>NC_045802.1:19875382-24935382 GCF_009873245.2 Balaenoptera musculus
TAGGAACACTCCCAAACTCGTTCTACGAGGCCACCATCACCCTGATACCAAAACCAGACAAAGATGTCACAAAAAAAGAAAACTACAGGCCAAGATCACTGATGAACATAGATGCAAAAATCCTCAACAAAATACTTGCAAGGAGAATCCCATCAGCACATTAAAAGGATCATACACCATGATCAAGTGGGGTTTATCCCAGGAATGCAAGAATTCTTCAATATACGCAAATCAATCAATGTGATACACCATATTAACAAGTTGAAGAGTAAAAACCATATGATCATCTCAATGGATGCAGAAAAAGCTTTTGACAAAATTCAACACCATTTATGATAAAAACCTTCCAGAAAGTAGGCACAGAGGGAACTTACCTCAACATAATAAAGGCCATATATGACAAACCCACAGCCAACATCATTCTCAATGGTGAAAAACTGAAACCATTTCCTCTAAGATCAGGAACAAGACAAGGGTGCCCACTCCCACCACTATTATTCAACATAGTTTTGGAAGTTTTAGCCACAGCAATCAGAGAAGGAAAAGAAATAAAAGGAATCCAAATTGGAAAAGAAGAAGTAAAACTGTCACTGTTTGCAGATGACATGATACTATACATAGAGAATCCTAAAGATGCTAACAGAAAACTACTAGAGCTAACCAACGAATCTGGTAAAGTAACAGGATAACAAATTAATGTACATAAATCTCTTTCATTCCTATACACTAATGATGAGAAATTTGAAAGAGAAATTAAGGAAACACTCCCATTTACCATTGCAACAAAAAGAATAAAATACCTAGGAATAAACCTACCTAAGGAGACAAAAGACCTGTATGCAGAAAACTATAAGACACTGATGAAAGAAATTAAAGATGATACAAACAGATGGAGAACATGGATGGATATACCATGAACAGATGGATATACAATGTTCTTGTATGGGAAGAATCAACATTGTGAAAATGACTCTACTACCAAAAGCAATCTACAGATTCAATTCAGTCCCTATCAAACTAACAGTGACATTTTTCACAGAACTAGAACAAATAATTTCACAATTTGTATGGAAACACAAAAGACTCCGAATAGCCAAAGCAATCTTTTTTTTTTTTTTAATTAATTTATTTATCCATTTATGGCTGTGTTGGGTCTTCGTTTCTGTGCGAGGGCTTTCTCCAGTTGCGGCAAGTGGGGGCCACTCTTCATCGCGGTGCGCGGGCCTCTCACTATCGCGGCCTCTCTTGTTGGGGAGCACAGGCTCCAGACGCGCAGGCTCAGCAATTGTGGCTCACGGGCCTAGTCGCTCCGCGGCATGTGGGATCCTCCCAGACCAGGGCTCGAACCCGTGTCCCCTGCATTGGCAGGCAGATTCTCAACCACTGCGCCACCAGGGAAGCCCAGCCAAATCAATCTTGAGAAAGAGAAATGGAGCTGGAGGAATCTGGCTGCTGGATCTCAGACTATACTACAAAGCTACAGTAATCAAGAAAGTATGGTACTGGCACAAAAACAGAAATATAGATCAATGGAACAGGATAGAAAGCCTGGAGGTAAACCCACACACATGTGGTCACCTTATGTTTGATAAAGGAGGCAAGAATATACAGTGGAGAAAAGACAGCCTCTTCAATAAGTGGTGCTGGGAATACTGGACAGCTACATGTAAAAGAATGAAATTAGAACACTCCCTAACACCATACACAAAAATAAACTCAAAATGGATTAAAGACCTAAATGTAAGGCCAGACACTATAAAACTCTTATAGGAAAACAAAGGCAGAACACTCCATGACATAAATCACAGCAAGATCCTTTTTGACCCACCTCCTAGAGAAATGGAAATAAAAACAAAAAATAAACAAATGGGACCTAATGAAACTTAAAAGCTTTTGCACAGCAAAAGAAACCATAAACAAGATGAAAAGACAGCCCTCAGAATGGGAGAAAATAATTGCAAACGAAGCAACTGACAAAAGATTAATCTCCAAAATGTACAAGCAGCTCATGTGGCTCAATATCAAAAAAAGCAAACAACCCAATCCAAAAATGGGCAGAAGACCTATATAGACATTTCTCCAATGGAGATATACAGATTGCCAACACACACATGAAAGGATGCTCAACATCACTAATCATTAGAGAAATGCAAATCAAAACTACAATGAGGTATCACCTCATACCAGTCAGAATGGCCATCATCAAAAAATCTACAAACAATAAATGCTGGAGAGGGTGTGGAGAAAAGGAAACCCTCTTGCACTGTTGGTGGGAATGTAAATTGATACAGCCACTATGGAGAACAGTATGGAGGTTCCTCAAAAAACTAAAAATAGAACTACCATATGACCCAGCAATCCCACTACTGGGCATATATCCTGATAAAACCATAATTCAAAAAGACACATGCACCCCAATGTTCATTGCAGCACTATTTACAATGGCCAGGATATGGAAGCAACCTAAGTGTCCATCAACAGATGAATGGATAAAGAAGATGTGGCACATATATACAATGGAATATTACTCCGCCATAAAAAGAAACAAAATTGAATTATTTGTAGTGAGGTGGATGGACCTAGAGACTGTCATACAGAGTGAAGTAAGTCAGAAAGAGAAAAACAAATACTGTATGCTAACACATATATATGGAATCTAAAACAAAAAAAATGGTTCTGAAGAACCTAAGGGCAAGACAGGAATAAAGATGCAGACGTAAAGAATGGACTTGAGGACATGGGGAGGGGGAAGGGTAAGCTGGGACGAAGTGAGAGAGTGGCATGGACATATATACACTGCCAAATGTAAGATAGATAGCTAGTGGGAAGCAGCTGCATAGCACAGGAGATCAGCTCGGTGCTTTGTGACCACCTAGAGGGGTGGGATAGGGAGGTTGGGAGGGAGAAGCAAGAGGGAAGAGATTTGGGGATATATGTATACGTATAGCTGATTCACTTCGTTATACAGCGGAAACTAACACACCATTGTAAAGCAATTAATACTACAATAAAGGTATTAAAAAATAAATAAAATAGAGCCCAGAACCACTTGGCTTCTGCCAGTCTCTACCCTTGCGCAGTGAGTTGTGGAGGACTGTGGAATGGCAATTTTAATGACAGCGATGATGATAATAGCAGCCACTTGGTGTAGGCCAGACACTTTACATAAGCATGCACATCATCTGTTATGCTCACCACTGTTGCCATCAACCTTGGCTCTCTGTGCACCAATGCCAAACAGAGATACAGAGTTTTTGGAGGAAAAGAAAGATAGCTTTTAATTTCTTGCCATGCAAAGGGGAAAACACAGCAGGCTAGCACCTCATTAACTGTGCCCCCCTTCCCTGGGGAATAGGGAAAGGTTAGCTAGCCCAGGGCTCATGGTCTGGGATAGGTGATAAGGCTCAAAGTAATTAAGGTCTTGCATTTCTATTCTTCTGCAAATTTATGGCCAAAACTGCCATCAGGCATCTCAGCAACTGGGTCTGGTTTTCCTGAAGTTGTCAGCCTGTGACTTTCTTTCTGAAATGAAGAGTGTTACAAGGGATTGTAGGGGGTGAAGAAATGCCAGGTGCAAAGGGTAATTCATATGGAGTCAGAGAGTAATCAGCTTTGTGAAGGACAAGTGTAGCTACAAGTGTTTGTTACAGCTAAAGAATAACCAAGACTGGTTAACTCTTCCAGTCTTGTTTATGTTGTTTCCCCAGCCTGTTCATTGTTTCCTTATTTTCCTTGTTTATCAGAGAAGGAAAGTCTCATTTCTATTTTTGCTGCAACACCACCTGATTACCGAGAAGATTGCCTTTCAAAGATGTTAATTAACCCAAGGTTACTAGTAGTGGTGAGGCTGGGCCTCAAACTGGTTCTGATGGTGTCTGAAGAGTGAGCTCTCTCCACTGTACACAGTGCTTCCCCCCCTTACTACACAGCTGTTGCCAACTTTTAGAAGGCGAACACTTGTATCCAGTTTATGGAACTGTTTGAACTTGGTGGGCATATAAAAGTTTGATTTTTTCTTCAATACCTCTTTCGGTTACGCTCTGTTCAATCTCCTTTCCCCAGCGCTAACCGAGATTTCAGGCAGCACCACAGCCTTCTGAGCGCTCCCAGTGATTAGTCAGTGCAGGCTGTGGCCAGCAGCCCCCAAGATGGACTCAATGTGGGGTGGCAGCCCCCAAATCCAGGAAAATAGGAAAAATTTCCTTCTATATCCTGTGCAAGTTACAGCACAGCTGTGTCGGGGCAATCCCAGATTTTCTCTTCTAAAATTGTGACAACTTGCTTTTGTTATCCTAAGTCATTACTTGTATTTCAGCAGCATGTGGGTTTAGTATTTGCCAGTATTTGCATGTGGTGAAAATGAGTAAAAATACCTCATTTAGCTTCCCTCCATTTTCCTTGTTTAAATATTTTGAAACACTCTTTCCTTGGTGCCTTTTTGAGAACTTGAATCTTCATGAAGACATCCGTTCTTGAGTTGGTGAGACATTGTTAAGCTCTAAAGTACCTGAAATTCTCTAGTATGCAGTCCCACATTTCTTCCTAAATTCCCTAAATTTATTGCTGACGCTCTTTGCCAATAGTGTTGCCAGACACTTACCCAGATCCCTCAAACCCAAACAAGACCCAGGCACCCATTTCTGCTGCAGGCAGCTCACAGCTCAGGCCCTTCCAGGGAATTGCCCTGGATTAAAGGAACTGCCTCACCCAGGGTTGCACCCCACCCTCGGGACAGTGTGCATTCCTTGCGTGGTCACTAGGGGAGGCTGAAGGGGAGGTGGCATGGTACAAAGGCCATGCCACTTTCAGCATATTTGGACAATTTCATCTCCATTTCAGAGTCCTTACCTTGGGTCTGTTTGTGTACTTTGTTGCCATACTATTGCCTGAATTCTGCATTTTTCCTGTTAAAAATGTGTTTTATCCTAAAAATTTTCCTCAAAACTATTTTGGGAAACACCAACAGGATTAGGTTCCAAACATTTCTATTTAAAATATTGTTTTATTTTCCCCAGATATTTTCTCGAAACTAGATTGGAAATACAATGTTCATGAGAACATGCTTAAATTCAACATTTTCTGTTAAAAACCTTGTTTTCTACCATATTTTTACTCAAAAGTTGCTTGGAAACTTTGTTTCATTTTTATCCCAGCAGGAATTCTGCACTTTTCTAAGAATTTCTTTATTAGATTTTTTCCTAAAAATTAGCTTGGAAACATGTCTCTCTCCCCCCACCCCCCCCAGTTTTATTGAAAACTGACATACATTACTGTATAAATTTAAGGCATAGAGCATGATGGTTTGATTTGCATATATGTGAAATAATTGCCACAGGAAGTTCAGCTAAGGTCCATCATCTCATAAAGATACAATACAAAGAAAAGGGAAAAGAAAACAAAATTCTCCCTGTGAGGAGAACTCTATTAGGAGGTCAGTCATCATGTTGTACATTTCCCCTCCAGTTACTTGTTTATCTTGTAACAGAAAGTTTCAATTTTTTGACCACCTTCCTCCATTTCCCCCTCACCCCACCTTCTGTCTCTGATCTCTCTTTCTGAGTTTGTTTTGTTTTGTTTTGTTTTTCAGATTCCATATATAAATGAGATCATACATTATTTGTTTTTCCTCTGACTCTTTTCACTTAGCATAATGCCTTCAAGCTCCATCCGAGTTGTCACAAATGGCAGGATTTCTGTTTGTTTGTTTTTTTAATAACTGAATAATATTCCACCAACTTCTTTACCTATTCTTCCATTGATGGACATTTAAGCTGGAAACAGCTTTTCATCACAGCAGGCTGAACTCTCTAGTTTTCAGCAGAATTTAAGCTCATTTTGATGACAAAATTTCCAAGTTGAGTTTCAAGAAACAAACCTGGCATTAAAACAAGCTTTTCAATAGAAAAAAGTGTTCAATTTAAGAACTTTGTGATAATCGTATTTCCAAGGTAGTCAAAGATTAATCCTTTATTCCTAGGACTGAGAGACTATTTCTCTTCCCAATGAATGTGTTTGATATGATTTACAAATAGATTTTATATTTACAGGTAAATTCAGCTCAGCATGTCTTATGTTGTACTAATGTTTAACATTATTCATGATATTATACCTGTCGAAAGGCTTGTCTGTCCTTTGAAGAAATTCTTGCAAGCCAGCTGTCTTGTCCCCAATCTTGCCCTGTTCTCCCCACATCCTTACAAACCACCCTCTGTCCTACACAGATGATCTGGTGAAATCGTTCTCTGATTTGAATTCTTCAGGCTTTCCAGTGTCAAGAAAGTGAGTTTGAAACTACATTCTGCAGGGCTCTTGGATTCTGTGTGTGTGTGTGTGTGTTTGTATGTGGGTATGTGTGTGTGTGTGTGTGAGTGGGTGTGTGGGTGCTCCGAGCTGCTGTTGAGGGGTAGGGAAAGCAGATGGGGAGACTGAATCACAGGGAATCCAGGTCCCCCAACGTCCACATCAGCCAGAACAGCTCTCATGGTTTTGGGTCTATAGAGTTCCAGAGTTTCCTGTACATTTTCCTTTACAAAAAGGATTCCAGGGCTTAAAAAAAAATATCCCCCCTTTAAAAAAAGGCCCTTTCAGGGGTAGGAATTGCAAATTTTTCCCCCCAGTTTGAATTGCTATATATGCTAGAAGACAATTATGACCATAAACTTTTATCCCTTTATTTGTCATTTTAACAACAACAACAAAATCAGCTGCAACTCTCACATAGCAAATTAGGAAGGAGTTCAGCAACTTCCTTTTAGGGTGGTGGTGATATTTTATGAACTCCAGGAACTTACAAGATCTAGAAGTTGAGCTTAGTCGGGGGCAGATGAGACAGATACTGTCATTACTTCTTGCAGCCACATGATGTCACTGTGGTCAACTGGTCAATTGACGGAGTCTGCAGGTCTGCTTCTGGCTCACCCCTGTACAAACCACTGAGAAACCTTGAAGGAGAGTCTGCAGTGGTGGACAATTAACTGTCTCTGTGTCGTGCTTAGCTAAGTCTCCCACACCTGAATTCCCAGGGTCACAGTTCTTGACACTCACTTCTTTCAGGTTGAAGTCATCTTCCAAGGCATCAGAAGTTCCATGAACACTGTTAATGAACTGACTCTGGAGCGTGCTTCTTGTGAAGTAGCCCACTATTTCTCACTGCCAATTCATATCATTAGAGGCTGGGCAACTTTTCGCTCTTCCAACTTTTGAACAACGAAGGGTCTTATTACATTAACTTTATTGGAGCATAGGACTATCTACCCCACTCCCCTTAATGATGGCTCCCTTCACGACTTCCAGGGACCCCCAACACCTTTACTACAAGCGTTACCTGCCATGGTAATTTCTCTCTCATGGGCAATCAAGATGACTTTCTGGAAGTCCTTGCTAGAGAAGAGAATAACTCCTCACCCTCCTCCATCCTTTCAGGTTTTAGTCTCCAGCAGAACATTCTCCAAATGATCATAATCTCATCCTTTGAGAAGTTAATATCTGGTGACAGAGAAAGAGATATAAGTTTATAATTATTTTACATTTTTATAAGCACAACAAAAGAAGAAAAGAATGTGCAAGAACAGATGCTGGAGAATTTGTGTGACCGAGATTGTGAAAGATCTTGTATGTTGTGATATGAGTTTGGATTTTATTCTGTAAGCATTGGAAAGTCAGAAGAAGACCTTTAAGTATCTGACAGACAAGTTCAGACAGGAATTAGTTTTTTAGAAAACTAATTATAGAGGTTGTGAGGAAGATGAACTATGGTAGGGAAAGACCAATGGTAGGGAGGCTATACTAATCAATGGGCTGTTGTCATAGTTTAGGCCAGAAATATTGAGGGCTTGGACCAATGCAAGTACCAGTGAGGCTGAAGAGGAGTGATGGATTCCAAAGATTTTCTGAGATAGAATTGATAGGAATGGGTGAGATTGTGAGAGTCAAAAAGAGGAGAGGACATGATGGGCCTAAGAGCCTGGATGTTGATACCGTAATGAACATAGTGAGTTTCAGAGGGAGAAAAGGTTTCCAAGGAAAGAAGGGAAGTTCTGTTTGGGGACATTGGACTGGAAAAATATTTTCACTGGTATAGAATTCTAGGGTTGGCAGTGTTTTCTTCTAGCACATGATATATGTCATTCTATTGTCTTCTGGCTTTCATTGTAACTGTTGAGAAGTCATTCATAATTCTTATTGCTGTTCACCTGAATGTAATGGATCTATTATTTTTCTGATGGCTTTTCAGATTTTTCCCTTCATCTTTGTTTTTTAGCAGTTTAACTGATGTGTCTAGGTGTGGTTTTCTTTGTATTTATTCTGCTCGGCTGGATACATAGCCTATTTTGCTGAGCTGTTTGAACTTGTGTTTTCATGTATTTTAACTGGTTTTAGAAAATTACTGGCTATTAACTCTACAAATATTTATTCTTTTCCATTTTCTCCCTCATCTCTGTATGTTACTCCAACTATATGTATGTTAGAAAGCTTAATATTGTCCCACATGTCTCTCACATTGTGCTCTGTTTTTCCTCATTCTCTTCTCTCTATTCCCCAGTTTGGATAATTTAATTGGCCAGTCTTCAAGTTCATGGGCCTTTTCTCCTATTGTTCAATCTGCTGTTAAGCCTTTCCAATGCATTCTTATTTTCAAATACTGTATTTTTTCATTCTTAGGATATCCACTTCTCTGTAGAAATTCTCTATCTGTTCATTTGCTTTTTCCATTTTTTTCCTCTCTTTATTTAACCTGTTTATAATAGTTAATTAAAAGTCCTTTTCTTTTAATTCCAACAACTTGTTTGTCTGTGGGTCTCCTTACACTGATTGCTTTTTGATTTTCTGATTATCAGTCATATGTTACTTTTCTTCACATGTCTCATAATTTTGTATGGTATGCTAGAGACAGTGTTTAATAAACTTTTTATTTTAGAATGGTTTTAGATTCACAGAAAAATTATGAAAGAGTACAGAGAGTTTCCATATACCCCAGATCCAATTTCACCTCTTATAAATGCCTTACAATAGTATGGCACATTGGTGACAATTAATAAGCCAACATTGATACATTATTATTAACTAAAATCCATACCTTATTCAGATATCCTTAGTTTATACCTAATGTTTTTTATCTTTTGCAGAATCCCACTCAGGATATCACATTATATTTAGATGTGATGTCTCCTCAGGCTGCTCTTGGCTATGACAGTTTCTCAGACTTTTCTTGTTTTTGATGACCTTGAACATTTTAAGGAGTATTGGTTAGATATTTGTACAATGTTCCTCAATTTGAAATTGTCTGATGTTTTCTCCATGATTGAACTGGGTTGTGGATTTTGGGAAGTAGACCACAGAGGTGAAATGCTATTTTCTTTACATCATATCAGGTATACATACTATCAACATGACTTTCACTGTTGATGTTAATCTTGATAAGTTGTGTTTGCCAGGTTTCTCCATTGTAAAGTCACTCTTTCTTCCACCTTTCCATACTGTACTCTATGGAGGGAAGTCCCTATGCACAATCCACACTTAAGGAGTAGGGAGTTAAACTCCCCATCCTTGAGGACAGAGTATCTACACAAATTATCTGAAATTCTTCTGTGTGGACAATTTGTTTATTCTCCCCCATTTATTTATTTATTCAAGCATTTATTTAGATGGACTGAGTATGGACTCAGGGATACTTGTTTTATTCTTTGAGTTATAATCCAATACAATATTATTTCTTTTCTTTTCTTTTTTAAAAATTATTTATTTATTTATTGGCTGTTGGGTCTTTGTTGCTGTGCGCAGGCTTTCTCTAGTTGTGGAGAATGGGGGCTACTCTTTGTTGCCGTGCACAGGCTTCTCAGAGCTCAGGGCACAGGTTCAGTAGTTGTGGTGCACAGGCTTAGTTGCTCCGCAGCATGTGGGATCTTCCTGGACCAGGGATCGAACCCGTGTCCCCTGCATTGGCAGGCGGATTCTTAACCACTGCACCACCAGGGAAGTCCCAATATTATTTATTTTCATGCTCAAATTTGCCTAGCTTTGGCCATTGAGAGCTCTTTCAGTTAACTCATTTGACAGCCCCCCATCACTGTGGGGTTTTTGAGCACTTCCATACTTTTTGGCATTATATGATGCTCCAACCTCATCTTTTATAGTTCTTGCCAGCCCTAGAATCATCCATTTCTCTAAGAAGCCTTGATTCCTTTTATTGAAGAATAATATTAGAAACCAAGATCTGAGTGCTAAGTGTGCTTGTTGCTTCCAGGTCCTCTCAGCTAACAAAGCAAGGAAATATATGTGTGTAAACTAACCCACATACATAAAAATGTCTATAAATATTTCTATATATAATCATCTGTTTCCATAGTAAGCTAAACATGAGTTCGTAATGATGTATTCAGCTCCATTATCACAGGGATTTTTATAGCTTTTACTCCTTGCTTATATGTAACTTTCCACTCCAGCAGTGAGAGAAACCTGGCTCCCACTATCTGCCATCCATTTACTTAATTGTTTAATTTCAATATGTATGTATAGTGGTTTCAAAATTTTTAATCCCTACTCCCATGGGAAACAACTTTATCAGCTAGAGTACAGGGCTTATGCATAATTCTTTTCATCTTTAGTTTTACAGACTCCACTTATTTCTAGAGTTACTTAGGTCAGCACCTTTTCCCTCCACCTCTTTTGGTGATGTTGTTTCATATATTTGCAATACAGTTAGATGTGCTTTTTCACATTTTGTATTCCATCTTGGGATCTCCCTACCTTCTAAATAATTTTTAAAATATATTCATGCATTAAGGTTCACTCTTTGTGCTGTCAAGTTCCATGGATTTTGACAAATGCATAGTTTTATTTATCCACCATTACAGTTTCATACAGAATAGTTTTACTGACCTAAAAATCGCCCTATGGTTCACCTATTTAATTACTCCTTAATCCTTGGTAACCACTGCTCTGCTTACTGTATCTATAGTTTTGCCTTTTCCAGAATATTATACAAATGGAATTATACACTATGTAGCTTTCTCAGGCTGGCTTCTTTCATTATGCATTTAAGATTCACTAATTTCATTGAATGACTTGATAACTCATTCTTTTTTTTATTACTGAATAGTATTCCAATATTTGACATATATCAGAATTTGCTTATCTGTTAACCTGTTGAAGGACATCTTGGTTGCTTCTAGTTTTTGGCAATTTTGAATAAAGATGCTATACACATTTGTGGTGCAGGCTTTTGTGCAGACAAAAGTTTTAAAATCAGTTGGGGCAATACCTAGGAGTGCAGTTGCTGAATTGTATGGTAAGATTGTGCTTGGCTTTGTAAGAAACTGCCAAACTATTTTCCAAAGTGGCTGTACCATTTTGTTTTATTTATTTATTTATTTTAAACATCTTTATTGGAGTATAATTGCTTTACAATGGTGTGTTAGTTTCTGCTCTATAACAAAGTGAATCAGCTATACATATACATATATCCCCATATCTCCTCGCTCTTGTGTCTCCCTCCCACCCTCCCTATCCCCCCCCTCTAGGTGGTCACAAAGCACCGAGCTGATCTCCCTGTGCTATGCAGCTGCTTCCCACTAGCTATCTATTTTACATTTGGTAGGGTATATAAGTCCATACCACTCTCTCACTTCGTCCCAGCTTACCCTTCCCCTTCCCCATATCCTCAGGTCCATTCTCTAGTAGGTCTGTGTCTTTATTGCCGTCTTGCCACTAGGTTCTTTATGACCTTTTTTTTTTTTTTTCCCTTAGATTCCATATATATGTGTTAGCATACTGTATTTGTTTTTCTCTTTCTGACTTACTTCACTCTGTGTGACAGACTCTAACTCCATCCACCTCACTACAAATACCTCCATTTCATTTCTTTTTATGGCTGAGTAGTATTCGATTGTATATATGTGCCACATCTTCTTTATCCATTCATCTGATGATGGACATTTAGGTTGCGTCCATGTCCTGGCTATTGTAAATAGAGCTGCAATGAACATTTTGGTACATGACTCTTTTTTTTTTTTTTTAACATCTTTATTGGAGTGTAATTGCTTTACAATGGTGTGTTAGTTTCTGCTTTATAACAAAGTGAATCAGTTATACATATACACATGTTCCCATATATCTTCCCTCTTGCATCTCCCTCCCTCCCGCCCTCCCTATCCCACACCTCTAGGTGGTCACAAAGCACAGAGCTGATCTCCCTGTGCTATGCGGTTGCTTCCCACTAGCTATCTATTTTATGTTTGGTAGTGTATATATGTCCATGCCACTCTCTCACTTCGTCCCAGCTTACCCTTCCCCTTCCCCATATCCTCAAGTCCATTCTCTAGTAGGTCTGTGTCTTTATTGCCGTCTTGCCCCTAGGTTCTTCATGACCTTTTTTTTTTTTTCCCCTTAGATTCCATATATATGTGTTAGCATACTGTATTTGTTTTTCTCTTTCTGACTTACTTCACTCTGTGTGACAGACTCTAACTCCATCCACCTCACTACAAATACCTCCATTTCATTTCTTTTTATGGCTGAGTAATATTCGATTGTATATATGTGCCACATCTTCTTTATCCATTCATCTGATGATGGACATTTAGGTTGCGTCCATGTCCTGGCTATTGTAAATAGAGCTGCAATGAACATTTTGGTACATGATTCTTTTTGAATTATGGTTTTCTCAGGGTATATGCCCAGTAGTGGGATTGCTGGGTCGTATGGTAGTTCTATTTGTAGTTTTTTAAGGAACCTCCATACTGTTCTCCATAGTGGCTGTATCAATTTACATTCCCACCAACAGTGCAAGAGGGTTCCCTTTTCTCCACACCCTCTCCAGCATTTATTGTTTCTAGATTTTTTGATGATGGCCATTCTGATCAGTGTGAGATGATATCTCATTGTAGTTTTGATTTACATTTCTCTAATGATTAATGATGTTGAGCATTCTTTCATGTGTTTGTTGGCAATCTGTATATCTTCTTTGGAGAAATGTCTATTTAGGTCTTCTGCCCATTTTTGGATTGGGTTGTTTGTTTTTTTTTTTTTTTTCTGCATGAGCTGCTTGTAAATTTTGGTGTTTTATCCTTTGTCAGTGCTTCATTTGTGTTACACTTTTGAAACTTCCCATAGTCTTGGGTTTTTTAAGTTTTTCTTTTTTTTTTTTCGGTTTTAATGTCAGTTTGGGAAGATTGTATTCACTTATATTCAAGCTCCTTGACTCCTAGGCTGTATCAAGTCTATAAATGTGCTCATTGAAGGCATTCTTCGTTTCTGTTACTATGTTTTTGACTTCTAGAATTTCTTTTTGATTCCATAGTGTTCCATCTCTCTGCCTGTATTACCCATAATTCCCTGACTTGTATATTCATGGTCTGTGTCATATCCGATTCTGATTTTGATGATTGCTTTGTTCTTTCAGACTGTGATTTTTCTTCTTACCTTTTGACATGACTTGAAATTTTTTTGGTGAAAGCCAGACATGCTGTATTTGGTATTAGAAACTGAGGTAAATGATCTTTTAGTGTGAGGATTTATGTTCATCTGGCTAGACATTTAATGCTTGCTGTAGCTATAGATGTCAGAGGCTTTGAATTTCTCTAGTGTCCTTGTTTTGTCTCCTCTGTTAATTTTGGTGAGTATCCCTAAGTACTGCTCCTTAGAGAGAGTCTGTGTCTTGCATCTCTTTCAGTTATTGTACAGGAGCCTGTTTGTGTGATCATAAGGTGTGAAGATGGATGAGTGTTCTACCAACTTATGATTAAATTTCAGTCTTGTGTCTATTGTCTGTGACTTACACACATTTTTTTTTCCCTGGTGCTATAGCTTTTTATTTCCCTCCCTTCCCCTACTCCTTTGCCTGGCTATGGTGTTTTCAATCTATTCCCTAGAGCTTCTTATCCCTGTTGACTATGTCCCCCTCAGCCCCCATCTTAGGAGAGGCAGGAAGCCTAGAGGGGTCTGGAGTAGGAGGAATGCCCTTTCCCTAGCTGAGAACAAGCTCACAAAATTTTTCTCAGAGTAGGTCTTTGTTATGAACAAGGTTCTGGGTGTATTTCACAGTTAGTACTCTTCTCCTTCTGCAATGAGGAGATCTTTCTAGGATTTTTATCTTGAAAACCAGTGGGGTTTCTGAAAGTAAACCTCACAGAAATTTGAGGGACCCTATGGAGATTTTCACTCTTATGCTAATCCAAACACAGATTCTAGCAATTCATCAAAATTACCATTCAAATATTTCTACTATTTTATCCCTTCACTGACTTCTGCTTCAGGTGTGATTCTCAGTATGTGCCTGTTTCTCCTGATTTGGGGGCTGTAAGTTTCCCTAAAAACTTGATTCTTTGACAGGTACTAAAACAGTCATCGATTTCAGTTTATCCCGCTTTTCTGCTTTTCCTTATTATAAGGATGGGAGTGGACAACTTTTAAGCTCTTTACATGTTGGAGCTGAAACAGGAAGTCTGAACGTTGTGTTTCCAAGAACCATAGAGACTGGAGTGTAAATATTATTTCTTACCTCCTCCCCCCACTTTTCCTTTCAAGTACTTATAAAGCCGCAAGTCCAAATGACTGCCTAAATGGAATGTTTCTGGAAATTTTTCTGCCTTCCTTTGAAAAAATTCAACAATAACAAATCTGTCTTGTCCACTGACTAATACTTTAATCTTCACCATAAAGGTGTCATTTAAAAAACTTATATCTTTCTTAAAATGAAAACAATAATAATTTAACCAGTTGTCTAAAATCATATGTGTGACTTTCTGATTGGTTCCTGAGAACTTGTTTTGATAGGAAAAGAACTTAAGGATATAGTATGTGAAATCTGTGCAAGAGGATGGCATGGATATACAGGAAGAGGTGATGGCAGGGAAAGAATACAGAAATGACCTGGGAGGTTGTGATAGCATAGACAAATTTTACCTACTATATCCTTGCCTAATTACTTGCTTGGGTCAGCTTCTGTGAACTTCCAGACTAACTTGCAGGGAAAGCAGAACAATGTTCCTTTCTGCCCCAACACTCTTGTGAGGCTGCAAATCTTGGTTTCTTTATTTCACCTCTTTTCTTTGGGTCACTCACATGGTGACTGAACTACATGCATTATTTCCTACTCCCTAAGAGCCATACTTACAGACAGTACTGATGTGCTTCTTTTTCTTAGTTGTTGAGAATCTTTCTCTGAAGTCAAGGTCAAGTTGTAAGGGGGAATTCTAAGTGGGATGACTTGGAATCTTTGGGTGAAGAGGGACTAAGGAACAATTGTTAAAACACCCTTCTTTTTATTTATCACAAGTGATGCTATACTGAGAGGAGTATGGTGTGCTTGATAGGTTGCTCAAGAAGGGGCAAAGTCAGGCAGTGAGAAAGCTGACCTCTTTTCTCTGGTGCAAAATGTGCAGGGGCTGTGAAAATTCTCAGAGCACCATGCTATACGGTATAAGCTCTCAGTAACCATTAGTTGAGTGAATCAGGTGCTATGGGATTCTTCCCTCTTGTCTTTATGACACCTCATCACCCTCTGGGTATCTGCAGCAGATGTTCTCAAGGCCCTCACTGACTTCTAGAACTGTTTCGATGTTTCTCTTCTCTGACAAGTTTTGGCACTTGAAGGTTTCACGACCCAACCTAAGTTGGTTGCACACTGCATTGTTCCTGTTGCCAGAGTTTCATAAATTCAGTAGAGTCTGCATGGAAAATAGGGAGCACGTTGTTGGGGTTTTTACCATCTTCTCACCCTATTCCTGATTATAGGGCCTCCAAGGAACCTCTATCTTCATCAAGGGCCTCACCATGGAATGTGCCAATGAAGCAGGGTCACTGTTTGAGGGAAGTTCCTTGCCTACTTTATTTATTTTTATTTTTTTAATTGAAGCATAGTTGATTTACAGTGTTGTGTTAGTTTCAGGTCTACAGCAAAGTGATTCAGTTATACATATATATGTATCTATTCTTTTTCAGATTCTTTTCCATTATAGGTTATTATAAGATACTGAATATAGTTCCCTGTGCTATCTATTTTATATATAGTAGTTTGTATCTGTTAATCCCAACCTCCTAATTTATCCCTCCCCTACCCCTTTCCCCTTAGGTAACTGTAAATTTGTTTTCTATGTCAATGATCTATTTCTGTTTTTCAAATAAGTTCATTTGTATCATCATATTTTAGATTCCACATGTAAGTAATATCATATATTTGTCTTTCTCTGTCTAACTTACTTCACGTAGTATGATAATCTCTAGGGCCATCTGTGGTGCTGAAAATGGTAATATTTTATTCTTTTTATGGCTGAGTGATATTCAATTGTGTATGTTTACCACATCTTCTTTATACATTCCTCTGTCCATGGAAACTTAGGTTGCTTCCACGTCTTCCTTGCCTGCTTTAGAGTTAGGCTTTGTCCTCTCATTTTTCTTTTAAGAATGGTAGGAACTACAGTTGGAGAAGAAACCAAGTTTCTATCCACTCCATGCTATTAAAAAATTTTTATATTTGGTTTACAGTGGTGATAAGGCTGTCAGCTCAGTCTTACAAGAAGGACTTTATCTAGGCAGAAGAGTACTTCCTGGGACTATATAAAGGTTTCTTAGTATGTTAGGTGTGAGGCAGAGAAACGGAGCCTGTGAAATACAGCTTTTACAAAACAGAGGGACTAAACCCATTTGGAGGAATTCTCTGGCCCAAACTGCAGAGCCTTGGGAAAATTTAAGCCAGTCTTTAGTTATGGAAGCACTAAAGTAGGGATTTTCAATGTATGGTTAGCACCTGCATTGGAATAGTCAGGGAGTACTTATTTATTTATTTATTTATTTAACATCTTTATTGGAGTATAATTGCTTTACAGTGGTGTGTTAGTTTCTGCTGTATAACAAAGTGAATCAGCTATACATAAACATATATCCCCATATCTCCTTCCTCTTGCGTAGGGAGAACTTATTTAAAATGCAGTCCAACTCTTCGCATCCTGAATCAGCATCTCTGAGAGTGTGGCCTGGGAAATCTTATGTTTTAAACGAATTTCCCAGGTAATTCTTCTAAGGATCACTAAATAATGAGTGCTCTAGGGGTTGTCTTTTAAATTTTGTATTCTAACCTTGAAGAAAACACTCCATGGTTGTTATACTCATAATTTGAATGCTATTTTTGGCTTAAGTAGTATGGTAGGCAGAATTCTAAGATGACTCCCAATGACCCATGGCCTTTGTAAAACCCTCTCCCTGGACTGTGGGTGGGTTTCTGTCACTTGTTTCTGACCAGTAGATCTTGGCAAAGACGATGCCATATCACTTCCTTGATTATGCTACGTACATAGCAAAGGTGAAGAGATTTTACAGATTTGATCAAGCCCTCTCTGCAGTTGACACTAAGTTAACCAAATTGGAGATTAATTTGGTGGGCTTGACCTAATCACCAGAGTCCTGTAAAAGCCTGTCAAGAGCCGAGACAGAAGAAATAGCAGACATTTGCCTATTGTCCTTAAAGAAACATGCGGCCAAGTTGTGGAGAGAGCTACATGTCAGGGAATGGTGGACAGCCTCTTGGAGCTGAGGGGCTCTGTCCTGTAGTCACCAGGACCCCTGAATTCTGTTCACAACCAGTGTCTTGGACAAGGAGATGGACCTCAGGTGAGACTGCAGCTCTGGCTGACACTTTGACTACAGCCTTGTGAGACGCACAGCCAAGCCGTGTTCGGACTCTCAACTCATGGAAACTGCGGTGTAATAAAAGTGTGTTGTTTGTTGCATCTGAGTTTTTTATGCAGCAATAGAAAAGCAACACATACTAGAGAATAAAAGATCTGATTTCTCAAACGTTGTAAATTAGATTTCTCAGTTGCTTTGAAGTCTGCAGTAACAGTGTTCAAATCAGGGTCCAGGGACTTGTTGGGGAGAAGGAGACTTTTCTAAGAGGGATAAAATTTTGAGGAGCATCGATTTTCATATCCTCAATGTCTATAATCCTCCTTTTTCAACCGTATGGGCCTGGAAAGGTGCCTGCAATTCAGGAAGTCATGTGGGTTTTTCTTTCTCACCTTCCTTTTCACATTTCTCTTTTCCCCACTTTCCAAAAGAAAGCCATATTTTCACAGGTCTGAAATCTTACTGCAGTGAATTGTTTGGTGTGTAAAAAGCTCTAATCCAATGAAAACTATCGGTATCAATGGTGCCTCTCCATTAATCAAAACCTCATGCACCTGCTATAGGATTTTGTGTCTTTCTCGGACTTTGACATATTTCTGTTGAGTGCAAATTGTAGCATTAGAAACAGGGCATTTTGGCTCCTGTAGTGATGTTCTGATCTCACAAATGTTGTAAAATGGTGTAGCAGGAGTCATGAACATTTTCTTCTGTCCTCTGCTTGATGTCTGTGAATGCAGCACTTCCCAGGCAGAGGCACAGAAAAGTCAAGAGAATCTCCCCCACAGTGTCTTCATTCCAGGATCCAGGGAGAGGAGCAGCTCCTACCTGGGACCTGATTGTGATCACATCAAGGGGAAGAGAGCAACAGTGATAATGAGAGGTCCCCTCCAAAGACTGTGCTTGGAAATAGCCAAGGTAGAGGTGCCTTATTTTGTCAAGAGAGCAGCCTCATGGAAAAGGTCTGTTCCAGAACTTTGTGTCTATGTTAGAATTCAGAAGTGAGATGCTTGTCACAGAGACATGTGTTAACACTTTTATTTGAATTGAGAAACGAAGTCAGGTTTTTTTCTGTCAGAAAGCAAATCTGATTTGGCTGACTGGTTCGGTAAAGAGGGCTGGCTTGTCAATGAGGTTATGGATACCTCCATAAATTGAAGGAGCTAAATCTGCAGTAACAGGTTTGGATGAATATATTTAAGGACCAGATACAATATTTCCTCCAAAATACTGTATTAGTAAAGGAGTACAATAATTAACACTATTTTGATTTTCCAAATTCCTTATTGGGTTACACAAAATGCTTACACATGAAAGAGTAACAGGTATAATTAATAAATTATTGATAACCCTTGGCAAAGCCCTTTTTAAAAAAATACTCAGAAATTCAGTGATTGAGTCTAGTAATTGCTTGAGTAATTTTGCAAACAGATTATTTCTAATTCTATGTTTTAAACAAAATTCAAGGAGGATGTAATTAAGTTGTCACCTAAGAAAACGTTAAAATAATTTTTTGATGAGAGACTGCAAGATGATTTTGGACATTTAACGCAGAAGCAAACTCCTTCCATTCTGATTTACTCACACATGTCAATATATTTTTTATTGCTTACACCTGTATAAATGAACAAAAAAAGTAATGGATGTAATTCTGAACCCTGTCGCCCTCTGACAACAAATAATATTCATCAATAGTTTAATCAACTAATTGGAAAAGTCTCATTCACATCATTTCCAATAACATTTACTTTTTATATTTGATAATCAGTATCAAAATTATAGTATATTTATATTCTATATTTTGATTGATTGTGTGCTACTAATAATTGTAATAATAATTCAGTTCAGAAGAAAAAGTTTACTCTTGAAGCCTTATTATAAAAGGAAATTCAAACTCAAATTATGTGCAGATATATAATTATATATATTTTCTTTCTGAGAAGAAGATAGGGTGACTAGTAAAATAAGGATTGAAAACTTTGTTGGGAAAGTAAAATGGAACTATAAGTTCAAAACCAAAATGAATGATCTAAATTTCCAACTATTGAAGAAAATTATTATAAGACCCGCCATCGTATTTTGTGTATTTTAAGTACGATGGTGGGTCTTATAATAATATGATATGGTACCCATTTTGGTATATTTCAAAGAGTGATGGAATGGTTTTACTTAAACAACCAAAATTTAGGATAAAATAAATCAAAATTTACAATTTGCAAAAGTTAAAATGATAACTTTTGCACATAAGGTGGAAAATTTTAGTGCCCAACTTAAACAATTTAGAGGAAATCTTTCTAAAAATGATTTTAGGAGATATACAGTTAAAATTTTGAAGACTATGGAATAAATCAGTCAATTATTGGCCAAGGAATGCTGGGTTAATAATTCCCAATTTTCAGTGGCTTAGAACACAAAAGTTTGTTTCTCACTCATGTTACTGGTGATCCTGTTCCAGGCTCTTTCCTCTCCAGGAGCCACGTCAATGAGCTGCTCTACTTGGGACATGGCTCTGCTTGCAGCAAAGGGAAAAGAGAGCAGTAACATGTGGCCAGTCTTAGAGCTTTGACTTAGAAGTAGCACCATGATTTTCATCACAGTTTATGGACCAAAGCAAAGCACATGGCCAGGCCTGAAGCAAAATGGGACAGGAAGCAAATTTCTTCCACTGGACGGATCAGCAAATATTTGGGAACAAAATCTCCCACAATGATTTATAGAATTATAGAGACTCACTTATAACAGGGCAAAGTGTGGATATGCCCAGTGGAAAAGGAGCTGGGCAAACAAGAAAATTAAAGATGTGCTTCAGTACAAAAATAGAGGTACCAGCACAGGTTAGGATGCTATTAAATAGGGCTTCACTTATTTGGATTGATCAATTTTCTAATTTCTTTCAAATTATGTCAGTTGTAGTCACTTAAATACTTCATGGAACAGAACTTTTAGGCTGCTGACACATATGTGAATCAAATCCAATCAATAGCAAATTCTTTATCAGAACCTCGTGAAATTTGGTGTTTTCAGTTGGCAGGTTCGTCTCATTTTTATCTTTCCAATAAGTACAACTTCACCATTTGCCATTGGTGAGCTGATTTATGCATCTGTTTGGAAATAGCACGTTAGAAGATTGTCAGGGGAAATGATGAGACAACGAATCCTGTTTTGAAATCTTAGAAGTTTCCCTGTGTAAGAAACTTCATAGAATCTTCTGGAACTCTAAGATGAGAACTTCAAGCATCAGTCAGTCACCCAAGTTTTAATGCCAGTCTGTGTCACAAATGCTTCCAATATTCAAAGCTGTTCTGTCATCTGAAATATTTTAATGTGGAATCTCACCTCCTACAACTGTATTGAGAGTTTTTGCCACATGACAATTTCATGTGAAGTTCCCAGAATTATTATGTGTTTAACATATTTAAACATTTTTTTCCTTTAATTTCAATCTGGAGTAGTAGAAAGATAGGTAGATTAGGGTTTAAAGAAAGCTTAGGAGAAAACACAATCATGAACCATTATCTCTTTATTCTCTTTTACTCTCAATCAACTTTATCTGTAGCCATGATAATATAATGTCCTGCATTATATATTTACTATAAATGACCTTTTCCCTTTGGAGAATGCAAAGTACTTAGCATTGTGCCAGCTACACGGTAAGCACTCAATAAATGTTGGCTAATAAAAACAGTAAGTTTTTTATTAATATAATTTTTCCTTAGAATTTTTCTTTCCTATTGTTTTTTGCTTTGGGAATAAAGAACTGTAATATTTCAGTGGCATAAACAACAAAGATTCACACTCACTGATCCAAATGTGTCTTTAGATAAAGGAATCGTTAGAGAGGGGAATTAGGGAGAGATTAGAAGAGAAAAACTGAGAGAAGGGCAACTGTATTAGAGATGCAAATGTACAAATAATGGAACCACACAAACACTAGAAGAAAACAAATGTGACTCCTTTTATAACTTTGGTGTTGGAGGGAATCTTCCTATGATGCAAAATCAAGGATCAATAAAAGACAAATTTGATGACAACAACAACAACAAAAAACCCAGTAAGTCTTTATTAGTAATCCCAACAGTTTGATGAAGTGAGGGAGAATGGTTGGGCAAGAGAAGGCCAGAGGGAAAGAACTTAAACTTTATTTTGAAAAGTTAATACATTTTGGGGAGTGACCTGGTGGCCTCGTGGTTAGGATTCCGGGCTTTCGCTGCCGTGGCCTGGGTTCAATCCCTGGTCAGGGAACTGAGATCCCGCAAGCTGAGAGACGTGGCAAGCAACAAAAAAAGGAAAGAAAGAAGTTAAAATATTTTTTTCTTAGTGTGCAGAGAGACTAGGGTGTTGATGATTCAAGAGAGTTGCTTTAGCCAGTGAGTCCAATCAAAAAGGTGATGTGAGCAGCAGGATTCTGAGAATCAATTGTGTCTGAGGTTCTTCTTCTTTGAAGGTCTCAGAGCTTTTCCTGGTAGCCTGAGTGTAATCCTGATGTATTATATTTAATTCCATTAATTTGCACATGGAAGTAGAATTAGGAGCATCTTGCCTGTTCTGCTTTATGAGAGGTAGTCAAATAATTGTATCTGCTAACTGTCATCTATTTCTTAAAATTCTTTCCTTGAGCTTTAGAAAAATATAGTGATCGTTTCAATTCATCCAGCAAAAAGTGATGGAATTGGACCAAGAAGCCAGGCCTCACCATACATCTAGACTTCTTTTTACTAAATCATAATGTTATGCTAGTGAAAGGTGACAAAAATCCCACTTTTCGAAGATTGTCTCCGTATTTACAAAACAATTGCTACCACATTGAGCCCTCTCCTAGGACATCCCTAGATGGTTCCTGAAGGCAGCTAATTGCCCTATTTTACCCAGTAGTAAGTACAACCTAATTTATGTAACTTTCCATCTAAAGTAAACTTCAAAGAATTTTAACTACTTGTGTTTCCAGAATTAGTGGATTAGGGTCAGAATTCTGACCCTATTCTGAAAAAAAAAATTGGGCTTTATGTTTCTAAAATATGATCAATCTAGTTAATACAAGGTCAATATTTCCTTCCAGAAGTCATTAGTTTGAATGCAAAGTAAATGTATAAGCGTTTGTCTTAAAATGCTAACGTAGCACCATTATAAGGGGATAGTACAAATTTGAGAAGTAGGAAGAGAATACCTAATTTTACTTTAAATCTTTTTGATGACTATCAACATTTCCCATTTTAAACCTGGTATTGGGTGGTCTTCCAGTGTCCTCAGTTGGGGAGAGGTGGAAAGAAACAATGTTTAATTGGATTGCAGCTACAGGACCCGGCACTTTACATTAAGTCAGTGAAGAATCAGCCAAACCAGTTTGGTGTCTTGAAGGCAAAACAACCCCTTGATTAAGTTTCTCACTTTTTAAATTGGTGGTTTTCTTGCATGGATACAGCATTAGATAAAAGTAAAAATTAGAGATTTTCTGCAAACCATAGGAGGCATTTACAACGTCTATCAAGGTAGCTCTTGCAGAGCCAAGTTGGAAGCCCCTGAACATTGTGGAGAAGGCAAAATAAGCTTTGAGTCCTCTCGGCTCTACTTAAAGCTCCCTCCCGCTCTGCTCCTGGTGAGCCAGCTCCAGCTACCTGGCTCATCTGGTCTGGAGGCACCTATCAGTGTCACATTCCCAGTGCGCTATCCGTCCTGCAATCCTAGCTGAGATGTTAACTAATAATGATTGCCAGCTCTCAGCTTCCAGCGGACATTTGAATTCCAATGAGAGATTAGAAGAAATGATCTCTCTAATGATTATATTTCAAGTAGATGGTGGGTGAAATTTTGGGAGTTAGGGATTCTCAAATCCCATCCCATAGGTATCTGTGCTGCTGTGAAGTCTGGCCCATGCAATGAACACAGTTGATGCAAAAACACAGCCAAGGCTAGACACTGAAGATTTTAACCCAGTGCTTCGTTAGGACTCCCGTCATTATTCCTGCCTGATTCTGGGGTCCTGAGGATGAGTTTTGAGAATTTGCTACCTATAAATAATGAACTAGGGAAAGAAGGGATGATGATATATAATCACAAATATTTATTGAGAACTAATATTATCCAAACTCTGCTAGGTACACAGGTGAGCAAAACAGGGAGTGTCCTTGTCCTCATGGCACTTGATAGGATGGTGGTGGAAGCTAGAAAGTAATCAAAGATATAAATCTATGCTATGAATTGCAATAAATACTGCAAGGAAAAATAATAAGATACTAAGAAAGTTACTGAGGGAGTCCTTGACCCAGGGAAAGATAAACTCAGTGGTGAAGTTCTCTAAGACTCTGGAGCCAAAGTGTCTAGATTCAAATCCCAGCTCAGCTGTGTGATCTTGGGCACATTGCTTTAGCTTTGTGTTGCCTCAATTTCTTCACCTGGAAAATGGGGAGAATAATGATATATACTTTTTGGAGTTGTTGGGAGGATTAAGTAAATTAATATACGTAAGGTATTTAGAACAGAGACTGGCACAAAGTAAACCTTTAGCTCGTTATTATTACTGGGGGTCAGGGAGAGAGCCTCACAGAGGAAATACCACTTGGCGATGACTAGAGGGCAGCTCCATGAAGAGGATTAGGAAGTGGGCTCCAGGCAGAGGGAAAAGCTTCTGTGGTGAGAAGGAGCTCAGTACATTTGAGAAACAGAAAGAAGAGAGAGCCCATCTGGAGGATGCCAAGTGGCCAGAAGGGTTAAGATGAGGCTCCAGAGGAGGACAGAGATCGTATCACATTGAGATGTGAAGAGCACGTTTAGGATTTTGGATTTTATTCTAAGTGCAACAGCAAGACATAAACATGGTTTAAAGTGGAAAATGATGCAATACGTGCTTTAACAAAGAACATTCTGCCTATCCTGTGGAGAATGGATAGGAAAGCTGGGAAGCCACTTAGGGGGGTGTGTTAGTCTAGTTTTAGGGTTCTCCAGAGAAACAGAATCAATAGGATGTGAATATATATATAATCTTCCCAGCAATATTTAGACTGGTGTCTGACCAAACAACGGGACACCATAGCCTACTAAGTTGACACATAAAATTAACCATCATGGGACCTAGTTCCATAGTTCAGGTGAGAGATGATGGTGACCAGGGAGATGGCTGTGGGGACTGAGAGGAGAGGTTGAGTCCAGATTTAGTTTAAAAAAAGAATGAGTAGGACTTGGTGTTGATTGATTGTGGCATGTGATAAAAAAGTGGGAGGGATCAAGAACACGCCCTTGATTTCTGGCTTTAGCTGAAAGCACAGCCCTATCTCACCCACAAGCAGTGACCTTTTACAGCAGTGCCCTACCTCCTACTAAATGTGGCCTAGTGGAGGTCAGGACTTGCAGGAAGGACTGGCTTATTCCACTGTGAACCCAAGCAGGAATATGGAGAGAGGATAACGCTTCCTTTCTACCAAGCTTGGGGAAAGTTGTTTCAAAAAGGAGACAGTGTTAGCTCTGTTGATGAAGCTGAGAGGTCGAGGACTAAAAAGTACCCATCCAGTTAGGTAACAGGGACATCTCTGTGTAGTTTTGCTGATGGACCCATTTTGCAGATGAAAATAATGAGGTTAGAAAGGTAAACTAACTAGTCTTAACTCCTCTGGCAGCTCAGTTTGTCTGCTTTGAAAGACCATGCTCTTAATTACTGTCCATGTTTCTGAGAATGTGCACAGGGCAGGGTCTTGCTGCCCATGCCCTAATTTTACTCCCTTTTCTTGATGTGGCTGATGGAGAGAGATGCTCTGATTCTGGACTTTAGCCCAGATCTAAACTGGGTCTTCTGAAAACATCTCAAAGTTCCAATACTTTCACCAAACTCATAGCACTTGATAGCATATTCTTTAAGTCTTAGTGGTGGTAAATCACCAGTTTATAACACCAATTCTTTAAAATTCTTCTTGGTTAAGAGATCCATGCAATTAAAGCAAATTTATTGAAATAGATTTTATACTTACTTAGTCTTGTAACAAAATTTCACCCCAAACCAAGAACAACCACTTAACCATATTGAAGAGCTAATTTAGTTTCAGTCCAGCAATTTTGAAATAAGCACTTATATAATAAAATTTAGATTATAGGAGTTCTTCTCTAGAAGTTACTGTGTATATATTTATAACTTCATAATACATGCTATTATGGTTGATTTAATATTCTGTTATTTTCAACTCACATTCAATTCCTTCTGTTTATTTGACTTTGGGATTCCTAAGTGGCAATGACTCTTTGCTCTTGTTTCATGTTCTTTGTACAAACCCTTTCATTTGTAAAAGACTTTTATGCAAGTTCTGTATTTTGAAAGCAACAAGCAGGCCCCACATAAAGAGTGATTGTGACCAAGGTATTTTATCACTTTCAAGTCATGCTTGTAAATGCTCAATAAATGTGCATTTTTTAAAAAGTGAGATAATTTTACTGAACACAAGAATTTCCATTTGGGGGCTATTTATGTCAGGATTATAAAACCTTATGTGGTGGTTTTAAAATATGTCCACAAATACTTTGACATTCCTCCCTTCAAGAGATGCTGCCTGATTACTTCTGTGGCCCCCATCCCTGCATGTGGGTGGACTTAGTTATTGGCTTCTAACTAATGGAATGTTCTAGAAGTGATGGGTTGTGACTCCTGAGCTGGGCCATAACAGGCATTGCCATTCTGTCTTGCTCCCTTGGATGACTCTCTACCACAGGGAGCTCATCACTGTGATGTGAGGGCACTCAAGGTGCCTGAGGCTTCCTGCCCATGACCGGCACTAACTGCCGGGTGTGAGTGAGACAACCTGGCAGCAGACCCTCCAGCCCCACTGAAGCCTTCGGGTGATGGCAGCTGCAGCCATCATTTTGAGTCTCACAAGAGACTCGGAGCAAGAACCACCCAGCTAAGCTGCTTCTAAATTCCTGAAGCTGAGAAAATCAATTTTATTGTTTTAAAACCACTGAGTCTTGAGGTAATTTGCCATGTAGCCGAAGATAGCTAACACACCTGAGCTTTGGGAAAACAATGGGGATGGTCAGTGTTTTAAAAAGATTCACTGTGCTCATTTGGGAGGTCACTATCAGTCTTTGTCGGGGGGGGGGGTGTCTCTGTTGTCTCTACCTTTTCCAGGGAATCCCCTATAAATACAGCATTGTCATGTGTGTTTAGAAGCAAGCTGGTGGAGTCCATACTACACCTGCCGAATATCTGGCACGTAGCAGTTCGCATAAGAAAAAAAGAAGTATTTTCCAAGTAAAGCCATTGTATCATTGCTACATTATCATCATCACCATCACTATCATCGTCATTAACGTTCGGCTACAGATAATATTATAAGAACAAGCGTCTGTTTAAACGGGAGAAGTCAACCACAGGCGCCCAAAGGCAATTGCACAAACCCTTAATTATTTATTTTAAAAATAATTTTTTTCCTCTTGAAGTCATTGACAGTGTGATGATGCTAAAGTTTGATGTTGTCCGCATTCCACGGGAACAGATACCAGGAATCAAAGCCACAGCACTTTCTGTGTCAGCCTCCATTGAAAATGCTACTGTCAACTCAGCCATTAACTTCATTTTGCAAATTGATTCTCTTTATTGTTCCCCATCGTGCATGACAGAGGAAAGGGAAGACGTAGAAGGAAGGAGTATGCCTGATGAAATAATTGCCTTCGTCCTTCTCTGCAGGAAATAAAAAATCTCCTTCATCCTTTCGTTCCTCTAAGCATGCTACATCAAAGTGCAGTTCAGCAAAGAACTCATATGTTAAAAACCCCAGATGACATTTGCAGAGCAATACACTGTCCAGCTTTTGAGCTAGGTACAGACAAGGCGACTAATGGCTGGGGAGCTGGTCAGATGCCCCAGAGAAGGTAGTAGTCATGCTTGAAAGTGATTCCTCTTGGGGAGTTGGCAATGGGATTTTAAATCTGTGATTTGTTTGCTACAGCACAAGCCAACCATTGTTCCTTCATGTGACGTTTGCGTTCCACGCAACCGGAGGTGAAGCAAAGATGCATTTTCTTCTTTCCCATCCTCCAGTTTCAGTGGAGCTCCACCTGCTACTTGAGCTAGGAATATTAGCTTCCCTGACATATGTGGGTATCAGGAGATAAGAAATTGTACTTCCCCCAACTCTTCGTTACAGAGCAATCTTCATGCCGCTTTATGGGAGGCAGCTCTTCCTTTTGATTATAGGGCTTTTGTTGGAAGGTCACATGGACAGTTATTTTCGGTTGAATACAATGTAAGTTTGGGAATAAGGAAGCAGGGGACAGTGGTTATGGAAGAGGAAAACGAGGCAAGGTAAGAAAGGCAGAAGTGAGAGATTTGGAGTTGCAGATCTGGGCTTAGAAGAACAGCTACAGAGGGACCAGTTTCTGTGTAAGTGTTTTTGAGGCTGGAGCAGTGAGCAGACGTGCGTGGAGTGCACCCTCCCCCCATCCCCACTCTGCACACCAACATTCTGGAATTCTCTCCTGAGTGTGGCCCCAAACAGCCCCATTCCCCCTCCCGGCCTTTCTCCTTGTCCTCCGTGCTGGAAGTGTCAGTGAGAAGGAGTCTGATTGGATGTCCACAGTAGCATGAAAATAAGACGACTTTAAGAAAATTAAAAAAAAAAAAAAGAAATGATTGAAGGAAATATTTACTAATTCTTAAGAATGCATAATATAAAATTTATTATTTTAACCATTTTAAGGGTACAATACAGTGGCATTAAGTACATTCACAATGTTGTACAACCATCACCACTATCCATTTCTGGAACTCTTTCATCTTTCCAATCAAAAACTCAGTACCCATTAAACAATAACTCGCCATTCCTCCCTTACCCCAGCCCCTGGTAACCACTATTCTACTTTCTGTTTCTGTAAATTTGCCTGTTCTAAAGTACCTCAGATAATATAACGTTTGTCACTTTGTATCTAGTTTATTTCTCTTAGCATAATGTCTTTAAGGTTCATCCATGTTGCAGCATGTCAGAATTTCCTTCCTTTTGAAGACCGAATAATATTTCATTGTATGCATAGACTACATTTATTTATCCATTCATCTATTGATGGACACTTGGGTTATTCCCTTCTATTGGCTATTGTGAATAACGCTTCCATGAACATTGACGTACGAATACCTATTCAAGTCCTTGCTTTTACTTCTTTTGGGTATACACCCAGGAGTGGAATTGCTCATATAGTAATTCAATGTTTAATTTTCTTGAGGAACCTCCATACTGTTTTCCACAGTGGCTGCACCATTTTACCTCCCCACCAGCAGTTCATGAGGGTTATGATTTCTTCACAGCCTCTCCAACATTTATATTCTGTTTTTTTTTAATTAATTATTTTATAGCAGCTATCCTAATGCGTGCGAAGTGGTGTTTCCTTGTGGTTTTGATTTGCATTCCCCTAATGATTAGTGATGCTGAGCATCTTTTCACATGCTCATCAGCCATTTGTACATCCTCTTTGGAAAAATGTCTATTCAAGTCCGTTGCCCAGTTTTGAATCAGGTTGTTTATTTTTTTGTTGTCGTTGAGTTGTTGCTGACTGCTCTTATAAATAAAGTTTTATTGGAACACAGCCATGCCTGTTCATTTACATATTTTTTTTATGGCTGCTGTCCTGCTACAACGACAGAGTTGAATAGTTGAGATAGAAGCTGAATGGCCCGCAGAGCCTAGAGCATTTCTTATCTGGCTTTTTATAGAAAAAGGTTGTCAACCCCTGATCCAGAGCACCAGAGCTTCTATTTCCACTCTCCCTAGGAAACCTGGCTGGCTCTTCTCTCTCTGTCACACTTCCTTTTTCCTCCTCCCCACCCTTTTCCTCAGGATGTGACACTTAGGTCATTGGTCAAGGCTGTGAAGAAAGGTAAGATTAGAGAGTTGGGAAGGAGAAGAATGAATATTCTAGGAAGGATATTTCAAGGTTGTGAGGTAAAACGTGAAAGTGGGACTCCACAGTGTTTATTTTTTTTAATTAATATTTATCCATTACTTTTAATATGCCAGCTACTGCTAGGTACTTTCCATGCATAATAACATTTCATTATCAGAAACCTCTCTCTGAGATAAATGGTCTTATTCAAATTATTTAAACATGAGGGCATCAAGTTACAAAGTAAGTGGCTGAGTCAGGATTCGAACCCAGGTCAGTCTAACACCAGAGTCTAAACGTAACCATTCCATCACTATGTTGGGGAGACACAAGTTCCATTTGGAAACAGGGAGCCGACTAGGTGGGAGAAGAAGTTGTGTGTTGGAAGGTAGAGGTAGATTTGAGCTAAATTTCAGGCGGACTTGAAAGCCATGCTGGGGGTTTTGGACTTTATCCTGAGAACTATGGGGGGCTTAAGTGATAAAAATCATCTGGGGTTGTGAAGAACTGCATGGTCTGAGTAGAGGCAAGGCAGAGAGAGCAATGGGCAGGCTCTTGGGGTCATCTAGCACAATGGTAAAGGCTTGAACTAGGATGCTGTAAATTTTTAAGTGGGTGATAAAAAATCATGAATCTCTTTTCTCAGAGTAATGACCTCTAAAGGTACAATATTTCTAGGTTAATTTTAGAGAAGAATGTAGGTCGCTCATCTCCTTTCTCTCTCTATCCTTGGCTGAATTTTTCCTCTACTGTGGAGAATGCCAGGAGATGTGCCATCATAAAAATGAGAAAGGGAGACATCCTTCCCTGAAGCGCTTGGCCTACGGCTGTGGTCATCTGTGCCTTTCTTAAGGCTGATTGGGACTTTCCTAATGTACCCAGAGACCAAGAACTTTAATTTGATCTACTTCTAGTTATTAAAAAATTACAATCTTACTTCGTTTTGTATGACAGACAGGACTCTCTTTATAATATTTTTGTTAGGTTTTCCAGATAAGCAGAAAAGAAGAGGTCATAATTCATTTAGAAGGGGTCTAGAGCAGGAATAAAGACAAACTGCTGTTACACATGCAGAGAACAAACTAGCGGTTACCAGTGGTGGGGAGGGGCAAGACAGGGGTGGAGGAGAGGGAGGTACAGTACAAACCATTGGGTGTAAGATGATAGGCTACAAGGATGCATTGTACAACACGGGAGATAGAGCCAATATTTTGTAATAACTGTAAATGGAGTGTAACCTTTAAAATTGTATATATATATATAAAAAAAAAAGACAAACTGCTATTACTGCAAGGGCTCAGAGGCCCTACATGTCTGAGACTTAGAGGCCTGTCTATGTCCAGAAAGGCTCCTGGTTAAGTGAGGTAGACGTCTAGCTTAAGTTTAATGAGGAACATATAACGGTTGTACCAGGCTGTTTGTGTTGGTCAGAATTTGATTTAAAGTGTAACGCATTCACAATGCAGTCAGTTCTCATGATTCACGTGAGGTTGCATCAGGTGTCTGTGAACGCTGAGTGTGCAGATGTTGAACTGTTGCTGCTGGGAAAACACAGGGTAGGTTCCCCCGAGTCACAGTATTTTCATTATCAGACAATATACATAACATTGTTTTATGTTCGTTTCCGTTTAAAGACACCTTGTTGGGTAACATTGAACTATGGCCGACGGCACCGTAGCGCACGCCTGAACGAAGCGTATCTAACACACACGTGGTCTCTCCGCAACGCGCAGCACAACCTTCTTGCTCTTAGGAACACCAGAAAGCACGTCCGCACTCTGATTGGGAGCCGTTTTAAAAACAGAAAACTCACCAAAAAAAAAAAAGAAGTGAAAGTGTGGCACTAAATAGACAACAAAAAGGACCTGTTTACAGCATGAAGGCTGGACTAAGAAGGTGGGCTCCCGCTTGTTCGACCTCAGCTAGGACCGTGTGCCTCGGGTGATTGATTCAAGCATTTGCGACATTTGCACCCGCCAATACGGAATCCATGAATAGTGAGGGTTGACCGTACATGATTAATGAATGGCATTATTTTTGTGACAGCGGTCTAATTTGCTTAACGATGTGCTAAACTATGCTTAGTTAACCCCTGTCTGAGGCAGTCTTTGATCCCGTACCATTCCACTGTGATTTGTAGGGAGAAAGCACAGGGAGACAGCTTCAGGTGCTCGCCTTGCAAATCTAAAACCCTGCACGGCAGCAAAGGCCCTTTCATTATTCCAGGTGCGAAAAACACCAGACTATCCCACATGCCCACCCCAGTACTAGTGAGAACTCACAACAGACTTCATCTGCTTTTGCCTTCCCTGCATCACTTACAACAGTTAAGGCATGTGAAGCATGGAAGCGCTCTAATTCCGAGACAGGACTTCCGTCCTAGGAGAGTTAGGAACGCAAGGACCCTGCCCAAGCTAACCTTGCCTGTCTCCTGAGACAGGACTGTCAATCAAACAATCTGCAAAGGAGGAAGTTGTTTGATGCAGCCCAAGGAATTAAACCCAGGCGCGGAAAGTCCGGGAAGTCTAACCACGGTCCTGCAAAAACATCTTGCTTAGAAGCCTTGGCGAATTAATTTTCATAGGTGGAAGCCAGAAACGTACATAGGAAGAATGATTCAGCTGGTTGATTGTGAAGTTTGATACAACAATGAATGCCATCAAAGCTTCTCCATAATGTATAATTGCCCCACTTGAATAGTGAGAACATTTAGAGTCCTTTTAAACTTTGGAAGCAATTGTCAAATGTGGAACTGAGCCCCACGGTGCAAGAGGTCCCTATGCAGGTTCCTGGTACCATTCAGCACCCTACAGGCAACTCAAGGTCCCACCTCAGGCACCACCCCTGTACTCCTCCGGCACCCAGACACCTCACAGAAATGGTGACCCTGCAGGCCTTCCTCCTTTGCAGGGCTCCACGGTTCCAGGCCACATTCCTCCTCCCTCAATCAAAACGTCTGCTTTTCTGGTCAAGATATGATCCATCTTCGCCCCATCTCAGTCTTCTGGAGTAATGAACCAGCTGCTGCCAAGCCGCTCCAACCTTCTCCAGAACCAGGCTTGGCTGAGCGTGTCACCTGGGGTCCTTGCTTCAAAGCCGGTCTGTGAGGCAGTTTCCTTCTGGCCGTGTCCCTGCGGGGATGTCCCAGACTCCTCCGGCTTCCTCCTGGTCTTCTTCCCTGCTATCCTAAGGTATGATTAAAGTACAAACAGTAGCAGGAACTAATATTAGAAATTCTAGGCAGATAGAAATGACGGCAGAACACAGGGCTGATTTTAAGGGAATAGGTATTTCCACAAAGAGCTGCAGATAGTTTGCGACACAGTGTATCCTACCTGGAGCAGGTTGAGCAAGACGGGGCATTGGGTGTGGAGCACAGGGAGCCCCTGGGGCTTTTGAATGTGTACGCACAGGGTAACAGTTGATGCCCATAATGGCAGCCTGGCCATTCAGTAAGTGTTAAATTATGTCAACACACTACCAAATAAGACACAGAAATAAAGCATTTCAGCAAAGATTGTCACAGGAAAGGTTAAAATACACTAAACGTCAGCCCTTTTGGAGAAAACTTCTCTACAAAATTCAGTTCTGTGCAATGCTTTATTTCTGGATGATGCCAGGTCAACAAGACTTAATCCATTTGAGATGAATCTCTTGGCTCCCAGCCTTCCTGGTTCATGCATATTTCTGTTCTAGGTAGAAAGGATGACAGCAAAGTTTTTCCAATGAAAGAATCTGCTTGAGGGGACTTGGCAGAGTCCCTGGGTTACCTCCTCAACAGCCACTCCCCTCCTGATCTTCCTTGATGGTTCTTCCAGGGCCACCATCTCAGAAACTATCAGGTTCTTTCCTGGCCTCCCTTGCAGCTAGGGGTGGGCACGTGGCCAACTTATGGCTAATGAGATGCAAAGGGAAATCAGCTGGGAAGTTCCTGGGACAAGCTTTTGTCCTGGATTTTAAAAAAATTGAACAAAACAGAAACATTTCAGGAAATTTCTCTCACCATCCACGTCTCCTTGCTCACTTTCTGCCTTTGTACTGGCTTGTGATTAAATCTGCTGTAGTCCTCCTGCTGTCATGAAGGGACATGTCACTCATGCACCAAGAATGGCAGGAGGGAAAGGTGGAGAAGTCTGAGTCCTTGAAGACACAGCCAAGCCCCTAAACCAACCTTGGCACCACCTTTATTTAGACTTCTTGTTATGTGAGAGAATTAAAACACCTACAGGCATATTCTGGATATTCTGCTATTTGCACCTGTGAACTTCCCAGCTGGTCGAGGAAGGAGGAGACTTCTTTTTAAGGTTTGTGTGCCAGTTTTGATCCTTGGTAAACACCCCTTTGAAAAGGAAAGAAAGAAACTGAGGGGCAAGTTGCAAAAAAATATCATATATGTAGACTGTTTGGTTAGAGCAAGTTGTTAAGGAGGTCAGGGGTGGGGCAGAATTTCTGGGCAATTGGGTGGGTGTTTCTGTTTCATGAGCACCAGCTGAGCCTTTTCTGCTCTTAACTGCAGCAGCAACACTCATATGACCACCACAGTGATGATAGCCAACATTTTACTGAGTGCTTATGCTGAGTACTAGTACTGTTTTAAGACATTCAGACATATTAACTTATTAATTCTGCTCCATAACCCTATCAGGTCTCCAAGGTGGCCCCCAAAAGTCCCTGTCTCTTGGTATTCACACCCTTGTGTTGTCACTCCCCACATTGTACCAAGGTTGGTTTGTGTGACCAACAGCATCAGGCAGAAGGGATGGTGTGTCACTTCTGAGATTAGATTATATTATATTAGACTATATTAGATTATAAAAGACTGGGCTTCCTCCTTGTCGAGGAACTGAGGCCGCCACCCAGATTGCCTCTTGGTATTTTTCTAGACGTGTATTGTTTGATCGCTTAGGGAGGCTCCCCAGTGTCGGAGAAGTGGTAGAAATCCATCACCACTACATGCTTCCGGTGGGTCCGCAGGATCACGTTCCTACATCCAGGGCATTGCGGACGTGGGACCCTCAGCTGACTCAGGATTACTCTCTCATAAATTGGTGACTTCAAGGGCTAGTGCACATCCAAAGCCTGCACTCCATAGTTCTCTTGCTCCAGTATCTGGGGCCTGTCAAGGATTTGGACTTGAGCAGAGGATAAAGAGAATTTGTTAAAAATAGGGGTTACACCTTTGGGAGGGATTTGTTTTGTCACAGATTTGTTCCTGCTCCAAGCAGTGGGTTAACCTTAGAGTTCATATACTTTTCCAATTTGTATTAATTAATTCCTCTTCCCAATGACCTCTGGATGTGTTAGAATGAAAGCTCCTGGAAGGTCGAGATCCTGGAGGAGATGTCAGACATTTAGAGAATTCACAGAATATTCATGCCAGAGACAATGTACACGGAGTCTCCTGGTTACCAAACTAGAAGTGAGGCACAAGATAAAAATTCCCTTTGTAATAATAAAGATTGTATCATTTCCCAATTTATTGAGCTCTTTGAACTTTTCAGAATACCTCCATATACAGAGAGGTCAGTTGATTTGTTAAATTGTACAATAATAATAGCTTGGTTTGGGACTTCCCTGGTGGCACAGTGGTTAAGAATCCGCCTGCCATTGCAGGGGACACAGGTTCGAGCCCTGGTCCAGGAAGATCCCACATGTCGCAGAGCAACTAAGCCCATGCGCCACAACTACTGAGCCTGCGCTCTAGAGTCTGCGAGCCACAACTACTGAGCCCACGAGCCACAACTATTGAAGCCCATATGCCTAGAGCCCATGCTTTGCAACAAGAGATGCCACTGCAGTGAGAAGCCCATGCACCGCAATGAAGAGTAGCCCCGCTCACTGCAAAGCCTGCACACAGCAATGAAGACTCAATGCAGCCAAAAAAAAAAAAAGAAAGCTTGGTTTAGGGGTACTTACTGTGTCTACTTATTATTATTCTAAGCACTTCCACACATTAACTTATTTAATTCGAACAGCAACCTTATGTGGTTGATTCTGTTATCAGCCTCGTTTTTACCGATAAGGGAACCAAGGCCCAGCAAGGTTAATTAACTTGTCCAAGATCACACAGCTAGAAAGTAATTGAGTCAGGATTTGAACTCTACTGGTCTGACTCATGAAACCTGCCTGCCTCTAAAGCCTTGCATACTAAGGCCACGCTGCTAACCATTAAGTTTTACCATAATTAACCAGCAATATAGCCTGGAATCTGAACCGAGTTTTGCATTTGCAAGGCTAATATTGATTTCTTTGCTCCAGCTGATAGCCATTTTGTTGCAGTACCAAGTATCGTATAATGTCATTTCAGATATCCATTCATTTACAGGTGACCCATTCTGTTCCAGAAAACTGTCAACAAGTTTACTTGTAAACCACCTTTCTATCTTTCTGCTAGGTTGCCTGCCATGTTTGATGGAAAGAGCTTCACATAATAGCATTGGGAACCACCCCAGAAACCTTGAAAAATCCATCCATCTGACTGTCACTGCTGATTCCTGAGGGTCCCACATGGACCACAGGGTGGCCCTGAAGCTGCCAAGTCACATGTCATTGCTAGCTGCGGTGTTGGCTCTAGACTGCATGAGGAGCCTAAGACCTAAATGGAAATCAGGAAGAGGTCCTTCTGGGTTGCTTCTCCCAGGCCCTAACCTGAATTTGGCTCTCCAGGTCTTAGCTCTCTGGGAGCGAGACCTGAGATCTGGGGCCCTTTCGGTATTTGTCACCATTGAACACAAGCCAACTATCAGTATGACTTCCAGGAAGCAGCATGGTGTGGGTTTACAGTCAGCTGCCTGGGCTTTTATCTCTGCTCTACAATTTCCTCTCCTAAAGGCTCTCCGTCGCCTCTTCTATGACCTTAGGTAAACGGAGTAGAAGCAGCATTTAAAATGCCTTGGACCCATTTCTCCCACCAAACATCAAAGGTTGGGCCTCATTACTGTTTGTGCCCTTTGACATAAATGACGCCAGCTGTTCTGACAACTCTGGGGGGAGGGGGCGGGTCAGCGAGAGAGAGTGGCTGGAAAATGTTTACACCTGCAAAGGACTCATTCCCCTCTACAACCTTGCACGCACAATACTTGAGTGCTTACTTTTGAGAACTTTCCCATATGTTATTACACTGGATTCTCAACAACAGCTCCATCAGCTAAGTAGGATGGTTATTATTATCCTAAAAGATCTTACAGAGGTTTCAAGACTCGTCCAAAGGGTAACACCAGGATCCAGATCCAGATCTTTTGACCTTAACTCTAATGCTTTTTCGTTACGCCAGCTATGCTGACCATTACCATGTTCTTTCAAGAAATTGTCAGAACGTTATAAATAAGATCTTACGGAGTATCCAACCACTTACTTAGAGCTGCCCAATAATTTAGAGTTGACAATAATAATAATAATAATAATAATAATAATAATAATAATAGTATCGGCTAATAGTTGCTGAATGCTTGCTATGTGCCAGGTACTGCGCTGAGAACTTTCTGTGCTCTCATTTCTTAAGACAAAACCCCAGTAAAGCTTGACTCCTCCAAATGTGGTTTGCAGACCACCAGTCTGGGCATCGCTGGGAACTTGTGAGAAATGCAGCCTCCCACGTCTCGCCCCGGACCCTGAATCTGAGCCTGCATTTTACTAAGATCCCAGGGGATCTGTGTGCTCCTGGGAGTCTGAGAGGAGTGGTCAATAGCCCATGTTGCAGAGGAGGAAAACGAGGCTTAGAGAGATTTAAGGATCATAGATGTCTATTTAGCCAGTGCAGTCCAACCAGGCCACCAGTCTCCAGAGCTTTGCACACCACGACTGGCTACTTTCCACATTTGAGCCTCAGCCTGCCTGCCTGTCACACAGGAACAGTGGTGTCTCAGGGTTTTGGTACCATTGCATGCAACGCGAGATAATCATGCAAAGCAGCAGGCTCAGTGCCTCGGCCACAGCTAAAGGACGGCTCTGCTCATTTCCTGTAAAGTGTGGTGTTAATCATACCCGCCGGCAGCATTCTGTGACTTCTCCGCCATAAGGCCTGCAAAGGGCTTAGCCGGGCTTCAGCAAATGGTGCTTGTATTTTATGTGTATAGTGGTGACCACTCATGGTTGAGGACTAGATTCTGAGCAAGGGTTTCTTCATAAATTTCCGGGCAAAGTGTGATTTCTGATTGTTTGGAAGGACAAGGATCCTTTCTGTGGCAAAATACACACACACACACACACACACACACACCCACACACACCCACACCCACGTTCCTATAGCAAAAAACCTGAACGCGAGATTAGCAGGAACAGAAACATTTTATCTACCCAGAGGCCTCAGGCTTTTCCTGAAATTATTTGCTTAATAGGGAGCAAGCTGGACCATGGGCAAATGTCAATTTCTGTGTTTTCTAGCACTATCTCCCCGCTATGAGTCTAAAGGCGTTTCAGCTTGAAGGAGTGAGTGCCACTTTTTTCATTTAGGAACAAGATACAGCGGCCTGAAATACGTAATATGTGTATCCTTATTCCCCTTGTTTTCTTCCCTGTGTCTCTGTCACAGGATCCTTTTTCTGTCTCACCAGAGAGGACATCCTGGGTCCCTCTGGGGTAGCTCACACTGGAGGTCGCCCACAGGCTTGGCACCCAGGAGTCTGGCCATTTGGAACCTTGCTGGTATCACAGATGTGGGACTGACCTCCAGGTGATGGGCTGCTGGTCCGTCCTCCCACTGTTTGTGCCCTTTTAAAGCACCCTGCCCTGGGGTTGCCGCAGGGTCCCCTGCCTCTGGGACTTCCTCTTCGCCCTTCTCCTTTTGTTGCATGCCTTGCATGGCAGAGCTTATGTCTAGGTCTTTTCATTGTTCCCATTTCCATAAGGCGATGCAGGACAGTGGCTGAAGTGCCCCTGTCTCTGGAGACACACTGCCTAGTTCACACCCTGGCTCTGCCGGTTACTGAAGATTTTGTGCCTCGTTTCCATGGCTAAAAGGAATAGTAAAAGAGCCTGCCTTCTTCCTAGGCTTGTGAGAACTTGGACACGCTTAGAACAGTGCCTAACATACAGCAAGTGTTCAGTAATGGGTCTTATCTTTCTTGTTCCTCCCAGGAAATTGGTGACCCAGTCAGGAGGACAGTTTTGTTTCCCATTTAACAGATGAATACATTGGGCTCACTTTTGTTCGGTAACAATTACGGCGAGCCATCCTAGGAGCCCATGCCCGTGGCAGGATGACCCCGGTCAAGGGCGGCCCCTTCCCTGATTCGCAGCAGCTGCTCATTTCGCTCCGGGGATCTGGGAGGGACTCTTCCCAGAGAGGCACCGGCCGCCCCACTGCATGAGTCTGTTTGGAGCCGAGAAACGTCCGAGCTGCCGTTCACACTGGCTGTTCTTGGGGGTAAGTTGCTCCAGCTTAGCACAGGCTGGGAATTCTACCCACTTCGTCCGGGCTCTTTCCCTCGTGGGAAGTGAGCCGCTCTGGGCTCCCTGAGAGCCGATTCTGGGTTCCTTCTCTTTTGAGAACTGGGCCAGTCTGTTTGCAGGTCTCCGTCTGGGAGGAGAAGTGGAATTTTTAAACTACACCTCCTCTAAGTTTTTTGCTCTGTGTGACCCGTAGCGTATCTGTCGTTTGTGTTTTTGTGTGTGTTGTTTTGGGGCGAGGCACTCCGGCTTTTGCAGGATGGGACAATTCTACCTGCTCCACCTGGGTTCACTTCTCGTTCAAGGAGTGAGCCGTTTGGGGCTCAGTGTGAGCCGCTTTGTGTTCAGGGCGCTCTGGAAGCCTCCGTGTGTGAGTGGAAGTGGAATTTTTGAGCTACACCTTGTCCTTCTTTTGTTTGTGGGACCATGTTTGTTGTGTGTGTGTGTGTGTGTGTGTGTGTATCAGTACTCACATTGGCTGGTTGAGACGTCTTTGGTGACTAATGGGACTCACGTGTGACCACACCAGGGTGTCCTTCCCTAATGCGTTGGTTTTGCCTGTGGCAGAGCTTTGGTTGGGATTTTCCCTTTTGGACTAGCCTTGGTTCATTCGTTTAGCCTCATCTCTGAGGGGGCATTAGTTGGGGTTCTCCTCTTCTGGACTCTCGGAGCATTGGTTTGGAGTCTCCCTTTCTGGGGCTAGGGAACTGGGACCCTGAGAGACCTTTCTGCATTGCATTGGTTTGCTGTTTGGCCATGAATAATTAAGTATGGGTGACCAGAATTCTGTTCCGTCTTATCGTCCCCCTAGGGTATTTTTTGAAAAACTGGGAGATCTTCAGTTATGCTCCCATGAATGAGAGGAACTGGTATTTCTCTCCCCCTGTGCCTTGAGATGTAAATGTTCTACCTGGACTCTCAGGAACACTTATCTAGATCATTCCTGAGACTGAAGGAAAAAAGGTGGAGGCCTTTTTAAACTCAAGCAGAAAAACTGAGACCTCTGGTTCTGTCTTTATGTAAAAATTAACTTGTAAATAAGCTCTATTTAATTGACTTAAACGTAAGCTTATAAATTAAATCTAAATATTTAGAAAGTTGGCCAGAATGAATTTCAGGCTCACGTGATCTGGGAAATATTCAGTACTGAGTCAATATCTGGTACTGAAGCTAGCTTTGATTAATACAGACATGTCTTTGGAGTCATCAATGTTAAGTATGCTACTTCTGTTGTACCTAGGTTTTTTAGAGATCAAATAAAATCTTATATCTGTTGCAAATTTGTCAGCAAGTAACTTGATATGATGAAACTTTAAGTAAATGCAAATGAGATAAGAGCTTTTAGATAAGCTCTGTAGGAATAATTATGTTTTGGGAGTGTCTGTCTAAAATAGTCTCTCCAGAGACCCACTTGCCTGAAAAATGCCAAAGAAAGAAATAGAAAAGGTAAAATATCTTAAATTTTTGTTGAGTCAGTATGCCGTCCTTCCCATGGGAGAGGGAGAATATTGATCCACCTTGACTGACATTGGATACTGTCCCTGGAAAGAGCTATTGATCAAGCCTTCAGGGCACTCCGGTAGATTGGGACAGGGCTACATTCTGGATGTGGTTTTCATAGGACCTGTGGGTCATGGAAATTGCAGATCATGAATCCATTCTGGCTCCTCTTGGGTGGGGGAGGAGAGTAAGGAAAGGCACAAGTGCAAGTACTTGAAAATCTAAATCAGTATCTGACTCAAATAAAAAATTAAATGTGAGACCTTGAGGGGGAAAAAGAAAAAATAAATGATAAAACTCATGAGTTAACGCTCACTGTCTGAAATAATTATTCAGATATTTATTCAAATGTCACCTGTGACATGTGGACTAATTTCAATGCATAGTGAGAGGTCCTGAGACGTGTAAGAGGATAAGTAAGGCACAGATCTTGTCCTCAAGAGGCAACTGAAAATACACTAAGCTCAGTTATCTGAAGGCTTGGCCATGGAGCAATGGGAGTCCAGCCTAGCAGTAAATTAGGGACCTCTAAGTTATCTCCTACGTCAAATTGAATATCTAGGGGTAAAAGGTCCTAATAAAGCAGAGGGCTGCAGCTTTGTATTTTGTTCCCATTTCACAGGATCTTCCCATCTTGCCCAGATCCTGCTGTCCCATCTTTCTGTTAACTCCTCCTTCCCCCCAACCGCCGACCACCATTCTGGAGAAAGGGACTCAGGCAGTGGTCCTTGGTTCCAGTCGGTGAGCCAGGCGACGTCACATACTTACTGAGTTCTCTCTGGTCCTCTGGAAGTTGTAACCGCTACTGATTTTTCTCACGTGGAGGCCAGACCCATGTGTCAGTCCAAAATGGGGCACCTTCACCCTTTTGTAGTTCAGGCCAGGCCCTTGGGTAGTGACATCAGCCTGGATTTGATTGAGATTTTTCCACATTTGTTCACACTTATGCAGAAGCGGGGGGGCACCTGCCACTTCTCTCCTTTTGCTTTTACCGTTCCCACAGATCCAGCCGTCTCCTGGCATGGTTACTTAGTGGGGCTGGATAGAGGGGTAGTACGAGCAAATGTGATGAGCAGGGAGAGTATAACAGATGAATGAAATGAACAAGGATGTGTATACAAGTGGAAAAAACAAACAGGGATGTGTATAATGAATGAATTAAATGAACAGAGAGGTGTATAGCAAATGAATTAAATTAACAAGATGTATAACAAATGGATTAAATGAATAGGGAGGTATATAACAAATGAATGAAATAAGCAGGGTAGTATATAACGAATGAGTGAAATTAGCAGGGAAGGGGATGTGTTTGGAGTTCTCAGTGAGGGTGGTGAGCTGAGGCGGGTACATGGACCATGGCAGAATAACAGAATAGCTGTATTTAGAAGCGTTCTGTTTCCTTAAATGTTTGTCTTCACATTGGTGAGTCAACTTCCATCATGTATTTGATGCAATTTTTTCTCCAATTATTGTCTCAGGTCAGCTTATATAAAGGTAGGGTCTGCACTCAAAAGAGCAAATTATTCCCGTGATTTAAAAATAAGCTATTTCCCAAGAAGAGATGAACATGTGAAGCTGCTCTGTAGAGGTTCTGCTTGACCATATTGATGTCTTGTGTGGGTTTTTTTTCCCCCTAACAATAGTAGGAGGAAGTGACCCCAAGATTCCCAGAATCAATCATGGCAAGTCTCAATCACTTGCGATTCCAGGAAATGCTGTGATCTAACAAAGGCTTGCTTCCAAGGCAGTCTCAAATTACCTAAAATTTACACCTATCCAGTGCACTTGTGCCTTCTGTGATTCTGTGTCACTGGTAATTTTCTTGAGTTTTATAAGCTTTATTATTAACAGAGCCAAATCAAAGGAGGAAGCAAAACAGGTGCAGAGTACATCTCCCCTGTCGCACTTCACAGACTGTCGGTATAAATCACCCCAATGCCGACACACAATTACAAAGCAGTATTATAGCTAACGCCACAGAACCTAGTCCAGTTTATGGATTAGACTGTCCTGTCCCATTCATGACTTTGCCTACTTTCTTTTCATTTCAGTGCTTGTTATCATCTCCAAATATTAGATTAAAAATAAAACTCAGAAAAGTCTGTTCAGAACTTAGGGTCTTGGAGAAGATGCTTGGTAGAGATTGAAGCAATTGACTGAGAGGACATATTTGCATTACACATGAACTTCAGCCATCTGTGCTTTCCCTGGGTCCATCTGTGGTTCTCCAGCCTTGTCACTGCTTCCCATTCTCCATGAAGTGAGTGCTTGTACACAGCTCTTTGAGTTCTGCAGGCACTAAGGCCTCCACACAGGTGGAGGTTGGCAACTTAAGGGTGAGAACAAGATTCCTGGAGCACTGCACTGTTACCTCACCATCAACCAATCAGAAGAAAGCCACACACCCTGCAGCCCTCACCCCAAATTCTGCCTATATAAGCTTTTCTCCCCAAACCATCGGGGAGTTCAGGGTTTTTGAGCACGAGCCACCCATTCTCCTTGCATGGCCCTGCAATAAACCTTTCTCTGTTCCAAACTCTAACGTCTCAGTTTATTTGGTTTCACCATGTGTTGGGGGTACACAGACTTTTGTTCAGTAACAGGGCCCCCAGAATTGGCCATTTAATGAGTCTCTTGTGAAAATGATTGAAATGTATCATTTAAATGCCCTTGTGCCTTTCCTTACTCTCCTCCCCAACCCAAATGAAAATTACATTCTACCCATAACCTGGGCATGCAACTCCCATTGATTGCCCAAGATGGCATATTTACAGTTTCATTTATCCCCCAGATTTATTGAGATATAATTGACATAAGACATTGTGTAAGTTTAAGGGGTACAATGTATGATTTGAAATATCTATGTACTGTGAAATGATTACCACGATAAAGATAACACATCCTTATCATTTATTATTCTCATTTCAATAGACTTTGTGGTCAGAAAGATATGCATTTGGATTCAAGCTGTTTTAGTTAGTAGTTGTGAGACTTTGGGCAAGTTACTCACCTTCTCTGAGCCTCTTGGTCACCTCTCTATTGTGGATAATACAGCTGTATCTTAGCATCGTTATGAGGATGCAATAAAATAGTACGTATAATATACCTAAGAGCGCTAACGAATAGGTGCTGATGCTTTGTGAAATCCTCTTACTCCTGTGGACCATAGCTACAGGCTCTGCTTCAGTGGTTAGTTTACCTCTCCATGCCTCGCTACAAACTACTGTTATAACCATAAGATTTATTATCCTTATTTACTAGTAAAAATAATAAAGAACAAATTAATTTACCCATGGTCATAGGACTGGCGTTCAGGATAACTAGGATTTAAACCCAGTTCTTTCTGACTCATGCCCACATGATCTTTCTGCTCTTCCTTTTCTCTCTGCTGAGTTAGCAGGGTTCCAGCATTAAGTGTATTTTATTCTATTCTAGCATTTTGTGGACCAAGTTTTTTAAGTTTTGTATTCTCACAGAAACACACATTATGAGCACAAAACAGACATCAACAAATGCTAAATTGCTGTAGTTCTACTTTACTGATCCAATATCCAATTCCTCAGACAGCACTAAAAACAGGTTTCCTGTGTGTGTGTGTGTCTGCAACTTTATCCATATGCTCATGTGTGGGCAGCTGAAAAATGCACTCCCCGGCCCCGTCCTGAGATATCCATGGCAAATTCCTGGAACCTGTGAATGTTACCTTAATTGGGAAAAGGGCCGTTGCAGATGTAATTAAGGATCTTGAGATGAGGTGATGATTACCCAGATAGGCCCTAAATCCAATGACAAGAGTCTTTAAAAGAGAAAGACAGAGGGAAATTTGAGACAGATAGACGTGACCACAGGCAGATATTAGAGTGATGGGGCACACCAAAAGCAGGAAGAGGCAAGGAAGGATGCTCCTGTACAACCTTCCAAGATAGCGCAGCCCTATTGACACCTTGATTTCAGACTTCTGCCCTCCAGAACTGTGAAGGAATGAATTTCTGTGGTTTGAAGTCACCAAATTTATAGTAATTTGTTACTATACAATCAAGAAACTAGTACACCATCCATTTATATGCATAGGCTAAATATAATGATAAGAAATTAGATTTCTTGAGTGCCTTCCGCCTCCTGTGATTTTTTTCTCAGACACTGCTCCAAAGTTTGAAGCAATGTTGTTAGCTTATTTTCCTGTCTTAACTGTTAATGCTGTGGTTGCCTCAGCTGGTATTGTAGCTCTAGGGCCGCTACTAACTAATCTTGAAGAGAGCAAGGTCAGATGACATTGAGTGAAGTTTGGAGAGTTTAGAGAACTAGGTCTTGGAGACCCAAGGTCAGTGTTTTGTCTTTAATCATTTGCTTAGAGGAAGACAGAAAGGTGAGGTCAGAATTTCTATTAAATATGGAAAATACTAATTAGGAAAATGGGCAAAGGAGGTTGTCTCATTACCTGGCAGATCGATTTTTAGCTCACCTGCAACTTGGTGCCACTAGATCTGAAAGTCATGCCAGTGGGTAGTTTAATGCATTCTTTGCAGAGATGTGACAACTGCCACCAGGAAGAATGTGCATCACCTTACAATTAAATTCCTGTAAGATAGTATTGAGGAAATAATTAACGTGATCTCTTGACATCTGAAAGTGAATAAAGTGACCAAGGGTTATTTGCAAGTGATTTGTAGTGAATAATTGCAGACCTAAGATGGAAAATGAAGTAGATTAAAACTTAAAGACTTGAGATAAAGACTCCAGTTCTGGAGCTAATGTGGTACAAGATCTGTATCTCACTAGATAGGAGAGAAAGGAGAATAGCTTTCTGATAAAAGAAACTCGTCCACAGTGATGATTTCTCCAGGAGCCTATTTTCTTTGTTAGAAAATCAAAGAGGAAAAGGATATTGCAAGGTCACGGAATTAATCTTTCTCTGAACAACAGCAACAAAAATGCAATTAAAGAAAACTAGATTTATACCTGGAAATAAATCTGTTGAAAGGGATTGTGGTTTCTGTTTGAATAAAAAGTATTCCTGATTTAAAAAGCTGTGGAAGTTGGGTTTGATTTCAGGTCGGAGTCCATTGGTCACTCAGAGCTCTGGCCGAGCTCTATTTCCCAAGAAGGGCAAATCAATCAAGGTGAGCAACAAACAGAAGCCAAGATGTTCCTTTTCATCCCCATTTTGTCACAATTTTATAAATTCTCAATTTTAACTGTAATATCCATCATAAATGTTCTTTTTTCATGGCTATTACTGGGTCAGAGACATCACACAGCTGTTCCTATAGCTCTGATCTTCCTCTCTTTTATTTCTATAAGTTCTTATCATCATTATAGTGCTTTGGGTGACAGGTGAAAGAGACATGGAATAGAGGGGAACTGTTCCTTTTCCCAAATTGTTAATGTCCAGATGTAATTTTCTGGGGAAATAGATAAAAAAGAATGTGTAATTTTTGAAAACCAGCTACTTAACTATAGACATAAGGCATCAATCTATTTGTCATATAATGTAAGAAGTTTTTTTAAAAGTTCCAAGATAGAAAATTAAAATGAAAGCAGAGAGTGAATCTCTTGGAGATCCTGACCACTATCACACCTATGTTATCTGGAACTCACCAACTGGGTTTTTTTTTTTTTTTTAATTTTAATGGAGTATAGTTGATTTACAATGTTGTGTTAGTTTCAGGTGTACAGCAAAGTGAATCAATTATACATATACATGTATCTATTCTTTTTTAGATTCTTTTCCCATATAGGCCTTTACAGAGTACTGAATAGAGTTCTCTGTGCTATACAGTAGGTCCTGATTAGTTATCTATTTTATATATAGTAGTATGTATATGTCAGTCTCAATCTCCCAAGTTATCCCTCCCCCCGCTCACCCCCTGGTTACCATAAGCTTGTTTTCTACATCTGTCACCCTATTTCTGTTTTATAGATGAGTTCATTTGTACCCTTTTTTTAGATTTCACCTATAAGTGATATCATTGTCTTTCTCTGTCTGACTTGCTTGATTTAGTGTGATAATCTCTAGGTCCATGCATGTTGCTGCAAATGGCATTATTTCATTTCTTTTTATGGCTGAGTCATATTCCATTGTATATATGTACCACATCTTCTTTATCCATTCCTCTGTGGATGGACATTTAGGTTGCTTCCATGTCCTGGCTATTGTAAATAGTGCTGCAGTGAACGCCAATTGGGTTTTTTTTTCATGCTAGGTGTGTGTTATCTATTTTTGAGTAATGAGCGACTCCAGGATTAGCAGCTTAAAATAATACACGTTTACTATATCAGCATTTCTGTGAGTCAGAAACTAGGAAATGCCTTAGCTGCGTGGTTCCATCTCCAGGTCTATCATGAGATTGCAGTGAAGCTGTTGGCTGGGGCTGTGGTCATCTCAAGGCCTGACTGAGGGAGGATCTGCTTCTAAGTTCATCACGTAGTTGCTGGCTATTGGCAGATTGGCAGTGGCCATAGCCAGGCTGGCCTTGGTGAGCGGAAATCCACGTCGCTGAGCCCACCTGCAAACCTCCATCCCTGCCACCATGACCACTGTGTTCATGAGGCTGTTGGGTGACGACAGGGCGGCTGGGGAAGGAGGCCGACTACTCCCTCTGACTGGCCCTCCAAACCCCCTGAATTTTAAAATCCTCCCCTGAGATCATTCACTTGGGACATGGATATCTTTATACTCTGTGCCCATTCAAAAATGTCTGCCACATACCTCTTTCCTAGACCTCCTAGTCACCAATTGTCTAATCTTGTTCCTTCCAAGTCCCTGACGATCCTGCCAAACCATTAGCCACAGCTCCTGAATTGGCATAGACATGTCCCTTTGGGCATCTCTCACATCGTTATTCTCACATTATTTCCTCATGTTTGACTATTTGTCTCTGCTCTTGGAAATTCCCACACTGTCCAGTAACAGCCATGGCGTATCAGACAACATCACCCTTAGAGGCAAAAAACAGATGTAATGTCTTAATCAAAAAGGGCTTTATTGTTTTCATACAACAATCAGTCTTAAGGTAGGCAGTCCAGGCTGGGTCCTTCAAGGACCAGGGCACCGTCTAGCCTCCACTGCCATGCCTAGGGCATGATTTTCCTACTCTTGATTGTAAGATGATAGCAAGATTCTACTAACCTTTTGCCCAAATACAGCTTTGTGCTTCCATTCTAGCAGAAAGGAGGAAAGGGCGAGAGTAGAAGGTGTATGCCAGCTGGTTCTTATCCTTTTTATCAGGAAAACAAGAGCTTCCCTACCCTGCTCTTATCTCATTGGCCAGAACTGAGTTCCATAGCCATTCCAAGCTGGAAGAGAGTCTGGGGAGGTGAATATTTTTCACTGGTCATATTGCCTCCCAAAACAAAATTGGGATTCTCTATGTAAGGAGGAAAGGATGAATGGGTATTGGAATTTTCTACTACTTATGATTTTTTTCTTTTCCAGAGTTAGTATGTGTTGAAGTTGGTGGATAGAAATGAGAGTAAGTTGAGGATGTGAGAGAAAGGAAAGGAAAAGGAGGAGGGGACCGCCAGGAAGAGGAATTGGATGCTAGAGGAATGGATTCCCTTCATTTTTAGTAAATTTAGTCAATTTCCACTGCACGTAAGGTCTCCTTCTGTTTCTGAAAGAGGAGACCCAGGAGACAAGAATTCCTTAAACTTTGTGCCACTTCTCCTGCCTTCCCTCTCTGAAAGGAGAGCCTCTTGTTTGCCCTTTATTGCTTGATGAGTCTTAGGAGGATTTGCTTTGGTCCATGATACCTGTTTGGTGGTCCTGTGTCATCTCTGTCAACAACCAAAGTGGCTTCTTTGGGTTTGGACTTCTCTTCCCCATTCCTCTGGAGACATTGGCTCAGTATCTGATGCCTAAAGCAGAAGGACGTCTCTAAGGTGATTGTTTTAGGCTGAGGAGTTAGGAAAGGCAGAGTTTATTAGATCACTGAGGTGGATACTTTTAGGTAGATGGGACTTGGGAAGACACCAGGTCACACCTATAGAATGTTCTCTACTCAGCCTAAGCAAGGGTGTTTGGCTGTGGACATTGTCCTTTAACTCGTTTTAGTGACACAGACTACCCAGGCCCCATGCAAATGCTTTCTAGATTCCTGGTGAACAGCCCTTGAACAAGGTGGCCTCCTGAGCAAAAGCTTTGCATTCTGCTTGCACGAGCATATTTAATGAACAAGCCACCAGCAGCACTGAATATTCGTGAAATGGCAGATTTTCCTGCCAATGAATTATCCTTATGCCATCTTCTGATATAGCACTGGAATAGAACATATTATTTGAGGGAGTGGTTAACACATTTGTATGTGTGAGTCTAATATACATTATAAATCATATATATATATACACACACACACACACACACACATTGACAGCAGGAAGCTACAGAAGTTACTGTGCAATACAACTTCTGGATCTAAATTAATAATGAGATAAACCTGGGGTCATAGCTCATGAACAAGGTGGGAAAATATTTTAATTCCTGTTTTGCCCTGAAATAAGTATCACCAGTCTCAGTGGAAAACTATTCAGATTTTTAGAGTTTCTTCTTCTTGGATTAATAGGTTTTAATAATTTAAGTCATGTCTTTGATTTCTGGGCTGTCTCCATGGTAACCTAGTTGGAAATCCTTGTGGCAACTTAGTGGGTGAGAACGTGTCCCATAGCCAGGCTGACTTATAGAAAACTGCCAGCAGCTGTTTATTTTCCATTTCTAACAAGTCACAGAGCTTCTCGTTAGAGCCAAATTATCCCCTAAATCTGTGCTGAGGAAGATTTAGACCATTACATTTCATAGTTGGGGACTCTACTGATCTCCACCCGAAGTGACACCACGTACCCCTCTCTAGCCCGTGTTCTCTATTATGCTGGGGCCGGTGTTCCAGTTCCTTGATCCTGTGGGGAAGTGAAATTTTTCAGAGGCTGCCAATCTGGTCATTGTTTGTGACCCTGATGTGCCCTTTGTGAGCCATGTCCTGTCATGACCTTGTGATTGGCTGTCTTCCCCCAGGCAGGAGGTCCACTTTGTCAGCTGTCTGTCACTACACTTGAATAAAGTTCTCTTCATGTTCATGACCCACTTCTGCATAGTAAGAACATTAAGTGCAAGAGGAGGGAGGAAGGTTCAGGGCACCCAATTCCTCATTGCCTGCCACCCCATTCACTGGCAGCTCCTTATACAGGGCTGCCAAATCCCTAGGTAAGATGTCGGGCTACCTTGAAAACTACATTTACTACAAACTTCATTTGTAACAGACACCCAAGGGAACATAAGGGAGGGGGCAGAGCCCAATTAGCTGACAACATCTTTTTCTGGATCGACTTCATTATTTATCCTTTCCTTGCAACTGTCGGAACATATTTGTGTGTGCATTCATTTAAAAACGCTGGCAAGGGTTAGTAGAAATGCAGTTGTCAGTTTTTCTTCCATGGTGGTCTCATGGAGGAATAATCCTTCTTTGTGTCCTAAAGAGAGAGAGCCCACAGGAGTCCAGAAAGCCAGGAGCTTCCAGTAAGCCCATTAGGGAAGGTACGAGATAAGAAATATCCTCATAAAATATTGTAGTACTCTAACATCTCATTTCCCTTCTCTATCCTCTTCGAATCCTCTCTTTCTTTTCTTTCTTCCCATGAAAAATTCCTTTTCTTTATTTTCAATTTGTCATTTCTCCTCAGATCTTTAATTCTCCTCAGATAAGCCCCAACCCTGGGCTCCTTGGTTTCGCTGGCTGTGGCAGAGACAACTAGCTGTGCACCACACATCTGTGCGCCCCTTTACATAGTGGGCAACTGCCCAGCCAGAGACTACACTTCCCAGGTGCCCTGGAGTCAAAGTAGGGTCGTGTGAGTGTTACGCTGTGGTGGCCGGGGTCATTTGCAGTCAGTTCTGGGCACCAGGGGACTGGAGTCACAGAGAGCGAGAGAGAGTGAAAGAGCAAGCGCTCAGGGCAGAGCAGCTGCAGTGATGCAGGAGGGGCAGGACCCAGGGAGGAGCCAAGATGAAGGAACCAGAGATGTGAGCTCGGCCAAGCAGTGATTTCACAGAGACGGCCCAGGGCCATCTGACACTTTGAGGGATATTAAAGTCCAAGAGCAGGAGACAGAGTGTCTGATGTAATCCAAGGGAGATTTAAGCATAAATGAAAATGAAAACCTCAACAAGGGATTTTCCAGAAGGGCTGATGAGAAGGAGATAGAAGCAGACTCTCAAGGGATTTCTGACTGCTCGAGTCATGACGTGGGCAAGATACTGCTGGTGATGTCAGATCACTCCCCTCTGCTCTCTGTATGGTGGTGGGGAAAGAGAGTGAGGTCTGATGATTTACAATATCTTTTTGTCCCTCTCTTTTTGGGTCATATTAATGATGACACATTCATCTTGCTTTTCCCTCTGAGGAGTTCTCATTGGACTTATCCCAGGGAGTTCTACCCACTCCTTACTGGCCGCATGCGTTAGCTACCATTAAATATTTACATGGTCTTAGTGTGCCTCAAAAAGATTTTTTTTTCTCATTTAATGCTAGCCCAGGGTTCCAGAGTCTTCTCTGTCTCACTTCACCCTCCATGTCTCCTTCTCCAAAAAATGTCACAGTACAGCTCTCAGGTGTCACCCATCACTGACTAACAGCTGTGCAGTTAAGCTGCTCCTTTTCAGTCCTATCGACTGCCAGATGTTTACAAGAGCTACAGACGTGCAGAAAAACCAGGAATGACTGAAAAGCTGGCACTCCGAATGGTGTAAGAAAGGCAAGGATCTGAATAAGTCAGTGATCGTGTAATTAACCCTTGTGTGGTTGGAGCCTGCGGTGTCACTTGTCATGTCTGCTGGGACCTCTGAAAGCGATCCTCAGGGGCTGTTGTTGCCCATTTATTTTTAAAGGGTCTTTTTGTTTTTTTCTTTTGGCTGCGCTGAGTGGTTTGCAGGATCTTAGGTCCCCCACCAGGGATTGAACCCACTGCAGTGAAAGTGCCAAGTCCTGATTACTGGACCGCCAGGGAATTCCCTGTTATTGCCCATTTAGAGCGAATGCATTTCCCGGGCTGCCCATGTTTCCTTAATCTGAAAAGGATAGGCCTTAGTCTCTTTAAATTTAGTTGTTTGAGTTGCTCTGCTGGAACGCGACTTAAGGGGTCTCCCACCTTTTCGTTGTGAAGATGCTTTGGTGCAGGAAAATTAACTGTGGGTCTGCAGTTGGAAGGCTGGTTTTGAGTTCTGAGTCATTAGTTAAGACTTTGCCTTAGGAGAGTCACTTAGCCTTTCTGAGCATCTGCTATCCTTCAAAATCCATTCCTCCCCTTCTTCTGGGCGCATGGTGGCCCAGCTGGTGGCCACGCTTCTCAGCCTCCTTCACAGCTAGGTATGGTCTCATGACTCAGCTCTTGCCGACGGGGCGTAAGGAGAAGAGCCGTGGGAAGAAATTGCCTGCCCTGGAGTCCCTCTCCTTCTCTTTCCCCTTCTCTCGGGCTGGATTCTGGACCGGGGGTGACACAGCCTCTATGGTGCAGTCGAAGACAACACCCTGAGGGGATGACAGACCAAAAGGTGGGATCACCTGGATCCCAAGATGACTTCATGGTATATAGCTGCCCTTCCAGCTTGGACCTCCAAGCTCCATACTATAAAGTGTGAGAAGAACAGACATCTGTCTTCTTTAAACCACTCTTTTTTTGTGTGTGTCTATTATAGCTGCTTAGTCTTAACTTTAATTAATGCAATATCTATATCTTTATTTGTAAGATTGGGAAGTCATTTTTTCTTGATAGAGCTGTTGCGGGTGTTGTTACAGGATGTATATAAGTGTTTAGAAATTGTAAAGTGCTATCATAATGTTAGCTTTTATTGCTTTCGCCATTCCTGGTGTATTTGTGAGACCACCAGGCCGGGGGCACGACGGAGGAAGGAATGAAGCTGGGTTCCAATAATAAAGTCTCTGGAGGGGCATGAGGTACTTCTACTAGCAGACCTCCTGATCCTGCTGGGAAAAATGGGAGGGTATGAAGAGAGAAGCGTGATGGCCAAATGCACAGCCTTTGGATTCTGACTGCCTGGATTTAAATTCAGATTCTGCCACTTACTAAGTAGTGGTTACTAAGTAGGTTAAGGCAAGCTACTTAAACTCTCTGTTCCTCAGTTTATCCATTGTTCTTCAGATAATAATGGTACTGACCTCGTTGGTTTGTTGTAAAGATTAAATGTGTGCTGTGAGGATTCCTGCATATGTGACACTGAACAATGCTTGCAACATAGGAATCGCTCAAACGGATTTCGAATTTGAATTACTTATACGTTTAGAGGAAAGGACAAGTGGAAATGGAGAGATGGGGTACATAAATGGATAAACAGCTCTCCATCCCAAGATTCACCATTATCTGAGACTACTTATCCTTGAAGAGACTTACTGTCCCTGAGTCCAAAATTCCTTCTCAACTCCTATTACCATACTTCATCACCTCTCGGACGTACATTTACGTGGAAAAAATTGGGATGCATCTTAAAATTGATGGTGTTTTATAATTGCTATGGGCCAGGCAGGAATTGTGATGTCCTTGTCATTGCCTGTCATGGCATGAACAAACTGGGCCATAGCTATTCATATTATTGTTAATGCAATTGAGTTATGTACATTGTTGGTTTAATTGCTACTTGAAATATCTTAATAAAGAGTACACTGATATTTGGCATTTAAATGATAAATTATGAACCTAAATAGACATGAAACAGCGCAATGGCTTGTGCATTTGATATTAGTGAAGCAGATATTTGCAGCTGGAGGCATGATACAATTCCATATTCTCTTGAAAATTAAGAGCCAGGGGGATTATAGGACCTGAGGAAGGAAGATTCCTATAAGTATATGAAGCTGTGTTATGCTTTTTTTACTGAAATATTTGCACAAGGATTGTCAACCCCACACCTAAATATATGACTGAAGATGGAGAAACTGCCAAAGTTCTTAGAATAAATGAAAAGAAAATTTAAAGATACAAGAGGCAGTGTGTTAAAGAAACTATGATTAAAGCATTGAACCACGAAACATCAATTGGTCAGAAACTTCTGGATAACTTTGAACAGAAAGAAATTAATTTCTGGCAACATGTAATTCAACTGAGGGAAAACATAAATCAAGTGAGAAATGTTGATGAAACCTCAGTAGTTTTGGCATGTTTAGAAATTTATTAAAGGTATGAAGGAGATAAAGAACTTAATCACGGTGGGAAAAAACATCATATCACTGTAATAATATGCATAATTTCAGTAGCCAAAAATTGTTAACATATTTAATTTAGTGCACAAAAACCCAAGAATGAGATATTCATCAAAGAAGATTTTTTTTTTAAAAAGGATAGATGATAGTTGCATTGATAGAAGACTAGCTTAAAGTAATCTGAAACAGACATCTTGGAGCTGCACATAAATCACTAAGAATGCTGATCATTAATGTAATTTGTGGATATGTATTCAAATAATTAAAGACGAAGCTCACAGAAAGTTTAGGTTCTTGGTTGTTATTTTTGAGAGGGAGGCACGACTGGATGTCTGCAGCCCTTCAACATTTCCATCAACAAACATTTTAAAGACATTTTGAGGAAGGAATAGGAATCCTAGCTGTTTTCTGGAAACTTTCTGATGATATCTCTGGTAAGATGAAGAAAGTGCTAGTATCAAAATTGGCAGATGGGGTGATAAGGGGCTTGGAAGAAAGCCCTAGAGACAAGTGCTGCTTGTGATGATACAAAGGAGAATCATGTCAGAAAAGCATGGGAACCAATGACTTTGAGTCAAAAAGTGATTTGGAAGAGCGGGACTCCATGTGAAAAGGTTTGGGAATACCTTAAAAATGTATTTTATGTATATTTTCCATTTTAATGAATGTACAGGAGTGACATATGAAAGAAATCTGTATCTGAATAAGTCTGAAAGGTTTTTTTTTAAATAAAAATAAAAGTTGTGATAAGAATGAATTGTGCAGCCTCTGGGTCTCTAGTCACCTTATTCTTCCTGGAGGCAACCATTGCTTTAACCATTTGTTGTAAATCCTATTACAGGTATCTGCAAATTTATAAGCAAAGATAAACATATACATTTTTTACACGTGACAGCATGCCATATGTATTCTTCTGCACCTTGCTTTTTTTTTTTCTACTGGCATGTGTTAGAGCTTGTTTGATGTAAATAAAGAGCTTCCTTAGTATTAAGAAAAAAAGAATGAATTGTGTTGTAATTGAATTATCTTCACATTTTCTTTCTTACTGTCTCCTAAAATAAAGGTGCACATTCCAGTTGATGATGTGTCAGATTCAGTGCACTTCCAAGGCTGGAAAATTGTTAACCCTGAAACTGCCCAATTTCTGATATTTTACATGTCAGTATTCACACTCCAAACATACTTTCATGTCTTTCCAAATTTCTTACTTCAGACTCACACAAAATATGTTTTTTACTCAAGAAAACCACCGATTCTCTCAGTTCCTCTTTTAAAATTTCCTTCCCCTTCCTGTGTCCACTTTGGCATCCTATCTAGACCCAGGATACATCTCTTCAGCCACTCTTCTGCCATCCCCTTCCACTTTCCCTTCTCTTCTCTTCCCTTCAACTACTCCTCTGTCACAGGCGCTTGGCTAATTGTCAATTTTGGGTCAATATGCTTTAATTTCATTTTAAAAATTAATTACATTGTTTAAAAAGATACACAAAAGTATAGGTATCTGTGTATCCATCACCTACATTTAACAGGTGCCATATTTGCTTCAGATTCATCTTTTAAAAAGTTACAGCTAAAGCCCCAACTCCTCTGAGCTAGATATTAAACTATCGTCTCCCAGCTCCAAATGCATGGCTTTACGTTCTGCTCTGTCGTGCCAGAGCTGGGACTTTGTCAACCGCCCTCTCCTTTGCCAACTGAGTCCCTCCTACCTTCTGTCAATAGAGGATGGAAGAAGGAGATGAGAAGGCTGGTGTAATCTCCGTGACGCTTCTCCAAACTGCCAGCTGTCATTGGTTCTAGCAGCAACTGGTTTCATTGCACTGGTTCCCCCTCACTCCTGGAACCTTCATGTCACCTCAGAGATATTAACTCCCACACCCGTTAGTTGGCGCCTTTTTACCTACTTCTGAATCCCAGTTTACAGGTGCCTCAGCTGCATCAGTGACGTTTCAGCACAAGCTGGAAGGTGAATCTCCTCAGAGATCAGAATAATTGACAGAGAGAGAGCCTCGGGTCTGAAAAACCCACCTCTACAAGGAAGCTGTCTTACAGAAATGCTCTCACCTCTCATGGGTATGCTTGGTAAAACACATTAGACTACTAGCCTGGAGCTAGAGCAAACACTGCCTTTTCACTAAGCCTGTCCAAACTTCAGATTGGACTTTGAAGCTAAGCTCTGGGAAGCATTGGAAAGGCAGTTTTTGGAAGATATCAAAGGAGAGAATGTGATAAAATTTTCATGAGCTATGGGAGCCCCGGGAGAAAGTGTGTTCCCTTCGCCTTAGTTCCCTTGACTGAAACATCACGGTTGAGGAGAGTTCCTTGCTCGCTCCCAGAGGCCCTAGTATTCTAATCTTGGTTCAATTAAGCAGCACTGGGGAGGAAAAAGAGCTTGATATGATAAAAACAATGAGCTTAAATGGAACACGCCGAGCTTGTGGTGTGGCACAGGTCTTCTTCAGCAATTAGATCCCATCCTGATTCACATCCACACTTCTGGCCAGAAGAAGAAGGGCCCAGAAAAATAGCAAATAAGCCCATGATGACCATTTCCTTTGATTTTTCCATCAGGGACTCTAATATTTTATTGTAATATGTTTCCATCATGTGCTGTTTCGAAAATTGCCTTCAGTCCTGGAAAATCGGCCTGCAGCCCCCATCTCCTTTCTCATCTGCTGAGGGCAGTGAAGAGGTGCCTGGCCCGGGTGGTTGACACTGGAGCCCTGGCCGCACTGGGGCAGATAGGGTGAGCCCTGGGCTCCCATAGTTCCACTGACAGCGGGATAGACGTCCCAGCAAGGTGACCTTTGGGGCCTCTAGGACTTGGGAATGCTTATCAGAGTATGTCATATGAGCACATGACCGCTTGGGGGCCCGGAAAGGGTCATATCTAATTTAAAAATCCCTCAATATATTCAACCCCATGGAAAGCACAGGTGGAGATATTTCCTGCGAAGGCTAGGATAGGGCAGCATTTCAGTGGCTCCCATTTTTGTTTTTTTTCTTTTCAGAGTAGAAATGAAAAGAAAAGAATTACAGGAGGTAGAAGAAAACTCTTAACTTTGTTATTTGTGTGGTCAACGGACTTATTGAGTACTTCCTCAGCTCCAGAGTCCAAGAAGCATGTGTCTTCCTTCCACGAAGTCACAGCTCAGCTGAGAGAGACATTGTACCATGCAAGTGCAGGGACTGAAATTGTGTTGGAGGTTTTCTGTTTGTCCGTCCAGCTCCACTTTCTTCCCTTTCCATGGTGCTCTGAGCCCCAGGAGGTCAACCATTATAGATGAAATCAGAGGGTCTCCTGCCCTCTCTCTGGCTCTGGGGTGGGTTTGATCAAAGGAAAATACTAGCAAGTGGTGGGAGGAGGGAGGGAGGAAGGACCATCAGGTTGGGGTATTTATTCCGTGGCTCTTCCCCACTCATCACTGCAGGTTAGATGGGTTCCTTAAGGCCACAGCTTCTGTCAAGTGGTCTTCCCCTGCATCACTGGTTTCTCAAGAATAACCAAAATGTGACACAGAGGCACGAAGTGAGCAAATGCTTTTGGAAAAATGGCACCGATAGACTTGCTTGAAGCAGGGTTGCCACAAACCTTCCATTTGTAAAAAAACGCAATTTGTGAAGTGCAATAAAGTGAAAGCCCAAGAAAACGAGGTGTGCCTGTATAAACTTTAAAAATTCTGGTGGGTATGTTCGGAGATCCACTTGTCTTGTGCTGCCCAGGACAAGCCTCATATGTAAGTTCCCTTGCTTATTAAACCTGCCACCAACCAATCTGGAAGGGGCTGCCTCTTTCTTAGGTCTCTCTTTGCCCTCTATGTACGGGGGCTATTTTCAGATTTTACCAAGACAATTCCCAAGGTTTTGAAGAAACAATGTATGAGAGTGCTGGATACTAGATTTTATTCAACTTGACAAGTCTGAATATTATTATACTTAATATTTCTCAGTATTGCATATCAGTAGACTTTTATAGCTGTCTATCTGATAGGTGGACTCCTTATTTTTACTTCTCCCCTTTCTTCCAACGAAATAATTTATTTAGATGTCAATAGCCTCTACATCTTATATATAAATTGTAAGTCCCAGTTGGAATGAAAAGAACATCTTCCAGATACTAATGAATAACTTTTCCTTTCCTGACCATTTAATTTTATTCTCTATATGTACTTCTTCCAGGACACGTCTACAGCTTCTAAAATGTGTTTTCTTTCTCTACCTTAAATAAGTGACTATTTTAAATTAATCTACATATTAATTTTTTCCTTAGCCCATCCTTGCTGTTCTCTCTTTGGGTACTTAACAGTCATTATTTCCTAGGTTTTCAAGGGTAATCTGGCCCTTTGACTTCTGTGTGTGTCGTAGTAAGGATGTAGAACATAAGTAGAAAAGAAACCATCCAATTTCAGATAGAGATAAGTGCTACAAAAATAAAACAAGGATGGGTTAGAGAGTGTGTTTATTGGAGGAAGGAGGGGAAGCTGGTATTTAGATATGGAGATAAAGCAGGATCTCCTGGAATAGGTGACATTTGCGCAGACCCCAAATGATAAGGTGTAAGACACGTGAAGAAGGGAGGGGGTGGAGGAGCGAACCAGGCAGAGGGAAGAATGTGCAAAGGCCCTGGGGTGGGAAGGAGCTTAGGAGGTTGGTAGGGAAGAAGCCAGCTTGGTAGGGGTGTAGTGAGCAAGGAAGAGGAAGAAAAGGGTTGTGTAGGGCCTGTGGGCCACTGTAAGGAGTTTGGATTTGACTGGATAGAAGGGAGGTCATTGGAAGGTGTTAAGCTAGGGAATGACATGATCTGATTTATATTTTTAAAAGGCCATTCTGGAGACATGTGCTACACTGGCTGTTCCTCCCATTCTCCAGCCCACTCAGCCTTAAGAAGCTTCTCCCTGTATAAAAATAGCCCTGTTTTCTTTCTTTCTTTCTTTTTTTTTTTTTTTACCATTTGGCATTGTGAAGTTACCAAGCAAAACAAAGTGGGGATTAAACTGTAAAGGTGGCTTTGTATGTGGTCCTTTATCTTTCCTCTGAGTCCTTCAATTCGTTTCATCAGAGATGGCTTAATTAAATCAAGTCATTGAGAGCTAGCTGAAGTATTTTGGATAGACCTGCTCAAAGATTAGATGTCATTTAAAAACAACTGTTATTTTTTAGAACATGTCCAAGCACAGAGCTGGGTCGCTTAACATTAGCTGCATCCTTCAACTCTTTAGGGCTGCCCGAAAAGTTCCATTCCCATGAAAATTTAAAAGGAAAGCAATTTCAAATAAATCCTCCCCTTTCCCCTCTGTCTCCAATTTTCACTAAATTTCTTCTTGTTTAAAAACATTGCCAATAAAAGTCAACTTGAGTGTGAATTATAATTAGAGATACAGTCTCTGAGGTTGCCAAATTATCTTCTTCACAGATCCGTTAACATTTCCCCTGTTCTCTCTTGGCTGATGTAAATCCCGTTCCAGAAGGATTTTGGCTACTTCTCCATTTAGTTTCTGCACATTGGCTGATGTGTATCAAGCTAATTGCTGGCTAATTCTATAATAGGTGCATCCCAGGCATTTTCCTGGGTCTCTTGAGGCGTCTACTCTGTTATTTTCTGCACTTGGACCCCTACGTACATCTTTACCGACTTGCATAACGCATAAACATCTACTCTCTCAGAAAACTATGCCCCTCTCTCTGCTGTTAAGCCCTGGATTTAAAAAAAAAAAACAAAAAATCCTTGCTGACTATGGTGAGTTCAGTTGAGGAATTTTGACTAACAGCAAAAATTAAGTCTAAAAGACTTGATTATTTTGAACTAAGATCTGGGAATGCACTGCAGAAGAGCCTAATCACATGGTGCAAACAGTGAGTTTAGGGGGTGAGAGTGAAAGTGGGGTGGCAAAGAAGATAAATAGGTAATGCCTATGGAGGTTCCTTAAAAAACTACAAATAGAACTACCATACGACCCAGCAATCCCACTACTGGGCATATACCCTGAGAAAACCATAGTTCAAAAAGAGTCATGTACCAAAATGTTCATTGCAGCTCTATTTACAATAACCAGGGCATGGAAGCAACCTAAATGTCCATCGACAGATGAATGGATAAAGAAGATGTGGCACATATATACAATGGAATATTACTCAGTCATAAAAAGAAATGAAATGGAGGTATTTGTAATGAGGTGGATGGAGTTAGAGTCTGTCATACAGAGTGAAGTAAGTCAGAAAGAGAAAAACAAATACAGTATGCTAACACATATATACGGAATCTAAGGAAAAAAAAAAAGGCCATGAAGAACCTAGTGGCAAGACGGGAATAAAGACACAGACCTACTGGAGAATGGACTTGAGGATATGGGGAGGGGGAGGGGTAAGATGTGACAGGGTGAGAGAGTGTCATGGACATATATACACTACCAAATGTAAAATAGATAGCTAGTGGGAAGCAGCCGCATAGCACAGGGAGATCAGCTCGGTGCTTTGTGACCACCTAGAGGGGTGGGATGAGGAGGGTGGGAGGGAGGGAGATGCAAGAGGGAAGAGATATGGGAACATATTGTATGTGTATAACTGATTCACTTTGTTATAAAGCAGAAGCTAACACACCATTGTAAGGCAATTATACTTCAATAAAGATGTTTAAAAAAAAAAAAAAAAAAAGTGAATCAGTTACCCTTCCCCCTCCCCGTATCTTCGGGTCCATTCTCTAGTAGGTCTGTGTCTGCTATTATTATATTTTATTTTATTAGGGGTGGTGGGGAGGAGAGATGGAAGGAGACCGTAGAATGAGGGGCATTCCAGGCATGACTAGAGTAAAGAAAAAGAACATTTATGTTTTTCTGAAACTAAAAAAAAAAAAAAAAAAAAAAAAATAGGTAATGTCTGGTCTCCGCCTCTGCACTCTTCTGCTCTGGTTCATGCACTGCTTCTTAGCACAACAGCAGTAAGTACACCTACAATTTTAAGGTGGTGACAGCTATCTTTTCACGTTGCTTTTACTCCAGAAGCCCGGAAGTTTGGAATTTGGTATTTTCTAGAACCTCAAATGATAAACTCTTTGGCATTGTGGTTGGATTTTTTTTTTTAGCAGTCTTCTGAGGCCACCGTATTTACCAATGATCTGTTAACATCGTTGTTCAAATATTATCTTCCTAAGGACACCCACCCTGACCCGCCCTATCTAAAACTGCAACACTCTAGATCCCCATATCTTGCTCTCCTTTTTTTCTAAGCACTTGCCAGCCTCTAACATACTGTGCTACCTATTATGTTCACTATCTTTATCCTTCTCCCCCTGCTAAAATGTGAGCCTCAAGACTACAAGGATATTTGTTTTCTTCATTCATATATCCCAAGAATGAACTTAGCACAGTGCCTGGCACAAAGTAGATGCTTAATAAGTATTTGTTGAATGGTTGAATGATGTTTCACAGAAAGAATGAGTCATAAATATCCTGTCCAAACACTACTTCTTATTTGGGGTACTTAATTAATTCAAGCTGTTCAACCAGTCTTTTCTTGCAAACATTTTCGTGACATAATACGTACTATATCTACAGCTGTCGTAACTTTTAATATAATTTTCTTACCAACCATGTATACTTTAGTCTCACTCTCAGACTACCAAAAGCCACAAAACTGGCTATTACCTTCTTGATATTGGTCTAAGGTAGTCTGATCCCCATAATTAAGTATATGATACATGAATATCGTTTCATTGTACACCACTTTCTATTTTATTTTCATGTGAATATCCCCTCTCTCCTTGGATTTACCATAGCACTAAGCATTTAGTAGATACCAATTAAGTACTTAATGACTAACTGTAAATTGTCATGGGAATTTCCATCTTACTATAACTATTACAATCTTTTTAAGCTTTTTATCTTATATTGGAGTATAGTTGATTAACAATCTTGTGTTAGTTTCAGGTGTACAGCAAAGTGATTCAGTTATACATATACATGTATCTATTCTTTTTGAAGCATAAGCTGTTGACAGTTCTGCTATTGACAGCAATTGCACCTCATGAAATGTAAGTTGCACACTGGCCTTCTGCAAATGTTACCTCCTGACTGTATGCCCTGCATCCAGATCTTTCTCCCTTGACTCTATCATCGACAACTCTATCAGACTCTCTTCCCCGCTCTCATCATCCATGCTAATGTCAAAAACTTTCAATAGTCCCGGCTGCTTATGTAGCTAAGCACAAAGTCTTTAGCATCTTATTGAAAGCCCTCTTAAATGGCATCAAATTACCTTTACAGGTAATTTGTGTCTTATTATTTTCATATTCCCAGAAAATCAGGAGAGTTGTTATTTCCCCCCTGTGCCCATTTCTGTTTCTCTAACTGGGCTCAGGTTAATCCTACGACCATGAATGCCTTATCATAGCCTGGATTCTCTCTGTCAAAAGTTTTTCATCTTTCAGAATGAACTGAAGGGCCAGCGTCATGAAATTTTTTCTAATTCCTCCAAATGGTTGTGCTTCTCCTTTCTCCTAAGTACTATCACTTAAAAAAATTTTTTTGCAATATGTATATCATTATTCTTTTTAAAATTTTTCTTTTATTGTGGTAAGAACAGTTACGATGAGAGCTACTTTCTTTTTTTCAGCTTCATTGCGGAATAAATGACAAATAAAATTGTAATATGTTTAAAATGTGCACTGTGATGATTTGATATACATATACATTGTGAAAGGATTTTCACATATAAGTGATACCATGCAGTATTTGTCTTTCTCTGCCTGGCTTATTTTTACTTTGCATAATACCCTACAGATTCATCCATTTGTCACAAATGTCAGAATTGCCTTCTTTTTAAAGGGTAAATAATATTCCATCGTGTATGTATACCACATTTTCTTTATTCATTCATCCATTGATGGACACTTAGGTCGTTTCCATACCTTGGATATTGTGACTAATGCTGCAATGGACATGAACATGGGAATGCAGATATCTGTATGAGATACTGATTTCAATTTCTTTACATATATACCCAGAAGTGTGGTTGCTGGATCATACAGTAGCTCTATTTTTAATTTCTGAGGGACCTCTTTACTGTTTTCCATAGTGGTTTTACCAGTTTACATTCCCACGAACAGTGTACAAGGAGTCCTTTTCCTCCGTATCCTCACCAGCATTTGTTTGTTTGTTTTTTAAAGATTTATTTATTATTTATTTATTTTATTTATTTTTGGCTGCATCGGGTCTTAGTTGCGGCATGTGGGATCTTTGTTGCGGCATGTGGGATCTTTGCTGAGGCATGTGGGATCTTTCGTTGCGACACGAGGGCTCTTTGTTGCAACATGCAGGATTCTCTCTAGTTGTGGTGCGCAAGCTCCAGGGTTGCTTCCATGTCCTGGCTATTGTAAATAGAGCTGCAATGAACATTTGGTACATAACTCTTTTTTAATTATGGTTTTCTCAGGGTATATGCCCAGTAGTGGGATTGCTGGGTTGTATAGTAGTTCTATTTTTAGTTCTTTAAGGAACCTCCATAATGTTCTCCATAGTGGCTGTATCAATTTACATTCCCACCAATAGTGCAAGAAGGTTCCCTTTTCTTCACACCCTCTCCAGCATTTATTGTTTGTAGAATTTTTGATGATGGCCATTCTGACTGGTGTGAGGTGATACCTCATTGTAGTTTTGATTTGCATTTCTCTAATGTTTAGTGATGTTGAGCATCCTTTCAGGTGTTTGTTGGCAATCTGTATATCTTCTTTGGAGAACTGTCTATTTAGGTTTTTGCCCATTTTTGGATTAGGTTGTTTGTTTTTTGATATTGAACTACATGAGCTGCTTGTAAATTTTGGAGATTAATCCTTTGTCAGTTGCTTTGTTTGCAAATACTTTCTCCATTCTGAGGGTTGTCTTTTCGTCTTGTTTATGGTTTCCTTTGCTGTGCAAAAGCTTTTAAGTTTCATCAGGTCCCATTTGTTTATTTTTGTTTTTATTTCCATTTCTCTAGGAGGTGGGTCAAAAAGGTTCTTGCTGTGTGATTTATGTCATAGAGTGTTCTGCCTATGCTTTCCTCTAAGAGTTTTATAGTGTCTGGCCTTACATTTAGGTCTTTAATCCATTTTGAGTTTATTTTTGTGTATGGTGTTAGGGAGTGTTCTAATTTCGTTCTTTTACATGTAGCTGTCCAGTTTTCCCAGCACCACTTATTGAAGAGGCTGTCTTTTCTCCACTGTATATTCTTGCCTCCTTTTTCAAAAATAAGGTGACCATATGTGCATGGGTTGATCTCTGGGCTCTCTATCCTGTTCCATTGATCTATATTTCTGTTTTTGTGCCAGTACCATACTGTTTTGATTACTGTAGCTTTGTAGTATAGTCTGAAGTCCAGGAGCCTGATCCCTCCAGCTCCATTTTTCTTTCTCAAGATTGCTTTGGCTATTTGGGGTCTTTTGTGTTTCCATACACATTGTGAAATTTTTTGTTCTAGTTCTGTGAAAAATGCCATTGGTGGTTTGATAGGAATTGCATTGAATCTGTAGATTGCTTTGGGTAGTAGAGTCATTTTCACAATGTTAATTCTTCTAATCCAAGAACATGGTATATCTCTCCATCTGTTTGTATCATCTTTAATTTCTTTCATCAGTGTCTTATAGTTTTCTGCATACAGGTCTTTTGTCTCCTTAGGTAGGTTTATTCCTAGGTATTTTATTCTTTTTGTTGCAGTGGTAAATGGGAGTATTTTCTTAATTTCACTTTCAGATTTGTCATCATTAGTGTATAGGAATTCAAGAGATTTCTGTGCATTAATTTTGTATCCTACTACTTTACCAAATTCATTGAGTAGCTCTAGTTGTTTTCTGGTAGCATCTTTCGGTTTCTCTGTGTATAGTAACATGTCATCTGCAAACAGTGACAGCTTTACTTCTTCTTTTCCGATTTGGATTCCTTTTACTTCTTTTTCTTCTCTGATTGCTGTGGCTAAAACTTCCAAAACTATGTTGAATAATAGTGGTGAGATTGGACAACCTTGTCTTGTTCCTGATCTTAGAGGAAGCGGTTTCAGTTTTTCACCATTGAGGACGATGTTGGCTGTGGGTTTGTCATATATGGCCTTTATTATATTGAGATAAGTTCCCTCTATGCCTACTTTCTGGAGGGTTTTTATCATAAATGGGCTTTGAATTATGTCAAGAGCTTTTTCTGCATGTATTGAGGTGATCATATGGTTTTTCTCATTCAATTTGTTAATATGGTTTATCACATTGATTGATTTGCATATATTGAAGAATTCTTGCATTCCTGGGAAAAACCCCACTTGGTCACGGAGGTTTTAATGTGCTGTTCGATTCTGTTTGCTAGTATTTTGTTGAGGATTTTTGCATCTATGTTCATCAGTGATATTGGCCTGTAGTTTTCTTTTCTTGTGGCATCTTTGTCTGGTTTGGTATAAGGGTGATGGTGGCCTTATAGAATGAGTTTGAGAGTGTTCCTCCCTCTGCTATATTTTGGAAGAGTTGGAGAAGGATAGGTGTTAGCTCTTCTGTAAAGGTTTGATAGAATTCGCCTGTGAAGCCATCTGGTCCTGGGCTTTTGTTTGTTGGAAGATTTTTAATCACAGTCTCAATTTCAGTGCTTGTGATTGGTCTGTTCATATTTTCTATTTCTTCCTGGTTCAGTCTCAGAAGGTTGTGCTTTTCTAAGAATTTGTCCATTTCTTCCAGGTTGTCCATTTTATTGGCATTTAGTTGCTTGTAGTACTCTCTCATGATCCTTTGTATTTCTGCAGTGTCAGTTGTTACTTCTCCTTTTTCATTTCTAATTCTATTGATTTGAGTCTTCTCCCTTTTTTTCTTGATGAATCTGGCTAATGGTTTATCAATCTTGTTTATCTTCTTAAAGAACCAACTTTTAGTTTTTACCAGTGAGTTTTATATTTTGCCATTTTTCCATGTTACTAAGCATTCTCTCATTTCAACTTGAAGAAGTTCCTTTAACATTTCTTATAAGGTCAGTCTAGTGGTGATGAACTCCTTTAGGTTTTATTTGCCTGGGAATCTCTTTATCTCATCTCCAGTTCTGAAGAACAACTTATCCAGGTAGAATATTCTTGGTTGTCAGATTTTTTTCTTTCAGCACTTTGAATGTATCATCCCACTCTCTTCTGTACTGCAGTTTTTGTGCTGAAACAAATCTATAATAATCATATGGGGGTTCCCTTTTATATAACAAGTTATTTTTATCTTACTGCTTTTAAGTTTCTCTTTTTGTCTGTAACTGTTGACAATTTAATTATAATGTGTCTCAGTGTGGGTCTCTTTGGAGTCTTTCAGTTTTGTACTCTTTGGACTTCCTGTATCTAGATGTCTCTTTTTTCCCCTGGTTAGGAAAGTTTTAAGCCATTGTTTCTTCAAATAAACTTTCTGTCCTTTTCTCTCTTTCTTCTCCCTCTGTGACCCTTATAATGTGAACATTAGTCCCCTTGATGGTGTCTCATAGGTCCTTTAACCTATCTTTACTCCTTTTTATTCTTTTTTCTTTTTGCTTCTGCTCTGTCTTTGAGTTTACTGATCCATTCTTCCTCTTGATATAGTTTACTGTTGAACCCCTCTGTTTAATTTTTCAGTTCAGTTATTGTATCCTTTGGCTCTATGATTTCTGTTTAGCACTTTAAAAAATATTTGTATCTCCGTTGAAATTCTGACTTTGTTCATGCATTGCTCTTCTGAATATGGTGAGCATCTTTGTGACCTTTATTTTGAAATCTTTATCTGATAAATGACTCTGTTTCTTAAGATTGGTTCTGGAGGTTTATCTTGTTCTTTTATTTGGAACATATTCCTCTTTATTTCCTTTGATTCTCTGTGTTGGTTTCTGCACGGTAGATAAAATAGCCACCTCTCCTGACCTTGACGGACTGGTTTTGTGTAGGAGATGAATCACATCAATCAGCCTCCCGAGGTCCTGGTTGCCTCTCAAACCTTTGTGATTGTCAGGCCACTGTCTTTGTTTTTGGTGGCTTCCAGTAGTTGATGGTATGCCAAGACCTGTCAGTCTCCAAGTAAGGAGGATACCAGTCAGCAATAGTTGCATGTTGGTTAGAAGCTTGTAGAGTATGCAGTAAGACCCTTTCCAGGGGAAGACTGGCAGATGAGACATTTTACCTTCTCCCTCTGCACTGAGTCCTAGGGGGATAGCTTTAGCAAGTGCTTGTGTGTGTGTTTACAAATGCTTCTTTGTTTGCTATAGTCTTGTGGGACTCATGAATGCAAGCCCTGTTGACTTTCAGAGCTAGGTGATTTGGGGACCTGGCCTTCAGTTGGCAGCCTTAAAACTTGGGGTGCTAGATATATGCTCCAAACTGTTCATTCCTCAAGCAGTAGCTGGGAGTTGGGGGTTCTTTCGCAATTGTATGGTGTTGGGCCAGGGGTGGGGTTCATGGTGAGAGAGTGTCTCAGCCTTTCTTACCCATCTTAGTGTGGGTATTTTCTCAGTTGTCTGATGTGTAGGAGGCACTCAACTAGTTTCTGTATTTAACTAGTTTAGTTACTTTATTTAAATGGAATCATGCTATATTTGTCTTTCTGTGACTGGCTTGTTTCACTTTGCATAATGTCCTCAAGGTTCAACCATTTGTTTCATTTTGCAGAATTTCCTTCTTTTAAAAGGCCAAATAGTATTCCATTATATGTACATACCGCAGTTTCTTTATCCATTCATCTGCTGATGGATAGTTAGGTTGTTTACATATCCTGGTTACTGTGAATAATGATGCAGTAAACATAGGAGTGCCGATACCTCTTTGAGATTTTAATTGAAAATCTTTTAAATAAATGTCCCAAAGTGGGATTACTGGATCACATGGTAATTTTATTTTTAATTTTTTGAGGAACCTCTATACTGTTTTCCATAACAGTCGTACCATTTTGCATTCCTACCAATGAGGTGCAAGGATTTCAATTTTTCCACATACTCGTCAACACTTGTTGCCTTTTATTTTTTTGATAATGGCCATCCTTACATGTGTGAGATAACATCTCAGTGTGGTTTTGATTTGCATTTCCCTGATGATTAGTGATGCTGAACATTTTTTCATATGCCCATTGTCCCTTGCCATAACATTTTGTACCTCTAATATACACGTGTTTTCTTTTACTTACATTTGAGTCTACAAACTTGTCTAGTTCTCATCCTCTACTAGAAGCCACCTGTGGTCAGGGATCATATGCATGGTGCTTGGCATATGATATTTCATTGATGCACTGAATTGAATGAATGAGGAACCTTATCTGGAATAATCAAATATTTTCCATCCTTTTATTCAGTCTTATCTCAGGTCAATGTAACTTTGAATAAGGTGGAAGGAACATAGGGGGATTGAAAAGATGAATAATGAGGGTTTGGAATTGCCTCTGTGGGGGACGAGAAAGGGAGTTGACTAAGGTCAAATGAATCTGGCTGTGTGTTGGGAACCCAGCTGAGCCAGTGAGGTGGGTCATCATACATTTGTTATGTTGTTAGAAGATTAATAGTAATAATATTATTATAGTATGTGCTAAGCAATGGCCTAAACACTTTACAATAATAATTTTAGAATAACATTTTACTTCATACTCGAAGCTATCTGTGAGGCAAATATTATTAATTCCATCTTACTTATGACATAACTGAGGCTAACTGACTTATTAAAGTTCACACAGATAATGAGTGGCAGTGTCAGAATTACCAGCCAGCCCTTTCTGGCTCCATAGTTGGATCATTTAATAACCATACTAGCCTAGCTCTAGAGGAACTGAGCTTACAGGTTTTGGCGTACTTTATCTCAACTGCAAAATTACTCAGCCAGAGGGCAAGCCCATCACTCTTTGGTTGTCAGCTCCCTTGTGTGTAAAATGTGAGTGGCCCTGTTGGAAGTGAGAGGGGCGGGAGGAGTCCAAGGTGATCTCCAGTGTCCTCCCAGCTCTAACACTCTGTGATTCTATCCTATAGCAAATATGCGCAAACAGGGCTTCCACTTGGAATTACAGAACAACACACAACAACAGCCTGTGTGGAGTACCTCTGATGCCTTGTGTTTGTATAGGGCAGTCTTCTTTGCAGTTGTTTCCAATTCAATCCCAGAATCTAAGCCTGACAGCTAATAATTTGTTCTCCGCCACATTTTACGTTTTACCATCCTTGGCTGTCAAATTCTTTTATTCTCTACAAACTTCCTGCTTTTTGTCCCTGCTTTTTAGCATTTTTGTAATCACGGTTGCTAGCCTTTAAGTTTTCTTGACCCCTTGCAGACTCATCTCCATCAGAATTGGCAAGTGGATTGCTGAAAGCCACTGTTTAGCCTGATTGGAGAATAGGACCCTTCCTGCCTGCAGACAACTCCTTGCTGGGTATTGCCAAGTCTAGCACATTTCCTGCTTGGATATACATTTTGAATCACAGAATCTGCTCACTCTGACCTCAGTACGTTTTATTTCTATGAAGTTGGAACCAATGCTCAGAAAGAAACACTTTCCATTGAGTTTAGGAATTTTCAATTACTGCAGCTGTTTCCTTTTAGAACAGAAATGCACTTTTTATTATGAGGGACTACGTGATTTTTCATCTCTGAATGGATGCCTGGTTACTTTTGTTTAAAGTTTGACTCTCAGAAAATAGTCTTGTGCTAATATTTATGTAAAAGTGACAGGCTGTGGGTAATTTAAAAATCTAGGAGGTAATTTAAAAATGGCATATGATAAAATCTAGGAGGTAATTTAAAAATACACTTCTGGGTGTGTCATATTCAAATCTCTCAGGAGATTAATTTGTTTTGTTAAGCTAGATATACCACCTTTTATATTTTCCTTAATATATGACCTATGATTTTTATCAGTAATGTTTACAGTTTTGTGGCACTAACTCATCAAAGATAAATCTCAACAGATATTGCCAGAAATTAGAGCTCCTCTGGGCATAAATCCAATGCTTATGGGTCTAAAGTCTCAGGTCTCTAGGCATGGGATGTTTGGCCTTCTATCATCAAGAGAAACTGAGAATTTCTTAAGTTTTGCCTAAAATGAAACTCTACTTACCAATTTTCCTTCCATTCAGCACTTAAGTTACCTGCCTCTAGTTATTTCTTATTGAACAGCAAGGAACAACTTTTAACAAGGTGCATAGAAATTCACTTCAACACAGTTCCTGAATGCCTGTTTTCTGTGGGTGCTGTGTATCACAGGAAATGTAAAAACGAGTAAACTGTGGCCTCTCCTCTTTAGGGAGTCACCATGAAGTAGTAGGGACAGGGACAGACATAAATAGCTTGAATACAAGGTAGCTCTATAAGTGCTGTAATTGGAATGTTGTGAAAATGCCGGAGTATGAGAGATTAGTGCTTTTAGAATACATATTTTCTTCCAGACACTTCCTTAGGGTAACACTCCTGGCCTCTCTCCCCACCATGGGAGGAAGAGTGGTCAGATCTACTCTCTGCAAAGTATCAGGTTTAGTGCTAGAGCCCCCTGCCCTTGTGAGCGAAGATTTGCCTTTGTCCATGTTTGCCTGGACCTGAGCGGGAAGCTTAATTCTGGCGTTTGTACTGACAGGCCTCTTACACTTAAGCCTTGCTCTGCAACAATGGTAATAAATTAGTGACAATTTTGGCAGAAATCAGAATGTGGAGGAGACAAATACACAGAAACACTTTCATCTTGAAACAAACACAGTTTAACTGCAGAGAATATGCTAAGTCATCTCTTATTTTGTTGATCAGTTACTTGGAAAATTCTTTAATATATTAGTCAGCTTTTTGCTGAAGCAAAATGTTATGCGATGTTGCATAATGAACAACTCCAAAATTTAATGGTTTATGTCAACAAAGATTTATTCAGCTCTTATAAGGTTGGCCATGGTTCTGCTGGGCTTTGCTTGGCTCGAAATGTCTTCTCATTCTGGGATCTTCTCTGGCATGAGTTATTCTCATGGTGGAGGGCAGGCATGCGAAAGGGGCAAATTCAAACTTTTAATACCTCTTACAGTCTCTGCTCAGAGCTGGAAGATTGTCATCTCTGCACACAAATATACTGCTTAATTCCCACCAGTTTAGAACTGGATGAGTTCTCTTGGTACAAAATTGTGTTTGCTAGTGTGTGTGTGTGTAGATGATATGGATGAGATTTATAATAGGAATTGGTTTCAGAAATGAATGCAAACAAAAATACCTTGGAGTTCAGGGGACTGAAAGAAAGTATAATAAGGAGTAACAAAAAGTGTACATATTTGCAATGTAATCTTGTGATAACTTGGATAGGAATTATATGGTATAATGCTATGTTAGCGATTCCTAGGATGAAGAAAAAGGTATTTTAAAATTATAAAGAGTTAGATATTGAGTTGTATCTAGTATATATTGACCATATACATAACTGAACTCTTATTTATGAGAGCAGAGGCAAGCCAATTCTGAAACTGCTTTGTATATCCATCTCCCTCTGGCATCTCTTTATTATTTCTCTTTGCTCTGCAATTGTTCTGCTGGCTTTTATTAAGCTATAGATATTTCATCCCACTGGGAATCTAAATCTTTTGCTTCTGTCACTTCTGCATACACATAGTATTTTAGAGTATGCATTCTGGGAATGCCAAGAAGGAAATAAAGTTTTCTCTTACTTTGGCTTGGACTTTTTTCTTTCCAATTAGTTTCCAGAGTGTTTGTTTCTTAGGCATTTCTCTTGATGGCAAAATCTGTCTCCCAGAAGTATGTTTGGAACTGAAAGTGCATCTGTCTTGAGAGTCTGGCGCCATCTTAAATGTAAATGTGTGCCTTGTGAACATTGGTAATTGTTGAGAAAGACAAATAATGGAGATTGTGTCTATGAGTTGTGTGCGTGTGTGTGTGTGTGAGAGAGAGAGAGAGAGAGGGAGAGAGAGATATTAGGAGGGAGTCAGGAGGAAGAGGCTGAAGAGAAGTAAAGAGAGAAAAGGGAAATCCTTTGAGACAGTTAATAAACAGAAATCAGTTTAACTTGAAGCAGGTACTAGGGTTAGGACTATGGTTACTGATTAGACAGCTAGGAAATGATGGAAATGGGGGACAAACCACTTAGGGAAATTGTTTCAGACAGACAGGAAGGCCCCAGAGAAGAAAAATAGGAATGAGGCAAGAATCCAGTTAGTCCTTCTTTTCTGGGCTAATTCTGGGCTAATAAGAAAGAGAGGCCAATTCAAGGTCTTGTGCCAATGGATTTAATAATTCAGGAGCTCACCTTTTCAGGACAGGATCTAGGTAAGCAGCTAGACACCTGGAGTGTTGTTTTAAAGTTCAATAGGGAAGAAGTATGACTTGGGAGTTGATTCCCAAAGGTATCTGTTTTCCCAGCACCAGAGGAGGAGAGCACTTGGACTGGGGTTACCAGCAAGTGGTGACAGGAGTCGAATTGGAAATGGAATAAATAGAAGTCTGATCAATATGTTAAAAGGTGTTAACACAGTCTAAAATGAACTTCGTAGGTATCAGTTCCTAGTGATTCTAGAGGAAGTGGAAAGACAAGGCACTAGTTCCAATATCCTACTAGGGTTTTGGCAAAAGAAAGCTTATCACCGCTAGAACTCCCAGGAGGCCTCTATTAATCATGTTCTTCTCTTCTCACTGCGCTTCTTACTTCAGATGCATCGCTTTTAGCCCTCTTTCTTGAACATTTGCTACGAAATTTCTTTAAATCCTTCTCTTTTACTTGCTTTTTAACATACCCCATATCTAATCGTTCAAACATTTCTTCTTTAACTCACCATGCCACTGGAGCCTTAAAAAACCCATATATTAGACATTATCATTTAATTCAATTCAATTCGGTCAATTTGTTGAGTACTCATGTATTAGATGTTTTACGTGTGGGGATGAAAAGATAAGAAAGCTGACCCTGCTTCTTTAGATCTTACCACACAGGGAGGTTAGTGGAGGTAAACTTAACATTAAACAAGCAGACACTGGTCAGTGCTACATGTGCTCTAAAGGAGGTGGGTACAATGGACAGTTCCACCTGGGGGCGACCTCAGTGCTTAACAGGGGCGGCTACCTTTGAGTTGGATTTAGAAAGATGACTAGGGGCTCAGTAAGTGACAGAAGATGGGGGAAGGGCAGGGGAAGGCTTTTCAGGGTGATGGGAATGCCCTGAGTGAAGGCATGGAGTGAACAAACAGCATGGTATGTTCCAAAAATGGATGGAAGGGTATGGTTGAAACGTGCAGGGTAGGTTTAGGGGAGTGATGAGGGATATGGATCAAAGGTGGAGAGGAGCCAGGTCCTGGAGGCTTGGGATGCTGGGCAAGGTAGCAGTATGGACTTTATCTTATAGGTAACAGGGAGCTCGCTATAAAGGATCGAGGCAAGAAATATTATGACCAGGTTTTTGTTTTAAAAATAAAATTCTATTAGCTGTGCTGAGAATGGAATTAACAGAATAGATGGAGGAAGGAGACACGTTAGCAAACTTTTCAACTAGTTGTGTGAGATGTGAAGTGGGTCTGAACTAGGTGGAGGTGGTGGGGATAGATTGCAGGCTCAGATATATTGAAGAGGTAGAAAAATAGGATTCAGTAACTGGTTGGATACTGGGGGTAAGGAATAAAGGAGACTGTGATTCAGGCGGAGAAAAGATGTTTTGGGGGAAAAGGGAGAGTTCAATTTTGGACATGTGCTTGAGGGGTCATAGGACAGCTAGATGGAGTCAATGGAAGTCAGTCTCATTATCATAGAAAATGAAACTATTGAAGTAAATGAGATCACCTGGACCATTGTAAAGAGAAGATCCTTGGGAACACCAAAAGTTGAGAAACAGGTAAAGGTAGAAGACAAGTCAGCAAAGGGTAAGAGACAGTTGCCAGAAAGATAGGAGAACCTCTTTAAAAAAAAATTTTTGACTGCGTTGGGTCTTCGTTGCTGTGCGCAGGCTTTCTCCAGTTGCGGCGAGCGGGGGCTACTCTTCATTGTGGTGCGTGGGCTTCTCACTGCGGTGGCTTCTCTTGTTGCAGAGCATGGGCTCTAGGTGCGCAGGCTTCAGTAGTTGTGGCGCGCGGGCTTCAGTAGTTGTGTCACGCGGCCTCAGTAGCTGTGGCTCATGGGCTTAGTTGCTCCGCGGCACGTGGGATCCTCCGGGACCAGGGCTCGAACCCGTGTCCTCTGCATTGGCAGGCGGACTCTCAACCACTGTGCCACCGGGGAAGTCCTGATAGGAGAACCTCTTTACAATGCAAAATGCCTCCAAACCTATGGGTCGAATTGATAGAATTAATTATCTCTGCAAATGAATCACTATTCAAATCAGGGGAATGCACAGATTTAGAGCATCTGCCCATTGTTGATGCTCAGAATAATATTACTGAATGAATCCTTGTCCTACAACTGGGTGTGTGAGAAGGTTCTTCAATAGATCTGGGGAATCAACGGAAACTTATAGTGTAAGGAGCCAATATGATCCAGAATGTAAAGGAGTGAATAAAAACGCCTTCAAAATGAAGGGGAGTTTCTTTGAGCAGTTCATTTGGAAAATATATGTCTTTTATGGTTTTACCTTAAATTTTCTTTTCCCTAAAATTTTAGTTCAAGAAGAGATTGATGTTCAAAATTAGATTTTATGGGAGACACATTCTAGAAAATAGTATCTGAAACACTAAAAAAAACCAAAAAAAAAAAAAAAAAACCCCACAAAAAACTCTATCAGATGCAATTGTGCCCACTGCTTTTCTTTTTCTTCATTTCAAAATATATCTTGAATATCTTTCCATATCAGTACACAAAGAGCTTCCTTATTCTTAAAAAAAAAAAGCTGTTCAGTATAGCCACTGAATGAATATATGATAATAGATAGCCAACTCCACATTGCTGGAAATTAAGGGAATTTCTATTTTCCATTACAAACAATGCTGCAATGAATAACCGTTACATGTGTCATTTTTACAATCTGCTAATAAATCTGCATGATAAATTCCTGAAAGTGAAATTGCTGCCTCAAATGATATGCGCATTTGTAATTTCAATATATAGTGCCAAATTGCGAGCTTCCAATCTGCATTTCCACTAGCAACATACAAGAGTTCATGTTTTCTCCACTGCTTTGCCAACAAGCCTGTCTCCAAAATTTTAAAATGTTACCAATATGATAAATTAAAAATAATGCTGCATATTTTAATTTGCATTTTTCTCATTATGAATGTGATCAGATGTTTCCTATATTTAAGAGTTATTTGTATTTATTTGTATTTCCTTTTCTGTGAATTATTCATATCTTTTGCCTTTTCTATTAATTTAGTTTTCATTGTTTGTAGAATTTCATTATGTATTAATGAAATTAATATATAAAATATCCCCAAGCTATTTTTTTGTCTTTTGATTTTGCTTTTGGTGTTTTTGCTTTGCAGAAAGTTTTAACTTTTATGTAGTCAAATCTGTCAGTTGTTGAAAAATTGTTTCCAAATTTCATAAGGTATAATAGTTACAAAGGTCTTCCTTATTCTGAAGTTGTAAGAAAAGTCTCCTATAGCCCTCTATTATTTAATGGTTCTGTTTGTTTGTGTTTTACTTTTAAAAGATATTTGGAGTTTTTTTCCTGATATAAAGTTGGAGTCCCTGGCCAAAGACTTAGTTTTGGACCTGGAAAATTTTATGTTAAATAAAAAATTAATTCAGAGAGTAAGAAACTTGAAGATTTTTTTTAACCTAAAAGAGTTGAGAAATCTTTTTGGAGTGAGTGGTGCCTTCCATGGTTTCAACACCCAAAGACACTAGAAGTAATTTCATTTCCATTCTTTTTCTATTCTCTTTCAGCAGTGCATTAAATAGAACTTAGCTGGGTAAAGAAAGGTCTTCTCTTAGATTAACTCGGAAGTGGACACCGCATTCTGACTAGGGGTAGGTATGGAATGGAAGAACAGAAAATGAAAAAGCCTTAAAGTATTGTGAGGGTATGGAACCAGAAATTTGCGGGCAAATCATAAAGTCACTTTAAAAAAACCTATTAACTAGATTTTAGGGTGAAATTGGAGAAGGATTATTGAAAAAAAAAAGTTATATTGTAGTCCTGAAGATGCAATAAATAACGGCCTTTAATTGCCCTTGGGTTCAGGTTTTGCATCAGTTGAGTTCAGGTCAGTCCAGCTTTGCTGCCAAATGAGTTTCTTTTTTTTTCTTTTTTTTTTCTTTTTTGGCATGTGGGATCTTAGCTCCCTGACCAAGGATCGAACTCATGCCCCCTGCCTTGGAAGCATGGAGTCTCAACCACTGGACTGCCAGGGAAGTCCCCCAAATGAGTTTCTTAAAAAAAATCTTTTGTTTTCAGAGCTTTTTTTTTTTTTTTTTTTTTAATGTTTCTAGTAATTTAATTTCAGTCTAAAGCAACCTAACTCATATAGCTCTGAAATTTCAGTTGAGACTGTAGATTTGCATTCTGCAAATCGTCTGAGTTCAGTTCAGAATTTCAGTTGAGACTGTAGATTTGAATTCTGCAAATCGTCTGAGCTCTGTTTCTCTGCAATGATTTCCCCTGTGTCTACCAGCATCAGGTAGTTGTTCTCTGAGGCAGGGGTGGAGGGGATATTTTACACTGGAAAATGACAGCAAGAGTAGGAAAAAAACCTCATGTTCTAAATACGTCTTTCCCAATAGTTTCACTTGACGGAATACCGTTCCTATCGAACACATATGTGCATGGAATATGCTCAGATAAAACCCAAATTCATTCTTCTTCCACACATTTTATAGTTTCCTGATCACTTACATTGTGGCTTAACGGTTAATATCCTACTGGCTGCATATTCTGCGTATGTGTTTACACAGTGTGTGGTACTAGGTGTTGGGGAAGCAAAGAGATGCTCTCTCTCCTTAGGGATCTTAGCATCGACTTAGTGAGACAAACAGGTAAAGCAGTAAGCGTAGCCCAGTGTGGTGAGTGTCAGGTACAGAGAGGAGCAGGGTGCTTTGGGGGCATGGAGGAAGCACAGCTACACCAGGTAGAGGGAGATGAAAGGCTTACACTGAATCCTGAAGGATGGAAAGGAGTTAAGTGAAGAACTAGAAAAGTAAATGGAGATAAACCACAAGGTGTGGGGTGGGGGGAGCTTCAAATGGCTTAGCTGGAGTGAAAGCCGTGTGCAGGGGATTGGAGAAAGCAAGCCAGTGAGAAAGGAAGGCGTCAGAGCATGAAGGGCCTGTGTCCTAAGCTGGAGCATCTGACCGCTGTTTTGAAAGCTGGGGGATAAGGGATAAGCAAAAAACAGATGTGGCTAGGTTTGCCTTTGATAAAGACCACTGAGAGATTTTTGTGGAGGATAAATTCGGGTGGGCCCGTTGGGAAGCTGGGAGACTCAGGCAGGAAAGGATGAAAGCTGGGTGGAAGAGGGGAAGACTCAAGAGGTTTTTAGCGGTAGAAGCTATAGGGACTGATGATTGACCGAATGTGGAAGAGGGAGAAGTAAAGCCAGTTTGCAACCAATGAACCTGGGACCAGTATGTTTCGAGCAGGCTGTGGCCAGAGCTGGAGTGGGTCTGGTCTGGTTTAAACTCTGCCCCAGCCTGACAGGGAAAACCCGCTGGTTTTGGGTTTCTGCCATTGCCTCTAAGTCCTGATGTGACTTTCTTTTCCCTCAAGGTTGCTAATTAAAATTTTAAATTAAAAAAAAAAAAAAGCTTTTTGGCTTAAGTAGTTTGGTAGATGATAGTACCTTTACGGGCATGGGGAAAAGTGGTCAGTTCTGCTCTGGATATCTTGAATTTGCCAGTGGGATAGACTAATGGGGTACCCAGGAGATGGTTAGCAAAGAGTTTCCGTATGTGGGAGAGAGGTTAAAGCCAGCGGATAGATATGGGAGTTATCCAACTATTCCTGGTTTGGGTGTGACCATTCAGGGTGGGGCTATAGAGAATAAAGAAGAGAAATTCTGCGTCAGTACCCCAAAGAGACAGATGTGTCTGCTGTACAAATTGGGCAGCAGCATTTTTTAAACAATTTCCTAATGGGGGTGCCTGTAAGCAATGCATCAAGAACATTTGCAACTGGCTGAGTCAGCTGCTCAGGTTGGTTAACCTGTAGCAGAGAATGGCCAGAACGGAAAAGTTGCAGATGGAGCTGAACTCTATTAGGCTTGAGATTAACTCTTGACTTGAGATTAAGGAGGTGGGCTGTATGCCAATGCTTAAATTTTTTTTCAACGTAATCTCAGGGATCCACCCTTCCACACTGGAGATGGGCCTATTTGGAAGGTCTGGACAAGTGACCTAGGTATCAAATGATGGTCTCCAATGGTCATCATGCAATACTCTTAATTTCTTATCTTATATTTTATTGGTGGAGGAATGTTGGAATGTTGTAGGCTTAGTATAGATAAGGATTTGAAATTCCGTTGAGGGCGGTCAGGCCAAATTTTAGGGTTTGAGTCTCTGGACATGTCTCTGTTATCGTTGAATGTGAGCTGTTGTGTTATTTTCCTTCAGTTCCGTGAAGGCTGTCACATCCAAATCTTTCTATCCCAGAACATAAGTGAAAGGTAGAAAAGAAGCTTCTAGAATCTCTCTCCATCCCCATTCCATACTACTCTTCCACTCATTTACTGTGTTCCAGAGCCACTGATCTTGCTTTATTTTCTTCAACTCACTGAGCTATTTTATCTACCATAGGACCTCCTGGAATTTTCCCCAGCTTTTATACATGACTGGCACCTTCTCATCCTTCAGGTTCCGGTCTGTTTGCCACCTTCTTCCCTCATCACCCAATGCAGGTTCCTCTCCCTCTCCCCTCTTCTCAGCAGTCTGTCAATTTGCCTACTTGTTTTGTTTATTTCCCTTACTAAATTTTAAATTTCACAAGGTAATAATCCACATCTGTGTTGTTCAATAGTGTATCCTGACAACAATAATAATGTGAAGATATTTCAAATTTATTCTCATTTGAACCATTCAGTGCACCAAGGTGTGGTATTAATATGCCCCATTGGATAAACAAGAAATTTGAGGCCCAGAAAGCTCAAGTGAGTTACCTAGGGTCACACAGCTAGTAATTGCAGAACTGCACTTGGTCTGATTGACTGATCATGGCTGCGCTCGTAACATCAGTGTCTTGAGGGCAGCATCTCAATGTCACCTTTCCAAGGACTAACATTTCTTCCAAATAAGCTGTCTTTTGTGAGGACTTCACTTGCCTGTCTGTCTTTCCCTTTGAGACAGTTTCTTTTATACCCGCCCCTGGAATCTTAAGTGGATCCCTTAGAACTCCAGAGAGGGATGATTTTGTTTTCCCTGTAGAAGGGAAATAGCCACTGCTTTCAGAATTGATTAGAAGTGATGCCTTTCCCTGGGGACATAATCAGCCGTGGACAGTAGGTTCTGATGATGTCTGAGTTTCTTTCTCCTGCTCTGCCCTGGGGGAGGTGAAGGGTTTTCAGCCTTTACTTTTTTTTTTTTTTTTTTTAGCATCTTTATTGGAGTATAATTGCTTTACAATATTGTGTTAGTTTCTGCTGTATAACAAGGTGAATCAGCTATACATATACATATATCCCCATATCTCCTCCCTCTTGTGTCTCCCTCCCACCCTCCCTATCCCACCCCTCTAGGTGGTCACAAAGCACCAAGCTAGCTTGCTCTTTTCCCCTTACCGGTCATTAAAAACTAAAGGCTGAGCATAGCACAGGGAGATCAGCTCAGCCTTTACTTTTGAATGACTACATAAGGGGAAAAGAACAAGTTGGTGCCTGAGAAGAGGTGGGTCATATTGGAAATGGTGGTGAGGCGTGTGAGGTCATCAGCCATGTGTCATTGGCAGGGGGCTGACTTTCCCCGAACTCTGTAATTATTTCAAGGAGCTCAATCAAACCCGCTGCTGGCTCTGGGTAAATCAAAGGGAGAGTTAACTAATTGCCAATTTCTCCCTTTAAATTACATCGTTTCCTGTCATTAAGGAACTTTGTAACACAGATACATAAGTGCAAGAGCCACCTCTATATTCACTTGTACAATCTTGTCCCTCAATATTTATTTCTAAACTAGGCAAGAGGGGGCCACCCTGACGAATCAGAACTCCAAAGAGTACTGACAGCCATCTAATTAGAATAAGATGAGACCTAAATTGCTTTGGGTGACGTTTGTCCTCCTCCTCCTCACTCCCCAGAACTATCTTAGAGGGTTTTTTTAAAATTAAAAAACACTTCTGACTTTTTATTTTGCTTTCATGCTACAAAAATATGCTCCCCGACCCCTGCCACTCTGATAAATTCCTCCTTGGTTACAGTAATAGGATAAAGGAGAACATTTTTAATACTGTCATTTCAGTTTGGTCTCTGAACCAAGGGAAATAAACAAGGAAGTAGAAAATCTGTTCAAGGTCACCAAGTAATTTCTTCCCACCTTATCAAGAAAGGCTACAGAACAACCCCAAGCTCACTGTTGGTGCGAACGTATCACCATATTTTGCAACATCTTGTTGAAGCAGAGATTTAATTTCCACCCTCACCAAAACCTTCTGTATATACAACCCAGAAGATCCAGTAAATAACCCTTCAGTCAATACCAATGACTGAAGTAGTCTCATAACTGCATCTCTATATTGATTATACTCAAATTTATCACTGCTCCATGTAAAAATATATACACATAAAAATTATAAATAATGTGGAAGTGTTGACTAGCAGCAGTTATCATTGAGTGGAGAGATTCTAATCTATAATCTTCATATTTTTTCTATATTTTGCAAATCTTCTACGATTGCATATATTACTGTCATATGCTGAAAAATAGACATTATTAAAAATCATTGTGCATGGATTTCTATATACTATAAAAAACTATGTAGAGCAAAAAGACTAGAAAGAAAGTTATTAATACTGGCTGACCCTGGAGGGTGGGCCAATGGGAGATTTGTTTTACTTTCATCTATTATGATGTGATTAGCATGTGCTATTTTTGAAATGGAAAATCAAACAATTTAAAATTGGGGTTATTGGTACAGCCACTATGGAGAACAGTATGGAGGTTCTTTAGAAAACTAAAAATAGAGCTACCGTATGACCCAGCAATCCCACTCCTGGGCATATATCTGGAGAAAATCATAATTCGAAAGGATGCATGCACCCCAATGTTCATTGACGCACTATTTACAATAAGGCCAGGACATGGAAGCAACCTAAATGTCCATCAACAGAGGAATGGATAAAGAAGATACGGTACATATATACAATGAAATATTACTCAGCCATGAAAAGGAATGAAATAATGCCATTTGCAGCAACATGGATGGACCTAGAGATTGTCATACAGAGTGAAGTAGGTCAGAAAGAGAAATATAAATATTGTATAATATCGCTTATATGTGGAATCTAGAAAAATGGTACAGATGAACTTATTTGCAAATAATCTTTTATTTGCAAATAAATAAAAGATTTGTGAAATAGAGTCACAGATGTAGAAAACAAACTTACGGTTACCAAGGGGGGAAGGGGGATGGGAGGAATTGGGAGATTGGGATTGACATATATACACTACTATGTATAAAATAGATAACTAATGAGAACCTACTGTATAGCACAGGGAACTCTACTCAATGTTCTGTGGTGACCTAAATGGGAAGGAAATCTAAAAAAAGAGTGGATATATGCATATGCATAACTGATTCACTTTGCTGTGCAGCAGAAACTAACAACACTGTAAAGCAACTAGACTCCAATAAAAATTAATTTAAAAAAATTGGGGTTAGAGGAAGAATGCACCAGTGTGGTAGTATGTATAACACTTAAAATCAAAACATTGATGGAAGAAGCATGCTGGACAAGAGTCCTGCAGCAGAATCAGGAATTTTATACTGCAAACTGAAAGAAAAAAAATCTTCTCAAAGGTTTGTAGCCACCTAAATACCAAGCTTCTCAGCATGGTGTTCGTTAGCCATTTATGGAGATGATACAGCACTTCGGTGGACGTCCGTGTACGGCACATGCTTTAATTGCTGTTTATTGTTAAGTTTTATGATACTATCTTATGTGTGTCTTTAGGAGTCACCTTATCCTTTACCGAATCTAGACAGGGCATAAATAAATAGACAAAATAATGTTTTCTCATGCTGTATTGATATACCAAAGTGATTTCCATTAATCTGTCAAGATGAAAATACCAGAACCACTTTCTGTAGTTTCTCTAAGCATCGTAATTTAGTTTAAGAAAACAATTTAGAAGACCTCAGAGAAAGAAAAAGCTTCTTTTGAGCAATGTTTCTCAAATTTGGCTCTCAAAGTCATGAAAAGTCACAGAATTATTTCAAGAGGTCCATCAGCCCAAATGTACAAATGTTGTTTTCTTATTCAACAGAGACTAAAAATGCAGCTATTTTTATCTGAAAGTCCATGTGAAAATTTATGTGAAGGTTATGACTTTAGAAAGTGGTCCTTTGATTTTGAGAGGCAGTAAAGCATAGACGTTGCTGTCAGTCAGATCTGGGTTCAAATTCCAGCATTTGAGCCAAGGAATTAGGGAAAAACATTCTAAGTAGATTGAGTCTTGAGTGTAAACTGAGGTTGCTGTGGGGAGAATCTGCTGGCACTTTGAGGAAGAGCTTAACATCTTGACTTCTTACTTGAATAAAAGTTAAAAACTAGCAGCCCAACAGGGGTCCAGTCATTGTCCAAGAATAGTGTCTGTTGCTACCCTTACTGCAAGCCCAGTGGACGCACCAAAATCCTGCTGCTGGTCGTCTGTGTCCATTACACCTGTCATAAATGGACCACTTTCAGGGGTGTTGAGTGGTGTTGGATGTTAAATCCACTGATCCGTATGGGTTGGGCTGAGGAAAACGGGAATAAGTCCTTCCCCATCTTCTCCATTTTCTTTAACTAACTCAGGGACCATATGTAATGAGGCAATTATAGAAGCTATTATAAGAGTGTAAACCTTACTGTTTAGATTTAGTTTAACAAATAAATAAAGGTAAAAATTCCTGTGTTTCTCTGAGTTAGGCATCCCCCCATTGCTTAGAGCCCATACCCATTTACTGACCTTCTACAATATATCAGGCAGTATTCTGGTGTTAGAAATATGTAGTAATTGAGAAAGGCAAATATATAATCTGAGTATTATAATGTAGAGATTATATCTAGAGTGGAGAGTTGGCCTTACTGGATAATATTTTTTTAGGTTGTGTGGTCCTGATATTGCAAGTGTAGAAAATCAGTTTTGTTTGAATACTCAGCTTGATCAAAGGCAGAAGAACTGACTGATATTTGCTAAACTATCAAAAGGCTGATGTATCATCAAAATGTCAGTTGGTTAATTTATAATAAATAAGAAATAAAACCTCCAAACAGTCAATTCTTGTGTCAGCTAATCAGAAGTTTCTCTCCCTGTTTTAAAACTACCTGGAAGCCAAATACTAACCAGGAGACTACTTGATGACCTTCATATCAGAGTAGATGACTAACGTCATTAACCTATGGTAGTTTGATATATTCATTGTCACTGGAACTAGAGTGTTCCTGTCATCTGTTCAGGGCACTCTGGAAGTATTGAAAAAAATCTTCCCTTGTGTTCCCTCCCCTTTTAGATTGTAAGGTATGCATCTCCTATCTTTTTTTTTTTTAACATCTTTATTGGAGTATAATTGCTTTACAATGGTGTGTTAGTTTCTGCTTTATAACAAAGTGAATCAGCTATGCATATACATATATCCCCCTATCTCCTCCGTCTTGCGTCTCCCTCCCACCCTCCCTATCTCACCCCTCTAGGTGGACACAAAGCAACGAGCTGATCTTCCTGTGCTATGCGGCTGCTTCCCACTAGCTCTCTATTTTACATTTGGTAGTGTATGTATGTTAATGCCACTCTCTCACTTTGTCCTAGCTTACCCTTCCCCCTCCCCGTGTCCTCAAGGCATCTCCTACCTGTTAACAGAATCTTCCTTAAAATACCTTTCTTAACTAAGTAATAGCTTAGAGTCCAGAGTTTCTTAAGCTGAGATCTGTGGACCCTCTGGAGGGTTTTGTACTTAATTTTGGGGGACCCAAGAATTTTAAATTATTGATTTTATTTTGATGTTAATCTAAAAGAAAATAATAGAAGCACGACTACCAAGTAAAACAATATATTGCCTTATATTTGGGGATAACTCGATTCCCTGTCACTTCAGCTATCTGATTATTTCAAGAAAATTTATAAACTTGCAGTGGGCTTTTTTAAAAAATGTAAGAGCGGAAGCAATACTCTTTCTAGCTCTCTACATTCCGGAGTGGAATTGCCTCTTTTCATCTTTTAAAATAAAAGCTACAAATGTGGACTTTTATGTAAAATTTCTTTAAATGCTCTAAGTTAAGCATTTATAAAAACACCAAATTTATTGCCTTCGCTTATTCTACAGACAACCACTTTGTGATTTCTGATAAATTCAAACATCTCATTAATTTACAGATCAAGAGACTGAGTTTCTTTCAGAGAAATTTAGTGGTTTGCCCGAGGTCACCAAGTAAGAGAGGGGTAAGGGTGGGATTAAATCCACTTTTTTTATTGTGGTAAAATATGCATAATATAAAACTCACCATTTTAACCATTGTAAGTGCACAATTCAGGGAGATGAAGTACACTCCCAAGGCTGTGCCACCATCACCCCTCTCCATTTCCAGAGTTCTTTCATCCTCCAGTCAGAAACTCTGTATCCATTAAACAATGGCTCGTCACTCCCATATTCCCCCAGCCTCTGGTAACCACTATTCTACTTTCTGTCTTTATGAATTTGCCTATTCTAGGTACCTCATATAAATGGAATAATATAATATTTGTCCAGTTTTTGCCTGGCTTATTTCAGTTAGTGTAATATATTCACTGTTCATTCATGTTATAGCATGTGCCTGAATTGCTTTCCTCTTTAAGACTGAATAATATCTCATGGTGTGCATATACCACCTTTTCTTTACTCATTCATCCACCAGTGGGCTGTGGGTTGCTCCCACCCTTTGGTTATTGTGAATAATGCTACTATGAACATTGGTATACAAGTATCAGTTCAAGTTCCTGCTTTTAATTCTTTGGGGTATGTACCCAGTAGTAGAATTGCTGGGTCATATGGTAATTCTATATTTAACTTTCTGAGGAACCTCCAATCTTTTCCACAGAGGCTGCACCCACTTTACACTCCTACCAGCAATGCACAAGGGTTCCAATTTCTCCATAGCCTTGCCACCATTTGTTATTTTCTGTTATAATTTTTTAAAATAATAACTTCCCTAATGGGTGTGAAGTGGTTAAATACCCTTTTTTGACTCCCAGTATAAATCTGCTTTCCTAGAATCACATAGGTTGATGCCATACTGGCAAGTTACAAAAAAGAGCTTCATGACAATGAATGTGATTTAGGACTCTTTCTTTGCCTCAGATTTATAGCAGGGAAAGAATGGGATTCTTTGTTAGTTGCCAGAGAAGCCTGAGGTCAAAACAGCCCCAGATTTCCCTAAGTTGAAGACCATTCCTTGGCAGTGAAAAAGAAAAGAAGAAAAAACAAAAGCTAATCTCTCCAGACGTCCAGTTATAAGTTGTTCCTGATGGTCCCGTGGGCCTTGAGTTTCTTTGTCATACAGCTAGTAAGTGTATGACTTGGGCAACTTACCTAACCTCCCTATCCTTCTGTTTCCTTATCTGAAAATAAGAGTAATAATGTCTTCCATCATGGGATTATCATGAGGATAGCATGATTTGATTTATGTAATTCCTTAGAACACAGCCTGGCACAGAGTAAATGCTCCATAAATGTTCTTAGCATTTCTCTCCAGCAGTCAGAATGTAATGATGATGATGATGATGATGATGATGATGATGATGATATTATGAAAAGCCTTAAAAATAGCCTAGTGGGGATGTTGAAGATGGCAGCAGATCAACTTGGGCCAGAATTTCTCATTTATGCTTTTGCTCTTCCTCCTTCAGGAGCCAGGGTTATTTCGAGAGTTGACACAGGCCCAGTGGATCTCAGACAAAGTGCATCTGTCCTGTTTCAGGCATTTATTCAAAAAATGTTGTTGTCTTATTTTGAATTAAGAAAAACTTCGAGAAAAAGAAAAATAACCCTTCAGGTATTCTAGTTTGCAAAGGCCACTGTCATGTGTACGGTAAGAGTGATGTTCTAAGTTTGCCCTGTGTGGGTAACTGAAAAGGGATCGAATGACTCATCTGGTTTGTTTTCCAGAATCTCTCATGAACTTGACTCTGCTTATTCAGAGCTTGAAGTGGGAAAAAGAAAAAGATTCCATTGTTGAATGGAAGAACTCTTTTCTTCTCTATAAGCATTCTCTCTATATTTACACAGATGACAACCCCTCAGCCCTTTTGTTCTATTCCTTGGTTTACCGGTAATATTGTTTTCGTGATGTATTTATTCTCTTCTATGTATTTTAACCGGAATAGAATCAGATGTTGTTTGTTACCTGATAAACATTTCCTTGCCCTTTCCACCGACTTACTCATCAGTGTTCCTCCCAGTATCTAACAAGGGCTCAGCAGGAAACAGATGTCACACTTAAATTCGGATAATTCTAGGATGGTTTAATAAGCAGATGCTTTACAAAGACACTGGTGGGATGTAGGGAACCCCAGGGAATAGTGGGTCACCTGGCCTTGGTAACAGAGGGGATGGCAGTGGGAGGAAAAGGAGTAGCTCCTGGAATCCCAGTGGAGCCGGTGCGAAGAGGGCCACCTTGAGAGGAGCAGTGACCATTGCAAGGTGAGGGAAACAGCCAGCCAGAAGCGACCCTATGGGGGCCGACCGGGAGGACTAAATATTCCCACTTCTCTCTCTTCCCTCACACCAGTCCCCTGCTAGGACTTCCCACTGGCTGATCCCAAGGGCAACCTGAAGGCATGGGAGCCTATTGATGCAGACTCTACATTCAGTCTTAGCTGGTGGAGCAGGTTTGCAAGGAAGGCAGGAGGTATCCAAGTGCTACGTGTCCTTTCTTCTTCTCTTCCACGTCTGAGCCCACCTTTCTCCACGGATCATCTTCTCTCTCTCCTGTCACCAACCTCTCCCTCTCCACCACCTCCTTCCCAGCAACGGATCCTTTTGCTCAAGTTGCTCCCATCTGAAAACAGCAACAATAAACAAATCTTCCTCTCCTTGCATGTGTCCTTTTGGTGTTCTTGAAGAAATGACAGTTAAGACCCAGGGCTGCGTTGATGTTAGCCAGGTGAAGAGTGCATTTCAGGCAAGGAAGATAATAGTGTCAGCAAAGTTCCTGATGGGGAATAAGCAAGGGTCAGTGTGGTTGACACCTGGTGAGCAAGGCGCAAGGAGAGACTGAAGGACTAGCCAGGAGCCAGATCATGCAGGCCCTATGGATTTCAGAAAGGAGTTTGGATTTTATCCCAAGGACAAGGGGAAGCTGATCCAGTCACTATGGCTGTTTAACAAGTTACCCCCGAATTTAGTGGTATAAGAATGGCCATTTTCTTTTTGCTCATATTTTGTGGGCCAGTAATTCAGAAATGGCTCAGCTGGGCAGTTCTTGCTCAGATTCTCTTACTTGGTTACATTCAGATGTTGCCTGGGGTCAGTGACCGTCAGCTGAAGTCTCAACTGGGCTGGATGGTCAAGATGTTTCCTTCATGGTTGACAGTTGGTGGTGCGAGTTTAGCCGAAGCTGCCGAATGGAGTGCCTATAGATGACCTTTCTGGAATGGAGGTCTTAGGGTCATTGAATTTTTACAGCTGGCTTCCCCCAGTGTAAGGATCTCAAGGAAAACAGATGGAAGCTTCCTGGCTCTTTTTGACCTGGCCCCAGAAGTCAGTAGCGTCGCTTCCACAGCATTCTATTAATGAGAAGTGAGTCATAGTCTATCCTAGACTCACTGGGATATACTATGGGGGGGGGTTATACTCCACCATTTAATGGGAAGAGTCCTAATCACATGCGGTCACATGAACATGTGTGATGGGTGTTATTGTAACCATTGTGGAAAATACAATCTCTCAAGCTATTGAAATATTTTGAACACAGCAGTGATGAAGGCCAATATAGGTCCTACACAGATCCCTATGCTTGCTGCTCAGACTAAAGTTTAAAGAGTGAACAAGACTGTACATGGTAGTCTACGGAGCTAGTGCAGGCGAGAGATGATGATGGCTTGGTGCAGAGGGCTGGAGGTAGAGATGGGGAGCAACAAGCAAATTTGAGTTAAGTTGTAGACGGTATTGGTATAAGGCTTGGTGAAGGACTGGGTGTGGAGTATGGTGGAGAAGTGATGCCAAGTTTGACTCCTAGGTGTTTGGATTGGAATATACTGGGTAAATGCTGGTGCCATTTACTGAGATTAGGCAGTTAGGAGAAGGAGCGGTTATGAAGGGGGAAAGCAAGGCTTCACTTTAGATTGAGTGTAAGTTGCTTTGGGGACAACCAAGTAGACTTGTCAAGGGGCTATCTACATGCTTACGTCTGGAGCCCAGAAGAGAAATCTGAGCTAGAGATATAAATGTGGTACTGCTCAGCATATTGATGATACGTAAAGCCACGAGAAGGGATGAGATTCAACCAGAGAAAGGCTGCAGAGATGAGAGACAGGTAGGTGAGAGCACTGAGAGCCCGTATCTAGATATTGAGCAGAGGAGGAGCTTCCAAAGGAAACAGAAATGGCCAGAGACTGAATATATGTTCGGTGGAAGGATATGTATTTTTCCAAAACCACATAAATTAACACAAAAATCTCAATATAAAATAAACTGGAAACATTAAATATGCTTCTCCCAATTAGCTCTTAGAAAGATTTTTTTCCCTCTTGATCAACCACCTTTCATACCTCACAGCCTAATAGGCGGCCGCTGATCTTTTGTGATTTCTGTGAGTGAGGTATTTGTTTAAAATAATTAGGCGTTAGAAATGTTATGCTAGAATGCTGATCTCTGTCTGATCCCAAATAACTTGTTTAGCAGAGTGTGTTCTTGTTTGGAAGCTACCTGGAGGTAAAAATAAATAACCTAGAATTAACTTTAAAAAATGTGACACACGGTTCGCTTTATTAGAGATTGTTTGTTCAGCTTCTTACTAGTCAGAGAATAACTATTTTGAGGTAAATGTGATGAGGACCTAGAAAGGAGGCTCCAAATTAGGTAGTATAGGGTTCCTCTCAAAGCAAAGGCATCATGAGGTGGGTTGGATGATATCAAGAATGTGGCTGGGCTGTATCCTTTGGTGCAATATAAAGGTAAAACAGAGAACGTCCCATTTTTTGTGTGTGTGCAAAATCACAGGTGTGAAGACTAACTGGAGGAGGCATGGGGTGAAGCTGACAGAGAAAAGATGAAATAATAAAGCAGAAAAATGGGAAAGAGTTGTATACTTCATGACAAATGAGGAGTACGTAGAGGAATTACGTGGAGGAGGTTTAAAAAGCATCCTTGATGAAGAGAACGTTCCCGTTTTTTTGTTTTTGCTTTTTTTTTTTTTTTTTTTACAAATAAGTGCTTTTTATTATATTCACAAAGTTGTACAACCACCACCATTATCTGTTTCTTTTTAAAAAATTTTTGTCCACACTGTGTGGCATGCGGGATCTTAGTTCCCCTATCAGGGATGGAACCCACGCCCCCAGCATTGGAAGCGCGGAGTCTTAACCACTGGACTGCCAGGGAAGTCCCAACATTCCTGTTTTAATATTGATCCATCTCTGATAGTGATCATTGGAACATCAGTTAATTTTTATTTTCCCACCTTCTGAAACTTCTGACACTGATTGCTTCTAAAAAGTGGCCATCGTTCTCTACTGGAATTACCCTTCTCTTTAGAAAGGGGATATTTTGCTCAGATAATGGTATTTTCACAGTATAAATTTTGGTGCAATTACAATGAAATAATACTTAAAAGAATGGCATGATCTGATTTGTTTTTTAGGATGGACAGGTGGGAAGTCGGGGAGGCTAGAGGCAAGATGAACAGTTAGAACACCTGTACCAACCTAGGGGAGACAGGATGAGAAACGGAACTGACTCAAGAGTGGAGATGGCAAGAGCCCAGATTTGAGTGCAGATTTGAAGTGGATTAAACCGATCTTGGTGAGCGATTCAGTTGAGGCAGGTGAGGTAAAGGGAGGAGTCTGTGATCAGGCTGATGTCTGCCTTTGATCACAGGTGAAACAAATCTATAAGAAGGAACCGAATGTGGATATGATACCAATGAGACAACACTACAGAACATGCCCATGTGTTATCTTCTCAACAGCTTTATGAAGTGGGTCAGGCAACTCAGTTTCAAAACCTAAGATTCTCCAGATCTGTAGAGTTACTACTTGCTTGCCACTAGCACCCAGGTGATGAGGAGTGGGAGTATGGGAAGGGATTTATCCACCTCACCACCACTCATTCTAGCAATCACGACTTTCCCTATACTTGTATTTAAAGACTTCTTCTAGGAATGCAGTCCCAGCTGGTCAGCTAGTTATGACAAACATCTTAGTGTGAACTGAGGCAATTTCATGATGGATTGGCTTGCATGTTACTCGTTTCAGCTATAATTTCCACTTTGCCTTGCAGTCAGGGTTCTATACATGGCTCAAGTCTTATACATACATGGGACTTGGAAGAACGAAGTGAGCGATGTGTGGCGTGGTGGTAGAAGCATTTAGTCTTCTGAGGCAGCTCTGATGAAAAATCCAGGGAAGGAGGTGGATGGTGGTAGGAATGAGGTTTTCCCTACAACAGTCTCACAGTAGGTAGGGTGTTTCTCTTGTCTGCAGCTGTTCCTGGCTGTGTAGCGTCTATTTTTGAGCCCTGGCCCTCCTGGAGATGTTGCATGTCACCAAATATTCTCTAATAAATGCCTTCCTGATCTAACTAGCTAGAGTGGATTCTGTTGACTGCACCTGAGAGCAGTGATGATGCTCAAACTACGTGTGTGTGTATCTATCCATCTATCTATCACTTATCTGTCTGCTGAAATAGACATAAATATGTTTATGTTGAACAATTCATTTTGGCACAAATCACAGCTTTTATAGTGATTTCAAACTGAAATTGACATTTAAAATTAGCGACATAATTGAACATTTAGGATTTTTTTATTGAAGTATAGTTGCTGTACAATATTATATAGGTTACATGTGTATGATATAGGGATTCATAATTTTTAAAGGTTATATTCCATTTACAGTTATTATAAAATATTGACTATATTCACCATATTGTACAATATATATCCTTGTAGTTTATTTTATACCTGATAGTTTGTACCTCTTAGTCCCCTATCCCTATATTTCCCCTACCCCTTTCCTCTCCCCACTAGTTTGTTCTCTATATCTGTGAGTTTGCTTCTTTCTTGTTATATTCACTAGTTTGTTGTAACACTTAGGATTTTTAAAGCACTGTGCTAGTGTACAGGCAGACAGTGGGAGGCATGTTTTGCTAATAGACATGGATGCATTTGATGTAGTGAGTCCTGGCCTTCAAAGAATCTCAAAATTTAGTGTCACTCTCCTGCTTAAAATTCCCACTGGCTACTAACCTAGGAGGGCAGAGACCATGCCTTTCTCATTCACCACTGTATCTAAGGCCTAGCACTGGTGCTCAGTACATATATGGGAGCATACACACATCCCACACACACATGCACACTCACACACATGTTCACATACATGCACACACATGCATGCACACATGCATTTACTACATGAATGAAGGAAATTCTGTGCCAAGGGTCCTCGAAGTAAATATCATAGGTAGAGGTTCTTTTGGGCTATTTAATGCCAGATTAAAACATCTCTTCTCCCAGCCACCAAACCCTAGTTTAAAAATGACTCAATTTTTCTAACATAATTTTCTTATAATAAACTTTCTTTTCCCAGGGTAATTTGCTCAGGTCAGAATTAGCTCAAATGTTTTGTTCTATTTTCCGATTATGTAGTTTTCCTGAAAATCTGCTTCCTTACTGTTGTCAGGCAGACTCCCACTTTGTCAAAACACGCATTTCCAGGCAGCTTCTTCTTCTTGGCACTCAACCCCCAGCCAACGATTTCTTTCCAGGACAAGCATTGGCGTATCTATTACCCGGTCTATTCAATCGTGCTACCAATCCAGACCACCAGCACTATAGAGATTTTTTTTTTTTTACAATTCCATTCATGATTTTTTTTCCAACTGGGGGTTACTGGTACAGGCAGACAGTGGGAGGCATGTTTTGCTAATACTTCCATTTCATAATTGAGAAAACAGTGAAATTATGAAGCTATGAAACACGTGAGTTCACGCAGAACAGGAGGAAGACTCAGTTTTTGCTTCTTAAATTGTAATTTCCTTATGATCAGTGTGCTTGTTCAAGGTCATTTGAAATCTGTACTCTAACCACACTCCTAAGGCTTTTAAAGTAGGGATGACTCAGGCATAAAATGATAGTGATGGCTCAAAGGAAATAATTGGGCATCACTTCCAGCCTCAGCTCTCAGACAACACATAAGCTCAACTGGAACTTAGAAGGATATGTTAGGTGATTGATAGACATCAGACAGGTGGGCCTCATATTGTTTAGGAAGAGAAGGGACTGAAAACCTAATGTGTTTTTTTAGTTTTACATTCTTTGCTGGAACCTGAAATCATCATCCGTAAGAACAGAGAGCATTGTAGTCACTTCTAAAAATGCGAAGTTGCCTACTTGCTGCTCTAGCATACATTTTCTCCCTATCACAATTCAGAAGAAATGATAATGCATCAGTTTTTAACTTCCTTTTACAGGTGCTTTTCAGGACTATTGATTCTTTGAAAACCTCAGATTCAGTCTTAGGTGTCTATAGACATGGCTGTGGTTGACACCATTAACCTCAGCTGGCTTCATTGAAACACTTTGGCACTAGCATATCAGAATACCAGCTTGTGGCACCTCAGAAAACTGACTTGACCCACCTTAGGCCAAATCAGTTTAACAAACATTATTGAACGTCTTCTCAGACCAAGGCTCTGTAATAGGAGCTCTTGGGGGTAATAGTTGGAAAAATGTTTTTCCTGTCATGGTTCTTAGACTAGTTAGGAAACAGTCAAATGAAAACAAAACAAAACTAAGCAAAACCCATCTATCACAGACTAAACTACGAAGTGTTATAATACAGGCACCGAAAACATTCTTTGCAACAATTGAGGTAGAGAAGAGGAAAAACTGAATGTCCAGATTCCAAGCAGTCATCCAATATCACACAGGGGGTTAACCTCATGGACTCGAGTCACTGTCAATCATCATTCACCTTAGAGGTCTTAGAGTGAAAAGTTGGCAAATGATAATAAACTAGAAAAAAAAAAAAAGACCAAATGAAACCCAAAGTAAGCAGAAAAAAAAAAAAAAAAGGAAAATAAAGACCAGAGAAGTAAATTCAGTAAAAACAGAAACACTAAAGAGAAAGTCAGTGAAACCAAAAGTTTGTTCTTTGAGAAGGTTGATAAAATTTATAAGCCACCAGACCGATTGATCAGGAAATGATCAGGAATTAGAGAATTGACATCATAACAGATTCTATAGATATTAAAAGGAGAATAAGGGAGTATTGTGATCAACTTTATGCCAGTGAATATGACAATTTGATAAAATGGGAAAATTCCTTGAAAGGCATAACAGCCATAACTCAAAAAAAAAGTTAATCTGAAGAGTCTTATGTTTCTTAAAGAAACTGAATTTCTAGCTAAAATCCTTCACACACACATACACACGCACACACAGTCACACACTCACATAAAAGCCAACTCCAGGCACATATGCCTTCCAGGGCAAATTCCATTAAATATTTAAAGAAGACATAATAGTGATTCTACATAAACTCTTCCAGAAAATTGAAGAGGAGGAAATACTGCTCAGATTATTCTAGAGACCATCATTATTCTGACACCAATGGCCAATAAAAATTACAAGAAAAAGAAACTACAGACTAATATTGCTAATAAACATAGATATAAACTCTAAAAAAAAATTTTAGAAAATTAAATCCACCAATATAAAATAGGAAAACACATCAAGACTATGTGGGGTTTATTCCAGGGATGCAGGGTTAGTATAACATTCAAAAATCACTTTGTTATAAAGCAGAAACTAACACACCATTGTAAAGCAATTATACTCCAATAAAGATGTTAAAAAAAATCATGTATCTCACCATATTAACAAACTAAAAAAACCCCAAAACTATACGATTATCTCAATGAAGCATTATAAAAAACTCAACATCCATTTATGATAAAAACTCAGTGAACTAGGAATAGAAGGTACTTTCTTAATTTGGTAAGAGCATCTAGGAAAAGTCTACAGCTCACAATACACTTACCTGTGATAGACAATGATTTCCTCTAAGATTAGGAAGAAGACAAGGATGTTCACTCTCACCATGTTTATTTCACATTGTACTGAAGGGTCTAATCAGTGAAATGAAGTGAGAAAAATAAAAGGCATGCAGGTAAGAAAGGAAGAAGGAAAACCATTTATTTGCATGCTACATAATCATCTATGTAGAAAAATCTGATGAAACCTACAAAAAAAGCTATTAGGACAAATGAGCAACTTAAGCAAACCACTTACAATTGCATAAAAATATAATACATTAAAGGATAAATATGACAAAATATGTACAAAACTTGTACACAATAAACTACAAAAAGTTTTGAGAGAAATTAACATCGTCTAAATAAATGGAGATAAATACCGCATTTGTGTCAAGTTTGTTAAGATATCAGTTTCCTCTAAACTGATCTGTAGATCCAATATAATTCCAAGTGAAACCTAAGCATGTTTTTTGCTAGAAATTCATAAGCTTATTCTAAAATTCATATGGATGGCAAATGTTCTCAAAGAGTCAAAAGAACTCTGAAAAAGAAGAATAAAGTTAGGGGCTAACACTATCTCATTTCAAGATTAACAATAAAGGTACTGTCCTGACATTGCCCTAAAAATAGATAAATTGATCAAAGGAACTGAACAGAGAGTCCAGAAATGACCCACACATATAGGAACAACTGATTTTTGACCAAAATGCAAAGGGAATTCAGTGGAAAAAGACAGTGTTTTCAAACCAAAAGTAAAGTAAAAGATTTAACCTAAAAGATATATAGAATTTTATAATTAAAATTTTGTAAGTAGGAGTTTGTAACTAAATACACATTGTTTTTGAGAGCCATATGCTATCTTAAAAAATATGTACTAGGCCACAAAGGAAATCCGAATAAATTCCAAAGCATTGGCATCATACAAATAATGTTCTCTGACCACAACACAGAACAGTCAGAAATTCATGACGAAAGGAGAGCTTAAAAAATCTACTTTCGTATAATTTGAAAAATATTACTAAATAATTCCTCTATGAAAGAGAAAATTATGAAATGCTTAAAGCTGGATAGCAAGTGGTACATGTCAAAATTTGTGGAACAGAGCTAGTGACTATTTAAAACTTTGATTATATTCTTGGATAACAAGAAAGAAAATACATAAACAAGAAGCCAGTAAAAGAATGACAGAGTAAATCTAAATCAACAAGAAGAAATAACAATGATAAGGCAGAAATTAATAAATTTTAGAACAACAGCAATAACAAAAAATAGGGAAATTTGACACAAAAGCTGATTTGCCGAAAAGACTACTAAGAACTCTGGTAAGACTAATTACAAAACACAATGCAATAATAAATGAAAAGAAGGGTATTATAGTTGTAGATTTTGAAATGAAGGTTTTATTTAAAAATTAAAGAATATTTTGAAGAAAAATGTGCCATAAATTTGGAAAACCCAGAGTAAATATATAAATTTCATAATATGTCAGAATTGTCAAAAGAAGAAATGAAACACTATAATAAACTATGATTCCAGAAATTAAAGTATAATTAATTCTCCATTCTCCATCAAATATTCTCCCCCAATCATTTCTGGATCCAAATAGTTTCTCTGATTTATTCTACAAATTTCAAAGAAAAGGTAATCCCTATGTAGATTGCTCTAAAAAATAGAAAAAAAAGAAAATGCTTACCTCATTTTATGAGACTAGTACAACTTGATACTAAAAGCTAGTTTAAGAAAAGGTAATTTTAGGTTAATATCACTTAAGAACAGCTGTAAAACTTTTAAAATAAAAGTGCTATCCTTCTAAATCATGATCATGTAGATTTTTTTTCCAGGAATGAAAGGATGGTTGAATGTCAGGAAAATATATCCACACAACTCACCACATTAATGAACTAAAGAAAAAAAAATCTATTTGATGCAGAAAAATCACTTGCTAATTTTCTTTCCTTTTTTTTTAACATCTTTATTGGAGTATAATTGCTTTACAATGGTGTGTTAGTTTCTGCTTTATAACAAAGTGAATCAGCTATACATATACATATATCCCCATATCTCTTCCCTCTTGTGTCTCCCTCCCACCATCCCTATCCCACCCGTCTAGGTGGTCACAGAGCACTGAGCTGATCTCCCTGTGCTATGAGGCTGCTTCCCACTAGCTATCTATTCTACACACATTTACTATGAAAACTCACAGATAAGTAGGAGTAGAAGGAAACCACCTTAACTTAGAAGTGGATATTGACCCAAATCTCAAAGCACACGTAGTGCTTTATTATAAAATTCAAATTTTTACCTCTGAATTCAGTAAAAAAAACAAGTATGTCTGTTATTGCTGCTACAGTTCAGTGTGGAACTAGAGGGACTTTCAATTAAATTAAAAATTTTTATAAAGCTATAAGATTTAGAAGAGAGTAGATAAAATTATTACATACAGGTGATATCTTAATTAACTTATAAAACCCAAAAGAATCAAAGAAAGGTTCATGCAACTAATAAGAAATTTCAAAGGGGTTTCTGGATACAATATCAATAAACAACATTAGTAGTATTTACTTATACCGACAATAACAAGGTAAAAGTTGTTTTGAAAACTAAGATGCCACTTAAAATAACAATAGCAACAACAAAATCTCCTATAAATTGTCTGGAAATTACAAAGAATGATAAAGAATTCAGAAGTCCTTAAGGGAGACAATTTTTTTTAATTTAGTTTTTTATTGAAGTATAGTTGATTTACAGTGTTGTGTTAATTTCTGCTTTATAGAAAAGTGACTCAGTTATACACATATATACATTCTTTTTTATATTCTTTTCCATTAAGGTTTATCCCAGGATATTCAATATAGTTCCCTGTGCTATACAGTAGGACCTTGTTGTTTATCCATTTCATATGTAATAATTTGCATCTACTAAACCCAAACTCCCAGTCCGTCCCTCCTCCACCCCCCCCTCCCTCTTGGCAACCACAAGTCTGTTCTCTATGTCTGTGAGTCTGTTTCTGTTTTGTAGGTAGGTTCATTTGTGCCATATTTTAGATTCCACATATAAGTGATATCATATGGTATTTGTCTTTCTCTGTCTGACTTACTTCACTCAGTATGATAATCTCTAGGTCCATCCATGTTGCTGCAAATGGCATTATTTTGTTCTTCTTTTATGGCTGAGTAGTATTCCATTTTATATATGTACCACATCTTCTTTATCCATTCCTCTGTCGATGAACATTTAGGATGTTTCCATGTTTTGTCTGTTGTGAATAGTGTTGCAGTGAACATTGGGGTGCATGTATGTTTTCGAATTATGGTTTTCTCTGGATATATGCCCAGGAGTGGGATTGCTGGATCATATGGTAATTCTATTTTTAGTTTTCTGAGGAACCTCCATACTGTTTTCCATGGTGGCTGCACCAATTTACATTCCCAACAACAGTGTAGGAGGGTTCCCTTTTCTCCACACCCTCTCCAGCATTTGTTATTTGTAGACTTTTTAATGATGGCCATTCTGACTGGTGTGAGGTGATACCTCATTGTAGTTTTGATTTGCATTTCTCTAATTATTAGTGATGTTGAGCATCTTTTCATGTGCCTGTTGGCCATGTGTATGTCTTCTTTGGAGGAATGTCTATTTAGGTATTCTGCCCATTTTTCGATTGGGTTGCTTGTTTTTTTGCTGTTGTGTTGTATGTGCTGTTTGTATATTTTGGAAATTAAGCCCTTGTTGGTTGCATCGTTTGCAAATATTTTCTCCCATTCCATAGGCTGTCTTTCTGTTTTGTTTATGGTTTCCTTTGCTGTGCAAAATCTTGTAAGTTTGATTAAGTCCCACTTGCTTATTTTTGTTTTTATTTCTATTGCCTTGGGACACTGACATAAGAAAATATTGGTACAAATTTTTTTAAATTTATTTATTTTATTTATTTATTTTTAGCTGTGTTGGGTCTTTGTTGCTGTGTGCGGGCTTTCTCTAGTTGTGGTGAGTGGGGGGCTACTCTTCTTTGTGGTGCACGAGCTTCTCATTGTGGTGGCTTCTCTTGTTGTGGAGCATGGGCTCTAGGTGCACGGGCTTCAGTAGTTGTGGCACACAGGCTCAGTAGTGGTGGCTCATGGGCTCTAGAGCACAGGCTCAGTAGCTGTGGCGCATGGGCTTAGTTGCTCCATGGCATGTGGGATCTTCCTGGACCAGGGCTTGAACCCGTGTTCCCTGCATCGGCAGGTGGATTTTTTTATTTTTTTTTTACTACTTTACATTTTAATATAACATAGATTTGTAATAGGGAAGAACATTTTGTATTCTCTTACAAGTTAATCACTAAAGGGATGTTGCCGATAAGCTTAAATTCCACACAATGGCCCATCTCAGACCCTTGCCTCCGAGAGATGAAGGTAAATGAGCATTCAGCTAAAATACCTGTGTTTAGCTCCCAAGAAAGCTCCTGAGCAGGCCCACCTGTGAATGACTGCACGAGGGAGAAATTAACACCTCCCCTCTGGAGGCTGACAGGAAGTGCTTGGCTTTACGCCCTCCCCTTTTGGTAGAAAAGGAGCCTGAATTCGAACTCGGCAAGACGGTTCTTTGGGCTTCTGGCCCGCCATCTTGCTCTGCTGGCTTCCCAGATAGAGTCACTATTCTTTGCCCCAGGAACTCGCCTCTCAATTTATTAGCTTGTCGTGTGGCGAGCAGTACAAGCTTGGACTTAGTAACCGATTTTGATGAAGCCACCCAGGAGCCTTGCTGCTCGTGGCCTGCCAGCCCTGGTTGGGGAATTCTGGGGTAAGACCCTAGCAGCTGCCGGGACCCCTTGTCCCGAGGATCTGCCCTTCAAAGTTCTCTGAAGCAGCACTGGCCGCCCCAGCGCTTGGCAGTGGAAGGAAGGAATCGACATTTGGGAGCCGACGGGCTCCGTACGCTAGGGTAAGTGGCTCCAGCGTGTACAGCCGGGAACTTTATTCCTCTCCGTTTGGGGCTTTTTCTCTGGAATAAGCCAGTTTGTTTCGTATTGGAGTGGGGTATACCCTGTTGGAGTAGAGGAAGGAGTTGTTGGACTTTTACCCGACTTGTGAACTGGTTCGTTTGCTTCTCTGAAGGTTAGCACTTGTAAGTGCTGTTTGTGTTTTATCTTGAATTTCTGTCTTCAAAAATGGGGAATGTTTACTACCAACTAAAGATTCTAAAGAATATTCATTGCCCCTGTTCAGTGGGAAATAGCCAGGGCAGTCTTTGTCCCTTTTCCCACAAGACTGTGGAATGGACGTTGACAGTGGGTAATTGGCATCGAGAAGAACCTCTGTATCCTATTACCAGTTAATCACTAAAGGGATGCTGTCTATAAGCTTAAATTCTACATAACGGCCCATCTCTGGGACCCCTGCCTCCCAGGTAATGAGCATTCAGCTAAAATACCTGTGTTTAGCTCCCAGGGAACCTCCTGAGCAGGCCCACCTGTGAATGACTGCAGGAGGGAGAAATTAACACCTCCCTCCGGAGGCTGATGGGAACCAGGAAGTGCTTGGCTTTAGTCCCGCCCCTTGTAGTATAAAAGGAGCCTGACTGCTGACGCAGGCAAGACGGCTCCTTGGGGCACGAGCCCACCGTCTTCTGGGTTTGGGGGCTCTCCGAAGGAAGTCGTTATTCTTTGCCCAACAACTCGTCTCCTGATTATTGGCCTGTCCTGTGGCGAGCAGGGAGAGCTTGGGTAACAGAGTTCCATGAAAACTTTCGTTTCTTTTTCTTAACTCCTCTGGGGCTGCCGCAAACCCCAGTGCAGCGTTGAGGGGGAGGCGGGGTGGGCGTGATGGAAAGGATGTCTTCACTCTATTCCTCATCTTAAATGTTGCCGTGCTTCTCCATAAAGTGTGTTTGCTGGGTGTTCTTGGTCGATGTCTTTTGTCAAGTTAAGGAAATTACTATTCTTTTAAAAATATGCTAAGAAAAATTTTAAATGTCATATATGGATGCTGAATTCTAGTTTCTTTATCTGTTGAGATAACATATCCTTTTAAATCTGTTAATTAACAACAATTCTAGTAATACATTTTCATATTAATCAGTCTCATTCCTAGAATAAAAACTAACTTGATCATGATTTTTTTTTTCATTGTTGGATCTGGTTGGATAATATTTGTTGAGAATTTTTGCATCCATGTCCATGAGGAAGATTGGGCTGTAGTTTTCTTTCCCGTTCCGTTTTAGTCAGTTTGGGTGTCCAGCTTATGCTGGCTTCTTAAAATGAATTGTTTATTATTTCTTTTTTAAACATCTTTATTGAAGTATAATTGCTTTACAATGGTGTGTTAGTTTCTGCTTTATAACAAAGAGAATCAGTTATACATATACATATGTTCCCATATCCCTTCCCTCTTGCATCTCCCTCCTTACCACCCTCCCCATCCCACCCCTCTAGGTGGTCACAAAGCACCGAGCTGATCTCCCTGTGCTATGCGGCTGCTTCCCACTAGCTATCTATTTTACATTTGGTAGTGTATATATGTCCATGACACTCTCTCACCCTGTCACATCTCACCCCTCCCCCTCCCCATATCCTCAAGTCCATTCTCTAGTAGGTCTGTGTCTTTATTCCCGTCTTGTCACTAGGTTCTTCATGGCCTTTTTTTTTTTTTCCTTAGATTCCATATATATGTGTTAGCATACTGTATTTGTTTTTCTCTTTCTGACTTACTTCACTCTGTATGACAGACTCTAACTCCATCCACCTCATTACAAATACCTCCATTTCATTTCTTTTTATGGCTGAGTAATATTCCATTGTATATATGTGCCACATCTTCTTTATCCATTCATCTGTTGATGGACATTTAGGTTGCTTCCATATCCTGGCTATTGTAAATAGAGCTGCAATGAACATTTTGGTACATGACTCTTTTTGAACTATGGTTTTCTCAGGGTATATGCCCAGTAGTGGGATTGCTGGGTCGTATGGTAGTTCTATTTGTAGTTTTTTAAGGAACCTCCATGTTATTCTCCATAGTGGCTGTATCAATTTACATTCCCACCAACAGTGCAAGGGTGTTCCCTTTCCTCCACACCCTCTCCAGCATTTATTGTTTCTAGATTTTTTGATGATGGCCATTCTGACCGGTGTGAGATGATATCTCATTGTAGTTTTGATTTGCATTTCTCTAATGATTAATGATGTTGAGCATTCTTTCATGTGTCTGTTGGCAATCTGTATATCTTCTTTGGAGAAATGTCTATTTAGGTCTTCTGCCCATTTTTGGATTGGGTTGTTTGTTTGTTTTTGTTATTGAGCTGCATGAGCTGCTTGTAAATCTTGGAGATTAATCCTTTGTCAGTTGCTTCATTTGCTCATATTTTCTCCCATTCTGAGGGTTGTCTTTTGGTCTTGTTTATGGTTTCCTTTGCTGTGCAAAAGCTTTTAAGTTTCATTAGGTCCCATTTGTTTATTTGTGTTCTTATTTCCATTTCTCTGGGAGCTGGATCAAAAAGAATCTTGCTGTGATGTATGTCATAGAGTGTTCTGCCTATGTTTTCCTCTAAGAGTTTTATAGTGTCTGGTCTTACACTTAGGTCTTTAATCCATTTTGAGTTTATTTTTGTGCATGGTGTCAGGGAGTGTTCTAATTTCATACTTATACATGTATCTGTCCAATATTCCCAGCACCACTTATTGAAGAGGCTGTCTTTTCTCCACTGTATATGCTTGCCTCCTTTATCAAAGATAAGGTGACCATATGTGTGTGGGTTTATTTCTGGGCTTTCTATCCTGTTCCATTGATCTATATTTCTGTTTTTGTGCCAGTACCAAACTGTCTTGATTACTGTAGCTTTGTAATATAGTCTGAAGTCAGGGAGCCTGATTCCTCCAGCTCCATTTTTCATTCTTAAGATTGCTTTGGCTATTCGGGGTCTTTTGTGTTTCCATACAAATTGTGAATTTTTTTGTTCTAGTTCTGTGAAAAATGCCAGTGGTAGTTTGATAGGGATTGCATTGAATCTGTAGATTGCTTTGGGTAGTAGAGTCATTTTCACAATGTTGATTCTTCCAATCCAAGAACATGGTATATCTCTCCATCTGTTTGTATCATCTTTAATTTCTTTCATCAGTGTCTTATAATTTTCTGCATACAGGTCTTTTGTCTCCTTAGGTAGGTTTATTCCTAGATATTTTATTCTTTTTGTTGCAATGGTAAATGGGAGTGTTTTCTTAATTTCACTTTCAGATTTTTCATCATTAGTATATAGGAATGCAAGAGATTTCTGTGCATTAATTTTGTATCCTGCTACTTTACCAAATTCATTGATTAGCTTTAGGAGTTTTCTGGTAGCATCTTTAGGATTCTCTATGTATAGTATCATGTCATCTGCAAATAGTGACAGCTTTACTTCTTCTTTTCCGATTTGGATTCCTTTTATTTCTTTGTCTTCTCTGATTGCTGTGGCTAACACTTCCAAAACTATGTTGAATAATAGTCGTGAGAGTGGGCAACCTTGTCTTGTTCCTGATCTTAGTGGAAATGGTTTCAGTTTTTCACCATTGAGGACAATGTTGGCTGTGGGTTTGTCATATATGGCCTTTACTATGTTGAGGAAAGTTCCCTCTATGCCTACTTGCTGCAGGGCTTTTATCATAAATGGGTGTTGAATTTTGTTGAAAGCTTTCTCTGCATCTATTGAGATGCTCATATGGTTTTTCTCCTTCAATTTGTTAATATGGTGTATCACATTGATTGATTTGCGTATATTGAAGAATCCTTGCATTCCTGGGATAAACCCCACTTGATCATGGTGTATGATCCTTTTAATGTGCTGTTGGATTCTGTTTGCTAGTATTTTGTTGAGGATTTTTCCATCTATGTTCATCAGTGATATTGGTCTGTAGTTTTCTTTCTTTGTGACATGTTTGTCTGGTTTTGGTATCAGGGTGATGGTGGCCTCGTAGAATGAGTTTGGGAGTGTTCCTCCCTCTGCAATATTTTGGAAGAGTTTGAGAAGGATAGGTGTTAGCTCTTCTCTAAATGTTTGATAGAATTCGCCTGTGAAGCCATCTGGTCCTGGGCTTTTGTTTGTTGGAAGATTTTTAATCACAGTTTCAATTTCAGTGCTTGTGATTGGTCTGTTCATATTTTCTATTTCTTCCTGGTTCAGTCTCAGCAGGTTGTGCATTTCTAAGAATCTGTCCATTTCTTCCAGGTTGTCCATTTTATTGGCATAGAGTTGCTTGTAGTAATCTCTCATGATCTTTTGTATTTCTGCAGTGTCAGTGGTTACTTCTCCTTTTTCATTTCTAATTCTATTGATTTGAGTCTTCTCCCTTTTTCTCTTGATGAGTCTGGCTAATGGTTTATCAATTTTGTTTATCTTCTCAAAGAACCAGCTTTTAGTTTCATTGATTTTTGCTATTGTTTCCTTCATTTCTTTTTCATTTATTTCTGACCTGATCTTTATGATTTCTTTCCTTCTGCTAGCTTTGGGGTTTTTTTGTTCTTCTTTCTCTAATTGCTTTAGGTGCAAGGTTAGGTTGTTTATTCGAGATGTTTCCTGTTTCTTGAGGTAGGCTTGTATTGCTATAAACTTCCCTCTTAGCACTGCTTTTGCTGCGTCCCATAGGTTTTGGGTCGTCGTATCTCCATTGTCATTTGTTTCTAGGTATTTTTTTATTTCCCCTTTGGTTTCTTCAGTGATCACTTCTTTATTAAGTAGTGTATTGTGCAGCCTCCATGTGTTTGTATTTTTTACAGGTCTTTTCCTGTAATTGATATCTAGTCTCATAGCGTTGTGGTCAGAAAAGATACTTGATACGATTTGAATTTTCTTAAATTTACCAAGGCTTGATTTGTGACCCAAGATATGATCTATCCTGGAGAATGTTCCATGAGCACTTCAGAAAAATGTGTATTCTGTTGTTTTTGGGTGGAATGTCCTATAAATATCAATTAAGTCCATCTTGTTTAATGTATCATTTAAAGCTTGTGTTTCCGTATTTATTTTCATTTTGGATGATCTGTCCATTGGTGAAAGTGGGGTGTTAAAGTCCCCTACTGTGATTGTGTTGCTGTCGATTTCCCCTTTTATGGCTGTTAGTATATGCCTTATGTATTGAGGTGCTCCTATGTTGGGTGCATAAATATTTACAATTGTTATACCTTCCTCTTGGATCGATCCCTTGATCATTATATAGTGTCCTTCTTTGTCTCTTGTAATAGTCTTTATTTTAAAGTCTATTTTGTCTGATATGAGAATTGCTACTCCAGCTTTCTTTTGATTTCCATTTGCATGGAATATCTTTTTCCATCCCCTCACTTTCAGTCTGTATGTGTCTCTAAGTCTGAAGTGGGTCTCTTGTAGACAGCATATATATGGGTCTTGTTTTTGTATCCATTCAGCCAGCCTGTGTCTTTTGGTGGGAGCATTTAATCGATTTACATTCAAGGTAATTATCGATATGTATGTTCCTATTCCCATTTTCTTAAATGTTTTGGGTTTGTTATTGTAGGTGTTTTCCTTCTCTTGTGTTTCTTGCCTAGAGAAGTTCCTTTAGCATTTGTTGTAAAGCTGGTTTGGTGGTGCTGAACTCTCTCAGCTTTTGCTTGTCTGTAAAGGTTTTAATTTCTCCATCACATCTGAATGAGATCCTTGCTGGGTAGAGTAATCTTGGTTGTAGGTTTTTCTCCTTCATCACTTTAAGTATATCCTGCCACTCCCTTCTGGCTTGTAGAGTTTCTGCTGAAAGATCAGATGTTAACCTTATGGGGATTCCCTTGTGTGTTATTTGTTGTTTTTCCCTTGCTGCTTTTAATATGTTTTCCTTATATTTAATTTTTGACAGTTTGATTAATATGTGTCTTGGCGTGTTTCTCCTTGGGTTTATCCTGTATGGGACTCTCTGTGCTTCCAGGACTTGATTAACTATTTCCTTTCCCATATTAGGGAAGTTTTCAACTATAATCTCTTCAAATATTTTCTCAGTCCCTTTCTTTTTTTCTTCTTCTTCTGGGACCCCTATAATTCGAATGTTGGTGCGTTTAATGTTGTCCCAGAGGTCTCTGAGACTGTCCTCAGTTCTTTTCATTCTTTTTTCTTTATCCTGCTCTGCAGTAGTTATTTCCACCATTTTATCTTCCAGGTCACTTATCCTTTCTTCTGCCTCAGGTATTCTGCTATTGATCCCATCTAGAGTATTTTTAATTTCATTTATTGTGTTTTTCATCGTTGCTTGGTTCCTCTTTAGTTCTTCTACGTCCTTGTTAAATGTTTCTTGCATTTTGTCTATTCTGTTTCCAAGATTTTGGATCATCCTTACTATCATTATTCTGAATTCTTTTTCAGGTAGACTACCTATTTCCTCTTCATTTGTTAGGTCTGGTGTGTTTTGACCCTGCTCCTTCATCTGCTGTGTGTTTTTCTGTCATCTCATTTTGCTTATCTTACTGTGTTTGGGGTCTCCTTTTCACAGGCTGCAGGTTCGTAGTTCCCGTTGTTTTTGGTATCTGTCTCCAGTGGCTAAGGTTGGTTCAGTGGGTTGTGTAGGCTTCCTGGTGGAGGGAACTAGTGCCTGAGTTCTGGTGGATGAGGCTGGATCTTGTCTTTCTGGTGGGCACGTCCACGTCTGGTGGTGTATTTTGGGGTGTCTGTGGCCTTATTATGATTTTAGGCAGCCTCTCTGCTAATGGATGGGGCTGTGCTCCTGTCTTGCTAGTTGTTTGGCATAGGGTGTCCAGCACTGTAGCTTGCTGGTCGTTGAGCGAAGCTGGGTCTTGATGTTGAGATGGAGATCTCTGAGAGATTTTTGCTGTTTGGTATTATGTGGAGCTGGGAGGTCTCTTGTGGACCAGTGTCCTGAAGTTGGCTCTCCCACCTCAGAGGCACGGCCCTGATGCCTGGCTGGAGCATCAAGAGCCTTTCGTCCACATGGCTCAGAGTAAAAGGGAGAAAAAATAGAAAGAAAGAAAGAAAGAGGCTATAATATAGTGAAGTAAAATAAAGCTATTATAAAGCAAAGCTATACAGACAAAATCTCACCCAGAAGCATATACATATACACTCACAAAAAAAAGAAAAGGGGAAAAATTAATATATCCTGCTCCCAAAGTCCACCTCCTGAATTTGGGATGATTCGTTGTCTATTCAGGTATTCAACAGATGCAGGCACATCAAGTTGTTTGTGGAGCTTTAATCCTCTGCTTCTGAGGCTGCTGGGAGAGATTTCCCTTTCTCTTCTTTGTTCGCACAGCTCCCGGGGTTCAGCTTTGGATTTGGACCCATCTCTGCGTGTGGGTCACCTGAGGGCGTCAGTTCCCCACCCAGACAGGACGGGGGTAAAGGAGCAGCTGCTTCGGGGGCTCTGGCTCACTCAGGCCGGGGGGAGGGAGGGGCACGGATGCGGGGCGAGCCTGCGGTGCCAGCGGCCAGCATGACGTTGCAGCAGCCTGAGGTGCGCCGTGAGTTCTCCCGGGGAAGTTTTCCCCGGATCACGGGAGCCTGGCAGTGGTGGGCTGCACAGGCTCCCGGGAGGGGCAGTGTGGAGAGTGACCTGTGCTCGCACACAGGCTTTTTGGAGGCGGCAGCAGCAGCCTTAGCGTCTCACGCCCGTCTCTGGGGTCCGCGCTGATCGCCGCGGCTCGCGCCCGTCTCTGGAGTTCATTTAGGCGGCGCTCTGAATCTCCTCTCCTCGCGCACCGGGAAACAAAGAGGCAAGAAAAAGTCTCTTGCCTCTTCCGCAGCAGCAGACCTTTTCCCAGACTCCCTCCCGGCTAGCTGTGGCACACTAGCACCTTCAGGCTGTGTTCACACAGCCAACCCCAGTCCTCTCCCTGCGATCCGACCCGAAGCCCGAGCCTCAGCTCCCAGCCCCTGCCCACCCCGGCAGGTGAGCATACAATCCTCTCGGGCTGGTGAGTGCTGTCGGCACCGATCCTCTGTGCGGGAATCTCTCCGCTTTGCCCTCCGCACCCCTGTGGCTGTGCTCTCCTCCGTGGCTCCGAAGCTTTCCCCCCTGCCACCCGCAGTCTCCGCCCGCGAAGGGGCTTCCTGGTGTGTGGAAACCTTTCCTCCTTCACAGCTCCCTCCCACTGGTGCAGGTCCCGTCCCTATTCTTTTGTCTCTGTTATTTCTTTTTTCTTTTGCCCTACCCAGGTACGTGGGGAGTTTCTTGCCTTTTGGGAGGTCTGACGTCTTCTGCCAGCGTTCAGTGGGTGTTCTGTAGGAGCAGTTCCACGTGTAGATGTATTTCTACTGTATCTGTGGGAAGGAAGGTGATCTCCACGTCTTACTCTTCCGCCATCTTGCCCAGACTGGCAGGTGGATTCTTAACCACTGCGCCACCAGGGAAGCCTGATATTTTTTTTTTAAAGAATCAATTTTATTTATTTAGTTTTGGCTGCATTGTGTCTTCGTTGCTGCGCACAGGCTTTCTCTAGTTGCAGTGAGTGGGGGCTACTCTTCGTTGTGGTGCGCGGGCTTCTCATTGCAATGGTTTCTCTTGTTGTGGAGCACGGGCTCTAGGCACGCAGGCTTCAGTAGTTGTGGCACGCGGGCTCAGTAGTTGTGACTCATGGGCTCCTGATCGCAGGCTCAGTAGTTGTGGCACACGGTCTTAGTTGCTCCATGGCATGTGGGATCTTCCCGCACCAGGGCTCAAACCTGTGTCCCCTTGGCAGGTAGATACCAAACCACTGTGTCACCTGGGAAGTCCCAACGTCGTAAAGATATTAATTCTCCTCAAAATAATCTATACCAGGCATTAGCAAACTAAACCTGCATATCACGTCTAGACCACCACCTCCTTTTGTAAATAAAGTTTTATTGGAACACAGCCACATTCTTTGTTTACTTATATCTTAGGCTGGTTTTGTTCTGCAATAGCAGAGATGAGCAGTTGCCACACAGAATATATGGTCTGCAAAAAGTAAATATTTACTGCCTGGCTTTTACAGAAAAAAGTGTACAGGCCCCTGGTTTATCAGTTTAATGCTATTCCATGGAAAATGTCTCAGTATTTCTTGGGCAAATCGACAAACTTACTTTGAAGTTATATGAAGACTAAATCCATGAATAAAGATAATTCTGAGAAAGATAATGGAGGTTGACCTTATCAGATTAAGACACATTGCAATGCTATTTTCATTAAAACAGCATGTACTCTATAGGAACAGTCAAAAGGGCTAATACTGTACAATAGATGCAGATCAAAGTAAAATGGGAACTTGTTATAAGATAGAAGTGTCATCACAAATTAGTGGGGAAGGATAAATAATTTAGTAATTTGTTTTGTTAAAGGTGAATCGATGTATGAATAAAAGTAAGGTTGAATTCCTTCCTCACAATTTTATCCCATGCATAAAGATAAACTGCAAAATAATTAAAACTGAAATATGGAAAGAAAAACTATAAAGTGAAAAAAAAATCTTGGAAGAATATCTTTGTGAATTTAGGAGGGTGCACAGCTTTTGAAATAAAAGTAGAGAGTACTTGGAAGCTCAAAGTAGACAGTGTAAGTAAAATAAAATTTTAAGTTAAGGAGGGAGATTGATGGATTTGTCAACACATATAAAGGAACTCTGTTTAATGAAGTACACTGCAGAGAAAGTTAACAGATTTATGATACACTGTAAGAAGATTTTTGCAACATCTATAATCAACCAAGCACTTACAACTAGAAAAATAAAAGCAATACCTATAAACCTGCAAGAGAAAAGGAAAAACAAAAGTAAAAATGACAAAGGAATCAAATAAGAATTTTCAGAAGGGGAAACAGAAAAGATGAAGTGTATGAGAGATGTTTGTTTTCAGTAGATTCAATGAAATCAAATTCAGTTAACAATGCAGTTAACCAATTTACACCCACTAGATTGCAAAAATGAATTAAGTGGCTGCTATTAAGTGCTGATGGGAATATGAGGAAAGAGGAACCATCATGGTCTGCTGGGTACACTGTCAATTGGTGCATCCTTTTAAAAGAACAATATAGCTATATTAACAAGTTAAATATGTGATACTCTATGACTCTGCAATCCTACTTCTGGGTAAATACTGCAGAGGCATTTTTGCGCGATTGTAGAAGAGACATCTGTAAGGTTTTCATTTCACCGTTGTTTGTGATAGCAGAAGTTGAAGTGATATCACTAGAAGAAAAGACAATAAAAGGTGCTTTTTGCAGAGGATGGAAACTGTACAGCAAATGCAAGAAATGGATTAGATTTACATTTACCAACATGGATAGATTTCACATATGTTTGAATAGAATAGAGTGACAGCACTGGATCATTTTGAAAAATTAAAAACTTCCCCACAAAATTAATAAATGATATTTCCCAGGATGATATGTTTGAAAATAAAGGCATGATAGATGGAAAGACATACACTAAAATCAAGAGAGAAGGTATTTAGAGTCAAGGGTAATGACAGCAGAAATTAATAATAATAATAATAATAATAATAATAATAATAATAATAATAATAATAATGATAAAAAACAGATGGGGGCTTCATGTGGTCTAATAATGATAGTTTGCCCTGAACTGAGGGGGGTCACCTGAATAAACACGGAGAGCACCCTGAAACCCCCAGAAAGAAAGGACAGCTCTCTCAATGTCAGTGATCCAAGACAGCAACCGCAGTCGACTTGGGAATAAAAGTCCCTCGACATTTCTGACCTTGAAAGAACTTGAAAAAGGAGAGGGAGATGGCACAGTTAGTTGGTATCTAAAAAATGACAGAGACATAATATATGCTAGATGGGCAGGGATAATAATTGGGCTTCTAAGGACAATTTGTGAAAACCAGTGTTACAGTATTAAAATAGAATGTGGACCATAACGGTCAAAACACTTCCTGTTTTAAGGTTTGCAAACAAAATTTTTATAAATGAAGTAAACGGTCCTAAATGGACTCGTGGCCCCAGGTGCTATCACCAACTGAAGGGTTTTTAGTTCAAATTTTGATTTAGGGAAAAAAGCAATAATTTACCAGGATTGCTCAGCCCTGACAGCTCTCAGAGGCCTTGGTGATTACATTTGGAGAAAGGACATACAGAGACACTTTTAGCACCCACATTTCCTCTGAATGAATTGTCTTCTTTTTCCGTATTTATTCTTGCTTTTGCAAACTGAAAAGTTGTGCTTTAAACAGAGCTTGGGTTCAGTCACCCTCTTGTTATCCATTTGAGTACTAGTTTGGAAGCTAACAAATATAGAACAAAACTAACATTGGATTCAGTCCCTGCCTTAAGTTTGGGGCTTTCTGCCTCTTATGTTTCTCCCTAGGAACTCTGAAAGAACCCAGCATGCCCAGCAGATACCCCAAATTGGCTGGTTTCCCTTCTCAGCAAATTGCCACCTTTTCTAATTTTCTTTTTGGAACTACTAAGTGCTGAAATGTGGATGTAAACCGAAATAACTCAATTCTTTTTTTTATGCTAAAAATGTGTTTGTTGTTCTGAAATGTAAAGGTTCCGACAGATTATTGTGTAACATTCTCTTTTAAAAAATTTTTATTTTATATTGGAGTATAATTGATTAACAGTGATGTGTTACAGGTGTACAGCAAAGTGGTCACATATACCCATATAAGTATCTATTCTTTTTCAAATTCTTTTCCCATTTAGGTTATTACAGAATATTGAGCCAAGTTCCTTTCATTTTTTTCCTAAAGGCTTTTTTTGTTCTAATTCAGTATTTGAGTAAAATCACCTTTGAAGCAGCAGCTATCAACCCTGAAAAGCAATTGATGGTTTCATTAATCTTTTTTCTGAGAAAAACTTAGTTGTAAGGCTACAATATCTGCTGTAAGTAAGATTTAACATAACAGTATTTCAAAAGTAGCCTTTTTATTGCCAGATCTTTGCTTGATTTTAGTATAATATAAAGCATGTGTTAATTAAAAAAGAACAACTCTACCTCCATTGCTAATAAAACCTATAAAAAATGAATTGTATGACAAGTAGGAAGATAACAGTATCTGGTTGTGAGTAATAAAGGGTCTGCCAAGTAAGGTTTCATACGTAGGTAGCTAATGAGTATCAGAGCTTGGAAGGATAAATATGTTTCTGCAAGTGGAACAAAAGCATTATAAACGGAGAGAAAAGAATGTTCAGGTGCACAGGGGAGACCTGCAAAGGTTTCTACTGCGATCGCAGTTTAAAATATTGACTTTCACCTGGGTTTGGGGTAGGTTAAGATAAAGCGTGATGGTGACTCCAAGCCATAGGTCTGCATCTTTGAATATACGTATCTCCACCTCACCATTGGGATGTGTATCTCAGAATCCTACTATCTTAAGTCCGGTTCCCTAGAAAAGAAAGACTGAGGCAAATTGTACAAGCTAATGTTTTATTGAAGAGTCCAATTCTAAGATTGCAACAGAGAGGAAGTGAGGTCTGGAAGGAGCAAAAGCAAATACATGGTAGTGTGTTTTTGTGCTGGAGAGACACTCCTGCAAGAAACCCAGCTGATTGCTTTATCCTGTGTAGTGTCATTGGAGAGTCTATAGGGAACCCCCTAGCCTGGGAATTATTCTTGGGATAGAGGGGTAGGAATAAGGAAGGGTAAAGCATCTGTCCATCAGCTACTTCATCTCTTGTTTCTTTGGGGTCTGAGTCTGGATTACTGTTCCTGATTCATTACTCATTCTTCCTCAGAGAAATATATATCCTTGCACACTCTTTGCCATGTGACTTTGCAGTCCTCCAGGTGGGTTGGGTGGAGTATATTTCCCATCCCACTGATGCTGTGCTTGGCCACTCTTATGCAGAGCAGCTCACTGAGTGCTCACTGACTGATGAAAAACGTGACAATGGTATAATTTGATAAGATTATCCAGAAGATTATAAAGCCTAGATCACAGAATTCCAAGCTGTAAATAGGTTCTGAACACAAAGGAATCCCACCCAGATTAGTTGTATCCACACAGCTGAAAAAAGGTGTGTGGTCAGAATTTGGGAAAGAAGTCCGCCGGTCAGGGCTCAGATGTTCTTGTCTGAGAGAGTAGCCGAAGCAAAGAGACCTTACAGATGGAGGGAAAAGTGCTGGCCGTGGAAGTGAACTGGGGAAGATAGTAGATAGCGGGCAAAATGAAGGAAAACATTGTCAAGATGGAGGGTGGGAATGAGTTGGGCAGCTCCGGCTGGCTGGAATAAAAGAGTATTTTCTCTCACAGGTAAGGCTGTTCCTCCATTGCCCTGTTAGTAAATCTTCTTCATAACTACATAAAAGTTTGAGCTAAGATTGAGCAGCTAGGTAGTGGGTATGATCACAGACTCAGCGTCACACCGATCTGGGATTAAATCCTGCTTCTTTTTCTGTGTAACTGTGGGTGGTTTTCTAAATTTCTTTAAGCCTTGGTTTCTCACCTGTAAAATGAGGACAGTGAAAGTCACTATTTCATTAAGCTTTTGGTCAGTGATAAAGGTAAATGATTTGATGAATGTTTTACAGTCATTAGCACTGTTGGGTGGGGGATTGGGCATCTCCCAGGTCCACGGTAACACTGCATGTCCTGGCTCCTTGTTGGAAGAGTGGTGCCGTATGACTTATTCTGGCCAATGAATCATGGCTGGAAGCCGTGGGTGCCATTTTGGGGCTGGTATATAACCCTCTGGAGATCCCTTTCCCTCTAGCATGGTGATCAAGTGTTCAAGATAGTGCCCTCTCTGTTAATTTTCTCCCCAAATAACTACTGTGAGCAGAATCCCATTGTTGAGCTGCAGCGTACCTGGAGTTTGTGAGCAAGTCATCAATCTTCACTTTTATAAGCCACTAAGATCTTTGATGGCGTTAGTTATGGCAGCATAACCTGTCCTTTCCTGATACAGCGTGAAAGCACTTGATGAAACTTCTGGCCTGGCACATGGCAAGTACTCAAAACTACTGTTATCAAATTGGAAATCTTATTATGATTCAATTAGGCATATTCTCCAAAGAGCTTATTGGTGAGAAGGAGATAGGAAGGAAGAAGCAGACAGACCTGAGTATCTGTGGAATTTTGAGGTTTCTTTTATATAATCATTAGTGTTATGATCATAATGAATAAGAATACAGGAAGATCCTTATTATACATGCATTTATCTTAGAAAAGTCTGAAAATGTTGAGACAAGTAACTGATTGCATGAAAAGTTTATGCAGAAGCTTAAGTATAAATGCGTGTCAATTTCCTCTCTTAGTTTAATACCTATGATCATTTCCACCTGGTTGTTTACTTGGATGATAACTCCAGATAATATATTCATTCAAGGGCTATTATAAAAATAATAGGACAGAAGATGAGACAGCATCCTGTTAGCTTTCTTAAGGTGACATTCACAGTGTTACATCAGTGATCTCCAAATGCCAGTCATGCATGTGCTGTTTCAGAATCACCTGGGGAGTTAAATGGAAAACCTTTTTATTTTGAAACAAATTTAAATCGACACAAAAGTTGCAAGATTAATACACAGACCTCCTGTATTCTCTGTCAGGATTTGCTAATTTTTAACATTTTCCACATTTGTCTCCTCTCTCCTGAGACAAGGATATTCTTTTTTTTTTCTCTCTCTCTAACATCAACTCTTTATTGTAGCAATGCTAGCTGAATCAAATATCACAAAATAAACACCAAAGGCTTCTCAAAAATCATATTTACACAGTGTTTTACAATATATGGAAATGCTTATTCTATAGTAAGTTTTTAAATACTAAATTTGCTCTGATGTCATATGTAAAAAAGTATGCATAGAAAAATTTTTTTAACATATGTATATATGTGCATAAAGAAAAAAAGAAGAAAATACACCGAAATGCTAGCAGTGGTTGTCTGGGTGGTGGGATTCCACCAGGCAGACGGGCAGCCTCTTTATCTGGGAGCCACATGGTCGGGGCCCTGCCACAAAGGATATTCTTTTAAGTTATCACTGTACAGTTCTCAAGTTCTAAGGATTTAACATTGCTTTACTCTTTTTAATCTAGTCTACAATCCAATGTAGTCTTATAGTCCAATTTGTCAGTTGTCTTAGTAATGCCTTTTAGAGTATAATTTTCCCTTCAGTCCAGGATTCAGTCCAGGATTATGTGTTGCATTTAATTTCCATGTCTCGTTAATCTCTTTTCATCTGGAATATTTCAGACTTTGTCTTTTGTTGTACTGACGCCTTTGAAAGTACAAGTCAGCTAATATACAGAATGATCCTCACATTGTTTTTGTTTCATGTTTCCTCATAATTAGAGTCAGGTTACGTATCCCTTGCCAGAATACTACAAAAGTGATGCATGTACTTCTCAGGGCAAAGGTGCTTCATACCCATCTGCCACTCCTGGGTGATGTTCATTTTGATCACCCAGCAAAGGTTTTGCCCAGTTTTTCCATTGGACAGTTAGTAGTATTCCTCTTGCAAATAACAAGAAATTTATGGGTAACTAACTTAAGATCACGCATATATCCTACTCCTCATCAAATGTCCCATCTTAGATTTAACAACCATTGTGGATTCTCTACATTTATCAGCTGGTCTTCTATATTAAGGAGTAACTTACTATTCTATTCTACTTATGTAGCTACATATGTGTCTCGTATGTTTCTATGTACCCATGATTAATCTATCGCTCTATCTATCAATCTATCATCTATCTTCATTATCAGGATGTACTCATGGATTTCGATTTTATTCAATGGATTATAATCTATAACTATTCTTACTTATTTTGATGCTCAAACTGTCCCAGCTTTGGCTAGTAGGAGCCCCTTCAAGCTGACCAGGTTGGCTCCTATGTCTTTTCTTACATGCTCCCATTGTGTGTGTGTGTGTGTGTGTGTGTGTGTGTGTGTTCTGGCAACACTTCCTTAATTTCCTGTAAGGCAAGATGTTCCAGGCTCATCTTGTACCTAACCTGCCTCAGGTCTGGATTTATAGATCCCAACCCTAAGCTAACTGTATTAAATGTCACGGAGTAGAGCTCAGATACCTGTATTTTTAAAGAAAACCTCCTAAATATTTCTGATGCTCAGGTAGCAATATGGATACTGTATTGTTTAATAAAAGTGGTTATAAAATGCCCCATAATTGTGTCAATGATCAGATTCTCTGGCCCTATGATGGGTCCTTGATTCCTTCAGGACTCTTGCAGACCATTGAAATGACACTCCACTACCCTCTAGAAATGTCACCCTACTCACTGGTCAAAATTGTGACAAAATGGCTCTCTCTTTGGTGCTTCCTTTCTAGCCTGGTTCTAGTTCTGCTTTTCCTTGGCATCTTTAAATTCTACCTTCAGATGCTTAGTGCTTTCTCATTCTCTTCCTTCCTCTTCTGAGCCATCATTTGACAGCATAAAAAAATGCTTTACATCTTTCAGGAAGGAGAGCGAGTTGTTGAATATCAGGGTTTATTCATTCAGTTAGTCAACAAGTCCTTATTGATTAATCTGAAGCCCGAACTTGCTGAGGTTATTTCTAAAATGTGCATGAAATCAAGCTTGCTCTTTATTTAAATGGGCTGAGTGCAGAGAGCAACAGTATTCAAAGCCTACTATTATTATTATTTCTCTCTGTCCTTTGCTTTTGGTCTGAGTGCTTAGGTGTCTTTTATTGAGGAAATGCTCTAAAATGAGCAACTGATAAAAAGTTTTGGCTAAAAGATTAACTAATATTAAAATTTTAGTATGTGCTAAATAGCCCCATCCTCTGGCATATACATTTGTATGTGTGCTTTTCTATTTGCTTCCTCTGCAAATACTTCATGAGTGAATTTTTGTATGTACTTATTGACTAGAGAAAAGGGGCAGGTGTGGGAAAGAAGGATGCACAGGAGTTGAACGTGGAAGGTGGTGGAGGTAAGGCAGGCATTAAATGCTTAAGACAGACAAACAGATGTCCAGCTAAGGCCCTGTGTCCAGGGAGAAGGCAGAACTAGAGCAGTGGGATGAAGATAAATCCTTATGGGTGTCACCACTGAAGAAGAAATTTTTGGCACGAGAAATTCAAAGGCAAAGAGCCTTCCTTGAAAGCAAGATAGACATCACCGATTGTTGACATGGAGCCCCAGGAAACTCAGAGTGGAGTACTGCCTAGAAATAAGGCTTGGGGACAGGAAGAGGAATCATTTGTTTTGTATGGCCAGAGGGTCTGAAAGATATTTCCTCCAAATTTAAAGCATAGACAGACTTCTCAGAGGGTCACTGTGGTCTCAGGTGTCTACACTGAGGGGCCCACATGGAGAAATTCCCTAAGCCAGAGGCATTTCTTGCTGTGGACTCTCCAACAGCAATGAGTTGCTGTAATGACTTGTCTGTGTATAGCCAGAGCAGTCCTCACTACTGGAGAAAAAAAGCTTTGTCAGACTGAAGCCTGCACTGTCACAGCTGTCAAAAAGTCACCCTGGGGAAATTGTCTCTTGGCCAGGGAGTGTGCAGATCTATTTGATCCTGTTTCTTCTTTAAGCTTCTTTTCAGTTGTCAGTAGCAGAGTTTCCTGAGCTGCTGCTGGTACAATGAAATGAAAGTTTCATTCACATCAGTGTCAAAGGGTGGGTCCTTTAACCACCTGCGGATCTTCTTCTGTCAATCATTTCCCTGTCATGGAAACATACAGCACCTTTTCTTTCAATCCTAATGCCTGCAACCCCCTCATGGCCCTCACTGCACAGCTCTGGCTCGGATGAGGCAAGAGCAGAAGAGCAATTGACCAAGATGCAGAGGAGCTGTGTGAAAGGTAGAAGGGGCATTAGGACAGGGAACCGGGGGCTCTGATCCAGAACATCTTTGCTGCTGTGATCAGGGGCAAAACTACAAAGCTGGTCAGAAGGAAGGAGATTGCAGTAAAAAGTAACAAGTGGCTAAACCAAGTCAGGTGCAGTGTGGGTCAAGCTCAGCAGAGCTCCTGAGAGACTGAGGTCTTTCTCCCTGCAGACCATTTGGAGAGCAGGTAAATGCTTTGCTAAAATCTGGTTAGAGACACAGCTGTAGAGAAACCTGGAGGGCAAATGCATGTGGTGAGGTTGTCATTTAGCAAAGGCAGAGTTTTGAGAAATTCACTGTTCCCATTGGACAGTTATAACTCTTCCTTCATTGTAAATTAAATGAGTTCATGGTTTCGGAAAATAAACCAAAAATAATTTGTGGATCATCTTTTGATGAATAATAGCAATCCTTAAAAGAGATGAAATGCAGAAACACGTACTTCTTAATGAAGGAACACAGTGAAATCGCTTGCTGGTCGGCAGATGACAGCGCGGAGAATTGATGTGCTCTTAATCAGGGTGTGTTTGGTCTGTCAGGCTCAGGGAGGAAGGTTTACTTTCTGTGTTTTGCTGACTTGTACAATTCCCCTTAAGGAAAACAACAGCAACAGCAAATCAGTTACTGAAAGCCCCTACTAACAGCACTGGTTGACTAATTCACTGTTCTTGCCACTTGTCTGTCCAAATGGCAAGAACAAGTCTGTGGCTGTGTCCCCATGCGTCAGCAGCTCCTGGGTCCCTGGGTCAGGTGGTGCCTCCCCTCCCAGCTCTGTCCTCGGGAGCCCTTCCCTCCTAGCAGGAGCCCTTTGAAGTTACAGGCTGAGTCTCCTGTCAATGACCTCACTCAAGTGGAGGGACAGGGCTGTCTTCTAAACAGATTTTTAGGATTTATGGCATTTGCTTTGAGCATCCTCTGAACAAAATACTACAGGAGACTAATATGCAATGAATCAGGAAAATAGGCTTTATAATCATGTTTTGGTTTTTATCCAGAGACCATCCATATGTAATATTAGCATTTCACAGTATTTCCTAATGCTCTGCCTACGCATCTTGGATTCTGGTGCAGCTCACCCTGTGACAGCTGCTGTCTGGTTCCTAGAAGCAGGTCCAGGCTTCCCCCATAGGGGAGAGACGGAGGATGTCATCAGATGCTCAAGTAATGAGGTCAAGAGAGGTTCATGTCTAACAGAAGCCCTCACTCTGTGTGCTTAGAAGAGCAGACAAAAATATTAGAAAAGAGAGCAACTTTGAGAGAGACGGAAGTATCTGTTGAAAGCATCTTTGTGCTGGAGGTGGTTCACTTATGTATGTGCGTAAGTGTGCGTCACTGGACTGCAGTAGCATTCGTTGATCCTTCTGTTTGTGTCAGACTCTAGAGCAGCACTGTCCTATAGAAATATAATTTGAGCCACGTATGCAATTTTATTTTATTTTTTAAAACTATTTTTTATTGTTTAAAATTTTAATTTATTTTTAATTGAAGTATAGCTGATTTACAATGTTGTGTTAATTACTGCTGTACAGCAAAGTGATTCATTTATACATGTATATACATTCTTTTTTTTAATATTCTTTCCCATTATGGTTTATCGTAGGATACTTTGCAGTTAGCAGATGTAAGCTAACCGCAAATGGATAAACAACAAGGTCCTATTGTATAGCACGGAGAACTATATTCAGTATCCTATGATAAACATATGCAATTTAAAATCTAGTAGTCACATTAAAAAAAATTAAAAGAAACGGGCAAAATTAATTTTAAAAATATATTTTATTTGGGACTTTCCTGGTGGTCCAGTGGTTAAGAGTTTGCCTTCCAATGCAGGGGGTGCGGGTTTGATCCCTGGTCAGGGAGCTAAGATCCCACATGCCTCAGGCCAAAAAACCAAAACATAAAACAGAAGCAGTATTGTAACAAATTCAGTAGACTTTAAAAATGGTCCACATTAAAAAAAAAAAATTAAAAAAATATTTAATCCAAGTTACCCCAAATATTATCATTTTGACAGGTAATCAGTACAAAAAATTATCACAGTGAGATATTTTACATTCTTTTATTTTGCAGTCTTTGAAATCTGGTGTGCATTTTACACTTACTTTTTTAAAAAAAATTTTTGTTGGAGTAGAGTTGATTTACAATGTTGTGTTAGTTTCAGGTGTAAAGCAAAGTGAATCCATTATACATATACATATATCCAGTCTTTTTTAGATTTTTTTCTCATATAGGCCATTACAGAGTATTGAGTAGAGTTCCCTGTGCTATACAGTAGGTCCTTATTAGTTATCTATTTTATATATAGTAGTGTGTATATGTCAATCCCAATCTCCCAATTTATGCCTCCCCCACTCTACCCACCCCCCGTAACCATAAGTTTGTTTTCTACATCTGTAACTCTGTTTCTGTTTTGTAAATAAGTTCATTTGTACCATTATTTTAGATTCCACATATAAGCAATATTTGTCTTTCTCTGCCTGACTTATTTCACTCAGTACTACAATCTCTAGGTCCAACCATGTTGCTGCAAATGGCATTATTTCATTCTTTTTGATGGCTGAGTAATATTCCATTGTATATATGTACCACATCCTCTTTATCCATTCCTCTGTCGATGGACATTTAGGTTGCTACCATGTCTTGGCTATGGTAAATAGTGGTGCAATGAACATTGGGGTGCATGTATGTTTTCAAATTATGGTTTTCTCAGGGTATATGCCCAGTAGTGGGATTGCTGGGTCATATGGTAATTCTATGTTTAGTTTTTTAAGGAACCTCCATACTGTTCTCCATAGTGGCTGCATCAATTTCCATTCCCATCAACAGTGTAGGAGGGTTCCCTTTTCTCCACACCCTCTCCAGCATTTCTTGTTTGTGGATTTTTTGATGATGGCCATTCTGACTGGTGTGAGGTGATACCTCATTATAGTTTTGATTTGCATTTCTCTAATAATTAGTGATGTTGAACATCTTTTCATGTGTTTGTTGGCTGTCTGTATGTCTTCTTTGGAGAAATGTCTATTTAGATCTTCCGCCCATTTTCTGATTGGGTTTTTTTTTTATATTGAACTTCATGAGCTGTTTGTATATTTTGGAGATTAATCCCTTGTCTGTTGCTTCATTTGCAAATATTTTCTCCCTTTCTGAGGGTTGTCTTTTCATTTTGTTTATGGTTTCCTTTGCTGTGCAAACACTTTTAAGTTTAATTAGATCCCATTTGTTTATTTCTGTTTTTATTTTCATTACTCTAGGAGGTGGATCAAAAAAGATCTTGCTGAGATTTATGTCAGAGAGTGTTCTGCCTATGTTTTCCTCTAAGAGTTTTATAGTGTCCGGCCTTACATTCACGTTTTTAATCCATTTTGAGTTTATTTTTGTGTATGGTGTTAGGGACTTGTTCTAATTTCATTCTTTTACATGTAGCTGTCCAGTTTTTCCCAGCACCACTTATTGAAGAGGCTGTCTTTTCTCCATTGTATATCCTTGCCTCTTTTGTCATAGATTAGGTGACCTACACTTAGATTTTAATTTAACTTTCTATCACAAGTATTTCTCTGCATTGCTAATCCCCTTATTCAGCACAGTCTTTAATGGATATAATTATTGTGTATTACTGCATCACAGAAAAGTAATTTTTTATGTCCATGTTTTTGGATATGGAAGATTTTCATTTGGGGATATTATTATAAATGACATGATATTTAACATGTTTGTGTAAAAATAGTTTCAGCTCTATGATTATTTTCTTAAGCCAGATTCACAGGAGTAGAATTACTGTTTAGATTTCAAAAAACCTAATGCCAAAAGTTTGTACCAGCTAAACTTCTTTTACCAGTCTATGAGGGAGTTCATTTTACTTCAATACCGTAAGTAAAGGAAGATGTTAAAAGTACTCAAAGCCCTTAGTCACTTATGAAGGATCTGAGAAAGATAGTGAATGAACATTCTTTTTCCTCATTTGCCAGTCAAAAATCAAATAGGTACTTCTGGAGTTGGGAGATGGGAGAGGTGCGGGGTTGGCGAGAGGAGACAGAGAGAGACAGAAAGATCCTGAATGTGGGGAGCTGTGGGTCTCATATTTTATTTCCATGCGCCAAGTCTTGGGCAGGGGAAGGAGATAAAGGAATCCTATTCTCCTTTAAATCTGGAGGTCCAAGAGTGAAGGAGGTGACTGCTACCTTTGGGTTTTTATTTTTGTTTTTGTTTTTTGCTCTGGGAGATGCCTGTTCCCATAAAAGCATCTGTGAGCCACGACAACGCGTCAAACCAGAGATAGCTGCACGTAGCACTTGGACAGATGAGTCTGAGTGTACCCCGCTCTGAGTCCTCTCTGACCCCAGTGAAATGTGGGAATAGTCAGATGTTTTCCTTGCTGGTAAAGAGTGGCTTGGTAGAGACACTAAGAGCAGGAAGGACCCAGAAGTGACCGTGGAGCCATGACTGGGCTTTGCATCTGCAGAGAGGAGTGTGGACAGTGCAGTTATGATGGGGAAAATGACTTTCCAGCAGACACCAACATTAGGAGATGCCAGAGGCTTCAGCAAAGGCCATCACAGAACAGATCAAGAAGAAGAGTGGAGCTCCCTCCCTGCCAGTGCTACACCCTGCAGGTTAAGAGGTGGAGACAATCCTAAAAGAAACTAAGTTTGAAACCCCAAATGATTAAGAGATCACTGAATTTGACAGACTTCACTTGGCTCTCAGTTGAAAGTGGAGATGAGTAGAAATAAAAACTTTATTCTAGTTATAGAAAAATAAAGAAGTTTTCATTTTGCAAAATAAAGGGGGAGTAAAAAATATTCTGTGTCTAAAATATGCATTACTTTTGTATTTTTTGCCACGGCTATATTTTTCAGAGGTGAAACAAGTGACTTAGATTGTTCGAGCACTGCAGAATTGCATATATGTAACTCCCCGTGGTGACTACTTTCTTTGAGAACCATAGATAGTAACCAAACAAGTTATTTCAGCTGTCTGTATTTGACATGCCATTTCGGCTCTATCAAAACCATTTGTTTTTCTTGTGAAAGTTTCATTTATCTCTTTTGGTGGCAAAACAAATTAAGAAGAATCTTTTAAAGGATACAGGATGTTGAAGCTCATGGAGCCAAAGTAAGCTGGGCATGAGGTCCAGAGAACTATTAACAGAAGAGTTGTGTTCAGAGATCATTGAAAGTCAATGTAATTGAGATACCCTGGATGTGTCTTTGTAAGTGACAGGAAGTTGGTAGAAAATACGGACGTGGCTCAACTCAGTTTCCATTATTTGTAGATAGTTTACTTAGGTTATTCAAGTACTGGATGGCTACTTGTAGGGGGCCAGGTCAACGCACCCATCACCATCATTGTGTGAAAGTACAATCAAACGTACATTCAAGTTAAGTACAGTAGAGAGTGTTGAAACCAGTAAAATATTCTACTTTTCTCCTGTTGTTTGCCCTCAGTGAAAGATAATGTGGACAAATGGTGAGTTGTGGAATTTTAGAGAAGGGAGGAACCTCAGAGCATTTAGTCTAGTGACTTTCAGCCTTTCAGACCCAAGAGCACTTTTATAAAAGATATATTATAATATCCCTCTACTATCCTAAAATAAAATTTATAGGTAAGTAATTATATTATATGTAATTTATATTTATATTTATATTTATACTATATGTAATATAAATAATAAGTAATTTGTATTTATATTATATGTGTGTACATATATACACACAAAACTAAAATGCCTTAACTATAAGTGACAAATAAGATGAAAGTAACTTATGATGATATATATTTCAAAGCATAAATTTGCAGGTATAATATTCCATCTAGAAGACATTTTGAAGTAGCCAGAGACTTGTGTTGCTTATAGTGGATAAGTTTCAAGTTAAAAGACAATCAGGAGCTATTCCGTACAAGCAGAAAGAAAAATGCAAGCACAGAGGTACAGTCAGTGATTGGAATAGAAACCTGTAGGACCAGTATATACTAAAACTGTGCAAAAAGTATTTGGCTTTCATATGTAAAACAGAGTTAGGTTCTAGGCTAATTAATTATAAGAAGGCTTTTCATCTACCTCAGTGTCAGAGGGACATGAGAAAGTCATCCAGGATGCAGGACAATTTCTGGTTGTCCCAGACTGCTAAGCATTGCGGGATAACCTACATTCCTGTCTACACTTGCTAAATGCCAGTAGCACTGCCCAATCTTTGTGATAACCGGAAGTTCTCCCACACGTGGCCAACGTATCCCTGGGGGAGCAGTGGTGCCCCTGTGGAGGACCCCTGAGCTAGTCTAATCTTCTTGATTTATAGACAAGTAGATTGAGGACCAATGGGGTTAAATGAGTTGTCCGAGGTCTCTCAGCTGGGTAGAAGCAGAATAATGAAGAGTTCCTCTCATCCCTGCCCAGAGCCTGACCAACCTATGTCATATTCTTTTGTATTGCTCCCCAAACTTTTTGGGAAATGGAAGGTCAAATTAAAGTTCTTCCAATTTTTGGGAAAGGGTAGCAGGGCATGCATTTTGAGGCCAAGTTTTCATGCAGTGTAGACTTATACAAGGAGGCTTGAAGTTGCTGAGGTAGATTATGGAGGTGCTACCCCTGTACCCACCCACCGCTCCCTCATAGTCACCTCTTTGAGCTGTCACTTCCTTGGGTCCATTTCTCACCGGGTCTGCATTAGGTGGGACTCTGCTTTTAGGTTCTTTTTTTTTTCTCCCCAGGGGCATAAACAACCTAATACTAATACCCAGCCATTGCCTCTCCAGTATTAACAATATTAATAATGCTTTCCTATTGCTTTACGGTAGTTTTGTATAGATTATATCTTCTGTTAAGTATAACAGTAGTAAAAACTACTGCTATATACCTATCTACTATGTGTCAGGAACTAACCCAAGCCCTTTCATAACCTTCTTTATTTTTTTCATAACATCTAAGGTAGGTATTATCAGTCCCAATTTACAAATGAGAAAATTGATGCTTAGAGAGGTTAAGAAGTGAAGACTATTCTAGATAGTTAGCAGAGTCTTCTAAGATCCAGAAGCTATGAAGTACAGACTACTTGAACCAAGATCGAAAGAATTTGTAGAAGAAGGGCCAGAGCTGCTGTTTTAACTTGCTCACTGTGTCATTCCTTCTGAATCAGCTTTACAACCTCATTTTTCCCTTTCAGTTTATACCAGGTTTTCTGAAAAGAGGGTCCATACACCAATATGGCCCTAGATTAGTCCTAGGTTAGGTTGACTCTCTTGCAATATATGTCCTCCACACTCTACTGTCTTGCTGAAGTCAGCCTTGGGAAAACCTCCAGTGACCTTCACATCTTCATATTCTTTGACTCTTCTTTGATTCTCGGCTCTGAATGTTCTGAAGCTCTGGCACAAATGGCCATCCTCTCTTACTTCTTTCATCTCTCAAACCCCTGCTCTCTTATTTCTCATGTTTTCTTCCATCTTCTATATTTACATGCTCTTCATATCATCGTATACAAATAATCATTTCCTATGACTGCAGATGCCCTTCTGTACTTCTAGACTGTCATCATTTATTTGAATTAAATTAGTCAGTTAACTCACATAAAACTTTGTTCCATAAAGGATTCCAGGCACCTTGTGTGACCTCTCTCCTGAGCCATGATTCTGAATTTCCGAGCACTTCCAGGAAATCCTCATCTAGTGGTGATACTAGCATCTTTTTTTTAAAAATTTTTATTTTATTTATTTATTTTTATACAGCAGGTTCTTATTAGAGTGGTAATATTGACATCTTTAAGCTGGGTATGGTCCAAATGGAAAAAATTTTTTTTCTCCTGTAAATAAGCTCTTCTCCTTCTTGGTTCTTCTTTGGAAATGCCATCATTATTCTCCTATTTCGAGGGGAAAAGGGAGAAGAACACTGAAAAAATGATTCAGATATCCTGCCAGCCCAGCAGAGTGGGCTGCAAAATAGAAATGAAGTTGAGTGACTGAAATAGAGGAAGTTCTATTGCTCACACATGGAAGTTTATGGACTGAGATTCATATTTTCACACAAAATTGTGTATGAAGTCCTCAAGTTGAGTATGAAACCCTGTAGAATGGGGCGTGTGTCAATGTTTCCAGTTTTATTTGTCCTTCCCATTTTTTTCCTGTATTTATTTAGACTAGTCTGTTCACAGTTCCCTGCTCATGACTTCCTGTTCCTTCTGCATTGACTCTTCTCTCTTCACCTAGAAAACTCGCCTTCAACTTCCCCTTGCCCAAATCCTACCAGCTTCTTAACACCTTCTCAAATGCCATCTGCTTCACGAGACCTTTCTGTTGTCTCCCTTTGCTGAACTCAAGGGCATTTTGCATGTACTTTTCCTCTGGTCTTTGCTGGGCAAGGAAAGCCAGACCCCACATTCGTATTCAGCACTGATGAGGATGCAGCAAAGCCCATCAACGCCAACATTGTGTGTGCTCACCCTCACAAGCTACAGGTCCTTACATGGCTTGTTCTCATGACCTTCCCCACATTGATAATTAACGGGCAGAGGGTAAGAAAGGATGAGTTTTATGGTGACCATTTTGGATGATCACTTGGTGTCAGGACCCCTTGATCAGTTTAGACAGAGGATGGGGGAGGGAATAGTTCATCAAATGAACTTAAACACTGATATGTAACCCAGATCTAGGGATTTGGGCACAAGAACAATGGGTTTAAGTGTCATATTTCTGAGTCTCTGTTTCACTGAGAACTTTCCTGATCTGTGGTCTGAATGTTGGAAAATTGTTCAAGCAGCAGTAAATCTTACTCACTAAATCTACACAGGAAAGGTTGACGCCCAAATTGGAGAGACCCTTGATGACACTTACTATAGTCTGCCTTGTGTTGTGGTCACCTGACTATGTCTCCTGTCTCTTTCTCAATTACAAATTGCTTAAAGTTAGAGTCTATTTGCCTATTTTTATATGTTTCTTCGGAACTGGCTTAAGCGGTCTGTAAATGTTTATTGAATTGGATTCCTTCATATCATTTATTAGTCCTATTTAACCCCTTCATTAATCATTACTTTTTAAAAACTAATCTCAAAATGAGTTGAAACACTGTTAACTACCTACAACAGACCACAGTAATAGACTACCTTGGATTTTCTGGAACAGTCTCATTTCATATACTCTTTTTTTTCCTTTCTAGTAATAGCACTTCATTAAATGGGAAACCATATGCAACACCATTTTTCTTCATTTGTAAGCTTTTCACATAAATTTGTAATGCAAATTACTTATGCACTAGATGATGTATTGTAACCTTTAAACTGGAAAATATGGTTACTGTTCACATTGTAGGGGTCCAGTCATGTTTGTTGTTTGTTGGTTTGAATCAACTATGTTTATCAAATGTTTCTTTCTTCTTAGAGGTGTGCTTTGCCTATGAAAGCAAATTGGATAAGGTTCTCATTCTCTAGGAGATCTGAGTTTAAATTTAAACACATATATTGGGCATGGATTTTTGTTAGATGCAAAATGTGTCTGATCAGTGCTTATTCAAATGCAAGGCTTAGATTGAAAATGACTTCTCAGTGTCTCTCTCTTGCTTACCAGGGTAATGACATAATTCATTTCATACACTTTGGGGTACCGTTTGACTGTAGGAGGAAAAAATCAGCTTAAGGGAGTAAATGCCAGTTAGCAGTATTTATGATCTAGCTGAACCAGCCTGGTGCCAAATACCCTATAGACCTCTAGAACTTAGAGTTCTAAGTTTCAAAGCATGCTCAATTTAGGAAATTTTTGGTTGTACCAAGCAGTGATAAAGACCAAGATGTGACTTTTTCAGTTTTGAGTAGGTGATGGAAACCAACCTTGTTTTTCCTAAGAATGAACCAAATGCTTTCTTTGCTGTTGATATTTCATGTGGTATTTGAAGCTTTGGGATTCTGGGGGAAATATCTGAGGCATTTAACAGAAAGTACCAGTCAGATCTCCACTGGAATGTGATTGTGCATGTGCGTAAGTGTATGTGAGAGCAGGATGGATAGGGTGATGACACATTAACATGGTCAATTTGGGGTTCACAGATGTTGTACAAATAAATTTCTCACTGAGTCAAAGCTCTGAGATTTGAGGGTTTATTTGCTAGCACAATGGAGTCTAACCTAGCATCTAGGGTGTGTTAGGGGTTTGAACCAAGGCATTCCAGATGTAGAGATTATGCCGTTAACTGCTGTGGTATAGTGCTTTTCAGCTCCTGAAACATGGAAGGCACTTAAAAAGTATTACTTATGATTATTATCTTGCCTTTTGTGAGGTATTCATAACTTTATACATATTTAGATATTTGTTTTAATAAAAACTAAATAGGTTTCTTGAGAGTTGGACTTCTTAATATACTAATGTGTGTTATGAATTTCCTAGAGAGAGGAGAGAGTATGAAATATTTCTTAAAATGACTTCTCCCATAGAACTCTTTCCATGATCAATGCTCTTGGGAGGCTGATTTTGGAGGCAGCATGTGTAGCAAATGCTCTGGAACTAGACTTTCTGGGTTCTAATCCCAACTCCTTGACCAGTGACCTTGGATAAACGACTTCATCTTTCTAAGCTTCAGCTTCTTCTAAGATAAAATGGAAATAATGGTAACTACCTTACAAAATCGTTAGGAAACTTTCTTGATTTGATATTTTTAGTGTTTTGAATACAGACTGGCATAGAATAAATGCTCTGTGTATTTGAGTGTGTGTGTGTGTGTGTGTGTGTGCATGTGTATGAGCATGTATGTTTAGTAAATGAATGAATACATACTCTCTCTTGCCTTGTCTACTAGTTTCCTATACTGCCAGGAGCACCTTTGTCAATATTTGGGGCTTTACTACTTTAATACTTAGGAATAATTATCAAGCATGTACTTGGTGCTTAGTAAATGCTGGTTGAAGAAATAAATGGACAAATGGATCTCATTCCATGGTAGAAGGTCAGTAAGTTTTTTGTTATCATTATGAAGAACCAAACTAAAGAACACCTACATTTTGACATTGTTATCAATAGAATCTGGATGAGCAGAATCCAACAAATAACTCTAGTCAAGGTTCTGGTGCTCAGGTGCACAGGTAAGAAAAATAACAATCTCCATTTTACTCCCAGAGTGTGTTACATACTGTGTCAGGACTCGGGAGAATAGATTTTAATTACTTAAGCAGCAGAATTAGATTAAGGACCCTTAGCTAAAATTTTCAGCATTTTCCCAAAGCTCTAATTAATGTTAGTTATTTATCCAAAAGCACTATTTTTTTCTTATATACACCAGAGGGTGCTAATCTCAAGTTCACCTTGGTGCATATTGGCCATATGTTTCCAGACCCTTTGACCAAAATTTCTAATTGTTGGGAAGGAATACTTGAGCTAAAAAATGCAGTTGATAGACAGAAGGTAAAAAATGGATCAAAAAAAACTAAGGAACAATATTAGAAAGAAAATAGTAGACTGGAGTGAGTTAGAATCTGTGCTGCATGGAGAAAAGAGCCAAATATTATGCTTCCTGGATTGAGGCAAGGAGAAGAGGCAGAAGCACCAGGCAGGTTTGGGGGCCCAAGAGTGGTGTTTCACACAAGTATGTTCTACTGCATTGCTATTTGAAGGAGTCTTAATGGTTGTGGTGAGATATGTCCATAGAGTGTCACCTGAAAGTAAAACTAAAAGGTAATCAATCCAAAACCATTTGTGTAGACTTGTATCGTGAAAGTGGGTTGAAAACAAGAAAAATTTGTTGTAATGCAATGTTTTTCAAACCGGGGTTCCCAGGCTCCTGAGACCTAGGGATGCATTCTTGGGTGTCTGAGAATTCTCAGCAAGAATTTTCAGATACTGTGTTTTCCTTATGATGTCAAACTAACCACCCCTCCAAGTCAACAAATGGATATTCTGGATTATTTGTGTAACCACCTTATTGTATGGAAATATGGCAGATATTTCAATTCATTTCAGTGCCTGGGTTTGCTATAGTTTAGAGAGAAAAACAGGCAGATTAAATCTGAAAGTGAAATGTTCACACCAAGTGAGCCAAATGATGCCATGGTGAGCTGAAGTGAGAGTTTGTGTATATAAATGTGGTAGAAGAATTGTCACACAGCACATGGCAATGTGACTCGGGAGTATTTAGACAATATCAACCAATTCTTTTTGTCCATACTGTGTATAGCAGAGATGCTAGAGGAGTCCTACTCCACTTTATCTTGAATCCTGATCTGTAAACAGTACACATTGGAGGTGGAAAACCTTTACATATATTTGGAGGACCCAAGAGTAGAAGGCATCTAAGCTTTTCTTCCAGGGTTAGAGTCAGTGGATGTGGCAACAGCCACAGAAATTTAGGGCTGAGGAGTGTGTCTGGGAAGACGGGGTTGTTGACAGTATGATGGAACTTCCAGTGCCTCAGCCAAGCAGAGATATGGAAGGGAGCTTTGGGTGATGGAAGGAGCCTGATGGACAGAAAAGAGGGCATGCTTCATGATGACCGGCATGTACCAACAATGGATTTCTCCACACACATTACCGTGGACAGAGGACTTGAAGATCAAATGGTTACTTTCCCTGTCCCACCACACTCTCTCCTACCACACATCATTTTCCTCTCCCCCATATGCTTTGGTACCATCTAAGAACCACAGTAGTTAGGTGTGAACATGGGGAGAAGCAAGGCAAACCCTAAATTGACTCTGAGATTAAGTTTCTACTATCCTAGCAGATGACAGCTAAAAAAAGAAATTAAATCGAGTCATTGAAATAATGAAGGAAATAAGTTTTAGATATGCTGACGTTTACAGACAAAGGTGCAAGCTTCTATGGTATTAATTATAGGCGTACCAGCTCAAATGAACCTGGACAATAATAGATAAATCCCCATTCTTATTGTAAGCAGTGATTTATTTTATTATTTTTTTATAAAGGTACATTTATTCTCCAGTCTTTTTCTTTATTTATATTTATTTTTGGCTGTGTTGGGTCTTCATTTCTGTGCGAGGGCTTTCTCTAGTTGTGGCAAGCGGGGGCCACTCTTCATCGCGGTGCATGGGAATCTCATTGCCTCGGCCTCTCCCGTTGCTGAGTACAGGCTCCAGACGTGCAGGCTCAGTAGTTGTGGTGCACGGGCTTAGTTGCTCCGCGGCATGTGGGATCTTCCCAGACCAGGGCTCGAACCCGTGTCCCCTGCATTGGCAGGCAGATTCTTAACCACCACGCCGCCAGGGAAGCCCCAGTGATTTATTTTTAACAAAACAAAGTTATGTGTTACATTAAACTCATGTTCATTGGAATTGTATTGGTTTTGGAGTTTTGTTTTATATTTAATTAGTTTTGGCTTTATAATTGTTTAAGAGCTATAAGAATTATACCCAATTTTATGTTTTTATACATATTGACTATCATAATACCACTAATTTACATCCCAAAATTATTGTCCTCTAGAATATTTTTCCTTGGAAAGGGGTCCACAATTTTTTACATATGAGAAACACTGTTGTCAAGACAAACATAGTAAACTTCAAGGAATCCTAGAACATGAAATTAAGAAATAAGACTTTGACATTTTTTTTCCAGCTTTGATCAGAAACTGACCAGCCCTAACTCTGCAAAACAATTTTAGTTAATTATAGAAGCTACCTTTGGATGGAGAAGATCCTTCATTCATTCTCAATCAGCATGTAGTGCATTGAGCACTTATTATGTATCAGACCTTGTGCTAAGAACTGTGAATACATGACGTAAAACATGGTTCCTGCATTCAAATAGGAGCTCCAACTATAGGGAAATGTATGTATACAATTAAGTGAATAAGATAATACTACACTTGGGGTTTGAACAGTATTGCAGTGAGAACATAGCAAATTATTAGTTCTCCTTTTGTAGAAGTAGGTGTGGTATGTTGCAAAAATGGTTCAAAATTTATCCCCTCCCTGTGTCCCTGCCCTTGTAATTCTCCCTTGCAGAAGTGAGTCTATTTTCCCATCCCTTGAATTTGGGCTGGCCTTGTGACTTGCTTTGGCCAATAGAATGCATCAGCAGCTACAGTGTATCCATTCTGAACCATTGTGCACTCCCACTCTTGTTTTTGGAACCCTGTTGCCACCATGTGAACAAGCCCAGGAGAGCCTGCTGGAGCATGAGAGACCATGTGGAGCAGAGGCAAGCTCTCCGACTAATGATCCCCCCTATCACCCTGGCAACAGCTAAGCACAGACACACAAGGAATCCCAGCTAAGACGGCATGGACCAGAAGAGCCTCCCAGTTGAGCCGAGCTTAAGTTGCCAACCCATATAATTATGAGATACATATATGGTTGTTGTTTTAAGCCACTAGAGTTTGGAGTGTTTTGTTATACAAGAAGTGCTAACTGAGACAGTTGATCTTGGAACAGTTCAGCAAGGAGGTGACACTAGACCTGGGCATTGAAGGAAGAGGTTTCTACAGACAGAAAAGAGTGGTGAAGAAAGAGTGTTTCTGGCAAAACAGGACGTGTAAGCAAAGCATGGGATCTTGTGTTCATGGTGTTCTGGGAACTGTCACACTCTAGTTTCAGGCATGGAGAGTTTAGATCAAGAATACAAAGGGCTGAGGATAAGTTGATGAAGGTATGGGAAGACAAACCTTTATAAGAGGTAATAGTAATGATAAAAACTTATCAAAATGTCAGGCCTTCCAGAAGGAAAATTGTCCTACAGAAAACAAACTAACAAACCAAAAAATAGTTAAGGCAGCTCTAGTTTATTATCACATCATCAAGCTCAAATGAGCATCTCCATTGTGTGAATTCTTGGGTTTACATGCAGGGTAATCTCGCGCCCTGTCCCAGCTAAGCCCAGTTTGTGATTTCTTCTTTCCTGTTGATTATGCAGGTGTTTGTTTTTTCACCTGTGAGCTAGAGGAGCTGGAGCTTATTTCTTATTTATTTCTTGATATTCCTATTAAGTATCTCTCAGCAACTTCAAATGCCTGAGATCATTACAGTCTTTGGGCTTTATCATCAGAGCTCATGTAACGCATCTCTGGGAATAACTTTGAGCGCGTGGATTTGGAATAAGTACCAATTCTGTGTGGAATTAGGGAAAGTGGTAAAAGTATTAAAAGAAAGTCTGTAAAAAATCTTTTAGAGCAGGACAATATAGATATGGGAATGGGTCCTCTATGCTGTGTTCTTTCTAAAAAACAAGTAATACCAAAAAATGGCTCCTGTTATTTCCCCCCACCGTTGACTCCCCATGGCTACGAGATGAAGTCTATAAAGTGTCTTCCTTCTTCTCTTAATGCATTCAATTCAATCCCTAACATTTACCGTATCAGTTATATCTGGGCCCCTCAGCCCCAGGAGAAAATAACCCTCACCTGGAGCAATCCAGCCATTTAATGCTCTTGTTCCTTCCACTAGCACCTCTGCAGCAAGCCGCACCTCTGCAGCAAGCCGCACCTCAGCACCTCATCATGTAGGCTTCTGGAATTTTGGCCAAGGGGAGATCACAAACTATTTGATGCTCAGTACAAAGACTACATACGAAGACTGTCTGTGTCTAGACATCACTGGATATATGCTACACCATTTCCCCCATCACTTTTCCTGTCACTGAAATCATTCTAACAGTGCTGCTGTGTGGTGTGCATGTGCACGTGTGTGTATGGGTACATGTGTGTGGCAGATTCTCACTTGTTACTCATAACGACCCCCCCCCTCTTTGGAGCAGTACTGAAGAAATATGAACACCTTCCCTGAACCCTGAAGCATCATTTATCTCATCATATTTCTTGAGTATCAAAGGAATACTTCTCCCCAGTCTTGTTGCTCACTGGCTCCTGGGCTTGGTAGACCTCATTTCCATGGAGGGAAGGAGTTCAATCCACTCTCTTCGTGTATACCTTCCCCTGCCTAAAAAATCTCGGGGATATCCTCTTTCACTTCCTCACCATTTTCCCTTTCCAACATCCATTTTCACTCTTCTCTGTCCATTTTTTCCTCAATTTTCCCTCAGATTTCATATGTTCCATTCAACCAATATGGGTCTTTCTACTTCAACAAGTCTTTCTTGAGCCCAAACTTCATTCTTCCTTTGTTGGGAGCTATGACTGAAAAAGCCAAGGCCCCTTCTCTGTGGAAGCTCCCAAAGCACTTGCTTTTTATTTTATGTTATTTATTATTTACTTGTTTATTTTTTATTGAAGTATAATTGCTTTACAATGTTGTGTTAGTTCCTGCTGTACAATGAGACCATCAGACTCGAATCTTCTCCAAGCTAGGTAATGTGCCACCCTTGACATGCCCTGTGTCTGCCACTATGCTTACCACCTAGTAGGTGCTCCAAATAGTTACTCATTAACCTATTCTTAAACTTTTTGTGCCTCAGTTTTCTCTTGTGTAAAATGGTATTAATAATAGTATTTACCTCATCGTGTGGTTGGGAGGAATTATGTTAATGTATGTTAGCCTAGAGCACAGTGAGTGCTATGCAGGTGTAAGATGTCATCACTATTATTCCACACACTGTCCCAGGCCTTGGTGTACAGTCTGAACAAATCAGAAATATAGTCTATTCCTTAAAGAAATTACATTTTAGGGGAAGATAGCTATTTAACAAATAATAATAATAAGGTGCAATAAATAAATAAATAAATAAATAAATAAATAAATAAATAAAGATCTTTCTATTGTCTTAAATTTCTCGGCATGTCTACACACCCCATTGCAATTGTTTCAGTTCAAAACTTTCCTGTATTCTATGCAGGACAGATATCATTCTTCCCATTGTGCAGATGAGAAAATCAAGGCTTCAGTGGAATATGTGAACTTCCTAAGTTTTTATACCTTATACAAGTGCTCTGACTTCAAGGCCAGGGTTTTCTCCACTGTTCCAGGCCCGTCTTTCCAACCCATCCCCTCTCTTCTGGGATAGATAAACACATGAAGCCTCTAGACACACATGACCAGAGTGCTGGATGCTGTCAACTCCATTGGGACAGGCTTTTATTTAAATTATAAAAGGGATGTTTTCCTGTAAGTTTGTTCATACAGGCGGATTATATATTATTTATTTATTCATTTTGGCAATGTGATCTATGACTATTTGACATCCTTCCAGAACAGTAGAGGATGGTTCCACTGAGTGAAAGCAGCTCCTTTCTCCTGGAGGGACCAGTTGGTCCTTCAGGGGAGTGTATTTGGCAAGTTTTACACTGCAGTTTTCACTTTCAATGTGTTTCTAGATCAGTAGTCTAATTAAACTATGTGGAATCTTAGTAATTCATGACATGAGCTATGACAGCTTCAGTTAATTGAGAGTAAGTCACAGCACTGATCTTGTTAAGTACTTTTCTTGTTATACCCCAAGTGAAGACCACAGGAGCAGTAATAATTACTTCAACTTCCAAAGATTTCTAAGAATAAGCATATATTTGAACATTGTTTCCAAGGATAATATATTTCAAACATGCTACCTGTGTTATCACTAAACAAAAGGTGTAATTAGACATTTATTTCTGTATCTAAGGAGCTATTTTGAGAGAACATACTTAACTCATTCAAAGTATATTTCAACTTGGAGCACAAACCATAGTGACATACGAAATAGTCTTTTTTTAAAATTGAGGAATAATTAGCTTAAAAAAAAAAGACCTACAAAAACAAATCCAAAACAATTAACAAAATGGCAATAAGAACGTACATATCAATAATTGCCTTAAATGTAAATGGATTAAATGCTCCAACCAAAAGACATAGACTGGCTGATTGGATACAAAAATACAGGGACCTGTATACATGTGTCTACAAGAGACCCACTTTAAATCTAGAAAACACATGCAGACTGAAAATGGGGGGATGGAAAAATGTATTCCATGCAAATGGAAATCAAAAGAAAGGGAGTAAACAATACCCATATCAGACAAAATAGACATTTATTTATTTATTTATTTATGGCTGCGCCGCATGGCTTGTGGGATCTTAGTTCCCCCACCAGGGATCAAACCTGGGTCCTTGGCAGTGAGACCACAGAGTCCTAACCACTGGATGGCTGGGGAATTCCCAAAATAGACTTTAAAATAAAGACTTACCAGAGACAAAGGACACGAAGATATAACAATTGTAAATATACATGCACCCAACACAGGAGCACCTAAATGTATAAGGCAAACGTTAAAGAGTGGATATCCTTGTCTTGTTCCTTATCTTAGAGGTAAATCACTCAGTCTTTCACTGTTAAGTTTGATATTGGTTATAGGTTACTTGCAGATCCCTTTTATCAAGTTGAGGAAGTTTCCTTCTCAAACTCCAATATCTAGTTTGTGAGAGTTGTATGAAAGGGTATTGCATTTTGTCAGTTTTTTAAAATATATTTATTTATTTTTTGGCTGCGTTGGGTCTTAGTTGCGGCACACAGGATCTTTCATTGAAGTGTGTGAGCTCTTCATTGCAGCGCACAGGCTTCTCTCTAGTTGTGGTGCGCGGGCTCAGTAGTTGTGGCATGTGGGCTTAGTTGCCCGGTGGCATATGGGATCTTAGTTCCCCCGACCAGGGATTGAACCGGCATCCCCTGCATTGCAAGATAGATTCTTAACCACTAGACAACCAGGGACGTCCCCTGCCAATTTTTTTTCTTTTGCATCTGTTGAGATAATTGTGTGGTTTCTGTTCATTGTGCTATTGATATGGTATATTTCATTAATGCTGGGGATAGCATTGTAGATTGATAGTTTTTTTCCCCCAGTATATTAAAGATGTTGCTCTACTCTTGTCTTGCTTGCATTTTTTCTGAAAAGAAATCTGGGTTCCTTATATTTTTTTCCTGTAGGTAGCATGTCTTTTTTCTCTGGCTGCTTTTAAGATTTTTCTTTATTACTGTTTTTGAGGAAATTGATTCTGCTGTGCCATGGTGCAGTTTTCTTAATGTTTCTTAAGATTGGGATTTATTGAATTCCTTAGATATGTGACTTTACAATTATTAATAAATTAGGAAATTTTTTATCTACTAATTTTTCAAATATTGTTTGTCCCTCCTCCCTGCCAAGAGACTTTAACTACTAATATATTAGGCTGTTGGAATTATTATCTTTTATCTCTTTTTCATTTTGCAGTTTCTATTGCCAAGTCTTCAAGTTCACTAATATTTTCTTCTGCAATGTGTAATCTGCTGTGAATCCCTTGCAATGTATTTTTCATCTCCTACAGTGTAATTTTTATTTCTAGAAATTTGTCTTGCATCTCAAAAATATTTGGGTCATTTTTGATTAACTGATTTTTCTCCTTATTATGGATTGCATTTACTTCCTTGTTTGGATACCTCATAATCTTTGATTGGATGTCAGATGGTGTGAAATTTACCTTGATGTTTTTGTATTCCTATAAATATTCTTGAACTTTGGTCAAGGATGCAGTTCAACTACTTGGAAACTGTCTGACTCTTTCAGGCCTTGCTTTTAGGATTTGTTAAGCAGGATGGGGGCTGTCCTCAGTCTAGGGCTAAATATTCCTCACTATTGAGGTAAAACCCGTCTTTATCCTCTATCCAATTCTTAAGTGAATTATGAGGTTTTCCAGTCTGGCTATTGGATACAGGTACTATTCCCAGCCCTATGTGAGCCCTGGATATTGTTACCTGTAAGCATTTTAGGTACTTCTTTTTCAAGCCTTGGGTAATTTTTTTGAAGGAGGTGAGAAAGCAAGGCGTGTGGGTATTTGGGGCAGGAATATTTCAGGCAGAGAGAACAGCAGAGGTGGAAAAAATAAAAACAAAGACAAAACTCCATGTAGGAGGATGCCTGGTGAGAAACAGTAAGAAGGTCACTATGGCTGAAGCCAAGTGAGACAGGAGAGAATAGTAGGAAATGAGGTAAAGAGGTAGTGAGGGGTCAGATAGCACAGAGCTTGGTCCATTGTAAGGCCTTAGCTATTTTTCCTCTGAGGGCGATGAGAAGCCATTGGGAGGTTTGGGCTGAGGAGTGGCAGGACTGAACAAATATTTCATAGCATCACTCTACTTTGTCGAGAAGAGATAATAAGGAGCAGATAAGGAAGTCAGAAGATCAGTAGGGAGGCTACAGCACTTATTCAAGTGAAAGATGATGGTGGACTGGACCAAGGTGGTAAGAAACAGCTGGGGTCACTGATGTTGGAAAGTGGACACATGCGGCACTTAAATGTCAATGTTGGGAAATTGAAACCATCACTGTAAATATTTTTTTTATTTTTAGTGAACTCTTAAGTTCTGACATTATGCTAGAAGTTGGGGACCCAAGGAAATGCTCACTTAGAAAGAGGGAGAAGCTGAATGGATGTACTTATGCATTTAATTTTTATTTCATGATGCCACCATTTCAAAGTAATGATTTTTTTCAAAAAAAAACTTATTCAGTATTATGAATACAAAAAAAAAACCCTGACTCAAAATAAAGTTGCAATATGAAATAAGAATGTAATCTTTGAGCAAGGCATCAGGGTTTGAGTTACTTAGTGATTCTTTCATTTTGAGTTTTTAAATAGTGAAGCTTCATGCCTCAAGGAAAGTTAATAACCAACCATTTTAAAGATGATAATTAAGATGGTCAGAAAAATAATACCAATATTATAGCTTAGCTCTGGTCTGAAATTTGAAATAAAGGACCCTAAGCATAAGGAGATTTAAAAGTAAATTCTCAATTTATCACTATTCTGGATGAATATAAAGGCCCAATAATTCAGAGGGGGACTATTTAGGCTTTAGTAGCTTTGTGAATCAATATTTCTTTCTTTGTAAAATGAGAACATTGAATTAGATTTTTTCTTCCGACTTCAGTTATAGCTGTAGAACTGGCAACATTTGTTCTTTCTTGTTTCAAAGAAGAGTATGGTAAAGAATATTCATGGTGACATTCACCATGCTTGGATATTCATAAAATTCATGGTAAATGTATAAGAACACTGGCCTACATATCTCCTCTGGTGGATACATATTTTCAAAACAGAAGCATGTCTTTTATTGGAATTCTGTTAAGCTTCAAATCATCCATTATTTTTAAAATGTAGAAATTCCAATGACTGGTTTATGGTAGGCAGGATTTTATTTTATTTTATTTTTGTGGGGGGTGGGGTTCACACCATACAGCTTGAGGGGATCTTAGTTCCCTGACCAGGGACTGAACCTGCGCCCTCCACAGTGAAAGTGCAGAGGTCCTAACCACGGGACCACCAGGGAATTCCCATGGTAGGCAGGATTTTTTGCTTTATAAAATCTGATCTCTCTTTTTACCCTTCAAGTGGAGAGTTGCAGTGAAGGTAGCTTGAATGAGGTGCGGTCCTTCATAGTTGCCAGTTTCAACCTGTCCAGCTGACCCCTAGGTCCTAGTCTGAGCGTAGAGCTAATAAAATGACATGGCAGCCAAGGAGTTCCCAGCTTCCTCATATGGCAGCTGCCATTTGCGAGAGGACCTATTGTTCCATCCACATCAGTTTTCCTCCTGATCCTGTGGGAACCAGTTTGGTTCCTTGGATGCTGCAAGGCTGCTTCAGGGCTGGCCTGATTCCCAACTCCACAGTTGTGAACTGGCTCCCAGACCGCTTCAGGTCTTTCTCAGTGCCCCCTGATATACTCAACCCCAACCTAAGTAAGGGCATGACTTGCTCCCCAATCCTGGTAGGAGCTCCAAGGTCAAGTTATTGTCAGCTTCGACCCTCACTGAGAGATACTGAGAGATGCCTCAGTTATACTCCCCTTGTCTCCCTGGAGAAGCTGTGTAGGCTGGATAGAATAGAATAGATAAGGATATATTGAAGGTAGACAGGCAGATACAAGGATAGTTGATAAATAGACAGGTAGATAGAATACTGAGAGACAAACTGCTGAGAGATCCCATTCATGCCAGAACAAAAGCAGGGTGAGCCAAGATCCAGTGAGTGATAAACTGAACAGCGTTAAGATAGGAGTAAAAGTTGTACTTGCACATGTACCACTTCTAGGGCCCTCATCATGTGGTAATGGCATTATAACGAGAAAAACCACAGGCAAATGAAGTGAACAGTAATTCAAGGAAGACACATAAATCTTGCTAGCTCCAGTTTGGCGAAGTCTGGGGAGGAGTTTACATTACATAAGGAGGTGGTGTCAGCTAGGATAGCCTGGATGATATTGTGGTAATAACTCCCAAATGTCAATGCTAAAAACAAATAAAGATTTATTTGTCAGTCATGTTGCAGGTCCTTTATGTGTGTCCAGGAAGTTCTAGTCTTATATTTCACACAGTTATTTTTGTTGGAATATTACACAGAAATTGCAATGACATGAAACACAATTATGGTAAATCATTAAATGTAAGGAAAAATAGGAGGCAAAATTGCATTTTATAATTTTAGAATAGAAATTATAATATAAAACTCGTGCATAGAAAAAGTCTGGAAGAAATAGTTCGAAACGCTGACAATAACCCTATTACTATGGCAGATCTATGAATGAGTTTTGTTATTCTTGGGTTTTGATATTTTCAATGTTTTCTCAACATGTGTTAATTTTATAGCAGACAAATAAAATGGAGTGTGTTATTTTAAATAAACAGATGAAACTAGCAAAGGAAGCTGAAGACCAGCTGTGAAACCAGATAGATATATGTATAAATATATAGATATAAAAATGTATAAACTTCTTTTAATGGTCATGAATGGCGACATGTAATTCTTTTTTTTTTGTTTTTGTTTTTGAAAATCTCTAAACCTATAGCTATAAAAGTAATTTTTACAGTTGTAATTCCAAATCCTGAAAATGCTATACCATAGAGGTCATAGGTGGCTGAGAGGACCTAAGAAAGACTGATTCCAGAGGATGGGGTCCAAGGAGGAGGGATTCTGAGCTAGGGAGAGTAGTTGCGTGTGTGCTTGGGGAGGGGACGGAGAGGAGTACGGTGAAGAAAACTGGTCAAGATGTGGTGATAATGCCTAGAAGATGGGCTGTTGAGAGGCAGTGAGGAGCCCCAGCTCACCTCTACAATGTTTCCAGCAGAAATTAGGGCCGCAAAAGTGAAAGAACAATTTGTGCCTTTAAGGAAGTAACAGTCTTGGAAAGAGTGTAAGACGCGGGTAACAAAGTAATGTGAGTGCTAACAAAAAAGAAACATCAATGTTTCCTCATATAATGCCCTGATCTTTGACTTCTAGGTGTGTAGATTTTTCAGCAAAGCATCTGTCATTTTGATAAACCTAATTATTTTAACTATAGAGAAAATTTTTTTTTCCTTTCTTTTTTTTAAAAATTAATTTATTTTTGGCTGCATTGGGTCTTCATTGCTGCGCGCAGGTTTTCTCTAGTTGTGGCGAGAGGGGGCTACTCTTTGTTGTGGTGCGTGGGCTTCTCATTGCAGTGGTTTCTCTTGTTGCGGAGCATGGGCTCTAGGCGCACAGGCTTCAGTAGTTGTGGTGTGTGGGCTCAGTAGTTGTGGCGCACAGGTTTAGTTGCTCCACGGGATGTGGGATCTTCCCGGACCAGGGCTCAAACCCGTGTCCCCTGTATTAGCAACCGGATTCATTCATTCATTCATTCATTCATTCATTCATTCATTTATTTATTTATTTATTTATTTATTTATTTATTTATGGCTGTGTTGGGTCTTCGTTTCTGTGCGAGGGCTTTCTCTAGTTGTGGCAAGCGGGGGCCACTCTTCATCGCGGTGCACGGGACTCTCACTATCGCGGCCTCTCTTGTTGCGGAGCACAGGCTCCAGACGCGCAGGCTCAGTTATTGTGGCTCACGGGCCTAGTTGCTCTGCGGCATGTGGGATCTTCCCAGACCAGGGCTCGAACCCGTGTCCCCCGCATTGGCAGGCAGATTCTCAACCACTGCACCACCAGGGAAGCCCGGCAGGCGGATTCTTAACCACTGTGCCACCAGGGAAGTCCCCAAAGTCTCTTATTTGCCCTTTTACTTTATTTGCTATTAATCATGCTTTTACTGGGAGATAAATATATCTATACTTCTACTAGACAAGGTATAAAAACAAAAGAATGAAAAAGAGAAAACAAAATGTCCATATCTCACAAATCTGATTCTTTGTTCATTACCTAATCTCTCATTCATCTTGTTTAGAGGTTCTGCTTGTATGATTCTGCCACCTTTAATGACTACATTTTGCTTATTTAAAAAAACAACAAAACTTAAAAGGAACCCAAAATTGTGTAAAATAAGTTAAATCTACATATAAATATTCAGAATAACCTGTCTCTAGCACAATCACTATATAACAGAAATACTTTTTTTCTAAATACAGAAGTGAACATGTTTTATATTATTATATTTGAACAATAAAAAAATTAAATGATAATATTCATCTGCAATCCTGCCACCCAAACTGTCTTTCTAGTTTTTTTTATGAATATACATAACATGACTATTTATTTTAGAAAACTGGGATTATACTATATAGTACTGTATCCTGTTTCTTCATATATTGTGACCATTCTATGTTATTCTGTGTTTCACAGTTATAATTTTTAATGGATGCATAGCACTCTATTATATGGAGGTATTATGATTTATTTAACTACTCTACTATTGTGGTTTTTCAGGGTGTTTCCAAATTTATATTTTAAATAGAAATTATTTAATAGGAAATTTGCTTCTTTGCTATTCCTTCAAAGTAGATTTTACAGCAGTTATAAAAAACATCTTGACTAAAAAAAATAAAGACAAATATTTCTGAGGATTCAGAAAGACCTGAAAGGGCATATAAATAATTCAGTGGGAACAAATTAATTAGTGCCCTCTATCTAGTGTTTCCAAGTTCCATTCATTCATCTTTGTAATGCACTGATGAAGATTACAGAGTTTTGAGTTAGCAGACTGAAGTTCAAACCTGGGTTCTAACATTTTCTACCACTGCCCAATTACTCAGTCTCTCTATAGTGGAAGCATATTGGATTATTTGCCTAGTATCCATCCACAGGGTTGTAATGGGTGCTGTATACACATTTAATATGACCTAACTCTGACCACAGTTCATTAGATCCATAGATGCTATCCTGGGCTCATGAGTTTGTTTTCTTCTTTCAGATATTTTTTCTCTACGTGGCTGGACCATACCACATCCACTCAGGAACCACAGGAGCCATGTTTTTCACTGTGTGGATAGAGATGTAAAAGGCACACATTTGTTGTGAACTAGGTCCAGAGGCATTAACAGAGATGATGGATATAGAGATGTGGTTCTAGTTCAATCCCAGTTCCCACCTACAGTCCTGCCAAGACAGAAACCTGGATGGCTCTGGAGGCACATTTATTTCCTTTTTGGTAGCATAGCCAGGAGCTGGTCTGGGTTAGCCAGAGAAAAACGTGCCCACACCAGCCACTGCGCTCTGAGGCTCTCCCTTTGTAACAAGGCCATTTCTATGAGCTGGATCTTCCAGTGTCGCAGAGTCAAGTGGCTATTCCCTGCCTTCTGGCCCTATAAATATGTGGATGTTTATGGGGCCAGGCCTCTTCACTACTGGGACTTTGGTCTTGGTGCATGCAGATCGCCTATACCCTGCTCAACCTGTGGGATGTTGAGATCCAGGGCGATTGTTCCCTTTCTACTACTTCTCCACTTTCCTTGATTATCCCTATTTTATATTTCACTTTGTGATGCTAGTGGTTTGTATTCACAGCTCCTTTGCATGACAGTTTCTTACTTTGAGATAAGGAGATCTATTATAAATAAACCCTTTGTTGTACCCTTAAGTTGATTCAAGTTGGCTTTCTGTTATTAAAAAATTAAAGTGTCATAACTCCATAACTATAGCCCCTCTAAGCCACAGTTGTCTCTTTTAAAAAATGGGACAAACAACGCCAATTGAAATAATAAACGTAAAACTATCGGTACACAAAACACATTCAATGAATTTAAGCGGAATCCTTCTTGAGGGATCAATATTATAAAAATATTCAAATGATTGAAGGATCTTAGAAAGAAATTACTTTCTATTCCTGTTCATTTAATTTAGTGACTGGCCAGATGCAGGCTGTATAAAGATTTGCAAAATTCATTTTACCCTTTGTTTTTAATTCTGTTACATTTGACCTTTTTCTCTCATCATTTACCCTACTTTCTTGGCATTACTTTTCTATTAGTTTTAGTTTCCAACTTACTTCTTGTCGTCTACTTATTACTATATCTTTTTAATATTTATTTGACTAATTCTCAAATCTCCTTATTTTTCTTCTAACCTTCCTGTGCTGCCCCCAACCTAAACTCAATAGCTAAAACAATATATAACTTTATTATTTCACATATGAAGCCTGTAGGTGCGATGAGTCTATAGTTGCTAAAGTTTGAATCTAAACGAAATGCCAGCGACCCACATCCTTCCCACCTTGCCTCTCCACCCTCTTTGGTCTGCTGGCTTTGTCCTGAAGAGGCTGTCATCCTTTCTGATCACAGACGGCTACTGCTACTTGCCACGTCACAGAACTACATCCAGACAGAAGAGAGGCCTTCTCTTCATTTGTGTCCTTTTCTAACCAACAGATGCTTTCCTAGAAGCCCCCAGAGACTTCTTCTCATGTCCCAGCAGCAATGGCACAACATAACAGGCCATAAACCAACTGTTAGCAAGGGGAATAGGATGTACGGAACTGGCTTCGGAAATAAAGTAAATAATTATACACTAATGAAAACAGGCAGTCCACACTGGGACCCCTTTGGGAATATAGAAGACGAAGCCGAAATAAAAAGATGTACAGAACTTTTAATCACCCAGAAGCTGTGGTGCTGCCCCAAACAAAGCAATATACTCTCACAGCTCTTAGTTTGGCCCTCAGTGTTCTAACATGATTGTGTGAGTCTTTTGGCTCAGGTTTAAATCTTGGCTTTGTCAATTACTGCTTTATGATATGGGCAATTAACTTAGTTTCCAGATCTGGAAACAGGGAAAACTATAGTGCCGCATTCATAGCGTTGTTTTGAATGTTAAGTGAGTTAATGTAAGAGAAGCATTTAGAATAGCGCCTGATTGTAGGAAGTAATCCATACATTGTACACACACTCACACACACACACATACACACATGCACGCACATTTATTTATTTATCCATTTATTCATGTTTACATATATTGAACCGAATAGCAGAGAATCAAGATGTCATCAAGGTATTGCTACTTTCATGCTGAATCCTCAATCATAACTCCTTTTGGTCTTAGGTCAATTTCCCTGGAAACAGACTCTGAGATTTGCTTGCTGGAGGTTTAATGGGAAGTGCTCTCAGAAACAACCCCTGTGAGTGGCTAATGGAAGCCGGAATGGATAGAGGCAAGCACTGGACCGTAATGAAGTTGCCTTAAAGGCCTTGTCTGATACCATGGGGAACTTTGGAGCTGGGATAGCCCTCCTGAATTGTCCCAGATTGAGACAAGGGTCTTTGTACCCCACGCATTGCAGAATCATTCAGTAATCAGGCTGCAGGGAGGGGCTGTAATTCGGGGTGAGGCAGACTCTTTGGTGAGGGCAGTTCCTGTAGAAGGATGCAGTTATGAGCCAACACTCCTAGCATTTGGGGATTCCAAGAGTGCCTCAGTCCTGAGAGGCTGGGTTCTGGGCAGCCCTCCACAGCCTCTGCTATACCTTCCCTGGAAAATAATTGCTATCGTTCTGTGTGGATAGAATGGACGTGCACAGCTAATGGCATGGGATGAATTGCCTAAAGCTTCTGACACTAAGGCTTCCAGCTACAGAGAAAAATTAGCCTCAGGTCAATGCAGTGTGCACAAGCGAGCCCAGAACAGCTGAGCTGACACCTTGCTGGGGGGACCATGAGGTGTCACCTATCTGTTCCACATGGTCCAGGACTGGAAACCTTGACAGAGTCAGGATGCCCTGGTTTGGGACAAAGGAGCCTTCATATTCTGAGAAAGCTGTAATACATCACCGAGAGAGGCTGGGAACGAAGAAATGCCAGAGCACGATAGATTTAATCGTCAGAAGTCAAAATTTAGATAATTGTGGTTAATTATTGAGATTAAGCCTCAAATTTTACCTTGAATGCTAATGTCCATTTCATGTCTGGAGCACACTTTTTAATTAAATCCCTACCTCCTTCCTGGCTTTTTAATTAAATCCCTACCTCCTTCCTGGCTTTCTCAACATTTAGATCCTGAGAATGATAAAGACATTATGTGCACAAGGATATGTTGAAACAAGGGCATATTTTGAGTTGCTAAACCTATGCAATTTTGCACTTGTGCAACAGACGGCCTCCATTAAGTGGCTAATAAATATTTGCAAAACTAAAAGAAAGCGATGGAAAAGCATTAACTTTCTGCTTCTTGAGTCACAGAGTTGATGACACAGTTAATTAGAAGACAGCTGTGGTGCACAAAACATGTGGAAGTCAAGGCTGGCTTTTCATGTTTAAATTTTGAGAAGTACCTAGTGGAATAGCCACAAGAAGGAGAAAGTGAAGAGAATTAATCTTACTGAAGTAAAATAAATGAGTTGAAGGTATAAAGAATTGATTATCGGGAGATGGAGCAAAGAAGGTCAGGTGATAAATGCTCAGACTTTCCTTAGAACTCTCTTGGTATGCAGACTTGGAGATGCCATATAGTTTTTGTGTCAGGGGAAGGACTGGATATGTCAACAGAAGACTGGAGTCCTAACAATTTCTTTCACTTGTTAACTGTGTGATCTGGGATAAATAATGTCATCTCTCAAAACCTCAGATTTGTCAGTTGACAAACTGAGGTGACTAGTGTAATGTAGGATATGTGGTCACTAAGATGCCTTCCTATTTATATTTATATGTGTACATTTTTACATTTACTTTCTAAAGAACTAGCGAGAGCATCAAATAGGACTCTCCTATCACAAATCAAATTTCAGTGAGCATATCCTGTTGGGTATAACTTCCTCATCTTGAATTAGAACTTTACTGTTTGTGATATATGTGCTCTGGGTGGAGTGTGGTTCTGGCTGCTTCTTTAGATCATCCAATAATTTTTAAATAGTAAATATAACAGTAAAGTACATGCTCTTTGGAGATCCTAGAGGTACGAAAGAAGACTGAACACTAAGTAGTTTAAAAAATCATTTTCCTGATTTAAAAAATATGTCCAAGGACCTTTAGAAACAGTTCTTATATTTTAATTTCCCTAAAATTTCCCTAAAAAATGTTCAGACACTTTTTATTTAAATGTAAGAAAATATTCCAATTTGATTCAAGTTGAATCTATTGGTGGGATGTCAGTGTGTTGTAGGAAAATCGTTTTGCATAGGGAATGAAGCTGCTTCTTGGGAAGACTTTGAACTTTAGGGAAAGAGAATCAGTTATGGTAAGCTTGGTCCAATAACTGACAAATTAGAAAGATGAGGACATTTTGAATAAAGAACCTGAAATTTAGATTTTGTTGGAGAAGGTCATCGAGAGGATGTGACTGCCAGTTGACGTACGAGTTGGACCAGGGCAATTGGAGGCTCCTCAACGCCCCCTCTGTCCTTGGAATGTGCATTCTGCTTGCCTTCTCTGCACTAGAAGCTGCCTCAAGTGTAATGTGTTGTTGAGACCATCTGACATGACTGAACCCAGTTAAAGCCGCTATATAAACTTTTAAGATTCTGGCAGGTGGGTGCAGAGATCTATTTGTCTTGCAGCTGCCCAAGATCAGCCTTGTATGTAAGTTCCCTTGCTTATTAAACCTGCCACCTATCAATCTGAAGTGCTCTGCCTTTTTTTTTTTTTTTTTTTTTTTTTGGTCTCTCCCTGCACTCTTTTTACGAGGGCCAGTTTGTAAACCAACAGATTTATCTCTGGACCACATTTGAGTCCTAGGGAATGGGAGAGAGGCTACAGGTTAAAAATAAAAAATCCAAACACCATAATTTGTGGGGCAGAAAGCAGCATGCTTTAGCATGCCTAGGGGCATGGGAAGAAAGCCCTTGGAACTCCCAATGGTAAGGTGCCCTTTTGAGGTTCTGTTGGGAGCCTTGAAAGTACAATAAAGGAATCTGAGTCAAATAAGTGGTAGTTCAAAGTACACATGCCCGAGGAGAGGCAAGACGTGTTTTGGGATCTCCCAGAAGTAAATGGGTAAGACTGTGAGAGAAGACTCACAGCAGCAAATAGGAATGAGAGGGGGAAAACTCAGTTTGCTATCCTCAGAGTAACTCCATTTTAATCCCTAGGAGTGGCAGGTATATTTTTTCCAAGCCAGTTTCCTTTTTTTTTTTTTTTTGAGACATAGCCAACAGTTTTCAGTCTCCATAGCATTTAGATGCGGCCATAGCATTGAGTTCTGGCCAGTGGAATATGGATGGAAGTGATGTGTACCACTGCTCTGGGTGGCCTATAGAAACCTCCCTTCACAATCAATCCCCCTTCCCTTTCTGGCTGGTTGAGTGGAGACAACTTCATGGCCCCTCTCCCCAGAGTAACCTAGGGAACCACCTGCTGAAGACAGCAGACCCACAAGATGAGGAGGTCTGCTGGAGAGCACGCTGCATCCCCCCAAGTGCCCCCCACCCCGAACACCAGAGTGAACTGTCAGGTGAGCAAGAAATAATTGTGTGGTTTTTATTTTATGTCATTTCACTGTATTAAGTCACTGAAATTCCAGGCCTTATCTGATATGCCAGCTAGCAAACATCTCATTAATAAATATGCCTAAGTCTCTGTGGCCTGGGGAAACAGGTGACATACCTAACTATAATACCAATTGTTTGTGGGGTTTTTTTTTTTTAATTAATTTTATTTATTTTTTGGCTGTGTTGGGTCTTCGTTTCTATGTGAGGGCTTTCTCTAGTTGCGGCAGGCGGGGACCACTCTTCATCGCGGTGCGCGGGCCTCTCACTATCGCGGCCTCTCTTGTTGCGGAGCACAGGCTCCAGACGCACAGGCTCAGTAGTTGTGGCTCACGGGCCTAGTTGCTCCGCGGCATGTGGGATCTTCCCAGACCAGGGCTCGAACCCGTGTCCCCTGCATTGGCAGGCAGATTCTCAACCACTGCGCCACCAGGGAAGCCCCCTGTGGGTATTTTTTTCTTTCCCTCTTTTACCTATCTTCTGTATGCATATTTTTTACTTTTAGGTACTCGCAAAGAATGAAACTCTTAAGATTACAAACTAGAGACTGATGGGCTGGATCAGGGCACAGACTTTATTTTGTCTGGCCTGTACAGTTATTGTCTGGGTTCACTGTCCACACACACACACACACACACACACTTATATCTTGCTTCTCTGGAAAAAGCAGAACATTTCCTAACACTGTTGGCAGCGCTGAATGGAGACCACCACCCCTGTAGACAGAGCAGGGGATCTCTCTCCATGTGTCACCAACCCCACTTCCCCAATTGTACCATGACCAGCCCCTCTCGTCCACTTATGTTTTCTGCCAGGTCCTGGGGCCCTTAGGACTTATTAGCCCTTTTCTTTGGAAAGAGTACTTACATTTTCTGAGAGGTGTTCTTTGGCTATTTTGTTTCTCTAAATGTTTTCTCCCAATGACTCTCAGACGCCCTTCTAAGCTCTTCTGGGCAGGACAGGGCCCTCTTCTTCCTTTTGTTTGTCTGCAGCTTCTGCAGTTCTAATGGGCACAGAATCAGCACTTTGTCTGGAACCTTAAACTTGTTAAGCTTCTCCCTTAACCTGCTTGGGGGACTTCTGTCTCCCCAAAATGACCACAGTGGAGTTTTCCTGCTGCATTTCTTTCTAATCCATTTCCAACACTTGTTCAGATATAGAATGTGCAAAGCAAGGAGCATCAAGGTGACGGAAACACCAGGAATTTTGACCCTTCCTCTTGTCCTGGGATATAAACTGTCAATTCCTGCAGACCACGGCCTGCTGCGCTAACGCTGGGAAACAAGGCAATGAATTGAACAATGCAATGATGGGGTGTTCTTTCTGATGGAGGAACTGAAAGAAAGACCACCCTGTCATTTGCTCTTCACTAAGACAGAGAAGGGTGGGAAAGTGCAATCTGGAGTGTGGATTAAGCTTCCCTTTGAGGATAACTAGGGTGGTGAAGGGAGTTTCTTTAAAAGTTTAGAAAAAGTAAGGCTTGGCTTAAAAACAAGCACATGAAGTGGGGATTACATTTGGTATCACATAAGTAAGATGCTTTAAAGTAACAACTCATGGGAACAGCCTGGTATCCTTTATGGCCTAAAAAATCTGATGAAGTCGTTTAAATTCTTCTATTATTATCATTTTCGTTTAAGTTTTAGAGAATCACAACAAGGCAGTCCCTTTTTCTCATAGTTCTCTCTCTTGATGACCTTACTCAAATCTGAGTTTTTTTTTCTCCTGAGTCTAAATGAATGCATCAGACCTGTGTTAAGTCAGGGTCAGTTGAGAGAAACGGGCACTATTTAATGGAAGTAATTTCAAATGCCAGCAAAGTTCTGCTTGAGTTTTCCCCATTTCCATCTAGCAAGCTAATTCCCATCTGGCTTCAGTGGCAGCATCTGCCCTTAAGATGACCCTTTTCCCTCTCAGGCCAGAGTTGTGTTCTCAACTGTGTTTTGGGATTGGATCTCTCCTGGGTTGCCCTCCTGACTGATATGCTTTTCTATGAGTAATATAATCATTCACAGGGTTTTTTTTTCTTTTTCTTTCAGACTAGCTGGGTAATTCGAGTTTCATTTTCCCTTTCTGGATATTTAAAGGCCAGCCTTCAGATCAATTTCATGCATTTGGTCACTGGGGAGGCCAATTCCTTGAGCAGCCTATTTGCAGAGCTGGTTCTTTGAGCTCCACCCTGCTCCATCAGCCAGGCCCCTACGTGGCAGGAGTAATGTACCCGGCAAGGTAAGTCTTACAGCATCTAATGAGTGGTGGGGTCAGTCTCACTGATGAATTGGTATTTCCAGTACCAACTGGGTAATGATTGGGGTTTCCACTGAGTATCTAATGTTACCAGTTTGGAAATCTCAGGTATTAACCAAACTACTTCCGACATATTCCATCCTCTGGCTTTCTTCCTTTCTAATAGTGTGCAGAAATAGAACAAATGCTTATTTCGCAAGCACTGTAATGTGGCAATGGGAAGAGATGGTTTTCTGATAGCTCAGGAATTAGACGATATTTTTTCTACCTCTATGTATGATAGGCAACAGGATTAAGAAGAGGAAAAGCAACTCTGACTACATTTCTCATGCTGTTTTTGGTAATAAGCAAATATGGGGTTTGGATATAAGCTAATTTAATATACATTTATACTGTTGCACATATGTTCCTATTTTTGTGCGTGTTTTATAGAATTTATCTCATCATTTGGTAATCACAACTCATATGCGTGACTGTAATGAGACACTACAATTGACTGACAACAGGCAAAATCCTGTATATGGCAAATGAATGTGATAGTCATTCCAGTGTTTAGTGTATCGTCCCCTACAAAATCCTGTTTGGGAAAATGTGAAATTTGGATTTGTATATGCTTTGCTCTAGGTCTGGGAAAAATAGGCATGTCCTCACTTTAAGCATGTTTCTCAGAGTTTGTCTTTTCTGATCGGCATACCTGATTATTAGTAAAATTAAGGTGCTTGAAAATGATTGCTGGAATGTTTGCAGTTCTTGAAAGGAAGGAAAGGAAGAGTCTAGGAAGCAAAGAGGCTTCTGACTAACATGATCAAAGAGAATAAAACCCTCCATTTTCTGGCTTCTGTAAATATCAGTGGTCACAAAGGCAGCCAGAGAGTTGAGACAGCAGTTGCAAAGGTATTGTTTCCCTCTTCCTTGGAATCCATACATATTTGGTAACTCTATTTTTTAAAGGAGTAATTGGACTATGTAATATGGTGATTTGAATGTTCCTTGAGGATCTGTCTTTGGTACAAAACTTTTATGTAAAAGTTTTCTGTAAAACTTTCACTTTATACAGAGATTTAAATTCAGATCTCAGAAAAGCTAAGGTATATTCTTCTTTTGAATTTCACTCAGTTAATACTCTAGTGAGAGTATTAATGAAGCCGTGACAGTACAGTCTCATTAATTCATATTAGCTAATGAGAGAGCTCTGATAGGCACCTCCATGTGCTTTTTTTTTTTTTTTTTTTTTTTTTGTATTAGTCTTTTAGACTCAGTCCCTTTCTTTTCTTTGTTTTTCCCAGAGGAAGTATTATGGTAAGAATTTCAAGCCTGGTAGGAGAGGTGGCCCATACTAGGGATAAAACAGAAAACCAACTTAGAGAAAGGAGGTTTCAAGAACTCATAAGCATGCTTCCTGTTCGGGTTGGAAAGATAAAATCAGTCATTGGGTGACATTTTTTCAGCTTCTGATCCTGAGTTCAGGAGTACATGACATAGATGGAAAAGCATCTTTCAGCTGAGGTTAACTAATAATCATAACAGTAATAGTAAATATTATTAAATGCTGACCATGTGCCAGACACTGCCAATCACTCCCTCCGGACTATCTTATTTTTACAACAGCTGTATGAGGCAGGTACAATTATTCTATTATATAAGGAAACAGCTTTAGAGAGATTACTCCATTTCACTGATTCTGAAGCAACTTTTTTTTTTACATTTTATTTTCTCTGATGTTTTGTCACAGCTTAAAACTGATAAATTTACAATCGCTGTAGCCAGCCAGCAGTTGCGACAGTTGTCATTGTCTGCTTGGTCATCCACATCAAGAGTGTCAGGATGAAAACTTGCAGAATGTGTGTCAAGTATTTGGAAGAAAGTCCCAGAGGCAGCAGTGGGATTTTAGCCCTCATGAGCCGAACAGTGGTGGGGACGGTGAGAGAGGAAGTACATTAGACTTGCGTAGTATCTTTCCCAAAGTTGGAGTTAAAAGTAGGCCAGCTCTGCAGTACTGTAAAGCCAGCACCTGTGGCTTTAGTCCTCTTATGAAACGCTGCACTATCTGTGCTCTTGATAGTGGAGGACACTGGACAACACGGTGTGAAAAAAACACGGACATCTATGACTCGAGTCTATAGTGACTCCAAAGAGTCAGATCCTACATGCGAACAAGTTTCAGAAATACCTCAACCAATTTCTTTCACATATATTTTCCTTTTAACATATATACACAGAAGTGATCTATGATAAAAATCTATGGCTAATGCAATTTAAGTTGGCTCTTTCATTAATTCTAAGATAAACTGTTTCACAGATAAAAAGTATTATGTCATAGTTTACCATCACTAAGTGTCTTCAGTGTCTTCAGTTCAATCAAATACAGTAAAAGAGATAAAGCTCTGTCTGGCTCCAGAGACCAAGTTCAGAACGTGAGGCCATAGTGTACTCACTAATATGATTTAAAACATTTGTTTGTTGCAGACAAGCATGGCAAGACCACTAACATCTCTTTGGTGAATACCTCCTGAGATAGAAAAGTAATAATAATACTAATAATTATCATAATGCTATGTTAAATTTATGGTGCACCTTACAGTTTGCATGGATGGCTCTTTCGCTAGTTTAGCTTGTTGACTCCTTACAACAATGCTATGAGGTAGGAATTGTTATTATCTCTTTATTTCATGTAAAAGCAGAGTGCCAGATGCTCCTCACATATACTTGCTGAGTTCTGCTGGATTCTCTAGTAAAAGGACTCAGAGTGGAAATATTTGTGCAAGAAGTTTATTGGTCAGCTCTCCTAGGAACAATATCCACTGGGGATGGGCAGGAACAGGACCAGGCGGGGGGACAAGTTGAGCTGCAGTGAAGTTTGTAATAAAGGCCTCAGGTGATCCCATGGAGAGAGCTCTGGAGTTGGGTGGCCATTCAGAGCTGTAATTAACTGAACCAGTGTGGCAGGCCTATGTACCCCTGCATTAAGCAGCCATTGGATGTGGACTGTACCCAGAGGGGACATATGATCTTGGGTAAGGCCACTACCTTGAGTTGATAGCAATTCCTAAAGCGGGTCTCAACTCTGAGCCACCAGCTGTCAGCACTTTTGGCAGCTGTGCTCATGGGCATCTGGCATATCACAGCATCTACCAGAACCTACACCTTGTGCTTCTTCTCTGCACTTGCTTTGTATAGTAAGGCCACTCCATCTGAGAAGAGCTCCTATGGATTCCGGTAGGTCTCTTTGCCTGGGAAAGCTTAGAAGGAGGGGAATAGTCAGATGAACCTGGTCCCTGCTTCTACAGAAGGAGATAGTCTCCATCTCCTCCTCTCCTACGCATTTCCCTCACCCTTGGCTAGGACCTCTTTCTTTGGTCCAGGTGGCTTACCTGGCGGTGACACAGTCCTTTATCCCTGAGCAGTCTGAGCCCCTGGCCACCATGCCTGTCTCAGGCCACGGCCGCTATACTTTGCTGTCTATTTACTATCAATGCTGGACAAGTGAGTATTAGGATATACTGCAGTGGATCATATGGGTGAGCAAATATCTGCCCTTATTGTGTAGCAGCAGTTCTGTCTCCTTCTAATGATCTATCACCCATGATGATAATCTATCACCCATGATGGTCTCTTGGCTTGGGGACCCCAAAGTGCCTGGGTGGCAGATATAGCTGACAGTTTAATGGTACCCTTACTGTCTTCCCTGGTGGAAGCATTCCCCCTAGAGCAACCAGCACTTAAATTCACAGAGCCTGGAGTTTGGGGAATGGGAAATAAAAATTCTTCAGTGAGATATTTGAAGTAATGGAAAGCAAGGATACTCTTGCTCCTACCCTCTGTTTTTGTAACAAAACCTCCTATCATCCATCCTAGCTTACCGAGCACAGCCTTCACTTATCTTCTCAATGATGCTGGTGCATTGCTCACCAAGATTTTGTCGTGCTTGGAAAATGGAACTCAAAGAAAGTAGCCACGGTGGACCTGAATAAAGAAACTTAAAATCTCTGCAAGGTTGGAAGCTATAAAAAATTTGTTTTATAAATAAGGTGTGAGGATATTTTGACAGATCTGCATATAAGGAAAATTTAAATATACAAAGTACTGTATTTGTTTGCTCTTACTTTTCCAGGTCTGAATTAGTTTGTTTGTCGAAATCAGGGGTCCACAAACAATGGTCCTCAGGCCAAATCCAGTCTGTTATCTGTTTTTGTAAATAAAGTTTTACTGGAATGCAGCCATGCCATTTGCTTACATATGTCTGCAGCTGCTTCTGTGCTGTAATAATAGAATTGAGTAATGCAACCAGACTGTATCGCCCACAAAGCCTAAAATATTTACTGCCTAGTCCTTTTCAGGAGTCTGCCAACCCCTGGCTTAGCTAGCTGACTTGTGATTAACAATTCATTTGGTCATAAAAGTAATAAGTTTCGTATATTTAGAAAGTTAGTTGTAATTAAGAGCTTTTATTTGAAGGTAACATAGCAAGGTTTTTTAGGAAAAAAATATACTCTTTCTTGTAAATATTTTACTTTTTAATTTATTTTTATTTTTATTATTTTTTTAGTTTGGCTGCATTGGGTCTTCGTTGGGTCTTTGTTGCTGTGCGCGGGCTTTCTCTAGTTGCGGCGAGCAGGGGCTACTCTTCGTTGCCATGTGCAGCCTTCTCATTGTGGTGGCTTCTCTTGTTGTGGAACATGGGCTCTAGGCACGTGGGCTTCCGTAGTTGTGGCACGCTGCCTCAGTAGTTATGGCTTGCAGGCTCTAGAGCGCAGGCTCAGTAATTGTGGCGCACGGGCTTAGTTGCTCCGTGGCATGTGGGATCTTCCCGGACCAGGGCTCGAACCCGTGTCCCATGCATTGGCAGGCAGATTCTTAACCACCGCGCCAGCAGGGAAGCCCCTCTTTTAAATATTTTGAGATACATCTCCAGTCCTAGCTATCTTAGAGATTTCTGGAATGTTCCTCACTTTCTAATTTCCGACTCTTGGCCTGTTTGGTTTGGGTATTTATTCTGTAGCTTGAGCTCATGTCCCACTCGCCCTACCCAGAGCTTGCTAAACTGAGGCTTCTGAGTTCTTGCAGCTTTTTAAATCTTTTTCCGCTGTGCTATCTTTTTAAACACAGTCAAGAGCGTCATCTCCACATTCTGTGCCTCCAGCACTGAAGTTGCAGGGTCCTGGCAGGGACTTGCTTCTCTCATTTGCTGGGAACATTGGACGACAACAGTGTGGATATAAAATTGTGTCTGGCTTCACTCCAGGATCCTTTTTTTCTTCTCCTACGGGGACCAGTGAGGTCGTCAGGGCACATCTGGTACTTTTCACAGTTGCTTGGTGAGGGGATTCCAGAAACAGGCTCTGCGGCTGGAGCCACAGCTCTCAGCTCTGTCTGCTGCTCCGACTGAGTCAAGCGATAACACCGTCGTCTAAATAGCACTTAAAAGATTTGCCGTCCAGGGTTTTCGGAAGTCCCGAATGAGCAGATTAATATCAGAAAAGCCCCATTTTCCAAGTGAGAACTGAACAAAACAGTCACCCTTCTGTCCTTCCTCACTAATGAATCTGCTGTGGCTGGTCCTCCTGTTAGGGATGAAGGTGGATTATTTTTCTGACCATGAGGGAGGATGGGAGAGGGCAGGGGGAGGGGCTACCGTGTAGTCTTCTATTACAAGAGGGTCTGTTAAGGAGAGGTTTCTTGCCCTCTCCTTGAACTCATTTGTTTATGTGCGGGTGGGGTCCTTCTGCGTGGCTCTTCCCCAGTGCCCTTCAGGGTAGAGAGGACACAGTATGGAGTGCAGGGAAGAAAGGTTTGGTTGCTGAAATTAGAACAAGGGGCGAGGAAGGGCAGTGCTTTGTAGGTCCTGCCGTGGCTCCCCAGTTCCCCTGTGCTATCAACATTCCATCCGTGTTTTGCAAAACTCTCGGTGCTTTGCAGCAAGTATATCGCTCCAGGGCTTCTCTCGCCCAGAGATACTGCATCAGCCTGACACTGGAGCCCAGCAGGGCCCCCTCTGTCACCAAAGCCTCTGTCTGAATGAAACCACTCTAGAAAACAAGGCTTACTTTGGGGCAACTTAATTTTCCCTTAAATAACCTTTTTTTTGTGTCAAATGCATGACAGCTGAAAACCTTAAAGAATTCAGGTTATTATTATTATTTTTTTGCTCCTATCCAGGACAAGGAATTCTAATAACAGCCTGGCACATAGTAGGCTCTTGATAAGAGTTGCTTGCTGTGCGAGTCTTCCTACACATGTCCTGAGGACTTTGTAGATGATGCCATTATTTTTCCTTTACGCTTTGCTGAAGGTTGGCCAATAGCTGGAGGATCACAAAGTTTCTGGAAGCAGGAGAGCACAGAACGTTCCTGCAGAGATGGGAGCGTGCTCAGGGATTGTTAAATCCCCACCCCTTGGCTGGACTTGCAGGGAACAAGTCCAGAGGACAGAGGAGACATGAAGTCCTCTATCTTCATCTTGTACCAGAAAGTTGAAAGTCCCAAGTCAATTGAGCAACTTGGATGAGACAGCAAGGAGATAATCCACAGTAAAAGGAAATCTTTGCAGATACCTAAGCAGGTGTGGGAAAGAGAAGAAGGGCTCTGACCTGCTTGGAGGGGCAGGGTCGGAGCTCTGAGGAGTGGAGGACATTAGTGAGGTAGCACATCTCCCAGGACTTGCATCAGGTGGCCAGGTTGTTTGAGAGAACAAATATTTCCTGAATTCCTCCTCTCTGTGTGTGAGGCTGTGGACAGACAATGAGAAAGAGACAACGTCCTTGGCCTCAAGGAGCGTATAATCTAGAGAAGAATCTCAAATAAAATCATTTACGTTATGGCTCTTGGCCGGATTAAATGAGTGAACATTGGTCTGGTGTTATTTTGGATTTGTGTGCTGAATTACACATACAGTTTTTAAGCATTTGTCCTCAGTCAGATCTCCCGGTAGCCTATTTGGCAATGCTGAGACAGAGTAGAGCAGAATAACTGAGGGAGGTGGCGTGTTCCCTGCCCCCTGGAGAGCCAGCCCCGGGCTGGTGGGCTGCTGTGTGGATGTGGTTCAGCTACAGATTATACAGCACTAACCTCCAGGGGCTGCCATTCCCCTTCGAGGTTGCCTGCTTCTCAGTATGTGCGTGTCTTTGGGACACTGATCATGAATTCAGAACCTCTCCTGGGAAGGAAATTCTGAATTACAGATGAGAGAAAGATCACGTATTCAGGAAACGTTTCAATTCCAAAACTAAAGACTGAAGAGCTGTCTGGATGTGAAGCACTGATGAATCTTCATTTGAGCACATATATTTGCTAGAATATTGAAAATACCAACGTATTAAGATTATAAAATTCAAGCAAAGTGCCTCTTGATGTCATATATTAACTGAAAGCTGACGTCGATACCATTCGAACTGATATTTGATACCATTATTATCAAAATAAAAGGCTATTTTTCTTCCAAAAGGAAGGGTGACAAAAATTATCTTTGCAATTGATATCTGTCCTTGTCAACATTAAGGGCAAATTTTGTGTTCTGTTTGCCGGACAAACTGCGAAAGGACAGTAAAAAAAATCTCATGAATTTATTGCATGGTGTATGAAAAATATAATAGTCCCTGAAAGCTTAGCAATCATAAAATACATTTTCCTTTAATTCAAGCTAATGACTTAAAGCCCGAGTCAAAAGTCCTTGAAGATCAATCAAGAGGGACACATATAGCCTGGCACAGTGTGTGATGGCAAAGGGTCCCAGAAGGTCAGGGTAGATCATTCTCTAACACCAAGGCTGACTGGGACTGTGGTGACCACAGAAGAGACAAGAGAAATCAATTGCACAGGAGCCCAGAAACCAAAGAGCCAGTAGAGTTCCATGGTGACTTTCAGGGAGCTTTTCCCAAGTGACTTCATTTTGCTTTCCAGGAAATATGACCACTGAGGTAATTATTCTAATGCACTGTATTTGTTCTTCTATCGGAAATAGTCACCAGTTACATGTGTTATAAACGTCCCCTATTTTTTCCACTTAAGAAGACAGAAGACTTGAGGAATTTAGCTTTTTTAGAGAGGATAGAATATTCCTAGATAAGATGCAAGACATTATCTAAGAAAGGAACTGCAAAGAAACAAAGTGAGAATCAGGACTGAGATGGAAAGAGGAAGGATATTCTATTTGTACAGGGAGAGAAAGTTACAAAGGTAAAAATAGTGTCCAGAAGAGAAAGAAAGAAGAAATTGTGACAGCACAAATAAATAGTGTATTATGCCAGTTTAAACAATTAGAGAAAGCCACAGGCCATTGCTAGTTTGAGAACTCTCAGTTCTGGCCCTGGGATAGGAGTTGCTGCTGTGCGTGGCTCAGACGTGGTGACTCACGTGGTTGGCTGTCCTTCTGGGCTGAGTATCTGAGCTGTAATCAGTACCCTTAAACTCATCCGGTTGCTGTAACTGCTGCCCACTCCTAGCTCATGCGTGAATAACTGATGCCAACAGAACTCTGGAAAGAAGCTTTATGTTCTGGGTGTGACAATCATTGTATTGAGGACATGGTTCTTACATATTTTCAGCTCTTCTTTTAGTTAAAAATTGGGTCTTTGGAAAATGAAGAAGAGCTTAGGAAATTGGTGGGTGGCTTCATAGATAGTATGAACTGTGGCTTGCTTTTATAGTGATCATGTTATCTATTGATCGATAGGTAAGGTAGTCTATTCATCAATATAGAGTATCTACCTTACGGTAGGTGCAAAAAATACAAAATAATTAAATAAGACACACTTCTTTTTTAAGAATGAAATTTAGACAGATGGGTAAGAGAGAAGTAAATCTAATAATACACAGAGTTATAAAGGATACAACAGTGCCATGCCCAGAGTGCTATGAGGACATAGAGAAAGGGTCATTAATTCTAACCAGAGGCTCATAGAATGTTTCCAGAGAAGATATGTATTGAGCTGAGTTGGCTAGATATAATGTGGGAAAGGACATTCCAGATTGAGTGCATAACATGTTTATAACAAAAAACTCCTGCGTTCCTGGCATCTCAAGTATTTTGCCATTGCTCGAATCGTGAGAGTCTGGGAGGAAGGGAGGTGAGAGATGGGTGGGTCTCAGAGGGTTTTGGGGGCTAAGCTATGGATTTGAACTTCAGCCTGAAGCCTATGGGGAGTTATTAAACAATGTGAAGCAGGGGAATAACATGATCATATTTGCATCTTGTGAAGTTCATTCTTGGATAATGTGAAGAATGGTTTGAGCTTGGTCCCATCAGAGCCCTGAAGATGTGACTACTAGACTGAAGAAAAGGAAGGGGGTTCTTCTCATGAGACTGAGAATAAATAATACATTTGGTCAGAGGTTCTCTGATCAAGAATGCTAAAAATACATTTTGAGGGAGCGAAGGAGAACCACTCTGTTAGAACTAGAACACTGAATATAATGGAGTACAACAGATGTGTTGTGAGAAGAGTAATGATTGTGGGGAGATCCTCAGATAAAAAGTAAGAGTAAAGATCAAACCTTTTTTTTAGTCAACAAAACTATGTATTGTTTTCAATTCTTCTTTCCCTCACTCCTTACATTAGCATGTTCTGTCAGCTACTCTGCCAAAATACATTCAGAATCTGTCAATTTCTACCTTTTTTTCACAGTTTTTGCCCTAGTCCAAAACACCGTGAACTCTCATTTGAACATATGCAAAAGCTTCCAGTTGTCACTGTTATGGACTGAGTTGTGTCCCCTCCAAAATTCTTGTGTTCAAGCCCTGACAGCCAATGTGACTCTATAGGGAAGTAATTAAGGTTAAATGAGATCTTAAGGGTGGGCCCCTAATCCAAGAGGACTGGTGTCCTTATAAGAAGAGGATGAGACACAGAGGAAAGGCCATGTGAAGATATAATGAGAAGGTGGCCATCTGCAAACCAGGAAGGGAGGCCTTACCAGAAACCAAGCCTGATGGCATGTTGATCTTGGACTTCCAGCCTCCAGAATTGCAAAAAAAAAAAAAAAAAAAAATACAGTTCTGTTGTTTAAGCCGCCCACTCTGTGTTATTTTGTTATGGCAGCCCTAGCAGACTAACACACCCCCCTACAACACATTCTCCACCTGGGGATCTTTTTAAAATAGAAATCAGATTCTATGACTCCCCTGCTTAAAATCCTTCTTGCCTTCCTATCCCAGTTAAATAAAATTCAAACTTCTGACATAGCGGATGAGGCGCTATACAATCCATTTTCCACCTCCCCCTCCAGGCTTCTGGTCAGCCAAACAGATTTTCTGTCTAGTTTTCAAACAGGCCACATTCTTTCTTGACTGAAACCATTTAACTTGTTGTTCTGTGTGTCTGGAAGGCTCTTCCCATAGTCTTCCCGGGCTGTTGGGCTGCCTCTTTCTTGTTATTCTGGACTCAACTCAGATGTTATCCCTCAGAGAGCCCTTATGATTATCCATTCTTACCCCTCCTCCCTCCCTGCCGTCCTCTAGTTCATAATCCTGTGTACTTTCTTCAAAACAGTTACTACAATCTGAAATTTTCTTATCTGTTTCCTTGTTCATCATCTATCTTCTCCACTAGACAGGATGCTCTATGAGGGCACTCTTAAAATTCTCAGCATCTAGAGTAGTGACTGGTTCACAGTAGGTCATAAAGAATGAGTGCGTGCAGAGTTCCCAGCACCTGCATCTGTCCCCTTCCTATGGCTGGAGCTCCTCACCTCCTCCTGCAGACGTGGTCCTGCCTCAACCTCCAGAACCTATTCTCATCAGGGCATGAGAGATTAGCGGCTGTGAGTTAGGATTCGCCTTGCTTCTCACCCAACTCTGACCTGCAGCCCCAGTTCTGACAATGATGCCTTTGCCTCACATTTGACATCTTGTTCCATTTTGTTCTGCTGTTTTAGCAGCTGCCTTTTTTCCTTTCCTGGGGCAGGGGTGTTAGGCGAATCTTTCAGGGGACTAATGTACTGTGTTAGCAAATGAGAGTTATAAGCCACTGAAACTTCATTTTTAAAATATGGTCTCATTTGTTTTGCAGATTGGTGAGTCCTGGGGAAATTTGGTTTATGGTTGGAAAGAAAGCCAGAATAGTTGAATTATATGAAACCCTAAGGTTTTTATTAGCGTATATTCATAAAGAATGTGCCAAATGTCTTTGAATTGTATTAAATAGCCAGAGGAATTAAAAAAAAAAAAAACCAGTGTCTTGCCCAACCCTCAAAATGATGGAACGCTGTGGCCCCTCGCACCCCCAACTAAGAGAAGCACGATCGCACAGGTTTTACTTTTGCAGTACTTATCAGCTTTGTATGACTAATAGGAGAGAATTATCTCAGGGTTAACAAGAAACAGGAGCCATGGGAAAATTTTTAAAGGAATGTATTTTTTTTCCTGAGATTTTTAGTTTATATTCCAGGCTTCCAAGCCTGGCAAGTTTGGATTAGGATTTGAGGATAAAAGCCTTAATGTTAGGGAAAAATAAATGATAACAAAAATCTTCTCCCAACCCAGAAAAGCTCTCCACAAAGTCAGTAGAAAAAGAGACCTGTTTTGTTCTTAAATAAGTATTAAAGCAGTATGTGATGCTCATGACAGGCGGTTGCTAAGAAATTACAAACACAGAAAGAAATCCCACCGCCTTATATGGCCAAGGAGATTATACAGCCAAGAACATTCCCTACATGTTCTCAAGATAAACAATAACTAGTCCTCGAGTCAGAGCACTTGATAGCACATTCATCACTCATAGTTCACCCTCCATTTACCTGGTAATTGGGCTAACTATCTGAGTTAGCTAATCGACTTTATACGAAAGAAAAATAAACTCCTATCTTTATGACAGGAAGTAGTTTCACAACTTGGAGCAAGGCCCCTCCTGTCGAAGTCAGGCTTCTACCTTCGCGCAGAGACTGGGAACTTCAAAGGGATTCACCGACTCCCAGGTCCCTGAGAAAGGCCTTCTTGGGCTGTAAAATGGCAAAAGAGACTTAAAAAAAAAAAAAAAGATTTACATGCGTCTCAAAGAGGCAGAGATAATTCACAATAACAAGTTGATAAAAAGAAAAAAAAAAAGGAAAGGGATTCTAATGAAAGGGAAGAACTCTTCCCTTATTTTTATTTATTTTTTAAAATTTATTTATTTATTTTTGGCTGTGCTGGGTCTTCGTTTCTGTGCGAGGGCTTTCTCTAGTTGCGGCAAGCGGGGGCCACTCTTCATCGCGGTGCGCGGGCCTCTCACTATCGTGGCCTCTCTTGTTGCGGAGCACAGGCTCCAGACGCGCAGGCTCAGTAGTTGTGGCTCACGGGCCTAGCTGCTCCGTGGCATGTGGGATCTTCCCAGACCAGGACTCAAACCCGTGTCCCCTGCATTAGCAGGCAGATTCTCAACCACTGCACCACCAGGGAAGCCCCCCCTTATTTTTAACAGCAAGAATTAAGCCTTTTATTTTATTTTCAGAATAATGCACATTTTTTTTAAAACATCTTTATTGGAGTATAATTGCTTTACAATGGTGTGTTAGTTTCTGCTGTATAACAAAGTGAATCAGCTATACATATACATATATCCCCATATCCCCTCCCTCTTGCGTCTCCCTCTCCCCCCCCCCCCCCATCCCACCCCTCCAGGTGGGCACAAAGCACCGAGCTGATGTCCCTGTGCTACGCAAGCCTTTTATTTTTAATTTTGCTTCGTTCTAACCAGGAGAACTTCTCAGATTTTTATGTCTTGCCATCAGCAATACACAGAAACTAGAGAAGCACAGGAATTCCTCAGGCATCAACTCCTGCAATTAAACTGGAAAAAATACTTTCTTTTTCTTTCCCCTCATACTCTATTCAGGGATTAGGCCATTTTTCGCTGACTGCTGAGAGTTTCTATTCTGTTACCAATTAATTGTTCTGGTTAAGAGAGAGAAAAAAATAAATCATCCCCTCATGTGCTCCCCGGCAACAATTTGTCACTGTTTTCAAAAAGATGCAAAGTCTTTTCAGTTGGTACTTCGTCTAAGAGATAGAAAATGCCTTCTCTGGGAATCAGAAGGGTTATTTTCATAACATCCTGGTCTCTGGAGTGGAGTGGGAGGTGAGCTGGGAGACCGGGCTTTGATCTTTTCCAGAATGGACGTCTCACACCACTCAGGTGTACAAAATGGTTTCCAATAAGAGATGGGTAAAAACTTCTTGTTTGCCTGATTTGTGTGCACTCAGAATTTGAGATTGGAAAACTCTTTGAAAAGTTCCTACTTACTCCTTGTCTGATCAATATAGCCCTGACCTAAGATACCTTCTCCATTTTAGTTAATCTGTTTGGGGCTGGGTCAGTCTCCAAAGATTCTGGGTGATTAGAGAGAATGAAAGGATTCTGGGGAAAACAAAGGGTAGGTTTGGAGGGAAATATTCATTCAGATATTCCCCTAAAGAAATTCAGCCTTAAATCATTTTTTAAAAAATTGAAGTATAATTGACATACAATACCATATTATTTTCACGTGGATATCATAGTGATTTGATATTTATATACATTTCAAAGCAGTTACCACAATAAATCTAGTTACCATCTGTCACCATACAAAGTTATTACTATATTACTGACAATATTCTCTCTGCTGTAAATTACATCTCCATGACTTATTTATTTTACAGCTGGAAGTTTGTACCTCCTAATCCCCTTTACCTATTTCACCCACCCCCTAACACCCTCCCTTCTGGCCACTGTCAGTTTGTTCTCTTGTTTCTATGAGTCTGTTTCTGTTTTGTTTTGTGTGTTTTTAGGTTTCACATATAAGTGAAATCCTATGGTAATTGTCTTTCTCTGTCTGACTTATTCCCTTAGCAAGATACCCATACGTGTTGTTGCAAATGGCAAAACTTCATTTTTTTTTATGGCTGAAAAATATTCCTTAAATCCTTTTTGATTTGGCTCTGGGACTGAGCTCATGTGAGAACTTCCAGGTAAGTGATGAAGTAAACCTGCTAGAACTCATCTTATTAAGACATATGTCTGTGGGTCAGATGGTAAGACATATTTCTGTGGGGTCAGATGGTAAGACATATTTCTGTGGGGTCAGATGGTAAGACATATTTCTGTGGGTCAGATGGTAAGACATATTTCTGTGGGTCAGATGGTAAGACATATTTCTGTGGGGTCAGATGGTAAGACATATTTCTGTGGGTCAGATGGTAAGACATATTTCTGTGGGGTCAGATGGTAAGACATATGTCTGTGGGGTCAGATGGTAAGACATATTTCTGTGGGGTCAGATGGTAAGACATATGTCTGTGGGGTCAGATGGTAAGACATATTTCTGTGGGGTCAGATGGTAAGACATATTTCTGTGGGTCAGATGGTAAGACATATTTCTGTGGGGTCAGATGGTAAGACATATGTCTGTGGGGTCAGATGGTAAGACATATTTCTGTGGGGTCAGATGGTAAGACATATTTCTGTGGGGTCAGATGGTAAGACATATTTCTGTGGGGTCAGATGGTAAGACATATTTCTGTGGGGTCAGATGGTAAGACATATTTCTGTGGGTCAGATGGTAAGACATATTTCTGTGGGGTCAGATGGTAAGACATATTTCTGTGGGGTCAGATGGTAAGACATATTTCTGTGGGGTCAGATGGTAAGACATATTTCTGTGGGGTCAGATGGTAAGACATATTTCTGTGGGGTCAGATGGTAAGACATATTTCTGTGGGGTCTGGCTTCTTCTGGTGTATTTCATCCTGTTACTACTTCTCAGGCTTGCAAATCAGGCTGCTCAGCTTGTGTGAGATCAAAGTTCTAGAAGTGAAAGCTCGTGGAATTGATACAATCCTTCTACCTTGCATCGCCCTCACTACCAACCCCCTACCAAAAAAAAAAAAAATAGTAAAATTATCTCATAACTTTGGAGGCACTTTTATTTAGCCCAACGGAGTTTAAAGACCTTTTCTTCCCAAGGATACCTTTTAAAATAATGTTTCTAATCTTCCAGCTTTCCATTTGGCGCCCTTCAATATAAAGGTGACTTCAATAGAGGTTAAATAACAGTTTAGATTTTAGGCTACGTGCCAAGTGCTAACCTTAAAATTCTGCCTAGCATGGAAAAAAGAGGAAACCCAAAATATTTATGGTTATTTGGCTTTACGTTGGTATAATTTATAGGAGTTTCACATAACAAATGTATTTAATCATGTAATGGAAGTACACAATTAGTAGAGGAATGAGCTAATTTTATTATCTAGATTTTAATAAAGCACTTACTTCTTTGCCTTATGAAGCCAACTTGGAAAATTAAGTCACATTAGCTCAGATGTGAATATTGTCACAAGTGCTCAATTTTGGCTGAAATCCCATAAAGAAAGAATAATGATGGTCATCAATGCATGAAAACTGCAGGAAGATGCCCAGAACAGTGCCTCAGGAAATGGGCAAGAGATTGGATTAAAATAATGTTTCCACTAATGATAAAAGTTATAGTGGAGAAGGGGTAGGGAGACAGTCTCTCAATGGGTTTCATAAAATGTAAATCCTCATAAGTGAATTCTTTTTCATTTTTATTTTAGCCATACTCTGACCTTGAAATAAGGCATAATCAGAAGTGGTCCAGAAAAGTCCTGGTCATTTTAAATACCCTTAAGCCCTTCCTATGGAAGTAATTTCACGTATAAGTTAAAAACAAGTTGCATTCACTTTCGAAGTTGCTTCCTCCAGAATGTGGAAACCAGTTTCTGTTAACTATTTTGCACCACCATGTGTTAAATTACACCACGGGATGAAAATGGCTCCTCCAAGATGTGAGAGGGAGCTGCTGCATTGCATTTGGAAGCGTTGGCAAATTACCTACATTCATGTTTAGAAGCTCTTTCCTGAGAAGATTGTTAAGGACTGGAATCAGCTACTTTGCATATTTGGAAAGATTTAAAAAAAAATCTTTGGGTGATTTAAAAAGTCTTTTGGGTGGATGTTGGTATGGAGAATCCCAGAGGTAGACAGTGAACTCAGTGGCATTTAAGGATTAAAAATAGACAGGGAGGTAGCTTCACGTTTGTGAAATGACCTGGTGAATGTGTACTGAATTCCTCTTCTTGTTCTTTTCATCAGTCATTTGGCCCTTTTAAAAAAATTACTCATTGGAAGACAGCAGCTTAAGAGCTCCTTTTCCCCCTCTTTTCTAGCCAGCAGAGCCTAAACAATATGTCTTACCATTACCGAATTGTTGTCCTATGTGAACTTATGGCTATTTGTATTCTGAGATTTTTTGTTCCTGTCGTGTAGAAAGTATTTGATTTTTAAATTAAGGAGCTCTCGTTCAGTGTGATGCTGGGTGCTGAGCACAGGTGAGGGCTGCCTGTGTGTGTGGTGGGGTGAGAGGCTGGGGAGGATGGGTCTCTGGCTCGTCATTAGAAAAAGCCTGTACTTTGAGCCTAGGGTGGAGACTCTTACCACTAGGGAACTGAGAAAGTGCAAAGTGAGCCTGGTTTATATTGGCTGGGGGTTTGAACACCAGCAGTGTTGCCGCTTTTATGTGAATCGACAAAAAGGCGATATTAAAGATATCAAGAGTAAGGGTATCTGGGACTTCCCCGGTGGCGCAGTGGTTAAGAATCCGCCTGCCAATGCAGGGGACACGGGTTCGAGCCCCAGTCTGGGAAGATCCCACATGCCGCGGAGCAACTAAGCCTGTGCGCCACAACTACTGAGCCTGCGCTCTAGAGCCCGCGAGCCACAACTACTGAGCCCGCACACTACAACTACTGAAGCCCGTGCACCACAACTACTGAGCCTGCGCTCTAGAGCCCGCGAGCCACAACTACTGAGCCCGCACACTACAACTACTGAAGCCCGCGTGCCTAGAGCCCGTGCTCCGCAACAAGAGAAGCCACCACAATGAGAAGCCCGCGCACTGCAACGAAGAGTAGCCCCCACTGGCCGCAGCTAGAGAAAGCCCGCACGCAGCAACAAAGACCCAATGCAGCCAAAAAAAAAAAAAAAAAAAAAAAAAAACAAGAAGAGTATGGGTATCATGGTAGGCTGAATACTGGTCTCAAGATGTCTATGCCCCTAATCCCCAGAATTTGTGAATATGTTATAAGGCAAAAGAGACTTTGCAAATGTGATTAAGTTAAGGACCTTGAGATGGAGGGCTTTTCTGGATAATCTGGCTGGGCCCTAAGTGGAATTATAAGCATCCTCATTTGAGGGAAGCAGATAGAGATTTGACCGCTAGCAGAGGGGAAGGTGATATGATGATGTGATCAGAGATCCAGATGATGTGATTTGAAGATGGAGTACGGGGCCACAAGCCCAGAGGTCCCTAGAGAAGTTGTCACTAGAAGCTGAAAAAGGCAAGGTAATGAATTCTCCAGAAGAAACCAACCCTGCTGACACCTAGTCAGCCCAGTAAAACACATTTCAGACTTCCGATCTCTAGAACTATGAGACAATAAACATGTTTTAAGCGACTAAGTTTGTGGTAATCTATTACAGCACCAATATAAGACACACATGCAGATCTAATAACAAGAAATGTCCCACCAGTGTTCCCAAGACACAAATGTGAGGCCCAGTACTGTTACCTGGACTGCCGTGGACATGGTTGGAAACAGGTTTGAGGGCAAAATTCTGGACAAGAGAATAATGTGCACATGAACATCATTAAAGTTTTTAAGTTCCAGTATCAGACCTTAAGATGCATGAAGGAAAATGATCAGAATAAAAAAGGAATTCATAGAGAGAGTATCTTGATCTCAACTAAAGACTTCTCCATCCAAACACTGCATTGGAAATAATGGCAAAGAACTTGGGCTGCTGGGACGAAAACCCTAAAAATTCAGAGTATAAAAGATGTACAAAAAGTCTTTTAACCAGATTGGTAGTTTCCCCTACTATCCAGCTGTCTGAACTCAGGTCAGCTTTCCTGGGAACAGACAGTCATTGTGTGAAACCTACTGTAAAACTGAACCTCTTAGATCCCAGTGAAGCTGGGTTTCATAAAAGGTGATGTGCCCTTAGACTGACAGCAGGATGTCACTTTTGCTTTGCTTTTCTAGCAGAGTTCACAGGAGCAGAATTAAAGAGGAGGGCAAGGAGGTTAGGTTCTCAGCCTCTGTTGGGCTCAGGACAACTTTTTGCCACATGATGCTATAGTGGAAAATGGGTAAGTTGTTTCCCTACTCTTAGTAGGCTGAGGTACGCCAACCCTTGTAACGGCCTGCTTTTATGGAAGAAGAGATTGTGTGAGCATAAGAGGATCTGTAAATAATAATTTGGCAATAGAATTTCTCCTGGTGAAACAGGCAGGTTGAATTTCTCAGGAAATGATTTCAATTCCTAGAGAAAACTACATTCAGGTTCTTGATTATCGTACAATTCATCTCAGGGGTTTGTCACTCTCTTTGGAATAAAGTGTTTGCATTCCAGAGAAAACAACAAATCATTCATTAGAACTGTTTCCGAGCAGAGGAATAATAGACCAAAGCGACTGGTCTCAAATACTTCGTCTCTGCTGATTACAGTCATTTTTAATGGATGCATCGTGGAGAAAGGTAATAGTTTTTGCTAAGGACCCCAACCAGAGAAAGAATAAAATACAGAAAGTAATAGTTTCTGACTTCAGCATAGAAAATAAATACATTTCTCCACAGTTTAATTTAATATAATGATGAACCTCCCTGGAGGGGATTCAGGGTTGAAATCCTACACCCTCCCCTGGCACATCGGTTTCTCTGTTTTAGGCTCTGAATGAACCATCCTCTTCTCTGTTTTTGACTTTAAAATTTGTAAAAGGAGAAATGCCATGCAACCAGTAGGACACACGGAAAGCCTTGTTTAAGAGCAAGGATGAGACTTGCAACTGAAATTTGTTCCCACTAGTTCCTTCTTTGACACATGAAGTTTGGAATTGTCCATTTACCAACAATTATTCATAGATATTCCTGCGTTTGCTTACTTAGAACATCATGGTGGATGTACACAGATCTAATCTATCTTGATTGGCATCCATTCAGCACACATTTATGGAACTCCTGTCATGTGCTAGATCCTCTGCTGGGCCAAAGCAGCTCCACTCTCTGTCCTTATGGAGCTTACATTCTACTGGGGAAAACAGATACAGTATTGGTCAAATGCTAGGGATGATGAGCTTTTTAAATGAGAAGCATGTGGTGTCACTGGGAATATTTTAGGAAACTTAGAGCTGGGGAGGTCGTCAGGGAAGAATTCTCTGAGGAAGGGAGGATTGACCTGAGAGCTGAAGGGTTAATAGGACTCAACCAGTTAAAGAGGCAAGGGTGGGGTTAGGGAGAGAATCCTAGAATGAGCGAAGACTCTTGATGGGAAGGAGCATGGTACATTCAAAGAACTGAAAGGTATTCTGGTGCCATGTAGAGAATAGATGAGAGAGGGGTAAGGGTAGATGGGAGAAACCAGTTAGGAGGAAGCTGCAGGGGTATGGGGGGATGTTTCGAGTTAAGTGCTCTTAGCACAATAAACAGAACAAAACGAAAAGACATTTGTAATAGCTGATTCTCCAAGATGTAGTATTCTTTGAATAAAATCCAATTGGGCAAATTCTGGACTACGACCTCAGTCCAAACTGGATGCAACTTCCGCCGTATCCACCTGTTCTTGTAGCAGCTGCGCAAAATGAATTAAGCTGACCAAATCCCTTTAGAGCGGCATTGTTCAATGCAGTAGACACTAGGAATATGTACCTACTGAGCCCTTGGAATGTGGCTCGTCTGAACTGACATCCTGTGAGCCTGAAATACACACTGGATTTTGAAGACAGTGTGAAAATAAGGTAAAATAATCCATTAACGGTTTAATATTGATCATTGTTTTAATGATATTTTAGATAGATTTAGTTAAATAAAACATGTTATTAAAATTAATTTCACCTATTTCTTTTTAGGATTTTTAATGGGGCCACTAGAAAATTTTAAGTTACACTGCGGCTTGCGTTGTATTTCTTTGGGGAGTGAGTGCTACCTTTGAGTGTGGGCTTGGTTTGCTTTAGATAGTATAAAAGAAGATAATTGTGTAAAACGAAATAAATCCTGTACAGGGATGTCAGTTAACTATAAGAAGCACATTTGATGACCTCAGGCTTAACTATGGCGCATGTCTCATCATACATATGCAGTGTGTGATTCGTGGTGTGTGCCTTACTCCGGTGTAGAATAGCTACAACATCCTATGCCCCAGAGCAGGATTAGAATAGGATTCTGTGTAAGCAAATTGCAGAGAAGGGGAGGTTTACACTGAAGCTTGTTAAATTAGCTTAAATGGGCCTAATGGGTCACTGGGCATTGGCTCCATGGCTTATGGAATAATGTGTGTGTGTTTTTCTTATGTATGATCTGCAATAATGAGCTTCCTGGGGAAAGTCTGGAAATGCTGAGATTTGCCAAGTATGATATGTTGTCTCCTCTTGGCATCTGTTAGCTGAGTGAGATGAGGACAATTACTTATTCTCACTGCACCTCAACTTTCTCATCTGTAAGTAAAATCAATCTCATAGCAGGGTTGCTGTGAGGATTAGAAATAAACATTTCTAGCACTGCACTGAAGACACAGTAAATACTCATCAGATGATGTATTAGCGGGAAGAGCATATGTTCAGGACTTCTGAGCAGTACAGACGGGGAGACACACAATCCAGGCGAGGTTCAGAGTACCATCCTGTCTGTTTCTTATGTGACCTTTGACAGCTCACTAGTGCTCTCTAATCCTTGATGTCCCAATGCATAGAATGGGGTTAATGGCACCTTATCAGAAGAAATCAGTTACCCAAGACATTGTAAGTAGCCTGTGGTGACACCAGGTATTGTTTATGGCAGAGGGAAAATAAGCATCAAACTGTTAGACAGAAATTTAAAATTCTAATCCTGTGACATCATCACAATGCTTGAATTTGTCGAGATTCTCTCTCCTGTCAGCATTCTATGCTTTTCCCACAGTGTCAGTCAATTTACTTAAGGTTTCCTTCTGAAGTGGTAGGAAGAAATCTGATCTGGGCCCAGGATTGATCATTATAAATCCATTTATTAGAAAGCCAAATTTAAACTATTTTATATCCTACCATGGGTGCCATCTGGGAAAAGTCATTTCTTTTTCAAGGACAATCAGTCGAAGTGTTGACTTGGAGCCTTAGACTTGGTCCAGGAAGGGGCCAAGATGCACATCAGAGCCTTCCTAGAACATGGGTCCAGAGGTTCTCGGCCAGGTGGGAAGGAGCCAGAACACCTGCCTGTGAGACTGTGGCAGCCTGTGAGGGGCAGGGACTTCTTTTACTCTGCAGATTGACATTTTTCCTTTCTTTTTTTATTTGGTAATTATTTCCTTTACTGTTCCTTCTTATTGAGTCAACTTCCCTTTGAAAGTGCCAGCTGTCTCCTCTAAAGTAAGGTAACCCAAAGTCAATTTTCCTTCCCCTTGTTTAGAGTAAAATTGAAAGAAAATTGGAATTTATTATTTAAAAAAATAAGTAATGCATGCTCATTGTATAAAATTGAAAACACAGGAAGGGGTGAATAAGAAAGTTTAAATAAACATGCCATTGTTCAAATGTAATTATTGTTAACAGTTTGTCGTGTTTTTCTCTGCATACATATTTTTATGGCCATGGATATATATACTTTTTGCAAAATTGGAATTCTTTCTGTATGTGTATTCTTTAGATATGTAGTACAAACTGCATAGTGGTTACTGTAACTATGCAGAACAGTACCTCACATAACATTTAACAAATATTTTAAAACGAACGTGCTATTTATCTCTTTTTTAATTTCTATTTTCAATGTACTTTTTCTTACATTATTAAATATCCCTTGAAAAACATGATTTTAAAATGGCTGCTAAATATCATTTTTAAAGTGTATAACCATTATTTTTTAAACTAATTCCCTATTACTAGTCACTTTGTTTTAGGTTTTCCATTTCTAGATTGCTGGAATGAATATCCTTGTACACCATAAATGCGTAGTTCTAATTTTCGTAGGGTAAATTCTTAAAATGAAAATTTGGGGTCAGTGAATATGAATGGGTTGCCAACTTGTCTTCCAGCACATTTACATTAATTTGCATTGTGTGGAAATTACTAATTTTATTGCACCAGGAATGAGTGGGAATTGTAATTCAATTTAACAAGGAAAATAATATCTCATCATCTTAATTTTTACTTCCATGATTATTAGCATGTTTGAACAAAATTTTTTTAAATCAATCATAATTTTGGGCGGTAAATTTCCTATCTTTTTTACTACTTTTTCTACTGATTTTCTATCTTTCTTTCAATCAATAAGACATCTTTATTCCCCAGCTGGTTGTCTTTAAAATTATTTTTGCAATACAGATGTTTTAAATTTTTATACAGTCAAGTCTATCAACCTTTTTCTATATGATTTGTACTATTTTCTTTCATGCTTTAGAATAGCTTTCTGTATCATGAGATCAATTTACTGTTCTCCAATTTTTAGTTTATTCTAGCTCTTTAATGATTTTTTTAAAACATGCAACTCTTCAATCTTTCAGTCTCATTTTGTCATGAGACAGGAAGTTACCCGTTTTTCTCCCTTAGTAGTTAACCATTGACCTCAGTGTGAGTCATTGAATAATTAATCCCTTCCTTAATGGGTTAAATGTCATCATTATCATAATAAAAATTTGTAGGAAGGAATTGACTTGACTTCTGGTCTTTCTGCTTAGTTCTAGTGATCTGCCGGTTTACTCCTGGGCTAGTGCAACACTATTTAAATGTTTAGTGCAGGTAATTTCTCTTTCTTTCTTAAAAATATTTTTGCCATGGAACCGTGGCTTCATTTCTTCTCTCCTTCTTCCTTACAACTTACATCCTAATTAATCACCAAGTCCTGACAGGTCTACCTTTGAAATGTCTTTTGAGTCTATCTGTGTCTTTCTCCTTCCACTGCTACTGCTTGCTCTCCAGGGCCCCTGCCCCACCCCCGTTGCACTAAATGGTCATCTGGCTCCAGGCTTGTCCCCATCTTCTTTGTTTTCCACCCTATAGCCAGAGTGGTCTTTCTAAAATGCAATCTTACCCTATGGTTTCTTTCCTTAAAATCCTTTAATGACTCCTCATTGCCTTTATGCTGAAGTTGAAACTCCTCTAACTTGTGGTCCAATCAGTGAATGTTCTACTGGCAAAAGTCCGTTTCCTATTCTGCACCTAATGATAGCCATGCCTCTTTTCACCTGACAGAATAAGGATGAGCTTAGGCAGGTAAATATCACCAGTTTCTGTCTGACTAGGTCGTATCAGGATGGTTCTCATGATGGGGAATGTGATGGCTGAAGCATAACTCAGGGCATGGCCACATGCTATGCTTCTCTGCTACAGTACATCTCAAACTTGACTGTGTTGCGTGTGTGTGCATCTCCTGGGGTTTGGTGTTAAAATGCAGGTTCTGACTCAGCATGTCTGGGGTGTGGCCTGAGATTCTACAGTTCTAACAAGCTCCCAGATGATTCTAATGCTGGTGACTGAGGACCACACTTCTGTACTGAGCCTTCCAGCAAGTGCCTTGTAAATGCTATTTCTTTGCCTCCTTCCCACAGTAGATTCTGGAAGATACAGTAACACACAGTGTTTTATAATGTGTTGCTCTTTTTAGCAAATCCAATTTACTGACTGTATATTTTGAATAAGTTCTATTGAAAGTTTTGCTGTCATAATTAATAATTGGAATCTGAGCCTTTCCCCTCTCTCTTAAGGACAATTAGAAATTTCATGTAAATAAAGAAACGAGAGCCCAATGTACTACACTGTTAAGTGTTGGATATCTGTAAATTAATAGAGATATGAAAGTGTGATTCTTGATAAGACAAGTTTGGACCATTTAACAATGTACAAAGAATCTATTGCCAAAAGAAATGAAAATATTCTGAAGAAAAGGAGGGAAACAATGAAGGGAAGGATATATAAGAATGTGTTTTTTTTACTTCTAAAGTTACAGTTGATATTTGAGAGGAAGTGGAGAGCAATGGTTGAGAGAGAGGGTCTTCCTAAGTTAGAATTCCAGCACTACCACTTATTAGCTGTGACCATGGGCCTAGTGTATCAATTCTTTCTTAGTTGTATCACCTGTAAAATGGGAATAATAATAGATCCTTTCTCATAGTGTTGTTGTGAGAATTAAATGAGATACTAATTGGAAAGCACTTAAAACAGGCCTGACATTTAGTTAGTGCTAATTATTATCATATTTTTAAAAATGAATATGATTATTAGATTGGCCAAAATCTGAAACAGTGACAACACAAAACGCTGATGGGGACGTGGAGCAACAGGAACTCTCATTCATTGCTCGTGGGAATGCAAAGTGGTACAGCCATTGGAAGACAGTTTGGAAGTTTCTTGGCAAAACTAAGCGTACTCTTGCCATATGATCCAGCAATGGCACTCCTTGCTATTTACCCAAATGAGTTGAAAATTTTTATCCACACAAAACCTACACATGAGTTTACAGCAGCTTTATTCATAATTGCCAAAAGTTGGAAGCAACAAGATGTCCTTCAGTAAGTGAATGGATGAAATAAACTGCAATACATCCAAACAACAGAATATTGTTCAGGGCTAAAAAGAAATAAGCTAGCAAACCATGAAAAGACATGGAGGAAAATTAAATGCATATTAATAAGTGAAAGAAGCCTATCTGAAAATGCTACCTACTGTATGATTCCAACTCTGACATTCTGGAAGAGGCAAAATGGTAAAGACAGTAAAAAGATCAGTGGTTGCCAGGGGTTGAGGGATGGAGGGATGAACAGCTGAAGCACAGAGGATTTTTAGGACAGTGAAGCTATTCTTTATGCTACTCTAATGGTGGTTACATATCATTATATATTTGGCAAAACAAATAGAATGTACAACACCAAGAATGGGCCCTAACGTAAACTGCGGACTTTGGGTGATTATGATATATCTTCATTGATTGTAACAAATGTACCACACTGGTGAGGGATGTTGTATGGGCACTGATCTCATTAAAAGTGCATGATTAAAGATATGTGTGAACAACATCATAAAAACTAGTAATACAGTCATTTTGCTTTAGGTTGGTACAGAAGAAATTGTTAATGTTTTATTTATTGCAAGAGAAGTTTAAAAAGAAAAGTGTGTTCAAGATGGCCTTATATACTGTGTGAGCATTTTGTAAAACATTGAAACCTATTTGAGATGGTAGTACATGAGAGCATTTCTTACGACTTATTCTATATTGTTTTTCCTCATCCTAAAAAAGTTGAATAAATCTGTTTGGTTCAGTTTTCCTACAGTAAAAAAGATAAGCTGTGGGTGGCAGTGGGGGAAAGAGGGTCTGTGGGAACTCTCTGTACTTTGCACTCAATTTTGCTGTGAACCTAAAACTGCTCTTGAGAAAAGTACATTGGACCCTAAACAACACAGGTTTGAACTGTGCAGGTCCATTTATACTGGGATTTTTTTCCATAAATATGTACTGCAGTCCTACACGATTCAGCTTTGGTTGAACCTGTGGAGGTTGGCAGCGGGCCAACTGTAAAGTCATATCCGAGATTATTCGACTGCTCAGAAGGTCCGCACCCCTAACCCCCATGTTGTTCAAGGGTCAACTGTATATATGTCTGTATATGTGTATGTGTATATATACATTATATATATATATACACACACACACACATATATATTAATACAAAAGAAACTCACACCTTTTACCAAAATTTAAGTAACTTGTGATTGGATAAACGTAGTAATGACACACACACACACACACACACACACACACACACACACATCCCACTATGAGAATTCCTGCTGTTAATTTGACAGACAAGAGATTTTCTAAAGGGTTCTAAATCATTTGTCACACTGAAAGATTCAGTCATCCAGGCTCTTCTAGAATTTACCAAAAAAACTATTTCCATAAAATTCTTTGCATTTAGCTGAGTTGGAAAGTCGATATGACAGCCGCACCAGCTCCCTTTAACCTGGCCCTCCTGCAGGCGCTGCACACACACCGGTGTCCTCACACAGCCCTGCCTCTCTCCTCTCATTAGGAAGACGAGGTCTGTAAACATTTTTCAGGAATTCAGTGAGCATTTGATAAATGATGAGAATTTTTCAATATATTCATGTGTCTCTGGTAACTAATGCAAATAAAAGAAAAGCACCGAAGAACCTGTGCTTTTTATTGTGAACACAAATTATAGTAAACTCAGCTAAAAATTGTGGTCCAAGGAGAGCAATTTAGAAAAATCCCTCAGCCATATATTAAACAGATCAAGGTCCAAGTTGAAAATTTACATGCACTTTATAAAACCCACCAGCTCCTTGGAAAGAACCTGAATTTCCCACGTGTACTCTATATAAATCTCACAAACATTCACAATCCATTTGTCGTCATTGAGCCTTCAACCACTTCATTCCCAAGGAATTGCTTGGCCATTTAAATATAACTCCCTTCCGGGGTGGTACAGTTTCTAAGCACAGTGTTTCACTTCCCAGAAGCTGGAGGCTTGAAAGAAACATGTGGACAGTCGTGGGAGAGTATAGATAAATTGCAGTTAGATATAAAATTTTCACGAAGTGCCCTGGGCATATGAATGACCCTACCTCAGAGCTATATGATGCAGGAAGGGCCATGGAGAGGTCATTAAGTCCATTCTCCTGCCTCCAAGTGGGACTGCACCATCCATTGGCCTGAGTCACACGGGGTCAAAGGTACAGGTAGGCTTTGAAGTGGGTCACGAAGGGAGAAGTTTGACTGTTTGCAGGCCGGGTGCAGTCAGGGCATTGAAACCACCTAGTTATTTTAACAGAGAGAATTTAATATAGACAATTGTTAACCGAGGTTTAAAGAACTTCAGAGACAAAGGGGAGACACTGAGGTCTCACAGAGGAAGTAAATGCGGGAAGCAGCTACCATCCCTGCTGGGAAACAAGGGAAGGGATTGCTAGAACTTAAAAAGTTTGCAGGATGAGTCCTGTGGAACTGGGACCTGCACCTGGGAGGAGGGATGCTTTCTGCTGGAGCTGTCTTCTTGGAGAGGTATATTCAGGCTGTTCTTAGAGTGACCCGGAACTCTCAGCTGGAGGAGATGGCTGGTTCTGAAACCACCTGCTGTGTCCAGAGTGAAGAACCAATTCTAGGGTGATGTTGACAGCAAGAGAAAGTAAAGCAGAAAGGAGTAAATTCCTTCTCCTTTCTTCCTTTTAGTCTCCTCCACGGAAGAACCACACCCAGACTCAACATCCCAAAGCAGAGTAAGGGAGGTGGGTTCGTGCTGAGAGCCAATAGTCCAACAGCCGACATAACATCCAAAGTAAAAGGTGGTGAGCCTTTACAGCTGGCGTACACATTCAAACAGCTCTGCCAAAAGACAGACTGTCTGCATACAAGACAGCAGGACAGAAACCAGGAAATCGGTTGAGTCGAAGTATAAAGGTGGATTAGGGTGGTGGATGTTGGAAACATAGGGAACTGAAAACATTCTGTTGCCATATAAACATCATTGGTAAGATTCCTTTGTGAACTCTTTCAGTACCTTGAAAGGGCAGATAACCTTGACAAAATCAATTTTGTGAGCTTGTCTCTTCCTTCTTCCAAAGTTGTCTGCACCTTAAGCTGAAAAAAGGAGCAGTTTTGTCTCCTATTAACACAAAGACCCTGCTAACACTTTGAAATGACTGCTTCAGGGTCTGCCGCGGTTCTCAGATGACTGCATCCTTTTTCCTCTCTCAGGGATGGAGCAGTGATTTGACTCTTTCAGTTAATTATATTTGCAAGACCACTTTGGAGGCATTATGAGGAGGATTCTTGCTCTGGTTTTTCTAAACACAGAGCACTAGACTCAGCATGTCTAGGCATTGGAACAATGTGTCCTGTCCTCTATGACCTGGAGTTCCTTGCGTTTGTACCAGAAAATGAATCATGTATTCAAATGCCATCATTGCTCTGTTTTCCTTCTAGTCATACGCCCATTACTGCTTTAATCATAGCCTTCCTCCTGAGCTGCAGTGAAAGAGAAGTGAGTGAAGCATTCTACATCCTACTGTGATTGGAGTTTTATAGCTATGCTTAACTGTCAGACTTCCTTCCTTTGTGGAAAAAAGCGACGTTTTCTTCCAATCAGTATCTATTCCATTTTCCCTGAGCACGTGTACATGTGCGGGCACACGTGAGGCAAATACTCCTCTGTAAAAAGAGCAAGAGACCAACAAAACTAGAATATTGTTGGAAAAATACCAAAGTGAAGATAGAAGGACATAATCAGGTGCATATGTTGTGAGCTGGTTATAAATATTAGAGGCAAAGAAAGTGGAAGTCATAACCTGCCTCATCTGTTCACGTCAAGTGGAATGAATCATAGCAACAACTGGGGTGGTGACTCAAGCAGTAATTTAAGAAGAATTTGGGGAAGGAGAAGATGAAAAGCTGGCAACTCTGTAAACCTTGAGAGTACCTGTTCACGCAAAACTAGTGCACCTTCATCAATCAACATCTAACAATGAACTGTCCCTAGGTGTCTCTGCCAGTCAGTGTGGTGGAGACCTTCCTCCCCTTTCTGAAGACAGGTAAGAGAAATAGATCAATGGTGGGTCTCGTCAACCCACCACTTCCTAAAAGAGATGCTGAAATTTCTTGGTTAGGATTATAAACCCATAGACACAGCTAATTAAGGGGTAGTGTCACCCTGAAAAGACTGGTTACCCTTTAGTAATTCTAAAAGAAACAAAAACAGGAACCAAATTTAACCACAGCTGATAGTTTCTGGAAAGAATGTAGACAACCAAAAAAGAAAAATGTTTGTGAATCATTAAGTTCCCAAAACCCAAATCAAACTGACTACCCCAGGCTCGTTTGCCAAATAGGGGCCCATGGAGGGGTGCTTAGCCCTTCCAGGATCTAATATGACTGTGAAGCAGATCAGGACCAAAAAATGGAGGTGTACAGACTTTTGTCTCCTTGGTGAAACTTGGGAGGCTACATCTTGTGATGGGAGGAGGGAGGTACACAGAGGCCTCCTCCAAATGAGATCACTGCCTCTGGTTGTAAGTTTACTTCTAACTGAAGGTGTTTCACCTGGAAGAGCTTTAGGTGAAGGAAGAGCTCACTGGCTGGTCTCACAGGAAATGTGGACAATTCTTGGGGAGGGAGATGATTGTTTTATGAACTGGAGAGGTAACTGATGGCTAGAAGGTGTTTCATTTCTATTATCTGGGCCCTGAGGCCAGAAAGAGCATAGGTGAGTCCTGATTCAATGATTTGCACTGCAAAGAAGTCCTATGCAAGGTTAGAATTTTAAAAAAGAATGGGAATACAGAGGACCAGGGTAAAGAGATCATAATAAGTCTGACCACGTTTATGGCCTGGTTATTCGAGGAATCAAAATATACCAAAAAGGAGAGGAAGAAATTCAGAAAACAGGGAGAAATTCTAAGAAAAGTGAGAAGACTAAGAAAGAAGAGAAAAGGGCATCGGAGATGAGAAATACTCCAAGAATAGTGGAAAATTAGTGTAAACTTTATTTTCAATCTCTATTGGTGCTCAAGGTAAATAAAGGACAGCTTGATCTCCTGAAAAGAATCACTGGTAGAGGGGAAGCAAAGAAGAAAAGTCAAAGAGCAGTTCTCCTAATGGGACCAGCTACCAAGCAAAAGGCTGTCACACTAAATAAGGCTGGGAAATTTAATTACCAGCCAAATACTATGCCAGCAGCAGAGAAAGCGCTGCTGAAATCAGCTAGACTGGGCTTACTACAGTTACTGGGCTTGAGGGTAAACTTTGAAAACCCTCCCAAGAGGCAGAGTAGATAGATAGGAGAGGGACCATCAGGGTCTCTGTCACCATCAACAGAGAGTGACTGTAATTCTCTTAAGCAAAGGACAATTGGGCAGTAAATTCTCTGTCAGTATGCCAGTTCTCTGTCCATATGTAGCCGGGTACAGACCACAGGTAAGAAGTTGGGCATGCCAAAGAGGGTGACTGTAATTGATTCAAAAATGGAATCTGTTCAATGGATAAAGAAGATGCGATACGCACACACACAAATTAAATACTACTCAGCAAAGCTTTCGACAGAATTCAACACCCATTTATGATAAAAACCCTCCAGAAAGTAGGAATAGAGGGAACTTTCCTCAACATAATAAAGGCCATGTATGACAAACCCACAGCCAACATCATCCTCAATAGTGAAAAACTGAAACCATTTCCACTAAGATCAGGAACAAGACAAGGTTGCCCACTCTCACCACTATTATTCAACATAATTTTGGAAGTTGTAGCCACAGCAATCAGAGGAGAAAAAGAAATAAAAGGAATCCAAATCGGAAAAGAAGAAGTAAAGCTGTCACTGTTTGCAGATGACATGATACTATACATAGAGAATCCTAAAAAGGCCACCAGAAAACTACTAGAGCTAATCAATGAATTTGGTAAAGTAGCAGGATACAAAATTAATGCACAGAAATCTCTAGCATTCCTATACACTAATGATGAAAAATCTGAAAGTGAAATTAAGAAAACATTCCCATTTACCACTGCAATGAAAAGAATAAAATATCTAGGAATAAATCTACCTAAGGAGACAAAAGGCCTGTATTCAGAAAATTATAAGACACTGATGAAAGAAATTAAGGATGATACAAATAGATGGAGAGATATACCATGTTCTTGGATTGGAAGAATCAACATTGTGAAAATGACTCTACTACCCAAAGCAATCTACAGATTCAATGCAATCCCTATCAAACTACCACTGGCATTTTTCACAGAACTAGAACAAAGAATTTCACAATTTGTATGGAAACACAAAAGACCCTGAATAGCCAAAGCAATTTTGAGAGAGAAAAACGGAGCTGGAGGAATCAGACTCCCTGACTTCAGACTATACTACAAAGCTACAGTAATCTAGACAATATGGTACTGGCACAAAAACAGAAATATAGATCAATGTAACAGGATAGAGAGCCCAGAGATAAACCCATGCACATATGGTCACCTTATCTTTGATAAAGGAGGCAGGAATATACAGTGGAGAAAACACAACCTCTTCAATAAGTGGTGCTGGGAAAACTGGACAGGCACATATAAAAGTATGAAATTAGAACACTCCCTAACACCATACACAAAAATAAACTCAAAATGGATTAAAGACCTAAATGTAAGGCCAGACATATCAAACTCTTAGAGGAAAACATAGGCAGAACACTCTATGACATAAATCACAGCAAGATCCTTTTTGACCCACCTCCTAGAGAAATGGAAATAAAAACAAAAATAAACAAATGGGACCTAACGAAACTTAAAACCTTTTGCACAGCAAAGGAAACCATAAACAAGATGAAAAGACAACCCTCAGAATGGGAGAAAATACTTGCAAATGAAGCAACTGACAAAGGATTAATCTCCAAGATTTACAAGCAGCTCATGCAGCTCAATAACAAAAAAAACGAACAACCCAATCCAAAAATGGGCAGAGACCTAAATAGACATTTCTCCAAAGAAGATATACAGATTGCCAACAGACACATGAAAGAATGCTCAACATCATTAATCATTAGAGAAATGCAAATCAAAACTACAATGAGATATCATCTCACACTGCTCAGAATGGCCATCATCAAAAAATCTAGAAACAATAAATGCTGGAGAAGGTGTGGAGAAAAGGGAACACTCTTGCACTGTTGGTGGGAATGTAAACTAATACAGCCACTATGGAGAACAGTATGGAGGTTCCTTAAAAAACTACAAATAGAACTACCGTATGACCCAGCAATCCCACTACTGGGCATATACCCTGAGAAAACCATAGTTCAAAAAGAGTCATGTACCAAAATGTTCATTGCAGCTCTATTTACAATAGCCAGGACATGGAAGCAACCTAAGTGTCCATCATCAGATGAATGGATAAAGAAGATATGGCACATATATACAATGGAATATTACTCAGCCATAAAAAGAAATGAAATGGAGGTATTTGTAATGAGGTGGATGGAGTTAGAGTCTGTCATACAGAGTGAAGTAAGTCAGAAAGAGAAAAACAAATACAGTATGCTAACACATATATATGGAATCTAAGGAAAAAAAAAAAGCCATGAAGAACCTAGTGGCAAGACAGGAATAAAGACACAGACCTACTAGAGAATGGACTTGAGGATATGGGGAGGGGGAGGGGTGAGATGTGACAGGGTGAGAGAGTGTCGTGGACATATATACACTACCAAATGTAAAATAGATAGCTAGTGGGAAGCAGCCGCATAGCACAGGGAGATCAGCTCGGTGCTTTGTGACCACCTAGAGGGGTGGGATGGGGAGGGTGGGAGGGAGGGAGATGCAAGAGGGAAGAGATATGGGAACATACGTATATGTGTAACTGATTCACTTTGTTATAAAGCAGAAACTAACACACCATTGTAAAGCAATTATACTTCAATAAGGATGTTTAAAAAAAAAATCTACAAACAATAAATGCTGGAGAGGGTGTGGAGAAAAGGGAACCCTCCTGCACTGATGGTGGGAATGTAAATTGATACAGCCACTGTGGAGAACAGTACGGAGGTCCCTTAAAAAACTAAAAATATAACTACCATATGACCCAGCAATCCCACTACTGGGCATGTACCCTGAGAAAACCATAATTCAAAGAGTCATGTACCACAATGTTCATTGCAGCTCTATTTACAACAGCCAGGACATGGAAGCAACCTAAGTGTTCATCAACAGATGAATGGATAAAGAAGATGTGGCACATATATAAAATGGAATATTACTCAGTCATAAAAAGAAACGAAACTGAGTTATTTGTAGTGAGGTGAATGGACCTAGAGTCTGTCATACAGAGTGAAGTAAGTTAGAAAAGAGAAAAATAAATCCTGTATGCTGACACATATATATGGAATCTAAAAGAAAGGAAAAAAAAAATGGTCATGAAGAACCTAGGGGCAAGACGGGAGTAAAGACACAGACGTACTAGAGAATGGACTTGAGGATATGGGGAGGGGGAAGGTTAAGCTGTGACAAAGTGAGATAATGGCATGGACATATATACACTACCAAATGTAAAATAGATAGCTAGTGGGAAGCAGCCGCATAGCACAGGGAGATCAGCTTGGTGCTTTGTGACCACCTAGAGGGGTGGGATAGGGAGGGTGGGAGGGAGACGCAAGAGGGAAGAGATATGGGAACATATGTATATGTGTAACTGATTCACTTTGTTATAAAGCAGAAACTAACACACCATTGTGAAGCAATTATACTCCAATAAAGGAGTTAAGAAAAAAAAAAAATAAGTACTACTCAGCAATCAAAAAGAATGAAATTTTGCCATTTGCAGCAAGATGGATGGACTTGGAGGCTGTTATGCTAAGTGAAATAAGTCAGACAGAAAAAGACAAATACTGTATGATATCACATGTGTGGAATCTAAAAAATAAACTAGTGAATATAACAAAAATGAAACAGACTCACAGATACAGAGAACAAACTAGTGGTTACAAGTGGGGGAGGGAGGGGGGAGGGGCAAGATAGGGGTAGGGAATTAAGAGGTACAAACTACTATGTATAAAATAAATAAGCTACAAGGATATATCGTACAGCATGGGGAATACAGCCAATATTTTTTAATAACTATAAATGGAGTATAACCTTTAAAAACTGTGATTCACTGTATTGTACACCTGAAACTTATATAATATTATACATCAACTGTAACTCAATTTAAAAAGGAAGAGTTAATGTCTGGCACAGCCAGTTGTTAAATATTTTGACATAAGAAAAACAAAACTGGAATCTGTGACATCTGACCTCTCAGAGTACCTAAACCAGTGGCCTTACCCAAAGTTCCTATGTCTAAGATGAAGAAGTAGGGAGAGGGGAAAGGGGGTTAATGTCATGACCGTCCCTAAGGGTTAACTAAAAACGCCACACATGAATGAAGCAACTTGGTTCTCTGTGTCTCAACATCTATGCTCTTTGCAAGTTAAAGTTCTAATTCTGAATACCTTAAAACTACAAACATACTCTAATGAAGCATTTCACTTTCATATTATGGAAAAGACATGCCTTTTCCAGAATAAAATTAACTCCTTGGTTTATACGTGAGGATGAAGTTAATATTCTGTAATGAGGTGTGTGACTGCCTTGCGTCAGAAAGTCAGTAATTAAATCTACGAAACTGGAAACAAAATTTCACGGTTAGCATGTGTGCACGTGTCTGCTTATATGTTGGCTGATTGCAGCATGGCTGAGTCCCTTGTGACAATTTCTTTGTGGACATGTGTATTCTGTCTCCCCTCTTGGGTCATGCTAGAGATAAAAATTCATCAGTAAAAATGTATAGCATCAGCACAATAGATATAATGAATATATCCTTTGGTTTGGGATTTACCAGAGAAATAAGTGGATTTTGGAAAATTAAAACTATTAGTATAAATTAACTCATATACTTAATCACTAAGTATTTCAGACTCAATGTCTTCTAAAATTTGAGGGAAGGTGGTAATGTGGGTTTTATTTTTATTTTTTAACATTTTAGCTATAATTTCCTTGATTTGAGGTGAGATTCCTTCTTAAATTCCTTGGATTGCAAGCAAAATTCTTCCCTGCTTTTTAAAGAAAGACCACTTTTTTTCCCGTCAAAAGCAGCCTTTAGTGTCTCGAAGTGTTGGTTGGAAATTAGACACAGATAAAGAGAAAAAAACATGGTAATGGCAACATGCCAGCAGTTTGGAGTTGGAAGAAACTTTTTAAGCTTTTTAATAATTTTGGCCTAAAGCCACTACCTCCCAGGTTGCAGGTAATAACTCCACAGCCATTTTCTAGTGAAAGCACAGTATGAAGTGATTTTGAAAGGTTTATGGCATGCTTTTATTTTTAAATAAAAAGTAAAAGGTGATGAAGCATATGGTACAGTATCTGGGGGATCTTACGTGATGTTTGCAGTTGAATCAGGAAGAAATTTGTCAGTAAGTTTGGCCTTTAATCTTTTGAGGTAAAGGTATGTTTTATCTCCTTCTTACAATGGAAGCTATCTTAAAATGTAAAATTGTGGGTGTGGGCAGGGTATATTATAATTCATACACCAAAATATGGATACTTGTATTCCAGCAAATGTAACCTCCTGTTTCCACATTTCTCTTTGTGCAAAACACTCTGAGCCAGCCCTCAAAATGTCTGAAAATGGTATGAATATTTTAATATATATATAATGTGGACGCAGATGTGTAACTGAAATGTACTATCTGTATATTTCATTTATGATTTGATTTTTGTGAGCCCAGACCACATTGTAAAAGCTCACAAAGAAACTATCAGATATAAACCTTCTGGGTGAGATTTTTCACAGTACTATAATCTTGTACACATTTTTAGTAATTTTTTTTTTTTTTTACTATTGATTCAGTTGTACCTTCTAAGAGAATATAAATATTGACATCAGATTAAAATTTGATCTGAAAACCCTCAGTATTCCAGAAACCTTTTCCACTAGTTTAACTGAAGCTTTTAAAATATCCAAAAATTACGGTTTAAGCTAGATCTGCTTTGCCTAATAAGTGTCATTGTTTCTCACCTTACTTTTGCATCCAGTTTCTAAAAAAAACACATTTCTTAATTCATGATTCTGTCCCTCAATAGCAGATTAGCAAGCTAATGTTCACTAAGGGTGAATTAGGCAAATGGAAAACTGGTATTACCTGAAAGGTTTAAAGCAGGGATGAAGTAAAGGAAGGCTTTACATAGAGATGGGTTTTTAAATACTGTATTATTTTGAAAGCAAAGGAGGGAAGGTATCAACACTGAATCTTCTGGAGTAAAAGCAACATCAAAAAGCTCACGGACATCATGAATGGGATATAAAAGTAGATTCTATGTAAGGAATTCTGTTTGATAGGCTGAGGGCCAAATTCCCTACGGTACCCTGGGGGAAAAGTCAGGATTTCTTTCTTTTCCAGCAGCAGCAGGTATTTGCTCTGAGGTTACCAACATGGAAGATCATTTGAACTTCTCACATCTTGGAGCTAATTCCAGATGTATAGAGAAAAGTCAAGAGGAAAGAAAGATGTTACCAGAAGGAAAATAGAAATCACATCCCCCACTGTGTTCCTATGGACGCTTCATCTGCAGATCCGCCTTAAATCACATCAGTCCCACAGCCCAGAATGGATAAATAACACAACCTAACTGCTTCATTAGAGTATGTTTGGCTCATAGTAAAAACACTAAAGCATATGTTTAGTGATGACACTAAATAGCAAAAATATCAAAGATAGTAGGTGGAGATACATTTGTATGTAAATGAGTTTGGAAACATACTGAAAAATAATTAAAAGCAAAACAAACCAAGGCTTGAGTGAGTTGACCTGGACCTGAAGACTGGGCAGCCCTTGTCTCCAGACTCAGACAGGTTGGACATCTGCTCAGGGACCCACAGAGCTGAGTGCCCCTCACCTGAGAGTGACAATAAAACTCACTTTACTGTGTAAGGAAACCATCTTAACAAAAGTAGCATGCATTCCCCCGCTCTCCACGCCATCATATCACTGTTCATTGTTTCTGTACCTATTGCTAATGGAAATTGTCTTTATCATTCATCTATATCTATCTATCTATCTATCCATCTATTTATATGTTTCTGTCTCCTGCAACTAGAAGGCAAACTCCAAGGACCTCATCTCTCTGGTTCACCGCTGGGTTTTCAACACCCAGAACTATGAGTAGAACAGAGTAGGTGGAATGTTTGCTAAATTTGTCCATGAGCACTCTGGATTCACACACACACACACACACAAGGCACTCTGTACCACTATGGTAGAAATGAAGCCCATTAAAAAAAAAACACCTGGTTTATATGTGAAAGTAAAAACAGAGAAATACTGGTTTGGTGCGAGTGTGACAGAAAACATCCTGAAGGCTGTTTTGCCGCACAGGTGAAATGCAAGGTTTAAATGTCATGTATAATGTGAAAGGTGAGGTAGAGTGAAAGGAAGAATGAAATGGGAGGATTCAACTTTATGTAAATAAGAGCTTGATCAACCAGTATGTTGCTATAGTTCCAAGAGGGCAAGACAAACCAGTAACCATTTCTTGCCTCCCAGTGATATGCAACATGGTTGGTATTGGTGGGTTCACTTCAGTTACCTCTTTAAGCTACTGCAAGACATATATCAATATACAGTTGCTTCTTTGGGTAAAGAGCTCAGTTTTGGTTAAAATGTCTACTGACACTTTTAAAGTGTACCCTAAACTTCAGTAATGCCTTTCTAGGCTTTTAAACATTTCTGCCTTGATGCTCCAATTTTATCTTGCTAATGGAATGTTTGGACAATAGATTAGACAAAGCAACTTCCTGCTCCAACAAACTGACATTCTGTGGATTCCCAGAAAAAGAAAACTAAACTCTGAAGTCTTACCCAGAATTTTCTTGCAGGTAAACCAATTAGACTCATTTTCATTCAACTGATGTCTCCTGGTGGATGATAAAATAAGGACATTAAAATCATTAGAAGGCTATTAAAATAATATTTTCCATGGCTGTAAAAGAAAACTGCCATGATGTAACATATAATATCATGATATGAGAATGTTATAGATGATGTTTTCTTTTTTACACTTTTTTATTTTTAAATTTTCCTAAGAACATATGTATTATTTTAGAAAGAAGACATAAGATTAAAATTTTTAGATTTATAAAGGTCTGGGGAAATATAAATTCCTGAATGGAAAAATTTAAGTTTTATAAATTAAAAGACAATTTTGCAATGGAGGTAAAAGTCAAAATTGCTCTGAGAATTTGCTCTTTGAAATAACTCCCCAACAGTCTGTTTCATTAAATTTTTTAGTCAATTAAATATCTTTTGCTCTCAGTGTTGGTTGAAGTACTGTGAAGGCAAGAATGTATGATTCTTTATACAGTTCTCATTAGTATTTTCTAATTTCAGCGAACTGTTTCTTTTGTTGTTCTTCGCCACTTACCATTTGCTGTTTTATAACCTTATCAACTGCCTGCAAGTAAAATCTATTGCTTTCAATACAATGTTCTTCTTAAATGCTTTTAGTTTTAATTGAACTATTTTTCCTGTTGAATTTGCTTAAGCCACATATTTTGTATTCAAGCAGATGTTTATGAAATAAATATTCATATTGAGTTTATGTGTCTCATAATTCCACGTATTACAGATTGTTTCAGATGAATCTACAGGCCTCATTTTCTTCTCACTTAAAAAAATGCACCTAGAATAATATTTAAATTATATTTACACATCTAATAAAGATATACAGTCATTTTAATAGCTCTGCACTGTCAATCATTGATAGGAAAATATAACCTGACACGCTCTGGATTTATCTCTAACGGGCAATGCCTTTGAAAGTGCTATAGCTCTTGGTTAACACAGCCTTTTTCTGGAATTCATCTACCATCAGCGTGTACTTTTGTTGTTGTTGTTCGTTTGTCTCTTTGAGAGACTCTCCTATCCCTTGTCAGGTAAAAACGTAGTTCAAATATGTACTTCTTTCTCCTCTTAGCAGTCTGGTGGATCCCACCATTTGGAACTGATAGTTTTAAATCCAAGTTAATTATGATGATTTTCAAACTTGTGTTATGAGTATTATGTAAATTTACAAGATTAAAATTTAATATAGACCAAGGGATGTATTGCTTCTATGGGCTGGAATACAGCCTTCTCTAGGGTGGCATTGCATTCATTTTTTTAAAGACTTTTTTAGAGTAGTTTTATATTAAATTGAGAGGAAGATATGAAGATTTTCCATATCCCCCCTGCTTCCACACGTGCATACCTTTTCTCATTATCAGCATCCCCCTGGAGTGGTACATTTGTTACAGTCGATGAACCTACACAGACACATCACAACAATCCAAAGTCCACAGTTTGCATTAGGGTTCACTCTTGGTGTTGTGCATTCTGTGGGTTTGGACAAATGTATAATGACACATATCCTTCATTAAAGTATCATACAGAGTATTTTTACTGCCTTAAAAATCCTATGTGCTCTGCTTACTTATCCCTTCCTTCCCCATAACCTTTGACAACCACTGATCTTTTCCCTGTCTTCATAATTTTACTTTTTTTACACTGTCACAGTTGGAATCATACACTATGTAGCCTTTTCAGATTGCCTCCTTCTGTAATTTTTTTAATTAAAAATTAATACTGAAAAATGCTCACCAACATCTGAGCCTTCAGCAAATTGCAAGCTTTTTGCCGTAGTAACATCAAAGACCACTGATCACCACAACAAATATCATCATAACTTGAAATATTGTGAGAATTACGAAAATGTGACACAGAGACATGAAGTTAGCAAATGCTGTTGGAAAATGGTGCCAATAGACTTGCTTGATGCAGGGTTGCCACAAATATTCAATGTAAAAAACACAGTGTCTGTGAAGCACCATAGAGCAAAGCACACACACACACACACACACACAAGTATGCCTGTAATTAAAGCCCCTACATATTTTTGGGGGGGGTTGTGTCTTACACGTGTGTTCATATTTAAAACAAAATTCTTTCTCAACGTTTTTGTCAAACAGATCCCATTAGACCACCATGTTTGTTTTTCTCAAGTTTGTTTTCCCCCTCTGAGAAGATCTCTTCGCAAGCATGGGCACCAAATAGCACTTCTTTTTGGTGAGTCTCTTAAAAGTACATCATGAAGAATTTTCAAACGCATATTGTGAGTTGACCCCTCTTGGCATGAATGATGTCCCTCATCAGCATCAAAACATTATTGTCCTGTGTTTGGCTGGTTGAGGCCTCGACATTGATCAAACTCTACCACGGAATGTGCTTGCCCAACTTTGTTGCTCACTGAGCATGTTTTATTAATTATTATTTTACATCATCTCTCCTGGGTTTTCTTCTCCCTGTCAACAGGCTTTAGTCTTCACTAGCTCTTTAAAAGCGCCATTATCAAGCCCACTTACAATGATGGTCCTTTGCCACACCTGGCCTTGATTCTCCACCGTGCTTTCAATAGACTCGACTGCAGTGAGCATGCATCAGAATCACCCGGAGGGCTTGTAGGAACACAGGCTGCAGGACGCTAGCCCCGCAGTTTCTGATTGGTAGGTTTGGGGCGGGGGCTGAGAATTTACATATCCTAACAGGTTCCCGGGTGATGCTGATTCCGCTGATCTGGGACCTCACTGAGACGCAGGGCCTACCAGTGTGCCTTGCGCCTCATACTGTTTGCCAGTTTTCACAGCTAGAGCCACTTAACTCACACGTGATTCTGCCCCACGCAGGTAACAAGGAATACAGGCCTTTCATTGGTTCCCTACGACGTAACTTTACGGCGGATTTGACGTGAGTAGCAGAGCTGAGCCTCGGCTGAGTTTTCCAGCTCCCGCACTTCATCCCTTCCTGGATACCTTGCTGGACACGCTCTTTCCTCTGGGACTAGGAGACTTTGATTTCCCTTGCTCAGTTCCTTCCGGAAGCTGAAGATGAGCAGGTAAGTTCACTTCCCACGTCTGGGAATCTACCTGGTTGCCTTCTGGACATTTGTGACCCTGTGCTCACCTAGGTGGTGTTGGTTTGCCTGCGCGGATTTCTTTCCATTTCTTGTTGTTAAGACTTTGAAGTTTGCCTTTTCTGTGACAGTGAGCCTAGTGTCCTGGGTCTGGCATTCCCAGGCCTGACTTCAAATACCCCAGGCTACCTTCTCTGCTTTTCAAACATGGATTATTTATTCAGTTGAACAACATTGTTGCTATTTCTATGACAGCTGCCCTTTCTTTCCCTCTCTTGATTTCTATATGTGTTTCCAGAGCCCTCAACCCCGGGCTCCATGTCCCTCACGCTCTGAGACTCAGTGCTGGCTTGGTCTTTTTCCTCTAAGAATGATTGCTTTTCTGGTAAGATCATGCACTTTGGCTGGACGGTTCTAATGTCACCTACATGCATGACTTAGATCCAAGTAATCAACCTATTTTTTCCTTTTAAAACATGTGTCAAGGAGGTCTGTGGGCTTCCTATGCAAAGTGTAGTCTGAGAATCGGTGGCTTTCATCAATTTAGGGATGTGTTAGAATGCAGCACCTCAGGCCCCGTCTCAGATGTTCTGAGTTAGAATCCACAGCGTAACAAGAGCCCCAGGTGATTTTCATGCACATTGTAAAGAACTGATGTATGGTATATAGCGCCTATAGGATGAATTGCTCCCATCTGAGACTAATTGTGAATCTCAACCTTACCAATCACTACTTTTTCCAACTTCCTTATCGCCACTGATGTGATTTTACAAACCTGTGTTGGGTGAGTTTCCCGCTGACAATGTGAACCATGACCAACAACCCATGACTCTGCAGGAACCCGAAGTTCTCTCTGTGTACATCTCACGTTTGTTGTTTCTTGGTATATCTTTTGCACAAAGCCTTTTCAACAGCGTCACCATACCAGCGGAAGATTTCTTCATGCTTTTGGCCATGATCTGGTGTGGGCTTGGATGACAGGCAGGCAGCCTGAGGGTCCAGGGTAGATGAGTACCACTCAAGTTCAACAATGAATTTTAGGTGCTTAATGTAATGCTGGCCCACAGGAGGTGACCATCCCAACTTATCAGCATTTATTGTGGAGAAGGTGTTGAAAGTAGATCAGGCTGGATGAACTAACTCCGCCCCGAGCTTCTGTGGTGACTGGGGCCAGCAATACTGGTCTGGACAGTGGCCAGTGAAAGGCCTTGTTGCCAGAAACTCATCAGTGAAGGGTCAGGACTCCAGCCAGTGACTGAGTCCGCAAGTCAGGTTCAACCATTGCAGGGAGGGGCTAATAAGACATATACAGAGTATGAGAGCCTCAGTCAAGACTGCCTACATTAGGATAGGGCTGCAGCCCCCAAAGGAGGAAACCACCACATTAACCTAGAGACCCAGGTGGACAGGCCCAGAAAGAACATGGGTTCTAGGATCCAAGCTGGGTTTGTGTGACCTTGAGTCAGATGGTCTTCCTAGACAAATGAAAATGCATGTCCAGGGTCTAATAGAGGACTCAAATAGTAGATACTTAATTAAATGGTAGTTACTACTATGTTTATTATAAAGGGATTCCTATTCTTATGTGAGCTTATGGACCTCAGGGCTGCTCCAGGTTCTTTGAATTCTGACCTGATTGGTTAGAGGGTTGGGTAGCTAGTGTGGTACCTTGTTCAGGATCTGAACAGAAGAAAGCATTCATGGTCAAAGCACAGGTGCTTAGCTAGGTATATTGGAGGACTTCCCACCCCCCCCCCCCCACCTTTTGTTCTCTTCCCTTGTGATTTGATGATTATCTTTAGTATTGTGTTTAGTTTCCTTTTTCCTTTTTGTGTGTATATCTATTAGAGATTTTTGGTTTGTGGTTACCATGAGGTTTTGGAATAGGCGTCTATATATATATGTGCTTGACTTAGGTTGCTGATCTCTTAATTTCAAATGCATTTAAAATATCCTGCCTTTGTACTCTCCTCCTCTCACGATGACTGGTTTTGATATTATATTTTTGTGTGGATGATTTCCTACCTTTTCTGTATGTTTGCCTTTACTGGTGAGCTTTCTTTCCCATTTCATAATTTTCTTGTTTCTAGTTGTGACCTTTTCTTTTCCACCTAAAGAAGTTCCTTTCGCATTTGTTATAAAGCTGGTTTAGTGGTGCTGAATTCTTTTAGCTTTTGCTTGTCTGTAAAGCTTTTGATTTCTCCATCAAATCTCAACAAGAGCCTTGCTGGGTAGAGTAAATCTTGGTTGTAGGTTTTTCCCTTATATCACTTTAAATATATCACGCCACTCCCTTCTGCCCTGCAGAGCTTCTGCTGAAAAATTCGCTGATAGCGTTATGGGAGTTCCCTTGTATGTTATTTGTTGCTTTTCCCTTGTTTTCCCTGTCTTATCTAATCTTGGATGTGTTTAAGAATATGTGATTATATCCAGTCTGATTTATTGTCAACAGAGATGTTGATCCAAATAACTTAGCCTATGGTTACTGGACACTTCAGACACAACTTAATTTTTTTCAGAAAGGCAATTTACTAAACTTTGGAAGACTAAGGTACAGGAGGATAGGACACAGTTTAGACTCTTGAGATGGAAATCATATCATTCTTCTAATAAATAAGCTAAAATAAATCAGCTAAAGCCTTGTTGGCTTCCCATTTGCCCCAAGATGAACTCCAGCTTCATTAGCTGATGCACATAGATGGCCTGTCCTTACTTTGCCGCAATTATTGTTCAAACTCATCTATTGCCACATTTATACACTAACTCTAAATTTCATTCACTTGTCTTTTCCTCTCTATATCGTGCTGTTTTCTATCTGGCTTCTTCACATGCTACTCCAGCTGCCAGATTAATTCTCACACCTCAATCTGTATGTCCAGACCCTGAAAACGTCTGCTGTCCACATTTCTGTGCTTCTCCTAGTTCTTCCATGAGCTACTTCTATTTGTACTTAACACATTACATCTGTTCATTGATTCAAAAGGTCATGTATTCATTGAGCAAATATCTGTTTATCATCTTCCCCTGTCCCCACCACTGTGGGAAAATGAAGATACAAAGATAAACAGGACAGCTTACCCCAGCTTTGTGTTCTCACTTGTACCTGTCTATTTAATGGTCTGTCTTCCTTAGTCTGTTATATCTTTTCAGGACCTGATACAGTATATGTACATTATAACTACAAAATAAATGTTTCTTGAATGACTTAATGAATGAGTATTCCAGCAGACAAAGGCTAAAGTAGGAAGTCCCAAAAGATAAAACTTGTGTTGAGATATGTCCGTGTCAACAGTGGTTTAGCCAACTCTTTGGAGTGAGTTTCAGGTGAATTTTACTTTCTTCTTTTTATTTTTTATGTATTATTTGATGTTTCTGTGATGAACATATTTATCTATAGAAGAATAAAACAAAAGGTATCAAAAGACTTAAAGCAACTTGGCAGCTATTCGCTGCAAGCTCATATGTTTTTGTATTGTTCTGGAACTGCCTCAAATTAAGACAGCCTGCTGTTTCCCTCGGTTCTGGCAAATCAGAGCTTGGAGGGTTCATTGTGTGAAAAATATCTGTGAGGACCTTGGTTAGCTACTTCAGAAGCTGAAGTACCAATTACTGTCAAAGAGGATGTGTAGAAAGCTGGTCACTTAAAAACATCTTTCTTCCTAACAATTCCCATAACATACATACATACATACATTCATTCATTCATTCATTCATTCATTCATTTATTTATGGCTGTGTTGGGTCTTCGTTTCTGTGCGAGGGCTCTCTCTAGTTGCGGCGAGCGGGGGCCACTCTTCATCGCGGTGTGTGGGCCTCTCACTATCGCGGCCTCTCTTGTCGCGGAGCACAGGCTCCAGACGCGCAGGCTCAGTAGTTGTGGCTCACGGGCCCAGTTGCTCCGTGGCATGTGGGATCTTGCCAGACCAGGGCTCGAACCCGTGTCCCCTGCATTGGCAGGTGGATTCTTAACCACTGCACCACCAGGGAAGCCCCCCATAACTTTTAAAATCCAATTCTCTCTAACAAACTTCAAATCTGCATTTTTATCACTTTAAGAAGTCTGACATTCCTAACAAATCCTTTCAATAGCCCGTTTCGGGGCACCACCTGAAATGCAGCTCACGCTCTTTCAGCTGATGACTGTATTTTTAGAACACCTGTGTTTTTCCATGGGTTTCCAGGCTTTGCTTTTGTGCCTCTTGGGATGGGATGTGGCAGAAAAACCTGTGGTTAGGACATATTGGTGCTACGTTGAGCAACCAGTTTTTGAAAATGTCCTGGACTGTTATTCAGAAGTAAAGAACACCCGAGGCAGAAGCTGCAGTGAGATTCACTTGGTCAGACTCTTCACCAGTTCTGATGGGAGAGGAGAAATTTGAAAACGCATCGCAGGGTTAATCAACATCGGGGAGAGGAATGCTAGTGAATGCAGGTTAGTGAACGACATCGTGGAAGCAGGGTGGCATGCTGGTAGGGCTATGGGCTGTAAGTGCAAATCAAACCTCTGTCATGAAGGCTTGTGTCTGTGCAAGTTGACCCCTCAGAATTCAATATTCACATCTATAAAGGGGATAATATTAATACCTGTCTCAAAAAAACGTTGTGAGGCTTGTCTGTGTCCACCGTATTCATGAAGTACAATAAATGTTAGTTTCCCTTTCCCTGTCAAGTAAATGAATGAAAAAAAAAAAACCCTTAAAAAATAAGTCCAAAAATTAATAGAATTAGAAATGAAAAAGGAGAAGTAACAACTGACGCTGCAGAAATACAAAGGATCATGAGAGATTATTACAAGCAACTATACGCCAATAAACCACGAAAAAATGGACAAATTCTTAGAAAAGCACAAACTTCCGAGACTGAATCAGGAAGAAATAGAAAATATAAACAGACCAATCACAAGTGCTGAAATTGAGACTGCGATTAAAAACCTTCCAACAAACAAAAGCCCAGGACCAGATGGCTTCACAGGCGAACTCTATCAAACATTTACAGAAGAGCTAACACTTACCTTTCTCAAACTCTTCCAAAATATAGCAGAGGGAGGAACACTCCCAAACTCATTCTACAAGGCCACCATCACCCTGATACCAAAACCAGACAAAGATGTCACAAAGAAAGAAAACTACAGGCCAATATCGTTGATGAACATAGATGCAAAAATCCTCAACAAAATACTAGCAAACAGAATCCAACAGCACATTAAAAGGATCATAGACCATGATCAAGTGGGGTTTATCCCGGGAATGCAAGAATTCTTCAGTATACACAAATCAATGTGATAAACCATATTAACAAGTTGAAGGAGAAAAACCATATGATCATCTCAATAGATGCAGAAAAAGCTTTTGACAAAATTCAACACCCATTTATGATAAAAACACTCCAGAAAGTAGGCATAGAGGGAATCTACCTCAACATAATAAAGGCCATATACGACAAACCCACAGCCAACATCGTTCTCAATGGTGAAAAACTGAAACCATTTCCTCTAAGATCAGGAACAAGACAATGATGTCCACTCTCACCACTGTTATTCAACATAGTTTTGGAAGTTTTAGCTACAGCAATCAGAGAAGAAAAAGAAAAAAAAAAGGAATCCAAATCAGAAAAGAAGATGTAAAGCTGTCACTGTTTGCAGATGACATGATACTATACATAGAGAATCCTAAAGATGCCACCAGAAAACTACTAGAGCTAATCAGTGAATTTGGTAAAGTAGCAGGATACAAAATTAATACACAGAAATCTCTTGCATTCCTATATACTAATGATGAAACATCTGAAAGAGAAATTAAGGAAACACTCCCAGTTACCAATGCAACAAAAAGAATAATATACCTAGGAATAAACCTACCTAAGGAGACAAAAGACCTGTATGCAGAAAACTATAAGACACTGATGAAAGAAGTTAAAGATGATCCAAACAGATGGAGAGATATACCATGTTCTTGGATTGGAAGAATCAGCATTGTGAAAATGACTCTACTACCCAAAGCAATCTACAGATTCAATGCAATCCCTATCAAACTACCAATGGCATTTTTCACAGAACTAGAACAAAAAATTTCACAATTTGTATGGAAACACAAAAGACCCTGAATAGCCAAAGCAATCTTGAGAGAGAAAGACAGAGCTGGAGGAATCAGGCTCCTGGACTTCAGACTATGCTACAAAGCTTCAGTAATCAAGACAGTATGGTACTGGCACAAAAACAGAAATATAGATCAATGGAACAGGATAGAAAGCCCAGAGATAAACCCATGCACATATGGTCACCTTATCTTAGATAAAGGAGGCAAGAATATACAGTGGAGAAAAGACAGCCTCTTCAATAAATGGTGCTGGGAGAACTGGACATCTACATGTAAAAGAATGAAATTAGAACACTCCCTCACACCATACACAAAAATAAACTCAAGATGGATTAAAGACCTACATGTGAGGCCAGACACTATCAAACTCTTAGAGGAAAACATAGGCAGAACACTCTGGCATAAATCACAGCAAGATCCTTTTTGACCCACCTCCTAGAGAAATGGAAATAAAAATAAAAATAAACAAATGGGACCTAATGAAACTTTAAAGCTTTTGCACAACAAAGGAAACCATAAACAAGATGGAAAGACGATCCTCAGAATGGGAGAAAATATTTGCAAATGAAGCAACTGACAAAGGATTAATCTCCAAAATTTACAAGCAGCTCATGCAGCTCAATACCAAAAAAACAAACAAGCTAATCCAAAAATGGGCAGAAGACCTAAATAGACATTTCTCCAAAGAAGATATACAGATTGCCAGAAACACATGAAAGGATGCTCAACATCACTAATCATTAGAGAAATGCAAATCAAAACTACAATGAGATGTCACCTCACACCACTTAGAATGGGCATCATCAAAAAATCTACAAACAATAAATGCTGGAGAGGGTGTGGAGAAAAGGGAACCCTCTTGCACTGTTGGTGGGAATGTAAATTGATATAGCCACTATGGAGAACAATATCGAGGTTCCTTAAAAAACTAAAAATAGAACTACCATATGACCCAGCAATCCCACTACTGGCCATATACCCTGAGAAAACCATAATTCAAAAAGAGTCATGTACTACAGTGTTCATTGCAGCACTATTTACAATAGCAGGACATGGAAGCAACCTAGGTGTCCATCGATAGATGAATGGATAAAGAAAATGTGTCACATATATACAATGGAATATTACTCAACCATAAAAAGAAATGAAATTATTTGTAGTGAGGTGAATGGACCTAGAGTCTGTCATACAGAGTGAAGTAAGTCAGAAAGAGAAAAACAAATACCATATGCTAACACATGTATATGGAATCTAAAAAAAAAAAAAAAAAAAAAAAAACTTCTGAAGAACCCAGGGGCAGGACAGGAATAAAGATGCAGATGTAGAGAATGGACTTGAGGACACGTGACGGGGGCAAGGGTAAGCTGGGACGAAGTGAGAGAGTGGCATGGACATATATACACTACCAAATGTAAAATAGCTAGTGGGAAGCAGCCGCATAGCACAGGGAGATCAGCTCTGTGCTTTGTGACCACCTAAAGGGTTGGGATAGGGAGGGTGGGAGGGAGACGCAAGAGGGAGGAGATATGGGGATATATGTATATATATAGCTGATTCACTTTGTTATAAAGCAGAAACTAACACACCATTGTAAAGCAATTATACTCCAATAAAGAGGTAAAAAAACAAAAAGTCAGTCCATAACTTGGTGATTGCTTAGATTCACTCTTGACCTCCTGTATTTTTCGAATTTTTTTCTAGGAGTACAGATGACTTTTATAAATCATTTAAGTTTCAGTGAAACAGGGAACACTTTATTGGAAGTCTGGAATAAATACTAGGTTCAAAAAGATCACCTATTAAAGCTACACAAATAAACCCAAGCAATCCCAAACTTTGAGATTATAACAAGAACACAAAATCAAAGAGGCTACTCAAAAGGAGAGAGAACTCGCTGACTCATGGAAATACATTCCAAGGGAGGAGAGGGATGCCCTCTTCAGTGTGCCCTCTCAGTCCGCATTCTCTCCCCTCCACCCCTCCTCCCCTGACTCTTCCCCTGAAACCTACCACCTCTCAAGTGCAAGTTCAACGTGGGGGTGGGGAGGAAAATGGGGTACTCCAGGGAGACTTTTTTTTTCTGCTTTCATCAAGAGCAGGTAGTCTGCTAGACCATAGAAGTGGGGCCATCCCATGATTATAGTGCAAGAAGGGCACTTCAAAATAAAAAGGCAGTTTTAGAAAATGCGAGTGAGTTGGATGAGTCTGTACCAAGGAGGAAACCAGGGAAATTCTAACATCTCGAGATTCCAAGTTGAAGATCATATACACTAAACAATGATAGATGCATCTAAATGATGAACTTAATGAAAGCACATGACTGAGTTCAAATAGAACCTCTTGGAAGCTTTTCAAGACACAAGTAAAATTTGTGACGTGATGCAATTAAAAGTAGCCTTAACTGAGAAGCAGTGTCAGCCAACATCGTTACTATACCAAACTAAGTCTCTGGAAGGGGATTTGGAAAATAATAACAGCTAGAGCTTATTAAGATGTGGCAGACACATAAGTGCTTCATAAGTGTCATCTTATTTAATCATCATTATCGTGTACAAAGTAAGTACTTTTACTAGCCTATTTGTCTGAAAGGAACTCAGGCACAGGAAGATGAACAATTTGCTGATTATCATGTGGCTAGTAAGTGGCAGGGCTTGAACTCTGAACCACTGTGCTGTGTTGCTTGATATATTTCAATCTAGTAAATGGACAGCCATATAGGGGTTTAGATAATTATTATGACACTACTTGGCTATTGACCAGAGGACTTAAAAGGACGAGGGAGGTGGTAGAAGTCTTATTGTGAACTGACCTTAGCCAGTTTGTCATACATAGCTGTGAGGTTCTTTTTGGTATCTAGTTACTGCCCATCACCTTGCTACCAGGTGATGATGAAAGCAAATTCTTCTACACATGGATACATTTATTGGGTAAATATTTATTAGCAAAGAATACACAATTTTTCCTCCATTATATTTTCCAACCTCAATGAAGTTTCAGTTTTCTGCCCTTGTATGAAAATTTCACTCAGGCAGACCAACAAAATTTCTGAGGCAGGATTCTGCATCCCAAGTGACAGTCATCCTGTAGTTAGAATTCTCCTAAACCAATGGCTAGCTAGATAAAGAATTGATTAGGGATCAGGCCATGGACTCCATCCGCAAGGGTGAGGGGTATACACCTAAGGGGATTCTTTTTTTTTTTTTTTAATTTGAGTTACACAATACTCCTTTTTAAAAAATTTTATTTGTTTTTGGCTGCGTTGGGTCTTTGTTGCTGCGTGCGGGCTTTCTCTGGTTGCGGCGAGCGGGGCTACTCTTCGCTGCGGTGCGTGGGCTTCTCATTGCGGTGGCTTCTCTTGTTGTGGAGCATGGGTTCTAGGTGCATAGGCTTCAGTAGTTGTGGCACGTGGGCTCAGTAGTTGTGGCTCACGGGCTTAGTTGTTCTGCGGCATGTGGGATCCTTCCAGACCAGGGCTTGAACCTGTGTCCCCTGCATTGGCAGGCGGATTCTTAACCACTGCGCCACCAGGGAAGTCCCCTTAAGGGGGTTCTTATAGCACCTCTTTCTTACAAGGGGCCGAGTGTCTTTAAATAATTTTAGCCAACACTCACGAATAACACATCCACACACAACTATGACATCCACACACAACTACCATATCCACACAACTAGAATACCTTTATTTTCTTCTAATGAGAACCCATTTCTATATTTATCATGTTTAAAGATGAACCACTTGTTCTACCAATGAAAATCCATTTTGTCTTCTAGTATGCTAATTAGGAAACTGTCAATTGTTTGTTGAGACTTGTAGGAACTGCCCCTGAAGTGTGACCCTTCAGGTAGAATACCAGCTGACAGCCTCTAAAATTAAAACTTAACTGGTGCCAACTTAATGTTACCTGATTATGCCGACATATTTCAAAGTAAATCACAGACCTTGTAACAGGATTGCATATTTCTAGTTTGCACATTTCTTGTTCTTCCTTTTGATTCTACTTTCGTTTTTTGGAAAGGTAATTTTTTCCCTTTAAGCTTTTTGGTTTTGCTCATGAAAAACAAATACTGGGATGCTCTTTTGTGATGTGTATGTTATTACACCTACGGTTAAAATATTCAAACCATTTGGATAACAATAACTGTATCTATTAAGTGCTTGCTATGGTACTGGGAATTTTACTGGGCACTTTGAAGGTACTATTTAATTTAAACCTCACAGTGATCCAATGATAACATTATTTTAGATTGCAGCAAACTAAATCTGAGACTCCAAGAGATTAAATATTTTTGCCAAGGTCAGGTAGTAGGTGACAGCAACTTTATTCAAATGCTGGTCTTCAACTCCAAGGCTCATGCTCCTAATTAATTCACTCTACTACTCTAGTGGGGTTATTTTAACTTTAAAAATTTAATTTTAAAGCACACGTTGTTTCTTGAAGACAGTACACCATTTACCCCTAATAGCTAACATTCTAACAATTGTTCAGGAACAACTCTAAGAGGATGAGGTATTGTGTATCTTTTTGTGGTGACTGTAAATAAAAATGCAAGAAGGCGGAGAGAAAGAGGTAGGAGTGTATGTGTGTGTGTTTGCTTCCCTGTGTTAACATGTTTTTAAGACAATTACAACATATTTAGAATATATCTTATTATCCAGAGTAAGAATGGCCTAAGCTTATAGCTCTTGGTAATTTTGATTTAACAATTCAGAAACCTTCCAAATGAGTGAAGAACTGTCCCTCTCACCCCACCCCATGCTTCTGTTAAAAGTTCTGTTAAAAGTTCTTTGAGAACTTTCCTGGTGGCGCAGTGGTTGGGAATCCGCCTGTCAATGCAGGGGACATGGGTTCGAGCCCTGGTCTGGGAAGATCCCACATGCCGCGGAGCAACTGGGCCCGTGAGCCACAACTACTGAGCCTGAGGTCTAGAGCCTGCGAGCCACAGCTGCTGAGCCCGAGTGCCACAACTACTGAAGCCCGCACACCTGGAGCCCATGCTCGGCAACAAGACAAGCCACCACAATGAGAAGTCTGCACACCGCAATGAAGAGTAGCCCTCACTTGCTGCAACTAGAGAAAGCCCGCACACAGCAACGAAGACCCAACGCAACCAAAATAAATAATAAATTTATTTTTAAAAAAAGTTCTTTGGATTCTAGAGATGTAGAGAACAACCTTCTGTGCTTGCAACACAGGAAATAAGTACCCTAGGGATTTGTCAAGTAGCTTGAAGATAGCTCTCATGTAATGGGCATATCATTGCAACCGTGCATGTAAATCTTTTCATGAAAACTGTTTCAAATATGATCTCTGTGAGATGAAAATGCATATAAAAATGTGAAATGTTCCCAGATCTTTGGCTTAAACTTTTGTAGACAAAGAAAGAGACCAACTAGATATTTATTTCTTGCTCACATAAAGTTCAGTCAGTCGTTGGGAGAGGTCATGCTCCACACAGTCATTCAGGGACCCAGGCAATGGAGAGCTGCATCTGCAACATGGGACTTTCAAAGTGACTCTGGTCATTAAAATCCAGCTGAAAGTTGGGAGAGAAGAGAACATTGAGAACCACATAAAAGGGTTTAGACAGATCAGGTTTGAAAGTGGGCTGTAACTTTTCCACTCACATTTCACTGAATACAACTCAGCTGCTTGGCCTTGCTTAGAGGCGGTGGGTTGGGGGGGTGTTGGGAATGTAACCTCTTTCTGGGCAGAAGCTTCCAAGTGAAATCTCTAAATTAAGTGTAAACAGAGGCCTTACCAGGAAGGAACCCTGGCCCCAGTGTTGGTTAAATAAACTGAGGGGAAGAATGTGCAGAAAAATCTTCGCGTCTGTGAGTGGTATACAATTCTTCCTGATGTTTCAGTTCCTTACTTGTGGAATTAATATGCAGGAAGATCTTTTCTGGAATTAAAATGCAGGAAGACCTATTTGCTTATAGTTGCACCTAGAATGTTGTAAAATGTTAACTATTACAGGAAAAATGGTCTCTTATCTTTGAGTAACGTTTTAAAATAACTCCATTAAAAGCAGTACTGTGGATGAAAAAAGAGCATGAGTCTTGGAGTCGGCCAGATCCTAGTAGCTAATGTTTAAGGATAGGAATGTATGAAATGCTGTATTGAATGAAAATATTTCAGTGTCTACTCAAAGGATGATTGCCATTAAAATCTGTACTTCAGGAAAAATCTGGGAGTTACTATACACTCTCCTAAAGTCATCAGGCCAGTAGGCAGCTAGGACAACAAAGGCTCATGATGTACTGAAGATCACTGAACACAGAGCCTGGCGCATTAGTCTTAGACAAACATGGGCCAACAGACCTTGAATCATCTAGTTCTCCTGCACTTGTTGAAGATAATACCCAAAGCTCAAGCCATTATTTAAACAAATAGTTTTGAAAATCAGAATGTTCAGAGAAATACAACTTCTACATTTCTCTTGTTCTACTGGGTGACTCATGCATATTTATAGCTCCATGCTTGTGGTTTATAAATGTGTGTGTGTGTCTCACGTGCACGCACACTCCTCCCAGGCTGTATCTGGGCAGCGGTCTAAGCTGCTAGACAAAACCATTTCCCTCTAAGTTGATAATTCAGGACTGGAGCTGCCACATGTTCAAAAGAAACATCTGTTCCTGAAGGCCACAGGAGACAACAATGAAAGAAAAACAGAATAATTTTACATGACAAAGTAAATCCAACAAATATGCAAATATAGCTCATCCATTGTATTTCAAAGACACTGGCATATAAGGGGAAGTAATGAAGCAGTAACATTGCCTACTATGCCATGGGGTCTGTTCCTATTTTTAGAGGTGTTGTATCAGACAAGTCATTATTTTTATCAACTTTACTGCGAGGGAGTGGTTGACGGTAATGAGGGGAGTGGCAATGAAGACAGACTTCATTTACATCCCAGTTTTGCCGCATGTGTCCATACAGGGTGATGGTGGTAAAATCATGTGTCCCGACGCTTTGGCCATAATGATGGTGGAGTCACCTTCGTTGAAGCCAACTGTGCTGCAGAAAAGCATTGCAAAGCAACCATGACAAAATTAGCAACTGGACTTTCACAGTGGAATATTGTGTGGCTGGGCTATTCAGTGGGGAAGGGGAGCAGAAGGTCAGAGATAAAGTAGATGGTGCAGAACCTCCAGGTTCTAAATATTAGGGAGTACCCTTCGAGCTCATATGGGGCTTTCTGGAAATTCTTGGTCCAAAGTGCCTTCCAATGGTGCTGGTGGTACAACTTGTGTCTAGGTGGTTCCTTGGTCTGCAACAGCCTGACTCCTGCTGCCTTCCCTGCAATCCTGAGCATTTGGAGCTCTGATTCCTGGCCACCTCAGACCATTGCCTTACCTGCACCCTTATATGGGGCCCACTTGTTTCCTTGCGCTAGAGCCTGTTTTCCCATTCCCTGCCCACCCTTTTATTTTACCTTGGAAATGGCTTCAATGACACTGGCTATTTTAAGACCAAGAAATAGCAGCTTCTACATGCCTACATAGTTTCTTTCTCCAGAAATCTTGCCTCAGACCCAACAGCATAGGCTCTGTTTCCTGCCATTTTTCTCGCAATCCTCTCACGTTCCCTTCAGTCTCTCAGGGATTGTGGCAGGCCTTTCTTTCTATGATTTATTTATTTTCCATAACTCTTCATCTTGGCATCCAAGTATCTATCTTCAGGCCTCAGATCTTCACCATTTTTTTTTTTCTAGGAATCTATCATACAAGAAAGGAGTCCTGGTGGTGTGCCTTCTGGTGTGGCATTCCAGAATTCTTGAGATGGTTTTGTGTATGGAAAACACCACCTCCCTCTCTTCCCTCTCCTTCCTCTCCTTCCCACCTCCACATATTGACAAACACAAAGAAATGTTTCTCCCATTTTTAATCAGTGGACACTCTAAAAAGAGTGCACTAACAAGAATCTCTTCAGTTTTATTTTATTGTCTGAGGACTATACATTCCCATATGGAAAAACATATTAAAGTTATAAAGGACAAATAGAATCATCCCTTATCCCTGTAGGATCACATAAAGAGAAAGCAAAGATCATCCTTAATAGTGAATACTGAGACTTGTTTTAGGGTCCAGATCCAATATTTGGGATCAATTAATTCCTCTCTTTGAGGGAATGAACTTGTTCCCCTAAGTATGGGTTCAGGTCTCATCTTTCAGACTCTGTGTCTTTTGTGCAAAGTTCTGGGGCTATATCTGTGAAGGGAGGGTGGTCCCGTGTAACTAGAAGCAAGAGTGGTCAGAGATCCAGGACCCTTTGCCAATAGGTTCATCTCTGCACAGCCTTGCAGAGGTTCTTCATTTTGGCACCTTCCAATGAATTTACAGTTGCCATCTAAAATCAGCAAAGGTAACAGTGAACAAAAAAAGAGCTCTCCTCTTGAGATCCAACACTGTGGTTTTAGGATATATACTACAAGCTCCCAAACACACGCTTTTGGATTAAAGACCAGTTACTTCTGAATCTGTAGCTATATGCAGAATCAATCTAAGAGGTTCCATTCCGCCTAATTTTCCTGGTGCCAGAATCCCCCCTTGAGTATAGTGAGTAGGCTGTTGGAGACCAGAGACCAACCAGACTCGAGGCATCTTAGTGATGGTTTGATGCTGGTCAGTATCATGAGAGCAGACCATACGCTATTTTAAAACTGGGCATTGTGAAAGAAGCCAAGAATACAAAGATGAATAACATGGAGTCTTTTCTCTCAAAGGTTATCTACTGCAGCAGTTCTCAAATTTTAGCATTCATGAGAATCAAAGGGAAAGTTGTTTAAAATGTGAATTATTGCCCTTCACCCCAGTTCCTGGTAGAATTTAGGATTCCAAATTTTTAATAAATGTCCCCCAATGATTTTATCCGAGAATCACACTCTGAGAAGTACTGATCCAATGGGAGAGATCTGAAAAAAAAAAAAAAAAAAAAAAAGAGGAGAAATGATGATGAATAGAGCAAAGGAAATGTTTTATCTCAGAATTGCCAGCGATTACATCTGGTCAGAGAATGTCCTTTATCTGTCCCATGCATATATGACATATGGTCTCGAGTTCATATCCAGAAGTGGGTAACCACGTATATAATTTACACATTTGCCTTTCATTTACACCTGCAGAAGGAACAGCATGCTTGTGCATGCAACTACTGAGTTCAGCTCAGCAATTCCTAATTGAAAACACACAACAAAGACTAAGATGTCGTCATGATAATGTGGAAAGAGCCACTATTGTTTTCCTTTCTAACCGTGTTTTTCTGCTGGAAAAAAGAAAAAAGAAGCAGTAACATCTCAGGTATATGTGGTTGCCATAGGGACAGAAGTTGTGATTTACCAGGGAGCATTGCTACAAATAGCAACAAAAAGCAATGCAGTGGAGGTCAAAGGCACAAATTCACTGAAGCTACATTCAAACCAGACAGCTGCTCAATCCATTCAACAAGAATTTTACAGTTGCCATTTTAAGGTAAATGGAAGAATGGTGAAATCAAGCCAAGTGTTTCTCTTCTGCTTATGTGTCTCCAAGTGCCCTGAGGCCCGTTAAGCCATGGACTTTCAAGTTGCTGTGCCAGGAATTCTGGAAAGTATTGATAGAAGGGACAGACAATAGATAAAAATGTTATTTTTAATTCAAAAGTAGAAATTCAGAACTACAGTAGGTTTCTTAAATATGATACCTTATGATTAACATAGAAACAAATAGGATTATATATTGGAAAGAATCCTGGAGTTTGCTGCTCAAGATAAACTATGAGGCAATCCCTGTTTTCCTAAAAGATACAACTTAATCATTGCTTAACAGATGGACATCGTGTGAAAAAAATATGTGAATATATGTATGTGTATACATACTTGTATATAATTATAGTTATAGCTATTGATGTTTTAAGTAGAATAGGATTAGCTAACAATGTCCTGCTCACTTTTCTATCCCCTCTCTTTCTTTTCCAGAACACAGTATTTGGAGGATAAGGGGTCCAGCATATCTTTTTATGTATGCTTCCTCATTTTCTAGGATAGGTGCCTGCAATTCTGTGTCCTTTGCCTCTTGGCATTTAACGTTATAATAATTTTTAAAGCTCAGAATTGGTGGCAGGATGATGGTAATGGTGGTGTTCCGAAATGTGTATTTTAGACTTTACCAAAATATTTAATGTTTCTCTTTAATTAGCAAATAGTTAATAGTAGCCTATTTGGTGGCTATTCCCAAGTGATGGAAAGTGGACCATTCAAAATAACATAATCTCTGTTCTCTGTTTATGTGAAGTATTGTGGATGACATAGGAAAAGATTAAGTGCGGCATTGCCTTTTATAAGAATGCCACTCAAGTGTTGGAATGATTCAATTTAAGTCAAATGCCTTTGAAATGCTGTAGCACAATCCCTGCCTTAGAATGTTCATTCCTTAAAAGCTCAACAGGAGAAAGAAGGGTTCCCAGATACATGTTTCATCTTTTGATGGTCCGGGGGAGCCATTAGTTTGTACACATCTGTCTTCTTCTTTTTATCAAGGAAAGCAACTATTTCCTGTGGAGCTCAAGCAAATAAATGATCATTTGCACCAATACTGAAAGAAAAACTAGCTGCTTTGAACTTACTGGGGAGCTGTATGTCAGTTTCCAATGCATGATCTTCTTAATTAGTATTGTATCTTTTTCTTTCCTTTTTAGGCATCTTTACATTTGTCTTGCTTGTTTGTTTTCAATGTGGAGGTGGAGAGTTGAGTTAATCAGTGTATGACACACTGTCATCATTGGTCCTCTAGATTTATCTTATGTTACTATGTTTCTCTTTAATATCTGGGCTTGACTACAATTACCCTGCTCACTCTGTCCCATCACCCACCCTCTCATATTAGCAGCTACTCTCATAAATTTAATATGTCCTTGTCCCATGCGTTTCATAAACATTCCTGGTAAATTTATATCCTTGAGGGATGTATAGAGTTATTTTGTGAGGTCATAAGTGTAGTGGTTGAGAGTGTGGACACTGAATCCACCTACCTGGGTGCATATATCTTTTTGAGTTGGTGTTTTTATTTTCTTTGGATAAATACCCAGAAGTGGAATCCCTGGATCATATGGTAGTTCTGTTTTTAATTTTTTGAGGAATCATCACACTGTTTCCATAGTGGCTGCACCAAGTTACATCCCTACCAATAGTGCACAAGGATTCCCTTTTCTCCACATCCTTGCCAACAACTTCTATTTCTTGTCTTTTCGATAACAGCCATTCTGACAGGTGATTTAGATTTGCATTTCCCTAATGATTAATGATGTTGAGCATCTTTTCATGAACCTGTGGGCCATCTGTATGTCTTTGAAAAAAATGTCTATTCAGATCTTCTATTTGGATTTGTGTTTTGTTGTTGTTTTGGGGGTTTTTATTTTTTTGCTTTTGAGTTGTATGAATCTATATATTTTGGATATTGGCTCTTATCAGATAAATGATTCGCAATTACTTTCTTCTATACAGTATGTTGCCTTTTCATTTTGTTGATGGTTTCCTTTACTGAGCAGATTCGTTTCAGTTTTATATAGTCCTACTTTATTTTTGCTTTTGTTGCTTTTGCTTTTGGTATCAGATTTTTTAAAAAGTCATTACCATGACCTATGTCAAGGAGTTTACTGCCTATATTTTCTCCTGGGGGTTTTATAATTTCAGGTGTTAATTTCAAGTCTTTAATCCATTTTCAGTTAATTTTTGTGTATGGTATAAGATGGTGGTCAATTTTCATTCTTTTGCATGTGGCTGTCTAGTTTTCCCAACGCCATTATTGAAGAGACTGTCCTTTCCCCGTTGTATAATCTTGACCCCTGTGTCATAAATTAATCAACCATATATGTGTGGGTTTATTTCTGGGCTTTCCATTCTGTTCCACTGATCTGTTGTCTGTTATAATGCCAATATCATAATTTTAATTACCATAACTTTGTAATATAGTTTGAAATCAAGGAGCGTGATGTCTCCAGCTTTGTTTTTTTTTTCTCAAGATTGCTTTGGATATTCAGGGGTGGTTCCATACAAAGTTTAGACTTATTTTTTCTATTTCTGTGAAAAATGCCATTGGAATTTTGATAGGGATTGCATTGAATCTGTAGATTGCTTTGGATAGTATGGACATTTTAACATTATTGATTATTCCTGTCCGTGAGCATGAAATATCTTTCTGTTTTTTGGTGTCTTCTTTAATTTCTTTCACTAATGTCTTGTAGTTTTCAAAATACAGTTCTTTTCTCTTCTTGGTTAAATTTATTCCTACGTATTTATTCTTTTTGATGTAGTTTTATTTATTTATTTTTATTAGTTATCTATTTTATACATACTAGTGTATATGTCAATCCCAATCTCCCAATTCATCCCACCAACACCCCCCCCCGCCCCCCTGTTGCTTTCCCCACTTGGTGTCCATACATTTGTTCTCTACATCTGTGTCTCTATTTCTGCCCTGCAAACTGGTTCATCTGTACCATTTTTCTAGATTCCACATATATGCGTTAATATACAATATTTGTTTTTCTCTTTCTGACTTACCTCACTCTGTATGACAGTCGATAGGTCCATCCACGTCTCTACAAATGACCCAATTTTGTTCCTTTTTATGGCTGAGTAATATTCTGTTGTATATACGTACCACATCTTCTTTATCCATGGGTCTGTCGATGGGCATTTAGGTTGCTTCCATGACCTGGCTATTGTAAACAGTGCTACAATGAACATTGGGGTGCATGTGTCTTTTTGAATTACGGTTTTCTCTGGGTATATGCCCAGTAGTAGGATTGCTGGATCATATGGTAATTCTATTTTTCATTTTTTAAGTAATCTCCATACTGTTCTTCATAGTGGCTGTATCAATTTACATTCCCACCAACAGTGCAAGAGGGTTCCCTTTTCTGCACAACCTCTTGAGCATTTGTTGTTTGTAGATTTTCTGATAATGCCCATTCTAACTGGTGTGAGGTGATACCTCATTGTAGTTTTGATTTGCATTTCTCTAATCATTAGTGATGTTGAGCAGCTTTTCCTGTGCCTCTTGGCCATCTGTATGTCTACTTTGGAGAAATGTCTATTTAGGTCTTCTGCCCATTTTTGGATTGGGTTGTTTGTTTTTTTAATATTGAGCTGCATGAGCTGCCTGTATATTTTGGAGATTAATCCTTTGTCCATTGATTCATTTGCAAATATTTTCTCCCATTCTGAGGGTTGTCTTTTCATCTTGTTTATAGTTTCCTTTGCTGTGCAAAAGCTTTTAAGTTTCATTAGGTCCCATTTGTTTAATTTTGTTTTTATTTCCATTACTCTAGGAGGTGGATCAAAAAAGATCTTGCTGTGATTTATGTCAAAGAGTGTTCTTCCTATGTTTTCCTCTAAGAGTTGTAGAGTGTCTGGTCTTAGATTTAGGTCTTTAATCCATTTTGAGTTTATTTTTGTGTATGGTGTTAGGGAGTGTTCTAATTTCATTCTTTTAGATGTCCAGTTTTCCTTGCACCACTTATTGAAGAACCTGTCTTTTCTCCATTGTATATTCTTTCCTCTTTTATCAAAGGTAAGGTGACCATATGTGCGTGGGTTTATCTCTGGGCTTTCTATTCTGTTCCATTGATCTATATTTCTGTTTTTGTGCCAGTACCATATTGTCTTGATTACTGTAGCTTTGTAGTATAGTCTGAAATCAGAGAGCCTGATTCCTCCAACTCCCTTTTTTTCCCTCAAGATTGCTTTGGCTATTCGGGGTCTTTTGTGTCTCCATACAAATTTTAAGATTTTTGTTCCAGTTCTGTAAAAAATGCCATTGGTACCTTGATAGGGATTGCATTGAATCTGTAGATTGCTTTGGGTAGTATAGGTATTTTCACAGTATTGATTCTTATAGTTTTCTGAGTACAGGCCTTTTACCGTCTTAGGTAGGTTTATTCCTAGGTATTTTATTCTTTTTTGTTGCAGTGGTGAATGGGATTCTTTCCTTAATTTGTCTTTCTGATCTTTCATTGTTAGTGTATAGGAATGCAAGAGATTGCTGTGCATTAATTTTGTATCCTGCAACTTTACCAAATTCCTAGCTTAGCACTAGTAGTTTTCTGGTGGCATCTTTAGGATTATCTGTGTATAGTATCATGTCATCTACAAACAGTGACAGTTTTACTTCTTCTTTTCCAATTTGTATTCCTTTAATTTCTTTTTCTTCTTGCCATGGCTAGGATTTCCAAAACTTTGTTGAATAATAGTGGCAAGAGTGGACATCCTTGTCTTGTTCCTGATCTTAGAGGAAATGCTTTTAGTTTTTCACCATTGAGAATGATGTTTGCTGTGGGTTTGTCATATATGGCCTTTATTATTTTGAGGTAGGTTCCCTCTATGCCCACTTTCTGGAGAGTTCTTTTTATCCTAAATGGGTGTTGAATTTTCTCAATAGATTTTTTTGCATTTGTTGAGATTATCATATGGTTTTTATTTTTCAATTTGTTAATATGGTGTATCACATTGATTTGCGTATATTGAAGGTTCCTTGCATCCCTGGGATAAATCCCACTTGATCATGTTGTATGATCCTTTTAATGTGTTGTTGGATTCTGTTTGCTAGTATTTTCTTGAGGAGTTTTACATCTATATTCATCATTGATATTGGTCTGTAATTTTCTTTTTTTGTAGTATCTTTGTCTGGTTTTGGTATCAGGGTGATGGTGGCCCCGTAGAATGAGTTTGGGAGTGTTCCTCCCTCTGCTATATTTTGGAAGAGTTTGAGAAGAATAGGTGTTAACTCTTCTCTAAGTATTTGATAGAATTCACCTGTAAGGCCATCTGGTCCTGGACTTTTGTTTGTTGGAAGATTTTTTTTTTTTTAAACATCTTTATTGAAGTATAATTGCCTTACAATGGTGTGTTAGCTTCTGCTTTATAACAAAGTGAATCAGTTATACATATACAATATGTTCCCATTTCTCTTCCCTCTTTCATCTCCCTCCCTCCCACCCTCCCCATCCCACCCTTCTAGGTGGTCACAAAGCACAGAGCTGATCTCCCTGTGCTATGCGGCTGCTTCCCACTAGCTATCTATTTTACATTTGGTAGTGTATATATGTCCATGACACTCTCTCACCCTGTCACATCTCACCCCACCCCCTCCCCATATCCTCAAGTCCATTCTCTAGTAGGTCTGTGTCTTTATTCCCGTCTTGCCACTAGGTTCTTCATGGCTTTTTTTTTTTTTTTCCCCTTAGATTCCGTATATATGTGTTAGCATACTGTATTTGTTTTTCTCTTTCTGACTTACTTCACTCTGTATGACAGACTCTAACTCCATCCACCTCATTACAAATACCTCCATTTCATTTCTTTTTATGGCTGAGTAATATTCCATTGTATATATGTGCCACATCTTCTTTATCCATTCATCTGTCGATGGACATTTAGGTTGCTTCCATGTCCTGGCTATTGTAAATAGAGCTGCAATGAACATTTTGGTACATGACTCTTTTTGACCTATGGTTTTCTCAGGGTATATGCCCAGTATTGGGATTGCTTTCAGCCTGTGTGTGTCCTTAAATCTAAAGTGAGCACATTGTAGACAAGATATAGTCAGACCTTGCTCTTTTTTGTTTGTTTTGTTGTTGTTTTTTGTTTTAATCCATTTAGCCCCTCAATGTGTTTTGATTGAGGAGTTTAACATATTTATATTGAAGAATTTGTTGATATGAAATGATTTACTATTTTCTTAGTTGTTTTTTGTCATTACTATTATTTTGTCTCTTTTCCTCTCTTGCTGTCTTCCTTTATTTTTTGCTGACTTTTGTATAGATATGCTTTATTTTTTTCTTCTATTTAATTTCTGTATATATTTTGTGTGTGTGTGTGTGGTTACCTTTGGGTTTACATAAAATATCATAGTTATAGCAGTCTATTTTAAGCTGATAACAGCTTAAGCTCAATTACATACAAAAACTCTAAACTTCTCCCCATTCACAGATTGTTTTTCTAGTCATGATTTTTACCTATTCTTATTGAATATCTTCTAATAAATTTTTTAATTATAGTTTTTTATATATTTTTGTCTTTTAACTTTTATACTAGAATTAAAAGTGATTTCCCCCTCATCATAACAGTAATATAGTGTTCTACATTTGTCTATATATTTTATCAATGGGTTTTATACTTTCTTATACTATTGTGTTGCTTTTTGGCATTCTTTTGTTTCAATATGAAGAACTCCCTTTAGCATTTTCTTGTAAGGCAGGTCTAGAAGTGATGTTCTTTTTCAGCTTTTTGTCTAGGAAAGTTTTTTATCTCTCCTTTATTTTTGAAAGACTTTTGCTGGGTGTAGGTATTTTTTTTAGCTTTCAGCCCTTTGAATATATTATCCTATTCCTTTCTGGCTTGCAAGTGTTCTGCTGAAAAAGTTACTGATAGTCATGTGGTGGTGAGGAATGGAGGTTCTTAGCATGTGACAAGTCATTTTCTCTTGATGCTTTCGAAATTCTCTCCTTGTCCTTAATCAATGTGATTTTTATGTGTCTTGGTTTGGATTTTTGGCTTCGTATTATTTGGTGTCCTTCGGCTTTTTGGATTTGAATATCCCCTTTCTTTCCCAGATTTGGTAAATTGTCAGTTATTATTTCTTTGAAAAAGCTTTCTGGTCTTTTTCTCTCTTCTTTGTATAGGATTCCCATAATTTATGTATTGTTCAATTTGATGGTGTCCTACATGCTTTTTTTCACTCTTTTTCATTTCTTTTTTCTATTTGCTCCTCCAACAGTTATTGCCAATGGTATTTAGGTTCATTGAGCCTTTCTTCTGCTTTTTCTAGTGTTATGTTGAACCCCTCTAGTTACTTTTTCAGTTCAGTTATTGTGTTCTTCAGCTCCATGATTTTTGTTTGGTAATATTTCTTTCTCTTTGTTGACATTCTTATTTTATTCATGCATTGTTCTCTTGACCTCAGTGAGCATCTTTATGAGAGTTGTTTTTAATTCTCTATCAGGTAGATCATATCATTTTGTTTCATTAGGGTCTGTTTCTGGAGGTTTATTTTGTTTCTTTGTTTGGAACATCATTCATAGTTTCTTCATTTTCCTTAACTCTCTGTGTTGGTGTCTGCATGTTAGACAAAGCAAGTTCCTCTCTCAGTCTTCATGGACTTTCCTCATTGAGGAGACGTTCCCCACCTATTAGTCCAGCCAGACATTCTGGGAGCCCCTATCAACTCTTTCCTCACCCAAGGAGAAGCAGGCAGCTGTGGTTTTCGTCCACCTGTCTTCTCACTCTCAGCTGAGCTGAGAGGGTAGCTATAGCATCTACCAGCCCAAGTTGCTGCCTCCATTCACCCCCAGGCATCTAGATGGTGCCAAACCTGTTAGAGCTCCTGGACTGGTGAGACAGATGTTAGTTCTTTGGGCATCCACAGAAAAGTTGGGGCAAGGATTTGAGAATCAGCTCTTTCACTACTTAGAAGCTGAGAGCTGGGATTTTTTTGTCTGCTTGCTCTGTGCTAAGCAGGAGGATGAGTGGCATCTACCAGCCCAAGCTGCCATCTCCTTTCTCCTCTGGGGGGCTAGCCTGCACTAGATCTATCAGAGATCCAGGACTGGTAAGACAGAAGCAGTTCTCTGGGAGACACTTCAGAAAAGTTGGGGTGCTGAGTGTGTGAACCAACCTCTTTCCTCCCCTGGGAGAAGCTGAGAGCTAGTGGGTCTCTTCCTGATTGTATGGCACTGCACTGTGGGCTGGGTCTCTGGTAAGAGCATGTACCCAGGTCTCCCTACCAGCCTTGGTGAATCTGGTTTTGCACTCTCCTAGAGTGCAGTAGTCTTTCAATTGTTTTCTGGTTCCTCCCAAATGAGATTTATGAATTATTGCTAAATTGGTGTGCTTTGGGGGGAAATGAGGGTCCAAGGCTTCCTACTCTGTCAGATTGTTGACATCACTTCTCACTTCAATGTGCTCCCGTTCTAATCCATTCCTTACACACTGGCCAGCCTTATCTTTTCATATGCCTCACCAAGGCATTCATGGCTCAGCGTGATTTTGGGTCTTGCCTTTCTCTCCAATCTATAGAAATGCTATTTTCTTTCCATTTTTCACTAAATTTTAGTTCCTAAAACACACTACATTCTTCAATAAGCCTCTGTACATGCTGTTTTTTTTGTTTTATGTGTGTGAAATGCTCTTTCCCCAACTAGAAGAATTGCTCATTCTTCAAATGTCAGCTTCAATAGTACTACTTCAGAAAGGTTTCCTTGATCACTTTTTCTAAAGTGAGTGTTTCTTAGTATAATTTCCTCTTAGTGTCTTTCTTTTCCTCTATGTCACTTAACAAAGTTGTAATTATACTGTTTTGTTTGTTTATTTACTTACTGTATATCTCCCCTGGTGGGTTGCAAGCACCACTAGGCAGGTGCCATGTCTGTTTTGCTGAGAACTTTGTCCCTGTCTGTGGAAAGTGCTTACCACATAACAGGGACATAGTAAATATATGTAGGCTGAATGACAAGAGTTGCCTGCTGGAAGTGTATTTCTCTGTAGATTTGACTGAATAAACTGTGGCTTGGGCATGCTGGTGTTTTCTGCATCTTTATTGTCAATATTTCATCTTTTGCAGCAGATAAAATAAAAAAGAATGAAAAGAGCAAAGAAAAATGTTTTCACAGTGTCCATATTTGTTATGTGGGTGTGTGTTTGTTGACATTTGTGGAAGAGGAAAAGAGGAAATTAGTGAATAGAGTGCTTATGTGGTAATAAAGTTAATTCCACATATTTACGGTCTCCTGCAATGTGGGGGTAATTTATTCATTCCCTGAGAGCCTACTATGCATAAGGCTCTGAATTAGATGCTATAGAAAATTTAGACCTATAGTCTGATAGCTAAGAACCTGAACTTAAACATGCAATTGTGTGTATTGAGAAAAAACGATATAAATAGTTATTTTACAAAGCAGAGTTAAGTACACAGCTCAGAGCTGGGCTGATGGATAGGAAGAAAACGAGGTAAGATTTGAGGACGCAGATGACAGCTTCACATTGAAGCATGGGCAGGATTTGGAGAAGCAATGTTTGATTTTCCCTGCCTTCCAAAATATATGAGCAATACTGTACAATGGATCAAGCTCTACAGTCAAAATGAGTAAAATAAGATTATCTCTTTATGGATGTTGGTGTTGCGAATAAAAAGGTATGCTGTATAAAAATGCCACACAAATTAAATTTTAAGATATTTGATATGAGAGTGAAAAGAGGTAATTTTGTGCTAATTAACTGAATTTTTGTTTTGTGATTAGTCTGAAGGAAATTAAAACTCATCTGAATCATCATGACTTCTCTTCAGTGGGCCTTTCTGAATTTGAGAAAAATGTACTTTCAACACTCTTGATGAATTTTTAAGCAAATACAGTCTGTGAATTTTTTCTAAAGGCTGGAAATCAAGTAATTCATCTACCAAAATATTTTTGTTTATGTGAACATAAACCTACTTTTACTTAGGACATAATTTAATTCAGCTTGAATATATTTCTTATTTTCCTTTATAATCTTCCTTAGATTACACTATATACAACGCAGTTAATTGCTTCTGAGCATTTTAATGTGAGAGGGAATTTCACTCCTCTCTCTCGAGGCAATTTGCTACTGTAAATAGCCAGACCATGCTCTTATGCACGTAAGTCACACAGTGGTTTGTAAATGTTACAGCCTTTATTTAAAGGTGAAATGATGAAAGCAAAGTGACCACTAAGGATTTAATAATTTATAGGTATCTAGCTTTCTGTTATGTAATCTCCTTTTCCTTAGGAAACGTTTAGTAATATGCCCTTTACAATGTCAAATTAAACAAGAGGACATAAAAAAGGAAATTTCATGTGGAATTCTCTTTCCTTATTTAGGGCAATAAGGGTCTACAATATAGCAGAAGGACTCACTGAAGAGTTACCAGTCTTATTTGACTGGCCTAAGCTGCCTACACACCAGCACAAGAGAGCTTTCAATTTTACAGTAGTTAAATCAGGAAAGCTAAATTGTAAAAAGTCTAAGCTGCAGTAGAAAAATAAAGGTCAATCAGGTATTTGATTAAAAAATCAGATCAAAAAGTTAAGGAGGTTAGGCTCTATAAAAAGAAATAAAAAATTGCTGCATGGCTTAATTTTTTTCCCATTTTAAAATTGAAGTATAGTTCACATACAGTATTATGTTAGTTTCAAGTGTACAACATAGTAATTTGACATTTCTATACATTACAAATCGATCATCACAGTGTACCATCTGTCACCATACAAAGGTATTGCAATATTATCGACTGTATTCCATACGCTGTCTGACTTATTTCACTTAGCATAATACCCTCTAGGTCCATTCAGTGTTGCAATGTTGTCACAAATGGCAAGATTTCATTCTTTTTAATGGATATATATATATATTCTATATATATACATATGTATGTGCATGCTACATCGTCTTTATTCATCTATTGATAGACCACTTAGGTTGCTTTGATATCTTGGCTATTGTAAATAATGCTGTATGAATATAGGGGTGCAAACATCTTTTCAAATTAGTGTTTTCATTTTCTTTGCATAAATACCCAGAAGTGGGATTGCTGGATCGTATGGTAATTCTACTTTTAATTTTTTAGGAAACTTGGTACTGTTTTCCATAATGCACCAATATACATTTCTATTAACAATGCATAAAGGTTCCCTTTTCTCCACATTCTTGCCAACACTTGATGTATCTTGTCTTTTTGATAACAGCCATTCTGAGTGAGGTTGTTGTTTTGATTTGCATTTCTCTGATGATTAGTGATGCTGAGCAGTTTTTCATGTGTCTGTTGGCCATCTGTATGTCTTGGAAAAATGTCTGTTCATGTCTATTGTTTGTTTCTTTGACATTGAGTTGTGTGTTTTTACATATTTTGAATATTAACCCCTTATCAGACATACCATTTTCGAATATCTTCTCTCATTTGGTAGGTTGCTTTATCATTTTTTTAAAAAATATTTTATTTATTTAATTGGTTGCACCAGGTCTTAGTTGCAGCAGGCAGGCTCCTTAGTTGTGGATGTGGGCTCCTTAGTTGCGACAGGTGGGCTCCTTAGTTGTGGCATGTGTACTCTTAGTTGCAGTGTGCATGTGGGATCTAGTTCCCTGACCAGAAATCAAACCCAGGCCCCCTGCATTGGGAGTGAAGATTCTTATCCACTACGCCACTAGAGAATTCCCTTGCTTTTTCATTTTGTTGATGGTTTCCTTTGCTGTGCAAATGCTTTTTAGTTTGATGTATTCCCATTTGTTTATTTTTGCTTTTATTTCTCTTGCCTGAGGAGACAGATACAATAAAAGTATTGCTGAGCCCAATGTCAAAGAGTGTATTGCCTATGTTTTCTTCTAGAAGTTTTATGGTTTCAGGTCTTACATTTAAGTCTAATCCATTTTGAGTTTATTTTTGTGTATGATGCAAAAAAATGGTCCAGTTGTATTCTTTTGCAAGTAGCTGTCCAGAAACCTATACCATTTATTGAAATGAATACCATTTATTGAAGACACTGTCTTCTTCCCACTGTATATTCTTGCCTCCTTTATTGTAAATTAATTGACTATATGAACATAGGTTTATTTCTGGGCTGTCTATTCTGTCTGTTGATCTTGTGTCTGTTTTTGTGTCAGTACCATGCACTTTTTATTACTATAGCTCAGTATTATAGTTTGATATCGGGGAGAGTGATACCTCCAGCTTTGTTTATCTTAAGATTGCTTTGGCTATTTGGGGTCTTTTGTGGATCCATACAAATTTTAGAATTATCTGTTCCATGAAAAAACATTCATATTTTGATAAGGATTGCACTGAATCTGTAGATTGCTTTTGGTAGTACGAGCAGTTTAACAGTAATAATTCTTCCTCTTCATGAGCGTAGTATATCTTTCCATTTATTTGTGTTGTCTTCAGTTTCTTTCATCAATGTCTCACAGTTTTTAGAGTACAGGTCTTTCACCTCCTTGGTGAAATATATTCCTAGGTATTTTATTCTTTTTGATGCAATTATAAATGGGATTGTTTTCTTAACTTCTCTTTCTGATAGTTTGTTATTAGTATATAGATTGCAACAGATTTCTGTCTATTGATTTTGTATCCTGCAACTTTATGGAATTTATTAGTTCTAACAGTTTTTTGGTGGAGTCCTTAGGGTTTTCTATATGTAGTATCGTGTCATCTGCATAGACTGGCAGTTTTACTTATTTTCTTTCAACTTGGATGCCTTTTTTCTTTTTCCTGTTGAGTTGCTGTGGCTAGGACTTCCAATACTATGTTGAATAAAAGTGGCAATAGTGGACACCCTTGTCTCGTTCCTGATCTTAGAGGAAAAGCTTTCAGCTTTTCATCATTGAGTATTATGTTAGCTGTGGGTTTGTCATAGATGGCCTTTATTATGTTGTATGGCATAAATTTTTAAAATCTTTGTTAAAGTTATAGTCATTTTGCAAACATGTGTCATCACATATTTCAAGCAAACCCATCTATGTTTAGTCTCATGTCTAAGGCATTTTCACATTTAAAAATGTGTACTGATTGAAATGAAAGTTGATCCTGTCTGCTTAGCACTGCAAGGATCTGGAGCCCAGTCTATAGAAAGTTCTTTTTTTTATAATTAATTTTTATTGGAGTATAGTTGATTTACAATGTTGTGTTAGTTTCTGCTGTACAGCAAAGTGAATCAGCTATACGTATACATGTATACACTCTTTTTTAGATTCTTTTCCCATATAGGTCATTACAGAGTATTGAGTAGAGTTCCCTGTGCTATACAGTAGGTTCTTATTAATTATCTATTTTATATATCTAGAAAGTTCTCACAAGACACTCAGGTCTCCTCATTCCACCTTCAGGGCTGAAACACATTCAGGAAGTAGATTTAATGTCTAACCTTTGACCAACTTTTGGTTTTAAGTAAATTCATTTATAGTCATACAAAATTCAGGAAATAGATCCACTGGATTCAGACTCTGGATTCTCAGTGAGATGTTTAATGGATTCTGCTCCAATCTCTCTCAAGACTATTGCAATAGGGGTCAAGACAGTTGGCCTAAGGGAGAGAGATTAAACTCAATTCCACTGAAACAAAGAGTGGGAGAGTTTCTAAGTGCTGGAGTCAGCTACTAGGAAAATACTGGAGGTCATTAAGGGGGCAGTTCCTCAATGTGATTAGGCCATGTGTATTTGCTAATTGTTGATTACCAAAGTTAGATTCCTACCCTCCCACAGACACTGACAGGGATCTTTAGTTCCTTCATGGTTACATTTCAAAGGGATGAGTCCCAGTCCTTGAGAAAGATACTACTGGATTATAAAACGGGCAAGAGTCAGGGAGAAGACTTACATCTCAAAGGGCAAAGAAGGAATTCACAACTGCAAGTTTTCTAAAGTAAATGCTCTAAGAAAAGGGAAGTCAGAGACCTATAGTTAGAAAGAATCTGTCTAAAAGTTTAGACAAACTTAAGAATGTTAATGCCCTCTTGGTTAGTTCCCATGGAAGAGATTTAAGCCGGTGAGCAATTAACCAGCTTGCTCTCTCCTCATTTTCTCAAAAATGAAGCTTCATATATAATAACTAAAGCAGACTGTAGGACTTCCTAAATTGGAGCAATTTCCAAAGACTCCACATTGGTGTAGAGACCAAGGGAGTGAGTAATGGATCTAGAAGGCAGCAGCGAAGGAAGGGGTGGAGCTGGCACTTCTGAATAAAAGAGGTTATGTTGGAACTGAAATTGTAGGCATGGCAACAGTGCCTGTTCCTCAGATTTTTTCCCTCTTCCCCATAACTCACAGTGACTCATTGCCCTTTTATATCTCTTTTTTCCCTCTGAGGCTACCCTGGTTTCACATGTGTGTGAACACTGGCGTAAAGCAGTGGCACAGTGATGACCAGGAACAGCCCTACACATAACTCCCTGATAATTCAGATTCATAAAAGCGACCTTTATGGACCATGGAAGCATCTCAGTGCTAGTAGTGGCTTTAAAGTCAGTGCACCAAAAAATTAATTGCTTGCTAAAATGAAACCTCAGGCTGTGGTAGTTCAGCTTATTAGAAGAGACGTTTTTGGACTGCAATTCTGAGTGTCATGGTCCTTAAAAAAAAAAAAAAAAATTGAGGTAGATGTACTGTGGACACTGGTGGTGAACAGTGGAAGCCTAGACCATGGCCAGCTGGTTCAGCCAGACACACCTGCTCTGTGAGAGCAGAGCAACAGAGCAGCCAAACATTGTAGATTGATTGCAGGCATTTGCACACATGGCCACATTGAACTTCCATTTGCTCACTACTTTCAGGGAAGAAGTTTCTGATGATGTCCTATGACCAGGTGTGGAACAGGGGAACAAGGGTTGGAAACTATATTTCCAAGACAATAAGGACCAGGAAGATCTCCACTTACCTAGAGTGGGGTGTCAGAGACCAGAAACTAACTGAAAGAGGGGATGGGAATATAAATTTTTGATCCTGATATGTTACAAAAGATGGGGAGGGTTCTCATTTTAGAATGAGAGTGTGAGTATGACCATCCCTCTTTCTTATGTGCCAAACTGAAAAGTCTCTCCACTCAAGATTCGGATGCCAAAAATACTCTCCTTCACGCTGTGGTCATCCGGGAGGAAGTCTATCAGTACTGTTGTTTGTCTGTGGTAGGGGAGGGGGGCTAAACCCTCTCTCCAACCTGGAAGCAAAACCCTGCCTCTCTTTCCCTCTGAAGGAGGCTGCGTACACACCTCTATCACACTCCCCTATCACACTCCCCTCACTCCTATGCCTGCTCTCGAGCCCGCATTTCATCCCTTGTCTTGTACTGTTCTGGAGAGAAGAGTTTTAGGAATGTTGGATGTCTTAAGGTCGTAAATAGGGCATTGAAAGGAAAACCAGCAAGGATCGTTTCATCCTCTAATTCTGAGCTGGGAAAGAAGTATTGGGAAATGCATGCAAGTTGGAAAAGGATAGAGGAGAAACCAGAGCTGAGTTTTTGCACTAGATATCAACAAGTGCTTCCTCTACTTGATTCCTACACTCAGATGCTCCATCATTTTCCATGTTGACTTCCTGGTCATTCTTCCTCAGTTCAAGGTTCCAGTGCTTTTGCCTTCATTCATGTTCATTCTCTCATGTCCATTACCTTGCTGCTTAGTCCTCTGGCCTTACTGGATGAGCCTCTCTTGGGGCTGTATACTCACCCCGAGACACTGAAGGGTGTGGAGATCATGGGCTCTGACTGGTGCAGTCTTCTCAGTGTTTTGTTGTTTCCATTTGTAGTTTAGAATACTCTGGACACATTATGCACAGATATGCCTTATCTTCATGGAATCCAGCCTAAATTTTCCAAGAAATGGTTTCAGTAGGCCTCAGGGAGAGTGAATTCATGGTACTGTTCCAGCCTCTATCCACTTTGACTTAGACGTGAAAGTTCTCCTTGTGCAAACATGGTTTCTTTCTACTCTTTCTGATTTGTCCCCATTCCTTCCATGGGCCCAGAGGACAGGGCTGAATGTACAACATTTATTGCATCAGCAGGGATGTTGAGGTTTGGACTTGCAGGACTTCTGATCCTGGCTTCTGCTTTGATTCCTAGTCCTACTGATTTCAACATCTTCCTTAAACATAGTCCCAAAGACTGGATAGTGGGAAGTGTAGACATTTAAGAAATTCTTTACTCTTGAATTTGCCACTACTGTCCTTCTTACTCTGTACCTCCATTTCCATCGCCACTTCCCTAGATAAAGTTCTTGGCATTTCTGTCTGGGCTATGGTACTAGTCCTCTAACTTGTCTCTCTGGCTTGGGCTTCATCTCTCTTCTACGTTTCTTATACCCTGTCCCTAGATCATAAAATGCAGATCATATACAGCAAGTCCCCTGCGTATGAGCTTTCAAGTTGCGAACTTCCAAAGATGCGAACGTCTTGCTACCCAGACATGACTGGGTGGTTTTTTCAAGAGCGTAGATAGAATTGAATCCAGCAAGGAACCAGAACCTGTGCCATCAACGTCAGGCGTGAGTGAAGTTGCAGCTTGCCCTCCATCTCCTATTGCTGACGATCCTTCAGCTCTACCATCTCCCACCTCCTCTCCCTCCTCCAGTCAATAATTCTTGCCTGTTCACTTGATGCCAGCCCCTGTGTGCCAGCTGTTGTACTGTACTACTGTACTTTTCAAGGTACTGTACTGTAAGATCAAAAATGTTTATTTTTTGTATTTGTTTGTTTTTTATGCATTATTTGTGTGAAGAGTATTATAAACCTATTACAGTACAGTACTATATAGCCGATTGTGTCAGTTGGGCACGTAGGTTAACTTTGTTGGATGTACAAACAAATTGGATTTACAAATGTGCTCTTGGAATGGAACTCGTTCATATGTGGGAGACTTTCTGAAATTCTGTTTCATTGCATAAAAATCCCTATTATCTAAGAATGAAATTCAAACTCCTTATTGTAGCATTCTATTCACTTTAGTATATTGCTCCAACCTTGCTTTCCAGCCTCATCTCCTGATAATCTCCTATCTGTTCAACATGCAGGCCACACAGTTGATGGTTCTCAGAAAGCACTGTGCGTTTTCACACATTGAGCATTGTACCCATTTCTGTTCTCTCTACCTGGAATATTTTTTCTCCACTTCTTGGCGGGATCAGCTGCTCTAATCCTTTACTACTCAGCTTAATCTCACCTTCTCTGTGAAGACATCAATAGTCTCTGAGAAAGAGCAGTTAGTTGGCTTCTCCTCTCTGCACCCCAGACCTCTAGCCTTCTAATATCAGGACACACACTACTCTGTCCTGATGTACAGTGAGCTCCTCAATGGCAATGATGATCTTGTATTCATCCTTGTACCCTGTATTAGTTTACAGCCTGCCATAACAAAATGCCACAGACTGGGTGACTTAGACAACAGAAATTTATTTTCTCACAGTTTTGGAGGCTAGAAGTCCAAGAGCAAGTTGTTGGAAGGTTGGGTTCTTTCTGAGTCCTCTTTCCTTGGCTTGTAGATGGCCACTTTCTACCACCTGTGTCTTCACATCTTTCCTCTCTATGCACACCTGTCTGTGCCCTAATCTCTTTTTATACGGACACCAATCATGTTGGATAAGGTGCACCCTAATGACCTCATTTAACCTTAATCACCTCTTTAAAGGCCCTACCTCCAAAGCAGTCATATTCTGAGGTACTTGGGACTTCAACATATGGATTTTGTAGGGGACACAATTCAGCCCATAACCAACTCCAAGCTATTCCCCTAGCCCTGTAGTTATGGATGCCCAGCCAAGAGTTGCCAACTGATAAATATTTGGTAAAGGGCTGACTGAAGAAGCAGAGGAACAGTTTGCTTCCAACTCTGTTTCCTTGTGGGAGGAGACTCTGAATGGCAAATTTTTCAGAGTGAGAGGTCTGCCTGACCCAGGCAACTACCTCTTCAAAAGGGAGCCTCCTCCTGCATGGTACTTGGTGCCTGCCTTGGCCTGGCCGTCCATCATTCTCATGCCTTCTCTGCCCAGGTGCATGATGGTTCATTTAACCGAGAAATGGACTGGAAACTCCTGGGTATGGAGGGAAATGGTGCTGGCCACCTGCCACCTGCTGTGTGACCTTACATAAGTCACTCACCCCCTCTCTTATCAGGCTTCCTCATCTGGGCTAGGGAGATGTGGTGTAGATCATATGGTTCGTACACTGTTTTTTTTTTTTTTTATACTGACAGTGTTTTCAATTTTGCTAGACATATTAAAGACTGAAAAATACATTGATATAATATTGAAGTTATTAATATAAGTTTTCAAAGAGATTTTTTATAACCCCAGGAGTTCAAACTTAGAGTAATTTTTTTAACTGCAAAGTAGAACAAGAATCTTCCTTTGTGCAGAATAATCTCATTTATAATAATTGTTAGATTCATGTGTGTTGTTAGCTCTTAGGATGTAACAATCACAAAGAGAAAGATACCTATCAACTTTCTATATTGAAAAACTGTGTGTGTATTTGTTTGTTTGTTTGGGGTGGTTCAGAAGGAAGTAGGTAAGGGTAATAATAACATGAGGAATGAATTTCCATTATTCATACTATTCCTATTTGCTCTCAGAATGAATGGAAGTTGACCAGGGATTTCTCAGGTATGATAGATTTCCAGGTTTGGTTTTGTTATTTATGTATTATGGGCAACTTGAAGCAATCAGTGAATAACATGGTTCCATAAAGCCACACTTCCCTTACCCACATTGAGAACACAATCCTTTTATCCTGTGTCTACCAGTAAACACCTCAAGGGATGTTCCCAGCAAGAAATTTTGCTCACCATAACCACTTCTTGACAATGGAACTTTACAGAAGCATATTGCTCCCGAATGAATTATTTGGATCATAAAAAGAAAAACAAATGCGTGGAAACTACATTTCAATTCCCCATTAAGCCGTATGAAAGGTGTATGAGCCTAGTGTATCTAATATAGGTTAGCAATTTAACCAGAGGAACTGCTTGGAGGATGTTGAAATAAATCATTTTGATAATTCCAAAGAGTTCCTATAGATGGGCACTGGATTTCTTTTTAATTATTCTACATCTGCTTAGAGATATGCAATTTCCAACTATGTAATTGGATTTTAAGCACTCTTTCGTTACTATAAATAAAGTGTTACGGGCAATTACATTGAAAAATCTGCAGTGCAAAAGCTCGCTGCAGCCCACAGGTTACAGCACTTTAGCATATGGACCATGCTCGTCTTATGGTGTGATGATAGCCAGATTCAAAAGAACACTTCACTCCTGGAGCTGGGTAAGAGGCTGATTATATTTAGAGCATATTCACTTCCCACAGTCATCTGATAGGAAGGAGAACACTGTTTAAACTTCATCTCCTCTGCTGGACACTATTGTGACTGGGAGGAATTAGTGGAAGAAAAAAGACTACATCCACCCAGGATCTAGATCTAGAATGCTAATCAGAGCTTGAAGAGACAAATCTATTTTTGTCCTGCTTTCACACCTGAGATCTTTTCCAGAATAGAAACAGTTTGTTCAATCCATGGGGGCAACTTTGGGTAAAGGATTAGCAGTTATGTGTCCTTAGTATAAATTTCAGATCAGACCCCTTTGGGATCAACCTCTATCAAAAAACCCCTCCTTTTCCCAGTTTCAGCTGGTAACAAGTTCCGACTTTACTTACAGCTGCCAGATGAGAAGCAGGTGATCCTCAAGTCTTTTTTTCAAGGAAAGTTTCTAGATTTAGCAAATGCTACAGCAGACGAGGGCATTAGAGATCTCTTACAGATGATGAGAAAAGTCAAGTTACGTTGCTTGAGACAGAGCAAACTGTGAGCAAGCTCACCTGTGCCCTCATCAACTTACTTGCTCCTTTCTTTCCATCCTCTTCCTTTTTTTTTTTCTCTTAATTTTATTTATTTATTTATGGCTGTGTTGGGTCTTCGTTTCTGTGCGAGGGCTTTCTCTAGTTGCGGCAAGTGGGGGCCACTCTTCATCGCGGTGCGCGGGCCTCTCACTATCGTGACCTCTCCTGTTGCGGAGCACAGGCTCCAGAGGCGCAGGCTCAGTAATTGTGGCTCACGGGCCTAGTTGCTCCTCGGCATGTGGGATCTTCCCAGACCAGGACTCGAACCCGTGTCCCCTGCATTGGCAGGCAGACTCTCAACCACTGCGCCACCAGGGAAGCCCCATCCTCTTCCCTTTTTATTTGCAGAAACAGCCTCTCCGTTGTAGCTCTAGGGCGTGTAAGCACTTCGTCATTGCTCATGTTAATTTCCTTCCTGCCTTTTGCCCCCCCAGCACTATCTGCTGAAGCATCCTCCGCATCCTTTCTTGCTTTAAGACCTAAACTCTAGTGTCACCTCTGCCACCAGAAGGTTTGCTTAACACATTATCCATCGGGAGAGGAGAATCAAAATGGAGTTGATATTGCTAAGAAAGTTCTCTTAAATGGAGCTGGGAGGCCATTGAAGAAGTGTGATTTATGCATATCTGAGCTCAGATGGAATCTGACTTTTGACCACTAATTGTCTTAACGCATGCGTCCGGAACATCTGCCCAGTGTTCCAGAAACCCAAGATATGGATGGGACCCTCACCCTCAATAACTCGTGACAGCCTATCCCTTAAGGACAAATATTTCCTTTCTTGTGTCAGAGTACAACCTCATGGCTTTCGCCGTGATAAGCCCCTCTTTCTCTTCTCTGGAACACTCTTGGGTTTACCTGAATCGTCGTCTCCCAAATTGCAATTCTTATGACCCCAGATAAACTCTTTTCTTATTTGCAGCCTTCTCTGTTTTCCTTGGTTGACACTATTCAGATCTATGCAGCCTCAGTGGGCACAATGTATATTCTGTACAATAGTCTTGCTTTAAGCAGTTTCACTTTGTTACACCACTGTTTTAGATACCTGTTTTAGTTTCCCTCTCAGGGTGCATGATTTCTTCTTTTGTAACCCTCTCTGGGTCTGTGTCCTGGACGCTGCCTGGAGGTTTTTGACAAAACGTGAGACAATGTCCTTCTAGTCATTGAAATTGTACTTCAGTAGGGGAGAGGGAGCAAAGGCATATTAAAGAGTAGCGGTCCAGTCTGTCCAGGGCTGAAGCAGTGATAGGTGTTCAGAGAAGGGATGGAGCGGAGTAGATTAGGCTTCTTCGTGTCAATCAATCAGCCTGTGTTAATCGGAGTCAATGAAGCAGAACACTTCAAAGCCCATCTTACTACAAAAAAAATAAGATATTAATAAAATAATAAGAATAAAGCTTACTACTTTGAGATTAAAACATGTTAAAAACACACTATGAAGATTTTTAATGTTATTTAAAGGTTGTACAATTTAATTTTCTTCAAGTTTTGAAACAATTTGCTATGTGTCTAGATCCAAGAAATACTTTTTTGTGTGTGTAATCTTAAACATCTTTTTCATAAGCATTTATGATGGTCATTTTCTGTCTTTCCCAGAAAATATGAATCATTGTAAATTTATTCCTCTTAGAACAAATACAGAATCAGACATGTGGTAAACTGGGAATTCTTTGGGGCTGTTTCCTTCTTTAAGAATTAGTGGCTAGCTGAGTGAGACAATGAGATAATATTCACCAGTATTATCACCAGCAAGTGTTTCTTAGGAGCTTGTATATGAAGCACTTAGAAAATTAAATGTCTGTTTGCAATATAACCTTTTAAATTTGCCTTTAGCTTAAGCAAATCTTTTAAAAATTCCAATCGTATGTAAGGAACATTTTACAATTGGCACCTCATTTAATATCAATGCAAGTTAAATTTTATTATGTCCAATTTTATGTTTTAGATACTTCCTTTGAAGTCATATATGATCCCTAGCTCATTAAACTACAGCTACCTCTGTTCCAATGCAGAACAAAAACCATGTATGACTGTTAATCCATGATACCATAACCAGTGTTTCCCTTGCATACTCCTCTTTGGCCCTGTGACCTGTTGCTCATTGGCCACATGGGGGCAGAGTTGGCAGAAAGAGTTGCTGCTGGGTAGATGATACATTGTACACAGTAAGTCCCATCCACATGTGCAATCTGAACCTTGGCATTGAGTAACTGGAAGTTGATTGCTTTATTGAAATATGCACAGGTGCAAATTAAAACCCAAGTCCCTTCACAATCTAAGATGGAAGATTTCCGGTAACACTGTATTCTCTGGATAATGACATGAACTGTGAATGATGCAGCTGTAAAGGGCTTCATTGTTGCTCTTGCTACCACTTTCCATAAAGGAAGTTTATAGACAGGAGAGAGGGTGTAATCAGTTGTGCTGGGAGAAATGTTGACAGAGACCTAGCTTTGCTACTGCGGACACTTTTAGAGAAAGAAAGGTTTAGTTTGAAGTTTAAACAAATTTTTTTTTAGAAAGCACAATAATAATTCAGATTTATATGAGTCTGGAATTCTGTTAGACTTATAGTATTTTGTACATATAGTTATTACTTTTTAAACTTAAGAAGGAGATAGGCTTTCAATGGAAGGCCAGTGTTTTCTTGGACTTTCTGGTCTTTAGTCCACAGTGAATTATCCAGTCAACAATGAAAGGAATTCAAGACTTAAGTCACCTTCTGGGGAACTTGGGTGAAATCTTGGGGAATTCTGGATAATGAATGAATTCTAAAATTGTCGTATCACATAGGACAATTCCAAATCCTTCCTCTCCCCATGTTTTATAATGGCTTGTTGGGGTTATGTCAGGAGAATGAATGATAATCTGACTAGGGTTTTTATAGTACAGTTTATACCAATAGCGCACTCCAGTAATTTAGTATCTGAAATACAAACCTTGTCTCCTAATTATTTTGTCCTTTGAAAACTTAAAGTTTAGAGATAATTTAAAAAACATATGGATTGTAGTATAAAGTATCATCGAGTTCCTAAAATGATTTTGGCAAAATAATCTGTGAGAGGTTTGGAATATAAAACCTAGATTCTTTAGTAATATGTAATAGTGTAAGAACTAAGGGGTCAAGATGTTATTCATAATTTATATAGGCAGTAATATTGCAATGGATATTCTTTCAGATGGATATTCTATAAGTAAAAATAGTTAAGATGAAGGCTCGCTTACAGAAAAGAAATTTCTTGTCAAACGCCGTTTAAGCAATTTGCTTTTGCACAGTGTAATCTTGGCAATTCCTCATGTCTCTCAAAAGGCGTAGATCTGCATTTATACTATCAAAGTGTTTGGAATTCCGAACTTCCTCTAAGGCATCAAAATGCTTTGCAACATCTCTATTTTAAGTATGGGCTAAAAACTTATATTCTCTGTGCTGATTTTTAACTTTGAAATATGTGGGAATTAGTTCTTTTCTACCAGAAATAATATTTGCAAATTAAATCAATTTTAAACTTTTACAGGAAAAAAAACATATTTTGTTGATGTTTGAAGGGCTGTTAAGAGTTCTTAAGTCCAACCCTCTACTTTTACAAATTAAGAATGAACAGTTAGAGAGTAAAATGCCTGCTTGTGGTCCCGGAACACATCGGTGATAGAGGCAGATCTCTGGACCCTTTGCACAGTTCCATGTTTCCTTTTATCCTGAAAAAGAGTCCTTTCTGCTACCTATTTATAGCAGAAAACAAAACATGCTTACGAGAAAGATCTCTCCAGTTTTCAAAGGACAATTCCCTGTTGAGCTTTCCAGGACCCATATGGAGACTGAGCATGAAAGCTGAGTGAGTGTGAGGGTACCTAGTCTTAAAAAGATAGACCCAAACCTATCAAAAGTTGTAATAAAGAGAAACTGGGAGGGGGATCTGCTTCTGTAGAATTGTTCCTTCTTTTCTGGCAATGAACACACTGCTTCAAATGTGGACTAGAAAGGTTTTTAGCCTTTCTATACAGGAACATTGAGTTTTTAAAATTCCAGTTTATCAAAGATGTACTCCTAGGTTAAAAGCATCAGCACGAATGGATAAGGAACTACAACACATTATAATAAGTCAAGATGCATTAATATCAGAGCTTCTCACATTTCAAAATATATAAACACCACCTAAGGCTTGTTCAAAATGCACATTCCTGGGTATTGCCCAGATGTTTTGATTCAGCACGTGTGGATAAAGTTTCGAGTTTTACATATATGGAAAAAAAATAGCAAGTGTTTCTGAAGCAGCTATTTGGTCAGAGCTTTGAGATTTTTTTTTTTTTTTAGATGAAGCAAAAACTTCAAGAGTAATTTTTGGTACTTGTTCATTTACTTACTATTTCTGCTTTTCTTTTCAAGCCTCATATCTCTTTTCCATTGCAGATCTTTTAATTCTGGATTTTTAAGTCTAACTTTATTTTGAATTCTTTCATTTCTCCCTTTATTTCTATTCATACAGAGATGTAATTTTCCCATAAGACCAAAACTAAATTTAGGAAACCTCTCATTTCCATGATATTGCCCACTTTTTTTTTTTTATTTTTAAAGGGAACGCTATTTATTTATTTATTTATTTTGGCTGTGTTGGGTCTTCGTTTCTGTGCGAGGGCTTTCTCCAGTTGCGGCGAGTGGGGGCCACTCTTCATCGCGGTGCGTGGGCCTCTCACTATCGCGGCCTCTCTTGTTGCGGAGCACAGGCTCCAGACGCGCAGGCTCAGTAGTTGTGACTCACTGGCCTAGTCGCTCCGCGGCACGTGGGATCTTCCCAGACCAGGGCTCGAACCCGTGTCCCCTGCATTGGCAGGCAGATTCTCAACCACTGCGCCACCAGGGAAGCCCCCCACTTTTTATTTTAACCTCCACTCTGTGGATAGATATTTTCCTTCTGTTTTCTGTGCTTTGTTTTCTGTGCTTTGGCAACTCCCAAGAATCACAGCTACAATTTCAGAATCCACTTTGAATTGCAAGTCCTGTAGTAAATGATCTTTCTTTTCCTGAATGGTGTACCTGTCACAAATCCATTTAGTGCAGAGGATTTGACAATTAGTTCTCCTAGTGAAGATTCTGGACAAAACTCCTAAGCAAATTTAGGGCTGAATCGGCCATCTGAAGAAAATGCATTATTCTCCAGAATAGAGTTAATGCGTAGTTTATTTCTGACTTCTTGTAAGTCTAAGTGGTAGATTTTAGTTCACACTTCAGTTGCTAGGCTAATAACTGTAACCTTTTTAGGAACCAGGGACTTTGCTCTGGGTCAAGAACATCTGTGTAAACTGGCCATGGTGCTAGAGAGTGGTATTGTTTTTGTAATTATTAAAAAGATTTTAAAATGTGCATCATTATTATCATGTTCTCTTTGGGTTGTTTCCTTTGGAATCCTCAGGGTTCTCCAGAGAAATAGGTAGATGGCTCTCCCATTGGTTCTGTCTACATATAGTCATAGATACAGATATAAATAGGTATAAATATTAAGAAATTGTCTCATATGATTATGGAGGCTGGGAAGTCCCAAGATTTGCAAGCTGGAGAGCCAGGGAACTGATGGCCTCAGTTTCAGTCCAAGTCCAAGTCGGAGGGCAAGAGAGGACCAAATGTTTCAGCTCAAAGACAGAGAGTAAATTCTCCCTTCCTCAGAATTTCTTCTCTTCAGACCTTCAACAGATTGGATGAGGCCTGCCATCAATAGGGAAGGCAATGTGCTTTACTCAGTCTACTGATTCAAATGTTCCTCTCACCCAAAAAACACCCTCACAGACACACCCAGCATAATGTTTAACCAAATATCTGGTACACTGTGGCCCAGTCAAGTTGGCACATAAAATTAACCATCACAGCCCACTTGGGAATTTTTTTCTCCCCTAGAATTGGTACTGTAAGATAGTTCATGGATTGGCTCCCATTTGGAAAGGAAGACTCCTGTCTTCTACGTTCCCCCACCACTCCCTGCCCCTCAGAAAAAAACCCCAAACTATTTTCCTTAGAGTGCCAAGCTGGGACAGATGGGATCGATGTGGATGTAGGTGGCCTTTCTCTAGGCAAATAGTCTTCATGCTTAAATATCGTCCACCTCATCCCTTCAGGAGATTCTAGTGGGATTTGAAACCAACCCCTATAACAGGCAATGCCATTTTTCTGGCTTCATCCTCTGGGAATGCCACCTCAGGGAAAAATAGAAGAGAATTTATAGACTCTGACCTTACTGTATCCACATACAAGATAGAACTGACAAGAGTTTGTAGTAAATTCCCACCATTTACTGACCCAGGAGTGCCTAATAACACTCCTTTATTTCATTTCTTCAATAAATATCTTAGTGCCTACTAAGTAGTGGCATCAGAAGCAGAGTATAGAAGTCAGGCGCGATCTCTGTCCTTCTAGGGCAGATGAACATACTCTGAGTTTGTTGTTGGACATTTAGCCTTTCTTGGTGCCTATGAGTCTACAATCAACAATGTTATTAAAAATAGTAGGCAGAACTAAGATATCATTTTAGTTAGGCAACTTTATTTTACTTGTCCAATTTCCCAGAACACAGAATAAGACTGCTAAAATCAGTTAAAGAAAACAAGTTGCTGAATGGGAGTGGAAAAGCTCTTTCCCATCTTGAGTGAATTTCAAGGGCTGGGATGAAGTGACTGGTGGGGAAGGTGGGGTTAGACCCAAGAGGGACCTCCTGCAGTCCTTCCTGCTAAGGGCATCAAAAGGGAATGCAAGCGAACTACTTTGGTAAGTTTGGAGGAGGATAATAATGCCTATCTACCCATCCCCCCCAAGTTCATAACTGATTGAGAGATAGATGCAGGAAACCTATATCTGGAGATTGAAATATTAGCTTTATTACTAGTAAAGCTGCACTGAAGAATGTTTGGAATACAAATGGCTGGAATCAAGCTTCCTAATCCCGTGCTATCCCCTCAGGCTCAGATAGAACTGTATAATCACAGTTCTTTCCTATGAGGGCAGGTTACCTGGGGTAGAAATTCCTACTCTAGGTGTTATGACAAACCATTGTGAGCAGTGGAGGGTTTCCCCTCTCTACTCTCTGCCGTTTCAGAATCAATAGATTTAAAGAATATTTGTGGCACATTCTTCAGTGCCACATTCTTCAGATTTTTCCCTGGCCCATAAATGTCCTTCTCCTCGTATGACATTTTACAGAAATTACAACACAATTCCCATCACCCCCTCCTGGGAAAAGTTAGTCCAGATACAAAGAAATGTACCATCAGCCAATGCCCTCTACCCACTTTTCAACAAGGGCCTTAGGCGTTACATGCAGTTTTTTCATGAGGGACTAGTTCATGATCACCCCAGAATTCAAAAAGCCAAATGGGAACCACAAGTTTATATAATAGTAGGATCATACTTATTTTCTGCTTTAAAAAAATACTTTTCTGTGGAATCTAAAAAAATGTTACAAATGAACTTACTTACAAAACAGAAATAGAGTCACAGATGTAAAAAACGAACTTATGGTTACCAGGGGCAAGTGGGGGGGGGATAAATTGGGAGATTGGGATTGACATATACACTACTATATACAAAAGAGATAATCAACAAGGACCTACTGTATAGCACAGGGAACTCTACTCAATACTCTGTAATAACCCATATGGGAAAATAATCTGAAAAAGAATAGACATATGTGTATGCATAACTGATTCGCTTTGCTATACAGCAGAAACTAACACAACATGGTAAATCAACTATACTCCAATAGAACACTCCCTAACGCCATATGCAAAAATAAACTCAAAATGGATTAAAGACCTAAATGTAAGACTAGACACTATAAAACTCTTAGAGGAAAACATAGGCAGATCACTCTATGACATAAATCACAGCAAGATCCTTTTTGACCCACCTCCTAGAGAAATGGAAATAAAAATAAACAAATGGGACCTAATGAAACTTAAAATCTTTTGCATAGCAAAAGAAACCATAAACAAGACAAAAACGCAACCCTCAGAATGGGAGAAAATATTTGCAAATGAAGCAACTGACAAAGGATTAATCTCCAAAATTTACAAGCAGCTCATACAGCTCAATATCAAAAAAACAAACAACCCAATCCAAAAATGGGCAGAAGACCTAAATAGACATTTCTCCAAAGAAGATATACAGATTGCCAACAAACACATGAAAGGATGCTCAACATCACTTATCATTAGAGAAATGCGAATCTAAACTTCAGTGAGGTATCACCTCACACCAGTCAGAATGGCCATCATCAAAAAATCTAGAAACAATAAATGCTGGAAAGGGTGTGGAGAAAAGGGAACCCTCTTGCACTGTTGGTGGGAATGTAAATTGATACAGCCACTATGGAGAACAGTATAGAGGTTCCTTAAAAAACTAAAAACAGAACTACCATATGACCCAGCAATCCCACTACTGGGCATATACCCTGAGGAAACCATAATTCAAAAAGAGTCATGTACCACAATGTTCATTGCAGCTCTATGTACAATAGCCAGGACATGGAAGCAACCTAAGTGTCCATCGACAGATGAATGGATAAAGGAGATGTGGCACATATATACAATGGAATATTACTCAGCCATAAAGAGAAACTAAATTGAGTTATTTGTAGTGAGGTGCATGGACGTAGAGTCTGTCATACAGAGTGAAGTAACTCAGAAAGAGAAAAACAAATACCATATGCTAACACATATATATGGAATCTAAAAAAAAAAAAAAGTGTTCTGAAGAACCTAGGGGCAGGACAGGAATAAAGATGCAGACGTAGAGAAGGGACTAGAGGACATGGGGAGGGGGAAGGGCAAGCTGGGACGAAGTGAGAGAGTGGCATGGATATATATACACTACCAAGTGTAAAATAGATAGCTAGTGGGAAGCAGCCGCATAGCACAGGGAGATCAGCTCTGTGCTTTGTGACCACCTAGCGGGGTGGGATAGGGAGGGTGGGAGGGAGACGCAAGAGGGAGGAGATATGGGGATATATGTATATGTATAGCTGATTCACTTTGTTATACAGCAGAAACTAACCATTGTAAAGCAATTATCCTCCAGTAAAGATGTTTTTTTTAAAAAAAGGGATATCAGATACAAAAAAAACACAACTATATACTCCAATAAAAATTTAAAAAATAGAAATTGGAAAAAAAAATACTCTTCTTTAGTCACCTATGAATGACCTTAAGTAAAATCTGGAAGAAGGTAAATTTGTCCTCGGGAACAACCACTTTGCCCCTCAACTCTAGCTATCCCTCCCTCAGGGAACCAAGGCTCATTGTGGCCCAGAACTTTCTCCAAGGTACCTGCTGTGTTCAGCAACCCTGCATGCTTTATCAGCACCCTCTGGTTTATTTCCTACTAAAGAGGATACCAATGGGCTTGAACAATGAAACAAACTCTATTGCAGAGTGAGGTAGTTTTATGTCTCATATAATGATAATGTTTTATCTAGTTAAAGAGCACTTGCTTCCAGAAGGTCCTAAAGCAGTATTTCCCAATGTATAAAATACCATTTCCCTGGATGTTCCCTGTGTGGTAAGGGGAAGACTTTTATGGTCAAAAGACACTTTGGGCTAAAGAATTTAGCCCAAAGTGGTAACATCTTAATACAGATAAAAAACCTTTTTGTGGTTGTAAGATTTAGCTTATAAATCATTGAAATAGAAGTGAAAGATTACCAGGTCATTGTTAATGATTTAGTCTATTAAGAATATATGTATTTTTGTAAAGGAAAAGCACTTCAAGATATTTAATCAGTACTATATGTCTATTTTGCAGCAATAAAATGCTGCTTAGAGATTCTCTTTAAATATCTTTTATTTTTGCGCTTAAATGTATTTTCTGTTGATCTATGGAATGTTCTGTACCAAGCTATATGGTTGTGCTATTGGGTTAGATACTTTCGCTTTTTGAAATCTGGACTTAGCCAAGTATATCTGACCATGTTAAAAATAGTATCTTTGTTAATAAAATTTTGATTACATAAAAAAATAAAATTTATCAAATTTCCTTGGTGTAGGAATTCTCAGAACCCATAGTTTGTTTTACTACTCTGCAAATCTCTGTGGAGGGATATACTACACAGCTTTTTATCTGTGTAGCATTTCATGGGACCATTTTCCCATGGAACACAATTTGGGCCACACTGCGCCAGAGAATTCAAACTAACAGTGGCAATTGCAGTCATAATAACAAGTGACAGGTATCTATTTTTGGCCACGTAGAAAGTCGGTTCCACTAATTCCATCATGAACAACTAAGAGACCCAAGGTAACCCAGTGTGTTTAGAAAAGGGCAGTACAATCCAAAGAACAAGTTTTGAAGTGGGTAACATCTGAGTTTGAACCTTTCAGTACTAGCTGAATGAGATCAGCAAATTCATTAACTCTCAGTGCCTTCAATTTTTTAATCTATAAAAGTAGGTAATAATTCTTATTTGTTGGGGATATTCAGATGATTATCTGAGACAGTTCTGCAAGGACCTAGAACAGAACTTGGAACATAATGTTTGTAAAGTAAGTTTTAGCTTCTTTTCCTTCTCCAAGGTATTTTTCTTTACCTTCCCAGGGAATAAATTTAAAATAGTTGGAAAACATAGTTTTTCATGTCTCTAGATAACTTCCTTTTACACGATCATTCTATTGTAATAAGCATGTACTGAGCATTTACTATTTATGTAGATATACCCCCTTCCCGTTATTATGGTCTATCTTAGTGGGAATCATTAAGGTAAAGTGACACAGACTCAGCCCTCATGCGACATTTTGTCTAGTTTTCAGTCAGGTAAATAAATGCAATTATGTCATGTAATTATATATAATGATTTACAGTCTTGCAACATCTTTCACATGTTATCTCAGTCTTCCCGAGAACCCTTTGAAATAGGTGTTACTGTTTCCCCATTTGTATATAAAGAAAAAAGAGGCCCAGGGAAACTGAGCAATTTGGTCAGGGTCCTCCAGCTGACAACCAGAAGCATGAACAAGAACCCACGGTCTTTTAACTCAAATCCTGTGACCTTTTCACTTCATCACACAATGACTGTACTCACTGTATTTCAAGTGAAAACCACCTAGACAATGCTTTTCTTTTGAAACGAAGACCTTAGAATAGGCTGTCAAAAACAATGACTTACTGTCAAGGAATATGTGTAAGAAACTCACCGCTTAAGGCTCATTGTTTCAGCCACGCAATGTCCTTTTAAATGCCCTTGAAAAGTACATTTTGGAGAGTTTTGGGCCCCGCTGCTTCGTGCTATTAAGTAACCAAGTGGCCTTAAGATGTTTCTCTCAAATAAAACAGAAATAATAACTAGGCTTCACCTTGATAATAGGAACAAATGAGATACTATCTGGAAGTACTTTTGAAGGTATAAAGTGCCATATAAATGTACTAATTTTTAATTATTCTCTCTAATGTGGGAAGCAGTGATAATACAAAAGTAATTAATCATCTGTTTGCAATGCATTTCATGCTTAACTTTGTTGGACAAGAATAGTATCCACCATTAACAGTCTGTTCTCCCTGGGTATTCACCAATGAGTGGCAGAAGGAGTGAATCGGATTCCAGTCTTGATGATTTTGAGGGCAGTTTGTGAACATAATTTGCTACAGATAGAGCCAATATATCCAAGGGTTGATTGTGTAAATGGTGTTTCCAAAATAGGAAGCCCATTTAACAGTCAGGCTTTTATTTACTTATAGCTCTTTGGGACACTTTCTTAATTCACTGAAATATCTGGGAGATCAACTGGTATTGTGCTCTTTTTTATTTGTTTGTTTCCATGTAATGTGTTAAGGTATTTCCAGCTTTTCAAAGGACTGGTCTTTCAAAATTAGTTTTATAACGTAAGCTCTTATAGGCAGAAGATTTTCCTAGAATCCACCTTTTTCCTTCTGCATGACCCTCTTGTAATACGTTTGTAATATGTAATATGTTATATATATATAGTCAAATATATGTTAAAGTATTCTTTGTTAGTATCTAGAAAATTTGGATTAAAGTGATAAAACTCATTGTTGGCAGGACTTTGGGTAAACATTTAGAAATTATCCTTCTGGAGAGCAATCTGGTAATATTTATTTAATATATGTTAAGCACCAACTCTAGGTTCCTTGTTAGGTGATGAGGAAATTACGGTGAATAATGCACGGTTTCTGCTTTTAAGGGATTCAAAGTCTACTAGGGAAAGAAAACATGTGGACAGATGTGATGGTGCAGTAGATAGCAGATAGCACCTCTGTCAAGACCCTAACAAGGCTACCCACCCTTCTGGTAATAAACCCCACCTCCAGGGATCCCAGGTGGTAATCTAGGACTCAGGTCAGGACTCTTCCCAAGTCCTTCTCTAAGGTTTCTTAAACCTTAAGTAGGTTAGAAAAGCTTCTTTTCTTTCTGGTTTAGGTGATAAAATGTGAGTCCAAAGCTGAGTACAGCCATGTCCCTGGCAACATGGAGTAAAGCTGGTTTGAGACAATGGAGATTTCAAAGCAAAGCAGAGATGAGATACAAAGAGAGGGTCCTGACAAACTTAGTTTCTAGATCTAGTCATCTTATCTCCTCCTGTGGTTTGGCTAGTGAAGCCAGTGAATTTGCTTCGTCAAGATTTGTTTTCTGTTATTAGCAATCTGATGAATGTACATCACTGGTGTTCTAATAGAGATATGAACTAAAGGACTATTCCTTTAAACAAAATGATATAATAATTTCACTTTTAGAAATAAAATTGATCCTCATTATTTGTAACCCCCAGATTAATACTTGAGGCACTTTCCTGGTCATTCACAGACAAGTGAAGGGGGTGAAAAACTGAGTCTCCAATACTGTAAGCAAGTATTCTTGGTCTGTTTAGTACCACACTTTTTTGTATTTTGTTTTTTGTTGGTGATTTTGTTGTTTAAAATGGCCCCCAAGCTTAGTGCTGAAGTGCTGTCTAGTGTTCCTAAGTGTGAGAAGGCTGTGATGAACCTGTCAGAGGAAATACCTATGTTAGATAAGCTTTATCCAGGCGTGAAATATAGTGCTGTTGGCTATGAGTTCATTATTAATGAATCAACGCTACATATTAAATAAGGTGTCTTTAAACATAAACATACATGAAACAAGGTTATGCACTGATCACTTGACAAAAATGTGACTAGAGGTTCACAGCAACCTAACCCTATGTTTCTCCAAAAGCAATGGCTCGGTATTCACTAATTCAGTGTTCATAGCAACTTTATAGGATGTTAACTGCTGCAAATGACTATATACTTTAGGAAATAGTCACCTCCATTAAAAAAAAGTCATATTTACTGACATTTTCATAGAAGCACTATTCATGCTAGTGAATAGCTGGAGAAATGAAAAGTAGTTATATAGCTGTTGCAAATTACAGTTATGTGGATATGTCCTTACATAAAATTGTATTTATAAAATTAATAAAGTGGAATTGCTGGGACAGAGTCTACTGGGCCTAAGCAACTTGAAAGAAGAGTCTATGTCTTACTTACATTTCTATCTATATTAACTAGCCTGCCATGCAGTAGATGTGGTAGATAATGCATACCCAATATTCACTATGAGGGGACCCATGGGGCATAGTTCTGGCCAGTGAAGTCTAAATGCAAATCTCTTAGGTAAAGAATCAAGGAAAGCTATTTCAGAAAATAGACTCAGCAGCACCCACATTTTGCCCGTTTTCCTTTTCACTTCTTCCAACTTGGAACTTGGATGGTGCCTATTAGCACAGGAGCCATCTTTCAGCATAAGTATGAAAGACACAAAGTCTGCCATGTTGCCTAACTCCAAGAGAGAAAAGACTATTTAGGGTGAATACTATTCCTGTCCAACAAAGATAATTATGAAATGTGGTGCATACTGATTGTTAATTGTTTTTGTATTATCACTGTTTCCCACATTAAAGAAAGTGATTAGGAATTGGTACATTTATACAGCATTTTATACCTTCAAAAGTACTTCCAGATAGTATCTCATTTGTTCTTGTTATCAAGGAGAAGCCTAGTTATTGTTTCTGTTTTATCTGAGATAATATCTTAAGGCCACGTGTTTACTTAATAGCATGAGGCAGAGAAGCCCCAAACCCTCCAAAATGTACATTTCAAGGGCATTTAAATGGACATTCTGTAGCCGAAACTATCAACCTTAACGCCTTAGAATATGAGTATTACATGGTCTCTCTGAAGTTGTCCAATATAGTAACTTTGACATTCAGACAACAGGTGACTTCATAGAAGAGGAAACATGTACAGCCAATAAACATATGAAAAGATGCTTAAACTCACCAGCGATCAGATAAGTGCAAATTAAAACTAAAATGAGGTATTTTACACAAATAAAATGGGAAAAAAATAGTCTGACCTCACAATGCTGGAGAGAATACAGAGGAATAACAACTATCACATTTTTCTACTAGAGAGAAGATGCAACCTTTGGGAGAGCAATTTGGCAATATGTGTTAAAGTTGAAGATGCGCTCATATTCCTCAAGTCAGCAATTCTACTCCTAAAAATATACCCTAGAAAAATAAATACAAGAATATTCATAGCAGCATTTTTGGTGATAATAAACATATGGAAACAGCAACCTATGTATCCACTGAGAGGAGAATGGATGAATAAATTATAATGCAGAAGATGGAATATTCTAGAGCACTAAAAATAAATAAACCAGTGGTACCCATTATAAATGCGGCTAAACCTCAAAAACAGAGTCTAGAGTGAAAAAGTATTGTGTAAGACTTCGTATTGCATTTGAACATCTATAAAGGAATATACCTGCAAAAGAATTCTAGGTAGAGAATAAAAGTAAAGCAACATGAATGAGAATGATCATTACTGAATTATACTTTTGTATGGTTATTTCTGTGGTTAGATGTAGCAGAAAAGGAAAAAGAAGGGTAGCACAAGGTGCTTCATTTCTGTCTGTGATTTTTTTTTTTTTTTTCTTAGAATGATCTGAAGCAGATAGGGCAAAGGGTTAGGATTTCAATGGGGCTAAATAATAGAATATAGGCATTTGCTGCATTGTTCTTTGCATTCGTCTAAATGTTTCAAATATTTCATATTTTAAAACTAAATATACACGGAAAATCATTGCTGTTAGTTTGGATTTGAAAATATTCCCCTGGGGCCTAGATGACGAAGGGAATCCACGTAATGGTTACTAAGGTAATGGCATGTATTAGAGGAGACAGCTGTCTCACAGGTTTCTGTCGAGGAGCTGTAGGAATGGCTAAGAAAGAGGTAACACAGAAAAGTTAAACTTGCAAGTCCATTTCAAGTGGAATAGACTTCTCATTTACAAAGTACATTCACTATACTGTTTCCTCTTCTGTAAGTTAGAGATCACCATTTCCATTTTGCCAATAAAGCAGTGCAATCAGGTAGGCAGATATTTATTTATATTTTACAGCAGTTTGGAGAGGTTAGGAAGAGCCATATAAATGTCCTCATATAAACTTTTCACAAATTAACAGAATTATATATATATAATAAATATAATTATATATATGATTATTATAATTATACATATATCATATGTATAATTATATATATACACACAGAGAGAGTTATATATAGAGAGAGATAATTTGGAAAATACATTCATCTCTTAATTTATATGCAAGGGGTGCACATTTCAGTCAAGTATATAATAATCAATTTTAAGCTGGAATATTGGGGAAATGTGAACCCCAGCATCCAGTACCACTTTCTCTTTTTGATTTTGCTGATGCCGGAGAAAAAACACACCCATGCAATAAGGCTGCTAATTTTGAGGCTTATATAACATAGTCTCCAGAGAATTTTAAACTGTGTGAGCAAGAGTCTTTAGATAAGCCCATTTAGGAGGAACATCTTCCCAACTCTAGAATTCCAAACAAGTCCCTCCCTCCATATTTTGGGAGTTTACAAGTGACCTCCGGATTTCTACACATGCACTTTGAACAATGGAAACTCAAGCCAGCCCCACAGATCCCTTACATGAGGACAGAATATACCCTACACAGTGAGTTTCCATCTGCCATCTGGAGAGAGTGAGGCGGGTGGGATCTAAGAAATGATGAACACTATTATCAGTTAATTTGATTTTTAAATTACTTCTTCTGTAGCTGGAGATAGAAAATAACTACAAATTTAAGCAACTTCACAGAAAAGAGCCTATAGCATGAATAACACAGTCTTTCAGGAAATTAATTAGTTTTGTGGAAGATGGTCATTGTTGGCTTAGCTATCTTTCCTAGGGCCACAGGAAAGAATTGAACTATAGAGCGGTTCTTCTTACCTGAGAGTTATCTAAAAAGAACTTTAATTAATACTGGGAAAAAGAAGATAGCAATCACCAAAGCAGTAATTGCATTTGGAAGCCAGAATGTAGCCAAAATCCTAGTGTATTGTGCTTTGTGTATCACCCTCTGGATTGAGGAAAATATCTTTTCCGGGACTTTACCTGTGGGCAATGTGTAGCTTCACCTGACAGCCCATGGGCAATTCTTTTGTACATATGACATCCTTAACTTTTTCTTGGCTTCTATAATTATACTGAAATTTACTGTACTCACCGCGTAGCACCAGGATTAGAGTGAGAGCTTCAGGACAATACAGGCACTTGCAGCTATGATTCTGTAGTCGTGTAGGGAGCTAGCCTTTTGCAAGGAGTAAAAGGATAGAGTCAAACCTCCTGAAAAATAGTGTGACAAAGACCAGTCTCTTAAGCAAACTTTGAGTAAGGGTTTGAGCAAAATCCAACCATTTCTTAAAGTCAGTTTCTTGTTCTACCTGTATCTCTAGAATGGTGCCTGGAAACAAAATAAGTACTTGTTGAGTGAATATATAAACAAGTGAATTAAAGAAATATGTGTAATCAATTATAGGATCCTGATACAATAAAGCAACATTGATGACATATGACTGTGGGACAAATAGGATGTAAAATATCAACAATATCAAAAATCAGAGCACTGATTAGGGAAGCTGTTCAGATCACATAAAAGAGAGATTATTCTTTCCATCGCACACAAACTTCTCTTCTGTTCCTCAGTGAGAAAAAAATGACAAACTTTATGATAAATTAATATTAAAGACCAGATTATGTCTTAACTAATGTGAGCGAAACTAAAAAGGTAGTACTGAATTTGGCGAGTATATTTCTACTTCAAGGGTTACATTAAACAAGCATACATTTAAACAAAAATCACACCTGGAAGTAAAAATTCTCCATGTAGCAAAAGTAAAAATCTTAGCTATATTTCATCAGTATATATTTCACTTATCCATGATATACTTAATTTGTATGTATTTCATTTATTAATCCATTTATATATTTGGCAAACCTTAATTTATCACCTGTGGTTTGAGGTCAGGATTGAGGTCAGCTACATGTAGGTGGAAATACAAGGGTTTAAAAACATTATGCCATGGCTGCAGGTTGTTATTAACGTCCCAGGCTCCTTACACCTTTCTCCTCTTGTCTAGGACACCATTCGAAGTCCTGGTTACTCTACCCAAACAGAAACCAGCAGAGATGGACAGTCTAAACAAATCAATGACATCATAAACAAAATAAAGCTGTCAAAGGACTACACAGCCCCCTTTATAAAAAAGAACTTTACAGATGAATTCAACTAATCCTATAATCCTTGATTCCAATTATATTCAAATATTCCATAGCACAGGAAAGCAAGAAAGCCTTCCAAATCCTTTCTACAGTCAACATTACATGGGCATAGAAAGCCCTAGAAGGAATATGTTGGAAAAAATATCATGGATCACTCTCACTTCTGAATAATAATGGGATAATCCTAAATACATCATTAGCAAAAAGATTCAAGCAACATATTAATATAATATTAATATATACATTTAAATGGGGTTTAGAAATTATGTATTTCAATAGTTGGGAAACTATTAATATAATACATTACAATATATCCATTTTATTCAGGTGTTCCAACTTAATTACTTATGATTAAGCAAAGTAGTCATTTACGATTCTGAAATATTTTTCTCCGTTTAGGTGGTTATTTTATAAATTTTTAATTATATTTTATTTTACTAAAATTTATATACATTTCATTTTTCTTAGTAATGACTTCTTTTTTGGGGGGTGGATTAGCTAATGGTTTGTTTGTCCCTTTTCAAAAGAAAAAAAAAAAGGCCTTAAATTTTTTGTTAGCTCTACAATAGTCTTCTAGTCATTAATTTCTGCTTTTACCTTTATTAAGTTCCTCCATTTTGAGCTATTTTATCATGCTTTTTAATTTGCTCTGTTTGTATTTAAGGTGTTATTTATATGTACAATAAAATCAATGCCTATTAGGCATTTAATTTAACAAGTTTGGCAATTGTATACCAGTGCTGGGACTGTGGTGAGGTACGTAGAGTACCTGGAGTGAACTTTAAGGAGACCCTCACTCTCAGGATCTTACAAGTGCAAGGCTGGGCACAGTATATATTGTTCTTTATGTTTGGATGGTGTATATTTTTCTGTTATGTTTTTATGTAGGCCTCCTAAATTTTAATCTTACTCTATTTTTTTAATCCAGTCTGACAGTATCTGCTTTTTTAATGGGAGTGTTTAGACTATTTACATTTAATGGAATTATGGATATGATTAGATTTATTTATTTATTTATTTATTTATTTATTTATTTATTTATATTTTTTTGATCCTTGCCACGTGGCTTAGTTCCCCAACCAGGGATTGATCCCAGGCCCCTGGGAGTGAAAGCACAGAGTCCTCACCACTGGACCGCCAGGGAATTCCTGATATGATTGGATTTAAATTTGCTGCTTATAGTCTATTCATTCAGTATACTTGTGGATTTCTCCCTATTTTCTCTCTTCTTTCAGATTAATTGAATATATTTTCACATTCCATTTTATCGCCACTATTTTTATTTTTATTTATTATTTTGTTTTTTATTGGTTACTCTAGGGTCTATTATCAAACGAAATTATTCCATTTTATAAATCATTTAAGACCCTTATAGCACTATACTTACATTGCACTTCTTGTTTTTATGTTATTTATCTATTTTATGTTATTTTACTCATACGCCTTGTTCTACATATGTTAAAAGTTCCAAATACATTTTTATGATTTCTGCTTTAAATCTTCAATAAGTTTTTGAATAAATTTTAAAATGAGGAAAATATTTCTTTTGTTTACCATTCTGCCTGTCTTCCTTCCTTCATTCCAAGTTTCTTTGGTTCTTTTTTTAATTCCATTTTTCTCATGTTGTCTCTGATTATGTTCACATTTTCCTTTACTTTACATAGTTATAGTCACTTTTTAAAGATCCTTCTGTGGCTTTACCGTCATCCATATTATTTTATTGACTGTTATTTCACATGGTCTTGAGCCACATTTTCCTGCTGTTAGGTATGTGTAGTAATTTTTTATTAGATGTTAAAAATAGAGAATATGTCATTGGTATCTAGAATTTGTTGTCTTTAAGGAATGTTGGGTGCTGTTTTTGGCAGGCGTTAAGTAGCTTGTTCATCATTTTGACCCCCTAGAAATCGGTTTTTGCAAAGGCAGTTGCAGAGACTGTTCACTACTAATAAAGTGTGACACCCCTGGTGACTCCACTGAATGCCACAAAATGCTTGGATGATTACTAAGAATTTTCCACTTTTTAAAAATTAAACTCTTTATTTCGAGATAGTTGTAAATTTATATGTAGTTGTAAGAAGTAATACAGAAAGATCCTATGTACTCTTTGCCTAGTTTTCCCAAATGGTAACGCCTTGCAAAACTATAGAGGCATATCACAACAATATACTGGCTTGATGCGGTCAAGCTACAGAAAAATTCTACCACCACAGGGATCTTCAAGTTGCCATTTTATAGTCAAACTCATTTCCCTCCTGCTTCCCCCTCTGTGCTTAATCGCAGGGAACCACTAATTTGTTTTGCATTTCTAAAATGTGGTATTTCAAGAATATTATATACATGAAATCATACAGTTACACATTTTGGGATTGGCTTTTTTCGCTTAGCCTAATTCTCTGGAGATGCATTCAAGTTGTGTGCCTCAGTAGTTCCCTTTTTTGTTGCTTTGTAGTATTGCATGGGATGGATATACTACAGGTTGTTTATTCACCCATTTGAAGAACATCTGGGTTGTTTCCAGCTTTTGGTCATTATAAATAATATTGCTATGAGCATTTGTGTATGGATTTTTGTGTGTACATAGTTTTCATTTCTCTGAGACAAATGCCTAAGTGTGCAATTACTTGGTGGTATGGTAACTGCAATGTTTAGTTTATTAAGAAATTGTCACACTATCTTCCAGATTGGATTTACGATTTTACATTCCCACCAGTAATGTATGAGTGATCCAGTTTCTTCACATCCTCACCAGCATTTTGTGATGTCACCATTTGTTATTTTATCCGTTCAGATAGATGCGTAGTGATACTTCATTGTGGTTTCAGTTTAATTTCCGTAATGTCTAATAATGTTGAACATATTTTCATGTGTTTATTTGCCATCTGTATGTCCTCTTCTGTGCAATGTGTTTTCATGTCTTTTGTCTATTTTCTTGTTTTTATTGCTAAGATTTTGAAAGTTTTTTATATACTCTAGATACTAATTCTTTGTTTAATATGTGCTTTCCACATATTTTCTCCTACTCTCCAGCTTGTCTTTTCATACTTTTGAGTTTTTCTCAGAGCCAAAGTTTTTAATTTTGATAAAGTCCAATTGATCAGTAGTCCTTTTATGGATTGTTCTTTTGGTGTCAATCTAAGAACTCTTTGCCCAGCTCTGTGTCCTGACGAGTTTCTCCTATATATTTTTTCTAATTTGATTTAGATTTATGTTTTACATTTAAGTCCATGATCCATTTATCCATTTTGAATTAATTCTTGTATAAAGTGTGAAGTTTAGGTCAAGCGTTCCCCTACCCCGCCTCCCCCGCCAATAGATATCCAATTGCTCCAGTACCGTTTGTTAAGACTATTCTTCCTCCAATAAATTGCTTTTGTACCTTTGTAAAAATTAAGTTGGACATATTTGGATCTATTTCTGAGCTCTCTGTTCCATTCCATTGATCTATGTGTCAATGATTTTGCCATTATGCCCAATTCCAATAGATAAAGAATCTCAGGAAAGTTGAGTGACCATGTTTTCTGTTAATTCTACCATCTCTTCATTTCTGTTCTATTTCTATGTATGGCTTTTTCTCCTGATTACAGGTGGTATTTAACTACATTTTCATGCCTACTAATTTTTTTATAGATGTTGAATGAGTATTGTGAATTTTACATTGTTGTGGGCTGGATTTTGTTACATTCCATTAAATATTGTTGGATATGGTTCTGGAATGCAGTTAAGTTACTTGATACCTGTTTGATCATTTCAGGGCTTACTTTTAAGCTCTGTTTCGATATATCCAGTGCAGCATTTGGTCTAGGTTTAATTTAGTCCAGCTACTGAGTCAATACCCTTGTTAGGGTACACTCGATGCTCTGTGTATTAGGAGGGTTTTCCATTCCTGCTGGTTGGACTTTGAACTATTACCAACATTATGTAAATCCCAGGATTATTTTGCCTGTTTGCCATCACTGGCTTGTTCTTCAGGTTTATGTGGTTTTTGCCCACATGCAGATTAGAATGTAGCTAAAGATTCAAGATCATCTCTCTGCAGTTCTCTGGAGCTCTTCTCTGTGCACCTTAATCCTCTCCAGTATTTTCCCCCTCAAATTATAGCCACCTAGATCTCCTTGAACTCCAAACTCCATATCCTCACTTCTGCAAAAGTGCCAGGCCGTTTGATTTTCCATCCCTGTGCTGTGGCCTGGAAACTCTCCTCAGTCCATAAGCTGGAGAAATCATAAGACTCATCTCATTTGGTTCCCATCTTTGAGGGATTACTATCTTGTGATTCTCATTGTATAATATCTGAATGTTATTATTTCATATATTTCATCCAATTTTTGAGTTGTGCAAAGCAGGAAGGTGAGTTTGGTCCCCACATTTCATATGGACACAAGTAGAAGTTTCCTCTCCATTACAAAAATTATAAAAATATAATTATATTTTCTAATTTGAGCCAATACTGTCACATGCATTCAGGTTCATAGTTTTTGTAATTTCTTGTTCTTTTTAGTGTCCCTTACTTTACCTATTAGTGTTTTTCTGTTTAAATTCTGCTTTGATAACTTATTATTCTACCATCTTTCTTTTACTTTATTATTTGCTAGGAAGATATTTGCCATTCTTTTATTTTCAAACTTCCTGCGAAACTGCATCTCTCAAAATCATCATTGTAGCTAAATTTTAATATAATCTGATAATACATATTTTAATAGGTGAATTTAATGCATTTACATTTGTTGCGACAATTAAAATATTTTGTCTAGTTTATATCATCTGTTTTATCTTTCTGTCTACCACCATTTTATTATTATTACTACTACTGACAAAGTGTCTCTCCTTGACCAAAGTTTAGTCAGTTTCCTCTGAACCCTCTTTTTAACTAGGCTTCATCATTGGGCTCTGTCTCTGGCCTGCCTAGCACAGTTGTAACAAGAATCCTTCTAAGTCAGTTTGGGATGAATCCCCACAACCTTGATATCTATGATCACCCTTCCTATTTAATCAAATTCCTCATCCTCCATCATTGGTATGTGACTACCCTGGACAACTTCAGAAAAAATCCTGTTAAGTCAATTCAGCTAGAATGCCCCCACCCCTGATGACTCCTCTTAGTAATTTTCCATCCACTAAACCCCTCACTCTCCTCATTGGCTATGAATCTCCAACTGTCTTTGCTATATTAGGTATTGAGCCTGGTCTCTCTCCTTTATTATAAATCTTGGCATCTATTGCAATAGTCCAAAATAAAGCTTTCCTTACTATTTTAACAAGTGTCAGAATAATTTTTCTTTTATATTATTATTATTCCTGTTTTCTATTTGTCTCTATCTTGGATTGACAATGTGCTCTGTAGTTTTCTCTTTGTTTATTTGGAAGCTCAATCTTCTTGGTTATTTTTACATTTTAACAGAAATTTTCAACTATAAATATTTCTAGTGAATCTATATTTATTTAGTATTTGAATTTTCCTATCAACTGCAATGAGCCTGCTTTATCTACTTACTAAGCAACCTTCCTGATCTTAAGAGTTTTAATGTTACACTTCAAAACACATACACAGAAAAAATTATGTTCACTGTGAATGGTTAAATTTATCAGTATTTTAAATCACTTTCAGTTCTTATCATTATTTCATACTATCTCTCATTCTTTCTCTGGTATATACCTCAGTAGATCTTTTAATAGGGATCTATGAATGGTTAACCCTTTTAGTGTTTGTATATCTTTAAATATTTTCATTTTATTCTCATTTGTGACTAATTAGCTGTTAACTGTTATTTCTCCTCAGCACCTTGAAGAGAGTATTCTATTTCCTTCCCACCTCTCTCTATATGTAGATATATATGTATTTCTTTCTCTCTCTCTCTTCTTCCATTTCTTTCTCCTTTTCCATCTTCTTCTCTGTCCTACTCCAACTTTCTCTTTCCTATTCAAGCTTCACTCAAAACTTCTCTTCCCTCTTTTCTTTGCTCTCAACTTTCTCTATGTATCAGATTTATAATTGTCTCCATTGTAACTTTGGGCCCCCAAGCAAATACTAGCTCTTATCATTGAGTTCTGAAGCTTCTGCCTGAGATAATTGTGTATATCACAGAACTAATTACATAAGCACCTAGTTCAATCTCCTTCATGATTACAGGGCTCTCTGTTTCCTTCTGATCAGCATTCATAGTAACTGCAGGTAAGGATGCAAAATGAGCACGTCTTTTAATTGAAGGTGGGTGGTGTTCAGCTCCCAGATTTAAGCAGCAACTCCAACTCCCAGTACTCCCCCCCATATTCCACTATGCTCCAACCCCATTTCATATGGAACACTTTTAGTTTCCTTTACTCTGCAAGACCAGAACCCTGGATGCCATTGTCTGCTTCAGCATCCTGGGCTCAAAACACCTCTGATTTTAGCCTGTTCCCTCCTTGACATTTTGATCCCACCAGAGGTGCTTATCTGTTTTTCTAATCTAAACATGTCCTTTTGGTTTTCTGTGTGTGTGTGCTTGTGTATGCACCCGCATGTGTGTCTGTGCATGAATCATTGTTATGTGTTTAGAGCACAGTCTGAATTTATTTCACCATTTTAAATTGGAGTGTTCACATATTAGATGGTAGAAGGAGTTATAGCAATTATTTTATGGAAATATAATTATAGCACACTCTCTAAAGTCACTTTTTCCATTTTGCCCACTGGAGAACACAGTAGTTTTGCAATTTTTGAATCTTTGAAAATTAATAGTAATTATTAACCATGGCTCCAACATAACTAGATGTTTACAGTATTTCTTTAAAAACCAGTTCTAATGTAGTAGCAAGAATCTACTCAAGTAATTTTAAACATAACTTAATATTTTCTATACTCTAATGCCAACATAGATTATTCAAAACATATAATAAAAATAGTAGAATTTGACTAACAAAGAAATGAAAAAATCAACAGCTTTTATTTATTTATTATTTTTTAATAAATCTTTATTGGAGTATAATTGATTCACAATACTGTGTTAGTTTCTGTTGCACAACAAAGCGAATCAGCCATATGCATACACATGTCCCCATGTCCCCTCCCTCTTTTTTATTTTTTAACATCTTTATTGGAGTATAATTGCTTTATGATGGTGTGTTAGTTTCTGCTTTATAACAAAGTGAATCAGCTATACATATACATATATCCTCATTTCTCCTCCCTCTTGCATCTCCCTCCCATCCTTCCTATCCCACCCCTCTAGGTCATCGCAAAGCACCGAGCTGATCTCCCTGTGCTATGCTGTTGCTTCCCACCAGCCAACTATTTTACATTCGATAGTGTATGTATGTCGATGCTACTCTCACTTCGCCCTCCCATCCCATCCCATGTCCTCAAGTCCATTTTCTATGTCTACCTCTTTATTCCTGCCCTGCAACAAGGTTCATCAGTACCATTTTTTTTCTTTTTAGATTTCATATATATGTGTTAGCATATGGTATTTATTTTTCTCTTTCTGACTTACTTCACTCTGTATGACAGACTCTAGATCCATCCACCTCACTACAAATAACTCAATTTCTTTTTATGGCTGAGTAATATTCCATTGTATATATGTGCCACATCTTCTTTATCCATTCATCTGTTGATGGACACTTAGGTTGCTTCCATGTCCTGGCTATTGTAAATAGTGCTGCAGTGAACATTGGGGTACATGTCTCTTTTTGAATTATGGTTTTCTCAGGATATATGCCCAGTATGGGATTGCTGGGTCATATGATAATTCTATTTTTAGTTTTTTAAGGAACCTCCATACTGTTCTCCATAGTGCTGTATCAATTTACTTTCCCACCAAGAGTGCAGGAGGGTTCCCTTTTCACCACACCCTTTCCAGCATTTATTGTTTCTAGATTTTTTGATAATGGCCATTCTGACCAGCATGAGGTGATACCTCATTGTAGTTTTGATTTGCATTTCTCTAATAATTAGTGATGTTGAGCATCTTTTCATGTGCCTCTTGGCCACCTGTATGTCTTCCTTGGTGAAATGTCTGTTTAGGTCTTCCACCCATTTTTTAACTGGATTGTTTGTTTTTTTGATATTGAGCTCCATGAGCTATTTGTATATTTTGGAGATTAATCCTTTGTTGTTTCATTTGCAAATACTTTCTCCCATTCTGAAGGTTGTCCTTTTGTCTTGTTTATAGTTTCCTTTGCTGTGCAAAAGCTTTTAAGTTTCATTAGGTCCCATTTGTTTATTTTTGCTTTTATTTCTGTTACTCTAGGAGGTGGGTCAAAAAAGATATTGCTGTGGTTTATGTCAAAGAGTATTTTTCCTATGTTTTCCTCTAAGAGTTTTATAGTGTCTGGTCTTACATTTAGGTCTTTAATCCATTTGGAGTTTATTTTTGTGTATGGTGTTAGGGAGTGTTCTCATTTCATTCTTTTACATGTAGCTGTCCAGTTTTCCCAGCACCACTTATTGAAGAGGCTGTCTTTTCTCCATTATATATTCTTGCCTCCTTTGTCATAAATTAGGTGCCCATATGTGCGTGGGTTTATCTCTGGGCATTCTATCTTGTACCATTAATCTATATTTCTGTTTTTGTGCCAGTACCATACTGTCTTGATTACTGTAGCTTTGTGGTATAGTTTGAAATCAGGAAGCCTGATTCCTCCAGCTCCGTTTTTCTTTCTCAAGATTGCCAACAAACACATGAAAGAATGCTCAACATCATTAATCATTAGAGAAATGCAAATCAAAACTACAATGAGATATCATCTCACACTGGTCAGAATGGCCATCATCAAAAAAATCTACAAACAATAAATGCTGGAGAGGGTGTGGAGAAAAGGGAACACTCTTGCACTGTTGGTGGGAATGTAAATTGAAACAGCCACTATGGAGAACAGTATGGAGGTTCCTTAAAAAACTAAAAATAAAACTACCATACGACCCAGCAATCCCACTACTGGGCATATACCCTGAGAAAACCATAATTCAAAAAGAGTCATGCACCAAAATATTCATTGCAGCTCTACTTACAATAGCCAGGACATGGAAGCAACCTAAGTGTCCACTGACAGATGAATGGATAAAGAAGATGTGGCACATATATACAATGGAATATTACTCAGCCATAAAAAGAAATGAAATTGAGTTATTTGTAGTGAGATGGATGGACCTAGAGTCTGTCATACAGAGTGAAATAAGTCAGAAAGAGAAAAACAAATACTGTATGCTAACACATACATATGGAATCTAAAAAAAAAAAAATTGTCATGAAGTACCTAGGGGCAAGATGGGAATAAAGACACAGACCTACTAGAGAATGGACTTGAGGATACGGGGAAGGGGAAGGGTAAGCTAGGACAAAGTGAGTGAGAGAGTGACATGAACATATATACACTACCAAACGTAAAATAGATAGCTAGTGGGAAGCAGCTGCATAGCACAGGGAGATCAGCTCAGTGCTTTGTGACCACCTAGAGGGGTGCGATAGGGAGGCTGGGAGGGAGGGAGATGCAAGAGGGAAGAGATATGGGGACAAATGTATATGTATAACTGATTCACTTTGTTATAAAGCAGAGACTAAAACACCATTTTAAAGCAATTATATTCCAATAAAGATGTTAAAAAAAAAAAAGATTGCTTTGGCTATTCGGGGTCTTTTGTGTTTCCATACGAATTGTAAAATGTTCTAATTCTGTGAAGAATGCCGTTGGTAGTTTGATAGGGATTGCATTAAATCCGTAGATTGCTTTGGGTAGTATAGTCATTTTCACAAAATTGATTCTTCCAATCCAAGAACATGGTATATTTTTCCATCTGTTTATGTCATCTTTGATTTCTTTCATCATTGTTTTATAGTTTTCTGAGTACAAGTCTTTTGCCTCTTTAGGCACATTTATTCCTAGGTATTTTATTCTTTTTGTTGCAATGGTAAATGGGAGTGTTTCCTTAATTTCTCTTTCTGATTTTTTGTTGTTGGTGTATAGGAATGCCAGAGATTTCTGTGCATTAATTTTGTATCCTGCAACCTTACCAAATTCATTGATTAGTTCTAGTAGTTTTCTGGTGGCATCTTTAGGATTTTCTATGTATATTATCATGTCATCTGCAAACAGTGACAGTTTTACTTCTTTTCCAATTTGTATCCCTTTTATTTCTTTTTCTTCTCTGATTGCCCAACATCTTTTAAATTAAAACAAATCGACAGCAAAATCTCTTGAAGTTACATGGCCTAAGTTTAAAATAAAAAGAAAAAAAATCTGTTGGCAGTGATAAAGTAGACTCAAAGAAGCTAAATTTTATCACTAAAATGTTCTTTCATTTCTTGTCTTTTTTTCTAGTGGTATAAACTGATGTTAAAAATAACCAAAAATTTTATGGGTCTTGTACACAATAGGAGGAATAGCACATTAAGTAAAGTTCAAACAAAGAAAAACCAAGGTCCTTTTGACCTCTGGGTTCCTTTGGACATTCTTTTCATTCAGTGCTATGTCTGTATATAAAGGAGCATATTAGATAGCCATACACAGACAATGCTGCCATTGTGTGGAAAATTTACTAGAATTTGTGTATCTGGTTTTAGCTTCATGAGTTCTGAAAATGCTATTAGCTGGTTCTTTTATTTGAGCTGATACTTCAAAGAAATTCACTGACCTACAAGGAGGCTAATATTCTCTATTTTTCCAATGACATACTAGGACATACAAAAGTACATCACACATTCTTATAAAACTATATACCATTCAGCACTTATTAAAATATGAGAACCATTTAGGTAACTAACTGTCTAATATAAAACTTACTAGGCTAGGTGTTTTATTTAACTTTCTTCTTAAAATATTTATTTTAACGTATTTTTAAATAGTACTAATTATGATGAAGGTATTTTCCACATTAAACTGAAATTTGCCTTCAAATAATTTCTACTGGCCAATTCTGGCCTGCTTTCCACAGCTACACAGAATGAGTCAAGCCCCACTGATGTTATATCTTGTTCCTTTGAATCTCTGTTCCTAGCCTGCTAAACTCTTTGGTTTCTGATTCTGCAATTCAGCCCCCAGGTATCCCCCAGCTTCCTAAAATCCACAAATTAGATGTGCTTGCTTTTATGTCCTCATCCAAATTACTGATAGAAACATTAAAGATGACAGGAAATACCTCTGCAGCCTGAAACTAGATACATTCCATTCCACTGACTTTTCTTTTCATTAATGAGCTCTCATTTGTCTTTCAGCAAGGTCCAAATCCATCTTCCTATGATATTATCAGCCTACACTTGAGTATCTTGTCGAAAACCTTTGCTGATTCCAGGTATTTTAATTTCTTGGCCTTCTCTTTATCTGCCACTTTAGGAATTAAAAAAAAAGTGAGATCAGTCTGGAATAACTTGTGAACACATAGATGCATTTTGTTATCACATCTTTTCCTAGTTACTAATAGACAGAGCTGAAACTTTTGATGACTCAGAGATTTGGATGGGGCTGATCCAGTGATCATGCTAAGTGCTGTATTAGCAGTGTTAGCTATAACTCCGGGAAGCAGGCGCTCATCACCTCCCAGATGATGACCGGAGATGTGGTCTACCTTTCCGCCTAGGCTTCTTGTGGCCCCAGCAAGTCTTCCTGGAATTCAGATCCTTTGAGGACCACAGCTGCGGCCTCTACTTCTTTTCCTTCTGTAACTTGTGTGCCGTCCAACCTTAAAACCATGAATCAAATGAAACATTTTGCTGATGTCACAAGGTGAAAAGGAACAGATTTTCTTCCTCCCATAATCCTCATCCTTTGCTCTTTTAATTGCATAAGGATAATGGTTAAAATCCTGGGTTTTGGATTAGATTGCCTGCATCTATATCTTGTGTCCACAATTTCTGAGTTGCCGTCATCAATTTACTTAGCTCTCCAATTGTCATTTTTCTCATGTATCAAATGGGAATAAAAGTATTGTCTATTCCACAGGCTTGCTATGAGAATTAATTGAGGTCTTGCACACAAAACGTTTAGCTGTGTTCTTAGCACGTAATCGGTTCCTAACAAGCATTAATTGCTGTTTTAATTGTTGTTATTGTAGCTTGAGAGGGACGTGGGCCTTCTTAGTCTGAAGAAAGCTGGTTGCTTTAGGGCTATAGCTCTGTGTTGGTTAACTGAGGTTGCCCTGTACACACACTATTAAAATTATTTCCAATTATGACTAGTTTAGCTCTTCAGAGAATTACTGAAGTAGTGGCAAATGTTGGGAGATATGACCCTGCTCGGGGTATTGCCTTAATGATACCAGTAATGGCTTGTTTTTACAAAGCCCCTTTCCATCTGACAGGCAGAAAGCACTATAGACAGTATTACATAATAATTTTGAGATGCTGCTAGGCTACAAGTACTCTATTATTGTTTCTGTTTTGCACAGGGATTCTAAGTAACTTGCTTATATTCACATAGAAAGACAGCAGAACAAGGAAAAACACATTACGTGGGCCTCTGAAATTCTACCTGGAGATTTGGGGCCCCAAAGCAAGTAACTCTGGAGCAATTGACATCACAGACACTCTGTACAATTTAAGATAATTCAATCAAAATCACTTGGCAGTGTGAAATCTGACAGTATGACATCATTGATTACATTTGGAATATATCCAGCCTGAGCTTGATTCAGTAATTCTAGCAATCGATCATTAGACTCACAGAACCCAATACAATTGACAACTGGATGGAATAGGTAGTGAGGAAATTCACAGTTTTAGCCTACTTGACTTTCAGTTCTGTCTGACAAATAGTAAGTGCCAGACACTAGGCTACACACAACTGGAGGTAACAGTGTTCTTAGGGACTCACAGTCAAGTGAGACAGGAAATGAAGATGTGAATATATATATGGAAATGAAGACCTAGATGTTGACGTAGATACCGATTCATACAAATATAACACTGTGGTAAAGATAATAAGGAGATGTTGGTTTTGACTGGGGACCTGGGAAAACCTTGTGGAAAAGAGATGATTTAAGTAAGGTCTTAAAGAATCGGCAGGTTGGACGTTGCAGCACATGTTTGGCAAAGGGAAAAAAAACACTGTGTAGAGCAGGTGGAAGGGTCCTTGCAAGTCTTTGTTGGTGCAGGAAAAATGGGCAATTATACCTTATCTGTATATTCTCCAGAGCTGGTAGGGAACTCAGTTTTACTTGATCACAAACTTAAGATCAGATTCCTATTAACTATTTGGAAGGAGAACAAAAGAGAGAAATGGAAAAAAAAAAAAAAAAGGAAGGATCCGTTTCAATTTTTTTTTTCAAACTTCTTTCAGAGGTGGGAATATAAACCGCAAGCCAAATATATCTGAAATACCTCCATATCAGCTCCTTAGGTGGTCTATTTCAGAAACTAAATTTGTGAGTAAGTCTATGTGAAGTCTCTTTATTCCCTTGTTTAATTCAGAACTTGGTAGCAGTGAACTTTGTACTGATCATCTCACTAATGAGGCATTAGAATTCTGCTGAATTCTAGAATTCTAATTGGCGTCCACTGTTGCACCTAGTTGGTGTGGGAAATCGCTAATCAAGGGTACTTTCAACCTATTTTCCTACTATCTGGGTTGGGGAGAGGTAACAAGAGAAGCCTTGTATAACCAATGCTTTTAATGATATACAAAATATTTCTAACCAAATATTCAAAATGGCAGAGATTTTGGGTTCATCTAGTTCAGTTTGTGCATTTAGAAAAAGGCTGGACACTCCTGAAGGACATAAGTTGATGACATACTCTGTGTCAATGACAATGCTAAGGACAATTGGGGAGCTCAATTATCGGTGACAGAGTAGGAACAATGGTGACATAATCACATCTAAATGACTATCATGTGTTTGGCACTGCCTCCTATTCAATGCCATAGATTCTGATGCATATTCTTATGGTAGTATGATGAGATTTTTAGAACATTAGGCGTTCCAGAATTTTCTAATGTTGCAGTTGAAAGTTTTCTCCCAGTATAGACTTACACTAGTCAATGGAACTGCACCATGACACATATGATAGCACAGATTTTGCAACAAGAGGCCTGGGTTTGAGACCCTACGTTTCTGGATTCTGGCTGTGTTATTTTGGGCAAGTAATTTTATGTTTCTGAATCTCAATGTACTTAGTTGGAAAATGGGAATAATAATTATGCCTACTAAATTGAATTTTGAGAGCCACAGGAGATATTGTACATAAACGTAATTTATCAGGCAATATACAGATACCTTATTATGAGTTGGTTTATTCTTTATTGAAGTTAACATAATTTAAAAATGTATCTATATGTGCTGTATCTCTTTAACAGTAATTTGTAGTCTTTATAAAGCTGATGTTTACGTGTTATCGTGGGATAATGTTGCTCTGGAAATCTACAAACAGGATTATTTTTGTGTATTGGTTTTTACTAGTACTTCTCTCTAGTTCCCAACAGTAAGGATATTCATGGCTGGCTGAATCGCTGTTGTTATGTTCACTTAATACACATACTACCACCATGATTAAAGATTTGTTTAAAAAAACTCAGTGCTACTTTGAGGTATTTGGTGGTGATAATGAATTATTATTTGTCTTAATTGTCTTGTATAATCCTCATACAATGTCCTACAGGAATTGATACCTATCTAATGGAGGTGTGTCGTTTTTTAAGTTCTCTTAGCATCTGAAAGTTGGCAGTTGTTCACTGATATACCTCATTTTCTTCATTAAACATAGTGTAAGTGATTAAAGGTGGTAAGGCACAGGTTTTAGGGTAATTAAAATGGGATTTCTTTTACTGAATAAAATAAGGGAGAATGTAATTTAAAAAGCATTTTTTTCTTGAGAAATACTTTGTTCTGTATTTTAGGAGAAATGCATGAGGGACTAAAGAGGAACATGAACATTGTAAGAACAAACTTTAAATTGTGTGTTTGAGCTACAGAAATGTGTCTTTTGGCCTTTTGAGTTAGTGTTTTGTCTTAATAGACATAGTAAAAATTAAAAAATTACATTTACAACTGAATTTTCATAATGTGAAAATGAAAATGGTATAGGAAATAGAAAGCTGAATATAGGAAAATTTAGATGTAGTTGACATTACAATATGCCTGAGATCTTTACATATCTTTTTTTTTTTTGAATTCTCCACTTCTTTTTTTTAATATTTATTTGAATTTTATTTAATTTATTTTTTTATACAGGTTCTTATTAGTTATCTATTTTATACATATTAGTGTACATATCTTATCTCGTTTGATTCTCACCTACATGTTTAGGGATAAAGTTTAACAGTTAATAGGAGGGCATGTAGACAAGGCTACGTCAATCTGTCTCAAGGGCTATACTCCTTCTGCCTCACCATGGGACTGAATATATACAGCCAAACCTGAATCTAACAAGTTCTATATTAAACACTAATATTTCCAAGAAACTTTCATTTGGATGGTAGCAAATTTAACAGTACCCACCCAATTGTTTTAGAGTATGACCAGCCTGAATTATTTTAATGAACCAGAAAAAAAATCAGGACACCAAGAAACAGAAATCTTTCAGTGTCTTACTCAGAATGTTTTCTCCATTAAATATGTAATTCTTATAATTGCTTACAGGTTTCCTAGTGTACAATAATCAAAGCAATATTTTAAAAGTATTTTTATTGTAAAACTTAAAACATTAGAAAGCTACAAGAATAATCAGCCCTCATTAATCAGCAGCCAGCTTCAATAATTATCAATATTTTGCCAATCTAGTTTCACTCATACCACACTACCTTTTTCCACTGAGAAATATTTAAATTACCATACACTGTATAATTTCACCTGTATGTCCAGTACGTGCATACCTCTAAAGATAGTGACGCATTAAAAAACTTCATTATCTCTCTTAGAACTCTTAATGTTAATTCCTTAACATTATCTAATATCTAGTTGTTGGTTTGAAACCTCAGAGTTCCCCAGGTGAAATCAGAAACTGGTCCCTGAACATGGAGGGCAAGGAGAGATCGAAGAAAGAGGCAGCTCGCTGCAGATTAGTAGGTGGCAACTTTAATAAGCAAGAGAACTTACATAAGAGACTTGTCTTGGGTGGCTTCAAGATAAGTTAGACCTCTATACCCACGGCCAGAATCTTAAGAGTACATAGAGGCCTTAATAAGATTCAGTCACATACACAGTCCAGATTGTCTCAGTAACACAGTATCATCTTAAGGCTGTGCCCTTGAAGTGTCCTGTAGTGTGGAAACAGTGGGCAGAATGTACATTCCAAGGAACGGGGAGGGGGTAAGGAGCCTCTGGTTGCTGGGGTCAGTCTGTGAGTCAACTGGTGGTCACATCCTCTCAATGACTCCCTCCAACACTAGCCCCTGCTTATTTTTTGTGAGTGTGTGAAAATGTCTCTTTATAGTTGCTTTGTTTAAATCAGGATCCAAGCAAGGACTACACATTGCCTTTGGTTGACAGGTCTCCTAAGACTCTTTTCATCGTGTCATTTATTGCTGGAACGAACTAGATATTTTACCTTACTGAATATCTAAAATTCTGAATTTGACTCTGCATCCTCACAGTGTCTTTTAACATCATCTACCTGCCACATATATGGAGACACTAGCTTAAATTCAGACTTTTTTTGTTTTGTTTACGGGCAAGAACATTTCTTTGGTGGAAATGTGTATTTCCCACTGCATCACAGAAAAAGGCCCATGATGTCTTGTCTTTCAGTGATAATATGACATTGCAGTAGGATCAGATGATGTCAGCCTAATCTGTTCACTATAAAGTTTCCTCATAGGCTTAATGGTTTTAACAGTTATTGATGGTAATTTCACAGATTCATTCTTTTATCAGGGGTTTTTAAATAGTGATTTTCTAATTCTCTCATTTCTTCTGCTTTTATTAATTGAAATTCTACTATAAACAATAATTTTCTCTAAACTACTGTTCGGGTATTTGATTTTTTTCTTTATGATTTTTCTGAATAATGATTTGGTGTCCTAGCAATCTTCAAAGGTGAACAATTAGTTTGCCCTTTTTATTAGTACCATTATGAATGAATGAAATTTGGTTTAGTGGTCTGCAGTACATATTTATTAACCTTTCTCTTGTTTTCAGTCCCACTTTTTCCTCTTGTTCATTGCTATACCTGGTGATTCTCAGCTCAGAGATGCTCCAGAACTCTGTGAAGCTAATTGACTTCCTTTCACTTTGTAGCTTCTTCTGAGCGTACTCAAGGCTTCAGTGGCTCTGTCCACTCCATGCATTAACTTGCCCTCTTTTCCTGATTTCCAAATATCTGTTAAAATGTTTAATTTATTCATTATCATTCTTTCAGTGTTTATTTTTTCCTCTCTCTCTCTCTTTTTTTTTTTTTAATTTGTGAGGGAAGGTGTGTCTTGGTGATGCAGAACACAAAGCATGTGCCCATCCACTATCATCTCTTGTTTTGTTAAAATAGACTCCCTTCAACTTGTGTCACATAGCTGATTTTTTGGACTTTAGGGGAGTTTAAATTTATTAAAATTTACAAATTGGAATGGGTGTCTATTTCTGTCTAAGATGATTTCATTCTTGTTTCCTGTACCATGCTTTTCATTTAAGACATAAAGACCTTGAGCTGCATTTGGTTACCGACCCAGATATCCTTGAAATCCACATTTTCTAGCCTCTAATCCTAACATCTTTACCCTCTCCAGTAACCAGCTGTTCTTTTTCTCATACTCAGGGGATATATAATCTTGGTATAAAAATCATAAATCCTTCTCTTCTCTTGAGTAAGGGCAACTTGCACATTTCTCAAGCTTCAGCTCTCTCTAGAAACTCAAAGTGAAATCTCATATGGTTCCAGGCCTGGAAGAGTTAGTTAGGAGCCTTATCAACTGGACTGTTTCTGGAATTATGTTTTAGACCATTCAACTCCCTCAGACAATGATTCTATATAAACTGGAGTAATAGGGGCAAAGAACTATTCCTCTGAGAGTTGACCTTGTATATCACACCTAAAATGACTTCTCATATTCAACAAAATGAGCTTCAAAGATGTGGACAATCCTGAGGTTAGGAAGCAAGTCTTGAGTAAACACAAATCTCAGCAAATGGCTGTATTACAAGAAGTATATAATTGAAGAATATGTGTGTTTGTAAAGATTAAACCATAGAAGGGATATTTTATATGTTCCACTGAATTATATTTGGTAAAAAATAACTTTGGGGAAAAATAATGACAGTCCCAGGGCTAATATGTTATTTTTTCTGTCTTAATAAGCTTTGATAGCATCTATTTGGACATTTGATTACATTATCAATTTTTCCTTTTCTGCAAAAAAGTGGATCTGCCCTATGTGGAAGAAGACAACTATCAAAGTGAGTATAGAGGGAACATATCTCAACATAATAAAGGCCATTTATGACAAGCTCATAGCCAACTTAATACTCAGTGGTGAAAAGCTGAAAGCCTTCCTGCTAAATTCAGGAACAAGACAAGAAGGCCCACTCTCACCACTTCTGTTTAACAGGGTATTGGAAGTCCTAGCCACAGCAATCAGAAAGGAGAAGAAATAAAAGATATCCAAATTGAAAGGGAAGAGGTAAAGCTCACTATTTGCAGATGACATGACACTCTGTATAGAGAACCCTGAAGTCTTTACCCCAAAACTATTAGAACTAATAAATGAATTCAGCAACTTTGCAGGATAAGAAGTCTAGTGTATAGTTCATTTCTATAACTAATAGTGAAATATCAGAAAGAGAAAGTAAAAAAAATATATATCCTGTTTAAAATTTCTTCAAAAAATACCTAGGAATAAATTTAACCTTAACCAAGGAAGTGAAAGACCTGTACTCTGATGTACTATGAAGGAAATGGAAGATGATTCAAAGAAATGGAAAGACATCCCATGCTCTTGGTTGGAAGAATTAATATTATTAAAATGGCCATACTATCCAAAGCAATGTACCAATTTAATGTAACCCCTATTAAAACACCTTGGACGTTTTTCACAGAACTTAGAACAAATAATTCTAAAATTTATATGGAACCACAAAAGACCCTGAATTGTCAAAGTAATCCTGAGAAAAAAAGAGCAAACCTGTAGGTAACCCTCCCAGACTTCAGACTATACTACAAAGCTATAGTAACCAAAAACAGCATGGCAATGGCACAAAAACAGACACGTAGATCAGTGGAAGAGAATAGAGAGTCCAGAAATAAACCCATGTACCTATGGTCAATTAATCTATAACAAAGGAGTCAATTACATATAATGGAGAAAAGGCAGTCTCTTCAACAAGTGGTGCTGGGAAAATTGGACAGCCACACGTAAAACAATGAGATTAGAACATTCCCTCACACCGTGTACAAAAATAAACTCAAAATGCTTTAAAGACTTAAATGTAAGACCTTGATCCATAAAACTAGAAGAGAACACAGGTGGAACACTTTTTGACATAAATCGTAGCAATATTTTCTTGGATCATTCTCTTAAGGAAAAGATAAAAAAGCAAAAATAAACAAATGGACCAGTTAAAAGCTTTTGGACAGCAAAGGAAACCATCAGCAAAATGAAAAGACAACCTACAGAATTGGAGAAAACATTTGCAAATGACACAACTGACAAGGGGTTAATATCCAAAATATTCAAACAGCTCATACGACTCAAAATTTAAAAAAAAATTCAATCAAAAATGTACAAAAGACTTGAACAGACATTTTCCCAAAGAATACATACAGATGGGCAACAGGCACATGAAAAGATGCTCAACATTGCTAATTATTAGAGAAATGCAAATCTAAACCTTTGAATCTTGATCCACATTTTGATGAGAAATCATCTTTATTTATCTCTCAGTAATTGTTTCTTTATTCCTCTGCATGTGAAAAATCATCTTTTAAAATTTTCAAAAGTTTTAAAATTATTTACCTCACTGTGCTTGACAGGCTATATGTGGGTGTCAAACTCACGTCTTTCTTTCCTCAATGGATTCTGATAAACTTGTATAAATATCTTAATATGTGCTTTATAAAAATTTGCATCTATAGGAAAGATCCTAGAGTAGGCTCAATGCAAAAAATGCTAACATTCTGGGGGCTGTGAAAGTGGAAGGTAATGATCGGATTATTCAAAGTTTTGGGCTAGAAATTTGCCCCAATGACCTGGTGTTACACTAGAATTTCTCCATGAAAGGCAGAATAGACTACATTTGGGAGTACAGAGACTCACTCAACCTATTTCTGTAATGTCATCTTATCATTCTATCAATAATAATAATAATGATAAAGGAAAGTAACTTTTCAAGTCTCAATGTATAGAAAAATATGCAGCTTTGCGTAGGCTTGCACTCTATAATCACACTTCATGAGCTAATATTTTAATTACACCTCCTTGATAATAATTAGCCATCTCAGCTCCTTACTTGTCATCTGAAAACTTACAGTCACAGTTCCAAGCTTACCAGACACTGTTTTCTCCTCTTTTTTCCATGAACTCAGATATTAATATTCTTCATTTGGAAAATGCTCCTTCCAATTCTTCACCCTTGTACAGAATTTCCTTATGTCTTATCAGATGTACTTTGGTTGCAAAAGCAGACTAAAGTATAATTACATTAAAACATTCTGTCCAGTTTTTTATTTAAGTATATGCTTGAATAGCCTGTGGATTTAACCAGAAGAATATGGCTAGTTGCAATGTTTTGGTAAATAGCTTGTATTATTTTTTTTTCTAAAAAGCCTCTTTTTTATTTTTAAAACCATGAAATCAAGGGAAAAGGGAGGCTATGAGCTACCTTTAGCTCATGCCAACATTAGGCTTTACTGAAAATCTTTCCAATGCAAATTTAGACATTTCTCAATGATTTTAATGCTAGAATTTGGGGATCTGGTGGGCTCATTTAAATGTCAGGCTGTGATGAAGTTGTGTTCTGTCTCAGGAGACCAGTTAATGCTGGAATCAGGGCTGCTGCACTGGGCACCACAGTGCTTCCTTCTTTAGTTCTCTAGGGACCAGCTAAAGGACAAAAAAGGGAAAATAGCTGGTATTAGCTAAGCTTCAAAGAAGATAGGATCATAGGGAACCAAAATTATGGTTTATTATAAAAACTACTACTCTCCTCTTCCTCTCAGTACTCTGCACTCCTCCTCTCCTGTAACAGAATGAGCATTAGACAGAGTATCAGAAGAGTAGCATATGAGAGCCCCAGCACCACCACTATAGTCCTATAGCCTTGTGCAAGCTGTTAAGCATTCCGAGTCGCAATTTATTTCCAAAATGAGAGCATTGAATTAAATTATTTCTTTGGTTTCTCTCAGCTTAAAACCATGCTTTTTTGAGGTCAGGGGAAAAACTCTGTATCAATTTAATATGTGCTACATCTAAAGATTTATTTATGGAAGAAAAATTACAGTTCTAGCTTAAAGGAATCTCCCCATTACTGGATCCATGATATACAAATTTCTTATGTTGTCTTTCCAAACACATTATAATTACACTGTGCATTATGGTATTTTTTACATTCAGCAGATTGAGTTTCACATCCATAAATGCCTTTTGGATTCCCACTCCTCACTCTAACACAAAGAGGAGGCAGTGACTTCTAAAGAAATATGGGTAGCTTAGAGGGTAGAGCAAGATGGTGGGTAAACAGCATATTCCACTTAATATTGGCCAGGTTCTTTGATGTATTGTATATAAAATGCATACATAGCATGAGGATTGGCTTATATATTTCGTCCAGAATATATGCAGGCTTTGCTACCCTCTGCAGTTTACATATTTTTCAAAACATCCTGTGAAACAATCAGGGTAGCCATTATCTTCTATACTTTTCAAATGAGGGAATAGCATAAGTCAAAGAGGTACAGAATTTTAAAGGGAACCTAAAAGGCCATCTTACTCAATCTTCTCAATATTCAGAGGAGAAAATCAAGTATCAGAGAAATTAAGGAATCTGCCCAAGGCCACTCAGCTAAGTGATGGAACTATGTCTCTTAGATCATTTGATTCCTAAGCTAGTGCTATTTCTGGACCAGCATGCCATCACTGACCAAGGCCTCCTTTGCTCTTATGAAAGCCGATTTGAGATAGGGAGATTTAGTAATTCTGGGTAATATATTGAGAGCATTACCAGGACAAGCTTGTGAAGGAAGACACACACATTAAAAATGCAGAGGTTCAAATCTTTTCATTTGAGACAAACAGCAGTTGGCTTGTGGGTCATAGGATTTGAGGTTTCCTAAGCATTTAGGAAATATTTAGGAAAAAAATTCTCAAGTACTTAGTATTTCCTAAGAATATTTAAGATTTTAAGATGCTTTTGTTGAATTCATGAGCCTTTATTCATTAGGAAAAACTAGGGTGATAAAAGATCCCAAGTTTCTTGCTCCTGAAAGAGTCTGTTTGAAATAAATTTTGGTTTGGTATTGAATTAAAAAATGAAAAATTTGTGCTCCATCTTTTTTTTTTTTTTCTTGTTAACCACATTCAGGCCTCGAATGGTTGAAGAGAAGAATAAGACCACTTTCCTTTTTCTCAGTAGTGTCTATCAAGGGCTTTCTGTACATTGTGCATTGTAAATTTTCATCAGTTGAGGGTTTTGTTTCATCAGTCCTATGTTTAAGACCCAATACTTGCTCCTAGACTTTTGGGGAAATTTGCCAAGCTATCCTGAGTGTCTCTGAGGCTAACCTCTGGTTAATTGGGCACAACTGAAAGGGACAGAAATCTCTAACTAGAGTTTCACCCCTTCTCATCAGAATTCCAGGGGTCTTTTGTAATGAGGAGTTCCAAGAAACAGAGTTGAAATCTCCTGCTTGGTTCAATCTAAAACAGCCCACACTCTTCATATTCCTCAGGCCCACTTTGGTCCTGGCCTTCAAATCTGAGCCTGGATGAAGTCCTTCTACAGTTATGTTCATTGGACCAAGAACACATGGCCATGCTTCCAGGGAAATCCCACCTTTCTTTAGCAACAAGCAGCTCCTTTCTTTGGCAGGATTGCCTGACATTGTATAGGACTTGAATTCTGCTTGGTTTCTCAGAAAATTTTGAAGCAGGAACTTTCATCTTTCTCTCTCAAGCCTACAGGTTTAGTGAGTTTAAAGTTGTGAAACAGTGAAATTATATTTAATGCTGCCAGAAATAAGTGGGGCAGGGGTATGGAGTCAGAATAGGAACTCATTTAAACACCAGATGTACTGAAAACAAGCAGAGTTCTGAGGGAAATGAACTAAAGGAGTACTGTGACATTATGAATCTTTGTAGTTGCTAAAAATGTCAAAATATGTCTGTATCCTGCCAAAAGTCAGTGTTGCTTACACACTTCACACGGACAGGGCACCAAATTATTTATGGACCTTCCACCACAAAGTTCCTCTGCCATTAGCAAAATACTGCCTCGGTTACTAAAAGGCAAACATATTTGGTAGGCTGCATCTTCCCATTGGTGTTCTCACCTCTGATCAGTCTCATATGTTCATGGGGATCATTGTTAAGACAAATACATTTTTTTTGTTTGTTTATATTTTGTTAATTTAATTTTTTAAATTTAATTTTTATTTTCTATTGGAGTAGAGTTGATTCACAATGTTGTTTCATGTGTACAGCAAAGTGATTCAGTTATACATATACATATATCCATTCATTTTCAGATTCTTTCAGATTCTATTTTCCCATATAGGTTATTACAGAATATTGAGTAGAGTTCCCTGTGCTATACAGTAGGTCCTTGTTGATTATCTATTTTATATATAGTAGTAGGTATATGTTAATCCCAACCTCCTAATTTAATCCTTACCCCCACCTTTCCCCTTTGGTAAGCATAAATTTGTTCTCTAAGTCTATGTGTCTGTTTCTGTTTTGTAAATAAGTTCATTTGTACCATTATTTTTAGATTCTACATATAAGTGATAGGATATGGTGTTTGTCTTTCTCTGTGTGACTGACTTCACGTGGTATGATAATCTCTAGGTTCATCCATGTTGCTGTAAATAGCATTATTTCATTCTTTTTTATGGCTGAGTAATATTCCATTGTATCGATATATATATATATATATATGTACCACATCTTCTTTATCAATTCATCTGTTGATGGACATTTAGGTTGCTACCATGTCTTGGCTATTGTAAATAGTGCTGCAATGAGCATAGGGGTGCATGTATCTTTTAAAAGTATGGTTTTCTCTGGATATATACCCAGGAGTGGGATTGCTGGATCATATGATAGCTCTATTTTTAGTTTGTTAAGGAACCTCCATACTATTCTCCATAGTGGCTACACCAATTTTCATTCCCACCAACAGTGTAGGAGGGTTTCCTTTACTCCACACCCTCTCCAGCATATATTATTTGTAGACTTTTGGTGATGGCCATTCTGACAGTGGTACCTCATTGAAGTTTTGATTTGCATTTCTCTAATAGTTAGCAATGTTGAGCATCTTCATGTGCTTTTTGGCCATCTGTATGACTTCTTTGGAGAAATGTCTGTTTAGATCTTCTGCCCAGTTTTTGATTGGGTTGTTTGTTTTTTTTGATATTGAGCTGCATGAGCTATTTGTATATTCTGGAGATTAATCCCTTGTCAGTTGCATCATTTGCAAATATTTTCTCCCATTTTGTGGGTTGTCTTTTCATTTTGTTTATGAAGACAAGTACATCTTTTGATCATTTTAGTCCCTTATATACACTGGACTGCTGGACAAACTTGATTTGTATCCAGTTTCAAAGGAAAAAACGACCTTATTAAGGAAAATAAATCTCCACTAAAGATAACTCTAAGACAGTAGCTTCTCTGTGGTAACAGAGGGAGAACATGTGTTCCATGCACAGAATGGATATATTCTACCCATATGAGGGCCCTCAAAATGTATGACCCCTTCTCAGACTTCTTTGGAAGGAGGGTAAATAACCTACAGATTGGGACCATGATTCTGGGCCAAATACTGTTTTATGGATAAGAATTTCTTTATATGTACTGACAACTTTTGAACATGTTTACATGAACACTAGCAGCGTGCGTAGCTTGAAACTCAGTTTCCAGCAGTTTCTGCCATAGTTGATCTCACATGGAGGGTTACAGTGATGCACTAGATCCATCAAACCCATCCGTGTTTGAATCCTTCTGATGGACTGGACAGATGGGTTGTGTTACTTCCACTTTGACCATATCTATGGTCATGGTGACGAGGAGTCTGCTTTCTCTCTTTAATCCTTTATTTCAATCTATTGATTTTTTTGACATAAACAATTTGATTTATGACCGTGGTTTTCAGAGTTCAGAGACACTGTAAGTTTTCCAGAAATTTTGAAGGTTTGGTAAATGTTTGATTAAATTTAATATTTTATTTTATTTTATTTCTTAAAGACTTTTTTTTTTAATGTGGACCATTTTTAAAGTCTTTTATTGAATTTGTTACAATATTGCTTCTGTTTTATGTTTTGTTTTTTTGGCCACGAGGCATGTGGGATTTTAGCTCCCTGATGAGGTCTCAAACCTGCACCCTCTACCTTAGAAGGTGAAGACCTAACCCCTGGACCGCCAGGGAAGTCCCAAATTTAATATTTTAAAATCATAATTTAAAAACATTGAGCCACTGCTAATAGATGATATATTACATTTTTTCAGAATATGAAAAGAACTCATACAGTTCAACATCAAAACCCCAAACAGTCTGATTAAAAAATGGGCAGAGAATCTGGATAGACATTTTTCTAAGGAAGACATACAGATGGCCAACGGACACATGAAAAGGTACACAACATCACTAATCATCAGGGAAATGCAAATCAGAACTACAATGAGATATCACGTCACACCTGTCAGAATGGCTGTTGTCAAAAAGACAGCAAATAATAAGTGTTGGTGAGGATGTGGAGGAAAGGGAACCCTCATGCACTGTTAGTGGGAATATAAATTGGTGCAGCCAAAATAAAAAACAGTATGGAGGTTCCTCAAAAATTAAAAAAATAGAACTACCATATGATCCAGCAATTATACTCTTGGGTATTTAGCCAAAAAAAAAAAAAAAAAAAACCCCACCAAAAACACTAATTTAAAAAGATATATGCACCCCAGTGTTGATTGCAGCATTATTTACAATTGCCAAGGTATGCAATCTAATTGTCCACAGATAGGTGAATGGATAAAGAAGATGTGATACACACACACACACACACACACACACACTGGAATATTACTCAGCCTTAAAAAACAATGAAACCTTGCCATTTGTGACAACACTGATGGACCTAGAGGGTATTAAGCTTAGTGAAATGTCAGACAAAGATAAATACTGTATGGTTTCACTTATATGTGGAATCTAAAAAGACAAACAAACAAACGTAACAAAACAGAAACAGAGTTATAGATACAGAGAAAAAAAACAGGTGGTTGCCAGAGGTGAGGGAGGGGAGTAAAGGGAAGAAAAAAATAGGTGAGGGAGATTAAGAGGTACAAACTTTCAGTTGCAAAATAAATGAGTCACAGGTATGAAAGGTACAGTGTGGAGAATATAGTCAATAACTATGTAATATCTTTGTATTGTAACTAGATTTATCGTGGTAATCAGTTTGAAAGATATAGAAATACCAATCACTATGTCGTGTAACAGGATAGATTACATTTTTAACATGAGGAAAACCTCTAACTTGTTAACACGTGGTGCTGGTAAAGTCTGTGTGTGTGTGTGTGTGTGTGTGTGTACTGTCACACTCAAGACTTGAACTAAAACGTCTACCATTTCTACAGATAAGTGAACTGTGAACTTTCTGTAAAAGTGTTAGATTGGGGAAGGTGTAGTACTTTCATACAAATTTGGGTCTGTACATTTCTTTTTACATGTAAATGTACAAGGAAATAATTGTTTATGTCACACACAAGCCTCAATAAATTAAACACCAAAGGATGCTTAGACATAGATTTCTCAGTCTATGCCCTTGCCACTGAATAATCATGAATTGTGTAATAACAGATGAGCATGTGGTAGGTTGCATGATATAATACAATGATACTGTATCATAATATTTTGGTACATTTCAGTTTTGGGTGCTTTTGGTTTGACTTCTTTGTTCATAAGTTTCAACCTTGAAACACAATTTCATAGTACTCTTATTTAAAGTTTTAGAATCAAGATTACTGAATAATATATTGAGGTTTCAAAGCAAGCTGTTAAAATATCCACATTTATAATGCTTATCTGTGTGAATTACATTTTTCATATTACTGTGCAACCCAAAATATATAGGAATATATTGGATGTAGATACTAATATAAGACTGTAGCTGTCCATCACATTCGTGGTTGCAAATTTTTGTGTATGTCAAGATGGCTTCACTGTTGCCATTGATTGATGTTTAAACAAGTAAATTTACACATTTAAAGTGTATATCCTTGTAAAAATACCCCTTATATCTATTTTATATATTGGGGTTTTGAGTAAGACTTCATTTGAAATAATAATTCTGTCACTAAAAATCTGGTACTAAAAATCCAATTCAGAAGGTCAGTGGTTTGTACACATCCCATTTTTAGCCCGCATGGCTTCACTCATACAATTCATACGTTGAAACTTGCAATAATTGCTAACTTAATTCACTTTCTCTTGTAAAAGGCTTGGGGTCAGGCTAAAATCTAGTGGCAGTTGCAGTAGCTTAGAACCAAAATAAAATGCAAATGTTATTATTTTTTAAAAATATAGTTGATTTACAATGTTGTGTTAGTTTCTGGTGTACAGTAAAGTGATTCAGTTACATATATGTGTGTGTGTGTATATATATATACACACACACATACATACATACACACATTCCTTTTCATATTCTTTTCCATTATAGGTTATTACAGGATACTGACTATAGTTCCCTGTGCTATACAATAGGACCTTGTTGTTTATCCATTCTATATACAATAGTTTGCATCAAAATGCAAACATAACTGCATGTTAGGTATATTCTAATGAAGCAGGTGAAGAGGAAAGTTAGTAGATACTGTTATTTCTGACCTAATATTAAAGCCCAGTGTGCATGCAGCATGTATAATGGAAGACATGGATAATGTCGAGAAGATGATAATTTGAAAATGTTTACGCTTTGATTTGTGAGGACTTTTTTCAGCAGATTTGCTTCCCAGTGGGGCTCCTTAGAAGGATATCAAAGCCAATTTCATTCTCTGAACATACCAGCGGATGGGTGGGAGATATTAGGCTGAGATTAAACAGTTGTTCTATATAATTCACAGGTTCCTGGGCACAATGAACATATTTCAATTTGGGGACTGTTAATTTCTGCCAGCCCGTGTATTGCGTGCATATCCCTTTATATCTCCCAGTGCGTGTTCCCAAAAGGGCCACTTGCTTCATCATCACTTAGGTGTCTGGATCAAAAAGTACAGAAAAAGCATATATGAAAACCACACAGGAGCAGTAAAACAAGTCACGGTATAAGGTCTCACTTCCGCCCTCCTGGCTCTCTTCTGAGTCACTAGCAAGCCCACTGGCCCTTGCAGCTCGAGATAATCCTAAGCAATGTGGTTCTGTCTGATAAAGAGCTGCGGATTCTATTCAGTGACACACGCATGCCTTGAAGTGACTCAGAGCGCGTCACAGAGTGCATAACCCAGCACTGGAGGAACACATCTGCGTCACTGAGGGTCATGTCAGCTGAGAGCGTGTTGCAGCACTTCAATGCTTGTGCCAAGGGTAGTCACTGTAATACTCTGCAGAACTGCCCTCTTTATCACCACGATCATGATGCTTTGATGGTCACATTCTCCGTCTCCAGACTTGAGGAAAGAAGGCTGAGTCAATAAGCTAGATATGACAGTACATATGCGAGGATGGATAAAATCAGATCAATGTATGTCAGTAAACAAGTTTAGCGTCTTGTGGAGATGACGCTGTTTCCATTTTCATCTCATCTCTAACTAACTGTGTGACATTTGGAAAGCTGCTTAACCTCTGTGGTCAGTTTTCGCTTACTGCAAGAGGGAATTTATTAAAGCACATAAATGTGAAGCTCAGAATTGCTGGGAGGGCTAGAGAAATAGACTCTAGGTTAAGGTCTCAAAAACAATAATGAAAGCCATGCTGCAGGAAGGGCCCCCATGAGGGGCCTGCCACTCCTGGCTCCGCCTTCCTACAACTGTAATTACAACATCTAAAACAGGACTCTTCTGCTGTCACCCACACCAGCAATGTAAACGACCCAACAAGCCTGCACTCGCGTGCAGCTCACTTCCAAACGGAAGTCTCGTGCAGGTGCAGCTGACTGGTGGGCCTGACTGAGGTCTCCTGCCTGCACTGTTGCTGGAAGGGAGGCTGGAGTAGCCAGTTTTCTGGAATTATGTTGGAAGGCAGAATTGATAACATGGGAAATAATGACAATGTCAGGATGGTGTTCATAACATACTGGGTGGCCACAAATGACAGATGTTCGTCAGCTGCCTTACAAAACTGGTGCGAATATTACATGAGGTCACGTTGTCAAGCATCCTTCGCAGTGCCTGGCACATGCTGGCACCCGATATGTCCATTTTTCCTTTCACTCCATCTCTTGTGAGAAATAAAAAAATCCCGCTGTGCAGAGGTTCAAGTGTTCTGTCAATGGTTTTCCCAGTGTGTTGTGACAAATTGCATTGACTCTGAATCTTAGAAACAGTCTGACCTCTCCAAGCTCCTCTTTGAGACTAGTTTTGCTAAGGAGCTCGTCAGCACAAAGGGTCAGAACACACAGGACAGTGGGCTGCATTCTCTTTCCTGGCCATAGGAAGGTCATCTGCCCTCATAGGATGGGGAGAAGTGGTTCTCTGCCCCCTGGTTCCCAAGGCATCTGCGAGTGAACCCCAGGATGGGAGCTGGTGAAGCAGAGAGGGCTGCAGCCCCATGTGCCTCCACAATATGCTGATTCATGGTTGTCCCACTCTTGACCCTTGTGGCGAGCGACAAGGTCCCTTTCACCCATAGATGTGTCCCACAGGATTTTCCTTTGTCCTCATGCAAAGCCACTTGGCCAGAACCTAGGAAATGGGCATGGGAGTCAGGAGGTGAGAAAGAAGGATATGTTCCTTTCCTCCTTTGGGGGCAAATCCTCAGAGAGGCACTAGCAAGACCTGCTGATACAAGGATGGGGTCCTGGAGACCAGAACTTGGTTAGGTAGGATGTTTGCCAAAGGTCAACACGGGTAAGTCAACTCTGTCACAAAGCCAAAGCCAGAAGCATGAGACAATGCCTAGAAGGTCAAGGGCCAGGTTGATGCAAGAAAGGAGTAGAAAGAAGTGAGCAATGGTGGAAAAAGTGAGAGGCTGTGAGGCAAGTGCTCCAAACAGCAACTGTGAAGGCCCAAAGGTGTTCTATTATGGGCTGTCTGGGTGGCATTTTGTAAGCGTTTTATAGAAATAATAGTCTTCTATTTGTACAGTGGTCTGAAGTTTGAAAAATAATTTTACATATTTTATCCTATATGATCTTAATACAGCCAAAGGTGAGCTAAAATTGTAAAATCCCAATTTTACAGATGTCAAAAGGATGGTGAGTAGAAGTTAAGAGGCTTTGACTAAGGCTACATGGTAACTCTGTGGATTCAGGACACAGACCAAATGCTCTCTCCTTATTTAGGATGCTGAGCTGTAGTTAGAAGAGTCTACAAAACATTTTCATAAAGATTATAGACAGAAATATGGTGGGGGGGAGAAATGAGTGGCAGGAGTTTTACTCATCTGACCTTCCATGGGCTTCCATGAGGATGTTTTATATTTGATCTCATGGATATTTTCTCTAAGGTTCTAATCGAAAACTCCAGAATTATCCACTTATGATTTACAGTTGAAATAAGTGAGGTTTAGGACGTTCTGTTTCAGGCTTTGTTCAGTTTTGCCCTTTGCACACCATCCTCACCTATGAGAGCAGGTGCTTGTTAGTTGTAAGGAAGCACTTTAAATTCCCAGAAATATTTTCATCCTTGGTGACTCAGCTGTTGAGCTGAAAACAAATGATGAAAGAGAGAGAACTTATACCCTTGGTTGGCTGTTTGAAAGTGACACACACATTTAGAATATTGACTCTTAGAGGTCTGAGATGGTTTGGAGCCACTTCGTAACAGTACCTGGGTCAGCTTTGATGCCTCACATATGGCTCCTGTTTGGGTAAAGTAAGCCTCTGAAAAGGTACCAAATTAGCAAGATTTTTTTTTTATGTAAAATAACTTTCTATTGAATTGCACAGGTAAACCACGGAGCTCTTCAGAGTTACTAAGAGTCTTCAGAGTCTAGGGGAAAAGTAAAAGGTGGACTTAATCATGTAGGGGTTTTAGCTACTTTCGGTTGTTAGGATATTTGATTGAATTTTAGTACTTGTCCTACCTTCTTCCTTGGATTGTTATGAGTAAAATAAGAGATATTGAGAACACTTTGAAAAGTGTAAAGCACTGAATAAATTATTGTGGTTTTTTTTTTTTAACTAAAGGAACTCAATTCTCAAATATACTTTGAGGCAGAAAAAAAAGATTCAGTTATATGTCATAGATTCTGTATCTCTTACTACACCAATTTTAAGAAGAGGCTGATTTTGTCCTATGTACATGATGAATTGAATGTAGTTACAGATTGTGCCAACCCAGTGGCAAAATAAGAGTGAACTCAAAAGAGGCTTTGAAATAAGCAAACTGATTCTAGCCACCCCATATAATATGAAACATTGATTTTTTTTCCCTCTGAACATTCCTAACTATAATTTGCCATATCATTGAACTTGAAGACTACATAAGATTTTATAAACTTCCAGTTGCTTAGCATTCATTCCAGTTGGAGGAGCTGCAAGGATGACAAGAGTTCCAGAAACTCAGCAGGGATGTTTAAAGGCTGCCTCCAGCCATAATCCTCATGCAGGCACAAAACTGCACTCTCTTCCCTGAATGCCCCTTCCTTGGTGACTCTCTGCTTTCAACAATGCAGTATCCCCGTGTCAACAAGTCCTGCTTCCAGTAATTGCATACAGGTTGCTCTTTAGAACATCAGCTGTTACTCTTTTGGCATTAGCCACCAGTCCTCACAAACTATGAGAAATATTACCTAATGTAAACAGTGTGGCCTACTATCTACCTCAAGATTCTGACTCAAAAAGACTGTCACATTCCTCCCCAGAGCTGTTTTGTTTCAATGACTTATTATTGAACTGTAATCCATGGATTCATGCAAGTAAATTGTTCTTTATCAGCGGTAAGCATCAAAATTCTCTGGAGATTCTTTCCCCCAAAAATACACTTACTGGAAAAAAAAAAAAAAAAAACACTTACTGGAACGTCACCACACGCTGACAAATCTGAATATTTAGTCAAATCTGAGCACAGGTGTTTTGGAGCATTGCCTTAGATGACCCAATGAAAAGCTCTGATGAAGACCCTCCTAAAATTTCCCCATTTATTTATAACCTAAACATAGAACAAGCAAAACTCATAGGATGTTATCAATATATACCTTTATCTTTTATAACCGACTCTCCCTTTAAACTTTCTTCAACGAGGATAACTTTCTCCTGCCCCCAGTGACAGTTTTGGCAGTTCCTGTTGGCTTTTCTGCTCACTCTTAACGTGTTCTATGGTTAGGACAAACACAACCTCAATTTATAATTAGAATAAATGTCCAACTGCACATAATAACCAAAGCTTTAAATATAACTTGGTGTTAAATCTTCTCCCTCCCCCACTTTGGACCTTCCCTAAAGGTAGGGAAGGTGGGCTTGCTCTTCTGTTCTCTCCTTTTACCTTCTTACCTTCTCACTAGTGCTTGCCTTTTTCTAAAGGATTTCCTCAAGGTCTAAATTTGGGTGGGGAGTACAGGTGAAATGATACGACAATTTCTTCCTGGCTGGTTGTTTTGTGTTCACTGGTCCTAGGGTCCTAGCGGGCCTGGGAGGGCCTGGCTGATGACTGTCTGTGTCTTGATCAATGTGAGGCTTTCATGGACTCTTCAGAGATTCCCTACTGGGACCCTCCCTGCTGCAGTTCTCATGACCTGAGTGGACGTTTCTCTACTTTGGACAGTCACTAATGCCTTCTGCCTCAGCCCTGGGCATTCAGTGTAAACTACAGCCTCCTTTGGCTAAGAAATATTCTGCTCTTCAAGTGATTTTTTTTTTATAAATTTATTTATTTATTTATTTATTTTTGGCTGCGTTGGGTCTTCGTTTCTGTGCGAGGGCTTTCTCTAGTTGCAGCGAGCGGGGGCCACTCTTCATCGCGGTGTGCGGGCCTCTCACTATCGCGGCCTCTCTTGTTGTGGAGCACAGGCTCCAGACGCGCAGGCTCAGTAGTTGTGGCTCACGGGCTTAGTTGCTCCGCGGCATGTGGGCTCTTCCCAGACCAGGGCTCGAACCCGTGTCCCCTGCATTGGCAGGTGGATTCTTAACCACTGCGCCACCAGGGGAAACCCAAGTGATTCTTTTTGGCAGAATTCAGGACATCCTCACATGGGACTCTCTCCAACAAGACCCACTTCTGTCCAGAAAAACACCCACATGCTGCTTGTTTTCATGACCAGCGGGTGCAGGCTGACAGCACACTGTAGACTCTCCAATATTGTCCTCAAGGCTCCTCTAGCCCCTCAATTTCCCAGGATGGTGCCAGGTCGAAGCCCTCCGAGACGTTTCCGTGAAGCCCTCCTCACTGGGCTTGTGGTTAGAAGGAAACATAACCCACTCTTCAAAAGCGGTGAAGTGACTCACAGCTGACAATAGCTGTTTCCAAAGCAAGCTTTTCACCATCCTCCCACTCATCCTCTCTGAAGCCTTTTGCTATTCCTGATCAGACTGAGGAACCAGGGGTCATGAAGCAGGTTCTCGGGGACATTTCTTCAGTTATCTGCACAAGGAGTGGGGAAATCTGTCTCACGATCACTTTCGTGTGCTGATATCTGTCAAGTTGGCATCTCAGTGGAAAGTGATGCAGGCAGAGTTCCATTCAAACCTTGTGCCACATAGATGTAGCATGAATTGTAAGGGTTTATGCACCCCATAAAGCCACTGGGCAAGGAATGTTAAAGAAGGATCGCCCTGTCCCCTTCATGGAGAAGGGGAGTGGCAAGACCCCAACATAATAAGTTTTATTTTTCTGTTTTATGAGCTTTCTAGATAATTCAAGTCAGGACATCATCCTTTACCTCATGCGGGGCTGAGAGCTAGTTACGCTTCTTTCCCATTTACTGTTTCCTTATAGAACCCATTTAGGTAGATTTAGACCAAGAAAGGAGCCCATCCCAGGTGCTTAGAAGTACAGTGTCCCATGCTCAGTTTTGGGGGTCTGAGGGTGAAAGCTTCCAGAGGTCCATGAACCTCCTGATGTCATACTATCTTGCTCTATGGCTTCAAGCGGAAAAGTAACAGAACAAAATAGGCCAATATCAGAGTGTTCTGAATTGACCAATCTTAAATAACTACATGTTTGGTGTAGGAGTCCAGACCAGGTCAAGCTGAGTCATTTCATTATTCGTTTCTTTAGCAGCAGGAGATGAATAGCACGCGTGAGTGTCTTCCTTCCACTTACTCCACCTCGCCCGCAAACCCTTGCGTGACCAAGAACCCTCTCAACTCTCTAAGACCAAGCAGTAATTCTCAGCTAAACCACTCTAAATTCAAGCCAAGACAGACCTTTCTCCCTCCACATCTCTCCAAAGGGTATAGAACTCTGGCTCACTCTTCACAACGTTATTTAATAAAACCCTTATCTTCTCCATCTAAAGTATGGACATTAGGTTCATGAAAGACTTTGTATTCCTCTCCAAGAATTACTATTGGGTACTTTAAACTTTTTTTTTTTTTTTAATTACAAAACTCACTGGAATTATTGAGGAGATGAACAGCCTGCCTTAAATGTAAATTCAGGTCCCATTGTGGATACAGAAAATAGCTTGCAGCTTCAAATTGGAGGGTTTTTGTTTGCTGGTGTAGGGCTCCAGGTGGAAACTGTAATTCTTTATCTCAAAGCCGATGAGAAGAATTCGTGTCTCCCTCTGCTATCTTCCAAAGTTACATTTTAGCCTTCTTATATTTGTCTGAACACTTAGCCCCCAAGGGTGCTCGCTGAAACAAGGGCATGGTCTCTGAAACTTTCAACAAATAAGCAAATAAACAAAAACAAGATATTTAAAGCAGAAAAGCTATATGACCACTTCTACAAAATCATCTTAATAAGCCACTGTATGGAAGTATTTGGGTATCCTTGGAAAAGTTTCTATTAAGAGGTACTACAGTTAATACAAGAAAATATATCTCAGTATAACTTACACACTAAATTAAAATTAAAGAGACAGGACTGAAATGACTCAGTATTTTCAGGAAATATGAGAAATAATTCAACATGCCAGTACTTTGCCATTTTAAACTGAGACCCTAGGTAATCTGGTTTTTAAAGACAGATAATCTAAATTTGAGATTCTTTTTTTTTTGACATCTTTATTGAAGTATAATTGCTTTACAATGGTGTGTTAGTTTCTACTGTATAACAGAGTGAATCAGCTATACATATACATACATCCCCATATCCCCTCCCTCTTGCGTCTCCCTCCCACCCTCCCTATCCCACCCCTCTAGGTGGTCACAAAGCACCGAGCTGATCTCCCTATAGACTGTAATACCCTTCAGATTCTGCCAGAATCAGTATTGCCATGGTCTTCTTTCTTTAGGAGGCTTAGAAAGAGCTTTGTTAACACACCCCAAATGAAGGAGGATGTGACTGAAAAAAAAAAAAAATCACATCTGGCTTAATTAGAAGGGTATTTCGTGACTAAACTAATGCGGCCCTGAATCATGTAGATGAAAAACTTGGCTTCTTCATTGTACTTAGTAAGCTCAGATGCAGGCTTAGTCTGGGATCAAGAAACGTTGACTGTATATTCCCTGAAGACATTTAAAAGCAATAGAAACTCAGAGACAAGTAAGAACTGTCTGCTTTACTAAGGGATCTGAATGTATAATAAATAAAGCTAGTAACTGTTTCTTTCTCTCTGTTTCTTGAGTTTGTCCAATAGAACTTTCAGTTAGTTTTAAATGAAAAAACAACAACCCTAAATTGCTTCTGAATTTAAATAACCCTGTTTTATTTCTTTGAATTAAACTGAAGCCTGTTTAAACATTTTCCCCACCACAGAAGGGTCACTTAATGCTGGAACGTAGAAAAGGTGGAAAAGCTGACATAGAAAAGAACCTTTAAACTGTGCTGGCCGATGTGTTTTCTGACTGAATCCTCTGCTTGTCGTGTTCTTCCTTGGGGCAGAAAAGCATCCCAGGACTGATCAGAAATGATTTAACTCAGCACCATCAGCCTGTCTCATGAGACAGTTCTTTTCATTTTCAGTTGTGGTGTCATAATATATTTAAGCTTCTTCTAGATAGCTAAAGTACTTACACATGAAAAGACTACTTTTAATTAATACCTGAGAAAATAAATCAGGTTTGTACTAAAGCTGCATTTAAAATGCAGTGTAATTTAGTCTTTATGATTCACCACATTAGATAGTTTGGTTCAGTGGGTTTTCTGACCAACTAATATTTATTTTCATACTAATCAGTAATATAAATATAGGTATATAGCAGCTCAGACTTTTGATCGCAACACAGATTTTTTAAAATTTGATACTTTTTTCTTCTTTTCTCACTAGTCCACCCACACATGTAGACGTTTATTATAGCTGAATATTTATTACCATTTATATAATAGTGTCACATTAAAAATGACTACATTTTATTCTACTCCAAATATTTAAAAACGTAAATGTAATCAAGTTATATTTTGTCATTATTGTGACAAAAACATCTTAAGTTACTAGGCTAGTTAGTAAATCACACATTTGTAAACTTTCTTTTAAGGTCAACACGGCTCACTATTAAAGTTACTTTATTTTTGTTTATTTATATTTGATACTGTATAATCTCTTTTCTATTGCAAAAGTCATATTTATGCAGAATGCAAATGAAAACTTCCAGGGTCACTTTCCTATAAGGCTGAAAGGCACACCAACAACTGTTTCTTCAGAGTGCTCTTAGCTAGTGTTCTTTTTTTAAAAAAAAATGCGATGCTTTCAGTATGTGACTCTTAATTAATTACAACATGCTGCTATTGCTGGTTTCCTTTTTTGCTGTGCTCCATCCTTACTTTGCTCTCCTCGTTAGTGAGTGAACTTTCCCTTCTCAACTGAGATGGCAACAAGCCAGTGTCCTATACTGTGTGTACCATTAAAAACAGCACTGTGATTAACTATCGTAAGAACAAACTTAAGTGACTTATTTTTTAATATATAAGGTGCCATAGCAATACTCTCGTGAATTGTATTTTTTTATGAGAAAGCTACTTCATCTGTGTAGATTGTGACTTCTTATGCAAGTATATTTGGGTTTCCACAATTGCATGGTTTTGTTTGCATTTGTATAAGACAGCCAAGTTCCACAAATCTTTTCACATTCTGATGCCTCTGATAAAAGCTGAAGTTTTTCTGAAATAAACAGAAATGGCAGTGACAGTGGCAAAAGCACATGGGAGTCTGGAACTGACCTGCAGCCAAGATCAGAATGAAAAGCGGTAGCTAGTGATTTTCAATGTGCTGAGAGATTCAATACCCTTTAGAATTTCATGAGTCCTTTCAGTTATCCAGTTCTGTGTAATGGCTGCAGTGATGAACCTCATGGGAGGACCTAAAAGCAGGAGATCCCAGGCTATGGAATGGTAGAAGTTGGTCAAGCTGCAGGGTTGGTTAAAATCTTTCGTCTGCTTAGAGTATAGCTGCAGACGCCTCTGGAGGGTATTGGAGAATGGCCCTGTCCCTTGGGAAAAAGGATGGATGAGAACAAGGCAATGCCTTGTCATCTTTGTGTGACAGTATGCAGATAGCCCTTGGCACAGAGTAGAGACCTAGAAAAATGTTTTTGAGATAAGTGAATGAATAAAGGAATGCACACGTGAAAAGAGGTGGTCATACAGGCTGGTTTTCCTGCAGCCCTGAACTCCAGAGAGTGCTTCGAACTTTAGCAAAGTTTGGTTCCTCCAAAAGCCTAGCGTACTCCTGCTTCAGGACCTGCGCATTTGCTTTTCCTCTTCTCAGCACACGTTCCGCACACATCCTCGAAGTTCATTCCCTCACTTCATTTGGGACATTGCTCAAATCAGAGAGATACTTGCTGATCACCACATCCAAAACAGTGTTCCCTGCCCCATCACTCTTTATCATTTATGCTGCTTCATTTTTCTTCATAGAACATATCACTACCTCATATTAGATTGTGTATCTGTTGGTCTGTGTATTTAAGGACTGCCACACAAGAATATCCATTCCGTTTGAGTAGGTGTTTTTGTGTCTTGTTCACTGCCTTAATCCTAGTGCATGGCGCAGTGTTTGGCACATATTACATGCTCAAAAAGCATTTGTTGGATGAATAAGCTCTCATGTCCAACCCATATGGGTTTCACCCATGTGGTTGGGTATTAGGATGATTAACCATCCTGGGATGGTTGATAGGATGTAGGACCGAAGTGGTTCCTGGGATTTGGACTTTGGGTTTCAATCCAGATGAGGTGATCACTCTACTGACTTCTGCTTCAGCTTCCTGTGTGTTCATTCATCCATCCACTTTCTGGTCCAATATTTATTTAGTGCTACCATGTAACAGCACTGGTTTAGGTACTGCAATACAGCTCTGCACGGGTCAGACAAAGTATCTGCTGTAAGCTTTGTATGAAGCTTATATTCCTCAGCAGAGGCAGGAGCTTGAACTAGTGGATGCCGAGGTTCAACCCACACAGTAAGACTGATGTTAAACCCCACGGGATGGTGGTGCAGTGTCACTGACCTGCTGGTGTGGCTCAGGAGAGATACGTGCCGTGGTTAGAGGTAGGCTGTGCAGAGGTGGAAGCCCAGGAACTCCCACCAGGAAGGACTCTGCTGCCCTGGATTCTGGCCAACATCTCCATTCAGTCTGTAGCTAAGACATATCAAAACCCACATATGTTTCAACTCGCAAATATTTTCACTCATTTTTCCTGTTCACATTATTAAGAGTTAAACATCTGGTGATTTGGTGCATCCGCAGAGCTGGCTTAAGGCAAGGCTGAAGGAAAGGCAAAGTGCCTGCTTTTCTGCATCAACCTTCATGCTTGAGGCATTATATTGCAGTGTCCTTTCAGATCAAACTGAACTAGTTTGAGCCTCCCCTTTTATTCTCCAGAATTTTTCCCTACTCAAAATTATTTTGTCTTATTCCTCAGTGTTCTGAGCAAAAAAAAAAAAAAAAAAAAAAATAATAATAATCTTAACAAGTTCTTGCAGATATATATGCTTCTTCATAGATAATCAACCTCCAGATAACCTATATGCATCTTAGGGGTAGTTTCCTAAAGGTAATTTACCTAAACCAGTGACTCTAGCAGTTGGAATTTAATGGGATATGTCATGCCTATCATGGAGAGAATTAACTCATCACATATATGGGGTCAGGCTTGACCAGCTCCAAGAGCTGCACAAAGCATTTAAATGTTCCATTTCAGTTCCCACAAGTCCGCATATTCCCCCCTTGGTGATACACTATTTCTTCCTGCCCTCAGCCAGTGCCCATGATAAACTTCTCGGTTTCATACAATATATGTCGTAGAGGTTTTGAATATCAGCATATAGCTTCTGCTTTCACCTTAAATGATTTAACGGTTTCCCTTGTATCGCGGGGCTCGGGGTAGGGATGGCATTTGAAGAATACTTGGCTCAGTGCGTAGCTTGTTCCACTCTCTCGGCATCCGTATCAAGCAGTTCAGTTTGCAAATGAGAGCTCAGCAGAGGGGTTGAGGGAAGGGTGGTGGAGAGAGGAACAGTGCAGAGAAGTGCTAGACAGGAATTATGCCAAGAATATCCACACTTCCTATATTGAGGAAGCTCCCAGGGTTTTTTTTTTCTTTCCCCCAAGATGAAAAATAATTTGAAAGTCTGCTCTTTTATCTTCTTTTATACTTTTCTTCTACTTCCTGTCTTCAAAAAAGGAGATTTTTTTTTAGATGCTGGTTTTTGTTTTAGCTCCTTAAGTGTCTCTGTCCCCTTTTAAAAGAATCTCATGATAAAGTAACAGTGATGCCGTTTATGTCAATGTGTTTAAGTTTCACATGATAAAAGAGTTTTCCTTGTTACCTTCTCAAGGTCAGCAAGTTCTGACTCAAAGATGAAATCTAACGCTGCTGTTGGTGGAGATAGCGGTGGATAGCAGGAGATTGAAGGATCCCCTGCAAGTACGACTTGTGCTCCTTGGCTTAAATGACCCGACAGGTCTGGGGCAGGGTTGACCACAGTTACCCAGTCTGGGTGTTGCTGCCTTGGAGGGATGGAGACCCAGAGAACAAGGGATAAAGAGGGCAGTGTATACACAGCCAATGTCTAGATGGGTCTTGTACAGTAATATAAACCTTTAACTTTATTTTAATCTTTATTGACTTGTGTAATGAAAATTTCTCAAATCCTTATAGAACTAGAAGTAAAAGTAGTATGATTATCCTAAATTTTTTAAAAATTAATTAATTAATTATTTATTTATTTTTGACTGTGTTGGGTCTTCGTTTCTGTGCGAGGGCTTTCTCCAGTTGCGGCGAGCTGGGGCCACTCTTCAACTCTCACTGTTGTGGCCTCTCTTGTTGCGGAGCACAGGCTCCAGACGCGCAGGCTCAGTAGTTGTGGCTCACGGGCCTAGTTGCTCCGCGGCATGTGGGATCTTCCCAGACCAGGGCTCGAACCCGTGTCCCCTGCATTCGCAGGCAGATTCTCAACCACTGCGCCACCAGGGAAGCCCTATCCTAAAATTTTAATGCATAAGCAAAGCCATATAAATTCTCAGAGACTGAGTATCCTCACATATAATTAAGACTTTTCCAACACAAGAAATACTTGTCGAGGTACTGCTACTTGCCTAGAACAACACTAGACCCTAGATATAGGAGAATAAGTAAAACAGAGACAAGTCCCTTCCCTAATGGAACAGAACACTAGTAGGGGGAAGACAAAAAGCACACATGTAACTAATAAGGAGCAATTGTAGAAGTGCAATGAAGAAAATGTGTTTTTTTAACAAATAACAGGAAGGACCTAATATGGATGGGGGTGGTCAGGAATGGTCTCTTGAGGAAGTAACATTTGAACTGAGACCCAGGAGGTGAGTAAAGGCTAACTGGATGAAGAGAGAAGCTCAGGGAGTTCCAGGTAAAGGAACAGAATAAAGTTCCAGAATGGAAATGAATTGTGCTGGAGGAGCTAGAAGATGCTGGAATATTTGGCACTTAGGAGATGGTGTCATGAGATGAGGTTGGCATCAGTCAAGAGAAAGACCATATAGGCTCATACAGACTCCCTTAAGAGTTTGAATTTTAGGGGAAACCATTCATAATGTGTTACGCACAGGTGTGACATGATCTAATTACAATGTTTAACAAAATCGTTTCTGACTTCCATGAGGAAAGAGATTGGTAAGGGGAAAGACTTCAGGTAGGAGACTCCTGCAATCTGAGCTGGGAATCAGTGAAATAACAAGAAAAAATAGCAAACATTTAAAAGTAAACATATACACAAAATAAGAGATACTGGTGGAAAATAAAACCAATAAATAACCATTTTCATAGTTGTTTCTGAAAAACAGAGGAGGCGCTGTCCAATTCACTTTTTTGAAGCTTGTGTAAACTTGGTTCCAACAGTCATGAAAGAGGACACAAACACATTAAAAAATTATAGGCCAAGTTTATCTATGAACATAGATTTCAAAATTCTGTACACAATTTTATGTAAGTGAATCTACATACTGTGAATTTAAAGAAATAAATCATGGTCAAACAGGTTTTATTCCCGGAATTCAAAATGGTTCAAGAGTGGAAAAAATCTATCAAGGAAATAATATTAATATATTAATATTAATTAATTAATTAATATTAATTGGACTTATTAATGGAATTAAGGGAATAATTATATCACTGTCTCAAAAATTATAGCAAAGTCATCTGATAAATTTCAATGATTATTTATAATTTAAAAACTATCATAAATACTAGGGATAGAATGAAACTGTCTTAACTTGTATAGAGGTGTTTTACAACTTCACTCTCTCCCGTGTGCCATTTCTTTTGCTTGGAATACCCTTCCTTCCTTTACAATGAACTATATTACCTCGGACTTCAAGATTCAATTCAAGGTTTGATGTTTCTGGAAATCCTTTTTACTTCCAGTTTACTTGGTGTGGATCTCTATCATTTATCACACTTCTGGTATCATTAGTTTACTCACCATACACCCTGCTGATCTGTAAAGTATTCTATAATAGGGGTCTTGCCTTATGTGGATTTGTACCCACGATATCTGCTCCATAATTCTTGGGACACAGTAATTGCCCATCACTGCGCTTCTAATTTGGCACTTTTGTCTTTAAGGGGCTGGGAAGAGAGAATAAGAATGGTCATTTGAATGGTCTCTATGCCTCAGCATAACCTCATGAGATCACAGCGCCCTCTGTAACATTGTCCCTGCTAAGCTGCAGGAACAGGGTAGCAGGAACGGTTCTCGCAAACATAACACATAACCATTCTCCCAAACATAACACCTCCCTTAGTTCTCACCACACCTTATGGTGTTTTCACCAAACCCTGTGATGTTTCGCACCTCCATGACTTTGCTTATTATGTCCCTTCCTCTAGGAATGGCCCTTCCCTCTGGGTACCTCCTACTCAACTGTGGCCTCACGCATCTGCCCTTTCCTGGCCTTCTTACTTCTCACGCTCTCCACCTTGAATACTACTGGGTTTCACGAACTTTCTCTAGGGTCCTACAAACAACTGTATATATCATAATTACCGCATTTACACATTAGTTACTCATTATTTCACGGTTTTTTTTCATTCCTTCTGCACAGAAACTGTGTCTTGCTCATTTTTATATTCCAGACCCTTAGCACAATACCTGGCATACAATAGGTGCTCAGTGAATGCTTATTGATAACTATTGCCGACTTTTCTTTTACAATAAAACATGACAAAATTAAATTAATTTATAACTCAATATGACAGACCCTTTCATTCCAATTAAGCAATCATTTGAGAGGGAAATACCTAGAAATAGCGTTGAGAAGGATGGGTTGGGATGAAGTGTCTGGATGAAGTTTCTACGTATCCTATCCATATGGCCCCTCCTCCAGGTAGCCTTCTCTGACTCTTCCATGGGTGCTAAGTGCCCTCCTTTTGGCTTCCTTAGTACACTGTGGATATCTAGTTGTGGTATTCTCTATATGTTATCTTATAATTGTAGTTTGCTTCCTGCTTCCCTCACTACACTGTAAATACAGTGAGGGAATGACTCATGACTTTAACCTTTTCTTAAACGTAATAGGAGTCCTTAAGTGACTGATGAATGAGTAAGTGGGATCTGGTTGGCAGGGATGAGGTAAAGTCTCTTAACAGTTGGTGACATTTTGACATCTCCTGACATCACAATCCTAAATAGAGAAATACATATCCAAACACTGAATATCCATTAAAATTCAAATACCGGTATAACACTTATCCAGGAAGTGATCTTATGTAGTAAAAAGGTGATTATACCCAGCCATTTAAAACAGTTCCCTTAAAAATCAACATTTCACTACAAGGTAAGTGGGATGACTATTTGTTGGGTGAAGAAGACAGGAAAATTGATGGATGCAGGTAGAGAAGGCTTTGGGCAAAAGGACACATAGTTCTGCTTTTACAAGCACTCCTGCTAAAAATACACATAGAGAAAATACAACTGTTAGAAGGGACATTGCAATAATTATAGAACTCAGCATTAAAAGCTCTCATTGCTTAAGAACCAATTCCTTTTTAAAACAGAGAAATAGCTCATAGATTACAGTTCAAGAAATTAAATCAGTGTTCGTCAGCACCCTGCACAGAAGCCTTCAGGTCCATCATTATTCATGTGCTTTGCCATATGTGCACATGCACACCACACACATGTACACAGACGTGTGCACACACACCATTTCTGATTAAAAAGGCAATGAGCACAAAAGACACCTTTAAAAGACCACACCACACAGAGAAATCAAAATAAAGCACAAGGAACGTTGTCTTCCTGATACTCTAAAGATAATATTGCAAAACGTTTATATATATATATTTTAAAGTTACAGTAGTCTCAAATTATGGTGTTTCCCCCTGGAAAACCAGTGCTTTATTTTACAATATATTTTATTTGTTTAACATAAAAGAATGTTTTTTATCTCAGTAGTCCCCTATCAAGGAAAGATTAAGAACAGTAAAGCCTGTGCCTTCTAGAAAACTTGATTTTGAAGGAACAAGCAATTTACTTAAAGAGGCAGGTGGAGGGAGACACAAAAGGTGAAGTTGAAGAGGTAAGAGGTCAGATCACGAATGCCTTGTAGGTTAAACTGTGGAACTCCTGGTTTACTTGAGAGAGAAAGGAGAGCCGTGGAAGGATGTCTTTGGGTCTTAGGTAGGTCATTCAGGAAGCTTGAGAGAAGTAATAAAACAAATTTGAGGGAGGGAATAGAAATGGGAGATTATTATTACAGGGTAGGCAAGAGACAATGAAGGTCTGAAACAACATATTAATAAGGGTCAGGTTGAAGGAGAGGGAATAGAAGTGAGACCTATTTGTGAGGTAAAATTGGCCAAATATGTATTGAGTCTGGGGTGTGAAAGAGAGTGAAGAATTGTAGATTGCTTTTCAGGCTTCTAGTTTGAGTGACAGGGCAATTGATTGAGGCACTGAAATGAAGACAAAAGGAGAGCAGGTTTAGAGGAGAGTATGACAAATTTAGTTCTGGATATGCTGAGTTTGAGATTTTTATGGGACAGTCAAGATGTGTTTGGATACATGAGTCTGAAGCTCTGAGGTGTTTCTCTGAATTGAAAATGTAACTTTTGGAGTCAACAGCATACAGGTAGTGATTCAAATCATAAAAGTTACATGGAATCACTCAGAATGTAGGAAGAGAGTATAGCATCAAAAAGCTGTGGGCCAAAGGTTAAATTTGAGGAACTCCAAATAATATGAATGGTAAAAATACAAGAAACCCATCCCTCCCCCAACCCCCAGATTGAGAGTTTGGGATTAGCACATGCAAACTGTTATGTATAGAATGAATAAACAAGGTCCTACTGTATAACACAGGGAACTATATTCAGTATCCTGTGTTAAACATAATGGAAAAGAATATGAAAAATAATGTGTATATATATATGTATAACTGAATCACTTGCTATACAGCAGAAATTAACACAACGTTGTTAATCAACTATACTTCAATTAAATAAATTTTAAAAAATAAGAGAAACCCACAAAGAAGATAAGAAAAAACATGGAGAGGTTCAAGATGAACCAGAGACATCTAAGGAGGAGAGTTTTAAGAAGGTGGGAGAGGTAAACAGTGCCAAAAATATTAGAGTGGTCCAATAAAAATAGGACTAAAACACGTTCATCGAGATATACAATTATCAGGTCATAATGACACTGGCAAGTGCAGTTTCATTGTAGTTTGTGAGTTAAATGGGTCTTTAAAAAGTAGAGACAATTACAGACTATTGTTTTGAAATTTTTGGCTGACATGAGTGCCTAATTTGCTACAGTAATTACATAGGTAGAGACCAGGAAGTTTTAAATTAGATTTTTGGGTGTTTTATTTAATAAATGATTGAAAAAATCAAATAAAATATAGATAAAGCATCATTTAGTGGACCAAACCTCTTTCGGTTTTGAGCAATCATTTCTCATGTTTCTGCTATAAAAGATACTGTTTCTCTTCAAAGTTATCTTTATTCTATTCCCATTGAAGGCATAACTCCTAAATAGCCCAAAGATGACTGAACACACTGGTTCCTTTTATTATTTTTATTTCAGAAGATGAAGTCTCCAGATGTTCAGAGCTTCTGATTAATGGTGATGATTATATACTACGGTGCAAATAGTGGAATACAGAAATACTTAACATTTATTTCTATAGCAATATCTTCTACTTGTTTTTATCAAAATTAAGAAAAAACAAGCCAGGAAAAGCAGATCATGTCCTAAGGAACTTGTAGCAGATACAGGGAAGCTAAGTGCCTGGGGTCAGTTTTACTCCAAGCTGACATTTCTCCTGGTCAAGAAGGTTGCTGGAGACTTCTGGTGACGAAGGTGAAGGGCAACAATTTCCATCATCTTGAAATAAAAATATTTGGAATCCATAGAAGAATATTTTTTAAAAGGTTTTTATATTAGTTAATTATATCTTCCTTCCTTTATAAAAATTCCTATAAGAATGCTAATATTTTAGAATGTTATAGCCTTCCCTACCCTCTGGATGTGATTTGTCTTGTAAAGGGCTATGTTTATCAGGAGCAAGATACTTGGTGAAATTAAGTTGTGCCTGATTACACTTCCAGAGCTAAACTGGCATAAATACTGAGGTGTTAATGAAGGATTGCTTAGAAAGTTACAGTGGCAAAAGTTCAAAATACCAATTTGCATCTCAGTGACTACAGGCTTTCAGAAGCAAACCTTGACTGCTGGGTAGCAGTTGTTGGTCCATCATACCTGGGCTGGGCCCTGATGCACCCAGCTGGTTTTCTCTTGCAGGCTTTTCAGCTCTCGTACTTCAGCACGATGTTGAAAAGCAGGGATGTGGGGGACAGAGAAACAAGACTTCTGGCTCTGCTACTTACTGTGTGTGACCTTGGAAAAGTTCCTCTGCCTCTGAGTACCCATTAAAATGGGAAGAATAATAGCACTCATAGGGTTTAGGAAACAAATGAATAAGAACAGTGGTTAACATCTAATAAGTATTCAATGTTACCCTTATCATTTTTTTTATCTGTATCATCTGATTATGTGGACAGACCAGTTTTTAAGAAATGAATCAACATAACTATCATGGTCACCATCGTTATTAGAACCATCCCTCACTGTCATCAACCTCTGACATTAATTGAAGGCTTGTTGAGAGCCAGTCACCAAGAATATATAGGAAAAACAAGAAATATAAGACTACCCTTCACAGATGGACAGTCTAGTTGGGGAGCCAGGGCATGCATATAAAAAAAAGGGCAATACCAATGAAAGGGACATATTTTCTGCATGTGGGCAATGCAGATAAACATCTTCCTAGGTACATGATCACTGTGTCTGGGAGTGTCAGAGGAGGACTTCTCTGTAAGAGATGAACAAGAAGAATGCAGGAAAAAGCATTGTGGATAAAGGGAAAAGCATGAGCAAAAGTATAGATTAAATTAAAAGTATTTAGGGAATGTTATGTGGATAGCCTAACTGCAGCAGAATATTTATGTAGGGGAAGTGCGGGATAAAGTTAGAGAGATGGACAGAGACCTTTGCAATAGAAACTAATTCTGGAATTAATCTTTTAGAAGAGGCATACCTTCCCTGCATCACCTACTCTGGGCACCAGAATTTTTATTTCAATGGTTAATTGGGGCGCATCCAGCCTAGATATTTATAATAATAATACCTGAAGAATTCTTTCTTTACATTTTAAAAAATTTTATTATTAGTTTTTACAGTAGGTCCTTGTTGGTATCCAACATTTGATAAACGCTACGAAAAATAAGAGCAACAGCAAGAGGTAGTAGAAAGAACCAGATATTTGATGTAGACCATGCTTGAGTTCAGATCCTTCTCTTTTACTTTGTAGCTAAATACTCGTGTAATAAGGCTTACTGTGAGGAGTTTTGAAAATTAAGTGAGAAAAAGAATGGCACTATCTGAAATAAAGGAGATCCTCAAGCAGTGTCAGCTTCTATGCATTTGTGACTAAGAAAATCCGATCAACAGAATGAGAAAAACATACAGTTAATTTGAGTATAATTATATACAACAATCTAGTATAAGTATGTGAGGTGTTACAAACTTCCAGTTCCTCTTTGCCAGAAATGTGCGAAAACCGTTAGGCAAGCATGTGTTTCAACTTCGGTCTGGTCTGTAGCTCTCACCTTGGGTACTCAAGTCTGTTGATCGCGTTCATACCACATGGTATTCTCTTAGAACGCTAGTTGTATTGGGATGGCCACTTCAGTTACTGACTCATTACCCTCTGAAGAATATCTTAGGTCACTGCATCTATATTATCGTAGGGATTTTGTGTCTCTCCAGTACGGTTTACCAATGCCTACTGCTGATAACATAATGCTCCCTCCTCTCTTAGAGTTGCAACGCTGATCTGGTTCTTGAACGTATCCTAATCTCTTTTCATTTGTTCCTTGTTTTAACGCTGTTCTCTGGCTGGAAATGTAGCTGCTGCGGGAAGGTAATAAACACCCCTGTCCTGGTGGGAAAAGTAACTGCATTACTGGGAAACGCGTCATGGGAAAGGATGGGGCATGAGGAGAGGAGAAACGGATAGAGCAGGAGTCTCTCTACCTTTGTCTTGGGTGAAGCTAGCAGGAATATAACTCCTCAGGCTTTGGGATGACAGGAAGACCCATAATATATGTGGGGAACACCACCAGCTTTGTTCAAAGCCTTTGGAATGCTTCAGGTCATGAGGCGAGTTCAGATTAGTGAGAAAGCACAACAAGCTTTGGAGCAACTTAGAACTGGGACCAGGTGAGCACTGTGCAGATGTTCACGCAACTACCTCCCAGGTTTGTATTTGTAGCCAAGTCTCTCAACCTTTTTCTACAGCTCATGGTCCTTGTCTACATAATGAGGAAAATAGCAGCATGTATTTGTTGGGCTGATATTAGGATTAATAAAAGCTAATTCAAGTAAAACACTTGGCACGTGTCTGTATTTTATATATATATATATATATTCGATATATTCCAGCTACTCTTATTATCAACCTCACTTGACAGGTGAAGCTCAGGGTGCTTTGCCCAAGTTTACACAGTGGCAGAGCAGATTTCGAACTGAGATTTGTCTAACTCCAAAACTGTTATTTTTACAGTACTACACTGCCAATTCAGATGCTCTGGCTAGGTCTAGAACATTTGCTTTCATCATTTCACTGCTGAACCTTCGCTAGGCCACCCCTTTTTACTGTTTGTTCTTTTGTACTTTCTTCAGAGTATTTCCAACCTTGTACTGCATTTCCTGTCCATGAGTCTACTCAGGCAGCAAGCCAGATGCACCAACACAGGGCCTGGGTGTGTATTTGAAAATCACTTACAACATGCAATTGTTGAGGCTTTAAAAAGATACAAGATGAAACTTAAACAATTGTTCAAATAATTGGACGATATTTCTTAAAAAACAGAAAATAAAATGAAAATCATACTATAGGAAACTGAAATTAATATAGCATTAAACATTTTATCATTTCAAGTAGCTAATTTGAATATACAGAGAAATAAAATACATATATATATACATATATATACCCTCACATTCAATTTTAATTAGTATCTCAGGCATAGTGCTAAACTTCATCACTTAAATTTAATTTTCTGGTTTGTTCTGCCCTTGTCAAATGTTAATTTCATCCATATTTAGATTTTCAGCCCTCTGTGGAATTCCAGAGCTAAGTAAATTTTAACAATTTTCTTATACAACTTCGGCCCTTCCTTCCTCCTTTTAATATCAAATACCACACAAAGGTATGATTTTTTTAAAAAGTTTTTTAGAAGGGTATTTATTTATTTATTTATTTTTTGGCCGCGTTGGGTCTTTGTTGCTGTGCACAGGCTTTCTCTAGTTGCGGTGAGCGGGGGCTACTCTTCGTTGCAGTGCGTGTGCTTCTCATTGCGGTGGCTTTTCTTGTTGCGGAGCACGGGCTCTAGTCACGCAAGCTTCAGTAGTTGTGGCACACGGGCTCTAGAGCACAGGCTCAGTAGTTGTGGCTTGCGGGCTCTAGAGTGCAAGCTCAGTAGTTGTAGCACACGGGCTTAGTTGCTCTGTGGCATGTGGGATCTTCCCGGACCAGGGCTTGAACCCGTGTCCCCTGCATTGGCAGGTGGATTCTTAACCACTGTGCCACTAGGGAAGTCCCCACAGTTGATGATTTTAATGGAATAAATATGTTTACCCTTCTTCAGTGTCTCCACAGCATGCTTACATTTAGTTCTCACCACAGTATTTAACTGTTGCTTTACGTGCTTGATAATAAGCCTTTTGAAGGTTGGTAATTTAGTTTTATCTGTAGTATCTTACCATACGATTTGACAACTGACCTCCTACCCAAATGACTTGAAATTTTATTTCTACACAAAAACCTGCATATGAATGTTTATAGTAGCTTTATTCACGTCATTAAAAACTAGGAGCAACCAAGACGTTTTAAATAGGTGTGTAGATAAACCACAGTACAGCTACATAGTAGTGTACTATTCAGTGATTTAAAAAAAGAGCTATCATCACACCAGACAAAGACATAGGTTAATTTTAAATGCATATTGTTAAGTGAAATAAGCCAATCTGAAAAGGCTACATATTGAATAATTCCAATCTTTTGATATTCTGTAAAAAGGAAAAACTAGAGATAGTAAACAGGGCAGTAGTTGCCAGGAGTCCAAGGTTGGGAGAGATGAATAGGTGAAGCTCAGGGGATATTTTTAGGGGGTGATACTATTCCATATGACACTGTAATGATGAATATATGACACTACACATCGGTCAAAACCCAAAGGACTTTATTGCACCAAGAGTGAACCTTAACGCGTAGAAATTTTTTTAAAAAGCATTTAGGAGGTTCAGGGATCTCAGGATGAAATACAAAATATGAGCATAGAATCTAACTCTATTACACATGTATGAAACAATTCACCGAAGAGGGTGAGGGAAGTGGGGTTGAACTAATTAGCTTTGGAAATGAATGTACTCTGAATAACTAAGGGCAAAACGAACTATACATAAGCACTGTCCTCTGTAAATTTGTGGTACATGGCAGTATAGGTTAACAATTTTAAAACCGCTCTGTGTGTACACTGGAATTGAACAATTAAGCAAATGGATGGTTATGGTAGGAACCAGATGTCTCACTGTTGGAGTGGATATTATAGCTAAGAAGGGGAAGAAGTTAGGAGGATCAACATAGTAATAGATGAGAGTTGGAGACAGTATGAACTCATGTTTAGCTTAATCTAGATACAGATGGTTACATATAAAATATTTATCGACATGTGCATATACACAGGTTAATATAAACACATATATTTCCTTGCTATGTCAGCGAGAAAGCCTAGAAGCAATGATACTCTGCGGGCAACAAGCACATCTAGCACTCAGATCTTGGTTTCTAATACCATTCATTGCAAATAAAAACAAAATAAGGACTTATTGAAGATACGACTGTATCTTTGAATCTAGGAATGGGGTAGGAAATATAGATGAGCCTGGAATACTGGAACGTAGTACCAGAAAGTAAGGAAGTACTAAAGATGCGCACACACACACACACACACACACCACACATTGCGCAGTGAGAGTATGTCACAGAGACAAAGACCTCCCAATGGCCAAAGCTAGAACAATTTGAGCAACAAAATAAAGTGGTATTGGATTATAACCCAAAGTATAAAATTAATATCCATGGGTTCAAACTGATATAAATGAATGAATAAAAAATAAAATGGGGCATAAAAGCTAAATCTCTCATGCAGAATAATTCCAAACAGTTTATGTTGGTAATCTGCCCTTGTGGAGGCAAATTATAACTCTCCCTCCTTAAGTGTGGGCTGTACATAGTGACTTCCTTCTAAAGAGTACAGCACAGATAGGGAAAAAAGACTAACTTTACGGTGGAAACCTGACAATAGTACCTCAGCTGGCTGATCCAGGAAAATATCAACAGTGATGAGGTGTCTTGAGAGTATATACCCTTGCTATAATATGATGAGAATGTCACTTTACCTCTATGTCCTTCCTCCTCCAAACTCATAAATCCAGTCAAATCTTGAAATATAAACAAAGAAACCTCCAAACAAATCCCAAGTGAGGAACATGCTGTTAAATGTCTGACCAGTACTCCTCAAAATTGTCAAAGTCTTCCAAAACAAGGAAAGTCTGAGAAACTGTCACAGCCTAGAGAAGCCTCAGGAGACATTAGGAATAGATGTCATGTGGTACCTGGATGGGATCAAAAGACAGAAAAAGGACATTAGGTTCTAAACTAAGAAAATCTGTACAAAGTATGAACTAAATTATGAATTTCAGTAAATAATGTCTCAATTTTGTTTCATTGACTATGAAATATGTACCATGCAGCTGTCAGGTGTTAATAATAGGGGACCCCGTTTGGGGTATATGGAAAATCTCTGTACTATCTTTGTAATTATTATGTAAATATAGGACTACTCTATAATAAGTTTATTTTTACAAGTCAGGTGAGTATACTTGTGTATTTTTAACTCCTCTGGAATGTGAGTTTTATACTGGTGAGGAACTTGTCTTATTTACTACTTGATCCCCTAAACAGTCCCTAAAACAGTATACTGCCTGGCATGTAGTAGATCCTCATTAAATACTTGCAGAATAAACAATTGGAAAACATTAATGCCATTATAATACCAACTTAAGTAATTATCAACTGATTATTATAAAAACGATGAAATTAGCATTTTTACATTCTGTACTCCATGTCTTCCTCCTTCTGTCCAATATTTAATTTGTTAGGCTATTATTTTTATTTTTTAAGGTATATATTCTGTTTTGTAACCATAATTTCCAGAGTTGTTGTTTCTCATTCTTTTAATTGTTTCTCCTTCTCTCCTGAGTTTTTTTTTATTATTGGTTTTCTCTTGGTTAACCAGAGTTATAATCAAGTAGTTATTTTCAAAAATATTTCAAGTGTTGTATATCCCAAGTCTTGCAGACTTGAGAATGTCTGTTGAAGGATAGGACTATGAAGAAATCATTGAATGCCACATTTCTTCAATAGTGTAGAAAACTTGATCCACTTTTCTGCCTTTAAAAGTTACTGTGGAGAAGTCTGAGAATTTCCTGTTTTTTCTCCTTTGAATTTTTGTATCTTTTCCTGCTGTCTGAAGAAATCATCTTATGTTTTTTAAGTCTGTTTTAATTGTTCTGGCTGGTTTTCCTGGAACAGTGAATGCACTGTCTCTTACCTGAGAGAATGGTATATGAAAACGTGCTCAACATCATAAATCATCTGGGAAATGCACTTCAAAACCACAATGACCTATCACCTCAGCACAGGTTAGGATGTCTATTATTAAAAAAATAAAATAAAGATAACATGTGTTGGCAAGGATGTAGAGAAAAGGCAACCCTTGTACATCGTTGGTGGATATAAATTGGTATAGCCGTTATGGTAAACATTATGGAAGTTTTTTTTTTTAAATTTATTTATTTTATTTATTATTTATGGGTGCGTTGGGTCTTCGTTTCTGTGCGAGGGCTTTCTCTAGTTGCGGTGAGCGGGGGCCACTGTTCATCGCGGTGCGCGGGCCTCTCACTGTCGTGGCCTCTCTTGTTGCGGAGCATAAGCTCCAGACGCGCAGGCTCAGTAGTTGTGGCTCACGGGCCTAGCTGCTCCGTGGCATGTGGGATCTTCCCAGACCAGGGCTCGAACCCGTGTCCCCTGCATTAGCAGGCAGATTCTCAACCACTGCGCCACCAGGCAAGCCCAGAAGTTTTTAAAAATATTAAAAATAGAACTACCATATGACTCAGCATTCTCACTTCTGGGTATTTATCCATAGGAATTGAAGTCAGGATCTCAAAGAGAAAGCTACATTGCAGCATTGTTTACCAGAGCCAAGATATGGAAACAACTTGTATGCTCACAGATAGATAAATGGATAAAGAAAATGTGGTGTGTACATACAATGGAATATTATTCATCCTTAAATAAGAAGGAAACCCTGCTATTTGCAACAACATAGATGGATCTGGAAGACATTGTGCTAAACGAAATAAGCCAGACACAGACACACAAATCTCAGGCATGAGCCCATGTATATGTGGAATCTAAAATAGTCAGAGACATAGAAACAGAGAGTAGAATGGCGATTACCAGGAGCTGGGGTTATTAGGAAACGGGAGAGATGTTGTTTAAGGGGTAAAAAGTTTCAGTTATGCAATACGAACGAATCGTGGAGATCTAACACATAAAATGGTAACTATAGGTAACAACACTATACTGTATGTAGATGTGAAATCTGCTAGGAGGGTAGATCCTAAGTGTTAACCACAGAAAAAGAAATAAATAATGGAAACTATGTGAGATGATAGATATGCTAATTAGCTTGATTGTGGTGACTATTTCACTATGTATACATGTATCAAATTATCAAGTTGCATACCTTAAATACATAAAATTAAAAAAACCCAGAATTGTCCCTTTTAAAATTTCAATAGCAAGTACACTGCCTGGAGGATATACCTAGGCGTGGTATTTCTGCCAATTAATGTAAACTTTTCTCTGTTTCTAGTATAAGAATTTTAGGCCATAATTGTCCCTCTAATTACCACTTGTATTGCATCTCACAATTTTCTATATGTAAATAGATCTTTATTGTTTAGTTCTAAGTATTTAAAAAATTATAAATTTTTTCTTGAGCCCTCAGTTTGATGATCATATACCCTATTGTCTAAATTAGGACATATATGGAAGTGAAAGAATGCACTATCATGAATTATATGAAGACAATAGACACAACCAGGATAATTCTAGGCAAAGCTGGTTATAAGGACAACCTCTACATGAATTATTTGGAAGTACATTTAAAATTTAGCCATAGTAAATTAATTTTAAATTACGGATATTTTTGTCCCTTTTTATAGGATACCAAGTTTTGAAACTTTTTAAAGGCATTTTTTTTCTTTTTTTTTGGTTTGATTTATTTTTGGTTGTGTTGGGTCTTCGTTGCTGCAGGTGGGCTTTCTGTAGTTGCGGCGAGCTGGGGCTACTCTTTGTTGCAGTGCACGTGCTTCTCATTGTGGTGGCTTCTCCTGTTGCAGAGCACAGGCTCTAGGTGCGCAGGCTTCAGTAGTTGTGGCACGCGGGCTCAGTAGGTGTGGCTTGCAGGCTCTAGAGTGCAGGCTTAGTAGTTGTGGCACACGGGCTTAGTTGCTCCGTGGCATGTGGGATCTTCCTGGACCAGGGCTCGAACCTGTGTCCCCTGCATTGGCAGGAGGACTCTCAACCACTGTGCCACCACGGGAGTCCAACAGTGCAGTCTTTATGCAGTCTTTTTATTAGACTTCCCACTTAGGGTGGGCCCTGGGCTTTTCTCCTTTGTTCTAGAATTTTTATAGACTTGAAAGCAAAACTCAGAACTCAGCATTCATCAAGTGATTCCAAGGAAAATGCTATCTCTTTCACTTGGTTTTCTCTTTTTTTTATGATTCTCCAAAAAAATTTTTTTTATTGAAGTATAGTTGATTTACAGTATCATGTTAGTTTTAGGTATACAGCACAGTAATTCAGTTACACCTATTCTTTTTCAGATTCTTTTCCCTTGTAGATTATTATAAAATATTGAGTATAGTTCCCTGTGCTATACATAGATCCTGTTGGTTATCTATTTTATATATAGTAGTGTGTATATGTTAATCCCATCCTCCTAATTTATCACTCCCCCATTACCCTTTGGTAACCATAAGTTTGTTTTCTATGTCTGTGGATCTATTTGTTTTTTAATAAGTTCATTTGTATCTTTTTTTTTTTCAGATTCCACATGTAAGTGATATCATATGATATTCATCTTTCTCTCTCTGGCTTACTTCACTTAGTATGATAATCTCCAGGTCCATCAATGTTGCTGCAAATGGCATTATTTCATTCTTTTTTATGGCTGGGTAATAGTCTATTGTATATATGTATCCCATTTCCTTTGTTCATCTGTCGATGGACATTTAGGTTGATTCCATGTCTTGGCTTGTAAATAGTATTGCAATGAAAACCATAATTTGAAAACTATTATTCAAAAAGATACATGCACTTCGTTTTCTGCCTCAGAAGATTTTTCACTTAGTAAATAGCACAATGTACTGTTTTTTTAAAAAAATTTTATTTTGTATTGGAGTATAGTTGATTAACAATGTTGTGTTAGTTTCAGGTATACAGCAGAGTGGTTCAGTTATACATATCCATGTATCTACTCTTTTTCAAATTCTTTTCCCATTTAGGTTGTTACAGAGTATTGAGCAGAGTTCTTTGTGCTATACAGTAGGTCCTTGTTGGTTTTCTATTTTAAGTATAGCAGTGAGTACATGTCAATCCCAAACTCCCAATCTATCCCTCCCCACCACCCTTTTCCCCTGGTAATCATAAGTTCATTTTCTAAGTCTGTGAGTCCGTTTCTGTTTTATAAATAAATTCATTTGTATCATTTTTTAAGATTCTGCATCTAAGCAATATTATATGAGATTTGTCTTTTTCTGTCTTACTTCACTTAGTGTGATAATCTTCAGGTCCATCCATTTTGCTGCAAATGGCATTATTTCATTCTTTTTAATGGCTGAGTAATATTCCATTGTATATATGTACCAAATCATCTTTATCCATTCATTTGTCAATGGACATTTATGTTGCTTCCATGTCTTGGTTATGGTAAACAGTGCTGCAGTGAACATTAGGGTGCATGTATCCTTTCAAACCATGTTTTTCTCCAGATATATGCCCGGGAGTGAGATTGCTGGATCATATGGTAGCTCTATTTTTAGCTTCTTAAGGAACCCCCATACTACTGTCCACAGTGGCTGCACCAATTTACATTCCCACTAACAGTGTAGGGGGGTCCCCTTTTCTCCACACCCTCTCCTTTTTAAAATTTTTCAGATAAATATTTTATCCTACATTTTAATTAGAAGGGTCTTCATTATATTCAGTTTTCCATACTACTAGCAGTGGATCTCATACTTTTACAGAGGTGGAAATTAAATAATTTTTCCAAGATCACACATCTAACAAACATGAAAATCGATTAGACATGATGTGTTTTTTTTTCCCCCACTAACTTTTGTTGCCTACTGCCATACTGGCTTTTATTCCTGCCAAAATTACATGTCTGCAGTTCGGCAAAGAGGATGAATTTACTATAGGAGTGATCTTCCTTCAGTTTCATGACTCTGCTTGGAGAGCAATGGGTACTTGGCAGGCTGGACAAAAGTACTTATGTCCCCACTGTTGTGCTAAAATTCACCATGGCCATTGAAGGGCCCATGAAACTGATTAGCTCTAAGTGGCTTTGAGCTTCTTTGAAGTAAATTACACCTGTAGCTTTCATGACTTCTCTTTAGCTCTAGGTGTTTTTTAAGCTCCATAATGGGAATTCATATGCACTGGAGTCTAGCCAACTTTGATTTTTAATAGTCTTCATTTTATGGGTGAGATTTTATGACCAAGGGATCAGAAAGGTACTTTCTCAGAGAGAATACAGCACTGTGATATGTCACATATGATTTATGTAGCCCATTTCTTATAAAAAGTTTTCATTGCTTTGAAGAAAAGTTTTTGTTTTGCTAGTTCTCAGAAAATGTAGAATAGTGTTGGGAACATTGCAGATACTCCGTAGTACTTGTTGATTGTGGTTAGATTTGATTTTCAATTCAGCTATCAAACTAGAATGAACATACAGGATCTTGTCTAATCTGTTTTATCCCTGTCTCCTCTGCTGGTAAGTCTGACTCCATGGGTTATGGGCCTAACTTCCTCAGCCTGAAGGCCAGGTTAATTTTGCCAACATCAATCATTTCCTTTGGGACAGATATAGATAAAATGGATAAAATCTGAAGAAGAAAAAATTGAACTAAACGTTGAGAATGAACAGATGCCTAGCTCAGAGGGCTGGAAAGTGCAAGTCAGAGGAAAGAGTATTACAACTCATGTTCAGCTGTAGACTCAGCTTTTGGAAAATATATTTGATTACTGAGATTACTGAGAGTATGTAGTCTAATTCTGGAAGCAGCCATAAATTTAGTACATCAAAAGCCTAAAAAGAGTGAAAGCAGAATTTGTAGGAAGTTGGAATATGACACAAATACAACAACTTGGAGTTGGAATTCAGGACACCTTGGTTCTACTGCTGGCTCTAACGCTTTCAGTAAATAACTTCTCTCTGAGCTTTCATGTCCTTATCTGTGAAATAAGTGGGTTGGACTCCAGTTTCTTGACTCCTGTTGCAATGTGCATGTTGCTACACCATCCCTCCTGCTCTCCTTTGCTATTTTTAAGGACCATGTAGCAACCCAGCCTAATATTTGTGGCTTGTGCATTCCTCTTACACCATCTCTTCTGTGTTTCCATAGTTCCTTGGGCTTCCTACAATTTTTTTTTCGGTTAAGGTCCCTACCAGCAATAGAGATCTATGGTTTTATGTGTCTAGATTCTTTGGCTGTAAGCAGCAGAAACAGATCCAGTTAATTTAAATATAATATAAAGCTTTCTTAAGAGGAAATGGAATGACTATGAGAACCCAAGAAAAGGCTAAATAACCAGATATACCAACACTTTTCTCAGTTATTTTGTTCCCGGGAAATAGAGGCTGATTGACTCAGCTTAGGTCACATGCCCAGGGCAGGTAGGGGAAGGGGCTCTTTAATTCTCATTTCCATCCCGACTGAGCAATGGAAAAGCAGACTGTTTCCTTAAAGGGAAGATGAAGTGCTGCCACCAAAAGAAGGTAGGGTGGGCAAGCAAAAACAAAGATGTCTATGGTATGATTCCATGCTTTGGAGCCTGTTCTCTTTAGTTTTATGTGGCAAGGGATTCTGAATCATGCCCTGTCTCCTCAGTGGGTGGAATCAGGCTAATGGTGTGATATAGGAATAGATTTCTGACATGGGCTATTAGCATTTAGTTCTCTGTAAGGGATGTAAATCCAAGTAAAACACATCAGCTTAATGTCTTGGGTTGTCTGTGGCAATATAATTGTAAAAGTTAATGAACAGTGTATTCTGGTGCTTCAGTCCATTATAATCCACCAACAATTTTCACACATGAATGAATCTTCTTGCCTCTATCAACATAGTCAAATTAATAAGTCAAAGGGCTTGAATTATGATTTAATAAAATCTGACTTTAAGACTTATAAATTGGTCGAAGCAAAGTGAGCTTTGCCTATTTATCTTCTCATTTTTGAAATTGCTTTTGTAAACCCATAGTATTTACATACTAAGAGCGAGTCTTCTTTCTGAAGGGCTCGGAACACTTACGGCAATTTGTATTGATCTGCTTATTTTCTCTTGGAGATGAGTTGGTTGTCAATTACAGCATTAAACTTTTTGAGAAAACTTGTATGAGAAAAGTCGTGAACGTGGAAAGAAGTGGCAATTATCCACATTTTAATGATATCATGGGGAAAATCTACATGTTTACCGGTGTAGAAATAATAGCCATCATGTTGGCTAACTTGTTTGGCTTTTCATTTTCATCTATAAAATAGTAAGCTCACTATTATCACCCTAATCAGAACCACCTATTTAAGGTATTGGGTTGGCCTAAAAGTTCTTTCGGTTTTAAATAAAAGACACATTTTTCACTTTCACCAAGAATTTTATTGAACAATGTATTCACTAACCGAACGAACTTTTTGGCCAACCCAATAGCTAATAGCGCTGCTTAGAGCCTATTAAACAGGCATAATTCTCTCCATTATTGCCAAACATTAATATTTAACAAGAGACGTCTCTTAGATTTGAATGAATAATCACAACATTTAGGGCCTGCACATGTAAATGATCTATGTTTTATTTTAATTTTGTTTCAAGAAGAAAATGGGGTTCAGAGCAGTGAATTCTGGAGATATTAAGATATGCTGATTTATTCATGTGTATGCCATCTCTCAGATCTGATTTTTAAACTCTGAGCGCCAGCGCTGTTGGTCTCTCAAAAGATAGGCAAGTCTGGAATCACAGCCAGTCCTGCTTTTATTCATATCCTGTAGCTCAGAGAAGCATTCTCTCTTGTCAGCTTTATGAAGAATAGAACATAATTTCCATTTGCCTGCTTGAATGACAATCATTCGGCATTCTTAAAGTGACTTTACCCATAGGCATAATATTAAAATAGAATTTACCTGTATATATAGATCCATTCATATTAGTCATATCCCCAGGGCATTTCATAATTCTATACTAATAGTTTGGTTTCCACGCAGGGTAAACATAGACTCCATTCCAGGCTTCATTTTCAGAGTGGGCGTTGTGTTGTCGAACTCCTGCTGTTTCAAATGGTGAAAATGTATTTAAAACCCCAGGTACCACTTTTCTAAATTCAAGGCCTCTCTAACCAGTAGCTGCTGTTGGATCTGGAGTACTGAAACCTTTGTTTGGAATTAAAAAACAAACAAACAAACTGTAACGTCTATTATTTGGTGACTTAATGCAGACTTCAGGCATGTGAAAGAATGCTCTACTCTGGGCATCATTTTCTGTAACAGAAGGGAATCTAGGTATTTTGTCAACAGCAAATAACAACAACAAAAACAACATTCTGGCTGACAGGCTGGAGACTTGCTTGAACAGATGATTGGCTGCATCAGAGCTCACCGTCTCTGGTTGCAACGTCTAAAGTGACAATGACCGTATCTTAAATGTGTGTGTCCCCAGGTTAGTACTTGGGGCCTGGTGACTCAGTTTTACAGCCCTATAAAGTCTCACATAAACAGCATTATCTAATCCTATGACACCTATACCACCCTGTCTTGTCCTAAGTGTAGATAACTGACAGCTCTGTTGTAGGATTTCAAGTTCTATTTCAGTGGCATTTCTCCAGTCAACTTCCCTCCCCCCACCCTCCCCTCATTCTCTTTACATAGCTTAATTTCCATAATTGTTATCTTCTTGCCACCCCTCCTCTTCACATGAACAACCTTACTAATAAGGTCTAGGATTAGCTCTCAATCATAAGGCTGGTGACTTTGAAAAAGACTCTTAGAAGCTATTTCTTTGATACCCGGAGTAGAGTCTAATATAGGGGGCTAGCACGTGTTAAGTTTTCAATTAGTATTTGGTGATTAATAGCAAAATATTTATCAATATTTTACTACTTTATTAACATATGGACAATATAAATATATAATAGAAAATGTGAAAGAATGGAAATGTGGGTAACTTTCTTGAATGCAGGCACGCATGGTGGACATAGGAGCACATAAATCTAGGCATGGGTTGTACTCTCACCTTTTGTTACATTAGAGACATAGAGCATCTCTCCTTCCTACACAAACCATTTTTCATAATAACTATTAAAAATTTGGGTTTATAGAGACATAATCTAAATACTCAGTTTTTTTACCATTGAGTATGGATATTAGATGTGGGCTTTTCATATATGGCTTTATTGTGTTGAAGTCATTTTTTCTATTCCTAATTAGGTGGGAATTTTTTATTATGAAAGGGTATTGAATTTTGTCAACACTTTCTGCATCTATTGATATGATCATGTGATTTTTGCCTTTTTTTCTGTTAATGTGGTGTATCACATTGACTGATTTGTGTATGTTGAACATCCTTGCATCTCAGGGATAAATTCCACTTGGTCATGGTGTATGATCCTTTCAATGTGCTGTTAATTTGGTTTGCATCTGGCATTATTCCCTTTCACTTGAAGAATTTGCTTTTGCCTTTCTTGTAGTGTTGATCTGTTGGTGACAAATTTCCTCAGGTTTTATTTGCCTGAAAATCTTTTTTCATTGCCTTCTTCTTGAAAGATTTTTTTTTTTTGATATAGAATTCTATGTTAACATAGAATTTTCTTTCTTTTTATACTTTAAAATGTTATTCTGTTATCTTCTGGCTTCTACTATTTGTGATATCAGCCATCTCTCATTATTATTCCCCTATGTAATGTGTCTTTTTCCTCTGGACTCTTTCAAGAATTAGTCTTCCTTTTTGGTTTTCAGCAATTTGACTATAACACGCTTAAGCGTAGTCTTTTTTTATTTATCCTGCCTTTCAATTTGGCAGAACCTTAGCTCCAGTCTCTATCTTCCCACCTCAGGTAGCTGCTATAATACCTGTTTGGATTTTTAAACTCCCAGCTGCTGATTTCTGCTGAGTTCCCTACAATCTTACCTTGTACATGCACAGTTTAGGAGTCAGCCAAGGATTTCAGGGGAATTGTATGCAGATTTTGAGGGAACTCCATCTATGGATATCTTCCTTCTAGGCTTTTCTTTTTCTATTTCCAGCCTTTCTGAAGGCCCTGATTCCAACCTTAGTCTCCATAGCCCAATGGGACTACTTTTTCCTTGAATCCCATTTTTTCAAGCACTGCACACTGCTCAGTGCCTTTATACATAAGCCAGCTAAATGTGGAACTCACCTACCATGCTTCTCTTTTCTCAAGGCTTGTATGTCCTCCAATTCTACTTTGGGTTTTTTGCCACTGCTTTCAAGTACTTCCTTTGTTATATTTTGTCCAGAGTTTATAATTTTTATCAGCCAGAGGGTGAGTCTAATACGAACTCCACTGCCAGTATTGGAATGAAAATGTTATTTGTTTTCTTTGCAGTAACAAAGTCAAATGCTAATGCAGGTACAAATGCTAATGCAGTCAAATGCTAAATCAGGCAGTCCTAACTTATACATCCAGATGACCCTGATTAATTTTACATTGTATTTTTTTAGATTATAAATGAAGTAAAAACCCCAATTTAAAATTTTTTAGGAGAATTTCTGATCCCTGAGAAATGTATTCAGCATTCTTAGGGAGAACCCAGTTTGAGATATACTGCTTTAATAATAATAGAATAGTAATAATAATAAGAAGAAATTGTTAACTTATTTAGAGAAAACTATAGTAACAACAGCAACAAAAAGAGACTTGAAGTGCACATGAAGCAATGATGAAAGCAGAGAAGAGTCACAAGACAGTGGAGAGGAAAGCTCAGGGCTTAGACTCCCACATGGGAAGAAAAGCTGGAAAGAAGAAGGACCAATAGGAAACTCTTTTAGGAAACAAGAGTATAAATGGATGTACAGTAGAATAAAGAAAGAAGGGAAATCTATAAAATGGGAGTGATTCAAGAAATGTATGTTTTATAACAATTCACATGTAATCTATTGAGGAGAAAGAAAAAGGCATCACACACATTCATTTCCCATTGTCCTGGTCCCCTGCCTTCCCAGCCCTGCTTCACGTTGCATGAAGTGCTGGAACCACTCTACATTTTCTGATCGGTTGTGTATGGAGAGTTTAGTAAGGAGAGAGGAGAGTGGCTGGAAGAGGGGAAAGAATCCTTCAGTACTGGATATGCATGAAGTGGGAAGGAATAGGGAGGTGGTGGCATGGATCTTCTTGAAATCTAGCTATTTGTGGACTACAGCTAAGCATATAAAAAGAAAATGTAAGAGGAAATAGGAAAAAGGGTTTTTTTTCTTCATTTAGGACTGGAGCTACAGCCTAAGCCTCCACCCAGTTTATTATGACACGCTTTGGGGTCTTGACAACAACTGGTGTGGTAAACAGAAGTCCCTGAGCCTCTGAGCTCATGGAACAAATAGAACCCTGCAACCCCTGCTGGGCTGGGACATTGGGGCAGAGGGAAAACACGAAGGTGGGAGCAAGAGAAAGAGAGAGAGATTTGATCTTGAGGTGACCATGAAACATCCAGGTAATTACATAAAGTGGAACCAAGGAGGAAAATTTCGAGTCAGAAGAGTAAGTTTGTGAATTAAGTGGGAGCAGCTCATGTAAAAGAACATAGGTTTTAGAGTCATGCAGAAACAATTGAAAACCCAGTCCTATCATTTACGAGACTGTGTGTGACACTAAGCAAGTTGCTTAATTTTCTGCAGCCCTATATTAATCTGTAACATGGGGCGCAAAACACAGCATGGTATTGTTGCAAGAGCTAACTCCTTACACCTGTTACAGCAGCTGGGACTAGAGACAGTCTGTTTCTCTCCTCTTCTAGAAGATCAAAACGGAATTCTGATTCAGATCAAAACTGAATGGTTTTGCTTAAAAACTTCAAAAGTTCTGAGTATCTTGTCCTCAGAACCACATGTTCCCACGCCTCAAAATATAATAGAAAGTAGAGTTAATGCTGTTGAGTCACTGTATCAGTCAGAATGCCAGCAGAAAATAGAGGCTTTAGTGAAGGACTAGCTACAGAGGTATGGGCAGGGTTAAGGGGGAAACAGATGTGGAGGTGCCATAGACTCACCCTGGGAAACCATTGCCAACATAAGGCTGGGGCAGTGGGAAGAAAAAGTGCTCTTGGAGTCCAGTGGGAGCCAGAGCTGTGGAGGAAGGTTTGCACAGCAGATGTTCCTCAGCAGATGCTGCTCAAAGAGGGACACACATGTGCCAAAGTTGGGTGAGAGTGGCAGGTGGCAGGGGGTGGGGAATACTCCGAACCCCTTCTCCTCCCACCCTCTGATTTCTGGGCAATATTTCCTTTCACTAAACTAAATCAGAAGCCAGGGAGAAAGGAGTTCAGATGATGCAGTTGGTGAGATTCAGCCTTCTGGAGGGAAGAGAATATATCTAGGGGTAGAGCAAATGTAGCAGTGCATCCATCCGGGAAAAATGTACCAAGGATGGGAGACTAGCTGCAGTGAAGATAACTTATACATTCCATAGTGAGAGTCTCACTCTCACTTTTGAGCGCTGTGAATCCTGAGAAGGCCGACTCACCGAAGGGACCTATTGCATTCACGAATACTAGGATGCTGCACCCTGGCTCAAAATTAGCCCTTCCTGCAGAAGACATCTGCTGTCATCAGAGTTACCCACTTGCTGGAAGTATACCTCCCTGCTTACCACTTACCACCCAGATTTGATTTTTTTTGTTTGTTTTTGGTGTGTTAGTTTCTGCTCTATAACAAAGTGAATCAGCTACACGTATACATATGCTCCCATATCTCCTCCCTCCCGTGCCTCCCTCCCTCTCACCCTCCCCATCCCACCCCCCCAGGCGGTCACAAAGCACCGAGCCTATCTCCCCGTGCCATGCGGCCGCCTCCCACCAGCTATCCATTCCACATTTGGTAGTGTATATATGTCCATGCCACTCTCTCACCCTGTCACATCTTACCCCTCCCCCTCCCCCTCCCCATATCCTCAAGTCCATTCTCTAGTAGGTCTGTGTCTTTATTCCCATCTTGCCACTAGATTCTTCATGACCTTTTTTTTTTTTCCCCCTTAGATTCCATATATATGTGTTAGCATACTGTATTTGTTTTTCTCTTTCTGACCTACCTCACTCTGTATAACAGACTCTAACTCCATCCACCTCACTACAAATACCTCCATTTCATTTCTTTTTATGGCTGAGTAATATTCCATTGTATATATGTGCCACATCTTCTTTATCCATTCATCTGATGATGGACACTTAGGTTGCTTCCATGTCCTGGCTATTGTAAATAGAGCTACAATGAACATTTTGGTACATGACTCTTTTTGAATGATGGTTTTCTCAGGGTATATGCCCAGTAGTGGGATTGCTGGGTCGTATGGTAGTTCTATTCCTAGTTTTTTAAGGAACCTCCATACTGTTCTCCATAGTGGCTGTATTAGTTTACATTCCCACCAACAGTGCAAGAGGGTTCCCTTTTCTCCACACCCTCTCCAGCACCTATTGTTTCTAGATTTTTTGATTATGGCCACTCTGACCTGTATGAGATGATATCTCATTGTAGTTTTGAGTTGCATCTCTCCAATGATTAATGATGTTGAGCATTCTTTCATGTGTCCATTGGCAATCTGTACATCTTCTTTGGAGAAATGTCTACCCAGGTCTTCTGCCCATTTTTGGATTGGGTTCTTTGTTTCTTTGTTATTGAGCTGCATGAGCTGCTTGTAAATCTTGGAGATTAATCCTTTGTCAGTTGCTTCATTTGCAAATATTTTCTCCCATTCTGAGGGCCACCTTTTGGTCTTGTTTATGGTTTCCTTTGCTGTGCAAAAGCTTTGAAGTTTCATTAGGTCCCATTTGTTTATTTGTGTTCTTATTTCCATTTCTCTAGGAGCTGGGTCAAAAAGGATCTTGCTGTGATTTATGTCATAGAGTGTTCTGCCTATGTTTTCCTCTAAGAGTTTGATAGTGTCTGGCCTTACACTTAGGTCTTTAATCCATCCAGATTTGATTTTGTCTGTTTTCTTGTCAGTATCCATTCGCTGGGCTCTAAAGTTTTAAGGAGAGAGACAGTGACTCTTCAGAACTTGACAGAGTGCATGAAACCTCACCAATGCTCACTAAGTATTTACAGAACCAGTGACTAAAGGAATATGTGAAGGAATGGAAATCATAATGTAACTGTGCTTGCTTGATGCAGGTGCATAGGGATACACCTGTGTGATGTCTATATGACCTTGGATATGTTACAGCTCTTCTGGGCCTCATCTTGAAAATGAACAAGGTTATTCATGATCTTTAGAACCCTTTTATGTACTAAAATTAGATATCTGTGTTTTATGAAAAATAACAAATATGGCGGTACTTATTGATTTCTTTTGAGAAGAAGGACGGACCATTTATTTTGAGAATAAGGAGGAGACATGCAGGTGTCATAGTTAGAACATCAAATGTTGCTTTTCCATCAACCATTGAGGATCAGGTACTGTGAGAGCAGAGAACTCTTGGTTTCCACATCCCCTTTGAGTGTAACAACGCAGGTATTATTGAGTTTTGGAGAACTTGTATCATCATGCCTTATCATGCATTTTAATAAGTCAGATATTTCAGGTCACTTTGATTCCCTTAAATACTCACATTGTAAAGTACTGAAAGTAAGGAGAGCATATAAGAAATACAGAGGGCCAAGACTCCTCATGAGAAGTCCAGCAGAGCAGGGACCTCTGTGGGACGCAGTGCGGAAACAGGAAGTGGTACAGTTGAAAGTCAAGAGCAGGGTCCAGAGTCAACCAGACATGGGTTTGAATGTCTAAGAGACTCAGGCCTTTTATGAGTTGTGTGATCCTGGGTAAGCCACTTAACATCTCTTAACTTCCAGTTTTCGACTTATAAAATGGAAATCAAAATTCTTCGAAATGCAATGAATCGTGAGATATGAAATACAAAGGGCCCTGAATATATTATTAAACAAATGATAACTACTGCTGTTATTATGAGTACAAGTGATCACAGAATCACAGGTTACAAGGTTATAAATTGTCTAGTTATTCCTGATGAGTTTAAATAACATGTCCCTAATACCAATTGAATCATTGTTAGGGTTTATGGGCTGATTTCTTCTAGTAATAATAATACTGCTTTACATATGAAGTCTGCAATAACAGTTTTCAGAGCAGCACTTTTTTCAAATGCAGTAAATGAATTACCACATTTTGATCTCATTCCAGTGTACAAAGCAAATGAGATATTTCAAAAGTCCTCACACTAAGATTTATTGAACCAGTTATTTGGGTCAACATTTTTTGGGCACAGATCAGCATTGGATTTAATTCCTTTCAAATACTCAAGTGTCTCTTGACCTTAGAAACAACTGGCAGTAACTTGATAGACCAGTTAATTTGCATGGACTCTTTGGATGTATACCATTCAGATGTGGCAATCTGTATATCTGAATATTTTCCAAGTTTTCTGCCTGTAGCACCAAGCTATTTCAACAAGGCTTTAATTACTTTGCAGTTTTCCCCCAAATCTTTTTTTTTTTTTTTTTTGCTTAGGACAGATTTTTTTTTAATGGCGTTCCATATAAATTAATTAAATAGCAGCTAAGGAAAAATGTTCTTTGGATATAATTAGTGAGAGTTCATTATGCAAGGAAAGTGTTACCAGCAATGGCAGGAGCCAATAAAAGCATGTCACCCAGGTCACCAGATAAACAGTCCCTTCCTCCCATAGAGTGTGTCCATGCCAGCCATCAATACTCAGAGCAGTGTTCCTATTTATTCTAACAGATGATACCACATCATTTAATTTGGTTTCTCTGCTGTACGAAGACAAGTTTGGACCTCTTCTGATAATAATAAATTTAATAGGAAGAGCAACAGTGTTTTTTTTTTGTTTGTTTTTTTGTTTTTGTTTTTAGCAACGGTGTTTTGTAATGTGAATGAATAAGTAAATCACCAATTGAATAAATATTAAAGGCCTGTTTTGTGTTAGGTACTCCAAGGGATTCACGATGAATAAAGCAACATCCTTTTCTTCTAAGAGCTTACTTTCTAACAGGAGAAAAGAAATCACATACAAAATACTGTAGTACAAATAATAAGGTGAAAAACATAATAAAACTAAGATTGAGATTTAGTTAATATCTACTATGTGCCAGGCATTGTTCTAAATAATTTTCAGGCCCGATCTCAGGTGATCTTATGATAACCCTTTGAGAAAGGCACTGCTACTCCTTTTATTTTACCTGCAGGGAAACTGAGGCACAGGGAAGTTAAGTAATTTGCTCTAGGGGACTCAGCTAGTAAGGGTTCAACCTAGGATTTGAACTCTGATGGACCCCCAAACTCTTGTTTTTAGAGAATACCTTAAATTGAGAACAGAAAAAGTACCAAGGGAAATGAGAGGATGGAGAGATTACTTTCAGATCAACTTCAGAGTCACGATTTATAAAATGGGGATAACTATGATGCCTGCTTTGTATGGATGTTTTGAGATTAACCAAGACAGTACCTGTCAAGTACTTCAATATGAGGCTGAAGTTGTCACCTGAGCCATGTGGGGTCCCTCAGCCACAGCATGGGTGTCAACCTCCTAGCACTTGACTGAACAGGTTCTGCCCAGATGGGGGCATCGGCACCCATCCAAGCCAAATGCCTCTCCCTCTCCGACTCTAAGAGTGCTAGGATCAGCTGGACAGACCAGTGTGGACTTCCACCAGGGCAGTGGTGGAAGTCCACACTGTCCTAGGCAGGTATCCAGGAGAGCACTCCACTATATTAGCTATTGTTGGCGTGCCAACTCCAGTCTACCATCTGATACAGTTTGTAGACACTGGAGTCCAAAATGTGGCTCTGAAGAGTCCTGGAAGCTTTTCTCACTTCTGAGTTGGAGGGTTTCAAGGAGAAACTATAAAAGTGCCATTGAGATTTTTTTTACATCAAATTAAGTTGATCCAGACACATATTTTCAAAGGGAAAATCAACTCCTTTTAAAGTGTGTTAAAACAAAGCAGAATATAAGTAAAAACAAGCAGATGAATATATTTTTCCTTGGAGAACAATAAGTACATGTCCTTATAGAGTGGAATGCCAGGATGCAGATGTTAAAATAGAAAATTTCTCAAACCATGATATAGGTCAGTCTCCTGGGGTAAATCTTGTTCTGTTCAATAAGATACTGTGAAACGGTTAACATGGGGAAATGTAATCAATACTTTCTTACCCTACTACATTAGAGAGTCAAAATCTAGCACCGGGGTTTAAAATAATCTCGAAATTTCGCTGGGAAATCAAATAGAAACTGAAAAAGTATGACAGGAGTAATTACTTCAGAACTCAAAAGAAAATTAAAATTCTTCAACATACAAGTCTACTAGAAGAGACCAGATGTTTAAGAAAACCAAAAAAAATTAAAGACGTCATTCGAAACATTCTACCAGCTGGTGTCCTACAATTACCCAAAGTATACCCCTTTCCTCAAAACACTGAGGGCTGGGAATGTGATGGTTTGTTCACAACATGATCCCTATGTCTATATTTTGCAATTGCTGGTATTTTTAGTCTCTCAGTATCAAAGTAAAAGTGCAGATCAGCTTTGAAATCTGACAGCCTCCTGCACACACACACACACACACACACACACTTCCTCCTAAATGGATAATCTTATTAGGATTAAATTGTATGTCAAAATGTCATTATGTTTAGTTTCATCATATCTTCTAAAGGAATTGATACAATTGATACACTAGGTAACTTCAGAATGAATATTTTTGATGATGTTGTCAATTACTTTAGTAAGCTGAATAATAACCCCCAAAGACGTCCATTCCTAACCCTGAAACCTGTTAAGTGTTATTTTACATGACAAATGGACTTTGTAGATGCAATTAAGTATCTTGAAATGGGGTGATATTCTGGATTCTTTTGTAGACCTAATGCAATCACAAGGGTCCTGATTAGAGGGACCCAGGAAGGTTAGGGACGGAAAGCACTGTGATGACAGGAACAGGTATAAGAGAAAGAGAATCTGCAGATGCAGTGCTGCTGGCTTTAAAGATGGAGGAAGGGCCTATGAGCCAAGTAATGCAGGTGGCCAGTAGAAGCTGGGAAAGGCAAGAAAACAGATTCTCCTTTAGAGCCTGCTGACAACATACATATCCCAGTGAGACTGGTTTTGGACTTCTGACTTCTAGAACTGTAAGGTAATAAATTTGTGTCATTTTAAGCCACTATTTTGTGATCATTTGTTACAGCAGCCATAGGAAACTACTATAATTACTATTACCAGTAATTGTAATTACTGGGTATAATTACTGGTAATTGATGGGTTTATAGGCTCAGAGCAGAGCAGAGAATGAGCAAAAATTTACTGACACAGATATTTCAGTTCATTTAATGTACACCAGTCCTCTGATGGATCTTACCAAACCACCCAAATAGAATCCAAAAGTATGAGATGGAGTCCAATTTATCATTTTATTTCCTTTTGAAGCTTTCTTTTTAGTGTTATATCAAGAATATTTTTCCTAACCCAATGTTATAAGTATTTTTCTCTTCTAAAATGTTTGTAGATTTATCACCTATATTTAGGTCTATGTTCACTTTTTGGGGTAAATTTTGTATATGGTGTGAGGAGGGGTCTAAATTAACTTTTTTTGTATGCAGATATATAGTTGTCCCAGCACCATTTGTTGAGGAGAGTATCTGCTCCACCAATGATTACTTTGGCAATTTTGCCCCAAATCAATTGACTATAACTACAAGGGCCTATATCTGGACTTTCAATTTTGTTCTATCGATCTATAAGTCTATCCTTATGCCACTACCAAACTGTTTTGATTACTGCAGCTTTACAGTAAGTTTTAAAATTGGGGATTGAAAGTCCTTCAACTTTACTCTTTTCTTTTTTTTTTTTTTCTTCAAATTTTTCTTGCCTAATCTGGGTTCTTTGCATTTCTATATAAATTTTAGGATTGGCTTCTCAATTTCTGCCAGCATTTTGAAAAGTTTTATGTTGAATCAACTTAGGGAGAAGTGTCTCCTATTTCTTAAGCCTGGCTTGCCCTCGGTTTAGGTAGATCTTCATGTACTCAGTCAGCTAATTAATACTTGGCTCCTCTTGGGACTTATTATTGGTAGGACAGAGATGTGAAATCTTTTCCTGGAAGAAAGTTTCATCTTTCAATTACTGATTCATCCTGCTTCAATCACGTACCAACTTGGCAGGAGTAGGCATCCATTCTGCCTTTTCTTTCCAGCTGGTACCTTTCCCATGTCTACTCAGCATTGTTCACTCTTATAGCTCCATTCCCTCTCAGCCAGTCTCCTGTTTTGGCCTCATGCCCCATTCACTTTCAGACTCTTTACTCTGCTTTCCTCTCCAAGTCCTGTGATTCAGAGTCCCTTCATAATACTGTGAGCATTTGCCTCTACCTAGTCTTGTCCAGAGGACAAATGAGGCAATTGTAGAACGGTGGATCAGATTTCAGAAGACATGGCTTCTCTTCCTGATCATGTCACCTATGGACTGTGTGATCCTGGGCTGGTTATTAACTCCCTACATCAGTTTCCTCATCCAAAAAATGAGAATATGGATAACTCTCCCATGAAGCTCACAGAGTTGCTTGAGAGTCAAAGTAGGTAACATACAAGAAACTTAATTAAAAGCAGCAAAATACATTAGTATATTGTATATATATACATAGTATAGTCATTAAGCATTTAAAACAGTATTTTTCTTCTCAGCTAGATTATATGACATCAGTATATTTCTGTGGCATCTAACATATTATGAAGTGTATATAAGGGGCTCCATAAATATTTTAGTTGAAATGATGAAAATCTATGAATTAGCTAGCAATAATAATTTGAACCTGGGGCAAGGCCAAGAAACTTCTGTGAGCATGTGTGTGTGTGTGTGTGTGTGTGAGAGAGAGAGAGACACAGAGAGACAGAGAGACAGAGATACTTCTTAACATCTTAAGAGACTAGGATCTTGTGGAACAAACATTGGTAGGGTGAGTCTTAAAAATGAGCATACAAAACCTGAAGTCTGAACTTGGAGAGAGTCAGGTATTGAAGCTCCACGTTGAGAATTTATAGTTAAAGATGGTCATGGATCCTCACCCACACCCCCACCAAAAGCAGCACAGTTTTTATAAAAAATAAAAAAGAACAGTTCTTTGACTTCATTTCATAGTTCTTCAGAAACACAAAAGGGTATAGAAGGAGGCAGAGGGGAAAGCTACGGCAAGACATCAATTCTAATCTAAATCCCAGAACCCATGCTCTACTTGGGTTGAAATCATTACAGTCATTGCATCTCAATTTCTAAGATTCCATGAAAGATGACACCCAAGTCTAGGTGCACATCACCATGTCCAGGGACCTCTTGTGAACTCTCTCAGGCCTTTCCTTGTTCTCTCTCATCCTCTCCTCGTATCCAGATGTGTTCTCCAGAGTTCTGCATGCCTGGTCTCATTCCCACTTCCTCTCCCCATGGATCGTTCAGAAGTCCCGCCTGACAACTTTACACACTCTACCATCCCGCACGGGGCTGTCTGACTAAATGCTTATTGAGTTGAGTTGACCCCTGGACCTTCTTCTCTTCCTCATCTCTTTTCTTCCCAAAGAACTAAGTTTCCATTCCTCCCTTCATCACACGTATGTGTTTATTCCATGCAGGCACTGTGTAGGGGATTACAAAAGTATTAATTAAAATATGTGGAGGAGTTTTACAGTTGACAAACTGTATTATTTTATCATTCTCAAATGGGTAACTGTAGGCCCCTGCTATTCACCACCTTTCCTGGAATAGAATATTCTCTTGCTTAGAAGCGTTGCCATCTTAAACTTCAAAGAGCTCCCTTAGCCTCAAAACTGTGATCGGGAGAAAGCTAGCGTGTATGTCCCTCCCATCCAGCCACAACTCTCCTACATCTTTCTCCTGCAAAATCTGGGGGACTTATTTTTCTTGGGAAAGTTCTGTTTGCATTAGCTACCGGGGTAAAACACTGGCTCATGACAAGTACACATAGTGAAAGTAATCTGGCTGTGTTGCATTTTCTGGCTACTGAGTCCGCTTGGGGTAGGGTGGGTGGTGACTGCTGCCACAGCAGCCTCCAGAGTAGAGAGCTGCAAGGGTTCAAGGGCGTGGATTTGCCTCTGGTGTTTCCACCGATGTCTCACAATGATCAAGGAGGTAAAATACACTCCACTTCACCGGCCTTCTGCCACTCCCCCTCCCCATCCCTGACAACACGCAACACGTGCCATAGCCACAGAATTAGCCAGTTACCATGTCACCATTGATCCCTTTCATCCACCACCCTCCGCTGAAGAGACCGATGGTTCCTATACAAAACCTGCCATGAAAAAGAGTAAAAACGTTTATGGGCATTCACTCTACACACATGTATTGAGATCCCAGCTCCATGCTAAATGCTGAGGTTATAAAGATAAAGGACACATTTTCTCAAGAACTTTAAAACGTAGAAGAGGAGACAAAAAAGAAAAACCACCTCTGCAGAGTGGTTTAAGTGTCATGATAGAAGGAAGCCCAGGGGCCATGAATGCATAGAGCATGGACCTGGGTCACTAAGACCATCTGGAGCAGAGAGAGAGAAGGGGGATGGTCAGGTGGGGCTCCCTGGTAGGAAGTGATACTTGAGGTGAATCTTCATCGTCTTAGGAAATAAGGAAATAAGAATTCATTTTTAAAAGATTTTTAATTAATTAATTTATTTTTATTTTTGGCTGTGTTGGGTCTTCATTTCTGTGCGAGGGCTTTCTCCGGTTGCAGCGAGGGGGGGCCACTCTTCATCGCGGTGCGCGGGCCTCTCACTATCGCGGCCTCTCTTGTTGCGGAGCACAGGCTCCAGACGCGCAGGCTCAGTAGTTGTGGCTCACGGGCCCAGTTGCTCCGCGGCACGTGGGATCTTCCCAGACCAGGGCTCGAACCCGTGTCCCCTGCATCGGCAGGCAGACTCTCAACCACTGCACCACCAGGGAAGCCCGAAATAAGAATTCTTATTTCTTCATGCACACTCTAGTCTCAGAATCGTGGCAGGAATTAGGACAAGATTATTTTCAGTTGTGTGAGATGGCATGCCTCCCTCGAGAGGCATGGAGTGGTTGAGAGCATGGAACTCCAGCTCTGCTACTAACTCTGTGACCTTGGGCACGTTACCCTCCCTGTACCTCAGTCTCCTCATTTGTGAAATGAAGATACCAACAGCACTTATCATATAAGTTTGTTATGGGGAGTGGATACAGTCATGCATGCAGAATGCTTCAAATAGTTCCTACCGCATGGTCAATGCTGTATGTTTGTTATTGTTATTATTATATAAGCATGATACCATTTTGTTTGTATGTTGCAGTATATGTTTTGCGCCTTTCTCATGTTTGAGATCAGTTACCTATTTGGATCACAGGGTATTTGAGGACCGGTTTCCTCTGTTTTCTGAATGGAGTGTGTGTGCGCAGGCGCCCTCACAGCATATGCAGACCTAGTAAAGGTTTTTTTTTTTCTCACCCGCGCACCTAAGATCAGCACCATCTTGCATCTTCACTGCAGTAATAGCAAGTATCATATAATTACAATGGAGTTATTAGATGACTCCACTAAATTCCTGCCACCAAACCAAGCCTGAAACATGTGAGACCTAAGACTTCTAACGGGCAAAGCAACCAAGCATATTGTTTGCAAGTACACATTTCCTTTGTTTTTCGTAGGTTCTTCGCTTCTAATAGTCCCTTGAAATTGGGAATAATCCCCATGCATATATGAGAAAACTGAAGGTCAAAGAAGTTAAGTGACTTAATGCAGGTTATATAACTCAAGAGGGGCAAAGGACGCCAATGAATCTGGAGCCCTTGCTCTTAGACCAGAACTTCCCTCCCTGCACCAAGTTGCCCCTCTAATTTCAGTGCATGAGAGAGACACCCAGGGAGACATCTTGTCACCAAGAAGCCATGACATGCCCTCAAACCAACGATGGAACAAAGTTAGTCAGTTGAGAGAGAAACTTTCTAGAAAATGTTTGGCCTGGAGCAAAAGTTCTAGGAGCCAGATGGTCCATACACTTCAGTTCTGGTGATTTACAGCACAGCTTGACTGCTGAGATGAGGGAGGGAAGAAGGGAAGGAGAGGGAGAGAGAGTGAGTCTTAGTTTATATGATAGTGGTGTCCTCTTTAGGACAACATGGTTGTTTGGGGCCTGTACTTTGAGGGACAGATAACATTCCAATCGATATTATGAGAAGAAGAATTTAGGCAACAGAGGTAGCATGAAAAAGGTGAAGAAGTAAGAAGAGACAGAATGTTTGAGAGCATTTGGTTCAGTCTTGGAGAATAGGTAGAGAGAGATATGACTAGAAAGATAGAATTAATATAACAAAAGGCTTTACTAACATGCCAGCCCACAGAAGATGGCTTGTGTAGGGTAGGACTGTGGAGGAACTGAAAGTTTCCAAGCAAGACTGATGTACAGCTGATGCATCGGATAATAGTTATGCTATGCTGAGTCTTCAGTCTATAACACCTTAAGAGTCGAACTCCATGATCAAGTGGCTTGGTATAAGAAAATAAATCTAGTTGGTCCATGGAGGATGAAAGAATCAGAAATAAGGAAAATCATCAGGAAGTTGCAGCATCAGCTAAATTGTGAAATAATAAATACATTGACTGGGAATGGAGAGTGAAGGCCTGGGTGAGAATGTAGAGGTTGTAATGAATGCCCCTTGTGATCACATTCAGCTGACCTGGATAATCCAGGATCACCGTCCACTCAATGCTTAATTTAATCACATCTCCAAAGTCCCTTTTGCTATGTAAGTTGACATATTAATAGGTTCTGGAATTAGGATATGGGCATCTTTTTGGGGGGCATTCTTCTGTCTAGTGTCCACCACAGTGCCCATAACTATCACATAGAAGGGGTCAGTAATGATTTTTGGTGACTTGAGATGGTGATGGTACAAACAAGTGTTAATTGTTCAGAAAATGTGAGACAAGTTGAGGTGTAGAGTTGAATACAACCTAAAAAGGTGTGTGGAAAAGTGGTGCTTTGTACACATTCAGTTAGAGAAGATGGAGGTGAGCAAGTTGCTTCTAGGAACTGCTGATAATTATAAAGGAACTCGTATCCAAAGTGTGATGCAAAATAGAAGTGTCCCTGAAACATGTCATGGTCGTTTTATAGAAACTCATAACTTAGCATCATTATCTTTTACTCTCAGCCCACAGCTGAGTTTTCAGATTGATCATGTACCTGTGCTCATTCATTCACTCAGCCATTTACTAATTTTTTATGGGACTATCCCTAGTGACTACCTCTATCCTTAGAGCTAGAAGACTTAAAAGTACACCTTTATGGGCACCATCTGTGAATATGTTTGGCAATTAGTGTGTTAGACATTCAATTAAATAATGAGTAACTTGTGCATTCTAGACCCTGTTTTAAGTTGTAAAGATACAAGACAAACTGAGTTCCCCCTCCCAAAACAGAATGAACTTGCATTTTGGTGGAAGTAGAAAGACCATAAACAGAAAAAAAAAAATTAGGGTAATAAGGTAGAATGGCAACTAGGGAGGGATTGCATTCCCTAGAGGGTCAAGGAAAGCATATTTGAGGAAGGAATATTTGATTTGAGCCCTCAATTATATGCACCTGTGAATTTGCCCTACTGAATTTATGATGCAGATGATTGAGCCTTAAGTCCTAAATTAGAGAAGCAGGCATTGACAGATTCAACAAATAGTCCACTCTTTTCAATCAATTCCTTATTCACAAAGCATGTAACTTGTATAGGCTTTCAATGAATTCAATCACCCACTCACCTTTCAAAGAAAAGAATCACAAATTCAGAAGGCTTGTGCTTAGAAAAATTTATGGCTATATTTTCTTTAGCCCAACTCTCAGATGTTTGATCCCTACCAAATGTTATATTCTGACTTACAATGCAAGTTTCAATGGGTCATATCTTTCCTAGTGCATCCCCTCTTCGGTCTCTTTTAAACTGAGCCATTACCCACCAAAGCACTTGAGCCAAACTTTTCTGGGAACACTGATAAAACTATTCATTAGCTAATGGATTCTTAAGATAATTGAATTGAATTTCCTCTTCTCCAATCCAAGTACTAAAGCAGAACACTTTTCTTCACATTTTTATTCCAGGATCCCAGATCTCAATTCAAAATGATAAAATGAACTGCCTGTAAACCTGATTATTGCTCAAATTCATCTTTGCCCATTTGATTATTTGGTTCAGTCAGACATATGTAGGTCTAAACTAGACATTGGTCTGCTTGGATAGCTGGGAAGAAGGAAAGGAAAGAAGAAAGAAAAGAAAGAAATGAGAACATGGGAAGGGAGAAAGGAAGAAGGGGAGAGAAAAAGAGAAAAGAAAGTGCCTTTTACATTTTGAGCTTATCTCTGGGCACTATCCATATTGAGTTTAAGGAGGTGTCAATATTTATTTACCAATCTGCTTTGCACAGAAGGCGAGATTCCCTACTAGGGCTGAGAGCAATTACCTTCATATAAACTGACCTACATTCACATAAACAGCAGGTAGAAAAAACCTTCATGTTAAGTATTTGAATAAATGAATTTTTTCCGCCTCCCCATCCCTTTTTCTGAAAAACAGAACAAGACAAAAACAATTTCAAGTCATAGAGCAATTCCACCCCAGTCAAAAACTCCCCTCAGCAGAAAAGTCCATGGGCATGCTCTTTCAACAACTTTAACAACTTATCAACATTTGACAATTATGATTCCCTTCTGAGTCCCGAGGGAAATGTTGTAGAGAAAGAAGGAATTCCACCTAAGAGAATAAAGCAGGAAAGAATAAAGGTTTCATTTTCTTCTGAAAGAAAGACCCCTTGAGTGGGAGTGAGAGGGAGGAAAAGGAGGAAAGTCAGCTTGGATCTTAGAAGTGCGCTGTGGAGACCGCTGTGGGGTGGATGGTGGATGGAACCTGAGAGCTGTCAAAGGAGGGTCTCAAAGCAGGATCACGCAGGCAGGGACCTGGGGGTAGCACAGATAGTGTAAGTCCTCTAGCTCTTTTCTTTTTTCAAAGTTGTTTTGGCTATTCTAGTGTTTTGCATTTTCTTTATAAATTTTAGAATAAGCTTGTCAATTAAAAAAAAAAGCCTGCTGGGATTTCGATTGTGATTGTGTTGATTCTGCAGGTCAGTTTGGGGAGAAGTGACATATTAGCAATATATGTCTTCTAATCCATAAATACCTCTCTATTTGTACAGCTTTTCTTATATTTCTCTCACCTGTGTTTTGTAGTTTTCACCATTCAAATCTTGGACATCTTTTGTCAGATTTATTCCAAAGTGTATTATGGTTTTGGAGGCTGTGATAAATGGGATTATTTTGAAATTTTCAATTTCCCCTCGTTCATTGCTAGTCTATAGAAATACCATTGATTTTGTGTATTGACCTTGAATCCTGCAGCCTTGCCAAAATCACTTACGATTTCAAGCAGCTTTGGTTTGTATATTTGGGGAGTTTTCTGTGTATGTGATCGTATTGTTATATAGACAGTTTACATTTGTCTGTAGACCTTTTTTATTTTTGTTTCTTGCCTTATTACAATAGCCAGAGCATCCAGCTCAATGGTGAGAGGCGGGATTCTTGCTTTTTCCCCTAATGTTATGGGGGAAAATATTCAGCTTTTATGATTAAGTATGATATTACCTGTAGGTTTTCATAAATACCCTTTATCAGGTTAGAGGAGTTTCCTTCTATTCCTAGTTTTCTTAGAGATTTCTTTAAAGCTCATGAATGGATATTGAATTTTATACAATGTGTCTACTTTGAGTTGGTCAGATTTATTTTTAGTCTTAATATGGGAAATAACATCAGTTGATTTTAAACCTTGAACCAATTTGCATCCCTGGGATAAACCCCACTTAGTAGTGATTTAATATTTTTTATGTATTTCTAGATTCAGTTTGTTAATACCTTGTTAAGGGTTTATGTATCTGTGTTCAGGAGGGATGCTGTTCTAAAGTTTTCTCTTCTTAAAATATCTTTGCTCAGTTTTGATAAGGGGGTAATTCTGGCCTCATAAAATATGTTGGGAAGTGTTTCTTCTTATTCTGTTTCCTGGAACAGGCTGTGAATCTTGTGTTTCTCAAGAAAATTTTCCACTTAAGTTGTTGAATTTATAGACAAAGTTATTTGTAGTATTCTCTTAATATACTTTTAAATGTCTAGAGAATCCAGAGTGATAGTTCCTCTTTTATTCCTGATATTGGTAATTTGTGTCTTCTTTCTTTCTTTTCTTGATGTGTCTGACTAGCGTTTTATCAATTTTATGGATCTTTTCAAAGAACCAGGTTTTGGTATCATTAGTTTTCTCTGATGTTTTCTATGTTCAAGTTTATTCATAAATCTTTCCTCTTATCTTTATTATTTCCTTCCTTCTGCTTGATTTGTGAATGGCCTGAAAGAGGATATTTGGCTTTTCATTAATTGTGACCATTGACCTACATACATATTGAATGAGCACAGAGCCAGAATAAAACATAGTTTTCATCTCAAATGGTTAGATATTCTTCAAGTTCCTGGACAACTATTTTTTTAACACTCTGTGAGAATCGACTCAGATTAGGGAAGAAATTCCCATTGGTATTTTTTGGTAGCTGAAACGGGCAATTCTAGGGGATGTGACAGAGGATTCTTTGTCTGATTTAAAAAGCAAACATAACCTCTGAAACCTTTGCCCAGAACTAAGAATTAAGAGCTCAACTTTATAATCCCTCACCTGGTTCTCCTGGGAACTGTAATCTCCAGCAAACCTCCACAAGCCTGAATTTCTTGGCCAAGGAAGTAAATCTAATGATAAAGATGCTCTGCCCTGAGATACTAAATGGATCAAGAACATCACATTTCAAAAGAGAAAGAAAAAAATTTCTTCAAAGTGTTCACCTACAGCACATGTATGGGCAACTCCAGTCAAGTTATTGTTTCTCCACCTTTTTCTTCCAGAGGCTTGAAATTCTTAAGTTGTGCAAATTAAAGATATTTATATAAGTGCCTTAAGCACTATTCATACTTCTGTTTTTCCCAGAGAGAACATACAGATCTTTTCTTTTGTCTTTTGCTGTTGTTGGTGCTGGTGTGCCTTTAATTATTTGTCCTCTGGTGAAATGGCCTTCAGGGTAAAAGTAATCACAACAGTGCTTTGCCCAATGTCACCTTGAACTTTCTCATCTCCGTCTGCAAATCTATTTGATAATTGGAGAAGCAAGGACTCTGGAAATCCACTTATGAGTGAGATGGAGATGTGGCTTACCTTCCTGAAGGCAGTTAGTGAGTTAGTGAGTTAGGCAGTTAGTTAGTGAGAAAATACCCTGTCTTGACTTCATGTCTAGCTCCATGTGGTTTCAGCAGATCCTTACCATCTTGGTGGGCAGGTAGGTAGGTAAGTAGATGGAAATGGAGGTTGAGGAGCAGGATACAGACAAAAGAGTTGAACAGTGTGAAGTTTAGAGATCATTTCAAATAAGGCATGGTTTTAAGATGTTATTTAGAAAGTATGAAAAAGTGCATGGAATATAATAGATGCTTTGTAAGTATGAGCTGAATCTGAAACTGAACCAAATAATCAATTAACATCCGGACCCCTCAGATTTTGGCAAACTTCAATGTAGGAAATGAAAGTAAAAAGAAAACCACTTATTAAATGAAATCAAGTCCTAGCCTAACATAAATCTTTACATGCTCAAGGTTTTGGCGTCTATGGAGATGTATTGTCAATAATTCTCCCTCATGTATTACTGATGCTTCTTCAGCCCACTCTTCCCATTGTAATAAAAGTGGACATTCCACAGAGTTCTGTCCTTGGCCTCTGGTTTTCCCTCTACATAATATTTCTTCCATAAAGACCACTCCTTTAAGATTTTTATTGATGATGATGGTCACAAAAACAGTCGGATGGTAAAATTTTTGTGAGAAGGGGTCAGAGAAGACCTGAGCAGTGGCAGACAGGTCCTTTGGTGAGCTGAGGTGGCCTGGATACTAGTGTGCCTTATCAAGCGCTCAAGGAAATTTGGAAATGCTGCCCCAGTACATAAACCTGGACCCAAGTAGCCATATTTTCCATCATAGGATGTGAGGACATGGGTTATCTGTCAAAGAACCCAGCACCTATTCACTCTCATGTTGGGCCAGAGAAAGGAAAGGATAAACACCAGAAATATCACATCTTTCAAAAATATTTATTTTCAAATTGTAACATAAACAGGTGTATGAGATAACACTCTCTGAAGTTTTGGGTTTTTTTTTTTGTTATTTTGGCCCGCACTCGTGGCATGCAGGATGGTTCCCTGACCAGGGATCAAACTCGGTCCTCCACAGTGAAAGCACCAAATCCTAACCACTAGGCCACCAGGGAACTCCCTCTCTGAAGTTCCTTGAGGTAGGGGCTCTAATATGGCCATATTTATATCCTCAGCACCTAGCAAAGTGCCTGGCATGTAGTAGGTGCTAACTTAATGAAAGTAAAAATCTTGCATCCCTTTTACACTTTGGCAAAAAGACCTTTGTGACCTATTTTCACCCAACTGCAGCAAAGCTCCTTATTGCTCTGCTAGACGAGCCCCAAAGCTCTCCTCTGATTTGTGGACCCAAGAACTTCACGGCTCAGTCTCTGGCTCAGGCCTTTAGGATCTTTTCCCCTCCTAAATAAAACCATTTTACATTCTTCATTTATTCAGTTGAACCATCACATGAAATTTTATGTTGTTGTTATCTTATTCAGCTATTCTTTGTCCAGTTTAGAAACATTGCCATTTCTTGCCATTTGGCAATCATTTGCACTTAAAAAAATTACTTTATGTGAAAGGCAGTGATTTAGAGGGCCCATGAATCAGACAACCTGCATACGAATCCCAGCTCCATCCTTTCTAGCTGTGTAACCAGGAGTGAGGTACTCAACCCTTCTCTGCTTCAGTTCTATCTTCTCATCTGTAAAATGTATACAATTATAGTTCCTACCTTATAGGATTATGAGAAATGAAGTTTAAAACAGTGCCTAGAAAATGGTAAACACTTAATCAGTGTGAAAAATGATTTTTTCATTGATTTTAGTTTTTGTTCATTCTAACCTGTAACAGGAAGTGCCAAATAAGAAAGAAGTAGGTTGCATGATTCATAGTCCAAGTTAGAGTTTTCAACCCCCAGAGGCCTCCCTACTCCCAGAAAAAGACCTACTCACCAGACTCAGGTGGCCCTCTTAGTCAAGAATCAATTCTCTAAGAGACCACTACTCTTACTAACATACTGACCTCATTCTTGCCACCTCCCACAAGAAAACAATAGATTCCAGCATAAAAACAGGTTCAATCACAGTCTCTGCCCTGGATCACTACAGCAATCTTCTAATTAGTCTTCTTGCTTCTGCACTCACTCCCTAAATCCCATCTTCCCTCAACACAAAAGCCAAGTAACTTTCTCAAATTTTTTTTTTTTTTTTTTTTTTTTTGCTAAGAGAAATTTTATCTCTTTCTCAATTTAAATCGTCACATTACACCTCTGCTCAAAATCATTCAGTGACTCCTAAATTTTGGTGGAGAAAAGTCAAAGTTCTTTTTATGTCCTTCAAGACCCTAAACGATCTACCTTCTCTGCTCCATACCTACATGATTTTATCTCCAACTTCTTTTGCTCTTCCTGACTCTGCTCCAGCCTCATTGGCCTCCTTGCTGTACCTCAGGTATGTCAAGGATACACTCACCTCAGGGATTGGCACTTCCTTCTGGAATGTTCTGTGCCCAAAGAGTCTTAAGGTAATTGCTTCACTTTTGCATCTTTGCATCCCCAGGAGACATCTGGCAATGTCTGATGATATTTTTGACTATAACAACTGCGAGGGGGTGATAGTGGCACCTAAAGGTTAGAGGTCAAGGGTTCTGCTAAGCACCCCAGAGTGAACACGACAGTATCCCAACAAAGAAGTAGAGACAGAAATGTAGAGAACAAACGTGTGGACACCACGGGGGAGAAGCGGGGGGCGGGGGGGAGGGACGTGGGATGAATTGGGAGATTGGGGTTGACACATATACACTGACATGTATAAAATAGATAACTAATAAGAACATGCTGTATAGCACAGGGAATTCCACTTTGCTGTACAGTAGAAACTGACACAACATTTTATAACAACTATACCCCAATTAAATTTTAAAAAAAACATTAGGTTCAAGGCATCAATAGTGCTGACCCTTTTCTTGTCTAGTGGACCCATAAATTTTGTAGTGATGTTAGTAATACAGTAATGCTGGAAAGATTCAAAGCCAAGTTCAAAATAGAAAGGAAATTTTTAATTTTCTGAACCTGATAAATATTTCTGAACATATTTATCAACTATTAAAACTTTTTTCCCCATAATATGGCAAATGTAAAAGAAAATACTTAGAAATTAACCTTTCACATTCATATCATATTTACTAACATTTGCTTTCAAGAGACGTGGCAGAGTGGAGTGAGAACATTTTAAATCTTGCTGCCCAAGTTACGTTGTTAGAAGCAAGAATATGCCACCCAAACAGAGGCCACTTAGTTCAGCTTTTAATAGCTTTGGAAAATGTAGAAAGAGTGCATTGTCCTGTTTTTGATTCATTCTCTAGATGAGACCAACGTGGTCTTCCCTGTGCACAATCGCTCCTTCAAAGCTACCCTATGTCTCATCATTTACAACCCTCTCAACTTGATACTTTTAAAGGATCTATAGGTTACTTATCATCTTCGGACATATAAATGCCAAAGATGGATATGCTTGTGACATAGGAGATCTGGATTGGGATGATTGCTTCTTTATGGAGAATTTCTCCAGGGATAGTGATCTGAGTCAAAATCAGAAAATATTTGGTTATGCTTTTTAATCTTCACAAAGTAATATTATTACTTGCCACTTATGATTTAGGGAAATTATCCATGGAGTTATCTTCCTAAAATATAAGCCAAATCATATTATTTCTTCTCCAAAACAAACAAAAGACAAATAAAACATCTGTGCTGTTCCTGACTCCATTGTCTCTCCCTAAAAACATGTCAAGCATTTTAGTCTGGCATTCATATGATTTTCTGATCTAAACACAAACTACCTTCCAAATACTTTTTGTTTTCCTTGTTTCTCTGTTTTCTCCTCTTGGTTTAAGAAGGTATGAGAAGGTTCAGACTAATTGCCAACATGTCCCTTGTGTTTAACATATTAACAACTTGTACATACCAGCTGAATATCAATTCTGGTTGTAGATGTGCTGGCCATGAGAAGTGATGGGAGGAGAGCTTGAGGGGTGGATGGTGGTCCCCTTTTCAGAGTAACTGACAGGAGGTTGAGGAAGGATTTGGGGCTGGGGCTTCTTCCTTAGAGTCCAAGTGCATAAGACATTAGATCGGATCCTGAAAAGAGCCTCCTAGAAAGTTGTGCTAGAAGCTTAGGGAAGAAGTCCGCAATGATTCATCAATTCAAAGGGTTATGTAAAAATGATAGCTGAGGGAAACTAGGAAATCAAAGACTGAGGAGTAGTTGGATGGAGAAATAGAATATTCCTCAAAGCAATGCTTTCTAAATGAGTAATCCAGAAATATTTACAAGCTTATTTAAATTGCAGTTTATTTCAGTGATAATCTAAATAAATAATGTAAACGTGCTTGGGATCATTTAGATGACCAGTGATTTTAATTTGCATTTTCCATATGACTAATGATTTTAAGCAGTTTTTAATGTACTTACTGGCCATTTGAGCATCTATTTCTGTAGAGTGCTCAAAGTTGTTCCCATTTCTTTTTCCTTTTGAAATAATTGTAGATTCATAGGAAGATGTAAGTTGTCAAATTCATGTGTGCAGAGTTGGTTCTTAGGATTTTCTTATTATCACGTGACGTCTGCAATGTCTGTAGTGATATTCTTGTTTTATTCCTGTTGATAATTTGTGCCTCTCTTTTTTGTCAGCCTTGATAGAAGTTTATTAACTTTATTGATCTTTTCAAAGAACCAGCCCTTTGTTTCATCTATTTTCTCTATCGTTTTACTGTATTCTATTTGATTGAAATCTGCAATTATCTTTATTATTTCCTTCTGTTTGCTTTGGACTAATATTTTAAGTATATTAAGGTGTAAGCTTAGATTACTAACTTGAGATTTTACACATTTTCCAATGCAAGCATTTTATTGATACAAATTTTCCTCTCAGCACTGCTTTAGCTGCATTTTACAAACTTTTATATATTGTATTTTTAATTTGATTCAGTTCAATTTTTTATTATTTCCCTTGAGAATTTTTCTTTGACCTGTGGATTATTTAAAAGTATCCAGTTTATACACTACCTGTAAAATAGATAGCTAGTGGGAAGCAGCCACATAGCACAGGGAGATCAGCTCGGTGCTTTGTGACCACCTAGAGGGGTGGGATAGGGAGGGTGGGAGGGAGATGCAAGAGGGAGGGGACATGGGGATATATGTATATGTATAGCTGATTCACTTTGTTATAAAGCAGAAACTAACACACCATTGTAAAGCAATTGTACTCCAATAAAGATGTTAAAAAAATAAATAAAAGTATCCAGTTTAGTTTCCAAGTACTTAGAGATTTTCCTGTTCTCTTTCTGTTACTTATTTCTAGTTTGATTTTATTGTGGTCAGGGAACACATTCTGTATGATTAAATTCTTCTAAATTTGTTAAGCTTGTTTAATGGCCCATCATATGTTCTGTCTTGGTAAATGTTATGTAATTGCTTAAATAGAATGTGATATTGTTGGGTGGAGTGTTCTATAATATTGATTGGTTGATGATGATGTCAAATTCTTCTGTATCCTTGCTGATTTTCTGCCTAGTTACTCTATCAACTTCGTTGAAGTCTCCAACCAACTATAATTGTGAATTTGTCTATTTATCCTTTCACTTTTGTTTGCACTTCACAAATTTGAAACTCCATTTCTTGATGAATTGACCTCCTTATTATATATCACTCTCTCTTCCTGATAATTTTTTTTTTGCTGTGAATTCTACTTTATTGGATAGTATTATAGAGGCTCCAACTTCCTTTTGCTTTATGTTTGCATGACATATCTTTTTACATCATTTTACTTGCAACCTGCCTATGTCGTTATATATATCTGAGGTGAGTTTCTGTAGCCATAAATCAGCTGGGCTTTTTTCCCTCCACACTACCAATCTTTGTATTTAAATGGTGTATAGAAATCATTTACATTTAATGTAATTATTGATATGTCTGATATTATATTTCTTGTTTTTCTGTTTGTTTCATTTTTCCTTCTCTGTTTTCTTTTTCCTGCTTTCCTGTGAGTTACTTGAATATTTCTGAAATTTCATTTATATTTTTCTGTAGTTTTTTCTGTAATGTTTTTGGATATCTTTGTGTATGTGCTTTTAGTGGTTGCTATAAGTATTACATTATGGACACATAACTTATTTCAGTCTAATACTGTTGACATTTTATCAGTTTGAATGACTTTTAGAAACCATACTTTCTTTTAAGTCCTTTTACCCTTCCCTATTTATAATATGATGATCTTAAATACTTTTCTACATACATTTAAAGTCTTATTAATAATATCATTTTTGTCTCAACCATCAAACATAGAATCTCAAGAGGATACTGATATTTTCCTCTTTTCAATTTTCCTTTTCCCTTCATAATGTTCTAATATTACTTCTTTTATCATTTTCTAACTGTTCCAAGAATATCTTTTAAAAATTACAATAGGATAGGTCTGCCAGTAACAAATTCTCTTAATTTTCTTTCATTTGAGAATATCCTGATTTACCCTTCATTCCTGAAGGATATTTTCACTGGATACAGAATTCTGGGTTGACAGTTCTTTTCTTTCAGCCCTAGAAAAGTCTTGTGTCACTTTCTTCTGGCCTAAATAATTTCTTACGTGGAATTTACTGTCATTCAAATTATTTTGCCTCTATAGGCAGGGTGATTTTTGTCTTGCTGACTCATTATTGTCAGGTTTGGGGGAGAATCCAGGTTCCTTTCTTGATCTCTGTTTAAACCTTGAGAGGGATGACATCTCATTACTCCTCTCCATATTACCTTCACTGGCATGGCAGGATGGGGGTGGTACTTGCTATTGTCCAGTAGGTATGAGGTTCTGGATCCCCATGCAAACTTTTCTGACCCCACCCTGATGCCTCATTGCACTCAGGTGAGAATGGAAGTCAAGTTCCTGTCACTTTGCCTTTGTTGACTGAGGTGGGCTAAGGCCACAGTTTTTTCTATAGTGTTTGCCTGAAGTAAAACAGTTATTATCTAAAAGTTTTTTCTCTTGCTCTGCTGCATTTATCTTGGTCCTTTGCTGAGAAAGAGTTGGGTTTCTTGTCTGAACCAATTTGTATGTCCAGTATTTAAGCACCCAGTCTGAGATACACGAGGCAAAAATTAAACCCAGGGAACTCACTGCCATGTTGTTACTCAGGGCCTTAAGTCTCTGGCCAGTGTATCTTCTTCTTGCCAACTTTAAGAGTATTCTATGTTTTTCTTATGTTTTCTGTGGTATTTTCTAGGAAGAACAGGGAGAATTTCATCTACTAGATATTGTCCAAAGCTGGAAATCCAATCCTATTTTTTAAAATTGAGTTTGGTTTTTTTAAATTAAGTACTGGATTGGCCAAAAAGTTCATTCGGATTTTTCCATAATGTCTTAAAAAAAACCCAAATGAACTTTTTGGCCAACCCAATATTAGCAATTTGGAAAGAACTGACATCTTAAAAATATTTAATCTTCCAATCCATAACATGGTTTGATATATTTATTACTTAGATCCTATTGAATTTCTCCCAGTAATGTTTTGCAGTTTTTAAAATGTAGATTTCTAGTACATTGTTTTTAGATATTGTATTTTCAGTTCTAGAATTTCCATTTTTTTTTAAGTTTTCATTTCTCCCTTGAGAATTCCCATCTCTATTTATCCATTATATCATTTTCCCTTTAAATTGGAAAACATAGCAATTATTTAAATCCTTATCTGCTTATTCCAATGTCTGGATCATTTCATTGTCTACTTCTTGTTTGTTTTTTTCTCTATATAATGGGTTACATTTTCATGTTGTTTTTTTCAATGTGTATCAACAAGTTTTAAGTTTTATTATGGATACTGTGTTTTAAAGAACAGTGGAGACTGAAATGTTATTTTTGGGTTTTATTTTGTTTTGTTTTCCCTAGAGAATACTCATTCTCTCTGTGACTGCTGGGGTAAGAGACTGATTATTCAGATTCCAAAAAGGATCAAGTCTAGCTGGTACTGGTCCACAGCTTTAATGTATTTAATTCAACACTAGTTAGCACAGTTTCCAACCTCTCCCACCACTGTCATCAAGTTATTGATATCGTTATCTTCAGCAGCATTTGAGTTATAAAGGGACTGTGCTATAGTTTCAGATAGGTTTGATGAGTTTTTGGATTCACCCCAGCAGAGTTCTAGAACTTAAGTAAAATTAGAGCCACTAATTCTCTCTGCTTTCCAGCACCTTCATTACTGTCTTATTCTCAGTAAAATTTTGTGGATGAATGAGGATTATCAAGCTGGCTGATTTAATTTTTGCATTTGGGGCTCTTCTAGATTTCAATCTGTTCTGCCACCTCACCCTAACTTTAAAAGTTCAGTGCATTTCTTCTTGCAGTGACATCTTGCAAAACATCTAGTTTTGCTTCTCTACCTATGCAAACCCAGACCACGTGGCTGATCCCAGGTATGCATGTTCACACTGCTCTTTGCTCATCTCTGAAGGGCTTTTCCTTCTCTAGAATTCATTTCACCAATATTTCCTTTGATAACCCAACACAAAGCATGATGTTTACTTTACCTGTTTTGTTTTTTCTTGTGGTTACCATGGGAACAAAGATGATTTGCATCCTTCAATACCCTAATTAGAAGTGAATGAAAAGCATTGTTCATTTGCACAGTTAAGTTAAACTGCGGTACAGCTGCAGTAGAGAGACATTCTCATCCACTGTTGAGGTTGTATAAACTGGTGAAATCTGGCTCCTACTAAATTCATTAGTATATATCAACAACTTCTAAACTATTTATACATTTAGACTAATTATTTCCCCATCTAAACATAAGTACTAGGAAAATAATCATAGTTGTAAACAATTATTTATATCCAAAATTGGCAATCACAGTAGTATTTATAATAAAGAAAAATTGGAAACCCCCAAAATCTTCAACAAAGAGGAATGATTAACTCTACAGAGATACTAGGTAACTTCACTATAGTGAAGCCACGTGATAACATTATTCAGCTGTTATGATTTTGTTAAGAGTGTTTTAATAATGTGATAAATAATTATATGTTATTAAAGCTAAATAAGCACAAGAATAGAAACATCTATATTTAATCTCCATTACGTAAAAATACGTATTCATAGAAATGCACTAATATATCAAAATACTATCTTTAGTATTCTTATATTTCTTCTATGTTTCTGTAATTTACTAATTTTTACTGTGACAACTGTGAGAATGTGTCGTAAATTCCATACTGTAATCATCTACAAAAAAATGTAAAAGCAGGTATATGATCATTAGTTGTAGGAAGGAATAGACATGAAAACTGGGAAAGAAGAGAATAGAGTAAAATAACAGATACTGTGAAAAGCTAATATAATTAAAGATAAAGTGAAATGGGATAATTTTTTATGAGACATGATACACTTTTTGAGGGATTACAGTCATGACAGGAAATGTGTTCACAAATTAATAAGAGTGAGTTAATATTAGATATATGCCAGACCAAAGCAAGAACTGGGGAATTTGTATATCCTTCACAAACACTGTTTGCACATGGTAGAAATCTGCTAGCACGAAGACAACAGATAGAAGTAAGCACTCCTTTTGGGTCACGGGCTTGTTCCCAGTAACCAGTGTAAGATACTTTTAAAATCAGATAGACAAAAAAACTAACAAAATCAGCTACAAACTATTAAAGGACACCTTTTTCTCTTTCACAATTTGGTCTTAAATTAGCTGTTTTTTAAAACCAGTAGCACTGACCTCCTAGACTAAGCCTAATGTAGGCTTATTACTTGGAAAGTCTTAATTGGTCAAAGGTACCTGCTGGGGAATGAACTGCATTCCCCAAAAAGATACATTCAAATCCTAACTCCCAGTATATGTGAATGTGACCTTATTAGGAAAGAGGGTTTTTGCAGGTGTAATCAGATTAAGATGAAGTCATACTAGATTAGAGTGGGGTGTAATTCAATGACTGATGTCCTTATAAGAAGAGGGGTATTTGGACATAGAGATACACAGGGAGAACACTTGTGAAGACAGGCATAGATTGGAGTGATGTGCCTACAAGCCAAGGAACACTAAGGATTGCTGGCCATCATCAGCTAGCAGAGAAGCATGGGACAGATCCTCCCTCAGAACCCCCAGAAGGAACCAACTCTGCCAACAACTTGATTTTGAACTTCTTGCCTCTAGAACCGTGAAGGAATAAATTTCCATTGTTTAAAGCACCCATCCAGCTTGTAACAATTTGTTACGGCAGCCCTAGAAAACTAATACAACACCTAAAAATATTCTATTCCGTTTAGCAGTAGATATACTGATAGGCTTACACGTAACTTATAAACTGTTTAGTTTTTCATAATATTATAGTCAATCACTTAAGATAGAGTGGTATGATAAATTTCATGTGTGTGCATTTTAAGAGAGTGAAAATCGAATTTTTCTGTCATGGTATGTTTCAGAAATTGTATTTCCCCAATTAATAATACTGCTCATAATAATAACATAACAACATTTTATAGTAGACAAAGATAAATTACAGTATAGTAATTTAAAGTGTGGACTCGAGCTAGACTACAAGTGTTCTAAATCTAGCTCCGTCACCTACTATGTATGTCAGGGGTCCCCAACCCCTGTGCCGTGGACTGATACTGGCCCACGGCCTGTTAGGAACCAGGCTGCAAAACAGGAGGTGAGCAGCGGGTGAGCGAGCGAAGCTTCATCTGCCGCTCCCCATCACTCCCCATCGCTCCCCATCGCTCCCCATTGCTCATGTTACCGCCTGAACCATCCCCCACCCCACCCTAGTCGATGGAAAAATTGTCTTCCATGAAACCAGTCCCTGGTGCCAAAAAGGTTGAGGACCGCTGATCTATGCTATTTTGGACAGATCACTTAATCATTCTCTGCCTCGGTTTATCATCTGTGAAACGGGAATAAGAGTGACTGCCTTCAGAAGTTAAAGTGAAAATTAAGTGATGTGTAGTAAGGCTTATGCTTATGATTCTATCATTATATGTCAATAATGGTTTTTCTTTACCTTGTGTCAAGGATGGGGGCAGGTCCCTGGCAATTAGAGTGAGGAAGGTTGAACTGTACATCAGCATCTCCGTGAAACTGACATGATTCATTCTTAAAAGGGAATATCAGTGTCCAAGTTCCTGGCTCCCTAAACCATGTGTGTCACTGGTTTTCTTCTCCATGGTGTGATTTTCCAAGATGTATTAATACAACCTGAGTTTGGATGCTAAGTGTAGCACACGTACACACACCTGGAGCGGATGGAAAATATCCTTGTAAACACTTACCAATCCAAGAAAACATTTTACTTAATGTAAAAGATGTAGGTGGAAAAGAGAAATGAATACATTCTCTCAGAATTAAAAAGCACAAATGCAGCACATATGTCAGTCACCAACCTCCCACATTACATTTTGCTTTGCAAGGTCTCACGCAAAACTTTTGGCTAATCTATTGTAGAAGAATAGTAAAACTACTAAGTCATTTTTTTTCTCTTGGCCCAGTTAGAATATATATATTTTTGGTTCTGATTAAAAATAAATTTATAGATCTTGCTTACACAGGTTCTATTATTTTGTGAAGAAGTTACGTTGTAATATAAAATGGGAGCAATGATTTTTGATGTGAAATTTAATTAATCTACCAAAAATATTAATTCAGCAGCTTCTGTTTGTCAGTCTGTGCTCAATGCTATTGGCAATACAGTTAAATCATAAGACATGGCTCTTTCTCCCATGAAGCTGACAGAATTCTTAGGAAATAAAAATGAGTCAGAGGGAACACTCAACAAATAAATATGTTATAAAATGCTTATTTGTTTTGTAGATCCCGTAAGTGCCATCTTGTTTAAGAAAGGGGTCAAGGGTCGGATCCCCTGGGAGTCAGGGGGTCAGGAAAGATTTCCCAAAAGAGGTGGAAATGAGCTGAGACTTAAAGGATGAGTGCATTTTTGATAGAAGACAATATTAGGGAGGAGATACTGTAGACAGAAACCCTATAATTAAGGTCACAAAGAGGTGAATGGACTATGTGCGCAAATAAGAAATGAAAACTCACTGGGTCAACAGTATGCAAAATGGAGAACACAGGGTGATAAAGTCAGGTGGGCCTTTGATGCCAGCGTCAATAGTTTTGGCCATTCATAAAGCTGAAACTAAACTAAAAATTTATCATTTTAATCCAGGTAAAACAAAAGGCAAACTAAAATAAATAAATAAGCTCTTTTCTGCCAAGGATGCTGACCTTTTCATATTCCCCTACAAAAGGGCCCGGGACACCCAGTGGGCCATGCAGTGTGGGTTCCTAAGAAGGGAAGAGGAGACCCTAATAATTTTCTTAAAAAATATATGAGAAGATAATGTGGGAGCAGCTGAGGAGGGCAGCCTGAGAAAGGCATCTGGGGACTTTGCTTGTGTGGACAAAAAGTATCGATGATTCCAAGCAGAGGAATACCCTATCATCTTAAACTTCCTGTGTAAAGGATATAATAGAGCCACAGAATGGGAGAAAATATCTGCAAATCACATTATCTGAAAAGGGACTTATATAAAAATATATGAAGAACTTACAACACAATAATAAAACAGCAAACAACCCAATTAAAAATGGACCAAGGATCCGAATAGTTCTCCCAATAAAATAAGCAAATGGCCAATAAGCACAGGAAAAGATGTTCAATATCATTAACCAACAGAAGGGCCACATACTGTATGATTCCATACATATGAAACGTCCAAAATAGGCAAATCTGTAGAGACAGAAAGTAGATTAGTTGTTTTCTGGGACTGGGGGCATAGGAAGATTGAGGGGTGATGACTGAGGGCTACAGAATTTCTCTTGGGGGTAGTGGAAATGTTCTAAAATTGATTATGATGATGGATGCATAACTATGGGAATATACTAAAAGCTATTGAATTTTACACTTTAAATGGGTGAATTCTCTAGTACGTGCATTATCTCAAAAAAAGCTGTTCAAAAATGAAACAGAAAAAAGTTGTTTGACAGTCGACATTTATTTCTTGTGAATTGTCTGTGTCTTTGGTCAGTTCTTCTATTTGAATTTTTGTTTTATTTTTCTCCTTTATTTGTAGGAACTCTTTGCACATTGAAGAATACTAGTCTTTTGTCATGTGTGTAGCAAAAATGTTCCCCTTTTTTAAATTTGGGTTTTTGTTTCATTTGTGGTATTTTTTTTTCCTGCAAATGTTTTGTTAACCCCAGACTATAAAATAGCCAGTTATTTTACCAGAAAAAAAAAAAAAAAAAAGCCTCCTCCCTTTCCTCTGCACTCACCACACACTATCCCTGGCTATTTTTTAAAATCACAGTTCTGATTATGGAGCTCCTTTGCTGAAAAAGCCCAAAAGGCTATCAAAAGGTCATCCAAACTATTTTTCTAACTTTGTCCTAAACACTACCTTCTGTTTGTCCCAAACTATGCAATTTCCCAAATATTCCATATAGTTTCAGATATCAGAGCCTTTGCTCCTCTCTTTCTTCAATGTAGAGTATATTCTCCACCCCTATTCTCTATCTGTCCAGTAATTCAACTTAGCCTTCAGGACTCAGTTAAATTTTACATTCTCTACAAAGACTTCTGTAACTTTTGATTCTTCCAGTCAGAATTGCTTTCTGTTCTCTTCGAGTCCCCATGACTTGGTGCTTATGCCCTTGTTTAATATTAATCATAATCTAACATGTGATAATTGCCTATCTCCCTGTTTTTCCAACAAAATTATAAGCTACTTGTGCACAAAAAATAACGTGGTTTAGTCATTTGGTATCTTTGTGGCCTAGCTCAGAAACCTTTAGTGAACAAGAACAACTATTAATTAGTTGATTGCGATCAACTGTTTATCACTATTATATTAACAATGATTCATGAAGTCTATAGAATAAAAGTTCTGAGATAAATTTGATTCTCAAACTGGTCTTATTTTAATGCAATTCCTTTTCTAAAGATGTATAAATAATGTAGAGCCCTTACATTATTTACTTTGAGTGCCTCTTTCACCTTCCAATTAATTTTTTCCAGCCAACATTAGGAACTTGTTTGTAACTTAGGGAAAAGATACTGGAGGGTCAAAAGAAACATCCAGATGCATACTTTACTGTAAGAAAACCCTGGCTTAAATAAAGAGAAGATAAACATACTTAACAGACATCCTAACTGTTTTAGACCAGTTAAGGAAAAATTAACCAAGGAGGCTAGGAGACAGCTCGATGACTCATGAATATGTAACATGAATTTCAATAAGCCTAACGACGTTGAAATTACTGTCACAACGGAGGCATGCTTGTGGAAATGGTCTACAATATCCAAATGCCAACTGTCATCTCTTCAATATAAGTCATACATCTGAACATTAATTCAGATTATACTAGAATTAAGAATCTTTGGGCTTCCCTGGTGGTGCAGTGGTTAAGAATCTGCCTGCCAAGCAGGGGACATGGGTTCGAGCCTGGTCCGGGAAGATCCCACGGTGCCACGGAGCAACTAAGCCCGTGTGCCACAACTACTGAGCCTGCGTAGAGCTCATGAGCCACAACTATTGAGCCCGTGTTCCACAACTACTGAAGCCCGCACGCCTAGAGCCCATGCTCCGCAACAAGAGAAGCCACCACAATGAGAAGCATGCACGCCTCAACAAAGAGTAGCCCCCCCCGCCACAACTAGAGAAAGCCCGCGTGCAGCAACGAAGACCCAACGCAGCCAAAAATAAATAAATTTATAAAACAAAAAAAATCCTGATGGAGCCAAATAAGGTACCTGGGAAATGAAATCCTGTGCTTGATTTAAGTAGTCATTTTGCCAGGGAATGAGTTGTTGAATATCGACACACATGGGATAGTATTTTGGAATTTTAGTATGGTTGTAGTAAGAGCAACAAAGGAAGAACACTGTGGACTGTAGGTATTACCCTAACTCTCCCAAAGGACTTAATCTGGCTTAATCTGGGGATCAGGTAATGGGAAAGGAAAAAGGGGAAGTATATATTTTTTCACCCACTTGTCATTGCACTGATGCAAGTTAATGACCTTGTTCCTTTTCTCCTTGCTTCCTGTGGCTGGATGTCAGTGGTGACTGAAGTGGGGTGTTTTGATACCATTGCAGCTTTCATAGTCATGGTCTTTAAACTAATTTCCTCTCACTTTTTATTTACCATATTTCCTTCTTGACTTCAGAAACTTCTGTCTCATCATACTGAGGAGATTTGAGCCACCACCTCTTCAGGTTTTTATTCTGCCTTATCTTAAATATCTCCTGTAAACCAACCTTACTTAGCAAGGTCAAGTGTTTTTAGGCAAGAATGATGTGACTGTAACAGTGTCAGCCCACCCACCAGAGGTTATTTGACTGGTCCTTCAGTTGACCCCTTCTTCATTCACTCTTCTACATGCCTCCTTCAAGAGTCAGATGAGTAGTAGAAGAGGATAATACACCCAGAGGTTGGAGAGCTGGGTTTTGGTGATTGGTATGATAAATGGGGAGGCAGGGTGAGTGAGAAAGATAAGTTAGGAATGAAGAGGTTAGTGCCCCAGTACATCTTTGTGTTTTCCTGGATTGAGGATTACCTGCAAGAAATTTGATGTATTTTTTTAGTTCTATCCAAGGTTCAGACCTAACATTGGATTCCATCCTTTTAATATCCATGTACACTAAAATAATAACAGGTTTTACACATTTTATTTAATGGCAAATAAAGCTGAAGCTCTTTGAGTAAAGTTTCAAAGTGCTTTGTGATAAAGAATTATAATAACGGAATATTTAAAATAGTGGGAAAATGTTAATAACAATAACAAGGCAGTTTTTATTCTTTGTACTACCAAGGATGACCCAGTGGTAGTAGACAGTAGGAGAGAAAGGAATCTACTCTGGTTATAGGTGTATTTCCGAGCAAGATACCAATACTTTCCTTGTGTCTCTCACTGCTTCCAATTCTGATGAGAATGATTCATCAAGACCCTCTTGACTGCAGGAAATTGAAGCCAAATTAGCATAAGGTGAAAAAGGAAACATTTTGGAAGGACATTGGGCATCCCAGCTGGGCATCATGAAAAGACTCACTGCCTAGAACATTGTAGAAAACAAGGAAGTCCTTGAACCATTATGCTCAGTATTGCTTCTCTCTACAGATCCGTTACAATTCTCTAAGCGTAGGTCACCCTATCAGCTTCCCAGTCTTAATGGCAGAAATGACTGCTGTTTACAAATCCAGAGTTTGTGTTCTAGTCCCCCTGAAAGAAGCTTCTCTCTCTCCCTCCCTCTCTCTGTTTCAGCTACCATAATTACAAAGGGAGGGACAGAGTGAATGGACTTGTCCAAATAAGTCCTGATAGATCTTAAGTCAAATCTTTCCAGGTAAAGTAGCTATTTTCCAAGAATAAGATGGCATTTTAAAGTATTTGAACTACAGACTCATATATTAAATTGTGCCCTGATTTACATGCTCCATACACATTAACATCCTCCCAGTACACCATTGAGGAAGGAAACTACCAAACAGTGCATTTTGATACAGTTTACTCATCTAAGAGAAGCTATTTGGGATCTATGAACTGTAAGTATCTTAAAAGGATCCAGAAGGAACTCTTATAGGACAGTATTATTACTTATATCTTTAGAAACAGCAATTTGACCTCTTGGCAGGAGATTCTGTCTGCCTTAGGAGGGTATTAATGCCACCCTTAGAGGCACTGGATGAGTTAAGGTCCCTTTGACATTTGACTTCACTTTTAGAACTCCAAAATTACTCACTTAATACTAAATATGTTTGTTTCTTCTATGTGTATTACAGGTGACGTTACCTCAATGACTTTCTCTTAATTTAAAATGAAAATCTGAAATTAAGTATTCTTCTATTAGGAAAAAGAATGAAGTAACACCAGCTGAAAAAAAAATAGTCGGTGACTATGAATTCTCATCATAAATTCATCTGGGCTTCTTTGAAATAAGCATACCATTAAAGATGAAAGAAAATAATGCACGCTGCTTAGTGATATCATGATTGATTTATTTATAAGCACCTTCCTTTAGAGATATTAAAATCCTCAACCCCCCAAATACTAAATATTATTAGTGGTAAGTATATATTACATATCTTAGTGTTTCTCTGGGTGTGGTAGTATTTTTTAAATTAAAACAAATAAAAAACCCTTAGGGAATAAATCAGTTGACTTCTATTTAATTTCCTCTGTTTTGCCTAAAAACTGAGGGAACTCTAAAGTAAGGTTTATGTTCAAGTTCCTTGTTTAAGGAGGCCCTTTCCAATGACAGACAGCCTCAATTCAGTGTTAATTCACAGGGCCGCAGCATTTCTATTCGCTTCTGTGCTGAGTATCAGAGCATCTGGCCCCTGAGCTGAAGGTGACCAAATGCATATTAGATGGAGACATTGCAGTGTTTTAACTACTTCTGACTCAAGTAATGACTTAGTGCTTGACAAGGAGAGTCTTGAAATGTTTCCTCTTTCACATATTTACTGATAATGTCTTATGTGGTTTTCTCCCTAAGCACTTTGCTGACTTAATAGGACAATGTCAAGTTCATGCTGATGTCACTGCCACCTGAAATAACTGCACTTAGGAAGAAAATAGATAGAAATAGGCAGGGGGGAAATCTCTGTTAGTGTTAGACTGAGGAGTCTGCATTAGGGTCTGTTCCAACTTGGCATACTGGGGACTGAGATTGTTTGGTTATATATACCTAGAAAGTCATGTTTTATTCCAAAGGTGCACAGAGCACTCATGGCTCATTAAGTAAATCTTTGCGTCATAAAAATAACTTAAAATTCTATCAAGGTCTGGATTAGCATCTCCATTTTTCATAGAAGGGACAGATGTCTGGGCTGTACCTGAGCAGCAAAGCCAAGGTCAGCATCCAATTAAAATTTTCTAATGCTCACTGGGTCTCTAACATTTTATCATGAGCTCAGTCGTGTTTATACAAAGAGAAAAGGCAATTTCTGTCTTGCAAGGATGTGAAGAGCAGTTCCACTTATACTTCATAGGCAGTTCGGGGACCGTATTTCAGTAGATACACCCAGTGTCATCTGTTTTGCTATATATGGTTGAGAAAGATTCAACCCACAGAAAAAGTTAGATTCTTAGTCAGTTGTTTCCAAACTTTTGAGTTACGAGAACCTCTTTTAAAATTAAAAAAAAAAATTTGATTTCCTTGAAAATTGTAATTTTATTTTTGTAACCCCCTATTTTTAAGAATGGCATATCCATCAGATTTCTATTCAACACATTTGTATTAAGTGCATATTATGTGATAGGCATGATGCTGAATAAACAGTCTTTGCTCTCAAGAGGTTTGTAGACTAAAACATGACTTTAATGCAATGAATTTGCATTTTAGTAGTCAACGGCATCTATATATATATACTTTAAAATACAGGTGCATAGGTGTGTGAGATATTCAGTCTATCTAAAAAACATGGTTGACATACACCCTTGCAGATCCTTGCATGAAGTGGTGTCCCACACCTCTTACTTCCATCCAATTCTGTAGCCAGTTGATTCAGAACCACTGGCTTAAGCTTCCTTCCTTGCCCCTAGGAAGGACAACCCACTTTCTTTTCTGAGATAATAAGTAGAATGTTTGCAAAGCAGACTTTAGATCCAACTTCTGGTTCATTTACCATCTATGTGACATTAGGCAAGTTCCTTAATGTCTCTGTGGCCTCATTTATTTCTTTTTCCAGCTTCAACTGAGGTATAATAGACAAAATTATAATGTATTTTAAGTGTACAATGTGATGATGTGATGATTTAATATATGTATAACTATGAAAGTAATCTCACGTTCAAGTTAATTGACCCATACATCGCCTTTTTTTTGTTTTTGGTGAAACACGAGTTCTAGTCTCTTACCAAATTTCAATTAAACAATAAATTCAGTATATATCAACCATAGTGACCATGTTATATATCTTCAAGCATATTCATCTTATAACTGAAAGTTTGTATCCTTTACTAACCTCTCCCCATTTCCCCTACCCGCCCAGCCTGGTAATCACTATTCTACTCTCTGCTTCTATGAGTTCGCCTATTTTAGATTCCACATATAAGTGAGGATGATACAGTATTTGTCTTCTTCTGTGTCTGGCTTATTTCAAATAGCATGATACCCTTCAGGTTTCTTCATGTTGTCGCAAATGGCAAGATTTCTGTCTTTTTTAAGGCAGAATAATATACTATTGGGTATGTGTGTATCACACTTTCTTTTTCTAATCATCCACTGATGGGCACTTAGGTTGTTTCTATACTTTGGCTACTGTGAATAATGCTGCAATGAACATGGGAGAATTATTCTCTTCCAGAAAATGATTTCATATCCTTTGGATATATACCAGAAGTGGGAGTGCTAGATCATATGTTAGTTCTATTTTTTATTTCTTGAGGAAACTCTATGTCTTCCAAAGTGGGTGTACCAGATTATATTCCCACCAACTGTGTACAAGTGTTCCCTTTTATCTATATCCTCACAATTGTTTGTTATCTCCTACCATTTTCATAATAGCCATCCTAACAGGTGTGAGGTGATATTTCATTGTGGTTTTAATTTGCATTTCCCTGATGATTAGTGATGTTGAGCACCTTTTCATGTACCTCTTGGCCATTTGTGTGTCTTCTTTGGAAAATGTTATTCTGGTCCTTTGCCCATTTTTAAATTGGTTTATTAGTTTTTTTTGTTTTTTTCTATTGAGTGATATGAGCTCCTTGTATATTTTGGATATTAACCCCTTATCAGATATGTGGTTTGCAAATATGTTCTTCCATTCCATAGGGTCCCTTTTTGTCTTGGGGGAAACTATTCTGCTTTATTGATTTATGTGTCTGTTTTTATGCCAACACCAAACTGTAGTTTTGTAATATACTTTGAAATCAGGAAGCATGACACATCAGACTTATTTCTTAAGACTGCTTTGGCTATTCATGGTCATTTGTGGTTCCATACAAATTTTGGGATTGTTCTTCCTATTCCTGTGAAAAGTGCCATTGGGATTTTTATAGGGATTGCATTGAATCTGTAGCTCACGTTGGATAGTGTGGATATTTTAATGATATTAATTCTTCCAGTCTATGAACACAGAATATGTTTCTATTTATCTGTGTCTTCAATTTCTTTCACCAATATGTATAGCTGTCCTTCTATAGCCACAGATTCTGAATCTGATCCAGGGTTCATTGAATCCATGGATGTAGAACCTATGGATATGAAGGGCTGACTGACTCTGCCAGTTTATATAAGGGACTTAAAAATTTTGCAAAGGACTCTGCAAATTTTGATATCTTTGAGGGTCTTAGAACAAATCCCCTGTGGACACCGAGGGATGACTGTATTATAGTTTTCAGTGTACAGATCTTTCACTTCCTTGGTTAAATTAATTCCTAGTTTATTCTTTTTAATGCTAATGTAAATGGGATTATCTTCTTAATTCTCCTTCTGATAGTTCATTGTTAGTCTATAGTAATTTTTGTATTTTTATTTTTTATCCTGAAGCTTTACTGAATTGTTTATTAGTTGAAACAGATTTTTTGGTGTACTCTTTAGGTTTTTTTTAAATATATAATAGCATGCCATGTAAACAGAGACAATTTTATTTTTCCCTTTTTGAGTTTGATACCTTTTATTTCTTTTTCTTGCCTGATTGCTCTGGCTAGGATTTCCAGTACTATGTTGAATAGAACCAGTGAGAGCAGACATTCTTGTCTTGCTCCTCATCTTATAGAAAAAGCTTTCAGCTTTTCACTGTTGAGTGTCATGTTAGCTCTGTGCTTGTCATATATGATCTTTATTATGTTTAGTTATAGTCCATACCTTCTTTTTTTGTTGAGAGTTTTATCATGAAAGGATGTAGAATTATGTCAAATACTTTTTCTTCATCTGTTGAGATGATTATATGATTTTTATCCTTCATTTTGTTAATGTGGTGTATCGCATTGATTGATTTTCATATGTCGAACCAGATTTGCATCCCAGGAATAAATCTCACTTGATCACAGTGTATGATTATTTTTATGTATTGTTGAATTCATTTTGCTAATATTTTATTGAGGATTTTTGCATTTATGTTCATCAGGGATATTGCCTGTAATTTTTCTTTTCTTGTAGTGTTCTTTCCTGGCTTTGGTACTTTGGTATCAGGATAATGCTGGCATCCTAAAATGAGTTTGGAAGTGTTCCTTTCTCTTCTATTTTTTGAAAGAATTTGAGAAGGATTGGTATTAATTCTTCTTTAAATGTTGAGTAGAATCCACCAGTGAAGCCATCTGGTCTTGGACTTTTCTTTGTTGGGAAGTTTTTTTTTTTTTTATTACAGATTCAATCTCCTTACTGGTAATTAGTGTGTTCAAATTTTCTATTCATGATTCAGTCTTGGTAGATAGTATGTTTCTAGGATTTTATCCATTTATTCTAGAATATCCAATTTGTTGCCATGTAATTTTTCATAGTTGTTTCTAATGATTCGTAATATTTCTTTGTTATCACTTGTAATGTCACCTCTTTCATTTATGATTTTATTTATTTGAGTCTTCTCTCTTTTTTCTTAGCCTAAATATTTATCAATGTTGTATATATTTTTAAAAAATCAACTCTTGGTTTAATTGATATTTTCTATTGTCTTTCTAGTCTCTATTTCACCTATTTCCACTCTGATCTTTGTCATTTCCTTCCTTCTACTAATTTTGGGCTAATTTGTCTTTTTTTCTAGTTCCTTGAATGTGAAGTGAGGTTGTTTATTTTAGACATTGCTTGTTTTTTTAAATCGCTTTTTATTGGAGTATAGTTGCTTTACAATGTTGTGTTAGTTTCTACTGTACAGCAACATGAATTAGCCATACATATACACATATACATATATCACCTCTCTTTTGGACTTCCTTCCCATTCAGGTCACCACAGTGCATTAAGTAGAGTTCCCTGTGCTATACAGTATGTTCTCATTAGTTACCTATTTTATACATAGTATCAATAGTGTATATGTGTCAGTCCCAATCTCCCAATTCCTTCCCCCCCTTCCCCCTTGGTATCCATACATTTGTTCTCTATATCTTTGTCTATTTCTGTTTTGCAAATAGGATTATCTATACCATTTTTCTAGATTCCACATATATGCATTAATATACGATATTTGTTTTTCTCTTTCTGACTTACTTCACTCTGTATGATAGACTCTAGGTCCATCCACATCTCTAATGTGGATGACTCAATTGGTTCCTTTATATGGCTGAGTAATATTCCATTGTATATATGTACCACATCTGTTTTATCCATTGCTCTATTGATGGACATTTAGGTTGCTTCCATGTCCTGCCTATTGTAAATAGTGCTGCTATGAATATTGGGGTGCATGTATCTTTTTGAATTATGGTTTTCTCTGGGTATATGCCTCATAGTGGGATTGCTGGGTCATATGGTAGTTCTATTTTTAGTTTTTTAAGGAACCTCCATACTGTTCTCCATAGTGGCTGTATCAATTTACATTCCCACCAACAGTGCATGAGGGTTCCCTTTTCTCCACACTCTCTTCAACATTTATTGTTTGTAGATTTTTTGATGATGGCCATTCTGACTGGTGTAAGGTGATACCTCATTGTAGTTTTGATTTGCATTTCTCTAATGATTAGTGATGTTGAGCAGCTTTTCATGTGCCTCTTGGCCATCTGTATGTCTTCTTTGGAAAAATGTATATTTAGGTCTTCTGCCCATTTTTTGATTGGGTTGTTTGTTCTTTTTTTTGATATTGAGCTGCATGAGCTGCTTGTATATTTTGGAGATTAATCGTTTGTCAGTTGCTTTGTTTGCAAATATTTTCTCCCATTCTGAGGGTTGTCTTTTCATCTTGTTTATGGTTTCCTTTGCTGTGCAAAAGCTTTTAAGTTTCATTAGGTCCCATTTGTTTATTTTTGTTTTTATTTTCAGTACTCTAGGAAGTGGGTCAAAAAAGATCTTGCTGTGACTTATGTCAAAGAGTGTTCTACCTATGTTTTCCTCTAAGAGTTTTATAGTGCCTGGCCTTACATTCAGGTCTTTAATCCATTTTGAGTTTATTTTTGTGTATGGTGTTAGGGAGTGTTCTAATTTCATTCTTTTACATGTAGCTTCACAGGCAAATTCTTGTTTCTTAATGTAGGTGTCTTTTGCTGTAAACTTCCCTCTTAGAACTGCTTTTGCTTCATCTCATAGGTTTTGGCATGTTGTGTTTCCACTTTCATTTGTGTCAAGTTTTTCTTTTATTTACCTTTTGATTTCTTTGATCCATTGGTTGTTCAGAAACTTGTTTAATCTTCATATATTTGTGAATTTTCCATTTTTCCTCTTTTAATTGATTTCTACTTTCATACTATTGTGGTCAGAAATACACTTGATATGATTTCAATCTTCTTAAATTAGTTAAGACTTGGTATTTGGCTTAACAATTGATCTGTCCTGGAGAATGTTCCATGTGTACTTGAAAACAGTGTGCATTCTGCTGCAGATGGAATGTTCTTTTATGCTTGTTAAGTCTCTCTGGTCTAATGTGTCATTTAATTCCAACATTTCCTTATTGTTTTTTCCTCTGGATTATCTACCCATTGTTGAAGTGGGACTTTGAGGCTCCCTAAAATTATTGTATTGCTGTCCATTTCTTCCTTCAGATCTGTTAATCTTTGCTTTACATATTTAGCTGCTCTAATATTGAGTGCTCTAAATATCTGGAATTATTATATCCTTATGATTAACTGACCCTTTATCATTGTATAATGACCTTCTCTGTTCCATGTTACATTTTTGGCTTAAAGTCTATTTTGTGTGATATAAGTAGTTCTATGCTTGTTTTTTTTTTTTTTTTTTGTTTCCATTTGCATGGAATATCTTTTTCCATCCCTTCACTTTCAGTCTGTGTATGTACTTAAAGCTAAAGTGAGTCTCTTATTATCAGCAGCATATAGCCAGGTTTTATTTATATATAGATATAGATATATAAATATTTATAGAGATATATAGATTAATATACATAGGTATATAAATATATATAGAGAGAGATACATATATATGTATCTATCCACCCACTCTGCCTTTTTTTTTTAATTAATTAATTTATTTATTTATGGCTGTGTTGGGTCTTCGTTTCTGTGCGAGGGCTTTCTCTAGTTGCGGCAAGTGGGGGCCACTCTTCATCGCGGTGCACGGGCCTCTCACTATCGCAGCCTCTCTTGTTGCAGAGCACAGGCTCCAGACGGGCAGGCTCAGTAATTGTGGCTCACAGGACTAGTTGTTCCACGGCATGTGGGATCTTCCCAGACCAGGACTCGAACCCGCGTCCCCTGCATTGGCAGGCAGATTCTCAACCACTGCGCCACCAGGGAAGCCCCCACTCTGCCTTTTGATTGGAAAATTTAGTCCATTTACATTTAAATTAATTATTGATACATATGGACTTACTATTGTCAATTTTTGTTTTCTGGCTGTTTTGCAGTTCCTTTCTTCCTCTCTTGCTCTCCTCTTTTGTGATTTGATTATTTTTTATAGTGGTATGCTTTGATTCCTTTCTCTTTATCTACTATAGGTTTTTATTTTGTAGTTAGCATAAGCCTTACATAAAACATCTTATAACAGTCTATTTTAAGCTGGTAACAACTTAACTTTGGATGCATACAGAAGTTCTACATTTTTATACTTCCCCCTAGGGGTTATGTTTTTGATGTCACATTTATATTGTTTTATATTGCACATCCACTAACAAATAATGTTGTTTTAGTTATTTTTAATACTTTTCTTTTAACCTTTATACTAGAGTTATAAGTGATCTACCATCCCCACCATAACAACTTCAGAATATTCTGAATTTAACCATATGTTTACCTTCACCAGTGAGATTTATACTTTCATATGTTTTCATGTTACTAATTAGCATCCTTTTGTTTCTGCTTTAAGAACTCCCATTAACATTTCTTGTAAGGCTGGTCTTGTGGTGGTGAACTACTTTAACTTGTGTTTGTCTGGGAAACTATCATCCCTTCAATTGTAAAAGACAACTTTGCTGGGTAGAGTATTCTTGGTTGGCAAGATTGTTTTTTTGTTTTGTTGTTGTTTTATTTCTTTGAATAGATCATCCCACTCTCTTTTCTTGCCTGCAAAGTTTCTGCTAAAAAGACCTTCTGAAAGTCTTATGGAAGTTCCCTTGTACATGACAAGCTACTTTTCTCTTGCTGCTTTCAGATTCTCCTTTGTCTTTAACTTTTGACAATTTAATTATAATGTGTCTCACTGTGGGTCTTGGATTCTTTTTATATTGTGCTTTTTGGGATTCCTAGTTTTGGATGTCTGTTTCTTTCCACAGGTTAGGAAAGTTTTCAGCCATCATTTATTTGAATAATATTTCTGCCTCTTCCTCTCTCTCTTCTCCTTCTGGGACCTCTATAATGTATATATTGGTTTCCTTGATGGTGTCACATTGTCCTTTAAGCTATCTTCACTCTTTTTCTGTTTGCTCCTCTGATTGGATGAGTTCCACTGCCCTGTCTTTGAATTTGCTGATCCTTTTTTTCTGATTGATCTAGTCTGCTCTTGAAGTCCTATATTAAAATTTTCACTTCAGTTATTGTATTCTTCAACTCTGTGATTTCTGTTTGGTACTTTTTAATATTTTCTCTTTGTTGAAATTCTCTTTTTTCATGCATTGCTCTCCTGACCTTGGTGAGCATCTTTATGACCATTATTTTGAATTCTTTGTTGGGTAAATAACTTATCTCCTTTTCATTACAGTTGGTTTCTAGAGATTTCTCTTGTTCTTGTGTTTGGAATGTATTCCCCTGTTTCTTCATTTTCTTTGACTCTCCCTGTTGAGTTCTGCACATTAGATAAAACAGTCACTTGTTTTGTCTTGACAGATTGGCCTCATATAGGAAATTAACCTCATCAGGCAGCCTGACCTGAGCTCCTGATTGCCTTTCAAACATTTGTTTATGTCCATGCTGCCATTTCTTTTCTTAGTGGCTCTCAGTATTTAAGGGTGTAACAAAACCCTTCAGTGTACCAAAGATGTTGGAAATGCTCATATTCTTGTTTAGGTGCCCAGAGGACTACTAATTGCCAGCCTCTTGAGCTCCCTGATGCAGGCTAATTGAACATTGGAATTTCAGGCAGCAGGTAGGAAATCAGGACATTGGGTATGCAGTATAGCCCCTACTAGGGTGAAATCAGAAGCTGGGTGTTTTTTGCTTACTCACTGTGCTGAGTAAAAGGGAATAATCTCTGGGAGTTCTTGTAGCTCAAATAGAACTGCCTTTCTGTTTTGTGTGGTCTCAAGGGACTCAGAAATGCAGAACCCTCTTGGGTCCCAGAGCTAGGTGAATTGAGAGCCAGTCCCTGGGGTGGCAGTCATAACAGCTGGGTTGTTAAGTGTGTGGACAAGCTCATTCTAAGGGAGAATCTGGAGACTTGCTTTTTCTATTGGTTTGTGGTGGGGGAGATAGTGGGAGATGTGACTACCAGCTCTACTGGGCTCCCAGGAGGATCCTAATCAGCTCCCCACGCTGACTGATTAAATGCCAGAACCTCAGACAGAAGCTTGGGAAGTATGAAGTCAAGTCTTTTCCAGGGAGAAAGTGGGAGAGAGGTGTTTTGCCTGCTCCCTCTATGCTAAGCCTGGTAGGAATAGCTGCAGAAAAGTGCTTGCATGACCATTTGAAATCTGCTTTTTTTTTTTGTTTAATATGGCCCTGTGAGACTCATGAATGCTGAGCCCTGTTGGCTATCAGAGCTAGGTAGTTTGAGGGCTTATTCTTCAGGTGGTAGCCACAAAAGTTGGTATACCAAATGTGTGAACAAGCTCCTTCCAGGAAGAAGTTGGAGACTTGGTTTTACTGTTGGAGAAAGCCAGAGGGAGAACGTAAGGAAGGTGCCCACTGGCTCTCTTGAGCTCTGGGGAGGACTGTAGTCAGCACCTAGATGCAGGCTGATCAGCAGCTGAACCCTTAGGCAGCAGATGGAAAAGTAGGCAGTCAAACCCCTTCCTGAAAGAAACTGGGAGATGGGGGTGCTTTTTCCTGTTCCCTTTGCACTGAGCCCAGGCATATAGCCACAGGGAGTATTCGTACATCCTTTTAAAAACTGCTTCTTCGTTTGCTATAGTCCTGTGGGATTCATGAACACAAATACCATTGGTTCTCAGAGCTATGTCATTTGGGGGCCATACCTTGAGTAGCAGCCTTAAAAGTTGGGGTGCTAAATGTGATGTCCAAACTCTTCACTCCTCTTGGAGAAGCTGGGAGTTGAGAATTCACTCCCAGTTGTAAAGCACCATGAGTGTGGGCTTTATGGTGTACGTCTCAGCCATTCCTGTTTCAGTATGGGTGCTTTCTCAGCTGCCTGATGTATAGGAGTCACTCAACTAGTTTCTGGATTTTTCTCAGAGGGAATTGATCCATATGTAGCTGTATATTCTGAATATCTATGAGAGGAGGAAAATTCAGGAGCCTGCTATATCACCATCTTGGTGACCTCTCCATTTCTTTCTTTACAGTGGAGATAATAATAGTACCTATGTTATAGGGTTGTTGGGAGGATTAAACAAGTTAATAAACACACAGCGTTTAGAAATTATTATTATTACTTATTACTGCATTATTGTTACTACTACTGTTATTCAGTGTTGTCAAGGTAGGTACTGCCTGAGTACGTACTGTGAGCCCAGCCCTGACCAAAGGGCACAGCTTACAAGTAAGTCATGCATGAGGATGTGTCAAGATATGCTTAAGATGATTAAAACTTCCACTTCACATGGTCTGAAGTTTGGTTCATTTTGAGGGGATATAGATGATTCAGCACTGTTCATTGTTTGCCAGGCTGGTACACTCATCCTTGTTTAATGCTTTATTGATCAGGAATGTGTGTAGGCACTCTGCTCGGGAGGCCTTCCCGGAGGATGCCTAGTATTGATGTCTTATTGCCAAGGAAACTGCAGGTTGTTTCTTTTCTTCATAGGAGCTGCTTAATAGCATCAAGCCATTGATCCATTTACTGTATTTGGACCCCTGGCAATGGTCAATGCTAGAAAGACCATGTAATAAAGTATTTTGCTTAGAGGGCTGGGAGAAAATGAATATTGTCCTTGACCGAGGGAGGCATGGAGCATGGGTAGCTTTTAGACATCTCACTACTGCCCTCACAGCAAGCTCTGGCTGGTTGACCACATGTGTATCATAACCTCCCATTTATGTTCCTTTAGTTTCAAGGACTGCGCCCTTAAACATGTTCTTTTATTATTTGTTTAGATACCTTCCATTTTCAGATATATTCCATACAATCCTATGAAAAGGAAGTTAATAGGGTGATGGGCTTTATTTCTGCTAATTTTAGAGGAATAGAAAAGAGTCATATTTTAGATAAGAGACGAGAAATAATTTTTGGTCTGTAGGTAGAAGGATCACTCAAAAAAGTTGCAAATTCTTTCTGACACCATGACATATAGGGGAAAAGCCTATTCTATTTTCCTTTTTGATTAAAATACAGTGTGGTGTAGGAAACATAGATTTGATTCTGGAAGACTGAGGTTCAGATATTAGCTCTAACACTTACTGCCCTGTGTCCTTGAGTAAGTTATATAAAATCCTTGACTATCTATAAAAGCAGGATTGTGAGAGCTACCCTTATGGGCTAGTGTGAGAAGTAAATGAAATAAATATTGATATAAGACAATTGAAGCATAGTAGTTATGCCATAAATACTAGTCTCTGTCTATCTGTTGGGAGTGGTAGGGCTGTGGGTGGTTGACAAGGCAGAGGTATTGGGCTCCAGTCTGAGCCCTCAAGTGAGACTTAGGACAAGGCCTCCTCCCAGCTCCGTGTCAAAAACAATTTGAGGGGTGTTCACTCCTTTGGAAGGCACCACACTAAGCAGGCTATTGCTAGGTTGATGGCTCTGCCAATAGAAAGCCCGATTTGGGGACAAACGGATGTGTTCTCTTTTGGTTTGGTATCTGTTCTTAAGGTCTTCCAAAAAACTGCTACGTAAGTAAATGCAAGCGATAAGCGAAGAAGAGTGTGGAAAGAGCATATTTCTATGGCAAATCTTTATTAAATAACCCATGCAGAAGCATTTTAGTAAACTGTAGAGCATTATACAGACGTTAAGTCTAATTTCTGGGGCATTTAGCCTTACGCAATGCTCCTTTACCAGTGCACAAACCACTCCCGCTTAGCTAGAACCCCTCAGCAAGCACAGTGAGGTAGAAGATGTCCCGCCCAGCAGGCCTCTGCAGTGATGGGAAGGACAGCCATAACCAGCTTCTACGAGGAAGGCCCGCCTCTCACAGTGTTCGAAAAATAGAAAACCACACGCTCCTACCTCAGCAACTCTTTCCCCTGAAAAGCGCATACACACAAGACACCACACACATACACACATGGACATATATGCATACATATCCACGTATACACACATCCAAACATATAGACACATACACACACTTGCGTACACATGCACACATATGCTCAGACATACACTTGCATACACATGCACACACACTGCTGCCAGGTTACCAGGGGGAGGAGAGAGTGAGTCACAGCTCTGACTTTTCTTTAGTCTAATGAGAAGACATGGGGTTAGGGGGAGTTTGCTTGGGTAATTTTCTCACCAGTGCAAACTAAAGGAAATTAAAGCTAGAAGTGATAGTGATGGGGGCTCTGCAAGGGTAACTATGAGGACTTAGTCTCAGGATGATTTATTCTTCCTTGTTTCAGTGGTTTTGGAAATAAAAGGCCTTCAGAGGCTTTTTACTAAAAGCCATTTTATACAGGTGGGCACTCTGGAAAAAAGGTGGTTTTGCAGTATTTGAGGGGTATAGCCGCGTGCCTGTGGAGAGAGAAAGCACACACTGCTCAGCGCATATGATTGGTGCCCTCTTGTAAACAACTTTATAAAGTGATCTAACAACACTCATACACATATTCTGAATCATACCTAAATAAGCCATAGGCATATTGCACTACTTGAAATTTGTGATTGAATTTAGGTTCTTGACTCCTTTTCTTCCATCTTTATTTCAATAAAAGGAGGCTGTACATCTTGAGTGAGTCAGCCTCTCCCCTAAACAATATTATTCTGAGTTAGAATCAAGGGATTAGCGCATGTGCAAACAAATGGTATATGAAGCAGGTCTTGTGGTTGGAAATGTCTGCTTTCCTTGACTAAACTTCCCAAGAGTTCTGACTGCCATGCAAGCCACAGTCAAGTAAGATTTCACAGTTGGCAGCAATCAGAAATGTGACTATTTCTCCCTCTTCATTCCCTCCCTCCTTCCTTGTTCTCTCTCTCTCTGTGTCCCTCTCAATCACACACACACACACACACACACACTTCTGGATAAAAGCCGGGTGACTACCTGATAAGAGCTAACTGGCTATTTGATAGGTGGTACTGGAATCAGTACTATGATCTATCTGCACGGTAGATCAGAGCAGTTGGAGTGGGCAAGCTGAAGCAGGGTCTTTCCCTAATTGGAAACTTGAGTGGGACGTCAGACATTATTTGGATTTGCTGTTCTGCTTTTGGAGATGAAACAGGCCCATATACAGGTAGATCCCTTAGTGAATATTTGATTCTGCAGTCCTTGACATATCTATCTAACGAGACATAAAACAGAAGATTTTTAAAAACATGTACTCCTCTCTCATCATTTATGCAGCCTTTTGAGACATTTAATCAAGTCATTACATCTTTCTGGGGACTTGCTGGATATTACATACAGCCTTAACAGGCACCAAAATATCACGAGGTAGCTTGGCTCTCTTGACTTCTTTGTACCAGAAATACCACTTTGGTCCTCTCTCTTATCTAATATTAACATATTAGATGAATGCCCAAACTTTATAGGTCAAAGTTCTCAACTAGAAGAAAGGTAAACACTAAATACTTTTAAAATAAAAGGGAATCTTTGTTCTAATCGAGCAACCCTTGACTAAAAACATTCTGGATGTGAGAGGCGACTTGAATTGTAGAATAAATAGAAATAGAAAACTGACAAAGCAAGTTTGACTTTAGAACTCTGGTCCTTAAGCTCAGGATCCCAAATAACTCAGTGGTAATTGTCTCCTTTAAACTCCTCAACTACCATAGCTGTTGTGTTGTGTTTTGTTTTTTTAACATCTTTATTGGAGTATAATTGCTTTACAACGGTGTGTTAGTTTCTGCTTTTTAACAAAGTGAATCCATTATATATATGTCCCCATATCTCTTCCCTCTTGCGTCTCCCTCCCTCCCACCCTCCCTATCCCACCCCTCTAGGTGGTCACAAAGTACACTACCAAACATAAAATAGCTAGTGGGAAGCAGCCGCATAGCACAGGGAGATCAGCTGTTGTGTCTTTATTAATAGAAATGTTCATTTTTGTTTGGATGCTCTGCTAAATTTTTCTTCATCTTCCTCTATCCTTATTTCATTTTTCTTTGATTTTGAGAATTAAAAATAGAGAAATGTACCAAAATAATATATCAAAGATATGCCTATATACGTATGATTTTTAATAACTTAATGAATTTTCTTAAATTCCTTTTCTTCATTTATAAAATTAAAGTGTACTTTTTCCTCCCATACCTGCCTTCTCCCACAGAGTGACAGCTGCTATGGTAAATTTAGTGTGAATCTTTCCAAGGCCAACGTTTTATATTTTTAGAGTTGTATGCTATCCATAAACAATATAGTGATTATATAAGTTATAAAATGGTGAAGTCTCTCTGCAATGTGCTTTTTTCATTCAACGTGATGTTTTTCAGATCTGTGCATGTTGGCATGGTATATGTATAATTTTATTCTCTTCAACTGCTTCATCATCTGTAATTTGAATATACCATATTTCATGCATCCATTCCCCTAAGCAAAGTAATTTATGTTGTTACAAATTTTTTTCATTATTGTGAGCACCTCTGCTCTAAATACTTTTGTATATCTCTCTGTAGGTACATGGGTATAATTTTCCCCAGGGGATGTACCCAAAAGTGGAAATGGTAGGTGATAGAGTTACCTGCATTTTCAATTTTACTAGATACTGCTAACTAGTTGTCAACAGTGGTTACACCAATTTACTCTCCCGTCAATACTGTACGCAAACCTGTGTTTTTCTTGTGGTCACTAGTGAATACCATTATGAGTAGTTTTTATTCATTCCAATTAAATGGATGTAACATGATATCAAAATATTATTTATAGTTTCCTGCTTATAAGTGAAGTGGATTGTCTTTTCAGATATTTATTAGCCATTCTTTTTTTCCTCCTCTGTGAACTGCATATCCATTGCCTTAAAAAGTTTTTTTCCCAGTATCAATTCTATCATGGGTGGTGAATGTCAACTTCTCGTCTTTCCCTTGTCTTTAAACGTATTTATGATGCTATTGTCAGGCTAAAAATCTTATCTTTAATGGCATCAAGTTGATTAATCTTTTTATGTGCTGCACTTTTCGTGACTTGACTAAAAAATACTTTCCAGTTCCAAGGATACAGAGGCTTTTCCTATATTTCTTTCTTATAGTTTAAAATTTTTTCTAATTTAGGTCTTTACACAATCTGGAATTTACTTTTGTCTTTGATGCAAGGGATCCTGTTTCATTGTTTTCTATAAGGAAATTGTATGAGAGTACTCTCACAACACCGTTTGTAAAGTCAACTTTATCTCATGGCAATGTACGCTGGAAACACTTGGATGTAGTTCTGGATTATCAAAGCTAATCCCATCAAGCCATATATCTGTGTAGATACTTGTCAGCACTAAAGCCCACAGCTTTCAGAACACCATCATCTGGAGTTCTCCTAATTTGACCTTATCTCCAATTCTTTACTGCGTTCTCAAATCTTTCCAGTGTGCTCTGTAGAACATCTTGTTCTCTGAAGATTTTCCTTCCCTCTTGCTCACTGAAAAAAGTGCCCCAAACCTGTGGGCACTGCCTCTCAGAATTACTCCGTGCCCTAGTTAATTCATTCTCCTGTTCTCCAAGGGAATATTTCACTCCTTTTCTCTCCTCAAACATCATACACCCCTTTATCTCACCTTACTCTTAGATCATGATTGCTTGCCACCTACTTTATTGATAAAATCAAAGTAATCAAAAGAAAACTTCATTTTTCCACCACCAAACCTATATGGCTACCCACATAGTCTTCCTTCCTTTCTAACATGATTGAACTGTTTCCACTGAAAGGTAACCCCTTCACTTGTACACTGAAGCCACGTCCTCTTGCCTATTTAAGACATGGCACCTACAACTGCCCTTCAATCTTTTGCATCGTTAACTTCCCTCTCTCTTCTGGATCATTCCCAACAGTATATAAATATGCTGTAGTAAATGTCGTAAAACTTTCCTAGGCTCTGTGTCTCCCTCCTGCAACTCCCTAGTCTCTGCTTTTCTTTTATAGTAAATCTCTTGGAAAGAGTTGTCTGTGCTCAATGTCTCTACCTCCCTGCAGGCATTCACTCATCTACCTATGCCAGTCACAACATTGTCCCCAAAGTCTACTGAGATTATATTTAACAACGTTACCAGTCTTGCCAAATCTAATAGCCAACTTTTATTGCTCATTTTATTTCAGCATTTAACAGAAATATTCACTCCCTTCTTGTTGAAGACATTTTTTTTTTAATATTTGGTTTCTAAGACATCAAACTCTCCAATTTTTTCTTTCTCATTTTTCACTGACTTTTAATTCTCAGTTACCTGTAACGGATTCACTTCTTATTCATGAGCTCTAACTATTGAACGTTCTCTGGGCTCGGTCCTTGGCCCTCTTCTTTCTCTCTCTTTTTAAATTGAAGATATCATGCTTCTCATATGTATTTGGTTTGGAATCTGCAAGAGTTACATTTGGGGCAAGGCTGCAAGAAGAGTCCTGGAAATTGCTTTCTGAGTATCAGAAGGTCAACATTATTCATATAGTTTTGGATCAATTAACATAAGGCTGGTGATTTTATTTACATTGCAAGCAAAAATTTTCATATTTTCTAATAAATATATTTTATAGAATAAATTAATGATATTATATACTCCATGTGCAGTCCAATTAAGATGAAAGGTTAAATTTCTGGGAAGTTAGATATTCTTGGAAATTTTTGCTTTCTCAGTAAATAAGAGGCAGAGCATGATGAGATTTAAATGAGACCTTTCCTCAATTAGTTTCCCATAGTGCTCTTTGTTCATTGATTGTGGCCCCAGGATGTTAATATTCTCTGCCTAATTTTCCTTATCTTTCTGAGAAGAATAATAGCCGGTGTAATATTTTGAGAATTTATAGGGCTCAGCAAAATTCTTTCCTTCTAAGGTTTATTCTCAAAAAAAACACATTGTGACCTAAAATGTTTCATTTTAATGAATTGAAAATTTTTGTTTATAATTTTTATTTCCTTCCTGTCCACACTTACTTTGTTGGTGATTTTTATCCAGTTCAATGACTTTATATATCATTTACATCTTGAGGACTCCCACGTTTAGAATCCTAATGTTGACCTCTCCCCTAATTCTATGCTCATATACTCAATTACCTTCTTGGCATTTGAATACCTAATAGGAAGCTCAAACTTAACATATTTAAGAACTCTTAAATTATACCCCTAACCTACTTGCTCTTTCCTACTTTTTCGTCTCATTAAAGGCATCTCCATTCACCTTGTTGCTGAGATCAAAACTGCAAATAATATTCAGTTCTGTCCCTGCCATAGTACCTATCCATTCCCCTGGACCGTCCTAAGCTCTACCTTCAAAACGTATTCTGAATCCACCTACTTTTAACCAACTCCACTGTTGCCCTCCAAGTCCAAGCTACTTCGTCTCTTGCCCCCTAATTTCCCCTTCTTGCCACTATCTACTCAACTTACACAGCAGCCAGAATCATCTTTTAAAAGCACAAATAACAATCTGTTAACCTTTACCTAAAGCCCACCCGTGTCATCCCACAGTACTCAAAGATTTTACTAAGGAATTTGAATTTGGATTTTCTTTTAAGACATCACATGCCAAGCCCTGCTAACATCTCTGACTTTCTCTCCTTCCACTCACAACTTTGCTTACCTGCTCCAGCCATACTGGTCTTCCAGCTGTTCCTCAAACATGCCAACTTCATTCCCCCCTCAGTACAGGTTTGTTTTCCATCCCCTCTTCCTGCCACACTCCTCCTCCAGATCTTATAAGTCTTCATTCAGGTATCTGATTAAATGTGACCATTTCAACCTGATCATTACTCTCCATCCCCTGATCCCACTGGCCTTTTTTCACAGCGTTATAATTACCTGAACATACAGTGTGGATTTGTGTTGTTTTAATTTTCTATTTCTACTATAGGGAAGAAACTTGATATATTTTGTTCATTACCGTATTCCCAACACCTAGGAGAGTGCATGGCACATTTAGGTACATGTGACAATTAGGTGGATCAATGAGTGTGGAAATTTTAAAACGTAACTCAAAAATATTTGACACTTCTCCCATTAAGAGCGTGGGGTCCATGTCCCCTCTTCTTGAATCTGGACTAATGGAATATGGCAGAAGTGATGCTGTGCTAGTTTTACAGCTCAGGCCTTTAGAAAATGGAAGCTTATATTTCCTATATTTGGGGGTATTCACAGAACCCAAAAACCATTCTGTAAGAAAACAAACAGTCATATGGAGAAATCATGTACACTTGTTCTTATAATAGTCCTACCTGAGGTTCCAATCGATAGCCCGTATCAACTTCCAGATATGTGAGTGAGCAAGCCTTCAGATGATTCTAGCCCCCAGCCATTGAATGGCCCTTACCCTTCACACTCTCAGCTGATGCTACATAGATAAAAGGTAACCTTTCCAAGTGTGGCCAAAACTGTAAGTTTGTGAGCAAAATAAATGATTGTTCTTGTTCTAAATCACTTAGTATTGTGATGTAGCAATAGATACCTGGAACAATGAACAAATTAACATAAATTTTGGTATTACTATAGGATTATTATTGAGCAAGTGGCATCTATTGCCTATTATCAGGAGTAGAAATCTGAATGCTTCTGTCCCCTGCACAATGGTATCAGAATTGTCAAGGAGAACGATGCAGTCAAGCCCTGGATGGAACAACACTGTATTCACATAGAGAAGAGAGGGCAAGGGGCATTGGTCCTCTATGGCCAGTGAGTCCCTCTCAGCAACTTCGAAAGGGCAGTTGGCCTGTATGTTCCACTCTTGTGATGCAGCAGAAGGACCCTATCCTCTCCCTGCTGGGGACAGATATAGAGTGGGGTGGGCCAGGTGCCATGTGACAGACATGCTTAAGCAAAACAAAGGAGCATATATTGAGTCTGAAACTGGGAAAGATATTCCAACCCAAGGTGACAATTCCAGCATAGTTTATGAGGACTCTATCTTTTGGTAAGAAAGTGTTCTGGACCCAAGGTCTATTCTTATGTGGTTGAGTAGGGGTTGAATTACTGTGTGTATAAGGCTGCCTTTCCCTACAATTATTTATGTGGATATTTTACTTGTGACTTTGCATAAGTGCAACTGGTCTATATATTCCTTTGCTTTTAAGACTGTGATGGAGTGGGTGTGGTAGACCAGTGCTGCCACTCATAGCAATAACAAAATCCAGAAAAAATTTTAAAATAGATATCTGTCTGAAGCCATCAGAGAGTTGCCAAAGTCAAAACAACAAAAACAAAACTAGTATGACTAAGATTTTGAGAAGGGAACCATAGAGAAATAGTCAATATTTTCCATGCTGTTGAGGTATTTTTATCCTTTTGAGGCATTTTCTGATTCTTGGCCTGGAGTGAGAAACTGAGAATCAGAAAGAGGAGCTGCTGCTGAAAGGTGGAAATGTCAACAGAGCTTTTGGCAACTTCATGGAGCCAAGGAAATAAAAGTTAGAAGCCAAAGTAGCCAGGATATGAGGGTCCCATTTTCCGAATGAAAAAAAGTACAAAGAAGTGACTCTGAGACTTGGAGTTTCTTCCCATGAGGTATTTGCTGAATTCTTAAGCTGCAGAGCACAAGAAACAAGAAGCCAAACAGCAAAACTCTGAAAAATATGCCAAAGTTTTAAGACTCATCATGTCAAGGAGACAAAAATTAGAGTTCAAGACACACCAAAAAGGAACTAACTAGATTGGTTTAATGATAGATTGGACAAAACAAAAGAGAAGATTAGTAAACTGGAAGATAGGTCAGTAAAAAATATCCAGAATGAAACATGGAGAGCCAAATGGATGAAAAATACAGAAAAGAGTGTAAGTCATATGAGGCATACTGACAAATCTAACATATATTGAACATATAAGAGTTCTAAGAGAGAAGTGAAAGACAATGAGGCAGAAGAAATATTTAAAGAGATAATTGCTAAGTTTTTTATATGTTAGTAAAACACATCAAGAAACAGGTGCAAGAAGTTCTACAAATCTAAGTGGGAAAACATAAAGAAACCTACATTTAGGCAATCATAGTCAAACTGGTAAAAACCAAAAATAAAGGAAAATTATTTTAGAGCAGCTGAAAGAAAAATTACCTTCAAAGATGCAACAATAAGTTGACAGTGGACATAAAAATGATGAAAAATGATATTCTATGCAAAAAAAAACTAAAAAGTTAATGTGACTATAATACCAGCTAAAATAGGATTTTTAATATTTTAAAGTATTTAAAGTATAGTTGGCCCTCCATATTCACTGGTTCCCCATCTGCAGATTCAACCAATGGCCAATTGTGTATTATGTTCAGTATCTGCTGTTTGTTGAATCCGCGAATGCAGAATCCTTCAGATATGGAGGGCCAACTATGCTCCTTGAGCATCTGCAGATTTTGGGAGCCATGGGTCTTGGAACCAATCTTTTGTGGATACCAAGGGATTATTATATATATACTTCTTGCAAAAAGCATAGAGCTCTGAAAATCTTTGTCCTTTTATTGGATTACTTAGTCCTTTCAAGTATATTGTAATCAGTGATATAGGGAGGTTAATATTTACCATCTTAGAATTGTTTACTATTTTTTCCTGTTTTTTTTAAGTTAAAGTATAGTTTATTTATGCTGTTGTGTTAGTTTCTGTTGTAAAGTGATTTATTTATATATATATATTCTTTTTCATATTCTTTTCCATTATGGTTTATTACAGGATACTGAATATAGTTCCCTGTGCTCTACCATAGGACACTGTTATTTATCCATGACTGTTTTAACTTCTTTTTCTCTCCTTCTTGTCTGTTTATTGAGTGTTTTTATTAGTTCATTTTACTCTTATTAGCTTACGAGTTATACATTCTTTCAGTGGTTACACTAGAAATACATGTATGTATCTACAACAAACATACTTGACTTACTAAAACTAATAAAATTCTAATTTGTTATGCACCTACTAATAACTCTAAAATATATAAGGCACAAAATATAGAAATAAAAAAATGTAAAAATCCCCAATCATGGTAGGAAACTTTAACAAAGTATAACTAAACATATAGGATACTCATGGCACTATTCCAGTCCAAACTGAAAACAAAATGAAAATATAGGTCTATCAACAGCAGAATGGAAAAATTATAAATTTATAGATGGAATGTTATACAGTGATTGGAATGAATGAACTGCTACATGCAACACAGATCAAGCTTACAAACAGAATATTAAGTAAAGGAAGCCAAAAACAAAAGATGACATATTGTATGATTCAATTTGATCTAAAAGTCAAAAACAGGTAAGCTCATCTATGGTGAGAAGATTCACAATAGTTATTATCTTTGGGGAAGAAAGTGACTGAGAGGATATAGTAGCTGAGAGGATATATAATACGAGTGTCTGTGATGCTGATAATATTCTAGTTCTCGATCTGGATTTATATTGTAGAAAGTAAAGACATTGTCAGCCAAGTGTTGACATCTCCATGTTTATCTTTTATGCTGGCATCTCTGTGGCAGGATCAGCATTCTATTAGCATTCTGTCCAGCATTTTGAGATGATAATAAATAACTGGGGAGGGGCTCAGTGAGGTGAGTGGAGAAGAAAGTCACAGTGTGGAAATGCAAGATGATACACACCATGGCAGTGATTTTCAGATTATACAGTCTGCACCTGAGGAATTTATTGAACATGCAGATTCCTGGGAACTACCCCTAGAGATCATGATTCACTAAGTCTGGACTAATATCCAGGAATGAGCATTTTTACAAACACTCCAGATAACTCTGACACAGGTGGTTTAAAGACCAGTCTTTGAGGTGATCTTTGGTAGAGGGAACACTTAGGTTACAAAAGTATAAAATCCCAACACAAAATATTACAATAACCTTTAAGTCATTCACTTTGGGCTACAGCCTGGATTATACAGCATGTGTTCTAATAGGCTCCCTACAGGGTGTCTTTAAGCTCAACCCCTTCTGACTACTTTGGAAAGCAAATCATAACCTAAGTGACAAGCTTTTTGAAGACATGTTATTATTAGAAGAAAAATCTTGAATCTGCTCCAATTTAAAAATGAAAATCATTTCAAACTTTGGTTTTTCACTTCTGATAATAAATTATTTGCTATATACAACAAAATTGATCACAAAACAAGCTTGTCATGATACTGTGGTTGATGATCCCTGGTGTATTCATTAATGTAAGATGGGACTCACAATAAGGTTTGAAGAGAATGGCTCATTTTTCAGGGCAGTTGAAAATCTCTGGACACTATTATTGATAAAAACCCTGCTCTGAAGCCAAGATCTTTTTGCAACTCCATTTTAGAGATGGGGTCACCAAATACTAACAGAAACTGTGACCATCCCAAGGATACACAGTGATGGGGTAAGCACTATAGTACAGATCTCCTCTTACCTGTATGAGGATTTTTGTGACATTTGGATTATTTTATTCAACATTCTCTTCTGCTTCCAGCAATTCTCATTTTACCTGAGTCCCTGTTATTTGTTTGGTTAATAATGTTACGTTTGCATATATAACAAATTTATATGAAAGCTTTCAATGAACACTTTCAGTACAGAAAAAAACACAAAAATTAAGGATAAAAAATCACAGAGGGGCTTCCCTGGTAGCGCAATCGTTGAGAATCTGCCTGCCAATGCAGGGGACACGGGTTCGAGCCCTGGTCTGGGAAGATCCCACATGCCGCGGAGCAACTAGGCCTGTGAGCCACAACTACTGAGCCTGTGCTCCGCAGCAAGAGAGGCCGCGATAGTGAGAGGCCTGCGCACCGTGATGAAGAGTGGCCCACACTTGCCGCAACTAGAGAAAGCCCTCGCACAGAAACGAAGACCCAACACAGCCAAAAACTAAAAATAAAAAATAAAAATAAATAAATTAAGAAAAAAAATCACAGAAAAATTGCTGCAATTTTTAAGCCATGTAAAATACTTCATGTTTGAATTCAAGGGATATTTGATCCAAGTGTACATGTATTTACCTAACATAAATGCTAGCATTCTGTATATGATCGTCAGACACCTGTTCTTAAAAAAAAAAAAGAAAAGGAAAGTAAAAGTTCTTACCACTAAAAAGTGACTAGAGGTCACCTTACCTAGAAGAAGTCTTCAGATAGTTGTGCAGTTATAGGGAAAACATTTGCAAGCCTGAAATAGCACTGTTCACCTTTTCAAATAGTGTACTATTAATATTACTTAGTAATCCTCTTTTGATGTTTAAAATTCACTCTTATCTATTCAAGTATACTTGAAATTGTTTAGTAGTGGATGAAAAATCAGGGTGTAAAATTGTTTAGGAAACTCTGCAGAGTTTCTGAAAGATTTATTCCAAACATCTGCACTAGCATTAGCTGACTGGCTGTTTACGATTATACTTTCAGGTCCCCACTCACGAGTGCCTGCCTTAGGGTCTCTGGGAGTCAGCCTGCTCATCTGAGGTTTGTTTTTGTTTTTTTTTTAACGTTTTTATTGGAGTATAATTGCTTTACAATGGTGTGTTAGTTTCTGCTGTATAAAAAAGTGAATCAGTTATACATAGACATATATCCCCATATCTCCTGCCTCTTGCATCTCCCTCCCTCCCACCCTCCCCATCCCACCCCTCTAAGTGGTCACAAAGCACTGAGCTGATCTCCCTGTGCTATGCGGCTGCTTCCCACTAGCTATGTATTTTACATTTGGTAGTGTATATATGTCCATGCCACTCTCTCACTTTGTCCCAGCTTACCCTTCCCCCTCCCCATGTCCTCAAGTCCATTCTCTAGTAGATCTGTGTCTTTACTCCCGTCTTGCCCCTAGGTTCTTCATGACCTTTTTTTTTTTTTTTTAGATTCCATATATATGTGTTAGCATATGGTATTTGTTTTTCTCTTTCTGACTTACTTCAGTCTGTATGACAGACTCTAGGTCCATCCACCTCACTACAAGTAACTCAGTTTCATTTCTTTTTATGGCTGAGTAATATTCCATTGTATATATGTGCCACATCTTCTTTATCTATTCATCTGTTGATGGACACGTAGGTTGCTTCCATGTCCTGGCTATTGTAAATATAGCTGCAGTGAACATTGTGGTACATGACTCTTTTTGAATTATGGTTTTCTCAGGGTATATGCCCAGTAGTGGGATTGCTGGGTCGTATGGTAGTTCTATTTTTTCGTTTTTTAAGGAACCTCCATACTATTCTCCATAGTGGCTGTATCAATTTACATTCCCACTGACAGTGTAGGAGGTTCCCTTTTCTCCACACCCTCTCCAGCATTTATTGTTGTTTCATCTCAGTTTTTAATCAGCAACCTCACCCCCGACAGGTGAGTCTTGTTCACCCTGATCAAATAATTTAATTCAGATTAAATAGCAAATAACAAAGAGAAGCCAAATCAGGAAGGTGTTATCATAGCAGAGTCTCATTCCAGATATAACCGTAATCTGTGTCTTCATCACTCTGTGTGTGTTTGTGTGTTGTTACCCACAAGGAAGAGCACGAGCTGGGAAGAGAGAGCGGGGTACCTTTCTTGGTGGGTGGAGCGTTATATGCAGAGGAAGCAAAGTGGTAAGTAGATGTCTTCAGAAATGAATAGGGAGTGTTGAAGAGGAATTTAATGTTTTCTTTCTGATCATTTTAAAGCAGGTAGTTAAAGATGGGGGTGTCACTTTTTTCAGGTAAATGAGCTTGAGCTAACTAGGCTGCAGCAAGCAAATGGGAACTCCAGTGAGCATTTATTCTTAATCACTTGAGAAATGTAGATGTTCCCCTTAAATTAGCATAAGGAAGACTTAAGTTAAATTTAGCAGTAATCGATAAGAACAGTGGAAAATTAGTCAAAAAGTTACCAGACTGTACCTAAGCACTCTACATTTTAAAATCTTGTTTTAATTTGTATGCATCCTTAAGTGTGTTCTAAAATGTCTATTTTGAGGGTTTGATGATTTCTGTTTTTATTTCAATAACTAATAGATACAAATGTAAATCTCCAAACACAATTTAGAAAAAGGAAAAGTCGATGGACTGTGTGTTTTTAGTACATACCGACCTAGGTTTGATCCACATCAGAATTGACTCAGGAAAGTCAGATATAAAGCTGACAATAATTATAAGAAGGGGATCAATAAGGGAAAAATAGTTCATTCATCATGAGATCAAGGAACAAAGAATACAATGTATTTCAAATTAATCCTCAAAGAATTCTTAGTTATGTCATAGGAATAAAGAAATTTTTTGTTCCACTTTTAACAAATAGATAAATTGGACATATCTGTGCAAGGTTAGGCTCTCCTATGGTAAATCAAAAATAGCCACATGGGGATTGGCTGCAACCCCCAAATTTAAGTCACTAAAACCTCAGAACGTAGCCCTCTCATTGGCAGCATTGAACAGCTACTATTAAGTGACAGTGTGTCGGCCAAAGAGATCTTCATAAAGGACCATATGCAAGAGAAAGCAGCAGGAAGAATCAAGTGCTATATTTATTAACATCGAATGAATGCAAAACTCAAACCTGAAGGTTAATCAGAAAGGCTAAAGGGAAGCAAAGATAAGGGAACACAGAGAGAGCAGCCCCTGGGCTCTTCTCCTAGCAAAGCCCTCACAGAATTCATGCTTGAAAATGGCAAGTTAAATTCATAGGCTATTATTACTGGACAGATAAGACTTACCAAATGTACATGCTTTTCTCCATTGTCTTATAAATCACAGAGGATGCACACACGTTTTCTAAGTACTAATGAAAGCTAGAGATATCCTCTCAGCTGTCTTGTAAAATCTAAGAAAAGACAAGTCACCAACCATTTAGATCTCTCTCAAATTTCTGAATCAAAAATGGAAACCTATTCCTTATTAAATGTTTGCTTTATTTTGTGTGTGTGTTGGCAGAAGCTAGGTATAGGGTAATCATCTCTGGTAGACTCTGTGGTTAGAGAAGGAATCTCATCCCAGCTCTCCCTTTGTGAACTGTGTGAACTTAGGCAAGTCACTACCCTGTTGTCTGACTCGCCCAATCCCAATGTTTCCTCCTTTCTGCCTCTCAAGCAGTCTGCTAAGATAGCAAAGGATCATTAATAAAAATTTTTTAAACTTAAAGGCATTATACAAATGACATGTCTAACCTAACCTTTGTCTGACCAACCAAACAGAAACAGAGAAGTTAGGAGATTGGAAATTCCCTCCCCAGGCTGAGCTAATGAGGAAGGCTGCCTCATATGAGAAAGCACCCACTAGTCACCCAACAGAGGTTTGCCCGCAGGTGCCCTATGGTGAGACTTTGCTGAGCCTCATCTGAACCCCTTTCCATGGCTCAGCTCAGTCATCTGCTTCTGAAAAAAAAGAAGGCAAGGTCCTTGATATTGTGAGAGAGGACGGTGGTGTAGCAAGTTAAGTGCCAGTGCTGGCATGTGCATAAGCACTGGATAGTGATAAAAATCCACCTTCATAACAGCGTCAACTGCCTGTGAATTACAGACCAGAAACAAAGAGGGTCATTGACCAGGGATGGCCTTTGTTTCCAGTAAGTAGTAAAAATGAGGAAAAGAGAGAGATCAGTAGGTGGAAAGAATATTCAATGTCCCGCTGAGTCTTTAAGTCAGGGGAGAATGGGAATGAGAGTTTTCCCAGAATGTCAGGCATGTAATGTGTGCACTAAAGCTCACTTAAGCCCAAGTGAAGGATTTAATGATAAACTATGTCATGGCTCCTAGCCATGGCTCTGGATAATAGAGAGCCAAGTGCCTTCCACACATGGCAGGCTCTTCTAACTCAACAAGGGGAGGAGACTTCAAACTGAGAGACAAAATAAGTGAGTGTTAGAGGGCTTCCTTATAAGAGCTCTTAGTTCTCGTTTGGCCCCATGTGAAGGTTCTGCTCTAGGACAGACTTTAATAAAGATAGACCAGCCAGCCAATTCCATTACCAAGGATTAGAAAGGTCAAATGAATGAAGATGGCTGCTTTGGGTAAGTGAATGAGGAATCAAGAACATGACTTTGCGACCTGTAAAGGAAGAAGGAGACACCCAATTCTAAGAGAGACAATCCAAAGAGAGACCCGAGGTCATCCTGCAGCATGGAGAGACGGGCACTGTTTGGGGTTATCCATGTAAGCTCAGATTGGTGGGCTCTCTCTGAATGTATTTCAGTCTCTATGGGAGAAAAAGTTCTCCTCAACTTCAATAACAAAGTATCTCCACCAATGAACTGGGCCTGGTTATGTGGAAGACACTTTCTCTAGGTCCTGAGGTCCTCTCTAGTAGAAACCCATTACACAGACCTGAAGGAGTCCTGGACTGAAGAGTAGGTTGTAGGACCTCAGTCCTGGCTCTTCAACATATTGGGTAAGTCACACAATCCCTCACTTGCCTTGCCTTTCCTCCGTTTGGAACGGAAACATGTGCTATCTTTTACTTATAATCTCTCGGGGAATCTAGCCCATTAACTGGTGCTCATTAAATGCTTGTTGATTGATTAAAGGGTTACTTGAGAGGGACATGTGGAGAAGCATCTTTCAGCTGGAAAAGCATGATTGACATCTACTCATCAAGCTCTGCAATAATGGTGACTATGTGTTCCCCATCCTCATCACGTTGCTCAGATGTTCTCTTTATCAAGATTCTCCTGATCACCAGTGACATCTTTCTCCTCTTAGACTCCAGGCAATAGACAGATAGACCTCTAAGGCACCCATCCATGACACCTCTGTGACTGAATGTCAATACCCTTCTCCTTTTTAATTCCTGGAAGTGACTTTATGAGCCCTGGGCTCACAGGCTGCCACTCTGAAGGTGGCCAGTTTCATTCTGCTCCTCTTTCACTATCATTTCTGTTCAGGATCATTTTTCTGTTTCAACTGTCATCTTGATGAAGTGGAGCAAAAGCAGTTCCTCTTCCCGAGGCTTCAGATCAAATTTCCAGAGAGAAAAAGCCAGGACAAAGGGCACATGGATAAGTATGTACCTGTTTACACTAAAAATCAACTTCTCACTAGGCTTAAGGTGAAGGAGGTGACACCGCCTGCATCCCACATATCCCCCAGGGGCAGAGGCGGGACTCACAGCCTTATAACAGATCTTCCAGAGAGACACCTCCATAAATCCTTCTTTTCTTCACTCTGACAACTGTTCTTATAATTGGTTTGGCTGATGTAATATGTGTGCATTTGTGATCTAGCTTTGGAAATTCTCATCTATTTTATTTCTGAGTCTTGGTTCAAACTAATTTCAACATCCTGTTAGGCAATGGTAATAATGCTACATTATCTGATATTCATCATTGTGTCTGTATTAAGGATGTTGTTGAAGAAGATGTACATTATATTGAACATGGTGAGAACTAATGGAAGACAGTTCTATCTAGTGTTATTATTAGAATAATTCTACTTTTCTGTAGCACTTGGCTTGATTTTATCTTGACACTGCAAATTGTGTAGTTGATCATACATTCTTTTCTGTGTAATATTCAGAGCGTAATTTGTATCTTGCTGATAGCACAGGTATAGGACTCTATGTTGTAAAAGATTGCATAACCTGGGCTTCCCTGGTGGCGCAGTAGTTAAGAATCTGCCTGCCAATGCAGGGGACACGGGTTCAAGCCCTGGTCCAGGAAGATCCCACATGCCGTGGAGCAACTAAGCCCGTGAGCCACAACTACTGAGCCTGTGCTCTAGAGCCCATGAGCCACAACTACTGAAGCCTGCGTGCCTAGAGCCCATGCTCCGCAACAAGAGACGCCACCTCAGTGAGAAGCCTGCGCACCGCATCAGAGAGTAGCCCCCGCTCACTGCAACTAGAGAAAGCCCGCGCACCTCAACAAAGACCCAACACAGCCCAAAATAAATTAAAAAAAAAAAAAAGATTGTATAATCTTATACCTGGCACCATTTTCATTTCATTCCTGCCTTACTTGGATTTTTCTGTTTGATCTCTAAAAGGCTATGTGGTATAATCTGGAGAGCTCAATCTTTGGAGTAGGACAGATGTTTGTTAGTTTATATTCTGGCTTCATCATTGCTGTGTGACCTTTTCATTTCCTCTCTAAGACTCATTTTCCTTATCTGGAAAATTATGATAAAAATAGTACCTATTCCTCATTATATGTATTGTGAGAATAAAACATACAAAGCATGTAGCACAGTGATTGATTGGCACATAATCGCATACATGTTCAAGAAATAGAAGCTACCATGATCACCACATATGTTTATCTTCCTGTTTCTTAAAAACTTTCAGGCTGTCCTAAATGCAAGCCTCTATCCTCTGATTCCAAATCTAGTAAGCCTTTCACGACATCACACATCTTCACTGTGACTCACATTTCCAAAATTCTTCACTTTAGTCTTCAGCAACTGCATGAATCTCAGGTTAAAAAAATCCAATATTCAGGGACATGAATACCTTATTAAGTGCCAATCATTTTCCCACTAAACTCTATACAGCATCAAAATCTCAAAGTAGATTGAGACAAACCTATTGAACTGTATTCTCGCTCAGCGGCTTCTTTTTACAGCCTCTGGTTGTTTCCCAAACACCCTGCTCACCAAATCACCATCCCCTTCTCTGCTTGCAGGTAGACCTCAACTTTGTCCACCACTCCCCCTTACCCTCTATATATAATCCATCACTCATCCTAGCAAATTTCACTTGACTGCCTACTGGTCCTCTCCACTCACTCTCAATTCCTGTAACAACCATCTACGTGACCTACCCACTCCCCCCACTCACCTGCTCAACCTCAACTCTCCTGCATATCATAACCAAATGCAAGATAAGGTGCATTTCTTTTCTTTTGAAACATTTAAAAAATGTAGCCTTGGTGGTTCTCTGTTTGTTAGCCTACTTTTCGGAAAATAGATGCCAGTCTCCCTTTCTTTCAGTCAACTCAACTCAAGAAGGGAAAAGGATACCTTGTCCTTCCCCACACAAAAGGACTCATAGCTTCTCTATTAGCACTGCACCCCCCAGTAATACAATGTCTCCCCTCCTTTCTCAATTTCTTATCATATTGATGTACTGTGAGGTAGCTGCCACTACTGCTGGCTCACTGGCTAGTCTCATTAAAAATTCACGTAGGGGCTTCCCTGGTGGCGCAGTGGTTGAGAGTCTGCCTGCCAATGCAGGGGACACAGGTTCGAGCCCTGGTCTGGGAAGATCCCACATGCCGCGGAGCAGCTAAGCCTGTGAGCCACAATTGCTGAGCCTGCGCGTCTGGAGCCTGTGCTCCACAACAAGAGAGGCCGTGACAGTGAGAGGCCCGCGCACCGCGATGAAGAGTGGCCCCCACTTGCCGCAACTAGAAAAAAGCCCTCGCACAGAAACGAAGACCCAACACAGCCATAAATAAATATATTAATTAATTAATTAAAAAAAAATTCATGTAGTAGTTTTTATCCTCAGTTTGGGACCTTAACTGCAATTCTGAGACAACAGCAGATGTCTCTATGGGCATTTTGTTATGTATAAAAGTACACCTTGGACCTATCATAAAACATATTTAATAATGACTTTGATAAGCCTTAAGTAGCTTACGATCAAAATGTCATGTTGTCAGACATAGAAAACAAACTTATGGTTACCAAAGGGGAAAGGGAGGTGGGGTAGGGATAAATTAGGAGGTTGGGATTAACAGATACACACTACTATACATGAAATAGATAAACAACAAGGATTTGCTGCATAGCACAGGGAACTCTATTCAATATCTTGTAGTAACCTATAATGCAAAACAATCTGAAAAAAAAATATGCAACAGTCACTTTGCTGTACACTTGAAGCTAACACAATATTGTAAACCAACTATACTTCAGCAACAAAACAATTTTTTTTTTAATGTTGGGTTGTCCCTGGCTAGCATGAGAACCATCCTTTTAGTTCTGTCACTGAGTGGTGCTGGGCTATGGTATAAAGAACAGAGGGTCTTTGGGCCCTGGTGTGTGAGTCAGACCAACACAGAACCTCAGAAGTAGTGTGAAGTGAAGAATTTGCAGCTTTAGCTGGTAACTGTCTGTCTCACTCACCAGGTAACTACTTGGCACTTTCACTTTGCTCTAGCGGACATCACCTAAGAGCAGTTTCTGGCTGACTGCCCTGTGGTCTGTTTTCGTTTCCTGTGATACGGTGACAGCCAGCTACACCACAATTAAAGTTTCATGCCATAGCTAGTAAACAAATAGGGCAAGTATGATGAGACAAAACAAGGCACCACCTAGCAGATGTGAATGTAGTAGCGTGCGAAAAAAAATGCCTTGCTTATTTATTCTGTTGCTACTTCCAAGAGCATCCATTGCCATAGCAACACATTAAGCCTCCTTTCTTACATCTTTAGTCAACATAATGTGGCATAACCAGCATCAAGAATTGAAACTCACAGGAGATATTAACAATAACATTGCATTTAACAAGACAACATAATAAACAGATCCACCTCCTAAATTTACCTAGTACAGCATCTATTTCGAGGAAGTGCAAAATGCCTTTTAGAGTCTGTTCTCATTTCTGCTGCTTTCTCATTTCTGCTGCTCTCACTGTGGGGAATGTAAAATTCAAGTATCAGCTTCCTTTGCAGGACACTGAAAGATCATCCGCCCAGTAATTTGTGGACGGAATCAGGATAACAAAGCTAGGTTCTTCTTCTCTCTGTTAGTCAAGCATCCTTCATCAATCCTCATTCCCTTTGCTGAGGAATTAATCTATCTCCCCCCAGAACTGAATCAAAAGACAAGTGAAATCTCCTGGAGCTATGTGTTCTAATACAGTAGCTACTACTCATGTGTGGTCTTTGAGCACTTGAAATGTGGCTGAACCCAATTGAGATATGCTGTAAATACAGAATACACACCAAATTCCAAGTATTTAGCACAGAAAAAAAAAGTAAAATATCTCATTAACAAGTGTTTATGTTGATTGCCTATTAAAATGACATGTTGAATACATTGGGTTTCTTCTTATTTTTTAAATGTGCCTACTAGAAAATGTAAAATACCACGCATAGCTCGCATTTGTGGCTCACAATCTATTTCTATTGGGCAGCAGTGCTCTGGGGCTGAAAGCAGTCACCCACCTAGGAGTGATGACTCACCTCCTCCTCCACTTCTCCCTGGACAGCTCGTCTTCTCACTCTCTCCTCCACGTTCCTTCTCCTCTCTGCTTCCTTGTTATTTATTTTGATCCTTGTTGCTATGTTTTTTGCTTCTTTTTTCTCTTTCTCTCCCTGAGATTTGGAATAAAGAGAAAGGAGAAGGTGGTGAGAGAGAGAAAGAAGGATGATGAAGTGGGAAGTGGGTCGTGGTTCAGTGTCTTAATTCTGTATATAGATGTCCATCCATCTTCAAAGTTGGCTCTAGAGAGACCTGAAAAGGAGACCACCACGATTTCCAGCAACTCCTCTCCTCATTCTCAGAGGGAAACGTCTCTAACCACCACATTTCCCTAAGAAGACATAAGCTACTTTTACAGATCCCCCTCCTTACTGCCACCTGAATTTGCCCCCCAGGGCAAGTGATGGATTTGACTGTAAGACTGGGAACAACCTGACAATCACTGGACCACAATACAGAAGAACGGATCACTGCTTTAAGTCTCAGGCAGCGGATCTTGTCACCACCTGGATCATTCTCTCTCTTGAGTTCTTAGACCTCTGTTTTAGGCTGAATAATGCCTCTCCCCTTGCCCCACCCCCCCTGCCCCTGGTCCAAATCCTAATTCCCCTGAACCTGTGAATCTTTTATTTTACATGGCAAAGGGACTTTGCAAGATTTGATTAAGGAACTGGAGCTAGGAAGATTATCTTGGATTATCCGGGTGTGCCGCATGTAATCACAAGGCTTTTTCTAAGAGGTTCAAAGTCAGAGATAAGGCAAGATGATGATGGTAGCAGAGGGAGATATGGGGCCAAGGAATGTGGGTGGCCTCTAGAAGCTGGGAAAAATAACATGGAAATGGATTCCATCCTAGAGTCTCCAGAAGGAACCAGCCCTGGTAACACCTTGATGTGAGACTTCTAACTTCCAGAACTGTAAGATAAGAAATTTGTATTGTTTTAAGCCACAGAGTTTGTGGTGATTTGTGACAGTGGCTGTAGGAAACTAACACAACCTCCAGGAGCCCAGATGCAGCTGATTCTTTCAGGCAGGCCCTAACTGGTGGGGCCAGTCTAGCTTCAGCTCCACTATCTGAACTAAAGTATGCAAATCAAGGCTGTGAGGCTTCTAAGGGTTCTGTGGAAGGAAGCCCCATTGCATTCTCCAACTCTGGCCATTCTGGAAAGCCCTAACAGAGCTCATTCTTTTCCCTACTTCACCCAGTTCTCTGTTTATTCACCATCTGTCAGAACTCCGAAGGCAGAGGTAGACGGTGGCACACGAGAAGCGACGCTTACTCCAGACCCTAACATCCTGTTTACACTTGCTCTCAGACTTAGGAGCTCAACAACTAAAGGCTCCAGTTCCAGCGCTGCTCCCAGGTTTCCCTCCTCAACTGCCTCAACCCTACTTTCACTCGCCCCATGATTCAGCCCCATAACAATCCTGCCTGCATTTATGTTATGCCATCTAGGTACCGTGCTCTACGGCAAACATCATGGTGGTGTTCTAAAATGTACATGGCGTGTTGCGTTTGCACCAAGGAAACACTTTCAGAGAGGAGAAGTTCTACATATATGAAATGGGTAAGGTGCAGAAGTATCTCTGGCTATGCTAGAAAATGAATGGTTCAGACTATAAATGCATCTCATTCTGTTAAAATTTTATTTGTTCATGATTACGGTGTTTTATCACCTGTGTTGTTACTTGAACGATTTACAGCTGCTTGATAACTAAAACTACATATATAGTGCTCTGCAACTTACAGAGTTAATTTACATATATATTGTTCTCACAGGTTTGTGAAATAGGTAATAAAATCTCCATCTGATAGATGAGAGTCTGAGAAGTTTCTGTGCTTGCCCAAAGTTTTATAGAGAATAGCAAAAGGAGTCTGCAGTAGAACCCTGATCCCTCTGGACTCCACGTCCAGCCACATCTTTTCTCAATTACATAGTAGAAATTTCAAGTGAATCTTCCTGTGTGGATTCGTACTGAGGCTGGAGTTTAGGCACTGAAATTGATAAAACACTTCTCTATTACACCACAAGGCACCATGGGGCTGGCAGAGTCTCACAGCTCTTGATGAGACAAGGTCACAGGACTTGATCCATATGGAACTAATACCTCTGGGAGGCTAATGGGTTAAACAGTTCAGCTTTTGAACTATAAGAACAGTGTAAAAAATTTGATAAACGATACTGAAAATCTATGTCAAAGTCTCGAAACACAGCAGCAAAAAAAAAAAAAAAAAAGCTAAAATAAGCACAAGCTTATCACAACACAAACTGCGACCATCGTTATTTAATTCAATGTCTTTTCTTACGTAATTCGATTCTCATACATGTCATTTCCTAAATAATATACACACAATGGAAAAGTCTCCATTTCCAGTGGCTTATTTAATAAGTGCTGGCGAGAGACTCTGTTACTTTTTTTTTGCCTGTTCCTGCATTTCTCGCGCACCCAACCCCCAGCAGCCTTGGAAATAAGTATTCTGGTCCCTAAGGGAATGTAAGCAGAGCCTGGCCAATCAGAGTTCCCCGTTCACTCCTGAGTCTGTGGTGATTGGTCCAGGGGTGGTCATGTGATCCGTGAAAGACCAATAAAGGTTTTCCCCTTTTAACAAGGCCTTTGGAAAAGGAAACTCTCTTTACGCTGCAGTTACTCAAGCAGGAGGCAGCCAGACCTCGTCTTGCCGGCACCCTGGAGAAGCCTTTCTACAGACTGCGGCTAAGTAGGGACGGGTTGACCGGAAGCTGCATGAAGGAGAAAGGAAAGGAAAAGCCTGGTGATGTGAAGCCCCATTCTAGTCTCTGGACCCTGCAGCTCTTCCTTTGAGCCTGTGAACTACCCCTAGAACAGTCAGAGCTACACATGCCAATCAACTGTATACTTTCCTCAAGGTGGTCTGTTTCCGGAGAAGGAAGAACCTGCCCACCCTGGGATGGAGGCCTTAGCAGGCTCCCTCCCTAGCTGTAGATAACTTGACATGAGGAGCATTTGGACTTTAGGGAGGAAGAGTGGAGGGACTCTAGCGGGACTTCGGACTTCAGGCCTCTTCTTTTCCTCTTGGTTGAGCTAGAGGACTTTCTACACGTGAGGAAGACATTTTCCTAAATCCAGGAGCTGGTGGCCAGGAGTGAAATGCGGTGTCAGGGAAAGGAGAAATGAGGGAAAACTTACAAGAGATGAAGGGAAGAACTGTTATTTAGAATTTAATTCAACAAACCCTGACTTTTTCAAAGCACGAGGGATTCCTTAGTAAGTAATAACAGAAAAAGTCACTGCCATCAAATTATTTTTAAAATGTCGGGAATGAAAAAAAAAAAAAAAATGTCGGGAATGATAAATTTCGTCAAGGAAGGTCTATCTAAAGAGGTTTTTAAGTCAACACCTGAATGAAACAAGGAGAAAGCTAAGTAAAAATCTGTAGACAAAAATATTCCTGGGAGAGGAAACAGCTAAGGCAAAGGTCGTAAGAAGGGAGAAAAAAAAAAAAAAAAATTTTTTTTGCCTCTTAATCAGTAGTGTCTTTTTTTTCTTAATTAAATTTTTTTTTATTGGAGTAGAGTTGTTTTACACTGCTGTGTTAGTTTCTGCTGTACAGCAAAGTGAGTCAGTTATACATACACATATATCCACTCTTTTTTAGATTCTATTCCCATATAGGTCATTACGGAGTATTGAATAGAGTTCCCTGTGGTATATTTGAAGAACAAAAAGAAGGCCGGTATGGTTGGAAAGCAATATCATGGAATGCAGGTCTTTTAACCTCACCATTGATGACATTTGGGGCCAGATAATTTAAAGAAGATGTAAAGTTATCATTAATTAGAGATAATATGAAATACTCTGATATACTCAAGAGAATCAACTGAAAAAACAACAAATGTAGAAGATCTATGGAAACCAAACTGTAAAACACTCCTGTAGGACAAAAAAAAAAGTTATGGACAAATGGAAAGGCACAATGTGTGGGAGAGGAAGGCTTGGTATCAAAAGGGTTTAAGTTCTCCAAAGCTGATCTGTAGTTCTAACATGATTCCAATAAAAATATCAACAAGATTTCATTCTTGCACTAGGTGATTATAAACTCATATGAAAATATCAACAAGCAAAGAATAGTCAGAAACATTCTGAAAAATGAATGTAATGAGGAGAATTCGCCCTGTAAATTATTAAAACATAACAAATAGGTATAGCAGTGTGATACAAGTTTAAGAATAGACATTGGTGAACAATATAGAACCCACTAATACAAACAAATGCAAGTGATAATTCAGTAAATAATGAGTGGTGTCTTAAATCAATACGGAAAATATTAAGAATTAAATGGTATTGGGATAACTAGATAGCCATCTAGAAAAATATAAATCAGATGTAAACTAATATTTTATGCAAGAATAAATTCCAAATGGATCAATGATTTAAATGTATATATAAGATGGAAGCCCTAAAATTACTAGGGAAAAAACTTGAGAGAATTATTTATAACCATGGAATGTGGAAAACCTTTCTAATTAAAATACGATCTCCTAAATCTTTAAAAGATTGAAAAAAGATGACTATGAATTTTTTAACTCCTGACAAAACCACTACAAGAAAAGTCAAAAGAAAAAAGACAAATTGAGAAAATCAATTTGCAACCGTATCACAAAGGGCTCTTTTAACATCGTTAAGAGTTCCTATCAATCAGTACAGACCAGCAACCCATTAGAAAATTGGGTCATCTATTTACTATTTCCCACTTTAACATCTTTTGAACATCTAAATATATTACATTTTCAAAAGACTAAATAAAATAAAAACTTAAATATAGAGATACTCTGGCTACTGTTTGGGTATGTTTCAATACAGATCATTACACGTAAGTACTGACCTGTGTGAATCGGTATGTTTATAGAAACTGATAAATGGTGTGAGTTTCATGGCTGAGTTGACACAGTATGAAAATTAGTGCATGAACTAATAAGACAGAAAACTGATCCATGAACTGATGAAGCAAATCATAACCAGAGGAAATTGTAAGAACTTAAACACATTACACAACCACTTTTTTCCCTTCTCCATCTCCAACTGTTAAACTGACAGAGATTTCAGGAAAAGTTTTAGATTTCAGGGACAGGAGCATAAAATTGGATATTTAGGAAACCCTCTTAAGAGGCAAGTTGATCCCAGCTGACATTTGGGTTATTAAATAATAAAACACTAAACTAGAAGTCAGAAAACCTGGACTCTAAATCTATCTCTGATGGCTGATATGACACTTGGACACAAAATAATACGATAGGAAGATCTGAATCTCACCAGTATCCCAAGTTATCTAGCACAGGCCCTGGCACAAAGAAAATAAGCAATTCTAGTTCCTTCACTTATCTTTCTCATTCCGATAATGGTTCTGTTTATTTGATTGTCTCACCAGATTGTAAACAGTCTGAAGCATGTATATTAGTTACCATTTGATTCCACTGTGTATGTCAAGAAAAAAAGATCACATGATTTAAACAAGGGGAAGTATTATTTTCCTCTCACATTAAAAAACGTCCAGATTTGAGAAGTCCTGGGCTGGTATGGAAACTCTACTGCTGTCATCAGAGACCCAGGCACCTAACATCCTGCTCACCACCCTAGTACACGGCTTCCATTCTCGAGGTTGCTTTATGGTTCCACATACCTGCCGGAGCTCCAGCTATCAAACCTGGTGTGCATGTAATTATGAGTAAAAGAAGACAGACACAAAAGAGTAAATGTTATATGTGTCAGTTATCAATTTATTGCCTCTCAGCTCTAAATCTTTTCTGCCCTGCTTTGTGATACTGACGCTTGACCCTATAAATACTCTCCTTTGCCTATTCATTCAATATGAGGCTCATCAACACATGGGTCTGCAGGGACACTGCAAATCTGTAGCAGGCAAAAGGGGCTTCCCTTCCTAGTTGCAGGATACTGTTTTGGGTGTCTGGAAGCTAGGAGATTCGCATGTGGGTGGCCTGGTAGTGCTCGCATCAGTAACCCTCACAGACCCACATAGGCCTGTGTCCTACACCAGCTAGGAAGCAACTTCTCTGGGCAAGTTCTAGCCTATAGCTTCTAGCAAGGTTCTTTGCTACCAGCAGGCTGCCTGCTCCCCTGAGAGGTAAGTTCTCTCCAACCAGGTCTGAATCTCAGAGGTGAGGGGAGAGCATCCTTTAATTTCCTGGTGTCTTTCTTGATCATCCCAAGGCTTAGAGGTAGTAGCTGCCATCTGTATTTGCTACTTTGTACCCCTTAGAATCCTCTTTTACCCATCTTAGTGGTTAACTACCTTTTAATCATTAATTCTTTATATTAAATTTTCCCTGTTGAAATTACCAGTGTAGTTTCTGTCTCCTGATGGGACATTGCCTGATTGACTATGTGATTCCGCTTATATGAAGCTCAGAATCAGGCAAAACTAATCTATGGTGATAGTGGTTAGCTCTGGGAATGTTAGTGACTAGGATGGTCATAAGGGAGCTTTCTGGGGTGCTGGAAATATTTTTATATTTTAATCTGGGTGATGGTTTCGTGAGTGTGTGTACATGTAAACATCGATTAACCTATATGATTAATATCTGTACACCTTCTTCTATGTAAATTATTCCTCAATTATAACATGGGGGAAAAAAAATCTATGTTGCAAGCCAAAAGAGAAGGTAAAGAGATAGATAAAAAGAAAACTCTTTACAGCTGAACCAACCCCCTTTAAGCAGTTTCCCAGTGTTATCACACCACAGGTACCCTGAATGCCATGGGCCTGAACAAAACCACATGGCCATAACTAGCTGCAAAGAAGGTGCCAGTGTGCCTAGCTCAAAATCAGAGTTCTGTTAGCTAAGGAGGAAGGTGAGAGTGGATGCTGATGTAGGCAACTAGTAGTCTCTGCCACAACAGATACTATATTAAATTTGCTAAATATTTATTCAGTGATAGCCATGGGATTAAGCCCTGGGGATACAGCTATAAACTAAAATGGCAGGAGCCCCTGCCATCAGGGAGCTTACATTGTAGTGCTTGGCTCGTAGCAGACTCTGAAAAAAAGGTTTGCTGAATAAATATGTGAATGATAAGGGGATGAACGAATGGATGAATAATACTTGTTTCAATGGGAATAAATTACGTAGGGAACTTCAACCACAGCCATCATCTTGAAAAGAGTATTTGCCTTACTGGAAAGAAGTGAGTTATCCTTAAAAGGCTGGTCCGCCTGATCCATCATACAAGAAAAGTTCTAGAAAGCTATAAATCACCCCCAAAGAAGTGACTTACCAGGGGAAGCCAAAGCTGGAATCCCTCTACTGGGAGAAGATATCAGTGTGTCACCTCTTCCGGAGCCCCATTGGAATTTGAGATCTCCCAGACATATGGCTTTAAATATAATGATTAAGGAAGGGCACCAACTAAAAAGCACAGTAACCGAATTCTAGGAAAATACATGCTGCCCCTGAGAGATAAGGAAGCATGTATAAACAAAGGCTTGCCAGAGAACAGTTTGCCTTGGATGAGATCTCGCCTCAAGCTTGGGTTTAGAAGCTCTGTGCCTTTTTCAGGGCCTCTCGAGACACTTTTTCTGGCTCTTATCACTGGGCAGCGCACATACACAAAACTCCTTTAATTTAGAGAGCTGAATTGGACAAGACCCTCTGCCTGCCTTATGAGTGAGACATGAAGAATATCACAGTGGGTGGGCTTGAGGCTATCACTAGGCTTAAGGGCAGAGTGGGGGCAGAATTTTGAGGGAAGAATGTTCACAAGATGATGGGGAGAGAAGAGAGAAGGAGCCAGAGTCGCAGTTGTTTCTTCCCACGTCAGGAGCACCTAATTCAAGAGAAAGCCTGGGCTATAGATATGTCAAAGGGCATTAGAATGGGAATAGACTCTGGCTACCAAGTTCTTTTTACAGTGGCATTGAAATCCTATACTGGGGCTAGTTTTTCTAAATTAGAGAGTTTAGTGAAAAAATAGCCCAAGAGGACAGTGGGGCTGTTTCCTTGCTGTGTAACTATGAGCAATCACCTCTCCAAACCCAAGTTTCGTTGACCATGAAATGGAGGGTTACAATACATAACATGAGTGGCTGGCAAAAAAAAAGAACACTCTTTGGAGGATGATTAAACTTTAACTGCCAGGGAGGTACTCATCCTTAAAAGAGCATTTACATGAATCATAAATCATAACTTCATAACTTATATTGCCATTTCCCATCTGGAAATCAGAAGTTTTAATAGGCAGTAGCCATTTAACAGGTGCCTTGCATATAATTTTTATTCAAGCCAGACCTTCTGTTTGGTCAGTCCATTCATTTTATAATGAGATGGAAATGTTCCTGTAATGATGACCAAATGTAATGGAAGGGTTTGTAATAGGATGCTATGGTATAAAGAATTCTGAATCATGCTTCTATGTATTTATTTATTCACTTATTTACATATACTCTGACTCATTCTAAAAAAAAGAATTTGAGTTGACTTACAGCAGAAACACCACAACATGACAAAATATAAATTAAAAAGGAAAAAACTGTATCAGGGCCAAGATAAATTAGAAGAGTGGGTCATGACGTGGAGGAAAATAAAAGAGATGTATTCTGTAAGGGATTACACAGTTGCTATAATTTATTTCTGAATTTGTTTCTGAGCTTTTCTGAAACAAAGACAAAAGGAAGAGATGGACAGTTACATAGCTCTTATTATCTAAAGGGAAAAAATAAAACCATACTATTTCCTCAGAAGGATGAGAATTCAATGATCTGAATTATAGAATGACTTATATCACCTTGGGTAAGCCATCCAACATTTCTGGGTATCCCCGAGTCTTTATAAAATGAGGAGCTGGAGGGCTTGACCAGGTGACTGAGTTCTAGCTAATGATGTGAGAGGAAGTGATATGTGTCCCTTTCAGATCAAACCTTCCTCCTTTGTCTTCCCCTCAGCAGGCTGCAAATCAATTCTCAGCGATTCCCAGGTTGGGTTCTGCAGTAAGCAGACTCTGAGCTGAATGGTTATTAGGAAGGACCTGGGGACAGATAACTATGCAACGGAGGGAAAAAGCAGGATTGGGCAGAGGGGTAAGTCAAGCTGTGAAACAGACCTGATGCCAGCATTGGCCAACACCAGGGATCTCAGGAGCTAAAGCAGTCCCATACAGTCAGCTCCTGTTGAACTGAAATAGCTAGTACGCCTACTTCCATCAATCCTTGGATGTGGGCCACTCTAGAAAGTGACCCTGGGTCAGGTCACTGGACGTCTGAAGGCAACAACTCCTCCTTTGAAGGGGGTCTGGGTGGTGCATCCCCATATCTACAACACAGGGTGACCTGCAAAGTCACAAGCCAAACATGGCTGAGTCCAGCATGGCATTCCTACTCTCCACTCTGTTGAACTTTAAAATCAAAATGGTTCAGTGTACCTGTTACAGCAGCTAGTGTTGTGTTATTTAAAACACACGTGCCTGTGCGCATATGCGCGTGCGCACACACACACACACACAACCTTTAGACGTGCCCAACGCTTGAATAAAAGACCAAGTCTGTAGTGCCTAGGTACTAGAGTGGATATTCCTGCTTCATTAAATTAAGGGTTAATGTAGAGTCTGAACAGAGCTGTGAAGTTGATAGAATGTGTCTTCATGGCCTCAACCTTTGTTCTGTGACTGTCCCATCTTCCCACGCCCACAATCAGCCACTCTCCAACTTATTTCAGTAAACAAAATTTATACCTTCATGTTCCTCATACTTGCTGCCTTTGGAAAATCTTCTTTGATTATCTTCATACACTCAGCACTGCTTCTAATAAAAGTTACAGTGGGTTTTTCTTCCCCTGGGGAAAATGCATTCTTAAACCCAGAAATAAAGGGAGGCAACCGCTATATGGAATTTCACACATACACTGTGGGAGATCAAGAAAATTTGCGGATATTAGGAATCCCAACCAAACTACCAGGAGGGGAGGGAACGTAGCTGTTTTTTTATGATCAGCCCTCTCTTTAACTACATGGCTCCAAGGCTGAGTCCTATATGGCCTTAGGCTACACCAGACTGGGAATTAAAATGAGGTCAACTCATAAGACGTATCCATATTTATCTCAGAGGAGTCTTGTAGGAATTCTCAAGTAATCTTTCCATACTCTTGTGCTTTAATGCCCTCATCACTGTGTCCATTGCCCAAGAACGCTCGTGAAGCACGTCTTAACCTCTGCAGTTAAGGCAGGGATGCCGTCTCTGTGAGCTGTTGGGTTGCCTGGAGGTGTCGGTGTGGAGTACACTATCAGAGCGCTCTCTAGGCTGGAGCTGCTGTTCCAGACAGAAGGATGGAGAAAGCTCCTCCCACTACCTGGGTCAGATTCTCAAGTGAACTCTGCTGTTTTAACTTCATACCCTGAAGAATGCCCTGTGAAAAGAGCACCCCGTGAGAGGCCGCACAGATTTAGAGTATAACCCCTCTCTCAATATATGTCAGTTCTCAGTTCTTGAAATTGAGTCGGCTGGTCTGGGCCAGGCCGGGCCATCACGGGGAACCACTCTCTGGGAGAGATGCCAGGCTATCTTCTTCAACTCATTTTGTCAGCACAGAATATAGCCTCTCATTCTCATTTCACTAAAAACCCTCATTCAAATTGACGCCTGGAAGCAACCCTGCTAGATCACGTCCAAACACATCTAAATCCCAGTTTAGAGTTAAACTGAGACTTCCACTACTCAACAGAAGTAAATTTTCGGAAGAGTAGGAATAATAATAATATTATCAATATAGTAACAGCTGACATTTATTGAGGGCTGTTTGCCAACCACTGTGCTACATGCTTCTCAAGCATTTTCTGATTTAAGTACTATCAAAAAAATGCAAAAGATATTCTTTTTTTCACCATAAAAAAAGTAAACTAAGGTACAGAGAGTGAAATATTATGTCTAAATTCACAAATCTAGGAATTTGCTGAGCCCAGATATGAACCCTACATCTTAGGTTTACAACCGCTGTCCTCTGCAGATAGGCACAAGGTATTGACCTTCAAGTCAGGATGCCCTGCTTACAGAACTTGAGAACTCATTTCATTAGATGGAGTTATTCAGAATGTGAATAACCTGTGGTTAACCCTTCAGGTTTTGTACTGTCTTAAACAGATATGAAAATAAGACCCCACGAAGCCCAAGTGATCAGGAATTCTACCAAGGGCAGAACATCCTTCTGGGAAGGTTGCCGTGTGATTAAAGGCACCAGTATCTATCCTGTGTCTTTCACAGAATCTGAACATCATTTAGGTTCAAAGTCTTTTGAGTCTTCAGGAGACCCTAATATTGTACAAAGGACAGGTAACTGAGTAAAGAAAAGACTTCTGTTTCTGAGGGACACCAGTAGACAGGAGGATAGGAAAATAATAGGGAGGGATTGGGTAACCAAGAGGGGGAGTGTCCAAAATAAACTTTATTGTCTAGCTCAAGGTAAGCCCTGATCCTGGATATGTATCAGGTATCTTGTAAGTGCTCACATATTTGGAGCTTACAGTATTCACTAGCCTCTGTCAATTCCCAAACTATGTGACATCTCTGCTGCTTGATCCCTCCTCCTCCTCCTTAATGCTGTCTTGCTATCTCCCTCCCTACAACGACTTCCTTAATATCACAGTATTGGTCGGTTTTTGCCATTGCAACAAATAACCCTCAAAATCAACGACCTACACAACAAATATTTATTTCTTGCTCACATTACATGAGGATTGCATGTTGGTTATGGTTTGGCTGGGCTCCACGTGTCTTCTCATTTTGGGATCCATGATGATTAGCTACCATCTTGCCCATGCTGTTTTCATGGAGGAGGACAGAAACAAAAGAAACAGAGCCATTCCATGCATAATTAAAGCTTTTGCTCAATGTGCTATTTGTCATGCCCGATAACAATCCATTAGCTTAAGCCAGGGACTGTACCTCATTTAGCATGGTGGTGGGCGACATGGTGAAGGTGGGAAGGCAATGAATAATTCTGAACAAATAAGAAGATCTACACTTCACAGGGTCCCCTCCAATTTCTCTTGCCATGTCTACACAGTCACAAAACACGGTTCTTCTCTGTCTCACCCTCTCAACATGCTGTGTGCTCTAGACTTCTGTCCTGCTCCTTCTTCCTTTTCCTCTGCACGTTTTCCTGGAGCCCGGCTGTGCATATCCATGGGACCAGCTACCAGTGCCCTCACTTCTGTATCTTTAGCACCACTTTTCTCCTTGATTTCAGGTACGTATTTTCCCTATAGATTGAATACCTCTACCTAAATATCCTTCCGGTACCACAAACTCAAGGTAGGCAAATACTATTTAATGATTTATCCTGATACTCCCTAAATTTATGTTTTCCCTGTATGGTCTGAATTGTCTGCTACAATCACCAGTTCTGCTAGATGTTAATCTTCAATACGAATTCTTGACTCTTCTTTCTCTTCTTCCCCATAAATTCCAGCATCACAACAGCCTCCTCCCAGTCTGTCGCACTCCTCTTCCCTACTGTCCTGGTTCATGCCCTTATTATCCTGTCAGCAGTGAACCACTGTAATAGGCTTCCAACTGGCCTGCTCTTCTCCAGCTTCTCCCAGTGTCTATTCTCCTCCACAGATCTATCAGAGTGATCTTCCTAAAGCATAAAATACTCACGATCTTTTCCAGGGGATGGTTCTTCAGTAGCTCTCCATAAATTCAAACTGTTGGAACCACAGGGGTCCATGGAGGCAACTTATGGACCAACAAAGGGGGAAAAGAGTAGGAATTTGTGCATTCCCTTCTCTTAATTTAGCCAGAAGCTCTGTTTTATAGGTAGACCCCCTATACTATTGAATAAAGGATTCCTGAAATATCAAACCAACAGACAAGCAAAAGGACTTTGACAATCCCTCACCAGCAGAAATTAAGCAAATTTCTTAAAGATGTACACTGCATAGTCAGGCTTCAGTCTCCTTTTCTAACTAACCTCCTGCCATTCCTTTTCCCCCAGTCCTACCTCATTTACACTCTTGCCACCAGGACACCAGCTACACTGACATATTCAATGTAGTTCTCTCTCCTTTTCTTCAATTCCACCAAGACAATTTCTGCTCTGAATTTTGATCCAGCCTCAAACAAAGCCATCTCTAGCCTGCCCATTCCCATCACAACCAGCCCAGGCAGTTAGCTATCCCTTCTTTGATTCTTGTAAACTCCTTTTAAATAGCACCCTTTACTCTGCATTATTGTTTGTTTTTTTTTGCTAGGTCCGTCTTCCCAAGTAGTTGGGAGTTTCTTGAAGACAAAGCTGTGTCTTATTTGTCCTTATATTCTTGGTACCCTGCATAGTGTCTGAGTCAGAACAAGTACTTAAATATTATTTATAATGGGACTGAATGAAAGCAGTGATAATAGCAAAGCACCCTATCCTTAATCAGAGCCCAAGAAAACATTTGTTGCTCTTTGGATTCTATAGTGGGCATTTGCCATTGTCAAATACCCTTCTATGTTTGGAGTTTCTTTTCAAGAAGAAAGCCAGAAATCAACTCTCCTTGACTCTCGTTCAGTTAGGATGTGGGCATGAAATCCTGAATCTATCCATCATATGACCTCTCGTGAAACTGAGTCAGAAGTGATTAATGTAAGAAAACATGGTTTCATCTTTGGTAGATGAGGCATCTGTCTTCCTAAGAATGGAAGTAGTGGAGCTACTGGTATCTCTGCTCCAGCATTATGGGTATGTACCGGAGCAAGAAGAATAAAGGAGTAGTACTTGATGCCGCACCCAAAGGTCTGAGCCTGATTCTTTGCCCCTTTCAATGTTTCTGTTTAATAATCTTAATAACCATATCATGTCCTATAGATCTGCTAAAATTAATCAGCAGAAAAAACCTAGCTCTGAAAGGTCATTCCTCACCACCCATTGTAATATTTGTAAGAATTGCTCATCCTCTTCTCTCGTCCCATCTCACTCTTCTCAGTTTCCAAAATCCTTCCATGGAGGTTTCTGGAATTCATGGTCCCTAATCAGCAAAATTATCTATATCGTCTCTATGGTTGTCTATATATTCTCTGTTTCTTCTTGCTTTAAGTGAAAACTGGATTTTCCCTGAGGCATCGCTCCCTCTGTAGCTCTCTTCCACACTTCTGCTACCTTGGGGCCTGGAAGTAGTACAGGTGTCTTCCTTGTTCCTCACATATATTTCTAGACCATTGTCTCTCCTTATCCCTAAACCCATCCCAGCTTTGCTGCTCATGCCATTAGATTATAACACCTACTATCCCTGTTATTCACAGATTATCAGATCATTCCCCTCATACACTGAAGATTTCAAACCTAGCTCACCATCACTTTCTCCTAAATAACTCCTGTCATAATTTCTGGTTGTTTTAATACTCATGTGGACAGTTCTCCCATTGCCCTGACCTCTGAGTTTCTTAACCCCTTCCAGTAATCTTCCACCCGATCTTAGCCATCCACTTCCATTACTATACCTTAGGCATTTTCTTTACCAATAATAGTATTCTCTCCATTGTTTTAAGCATCTTGTTCTCCAACAACCACATCCCATCTTTCTGTCTTGTTCTAAGATCCCCAAATCTTTTAACCTATCCAAGTCCTTAATCCACTGACCTTACCTTATTTCACTGTTCCTCAGTCACACAGTGTCTTCATTTTTTCTATTTCCCCGGTTTTTACCCTATAGTCTATCACTGTAATCACCCCCTTTGCACACACCCTCAATGCCCTTCTCTTTCTCTCTCCATTGTATTCTCCTTGAAAAATCCAGGCAAATCAGAAATTAGCTTGGGCAGGTGAGCATGGCTGGAGAAGGACATAGGATCATGCCAACTTACTGTAAATCCACTGACCACTCACTTTAAGTGGGTTCTTGGGGCTGCCAAGACATCCTATTTTTCCTGAGTTCTTTCACTCATCCACTCTCCTGGACATCTAGTTCACACCCTTCCTCTCATTAAATGTCCAATATCTCCTCGCCACCATCACTTTCAGTTGATAACCATACTTTCTATTTCACTGAGAAGGTGTAAATATAGAAAAGGGCTTCCACACACTACTAGCCCAGCATCTGCCTACCCACCTGCAATCTATACCCACTGATTGCCTTCTATTCTCTTCGTATTGATAGCAGTCCCTGCTCCTCAACCTCCTCTGACATAATCAAGAGCATCTTTCAGCAATTCTCCAATCTCTCCTAGACTATCATTTTTTTTTCCCTCTCTGCTGTATCGTTCCCATCAGCACACACGAATATGGTACAGTTCTCCTACATTTACAATTCCATCCCTTGTCCTGTGGTCTCACGTGAACATTTTCTTTTTAAAGGAAAACTCGTTAGGTGAGTCTTCTACCTCACTGTCTCCTTGTCCCTTTCTTCCATTATCTCTTGAACTCACTGCAGGCCCACTTCCATTCTCACTGATCCCCACACGACTCTGTCCACCACCAAGATGTAACACCTTGCAAAATCAGCATTTTTGTATCCTCATGCTACTTGGCCTATCGGCAGCACTTGTTAGCTTGATTACTTCCTCCTTTTTGAAGCACATTCCTCATTTGGCTTCAGGCACGTCACTCTCACTTCTCCTGATTGGTCCTTCTTTCTCAGTCTCCTTTCTGATTCACCTTTATCTTCCCAAGATGCAAACATTTGGAATGTCCCAGGTTGTCTTTGAACCACTATTCTTGTCTATCCCTCACGTCCCCCCCACGAATGCCTCTAATCGTAAACTTTCAGTAGCACGTTTCAGCACAAAGTCAAAGTTTATTAATATCCTCCGAGACCCAACATGCTCTGGCTCCTATTACTTCTCCTGACCTCCAATCCTACTACCGTTCCCCAGATCTTCTGTTGCAGGTCTCCCTGAGAACATTCCACACTATTTCTTTGAAAAAGACTTGCATGCTCTCACCTCAGAGCCTTTGCACTTAGTTTCTTCAGTCTTGAAGGATGTTCCTCCAACGTGCACATGGCACCTGCTGCCCTCACTTCTTCTAGTCTGTGCTCAGATATTGTCTTATCAGGATGGACATAAGTATCCAATGTAAAATATTAATACAGTATTCCCCCTACAACCCAGCACTATGTTTTTTATCCTGCTTTGGTCTTCTCTATTAAATGGATCAATATCTGACTATTTGTTTGCTTATTAGTGAATCACCTGTTGTCCCCCTCCCGAGGACAGGGGATGCATCTGTTTTGTCATTCATCTATCCTCAGCTCCCAGAACAGTGCTGGGCATGTGAATGTTTGTTAAATAAATTAACAAATAATAAATTCCTTTTCTGTTTAAACAACATTGAGTAGATTCTGTAGTAGATTCTGTTTTATGCTAAGGTACAGGGTGATAAAGACTGCTACTCTCCTAGAAGCTTAGATATCCTGGAAATACAAGCCATTGTCGCTTCTAGCCTGAAATCTCTAAACAATGCTAAGGAGCATTTTCCAATAATAAGTCCATGTAGATTCCTTTGGAAACATTCAACATTAAGCAGAAATCCTTTTAAAGTAAAAACAAATAATAATGATTGAAATCAAACCTACAGTGTTGATCTTCATGATGTTTGAGCTTTAGACGATCTTTCAGAGAAAGCTGACTAATGTCTTAAGGAGTGAAAGTTGGGGCACGAAAGGATCATCTAGATATGTTTGGTCCAGTGCCCCTCTACAAAGTTCTGAGAACTCAACCTATCCATAAAATCAAGTGGTAAAATCTAGTTTTCTAGAAAAATACTTGTAATGACCTCCTCCCCTCCTCTGTTTCTCTTTTACTCCTGCCTAACTTGCCTTTAAGTATAATCTCTCTTGGCTCTCCACTCCCTGATTGATCTCTGGGTTTAGTGCTCCCTCTGGCCCCCTGGAGCTAGTATACTTCCCTCTAGACATGAGCTACCCGAGAGAGTAGCCACTAACCCCAGGTGGTTATTTAAATTAAAATTAATTAAAAGCCAATACAATTAAAATTTCTGTTCTTCAGTGGCACTAGTCACATTTCAAGTGCTCAGCAGCCGCATGGGCTGATAATTACAGTACTGGACAATACAGAATGTTATATATTCCCATGATTGCAGAAAGCTCTATTGGACAGGATCCCCCTTCTAGAATCCTGATATTTTAACATGCCTACTCTTCAGTCTTTGCCTCAGATTACAATTCCCATTGCCTCTCCAGACTCTGGAAACAGTAATACTGTGTGTGCTTGGTCAGCTCTTAGTCATAATATGGTAGCGATTAGATAATGCCAAATCTGCTCTAAGATCTTTATTCACATGAAGACTGGTGATGATGTAAAAGTCACAGGTTGCTGGAGAAAAGTGAGAAGTGCTGATCGGAGGTGAACCCACTGTGTAGAAGAAAGGGCAAAGCACCAAGATTGGAGGAGAAGTAATGAGTACTAGTGAAACTATGCAGGTAATCAAACCTCTCGGAAGGAGAGAGACTAACCAAGAGAAGAAAACAGGTAGGACCATGGAATAGTTTGCTTCCTTGTCATCACGTGAGGGAACGGGAATCTGACTTTGTTTACATCTGGGCTGTGCGGAGTCCACTGTCTGTGCTATGGCAGTAAGACCCCTACTTTATGAAAGCAGTATTGTCATGGGGGCGGGGGGGTAAGTAGTAACTGAAGGCAGGGACACTCCTTGGGCAAAGGCCTGGGTAGCAGTTTTGACTAGGTTCAGGCGCCAAACCAAATCACATAAGGGAAGAATATGACTAATATATAACAAGATGAACTCCTTCCTGGGCAAGAGAGAGAGAGAGAGAGAGAGAGCGAGAGAGAGCGAGCGTGCTACTGGTCAATGCTTGGAATTCCTGCTTAGAAAGAAAACTAATACACTCAGGAGCAAGGGTGGGAGAAGGCAGATTGCTCCCTCTCTGGAGAGGTGCTGACTTGGGTATAGCTGCCCCTTATACTGTTCTCCCCTTGGGTTTCCAGGTGCTGACTTGGTATAGCTGCCCCTTATATTGTTCTCCGTGACCTTCAACATCACCTGAGAAAAGAGGGTTTGCCAGGACCCTGGAATAGAACAGAGGTGCCAATGGAGGAGATTTGTTTATTCACCAAGAAACAAGGTCTTAAGTGAAGGAACTGGATTTTGATTAGAGACTCTCAGGCATCATGGAGGATATGGAGGGCTGGCCTCAGTGATTCTGACTTCCCGAAATCATGTCATAAAGTCTACTTCTAAGTTCTAAACTCTCCTCCTCTCTCAACCCCCAGAGAAAGAGAGAGCTGAACAATGATGCTGGCCACTGAAATCACTCTACTAGTGGATGTTCTAAAAGAGGCAAGTTGACAGAGGGCATAAATACTCCAGTTTGCTTCCAATTCGAGCAACAAGTTTCAATAAAGCTAAATTTTTATATCATCCCCAGTATCAAATCAGTAGATTAAATGCTACAAGTGGGATTCAAGCTATTAAAAACAAAACCTATAAAACATATGGTTAAGTCTTTGTATGAAATAAATTAGAAATTCATTTCAACATAATATACAAGCTGTTCTTGCTCTGGGCTGACATCTGTAATCTGCAGAATTCCTTTTTGAGACATAGGGATACAAAGGCAAAAAAAAAAAAAAAAAAAAAAAAAAAAGAAGAAGCCTAGGTCTTAACATCTTAACATCTTCAATGCTCTGTAAGGCTTAGTTCTTTCACTTGGGAAACCTGGTAAGAAACTATTGATTTTCCCAGAAATGAGCAAGGATCAGTTAATTCCTTGAAATTAATGCCTTTGTTATTTAACATTTCTCAAGGGCTTATCATGCACTTGTTGTACAGACCCCTTCCCAGTGGTAGAGCACTGGATCAAGGCCAAAACAGAGAAGAGAGGTGGAAACAGTAGCATGGGCTGAAGACCCGTGTCCATGTCTGGACTGGTTCGTGTGGATGAGGTAAGGATATTATCATTCTGACCCCTGTCCTCGCTATCTGCCCTTAGGGTGGACTTCCTGAGCTTTAAGGAATCACTTGAGTGGGGATGAATAGCATAAATCTGCCATAAATGAAGCACTTACTAAGAAAACAGTATTGCAGACACAGAGAACAGATTTGTGGTTGCCAAGGGGGAGGGATGGATTAGGAGTTTGGGATTAGCAGATGCAAACTATGTATAGAATGGATAAACAACAAAGTCCTACTGTATAGCACAGGGAACTATATTCAAAATCCTGTAATAAACCATAATGGAAAAGAATATATATATGTATGACAAACACTTTGCTGTACAGCAGAAATTAACACAACGTTGTAAATCAACTATACTTGAATAAAATAAATTTTTAAAAAAGAAAATAATGCTGTGCTAGCCTCTTTCACATGCATGATTTTATAAATGCTTTACAACAATCTTGAGGGGCAGGTATTATTTATTATTCCAAATTTTCAGATGCAGAAAATTTAGATTAACTTGTCCATGGTTTCACAGCTTTATAGAGTAGATCTAGATTCAAACGCAGGTTTTTAATTCTGAGTCCATGTTATTTCATGGAAACTAAAATTGTCCTCATTGTAGACAACATACACCCTAACTACCAGTGTCTTCTGAGTAATTCTAATTTTCACAAAACCACACTCAAAAGAGATCTTTAAAGTATATGTTTTTATATATTTGCTTATAATGTGAAATTTTGCCAGGACTTGATATAAAGGGAGAAAAACAGAGAATCAAATAGAATATTGTTCTGTACTGGATGGCAGGGAAAGGCAGTATTCCTGACCCTCTGCCAAGCTGTCTCTAAACGTCGCAAGATTTCCTAGTCAGGTTGATAGACCTTCCAGATACTCAGGACTTCAACTGACTAGAAACCCGAATGTTTCATTCTGTGAAGGCATAAAAGCAAAGGAATGAAGTGGGGATTGCAGCATTCGGGATATGCAAGCATCAAGATATAACTGCTCAGCACTTAGAATCGATGGACTCTTAGTGTTGCAAGAGGGTCCCTTACAGGCATCCCTTCTGAGAGCTACGATGTAAGCCATAAGTGACCTCAGAGAAGGGGATTAGACATTCTGCTGGCTTTCATATGCCAAAGCGGGACCTTTGAGTTACTTTCCGCAAGAGAATGTTTGCAGAAGAGCTCACGCCAATTGCCTACTGTTCAGCAAGTTTCCTGGGTCCATCTCAGGAAGTAGAAAACATCTGAGAAAACAGTGGGAAATACATTGTGATGTGCTGAGCCACTCTGATGACTCAATAACTTTTTAACCTTTCCTCAAGCCACATAGTTCAAAGGACTGCTTGCTATTATTTTTAGCTGCTGGGACGCACCTTCCTGTTCTGTGTTTTCATCATAGGTGGTAACTGACGAGAAGAAAAGTTGTTTTTAAAAGAAAAAAAAAAAACTTGTCACAAGCTAATGCATGACTCAAGCATGGAAAGTTCTCTGAGGTGAACTTCTGGAAACAGAAAATCTTCATGTAGGAAAGGCATTTACCCTCAGATTTGCAAGGATGGGACCCAATATTAGTTGAATGCCTAATATATGGTAGGCACTTTATAAATATTATTTAACACACAACAGCCATGGAGATAATTACGGTTATCTTCACTTTACATATGAGAAACCTAAACTCAGAGTGTTTTAAAGAAATTGCTAAGATCACATAGCCAGTAAGTACAGAAATGTCTTTTTATTTAAAAAATTTTTATTTTAGTTATGTGTATAAACTGCACTACAATTAAATGTACAGCTAATGAATTGTTAGATGTGTATATAACCTGTAGCCATCATCTAGCTCAAAATACAAAGTTTTCCTAGTACAGCAAGTTCCTTATTGCTTTTTTCTGTTCAGTGTGCAACCCAGAGGTAACTTCTATTCTAACTTCTATAAACATGGATTAATTATGCTGATTCTTAAACTTCATATGAACATGGCATGACTAGTCTCTCTAGTTTGCCTGATACTGAGGGGTTTCCTGGATGTGGACTTTTCAGTGCTAAAATCAGGGCAGTTGTTCATCCTATAAATGGAATCACGCAGTACGGACTCTTTTGTGTCCGGTTTCTTTTGCACAACATAACATCTGTGACATTCGCCCAGGCTTGAGTGTAGCAAGGTTTTGTTCCTTTTTTATTGCTGGATATTGTTCACTGTATGACTATTTCATTATTTATCCTTTATCCTGTTGATATACATTTGAGTTGTTTCTAGTTTTGTACTTTCAAGAACATTCGCATATGGGTCTTTTTTTGTAGATATAATTACTCAATTCTCTTGAGGGTAGAATTTCTAGGTCATGGGGTAAGTGTATATTTAGCTTTAATGATACCACAAAAGTTTTCCAAAATAGTTGCAACAATTTCTAATCTGACTAGAGTTTTAGTTGCTCCACATCCTCGCTGACATTTGCTGTGCCAGTATTTTTAACTTTAGTCATTCTTGCAGTGTGGTAGACTACTATTGTAATAAAAATAGACTACTATTCAGGACCCTAAAACTTCTAGAAGGTAACAAAGGAGGAAATCTAGATGACCTCAGGTTTAGTGATGAGTTTTTAGATACAACACCAAAGGCATGATCCATAAAAGAAAAATAAGATAAATTAGACTTTATTAAAAATAAAAATCCACAGAGTGGGAGAAAATATTTGCAAAACACATATCTAATAAAGAATGTGTGTCCAAAATATACAGAGAATTCTTAAAACTCAACAATAAGAAAACAAACACCCAGTTAAAACTTGGACAAAAGATCTAAACAAACACCTCACTAAGGAAGATATACAGATGGCAAATAAGAATATGAAAAGATGCTCAATATTATTTGTTATTAGGGAACTGCAAGTTAGAGCAAAAATGATATACCAGTACAAGCCTATTAGAATGCATAAGCTTTTTTTTAAAAACAAACAAAACAAAAACCTGACAACATCAACTGCTGGCAAGGATGTAGAGCAAAAGGAACTGTCATGCTTGGGAGAATGCAAATGGTACAGTAAATTTGGACAATAATTTGACATATTGTTACAAAGCTAGAGAGTCTTCTCATATAATCCAGCAATTGTCCTCCTAGGGATTTATGCAATTTTAGTTATGTGCATACAAAAGCTAGCACATGAGTTATAGTATATATGAAAAAAGTTATAGTGACTTTATGCAACCAAGATGTCTTCACAAGTGAATGGATAAACAAATTACAGTTCATCCATACTATGGAATATTATTCAGTGATAAACAGAAATGACCTATCAACCCATAAGGAGATACGAAGTAATCTTGAATGCATACTTCTAAGTGAAAGAAACAATCTAGAAAGGTGTATACTGTATGATTCCAATTATATGACATTCAGGAAAAGAAAACTAGAGAGACATGTTATGAAGTTATGAAGATCAGTGGTTTCCAGGGATGCTGGGGTGGGGTGGGGGGAGGGGAGGGATGAGTAGGCATCAGGGGATTTTTATTGTGGTGGAACTATTCTGTACGATACTGCAGTGGTGGGTACATGACACTATGTATTTGTCAAAACACACAGAACTGTACAACCCAAGAGTGAACCTTTATATGCAAGTTTCAAAAATTCTGCTAAACAGATAGAAGGTGAGAGGATCCCAGAAAGAACACAGACTGTAACAAGAGAATATAGTTGTATTACAAATATATGAAATAACCTCACTGAAGAGGGTGGAGGGAAAAGGTGCTGACTTAAGTAACTTTGGAAATGAAATGAAAGCACTGTATTCTAGTTGATAGTTATTTCCTATGAGATAACAAATGACGAATTCTGATATTACTATTCCTGTACATGGGAACTGAACAAATAAGTAAATTGATGGCAGATGGTGAGATTCAAGTTTCTTACCCTTGGAGTGGTAGTATATAGACAAGCAAAGGTCGAAAACTAGAATGATCCATGTGGTAATGGATTTGAATTAGAGACATCAGTAAGAACTCATTTTAAATTTAGGACAGACACAGATGGTTACATATAGAAATATTTATAGACATGTATATACATGGGTTATCAAACACATCTATACTTCTTTGTTCTATCTGCTGAGAAGGTCTAAAGGAAACACCACCACAGTAACAACATCCAGATCTTGGTTTGCAATATCCTTCTCCAATGAAAGCAACCAAGCAACCTCAGAGAAACTGGTGATTTTAGGACTGGAGCAGGAGATAAGATAAGGTGGATCATCTTATACTTCCAAAAATAAGGAATTGCTTATTAAAAAAACAATAACAACAACCAAAACCAAAACCAAAACCCAAAACAGAAAAAAAAACCCAAAAACCCAACATCACTGATGGAAATATGTCAAAAGAGCACAGGAGCCAAATGAAAGGACACCCAATGACCAAAGATGAATAACTTTAGCAACAAAACAAAGTAGTACTGGGTTATAAAACAAAGTATAAAATAAATATTCATGAGTCCATACTGATATAAATAAATGATAAATTAATAAATGGGAAAGGAGAGACAATTCTCCCAAACAGAAAAATTAGAAATAAATTATTTAGATACACCACACTCAAGAGGGGAAGAATAACTCCCTTCTCCTTAAGTGTGGGCTATGGGTAGTGACTTCCTTCCAAAGAGTACAGTATGGAAATGGGGAACAGAGTTACTTTACGGTGGGGAAGCCTAACAAACACTGTGTCTAATTTGATGAAAATACCATTTTATCTTTGTAATCTTTATCCCCCAAACCCATAACTTCAGTCTAATCATGAGAAAAACATGAGATAAATTCTAACAGAGAATTATACTACAATATACCCGGCCAGGACTACTGAAAACTGGTAAAGTTATCAAAAACAAGAAAAGTCTGAGAAACGCTCACAGCCAAGAGGTGCCTAAGGAGACATGAAGATGAAACATAATGTAGTATCCTTGATAGGATCCTGAGACAGAAAAAGGACATTAGGTAAAAACTAAGGAAATATGAATAAACTACCGACTTTAGTTAAAATAATGTATCAATGTTGGTTCATTAATTATAACAAATGTACAGTTATAATGTAAGGTGTTAATAGTATGGGAAACCAGGGAGAGATATATGAGAACTCAATACGCTCAATTTTTATGTATATCTTAACTTTTCTAGAAATTAACACCGATTATTCTTCTTTAAGTGCATGCAGTAGACATAGGTCAATGCTAGTATTATTTCTTCCTATGATCAGGCTTTAAAGTATTAGAATTTCAGTCCTCATTGGCTAAGATCTGGTCCAATCATTCATCTCAAAGATACCCACTTGGTGGATCCCAGAAAGAAGTTAGATTGCTTCAGGCAAGAGAATGGATTAGACCGAGCAGCAGCCCAATGTGCTTTGGGATATACAATTCTTAGGACATTAAGTCATGCTGCTCATTTCAAAAGATGGACTTAAGTTGTGGAAAACTGAATTAGAAAGACAGGTGGATGCAACCATAACCACTCTATGTACTACAAGAGAATAATATTTAAAAATATCCAGGGGGCTTCCCTAGTGGCACAGTGGTTGAGAATCTGCCTGCCAATGCAGGGGACACGGGTTCAAGCCCTGGTCTGGGAAGATCCCACATGCCGCGGAGCAACTGGGCCCGTGAGCTACAATTGCTGAGCCTGCGCGTCTGGAGCCTGTTCTCCGCAACAAGAGAGGCCATGATAGTGAGAGGCCCACGCACCGCGATGAAGAGTGGCCCCCGCTCGCCGCAACTAGAGAAAGGCCCTCGCCACAGAAATGAAGACCCAACACAGCCAAAATAAATAAATAAATAAATAAATAAACAAATAAATTTAAAACTACATAAAAAAAAATATATATATATATATATATATATCCAGGATCCATAATGCATATTTCAATCACAGTGACATTATTACTGAACATCTAAAACATGCTCATAAAAAACAAATATTCATTACATTCCCCCTGGTTTATTCCAGTAATCAATGCACAATAGCGCAATTCATGTGACTTCTCACACCTCTGAGGTGTTTTTGAGTAAACAGAATGTTCATGAATGTCACAGAGGTAAATGTCATCTTCCTAATAAAGATGTTTTAGTTTCCAACCTCAGAACAGTTTTAGCAACTATTTCTTAATAGTTAAAATAAATCTTGGGAAATCAATTGGTTTTCCATAGGCTTACATTCTTTTTTGTTTTTTTCATTTTTCATTATTTTGTCTTAACTTTTCATTTTTTATTATTATTTTGCCTTGACTCCAAAACTTTCAACTTTGTCTTTAAACTCTCATTCTCTCTGTATCTGTCTACAAACATTTTAGCATGCTTTCTAAGCCATGCACGCTTTTTAAACTCTAGCATAATTTTGGAAAAGGGTGAGTGGAACACTTTCCCTTTCCTCTGCTCTATTTCCAAGCCTTGCAGTTAGATTGGGATCATGCGACCTGTTCTGTCCAATGCACTGTGAAGAGAAGTGATGTATTTACTTCAAGGCTGAGGCAATTAGAGCAAATGTTCCCCCTTTATCCATTTCTTCCCCTCTGTAGTGACCCCAAGTCTACTGTTCCACTTGGTACAGCTACAAGGGAGCATGGCCTCCCTTAACCTGGGTCTCTGAGAGGTTGTGTAGAGCAGAATCCTCTGCCTGCTGATCTGGGGCAAATAAACCCCAGAGAGAGTGAGAAATAAACCTTATGTTAAGTCACTGAGATTTCAAAGTTAATTAGTCACCACAGCACAGACTTTCCTATCCTAAGACAGAGAATTATTTTATAAAGTTAATGCAGTAGGGGGTCAAAACATGAACAGCATAGACGTAGGCAAGTAAGAAGTGATCTTTTCTTTCAATAACTATTCTCATTTTGCCCTGGAAGTCCATTCTGTTATCCCAGAAAACAAGGTAAAATGCCTAAAATAAGAAGTTCTTAAGCTTAGGCCATCTTTTTCAGGTAACTTGGCCTCATGTGATACTCAGTTCAAAGTTCCCAGTCATGGCCATTTCTCCTCTCTGAATAGGATCTACCCTCCTTGTTCTCCTTCCTGAAACCATGTCTGGGGTTCAGGAAGAACCTTGTTTATCCTCATGGATTTACAAGGGGAAGCCTCCTAGACAGAGCTCTCCTCCCTGCTTTCCTGGTCCCTTTGTTGGTGGGTTTGGTTGGGTCTGGTGTGCTGGTGTCCTGATGTCCACCAGGGTGGACCTGCTCCCACCTGGACTTCTGGGCAATGTACTGGATCCTGATGCTGATGGTGGTGGTGGCTGTGACCTGCCTCTGTTATGAGGACCCTACGCTCTGTAGCAGGGGTCAGCAAACTTTTTCTGTAAAGGGCCAGATAGTAAAGATTTCAGGCTTTGCAGGCCACATACAGTCTCTGTTGCGTATTTTTCTTCTTTTTTCTTGTTCTTGTCCTTCTTGTTCTTGTGATGGTGTTTGTGGTGTTGGCACTTGGTGTTCTTCTTCTTCTTCTTCTTCTCTGCTCTCCTCCTCTTCCTCCTCTGTCTCCTTTCTTCTTCATCTTCATTTTCTTCTTGGAAACCATTCTTAGCTCCAGGCCATAAAACAGCAGACTGGCAGGATTTGGCCCATAGGCCACAGTTCGTCAGGTTCTGACCTACAGCCTTTTCATTCCAACCTTGGGACTTTTCTAGTTCCTTCCATGGGTTTTTAGGAGCTCCTGGGTTCCTGGAACGCCCTACAGAGTCTGTAGGAGGTTGTGGACTATTTCAGGTCCATCTGCCTAGAAAATTCACTCTTCCCAGTGTACTTTATTGCTTCTGGACCATGCTGATCCCAGAAACAGCAATGGCTGGCTCATTCTTTCATCCTCCCTCAACCTGCTGGGATTCTATGGTGGTTGTGATCACCTGAGGCTCAGGAGACAGAAGGTGTGGGCCTGTTTTTTTTTTTTTTAAAACATTTTATTTTATATTGGAGTATAGCCAATTAACAATGTTGTGATAGTTTCAGGTGCACAGCAAAACATCTCAGCCATATATATATATATATATATACATGTAACCATTCTCCCCCAGACCCCCCTCCCATCCAGGCTGCTACATAACATTGAACAGAGTTCCCTGTGCTATACAGTAGGTCTTTGCTGGTTATCCATTTTATTTTATTTTTATAAATTTTATTTATTTATTTATTTTTGGCTGCATTGGGTATTCGATGCTGCATGTGGGCTTCTCTAGTTGCGGAGAGCGGGGGGCTACTCTTCATTGCGGTGCACGGGCTTCTCATCACAGTGGTTTCTCTTGTTGCGGAGCACAGGCTCTAGGCACTTGGGCTTCAGTAGTTGTGGCACGTGGACTCAGTAGTTGTGGCGCACAGGCTTAGTTGCCCTGTGGCATGTGGGATCTTCCCGGACCAGGGCTCAAACCCGTGTCCCCTGCATTGGCAGGCGGATTCTTAACCACTGTGCCACCAGGGGAAGTCCCATCCATTTTAAATATAGCAGTGTGTACGTGTCAATCCCAAAACTCCCCTAACTAATCCCTTCCTCCACCCTCCCTCCCCGGTAACCGTAAGTTGGTTCTCTAAGTCTGTGAGTCTGTTTCTGTTCTGTAGGTAAGTTCATTTGTATCATTTCTTTTTAGATTTCTCATATAAGTGATATCATACAATATTTCTCTTTCTCTGTCTGACTTGCTTCACTCAGTAATGACCTGCAGCAACATGGATGGACCTAGAGATTGTCATACTGAATGAAGTAAGTCAGACAGAGAAAGAGAAATATTGTATGGGCCCGCTTTCAGGGACTTAGTACTGTCCCTGTGATATTGTCTCCAAATTATTCTTTTTTTTTTTTTTTTTCTTTCTTTGGTGGATTGGATCATGTCCTCTCAACTGCTAAAGTTTATATGAAACCTCTTCCACTGTCTTGCACTATTCTTGTATTTTACTATATAAACAGGAGATTTGGGAATTTAGAAAATGCCTTTCTTTCTCAGTCAAGCTTAGGTCTCTGTGAACTTCAAGTTCCTATCAGAAATGGGGGATTAAAAGCAGATCATTTTTCAATATAATATTTTTTCCAACATATTCCTGCTTATTTGCATCCTGAATCTCCATATTACATAATTAAGTAATTTTTAATTTGTCTGTTACTCATACTTATATAAGTTCATATAAGTTTTCTTAATGAGGACATATATATTTCAAGCTATCAGACATCTAAACTGCTTAGCTACTGAGCATAAATTTTCCATATGATGCAAGAAGCACTTAGCTTCAAGGGTAATGTAAAGCAAAGTATTTTAAAGTTGTATATTATAATCATCTATTTAAATATTTTAAGTGATCATTTATTCATAAGGCCCCACTTTTTTCTTCCCAAGATACATGATGCAGCAGCAATTAAAAGGCACTCATAATCACCACAATTATTACGTTTTCTGGCAGCTTCACACCACATAGCAAGCCTCCAGAGATCCAGTCCTGCCTCTGGAACAGAGAGCATCTGTCCTCAACCAAGGTTCCAGCCTGTGCTCCTGGCGGGGTCACCTATGAGAGCATCAGCTGTGACTCAGCCGCACCCTGGGAACCACTGTCAGTGACTCAGTGTCAGCTAGCAAAGGAGAAGGCTGCCACAGTACAAGGCTGCTCTTTTCCTCTCCTGAGAATTTTTCATTCTATGCTATCTGTAGGATGAAAAAGAGCATATTGAAAATTCCAAAAAGCATTCTGCTTTAGATGCCCGGCAATATGGCTCAGGCTTTGATTACAGAAAAGAATGGAATGCGTAAGATGGGTTTTATAACTTTAGAAAGAAATACTTTTAAAAAGAGCTTAGTTTCATTCAGAAAGGCCAAACCTGTGCTTATGGTCTTCTCCACACCCCCTCCTCTGTCTCTGTCTCTGTCTCTGTCTCTGTCTCTGTCTCTCTCTCATGTTTGGGAAAGAAGGAGTGTCTAGTCCAGCATCTCATATCACATCCCTTTTTCCAGAGATTCCTGGAGAATATGAAGTGAGTGCTACTGGGCTAGGTTTGTAACGAATTGACCTTCCCACCTGCCTTGACCTGTAGCATTACAGCTACCTCTTCTGAGAAACTTTCTCCTGCCTCTTCAGGCAGTGTCATGGGTTTCCTCATCTATATTCCCACAGCTAGGGTGACCAAATGTAACAGTGTGCCAGGGACTGCCCCAGTTTTGGCAGTGAAAGTCCTGCATCCCAGGAAAACCCTGAGTCCTGAGCAAACCAGGAGAGTTGGTCACCATATCACTGTGTTCAAGTGTCAGTATTTACACTGTTATAAGCATCTGGTTACCTGCTGGTTGCCCTCACTCCGTGTGAACTTCTCGAAGGCAGAAATTATGTCAAGCTTTAAAGAATTTGTTGAAAGATGGTGGTCCAGTGGCTAAGATTCCATGCTCCCAATGCAGGGGGCCCGGGTTCGATCCCTGGTCAGGGAACTAGATCCCTCATGCTGCAACTAAAGATCCCACATTCCGCAACGAAGATCTGGCATTCTGCAACTAAGACCTGGTGCAGCCTAATTAATTAATTAATTAATTAATTAAAATTTGTTGAAAGAATGAAGGAGAGTTTGAGAGAACAGGGAGTAGGTGAATGAATGAATGAATGAATGGAATTAATTAGTCTGGTAAGATTATAGTTTTGAGAGGTTCATTTATCATTTTTTCCTCAGAGGGGAGGAGAAAGGTACTCTTTGTTCAGTAAATTTACTCACATTAGTGCTTCAGATCCAATAAAATGCCTAGATTATATGCCTGAATATCATGATTGATCCCAGTATTGTCTTCATCACCAGGAAGTATAAGTACTGGATAATAAAAAATCCTAGGGCATTTGGCTGCTGAAACAGGTAAAGCAACCAGATATGATGGCCGAAGCTGAACACAAGTTTTTTTTCCCAAGGGGGAAAGGCAAACAATCAGGATTTTGTTCCTGGTCCATCTTTTTTTATTGGCAAGTGAGCCCACCACATATAGTCTCTGGTGTAAGAAGTTCCCTGGATATGCATGGCTAAATTCAATGTATTGGGTTGGCCAAAAAGTTCATTTGAGTTTTCTGTAAGATGGCATGGAAAAACATGAACGAACTTTTTGGCCAACCCAATGTTACTTTTTATTTCCATTCAACTGAATAAGTTTTGGAGCATCCATCAGAGCACTGCAGTAAGTGCCAGAGGTGAGAGTGGAAGAACAAAGGCAAATCTGGTATGTGGGAAGGTGGTATGAAGTCATAATTAGTGTAAGGACCTGAAGCTAGGTGGCCTGGGTTTGAACTCCACCACTCTTACCTTCTAATACGGTGACTCTGGGCAGGTGATGTAACATCACTAATCCTCACTTCTTCACCTGTGACACAATAATAGTACCTATCTCATAGGGTTATTGAAAAGATAAATGAGATGCATAAAACACTTGGCTCAGCATTTGGCACAAAAAGTTCTCCAGAGTGGTAGTAATTAGTTTAATTATTGTTGTTGTCATTGCTTCTACTGTTTTTATTATTATTAAAATAGAGTCATTGTTTGGCTGAGTATGGTAATTGTTCTTTATTGATTGATGGATGATCAGAAAATAGATCACAGCATAACTGAAATACAGTCTGCTAAACACACCAATAATCTTAAATACTCTTTAATAATGATCAAAAAATAAAAGGTTTGATCACCCATCAGTGTTCTTTCTATTTTTATCAATATTAAAACATATTGTGGCATTATGTAGATAGCTATAGGACATTTCTTTCATTGACCACATGTAAATTTAGTAACAATGATAATGAATTCTTGTTGTCAGAATTTCTCATAAAATTAATTAATTTTCCATTAACACCAAAACGTTCAAAAGAATTCCTCGTTGAGTTCAAAAAGAATTCCTTGTACAGATATAATTATAAACCCTCAGATCTGTAAGAACAAATTCAATCTCAGAACAGTTCCATTAGGCCTGCAAGAGCCCCTGTGACACTGAGGCAATCCCAAGGACCTCACAGTGGTTCAGTCCTTATGGGGAGGACTCTCAGGGTTTTCTTGCCAAATAGAGTACTGCTCCTAAAAATGGAGCCGACTCACAATATCCTGAAGCCTTTTACATGCCAATCACCAAGCTGGACAGGCAAAGATGAGTTCCATGTAAAACCTTTCTCAACAAGCCAAAGCCTTCATACCATGGCGAGCCTGGAGTGAAACAAACCTGAGCTGGTAGTTTTTCTCTCATCAGGCCCTTTGCCCTTGCAAGCCCTGAAAGCCTATTACAATGGACTGTCAAGAGAAGATGGTTGCAGCATTAATTTCCTTTAAATTTTATGAGAAAAAAAGTAAGCCAGATCATTATACCTCAGAGATCTGCTTCTCAACACAATGCTATTCTAAACAAACTAGAGCATATGTAAAAGATGTGCAATGGAGTACGCCCCAAGACAGACATTATGTTTTCTTAGAGCATCTATTTTTCTATAAGTTTGGTGGGAAAGCATTATTTTATATTTAATCAGACACAGATTCCTCATGAATTTTTATGATAAATCAGGATATCTAAAAATACGTGTCCTTCTCTGGGGCTGTACTTCAGACCCTAGGAATTCTGTGTTCAAGCTCCTCTTCTGAAACCTTGGTGGGAGTTCAAATACCCAAGGTGACAACATGTTCCCACAAGTCAGACACAAATGGAAGTTCTGTGATTTTTACGTTCCAAATTTGCACACATTTCTTGTCTCACCAGTCCTTAGGTACACGCAAAAGCAAACTCTAGCTGCAACAAATGTGGGATTCTCTTTGCCTTCCTCTCCACCCCCAGGTTCCATACACTTATATTCCCTTTTAGAGTAAAAAAGGATTTTGTGTTCTTATGTTTTGCTTTCCCTTGAGGACACGGAGCTGTACAAGATCGTATATAACAGCTGGTAAGATCCCTACAAGGCAAATGCAGATGGTGATGACAGCCACCCACACACTGTCAGTCTGCCCAGACACTAACCTCAAGGGAAATAATTTGCACCAGTGAAATGAGGACATTGGCATGCCAGCAAAGAGCAGGCTTTTAAAAGGTACGATGATCCTCCCACCCATCCACCCAGGCTCCAAATTAAGAGCATGGTGGTCAAACAGAATCTCAACTGACCACATGTCCCAGGATTAACTGCTAGATAACAGAAGAGAAACTACTCTGACTTTTCCAAGAGTGATTAATGACTTTATGCAAGTCAAGGAACAATAGGGGTCTAGGTGTTTGGGTTTCAGGTGGAGGACACTGTGTGGACCTTGGACTCACAGAATGCCAGACATTCATCTCTATATCCCTAGTACCTTTCATGGTTGCTAGGAAGCGGGGGGGTGGTCTGGGGCAGGGACAGGGGGAGGTACAAATGAATATCTGAGGAGTGATAACTAAAGGCACAAATAGCTGTTAGAAGTTTTTAGTTCAAGAGGTTGAAGCCCAGGAAAAACCTAATAGAATTATCAGGGTTAGAATTCCACTTTCACCAATTAACTGTCAAATCTTGGGTAAGTTATTTAAACTCTCCAAGCTTGTGTTTCCTCATGTATAAAATAATCTCTCAGAGGGTTGTTGTAAGAACTAAATTACAAAAAATAGCAAATGTACAATGAGTAATGGAGTGATTGCCACAAGTAGACCCCAAATAATTTAATCTGCTGAACACAGCAGTTCAGCTGCACCTGTGTAACAGAGCCCAGGGTAGAAAGCAAGGCATGAAAAACAGAACTTTTATCTGGACAATTACAAACAAATGAACTGGACTGAAAAAGAGTACAACTTGGACTCAGAGATATTTATTTGTTTTGCCTTGATTTTGCTGCTTATCAGCTATGTGATGTTGAGCAAGTCACTTAACCCGTTATTCTTAGTTAAATCAGCCACAAATTATGAATATTAATTTTTATACTTTTATCATTATATATTTTATTATACATTAAGATTGATAATTTTTCTAAATTTTGCTCATCCCATAATATAGGTCAATCTTGAGACTCTGTATGATAAGCTGTAACCATGATTTGTAAACAGTGATGCACTATACAAATATAAGACACTACTATGAATCGAGATGTTCCGAGTTGCCAAATAGAGACAAATGGGCAGTAAATATTCCTGGATTGTACAGCAGGCAAGGTGACTCATAGTAAGATTTCTCTTACTGTGGTAGGAAGAAAATCATGCTTCCAAGGCCAAGTTACAAGTCAGAGTACCTAACTTTAGATCTCATAGGCTAATAGGTCTTATCTTGAGTGCTTGGAAAACTAAATGGAGAAGAACTGTGAAGGTGCCTGGGTCCAATTAAAAAGAACATCATTATAGTTCAATGCTGGCTGCCAAAAATGTAGGAGGTAGGAGTGTCAGCATGTGTGCTGTGAATTTTTCACCCTAACATAGTACATCCTGTCTGCCCAAAATATTACCAACAACCTACTGCTTGAAACCCTCTGTTCTGTGGACCCTAACTTGCCGTGTTTGCCAGTGACTTTGAATGTTCTTTCTCTGCTTCCTGGCATATCTTGCTTCCTCCCACCATTTTTATTTTCATTATTCTGGGTCTCAACTCATTTCCTCAGGGACCTCTCTTATTCTCAGGGTAATTCCCATGCGACTCTTAATTTATTGCCCTGATACTTGTACATATTTCTTATAAGGCATTACCACCTCAATCTAATATGGATAAATATTTATACATCATCATTTTTCTATCCTCCTCACCAAAATGAACAGGTCTTCTTTCTGAATACTCCATTCATCTCAGGGTGTGCAATGTGTTTTTTTTGTAGAGAGTTATAAGATTCAGATATATTCTATTGTACTGGAGGAAATGGAATCTCAGTCAATTCAGGGGTTTCCGTGTTTCCTTGGAGTACATCTAAGCTCCAGGGGTTTCATGGCGCTCCCGTGTCATGAGGAGTGCAAACCATGTCCTTGCTATTATCTGTCCATGCTGGCATCTCCTGAGACTTCCAGAACACTCATCACTAGCCCTCAGGGATCAATCCATGCACTTTGCTGCTGAGCAAACCCTCATTTGCATCTGCTAGGACCCTTTAGGATACTGTGGTTCTTCATGGTTAGCAACTTCTTAAATGAACAGTAAGTGTTAAGGGGAGAAAAGGGGGAAAAGTAAATACCAAGGAAAATATATTAGTTCATATTTCAAAAACAAAGATGTTTTCTGACTTTACTTCGGAAAGCAATGGAGTAACAGGGACAGAATTACCCCCCACCCCCGACCTGAAACAAACAAAAATGGACAAAATATTCTTTTAAATGTTTTAAGACCTTGGACAACAGGCGGCAAAGGACAGTGAGAGAGAGGATGCCCTGATAGAGAGGAAACAAACCAGGGGAGCGCTACAACAGCTTACTACCCCCCCCCAGTTTACTTCCAGGAGAGAGTTTCCAGACCATGTGCAAAAATAAACTCAAAAGGGCTTAAAGACTTAAACACAAGACATGACACCATAAAACTCCTAGAAGAGATCATAGGCAAAACATTCTCTGACATAAATTGTACCAATGTTCTCTTAGGTCAGTCTCCCAAAGCAAAAACAAAAGCAAAAATAAACAAATGGGACCTAATCAAACTTACAAGCTTTTGCACAGCAAAGGAAACCATAAACAAAACGGAAAGACAGCCTACAGAATGGGAGAAAATATTTGCAGACAGTGTGACCAACAAGGGCTTAATTTCCAAAATATTAAAACAGCTCATACAACTCCACAACAACAAAACAAACAACCCAATAGAAAAATGGGCAAAAGACCTAAATAGACATTTTTCCAAAGAAGAAATACGGATGGCCAATAGGCACATGAAAGGATGCTCAACATTGCTAATTATTAGAGAAATGCAAATCAAAACTACAATGAGGTATCACCTCACACCAGTCAGAATGGCCATCATTAAAATGTCTACAAATAACAAATGCTGGAGAGGGTATGGAGAAAAGGAAACCCTCCTGCATGTTGGTGGGAACGTAAGTTGGAAAACTGTATGGAGGGTCCTCAGAAACCTAAAAATAGAATTACCATATGATCCAGCAATCCCACTCCTGGGCATATATCCAGAGAAAACCATAATTCAAAAACATACATGCACCCCTATATTCACAGCAGCACTATTCACAATAGCCAAGACAGGGAAACATCCTAAATGTCCATTGACAGATGAATGGATAAACATGTGGTACATATATACAATGGAATACTACTCAGCCATAAAAAAGAACGAAGTAATACCATTTGCAGCAACATGGATGCAACTAGAGATTATCATACTAAGTGAAGTAACTTAGAAAGAGAAAGACAAACACCATATGATATCACTTGTATGTGGAATCTAAAATATGACACAAATGAACCTATCTATAAAACAGAAACAGAATCAGGGACAAAGAGAACAGACTGGTGGTTGCCAAGGGGGAGGTGATTGGGAGAGGGATGGAGTGGGAGGTTGGGGTGAGCAGATGTCAGCTTTTATATATAGAATGGATAAACAACAAGGCCCTACTGTATAGCACAGGGAACTATATTCAATATCCTATGATAAACCATAATGGAAAAGAATATTAAAAAAAAGAATGTGTATATAACTGAATCACTTTGCTGTACAGCAGTAATTAACACAACATTGTAAATCAACTATACTTCAATAAAAAACTTTTTTTTAAAAAGGGGAAAAAAATCTTTAAAAAGGCCAAAGAAAAAAGATAAACTACATACAGAGGAACAGAGATAAGAATAATAAATTTCTGGCTGGAAACAATTCAAGTCAGAAAAATGTGAAGCAACATTTTTAATTACTGAAAACAATTTTTAATTAACCTAGAATCTATACCCAGTGGAAATATCTTTCAAAGATGAAGATGAAATAAAGACTTTTTCTCATATACAGAAGCTGAAAGAATTTATCACTAGCAGACTTACCCTACAAGATGTGTTTTTAAAAAATAAAGTCTTTTTTTTTTAACATCTTTATTGGAGTATAATTGCTTTACATTGTTGTGTTAGTTTCTGCTTTATAACAAAGTGAATCAGCTATACGTATACATATATCCCCATATCTCCTCCCTCTTGCATCTCCCTCCCACCCTCCCTATCCCACCCCTCTAGGTGGTCACAAAGCACGGAGCTGATCTCCCTGTGCTATGCGGCTGCTTCCCACTAGCTATCTATTTTATCTTTGGTAGTGTATATATGTCCATGCCACTCTCTCACTTTGTCCCAGCTTACCCTTCCCCTTCCCTGTGTCCTCAAGTCCATTCTCTAAGTCTGCGTCTTTATTCCTGTCCTGCCCCTACGTTCTTCAGAACCATTTTTTTTTTTTTTTAGATTCCATATGTATGTGTTAGCATACGGTATTTGTTAAATAAATAAAGTCCTTCAGGCAGGAGGACTATAATACCCGGTAAAAAATTGGTTTTACAAGACAGAGTAATGAGCACAACAAAGGGTATATAAAAAAAGGTACATATACAAAAATGTCATCTATAAAAGACTTTTTTCCTATTATTAAAATCTCTGCCAAAGATAACTGACTATGCAAATAATAACATATTGTGGGGCTTATGGCATATATAGAATTAAGCACAGTGGGCACTTAAAACTTTAAAATGTGCAAATGCTAGGCGATAATTTCAAGATAATTGCTAAAGCACAATAATGATTATAAAATAAAAAAATACAAAATAAATAAAAGTTTGCATATTAGTTTCCTAAGGCTTGAATACAAAATAAATAAAAATTTGTGTATTAGTTTCCTAGGGCTGCTGTAACAAGTACCACTAATTGAGTGGCTTAGAACAACAGTAATTTATTGTCTTACAGTTCTGGAGGCTAGAAGTTCAAAATCAAGGTGTTGGCAGGGCCATATTCCCTCTGAAATCTGTAAGGGAATCCTTCTAACCTCTTCTTTGCTTCTAATGGTTTGTCAGCAATCTTTGGTCCCCAAATAAGTTCACATTCTGAGGTACAAGAATGTTAGGATTTCAACAGTCCTTTTTTAGAGTAACTCAATTCAACCCATAAAAGTTGGTATCCCTTAAGGATTGTTCTGTGACAATCTTTCTAGATTCTGATATCTTTAGAGTATATAAAAGTACATAGGCATTTTATTGTATTACCAGGTAAGTAAATAATGGGATCAGAGTCATATACAGAACTGTTGGTTTTCTTTTCAGCACACCAGAATGACGGGATTCAATAGCAGCACTAATCTTCAGTGCTCCTCTGGGTTTTCAGATCCTCTGTGAATAACTTTTGACAAATCATCCTCTAAAAAAATATCAACTTTACAAAAGCTGCATCCCACACAGAACTGTTCCACATTCAGAAACAACAGACAATTAAACTGTCAACTTCAAATCTAATAATAATCTAGTAATAAACTACCATCTTTAAATATTAATATATTATCCTGGGGGAATATGAAGAGTGTCAAGATCTAGGCACTTTACATATTGCTTTTCAGGTAAACAAGGCCTTTTAGGTATAATTCACATTGGTAAAGGACAGAATCACCAAGTGTGTGGTAGGTCATTTCACAGAATGCTGGTTGGGCATCTCACATCTCCCTAACTAAAAAATATCACATGTATTTTTCAAATAGAATTTAATAGTAACTTCTCTGATAAAGACTCCTTGTTTTTAATTCAAGTCTCACTGAGGAAGGAGAAATCATTAATAAAGCCTAAAAACTACCAGCTGATGAGAGGGTAAAATATTGATAAGAAAGATAAGAAAAAAAAGTAAGCCAAACACTCAGAGAAACTACTAAGAGGACGATTTAAAGGGAATGAGGTACAGGTAAAATCAGAGCAGAGAGTCAAGTGATAATGATTGGATAGAACAGAATTGGAGTCAAATAAAACCAACTTTGAATGCTGGCCAAGACACTACTAATTATCAGGAAAAAGGGGCAAATTACACATAGTAAGTGTTCAATAAATTTTAGAGGTTATCATTATCATAATCCTTGTAGTCCTAATGATGCAAATTGCACATACCAACTATTCAATAAAATTAGATTCTAACTATGTTACATTAATACAATTTACATACATCAATAATTTCATAAATATTAAGTTTTAATATAATTGTTATCATAGTGAAGACAGAGGAGTCTGTGGCTTAGAGAATATTAAGAGATTTATCAGATTCCAGCCCAAGATGATGACAGAGGAGGCTCCTGAACTTACCTCCTCCCGTGGACACACTGAATCTACAGCTATTCATGGAGCAAAAACCTCTGAAATCAATCCAGAAACTAGCTGAGTGACTCCTACACATCAGGCAAATGAGAAAATAGCTTTGTCAAGATGGGTAGGACAGGCTGAGATACACTCTTGCCCTAAATCCCATCCCTGGCACAGTGACATACAATCAGGAGGGAACTTACAACTCGCAGCTTCTCACTGTGGGGTGAAGGGTTTGGACCCAACATCTAGCACCCAGTTTTTAAGACTTCTGCCTGAGGGACGGGCACTCAGAACATGTGGCTCTGAAGGTCAATGAGACTTGCATCCATGAAACTCGTAAGACTATAGCAAACAAAGAAACAGTTTTTAACCAGCTTGCAAGTATTCACTGTGGCTACCACTCACCTCGGTCTTAGCATAGAGAGAGCACACGAAAGTGCCCATCTCCTAGTCTTTTCCAGAAAAAGACCTATTTGCATACTTCTAAAGCTCTAGACAGAGTTTCAGGCTTCTAATTTAGCACCCATCTAGAAGCTAACTGCAATCCTCCCCAGAGACCAGAGAGGCCAGTGGGCACTGTCTCCGTGCTCTCCCTCTGGCACCTCCAAGTCACTGGTGTCCCCCAGAAGGAGCTTGTGCACACGTCTGGTGCCCTGGCATTTCTGGCTGCTACCCAGGGGATGTACCCCTTGATTGCCTGGATCTAGTGGTAAGTGGAGGTTGCAGTTATGAGTCCCACGGGACTGTAGCCAACAGCTATACAGTCCTTAACCAGCTTTCCTCCAAGGGCTAAGTACAGAGGGAGCAGACAGAAACACCCATCTCCCAGTCCTTCCCTGAAAGAGTCTATTTGCATACTTAAAAAGATGCTGTCTGAGAGTCCAGTTTCCAATCAGCCTGCATTAAGGTGCTCAATGAGAGCCTCGTTTTAGGATACTGACAGGTCTTGGTATACCCTCAACTACTAAGGAGCCACTAAGAACAAAGAAGTTGACTTAAAAATCATAAAAGTTTGAGAGACAACAAAGAGCTCAGGTTGGCTGAAAGATAAGTTTCATCACCAACACAAGATCATTCTCCATCAAGACTGGGAGACATAGCTGTGTGTGGCTTCTAGATTCCTAGGAATATGTCTGAGCCTTTCAAAGGCCCCAGGGTACAACTCATTCCCAGATTTTGCTTTTAAGTTTTTGGTGATTCTTCTTGATTTCCCCAACTGATATTGCTGCTTCAGGCAGCTGTGATGTTCATCTATTGCCACTGATTGTTTTTGACATATGCTCTGGGGTAGGACTTTCCCACTGAGCAAGTTCTAAGTCAAGTCAAATCATGACAAGTTCCATGGATAGAGGTTTCCAGGGAACTGACAGACTGATGAAATACCGACAGTTAGCTTGGGATGGGTCTTTTTGGAGAGGTTTCAAACCTGTCTCGCCCCTGCACTGCCTGTTTGGCTGATGGTTTTCATAGCTACCATGATGGAATTCAGGACAGGGGAATGGGAATAAGGTTAGTTTAAATGACACAAGTCTAGCTGTTCTTACTGAGCTTTAGTCACTCTTCTTGAATAAACACTCCTTAGATTTTTTTAAAGTTTTGGTTAATTTCTAGAGTTCTGAATAAGTCAATTTTGACAGTTTCTGGCAGTATTTTCAATGCTTTATGGAGAAGAAAATTTGGAATTCCATACTCTGCCATTGCAGAAGTCTTTTATTCCATTATTATCATCCCATTACTGATCCTTACATGCATAATATCCTTTAGGTAGGATAAGTACTATTTTGATTATACAGATGAGGAAACAATATCAGAGAAATCAGTTGCTAGTGACTCTGGCTGACTGCCACAATAGGAGGGAATCTAGTTATCTCATAGTCTGAGTTGTATGTTTGTCATTTTCTTCTCAATTGTGCTTCAAAATAGTGTACAGGTGTCCTGTGATAAACCATATAATGGAAACGACTAGTAAAGAAGAAATATAGATAGATATATAGATATAACTGAATCACTTCGCTGTACAGCAAAAATGAACACAACATTGTGAATCAACTATACTTCAATTAAAAAAAAATAGTGGACTGGAAAGTCTTGGGATAAATGGTGAAGACTGAATTTTTCTTCATTTCCATCCATACCTCTTGCTTCTTCCCCAGATACAATGAATAAAACTTATATAGGGCTCTTCCTGACCTCCTACCTATACACACTATATTATGACTCAAATATTTTCATGAAATAGCATATATAAATGCTTGGTCTCCTATCTAAAAGAGGAGTTGAACATACTTTGCAAATCTTCCCTGGTTTAGCAGCACAGCCAAGGAGCTCATGGATATACACTTTCCATGCATTCCTAAAATTATTGTCTGAAAAAATATTATGCTGCCTTTATGTCTCTTAGGACCTTGTTCCTTCTTAGGTTTTGAAAGCTTCCCACTGTCTACTGAAAAGGGTTAATACTCCTTCGTGTGGCTTCATGGGTTTTATAACGTAGTTTCAAGTTAGGTTACCAGGCTCATTTTTATCTTCCACATTGTAGAGATGTCTTACCAGAGGCTGAATTCCAGTTTTATTGGACTGCCTCCCATTCCCTAAATAAACCATTAAATTTCATGATTTTTATCAATGCAATGTCATTTTAGTGATTATCCTGGTTTCTCTTTACAAAATCATGAACTCATTAAGTAGAATTAACTCAGTTCTTTTAACAAATACTATGTTTTAAACTGAAAAATAATTTAATAGTACTGAACTAAACAATAACAAAGATATATATTCCCATGGTCTTAAATTTACAATTGATAATAATTTTTCAATTTAGTCTATTTCCAAAAAATTTTACTTTACTGTTTGGGAAAGTCACATATGTTCACTAAAATGAATTCAAATAATAAAGCAAAGTACAGAGATGGATATTAAAAAGAACAATTTCCATATTCTGTAAATCAATTTAATCTTTAGTCAATGCTCATGACCAACCCTTTTAGCATATCTCTTTAATTCCCAAATTCTTAATTTTTGTTTGGGCATTAAGTGGCTATATTCCATTGTCAAGTAATTTTTTAAAGGAAAGCTCAGGCTCTGTCATATTTGGAAATATCAAATAGTTAGTGCTGTATTTGATAGACATTTTGCTGTATGTAATATTCTTCTGTCATACATTTACTCCTTCAGAATTCACATGCATTTGTTATTATCTTCTAGCATTGAATAATACTTGAGAGAAATATGAGATCAGTCTCCTATTTTCTTCCTTGATTTTTTTTTCTCCTATGTCTGAATACCAGAAGAATTATTTATTTTTCCTTAAGGTTCAGTAGCTTATCTAGTTTATGTCTGGTACTGAGTGTTCTGTTATCATATTTTTCATGTAACGCAATGTGTTTATATACAAGAACCAAGGTTTTTTTAAAATTCACATTTAGGGAATTTTTAAATATAATTTAATTTATATTGCATTTATTAAATCTCTACTTCAGGAACAAAAAATATAATCTAACATAAGGATAATTTATATTTTTTCTATACCTAGTGGTTTCTCTTTAGTTACAGTACTCTTTGTCTTTTAAGAAAAAACAAACAGCTTTTCCTTTTTATCCTATTATTGCAAGACTTTTCTCTATGCCAGTAATTCCATTTTCAACAGTGTCTGTTCTCATCTTGTTCCTAATTTGTTTATGTTTTAGTGTCATTTATTTCATTAAATTTACAAGCTACCTTTTAATTTCATTTTCTTATTTTATCATGGCACTTTTGAGCTTTCACTTTATTGACTTTGCATGATATGCTTATTTTCCCTCTTTTGGGCTCCAGAATATTTGCAGAGTTGACTTGATTTAGAGCTTGCCCATTGAGAAAAGTCCTACCCCAGAGCATATGTCAAAAACAATCAGTGGCAAAAGAATAACACAGCAGCTGCCTGAGGCAGCAGTATCAGTTGGGGCAAATGAGAGAAATCACCAGAAACTTAAAAGAAAAATCTGGGAATGAGATGTACATTGGGACCTTTGAAAAGCTTAGACATATTCCTAGGGCTCTAGAAGCCCACAATTCTAGCAACAAAAGGAAAACAACACTTGAGGATTTGGAAATTTTTAAGCCTATCCAGACATAGTCTTCTGGAAAGAGGGCCAAGGGTGTGACTGAACAACCATTTGCTGAAGAGATTAGATATCTGATTCATGCATCCAATCAGCCAATTCAGCAGAAGCCAGAAATGTTCAATAGAATGTGGTTATCTAGAAAATACATGGAAAGGACTCTCTTGTTTGGTGTCTTGGACTCCCATGAATTGCACGGGAGACCAACAGCATTTTTGAGTGTTTTATACCAGCAGAAATACTGCCAGCCTGGAATGAAAGGAACAGAGACAGGATAAAATGAAGGAAGTATGACTTTGAGGGCAGAATCATGGATGCAGAGGCCTGGCCAACAGGGCCTCCTAAGGCTGAGAGGCAGAGACTACTGCCCCAGTGAGCTTAAAGGGTGAGGCTGCCACATCTGCAGGCCAAGAGGACAAAGCATTGATCCAAATAGGATTGTTCTCTGGCCTTGATCTAATGGAATTTGCCCTGCTGGGTTTTGGGCTTGGCTGAGACCCATGACCTCTTTCTTCCTTCCAACTTCTTCCTTTTGTTGTAGGAATGTCTATCCTATGACGGTCTTACCATTCTATTTTGGTGTCCTTATAGGAAGAGGAGAGAGACAAACAGGGAAAGATAGCCATATGATGACAGAGACAAAGATTGGAGTACTCCATCGAACAGGCCAAGGAACTCCCAACAAAAACCAGAAGCTAAAAGAATCAAGGAAGTATTTTCCCCTACAAATGTCAAAGGGAGCATGGCCCTGCCCACACCTCGAGTTCAGACTTCTAGTCTCCAGAACTGTGAGAAAATAAATTGCTATTGTTTTAAGTCACTCAGTATGTGAAACTTTGTTACAGCAGCCTTAGGAAACTAATACACAGTTCAGTTCACAAAGCATATGTTTTTTTAACAAGTGGTGTTACATCAACCCGATATTCATATATAAAAGAATAAAGTTGGACCTTATCTCCCTCTATGTACAAAATTTAACTCAAAATAGATCATAGACCTAAATATAAGAGTTAAAACTATACGCAGAGCAACTAAGCCCATGCACCACAACTACTGAGCCCATGCGCTGCAACTACTGAAGCCTGCACGCCTAGAGCCCGTGCTCTGCAACAGGAGAAGCCACGCAATGAGAAGCCCGTGCACCACAACAAAGAGTAGCCCCTGCTTGACGCAACTAGAGAAAGCCCGCACGCAGCAACAAAGACCCAACGCAGCCAAAAAGTTTTAAAAATTAAAATTAAAAAAAAAAAAAAGAGTTAAAACTATAAAAGTCTTAGAAGAAAGCATAGGGGTAACTATTCATGACCATGGATTAAGCCGTGGTTTCTTAGATACAACACCAAAAGCATAAGCAATAATAGCAACAAAAAAGATAAACTGAACACAGAACCCCATTAAAATTTTAAAATTACCATCTTTCTTGTTTCAAAGACAGACACCGTCAATGATGTAAAAAGACAATCCATGGAGTGGGAGAAAATATTTGCAATTCATATATTTTATAAGGAATTTGTATTCAATACATATGCAGAGCTTTTACCACTCAAAAACAAAAAGACAGGTATCGCAATTTTAAAAAGAAAAGGAAAAAAGATGGGTGATAATCAAATGAATATAACAACAACAAAAAAATAAACGGCAAAAAATTTAAATAAACATTTTCTACAAAGAAGGTATACAAATGCCATGAAAAGATGCTCAACATCATCAATCATTCAGGACATGCAAATCAAGACCATAATGAAATAACACTTCACAACCACCAAGATGGTTATAGTTTTTTAAAAAAGAAAATAATAAGTGTTGATATGGATGTGGAGAAATGAGAACCCTCATACACTGATGGTAAGAATCTAAAATGGTGCAGCCACTTTTGAAAACAGTCTGGCAATTCCTCAAAAATTTAAACACAATGTTACTGTATGACCCAGCAATTTCATTCCTAAGTATGTACCCAAGAGAACTGAAAACTTGAATGTTCAAAGTAGTAGTATTCATAATAGCCAAAAAGTGGAAACAACTCAAATATCATCAACAGAGGAAAGGATACACAAAATGTGGTATAACCATATAATAGAATATTATTTGATGATAAAAAAGAATGAATTACTGATATATGCTACAATATGGATGAATCTTGAAAACATTATGCTAAGTGAAAGAAGCCAGTCACAAAAGACCATATATTGCATGATTCCATTCATACAAAATGTCTAGAATAGGCAAATCCATAGAAAATAGAAGTAGATTAGTGTTTACCTGGAGTTTGGGCAAGAGGGGAATGGATATGGACTGCTAATTAGTGTGTACTTTCCTTTTGAGGTGTTAACATGTTCTAAAATTAGATAATGGTGATGGTTTCACAGCTGTGCATGTAATGAGACCACTGAATTATATACTTTTAAAAGGTGAATTTTATGGTATATAATTAGATTGCAATGAAGTCATTATTAAAAAATGCTATAGTAAAATATGTGGGTCTACTCTGTATTTTGAATATGGTTACTTATGTATAAATCACACTGCTTACTAGATGAGCATAGATTAAAGGCAGTTCTGAAAAAATGAAATACAAGTCCTTCCTATGTCTCTTCTATGTCTTTCCTAGATCTAGATTTCCCATCTTGTGTCTGGGTTATAGCAGTGTTACTGGATATTATTAAATATCATTTAATAAATATAATCAATTGATCAAACGTCACATAGTCAAAAGTTTGGGAAAACCAAGGTGAAGGAAATTCAGGATTTTTCAGACCTCTTATCACGATAATATGCCTTGTGAATTTCCAGTGGTGACTATATGTACTTCGCATCCCCTAAACTGATCTCTCTGGGCAGTCACGCTCCATGGGGGGCCTTAAATCACCCTTGTTCTCCTCATTCCCAGTAATCAAGGTACAAGGAAAGTCACTAAAAAACTCTGCTCCCTATAACTTAGCAGTCAAATTTATAATGTAGTTTTCCTGAAGTTAAAAAAAAAACATTATTCACTCTATCAAATGTGTGAAATAACATGGATATTTTAGCAGTGGTGGAATGGTGACGTCTCCTGAGACAATAACATGTCAGGGCAACATTTCCAGAGATATTTCACCCAGTCTGTGTCACTTAGAAACTAGGTGAACCTGAGAAAATCTTTCTGAGCTTTAGTTGAGTCATCTATAAATTATAGATTAAAAAGGTGCCAAATTCATTGAGCTGTTGTTAGGATTTGATAAGTTGTGCAAAGGTTGGAGTGACTGCTACACATGAAATACTTAATAACTGTATGTGTCTTTTCTTATCATCATCGTTGTTGTTGATGGTATTGTTATTATTGTTCTGAACTAGAAGATCCTGAAAAAAATACCTTGTTGTCAACATAGGGATATCAACTATTCTTATCCCATTATCCTATGCAGTATGCCATTCCTGTCAAATTTAAAAGAGCTTCTGAGAAAATAGTGGGAAAATTGTGAAATTAAATACAGTTTGGCCATATTGCCCCAGAATAAACAACATTATGTCTTTTATGCTGAAAATCCAATTCAGAATGTCAATCTAGCATTGTGTGTTGCTTAGTAAATGATGTTAAGCAATTGATCAATCAAACATGCATAGGGTAGACAGCTGATTCACCTTGACAGCTAGAGGACAGGACAGTTTGTGTTAGAGACAAAAGTTTCCTTCTGCCAATAACCACAAATAGAGAATTCAAACTCTCAACTTCTGTTGTCTAAGTTGTTTTACAAAACCTCAATTCAGTGCCTACTGGGATTGACTACAAGCAGTCTGGAAAAGATATTTTCTCTTGTATCTGTACCTACTTCCTTTTAAGAAGCAGCAGCATGTGCCTGTGGCATTCAGAGCCACTCTCATATAATCTTAGAATGCCCGTGTCTTACCTGAGTCTGTGGGTAATTTAATACTGTTTAATTGACTCAGACACAATTATGGTCACTAATGGGAAACAACAATACTTATTCTTTTGACATTGAGTTTATAGTTATCTTCATTTGATTGTCTTAAACATGCATTACTCACACCATCTGGTGTCAACAGCTTTGTTTTTTCGGATGTTGACTTTGTTTTTTAAGTTACATAGATACAAAAGCTTAAAATAAGATAGCACATCTTTGTTAGCGGGAACATGCTTCTGCGTGTCTTGGACAAGACCTTTTCTCACAAGTAAAAGCAAAGCGTAACTGGGGAAAAGTCAAGAATCAAGGGAATCTTAGATGTCAAACATTAGGAACCAAAACCCTGGACACAAGGCAGGAACCATCTGGTCCTTGTGAAGCTGCTTTTGCTCCAGTGACTAGCCTCCAAACATTCATTGCTACTTTGAGTCATTTGCTACATATTCAAAGATTCAAAGTCCCTGGAGGGAGTGTCTGATTTGTCAATCAAGCTCCATCGGATTCCATAATAGAGACAGCCGTGGGAGGTGACGATAGGAGGCTGGCACCAAAAACTATCCTCCATCTAAGACAACACTCAATGGAGTGTTCTATTTAGCAGGAGATTGGCAGGCCATTAGTAAAGGAGGGAGGGGTAGAAGTGGATGCCAGACATTCCCCAAAATGACAAATATTCTCTGTGACTAGTGGTAGTAATACTAATAGCGATCTTCTTTATATGAGATTTTATATATTTATAAAATATTTTAACATGAACAATCTCATTAGTCACCCCTTCAAACCTATGGGATGCATATCATTATGCCCATTTCATAAATGCTCAGGTAAGGTAAGCGCCTTTTCCATGGTCACAGGACTTCAATACGATTGAGTCAAGACTCAGATACTATGCAAATAATGTACTTTTTCACTAAATACTTGTTGCAGAAACAAATGAATGGGTGGTAACTTTATAGAGTCATGTAAGTATCAATATATCACCTCTTGGAAGTAGGCTTAAATAGAAGGATTCTTTTAGACCGTTTAGTCCAACACCATTATCCTAAAACTCAGGAAACAAATCATGAATCAATCTGATTTACATAAGGCAAAACAAGTAAGACTGGAATTCAAGTTTGCTGAAACTCAGTATCATGCTCTTATCTCTACATCATATTGCCTTCCTCAGGTAGCCTCCTTGTACTTGATTGGGTACCACTGTTTTCATCCCACGAAAGGAAAAAACCATAATGTAGTCCACGTTCTCTGTGAGCTCATGGGAAGCTTGAAAGTATTTCTTGCGCATCAGACCAGCCCTGAAGGACTCTTAGGATGTCTCAGATACTGCCCAAGGAATCCAGGGCTCTTGAAGCTCCTACCTGCTGCTTTCCTTCTGGAAACCCCTTCCCTCTAGATGCTACCAACCCTGGAGAGCTCTCTGTCCCACATAGCTCCCTCCTCTGAAAGCCTTATTACACATCCACCAAAGCCATAATGAGACAGTCAACAAAGATCCTCACCCAAGCCTCTAGCAATCAGGCCAATATAAAGTGGCAAGTCCCAAGTGAGGAAGACAGGTGTGAATAGGTTTTCTCTGTTGGTAGGGTGAGACATGTGTCCCTAATTGGAATGGGTTTCCCATATTAGCAAGCATCCAGGGAGATTAGTTCTATTCAACTATTTGATTTATAGTTAAGTACAGTACGGAGAAGGCTTTGAAGTCTAGGCTAGTGTATCGATTAGTAGGCTCTGAAGTTCAAGTACTAGAGTACCCAACTAAAAGTGGCTTAAATCTTAAGTCAGTGGTGTGCTGGTAAATGTTTAACATCTGATTCTGTAGAGGATTAAAATCCCTGATTTGTAGCATTTGTAATTTCCATGGTATAAATACTCTCAACATGGATGATTTCATGATACCAGTGCAGTTAATGCAGAATTGGGAGATGCACACAATGGGTTCCCACGAGAAGAACTGGTTCCAGCATGTCATACCACAACAAGTCCACCGTGAAAGGTTCTGGGGTTAACTCAGTGGTTAAACAATGTCATGAAGGACCCAAGTCTCTCTCCTTTCCTCTTCTGCTATCCTCAGAATACTGGCTGTTAATCTCAGGCTTGGCTCTTCATGGCTGCAAGATGGTTGCCTTTGCCCAGATAGTATGTTCTTGCACAAGTGCATCCAAAGGCATGAAGGGCAGGTTGCCCTGTCAGTCTCTTTTTATTGGGGTGGAAACCTTTCCCAGGAGTGCCTCAGCCTATTCATTGGCCAGAACTGAGTCAGAAGCCAGGCCCTAACTGCAAAGGAGGCTGGAAAATGGGTTTTTTTTTTAAAGCATTTTCAGCCACTATAGTGGGAATAAGTCCCAACCATCACAGAGGACATCAAGTTGGGGAAGGGAAAGGGGGAAGGGCTGTCAGTTTGACGACAGATAGGTCTGCCATAGTGGAGAAGTTTGCCACTGTGCATGATACAGTTTTATTTGAAAATGAGCTATCTTTTAGAATGCAACTCAAGCAGAAATTGCATGTTGTCTGTGTCCTTGATTGCATTTGGGAGGGGACTCAGGGGCTCATCTACTGCAAGACTGATGAAGCCACCTTTGAAAGTAAGAATTTATTTCTGTTAGTCAGCCAGCCATCTCCTCTTTTCCTGGAGTAAGAGTTAACAGTTTCTCCTTTCTCTCAGAATTGGCTACTTTTTTAAGCTGTTAGGATACTGGATAATTTTCTATAGCTTTTTACATGGAGTTCTTATAATCTCTGATTATAACTGGAAACTGGAAGTATCTGCTTTTCTAGAGCGTAGTCACGTGCCCAATAATTGGGTGTCAGCAGTATCATCCATCCCTCGTAGTTAGATCCATCCCTCGTAGCTACTAAGTTTGACCCTTCCCAGCTCATTAAGTAAAACAGCTGCCTGTAGATTCTGAATCACATGAGTTGAATGAGTGTGTGGTACCATGGACAGTACTATGGACTAAATGCCTGAAGACCCCAGCTCTGGTTCTAACCCCGCCACCAATTAGCTGTGTGACCCTGGACAGGTCACTTATCCTTTGCAACCATGTCTTCTTTATCTCTGAACAGAGGGAATTTTAGGAGATGGTCTCTGAGTCCCTTCTAGGTCAAAATTGCTGTGGTTCAAATTATTAATGATGCCAAAATAAAGAGGCTGTCTCCTTAGGTGCTTGGGCAAGCACTGTCTAGCTCTGGGTTTTTTATTCACAAGTGTGCCTAATACAGTGAGGTGTATTAACACCTGCCTGCACATATAAATTACAATAGACTGGGTTGAAAAGGAAGCACTGAACAAAAACAATAGCCAGGTAATAAAATATAAAGGCACAGCCCTCTGTACTGGTGATGGGTAGATGCTGTCATTTATCTCCAAAGATAGGTCTGATTCAGGCAAGTAGTAATCAGGTGAAGCAGAATGAAATCAGGCAGATCTAATCTTTCATAAACCTATTTCCAAGAGATAATATGCTTTGGTATTAAAGGGAAGGATCCCAAAAGGTTTAGTAAAAAACAGAGAAAAGATACAACTTGTGCACGTAAAATAGTTCATTGCAACTTCAATTGACAAATGGATTATTCCAAAAGCTCAGATATAAGAAGATCTTTGGAACTCAGAAGTTAATGTTATATATGGGAATAGTCTCCCTGGATAGATCATAAATGCTTTTTAGTCACAATGTTCTTATAGGAGAGTTTGGTACTTGTGAACTGAGGTAGGATGGTAGAGATAAGACTAAAGGTAGTGAGGATGGAAATCAAACTTTGTTGCCAGAGCAGTTGTGAAACCAGGCATGTCGCAGGCAAATGCAACCTCTTGATTTCTGATTTAGTGGGGTTTTTTTTTTTTTCCTAAATCACCATACGTTCTCATAACCCAGTGAGCTGGGCTGGTTCCTGTGCCAACCTCAAGATCCCCTTATATCCCTGTCATTTCAGCCAAACCTAAGTTGCCAGTTCTTCCTGGCTCCATCTTCTGTCCTGGTCCTACTCAATCATTCATGGTAGGGAGCTCTTCCAGGCTGGAGCACCCCCTGCTCCATCTTTCTACGTCAGCTTCAGGAAAGGAAAGAGAATTTTGCACGCTTCCCTCCACTCCCAACCAAGGCTATTATAACCTCTCATACCTGCCCCCAATAGGAGGCATCCTGTTTCCTTTTTCCCTCTGTTTCTATCCCATACATGATATGCAGCTATGCCCTTCTACAAACAGAGTTCCCTTGAGGGTTACTGTAGGGAGAGAGCTTTGTGTGGTTGTCAAGAGGACTAGAAATTCTTCAGTTGGTGATAACATCCACTGGAAATAACCATGGCAGAAAAGAAAACCGGGTAATTGTAAATTGACATTCTCTCATGGAGGTCTTTCTGGGTATAGCTATACAAAGAGCTTCTGTTCTTCCTCAGTCTCTTGTGAGAATGAAACATTCAAACAATACTCAGGGGTGGGTATATTCATCAACTGAACGTTGAGATAGACATAAGTTAAACTAGAAAATCCTCTTTTTGTTGTTTCATTTTATTTTAAATTTCAACACTTGTTTTTCAAAAACATCCTTGGATGTATTGCTCTATTTTCCCATCTTAGTGTATAGAATATAAAAAGAAAATGGCATGTTTTTTGGTTATGGGAAATCTTACTGGTCCCTGGGTTGTTCAGACCTTCAGTCATTACTCTTCTCTGTGCTCAATCCCAGACAAGCAGAGAAGGCTATATGTAACCTGTATGACTCCTAGACTTTTCCCAGAATACCTATTTGTATTACATCTCTCTTGTGAGATTGCTCTGCAAGAGAAGTGCACAAGGAATTCCAACTAATCAAGATTTTATTTTGCAACCGGACCTCTCCAAACTGCAAATAATGATATTTGATTTAAGGAACACAACTGCATATACCTAATGTCTCCTTTTTTTAATCCTTTTTAATGGTGACTAAACAGAAATATTTCAGTAAATTATTTCCAAACTGTTTTAGCACCAAATCAATAGAGTGCAATTCTAGGGCAGGCTTGCTTTTTCAACTTGTCTCCACGCTTCCGGAAACTCTCTCCTGATTTAGGATTGGTAAATAAAATTCCAAATGATGGATGTCCTAGCTATCCAATTAAAGTGACAGGGAGAACACAGAATTTACTCCTGGAGGTCTTATTTTAGTGTCTGTCATCTACAAACAAACAGTTTAGAAATGTTACCCACTCAGTGGAGACATTTCATTTACAATATCACTTCCTGTTTTTGATGGTAGTGTTTGCGCTGCTTTTACAATCTAAACACCTTAAAATGACACACTGATGAGTCAGAAGTCAAAGTTGAAACAGAATGAGCCTAGGTACCATTTGTCCTTTCCCTCTTTCTAGCCACTATTCGTCCCCATCACTTCCCGCTTGAGCCCATCTTGTTCTCTGCTTTCATCATCCTACAATAGCACCACCCACTTCTCACTGCTTCCTGCTTCCCATCCCATCCCTTACAGACTGCACCAGACCGGGAGGTTCCTGAAGTTCCTTCTTTTTGTTTTAAAACCTCTTTATTGGGAATGTAAATTGGTACAGCCACTATGGAGAACAGCATGGAGGTTCCTTAAAAAACTAAAAGTACAGCTACCATATGATCCAGCAATCCCACTTCAGGGCAGATATCCAGAGAAAAACATGGTTTGAAAGGATACATGCACCCCAATGTTCACTGCAGCACTGTTTACAATACCCAGGACATGGAAGCAACCTAAGTGTCCATCGACAGAGGAATGGATAAAGAAGATGTGGTACATATATACAATGGAATATTACTCAGCCAATAAAAAGAATGAACTAATGCCACTTGCAGCAAGATGGATGGACCTGGAGATTATCATACTAAGTGAAGTAAGTCAGACAAAGAAAGACAAATATCATATGATATCACTTATATGCAGAATCTAAAAAAAAATGATACAGAAGAACTTATTTACAAAACAGAAACAGATTCACAAACTTAGAGAATGAATTTATGGTTACCGGGGGGAAGTGTTGGTGGGGGGGTAGACTGGGAGTTTGGGATTGACATGTACACATTGCTATATTTAAAACAGATAACCAACAAGGACCAAAAAAAAAATTTAAAAAACCCTAATTCTATCAAATGCTTAGAAGGAAAAAAAAATAAAACCTCTTAATTGAGATATGATTGACACAGCAAAAACTATACATATTTAATGCACAAAACTCAATGTGTTGGGGGGTAAGTATACATCTGTGAAACTATCACCACCATCAAGGCTAGAAACATATGTGTCACCTTGTAGGGTTTCTTCCTACCCACTTCATTATTATCATTATTATTATTTTATATGTGTGGTAAGAACACTTAACATAAGATCTACCTCTCAGCAAACTTTAGCTATACAATACACTATCATTAGCTATAGGCACTATGCTATATAGATCTCCAGAACTTATTTGTCTTACGTAACTGAAACTTTGTTCCCTTGAAACATCACCTCCCCATTTTCCCCTCCCCCCAGCCCCTGGTAATCACCATTCTGCTCTCTGCTTCTATGAGTTTGACTATTTCATATTCCATGTATAAGTGAGATTGTACAGTATACGGCTTCCTGTGTCTGGCTTATTTCATTTAGCATGATACACTGCATCCATGTTGTCAAAATGGCAGGATTTCCCTTTTTTTTTTTTTTTTAAGGCTGAATAAATTTCTAAGAGAACATACCATATTCTCTCCATCCATTCATCTGTTGAGGGACATTTGGGTTGTTTCCATGTCTTAGCTACGGTGAATATGCTGCAATAAACATGGAAGTACAGATATCTCTTCAAGATACTGATTTCTTTTTTTGTTTGGTTTTTTGTTTTAATTTTTATTTTATATTGGAGTATAGTTGATTAACAATGTTGTGTTAGTTTCAGGTGTACAGCAAAGTGATTCAATTATACATATACATGTATCTATTCTTTTTCAAATTCTTTGCCCATTTAGGTTTATTACAGAATATTGAACAGAGTTCCCTGTACTATACAGTAAGTCCTTTTTGGTTATATATTTAAAATATAGCAGTGTGTACATGTCAATCCCAAACTCCCAAATCCGAGATACTAATTTCAATTCTTTTGCATAAATGCCCAGAAGTGGGATTGCTGGATCATATGGTAGTTCTAGTACTAATTTTTTTAAGGATCTTCCATACTGTTTCCCATAATGACCATACCAATATGACATACCCTTGTATCAAGAGCACCGGGGCTCTTAGGGCAGTGAAACTACTCTGTACAGTACATGACATTATGCATTTGTCAAAACTCATAGAACTATACACCATAGTGGTCCCTAATGTAAAGAGTTTAGTTACTTTATCAACATTGTTATATATTTGTTGTAATTAAAGAACCAATCAGGCTGTTAACAATAGAGGGAAACGTGGGTGGGTTGTGGGCCTGGGGGGAAGGGAGAGACAAGGTATATGGGAAGTCCATGTACTTTCTGCTTAACTTTTCTGTAAATCTAAAACTGTTCTAAAAAATAAAGTGCATTAATTTAAAAGGTGGGGGTGGTCAGAAAAGTTTGTCTTCTCCAACCTGTGGACTGGGAGAAAATATTTGCAAATGATGCCTCAGATAAGAACTTAATTTCCAAAATATGCAAACAGCTCATACAACTCAACAACAACAACAAAGAAACAAACAACCAACTGAAAAATGGGCAGAAGACCTAAACAGATATTTCTCCCAAGAAGACATACAGATGGCCAACAGGCACATGAAAAGATGCTCGACATCACTAATCATTAGAGAAATGCAAATCAAAACCACAATGAGGTACCACCTCACACCAGTCAGAATGGCCATCATTAAAAAGTCTACAAATAACAAATGCTGGAGAGGGTGTGGAGAAAAGGGAACCCTCTTACACTGTTGGTGGGAATGTAAACTGGTGCAGCCACTATGGAAAACAGTATGGAGGTTCCTCAAAAAAACTAAAAATAGACTTGCCATATGATCAAGCAATCCCACTCCTGGGCATATATCCAGACAAAACTATAATTCGAAAAGATACGTGCACCTCTGTGTTCATAGCAGCACTATTTACAATAGCCAAGACATGGAAACAACCTAAATGTCCATTGATAAATGAATGGATAAAGAAGATGTGGTATATACATACAATGGAATATTACTCAGCAATCAAAATATGAAATAATGCCATTTGCAGCAACATGGATGGACCTAGAGGTTATCACAGTAAGCAAAGTAAGTCAGAAAGAGAAAGACAAATACCATATGATATCATTTATATGTGGAATCTAAAATACGATACAAATCAACATGTCTACGAAACAAAACACAGACTCACAGACGTAGAGAAGAGACTTGTCAAGGGGGAAGGAGGGTGGTGGAGGGAAGGAATGAGAGTCTCTGATTAGCAGAGACAAACTATTATATATAAGATGGATAAACAACAAGGTCCTACTGGATAGCACAGGGAACTATATTCAATATCCTGTGACAAACCATAATGGAAAAGAATATGAAAGAGAATATATATATATATGAGTCACTTTGCTGTACAGAAGAAATTAACACAACATTGTAAATCAACTATACTTCAATAAAACTAAAAAAAAAAAAAAAAAGAAAATGTTGTCTTCTCCTTTCTGTGGCCCACATAGTTGCCTTGCATGTTCAATGTGGCAGTTGTCAGAGCCCAAGTCAGTGTGATAGGCTGTATAATACTGCGAGTTTTGTTTACTTTTGCCTCCCTATAAAACAATGTGAGTGAGGACAACTTGTAACTAATAGTTGATGCATTAATCCTGAAGTATCATGAGAAGATAGAATAGTGAATGAGGAATATAAAAAAGGGAATTACAAGAATCACATATTTCTGATGAATCTCAACATTTGCACAGATGTGACACAGCTATAGAAAGATGTAAAACTTCTTATCTGTGCACAACACATCAGTATAAGCCATTCATTAAGGACTGCTGTGTAGTAAGATTGTGTGCGTGACCAATTTCAAGTGAATTGGCCTTAACTCACCTCTTCCCTCATGCACTGAGCTGTAGTGCACAGCACTGAGAGGCCCTCATCTAGACCCATGAAATAATCTCCTATCTCTGATTTAGAAATTCCTAAAGTCAGACCATGTCATTGCCCATCTTATAAAGATACCGTTGGCACCCTACAGAAAGAAGACCAAATGTCTCAGTGTAAGTACTGACAATATATTTACAGAATAAAAAAGAAAAGCTTGTGAAGGAAGCACATAGAGGTTGGAGTGGGCAGAGAAAGCAAATTTCAATATTACCGTGAAGTAGGTCACTTTAAGGAGGTGAAAGTTTAGCCAAAGTATGAGGAGTAGTTAAATACTTGAAGAGATCAAAATAAGCACCCCTGATATGTGCAAAGGCCCTGAGGCTGAAAAGATCTAAGTGTTTCTTTGAAGAAGAGAAAGGTGGACAACGTGATTTACATTCATATACTTCAAATTATTTTCTGTTTAATGCACATATTTGATTTTTACATCATGTAATATCTTTGCTTATGTGAATTCCTCAGCCTAGAATGGTTCTTATTATATATTTATTTAAGTTTATTCTTTAAGAACCAACTCAAAGGTCACTCCACAGCATTTCTTTTTATGTGGTTTTGGTCTCCCAGTTAAAATTATTGACTATCATCCATTTATTATAATTAGCTATTTGTATGTTTTCTTTCTTCAATGTGCAAATAACACGTAGGACTGAATAAAAAAAAAACTTATTGGATTTGATTGAATGTTCTACTCTTACTGATTAATTATTGTCAGAAAACTTTCACAGGAACCAAATGTTCAGAAGAGATGCCATCTTTTTCTTCTTTGTTAGCAACAATAGCATGACCAATTTATTAAGAATTTCAAGAACAAGAGAGCTGCTGTACAACATTGTACCTACGGTCAACAATATTGTATCATACACTAAAAAATGTGTTAAGAGGATAGATCTCATGTTAAGTGTTTCTACCACAATAAAGATTTTTTTTTTAAAATTACAGGACATGTATTATAATATAAGCAAAAGTATATAACTTCTCAGCAATACACACACAAATAATAGAATTTTCAGCACAAAATGGTATCCTGTCGATAGTCTCTACTAAAGTATATTTCAACTTCTTACTAAAATACTAATATAGAGTAAAAAAAATGGAAACTCATAACACTACCAAGTATTGCAATGAAAGCTATAGAATTTAGGAGGCCTTGGTATTAATTTTAAGGTAGGTGGACATTGGACTCAGAAAATCCTATCTAGTTTTCAGTCCATGGGAGACCTAGAATTGGATTGTTGAAACAGAATCTGCTGTACAAAAATTAGGAAGACTTTGTACCTCCACAGTCTGGAAAACTGGAATGGCATCCCTCCTCCCTTCTGGGAACTTCATTGGAAGGTGGGAAGAATACCCGCTACCTTTCTCATCCCACCCTATTCCTATTGTCATCATTCTTTGAAACTGAGTGCATGGTGAAATATATATATAGTTTTCGAAGTTTGAAGAAAAATAATAAAATTAAAATAAATACCACCATCCAGCCTAGACATCAAGTCCAAGATGCAGAGACTCATGCACTCACTTTGCTCTACTGTCTCTGCAAAGGATGAGGAATCTCTCTTGCCTGGGAAACAGGGGTGGGAAAGCTTAGGCCATTGTGAATGGTTGGTTGGGGGATACTCCATAGAATCTGACTAATTCTGAGTCAGATCTGACCCTCTGTGCCCCAGGCAGAGAGGGTCTGGAAGCCTGGGAAAGTCTTCAGAGCTTTCCAAGTCTGTGGTTTTCTTTTATTCCACATACAATACTGAGCTACGTAAAGCAGGTATTATCATATTCATTTAAAAAATAATGTAAATTAAGGAAAGAGAGATTAACTCTTGGTGTATAATATATATAATGTGTTTGCTAAATGAATTCATGATGGATGGCTGTAGTTCACATTACAATTTTGTAGCAAAGGATGTTGGGGATCCTTCATCAAATGGTACATACTTCTAGCTACCCTAGGAATGACTGTGTTTTGCTATATGTACCTTCATAAATAGTAGCCACAATTGGTCTTCCATTTTGTGCAAAAACCAGTCTTAGAAAGGTAAACAGTTAAAATAACTTTACACAGAAGGGTTAATTTTTTTTCCCTCTTTTGTAACTATGATAACACTCACATATTTGGTAGTCAAATAATAACTATTCCATTATTAAAGTTTTATGAAATTCATTTTTCTAGTTTGACTTTTAAACTTTTGTAGTCTTGCACTCTCATATGCTATCTTTTATGAAGGCAGCTTATGTCATTATTTTGTTTTGCCACGAAGTGACATTTACCAAAGATCAGGAACAGAGATACTCAGGGCTTATGATGCTAAGGAAACTGTTAAGCATTTCTAAAGCCTGGCTCTAGAAAGATATCCACATAATAAATTTTAAAATTTATTTTAAAATAAAAGAAACAATCACCCTATAAAGATTGGTAATTGATGTGGTAGTACATTTTAGAGGTCTCATCAATGACAAAGAGAAACTTCACTGCAAAGCTCATTATTCATTCTTACCCAACATAAGGGATATTAATTTTAATTATTAACAAAAACCCTAGAATTTACTCAGCTCTGTAATGTTCAAGCCTTTCAGGGTGTCAGTTTTGTGGAGAAGATACGCACATGTAGATAACAATACAAGGATTATTGTGTAATTAAGTGCTGAAGTTAAGAGATACACTCAGTGAATATTATACTAATCAAGGAAAAGAGAGATCATTGAGTGGAGAAAAGGCTAAAGAAGTAAAGCTTTAACTGATTCTTAAAGGATGGAAATGATTTGAATAGATGGGTGGGTAAGGGAGGGCTTGACAGTTTGGAAGAACAGCTTACGTGAATATGAGCATATCAGAGCTGGGTTATTTGAACGAAAATAAAATACAGTGAGAGGCTAATTCAATTAAGTCATACATTTAGACTAACAGGATCTCCAAGTTAGAAGAGATGAGTTTTCTTCCAGCTCAATCCTTAACTATGCTCATTAATCACCTCTACAGCATCCTTAGCAAATGGTCACCCAACCTTTGCTTTGATACCTTCACTATCACTCCTCCTATTACACTGGTGAATGGCTCTAGACATGACAAGATTGATCTTTGCATGAGGCCCATATCTGACCCCTGTAATTTTTACTCATTAGCTCTTATTCTGCTCTCCAGAAATGTCTTTGCAGAAGTGCCAATCAGCCCTTCAAATGCTGTAGTCTGAATATCTAGTTGTGCCACTGCTGCCACTTTTTCTGTAACTATGGGCAATTAAGTATCAGGGAGAATAATGTGGAGCTGACCTTCATGTCACTGTGAAGAAAACAGCATATGCCTCAGGGGGAAGGAAACTCAAAGGACCAGAGATTAATATGTCCTTGACTGATGGTACAACTATATGCCAAGCAAATGATGAGAAAGTATTCCAAAATAAACTGTCTGCTATCACTTCCATGAAAGAGCCGAAAGGAAGTAATTTAAACAAATACTCTACTAAGAACTCGAAGCATTTAGAAATGTTTTTTTCCTCCTCCATTCCCTTCCCCTTCTGTTTATTTACAGAGAGGGCTTAGAAATCGCTAAACTCTCCACCCATAGAGTAAAAACACCAGTTGCAAGTGAACAAGACTCTGATCTTCAGTTCTCAATTAATACAGTTTCACTGGACCAGTGAACTCTACCGCTATTCCAAATCCTCCTCTGTCAGTAATTTTCACCTTCATTTCATAAACCTTGCCAATAACTGCTGACACGTAACAAAATTGATTTAGATGGCTTACATTTTCCCCTCCTCTCTGCAAGTGTTCCTCCAGTGGAAGTGCTAATGAATGGGCCGATGGGCAGAAGGAGACAGCCAGAAGGTGAGGGACAGAAGGAAAAGGAGGTCAAACAAAGTCAAGCTTGTGGCTTGTTGGATCTGAGTGTGGTCATTTCTAGTATCTGCCCAGTCCCCGGCCCCTTTCATCATTTGCCAAAGTCCCAGGGATTCTGCATGTGTTGGCCATTCTCACTGCTGCAGTGAAACCACGTGGATGTGAAGTCAATGTCAAGGCCTTTAGTTTATGCAAAACTAGACACTAGACTAAAAGCTGTTTTCTATATATACAGACCTCAGGGCTTAAAAACATCCAGGCTTCAGACTATTGATTTCATTTAAAGATCCGTAAGAATATACAACACAAATTCCTTTGGCTACATAAAGTCACTTTAATAGTAAGAACTCAAATGTTGCTGGGACACTACCTCTTACCAATGTAGGATTCCAAGGGATGTTTCCTGTATACTTGGAAACTAGTTTATTTCTATTTCTGCTGCCTCACTGGCCACAGTGGTCTATTTCCCTGCATCTTTGCAGCTTATCCAGCAGAAAGTCCCTCCATATACCTCCATCTCATTAGTAGAAAAGCGTATTAACACTCAGGCATGGGTCCAGTGAGAAAAGAGCTAAGAGATAAAGTTGATCATCAGAAACCAAGCTGTCATCAAATCAATACACCCAAATGATAACTAAGGCTTTTGTATTAGTTCCCTGTTGCCATTACACATTACCACAAATTTAGTAGCTTAAAACAACACAAATGCTTTATGATAGTTCTGGAGGTCAGAATTCTGAGTTGAGTCTTCAAGGGCTAAAATCAAGGTGTCATCTGGGCTGGTTCATTCCTTCTGGAGGCTCCAGGGGAAAACCTGTTCTTGGCCCGTTCTGGTTTCTAAGGCTGTCCACATTCCTTGGCTTGTGGCTGCATTACTTCAATATCTGCTTTTGTCATCCCAATTCTTTTTCCTCGTCTGTGGTCAAATCTCCCTCTGCCTCACTTTTGTAAGGACCCAGGTGATTACATTTAGGACTCACCTGAATAACCAGAATAATCTCATCACCGGATCCTTAATTTAATCACATCTGCAAAGGCCTTTTTGCCACGTAAGCTAACATTCACAGGTTCCAGGAACTGAAGTCTGGATATCTTGGAGAACCATTATTCATTCTACCACAGCTCTGTGACTAGATCAGGCTTAAAGTACTGGTTTTTCCTTCAGGATTAGTTTTATGCCAAGGTCTCGAACACCACTAGTGGACAGAGCCTTGACCTGAACTGACAGCTTGCCCTAGTGACTTTGGCCAGACATTTTCTCAGATATTTCCTCACTTGACCCAAACCTATAAGCAATATTATTATCCCACTTTGCAGATGAAGAAACATACACTTCAGAGAGATGGAAATGCTTTGCTCAAGTGAACTCAACTAGTAAGGGATAAAACCAGCCCTGGAATTCACAGCCTGCTTTTCTCATCAATCTAAAACTCCCCTACGAATCTTACAAAGATTACAACCCGAACTAACCTCAGTCTCCCCCAGCCTATTTGCACTACCGGCTGGAGAAACCTCTAGCCTTGCTTTTCCTCATGTTCTATCCCCTACACTGAGGAGTCTGGCTCTGGTTCAAAATCCTATGTGTGCTTTTTCAGGCCTGATCCCAGGCAATTACAAGGCTTTGCCTGGCGGGCCTCATGGGGGAAAGGCAACCCTCCCCACACTGGGTGCACAGACAAGGCATGGCAGTTTTCCGGAGGGAAGTGCAGTTAAGGGCTCAGCCTCCAACCCAGCCCTCCCTTGGCCAGCCACACTGGTAGGCATATCTGCATTCCCAGCCTAGGTGCCTTCATTCAGAGACCTCATTACTGGGGGGCCTTGACTGAAGCACTTTTCTCCGTTTTGACTCAGTACCTTTCCACTCTCAGCCCACCCCACCCCATGGGTCCATAAAGCGCCCGATACCTTTGGTTTGGGGCTTTTTGATTCTTCCTGTCTGTACTGCATTCACTTGACCCTCACTCAGTGCCATTCCATGGAACATTGAGGAACTGGGGACGCATTTTGCCTCCTGCTTGCGCCGTTGCAGTAAGTGAATAAAGGCTTGATCATTATTCTTGATGTAGCCGTTTCTCTAACTGACCACTTCAACACCTGACTGTTCAACCTATACCGGCCTGTCCTGCCCTATCTCTCTCCATATATTCAGTGCCTACTCACTTTTCAAATCCCAATCTGATTTCCATCCGATGTTTCCCATCTTCACACCCCTCTTTTACTTATGGTTTGTTCCGCGTAGTTTATTGCTCACTTGTCTGCTGGTGTCTGTTGTTTCTGTTTCGTGAAACCTAGCCTTGCTTCCCTAATGGATTCTTCTCTAATGTAAGTACACGTTACCACGTGTCTTTAATACTAACTCAATAAATACTTGACTATATAGCCAATTTATAAGCATCATTTAGAGAAAGATTAACAGATGGGAGGATCATTAACTCCCTTTAGAATATAGACTCACTATAATCATCGTGTAGGGGTCATTTATGGAGCTACTGAAGACAAAACTATCAATCAAGACATAGTTCTCTTCTCCCCAAGTTCCCATTAAGATGTTACCACAGTTCACTTTAGGAGAAACTTTTTTTGTTTTAGTTTTTCCTAAGGCACTTGCTGGATATATGCCATAACAGGATATTAAATGCCTGAGAGAAAAAGATTCACAAGCTCACAAGGGAAGAAAAACTCGAACCAGATGAAAACCTGGAGCTGGTATTTGAAATTGTTAGAGATTTGATGTATCAATTAAGGATTAATACAGTCTCCAGAGGACTCATTTATTTCTATGTGTGTGTACATATAGATATAGACATAGATATACATATATATATATAGATATGTATTTGACCCTTGCCCAGTGCCTGCCTTTCCATGGGGGAAAACGGAATATAAGGGAGCTGGAACCTCATTTTGTCTCATTTGTCATATATGTATACACATACCTATTTAGTAAATAAATGTTCCAAATTCTTCTAATATTATTTGTATCCTGAAATACTTGAGTAATAATTATTCATGTTCACCTTTTTCCTCGAAAATCTGACATAATGATTTTCAAAGTTTCAAAATGACTTCACATATACAAGCTTTGTTAATGCCCCTATTCTAGAGCTTGATGCTGAACAGACATTTCATACCCAAAGTTCAATGGTCTGGAGCCTCTGTTGTGGGTGAAGTGAATGAGATTATTATTCCCATTTTCCAAACGAAGTCAATGAGGTTCTGAACATTGAATGGATTTGCCCAGAGGGTTATAGCCAGTAAGTACCATCTCAACTATCATTGGATCCCTATATTCCTGACTCCTAATTCAAAGGACTGATTCTGAGACAGAAAATAAGATAATTACCAAAACAAGTAATCTAAGTGTCATATTTTAAAGCATGGCTAATTTCTTACCACAAAGGGAAGTTGTTTTGTGGAACATAAATAACAATCTTAACCCAAAGATGAACTATCTGATGAATCTGTCCTTTTTTTATATTGCTTTTGAAGGCATACAAATATGACAGAGATTAATCTTTTTAATAATCTCTGTAGTAATGTTTGTCAAAATTGAAATGTCAGTTTCATTCACTTACTCTTTTTAAAATGCAGCAAAAGCTCTTATTCTCTTTTCTACTATCTTCATCTTTTAGCTTATCAATAGCTCCCTTTAGATTACAGACTCTTCTACCCCCTGCCTTCAAGCAAAATAATTTGAGATGCAAAGTAAATTTATCGAGCCCAATAATCTTTTTTTTTTTTTTTTTTTTTTTTGGCTGCCCGCGCAACATGCGGGATCTTAGTTCTCCAACCAGGGATAGAACCTGCACCCCCTGCAGGGCAAGCACAGAGTCTTAACCATTGGACCACCAGGGAAGTCCCCAATAATCTCTTCGTGTCTTTGTTTATCCTTCCACAGAGTGATTTTTAAACACGGAGATTTTGCTGAAAGCTCTCTGTTACCCAGGCATTTCTTCTCCAGCCACAAAAGTTTAAAACGAAAGAAAAGCATCACTTGCTTTCAGTTTCCCACAAAGCAAACAACACAACCTTGAAGTGCTTATTTCTGGTTATACAATGCAAGAAAGTAAACTTCTGTGCATATAGGTGATTCCACAGAGACTCAAACTCACTGGTAATAGCCCTAGAGAGAATTTAGGGTCTGATAATAATGCAATCTCGACCATCTACCAAGACTGCCTATTTTAAACATACCTTTTCCATCTACCACCTCACCTAAATGTACATATGACAATATTTTATGTGTGTTTATGCTGCTTTCTTTTTTTTCTAAGACATTGTTCAGGATGTTCTGTACAGTTGCTCATGTCTCTAGGACCATGGATTGAATACTACAATACCAGTTATCCTTGTGATCGCTGAGCCTTATTTTCTTGAGCTGTAAAATGGACCGCAGCCTCCAAAGTTGCATTTTATCTCTGGCATGTGTGGTTATTATTTACCTCTGCTTGGTCTGAATTTGGGGAGGAGTTTGGAATGACTTTTGTGAATCACTATCCCTTTTATTTTGGCAACAATGGCTTACCACCCAACAACACACTTACATGACTGCAGATGAGACAAAAATATTATTTTAAAGGATTTTGACTTCCATAGAACATTTATTGACTAAAATAAGTTGGTGCGCTAAAGATGTTAGTACAGCCTTGGAGACAAGTTATGAATTTACTCTTAGAGCAGAGTCCATTAAATCCCCACTGACGCTATTTTGATGGTATCAGTTCTGATAGAACCAATTCCACAGCATGGCAATTAAATTCTCTGGATCGTGGCAGAATTGTGCCTTCATAGTTTTTGCTTGGCCTATTTTATATGTTAAATTGCTTAAAAAGGAAGTCTCTTTGGTACCTCAGAGACTAAAGCCCTGATAAATAACATCCTGTACACACCACCTTCATCCATAATTCTGCTTCATGCAGAAGAACCTTAGAGAGAGATTTAAATTAATCTAGTATTACAATATAAAAAATATTAAGAACTAAAACATTAAAGTATAACCCTAATAATTTAGAAAGCAGAGGACCTGTTTTATTAGAAAGAACTACAAATCAGTGAGCTCATGATATAAATATAAATAAGGATCATTTATTTTTATTATGTGGTGACTAATATTGACAATATACTTTTCAGATAATAAATAGGGATGTGTTGCCAGACACTGTGCCTGCTAATATAACATCCATTCTGAAGTCGATGGGTCAAGAAGTAATTTTGACCTCCAGATCTTAACTATTTAAGATAAACACATTTTGTAAGGCTATAGTTGCCATAGATAGAGATTCCTCTGATGGATCTGGGCAAAGTCAATTGAAAGCCTTCTGGAAAGAATTTACCATTCTAGATGCCATTAAGAACATTCATGATTCATGGGAAGAAATCAAAATATTAACATTAACAGCAAGTTTGGAAGAAGTTTATTCCAACCGTCATGGATGACCTTGAGTGGTTCAAAACTTCAGCAAAGTAAGTAATTGCAGATGTGGTGGAAATAGCAAGATAACTAGAATTAGAAGTGGAGCCTGAAGATGTGACTGAATTGCTACAATCTCATGATAAAACTTTCACTGATGAACAGTTGCTTCCTATGGATGAGCAAAGAAAGTGATTTCAGAAATAGAGTTACAGATGTAGAAAATAAACTTATGGTTACCAGGGGGTAAGTGGGGGGGGGCATAAATTAAAAGATTGGGATTGACATATACATACTACCATATATAAAATAGATAACTAATAAGGACCTACTGAATAGCACAGGGAACTCTACTCAATACTCTGTAATGGCCTATATGGGAAAAGAATCTAAAAAAGAGTGGGTATTTGTATACGTATAACATTCACTTTGCTGTACACCTGAAACCAACACAACATTGTAAATCAACTCTACCCCAATACAAATTTTTTTAAAAAAAGGAAGTGGTTTCTTGAGATAGAATCTACTCTTGGTAAAGATGCTGTGAAGATTGTTGAAATGACAACAAAGGACTTAGAATATTAACTTAGTTAATAAAACTTAGTTGATAAAGTAGCGGCAGGTTCAGTGAGGATTGACTCCAGTTTTGAAAGAAGTTCTACCTTCTCTAATGGGTAAATTGCTATCAAAAAGCATTGCACACTACAGAAAAATCATTCATGAAAAGAAGAATCAATTGATGTGGCAAACTTCAATGTTGTCTTATTTTAAGAAATTTCCAGAGCTATTCTTCAGCAACCACCACCCTGATCAGTCACCAGGCATCAACATCGAGGCAAGACCCTCTACCAGCAAAAAGATTATAACTTGCTGAAGGGTCAGATGATGGTTAGCATTTTTCAGCAAAAAACTATTTTTAAATTAAGGTGTATATATTGCTTTTTTAGACATAATGCTATTGCACACTTAATAGACTACAATATAGTGTAAACATAACTTTTATATGCACTGGGAGACCAAAATATTGTGTGACTTGCTTTATTGCAGTGGTCTGGAACCAACCTGCAGTATCTCCCAGTGTAGTTATTCTTAATACTTTTAACTTTTATAATAGGGTTAAAAGTGATTTGTGTATCATCCTATCAGTAGTACATTATTCTATATTTGTCTATACATTTACCTTTTCCAGTGAGATTTATACTTTCCTATGCTTTTGTATTTCTGTTTGGTATCCTTTCATTTCAACTTCAAGAACTCTCTGTAGCCCTTCTTATAGTGGTGATGAACTCCTTAAAGTTTTTGTTTCTCTGGGAAAGTCTGTTTCTTGCCTTAATTTTTAAAAGATAGTTTTGCCATCTATAGTACTCTTAGTTGGCGGGGTTTTTTTTTTCAGCACTTTACATATGTGTGTGTTTGTGTACATATATATATATGTATATTATCCCACTCTACCCTGGCCTGCAGGGTTTCTGCTGAGAAATTTATGGATAATCTTACAGGAGTTGCCAGGTGAGTAGCTTTTCTTTTGCTACCTTAAAAATGCTTTGTCTTTTGGCAATTTAATTGTAATATGTCACAGTGTACATCTCTTTAACCTATTTGGAGGCCTTTGGGATTCATTAATCTGGATGTGTCTCTCCCAGATTTGGGCAATTTTCAGCCCTTGTGTCTTTAAATAATATTTCTGCCCTTTTTCTCTTCTCCTTTTGGGACCTATCGTGATGTGCACTTTGATTCTGTTGATATTATTCCCCAAGTCCCATAGGCTTTCTTTGCTTTTTTTGCATTGTTTTTTTTTCTGCTTTTCCTTTGGGTATTTTCAAATGATCTATTTTTGCACTTGTTGATTCTTTCTTCTGCTTGATCAAGTCTGCTGTAGAAGCTCTGTATTAAAATTTTCAGTTCAGTCATTGTATTCTTCAGCTTTGGAATTTCTATTTTATTCTTTTTTTCTGTTTTTTTCCTCTTTGTTCAACTACTCATTCTGTTCATGTAATTCTCATGATTTTGTTTAGTTGTCTGTTCTTTTGTAGCTCACTGAGTTTAAGACTGTTATTGTGAATTTTTTTGTCTGGCAGTTTTTAGATCTCCATTTCTTTAAGGTCATTACTAGAGCTTTATTTCGTTCCTTTGGTGGTATTATGTTTCCCTGGTTCTTCATGGTCCTTGTAGCCTTGTGTCAGTGTCTGCACATTTGAAAAAAGTCACCTCTTCCTGTCTTTATGGGCTGGCTTTCAGCAGTCAGCCTGGCCAGAAATTCTGGGTGGGCCAGTTGGCAGGGTCTTTGGTCAGGCCAGCTGGCAGGGTCTTTGGTCAGGCCAGCTGGCAGGGTCTGTGGGCAGCCTGCTGGCATGGTCCATAGGCAGGCAAATCTGCTGCCAGAATCTCTGAGCATGCAGGTCTGCTGCTGGGTCCTTAGGTGAGCAGACCTATTGCTGTAGGCTGCAGGCAGGTCTGCTACCAGGGCCTCAGGCCAGCTATCACAATCTGCACACTGGTTGTTGAGAGTCCTTACCCCTTTCCTTTGTCCTTAGGGGACCTAAGTGTGCCACCTTAGTGTTCTGGGTGAGAATGGCCTCTCAGGTACCCAAAGTCAAGGGAAGTCCAATATTAACTCTGTTCTCTCTTTCCTGCACAGGAGAATTTGTGGCTAAGGTGACCTCTTTCAGTGCTATGCTGTGCAGCTTGGGGGAGGAGAGACGTGGGTAAAATGAAACTGTTCTTACCCTTTTCATTTGTTTTAAAAATTATTTCTGCATCACTGAGGTGCTATAATCTCTCATCTGAATTTCAGAGCTCTCATGATGGTATTTGCATCTGAGAATGGGTGTTAAATTACTGTTTCTGTTGGGTATGAAGGCTAGAACCTCCTATTTATGCCATCTTGCTGATGTCACCCCCTTCTTAATACTTACAACACTATTACGAGTGCTATTTTTCTAATACAATAAATATTCTATTGTTAATCAAAATACTTACAAGATATCAAAAGAGAAATTTTAATAAAGCCAAACTTTGAACTGCATATGCTGAGTGATATCAATGACAATATCATCCTTTCTTACAAAACCATTTAAATGGACCATTTTTTTTTTTTTTTTTTTTTTTAGTGGGGATTTCTTAATATACTGCTATTTTTTAGAGAGGAAGAATTTCTATAGTATCTCTATCTTTTCTGAAAACCCTAGTAATTCAGAAAGCGCTTTGTTAATACTTGTACCTTTGACAAGAAGACAATTTTAACTATAAGATTGCCTCTGAAGCCCAATGTAACTTGGAAAGAGTTAATCACTCTTCACCGTAAATCAAAGAGTACTGTCCAAACGCTTCTAGATTTAAAATAAAAAAACTCGTAAAATGCAAAACTAAAACAGTCTAAAGAAAAATATTAGAAATACCAGGTGAATTACTTATTCATACTTTTGCTGAGTTTGGAAAACACTTCTAAACACTAAGGTGTTGAAATTAAATAAAGGGGGAGATAAAGAAAGGGAGAAGGTAAATCAGAAGTACCAAATGTAGTAAGATGTCCCATAGACCCAGAAACTCTCTGACTGTGATAAATAGAATAACATGAAGTGAGGATAACTACATTTTTTCTTCTAAAAAGAATCAATGATAGCAAGACTTATTTCTGAGATAGCTATATTCAGAGCATTACCTAGGACGGAGCTGAAGTTAAGAAATTAGAGATGGCTCTGTGACCAAAAGTGTTACCTTGTTCAATCTCAGTTTAGATCTTAATCATAATCCTAGTAAATACCACTCTTGTGATAAAGCCAAACCCCAAGGAAACTTTCATATGGAATAGTTTGCTGGAGTTATTCTTAGTTGAACTACTTTTAACTGCCAAGAGGAAAGGCGAATATTTGTGTAACACCCTATTCCTCCTCAAAATGCACTTCTTTCCTTTCAGTGTAGTGAAGCAGAAAGAACACTTGGCTTCTCTGTGAGCTGTTTGTCTATGAGCTTCACTTTTGTTATCTGTAAAATGGAGAGAATGAGTCTGTGTAGAGTTACTGTGAGGTTTAAATGAGATAATATAAATCAAGCATGTCAGATGCAGAAGATGTTTAATAAATGTTAGTGTTCTCTTTCCAATGGGTCTTGAGTTTAGTGAGCAATTAATTTCCTTCAAGGCGTTGGCAGATAAGAGCTACAAATTCATTTCTCAAAAGAATATTTACATTTTAACAAGAGTCTCTGAGGATTCACAAGACTTCAGGGCACCAAGAACATTTACAAAAGTGGAATTTTGGACGCTGTTCAACACATATTTATTGAGTGTCTCTTCTTTTCCAGTACTGAAAACACAAAGATCAGTAATGTAGTACTTGTCCTTAATGAAGGTAGGATAGAGGAACAGGCATTCTGATACCTCTTTCCTATTTCTCAGAGATTAGCAAGAGGCTACCACACAGAGAAGGATAGGAGATCAACTTTTAGTAGAAGGACTGAAGGGATTGTACTCTTAGGAGAAGGGAAGGGAAGAGAGGAGAAGAGGATTTCCTTCCAATAGACCTTTTCGTTGTAGATTTTTTGGCAGGAAGATTAAATGATCTTCTGGATCCTGTCCTGATCCTATGAGCATGGGTGTTTGAGCTCCTGGAAACTTTGGTGCTAGAGTTTTAAATTTATACAAGGACTATCTTCTGCATTGATGGCATCTTTGACTCTAGAAAACTGAGAAGTATGCTTCAGTTCAAACTCAAGTAAGAGAAAGCTGAGCGCTAACTCCATAGAAATAGTTTTAACCCGAGCAAAAGATGTAAAGGGAATCTACAGATTTCTCATTGTTCACCCTAGTTCATCGGGGTGGGAAAGGAGAGAATTTCTAGTAAAAAAATTATATCTAGGAAGAAATACGTGGCTGAAGTTTGCCTGGTTCTATACCTTAGAATAGTGAAAAGAAAAATGGGAAACTCCAGCAGTAGTAAACAGATATTGGCCATTGTAATTTCTTTTGCTTCTGAAACAAATTGCTACAAATTTAGTGCCTAAAACATCGCGAATTTATTCTCCTACAATTCTGGAGGTCAACATCTGAAATTTGCCTCACTGGGCTAAAGAAAAGGTGTCAGTGGAGCTACATTCCTTCTGGTTCTCATGGAGAATCTTTTGCTTTGCTTTTTTCTAGCTTCTAGAGGCCACCTGCATTGCTTGGCCCCCTTCCTCCATCTTCAAAGCCAGCAACCGAACATATTCAAATCTCTCACTTTGATGTCTGACACTATGATCACACCCCCTTTGACGCTTACCTTGTGTCTCTTTCTTACAAGAACTGCATGATTACTTTAGACCTACTTAGATCATCAAAAACAATCACCCCATTTCATGATCCTTAACTACATCAGCGAAGTCCTTTTTACTAAGTATTGTGAGATCACATATTCATCGGTTTTAAGGATTAGGATTTGGATATCTTTGGGAGGCCACTATTCTGCATTCTATAGTCAGGATCTGAGAAGGTGGATATTAGCATTAACGGAAGTATAAAAATAAACATCGTGATGAGCAAAACTGGGATTTCAGCTTTGCTTTCTTACCATCAAGTAAACACACTTGCCTTTTCACCCAGTGAGTAAGCAGATTCCCCACAATAAATTATTTTTAGCTCTAGAGCCAATAGGGGAGGGAGCCTGTTTTGTGAGATATCACAGGAACCTACTAGACATCTGAGGATGCCCTGTCCCTTACCTTACTGGCAACCTTGGCTCTTCATACATTTACTACTGAATGATTTCTTGCCTGTTTATAATGTAGTCCAGTCAGTGAGGGATCATGGTTGCTTTCTTTCCCTATCTATCCTTTGGTTTGCTTCACCCTACTTCTGATATCCGAAGTTCTGAGTTCAGATTTCCCCCATCTTCGGCTCTACCTAGACATGTGCTAGCAGCAAATTAAGCAACCTCCCTCTCTGTCTTGCCATTCACTGGAAGAGTAATGAAGCAGCTCTCATTGCGGCACCATTTCACTTCCTTGTTTCACATACATAATGGCATCCTTCTCATACATAATCATTTCATTGGAGATACTGTGCTGGAGACAGATGTTCACAGGTTGCCCATTTATCAGGAATCTTTTCCTGGTTGGTTGTGTTGTGGGAAAACTGTGTGTCTGGGCCTCTGGCCGTCAAGGAAACAAAAATACTCTGTACGAGGCTATTAAGGACATTTCCTATTATCATCAAATCTGACCTAGATAAGGAACTGAAGACAACAGATAAATATCCCCACTTTCAGTTCTAAGAGTTGTCAGTGAATAGAGCCTGTCTCCTCTTTGCAAGTTTCATCTTCCTTCATGACAAAAGGACATCAGTTCAGATTTGTACTGTATCCCTTGCCTCTATCCCAGCAGATCTCAGATGCTTCTGCTTGGGAAGCGTGCAGCAGTTCCCTTGGCAATCAAGCACAAGAAACTCAGAAGTGCAGGGAAGTTAGTATCCCACCAGGCAACACTCAAGTAATGGGGGTTGAAAGCCAATTGATAAAAGGCTCTTCTTTTCATTCCTTCAGTAGACAATTGTGAGGTTCATTCTTTACTATTCTGTAGAAAATCCTAGAATGACTGAGTACAATTGGCCCTCTCTCAAAAATAGCCAATTTTATAATACAGTCTTGTATTGGCATTCCCTCTATTTTATTCCCCTCTGTCCCTCAAGCCTGCTCATTTCCTAAAGAAACTACCCTCACAGTAAGCATTCATCTCAGGCTCTGATTCTAGGAGAAATCCAGGATAAGAGAGTTGCTTATCAGAAGTAATCCAAGGAAGCAAATCCTATGGATGAGTTTTCGGAACTGGATCAGCCACCTGTCAGACAGCAATAATAACCCCATTGCCAGTGTTAAGTGGATTGGTGATAATCCCCAATATGTAGTACCTTCAGATTGAGTAAGATTCTGATTTCAGTCATGGCTATGAGAATTTCCTTTCCTATTTTACTTGCTGTGGTCCCACTCTCCTGCTTAATTCCCAGCTAAACTTCCTGTATACAAAATGGTATCGAAAGCCCAGGCTAAAAAAATACATAAGCCATACCATGTGACACCTCTGCACAAAAGACTCTAAAGCTTTTCATGTCACTCAATAAAATCCAAAGACCTAGACCTAATTTATAAGCCCCTACATTATCCAGCTCCCACTAGCTTTCTGACCTCATGGAGCAGAGACTGCTAACTGCCTACTCAATATCTGTTCTTTCCTATTTTCCTACTGAAAGTATCCTCATGTTAGGGGGATAGGTAATTCCTCCAGCTAAAAAAAACACTATTGGTCACATGGCCACACATAGCCTTCTTTGCAGCTAGGGGTATTCACGTGATATACCTAATTTGTGGCCAATGAGCATAAATTGCTTAATAGCTTCCCAGCTGGAAAAATAAGTAGATAAAACCTTTCAGAAACTGACTGAGTTCGCATTGAGGCCTTTGCATCTTCATCTTTCACTTTCTGCCTGCTTGAAAGCCAGAAGGGAAAATAGGAGTAGACCAGCCATCTTGATCATAAGACAACACACGCATTGAATTTATGCCAAGATTGGTAGAGAGAAATGCGGGAAAGAATCTGGGTTACTGAGGGCATTATGGAGCTCCCACATCAGCTTGTACACATGATACAAACAAAACCCCCATTTGATTAAGCCACTGTAAATGTAGTTTTCAGTTGTGTGCAGCAGGACATAATTCTAACTGATGGCTCCACTCCAGCTCTACTGGCCTCCTTTTTAATCCTCAAACACATCAAGCATGCCTCTGCCTCAGATTTTGCACTTACTATGTCCTCTGTCTGGAGAACTCTTTCCCCAGATGTGCACACGACTCATGCCTTAACTTCATTCAGGTCTTACTTACATGCCACCTCACTAAGACGATTTCCCTAACGATCCTACCTAAGATCTCCCTCCAACTTCTTCACTTCTTTTCCCTTACCATGTTTTGTTTCTTAAATCACTTATTAGCCTTGACATAACTTTGATTTCTTAGTTTATTTATACTTATTTCTTTATATATTTTATTTATTTTATACGTACTCATTTGTTAAGTTCCTTGACAGCAGAAACCTTGCATTATTCACTGCTATATTCCCAAAATACAGAAGAGAGTTATGGATAGTGGATTCACAATAAATTGCTATTGAATGCGTGGGTAAATTGGGTACCAGAGGTAGGATTTAACGTCTCAGCAGCTGCACATGAGCTTTTATTACCTTCCCCAACTCTGAACCCTCTTAAAAAGCAAGTATTGATAAAACCAGACCAAAAAAAAACAAGAAAACTATAGACCAGAATCTCTTACAGAAAGACTCAAAATTCTCAATAAAATACTAGCAGAATGAATCGAACACATATAAAAAGACTATGTGCTATTAACAAGTGGGATTTATCCCAGGAATGCAAGGTTGTTTTAACATCCAAAAACCAATTACTAAAAAAATCTTATTAATAAAGGACAAAGCACATGATCATCTCAGAATAGGTGCAGAAAAAGCATTTGACAAAATTCAACACCCCTTCATGATAAAGAAATACTCAATGAACCAGAAATAACAGGGAACTTCATCAACCTGATAAAGGACATCTATAAAAACCTCACACCTAACATCATCACATGAAACATTTAGTATGTTTCCCCTAAGACCAGGAAAAAGACAAGGATGTCCATTCTTGCCACTTTCTATTCAACATTGTACTGGAGGCCCTTGCTATGACAATTAGGAAGGAAGGAAGGAAGGAAGGAAGGAAGGAAGGAAGGAAGGAAGGAAGGAAGGGAGGGAGGGAGGGAGGGAGGGAGGGATATCTGTGGGAAATAAAAAAGTAATCTATTTCTATTCTCAGAAGATGTAATCGATAGAAAATCCTAAGGAAAGGAATACATTAAAAATTAGAATAAATGAGTTCAGCAAAGTTGCAGGATACAAGATTAATACACAAAAATGAATGGTATTCCTATATGTTTTCAATTAACAACCTGAAAATGAAATTAAGAAAACAATTCCATTTAAAATAGCATCAAAAAGAAAAAAAACTACTTAGGGATACGTTTAACCCCCAAAAATTGCAAAGCCTACATACTGAAAAATAAAATAAAAATCACTGAACATTTATTTTCCCAATGAAAAATATTCTGAGTGTTATTTCAAGGTTAGTGTGACAGGGAAAGAAGAGAACAGTCATAGGAGTAGACAGGATTTTGGAGACAGACATAACAGGAGAACATAAGGCACCATAACCTGCAAAACTCATGGGACTGGCACCAAATACCCCACAGGACTTGAGAAAGGGACTAAAGCCAATTTTAATTCCATTTAAATGACAGAAAACCTCAGCTACTATCTAGGTTATAACGGCAATGTTAACTTGAAAATAAAGCCATAAATAAATAAAGCTGAACACAACTAAATCTTTCTTTGAGAATTTAAAGGGTGCTTCAAGACCCCATGTTTGGATATTGTTACTATAGAGATTAGAGAAGTGCAGATGGTAAAAAGATGCCTAGTTCATGGAATGCTATCACTCTTCAAATTATCTTTATTTTTATTTCAAGTTAGGCATGAAATTGTGCTTTGTGGTTTTAATCTCAGAATAGTTTCTCATAGGTTCTTTTATTGTTTAAGAATTATGTTATCAAAAGTATCTATCCAGCTTTTATATTCAACAAATAAGGCATCAATTAGGTCTTCTTTTCCTAATGTGCCATGGTATTTTACCTAAGAAAATTATAATCAAATTCTATAGTGAATTTTTAGAATCTAAGCTAAAATAAATTTCGATCCAAAAGGATTGTTTGGATACAGGTGCACTCATCTATGAAATGTCATGAACTCCATGGTAATTATGTCTGAGATGAGAATATTTTCAATGTATTATTTACTTGCCTTTTGCAGAGTTTATATAATGACCACTGTAACAAATACTTATTTTGAAACACATAAAAGCAATACTGTTTTAATTTTACTAAATTATAGCAGACAAAATAGTCTCTAGAATTGTCTAAATAAAACCTTGGTTCATTAGAGCATGTGATGGTAAGACTGATATTCCACTATGTACCATACATTTCAGTTTTGAACTTCCTTTGAACATTTGAGAAAATAAAAGAAACTGCCCCCAAACTTAGATCAAATTGTTCTCTATGTAGAAGCCACCCAACTTTTCCTCCCTCTTAGACACTCAACATAGGTTAATTATGCTTCCTTCCACCTGCAAAGTGAAAAATCCTCCTCCCTCATTCTTTTCACTTGGTTACCAAATGCCACTAATTGTCCCTCCTAGAATGAGCCTCCTAACTCTTTTTCCTACCAGTCTCTTCCTGCTCCAGTCTCTTGATGGTTACTGGAGGTACCTTTTTGAAAACACTGCCATCAAGACGCACAGCTTAAAAACTACTGATGCATGTGTGGAGGCAGGGGGTAGATGGGAGCTCTCTGTACTTTCTGCTTAATATTGCTATGAATTTAAAACTGTTCTTAAAAACAGGCTATTAGGGGGAGGAGCTTCAAGATGGCAGAAGAGTAAGACGTGGAGATCACCTTCCTCCCCGCAAATACATCAGAAATACATCTACATGTGGAACAACTCCTACAGAACACTTACTGAACGCTGGCAGAAGACCTCAGACTTCCCAAAAGGCAAGAAACTCCCCACGTACCTGGGTAGGGCAAAAGAAAAAAGAAAAAACAGAGACAAAGAATAGGGACGGGACCTGCACTGGTGGGAGGGAGCTGTGAAGGAGGAAAGGTTTCCACACACTAGGAAGCCCCTTCGCGGGCAGAGACTGTGGGTGGCGGAGGGGGGAAGCTTCGGAGCCACGGAGGAGAGCTCAGCCACAGGGGTGCAGAGGGCAAAGCGGAGAGATTCCCGCATAGAGGATCGGTGCCGACCAGCACTCACCAGCCCGAGAGGCTTGTCTGCTCAGCCGCGGGGCGGGCGGGGCCTGGGAGCTGAGGCTCGGGCTTCGGTCGGATCGCAGGGAGAGGACTGGGGTTGGCGGCGTGAACACAGCCTGAAGGGGGCTAGTGCACCACAGCTAGCCGGGAGGGAGTCCGGGAAAAGGTCTGCAGCTGCCGAAGAGGCAAGAGACTTTTTCTTGCCTCTTTGTTTCACGGTGCGCAAGGAGAGGGGATTCAGAGCACCGCCTAAACGAGCTCCAGAGACGGGTGCGAGCCGCGGCGATCAGCGCGGACCCCAGAGATGGGCATGAGACGCTAAGGCTGCTGCTGCCGCCACCAAGAAGCCTGTGTGCAAGCACAGGTCACTCTCCACACCGCCCCTCCTGGGAGCCGGTGCAACCCGCCACTGCCAGGGTCCCGTGATCCGGGGACAACTTCCCCGGGAGAACACACAGCACCTCAGGCTGGTGCAACGTCACGCCGGCCTCTGCTGCTGCAGGCTCGTCCCACACCCGTACCCCACACTCCCCCCGGGCCTGAGTGAGCCAGAGCCCCCGAAGCAGCTGCTCCTTTAACCCCGTCCTGTCTGAGCGAAGAACAGACACCCTCAGGCGACCTACACGCAGAGGCGGGTCCAAATCCAAAGCTGAACCCCAGGAGCTGTGCGAACAAAGAAGAGAAAGGGAAATTTCTCCCAGCAGCCTCAGGAGCACCAGATTAAAGCTCCACAAACAACTTGATGTGCCTGCATCTGTGGAATACCTGAATAGACAACAAATCATCCCAAATTGAGGAGGTGGACTTTGGGAGCAACAATATATGTATTTTTTTCCTTTTTCTCTTTTTGTGAGTGTGGATGTGTATGCTTCTGTGTGTGATTTTTTCTGTATAGCTTTGCTTTTACTATTTGTCCTAGGGTTCTGTCTGTCGTGTATATTTCGGGGTTTTTTTTTTCCCTTTTTTTTTTTAGGATAGTTTTCAGCACTTGTTATCATTGATGGATTTGTTTTTTGGTTTGGTTGCTCTATCTTTCTTTCTTTTTTTTAAAATTACTTTTTAAATTTTTTTAATAATTATTTTTTAATTATTTTATTTTATTTTATCTTTTTCATTCTTTCTTTCTTTTTTTCTCCCTTTTATTCTGATCCGTGTGGATGACAGGCTCTTGGTGCTCCAGCCAGGCATCAGGGATGTGCCTCTGAGGTGGGAGAGCCAACTTCAGGACACTGGTCCACAAGAGACCTCCCAGCTCCACGTAATAACAAACGGTGAAAATCTCTCAGAGATCTCCAGCTCAACATCAAGACCCAGCTTCACTCAACGACCAGCAAGATACAGTGCTGGACACCCTATGCCAAACAACTAGCAAGACAGGAACACAGCCCCATCTATTAGCAGAGAGGCTGCCTAAAATCATAATAAGGCCACAGACACCCCAAAACACACCACCAGACGTGGACATGCCCACCAGAAAGACAAGATCCAGCCTCACCCACCAGAACACAGGCACTAGTCCCCTCCACCAGGAAGCCTACACAACCCACTGAAGCAACCTTAGCCACTGGGGACAGATACCAAAAACAACGGGAGCTACAAACCTGCAGCCTGTGAAATGGAGACCCCCAAAACAATAAGTTAAGCAAAATGAGAAGACAGAGAAACACATAGCAGATGAAGGAGCAAGGTAAAAATCCACGAGACCTAACAAATGAAGAGGAAATAGGCATTCTACCTGAAAAAGAATTCAGACTAATAATACTAAAGATGATCCAAAATCTTGGAAATAGAATGGAGAAAATACAAGAAATGTTTAACAAGGACCTAGAAAAACTAAAGAGCAAACAAACAATGATGAACAACACAATAAATGAAATTTAAAATTCTCTAGAAGGGATCAATAGCAGAATAACTGAGGCAGAAGAACGGGTAACTGACCTGGAAGATAAAATAGTGGAAATAACTACTGCAGAGCAGAATAAAGAAAACAGAATGAAAAGAATTGAGGACAGTCTCAGAGACCTCTGGGACAACATTAAACACACCAACATTCAAATTATAGGGGTCCCAGAAGAAGAAGAGAAAAAGAAAAGTACTGAGAAAATATTTGAAGAGATTATAGTTGAAAACTTCCCTAATATGGGAAAGGAAATGTTAATCAAGTCCAAAAAGCACAGAGAGTCCCATACAGGATAAATCAAAGGAGAAAGACACAAAGGCACATATTAATCAAACTATCAAAAATTAAATACAAAGAAAAAATACTAAAAGCAGCAAGGGAAAAACAACAAATAACATACAAGGGAGTCCCCATAAGGTTAACAGCTATCTTTCAGCGGAAACTCTGCAAGCCAGAAGGGAGTGGCAGCACATAGTTAAAGTGATGAAAGGGAAAAAAACTACAACCAAGATTACTCTACACAGCAAGGATCTCATTCAGATTTGATGGAGAAATTAAAAACTTTACAGGCAAGCAAAATCTAAGAGAATTCAGCACCACCAAACCAGCTTTACAACAAATGCTAAAGGAACTTCTCTAGGCAGGAAACACAAGAGAAGGAAAAGACCTACAAAAACAAACCCAAAACAATTAAGAAAATGGTAATAGGAACATACATATCGATAATTACCTTAAATGTAAATGGATTAAATGCTCCAACCAAAAGACATAGACTGGCTGAATGGATACAAAAACAAGACCTGTATATATGCTGTCTACAAGAGACCCACTTCAGACCTAGGGACACATACAGACTGAAAGTGAGGGGATGGAAAAAGATATTCCATGCCAATGGAAATCAAAAGAAAGCTGGAGTAGCAATTCTCATATCAGACAAAATAGACTTTAAAACAAAGACTATTACAAGAGACAAAGAAGGACACTACATAATGATCAAGGGATCAATCCAAGAAGAAGATATAACAATTGGAAATATTTATGCACCCAACATAGGAGCACCTCAATACATAAGGCAAATACTAACAGCCATAAAAGGGGAAATTGACAGTAACACAATCATAGTAGGGGACTTTAACACCCCACTTTCATCCAAAATGAAAATAAATAAGGAAACACAAGCTTTAAATGACACATTAAACAAGACGGATTTAATTGATATTTATCGGACATTCCATCCAAAAACAACAGAATACACTTTCATCTCAAGTGCTCATGGAACATTCTCCAGGATAGATCATATCTTGGGTCACAAATCAAGTCTTGGTAAATTTAAGAAAACTGAAATCGTATCAAGTATCTTTTCTGACCACAATGCTATGAGATTAGATATCACTTACAGGAAAAAATATGTAAAAATACAATCACATGGAGGCTACATAATACACTACTTAATAACCAAGAGATCACTGAGGAAATCAAAAAATACGTAGAAACAAATGACAATGAAAACACGACAACTCGAAACCTATGGGATGCAGCAAAAGCAGTTCTAAGAGGGAAGTTTATAGCAATACAATCCTACCTTAAGAAACAAGAAACATCTCAAATAAACAACCTAATCTTACACCTAAAACAATTACAGTAAGAAGAACAAAAAAACCCCAAAGTTAGCAGAAGGAAAGAAATCATAAAGATCAGATCAGAAATAAATGAAAAAGAAATGAAGAAAATGATAGCAAAGATCAATAAAACTAAAAGCTGGTTCTCTGAGAAGATAAACAAAATTGATAAACCATTAGCCAGACTCTTTAAGAACAAAAGGGAGAAGACTCAAATCAATAGAATTAGAAATGAAAAAGGAGAAGTAACAACTGACACTGCAGAAATACAAAGGATCATGAGAGATTACTACAAGCAACTATATGCCAATAAAGTGGACAAGCTGGAAGAAATGGACAAATTCTTAGAAATGCACAACCTTCTGAGACTGAACCAGGAAGAAAAAAGAAAATATGAACAGACCAATCACAAGCACTGAAATTGAAACTGTGATTAAAAACCTTCCAACAAACAAAAGCCCAGGACCAGATGGCTTCACAGGCGAATTCTATCAAACATTTACAGAAAAGCTAACACCTATCCTTCTCAAACTCTTCCAAGATATAGCAGAGGGAGGAATACTCCCAAACTCATTCTACGAGGCGACCATCACCCTGATACCAAAACTAGACAAAGAGGTCACAAAGAAAGAAAACTACAGGCCAATATCAATGATGAACATAGATGCAAAAATCCTCAACAAAATACTAGCAAACAGAATCTAACAGCACATTAAAAGGATCATACACCATGAACAAGTGGGGTTTATCCCAGGAATGCAAGGATTCTTCAATATACGCAAATCAATGTGATACACCATATTAACAAATTGAAGGAAAAAAACCGTATGATCATCTCAATAGATGCAGAGAAAGCTTTCAACAAAGTTCAACACCCATTTATGATAAAAACCCTCCAGAAAGTAGGCATAGAGAGAACTTACCTCAACATAATAAAGGCCATATATGACCAAGCCACAACCAACATCATTCTCAATGGTGAAAAACTGAAACCATTTCCACTAAGATCAGGAACAAGACAAGGTTGCCCACTCTTACCACTATTATTCAACATAGTTTTGGAAGTTTTAGCCACAGCAATCAGAGAAGAAAAAGATATAAAAGGAATCCAAATTGGAAAAGAAGAAGCAAAGCTGTCACTGTTTGCAGATGACATGATACTATACACAGAGAATCCTAAAGATGCTACCAGAAAACTAGTAGAGCTAATCAATGAATTTGCTAAAGTAGCAGGATACAAAATTAATGCACAGAAATCTCTTGCATTCCTATACACTAATGATGAAAAATCTGAAAGTGAATTTAAGAAAACACTCCCATTTACCATTGCAACAAAAAGAATAAAATACCTAGGAATAAACCTACCTAAGGAGGCAAAAGACAGGTATGCAGAAAACTATAAGACACTGATGAAAGAAATTAAAGATGATACAAATAGATGGAGAGATATACCATGTTCTTGGATTGGAGGAATCAATATAGTGAAAATGACTATACTGCCCAAAGCAATCTACAGATTCAATGCAATCCCTATCAAATTACCCATGGCATTTTTCACAGAACTAGAACAAAAAATTTCACAATTTGTATGGAAACACAAAAGACCCTGAATAGCCAAAGCAATCTTGAGAAAGAAAAACGGAGCTGGAGGTATCAGGCTCCCTGACTTCAGACTATACTACAAAGCCACAGTAATCAAGACAGTATGGTACTGGCACAAAAACAGAAATATAGATCAATGGAACAGGATAGAAAGCCCAGAGATAAACCCACACACACACGGTCACCTTATCTTTGATAAAGGAGGCAAGAATATACAATGGAGAAAAGACAGTCTCTTCAATAAGTGGTGCTGGGAAAACTGGACAGCTACATGTAAAAGAATGAAATTAGAACACTCCCTAACACCATACACAAAAATAAACTCAAAATGGATTAAAGACCTAAATGTAAGGCCAGACACTATCAAACTCTTAGAGGAAAACATAGGCAGAACACTCTATGACATAAATCACAGCAAGATCTTTTCTGACCCACCTCCTAGAGAAATGGAAATAAAAACAAAAATAAACAAAATGGGACCTAATGAAACTTAAAAGCTTTTGCACAGCAAAGGAAACCATAAAGAAGATGAAAAGACAACCCTCAGAATGGGAGAAAATATTTGCAAATGAAGCAACTGACAAAGGATTAATCTCTGAAATTTACAAGCAGGTCATGCAGCTCAATATCAAAAAAACAAACAACCCAATCCCAAAATGGGCAGAAGACCTAAATAGACATTTCCCCAAAGAAGATATACAGATTGCCAACAAACACATGAAAGAATGCTCAACATCATTAATCATTAGAGAAATGCAAATCAAAACTACAATGAGATATCTCACATGGGTCAGAATGGCCATCATCAAAAAATCTACAAACAATAAACGCTGGAGAGGATGTGGAGAAAAGGCAACCCTCTTGCACTGTTGGTGGGAATGTAAATTGATACAGCCACTATGGAGAACAGTATGGAGGTTCCTTAAAAAACTACAAATAGAACTACCATATGACCCAGCAATCCCACTACTGGGCATATACCCTGAGAAAACCATAATTCAAAAAGAGTCATGTTCCCCAATGTTCATTGCAGCTATATTTACAATAGCCAGGACATGGAAGCAACCTAAGTTTCCATCGACAGATGAATGGGTAAAGAAGATGTGGCACATATATACAATGGAATATTACTCAGCCATAAAAAGAAACAAAATTGAGTTATTTGTAGTGAAGTGGATGGAGTTAGAGTCTGTCATACAGAGTGAAGTAAGTCAGAAAGAAAAAAACAAATACCATATGCTAACACATATATATGGACTCTAAAAAAAAAAAAAGGTCATGAAGAACCTAGGGGCAGGCAAGACGGGAATAAAGACGCAGACCTACTAGAGAATGGACTTGAGGACACGGGGAGGGGGAAGGGTAAGGTGGGACAAAGTCAGAGAGTGTCATGGACATACATACACTACCAAATGTTAAATAGCTAGCTAGTGGGAAGCAGCCGCATAGCACAGGGAGATCAGCTTGGTGCTTTGTGACCACCTAGAGGGGTGGGATACAGACGTGGGAGGGAGGGAGATGCAAGAGGGAAGAGATATGGGGATATATGTATATGTATAACTGATTCACTTTGTTACAAAGAAGAAACTAACACACCGTTGTAAAGCAATTATACTCCAATAAAGATGTTAAAAAAAAAATAGGCTATTAAAAAACAATTTAAAAACAAACAAAACTTCTGATGCCACTGCATTGTTCACAAGATAAATCCCTAGATCTGTGATGTAGAAGCCTACTTCTTCAGCCTTTCCTTCCTGCACTGTCTCTAGTGTCCTGTCCCTCAGAAACACTCAGCTCAGGCCGCTCTAGGCATGGCGCTCTCTCATGCTGCAGGACGCTTGGCTGAATGCTCCTACTTCTCTGTCATTCATGAGGCCTTGCTTGTTCATTCACTCAGAGCCAATTACTCCTTCCTGCACTCCTGCTGTGTTGAGTAGAGCTTTACGCATAGCAAGCATCTCATTGCATAATTATATGTTTACATTGGTCTTCCTCATTAGGCTTCTTTGGAGTCAGGACTGAGTCTTATTTACTTATGCATTTCCAATGCTTATTATGAGGTGCTTTCCATTTTAAAAAAAAATCAACGTTTAGTGAATAAATGGGGCCTGATGAGGCACAGTTTAACAAGCTCTTTGGTATTCAAAGTCTCTTATCAGTTACTCAAAACCTTCACCAGCCTCCTTTTGGCCTCCTTACCCTTTCATTCTCAGCAGACAGAATCAATCTTATCTTATTGAGAAAATTTTGACTCTAATGTGCATCCTTCCCACATTAGCTGTCCCTGCCACTTCTCTGAATCTGCTCTCAACGAAGTCTCAATGGCTTTGTCATTGCCATAAACCCCTACACTTTTAAGGTAGGTCAACTGTGCCAATGGTCAAATGTAAATTGATTCCACAGTGAAAAATAATTTCATATCCACCTTTGCAAGATGTGGAGAAATGGGAACTCCAGTGTATAGCCATTGAGAATGTAAATTCATGTAATCACTTTGAAAAAATAAAGGAAGGACTGTCTAAGCAAACTGAAGATGTGCAGAGCCTTTCTGATCCACTAATTTCTCTTCTTGGCATAAATCTCAGGAACATTCTGGCAAATGTACACCAGAAAACACATGCAAAAATTCCTTAGTTTAAAAATAGGAAGCAATCCAAATGTCCCTTTTCCAGAAGAAATGATAAATAAACTGCAGCACATTCCTATAATGGCATACCATACAGCGTTGTAAGTGAAGAATAAAATGTAGTGAAACTGTCATGGTTAAATAAGCATAATGTTAAGCAGAAAAATGATAAGTCAGAAAATTTTATTCAGAGTAAAATTGATATAAATTTCAAAAATGTGCAAAAAGGGGCTTCCCTGGTGGCGCAGTGGTTGAGAATCTGCCTGCCAATGCAGGGGACACGGGTTCGAGCCCTGGTCTGGGAAGGTCCCACATGCCGCGGAGCACCTGGGCCCGTGAGCCACAATTACTGAGCCTGCGCGTCTGGAGCCTGTGCTCCACAACGGGAGAGGCCGCGACAGTGAGAGGCCCGCGCACCGCGATGAAGAGTGGCCCCCGCTTGCTGCGACTAGAGAAAGCCCTCGCACAGAAACGAAGACCCAACACAGCCATAAATAAATAAATAAAATTTAAAAAAAAATGTGCAAAAAGAAATGAAGTGATTTAGGATATCAAATACTTGTGTTAAAACCCCAAAGAAAAGAAAGGGAATAAAATCAAGAATTCAAGGCAATGGTTCTATTTCAGGAATAAGTTAGTGGGGAGGGGGAATGCCTCCAAGGAGAGGCATGGGAGCTTCAAAGTTATGGGTTTATGTCTTAAGTTCGGTGCTGTATACGTGTGTGTTCGTTTCACATATAAGTAATATTCTTACACCTAAGTAATTACACAAGAGTAATATCAAAATATCCATATAATTAATACTCTTTTGTATGATTCAGTGGTCTGTAATTTTAAAAGGTTAAGAAAAAAAAATTACTTCTAAGATGTCCACATTATTTTTCTGGCAAATTAGAGGTGTGAACTACTTCTGGATTAAAATACATTCCTGTTTTTGAATATTTCAAGGTCAGTGTGAATGACAGAGATTTTTGGGGTTCAGATACCCCAATCCAAATGAAAGCAAGTACTCTGAAATGTGTCCTTTCATGAGTAAACCAGAAAACTTGACTCTTGGAAAAGGTCTTTCTTATTTCTTGTATTTTCTAAAGGATTCACCACTAATACCCACTCAATACAGCAAAAGAAGTAGGGCTTTGGCTTTTCTGAGGGCAACTGACTGATTTCATCTTTTCTCTTTATAGAAAAGGTAATTTTAAATATCCATTTTAAGTTTCCACTAGTAGTGTTCTTCCTAATTTCCACATACATCTAATTAAAGTAAGCATCATATAATATCACACTTGGTATTAAACTAATGCAAATGATAAGGAAGACAGAAAATAAGAATGGCATGCCAGTGAAATACAATTTTACTACTAGCAGTTATGACCTCCTGAGAAGAGAGATGGGCAAATAAAAGGAATTTCACCTTTTTCTCTCTTCCCTTCTATAGTATTCATATCTTTTATAACAAGTATGTGTTACTTTTGTAACAACACGAACAAAAGATATAGTATAGATATTACGTGTGTCAACTAATTTATTTATTTATATTTAAGGACACATTTTTATGTGTTTTCTCTAGTCAGAAAACTAGATTTTATAGTAATTATGGCATTTTGTGTAAGGCAAAATTGCAATGCGGGTGAAGTTAGCCTTTGGTCCTCTTCCACTTTGCCTTTCTTTCTGTAACCTTGCGTCACACCCTTGACCTAACCAAGGCATCCACTCCCCAGTCACCCTCTGCCTGCTGTAACTCTCCTCCCCGTGCAACAGAATTTCCCCTTCTTCTTTACCTAAATCCAATTCACTCAGTGTCCTCATTTAAGTTAGTCGTCGCTAGAGTATCATAGGCTTCAATACAAGCAGACTTTGCTTTGCACTGTTCTGATAAACAAATTTCAAATTCCATAGTACAGTTAAATACTACCAGCCCCCCTAAAACATGATTCAGATTTCATTACCACATATTAACTGTGAATCACTGCATAAAGCACACACTTTGCTGCTAGCTCTTCAGTCTGCAAAGCACTAGGTGAATAACAAATGTGCGTCACCATCAGTGACCAATCACATCGTGTCTTTCACATTTTCTCGGTGATTGGTCGCTGTGCTCTGTTATTCAGTTCAGGCACAGGCAGCAAATGTGTACTTGGATTGCCTCCTTGTCTCCCAGTGATAAATCTACATGACAGTTTATAAAAACAGATACTCAAAAGGGAGAATAGGCCAACAAAGATAAAAACACAGCAAAAGAAATGAAAGTGATAGCTCTGGAAGTGAAATTCAAATCCTGTGCAAATGGAGTTAGAAAAGAAATAGCTGATCATGGGAATGTTGATGGTGCTTTGGTTCTGAGATTCTGGATATGCACCAGAAGGAACTCTTGAAAGTACATTTACTGACATAAATGAGGAAAGTGGTTGTAATGAAAAGAATAAAGATGTCCTAGAGGAAGTGACACTAGTGAAAACCTTCAGATTAACGGAACTCTGAGAGATATTTTCTGACATTAAAAAAGCAAAGGATAAAATGTTGGAAGCTGATCCGAACCGAGAAAGGGGTATTACAATTTGCCAAGAGAAGATGATCACTCCATATCGTAGGTTATACGACAAGAAGGCAAGCGCTATTCAAAACTGCTCTTGATACTTTTTCTTTAACAAAGAAATAAAACATTTTAATTCTTAATGTGCCTAATGATTTACATTATAGCGTACTAAATAATATGTATACTCAAATACAGTATACTAAATAGTGTATTAAATAAATTAAAATGTTAATTTTATTTTTTATTTCTGTATACGTGTATAACAGAGTTTTTAAAGTTTTGACAAAAATTTTCAAGTCATGGAACATTTTAATTTTTTTACCCTGAGATCACTTTGCATAGTTTCAGCTTGCACAACCATCTTCACGGTTCTCTGCTACCATGCGAAGTGTGGGTTTCCTGTGTTTGACATGAAGGTCAATTAGTGTCTGCTACACTAATTAAAACGTTCGCAGAAGAAAGTAGTAGAACTAGCGTAGACTGCAGTGGACTGCAGTTGAAGCTCTGACTCTGAAACTTGTTTGCTTTGTGACCTTCACTTTTTCACTTAACCCCTCAGATTTAGTTTTCTCATTTATTTGTACAAGAGAGATGTTAATACTACCTGATTTGTAGCCTGGCTGTGTGGATTAACTCAAGGGAACGAAAGCAGTAAATTATAAAGCATAATTCAAATATTAGTTGCTATCAAAAGGCATACGATTTGGAGGTGAGTGGATCACCCCCTCACACACATCACATTCTGAAACATGGTGATGAGTGACAGAATATGCTCTTCAAAAAAAAAAAAAATTAATCTTAAAGAAGAGGTTTTCATACAGTATTTCAGCAACTAGTGCAAGGCATTTAAAAATAGAAATTATTCCTGGAGCTTAAATTCTATGCCAACCTTTCCTTCCTATGCATAAATTCTATTAACTGCTTAAACTATCCCCATATTTAAACTTATTTCTCATATTATCATTTGGATTCCAAACTTTTTGAAGTCTGTATCCATTCTCAAACAACAGCTCCCTGCTGTACTCTTGAATCATTTCATTGACTTAGTAAACTGAGATTCCAATGAACTGTTAATTATACTCAATGCATAACAAAATACCGAAAGGAGGGAAGGAGGAAAACGTTCAACTGGTTTCAAAAAGGATGTTTTAAATTTAGTTTGAAATTCTTGAATTTTCTAGAAGCCTAATAATTTCAGAACTGGCCTTCAGTGATAAGGTGGTATAAATACAACAGTGTGTCAGTTTTGGAAGGAATGAATGAGCTAGATCCAGAGCAAAATTTACAAATGGTCCCTGGTCATACCAACTTAATTTGTAATCCCAGAGATGGTCTGCAAGATACACCAACAAGCCCAGTCCTTGGCTAAGTAATAAAGTCTAGACTGCCTTTAGCGCTTATCACCTTTCATGCCCTAATTTCATTCATTAGAGGACTTTCTTAGAGGGTGGACTCCATACAAAAGCTCTCAGGAGCTGCTTGGTTCTCAGAGGAAGAGAGATGTGGGTGAGATCTCAAAAACCTGAATCCTGAAGCAGCTGGCTACTGGAGCCACGGTTTCAGAAGGGAAGTTAGTAATGGGTACCTTCCTGATAAACGAAGAGTCTTTAATACCGCCTGAAGGGTTGAACCAAAAGCCCCGTTTGAATGCTAATCTGGGTACTGCTCCAGCCCTAAACCTAACCAGCAGCAGACCAAACTTTTTTAGGCTCTTTTATCAGAATATAAACCTGATCTTGGTCCAGAAACTCTTATCTTGCAACTCTGAAATTGCCTCAGATGGGGACAAGGGAAAAACAAATCAAGGAAAATAGAAAATAGCTTTTTTTTTTTTTTTTTTTTTTTTTAACCCGAGACTCGGAAGAGAACTCACTTAGGCCATGCGTGACATGCCTGCCTTTCCTCAGCTCCAAATTCAGACCTGCTAGGCTGTGAAGGCAAAAGCCCACTGCCCCAACTCCCATCCCGAGTTGGGGGGTACACTAGTGTTTTCATTTTACACAAGCTGTAAAAGAGCTGCACGAGTCCATCTAAAAGGAAAATGCTACAAATGAGAAAGGGTCCAGAAGATTCTAGAAAGAAGGAAAACATCGCAGAGACAAAAGAGGTCCACACATCAAAAAACCACATAAAAGTAGAGAGAATAGTAAAAAGGATCCCTACGTATCCACTGCCCAGACTCTATAATTACCAACATTTTGGTAATCTTGCCCAGTTATACCGGAGGTCAGTAAACTTTTTCTGTAAAGGGTCAGACAGTAAATATTTTGAGCTATTTGACCCATATGGTCCCTTTCACAACTATTGCACTCTGTTGTTGTAGTGTGAAAGCAGCCATAGATTATAAACAAATGAGCATCTATGTGCGCCAATGAATTTCATTTACAAAAACAGTCTATCCTCACCACCCACAGGAAATTCCTCTTCTGATTTCTTTCTTCACAGGTTAGTTATTCCTCATCTTGAACATCATTAAACTGTAACTTTTTGCTTCTTTCACTGAGCATAAATTTGCAGTTATTTCATGTTGTTGTTTGTATCAGTAGTTCGTTCCTTTTATTGCTAAGTATTGATAGTATTCCATTATATGATAACGGAATAAATAAAAATATACCTGTTATTTTGTTTATCCCTTCTTCTGTTGATGGACATTTGGATTGTTTCCAAAATTTTTCCTGTTATGAATAAAACTTCCTTCAACATTCATGTATAATTTTATAGAAATAAGGTTTAATTTCTTGAGGATGAAATTAATAAATTATTGATTTATGATTTGTCAAAAGTGACTAGTACAGTGAGTGTATCATTGTATACTCCCTTCAGGAATGTATAAGAGATCTAGGTCGTCCACATTCTTGCAAACTCTTGGTATTGTCAGTCTTTTAAAATCTTAGCCTTTCTAGTGGTTCTTTAGTGATATTTCATTGTGATTTTAATGTGCACTTCCATGACGATTAATGTGTTTAAGCATTTTTCAAGTATTGGCCATCCAGTATACGACTTCTGTGAGGGTCTAAGACTTTCGGCCCTTTTTAATTGAGTTGCTTGCCTTTTAATTATTAGCGTTTATAGATTTGAGTCTTTTGTCAGATATATGTATTGGGAATATTTTCTCCGAGTCTATAGCTTTCCTGTTTTTAATATTCTTATTCTCTATAGTACTTTTTTCCCATATACCCTCTCTTTTACCTCCATATACCATTTCTCCTATTATTAATAATTTATATTAGTATGGTTTTTTTTTTGCAGTGGATAAGCCAATAGTGACAATTATTATTAAAAAAAGACCATAGTTTAATTAGAGTTCATTCTTTTTGTTGTTCAATTCTGTCGGTTTTGATAAAAGCATAGTGTCACGTATCCACCATTACAGTATCATATATAGTAGTTTCACAGACCTGTAAATGTCTTGGGCTCCATTTATGTATTTATTCATTCCTACCCCTCCCCTTCCCACCAAGGCCTGGCAACCACTAATCTTTTTACTGTCTGTAGAGTTTTGCCTTTACCAGAATGTAATAGAGTTGGAATCATACAGTATGTAGCCTTTTCAGATTGGCTCCTTTCACTTAGCAATATGTATTTGAGGTTCCTCCTCGTCTTTTCACAGATTGGATAGCTCATTTCTTCTGGTTGCTGAATAATGCTTCACTGAATGGACGTACTACAGTGTGTGATAAACACATTCACCTACTGAAGGACATCTTGGTTATTTCCAAATTCCCACTCTGAGCCTGTGCCTCTGGGCCTTGATCTTTACAAGTTTTTCTCAGATTCTTCCACCCCTTAGGTGAGACACGAAGGCTAGTGGGACCTGGAGCTGGGTGTTTCCCTTCCTTCACATCAAAGACTAGAAGAAAATGAAGTTCACTCTTCCCCTACTTCAAAGGCCAGAGGCGACTGAAGTTGATTATTTTCTTTCCCTGCGTGAGTTAGGTTCCGGTAAAACATTTTGGTTGGTCTGTGATAAAATAGTTGCCCTTAAGGTCAGGCCTTTTTAAGGAAAATAGACTCCTCTGGCAGCATTTCGAAATGGTTACCTGCCCCCCTCCCCCCCCCTGCTATGAGGGGATTTTTCTCTGATCGCAGTGACAACCTGGTGAGGCGCCGGGGAAGTAAAGCTCACAGAAGTTTGGGGGCCCCCTAAGGCTGCACCCTCCAGAATTTTAATCTCTTAAACTGGTCCACTCCCAGTCTCCAGCAATTAGCCAATTATCCCTTATTCCTGCTAATTTCTGGCTCCAGGGAAGTTTTCTGCTCCTGGTAAACTCTGATTCTCTGTATTCACCTCTCTCTCTCCATTTTTCAGGTCAACTGTTTGCTTTGTGACTTCAGTTCTCTGACGGATCTAAGAAGAGTTGTTGATTTTCAGTTTGTTCAGCTTTTTCTTACTGTGACGACTTCCAGGATTTTTACATGTTTGACTAGAAACTGGAAGTTTTTGCTTTTTCATTCACAGCATCTTTTGAGAACAGAAGGTTTAAAATTTGATTAACTCCAGTTTATCGTTTTTCTTTTATAGTTAGAGCTTTTTGGAATTCCATATAAAAAAATCTTTGCCTAATTTCCAGTTTGCTAAGATTTTCCTTTCATTTTCTGCTAGAAGCTCTATAATTTTGGCTTTTACATCTAAGACTATAATCCATTTGATAATAATTTTTGTATATCATGCATCAGGATTTTTTCCACACAGATATCCAGTTGGTTATACAGCATCTATTGAAAAACCTGTTCTTTCTTCGTTGAATTGCATTGATGCCTTTTTCAAATATTTGACTATACACGTGGGTGTATTTTTGGATTTTAATTATGTTGCAGCCATCTGTCTTTCCTCACTCCAGAACTGCACTGTCTTGATTACCTTATCTTAAAATCAGGAAGTAGGGGGCTTCCCTGGTGGCGCAGTGGTTGAGAATCTGCCCGCCAATGCAGGGGACACGGGTTCGAGCCCTGGTCTGGGAAGATCCCACATGCCGCGGAGCAACTGGGCCCGTGAGCCACAATTACTGAGCCTACGCGTCTGGAGCCTGTGCTCCGCAACAAGAGAGGCCGCGATAGTGAGAGGCCTGCGCACCGTGATGAAGAGTGGCCCCCGCTTGCTGCAACTGGAGAAAGCCCTCGCACAGAAACGAAGACCCAACACAGCCATAAATAAATAATAAATAAATAAATAAATAAGTATATTAAAAAAAAAAAATCAGGAAGTAGAAGAGCTCCAACTTTATTCTTTTGCTATCCTAAAACGTTCCCTTTTGCATACAGATTGTAATATCAGCTGGACAATTTTCATGAAAAACTCTTCGGCATTTTTTATTGTTATTTCATTGAATCTGTAGATTGGGGGGAAATAGTAAATCCTCCAATCTATTAGCATGATGTATTTCTTCATTTACATACATGAAGAGGTCTTCATTTCTCTCAGCAAATGTTGTAGTTTTCAGTGAGGAATATTTATAGTTATTTATACTTTTGTAAGTAGTGTTAATTTCTGAGTTTTATTTGCTAATTGTTTTTGCTAGTAAATAGAAATACAACTGATTTTTTTTTTTACATTGACATTATATCCTAAGACCTGTTTGACCTCACTTATTACAGCTAGTAGATTTTATGTGGATTTCTTTTGATGGTTTTCATCAATTTTGGAAAATTTTCAGTTTATATTCCTTCAAGTATTTTTTTTTTCATTTTTTTCTCTATGGTTCTGAGATTTCTAAATGTATGCATGGGTTTTTTTAAGGTTTAATTTATACTAGGGTACCTTTAATATCTTAGCTCAGTGTTTCCATATATCAAGAATGTACAGTATCAAAAAAAAAGAACATTTGATCTCCAATTGTGGTCACGAGCAACTCATAACTAGCGTAAGTTTGAATCTGGTTATAGAAGAAAATCCAACTTGCTGTCCAACTCTGATATTAGAAAATAATTCAAGTAACAGATGCTGCAAAGTAAAGATACAGACACTAAAACATGATAGTTTAGTAATAAGGTGGCAGCATTCCTCATCTGTCACCATGAAACTAAATATAGTAACAGTTATTATATACTGTTACATACAGATATGTTTTTCATCAATGTTGGAAAATGTTCAGTTGATATTTCAAGTATTTTCTGATTCATTTTCTTTCTCTAGTGTTCTGAGATTTCCAAATATACATGTTAGACCACTTGATATATTGTCCCATTGGTATCCAACACTGTCTTCTTTAGTCTTTTTTTTCCTTCATGTGCTTCATTACATATAATCTGTACTAGGCTATTTTCAAGTTCACTTATACTTTCTTCAGTATTTATTTTGCTCTTAAAATCAATGTATTTTCTACTTCAGATATCTGTTTTACATACCAAGATCTCTATGTGATTTTTTCTTTAATAGTTTCCATTTCTTTACTAATATTCCTTTCCTGTTGACCTCTTCTTTCCATGTTTGCCTGAAAATCCTTGGACATTTATACTAATTATTTTAAAATCTTCATCTGCTTGTTCCAATACCTGGTTCACCTGTGAATTGGTTCCTTCCTCTCCGCTGCCCACCAATTAAATTGGGGTTCTACATTCTTGCTTCTTTTTACGTCTAGTGACTTTTTTTTTTTTTTTGCCACCCTATGCGGCATGTGGTATTTTAGTTCCCCAGCCAGGGATTCAATCCATGCATTGGAAGCGTGGAGTCTTAACCACTGGATTGCCAGGGAAGTCCTTATGCCTAGTGATTTTTGACTGATAACCAGACATTATGTATAGAAAAACAGAGGAGATTGAGAAATATTTTTGCATTGCTTTGTTTTCCCAGAGAGCAGGGTATCTAGTGTCTAAAATGAGATAAGCTGGATTTCACTGAGTGTTGATTTGGTCTGTGGCTGAGCTTCAGCTTTAAGGGGTTAAATTTAAGTCTGATTTAGCCCAACCTCTAGCGCTGCCATCACCATGGACCTGTCACTGCCACGGCCAATCACTCCCACTTCCAAATGCCAGCTAGGGGCTACTTTTTCAAGAGTTTGAGCATATAAAAGGGTCTTCTCTCTAGAAATAAGCTCATTAAAGCTTTCTCCTGTATCATCTCTCTTAGACAGTCCTATTAAAATACATGATTTTAATATTACCCAGGTTTTTCTTGGTGCTAATATGTCAGAAAAGATAATCTCTGTCTTTTCACATCTAAACCATAGATGGAAGCCCTCATATTTTTGGAGCACTATTTTAATCCAGAAATGATGTCATTTTACGTCCGAGTACTTCAATAGGCTTCTCCAATTGGAATGTTTAACAATCTCCAAGTCATTATAACACCTAAAAATTAACTATAATTCCTTAATATCATTTTATACCCAATCCATATTTAAATTTCCCTATTTATCGAAAACACCCTCTTCCTGTTGGTTTATTCAAGTCAGTATTCAAAAAGGGTCCGTAGATTGCATGTGTTTGTTACATCTCTTGGACTCTATATTTGATAGCAGTCACTCTATTTTGCTATTTTATTTTTACACACCATTCATTTGCTGGAGAAACCAGGTTGTCTCATGCACTGTCCTACATTCTGGACTTGGATGATTGCTCTCTTGTCCTCGCGGTTAATGTTTTCCTCTATCTCCCATAGTTATTGTAAAGTATTAGACCTAAAGATTTGGATTATATCCAGATTTATTTAATTTTAGTGCAGATATTTCATGTCTATATCTCATCAGGAGGCCCATAATACCTAGTTACCCCCTTGTGTAATTCCAAACTTGATTATTATGTTCAAGTGGTGTCAGTCTAACGCCATTATAACATTTTAACACTTAAAAGCTCTCATTGACATCTCACCAAGTGGTTTTACTGGCTACTGTTTAACATTTTAACCAGTGTTCACAAAAGAATGACTTTCAAATTCCATCATTTCCTCTACATTTATTAGCTGGAATTCTTCTATAAAGAATCTCTTTCATCAACCATAGTCATTTCTTCTATAAAAGTGGTATATATATTCCCCAAATCACTGCATTATGGGATTTTGTCAATTAGGTGTAACAGGGTTTATAGGAAAATAAGGCTGAGGCTGAACATGAACTTGAATAATCTCACAGGTAATACAATATAAATAAATAAAACTCAGATATGTGACACAGTTTAAAATATTTAATTCCTAACAAAGAAAGAAATACTACAGTAAATAATGAACTTTACCTTAGCAGTAGACATCAAGTTTGCTTGGCAAAAGTGGATGTGTTCAAGTGCTGTAACTGTTAACTTATGGAGAGGAAGAAGAAAATACATTATCATTCTTAAGATAAAATGTAATGAGATCAGAGGCTCTAGCTCATTTGTCCTGGTGGGTTTTTTTGGTTGTTGTTTTTGTCTTATGGTTGGTGATGGTGGTGATGTTTTTTCCCTACAATGGCTTGAAATATAAAATTGGCTTTTGTTGTTTTACCGAGTTTCTCCCTTTCACAAAGTTGCAGCTGATACATCTCAGTGAGGCTGGGTGCCTCTAAGTGATGTCCTGCTGTACTCATCATCCTCATCTTTATCTTACAGCCCACTGCAAGTGCTTCTCAGGCTCAGTGAAAGCAAGTAACTGTGATGTGTTAAGATCTATCACTCCTTTTACTTTCACAGCATCATATCTTAGGGTGCACAATTAGTGGATTCCTTTAGATCTATAGATTCTCTCAATAGCACATATTCTCTTGTTTATTTCAAAACACTTTATTATTTCAAGCTTCTCTTCAGTACCTGAGGTTTTCCTTTTTCATTCATTGCCTGGATTCTTATAACCAGGATATTTACTTATGGTTTAGATTCTGTACCTAAGTTTTCAAACTCTGGAGAACATGTTTCACACAGATAGGGCAATGCATATAAGTAAATTGAGTAAGAGAGAATATGACACAAGAGTATAGGTTTCGTATATTCTTCTACAAGCCATTATGCTCTTCTAAGATGAAATGATTGCACACAGTGGGTGTAACTTGGTAGTTCAAGACATTCACCTTGTAAAAAATTGTATATTTTGCATTTTGGTGATTTTTTCTTTTATCTACTAGGTACGAACAGATTCAGGCATTACAGACAAGCATTGCACCAAAAGGATTATATGTTGTATAGGAAAGATAGGAGAAAATCTTAATTCTTTCTTTTTATTGACCACTTTTCAAAGTAATGAGTTGGTGCCCAGAAACTTTCAGTGCTGTCCTATGAGCTGTTTTATACATTTTAGTATTAAGATCTTATGGATTTTTAGGTCGAATGTGCTTTACTCAGTTGCAGTTATTATGTTTTTAATGCTTAAATTTGTCCCATCCTGAGCCGGTGAGAGTTCCTTTTAGCTTGTTTCAGTGTTCTATTGAAATAACACCATTAATCTTTGATAACGTTTTTCCTTTCCCAGCATAATAAGGTATCTCAGACTCATTTTGCTCATCGCCTATTTCAGGCCTGGAACTGAGCCAGTTTTTCAAGGAGTCCTGCTCCCTTTTAGTGGGAAATGGTATTAGAAACCACCATCTGGGTGATAAGAAAATTCATTGCTTTGGGATGTCATTGCAAACCTATCATTGCTTCTAGGTTTTTTAATGGACAAAGTCAGGAAACACATATATTAGAAAAAATAAATTATAAGTTTGTACTGCTTTTTCTATTCCAAATTTAAGAATACAGAGCTTTTTCTTGACTTCTTTGATTTGACACTTCTACCTTTTTTTCTCTTTGCTGAAAAGTCTTAGTTCTTAAAGGTCTTAACATAATTACTTATTTGGTTTGTATCATATTATTTCTATGATAGTTTCAAAATAACAATATGATTAATGTTAACTGAATGAAGTTTATGTCAGTCTGTTTTGTCCATGAAATAAATCCCAATAGAGACATTCAGCTAAAATAAGTATGCCTTAAACTCAGTTGAAGTAATTACTTCTCTGTGTTTATGTCACCAACTTGATACAGTTAGGCTTATTTCCTTCTTTTTCTTCCCCCTAATTTTTAGATACTGCTTTTTTTTCTCTTCTGAGTTTGATATTTTTTTTAATTATGTAAAAACTTTTACAGGGTTCCAGAAAGAAAAACTTTATGAGGTACATTCACAGAAGTCTCACTAGCATCTTTGTTCCTCCCTCTGGTTACCTCCTTGCCCATGCACATAACCATACTTATTAAGTTGGCATTATCTTTTCAGTTTCTTTTATAAAATATAAGTAAATACACATATATATCCAAATTGCCTTCCTATTTCTTACACAAAGATAGCATTCTTCTTCATGTTGCCTTTTTAGACTCAACAGTATATTTTGGACATCAGGCCATATTCATATATTGATATCTTATCCATCCCTTTTCTCAGCTGCATAGTACTTCCTTGGGTTAATTAACCATAATTCATTGAACCAATTCCCTGTTAATGGGCATTTCAATTGCTATTATAAATAATGCTGCTATGAATAGGCTTGTTCCCATTTGCTAATGGGATAGATTTCAAGGCAAAGAGTGGATAAATATGCATATATTATTTCTAAATGGATTAGCAAACACCTAAAGAAAGTCCATGACATGAAAAGGACCAAACGAATCATGTAGCTATAGTGCTCCCAGCAGAAACAAAGATCCTTCTAGGGGACAATACTTTCAAAATAATATCACTATATTACTCAGAAAAAAAGAGGAAGAAAAGAATAAAATGACGTGAAACAAAGAACATTCAGTGGGACTTTCCTGGCAGTCCAGTGGTTAAGACTTCGCCTTCTAATGCAGGGCGTGCGGGTCCAATCCCTGGTCGGGGAGCTAAGATCCCACGTGTCTCGCGGCCAAAAAACCAAAACGTGAAACAGAAGCAATATTGTAACAAATTTAATAAAGACTTTAGAAAATGGTCCACATCAATAAAATCTTTAAAAAAAAAAAAAGAACATTCAGAGAACAAAAATGAGCTCTTAAAAATTAAAATACTAGGGAAGAAATGAAAAATGCCATAGTATATTTAGAAGATAAAAAATCAAAGAAATTTATATGAAATTAGCTGAAGATATGAAAAATAGGAGAGGAAAAAAAAAAGCAAGAATATTAGAAGATTAGACGGAAGGTCCAAACAGTGGAAATCCGGAAATAGAGGACTGAGAAAATAAAAGCGAGGAAATCATCATAAACAAATTTATGAAAAAATTTCCATGAATAAATGACAAATGTTCCTAGATTAAAAGGATTCATTAGGAGACCAGCAGAGTAGATGAAAGTAAACACTCACCACAGCATGGCATGACATTTCAGCATTTCAGAACACTGAGGACAGTGAAGATTCTAAAAGATTTGAGAGGAGAAGGGGAGATGGTTACATCACACACAAAGGTCAGAAATAGGACCGACTTCTGACTTCTCAGCAACAACATGGAAGCTACAAGGCAGTGGACAGCAAAAAAATTCTGAAGGAAAGAAGTTTCTAACTATATCAAAGGGGTCCCCAAGACCACCCCCAGGTTCCATGATTCACTAGGAGGACTCACAGGATATAGTTGTACTCACCGCTATGGTTTATAACAGCAAAAGGAGACAAGGCAAAATCAGCAAAGGGAAAAGACACATGTGGTAAAGTCCTGAAGTTGCCAGGCTCAAATTTCCAAGAGTCCTCTCCCAGTAGAGTCACAAATGAAGGGCTTAACTCTTCTAGGAATGCTTACCTCTTCTACATGTGTGACGTCAAGTGTGATGTCTACCAGGAAAGCTCATTAGAGATGCAATGTCCAAGATTTTTATTAGAGGCTGGTCATGTAGGCATCCTCTGCCTAGCATGCACCAAACTTCCAGGCTCCCAAAAGGAAAGCAGGTGTTTAGCATAAACCATATTGTTTGCACAAACAACTAAGGCATAGTGAAGCACTCTTATCATTCAGGGAACGTTTATTTCAGCGTAGGGAACTGTTTACAATTCAAGTTTCCAGACCCCCACCAAGGGCCAACCTTGCAAGCAGGCCTTTCTAAGGAGAGCGTCATCAGGCCTAATATGCTAACTCTTTTCTGCACACCAACCCCTTAATTCTTAATTGAACTGCCAATCAAATGTGAACATAAAGATATTTTCAGATATTCAAGACCTCAGAAAAAATTACGTCCTACACCTTTCTCCTCTGGAGAGTACTGAAGATTATACTTCACCAAAGTGATGGAGTAAACCAAGAAGTAGGAAGAATGGAAAAGTAGGAAACAGGAACTCCCACACAGAAGAGAGGCAATGAAATCCCCATGATGATGGTGAAGGAAGATCCCAGGATGAGAGCTTGTACCAAGTACTGATGACAGGCAGTTCAGAAAGGAACAGATCAGAAGCCTCCAGGAGAAGTTTCTTCAGGAGGCAACATCAGTAGGCCATATGATGGACTAAAGAGATCAAGAGCACATTTAGATAACTGATAAGTACTTAGGGTTGAATCGGTAATAAGTTCATAGTAAAGTAAGCAAACATGAAATCAAGACAATTATTAACTTTAGGGAAAACAAAAAGTTGGACTGGAAAGGAAAGGTAATCATGGAAAAATATTGCTAAGTGGAAAATGTAAAATACATTTTATAAAGTGTGTATTATGCCACCATTTGTGATTTTCTTAAAAAGATAAGAACACATTTACACATGCATGGACTCTCTCTGGAAAACTAGTCAAGAACAGCTGTCTTTTGAGAAAGAAACTAAGAGAATAGGTTGAGTGGGAGTGAGACTTGTTTTACTCAGTTCCTATTTGGGTTTTTTGAGACTTTTGCCATGAACATGTATAACTTTTCAAACAAACAAGCAAATAAAGTGACCTCTCAAGACAAAAAGAAAAGAGAAGCAGAAAATAGAGTAGCGAGACAACTTAGTCCCTCCAGACGGATCATCTCCTTCAGCAACCGTCGTCACACCGGCTACACAGGCTCACTAACAAGCTGGAGGAGATCACATATGCCCAGGTAGAGAAAATGTTAAATAATTCTTTTTTCCCTTTAATAAGAAATGTCTAAGAAAAAGAGCCTGTAGTTTTCATTTGTCAACAAAACTCCTACCTTTTAAAAATGTGAATTGTTCTTCCTTTAGTCTCCTATATGCATTTTAAAAAATTATCTATGCTCATTAATGGAAAATTTTACCTACCCTCAAAATATCAGATACTCACTGATAGGTATAATATGAAAACAAAAGTTGTAACCTTCTCAACAAATATGTAGCATAAGAAAATTAGATCATGAAGCAACTCATAGTTTTCTCCCTAAAAAGCTAATGACTTTTGTTACTAATTCTTTTTGGACTCAATCCCCTTATTAGAACAACAAAAAAATAATGGAAATAATATTTGCTCTAACTGTAGCTTGTATTTATTAATGACTTTTCCCTTTAAAATGAGTCCTGTATAACAGCTCTCATTTGGTGCTCAGCAATGCTGAGAGTGGCAAGGTAGCTGTTATCCCTGTTGCTTAAAATAAGACAAAAACATTGAGTGTCACTGAAATTATTAAGTCTTGATCAAGCTGACCCCACTGGTCAATAATGAAGCAAGAGCTGAAATCCAGATGTTCTAATGAAAACTCCAGATTCTTTCCACTGTCTTGCTGCCACCTGCTACCAATCTCACCAGGTCACTTGACTCTCAAATGGATAATGGTCATGATAGCCCAAGAGGAAGATAGAACAACATGCCATAAAATATTATTATTATTACACAACTCTAATGAAGCAACTCACTACAACACTAATCAGTAAACCAAATGCAGTGGCTCACCCTATCTGCCTCACAGAAACACTGTAATTAACCTTTTAAAATCCATCAGGCAGAAGAGCTTCTTGGAGATTTTTTTCTTTAATGTGCTTACATTCAAGCCGTGGATAAAGGCAGTAGTGTATGTGAATTACCCTGTGCTAAGTGCAACCGAGAGGCAGAAAACTTCAACTTGGCTCTTCTGCTTCCCCCTCCCCATTGCGGTCAGTATAGAAACTCCTCTAGCCCCTACACACCACCTGCAAGCATCCCACAGGCATCTTCTCCTTCAAACGGCTGGAAGGTAGCAATTTGAGCAACAGGTGGGTATAGCTTTTAATGATGAAGACATAGTGGATAATTCAGAACCAGAAAACTTGTAAAGGACCTAAAAACAAATTTCACAAAAGAGAAGAGCCAACAGAAATTTAAAATATTGCAACAATCACAACCTCCAATTAAGTGGAAAACATTTTGGGAGATCATGGTGCCAACATCATTTTTCACTGGTTAAATAGTGCATGTACAGAAGAGGGTGAGAAGGATGCACATTTGTCCTGCCCTGTTTCTCCCGTATCAGGAAGAGAATTAAGTTCCAGAAGAGAAGAGAATCTAAACGACACTTCTTACTCTAAACATAATGTGAACACATGCAGGTTGCTGTGTGTTTACTGGAAAAACACTACAGAGCTCCCAGTATTCTGTGGTCAACATCGTTTACAGTTTTGATTAGATCGAGTATGAAATATTACATAGAAACTCCTCTGTGCATTGATATCTGCACATCCCACAACTAAACGACATACCAAAGCCTTGTTTACACTTGATTTCAGTCACTGGACCACTGCTTGAATGACATACAGTATTTTTCAAAGTGTGGAGTAATGATCACTTTCATTGGGATCATGTATAATCATGCTAAAAAATTTTCAGGCTAAAAATCATGTCAAAAGTGGTCCAGACACCACGCCCCACCAACCCCACTCCAGACTTATTGACTCAGTCTCCAGAGAGTGAATCTTGCAGATTCCTGTTAAATAGGCTTTCCAAATGATCATTAACTACACTGAAGTTTGACAACCAGTGAGCTTCGGGACTACTGTCTGAGTAATACCATCCACAGTGCTTACTGAGGACACTGAACTTTGTTTTTACCTGCATAATTCATTTACTTTTTTAACCAGCAACTATTGATTGTGCTCTTTTTTTTTTAATAAGCTTTTTTTAAAAATAAATTTATTTATTTACTTATTTTTGGCTGCGTTGGGTCTTCATTGCAGTGCTCAGGCTTTCTCTAGTTGCGGCGAGCGGGGGCTACTCTGTTGTGGTGCACAGGTTCTAGGTGCGCGGGATTCAGTAGTTGTGGCTTGTGGGCTCTACAGCGCAGACTCAGTAGCTGTGGCGCATGTGCTTAGTTGCTCCACGGCATGTGGGATCTTCCCGGACCAGGGCTTGAACCCGTGTCCCCTGCGTTGGCAGGCAGATTTTTTTTTTTTTTTAAATAAAACCACTGTACACTTTAAGGTTTATTTATCGATTGATTGATTGCTATGTTGGGTCTTCGTTTCTGTGCGAGGGCTTTCTCTAGTTGCAGCAAGCGGGGGCCACTCTTCATCGCAGTGCGCGGGCCTCTCACTATCGCGGCCTCTCTTGTTGTGGAGCACAGGCTCCAGATGCGCAGGCTCAGTAGTTGTGGCTCACGGGCTTAGTTGCTCCGCGGCATGTGGGATCTTCCCAGACCAGGTCTCGAACCTGTGTCCCCTGCATTGGCAGGCAGATTCTCAACCACTGCGCCACCAGGGAAGTCCGATTGTGCTCTTTCTATATCATACCTTATTCAAGATAACAAAGTATGATATTGAGCAAAATACACACGGTCCCTGCCCCTCACCAAGGCATTTATATCCTATGCATCCCACTGTATCATGAGATTATACTGAAGAGTTTTGGGAGCCACCACGGCAATGGGTATCAAACGTCACATGAGAAGCTTGTTAAACATCACGCATATTCAGCAGATCTGGAGTGGATTTTAGGAATCTACATAATTAACACACTGCCCAGGTGGTTACAACCACACTTAGAGAAACCCGATCCTGGAGAGTTGGGATATAGAATACATAATTTGTTGTGTATGTTTAGGCTTAAGTTAACATATTGTGCAACGTCTGTGGTTTCAGTTAAAAAAAGAGCACATATTTTATATCTGCCCAACATTTTCCTTCCAATTATTCAAGCAACTAGTTTTTACGAGTCGTAATTATAAATATGCATATTTATTTAATAACTCAGCAAGTATTTAGCAAGCACTGTTGAGCACCTACTATGTGTCTCGCTCCCTGATGGGCACCGGGAGAACAGAGATTGAAAGGCTCTGTCTCCTCCCTCAGGGAGCGGACAGGGAGGGGGTCTTGGTAGCTGTCAATTTCCTCAAGTGCCTTAGCAACTCTTATGGACAAAAGTGAGCTGGGGGCACAGAGGAAAATGATTGGCTGTGCCTAGGGAATCTGCAAAGTGTGCACAGAGGAAGTGACATGGGGGCAGGTTTAAAGAATCCTTCCAGACGGAGAAGTAGAGGATTACAATATGTGCCAGGCATTGGGCGGAGTGTTTGTAAGCATGAGCTCATCCATTTCCACACAATCCTTTGAGGTAAATGCTTTCATTATCACAATTTTATAGGAAACGGACCTGCAGCCAGAGAGGGTACATGACTTGCTCCAGGTCACATGCAGAGTGAGGGGCTGAGCTGTCACAGGCAGGCTGTGGGAAGCCAGAACCTGCAGGCTTAGATGCTCTGCTCTGTCCCATCGCAGGTGGAGGGAACTCTATGAAGAAGAGCCCGAAGGCACGGGAGACCCTGCCATGTTCAGGGATCTCAAACAGCACAGGACCCAGAGCAGAACATATGTGGAAGGAGAAGTTAAGAGCAGAAGTATGGGTGGGGCCTTGATTCCCAAGACACACATAAAAACTGGTTTCCTTACTTGACACTCTGAACTTTACATTTCTATTTTCAGGATTCAATACAAGAATCCATTCATGTAGGCATAAAGAAGTACTACAGTTGGTCCTCATTATTTGCCAATTCCATATCTGTGACTCATCAATGCACTAAAATATATTTATAACTCCAAAATCAATACTCACAATTTTTTCATGGCCATTTGCGGACATGCACAGGCGCAGAGTAGTGAAAACTTTTAAGTCTCCCCAGTCACCCCCAACGCCCAAGTTCCTGGCTGAGGTGGCACAAGAGCTTTCAGCTCTCATTATATAAGCAAGTGTGCTTTTGGCAGTCTATTTAGCACCACTGTTTTCACATGTTTGTGCTTTTTGTTGGTGATTTTGCTGTTTCAAATGGCCTTTAAGCACAGTGCTGAAGGGTTCTCTGGTGTTCTAAAAGCAAGAAGGCTGGCATGTGCATGATGGTGAAAATACACGTTAAGTAAGCTTCTTCAGGCTTGAGTTATAGTGCTGCTGGCCCTGAGTTCAATGTTAATTAAATATAAATTATAATATTATATATAAATACATAGTATATATTATAGAATATATTATGTACTATAATTATTAATTATACTATATTATATACTATAATATAGACATTGTTCAATATTGAACTCAGGGCCAATAGCACTATAACTCACGCCTGAAGGAAGCTTCGCTAACGCTTGTACATTTTGGGTTGGCCATAAAGTTTGTTCGTGTTTTCCTGTAAGATGTTACAGAAAAACCCAAACGAACTTTTTGGCCAACCCAATAGTATCTAACACATACACACACACACACACAATAAGGTGTCTTTATTTATTTGTTTGTTTGTTTATTTATTTGTAATGTATTTTTTTAACATCTTTATTGGAGTATAATTGCTTTACAATGGGGTGTTAGTTTCTGCTGTATAACAAAGTGAATCAGTTATACATATACATATATCCCCATATCCCCTCCCTCTTGCGTCTCCCTCACACCCTCTCTATCCCACCCCTCTAGGTGCACACAAAGCACCGAGCTGATCTCCCTGTGCTATGCAGCTGCTTCCCACTAGCTATCTACTTTATATTTGGTAGTGTATATATGTCCATGTCACTCTCTCACTTCATCTCAGCTTACACTTCCCCTTCCCCATGTCCTCAAGTCCATTCTCTATGTCTGTGTCTTTATTCCTGCCCTGCCCCTAGGTTCTTCAGAACAATTTTTTTTTTTTTTAGATTCCATATATATGTGTTAGCATACAGTATTTGTTTTTCTCTTTCTGACTTACTTCACTCTGTATGACAGTCTCTATGTCCATCCACCTCACTACAAATAACTCAGTTTCGTTTCTTTTTATGGCTGAGTAATATTCCATTGTATATGTGCCACATCTTCTTTATCCATTCATCTGTTGATGGACACTTAGGTTGCTTCCATGTCCTGGGTATTGTAGATAGAGCTGCAATGAACATTTTGGTACATGACTCTTTTTGAATTATGGTTTTCTCAGGGTATATGCCCAGTAGTGGGACTGCTGGGTCATATGGTAGTTCTATTTTTAGTTTTTTAAGGAACCTCCATACTGTTCTCCGTAGTGGCTGTATCAATTTCCATTCCCACGAACAGCGCAAGAGGGTTCCCTTTTCTCCACACCCTCTCCAGCATTTATTGTTTGTAGATTTTTTGATGATGGCCATTCTGACCAGTATGAGGTGATACCTCATTGTAGTTTTGATTTGCATTTCTCTAATGATTAGTTATGTTGAGCATCATAAGGTGTCTTTAGACAGAAACACACATAAAACAAGGTTACATATTGATCAGCTGATAAAAATGTTGTGATCAGAAGTTTGTAGGAACCCAACTTCTGTATTCTGCTGAAAGACAATTGTTCAATATTTGCTAATTCAGTGTTCACAGTAATTGTATAGAATATAACTACCACAAATGACAAGAATAGTCTATTTTCAGAAATGAAATGAAATTAATAATAATAATACCTTCAATATATTGAACACTTGCTCAGATACCATGCCAACTGCCTTATGCTTGTTAACCATTTTAATTTTTGTGACAGCTATATGAGGACAGTATTATTATTGCTGCCCTACAGAGGAGGAAACGAAGACACAAAGAGATCAGTTATCTCCTCAGGATGATATAGCTAATTAAGTGATAGAGACAGAATTTGAAACTAGGTCTGACTTCAAAGCCCAGGAGATAGGATGGAACAAGTATTCATACAACCTCCAGAATTAAGGAAGCCCCATTTATAAGTACCAGTATCATCGTTGCATGTTCTCTAATTGAAACCATTTTGGGTAAGGATTTTATTTGTTGGGTCATCAGTGTTAACTTCACCATCTTTCTACATGCTAATAAGTTGGTCCTTTCATTTGGACACCTGTATTCTTCAGTTCCTGATGGGTAAATCTTCAGGACAAAATTTCTTCAGTTCCAGATGGGTAGGTCATACAAGGCAAGGCGGGTCATTAACATAAATGACTTTGGACTCCTCTATACTATTTATGCAACTTCCTGTAAACCTATAGTTATTTCAAAATAAGAAGTTTTTTAAAATGACCTTTGAAATCCCTTCCAAATCTGAAATTCCATGACATCCTGAGCTTGCTTTTCCTGATGCTTAGCACAGGATAATGTACTTGTGGATGTTAAAGAGACTCCAGAGGACCAAAGCAGTAATGGACATACATCAGTTCTTTGCTGGTGCCTAGGAAGATCAAATTTCTAAGTGGTAATATCCCCAAAAGTCCAAGGCTATTTAAAGACAATGTACCTACATAGATACTACATAGATACTGTGAGGACACTTTCAGAGGAAGGCCAAGTTAATAAAACAGAAATAGACCACATCTGTGTTGTAGAAGGTTTCAACAATATTAACACAGCAAGTGTGACTTGCCTTAAAATAGCTTACTTTCTTTGTAGAATTCACAGAACATAACCACACATCTAAACATCCAAAGTTATTGTAAAACAATATAGTTAGGAGACAACAAACACACTAAAATGCAAAAATAAAACAAAACAACAACAACAAAAACCACATGACTTCTTCCCCATTGACACATCGTATAACAAGATACATATTTAGAAGTCTAATCTACTCATCTGAAACACAATGTGCACAATATGGACAATTTGGGGATGTCCTGATTCTCAGGACATAACTTTTTAGCCAATTTATTTAAATAGCGTTTTGGACTTCTAATTACACTGTTTAGAATCATAAAAATGTAGTCAGTGAAAAACTAATGCACAAAACCCAGCCTAAGTAAAGAACAAGGAAACTCAAAACACTTGAGGCTACCCAGCCATTCTCTATCTTGATGACTCATGAAATCTAATGGCTAAGTACTGCAGGCAATATTTTAAATGTTTTTTTTTTTTTTAAATCACAGAGGTAGCTGCCAGTTTACTACATGAACAGCCATAATATAATGGAATTAATTTTTGGAAATTACATATCTAGCAGGATATGAAGGTCATTCTTACAAAGTATTACACCATCAACAAAAATGCTAATGCCTCAAGTGTATTCAGTAGGAAGACTCCATTGAATATTGATTTGATTGAGTTTTGATCATGTTTGTGTTCCTCCTGATCAAGTATTCATAGTCTCAAAAGACTGGAACAAGTTTTATCTACATCAATGATGTCACATGATGTCTCACTGACATTTCAAAAGGTGCAAAATCAAACAAATGTCATCAGGGAAGAGCCAGTTGTCCATATAAACCTGTCCCATAGGGTGACATATTCCCAATTATATTTATCTTTTCTTATTTATTACATTTGTCTATGTACTTACCAATATGATTTAGTCAAAAAAAACTTGTATTTTACTTTCTGGTTTGAATCACATTGGCCTCTGAAGTCAAATGCATTTTTTTCAAACTTTTATCATCCAGGCAGTTGACTCTTACAGATCCACCTAAGCCTTTTCCTGGAAATTATTTGTAAGATGAATCTAAATATAATGCTATCATGTTTGGAAATGTTGATGATATTTGAATTTCAGACTTTCAGCCTTCTTGTGAGCCTAGTTTGATTTAAAGTGAAAGCTGAAAGCATATACCTAATGTATTTTAGATTGAGGAACTCTCTTCAAGCAAGGGCTAATGAATATGTATTTCTTCAAAACAGTACTTAGGCTTTGTCCATAGGCAAAGGTACTGAAAACTTTCTGTGATAAATTGAAAGCTATGTCCACTAAAGAAATAATTGATAAGCTGGACTTCATCAAGATTAAAAACTTCTGCTCTGCAAAAGACAAAACTTTTGCTCTTATTCAAGAGAATGAGAAGACAAGCCACAAACTGGGAGAAAATACTTGCAAAAAAACACACCTTGTCAAGGACTGTTATCAAAAATGCACCAAAAAACTCTTAAAACTCAACAATAAGAAAACAAACAACCCAATTAAAAAATGAGCTGAGGACCTTGAAAAAGAAGATATACAGATGGCAAATAAGCATATTAAAAAGATACTCTACATCAAGTCATCAAGGAAATGCAAATTAAAACAAGATACTACTACGCACTTATTAAAATGATCAAAGTCCAGAATACTGACAATATCAAATGCAAATCCAGAATACTGACAATATCAAATGCTTGTGAAGATGTGGAGCAATAGGAACTCTCATTGGTGGTTTGAATGCAAAATGGCACAGCCACTTTGGAAGACAGTTTGACGGTTTCTTACAAAACTAAACATACTCTTACAATATAATCCTGCAATTGTGCTCCTTGGTATTTACCCAAAGGAGTTGAAAACATATCCACACAAAAATCTGCACATGGATGTTTCTACCACTTTATTCATAATTGCCAAAACTTGGAAGCAACCAAGATGTCCTTCAGTAGGTGGTACATACAGATAATGGAATATCATTCAGAGCCAAGAAACAAATGAGCTATCAGGTCATGAAAAGACATAGAGGAAATTTAAATGTATATTACTAAATAAAAGAAGCCAATGTGAAAAGGCTACATACTGTATGATTTCAACTATATGATGTTCTGGAAAAGGCAAAACTATGACGTGAGTAAAAGGATCAGTGGTTGCCAAGGGTTGGGGAGGGTTGGAGATAAATAAGCAGAGCACAGAGGATTTTTAGAGCAGTGAATATACTCTGTATGATATCATAATGATGGACACATGTCAATACACACTTGTCCAACCCCTAGAATGTAAAACATCAAGAGTGAACCTGAATGTAATCTATAGACTTTGGACGAGTATGATGTGTCAATGTAGGTTCATCAATTGCAACAAATGCACCACTCTGGTGGATGATGTTGATAATAGGGCAGGCAATGCGTGCATGGGAGCAGGGGTTCTATGGAAAAATCTCTGTACCTCCGCCTCAACTTTGCTGTGAGCCTTAAACTGCTCTTACAAAAGATAACGTCTTACAAAAATTGAAAGCTACTTTTGAAAAGCAAAGAATTCTAAATTTCGAACATAAAATTTGAGTTGTGCCCTCAATAGTAATTGAACCACCTGAAGATATGAGTTAGCCATGCTGGCCAAATATATATAGCATAACATAAGCAGATGATTCCTTTGATTCTGCTTTCGTAAGTCAGGAAATAATATAGTTGCCTGAGTTATCATAGTCATTGCAGCCATGGTTATCAGGCCACATTGGTTGCATTTTCCTTGAAGACCAATTCAAAACATTACGAGCCTGCAAACCTGTCCATAAACTTTCTTTGTTCTCTATTACCATAGCCACAACTCACCCACTGGTAAGATTGTGAGACATCATTTGATATTTCTACTTTCCCATTTTATTAAAACTGTCATTTCTGTCAAGTGTAATTTCTTTTTGGCACAGCTCAGTTTCCTTTTAGACTCTTGAGCCTGGCAGCCCAATGTTAATTTGAATGTTCAAGCTGTATTACTCTATTGTGTGTATTGACTTTTATCACAATATGAAAACATTGCACACAAAATTAAATCCCTCGCCAGGCTCCATAGGATGTGGGACTCACCCACATCTCTAACCTCATCTTGTTCTCTACTCCCCTTCCTCTCTAAGCTCCATCCACATGCCCGTAGCCTTCTTTTTTTGTTTTGCCTGTTGACCTTGACAAGGTCTTTCCTGCCTGACAGCCTTTGCATTTGCTCTTCCCTCACTACAACACTCTGCCCCCAGGTCTTTACCTGGGTGAGAACTTCTTGTAAAGTCTGTTCTCAACGACCATATCATCTCCCCAGAGAGTCTTCCCAACCATCCCATCAAACACAGCCAACCTACTGTGTCCTCTTCCCCAAGCAAATTTCTGTCAAATCACCAGGCTTCATTTACCTCTCTGGATTTACCACCATCTAAAATGATACTGCTCATTGATTAGTCTACCTGTTTTTAACATAACCCAACTGTATTGTACTGCAGTTTGAAGAAGAATGTCAAGCCCTGGTTTTATCTTTGACACGGAATGACCCAGAGGAAGCCCACAGGTAGAATGAACCCCTGCAGAAACCTCAGTGCCCCCTCCATTCACTATAATATGAAAATGTATTAACTTTTAAAGGAATACACTGTTTTATAGGCAATAGGTATACTGTTGAAAAGTTGTATGTGAGTGGGGTTTTTTGTTTGGGTTTTTTTTTTTAAGAAATCAAATTATTTTTCAACTTCATTAGATAGGAAACTCACTGTTTAAGAAACATTAATGCAAATTCACTTATAAATAACTTTTTTCTTTAATTATGATTTTCTTTTATAATTAAGAAAATAAAACCTACTCATTGCAGACAATTTAGAAAGTACAAAACAAAGTGTAAGGAAAGTAATTAAAGTAAACAGCAGCTTATCACAGATAACATCCTGGTAATATTTCCATTTGTCCTTTTATTCTATGCACATAAACATGGACCTAGAGATTATCACACTAAGTGAAGTGAGTCAGACTGAGAAAGACAAATATTGTACAATATCACTTATATGTGGAATCTAAAAAAAGGATACAAATGAACTTATTTACTAAATAGGAACAGACTCACAGACATAGAAAACAAACTTAAGATTATCAAATGGGAAAGGTAGCAGGGAAGGATAAATTAGGATGGGATTAACAGATACACTCTACTTTTAAAAAAATGTATACATGCAAAGCCCTAAAGTGTATGCAATTAGAACCCTACATTTTTTGTGTGTGAGATTCAGTTTTATTTTAGAAGCCTACTTTTTAACATTTCATTATATTTTCCTATGTCATATTTCCTAAAATAAAATATTTAAGGGCTATATGGTATTCCTTCAAGTATACCATAACTTATTTAGCTAAGCCTTTATAACTGAGCACTTAAGTTACTGATAAAATTTTGATTATTATAAATAAAAGTGTGATGAATATCATCATACATTTGTATACTCCAAATCATATCAAATTTAGACCAAATATTTCACCAGATGGACCTGTCTGTTCAAGAAACACACAGCTGACCCCTTTATTAAGGTAAATCTAGATTGGTGCTCTTTACAAAACAGTGATACCAAAAAAACAAATGATGACTCACAACCAAGTAATTTAGCTGAAAGACTCACTGCTTCTCTTTACTAGTGCATATTAATTAAATAAAATTCACTATCCTTGCCTGGACCCAAGGCATTTCATTACATGATAGACATAGGTGACATTTCTGTGCTTCTCTAATATTAAATTCAGAAGGAGAATTCAGTAGTCAGAACCAAGTCTAGGTTAAAACAACCACAAAAAGATCAGGGAAGACAAAAGAAGGTTTGAAGAAGTTGCCGTACGCTATGTTGTGGTATAGTTGGAAGACATGGACCTTGGTGTCCAACTCAACTAGATAGACTCATGGGTACATTATTTCTAGAGGTTTGATCTTGGGTAGTTTACCTATACTCTGAGATTTTTATTAATGGAAATGGAGATAATACCTTTTTCACAGACTTCTTTTAAGGATTAAATGTGACAAACTCCTAAGTCAGTATACTGACAACATACTAGGTGCTCAATAAATAGTAGCTCTCTTTTATAAGGATCTAAAGGAAGGCAATGAATCATATACTAATAACCAAGTGATCACAACAGAAGTCTCAAGCTATAATCAAATGCATACAAATGTCAGAGAGCAGAGCAGGGCCAAGGTGTAGGGTATAAACAAACAGTCGAGGATGAGAAAGGAGGCAAAAGCTGAAGGGGTGGGGAAGGGGACAGATAAGAAATCTAGGGTGAAACAAACACTCATCTGGAGAAGCTGAAAGCATAGGGAAGGATAGGGTCAGGCAGGCAGAGGTGAACCAGGAAAGGTACCTGGGCAGCTAAGACAACCCTTGGCATAGAGTATTATAGATTCTCTTTATGAGCAGCTGATAGTTGAACAGGGCTAGTGTAGGTCTTGAAAGTAAGTCAGAGCACCTGCTAGAGTTGGGAGTGATGGGACAAGCCTCAAACGTGTTAGACACCTTATTCACTGGTTCCCCAACAACAGCACAGATAAAGAATAGCTGTGCATCAGTTAGAATGCAATCAGGTGCAAGTAATGAAAAATCCAGTTAAGGCAATTAAAACATAAACATGTTTGTTTACTTAACAAAAAGGCCACAGGTAGATGTGGTTGGTTTAGAAACTCACTGATGTCATCATAGACCCAGGGACTTTCCATCCCTTCAGAAAGCCATCCGCTTTACACAAGAAATGCCTTCCCACCTGTCACAAAATGCCCGAGCAACACTCCAAATGTTGAAGACAATGTCCCAAACCGGAACCAAAAATGGTGGTGGGAAAAAAAGAATTTTTCATCCTGTTCTTCTCTCTTACTAAAGAGAACACACTGAAGAGGCCCCAGAGACCTCCAGTATCTGTTGCAGTGGCTTGAACTGTGGTCCCATACCCACTCCTAGGTGAGCACTAGCCAAGAAGAGGACGGTTGCTCTTCTCCTCTTAGATCAGTAATGATTTCTCCCATGGAGATACTTCAAAGGGGAAATGAAACTGGAGTTCTCTTCACATGAAGGAAGCTGACCCTAGCCATAGGAAAGACCCTCAGAAGTGTGCCACAGCTTACGAGATAACACAAAGGGCACTGAACTTAGGTCAGATGACCTGGGTGTTGGCCCTGTCTCTTTCTAAATCCACTGCTTGGGTATACTGATGATCTTTAAGACGATGTTCATTCTTCTGTAAACTGGAGATAATACTACTCTCACAAGGGCTTATCATTATGTTACGAATATTAAATGAGATACGCACATGACAATGCTTTGCAACCAGGCACGTGAAAGGGTCAGGCTATGACTTCAGTTGAATGACAGCAGGGCATTTTCTTTTAGCTTATGCCATCTGTAAGACAAGTGAAGATTCCTTCAAGAGGAAAGGCACCACGTGGTATCATTATTATTATTACAGCTTTTAGAGAGTTGGCAGACAGACCATTGTAATTGGTAATATACACTAAATGGCAAATTGGATGGCCTGGAGCTTTGAAAAACGTACTGAGCCTACCTTGAAGGTATGACATGGAAAACTATTTACAGTGTATCTGACACAGTGGAAGCCACTTTAAATATTCTGTGGAAGACAGAAAAGTCTTGACTGTACCCCGGCAGGAAAATAACTTGTCAAAATCTCAGCAGAAGAAATTTCCAATTTATTAGAACTCTGAGTGTTATAGGCTTGAATGACCCCTGGAACAAAACTCCATGCATGAATAAACAGATAAATGCAAGGGAGACAAACCAGATGTTTTTCTAACCTGTTCTCACACAAGAATCAGCCAACAGCCATGAGAAGGTGACCGTTACCTCTTGTGCCTGATAAATCAACCCAGCATCTTGGCAGTGACAAGGGAGGAAACATTTAACAGCCAAAGAGTGATGTAACCATCTGATCAGACCCCGAGTTTGCAAAAGCCTCTGTCCTTGTGCCCAGGCCATATTGATTTCTATGTCGTACTGTCATGGCCACCTGGAAATTGCTTTGTGAATTATTTATATGTTGGATTAGGAATAGGAACTTTTCAGGTCAGGGTGGTTGGGTAATGACTCAGCGTCATCAGGCTGCTGGGGTCTCCCTTTTTCTACACGCAGAGGGAGGAGAGTAATTGGGGTGCCATGATGAGCCCCGTACCCTCTTCCTCCACTGGGCTATGGGCAGGTGAGGAAAAGGTGCAAAGGGATGGACCAGACTGTCCTTCTGCTAATCACCTCCATGCTGCAAGCTTTTCAAACCCTGACTTCTTCTACCGCTGTATATTCACGTATGGTCTTCCAGTTAAATGTCACAAGGTGTAAATGACTGACCCCATCACCTCCCTCATCTGGCTATTATGTCTCTTCCACAGTTACTGGTTCTCCTTTCTGAATACACTTTTATAATAGCCTCCCCTGAAGATGCTGCAATAAAGAAGGCCAAGAGGTAATTGTTGCTGCCCAATTAGCTATTATTTATGCCATGTACAACCTAGAAATGGGATAAGAGGTAGGAAAAAGAAGCGGCTATGTTGGAAAGGGATGTAGGAACAAGAGGGAATTAGCAGGAAGAAATAGAAGCAGTAACAGGGGGTAGTTCAGTTTAGCTTAGCAAATAGTTTACAGAGTGCCCAGTACATGCAGATACTGGGCTAAGGTTTGGAAATTAAACAGTGACTGAGAAGTTGGGAAGACTGGTGAGGGTGTCAGATACAGTGAAAGATTTTTATTTTAAAATATGGTAAGTAAAAAGAGAGATACACTTTTGGGATGGTACGGGGCATAGAAATGCAATCAAGGAGTTTAGAGAAGGTGCTATGTGGGAGACAGTGCCTGAGCTAAGTCTTAGAGGAAAAGTAAGAGAGTAAAAATGGGGCAGGTGTTTCAAGCAAAGGGACTGACATGAGGAAAGGCATGGAGTGAAAGAAACAGATTATGCAGAAAGAGAAAGGCAAAAGACTTTCCCATGCTCAGAATCAACCAATGATCAAAATCACGATACAACGTATATTTTATAACTTGCTTTATTTACAATCCATTAGCTCATCTATTCCTTGTAACAGGCCTAAGAGAGACAGAAACTGTCATTCACATTTTACGGAGAAGATTGAAGTTCAGAGAAATCAATTCAGCAAGGAACAGTCATGCCCAGCAGAGCCTCTGGACCCCCTCTCCAGGGCCCTTTGCTGTCCCTGACTTTTGCTTCTTAACAGTATATTAAACCACTCAAGAGAAAAAACAAACAAACAAACAAAACTTGGGGTATCATATAATCCAGTGACTTCCAAATTTTGAGCATGACCAGTAAAAAACTAATTTTTCATTTCAGTCTAGTACCCCTCCCAAAATATATGTAAACGAAAGCATCACAGAACAAGATTTAGTATATACGATGTTTTCTGATGCTGTCTATTCTATTATTTCAATTCATTTAAATAAAAAATGCAGGTCAGAACCACCAGATTCATTTCACCAACACGAGACATTTGAGAAAATGGTGATATTCTCAGCCAGTTCATTTAGAGAGAATGAAACTGAGCCCTGAGAAAGGAAGGGGGCTTGCTGAGGTCACCTGTGAGGTAGTGAGCTTCCTGGCTGTTGGGGAGACCACCAGAAGGGCACCACAGGTTACAAGGTGAGTAGTGGTCTGCCCAGAACAGAGCCAGCATTGACTGATTTTTTTTCTTGCATATCAGGCCTTGTCCTAGGTGCTTTACCATTCCTAACTCATCTAATCCCTATAATCCTGTGAAGAAAATTCTTTTGCTAATCCCATCTCACTGGTGAACTGAATAAAGCACAGAAAGATTGCGCTGCTGGCTTGTTGATGGTTACACAGCTAATGGGGGAAGTACTGATCCCCAGGCCAAGAAAAACTTTGTTCGGGGACCTTGGAATATTGATGACTAGCTGTTTTCCATGGGAAATTAAATTATTAGGTTCTCCCCAGTTTCTAGTTTCCTCTCCTCAGAATGTTTATTTCTTCAAAGCTGTGCTCTGTGAAATGGCTGGGAGAATGTGCTCCAATACCTCATGAACTCCATTTGGATTTGAGGAACCCAAAGATGGTCTTAGGATTCCTAAGTTCTAGAAATTATAATAGAGTAACTCTAGACTTGTTAGTATTGCTTCAATCCGTTTGGGTTGGCGGTTAATTTTTTCTTGTTTCTGCAGAGGTAGAACAGTCTCTTAATATGCAGAAAATTGCAACTGCTACACCAGTGGAAAGGGCTACTTGCATCTATTCACTCATGAGGCACAGACAACTTGGGGGCATAGTAATCTACCAAATTGACAGATGATGTACCAGGGAATTTTAATGTATATTATATAATAGGGTGTTCACTTTCATATTGAAATCCCACTACTTCATTATCTCTAATTATTTTTCCTTCTTGATGGCAATTACCCAATTAGTTAATTGGTATGTTTCTACCCACAGGGGAATATAAAAGTTTATGTAGGGTCTGGTCATTTACAATCAAACCTGTGCCCCAAGTGACAATATCAGGGTTCAGGAGGAAACTAAAAATAACAATAAAACTGGATTTTACAATGGGAATCTACTTAAAGTAGAACTTAGAGGATTCAGGAATGCAATTCAATATATGTTTTAATGAAGTCTCCCTGACAGAGAATCAGTCTTGAGGAAAAAATGTCTCAGTTTTCCTCCAAAGCAAGAGAAATGTTTGCGACAACAGTAAGAGATTCCAGAAAACAGAAATGTTTCGAGAGTATGGCATGCATTAAGCACAATCCTGCTTGCTCTTTTAATTTTTTTTTTTTCTCCCCTGGGAGTCACTTACATAATCTAGGCAATGATTGATCACTTTTATTTACTGTTACTTCTCCAGCATGGTAAACCTCCAGAAAACTTGAATCCTTAAGTGCTGTCACTTGAATAAGTAGTAAGCTTTTTTTCCCCCCAATCCAAGAAATGACTTCATTATCCTAAGACAAAAGCCAGGGAAACCTTGTCGAATACATTTTTCAAAAGGATGCGAAGAGGCAGTTTCATCTGGGTTCTGAAAGTGGCTCACTGTCAATGAACCATGTGGTCTTGAATACATCATGTCCCCTTTTGGAGCCCCATTTCCTCATCTGTAAAGTCAGAGGACCAGATCAGATAATCTGCAGTTCCTTCCAGCTATGACTCGAGAGCTCTTTACCTATGTTGCCTTAACTCCCTTCGACCTCTTCTTCCAAAACCATTGGCTTGCTCAGGTCGCTGGATACCAAGTTAGCGTTTTCTTCCAGGTCGAAGGGCATCTTGCCCTCTCCAAGGAGAATTCTACTTCTCTGATGGCCAAAGACTCCAGCAGTTGTCAGCCTTTTTGGGTATCTCTGAGGAAGGCTGGTTTTAACAAAATATTCTCAACTGTTAGTTACTCTGTCAAAGGCTTCAAGACAGACCCCTGGGTTTCCAAAGACATATTCTCTGGGATCTTTGATCTCCCTGGTACACAAAATGCAACTCTACTTCTGGCTTCTCCATCAGAGTTGCCCATCTCAACCCAGTCTGTCTTTCAAACTTCCTGTTTCCTTCAATGCCTACCCTGGATTTCTCCTTTTTCTCAGTCATTACTTGTTCTTGCTTTTCCATCTGACTTCGCAGGAGTCTGCCCCATCTAAGCACACTGATGGGCAGCTCCCCAAGTTAGAACCATGCCCCTAAAATCACAAGCCTCCACGAAGCCTACCGCAGTGCCCCCCCCGCCGAGGAAAGCAGCAAATGTTTGTGGCCCATGTTTATGTCAAAGGCAAATTTTTACAACAAGAATTTAAAAGTAAATGCATCTGTACATACATTAAAAAAATTAGGGCTGGTCAAAACAAAAGAAAAATGGAATGAATGAAAGAAAGCTGAGGTGGAAAGGAGAATGATTATCTCAAATATTATTTATGCTTTATTTTACAAATGACAGAACTCAGGATTGTATTGAAAAGACAAAGACAAAATAAATTCTCCTAATTTAGTAGGGATTTGTGCCCCTATAAGGGATACAAACACACACACACACAAATAAATCAAATTTGTGTGTGTGTATACACATATCATGTGTGTGTATATATATCATATATATATAACTTGTGTGTATATATGCATATATCTTCTATATACTTGCATATGTACACAAGTGTATATGTAAATATATGCATATATATTATATATCTGTGTATATATATCTTGTATGTATATATGTGTGTATATTCTTCTTATATAATACTTGAATATCTGTGTGCGTATATGTGTATTATCTGTACATATGTATTTCACACACACACACTTTTGTTTTTCATACAGAATATAAAACAATTTCACCCTTGATTTCCTTTTGTGGAATTTTCAAAAATTCTCTAAGAGGGAAAATCCCATTTTAGAGACATGATATTATTATGGCAGGATGATTTATTGCACTATTAAATTGTGCTTTTCCTGACTCTAATTTTCCTTCCCAGCTCATTTCACTGTCTTTCCCTGAAGGGAAGCAGAACGAGAACATGACTTTGACACCCAGCAACGCTGGGAGGAGAGGTTCTTCGGGTCTGGGAAAGACACAGAGATTTCTGGGTCTCTAAGAAGCCAGAAGAATGTCCTACCTTCAGGAAACTTCCCCTCTGGGGAAGTGGCAAAAACCTCAGAGTCATGGTATTATGGTCTGCCCTCAGGTCCCAGCCTTGCCAGAGGTTCTTGAAGATGGAGCAGGGCATAGAAACTGAGTGGCTGCAGTCAGGTAGTGTTTGCTTGGCCCAGGGCAGTGGGTGGCCCAGTATGGGCTACTGATGCCTTTGCTAGTGGAGCTTCCCCAATGCTTTGGACATGCCAAACTTTGGCACCCTGTGCCATCCATCCTGGGGACAAAGAGCCCAGGAATAATGATTTTGAACTTTCCACCAGCAGAGCGAAATAGGCACATACTCTCAAGAAAATAAACAAAGGCAGTGCTTCTTGCTCACCTGGATTTGTGAACTCTGATTCTTTTCTGCTACTTTGGTTGTGTTGGTTTTGTCTTCCAATGTCTAGTTTAGGGACAATACATAATGTTAGGTTCGTTTTTCATAGAGGAGACAGGGTTGTAGGGTAAGAAGATATTTTATTTCTGGTGAGTATTCTATATAAACAGAAGGATTTCTTGATGAAAACTTGAATAGACAGCATTTTGTTCTCTACATAATGTATTACGTTATTGCTAACAAAGCCTGTGCTACAAGGCCAAATTAGAAAATCATTGTCCTAGGATTCTCTGTCAGCAGTGATTAGATTTTGCAGTATTAAGTAATTCACAGCAGGGCTGTCTTGAGAGCACGTTCACCTTGTATATGTCAGCCAAAAAAACCCAAAACAAACAGCCCTGCTCACCAGTGATGTATGGCTAAAAAGTTGATAGTGCACCTATGATATGCCAAGAAGTCTGGGTCCAGCTCTGCCCTGGCTTCCCTGAGACTCTGTTTTAGCCACACTGAAGAGTCACTTGGGGTCTCAAAAATTTGATCTCAGTTTGTTCATGAACCACAGACATTAATTCATTACATAGGCTCAGTATTCTCAGCATTATAACCCTTCTCCTCTCAAAGGCAATGGAGAAATCCAACATGGGGCCTGGCCCAGGCTCTTTTTATATTCAGGGCTGATTGACTAGCATGGGACAGACTGTGTTGCTGAATGAGTGCTGTGGCCTCCATTCCTGGAAAATAATCAGGACCAAAGTCCAAGTGAACAGCAGGCATTTTTCCCATTAGTGGAAGCAAGCTGCAGACAAGGCAGTGGGTACCACGGTAGAATCCTGGGTTTTGGTTCCCACTTTGCATTCTCCACTCACCCTCCCCATTTGACCTATACCCACTAGCTATGCTACCCTTGGTGAGGTCCTGAGCCTCAGTTTTCTCCTTTATAAAGTAGGATGGCTCCAGATCAACTGTAGGAGTTATAAGTTCATAGTATTGTTATTACCAAGATAAGGTCACCTTATCTTTTATCATTTTAAGACATTTTAAGACAAGAAACAAAAAATAGGGTTGAACTGGTAGTATGATAAAATAATGAACCTATTTGACTCCCGATAATGATCTTTTCTTTCCTCTTATCCATTTTTATAAATCTCCTTGACATTTCTTTTCGTTAATTTTTCCCCACTCTGCATTTTCCCCCTACACACAAACACACTCTGATTTTATGGGGAGGAGACCGTATAAAGGAAAGCTTAAAACATTTATTTTTGCAGAAGATGTAGTCGTGTTGTATTTACTCTTTGATCAATGCCTTGCGTTGCATATGGTTGGAACCCCGAGTGTTTGGATCCTCTCTGGTTTTGATGGAGCCACATGGGGAGACCCAGTTCTCCTATGTGAGTGACTGAGGGAGCAAGTCTTGAACCTTCTGCAGCATAATGGAAAGTTTCACCTCTCCCCAGCTGAGCTTCCACCGTACAGAGAACATTGCAGGTTACAGGAGTTGGCTGCTGGAATGTAGGGAGAACAGCCCGTGTTTCTCTCCCAGTCACTTCCACCCTTTATGACTTCTACCACCATAGCTGAGCAAGAGAGAGCAGTGCAGAATGCAGCCAGGCTCAGGAGAAAAGGAGCTGGCTTTGCAACCAGATAAACCTAGTTTTGAATCTCACACTGTGTGCTTTTAGGTAAGCACATCAACTCTGTGAATATAAATTTCCTTTGATAATTAACACCTACTTTTACAATGACACTTCTTTGCAGGGTGCTGCAAGGATTACAAAATATATAAGGAATGTGCCTTGCACCATATGAGCATGCAATGAATTGTAGCCATTGATCAACACTCACTCAACTTCAATTTCACTTAGTTTTTTCTCACCTCTAGCCTTTCACCAGAGGTGGGATCATTTTTTTAAAGTATGTTCTTAATTGATAAATATAACATACATTTTAAGAATTGTTAGATATATGCATAGTTTAAATAATAATGAAATGAACTGTAATTATAACTGTAAGGCATTGATGAAGGAAATTGAAAAAGACACAAGTAAATGGAAAAATATTCCATGCTCATGGATTGGAAGAATTAATAATGTTAAAATGTCCATACTACCTAAAGCAATCTACAGATTCAATGCAATCCCAGTAAAAATTCCAATGGCATTTTTCACAGAAATCGAACAACCAACCCTAAACCTTGTGTGGAACCACCAAAGACCCCAAATAGCGAAAGCTATCTTGAGAAAGAAGAACAAAGCTGAAGACATCATGCCCCCCTGCTTTTAAACTATATTAAAAGCTATAGTAATCAAAACAGTATGACACTGGGCAAAAGAATGAAATCAGACCCCTATCTCACACCACACACAAAAAATTAACTCAAAATGGATCAAAGACTTGGACATAGGACCTGAAACCATAAAACTCCTAGAAACACAGGCGATAAGCTCCTTGACATCAGTCTTAGAGATGATTTTTTGAATTTAACACCGAAAGCAAAGAAACCAAGTGGGACCACGTCAAAGTAAAAAGCTTCAGCACAGGAAAGGAAACCATCAGCAAAATGAAAAGGCAACCTACCAAATGGGAGAAAATGTTTGCAAACTGTGTATCTGAAAAAGGGTTAATATCGAAAATATATAAAGAATTCATATAACTCAATAGCAAAAAAAACACAACAATATGATTAAAAAATGGGCAGAAGACCTGAGTAAACATTTTTCAAAAGAAGACACACAGATGGCCAAGAGGTATATGAAAAGGTGCTCAACATTACCAATCATCAGGGAAATGAAAATCAAAACCACACCTGTCAGAATGGCTACTATTAAAAAGAAAAGAAATAACAAGTCTTGACAAGGAAAAGAGGGAACACTCATGCATTGTTGACGGAAATGTAAATTGATGTAGCCACTATCAAAAACAGTATGGCAGTTTCTCAAAATAGATTAAAAATAGAACTACAATATGATCCAGCAATTTCACTTCTGAGTGTTTTCTTTTTCTTTGGATAAATACTAATTCAAAAAGATACCTGCACCGCCATGGTCACTGCAGCCTTATTTACAATAGCCAAGACATGGAAACCACTTAAGTATCTACTGATGGGTGAATGGATAAAAAAAAAAAAATGTGGCACACACACACACACACACAATGGCTTACTATTCAGCCCTAAAAAAGATGAAAATCGTGCCATTTTCGACAACATGGATGGAACGTAAAGACATTAAACTAGGTGAAATAAGTCAGACAGAGAAAAATAAATACTGTATGATCTCACTTACATATGGAATCTTTAAAAAAAAATTGACTCATAGATACAGAGAATAGATTAGTGGTTGGCAGAGGTTGGGGGTGGGCAAAATGGATGAAGGTAGTTAAAAAGGCACAAACTTGGGGCTTCCCTGGTGGCATAGTGGTTGAGAATCCGCCTGCCAATGCAGGGGACACGGGTTCAAGCCCTGGCCCAGGAAGGACCCACATGCCGCGGAGCAAGCCCATGCACCACATCTACTGAGCCTGCGCTCTAGAGCCCACGAGCCAAAACTACTGAGCCCGTGTGCCACAACTACTGAAGCCCACGTGCCTAGAGCCCGTGCTCCACAACAAGAGAAGCCACCACAATGAGAAACCACGCACCGCACCGAAGAGTAGCTCCCGCTTGCCGCAACTAGAGAAAGCTGCGCACAGCAACGAAGAAACAAAGCAGCCAAAAACAAATAAATTAAATAAATAAATTAAAAAAGAAAAGGCACAAGCTTGCAATTATAAAATCAACGAGTCTTGGGGATGTAATGTACAGCATGGTGACTATAGTTAATAATTCTGGGTTGTATATTTAAAAGTTGCTAGGAGAGTAGATCTTAAAAGTTCTCATCACACACAAAAAAATTGTAATCACGTGTGGTGATGGATGATAACTAGACATTGCAGTGATCATTCTGCAATATGTACAAATATTGAATCATTATGTTGTACACCTAAACTAATATGATGTTATATGTAAATGATGTCTCAATAAAAAATAATTAAATAGACCTATTTACCTCCCACTGAGATCCTAAAATAGAATACAACCAATACCTTCAAAGTCCAGTATTTGATACTTCCCAAATTCAAGATGTAACCTCATATCCACATATCATAAATTTTGTGTTAACTATTCTTTTCCTAGTCACTGTTATCTCTCTCTATATATACATCTATATGTGTTTATTTACATATAAACTTAAGATATGTGATAAAGCTGAATAGGAGTTCACAAAATAAGTTATATTTATGAGTCCATATGAATCCATATTAATATATTGATATGAATGTTCTCATTCTCTACATATTCTTTAATAACTTACTTTTTCAGCCAATATTTTGTTTTTAATATACATCCCCATGGGTTCATATAACTTATCTCACAAATTCCTTTCTAGCTTTGTCACATACCTTAAGTTTCTAATTTCAATTCCTGTAACTTTTTTATGTGAAGTTCTTAGTTCTTTTTTTTTAATATTTTTCATCATTTTTGATAATCTTCTGGTTTTTCCACATGCTTTCAATACCTCATTTCTTTAATGATATAAAGCATATATATTTTTAATTTCTTTCAAAAAATTTCAATATCAACCATGCTTGCTGGTCTTATTCTGTTTTATTCTATTGCTTATTTGCAGTACATTTCCGTTCTTAGTAACGGCAGCTCATCTCCTCACTTGTTAGAGACTTTTAATTGTGAGCCTATTTCTTGGAGCTCAGTTGGCGGGAGCTGTTTGCAATCTGCCCAGTTTGAAAGCATGTTTCTTTGGAAAAGCTTTTAATTTGCTTCTGTCAAGCACCTGAAGCCTATCAATCTGGGATCATCGTTAATCCTGAGCTTTGGTTTCTGACCATAGATACCGTGACCTTTAGCTTCAAACTCACGTGAAAATCGATTTACATCAGGAATCAAGGGAAATTTTTTTTCCTACTGCCTCCACAAAGCTTTTTTTTTTTTTTTCTTATTCACCCACGAAGCATCATCCTTTGGTGGCCTCTGCCTCGTATGCAGGTCTCTAATCTAACTGCATCTGTTCAGGTCCCAGGCATGATTACCTGTCTCCAGGACACTCACCCTTTCAGACCCAGAATCCCAGCTATTAGGGATCAGCAATTTTCCTCAGGAAACATGCTGCTGTCAGTACTACTTACTTCTCTGGATTAATATTTCCCCTTCATTTCTGGCCTTCCCGCTCCCACTCCCCACTTGGCCCCTCCCCTCATGCATATACAATACTTTCACGCACTTAAAGGCGTGTTTTAAAAATATCTTATCAAGAATCTTTAGGTGTTATGCACAAGAAGGGATCTTCCTGGACATTTGGTTCACCACTGCTGGACACACAAGTGATTTCACGCCCTATGCCCTTGCGTCTCCCTTCCCACTAGGCCCATTGCCCTCTAATCAGCTCCCAGTGACCTGCAGACCTCTTTCCCATGGCCCTGGCCCTGCCTCCGTGAGCTCCCCACACACTTTTCTTTGCTCTGGAACTCTCCTTTCTTACCCCAACACAAATTTTCAAATAAGCTAAAGAGAGAAAACAAAAGCTCTGGGGTCAGAAGACCTAGAGTTGAATCTTGTCTCTCCCTTGTCCTCACTCTGTGATTTAGGATTGTGAGCTAATAGAAAATGTGTATTGGTCTCTGTTCCCGGTTCCTGGTACGGAACTCCCAAAACCCTTGTAATTTCCGAAGTGATAAGAGCACTAGGAGCATCTTTTTTTCTGCTGAGTGACCCTGGAGGGGCTCCTGGAGGGAGGGGGGGCTGGTCATCAGAAAGACCAAGCCATGATTAGAAGCTTGGAATTTTCAGCCCCATCCCTGATACTCCAGAGAGGGGAGGGGGGACTAGAGATGGAGTTAATAATTGATCATGCTTATGTGAGAAATTCTCCATAATATCCCAACAGCATGAGGTTTAAGGAACTTCCAGACTGGTGAACACATTCAGACCAGGAGAGTGACGCACCCCAGCTCCACAGGGATGGAAGCTCCTGGGATCTGGACCCTCCCAGACCTTGGCATGTGCATCTCCATCTATATCCTTCATCATATCCTTTAATAAACTGGTAAAGGTAAGTGTTGCCCTGAGTTCTGTTAGTCGTTATAGCAAACTAATCAAACCAGAGGAGCAGGTCATGGGAACCTCCAATGTGTAGGTAAGTTGGACAGAAGTTCTAAGTAATCTGGAGACCTACTACTTGCAACTGGCATCTGAAGTAGGGTAGGAGCAGTCTTCTGGGAGATCTGACACTATCTCCAGGTAGATAGTGTTAAAATTGAATTCAATTGTAGGACACCCAGCTGGTATTGCAGAAAAATGGTTGGTGTGAGAAAAACACATTTGATGACCAGAAGTGTCAGGGTCAGGTGTTTTCTGTGAAGGTAAAGAAGAGACAAAGATATAGTAGGGAAGAACTGGGTTTTTCTCTACACAGGAGGTAGGCTGAACTGAGCTTTCCTAATACAGGGGTAAATCACCTGTAAAATATAAATAATAAATCCTGCCCCATTTGTCATAAATAATTGTGCTGAGAAGCCAATAAGGCAATGTATGTAAGAAATTTTTTTTAATCTTTATTGGAGTATAATTGCTTTACAATGTTGTGTTAGTTTCTGCTGTAAAACAAAGTGAATAAGTTATATGTATACATATATCCCCATGTCCCCTCCCTCTTGAGCCTCCTGATTTCTTAAGGTAGAGCCCAAACTCCCAAATCACAGATTCTGGGCAAATGTTTCAGCATTCTCTGCTTTACTATGAGAACACCTCCCATTCTTGTGCTTCTGTGAACACTCAATTACAAACTCCCTCAGGGTGTTGGGATAGGATAGTCTGTTCTACTTTTTTTTACCTATCTATGAGCTGTAATCTCCATTTAAGGGACTCACAAATATCTAATATATCCATTATTTTCACTATTTTCTCTGTTCATCACATTTTTGGGGTCATTTTCTCAGCTATATCCTCATTCTAATTTCTGTCACTGAATAGTTTTGGTATAAAATGCCATTTTTTTTGTTTTTTACAAGATATTTTCAGCCTTTCCAGGACGTTTCCCTCTCTATATTAGTGCTTTCTGTCCATTAAAGTTGTATACGTTTTGTAAACTGGCATCATTAATTCAATAAGAGAAGGGGGAAGTGTGGCTGTAACCTGTTATACAAATGACTGTGTTAGCTTCTCATCCAGGGTCCAAGACTGTAAGAAGTTTTATAATTGGTAAAGTGTGCTAAAATGTAATCCATTCATAGAATTTGACCTACAGATTAAGAGTGGTTCTCTCCATCCTTTGTACTTGAGGAAAGGACCTAATGAATGATTTTATACTGAATGTATTGTACTTCAAGTTTCACTTGTATTTTAATGGAGAAATATGCCTAACGCAAAAGAAATCAGCCCTAAGTGTTTTCAGGATGCTGGGATGGGTATTTTTGGACGGTGGTTTTCCTTTTTCCTTGTGCCTCTGTTATCAGCACATAGACATACAGAGGATGCCAACATTTCTCTCACCTCCAGAAACCACCTCACCCCTAATTTCTGGTATTGCTTGCGTAGCAGTGATGACTGCAGAAAGGAAAGTCCACTCCATAGCACACGTAGCAGAGGCCAGCTCTTACCAACTCCTGTGGGGCATGTCATAAAGCTTCGATGGATGCCAATTTGAAAACGTAAAATACTACAAGTTAGTTTTAACACTTCCCCAAGAGATGATGCCTGATGCCCCTATTGGAATTTCAACTGAAAGATGGCTCCAGACATCGGTTAAACAGCCACAGAACCTCCCCAGCTGCTTCCCATGGGCCACTGTTAGTTAATATTGTGGCTATCCCTCTGCCCTACTGGGAAGCCGAGCGAGTGGAATTCATAAACGGGGAAAAAGCAGATGTGCAGTGTCAGCCAGGGAAAGTATGCCAAGGAAGGAAAGGCAGCATTTAGCATACATGAAGGTGAGAAAGATCCTCCAAGGTTCATATATTCTTAAGGTGGCAAGTCGGCCAGGAGCTCAAGCTTTGTGTGTTTTATGGAGTTCCTAATATTTTAGCTTTGGCCTGATACCTGATATTTTGTACAAACACACATACCCACACTTGATCTGGAGTGGTTTTTATGTCCTTATCTTGAAGTTCTGAAAGTTGATTTTGGCCACCTACACACGAATCCTCCTGTCTGCCCATATTCCACTTTTCAGTGATCTTTGGCTAAGTGTTAAGTTTTATCAGAACATTGAAACTGAGCTGAATCCAGCAGCAGCTATCTGAGATGTCCACTGGGAAGAAGCAGAAGTACAGGGCTTGCCAAATGAAAGGGTCATCTATGGCCCACGTGACAATCTGGCTGTCCAGAAGCCAAGACGACGGAGGCAGGCACAACCAATGAGCCATCGGAATTAGGAGCTAGTCCAAGGCAGGAGCTGGGAAAGATGCGAAGTTGGGCACAAGGATGGGAGCCGTGCAGGTAGGCGGTGTGGGATGACTCGGTGTATGAATATGATGCACTCACCAGCGTACCTGTGTGCCAGCTGAACCAAATCTGACACATTGCTTGTACTGCTACTGTGGACTTACTTTCAATGTTTATCTAAATTAGTAAATATCCACAGGCTGATTTATTCATTGTTGAATGTAATATATTTTAAAAAATAGCAATCCCACTACTGGGCATATACCCTGAGAAAACCATAATTCAAAAAGAGTCATGTACCAAAATGTTCATTGCAGCTCTATTTACAACAGCCAGGACATGGAAGCAACCTAAGTGTCCATCATTGGATGAATGGATAAAGAAGATGTGGCACATATATACAATGGAATATTACTCAGCCATAAAAAGAAATGAAATGGAGTTATTTGTAGTGAAGTGGATGGACACAGAGACTGTCATACAGAGTGAAGTAACTCAGAAAGAGAAAAACAAATACAGTATGCTAATACATATATATGGAATCTAAGAAAAAAAAAAAAAGGTCATGAAGAACCTAGTGGCAAGACGGGAATAAAGACACAGATCTACTAGAGAATGGACTTGAGGATATGGGGAGGGGGAAGGGTAAGATGTGACAAAGTGAGAGAGTGGCATGGACATATATACACTACTAAACATAAAATAGAGAGCTAGTGGGAAGCAACCGCATAGCACAGGGAGATCCAGCTCTGCGTTTTGTGACCACCTAGAGAGGTGGGATAGGGAGGGTGGGAGGGAGGGAGATGCAAGAGGGAAGAGATATGGGAACATAAGTATATGTATAACTGATTCACTTTGTTATAAAGCAGAAACTAACACACCATTGTAAAGCAATTATACGCCAATAAAATGTTAAAAAAAAATAGGCTTCGCTAATCTATATGTCCTCATTTCAAAGGGTAAAAAACCCAGTATTATTCATATATTCAATTAATACTATTAACAATGAAGAGAAAACAAGCCTGGACCAGCAGAATAGTTACCAGGTCTAAATTCTACATGCCATCATACAGCATTCAAGCATCTTCATAAGCTGTATGTCCTATCACCTAGTCATTCTCTCCCACTTTTCATGACCCAAAATTTGTTCCACTTTTTTCCTTAATTCAACTATATTCAGGCATCTCTCACCCTTTTCTCGTGACTTTCTCCTTATGTGGGAATATAGTTTAAAGCAAAGTTACATGTATACAACATAGTTATCAAGTCTAAAATCAGTTTCAGAAGTCTTGGGGATTAATAATAGAAAAGCTTGGTAAAGTTGCAAGTCTCCTAGGTAGGAATCAAGTCAAAAACTTCTCCATGATTTTAAAGTCGATTCCTTGATCGTCTTTAGTGAGGTTGTTGGTTTGAAAGTTGCCTGCATATAACCTTGTTTCAAACTACATTCTCATAAAAGGAGAAAGTTGTGAAAAAAAGGGCAAATGATGCCTGAATAGAGTTTAATTAGAAAAAAAAAAGTAGAACAACTTTCAAGTAGGAGATAGTGAGTGGGAGACAGGACACACAGATCATGGGGACGCTTGATGCCGCGGAAGGTGTTTAGAATTAGCCTGGGGGCTGGTGGTTTTCAATCTCTATTCAGGAACTAGGGCTCCTTTGGATGTGTCTCAGAAACCACCTTGAGGGAAAAGGAGGAAAGAAATCTTTCTGATAGGTACAGCCACTATCTGATGGCCCTTCCAAGCACAGAGCACCTGGGAGGCTGGCTGGAGTCTTAACTGCCTAGACCTACTACTGTCCTTGGTTAACCAGGTGGAATGGAATACAGCATTCATCCTCACGGAGATCCTATTTTTCCCTTTGCTTATAAGGGTGCTATTATTCCTCCCATGGGATTCAAAATTATATATGATATTGCTGTGAGAATATAGTCCCTACAGCTATCAAGATAAGGTTTTCATGATCAGAATGTCCTGGGTTCTTAAAATACAGAAATCACCAAAATTTTTCTCACATTTGCTACAACTTCAACTGTGGAACCGCCATCATCTGGGCGATTTGCTTATTGATGCTTGTTGTAATTACTTCCATATCCTTGAGAATCATTTCATTGTGGCTGCAGCTCAACTGGACCTTTCAGGGAAATAAAATGTAACTATTTGCCCAAACTATCTACTCATCTTAATTTTTAGCATCTCTCTCTTTCGTGTTAACATCCTGTAAACCCCTCTACCCAGATACGCCTCAGAAGAATTTTGCTTCTATACATTTAAATTCTTTGAAAATTTTATTCAAGAAAATATTTAAATGGAGATGAAGTTTAGATGAAAGCATCACTATTATTTATTTCTAGCTATGACTGTCCACATTCATTCATGTTCTGAAAGTCAGATGTGAAATGTGACCCATATATATGAAGCCACATCTTCCATCAAAGGACCTCTTTTATCAATCCCGAAGCCATACACCAAAGCTGACAAAATATACCACAAATGCTACAAAGGTTGCTACTTGCTGCAGGATAGTTGATGTTGTTGTTTGCAAAGCTTTCCCTTATTAGCCCCAGATTTCTCTTTAGTGATACTCAGGTTGCTTCCTCACAGCAGCCTTGTGACAAATAAAACCCCAGAGAGCATCAATCAGCCAAGCAGATGGCACAAAACGTACATCACTGTACGTAAGTGCCGCTCCGGATGCTGGCACCTGGTCCACATAACTCTTGGCCTTAAAGAGATGTAATTTAGCAGGAAAGAAAGAGCAAACAAAGGTACACGGGAACAAAAACTAGATGATAAATGGTGGAACTAAGGTCAAGGGCATCGGTTCTGAGACTACATTCCCTCAGTTCATATCACAAGTCCTACTTCCAGGCTGAGTGATCTTGGGTGAGTTAATTAACTCCTCTGTGCCTCCATTTCCCCATACATAAAACTAAAATATTATCTAATTTAGAGGATTTTTGTAAGGATCAGGTAAATGAATGGTTTTAAATGCTTAGGACAATGCCTGACAAGTAGCACTCAGTAGGTGTCAGCTCTTACAACACTTCTTATCAAGGAAAAGCAACCAACACAGTCTTCAGTAAGGTCTGATTCATATTTTTATTTTTGGTTCTAAAATGTATTCGATCTGTGCTCTCCTGTCTTCCATGATAAGGCCCTCAGCTACCTCTGTGGCCTGTCCTCGACTATTTCTTGCTGTTACGTTACATTCTGCTTCCCTTCGATTGCTAGTTATGTTCTAGCTCACTATTTGTTCTGCAAGGAAGGTGCTTCCTATAGAAATTCAAAAAGGAGGAAATCTGGGGACATGCAGGGAAGTAGAGAGGTATGTGAGCTCAGGAGGAAGAAACGTCACCAGGCTGTCACCCACACTTCCCAGCAAAGTGGTCTTTGGTACCCAGGGAACCCACCACTGTTTATCTCCAACTCAGAGGCATGATTGGTCAGCCCATTGCAAACAGATACCCCTCTGAGAATCAAATTCACAAACTCACCGCAGTGGGCTAAATGATGTCCCCAAGGATATCAGCTCCTAATCCCTGGAACACGGCGTAGCAGCCAAGTGGTGCTTAAACAACGTTTCCCTCATTCATCTTAATCACGAAATAATCTTCCTCATATCATTTGTAGGCCAACGAATCAAACTGAATCTCAACCACACTGAAGTGGACAGCTGAAACGGAGCGGGAGCTTATGGTCCTTCCCCCTGCCCCATGTCCTCCGCCTGCCTTTGGTCTGTAGAAAAACTAGCCAAAGAATAAGTTTAATCAGAGAAGTGAGAAAATGCGGAAACAAAGGAAAGCAGTCAAACAAGACCAAATAGTAATAGTGTAGTCATGGAGCAAAGTCAAGGACCTTGAGTTCCTCCTCAAGGGCTATAGATAATACTCTGAGCCATATCCTGTGAGCTGTCTTGTAGATACTGAAACTCCCACCAGATGGAAGAAGTTAACTACATGATGACCAGACTGTAGCCATGACATAAGCTGCCGCGATTCCGAAAACTGGCCAAAGAAATGGAAACAAACCGACCCTGAAACTAAAGACTAACTGTACTTAAAACGATCAAGATGGTGCTGGTCAGACCACCGCATGACCAATTGCAAGATGAGTGTCAGAGCTGACTGTGCTGTTTCTACATGCAGCCCCCTCCCTCCGTCTATAAAAGCTCTTACCTACTGATTTGGTGGGAAGGGGGCGACTCGGCCATTAGACACGAGTCTGCCCTCCTGTCCCCCCATGGCCTCCCCCCTCCCCCCCCCCAGTTGCCGGACTCCAAAATAAAGCAAACTTTCCTCTCCACCAACCTTGCCTCCGGAGTATTGGCTTTTGAGTTGTGAGCAGCCGAACCCCACTTTCAGCAACATGGGCACTAACTACGCAAAAGCATTCCCTCAGCCTTTGTTTCCCAGTTTCTTGCTTGCTTCTTCTGCCTTCCAGAACATTTTCTAGTATCTCGCCTCCTCCTCACAGCTCCCCCACGCCCACACCCTGCAGCCTCCGCCCCAGCCGGCTGCCTGCCGCTTCAAAGGCTCCTAGGACCTCCAGCTCCCCACTTACCCCCCAACTGCTGCTTTCCCTGCGGTCACCCATACGGAAACAGCTCTCAAAATACCCAATAAAAGCGCTGCTAACGCTTGGAGCTTGTCTTCAACGTTACTGTGTCTAAAAAATCAAGATAAACAACTGTTTTAAAAAGCCCCTTAATTCTTAAACCATCCAGCCTGGGATCACGTCTTTTCATTTGCATGCTAATGGACTCTAAAATGTCTCGGGAAAATAACTTGGAGACTAATGGTCATGGATATTGATTTTTCAGGAGAGAAGAAGCATTAAATAAAAATAGCCTAATTAACTGTAGCTGAACAGAGATGTAAGCCAGTCTACGATACAAAATACATCGAAAGCTAGAAAGGTACCACCCTAGGAAACGTTCTATATCATGGTAAAGAAACAGCATGACAGTCATCTTCTTATGACTAACTTCTCTCACTACATTTCTTCAACCCGTTTCAATATACATACAGCATAACATATACATGTTCTGTAAAGAAGCAGATAGGCATTGAGAACAGAAGTGCTTTTTGGTAAAATGTCTAATTAAAACCTAACTTGCAGAGTTGCAGCCTCCTCGTATGTATCTACTTTGTATCTAATTCCTTATTGGTATGGCGTCCATTTAATCCCCTAAATAGCTGTCGTTCAATTAGTCAGCATTACGTCTCCACGTTTGACTTTCCTACATTTTAATGAATTTTATCTCCATTAGCGTTTTTCAGGAGCATTAAAGAGATATGAATACATTTTGTGCTACTACTTGCTAATATTTTCACTTGGCTCTCTATTACAAATCTCATACTTCTCATGTCCAAAACTAAATCTCTGACCTCTTCCCACCAAAAGCAAACAAAAACCTACCCCAATCACATCCTTCCTCTTCTCAGGGAATGGAAACTTAAACTTCCAGTATTTTAAGTCCAAAACCTTGCAGTCGTTCTTGAAGGCTTCTTTCTCACATACCACACATCTAATCTATTAACTGTACTTCCAAAATAGATGCAGAATCAAGCACTTTTCACCGTCCACTGCCACCACCCTGGTCTGAGCCGTCATCATCTCTGGCCTACACACAGGACTTCAGTATTCCACTTTGCTTCTTCCACGGTCTCTTCCCCAACAGAGTACCCAGAAGAATCCTTTTAAAATGTAAGTCAGACCATGCCCTACCTTTGCTCAAAACACTGCAATGCCTCTCCTCTCACTCAGAGTAAAAGCCAAAGTCCTTCCAATGTCTTATGTATTAGTTTTTTAGGGCTGTAGTAACGAAGTACCACCCCAACTGGGTGGCTTAAACACAGAAATTCAATGCCTTGGAGTTCTGGAGGCTGGAAGTCCAGGATCAAGGTGTCAGCAGGGTTGGCTCCTTCTGAGGGTGTAAGGGAGAATCTTTCTATCTCCCCTAGCTTCTGGTGGTTTGCAGTAATCTTTGGCGTCTCTTGACTTATAGAAGCATCAACCCAGTCTGTACCTCCATCTTCAAATGGTGTTCTCCCTGTGTGTCTCTGTCTCCAAATTTCCCCTCCATATGACACCAGTCATACTGGGTTAGGGGCCCACTATAACCCCAGTATGACCTCAACTTAAGTTTTTATACTTGCAATGGTCCTATTTCCAAATAAGGTCACATTCTCAGGTGCTGGAGTTAGGACTTCAATATACGAATTTGGAGGACACAGTTCAGCTCATGACATTCTACATGGCCCAGAGGATCTGATTTTATCCCTCTCCTTTCTCTGACCCCCACTCTGCTTCTCTCCCCTCCAGCCACACTGGCCTCCTTCCCGCCCATGCACACACCAGGATGCCCCCCTCTGAGGCCTTTGCACTGGCTGTCCTCGGCACCTGAAAACTCTCTTCCATCAGGAGGGCTAACTTTGCAACTTCAAGTCTTCGCTCCAAAAGTCACTTGCTCAGTGAGCTCCAAACAAACCACCCTGCTTTAAATTGAAACCTAAACCCTGCCCTCCACCCAAAACACTCCCAATCCTCTTTACCTTGCTCCATTTTTCTTCCCATAGCACTTATCACCTTCTAATATAACACATAACTTACTATTTATTATGTTTATTATTTGTTTGTCTTCCCCCACTAGAATGTAAGCTCCTTGAGGGGAACTATTTTTGTTTGTTTTATCACTGATATATTCCAAGTACTTAGAACCGTGCCTAGGACCTAGTAAGCTGTCAAAAAAATTGTTGAAGGGACAAGTGGAAATTCACAAACTCTCCTGATTCATCAGGAAAATCACAAATTAGAGCTCTTTTTCAGGAAGTTCTAAAGAAACAGTTTTAAAAATAGAGAATGCTGAAAAGGAGTCCCTAAGGAGGTATGTAATTTTTCAATCTGAATGTATAAGCCTGGAGAACCAGGAAAGCAGCCCTTTCACAGCAAACAGCAGAGGTTATGTCTGCAAGAAGCAAACCAGATCAATAGAGACAAGGCAAAGCAATCAAATCATTTAGCATAAAAATTCACTTTATTTTTTCTGTTTAGAATTTGGAGTTAACTATTTTGCCTCTACAATCAGAAATCCCTACTTAACTACAATTTCTCATTCTACTGGAGGCCATGTAGATATGAGAAACCCTGAGGGTGAGCTGTTTTTATTAAAATGTGTGAATACGCTCCTACTACAATAGGCCACAACGCTAAAAATAATAATAATAATTGAACTTCATGATTTGATAGTCCTTGCTATAGGATGCCATGCATAGGTAATAAAATTTTACTTTAAGCAAAATGTTCTTCAGAGGAAAAATAAATAAATAAGTTTGTTTGGGGAAATTAAAAAGTATGTGAGGGCTTCCCTGGTGGCACAGTGGTTGAGAATCTGCCTGCCAATGCAGGGGACACGGGTTCGAGTCCTGGTCTGGGAAGATCCCACATGCCGCAGAGCAACTGGGTTCGTGAACCACAACTACTGAGCCTGCGCGTCTGGAGCCTGTGCTCCGCAACAAGAGAGGCCGCGACAGTGAGAGGCCCGCGCAACGCGATGAAGAGTGGCCCCCGCTTGCCGCAACTAGAGAAAGCCCTCGCACAGAAACGAAGACCCAACACAGCCAAAAAAAAAAAGAAGTATGTGACTTTTATTTATTTATTTATTTATTTATTTATTTTAAAAAAACAATGAATTTTTTTTCAGATGGTCTTCATGCAGGAAGAATCAGAATGGAATCAAACCCAGGAGTCTTGTGTTCATGGTTTATTTGTTCATCAGAGTTAATGTTTTCCTAGTAACTTTGGTGGCTCCACAATGAATCACCTACACTCTCACCTGCTCTCTTGTGACTAGCAGCATCCTTTTCTAAGATGACTGAGCAGATTTCGGAGGTAGACTTCCCTGAAATGTGGCGGCTTGGATGTCCCTGAATTCCAAGAGATACCTTGGGATCCTTACAATGAATGCTTTCTTTTGCCTAAGTTAACTCTGGTACTTCCAACCAAATATACCTGTATCTGACATCTGTTTTCCAGAGTCTAAACTGTATGGCCTGTGTTTCCTTAATGTAATTTTCCAGTATGTGATATAAACTCTCCTCCACAGTAAGAGTAAATCTTTTTAAAACTATGCTTATTGACAGTGGATATTTACAAAGTGAAAGAGTGATATTTCCATACGTGACGCTTCTACTGCCAAAGAAAAAGAGCATTAAGCTAGGAAGTAGGCACAAAGATTCATGGTGTATAAGCACAGTTTCTTTGATCAAAATTCTCATACATTAATATAGGCCTTTAAAATTTTAAATACGCTTATTCTACCATCAGGATAAATAAATGCATAGTCACACTGCCTCAGTAGAGACATTTATATTATACCCAGGTTTGCAAATATGAATACAAGCCCTACATTCAGGTCACTGAGCGTCTGTGCTCCACTGATTCCTTCAGTTCACTCACATGACGTTTGTGAAATTACTGCTGTCGTTCTCTTTACATGTTAGCGCCTAGCTTCAACCCTGTAATTTTAAAATGCAGTATTCAAATCCTAACTTTAATGGTCACTTTAAATAAGCCATTTCTTTGCTTCTGAAATCAATCAATCAGCCTCCCCTGCCACCTTCTTTCTTACTGACTAGGAATACTCAGTTTTACAAAAAAGGACAGAGAGGCAGGAAAATGGTAAATATTTACATTGACACCCTCATCTCTACAAAGTCATATCATCCAACAGTTTTCAAAGTCTCTAAAAACTATGGTCTCTCCTTCCAGAACCAACACCCCGAAGCTCTTGGGTTGGCTACACCAACCGCTGAGGTGGAGCTGTGGAGCACCATTCCCAAGTCAGCCACCATCCAAGGGCCAGAAACCTGATTCCTTTCTGACTTGCCCATCCTCCAGCCATGTGGCTGACAGGGTCTTGATGCTCTGGCCAGGCATGAGGCCTGAGCCTCTGATGTGGGAGAGCCGATTTCAGGACACTGGACCACCAGAGACCTCCCGGCCCCACATAATATCAATCGGTGAGAGCTCTCCCAGAGATCGCCGTCACAACACTAAGACCCAGCTCCACTGAATGACCAGCAAGCTACAGTGCTGGACACCCTATGCCAAACAACTAGCAAGACAGCAACACAACCACACCCATTAGCACAGAGGCTGCCTAAAATCATAATAAGGTCACAGACACCCCAGAACACACCACCAGATGCTGTCCTGCCCACCAGAAAGACAAGATCCAGCCTCATCCACCAGTAGAGAGGCACCAGTCCCCTCCACCAGGAAGCCTACACAACCCATTGATCAATCTTACCCACTGGGGGCAGACACCAAAAACAACGGGAATTATGAAACTGCAGTCTGTGAAAAGGAGACCCCAAACACAGTAAGTTAAGCAAAATGACAAGACAGAGAAATACACAGCAGATGAAGGAGCAAAGTAAAAACCCACCAGACAAAACAAATGACGAGGAAATAGGAAGTGTACCCGAAAAAGAATTCAGAGTAATGATAGTAAAAATGATCCAAAATCTTGGAAATAGAATGGAGAAAATACAAGAAACATTTAACAAGGACCTGAAAGAACTAAAGAGCAAAGAAACAGTGATTAACAACACAATAAATGAAATTAAAAATTCTCTAGAAGGGATCAATGCCAGAATAACTGAGGCAGAAGAGCGGATTAGTGACCAGGAAGATAAAATAGTGGAAATAAATACCACAGAGCAGAATAAAGAAAAAAGAATGAAAAGAATTCTCACAGACAGTCTCAGAGACCTCTGGGACCACATTAAACACACCAACATTCGAATTATAGGGATCCCAGAAGAAGAAGAGAAAAAGAAAGGGACTGAGAAAATATTTCAAGAGATTATAGATGAAAATTTCCCTAATATGGGAAAGGAAATAGTCACTCAAGTCCAGGAAGTGCAGAGAGTCCCATACAGGATAAATCCAAGGAGAAATATGCCAAGACACATATTAATCAAACTATCAAAAATTAAATACAAAGAAAAAATATTAAAAGCAGCAAGGGAAAAGCAATAAATAACACACAAGGGAATCCCCATAAGGTTAACAGCTATCTTTCAGCAGAAACTCTGCAAGCCAGAAGGGAGTGGCAGAACATATTTAAATTGATGAAAGGGAAAAACCTACAATCAAGGTTACTCTACCCAACAAGGATCTCATTCAGATTCGACAGAGAAATCAAAAGCTTTACAGACAAGCAAAAGCGGAGAGAGTTCAGCACCACCAAGCCAGCTTTACAACAAATACTAAAGGAACTTCTCTAGGCAGGAAACACAAGAGAAGAAAAAGACCTACAATAACAAACCAAAAACAATTCAGAAAATGGTAATAGGAACACACATATCAATAATTACCTTAAATATAAATGGATTAAATGCTCCAACCAAAAGATACAGACTGGCTGAATGGCTACAAAAACAAGACCCGTACATATGGTGTCTACAAGAGACCCACTTCAGACCTAGGGACACATACAGACTGAAAGTGAGGGGGTGGAAAAAGATATTCCATGCAAATAGAAATCAAAAGAAAGCTGGAGTAGCAATTCTCATATCAGACAAAATAGACTTTAAAACAAAGACTATTACAAGAGACAAAGAAGGACACTACATAATGATCAAGGGATCAATCCAAGAAGAAGATGTAACAATTGTAAATATTTATGCACCCAACACAGGAGCACCTCAATACATAAGGCAAACGCTAACAGTCATAAAAGAGGAAACTGACAGTAACACAATCACAGTAGGGGATTTTAACACCCCACTTTCACCAATGGACAGATCACCCAACATGAAAATAAATAAGGAAACACAAGCTTTACATAATACATTAAACAAGATGGAATTAATTGATATTTATAGGACATTCCATCCAAAAATAAAACAGAATACACATTCTTCTCAAGTGCTCATGGAACATTCTCCAGGATAGATCATATCTTGGGTCACAAATCAAGCCTTGGTAAAGTTAAGAAAATTGAAATCGCATCAAGTATCCTTTGCAACAGCAACATCATGAGACTAGATTTCAGTTACAGGAAAAAAAAACTGTAAAAAAATACAAACACATGGAGGCTAAATAATACACTACTAAATAACCAAGAGATCACTGAATAAATCAAAGAGGAAATCAAAAAACACCAAGAAACAAATGACAATGAATACACAATGACCCAAAACCTACGGGATGCAGCAAAAGGAGTTCTAAGAGGGAAGTTTAGAGCAATACAATCCTACCTCAAGAAACAAGAAAAATCTCAAACAAACAACCTAACCTTACACTTAAAGCAATTAGAGAAAGAGGAACAAAAAAAACCCCCCAAAGTTAGCATAAGGAAAGAAATCATAAAGATCAGAAATAAATGAAAAAGAAATGAAGGAAACAATAGCAAAGATCAATAAAACTAAAAGCTGGTTCTTTGAGAAGATAAACAAAATTGATAAACCATTAGCCAGACTCATCAAGAAAAAAAGGGAGAAGACTCAAATCAATAGAATTAGAAATGAAAAAGGAGAAGTAACAACTGACACTGCAGAAATACAAAGGATCATGAGAGATTACTACAAGCAACTCTATGCCAATAAAATGGACAACCTGGAAGAACTGAACAAATTCTTAGAAAAGCACAACCTTCCAAGACTGAACCAGGAAGAAATAGAAAATATGAACAGACCAATCACAAGCACTGAAATTGAAACTGTGATTAAAATTCTTCCATGAAACAAAAGCCCAGGACCACAGGCGAGTTCTATCAAACATTTCGAGAAGAGCTAACTAACACCTATCCTTCTCAAGCTCTTCCAAAATATAGCAGAGAGAGGAACACTCCCAAACGCACTCTATGAGGCCACCATCACCCAGATACCAAAACCAGACACAGATGTCACAAAAATAGAAAACTATAGGCCAATATCACTGATGAACATAGATGCAAAAATCCTCAACAAAATGCTAGCAAACAGAATGCAACAGCACATTAAAGGGATCATACACCATGATCAAGTGGGGTTTATCCCAGGAATGCAAGGATTCTCCAATATACACATATCAATCAATGTGATACACCATATTAACAAATTGAAGGAGAAAACCCATATGATCATCTCAATAGATGCAGAAAAATCTTTCAACAAAATTCAACACCCATTTATGATAAAAACCCTCCAGAAAAGTAGGCATAGAGGGAACTCACCTCAACATAATAAAGGCCATATATGACAAACCCACAGCCAACATCATACTCAATGGTGAAAAACTGAAACCATTTCCACTAAGATCAGGAACAAGACAAGGTTGCCCACTCTCACCACTATTATTCAACATAGTTTTGGAAGTTTTAGCCACAGCAATCAAAGAAAAAGATATAAAAGGAATCCAAATCGGAAAAGAAGAAGTAAAGCTGTCACTGTTTGCAGATGACATGATACTATACACAGAGAATCCTAAAGATGCTACCAGAAAACTAGCAGAGCTAATCAATGAATTTGGTAAAGTAGCAGGATACAAAATTAATGCACAGAAACCTCTTGCATTCCTGTACACTAATGATGAAAAATCTGAAACAGAAATTAAGGAAACATTTCCATTTATCATTGCAAGAAAAAGAATAAAATACCTAGGAATAAACCTACCTAAGGACACAAAAGACCTGTATGCAGAAAACTATAAGACACCGATGAAAGAAATTACAGATGACACAAACAGATGGAGAGATATATCATGTTCTTGGATTGGAAGAATCAACATTGTGAAAAATGACTCTACTACCCAAAGCAATCTACAGATTCAATGCAATCCCTATCAAACTACCACTGGCATTTTTCACAGAATTAGAACAAAAAATCTTAAAATTTTTATGGAGACAAAAAAGACCCCAAATAGCCAAAACAATTTTGAGAAAGAAAAATGGAGCTGGAGGATTCAGGCTCCCTGACTTCAGACTATACTACAAACCTACAGTAATCAAGACAGTATGGTACTGGCACAAAAACAGAAACACAGATCAATGGAACAGGATGGAAAGCCCAGAGATAAACCCACACACATATGCTCAGCTTACTTTTGAGAAAGGAGGCAAGAATATACAGTGGAGAAAAGACAGCCTCTTCAATAAGTGGCGCTGGGAAAACTGGACAGCTACATGTAAAAGAATGAAATTAGAACACTCCCTAACACCATACACAAAAATAAACTCAAAATGGATTAAAGACCTAAATGTAAGGCCAGACACTATCAAACTCTTAGAGGAAAACATAGGCAGAACACTCTATGATATAAATCACAGAAAGATCCTTTTTGACCCACTTCCTAGAGAAATGGAAATAAAAACAAAAATAAACAAATGGGACCTAATGAAACTTAAAAGGTTTTGCACAGCAAAGGAAACCAGAAAGAAGGCGAAAAGACAACCCTCATAATGGGAGAAAATATTTGTAAATGAAGCAACTGACAAAGGATTAATCTCCAGAAGTTACAAGCAGCTCATGCAGCTCAATATCAAAGAAACAAACAACCCAATCCAAAAATTGGCAGAAGGCCTAAATAGACATTTCTCCAAAGAAGATATACAGATTGCCAACAAACACATGAAAGGATGCTCAACATCACTAATCGTTAGAGAAAGGCAAATCAACACTACAATGAGGTATCACCTCACAGCAGTCAGAGTGGCCATCATAAAAAAATCTACAAAAATAAATGCTGGAGAGGGTGTGGAGAAAAGGGAACCCTCTTGCACTGTTGGTGGGAATGGAAATTGATACAGCCATTATGGAGAACAGTATGGAGGTTCCTTAAAAAACTAAAAATAAAACTACCATATGACCCAGCCATCCCACTACTCAGCATAAACCCTGAGAAAACCATAATTCAAAAAGAGTCATGCACCCCAATGTTCACTGCAGCTCTGTTTACAATAACCAGGACATGGAAGCAACTTAAGTGTCCATCGACAGATGAATAGATAAAGAAGATGTGGTACATATATACAATGGAATATTACTCACCCATAAAAAGAACGAAATTGAGTTGTTTGTAGTGAGTTGGATGGACCTAGAGTCTGTCATACAGAGTGAAGTAAGTCAGAAAGAGAAAAACAAATACCGTATGCTAACACATATATATGGAATCAAAAAAAAAATTGTTCTGAAGAACCTAGGGGCAGGACATGAATAAAGATGCAGACATAGAGAATGGACCTGAGGACACGGGGAAGAGGAAAGGTAAGCTGGGACATAGTGAGAGAGTGGCATGGACATATATACACTACCAAATGTAAAATAGATAGCTAGTGGGAAGCAGCTGCATAGCACAGGGAGATCAGCTCCGTGCTTTGTGACCACGTAGAGGGGTAGGATAGGGAAGATGGGAGGGAAATGCAAGAGGGAGGGGATATGGGGATATATGTATATGTATAGCTGATTCACTGTGTTATACAGCAGAAACTAACACAAAATTCTAAAGCAATTATACTCCAATAAAGATGTTAAAAAATAATAATAATAAATTTTTTAAAACTATATGCTTAAAAAAAAGAAAACTATATGCCTTTATTATATTTCATCCTCGGAAGCAGCAGCAGAGCTAGTATAAATAGACCTCATGGAAAGGCTGGGATGCCCTGCTCCCCACCCCACCTCCTACCCATGGACCCAAGACTTGTTACAATATTTTTGTCTCCCAAGAGCCTCTCTCTGATCTCCCATTTGTCATGGATACTGTAAACTAAGAATTTTTATGGGATGGAGAGTGACATAGAAAGATGCCGTTGAGGGGTGGGGGTGACGGAAGAGGAACAGAGAGGGACGTGCACACTGTGACCACCTGTCCCCGACCTATTTGTTTATCCAACATGGATTTGCTGATTGCAAACCATATGTCAGACTCCAATGGTAGCTACAGAGGAGAGTAAAACACAATCATTATACATGGATTTTAAGCGTTACGGAGAAGTCGGAGACACAGCTGGAGCGCCACACCCAGGGTCCCCTGGCAGTCCCTGCTCCCCAACGGCACACCCTGCTTGGACCCAGCAGCGGGTCTGCCCACGCAGCCACATTACGTGGTGGGATGACTCACTTTGTAGATGAGCAGAGTGGGATTAGAAAGGCTCAGGGATTTGCCTGAAGTTGCAAGGTTTATAATACATGAAAGTGGATCTAACTGGGACCACCATGCTGGTTAGCCTGGGACTAAAATATTTCCCAGGACATGAATCCCAGTCATGGGCAGACCAGAGGATTGTTCACCTTAGCAGACCCTGGGTCTCCGTAATCCATGTCACGTTTTTCCCTCAAACCACCAGTACTTATAGTTTCTTCTTTTTATAGTTTACTATTGATCTTGTCGAGCTTTCCAGGCTTTGCCAATGTATTCGTGGGGGCAGGAGGAGAATTCATAATAGAAGCAATAAAATTCTCCAGTGACTAATGAAAAAACAAAATCTCATTCTACCAAAAAACCTGTATACCTTTCTAGAAGATCTTATTGGCTAATAATTTTTATTAATGCCTTTTAATTTTGTATATATTTTATACATTTCATTATAAACATAATCAGCAGTCTCCTGAAAAAGCACCATATTGACAGCAGTGATTTAATTGTGACCCACATTTCTACGTTAGGATCTTTCATGTTGAGCATAGCATTGAGGTTTTCTACTTTGTATTGGATTTTCTTCATATTTTCAATCTAGTTCCAGAGTTCTTTTCTACCTTCATCTTCAAAGAGAGTCATTTCATCTAATCATCTATTTGATCTCTTTTATAATGTCTTTTAATGTTTCATTAACAATTTCCTACAGTTTCTCAGTTTTTCTTGAAACAAAGTACAACCAGATGACCAAGAACTTGGGCACTGACATTAGGACATGGATTCAAGTCCTGTTCTATTTCTTCTTGTGTGACTTGTAAAAGGTGCTGGGATTCTCTGTACTTCAGATTCCTCATCAGTAAAATGCAAATAATCATAGTACTACCTTACAGAGTGATTTGAAGGAGGTGATGACTGTATACATCTGGAGGACTTAAAGCAGTTCTTGGCACCCTCCTACACTGTTGGTGGGAATGTAAATTGGTATAACCACTATGGAGAACAGTATGGAGGTTCCTTAAAAAACTAGAAATAAAACTACCATACGATCCAGCAATCCCACTCCTGGGCATGTATCCAGAGAAAACCATAATTCAAAAAGATATGTGCACCCCAATGTTCATATAGCAGAACTATTTACAAGAGCCAAGAAAATGAAAGCAACCTAAATGTCCATCGACAGAGGAATGAATAAAGAAGATGTGGTACATATATGCAATGGAATATTAGCCATAAAAAAGAACTAAATAATGCCATTTGCAGCAACATGGATGAACCTAGAGATCATACTAAGTGAAATAAGACAAAGACAAATATCATATGATATCACTAATATGTGGAATCTAATTTTCAAAAAAATGATATAAATGAACTTATTTACAAAACAGAAACAGACTCACGATTTTGAAAACAAACTTGTGGTTACCGAAGGGGAAATGTGGTATGGAGGAGGAAAAATTAGGAGCTTGGGATTAACATACACACACTACTGTATATAAAACACTGATGGATAACCAACAAGGACCTACTGTGTACCACTGGGAACTCTACTCAATATTCTGTAATAACCTATATGGGAAAATAATTTGAAAAAGAGTATGTGTATACGTATAACTGAATCACTGCGCTGTACACCTGAAACTAGCACAACAGTGTAAATCAACTATACTCCAATAAAATTTTAAAAAAATAAATAATTTTTAAAAAAGCCAGTTCCTGGAACATAATAGGTGCCTAATAAGTGTTAGCTAACATTATTTTCATAAATGGTTCAATAATTTTTATTTTAATATTCTAAGATCATAACTAAGGTTTTTAACAGTCAGAAATATAAACAATTCCAGCAAATATATATTCTGATTAAAGCAGATGATACTGATTTAATGTTACAGTTTTTAGAAAATACGATTCCCTTCACAATATGTTATCTGACAATGGAGTAGCGTTGCTGACCAGTATGTGGGAAGATATTTAGGTCTAAAACTCAAGGGAGAGGTGTGAGGAGATGGGTGATAGTTGACAGTGGTCTTGGAAATGGAAGAAAATGGTCTTCCAGTTTTAGTTTGCAGAGCTAGAAGGGAAGAGATCCCAAAGAGGATCCCAGGAACAAATGAAGGAAATGGATCCTAAGAAAGAGAAGAGTCCTCATAAGAGATAGAAGGAGGGGATGTTTAACTCTGGACATAGTCAAGTAAGTTAAGGATTCAGGCATCCCCTTTGAACATAGCAACAGTGTGATGGCTCACTGGCCATCTCGGTAAGAAAAGTGAAGTGTAGGGATGAAGGCAAAATAAGGGCTGCAGTGCGTGCAGGAGTGAATGGGAGGGAAGGAAGTGAAGACAGCAAGAACAGCAACTCTTTGCAAAGCTAGAAAGGAAAAGAGAATGTGATAGTAAAAGAAGATTCATGTCCAAGAAGTGTGGTCCATCCCTCCTCATCACGATGGATGGAAGCAAAGGTAGGATTCCCCACATCTTTGGGAGACCCCTACACCAGGAAAAGCACAAAGCTGAGACCCCATGGAAAGCCAAGCCAGGACAAAATAAGAATTCAAAGGAATAGTTGACACCATCCAGGATAAAAACAGTGACTGCAACTACAGCACTGGAGACCTAAGATCAAAATGGCTGAAAGCAAAGAGCAGTGAGGGAAAAGTGGAGGATAAGACAGGAATTGGGCAGGATTTATCTTTTGCAGGTGACTTCTTTGTGTCAGCTGCCATGTATGTGGCTCACTTGGAAGGGATTGCATAGACTCGCAGAGAGCTCCAAAGCTGAAAGAACGAGAATGAGGGCTTGGAGATTTTAGATTTATAGGATGTCATAGTTGGAAGGGGTTATGGAAGCCATCGAGTTAAAGTCTTTCATTTTATCAGTTCATTAATTCATTTGAACAATGACTACTCACTGTCACGTGCTACAGATGACACTGCATGCTGGACGTGGATGCAGGACAGCTTTGCAGTAATGTTACCTACAGAGTCTTCGGTACAGATTCTACTTCCCTGGTTTTTAATGAACCCAATTTTTCTTTTTTTTCGGAAATTCATTCCATTTTTTTTTTTTTTTTTAAAGAAATTCACGTTCATTTATTTATTTATTTATTTATGACTGTGTTGAGTCTTCGTTTGTGTGCGAGGGCTTTCTCTAGTTGCAGCAAGTGGGGACCACTCTTCATCGCAGTGCGCGGGCCTCTCACTATCGCGGCCTCTCTTGTTGCGGAGCACAGGCTCCAGACGCGCAGGCTCAGTAATTGTGGCTCACGGGCCCAGTTGCTCCGTGGCATGTGGGATCTTCCCAGACCAGGGCTCGAACCCGTGTCCCCTGCATTGGCAGGCAGATTCTCAACCACTGCGCCACCAGGGAAGCCCCTCATTCCATTTTTGACTTACCTTAATTCAATATTTTCTTTTTCTCAACAGATTGTAACAGGGAAAATCTAAATCGGACTCCATGTACGATCTGCTTCTTTGACTTTAACCTTTGCTTTTCGGTGCTTTTGTAATTATGATCATACATAATGGCCTGCCTCAGGGAACCCTGCCCACCTGTGTATGGCTGCAAGAAGAAAGGAACTAACACATCCCCTCACCGAGGCTGGTCATTCCAGGAAATGTTTTGCAAGACTGATGGCCCTTTTACTTTACTTCCTCACCGCCTCTCCCTCTCTGATTCTATAAAAGAAACTGGCTAGCAGACCCTGATAAGATGGTTGTTCAGAGACACTGGTCTGCCATCTTCTCGGTCTGCCAGCTTTCCGAATAAAGTCATGCTCCTTGCCTGAACACCTCATCTCTGATTCACTAGCCTGTCGTGCAGCGAGCAAACTGAGCCTGGACTCGGTGACAAGATCACTCAGCTTTTTAGACCACCCACCTTTGACATACTTCATCTCTTCTCATGTTTTTGCCCTCCTTCTAAATAGTGCCAAGTCACTAACTGGAGATCAACGATCAAGCATCTTCCCCCAGTCACCCTTTACTTGCTCAGAGTGAATCCCACTTTCCCTCAATCCATGATGCCTTAGCACCCGTTTCATCTGGCCCTTAGTACCTGCCAACTTCCCAATTTCCAACCAAGTGGTAAGCCCTTAAATGGAATAGACCCTTCAGAATTGTTTATTACAGTAAACTGGAGTTCAGGAAGTAAAGATGTAATTATTATTAGGCAATAAACTAACACAGGAAAGAGGTTAAAAAGTGATATCATTTTATAAAATTTTACCTCCCGTTGCTTCTCAAGATTATCCCTTGTATCAGCAAATATGCATTTGCCCCCCAAAATTAATATTTAATAGGAATTAAGGAATAATAAGCACACAAGACTCACTCCCCAATAAGCATCCATACCAGACAACTGGAATTAGTGGAAGAGTGTAACCACTTTAGCCATATAAAAACTGGCATTTAATTTTAGAGTCAACCCCACCCCCGCATATGTGAATCCAAGAAAGGTGTTGGCCTGTCCTCTCCCATCTAGTCCTGGGTAATAGTGAGAGTATTCCGTTGCATCCTGGGAGCCAACCATTAAACAGGAGTTTAACAGACACTTGTCCAAAGGAGAACAAAAAGGATTGAGAAGTTTCCAGAACATGACAAAGAGTTTAAAGAAGCATATGACAAAGAGTTGAAAACCTGGAGACAACGTAGCTTAAAACAAGGAAGATTTCAGGAGAAGAAATAACTGAGGTGAAAGGGGCAACCAATTAGTCTTCTACAAATACGCCAAAGATTATCAGGAGAATGAGGTTTTCAAGTTATGACGAAAAAATCGTGACAACAAATTTTACTTCTGGCATGTTTTGTTGCATTTTGTTATTGATAATACCCTGCTGCCCTCTAAGAAGGGTGGATTCTGGTATCTGTTGGGTCCTTTGTTTGCTGAATGGGAGGCAGTGTGGGGAAAAGAAAGGACTACATCTGCATCTTTATTCCTGTCCTGCCCCTAGGTTCTTCAGAACAATTTTTTTTTTTTTTTTAGATTCCATATATATGTGTTAGCATACGGCATACGGTATTTGTTTTTCTCTTTCTGACTTACTTCACTCTGTATGACAGACTCTAAGTCCATCCACATCACAACAAATAACTCAATTTCGTTTCTCTTTATGGCTGAGTAATATTCCATTGTATATATGTGCCACATCTTCTTTATCCATTCATCTGTCGATGGACACTTAGGTTGCTTCCATTCCTGGCTATTATAACAGTGCTGCAATGAACATTGTGGTACATGACTCTTTTTGAATTTATGGTTTTCTCAGGGTATATGCCCAGTAGTGGGATTGCTGGGTCCGTAATGGTAGTTCTATTTTAGTTTTTAAGGAACCTCCATACTGTTCTCCATAGTGGCTGTATCATTTACATTCCCACCAACAGTCCAACAGGCGGAAGGGTAAGCTGGAGATGATGAGAGAATGGCATGGACATATATACACTACCAAATGTAAAATAGATAGCTAGTGGGAAGCAGCCGCATAGCACAGGGAGATCAGCTCGGTGCTTTGTGACCACCTAGAGGGTGGGATGGGAGGGTGGGAGGGAGACGCAAGAGGGAGGGGGTGTGGGGATATATGTATACGTAGTATAGCTGATGCACTTTGTTATACAGCAGAACTAACAGAACACTGTAAAGCAATTATACTCCAATAAAGATGTTAAAAAAAAAATCTCCTGGGCCTTCTCGGGACATTCACCAGTTTCACAAACTTCAGACTCCCCTTGAAAATTATGGTGAACCTCAGTATTGCATTGAGCTCCTTTGAGAGGAAAAATAAATCAGAGGGAAAAAAAAAAAGAAAGAAAGAAAGGACTAAACTCACTGACTAAGCATAGGAGAGAGAAGTAAGGACTCAGAGGACTGAGCTCAAAGGGGAACAGGATTCTGGGAGATTTGGAGGCTGCCCTGGGGCAGGAGTTTCAAGAAGGAAAAGACCCAGCACAAGGCAGTCAAAGAGAAAATCCGAAGAAGGAATATTCAAATATAATGTTTTGCTTATCAAAATAATAAGTGGTATGGCTAAAAAAATTAAGTAACACAAAAATGTTTATAATAAAACAAAGCCTCCCATCCCATCACACTACTCGTTGCCCCCCCAAACTCCTTTTCAGAGGCAATAATTTAATTTCTGGTTTTAGTTCTTTGTTTTCAAATACCATACTTGTATTTTAAATGTCATACTTAACATATTATCTGTTGATTTATCGACTTTAAAAATTATCAGTTACTCTTATAACTGTAAGTATTTAAAATGCTTAAAATTCTTCATCCTCTTCCCATTCCCCAATATAGCCCAACACTATTAGATCTCTCTTTTAGTTTTTAATAAAGTACTTTTACCTTCATTTTTTCCATCAGCTGTATTCACACCCCTACCCTCATCCTTCCCTGCCTCTCTCCTTCCCTTTTCCCACCTCCGCACTTCATATTATCACGGTTGAAAACATTTATATTTTATTCTGTAACCAGAGTTTTATTCCTTGCTCTGTTTACAGGCAATTGCAAAATTGAAAGGCATAAATACCATTTTCACTCTAATGACTGAGTACATATTATTTACCTCAGAAACTAGCAGTGTGGTTTCTGAAGTACATAATATTCCTCCATGGTTCCAAAGCTCACAATTTCAGTGCCACCCTGCAAAGACTGCGCAAAGCAGTCTCATTCTGACACTCCACCAAGAGCCCAGTCACACTACATCTTAATTTCCCAAATGGAGTATGCGTTGCTTGTAAGGTTTATGTGATGGTTGTTTTACCTGGAATTTCAGGTTGCCTTGTGTGTGTGTGTTGTCAAAGAAAATTTGCACTGCACAGCGTTAAACAGGCAAAGACGACTTTATTCAAGACTATTACCACTAAAGAGATTGAATTCAACTCCCCTGAAACAACAGGTGGGTGATTTTGAAGAGATGGGGTAAACTAGTGGAAAAGAACTAGAAGACATGAGAGGGAGCTTGGTCTATGTAATTAGACCATATGTGCTTGCTAATGGTTGCATATTGAAATTAGACTCCTACTTTCCCACAGAAACTGGAAGATAAGGGCACTGGTCAAGACAGGGGAGCCTAGGCAATGAAGAATCTATAGTAGGATTGGAAAATCAACACTTGGTCATCTACCAATGCTCTTAAACTCCCTGCATCGTATTCACCCTCCATTGACATTCAGTAAAGTTTTGCAAGTTATTTCCCTGCACTAAGAGGAGCCAAGTGAATGGTCCATGGCCACTCTCTGGCCACACTTGGTAGTAATGATGAGAAGAAATATACCGTAGTAACAACAAATCTCAAGGGCAACTGAGTCAGGGTTGCTTAATGTGAAGACCTCTTTCCACATGGTGAGTCTCATTCTCTGCTTGATTTGGCATTTCTGAGCATTTTTTAAGGAGGGAGGCAATCCACTTACATGTTTTAGTGCTGAACTCTTCCTCTGTCTCAGCCATGCTCAAACTTCTCATCCTAATTCTAGGTTAATGTCAAATGCCACTCTCTCATTCCTTTCTCTGCTGTGCCATTAAGATATATTATATTACTCAAAATCTTCGTGCGGGTGTTTCCTAATCCACAAATGTGGAGGTGTTAAACCTTCTCTCCCAGGGACACAGTGAGCATTAAATAAGGTAACATATTGTAAAGCTCCTGGCATGGTCCCTGGCATCCTCCTTCTTTATGGTGGTACTTGGCTTCTGCGGCTGTGATATTCCTTTCACATGGGGCCCTGACATCCTTAGATTGTGTCCACATTGAAGGCAGGGGCTGTATTTTGTTCATTGTTATATCCCCAGCACCTAGGACAGCCCCAAGGACAAAGAACAATAAATATTGGCTGAGTTGAATAGTGGTGAATTAGTTTAATCAGTTTGCTTTCCTATTAAAACCTACCTGAAATCAGACTAAATTGAAGGTGTTCGGGGGACATTAGGAGGAGAGTGAGTTGCTTTTGAAGCATTTGAAGTTATTTTGCAGCAGTGGAGTGACTTTAAGATGCCAAAAAACAGCACAAGTTGTGCTGGAAGGGGAATCATGTAGAGAAACAAGATGGTGCCAAACCTATATATCACCCATTCCTGCAAATTCCCTTGAGTTCTCTTTGAGGCCAAGCATTTTTTGGAACAGAACTAATGGAGGATTTTTCCCTGGCAAACGAAGGACTGTGAACAATGCACCTGCATTTATAGGGGCTCCTGGACTTCCTGATACTATAGGTCCTTGTGTCACCTGATAGCGAGTTGCAAATTGGAATGGGCAGTGGTGGAAGAGGGCTGGAGTGGACCCAGAGGGATGGCTCAAACCCAGATTCCAGGGTCCACTCTCCTGTGACACAAAGAGAACTCTGTGGTCCCTAAGTAGATGGACTAACCCTCAGCTACCTCAATTACCCCCATTCCTCTTTCTCCAGGGACATGTTCAAAGAGAAGAGAAGCCATACGTACTGACTGCCATTTCTGGGTCACACATGGTTCCAGGCACTTTACCTGTGAGACTCACTTTTGTCTCACCGAACTATCATGTTTCTATTTTACGGAGTAAAACGAGGCCCAGTGGAGTTATATCATGTAGAGTAAATAACAAAATTCAAACCCAACTGTTCTGTGTCCAAAGTCCCGCCTCTCCTGCTATCTCTCAGATGCGCCCAGGCTGGGATGCTATATTTCAGTCCAGCTGTCCCAGCAGAAGCCAGGGATGGCGATAAAGGTGGCTGCTGGTTCTCAAGCCCGGGCCCCAAAGACAGTGACAGTTTCCTAACGCATACATGTGTAGTTGGATGTGATGTGGCCTCCACATTTATTGAGATCTGTACTCTTTGATGGAGCACATTCATTTAGTTGTAGTCTAAACATGAGTTCTCTATTGGGAAATTCAGCTTTTGGTGGAAGCAGATATATGGTGTGGGTGGTGCTGTCTCTGTGCCTGTATTAGTTTGTGTTCATTAAATTACTTATGTGCCACTCCAGGAAGTGCTAGTGTTAATATTTTGACCTGGCAAAAGGCAAAAATGATTTAACTCAGTAATGTGAAACCAATGATGCAAATTTGCCACTAGAATTAGAATACAGACTGGGATCAAAGGTCAGTCTTCCATTTGATCTTTCTAGTATTGTTTTTCACAGAAAGTTAAGGATGAAAGTAAATCAAGTCAAGAGTGGGTCCATCCTGTGAACCCTCAAAGACTTAATGGGCTGTTAGTCCAGTGCCTGAAAGAGTATAAATAGCTGTATGCTTGGCAACATGGTTCTGATGTCTAGATTAGACTTTAGCAGTGTTTGTTTATACATGCAAAGTCAAATATAGGACTGTTGTAATTATTAGTATAATTCAGGCCAAATGTTTCCTACGTAAATACTTAGCTGCTCATTACTAAGTGGGGAATCTTGTTTGTATCATGCCTTGAATTAACTCAACTCTCTATTTCAGATTTGTCAGATACAGCTTTAGTTAAGAGGCCAAGCCCTCACTAATCAGTCCAATAAATTAATATGCCATCTTGCCTCTTAAAGCTTCCCTCTTACCCCTCTGAAGATGGAAGTAGACCAAAATGCCTTATAGAGTGGCCCTGCTTTTCAGTCCCTGTGCTGGACCCACACATCTTTGGGTAAGAGAGGAATTAATAAAGGATTGCAGGAATCTACGAACCTCTTGAACTCTCCAACCCTCCCAATGCTCTTGAATTCTAAACAAAATGAGCGACTTTTAACACAACCAGCACAAGATTAAGTACTACCCCAAATAGTCCATTACGTTTCTCCCCCAGATGCTATTGGATTGTGTGCACAACTTAGTATTCTTGATAAATCTTGAAACGTGAGGACGGTTGTTCCACAGAGGGTTGGTTCCAGGATCCCCTGCAGATACCTAAATCCAAGGATACTTAAGTCCGTTATATAAAAAGGCATAGTATTTCCATATAACCTACAAACATCCTCCTGTTTACTTGAAATCATCTCTGGATTACTCATAATACCTAATACAATGTAAATGCTATGTAAATAGTTGTTGGAGTGTGGCAAATTCAAGTTTTGCTTTTTGGAACTTTCTGGAATTTTTTAAAAAATATATTTGATCCACAGTGAGTTGAATTCACAGATGCAGAGCCCATGGATTTGGAGGGCCAACATAGCCTATATTTGGCTTAGAGGACAAAGGGTCATAGCTTTTTCTTTCAGTTTGTTGAAGAGCTGGAACACACAGTAAATTGCTATAATCTTTTGAAAATTGTATACGAGTTATTGAAAAAAAAATACACCCCTATAAGTGTATCCCTTAGTCCCTTTAGCAACTGAGAAGGTCTTATTCAAGGGCAGGACTTAAAAGATGATGTCAAAATTTGTGGCTATCCCAGCCACCTTTCTCCAGGAATGCCTTTATTTGTGTGCCTCTTTAGAAAAAAAACTAAGAATTTTAGAAGAAAACATCTTCTATCTGTATGGCACTCTTGAGGTTATAAAGCACTTTAACATGGATTATCTCATTTCACCTTCTCAACAACCCTTTGAACTGGGCATGTGATATTGTCCACGTTTTATAGAGGAGGAGAAACTAAGGCTGAGAGAAGGTAGGTGATTTGTCCAAAATCACAGGATGAGTCAGGGCAGGCTAGGACCCAAGCCCACACTTTCTAACTGCAAGTTCATGTCTTGGAGATGATGTCTCTATCCTGTCCCACCAGCTCCCTCCTTATGCAATGTCGGAGAGAGAGGATTATCCTTTCACATTGGAGCTTTCCACTCCCAGTCCTTTTAAGTCAGTTATTTGAAGATCTTGAGACCTAGTAAAGGCCTTAAGATAAAGGTCTTAAGAAATCAATAAGATTGTGTTTAATTACTGGAAATTTCTCCTCACATTCCCTCTGCAATCATAAGGTATAAATAACCTAAAAAAAGCTTATTGCAACAAGCAACCTGAAAAGCTGATGAGTGATGAATAAGATCCTAAATGCCACCAACGCTTAACCGATTGCCATTTCTATTCTATGTACCTTGGGTTTTTTCACAAATGCACAAGTTTGCTTTTGCCTTATTTGTCTCTTTCCTTATGTAACTGACCTTAAGCGATTGTATAACACTGTAAGACTGTGATTCAGTGCACTGTTCTTCCCTACTTAGTATTATTAGAAGCTATTGGAGAAGCACGGCTGGTGCTCTCCAAAAAGGAATCTTTTTATATTCTATTTAAAGATCTTCTTGTGTTTTCCTGTGAAGAAGAATAAAAGATAAAGTTGTCACATGCAAAATTGTAAAATGTTAATTGTTGATTTTTATGAAAAATGTTTGTCTCCAGAACATTTTATGTGGTAGAGAACTAAGAAAAAAAATTAAATATAATTAACACATGATACATTCACAACAGGTATTCCATAGATCACACATTACCAAAGACATCAGCATGGACAAGTATAGTCATTTTCTTAAAATTCTTACTTAAAATGATATGAAAAGAGAAAATTAAGTTATGTTCATAAGTGCCACTATATTGTACATGTGGAATAATCTTGAATATTCTTCCTAAAAATTCTACAGTAGTGCATGTGAAAATACGTTGATAACCTAGGAAAAAAATTTCCTCAGTGACCAGAGGGCACCATAAATGTTGTTGGTATGCTTCACAAGAAAAAATTTGCAGTGTCCAAAAGGAACTGCTTAGAAAACAAACCAAACAACGACAGGAATAAAAAAAAACAAAAACAAAAAAAACAAAACACTAAACAAAGCAAGTTCACCAATGTTCTTTCATTTTGTTTTTGATCCTCTGATGGCTACACGCCAGTGCCTTTGTACAAGGTTGCAGTGGCAATGATTTTCTTCCCTCCCTAAAATTTATTTGATTCCCTAAGGCAGACGCCATTAAACTGTCACTACTCCAGACTTGAATCCTGAACTTCCAGCCCCTTGCTAAAGATTCATTTTTCACCTTCCCGGCTTGCTTGGCTCTTTCCTCTTATTTAGCAATTCCAATCTGTGAGACATTTATTCTACACTGTCGATTTATTTAGTTTACCGTGATGGATACAATCAACAACATTATCCTTAAGGGAAGATTGCTTCCTTTTTGCATCACCATCTCCTGCCCCACCCTATACACAGTTAAGTTGGCCTATCTATTACGGGGCTATAGGATAATTGTATCTGAACCACAAATTTAAGATAATTCTATGTATGTTAAGAGTTAGCACCTAAACTATAACAGACAAGTCACTGTCTCCCAGGAGAATGCTCTAAAGTTGAAAGGAAGCCTTACTTTGTACTTCTGAGAGATTAATGTAAAGAGTTGTACCAAATCAGAAGGTCTACTAGGATCTCCTTTTATCTCAACATACAGACCTAGGTCTCTACGGAATATGGGGCCAGCTCTATTTTGAAGCCTGATCTCTGATTTCATCTTCTGGCAACTCATTTCTAAAGCTGTAGATAAACTGGAAAAGGCTCAGATGGAAACAAGAAGACTGATTCATGGCTTGGATGAACTAATTAACTAAGGAAGGTTATAGGAATTTTCAGAGTTACAAGTCATCCTAGCAGGTCTAAAGGAATTTCATGGCTTTGTATCTCATGAGAGAAAGGCATACCAACATCTTTGCTGGGTTATAAAGAAATGATCCAAAACAAGGATTTGTCTTTTGTATCAAAAGGAAAAATTCAAGCTTCAGATCCTCTTCCTTCAGTACCCAAATATGATCATATTGGGATTCTCAACCTTATGAGTAAAAAAAGTACTATTAAAGAATAAAAATATGACAGAAATACAGTACAATATACCTATATATCAAGCCTCCAAACAAGATTCAAATATACAATTGTGCAGACAGCTTTCCAAATATGCACAGACACTAGAATAAATTTATCAGAATGTAATGAGCAAAAAAGGGAAAACAACAAAAATATCTTCTTTTAAGACATAACCCAAATGAAATGATGTGATATCGGAGATTCCTTTAAAATAATAAAGGGAGACAGAAAGAGAAAACAAGATTGGCCATGAGTTGACAAATTGATTAAATTGGGTGATGTATACATATAATCTTTTCCCTACTTTTGTGTATATTAGGAAATATCTGTAATAAGCAAAGAAAACAGATAGTAATTTGATAAATTTTTAAAGAGACTAAGACTGAGATCTACATTTAATAGCAAGACTGCTCAAAAAGAATAATCAAAACTGTTAAAATGGTCTTTATGCTAATTTTCTTAATGTAATACTAAAAAGGTACTTGGCCCCAATCCAGATACAGTACCTGTGTGCCAACTGAAAACTAAAGATTATTAACTTTGATCGCTTCATCTTAAACTGGTTGCTTAGATTGGTTCCTAGTTGTATACAGAGTGCCTTGATTCACCTATTAAAATACAATTAATTTTAATTATCTTCCTGTTTTCTGGAGAAGAATGTGTGATATAGAATAGCTTGAAGAGGATGAAGTCCTGAGTGTATCCTTTGATACACAAAATATGCTGTTTACTGGGAGACAATTCTCCTTGGGTCTTCTGTGTTTCTACATGTCTTACAAGCAAAAGCACAGACGACCCTTTGTTAAAGTCTATCTTTTCAAAGATCTTTGTGTAGCAACAGCCTTGAAAAATAGAAGTAATTTCTCTCTCTGGAGCAAAGGGCAAGCAGGCTTACTTCCCATTATAAAAGTCTTACATTCCCTAGGCTTAGGGTTCTAACACAACTACAAGGGCAGGTATCATCTGTCCTTTTTCCTTACGAGGACTGGGTCTCAGGGAATCAAAGTAAAATATACTGATGCTCATGCTGCTTTCTGTGCCTTCAGTAATACATCCTTTGTCTCAGACCCAGGAGTCTCATGTCTCTTGCTAACATCCATGAAAAGGTAACAGGATAATCCATTAGCTTGCAAGTAGGGTAAAATCTCAGACCCTTCACAAATCTTGACCCTGCTAAAACTGAAATTGTAAATATAATGTGCCTGGCATCAAAGTGACCCATATTGAGACTGACTGCAAAGAAGGCTTCAGCTGAATTCATTTTGAAAGACTGTAGTTAAAAATTAGCAATGCCTGCCAAGCGAGCCAGCAGGTAGACTGCCTCATTCACACCATTAATGCTGACCTTGTGAAGTTACTTGTTTCAGTGCCAGCTACATAGAAAGTGCTCAATAAATGATTACTCAACTGAAATCCTTGTTAAAATTCTAGAATCTGAGTCCAGATTTTAATGGATTAGGTATGAAGAGTCACACATTACTTATGGCAATAATTTTGGTTTATTGATTCTTTTCTTAATCAGAAGTTCTTCAAAAATTCAATAGAAAAAGAAGGAAAGCATTTACACTTTGTATGCAAGATATAAGTAGTGAAACTTTAATACAAATTTAACATAAAACATCAGAGAAAAGTTCACATATTTTCTTCATTACTGTTGAAAGAGAATTTAAAAACCAAAATTATTATCACAAGTAATATTTATTATTTTAAGCTCTAAATAACTAGAAAATAATACCATACCAAAATTGAAGTCTCATGTATGATGTCAAAATGTTTGCTAAGTTCTCACACAGCTGAAATGCCCCCATTTTCCTGGTGTAATAGTTAGCCAAGGTCTTCAAAATAATTTAGAGATAACATATATCTAGAGTCAAACCAGGACAGGTGCTCCAACAACACTGATAAATCCCTGAGATGATTTACATCATCCACAATGAATAATATGTGACTCATCCCAGTGAGGGTAATCAACAGGTTTTGTGGAAATAAAATGAAAAAAAAATTGGCTCAACTTTGGACTTGTCTACCATAGCCACTTATTTGGCACAGGTTCATTTCCTACAATGCCTTATACAAATATAAAAATGTCACTGAAAAACATATGAAAAGGGAAATCTTACTGCTCTCAAACCTAACAGAAGAGTATAACACCTTTGATTGATGATTATTTTAGTAAAGCACTTGTGGGTAAGCCCATGAATAGGCTTGTGAAACTGCTGCTTCTACCAAAAGGATCTGTAAAAATGCAATATTAATTTATTTTAGTGGATGCAGATCTGGACCAAAGAGAGAGAGAGAGAGTGCGCTCAAAGGTGTCAATGGCAAAGGTCATTAAAACGTATGACTTTGTCCTTTAATCTGTATTTAATATGCAGTTGTGATTCAATGCTTGGAAATTGTTCTAAACATAATTTTAATTGATATTTGATTTAAAACATATAAGATAAACTCTTAGCAGAAACTCAGATTAAATTATTATGGCTTGAGGTATTCCCAGGATTACAGTTTAGTCAAGTGGGTGGATTATTTATTAGATTAGAGAAGATTGGAGGAGGAACAGGAGGAAAGGAAAGGTGTTTATGAAATATTTAAGCAAATATGAAATACAAAATTAAAGTGAATATGAAATGTCTATGTGAAAATGACCAGCATCAAGGAGATGCCTTCAAAGAAGATGACTTGCTATCTGTCAAAATGCAGATGGCATCTAAAGCCCTGATAATGAATTAAATTATCTAGGGAGAGAATGAGAGAGAGAAGGGGTTTCTGTACTGAGCTGTATAAAACTCCAATACTTATAGGAGGAGATAAGGAAAGGAGACAGAAGGGATATTCAGTGAGGTAAGAAACGAGACATGGCCTCAAAGATGGGAGAAACTAACTTCGATGAGAGTTACTGATGGATTATGCAGAATAAGAACTGAGGATTTTGAAATATGGAAGTATCTAGTAACCTTGAAAAAACAATTTCTATATATGGAAAGAAGCAAGAATAGAACGAGTTGAAGGATTAAAAAAAGATGTGGACTAGGAGAGAAAATGTGTAGACAATATTTTTGAGAATTTAAGCAATAGAGAACAACGGAATGGTAACTGAAGGGGGACATAGTGTCAATGAAGGGGTTTGTATGATTGAACGGATATGATAGAAAGAAACTGAATTTACAGAAAGGAGAATAAATTCCTGCAGTAAGAAAGTCTTTGGGATGATGAAAATGGAAGGGATCCCGAGCACATGTGGCGAGTGTGGATGCAGGAGGAAAGGAGAGATGAGTCAAGGTGCATTCGTGTTGTGTAGATTTGGAGACGGCAAGATTCAGACATATCCGGGTCATGATCTGTATTTTCTTCAGCAACATATAAGACAAGGTCATTAGATGAAGTGGTGAGTGGGGCTAGATGGAAAGTGGGAGGAGAGAGTTGAAGTATGAAACTGTCATTGCAGAGGGTGGGAGAGTAAAGTTTTTAGAGAAACACAGTAGATCAGTAATAATAGGATTTCTTAGCATCAGCAGCTAAACATTGCTTTATGGTACACCACCTTCACATGCAAGGTAACTCATCTTAATGAAACAAAAGGCTCACTTAAATGTGTCAGTTATGTTTATGGCAATGATATAGTGTTATTCGTAATTTTGGCAGCTCTCAACTTTCATTTTCTCCTTGTGGATGTCAAGGATTCATTGACATTCTGGGATATTTTGAACCTGTGGGTCCTCAAAAATTTAGGAGTAGTAATCAAGGTAGGGACAAGATTCCCTGGAAATATGGTGCCAAAGAGACAACTTCCTTAAATCATCTTGGTTTGTGTCTCACTATCCACAAAACCAGGTAAATGATTGCTCTGAGCCAAGACAGTGCTCGTGAGTCCTTGCACAAGGATTTGTAAATTCAAAGGGGAAGATCTTTTCAGGTTACCATGTCATTAGAGGACATCCATGGAACAATGCAATGATAAGCCAAAAAAATACACAGGTCAAGACTCAGAATATTCACTACAGCTTCCATCAAGGACTTCTTTTCTTAGGCCCCGTCTACTTCTGCAAAAGTCAACATGCTCTCACCATGTGACCCTCTCCTCTGGTGACAGCCAAATGGACAGAGTAGGCCTATGCTCCAGTGGCCTAAGATGGGATTGGACCTGAAGTTCTGCATAACAGGGATGTAAGAAGGTGACTAGTTAGAACAATCATATATTCTTTGGTATTTTAAATTCAAAATAATGAGAGAAAAAGAAAGAGAGCTGAGCTATTGGTAGAGAGCCCAAAGCCAAATGATGTACAAATGATTGGAGGAGGAACAGTAATAGTAGAGCATTAGCACAGAGATCTATGAATTCCTGGTGCAATGTGATAACCCAGTTATATGTGTGTATTTCTTGCCAGCATCCTAGGGGTCTCCCATATTCGTAGCACCAACATCGAATTAAGGGCAACCTTCAGCTTTCTTCTTGTGGTAGACTGTTAAAAAGTCTGCTTACAAAGGGTCCCTTCCTGACCCCCACCTCCCAGGAGGTATGCCTTTATGTCATCTGCTCCTTCATCGATGAGCTTATGCAAGTGTGATGCAATCTGAGGCTTGATAAGTATTTGCACATTGAAACTTGTCCTTTTGGAACTCTTTCCCTTGGCAAGCCAGGTGCCATGCTGTACAGAAGCTCAAACTAGGTGACTAAATGATGAAAGGCCATGTGGAGAGATGTCCCAAAGGATGAGGGGCCATCGTGAACATTCCATCAGCAGCTGAGTTCCCAGCTGAATCTGATGCATGAGTGACCTCAAATACACCACATGGAGCTGAAGAACTATCTAGCTGAATCAGTCCACAGAATCATGAGAAACAATAAAGTGCTATTGTTTTTAAGCCACTGAGTTTGGCAGGTGGTTTGTTACACAGCCGTGGATCACCAAAGCACTTCTAGTATCTTGAAAAAACTTCCAAAATAGCCACTCTTCCCCAAAGACAGAGGCAGACACGGTAGAAGAGGAATTAGAGAAGCCTGAATTTCAGTTCTTACTATACTACTTATTTCTATAAATAAGATTTTCTGGCCTCACTTTTTTTTTCTACATCACTTTTGTCCTACCTGCCCTAATAGATTGTCCTCACATATAACAAGTGTTCAGTAAATACTTAGGTACCAAATATATAAATGAATAAAATCTGTACTAGTTTGCTGGGGCTGCCATAATAAAATACCACAGACTCATGGCTTAAACAAGAGAAATTAATTTTCACACAGTGCTGGAGGCTGAAAGTCCAAGATCATGGTGTAGGGAGATTTGGTTTCTCCAGAGGCCTCTATCCTTGGCTTTCCGATGACCAGCTTGTTGCTGTGTCCTTACTCCACCTTTCCTCTGTGCATACACACCCCTGGTGTCTCCTCCCTCTCTTATAGGATTAGGGCTCTGCCCTAGTGACCTCAGTTAAAATTAATCATCTCTTTGAAGGCCCTAACTCCAAACATAGTCATGTTGATTATGGCCCACCTGTATGACCTCATGTTACCTCCTTGAAGGCCCTATCTCCAAATGCAATTACATTCAGAAGTACTGGGAGTTGGAATTTTGACAAATAAACAGATTTTAAGGGGAACACTGTCAGCCCATAACAATAGCTAAATGAAAATGACCTTGGGAACCTGAATAATTATACAAATATCCAGTGCTGCTTTTAAATTTCCATGCGTAAGAAAGAAACTCCATAATAAATGAGATGAGAAATGATCCAAGAGGGTCTCAATCCTGAACCACAGGTGACATATAAGGTAAGTTGTACTATGGGTCTGTTAGCGTCAGGTGGCAACTATTATTTTCACGTTTCTGCGCGGTCAGGGCTCCCTGAGCAGAGTACTAGCAGTCTGGGTTAAAGGATGTTAAATGGCAAACCAGCCTGAGAAGTTAAAGACAGAGATATCTGGAGAGAATTACTGGTTTATTTCCCCAGAAGCCATTTGTTAACATTCCAAAGAGTAATAGACATAGTGACCTGGGTTCATCTCTCTAGAGAGGATTTGTTTACATCCCACACAGTAAAAGCTCAAAAGTGTTGCCCTCTCTTTCTCTGAAGGAGAGGAAGGGCAGGTATGCTCCTGTATAAGCTCTAAAAGTCATAATTTTAGAGCTCCTCTCCTGTGGCATGAACCCACTGTATGTGCAGGTGACATATGCCCTCACTATGTCACCCCATGAGGGACTGAGGCCTGGGGAACTGTCACAGATGTTCTGTAAGTTAGTAATTGGTCTGTTCTCTGATCCAACAACCTCATGTCTCCTGTCAGGATAAAATAAATACATATAGATTTTTAAAAAAAACAAAAACTTAGAGGCTACCGTCTCTAGATTTAAGATCCTAAAATTTCTGAAGGCCAAAGAAAAGCAGGTAAAAATACTTAGAACAAGGTGCCTTTAAGAGTAAGCAATCAAGTACTAGATTTGATTAGCTATTTTCCCCTTTCCAGACAGACAACTATTCACTGCAAGTGGCTTAAAAAAAAAAAAAAATCTTTAGTTTCTAAAAATCTTGGTGAGCTTTTTACTGGTCCAAATTTTTAGCTTATCTTTTATAATAAGCACAATAAATTGTAATATCAAGATCACTTTGTTTCTGTTGCTGATGTGATGGTTGTTTGTAGGACGTTATAACAACATGTCACCTGAAACTTGTCCTGTTGTCTTTGAATTGGTGCAGAACACTCTAAAGCTGCAAAGATATGTCCCCCACTTTGCACTAATCAGAAGACAAAAACAGTCCTATCGATATGCTCAGAAAAGTTTCTTATCTTGTGAAGTTTTTCTTTTTAATTAGATAGAAATACTTTAAATAAAGAGCTATTACAATTTAAGAAAACAAAAATAAGATGCCTTGTCTCCAAAGGTAAAGTGCTGCTTTTAGCTACACTTATAACCTCATTGTGCAACTTTTCTGTTCTTTCAAATCTCATGACAAATGTGACGAACTGTTGTGCTTTAGCAGCTTCTTACCTCCTTTAGCAAACACCTAATTAAAACTTTTAAATGAAATTAAAGAGCTGCTGAAATAAATTTACTTAGTGACAAAGTATATCCTTACACCTGCCGACAGACTAATTCATTGTAGATGGGCACCAAGGCGAACTTCTCAGGGATTATATTCAAATACAAACCATTCTCCACCTACTGACAATGTGTGTGTGTTTCTAAAGCCTCTCTCACAGAATCTGAGTTTGAGAGGACCTTGGATCATCTAAACCATCCATCGATCAAAAATTTACAGTACTTTTGCAGATGGACATGCAGCCTGAACAAGTACTGTAGAAGGGGTCTGTCATCTTGTAAATCCACTCATTCCATCACTGGGACTCTCTAAATGCTAGAAACTCTTTTATATTGAACCAAAATTCCCTTCCCTGTAAATTACACATATTGATCCTAAGTCTGGCTTATGAATCATAACAATTAAGTCTTTTTTTCAATCAATAATTCTTCAGACACATGAAGATCATTGCCATGTCTGTTTTAATCTTCTTCTTCAGTTGGTTATTGATTCTAACATCCAAATCTGTGTTCCTTCATGCTCTTTTGATCAAAGCTTTCCACACCTTGGACTCATTAGTGGTACCCCAGCACTCACACCAAGATCAAACTCTACCTCAGTGTCAAGCTGTTTTATCTTCCAGACATGATAGACATATTGCCTTGGACTTACAAGCTTTTCAGAGCTGAAAATATATGAAAGTGAGCTATTGGCTCCACAGTACTAAACAAAACCTTAAAAATTGAAATAAAAGTTTTATCAGATATCTGTAAAACTTATCATTTTGCCAGATTCATTATTAAGTTTAATATTCATTAACAATCATTACATATGAAAACAATCTGTAGGTTAGTTTTGACTTCTCAATAATTTCCAAGAATGCACGATTGCAGAGAAATGACAGCTAATCATAAATTAAATGAGTTATTGCAGCTAAATCACTTCAAAGGCAAAAACCATAAAAGTCTTTACAAAATATAAGCAATATGTTATACATATATATTTATAATATTAATGATTTTTGCGTTTCAACTGAAAGTCAGGGACTTCAACAGAAGTAGAAGAGCCTATAAAGGTCTCAAAAATGGCCTTTAAAATTATGAACTACAAACTCTCTAAGAATCACCTAGGGGATATATGATAAATTCAGGGTTCTGCCCCCCGCCTCAGCCCTACTAAATAACTACTCTAAAGTTTCAGTGCTGCTGATTTTAACCCAAACTTCCAGGTCCTATTCCTGACTTTTCCTCAATATTTAGTCACTCATCTCTGACTTCTGACCTGCAACCTATTTCTTGTCAGGTACGCTGACATTTGAATCCCTCTGTTGGCTGGAAGCAGTCAGGTCCTCACATTATTACTATAGTGTTCAGACTATGTACCAAAATCCACATAGAAACGTTCATTTCAATTTTATCCACAGTGAACGCCAACAGAAGAATGACAAGACGACGAATTGTCAAAATAAAATCCTTCCCAGCATCCCCAATGCTAAAGTATCATCCACTTCTATTTTTTCCTTCTTGCTTCCAGCTTGAATAGCCTCAGGCATGTATGGAAACTCTGCCGCCCTGAGTGCACAAGGGAAGTTAATCGCTCCAAGGAGAAACGGTCCCTAATCTGGGGTGAGAGTGACTTACAGCTCAAGAAATGCATCTCTAGATCAGATCAGACCATTCTGGCTGTAAGACCCTAAAGTGAGGAGAATCTCATTTCTCAAGCCACTTAAATAAGTAGGAAACGCGAAGATCTTTTTGTAAGACTCATCACCAAGGCACGGAACATCCCCAGTTTTTTTCCCCTAGCAGTAGATTTTGGTTAGTCATTTTTCTAAAAATGATTCTAGCACTTACTGTGCCTTAAATGGTCTCCAATGAACCTGAAATAGTAACAGAGTCTCCTTAAATACTACTAGGGTATGACTTGGAGCCCAGGAATTACAGAGGTCAATAAATATTCATGAGTTTTAATGTTAATATCAAAAATATTCCTATAGGATATTCAGCTTATCTGCTTTTTATATCATTTTCTACAGGAGAACTTCATATCCTGTAGAAAATGACACAGCCAACATTCACCTAATACCAATACCTAAAGAGATAAAACATTTATTGTTATAAAAAATGTCATAAAAACTGTTATAATGGTTATAAAAATAGTAACTGTTATAAAAATAGTAACTTCTTTCTTAAACTAAAATCAACTTCTTTGAAATCAAATACATCCATGTAAGGCCTTGATACTAAAAGGAAGAAAAAAAAAAACCTTGGGGAGGATTTTTAATATTAGACTTGTCAATGTATCTGTGCTTTGCTGAAAATAAACTAAGCAGAGTGCTAAAAGACAGCTTTGGCAACAGAATTTAACATAATTACTGAATCTTCAGAATGGAACATTCATAAAAATAAACACTGGACATGTGCCTGGGCCCATATAGAAACTGGGCCTGGTTTCATGTAAAAATGGCACACTTAACACATCCAACCATTTTTGCTATAGATTAGCAAACCCTAGAAGAGTTATATACAATGGATGTATTTTTTTAACAATCATAAACTCACTGGACAAAGAAAAAAAGAGAGGCAATAATAACAACAGAATTTTGGAAACTCAAAAGCAAACGGACAAGTGGTAACTCGCTTGGCAGAATTGAAAGAGCAAAATCTTAAACCAGCAATGGGGAAAGCTATGAAGTAATCTGATATACACAGTAGATTCTCGAAAGGCTAAGAATTCTACCCCTCCTAGGGTAGGGCTCCAGAGGGATGCTATGATGAGACAAATTGGTTTAAAGACATATGAGGGGCATTATATTCTGTGTATCTCATACTCACTTCATGCTGCTGGGTTACTGTCCGTCCCCCAGTACAGCAGAACGCTAGAGATCTACTCTCTGAAGAGAGTAAAGCACAGGGTTTCTGGACTGAGGGGAACACACATACAGAAGAAAGTGGGGACACCTCACTGCAAACAGGGGAGTTTAGCAAACTTCGCATGATGACTGCTGAGATCTCTCAAGTCAATTCCTTTATTGGCTCCCAGGACAATGGCAGCCCTGTCATTACTCTCCAGGCAAGAGGTTGCATGAATTTTCTCTGGGGAATTAGCTCAGCCTAACAGGAAATATCTAAAGATACCAACTTCCACATCTGGAATTTCCTCAACAGCCAGATCACCCTAAAGCAAAGGACACCAGAGAAAATCCTGCCCAATGCTGTGAGCTTTCAATCACCTTTGCTAGGTCCCACTCGTACATGAAGACAGCCAGAGATCCCCAGAGATCTCAAGAGAGCCTCAAGACAGATACCAAAACACACAAACAGAAGAAAGCAACTTAGTAGAAACAGAGAGGATCTGAAAAGAAGCAAATTTCAAAAACATAATCATCCATATCCTCTGAGATAAGAGAAATATTGCATCCATGAAACAAGGATATGATAATTTAATAAGGAACATTGGAAGCAGCAGTTCTCAAACTTTCTGTTCTAAGGATCTCTTTCCCTAATACTCTTAAAAACTTGAGGATCCCAAAAAGTTTTTGTTTCTATAGATCATATCCATCAGTATTTATCATATTAGAAATTAAAACAGATAAATTTTAAATATTTATTGATTCACTAAAACAAAACATTATATAATATATAACCAATATAAAAACATAAGTAATGTATTTTTATGAAAAAATAATTATATTTTCCAAAACAAAAAATAATCAGTGACAATAGTGACTTGGCTTTACATTTTTTCAATTCTCTTTAATGTCTGAGTTAATAAAGGACAGCTGGATTCTCAAATCTGTTTCTGTATTCCATCGGTGGCAGATCATCCAATATGTACATGATAAGAAGTTCCAGAAAGAGGAAACACAGAAAGGATACCATTATAAAAATGATTAAAGAGAGTTTTTCAGACATAAGTTTCAGGTTGAAAAGTCCCATCAAGTGCACAAACAAATGAATAAGTGTAGACTCACCCAAGTCTACATCAGTGTAGACATTTCTGAATCAGAGCTAAAGAGCAATCATACAAGCCTTCTGAGAGAAAAAAAATAGGTCACATCCAAAAGATCAGGAAGCAGAAAAACCTCAGACTTCTCAAATAGCAGTTCTGAAATCTAAAAGAAAATAAAACAGTACCTTCAAAATCCTGAAAGATAATTATTTACAACTAAACTCTCATCAAGTGTAAGGGTAGAACAGAGACATTTATAGAAACGTAAAATTTCAGAAAATTTTTCTTCATAATCCATTCCCAAGAAACTATCAAAAAATGTATTCCAACCAAGTAAGTCCTTAAACCACATGCTAAAAAATAAAGACAAAGGATATAGGAAACAGAAGATTCAACACAGAAGACAGGCAAAGGGAATATTGGGAATACTCAGGACGATGAAGATGAAAGATTCCTAACTAACACATCTGTACCCAGATGTAGAGAGCAAGCAGTCCAGAAGGAAGGGTGCCAAGATGTATAAAAAGATGAACCGGATGAGAAAGCCTGTATAGAGAATAGATTTAGACAACTGTTAGAAAGTTCAGGATTAAATTAATGTTATACAAATAGAAAATCAAGCAAATAAGTAATCATAGGTCATTATTAACTCCAGGGAAAACAAAAGGCAGTGCATGAAAGGAAGTATGATCATAGCCTCCTAACTGACTCAACTCAAAATAGCATATACATAGTCTTAATAATAAAGTCTAACATAAATTATAATCCAGCTATATTGAGACAACAGAGTGGGGGAAGGTAAGTATGCCTGTCAAAGTAAAATGGGGGAAAGAAAACTACCTAATTCCTCATCTTTCAAAGTGGGAGTTCAATAGAAAATATCAAAAATTGATTTCAAGAAAGAAAGAGTAATACATGCATATTATTTATAGACATAGAGGGAAATTCTGAAACCTAAGCTAAAAATATTTAAAGAGGGCACCTCTGGGGAAGGAGAAAAAAGATGACTTTTCATCTTAACAAATCTTTCGTAGTTAACTCTTTAAATGTACAAATATGATGAGAATACAACTTTTTTTTAGGTTAAATATATATTCATTTTAATGTACACAAATGAAAGGGGATTATATTACATTTTAGGTATTTGGGTATATTTCAAGGATATGTTAAATTTGCTGGTAGGAAAATGAGGGTAAAAGTTAAAATTAGAACTTGTAAACTCAGAGTGAAGGTCAAAATGCATGAACTTCCTTAATGCAAACCTGAGCACTTACATTTAATAAAGAAGATAACATTGTTAAAATGTTGCACAAGTTTCAAAAAGCAAAATAAATCAAATCCATCAAAACTCAAGCAATTGGGTCAAAAGAAAGCTACACTACAATCTCATTCTGGTTAGGTCTTCTCAAATATTTGAACTTTTGAGGAGACCGAACACATTTACCGCAAACTGAGGTTAATGTTCTTAAACATTACATCATTGGTGAATTTTAGAACTCCCAGATGAACAGAGATAATGTCACTGGCCTGTGTGAATTGGGAAAATGCAAATCTGCCTGGTGACATACCCTTAGCAAACTGGAGATTTTGATAATTATTTTTTAAGCTAACAATCACAGAAGGAATCTTCTCATCACTGCTGTGTACAGGCTTGTTTGTTTAGTATTATTGCTTCAAATACAGAATATCTATTAAAGCTAAAAGTTAGACTCATGTGTGGCCTTACTAAGGATATAACCAAAGAGAGATTTTCATTGCATCTGATATAAATTGTGGTATAGAATCACCTGTAAGTATTTTGGGTTCCTCTCCAGCACATGGCACGAAAGAATTTCTCAGTGTATGCGAACGTTAATAATGATGATGATACATTTGAAATCAATTCTGCTAAAGTCACAAGTCAGTCCAGCTGATTCTATGTCCTATACTTTTAGTATTGAGAACATCAAATGGTGACCAGTGTCAGTTTTGACACGGCTGAGCATTTGGGCTGAATTTATCAAATATTTACTAAGTACCATACTTTTGTTTCAGGTACTGTGTTAGGCTGTGCACAAAATGGGATGTTCACATGATAAAGCCTCAGTAAGTGCTTGGACTATTTCTCTATATTAGTCATAACTTCATAAGAAACTGTCCTTGTTTTTCCCATTAAATTCCAGTATGCCTTGCCTGTGACGATCATCCAAGTTACCCTGGAACAGAACTGGAGTCGCTCATTGCCTGGGAGAAAATAATCATCAAATTTCCCAGGGACAGCAATGGGATGGGCTTCCTGGGGCTTTCCTGAAAGGCATTCCTGTGTCTCATACAGTCATAAGCTCAGCTGCTTTGGGAGAAACTCTCACCTAAGCTATACTAAAATAGCAATGGGAGAATAAAGTACAAGGGGTCAAGGATGTTTGGGGATTCACTACTAAAAACAGAAAGCACAGGGTTTGAAATCAAAGACCTAGGTTTAAATATCAGGCCTACCCCTTCCCTGCTGTATTTTTTGAGCAAATAATTTATCCTTTTTGAGCTTCAGTTCTTGTTTGTAAAATAGAAATGTTAATACCTATTTTGGGGGTCATTTGAAAATTTTAAATAATTCATATAAACTCCCAAAGCATTAGACTATATTGCTGTTGTTGTTGTATAATGTAAGGCACAGTGACACCAGGGCAGGTCAATCTCAGTTATGACACTGAAAGTGGCCTTTACAGCTTTGCAGCACAGAGACAGTGAATCCAGGAAGAAACATTCAGTGTTCTGGTGTCAAGTAGGAGGGGAGGTCATGAGAAGATCAGGCTAGATGGAAGCAGTGTCTCAGCCACACACGAAGGCCCAGGGGCAAGCTAGGCGCACACTTCTTCCCTACTGCCCTGGTTTTCACAATGACAGAGTGGGACAGACAGAATAACGTCATCCTCAAACATGGCCACAACCATGTTATGCTACGTGGCAAAAGGGACTTGGCGGGTGTGATTAAGTTAAGGATCTTGAAATGGGGAGGGTATCCTGGAAGTTTTCAGGAGTAGGTCCGATGTAATCACAGGTGTCCTTATAAAAGAGAGGCAGGAGGGTCACTGTCAAAGAAGGAGATGTGACGGTGGAAGCAGAGGTCAGAGTGATGCCCTTGCTGGAGGGGAGCCATAAGCCAAGCAATGTGGGCAGCCACTGGAAGCTGGAAAAGGCAAGGACTGATTCTTTCCTAGAGCCTCCAGAAGGAACACAGCCCTGCCGGTACCCTGATGTTAGCCCAGTGAGACTTACTTTCACACTTCTGACCTCCAAAACTGTAAGATAACTGTGTTGGTTTAAGCCACTAAATTTGTGACACGTTGTCAGAACAGCAAGAGGTACTAAGATATAGACTTTCCCTGAATACCCCTGGCCTGTCCCCACCCCTTAGTCTTCTCCCTGGAGTTTGAGAGAAGAATCACATGATCAACGCTCCCTACCTCCTGGGGGGCAGCCCTTGCAGGAAGCATATAGCTCTGGCCCCTCTATGCCGTTGCTTCCACAGGCACTGACCCCAAAGCAGGGTGGGTGGGAGGTGTCTGCTGTCTTTCAGCACTGCCTGTGTCTGGATGAGCAAGTCCAGTTCTGGAGTTAGGTACAGGGAACCCACTAGGGCAGCATAGGTAAACTATGTCTTCCAATCCAGCTTGGGAAACTTTCAGTACAAAGCTACTGTTTTGATCTTCATCTGTCTGCTTTCTCTCTCAAAGGATTCAGAACTCAGATGGGGAAAGGGACAGAATCCAGCTTCAAGCACCAAGACTCTCAAAACCTGTACATGATGTGGGGTTCAGTTCTCAAGAGGGTCCATCAGGCCAGAAATCCATCTGAATCTCAGAATCTCATACTGAGCTGATGTGGAAAATCGAGCTTGCTATCCTTAAGAGCAAGTGAGTGTTGAAACTATATCCAAGGTCTGATGAAGGCAGACACTATAAAAGTTTACCAGGACACGAGAGGACAGAAAGCTGTGATAGACACTTTATTAGGATTGGCTGAGGAACTAGGGCACACCTGAGACTGCAGGTGAGGTTATCGGTGGATGTGGCTTCAGGGCATTAGAGAAGCAAGACTAGAGCTGGCATTCTAGGCACATAGCTCATGAAAAGCCTAGAGAGCTAGCCCAACCTGCCAGCCTAAGATGTGTCCACGTTCTGTCTCCAGATAAATCCTGCCTTCAAAGGCAGACAAAATACTGCAAGAACGTGTGTTGGCATCTTCAGTCTTCCAAAGAAGGGAAGGTAGCCGTCCTCAGATTTCTCAGTCAATTTCACCAGCCGGTGTTTCCACGATTCCATCATTAAAATCCTATCTGAGGCTACAAGGAGAACTACTGATGGCAAATATAAATGTGTAAAGCAATTCTGTTGGGGTCTAATTATTGCTGATTCTGTTATAGCACATATGTGAAACTCTGTTCCACTCACTTCCAGATGACTTGTAGATATTCATCATACTCCCCTCAGGCATGAAGCAAACAAAAAGTTTTGTTATCTCTTTTATTAACTTTTCAGTCGAAAGAAGGCCATTAAGAAACGGATTGATTCCCATTATCAATCATTTCACAAAATCGGGAAGTCATTCCCCAGCTGTGGATCGATCACTGGAGAGGCTGGTTCTAATGATCTCGGTCATTATCACGGCCAGGAGTAGCCTGTGAGAGCCACAGCCCTCACAGCGAGGGTTTCCAGCGCAAATGAAATTTCATTTCTCAAGGAAGTAGTGACTAGATCTCAGCAGATCATTCCTGCCTCCCTTCTCTTCGTCTGCTTGCCTTTAGCTTTTACAACATTCCCAAGACCAATGCGTTCCAGAGAATTACCCAAGGGAATTGAGGAAAGTTCCTTCTTGAAGAATTTGGAGCATGTGGTTATCTGGATGAAATGCAGGGGACAGGAAAAGCACGTGGATAGAGAAGGTGGAGAAAAACTTCTACCTTGGAAACATAGAAGAAATGAGAGGAATGAACTCTTCGTCTCTGTTTCTCTGTTTATAAAAACTATTTCTCCATTTACAAACAATGCCAGTTTTGAAGAAGTATTTGAATAGTTAGGCCCCATGGCATCTGAGCCAAGTATCACAAGTTTACGAATTGACTTGGCATGCAAAAGAAAAAGTCACGTTATAGAAAGTGTCTGATTATGGACAAATTCCCATTTCTCAGACAGAGAAGAAGCTTGGTATGTGGTAAGTTAAATGGCTGTGAAATTTTCATTGGAATAAGGCAGTCTCAAGGAAGTTATATAGTCAAAGAGGTTTTTTACTTCTTTATAAAGGTAAACAGAAAACAAGACCGTGGGAGGATCCTTTCCACCGAGGGTCATATGGGCACAGGGATCAGATTTGAGAAGGTTGATGGTATCGAATTCTATCACAGAAAAGTGTGAGAAACTGAAGATGTATTTTATTATCTACAAAAGGCACAATTTCCTTGTTAAGGTCCTCACCTATCTTAGTACGTTTATTCACTCAACACATATTCACTGAGCACCTACTATATGCCAGGCACTGAGTTAGGCTTGGAGATAGAAAATTTAAAAATGCAGAGACTCTGCCATTAAGGAGTTCAGAATCCACAGAAAAGGCAGACATGCAATGAAACTGTAAAACACAGGGAAGAGTATTTGTGATATTCTTGCCTTAAGGCATGCTAGTTACTACTCAAATGGTTATGCTAATCTGCCAACTGCTAGTTACTGGTCTGCAAGGAGACAAATATAGAAATTGAGAATACACCTTTAGAAACTCTTATAGAAGTTTGAAATTACCGTGACATCCAAGCACATTATCACTTTTCTAGTAATTCATTTATATTGTATGTTACAGAATGTCAGAGCATGACAGATAGGAAATTAAAAAAAAAAAAAATCAGTCCTTAACTGTAGATCTTTTGAGAGACACTGCTTAAGGTTTTAGAGACATTATATTAAAACTATATAAAGTGAAACTATATACAGAGATAGGAACACTATAATTCTTTCCCACATCCCCCATTAGTTAAAAGGGATTAGAGGGCTTCCCTGGTGGCACAGTGGTTGGGAATCTGCCTGCCAATGCAGGGAACATGGGTTCGAGCCCTGGTCCGGGAGGATCCCACATGCCGCGGAGCAGCGAAGCCTGTGCGCCACAACTACTGAGCCTGTGCTCTGGAGCCCATGCTCCGCAAAAAGGGGAGCCACCGCAGTGAGAAGCCCGTGCACCACAAAGAGGGGTGGCCCCTGCTCGCCGCAACTAGAGAAAGCCCGTGTGCAACAACGAAGACCCAACGCAGACATAAATAAATAAATTAAAAAAAAAAAAAAGGGATTAGATAATTTTTCTTAAACACTGCAAAGCACAGAAACTGGCCTAAAGACTTTCTTTTAGCTACTAGCCTGGGAGTGTGTTGGCTATCCAGGATTCTTAGAAAAGTTTTATTGGCCTGCAGAGTATTTTTTAATTTGATTTTATATTCCACATTTAAAGTTTAGGTAATTTCAGAAAAATCTTGATAATGCCTTTTCTTAAGGAAATGTGTGAACACGGGCCTGCAGCCCACAGGGTTGTGGCTGAGGAAATGCAGCTTCTCATCCTGGTACCTGCGTTCCTCCTTTGAGCTGTCTACCTGTCCTCTGTATATATATGAGTTTCAACAACCTTTCCTTGTCTGGATTTTATTGGTCTGGTTGGAGATATTGGTACAGCCCTGCCACTCTCCCGTATATCTTGTCTATAACATTTTGTAATGCAAATAGAAAACTGTCCCCTCTGGTAAATAAAATGTGGATGGGTTTTAAGTTTCAAAAGCAGCATACTAGCCTTGGTTCAAGAAATTCTGAGATGATCAGAAAAGGAGAGGGTTTTGAAAATGCCGCACATTATAGGCAACGCCCCAAATGATTGCTGGTAAAAACCCTTACTCTTGGAGTATAATGAAGAAGAGATTTTGTGTACCAAAATGAACGCCTGGGGTAATGGAAGATGGCAGAGGAGTAGGTGGACGTGGAGTTTCTCTCTCTCCACAGATGCATCAGGACTACAGCTACAGATGCAACAGTTCTCACAGAACACCAGCTGAAAACTAACAGAAGATCTGGGACACTGGAAAGGACTATAAAGGTCCCTGCATAACTGGGTAGGACAGAAAAAAAAGAAGGGAGAAGGAGGAGGAGAGGCAGTGGGATGGGACCTGGACCCCGGGGTAGGGGAGCTGAAGCAGAGGAGAGATTCCCGAATTTGGCAAAACCCCCTCTCCATCGGGGAAATCGACTGGGACAGAAGGGAAGTATTTGAGGCTGTTGGAAGAGGATGAAGCAGCTGATCTGTGGCAGATGGGATGGAGTGAGAAATACACAGATGGTCCGAACCACAGCCCTACGTGGCCCACACTGGGACGTGTGTTCACAGGTGTGCAAGGGGGCTGGGAGCTGGTGCGTGGGGACGGGAGAACAGGCCCAGAGCGAGAACTGCTGTTGGCTGTGGGGAGACGGACTGGGGGACGGGAGGGAGGAAATCTGCAGCAGGGAATGCCTACGGAGGAAGACCGGCCTGCCATGCAAGCAGGCGCTACTGCTGAGTCACACGCAGCAGGAAGAGCCACTATTGTGGCCTCTCTGTCCCCACACGCCGGCGCCAGCCAACGACAATTAAAGAAGCCCGCTCAGGGCTGGCTCTTGCGTGCCGGCTGCTGAACGATAAAAAAAAACCCCTCAGAGCTGGCCCTCATGTGCCTTACGCCGGGCGCCAGAAAAGGTCCTCACTAGGGCCATATCTCCTGTGCCTGTGGCCGCCACTTCCCTGTGCATTTGGTGCCACCGGGGCTCCCACGATCCAAGCAGTCATACCACCTTTGCACCCAGTGCTCACAGGGGCAGACCCAAGAGCTCCAAGGCAGCCTCAGGACCAGACTCCTGTGGGTGGACCACACGCAGAGGTGGGGATAAAACCAAAGCTGAACCCCAGGGATGGGGTGACTAAGGAAGAAGATCGAAAATCTTTCCATCAGCTGTACAAGCTGCAGATTAAATCCCGTCTATGGAATATCTGAGCAGACAACAAGTGTTCCCACAACTGAAAACGGTCTAGCTCTGGCAGCTGTGGACTTTGGGGGCAGCACACGCAGGAACTGGGCCAGATCAGAGTCTGAGGGGTCCCCAGAGGGCCCACAGCAGGTCCAGAGACCAGCCCAGAGGCAGAGGAGGGGCTCTTGGGGAGGCAAAGGTGGGCTGTGGCTCACGGCGTGTGCAAGGACCCTTACAGCAGAGACCATAGGGAAACATAATTATTACTACTCATTTTATTATGTGTTGATTCATTCTGTTGTTGGTTCTTTTTTTTTTTTTTGGTTTCTTTTTCTTTCTTTTTGTTTGTTTCTTGTTGTTTTAGTTAGTTAGTTGTTGTTTTTTTTAATTTAGTCTTCAATCCAAAATGGACTGAAGTGTCTTTTAGCTTCTTTGTAATATCCTTAATTCTAGTTTGGTTTAAAGACATCCATAATATCTACCCAAATTATAATGAACCTCCCTATGGCAAAAATGAAATCTGGGTGATATCCTTCTATTGAGTGGTACAAGTGTGCATGCATCCTCCAAGCAGATACCTTGCTTTTGAGTTAGTTTCTCCTGTGTTTTTGCTTTCTTTTCCTAAAGTAAATTTATAGCAGAGATGGACTTCTTTGTGATCTCTCTGGTCACCATCCTAAATATCTAACAATTTCTGACCATTTTCCAAGCAAATTTCTCTCGTAGATTTTCCAAGTATCAAATAGTTAACAATCACAATCAACCAGGCTTTAGACTTGTAGCACTAACCCTCCAATGCTGCGTCTTCATCATGTAATTGTCTCAGGAGATCTCAGCACTTACACCACACGTTGCCTACTTTTTCTCCATATGCATAAAATGGTATGCAACCTCCCAGCAGTAAAATCTTGAAGTTCTGCTTTCTAGCCACATGGATCTAAAACACAGCTGTGTTTTCCATGAATTCTTTACTGCAAAGTACACATACGCCACAGAAACTGGTATCCTATTTTCATGCTGCCGTTGCTTCAGAATTTTTTCAATCTGTTGCTGAACCTATTCTGAAAAAACGTTATGCAACAAAATATAGTTGTCTCTTTCTTTCCAAAAAGCAGTTGGGCTTGATTCTCACTGCACTATATAGGACTGTGTGATAGACCTCTTTCCTTAGGGGTTTCTCCCAATACTGTTTCCAGGTTCTGCGCAAAATGCATAACTCCTCGCTCCTGGTTGATGGCTTTCTATTTCAGTTTTCTTGCCCTGCCCCACAATGTCCCTGACTTGGTTCACTTTTTCCCTTTGAATTTCAGTTCTCTTGTAATTTCTCTGCAGGAAGCTCTCTAACTCCTGCACTGACAAAAGCTGCCAAAGAGCGTTCAGCAAGAAAAAAATAAGGACTTAGCAAGCATTACAATTTGGATCTATAAGTGAATCACTTTTCATGACCTTTGGGAAAAAACCAGAGGAAAGTAGTGTAGTCAAATGTAAATTACAGATGTGGAGTTCATACAAGGGCTGGTGTCGCAGAGTGGTCTAGAGCGAGTCTACCTTGCTGCAGGTCCTGGCTCTCCCATTTACCAGGTATTAAATAGCTGCTATTTGTGACCTTGCACAAGTTTCTTAACCTCTCTGTTTTCATTTCCTTGTCTGTAAAATGGGCAACAATAGCACTTATCTTATAGGCTGGAGGTAAGGGTTAAATGAAAATACATGTTGATAATTAATTGCATACCTTATCATAAATGTTAGCTATTTTAATTGTTCAGCCTAACGCAAAGGGTAGAACAAAGGAGACTGTTTATTTTCAGGAATTGCTGACATGTCGTTTTGAGCACTGGACTCAGAGGGAAGTTTCTATCCTTTCTGCCTCCTCACCATCTCTAGGGTAAAGTCTCCCAGCTCTAACAGTCTTTCTGCACACCCCAACAAGTTGGGTGCTCTGTTACCTTCCTTCTGAATCCACGTCACTGTTGGCCTGCTTTCTGGGTGCATGACACTTCATTGAACTGAATGACTGTGTTAGGCACAAAGGGGCCCAATAAATGATACCTCTCATCCCTAGAGGGGTTCTGAACCACTTAAGAAATAAAACAACATAGCAAGGTAAGTAGAAAAAAATAGATACACAGTATAACACCTTTATCCTAATAAAGATGGTCTTGGAGAAGATAGCTTGTATCTGCAAGGAAGTGGGTTTCCTTATAGTAAGTGCCCAAAACATACAGACTTCCCCTCCCAGGTTGTAACCACAGATCTTCTCAACCTTGACTGTGAAACTGATCACATAGACAAGGGCAGAGGTGCTGGCTGGGCAGATTTGCTCCCAAGGAAAAGGGGAAAGGAAGGAAGTGAAATGTACACGCCTGGTTTCTCCTTCTCAAATCCCCCCCTGAGACTGTCACGTCTCCCTGTAGAGAACTTGCATGACGGGGCAGAGGCGGACTGACAGCAATGCTAGTGGCGCTGCATCTACAGGCAAGAAGACATCAGGAGCGGGAGTGGGAAGAAGCTCGCCTCCCCACACAGGCTGGAAGCTATTACAGCATAAGCCCGGCCAATAGTCATGTTAGAGGAGAAGTCGAAATGCAAATTCACAGCCCCTATCATCAGAGCCTTGCTTTCCTGTTTCCTGCCCTGAATTTCTGAACAAAAGAAAAAAAAAAAAAAAAGAGAGAGAAAGAGAAAGAAAATAAGAATTACCCACAAACCCACATTTGAGTTTTAAATAACTCAACTTTTCTTTAATTTGTCTATTATATTCCCTGACAGTCCAGGAAGCCCTGCAAAACTGAAAAGTACAGCCAGTGCTACGTGAAGGTGCTTTCTGGTGCCACACGTGTGCATGAAATGATGCGGCTGGGGACTGACAACGTCTACATCCACCTTCCCCGTTTCATCCCAGTCTCACCAAAATACAAGATGACTCTTGACACTGACCACAGATAGTGTGACACAGTATTTTTTGATATGCTCCTAAACACAGTGACCCTAGAATTTGACAAGAGAATAAAAAAACGTGGTGGGTGGCAAATGTTGTCTTAATTATGACTTCTCATGGCTTTGTTATGTTTCATTTCTTAAGTCCATAGGATTTAATGGTCAAATCTATTGTTTTCTCTTTGTCTTGCTTAATTTTTTTTGAAAAAGCAACTTCCCTGCCTTGCCCACAAATGTGGCAGAGGACTTCAGAAGTTGTCTTGCTTCACGCCACACCCAAGCAAGGATGTCAACCTTGTGCCCAAGCTTTCTCCTTTTTCTCTCCCACTCCCTCAACCACTCTATTTTCTCCATCTTGTGGGTGTTGTGCTAGGTTCCAGAAATAAGCCCGAGTAGAAAAAAGAGCTAATTTATTCCTATGAATTTACACAGAGGTATCATCTTCTGATGCAAATACAGGTTTCGCTGAAGAAAGTTTCACTTGCTGGAACCCCAGCTGACCGAAGGTCTAAAACCCCAGGTAAGACAAGGCGGTAAGAACATTAGAGATGCACTTGCCTCCCAAGGGCATCACTGGGGGAAGAGACATTTTGGAAAATGTTTTAATCTCTGAGGTAGAAGCATTGGAATAAAGACAAACTTTTAATATTTTTTTTTCTGATGATGATACAATGTTAAGAAATTCCATGAGTACATAAATAACATGATCTTTCTACTGCCGAATTTTCTCTGACACTCCCAAATTGAAGCATTCCTCCAAAGAACTGCCAACAGAGTAACAAATGCTACTACCATGCCCAGGTAAGTCAACAGTTTTTCTTTCAATAGGCTGTCTCTCTGGGGTGTTGGCTTTCTTTCTCATGAACAGATAATAGTCCCTTTTCAGGTGAATAAAGTGAACTTCCATCAAAGTACCCAGAAAGTTGGAGGATTCTGAAAAGCAGGATTGTAAATGCAAAACCCTCATCGTAAACACACTGACGATGCAAAATAACACCACAAATTATGGAAGAATGAGTTTCCTTTCATTTATACTAAAACATTTATTTAAATCGCAGGGTATAAACCACCCATTTCCCGAGGGCATACTTAAAAATGCCACCTCCTAAATATTACAATTTGCCAAAGGTCAAAATAGAGCTCAAAGTCTGTCCAGCTTTAGCCACAAGATGAAACAAACTAAATTTTAAACATCTACATTTTAAAAGAAAATGTTGGACGTGGGCAGGAACAAGAGTAAAATATGTTTCAGAATGGAAAGGATAGGACTGTATTAAGTCAGCCTCCCAAAGCACAATGACTTCATCACCCTGCAGAGACACACAGCCCAGTGTCTTCAGGTGCACACCTATTAGTGTTGCCAGATAAAATGTAGGAGGCCTAGCTAAATTTGATTATCCACTGAGCAATAATTCTTTTAGTATAAGCATATTCCAAATATTGCCTAGGATATGCTTTCGGGAAAAAATTATTGCTCGTCTGAAATTCAAAGTTAACCAGGCATCCTATATTTTTATTTGCTAAAGGTAGTAACTCTACACCTTGACCTTTCACCCCTCAGTGGGGCTGTTAAACCCTGGTCACTGGATATGAGAAATTAAGCTGCTTCATTAGCAAGATCAAGGCAGAAATGGCATCATTCATGCTGGCGAAGTCTCAACTTTGTTTTACTTTTCACCTATAGTTCAGAGGAAGATCTTGAGAAAGAATGCCAATCCACCCTTCTACTTCCTTAAAAAACAAGAATATATCTCAAGCAATCCACTTTGCTATATTAATAGCTATTATCTATAAAATCTTTACTATATGTAAGGCAATGTTCTAAACCGCCCTACATATGTCTGTATGAAACTGGCACCATTTTTACCACAGTCTTACTAATCAGGAAGCTCAAGCAAAGAGAAATTAAGGCACTTTACCCAAAGCGAGTGATCATGGAAACTGACATTGAACCCAGGCATTTTGACTCCAGAGCTGGCACTTAAAGCAACTAAAAATGCTTCCTTAATTACCTTAATCAGTATTTGTCTCTGAATTTAAGCAAACTTCTTTTGACCTTAATGATATTTCTTCTAACATTTAGGAATATATCTCCAATAGCCTTAATTTTCCTTAAAAACCATATGACTCATTCTTTCTAAATGCATGCTTAAATCTTTCTTAAATGTACTGATTTCTTGACTACGCTACCTCTTAAATAATAATGTCTGTAAATTCACTACCTGCTCTATGTCTTAAAAACTACTTATTTCCAGCTATGTGAAGTAATCCTAGCTCTGGATTCCCAGATTTGACAAAGAAGTCCACGTTCTCTATAATCATAGATTTGTGATTATGTAAAATTCAATCTTAGCATGTATTCCTCATCTCATTCTCATTAAAATGAAGAATTAATCCTACAGCTTTTCAGTGGTGCTTCCCAAACCTGTCAATATAAGCTTGACTGCGTAAAAAACTTTTAAAAACAGAAGAAACTTTGAAACATTTTTAAAAGCAGAAGAAACAAAAGGCAAAAGGCAAATGACAAGCTGGGAAAAAAATACATAGGCACACATGATAGACTACTTATTTCCTTAACATGAAGGTAACTCTTATAAATCAACAAAAAAGATGAACAGAATAAAAATGAGCAAAAACTGAGCAAACAACATGAATAGAGAGTTCATAGGAAAAGAAACACAATAGCCAAGAAATCTATTAAGAGATGCTTATCTCACTTGCAAAGGAATGTGGATTAAAACAGTAAGATGCTATTTTTCACCTAGAAGTTTAGAAAAGATTTAAAAGAGTAACACTATCTAGTATGGGAAAGGTAAGAAGAAATGAGTACTCTAATTACCTCTTGTAAAAAGAATTATTGTAACTGTTGATAATACCAATAAAAATAACTTAAATTTGCACAATATTTGACCCAGGAAATGCTAGGAATTTATCCAACAGACATACTTGCAAATATATATTTAGAAAATCCATTCAATAGAATAATTGCCCCTAAGATCTTTCTCTGTGCATTTATATAGAAAATATTTTCTTAACAAAGCAATTTGCTGAAACTTATGTATGGAATAATACAGTTGGTATACAACGAGATAGATTGATTGTTGGGTGGATGGATAAATGCTTTAAACCCATAGCATTTTCTTTAAACCCATAGAAAATAAAGTAGAAAACTTGATAGTGTTTGAGTCTGAGGAGTGGGAATAAGGGTGGGTTTGGAGCAGGAGTGATGGCAGCAGTGGACGAATCCAACTTTTCACTTTAGTCCCTTTGCACTATCTAAACTGTTTTCACAATCAACATGTGTTACTTTGATAAGTAAAAATTCTACTTAAAGAAACAACCAGGGGCTTCCCTGGTGGCGCAGTGGTTGAGAATCTGCCTGCCAATGCAGGGGACACGGGTTCAAGCCCTGGTCTGGGAAGATCCCACATGCCGCGGAGCAACTGGGCCCGTGAGCCACAATTACTGAGCCTGCGCGTCTGGAGCCTGTGCTTCGCAACAAGAGAGGCCGTGATAGTGAGAAGCCCACGCACCGCAATGAAGAGTGGCCCCCGCTTGCCACAACTAGAGAAAGCCCTCGCACAGAAACAAAGACCCAACACAGCCATAAATTAATTAATTAATTAATTAAAAAAAAAAAGAAACAATCAAAGGAAAAACAGGCCCAGCTAAAATAGCTCCTTTACGTAGCAGGCAACCATAAAAGTGTGCCTTGCTTAAGGACTGGGTCCTGAACCCTTTCACTTTCCCCATAGTTGAACCTGTGTGTCATTTCTCTGGGGTTTTTTTTGTTTGTTTTTTCCCTGCTGCCAAGTTCACTGCTCTCTCTGGTCTCAATCTCTCCTCATCAATACACATATTTCACTTTCTCCTGGTCACAGCCTTGGCTGTTTCATATATTACACTCCTGTCCCTTGTCTCTGCAACACAGTCACAGGTGACCTCGACTATTGCCTGCCCAGCCTGGGCTCTCCAGGGTCCTACCACCAGATCTGTTCCAGTCAGGGTTTCAAGGGGATGCTGATGAATTGGAAGAAGGGCTATCGTATTCTCCAGAACACTAAATAAAATAACCCCTCAGACAATGCACCCACACAATTTAATAGCACAGTCTTCATACGTAAAATAGCACATTGTTTGTTTCTTCATATATCAGAGAAAAATACAAAGGCAGGGACACCCTAAGAAACCATTCAACAGCCATTCTCGAAATTCATTTTTCTTTCTGATCTCAAAGGTTTCACATACGATTGTAGAAAATAAATAGGAAATAGAGTTAGCAAAGAGAAGGAAACACGTTAAAATAGTATAATTACTTTTTCGCATTTTGATATGAATAAAATACATGGTTGTTTTACAAAAATGGGTTCATCTCTATATGTACATTTCTCTCACTGCAATCATTGTTCTGTGTGAATAAATATGCAGCCATATTGTCATTTTTAACCACTACTTAATATTATGTTCCATTATTTGATGCATTCATTCATTCATTCAACCAATATTTAGGAGCTTGTTCTGGGCTCTGAATATACAATCGTGAATAGAAATATCCCTGCACTCATGGCTTTAGAGTCTAGTGGGAGAGCAACAGATAAACAAATATATATTATAAATGCAAGTAGGGACAAGCATGATAAAGAAAAAGATAATGCAATGTCACACAGAAGGGTTGGGCAGGAGAGGGCCAGGATTTTGGACAAGGCTGGCAAGAAAGGTGACTTTTGAGCAGACATTTGAGTGAAGCAGGAATGAGCTACGTGGTTGGAAGTAGGCAGGCACAGTTCTAGGCAAAGAAAACAGAAAGGGAAAAGGCCTGAAGGCTGGACCAATATCCTCTTGGTCAATATTTAGTTCATTTCACTCCAAGATTGCATGAACATTCTCCTATGTCTACCTCTGGTATTTGGGAAGGAGGGTTCAATTTTCTCCTTTAAATCTTTGATTCAAACCAATGTATCTGCTGTGAGATAGGGATCTTAACACTCTTGTGAATGATTAAATGTGTCAGTGTATATGCCCTATTATTTCCCTAGGATAACTTCCTAGATATAGAAAGAATAGATTTTAAAAAATTGCCTTTTGGGCTTCCCTGGTGGCGCAGTGGTTGAGAATCTGCCTGCCAATGCAGGGGACACGGGTTCGAGCCCTGGTCTGGGAAGATCCCACATGCCGCGGAGCAACTAGGCCCGTGAGCCACAACTACTGAGCCTGCGCGTCTGGAGCCTGTGCTCCACAACAAGAGAGGCTGCGATAGTGAGAGGCCCGCGCACCGCGATGAAGAGTGGCCCCCACTCGCCGCAACTGGAGAAAGCCCTCACACAGAAACGAAGACCCAACACAGCCAAAAATAAATAAATAAAAGCAACTACATAATAAATATAAAAGATTATTAAAAAAAAAAAAATTTTTGACTTTTTAAAGATTTTTTTTCATGCACGTTGCCAAACTGCCCACCAGGAAGATTTTAACAATTTGAAGTGTTTGGAAGGATGCATTTCACCACACCTTTGAATATGTATGAAATTAGCAATCTTTTATCTTCTCTCATCTGGGAAGAGAAAAAGAGCATCTCGGGTTTCTCTATTGCAGTTCTTTTTAATTGTTTTATGTATATATGTGTGTATCTTGCTACTTGGTTGTGTTTTGGTTTTTATTTTATCCTTTTCCTCCTTATTTATCCCTAATCATTTTTTAGTGTATTTTAGTACTGTGATATTCTCCTATACATTATGGTCAATGAAAATTACACCATTTTTTTGGTAATCCCCTTCATTACAACACACAATTCTACATTTGATCAATTTAATGTTTTACATTTTAAAATCCACATTTTTCAGAAAATATTGCAGCCCAACTCTACGTTTTCATTTATATGGGATGTTTTGTTTGTTTTTTACTTATAGTTTTTCTGAGACACTGTGTTGTTAATGGTATAGAGTTTCATTTGGGTTTAGTACCCAATCTGATATATATGTATTAAATTGACTTTGTTATTTAAAATTATTTCCATTTCAAGCATAGTGGGTCTTATTTCTGATACTTTGTTTTATATTTTTAACTTTAATTTTCCAGTTGTTTCTTTTGTTTTTTACTTCTCTGATAATTTGAAAGTTATGTAGCTTGCTTTTATTTTTATTAGGGGTTACTGTTCTTGTTTTAGGAAACAATTTAAACATTTTGCTAAACATCAGTGGAATTTTTACTTTCTACATAAGGTTAAGAAATACAAATATCACCTTCTTTCCTTTCTCCACATTTTCTTTTTTTTTTTTAATATGATTTTGAATTCTTATCTTATTATAGTCACTATTGTTTTTCTGCTATATGCTATACATTCTCTTTTAAGCATATTAATATTTGCATCTGCTCTTCTAATTGTATTTACATTATTTATTTAGAATTAATTTTTTTCTCAAATAGTTTTCATATTCAGTGTTATTTCTCTGATATTGTGACTTCTTGATTTGCGAACTTTTATTTTAAATTGTTTCTCAGTTGATTGAGATAAATCTTTAAGTAATTTTTTTCCAGATAGAGTATGTGAAAGGAACAATACTTTAGCCCTTATGTATCTGGGACTATATTTTCATAGTCTTCATAAATGAAAAATCACCTGGCTTGACATACACTTGGATGGGGTGGGCACAAAAATACTCCTCAAACACTTTAGGTATTGTTCCAATCTGAGACCAGTTTGATATTTCCCCTCTTTCCTGGCAACATTTTTTCTCCCTGGATTCTTATAGGTCTCTCAAAATTCCAAACTTTCACTATGTCTAGATTTTCATCCCTCTTCATTAACTTTGCTTGGTGCAGAATGGGCTCTTTGACCTGCTGGTTTGGGACTTTCTTCAATTCAGAATTGTTCTCATTTTATCTAAGAACACCATCATCAATTCAATTCGTTCTGTTTACTTCTTTAGAAAAAACAAATTATCTGTGTGTTGGGTCTTCACTGAATGTCCTCCATACCTGCTGTTGTCTCAACTTCTATCACTTTCATCTCTTCATCCTTTAAGATGAAGCCTCACAATCTTGGTACCCACCTCATTGATTCAATTTTCAAAACAATCCATTCCACTCTTTACAGCATCTAACATTATTTTTAATTGTGCTAATTACATGTTGTGGTTTTACATTTCCTTGAATCCTTTCCTCAGCACTACCAGATTCTCACTCACCAAAATCTGTTGTTTTCTCTCTTTTTATTTTCCACAGAGTCCCTGTTTTCTTTCATTTCCATGAGAGCAGAAAGCAGATTCTGTCTGAAGTTTACTTTCTTGCTTGTAGTAAACCTTTCAAAATATGTTCTTCCTCTATCTCTTTAACTTGCCATGATTATATCATTAATTTATGATACAAAATATCTTTCAAAAAATCTCATTTTTCCATTTCCATTTTGAAGAATGCAGTATTTCCGTAAACCTGATATTTGTTCAAAAACACTGTGATGGAATCTTCACAGTTTATCTAAGTGTGTGTTTGGAATTCTCCTCTTGGATATTAACCTGGAGTGTTAGATAATCTAGTTTTGATTAATTTCAAATATCCAGGAGCCTAAAGACAATGCAAAGTGAGTGGGGCCATGGAACATCCAAATGAGGGAGCTGCTTTTTTGCATGGTTTTTCTCTATGTATTTTAACTTTTGCATCTGTACATTTATATCTGATTATCTGTTTGGTCTGGTCCCTGCTTCAAGTATATGGACTAATTGTGTCTAGCCTTGTCTCTAGTGCTTCTGTCTGTTGAGTTGGAGAGTGGAATTTTCATTGCAACCACCAATTATTGAATCTTCAAAGGAAGCATCCTCCTACTCACACACTTCGCTTACTATGGCAGATACTGCTTTTCCAGTCTCTGCTGACACCCCTGAAAGTCTGTATCTGTGAAGCTAAAATTGGCTTATAATGAAACAGTCCTTGGTTTCCCGTGGCACTCCTCACGTCTATCCCTGGACCCTCAAAATTAGGAGTGTTGTGGTCTTCTTTCAAAACTGACTATGTACTTCCTAGAATTCTGCTCCATTTTACTGGGGGGAGAGAGAGAGAGAGATGAGCTGGCCCTTTATGACTTCCTTCAAAATAATACCAGGCAGACTATACTTAGAGATTTCTCAGGGTCCTGGCATGTGGTTGGCACCATTCCTTAGTTTCAGCACTGAGGCAAGGGAGCCACTGACCTAAACCACCTGCCTTGGCCAGGCACAATAATAATCTCTTACATGAGTCGTCTCGCAACAGGAGGTCCTGATAAGGAACATGGTGCTGCCACCAAAAACTAACTGGGAGAATTCGGGAGGGGCCACAAGGAGGGAGGAGACGCCAGCCCATAATATGTCCTGCTAACCTCCCAGAAGCCCTCACGCTGGATCCGTCTTGGCTGAGAGATGCGCGCGCCACCAGGAAGGACCCTGAGTCAGACCACGTATGGATACAAGCAAGATGATTGGCCAGAGACAACCTGGAAGGCTAACCCCACCACCATAAAACCCAAGACTGTGAGCCACGTGGCAGAGAAGTTCTCCTGGGTTCCCTTACCCTGCTGCTCTCCACCCGGGTGCCCCTTCCCAATAAAGTTTTTTGCTTTGTCAGTACGTGTGTCTCCTCAGACAATTCATTTCCAAGTGATAGACAAGAGCCCACTCTCAGGCCCTGGGAGGGGTCCCCTTCCAGTAACGCCTCGACTTTTGTTTTCAGTTATCACAGGCAGTTTCTATAAAGGGCATTTGTATGCTTGCTCTTATATTAATATTTTTTCCTGAAACACGCCAACTCTTTTGATTACATATTATGCATTGATCATAGTTCTAGTTCTAGGTAATCAAAGACAACTTAAGGGCTCTCCCTAACATCAGACAGATTTTTTTTTTTTTTTTTTACATGATCAGAGTAAGAGCTGAGTCAACTCACACTTGGTGCCTCTTCTCACTTCTGTGTATAAACGTAGCCACCTGCCAAGACTTGGTTGCTCACTTGGTTGTCAGGAATCAATGGGAAAGACATGTGAATAGAGCAGTTTCCAGAATCAAAGAGAAGAGAACTAGACCAGCCTGTTCTTTTGAAAAGAATTAACGAGAACATAGAGGGCAGGAATTTCCTTCTTAGTGGTATCATTATCTCAGAAGCAGAACTAGGAAACAGACTAAAAAAGATTTCACAGGGAGATGGAAAGAGTGGTGAGGAAAAAAGCAATAACAACAAAAACACCCTACGGTCATTTGAAGTTTGAAAGCTCTGATGGAAACACTGAGAACTTCCCAGTTGATTAAATTTGTGAAAGCTGTGCCTGTGTTCAGGGGTAGTGGGGAAGGAGGACAGATTTCAGGCTTTATTTCAACTGCTTCAAACTAAGACATGATAGTTGATCATTCTTCTGAAAAGCAATAGTCTTACAGAATAACCTGGGTGAGTGTAGTGTTTCAGAGGCAAGTTACTGTAGTTCTTTTACTACGAATGTGGAGCAGTTTTTTGTTTGTTTTGTTGTGTTGGTTTTTGTCCTAATGCCCAAGGAGGACTTTAAAGAATGAAGTTAGATAAGAACTTCAGTAACTTTCATTTCTCACTGTCTGAAAAATTAAAAATGTGATTCTGTAGTGGTCAAATAAGTCTCTGTATAAATATAAAAAACAAACTCTTTCAATTGCCTCTTAATTGTAACTGTTGTTTGTTAAGTATGGAAGACATACAGAACAAGCAAAGACAAGGCCAGTCATTTCCATGAAAGGCCTACATTCTCTAAGTTGTTTCAACAGCAGGTAGACTAGTTGACAGAGAAAGGAGAAAGCAAAAGAAATCAGTCTCAGAGGTATGATGTCCTTGAGCATGCATTTCTTTCTTTTTGGTTTCACATCTCAACTACTAATAAGAGAAAGTTTTATTTCTACTTTATTGTGTTTTTTGTCTTTTTTGTTTTTGGTTTTTGCATGCTTTGTAATTTTTTATTGGATTTCAGCCATTGTGAATTTTAACTTTTAGGTACACAATATTTTTACATCCTTATAAATATTCTCGAACTTTGTTCTGGGATATAGCTAAACTTCCTTGGAATCAGTTTGATCCTTTTGAATATTATTTTATTCTTTGCTAAATGAGGCAAGAGCAGTTTAGACTAGGGCTAATCATACTCCATTGCTGAAGCAAGACTCTTTTGACTTCTCTAGCCAATGTCCCATGAATTATGGATTTTTCTAGCCTGGCTGATGAAAACAGGCACAATTCCTGGGGCTGTGTGAGCTCCAGAGACTGTCACTTCTCATTCTTTTTGGTGGTTCTTTCTTCAACCTTGAGTAGTTTCTTCCTATGTATATACTGATAATTCTCTGCTAAACACCCAAGGAGGGTCCTCTTCAGGTCTGTGGAGTTTTCTCTATGCAGCTCTCTTCTCTCCTGTATTTTGCCCTACAAACTCCATCTCCCTTGTTCTCCCCTGACTCTCAGCCCCATCTAACTCAACTCAAGGAGTCCTCCTGCATTCCTCCCTCCTTGCCCCATGGACTGAAAACTCCCTCAAGGCAGTGTTTAGGGCAATCACAGTGTACACTTCACTGGTTTCTCATCTCTTAGGGATCACATCCTGCCTGATGTGATCAGAGATCACATTCATGGGCCAATGTCCAATGTCTTCAAAACTATTGCATTATATATTCTTGTCTGAGTCTTTTAGTTGTCTTAGGCAGTATCGTAAATCTAGTTCCTCTTTCTCCAGCTTGGCCAAAAATGGTAATCTCTAATGAAAGGTTTTTGAAATTTCCACATGTGAGCCTCACTGTAATGAATGCGGGTACTCCCCCTTCATTGCTCTCTGATAGGAGAACAGAGGCCTACAGATTCATTAGTTCCTACCAACTACATAACAAGGAACCCAGCTGGTTGAAAGGAGTCTATTGTTTTTTGGGACTCCAAGGCAAGCTGTTGACTTAATGTAGAGGACACCAGGGGTATATAAACCAGCACTCTGGTTTCTCTTTATAATTGCCCCAGTGTGCGCCTCAGTCCCTTGGTGCTGCAAACAGAAGACATCAGCAGCTGGGGACAGTGTGTGTGTCTCTTTCTCTCTATCCCCCCTCTCTCCCCCTCTCTGTCTTCCCTTCTTCCCTTCCTTCTATTTTTTTCTTTTTCTTTTTCTTTTTTTTAAAGACTTACCACCTGCTTCACATCTCCCAAGAAAAATCAAGGGAAGGACTCATACCCACACTCAGTTTAGAGACCATAACAGGGCCCGGTATATCCCTTAAGGACAGCATTAAAACACCATTGAAATGACAGGTCCCCCCACCCACCAAGGAGGCAAAATTCAGAAGGAAAGAGTCAGAGTTGCCTGGTCTAGCCATCCCACTCCCTCTCCAACTACCTGAAAGTCTCTCCTTTTGAAGCTAAAATCTTGGTAGACTTGAATTTAGTTTGAGCCAGGAAAGGAGTTTCCTGTATGTCTCTCACCTCAACTAAACACAGTCATTGCCTCATTGACGAAGAGGCTGTAGAGTCAACCCGTGAGCAAGTCACACCGACCCTGAGGGAACAGACCCCTGAAAGGTGCAACCTATGTGGCAGTGGGCGATGGGTAGGGAGTAAATGTATAGAAAGCATAACGGAAGAAAATTCAGGGAAGCAGTAAAATAGTATTTAACAAGGGCAGCCACTGTGATAGGCGCTGTGCTTATACTACTGTCAATTCCTACAACAACATTTAAACACAGCTCTTATGTTCCCCATTTACAGATGAAGAAACCGAGATTCAGAGTTAAGTGACTTGCTCCAAATATAATACAGTGAGTAAATGATATAAATATATACTTAAATTGAGGTCCATCTGATTCTAAAATATATGCCCACCACACCATAATAATAATAGCACACTCCCTTTCTCCAAATGAAGACACAGCTCTACCAGCTAATGGGATAAAAATTAACAGGGTCTCAAACACATAATCAGACCAAATTCCTACATCCTTCTCTACTGCACCATTACCAAGTGGGTCACAGTTCTATTGCCCAACTTCCCCCTCAATTCTTTACCTTCTTAGGGCTGCCCTTAAGAGTCATTTAAAAATCCTCTTGACTCCCTGGTTCCAAATAGAGGGGGTAGTGGGGTGAGGGTTTGGCGGACATGCAGACCACAGGCAAGGAAAGAAGAGGTACTAAAAAGCATCCCCTGTTACCCCATATTCTACTAGGGAGTTTCCTGGTAGAAAAATGCCCTGATTGGCTGCATGTCCATCATGTGAAAATGCTTTCTTGCCCCTCATTTCCTTATTGTTCTCTTTCTACTAAATATTTATCAGCAGTACTGTTATCACTTGGATTGTAACTCTCTGGAATGGATGTTTGGTTGATTTGTGTAGGATGAACAGGAGAGATCTATAAAATTCCCTCCTCTGTCTGCTACAAATTAGTAAAAGAGCCAATGCACAGTCTTCTTTTTCTATTTATAAATCTCACAGAAGCCAAATCTAAAGTATGTAAACTCTGCGTCACTTGTATATTGGTCCCTTGACTTGAAATCATGACAAATGGAACATCAAGTTATTTGGTAAAGATAATGTAGTGTAAATGCCCTGAAAATGCTAATGTCTTGAACAAACGCAACGTTGTTATGAGGAAAACAGGGCAAGTACTAGGAGGATAAGACACAAACTATGCTTCCAGAAATCATACAAGCAAACAACACATACGCACTAAAATAGACAAAATCTATTATCTTTGATAGCAATTTCTAAGGTTTCAATTTATCTTTGCTTTCCTTGGTACCTATCATTAAACCGCATGCCCTTTCATACACCCACGCCAGTCTGAAGGTGCATGATCGTGAACGCAGGCAGAAGCAAACTGCTTCTACTTCTGGGTTTTTTTTTCTTTTGATAAAAAATTGTCCGACAAAACAAGTAGTCAGGTTTGACTATGAGGTGTTAAGACATCATTCTAGAACCCAGGTCATCCTTCAAACATTGCATCCACAGCTCCATTCAGCACTTTTCTGACCTGCGAGGCACCTTAATCCCTCCTGAGTACTGGAGATGGAGAAGGTTCTGTGCACAGTGTATGAGCTCTGTGACAGAATGTGAGATCTGGTGCGCTCGGAGGGGAAGGATAAATCCTGGCAGAATGCTGACCCCATCGGTCACGCACTGTCTGAAAGCCATGCAATAAAAACCACCACCCGTTTTACTTCACACGCGTTGCTACAAATCAGAACACAAAATAAAGCTCTCTTTAACATATGTCAGAACTATGCTAATTCCACTGAAGGTTACTATTCTATGGATTTCATTTGAATAGGTTGTTTTCAACTCCAGCTAAAACCCTCTTCCTTAGGGAAATTCGGGATCTAGAATGACACTTCCAGTTTTCCTCCTGGTGGTTTTTTTTCCTGAATAACTAAGGTGATCCAGCCCAGGGAGTGTTTATTCATGAGAATTGCCTTTCCAGCGAACCAAAAACTTGTCTTCAGACTGAAGAGGCCAATCTACATAAACCAGCTTACTATATTCCAAACAAGGGGTGACTGTGGCTTTCCTGGCAGCAGTGTGATGTACACCTGATACTGGAAACAGCTATAACATAGCAAAAACCATAAGGACACTGATTACATGCATGTAAGAAAGACAGTTTTGTTAGCCTGAGGATTGCCATTTTTACCAAAGTTTCCCAAAGTCAAGAAAAACACAATTTATTTCTCATGTGTTCATTCTCAGCAAGTGTTTATTGAACCTCTGGCTCTGCACCAGGTGCTGTACTAGGAAAACTCTGAGTAAGTCAGACAAAGTCCCTGCCTTTGTGAAGCTTAGTGAGAGAGACAGGTAATAATGAACAAACATGTACTATTAACGTCAGGTAGGAAGGATGGCAATGAAGAAAGTAAAATCGGTTCAAGGCATAGAAAGTAGGAGTGAGCCCGACTATATATATATAGGAAGATCAGACAAGGCCTCCCCGGGGATACAGCACTGGAGCAAAGATCTAAACAATGTGAAAGAGAACGTTGGTGAGAACAGTGCTACTGGCAGAGGGAAGGGCAAGTAGAAAACTGCAGAGATGTCAATGAGCCTGGCATGTTCTGGAAACAAGAATACTGCTGTGTGGCTGGAGCCAAATGGGGTACACAGCAAGGAAAAGGGAGTAGGGATAAAGAGATAGGCAGGGGCCAGGTCGTGTAGGCCCTGTGAGACATGGAAAAGCAAAGATACAAAGATAGTGTGGAGCCTGGAGTGTGCTTTCCAAGATGACTCCTCTGGCTGTTCTGGGGAAACGGACCTTAGAGGAGGCAAGAGCAGAAGCAGGGTCCAGTCGGTAGGGAATTAGACACAAAGATGAAAATTGGGGGCTTCCCTGGTGGCGCGGTGGTTAAGAATCTGTCTGCCAATGCATGGGACACGGGTTCGAGCCCTGGTCTGGGAAGATCCCACATGCCGCGGAGCAACTGGGCCCGTGAGCCACAATTACTGAGCCTGCACGTCTGGAGCCTGTGCTCTGCAACGGGAGAGGCCGCGACGGTGAGAGGCCCGTGCACTGCGATGAAGAGTGGCCCCCGCTCGCCACAACTGGAGAAAGCCCTCGCACAGAAACGAAGACCCAACACAGCCAAAAATAAATATAAATAAATAAATAAATTTATTAAAAAAAAAAAAAAAGAAAGAAAATTGGTAGTGATCTGGACCAGAGGGGCAGAGTAGAGTAAATTGTTCTCTTTTCAGCATGTTGAAGCTGTGATGCCTACTAAGAATCTAAGTGGACAACAATTGGGTCTAGAGTCTGGAGGTCAGGGGCCAGGGCAGGACTAGAGACCCAAGCTCAGGAGACAGCCGCAGGGGAGGTTATTGAAAACCATGGAACTGTTTGAGATCTCAGGGGAAAGCTGTGTAGGGAGAGAAAAGAGTCCAGTGTGTAGATGTTAAGAAGAGCCAGAGCCAGGGCAGGAAACCCAGGGAGTAGGAAGGAATCTGGAAGTCACGTGAAGAAAGTGTTTTTAAACAGTCCAGAAGTTACTTGTGACAAACGCTACTAACGCTAAGGGAAATGAGACTGACTTGACCACTGGGACTTCAATCAATTTCCAGAAAGCTCTTTACCCTAAAGGACAGCTTGCAGAAAAGCTAATTTTCTGAATGTATCAAATTGTTATAATTTTTAACAGGAATGTTTAAGAAATTTAACAAGAATGTTTCAACAGCTTTAACAATATTGTTCAATTTTTATTACTTCTAATGAAATATTTAGAGAAGTATATTTCACTAGCAACAATCAAAACATCATTATTTCATATGTGATTTTTTTTTTTAATTTATAATAATTTTTCCTACAGGATTACTGGGCTAATTCTGATTCCTTTCATTTCTGTTGAGTATGACTTCAAATTTACCCTAAAACACTAATTCCCATATTGAGATATTTCTGTGATATTGATTCAAATATTCAAAATATTTCTAATGGAAATTAGAATTTTGAGTTGTATCTTATTTAAATTTAAATATAATTTTAATTAAACTTAATTTTAAATTAATTTTAAGTTTATACTTATTGAAAATGGCTAATATCCTCTCAGGAATTTCCAAAAGAAAACTAAAAATAGTTAAAGTTTGAGCAAATAGAAAAATGTTATTTAAAAGCATCTAAAGGAAATTGAAGTTAGAACAATCTGGACAAATGTGAAGTGCTTATAACAAGGATAATTGTGACATGAGTAATCGGAAGAAGTTTGCAGAAATATGAAAAAGCAAAGAATAAAATCAGATAGGCAGTGAGGACAATTGAGTACTCCAGAAAAGGTTACTATTCTGGATCAGTAAATCTGAACTAGTGAGAAAATAACACAGATATGTCAAAACAAACACCTCCAATATTAAATTTGAAATACTAATCGCTAAACCTAAAAAACCAAAGTTGGCAAGCTACCAGAGAAAATGCACGACAGAATATTTAAAAGGTGGAACGTTTGGAAAGAAAAACATATATGGAAAAAATATTTAAACTGAATTTAAATTTCTTTAAAAGCATCAAAAAAGCATTTTACAAATGATGTGAATTAAAAGCCATTTTAATCTCAATTTAAGATTTTCAGTTCAAAAGCATCCAAAGTATACCAGAACTAGCAACACAACAACAGAACGGAAGTCCTATATTGTAAGCATCAGTGTAAATGACAATAGTTGCTATTTTCTATCTCAAATTCTCAGGAGAAAAACCTCCAAGAGGTCCAGTTCATCTATGTAAGCCAAGACACAAAAATTATAAGTGACTGTCCAGCCAACAGTTTGGCGTTTGGGGGGTCAGGGTCCTTCCCTGTCATTTGTGCCGAGGAAAAACAGAGACAAGAGGTACAGGGCAGACATTAGGGCACTGAGGTTCACAGACTCAACTCTGGAGCCAGACTCCAGGGTTCAACCCTTGGATCTTTCATTTACAAGCTGTGTGACCTTGGGCAAGTTATTTAATGATTCTGTGTCTTAGCTTCCTGGTCTGTAAAAGGATAATAGTAATATCTCCCTTACAGAGTTATTGTGAGGATTAAGTGAAATAATGGGTGAAATATTTAGAACAGTACTTAGAACAGTACTTGGCACACAGTAAGCTAATCAAGTAATGTACGTTATTGTTATAGTCTGAGTGAAGCCAGAATTAAGAATATGAGCTTCATCCAGAAGAAAACAAACACTGGTGGTTTTACAGCAGAAGAGTATGGTATGTAAGAAAATTAATCTGAAGGTCTTGGGAATGAAATTTGCATCTACAGCTTATCTCCACTACTAGATGACAAGGTCCCTCCCTGAGGACAGAATTTATATTGTGTTGTTGATATGCTTGCTGTTGATACCATAGCTTTTAGCACAGAGCTATGCCTAATAAGAGCCGTCCAGTAGATGGGTTTGTAGAATTGAACAGAGTTAATTTAAAGGAAGAATTGGTGGGATTTTGTGACAACAGAAATATAAAGAAAGATAAAGAAGATACAAGCATAATTTGCATGCTATGAGAGTGCATTGTTGGGAGATTATGGCTACCATTTTTTTAAAAAGAAAAGCTGGAAGTAAGAAAATAAGTTTAAGACATTTTGAATTTGAGGTGCAGGTGGTACGTTTAGGTGCAAATGTCTAGCAGATATTTAAAATGTGAGACTGAGCTTGGAAGATAAGACAGGGCTATAAATACAAATTTGGGAATCATCTGCCTCAATGTGTGAGTTACCGTTGTAAGAGTAGGTGCAATGATAAGAAAGAGAACATGGGAAGAAAAGAGGAGCCAAGGGCAGGACTTGGGGAAAGCCATGTGGTTAGAGAGGTTTACTGAGTCATATTCCGGAAGGAACAAGACAGGATTGCAATGAACGCAGAGGTAGAGCAGTTAATTCCAGAAATCTACTGAGACACCACTTCCTTGATTAATGACTCATCACATTACCTTGGCCTGCCATAAACAAATACCACCAAGCTTCCAAAAATCAACATAGCTTTTAAACATTTCTGCCTTCATCTCCTTTCTGTGGACTAGTTTTATCAGAAATTTTATCATAACAGCTATTTTCACCCTTTCCTCAGTAAATGCTGGAGCACTCAATATCAAAATTCTGAAATGATTTATTTCATACACTTGACCAGAGCTAAAGTAGGAATTGACATTCTTACAAGGTAATGGTAAAATTGGATGATATCAAATAGAGCACTTTTTTTTTTCTCCCCTCAGTAGGAATTTTCTCTTTGTTCAGGTTTATTTATTTATTTTTTTAACTTTATATTTTCAGTAACTTAATTTGGGCTTGACTGAAACTTTTTTGAGGTGAATGACATAATAATAACTAGAATATGAATTGGCATGTTCAGGCAGGTATGAAAAACTATTTGAGGATAATGTAAGTTGGAAGTACAGGAAGGGGGTGCTTAAAAATCTGGAAGCACAAGTACAAGCTGAATCTTACTTTTTTATTTCGTTTCCACACTCTTAGCAACTGATGCTTGAGTAAACCATGTGGAAGAATCAGGGATGAGTAGTTTCTGACGTATGCTGATAGCCTCTAAGAAACGTGTAGAAGCTTAACTAAGGGATGATAGGTATTTCACAAAGATTTTTTTTCTTTTTTTTTTTAATGTGAATACATGGAAAACAAAGATATTAGGGTTTGCTTGGGACTATATCCTGGAAAAGAACCCTAAAATTACGGAAATATCTTTCTTATCTCTTATAATTAACACATTTACTTATATTGTAACTGCAACAGGGCATTCATTCTCAGGAAAGAAACGAATGGTTAAAACATGACTTTTCAAATACAAGTATGCTAATCAATTTACACTTGATTCTTACAGATGATCATAAAGAACCACGTCTCACCCCCCCAAAATGAGCCTTTTTTCATAAAAATGAATGAAATTGGGTCATTTGTAGAGACGTGGATGGACCTAGACAGTGTCATAGAGTGAAGTCAGAAAGAGAAAAGCAAATATCGTATAATAACGCATATTTGTGGAATCTAGAAAAATGGTATAGATGATCTCATTTGCAAAGCAGAAATAGAGACACAGACGTAGAAAACAAATGTATGAATACCAAGGGGGAAAGAGGTGGGGTGGGAGGAATTGGGAGACTAGGATTGACACATGCACATTATTTATACTATGTATGAAATAGACAACTGATGGGAACATAGCACAGGGAACTCTACCTAATGCACTGTGGTGACCTAAATGGGAGGGAAGTCCAAAAGTGAGGGGATATCTGAACGTGTATGGTTGATTCATTTTGTTGTGCAGTGGAGGCTAACACAACATTGTAAAGCAACCACACTCCAATAAGAATTAATACAAAAAAACTGAGACTTTTAAATTTTCTTAAGGGCCACTGAAGCCTCTGATATTCAAATCATTATTTTTAAGTCCATCGCTTCATGACCTTTGTTTCTCTTCAACTGTTAAATAGTGTAAGTCTACCACATTTTCAACTCTCAGTGGCTTTTCATGTGATTAGTCACTTTCATGGATGTTATGAAATCTAAACTCTCCCCACCAGTATCTGAGATTTCACTTTGCAACTGATTTCCACTGCATTTGCATTGAATTTTCAAATGTTTACAATATCTGACACTGAACAAGGCTCTTCTATACAGATATTTTCACAGTGGGTGGGGATAGATGCTCACGTTGTGACCAGTGAGATGCTAGAAAACGGAATCATTTTGTAAAAGTGCAGTTCAACAGAGGAATGTTTTCACGTAAAGACAGTTTTGGCTTCCTCTTTAACTGTGTGACAATGGGAGCTTCAATCATAATTATCAATTCCACAGACTCGTCAGGCTATAGTTTTGCAGGTTGGATCATCTCTGTCTCTTACCCCAGAGACATGGCGTAAAAGAACAGGATAAACATCCAGAATGCACTTCAAGGTGAATAGTAAAGAAGGGACTATTTCTCTGTATTCCAGTGTTCAAAATCAATATGTGAAGTGAAAGTAAATGAGCACTTTTCATTGGCAGTAAGTATAACCAACAGATATGAGGGATCATTATCACCCAATAATGTTTCACTTGCCTTAATCCTACTTTTCTTTCACTCTCACATAACCCATTAAGATGGGTATGATATCACCTCCATTTAACAGAGGGCAAAAGTGAGGCCCAGAAAGGCTAGGGAACTTGCTCAAGTTTACAAAGCCAGTAAAAAAAAATTTTGTTTTAAATTATGAGATCTACAAGGGACAAGACAGGGGTAGGGAATTAAGAGATACAAACTACTATGTATAAAATAAGCTACAAGGATATATTGTACAGCACAGGGAATAGAGCCAATGTTTTGTAATAACTATAAATGGAGTATAACCTTTAAAAATTGTGAATCATTATGCTGTACCCTTGAAACTTATATAATACTATAAATCAACTATACCTCAATAAAAAAATTATAAGAGATATACAAACTGACATGGTTTATATAAGAAAGGTTACAGATTTTGGTGCAATGGTATATGCAAACATTAGATCCTTTGGGGGAATGGTAGTTCTTAAACTTAGACTTAATCACTAGCTCATAGATAGGAGAGCTTACTTATGGTGTCTAGAGATAAAAATAGAGATGACAGACCAACACATTCTTTATGTGTCAAGTAAACTATGACCTTATGTTTCTAAGTTAGACTAGTTTTGATTTTATACAGTAGCCACCAAGGACCGGAAGAATCCACGATAATCTTTTGAGAACAGAGATTAATCCAGAATTCCTTAGAACCATAATGTTGTCTAAAAGGGTTTAACTACTGATGTAGTCGTGCTGCCTCATTTATCCAGTAATCACTACATCTGACACTGTGTTTCCTTCAGCACTTGGATGAACTACCAACAGCTAGAAAACCATGACCATGAACTATTTAAACAGTGAAAATACAAGCCAATGAAGTCAAAATCAGTAGCAGTAGGGTGTAGGTGTTCATTTGCAAATCACGACTACTAATAAGCCTTAGGAGACAGTGATATTAGAAGACGATAGTATCCAATCAACAAACTGGGTTTAGACAGATATTCTGAGCATTAGGAATAATTCCCGAAGTGCCTCCTTCTATGAAACCAGTATAAACAAATCCTTTCCCTTAAAATCCGTTGATGGGTTATTTTGAAGAAATGGCAGAAACATGGACCAAGAATCTCTAGTATTAAGTTATTCTTTAAACATTCTAAAAATTTCAAAGCTTTACAATTCCTTTTGCTAGTTCTCCCATACTTATCACGCTATACATTCATCAGGGCAAATCTAACCCCAAAAAAACAAATAAATAAATGAGCAAATAAAAACCTAGCAGATCTACCACCTCCCTGGATACCACTGATGTATTCTGGGATCTTTTCTAAGAGGTCTTTCAGATGATTATTCAGTTCTCATCTATAGAGAGAAATCCTCTCCTTGACCAAACTTGAGCCAGGCTCCTCTGAGCCATTTGCTGAACTAGGCTTGACCTTCGGTTTCTGTCTCTTGTCTTTGTAGAGTCCAGTTTTAGCAAGAATCTAAGTCAGTTTAGGCAGAATTCCCACCCAGATTACTCACTGTCTACATCCTCCGTGTAATAGTTGATCACCCTGGTGTGCCTTCAGCAAGAATCCTATTAGTTCAGTTTAGCAAAGAATTACCCTACTCGTAGCAATTTTCCATCCAGTCACCCCTACCCTGCTCCTTGGCTCTAAATCCCCACTTGCCCATGCTGTATTTGGAATGGAGCCCAGTTCTATACTGAGTTCTCTTTTCCCCAACTGCAGCAGTTCCTGAGTAAAATCTGTTTTGACTGCTTTAACCACCATCCAGTTCTGGTTTACTGTGACAAATGGATCAATTCCAACAGATGATATTGATGTTCATGATGACTATGGTCCAGGTACTCTTCAGACATCTACAACTGTCTTGGAATCTATGCCTTAGTTTCCTCATCTCTAAAGAGGAGATAAAGATCGAATCTCCTTCACTTTGACGACTAAACGAGTTAATACAGGTAAAACACTTAGAAGAACACCTGGCACATACCAAACATTCAATACATGTTATCTACTTTTATTGTTATTATTACCAAATTCTGTGTCTATAAGTTATCCTAAACCTCTAGTGATTTAGCCATATGAATATTTCAGTATTATAAAGTCTTTTTATTAAGCTCTACATACTTGCTCTTCAAGCAAAATTTTCAAATACCATGCAAGTGTCCCACACGTAACTCCAAGTTAAGAAGTGGATATCTGTAAATCACACATGAAAAATCCTTTCTGTCCACATACAAACATATCAATATAAGAATACAAATGCATGCTACATATTCACACGTGAATGGATTTAAAATCTTTCATGGTTTTAAAGAGAAATAGTACCTACAGAGGTATGAAAAGTGAGTAATCAAGAAAGTAAGGTGGGTATTAACAAATCAACATACCAGAGGGAGGGCACAAAAGAAAGGTATCAATAATATTCTGTCACACATAGAACCATGTCTGACTCTTACTAGACTCTGAATAATTTTTTTTTTTTAGTTGAAATAATCTGAAGATACCAGGCTATAAGCTTTCCTGGGGGCTCAGTAAATGTTAGCTATCAATGAAAAGTGCTGATTCACTTTCAACTCACATATTTGGTATTTGCAACACCTTTCAGAGTTCCTAACCCAAAGGATCTAGGGAAACTTGTTACACAAATGAATAGATAAGTAAATAAACAAATGAATTAAATCAATGTCATTGTAATGTGAGCATCTCTGGTCTTCTGCCTTTACTCAGTCTAGGGCTTAAATTTTCCTTCTCTCTACCTGTGTATGTCTTCCTCTTGGGGATTGCTTCCTCCCTCCATTTCCTTTGTTTACTCTCTTTTTTGTATGTGTGTCACCTTTCTTCCATTTCAATCTCTCCTTAACTGATTACGTGAACAAATTGGCAAGATTTAGGTCAAAAATGGAAGATTAAAAACACGTTTTAAACTTCCTTTTCTTCTCAGAACACTACTAAAATGAAAATATGGATTTGTTTTCCCCAAAGTATAAATCCTCAAGGACAAAGAGACACCGTCAGCAAGATATTAAAAGGTAGAAATCAGACGGACGAGTGGTAAATGACTTAGCAAACCTGCAAACCCTGAAACTGGTCTGGTTAATGGGGAGGCCCCAAAGCATCCAGCGTACGTGACAAATCCTAGAGGTGTTCAGGAATTGAAGTTACCTGGTACCTCTGAAAGGACTGGGTGAAGGCAGAGCTAACAGGTTGAAAGTCTGTCTAGAAAGAAAATCGATACCCTCTCCAATCTCAGCAAAAGATAGAAAATTTGCTCTCTGGATAGCATAAGCTGGGGAATTCTAGGCAGTATCAGGCACAATTAGGAACAGGGATACTAAACCAGAAATTGTTAGACTGAGTGAAAGTCTATTCACTGAATGGGGAGATCCCTAGCCCCTTTCCCCAACTCAGATCCCAGTACAGAGTCAACTAGATTTGTACCTTTCAAAGGTAACTCAAAGTCTTTTCAAGGAAATATGATCACCCAAAGAGGAACAACCTAATGATACAGACAGGTGAGTGATATGCTACACCAATGGTGTAGAGGAACCTCCACCCCTAACACGTACATAGGGTGCTTAGAATCAGGATTTTCAGTCCTCAACCTTAAATAAGAGTGGTAAGCCTGAGAGCACCAGACATCTGAGGAGAGCCGCTCGTACAGCAGAGACTGAATCCATCAGGAAAAAAGGAAATTGAAAGAAACAGATGTTGCAGGGAGAAGAAAACAAACCAAAAATCCTTCTCTCTCAGGCAGATGACAGAAGATCTTACAGCCATGAAAAAAGAATAGGATACTACAAATATGTAATGTTCTGGGACAAAGGAGAGCTCTTAGAAGTTAAAAATGCAATAACAGAAAGAAAAAAAAAAAACCTCCCAGAGAAGGACCAGAATGTAAAGTTGCAGAAATCCCTCAGAAAGTAGCTCAAAAAAAGTAAAAACAACAGAAAAGAAAATTAGAGAATCAACGTAGGAAGCTCAGATAAGGGAGATCAGCTCGGTGCTTTGCGATCACCTAGAGGGGTGGGATAGGGAGGGTGGGAGGGAGGGAGATGCAAGAGGTAAGAGATATGGGAACATATGTATATGTATAACTGATTCACTTTGTTATAAAGCAGAAACTGACACACCATTGTAAAGCAATTATACTCCAATAAAGATGTTTAAAAAAAAAAGATGCTCTTCCAAATAATAGAATTCCAGAAACAACAAAGCAAAGAAAGTTGATGAAAATAAATCAAAGAAATGATTAAGAAAAAATTTCCAGAACTGACATATCTGAACTTTCAAACTGAAGAGCCCACTGAGTGTCTAGCTCAAGAGAAAAGAGGAAACCCAAACAAACCCTTTCCTAGTGAAATTCAGAGTAAAGGGAAGATTTCACAGACTCCATTCTTTAAAGTTGGCTCCTAGCCAAAGAGGAATCAGAATGACACTGATCTTCTCAATGCGACTGAAAACCAGCAGACAACAGAATGACACAAATATTCAAGAAAAATTATTCCTAATCTAATTTTCCCTGAAAAGGAAAACTACAAATTGTGAGGATTAAAAAAAAAAGAAAAAGAGGTCTCAAAATTTACTCTCCTGCATCCTTTCTTAGGAAGCTGTTGGATGAACTGTGCCATAACAGGAATATAAACAAAGAAAGAAAACAACGTGGAATATAGAACCCAGGGCCACCAACACAGAAGAGAGACAGAGATAATCCCCAGGATAATTGTTAGGGAGATCCCAAGACTAAAGTTGTGCAACAGGTGTAGAGAGGGTACAGTCCTGGTTACAGCAGAAACACAGAGGGCTCCCAGCAGGAAGTCACCACGAAGATTTGAGCTTACAGGGTGTTTGATGTCTCTGAACATACACAGAAGAGATTTACATTTCAAGCAAAGAGTCTTGAGGGGAATTAGTAATAGATATCTAAAAATTAAGTAAACCAGAATGTAATTATTATCAAGGAACATATACAAAAAAAAGGGGGGGAAATAGAGTATACTATGTGACGTGGTTGTGAAGAAATGTCACAGTCACAATAATATAAAAACTGAATATAGTTCAAACTAAAAATTATATACAGGAAGACGGGGGAAGGTTGTACGTGTGTGGCCTGAAGGAGAAAGTAAGAGGATGAAATCTTCCTCCTTCACACAGGGTGTTCAACCGGGAAAAAAATAACTCATTAAAAATAAATTATTTAGCAATATGGATATAAATACTCAAAGAGGCAGCTAAAATCGATGAAAGGGGGTATCTTTGGAAAATAGGAATGGAGGGAGAAGGGAACCAGAGAGCTCTGTTGCTTACAATTGACCCTGGGGAACCATCTGACTTCTTAAAATTTATGGGTGTGGACCACTATAAGAAAAATAAAAACAAAATTGACAAAGAAATTAAGGGATTTTATTTATTATTTTAATTTTAAAATGTCTTGCTTCTTATTAATATTTTAAAACTCAGGTGGATTGAGATGGCTGCATTTTCTCTTTTACCTGAAAGATCACATTTAAAAAAAATTTATGTGTGATCGTCAGTTTATTTTCCCCACTGTGGGTTATGGGTTTGGAGTAAGAATGCAGTGAGCCATTTCTACTGCAGCGAGGAAATCCTCCATGAATTGTCCCCCGCCCTCCCCCACTCTGTCCTTTGTACTCCTTCAGGACCTAACTACAGTCCTCTCATAGCAATTCTAATTCTTTATATTAATTATTTCTTTCCATGTCTAACTTTTGTTAGTAGACACTGAATTGCTTGAAGACAATATATCTTATTCATTTTTGTATATCTAGTATCTAGCCTAGAGCCCAGAAAAAAATAGAGGGTACTCAATAAAAGTCCATTAACTGAAGGAGGGAGGGAGGGAGGGAGGGAGGAAGAGGGGGGAAAGAAAGAGAGAGAGAGAGATTATAAGGGGGAAAGGGAACTGGTTGTGAGCAAATGTCTGGACATTGGATATGACTCATAGAAAAAGAGACATCTGGAACACTCCAAGATTTAGTAGCGCAGTAGAGGAAGAGAAGCTAGTGCAAAAGAATGAGAAAGAGCTGCCAGGGAGTCAGAAGGAAAATGGGAGATGTGGGATCACAGAAGGACAGGTACGTGCAGAGTGCTTTAAGAAGGAGCACTTCTTGGTCCTCCATGGTTGACAACATCAGCGCTACTGAGAGACCCGGTTAAGTGAGGACAGAATTACCCACAGGCTTTGCACGCTGACGTAGCTGGTGTCCCCGGCAAGAGCCACTTCCAGGGAGAGGCGGAAGGAAAAGTCACATTGGACTGGTTTGAGAGAAAATGTAACTGAAAAAGCAGAGACGGTAAGAAGAGCCGGCTCTGTAAAGGAGTTTGCTAGGACAGAGGGCAGTAGAAGAAGGAAGATGTGGAGCTGATAAAAACATGAATGCAAATATTACTAAGGCATAACTGTGTGCTGACAGCCAAAATCCAGTGTAGAGGCGGAAACCGGTGTTAGGAGAGGAAGAGGACACTACAGCAAGAACAAATTTTTTGAGAAGAGGAGAGGGGCTGTGGAGAGGCTTGCTTGGTCTCAGCAGGAACAACAAACACTTCTATTCTAAGGGCAGCGGGACGCTCTGTAGGAACAGAGGAAGAGGGCTTGATCGAACTGGCAATGAGAAGGTGAAGTAGTTCTCATCTGATGGCATCTAGTTTTCTGATAAATATGCAGCATTTACAGACAATGAAAGGAGAGCTTTTTCTTTTATTTATTTATTTTTTATTTATTATTTATTTTTGGCTGTATTGGGTCTTCGTTTCTGTGCGAGGGCTTCCTCCAGTTGCGGCGAGTGGGGGCCACCCTTCATCGCGGTGCGCGGGCCTCTCACTATCGCGGCCTCTCTTGTCGGGAGCACAGGCTCCAGACGCGCAGGCTCAGTAGTTGTGGCTCACGGGCCCAGTTGCTCCGCGGCATGCGGGATCCTCCCAGACCAGGGCTCGAACCCGTGTCCCCTGCATTGGCAGGCAGATTCTCAACCACCGCACCACCAGGGGAGCCCAAATGGAGAGCTTTTTCTTTTAAAAGGAGTAAAAGTGAGTTGTACAAACAAGGAAAAATTCCAGTTTTTTTGAATAAGATGTATTGGCTGGGGAAAAATAATAACTACAGTGCCAAGCTCTGAAACATGCCTCTAGGAAATATTAAAAGGTGTTCTATATCTGTAAAGGGAGAGGTACATAATTTGACTTTACAAGCCAAGAAACCACTGCAGTGTTTCTGAACTCAAGGTAACAGCCCCCAGTGCAGAGTTATTCAGAGAGCATTTAATAGTAGACATTTTCAAAATGTAAAACAGGAAAAACCACGTCTATTAGGTGTTTACATATATTTTACAATTCTCATGACAACCCTATGAAATAATTATTATTTCTCTTTTGAAAATGAGCAAACTGACACTCTAAAAGATTAATTCATCTAAGTCACACGGTTGTCAAATAGCCAAAGTGGAAATCGAAAGTACATCTGTCTGATTGCTAAGTTCAGTTCTTTCTATGACCCTCTACTTGGAGCCTTCCATGACTTCATGAAATGCCATAATTTTTTAAATGTTCACTTTAGCTAGCACTCCAAGTTTTAAAACAGTCATCATTTTTAAGCTCCATATTTCAGTTTATTCAGAATTATGTATAACTCAGTTTTAGAGTGATACATGCAGAATTCATTCCTCTTCTGTATACTTATTAATAAACATCGCTTAGGAATACCTCTTGAGAATGGTGAGAGATGTAACTTGAAACAAGAATCTAGTTAGAAATAGCTTTAAGAGCAACAGGCTTCATTTGAGGCTCAGGTGCTCAAAATACATGCATACATTAAAACAAAAAGAAGGGGGCTTCCCTGGTGGCGCAGTGGTTGAGAATCTGCCTGCCAATTCAGGGGACACGGGTTCGAGCCCTGGTCTGGGAAGATCCCACATGCCGCGGAGCAACTAGGCCCGTGAGCCACAACTACTGAGCCTGCGCGTCTGGAGCTTGTGCTCCGCAACAAGAGAGGCCGCGATAGTGAGAGGCGCGCGCACCGCGATGAAGAGTGGACCCCGCTTGCCGTAACTGGAGAAAGCCCTCGCACAGAAACGAAGACCCAACACAGCCAAAAATAAATTTAGAAACAAAAACCGCAAATGAGTTTAAAAAAAAAATTTTTTTCTGTTAAACAGGACAAAAGTACAGAAGCAAGATCTCCAATATAATGTCTGGCACAAAGTAAGAGCTCAGTAAATGTTAGTTTTATTCTCTTTTGCTCCTAGCGTGCCAGAAACTAGAAAGACCAAAGATCCGGTGTCCTAAATAAGTCCTTTAAAATAGTCTATTATCTATGAAACTGAGAAAATTGCTGGTGACATATTTTAGAAGTTCTATGGATAAATATCACTGATCCATTAATGGGACACCTGTCTCTCTGAAATATTGGGTCACCTTGATTTCATAGTCCACATTTCTCAAAACTTTATGACAACAGTGTAAAATAATATACTTTAATGGAAATGATTTTCAAAATACTTTTTAATGAATACACATTAGCTGCAGTATATCGCAAGGCTCTGTTGGATGCACACACAACTAAAGCAAGTGATCTCTCTCCTTGACATATGCTTCCTGGATGTGCCCCAATCTCCAGGCAATTCTAAGTCAAGTATGATAAGGCTAAGCACAGGAAGGGGGAGAGAAATGGGAGAATCCGTCCTTTCCTATTTGATTGTCCCAACCCACGCATCTATAAAATCTGGGTGCATAGTACTCTGGGGAAGTGGGGAGAACACATCTCATAATTGAAAATCAAAAAGCCTGGTTATAAGTACCTCTTCCTCAAAGTATCATGCACTCAGTTTTACAGGCACCCAGGAAGGGACGCTTTTAATGATACGAAAGGAAGACTGGCTTTCCTGTGTGAGGCCCAAAGCCTAGAAACCATAAAAAAAGACATTTGGCCTCACAAAATTTAAATCTTTTGTGTATCAAAGAAAATTATATAAAACAATAAAAACAAAGAACTGGGAAACAATGTGTGCACCATCTTTAAAAGGAAAAGATTTATTATGTAGAATAGATCGCCTACTCAGCCAGCTATACTGGACTCTCCAAGGAACAGCTACAAGTCTCTAGGAATGGAAGACGCCCTTCTTTTGTCCCTTCCTCATGCCTGTGTTGTCCCCAGAAACAACAATGAGACCCATTCAGACAGACACCTGCTAAAATTGTTTTCAAAATCTGTGTGCTACTCTATGGACAGAAGCATAACCAGGGACTAAGGAATATACACGATTTCTTCTATCAAAATTGTAACTCCTAGTTAGAGTATATAAACAGTGTCAATTTAAAGGTGAGAATTGCAGGCACAGAAGCAAAGGGCCTTACAGTCCCCTGGTCACATGAGCGACTCTCACATCCCCTAGCACTCCAAGATTATATTCTGAAACCACCAATCAGACACAGATTGAAGGGAAATTAAATATAAGGAACTTCAGTTATTTGCTTCAAATCTAAATGTGGAGAAAACTGAAGGAAAGCCCTGAACTATCAGTAGAGATCTGAGTGCTGGACCTGGGTAGGCTGTAACTGATGACAAGGTCATGTGCCATCATCCCCCTCCTGTCTGGCCCCATTTCTCTCTCATAAGTTAAATGAGAGGTTTGGTCTCCTTCAGTGGTTCTTCAACCCTGGCTACACATTGGGATCTCTCGAGGTGCTATAAAACGATATAGGGTCTGCGTTGTAAATCAACTATACTTCAATAAAATTAAAAAACAAAAAAACACATTAGAGAGTCTGAGTCAACCCAGACCAATTAAATCAGGCTCTCAGGTGGTGAGACCCAGGCACTGATAATGTTTAAAACCTCCCCAGAGGATTCTAATGTGTAGCAAGGGACTGAGAATCTCCAAACCCAGTGATGAGTTCTGTGTTGGAAAGTTTATGATGCTTTAGCCAGAGCTGTGGCTGGGCTCTTGGTTAGAGACCAAATCATACTGATTCACCTCCATTCTACCTTCTTCAGTATATTGGAATGAGCTCACGCCAGTGCTTAAAATTCTCCCACCTTTGTTTCAGAGGAGTTGAGTTCAATTTCTCTCCCCTACCGCAAGAGTCTATAATAAAGTTTCCTTGCCTATTTGACGCTGGTGTAATTTTTCTTTGACAGTGAGTTTGCGTTTTGAGTGACACTTCCTGCAGAAAAATGCAGATGAGCTGAGTGGTCTATTTTCAAGGAGATTCAGAAGCAGAACTTATAAAACAAAGTTCTCTCTTCTGCTATCAATACTGCACCCCAGGGGCCAGGTTCATCTCTTAAAGACCTCAGCGTCTTTGGGATTTGAAATCCTGTCAGGCCCTTCCTTGTTGTTGAAATTAATTTGGTGACTTAAGTCTGCACTCGTTCATTTATTAATGTTTATTCAACATCTACACACATCACCCAGAACTGAGTGGGACCTTCTACAGAAATCAAGCTTACAAAACATAATAATAGTGTTGAAATTAACTGATTTCAATTAATACTCCCTGGGTGCAGTACTGATAGCAGAAGAGAGAATTTGGGTTAAAATTAAAGAGAATGCACTTTGCTATTTCTTGCAATCAAAATGAACTCAGACAATGTGTAATCTCTCCCTTGACACCAAGCATAAACACTGTCATTTGCGTATTGCTCCAATACCAACTTGGGATTTGAGGTAGGTTGCTTCTCCTCTCTGTGTCTCAGTTTCTTCAGCTCTAAAATGAGGGCATGGTACTAGATCCTCTTATTTTTTGCATTATAAACACGACTTGTCTTTCACCCCAGCATGATAGAGGGGTTAGAGTGGAACAGAATCAATGTGGTGGTGGAGGAATTGGGCCTGAGATTCCCTCCACCTCAGCTAGCACACACGCAGATACTGTCTTGATCCATAATCAAACCAATGATGACACGAAAGACATTCTCATTCACTTTCCAGATGGCATCAAGATGAAGTACCTTGCCAAAGGATTAGAACAGATTTTCTCAACCTTGACTACACATTAGAATCGCCTGGGGAGTTTTAAAAGAAAACTGATTCCTGAGTCCAGCACCCCAGAGTCTAATTTAATTGGTCTGGAGTGCAGCCTGGGGAATCAGTTTTTAAAGCTCCTCAGGTGATTCTAATATGTAACCAAGGGTGGGAACCACTGCCTTAGAAGATGGAATTTAAATTCCTTAAGGCATTTCAGAGGTGCTTAATTGCAGTGTCAAACTAATCGAAGAATATGCAGGAATGCGCATCTAGGAGCAGCAAACTGCATTAATATTGTAAGCAGTGTAAGTGGAGCAGAGAAAAAAGTGGGCATGGTGATGAACCAAGACATGGTGACCTGCATAAAGGAGAAGAAGCTAATACACACAAACGTAAAGCAGCATACCCAGCAAGGGTAAGCTATGCATAGAAAAACAGGTGAAAGCAAAAGAGGAAGCTGCAGGCATTCAGTGTCTACTGTATTAGGCATTTTGCTTATGTTATCCTATTATGTTTTTAACATCCCCTGGAGACAGGTGTTATGAGATAGCTACTGTTATCATTATGTCAAATTTCAGAAGGTGGCTCAGTGACATTATATAACTTCCCCAAGGTTATCCAGGGCCCGTGCTTGTACTAAAAATTCAGGTCCATCTAAAACTCATAGTCTATTTTGTCCAGATTATTAATGAAATTACTAAGAACAGAGTTGGAATTTATCAGTTTGACAACTACTTCTTGCCCCCAAGATAGACACGCACCCTTATCATGTGCTTGCACTCTTTCCATGTCTACTCTTCAATGTCTGGACATGGCCAGTAAAAAGTATATTAATTTGATGACTAAGACTTGATAATTTCATATGTAAGTCAGCTGTGCCTACTCAAACACTATTCTAAGAAGAAATTTTATATTTCTACTACAAAGGTGTTATATTTATAACTTGGATCACCTCATAAATGCTGAGTTTTTCCTTGTCTTTTTAGACATATAGGTGATGTGTTCTTGCTGTTCTGTTTTTCTAAAATTGCCCATATACAGGCTAGTTTAAAAGCTATTTTCTCGTTGTGACCATGAAATTTTGTTTCCTTCATTCTGCTTCCTTGGAAGCAGATCAAATCATTGAAAATGTTGATCAAATCATTTAGTGCCACAGGCTTCCAAGTAGTTGCTTTTGTACCCTTTATCAATTGATATTTTTAAGTTCTTATGCTTTCCTGCCTTATAGTCACACTTTTTAATTTAATATCTCAGCCCATCCATCTCCTCATTTGTAAATGTCACTTCCGCAGCAGTTCTTTTCCCTGGAAATTTTGTAAATACAAATGCCATTCTTGGTTTTCTCTCCCTCTTGTCTTCTTTTTGCAAACCATAGACCTACAATCTGTGTCTTATTGTGCTGTGCTTTTTCTGTCTAACTTGCTCTGTGCCGTATTGGTTCCGTTTTTGGCTCTGCACTACGAGAGAGGGTGTTTTGGGCCCCCTTTCATTCTGCTTCTTCAGAGAAACAGAAGCAATTTAACTTCCTTAGCTCTGATTCATAGACGCTTTCACGTGCTTGGGGCTTTTGATGTTCTGCTGTTCATTTGATTCAACAAATAACTGAACATTCCCAAATTTACCTGCTGGCCATCTACTTCCTTTGCCAGGCAGTGTATTTCCATAGCACTTTCAATATCTGACAGACATTCAATTAAAAGTGGCACACAGAGGAGGAGCAGGGATGGTGAACAGACCCTCCTCCTCCAGCTCTGTCTTCTTTGATGAGTTGGCAGCCAGAAAAAGGCTCCCGGATGCCAGCTTTCAAAGTCCCTGAGCTAGGAGCAAGGGAGCAACTGGACGAAGAGATAATTTCTCTTCCTGAAGGAGCTCCGGGCATCAAGCCAGGGAGTTTAATAGTGAGTGCCATCATGTTTAATAGTTTAACCCAAGGGAAGTTAAAAGGAAAGGGATAAGGGAGGTGGGCGAGTTGCTAGAAACTGGCTGAAAGCCCGTCCATCCCTGGATTCAATCTTGGACTTGCCAGCAAGATGCAAAACATGTCCTAGCAAGGGAGTGGTCCCTGTGGGTTAAAGAACACTGGATCTTTTTCATGGAGTCTGTACCGTAAAGGACCTCAGATTCTCATACATCACTTGAGAGGTAAAGGGTTTCCCTGGCCCTTCTTTCTCCCTCAACGGAAATTGAATTTTCCTCCAGTGAAGCAGATGTCACCAATTTAAGAGAAATAAATAGTCCATTTCCCACCCTAGTATTTACAAAGTAAAATTCACGCCTACTATTGTACAAATACATTTGTGAGTGTTCAACACAATGCCTAAAATCAAGTAATCAATCGATTATTTTTATTATTCTTAATTAATTGGCTGCAGTGAGCACAAGTCCCTTGAAAAATTAAGATTAAAAATGCTCCTTTATAAAGTTATGATGAGAATTCAAAGAAGATTAGAAACGCCTATAAAGGTGATTAATATAATGTTGACAAATAAGAGGTACTCAATAAACTGGAGCTACTCTTAACATGTATTAATATTTCTTTTACTATATTTTTTATTTAGGAGCTAATAAATAAAGTTCTGGAAGAAAATCCCACAAGAACAACAATAACAAAACAAAACAAAAAAAAGTCCCAGCAATAAGAAACTTCAGCCGCACTTTGAGCTTTACTCCTCATTTCAAACCACACTATCTCACATCCTGATTCTCCAAACAAAATCATCAAAATATCTCCAACTCTGGAAACTATGCCCTAGGTTTTAAATAGTGAGAGATAAAAGTCCCAGGGACCATCAACCTTTAGGAGTATAAATAAAAGGAGAACCAACAGTAACAAAGTAAAAAATAAGGAAAAGCGATCAAAAGTATAAGAGCAGAGGTAAGGAGCCCAAAAGAAAGCACTGTAACAACGCCAAATTCTGCACTGATGCGAGATCAAATAGGAAAGTGCTTTGGGGTTTCTGGAGGCAAGGTGCTCTATGGATGAAACTACAGCATTATTCTTGCCTTTGCTGAGATGAAGAATGAGGCCATGTAAAAAGAGCGCAAGTGTCCTCAAAAGCACTGTATCTGCCCATGTCAAATTTCAAACTAATTTGCACTGCTCAACTTTGTAAAGAAAAGAAATAAAATACTTCTTAAATTATCCCACGCATGACATATCAAAACTTTGGTGGAGACTGACGGCTAAGCGCATGTCGTTATCATTAGCACGTGTTGCTACCACAGCTCCACACGTAAACCACTTTTAGAAATCTTTAATCACTAGGAAAATTAATCTCACAACGAGTTTGTTCTCAAGAGAAAGATGGTGCCATTTGACAGATATTATGCAAAACGTGAACCAGCACAAAGTACATGACAATTATTTTGGTTTTCAACAAATGTTGACTCTAAATTTTGTTAGATGTACTTAGTAACAGCATAGTTCTTTGAACAGAAGATAACATATTGGCACACAGGAATACATCTATTAATCATCAGGTGGGAATGATCATTTCAGAAGCCTGTTTGGAACATTTCATTAGCATCTAACAGAGAAAGAAAGGTAAACTCTGAAAGCATTGTACAGTGATCCAAAATGAAATTTTTCTTAAATGTGACTTCTCAAGACAGAAGTACATATTGTTTTTCAAGATCGCCAAAAATCTTAACGTGTATATACGAAGTTGCATAGAAGTTCAGGTGACCTCCCCAAACTAGCAGTTCCCAGTTAACAGCAAGGGTGATGGTGGCAAGCCTCACCTTTATCTCCATACATGCTCCCATCATAAGATGTGGGCTTTTACAGGTATAGGCTGAAACTACAAGGGGATTGCAGAATATTGCACTATAAATGAGCTGTTCGTAATTTTGTTAAGAATGTCAGGTTTGGATTTGGACTGAAGTCTTCCCCAAATTACTTCCCCTGGTGCCCAGCTAGTTATGCCATCAATAAATGTCAATAGAGTCAAATCAATATTTGTCATTGTCATGTTAACTGAGGACAACAGAGGAAATACTTAGGGATTTCTTAGCTGTCCAAATGGGCAAAGTTGGCCAAAAGATGCTTTCTAAGAGCACTGTATTATCTATCTTATATAATCCTCTAACAGTTCCGTGATTATATCACCAAACTAAAGAGATCTCTAGGACGGGGCAATGGTGAACACAGGGACATACAGTAAGTTCCTAACAAATGCCTGTTGATGCTTTTGCTTTTTATTTACTAAAGGGTACATATAACTCTGATAGTTATTAAACCTGTAAGTGTATATTCACATGCAATTGCAAGAAATAACAGAAATTCTGTATACACTTTACCTGGTTTCCACCAATGGTAATATCTTGCAAAACTATAATATAATAACAAGGCTATTGAAATTGTTACAATCTACCAGCCTAATTCAGATTTTCTTAATTTTCCTTGTCCTCAATGGTGTACATATGAATATTACGTTCTATACAATTCTATAACATGCATAGGTTCGTGTATCCACCACTATAGATAAGATACAGAACCGTTCCATCACCAAAAGGATCCCTTCTGTTGTTCTTCCATAATGCCACCCGCCTAACCCCCAACTCCTGCCAACACTAACCTGTCTTCCTATTCTCTAATGTTATTATCTCAAGAATGTTATACAAAGGGAATCATACAGTATATAACCTTTGGGGACTGGCTTTTTGATTCAGCATAATTCCCTTGACATTGATCCATGTTGTTGGATGTTTCACTAACGCGTTCCTTTTTATCGTTCAGTAGTATTTCTCCGGGTTAAATGCCCAAGAGTGCAATTGCAGGGTCATATGGTAATTGAATGTTTACTTTTCTAAAAAAATGACCAAAATTTTCTAGAGTGGCTGTACTACTTTAAATTCCTACTAGCAATGTATGAGTGACCTAGTTTCTTTACATCCTTGCCAGAATTTGGTGTCATTAATTTAAAAAAATTTTTTTTGACGAGGAATTTGCTTTTTAATTTAATACTTCTTACCACACAAGACATCTCGTTTATAGAAAAGCTAGAATACAAAGAAAACAAAGCTTCTCATAACCCCACCACTCATTGATAAGTACTCTTAGTATTTATTAATATTCTGATATACTTATTTCTAAAATGGATGTATGCTTTTCACAAAGCAGAATCACAATTTTCATCACATTTGGTGAGCTTTTTCTCTCTTAAATGTATCATAAAGCTTTTTCATAGATAATAAACATAGATATACTATAGATATACCATATTGTATTGTTATATACACCGTAGTTTAAAGAATTTCTGTAGACTGACTCACTCTTTAGCAACTAACTATTCAGATTTATACCCAGCAACATGTATAATAATTTCGTTTTTGGAGCTAATAGAATTTATCCATTTATTTAGGCATGTAGTGATATCTCATTGTGGTTCTAATTTGCATTTCTCTAGTGTTTAATGATGTTGAATGCCTTTTCATGTGCTTATTTGCCATCTGTATATCCCCTTTGGGGAAATGTCTGTTCATGTGTTTTGTCTATTCTCTAATTGGATTCTATTTTTGCAGTTGAGTTTTGAGAATTCTTATATATCAATATATATAAGACTATATACACATGCTATTTTGTGTAAGCTTTGGAAGTGTTAAGGCACTAAAAATGCTAGAGTTGACTCCAATTTAGTACAGTAGATCTCATGGCTTTGAAAGAGCACCAGATCATCTGGCCAAATACCTCCTCTCTCACAGGTAAGGCTGCCTATGTTCACTTTGCAGATAAACAACTGGGACCCAGCAAAGTATGTGGCATGCCCAAGTCGAGCACTGCTAGTGGATGAAGAAGGAGTGGGCTCACTAGTGATGGAGAAATCACCTCCCTCATTTCTTCCTGGGCCTCAGTACCACATCTGCAAAGTTAAGGTGATACTGATGCCCTCTGTCTCCAAAAAGTTTAAAATCCAAGTCTATTCAGAAGGCTCAGAAGGCCACTGATTCCCAAATTCACAATGACTCTGCCCAAGCAACAAATGTCATCTGTTAGTGGTGGCAGAGCTGACCTGTTCTGGCCCATAGCTTTATGCCCTCCACCAGAACTGGATAAAATTACAGTTCGTAAATTGAGGAGCGTCTGTTCCACTGACCAAATAATATTTTATCAATATTTTGTCTGACTCTCCTTAGAATATTATACAATGAACATGCATGACAGAGTAAAGTTCTGAGGAATTTTAAGAAGTATAGAGTGAACAGTGAAAGAGGGTTGGAAGACACTGGTGCCCTTCCTCAGTTAATGCTGTTCCATCTACAGACTCCAAAGGAAAAGATACCATTATTGGAAACAGAATGTGAGGAGGTCTGAAGGCGTTCAAGTTCAACAGCAAGCTAGGTAAGAATATCAGGGCACAGGCAGAATAAGAGGGCCCGCCTATCTTTCTCTCTCCTTCCAGTGGGTCACTCAGCTCTCATAGCTAGGCAGGAACGACCAGAACAAACTCGCTGTCTCCCAAATAGCTCTGCTTGCAGTGAGGCATTAGGGACCCTAATAGTCTGTTTCGATTTTTTTTTTTTTTTTACTTATTTTTAACACAGTAGAAATATTTCAGATTTATTTTCTAGTTCATTACAGATCATAGGATTTTATCTGGGGGTCTTGACCACTAAATTAGCACTTTCCCTTCAGTATTAGTTTTCAGTTGCTGTGTTAACAAATCACCACAAACTTAGCAGCTTGAAACAACACACATTTATTACCTCAGTTTCCCTAGGTTAGGAATCCGGGCACAGCTTAGTTCTCAGAGTGCTAAAATCAAGGTGACAGCCAGGGTACATTCTCTTCTGGAACTTGGGGGCGCCTTCCAAGCTCATGTGGTTGTTGACGGAATTCAGTGCCCTGTAATTATAAGAGTGGGGCCCCCAGTTCCTGGAGGCTGGCTGCAGTTCTCTGCCACAGGACCCTCCCCACAGACAGTGCACATCACGGCCATTTGCTTCTTCAAGGTCAGCAGGAGAAGCACTCTCCAGTTTGCTAAGGTGGAGTCTTACAGATGTAACATAATTATGGGAGTGACACCCCATCACCTTTGCCGCGTATTCTGTTGGTTACAAGAGCCTCACAGATTTCACCTGTGCTCAAGGAATTATACAAGGACATGGTTCATTGGAGGTCACCTGAGGATATGTCTGCCACACCTACTGATGCTTAATTATGGGGGGAAAAAACCTTTCTTTTTGAATATCCCCCAGAAGGAATCAAGAGTACAGAGTGCACAGATAGTAAGGTTACTTTTAAGGTAGAGCTGCTCAGCTCTCTTCCAGGGTTGCAGACTTTGAAAAAGGCGATGGGCTGGACACAATCAAGAAACCAATGCAAATACTAGGGGGCTTGCTGATGACACCTGAAGTGTCTCCTCTGGATCAGCACCAGGTAAACAAAGGGCAAGTTTTTCACTCAGTGTTTGCCTGGGAGAAAAAATATGGTTCGGTGTCCATTTTGTAGACCAAAATGGCTTCGCACAGGATTAAATAATTATGTTTCCAGACACCTTGATAAACTCTCAGGATATTTCTGCTTTATCCTCTAAGCCATGGCCTCCAATCCCAGTTCTTCTACAATGTCTTCTCTCTCCCTCAGACTGCAAAACAAAAGCGAGTCTCCTCTTCTTCTCTCCTCCCTCAACATTCCCAGAATCTAATGATAGATTCTGACATTGGACAACAGCGACGTCACTTAATTAAAATTCTTATTGCATGGAGGGGATAGAAGAATGAAAATTCTGTCTTAATATGCAATAATTGAGCCTTCTCCCTCCACCTTAAAAGGAATAAGAAACTCATGTCTTTCAGTAACAATTCGTCCCCAGAAATGTCTCCATCCATGTTTCTTCATCTGGTTAAAAAACCTTTAGATTTCATTTATAAAGGTTCCAATGCCATTACTTTGGGTCACCCATTCCCACAGTTTCAACACTCTGTGTAGAGGTCCTCCAAGTGAAATCACTCAGCCTGAACATTCACAATCATTTCTGTCATTTGAAAGACCTCACCATATACATGTATTACTGATGCCACGAAAGCAACATATACGAAAAAGCTACTCTCTCTTTCCTTTAATTTGCTCTTTCTCCTGGCTTCTCAATTATTATTAAAAGCACCACCCTCCTCCCAGTTGCTCAGACTGAAATTCTGTCATCTTCATTTCCTCCCTCTCTTTGGGGGAATTTTTCCTGCCATCTCAACCTCTGCAGTGTTGTTTCCAGGTACCCCTGATTTTCCACTCTCAGTGCTCCCACCTCAGCCCCTGCCCACCTTCCTTATCTCCTGCCGTAGAGTTCATTTCTCCTTCCATCCTTCCTTCAGTTCCCTTTATTATCGATTCTACATGCTGCTTCCAACATGATCTTTTGAAAAACACCTCACATCACAGCATGACCCTACTGAAAAGCAGTGAATAGCTCTCTAAACCATAGAAAAGAAAATCCAAACTCCTTGGGCAGGCATTGGAAAATTTCCAGAATAAGGTACCAACTTATACAACTAGCATTATCTTCTGTGGTAATCACACTCCCATGGTGTCACTCAGTCACAGGCATTTACTCACTAATCTTTAACCAGCCTTCATCTGATTTCCCCTCCCTGCCTCTTATGCTTCTCTCTGCCTGGAAATCCCTATTTCTCTGTACATACATATCACAGTTCTTCTCATCTATTAGCAGTTAATTTGATAGCCACATGCCTCATGAAGCTTTCCAGATTTCCTCATCTATATCCTGATTTTTGGACAGGATATCAAGCAGTGGAGTACTGCCATGCTACTCCACACTAACGAAAATAGAATAAAAAGGAGGTACCTTGTTTTCTATGACATCAAGAAGTCTTTGACTATATAAAGGTTATTTTTCAGAAACTTTCCTAGAAAACAATTTCTCAAAATTCATCCTTTCACCAAACATTCATTAATTTTTAAACTATGTTCCAGAAACCTATTGTAGGTGTTGAAGAAACAAAGAGAGGAATTCTGACTACAAGGGTCTCAGGATCTGACAGGAAAAACAGATAAATAAGACACTATAGTACAATGGAATACCAATGATAGGTAAGTGAATCAAATAAGGAGACGATTATTCTGTTGAGAGGTGGAGGGAAAGTGATTTGAGAGAAGGCTCTACTGAAGAAATGATATTTAATTTGGGTTTGAAATGCTAAAATAGCATTTTTGAGCAGTTTTTATACACCAAGCACTTTAAATGTATTTCTTTCAGGTGATCCTCACAGCTACCATATGAAGTTGGTATTATTATTATTCCATTTTACAGATTAGAAAAAAAAACAAGGCTCAGAGAGCTTGGGTAACACAGCCCAACCCACACAGTTAATAAGTGGAATTGGGCTCAACACCCAGCTGTGGATAAATCCACAGCCCAGACACTGGCCATTGCTTCAACCTGAGCTCTAGATCACAACAAACTAGATGCCAATATCCCCATTTTAGCTTCCCCACAAATGTAGATGTTGAGCTTAGCACTGGAAGTTTTCTTACCAAGAAAGTACACTGAAGCACAAGCAACAGGTGGCAACATAAGCTTTATTGAATATTTTGTAGAGAAAATTTAGGAGAAGGCCACTCAAACACTCCTCAACTAATAGCTCAAAATTTTCTATTAGATGTTTCTATGTTCCTACATCCCTTGTCACCCAGCTGCCATCTGGGTGTTTCTCCTTCTCTCCCTTTCATGCCTAGGCTCCTTCACGAGGCTGCCTGCTCCTCTCTTCTTGCTCCTGAGATATACAGGGCAATTCCACTCATGCACATGCAAAGCCAACAGAGTGATCAATTAAAAAAAAAAAAAAAATGACCTCTCATGAGCAGCACTGATCCTTATTACAATGAAGTCTATCAGGAAACCTTTTGACACTAGAATTTGCTGCATGGGGACTTACCTCTCATGCCAAATAGATGTTTCAGGAAATGCTTCCTCCAAAATGCAATGCTATCACCAGAAAGAGCTCTGGTAAATAAAAATTGCTCCACAGTTTTACTATATTGGAATGTCATTCATATTCTGAAATATATTCATGTGATTTTCTCTAATGCATTTATGTATATCCAACCCCCTTTCAGTCAGATCCAGTGAGGAAGATAAACTATACTAGTTTTTAGATTTTAACAGAGATCAATTTTCTGTATGCATGTTAAAGAATTGAGACGGCCAAGAGAGAACACACAGAGAGGCAACAGGAAGATAGTAATTGCCAGAAGCAGCTACCCCCTGGCTGGAGGAACAAAGGGAAGATCATGGAAGCTCAGAGAGGAGGCTCAGGAGCCAGGATTCAGACCTCTGAGGAGGAGGAACAAACAAGGCTGGTTCTGGAAGTGTGGAGAGAAACCCACAAGTGGAACCAACTGCCGCAGTCCAGGTTAGAGGCCACTGCTGGGGGCAATGCCGCCAGAACAGGAAGCAAACAGGAAGGAGGAAGTCCCTTCTCCCTTCTCCTGTCTTCCAGTCTCCTCCTAGCGCCCCTACTGGCGAAAGACAAAAGTGCTTTGCAGAGTCTCACCAGTACAAATCCTAGCTGAACTAGACGCCTTTGGAGCTGAGAGAGGATACCTCGACAACCTGCAACCTGATATCTCTAGTTAACCTGAGCCATCTATCTGCCGGAGTGACAGAGGGAGCAACAGGGGTGGTGGCAGAGGATAAAGATTTCTACAGCAGGAATTCCAATGGAAAGATGCGATTGATATTCATCTTCTGCAATTTGCATGATGATTTTTGAGTTTGCAGCAAGATAAGACAGGCAATGTTAAAAGAGAAAGAATTTTCTAAATTCTTTTATCTCATCTTAAGAGATAAAGCCTAGAGGACCAGATAATTAAGTTTACCTTTATGCACAGGGTAGAAGGAGAAAATTACATAGATTGATAGCCTAAAGCTTGCTTCTTCCAGATCAGAAGACTGTGGGAAGAAGGAGGGATACTGTAAAAGTGAAAAGATCAAAAACAAAGGCTTTCATTTCCTTGACCCCTTTTGATGTCAAACCTCAAGGGGAGAAGGCAATGAGGAACATCTGGGTAGACAGGAGGACAGCTCAAACGCTTTGTAATTGGGGGCACACTCCCTGGGCATGCTGGGGGAAGCCTTGTTCATGGTCATTATCAAATGGCACAGGTTAACGCTGCAGCAATGTGATGGGAGGTAAGTAAGAGGCTCTGATTCGAAGTGATAAATAGTCCTTGTTTCCATGAGCTCTGTAAGGTATGCAGGGAATGAAGAAGTGCCCACATGCCCCAGTTAGCAGTTATGAATGTGCTGAAAGGCCCAGTGGGTGGGCAGGAGCCTGGGGAAAGATGAAATAAGCTATAGTGTGTTAGTTCATTGAGATCGAGACCAACAGCTAGAACCACAAACTCAAGGTAGGCTCCAGCCCATTGCCCAAGACTGGGCAGAGAAAGTAGATGCAATCCTGTGTGAAGAACACAGGTTTGACTACATGGGTCCACATGCAGACATTTTTCAATAAATATATTGGAAAACTTTCTGGAGATTTGCAACAATTTGAAAAAGCTCTCCGACAAACCACGAAGCCTAAAAATATAGAAAATTTTTTTAAAAGTTAGGTATGCCATCATGAATGCATAAAGTATATGCAGATATACAAATAACATTAAAAATGTGTTAATCAACTGTTTATGTTATCAGTAAGGCTTCTGGTCAACAGTAGGCTATTATTAACTGAAAAAATTAAAATTAGAAAAATTTAAAAGTAAACTATTACTCTGTCCATTTGAGTTAAACGGGACAAATTTGTGTCCCCACTATAATACTAATTCGTATATTGAAACATACTATTATTTCTAATACTGACTCTGAATTTTCATCAAAAAGCCATATAATGTAGAATTTAGGAGAATGGACTCTTTAGCTAGACCACCTGCCTACAAATCCTGGCTCCTTCACTTCTTAACTGGGTGGCCTTTGGTAATTTGCTTAACTATGCTTCACTTTCCTCATCTTTAAAATAGAAGTAATAATAGCTATTATTCAAATTTAGGTACATAGGGTTCTCAGAAAAGTTCTTGGCACACATTAAGTATTCAGTACATGCTATTATGATGTTAATGATGATTTATCAGGAGGCTTATCAGAGTTATAATTATAATCATTTATCACCTCTAGGCAAATAGCCAGGTTGGAAGGATGGCACAGAGCACAAAAGATGACATGAAGTCAACTATGAAAGGAGACCAGCTGAAAAGGCTCCACTAGCTCATTAACATTATCACCATATTCCACAAGAGAAGTTAGTTTCACTGATTAACTAACATGGCAGTACCTGATAGTCAAAAGAGGTCTTCTCCACCCAGATATAGGAGAGAACCAGCAAGAAAAGCCAGCAAGAATTCCAGGTGTTGTCCTATCTGCACTGGCCCCTTTCTCATTTCAAATCTGTAAATGCAATTGTAGAGCCTCTGCACTATAAAAGTTTAGATGCTGGAATTTAGATGGTCCTGCAGAGTGTTGCTATATCCTGTAATTCAGAGCAGTGACAACAATGGCAAAGCCATGAGAATCATATCTACTACCTGGCACTTATTACTCAGTTTTATCTCCTAAGGAGGAAAAAAAAGCCACAGGGTGAAAAGGTGGAAATACTCCTCTCACTGTACTGTCTCTCTTAAAAGCTACTACTGAGGATAAGTTGGTAGTAAAACACCAGGAGACTTCTAAAAGGATGTGTACCCCTGGGAGCCTAAAAGACAGTATCACCTTAGAATTGAAAGGTATCGATCTAATCAGGAATAATATTGTTCAATATGCGTTCCAGTTTCTTCTGATTTCCTGCATTTTAAAAGTAATTTAAGACAAGGTTTTCTGATTGTGGCTTTTTGCAGCAATTAAGAACCATTCTTAACATACTGTTTCATTAAAAAAAAAAGAAGATGAAGAAAGAAAAAAAGCAAAGTAGGACAGCTTCTGAAGAGTTGAACCTCATTCCAAAGAATCAGGAGATAGTCGTGTAATTTAGGAAGACCCACAATCCTCACAGCTACATAATACCATCTGCTTTAGGACTCCCAGGACTAATCTGATTCATTTCCTTAATCTCTGTTTATATCAGCCACCTAAAGAGCATCCTGACTCCCAGGTCTTTCCTCAGCTCCCAGATGTTATTTCCATAGACGTCTCGGGCAGTGAGGCAACATCAGCCCTATCCCAGCACTCTGTACCCCATTTCTTCTCTCCATACTACTTATCAACACCAGGTATACTACAGGTTTACTTGTTTGTCTGCCCCTCCCTACTAAACCGTAAGTTTTACAAGGGTAGGAAGTTTTGTCTTGATCACTGATATAGCCCCAATGTTTAGAACAATGTCACACAGATGGCATTTAGTTTGTTGAATAAACGTATGAATGAATTCACCCCTTCTATAATATTGGAGATGACTCTAGAATTGCTCTCCCTTCTCCTTTTCTCTGGTAGACAATCTCAGAGTAGGTGGGCAGAGGAGAAGGAAAGAGGTGCCATAGAGTTGAAAGGATCATCCAGTTTATTTTTCCCAAATTTAAGGTCTTTTCACCTCTGACCTCTGAGGGTCTCTGGGCTCCTTTGAGACTTGATTAAAAGGGATGATTCCAAGCAAGAAGGCCAAGGCCTGTGCATATACATGGCCACACATCAGGCTTTTCTACATTAAAACCCTAACACTAACCCTAACCCTAACTCCTTGGGTGAAAGCAACCTAACAAGTAAAGCCAAATATTTAAATGTAGGAAACTCATACCCTCTGTAGAAACTACTCAAGAACATTGAGAGTACTTGATAAAATCTCCGTGCTAAAGCTAGAATCTGACTCTGCGTTTGAACAGACCATACAACTTCAATTCAGTTTTTCCATCTATAAAATAGACTTAGGACTTCTAACTCACAAAGACACAAGAATTTGATGTGGGGCTTTAACATTCTGATTTGGGCAAATTCCATGTTGCTGGCATTTTATATCGGAGAGTCTTTATAAAGTCTATTATACCAATACCTTAATATTGTCACTCAGTCGCATTGCAGGCTTTTGATAAGGTGTGCTGGACAATGTGGCCAGACTAATTTGGATGAGATATAGAATAGAGAAGAAATGTTCAGTCTTAAGAATGGAGTAACTTTAGGTATTTAATGAATACGCTGATTCATTTCCGATTCTGGAAACAAAAAATAATCTGCTCACCAACAGTCCAGGAGGATACTCAAAAGAGCAACAGTGGATATTAGTATGAGAGTTTCAGGTAGGTGCAAGCAAGGCTGTCCTCAGAAACTTCAGATTTCCCTTCCTGAGCATGAGAATCTTCCCATTCTAACCCAACGGGTTAAAAAAGTAAAGGAAGCATGGATGTTTATAGAAAGCAATGCTTCCCTCCTACTACTGTTTTTTTCTTGTAGAGAGAGCTTAATTAGCATAATTCTGACCCTCTTCACCCTTATACTTTTCTAAGGTTGGTTAAGTGGAGTGACTTTTCTAATTGATACATTTGGGGAAAAGAGTTGGGGAAGCTTGACCTAATACTTTTTCCTCTTAGGAGAGAGCCTACCCATACAGAATCACTCTGTAAGTTAAGCAGAGGCTAATTCTTGCCAAGGTAGGCCTGAACTGGTCCAGCTCTGCATGTAACAGTAAGAGTAAATCTAGCTGATCCTGAGGTTTAATTCAGGTCCACTGCCTCTTACAGTAAGCTACATTTGCCAGTCCAACTCCATCCTTACCTGTTTCTCACATGGTTCAGAACCCAAGCAGAGAAGATTTATTTATCATGGCCCCAACACCTTACGTTCTCTTTTATTCATTCCATTTTCTAGTCTGTCTGAGCTATTAACTGTTCTCCATACTGCCACAAAACGTCTTGTTTTCATGTCTTTGCTCCATTGTTTTTTCTGCCAAAAGGAAATATTCTTTTGCTTAGTCACTGCATCTTCAGAAATTGTGTTCATACTTCAAGACCAATGCAAATACTTCCTTTTTCAAGATAAGCTATATGCCCTCAGAGACATTGTCTTCTTTGTTTCCTCTCTATCTCTAGTGCCTAGCATAGTACCTGGCACTTATTAGACTGTTAAATATATTAAGAATTGTTGGAATAAAATGAGGTAGGCATTGGGAAACAGATTACCTCCTGCTTAAAAAAGATTCAGGCGTTAGTTCTAAAATAATTCATATTCTTGTCTTCAAGAAAATTGGTCTAAGAGATAAATATATATAAACAAATAGCAAAAAATCCATCCCCTTCTCTTTTAAAGTATGATTTTTTTATATATGTTCTTCATATCCTCAAATAAACCCTAAGCTCCTTAAATAAGGGCAGAATTCAGAATGCATTATATATTGTAGAAAATGTGTATCTGTTGAATGAATAACTGAATGCATAAATTGTTTAAAAAAAAAGGGGGGGGCATTCCAAAACTCTGAGGTTTCATTAAGCTGCTACCTCAGCTAATGCTGTAACCAACATGAGCGACTCCCTTCTGTACACACCGCCCCAAGTCAGCAATGGATTCAGTCCTAAAATTCCCAGTGAGGTCAAATAGTGAAAAGTTGAATCTAAGTCACTTTCTAACTTATCTGATATGCACTTCAGTAAAAGTCGTGGCCATTTATGATGGGAGGCTAACATACGCTACTGGATTCTGTCACTCCTAACCTCATGTTCAGAGTTTAGTTGCCTCCCACCCTCTTTAGTTCATACGTTGTATGATTTTTTATTAGTGAGGCTGCACCTCCTGCCTCTAAGTGTGAGATGACTTGCAGGGGGCTGTGTATGGCTGGGCACCAGTGGTGATCCACATAATGATGATGAAATGCATGTCTCATTATTTCTCTTCCTATACCTTATGAAAGAAAAAAGTGGTTTGAAAGATTGAAATATAGGTATCTGGAATTTTATGAGACAGCACACAGGACACTGGGAATGTATAAATGCTTTAGATGTGTTCTTTGAAAGTGCTGATCCGCAGACCCATCTTTTTAGCCAAGCCAGTATAGAACTGAATTTGACTAAATTTTATTTACAACTCTGGATATATATTTTAGACCAAATTGTAGCTAATTTACCTCATCTTATTGTTCTTCTTCTCAAATTATTTTGAGTTAAAATAAGACAACGATGGCCATTATCACCACTTCTAATCCATACTGCAGTGGTTGTCCTATCCAATACAGTAAGGTACCTCATTCTTTAATTTAGGCATATAGTCCTAAATGTGTAAGCTAAAAAAAAATAGTTTTCTAGAAGTACAATTAAGTACCTTCATAATTTTGGATAGGCAATAATTTCTTAAACAGGATAAAAAATAAAAGCAAATATTAACAGACTAAGCTTCATTGAAATTAAGAACTGTTTATCAAAAGGTACTATAAAGAGTAAGAGAGCAAGACACAAATTGAGGAAAGATGTCTGCAGTATGTATGTATGTGTGTATATATATATATATATATATATATATATATATATATATATATATATATATATAAGAATGCAAATTCAGAATATATAAAGACCTGCAAACCATTAAGGAAAAGACAGCCAACCTGACAGAAAAAATTGATGAGATTTAAATAGAAACTTCCTCCTACAAAAAAAGCCAAAATATTCAAATGACCAACAAACATGAAAATTGTATTCCACATCATTATTTATCCATGGAACTGGAATTATAACCAAAATGATACACTAATAAACTCAGCAACATGGCTAAAATTAAACTGACAGATAATACCAAGTGCTGACAAGGAAGTGAAGTGACCTAAAACACATATATTGCTAGTGGGAATGTAAATTGGTGCAAGCACTTGGTTTGGCATTATCTACTAAAACAAAATATATGCCTAACCTATGACCAGGAATTCCACTCCTAGAAATACCCCCAAAATAAATAAAGGCATTTGTTCACTAAAAGACATGCACTAAAGCATTCAGAACAGTTTTATTCATAATAGCTCAAACCTGGATACAACTCTATTGCCCATCAACAATAGAATTAATGAAAGAGTTGTGATATATTTATAGAATGAAATACCACACAAGGAAAAAGTATGAACTACTGCTACACATGACAGCATAGATAAACACACAAAAGATCACATTCATTATGATTCTATGTATATGGAGTTAAAAAAAAGTCACAACTTACCTATGGTAATATGGGTCAGAATAATGGTTACCTTTGGGTAGTATTTACTGAGAGTGGGGGAATAGTGGGCCAAACAGATCACTGGAAAAGTTCTATTTCATGATCTGGGTGGAGTTACATAGGTTTATACCTGTATAAACACCTACTGAGATGTACCCTTAAGAGTTGTGTAGTTTACCATACCAATTTTTTCTTTTTAACAAACTCTATAATGAAAAACATGTAGTCTATTCTTTTTAATGGCTGAGTAATATTTCACTGTATATACGTACCACATCTTCTTTACCCATTTATCTGTCAATAAACATTTAGGTTGCTTAATGCCATTTGCAGCAATATGGATGGACCTGGAGATTATCATACTAAGTGAAGTAAGTCACACAGAGAAAGATAAATATCATATGATATCACTTATATGTGGAATCTAAAAAAAAATGATAGAAATGAACTTATTTACAAAACAGAAACAGGCTCAGACTTAGAAAACAAACTTATGGTTACCAAAGGGCAAAGGTGGGGAGGGGGGGATAAACTGGGAGTTTGGGTTTGACATATACACACTCCCATATTTAAAGTAGATAACCAACAAGGACCTACTGTATAGCACAGAGAACTCTACTCAATATTCTGTAATAATCTAAATGGGAAAAGAATTTGAAAAAGAAAAGATAGATGCATATGTAAAATTGAATCATTTTGCTGTACACCTGAAACTAACACAGCATTGTAAGTCAACTCTATGCCAGCATAAAATAAAATTTTTTTAATATAAAACAAAAAATAGAAAGAAAAACAAGTAGTTTAATTTTGTATGACTCAACAGATGGCCTTGTACATTTACCTAGTGAAATCTCCCAAGTCTATAGAGTTCAGCCATGAAAAACTGAGGTAATACTGTGAAGAAGTACTTGCTGGGTAAGTCACATCTCCTCTGCCCTATGGATTCCTTATAATTTCAGTAAGGACTCAGTTGGTGAAGGGCAAGAGTGGTGAGCAAGATGGTCTCGGCTTGGCTACACTTTAGACAGTTTTCTTCCTGACTATAACCTCTGAGCTCCCTTTTCTTAGAGCAATTACCTTTAAAAAACAAAACAAACAAACAAAAAAACCTTGCATTTCTAAATTCTTTCTCTGCCTCTATTACAATATAAATCTTCTCCCAGCCTCTTGCCAGTTTTACAATCCAGGACAGTCTTTCTCAAGGACCTGGGAGCTACCCCTTTGAAGTGTCAGCATCAAGGAAGATAAAGCCACACCTCCCAGCCTCTGAAGAGGAGGAAGAGCCTAACTTTCCAAAGCACCAATCAGCAAACACAGATGGCCTAATCACATTGCCTTACTTCCCTCCTAAAGTCCTCGAGGCTTTTCCACTTGCTGACCTTTAAAAACTCAGCCACCTTTTATTTCAGCTGAGTTGAGTTCTCCCTCTCCCTCTCCCTCTCTCCCCTGTTGCAATAGTCTGGAATAAAGTCTTACTTGCTGGTTGAATTCTGTCTAGTACAGTTTTCCTTTGACACTCTGTTCTTCTAAAGTGAGAGAGCCAAGGTAGGGCTGCAATTGCCAAGTGCTAAGGGCAGTACTGATTCTAGGAACCACATATCTTCTTGACCTTTATTATCAGGGGTTAGTCCCAAAGGTTATCTCTCAGGGGATTTGGATATTGCCAGTGACCCCTAACTTGAAAATATCCTTAAAATCAAGCTCATGGCAGTTAGAATTTTTTTAAAAATAGGTCTAAGTTAAGTGACTTTATTTCTAGATGGTCAACAAACATACTAATTTCTATTTCCTAATAAAAAATGGCATAACTGTGGCATGCAAACAAATCCAAAATCACCTAATCATAATTTGAGGTCAAAGCCAAAAATCAAGGAAGCCAGAAGTCAACACCATTATACATAAAAATAGTGGAGTTTGTGGGCTTTTTAACTGGATGTATGTTAAGAGATATTTCAGTTCACCAATATAAAGTGAACTGACACTTGAGAGGACAACATGCTAGAAATGTTGTGAATAAAACAACAAACTAGCTGGCCAAGTTCACTAAGAATAAAAAGGAAGAAAAGAGCAAAAGCGTTCTTGAGTTGGTAAAATAAGAAATATGAGCTCTTAAAGAGAGAGATCTTAATGGAGACAAGTAACTAATAAACCCAGATGGTTATTTTTCTTTATTTGCATTTTTGGTTGATAACGTTAGAAATGTAAATGATTGAGAGAGAAAAAAGATCAGATCATCCTATGAGTGATAAGCAATCAACCAACAGATGGTACCAGCACAGATGTTTATGTTGTAAATAGTCTGATGCTTTATGTACCTGTAGAAATGTCCCCATAAGACCTCTGTAAAAAAAAAAAAAAAAAAGGAAGATCTGAGATGACAAACCCAAGAACTTCCAGGGTTAAACTCATATTTCCTGAGCAGGAAAAAGCTGTAAAACAGAGAGGCTTTGTTTGAATCTTACACCAGGATATAACCTGATTTACTTTTTCTCTCCAGGATTTTGGGAATTCTTACAGGTTTATATAATTTCTTAGCCCCCTTTACTGTAAATTATATTTGGTGAACACTAAATAGAGAAGGCAGAGTTTAGCCTGAAAATCCACAGCCCCAATGCAGAGAGTTTTGAAAACAGATGACTGGAATTGAGACATCTGAAAATAACCATAGATTCAGACAGCATCTCCATTAAGCTCTGGAAAAAGGGGACCCTGCCTCAGGATCCACATGTCACGTGTTCCCATGATTCGGAGTGCATCTCTTAAAACTTTCTAAGTCTTCTCTGGTGTCTGGGACAGATGGTCAGTCATCCTGGCACAGTACCCCAAGCCCAAACCCATTTCTTCCCCTTAGGGTATTCTCTGACCTTCCACCCTGTATGGAAGGTTCACCAAAACCCCAAGGAGCTCTGGACTTCTGCCTGTGGGGTCATCCTGGGGCTCCATGTTCAGCCCCATTTCAGGAGCTGGGGGAGGGACCTGGCAGGCAGATTATTCCTGCTGACTGGTGAGGTATTCCTTTTGCAGGGTTGAGATTGGGCCTCCAGAATGGTGCTGACACACTGATTTAGGGTATCTTAAACTGTTTATAGACTGGGCTCCACAAACTCTGGGAGTAACTCTGGCTTCAGAAGGTATTTTTTCTCCTGACTTCTAATACTGAATATACAAAACACTTGGCACTAGAGTGATAAGAGGGAGTTGTGTGTAATTACTGAAAAGAGAGAGAGAAGACAGAGGTGGAGGAAGAGAGAGACTGACTTCTAGCTGGTGCAAAATGACAGTGATATGGGCATTATAAAGCCCATTTCACAGACAGCAAAACTAAGGTTCAGAGCATAGGTTACCTGCCCTTGTTAACACAGCCACTGCCCACCTCCACCATCTCTGGGATGTAAGTGGACTACTGATGGATTCCAGAAGTAAACACCGAATCAAGAACAGAATGATGCAAAAAGATATTCAAATGACCAACAGACATGTCCTATGTTCTGGAACATGACAGACACCCCTGTCACCATGAGAACCCAAAAACCTATCAATACAAAGACATTGCTCGGACAGGCAATGCTGAGTAGGTCGTTTTCACAGCTGTACTTTAGCAGTGTTATTCTCTATGTGTCGCCTTTTCTTGTTCATATGCTAAGGACTTGTTCTGGACCAGAGTGATCTGATTACTGTTAAACCATCACATGGGGTCCCACCTGGACCATCAGTCAGCGGGCGACCCCCAACAGAGATCACCAGTACGGCTCCAGAATATGTTTTCAACTAATTTTATCCTGGATCACTGAAAAAAATGCATGCTTTGTATCACTCAAGATTTTTTAAATTAAAGAATCCATGTTAAATGTACATATAAATTCAAAGAAAATTACAAGGAATGATCACGGAGAAGACAATTGCTTTTGGGCAAAACTCAGAGAAATTAGCTAAATAATTATACACCTGGCTTAAACAGCACCTGAAATATAAGGAAGTCCTGAGGCTGGAGATAATTTTCCAGGAATCATATATGGCTCTAATAAAGATTACTTCTGCATAGTGAAATTAAGTTAGAAACTTATGAGAGGTAATAGCCTTTAGATGATACCTTAATCTTGAACCATTTATCACCCGAATGGAAAGGAAAGAGAAATGCCCTGTGGGTGGCAATGACTTAGGTTAGGTGACTCCATGGCTCTCTCTCTTCCCCAATTTTATTTTACATGTTAGCAGGTACCCTATATAAAATAGAGAATTCATAAAAAACCTTTCAAACACTCCTCACAGCTATTTTCTGCAGGCTGGCATCCTTTTGCCATTTCATTTTTAAGCACTAACTCCTACCCCACCCCAAAATCGATTATTCATGAATACTTTGCTAAGCAGTTGCCTGTCCCATGCAGTACGTGTCTCTTAAAGTTACTCTGCTGGCTAAGCTTTACAACAAATGCTAAAGGAACTTCTTTAGGCAGGAAACACAAGACAAGGAAAAGACCTACAAAAACAAACCCAAAACAATTAAGAAAATGGTAATAGGAACACACATATTGATAACTACCTGAAATGTAAATGGATTAAATGCTCCCACCAAAAGACATAGACTGGTTGAATGGATGCAAAAACAAGACCCATATATATGCTGTCTACAAGAGACCCACTTCAGACCTAGGGACACATACAGACTGAAAGTGAGGGGATGGAAAAAGATATTCCATGCAAATGGAAATCAAAAGAAACCTGGAGTAGCAATTCTCATATCAGACAAAATAGAGTATAAAATAAAGACTATTACAAGAGGCAAAGAAGGAAACTACATAATGATCAAGGGTTCAATCCAAGAAGAGGATAAAACAATTGTAAATATTTATGCACCCAACACAGGAGTACTTCAATCCATAAGGCAAATGCTAACAGCCATAAAAGGGGAAATCGACAGTAACACAATCATAGTAGGGGACTTTAACACCCCACTTTCACCAATGGACAGATCATCCAAAAGGAAAATAAATAAGGAAACACAAGCTTTAAATGATACATTAAACAAGATGGACTTAATTGATATTTATAGGACATTCCATCCAAAAACAACAGAATACACTTTCTTCTCAAGTGTTCATGGAACATTCTCCAGGATAGATCACATCTTGGGTCACAAATCAAGCCTTTGTAAATTTAAGAAAATTGAAATCATATCAAGTATCTTTTCCAACCACAACTCTATGAGACTAGATATCAATTACAGGGGAAAAAATCCGTAAAAAATACAAACACATGGAGGCTAAACATTACACTACTAAATAACCAAGAGATCACTGAAGAAATCAAAGAGGAAATCAAAAAATACCTAGAAACAAATGTCAGTGAAAACACAGCGACCCAAAACCTATGGAATGCAGCAAAAGCAGTTCTAAGAGGGAAGTTTATAGCAATACATTCCTACCTCAAGAAACAAGAAACATCTCAAATAAACAACCTAACCTTACAGCTAAAGCGATTGGAGAAAGAACAAAAAAACCCCAAAGTTAGCAGAAGGAAAGAAATCATAAAGATCAGATCAGAAATAAATGAAAAAGAAATGAAGGAAACGATAGCAAAGATCACTAAAACTAAAAGCTGGTTCTCTGAGAAGATAAACAAAATTGATAAACCATTAGCCAGACTCATCAAGAAAAAAAGGGAGAAGACTCAAATCAATAGAATCAGAAATGAAAAAGGAGAAGTAACAACTGACACTGCAGAAATACAAAGGATCATGAGAGATTACTACAAGCAACTATATGCCAAAAAAATGGACAACCTGGAAGAAATGGACAAATTCTTAGAAAAGCACAATCTTCCAAGACTGAACCAGGAAGAAATAGAAAATATAAACAGAGCAATCACAAGCACTGAAATTGAAACTGTGATTACAAATCTTCCAACAAAAGTCCAGGACCAGATGGCTTCACAGATGAATTCTATCAAACATTTAGAGAAGAGCTAACACCTATCCTTCTCAAACTCTTCCAAAATATAGCAGAGGGAGGAACACCCCCAAACTCATTCTACGAGGCCACCATCACCCTGATACCAAAACCAGATAAAGATGTCACAGAAAAAGAAAACTACAGGCCAATATCACTGATGAACATAGAAGCAAAATCCTCAACAAAATGCTAGCAAACAAAATCCAACAGCATATTAAAAGGATCATACACCATGATCAAGTGGGGTTTATCCCAGGAATGCAAGGATTCTTCAATATACGCAAAACAATCAATGTGATACGTGACGCAAGAGGAAGGAGATATGGGGATATATATATATATATGTATAGCTGATTTACTCTGTTACAAAACAGAAACTAACACACCATTGTAAAGCAATTATACTCCAATAAAGATGTTAAAAAAAAAATAAGTTACTCTGCTCGATAATTAGGCTTAATGTAAATGAGAGCAGAACTAAGATCATCTGCATTATAATGATTTAATAATGGCATATCCTTTACCCTATGTAGGCATAATACACATGAGCTCTCCTTACTTTTCAGATCAGATGGGTCTATTCTCCTATTTTTAGGTCAAACATAAAGAACACTTCCTGAGCCATCTGCAAACAAATTATTTCAGTATGCTTTTTATAAAGAGAAATATTAAAATGAGGCATTAATACTAGTTATCAATAATTAGATTTTAAAAGTCTGAAAATTTTTTAAAGTCTGAAAATGCCACAGATAAATGCAGGAAACACAAACATAGGTACAAACCAGTATCTGATTTACCCCTACAATTCATAATCCTCGTGTAGTTTAATGACAGTGTTAATTTCCAAAGCTAAAAAGGAAATAGTCAATACTCTGTCTTCACTTAAAAGAAACCCCAGTGGAATCAAACAGAGCTTTTAACACAGGATATACATATTTCAGGATCACAGAGGAACTATCAATTCCATTTAGCAGAAGACACTAGCTGCAAACTTAAAACAAGTACATATAAAAGCTATGTTTTTTCTTCTAAGTTCCCAAAACAACTCTGCTGGTATTTTTGGAGCCATGTTTTATTTTGAAGCTAATGCATCTCTCCTCATATATAAGCCAACTTCACCTTTTGGTGGACATAGGAGTAAGTGGCACTTCAAAACTTTTCTGTCCCCATTTTCGGGGGTTTTTTGGATGAAACATGCGACTTAGGGATGAGAGCTTTATCGCCATGTTCAGTAGAGGAGATTTTCAAGGAGGCATCAGATGGCCGGAGTGAAACGACGAAGAGCTGTAGGAGAGGAACATTGCCACTTTGGCCCACTCACACTCCAGCTCCCCATTAAACCTGCAGTACACTGTCCCTCTATCATTAGTGCAAGGTGAACTTGGGCCAATTTAGGGATGCATTTAAGTACTGAGTCTACCTCAATGACAACAGCAGGGTAAGAAATGAGACTGTTGACGGCTTCCCCACTTCACCTAGATTCTGGAGTTTAATGTGATAAACACAAAGGGAGAGGCACGCGCAAGGCATTTTGACAGTGTGGAGAAGGGGCACCTAATCCCTAAAAATAATCAGTGTCAAGAATACATGGGAAGAAGATGGCTCAAGGGGGACCCTGAAATGGGCCTTGGAAGTTTGGGAATGCCAAAGCCAAGTTCTTACGCTTGCGTTTCAGATAAGAAGATTAATCTCAGTCACTCAGATAAATATAGAAGAGGGATCAGGAGAGATGGTAAGTTTGGCAAGCAGTTACTCAGGGGGGTCACTTAGTTTTAGGGAAAGCCCTGAGGGAGAGAGTGGCAGCGAGGATTTCAGCCCCCCTGTGCACGGCTGTCTAAAGGAGAGATCAGGGGTGGTGCATGGAGGCCTGAAGGCTTCCCCCTGGGTCTTCACATCTTCTTCCTTCCGTCCATGTCCTAACGGGTCCTAATGTCCTCTTATAAGAGCACCAGTCATATGTTTTAGACCTCACTTTCATTTCACTACCTCTTTAAAGGCCCTATCTCTAAATATAGTCACATTCTCAGGGATTAAAACTTCAATACTCTATGATCTGGTGGAATACACAAATCATCCCATTACAGATGATCAAATTCTGCCCGACTTTTAAGGGTGTTTATCCTGAGATTAAAATAGTACTCTCCCATAACTGTAAGTAAATTAACAAGAACAATAAAGTACAGGCATCTAAGTAGGTTGACTGGTGTAGACCAAATTACAGAGAAAATGAGATCTATATATTTTCATACCTATATATAGGAAATATATTTTCTCCCCAGAGGAAATAAAAAGATCTATGTATCTTCAAGAGAGAGTGAGTAAATCTCAAACAGAAGTTTCAAATAAAAGAACTCCAACTGAAAAAGACAGATGGACAGACTTGTGGCGAGCTCTGAATAAAAGTCTAAGAAATGTGGAATTGGTCAAAAGGAAGGTATGAATGGTTTTTCCTTTTAAACAAGGGAGTACCAAGAACCAAACGGTTCTTTTCTAAGCTTAAATTGACGGGTGGGTTGGTGGGAGAAAGAACTGGAATTTCACAGAAAAGAGGAGAAACCAAGCAAAGAGAGTTTAAATCAAATGGCAGCTGTGGAAATGGGGAGTGGGGTTAATGGAGAGAATAAAAGAAGAAATAGATCATATTTAGTAATGAGTTGGAACTCAGAAACTAGTGATAAGAATGAATAAAATTTATGCCAAAATTTAAGCCAAGTTATTCATCACCTCCTTTCATAGCAAACAGTGTTTCTATTTTTCCATTTTAAATACCTAATTAAATTGTCACTTCAAAAATATGGAACAACAACTTGTCTGTTGTTAGACGTCTGTTTATTAACTGATTGGCTTCTGCAGAGCAGTGAATCTTATTTAGAGAGGATACCTATTTTCCTCTCAGAACAGTCTTTCCTTCGGTGAAATGTTAAATTACTCACCAAAACTTACTAATTAAATTGGCTGTAACTGCCACTATTAAAATGTGATGGCCAACATAATTGGCCCGAAAGTGACTGCTAATGTCTCATTCATAGACGGCGTGCAAATTAATTGTGTTGTTTCCAGTTCCAGAGCACAGTGCCTTCATTACCATCTGTCAGTCCCTGCCTGCATACAGTCTCCCTGGCTAGGCTCACCACTTATGCCATGACTGAAACAATAGTGCTGTAGCAGGAAGTAACCCAACTGCCTCACCTTAACTAATGGGGGTTTTAAATCTCACTGCCGTAGATTTAGGTTCTCAGGTGCCTCAGGTAAAACTCTCAAATCAGGGGTTGCCTCACTACTCATCCCTTTCACTTCCTCCTCTGCCAGACCTGCACAAGGGCACACAGGCACACACACACACATGCGGCCACACTGGTCCAATACCTGACTTGAGCGTCTGGCTTGCCTTCCCCACTCCGAACTTCTGTTTTTGTCTGATATTATAACTCTGCCCTAACTGCAGCCCACCTGATTAGAGCCTTTCTGACTTGAACTGCTTCTGACAATTTCCTTCTCCTAAAAGCTGGATGCTGCACTTAATAATCCTAGACACTAATTAACGTCTTTCCAGGAACTAACCAGACCACAACTACCCATCTGAAATGTAAGTATTTCTTTGGCTACGAGGGCGTAACTCAGGCGACCAGGCTTACCAAATTAGACATTCTTTTTTTATTTAAAAAGATTGGAGTTTATTTATTTATTTATTTATTTATTTTTGGCTGTGTTGGGTCTTCGTTTCTGTGCGAGGGCTTTCTCTAGTTGTGGCAAGCGGGGGCCACTCTTCATTGCGGTGCGCGGGCCTCTCTCTATCGCGGCCTCTCTTGTTGCGGAGCACAGGCTCCAGACGCGCAGGCTCAGTAGTTGTGGCTCACGGGTCTAGTTGCTCTGCGGCATGTGGGATCTTCCCAGACCAGGGCTCGAACCCGTGTCCCCTGCATTAGCAGGCAGGTTCTCAACCACTGCGCCACCAGGGAAGCCCTAGACAGTCTTAAATGTCAAAACCAAGCTGATTTGATCGTACTCCTCTGATAGGCCCTTAGGAATTAGATCATATCCCCCGTAGACCCGACTTCCCCCTTCTTCCCCTTGAGTTTTTCTCTAAGGACTCGGAGCTGAGCCCATGTGAATTATGATACTGATTCAAGCTGAAATTTAAACACAGTTGACTTCACCAGAGAAGGGGTGAAGTTCACGCTCCACCTAGCCACAGCTCTAACTTATACCAAAAATAGCCACAAAGGTATCATTATAGATAGTCAGGTAATCAAATGTAAGAAAATTATAACAAAATAGTAACAAGCCTTAAGAGTAGTTAGCAATTCTAAAACCCTTGGGGAATCCATAAATTCACTGTCTTCAAAAATGTAATAAATAACATGGCAGACTTTAGTTAATGAATAAAACAACTCAAATTTTTCATTATGGAAACATAGTTTATTGGTTTTTTACAATGGAATCATACAAATAACCAGTGACAACAATCCGATAAAATTGTCTTGACTCTGGAAATTAATTTAAAGCCTCCAAGGGTGAAAAACTTTAAAAATTAGTTGTCACAAAATGTCCCCATGTACCCTGGAAGTCTGTTTTACTTAATCTTAGAAGTAAAACTTATGTGACTAATCAAACTCATTTGGCTATATATTTTCTTCTTGAAAAGAAGCTGTAATAAAGTAGAAAGACTAGGAAATCAGAACCAGAAGATGCAGTGTATCTACCAGTGTTCAGTTGAAAATAACATAGTCCATTCTGGGAAATGTAATCAGACAGGGAATTTGTAAAAGAATTTTGTAACCAACAGAGTCTCTGTGGGTTCTGGAGAACCAAAGGTGCTTGCTACACACTCGGACACGCTGGAGCTTGTTATTGCACAGCCAAGAGAACAGCTAGCAGTTCCCATAGGTGTCGCCACTGGGGTCTAACTCCAGAAGCTCGGCTGCCACCACTCTACACACTCAGATCGTCCACCATGGCACTTCCACCTTGCTCACAGCCACAGTGGTTCCTGTCTACCTCCAAGTTTTACACTGCTTCATTGGTTTGATAGAACCTAAGCCACTTGCCTGTGCTGTAAGCAGGAAGGGAATCAGAGAAACCGGTTCTCAGCTTTCCAACCTCTGTAGTAGAGGAAAGCAAGCCAATGGAGTGAGAATAGGTATTGAGTGAGCCAACCTAGAGTATCAGTCACAGTCTGTTCCTTTAACAGTTCAATGTCCTTTCACACTTTCTCATAATTAAACTTCCAAATAACAACAAAGCAAAACAATGCACTTTCGCCTAACAGTATGCAACTTTGCCTTAGATGAGTGAAAAGACTCTTACCTCTTGAACAGACCAATCACAAGTAATGAAATTGAAACTGTGATTAAAAATCTTCCAACAAACAAAAGTCCAGGACCAGACGGTTTCACAGGCGAATTCTACCAAACATTTAGAGAAGAGCTAACACTCATCCTTCTCAAACTCTTCCAAAATATAGCAGAGGGAGGAACACTCCCAAACTCATTCTAGGAGGCCACCATCACCCTGATACCAAAACCAGACAAAAATATCACAGAAAAAGAAAATTACAGGCCAATATCACTGGTGAACATAGATGCAAAAATCCTCAACAAAATACTAGCAAACAGAATCCAACAGCACATTAAAAGGATCATACACCATGATCAAGTGGGGTTTATCCCAGGGATGCAAGGATTCTTCAATATACACAAATCAATTAATGTGATACACCATATTAACAAATTGAAGAATAAACCACATGATCATCTCAATAGATGCAGAAAAATCTTTCAACAAAATTCAACACCCATTTGTGATAAAAACTCTCCAGAAAGTGGGCTTAGAGGGAACATACCTCAACATAATAAAGGCCATGTATGACAAACCCACAGCAAACCTCATTCCCAATGGTGAAAAACTGAAAGCATTTCCTCTAAGATCAGGAACAAGACAAGGGTGCCCACTCTTGCCACTATTATTCAACATAGTCTTGGAAGTCCTAGCCACAGCAATCAGAGAAGAAAAAGAAATAAAAGGAATCCAAATCGGAAAAGAAGAAGTAAAACTGTCACTGTTTGCCGATAACATGATACTATACCTAGAAAATCCTAAAGATGCCACCAGAAAACTACTAGAGCTAATCAATGAATTTACTAAAGTCACAGGATACAAAATTAATGCACAGAAATCTCTTGCATTTCTATACACTGAAAGTAAGGCCAGACACAATAAAACTCTTAGACGAACACATAGGCAGAGCACCTTTGACAAAAATTGCAGCAGCATCTTTTTTGACCCACCTGCTTGAATAATGAAAATAAAAAAAAAATTAACAAATGGGACCTAATGAAACTTAAAAGTTTTTGCACAGCAAAGGAAACCATAAACAAGATGAAAAGACAACCCTCAGAATGCAAGAAAATATTTGCAAACGATGCAACTGACAAAGGATTAATCTCCAAAACTACAAACAGCTCATGCAGCTCAATATCAAAAAAAAAAAAAAAAATACCCAATCCAAAAATGGGCAGAAGACCTAAATAGGTATTTCTCCAAAGAAGACATACTGATTGCCAACAAATACATGAAAAGATGCTCAACATCACTTATTATTAGAGAAATGCAAATCAAAACTACAATGAAGTATCACCTCACACCTGTCAGAATGGCCATCATTAAAATATCTACAAACAATAAATGCTGGAGAGGGTGTGGAGAAAAGGGAACCCTCTTGCACTGTTGGTGGGAATGTAAATTGATACAGCCACTGTGGAGAACAGTATGGAGGTTCCTTTAAAAACTAAAAATAGAACTACCATGTGACCCAGCAGTCCCACTACTGGACATATACCCTGAGAAAACCATAATTCAAAAAGAGTCATGTACCACAATGTTCATTGCAGCTCTATTTACAATAGCCAGGACATGGAAGCAACCTAAATGTCCATCAACAGAGGAATGGATAAAGAAGATGTGGTACATACATACAATGGAATATTACTCAGCCATGAAAAGGAATGAAATTTGGTCATTGGTAGAGACGTGGATGGACCCAGAGACTATCATACAGAGTGAAGTTAAAAATAGAAAAACAAATATCATATTAACACATATATATGGGATCTAGAAAAATGGTATAGATGATCTTACTTGCAAAACAGAAATAGAGACACAGACATAGAGAACAAATGTCTGGACGCCAAGGGGGGAAAGGGAGCAGGTGGGATGAATTGGGAGATTGGGATTGACATGTATACATTATTGATACTATGTATAAAATAGATAACTAATGAGAACCTACTGTGTAGCTCAGGGATCTCAGTGCTCTGTGGTGACCTAAATGGGAAGGAAATCCAAAAAAAGACGTGATATTTGTATATGTATAGCTGATTCACTTTGCTGTACAGTAGAAACACATTATAAAGCAACTATACCTCAATAAAGATTAAATACAAAAAAAACTCTTACCTCTCAAACTCTTTCAAAAAGAAGAGATCTGTGGCCAGGGAAAGAGTGATAGCAATTAAAACTTTGAGCTTGTAGTTCTCTTCCTTTAAGCTTTGGACCCCAGGAAGGAGGAGCCAGCCCACTGGCCAGTATCCCTTGTGCATCAGGACTGCACTGTGAGAGATGCCTCCAGTCCTGCCCAAGCTAGCTCTTCATGGGCACCTCCCTCTAGATAACCTTAGGGGATCATTTCAGTAACCACCACAACCCTGAACACCCGTGTCTCCCACTCTAATACTGCAGGACCTTCATTACCTTCAAGCATGTCAGATCACCAATCCCATATTTCCAATGAATAATCGTGGCCCCAGTTACTAAGTTAACCCTTAGATTTGGACACATTGGTTCTTCCGGGTCCCCGGTCCATTCACTAGTGCAGGTTTTTTGACAATAAAATGGGAATAGCACAGTACGTTTTTTTGAGGATTAAAAAATATGCGAAAATGCCTACCACAGTGACTTAGTAGTTGCTTAATATATGTGAAGTGAAATTTACCTGATGGGTTGCCATCAAAGTAATTGTTTTGGGCGGAGAACATACAGAATAGGCAGGGCAACAGGTGAGAGATGGGTACAAGGAATGCAACAACAGAGGTTAAAAGAGGATAATCCTGAGGGAGATTGTTTTAGCCAGTTCAGGCTGCTAGAACAAAAAATACCATAGACTGAGTGGGATAAACAACAGTTCTGGGGCTAGAAGTCCAAAATCAAGGTGCTGGCTGATTTGATTCCTTGCGAGAGCCCTCTTCCTGCCTTGCAGACAGTCACCTTCTAGCTATATACTCACATGACCAAAAGAGAAAGAGACAGCTCTTTTGTCTCTTCCTCTTCTTATAGGGCACTAATCCCATCACTGGGGCTCTACCCTCATCACCTCATCTAAACCTAATCACCCTCCAAAGACCCCACCTCCTAATACCATCTTACTGGGGTTAGGGCTTCAGTATATGAATTTTGAGAGGACAAACATGCAGTACATAACAGAGTTGATATGAGGAACCCCACACAGAACAGCATAGCCATTCAGGAAATCCAGTAAGAAGTAAGCCAGCCTCAAACATCACAGGAGCCCTTGAGAGAATCCATTTTACAGAATGGTACAATGACCACAATAAGCAGTGCTCTGGAGGCACTGCCACATAGCAGAAACAGGCTGACCCCCTGGAGTCAGACAGCAATGCAAACCCCAGCTCTGCAAGTTACTAGCTTTACGATCATGGGTAACTCAGTTTCCTCATCAGTAAATTATAGACATTTTAGCAAAGCTGCATGACAGTTATAAGAGATAATGTATGTAAAACATAATGCCTGGCATGTGGCAGATGCTTAATAAATATTTTATTAGTATCCGTATCTGTGTTTTAGGCACCATGTTAAGTTCTTTACATGCCTTATCTCATAAGAGTCTAGGACAAGTCTGTGATGTTTTATTGTCACTGTCATGCCCATTTTTCAGATGAGGAAACTTAGGCTTCGAAAAGTTAAGTGACTTGCCCAAGACATCGGCTAATAAGTGCATAAATCGAGATTCACACACAAGTGATCTTGCTCTGGAGCTTGTACTAATTAATCTCTGTGTCCTCCATAAAAGGGCAGATATAAGAACTGGAATAGATTATCTTGACCTCAGTATCAATTATAACCTGAAATATCAAAAAATATTTACTTAACATTCTTTAAACAATAAAGATGGAAGTATATAAAATTTTCAAAATTTTCTGTCAATACTAGATATAACAAATATTTCCAGACCAAAAGGTAGAACCCTCACTTACCCGGAGGACAAAAGCCACTAATCAAAGATGCTTAATTATCGAGGAAGACTAAGAAATACATAAAGAAGAAAGACAATTTTGAGGCACAAGATAACTGCAGAACAACCCCACAGAGGAGGAGCAGACACCTCCAAGCACAGTAAAATTCAGTATAAGGGTTTTCTAAACCTAGAGATTTCGCAAAGGATAAAACTGATGCTCCCCAGAGTTTATCACGATTTAAGAACTTGAGTGAGTAGGATCAGACATAGTGAGTGAGTTTGGAAGCTCAGAAAGGTCGAGCAAACCGTAACAGAACCTCCTTACAGCAAATCAAGCCATTCCTAGGATGCAATACTCAGCACAGGGGCTGGCTGGCACTCACGGCAGCTCCCTCTGCCTCCGAGGAGCAAGGAGGCTGAGGCTTGTAATGGAAATGCCCTAGGACGAGGGGCAGGTAAGTCTGGTTCCCAATGGCAACTCTCAGACAAATTAGCGGTGCAACACTGAGCAAGTGCCTATACGTCTTTGCCTACATGGCCTTGGTGGCCTCCAGAGGAGATGATCTCAAGCAGGAGAAAATGGGTGATAACCCAGATCAGTGCAATTTACCTGGGTGAATGCACGCTAAAGGCAGGAGCAGCAAAGCAGTGAGATTGAAGCTGTCCCTTTAAACTAGGTAGGGGAAAAACCCTGATAAACTGTAAAAATCGTGAGGAAGATGACCTTCTCCTGGCTACGCCTGGAATTAATTTGAAGACTGTAAGACTATAAATCAATTTTAAATAGGTTATGAAAAGTCATGCTGGAGGAAAAAAATCAAATGTTCTTATATGAAAGTTTATTTTAGATCAAAGGGCAGACACTAAGAATATGGAAGTGGGGGAAACCCTGGAGAAAAAAAGATTCATTTGCCAAAGATACTGGTTTGGGGAAGAAGAGTTGACTGTATGTTATCTCTCTTATTATCTTCAGGCAAAGTTCTCCAGGCAAAGTTCTCCACTGTACTTTGCAGTATTTTCTACCTCTGACTTTGATGCCTTAATCCCTGGGTTTCTGGTGGTAAGAAGAAGCAAAAACTGAACTTGGACTCAGCAAGATTGGTTCCAATCATGGCTCTACCACATATTAGCCCAGTGAGGTGGAGATGGAGATGAGCTTCCCAGCCCTTCAAGGCAGACCTTGAACCCCAGCTGCTGGGAGTAGTGGCGGCAAAAAACCATCAGTATTAACAGAAGAAATTCACCTCATGGCTACACTCCTGCTAAAACCTTATAATTCCAGTTTACATTGAGATGAAGACAAAATTCATTTCCATAGCCTAAAGATCCTTACAAGATATGTTGGGTACCCATCCCTTCAGCCTCATCTCTAATGATGCAGTAGCTAACCATCTTCATCCCATGCCTATCTAATGCTCCCTTCCTTCCAGGACCTTTGCATATGCTGTTCCTTCTTCCTGAAAACTCTTAACACTCTCTTTAACTGGTTTCCTATGACTCATCCTTTAGACTTCAGCTCAAGCATTATTTCCTTAAGGAATTTCCCTTTTTTTTTTTTTTTAACCTTCCTGACTAGGTCAAATCGCTTCATTATAAACATTAGAGTTTTTTGTATCCTTTCTTCATAGCAATCATCATAGTTGCAATTTTACATTTTATGATTTGATACATGTTCCCCACCAGGCTATAAATGCCCTAAGAAAAGAGAAAAAGTTCAGTTTTACTCACCATTTATCCCCAGCACCTATCGTAGTGCATGTGTATAATAAGGACTTGATAAATGTTGAATTAATGAATAAATTGAAACACTGGCAGTTCCTACAACAATATTTCAGGGATATTTTGGTGGTACTTGTCAGTGTTACACTAATATCTTATTCTTTTCCTCTGTGCACACAAAAGATCAAATTTTCCATTCCCTTTTAGTTGGGTGATAACATGTAACTTATTCAGGTTAATATGTTATAAATGAGGAGAGCATTTAACTGGCAGTGGGAGACCTTTAAGTATTCTTTTCCTTTTGATTTCTGTAGTGGTCCTGAAATCACATTGAAATGAACTTTCCATCAGCCTGGACCCCTGCATGAGAACCACAGAGAGCCGAGCCTGCCGGTCAGCCTGTGATGGATGTGTAGCACAAGGGAGGATAAGCCATCACCATTTGAGCTGAGACTTCAGGGTTGTTACAGCAGCGTAAACTACCCTGAATGAAAGCAGAAATTGGTACCAGGAATATGGTGATCCACATTGTTCAGTGATAACATTTGACAAAATAATTATCTGTGATAGTTTGGAAAGCTGATAAATAAACTTAGTGAACATGTGTCTCCAGAAGTGGTTAGAAATCAGAACGGTATAGTGTGTTCTTAACGTCACTGGCTTCATTTACAGGGTGTGTTAGTTTGCTAGGGCTGCCACAACAAGCTATCACAAACTGGGTGGCTTAAACAATAGAAAGGTATTGTCTCAGTTCTGGAGGTTAGAAGTCCAGGATCAAGGTATTGACAGGGTTGGTTCCTCCTGAGTATTGAGAGGGAGAATCTTTTTCATGCCTCCGTGCTAGCTTCTGGTGTCTTGCGGACAATCTGTTTCATTCCTTGACTTGTACATGCATTACTCTGAGCTCTGCCTTAATCCTCATGTGGTTTCTGTGTCTAAATTTTCCGTTTTTATAAGGACACATGTTGTAGTGTATTAGAGTTCATCTTAATGACTTTAACTTGATTACCTCCATAAAGATGCTATTTCCAAATAAGGTACTTTGAGAGGGGGAGGTACTAGGGGGTTAGAACTTCAATGTATCCTTTGGGGAGAATACAACTCCACCCATTACATAACTATTACAAGAAAGAGATGAAATCAGTAAAGAATAAGCCACATTGCAAGTAAAAATATTAGGAGACAGAGAGAGTCCACAAATGCAGAAACTTCTAAGTTTGAAAGAGACCACCACTTCTCACGCCTAATGAATGAGGGAAAAAATTGAGAAATGTCTTTAGTAATAAATGCCAACTAGAGCTCCACACTGCAGCAAGAATTAAACTGAGTTTAGCTGTCTCACCCATAGTTAAAATCTCTGAACAGATTTAGGTGGCATCCAGTAAATTGTGAAAGTCGAGAAAAAATGGCTCAGCAAAAAGTAGGCTGAAGGAATGTGTCTGCCCAAGAAGCCCAGTAGGTCCATGGAATTCACAATTACACTAAGAGAGGCAGAGGAGTAAGAAAGCAGAGCTATACAGCAAATCCAGGGAAAATACCTAGAAAACAACTGTCAGTGTGGCTATTAGCACATTTTGGTGATTGGATTAAAATAAGAAAAAACTTGAGCTATAAACAGAACTGGATTGCCAAAACAAACCAAGACCATGAAACCTAAAAGACTTGGGGTTTCAAACATCTATGGCAAAAAAAAAAAAAAGGGCTGAGAAGGCTGCTCAGAGCACAAGAGAATGTACCATCCAATCCCTACTTCCTATGTGATCAAAAAGGATATTAGAAAAACAAGAATCCCCCAGAGGCTGAAGTCAAGGGCTATGGAGAGCAAGAGAGTGGGAGCTCCATCCAACAAGCCTAATTAGTAACAGTCTCCATCCCCATAACTCCACCCAGAGATGATGGCCATATCCCCAGCTCCTGGTGTGGAGACTCCTATGCATAATCCAGTGATCCTGAGCTTTGAGTTTGATGCCATGAATAAATGGGACTTTGGGGTTGTGATCCTCAGAGAGGGCTGAGTGTACTTCATATGTACTTAGAAGAGTACACCAAATAGTTGATGGACATATGGGCAGAATGTAGTAGTTATTACTGCTGCTCACTGAAATCCAGTTATCTGGATACTCAGCTATCTTTTGGGAAATTGGAAAACTGAATTTCCTGGCTCCCTTTTGTACAGGTGAGGCCATGTGACCAGTGAGCATAGATGATGTGGATAATTTCCAGGCTAGAGTACTGAACTGCTAGTATTAAGACCCTCTAAAGCTCTTTCCCTGCTTCTTCTGCTGTGCTGATGGTGGAAACCCAATGACCACTGAGAGGTGCTTTTGAGCCTGAGTTGCTAAATGAGAAGAACACATCAGAGCCCCCGATCTAATTCAAGAGGAACATGTAGTTTGAGCAAAAACTAAATTTTTTGCTTTGAAATATTGAAATTTGATCATATGATCCAGCGATCATGCTCCTTGGTATTTACCCAAATGAGTTGAGAACATACATCCACACAAAAACCTGAACATGAATATTTATAGCATCTTTAGTCCTAACTGCCAAATCTTGGGAGCAACCAATATGTCCTTCAGTAGGTGAATGGATAAACTGTGGTACGTCTGGACAATGAAATATTACTCAGTGCTAAAAAGAAATGAGCTATCAAGCCATGAAAAGACAATGAAAGAAACTTAAATGCACATTGCTAAGTGAAAGAAGCCAGTGTGAAAAGGCTACAAACGACATGATATTCTGGAAAAGGCAAAACTATGGAGACAGTAAAAGATCAGTGGTTGTTAGGGGGTTGTGCGTGGGTGGGATGAATAAGTGAGCACACGGAATTTTAGGGCAGTTGAAACTGTTCCGTATGATACTGTAATGATGGACATGTGTCATTATGCACTTGTCAAAACCCACAGAATGAACAACACAGAGTGAACCCTAATGTAAACTATGGATTTTAGGTAATAATAATGTATCAATATTGGCTCATCAAAAAAATCTTACAGGTTGTTTGTTACTACAGTCTAACTTTCCCTATCCTAAGTGATACAGCATCAATAAAATCAATTGATTAAATAATCTAACAACAAAGAAAGATAATGTACGTGAATTCAGAATAGTCAAAATTCACATATATAGCATCAGATTTTTACATCAGAAGAAATAGCACTTGAATAAGAAATAAAGTAGGAATAAGTAAATCAGTGTAAAAGCGATCAGTCTTCCAAAGGTAAAAAGCCTCTCAAAAGCAATATCATCCACATTTAAATAAACTCAAACTAACCAGTCTTAATATATCACAAAAAGATGGGCTTAATTAGACCCGATAAATTAGAATTTGACAAACTATATTGGAAAACTTTGAAACGCTCATTTAAAATGCAGATGCCAAGGCTCCATCCTAGATTTATTGATTCAGAATCTTTAAGAGACTCAGGAATCCAAAGTGTGTCATGCTGCTCAGGTTTGAGAATCAGTGACCCAGGTCCTGTATAAAATTATAAGCCTCCATATAACAAATCCTTCATTTCTAAAGATGCTTAATGAGCACAGTGGTGCTTTCACAATTAATCTTAGGCAGATGTGATAACCAGAGTAACAAGTACGAGCGCTTTCTAGGGCTTCTTGCTCCCTGTAACCCTTGAGCTGTAGGGAGAGGCGTGACTGCTGTGGAACAAACAGGCTCGGAGTGGGGCTTCCTAACAGAATGAAGTTCAAGCAAAAAGAGAACTTATAAATGAATCCCCATTTTTCCCGATGCAAACTTCTGCTAATTCTGAGTCTGAATTCTCCTCCTGCTGCACAGATTTCCCATGAGGGATAAATGGTATAACTTGAGGTAATGAGCCTTTGCAGTTAGGAAACTGATGGAAAACATAACAAATTGCAAGATCTTCAAGTGGTTCTTTTGGGAGAATCCAGCATCATGATGGAGGCAAATAGAAACAAAATAATATAAAGCACACAGAACAATTCATACTTTTTTCCCCTAAGAGTGAAAGAATTTATTATTCTCAGTGTTTCTTCTGGCAATGATTTTATTCCATAATTGCACGTGTCTCTGGCTCATACAACTGAGTGAATCAATCAAAGGGGACTAGATATAGGCATGTTCTATATCTGGAGAGTGCAAACAACCTCTGCCATTCTTACAAATCTAGGATTTGTGAGCTAGGATAATAGTTCTATGGTCTGAGTCTAGGGAAGTTCAACTAACACGTTTTACAAAGCCAACCTGAGGCAGGAGTAGGCTGATTCTCATTTAATGGGATTTATTCAACCTCAACTGACCTTTATCTGCTCTATGATGTTTAGATTCTTATTCAATATCACTTATTCTCTAGTAGTTCCACAGGTTAGCTTTTCTCCCCAAATTATTCAATGTAAGCTTTTTGAGAACAGAAACCATATCTAAATGAGGTTAGAGCTGTGAAAACACTTAGTGACTATAAAAAGCAAAGTAATAATAAATGCTAGGTATTATCATTTGTAGCTTATTCTGAAACAGCCTGGAAAATGTAATCGTTCAAGCTCTATTTAACAAATGATTACATTTCTCTCAAGTCTATCAGAAGACAAATTAATTTCGTACTAATTAAATCCAATCCACAAACTCAATCTCAGTTTTCACCTTTAATCTAGGCTTTACATTTATGATCACCAAGAAAAATGCTATGGGTTACAGAAATGTCATGATTTCACAGTTTCCAAGGGGGAAAAATTAAGATATGATATGATGATAAACTCATTGACAGATTTCTAAGTCAGCTCTTTGATGTCTTTGTTATTTTTTCAGGGGAGAGTAGACTGTTCCAAGATTTTTAAAAATATGAATGCATATTTAATCTAAAATGATATCACAATGACAATAATCACAGCGCCTGAGAATGTATTCAGTAAAAAAAAAAACACCTTCCAGCTGATTAATAGGTGTGATGTCAACAACATGCTCCTTAGCAGGACTTTTCTGACGTGGAAGGCACGACCCAGAAGATAAAGTTCCTATCATTACACTCGAAGGGTTCTCAAGCCTGAGGACCTTCCTGGGGATAAATGTGCTTGTGTGTCAAACCATCAAATAAAACTGAAAATACAGAAGAGGTCCAACTGAGGTAGAAGTAATGCAGAGGTGTTGTGAGGAAGAGGCTATGAGTTAGGATCTGGAAGATGAGAACAAGGTAGACAGGATCTGCCATAGATCAGGACATTCGAATGTTAGGCAAACAATGCGATAGAAAAGAGAACTGAACATACAGTTGGACCAGCAAAATAAGGAGTGAATATAAGGGAGGGCATCTTGCACAACGCCTAGTTTACAGTATGCACTTGGTAAGTGTTTGGTTTTTTAATGATGATCTTACAGTACATGAGCTCAGAGGCCCTGAATTTCTGCCCAACTCCATACAGGGTCCTTCTGTCCTTGCCCATCTCTGTAAGACACATTCTCACATGCATTGGTGCGATAACCTGCAGATGATCAACAATGGATACTAACAAGTTACACCCCGAGGAGAATTCAGCAGAAGAGAGGGGTTAAATGGCAGAATCCTCCCTTCTAGGGATTCATTTGGTGTTCTCTGCAAAAGACCATTCCTGTCACCAGCACTCACCCAGCGTCACCCAGAGACACAGCCTGATACCCGAGTGATGTTGCTCAAAGCAGCTTATCACAGCTCTGTTCCCTCCTTCCTTCTGGCCAAATCTGTATCTCAGACACTACAATGAGAGGAAAGAGTCTCCTGGGTTTTACAGAAGTGACAAAAGATCAAAGATTCAGTCTGGGGACAGACCTAAGAAGTTTGGCAGCCATATTTACTAAGTCAAAATCAGGATACTGTCTGAAAAGGGGAAAACATATTTGAAACTGACACTGTGACGAAGAGACAAGGAAAGCAATCTAGAAGTCAGATAGATTAATTTCCTCATTTTACAGATGAGGAATCCAGGTTTGGGAACGGCTCCCATGCTCCTTAGCTGGCTGATGGCAGAGTGTGGGACAAGAGCCACATTTCCTGGTGCCCAGAGCCAACATCTATCCTGCCACACTGCCCCTCCTCAGGACAAGGGACGGTGAACACGCCTGTCTAGTGATGCTTCTCCTGTACCTCCCCTTCCCATCTCACAGCAATCACACCTTCCTCCATCACCATCAAAGTAAAGGGAAGAGCACTTACTTCTCATTTCAGACAGACTCTGCTCCCCTATTTTCCTCTTACTTGTCCCTCATTACTGTCCCCCAGAAAGTATCTTCTATATTATATAAAAGTGTGCATTTATATGTAAAAATATAAACAACCTATAAAATATATTATATGGTATATAAACTATATACTGGCAAGTGAAATAAGCACACTGATACACTTTTAATATTAATATAAAATGGTACAATCATACCCTTACATGAAAGCCTTATTCTGCTATGTAAAAATAATTTTATGTGCTTAAAAAATTAAACTTTAAAAAATAAAGTATAAATACTTTATATAAAGCATACACTGCTATATATTGCCTGTAATACTCTCTATGGTGTTTCTATAGATAATATTGTATATTAAAATTCTACACATATTTTAAGGAGCAAAATTATTTGTTTTAAAACTGAAATCACTAACAACATGAATACTAGTACCACAAGTTATTAAATTCATCACAGGTTTTCCTAAAATGGGGACATCAAGACATCTGGTCATACCCAATATTTCAATCTTCAGACCCAAAACTGAACATGTTTCCACTTTCTTTCCTTTGTTTTCTGGTTTTCCCAGAAATCTGGTACAGACAGGGTAGGAAGAGTGACAAAAATGATAGATGCTGTGTTCTCACTCTATTTTATTGTGGTAAAAAAAACACAACGTGAAATCTACCCTCTTAAATTTTTACCTGTGCAGCACAGTCTTGTTAGCTATATGCACATTGTTGGACTGCAGATCGCCAGAACTTTTTCTTCTTGCGTGACTGAAACTACATCCACGGAACTCCACTGCCCCTCGAACTCCACCCTCACCTCCAGCCCCTGGCATCCACCGTTCTACTTTCTGTTTCTATGATTCTGACTAGTTTAGATAACTCATAAAAGTGGAATCATGTAGTATTTGTCCTTCTGTGACTGGCTTATTTCACTTAGTGTAATGTCCTCAAGGTTCATTCACGTTGTAGCATGTGACAGGATTTCTTTCATTTTTAAAGTTGAATAATATTCTATTGTGTATCTATGCCAAATTTTCTTTACCCATCCATTTACTGATGGATATTCTAGGTGGTTTCCACCTCTTGGCTACTGGGGACAGTGCTGAAATAAACATGGGTATGCACATATCTATTTAAGATCTTGTTTTGAATTATTTTGGATAAATACCCAGAAGTGGCTTGTTGGATCATATGGTAGCTCTAATTTTAATTTTTTGAGGAATCACCTATTGTTTTCCATAGTACTTGCACCATTTTTCATTCCCAGGAACAGTGCACAAGGGTTCCCTTTGCTCCGTATCCTCTCCAACACTTATTATTTTTAATATGTAATAGCCATCCTAACGGGTGTGAAGTGGTATCTTACAGTTTTCATTTGCATTTCCCTGATGATTAGTGATGTTGAGCACCTTTCACATACCTATTGGCCATCCAATAGGTATGTGAAGAAGTATCTATTCAGTTTCTCCATTTTAAATTAGGTTGTTTTTTGCTATTGAGTTATATGAGTTCCTCATTTTATATATTAACCCCTTATCCAATGATTTGCAAATATTTTCTCCCATTCCACTGGTTGCCTTTTCACTCTTTTTTGAATGTTTCCTTTGCCTTGCAGAAGCTTTTTAGTTTGATACACTCCCACCTGTCTATTTTTGCTTTTGTTGCCTGTGCTTTTGGTGTTATTTCTAAGAAATCACTGCAAAGACAATGTTATCAAGATTTTATACTGTTTTCTTGTAGGAGTTTCAGTTTCAGGACTTATAAGTCGTGTAATTTTTATCTTTCCTTCTCTTAACATGGTATACCATGCTGATTTTGTTTTGTTTTGTTTTTTTTATGTTGAGCAATTCTTGTATCCCAAGGATAAATCCCACTGGTCGTGGTGTATGATCTATTTAATGTACTGTTGAATTTGGTTTGCAAGTATTTTGTTGAGAATTTTTACATCAATATTCATCGGGGATATTGTCCTGTAGTGTTATATTTTTGTAGTGTCTTTGTCTGGCTTTGGCATCAGGGTAATGCTGGTCTCAAAAAATTGGTTTGGAAGTGTATCCTCCACTTCAGTTATTTGGAAAAGTTTGAGAAGGACTGTCATTAATTATTCTTCAAATTTTTGGAAGAATTCTGCAGTGAAGCCATCTGGTTCTAGGCCTTTCTCATTGGGAGCTTTTTGATTACTGATTCAATCTCCTTTCTAGTTAGAGGTATGTTCAGATTTTCTATTTCTTCACGATTCAGTCTTGGTAGGTTGTTTCTAGGAACTGATCCATTTCTTATAGGTTATCCCATTTGTTATTGTATAATTGTTTATAGTAGTCTCACAATCAATTTTATTTCCGTGACTTCCGTTGTTATGTCTCCTCTTTCATCTCTGATTTTATTTCATTTGAATCTTCTCTTTTTTTTCTTGGTTACCTAGCTAATGGTTTGTCAATTTGTTTATCTTTTTACAAAACCAAGTGTTACGTTTCATTGATCTTTTCTATTGCATTTCTATTCTTTATTTATTACTTCTCCAATCTTTATCATTTCCTTCCTTCTGCTAAATTTGGGCTTGGCTTGTTCTTTTTCAAGTTCCCTGAAGTGTATGTAAAGTTAGGATGTTTGAGATCTGTCTTCTTTTTAATGTAGGCATTCATCATTATAAACTTCCCTCTTGTACTGCTTTTGCCACATTCCATATGCTTCGGTACATTGTGTTTTTGTTTTCCTTTGTCTCAAGATATCTCCTAATTTCCCTTTTGATTTTTTATTTGACCCATTGGTTGTCCAAAAGCATGCTGTTCAATTTCCACTTATTTGTGAATGCTCCACTTTTCATTCTGTTATTGATTTCTAGTTCCATTGCATTGTGGTAGGAAAATATACTTGGTAAGATTTTAACCTTCTTAAATTTCTTGAGACTGGTTTTTGCCCTAACATATGATCTATCCTGGAGAATGTTCTGTGTGTTCTTAAGAATGTGTATTCTGTTGCTGTTGGGTGGAATGTTCTATATGTGTCTGTCTGGCCCATTTGGTTTATAGCATTGCTCAAGTCCTCTGTTTCCATTTTGATCTTCTGTCTGGATGTTCTTTCTATTCATTCTTGAAAGTGGGATGTTGAAATTTTTTACTATTACTCTGTCACTGTCTCTTTCTCCCTTTAGTTCTGTTAATATTTGCTTCATGTATTTGGGTGCTCTAATGTTGAGTGAATACATATTTATTATACTTGTTACAGCTTCCTGGTGGGTTGACTATTATTATGTAAAGCACTTATCTGTCTCTTGTGACAGTTTTGACTTAAAGTCTATTTTATCTGATATAGCTATGACTACTTCTGCTCTCTTTTGGTTACCATTTGCATGGAATTTTTTTCCCATCCTTTCACTTCCAGCCTATGTGTATCCTTAAATCTAAAGTGATTTAGCCATGCACCCAAATATTCATAGCAGCGCTATTTACAATATCCCAGTCATGGAAACAACTCAAATGCCTATCAACAGACTATTGCCTTAAGAAGATGTGAGATATATATATACACACACACACACACACACACACACACACACACACACACATACACACAATCAAGTATTACTCAGCCACAAACAAAAGAATGAAATATTGCTATTTGCAGCAATATGAATGGACCTAGAGAATATTATATCTAGTGAAGTAAGTCAGACAAAGACACTATATGATACCACTTATATGTGGAATCTAAAAAATAATACTAATGAATCTATATACAAAACAAAAACAGACATAGAAAACAAACTTATGATTATCAAAGGGGAAGGGAGGGAGGGAGAAATTAGGAGTACGGGATTAACAGACATAAACACTATACATAAAATAGATAAGCAACAAGGATTTACTGTATAGCACAGGGAATTATATAACTTGTAAAAACCTATAATGAAATACAACCTGAAAAAATAACAATCACTTTGTTGTACATCTGAAATGCAATATTGTAAATCAACTATACTTCAATTAAAAAAATAAATAAAATGTAAAAAAATAAAGTGATTTAGCATACAGTTAGATTTTTTTTTTAATCCATTCACTCTATCTTTTGATTACGGAGTTTAATTCATTTACATTTAAAGTAATTACTGATAGGGAGGGTATACTATTGTCATTTTGATGATTGTTTTCTGTCTTGTATTTCTTGTGTTCCTCTTTTTCTCTCTTGCTGTCTTCCCTGGTTCTTCGTTGATATTTTGTAGTGTCATGCTTTGATCCATTCTTATTTTCCTTTTTGAATCTTCTATAAATATTTTCTTTATGGTTACAATAGGACTTACATAAAATAGATTGTGATAGCTAAAAGATGTTTTAAGTTGATAATAAATTAACATCAATCACATGCTTTTATTCTTCCCACACACTTTATGATATTGCTATCACAAATTACTTCTTTTTATATTATATCCATTAACATATTTTATAGTGATAGTTATTTCTATACATTTGTCTTTTAACTTCTATGCCAGAATTAAAAGTGATTTATGCATCACCATTACACAATATTACAGTATTCTGTATTTGCCTATATATTTATTTTACCTGTGAGCTTTATACTTTTATATGCTTCCATGTTGCTGTCTAGCACTCTTTCATTACAACTTGAAGGACTTCCTTCGGCATTTCTTGTAAGGCAGGTCTATTGGTGATAAATTCCATCAAGTTTGTTTATCTGGGAAAGTCTGTATGTCTCCTTCATTTTTGAAAGACAGTTTTACCAGATATAGTATTCTTGGTTGGCATTTTTTCTCTGTAGCACTCTGAATATGTCATCCCACTGCCTTCTGGCCTGCAAAGTTTCTGCTGAGCAACCTGCATATAGACATACAGGGGCTCGCTTGTACATGATGTGTCACTTTTTTATTGTTGCTTTCAAAATTCTTTGCCTTTGTCTTTGACAATTTAATTATAATGTGTCTCACTATGGACTTTTTGGTTCCATTGTAGTTGGGGGTCTGTGGACTTCTTGAATTTGGATATTTATTTCCTTCCCCAGATTTGGACAGTTTTCAGCCATTATTTCTTCAAATAAGCTTTCTGCCCACCCCCCTTCTCCTTCTGGGACTCTATAATTTGTATACTGGTCTGCTTGATGGTGTTCTTAAGTCCCTTAGGCTTCCTTCAATCTTTTAAATTCTTTTTCCTTTTGTTCCTGACTAGATATCTTAAAATGATCTGTCTTGTAGTTCACTGATTCTTTCTACTGCTTGACCAAGGCTATTGTTGAACACCTCTAGTGAATTTTTTTAATTCAGCTATTTGTTTTTGCAGCTCCCCCAATTTTTTAACATTTTCTATCTCTTGGCTGATATTCTCATTTTGTTCATGCATCATTTTCCTGAGCTTATTAAGCATCTTTATGACATTACTCTGAGTTCTTTGTCAGGTAATTCATATACCTCCATTTCTTTAGAGTTGGTTTCTGAAGATTCATCTTGTTCTTTTGATCTAACCATGTTTTCATCTTTCTTCAGATACCTTGTAACCTTGGGTTGTGGTCCACAATTTTGAGGGGAAAAAAAAAGCCAGTTTTTACAGACTGGCTTCATACAGAGAAAGATCTTCACCAAGAAGCCCAGTTAAAGATTGTGGGAGACTCTCAAACCTTTTCTGTGGATGTGCCTTTTACAAAGTTACACATGTAAATTATGAATTAGAGTGATTTTCCAATTTTTTTAGGAGATCATAATCTCTTCCTCCTTCTGGCCTCTGTCTGTGGAACCCCAAGTTCTCTGAGGTTGCCACAAGCCACCCAGCTCTCTTATTTCTATGGTTCCCAGGCTTCTAGATTATGCCAAGGTCCCATCAGTTCTCCAAGTCACACAAGACCGCAATCAGTCCCTCTGTCAGCCTCTTGAAAATTAGAACATTGGATGCATGCTCTACTCCTCTCATCCTCTCCCCCCCATCCCCACCAAGGGAGAGTCCACCAAGCCATGTCAGCCTCTGTCTGCTGTATCACAGGTCATCTGAAGCAATAGCAAGCTCCCCATCTCTCTTTTGGTCTCAGCGACCCCGGGGTATCTAAAGTATGCCAGGCCCTATTATGGCTCCTAGACAAATGAGACAGAAAGTAGTCTCTCAGGCACACCCCTAAAATGCTGAAATGCTGAACACATGCTCCATCTCATTTCCCCACCAGGGAGAGTCTGGAAGTTGCATGTTTTCTCCCACATATTCTGCACTGAGCCAGAGGGAGGGACTCTGAAAGTGAGTGGATGTCTGCCAAAATGTGCCTTTGTTCTCAGTGGCCCCCAACCTGGTGCCCTTTCCTGTCAGTGCTTAGATTCAGGCAACAGAGAAGCCAGCTCCTCTGGCAGCTTCCCCACTCCCAAAACCAAAAGTCTGAACACTGCATGTGCAGTCCTTTTTCTTTCCCTCCTCCAGGGAGAAGCCAGGTGCTGGGAATTTTCTCCTGATCACACCACACTGAGTTGAAGGGAGGTAGTATAATGAGTGTGTGTAGGTGATTTGATGTTCACCTGGGGTGAAGGAGCCTCTTAACTGGTTTCGGGATTTCTTACAGCAGGAATTGGTCCAACTGGTGTCTGGGGAGTGGGGAGGAAGTTTTGGGGCTTCCTTTTCTACCATCTTTCTAATGTCACACCTATATTATATACTCTTAATAGACATGTTAACATGACCCTACATCCTTTTCAAATGGCAGTTTCTTCACCTCTGAAATGAGAGCCTATGGAATATGACTAATGTTCTATAAAGCTCCAACATCCTACAAATTTTGAAAGGATATAAGAAGAAATTAAGGAGCAGAGGCAAAAAGAAGAAAGTTACAATGAAGAAAGTGGATGGGCTATGGCAAAATACACTGATAAATATATTTCTGAGATTTCTAGGTATGACAAACTCACAATATCCAGGAACCCTCTACTCATCAGAATTAAATGTGCCTCCCCTTTTAAAGTGCCTTTTCAACCTTTACATACAAATTTAAATGTCTATTTTGTATTTCAAACCTTAAGAAAAAAATGACTTATGGTAAAACAAAATTATTATCATCTGATATTTAGTAATCATATGATTAGTAATAAAAATAACAGCAATAAATACAATGTTGATTAGCATGATCAATGCAACAATGGTATACATATTTAAATTGAAAATATACAATCACAGATGCAAATTTGTACATGTATTCATTACCTTTCGTCCAATTTCTACCATGCTCACCATTCTGGCAGCTTCTCAGAGAGGAGAGCATGTATCTCAAGCTTTCCCTGCTGGAAGCTCAGCAATATGAAACTTCAAGCAGCCACATACATTTCATTCCTCTTTTTTCTCTCCTATTACACACACAGTTTGACCCCTTTTTAAATGGCTTAAATAAAGTCCTGCATTAAATGCATGCTTGTTGACAAATGCAACCATAATGCTCAGAGAACAATTTTTCCTACCTTCCAACTGTTCTTAAAATGAGAGGCCACAGAAGTAATTTATCAGAAAAAAATACATGTATCAAGCCAATGAGGAGAAAGTATTTTCATGCTCTCTCTTCAACTGCTTCCTGTTAGAAGTAGATATTCCATAACATTTGCACAATGTGAAGAGTCCTACATATAAAATGCCTACAAGTTTTAACAATGTAAAAATACTGACTAACTTGGCTAAGACCTGAATGACAAGGAGGAGTCTGTGGCTGGATGCTCTGGGGGCACATCTTTCGGACAGAAAAAGTAGTTGGAGCACATGTCTGGAGGCAGGATGAGCTTGATGTGCTTTAGGGAAGGAAACCAGAGAGAGTGGCTGAAGGGGTATCACATGTGAGGGGAGAATGGGAAAAGATGAGATTATAGCTGTAGACAAGGGCCAAGTCAGGCAAGAGACATAGGCCTTGGCGAGGAATCTGAATTTCATTCTAAGAGTAGTAGAGAGCCATTTGACAGTTTTAAGCAGGAGAGTGATGAGAGGTGGTTGACATGTCAGAAGGCTCACCCCAGCTGTTATGTGGAAAACAGCTTGTGGGCACTGGAGATGGTGGGTGGAAGCTGGTAGACTATGACAGGCATCAAGACAGGATGTGGGCGCAGCTTAGAAGAGGATGGTAGTACTGGAAGCTGGGAGAGAGGGTAGATTCAGGATAGATTTTGAAGATGCTGCTGATGGAGACTGGAGGTATTAGATCAGGAGATAAAGGGAAGAGAAGAAACAAGAATGAATCCTAGGCTTTTGGCTTTGGTGGCAGAATACCTATGCTAATAGAATATGGCTGTCTGGAACAGTGGGCTCAAACATGCAAGACAAAGTTTCATAAAGATCGATTTAAAATTTGGTCCTTAAATTATTATTCTGTAACCCACTGCACAAGTTTGAGAATATTTGGTTTAACACAAGTGTATGTGAAGAAGGTTTTGGAGTTTCCATTGAGTCCACACTTAATAGAACCCCAGAGAGCAAGTAACAGAAAACAAGTTGCTACTCTATCCATATGTATGTTTTTTTTAACATCTTTATTGGAGTATAATTGCTTTACAATGGTGTGTTAGTTTCTGCCTTATAACAAAGTGAATCAGCTATACATATACATATATTCCCATATCTCCTCCCTCTTGAGTCTCCCTCCCACCCTCCGTATCCCACATCTCTAAGTGGTCACAAGGCACCGAAATGATCTCCCTGTGCTATGTAGCTGCTTCCCACTAGCTATCTGTTTTACATTTGGTAGTGTATATATGTCGATGCCACTCTCTCACTTCGTCCCAGCTTACACTTCCCCCTCCAAGCTGAATGTTAGGTAGAGAGTCTTGAATGAATGACACTTATTTACAGTTACTCAAGCAATAGACTTCGAGAACAAATGCTTTTTGCTTTTAGCAAGCAAACATCTACATATTTTGTGAACTTAGTAGTTAACAGTTGGATTTTTATGTAGAAGAATTCTGTTTGAAACATACTTGGAAATCTATTTAAAAATATAGAGCCTACTATTAGGACAGTGTTTGTTTTGATTTTCTGAAAAAAGTACAAATCATTGTCTGTTTTAGGAGTTGGCCTTTCTTCAGGACCCATTCCCAGATTCCAACCATTCTTAAATTTCATTCAAGGATTATTGGCTTTTATTAGCTTTCTTTTCATAATTCCTGTAAATTAATGTTTCCTACAAGTAAACATTTACTCCATTATTTTTCTTCAAATTTGATTAGAACAACAACAAAAATAATCACAGTGTAATTCAGAAGGTTGTTATGGCCTATTGACTATAATCTTGGATTTCTGCTGTATTTTATTTATTTATTTATTTATTTATGTACATCTTTATCGGAGTGTAATTGCTTTACAATGGTGTGTTAGTTTCTGCTTTATAACAAAGTGAATCAGCTATATATATACATATATCCCCATATTTCCTCCCTCTTGCATCTCCCTCCCACCCTCCTTATTCCACCCCTCTAGGTGGTCACAAAGCACTAAGCTGATCTCCCTGTACCATGCGGCTGCTTCCCACTAGCTATCTATTTTATATTTGGTAGTGTATATATGTCTATGCCACTCTCTCACTTCATCCCGGCTTACCCTTCCCCCTCCCCGTGTCCTCAAGTCCATTCTCTACATCTGTGTCTTTATTCCTGTTCTGTCCCTAGGTTCTTCAGAACATTTTTTTTTTTCTTAAAATACCATATATATGTGTTAGCATACGGTATTTGATTTTCTCTTTCTGACTTACTTCACTCTGTATGACAACCTCTAGGTCCACCCACCTCACTACAGATAACTCAATTTAGTTTCTTTTTATGGCTGAGTAATATTCCATTGTATATATGTGCCACATCTTCTTTATCCATTCATCTGTCGATGGACACTTAGGTGGCTTCCATGCCCTGGCTATTGTAAATAGAGCTGCAGTGAACATTGTGGTACATGACTCTTTTTGAATTATGGCTTTCTCAGGGTCATATGTATGTTTTAAATAGCTATGTACAACACACAAACACAGTGTTATAACTCAACAATGTATTATAGGCATTTGCATGTTATCATAGAGCTTTCATAATCATCATTTTATAAGCTGCATAATATACTTGATTAAATACATCAAAACTTAAATAGTCCCCTATGGAATATACAGGTTATTCTCAGTTGTCCTATGAGCTATGAATTATCACAGTGACTATCATCACACACATAGTATTTTGAATATTTGGGCTCATTTCCTCTGAGAAAAATCCTGGAGATAGAATTTTTGAGTTAGAACCCATTAATAACCAACCACGACACACTAGTATAGCCACACTGGTTTATAACATACTGAAATATGTCCACATAAGTTATTATATAGCCACTGCCCAGTACCTCCTGAGTGCCCCCTTTCCCCATCATTAGCCCCTCCCTTAGACGTACCTTGACATCTCCAGGATCCCAAAATGAAAGGGTCAACACTCAGCTGCATAAAGGGGCTCCAACACTGTGACCAAGGTCCTGATTGGTCAGTGGCCATGCATCATTAATTGTTAAATATTGTGACACCCCAGGGTCAGAAGTATTTCAGTTATAACATTTATATAAATTAGATCAGTTTTAACAAGTTAACTAACTTTTATTAATAAACTGGTCCTATAACATTCAAGGAGAAATAACTATTTTATCCAATTCATTCTGATTGTTCTAGACTCTTCTGGGGCTAAAATTGCCCCATGAAGTTGCCCTAGGTAGTTCCCCAGCCCCGACCCCACCTGTTCTCCATATGCCACGTAGGTGCCCTTTCTTCTTCCCTGAGACATTACAAAATGGTAAGGTCTCTTTCTCTTTTGCCACTCCTCTCCTCACCTCCACTTCAGGAAATCTTGGTCCCCACATATAGGTTTTCTTTCTTCTCCCCTGTGTGGGTAAAGATTTATAAATATGTTTTTTATTTGTGGATGGTGCATAGTCTATATTTTTATATTTCTGATTTGTGTATGGTACACAGTCTATATTTTTTACTGTTGTCCTAAAGACACTAAGGCTTTGAAAGATCATAAAAATAGTACTCTCAGGGCTGGTAAGGGATCAGACAACTCTGAACTCAATGAATAAGCTATTTTTCTCTCTCTGAAGTAAATATTTGAGGGGACCTGATCTTGACAAAATAATCATTGTCTTTATTTAGTAAAAAATGTATGTAAGCGGTTTGTGCTGAACATGTTTATCCAAAAATTGTTGAGCCAAAGCAATCAATCAGACAGGGGTTATTGCATAGTGTGATAGTCACTATTCAGGTGGCTATGGCAATATACACTCTAAATTAAGTGTACATCCAAGTCGGTTTTGGAGTTTTTCCCACAGCTCATCTCCTTTCCTTTTAGTTCTACCCGTTAGTTTTGAGTCACTCCTAAAGCAATATATTAAGTATAACACATCATTCAATTAAATCAGTAAGGGAACAGGTGGACCCAGTTCAGAATAAGTGGGTATTTAATCCTTGGAGAAAATATATGGAGAAAATCTGAGATGCTATGAGAAGGTTAGGCTAGGAAGAATTATCTTGAAATCCACTAAGGGAAGGTGTCAAAAAAAAAAAAAGTGACAGAATGAAGCATGCTGCTCTTAGAAGGTGAATGGCAGCACCTGGGCCAGCTCACACTCAACCCTATGCTTCCAACTATGCATCCAATTTAGCTGAGACAGCATCATGGTCCACAGTAAGGCTTCCTACTTTGGATTTCTATTTTAATGACTATGTCGCGGCCTGCCCAGAAAGACTTCTCCAAGACCAATAAAACTGAAAGTGCTTCTATAGAACCAGATTCTTCCGTGAAGATCTACTGGAGGAAGCAAGAATCTGGGTGGCATCCTTAGATCAAAATATTCCTTCAGTACTTGCTCTGCCTGACCCAGCACATCGGTATCCTGATTTGACAGCCTTTGAAGAAAAGGAGGACTAAGGGTGTGTCTAAGGTCTCTCTGTACCTAAGAGGACACTAAGTCTTATATCCCAGGCAGGGTACATAGGCCAAATCTCTTGCCTGTTTCTGGCAAATAGACTACATTGATCCTCTGCTGCTATCTCATTGCTACCACTAGGGTCTAAAGGCCATTGACAGGTACTCCAGCTACAGCCACACCATAGTAACCTTAGAAACTAAGATATGCTATGTTTCCGTATATCCAGGCTATTTCAACATATGATAGTGGCATCCTACTCATGACAAAAGGAACCCAACAATGGACATGGTATTTGACAGACATTTCACACCCCTATTCTAAGAATACTGTCATAATCACCCAGAGGAATGGAGGAATGGACATCTAAATACCTGACTGAAAAAGACTTCTGGCAGAATATGTTGTCAGCATTGTGGATGAACATCTTAGTAAGTGCATTAAATACAGCTATTCCCAACAAGGGAACATGCCCTTTGGAATAACTGCTTGGGTAAACTCAGAGGGAAGATGGGGAATAGAATGGAGAGACCAGATCTATTTATCTGTGATCCCAACAATCTGACAATACCCAATCACCCCTCTTCTTTTTTTTTTTTTTTCCACTGACTCTCCATCTGGGAGGCCTGACTAGTTTCATCTTAGGGTAGCAATTAGTTAACAGGGTTTGGGTGACTGCAACCTACTGCTTGAACTCTACCTGGTTTCAGTTATTAGGCAGGACAGATCACAGACCATAAGCAAATTGAGCGGCTGGTTGAACGAGTAAACTGTAAAGCATCCTTACAGTAGCCCGCTTGGAAAGTGATGGGGGCACACTGGGTCATTACAAGTTCTACCACTGTGCCCCAGGCCCCTTGACGCCTGACCCATCAGGCTGGGCAAAGGGAAGGAGAAGTGGCTTCTAAGTTAGAAGAAACTATGTGGCTTTGGAGGGAGAAAAACAACCCTGGCACCTAAGGGGGAAGACACCTTAGATATTGACAAGTGTGGGGAGAGAAAATGCTTACTATTATCCTTGTCTCCTAGATCTAGCACCACAACTTGGCAAAGCAATCCTGTGGTCTGCCTGAGTTAAGCAGCATCTAAGCTGGCAAGCTGGTCCTCTGCTGGGTTTATGGTCCCTGTACACATGCTATGGGAACAGGAAAACTCATGTGGGCATGACTATCTACGAATTATTTTTCTGTACTCAACGCTACTGTCAACGTCTCCCATTGTGGACCTCCCCTCCTCCGTTTATGACAAACACATAGACTGTCACAACCTGTTTCAATATGACTGATACAAATGCACATGTGTCTTCTGAAGCCCAAACAACCTACCAACCAGGTATGAGAAGCAAGTCTGCAACTACTTGGGGGACACTATCCGTGGTGCTTAACAAAACCCAAGTAATAGTAATCCAAATCAAGTTCAATGACAAATCCTGAACTGGAGTAACCCATGCTCTCTGGGTTGTATGTTTATATGGGAAGGAGAGTAGGCCATGGAATGCCTGCCATTGAGATAGAGGCTGTTTTTTTGGCCCATCTGTTGCCCACTGTAATTATTGGCACTGACACTGGCTTGTTTTCTCTTTGCTGTAAAAGACGCTGTGCCCTTGGTCCCATGTTCCTCTCCTGACGCACAACCCACTGCACACTGGGTTCACTGCATTGCCTGTGAGACTTGGGGGCAAGGAAATTAGTGCTACCATGTTGGTACTCTTGCTGTTTGCTGTGCTATGAATAATACTAATAATGGTCTCACTCAGATCACTACTTTGTTATTTATGTCGTTGTTGAATGTTTAGTCCTTGCTGTTCATTATGGGCCTGAGGCTCTTCCCTGACAATAAATAATTGAGCAGAACATAATTATAATAAGCCAATAATGAATGCTAGAGAAAACGGGAGACTAATTAGAGAAAATACGAACTACATACTTGACAAGTTTAAAGGAAAGGGAAAACAAGCGAGGGAAAGTAAATAAAATCCCAGTCCCTAAAAGGAGGTAGAGAGGCATACATACTTGAAGCAGAAAAAGAATAGCAATGGCAATCCAGGTTGACTAATAAATTTTAGAAAAAGTGAACAAAATCCATAATTAAGAGTAATTTGTTTATAAATAAATCATAACAAACAATAGTGATGAAACCAGTGGTTAAATAAAAAACAGGGGTCTTGGTGAATGTTTTGACTTTATTCTCATAAAATGTCAGGTCAATATGAAGACACCATGTGGATTAATGCAAATTAAGTATTCTGGAAAGATTTCTAAGTATTGGATCAAAAATCATTCAATTTACAAGAAAGCAAAATAGATGGAAAAACAATAGGTCCATGTATTCTGTACATTAAAAAATCTCAGAGTTTGGAACAGCAGTATTGCTATACATTTAACAACCAGTTTTACAGAAAAGAAAACTGATCTGTAGTGCTTGCCTATTTCCATGGTGTAAATATCAATGACATGGCAAATTTCAAGACGCCGACACATGTCACTGATCAGATTTGGAAAAAAGATGGGCACAGTTGGCTCCTGTGAACTGGTATAAGCTACCTCTGGCACACCATTGAATTAGGGGGCAATGGACAACGTATCATATGAGTTTCAGTCATAAAAACAGACCCACTAAGAAGTGACTGTCTGTGGAAACAGTACAGCTTAGTGACAAAAAGCTAGACTTTGGTGTTGGATATATTTGGGTTATAAACCCTCATCATTTACTATTGTGTGGTCATATGCACACAATAAAATTACAGTAGTCCCCTTGATCCACAGTTTCATTTTTCACAGTTTCCCATTTACGCAGGGTCAACCACAGTGGGAAAATATTAAATGGAAAATTTCAGAAATAATTCATAAGACTTAAATTGTGCACTGTTCAGAGTAGCATGATGAAATCTTGCACTGTCCTGCTCTGTCCCGCCGTGGATGTTAATCATCCATTTGCCCTGCTTATCCTACTCATTAGTCACTCAGTAGCCATCTGGTTCTCAGACTGACTGTCTAGGTATCACAGCACTTGTGTTCAAGTAACAATTATTTTACTTAATAATGACCCCAAAGCCCAAGAATAGTGATTCTGCCAATTGACATATGTCAAAGAGAAGCTATAACGTGCTTCCTATAAGTGAAAAGGTGAAAACTCTCAACTTAAAAAGGAAAGAAACAAAATCCGACGCTGAGGTTGCTAAGATCTACAGTAAGAAGAAATCTTCTAACTGTGAAATTGTGAAGGAAAAAAACTCATGCTGGTTTTGCTGACACACCTCAAACTGCAAAAGTTACGCCTCCAGTGTGTGACAAGTGCTTAGTTAAGATGGAAAATGCGTTAAATCTGTACAGTAAGATATTTTGAGAGAGATAAAGACTACATTCACATAACTTTTATTATACTAAATATATTGTTATAATTGTTCTATTTATAATTAGTTACTGTTGTTAATCTCTTACTGTGCCAAATTTAGAAATTAAACTTTATCACAGGTATGTACATATAGGAAGAAACAGTGTGTATATGTATATACACACTCACACATATATATGTATACACATATGCATGTGTATATGTACATATATGTGAGTGTGTTTACAAGTAGATATATGTATGTACACATATATACATATTCACATATACATATACCCCCTCATATATACATATATATACACATTCATATATACATATATATACACATTCATATCTATATATATAGGGTTCAGTACTATGCATGGTTTCAGGCATCCACTGGAGGGGTCTTGGAATGTATCCCCTGTGGATAAGGGGGGACTATTGTATTTCAGTGTACTTAGATTTACTTTTCTATACATACAATGGGCATAAGAAGAGTATCCACTCTGTATTATTATATAAGTATATAATAATGCATGTAATCACTTGGCAGAGGATCTAGCACATAGTATGAAGAGAAAAGTTGACATGTTCAGCTATGGTTAGAATATGCCCAAACTCCTTAATATAATCCACATGGTTCTTTCCAATCTAACTGGAAAACCACAGCCCTCAGAGCTTTCTTCCCCTTACATCCAGTTACCAACTACAGTTCCCTGAACAGGCTAAGCAAGTCCAGACTGTTTTAGCTTGGCTTGTGCTATTCCCTCTGCCACTTTCCTCCTTAGTAAATATTTACTCATCCTTTAAGTTCCTGCTAAAATCTTTCACTCCTCTGTGAAGCTTTCCTTGACCAGTTCAATCTTTCCTCCTACAAAATTAATCACTCCCTTCTTTATGCTTCCTCATCACTTTGTTTGTACTTTTAATATGTATCTTAATTGTATGTTAAATCTTAATCATTTGTTTACATAACTGTCAACCCAACAATACCTTGCATATCATAATTATTTTGTACATGATTGTCTAGTACCTTGGGAGTAGGTTAGCATACTAATCTTTATATCCCAAGCCCCTGATACAGTGCTTCGTCTAGTGCCTCACATATTTTTGATGATTTATTGAATGAGTCCGAACAATAACTGAAGGGCTGGAATAAGGGAAGAAACCCAAACTGAGTTCCCTTAAGCAAAACCAGTATTTCTTAGAGAGTAATAAATTCAGACAGCTCACTATATCCATTGGGGTCCAATTAGAACACAAAAACCATACCAGTAATTTGAACAAGGACAATATTAATAGCAAGGCTTGTTAACTGGGTAAAAGGTAGTTACTCACTGAAAGATGTAAAAGAAAACTTTAAGGTATAATAGGGTAGCAACTTCAGAAAGCTGTTGCCACTGTTGTTAGGCTAAAAGAAGTGAACGAGGAACTTAGAAACTTAAAGGAGCGGCCTTCCCACTGCAAGAGGGAGATTCTGACATTTCAGAAGAAACTGGCTGCTGCGGAAACACATAGCCACTGATCAAGGTGAGGAAACAGACTCCAGGTTACCTGCCAGCACCGTGGGAGGTAGACCCACTGAGCTCTGATCTGCATGCCATCACAGAAGAAAGAGAGGAAACAGAAAGAAAAAAACGTCCTTCTTCCCCCTCTCCTCTTGCTGTCCCTTCCACAGCACCACCTATTGGCAGAGCTTAACATCAAGCCAGTTGGCAAAGGATAAACGCAGTCTGCAAAGTCCAGATCCATTCCCAAACAGTAGGACAAAAAAGGGCAGGTTTAGAGATGAGAAGTAACCGCTAGCCAGCACACTCCCCCAAACTGGAATAAGTGCTATAAAACCCAGGACAGCCCCTCAGATCTCAGGTGCTGGGAGCAGAGACTCAACACCGGCAGCATTCTGCCTCTCCACCTCCCATCTTGCTCTTCTCTAAGCATCACCTTCATTCTATCGTACCTTTCAACCATGGATGGGCTCTTTCATGAGTCAGATCATGGACATTTTCATCATCCAGAACCATACTTTCCAAACCAAGACCAAAGTGGAGACTGAGGACTGGGAGGAAGGCTTCTCTTCAACTTCATTACAAATAAACTCTGAAGGAGTATTGAGTCATGGTTGCCCACCCCTGCTGCCTTCTTTAATGAGTCTCTGTGACCAAGAGGGTGTACAACTCTTGTGCCTTATGTGACACATGCTCGTTTCTGTAGGGAGGAAATAAGGGGCTGTATGATTGTAGCTGCCATCATGGCACATGGGTGGCATAGAGAAGAAAGAAGAGCTCCCCCAAAAGAGAGGACAGAAGACAAAACAACAAATACCCACGACAAATACTTCAACGCTATCATTCTATGCCTCATTTTTCTCTCCTCCAGGCCACTATTTAAGGCCCTGTTACAAAGTTCAGTCTGCAAATCTACTATCCAGTAAGACAATTCTGCTTCTACACAACCAGCTTCTTCACTGTGCTTGATCTCTTCTGCTTCCATTTCAGCAATGACAGAAATAGATGACCAAGGGCTGGTGGTGGACACCATGATCAATTACCATGTGGTGATTCATTATGCTGGTTTAGTTTCATTGCTGCAGCATCTTAACGCAGAGGGAAAGTAATTTGAAAGGCAAGTTAAAGTTTTATATAAAAGAGAAGACTGGTTTTAAATTTAAAAACCTCCTTTACAGAGAACCAATAATGATCATGACCAAGGGGTTTTTATTCAAGGAGAGGAATATACACTGATATGGTACTTTATTTAGTGATTCCAGTTTATTAATCTCATATCTGATTTAAAAACTTCCAAAATTGTTCTATTGAGCACCCGAACATCAGTTAGAAATGTGATTAATTCCCTTAAACTGTAATTATAGATTTAGTATGGTTGATTCCTTTGAATGTATTAAGCATCTAAAACAGCACATAATACAATTACAATGATTACAAAATTTATAATACCTTTACATTAAAGCTAGTCATCAAAATGCTAAAAAATAAATGTTTAACTTTGTTTCTTATTCTTAGCCTTGCTTTGACACATTGCAAGTGCTATTCTTTAGATGCTCTTAAGAGTTTTGTTCATCTTACCAGACACAAAAGAAAAAGATCATAGTCACACAAATCAAGTTTGCAGATTCTAACTGTTGGCTAGGAAACTCTAGCTTGGGACCTTGGGTGTGACTGTAATGGCCACAGTGATTCAAACAAGTGACACTGAGCATCATAAGCTGAGTCCTTTTATATAATAAATGTTTTAAGTTTCATTTTTTTAAGTTGGTGCCTTTTCGGAAAATGATGTATTCTTAAGCTTTCGGATTTATTGGTCCCTAATTTTTGGCCTGTCACTATGATATATGAACCTAGTCTACTGGCATTATTAAAAGTATATATTTTTACTAGATTTCTAAAAATTTTAATTACTAGAGCTATCTAGGGTTTAATCTCTATGAATACCTCACCTCTTGCGCTATTAGACTCAAGAGATCAGGCTGTTAGAGATTAGGTTACTTTACTGGAAACAAATTTTTGAAATCTCCATCTTCCTGACCAACAGGTCTGATTAACTTTTATACCTAATTTGCTGGTTATTTCATATGACCACAAATGCTAATCACTACTTCCTGTTCTTCATAGACCTCCTACTTTACACAGGATTTCTCTCCTGCTTACACAGATAGAAATAAGTGTGTGTGTGCACGTGCACACACATATTTAATAGCAAAAACAAAATATCACATAGTAGTAATACTCCCTACTGTAAAACAATAAAATTTTAAAAAATACCCAAGTGTATCTGTGCTCCTTTTATATGACAACTACTTTTTGCACACTTAAACTTTTTTATTTGGTGTGTTATAAATTCATGGTTTTTACAGATGCTAATTTCTAAGTATTATTATTGTTATTTTTTGAGTCCTCTTAAGCAGATCTACTCACTCTTTTTACTGCCCCTTACATCTCTCAAAGCATTCTTGCTTTCGGACAACAGGATATTCCATATATGTCCTGATTTTTCTCCTGACTTGAAGCAGGAAATCAAGTACCTCCAGTGAGACATGACCCTTTTTATGTAGAGAACAAAATTGGACATAAAACAAAATCTTGACACTAAGGATACACTATAGAAATGATCATGGGCAAAAGACAAAATGCTGTTGGACTTTTTTTTGAAGTGTCTAAACTAGGAACATGTATTTATTTTAAAAGTATGACTTCAAGCTAATTTTTCCAATTTACTGTATTATGTTTTTGTTCCCTTCTTTCCTTACAATATGCTATTTCATCAACCACTAGAATTTGCTTCTACAATGACCTAAGATCTCAATAGTTCAAGAAAAAAACCCTCAAAAGAGTGAAAGTTTAAGATTCTGCATTGCTTATACAGCCAAAGAATATTTACATGTAACAAACTAGAAGTTGAGCTATAAGAGTTTTTTTAAGCAAAATACAACTCAGAAGTGAAGAGAATTAGGAAATAGAGGATGGTTCATGATTTTGGAAACTAGGATTACTATAATAGTGGGAAATCCATGTCTGTGGTCCTAGATAGAGAATTACCACTCTTATTCTTCCTTCTTTGAAAAAAAAAAAATGTAGGGCAGTAGAGGTTGGAGGACTAACTGAAGAGAAAACATGAAACATGGTCACAAAACAACTCAGCCAATTTCCTAAGAGTTCATGGATAATGGTGGTAGATAAATCATTACTACTCAAAGGAAATTTCTATGTACTTATATCACAAAAATATTTATTTCAAAATCATCTATTTGTTTAAAGTAATTCCATGACTATACTACTTCATTTTGTATTCTTGAACATAATAAAATTTGATTCAGGGATGATGGTATCAGTGGCAGCTTAGTTTTTCAATCTTCTTAAATTTCACCATACAAAGCAGACAAGCAGCCAGGAAAGCAAAGAGATGATCAACATCTCCAACAAACTTAGGTGACAAAGTATCTTCATACGCCCCACAGTATGGGCAGGTGTGAACGAACTTTGAATAGCTACAAGATACACACAGCATCTGCACCAGAGGAAGCCTAAGAAAGAATTAGGTATCCTCTTTAGTCCTAAGACTCCTAAAATAGCCAACAGGAACTCACTGGAAATTTCAGAGGGCCAATGTGAGAACAGCAGCTGGAACTGGGTGAATTTTACGTAATCTAGTAGTGCATGAGAGTGAGGGCCCTTGCAGTAAGTTCTGAAGAGACTGGAGTAGTCTGTGCCCCATGGATTCAAAGTCAGCTGCTAAAGCTCCCTTACAGGACAAAGCCCCACACTGAGTGTAAAGTGCTAGGAATAAAATCCAGGTGAGAAACACAAGAACAATGGAGAGAGAGGAAAGAGGAGGCTCACATAAAAGCTGGACATGAGAACAGGGCCACGGAGATCAAAAAAGTAAACCACCATACTTTTGTAACACTACACAAAGGAGTAGAAGAGTTAGCTGTAGACTGTAAAGTTAGAAACTTTATCTTGAACAATAACTCCTAAAAGTTTAAGAAAACTAATTTCATATAAAAATAAGCAATGGAAAAGGAGTGAGGTTAATCTCATAACAAGTTAATATAAGAAAAAGAAAAAATAAACAACATAATCTGTGAAACTGAGGTCAACATGATTATACACCAGGAAGCATTTTCTGAGGAATTTCCAAGTGACCTGAAGGGTATGTTCATTATATGGAAGACAATGAGTTTGTAGACTTTTTAAAAATTGTATATTTAAAAATAATAAACTAGAGGGATTTGCATTTCCTCATAATTTTAAAGTTCTATCCGGTATTTGGTGTTAGAAAGAAAGAATATTCTCCTCATTTTATAACTGGGAAAACTGAGGCTCACAGAGAATGGACTTTTTCAGGATCATGTTGCTGAACTACCAGAATAAAAGCATGACATAAAGCCATCCTCAAAAAAATACCTGAAAATTATGTTTTTCAAGATGAGCCAAATACTTTTAAAAATGATAAGACATAATAGATCAACATAAGTCTGAAGTAGAGAAACTCAAATGACATGATAGGGGAGAATTTAGAAAAGAACACTAAACTAGAAGGAATAAAAGAAAAATAAGTGGACGCTAAAGACATAGAAGGTAAAAGGGAGAAAAAAATTTTTAAATCAAAAAGGAACTAAAGTAACAATGAGATACCACTACACACTATTAGAATGACGAAAATGCTAAACATGGACAACACCAAGTGCTAGCAAGGATGTGGAGCAACAGCAACTCTCATTCTTTGTTGGTAGGAATACAAAATGGTACAGCCACTTTGGAAGAGTTTCTTACAAAACTAAACATTTCCTACCATATGATTCCAGCAGTTGAACCCCTTAGTATTTACTGAAACGAGTTAAAACCTTAAGTTCATCCAAAAACCTGCATATGGATGTTTACAGCAGCTCTATTCATCATTGCCAAAACTTGGAAGCAACCTAGACGTATGGCAAGCGGATACATCAACGGTGATATATCCAGACAATGAAATATTATTCATCACTAAAAAGAATTGGGCTATAAAGCCATGAAAAGACATGGAAGAATCTTATATGCATACTGCTAAGTGCAATAAGCCAATCTGAAAAGGCTACGTACTGTGTAACAATCTGGCAAAGGCAAAAACATTGAGACAATACAAAGATCAGTGGTTTCTGGGGGTTAGTGGGGAGAAAGGGATAAATAGAACACAGAGGATTTTTAGGGCAGTATCCAGTGCCCTCAAAGTGTATTCTACATGATACTACAAAAGTGGATACATGTCATTATACATTTGTCAAAGCCCATAGAATGTACAACAATGGAGTGAACTCTAATGTAAATGACGGACTTTTGGCGATAATGGTGTGTAAATGTAGGTTTAATGATCGTAATAAATGCATCACTCTGGTGTGGGGTGTTGATGATGGGGAGAATGTGTGTGGGAGGGGGCGGGTGCTATATGGAACTCTGTCCTTTCTGCTCAGTTTTGCTGTGAACCTAAAACTATTCTAAGAAAATAAAGTCTATGAAAAAGAGGTATGAAGAAATAGGTAAAAAGGATTTGAGAGAGTGACAAATATTGAAAGTAAGCAGAGAAGATCCAATATACATAAATATGAGTGCTCAAAGAAGAAAATCAGATTGAGGGAACAGAATATAAAAATGTCATTTGATAAAATCAATTTGATTAAAAACATTTTTTCTTTAATTAAAAACATTAAAACCACATATTGAAACCAAATATTAAAACAAAAGGTGTATTTGAGAAAATAGAAATTACCAACTCCCAGAAAAATTCTAGCAAAGTAATGGAATTTAAGGGAAAAAAAACCCTATGTCCAAGCAAAAAGACTATCTTATTTATAAAGGAAAGAAAGCAGTTTTTATCAGACTCTTCCAACAGCAATGCTTTATGCCGAAGGAAAATGGGGTGGCATTTAAGATATTAAGGAAAGCAAAAGCAAGTCAAGGATTTTATATCCAGTCTAACTTGCACATATAATGACCACATCAAACTAATATCAACACACAAGAATTCAGTATTTTTCCCATGATTTTCCTGGGAAATCTACTAGAGAACAAGTTTCAGATAACTAAATATAACCAGAGAAACACTATCACAAAGATGAGTTATGAGCATTAAATATACACTTAACTGTAGAACTAGGGCTGGATGATGGTTAAAAGAGTGATAATACAGTATCTGTGGCTATATTCTGACAAAAATATCATGCAACTATTTTTTAATGGGGAAGAATAAGGAGAATGCATACATAAAGAAATGTTACCTGTTTTTATCTTGGTGATGGTAGTATCAGTGTGTAATTCTGAGTGTGTTGTGTAACTAATGTGAAATAAAGTAAATAAGCAATTAAGTGATACTGTAATTCAATCATCCCATGTCCATGAGAATTAGAATTCTTGGAAGAAAGAAGAGTCAGATATAAGATAGAAACTATTACGTAGAAACACCGTAGTCATAAATTTGACTTCGAAGTATCACTTCTCAGCATAAAATATTTTAATACATTTTTATTGATGTATCTTTTTTTCCTAACTCCACTGAAAAGGCCTAGAAACAGTGACCAACCCAGGAGCAGTGAGTACCCCTCACACCAAGGTTATGGGCTTGAAAAACTATTTTCCACTAAGACACCAGGGACTCTTGGGGGATGGCTGATTAGAGGTTTGGAACAGGAAATGTACAAGATGGACCAGAACGTACCACCTACCAGAGAGCAAAGAAGTTGTCCAAGACTGCTAGGGGCATGTGCAAAGGACTCAGGAGTAAACCTAAGGAGGCCTCCACAGCCAAAGAGGGCCAATCTGAGATTTAATAAGGATTATAACGACAATGGACGGAAACACAAATGTGTTTAAACCCATAAATTCACAATGATATTTGTTAAAAGGGGTAGCCTAATTGTTCAGCCTTGTAAGATCATAATGAGCCAACTCATTACTTCGAAAACTGGTAACTACTGGCAAAGAAGTACATCTATCCTGTCTTTCTAAGTCTAGTTATACTTAAGAATAATCAAATAGTAGATGAGGGTAAGTTTCTTCTTATAGACGGTTACAACAAATGAAGAATGATAGATTGCATCACTGTGCAATCTCAGTGAAGGACTGGATCTGAGCAGTGTGCAGCAATGGCTGCTAACATCAACGGTAAAAATCACACACCACCATGAAATAGTCTTGCGAAAAATTCATATCTGATTAAGCTTCTATATCCAGATATCAATATACGGGAAACAAAAAGCGCATAGGAACATGCTAAACCATATGCTGGGGATGCAATGAGCATAATTCAGAGTGAGAAAAACTCTACAGATCAAAGATCTGAGTTTCTTCAACACACTGCAAGGGAAAGTGGTGGTAGGGAAAGAAGGAAAACCTGCACATTTAGGAGACCGTAAAGGGACTATACTATACTATATTACGTAGGCACTATATATAAAAGAAAGAAGAGAGGGAGGGAGGGATGACGGGAGGAAGTTCCAGGTTGCACGTTTCGGGTGACAAAACAATAAAAGCAAAAAAGTGATTGCATTAAAAGTCAGGACAGTGGTTACTTTTAGAAGAAACAGAAGGGGCTATAAATGGAATGAGGAATTGCAAATATAAAGGTGCATGAAGCTTCTAAGGTAAATCAACAAAGCTCTATTTCTTCAAATGGGTAACTTACAAAGGTAGTTGCTTTGATTCATTGTTATACGTGTGTTTATGCAATTCTTTGTTATATTTTATAATAAAGATGTCTTTTAAAAATTGAAAAAATACTTTAAATACTTTATATTTCAAGCCTGTCTTTGTTTATTAGTCTGAATTAATGAGCATGCTTTTTTTTTTTTTTTTTTTTAAATATCTTGTCTTTACTCTTTTTTTTTTTTTTTAGAAATTCACGTTCTTTTATTTATTTATTTATTTATTTATGACTGTGTTGAGTCTTCGTTTCTGTGAGAGGGCTTTCTCTAGTTGCGGCAAGTGGGGACCACTCTTCATCGCGGTGCGCGGGCCTCTCACCATCGCGGCCTCTCTTGTTGCGGAGCACAGGCTCCAGACGCGCAGGCTCAGCAATTGTGGCTCACGGGCCCAGTTGCTCCGTGGCATGTGGGATCTTCCCAGACCAGGGCTCGAACCCGTGTCCCCTGCATTGGCAGGCAGATTCTCAACCACTGCGCCACCAGGGAAGCCCCCAATGAGCATGCTTTTTAAATATGAACTCCCCTTTCTGGAGTTACCGTTTTATTGGAAAACTATATTTACAGCTGTATCCACTCTTAGAACAGAAGAGGGCATAGAGCAGGGACTCAGGAAGTGGTTACAAAGCACAGTAAAATGTGCCCCCATCAGAATAAGAGATCCAGAAGTTGAAGAGCAAACAGGATACCCATGGAAAGATAAATATATCAAACCAATTTTGATTTTATACAGAACTAAAGTGTTTCTCTCCACAGAATTGGAAATGTTCATATGACAGAGGTCAGAATCAGAGCAGCCATCCTAACGATGCAGATACAATCATCCCAAGAATGAACAATACCCTACAATCAGCCTAAGAATGAACAGTATCTTCCGAAGCAGCTGCACAGGGTGTAATTTTTATTTTTGAAATGAAGAGTAGCTTTACACTTGGCACAGAGTTCCATCAGACTAGCGTGGATTACAAGGAAGCTAACCTCTACAGATAAGAGACTTCCTTCCAAGGAGACAGGTACCTACAAGAGTTGAGCATGAGCAGGTTTACACTTATTTCAAGAGATGTGTGAGTCTACATGTTAGCAAGCAACGCTTATAGGCTGAAAGAATATGTCATCCACATAAAATATTCTGACTGTTCAAAGATAAGTAGTTGATTTTATGTTTAATAAAATTCAAATTATTTCAAAAACATTATTGAACTCAGCTTTCTCTCACATTTAGGAGATTTTCATGTGTGTTTGACTCAATAAGCAGATTTTCCCCAACTTTTAATCGTGAACAGTTTCAAAGCTACAGAGCAGTTGGAAGAATAGCACATGAACAGCCATCTGCCCTTCATCTAGATTCACCAATTTTTAACATTACTGGCAATATATTCCCATTCTCTCTCACTCTCTTGTGCGCTCACCTGTGATGTTGTTTCTAATATTTTCCTGGTCTATTTGAAGTAAATTGCAGACTTCACTTCTTCACTCCTAAGTACACTAGCATCATTTCCTAAGATTAAAATTAAGGACATTCTCCTACAAAACCACAATATGACTCTCATACCTATTGAAGGAGGAGAAGTGGGGGGTGGGGAGAAGAGAGACACTATATTTAAATTTCACCAATACCCTAAAATATTTTTTTAACATCTTTATTGGAGTATAATTGCTTTACAATGGTGTGTTAGTTTCTGCTTTATAACAAAGTGAATCAGCTATACATATACATATATCCCCATATCCCCTCCCTCTTGCATCTCCCTCCCTGCCACCCTCCCTATCCCACCCCTCTAGGTGGTCACAAAGCACCGAGCTGATCTCTCTGTGCTATGCGGCTGCTTCCCACTAGCTATTGATTTTACATTTGGTAGTGTATATATGTCCATGCCACTCTCTCACTTTGTCCCAGCTTACCCTTCCCCCTCCCCGTGTCAAGTCCATTCTCTAGTAGGTCTGCGTCTTTATTCCTGTCCTGCCCCTAAGTTCTTCATGACCTTTTTTTTTTTTTATCTTCCATATATATGTGTTAGCATACGGTATTTGTTTTTCTCTTTCTGACTTACTTCACTCTATATGACAGACTCTACGTCCATCCACCTCACTACAAATAACTCAATTTCGTTTCTTTTTATGGCTGAGTAATATTCCATTGTATATATGTGCCACATCTTCTTTATCCATTCATCTGTCAATGGACACTTAGGTTGCTTCCATGTCCTGGCTATTGTAAATAGAGCTGCAATGAACATTGTAATATCCTAAAATATTTTAAAAGTTTAGGGGTTTTTTTCTGACCCAGGATCTAAACAAGATCCAGAGAATGAATTTGGTTGTTTTTCCTTTGGTCTCTTTTAATACAGAACTGTACCCTCTCTTTTTCTTATGGCATTGAGTTTTTGCCAGAGGCCAGGCCAGTGGTCTTGTAAAATATGTCATGTAATTAATTGTCTGACTGATGAATCTATAAACTAAAAGATTCAGCTAATATATTTTTTGCAAAAAATGCTACGGGGGTGATATTGTATACTTCTTATTTCATTGAATCAGGACACAAAATACTCATTGTCTCACCATAAGGAACACTAAATCTGATCACTTGGCTAAGTGAATCACAGGCATATGTCTCCATTGCAATAGCACATTAAAAGAATCATTCATCATGATCAAGCAGGATTTATCTCAGGATAGTTCAACATACACAAATCAATAGATATGATATACCACATTAATAGAATCAAAGATAAAAATCATATAATCACCTCAATTGATACAGAAAAAACATTTGGCAAAATAGAACATCCTTTCATGATAAAAACACACAATAAATTGGGTATAGAAGGAACATTCCTCAGCATAATAAAGGCCATATACAACAACTCCACAGCTAACATTGTGCTCAATGGTGAAAAGTTAAAATCCTTTCCTCTAAGCTCAGGAATAGGACAAAGAATCCCACTTTTGCCATTTCTAGTCTATGTAGTACTGAAAATCCTACTCAGAACAATTAGGCAAGAAAAAGAAATAAAACCCATTCACATCAGAAAGGAAAAGGTAAACTTACCTGTTTGTATCTGACATGATATTATACAGAAAACCCTAAAGACTTCACTAAAAAAGATACTGCTAGAATAAATGAATTCGGTTAAGTCTCTGGATACCAAATCAACATACAGAAATCAGTTGTGTTTCTATACACTAACAATGAACTATCTGAATGAGAAATTAAGGAAGCAATCCCCATTTACAATAGCATTAAAATCAATAAAACACTTAGAAATAAGTTTAACCCAGGAGGTGAAAGATCTGTACAACAAAAACTATAAGACACTGACAAAAAAAAGATTGAAGAAGACACAAATAAATGGAACTATATCCCATGTTCTTGGATTGGAATAACTGATATTGCAAAAATGTCCATACTACCCAAAGCTAACTACAGAGTCAACACAATCCTTATCAACATCCCAATGGCATTGTCCACAGAAATAGAAAAACTTTTCTAGAGTTTACTTGGAACCACAAAAGACCCTGAAGAGTCAAAGTAATTCTGAGAAAGAACAAAGCTGAACACATCACATTACCAGATTTTACGCCTTATTACAAAGTGATTAAATGGTACTGTACTAGTATAAAAACAGGCACATAAGGCAGTGAAATACAGAGCCCAGAAATAAACAATACATATACATGGTCAACTAATTTTTGACAAGGGTGCCAGGATCACACCATGGGGGAAAGGACAGTATCTTCAATAAATGGTGTTGAGAAAACTGGGTATCCACATAAAAGAGAATAAAACTGGACCCCTATCTTACATCACTAACAAAAATTAATTCAAAACAAATCATAAATAACAAGGCCCTACTGTATAGCACAGGGAACTATATTCAATATCCTGTGATAAACCATAATGGAAAAGAATATGAAAAAGAATATATATATATGTATAACTGAGTTACTTTGCTGTACAGCAGAAATTAACACAACATTGTAAATCAACTATACTTCAATAAAATTTTTTAAATTTTTAAAAAATAGATCAGACACTTAAATGTAAGACCTGAAACTGCAAAACTGCTAGAAAACATAGGAGAAAATATTCTTGACATTTGCTTTAGCAAGGATTTCTTGGAAAAGACACCAAAATAACAAGCAACAAAAACTAAAATAAATGAGTGGGACTAGATTAAACTAAAGAGCTTCTGTACAGCAAAGGAAACAATGAATTGAAAAGGCAACCTACAGACTGGGAGAAAACATTCACAAACCATACATGTGAGAAGGGGTTAATATTCAGAACTATAGAAATAACTCATAACTCAATAACAAAAAAGGAAATAATCCAATTAAAAAATAGGTAAAGAACCTGAACACATTTTTCCAAAGATGATATACAAATGTCCAATAGGTATATGACAAGATGCTCAACATCACTAATCATCAGGGAAATGCACATAAAAACCACAATGAGATATCACCTCATATCTGTTAAGATAGCTATTATCAAAAAGACAAGGGGTAAAAACTGCTAGTGAGGATGTGGGGAAAAGAGAGCCCTTGTACACTGTTGACGAGAATATAAATTGGTTCAGCCACGGTGGAAACAGTATGGGAGGGTTCCTCAAAAAATTAAAAATTCAACTATCATATGATCTGGTAATCCCACTCCTGGGTATACATTCAAAAGAATTGCAATCAGTATCTCAAAGAGATATCTGCATTCCCATATTCATTGCAGCATTATTCACAATAGCCAAGATACGAAAACTAAGTGTCCATCAAAAGATGAACAGATAGGGGCTTCCCTGGTGGTGCAGTGGTTGAGAATTTTCCTGCCAATGCAGGGGACACGGGTTCGAGCCCTGGTCTAGGAAGATCCCACATGCCATGGAGCAACTGGGCCCATGAGCCACAACTACTGAGCCTGCGCGTCTGGAGCCTGTGCTCCGCAATAAGAGAGGCCGCGATAGTGAGAGGCCCGCGCACCGCGATGAAGAGTGGCCCCCGCTCGCCGCAACTAGAGAAAGCCCTCACACAGAAACGAAGACCCAACACAGCCAAAAATTAATTAATTAATTAATTTTTTAAAAAAGAGATGAATGGATAAAGATGTAGTGTGTTTTTAGATACATAATTGAATATGAGTCAGCCATGAGAAAGAAGGAAATCCTGATAGTGTGACCATGTGGATGGTCCTTGAGGGCATGATGCCAAGTGATGTAAGTCAGACAAGAAAGACAAATACTGTATTATTTCACTTACGTAAGGAATCTATTTTTAAAAAGCTGAACTCATAAACACTGTAGAATGGTGGTTACCAGGGGTTGGAGTTTCGGGGAAATACAGGGGATCATTAGGGTACAAACTTGGAACCAGTAAATAATTTCTGAAGATCTAACACACAGCATCATCCAAATAGCAAGAAGAGACTACATCTTGTTCTCACCACAAAAGAAGAAATGATTATGTGACATGATAGAGGGGTTAGCATATGCTATGATGGAAATACAAAAATACTAAATCAATACATTATACACGTTAAACCTACACGATGCTATATGTCAATTATATCTCAATTTCTAAAAAATTCAAAATGGAAAAAAAGAGTAGTAGGCGATCTAAGGGACTATACTTCAAGACCATGTAAATTTCCTGTTCCCAACAACCTTAGCTCATTAGTTTAAACATCTACTGATATTATTCTGCTGCAAGTGCCAAGAGAGGGATTTTCTACCTTTATTATTCTTTATGCATTTATTTACCAACATATCATAATATTTTCTCAATCAATAGCTAGGATAACTACTGTAATGTTAGAGTACAAGTCTTCAGTAAGGGTAGAAGCCACCTTATCTAGCCAGATACTAGACATCAGGCTAGAAATTGTGTAAACGTTCCACTTCCCTATACACCTCACTGCACCACTGCAATTATTTTTCCTCTCAGAAGCTCTGCTGATTGACAGCACTGCTGTCTGAATTATTTGCAAAGATCTCATTATTAGATTTAATAGGGATAAACATAATTTTCTTTAAATAACTAGAACCTCATGATTCCTAACACTTAGTATTAGGATTCTAGATATCTGTACAAAATACCTGAAAAAGAGGGCTTTGTCCAGACAGTGAAAACACTAAGCAAATGATTGTACAAACCCCACCTCCATACATGCTGAGAGCAACGAAATTTTAATATTTGCTGCTTAATTTGTCTTTATTTTCTTTAATTTCTGATATGTCTAATGCAAAGACTACATGAGATCATGTTGTTAAACTTTTGTACATGGCCTGTTACTGTATAATTTGTGATTCCCTAGGCTTTTCTTGAAAATCAGCCACAAGTTGCTACAGGTGCAGAATTCAGCAGCTTGACCACTGCATTTAAGGAGAAGAGAGACCAATTTCATTGTGAACGTAGTATGTAGATCCCTCAAAATGCTCAGATATAAGGGCCTCACCTACTCATATTCGATATCAAACCAAGAATTTGGCCCAGCAGTTCAGTCTTGCCCCTGTGATGTTCACAAAATCATCAGTTCAGAAAGGGGTTTCATTCTTTAGAAATGTCTCCACAAAGGTATATTACAAGGTTTTTGTTGTTGTTAAGATTTCCAGATTTACTACACTATCAAATCTGCCTGCATAAACAATGAGCCTCTCTTTTCTGATCTGGGATCACCTTCTCCAAGGGAGATAGATGGCAGGTATTTAAAATACAGCAGAAGAAGGGGCCTTCAAGATGGCAGAGGAGTAAGACGTAGATATCACCTTCCTCCCCACAAACACATCAGAAATACATCTACATGTGGAACAACTCCTACAGAACACCTACTGAATGCTGGCAGAAGACCTCAGACTTCCCAAAAGGCAAGAAAATCACCACGTACCTGGGTAGGGCAAAAGAAAAAAGAAAAAACAGAGACAAAAGAATAAGGACAGGACCTGCATCTCTGGGAGGGAGCTGTGAAGGAGGAAAAGTCACCACACACTAGGAAGCCCCTTCACTGGTGGAGATGGGGGGTGGGCGGGGGGGAAGCTTCGGAGCCATGGAGGAGAGCGCAGCAACAGGGGTGCAGAGGGCAAAGCGGAGAGATTCCCGCACAGAGGATCAGTGTCGACCAGCACTCACCAGCCTGAGAGGCTTGTCTGCTCACCCGGCGGGGCAGGTGGGGGCTGGGAGCTGAGGCTCGGGCTTCGGAGTTCAGATCCCAGGAAGAGGACTGGGGTTGGCTGCGTGAACACAGCCTGAAGGGGGCTAGTGTGCCACAGCTAGAGGGGAGGGAGTCTGGGAAAAAGTCTGGACCTGCCTAAGAGGCAAGAGACCATTGTTTCAGGGTGCATGAGGAGAGGGGATTCAGAGCACCGCCTAAATGAGCTCCAGAGACGGGTGTGAGCTGCGGCTAACAGCACTGACACCACAGACAGGCATGAAACACTAAGGCTGCTGCTGCCGCCACCAAGAAGCCTGTGTGCGAGCACAGGTCACTCTCCACACCTCCCCTCCCGGGAGCCTGTGCAGCCCACCACTGCCAGGGCCCTGTGATCCAGGGACAACTTCCCCGGGAGAACGCATGGGGCGCCTCAGGCTGCTGCAACATCACACCAGCCTCTGCCACCGCAGGCTCACCCCGCATCCGTAGCCCTCCCTCTTCCAGGCCTGAGTGAGCCAGAGCCCCCGAATCAGCTGCCCCTTTAACCCCCTCCTGTCTGGGTGAGAACAGATGCCCTCAGGTGACCTACATGCAGAGGCAGGGCCAAATCCAAAGCTGCACCCCAGGAGCTGTGCAAACAAAGAGGAGAAAGGGAAATCTCTCCCAGCAGCCTCAGGAGCAGTGGATTAAATCCCCACAATCAACTTGATGTACCCTGCATCTGTGGAATACCTGAAAAGACAATGAATCATCCCAAAATTGAAGCAGTGGGCTTTGGGAGCAAATGTAGACTCGGGATTTCCTTCCTGCAACTAATTTGTTTCTGGTTTTAAGTTTATCTTAGTTTCGTATTCAGAGCTTATTATCATTGTTGGTAGATTTGTTTATTGATGTGGTTGCTCTCTTCTTTTAATTTTTTTCATTTTTCTCTTTTTGTGAGTGTGTATGTGTATGCTTCTTTGTGTGATTTTATCTGTATACCTTTGCTTTTACCATTTGTCCTAGGACTCTGTTTTTTTTTTTTTTTTTTTTAGTATAGTATTTAGTGCTTGATATCATTGCTGGATTTGTTTTTTGGTTTGGTTGCTCTCCTTTCATTACTTTAAAATTTTTTTATTTTTAATAATATTTTTAATTTAATAACTTTATTTTATTTTATTTTATCTTTTTCTTTCTTTCTTTTTTTTTTCCTCCCTTTTCTTCTGAGCCATGTGGCTGACAGGGTCTTGGTGCTCTGGCTGGGTATCAGGCCTGAGCTTCTGAGGTGGGAGAGCCAAGTTTAGGACATTGGTCCATGAGAGACCTCCCAGCCCCACATAATATCAAACGGCAACAGCTCTCCCAGAGATCTCCATCTCAATTCTAAGACCCAGCTCCACTCAACAACCAGCAAGCTACAGTACCCTATGCCAAACGACTAGCAAGACAGGAACACAACCCCACCCATTAGGAGAGAGGCTGCCTAAAATCATAATAAGTTCACAGACACTCCAAAACACACCACCAGATGTGGTCCTGCCCAACAGAAAGACAAGATCCACCCTCATCCACCAGAACACAGGTACCAGTCCCCCTCCACCAGGAAGCCTACACAACCCACTGAACCAACCTTAGCCACTGGGGACAGATACCAAAAACAACAGGAACTATGAACATGCAGCCTGTGAAAAGGAGACCCCAAACACAGTAAGTTATGCAAAATGAAAAGACAGAGAAACACACAATAGGTTAAGGAGCAAGGCAAAAACCCACCAGACCAAACAAATGAAGAGGAAATAGGCAGTCTACCTGAAAAAGAATTCAGTGTAATGATAGTAAAGATGATCCAAAAACGTGGAAATAGAATGGAGAAACTACAAGAAACATTTAACTAGGACCTAGAAGAACTAAAGAGCAAACAAACAATGATGAACAACACAATAAATGAAACTAAAAATTCTCTAGAAGGAATCAATAGCAGAATAACTGAGGCAGAAGAACGGCTGAGTGACCTGGAAGATAAAATAGTGGAAATAACTACTGCAGAGTAGAATGAAGAAAAAAGAATGAAAAGAATTGAGGACAGTCTCAAAGACCTCTGGGACAACATTAAGTGCACCAACAGTCGAATTATAGGGGTCCCAGAAGAAGAAGAGAAAAAGAAAGGGACTGAGAAAATATTTGAAGAGATTATAGTTGAAAACTTGCCTAATATGAGAAAGGAAATAGTCAATCAAATCCAGGAAGTGCGGAGAGTCCCATACAGGAAAAATCCAAGGAGAAACATGCCAAGACACATATTAATCAAACTATCAAAAATTAAATACAAAGGAAAAATATTAAAAGCAGCAAGGGGAAAGCAACAAATAACATACAAGGGAATCCCCATATGGTTAAGGGCTGATCTTCCAGCAGAAACTCTGCAAGCCAGAAGGGAGTGGCAGGACATATTTAAAGAGATGAAAGAGAAAAACCTACAACTAAGATTACTCTACACAGCAAGGATCTCACTGAAATTCAACAGAGAAATTAACACCTTTAAAGACAAGCAAAATTTAAGAGAATTCAGCACCACCAAACCAGCGCTACAACAAATACTAAAGGAAGTTCTCTAGGCAGGAAACACAAAAGAAGGAAAAGACCTACAAAAACAAACCCAAAACAATTCAGAAAATGGTAAAAGGAACACACATATCAATAACTACCTTAAATGTAAATGGATTAAATGCTCCAACCAAAAGACAAAGACTGGCTGAATGGATACAAAAACAAGACCTCTATATATGCTGTCCACAAGAGACCCACTTCAGACCTAGGGACACATACAGACTGAAAGTGAGGGGATAAGAAAAAGGTATTCCATGCAAACGGAAATCAAAAGAAAGCTGGAGTAGCAATTCTCATATCAGACAAAATAGACTTTAAAATAAAGACTATTACAAGAGACAAAGAAGGAAACTACATAATGATCAAGGGATCAATCCAAGAAGAAGATATAACAATTGTAAATATTTATGCACCCAACATAGGAGCACCTCAATACATAAGGCAAATGCTAACAGCCATAAAAGGAGAAATTGACAGTAAAACAATCATAGTAGGGGAATTTAACATCCCACTTATACCAATGGACAGATCATCCAAAATGAAAACAAATAAGGAAACACAAGCTTTAAATGATACATTAAACAAGATGGACTTAATTGATATTTATAGGATATTCTATCCAAAAACAACAGAATACACTTTCTTCTCAAGTACTCATGGAACATTCTCCAGGATAGATCACATCTTGGGTCACAAATCAAGCCTTGGTAAATTTAAGAAAATTGAAATCATATCAAGTATCTTTTCCAACCACAATGCTATGAGACTAGGTATCATTACAGGAAAAAAAATCTGTAAAAAGTACAAACACATGGAGGATAAACAATATGCTACTAAATGACCAAGAGATCACTGAAGAAATCAAAGAGGAAATCAAAAAATACGTAGAAACAAATGACGATGAAAACACGATGACCCAAAACCTGTGGGATGCAGCAAAAGCAGTTCTAAGAGGGAATTTTAAAGCAATACAATCCTACCTCAAGAAACAAGAAACATCTCAAATAAGCAACCTAACCTTACACCTAAAGCAATTAGAGAAAGAAGACAAAAACTCCCAAAATTAGCAGAAGGAAAGAAATCATAAAGATCAGATCAGAAATAAATGAAAAAATAATGAAGGAAACAATGGCAAAGGCCAATAACACTAAAAGCTGGTTCTTTGAGAAGATAAACAAAATTGATAAACCATTAGCCAGACTCATCAAGAAAAAAAGGGAGAAGACTCAAATCAATAGAATTAGAAATGAAAAAGGAGAAGTTACAACTGACACTACAGAAATACAAAGGATCATGAGAGATTACTTCAAGCAACTATATGCAAATAAAATGGACAACCTGGAAGAAATGAACAAATTCTTAGAAAAGCACAAGGATGTCCACTCTCAACACTATTATTCAACATAGTTTTGGAATTCCTAGCCACGGCAATCAGAGAAGAAAAAGAAATAAAAGGAATACAAATTGGAAAAGAAGAAGTAAAACTAGTAAAACTGTCACTGTTTGCAGATGACATGATACTATACATAGAGAATCCTAAAGATGCCACCAGAAAACTACCAGAGCTAATCAATGAATCTGGTAAAGTAGCAGGATACAAAATTAATGCACAGAAATCTCTAGCATTCCTATACACTAATGATGAAAAATCTGAAAGTGAAATTAAGAAAACACTCCCATTTACCGTTGCAACAAAAAGAATAAAATATCTAGGAATGAATCTACCTAAGGAGACAAAAGACCTGTATGCAGAAAATTATAAGAAACTGATGAAAAAAATTAAAGATGATACAAATAGATGGAGAGATATACCATGTTCTTGGATTGGAAGAATCAACATTGTGAAAATGACTCTACTACCCAAAGCAATCTACAGATTTAATGCAATCCCTATCAAACTACCACTGGCATTTTTCACAGAACTAGAACAAAAAATTTCACAATTTGTATGGAAACACAAAAGATCCCGAATAGCCAAAGCAATCTTGAGAAAGAAAAACAGAGCTGGAGGAATCAGGCTCCCTGACTTCAGACTATACTACAAAGCTACAGTAATCGAGACAGTATGGTACTGGCACAAAAACAGAAATATAGATCAATGGAACAGGATAGAAAGCCCAGAGATAAACCCATGCACATATGGTCACCTTATCTTTGATAAAGGAGGCAAGAATATACAGTGGAGAAAAGACAGCCTCTTCAATAAGTGGTGCTGGGAAAACTGGACAGTTACATGTAAAAGAATGAAAGTAGAACACTCCCTCACACCATACACAAAAATAAACTCAAAATGGATTAAAGACCTAAATGTAAGGCCAGACACTATCAAACTCTTAGAGGAAAACATAGGCAGAACACTCTATGATATAAATCACAGCAAGATCCTTTTTGACCCACCTCCTAGAGAAATGGAAATAAAAACAAAAATAAACAAATGGGACCTAACGAAACTTAAAATCTTTTGCACAGCAAAGGAAACCATAAACAAGATGAAAGACAACCCTCAGAATGGGAGAAAATATTTGTCAATGAAGCAACTGACAAAGGATTAATCTCCAAAATTTACAAGCAGCTCATGCAGCTCAATATCAAAAAAACAAACAACTCAATCCAAAAATGGGCAGAAGACCTAAACAGACATTTCTCCAAAGAAGACATACAGATGGCCAACAAACACATGAAAGGATGCTCAACATCATTAATCATTAGAGAAATGCAAATCAAAACTACAATGAGATATCATCTCACACTGGTCAGAATGGCCATCATCAAAAAGTCTACAAACAATAAATCCTGGAGAGGGTGTGGAGAAAAGGGAACCCTCTTGCACTGTTGGTGGGAATGTAAATTGATACAGCCACTATGGAGAACAGTATGGAGGTTCCATAAAAAACTAAAAATAGAACTACCATATGACCCAGCAATCCCACTACTGGGCATATACCCTGAGAAAACCATAATTCAAAAAGAGTCATGTACCACAATGTTCATTGCAGCTCTATTTACAATAGCCAGGACATGGAAGCAACCTAAATGTCCATCAACAGATGAATGGATAAAGAAGATGTGGCACATATATACAATGTAATATTACTCAGCCATAAAAAGAAACGAAATTGAGTTATTTGTAGTGAGGTGGATGGACCTAGAATCTGTCATACAGAGTGAAGTAAGTCAGAAAGAGAAAAACAAATACCATATGCTAACACATATATAAAGAAAAAAAAAAAAAAAAAAAAAAAGGTCATGAAGAACCTAAGGGCAAGTCGGGAATAAAGAAATAAAGACACAGACATACTAGAGAATGGACTTGAGGACACGGGGAGGGGGAAGGGTAAGCTGTGAAAAAGTGAGAGGGTGGCATGGACATATATACACTACCAAACATAAAATAGATAGCTAGTGGGAAGCAGCCACATAGCACAGGGAGATCAGCTCGGTGCTTTGTGACCACCTAGAGGGGTGGGATAGGGAGGGTGGGAGGGAGGGAGACACAAGAGGGAAGAGATATGGGAACATATGTATATGTATAACTGATTCACTTTGTTATAAAGCAGAAACTAACACACCATTGTAAAGCAATTATACTCCAATAAAGAGGTTAAAAAAAAAAGAATCAGGTACCACAATGTTTAGTGCAGCTCTATTTACAATAGCCAGGACATGGAAGCCACCTAGGTGTCCATCGACAGATGAATGGATAAAAGAAGATGTGGCACATATATACAATGGAATATTACTCAGCCATAAAAAGAAACTAAATTGAGTTATCTGTAGTGAGGTGGATAGACCTAGAGATTGTCATACAGAGTGAAGTAAGTCAGAAAGGGTAAAACAAATACTGTATGCTAACATATATATGGAATCTTAAGAGGAAAAAAAAAAAGGTTCTGAAGAACCTAGGGGCAGAACAGGAATAAAGACGCAGATATAGAGAATGGACTTGAGGACAAGGGGAGGGGGAAGTGTAAGCTGGGACGAAGTGAGAGAGTGGCATAGACATATATGCACTACTAAATATAAAATAGATAGCTAGTGGGAAGCAGCCGCATAGCACAGGGAGATCAGCTCGGTGCTTTGTGACCATCTAGAGGAGTGGAATAGGGAGGGTGGGAGGGAGATGCAAGAGGGAGGAGATATGGGGATATATGTATATGTATAGCTGATTCACTTTGTTATAAAGCAGAAACTAACACACCATTGTAAAGCAATTATACTCCGATAAAGATGTAAGCAAACAAATAAATAAATAAAATACAGCAGAAATCCAAGGTTATAGTCAATAGGCCATAACAACCTTCTGGATTACACTGTGATTATTTTTATTGTTGTTCTAATCAAATTTGAAGACTAATAATGGAGTTAATGTTTACTTGTAGGAAACATTAATTTATAGGAATTATGAAAAGAAAGCTAATAAAAGCCAATAATCCTTGAACGAAATTTAGGAATGGTTGGAATCTGGGAATGGAACCTGAAGATAGGCCAACTCCTAAAACAGACAATGATTTGCACTTTTTTCAGAAAATCAAAACAAACACTATCCTAATAGTAGGCTCTATATTTTTAAATAGATTTCCAAGTATGTTTCAAACAGAATTCTTCTACATAAAAATCCAACTGTTAACTACTAAGTTCACAAAATATGTAGATGTTTGCTTGCTAAAAGCAAAAAGCATTTGTTCTCGAAGTCTATTGCTTGAATAACTGTAAATAAGTGTCATTCATTCAAGACTCTCTACCTAGCATTCAGCTTGGATTAGCAGAGTTCTTACATGAGGCTGTGTATCAGAATTATCTGGGGGACTTCCCTGGTGCTGCAGTGGTTAAGAATCCATCTGCCAACGCAGGGGACACGGGTTCGAGCCCTGGTCCGGGAAGATCCCACATGCCATGGAGCCACTAAGCCCGTGCACCACAACTACTGAGCCTGCGCTCTAGACCCCATGAGCCACAACTACTGAGTCCGCGCGCCACAACTACTGAAGCCCATGCACCTAGAGCCCGTGCTCTGCAACAAGAGAAGCCACCACAATGAGAAGCCCACTCACCGCAAGGAAGAGCATCCCCCACTTGCCGCAACTAGAGAAAGTGCACGTGCAGCAATGAAGACCGAATGCAGCCGAAAATAAATTAAATAAATAAATTTATTTTTAAAAATTACTATAAAAAAAAAAAGAATTATCGGGGAAGATTTTTTAAAGCACATGTGCTGGAACATACCCCCAGACACTCAGATTTACTGGAGATTTACTAGAGTCAAATATGTTCATATTTTAAAAGCTCCCCCAAATGATTCTGGTATGTACTGCCATTTGGAACTAGTCAGTGGAAAGAGTAAACATACATGGGTTCAAACAACTGTTGCCTAACTAGTTATACAATCTTGAGAAATATACTTAAAATCCTGAACATCCCTTCACTTGTATGTAACTGGGCCACACAGGCATGAAATGTAATCAAATATCATATTTCACTGTTTTACTATTTTTGTAATTGTTTTAATTATAAAAATCTGTACACATATTTATTGTTTCGTTTTTCTCCAAAACACTATTACTAAAGTCACAGTGAGTCTTAACAGTGAGTAACATCCTAGGGTGAGGAAGTAAAGTTTAGACCCAAAGGCAATGCCCCAGAGTTGATGTTCTATCAATGTTGTATCACCTGAACAGTTGTCTCTGCTACACCTCAGTACCAGGCAAGAAGGGCCTTAGAACCTTAAGAAAATTTTAGCCTTAAAAGTTAGGCCATTTGAGTCCCTGAAAATATGAATCTCTGTAGGAGTGACACCTAAATTAGGGTAATCAAATCAATTTATTTTGTACCATCCCAGAATGTAAAAATGACCTTTCAAATAAAAGTACCCAGAATTTGTCCTCACCAAAATTCCAAGTCTCAAATTTAAGTTCTTATACATGTTCTGCCTCTCTTCATACCATCTTCAAAAGACATGTATGTTCTTGCTTCCTTTTCTTAATTGTCTCTTCTAAGATACCTTTTGGGTAGGTAACTAACCTTCATGTGTTTGGGACCATCACACATCAATACTCTTCATCTCATTTTATTGAGGAGGAAGACCTTTCTAACAGTAAAACTGAACACCTGCAGTAGGGACTTCACTCCCACAGTGTACCACTAGGGATTGTTGAATTATGACCTATCTTAATATATTAGGCATCTCTAACAAAAACTTTACCTCTTTTCTATCTCCTTTGCATGAGTTATATTAATGAAGGATGTTAAGGTTTTTTTTTTTTCTTTTTGGCCATGCCGGGTGGCGTGTGGGATCTTAGTTCCCGACCAGGGATCGAACCCACACTCCCTGCAGTAGAAGCATGGAGTCTTAACCACTGGACTGCCAGGGAAGTCCCAAGGATGTTAAGTTTTCACGAAGGACAGAATATCACAAAGTACAGGGTAGGTAGATGATTCCACAGCAGAAATGTCTTTTATTCTAGAATTTAATCTCCCTCTTATATATCCATGAGAGCTTCTATAATAATATAATAAATTAAAAAAATAAATGAGGGGGAAGGGCAAGATGGCAGCATAGGAAGACCCTGAGCTCATCTCCTCCCATAGACAGACTGAATCTATACCTACATATAGAGCAACTTCTCCTGAAGAAGACCTGAGGGCTGACTGGACAGCTACTGCACATAGAGGGACCACATAGCAACAGGTAGAAAAGACAGACATGGTATCGATGGGAAACCTACTCCAACCTGCAGTGGGAAGGGCTATAACTGAGGGGCTTGAGCACCTGGGATATAGCCAAAACAAAAAAACAAAAAACGGGGGGGCTTCCCTGGTGGCGCAGTGGTTGAGAATCTGCCTGCTAATGCAGGGGACACGGGTTCGAGCCCTGGTCTGGGAGGATCCCACATGCCGTGGAGCAACTGGGCCCGTGAACCACAACTGCTGGAGCCTGTGCTCCGCAACAAGAGAGGCCGCGATAGTGAGAGCCCCGCGCAACGCGATGAAGAGTGGCCCCCACTTGCCGCAGCTAGAGAAAGCCCTAGCACAGAAACGAAGACCCAACATAGCAATCAATCAATCAATCAATCAATCTTTAAAAAAAAAGAAAAAACCCAGCTGTTTAAAAGGCACCTAGACTCTATGGGAAGAAAATCCATTTTCTAAGCCTAGAGCTTCTGCCAGAAGATCAGGGAACTGCTGCAGCCGCAGGGTCAAGGGCACTGAGGAACCTCACGGAGTCCCACCAGGACTCCTCCCAGCCCACACATTCTACTGAGTGGTTGTGGAGATTAAATGATTTACTTTTGTATGAAAGTATTAAGCTATTCTTTTTACAAGAAATGTTGGTTTGATAATTTCCTCTTTCTTACTCTTCTTTCCTTCCCTTTCTATCCTTTTTGTTTTCCTCATTATAAGCTCCTCAAAGAGGAGAGTATGGCAAAGCCCATTGCTCCTCAAATGAGAGTTGCTGAAAGTAGGGTTAAAGGAGAGGTCCACTGGACACATCAATGAGAACCCCTGAATACAGCCTCCTATCAGCTTCCACTAGATGTGAAATCTTAGGCAGGTGGAAGTCTCAGAACCTTTAGGGATGCCCGTTTTGCACAAGATTGACCAGACTTTAGTCTGGAATATAAAATTGAAAATTGCAGTTATCCTGACAGATCTCCTCTTGAAATCAAGACAATACAGCTCTGCCAATTCTCCTTGGTTCTTGGGATTTTACCAAACTGTTTCTGTGTGTTCCCATGGTGAAGAATGGAGTTACTGGGATAATGCTTAGGCCTGAGAGGCAACCCAAGTAGACCCTCATACACATTGGCTTCCACACTTGAACAATGGCTGAGTTTCTTTGGTCAAAATATACGTCTAATTGACTTGTGTGGCCTGGAGGCAAATGTGAAAGAATGCTTCTGATTAACCAGGACTAATATCAGCCATCTTTGCTATGGTAAATAGTAAATACTGTGCTGATATGTCTCCATGAGTTAGTTAGAAATGTCAGTCTTGCACTATGAAAGCATTATCCTTGCTTGTCATTCTCTTGGATGACACTTACAGAGATAGCACCACTCAAGTATGCTTAGGCATACTCAGGCTCAGATAATGAGCCAATTAACTGTCCCACCCTAACCCTGTCAAAAATCAACACTGAGCAAAGACATAGGTAATTAAATCTCAGCCCAGAACACCAAATAGCTCAAAAGAACAAAGCCAAGTAATGAGGTCATGAAGAGTGTAAGACTGCAACTTAGCCTACAATTCAAGAAGTAAGCCCTTAGCGCTTAAATGCCTAGTAGATGGGAGCATCAGAGTTTTTAAAATCAATCAAAATAAAATAGCTGGTAACTCTTGAAGTTCTCAGCATCCATGCTAGATTTTGACAGTGAAATGATAAAACTTTTTACACTTCCTACTGCCGTTCCACATCCCTGCTAAACATCTTTCACTCGGTCAGCATTGCATTCACTGTCTAAAACAGAGATTGGCAAACTATGGTCTGCAGGCCAGACACCCATTTTAAAATAAAGTCTTATTGTAACACAGTCATACCATTCATTTGTGTATTGTTTATGGTTGCTTTTGTGCTGTAACAGCAGAGTTGAGTAGTGGCAACAGAAATTGTATGACCTACCAGCCTAAAATATTTACTATCTGGCCCTTTAGGAAAAAAATTCTCAATCTTTAAATTCTCAGCAAAAGCTTCTGGTTCTGGGTAAGATGAAGTAAACACACTCCTGTCTCTTCCACTGAATTCAGTTTTAAAACCTGGACAGAATGCACGAGCAAACTATTGGGAAACTCTGTAAAGTAATGACAGGTAGACTGGGGTAAAGACTACAATTCAAAGTAGTACCAGACCAGTGGTGAGTTTGCCATTTTCTCCCCTCCGTTTGGCATCCCCACCATTTGTCCCCATATGAGGATGGAGCTATGGACATCCATGGTAGACCAGGATAACTAAAGCCCCATATTTCTGGCAAAAAGACTGAAAAAGGAGATTCCCCAGGAAGCTGGAAAGTACTGAAGAGATTGTAGTGGTGAAGAAGCTTATGAAAGTGACCTCACAAAGTTGTTTATCGATTCCTGGGATAACCCCTGACCTGTGTACATATGGATAAGATCTTAATCAGAAAATAAAAGATTCTGAGAACTGAACTAAATGACCTCCACCCAGATCCCAGACTGGCCACTGGTTGATGCACACATGTAATACATTCAAATAACACTGCAAAGGCTTTGGAAACTGAGTTAACATCGAAACCACAGTGCACTGAAGGTAGTTTTAAACTTTCAACCTGAACCTAATCAGGCTGCTAAAACAAAAATATCAACATTCACCATAGGATTTAACAAGACCCAGAATCTCACAACCTGATATTCAAAATGTGTCAGATTTAATCCAAAATTTTGGGGCACACGAAGAACCAGAAAATCCTCCAGCCCCATGTCACATGGGAAAGACAACTCACAGACATCAACGCTGAGATGAGATGGATGTTGGAACTATCTGACAAAGACTTTAAAGCAGCTATTATAAAAATGCTCCAGCAAGCAATTGTAAACATTCTTGAAACAAGTGAAAAAATAGAAAGTCTCAGCAAATAAATAAATGGATAAAAATCTGAAATTTTAGAACTTAAAAATATAATAAAAGAAATTTAATGCAAAGGACTAATAGTTGGGGGAAAAGAAAGGACTAATAGTTGAAACTTTCCTACCAGAGTCACTAGGATATATATATATATATATACACATATATGTGTATATATATATATATACATATATATACATATATATGTGTGTGTGTATATATGTATATAGTGTGTATATATATATATATATATTTTTTTTTTTTTTTTTTTACAACCCATACAGGCATCCCTTCACCAAAATAGTATAATTGAAAGGTCTGGGTCTCAATTTCTACAAAATTTTTTTAAAAATCCATTGTTGCCCTTTTGATCTACCTCTAAGATAAGCTTACCAACTACAAAAACTTTGTTATTTTTACTTTATGCTTACATATGGGTTTGCTGTTTCCTTGCTTACTTTAAACAAAACTGGTATCACCAAGCTCAGTTTTTCATCATATGCAACAAAGTTTTCTGGCAAACACCTGTCAAGTGTTTGCCACATTTATTGGGACATTTTGCGCCAGTTAGAATACATCAAAGACAACTGGGCTGTGTTAAGAAGGTAAAAGAGCTCATTAGAGTTTCTATCAAAAAGAATGAGTGCAACTGATTGGAAAACAATGAATATTTTAAAATCCATGAATTAGTAATGCTAATGTTAAATGAGATACAGGGAAAGACAAAAAACTCATTGAATACCTTTGGAAGAACTGGGTCAACAATTCCTTATTCTGAAAGCTGGCAATTAGAAATTAAGAGGAAAGAATTAAACAGTCATTCTGCCTTAACCTACATGAACTGTATTTCAGGATAACTAAATAGTCTTAATTAATGATGGATAGCTGTTAAAAATCACTATTTTGCAGTCCCTAAGTGAAATAATTGAGTCAAGCAACAAACATCAATGGAAAGAAAGCATTAAACCATGGGTTCACAGGGGTCTTCACAAAGGAAGGATCAGGATTTCAGGATTAAAACAACCAGACATCACTGTCTTCTGATGTGATGCAATAGGGAGCATATAGCATCCTTCCAGTGAAGTATCTTGCCAAAAATGTTGAGCCAGAACCAAATCAAGTGTCTAAAGCTAATGTTACTTAAAAAAAAAAAAAAAGGAGATAGAAAAACATTACATGACACCACGATGAAGCAAATAAAACTATTCTAAAATTAGGATCTTCTAGAGGTTTCTGTTGACAAGTCACTGACCAGGTGTTGCAACCAGTCAAAATGTCATGAAAATGAAAAATAGGAATGGAGTCAATATAGATGAAAAAATGTCTTAGGAAACATAATATCCAATGCATAGATCTTGTTTGGATTCTGACTTGAAGAAAAATTAAAAAGAGACCTTTGCACCTTTGAAACAATGGTATTGTGTGATACTAAGGAATTAATATTTTATTAAGATAATGGCATTGTAGTTATATTAAAGATATCCCTTTTAGAGATGTACACTGAAGCATGAAGGTGTAAAATGACATGTGATATTTTCCTTCTAACACTTCAGAAAAGGGGAAAAAAAAGAAAAAGCTATAGATAAAGCAATATGGAAAAATCCTGATAACATATCTTGATGTTGAGTATATGGAAACTCGTACTAGTCTCTCTACTTTCCTGTATGTTTAAAATTTATTTATCAAAAATATTTTCAAGAAAATTTGCTACTGATGATATCATAAAGATATTCCAAAGTCTGTCAGCTAAGTTCAAAAAACATCTCTGAAAAAGAATATAACAAAAGATTTGGGTGCATTTGCACCCTCATTCAAATATGCGGTTGTCCTCCCAAGGTGAATATTTTGAAGGAGCAAAACTCTTTGAGTTATAAGTTCTAATGTGTTTTCTTTAAAATGCAGTCACTTTTATCTGTAGTCTTAATAAGTCTTACTGTTTACTCCAAGGTAAAACCATCGTACCTCTTAAAAAATATCAAACCCCAGATGCTCCATTGATAATGGAAAAGAATGTGAGGTGGAAGAGAGAGAAGACTGACGCCTGGACCTCATAACCATCCCATTCACCCAGAGATTTACCTGCTTATTACTTACAGCTTCTTCAAGGAGGACTGCCACTCCTGTTTAATATTCTGGCCTAGGTCACAACATAGGACCCTTTTCTTATATCCTCAAGCAAAACTGAGTTAATGCTGAAACATTCACACAAGATTTTAGTTAAAATTTGGGACTAATTACAAGAAAATGAGTACTAGGAGTAACGTAAAACTAGATCAGGGCGACTCAAACAGTGGCCACTTAACCAGCGGCATCAGTAACACTTGGGAGTCTGTTACGAATGCAAATTCATGGGTTCCCCGCCCCAGACTTACTGAGTCAGAATATCTGGGGATAGAGCCCAGGAATCCTGGTTTTAAGAAGCTTTGATGTGATTCTTTTGTGAGTACAAGTTCAAGAATCACTGAACTTGATAATCTCTCGAGATTCTGATTCAATTGGTTTATGATCATCATTCGCAAACTTGGTCGCACAACAGAATCACCTGGGGAGCTTTTACAAGTCCTAACACCCAGACCTTACAACAAACCAATTAAATCAGAAACTCTGGGGTCTCTGCCAGGCATCGGTAGCTTTTAAAACTCCCCCAAAGAACTCCAGTGTGTAGCCAAACTTGAGAACCATTGGTCTAGAATATGGCATGACCCAGACATCAGTATTTCTGTTTTGTTTTGCCACTTGGCTTGCGGGATCTTAGTTCCCCAACCAGGAATTGAACCTGGGGCCCAGCAGTGAAAAGTGCCAAGTCCTAACCACTGGATTGCCAGGGAATTCCCTGCACATCAGCATTTTTTAAGAGCCCCCCAGATGATGTGAAGTGCAGCTTGAGTTGAGAACCAATGAATGATATGGTTTAAATACAAGATATATCATGTTCATTTCCAAAAAGGGGTCTTCTAAGTCATCTCACTGTCTGCCTTCACATGCCATGGGTCATTTTCTTCCCTGCATGCCAGGAATACCCACAAGCATACCTCGATGCTGAAAAATCCAAGGGAACAAGAATGAAGACAGTGATAAATTCCCTCTTCTACCTTTTCACGTGTGCCTTCCAAGTTCTAATGATTTGCCTTCCACAGATGGGTGATGTCAGGAGTATCACCCTCATTTTGAGAGATCCCACTTCTTACTCATAGGGAAGAGAACTTATCCCAAAGATCTCAATAGAAATTATGTCAGAATCTGCCTCAACACAGTAACTTCAACATTTCAAAATGAGACACTTAGAATATTAGAAAAAACATTTCATGTTCTCTATATACATCAAAAATAATGCAAATAAATACTTGAGCATCCAGGAGTAGAGAAGTAACTAAAGATATGCATCTACTATACATATGTGTAAACTACTCTGTAGTTTATACTTTAACTGATTATAGACCCTATGGGAATCAAATACTTTTTTTCTTAGCCTTTTTTTTTTTTTAACATCTTTATTGGAGTATAATTGCTTTACAACGTTGTGTTAGTTTCTGCTGTATAACAAAGTGAATCAGCTATACATATACATATATCCCCATAACCCCTCCCTCTTACGTCTCCCTCCCCTCCCATCCCACCCCTCTATGTGGTCACAAAGCACCGAGCTTATCTCCCTGTGCTATGCAGCTGCTTCCCACTTGCTATCTATTTTACATTTGGTAGTGTATATGTGTCAGTGCAACTCTCTCACTTCATCCCATCTTACACTTCCCCCTCCCCATGTCCTCAAGTCCATTCTCTACATCTACGTCTTTATTCCTGTCCTGCCCCTATGTTCATCAGAACTTTTTTTTTTTTTAGATTCCATATATATGTGTTAGCATACGATACTTGTTTTTCTCTTTCTGACTTACTTCACTCTGTATGACAGACTCTAGGTCCATCCACCTCACTACAACTCAATTTAGTTTCTATTGAATTAAATACTTTAAATACCAGTTCCCAAGTTTTCTGAGAGCTTTAAGTTCTAAAGAACAAATCTATCTCTGATGCCATTCTGAACTACCAACAGGGAGATACTACTATTTAATTAGCTTGTGTTTGAGATTTACACAGATCTTCATTTGAACCCAAATCCACCACTTACTAGCTATGTGATCTTGAACAAGTTAAGTCATCTATTTGAACTTTGATCTCATTTATAAAATGGGAATAATAATAATACCTGTTCTGAAGGACCTTTGTGAGAATTTATGTATGTGACACACTGACAAATTGCTTAGTATATGATTTGTGGTCAACAATGGGTAGCTATTATTGTTTCCAGAATACCTGTGTCATTTCATGCCTCCACGATTTTGCCACACCATTTCCTCTGCCTGGAAAGTCTTTCCCTTTTGTCAATCTGGTTCATTCATTCATCTAGTATTTTTTTGGATACTATGTGCTGGACCTTATTAGGCACTGAGGATAAATTAAGCAGACAGTCCATCCTTCATGTAAAGATAACCCAAATTGACAAATGCTATGAACGAAAAAGTATAGAATAAAATTTAAGTGTATAAAGGGGACTTCTAGTGTGGGGGGTCATCACCAAAGAGTGGAGGGGTTAAAAGCATGGACTGTGAACTCTGCAATTCACTAGTTGTGCAACCTTGGGCAAGTTATTTCAGCCTTTGTGCTTCTGTTTCCGTAGTACTTAACACATAATGTTGTTGGGCCAAGTAAATGCTGTGCAATCAATGTAATATCTGCCACATAGCAAGTACTTAAGTCTTAATCTGGTGAAAAGCATCTTAAGTGTTACCTTTTCTATGAAACTTTTCCTACTATTAGTGTACAGCACATAGTATAAACACAATAAATGTTTGTTGAAAGAATAAACTCCACATGTACTGCAAATAAGTCAGATGCTTGCATCAAGTTATATAAATAGTACTTCAGTTTACCAAGGAAACATTCGTTTTGACATCTAGCTCAAGGTCTTCATTTTAACCTTCATATAATAACTGCTGATATGTTCCACTGTCATCCTCTCTAAGGATTTCAAAGGGAAGCTAAGTTTTAACAGAAAATTCTTTGAGGATAGCCTTTCTAAGAAAATCTACTTGCAAATTAATTTTGTGCCTGTCCATAATATTATCTTTCAATGTATAAAATTATATTTATCAATGCTTACTTAATTTGATTTTCTATGATGGGTATTATTATCATTCCCATTTTATAAAGGAATCAATTACAGCTCAGAGGCTAAGTAACATGTCCATACACATGGCCACTAAATGGCACAAACTCACTCAAACATGTTTCTAAGTTTCACGATCTTTCACCTTCTTCCATTGCAGCTATAAAGCAAAAGACCCTTGTCATATTTAAACCCATCAATTTTTAGTAAATGATTACCAGCATCTCCTAAAAACTCCAAAGCCTACTCTGAGTCTATCTTTATTGTACACAGATGTCAATGCTCCACTACAACCAAGCCCCTATATAATTAGATTATGTCTAGCAAATCAGCCTTGATATAACAATAAATAATTCTTAACATTTAAATTTATTATGTGCAAGGTACCATGCCAAACACATTACAGGCATTATCTCCTTTAATTCTCTCAACACCTCTATGAGGTAGCCAGTACCATTACCCTATTTCACAGATGAGTAATTTGGAGCTTACAAAGGTAAATCTAAGTGACAGAATTCAATTTCCACCTTACATTTATATAGTTTCAAACCTCCAATTTTTAGCCATTTTTTTCAGTCTTCTCAGCCTATCTGTGTTCTTGGTTATGGATATAATAGCATCTTAGCTTTTCTCATTCCCAGTCTTCTCTGTTGCTTGGAATTGTAGTTCCCTGCTTCAAGGTTATTATTCTGTTTGTCATAAATTGCCTGTGAAATTTTTCCTCTAAAAGGGTCCCAGGCTGGCTTTGAGAATCTCTGTATTAAATCTGTCAGTTCCCATTCCTAAAAAGTGTGTCTATCAGGGATCTGGCCACAGGTGACTGAGATATAATTCCTAAGCTATGCCTCATACTCAGACCTCCATGAACCAAAAATACATCCTCACCATGACTGTCAAGCAGATAAACTCAGAATACACAGAAATCAACTTGAATCAAGTCATGATGCCCCCTGGGCATCACCTACAAGCTTGATGGAAATTGTACAGCTATTTTATCACCAGCATCACAACTGTTGGGGAAATGTGCTGTTAGGTATTGAGTGTTACAGATGGAGAGTCAGACACACGCATTACTATGCGAGTTACCATACTGACAAAATCTCAGAAGAATTTGCAGGCAGGAAATTATGTGTAACCTAACTTCAACAGAACACAGGTTCCTAAGAAATGGAGACTTTAAGGAAGGAGAAAGGAGGAACATAGTAGATATGTCTTGGCTAATCCAACATCCCCACACTTTTTCACCTACTGAGACAGGATTGCTTAAAGACAGAACTATTGCTGGGGCTAGTCAGCAAGTAGACAAAGGAACCATGCCATGGCAAAGCTACACGCCATCAAAAACCTTCTCAGGAAGAACATAGCCAGGAATAAGTAAGATCTGCATTGTGTGTGTGTGTCACTGAACTGTTACTGGAGTATTTAGTCTTAAAGGTAGCACAAATTCTTGGAAATCAGGTAAATTTTTGTAGAGTAGGACATTAGAAACTACATGTGCTCTCAAATCCACAAAAGCCTCCATTTCTCTGGCAAGACACCAAATGACATTTGAAGGATTATGTGGTAACAATGTCAAGAGTCTCCTTTAAAACAGCATGAGAGAGGTACCATGCAGAAAAACAAAATTGGATCCCTATCTTACATCACTCATAAAAATTAATTGAAATGGATTAAAGACTTAAACACAATACTTGAAACTGTAAAACTCCCACAAGAAAACATAGGGGAAAATCTCCCTGACATTGGTCTTGGCAATGATTTTTTGGATATAACACTAAAAAAACAGAAAAAGACGAAGATCAGCAAGTGCGACTACATCAAACTAAAAAGATTCTGCACGGCAAAAGAAACCATCAACAAAATGAAAAGGCAACCTATGGAAAGGGAGAAAATGTTTGCAAACCATATATATGGGTAAGGGGTTAATATTCAAAATACAGAACTCATACAACTCAAAATATGATTTTAAAGTGGGCAAAGGAACTGAATGAAAAACAACATACAAATAGCCACCAGACATATGAAAATATACTCAATGTCACTAACCATCAGGGAAATGCAAATCAAAACTGCAATGAGATATCACCTCACACCAATTAGAAGGGTTATCATCATAAAGACAAGAGATAATGTAACTATTGGCAAGGACATGGGGAAAAGGGAACACTTGTGCACTGTTGGTAAGAATGTAGGCTGGTTTAGCCACTATGGAAAACAGTATGGAGGTTCCTCAAACAATTAAACTAGAACTACCATATGATCTAGCAATCCCACTTTTGGGTATATACCCAAAGGAAATGAAAACAGGATATCAAAAAGATATCTGCACTTCCATGTTTATTGCAACATTATTTGCAGTAGCCAAGATATGAAAACAACCTAAGTGTCTGTCAATGGATGAATGGACAAAGATGTGGTACATTATACACAATGGAATATTACTTAATTCATGAGAAAAAAGGACATCCTGCCATTTGCAAAAACATGCAGGGCATTATGCTAAGTGTAAAAAGACAGACAGAAAGACAAATAAATACTGTATGATATCACTTATACGTGGAATCTAAAAAAGCTGAACTTATAAAAACAGTATAATGGTAGTTACCAGAGGTTGGCGAGGAAGAACTGGGGAGAAGTTGGTCAAAGGGTACAAACATATACTTATAAGATGAATAATTCTGTATATCTAATACCCAGTACTGATTATAGCCAAGACTGTATTATATACTTTAAAGTTGCTAAGAGCCTAGATTAACCGTTCTCACCCCAAAAAAGAAATGGTAATTATGTGATGTGATGGAGGTGTTAGCTAACAGTGTGGTGATTATATTGCAATATATAAATCTATCAAACAACACATTATACACCTTAAATTTACACCATATTATATGTCAAGTATATCTCAATAATAAAAGAGAGGTAACTCCATATATGGGTTTACTATCCAGAGAACTTTGCAGGAGATCACAACGAGCACACCTGGCAGAATCGAGCACAGCTGAAGCACTCAGAGAAGATGCTATTCCTAGGAAAGCTTATGTGGAACAACTTGGATTTCAGTGATTGAATTCTTACTATTAGTGGAGCAAACGGGGGAAAAGAGGAGCACAAAATTGGTCGCCCTCAGGGAATAAAACAAGTAGTATAAGGTCAGCCTTGAAGAACTAGTGATGAGACCAAAATGGCTTAGCTCCTTGTAAGTCAAATCCTTGGCAAGTGAGGCCCTTGGAACCTGCTTGGGGTCAGGTAGGATGCCAAGCCCCATAGTCTACTTCCACAGTGACAGTGTTGGTAGCAAGCTGCAAAACTATGACAAAGTAGGTACTAACGCCCAGCTCCTTTCAGACACAACTCATGTGGGGCAGATTCTAGACCCATCCTGGGGCTGTCCAGGACATTGGGAGGTGGTAAAGCCCACCTACCTGTTTCAATCGTGATGAGAAGGAATACACTGGAACAGACAGGAACAAGGTAGTTTTCTTCTTGTGAAAACATCCAAAAGGCAGCCTGGATGGGGGTTCTGCCCACCTGCTAATGTGACTGAATTCGACTTAATATTCACTCATTTCAAATAAATAAATAAATAAATAAAACTCAATCTCCAGTCCTTCAAGCTCCCCAAGGTACGGGCTTACCCACAGGGCCACACACCTGCCCGGGTTGTAGCAGGAGAGCTGTACCCGAAGGCGAGAGCACAAACCTTCCTAGCATCTTAACATCCTAGACTGAAGAAGGTCGCCTCATGGAGCTCCTTAGATTAGCCCTGCTCAGCCCTGAAGGAGCTGCGGAGGTAAGTGGCAGGACTTAAGACATGGAGCTGAATTAGGAATTTTTGTCAAAAGGAAAATCATGAAAAACCAATGAATATTCCATAGGCCTCTCTTTATTTTTTTAACATCTTTATTGGAGTATAATTGCTTTACAGTAGTGTATTAGCTTCTGCTGTAGAACAAAGTGAATCAGCTATATGTATACATATATCCCCATATCTCCTCCCTCTTGCATCTCCCTCCCACCCTCCCTATCCCACCCCTCTAGGTGGTCACAAAGCACCGAGCTGATCTCCTGTGCATAGGCCCTTCTTCAAACAAATATATCTCCCTTATTCCCTACTCTGCACCAAGGGACAGGCTGAGGAGGAAGAGGTATTCTGCTCGGGGCTCAAAGGGGTAAGCAGTCTACTGTGAACAGCTGCATTCCTCTGGATAATGGGGGAATTTTATACAGATGGAAGGACACATGCACGGGTGAGCAAAAACCAAAGGAACAGATTGGTTTACTGGGGAATTCTGATGCATTTTTGTTACATGGTGTATGATGGAGTTCTCTCCTCCAATTCCCCCGTCCCCAAAAAATACCTTCGGAAAAACTACCCAAGTCTGGGCTTTGGGGGCTGTTTGTGGAGGAGGGAGCAGGGAAGGTAGAGCACAGGGGGCAGCCACACCGCAGCTGCACGAGGTCCTCCCGTGGACCGGTGAGAAAATCCCAGACGGGTCGCAGGCAGAGGGCGAGCTCACGTTGATGCTGCTGTTAAGTTCAGGCATGTGCACAGACCCCGGGGCTGGGGGGCTCCTGAGAGTCTACTTGCCTGAAAACCAAGGGGTCTCAGGAGAAAACGCTCTGAGACAAGTCAGAAGCTATTCTGCTTTTCTACCTACCGCTGCCTAACAAACTGTGCCCCAGACTCAGGGGTTTAAACCAACTGTATCCATCTCCTAATTTTGTGGGTCAGGAATTTGGAGAAGGCCTGTCTGGGCAACTCTTCTGCACTGTGATGGTACCATTTTGGATCACTCAGTGGTAACTGGCTGGTGGTTTTTCTGGATAAAAGGTCCAAAATGTCTGTGCTCACGTGCCTAGCAGGTGAGGGCCCCTCACCTTCTCCATGTAGTCTCAGAGTCTCCCGATGGGCCTTCCAGCAGAGCAGTTTGACGGTGTACATGTGGCCCAGGGCCCCATAAGTGAGCATTTTAAGAGACAATAAATGGAAACTTAGTGGCCAAGCCTGGAACTGGCTAAGTGTCACTTCCCCACGCTCTACTGGTCAAGCCATCATAGGGCAGCCCACATTCAAGGAAAGAAGATCTACCTCCTAATGGGGCCATCTTTAATCTGCCACCAAAGAAAACAAGTTTAGTCTAAGGACAATTAGGTGTTTTCCAAGGAGAAGGATACTCTGAATATATATAATGTGTGCTACTCAGACTGCCCTATCAGCCAGCTGTACACACTGATTTTTATGCAGGGGATCTGCAGAGCAGAATGGGCCTGAAAGAACGTCTTCAGGGTGTTTGTAGAAAACGGAGGAGACCAACAGCTCCACTTCAAGATAAAACATAACCCAGGTTGAAGTAGAGTGTCTTGTCAATGTCAGACGTGGAAGACGCTGGGAGCCACCTGCACCCTGAGCCTCCCTTCTGCATCACAGCCTAAGGCGGGCAGGGGACAGTCACCCCACATGGCTACCACATTCCCTCACACAGGTAAGGTGTCTTGCAACCCCAGGGCCTCAGAGAAAAGGGGATGAATTTGTGGGTGGAGAACGGGTCAGAGAATGCACTTATAAGCATGGGACCATTGCTTAGAACCCAGTGACCTTGATCATCTCCTACTGAGCACACAGAAGCCAAGTTGGCACTCATGTGGGCTTGTACACATTGTATGAACAGAAATAAGCCATTCCTAGTGAATAATGGCTTTCTTCCATATTTTGGCATTATTGCCAGTCTATCTATTCAAATACCACAGTAAAATGTTGTTAGGGATATAGAGTTTCTTGTTCCAGTCAGGAGATTTTCTTTTATTTTCATGAGAATGTACCATGGTGGGTTCCCAAGATGAATGTGGGTACCCTCGCTAAGTAGACACAGCCTGCTTCCATAGTTCCACAGACTCAATTACTTTACATACATCTCAGCATTATGACCAAAATCTGGGCACGTGGCAGCCAGCATGACAGTATTGTTTCTTTTAGAGGTGGGTGGAAATAACCAACTGAGGGGAGAAACTAAAGGAAAAAAAAATGTAACCAACATATTTTTCCACTCATTTCCTTTCTTAGTATATCCACCCCTATTCCACACAGAAATGGAAATCCTATATGACAACCAGAACATTTTTCTTGATTACCATTCTGATCATCTGATGACCTTGGCACTTTTAAAAACATGTCATTTGTTCACTGCATGATATAATATAAAGTATTGTTAGGACTCTTGCAGATGCAACTGACAGAAATGGAAATCAAACTACCTTAAGGAAAAAGAAGAAATTATTGGCTAAATTTTAAGGGCGGATACTCTCAAGCACAAATAGATCTGGAGGCTTGAGGGATGTTGTTCACACTTTTTTCTCCACCTCTGGGCTTTGTTTGTCTCCACTTCTCTTTGTATATTTATCCCATTCTTTCCTATATGAGGCTTACAGGTTATTCCCAAAAAGCAAGAGACATTCTGTCTCCTATGATCTAGATTTAAAACCTCACAAGAGGGCTTTCCTGGTGGCGCAGTGGTTAACAATCCGCCTGTCAATGCAGGGGACACGGGTTCGAGCCCTGGTCCAGGAAGATCCCACTTGCCAAGGAGCAACTAAGCCCAGGTGCCACAGCTGCTGAGCCTGAGCTCTAGAACCCGCGAGCCACAACTACTGAGCCCGTGCGCCTAGAGCCCGTGCTCCACAACAAGAGAAGCCATGGCAATGAGAAGCTCACTCACCGCAACCAAAAGTAACCCCCGCTCGCCGCAACTAGAGAAAGTCTGCGCACAGCAACGAAGACCCAACGCAGCCAAAACTAAATAAATAAAATTTTTAAAAAATAAAACCTCACAAGATTCTAATTCAGTGTTCTTGTATCCATGTCACCTTCGAGAGCAAGCACAGAAGTGAGAGAGATAAGAGTCCCACAACCAGCCTGGCTGGGTCCTGAGCTCACCCCAGAGGTCAGCAAGCAGTAAAACAGGTCCATCAGAACCCTAGGCTTAAGAGAGAGCAGTTCCCCCACTGAAAGATGGGTACTGGGCACACAAAAACACATGTCCACATCACGTGATCAGTCCTGTGTTTGGTTAAACTGGAAAGCATGTGTTAAAAGAGATAGTGAAAGAAAACACTTAAAAAAAATTCTAACAGTTTACAATGCATATGAAATATAAATATTTTATTCTTTTCTATGCCGTTCTAATCTAATTTTATTTTGCTGTATTTTATTTTTATCCTATCTAATCCCCATCTTATTCTACTCTATGTAGAGTATGTTTAATGCAGCTGCAACTATCTCTTCTCTCTTAGCACTTCCAGCATCCTTGCTATGGAATCATTACTATCCTCATACAAACATACTGCAACATTTTCCATCAGAAACAGGTCCCCCTCACCCCTCCTTATGCTCCAGCTACTGCATAGTTTCTCTGTTCCTCTTTAGACTCCCAAGCTTCTTACCAGGGCCCACAGAGCCCTACGCAATCTGATCATTGCCTATTTCTCCAACCTCATGTTTCTTTCCCTCACCTCTCATTCTGTTCTCAATCTATGTCAACCATACTTTCATCCCACTGACATCCCTGACACCCCTCTTGTCAACAAGGTCATAAAACAATATCTATTTTATAATTCTCAACATCAGATGCTCTCTGGTCATCTTGGAAGACTTTCTTCTATTGGACTTCACAATACTTTTCTGTCCTGAGTTTCCTCCTATCTCAGTGGCCACTCCTCCTCAGTTTCCTTCGCCAGCTAGCCCTCCCCTTCTCTTACTGACTTTTCTTCTCCGGAGCACCCCAGAGCTCAGTCATATCTCCTCTTCATCTCAATTTATTCCTTAGGCATTTTTTTTCCAATCCCATGACTTCAAAGATCATGTAAATGCTGAGGACCCTCACATTTATACTCCAGTCCTAATCTCAATTCCAGGCTCACATATTCAACTGCTCACTTACTATCTATGTTTGAGTGTCTAAGAAGCACCTCGACTGAACAAATTTAACATTTGCCCTCCACCCCAAAATATGTTTCTCCCATAACCTTTCACTTATCAGTAAAAGGCAACTGCATCCTAGTTATTTGGGTCAAGAAGGTCAGAGTTGCCCCGACTCCTATCTTTCTCTCACACCTCACATTCACGCCATCAGCAAGTCCCACTGGCTCTACCTACCTTCATAATATGTCCCGAATCCAATGACGCCTGACCATGTCCACCAATACCAGCCGGTTCATGCCTAGATTATTGCAACAACCTCCATCTGGACTTTCTTCTACTACTTTTGCTTCCTTTGCTTCCTGCAGTCAATTTCTACACAGCTCAAAGCATTCTTGTGTTCTTAAGCTCCAAGCTTCTTACCAGGACCTGCACAGCTCCTCATGATCTGCCAGTTGCCTATTTCTCCAATCTCATGTCCCACGACTCTTCCCCTCACCCCCTCCACTCTAGCTACACTGGACTTTTTGTTGTTCCCCAAATATCCCAAGTCAATCACACATCAAGGGTCTTCACATTTGCTTTTCCCTCTGCCTGCAAAGCTCTCTTGCCCTAGTTCTCATCAGAGCTGGATTCTCCTTGTTATTCAGCTCTTAACTCTAATATAACCTCCTCAGAAAGATCTTTCCTAAGAATACCATCTAAAATACTCCCCACTCTTCACTCTCTATCCTCTAACACTGTACCATTGTTCTTTTGGGCACTTATCATCACTTGGCCCAACATCACATACTAGCACGTATATGGTGATCTACCTTCCCAAATAGAATGGAAGCTCTATAAGGGAGAAACATAATTCCACCCTATCCACATAAGCATACCCAACATCTAGAGCACTGCCTGGGAAATGGAAGGCCCTTAAGAAATAGTTAATGAATGAGGAAAATGCCAGAAGCTGTTTAAGAAAAACGGGGGCAGGGGGGTGGGAATGAGGAACTGTCAGGGTAACTGGAACTGGAAAGAGGTTACAGAAAACATCCCTCTGTTCAATTAGAGAGGTTTTTTTTTTTTTAGCAGAGACAGAACATCTCTAACCTAATTACATTTGCAGGAATTGAACTGATTTTTAAATACTGTTAAAAATGCACAGCAAACACTGTAGAGAATGTCAAACTCCTGACAGGAAAATGACAGCTGGAATTTGTCAGGAATATGTAATGAACATCTTCTGATGGAGTAGGCTATGATTAACAGATTGTATTTTAGAACTAATATGTTGAAGTGATGCATATGGAATTTGCATTTGCATCAAGTTTCAAAGATTTACAAAGATTGTTATGTGGTAATTCTTCCTCATTTACTATTAAAGATTATTAATATCCACGATTTATTGATAGTTTAAAGTTTAGCTCTTACAATCTAAAAGAAATATTCAGTCTATCACCTCGTGTCACTTCATATTTAATTTGTTCATTTATACACAGTTTTCGGACGGCCCAAGTACTGCTAAACTTAGCAACTGACATCTCTCCTCAAAAATGGAACACATGAGGAATAAGGTAATAGCTCTTAAAAACCTTAAGAGTCTATATAGTAACCATCTCCCAGAATATCAGCCTATTCAAATTCCCTTTTCAGAGGCTCTGCTTCCACCATCCCAACTGAGTAGGTAATAAGCCATGGGGCTGCTGACCTCCTTACAGATAAAGAGAACAGAAGTGGACAATTGACCCCAAAATGGGCCATTCAGATGGTTTTTGCCTGTAATTCTGAGATGGTCTTCAAAAATTCCAGCCAGAGAAATTTCATTTCCAGGAATAAAGAATAGATGTATTTCTCCCTATTCCTTCCACTAAGCATAAATAAAAGCCCTAGATGTTACACATAAAATGAACATAAGACTCTGAAAGGTAGAAAGTGGGTGGCAGAATGACTAGGGTCCTTGAGACCCAATAGTGGAACACCACGGTTGTGAGTACCCTGGGTTTTCTTTTGGTCTCATATAACCCAAACTGGGTGCTGGAGAAGCAGCAACCTGGAAATACCAACAGGAGTAACCAAGAAATGTCTCAACCAGAGCCTCTCTCTAGCCAAAGGATCAGAAAAGCAACAGCCTAGGAAGACAGAAAATTTAGATAATAACCACTCTACTTCACACACCACAAAATAAACTGTGCTCCCATCCAGCAAAGGCTGAGTGAAGAGACTACACTTCCACCCTAGCCAGGCTGTAGTGAGGCACTCTAAGGTGGTGCTAGAGAAGACTGAGTAGGTCTCTAGGACATTTATCCTTACCTTAGTGTCAGTGGAAACCACACAGGAACCTGGACTTCTACCCACACCTGCAGAAACAAGTTGCCCTCTCCCTCCCCTGATGAGGTGGTATCCTGGGAGGCCTAGCTGGAGAGGCAGGATGCTCACTACTACCTACTAAAAGGCCATCTCTCCCCACAGTAGAGCATACCCTGGCCCATAAAACAAACCTCAAGAAATTGTAAAGCATTAAAGCCATACCAAATCTGTTCTCTGACTACAGTGGATTCAAACTAGAAATAACAGAAAGATAACAAGGAAATCTGAACACTTGGAAACTAAACTGCATGCTTCTAAATAATCCATGGGTCAAAGACGTTTATTGGCTATAAAAGGTAATTGAACTTAATTAAAATGAAAATACTGTATATTAAAAATTGAAGGAGGCAGTGAAAACAGCTCTGGGAGAGAAATTTACAGCATTAAAGGCATACGTTAGAAAAGTCTCAAGTCAATAAACGAAGCAAAGAAGTGCAAAATAAACCCAATGCAAAGAATGAAATAAGAAATCAAGGGAAATGAAAAGAGAGATAAATCAATGAAACAAAGAGCTGGTTCTTTGAAAAGAAAAAAACTGACAAACGAGCAAGAAAAAAAGAGAAAGAAGACAAATTACCAACATCAAGGATAAAACCCAAGATATAACTCAAACATTGTAGGTATCAAAAGAATAAATAACTACCATGAATAATTCTACACACATACATTTGACAATTTAGATGAAATGGATCAATTCCTTGAAAGAACAAATTATCACAACTCACCCAGTAGCAAATAGTTAATTTTATAGCCCTATAACTATGGAGTAAATTGAATTCTTTATTTTAAAACTCCTCAAAAAAGAAATCTTAGCCCCAGATGTGTTCACTGCAGAACTGTACCAAACATTTAAATAATTAACATCAATATTATACAATCTACTCCAGAAATAAAAGACGAAAACATTTTCCATATTTTATAAAACTAGTATTACCCCAATACCAACACCATACAAAAACAGTACAAAAATGAAAAACTATAGATCAATATCCCTCATGAATATGTCACAAAGATTCTTAACCAAATATTAGCAGATACAGTCAGCAATATAAAAAGAATTAAACACCATTGCCAAGTGGGGATTATTCCATGGCTGAAAGACTGATTCAAAATTAGAAAAAAATCAATGTAGTTGCCTTTAACAGGCTAAAGAAGGAAAATCACAAGATCAGACCAGTGGATGCAGAAAAGGCATTTAACAAATTTCATGATTAAAAACTCTCAAAAAGTTGGAATGGAGGGAAATTTCCTCAACTTTATAAAGCACATCTACAAAACACCTACAGCTAACATACTTCATGGTGAAAAACAGGATTAAGGCAAAGATGTCCACTTCTACCATTCTAACGCAACATAGTGTTAGAAGACCTACCCAGTGCAATAAGGCAAGAAACAGAAATAAAAGACATACAGATTGGATAGGAAGAAACAAAACTGTTCCAATTTGCAAATGACATGATCATCTATGCAGAAACTCCCACTGCATCTCCAAAAACCAATCCTAGATAAAGAAATGAGTTTAGCAAGGTCACAGGATATAAAGATGCAAAAATAAATTGTATTTTATATACTACTGATGAATAAAGGACATCAAATTCTAAAATGCAGTATCATTTACAATCACTCAAAAAATATAAAATAATCAGATATAAATCTAACAAAACATGCACAGGACTTGTATGCTGAAATACAAAACACTGATGAAAGAAATCAAAGATCAAAATAAATGGAGAGATCTGACACATAGATAATGGAATAAAGAATTCAAAAGTAGTCCCACACCAACATGCTCAACTTTTTTTTTTTTTTTAACAAAGGTGCAAAATATTTCCATGAAGAAATAGCCTTTTCAACAAATAGTACTAGAGCAACTAGGCATCTATAGAGGGAAAAAAAAAGAACTTCTACCTAATCTCACAGCTTTACAAAAATTACTCAGAATTAATTACAGACAAATGTAAAATGTAAGACTATAAAAATTTTAGAAACAAAATAGAAAACCTTTGGGGTTTAGGGTTCAGTAAAGAGTTTTTAAACTAGACACTAAAATCACAATCCATGAAAGGAAATCTTTATAAATTTGATCTCATTAAAATCAAAATTTTTGCTTTGTTAAAGATCTATTAAACATGAAAAGACAGGCTATGGAGTGAGAAAGTATTTGTAAGCCACATATATGACAAAGGGACAGTATCTTTAATATACAAAGAACTGTCAAAACTCAACAATAAGAATTCTATTTGAAAATGGGCAAAAGATGTGAACAGAAATTTCACTTAAGAGGGTATACTGTTGACAAGGAAGCACATGAGAAGATCTTCAATATCATTAGCCATTAGGGAATTAGAAATTAAAAACACAATGAGATATCACTACATACCTATCATAATGGCTAAAATTTAAAAGTGACGGCACCAAGTGCCGACAAGGATATGGAAAACTCAAACTACTCGTGCATAGCTAGTGTGAATGTAAAATACTGCAGATACTTCGGACCGTATTTTGGCAGATCTGTGAGACACATACTCCTGTGTCCTTCCAGTTCAAGTTCCTTTGGGCTTAAGCTAGTACAGGCGGGTTCTATTTCTTACTGCCAAACAATTTCTAAAGAAGACAGCCATGTTCACAATTACGTCAACACTCAGAACCAAATGGAATATTTTTTAAATGTGCAGGATACACCACAGGTACATACCTTATTGTTTTGGTCCCACCAGGGTACTAATTTTAAGGCTAATATAGTGTGATGTAGTAAATTTACATAAATGTTTATATTACCAGTATTGATTACAGTTGTAAACATGCACCTGCCCAGATTAATTAACCTATATATTAACCTGTGATGTAACTATATAATGGCATTGAGATGTTCCATTTCAGTGGGAAAATCGTTTTTCCAGTAGTTGAACCAAACTGTTTTGATTCTACCTCACTTTTCATCATTAAATCAGTTCATCTTCAATAATTAGAAAAACAAGAGGAGAATATTTAAGAGAAACATGGTGGTTTGGAGGACATCTGTTTTTCAAGCTGGATAGCATAAGCGGTAATCAATTTATTTATATTTATATCTATATTACTGGGCTGTGTGGACCATGAGTGAAACCTAATTTTTATGCTTGTATGCTTATGCCCATTCTTATGCTCTCAATGTGCCCACAAATAATTGCAAAAGGTGATTCTGATCCTGTCTTAGAAAGAAATGATTCAATTTAAGACGTAATTCTCTCAGAAGCATTTTTCTCAGGTTTATTTAAAATAGCCATTATCCCTCCCTCTCATAAAATCCAGATTTACAAAAATTAGCCATAACTGTTTCAGAACATATTTATTATACATAGCGAGGAGCACTCATCCACCCAGGTATGCATTTATTTAACACGGCTGTGGTCTTCACACTGTTACACATTGAGCTAGATCTATCAAACACAGCTAGTCCTTAAGACCCTCACAGACAATAAGGGTACCACATCTGCAGTGGGTCTGTGAACTGCACCTCAGGATTGTATCAGTACATGAGTAAGTATTCTGGGATGTGCAAAGGTAAGCAGCAAAACTTACTTGATTCAAAGTAAACTAGTGTGGTTGTATTGATGAGTTCGTGTGTGAATCTAATCAACATTGACCTATCTCACAGCTTGTTGTATGACAGCTGAAGGTAAGCTGGAGCCTTTAGGAAAGTGTCATGAACTAGTTCTATCGAGATTAAAAAACTCAAACCAAAAAGCAATACAATATTTTAGAAATTAGAGACCTTGTACTATGACACTAGAAGTGCTTTTAAATAGGGAGATATGAACCAAAAATGTGTTATACTCACACAAGCTGTGAATACCAGGATGGAACTTTGTTATATCTCTGCTCGTAAGAGAAGTCTAAGCCCCAGAACTTTTCCCTTCAGGCAGCTTGACATTTTAACTCAGCAAATTACAAAACCATTATCCCTGACATTTTCTGTGAGTGGGACAAGCTTCCAACTTGCTTCTGCTCGTGTGCAAATAAGGATTCAAATGGAACAGACATTTTAATAAGATGAGCAATGCTATCTGAGAGTATCATACGAAGCACCTTCCTTTCTTACCTCATAAAAGTGCTTTGTTATGAAAGCAGATTAACAACTGTCATAATTATAATCCTAATTGTTCTGTTTATTGAGGGCCCATCACATGCCAGTTCCTCTACTTGGTACTCTCCAGGTGTCATCACATTGAATCCTCACAATAATCCTATGAGGTAGAAGAGGAAATGGAGGCTCAGAATGAGTAAACTAGCCTAAGGTCACAAAACAGAATACCAGGCTGCCACCAAGAAAAGTCAAATATCTCATGAATGCTTAGAAAAAGGGAGGAGAAAGATGGTAGCTGCCCCTGGGAAGTGAGCGTGAGAGGTGGTGGGTGAACAAGTACAACTTTTATTCTTATTTTCTATATCTACTGCTTTTTTTTTTTTTAAGCGAGGAGAATGGATTATTTTTATAATAAAAAAAACTATTGAATTCCTTGATCTGATAAGACACCTGTTGTATGGAAACATCAAATCCCTTGAGTGCTGAAAATACAGTCGGCACTAAGTAATTACTAGACAAAACTGAATTGGGTTAAAATATTTTATTCTTCAAGAAAATGACAGGTAGGTAGGAAGCAGCTGCATCGCACGGGGAGATCAGCTCGGTGCTTTGTGACCACCTAGAGGGGTGGGAGGGAGACGCAAGAGGGAGGGGATATGGGGATATATGTTTACGTATAGCTGATTCACTTTGTTACGCAGCAGAAATTAACACAACACTGTAAAGCAATTATACTCCAATAAAGATGTTAAAAAAAAAAAAAGAAAATGACAGCTAAAAACAGAAAATAATTAGCAAAGTATAAATAATGTGCTTGTATAATATTTATAAAGTATCGTTAAGTTATACAAAAAAGTACATACTGTATAATTCTAGTAACATAAAATTTAATAAATGATACAACTCATTTTTGCTGTTAGAAGTCAGGATACGGTTACACTTGGAGTGGATAGAGAGGGAAAGGGAAAATAAAGTGGATTTCTTATATGCTGGAATTTTCTCTTTCTCAACCTAAGTTCTGGCCACATGGGTATGTTCATTATAGGAAAAATTAATCAAGCTGCACACTTACAATATGTGAACTTTGCTGTAATATATTATATAGCAATATAATAAAGGTAAAATAAAATTGAAGTGTCCATAGCAAAACAAACAGCAGTTATTGCACAGTTTAAAATTTAAAAGCCAAGACACAATAAAATTTAAAATATATAGTCAAAGAAAATATGATGTCATAAAAAAAGAAAGAAAAATGGAGACATGGGTTAAGATCCCAACTCCAGCACTGGCCTGTGAGATTAAACTTGGGCACATCTCTTGACTTCTGAGGGGCATCTGTGTCAGAGACTCTTAACTTCACCTCTCTCGCAGAGTTGTTGCCAGCATTATATAACATGTATGTAAAGCATAATACTTGGCACATGGTTCCATAAGCATTCATTTCTCTTCCTTGGTTTTAGAACAAGATATGACTATAAGTTTCATACAAAAGCAGCTGCTATTATTCTTAAACGTAGCAAGAGTTCATAACCAGTAGTATAACTCAACATCAATGTGGACAAGCCTATTATAAAGGAATGTTCATGCCAGCTTAGAATAAGACAATTCCAGAGGATTTTAAAATATTTCCAATTTTACATGCTTTTCTGGGGTGGGAAAACAAACGGTAGGTGGTGACTAACCTACCAGACAGACAGATACGGGTGTATAACGTGCTGTCTGAAAGAATACTGGCTGTGACACACTGCTTTGAACATCCAGGAGCTGTGATCCTGACTCCGTGGGGTGTCATTAAAGTAAGTGTCATTGAAGGAAGAAGTGATGATGAAACTCCAGGACCCAAATTCAAATGCAGCAGGAAAAAAAAAAAAAAAAGACCTGAGTATTGAAAGATTTTGAAATGCATGGCAATCAGTGCTAGCATGTTTCCATTTAAAAGGCAGATCATCATCAGATTCAGTGAGAGCTGGCGTATCGTTTGGCGTGGTGCACTGACTGAACAGCTACCGTGTATGGGGCCTCTAGCCTCACCACTCAGTTCTCATCTGGGCTCCAGAACAGGTGGAATTTGGAGAAGATTGAGGGGAGCAAAGGTTGAAAACAAAGACAAATAAGCAAAACTTAAAATCACCCAGCATTATTCACTCAAAGAAGAGAAAAGTAGTGGACCATTCAACAACCATCTTTAATTGTCTTTGAGTTTAAAAAAATCAAAGATTTAGGGGGAAAGTAACAAGTACATTGTCAACAAAATCAAACACGCTGCATGTTTTTAGTGCCCTGCCTATTGGTTCCATTATTGTTCTCTCCCAGGCAATAATGATGCCTCCCTACTGGCTTTATATTGTTTTCAGAAAAGCACATACAGTCAGTGTATAATCACTGTAACTTCTGATTACAAAAATGAAAAATATGCCTGCAAATGGAAGTCAAAAAGTAGGATGGAAAAGAAAGGGATGGTTGGGTGAATAAATTTGTTTTATGTTCTCCAATCTTCCATTACATTCCTTGGCCAACAGAGTCAATTGTAAATGGCTCTGAAAGTCATGGATCATGACGACCACCCCCCCCCCAAACAGATACTAACAAAATTTGGGGGCAGTTATACAGTCATGAAAGATTGATATATTACATGACAGACTTCTGAATATCAAAAAGGATGACCAATAGTAAAATATTCTAACTTTGCTCTTTACCTTTAAACCTTTAAAAGTTTAAAGTCTCCCGAAAAGTGAATTGATGGCTTACAAAAAATGTGGTCAAGTCCATGGCTAAGAAATAACATGAAACGTCTGTTTACATGCCAAATTTTCACATGCTCTCTACTGTGGTGACAGAGATGAGAAATGGAAGTTTCTGGCTTATTCTTAGAGTCACTACCATAGAAAAATTAAATGAGACAATCGTGAGGTGATAGAGAATTAGTTCTTCTGAAGTAGGAATCAGCAGACTTTTTTTTCTTTTTTTCTGTGAAGGGCCAGATAAATATGTTAGAATATGCAGGCCAAATGATTTTTTCTCACAACTACTCAACTCTGCCATGTAGCATAAAAGAAGCCATGGACAATATACAAGTTAATGAGCATGGCTGTCTTCTAATAAAACTTTATTGAGAAAATGGGCAGCAAGTAGTATTTAGCCTGAGGGTCACAGTTTGATGACCCCTGCTCTAGAGACCATCACTAAGACCACCTTCCTATTGAGTGGAATACATCAAACAACGTTTTAACTGAATCTGGCCAAGAGACAGAGAGCCAGACACAAACACAGACACACAGAGATGGAGAGAAACAGAGACACAGAGAGAGAGAGAGAGAGAGAGACAGAGATTCAAGAAGAATTTAATCTACACATTAAAAGAGCACACTATGTTTCAAGAAAAACTGACACCAAACAAGCAAGAATAATACATTTCCTGATAAACTTAACTAGACACCAAAAGCTTAAAACAAATGAAAAAAGTCCTCTGAGCATCAAGACAGAAAGGGGAAACAATCTCACTAAACTCATACTTCTACACAGCCATATTCAACCCCAGAAGACGGTAAGACAGTATGTACAATGCCCTCTTACAGTAGCCAAAACACGGAAGCAATGGAAGTAAATGCCCGTTGATGGGTGAATAAAGAAAATGTGATATACACATGCAATGGAATATTATTCAACCTTTAAAAGGAAGGAAATCCTGCCATTTGTGCCATGAATGAAGCTGGAGGACATTATGTTAAATGAAAGAAGCCAGATACAGAAGGACAAATACTAGCTGATACCACTTACATGAGGAATCTAAAATAGTCAAACACAGAAGTAGAAAGAATGGTCTTTGCCAGGAGCTGGGGAGGAGGGGAAAACGGGGAGGTATTAGTGAAAGGGTACAAAGTTTCAGTTAGGCAACATGAGGAAGTCCTAGAGATCTGTTATATTGCACGGCACCTACAGTTAACAATTCTGTGTTGCATACTTAAAAATTTGCTAAGAGGGTAGACCTTAAGTGTCCTTATCACCAAAAAAATGATAAGAGGGCAGGGGGAAACTTTTGAAGGTGATAGATATGTTTATGACATAGATAATGGTGATGGTTTCACAAATGTGTACTTATCTCCAAACTCATCAAGTTGTATACATTAAATATGTACAGTTCTTTTATATGTCAATCATACCTGAAAATGGTTATATATATATATACACACATATATACACACATATATATGTATATATATATATATGCACACAGTGTTCAAGGAAAGAAAATGTGACAAGAATTTTAGACTAAGGTGTAAAGATAGAGAAATGTTTTTGAACTATTAAGCACTCAGGGAATACAGTTCCATGACTCATTTTTAAGAACCCGCTAAAGAACAATCTTCAATCAACCAAGAGATAACTAGACAGCAGTGGCAGAACAGATGTTGGTAAGCAGTCGTGCCAGCAAACTGTAGGAGTTTTCACAACTAGAGCAGTCGTGAAAATTATGATCACAAAATGAATTTAACATTATAAGCCCCAGAATAGTTCAGAAATGATATAATTAACAAAACTGGAAGGAAATATCAGAAAGAAAGCAACAAGTAATGTGAGCATGATGATTTTCTCTTCCTTTATAGATATTATGTAATGCTGATAAGTAAAGGTACACATACACTTAAGTCAGAAGCTCTGTAAAGACCGTGATCACAGACACAGCCCCGCACAAGTCCTGTGTGTTAAAATTTCACAGTGCATTAGTAGGTGAAGTATTTTCTCCAAACACATTACAGTCTTTGACTTTTTTAATGGCAAATCATCCAGAGAAAAGCACTTGAGCTTTGGAGAGAAATTACCTGGAACCAAGTTACTAAAATGCAGTTAAAATGAACATTGATGGAAATGATAAAAGCAGAGAGTCTCCAAATGAGGGATGAAGATACGCCAAGTGAAAGTCAGGGTTTTTAAGTGGCTACTAAAATAGTGGCTTCCAAAAATTGCTACATTTTTTAGGCCTTGAAAGTTTATACATAAGTGAAAAGAACTTTTTCCTAAGTAACAATACTTCATAAACATTTATATTCATAGATATCTTCATTAGAATAATTTTGTTTTCTAATGAGTCAAATTTTATTAGAGTAACCAAATGGTGGTTCATAAGATGTGAAAATGTTAGAGCTGCCAATTTAAAGAACGCTGTGTTAGATGTGGGGAAAATATTACTAAATTGTTGGTGGAAATATAAATTAACATATTATTTTGAATAGATATTTGGTAGTATCTTTGAAATTTAGTATTTTCAATCCTAATACATTATTTGCCTGTTTATCAAGAAGAGACTGGTCAAATGAATCCTGGCGTGTCCTTCAGAAGAATTCTATTGCCTATATTTTTTTAATTTATACATTTAAAAATTTAATACATATTATACATACATATATCACATGTATGCATATATATTATATGTCTATATATTGCATGTATGCACTCATGCAAACACACTTGCATATGCAAAGAAAGTATCTGAGAGGATCTAAAATATGGGCAGTATGATTGGAAGGCAGATCCTTTTCTACATGGATTTTTAACAATATGCATGTATTTTATCAGTTAAAATAAAAACCAATTTTAAGACATAGTAATACCTAAGTATGACTTGGGCACCAGAGCCTATATGACTGAATGAAAACACATGGCAAAAAAAAATAGATAAGCCAAGTATGACTTTCCACTAACAGAGTGGATAGTCATCGTTTTACTAGTCTGGGCAGAAATCCTTATTTGGGAAAGGGGTCCATTCTATACAGTCCCAAGGAAGCAGTCAATCACTTTGCCTTGACCTCTCCCCCCAGGAATGGGCAGGTGGCAGGTCCCAGACTGGCCAATTCGAGGGCTCCATTCCTCCCAGCCACCATGACTGGTTCAGAAACAGGCAAGTGACCCCTGCAGGTCCAGTCAGGGTCTTCCCCGCATGTGATAAAGGAATGTCACAAAGTTAAATCCTGTTTCACAAGTTTCAATTATGTAAAATCAGAACTGCCAACAACCATCTTTCCCAGCCCCACGAAGGAAGCCATGTGTAGTAGAAGAGAATCAGGTCAACTGAGGGGAAAACAGATTTCAGAGATAGAAATAGAGTCTGCACCTTTTTAGCCATTAGATCCAGCCATGCCTGAAGTACCAGTTCCATTCCTGGACTTGTCAATTACCTAAGAATCTCCTTTGACGCTTCTTCGTCTTGGATTTCTGCCATTTGTCAATAATTATCCTGAATAATACAACTGCTATGCCTAACGAGAACAAGCTGTTGTTTTTGGTTTTTTTTTTTAATATCTCACCTTGAAGCCAGTGCACCCCAGTCATGGTTAGAACAGAAGATTATCCCTGGCTCTCTTCCTATGACCTTTAATTAGTTTAAATATTTTTAAATTATTTTATGTTTATAAACATAACACATACATGCTTCAGAAGTTTTATAAAATCCAAAATAAACATAAATAAGAAAAGAAATCACCATAACTCCTTGGCCCAGGTGATTACTGTGAACGCTTTCATGCATTTCCTTTCAGTTTAGGACCATGCACATGTGTTTTTTGAAATTGAGGTCATACTCTTTTGAGTTTTTATCCTGCTTTTATTTAACGTGTGAGTAACTTCCCACATAATGAAATGCTCTTCAACTATATGAATCTTAAAGCTTCACGGTGTTTCATTTGCCTTCTCTCCTCCTTGAAATATTTTCTTCTAACACCAAGGGAAGAAAATATTTCTCTGTTTTTCCCCCTTCCTCACCACGCCTACACATCAAGTCTCCTTTGCTGGTTCTTCCTCACTTCTAAATGTTGAGGTTATCACTGGATTCAGCTCTCCAACTGCTTCTTTCTCTCCTCAGATGTTGGGAAATCTCATCCTATCTCATGGCTTTCAATACCCTCTATACGCTGACAATTTCCTAATTTACATCTGCAGCCTGGACTCTCCACTCTACCCTGGACCCTTATATTCAGCATAGTCATTTGTTTGTCATAGACATCTCAAGTTTGGCATGTCCAAAACTGATCTCATATTGACCCAAAACTTGCTCCCCATTGGAGCACTTCAGGGAAGGGCAATTCCATCCTTCCGGTTGCTCAGATCTAAAGCCTCAGGCGTCCTGTCACTGCTCTCTTTCTCACATGCCACATCCTGTCTATCCATCAGCAAGTCCTGTTGGCTCTGTTTTCAAATTATACACAGAATCTGATCACTTCTCACAAACCCATTACCACTACCTTAGTCCAAGCCACCATTCTCTCACCTGAAACCAACATCCTGCTTCCATCCTGCTTCCATCCTACCCGCTACTCACCCCTCATTTCATTCTGTTCTCAAAGCAGCCAGGGTGATCAGTTTAACTGTATGTCAGACACAGATGTACAGAACAAATTTATGGATACCAAGGGGAAAAGGCGGGGGGATGAATTGGGAGATTGGGGTTGACATATATACATTACTATGTATAAAATAGATAACTAATAAGAACCTACTGTATAACACAGGGAACACTGCTCAATGCTCTGTGGTGACTTCAATGGGAAGGAAATCTAAAAAACGGGATATATGTATACATATAACTGATTCACTTTGCTGTACAGCAGAAACTAACACAATATTGTAAAGCAACTATACTCCAATAAAAATTATTTTTAAAAAAATGTATAGGGGGCTTCCCTGGTGGCGCAGTGGTTGAGAATCTGCGTGCCAATGCAGGGGACACGGGTTCGAGCCCTGGTCTGGGAGGATCCCACATGCCGCGGAGCGACTAGGCCCGTGAGCCACAACTACTGAGCCTGCGCGTCTGGAGCCTGTGCTCCACAACGGGAGAGGCCGCGATAATGAGAGGCCCGTGCACCGCGATGAAGAGTGGGCCCCGCTCGCCGCAACTAGAGAAAGCCCACGCACAGAAACGAAGACCCAACACAGCCATAAGTAAATAAATAAATAAATAAATAAATAATTTTTTTAAAATGTATGTCAGAGTATAGCACACTTCCGCCCAAATCAAATGGCTTCCCACGTCACTATGACCAAATGCCAAATCCTTTGCCCATAGTGACCTGTGGAAGGTTATCCACAGGACTCCCGGCCCACTCATGCTGCTCCAGCTACACTGACCTCATTGCTTTCTCACCCACCCTAGTCATGCCCCTCAAGGCCTTTGCTCAGAGAGAAACTTGCCAAACAATCTTCACCCCACTCCCCATATATCTGCCTGGATCATTCCCTCTCCTATTTCAAGCCATTGATCAAATACAGCCTTCCCTGACCACCTACTATTACAACCCCTGCTCCAGTGCCTATCCCCTTCCCATGCTTTATTTTTCTCCATAACACCTATCACTTGGAGACACTATATAATTTATATCCTTCCACCTCACACTCTCAGAACTCGCCCTGCTCACCACCACCACGTTGCTCCTGTACATTTTAACATTTTCGACGAAACTGTTTTTTATCAAGGTCACCAACCAACCCATGTTGCCAAATCCAATGGACTCTTCAATGCCTTCATCTAAATAGGCATCACATTTTATAGCTTAAATTATGGTATGTCACTCCCTGAAACCCTAAGTGACTTCCCACTGTACTTGGAATATAATCCAGGCTATTCATCCTGGCCCAAAAATCCTTAAGGATGCCTGACCACCTCTCAGCGTTCGTCCTGCACCAACCTCCCCCCTCCAATCCCATCCCGTCCTCAGAACCTCGCCTCCTCCCGCCACACCAAGCTTGGCCCAGCCTCAGGGTCTCCCCACGTGCTGCTGCTGCTGCTGAGAGTCTCCCCCCATCTCCTCACCCTCCTGACCTCAGCTCTGATCCGAAGACCACAGGAGACCCTCCCTGATCCCCTTATACAAAATGTCCCTCATCCATTTCTATCACAACACCACAGAACTTAAATTGACACATAAATATATTTACTTTCTCCCCTAACTAAAATACAAACCTCATAAAGTACTCTGGTCGTCATCTGACATCAATACATCTACCAGCTGCCTGTATCTGAGCCCACGTATTCTGTCTTCTCTCTTGTTATGATGGAGGAACCCTTCCACTTGTGTCCTTGACCCATCCCTTTTCATCAGATCAAGGACATCATTCCAGCAATTATCTCCTGCCTCTATTGCACTGTCAATTTCCCCCTTTCTACTGGACCATTCCCATCAGCACAAAAACATGTCATAATTTATCCTATCCTGAAAAAAAAAGTCTTTGCCTCTTATCACCCTTCAATTACTACTGCATTATTCTGCTGTGTTTTGTTTTTTTTTTTAATCCTCAAAGTAGTTCTTCACATTCATTGTAACTTCTCCTCCCATTTTTTTCTTAAACCCACTTAGTTGGACTTTTACTGTAACCACTCCATTGGAACAGTTCCAGTTAGGGCCACCAAAGGCTTCCATTTTGACAAATATGATGGTCATTTCTTAGTTCTCATTATACTCAGACTACCAGGATCATTTGACCCAATAGCACTCTCTGTTCTTGAGGGTCTTCACCTGACTTCCAGGATATCACTTTCTTTTTGCATCCCTCCTTACTCATTGGTTGCTCCTTCTCCATCTTCTTGGCTGGTCCCTCTACAACTCCCTGACTGGAGTAATCCAGGGCTCAGTCCTCAGAACTCTTTCTTTTCATATCCCCATTCACTCTCTGGATGATCTCGCCCAGTTTCAGACTTTAAATACCATCAACAGGCCATTGACAGCCCAGTTTATACCTCAACCCTATACTCACACTTGCTACCTCCAACAATTCCTTAAGTGAATGAATTAAGGCAGAAACGCTGTCCATCTTCATGGTGTTACTCAGCTCCCAAAACAGTGTCTGACACAGCACTTGGTAATTATCCATTAAATTTATGAATATTGTTAAAACTAGACGCCACTGTGGGAAAACTGAAAAGACAGATGACAGTCATTAGCTAATTTCAAGTAGTTGTTTCTTTTCACACATGCCAATGACATTAACAGAAGGCAATGCAAGACACTGCTTTCCAAGCATGCAGTGGTCAAGCGGTCTGGCTTGTTCCAAACCTCAGAACTGGAACATCCAAAGGAAATGATGGATTACATATCATTCAGGAAATCTGGGAAATTCTTTTTCTCATTCTTAGACCATTAGTAAGATTTGATTAATAGAAATCTTGGGGACATATTGTGAAGAATGATCATGAAATAAACAAATTCTATGCAGCCAATTTAGAAGAAAATCAGATACAATTGAGCGGAGGTTAAGGTGGCCACTGTCTTTAAAAACAAAGCCTATAAAGAACAGACAGAAGAAGGATCTAGTCTATGCTTCTTTGAATAAAAATAAGTGATTGATACCCCAAATGTCCAGGCCATTTAAGCTTCCCAGACTGCAATCCATTAAAAAAAAAAAAAAAAAGTTTACTCACAGCAATATGAATGAATCTTACAGACATACAGCTAAGCAAAATAAGCCAGACACAAAATAAGCATGTACTACATGCTTCCGTTTAAGTGAAGGTCCAAAAAGGGCATAAGGGAACTTTCAGAAATTATGGAAATGGTAGATGTCTTGATTGGGTAATAGTTATATGGGTGTATAATATATTTATCAAAATGCATTGAACCGTTTAAGATCTTAATATTTTAATGAGTGTAAAATATAACTCAATTTTAACAAATAAATTTTCCTGCAATGAGTGCTCTGGGGGCTGGGGGTAAGTGGGAAAAATAAGAAACAAATGCCTTCACTGCAGGATCTCTCAGAGCCTTTAACATGCTTCTGTGCACTGTAAATCTCTAAGAGAGGCTACAGGATGCTGTATGTTCCAGGTTCAATTGCTCAAGGAACTTTATGTTTTTCTTACATATATTAACGTCTCTAAGACACTAATGTTTCAGAACCCAGTAAATTTAGTCTGGAAAAATTCAAACAAAGGCTATAAATACCACTGCAGTCTCTGAAAAAATAAAATCAACATCATTTTTTAGTGAATCCCCCAGAATAAACTAGTTGCAAAATGTACCCTTAAAGAAAGTCCAATTAAGTACTGGAGTAATTCTGTCCAAAATAATAAATTTCATTTTGGAGTTGTTGACCTCAAATTCCTTCTCACAATTATTAGACAGTAAAGCCAGTTGTCTATCAAACAATTCCAAGTTTGTGTCAAGAAAGCATGCAACGATATAGACAATACTTATCTCTCTGTTCTCTGTAAGACATGCAACTCATCCAGAGGTGGCATCAAGGCATTGAAACACAAGTTTAAAAATAGAAGTCTTAGGTTGGGTTCCCTGGGAACCCTCGTGTACAGATTTACTGTGGAAAGCTCCAGACCAACACCTGTCGGGAAACAGGACTAGGCAGGGGGAGAAGTGTATCTGTGGTGCAACCACAACAAAGGTGGGGAGCTCTGGAACCAGGGCAGCCCTTAAGTGTTGTCCAGCCTTGAGGCAAGGGGGCCAGACTTTTATATCCTCACAACAGACCAATCACTGTATGCTGGCTGCCCTAGGAAAGGGGCACAACTATGGGCACGGTGGCCTCTTTGAGGGTAATTTCCACGGATCAGCTGAGAGCCATCAGCTACCAACACTTCCAGCAGCAGAGAGAGTGAGTGCCTCAGCCTTGAAGTGGGAGAGGCGCCACACACCAGTGTCCACTACAGCAGCCAATACACACCCCGTTCACCAGGCTCAAAGGGGTGTCTGATCTGCAAGAAACCACCCCGACCAAATCTAATTCTCATGCTATTAATAGACAAGCTCTGTTTAAGTACCAGGAGTCAAGGACTGAGATTTTGCCCATATTGCTTTGTCCTTGACAAGCATTCACAAAACTGCAATAGAAACTACAAATAATCTTAGATGGTTACTAAAAAAAATTCTCTCACAATATAAACTATACACCAGGAAACTCATATGACTAGCTTTGCCATGACTGGAAACCTAGCTGTTCTTCAGGAAGAATAATGGCCTGAGAACATCAGATTTCTTTAAGAACTGAAACACAACAATCAGTAAAACAAGATTTAGCATCAAAAAGCTTTAGAATCACTTTCCAACACTGAAGTGGTTTTTTTTCCATCATATTTTCCTTTGCCTTTTTTTTTTTCACTTTTTTTTAAATTAATTAATTTATTTATTTTAAATTTATTTATTTATGGCTGTGTTGGGTCTTAGTTTCTGTGCGAGGTTTCTTTCTTAGTTTCTTTTTCTAGTGGCGGCGAGCGGGGGCCACTCTTCATCGCGGTGCGCGGGCCTCTCACTATCGCAGCCTCTCTTGTTGCGGAGCACAGGCTCCAGACGCGCAGGCTCAGTAATTGTGGCTCACGGGCCCAGTTGCTCCGCGGCATGTGGGATCTTCCCAGACCAGGGCTCGAACCCGTGTCCCCTGCATTGGCAGGCAGATTCTCAACCACTGCGCCACCAGGGAAGCCCCACTTCTTTAAATTGAAGTATAGTTGATTTACAATGTTGTGTTAGTTTCTGGTGTACAGCAAAGTGATTCAGTTATATATATACATTTTTTTTCATTTCTTTTCCATTATGGTTTATTGCAGGATATTGAATATAGTTCCTTATGCTATACAGTAGGACCTTGTTGTTTCCTTTGTCTTTTTTAAAAATAAAGTTTAGTATCCCATTGGACAAAATAATTAAAAAGTATTTAGAGGTGTCTCCCTGAGTCTGCTTTTTAATGTATGCTAACAATCAATTCATATATTCCTTCAAAATGCATCTACCAAGGACATCACATTAAGGGACATCATGTTTGGTATTGATGGTATAGAGATGAACAAGAAGTTCACCATCTAATAAAGATGACAGACATGTAAACAGGTAATTATAAATCATTCATTCATTCAAACATACCTAGGCACCAATTATATGCCCCACCTTGAACAACAATAACATAGTCTTTGCCCTCATGGGGCTTACATACAGTGTGAGAAGTGTTCACATAGAAGACTGTAGAAGGTGCTATAGTCTCTGCCTACACAGGGAAGGAGTGCCACAGAAAGCTATCTAACAGTAAGCTCAACAACAGTAACAATTAACCTTTCCTGAGGGTGTAAAAGGTGCCAAGCATATACGTAAGTTTATTTAACCCTCAAATCAGTCCGCTGAGGTAGGTATTGTTATTATTCCCTATTTACAGATGAGGAAATCACAGCCCAGAGAGGTTAAGCAGCTTAATCAAGGTCACACAGGTGGTAAGTGGTGGCCTGGGATTCTCAGGGGACGTAACACTGGAACTGAGCCTTGAAAGCTGACTAGGAATTTGCCAAATGGACACAAAAAGGGGGGGGGGGGTAGTAAGAGTATTCCAGACACAGGAAACTGCAAGTACCAATGCTTAAAAATCCTCAGAAACCGGCAAGTTCATCTGCATGTAGGCTGCTGGTGGGAGAGTTACAGGGGTCCGGGCCTGAAAAGTGGGAGCGGTGGGGACGGGCAAAGACAGAATCCACGTGCCCTACAGAGACTGAAGGAATGCAAACACAAACTGCCGTGGTTTTTAGTAATATCAATAAGAATATTCCTAAGAATTAAAATGGCTAACATTCTTCAAGAGCAGTCAGACATGGGCTACATTATTTCTACTCGTTATCGCATTTCAGCTTCATTACAATCAGAGGGAGCAACTAGATTGTCCGGGGTTCTGCTGCTTATGAGTTACAGAGCTGTGGTTCAAAACTAGGGAAACTCTAACCCCAAAAGCTGTGCTCTCTCAGCTGCTGGGTCTACAACACGCGACGATCACCCCTTATCCTCACCCACCCCACCCCTACTCAGGAGGCAGAGGGGCAGTGAGGAGGGAACTCATGCTCTAGCCCAAGAGACAATGATGCAGCCGCCTTTAACCAAAGAAGTGAGAGCTGCGGGCTGGAGAAGAGATTTGAGAAATACGTACACAGAGGTGGCACTGGAGATTTCTTAAGATCGGGCCGTGAGAACGAGGGAATAGATGTGGAAAGAGATGGTGATTCCTTAACCAAGTGAACGGGTGGAAATAAGCACTGAGTGGTGGGCGGCAGGATGTGAGGGAAAAAAAAAAAAAAAAAAACGATGCTAAGGTCAAGTTCTACCTAGGCTAGAGACAGAAGGGCCTGCTGGGCAGCTAGATATTTAGGTTGGGAGCTGAGGAAAATAATCCACCGTGAAGGTACAGATTTGGCCAAAAACATGTTGAAGGCATGGGAGGAGGTTAATTTGTCTCGGGAAAGTGTAAAGAATAAGAAGATGGGCAGAAACCTAGAAAACATCAACTATTCAGGAAAGAATCCATTTTCCCACCTGTAAAAATAAGAAGATACACACACACACACACACACACACACACACACACACACACACAGAGCCCCTGACATATCTGCCTTCTTTAAAAATCTGAGGAGCTTTCTTAGAAGTAAAGCTGGTTGTCCTTAGTGTTACCTCTGGAGAAACCAACTTATTCTCCTCCACATGTGAGGTATTGAATTACTTCTAGGGGGTATATTTCTGCCGAAGAAAATAAGCTAGTTGAATGATGTATGTATTTGATAATAAACAGTACTGATAGTTTATCAGCGTTATCACCAAAAATCTGCTCGGCCACTCTGAGCCCAAGTCACCGATGTCAACAATTCCACTTGAGGCACAAGCTCGGTGGGCTCTGCGTGGAAGCACCGATTATACCATTCTCTGGCTTTATTTACATTCTCTCTTCACCCTTCACCCTAGAAAACGTCACAGTGGGGCTTACCTGCCTTAGGGATCTGTACAAAGGGCGATTTCTCCCGTTTCTCTCTTTTTTAAAAATAATGGGAAACTTCCCGCTGTTAATATGTAGCAAAAAGAGGGAAGGAAAAAAAAAAAAAAAAAAAGCCCGTCTGGTCCGCCCTCCCTGGCTGTCGCTACCTTGCAGTTTATGACACACAGATAGAGGGAGGGCTGCCGGAGTGAACGAGGCGGCCGGGCAGCAAGTCCCTTCCCGGGGAGACCACGAGCGCCCGTGTGCAGGCGCGTCTGCCTACTTTGTGCCCTGCGATGTCTTCTGTGCGACTTTGAGAGGGGCTGGGGACGATGTCTCACCGCGCGCCCGGCCCAGGCGAGCCCCGCGGGAGGGAGGGAGGGAGGGACCCAGCCAGGCGGGGACAGAGGGAGCCGCCGCGGACCTTGCAGCGCTGGAACTGGCTCGACTCTCCCAGGCAGTTTTTGAAGTCAGCAAAACAGAAATCGAATTACTATGATGCTGGTGGACGCTCAGGGACAAGGGCCTTTCTGCCGGCTTAATCGCCACGAGAGATGCAGCGAGTCACACAACAGCCAAGTGTGTCTACCGTGTGGACCCCGAAGACCTATGTGAGTTGTAGCGCTCTCAGGCTGCTGTATTTTATTGCCGTATAATTTTCTTGCTGGCTTGAAAGGCTGCTTGGCCGAAATGCAGTCGTTTCAATGAGAATTTCTAGAGTGGAAAGTTGTCTGCTGATCTTTGCTGAAGACTTTTTCTTTCTTTGATTAACGAAGCCACATGATACAAGCTGACATTCCTGCCGGCAGCCGTGGCGATTCAGCCTAAGACCGACGGAGAACTATATCCCAAAGTACATCCAATTACTATGGAATTAACCCTGGATGTATTTTTAATTGACTGCCAGGGTAGAGTGTCTACAGCCCCACTGTTTTGGATTGCTTGCTGTTTTAATGCTGCTGTGGCTCAACGAGTAATGATCAGCAAAACCAACTGAATGAGACAGAGCTAAGAGAGATTCCCGGGGGTTACAAAACTTTTCTTTTTTGGCCAGGATCACATTTTTCTCCCTGACTGCTAAAAAAACTCAGCAACCTCTATGTTAAAAGTTCATTCTGCTTTTTTGCCCTTGCTTTGGAGAAAAAAATGAAATCAGACAAAGGATTCTACTGAAATTGTGAAGGAAGGAAGTATAAGGAAGCCACCGCAGTTCTTTAACTACGATTGTAATAATGGGAGGAAAAGAGCCAACCAAAGGAGCCCAGCACGTACGCCAGCCTCAGTGTGACAGAGCATGGGGACATAAAGCTGAATGGTGAGCAGAGCCTGTAACTCAGTTTTTCGGCACTTCATCTGCTACAAGTTCCAGCTTAGAGATGGATATTCTCTGTGACGAAAACACTTCTTTGAGCTCAACTACAAACTTCTTAATGCAATTAAATGATGACACAAGGCTCTACAACAATGACTTTAACTCCGGAGAAGCTAACACTTCAGATGCGTTTAACTGGACAGTGGACTCAGAAAATCGAACCAACCTTTCCTGTGAGGGCTGCCTGTCACCACCCTGCTTCTCCTTACTTCATCTCCAGGAAAAGAACTGGTCTGCTTTGTTGACAACTGTAGTGATTATTCTAACCATTGCTGGAAACATACTTGTCATCATGGCAGTGTCCCTAGAGAAAAAGCTGCAGAATGCCACCAACTATTTCCTGATGTCACTTGCCATAGCTGATATGCTGCTGGGTTTCCTTGTCATGCCCGTGTCCACATTAACCATCCTTTATGGTGAGTGGCGTTAGTTTCCCAGCTGTACCCACACTGGTAACAAAGCATGTGCATGTCATTAGCAGATGAGTCAGGGCTCACGGGGCAAACTAAGCGCAAGGCTTTGTTTATACAGGAGGGTCTACCATGTTATACTACTTAAATTGTACTTTTAAAATGAGATCTCACATTCTAAGAAATCAGACAACCTGTTATGTGTGATCACTGGAGAGTTTTGTGCTTTGAAACGTGTGTATTTTATGCAGGGAGATAAGGTGTTGTGCTGAAAAACATGTACATTTTATGTAGAATTATAAAGGTCCCAATACAGTCATAAAGCAATGACATCTGTCGTTCTGAATCCACTTGGTTTTCTCTCCTTTATATTCTCAACCAAATACTCCAGCCCTCAAGACAAGACAGTTTTATCTTTGTCACACTGTTTTCAGCACTTCTAATGAAGGGGTAAAACCTTCCCAATTACCTTGGAACATTTGCAGAGAGAACATTAGTGGTGCAGTGGGTTTACTGTTAAAATATGGAGTCTCCATTAGAATAAATGAATTACACCAGTTTTAAATTGTTCCCTGCCCAGAGAAGCTAATTTGGAAGTGTACCTTTGAATTATAACCTCAACTCTTTAAAAATGCATAGGCTTAAACTCCTCCCGTCTGGTTTGGAGGAGGGTGGGAAACACATGGGAAGAGATTAATCTTGCTTTCTTCTCAATAGAGTTTGAAAGAGTCAGACCTCTCAGCAAGTAGGCAAACACTGGGATGGCTTCAGCGGGAAGCAGAATGTGATACTCTTTACAAATTATGAGTAATACAGCTAGATTTCTCTCTTTAAAAGGGGGCAGAGAATCTTGAGACTGCTGATACAGGCACACCAGCAGACTGCTGATACAGGCACACCAGCAGTCACCCAGAGCTAGAAACAAGTTATGAGCACTGTCTTTTAGAAGGGATGTTCTGGCCAAGTCTTAAGGATTAAAAAAAAAAAATCAACCCAGCCCCAAGGAATATGGAGGAGGAAGGAGGTGAGCAATGGAGCGCAGGCGCGCCGGTTTGCACAGGGTCGATAGAGCTCTTTGCAAGGCCAGCCTCCGCTTGACCACTCACAATGTCACACCAGGATGATTTGATTAAATTCGCCTGTCATTTCCCAGACATCCTGGAGAGGTTCCCGCTTCCTAAAACCCCGCTGCGTTGAAGGCAAACTCCAGGAGTGGGAGATGACTCTCAGAGGGCCTGTCCGGGAACCAAAAGCCCGGTGGGGGGAAGGCGGGGGATCTCCGAGCGGCAGGTGGACCCCCGAGCGGCCCGTGGGGACGGGCACCGGCCAGCCGGGTTAGGAAGCCGAGATCTGCCCGGAGCCTCCGGCTCGGGGTGCAACGGCGCCCCCTGGCGGCCACCACTCCGCGCACAGTTGGTTCCTGCCCAGAGATGCCCCTGTCCCTGGACTGGTCCCCCGGACACCGCTGGGTGGGTGAGGAAATGCCCCCTCCTTATCCCCACCACGGAAACCCAAACTACGGCCCGCGGCTGCCTCCTTGCAGAGAAAACTCCTCCCAGGGTCAACATCAGTTCCGACCAGGCAAAGCATGGCTTCCCCCCAGGCGCTGCTAAGAAAAGTCTCTCCTTTTAGCTCAAGCTCTCTGCAAATGGCGTGAAAGGCACCAAGTCCGACTTGTATCCTGCACCCTTTACTTTTCTAAACATCGGTGGTGGCATTTTGGTAGAGAGTATGTTTGTGACTAGAGAGTTCGTTCAGCTCTGTGGGTCCAGAATGCCGTGAAAGAAAGGTGGTCTTCATCATTTTCCTTCTCACCTGTGCACAGATTTAACACCATTGCTTATATTGTCATCAAAACTAATTAAGGTTTATATAACCGTTTGATCTCCCTCTAAAACAAACAGAAACAGGAGACTGTGTGTCCAGAAGGCATACCCTGCCTTCCTAGTGCAGCAGGTGACGTCCTGCAGTGTGTCTCACAGTGGAATTCTCCAGGTAGCTTTAAATCACTTTAATGTTTGGGGCGCCCTCCACCCACCCTGCTGGGCATCAGGACCTACAGAAAAGCTGTCCAGCTGATTCTAATGTGCAGCCCTGGGTGAGAACCACTGCCCTGGGCAGCAGTTGCCCAAGTGTGGTCCCTGGGCCAGCAGCATCCGTACCAGATGGGAAATTGTTAGAAAAGCAAATCTTACTGCTTCACTGCACACTTTCAGAATCAGAACCCCTGGAGATGGGGTCCAGCAGTCCCATTTTAAGAAACCATCTCGGAGATTCTGAGACTCGTTAAAGTTTGAGCACCACTGCCCTGAAACACTTCTCAGGACAAGAATACTGTGCTTTTCTTTACCACTGTCTTCATTTTCACCCCACACCCCACAAGTTTGAGTTTAACCCCCAAAGTATTAGGAGGTAATTATTTTTCATTTTCACAGAGAAATTCCCAATCTGGATTTTTAATCATTTCTTCATTCACACCAGTAGCATTTTTGAGAGACCACCAAATGCCATCACTGTGCAAGACTGAGCAGTTGTAATAATGGCCGAGAGATGGCCTAACCTCAGGCAACCTACAATCTGTGAATAAATAATGACAGTACACTGCAAGAGGTGCTTCGATAGAGGAACCCATAGTACCTCATAGCTCCTGACCGAAGTCATCAAAAACAAAAAAGAGGTAGATTTTGTTAGGCAGAGGAGACAGAACGAGAGAAACCCCAGGGAGACACAACCTGAGTTTACAACACACCAGCATGATTCCAGCCACAAGAAGTTTTCAAACCTTGTGTTCAGCCAGTGCAATCTTACTGTAGTTAAGTACAGTTGCCATCAGGCTTTTTTTGAAATATTAAAAATATTAATATCTTGTGTTGCCCTTTGCTGTTACCTGTACCTTTTCCCAAGATGGAAACTGTTCAAAGCAGGGTAAATTCCACACACCAGAGAAGTTCAAGGTCACTAACTGATGCTAACCTTCTGCATCATAGGGTACCAGTGGCCTCTGCCTAGCAAGCTCTGTGCCGTATGGATTTACCTGGATGTGCTCTTCTCCACGGCCTCCATCATGCACCTCTGTGCCATCTCCCTGGATCGCTATGTTGCCATCCAGAATCCCATCCATCACAGCCGATTCAACTCCAGAACTAAAGCATTTCTGAAAATAATTGCTGTTTGGACTATATCAGTAGGTAAGTAGGAACGGTATTTTGGAATCTCATTTGAAATGACGGTTCATGCCTTCTAAGTAGACTTGTCCTGTTTTGTTGCACTGAACCCTGACATCCTGAATGTACTGTTTTGCTTGTTGCAAGACATGTTATAGTAATTATTAGATTTGCTTTAGGAAAGAAAAATCTGTTAATGTCACTGGCTGACAACATAGATTTGTATTTTTTTTGCACAGGTAAAAACATATAAACCAATAGAGCCAAACGCGAGAATAACTGTGCCATGGCCACCTCCAAAAACTTTCCCCATCTCACACTTTCAAATTCACTCAGTTCAAGTTTCTAAATTCCTAAATCTTGAGTTTCCCCAGAGACCTCAATATTTATAATCACTGGACTTGTGGTCAGTATAAGAATACAGAGCCCCATACTGGAGAATACACAGCTTCTGGGGGATAGAGAAGGTACCAGGTGCCATAACTCAGAGGGAGAAAGAAAGTGAGGACAGAGGATGGTGGCAGGACTTGCTCATAGGGTACCCAGCACTTCTGCAACCTTCCTCTTCCTCTTATGATAAAACATGCCAGAGGATTTCAACCCACTTCACTTAGGTTGATTACACACCTTCATCTGTTGCCAGTATTGATCTTCTCTCACACAACTAACAGCCAGGAAAGCCCAGGTAGTGGAAGCTAAAGGAATAGCTCCCAGGCAGCTAAATCAATTGTACCTGTCCCCTAAGCAGGCTTGGTTCATAACCAAAAATTCCCTGGGATTTGTTTTCAAGTTGCCAAGTGGGAACGATGTGCCTGCTTACGGCCACATGGGTGCCAGTATCTACTAACACAAGGAACTTTGGGATTTGGTGGCAGGCTTGATATCAAGGACTCCAAACCCTGCTTGTACTGCTGAACTTAATAAGTTCCTTCCTGGGAAACAGATGTCGCTCCCAAAATATGCTTGTAGTTTCTGGGCCTGTGCAATCTTGGACTCCTCCTACAAGGATCAAGAGAATGAAGGGCTAGTGGTTCTCAACCCCAGCTGCACATAAAAGCCCTGGGGAGAGTTCTGATTTCATTGGTCCATGGCAGGGCCTGGTGACTCTGAGGTGCAGCCAGGGTTGAGGACTGAGATCGACAGTTGCTGAGGGAAATGCAATTAGAGGGGCAAGAATAACGTGAAGGAAGCGAGCCGAGCTATTGCCAAATTTACTTAGCTTTACCCCTGGACACTGTCCCATTGGTGAGACAGACGCGGGGAGAGTCACCCAATCTTTTACCCTCAGCCGCAATGCCACCCCTTTCCCTGCCTTAGTCAAGCTTAATAATAGCACTAGTAGTAAGGGCTGTTTCTGAGCAACGACCAGAGACACAGTCGTGTTCAAAGCACCTTATGGAAAATAAGCTGCAGAGAAATAAGTTGCACAGGATGACATAGCTCATAACCAGGAATCACCCTGGGTCAATCCTATTTGAAAGCCTATACCCTTACTACTGCCCAGTAAGACAGTCTGCTTCCTGCTCCTTTCAGCCATCACCCCAGGAGGCAGGCAGGCTGGAATGAATAGTTGTGGGGTGATGGTCAGGGGTCATCACCCATTTGGCCAAACTTTTACTGCATAGCTACTATGTGCTTGGCACTGAATATACTAAGGTATGCATTCAGAGATCTCTGACCATGTGGTCGGGGAAGGCAGATAAGAAGACATAAGGAACGCTGAAGTTATGTAGGCTCTATACCACAAGTCTGTGAGATGTGTGTCTGAGGAGTTAGTAAAGGTAAAAAATAATAATGTCTGTTCTAGTGAAGGGACTTAGCATAAATATCCTCCCGAATTGTTTTTCTAGTGTTTCTCTTTCCATTGTTGTTTTTTTGTTGTTGTACATTTAAATCCTTAGGCTAGAATTTTTGTACATGGTCTAACATGTTTTCTTCTACCAATTATTAGAGCCCTTTCAGTATCTATTGATATCAGATTTTCCCCTTCAATTTCTTGATGTATTTCATTTTCTTTGTAGATTTTAATATTAAACTGCCCTTGCATGCCTGGAATGTATTCATGAGTGAAATTGGATTTCTATGACTTTGTTAGTTGGTTTATTATTCTTATAAGGTTTCTTTTTGTAGCCTTATTAAATTTGGGAGGGTTCTGATTTTCCCCTAAGGTCTTGAAATATTTAGTAGGAATGTACTTTAAAGGTTATATAGAATTTAGTTCAAATCTTTCTCGTCCTGGTGCCTTTTCAAATGGTGTCTTTAATTATATCACAAACCTCTTCAAAATTTTTCATTTACATTTTCTACATTGTTTTGGGTCATTAGCTGCATACAAAGTTTAAGTTATCTTTTGTATTGATTCTTTTATCATTATTAAATGTAATGCTATTTGTTTTAAAGTCTGCTTCATCTGATATTAGTATAGCTATGCCAGTTTTTTTACGTTGTCATTTTCTGGATATATCTTATTCCATCCTATATACTGTCAAACTCCTCTCTGACTTAATATTAAGTACATTGTTTGTAAGAAGCATATAAAGTTGTTTTGTTTTTATCTAGTCAATCTGTCTTTTTTTGTTTAAACTTTTTTTTGAACATTGCCATTTTTTTTTAATAAATTTATTTTTGGCTGTGTTGGGTCTTCGTTGCTGTGCATGGGCTTTTTCTAGTTGTGGTGAGCAGGGGCTTCCCATTACAGTGGTTTCTCTTGTGCAGAGCATGGACTCTAGGCACGAGGGCTTCAGTAGTTGTGGTTCATGGGCTCTAGAGCACAGGCTCAGTAGTTGTGGCGCACGGGCTTAGTTGCTCCACAGCATGTGGCATCTTCCCGGACCAGGGCTCGAACCTGTGTCCCCTGCATTGGCAGGCAGATTCTTAACCACTGTGCCACCAGGGAAGTCCCCAATCTATCTTTTAATTGGAATATTTCATTCATTTACATTTAATGTAACCCAGATATATTGGGCTTTAAATTTACCCTCTTACAATTTTCTTTTTATTTCCCATTTATTCTATATTCCAGATTCTCTCCATCCTTGCCTTCTTTTAGACTAATCAAGAATTGTTAATTAATTATTCCCCTTTATAAGCTTGTTAGTTATCCCATTCTTTTAAATCCTTTTAGTGATTACAGCATTCATTTTTGACCTGAAAGAGGCTAATACAAATTACTTGTATCACGTTTGTTTGTTTGTTTGTTTGTTTGTTTATGGCTGTGTTGGGTCTTCATTGCTGCATGCAGGCTTTCTTTAGTTGCAGCGAGCGGGGGTTACTCTTCATTGAGGTGCGCGGGCTTCTCATTGCAGTGGCTTCTCTTGTTGCGGAGCACGGGCTCTAGGCACGCAGGCTTCAGTAGCTGTGGCACGTGGGCTCTAGAGCTCATGCTCAGTAGTTGTGGCGCACGGGCTTAGTTGCTCCGTGGCATGTGGGATCTTCCTGGACCAGGGCTCGAACCTGTGTCCCCTGAATTGTCAGGCGGATTCTTAACCACTGTGCCACCAGGGAAGCCCCTTATCTCTTCTTAAATGATGCCAAAACCTTAGAATATTTAACTCAATTTTGTTATTTTTATAACAAAAAACTTTTTATAACATTTTTATTTTGCCTTCATTTTAAGCATATTTTTGTTCAGTACAGAATTCAAATTTGGCAGTTATCTTTTTTCAGCAATTTATGGGTAACATTCTGAAGTTCTAGCTTATATTGCTTCTTTGTGAGAACTCTGCTGTCAGACTTATTGTTGTTCCTTAGAACAGGGGGGGGTCCCCAACACCCGGGCCATAGACCAGTACCGGTCTGCAGCCTGTTAGGAACCGGGCCACACAGCAGGAGGTGAGCGGCGGGTGTCGAGCAAGGGAAGCTTCACCTGCCACTCCCCATCGTTTGCATTACCGCCTGCACCATCCCCGCCCCCCCTTTCCCCATACGTGGAAATACTGTCTTCCATGAAACTGGTTCCTGGTGCCAAAAAGTTTGGGGACCGCTGCCTGAGAAACTACCGTCTCTTACCACCCTCTGCTGCTTTAGGATTTTTTCTTTGTATTTTAGCAATTTTACTATGATGTGCCTAGATGTGGGTTAGTTCTGGTCTTAACCTACATGGTGTTTGTACTGATTCTTAAGTTTGTAGCTCAATGCCTTTTGTCACTTGGGGAGAACTCTTGGCCGTTATCTTTTCAAATATTGCTTCTGCCCCATTCTCTCTCCCTTCCCCCACCCACTTCTTAGACTCCAATTTCTTGTATGGTAGAACTTTTACCCATGTTTATGACTCTTAAATGCTTATCTACATTTTTCACCTTTTTTCAATTCTTACTTTAGTCTGGATAATTTTACTGACTTTTCTTCTCCTGGGTTATTAATCCTCTCACCGGCTACTTCTAATTTGCTATTTAAGCCTATATACTTTATTTTTAATTTGGTACTGCATGTTTAGTTTTAGAATTGCCACTTGATTCTTTTTATAGATTCTGGTTCTCTGGAATAACCCTCCATGTTTTCATCTATTTTCTTAAATACTAATCACAGGTATCTAGGTATCTTAGTTACCTGGGAATTTCTATTTGCTGGGGTCTTTTTCTGCTTGGTTCTGTCAGCTGGTAAGCCTGGTAATTTTATTAAACACTGACATTGGGGGAAAAAAATGTGGATACTCCACTGATGTTCTCAGTCTTCAGACAGGGGTCCTTTAACTTTAGCAGGCAGTTAGAATAGGTCCCCTAAATCCAATCAGGGATTAAGCCAGGTTTAGGCTGAGTTTTTGTAACCACTGGTCTGTTTTCAGTTTGCCCTTACACCTGGGATATATTCCTGCATGACCTCAGATGGAGAACCAAGGTGTTCTCCATTTTGAAGAGCCCTCAACTCCAGTTTTTTTTGTTTTTGTTTTTGTTTTTCAACTCCAGTTTTTGTCTCCTCAGCACTATAAGGCTGCTGCTAACTCTTTTTTTAATTTTTTAATTGAGAGTATAGTTGATTTACAATGTCATGTTAGTTTCTGCTGTACAGCAAAGTGAATCAGGGGCTTCCCTGGTGGTGCAGTGGTTAAGAATCCGCCTGCCAATGCAGGGGACACCGGTTCGCGCCCTGGTCCGGGAAGATTCCACATGCCGTGGAGCAACTAAGCCTGTGCACCACAACTACTGAGCCTGGGCTTTAGAGCCCGCGAGCCACAACTACTGAGCCCGCATGCCACAACTACTGAAGCCCACGTGCCTAGAGCCCATGCTCCTCAACAAGAGAAGCCACCACAATGAGAAGCCCGCGCACCACAACAAACAGTAGCCCCCGCTTGCCACAACTAGAGAAAGCCCGCACACAGCAAAGACCCAACACAGGCAAAAATAAATAAATTAATTAATTAATTAAAAAGTCAATCAGTTATCCATATCCACTCTTTTTTAGATTCTTTACCCATATAGGTCATTACAGAGAATTGAGTAGACTTCCCTTCTATAGAGTAGTGTGTATATGTCTTTACTCAACCTCTGGAGATCTGTTCTTCTCACAAGTTGGTAAATGCCTTAAAGGGAAAGGAGGCTCATACCATTACCTTACTTTTTTTCTCTTCCCTTCACTCCAGAATCCTAACCCCTGAAATCCTGACTGCTTAGACAGCCCTAACTCCAATTTTTGATCTCCCAATCCCCGCTGAGACACAGTTTGGGGCCTTGAATTTTGCTTTATTTGAAACTAGTATTCCATACCTCCTCCTCCTCGTTTGAATCTTTCCAGTCTATCTTTTCTCAACTCTTCATTCTTAATATCTTTGTTCTTTTGTTTAATAAATATATTTTCACAAGTAACTTACAGATGGATTTTTTAAAATAAAATCTGACAGTCTCTGCCTTTTGATAACAAAAGTCAGCCTGTCTACATTTACTGTGACAACTGACATAATTGGTTTTATTCCTCCCATTTTACATTCATCATGTATCTTTCTTTGTAATAGTTCATTTTCTTCCCTGTTTCATATGTTTGCTGACTTACACAATGTTTTCTTCATTTCCCTCGCCCCATCCCAGTTAGTTTGAATTTCTACTTGGCTTTTCCATTCCTTTCATGATTATAGTCTCATCCCAAATAATCATTACACTGATATTTCTATTATTATATATAAAATAAATAACCCCACTAAATTGTTTTATTTCCTCATTCACCCTGAGTCCCAATTCATAGGTTTTTCTATAATTTTAAAATAACCTAGTGGCACAATAGATCTTTTTTAAACAAGTCAAAAAATGCAGAAACCATAAAGATTGATATAGACATAGCTGACTACACTAGAAATAGTACATTTTATGTGGCTAAAATCAATATAAACAAAGTCAAAAGAAAAATTTCAATGTCTGTGAATAACAGACCCAGGGTTGCTATCCTTAACATACAAAGACCACGCACATTTTGATAAAAAATGAAAAGACAAGCAACCCAACAGAGAAATAGGTAAACTAAATGAACAAGCAATTCACAGAAAGTTAAAATGGACAAAGCTCATGAAAAATGCTCAGCCTTTTTACAGTCATGGAAATGTAATTTAAAACAATAACGCAATACTACTTTCACCCATCTAACTGGCAACATTAAAATGAGTGAAAACACCCACTGCAGTTTTGGATATGGTGCCCTATGTACTCAGATTCTGTTTGTGTGAATTTGAATTGTTTGTTCTTGGACAATCTAGCAGAAGTTATTCAATATTAAAATTTGACCTACCAACCCCACTTGAGAGAATCTGTTCTACAGAAAAACAAAAGTACACGTAAGAATCTATGGGAATTTGGGGAAACAGCAGAAAAGTGGAAGGGCTAGGTCATGGCTGAATGTATTATTTTTATCTAAATTATGGAATATTTTGCAGCTCTTAAAAATATCGAGTTGGGGTTATGATATTCAACCGGAGGAATGTTAAGTGCAAAAAAATAAAATAAGTTTCAGGGTGGTATGCATGGCCTGGGCCCATTCGGGTAAGATAATAGTAATAATATATGGAGACATTTACATATTAGCGCTGAGAAACTACTGAAAGACTTCACGCTTGTCAAGAAGGTAAAATTAGCCATAAGAAAGAATGAAATAATGCCATTTGCAGCAACATGGATGGACCCAGAGATTGTCATACTGAGTGAAGCAAGTCAGACAGAGAAAGACAAATACCATATGATATCACTTATATGTGGAATCTAAAAAAGGGTACCAACGGACTTATCTACAAAACAGAAACAGTGTTACAGATGTAGAGAATAAACTTATGGTTATCAGAGGGTAAGGGATGGGGAGGGATAAATTGGGACTGACATATACACACTACTACATATAAAATAGATAACTAATAAGGACCTACCATACACCTGAAACTAACACAACATTGTAAATCAACTACACTCCAATAAAAATTTTAAAAAAAATGTATACAACATAAAAAAGGTAAAATTAGAAAGAATGATAGGATTGTTATATTTTCCCTTATATATTTCTGTATAGTTTTGCCACAAGTTATGATGATGATGAAAGTGCTTTAGATGATCAAGAATGAAACAGTTACACCTGCATCATGGGAGGGAGGGCTCTATGGAGGAGATGGCTGACCCTCAAAGTTTGGGAGGATCTAACAGACGGCAACCTTGGCAACCACATTATAGACTACTCAAGTTTTCTTGCACTAGGAATTTCTGAAATTAGCCTCGTCTTTCCCCTCCTTACTGCAACCGGCTTGGTCGTTTTATTTTTGCCAAGGCTTCTATCTAACTCTGAGGAAAATGAACATAATTACAAATCAACTGAGTTTTCTATTTGTGAGCTTCTCTGAGCAAAGAAGTGATAAGAGTAAAGATGGAAGCATTAGATTAAGAATGATCCTGAGGTTCTCTGGATTTTTTTTCATTTTGCCTTCATAAACCCAATTCCCTTGATCAGGGGAAACCGTGACTTCAACTACAATATATAAAAGGAGCAAACCTTTTCCTCATGAGGATTGCCTTGCTAATGCCATGTGAGAAAAGAAAGTAGATGCTATTTATTCCTTGACCATCTTTAGCAGGTTAAAGTATATATTAGATAGAAAATGTGAAAATGACTATTTTCACATTGTCATATGCTGACAAGCAAGCAAAGACACCGATTTAATTTTTTTCTTGTGCTCATTTCATTGCAGAAATATATTTGCAGCTCATAGAGTAATTTTGAAGTATCATGAGTGTAAATAAGATTTTTTTTTCCTCAAGGCTAAGCATGACCTTGTATTTTATGCACTATTACTTTTATAAAAGAAGAGACAAGCTGTGTCCATTTATTTTGTCCTTTGCCTTCACAAACTGGGACACCACACATAGAACCCGAAACCAAATGCTTAGATCACTGGGTCCAACCTCATGCCTTCAGGCAGGTCAAAAAACCTACCTCCCTAGACAGTGCGGTTGAATAAGGCAGGTTTGAGGGACAGTGAAAATGATATATGTCACTATAGTTTTAAATTGTATTTATCTGATCATATAGTATTCTGAGGATCTTTTCATGTTTATGAGCAAATTTATATTATGTTTTCTATGGTTGGCTGCTTATTGTTTTTGCTGTAGAATTTGGTGGTTATAAGCAAAAGCCTGGAGCCAAATATCTGGCTCTGTCCCCATAAGCTGTGTAACCTTGGGCAAGTTACTTAACCTCTCTGCACCTTCAGTTCCTGATGAATAAATGATAATAACAGTACGTATATTGTGAGGTTGCTTGAATGATTAAATAAATACAGCATTTGTCTCATAAATGTTAAGAGCTTACAACATCATTTGAACTCCTTTCTGTAAGGTTCTTGGACTTTTCCTAACATAAAATAGAAGAATTAACTTTTTGTCTGTATTTTCACGATTTATCTATGTATTCCCAGTGTGTTGTCACTTGCCATTGTTTATAGTGGTTTTCTTTCCCCCCACATGGACTTTTATTTTTATATAATTTTATCTATAAATGTTCTTTTCTCCTTTACAGCTTCTGAGTTTTGAATCATTACTAAAATTGCCTTTCCCACTACAAAATTATAAGAGGAATTCTTCCATATTCTCTTCCATTATTTTTATGGTTTTGTTTTATGCATTTAAGTCTTTGACCCATCCAGAATTTAACCTGTGGTTTAATTTTATTATTTCTACACAGCTACTTATTATACCCCTTATTTCCCCCACTGATTTGATATGTCACCTTTAGTATACTCAGTTCCCATGTATGTATTTGGGTTTATTTCTGGACTTTATGTTCTATTGATCAGTCTGTTCATTCACTTGCAGTATATTTTTAATTGAGGATATGTAATATGGCTTTTATTATCTCTTAAATCTAGTATTCCTTCATTGCTTTCTTTCAGACTTTTCCTGACCATTTTCACTTGCTTGAGTTTTTTTAGGAATGAGCTTCTATCTAGTCCCAGAAAAGAAAATTGTATTAGAGCTGCATGTAACTTTTTAAGTCAACTTTCTAGACCTTTTTCCTGGCATACCTGTGTACTATATTTTTGGTCTTGTTTATTTTTTGTGGTTTGTAAGCAGCCTCAAATTCTATATGGAATAAAGTGAAAGTATATAAACAAATAAAACCTAAAATTTTAGCACTTAGGTTTAAAACATTTTGAATGCATGTTTAGGTCCAAAAGGAATGATAGTGAAATGTGTATGTTGAGTATTCCTATCATAACATATCTTCTGGGGAAAAAAAAATGGCTTGGAAAAACACAAAATAAATTGGCTGAATAAAATGGGCTCAAAACCAGATGGTGTTCTGCTGCCCTTTAGAGTGGGCGACATCCCTAACCCCACCGTCAGAAACAAATATATCTGCGGAACCCACTTGGGAGTCTCTCCTCTAGGACCTTACAAGGTTTATGCCCGAGTCCCTTACTGCCAGGAGTCAGCCTAGGAGCTGGGTTTCAGATACTCATCATGCAACCAGGACAGGAAAGGACTTGGGTTACCTGTTCTCTCTCCCACTGCTTAAGAGATCACATTGTAGGTGAGCATCTACCGAGATACAAAAAGAAACTTGGGAAGAATTAGTCTAAGTCGCCTTTCCCTCAGTTTCTTCTATCTTCTAATTTCTCTCCTGGGTGAAGTAAAATCGCCTCCCCTTTTTCCCCCATCTTTTTGTCCCTGCCACAACGCATTAGCGCATCAGAGGTCCAGGAAGGAGCTCTGGGCACTGCCGCAGCCTGCAGAGGAGCAGGTTGGTGCCCAAGAGCAGGGATGCTCACGGCCTTGGCGAGAGGGGCTGCTGGCCTTCCCTAGGGTGCTTCAGCGCCAGAGAGCTGCCAAGGAGCCAGCTGTCACTGTCACTGCCCTGCCACTCAGCCCACCACCTTCTCTTGACCCCTGAGTGCAACGGTCCTGTCTCTTTCTGTACACGGGTGCAGGGAATTTGGGGACATCTCCCCCACCAGACCACCTCGTCTCATACTTAAGAACATAACATCACGACAAAGACTGTGCTCTTGGAGGATGTGTCCTTGGTTGTCCTTCAGGACACTGTCCCATGGGTAAGAGGAGGTTTACTGGCCTGGGCAGCTCAGAGCCTTCCAGAGTGACAGCTGACTTCTCTCTGCAGGGCAAACTCTAGCCATAGCCATGGGACTACGTGCTGAATAAAACAGCACTTAGTAGCATACACTCTCCGTGGCCACGGGAAACTGGTGGACAAAATTAAGAAATGACCCAATGAAAAAGAAACGCTTTATCCTCTGTTAATTTGACCTTCGTCATAGACTGAGTTTCTTGGCTTTTGGTTCATCATTCTTCCAAGGAGGAGAAGTTAGAGGAGGAAGCACAGGGCTGGGACTCCTATTGCTTCTGGCCACTTAAAGCAGAGGACCAGCATCCACATATCACCCCTCCTGCCCTTGGACTGTGTCAGAAACTCACAAGCTATGGAGGTATATACTTGCTCCAAATCTATCCATCCCTTTTGGGCCCGCGGGTAGGAACCTTCACTAAGTCAGGAGCGATAGCAGATCATCTGATCAATCTGTTATCACCCGCACCCTTTGTGTAGGAATCTTCACTAAGTCAGGAGCGATAGCAGATCATCTGATCAATCTGTTATCACCCGCACCCTTTGTGCCCTGGTACCTGTTCTTTCAGTGGCCTAACAAAACGCCAACCCTGCACAACCGGACTTTACTGTTTTGCTGCGTTCTGTAACCAAGCGCTCCTGGAGAAAGTCACATGCTGTGAATCGGACACCACCTATCCGTGGTTTCCAACCTTGCCTCGACTCTCATTGCTGTCAATCCTTTGCTTCGTCCTTAGTGGATTTTTTCAAGTCTTTTTCCTATTCAAGTCTTCTTATCAACCCCGGGTGCCATTCTCTAAGCAGACCATCTTATTCCCTTTTGCCCTAAGAAGGGGCCGTCAGGCGCAATTCGTTTTCTGTTTCTACTCCCACGTGCCAATTCCACTTTCAGTTCTCAATTTCCAAATTGGTATCCCAAGAAGACGCAGGTTCTTCCGTACTTTGTCTCTACCTCCTATCCCTCCCAGAAGAATCTTTCTTGACTCCTCTCCATCTCCCTCCCTCTGATTTAATTCCCTCTGAAGATTCTACTCATTTGCTCCATTTTGTCACCTCTCGTTTATACCTCCAAGCACCATCCAGCTTTGACCTCCCTCCTTTTTACTGTTCTTCAAGGTCACTAAAACCATCCTGATTCCCAGTTAAATCCAAAAGATTGTTTCTATTTTAATAATGTACTCAGGTAATACATGAATACAGCCTCAATGTGAGAAAGTCAAACGGCTCCAACTATAGGGAATAAAAGTGAACTTGCCCTTCATCGCTCCCTATCTCTCCAGACCAGCACCCACAGGTACTGTGCAGACCTTGAACCTCTCTGTGACCGTTCAATGTAGGGCACAAGCAGGAGAGGAGTGAGTCTTGCCAAGCAAAGCCCCCTCAGTCCCCTTCTACTGGTATATCCTTCGACTCTAGGCTTGCATTTCAAGCTGTGCCCTCCAGACCCTGCTGACCTCTACTGCAGTTTTTTCTTTTGTTTTGGCCCTTTCTTCAACTTCTACTTCTCTCTAAACCAGGTCCCATCTGCTGTCTTCCAGAGAGTCCTCCATCATTTGTGAAATACTAACGAGTTGACATTTTCTTGGGTTGTTATAATTTATTCTGATCAATGTGCTTTATCTTTTTTAATCATTAAATGGAATTTTAGGAGGGAGTATAGACACATGGACATGTGCTTGAATACCATCTTGATCCAAATTTTATTTATACATATCATACCTTATCTACTATTCTTTTATGCATTTATTTGTGTGTATTGACGTCTCCTCTTCAAAACTGTCTCCTTCCTCATCATCTTCTCCTCCCTCTCTGATCTGTTGCTTTTGTTAGCTCCTTTTTCTCTTATTCCTTATATGGTAGTGTTCTCTAGAGATCCATTCTCTACCTTATTTTTTCTCCTCCTTGCTTTTGCTGGGTCCTTTCCATTTCCATGGATTCAGCTCTTAGCAGAACACTGAGGAACTAACAAATCTGTGTTCCAGCCCACAGTGCTCCCCAGGGCTTAAGACTCCTGCATCCAACTATGTGCTGAGCGCTTCTAGCCAGAAGGCCCACGGGAACCCCAGTCTTACCAGATCAAAAGCTGTGCTCATCGTCTGCCATTCCTCCTCCTGAAATCTCTATCTCAGAACATGGCATTAATATCTGCTCAGTCACTCGATACCCAAAATCCCTCCCCTTTCTCACCTCCACACCTAAGCAATTGACTAGTCCTTTGGGTTTTTTGGTTTTTACTTGCTAGTTGTTTCATACATCAGCCTTCTCTCCTTTCATTCAGCCGCATCATGTGTCCTGTGATACTGCACGCATTTCCCTGTCCACAGGGTTTTGGGTTTTTTTGTTTGGTTTTTGCCCTCAGTCTCCACCTTGTCACCAAAGTCACCCTATGAAATAAAGGTTTAACTAAATCACTCTTGTTGGAAACGCTTGAATGACTTTGCTGCCGATGGATTATAGATTCTTCAGTGAGAGACACAAGGCCCTGTAAGTATGGTCCCCATCCACACTTCCATTTCATCTCCCACCATACTTTGCCTCACATTTTCTTCTCCAGTTACAATAAACTGCCCCTAATTCCCACGTCATTTCACCTTAATTTTTGCATCTTCTGCTGCAAATGCCTTCTCATCTCCTTGCTGGGCTAATTTCTACTATTCTTTCGGCACCACCTCCTCCAGGAAGCCTTCTTTTTTTTTTTTTTTTTAATTTGGAAACAACCAGCATTTTATTATCTTTCCAACTCTGTGGGTTGACTTGGGCTCCACTGGGTGATTTCCTGCTCCATGTGTTGTTGGCTGGGCCTCTAGTCGACAATCTGGAGGCTTTTCTGAACTGGACATCTGCCATGGAGAGCTCACATGGCTGGTGGTTGACGCTGGCTGTCGGCTGGGAGCTGAGCTGGGGACAGACACTGAGTGTCTCGGGTCTCCTCTCCTCCAAGGAGCCCTGGGCTCCTCAGAGCATGGTGACTGTGTTCCAAGAAGGAGTGGAAGCTGCCAGGCTCAGGAAGCCTTCTCGATTTCTCCCTTTTCTCCAAGGATTAGGTATTTGCCCTGCTTGGAGTCTTCCACAACCTTTACATGTATTATCTTTTCACATATTATAATCATCTGTTTATTCCCTCACCGGATGAGTTCCCAGAGAAAACAAAAAAATATATACTTCCTCTTAAGCCCAAGTTATATAATAGATAATGCCTATCCAAAAATTAATTTCTAGAGTCAGAGGCTGAAAGCATCTTTAAGAAACTTATTTCCTTGTGCACTTGGTTTCAGAAAGCTATTTTTAGAGATTGCTTTCCCCATACTCTATGAAAGCCTAACATTTATGTAAAATAACTACTTTTATTTTTCTACTTAATACCAATCATGTTGTGGTTATTATAAATGCCTAATTAGTAGGGTCTGTAAGAAAGATGTGGAATTTTTTCCCCACCAGATGGTGAGTTTTAGTTTGAGATTTTTAAGACCTATTTGGAAAGTGTGGGACAATTGTCCCACTCCTAAGCCCAGTTCTCTCATGTCAGAATCTACATAGCATCTCAGGGTAGTTTTCCATTGGCTGTTTTTTTTTTTTTTTTAAACTCATTATGAGAAGGCACGTAATGTGTCTCTTAGAGGCCTCATGGGTCTCCCAGGCAGAATCTCACCATTGCAGCTGGACATCAGTAAGGTCTCCACATTCTACAGTCCAGACATCAACTTTGCAAGTTCAGATTTTTCCCCTGCTTTGCCCAGGAATAATCACACTCTGGGAAGTTGACCTACATGAGTCAAATTCCAGTAAGCTGACTTATTTAATACATAGGTAATATATACCCATTTTCCTGGACCCATTCACTGGCCTGGGAGTCTCCTTCCTGGCAGGGCAATCCCTTCAGATGGCTGTACAAAATAGCAATGTGAAGTAAGGGAGGATTCATAATGGGCCAGAGGCAGTACAAGCACGTGAGGGACACAGTGAGAACTGAACAAATATACAAGCAAGCACGTAGCAAAGGGTTTGACGCATACATTTAAGCTTTTTTAAAACGTGAATCAAAATATAAGTACACAGCAAAGGGCTTACAGTCTAATGGAGCACGATCTACAACAGAAAACAGAATTTGCCATTATAATATAAATGCAAAGAACTCACCAGAATTGGGGGATAAGAGAAGGTTGTATGAAAACGTACATTTGAGTGGAGCTTTGAAAAAGGGGGAAAAGTTGGGGAAATGGAGAATGAGACAGAACTCTCCAGAAAGAGAATGCAGGCAAAAGACATGATATAGCTTGATAAAGGATTGAGATATCAAAATATCCTTTAAAGGATGTCTAAATTCATTTAACTCTAACTGATGAGTTAGATGCCCTTTTCCACTCTAGGGATATTTGTCTTTAAATAAGCAAGACCGGTCATCAAGAATCAGAACATCTTTCCCCTGGACAGCACTGAAAGAATGCTGAAGATTTCTTAGCTCTCGGACTCTTTCAATATTTCATCTCAGTCATCAAAATAGCCCATTATATATAAACGTTATGGCTCTAAGATTGCTTGCATTAGTCATGTTACAGGTGCTGGCTAAGAGAGGCACCTTGGAGTCTCGGATAAACAGGAAGATATGTTTTTATCAGATACATTTTCAAAACTTTCTTCTACAGAGTTGCTTCTAGGAAGAATTCTGCAGATGAAGAGTTTCATCCATTTTATTATGATCCTTCTTGATTTTAATTCTAGAAGGTGGCATCTTCTGATCTTGCCCTGTATTCTGCTCTCTTGCTTAGTGAGGGGTAACAGCCTTTGTTTTGGCCACAGGGTCCGGAAGCGTGAAGTATGCCGGTACTTTAAAATGTCTTCCTAAATTTAGTTTCTAATCTAGCCTCATATTTCTTATTTTTTTAATTAAAGCTTGATTTCAGGAGTTAGGACTGTTGGCTATGGTGGGGTGTACAGGTGGATAGAAACTTCTTGCTCAATTCCTATTAGAATATGGCCATGACAACCTTTATGATAAGTTATCAATGCTTGCCATTATCTTAGATTTTTAAAACATTTCCAAAATTAGTTACATTTCTCTATATTCTATAGGATGGATTCTTTTTCATATTCCTATTCCTTTTTAACTCCCAGATGAACCATTGTAAAGGTTTATATGGGTGACCTTGTTTACAGGCTGTACTCAGATAATTAAAACATGACCAAGTTAATGCCCACTGTGTGTTTTATTCAAAGAAACCACCCAGTTTTTACATTTGATATAGGAACTTTGGAAACCACCCAGTTGACATAGAAACCAAAAGTCTGTCTACTCAGGGGTTCTCTTTTTTCCTCTAATACAGCAATTAACCCACCTATTGGGTAAGGGCTGTTGCTTATTAAACTTTTTGTTTCATCCATGAAAGATATTCAAGCCTGTCTGGAAGAAAGCTGATCTCCATTTGTTGTTTGTCTTTGGCACACTGGTTATTTTGTCTATTTCTGTTTTAGGCCCTGGTTTCTGAACCCCTGGTAGATGTCCATGATGTACCACAAACCATGTACCTGTGGTTTCTCTACTTAAAGGGAAAGGAGGGATGCCTTTTATGTTTCTCAGCTACCCCAACTCTCCAACATCTCCCCATACAAGAGTCTGTCAGCGTTCTGTTGCAGCTCCAACCATTCTATTCAGGCATCATCATTCTTAGATGTGCACTGAGCCATCATGCTTTGGATGGTTGGGATGCAGAGACAACAACCCTGCCCTTCTATCAGTGTGTTTAACTGACATGCTCCCCAAATATACTTGAAGACAGTATCCCGGTTGGTTTTGTCTCCTAAAGACATCTATCTGACCCATATAAGATGGGAATAAAGTCTAGATTTAACCACATATAGGCGCTCAATTATGCTTGTTGATTGAATAAATAAAAGGAATAAATGAACAAAGAAAGGAGGGAAAAAAGAAGAAAGAAGAGGATAGGAAAATAAAGGGAGAAAGAGAAACAGGGTTTCCTAGAAGCCCTTGTAATTTTTCCCTGATAGCAAGTCATCTTTAGAAGGTCCACCTGTGCCCATTTTGCATCGGGGGCATCACCTGGCAAAGGACAGCAAATGAAAATTTACAAGAACATCTCGATTGTAGCTTCTCTAGTATTCTCACAGATTTAATGTCTGTTTCCATAGAAACAGGTTTGGCAAGGCTCGTCATAGAAGCTAAGAATGAGAGACACATACCATGAAAATTTCACATTCTAACTTCAAGCAAAGCTAACTCATGGTTTTGTCTTTTCAATAACTTAGTGCTTTAAACTCAGCATCAGAGAGCCTTATTAAGAAATAGTTTCATTACATTAATGAGGGTTTCATTTTTGACTGTTTGTGTATATCATTATAGTGAAAGCCATTACAGGAGCAGTGTTACTAGGGAATGTCCTCAGGGGAGTGGAGAACTTTGGGATTCTGGGTATGGCCTTCAGAACGAAGTCTCCACCAGCCACCCTTTCCTCAGGGAATGGTCTTAGCCAGCACTTGCTCACCTGCCTGTTTTGTTTTCTTCACGTTTGGCTAAACCATTTATAAGTGTTAGAGAAAACTGAGTGAAAGACTCAAAGATAAACAGTGAACTAGTTCTCTAAGCATCCCTCATAACCACTCTCAGACCAGTTTTTGAAACAATGTGAAAGACACAAAAATAATGACCCATCACTGAAGACCGTTTCACCCTTGGATGAGAAACTATTGCTGTGAAGGATGACTTTTCTCTAAGGAAACAATGGAAGTGTGTTAGAATCACAGGAAAGTGCATATTCTTAGGGCCCACTCCCAGATAATCTGATTCAGGAGAAACCAAGGGGAAGCCCAAGAATTGGTGTGCACCAAGAAGCACTGTCTAAACTATCAGTTTAGAATTGGGATGGACTTTTTAATGTCTATTCTCATGGATCGCCTCACATATGCACTTTCTAAAATTTCAGATAAGTACATTGCACGTACCCTTGTTTGCAACGAACCAATGATAGTGTTGCACAGAGCTATCAACCCATGCAGTAGACCATACTGGGTTTTTAACCTCTCAGGTGCAGGGAGGGGTCATGTCTTATTGTCTTTGATTCACTCATCACTAGCACAGTAGGCACTTGATAAATGCTGGCAAAACTGACCATTAATGAGCCAATCCTGATTTCCTCAACCAGGTGCGTTGGCCTTGATTCTTTATAATCTTTTATCTTTGATTTAAAAATCTAAATTTAAGTACGGTTTTCATTCCAAACTGGTCAAGGTAACAAGGTACCTTCTCACGTTTCAAAGAGCACCATGATATTTTAAAGCTATCATTGCACATCATGAACATTAACAGAATTGAAGAGGAAGAAACAAAAGATACAACTGAAGTGACTTCCCTGGACGTCTTTTGAAATCATAAGACTTATGTGTGATTTGTCTAGAATTAAATTACATTTTGATAATCCTTTCCGGCTCTATAATATTTTCTACTGTTAGGTCTCAATACCTAAGATTGTCAGCAAGCCGCTGAACAAACAGGCTTTTGTTCTGGCACAGAGGGATTCTATTTCGACCTTCAGAATTATGCTTAGAGCAAGTTGGGTGTCAAGATACAGAGAAAGGCACTGAAACCTCTTACTGGCCTGACCAAGACAGGTGGTGTTATCTCCAACTCCCATCCATTTGCCTACCTGGAGAGTTTACTAACACTTTGTAATTATTGATATTTTGAAATAGAGTTGGTTTTGGTCAATAAACCACAGACCCTATTGAGAGAATAATATTAGTTTATGGGCTTTTAACAGATTTTTCACAAGCTATGAAATACAAATCAGGTTGCATTTATATGTCTTTAGAAAGCTTTTTCTGCATTAAGCTTCTAGCATGCAGAAAAGTCTAATTACTGATCAGCTGAAATAATTCTCACAATGTAAAATATCCTAAAAGTTAAAGGAGGAGAGAAGGGATGATGGGTTTGGTTAATTTAGTATTAACAGCAATAAGCTAACAACATTTTGAAGATGAATCTTCCAGCACCAAGCTCCTCTGGCTATAATACATTGTCATGCACGTGCAGCACCGGATTAGAGCAGAGTATTAAGACCCAGGCAACCCGGGCTACTATCTGGCTTTCTTCAGAATACAGGCTGTGTATATGTTTCCTCACTTGTAAAATGAGTTTGGACTACCAATTTCCTAACTCTATAGTCCTATAGTTATATAAAAGGAACCCTGAAGTCTTGGCATTAAATGAGAATATTTCGTGAGATCCCAAGCAACACTTAATTGGAGTTTAACTTATAACACCTTTAAACCACTGATTTAACTCTACTGTCATTAACTGTAGCCCAATTTAGACATAAGCCTTCAGACTAAAATTGAATATAATTGATACAGCTCCAGGATAAAGGGAATCTAGTTCAAAACACCAGCATTACTTTGCACAATAGGTAATTACTAGAGAGAGAAAGTATTGAGCCCACCAATATATTTCACTTTTCCTTTTTTGAAAAAAATTGGAGCAATAGCATTAGAAATATTTTATTCCTAGAACTATTTTTGTTTTGACTCCCACATAAAATGTATTTTAGCAAAGATATTATATTTGCTATTCTATATTCTGATACATCATATAATGTATTAATGTGTTTTTATTTTTCCATAGGGGCTTCATAATTATGATTTTAATGGCTACAAGTTATTCCCTCATGTTGATATATTATACTTTATTAGCCATTTTCCCAATTCTGTTTCTAGTTTTGACTAATAAAGTAGTGTATTCAAAACAGTAGTTTGGCATATAATTTGATCGCATTCTATCCCTACAGTAGTCTATTTGTCCTTTTAGTTTCACTTGCCTATAATTACCTCAGATATATTTACTTTGGTCCCAGTAATTTTACTTTGTCAGTTTTAAAAATCCCTTGACCAATTTAGAACCTAAATTATTTAAAAGTCACAAATGAAAGGTATGTACATTTACACAAATTATGGTTAAATAACAAATTTGCCATTTTCAGTATACAATTTAGGAGTATTATATTCATAATCTTATGCAACCATTACCAATGTCTATTTCTAGACTTATCACCCCAAACAGAAACCCTGACCATTAAGCAATTATTCCCCATTCCCTCCTTCCCCAGCCCCTGGTAACCTCCAATCTACTTTGGATATGAATTTATCCATTCTAGGCATTTCATGTAAGTAAAACTTTGTCCTTTTTTGTCTGGTTTATTTCACTTGTCATGTTTTCAAGGTTCATCTATATTATAGCACGCTATCAGAACTTTATTCCTTTTTATAGCTGAATAGTCCATTGCATGTACATTTTATCTGATAGTTGGGTTGTTTCCATCCTTCAGCTATTGTGAATGATGCTGTAATGAACACTGGCATACAAGGATCTGTTTGAGTCCCATTTTCAATTTTCGGAATTTACTGAGGAATGTAGTTGCTGGGTCATATGACAATTTTATGTTTAGTTTTTGAGGAACTGCCAAACTATTTTCCACAGTAACTGTGCATTTTTCCATTCCCACCAGTAATGTACAAGGATTCCAATTTCTCTGCATCATCGCCAAAGCTTGTTCTTTTTTGTTTGTTATAGCCATCCTAGTAGGTGTAAAGTGTTATCTCACTGTGGCTTTGATTTGCATTTCCCTAATGATTAGTGTTATTTCATATGCTCATTGACCTTGGCATATCTTCTTTGAAGAAATGTCTGTTCAAGTCCTTTGTCCATTTTAATTAGAATGTTTGAGTTTTAGGAATTCTTTATATATCCTGGATATTCAACCTTTGTCAGATACAATTTGCAAATATTTTCTCCCATTCTATGGGTTGTCATTTTACTTTCTTGATAGTGTTCTTTGATGCACAAAAGTTTAATTTTGATGAAGTCCAATTTTTTCTTCTGTTGCTTGTGCTTTTGGTGTCATCACTGTTCTTTGAATCTAGTTTCCCTTTTTACTCCCTTCCAATTCCTTAAAGTGACTTTATCACCTCAAGTATTACTGTTAAATAGTAATCCAACAATAGTTATCTGAGAGTAAAAAAGCAGACTTGCAAAAAGTGTTTTTCCTATAATTATTTTAAAATATTTTAAAGTATTGAAATTTCTATGTGACAATGTTAAAAGCTGAGAATAATTTTTCCATCTTTAGAAATGGCAATCTTCCAGTTGTTAGTGAATGTAGATTACTTTATAAGCCCTTTTGGATATTTCAAGGATGAATAGCCACCCTAGACTTCCTTGGGGAAGTGCCTGAAGATAAATGATATAAATTCTGTATGAAGGATAAAATAGAAACTCGGTCAAATATAGGGAATTTAAGGTACACTCCCTGTGAGTAGTCTCTCTCAAAGAACTACGTATAATAGTTATACATCTTTAAAGGTGCAGTTCCCTAATTTAAGGGGAAAAAAATCCAATGATGATATTTTAGGGAAGTGTTAGTTTGTAATTTCTTGAGTAGGAGTTTGCTTTTGGTCATATGGTCAATTCCTCCAAATACATGTTCTGAATAGTTTTGTTCTTAGCCATGCCTTCACCCTCGAAGACCTTGTACAAGCGTTAAATCTCAATACCAAGCTGTCAGAGTTTTGCCTTCCATTTCATCTTCAAGCTGCATTTCCAGCCACACAAACACATTCAGTAATTCCATTCAGCTTGACTCTCTGCCCTGGCTCTGGCAGCATCGCACATCCAAGAAAGCTGAGTGTTCAGATTATTCAAATGTTATGTGCTCCCTGAAGTCTGACCTCTTTAGGGAAAACACATCCCCATACCTTTAGAGAAATGGGGGAAAAAAATTTGTTTGAATATGGAAACAGAGTTTCCACTGATAATATAAACTTGTGAACTTAACAGACTGACTAGGTTCCCAGTTGCCTAAGGAAACCAGCTACTTGAGAATTGACCCCCTCTTTGCAGCAGTGCTGAGACAGTTGATGAACTATTTCCTACGTTATCTGGGTATTTTGTACTCAATCAGGACAAAGTTAAAATTTAGACTTCAGGAAATTCTTCAATAATTTGTTTATAAGGTATATCATCATTTCTTACATTCCTTTAACTATTCCCTTGGTCTAACAAAATTGCTAATTCATTCAAAAAGTGCACATGAAGTTTGAAGGGTGCATCTTAGATTTTACTTTACTTGCAAGGTAACAGGTTAGCCTGCCACAGTTTCATGGATGCTGGCAGATGACATGAGACTCTTGGACCAGAGATTCCCAGCAGTAACAACCAGAGTATTATCATTTTCTTGTGCTGGTTGCCTGAGCCCTGTTTCACACAGGGCAATGCCAAGGGAGCCACAGTAGATTGCACAGAGAAAAGGAATCTGAGTGTAACAAACCCAAATCTTTTATGATAAGCAGTAAGCAACCTCCCCCTTTGCTTCAGATGGATACACTATATCATCCAAGGTTGTTCACTATTCAGACATCCTTGAAAAGATACTCTGGAGAAATAGCAACTCAAAGTTCCATGAAGAATTGTCTCCACAATTTTATAATACATCATATTCATATTAGTACCAGGCTCTGTCATAATGTTGATATAAATCCATAAATGGTAGACTGTAGAATAAGACATTCAAATTGAAAATGGCCCCTTCCCCGAGACTGGGAATTTGTTAAGATTTGGGGGTTAGCCTCCACTTTCCAGGATGAAGGTCAGCTGTAACCAGCTTGTAGAATAGATATATTTTAGATATAAGATATATGCCAGATAACTTTATGTCTACTACATGATTAGCATATAGTAAGCATTTTAAGAATATGCTGTTGTCATTGTTATTAGTTCCAGGCAAGGGTCAACCACTAGTTTTTAGTTTCCTATTTTCCTGTTTCTGGACTCAATTTGGAAGTTCTTCCCAAGATAGGTACATGTTCTATTGGGTACATGCTCTATTGCCTCATTTGCTTTAAGCCTTTGCTCAAATGCTTATTTCTTGTGAGGCCTACCCTGATCTCCCCAGAGAAGTTATCACATTCTCTCCCATCTATTCCCCATCCATTTTATCCATTTTCTCCCTCTACCTTATTTTATTAGCTTCTATTATATATTTACTTATGTTTTATCTTCAGCTGAAATGAAAGTTCCATGAGGGTAGGGGTTTGTAGTCTACTTCACTGATGAATCTCCAGCCCCACGTACTATACCAAGCCCAAGAGTCGGTGCTCAATAAATTTGTTAAATGAGAACTAGCTCAAGGAGACTACGTAGCTAGTCAGGATTTCATAATTAAGAAGGCAGAATTTGTCAAATGCACATCTTCTGACTTGAAGTCCATGACTATTTCCACTGTGCAGCACTATCTTTCCTCAGCCTCTCCCTACCCTAAGGCCTTTAGGCAGGTCTAGGGTGGCTCTGCCCAAGAGCTGAGAGACCCCAGGAAAAGGAGGGAAGCAGAGAAGGGAGAACTGTGAGGCCAGGCTAAGGCTGAAGGACAGGTCAGCTTCACAGGTAAGCACATGAGGAAGCGGATCACCTGATCCAACTGTATCTATGTGAGCTGGCCTCCTGCGTTAATAACACAGATGCACTTCTCTGAGCCCTGGAAGTGTGAACTGTCAGAAGTCTAATCTCTCCAAGTCAGGACTGCTCAGAGTAATAAACACCTTATAGAGAATTTTAATCTACAAAGCAATTTATAAAACTCTTACAAATGAATCCTCTTAGGATTCCCAGGATGTGGGCAAGATAAAGACAGCAGAACTTGAAAATAATGAAGAGAGCAAAAAGGTCTCATGAGATGGCTGGAGGGAGCCCAGAAAAGTTTACTTTGTTCTGAGCACCCACACATTCCCATTGCCGCTAACAACTTTCAGGGGTGCTTCAACTTCGGTCTGTGTATCCTCCAGTCAGTGATAAATGTTGATGAGCATTCCATACTACAGATTTATCCGCCCCCTGCCCCCAATAGCACAGGTTGTGTATATACATACACGTACCCATATATACATATACTCTAAGTAAATGACCCCAAAATGTGTTTGCCTTGAATCCAATAGTTCTGAACTGTAAAGATAGCCACTAGACATGTCTATTGCTATTTAAAGGTCCTATCTCCCTTGATGATGGCATTTCAAAGGGTTAGCTCCCTGGTCCTTGGGAAAGACATTCCTAGTTGTAAGACTTGCAAGAGGCTTTTTAAAAGATTTTAAGCCCAAAGCCAGAGAAAGAATTTACAACTTTACAAAAGAAAATGCTCTAAGAGAAGGGAAGGGAATGTCTCTTCCCTTATTTTTAATAAGGAGTATTTATCCTCTTGCTTTTAATTTGTATTTGCCCTTAAAGTCTATACAAGTAATATGCTAACTCAAAGTTGTACAACCATTTATAATGTGACTTTATTTGATTAATTGCTGGGAAAATAAGTCTGAATTAAAGAACCTAAGTTACAGATTTTAAAAGAAACTTTTACTCTCAAACGTACATGGTAAAACAGGGTATACCAAAGAGACTGTCAGTATAGAGGTCCTTGATATTTTCTTTGAGGATTAAATTGAAAACTTGTATAATTAGTGATTTAAGTCATTTACACGGAAATGACCAACACGTGCTTAAAAGCATTCTACTCTTTTAAGTTAATATTTCCACCAATAACTTGTTTTATTTGTAGAACAAATGTCATTTTATAAGTAGTACCAGTATTTTTCTACATAGTCCAAAATAGGGATATTCAAATAAAGTGTTATAATGAACAAAGCAAAGGACTTAGTTTTCCTTGGGTATATTGCCTTACTATAGCTCTTTGCCTCATGTGTTGTGCTATTGAAAATGTTGCATTTAACAATCATATGCTCTCACGAACTTCCATTATACCTTATGAAAACTAACCCCCTATACTACTTTATTAAAAAGTTGGATTTCAGTACTTGATAAGATTCACAATCAAGAAAGTCATACCATTACTTACCTCAAGGAAAAGTCAGCTGTGGTCGATGTACTCTGTATATTTCATTCTCATAAAATGCCTTCATGGTAATCAACTGGTCACAAAGGTGCCAAAATTGTTTATATACTCAATACATATACCTATTAACCCAGTTAATTTGTAGATGAACACTTGAGTGTTTAAACCACCACAGGTTTGATTCATTATTCAACAGAATTCAGAGGTATGAGCTATGTAAGTAAAGACCTTTTAATAACTTTTCAATGGCTTCCCATCTCCCTTAGGATGACTGTGAAATGCTTTCGTTAGGCTTAAATGCTAAATAAGTCCTTCTGCCCTCAGGCACCTGCCCATTTCTCCACCCTCACTTCACCTCACTTGCACCTTATCTCCCTTAGGACCTGCCTGCTCTTCCCCCAGTTACTAGGCTCTTTGGCTTCAGGGTTGAAATATCATTTCCGATCCTACCCACCCTTCACTTCACTTCTTACTCTTCCTGTAGGTCTTGCCTCCAAGTTCTGTAAAGTGGAGTATTTTACCAGCAAAGTTCTTACCAATTAGAGGACACTCTTAGAGTTAACTGCCCCAACAGATGTTGTAAGTTGTCTTACAAAGACTTCATTTAATAGGAGTCACTAACAACTGCATCTTCCAATCAAGGGTCAGCCAGTTTTTATTTCCCCATTTCTCTTTCCTATTTGGGTGGTTTCTCTTTGGGGGCCTCTATGTCCCTCAGAGCCACCCTGGATCTATCCCAAAGTTCTACAGTACCTTTTTCCCTGCTAATTTTCCTTGACCTGCTTATATTTTATTAAACTTGATAGTATAGTTTGCCTTCCCTAATACATTAATTTGCATAGAGCGTATCTTACACAGTGCTTACCTCTATTCTTAGATTGTGGTACCTACAGAATAGGCCCTTAATGACTGAACACACAGGGGGAAAAAATGTTTTTTCAAGGAGCTACTTGCTGTGAGTCATCTCCTCTAAAGTGTGAAATGCTCAAATTGATTGGTTCAAAACCGTACGTATTGCCTATATACTGTGCACCAACTGCTGGGTTGAAGTACACTTACAGAAGGTACAATAATTTGATTCATTGTAATAGTCAAATCTGACAAGGAACTTCTTCGCTGTCGTCTGGTTCTCTATTTTGCATGCTTGCACAGAGGTTATTTTGAAGTCCGCAGCTAATTTCTTATGTCAGAAATTAGTAGGATCCTGCCCCAACTCCCAGGAACTAAAGGGCAGGCAACAGCAAGACAGTCTATTTTTGTCTTCTAAAGGGGGGTTGTCCCCTCATGTATCCAGTATTCCTCATTACCTTGGGCTCTTTGGCAATAGGTAAAGGCATAAAACAAACTGATTTCAGTTTGGTAATTAGTGATCCAGGAAGTCTGGGCAATAGAGATTAAGCCAGAGAAGGAACCTCCTATTCAGAGTTGTAAGAGAGGCACAAATGGGCTTTTCCACCTCTGCAAAGTAACACTTGGAGGAGGGGAAATTTCTCCAAAATAATTCATTCCATCTGCTTCAGCCCCTACAGGACTTCTATTTGGGATAAGGTTTTAGTTGATAAGAGCTAATGGGTTCTAAGTTATCACCCCTTCCAGAAATGGAAGGTAGAGATTTTAAGTAGAGATTGCCAGAAAGATCAAGACGTGCAATATAAAGAAATGAATCTGTGATGGGAAAATTTGGGGAAGGTGGGAGAGACAATTTGAAAACAGACCTTTCTATGTCTCCCAAACTATATCACAAGGGCAAGTTTACTCCTTGGCCCGCAGCTGATTGAGGATGGGGGAGGGGTGGTAGAAGGAGCTGTGTTGGTATCTGTCGCTGGGTCATGTGTCTAGAGGTACTGAAAATTTAATAATGGTTTTGGGGATAAGGGAAGGACATTTTTCACAATCTAAAAGTATGTCAGTGAGAAGGAAGCTGCTTAGGAGAAAAAATAAAATAAAATCATATCCTTTGGAATCCCAAACTCCAAGTTTCAGAAATGCTAACACTCAATAGGATTTCATCTTATTCTCCTTTTCTTGCTTCTAAGCTTTTCTCCTCCATTTGGCTCTAAACCTGGTTGCTTTCTTCATTTTATCATTTTGGTTCCGTTTCCTACCAGCTATTATGAAATCACTAGGACCTTTTAAAGGGATAAATTCCTATTTTCCCACTTAGTTTCCCATTTCTGCCTACAACAAAAACATCTGGTGATTCTAATATTAAGTAATCAACCTTTTCAACATGGTGATTAAAAGATATATATCTGAATTTGCATTCATTTGTAGAAATTCTTCCTGGGAGCCATTCATTTTTCATCAAGCTCCCTGTGCTTTTCATTACTTCCTTCCATCTCCCTGTGGTCAACCTGCCTGAGTAAGCAGCTCTATTTCACTCCAATCTCTTGCTCGGCAAATGTAAAACCATTAGCACATGTTAATAATAGTAACCCATCAGACTTCATTATTTCAGTAATGGAATCTGTCAAGGTCAGCCACTGATAGCTGTTAATGACCACTTTGTTAATAAATAGGGGGGTAACTGCAACAATATTCATTTTAAGCAAATAAAATATGTTCTGATTAAGAATTCATTCTGGCCGGTTTGAATCCAATTAAGCCAGCTTCTGGAGAAAGGCTCACTCAGGATCTCTCTGCTTAAGAATATAGTCACAGAGACAACATAGTATAAGTTGGACTTCTTAGCTCCTCCTCTCTTTGGAAGCAGCAGAGATTTCCTTCATCCAAAAGAAAATAAAGGAGCTCGCTCTGCAATCCTCCTTTGCCACAGACCTCCCCATCTCAGGCCCAAACACAAACCTACACCCACAGACCCTCCCCCCAGTTTACCATAACTGGCACCATGGTTTTGCTTTAATTTGTTCACGTTACCATTGGGAATTTCTTAATTAGTATGGAGGTTTCCATGTATTATATAGCAACATAGAGTAGACTTAGACCTCAGATTAGAAGTCCAGCCAGGGGAACAGTCAAAATATTTAGTACCCTTTATGACACAGACACCAACCCAGGACCCTGTGGTACAGTGAGAGACAAATATGTAAACAAAATATAATCTGAAGCAGATAAAAGTGCTATGAACGAACAGGACATAGTACCACCATAGTAATAATGGTAACTATTTAGAGAAGATGTTCAGGAAAAGCTTTTCTGACCATTTTTATTTCAGCTGAAACTTGGAAACTGAGTAAGCCATACAGTAACATCTTGAGGCCTTGGACAAATTACTAAAAACCTTTGTGTCTGATTATTTGGGAAAGAAAAATGCCTGTAGATACTAAGTTATAGTAGTATTTTCTTTTTCCCTGCATGTTGAGTATTGCTGTCTCCTTAGAGAAAAGCAGTTTTTCAGAGTGAAATAATTCCTGAGCCTTAATATTGAGAGAAAAGGATAATGTGACATCACTACAAATACTTTACTGCAGATCAAAGTTACAATTGTTTCTTGTAGTGAACAAAAATTCCAGTCTTTTAAACAACTCATGGCTCCAGTAGAATGAAGAACCAAGGGTTATGGCCCATCTATCCTGCTTTTCTCAATAGCTGCTCCTTCCCTTCACCCATCTTGTCTAACTTATCAAGTGGCCAAGTCAGAGCCCCGAGCATCATTCTTGCCATTTTCCTCACCTCCCAGAGTCCATGGTCATGTCTATTATTTCTGTTGCCTCAATATCACCTGATTTCATTCCTTTTTCTCCATCCCCTCTGCCTTGGCATTCATCTGAGACTTTACCTTTTGACAGGAATCGTGCTATATTCTCTAAAGTGGTCTGACTTATTCCCATTTCTAGTTCATGCTCATGTTAGTACCCAGTCTAATTTGTAAAGCACAAATATAACCAGGTCTATCCTCTGCCTAGAATCTTATCGGCTCCTCCCTAGTTCCTTGTGCATAAAGCATGACATGGAAGCCTTATCAAGAATTATTCTCACAGGATGGCGGCCACCATGAAGGCGGCTGCAGAAGATGTCGATGTTACTTTTGAAGATCAACAAAAGACAAAGAGATTTGCACAGAATACAAGTAGAATCACAGAGCTGAAGGAAGAAATAGAAGTAAAAGAAGAAACAACTCCAGAATTTAGAAGATGTTTGTGAGGACATCATGCTTGCAGACAACGACTGCTTAATGATACCTTATCAGATTTGTGATGTTTCCATTAGCCATTCTGAAGAAGAAACACAAGAAGTATTAGAAGAAGCAAAGAAAAATTTGCAAGAAGAAACTGACGCCTTAGAATCCAGAATGGAATCAATTCAGCGGGTGTTAGCAGATTTGAAAGTACAGTTATATGCAAAATATGGGAGTAACATAAACCTTGAAGCTGATGAAAGTTAAACATTTTATAATACTTTTTAAAATGTTTAATAAACTTGAATATTCTTTAAAATGATAATTTCCCTTCTCCAAATGATGTGGAAAGCAAAACTTTTAAAATTTTCATTTATTTAATGGAAACTTGCCTATTTTCAGGTCTTGCTTATTTATATTTTTAAAAGAAGACAGTATTCATCTATGTATTTTGCATAACAATTATATCAAGTGTAGGGGCTTTATGTCATGTTATTAAAATCAGTTAAGCAATCATTTACGTTTCTGTATTATCATTTAGAATATTTGTGCAATTTTTATTACAAGAAAATTTAACAGTTAAAAAAAAAAAGAATTATTCTCTGCCTTTCTACTCCATCTCAACCCTGTTATGCTACCGGCAACTCCTCATTGCGTTCTAGTCTCTTTCATCAGGATACTCCCTCTCTCTGGAGCATCTTCCCCTTCTTTATTACGACCACTATTGTTCACCCTTCAAGACTCAGCTCGGCACTCATTTCTTCCTAGAGTCTTCCCCTGACAGCTGTCTGAGGGGCTTGTCCTGGAGGAATTCTTAGCACCTTCCTGGTCCAGACTCATATCTGTTTACTAAGAAGCTCCAAATCAATGTGTCCAAAACTGACTTATGACTTTCTCCCTAAAACTTGTTTTCTATTTCAGGTTCCACTCTACAAAGCTAAAACACCTTCAGTCTTCATTTTTCTTCCTGTACCCATACCTAATCACTAAGTTCTACTAATTCTCTTAACGTCTTATGAATCCTCCACTTTTCTCTGTCCCCACTGCTGTCTGTCACTTTCTCACCTTGTGTACTGCATCAGCCTCTTTACTGGTCTAGTTCCCTTCTGATCCATTTTCCACACTGCCAGACCTTTCATCCGATCATTTCCATTCTCCGCCTTAAATCATTTAATGGCTGCCCATCGCCCTCAGGATAAAGTTAAAACTTCTCCAAATGACTCACAAGGCCCTTCAAGATATAGCTCTTGCATACTTCTTCAGACTCATCTCTCTCTGGAGGATACTTACCTCATATTGAATGACTTTCAGTTCTTATTATGGGCTCTGCTTTCTTGTCTCTAGGGAATGTATCCAATTTGTCTGGATAAAGCCTTATTTTTGAGGTCTCAGTTTTTGATCCCTTTCTACAGAAAGTTTTCTTGATCTGTCCCCATATCCAAGTGCCCTTCTGTGCTCCTCATTGTACCCTGAAACTGCTGCTACCCTAGGATGTATTACCCTGTTAGTAATGCCTTCTACTGAACTGTAAACTCTGATGTCAGGGACTGTTTCGGCCAAGGTTGTATCCTTGGTGCTCATCATCATGCCTGACACTTAGGAGACATTCAAAAATTATTTTCCCCATGAATGATAAGGAGTTAGATAATGATATCCCTTTAACCTAAGTTACAAGCCTTTTCATAAGAAACCCTGATCCCAGGATGAAAGTACTGTGAGAGAGCATATATAAGAACCACCATACTAGATATACCAGTAGCCCCGTTTGCCCTAGTATTTTGTACTAAGAGTTGAACAGGCTTCACTAGAGAAACACAAGCTGGTCTTACCTTTCACAAACTTTAAGGCATATATAAGACTCGTACTGACTTAACAGATCGATACTCCATAAGGTAGAGAGCTAGCCAAGCCCCACGTCCATTTAGAAGACTCATTTCTATTCAGAACCCTGCTGCAGTTTTTAATCTCTTGAGTTTCATAAGCTCATAGTGAGTGAAGTAACATTCCTACGTCTTTACTTCCTACCTGTCTTTGTTGGGAAAAAGAGAGGTTAAGTAATTAGGTTTATTGAGAATTCACTGGAAAGATAAATGCAAACACTAGGTACAACTTTACTTCAAGTCTTTTCTAAATTGCCTATTAGGTTGATTAGAAAGCCATGAGGGATTACTGTTTTGCTTTATTTTAATGAGGGATTTTTACAGAGAAAAACTGTTCAAATTGGGTACTCTTATAAGGAGAATGAGAATCATATTGGCAGGACACAAATGCCTGAATCTTGTTCTTAACCCACTGTTTAGAACACTGTCCGTTTTCCAAGAGAAATGTATAACCAGAGGATGAAGCAGGACAAAGGCTCGTTCTACCCCTTTTGTCCTAAATCCAGTCTCTTATCTTGAATGTCAAGAATATACCAGCAAGGAAGAGTTGTAAGTATCAGATGGTGGTAGCCAGAGGAAAGACCCTTTGCCCCCGTGCCCAGGGTTGTTTAAGACCTTTGGTAACTCTTACTTCTACAGCCTCCACCCACATCATCTTAAACATGTACGTTCAATGTGGCATATTAATGTAGCCGGGTCAGCTCTGATCGTTAGATGTTACATGGTATCGACACTTAGATGTTTATTTTGAAAAGGTTACATATATGTGTTTCGGATTTTTGCTAGATCTTAAAATTTTCATAGGCCCTTCAGAACACCAAAAGGTCCCCACCTGCCACCCCACCTCAGACCTTTTTAGGGAAAGCAAGCTTTGGAGTTCTGTCCCCTGTTATAGTTTGTCTGGCTACGTGTAATAAAGAGCATCCACAGACGCAGAAGCAGAAGCCAAAGAAAAAGATGGCCAGGGTATCTCCCAGCTGGGACCCGCTTCACACTCCAGACAAGGGAAGAAGTGGAAATGCGAGACAGCCCCCCCAGCCCACCCTAATGAGATCTATTTAGGGTCTCACACAAGAAAAATGTGAGGTTGGATCATGTGAAACTGTACTTTCTGAAGGTCAAAGGTGGCTAACTATCGGCCTTTCCATGTTTCAACCTAATAATTCAGTGAGTGTCCTTGAATCTGACCGACCCACAGCGTCACTTCTCCGGGGAGGCAGAGTGAAGGAAAGAGGGTGTACTAGCTTCCTAGGCCGCCATACCAAAATGCCACAGACTGGGTGACTCCAACAGGAATGTATTGTTTCACAGTTCTGGAAGCCAGAAGGCCAAAATTAAAGCATTGGCAGGGTTGGTTCCTTCTGCAGGCTGTGAGGGAGAGTCTGCTCCGTGCCTCTCTCCCAACTTCTGGTGCTTTGCTGACAATCCTTTGCATTCCTCGTCTTGATAGATGCACCACCCAATGTCTACCTTAATCTTCATGTAATGTTATCCCTGTGTGTTTCTCTCTGCACCCTAATTTCCCCTTTTCGTTAGGTCACCAGTCATACTGGATTAGGGCTCATTCTCATGACCTTATTTTAACTTGATCATCAACAAAAACTATTTTCAAATAAGGTCACATTCACAGATGCTGGGAATTAGGACTTCAACATCTTTTCCAGGAATACTCTTCAACTAAAACCGGGGGTTGCGGATGGCTGGCAGGGGAGAGTGGGACGTAATCTATGATCTTAACCAAAGGCTGTGATCTGTTTTTCCCTTAATCAAATGTTAATTATATGATCACATCCCTGAACCTAGGGAGTCTCTGCTGACTTCTTTTATTAGTGACGTACACCATAAAATCCCCGGGAAAAGTTCAGCCTAGAAAGAGTTGAAGTCAGGTAGGGCCAGACCTGGAAGAGTGATATTTTATTCTAATAGAGGCTAAAAAAAAAAAAAAAAAGTAAAGGAAGAAAAACAGACCACTACTGGAATTCCTGACAATAAAAGTCAATTCTAGCAGCTTCTACCTCAAGCCAGTACAAGCCTGAAATGAGCTAAATTGTATGAGCTCTATTATGTGCCCCTCTTGTAGGCTAACAGAGGAGTCTAATTAAGTTTTAACAGAGTCTAAAAGCAATCGTAACAGAAGAGAATACTAAAGGTATGGCTCACAGCCACGGAGAAATACCTAAGCCTTTGATATTTGTAACACCACCTACTAGATGATTCTCTTATTCTCAGAGCATTGATCCCCCCGTCACACATCAGTTAATGAACGTTTCTGTCCTATTCACACCACAAGAGTTCAAGTTCAGCTAACATCTGTGAGCATCTCCTAAAAGATGCCACTGGGGGCCTTGCCACTTTCTCTCATTTAATGCTCACAACAACTCTGAGGGATAAACTTTGTTAGGAAAGAATCAAATCCCAGACTCGACACTGTGTCCAGAGCCCTCCCCCTACAATTTGATAATGTTCTGAAGGAAAATATATGTGCTGCTGATGACCAGGACCCTTCGGGCTTAGTTCCTCAGGCCGGTTTCCCTTTAGTCTTCCAGGTTTAAAAGTAAAGAAGGGCCTCCAGGTGCTATTACAAAGGCAGATTCACTGGAACTGCAGACTACTTCTTCTAAACCTAACAGAAACGGGGAATTGGGGAATCGGAGAACTAGCATAAAAGCTGTGAAAAACCTCTAGGAAAACAGAAGGTGATCAGGTCCACACGTGGGAGACGCATAGCCCAGAGGGGAAAAGTGCCGAGAGCCACAGACAGTGCAGTGGGCTTCCCCTTAGAGCCACTGCCCTTGGCCGGGACTGCCTGCCTGGTGACCAAACAGAGAAACAGAAACCTTGGCTGGTACCTCCTCCAGCCGGTGGGCTAAGTTCAGGCCCAGGGCTGCAGATCTTGGCCTTCGCAGCACATAAGAATCACCTGTGGAGTTTTAAAACCTTCTGTCCTAGGCCTCACCTGGGGCTCAAAGTCAGATTGTAGGTTCAGTCCAGGTGTCAGTATTTTAAAGCTCCGAGGTGATTCCAACGTGCTCCGAGGTCGAGAACCGCCGAATCAAAGCACGGGGAAAGCGGAGAAGCAGCCCAGCTGGCCCCCGAGCTTTCTCTCCTCCTGGTCCTCCCAGCCCAAGGGATAGGGGATTGGGAGCTAGAGCAGCAGTCCACGCAGGTATCCAGGCAGGGTGTGGGCAAATGGGGGACCTTTGAGCCCACCTTTTAATGCTAGAGGTCCTCTGCCCTAAGGTCCATCCTCCCCGCCCCCCCCCCCCCCCCCCCCCCCCCGCCAAATAGAATCACCAGGAGGCACACAGGCTAGGGCATGAGCTGTAAAACCCCCTTCTCCTGCTGAACACAATCAGCTGTGGCAGCTTAAATCCTCAGAACAAACTCAAGAAAAAATACTTAGGCCTATGAGAAGCGAATCTGTAAAGGAAATACTAGTAGCCCAACGTTTAACCTGACCATTCAGAAGTAACACACCATACAAAGGAACAATAACCACCACACAGATTGACGCAGGCAGCAACACTGGATGCAAAAAAGATAACATAAGAATTCCCAAGAGCTTTATGACAAAAAAGCCTTAAACTGTTATAGACAAAATAATAAGACTTAGCCAGTTAAAAAGATACAACATGTTCATATTGGGATAATTTGACATCGTAAATTGCAGAACTAAGATGTTAGTTTCCCCCAAAATTAAACCCACGGTTTCAATTCAAATATCAAAAGGATTTGAGGAACTCGACAAAGTTCTCGTAAATGTTTATGGGAGAACAAGTCCATCACATCCGTAGCTTGTATGAGGAAGAGGAAGGACCAAGGACAAAAGGCAGGGCTTCTGTCCCCCAGTCTCATGCTTATTTCACCCCACATGGCTACAGCTGTGAAGTGCACTTTAATAACAATAAATAAAGGTGAAAAGCAAGGCTGCTCTTCATATTGTGGAACAGTTTTCTTCCTCACAGGAAGGTTTAAAAGTTCATACATGAGCTTGGATGGCATCAAAACTCATCAAGTTTTGAAGAGTTTGCCGGGTTGAATCTCACTCCAAATGAACAAAGGCAATGCCATCAAAACAGTGGGAGCAGAGGACACTGTGCACAAGCAAAGGCTGGAGAGGCCCCACTCTCTGACTGACCCCCTGAATGTGCCTACTTACAGCAACACCCAAGTATCAGAGAAGGAACCCGTCCAGGCAATGTGTGTTCCCTTCCTGTTGCTGCAGTAACAATTATCACAAACTTAAGCAACACTTCTGTCAACTTAAAAAAACACACACAAATGTGTTACCTTCAAGTCTAGTTAGAAGTCCAAAATAGGTCTTACCGGGCCAAGTCAAGACATCAGCAGGGCTGCGTTCCTTCCAGGGGCTGGGGGAGAAAGCATCACCTTGCCCTCTCCAGCTTCCAGAGTCCACCGGCCGCCATCTTCCAAGACTGAATCACTCTGAGCTAGCTCTCCCGCCTCCCGCTTCCACCTTAAGGCTGCTTGTGATTACAGTGAGCTCACCTGAATGATCCAGGATCCTCGCCCTGTTTGAAGGTCAGCTGATTGGCATCCTTAATTCTCATCTGCAACCTTAAGTCCCCTTTGCTGTGAAATACAACGCATTCAGTTTCCCGGAGTTAGATGGGAGCATTTCAGGGGATCATTATTCTGTCCCCCACAAAATGTATCAGTTCAAGAATTTAGTGGGCTGGAGCTGGTTAAACAGTGTCTTTGCTACTGTCACGAAGTTTAGAAAAGCAGTGAGCGTATCATCAAGAAGTTCACAGTTTACTTAACCGGATCCACCACTACCCCACATGCCCAAAATGTTGTTAAAAGGAGGGTCTCTCTCTCTCTCTCCCACTTTCTCTAAAACCATCCTACCCTTGTAAACTGGACAACTGAGCAATTTTTCAGAAGTTCCTGTTTCCATTGTATGAAAGTTGTCTTTTGTCTATGTGAAAGTATTCTTTTGGTCTGACTTATTCTAAGAATTGCTTCAATTTTAACACGTATGTAACTGGCAAATTACCTTCTCCCCAGGATACTAATGTGTTTTGTGGTGTGTGTGTGCACGTGTGTGTGTGCACGTGTGTTTTAACCTGAATACACAATTCATCAAAAAGCTCATCCTTTGATCATTTTCCTGCATTTCCTTAAAATTAACTGGCTCATTAGATTTTTGACTGTGACTTGGGTCTCTTGATGTGTTTTTAAAGCATAAATTGCTTCCATATGCTCAGAAAAGCACTCTCCAGGAGATATGGAACCATGAAGCTGTGAAGCTGTGATTTTGTCAGGAGGCACATACACACTCTCTCTCTCTCACACACACACACACACACAAATGTAGCCTTTGTATATCCAGGTTCAATGGTCCAGAATCATTTTTGTGTTACAGGGTATTGCAGGATTACCTTTCCCCTGAAAGTTTTACACAGTCAGAAGAACATACACTTTTGCATTCATTGTCAGAGGGTTTCTGCCCCACCCCCATCCATGAAATCATCTAAAGGTTAACTTGGAAGAAAAGCACTCAACATCAGCACAGGTGTAGGATATCAATCAGCCGGAACCCAGGGAAAGAGAATGAGTGTAAAAAAATAGTGGAGGAAATTGCAATTTTTAAAATGTTACAATTGTTCACGTTAATGTAAAAATGTCAAATTAAAAAAACTGGGAGATGTGCATTAAAGACTTATAGTTGATAATTCCTCCTTAACTTTAAGCTCCTGAACGACAGGTTCCATATCGTATCTCTTCATTTTTGTTTCTCTCTCATGGAAAGCCATGACTGGCCTTCCCGTGAATAGCATCTAAATGGCTCTCAATGTGAAATTTAGATACAAAGAAAGAAGAAGGCTTGCACTCAGCAGCATGTTTCATAGCTAGAGCCCAGCATGAATTTCAGGATCCAGACCTCATGGTGCAGAATCCAGGAGTGATGTGATCTGTTAAGTAGCAGATTTGCTGAAATGAGGTAGTTTGACCCCTCGAGCCTGCACGCCTGACGGCTGCACTGTGCTGGGGCCACAAAGCAAAGAAACATACACACTCTGGAGCCAGACTGGCTGCATCTCAAAATCCTAGTTCCGCCTCTTACTGTGTGACCTTAGGCAAGTTACTTAACCTCTCGGTGCCTTGTTTTTCATCAGCAAATGGAGATAATAATAGTACATATCTCACAGGGTTGTTGTGAAAATTAAGTGAGCTAATTTGTGTAAAGCACTTAGGACAGTGCTTAGAACATAGAAAATATCATACAACTATTTGCTACTACTATTATGTTATTATTATTATTATTATTATTATTACCATCCCTACCACCACTACATAGTGTCCCTAAAGAAGCGTTAGGCTGTAAAGATGAAAGATCTTATTAACTGCAGGGTATTAGAGAAAGGGTACTATCTCTTGAAAGCCCTCATATTTAATAGCTTTACCTTCATCACCTACAAAGACCTAATTTGACTAGAATTTCTAGTGCCCCAAATGACCTATATTTGGGCAACCTCTTGCCCTTACCCCTATAACCAAGGTAATGAGAAAGTCTATTATCTAATCATAATTGCTTTCTGCTCTTCTTTTTATGTCCCAAAGGCCTCTGAATTTGCTTGTTCATTTATTCCACGAATCTTTATTTATTTTCTAATGCTTAGATACTGTGTGCCAGGCACTATCTTGGGAAAAGTCCCTGATTTTTATGGAGTTTACATTCATGGAAAAAGACAAACAATAAACAAGCAAATAAATAGACCAATAAAAAAAATTCGTATAATGACAAGTGCTATAAAGAAAACAAATCAGGGAAATGTGCTATAGAGTGACTCAGGCAGGGTGAGCAAGGGCTAATTTAGGTTAAGTTGTCAGGAAAGGGCTCACTAAGGAGAGGGAATTAAAACTGATGCTGAATGATAAAGAAGGAGCCAGCCATGGGAACACGGAGGACACGTTCCTGGCAGTGGGAACAGCAAGTCCTAAGTCCTATGTGGAAACCAGCTGATGGGGTTGAAGGATCAGAAAGTAGCCAGTGCAGCTCAAGCAATTCATCAAGAAGCTATGAGATGTGTGTTAGGAGACAAGGAACGAGAGGGAGGCTGGGCTGATAAGAGAAGGCCTTGCAGCCAAGCTAAGGAGGTAGACGTTATTCTAAGTGCAATGGGTGATCTCTGAAGGGTTCAAGCAAAGGGTTACATGGGTAAGGGTGGACACAGTGAGAGCAGTGGGGAAGCTCTTGCAGTAATCCAGGTGTGAATCTTAATGGCTTGGAGTATAGAGATGGCAGTGGAGATGGAGAAAGGTAGACAGATCTGGATATAAAATATATATTGGAGGTAGAATTAATAATATGTTGGTGAGTTTTTTGCAAGCACAGGATAATGAAAAGAATGACTCTGGTTTTTGAGCTGTGTACCTGGATGGTTGGTGGTGCCATTAACTAGGACGGGGAAAGTGGAGAAAGTTGGTGGAGCGCTGAGGGATGCAATCCAGAGCTCTATCGTGGCCGTGTAAAGTTAGGATGCCTATTAGAGACATCCACGTTGCAAGGCCAAGTAGGCAACTACATATTTGTTTATTGCTTATGAAAGAGTTATTTGTGACCTTGAATAGGATACTTGTATTGAAGAGCCCTGAGAGTGAAGTCTAGTTATATCAATGGCAATGCACAGCCCTTTTGTTTGTTTTCCACTTCTATCTCCTGTTTCTATTCCTACCTCCAGTGTATAAGGTCCCACATAATATTCACTTGCGTCTCAAGGCTCTTGACCCATGAACATTCTTAATCCCTAAAAAAGTATTAGTTATAAAGGAAAAGCAGTGAAGGAGCGAACCAAACATTCTGATGTAGTCAAAGACCACTAGCCTAGGGACCATGAAGCCAAGGTCATGACAAAAAGTGAGATACGGGGGGTGCCGGGTGGTGGTGGGATGAATTGGGAGATTGGGATTGACATATATACACTAATATGTATAAAATATGTAACTAATAAGAACCTGCTATATAAAAAAATTAAATTTAATCAAAAAAAAAACCCCATATAACCCCAGACTAACCATGAGAAGGACATCAGACAAATACCAATGGAGACTCACTCTACAAAATATTTGACCAGTACTCCGCAAACTGTCAAGGTCATCAAATATGAGGAACGTCTGACAAACTGCCACAGCCGCGAGAAGCCAAAGAGACATGACCCCAAAATGTAGTGTGGGGTGCTGGATGGGATCTTGGAACAGGAAGAGGACAGTGGGTAAAAACTGAAAAGATGGGAATCAGGTATGAACTTACAATAATGTATCCATATTGATTCCCTAATTGTAATAAACGTACCACAGTAATGTAGTGTCTGTAACAGGGGAAACTGGCTGTGGGCATATGACAACTCTCTGTACTATGGGCACATTTTTTCTGTAAATCTAAAGTTCTTAAAAAGTAAAGCTTATTAAAAAAAAAAAAAAAAGGTACAGAAGAAAACAAATGATTCCTAGGCTTGACTCCTAGCTCATTCCTTTACTAACTGAAAAACCTAGAGCCAATTATAGAATATTTTGGAACCTCAGTTTTCCTCCCCTGTAAAATGGGGATAATAATTCCTGGCTCATTTGTGCCTTGTGAGGATGAAATTTGCTAACATCTGTGAACACCTACACAGTGCCTATACTATCTATGGTGGACATCTGTAAATATAGGTTTCTCCCACTCTTTTTACTTACTATCTCTCTACCTTGGTTCATCAAATGTAAAAAGAAGATGCTTCGCTAGATGATCATTAAGCTCTATTTCAGCTCTTTAAAAACCAATAAACCATCCTCTTGATAACAACTGGATAAACTTCTTGGTTAAAGCTACTTTTTAACCCAATATTAGTACATCTTTCTGCAAGCTTAGGTCATATTTAGACTAGGGAAGATGCAGCATTCAGAAGCAGGCATTAGACCAGAGAAATGTCTCTCCAATGTTGCAAAAAAAAATTTTTTAACACTTTTATTGGAGTATAATTGCTTTACAATGCTGTGTTAGTTTCTGCTGTATAACAAAGTGAATCAGCTATACGTATAGCTATATCCCCATATCCCCTCCCTCTTGCGTCTCCCTCCCACCCTCCCTATCCACCCCTCTAGGTGGTCACAAAGCATCCAGCTGATCTCCCGTGTGATGCAGCTGCTTCCTACTATCTATTTTACATTTGGTAGTGTATATATGTCAATGCTACTCTCTCACTTCATCCCAGCTTACTGTTCCCCCTCCCCATGTCCTCAAGTCCATTCTCTGTGTCTGTGTCTTGATTCCTGTCCTGCCCCCAGGTTCATCAGAAGCATTTTTTTTTTAGATTCCATATATATGTGTTAGCATATGGTATTTGATTTTCTCTTTCTGACTTACTTCACTCTGTATGACAGACTCTAGGTCCATCCACCTCACTACAAATAACTCAATTTCATTTCTTTTTATGGCTGAGTAATATTCCATTGTATATATGTGCCACATCTTCTTTATCCATTCATCTGTCGATGGACACTTAGGTTGCTTCCATGTCCTGGCTATTGTAAATAGTACTGCAGTGAACATTGTGGTACATGACTCTTTTTGAATTATGGTTTTCTCAGGGTATATGCCCAGCAGTGGGATTGCTGGGTTGTATGGTAGTTCTTTTTTTAGTTTTTTATGGAACCTCCATACTGTTCTCCATAGTGGCTGTATCAATTTACATTCCCACCAACAGTTGTTATAAAAATTTTATCTCCCCCAACATCAGTAAAATTTCAGGGTAGGAATAACCTTGTAGAAGTTAGAGTAAATGAAATCTCACAGAGTGGTACTTTTAGTAACACTTGCTGAAAACACAGTCTAGGAGAATCAAAACCCAAAGCTCTTCATCTCAGACTCCCCTAAACTGGACGGGAAGTTTGGAGGTCTGGGCCAACCAGATGGATGGGGGATAAGAGTGGGAAGCTGTCAAGAAGCTTCTAGTGTCCTACCAGCTCAGAGAGAGAGGGGCTAAGACAGGAGGGCCATACAGAAGACCAGCTCAGGTTAAAAAAGGGAGTCACCAGTTAGGGACTTCCTGTGTCCCCCTCCTCCAGGGACACCTGTCAGAACAAGAGCTTATCCAGCTGTGTGGCAGCAGCACTGATCTGAGTCCAAGGGGAGTGTCTCTGCAGCCCACGCTGAGAAAGACACTGCTTGATCAAAGGACTTAGGAACAAAAATTAAAATGTGTTCGAGCCTTATGGTAGAAACAGTGTCGGTTTATCAGGGCAGGGACCGTGACCCCAAGAACAAGGCCAAGATGAGAAGCCTATAAGAGATGTGAATAAAGAAGAATCCACCCCCAAAACACTTTTTAAAGCTCCAAACCTATGCCAAGCTAATTGAAAAATGAAACATCGGTCTGGCCCAGAGATCTGTTTGGTTTGGCTTGCGCAATGTGTTTTTTCTTAATTGAACCCAATTGTCCTGTTCAGTTTTCCAAGCACCACTCTCCTGTCATCTTCTACCCCAACCCATAACCCAGCTATATGACTACATTAGTCCCATAGGCATTCAGGTTCACAGCTACTGGTATGTAATTTCCAGACTGACTTACTTTTAAGTATTAGATACTTGAACATATGCTGACTGCAGGGATGACGGAGAAAGAGAACAATCCTAGGAAAAAGAGGAAAATAGGAAAAGGCCAGAAATTCCAGCCTTGCCGTCTTTGGATGAGGCATCTCCCCACACCCAGCCCAATTAAAACAGCTGCAAATCGGGCCATACCTACGTCCAGTGAAATGGGTACCCGGCATAGTCATAGCTGCCTGTCTCTTTCAACTAGCCTTTCTATATTTGGAGAAATTCCCGAGAGGCAGAACTCAAATTCCCAGCCTTCCTGGTAGCTAGGACATTGGCTCATGGTCTAGGTTCCTGCAAAGACCATGGCAAAACTGTGGTTCCTGGCAAAACTGTGATGTGGACAAGAGCAAAGTGAACAAATATGATGTCTTTGCCAGCATGGAGGTGGCTGGGCCATCAGGTTCCCAGTGGTTGCATAATTGATTCCCTAGTAAAGAAGTGACATTGATGAGGCAGCAGGCTCTGATGCTCAGTGGACAAAGAAAACAGCAGAAGTTTCCTCATCAGACCGGGTCAGCAATGCAATTTTACTCCTGGAATTTTAGCCTGGAGCCCAGCCCTCTCAAGAATTCTTTGAACTACTCAGTATCATTTTATTAAACTCATTTTCTGCTAAATCAGCCCAATCAGCTTCTATTGCTTGAAACCAAAATCCATGACTGATAAAGCAAGCAGTGGTAGATACATCTTTGAGAACCTTTCATTGGGGCTGCCTTGGGAGAAAGCCATTCGTGCTGATTTCCACGAATCCCAACACCTGTGAAAGAAGCCCCAGATGTCATCAGGCCGCCCTTGTTCCCACAGAGGAAGTGCACAGGAGAAAACTCTTTTTTATCCTTGCTCTGTGAATCCTAACATGTACTTTCTAAAGTCATATCACCTTGCACACCCATTACTCAGTACTCCTGGCAGTTGACTTAATTGTCACCATCTGCAGAAGAGGTGGTTAAATTTTCACCACTTGCTACTTAGTCAGTTGTGGAAAATGACAGAGCTGAGGAGTCTATTCTCAGCCGGTCTGGGAGATGGTCTTGCTCTACATGACCCTTATAGTGACTAGTGAACTGGTTCCCTCTTCTCGGACCTCTGTGCAGGCAAGACACAGATTTTAAGCTAAGCTGCAAGGATGACAGCAAGCTGGTTTTCCTTTCTGTTAGAGCCAAACAAAGGATGTAGGAGTTCTCAGCTACAGCAGGGATTTTCAGACAGAATGAAGGACTCTGCCCACTAAGAAAGGCTGTCAAATGTTCTTCTCTATTATTTCTGTCTGCTAGACAATTCTGTATTTACTACAAACAGTAGAGCAATTCTCATTTATAGTCCTCATGAGAATCCTTTCATGGGGATACTATTAAATCCCCCATTTTATGGGAGAAAAAGCTCAGACAGATTAAGTGGCTAGCTTAAAGTCATAGGGGATCCAAACTTGAGTTTTCTGATTCAAAGCTGGTGGCTTTTTCTTCTACACGTCAGTGGCTTTCAATGTGGGTTCCAGGGATCTCCAGGATGCTTTCGGGAAACCAAGGAGGTCAATACTATTTTAATAATAATAATAGTAATAATAATATGCAAAGTAAAGGAGATCACTATCTCAAAGAGGTATCTACACCCCCATGTTCATCGCAGCATTATTCACAAGAGCCAAGACATGGAAACACCTAAGTGTCCACTGATGAATGGATAAAGAAAATATGGTGTATATATATTTGTGTCCTGCCTTTTGTGACAACATGGATGGGCCTTGAAGGCACTGTGCTAAGTGAATAAATCAGACAGAGAAGGACAAATACTGTATGATCTCACTTATGTGTGGAATCTATACAAACAGAGTAAAATGCTGGTTACCAGGGGCTAAGGGTTGGGGGAAATGAGGGTGCAAACTTTCGGTTCTAAGATGAATAAGTTCTGGACTCTAAGGTATAGCGTGGTGACTATAGTTAACAATACTTACTGTATACTTGAATGTTTCTATGAGCGTAGAGCTTTAATGTTCTCACTGTAACAACAACAAAATGGTAATTATGTGAGGTAAAGGATGTGTTAACTAACCTTATTGTGGTAAACGTTTCGCAAAATATATGTGTATCAAATCGTCACATTGTACACCTTAAACATACACAATGGTATATGTCAAATATATCTCAGCAAAGCTGGGAAAATATAAAGTGTCATTTGCCCTCTTCTGTTTCATCCTTTTATGAGGGTGCAGGGAAATTTTCCAGAGGATACCTGACATGCAATATAACAGACTGAAGCAGAAGTATATGTGAGAATCCAGCTGTCTTCTATTAAGCCAAACATTAAAGAGATTTTCAAAACTGCAAAACAGTGCCACTCTTCTCACTGTTTTGTTCTGGAAAACATAACTATTTTTCATAAAAAATATTATTTATGTTAATATATAATGGGTTTATTCATTTTGTTTTAAAATGGATTGATACATTATCTTCAGCGTTCACAGCTTTCATTTCTAATACAGCAAATATTTATAGATGTAACCCACAGAAACAAAAACGCTTTGGAGTCCCCAATAATTTTTCAATGTGTAAAAGAGTCTTGAGACCAAAATGTTTGAGAACTGCTCTCCTGCATTATAGCTGCCTTAAAAAAAATATCCAGGGTAGATACAGATTTACCTTGATTGCATTTTAACAATTTGATGCCAGTGCTAAACCTAGATTTTCTGCTTACACCTTGTATGCTCTTCCTCCTTGTCTTGATTTGGATTGATGAGTTCGTGAATGACAGCCAAAAGTCTTGAACTGTAGTGATTATAGACTCAAGCAGCTTCCTCCTCTCAATTCCTAAAGTACCTAGTTCACTGTATGTTCGATTAATATTTGATCACTGGATGAATGACTAAAACAGATTGCTATCACAGACAGAGGACCTGCTTGATGCCTCTGCTTGATGAACATGTGCCCTTGCTCCTGAGTTCAGTTGCCTGCCAAACCCAGCTCAACTCAGCCCTGGCAAGGCCAAGTGCACTTCGGCCCCGGATGTACAGCGATCGTATACCTGTCTCCCTGCCTTTGGACCTGACCCCTGTCCAGAGTCTATTCACCCACAAGACCCAGCTTAGCCACCCTGACCCCTACACAACTCTTTCCTGGAGACACTAACCCACAATGATCATCACATTCTGACATCGTGTAGGAGTGTTTATCCATGTCACCTATTTTGCCTCTTGATCTCATTCTATCCTGCACTGCTGTCTTTCTAAATCACCTGCGTCTATTTCGTTTTCCCTGCAAGATCTTAGACTTCACGAAGGTTCTCAGAGGTCTTCTGTGGTGCCCACAGAATCAAGCATAGTGCCAAGTTAATTATAATCACTTTCAACTTAAAAGTTTACAAAATAATTGACACATCACCTCACTGTTTTCTCACCAAAGCCCTGTAGGTAAATTAGGGAAGGCCTCTTTTTATTATCTCCACCTTACAGAGGGAGGCTTTAAAATTAAGCAGCCTAAGGTCACTCAGCTAGTGATGGACAGAGTCAGGATGCCAACCTGTGTCTTGTGATGCCCTATTCCGTGCTTTCCCCACTGTATCATGCTCTAGTTTCCTAATACATACCTATTTAATTTACCTGAAAGAGAGCTTTGAGAAAAACAACAGCTCTAGATCTATGAGTCAGAACAGTCAGGAATAAACCCAGGTCTCCTGATTCTCTCTCAGGTGCTGCATTTCACAGCCATCTTTTCCCTTGTGATTTTAGCTGTTAAGGTAGTCAGCACATGTGCTGGTTAATCCTATACATAGTTCTCTCAGAAGGTATACAAGTTAAGTGTCACATAAATATCGCTTTTCCCTCTTTCTGCCCTATATGGCTAATTGGTAACCTCATTTACTCATTTGTTTTTTGGGCAAAAATGTAGGAAAATATTCTGAAATAATCCAGTAAATGCAAGTTGTGTCTATAAAATTGATTATACATTTATAATTCCTTATCTTTTCTCTTCTTCTCATTCATTTGCTCACTAATCCCACAAGCATTTACTAAGCTCCAAGTATGAACAGAGCTGCATGATGCTGGAGGGACCTGCAATAAGTAAAAGAAATGATATCCCTGCCATTAATGAGATTATCATCTCATGGTTGAAATGACATTTCTAGAGAAAAATTCTAAGGCATTAGAAGTGTGAGTTAGCTCAGTGTAAATTATTTATGGAGGTGATGAAGGACTAGAGAGTAAGAAAAAAAGAGTTCTTATTACAGAGAGAAATAATTTGGGGAAAGCTTCGTACAAGGGATGTCTTGAAAGAAGGATGTCATGAGATATGTCTCAAAAGAAATGTAGAATATGGTCTAGGAACATGACCTCCATCTACAGCCTCCAAACCACCCCCAAATAATCAAACAGTCAAATTAAAAACAAATGTAGCCACAAGACAGGTTGCCTGGCTCCCCACACCCAACCAGCTGCCACCCCTAGGTCCTTGCTACAGAGAAATTCCGGAGCCCCCCATGGGCTGGTAGAGCATTTCAGGGGAGGGGGTAGCATCAGAACTGGTCCAGGGCAAAAAGAAAAAGTGAGTCCATCCTCCCAGATACTATGTACAGTGCATCTTCCTTCCCCCATGGTGCTCAAGTCTTTTAGGAACAACTCAACATGCCATGGACACCACATTCCTCTCTGACCTGCATCCCAACCTATTCTCTATGTCTCTCTCCTATGATGGGCTTCTTTCTGATGCCCATGCCCTCAGGAGTTTCCCCTGCTGTGCATCTCTGTGCCTCTACAACTCAAGTTTGGATTAATAGTACCCACAAGACCTATAGTACCCACAAGACCTATAGTACCCACCAAGGTACTATAGGTACACAAAATGGGACCCTTCACTCTAGCAGCGGGACACTGCAGTATACCAAGCACGCCACTGGGGGAAGACACAGTGGGACCAGAAGGATCTTGGGAGCTACTCAGACCACACTATGTGATTAGCTGAAAAGTCAAGCTACGTGTAATACCCTCCTGGATAGTTCAAGATATAACATAAAGAAGAGAGAGCACGCCACATGGCTATGTCAAAATCGAGAAGGTTGAATAATGACATTAAGACCACATCACAGAGACCTTGTGGGGTAGGGTGGGCTCTGTCGCTGGTAATGGCTCGAGCATTAGGGACACTGTATTTCATCATAACGTAATGTGATAAATGTGGTGCTTTGAGAAGCCGTGGATGAAAGAGGCTGGGGGAATAACGGACTCCCCATAGGCCTGGATTATGAGGGCACCTGCTACAAGCTCACTTTTCAGACACTGTAACCATTTCTACACACACTTTCTAGACCAGAGGCTCTGAAATGAGATGTCACATGTGAGTTTCATTCTGCAAGCTTTCAGAAGGAACCACTCCAAAATCTACCCCCTTTTAAACAAATGGAAGCATGTAGTTCTTTAAAGATGAGGTTCCATCATGTGGGACAGAGATGAATTTTTTTTGGCAAATAAACCTTTGCTCATGAGCACGTTGCTAAATATGCAGTCTAGAAAAGAACACTTTTCTGTTGATGGATAGAATGATATCCACTTATTACAGACGACAAATTGAATGGAAGAATTTGAAAAGTAGCTTTATTGTGATTCCAACAACAAAACGAGGCTCTGATAATTTTTTCAAATTCCATTGTATCATTCAGATTCTATTTGGGTTTCAGGGGAAGAAGGTGGTGGGTGGACGCCAATCTGCCTGGGATGAGAGATGTGGATGGACTTTCAGGTGTCCCAGTGACAGCTGACAATCCATGTTTGACAAGTCAGAATTCAATCTCTTTACCTTTCAGTGCAAGATCGTCACATTAAAAGCCCAACTTCTGGGGGAGACAGGGAAGAATAAATCAGGAGTTTGGGATTAACATATACACACTACTATATATAAAATAGATAATCAACAAGGACCTACTGTATAGCACAGGGAACTCTACTCAATATTCTGTAATAACCTACATGGGAAAAGCATCTGAAAGGAATGCATATATGTATGTGTATAACTAAAGCACTTCAGCTATACACCTGAAACTAACACAACATTGTAAATCAACTATACTCCAATATAAAATAAAAATTAAATTTAAAAAAAGCACAATTTCTGGGCTATGAAACACAATGGGAAAGGAGTGAGGGTCAGAAGAGCAAGAAATCGCCTTTCTAGGAAGCAAGGACTGGGAACCAAGGCCACCAGCTCGCGCAGTGAGTGCACGACTGCTTGTACCGCAAGGAGACTTTGAGCATTTCTTCCAAGTATCATGTATGGACTAGGGCAGAACACAAGCTTTAAAAGCTTTTTGGAGATTTAGTCATAACAGTCAAAGAACTGAAACAAGGACTTAGGGCTTAACATAATAACCTCACTCAACACTTTTTTTTTCCCCAGACAACTCTTGCCCAGGAAGGGGAAGGGATAAAGGGCAGGTTTCTTTTCCTCTCCATCAATTCTCCATGTTCCTTTGCTGTTTGCTGCGGGAAGTTAGCCTGAGCCCCTTGGAAAATTAATAGATTTGTTTAATGAAGGCAAAGGGCAGAATTGTAAAACTTTACTTGATTTGGTTTTATTTTAAACACATTTTTGCTACACTTTTAATCCTATACATTTTAGGTTCTTGACACCGGTTGTAGATTAGGATCAGCTGGGTGTTCTTTTGTTTTGGTAATAATGTCCCTGCGGGACCTGAACATTAGTATTGTTTAAGGTACTAATGTCAGAACTTCTGGGAATGGAGCCCAGGCAAAGTAATTTTCAAAAGCTCCCCAGGTAATTCTAATATGCAGCCAAAGTTGAGAATAACTGCTATATTGAAAAAAAAAAAAAAACTAGGTGTTGGTTATAAGGATTTCAGTTTTAAAATATCTGTCTGGCCTCAAAAATAATGTCTCACTGGAGGAAATTTCGCCTTCGAGATTAAAGAATGAAAAAGAAAGTATCAAGGTGTAGAGAATCCTTGTGGGGGTGTGTGTGGGTGTGTGTGTGTGTGCGTGTGTTCTATAGTTAGGGTGTTGATATAATTCAGTAGTTATTAACAGCCTTGGGAGCAGAAGCTTTTCTGATAATCTGATGAAGGCTGTATCTCCATTCTCCAAACAATGTACATAAATGCAAATTTTGCAGATTTTAGGACGATCACTCTCTTCCTAAAACCGATGTTAAGGACCTCTGATATAGTCATAGACGTTTATAACTACCATAAAAGAAACAAATAAGCAGATAAAAATAATCAGCCATAAGAATTGAGAAACCTAAGACTGAGTCTTGATTTTTCCCCCTAAATTGCTGTGTGATTCTAAATAAATTACTTAAGCTTGCTAAGCCTCAGTTTTTCTATAAAATGAAATGTTTATCTGCCTATAGGGCAATGTGGTTAGTATTTTTACAATTTTGTAAAAAAAAAAAAAAAATCAATTCAGAGTAAATGAATACATGTAAAAGTACTTTGAAAAGTTACGATTTATTGTCAGAGATATTCAGAATTAATCTAAGAAGAAACATACAATTTCTTGGGTAACTGACATGTATGTCTCGCTTTCACTGCTATGTACACCTGCCCTGTCAGCAGACCATCAATTATAAGGAATTCAGCAACTCTTGAGCTAACTCAGAGCTAACTCTGTATTAGATGGACGGTGAGTCCCAGCCCCAGTTGGCCTATATATTCCATCTCTCTCTCCCTGTGGTATGATGACCAGCCTTTAGTATTCACTTTCTGTCAAACTGCTAGTAAATCCATTCTTATAACTTTAAAAAATTCAGCTTGTGTTAAAATGCAAAGGGAAAGTAGTAGTTTCAGGGGAAATTAAACCCATGAACAAAAATTTGGTCTTTTTCATGGGAGTCCTGAGGTATTTGTTTCTTTCCCCTCCATCTCCTACCTGACCTGAGGCCCTGGGGATTCCCACTGGTTCCCTATCAGAGGATCTCTCCCTAGTAAATCAATCTTCTTATTTCCCAAGGAAACACTGTCTCAGAAGTACCTTCAGTCCCAAAATATTAAAGTGTAAAAATCTAGGATTAAGAATAAAGCTTGCTTTTCACAGCCAGTGCTACAGGGATAGGGCGATTTATCCTGACTGTGGTAAGATGTTAACCAGAAGTGCAAATGTTATACGCAAAGACTCGGCAGGGCTACCCTAAAAGAAAGACACCAGCCAAAGCCTTCATGTTCCTGGGTGTCAATGCTTCCTATTATTTCATTGTCTTAGTCTGAATAAATAGAAATAAAAATGAGCAAGGAGGATCCAATACTCATACTGAATTTTGATTGCTGTTTTCCAGTCCTCAGAAACATATGTTAAACAAAATGCAGAGTCACGTAGCTCAAGCTACTGTCTGTTTGTTCATAAAGGAAAACGCTTTATATGCAGAAATTTCAAGCGAGAGGAGATCTCAGGTCTCCAAAAGCAGCCATTATCAAACAAAGCAATCAGAAAATTAATGCGCTGGAGATGGCTGTGAGCACAATCTTGGCTATCAGGGAGCGTCTTCATCTCTCTTGGTAGGAGCTTGTTTTTGAATTGCTTATTGTACCCACAAGGTCTATCTAAATGTTCTTTGCCATAAATTCCTCCCCCTCTTTTATAGAGTATTGCTTTAACTGTCTAGGTATTCTTTCCCTAAACCCTTGCTTACCATCTATTATGAGTAAGACACTGAAGAGAACGGTATTTGAGAGCATTCAAGATATTTTTGTTACATATAAAGAGGAATGGGCCATTTAAAGACCTAATCAGTTTGATTCTGTCCCTCCAAACCAAGGTCTCCCTAGGAGATGACCTACCTGTGCCCTCTTGCCCCAGCTGCTTTAAAGTGGCTCTTCATCCCAGGGAGCTAATGGAGGAAGCTGTACTTCAGTGAAATGGTTCCATCATCCCTTTTCCTCCCTGAACACAGAAGTTGGGCCATTCTGGAGGGGTGTGTGTGTGTGTGTGTATGAAAGAGAGAGAGAGAGAAAGTATGTCTTCTCCTCAAACAAGGGCACGGCACGTATCTGAATTCCACATGACTGAAATTTGGTGTTTTAGGTAATCCTATATTCTGGTTAATTGAGAATTGCCACTTATATAAATTACCAGGTCACAAACAAATAGGGTAAAAAGGCTCTCAGGGTGGTGACTTCCTTTGTATTAATCAGGAAAATGCACACCCAAGAGTTGAATAACAAAATCATATACTTTTTTCTGGGACAGTTGATATTTTGTTTCTGTATATCATGACTAATCATAATGGCTATAATTCATCACATTAGAAAAGCAGTCAACAGTTCTAGCTGTACAAAACTAAAATTGATTGAGACCCTTTGTCACCCTGGCAGAAGATAATAATTACATCATTATTTATTAACTATAGAGCCAATAGCCAAAAGTCTTTTTAACTTCTTTTGATTTAAGATCTATTATACATTATAGTCCAGCATACGCAAACAAAGCAAAATAGAACAAAATTAGAGAAAAATCAAGTTAGTGTATTTAATCTGAAAAACCCTGCAAAGAAAGCTACTCTCATGTTTACCTACCATTGGTAGAACATCTACTCTGCACTAAGCACTGTCATAGGTGCTCTGCATATTGATTCATTTTCTCCTCACCACATCCATGGAGGCATGTTGGTTGCATCCATTCTAATTAGTGAATAACTACACTAACAAAGATCCTGTAGATTAGTACAGGCAACACCTTTCACAGATAATATGTTCAAACATTAGAAAAACAAAACACTCTTCTTGGAAACCGTGTCTTAACTTTTACAATCAAGAGTTTTTTGAAGGATAAGCAAAACTGACGCATATCCAGAATCTCAGAGGATGTCCCTCTTGGAGCTACATTTCTTCCATCTCTTCTTGGCCCACAGAATGTTCCCAGAAACAGGCCAGGGACAGAGGGGAATGACGGAAATGAAGAGTCATCAACCACACTGAGTGTCCTTAAGAACGGCTCTGATGTCATTTGCCTCCACCTTCCAAGAATCCTGGGATGGCCCTGCACAGACAAGTGACAGATATTGACAACTCAGTCTGTGAAGATAGTGGCGAATGTCACTGAGGGAGATTTGTGTTAAGCATTACATTAACTCAAGCTAATGTACCCTCCTTGCAAGGATGGCCAGTGTGAGGTGACGTGAGGTTAGGACGGTCCGATCCTTAGTTGGATGGAGATGAGCTCTGTTCTGAGTATGCAGAAGTTAGAGTATAGATCCTCAAAGGAAGTTTTTCCACGGATAGCAAGAGTCAAGCAAGCAGTAGCTCCCACCTCTGGAATGAACCTGTGTTCCTGGCTGGATTGTGACCACTTACTAGACTCTAAAGGGTGGTCAGAAGCAGGGACCAGGACACTCCCTATTATACAGTTTCTGAAGAAAACATGGGCAAGAGTTAGGAAGACACTTTTTGCTGACTCTCCCAGGGTGCCCCTGTGGTATCTACCCTTCACAAAGGAAGCAACCTTAAACTAAGTTATAAAGAGTATTTGATACATGTTTCCTCTCCTTTCTCCATCATCCTGATTCTTCCTTTATGACAAACACATGATTGCCTGGCCCGACCAGTCCCGGGCCAGTAGAGGAAGACATTCCCACTTCCCCCAAACTGTACAATGGTGGTTGTGGCCAGCTGGTCCTATCATCATGGGGGAGAAATTAGCATGATTAGAGGCCAACTGTTGCCTTCATTCTCTCTGCTCCCTCCTCTGCCTGAGCCTAAGACCTTTACAGGTTCCCCAAATTTGAGTGACAAAGCAACTGACCATGGACTCATGTTCCCATATATTTGTCTCATTATGTACCCAAATTTGTATCTGTCAATAAGAAAAGTCTCTGGCTGCTTATTTGTTTGTAATCCACCCTTTGGAATGCTCTACTTATAAAAAGATTATTAAAAATATATAAGGACTTTTATGGGACATTGGAAATGTGAACACCAACTCTATATTTAATGATATTAAGGAAATATTAAATTTCTATTTAGGAGTAGGAATGGTATTGTGATAGTATTAGGATTTTTAAGAGTGCATAGCTTATATATATGTGTACATATATATATATATATACTAAAATGTTTACAGATTGAATGATATGATGTCTGGGATTTGTTTCAAAATAACATGGGAGGGTTGCAGCAGGTAGGGATATGGGTGAAACAAGATTGGCCTTGAGTTGATCATTGTTGAAGCTGGGCAATAGGTTCATTGTGCTGGATTTCGTTTTGTTTTGTTTTGTGTTGTTTGTATATGTTACAATTTTTCCATAATAAAAAGTTTTTTAAAAAAGAATCAAAATTGGTTAAAGTTACTTTAAATTCACATTAGAAAACATTTTTTCAAAAATACTTTAGGATATGTGCAATTTTATGATTTAATGTTAAATGGAATAAGAAGATATAAAACTGCACATAAAATATTGCATGCACATATATATATGCATGGAAATGGAAGAATAAAACTACACAAAAAGTAAATTATGGTTGCCCCTGACTGGCAAGAATACATGTTATTATTCTTTACATGTTGTTACTTTTTTGCATTTTCCAAATTTTCTAGAAAGAAAGTATATTATGTTTTTGATTTTATGACGTTATTTGTATAAACCATGCTCATGATACGTAAGGTGAAAAAAACTGTTATAGAACTGTATATGAAATAGAATCTGAATTTGTTTTTAAATATGCGTGCATGATGTGTGTGTGTGTACCTAAAATAAACATCATCAGATTGTTAATGATGATTATCTCTGGGTGGTGGCATCATTTGGTCATTTTTATTTTTTTCTTTGTCTCAATATGTTTCTTCTTCAGTTAGTAAGTATAATGTTCTAATCAGAAAAATATAGCATGAAAAAGATTAAACTTAGATTTATTGTATTTCTTTATAAGTAAAGGATTGTCTATATAGGGCAATGTAAATATAAGGAACTATGTAATATATATTTATAAAACAGGTAAGTAGGTCCAAGGGAATTTTAATTCTCTTTGAAAGCATATGTTAAGTTTTTTTTTTTAGATTTTTTTTTTTTGATGTGGACCATTTTTAAAGTCTTCATTGAATTTGTTACAATACTGCTTCTGTTTTGTGTTTTGGTTTTTTGGCCACGAGGCATGTGGGATCTTAGCTCCCCGACCAGGGATCAAACCTGCACCCCTTGCATTGGAAGGCAAAGTCTTAACCACTGGACTGCCAGGGAAGTCCCTGTGTTCAGGTTTGAACAATGCTGACATAAAATCCTGTGAACAGCCATTATGTGGCGATGCTCCTGCCTTCATATACTCAATTCCTTAATAACCATGTTTCATTTTCTGTCCAACTCCAGGTATATCCATGCCAATACCAGTCTTTGGGCTCCAGGATGATTCGAAGGTCTTTAAGGAAGGAAGTTGCTTACTCGCCGATGATAACTTCGTCCTGATTGGTTCTTTCGTGTCCTTTTTCATTCCCTTAACCATCATGGTGATCACCTACTTTCTAACCATCAAGTCGCTCCAGAAAGAAGCTACTCTGTGTGTGAGTGATCTTGGAACACGGGCCAAATTAGCTTCTTTCAGCTTCCTGCCTCAGAGCTCCCTGTCTTCAGAAAAGCTCTTCCAGCGGTCGATCCACAGGGAGCCAGGCTCCTACGGCAGGAGGACTATGCAGTCCATCAGCAACGAGCAGAAAGCTTGCAAGGTGCTGGGCATCGTCTTCTTCCTGTTTGTGGTGATGTGGTGCCCCTTCTTCATCACCAACATAATGGCCGTCATCTGCAAAGAGTCCTGCAACGAGGATGTCATCGGAGCCCTGCTCAATGTGTTCGTTTGGATCGGTTACCTCTCCTCAGCAGTCAACCCGCTAGTGTACACACTGTTCAATAAGACCTATAGGTCGGCCTTTTCCAGGTATATTCAGTGTCAGTACAAGGAAAATAAAAAACCATTGCAGTTAATTTTAGTGAACACTATCCCAGCCTTGGCCTACAAGTCTAGTCAACTCCAAATGGGACAAAGAAAGAATTCAAAGGAAGATGACAAGACGACAGATAACGACTGCACTATGGTTGCTCTAGGAAAACAACATTCAGAAGATGCTCCTACAGATAATATCAACACAGTGAATGAAAAGGTTAGCTGTGTGTGATGGACTGGTTGCCATGGCAACTGCGGAGGGCACACTGAGCAATTTTCCCCCTATCTGGGAGGAAAAAGAAAAAAGAAAAGAAAATAGGGAGACTGGAAAAAATTAGGCCAGTCTAATGGAACCAACAATAATATCTATATGCCTCATTTTATTATGTCAGTGAAAAGCAGGGTTCAATGCCACAAAACGTGCACTTCAAAAATATTCTGACAGCATTTCAGCTGTGAGCTTTATGATATTATTTTTAACATTGTAAATTATATGTCTTTAAAATAATTAGCTTTTATTGTGTAATTACAATGAGGCCATAAATAAATCTAAATTATCTTCCATTTGCAAGTGTAAAACTTGCTCCTGTGTTGTTAATTGATGGCATGAGTTGGTTACCTGTCGCTGTAAACAAAAATAGCTCTAAATAGTGAAACATTGGATGAATATAATGGCCTCTTACATAAAGAAAAAATTCTCTTTAAGACTTACCATGATACACGTTTTGGATGACAACGACAAAAAGACACTAAAGACGGTGTTATGAAATCTGTATTGCTAAGATACTTAAAAGAAATACTTGACAACTTTTTCAATCCTGCTTTTTCATAGATGCCATTTTGCGATATTCACAAAGTTGCTGGCATTTGCTGCACTGCAAATTAATTCTTCTCAGAAGTGAACAAGATTTTAAGTGTTATTTAATAACTATTGCTGCTTTCTCTTCTACTACTTGTGCTTTATTCTGAATTTCCAGTGTGGTCTTGTTTAGTGTTTGCTCTATTAGGTAAACTATCAAAAGGATAATCAAACATTACCAGATACATTTCTAGAAATTGCTTCTCCTAACAGCACCACAGAAGTGTTTGGTAACTTGCCCTTTAATGACTGCATCATGCCTGCGCTCCTCTAAGCAGTAAGTGGTATTGATGTAACTGTGTCAGGATTGAGGAATAAAGTCAGGTTTTTGGCTACTGACAGAAGTAGAGTCTTAGGACATCTCTGTAAAACGCAGGTGACCCACCTGTTGGCACCCATCAGATAAGTCGATGCTTTCAGATCAATCTATATTATTTACTAAAACTGTTCGGCTTTGGATTCACAATCATTGATTGAGTGTACACCATCTGTGAAGAAATTTCCTAGGTACTAAGGACATAAAAATAATTAAAACAAGATCTTTGCCTTTAAAGAAAAGGACCTAATTTGAATGGCACTTATCAAAAATAGTAATTAACAGACATTTGGAGAATCAGTTCAATTTATTTCCTTCTCACCTGGCTCAGAAACAAGTTTATTTCAACTCCAAGGGTAGTTTTCTCAGTAAGTTTCCTGACTGGTTGCCAACGAATACCAACCAAACAAAGGAGGGGGAAAATACCACTTGAGGTCAAAATCTGCAATTAATTTAGGAATATGAGCTTCAACCTGGACCCCAACTATGACTACCGTAGTTCTGAGCAAAATTTTATTCCACTTTCCTGAAAACAAACTCATTTATTACTCACTGACGCTGGACATCCCACCCCCCAAAAAGCAGTAATATAATATTTCAAAGAAAAGTTTGTTAAGGAGACAGAGATTAACAGCAGTTAATTCACCTTGATATTATTACTCTAGGTTAAATTGCACATCCTTATTGGAATGGATGTTAGATATGTGATTACAATACTGAAGCATTTCTATTGAATGAGAAATCGTTTTTGCTGTACGCCATTAGAAAAAACTATATATTTGAAAACTAAAGAATGTGGGAGATTCTGTTGCGTAATTTGGAAATGCATTAGGTCTGTCCTAATTATGTCCTTTTAGGTACATTGAAAGGGGTTTTTTTCAAAGCTAGAATTTATAATAAGCTGCTAGTATCTAGGCTGCATTTGAACTAAACTATTTTCATGATTATACCATACTAACTGATACAAATGTTAAAAAGTCTCTACTCTAATGTATTTTGCCTTAGTTTATAACTCTGCCCATCTCATTATATATTAGAGAAAAGACTACAGATTCTACACCCATATACTCAATCTTGATGAGAATGAACATAAATACTGCCTGATAAGTTTTTTGACTACATATATATTACAAATGTGTTATGTTTTTTCTCTCCATAATTATCTTTTCAAGTGTATATAGACAAACATGTATCTGTATTCTTGTACAGACATGTTCCCATGCACTTTATTCAGTATTTATATATTTATATGGAGGAAAAGCAAGTCATTAATGAAAACACAGTATATACACGTGTGCATGTTTGTATCATGTCAGTTTAAATGTGAATTTCATGTTCTAATGTTTCTATGACCTTCCATTGCTGTCAAAGCAGATTAAAATGTAACAGAAATGTCAGCTCTTTAAATAAACTGGATGTTGACCTAATTTTGTGAGAAGACTTTTAACACAATTCTATGAGGGTGGTGAAAACAATGCTCCTTTTACATAGTTGATTGATCCTAAATAAAATGGTACCTTTTGGCCCTTTGTTTAGTCTGGGGACGTTCTGATTACTAAGACTTTTGTTTTTTCCTTTCTTTTTTTTTCTTTTCTTTTCTTCTTCGGCCACGCCACGCAGATTGCAGGATCTTAGTTCCCCAGTCAGGGATTGAACCCGCATCCTCGGCCGTGAAAGCACGGAGTCCGAATCACGGGACCCCCAGGGAAGTCCCACTAAGGCTTTTTAACACACCCTCACTCCAGTGAAACAGTCCTTGAATTATTTATGGATCTGTGATCAAAGGACTCACTCCTAGTCAATATTGTCAGAGCGACCAACCTTATTCTACTTTAAGTTGAATGGTAGATTCTTCTAAGTTTAAAGAATAGAATTAAGTGCCATAATTAGGGAAAACTTTCAGGTTCAAGCATACTTAATCTACTTGGACACAGCACCATCTCATGGTCATTTTCTAAAATGCTACCATAGCCAAATTGAACTAAGTTATTGTACTGCTTTTGCACAAGGTGCTTCTTCCATTTGTGAATCAATGAAACATAAAGTGTTAAATTATTCTGTGCCATACATAACAAATACAGCGAATATTTTTATGTCATGATTTTAATCAAGGCTATTCTAAAAGATTTCAAGAAAGAATGAATAATTTTAAATAAAGTATACTCAAAAATAAATGCAACTTTTTGAGTCTATAGCTGTGTCTGCTAAAGAAAGTTGCCCGAAACCTCCCATGTCATCAGGCTGGGAACTCCAGGTACCATCCAGGTGTTTTGAGAGTACAAAGCCTGTGCTTCTGGAGCTTGGTCATAGAGCTAGGACCCACCTGGTTGAGTTAGATTTACATTAATGATCCCGTTTCTAGTTATCTGTAGCAGACAAATGTTCCATGTTTGATCACTATGTCTGGTTCCATCTGTGGGTACATGTGTACAGGTGTACCTGAAGACATTCACAGATACATTTATACACACACACACACACACATACTTTTGCAGGAGCTAGTTTCAAGAATTAAAGTAAACCAAGGAGACGCTATATCATTGAATAAACAGGAAAGTTGCTCTGATTCATCATTTCACCTCTAAATGTAGGGAAAGGGAAATAGGGACAGTTCGTATCTTTTCCAGGTGTTTACAGCTCCATGTATTGAGTACCTATCATGTGCCAGGCATTAAGCTGGTTGCTCTGCTTACTTTACCTGATGGAATCCTCACAAGTCTACAAGGTAGGTATTATTATTCACTCTTTTTCATAGATGGAGAGACTGAGATTCAGAGCAGTTAGTAACATGCCTGAGGTCACACAGCTGGCAAGAAGAGTGGCAAGTGCAAACCTGACTCTGAAGCATAAACTCTTTCCCCTGCTCAATTCGGTACAGGAGAGAAAGCACTGGGCTCAGCACCAAAAGATGCAAGTTCCCATCTTAGCTTCCCTGCACACTGGTTCCATGAACTTGGACAAGTCATTGAATAACCCTGTGCCTCAATTTCACTGTCTCTAAAATGGAACTACTAGTACCTGTCCTGGCTAACTAACAATGTTGCTTAAGTGAGATCACGGCTATGGCTGTGCTTGATAACCTGTAAAACACTGTATAAATGTTGTAAATGTGTTGTTATTAAAAAGAAAAAAAAAGCCTCTATACATTATTAGCCATCAGAGTAAATTCTAAACAAAACTGTGGGATAAGCAACATTATTATTCAACAGCTTCTATCCTTTCTCTGAATGCTTCTCATTTTTTACAACTATTTGCTTCTGCTTTGTTCTCGCCATAATGTAGAGTTCCCTTCATTGGTTCTCTGCTGCTTAACATCAAAACCTATTTACTTTATGTGCCATTCCCTCAGGTTTCTCCTCTTTGCTAGATCACTAATAAGTAATTCAAGCTGGTAATCCATTGTCTCTCACTGAGATCCCTTTAGCTGTCCACCATGAAGATAAACCAAAAGGCAGGAACCAAAGGCAAAAATTTTAGGCACCAGAGACACAAGTGAGAAGGAAATTGGGGGGCAAGAAACATCCTCCTGGTATTGCTCAAATGACCCGCAAAAACACAGGTGCCTTCAGACACTTCATAATTTATATAAAGTTTTGTAACTTAACATTGAATTTTATTCCACAATAATAACGATGATTTTGAAAGAAATATTTGTGACTTTAAAGATTTCATTCTAAACTGAGGACGATAATAATATTACTAAGCTTTCTTTCAATGGATATTTGCCCCAGTAAATATGCAGTAAGACAAAACTTCTTTGTTAATTTTTGATTATCTTTACAGGCAGTTTGCAAAAACAAAGAGCTTCCTTATTTTCCCTTAATAGTATTCATGTCCATCTTAGCTCTGTTCTTCCTTTTTGATGTTTAACACCAGTATGTACACCTGAGCTAACACATTATGGGAAGTTTTTACATCCAGTTGGAGCCTCAGGATTTGATGGGATCCCATTGGAGCAGAAGCGTGAGGCAGGAAACCTAGGTCTGCTGTTGCTGTCTGACACTGGACAAGTCAAAACCTGTTTTCCCTCAAGAGTATTGTGAAGGACTTAGAGTCAATGATCGTTTCAGGGTCTAAGTCTATGCTTCTTTGAGTGCTAGGGAGTCCAGTCAAGACAGCTTTGATGAACCTTGCACATGAAGACAGCTTCATGTGCAAGGAATATTCTGGAACCCACAATTCTCACATTTTCTTAAATTCTTTAGATGAATTTCAAATAAATGACAGCTTTAATTTTATATGGGAATCTTATGAGAAAAATCAAGTTGTTAGTGATTTAAGGAGTTTCTAAGATATGAGACCAAGAGTCAGATATCAACAGGTGGGATTCCTGCTGTGGCGTTTTTCTCAAGGTCAGCCTTCCTTTTGTAGTTTCTAGCTGCTCCAAGATATCGGGTTACTCTTTTTAACAGCCTCTAGGCTTGCTGTAGAACAAATGTTCCCACTATCTGAGTCCTTGAGCAGTTAAACTTTAAAAGCCCAAATAGATTTAGAATGCACACTGCAGAGAAAATCTCTTTTTCAAAAGCTAAATTTTTGTTGAAAGTGAGCCAAGGTTATTTAAGTTTTTATTTATAATTAAGATTATGAGTTCTTACAGGGGTGTTTATTCTGGCTTCTAGAGAACAGTACAATTTGTACTTCCTATCCTACATTTATTTCAAATGTTGAAAGGTAATAATATGTTATTATTCAGATGATCTTGTCTTAGTTGGGCTGACCCCAAGTGCAGAGCTGAGACAAGAACTTGAGCGCAGATTATTTTATGTTGGAAGTGATCCCAGGAAGCAGACAGAAGTAAAGAAGATGTAAAATTCTAATTAAGGGTGTGGTATCAAGGGTACTGCAGACAGTTAGGACCCAATTCCACCAGCAGTAGGAGATGACTTGGAACTCTGCACCATGGGTACAACTAAAATCAAAGGTGAGCCAACAGCACCTGGTCAAGATCTTGCATGAATGTTTTATCCAGTTGGTAATTAATCATGGTCTTAAAAATCATTATGCTTCCTTAATAGAAAGTGGTATTATTATGGTTAGTAACAACTTTTAAATAAACATATGTTCGTATCACACAATCACATCTAAACTTACTCACATTAAACACTTAAACACAATCACACCTAAACTTATTTCTCTGATCAGCATACATGTTTCATACAGAATCAAACTCAGAAGCATGCTGCAGATAATTCTTTTCACCTCTGCTGAGATGGTTATGGTCAGCCAATATCATTCCTACCGGAGCTGTAGAAGACCTAAAAAAAGCACTGTATAGTCTGAATATGTAAACGATAAATTCTTTGTATAAGTTCTATTTATTTAGCCCCATTTTTTGTATGAGTTCTATTTATTTATCCTAAGTGATCGATCTAAACTATTGAAATGGAATGAATAAAAAGAAACATAGTATATTTAAGAGCTAGAGGAGCTTAAACACCATTTAGTCCAGGCTCTTCATTAGTGGAAGTGGTGATGAAGAGCCAGGAAATTTAAAGAAATTATCCAAGGTCACCTGGCCTAGTAGCATCCAAGTCAGCTATGGGATTCAGACCTCCCTCATGGTACCCAATCTCTACTTTTCTCCTTTTATATGAAAAATGGGTCTAAGAAGGGCCCATTGGTTTATGGACCACATGGCTTATTTGGTCATATCACCAAATATATATTTAAATCAGGTTGAGAGACCAGGATTGCAAATTCACTTATTCTCTCAACAGGTTTATTAGCAAGGGTCTACTATGTACATGTTATACCTAAGACATTATTAAGTGTGGGAAGTCTGGGGATGTGGGAAGTCTTTTTTTAAAGAATAGAAATAAGATGTTTCATGAGGAATTATCCTGTCTTCTTTCTAAAATTCATGTTGATTTTGCTGAACTCACTACGTTTGTCAAAAATTAGCCTAATTAATATGTTGGTAACTTGACACACCTACCCAACGATGGAGAAACTGCATCTGATAGAGGTCCCCTCAGGCAATGCCGCCACCTTTGGCAAAAGTGTTAAGAACATAGCATTTGGAAATTAGTTTTAAAGGGAAAAAAATTTTAAATTAGATAAAATGTTCAATATCACCATCTCCAGGCTCCACTACTAAAGTTCTGCATTCTAAGACCCAGGGTTCACAATGGGGTCTATAAAAAAGAACATCCAAAAGACGGGAATTAAGTCAACATAGAAAAGTAAACCAAGAAGAATTTTTTAAATAGAAGAAAAAAAGAAATTAAAAAACAATGATAAAAAAATCAAAACTAATTTGCTCAGCATGCACACATTTAATAATATGCCTCTCTGACCTCTAAAAATGGGATATATCTACAAGTATTTAATTTCTAAAAATGATGTGTTTTTTTTCTGAATTAGCAGGAAAATAGGAAGTAGTTATTCATGAGCAATTTTGAGTATGACAAATCTAGGAAAACTAAACATTTTTAAGACTGAAGAGAAAGAAGAGTGATTTGCATGAAAATGTCACGTTATAGTCAGCCTTTAAATATAATCACCAGAGAACTCGACTATGATTAATTCATCCCTGCACTTGTCTGCAGTAGAAAGTGGAAGCTATGACCACATTTGTTCCTCTACCCGTTCACCAGATGGATCAGACCAAGTCCAGTAACCCATTAGGACCACTCAAAAGGAGTAAGTCTTGTCAACCTTAGAATTCTAATCATAACCATGATGCAAATATCAAGTTATCTCAATTTATATTAAGCATAATGAATAAATATTGAAGCTATGGGTGCATTTATCTAATGTTCTTTAAGAAATTTGTTTTAATGACTTTGAAAGACAAATTATTTTCCCCTTGGAGAAGAATATTTTTAATTTAAATTTAGTAACAGCTTACGCTGCTCATGGCTTTGAGCAATCCTACTTGGTTCTAAGAATTCAGATGAAGTACAACTACCCACTTATAGGTAAATGATAATGTGTACATATAGCATAAATTAGCAATGTTTTGACCTTTTTTTTGGAAACAATTAAATTAAACCCAGAACCATCAGCCTACCTTCCTGACTATAGGAGAGAAATGCAGAAGGAATGTAAAAAGAAGATACGGATGTAAATATTTGTATACATTCCAACAACCATATGTAATCACAGTAACATCTGTTTATGTCTCATTGTAACCAATGAGGAAACTGAGTCTCAGAGGGAAACTTGCCCAATTTCACCAAACTAAGGGGTAGAATCAGAACTCAAGAGCAGATCTGTATGACTGTTAAGTTTTTACTGTTTCTTGTTTCTACTAAGCCAAAGATCAGGAAACATTTTCAGTAAAGAGCCAAACAGTATATATTTCAGCTTTTGTGGGCCATATGATCTATCACAACCATTCAACTCTGCTGTTGTAGGGTGAAAGCAGTCACAGACAATAAGCAAATGAGAGGATGCAACTGTCTTCCAGTAAGACAGTATTTACAGAAACAGGCCAGACAAATCCCACGGGCCATAGTTAGCCAATCTCTGGACTACACTGATAATTACAACTAATACAACACTATAACACATACAACTACTACCTTCACAACTATGTATTTGAGCCCTTATTGGATGCCAAGTATTGTGTTAGGTCCTTTTATATATCATTTTATTTAATTCTCACAAAGCAATACTCCATGCTTAATACTACTATCATCTCCATTTTGTATATAAGGACAGTAGAGATTAAGTGATGTGCCCAAGCTCACACGTAGTAAGTTTTAGAGCCGGGTTTTGAATCAACATTTGTATTCTCTGTCCCTTGCCCTATTTCTTGCCTAATTCAGAGATGCAAGAGCACATCACCATCAGGCCTGCATTATGTCTGAGTCTGCTTTGCCTCAGTTAAACTGAAGAATGAAGTTCAACAGAACTCTAACCTTGTGAAGGTACAGTTTCTCCCAAAGTCCCTAACTTACAACACAGGTTAAATTAGACTTTGCCGAATAAACATAATTTCAACCCATAAATATAGTTCACCGTCAACATGATTAATTCTCTCTATAAAGGAGCATTCCTGATCTTATAAGATACAGTCATGATAGACTGGTTGCTGTCTTTTCTCTTGATTCACCTTCTTGCCCGGAGAATATAACTAACATTAAGTTCCTCTTAAATGAAGGGAAAAATGAGTAAACTCTATGCCCTTCATCCAGTAGAATTATGTTCAAAAGTAAATTTCTGATATATCCTTTCTATTTCTTGCACTAACAAATAAAAGAATAAATTTGGGCTGAGGGTACAAAGTACCATTTAAAATGAGTGTTAGACCTGCTGATTTGTTGAAAAATCTCCATCAAGTTCCTCCATCAATAAATGGAGTTTATTGTCAGGATACACATAGAACGAGCAAGCAGGAATCACTGATGTCAAAGAGGCCCCACAGAAGCCCAGAAAGAAAAACACAATCAGCTCTGTACCAAACCTAAGGCCGCCTGAGGTTACACAGGCCCAAGTTCCCCACTTCTCCATGGGATTCAGCTACTCTCTCCCAGCCCGTTCCTCTTGGTGCCCCTCTCTCCTCCTGCTCCTACCCATTGGCTTCCCTCATTTTCTCCTTACTTTTCACATCCTCACTCATGGTCCACCATGACCTCATTCATCTTCTACACCTGCCACTCACTACTTGATCTTTTCTATACTCCCCTGTTCAGATTTCTAAGAGAGGGTAATCAGGTTGGTCCAGGTTCTCTCAGTTTGGGCAGAGATTTTGTTCTGAGCCCCTCTTATAGTCTTCTCACCAGATTATGGCCAGTTGCTGCAATCCAACCAGCTGTGGTGAGCGGGACAGAATGTTCCCCCTGCTGGATCCCTGGACAGAAAGAGTTTTCACACAAGGGGCTAAGAAGGGTCAGCACTGTGTCTAGTCAACACCTTCTCAAAAAAAGAGAGAATCTATTGACTCACTCTTCTGGTAAGTGTTGCTGTCTCTTTCAAATAGCACTCCCATTTCTTACTTTACATTATTTTCCTTCCAGTACAACTATTTCCAGTTTCCTATCTGTTACCTAATCTGTAAAACAGAAGATTCACACTTTAAAGAATGTCACCAAAAAGTGAGCCAGCCAGTTTTCTTTTACGGCGCAATCTGCAAAAGAGTCATTGCTTTAAAATACAGAAGCTTAAATATGAAATCCGGGAAATACAATGGACAGGAAATAAACCAAACTCAGGTGACGCTTTTCCAACACTTGCCCTGGGAATCGTGATTTGATGACCTTAACAAGCAATCACAACGTACTGTGATTAAAATAGCCATGTTACAATCTAAAGAAAATTAGACAAGTCAGGAGGAAAAATCTGCCAAGCCTGAGAGAGAAGAAAATCATTTAGTATTTGAACTAGAAACATTTATGTCATGGGACCGACATAGGCCTCCAACCACTTGATCCCCCAATGTTATGAAGATATACCTAGGAGAAGAAAGGCACAGAATTACACATGTACCTGCAGCTCTCAGGAAGATGCTCAATTTACACCTGTAAGTAGAAAAGAGCATGGATTTAATTATCTACAAACCAAAACTCTAAGAAGAAATGAGAGAATTAACTATAGGACATAAGTAAAAATAATCTAATAAAATACTTCCCCCTGCAGTGCAGCAAGAATTGTTTGAGTTGTTCCATACTCCTTAGGTTCACAAAAACAAGAAGCTACATAACAGAGCTTGTGAACTTTATCTTAGTGAATTTTGCAATGAGTTAAAGTTCATGGTAAGGCCATTAAGGGAAGGTTGTATTTTAAATCTCATGCTAAAAGATTTAGGAACATGCTTGAAATTTCATGGGCTTTCAAGAGTTACATAGACATTACTTCAAATTCTGCCTCTGCAGGACACTCCTGGTGGTCCAGTGGTTAAGAATCTGCTTTCCAATGCAGGGGACGCAGGTTCGATCCCTAGTCAGGGAACTAAGATCCCACGTGCTGCGGGGCAACTAAGCCTGCACACCACAACTACTGAACCCGTGTGCCACAATTACAGAGCCCACAGGCTCTGGAGTGCCACAACTAGAGAGAAGCCCATGTGCTACAACAAAGAGCCCACACTCAGCAACAAAAGATCCCGTATGCCACAACTAAGACCCAACACAGCCAAAAATAAATAAATAAATATTTTTAAAAAAAGAACAAATTCTGCCTCTGCTATTTACTAGAAATATTAAAATGAAAAAATTACTTAAACTTTCTGAGCCTCATCTGTTAAACGGAGACAATAATATCTTCTGGAGTTGTGAGAATTAGAGTTAGATCCTTGAACAGGATTTGGCCAATTATAGAACACGTGACAACTATTAACATTATTAGCTAAAGAGCAAAGAGGTAACTGCTTGTTAGGAGGACCTGCGTGACTATATCCCACAGAAAGGGGGACAAAAATGTAGGCAAAGGAATGTCCAGAGTTAAAAACCATAGGCAGGACTTCCCTGGTGGCGCAGTGGTTAAGAATCTGCCTGCCAATGCAGGGGACACAGGTTCGAGCCCTGGTCCGGGAAGATCCCACATGCCGCAGAGCAACTAAGCCCGCACACCACAGCTGCTGAGCCTGCGTGCCACAACTACTGAGGCCGCGTGTCACAACTACTAAAGCCCGTGCGCCTAGAGCCTGAGCTCCACAACAAGAGAAGCCACTGCAATGAGAAGCCCACACACCGCAACGAAGAGCAGCCCCCGCTCGCTGCAGCTAGAGAAAGCCCGCGCACAGCAACAAAGACCCAACGCAGCCAAAAATAAATAAATTAAATAAATTAAAAAAAAAAAAAAACCATAGGCAAAATTTACATGTGAGGTCTGGCAGCCTGTCAAACTAATCTATCCCCATCTTGGTTTTCCCTTGGTGTTCATATAATAGAAAAAAAACAACAATCTACTATTGTTTGGGACTCTTTTACCAATATGGACTTAAAAAGGAGGCATCTCCTTTCCTTACCTGCACCTGTCTCTAAAGGTCTGAGGTTTCTTCCCAGAGGGGGCTGGTCCACAGGCCTGTTTCAGGCGCACTGAGGGTGTGTCACTTCACATGCAGAGAGGCTGGGAACGAACGTTTTAAACTGCAGTTGGGAGTAATGGCTTATGCCAAGGTTTTCCTGAAACTCAGAAAGTAAAGGGGTGAGTACTTCTACAAGTGCGAAAGATCTGCCAGTTAGTAAGGCCTCTGTTAGGCGCCTTGCCAAGAGCACTCCAAGCCTGATGCCGGCACAGAGGGAGTGAGCCTCCCAGCCTCCCCACTGCACAGCCGTAGACACGAGCATCTCAAAGTTTCTGGACTAGGACCTGGATTCCTTGAAAGTAGGGAGATTGTTGCTTCCTGGCATCAGTGACAAAACTGGGCTCTCACCAACTTCTGACAGGGGAAATCAGGCCCAGATTTATTTTTATTTAGAAAAATAGGTGATATTTTTCTCTCAAATGTTATTGTATAGAGAGGTAATAAGAAGGAAGAATGAGGGAAAGTTACATTTCCTTTTCAGATCAGCCTTTTGATGATAGACTATCAGTCCTGCCTTCCTGTACAGAAGGCGGCCTCATTATGTTCTAGGTAAGCCGTCCCTGGGCAGAACGATCCTGTTCTAACAGGGAAATTCTTACACCATGGCTGACACTTTCTTAGCATCGGCTGTCCAGCAGTCTCATCATTCTAGAACAGGGCTATGAATAGAAATGACTAAAAAGAACTTCTGAGTAGCCATAGACCAACTCTGCCCTTTATTCCATAGAAAATGCCCTCAAACCCTGAAGCAGAGTCACTCGATCGAGATAATGGGCAAAATTCTCTCACCCACAACTTTTATAAACTTGAAGTCCCAGGCACCTCGAGATTGTTGTGAGGAGCAGGGGATAATCAAAGTCCACTGGTCCCTTGTTACAAAATAGGTAAGAAACAAGAGATGGGGAGATAGAGAGGAAGTCGGATCTAAAGAACAGTTGATGAATTGGGAGATTGGGATTGACATATATACACTAATGTGTATAAAATGGAGAACTAATAAGAACCTGCTGTATAAAAAATAAATTAAATAAAATACAAAAATTCAAAGAAAAATTTAAAAAATAATAATAATAAAGAACAGTTGAGGTATGGGACTGCCACTGAAAAAAGTAGGCAGAAAAACTACAAATTGGTGCCAGTGGAAAGCCCTCTGTGGAAGGTGGAGTCGATGATGGTTACAACCGAACAGCCCAGTTTTATCGAAAACAATGGTAGCAGAGGTGAAGAAGCACAAAATGTGGAAATTGTTTGCTAATATAAGGGATGAATCGGAGAAGGGAGAACTGTAGCATCAAGCCCTCCGGAAACCATTACACAACAGGCTCACAACCTTTTAACCTCAATTCCCAAATCCTTTATCCTCAATTCCAAAGCCCAAAAGTTCTGGACACTAAAAAATAATTCTTAATAACTGATTTGGTAACAATACCTGACCTGATCTAACGTCTTTTGTGGCAAACTCTGCCCTGAGCTATGAAACTATGCATAATTTTTAGTTACCCACTTGGTGTGACTATTCATATGTTTCACTGCAGAAATATTAAAGTATATGATTCCTGGGAGCTGTTCTAGACCCTGTTGGAGACATGTTTTCGGGAATTATAAGGTTTAGATTACCTTTCTAAAGCCAAAACAATCTGAGTTTACAAATACATAGCATCAGAGAGAAGAGGAGATCAACAAGACTTAGCCGTGAACATGATGGAGAGGAAGAAATTTTGTTTCTGGTTTGGGTTTAAGGCAATAAAGATGATCACTATCCAGAATGAGGAAGAAGGAGCCCCCCAAATTAAGGAACCTTCCCCTGGAGTTTAGGAATTTTCCAATTCAAATTATTCATTTTTTAAAACCAGTGTTTAAATGCATCATTATACATATCTAGAAAACCATGTGTCTGGAATATCTCAAACCTCTTCAAAAGCAGATAAGTGAGAAGGAAAACAATGCCTTATATCACTGTAGTGCTTTAGAACTTACGGAGCACTTTCCTATAATTATTGCACTGAGTCCTCTGAACCGCAAGGCATTTTTGTATGCATGTGTTCACACTTAGCTAAATCTTAATTTCAAAAAAAGCATTCAGTTTATTTTTACATACGTTATGTTTCAAAAATTATATTCAATACCAGAAAAGCCTCTCTGTTCAGAGAAAGGCTTGATATTCTGGGAAAAAGAATCTACAGAGCCACACTCATTCTAATTAGTTGTCCTTCCACATCAATATGAAAAATGTGGAAATCTATACTGAATTTATCAAATAATACTGCACTATGGGACTGCTGTAAAAAAAGGGGGGCCGGCCTGTACCTCTCTCCCTTCAAGCATTCTAACATTATGGTTTGACCACTATTTTCTTTTCAATCAGTAAACTTTTCTCCTTTCTAAACAAATGCACCACAATCTATAATCATGTATCTGTTAACCTCAATTGTATTTACATCTCAATCTCCTGAGTCAATAACAAATATAATTGTTCCATTCTTGATTGAATTTTTCTTTCTAATGCTATATTTATCAGATGGTTCGATGGCACTTTGCAGTGCCCTTGCTAACTGTAGATGCAAACTATTTCTCTTGATTAACCTGCATATCTGTAAAGCTCATGTTAAAATGGCATACATGTTGCGTAAATGAAGAGAAATGTGTCCTTGGTAAAAGTTGTCAGTCTTACCCATAACTTTTAAAAAACCTATGCGAGTAACATAAAGCTATATTGTTGTTGTAAAAGATTCAAATATACAGCTGCACACAGCAAAATGGGAAGGTTCCTTTTGCAGCTGTTGAGACTCTCCTACTTCACGCCATTGACAATAGTTTTGTGTAAGTCTCCACACCCTCCACACCTGTTCCTATGCTCCAGGAGAAGTTCAAAGGGAGAATTCAATTGTTTTTCCTTTTATATTTACATTTAGAGAGAGAGAGAGAGAGAGAAGAATACATTTACTATCTTCTCCATCAGGAAATACCATTGGCTCAATCTGCAAAATATATCCATCACCCCACACTGCTACCACCTTTGTCCAAACCATCATCTGTCACCTGGATGACTGCAATAATCTGCTTCCTGGTCTCCTGGCTTCTGTTCTTACCCCACCCTAAACAACTGTTCACACACAACAGTGAGAGGGATCCTTCTGGAAACAGTCTTCTGCTCTCAAGCGTCCAACGGCTCCCCACCTCATGCAGAGTAAAAGGCCCAGTCCTTTGGGGCCTAGAAATTCCTGTACAACCTGCCCCAGCCCTGTCTCTCTGAGCTCATGTCCTGTAACTCTCCTGGCTCTGTCCAGCCACACCGGCTTCCCTGCTGGTCTGGGTCCGAATCCACTTAGGGTCTGAATCCACTTAGGGTCTCCAGAATAACGCATCTCCGCCAACACCTTGATGTTAGCCCTGGGGGACTCATTGCAGATATCTGACTGCCAGAACAGGAAAATAATAAATTTGTGTTGTTTAAGCCACTAAATTTATGGTAATTTGTTATATAAGTAATAAGAAACTAATACATAATCTACCCTTCATTTCATAGTAGTCACAAAAAGCACTCCTTCTACACACAAGTCGTAAAAGTGCTTCCAGGTGCAAGGCTGAGATGAGGAGGAGAGTCTCTACACACAAACCAGCATTCTTCTCAACAGTCCATTGTTAACTTATGCATAAGAAAAGACATGTTTCTCGGTACTTATGTACTCTCTTGCTAACCTAACGTGCAGAAGAACAATTCATTCAAAAAGGTTAAAGAGTCAAGGGAATAAAAGACCTGGCAATTGACAAAAATTCATAGCCCAAAGTAAATCTATTTCCTTCTTCAGTAGCTGGTAGCATTCATTTCCTGAATCAATCATTTATTTTCTTTGGAGAGAATAAAAAGCTGGGATACAAAGATTGGTTATTTAAAAGCAAAGATGAAAGAGAGGGGATGTATGTTCATTTTCATCTAAAATAGAAAAGCAAGTGGAAAGCTAAGTGGCAGATAACTTTAGCAGCACAAGGCCATCTTTAGTCATAGCCCTTGATTCAACTATGAATGAACAGAACTTTTAAATAAATGATATATTTGTTTTACAGCTAAGTACAGAATATAAATGTTTTCATTTTGCTTTAAAATTCATTTTATAGTTAATAGATTCATGTGTTTCAAAATCAAATGAATATAATTAGGAATCTCACTGCTTCCTGTTCCCTCATATCCACTCCCTATAATTTATTTATAGTTAGCACACCTTAGTAGATTTGTGTATTCTCCCAGTATTTCTTTACACAAGTACAAATACGTATTTGTATTTTTTCACTTTTAAATACAAAAGTTAGCATACTACATACACTGATCTATGCTTGCTTTTTCTTTGAACTAGAGATCATTCTACATTTGTACAAAAAGAACTTTCTCCTTCTTATATAAGGCTGCATAGTATCCCATTTTGTGATGTAACATGGTTTACTTAACCAGTCCTTTACTGATAGAGATTTAGGTTGTTTCCCTTGTTTTGATATTATAAACAATACTGTAATTAATAACTTTGGATGTATAGTATTTCATACATTTGCAGTCATATCATGGGGTTTATAATGTATGTAGATATAATATCAATGATAACAAGAGCTAAAAGGATGAGGAGTGGGGAAATGGAACTATACTGTTACAAAATTCTTATATTTTTTCATAAAGTGGCATAATATTAAATCAAGATAGGCCATGATAAATTAAGAATGCATATTGTGATTCCTAGAAAAGCCACTTGAAAAATATAAAGAGGTAAAAGTAAAGGGCCAGTAGAGGAATACTGACCAAATACTGAAAATGGAATACTGAAAAATAGTTAACAAACCCAAAAGAAATCTGGAAAGAAGAATTAGAGAAATAAAAACACAGGACAAATAGAAAATAGATAGCTAAAGACCAAAATCTAATCACATCAATACTTACATTAAATATAAATAGACTAAACCTTCCAATTAAAGGACAAAGACACTTCATAATGACAAAGAAGGTATAATAATAATATCAGGAAGGTATAATAATAAGAAATGCTTACATGCTTAATACCAGAGTTTCAAAATACATGAAGCAAAAACTGACAGAACTAAAGGAAAAAACAGATAAATCCACAATCACGGTTATACATTTAAACATTCTTTTCTGAATAATTAATAGGACACTTTTAAGACTAGACAAAAATTAGTAAAGATATGTAATATCTGAACAACATTATCAACTAACTTGACTGCATGAATATTTATAAACCGTACAATCAACAACCCCATGATACATATTATTTTCAAGGGCAGATGGAATATTCATGAAGACAGACATTATGCTGGGTCACAAAAATGTCTCAGTAAATTTCAAAAGATTGCAGTCTTTCACAGTATGTTCTCTGACTGCAAGGGAATTAAACTGAAAATCAATGACAATAGATAGAGAAGATGAAAAGGAGAATTACAAGTATGGAAAGGCGGGAAGACTAGACCTATGATGTCGGATAGAAATTGGGGATCTCAATATGAACCCATTAATTTTAATATGTATAGAGAAAAATATAGAAATAAGTATAGGAATAGATACATACAGGAAAGTGTGTGTGTGTGTGTGTGTGTGTGTGTGTGTGTGTGTGTGTGTCCATCCTAGTCTGGTCTCCTGAAAGGACCCAGAAGCTATTACATACCAGAAGCAACAAGCACATTTAGCTCCCAGATCTTAATTTATAGATACAGGCCTCCTTGGAGAAAAGTCTAATTCTAGCTCCGAGACAGGGATAAGCCTACAACATCTTGTTACTCCAGAAAGTAAGGAATTGCTTAAAGAATGATGGGAACATATCAAAAAGACATGGGAGCTGCTTGCAAAATCTGGCACAATTCAAGCATTAAAATAAATAATCTTAGTTGTGGATTACATAATCCACTGAAAAATAAAAATTAATGAGTACAATATGATAAAAAATAGTGAATGAATGAATAGACAAACAAATAAGGGAGAAGGGAAAGCTTTTCTTTACAGTAGAATGGCAGCTAATAAATAGAGAAGAAATAGCAGAGTTAGAAAAGCATCAGTGAGTACTAAAACTAGTGACTAAAAGCTTAATAAGAGGAAAGTTACTCTGGTGGATGCTGTGATGTGCCTCTCAGATCCTACTTGAGGTGTGAAGGACTTTTTACCCCAGCTGCTGGAGGTCTGTGAGCAGGCCCGACTCCAGCTGTCAATAAGCCCTTTTTGGAAACTGCTCCAACCAAAGAGACCCATCTCACCCAAGGTCATACCTTTTATTTTGGGCACCTGACAATCAATATCTAATCAATGCAAGTGTATAAAAGCCCAGCCCTCTCATCAACTCAGGACAGCGCTTAACAGTCATCCCATCTTCAGAATATCCTGTAGGATCCACTGAGGCCCATTTGAGACTGCACTGCAGTTTGACTTCTCTCTGCCCAGTCCTGTATCCTTCCCTTCCTTTCCACAAGTATTATCCCAACAGCATTCTCTGTTAAAACTTTTGCAGGTTAGTGTCCATCTCAGAATCTGCTCCCTGGGGAACTCAATCTTTGACATTTACATAGTCACAAGGCATACATTATTTCTTAATTACAAAGGTAAAATTATTAACTTCATAGTCGAGAAACTTGGAGAACACCAACTTAACGACATGATCAACATTAATCACCGATATTGGAATAAACAAACACTATGTGCCTCTGTGCCTTCTGGTATGATGCTCTAAGGATACAACATTATTTCAGAGAGAGTTCTGCTGAAAATAAGAAGAAAAAAAGCCTGAGTATAATCATGAGATATCATCAAAAAATCCAAATTACAGGATATTCTAAGACTAAAGTAACTGGCCTGTGTTCTTCAAAAATATCAGGATCAGAAAAGACAAACCTGAGGAACAGCTCTAGATTAAAGGATACTAAAGAGATGTGGCAGTTAAATGCATGATACTGGACTGAGAGGGGTAGATACACACTCACACACACACACACTCACGTACGTACATGCATACACACTTTGAATAATCAAAGGGAAAATTGACAAAATTTAGATGTGAACTGTGGATCAGATAATAGAGTTATTATCAGTGTTAATTTCTTGATCTCAATAATGGTACTAGGTTATTTCAGAATTTAAGTACTAAGTGTCCTTGATAAAGCAAAAGGAGTAAATGATACACAGGAGTTTCTTATATTAATTTTGCAATTTTTCTGTAACTTTTAAATTATATCATAACAAAATATTACCCAAAAATGAATATCCCAAGTTGCTAAAATTCTTTTAAAATCTCTTCCGCCGCTTTTGCAATGCACCTCCTTGAGACTGGTTTCCCTGCCGTGGTGCCATTAAAACAAAACGTAAAAATAGTTTAGACATCCACTATCCCCTGTGTGTAACATGGTTATCAATTCATCCTAGATTAATAAGGTAACACGCAAGAAGCAAACTCACTTGCCACACTGAAACTTTTAGTATTGATATGCATTATGTTCATTCAAAGTATGCATATAAGCATTTTATATATGGAAATCACTATTCGATTCAACTTTTAATTTACTTATGATTGTGGAATAAAAAAAAGTTATTAGTGATTCTCTCTATTATCCACCTATAGCAACATATTCAAAAAAGAACATTTTTCATGATTATTTTCTTTTGGGCTCTTTGTTGTTCTGATTATATTGACTGAAATGTAATTTACATCGTTGAATATAATAATTAAAAATTGGACCATGCACTTTGGCCTTTGTGGGTTTTTTGGTCTCATTTTACTAGAAAGTCATTTTTATTATATTGGTCCATGACACTGGAAGTTATATATGCATAGTTAACCACAGACAGTTTCAGAGGTACTGGTTGGTTAAAGGGCTGATTAATGCATAAACAAGCCAGCCTCTCAGGGGTGTTTGCTTTCTGAAAGGACCTGATCTCATTCACTAAAAGGACAAAGCATCCAATGAATTGGTAAGGATTTTTATTTGTTTATTTGCTTGATTTGAACAAGTATCCCCACTATAACTGAATTATGCTGTCAGTAGTGTCCATTTTAAAGAACGGTGCTAAAAGAGTCCAAATGTGTGGGTTTCATATTTTCTTTTTTTAATTAATTAATTTATTTTATTTATTTATTTTTGGCTGTGTTGGGTCTTCATTGCTGCACGCGGGCTTTCTCTAGTTGCAGCGAGTGGGAGCTACTCTTCCTTGCAGTGCGCAGGTTTCTCATTGCGGTGGCATCTCTTTGTTGCGGAGCACAGGCTTAGGCGCATGGGCTTCAGTAGTTGTGTCACATGGGCTCGGTAGTTGTGGCACACGGGCTTAGTTGCTCCGCGGCATGTGGGATCTTCCTGGACCAGGGTTCAAACCCGTGTCCCCTTGCATTGGCAGGCGGGTTCTTAACGACTGTGCCACCAGGGAAGTCCCGGGTTTCATCTTTGAAAGGATCAGCTACCCTTGCTCACAGAGATATCGTTCAAGACCACAAAATGTATGCACACCTCTAAGCCATATGCAGTTATTATCAGGGGACTGTATACTTAGCTCAGTATTTGGGGGCCTGAGGATTGGGAAGTGGGGTACTGTTCAGAGGTTAAAATCATAGACTATTTAAATCTACATGGAAATTTATTTTTAATTTTGTTTAACTAGAATAAGTTTTTTCTTGCAAGTTCTCATTAAAAGCCTTAAAACTCTTAAATCTAGTGGTACTGTGCTAGGCCTTTGCCCTGGCAAGCTAAACCCAGTGGAGACTGGGTATTGTCTAAGGACACTCTGGGTATTATCCTATTTCATGGGGATGTGCATCTGTGATTGACGTTCTCTTGACTAGGCTGTTTTACAACTCTATAGAGGTAGAAGTTAAATTATAAAAAACTTATAGCAATGCAAAGAATTCCAGTTAATAGCAATGCAAATGATTTCTGCTCATAGCAATTAATATGAATTGATTTTATCTAGCAGAAAACATAAATCTCTGTAACTCAAGCTCCCATTTGAACAGTTTTAACATCTTACTGGTCCCTCATTTAATGAGTTGAATAAAATCTTTGATTCATGTGCAGTTTTTATTTGTATAGGAATCATGCACATAACCTTCTTAAAATTACATGGGAAGTACTATAAGGTTACAAGTGTTTCCTCTAAGGAAACCAAGGACAGCAGCATGGTTGAAAGAAGAGGGAGGGGTAACACCTTTAACAGTAACAAAAAAAAAATTTCCATGCAGAGAAGTTAGGCTTATTGAAAAGGCTGAAACAGCCTAAGCATGTGTTGATCAAAGTCCCCAGATGAGGATGTAAGTCCAGAAAAATAAAAAGTGAGAAATATTTGGGAAATTCTTTGAAAAAAATGCATCATGACTTGGCAATTGATGGGGGAGGTATTGATAGAATAAAAAGCAGTCAAATGTAAAATTGCTTGGAGTTTCTTGTTTGAGAAATGGGTGATACTATGGTATTGAAAACTAAGATAGAGACCTCAAATGATTAAGGGAACGTAAAGAGTTAAGGACTTTATTAACAGAAAAAGATTATGATTGGGTCTAATTCAATGGGAACATGACCAACCCTAAACTAGATCAATATTTCCCAAATTGTGTTCCAGACGACACAAATCTGTCAGAATGCTCAGCAACAAAAACGGTACCATACCTCTCAACGGGAGATTCATAACGCACACTAGCACCTTAAATTTTCAGGGAAGCCTCCCTTGTTTAGCCTACCATTCTCATATTTAATCATAGAAACATGAATCTAAATAAAATCCTATGGTATTAGAATTTCTTAATGTCACTTTGAGAAATGTGGGACCAGATTTATAAAGAAAGTCTGTTTATTAATCAAGTTTTATCAAGTGATGATAAAATTTAAAGTGAGATATAAATTCTTATGTGAGCTCTGACTTCACCTAAGTGTATTCCTGAAACATCCTAGCCTATAATTTTATATAACTAGTTTGTGAAAATACCAGAAATCTGTCAGTTTTGCAGGAATAGTCTTTTGTATACCAGGTAATCCAAATGTAATAATAAAATTATCACTGTTTTCCTTACCATTTATAATAAGTTCAAAATGGTCCTGGCATTTTTCTAGTTCTTTCATTTTGAATCAGGTTTCAATCTATAAAAGTCTCTCCTATTCACACATCTTATTGTCTTATTACTCTTACTCTCCACTCATTTTACTCACAGTTTTAAAAACTCCTCTCTTCTTCCCTGGTTGATCCCAATAAAAACATTTTTAGAACTGGCTCATTCCCCCTGTTTCCTATTCACAACATAATGTTTCTAGAGTGTTTATATAACATTGCTGACTTCCATATTCTATGGTTTAATTTAGTTGGAGGTAGACTGGAAAAAATCAGAATTTAAAAGAATCAGGAGATACTGGCTATGTCTTCTCAAATTCAACTGAGCTAGTCTGGGCTGAAAGCAATGGTCATTTACAAACACTTACCAGGTTTCATTCTGTGGGATTGATTTTGCCTTTCTTGTAGATCTTGGTCTGCTCCAAGCTAACACATACTAATAGAAAGATAAAATTCCAAACACAATAATGTTTCAAAAATATATATTTCAGGATGTCAACCTAGGGTTGCTAGATCTATCACTGCTATAAATGCAAAATGTTAAAATGTGCAAAACTTTCTTCTACAGATAGTTTTGTGTTATAAAAGAATCCATTAGATGTTTTATTAAATATAGTTTATGAAAACAAAATTAGATTAAACCTAAAATAAAGCCTTTTATTAATCCCAAATTCCTATATTCTTTTGCCAGGCACAGAAAGGTGAATAGCAAAATAACTCACACTCTAACTTTTTAAAATTATTTTTTTATTGGAGTATAGTCACTTTACAAAGTTGTGTTAGTTTCTACTGTACAGCAAAATGAATCAGCCATACATATACATATATCCCTTCTCTTCTGGACTTCCTTTCCAGTCAGGTCACCACAGTGCATTAAGTAGAGTTCCCTGTGCTCAACAGTATGTTCTCATTTGTTATCTATTTTATACATAATATCAGTAGTGTATATGTGTCAATCCCAATCTCCCAATTCCTCCCACCCCCCCCTTTTCCCCCTTGGTACCCATACATTTGCTCTCTACATCTGTGTCTCTATTTCTGCTTTGCAAATAAGATCATCTATACCATTTTTCTAGATTCCACATATATGCGCTAATATACAATAATTGTTTTTCTCTGACATACTTCACTCTGTATGACAGTCTCTAAGTCCATCCGCGTCTCTACAAATGACCCAATTTCAATGCAATCCCTATCAAATTACCAATGGCATTTTTCACAGAACTAGAACAAAACATTTTACAATTTACACGGAGACACAGAAGAGCCCGAATAGCCAAAGCAATCTTGAGAAAGAAAAATGGAGCTGGAGGAATCAGGCTCCCTGACTTCAGACTATACTACAAAGCTACAGTAATCAAGACAGTATGGTACTGGCACAAAAACAGAAATATAGATCAATGGAACAGGATAGAGAGCCCAGAGATAAATCCATGCACATATGGTCACCTAATCTATGACAAAGGAGGCAAGAATATACAATGGAGAAAAGACAGCCTCTTCAATAAGTGGTGCTGGGAAAACTGGACAGCTACATGTGAAAGAATGAAATTAGAACACTCCCTAACACCATACACAAAAATAAACTCAAAATGGATTAAAAACCTGAATGTAAGGCCAGACACTATAAAACTCTTAGAGGAAAACATAGGCAGAACACTCTTTGACATAAATCGCAGCAAGATCTTTTTTGACCCACTTCCTGGAGTAATGAAAATAAAAACAAAAACAAACAAATGGGACCTAATGAAACTTAAAAGCTTTTGCACAGCAAAGGAAACCATAAACAAGATGAAAAGACAGCCCTCAGAATGGCAGAAAATATTTGCAAATGAATCAACGGACAAAGGATTAATCTCCAAAATATACAAGCAGCACATGCAGCTCAATATCAAAAAAACAAACAACCCAATCAAAAATGGGCAGAAGACCTAAATAAGCATTTCACACTCTAATTTTTAAAGTGCTTCAAAGTTGTTCTAATACAAAAACTAATACATATTTAGCCCAACCTCCAAATCATCTGTATTACTAATTAAAGATGTAATTTTTACCAACTGATTTATAATTTGAACTTCCCTCTCCATCTTCTAAAAATTATTGAAGGTAGATTAATTGTAGTCAGAGCCGAAGATTCCCAAAAGAGAGAGAGAAATAAGAAATAAAGGAAAAGAAAAGAAAATCTGTATTTATAAAAATCTTGATTAAAGTAAACAGTGCTATAGTAATTGGGTAAAACTTAGTTATGAACATCCTAAAAAACAGGACAAAGAAGGAAATACAATACATAGCTCTTACTGATGGACAGAAGTATAGTAGTTTATTGGGGATTTTATTAAGCAAATTTTATTAAGACCCCTAGTGCTAAGAGAAATACTTACAGGAGACTTTGTAAGAGGGCATTGAACTGCTTTATAAATATTATATAAAGCCATTTCAAATGTTACATGTTTTCATTTCAGCTATCTGTATAAGAAAATAATGCCAAAGCATCATTCTGAAAATGCAGCTATAGTGGGAGCAGGGAGATAATGACAATGGTGTAGTCTAGGTATTAGCTTTTCTAATTTTTTTAACACATGGTATGCAGCAAAGAGACACTCTATTCATCAAAACATCCCAATCATAAAGAATTACAACTAGACAGTTATTCTATGTGATTTCTGAATTCACATTGGGAATTTGTAGTGAAATGTGCTTTGGGTTATACATTACAAAATGCAAAATATCCCACTGTTGAAGAACATTGCCTAAGGGGGGAATTCCTTGGTGGTCCAGTGGTTAGGATTCGGTGCTTCCACTGCCGGGGGCAAGGGATCGATCCCACAAGCCGAGCAATGTGGCCTAATGAAAGGAGTATAAAGAGAATGGAAGATGTTGATGGGAATGTAAAATGGTATAAACGTTCTGTTATTTTGGCACTACATATCAAGAGGCTTAAAGAGGAGAATAAATTTCGACTTAGAGATTCCACTTCTAGGACTGTGTCCTTAGGAAATAATTAAGAAAGCGGGCAAAGGTTTACTTACAAGGATATACATCATCAATTCTTTTACAGTAATGAAAAATTAGGAACAATCTAAACATGCAAATGAGAGTGGTAAAATACATTATATGGAAAACTGTTTACCCATTAAAAATTCCTTGATAGAAAAATATTTTTACCTTGGAATGTTCAAATACAGGTTGGTGTAATAAAAGGGATAAGGAAACAGTTTCTTTCATATGCTGAAGGGTGCACAAATTTGGCAAAGTCTTGTAGGAGTGTTATTAGGTAGATTTATCAAAATTCTAAATGTGCATGCCCTGTTCATGGGAAATATACCCTGTAGGAATCCTTGCAGTGTGCACACAGATATGGTATGTACATGTTCATTGTTCTAATGTTGTAATGAACAAAACCATAAAGAGTCTACATGTTCATAATAGGTGTGGTGGTTTTAAAACACATCCACAAATTCTTTGACACATCAAGAGATGGGGGTCTATGTCCCCTCTCCCGAAATTTAGGAAGGCTTCTGACTACTGTGACCAATAGAATGCAAAAGTGGCCAGAAAAGGGGACGCAGCTTCTGCCTGATTCTCTCAGGACAATCACTTTTAGAGCCTTCAGCCGCCATGTAAAAAGTCCAACTTCCCTCTAGTTGTCATACTGTGAGGAAGTCAGACCACATGGAGAGGCAGGAGCTCTGGACAAGAGCCAGCACCAGCCACCAGGCATGTAAGTAAAAACGTCTACTGGTGATTTCACTCCCCAGTTACTGAGTCACCTCAGCTGTTAGTTCTCCCCAGCTGAGGCCCCAGACATCATGTATCAGAGACAAGACATCCCCACTGTGCTCTGTCTGAATTCACAGAGTCAGTGCAACAAAATGATATTATCACATGACAAAGTTTTAGAGTCATTTTTATGCAGCATTGATAACCAGAGCAATAAGGTACTGGTTGAATAAAATATGGTATATGCACAGAATGAAACAGTATACAGCTGTTAAAAAGAAAAGATGGGGAATTTTAGAACAGTACATATAGTGTGACCCTGGCCTGTTTTTTATTTATTTTTATTTTTTTCCGACTTTATTGAGGTATAATTGGCAGTTATGACCAATATATGAAAGGGAGAAATAAAGATAAACACTGCACATAAATCTTAGGAACTTTCTAGAAAGCAATTTGGCAGTATATTTCAAGAATAGTAAGAATCTTCAAAATAGTTGACCCAATAATCCCTCTTGTAGGAATACATTTTAAATTTCCATTTAAAAAATTCATACACAAATCTAAGTATTGTTCTTTGGAAAGGCCAACTAAAAAGAATCATCTCTGAATGAAAGAAGCAAGCTAAAAAGAGAAAGAACCCAAACACTCAGCACTAACAAGGGGAAAAGTGTGATAACCACAGGTGTGGAGATTTTTATTTTTTTAAATAAAATGCTACAAAAAATATAAAATCTGGATAAAAGAGATCACCTTTTTGGAAAACATAAATTATCAAAATTTACCTTAAAAACTTAAAAAGTCTAAATATTCATGTTAGAAAGTGAAAAAGGTGTCACTGCTGCTTCCAAAAATTCATCAGCCACAAGAGTTTTGCAGGCAACTGTTTTCAAACTTTAAATGATCAGATAGAGACAGGCTGGGACCTGGGACCCATGCTGCAGTGCTGCAGGGCTTCCACCTGGACACACCTCTCTTCAAGCAACAAAATACAAAGAAACTATATGGGACTAAAAATAACTGCACGAAAGCTGCAGCTAGGGCAAATTTTGGACAAAAGATACAAAGAGACCAAAAAACCCAACTGCCACTTTTGAAGAGTCTGGAGCAAAGGCAGGGGGTTGGGAGCAAAAGCAGGGTACTGCGCATGCCCCCTAGACACAACACCAGCTAAGCGGTGGGCGAAACACCTAAGCCACCCTTCCAGCCGACCCCTGGACACACCTCTACCCTCACCCCATATAAGGAACAAGCTCGCCTCCCCCCGCTCGGGGAGCAAGCAAGCGAGGGAAACCGTTGTTTGTTCTCACTCCCCCCTGCTGCAGCAGGGGCCCCAATAATGCCTTGCCTGAATTTCTTGTCTGGCCTCTGATCAATTTCTATTAAGAAGGCCTAGAAACCTGGTCCGTAACAAAATGACCTATCAGAAAAATTAAATGAAGTTCTCTCTTAAATAGTAGGATTATTGGTGATTTAATTTTTATTAATTTCTATATTTTAAGTGTTCTTTTCAAATATATATTTGTATTAATATAATCAATACTGTATTTAATAATATAATTAAAATTTATTAGACCTTGGGATGAATCTAACTGAAATCATGAAAGTGGGAATATGTAATTTTTGCTTTGTGAAGCTTTGAAATTAGTGAAAGACAGGTAAGGTGAAAGTGGTATCAATTTGAGAGAACAGCCTTTTGGCTCTCATGGTTTTCAAAGCCAGATGTTTGGGAGACTCATTTCTCAGATGCAGGTCTTAAAAGTTGGAGTGCCTGAAGCAGGGGATAACCCTTCACTCCTGGGGAGAAGCTCAGGGTCTGTGAGGTCCCTTGGGATTGCGGGCTGCCATGCCAGGGGTTGGGTTTATGGCGAGACTCTGTCTCAGCCTTTCCTACCTGCTTTGATGTGTTTGCTGATGTGAAGGCGTTACTCAGCTAATTTTCACGTCTTTTTCGGAGTACCATAAGTAGCTGTAGACTTGGTGTGTCTCTGGGACGAGGTGAGTTCAGGCTCTTCCTATGTCATCATGTTGAACTGCTTTTTAGAGCCTACATATAAATGAAATCACTCACTATTTGTCTTTGTCTGATTTATTTTTAGCATAATGCCCTCCGGTTCATTCATCTTGTAACAAATGGCAAGATTTTCTTCTTTCTTAAGGCAAAGTAATATCCCATTGTGCACATATACATAAAATCTCACATTTTTTCATCCATTCATCCATCGATGGACACTTAGGATGTTCCCATGTCTTGTCTATTGTAAATAATGTTGCAATGAATATGGGGGGGCGCATACTTATATCTTTTCAAATTATATATTACAAAATTATATATATAACATTAAAGAAGAAACAGAAATTTATTGGAGCTATATATTACAATTGTATTTATGTTGGGTAAAATAAATTTTAAATTTTACTTCTGGTTGTCATCACACTGTATCAACACAAGAACGTTTCAGTAGAAGACTTCATCTCACAGTTCTTAGGCTAGTCTGCACCCCACAGCACTCAATTTATTAAATAAATCCCCTTTAAGTTTCTCCAAATATTTCCTATCAGTTCTAAGTAACTTGCAAACTTGGGTATTCTATTTTAGTTGTGAAACTCAGTTTGAAGAAAATTCCGTTTTCAGTGATTTGTATTAAAAAACAGCGCACCACAAGGAAGAGTAGCCCCGTATCGCCGCAACTAGAGAAAGCCCATAGGCAGCAACAAAGACCCAACGCAGCCAAAAATAAATCAAATAAATTAAAATTTTTTTAATAATTAATTTTAAAAAATAGTAGAAAGTAAAATGAATTTTTCATTTCAATGCTTCCTCAGAATAAAAATATTATTTTGATTAAATAAATACTATCTTCAGCCCCAATTCCAGTCGATCCACAGCTCCAAAGATTAGTTCAGTCCATAGGTCACTATGGCCAAATGGGCCTGGGCCACGGGGACAAATGCTGACAGGTAGTCTCCTGAGTGGCATCTATGTTTATAACATCGGTTCCAATAGAGGTCACTTCACCTACCACTCCTTTCAGAAGATCGGCCACGTCATTTGCAGGGCCCAGTGCAAAACGGAAATATGTGGGCCTTTTCAGAATTTATTAACAGTGCAGCACAGGAAAGAAACTAGGACCTCAGACTCGTTCCGAGGTCCTGTTCCACTGGACAGGTTGCATGCCCACAAAACTAGCCTTGTCTTTCAGAAGAGTCATTTACAATATGTCTATTTAGCTGTTGGTTAAAAAACATTTTTTTTCGGTAATCATGTTTAATTTTCTCAACAGGCAAAGTACACTCACAATTAATTTCGTTAAATCAAGCAACGGAAGCAAAAGGGCAAGCATTTGTTGTAAGTCAGCAACCAACAACTGTATTGCTCAATTCAACTAACATTGAGAGAAGGGAGAAAAGAGGACACTGGGGAAGCTTCTACTATGTTTCCAGCACAGGAGATTTTTAAATGGCTCCTATTTCACTCCAGCTACCAAGTAGGTGAACTGGAACGACTGGGGAGGCGGGGGGGAGGGGATTTGAAACTACGTCCTGGTTTCTAAATAACTTCAAAAGGCTACGTGGAAACATATTCCACGAATTAAGCGGGGCCAGAGCTCACGTTCATGCAAGGCTGGGCCTTATCCTGCGCCCGCTGGTAATAGTCTGGGCCAACGCGGCTGGCGGCTCCTTGACGTAGGACTCGCGTCAGGAAAAGGAGGAGCCGCCCACAAAGCGCTGCGGGGAAGTGAGAGGCGAGGGAGGGGGCGGGGACTGTGGGGGGCGGGGCCGATGAGGGGCGGGGCTGAGGAGAAGGGTCTCGGGAGTTAGGAGGGGGAGTGGGCGGGTCTAGGGGGGGCGGACCCTAGAGGGGCGGGGCCGAGACGGTGGCCCTGGCGGTCATGTTGAGGCCCCGCCTTTCCCTTGCGGCTGCTGCTCCTCTTCCCTACGCGGCCCGAGGTAAGACTAGGTCTGGATAGAGGCCCAGATGTCCTCGGCCCACCTGGGTCTCGTGCTGCCCCGGTGCCACGACGGGGCCCGGTCGGGGCGCACGCAGAGGCCTGCGGCGAGTCGCGTGGGTGCGATCGCGAAGAACGCGGCCCCGGGCCCAGAGCGCGACGAGCCGCGGCAGGAGGCCGAGGGAGGGGCGCTGAGCCGAGGACTTTGACCCGAGGCTCGGCGCCTCTTCCCGAATCCCTTTTCCTCACTGAGCTTCCAAGAATGTGTAACCCGGGGCGCTCGGGCGTGCGGTCTCTGAGGGCATCTGCCGGTTTTTCAAGTACCCCACTACGTTTGCGTAGCTGTTCCTGCGTCAGGTGGATGGGTACCTCGCTCGTGGAGGAAACAGACCCCAAAGCGTTCGCAGCCTCCACGGGCGCCTGGGTCGGGGCCGGGCACCTGGGGATCCCGCTTCTCCGCACACGCTCGCAAGCACTTTGGAAGGCTGATCGTATTTGTAAATGCGCTGTAAGTTGTGTAGGGGTCTGGAGGTCGTCCGTGACTGCGTCGTCAGGGCGATGGCATTTGCGCGGACCTTGGAGGGCATTCGAGGTTGCAGGAATAACAATAGCTAACATTTGTGTGCGTATCATGGCCAGCAGTGTTCGAAGTACGTGAATTAACTCAGTCCCGGGAACAACCCTATCAAACTGATCCTATTAATATCCTTACTTTACAGATGGGGAAATGAGGCATAGAAAGATGACGTAGTTTGCCCGAAGTCACTACCACTACCAAACAACTACCGTGTAATAGTACGTGGTAAAGCCAGAATTTGAACCTGGAGGACCCTGGCTCCACAACCTGCTCTAAAACCATTGTACCGTGGCACCCAGTAGAAACAACCGGGCTATTCTAGAATCATACATAATTGAGTTTGACTAAATTAAGATAACAGAAAACAAGGCCAGACAAATACTGTGGGACCATTGAAGACAGTTTTGAGAGCTAATTTAAGGTGCTTGGAGCTCATGGATGCTGTTTTTCCCCAGGGTGGATTAAAAATTCATCTGTGGGCAAGCCATGTGAATTTTTATGAAGGAAAAGCGATTATGCATAGTACACAGTTAATAATGTGACCAAAGTATATATGGAGTTCTGTTCATCCTTTTTGTCAGTTCATAGTTTCAATTTTGTGAAGTTTTAATGGCATCAAGCTTTTAAAAAAATCACATAATTACTGACACTATCTTCCATTTCAGTGACTTATTGGTTTTCAACTTCTGCCCTGACAGCAGAGTGGGATTAGTTCCGGACACCTGTAGCAGCATCCTGGAAGTGGGCAAGCATTTTTCATCTGCTAGTTAATGTGGGCAAGCTAACCACGTTTTAAAATTGACAATGTGCTTAACACTACTGAACTATACACTTAAAAATGGTTAAGGCAGTAAAGTTTATGTTATGTGTTTTTTATCACAATTTTTAAAATAAAATTAAAAATAAATTTAAATGACTGATAACTCCAAGTAGATCATGTTAGGCCTGAAGATGTGTCGTGTATAGGGATCCATTGAGCAGTAAGTTAAATGGATTAAAGCCCTAGGCTTCCATGCAGGATTGATTTTAGTGAGACATACAAGAAGGAAACAAAGTAGGAAGGAAAATTTAATTTCTTGCGTATAATTAGGATGGTGGCAGTGGGAATTCAGAGACGGGGTAACTTTAAGACATTTCAAATGTAGGTTGGGCAAGACAGGCATAGATGAAAAGAGAAGCAAAAAAGCAATAGAAACACTTGGTTTGAAGGTAGGAGACAGAAGCTTAACTTTAGATGCATTGAGTTTTACTAGCCTGTGGCACATCCTGTGAGAAGGTTCCAGCAAGAAATTTAAATTCTGGCACCAATGCCTGGGAACGATTGAATCAAGAGAGGCAGATTTACATTGTTTCAATGCAAAAACAGAGCAGAAACTTAGGGAATGGAATCCTGTTTTTTCACTGAGAAGAGGATTTGAACAAAGAAGTGACGGTCAGCGGTTCCATAATCGGGTGATGTTGGGAAGACCTGTGTAGGTCATTGAGAGCCAGTGGGGTGGGACACATTGCAGATGGAGAAATGGATCAAAGTCCATGAGAGAATGAGAACAAAAACCCAGGTAGAGATAGATAGAAAACTTTTGAGGCTCATGGGAAGAAGGAAAGAATGGGTGAAATACAAAGAACACAGACTTCTGGAGATAAATAACACTTAACTTCAATAAGTAAAGGGAAGAAAAGTAAGATTTGACAGTTTAGCCTTTTGGGGGAATGGATGCTTTGTGAATAAAGATGACTTTAATACTTTTTACCTCATTGGCTTTCTATGTACCATGCACTGAGAGAAACTTTGTTCTCTGAAGAATATTGATGTACATTTCATTGACTTTCTAGGAAGACTGGCACTGTGAAATTTTTTTTGCCTTTGTTTTTGGTTTTTCTTGGGGGAGGGTGTTTATTATTATTCTATTCCACTCTGTAACTTCATTTCTCTCCCAGAATCTGTTCTAGAACCGAAATGAAACGTGTCAGACAAATGACACATTTGGTGTCATTTGGTGCACACGACTACGTACATTTCTATTTGTTTGTTTATTTCTGTGTATCAGTAACTTCACCATCATTCATAAGCCCAGTCAGTTTTCTCACCAGTTCATCCGTTCTAGCCAGTCAGCCCAGTAGTCCTTAAACCCTCATCTCTTCCCTTCTTTATCCTCCCCGCATTACAAGTTTGACCTACAACTCTTAGTTGATGAGTCTAGGCTTCTTATCTTTCTCTACTTTTCTAGTCTCCACTCCTGTTTTCTTCACTCTGAGCAGTTGACTATATCTCGTACTTTCAAATTACAATCTAAAACTTTTTCTATTTATTTAAAAGAAAAAAAAAAAAAAACTGTCTTCATAGGACTCTTATTCCAGGAAAAGTTTTTAACCAAACACAAGGCCTTGTGGCAAAATAGGTGTTAAGGTACTTAGATTATGGGCCGAGGTAAAGCGTTGGTGCTGTTCCATCAGCTGCCCTTTTGACACTGCCATACCTAGAGTAGATAGTCATCTACCTCACAAGGGGAAAATGTCTCCGTTGAGAATGTGTAGTGTACTATACATGTCTGTATAACCTTTGTTGTGAAAAGTATGTCCCATTTATACACCATTTGATCTTTTTTTCAGGATCATCTACCCTTCGGTGCAGATAAAAACACAAGTAGCAATTGGACAGGTACATTAAAGTTTTATTTTTATGTATTACTTTGGAAGTTGAATGAAAAATCTAGTAACTTGGTTTAAAATATGCTATTTTTCACATAGAAAAACTTTAGTGAAAAATGTCATCACCTAGTATATCATTTCACATATCATAGTATATCATATCTAGTTCTTAGCTTATGTCTTATTTTTTATTGAGCCTAACGTTCTTAATTGACAATTGAAGATAGTTTCTAAAATGGGTAGTTAGGGGAAAAAAAAACTTTAAAAGCTTTGATTTTATTTTTATTAATTCATTCTACCAATTTAAAAAAACAGTATTTTAACTTTGTTTTCTCTGGCCCAATGGAAAGTGTTTGATTTTGAATTTTAATTACGAACATTCAAAGAGCAGAAGAAATAGACTAGTTACAGATTACCAAAATAGATGAATAACAAAGTATAAAAACAATAGAGGTAAAGAATAAGCTAATTTTTAAAACTTTAACATAATTGGTAGTTAGAAGTTAAAAATTTATTCATTAGTTCAACAAATAATTATTAGGTACCTCTCACGTACTAGATATATGCTCAGTGTACCATGTTTTGGGAAAGCAGACATAGTCCCTGCTAGAGCTAAAAAAATAGGATTTCCTTTAAGAATAATTCAGGTAACTTTTATTCCTTAACACTACTGTGTATATATTTTGTGTGTATATTTTGTGTGTGTATATTTCATGTGTATATATTTTAAAAGTATATATCTATCTCTGTTAATTCATTATTTAAGATAGTGTCATAAACAAGAATAGCTGAAGTTAATATTCAATAATTAATAACATTTTGTGGGCAGTTGTTTAAAAATTGGTCTTTTAAAGGTTAAAAGCATAAACCTGTGAATAGAAGGTAATGCTACCTCTGTGTATAATTGTAATACCCTAATGCTATAAAATTAGTGAATCTTTTCCGAAAAAAAAATTTTTTATGAGTATTTAAAAACCCTCTCAGGGGGCTTCTCTGGTGGCGCATTGGTTGAGAATCTGCCTGCCAGTGCAGGGGACACGGGTTCGAGCCCTGGCCTGGGAAGATCCCACATGCCACGGAGCGACTAAGCCCGTGAGCCACAATTGCTGAGCCTGCGCGTCTGGAGCCTGGGCTCCGCAGCAGGGGAGGCCGCGACAGTGAGAGGCCCGCGCACCGCGATGAAGAGTGGTCCCCACTTGCCGCAACTGGAGAAAGCCTTTGCACAGAAACGAAGACCCAACACAGCCATAAATAAATAAATAAATTAAAAAAAAAAAAAAAAAAAAAAAAACCCTCTCAGGAGGCAGGAAAGTATAGCAGGAGAGTAGGGGCTCTGATGTCAGACTTTCTGGTTCACATCCCAGGTTTCCAGTGCAAAGCTCAGTATTTGGATTTACTGAGGAGATTACTTAAGCGTAGGATTGAAACTAATCTTATTTAGAATTTTGCAAAGACGTTTCCAAAATAAGCTTTCTAAGATTATTGCTACATATCTTTTTAGAGTAACCTTAACACCACAACTGATCAGCGTACAGTAGAACATTCACTGAGAAGACCACCAGAGAGGTCATACCTGTTCCTGGTATCTGAGGATTTTTTATTTAGTGTGTATGATTTAGTGATTTGTAATAAGGAGAGGAAGGGAATCCTTCCTCGAGAGATACAAATCAGAATCAGTCTGGTTTCTCTTTGCTCAACAGGTATTTACCATAAAGATGGTGTTCCAGTTTTTTTGGTATTTATTATTAAAAATTAATAATGTATGGTATTTTAACATTTAAGTTTAAAATTATTTATGAACACTTTAAAGATGTGTTAGAGAGAAAAGAATTACCAGACTTCAAAATTTCCCCATGACAAACTGTACTTTTAATTCACTCAGCACAGGCTTTTGTTTTACTTGCTGGTTTGTTTTAAAAGGAGAAATGTTGATCTGAAAATTGTATATCACTTTCTGTGAAACACTCTCCTAGGATGAGTAATTTGATCTCGTTCAACATGTAGGAAAGTGCCTGTGACACTGTGTTCAGTAACTGTTACCTGTTATTATTATCAAAATCATTATTGTTACACCATTTTCCTCCCATTTTAATATCAACCGTAATGTCATACCATTGCCTCCTTTGTTACAGTTAACAGGTAAACTATTAACAATTTTTAATCTTCTAAGCTAAAGTTAATAACTTATTTATATTCTGCCTCTTTCTGAAAAGAATTTGGAAAAAAGCAAAAAGGAAAGGGACTTCCCTGGCAGTCCAGTGGTTAAGACTCTGTGCGTCCATTGCAGGGGGCATGGGTTTGATCCCTCGTCGGGGAACTAAGATCCCACGATCCCACATGCCACGCGGCACAGCCAAAAAAATAAATTAAATAAAAATAAAAAAGAATTTGGGGCAGTCCACAGTCATACAGACAAAGCTTGTTAATAAATTAGTAATGACATTCCAAAGTACTAAAGTTTCCTAAAGTGAGTACCAAGTGTAAGTGTATGTATCAAAATTAGTCACTTTCATAATATTATTTATGAGAGGAAATAAGCAGGTGAAAAAAATTCAGGGTGGCAGATAGTTGCATGTTTAGATAATTTATCCCAAAAACAGTTAGTTTTGTTTCAAATTTTTTAGGAACTGATTCTCTAGAAATTAATGAGATTAATCTTCACTAATAGGAGAAGAATGGCATTGAAACAGATTTCCAGCAACAAGTGCTTTGGGGGATTGCAGAAAGTTTTTGAACATGACAGGTAACTACTAAGAAGATACAATTTTAGATATCTCTAATTCTGCTTCCGGCTAGTTGATTCTTTAAATAAGCCCATGAAAGATCACTGTTGCATGAATTACTGGGTACCTGTAAAAAATACCTGTGATTTTTATCAGCTTTATCTTATCTAGTTTTGATATTGGTGATGGTAATAAACTCTTAGTGATAAAAAGCAAATTAAGGATGTGATGCATTGCAGTGCCCGTGAACAAACGTAGTTTAAGAGCTTTAGAATTCATTTTTTATAAAAGCTGATTTATTATCTCATATATCTCTTTAGAAACAATTTTTCTTTTAATAATTTTAGTGCTACATTGAGGATGTTACATTTATTCTTTTAATTCAGCCTGCTCAAAATGACGGTGTACCATGCACAGCCTAGGCTCAGTTTGGTTAATATCAATAGATCAGTATGCTAAATTGGCCTCATTCTTTCTTTAAGGGCTATGGTATATTCCTTAAATGTTGGTGGAATCACTTACTTTGGACATTAAATCACTTATTTTATGTTTCTGTCTTGACTGATGGGGGGGCAACTGATTTTTTTTTTTTTTTTTTTGTGACTGTTAAAATTACAGTGTTGAACTGAAATGCAAAATGAAATTTGCTATCTATTTACCACCAAAGGCAGAAACTGGAAAATGCCCTGCACTATATTGGCTGTCTGGTAAGTGTTACGCATTTGAGTTTTATAAAGGAGTTTCTTTTTCTTTTTAACTAGCTTATCTTATTCTTTAATCTTTACTTATTGGTGTGCTTTCTGAACCATTTATAAAAGACTTTAGGAGCCTGTCATAGTCTACTCTTACTTTATCCTGAGAATAATTTCAGACCTACTGAATTACATTTATTATACTTCTTTTTCAATTAGACCAAGTAATTCAGCAGAGACTATAAAGTTCTAGACTCAGTGACAAGAGCTTAGAAAAGTTGTTTACTTTGTACCTACTCAAGCGTTTCTTAGAGACTTTACCACTCAAATAGAACAGTATCAGGTAAAACCAGGACACCTGTGATATGCTAATTAGAAACCACAGCCAAGTAACTTCTTACAGTGTTCTCTGAAATATTTTAATTGGACTGACCTTCTCTGGCTACAATCTGGAACGTCACAAAATAATACTAATGCTTCTAAATCAGAGGTGAATGTTAAAGATTCTTGAATGGATTGCGAGAGAGTAATTTTGAACCTCTGTGCTAACTTTTCTTTCACAAGATGTTGGCACTTCATCTTTAGAAGCAGACATTATAAGAGACTCATAGAAACCAAATTATGTCATAGCGTTCTATTTTTGTTTCTTTAAAATTGCTTCTTATAACTTTGATTTAAATCCTCCCTTATGTATGTTTCCTCAAGGATATGCCCCAAATACCAGTCTTTAAAAATGAGAATATTTCATTTTAAAAGGTAAAAATTAAGTGCCTACCTAGTTATTTTTTTTAACATCTTTACTGGAGTATAATTGCTTTACAATGGTGTGTTAGTTTCTGCTGTATCACAAAGTGAACCAGCTATACATATACATATATCCCCATATCTCCTCCCTCTTGCGTCTCCCTCCCACCCTCCCTATCCCACCCCTCTAGTTGGTCACAAAGCACCGAGCTGATCTCCCTGTGCTATGTAGCTGCTTCCCACTAGCTATCTGTTTTATATTTGGTAGTGTATATATGTCAGTGCCACTCTCTCACTTCGTCCCAGCTTACCCTTCCCCCTCCCCGTGTCCTCAAGTCCATTCTCTATGTTTGCGTCTTTATTCCTGTCCTGCCCCTGGGTTCTTCAGAACCATTCTTTTTTTTTTTTTTAGATTCCATATATATGTGTTAGCATACGGTATTTGTTTTTCTCTTTCTGACATACTTCACTCTGTATGACAGACTCTAGGTCCATCCACCTCACTACAAATAACTCAATTTCGTTTCTTTTTATGACTGAGTAATATTCTGTTGTGTATATGTGCCACATCTTCTTTATCCATTCATCTGTTGATGGACACTTAGGTTGCTTCCATGTCCTGACTATTGTAAATAGTGCTGCAATGAACATTGTGGTACATGACTATGAATTATGGTTTTCTCTGGGTATATGCCCAGTAGTGGGATTGCTGGGTCGTATGGTAGTTCTATTTTTAGTTTTTTAAGGAACCTCCATACTGTGCCATAGTGGCTGTATCAATTTACATTCCCACAAACAGTGCAAGAGGGTTCCCTTTTCTCCACACCCTCTCCAGCATTTATTGTTTGTAGACTTTCTGATGTGCCTATCTAGTTTTAACTCAACAACTAATTTCTTTGATTGGAAAAAGCAAACCAATTTTGCTAGAAGAGCAGAGTATTGCCAAAAGCAACAACAAATTACATGTTTGTTTTAGAAACATAGTATTGTGTAGCTAAAGATGCTCTTAGAAATCATGTAACCTGTAGAATAGGAAACTATTCTATAGTACCAGGGAAATTATATATTACCCAGGATCACATAAAAGAGTGAACAAGTTTTCTGATTCATGGTCCAAAGCTGTATTCATTCTTTTCTCCTGTTCTTTTTACATTTTGTTTCTGGTGAGAGCTACTGCAGTCATATCTCTTGTTAAAAGAATAACACACCATTAGGGTTGTAATAACATTTGTTTTATGCACCATATTGCCATTCTACAGTTTGAATAATTCTAAATTCCCAAACACACCTGGTCCAAAGGATTTCAGTAATTGAAATTTTAGTGAGTGACTTTCAAAGGACAGCTATGGGAGCATTTAACCTAAGACAGTTCTTGGATTAATACTGTTACATATTTTATGAGAAGGGAAACTTTAGTGTCTTTTTCAGCATTATTTCTTAAAACAAACAAACAAAAAACTTTTTAATAAGTGAGCTTGTTTTCCTGTGTTATAAGAAGATTAAAGCTTATAAACCGTTCACAGGTCACAGCGTTATCATGAGATAACAATATTTTTGATCTTTAGGTTTAACTTGCACAGAACAAAATTTTATATCAAAATCTGGTTACCATCAAGCTGCCTCGGAACATGGCCTTGTCGTCATTGCTCCAGATACCAGCCCTCGTAAGTGTTCTTGTTCCAGAGGTCCTTTGTAAAAATATAAATCTTTAAGACTTAAGTTACAATACATACACAATTCATTTCATATTTTTGCTATTTATTAATCTTTCAAGCAACATCATGTCTCTAAAATACCATGCTGTAATTTTCCTCACTGAATTTTACTCATAACGTCACCCTTATGAGAGGGGACAGTTTTGCTATTCCCATTTTACAGATTAAGACACTAAGACACTTTAAAACAGAGACTGAGCAACTCAATTAATAATGTATCATATTGGCACTAGTGCCAAAATAACCTACAATGCATAGGAAATAATTATTTTTATTCCTTGGGTAAACTGCCTTGTCACGTGGTAATTATCTTTTCTCATTTCTGTTAGTCATCAAATAGTCGTACAGTTAAACAAGTATTAGTTTTAATGTAAACGATTATAATGTTTACATTAGAGAAATGAGAATATCAAATATTTGAGAATTCAATCCATCAGATAGTTGAAACTTGTTTTGGGACCCTATAAGGGTCAGGAAATGGAATTTAAATGGTAGCTAAAACTATCTGGAAGTTGAATGGCTGGCCTTGGAAGTAATGCATTTCCTTTCACAATCCATATTATGTAAAAGTAAGACGTGTCACAGGAAATGTAATAAAATGTTTAATTCAGAAGAGCATCAAAAATATAAAATGCCTTGGAATAAACTTTTAAAGTATGAAGATTTATTTTAAAAGAAAACGTAAAATTTCCTAACTGTTGTAAGTGGAAGAATGCCATGTTCCTGGATGGGTAGACTGACTATTATGAAGAGGTCATTTCCATCAAATTACGTATCACTATAATTTTATTCAAAATCCCAGTGGTTGGCTTTTTAACTGTATGCAAGGATATAAAATAAAACGTAATTAGTTAAAATAGAATATAAGAAAATCCCATTGGGGGGTGGGTAAATAGGGGAAACGTGATGGACTGATTCCAAAGTACATAAGGAGACATCTTCAGTTCAAAATAGTGAATTGAGCACAAGCATTTGTTCCCCTTCCCTTCTAAGATCACAGTGGTACAGAGAAGTAAAGAAGTGTTGGTAATGAGGAGGGTCATCAGAGAAGGAATCTTAACACATTTCTGAAAGATAAAAAGAGAGTATAAGCCCTTTGACAGGTAAAACAGAGTGAGGAAGGATATGTTCAGAATACACAGGGGGGAGCTTCGTCAGTGAAGAAAGCCAGTGAATACCCCAGCCTGGAGGGCCATTCCCTCTCTTGCCTCATTGGCTAGAACTAGTCACGTGACCCCACTCAAGGGGGCAAGGAAGTATGTGCCCCAAAACGCAGAGAGCCCACGATACTTGGTGAACAGCTCTACTGCAAGTGAAATCTCAGGTTCATTTTAAAGTGTGTTATTAAACATGGGCCATTACTACAGAGTAGATGAAACCACAAGATTTCTCCTTCATAGGTGGCTGCAATATTAAAGGAGAAGATGAGACCTGGGACTTTGGCACTGGTGCTGGATTTTATGTGGATGCTTCTGAAGATCCTTGGAAAACTAACTACAGAATGTACTCGTATGTAACGGAGGAGGTAATTTAATTTACAGTGTAATTATTAATTGATGGCTGCCAAAAGTTTGATTTTGGACACAAAGTCTTTCCAGTCCCGAGAATTTTAAACTAGGGTATGGTATTGATGAATCTATTTGGTACATATTTATTAATTATCTTAGTCAAAATTCTAACGTTTACAAGTACTATAGTCCTATTGTCTGCAATTTAAATGAACACTAAGTACAATTTTAAAGAGTTTAATAATTATATTGATACCTGTATACACTACCCAGGTTATACAAAGAAAATAGTATATGAAAAAACTGTATTTTCTGGCAGCTGGTTGGTTCATCCAGATATATTTCATAGTGATTAAAATCAAAAAGGATAAGTGGTAAAGCATTGCTTCTATTAATAACATTTGTGTGCAGTTTATGCATTTTTCTATGATTTTAATTGTTAATGTGCACATCATAGAAACTCAGAAACGATAATATAAAATTTTAATCACCCATAATTCTGTCACCCCAAACAACAACTATATTTTGGTATATTCCAGACTTTTTCTAATGACTAGTTTTCATATAATAGTAAAACATTTTTATCTTGTTCTTTTTTTAGTTGTATAAAGTAAATATTTTCTAATATTCTGATCTATTTGTAACATAATTTTAATAATTGTATAGTATTCTGTCATATGCCGTGATTTACTTTTTTCTAATGGAGGCTATTTATATATTTACATATATTTTTTTTACCATAATACGTATTACTGCATTGATTATCTTTGTTTATAATTTTTTACCCATAAGGACTTTTCCCTTAGAAGAGATTCCAGGAAGTGAAATTTCTAGATCAAAAGTTTACAACATTTTAAAGTTTCTTTCTGCATTATCTTCTTAAAGTTGCTTTCTAAGGAAGATGTAACATATATTCTCCAGTGATATATTAATGATCATTGTCTAGCTGACTTTCTTTTTTTAATCTTTACTAGTGTAAGACTGTGAATATGGAAGTATTGATTATTTTAGATGACTTTGAAAAAGTCTAAACTTATTTCTGTCATATCTCTTGTCCCACTATTAAATTCTCTCTAGCTTCCACAACTCATAAATACCAATTTTCCAGTGGATCCCAAAAGGATGTCTATTTTTGGCCACTCCATGGGAGGCCATGGAGCTCTGATTTGTGCTTTGAAGAATCCTGGAAAATACAAAGTAAGATTACCTAAGCTTCTAGTGACAAGATATTTCTCTTGAATAGTATAATATTAGGAACTTTCAAAGATTGAAATTAAGATACTGTTGTTTTAGTATTGGGACTAAACTTTTCTAGTGTTGGGAATTTCAAGGGGTTTGTGGGGCAAGAGTATTAAATTTGACCACACAATATATGCTACAGAATCAGAAGTATAGGAATTTTATCCCAGTGGTTTCTCACTGGCCTATGAGAGGTATTATAAAGCAATTTTCATTGCTTCTATTCAAACTATAGTTTTCTAGGCTTTTTTTCCCTAAAAGTTATTATTGATTAATGTTATTGTGACAGTATGTTATCATTTACTTTTACCGGGAATATTCTTGTAAAGTTGACTTTGATTTTTTAAGTGGAAAAAATGAGTAGAAACGCTGAACATAAACTTTCATTTGTGCCTTATTTAATGAAAATGTAGCTCTTTTAATAGAACACACAAAGGATGTGGTATCTTGGAGAGGCATATAATCTAAGCCCATAATATAGCAAAAGGAAAATTGTTCACAGGGATTTCCATGGCAAGTCAGAGTTTTTAAGCAAGTTGTAAATACCTGTTCATATTCAATTTAGCAAAATATAACTTGTTTTTAATTTTTTTTTCGTTTGTTTCTGAAGTCTGTGTCAGCATTTGCTCCAATCTGCAACCCAGTGCTCTGTCCTTGGGGCAAAAAAGCCTTTAGTGGATATTTGGGAACAGATCAAAGTAAATGGGAGGTAGGTACCGGATGGCAGTCTTCATACTCATTCTTAAGTTTTCAAATTTGTTAAAAAAGCTACACACTACAGACGTTACGTTCTTAACTTATTCAAGTTAAGGATCCAAAGCAAAAAATAATTAACTAAAGTGTATACATATAACAATAACAACAACAACAGAGAACAATTTTTCAATGCATTGAATTATGGCAGATAGTTCTGCGGCTACATTTTGTTTCTGCTAATGATTCATTTATATGTTTATTTTCTAAATTAACATTACAAAAAATACCCCATATTACTAAATTTAGACTTACCTCATATTAACTGTGTGCTTAATTGTATGATAAGAACCACGAGGCCTGGCTTTTCATTTCGTGTATCTGTTTCAAAGTCTAGCATCGCTCAGATTTGGATTTTAAATTCTAGACTTAAAAGCTCTTAAAAATAGATGTTGTGTATGTAATATACATTTATGAGAATATTTCCAACAGTAAGATTGCTTTTTCAAGCATAGGAGCAGATGCTTCTAAATGAAAATAAAAATGGTAAAAATGGCCCTTTTTTCCTGAGACTGATTTGTGCACTCTTGTGCAGAAATGGGCTATTTGAAAACTCCACCAAGAGTTTGAATATTTTGCAGATGAACTCATCATCATGTGCATGTTAGCAAGTAGAAAATCGAGTGGGAAAAAACCCTTTTTTGTCTTATTGCTGTTTATTCAAAGTCATTTACACATGGACCCCTATTTTATTTAAGATTGGTCATTGAAATTCTGACAAATTGGAAGGTTAATCTTTTAGTCATTAGAGTTTTGTTTTGCTTAGGCTTAGATTTTTATTATATTGGAAGAATGCTGAAAATTATTACTATTAGTTACTTCGGGGCCAATGCATCGACAATGCTTGTGCCTCAGTGTTTTGAGTCCTCACCATGTGCAGAGTTTGTGTGGGGTTTTGAGATCTTATGTCAAGAAGGTGATGACCCTTTCCCGTCCACAGGGGCCTTATGGTCTAATAGAAGTTTTGAGTAAAAGACCAACTGATTGGGAGAAGTAGGGGAGAGGTACCCTATAAAGGAATCTGTATCATTTTTCTCCAAATGGCAGTAGATTTTACTATTTTAATTATGCAGTGTTTAGGCTATCATTTAATTTACTCTTGGAATAAGGAGGCCATGCAGAATTATGAAATCGTGGAACTTAGAACTAATTGGACTTTATAGGTGTCCTTCCACTCTCTCCTTTTAAGATTAAAGAAAGCAAGTCTTAAAAAGCATGCTACTTTAGAAGGGGAAATCTTTTGGTTTTTGTGTGTCTTGATCAATGCATAGAAGTTGTCATTAGTGAATATACATGAATAATCAATATTTAAAGATGGATGTAAAATAGAAAATTGTAACTAGCGGCAGCTCCTCACATAATAAATTTCAGTTGTTAATATGATTCAGATTGTTCAAATCAAGTCTTCCTGAAAGTTCCTGGAGATAGTAGACATTTGGTGCCGTTCAGCCGATAGCAGAAGAGAGATTTATGTCTGGAGTTAGTCAAAAAGAAGGGACAAAAAATAGACTATTTATTTGAAATAGAGAATATTTGGAAATAGAAAAAGATAATGGAGTTAGAAGAAATAGTCAATTTGTAAAAGGATTTACAAAGAAAACAAATTAGTTTTCTTGGAGTTGAGAGGTGATTAAACCTTAAAGGTTTGGAAGAAAAAAAGCTATATACAATGAAGAATACTTGAGATATAGAATTCTTGCCATTGGTCTAGGACTGGTTGAAAGTAGAGAAGAAGCTGTAATTGAGGATAGAATTCTGAAGGCCTTGTAAATAAAAACCAGACAAGCCAACCTAAAAGCATATTTTCAATTTAATCAGTCTTAGAGCTGAAATGACTTTAAATTTCTATTCAGTTCTAGTATAGCGTATTCTGAAGAATATCTTTCTGGGCACTTTCAAATTTATTTTTCATTATTTCTCCCCTTTTTATAGGCTTATGATGCTACCCATCTTGTGAAGTCGTACCCAGATACTCAGCTGGATATACTGATTGATCAAGGAAAAGATGACCAGTTCCTTTCAGACGGACAGCTATTACCTGATAACTTCATAACTGCCTGTACAGAAAAGAAAATCCCTGTTGTTTTCAGATTACAAGAGGCAAGTACTGGGAAATCTTAGCTTGTTCTAAATTAACTATAAAAAAAACAAGATTCCATAGTACTTTCTTAATTTTATTTTAGAATTTGAAAAGCTACCTCTAGTAAGGTATTTTTTAATTATAATAAGACATTTAAAGTGAAAGCCTTCCTATTAAGTTAATGATATCTAAGACCAAATTCCATAGAAATAGGAAAGCTTTTGACAGTGAAAAGTATGTACAATTTTCTGTCCCACTGTAAAATCAGTAAATAACACGAATTTAACGCTTGAATAGTACTTAATTGTCAACATTATGGGGTATATCTTTCTTGACACATGCGGCTATTGTTGCAGTAAAATAAAAGGACAAGCTTCCACCTTCATTACTCTTCACTTTAGATACACATCTTAGCCTCAGAAGCTGTGTATTATTTGTCTTACACACACACACACACACACACACACACACACACACACACATGCACTTTATATTGTTTGAGTTAGATGCTATTCTATTTGTTGTGCTACTTGCTAGTTGTTTAAGAATAATTACTGAATTTCAATTGGTTCGCAAATTTTCCTTGACTAAAATACTTTTGACTATTCACTACTCACCTAACTCTATGCTAATACAGCTATAATTAAAGAAATTCTACCTTTATTTTTTTTTAATTATGTATTCATAAGCTTCAGAACATAATAAAAACAAAATTTTTATTTCAGGGTGAAAAGTGAACACTGAAAAGTATATATGGTTGTGATTTTTTAAAACATTTTTATTCATGTTTAAGGGTAATATGTCAGGCACATTGATCTAAAACCTATACTTATGATGATAAGTGTTCAAATAAATCTAGATCAATGTGTAATGTGGTATATTTCAGTTTACAAAAATGTTTTCACAGCATGAGCTCATTTTAGCCTTATATGACCAGATGAGAGACCATTCCTAGCCTATCCACCTGTTTGGGTTTTTTTTTCAACTTTTTTTATTGTGGTAAAATACCACAACACCACATAAAATTTACCACCTTAACTATTTTTAAGTGTACACTTCAGTGGTATTAAATACATTCATAATGTCATACAGCTGTCCCCACCATTCATCTCCACGATTCCTTTCGTCTTGTAAAATTGAAACTCTGTTCCCATTAAATACCAACTCCCCATGTCTCCCTGCCCCCAGCCCTTGGCAACCACCGTGTTACTTTCTGTCTCTCTTACTACTCTGAGGATCTCATACAAGTGGAATCATACAGTATTTGTCTTTTTGTGACAAGCTTATTTCACTTAGCATAGTCCTCTTAAGGTTCATCCGTGTATCATGCGCCAGAATTTCCTTCCTTTTTAAGGCTCTTCATTGTATGCATATACCAAATTTTGCTTATCCGTTCGTCTGTCAGTGGACCACTTAAGTTGCTTCCAAGTCTTAGCTATTATGAATAATGCTGCTGTAAACAATGGGTGTACAAATATCTCTCAGGATTCTGCTTTTAGTTCTTTTGGTTATATACCCGGAAGTGGGATTGCTGGGTCATATGGTAGTCCTATTCTTAGTTGTTTGAGGGACCTCCCTACCGTTCTCCAGAGCGGCTGCACCACTTTGCAGTCCCACCAGCAGTGCACAAGGGCTCCAATTTCTGCACCTCCTCCCCAACACGTCTTTTCTCTTTTTTCTTTCTTTTCTTTTCTTTTTCCTGGATAGTAGCCATCCCGGTGGCTGTGAGGTGGTAATGTGGTTTTGATTTAAATTTCCCTAATGATTACTGATGTTGAGCATCTTTCCGTGCTTATTGGCCATTTGTATATCTTTTGAGAAATGTCTATTCCAGTCCTTTGCCCATTTTTCCATTGGGTTGCTTTTTGTATTGAATGCTATTTGTATTGAGTTTTATGAGTTCTTTATGTATTCTGGATGCTAATCCCTTATCAGATAAATGATTTGCAGATATTTTTCTCCCATTTTGTGGGTTACCTTTTTACTCTGTTGATGTTGTATCTTGATGCACAAAATATTTTAATGTTCACGAAGTCCAATTTGACTATGTTTTATTTTGTTGCATGTCCCTTTGGTGTCGTATCCAAGAAACCACTGCCAAGTCCATTGTCATGAAGTGTTTGTTCTATGTTTTCTTCTAAGAGTTTTATAGTTAGTTTTATAGCTTTAGGACCTACCTTTAGTCTTTAATCCAATTTGAGTTAATTTTTGTATATGGTGTTAGGTAAGGATTCAACTTCATTTTTTTGCATGTGGATTCCAGCATCATTTGTTGAAAAAACTATCCTTTCACCATTGAATGGCTTAACACTCTTGTCAAAAATCATTTGACCGTGTATTCCAGGGTTTACTTATGGGCTCTCTATTCTATTCCATTGGTCTATATGTCTGTCTTTATACCAGTTACCACACTTTTTGATTACTGTAGCTTTGTAGAAAATGTTGAAATCTGGAAGCATGAGTTCTCAGGTTTTTTTCTTCTTTTTCCAAGATTGTTTTGGCTATTTGGGCTCCCTTGAGATTCCACATGAATTTTAGGATGGTTTTTTCTGTTGCTGCAAAAATTGCCTTTGGAATTTTGATAGGGATTGCATTGAATCTATAGATTGCTTTGGGTAGTCTTGACACCTTAACAGACCATGAACATGGGATGTGTTTCCATTTATTGTGTCTTCTTTAATTTCTTTCAGCAGTGATTTATTCATTGTACAAGTAGTTCATCTTCTTGGTTAATTCCTAAGTATTGTATTCGTTCTGATGCTATTGTAAATGAAGTTGTTTTCATAATTTTCTTTTCAGATGATTGTTCATTTTTAGAATATAGAAATGCAACTGATTTTTGTGTTTAACTTTTTATCCTGCTACTTTTGCTGAATTACTAGCTCTAACAGTTCAGGGTTTTCTACATACAAGATCATATTATTTATGGACAGAGATAATTTTACCTCTTCCTTTCCAATTTGGATGCCTTTATGTCTTTTTCTTGTGAATTGCTCTGGCTAGAACTGCCAGTACTATGTTGAATAGAAGTGATAAAAGTGGGCATCCTGTCTTATTCCTGATCTTAGAGGAAAAGCTTTCAGTATTTTACCATTAAGTATGACATTTGCTATGGGTTTTCATACATGACTCCTGGCCATCTGTTTTACAGATGAGGAGACAAGCTCAGAAAAGTAACCTACTTATCTAAGGTCACACAGCTAGTTTATGGTGGAACAGGCCTGGAAGCAAGGTAGTCTGATTGCAAATACTATCCTCCTGTTATCTGTCTAACCATTCCAAAGCAAGGCAAAGCAGTACTCCTGAGGAGCCAAGGGATGGAATTAGAGCTAACATAAGGGGAAGTTGTGCATAACCTGCTACTTGTCTAACTCATGCAGCAGATCTTAGCAATTTCCCTGATGTCTTTTTAATCTCCTTGATATTTTTAACATGGAAACAATACATATATCATGTGGGAAAATAAGTCCAAAACCAATACATTATGTATACCTTGTTTGTGGGTATCCATCATATAGAAATAGATTTTTTTAGATTAATTTGAACATTTATCATTAGAATTACATTTTAGATCAATAATCAACCTTATGAAATTTGATTATAAATATAATAGTATGTTTAACTATATTAACTATTGCTATAAGTGATGTAACAAAGCATGTTTTTTCCAAATGACGTTAACTTCTTGGCTCTAGTGGCGTTGTTGCCTCTTCTGCTCCCCTTGTGTCTATGCCAGGAAATTTCATTGTTACCACGAACAACCAAGTTTCAGCCTGCCAACAAAGACTGAAAAAACTCTAGAGTTTGTTATAAAATCAACAGAGTTAGAACACTGATGAAATTCTTGGGGGGAGAAAATAAATCAACTTATTTCTAAAATGACTATATCCCAAGCAACTGAAAAACATAGTTGTCTGTACTTAATGAAGAGTCAGTACAAAGCATTCAATTCCTTAAAAAAAAAAAAGTGAGAAAGTATTGAAATCATCAGTCACAATTTTTAGCTCAGGCACAATTTTCTGTTCACTTTCCTTCCAGCATGGACAGGTTAAAAGTGAACTACACAGTCTGAAGCAGATTATGTTTAGGTTTGTTGTAATTGAATGAGCAACTGAATGGACATACCTGGGCACTGGCTCCAGGGAAGCAGCTTTTCAGATTTTCCAGCCAACTTCTGTTGACTTCAGATTACCTCAGGTCTGAGGGCACTTGATTATAAGTACAGTTTATCTGTATTTCTTTATGAAATGGGAGCTGTGAAGGATTAAATAAGCTGAAAATAGTAGTGGGTAATATAAATAAGTGATCTAGGGAGGGAAAAAAAATTATTGCAATCATGTACATGGTTTACCCAACTTCATTCATTTTCCTCTTTTAATGGTGTTAAATGCTCACAATCTACATTTTTATCAACTGTCAAAAAAAATTGAGGGGGAAGTGTGGTCCATAGGGATATTTATTTGGTTTTTATTATACTTCATAATTTTTCTTTTTCTATTTTCACTTCAGTGAATCTAAATTGAAAATGCACAAGGTAGCAGAATTCTGATAGCTAATATACACAGATCAAGTCTTAGTCTGAAGAGGAAAGGCCTAGTATGTCTTATTATCAGTTACTGAAGTAATATAGTGAAGAAACATTTTCAGTTTCAGACCTGATGGAAACTTCCAGAAACCAACATTGAAGCAAGGCTATAGTACCTTCTCAAGTCTCAGGCCCTTTTTGAAGATTCAGAGGTTGTTTTGGCCTCTGTGCCTCCCTGTTAGAGAAGAGTATGAACGTGGCACAGAATTCTAGAAGTGCAGGGCTCTCTCACTCATCTGTATCCCCATGCTTAGCACAATTACCTGGCACATAAACTCTCAGGAGGTGCTTATTGAATAAACAAATGAGCAGCTTTCAGCCATCTTCTTCTTTGTACTCTGAAGAGACTTCATAACTCGGGAATTCATATCTGAGCTTTGCTAATTGGGTCTGGAAAATATGTAGGAAAATACTGCCTGTAAATATGTAGGAAAATACTAGCCGCTGAAGCACTGCTTCTTTTTTTGAGAATTGAGCAAAGAATAAAAGAATGAGTTCGTTTATTTTTATACTCTAAGAGAGTTGTGCTACCAAGGATTTTTCCATTTCAAGTGTGAGGTAGAAGAGGAAAGGAAGGCCCTTTCAAGTGTCACTAAATGAACGTAGTCACACAAGCCGCTTAACATACAAACCAATTCAAAGAATTTGATGAAAGGAGCTACCCCCATTTAATAAGATTGACCAGCAGAACTTGAAACTAATCAAGAATCACACAGTCAGCTCTAATTATATAAACGTCTTACATCTACCAGAATGGCAGTAATTCAAATGTATTCTCTCTTTATATTGACATTTTTAAAAATCTTTCTTTCTTGGTCCCTCATGATAGGCATTTTCTATTTTCTCGTGAAGGTAGACCTTCAGTTAAATATCATTATGGAAGGACATTTACTTTGTATTTTAGATAAAATACACTGTTATCTTGCAATACACCCCTGAGAGCTCAAAATTGTCACTTTGGTTTACTCTGGGACTTCTCTGATAAAATAATAATAATAATAATAATAACAATAATAATAGTGGCTACCCAGTATGTACCTGAAACTGCAACACACTGAACATACGTGCGACGAAACGTGAAAATACAGCATACGCAGTCGCGTTAGGATTTTTGTTAACAAGTGTTTCGAGGCATCGATTTCCTTGCATCTACACCTGTTTTCAATCAGATCCGTCTTCCATCTGTGAAAAATGGCAGGTACTTGGTACTATATTTCACAGGTTTTGTGGCCTGAAAATCATGGGCATATTTAACCGCTTAACAACTCAAGAATTCCATGGTGGAAAATGCTTTTCTTTAACTTTCTTTATGTAAGAAACTGTCCTTCAGCTCTGAATTTAACTAATTTAACTGGGACTGGTCTGATCTTTGAGAGATGTGAAACCAAATAATTCCAAGGCTCAGCCTTAATTTTGACAACATTCCTAACAGATTCACTTCCACAGTTTGGCCACTGAAAATAGAAGACAGATTGCTTTTAAGTTACTTTGATGATTTTAAACTAGAACTCTTAATTAACTGCTGTTCCCAAGATATGCACTGCATACCCCTGCCAAGTAAGAGGTAGAGAACATTTACTGATTCATCAAAACCTTAGGGACTTTACCTTGTTCCCTGAAACCCAGGTGATATTTTTATTAGGTTTTTTTGTTTCTTAAGTGCTTAGAAAAATTCCTTTTTCCTCCCATCAGAGACCATTTGCTCGATCTTAGACTTTCATCTTTCTCAGATTATTCTATTTTGTATTTTAATTGTGTTTTGGCAGGGTAAGGGCTGTCCCCAAAATTATCTGGTTTTTAACACTCTTTGATTCTTCCCACCCTATTTTTCTTTTCTTTTTCCTTTGAGAGCTACTTATTTTGTACTCAGAGGACACCCCGAGAAAGGATTGCTTCTCCATTTACCACTGATTACCTGCCAATGATTTTATTTGACCAGATAGAAATCTGTTTCAACTCAACTACTTGGCACATTTTCTCTCTGCTTCATGGTAGTTTTCAAAAGTTTACTGACTTTTTACCCAGTTTGATTTATTGCTGAGGGATGTCAGAGTGTAATGAATTATTCCTTTTTCCTCAAAGATACGATATGCTTTTACCGTGCAGGAGGTCGAATTCTTAACGTGATTTATGATGGCTGTGTTTAACTTCCCAGTGATAGGGCATTTGGGCGTTCTTCATGTTCTTTCTCTGTATTGTTTATGTGTGCTTATTTTGTATCTTAACATTCCCTTATTGATGGTGGTGCATTGCTTTTGTGAGTTGAAACTTTTTTCAACTACTCTTTTTTCAGTGAAAATGTTGAAGTACAAGTGTAATAAGCTTTACTTTGATTATAAACCTTCCACATGTTGTGATAGTTTGATTATTTACAAGCAAATTAAGTGACATGCAAGATATATTTAATGTCCCTAATATCGATTTTTCTGAATAGTAGATAAATGTCTTATCTCTATTTTGTCTTCTAGGGTTATGATCATAGCTACTACTTCATTGCAACCTTTATTACCGATCACATCAGACATCATGCAAAATACCTGAATGCTTGAAAAACTTCCGATAAGAGAATCTCTTCAGGATGATAAAATTGTAATAAACAGACTGGCAAGGAAAAAAGATTTTAAAACATTGGATTTTGTAGTGCTAAAAATGCTTCATTCTGTAGTTGAATCACCCTCTGAATAAATATATCAAACCTGCTTCTGATTTAAAAAGTTACTTTACCATTGTTCACATGGGAAATATTTAATACTTCACAGTTTTTTCGAGGTAATTTGGAAATCATTGTTGTGTTGACCTCAGGACACAGAATTTGAATATAATCCCATTGAAATCATGAAATGCTAACTCTGGAACAGAGAGTTTAAAGGTAGTTTAGCCTAAACTCCTCACCTTTCCAGACTTTAAGCCCCTGAAGGCGTGGACTGTCTTCTTCCTGTTCATTGTTACACACCTAGTGTCTAGCAACTGCTTGGCTTCTAGTAGTCATTGAATTGAATAACTATTTGTTAGTTGTTGAATAAGCAAGTAGGGTCAGAAAGGTTAAATGAATTCCCCATCATTACACAGTTATTTGTGGGAGAACTAAGATTAGAAGTCATACTTCCGGAGCCCAATCAATGATATTTCTTTTCTTATCTGTTGAGTCAAATAGATTTGTGGACATTGGTTTATGGACCTCTCTCAAGAGACAGGAATTAAATACTAGATTCAATCTGAAATTAGATAAGGAAACTTGTTTCATATGTTACTGTAGAAGATATTTTCCTTTAGTTATGTGCAGAAATTTAGCTTGATGAGCTCGCCAGGAACTTGTAAATACCAAAGTGTGTTCCTTTAAGAACTTAAATGGACACTCCCGATGACCAGGGATGGAACCTGGGACCTCAGCAGTGAAAGCACCGTGTCCTAATCACTGGACCGCCAGGGAAGTCCCCTGGTTGTTTTAAAAGAAATATATTTTTCTGTTAAAGAGCACAAAAGTTATACATTTTAAACATTCAATAAGAATGTGTATTACATGGTAATTGAGGAAGACATCAGGTTCTTAAAGTTATAAGTACTATGTAAATGTGAATTAGACAATACTAAAATTTTTTAATTCGTACTATTTAAATTATCAGTAGTCAAAGGACTGCCCTGGTGGTCCAGTGGTTAAGACTCCACGCTCCCAATACAGGGGAGCCGGGTTCCATCCCTGGTCAGGGAACTAGAGCCCACGTGCCACAACTAAAAGATCCCACACGTGGCAATGAAGATCCCGCATGCTGCAACTAAGGCCAAATAAATAAATATTAAACAATAAAAATAAATATTAGTAGTCAAGATTGAGCCCTACAGTGAGCTACACACAAAATGATTCTAAGTCTAAACAGACTTGTGTCCTCTAACAAGAAACATTTTTTAATTCACAGATTTTTTGCACGTTGTTGGTAATTCCTTTGTAAAGAAAAACAGTTGTGTGATCCTATGATCTTTGTATTAGTTGAGGATTTAACCAAAGAAACAGAACTAGTAGTAGATATGTACGTTAAGAGATTTTTTACAGGGACTTGGCTTATGTGATTGTGAGGGCTGGCTAAGCCGGTCCAAAATCCAAAAGACAGGCCATCAGGAAGGGAAGTTCAAAAGCAGGATGAGACTCCGTGGGCAGGGCTGAAGCTGTTGTCCACAGGTGGAACTTCTTCTCTCAGCCTCATTCAGTCTTGCTTTTAAGGCCTTCTAACAGTAAGGCCCACCAGATTATCCAGGATAATCTTCCTTATTTAAATTCAGTTGATTAGGGACTTTGATCATATCTGCAAAATCCCTTCAGAGTAACACCTAGATTAGTGTTTAATTGAATAGCTGGGAACTATTACCTTGCCAAGTTGGCACATCATTATAAGAAAAGAGTTGCTTTGCCTTTCTGCAGGGTAAATGCAAAAACATTTAAATAGTAAATAATTGCTAACATATAGCCAATGATAACTAATAAAGACAAAAGCCTTCAGTTACAATACAGAATTGACCATTGAGGATATACAGGGAGCCAATAAATTTTAACTTGCTTTTATGTGCCACAAATACTGACCTGGGGAGGTATGAATTCTCATATATACCTGTAAGATGTTTCCCCCACCAGAAAAAATTCTCAAAGTCTCTCACATAATAAGGAACCATCTCAATGACTTTATAATAAACAACAAATAACCTACAAATGAACCCCTAATACTAGTTTTGTTTGCTTCCGAAAGTCACCTGACAGAATCAGATATAAAAGGAGGCAAAGGAATTGACAGATTTCCTGGATCACTATAAATCTAAAACCCTCGTTAAGATCCCTTTAAGAAACAATACGATACAGTAAAGCCACCATTACTAGTAGCGGCAAGCCATGGAGTGGGTGGAGGTGCTTACAATATAGGTATCTGAAAGAACTTGTATCTAGAATATATAAAGAACTCCATAAATTCATTTTTAAAAAGATAAACCAATAGAAAAATGGGCAAAAGTTTCAATTAGGTACTTAACAAAATAGGACATAAGTATGATTAATAAATACATGAAAATGTGCTTAACTTCATAAGATTAGGGAAATGCAAACAAAAAATGCCACTACAAACCTACCTGAATGGCTAAAGTTAAGACAACAGAAATCCCAAGTGTTGGCCTGGCTCTCTGATGACCTGCTAATGGGAGTGTAATAGGCAGGGTTTGCTGAGATCGAACATACGGCCCTTCCTAATGATTCCACCCGAGGTTTACCCAACAGAAACGTATATGTAAAACCTACCTGAGAATGTTCAGAGCAACACTGCTCCTAATAGCCCAAATCTGGAAACAACCCAAATGCCCATCTACAAGAGAACAGGTAAAATCAGAGTATTCATACAGTGGAATAGTCCACATTAATGAACACACTAAAACTAGATGCAGCAACACGGAGGACGTCTCAAACACAATCTTGAGTGGAAGAATCAAATACAAAATATAAACTGTATAAATCATTTTGTACCATTTCATATAAGGATCCAAGCCAGGCAAAACTCATCCATGATGTTAGAAGTCAGGATGGGGTTACGGATAGCAGGGGGAGGGGCGGGGCCCTAGATAGAGGTGATTAGAGAGTCACATGCAAGGTCCGTTAGGGGACTAGTGACGCTCTCTTCACCTAGGTACTTGTTGCATGGGTGTGTTCACTTTGAAAATTCATCAAGCCATATACTTAAGATTTATACACTTTTTCATAGGTGTTATACTTTAGAGAAGTTTATGTTAAAAATCTATTAAGTAGTCATGATGTGGAGATCATAGATATACTACTGCATGAAGAAGAAAAAAATCCTGATATACCAGGATGCTTATTTGAGAGGATACAATTTCCAGTGGCCACATCATTTACAGATTCAAGTAATATTGTATCTCACTTAGAAACCACTTAGATGTGAAGGTGATGCGTGATGGCTTGTGAGTTCTCTAATTCTGAAGATGCAAGTGAAGAGTCTGGATAAAATTATTTCTTGAAAATTTAGAGTGGAAAAATTCCAAGCTGATATTTTTAAAAATATTTTTAATATGTGTCATAATAAGCTGTGACAAATAGACACGAATTTTGTATTGAAGTGTTCATAAACATATTTCAAATTAGCCAAACAACTTTTTTTGCATATTCTCATCAGAAAAATGCAGACTTCCTCCTGTTCAAGGTTGTCTTGTATTTGGCCACGTTGGACATACACGTTGGATGATAGTCAAAGGGGGTTTACTTTTGATGTATGAGATCATTTTCACAAGCAAGTTCTTTGTGTATATTTTGAGTTGTAAAACATGAATTTTAAACATTAATGTTTAATAAATGTTGAAAGCCAAGAAGATGAAAGAGTGCTTACACCAATCTGTGTCAACATCTTCGTGCTTCTTACTTTCTTAACAGTCTTGAGAATTTAAGTTCTGATTCAAACACACTTTAAAAAAAAAGAATTATTATAATGATACTTTCAGAAGAAGAAAACCTGATATGTGTCCCACTTCCGTAGGTACCTTCGGCAGCTCATTTCATCCTTATCATGCTGATTCCTCATCTGAAAATGGCGTAGACAAGAGCCCCTTCACCCTCTAACTCACAGGACCGTGGAGCATAGCAAGACAAGATGCCCGTATGAAATCACTCTCTTCCTACCCAGATGTTAGTGACCAGTGCTTTAGTGCCAGTGGACTTCAAAGCGAGGAGTGCTCTTTAAGGAGAGTGCACAAGACCGTCCACGGGAGTGTAATAGAGCTTCTGCCTGTGTTAATTTTTATTTCATTCCCTCCTGCTAAGATGTGTATTTTTCTGCATCCTTTATAATATACATAACACTGTGGTATGTTAATACATACAATTATACAGAAATAGTTCATGTGCTGGGGATACATGTGGCAAGTGTGAGACCCTCAAAGGTCCCTACCACAGCTTTGTGTGTAAAAGAAAAGAACCTGTGAGGACCAACACAGAATATCTGCTGTGCTATTAATTTGTACTTTGCCTGTTCCCAGGCTGCTTGGCTGTAGAAATAAAATATTTTCCTCCAGGAAAACACAGTTCATAAACTTCTTCACATCTTTTAGTAGCCTTGGCCAATCCAGAGAAAATGTCCTTTCGGTCTTCAAAGATAAGAAAAGGAACCTAGATCCTTGTAGTATTTGGCCTGAGTCCGGGACTCCAATCCAAGAGCACTGAATTTTTCATTTCCTTCTCGTCTCTTTGGCACCAGGTGTCAGTCTTCCGTCACTGGTGATGCTTAATGAGTGATAGTAGGGGTGAAGAAGAGAATCCTAGCACTTCCTCTTTGGGATGATAGCAGTATGTATTCAACCAGTCAAATAAATTAACATTTTCATCTTATTGGGTTTGTTGGACAAATTCAAATATGAATGGAAAATGAGGCTTGGAGGTGGGAACTGAGTGAGACAGGAGACTTTTTTCTTTTTTTAATTTATCAAGATGGTATTTCAGAAAACTTTCTGACATCTAGCTAGGGGTGTGTGTGTGTGTGTGTGTGTGTGTGTGTGTGTGTGTGTGTGTGTGTGTGTGTGTGTGTGTGTGTGTGTGTGTGTGTGTGTGTGTGTGTGTGTGTGTGTGTGTGTTTAACCCCTGCATGCAGAGTTGTAATATTGAGCACAGGTTGTTCAGGTGATGGATTGAAGGCGTATTGCCTTTTCGGTCATTGCTGGATAAATAGGATTGTTATTCTCAGAAGACTAAAACCTAGTCCTTTTGGTTTTCTCCGAAAATCATTTCAGTAAAAACACTGCCACCCAGTGTTTTGATTAGGAGAAGCACAACAGACCACACACTAAAAAAAAGTTTTCCAGAATAAATAGCAAATAACCCTTTTTTTTTTTTTTTGGTTATATATAAAGAAAACCTGACGGACTATAGAAATTTGCTGTCTTCAATGTAGAATAATGCAGCCCATGTCTTGCTGCATGGTGCAGAGAAGCTGTACACAGCTGCTGGAATGATCCTTTCGATTTTTAAATATAAATTCTAAAATAATCCTCCTAATAGTCCAGCCTTATTCAGTTGTTCTGACCTGGCTCATTGTACGAAGTCCAGGCTGAGGGATTATTGTAGGTGCTCCCTCACAGGGTAGCTGTGAGACTTACAGTACAAACCTTGAACAGGGCCAGTCAGGTCAGAACTACTCAATAAGCATCAGCTGTTGTATTTAGTTTTCTTCATCACTTGGATCTGTGACTACTCTGATTATTAAGTTTTCTATAAGAGAACAGATAAATTATTGTGGGTCTTATTATGCCCTTTTCCCCACTGAAATTATTATTTGTCTAATATGAACTTGATAAAAGAGGTTTATTAGGAAACAAACATTCAACTACAGCAGAATGGATTCTTTTTTCAGGAGTGCCAAGGAGAAAGAAATCATGTGGAGGGGGAGGGGAAAGCTCACTGAAATGAAAAGCATTGGGCCTACGTCTTCAAGCCTGGGTAGCACTTTGCAAAGTCAAGAAGAGGTGAGAAGACATTCTAAGCAGCAAGCACAGCCCAGGAAACAAAGACATCAGAGACCCTGGCAGGGTTAGGGGGAGGGGAGACTGGCAGAGCTGCACCAGAAGATGTTAGCCGCAAATTGTCAATAGGTTGGAAAGGCACCCATGGCACTGAAACCTGTTGAACAAGTAACAGTGAGGTACTGAAGGTGTTTCCAGTAGGGAAGAGGCATGCTAAGACTTGTGCCGTATTCACATTATTGTGGTCGAAGGGGAAGGTAGTAAAGATGAGGGAGACAGGGAGACCAGATGGACCTCATCTCAGGGAGAGCAGATGAGGGCTGGCACTAAGGCGGTAGGGATGAAGAGAGGGTGCTGGGGCTGAGAGACGTTTCTGGATCTACATGGTTTAGTGACCAACTGAAAGGGACACACCAGTGTCTAGCCTGGGAGGCTGGGGAGGTGGTAAAAACACTGAATCAGGAAATACATGAGAAAAAGAAGAGGTTTGGGAAGGTAGAGAGGGAGTTCAATTTCCAATACATTAAGTTTGAAGAACCTCCAAGTGGATGACCTTCACAAGGACATCCAAGTGAAGACACCCAGAGCTACATCATTCTGGATCTCAGAGAGGAAGCAGGATCTAGAATTGTAAAGATATGTAGATTTATACATCATTGCCGCTGTTGATCACCACCAGATATCTCTGGCATGGATGGAAGAGTGCCAAGCATTCCTCCTTAAAGAAAAAAAAAAAAGAACAGAAAGTGGAGACTATGAAGAAAATGGGAAAAAAAACCACAACACTCTGAGAAAAATAGCACCAGGAGAGAACTCTTGGGTTTCAAGCAGCAAGGGCTCACCATCCCAAATTCTACAGGACAGTCAACTAGAACAAGGACTGAAAAGAGGCCACTGGATCTGGCAGTTGGGATGGGACCCATGACCTTATTATGAGTGTTTTCAATAGAGTGGTGAGGATAGAAGGGAAACTGAATGGAAAGTGAAGGCATTTGTTCATTTATCCCACAAATATTTATCAAGCACCTATTATGTATCAGGCACTGTCCAGGCCTCAAGGATAGGGCAGTAAACAAAACACAGACTCCTGTACTCATGGAGCATGGACGCCAGTATTGTTCACAGACTACTCTTCAAAGAACATTCCCTAAGGGTCTGGGAAGACAAGAGACTAGACAGTTTTTTGAGCAGAAAGGTGAAGTCAAGGGAAGTGTTTCTTACAGGCTGGTAAGGCTTGAGCTTGTGGCTGAATCACGATAGATGGAGAGGAGAGGTTGGAGAAGACGGGAGGGAGGAGGTAACAGAGACAGAGACAGAGAGAGACAATCACACAAAATCCCCTGCAGTTGCGGAGTGGGTGTTTAACCTTGGAAGGGTGAGGGGTCATTTTTTTCCTCCAAGACAGGAAATGATTTGACAGTTCATATCTGATGGCCTCCATTTTCTCTGTAAATGAAGAGACAAGCTGAGAGCAGATTGAAGGAGATGGTAGACAGCAATTTGAAGAACTGAATCAGGAAGTAGGAAAAGAGCCAAAGGACACAAAGTCAACCTTAACTTCCAAGCAGAGTTGTATCCAGTTAAGCAATAAGAATATGTAGCGGTGTGTTTGCTTAACACACACCTACACATTCATGCTCAACAGAGGCTGCACTGAGCCTTCCTCAAGCAGCAAAGGCGTCTTCTCCTCTGTCCCCAGCCCCCAGCTCTTGTGACTATAGCAGATATTTATGTAGGGATCAAATTCCAAGAGATCAAATACTCTCTTTTACTTCTCAAAGAAAAGCAATAGTTGTTAGGGAGTGTTTATTGGCCAAGTACTCAATTTTATTTACTTTGGCAGATCTAGTCACAGGGGAAAGCAGTCAGCCTACCCCTACCCACTTTTCCTCCCCAATCCTACCCCACCCTACCCGATTTGATCCTGCAGAAATACCAATGACTGCCCCGCCGCACTCTCTAAATCCTCAGCCACTTTTTTCATGAGTGTTGCTGTACCAATTGACCTTCAAATCCAGCGTTTGAAAAGCACAGAGAATAGTAGTAAGATGGACTTTCTCCAGGTAACTGCCTCCCATTCCTTTGGTCTCATCACCTGAGTCAGAAAAAGCCTCTTCGCCTTCTTCCTGAGGACGTTTGTCCCGCCTTCTCAGTGACCCTGTGCCCAATGCAATGATTCTCAGCTCCAGACCCGCCTGACAGGACAGTGTCCTCTGCCCATTAATATGTGTACTTCTTGGGCTTCCCTGGTGGCGCAGTGGTTGAGAATCTGCCTGCCAATGCAGGGGACGCGGGTTCGAGCCCTGGCCTGGGAAGATCCCACATGCCGCGGAGCAGCTGGGCCCGTGAGCCACAACTACTGAGCCTGCGCGTCTGGAGCCTGTGCCCCGCAACAAGAGAGGCCGCGATAGTGAGAGGCCCGTGCACCGCGATTAAGAGTGGCCCCCGCTCGCCGCAACTACAGAAAGCCCTCGCACAGAAATGAAGACCCAACACAGCCAAAAATAAATATAAAATAAATAAATAAATAAATAAAAGATTACTATTAAAAAAAAAAATATGTGTACTTCTTAACACCAAGATCTTTTGGTTGAACACAGCTGTCTTAGCCCTGGGTGTATATTGACACAGATTTCCAGTACCACTGCGGGAAGGTTCTGCTTACCTATTTAGATGATTCTCCTCAAGTGCCTTTACCAAGTGGACTGATCACCCATTAGCAGGCAGCACTGAGAAGCCTGGGCTCTTGACGACAAGGGAAGCCATCTCAGCCCTGGCAGCTCACCTCTGGTCTAGGACTTCTTTTACATGTAAGAAAAATAAATTTCTATCTTGGTTAGGCCACTTGAGTGTTCTGTCCTTTGCAGCCAAATTTAATCCTTTTATAAAAGGATAAGTCATTTATAAAATGACTGATCGTTTTTGTCTGACTTTAATATAGCTTTATTGGCTTTCTTTTTATTTATGTTTGGAACACAAATACAAATCAATGTGTGGGCCTTTTACTTTCAACTATTATCCTTACATTTCAATGTGTCTGTAAACATCATACAGTTGGGTTTTTAACCTTTTAGCTATCTAGTACATTAATGTTTACTGTGACTGCTGATATATTTGGGCTTATTTCTACTCTTATCTAGGGCCACTCTGCTTCTTCTGCTTCTTCTTCCCAGTCCACTTCCTTACTGTGACTTTTGGAAGGGACTTTTTAACTTCATATTTTCTTCTTTACCAATATAAAAGCAATAAACTCTCTTTTCTTACATTAAAATGTCCACATTTGCATTTAACACAGTTGAGAATAAATCTCTCTACCCTCCTCCAAAGCAGTACCAGGAACTAGAATGTTTGAACCCCCATAATGCTTTCTTGTCTTGTGTAATAACCAGCTGGTACTTTCTTTCCACTGTGCTTTACTTAGCAACCTCCTATTCCAAATTAGACAGGAATATATCATTGTCCTATAGCCAGTGTGTATTTGGATATGCTTACATACTTATATATTTATTTATCAGCCATCCTTTTTTGAATTTTAGACCTTTTTCTCCCTGAAATACATAATTCAATGAAGGTGAGTTGATGGTAAATTCAGTTTTTGTCTCAAAATATGAATAGTTTTCTCTCAGCACTTTATAAGGAGTAATCTCCACTGTCTATTGGCTTCTGATTGTACTATTAAGAAGTCTGCTGTCAATCTAATTGGATTTTTCTTCTTTTTCTGTAGGTAATCTGTCTTCACTTTTAGGATTGCCTTTGTCTTTATCTGTAGTTTCACTGCAGATATAGATTGGTTTTTACTTATCCTGCTTGAAATGTGTTGTCTTCCTCAATCTGAGCATTCAAATGCTTTATCAATTCTGGAAAGTTCTCAATCACTACCTCTTTATATACTGCCTCTCCTATATTATATCTGTTCTCCTCTGAATACTAAGAGGATAAACTAAGAGGATAAAAAAAATGTTCAAATAGCTTCCAGCCAGTTCAGATCACTTGCCACCAAATAAGTTGCCAAAAAAGCTTCCAGGCTTCACATTTCAAAGCTTATTTTGTAACACTGGATGGTAAACCCATGCATGGTTGGGTATAATCCTGAGGAATTTGTGGGGTCTGGGTGGTGGATACCTTCCTTCAGTAAGGAACTCTTTTTCATCTCCCTGATGTCCTGGAGTGTGACGAACCTGAGAAACTTTAAGTGAATATTCTCATCTTGGGGTTTCCAGACTGTATTTGTGGTAAAATTCAAATCTTAAATCTATGGTAGATGAGAGCTGTTGTGACAAAGTCACAGGAGATAATATTTCCCCATCTACTCTCAGCCAACAATGATGAGTTTTCTTGTCATCTCCCTTTGCAGAGAGTCAGATTTTTTCCCTATTCTTTCAATGAACATACAGCTTTTTACAGATCCTAGCTTTGCGCAGAGATGCTTCTAGGTGCTTCTAGAAGAAGCCTCTAAAATATCCTGTTAATGCCTGTTAGTGCCCACAATTTCTTTCAGCAAACAGTACTGTCCTGGAAAAACGCGTATGCTCTACCATTAACAAGGGGGAGAAAAAGGCCAGTATATAAAATTTGTACTGCGTAAAAATGCATAGGAATATCTCAAAGAAAATATTTCAAAAGTTTAACAGTTACCTTAAGGTGGAATTATTGGTGATTTTCCTGTACCTCTTTATACTTTCCTAAGTTTCTATGATGAACATGTATCATTTTGATAAACAGAAAGAAAAATTCCCAAATTAAAAAAAAATTACAGCAATGTTTTATTAAGTTGGGAGAGAAAAATGGCAAGGAAACGAGAGGCTTCTTCCTGGACCTCACATCAAAGTGAGGAATGCGTCCTCTCACTGTGCTTGTCCTGTAAATCTTTTTTTCCTGCACTTTTTGTTCTGACCTTGACCTGTCTTACAGCATTTGAACTGGTCCCAACAAGCTCAGCTTATCAGGTTTTCTTATATAAATATGCTTTCTTTTGTATCTCCAAACATCTTAAGTATTGTCGACTTTTTTTCCTTCTAACTCTAGAAACTTCACCTGGGTTAGCTCTGCTGGGAAGCCCTTCTGTATGGTGAAAAGGACATAGGCCTGACATAGCTGAACTTGACTCTGCCTTGCTCTCTCACCTGCTGTGACCTTCAACGAGTTACTTGAATACTCTTGAGTCTCAGTTTCTCCTTGTTAATTTGCACTCTTAGATTAGAAGCGATAGAAGCCCAGTTCAAGTTGATTTGATGCAAAGTCATAGCCTCTCGGAAGCACTCATGGAAGGTTTGACTACCTACGCTCCAGAAATACAGGACTCTTTACTACTGGATCCAGGAATGCAAACAGCAGGGTTTTCTTTGCTACTTCTCCCTGCATGTCAGTTTTATCCTCTAGGTGTTTTCCAGGTTTTATGACTTCTGTCTTCAGTCACCAGGAAAGAATTAAAATCCTGGAAGAGACTTATTGGTCAATTGTGAATAAGACGGCTGCTCCTGAACCAGGTGGGCAGCATAAGTTAAGAACCACATAGAGAATGCCCTGGAGGTACAGTGGTTAGGGCTCTGGGCTCCCACTGCAGGGGCCACGGGTTCAATCCCTCGTTGGGGAACTAAGATCCTGCATGCCACGCAGCGCAGCCAAAAAAAAAAAAAAAAAACATACAAAACCTCATGGTATACGATGCAGGGTTAGTTCCTAGAAGCATGTGGTCTTAGGGGGCAACCCCACGGGTGTCTACTACAAGTCCCTTCCTTATTGCATTTTGGTAAGAGTTTTTGAGATAATGTATGTAAAGTTCATTAACTCTTCTAACTGGCATCTCTCCAATGCCTACTACATGATAAGTACTGTTCTAAGCAATGGAGAATCAGCAGAGAACCAAATAGACAAGCAGCCTTGTTTTAATGGAGCTTATAGTTCAGAAGAAACACTTGACTCACAGTAACCACTCAATACATACTGGCCATTAAGGTGGCCCATTAGCACGTGAGTGTGGGGAGTAAAGAGAGTTCTTTAGAGTGAAATCCTGCAAACACATACCACCCTCAATGGGACCTGATGTCTGCTAGCTGACTTCCAATGGAAGACGGAAGATTAGATAACCAGTCCCACTGGGGTCACTGCTGCCCTCTCAGGTTCACTCAGGAAGAACCAGGAAGTCCCCAGATGCAGCTGTTGGCTAGAATTCAGTCTCTGGGACAGTCCCCAGCTGTGGCCTATGCCATATGGCTGAGCTGCATGCGCGACCCTAATGCAAACATGCCCCTGCCCGGCTCCCCCAGTACTCCTGTTGCCATCCCTTCCCTTGTCCTTCACACATTCCCAGTTGCTCCAGCCAACTTACAATGCAAAGTGTCTGTGAAGCACTGGACTTCTGTAATGTGCAGGAGACCAAGAGGGCTAAGCTTTTGGAGGTGGGCACAGTTGCAGCACTTCTAGTCAGAACATCACAGGCAAGGCATAGCTCTTCCTGACTCCGCAGATATGGGTCTTAAACGTAGAGGCCATGACACTGGTCCCTGCTGTCCCTGCTCAGGCTGTGAGTCTCGAGTCTTGTGTGCTCTGTGTGGGTTGGGACAAGAAGGCAGAAACGACATGTCACTGTTTTCCCTTGAATTCCTCAAAGCAGCTGCTCTTCTACCAGAGGTGGGCGGGACGTGTGGGGAAAATGGTAACACCGACCCGGATTCATGGGAGGTATAACCAGGAAGCCACTTTACTCCCTGAGGGTCAGATTCCACAGGACACAGTTGAGAGGGAGGACCAGACCCTGGGGTTTCACAACATGTACCACAGAACCTTCAGGTTTCCTTGAAAACACTTCTGGAGCCACCACCCGAGGGACAGGTGGCGACACCTGATATACACCTGGACCCCACTCCGCCCCCTCCACCACAGCAACTCTGCTTTTGAGTGCTGCTTGTTCGTGGGTCCAGGGAAGATTTTAGTTTGAATAAAAATTGTCTTATCCTATATATACATATTATATGTATATCTCATACACACACACACACACACACACACACATAGATGATTGCTACAATCTGTTTCATCAGTGACACTCTATGTATGATTTCTGCATCTGATGGGTAAGTCAATCAGAAGATGGTTTGTACAAATTCAAAGTTTTAATGGCTGTCAAATCATAAAAGGAAGGGTATTTGCCCTGTGCACATTGTGTTCACTTAGGGCGCTGTCAGCCGGCCATGCGCATCTTATTGCACGTATGAACAATGGATGAAGATCTTGAAGACGTCTTAGCCATACAGGGACTGCATTTCGAAGAAAAAAAAAGCCATTTTACAAAATATTGAAGCCATTCACATTATACAGCCAACCGCAAGAAAATACTGAAAATGAATATCCAAAGAAATATTTTAATTTTGAAAAAAAGTCTCTCAAAACAAGGATTACAGAGCTTCATGTTGCCATATATACATGTAAAAAAAAAAATATTTCAGGACCCTGCATTCTCAATGCCCATAAAGGTGCAGTCACCTAAATTCCTATTTCTATAATCAACATTTGACTGTCGCTTACACTGAATACGCTCTTTGTTCAAAGTGTTTTCTTTTTTACATCATTATGCTATTGGACAAAACAGGTATTTGTGCAGTACAGGAAAATATTAAAATATATTTTGAACTCGGTTAAAGTGCACAGTACATTTGATAGGAAGTAACTGCTAGCTGCCAATCCAAACGACTATTTTCAGTAACCCCTCCCTCCTTGCCTAGACCGGAGGGCAGCCTTGGCGTTGGCTGATGTAAGTCTGCGCTCAATTTCAATGCATACTGTCCTCCCGGTGTCTTTTCTTTTGTGTTCGTCTTTACGTTTGGCTTATAACTTGTGGTTGCTGCTCTAAAAACTTACAATGGCTTTTCACAGAGCTGACGATGCAGTCAGCATTCGCAAGATTTTGAAAGACGAGTTACTGGGCTGTCTGTAACTGCAGGGCGAGTGCACACGCACGTAACTGCCTAAAATAGGTTGTGTGTCTGTGAAGTCTTATGTGACTCTCTCAGACCAACACGGACGCCTTTCCTTAGCTGGGTTTTCTCTAGTCATTGCTTTCTTTGAACTTGCTCCCTCCTGGGCCACTCAGCCTCACAAACGCTACTTACTTCACCTTCTCCTGAGCCCGCCTTGCTCTTGCATGCACCTACTCCACCAATTTACTGACTCACTTCTGCGGTTTCACACCAGAGGCTGTGAATCTTGCCGTGTTTGACGGACTACTTTGAAAGCCACCAAATAAGCTGCCATAAAATAAGCACGTCTACATCTCAGAATAGTTTCCTCTTTTAAAACGGGCAGCCGCAGGAAGTGCTGGTTTCCTGATCCAGGTCCTATACGCCTTCAGTTAATTCTTGATCACTCTCCGCCGAAGCTGCCCTTAAAAAACTTTTCGGTTAAACGATAACCTTTTTCTCATCTCCACTTTCCTATACCACTTCCTTATTATCTACCTTTGGTGCTAGATTTTTAATTACCCAAGTTACAGTGCAAAATTACACTACAAGACACATGATGCCAACACTTGTTACTTCTTCGTGTTAAAACGTGAATGTTTTGTGCATAGCAAAATAAGTATGAACCCAAAAAAATAACTGTTCACATTTTATCTTCAAGTTTAATATGTCTTTTTTTTCTCCATCACAGCTATTTACAAACAACTTTGGGGCGCTCTCTTGATTTCTGTCAGCTCATTATATCAGGGGACAACAGGGCTGCTGGAATGTAGGAAGCTGGATGGAATGCAGAAATATAAATAAGACCAATGTTCCAGAAACCAAAGTATAAATAATGCCTCCCCAGAAAATAGTTGTCACAGAAGCACCTGCTTTTTGCTTAAAAATTTTTTTTTTGAGTCATATACACCAGAAAACATGACTATGGAGACCTAGAACTACTTGCACACCAAAGAGGATAGAAAATAACTCAATATTTATAATATTAAAATAAAGTGTTTAACCACAAAAAAGCAGTAATAAAATAGTTTCCTAATTTACAATTTGCATCCAAAGGATGAATAACAACTCACTAATAAATAATATTTATATAAATATTTTGTATGTCGAAAATAGTTTTTTTAAAAGGCAATGGTCTCAAGAAACTTCTTGAAAAATTTGGTGGCAAAAAACCTGACTGCATGTTGCCCTCCCCACCCACCCCCAAAATACACATCGCGTTTGGTTTTAATAAAACAAATGCATCTTGCTGCGAAACGGTTGTGCTTGGTGTTTTGGTAATGGCAGGGGGTGAGCATGGAAGGGACGAAGGAGGTTGTAGAAGGCATTGATGAGCTTCTTGGTCCTTCACAACCAGCTCCCTCATGGGGTTTTAGGCAAATACCTGTCAGGTCTTAATGTCAGAGTCAGTTATGAAAGGTAGAAAATCTTCTTTTGTGTCCTCCCGTCAATTCAACTAGAGTCGGGGAACTGACAAGCAGTGAGTGGGAGGTTGGAGGGGGCAGGTGCTGAGAGGAGAGTTTAAGATCTCTGACCGGAAAAGCATCTGAGCCACGACCCAAAGGACAGGAGTTGGTCTCATGTGAATAGAGCCTTTGTTACAGTTACATCTAGCAATGCTTGAACGGTGATGCCCACTTTGACCAGGCCTTTCTCTTCAAGGATGTGATGGGGCAGACACAGTTTTTCCTAAAAGGAAGAAGAACAAAGCATTGATTTTTAGATGACTGGAATCTAATTATAAAATCTCGAGACACCACTGACAGGAGTTAAGTCGAGCTCTGAAGTATGCCTATCTAATCACTTCAGACTGTGCTCTCTCCCTAGCTTTCAACTCATTTTGCAAAGACCTTTTCTGTGTTTGCAAAGAAAACAATGATTTTCCACAAGTGAGGGTTGTTCTAGAAAGACTTCCAATCATCCTGAAATGTGCAAAAGAGCTAAACATTTTTTAAAAACCTTGACACTAAATAAGTGAGCTACATACCGTCAGTTGGAAACCACCCACCAAGAACATATTAGCTTATATTCTTATAAAGCAAAATTTCACATAGCCTCTCACACATTTTAAAGGAAATTGAATACTCATTTATACAGACCACACACCATTCTACTGACCATAAATCTTGATTTAGTTCATTTTATTTCCTGTGATCTCTGGAATGGAGGCATGCTTTCTTCACAGTTTATGAACAGCCTTGTAAATAAGTAATTTTAACCACAGCATTTAAGAGCCTCCCTTTTAAGACTCTTTTATAAAACTGTCAAAGACACAAATATCCTGCTACTTTCTCATATTGTATTTTTGCTCGTGGGAAACGTCCAGCACATACTACTCAAGGAAGATAATCAAGGCGACTCACTCCCTGTGTATGGCACCCTGCACGCTCAACCACCAGTTTACAAAAGAGCAAAAACAAAATAATTTTACACTTTTGTCATTTGACCCTGGTCTGATACCATACAAGGGAATCTCCTTCCAGAGTGTGTCTCCTTGGCTGGGAAACAACTCCACAGCGAACACTCCCTCTCATCTACCCAAAGATGGTGTGTTTTCCACAGTCCAATAACCACTGGTCTTAAGGACAGTTGAAAATGGGAGCTGCGTCAAGCCCCAGGCGGTGGACACAGTGTTTAACATGAAGCCAATCAGGTCTCTCTGGTCAGCCCTGCTTCCTTGCAGTTCTCTTGCTGGAGGAATCAGATATTCCTGCTGCGTCAATGCACGACTCTCCACTAAGTACCCCAGATGCAGGCACTGTGCTCTTAAAAAGATCATCCAAAGACACATCATGACATCTCCAAGAACCTGTCCCACAACCTCAAAATGTTGGTGGGCTCTACACTCGCAGTCTTACCATCCCCCATCCCTCCCACTTCCCTAACTTATGGTAAATTCAGAGTATCTCAAACTCTGACTCCAGGCCTTGAGAAATGGCCACTTGTCAATATAAAACAGCCGATCCTTTAAAACACAATTTTAACAATTATTTCAAGTGGCTGCTGTGTATCAAATAGGATTATCTTGTCATCAGTGGTGTGTTGAGGGGAGGCAAGTTTATGCTGCTTGCCAACTTAGCAGCCAAATGTCAGCCTGAGAAAGAATAGGAGGTTCTGCCTGAGTTGTGAACTGGGCACTAGGCCAGGATGGACGGTGCTTTCTCCTTCTGTCGCAGCCAGAGGTCAGTGGGTACCCTTTCCTGACACCTCCTGCTTACCATGGGCTTGTGAAATCACCTGACTCTCATTTCATTGGTAAGGCTGGTCCCACGGGGGCAGGGATATATTTTCCTCATTCTTATGGCTTCCAAAACACCCCAGTAGGATATTATAAATGGCTGCTAATTATGGTTAAGTACCTGGTGCAAGGTATTACTTGGGGAGAAAAATAAGTCTTCACTTTATACCATATGCTAAAATCCATCTGAGATGAGTTGAAGAGTTAAATGTTAAAGTCCACAACATTCCTCCCAATAAAATATAGATACGTATTTAATATTTTCTCTGGTAAATGGATGGGGATGAAAAAGTGATATAAAAATCACAAAGGAAAAGGTAAAAACAATTGATCACCTGAAAGTATACAGCTTGTGTGTGTCAAAAAAAAAAAATTAAAGGATAAACAACAAACTGTAAAAAAAATCATTTGCATCAAATTACAAAGGGTTTTATATTGACACATAAAAGCTCAACAAATCAGTGAGAAAAACACTGAGACCAACAATGGAGCACTGGGCAAGGAATGTGAATAGAAATTTTAAAGCAATAGATTTGCCCAAGGCATTCTGAACAACATATTTTGCTTCTTGACCTCAGTGTTCCCCTATGTTTAGTCACAAACGTTCCTGAATTCTAGAACTAATATTTGCACGAAGCCTAATCTCTGTGACACATGGCTTTGAGGGGGCTATGCTGAGTCCTGCTTGAGCTGTGACATGTCTCCACTGATCAGTGGTGGCGCCAGTGGTCTGCAGAGTTGAGTTTCCATGCTCGAGGTCATGCTTGGGAAGGGCTGGGGCTCCAGAGAAACAAGGACGGGAAGATACTGAGGCCTTAGCCTCCTGCTAACAGGATGTTGGAGTTAGCTTAAGGTCATCCCCTCTCCCAGGCATTTCTCACCTTCCTGGTCTCCTCATTGCTAAACCAGGTGCAGAGTTCAAAATTCTCCCTTCCACCCTTACAGCTGGTGACAAGGAGTAAATAAAAGACATAAAAAGGTATCCTTTGCATCCTTTCTGGCTTTCTCTTTTCATTCAGACTTCCTAAGAAGCCCTGAGGTGCCCTCAGATTACATTATAGGGTTGGAGGTACCTACGAAGACTAGCGTCAGATCATAGAAACCTTATGAAAACACGGCAGTTGTGGTTGTTCTGTCACAGGACTGCGAGGGAGACTGATGGGAATCATGACTTGAGATGCTGGTTGACAAGACAAGCAAGTGGAGCCTGCCACAAATACGGAGGGGCTTTGAGGATGGCCAGAAGGCCATTTCCATCACACTAGTCCTGTCACTGCCTATTCCATGGGGGAGGGGATCCCTGAAGTGAGCTACAAGTCGTGATGGGGAAGGAACTGCTGTGGATTTATAGCTTGATGGGAAATGACAGAGAAGGGTCACCTCACCTTGTATATAATGGATCTAAAGGAGAGAGCTGAATATTTACATTGAGTTTAAATGCATTAAAATTTCATTGTCAGAGGAGATGAGTGGCTTTCATTGAGAATGTAGCAGCAGACTCTTCTAGGATTCCCATGAGCTCCTTTTGTCATGTTTCTTTTTAAAGCAGAGAACAGAATCATAGAGTAGTATCCTGCATAAAAAGATTCTGACCCCCCTCTGAAGGACTCGTCCTGTCCTTTGCATTGTTTCTCCAATGGCGGAAACAAATATTCACTCTTATGCCCTCACCCACCCCTCTTCTGAGCCACAACAAGCAGGGTTGGAAAAGGCAGGTAAGCCATAAAGACTAAATTCCAACTTTGTAAGACGTCTGGGGGCACCTCCTACAGGCCTGGCACCAATGCTATGGATTTGCATTGGTTTTTTTCTTTATGACAACTCTGTGAGGTAGATACAGTATCTCTACTTTGCAGAGGAGAAAACTGAGATGCAGAGAGTTTAACTTTGCTGAAGTCACACAGCAGGTAAGTACTGCAACCAGGATTTGAACTTGTGTCTCATCTTACAGCTGGGGCCCCTTCCACGACATCATGCTGCTTCCCATAAGGTCCTTGACCAACCAGCGAGCAGGTCCCGTCTGTGCCCAGGAGACAGGAAGAGGCCCCTGGCCCCTCGGAGTCCTCTCCAGGCCAGTCCCACCAAATTCAACGTCAGGTGGGCATCAGAGAACCCTCAACTCGGGGAAGGGCGTTAGCTCTGCCACTTAGCTCATTAGTATCTCTTCGTAGTGAGGGCCGGACGTCTTGTTCTGGCGGCAAATGCCTCATGGGAGCAGGCAGATCGCCATCACCGCCTGGCTGTCCTTTTTCTATAGTTTCTTACGGTCCCCAGCAGTCACAGGCCTCCTGCCAGGCCACCCGCCAGAAAAAATGAAGTCACCCATGCAGCACTCTTCATGTTGTTCAGTCTGCTTCTAAAATGTAAAGTCCTGGCACTAACTGATTGAACCTTAAAACAAAACTGTCTGCATCATTTTAATGTAAGAGAACTTCAGTTCCTGCTTTGCCGTGTGAGGGCTCCAAGGGGCAGCTTCTTCCGATGTGAAATGCAGACCATGTCAACCCTTTCCAGACAGAGAGGATTTCTTGTCACTCTTCATTTGATTCTCTGCTTTCCAGCCATGCTACTTTCTAGTCCTTCTTTCTAGAACATTTATTCTCTACACACAACTACCCCTTCTCTCACCTCCCTAATCCATACACCCTTCACCTGGCTATTCCTACACATCTTTAAGGCCTCAGTGCAAACATCACGTTCTAGGAAGGCTTCAAAGACCACCCACTCCCATCAGGGCTGGGCCCCCTGTCCACGTGTTTCATATACAGAATCTTGTACCTGACCTACCACAGGACCTTATCACATTGAATTCCTCTTTATTTGTTCACTAGATCCACTACACAGGGTCCAAAAACCTGCAGGCCAATCCAGCCCATAGCCTGTTTTTGTAAATAAAGTTTTATTGAGACACATTTACGAGTGTCTGTGGCTACTTTCACACTATAGCAGCTGAGCTGGGTAGTCCTAACAGAGATGGTATGGCCCACAAAGCCTAAAATATTTACTGGCACTTTACAGAAGAAGTTTGCTGACTCCTGATTTTTGAAGACAGGGTCACGTGTCATGGTCACCTTTTTATCCCCAAGATGGGGTCTTGTACAAACGGTGCTCATTCAGTATTTGAGGAGTGAATGAATGAACACAATCATAAACAAAATCCAGTGAAAAAGCAAGGAACTGGACCCTCATAGTCTTAAGGAGAAAAGCGTACATTCTATTATATATACCTGATAGTTTATTGAGAACTAATTTCAAAATCTGAAGCCTAATTTTAAAAACCTAATCTCCTGAAAGAAAATCACATTAAAATATTTTTCACCTCATCCCGAACCACTTTCAAGCTCCTGAAATTTTAATCTACTGTCCATGACTTTTACCCTGTGGGTGAAACACCCTTTTTCCTTATGACAGAGACCAGCATGGATTTTAGAGAAATAACCCTAGCCACTATGCACTAAATTTAATTTCTTACTCACAAGTAACTAGTATCAGGATATCAAGTGCCTTTGCTTATCTACTCATTGATGAAACTCCTACTCAGCTGTCTTGCTTTTGAGTTCTGTAGGGCCCTTCCCACCAGCACCATTTTATACGTCTCTCCCCAAGTACAATGAGCTACATACGAACCACAAATCCATAACGAGAAGGAACTAACAGAACTTACTGAGTGGTCACATATTTTGGAAATCCCGACACGGAGTGGCAAGTTGCTACCAATTGGAAGAACTGGAGAAAGAGAACTTTCTATTTCAAATAGATCTTTCTATTTCAAAAAGAACACGTAAATAAATACTTGGGTCATTTTTATCAGGCATTGTAAGTACTGAAAAAAATGGTCTTTCTTGTGAGAGGAAGATTTAGTATGCACATATAAATCACCCAACCACGTCTCAGATGACAAGTGGGTTGGCCAAGTATCCCCAGTCACGTGGCAACGGCAGGCATCGTGCTAGCCTATGAGTCGGTGTGTGAGTACCTTGGGGAAGAACCATGGGGAGGCTTAATAATATTCTGAACAGAAATGAGCAGTAATGGGCAAGACAGTTCATTCCAAGCTTTGCCTAAAGGGCTAAATTAATTGTGTTCTGCTTGTTACCAGACTACTTGATGAAAAAATACCACCTAACAGATCCCCAGAGGAGCAACACATTAGGGTACAGATACACTAATGACATGAGAAGTGAAAGTGCATCCAAAAAATACACTGGATGCCAGAACTGAAATATGAACACAGCCAAAGAACTATGTCAAGTCAGCACTGAAAATTAAATCTGATCTCCCAGGATTGCGCTACTCAGTTTTCATTGACAGAATTTTCTTTCAGGTGGTCACCCAGTAAGTCATCTCTCTTCTTCCCCTGTGCCCCGCACCCGCTTCAAGAAGAAAAATCCAAACAGCAGTGATCCTTGAAGGGAAATCTCAATGCGCTGCAGAGCTGGACAGAAGCGCTGAGCGCGACTCTGGATGCACACAAATTAACGTATCGATGGGCCCATAAAAACTTGGATCTATCACCCAAAATGTGTTTATTAAGCAACTTATGGCTCAGGGTGCTCGTTAGACATCGTACAAAGGGATTTTATTGTGTTACAGATTGAAGAGTACAAGATAGCACCAAAGGCAATTCAGTACATCTGCGGGTTACTTATTACACAACTGACGTTAGATAACTTCCACATACCCTGTATTTCATCAATCAACCCAAAATCAGGAGGGAAAAGCTCAGTTAACTCAAGATATTATCATGTAAAGAATGTCTCCTGTTAGAAAATCTGGTCTGATTTACCAACAAAGGATCTTTATATAAATATATTCTTCTATGTGAGCTTTCCACAACCTCAAGTCCCCTGGATTCATGGAAATGTTCAGAAAAATAAAATTATCTTCTTAGTAGCCATCTATAAAGACTGTTTCCATGTGAGTAAACTAGAAATTTATCTTGAGGAAGTGAACTCAATCATCCCCCCCACCAATTTAAGAAACAGTATTTGGCAACCAGATGTAAACTGAAGCATAGGAGAGTCTGTCTTCACCTTGGAGCAGGGCTGTCTCATATTATAAAACGACATCCCAGAACCAGGAATATCTTGTCCTAGATAAGATTCTAATGTCTTTTTTCTTTAATTGCAAACTGATCACATCGCTCCGAAAGCAGATATAGTTATTAACATATAATCCTTTAAGCTTAAACATAAAAGCAGGTTGCTAATGTCACTGGAAATCAAAGGTTAAACGGAAATTTCAAGTCACTGAAGAAACTACATTCTTCTAAAATAAGAGCAATCTTATTGGCTCCTGTCATAGTAACCCCAGCCCTAGGCCCAAGAATGTTCCATGACTCATGGCTTTATTTGAAAATAAATACTGTCAAATCCATCACATTCTAGACCTGAAGTTATGATGTGATGTAGCAAAAAAAAAAAAAAAAAAAAGCGAAATGACCCATTACATTATTTAAAAATAGAAACCCTTTTTGGAAAATGCTTTCTAAGAGCCTCGGTCAGAGTAGACCAAACAAGGAATAAGTAAAACTACGCAGAAAGAGTGGTGTGCCGTGGATCCTCCAGGGGGCGCACTCTGACTGCGCCGGACCCTTCCTCCCCAGCGCCCTTCTGCACAGCTCTGTCTCAGGCAGCAGGGCAGAGGGGCTCACTCGGGGTGGAAGTGGGGGGTCACCCTCCCTGGTGCCCTTCACAGCTCCCGCTGCGGGAAGCAGGGAGGAAGTCAACTGGATGGCCATTAAAGCAGTCATTCTCCAGATGGTATTTTTCAACTTGGTCAACGGTGGCATTATTAAAGATTGTTATAGACCAAATTGGACCCCAAATGCTGGCTTTCTGTCTTCCCTCTACAGTTAAATTGCCCAATCCTGAATTAGGAGTCGACTTAAATACTGACCCAATAGAAAGATTTTCATAAATCCCCTCTGCTCCTGTTCTGGAACCTTCTTTGGCTCTACCCAGGGCAGCAAAGCTCACTGGGAGAGAGAAGAGGCACTGCAGAGCACCGCTGCTGGCACTATGGGGTGAGGAAGCAAGAGGTGTGGATACCCTCTGTCCTCACTGTTTCTCAGCAAGTGAGAGAAACTATCTAATGGGAGCTGCATTCTATGAAGTTTGTGCTTCTGGAAAATCTGATGTGGAAACGTTCGGCTTCGAAACTCCAGAGACTACTGAAGAGATGACAGGGATGGAAGTTTGCAAGGCATAGGCCCAGAGGGAGGAAGGACCCTGTCACAGAGCAGGGCGACAGAGCAGTGTGTAGGGATGCACATGCAGGCATTATGCAGACAGAACATTCCAGCGGTAAGTGATATAGATCAGCACTACAAAGAGAATATGGACAAGACAGAAGCTTATAAGGTCCCTGGAGCGGAGGGCAGAAGTTGGTTGTGGGGCTTTCTCCCCGAGTGCCAGCAGAGTGTCAACAGTCTTTCGAATGTGACGAAAATCCAACTGCAGGATGTCATACGGAGAGCAGAGGTCAGCCTATTCCGAGGGCAGCCATCAGAACAGAAAGAGACAGTGCATACAATTAAAAATACACAGAACAACGGCTGAAAAGAAGCACACATTTTTAGTTACTAGCAAATGGCAAGAGTAACCCCTTATTTCAAGCAGGTAAAACCCGTTCCACCACAGATTTTTTAATTAATTACAAAAAGCAGCATACCCAACGCCGTCTATGCAAATAGGACAAAGAAAGTCCTCACCCAGAATCTCACTATCGAGGAATAGAAGGTTCTGTAATTTATACATCCTTCTGGTATTCAAACAGTTTTAATATTTAAGTGGTATCATGAGTCAGCAATGGCATAAAAATAAGAGCTTTGCACCTGGGACATTTAGGTCTTCACTTTACTAAAGGGAAAAATACAAACTTAAAAATTTAATCCCCACCTTTCCTCACCGTTCTCTTAGTGCATTTTCTACCCTGGTCTATGAAGACTGAATATAAAGTATTTCTCTCCGAAAGGTAATACATGCGCCTAATTTGTTTTCCTTTTAGGATTATTGATAAACTCTGGGGAATGCTAGTTTTAATCATGTCCCTACATGTGCCCAAAAACTACATTAAATTTCACTTTTTTACAACTGGACATAAACCAAAAGTTTCAAAGAGGCTTCTTAGATCTGCAGTTAGAATAAAAGTACATTCCTGCATAGAGGAATTATGTAAATTTCTTCACCACTAAACAGGTATGTGCAGGGGGAGGGGCGGGGAGAACAGGCCTCCGTGTTTTGTCTACTTGACAGTCACCATGTAAGGAGGCAGAATTCCTACTTTATCAACTAAACACACAAATAAGATAGTCCTATGAGTTGACCTCTGGATGCCTACTGCTATCATGAAGCAGACGGTTTTCTGATACCGTGAATTCCTGAACCAGAAATGACCGCAGCTTCAAATTAAAAATGATTATAACTGCTGTGTCAGTATGTACCAAAGTTCTGGCTTTGCTTCCAAATTAAACAAGGATTGAAAATATCTGTGATATATTTCATAAATGCAGCTTTATGTCCAAATTAGGCAAAGCATTTAAAAAATATATATATTATATATTTTATAATACACTTTGCAACAATATTGCCCTTTGTTTTAGCATCACTGCTAAGCAGATGCAAATCACAGAGCAACTGAAAGATGATTCTAAGATAGAGATTCTGTCTTGCCCGTATCTTCTGCAGTTAGCTTGATGCCCTCTGGTAAAGAGGGGTAATCAACGTAAGTGTGTTGAATAAGATTATAAACCTCCTAATCTTAATTTATGAGGGTAGAGATCCTCTTAACAAAAGATTTTTTTAAGGATATTAATAAATCACGTTATATCTATTCAGACTGTGCACCTCTTCTCAGCGCATTTAGAGGAATCAAGCTACCATGGTTATTTTCTCAAGAATTAAAACAGCTACACATAGAATGGATTTCACTGTGACACAGATGCTGATCAGGAATTAACAGATGGGGAAACATCTACGAGAAGTGGTTTTCTATTGCATTAAGAATTTTCTTTTGCAATGGTGTGCTTAATCAGTGAATTCTGAGCAAAACAGACATAAGACAGAAGGCATAGGCACACTAAAATGTGATTGTCACCAAAGTGGTATCTCCATGTTAAAAGCAAGTCATTTTATCTCCAGGATATATTTCAATACATTTCCCAGAACCCTATGGAAAATGGCTGGTCTCCTCCCTCCCCAGCAACTCCGTCAAAGAACCAAGAATTAGATTGTCTGCAGTCGCCAGTGTATTTATTCAGCAGTACGCTTCTCGCACGGGTAGGCAACAGACCATTCTTCTCATTCTGGAAATAATTTCATGATGCCACAGATTCTGGGCTTTATTCAGATTAAAGTGGGTAAAGCCTAGACTCACAGCCCACAGCGGGTGGTTTAAATTAAATCACGATCTCTGAGGGAAAAAGTGTGGGTCTAAGATTGGCTGGGAGGCAAAAATCTTAAGCATCATAATGTGTGGAGTGTGGGCTACTCTCTGATTCTACCCCCCAGTCACACAGCCCATGGCCGTCAGATCAGCCCCTCAAGGATGCTGTGATGGGAACCAGGGCTGAAGTTGCCAGGGGAACCTGGGAGTTTTCTGACCCTTGTGCTTTCCAAATTTCAGTCTTCATAAGAGGGACTTCCAGATGATGCTTTATTTTTTTCTTATAATTAAAACAGGAAAACACTAAAAAGGAAGGAAATTTAAAGAGGCCAAATTTCACCATGTATTTACAGAGCATTAGTAATTATTGCAAGGCATTTAAAAAACACAGTTAATACACTCAGCGTCCCAAGAGGCAACTGCAGATGCTAATTCCCGTTACAGTGAACAGAAATCACAATCGCCAGAAGTTAACTGATTCTCATACAAGTCAACACAAGAGTGTGTGACTAAGATTACTATTAAAGATTAACTCCGGTTCCCCAAATACTACAGATAGAAACAAAAATGTACACAGATCTATCAAAAGGTCTAATTTACAGGCATTCTGAGTATAATACAGACTAGATTCTAAGAAATTTAGAATATATTGTTTATTTAAATTTGATTTTGAAAGGCAGTATGCTTACAAATATTGTTTATTTAAATTTAATTTTCAAAGGCAGTATGCTTACAAAGTATTTTTAATCTAAAATGTCATAGCACAAGAATGTTGATGGTCATTCTGAAAATGTAAAGCCTTAACTGACAAGGTGTAATTTGGCCAAGAGTGGAGTGAGGTAGGAAAAGGTTTCCACAGTTTTCCCCAGATATATAAGAACTAATCACCAATTTTATGCACTTAGTAACTCTAATATCAGTAAGCTAATTCATCTAGAAATGCAATTTCAAGCTCTTTGAAGATGCTGCTTCGAGAAAGTATTTGTTCTCAACCATGTACCAATGTCAGACCATTGACCGGAAGTGGCTCTACCACCAGGAGACACACAGGGGGAAAGGATTCTTACATGAATGGTGATACACACCTACTAACCATTGGAGATGACTGGTTTTACAAGCTAGAGACTGGCTCTTCTTAATGCATTAGGGATTTAAAAATTTACGTTAATAAAATAATAACTTGGTGTCAATCTGCACCTCTAATCATCCAACCTCGGAAGTAACCAATGTAAATGGAAACTTAAAATAAATCTTGTAAATAAGAATCTCACCATCCCCCGAAAGTGTTTATTAGTTATGACTTAAATTGATACTAAAGTCATTGATTTGGGGGAAAAAAGAGACATAAGGTTCAAAGAGGCGAAGGAATTCGTATCTCCTATTCTCAAGATTAAAACAAACAAACAAAAAAGGTAGCTTCAATTTATAGAACATGTTTCAATTTTAAAAATTCAGATCATTTACATAAACTGTCCTAAACCCTTACAACAGGTATAAAGTAGGAAAAGTTTTGCAATTACTTTCAAAAACATCTCCTTATAAAAGTCAACAAAATACAAATATGAAAGGCACTGCAAAGAAGACTCAGCCATAATCCCACTTGTATCAATGCAATCATTGTTAGCATCTCAGTGTACTTTAGGATTTTATTTTTAACTCCATCTGGCTGATGCAGAGGCTGGACACCAAGGGACCTGTCCTTGTAGATATGGAAGGAAAACCTTCCACCTCCCACAGTCTAGTGAGGACCCCTGGCCTCTGTGCTATCCGGCAGGCAAGAGCCCTGTACAGCTGATGGAGTTGCTGCCCTATCCCTCCTGCCCAATTCCTCTCTGGAGACAGTAGCGAACAGGAGGGGCTGGGCAGCTAGAAAACAAGGTGCATTTCTATTCCACGTCCCTTCCTCCTCTAAACAGGGCAAGTCTGTTAAAATTAAGGACCTCGCTCCTTACAGAGGTTGGAGGCCAAGGCTACTTACTTAACATCGAGTAGACAGACAGAGACCAGGGGGTCTATTCTCAGACAGAGACCAGGGGGTCTCCCCTCAGAAAGGGACCAGGGCATCTTCCCTCAGACAAAGACCAAGAAGGGACCAGGGCACCTCCCCTCAGACAGGGACCAGGGCAATTTCTCTCAGAAAAAGACCAGGGTGTCTCCTCTGAGAGAGCGAGACCAGGGGATCTCCCTTTAGAAAAAGACCAGAGTGTCTTCCCCTCCAAAAAAATAAAAAAATAAAATCAAGGTGAAATACTGCCCTGGTGAGTAAAAATATATATATCTATTTTCTAATACTTTTGATGCTTCACAAATGAGAGATTTCTCTCCACCTGAGACAATACTGATAAGAGCCCTAAAATAGCCCTAAATTTGGATGAAACTGGAGACCCCCCAGTAGCCAATCGTAAATCCTCCACATCAAGATCAGAGGCCAGGAATGACCAAGCTGACTCAGAAAAGGCAAAGGAAGCCTCAGTATGTCCACAAATAGCCTCATGACCCCAAGGCTTAATTGAAGTCAGATTCCTGGGTGATACAAAGAGTATATAGTGAAGAATCTGGAAGCCCGCCAAGGGTAAGCCTGTGTTCCAGATCAAGTTGACACTTGCACCAGAGGTCAGAGACAGCTGCACAGTCTGACCACCGGCATCAACACTACAAGGGGCTATGGGATGGTGCCAGCAATATCACCTGACCCCCAGATTTTCCAGGGTGCCGTGAAGCACGTGGGGTAATTTTTCTGCCTCAGAGGAGCTGATGGGGGAAAGCGATCATGGCGCTGCGGGATGGAGCTGAGCGTCCACGGACTATCAGCTCAAAGAAACCTTAAGGGTCTAGTGGTTTTCAAACTATAATTAGCAACAGGACACTTTTCCCCCAAAGGAACTCTTAACTGGAAAGCCGATACATGCCACAGGCAAAGGAGAAACTGCCGTGGCCGAATCAAGCGGGTGGGAGCGATCTGCAGCCTCGGCTTGGCTTCCGAAAGAATCAAGGGCTCTGGAGAATGTGGTTTAATCCACTGCTTAAGTCCAACACCTGCAGTTTTGCAGAGCAGGGAACTGCTCACATACCGAGAGAGCCCCTGTGTGTGCCAGAAAGAAGGCAGGCGCTGGACGCGGACGGACCGGGGTTCGAACGCCAGCTCTGCCGCCTCCCAGCTGCGAGCGTGAGCTTAGGAAATTGTGTAACGTCTCTGGGCCTCATTTTCCTCAGAGCATGGTAATAAAATATTGGCCTCCGGGCCTCAACCGTGAGCATTTGAGAAGATGATGCAGCTGCAAGAAGGTCCCAGTGAGTGGTTCACGGCTCCAGGCTTTAATGGGCTTGCCTCAGGGCACATAACCAGTTAACAGCACAGGTGCGGCTAATTCACCCCAAACTTCGTGTCCCTCGCTCTGCTCACAGAGCCTTCGCACTCGCCCTCACGCCTCTCCTTCCAGGTGGCACTCAATCTGTCCCTTTAGTTGAAGAACTGGCCCCAAACAGAAAAAATCAAAAACCCCAAGGCACTGGAAATGGGCAGCAGGAAGTGACCCAGGCTGAAATAACTACCTGAAGAGATATTAACTCTGCCACCAGAAAAGGAACTTGCCGGGGCGGTGGGGGGGGGGGGGCATTTCTGATTCGTTTTTCAGGATCTGCCCTTGGTATTCTCATCAGCAAACCTCTACCTCTTCCCAGAATCCCTCACAGATGATGGCAAATAGGCCTACTGTCGCCCTAACAGAATTTCTCCAGGAACCCAACACCGACTTCTTTCTGTGATGTCAACTCCTTTCTATAGGTGGCGTTGACTGCCAAGTCCTGTCTGCGCCCCTGGACTAAGAAAGGTATAGATCTAGCCTCATCCAAACGTCAGGAATAACAGACAAGAGGTCTAGAGTCGCCGTATCCATCTACTCTTGATGCATACTCTAACCTTCTGCAAATAAACTAGGTCGCTTACACTGCGTGCAGTTCTGAATGCAGCCAATCCGAAGAAGCCACATTTATAGGGAAGCCACTCCACTGGGCACACAATAAAATGCTTCATGAACCTTGACCAACCCTGAGGCAGGTACCTGGGATTGGGTTCCTGGGGACTTCTAGAGAAAATACAATAAAAACTATAACAACTGGAACAATTTTAAAATTGCTTCCTTCCCATCGTATTAATTTATATGTAATCATTTGACTGCTCAGTGACCACATTCCACCCAGATGAACCTGATAAAACTAAGCTGCCGACCCTGACTTTGGGTTGTAGTTTCAAACTGTGATTCTATTACAAAGGGTAACAAACTCGGGCTGAGAGCACAGCTGTGACTCCTCAGTCTCTACAGGATGATTTATCATTGTCAATTAGCTATTTAGCTTAAAATAATACAGAATTCCAGATCTCCGTGACTTATCGGTATGTGTATGTAGATAAGTTATGGATGGAGAAGAAAGCAGGGCAAGCTTGCAAATTAGGAGGAATTCACTAAGCTGCCGGGAAATCAGTGAGTATTTTGTTACCCAAATATTAAGTTTGAAGCAAAAAAAGAAAATGTAACGTTAAAGGTCCTCCGCTTTTAAGTACCAGGCTTTTACAATGTCTGACTGCAAGGGGAGAACTCCTGCAACTAGAATTGCAGTGTGCCACATATACACTCAAATCATCAACCTTCTTAAGTAGTGGAAGAAGGGGTTATTTCCACCCCTCCCCCAACTTAGTATCACATTCCTAGATGAAAACATTTCCTCATTTCCAATAATTTATGACTCATTTATTCCAAGAGATGAAAGCACGTTCCTTTGAGTATATATAGCAAGATTTGCCAGCTGCACTCCAATTGCAATTTCTGGTTTTCCACTAGAATACTCCTCCCTTCCTTTAACATATCTCATTAAAGAAGTTCAACTGCTAACCAACCAACAGACTTTTTCTAGTAGCAATGAACTTAATTTAACTCTAGTCACCAGTAAGATGCTATTGGATTATCCATCAGGATGGATATAGATGTACACACTATCACACACACACATACACAATGCAAACTTGAAAATCACCTCAAATCTTAAAAATCGTTTCAAAAAAAGCCTTAGTGATATATTTCTTACTAAGCATAGTTAAGCTGGGACACTGGCAAAAAAGATGATTTACTTCTTGTAATTCAATTGTCTCTGGAATTATCAGTTGCCTATTAGTGCTAGGGGCATAATTCAGATATTATGATAAAATTTTCTCTGCATTTTGATGCTAATTTAATTTCCTTTTCCTCACTTTAAAAGGAAATCATAATTACCAATCTTTACTCACAAGAAATGGTTAAGGGCATTTCCACTTCATTTTGTGTCATCATAAGCCAAGAAAAATGATGAGTTTTAAAATATCACAGGGGATTGGTCATAACTCATCAGCGCTTTTGAGTACAGACACAAATAATTTACAATCTGAAACTTGGTGTGATAATTTTGATTCACACATGGGGAATCTTATTAACCCATGACGGAATCAAATCATTAAAAATGGTAGGCGTATGAGAATTTCACCAACATTTGAAGCCAAGAATGTATGGGCAATAGTAAAATGCACATATACAATACAGACACACAGATTAACATTGCTGAAAGACATCTGGATTGATCATAAAGACATTTAGTACCTTATATAAAGATTACACTCTATTTAAAAATGAATTTGAAAGCTTCTTTTAATTGGTACAGTTTTGACTTAAAGATACTTTAATAATTCTCTCCTGTTCCTCAAATAAGATTAGAAGCCTACCACTTAACTCTCACCTTCAAATGTCACCAAGCTGAAAAATAGGAAGGAAGGAAAGGAGGGAAGGAGGGAGGGAGGGAGGGAGGGAGAAAAAGCCTTACTCAATTCCAATAACTAACTCCTATCAACGAGTAGAACTACATGAAAATGTAATTCCTTCATATACGCAAAAACAGTATCTCATGACAGAGTTTGTAGTTACTTTATTCCTGGAACATTAGAAAAGACAGAAGAAAATTTTAAGAAATGTAGTTTCTGTCTATTTCCCTTTATCACAATGATGAAAAGCTTGTCAACTTATCCCCAAATTCTGAGTGAACTATCTTTTATCTCCCTAAGAAATCCTTTTATGTTACTGATAGTAAAGTCATTAGAAGACCCAAATCAGCTATCTGGCTGAGGCTAAGGCTGGGGCTTAGCTTGGGAGAAAGAAAAAGTAGCAAATCATTGCTGGGCTGGCTACAGGGAATTGCCAATTGGATCTACAGTGGACTAAAGGGGAAAATGTAAATGCAAACAGTTAACAAACTATAAAGCAATATACAAACATTGTTATTATGAATGGTTGTGATTAATGATAATAATAACAATAATTATAATATTTTCAATGCTTATCATTTTGAACTACATACCCCAAACCTACAAGGAGTGCAAATCAACAAATCAGTGGTCAACTACAGGTCTACTCTGCTTCAGAGCTTTGGATAGGGAAACAACATTACCTCCAAAATTCTACCCTATGTAACCCACAGAAGGCTCACTGAAGCTTCAGCAATTTCTGCTCTTTGAGAAGAGAATCAAGCTGACTAAATTTTTTTTTTTAAGTTTGGAATTTCGTATTTCAAAACCTTAAAAAAATTATATTCCCCTTTTCTTCAGAATTGACCATACCATTTTAAGCCATTTTTATTTCACTGCAATAGAGTAATTGAAACTAAAATTTTATATAACTTATTCAACATTATTCCTCAAGAAAGACTGAGATGAAAAAGGATGGACAAAGGTGTATATCTATTCAATAGGTTCAAACACATATATGAAGTAAAATCTTTACTCAAACATGGTTACTGGAACTAAGTTTGATGTTACCTCTGGTACTCCTAATTTTCGGCATGCTTCCAAAAAGTTTTCCACGTTTCTTCTGCATTTGGCCATGCTAAGTTTAGGCTATGAATGCAAATATTCAGAAATAAAGGATTATTAAGAGAAATACTTGTAATAACAGGTTAAATTTTAAACTTTCTAAATGGCAGAAGTACTACACGTTTATTGGAGAAAAATAATACATAAGCAAACAGAAGACAATAAAAAATTATCCAGAAACATTCACCTAAAGAGCTGTTAATATTTTGGATTATATTCTTCTAGACACTGTGTGTGTACACAAAGATATGCATATATATATATACACACAGATATGTGTTTATATGTAGAATTTCTGCATACATGTATATATGTATATACATGTGTGCAAGATTTTCTGCACATGTATGTGAATGTATATGTGTGGATACACACATACACACACACACAGTTTTTATGAGATCATACTGTTGTGTAACCTGCTTTAGTTTACTTAAAAGTACACCATAAACACCACCTTTTCCCATCAGCAGATATATTTCTATATGAAGGGTTAAATTCACCAGGCCAATGACTCTCTTTCTCGCCAAAGCAATCGGTTTTATTAGAAAGCTGGTGATGCTGCAAGGCGAGGAGATTTAGAGGCAGGGTGGGGAGCAGGTTAGAGTGAGCAACTTGTGCAAACACGGGAGTGGACAGTGAAGGCACAGACTGGAGATGGAAGCGGGTTCTACCGCTACGCCGTGGCTGGTCTGGTGAATGGGAGCTCAAGATACTCAGTGAAGAATTTCTGAGAAGTGGACATTTAGACACATTTCTAGAAAGGAAAACTACAATATAATAACATAAGCTAAAATATTTCACAGTTGTTCAAATGGATATTTATGAAGAGTTTTAATGACTTGGGGAAATACTTAGGTTTTCATAAATTTTAAAAACTAATAAATAGTATATATGAGAAGCTCACAATTCAAAAACAACTTATATGCAGGAGGAATGTTAGCAGCATAAAAGCCAAAATGTAAACAGTGGTTGTCTTTGGGTGGTAGGATAGAACATGATATATTTTCCTCCTGCATCTCTCCATTTTCTCCAATCAAGCATTATTCCCATTATATTTTCAATTAGATTTTTTTATTTGAAAAAGATAAAAGGTGACAACCAAAGAATGTGGCATTTTTTTCCTGAAGAATTGATCAAATATACAAATGTGTGTAGATACATGATTCATAGTGTCCTCATACCTTATAACACAATAACTGTATATTTAAATTGGAGGCTGAGGAATCGTACTTTCTTTCTTGTAAGTTGGGGAAAAATACTGAATGAGAATCTGGTACACAGCTGAAACAACTTAATAGGAGTTTGGACTTCAAAACTTTTTCATATTCGATTATAGGACAGAATTTACTGCCCAAACTAAGGCAGATAAAGCAGATTTGAATCAGAAGACAAACTGTTTTGTTTTGGTTTTTTTTCCTGTGTTTTATGAGGCAAAAAAGTGGTCAGTCTTTGGAAGGGAAAAATATATTCAACTGTATAGAAAGAAAACTGACAGTTGAAATGCAATCATCAGCTAATTTTTCCTGCTGCCAAGAGAAAAGAAACTAAGAAAAATAATGCCATGATGCTTTCCTGGGCGGGGAGTGGGGCTTCACATGAGGCTTTCACTCCACACATTCTTCATATGGTATTTTATGAACACTGTGCCTTGAGGTTGGGGGCTCTGGCTTTTGAAAAATCTGTTCATAAACACTAATGATCACAATGGCTCGCATTCACATTTATATCACATGTAGGTCCTCATTTCATCCTCATGGGAGCAGTTCCATGACAGAGAAGAGCCAACCAAGTTAAAGAAAGGTTAAATAACTTTCCCCAAGTCGTACGGATTATATAGATGTGGAATTGGAATCCAACCCCTACATTCTTAGCCCCTAAACTCTTCTGCTTCACCTAATAGTAAATAGTATGGATAGAGGTTCTTCTCTACTTGTCTGAACCCTACATAGGCTTCAAAGACCAGCTTATCTTTGATTCCCCCTCCCTCATCTGAATGACCATAAAAGATAACTCCATAGCTCTCTTCTGGATGGTAATATGGTCCATGATGTATAGGAAGAGGATGCCAGTGCCTGCTTTATCTCCCCCACATGGAGACGAGGATTTTTAGGGACTAATGGCATCTCACTCGGTCTCTTTCATCTTTCCCCAGTATCCTTGGTATCTCCAACCTACCCCTGAGCACAGCTAGTGATCAAGGAATTGTTGAATTAATAACCAGCTGACCAACCTCTGGCCTGACAGGTTACTAATGATATTTTATACAGAATCCACATCTTTTCAGAGCTATCCTAAAATCCTCAATAATTAATAGAGGAAAGAGTTTCCATTTAGAAGAGAACTCACCAACCAAAAGAAGTTTTCCAAAAAGACTTCTCACTGTTTAAATAATTCCTTGTGAGGAATGAATCTTTGTGTCTCTACAGTCTTAAAGTTAGCACCCCAAGCATTTCTTTAACGTTTTTTGCTTTTTATTTGAAGTAAGTTCCTTTTCTGTCATTTACATACTTACTTTAACTATCTTCCCTTTTTACAGTGAAAATGTTGCTTCATTCAGAAATGCTATTCCTTTTCTGCTCTTCTAGTTGTTTGGGGCCCAACACAGAGGATTTGAGCAGGGTCCTGGAGATCCCATCGGTATCTTTAACCAGCAATACTGTCCCAAAGGCGTTTGTTTGATGTAAGAGTTAGTTTCCCTTATATGGTGTTACTTACGACTGCTGGTGAGGGGACATGGATGCTTGCGACGGATCGCGGGCGGATGTGGTTGACCAGATGGCAGAGGACGACGCCATCCATGAGGGCAGCCCCCAGGTCTTCGTGCAGGCTGACCTTGAGTCTCATCTCGATGCTCTGGGAAGGAATCAGAAGGAAGCCAATTGCTCTCAGGCAACTGAGGGTAAAATACAGTTATGGGTATTTATGAATTGAGACTTAAGTTTCATTATGGAGAAGGATAAGAACACGTGGAAAACACTGACATGATTTCAACCTTTTCGAAAGATATTAAAATAAAAATCCCTCTGTAGAAAAACAAATTCAGTTGTGTCTAAAATTTTTAATTAGTTGAATTTTTAGAAGAATGGGCTTCTTGGGACTTCCCTGGTGGTCCAGTGGGAAAGAATCCGCCTTCCAATGCAGGGGAACGTGGGTTCGATCCCTGGTCAGGGAACTAAGATCCCACATGCCGCGGGGCAACTAAGCCCACGCGCCACAACTACTGAGCTCGCGCACCTCAACTAGAGAGCCCGAGTGCCGCAAACTACAGAGCCCATGTGCTCTGGACCCCACGCCACAACTAGAGAAGAGAAAACCCACACGCCACAACTAGAGAGAAGCCCATGTGATGCAACGAAAGATCCCACATGCCACAGTGAAGATCCCATGTGCCACAACAAAGACCTGAGACAGCCAAAAAAAAAAATGGACTTCTTAAGTTCAACATTGCCTCAGTCTTAGCAATGAAAATAGAAAAACAGAATGAGTTGAACAATAAAAGCCAAATCCATATGATCGTTTTGCCATGTGTAAAAATATCACATCACTATGTCGTACACCTGAAACTAAAATCATATTTTAAGTCAATTATACTTCAATAAAAAATAAATAAAATAAAATAAATTTAAAAAAATAAATTAAAAAACCCAAATCCAACTGGTTCAGACAGACTGCAAGGGGCAGAAAAGGGATTAAGAGAAGCTTTTCTCTGAGACCATGTTTTAGTTCAAAAATCAATTTTTCCCTCTTTTTAAAAAATTAAACACTTTGAGATAATTATAAATTCATATGGAGTTATAAGAAGTAATACAGAGAGATCTCATGTACCCTTTACCCAGTTTCCCTCTGAGGTAACAACCTTCAAAAATATATACTACAACTTCACAATTGGGACATTGGCATTGATAGAACACGTCCATCACCACAAGGGTCTCTCACAATGCTGTTTTACATCCACACCCACTTCCCTCCCACCCCCAAGTACCTCTTTGGCCCTACTCCCCTTCTCCTCTCCTTCCAGGACTCCCATGACATGAATGTGTATCACCTGTTACACTCCCACAGGTCCCTGGGGCTCTGTGCGCATTTATTTTCAGTCTGTCTTCTCTCTGCTACTCAGGTTAGGTAATCCCTATTGTTCTTTCTTCCAGTTCACTGATTCTTTCCTCTGTTACCTCCATTCTGCTGTTGAGCCCACCCCCTGGGCTTCTTCTTTTGGATAATGTATTCTGCAGTTCTAAATTTCCATTAGTCCTTCTTTATGTCTTCTATTTCTCTGCTAAGATTTTTTATTCCTTTGCAGAGACATTCTATTTTTTTCTTCATTTCACCTGTGTTCGTAATTGCTTGTGGAAGCATTTCTATCACAAACAGTATAAAATCTTTGTCAGATGATAACATCTCTGCCACAATAGTGTTGTCATCTGTTGATTATCTTTTCACATTCATTCTGGTTCTTGGTAGAATGAGTGATTTTTTTGGTTGAAACCTGGACATTTCTGGTATTATGAGACTCTGGATCCTATTTAAACTTTCTGTTTTAGCTGGCTTTTTTGGACACTGCTCTGGCAGGGAAAGGGAGGTTACCACCTTGTTACTGCTGTGTAAATGCAGATTCCCACTTGCTGTCAGTGACTGGGGTGGGTGTGGAAATCCAGGCTCCCCATGTGGGCTCCACTGACACCATGGGAGGTGACGGGATCATTCTTAGCTCATGGGAATGAAATTCCTGGCTCCCAACTTGGCCTTCTCTGATACCATCCCAGCAGAGGTTAAAGTCTAGCTGCCTATGCCATTTTTGCAGGCATGGGTAGGGGTGGGACCACGGGTTTTCTGTAGTGTTTAGCTGGAGTAGAGCCTTTAATGTCTAAAAATTTTCTATCTCACTAGGCTGCCCTTTTTCTGGTCCTTTGACTAAAGTAAGCAAGCTTTCATTGGGACTTTTTTTTCTTAATTTGTGCCCATTAGCATTTCCGGTTTCCAACTACTTCACCTTCAAGTCTGAGAAAGATAAGGCAAAAAAGAAATCCCACTGGACTCACCACCACTGTCATTCCTAGTCCCAAAGAGCCCAGCTAGTCTGAATTATTCTCTCCACTTTTCAGTGTTCCTATGCTTATTTTATATATAATCACCAGGGGTTTTAGTTGTACTTAGTGGGATGAATGGGGAAAAGTACATCAACTCCATCTCCTCAGAAGCAGAAGTAGATAGATCAGTTTTTAAAACTTCAAATACAAATTTCTGCTTCACAGCAGAAGCTCCTTGTAAATGGATAACAGCGTAAGAAAGGATGACTTTATTGGGAGATCTGCAATAAGTGAAGCACTTGAAAATCAGTGCATGTAACAGTCTTGCATAATTCTCTTTCAGAACTGTCTTGTATAGACACCTCATTTTTTTCCAAGCATGCTTTCAGTCTCTAATTTTACATCACTAAATTAAAACATAAGCTATCAATATGACCCAGGCTTTAAGATAAAATTATATCACTCTTTGAGAGGCATAGCTCAACTTCTGATCTTATTTTTACATATCTCTGAAAGTTCACCTCCCAAGCTTACGGCACATCCAAATATCCTAGGCAAATGACAGAGGTCTGACTTGCCCTATGTGACTGTTAAGTCAACCACAGTGGCTTAAAGTGGTGGTAAGAGGGCTTCCTTGGTGGCGCAGTGGTTGAGAGTCTGCCTGCCAATGCAGGGGACATGGGTTCGAGCCCTGGTCTGGGAAGATCCCACATGCCATGGAGCAACTAGGCCCGTGAGCCACAACTACTGAGCCTGCGCGTCTGGAGCCTGTGCTCTGCAACAAGAGAGGCCGCGATAGTGAGAGGCCCGCGCACCACGATGAAGAGTGGCCCCCGCTCGCCGCAACTAGAGAAAGCCCTCACACAGAAACAAAGACCCAACACAGCCAAATAAAAAACAAATAAATAATTAATTAAAAACTTTAAAAAAAAAGTGGTGGTAAGAGGTTTCTGGGTTTTTTTTCTTTCCTCCTGACTACGTGCTAAACCGTATATAAAGTATCATCTGCAACAACAAAGATTCTGACCTACCTTAATTCAGCTTTAATTTTAATTATAGGATTCACTGCTCATTTGCAGAACTCATTGCTCTCTGAAATTGTGTATTTATTTGTTTCCTTCTTACTTACTCTGTCTTCTCAATAGACTACAGGCTTCATGAAAGCAGGGACCTTTTTGTTCTTTTCTCTGTCTATCACCTAGACTATACCAGCCTGGCACAGAGAGCAGTCAATAATCATTTGCTAGTGAAGGGAGAAGATGTAGTATAAAATCCACCCCCTCAAGAAGCTTCTTATATTCGTCTAGTTCATGGCTATGGTTCTTCTCTTTAAATATAAAGAACTTATGTAGTAATTCATGATGTACTGCCTTTAATAATTAATACCAGTGTGTTCTTTGGTGACTGACCCTTGTCCTGCTGTTTGATCTTCCACATATTTACGTACGAGCCTCCTAACTAGACACATAGACCATGAGGGTAGAAAAATACATACACAGTTCCCACTAGGAGCTGTGCTGGGGATAGAAACACAACAAGGAATAAGACAGCCATGGTCCCTGCCGTCACCAAGCTTGAAATCTTCCCTGGCACCCAGCACAAGACTTCACTCTTGGTAGGAACTCAAACGGTTTGCCTATTATGACACTCGAAAATTCTGGCCGGTTTGGGGTACATAGTAAGGATAACTATAAATATCTTTAAATTCATGGGATATCAGTAAGTAAATTAATAACAGTGCATTTTTTAAAGCGCACCAGAACTGAAATAATACTAGCTTTTATACATAGGTATTAAGTATTTCTACTTACATTATCTCATATATTTCTCATAAAATCCCATGAAGGTAGATGGGAACTATTGTTTTTAATACATGACAAGACTCAAACTCAGGGATGTTAAGTGACTTGTCCAATATCAAACAGTGAGCTGGCTAGATTTGAAACTAGATGTTCAGTCTGCAGTGCTTCAAAGTCTACTTTTTTTTTTTAAAGATTTTTTTGATGTGGACCATTTTTAAAGTCTTTATTAAATTTGTTACAATATTCCTTCTGTTTTATGTTTTGGTTTTTTGGCCACGAGGCATGTGGGATCTTAGTTCCCCACCAGGGATCGAACCCACACCCCTTGTATTGGAAGGTGAAGTCTTAACCACTGGACCACCAGGGAAGTCCCCAATGTCTACTTTTAAAAATACAGAATGCTGCTTCAATTCTGGAAATAATTATTCAGTTATACAATGTTTCCCGGTACCTCTCTGAGCTGTTCCACCAGTTCTTTTTCTTCTCTCAACTGTTCCATTTTCCGACGAATTGTAAACTGTGGGTCTATAGATTCCAAATTTCTCTGTGGTCTAAGAAACACTGTAACAGAAAGGGAAAAAAGCCTTTATGGAGCACCTAGTACAGGTTGCCGTATAGGGCTGTTCATATTTAAATCAAATAGTTTATTTATCCCAAATAATTCATTCGCCACTCACAAAACAATACATTCTGACTTCACATGAAAAGCTTGATTCGAATATTCTAGAGAAGATTATGTATTCAATTATTCAGGGTTGTGTGGACGAACCATCAGCTGAATCCAGGAAAGGGCTTGGTCATCCTTGGCACCATTCCAGACCCCTTCTCTCTCATTTTTCCACTGCTTTTATTCCAAGTTTTCATCTACACTCCAGGTTTCACAATCCTTTCATTAAATTTGGATACTCTGTTTCAACTAATAAGACAGAATTGCTTTACAGGTTACAAACAAGCACAGGTTAAGGATTCTGTTGGCTGAGGTTTTTCACCAGCCTGGGTTAGGAACTAAGTGATAATACACACTATCCGCTCAGATAGGTATCTGAGTGTGGAGGGAAAAATTCTGCCCTCTATCATGTCACTGACAGCAAATCCCCAAAAGTCAGCTCTTCAGAGATGACCACAGACTCCTTTTAGAAAAGCTGGCAAGATGGGAGACAGTGTGAAGAGATCACCTCTGGCTGCAGGTCCTTAAAATTACAACCTCCAGAAACAGCGACCCACAGTGGCAACTCTGGAAGGAGTTAAGGCTCTGGCTGCAGACAAAATGAATGCTCTCAACCTTTGAAGGATGACATCTTTTAAAGACTAACAGAGAAGGTACAAAATATGCTATGTACGGGCAGAGTGATTATGGCAATTTTTATTAGGATACAAAGCCCAGGGCGAATTTAAACTTGAATCTTTTTCTTCCTTGAGATTCTTATCTTATGAAGACTGTCAACTTTCCATGCACACCAGAGGGGGCAAAGAACGGTTAAGAGCTGTAGTTGGTTCCCCGTGTCCCATAGGTTTTCAGATTGGGGGCGGGGGGGGGGGGTACGAATGAGGGGGGCGCTTCAGACAATTTGGGGCAGAGAACTCCAATTTTAAAAATCAATACCACGTAGAAGGCTGCACTGACATACTGCAATTCTAGGAGTTTCAATCACCGTATCTTCAATAATGTAGAATAAGAAGATTATGTAACGTTTATTCTATTCTGCCAAACATTTGCTATGAACCACTTGAAAAGCATTTCAATTTGTTTTTTAATTAAATATGGTTTACAAATATACTTCGAATGAAAACAACTGGAGTCCACCATATAATCAATTATCCCATATTCACCCAACTACGTCGTTTTAACCTCAATTTGTATCTTTGAACCAAAATACTTTAATAAGTGTCTTGCACTATACTTCTCACATCTCAGTATTTTCGTTCTAAATCAGTTCTCGGATATCTGAATCAGCACTCTGGTGCTCTATAGAGGACCAGAAAGTTGACACATCTTAAGAAATCCGTGACTTACAGAAGTTAATGGAGCGAGGGAATGATCTATTGTATATGTTAACACCTTCTGGAACCTCAGAGAGAAGTCAGCCTGGGGCCTGGGCTTCTGCCTCAAGCCACCTAAGGAAGTCACAAGCAGAAAGAGCCAAAGTCTTGTCACCGAGACCTACAAAAACCAAACCCCACAGGAAGCGAGACCAATTGTTTCAAAAATAAAGGCAAGGCAGGCAAAGGAAGTAGGGTGGACCAACCAGCAGGGAGAGATGAGAAGTTCACAGAGCAAAGGGAAATGAGGAAGAATTTGACAAAATAAGAAGCACGGAAGAAACTGGAAATGCATTACATTTGCCTTTGCACCATATTGAGACCAACCAAAAAATCAACCCATTTAAACATAGTGACCAGAAGAGATATATATTAAAATGCAAAGTCTAGAAATAATCCACACCCCCAAAGAAAAAGTCAACCAAATTTACCAAAAAAGTCAAGGAATGTGGACTTAGCTGAGTAATACACATACTGGCCAGCAAGGGGAGCCCCAGAACCGTTTAAACAAATCTAATGTTTTCTTTGGAGGTTTTATTTTCCTCTGCCTTTTTTTCTGGGGTAAATCTTATCTAATACTACGTGTTTAATATTTTCAGTATGTTTTTACTGGCAGATTTCATTCTGAATACGAAGCTATCAGGAAGTTAAATTAACCGTGAGCTTTTGGCTAACAGCACACTCTTCTTCAAGTATCTATACCCTGTTAGAGCCCTGTGTATGACACCAAGATAATTCAATGGTATCTGGGTTTTAATTTCCTGGCATTGCTTTTCATCTGAAATTCCCATACGTCTCAAAAAATACAAAATGCATGCTTGGGTATCTGCTTTATGAATGTATGCAGTCAAAAAGTGTTAAAACATATGTGAACCATTATTTTTAAAATGAATACTTCAAATGTACATAAAATTACTGGAAACCTGACTATAATACTACTAGTTTTCTAAATAGATTAATTATTGTAGAATATATTAGAATTTAAAACGAACTATTTAAACTAATAATAAATCTACAGAGCACATAAGTTTGTTATGACAGAATAATTTTAATAGGACCATTATGGTAGCTCTGATTATTTTATCCACAGTTTTTTTGTTTTTTGTTTTTATTATTAATTTTGTAAGTGAAATAGGGAGCATTTTCTTTTTTCTTTTTTTTAATTTTATTTATTTATTTTATTTATGGCTGTGTTGGGTCTTCGTTTCTGTGCGAGGGCTTTCTCTAGTTGTGGCAAGCGGGGGCCACTCTTCATCGCGGTGCGCGGGCCTCTCACTATCGGCCTCTCTTGTTGCGGAGCACAGGCTCCAGACGTGCAGGCTCAGTAGTTGTGGCTCACGGGCCTAGTTGCTCCGCGGCATGTGGGATCTTCCCAGACCAGGGCTCAAACCCATGCCCCCTGCATTGGCAGGCAGATTCTCAACCACTGCGCCACCAGGGAAGCCCCCCCCCAGTTTTTTTTTTCTTTCAAGTCATATTTAAGTAATAAATGCAGTGACCAGCCTGGTCAAAACTTCAGGAAGCTGATCTATGGAGGAATTATTCTGGTCTTCCTTAATTTCATATCACTACATTTCAAGAACTCCCCTACTTAATTCAGGGGAATAAAAGTTTAGCTTGTGGCTGCAAGACAATATTAAGAGCCGCCCTGTTAGCAACTGTCTTTCATATCAAATGTCACACTGATTGTGTAAAGAAGAAGAAAAAAAAAGGGGCAAGGGAGCAGAGTGAGGGTGTGTGTCAGTGTGTGTATGTGTACACACACATATGCATGCACAAGGGGTAGGAAGAGACAAGGAAATAGGTGATTTAAGATGCAGGAAAAAATGAGTCCTGCTTAGCTGTTTAATTACTGTATATCAAATATTGATAACATTCAAAGAATGAAAAGGACGATTTGTTCATATTTGCAATTTCTTTAGCTGAAGAGACAAATTTCTAAGCAAAGACTCTGCAGGGAACTGTGAATATGCTTATGCAGAATATCAAATGCATCCTTGCAGGTACACGTCCAAGTCCACTGATTTTTCCGTTATCTCTACCTCCTCCTTCACCCTCCTCCTCATCTTCATCCCTGACCTGGGAGTGGTCTGTCAGCTGTGAATGTACAACATGCTTTATCTGTGTCTCTCATGACACTCTTCACTTTCTGTCTTACAGGAGAGATCTGCTTTTCTCCATTAGGACTCTGTAAGAGTTTATGTTTGTTTCCAATTTAAACCTCTACCCCTGCCCCACAAAGCAGTTTGTTAGATGAATAAACAAACAAGTGTTTCAAAAACTCCCTCATTCAAAGATCACTTTATATGGAGAACACCTTGTCAGAGATAACCCTACCCTGATAATCAGTCATCTCAATTTTTTTTAACATGAAAAATCTCCTAAAACTTAGTCTCCAGGTCTGAATGCATTAGACTCTGAAATTAAAGTTCCACGAAGGCAGAGATCTAGTCTGTCTTTTTCAGATCTGTATCCACAGTAACGAGCATCATGCCTAACACACAGGAGGCACTCAGTAAATATTTAAGGATGTGCACAAGAAACTTTTTCTAAATGTTGTAAAAGTATCTTTCAGTTAAGCAAAGGAAGCTCCCTCCTCTAAAAATTGCCTGAAATGCTACTTATTTAATTATTAAGTGAAAGGAACTTTGCATAGAAATTAGCAGTCTATATTATTAACCTTTGCTATCTAAATTTAACTCTAGATTTCTTCTCTGTGGACACATGAGGTTTTGGAATTTGGCTCTCAACTTCTCCTTGGAAATTAAAAACCTGGACTGGGTGTGATGTTGAAGACATGCAAATTCAAGGGCAGCAATACGGTGGCTTTGAAAAAGTATCATGAGCTGTAGATCCAGGTTAATGTGAATCAGAAATCTGATTAGTGCATTCATTTATTCCCTCTGGTGCCCAAAAATGAATTATGTAAATCCTCTGCCCTCAAAACGCTCAGATTTGCTTTCTATGGTCTTGGGCAGTTTATTCAACCCAGTGGTTTTCACCTACTTAAACATAACATAAAATCAGTAAAACAATAAGAATAATTAATCAGTGCGAAGACTCCATGCTACTCCAAATAAATCAGCACAGGCCGTGTGGGGCATGGGCAGCTATTGTTTATAAAATGCCCAGGTGATTCTAATATGAAGACAGGTTGAGAACCACTGAAACACCTCTCATCTCACAGCTTCAGTTTCATCATTTTTGTAATGGGGAAAATAATACCTAGAAGTGCAAGATTATGGTAAAACAATTCCAGAAAATGTCTGTCAACGGGCCCAAGATAGATATGTCCATTCATTCACTTTCCAGTGAGAGTTTAAAGATCAATTTTAAGTATAAATTAGCACCCACCAATTCACTGCAAATGAAAAAGGGAAAATAATTCAAAGGAAGACAGGAACGATTTTAATTTCAAAATGAAGGGGGAAAGGAAAGAAAGATGCAGAGTAGTAAGAGGGCACAAGAAAAGGAGCAGAAGAGAAGTTTTCAAGTTAAGAACAACTTGAAGTGAAGCTGCCCCATCCAGTTCCAGGGGTGGAAAGACATACAGACACACATCCACATCCTTGCCCATCCATTTCAGGAGGCAGAACTTTGGGGACTGTGGGAATCCAAACTCCCAAGGAACTTCTAGCCAGTTTGCCTTTTTTTTATTTCTTTGAAGAATGAGTTTTAGGGAAAATAGGGAATTTGAAATGAGATATATTTGAAACAAAATATTAGAAACCTATGTTTATTATTGTAAATGTATTTCTTTAAATAAAATTTAAATTTTACTTAAATATTGAAATTTAAAAGAAGGGTAATAAAAAAAAAAAAAGAAGGGTAATTTTAACATAAAGCAAGACAGTGAACAAGGTATAAAAAATGCCAACTTTACCAAAAATAATTAATAAAAATATAAATGAAAGGCAAGCTACATTATGCTGGGTTGAGTTGGTAATATGATGCCATTTATTTACACAGGGTGAGATAGCTGCAGATATTGGATAATGGAGAAAATATGAGGAAACAGAACTGCTGGGGTAATCAGCTTTGAAATGCCATGAGAGGCCACTGAATAGGATCTACTATTTCAGAGGAACCAGTAAGAACAACATAAAAGTAGGCTGTATTCCTCTTCCAACCTTAGCGCATATACTTGGGGACACATATAGTGCTTCTTCATTAATTTAAAAAATGTATTGGAAAATGTATTCAAATCAGAAGGCAATATTTAGCACAAAGAGAATGAAGATTCTCTTTGAAAGGTCAGATCTGGGAACCTACACAAATATTTGCAAAGATTTCTGTTGCCAGAAAATTAATAGATAATTAATAGAAAATCATCTCTTGCCCAGGGCATATTGTAGACAAATTACAAATAGGGGAAAATAACAACTATCCAATATCTGACATGATTAACCCAGGTAGATGAATACTGAAAACAATCCTTTTATTATTTGTGTGTGTGTGTGTGGTACAGCATAATAGCTACACATGAATCCCTGGAATTTTCACTCAAACAAAAACTACCAGAGAAGTACTGCCAGGTTATTTTATTTTCAGAAAGATTTTCACAATGATTATTTTTCTATGGAAATCTTAGGACTTTCAATAAAAAGAAGGCCGTCTGGCATAGTAGCTTGCACAAAGAACCCTCAATAAACAGCTATAGATGAAGGTAGATATGGTGGAGAGGAGATGATCAGAGAGTTAGGAGCCCTGGGTGTGACCCCACCCCTCCCGCTACCTAACAGCGTGACCCACATTTCTCGTTTTATTTGGTTCATCTATAAAGATAGAAATCTTACTGCTACTTAAGATGTCTAGATCTTACCCAGCTTAAAAAAAAAAGTCTTTGGTTTCAGATATCACTCCTAAGGAAATACCAAATCACACATAAATCTTTCATTCTAGGCTCATTTCCTTTAAACAACATCAGATCTATAAATAGCCATGCTTTCTGAAAAACAAAAATGCCTCTCTCCCCTTTTTATTTTTAAGTAAAGGAACAGGTTTATCAAGAAAGTTTCCATTTAGCCTTCCTCAACTTCCAGAATTTAAAATGGGATGATATAAGAAGGGACTTTGGTCTCCCTGTTGTTGTTGTTTAATCACACTTGTTTTCAGTTAAAAATTTTAGAAATCTATGAAATAATGAAATTCCTTTTGTAACTAACCTGCCAAGATATACATTATCCTTCTACATAAGGAAGTCTGGAAAAGCAATTTTTGGTTGAATTTTGACCAGAAATCACAGCAAATGTTTTAAATATATGGTTTCTATTTATTACATATAACATATTGATACTTAGATTAAAAAAAAATAAGTATTATCAGAAAATACATCTTCTTATTGTGCTTGCATTGTGGTTTTACCCCACATATCACTTCTCTTCCCTATAAATCATACTCTCTATTTCATTTCATGTTACTTTTATCTTTTGGTATCTTGGAGTAATATGTTTAAAATCTGAAGTAACAGACCAGTATGGAGATTCAGATATCTGTGGTAAGTATATCTAAATAACTATATTTATTTTATTTTCATCTTTTAGGCTACTTCAGATATTTAGTGGCATGAAATCAAACGATATCCACATTCATCCTAGCTAGGTGTCCTCAATTTTTTATTTGCACATTTGGTTCTCAAGCCAAGTTACCATTCTTGAATATCATGTAGATGAAATTACACTCAAAAGGGCTGCAGGTATCAAAAGTCAAAATGTGCAAATAATTTGCAAAAAAAAAAAAAAAAAAAGCAAGTAAGCAAGTGATTTCTCTTCATTTTTAGGAATTTCTCACTTCTAACTATTTTCAGTGCAGTCCTCTTGGATCAGCCACAGTATGCCTTGATTACTTTAAAAATTTCATATGGCAAGCATAGATGATAAAAGATGAAACTCTGAAAGCATTTAGTTCAGAAGCAGGAGCGGCAGAGATTATCCAAATGTACAAACTCCCATTTTTTATAAACAAGCAAACACACAAAAAAAAAAAAAAACAAAAAAAAACCCCCGAAGCAGAAAGGATAGAGAAGAAATTATTGTACAGTCCTTCCAAAATTCGGAATATTCAAGATAATTAAATGTAGTTTGACAAACTGCCAGAGAACAATGCACATGCACTTTTGTGGACTTTCCAGGTTTACTATTATCTCTTATATCAGGCATGCAGGAGAATATACACTCTATCTTCAGCTGCACAGAAATGAATGTTCAGTATATTCATTCATTGGCTTATTAATGAGCACATCGAAGAATAGGTACAAAGCCACCTACCATTGTCACTGTCTCCTTCAGATGGAACACTGTAGCTAGAGTTGTCCCATGTTTGTGCCTGTGTAAGTTTGTTGAAGGAGATAGGAGGAAGAGTGAGGGCTGGGTCTGCAGGAGAGCGAGAGAGCCAGTCCGCGTACGGTTGCACAAGGACCAGGAAAAACCAAAGGGGCAGCAGCATTTCACAAATGGCATAAGGATTGTATGGAAATGAAGCGAATTTCATATTATGGAATTTAATTTCAAATGTACAATACAGGAGAATGAAAGATGGCGCATGGAATAAAAAGAATGATAAAAAACTGAGTGTTAGTACTTATCAATCATATACTTGGCATGCAGTTAATACCGTTAATCGTTAACAGTTCGCAAGCCCACAGACTTAGAGTACTAATGAATCATGTCAGCGGAAAGAAGGAGAACCCATAGATTATGCAGATAAAAAGCACAAGACCTTCCAGATACCTTTTCCAAAGACCTAAATAACTAACAATCTTAGCAAATATGATTCACACAAAAAATTTGTTTACATAGAAAAAGCTTAATATGTATAAATATGTCTATTATTTAGAAATAAATCTATTATAGAATCAGTGTTTACCACTGGTGGATTTTTTTTCCCAAGGTAATGTAAAATTTCTCTTTAAAGACATCTGTAAGTCTGCTGGCATGCTTTATTGATAACTGAATCTAGCCAACTCTGCTCAACCCTTGACACACAGGTATACCATTCAATACTGTCTTAGATATTGATCAGTATAGAACCTATTTCGGACACTAGTAGAGTCTCTTTAACAACAAACCTAATTAACCAATAGATGTCAATCAATTCAAAGCACTTCTAAATTGGTCATTTATGAAATAACATCTCTTTTTTTTTTGTACTAACTATCCATATAGTAATTTTTGATGTTTAGGAAATATCTATACAATTTTGATTCAATCATAAGGCAGGGCCAGTAAAATACAGGGACATGATTCTAGTAATGCATGTTTGGATATATACAGTTGTCTTTCTTGGGAGGAAAACACAGAAAAAAAAATTTCTTTTGAAGAAAACTATTAGCCTACTTTAAGAATCTAAGTTTCTATTCCCACTTGCTAATTTGAGCAATCTGTTTTTATTTTTAACAAAGAAATCACATGAATTCATATACTTAACTTTAAAATAAAAATTAAATCACTTTCTAAAGTTCCAAAGCTACTCAATCAAAAATAATTTCTCTCTTTTTTAGTCATGTGATCTTCAATTAAGATTAGTATGTATATTATTTTCCAGAAAATGTGAAAAATACATACTGTAATATTTTAAAGTCACTAAATAAAAATTTTAAATTCCCAATACATGATGCTAGTTTCATAACGTTCCAACATGCCACTTGATGTTCCTGAAGAAAAATCAGCATTACTTACGACAACCAAACTCCACAAAGCTTTCAACAACTGGCACAATTTCCACACTGGTTAGTCAGCATTATAGAAAGGTTGGAAGCTAGGAAAGGAAATTATCTTTGTTTCCTGCTATTCAAAATAAATACTTCATTTATTTTTCACCACCACAAAGAGTCTGAAATGGTTCAACAGTGCGGGTATGAGGTTGATAAGTTGAGCTTGGACCCCATAAAAAGAATTGAAAAAGCCACGGAGACAATTTTGCAACGAAATTGCAAAGATGCACATTCGAAAGAATATTGATCTCTGGAGATTCATTCAACTTTTGATTCGCTCAATTATAAGATATTTTTAAATTGTGTAAAAGTGCCTGTAAGGGATAGGAGAAAGTCTGTAGCCCAATATGAAGTCCTCGGTGTATAGAGAACATTCCTGGCAGATCATCACTCAAGGCATGGAAGCCTCCTTTCCTCCCAGCATGATCTGAGACCTTGGAAATGGAAGCCCAACCCATATCTGGCTGCATATGCTCAGCTCCATGAATGGTGAGGCCAGCCACCTGAGTCCTATTTCATGCACAATTTGGTTCTCCAGAAAACACCTCTTAACCCTTGCCACACCCAAGCATCTTCTCAAATGGCTTTGTCTTACAGCCCATTCAAAATGTCAGGAAGCCATTACACCTGGCCACATGTTACCCATCAATCAACTTTCTCCAAAAGCGAAAATACATTCCTTTATAAAAGAACCATCTTCGTTTTTTTTTCTGTGGGTACCCTTTTTCAAAATATACACATGTATAACTTCAACTGTTGCCAAATGCTTTATCAAAAAACCCAAGAACATCTGAGTTCTTTACTACCTTTCGCTTAAAGCGTCTGAGTCCTTTCTCAGCACTTACTGAAAAGCATTAGCAGTGAGTGTATGCAAAACACTTAAGAATCAAAAATATTAAAACAAAGAAGCACCAAAAAGAGGGTAGATAGAGCTAGAACTTTAAGTATGTGGAGAAATCAGAAGAACCAAATTTTTCTATACATAGTCCTTCGTTTTAAAATCAGTAGTTGTTTTGCACATTGCTATCATTTACATTTGTGAATATACTAAGTTAAAATAAAGTAGGTAATATAAGCAGAAATGCTCTTAAAAATGTCTCCTGACCACTCATGTGAGTCTTGGAATGACCACCCTGTCACATGAGTAAATACACAGACCTTACCAAGGCCCAGAGAGCAAATGAGGGGTGTCTCAGAAAAGAGTCACCAGCCTTAATTCAGCAAGGTACCAGGAACCACCGGGGCAAAGGGGTGGCTATTTTATCAACAGAATATTTCTTTCCCACTTACATGTCCCAACATCTTTTTCTCTTTGCTCTGATTCAAAAGAAGGTAAGATAATCTACTACTGATAACATGGCGTTAATAGGTGATCCACGACCACAAGGCTTGAAAATATGGCCTCCCCACGCTGTAGTGGGGTTCTGATGCCACGACTCAAACTCATCGGAGTTGACAAGGCTGCTCGCACTGTAATGTATGCATTTAAAAGGCTAAAGAGAAACTCCTGAGCTGTTCACACGTGCAAGAACACTAAGGTTTCAATTTACCTGATCGAGGCTTCAGGCCAAACAGAGCTGTGCTGGCGTTGGTAGGAGAGATGGCAGGGGAGTTCTCTCTCATCTGTGGTGTTAGAAGGAAAGGACATTTTTTAAAGAACTGGAGCAGAACTAGGCATGCTTCTCTATGATCAAGGATTATAATAAAACCACGACCTCCGTGCATTTGCTGCTGTGAGGAAGTCCTGACTAAAAAATGATAATTGACGCATCTTCACATTGCTAATGCTTTAAGAGGTGGAATCGACAGAATGTTGTTTTGGGGGAGATCCGTCCAATCGTTTATGGGCTCATTATAATACCAGTTCATAGTTGTGTGATACTGGCAATCCCTTTCTGCTCCCGAATACATGCGTGCATTCACGCGCAGGCACGCACACACACAAGCACGCGCTCACATGCGCCTCACAGAGGGCACATCTGATAAAGAATTTCTAACACGATGAGATGAGAAAACAGGTAACACTGAACAGATGTCTCAGCTATGTGGAAACCACACACTGAATCATTTATGGATAACGAGACATTCTAAATGTTGCCTACATGAGCTATTTTCACTTCGTTTTCTATAAAAATGTTCCCACATTTGGTCTTCAAAATATGTCTTCTAAAATGAGTCTTTAATTATGGATAGGGCCGGATCAGGCTATGAGAGCTAATAAGAGATTCCCTCAGAGATTCTGCAATACAATTAACTCATGAATCATCATGGTCTCAGATTATAGATTTCTGTACAAGATATTCCAATTCAGGCTTCACAAAATACCTCAGCTTTCAGTAATCTTCAGGAAACTTACCTCATTGGGAGAATACTCGCTCCCATTACTCTGTAATGTTAGATCATTTTGAACCTTAAGGAAGAAAAAAAATGCATGGTACGTTCCATCAGACTATAAAATTAGTGAGGCAAGAACTGAGTTTTTCTAACTTCCATCATATCCCTGGCACATAGGGTCACAATGAATAATATGCTGAATTAATTAATTAGTAGTTAAGTAGGCCATACTTACATTTTCTAAAAACATGCAACTATATTCACAGAAAAATACAACTAAAATATCACACAAACTAAGAAAAGGGATTTCCCAGAGCAAAGAGCTCAGCCCAAAGTACCTGTGAACATCAGCTTTCCTTGCTAGGTTACCAAGCAACCTGCAGGCTCCCACCTGCTGGGAGCATAAGGGTTTTTATAAATGGTCCAAGGCAGTAGTTCCCAAATACACAGAATCTCATTGGGAGCTTTTTAATAAATATACATACCCAGACCTAGGAAAATCCTGCGCTGTCAATTCAACATCAGTTTGCTTTGTCAACCAATGGGGAAACTCGATAGTTTATTTTACCCAGATCTGCCTTCTTTATAAGGTAATCAAGAACCCCACTGAGGGAATTCCCTGGCGGTCCAGTGGTTAGGACTCCACGATTTCACTGTTGAAGGCCCGGGTTTGATCCCTGGTCATGGAGCTAAGGTCTCATAAGCCGGGCGGCACAGCCTCCCCCCCCCAAAAAAAGCACTGATCCACCCTAATAAAAAATTTGGTGATAGCTAATATAAACATCTTCATATATATCACCAAACTAGTATAAATTTAAGATGTCTGTTCCTATTCCTATTGTTGAGGAGTGCTATTAAAAAATATTCCCAACTGTGACAAATCCAAGGGAGTAACATATTTTTAGAATAAACAGTCATTAATTTCCCTACTCAATTGAATGTCTGAACTGCTAACAAGTAACTTGCAGGTTTGATTCTCTCTGTAGGAAGCTCATTCCTCTAATTTTCCCTGTTGTCCCCCCGGCATCCTTCCCTATTGGATATTATTTACGTATGAGAGTATAATTTGCAATTCTTCCTGAGTGGTTGCCAGCGCTGCCCAAACTTGATGTGGACAGTCATCTAAAGAGTGTTAAAAGTCAGATAATGTGATGTGCTGACAATTACAAACCATTTCATAATCTTGGCCTCACCTATCTAACTGGGCACCAGCCTATCCCCCTCAGTGTTTCTTTCCGGTTCATGCTCTGTGCTGATTCGACCATGGCCAAGCTGCCTTGCTCGGCACAGCCTCCTGGGACCAATCCAAACCCTAGCTGCCCCCCAAATCTAGGTTTATTTCTCTTTCCTTAACCTCTTATCCTTTCCCCAGTCTCCCAGAGCACCTAAAACACTCAGGATTATGGACTATCTCATATTCTTCTCTAAGTTTTCTCAATATCTAAGGTTTCTTTCTTCCACAATTTTTAAAATGCCTTGAAAGTGAGGGCAACTTCATCTTCTTCCTATCCCAGTCTTCGACACCCCAAACAAGGCTGAATCCAGCACAAGGACTCAACAAATAGTGGCTAACTGATTCAAGACTATGCTATAGATACTGCTTTCTTCCTGAATGAGATGGAAGAGAGAATATAAAAATAACCAAACCATAAAGGAGGGTCCCACTTAAGTTCCACATAATCATCAGCACTGGCCTTGCTAATCTAACACTTTCTTTGCCTCCTCCTTCTGACTTTTTTTCCACCAGAGCCAGCAATTCCCCTCCCTTTTCAAAATCATGTAGACATATGTCATGGACAGAGAATTGCCCAAAGAAGGAAGACAATGTGTAAGAATTCCTTACACTGAACGTGACTCCTCATTCAACCAAAAAGGGAAAAAAAAAATATTAACATTGTAAATCAGACATGGAATGGAGATCTTTTTTCCTAGAGGCTTGGTGTCTGCCTGATACTCCTGAAATCATGCACACAGGAGGGCATCTATTTTACTGGAATCAAAAGTGGGTCTGCAGCAGGATGCTAACATGGTCTCAAAGTACCTCTTCGCTGACTGACTGTTCATTGCAAGGGGAAAATAGAATACTTAGACGGTGGAGAAATCAGGTTCTACCTCGATTGGGTAATCAAATTAACGTCACCAATGAAGCACAGATGTACACAATGTGCCTCCAAATGTGGTACCCTGAGAAGGACACCACATCACCTGTGCAGTATCCCAAACAAGAATGCAGGGACTCAATCTAATCATGAAGAAATATGAGGGATTTTTGTCCCACAAAATAAGGGGCAGTTCATTTTACAAAAAGAGGAGCAGTATATTCTTCAAAATTTTACGGTCATAAAAAAATCAAAGAAAGGTTATAGAAATGTTCCAGAATAAAGCAAACTATAGTTACCTGACAATTATTGCCTCTAGACTGGATCCTACACTGAAGGGGAAAAAGTGCTATGAAAGACATCATTAGATCAACCTAAATGTTTGGAATATGGATAGCAGATTAGATGAAAATATTTTATCAATGTAAATTTAGGAAGTTGATAACTGAAATGGGGTTATATAGGATAAAAGCCCTATTCTTAGGAAAGGTACACTGAAATGTTTAGAGAAAAGGACTATGATGTATAAAACTTTTCCTCCAATTTTCAGAAAAAGAACTATGTGTGTGGAGGAAGAGAGAGATACTACAAATGTGTGAAAATGTTAATCACAGGTAAATCCGGGTGCTAGGTTATAATTTTTTTATAATCTTTTGTAGAATCTTGTAATTTTTTAAACCTTTTATAAATTTTAAATTATTTCCAAATAAAAAGCTAAAACTAAAAGTGAGTCTGTACAGAATCAAAAGCAGCATGTCTCTAAAGAAGAGCCTGAGGAAATGCGCCCAGGGCAGCCTTCACATAAGCGGCTTCCTGATGTCTCACTACTGGGTCATTCAGTGATGCCTCCACCTGGGGAAGAGGGAGTGCAATGATTCTAAGGACCACACTGATGACAATCACAGGGGAGAGTAACAGTAACAGCTACGTTAGGTGCCCTGGGTTCCAAGATGGATCCCAATTTATAGAAAATAAAGGTGAAGTTAGAGAGGTAGCCCACAGGAGCTCATAGTTATAGCAAGTCTTTGAGATAGGGCCGAAACTTAACATAATTCCAAGTCACTACACCCAACGATGAAACCACACTCTCGGGGAACATGGGTTTTTCGATTACAGTTCTTTTCCTCATTTAACAGAGACTTAGCTAGTTAAGAGTGTGAAACTGCTTTACTATGGTACGTGTCCAGACACCACAGGGGACATAAATTGGTTGTACTGAAATTAGCCATCCTAAGCCTATTCAGTAAGAAGGGATAAAACAGGTCGTATGTAAACAATGTTTTACTCCCATGTCGCTGACTCAAGCCTATCTCTCTATGCCTGCTTCTTCAGGACTTTCCAGGCTCATCTCTAGTTAATTATGTCAAATCTGCCTTCTTTACAGACACCCAAATTTCACCCTCTGTAGCTACCTGACCTACCTTTACTCTGTCCCCAAACCCCTCCGCCACCAGTTTCTCTTTGCTAGAGTCACTTATTCCTCCTAGGCATATCCCAAATCACTCATTCTTGTCTCTCAAGTCTTTCCTAGTTTATGTTTATCTGTGGCTGTAAGACTTGCATCAGATGGTCCTACCTCCAGTTTTTGGCAGAGGAGGTTTCCGTGTGGGTCTTAGTTGCCAGGGCCTGACTTAAGACCGACCGTCTGACATAAAAAATTTAGAGAACTTAATGGAAACAGCCAACTCTCATCTTTAATGGGAGGTGAGTATATAATAGATAAGAAGGAAAACTAAAGAAGCCAGAACTATAAAAAAATTGACAACTAGACCCTGAACAAATTTGAATATTGATCTCACTAATGAATGTTCCACCCCACAATAAATCTTGATAAAATATGGTGGCCACTCTTCTGTGGCAGAGTATTGCACCAGAGCTCTGGTGAATCCAAGAGAAGCCTTACCTCACGTTCTGGAGACGTCTCCAACTGTATTTGACCACTGTAGGAATTAGAGAAAAAAATGACACAAAGTGGAATTTAAAGCAAAAATATTTCAATGTAAAAAGGTAAAATATATTGTTAAAAAAGGGTCAACATACTTTAGTGCAGAGTCTTGTAATTCTAAGTCTTCTGCTGAGTCCACAGGGTAAAAGTTTACAACACTTCGCTCTGTAATATCTGTGCTTAATCTAAAGAGTAAGGGAAAAAAAGTGTTACCAAATTAATTAAACTTCTAATAAATTCTACTGCTTTTAGTCATATATTTAAAAGTTATGTCTATTGTTAAGATTTAATAATGAAAGGTTTATGGTAGAAATTTCAAACTACATGGTATTTTCCCACCATGTGCCAAATACAATATAATGTAGTTTTAATATAATTTTCTATCTGCTTTGGTATCAAAATCCAACTTATTTGAAATATACTAGTAATTTCTGATAAGGTCGTAATATTCATAGGTAGCACACACTAAATTTTATTCTAGAAATTTCTTAGTTTACAGAAGCAAGTAAAGTTCTTCTATACTATACTATACATGTACTATATTATGGTATATGTACCAAGGGCATTTGTTTTAACAGGAAGATCTCTTTGATAGACCCTGATACTCTCGATTTAAAAAATAAGAATTCATAAGCAATTTGATATGCATTTTTTACTTCTGAAATTGTCTTACAGTTTCTGAATTTCTGTGATTTTAAGAGCTGAACTTTTTTTTTAAGATCTATAAAATAAGGAATTTCTGTAAGTCATATACAAGTTATAAAGCTATTTTAAAAAGTAGGGATAAGTTCATATTATACATGCCCATTGAAAATGGTATCAAACCAACAGTCAGAAATCCTTAAGAGAAGAAACCAACACAAAAGCAAAACAGGATAGCAATATTCGACTCAATTTTTTGATGTTAAGGTTGTGTGAAAGATAAAGCTCTAAAATTTAATCCTGTAATCAGCGGCTTGACTAAAACAAGGAGATCTGGATCTAGGAAATACGAGATAAAGGAAAACCTTAATGTGTACATAAACTTTTTATTACTATTATTCAAAAGCAGCTAGAAATAAGTGACCTCTTGAAGTGCCCTCTCTTTATTAGGACAAAAACAGGACTCTTTCTTTATCCCTATTACACTGGCACAAAGACACGTTATTATCAAGTTAGGATTGTCGTATTATAATATCTATTTCAGGATGTACAACAAAGATCTGCAGCAGCCAAATTAGTGGATTATTTTAGGGAGGAAATCAAATCCCTATAAAGTTTTACAACGTAAATAATTTTAAAATAGCAATCCATAAAGACGCAAATCAACTATCCCTTGGAAGGTTACTCAAGGCGGTTTTCTTCCACGCCCACCATGCTGACTTGCTTGACATCCTTGGCGACTCTTTGCCTCAGACCTTTCCAAGCTGGAGAGGCATCTCCAGATCCTCAGTTCATCCCACTTCTCAGGACAGATGATGCAACTGAGGTCCGGAGCGGGGAGCCACACCTTCCGGGTCACCCTGATCTTACACTTGGTCCCAGTCCCACATTCCTCGCCTGCTGCTATTTCCATCAAACAAGGCTGTTCTTTTCCACTTTGGGGCTCACATAGAAATCTCGAATTCGTAAGGAAAGTTTATTGGAAAAGTAATACAAAAATGTAGAAATATTAAAACAATATAAAGTTTGAGCCCAAGTGGGGCCTTCTCTCTGTCACATCATGTCTTCCAGGCTCTGTCCTGGACTCACATTCCCTTCCCATTGATATGCTTGCCCTTGGGAACCTCATCCCCTTATACTACTTCTGTTATGGCAGCACCTTATGAAAGTAACTTTTAAACCTAAGTCTCGAAGCCCCAGACCTAAACATCTAGCCGCTGAATGGACGTTGTCACATTGCCACCTTGGATTCCGCTCAGCAGGTGCTAAACTGACCCCAACATCCTCCTCCTAAAAACCTGCTGTTCCTCCTGGTTCCCCATCTCAGATGGAGATATGAGGGGTCAGGTCTAAAACACCTGGGACCGTTCCCTCCATCCTCACCATCCACTTCAAACAATCACCAGAGAACTACCACAGTACCTACCACTGTGTATCTACAATATTTAAAACTATAAAGAAAAGTAGTAATTTAGAAATACCCACAGAAAAAAAATCCATCTTAATATATTTCTTTCTAGTTTTAATTTTTCCTAAGCTTCTTATACAATTGGGACCTAATTCTATTTATATCGTTGGGATCAAACTTTATGCATTTTTTATTCTATTTATATCATTGGGATCAAACTTTATGCATTTTTTTATACTTTTTAAAGTTAACATTATATAATGAGCTATCTAAAATATAGTGGAAAGTTTAAAAAACATTTTATGGGTCACATATTCCATCTTATTAATGACCAAAATTTAAGTATCTCCAAATTGTTAGATCATTTCCTTTTTTTGCAAATATTTGCTATTAAAAACACCCCTCCCCTCATAATTGCTGTTCATATCTCTTTGTCCCTTAGGATATTTTTTAGAATTAATTCAAAAGTTTTATATCTATTTTTAGACTATGGCTACAAACTACAAGGATGCCTTCTGGAGTGGTTCTGCCTGTTTACCTTTCCACCAGCAGTTCATTTATTATTTCAAATCTTCACAACACTAAAAGATAAGTACTTATAGCCCATCTTATAGATGAGAAAACTGGGGTACAGAGAAGTTATATAACTTACCCAGATGAACTGGTATTAGAGCTGGGTTTGCAACCAGTATCTGGTTGATTAAGGTATGTTCTTCTCCAGCCATGCTATTTCCCCATTCCTTATAATTTCTGTCTCTCTCTCTTAGGATGTGAAACTCAGCTCTTTAAGGAACACACCTTGGTTAGGTGCTTACTAATAAGCCAGGCCCTGAGCCAAACATTAGGGAGAATTAACAACATGAATAATCATATTTTTAAACCATCATTACCTCCCCCTACATATAAAATAAAGTCTCAGCTCCTCCACACAGCATTCGAAGTCACGCCTGCATCCCTCCAAAAGGTCTCTCTGGTGAGTCTCAGTCCTGGCTGCACATCAGAAGCACCGGCAGAACTTTTAAAGAATAAAAACGGCCAGACCCCCAGCGCCACAGGTAGTGTCGGGCAGAGTGTCTGTGTTCTGAAACTTCTGCAAATGATACTGAAGCACAGCCAGCATGGAGATCACCTTTGCTGCCTGAGATTTTCCAAGCTTGCTCCATTCTTTTTGACCTCTGTACCTTTGCATAAGCTTTTAATTCAATCCAGAATTTGCCTTCTCCTTGAAAATGCCAGCTATTAAAGGCCCAGGTAAAATACTCCAACCTTCAGGAAGGTCGGCCAAGCCATCTTCCCTTCTCCATCTGGGGTCAGGCATTCACTCTAGTTATCACTCTTCCCCTTCACTTCAAGCACTTAAATCAATTACACTTATAAATCACTACTCAAAGCAAAGTCTATTACTATAGTTTAAGTTCCTAGAAGGAAGAGATGTGTCTTGTTCATCTTTATATCCCCCAAGGTGCACACTGTAGATCTTTCCATGCTCTAAGCACTCAACTAATGTCTGCAGAATTGAAATGCTTTTCAAATCAATTGCTAAAGATTTCCAGCCATACTCAACCCGAGCTAAAACTATTCTTTTAGAGCCAGACAACAGTGATGGTGTACTCTCACTGGCACTCTGGGACTCACTCATCACCCTGTTCATAAATTCCCAGAATGTGGTGTGATTTCCACACTCGCCATATTATCAATACAAGACCACATTATCTTCACATTTAAATTCCCAGGATCCCTGAACAGTTAACCAGGGATAAGCTTCGGATCTATTTCTCTATCAATACGGTAGTTATTACTTGATACCAGGTATACTGCTTTACTGAAAAATATTTTGTCTGTGGGAATTCCGTTATCCTCAGCTAAGAAACCAAAAAATATACCTACATATAAAGTGCTTATTATTGATAATGACTAATTCAATTAAAAACTTATCTTGTCACCCAAATCTTTAGAAAATGTATGATTTAGTTAACATATATTTGGCACCATCAGAAATAAATATGGTAGTACTTGATAAACCAAGTCTTTCCTTTTTGGACACTCTCTTATATTTCTCTATTCCAGGGGTTTAAACTTCAAGCTATATAAAATACGCACTTTTACCGTATTTCTGTTGTCTAAGAATTATACAAAAATTGCCCTATGAATTCCACGAAGGGTGAATGAATTTCATGAAGGGATGGAAAGCAGGGAATTGATCTCAGTCCCTCCAGAAGTTTGACTCTTTTACTTATGGATCTCGGGAAAACAGGCAGTTAAAATGACTTTTCTTTGTTAGTGATTAGTGGTTAAGCCCATACCGTGTGTATAAATACCTTAAAAACTGAGATAATGCACTCAATAAATTAGTGTACATTACTGACACCTGAAACCTGGGCCAAGGAAAGACACACCTACCTGTTGGGATCTTGCAGCAAATCCACTGCTTCTCTCAGCTGTTCAATCATTGCTATATTCATGTCCTGGTCTTTGGATGAACTTATTCTGCAACATGAAACCAAGCTTCAGACTGAAAATGATCACTAGAACAGGAATAGCACCTAGGTTCTTAAGAACAAACATAAAAATCCATCTGACACTGTAAAAATGATTTTTGACAGACTCAACATTTTAGTGAAGATGTGTCAGTACCCTGTGGGGTGGGCTGCCAGAGTGTAGCAGAAAGAGTTGCCGGGTGCGGGGAGCCAGCTAGGCTGTAAAGCAGCTCACACAAAGTCTCAATGCCCGTGGGCACCGCTCATCTGTAAAATCAGGGCAATGGACCGGCTGGGTGGTTCTCACACTGTACTTTCCTGAGCCTTACGGGGATCCACAGGGATGCTCAGCTACGGCGGGTCTGCACTACTTCCAATTCCAGTTCAACCAGCCTGGCTCAGTTTTATTGCTTTCATACAATATGGGACTTCAGTGTGGGATCCTGGTTCCCAGTCCAGGCTCTTTCAGCAGCAAAATCACCTATGGTGCTTAAAAAAATATGCCAGGTCTGATACTCCTAAGTAGATCTGTCTGGGGCTTGGACATTTTCTTAAGCTCTACAGATGATACTGATTTACAGGCAGGGGTGGGAACAACAGATATAAGCTTGAGAATGGGGTTTCCAAAGCTTTACACAGTTTAAAAACTCTTTCCCTATAAAATCCTTTTCCCTATAATTCTATGAGCAAGCTAGTCCTCCTCGGGATCACAGAAATATATCCAACAAATAGCTGGTTATACTGGACAGTGGTTTGAAAGGAACTCTGCAATATTTTTAAAGGGCACGAGAGATTTGATCACGGTTACTGCTTTCCACTACAGAATACAAGCCAATGTCTTTCTGTAAGTGGAGAAACTTTTTAACAATGGAGTAAATTCTCACTAAGGGGAAAACCCTCATGAGGTTTGATGGACGGTCCAGGCCTACATGCCAGATCATGGAAAACAAAATCCTGGGAACCAAAAACCTCTCTGCCATATGGTCCAAACTCAATCCCCCTGAGTGGTAAACCAGGAAAGTGGTTTCGTGTCTGTTAGATGGATCACTCATACCCTCCTGTGTAAATCTTTATATGCAACAGAGTAGAAGCAATGTCCATCTGGTACGAGATCCCAGCCCTCTGTAACCCTGGGCCAAGATAATCAATCTCCCTGTGCTTCAGTTTTGTCATCGGTGAAGTGAGGGATAACAATAGGACTTACAGGATTGTTGTAAAGAGGAAATGAGTTACTACCTGTGAAGTATTTAGGACAGTGCCTGGCACGTGGTATTTAATAATTGTTAGCTATTACAACTATTAGACTTAAGACCAAGACATTGAGGTCTATGGTTTTCTCAGATCTTGAACTTGAAGACTCTGGGGGAAGAAGTGGGAACAGGACCACGTTATCACTTTAGGTCCAGTTGTCGGTTTGTTCAGAGAAAGGAAAGTAAGCTAGAATCTCTAGTCTAGAAATTCTATCTGATTTCCTGAATCACATTCTACCCACAGCCTCAAATCAGACAAAACTCAAGGCCAAGGAACAGGTATGACCTGGCACAGTATGGCCCCAATACTATGACAGTAAGCATGAGACAGAGGAAAACTTGCAACTTCTGATCAATATCGTTGAGTAAGGTATCAGCTTGCTCAAAGAAAAGTGGACCAAAGTTCTATCAGGACAAGGCTGCCATTCTGCTTGAAACGTGAACTTCACAGGATGGTGACTCATCACCAGCCTTCGGTACTCACATCCCCTCAGACGGCCAGTGTGCGTCCTCTTCTATCCGTAACAGTTCTTCACAGGCCTCAGTCCTTTCCTGCGGACGGAACACATGGGTCTTCTGAGAGCCACTGGCTGTAACAGTCAACAGCCTAAACCTGCCCTCATCCATATTCACAACAGCCAAAAGGTGGAAACAACCCAAGTGTCCATGAATGGATGAATGGAGAAAATGTGGTCTTTCCATACAATGGAATATCATTCGGCCTTAAAAAGGACGGAAATTCTAACACATGTTACAACATAGATGAACCCTGAGGACATTATGCTAAATGAAATAAGTGAGTCACAAGAAGAAAAATACTGTATGATTCCACTTACATGAGGTTCCTAGAATAGTCAAATTCATAAAGACAGAAAGAAGAATGGTAGTTGCCAGAGGAGAGGGGGGAGGGGATTGGGAAGCTATGGTTTAATGGGGAAAGAGTGTCAGTTTTACAAGATGAAAGAGTTTTGGAGATGGATAGTGGTGATGGTTACACAACAATGTGAATGTACTTACCATTGAACTGTATACTTAAAAAATGGCTAAGATGGTAAGTTTTATGTTGTATGTATTTTGCCACAATTAAAAATAAAATACAATTTTTAAAAAGAAGAAAAGAAAACCTGGCCGAGGACTACAACACCTGTTAACTTAGAAAAGAGTCAGAAATGCAAAGCTTAACTCCATTCATTATTGCCCTCTTAGCACCTCCTGATGTTGACAGGTTCCTCAGTCGGGCTTGTCAGTCACATGAGAATGTGCATTCTGATGTTGGTGAGAGGAGCAGTGTGTGTGTGTGTGTGTGTGTGTGTGTGCACGCGCACCCGTGCACACGCACAGTTAACAAAAAAGTCTCTTAACGACAGAAAAATGCCTCAAATTGCATCTAATAGCTTTCACATGTACAACGTGCAGATTTCACTGAAATGCACCCCCCTCTTAATATCCCAAAGAAGCACTGTGGTGGGAGTATTTAGAAAGGCATGTCCCACTGTTGGAACTTCCATGCGAGTCTTTCCATTTTGATCTCTGACACAGAGAAGTGCTGCTTTAACTCAGCTGACAGCTAAAACGGAAGCCATCCCTGAATGGGCAAACATTCCCCTAGCAAGGAAGGAACAACAGACAAAAGGACTGTTTTCTGTGTCAAAGTTCTGACACTTCATTAACTAACTCAGGCCCAGCCAATTCTCCAGATGTGTCACAGAAAATAAGTCTTTTTCTGAGGCGGTATCTAGCTGCATGATGTCAACTTCTGGCTTGAAAAACACTCAGACTTTTTCTATATAGATTATACTTTTAGTGCATAATAAAATCAATATATAAATTACTGTGCCTCTACCCAAATGCTAGTGAAATTCATGGGTGAAAATATACTACAAGAAACAACCAAGAAAACATGTTCTTATCTCTTCCTTTTGGGTTTCAACTATAGGAGCCATGGGTATTTCCTTCTAATTTTCAGTTTCATAATAAAAAGTAGCCAATAGTAGAAAATGTACTTTTTTTCAGTATGCAAAACAGAGGTATACCGGGTTTCTTTTGCTAGGTTAGATGGTGACACAGTTGATACACATTATTCATGGATTCCGTATTTATGAATTTGCCTCCTTACTAAAATCTATTTGTCACCCCAAAACCAATACTCGTGGTGCTTTTGCAGACACACGCAGAGCCTGGGGAAAAACTGGAGTTCCCAACCCCAAAATGCAATTTCCAGTTGAGGCTGAACAAGGTAGCGAGCGACCTGCTTTCTTGTTTCAGCTCTCAGACTGTAAAAAAGTGTCCTTTTCAGAGCCTATTTAGTATCCCATTTTCACACTTCTGTGCCTTTGGTTGGTGATTTTGCTGTTTAAAATGCCCTCTAGCATAGTACTGAAGTGCTGTCTTATCCTAAGCACAAGAAGGCTATGATATGTACTGTACCTTACAGAGAAAACACCTGCGTTAGGTAAGCTTCCTTCCCACATGAGTTAACGGGGCTGCTGGCCGCAAGTTCAGTGTTAATGCACTAACAGTACATATTAAATAGGGTGTCTTCAGACAGAAATACACATAAAACCAGGTTATGTATTGACCAGTTGACAAAAATGTGTGACCAGAGGCTCGTAGGAACCTAACCCTGTATTTCCCGTGGGGGCAACAGTTCAGGACTGGATAATTCAGTGTTTGAGGAAACACTATCGAATAGAACTGCTGTGAATAAGGATCAACCGTAGTTACAAAAAGCACAAGATGCTTACTCAGCGGACAGAAAACAGGATTATATAAAACACAGAACTCTTGATCGTCGAGGACTGAGTAGTTCAGCACACTGGTTGGCAGTCAAACACATGCTCACAGACTTTAAAAGTGATGCAAGTCAAGGGTAAAATGGGCCTGAATTGCAGCGTACAACTTTTAATTGTAGATTTATGTTTTATTTTATGATTAGCGTTCTTCTCCACTCGCCAACGGAAGCCTCTTGTAGGAACTCAGGAAACATTTGCTGTCGATTTCTACACCCCATTTGCTCCCCTAGATTCGACCCACAGGACCCATGCTGTACAGCAGCCATTCCCATGGAGCCCTGTGCATCCTGAAATCTCTAAATCTAGAAGAATCTGCTTTTTTGAAACAACATGTTTTATTTTACTAATCACTTTAATTGCTTTCCTTCAAGGCTTCCATCTTTACTTTAGACCCTCAACTTAAGATAAACTCTTCATAAAAGAAAGACAAAAGCCCAACTTTCCATGTTTCGCTGACGGACTTGTCTCAGAGCTGATAGACAGGCATCAAACCTGGGAGAGCCTTGTGAGAACCACTGGCTGGAGAGTCACAGGATGAAGTTGTTTTTTTGTTTTTTGTTTTTTTTAATTAATTTATTTATTTATTTATTTTTGGCTGTGTTGGGTCCTCGTTTCTGTGCGAGGGCTTTCTCCAGTTGCGGCGAGCGGGGGCCACTCTTCATCGCGGTGCGCGGGCCTCTCACTGTCGCGGCCTCTCTTGTTGCGGAGCACAGGCTCCAGACGCGCAGGCTCAGTAGTTGTGGCTCACGGGCCTAGTTGCTCCGCGGCATGTGGGATCTTCCCAGACCAGGGCTCGAACCCGTGTCCCCTGCATTGGCAGGCAGACTCTCAACCACTGCGCCACCAGGGAAGCCCCACAGGATGAAGTTTTGACTTTAGGAAAATGTCTGGCAGCAGCAGGGGCGGGACGCTGGACGCTCAGCTGGGGTCGGAGGGACTCCTGCTGCCCTAAGAATAAGCAATGATAAGGCTCCACTGAAGTCATGTCAGTGGAGGCGGAGGACAGAAAGGAGGCAGTGGGTGTGAGATATTCTGAAACAAGAACTGATGGATTTATGATGGATTAAATATACAGAATAAAGAATTAGGTTTTCTACAAATGTATGTCATATGAGAGGTTCATTATCTTTGTCTTGAGTACACCAGAGTCTCCTACAGTGTACGATTCAGCTGTTTTCCTCCCAGTTCCCTTGAAGGTGATGCCCAGAGATGTTAGTTGAGACAGAGCCCAGCCATCCTAACACCATCCGCAGGAAATAAGAACCAGCACCTAGAGAGCCCGGGCCCGACTTCAACACAGTAACTCAGAGACCACTGTCTCTCACAAGCCACAAGGAACCTGAATTTTACCAAAAGGATTATCTTCGTGATCCTTGGGTGCCACGACCTGAACCAAAAGGACCGGCAGAAACATACCAAGGCACCTAATTGTGTCACAAAGTGGAACCTTAACTGCCAGGTTTATAAAGGGCTAGTTTTTCTCTCGTTTTTGCCGCTCCTATGACGAAGGTTTGCCTGACAATTTAGTGACTTCATCTAACATTTCAACACCTCAGCGCCACTATACCTGTTTATGAATGTGTCCTCAGAGTGACCCTTCTAAAAAGGGAAGACATTCATTTCCAGATTTTAAAAGTCTCCATTTTTCTTCTTTTACTATGAATATACTCCCAAGAAAAACCTACGTACCTAGAATATGTTGAAAAGCATGTGAAACTTTGTTTTAGCTTTTACTGGATGGTCATGGTAATTCTGATAACTTATACAATGCACTGACTACCAGAGAGCTGAGTAATTTCTGAATACAAAAGAAAATCATCCATATACACAGACAAATAGAGAGGTACGGATGAAAGGGACAAGCTCCTAATATCGGCAAATAAACACATTGGACTTTGAGAAGATGTTATAAAGGCCCAAGGAAGGTGGTAGCAAGCTGACATTTAAGGTGATGGATTGGTAACCTTGAACATAAATTCTACTTATTTACAGAAGTAAATAAGTTAAAAAATTATTATCCTCCACTTGCCTTAATATAGTGTATAAATTCCGAATGGAGAACGTCTGTTCCGTGGGAAAATTGGTCTCTTTCTTCTCCTGAGTTCTCATTGTCACTCACAAGGGAAGGCGCTGGTTGAAATTCCTGATGAAATTCCCCTATTAGGAAAACACAGAGAAAGATAGAAAGCATGATTTCATAAGCAGATGAGCAAAACATAGATGACTCTAAAATACATCACCTAGTTTTTCAGTCTTCTCCCTGACCTCTTCTGGAGGTATATGAATGACCCAAGTTTTCTCTTTCCGAAAGGATGTGAGGAAAAGGTGAAAAAAGGAGGAAGAAGAGGAAGAAAAGTAAAAGAAATGGAAAACCCCAAATCAAATGAACTTAAAAGTCAAGGCCCCTATATGGCTTAGTTCCTTATGAAAGAAGTGAAATTTCCTCTAATTTTTTTTAAGGAACAGAGAATAGAAAGTATAAAAGAGGGCTTTTTGTGCTCTCAGCAACGTGTGACAAGTAAGTATTTCAAACTCAAAATTCAGTAGTTACCGAACAACTACTAAATGGCAGGTATAATACTAAACATTTTGGGGATTTAAAAAATTAGTGAATGGGACTTCCCTGGTAGTGCAGTGGTTAAGAATCCGCCTTCCAGTGCAGGGGACACGGGTTCGAGCCCTGGTCCGGGAAGATCCCACATACCGCGGAGCAACTAAGCCCATGTGCCACAACTACTGAGCCTGCGCTCTAGAGCCCGTGAGCCACAACTACTGAGCCCGCGTGCCACAACTACTGAAGCCTGCGTGCCTAGAGCCGTGCTCCACAACAAGAGAAGCCACCGCAATGAGACGCCTGTGCACCGCAACAAAGAGTAGCCCCCGCTCGCCTCAACTAGAGAAAGCCCGCGTGCAGCAACGAAGACCCAATGCAGCCAAAAATAAATAAATAAATAAATTTATTAAAAAAAAAAAATTAGTGAACAACTGCAAGAAGGACTGTGGGAAAGGACTAAAATAAGGATCCCAAATCATAACAACAAAAGAAGTGACTATGATGAGGACCACATGGAGGGGAAAGCGCAGTCAGAGCTCATCCAACACGTCTGTGTTCTAGATGGTGCAGGAGAGGTGAAAGGAGGAAAAGCAGATCTCTTCTCTCTGATCTGGACACTGGGAAAGAAACAAGTAGGACCACACCACCTTCAAGGACTCCTAGCCAGCAAAAAACACCCACTTCTAGAACAGAGGGGAGGAAAACTGGTGAAAAATGATATAATTCTTTTATTTTAAAAAATTTGCCTAAAACACTACCTCTTACACTGCATATACTGTTACAAAGCTTATCTAAATTAATAAAGTGGCAGTCATATTTTTGCATAACGTATACAGTTATATTTGGGGACAATGTATGGTTCCAATCATCATCTCAGATAAACAAATGCTAACCTTAAAAACCTGAGCATAAGTGAAAGCAAACACTAGAGTGTGAGTTGGTTTAAACAGTTCTCCCGTCACTAGGGAGAGCAAGTCAAACTATTAGGGAGATAATCTGCATATTAATCTAGTTCTATACTATCCACACGTCATCAAGCAGCCTCTGCCACAAATGTAAACATTATATTTTATAATTTACTTAAAAGTCACTGAATAAACAGAAGCAGTCAAATTACTGTCATAATGTAATCAAAGGAGGGCTACTCACCAAGATATGAAGTGTATTACTAGGATTTTAAAGTAGGCAAGACGTAGAGTGTTTAGTGGTCATCTGGTGATTATCAAAGAATCACAGACTTTTAGAGCTACACAAAACATTACAAATCACCTCATCTAATCATCTCATTTACAGGTGACAGAATTAAGGTCAACTGACTTGTTCAAAGTCAAGTAGATTCCTGGGCACACATCCCAACTACATTTCCCACCCTTGCATGTAGTTAGATATGACCCCTGGGCCTGTGAAAGGCCCAGCCCACGCTTTCTGCGTGGCTGGTAAAGTTCTATTTCTCTAACTGGGAGCTGGACCCTTTGTTCCCATTCCTGGAGCGAACCTCCATGCTCTTTCCCCTTTAGCTTGAAACAGACGGACTTGGAAATATAATTTAATATAAAGTAAAGATGGTAGAGTCACCAGATAAAAGGAACTTGGGTTCTTGAAGCACTGAGTGGAGGAGAGTTGCCTGGGAATCACTAACTCCCCTTTGGACTGACTTTGGATTGTGTTAATAAGTCAATGAAATTTGGGGATTTTATGTGTTACAATAGCTAGAGTTGTCCTAAATAGTATATCTACATATCAATATTTTTTTCCAATAATGGATTTAAAGAATCTTAAATAAATCTTCAGAATGAGAATACCTCTACTATTACTAGCTACGTGACCACTGGCAAGTTACTTAAACTGAGACTCACCTATAGAATGGAGATGATTAGAGTACCCATCTCAGAGTTTTGAATTTTAAATGAGATGACCTTCACAGATTAGCACAGTGCCTGGGCCATATGAAATGCTCAATAAACATTAACTATTACTGTTGCCATGTTTCTGCATATTTTAAACATAGCATTTGAAACTTAAAAACAAGCTCTTTCTCCCCATCCTTCATTCTCAGACCTTTAACTGGACTAAGGCGATGGCAGGGGTCCTCCTTGACCTGTTCTTCTTCCATGATATTTGACATTGGCACATTGAGGCTAACGGTGTCTTCATCAGAAGGCTGAAAAGAAACAGGACACTGCCTCATTCAAGGGAGAAGTGTTATCAATACAGATTAAGAGAATGCTATGTGATTAAAAAAAAACATACTGTGATTCTCACAAACATAATATTGAGTAAAAGACACCAAAGGACAATGCCACTTATATAAGTTCAAAAATGGGCAAAACTAATCCATGGTGTTTGAAGTCAGGATAGCGGCTGCTCTTAGGTTAGGGGGGTGGGCGCATGATGGGGGCTTTCTGGGTGGCTGGTAAAGTTCTGTTTCTCTAACTGGGAGCTGGTTATGAGTGTGTTCACTTTGTCAAAATTCATCAAGCTAACACTCACGTACTTCTCTGTACATATGTTTTGAGCTGAAATTTTTTCAGGTACCTGATGATATTTTCGAACCTAAGACCTGAGAGAACAAAGAAATAACTGGAAATACACTACCATACCAGCCCTAAGTCTAATCGATCGCTTCAGTAGTAATGGTGCTCTGAGATCTGACACACAAATTTACCAAAACTATATTAAGGTTTCATGTGGCCAGTCACAGGAAGCAGGCAGTCAGCCTCTGGGACAACATCTCATTTATTTACAGTGCATCTTACACGCAACATCAAGCTTCAGTTTATTTCCCTGTCTAGGCTGAGGAAGCTGCTTTAAATATATAAGAAGCTACTTTAAATATATAATATATAGTACTTAAAAGGAACAGGGGTTCTGTGCAGTTTTCAGAATAATGCTTCGATTTAGTAATCAGAGTTAGTTCTCCCTGGGGGTCTTGTTTCCCACACTAACTAATGAAGTTTATTCAGATAATCTATGATTCTGTCACAAATGAAATATGAAGCCTCATTTATTTTCCTGTGTCTCCGTTTTAGCGTCGCTATTTCATGAAAAGCTTCTCGAATCACAGGGATCAGGAACCTCCATAGAGCACGTTTCTGTGGCTTGCTTCTAAACTCCTGAGGCTATAATTTTTCACAGTACAGTGTTCGTTTACATTTGGACACGTGCACAGATTGTTCAGAAACTGGCAGAAAACAAATGTACATTTCATTCATTACACAGCTATTCACTGAGCCTCACATTTTTTTGCTTGTTTATCTGAGTGACAAATGCTAAATCAATGAGAGTGACAAATGCTAAATCAACCAATGGCAACAGCCAAAGAAAGGAATGAGGTGTGATTTCTGAACCCCACAATGAGATGTAAGTAGGAAGCAAGACTGACTGACCACAGATAATAAAATATTTGCCAAATAAAGTGAAAATAGAAAGCTACATAGAATAATCCAGAACTCTTATCCTTGTAAAAAAAAAAACATTTCTAGGAGGTGTTCTCAGGTAAGGAGGCCACAATGCAAGACAAAAAAAAAAAAGCCAAAGGGAAAATGTATACACTTCATTCTGTTGAACATAATCCCTTCTGTCGTCCTTCCTTCCACCCTCCTCCCATCTTAAAAACTTATTAGCAAAATTCCAAGATATGCATCTAGTTAAAAGGAAGAAAATAAACCCTTGGCCTCCTTTTAGAATATTAGCATCCTACTTATACTAAGTGAGAACAAAAGGATAATGAAGTTCTTTGTGTAATGTTTTATTAATGAACTTAATTATCCTTAGAAGACAGATAAAGGATAAAGCAGAGTCTGTTTTAATTTAACAGAAAATAAGCTCGGGTGAGTAATTTCTGAAACAAAGGGCTATTTCAGGGGACTTATGAGTTTTAATAAAGTTAAGGGAGTAGAATTAAATACAACTTATAAAGCAATGTGTTGAGTATTTTCTCCCCCAGGGAATCATGGTAAACTATTCATGTAGGTTCATGAGGGTAATTTTATTTTATTGATACTGGCCTTCTTTTTCTGCCTACTACTCTTCTTCCTTTTGAAATATTCTGTATTAGAAAGATTTTAAGGTATCCTAGTGCTTTATCAAGTATTTTGTGGAAAATAAATTCGAATATCTTAGCTACATATTAAACCTCAAAGGCCTTAAGAGAACGGGGAAAAGGCAATTTTCCTGGACTTACATACAGTAAAAATGTGGATTCCTTAAGACAGGGTAATTGACCTACTAAGTACATCTTCAAAGAGTATTACAATGTTTCAAAACTCAATAACCACAAAAACTCAATAAGTTCCCTCAAAAAAGGAAGGCCTGATAATATATACATACCCTACTCCAGCTATCCCTCCTAGCTCTGCTGGTCAAGAAACCCCATTTAATGGTTTATTAGTGAAAGATTTGGGGGAACCTAATAGACTATAAATAAGATAACAAATGTTCTAACTGAGCTATATATAACCACTTTACAAAGCTCCAGTGTGGGAGGCCTCTTAGCTCACAAATAACCAAACTGTTATCCAATTATCTGAAAACAACACAATCTAAGAATTTCAGGAAAACAAATATTGATATAAAAATTATGGCTACCCAAAAATGCATTTCCTGTGGGTAAAATGCAATGTACAATTACAGTGGGAAGCAGCCGCATAGCACAGGGAGATCAGCTCGGTGCTTTGTGACCACCTAGAGGGGTGGGATAGGGAGGGTGGGAGGGAGATGGAAAAGGGAGGGGATATGGGGATATATATATATGTATAGCTGATTCACTTTGTGATACAGCAGAAACTAACACACCATTGTAAAGCAATTATAGTCCAATAAAGATGTTTAAAAAAAATGCAATGTACATTTGATTCCTTAACATTTATGCAGGCATATAACAACTTTTTCCTAAGTTACTCTGTCATTTAAAAACAAACATATTTATAAAAATGCCTTCCGGGTACTTGCACACCACTTAGTCATTTCATAATATTTATTAAGCATGCAAGAATATTCCAGATAATGTGAGGGGTGTGGTAGGAGGGGAAGGAGATAGGGACTCTAGTCTTGAGACATTTACAAAATATTAAAGATTCAGAAAAAGCTAACAACAGTTAATATTTACATAACAGAGGATTTCAAATAACTTTCACAAACATTATCACATGTTCTCATGCAACTGCCTTTTATCTGAAAGGAGTACAGCGAATGCAGGTAGATATATCTAGAAGCACAAAGGAAAAAAATCTGATCATGAATTTACCTCTGTGGCAGATAATCGCTTGTCTCCATTATCACTCCCAACGCCCGAGTCAGAATCCTTCTTGCTGGGTTAGATGCCATCGATATTGAATTCATTTAGAAAAAATTAAAATCACAAAGTTCACAACAACAGACATCAACTTATATTCAAATAATGACTTTACTAAACAAATTTTTATTATTACCAAAAGACAACAAATCCGCCCAGTATTGAAGGTTGTTAAGACAAGGGCCTAATGAAAATCAGATACTTGTACCGTCTAAATATGGTACAAGATAAATTCTTTGTGTTCAGAGTTTCATGGATTTATACTCTACCTGAGTGGCCCGTTCTTTGAAACAGTTAATAATTTTCTTATTTTATTGATTCTAGCATATGAAAAAGCAAAAACTACCAATTGCTTTTACCTCTTATGTTATGAAATTTCCTAACTCCCAATAATTCTGTAAACTTTTATTCAGTGACTAAATAAATTTGATAGTATGTTTAAAACAATAAAATAATGAATACATATTTTAAGCATTATATAAAGGTACCATTAGGGTAGGCTGAGGTTTTAAGTCACTACAGTATATTTACTTTTTTTAGTAAAAAGTTCAAGAAAGATTTCTGCAATGAAGACATTTCAAAAACAACCTGCATTTCTACAAGAGTGTTCAGTGTGATCATTTTGTTCTCTGAAAATTCAAGGCCCAGTTTACACCACAAAATGGCCAAGGACATGTTAAACGATTCTAAAACTTCCATTCTGAACAGGAAATGGCAAAAACTATGAACAGTGCATTTTTAAAAGACAATTAAAAAAATAAAGTCTGCATTTTTTCTTAACAATGTTCTGGAAGCACATTAAAAATTAACTTAAAAAACCATGTCTCTAACACAACATTGTAAATCAACTATAATCCCAAAAATTTTTTTTAAAAAACAACAAAAGCCATGTCTCAGTTTGATGTGGTTATTTTAACTGATAGGTAAAAAATACATATATTTATATTATAGATCTTATTTATAATATGTGCACACACACATATGTTGCACTCAGGAAGGACTGATTCTTGATTAGGAGAGGGTAGATGAAACCTGAAAGATGCCAAAATGTTATCAACAGCATCCATTTTCCCTTTTTTGTTCCAAAAGTGTTCGAGACTCTGATGTATAAATCTGCATTAGCTGACTGAAACAAAAGGATTTTTGGAGTTAGTTACCTGGAGCACCTTGGCCTAAGCAAACTCTAAACGGGGACTTCTAGCCGAGGGGGTCACACTCACCTGTCTTCCACGTGCTGGTGTAAATGTGGCCTCTCCATGGTGTGGAGATAAAGGGAGTCAGTTGTCTTAATCTGGCATGCCTGGATGCTCAGATACTTAAATATGTGCACTTTGCCCTTGGTGCAAATCTATGGAGAAATTAATAATAAATATATTTTTAATGGCAAAACAAAATGTAAACACTAGACATCTCACTCTGTATATTTTAGTTTTTGCATTTTCACTTTAAGTAACACGTCAACAATGACCACCAAATTTGACCTCTCCAAGACAGGTAAGATTTTAGGCAATCATTTCCTCCAAATTCTACTTCAATAGAAAACCATGTTCAAGAAATTTCTAGTTTCTCTTGCACTTACCCACAAAATTCTAACAGAAATACATTTAAGTATAAATAGTGTAAAACGTATATACGTCAGATAACTAACCTGGTAACGTTCCAATTCTGAAAGCATATATACTTCATTCTGTTCTCACATAGTTTAATATTTGAGCTTGAATCTTGTCTCTAAATGACTGACAATCATATTTTAAAATGGTTAAACTCTATTTTCCAGCTGACTTCAATGTAAGGAATCTATTACTCCTTTTGTAATCCATACACTCCATGAAAAAATTTCAAATGCACGTACAAAATGATAAACATAATAACTGAATAAGTGAAATAATCAAACATCATAATTCTGGGATTGCGGTGACCAGAACAGTGAGGCAAATGGTGGTAAACAGGTTTGATGTCACAGAAGACAACATACTGTAGTCAGATTCACCCGAGGTTTCATGTTTTAAGAGATTGTGACTGTTTATGATCGTATCCATACATTAATTCTGCAAAATATCAACAAACCAGTTCTGCTGAGAGTTGCTTAGGTGCTATTGATAGCCTATCCCCCCGGCAACAGCTTTGCTGTGAGACCCCTCACCTGTGCTGGAGGAGACTGCAAAGGGTTATTCTCAAGCAGTAATACTTGCAGCTGCTTCATCTCTCTAAAACAAATGGGAATCACGAGCACTTTATTGCAGGAAAAGTCAAACTTTACCAAGGGAAGATCTACTAGTTCTAAAAGAACAGAAAAAAAAAAAAAAAAAAGAAAGAAAGAAAAAAAAAAAACTCAGAAAGCAACAAGATTAAATGGCTAAACACATTCAAAAATTTTCTGCTTATCTGGAAATATATCATTTAGCATAATTAAAACCAAGTTGTGTATTAGGAATATAAGTTATGTATATATAATACTTTACTAAAGAGGAGAGGAAAGCTTTCATTGGGGGCCCAACAATTTTTAATTTGTTGTTATTTCTGGTACGAGCTGGAAACGCTTGACATACACAACACCTATTGTTTAAAAAGGCTTTTTTTCCAGTGAAACAATCACATAAGCCACACCACACAAGATATGCTTATGTTTTAACTTCAAACTGTTTTCAAACAGCTTGTAGCTTATGAATAATATGTTAATTACAACATATTCTTATGCATTCCATGTATGTGGGCTGGCAGAATCTCAGAACGAGTTACTAGAAATACGTTCATGATTGTTTTAACTCCACTTTAAAAAAGAAATGCTATCAAATTTGGAGCTTTGCAACAGACCCTGTAATCCTGATTTGATTAGGCTTTATTGTACTGCTTTAAAAAAGTCTTCTGTAGCTCCACAAACAAGACAGAACATTATATTTAGCTTAAAATCCCCACCCAGTGGCATAGCAAACACTCAGTAATTTCAAGCATTCCAACCGACGTTGGCAGCTGCAAGAAACGAAGTCAAATATATTCCATAGAGCAAAGACGCTGAGCAATGCCAGAGTAGGGTGACACGGAGCAAACCACCAAGATCTCCACGTGAGAGGCTACGGCGGGTTCATTTCAGAACGGGCCTCACCAACGTTTGTTATGAAACCTGGTAAGGGAGGATACACGGTGCTTTCAAATACTCAAGGAATTCCCAAGCAGATGAAGGGCAGGGACTCTAGGAAGAAGAGGAACGGAAGGCAGTGACCTGGAGAAAGAATTCATACCATCCCTCCGCTCCCCCTGTACTGCTGGAGGGTTTTCACGTTACTCAGCTACTTACTCAGACTACTTCATGTTCCCCCAACAAAGGTTCACTTAGCAACCAGTCTCTGCAAATTCAACTCGCTCTGGGTGTGGAAGGGACTTTCCTTCTTTCATACCTTAGTGAACTACTTTGTATAAGAGAAAAGAGTCACGAGATTGAAATGCAAGGACAAAGACACAGGAGCATCCGCTCAGCAGCTCCCAAACTCAGGTCCATGATAGGCAGGCGGCTGTGTAAGAGAAACTCAGGATGTGTATTTTTTAATTGTTTTAATTGAAGTATAGTTGATTTCCAATGTTGTGTTAGTTTCAGGTGTACAGCAAAGTGATTCAGTTATACCTATATATGTGTATATATATTCTTTTTCAAATTCTTTTCCATTATAGTTTATTATAAGATATTGAATACAGTTCCCTGCTAGGTCTTTGTTGTTTATCTATTTTATATATAATAGTGTGTATCTGCTAGTCCCAAACTCCTAATTAATCCCTCCCCCGCTTTCCCCTTCGTAAGCATAAATTTGTTTTCTATGTCTGTGAGTCTGTTTCTGTTTTGTAAATAAGTTCATTTGTATCATTTTTTAAGATTCCACATATAAGTGATATCATATATTATTGGTCATTCTCTGTCTGACTGACTTCACTTGGTATGATAATCTCTAGGTCCATCCATGTTGCTGCAAATGGCATTATTTCATTCTTGTTTATGGCTGAGTAGTATTCCACTGTGTGTGTGTGTGTGTGTGTGTGTGTGTGTGTGTGTGTGTGTGTATACACATTACATCTTCTTTACCCATTCATCTGTCGATGGACATTTAGGTTGCTTCCATGTCTTGGCTACTGTAAACAGTGCTGCAATGAACATTGGGGTGCATGTATCTTTCTGAATTGGAATTTTCAAATTAGAATTTTTGAATTCTTATTCGAATTGGATGTGTATTTTTAAAATCGCCCCAAGTTAATTCTCTGCTCGAACTCAGCTCTCCCACCAATAGTGGGATAAGTGATTTGCCTCAGGTCTCCCTCGTCCTGGTTGCCTGGAAGAAGCACATGGAGAAAAGTGGGAGCTGGAAGAGAGGAGGTGAAGGCAGAGGACGGCACGGAATCAAGAAAGTCAAAGGGAAAGGGAAAGTAAGGTCTTTCCCGTTAATAGTTTGTTTTGAAAACAGGGCTGAGAATTAGGGGGACTGTATGTAAAAAGAATATCTCCTTGCTATAACTTCCAGAAATATGAATCCATCTCTCTGATGGCTAACTTGACTCCCTCAAGTTAGGCTGGCAAATCAGGGGTGAAGTTTAACTGCACTCTGGCTCTTCAGCAATTTGTCACTTAAAATGAAGACCTTTAAGCAAGACTAGAGAGCTAAGTGCTTGGAAGACATAGCAGGAGGGGAAGGAAGGCGACTTACAGTTAAATAAAGTAAGAAATGGTTTTTATAATGACAATTCCTTTTAGTGCCTGTTGGGGACACAATTACCATCTTAGTTTAGGAAAGCTAGAATCTGACATTTTCACAACAAGGAAACGAAGGAGAAAATGATAACTCCAGCTCCGAAAAAGCCAAAAGAGACAGAGCAGGAAAAAAGGGGTAAGAGAAAAACTAAAAAGAACAACGAATCCCACTCCTCTTTCTTCATTGCAAAGAGGGGCAATGAATGACTACTTTAATCTTCTGTCCATTCTGGTGCCACAAAGAACAAAATAGAGTCTCCCCGTTGCATTAGTTGTAGTAAAACCACCACAAGATTGATGTGGGCAATTAGGCCACAAACTTTTCCCCCCTCCTCAAATTGAAAGCATATGAGGAGGGGTACTAAAGAGGAAAAACAAGTGAGTAAATATGAAAAGTCTTTAAATTCACTGCCTGAGAGCATTATCAATGCTCTTTTGTTAACAGAGTTCTCCAGAGTAAAGCAAAAAGAAACTTGATATTCAGGAAATTATTATTTTTTTTAAAAGATTTTCCAGTAAACTGAAGTTTTAGCTCTGAGTGTATATTAAAATACTAAGCCTGAGAAAACATAATTATGAAAAGTATAGAAATTTGTAAGTGATCTTTTTAGGAGAAGGAATGCTTTTAAGTTAAGAGAGCAAGGAGTGATGACAGAAACAAATATCTTGATTTTACAGATGCACCTTCTTCCCACATGTTTCTAAACCATTACAGGAAACTGTTAAATGAGTAAATTAAATTTTTCTTTTGAAAACGAGAGTTCAATAATTTGTGATGACTTCTCAATAATTAGCCTAAGAGCTTAAATTTAGATGAAAGTTTTCTTTAATGCTATGAAAGGCTATATGATTATAAATTTGCTGTTAGTAAGAGTTTTCTCTTTGTACTTGCTCAAACCAAGAAAAACAATTTCATCCATTCAGAACTGGAACCGCACAATGACAAAATGAAAAATCAATGTTTTTATACCAAGTCATCTCAAGTAATAAAGTAATAAATCTTTAGGCCGAGACAGTTTCTAATTCTTCTTTAAATACTAGCCAGCATGAGAAAGGTGAAGATGGAAGATGACACTTAAAACTCCCATCTATAAAGCACATTACATTTTATAAAGTTCTTTCCCTTTCCTGAGCTCCATTTTCTTGCCTTGAATAACGAAGCACTTCAAGCCAAAGATCATGAAGCAGGAACAGAATAATAAAAATCAGGCAGCTCTCAAGTAGCTGCATTAGAGTCAGATTAACCAAATGCTGACTGTTCCCAAATATACGCTTTAGCTTATCAGGCATCCTAATGTGCTTAAATGAAAATGGTAGAAACCAATGTGATCTTTGAGAACCAGAGTATGTTTTGGAGAAAGCATTCAGTGTCCTGCTGTTCATCAACTCATTCCTGATTAGGTCCAAACGAGGATCCCAAAATGTGAAATTCAGTTCCAGCATGATCTACAAGGCTGCTTATCAACGTCCTTAATGGTATAACATTTCTGAATAAATATATCTTTTTTATTTTTAATTTATTTTTGTTTTATTGAAGTACAGTTGACTGACAATTTTTTTTTTTTTTTTTTGGCTGCGCTGCATGCGGGATCTTAGTTCCCCAACTGGGGATCGAACCCATGCCTCTTGCAGTGGAAACACGGAGTCTTAACCACTGGACTGCCAGGGAAGTCCCTGATAATTTTTTTATTGAATATCTTTTTACTTTAGCTTCAATGCAACATATCAGAGGGACACACTATGGAAGCCCAGAGCTGCAGGGAAGGGTTTGCCCACGTTTGGCTCCTGGGTGGGGCTGTGTGAGGGGCTCGGTGTTCGTGCTGTTTCAGGGAACCAGAGTCTCAATGCTGAGGCCCTGGAGCCATCCTTGCTCCAGGCTTCAAGAAATTCATCCAAACAACCAGTGATATCAGTTCAAGTTTCACTTCAGCAAAGTCATGCCCTCGCCTGAAGCATGGGTTCGAGACACTCAGGGTTTCCAGTCAGGGCTCCCAGATCCCCAAAGCCCCAAACCCTGACTTCTGGATCTGCAGGACCAAGTGCCGCAACTGACTATTGGCTGGATGTTCCAGGACATCACACGTCCATCCATACCAAAAGCAATTCATGTTGCCTCCTGTTAGGAGCTGAACTGTGTGCCCCCCAAATTCATATGTTGGAGCCCTGACCCACAGTACCTCAGAATGTGACTGTATTTGGAGATAGGGTCTTTAAAGGGTAAATGAGTTAAAATGGGGTCATTCGTGTGGGCCCTAATCCAGTATGATGGGTGTCCATACAAGAAGAAGAGATTAGGACACAGACACAGAGGGAAGATGCAGGGAGAAGACGGCCATCTACAAGCCAAGGAGGGAGGGCTCAGGAGAAACCAAACTGACCAACACTTTGATCTCAGACTTCCAGCCTCCAGACTGCGGGAAAATACATTTCTGTTGTTTAAACCACTCAGTCTGTGGTACTTTGTTATGCGAGCCTGAACAAACTTAATACACACACATACACACACACACAGCTTTATACAGGGGGAATGATTTTGTTACTGAACCCCTGACTAAAATTACAACTTGAATATAACTTTTCTGTTATCAGCACATGACACTCAAATTATACTTAATATTAATAGGCACACACAAACACGACTAGAGCTACCTTCTTCACAAAGGTAAACAAAACATAATAAAAGCCTCCTGTTTGATTCATTTTTCCCTCTTTCTTTTTTTACCTTGTGGTAAAACTTTAAGGTAATTTCTTCTGACATTCAGTTCTCGTAGGGATTTCAATTGCCCTATCTGCTGAGGCAAGGCTGTGATCTCGTTGCAGCTGACGTCCTGCATTGAAAACAAAGAGAGAAATAGTAAACGCCTTTTGCCGGGAGATCAAGCATTTCATGTGAAATCTCCTTAACGGAATTTAAATATTAGGACAACTACACAGGTACATTTTTATATTGGTCTCCGGGTCCGAGGTCAAGTGAGGCTTAGCACAGAGAAGAAAAAAGAAAGTGCAACATTTGGAACATCCTCTGAGAGAAAAGGGAGAAAAGAAGCATGTCAGTAGCCTTCGGGAGCTACTCTGCCAGCCTTGAGGGCCTGCTCTTCTCACATGCTTCAGTCTTATTTCTCACAACAAACCCATGAGGTAAGATTACTGCCCTAATATCCACAGATCAGAAAACTGAGGCTCAGGAAAGTTCAGTCAATTGTCCAAGGCTTGCAAGTACCAGGGTTAACACTTGGAACAAATTTCCAGCCCACTGTTCAGCCACTACCTTACCTTACCAAATGCTCATATTTTACAGCGGATACCTATACATATTACTGCATTGTTTGGATGCATTATTTATTTAAAGTGGAGTTCTTATCAGAAGGCTGGAAACTTTGGACCTGAACACCTTTACAAACATTTTACACGCAAGACTGTGGAGTATGCGGACTGTGTCTTCTTTGCTTTGGAAAGGTAATACTCTATTAGTAATCACTGATCGGAACCACCTCTTGACACATGCAAAATGGTGGCCGTGACATTTTTAATCTTCTATATCATTATTACCTCCCCTAACCCCACCCTTCCTCTTGTCCCTAGCAGCTCTGCCCTGCTCTCCACCTCCCTTACCCCAGCTACTCCTTTAGTCCAGACCAGCAGTATCTCTCAGCTAGACACTATAATGATCTTCTGGTTGTTTCCAGGCATCAATCTCCTCCTCGGTTCCATCTTTCACAGAGTGAAGATTTACAGAGTGTGAATTTCACTCTATCATTCATCAGCTCAAACACCTGCAGTGGCTCCTCAGGATAAAGTCCCAAACTCAAATCTGCTCAAATGTTTGCCTTCTCCTGTGAGCCTGTGAGCTCCTAGATGGAAGAGACTGTGTCTTAGTCACTCTGCCTCCTGTGCGGAGCAGAATGCCAGGTATAAGGTAAGGGATCAGGGGCTTCCCTGGTGGCGCAGTGGTTAAGAATCCGCCTGCCAACGCAGGGGACACGGGTTCGAGCCTTGGTCTGGGAAGATCCCACATGCCGTGGAGCAACTAAGCCCGTGTGCCACAACTACTGAGCTTGCGCTCTAGAGCCCGTGCGCCGCAACTACTGAACCCGCGTGCCACAACTACTGAAGCCCACGTGCCTAGAGCCTGTGCTCCACAACAAGAGAAGCCACCGCAATGAGAAGCCCACTCACCGCAACCAAGAGTAGCCCCCGCTCGCCACAACCAGAGAAAGCCCGCGCACAGCAACAAAGACCCAACGCAGCCAAAAATAAATAAATTAAATAAAATAAATTTTAAAAAATAAATAAATAAAGTAAGGGGTCAATAAATATTGGATAAGACTTCTGAAGTCCGTTTATGTTAACGCTCCATAATGGTACAGTTTATTTTCTCTGGCTGGGAACCCAAGAGACTCCAACATACACACCAAATTTCTTGCAGGTACTGCTTGGTGTCACAGAACCACAAATATATTTGGGCCACAAATGATCCCAATGAGATCAAGTCCTTAAACATCCCACATCACTGCTGAACCTGCAAAAACTCCCCTTCACTCATCCTTTTAGAAAGCAGCAAAGCCTTGTTTCAGAAATTGGCTTCATATTCACTCGGATGAGAACTCACCATTGACCAATTCCTTGAAACCTCTGTGCTCCATGTAAGAGCAGGGCTGTACAGAACACAGTGCATCACTGCCCTCTAACCTCATCTCACTTACATATCCTCAGGTGACCTGCCAATCTGTCAAGGTCATGAAGGCGCTAAATGGATATCACTTGATGAAGAGGAATAACATCGCTCCTATTAAAGGAAATGAAGCTGTGATCTGTAAAGCCTGGGTGTACGCGTTGGAATCAGCCCACCATACTGTTCCATACTCAGCTGTCTGACTTGGGGTTGGGGCAGGGGGCTGGCGTGTGACAGGTTAAGGACATTAGGTGTTCAATGGCATCACCCGCAAGCTGGCTATTGCTGCATTGCTTCTGGCCTAGAAAAGTCACACCAAATTTTATGAAAGACATCCCTAATGTTAAAAAAAAAAAAACCGACAAGCGCATCTGCAGAGACATAAATGTCTAAGGAAGTAATTACATAATTAGGAGGTCCAGAGATTTGTTCAGTCACTCTTAGCCCCTCAGTGAATCAGTAAATTACTCTGCCTTTCTGAATATACTTCCATATATGAGAAGTGAAAAGTAAAATGCCACCTTTTCCCAGTTACTATGGCATTTCATCAGCCGCAAAAGTCAACAACCAAACCCTTTCGATGAAAGTTTTATCTTTCTTTGCTTCCACCAAGTTACCAATAAGCAAGAGGTACCATTTTAAAATCTAAGAGTCCTCACACAAATGGTACACAGGTAAGCCCTAGAAATATATGAAATTAAATCATTTTATTGGACTCAGGACCAGGCACAGTCATGTTGGTGATGGCTGAGAGGAGGGGAGGTCATGGGAGAAGAATTAGTGAGAATTATTTTCCACCTCTAAGGAGAATTTATGTTGACACCTAAAATGTTTTATAAGTCTGTGAGTGATAGCATGAGAAAGACCCTTTTGCAGATTACAGGAATCACGTATTTTTCAATGTGAAACTGATGATTTTCAGAAGTTTTAAGGACATAATTTTTCAAAAAAACATTTCTCTTAAAAAAAGAGAGGTGGGAGAGGAAAGCTAAAAGAGAACAGATATATTTAGGCAGCACAGTCTCACCATGAAATCTCCTGAGATGAAATGCATCTTTATTCTATTTTTTTCCTGTGTACTACACTCACCTTGCACGTTGTTGATTAACCCCGGCTAGCCATGAAATTAGAGTATGCTGTTTCATAAATATAAGGTAATTTTTCCAACATATATTTCTAAATGGCCTTATCAAAGAAAATAGACTCCCCTCAGCTATATTTAAACACTTGTTTACCTGCAGGGAAATGTTTTCCTAATTTATTTTTTTTAAAGAACTTCACATAATGATAAAACAAGTTTTTCCTTCTAACTTACAAGACAGGACATCTGTAGACAATTAGAAACATAAAGTCCAATTGTCCATTCACATTTTGAAGGGTATATGGTGAAGGTCAAATTATTTTAATAGTACTCTGCACTGCTCTCAGTTACTTCCTGTCCTGCCAAAATAATGAGGGAAAAAGCAAGATAAAGACTTTTCACTCTTGTATGATCAATATAGCAGAAAACTGTGCAAACTCAATGCCCTCCCAGCTATTGAACCTTGCCAAGTTTTAAAGAGGTTACGAATTTCATCACAAAAATAAAACCCCATAGGTAATTATGTCTTAATTAGTTGGGAATGAGGAGGAGTACAGAGAGGAAAATAGTCTAGATGTTTTCAGATAACATATTTCAGGTTAAAAAGTGTAAAAGCAACATTCCTAGAATAGCCTGGTTCTCTAGAACATGTCTGTCCACATTTAGTCTAAAAGAAATAATGGCTTTTTTTTGTTGGGGGGGGGAGTTCATTTTAAAAAGATATGATTTAGGAAAATAAATTTTAAAAATAAACCACATTAATGCCCCATATTTCTGCAATAGTGAGAATTTATCAAGCTATGAGTTCCAGATCCAGTAGCTTCTTAAAACAGTCAAATGAATCCCCTCTGAATAGTCTATTAGCCCTAAGCTATGTCTTGGAAAATAATTATTCCAAACCACGGTGAAATCAAATTACCATATATTCAGCATTATAAAGTTATAAATATACAGGTAGGCCCAATTCTATTGTTTGATACAGAAAGGAATCTAATCATTATGCATTATATAATCACATAAATACTCAAACTTAAGTTTTATGAACCAGCCAGTCTAATTTTGTCATTTAGATAAAAAAACAAAATAGAGAATTTTAGCTATGACTTAAAATACACTTATTTTCCACTGGTTTAATCAAGATGCTTTTAAGCAACCAAAAGAAAAACTTTAGAAGTTAAGATTCTCATTTCATCACAACTCTTCTGGGCAATTAAGAAAGTCTCTAGAAGGGTTAAATGCATGTTGGAGATTAATACATTTTAGCTAACTGCATGCTAATTGCTACCTTACCTTCAGAATGCAAAAATGACAAGGATTTAAAACATCAGCGTAGGTTCAAGGATTATTAAACTAGGAAATGTTCACTTTCAGAATATATTTTTTAAAAGACTAGACATGTTTTCTTAAGTCGTGACTTCTAATGAAAGCCAACATAACTACTGCGTCAAGATGATCTTGGTTAGAGAAGGTTTCCAGTGAGACCAGGCTAAGCGGCAGAACTGCACATGGTATTCTCATGAGCTACCTTCCCGACTCTTAGGTTTTCAGAAACTTAGCGTGGTTATACTACAGCTTAAGTCGTATTTTAAAATCTACCTCTTGGGCTTCCCTGGTGGCACGGTGGTTAAGAATCTGCCTGCCAATGCAAGGGACACGGGTTCGAGCCCTGGTCCAGGAAGATCCCACATGCCGTGGAGCAACTAAGCCCGTGTGCCACAACTCCTGAGCCTGTGCTCTAGAGCCCACGAGCCACAACTACTGAGCCCGCGTGCCACAACTACTGAAACCCGGGTGCCTAGAGCCCATGCTCTGCAACAAGAGAAGCCACTGTGATGAGAAGCCCACGCACCACAACGAAGAGCAGCCCCCGCTCGCCGCAACTAGAGAAAGCCCGCGCACAGCAACGAAGACCCAATGCAGCCAAAAATAAAATAAATAAATTTATTTTAAAAACTCTACCTCTTTATTTAATTGAAGAAAATGCAAATGTTCTAACAGGAAATACAAGCTATTAATACTGGCCTCCCATCATGTGACCATGTCCATTTTTGGAAATGTCTTTTGTATGACTCACTGTGTAACTTTAGGTAAATATCTTAACCTCTCTGTTCCTAGGTAAAAAGAAGAGGTGATATTATAAATAATTGCAATTTCCTTCCAAGATCAGGAAAATCCATCTACCATATCAGAAATAATGAAGAGATTTTGTTTGAAAGATAGATACTTAACTGACTTAGGGGTAATGTCAATTTTGATTTTTCAGCAATCAAAAACCTAAATGCCTGTAGTGAGAACTTTAATTTTAAGACAAATCAGTATGTTCATTTAAACTCAACACTTTTTCAAGCAACCTCTGCTATGGTAAATTATTACCTCTCAACACTTACTGAGAGTCTCCTTCTAGTATAAAACCCTACCTCACACTCTTTCACATACCCAGCAAGCACAAACCTTGCTCTTCAAAAGAAACGCGGAGATAGAAGCAACAGAAAGGACCCTGCACAGGCCATGAGTTTCCAATTCCCTCACAGAAACCAGCGAGGTTAGGCGGCATCTCCAGAGACTAGGAATGGACCTACGATTACAGCAGACGTGAATTCATGTCTCCATTACGCCTACCTCAGAGACTGGAATGCGACACATAAAAAAAAAACGAAGAAGAGATTTCCCTCAGAAGTTCCTCAGTACATCCCGTGTCTATAATCAATCCCTGAATTCCAACTCTCCACACAACCAAACATTTCACAAAAAAGAGAAAAAAAAAAGTAGCATGTCTAGTCAGGGCCAGGAAATGCGCCTTCAAGTCAGTTATTACCTGAGTCAGGCCCAGTGAGTTTGGGGTTGTAAAAGCAGGTTTCTGAAACAGTGATATTATGTTCTCTTATATGAAGTCAAGAGCCGGAAGACACAATTTTCACACACGGCATGAGTTGGGAGAGGGCAGAATTGAGAAAAACCAAACAAGAGATGGACCCCAGTGTGTCAGCATGTACAGAGAACTGGTGAGAAAACTTCTAGACCTTTGGCAAATGCCCCATGAAAGGTTCTCAAATTTATTGTGTTCTTACTTAGTGTGCCTGTCTTCTTCAGAGCCGTCTGTTAATTATAACATGGCATTCATACGGTATTTCTTACCAAATATTTAACACACCTTATCCTTCAGGTATGATTTGACAAGTAAAAAAAAAAAAAAACAAAAAACATGCTTCCAGGATGTTGACACCGTCTTTATGAGTAAAATGAGGTTTAGTCAACCCAAGAGAAGTCTGCTGACCCTCGTGCCTGGCTTGAGGTTCTTCAGTGAGGGAACTCTCAGACAGACACGGCCCATTTCTACCACACCCTACTTTTGTAACATTCTCCCTACTGTTCACAGCCTGCCCCAACTTGAATGGGAAAACCACTGCAAGTTGAAACAGGGCAACTGCACAGAAAGAAATCATGGCTCCTCTCCACGAGAGGCTTATGATCTAGATGAGGACCCAGTGAGCACAGCTGCACTGTACTCCGGAAAGGCCTTGGGCTTTCAACAGACAAACCTGGTTTTCACTCCACTCCACCACATCATAGCCCCACGTCCTTTGGGTGAGTAATTCTGAAACCCAAACTTGTCTGTGCAAGGTAGACAGGATATCCACCTTGCTGGGTTATTGTCAAGATCGAATGATAGAACACATGTCAAGTACCCAGCAGAGTGCCTGGCATACAGTAGGTGCTCAGTAAATGCCAGTGCTTTATCTCTTTCCTGGATAGAAAGAACATGCAGATACGAAGACTTACAAAGCAACACAGACACACAGCTACAGCTCTAAGGAGACAAGCGGTACAGAAGTAATTCAAAGTAGCTGAGGTCAGAAAGTTCTAGATCATTCTCATCAGAAATGACCCTTGAGGGGCAGCTCCATAGAGCTTAGGTTCCCCTAAGTTCTCCGGCACCCGAAACAACGTGGAAATATATCCTCGCCTCCCCTGTGGACTCAAGAAAAGACGTCTCAGAAGTGTTTCTTAATGAAAGTCTTCATGGAAGGAGGAAAAACTGCTTGTCCATATTCTTTGCCCAATCACAATCACTAAATGGCAATGCTTTATGTTTTAAGATTCTTAGATAATTGTGATATATTCAAGAAAGTAAGATACTGTTTTCCAAATCCAACTCCTCTCAAAAATCAGAGAGGGCACCCTTCTTGCAGATGGCCACGGTGCTCTGGTGTTTGTTTTTTAAGCGAATGATGACTCTGGAACATTCGCTCATACTTGGAAGAGAAGAGAGTTTACAACTCAGTGTAGGATACTCTTTGAGTCTAATGTGAAAATTTCTCAAATATTTCTACCAAAATAGTTCAACAGGGCTCAGAGCCTAATAATAAGCTGAGAGATTTTATCAGCCCTACGTGACTGAAGGTACTCTGAATGCTTCTGGAGCAACCAAATGTTTTCAACAAGTCGGTTACTATGTAACTACAAAACATGAGCCTCCCACGCAATTCTAGAATTACTTCAGGCTCTCCAGGGAATTGTTTTTCCAATTGATAGCTAAAAATCATCTGACATGGTTACCTGTAGTATCACTACTATTTTAAGCAAAAAGATATGAAAAATAAATAAGAATGGATGGAAACTAATCTTTTTTAGTCTGTGACCTTAAGCAAGGCCAGTCACCCCTTGCGGTTAAACAATGGCAAGTTATTAAATATTCACCAACTTCACAAATAATTGCTTTTTGTGAAGATCACACTTGCCCATAGAGCAGAAGGAACACAAGCTACAGAGCTGCCCTGTCTGGAAGGGTGGCCACCAGCCCCATGTGGCTATTGAGCAGGAGAAATGTGGCTAGTCCAATCTGGGCTGTGTCAGTGGAAAACCTCAAAAACTTAGTAGGAAAGAAAGACTCTAAAATATCTCATTAATTTTATATTGTAGAGATGTTGAAATAATATTTTAGCTATCTAGGGTAAACTAAAATATATTACTAAAATGAATTTCACTTGCTTCTGTTTTTTTTTTAATGTGGCTACTAGTACATGTAAAATGACATTTGCAGAAGGACAAATATCATATGATATCGCTTATAAGTGGAATCTAAAAAAAATGGTACAAATAAATTTTATTTACAAAACAGAAACAGAGTCACAGATGTAGACAACACACTTATGGCCACCAGGGGGGAAAGAGGGGGAGGGACACATTGGGAGATTGGGATTGACATATACACACTACTATATATAAAATAGATAACTAATAAGGACTTACTATATAGCACAGGGACCTCTATTCAATACTCTGTAATGACCTATTTGGGAAAAGGATCTCAAAAAGAGTGGAGAGATATATATATATATATATATATATATATATATATATATATATATGTATAACTGATTCACTTTGCTGTACAGCAGAAAGTACACAACATTGTGAATCAACTATACTCCAAGAGGGAGGAGATTTGGGGATGTATGTACATGTATAGCTGATTCACTTTGTTCTACAGCAGAAACTAACACACCATTGTAAAGCAATTATACTCCAATAAAGATGTTAAAAAAAAATACATCAAAAAAAATTTCTTTTTAAAAGGTAAAAACAAAAAAACAGAAACAAAAAAATAAAATGACATTTGCTATCTGCATCATGTGCTGGGTGAGGGTGTTTCTGCTTGGGTTGTAAGTGAGCTACGCCAGGGTGACCAACCCTCTGGGCATCGCTCACCGTCTCTCTGCCTTGGGTTTCTTCTTTTGTAAGATGTTGAGAGCTTGGAGTAGATGTCTTTTTTTTTTAAGATTTTTTTTTTTTTTTTTTTGATGCGGACCATTTTTTCTTTTGTCTTTACTGAATTTGTTCCAATAGTGCTTCTGTTTTATGTTTTGGTTTTTTGGCCCCAAGGCATGTGGGATCTTAGCTCCCCGACCAGGGATCGAACCCGCACCCCCTGCATTGGAAGGCGAAGTCTTAACCACTGGACCGCCAGGGAAGTCCCGGACTAGACGTCTTTTAAAATCACTATGGCTTTAACATTCTAGGATTCAAGCGTGCAAGAGTTATTGCTGGTGGAGAAAAGACACAGGACAGGCTGATGGCAGCGCTGGAACCAGGAGGCAAAGCAGCTTCCCTAGAGCTGAGCTCCGGACGGGGGCCTAAGAAAAGCCCAGGGCATCCCTTAGAGCCACCCGGCAGCTCATGTGCCCCAAGCCGAGAGACAGTGCTCTTCTACCTCTGCCGCCTGCCACCAGCAGCTGACAGGAGGATTTGAGGGAAGCCCTGCCCCGTGTGGGGCTGGCTGCAGGGCTCGGCACGTGCACCACCTATTAGCAGATGAGCTGGTCTGTAGCCGCACAGCCGATGGCCGGCACGCTGTCAGCTTAAGCCCGGGGTGCAGCGGGACAGAAACACGTTACGGCTGCCAAAGGCTGACCTCACCGATGTGCCACACATCCACTCCGCAGGAGCCCGACAAGTGGAAAAACACCAACGCTGTACTCATACAGTGTTTGCAAGATCTAACCCAAATTCTAGCAAACCCGGATTTGGGGGTTTATCACACTCCTGAAAGAAGCATTTTTTTAAAAAAGCAAATAACTATCAGTTTCATCCGAAGTGTTATTTGCTATATCTTTTGTTTTCCAGAATCAGTTAAAATGGAACCTTCTGAATTAACTTGGATTGAAAGACAGAGTCGCCCCTCACTGGCACGGCACTTGGGAGTCCTCGCAATCGGTCCCAAGCCACCTTCTTGGTCCACTGTCCACGATTTGACAGCAGCCTTCAGCAAACATTTTTTTGGGCATCTATCTTGTGCCAAGCACTGGCATAACACAGCAAGTAACACACAGTTCTGGTCCTGAAGCAGCTTTCAAGGTGTAGTGGGTATTGGCCTGGAGAACGCCAAGTGAGAAGACAAATGCGGTTCCATGAAAATTCAGTGATACGTAGAGGGTGCTGGCCTTCGGAGCACCCAACCCTGGCTTGGAGGATCTGGGAAGGCTTTTGGAGGAAGTGAAATCTACCTTGGCTAAGAACTGACCAAGAGAAGAAGAGAAGGAAGAAACAGTCCCTGTGGAAAGAGTGATGTGCTCAAAAGTCTAGAAGTGAAGATGAACAAGGCTGGAATTCAGAGGGTGAAGGGGCCAGGGACAAGAGACGAACCTAGAGAGGCACACAGGGACCAGACTCAGCAGGGCCTTGAACACTCGGGGAAGGAGGTGACGATGGCCTAAATCTAAGCCGTGGCCTCGAGGATGCAGCGCCCCACCTCACTCCACCTAGCCTCAATGGGATTATACTGCTTCACACTCCCCAGGCCTGCCGTGCACTCCCGGGCTGTCGGGCCTTTGCACAGGCTGTCCCTTCTCTCTTGAGTGCCTCCTCTGTCCCTTACATGGACTTATGTAAGGCGCCTCTCAAAGGTCTCTTCCTGTAGAAACCCTTCCCAACCCCAAGACTGAATCAATCATCAGTTCCTATGCCATGCACTTACTTCTTGTAATAGAGACTTCGTGGAGAGGAGGATGTCTGCCCAAATTAATGTCTGTCTTCTTTCAGAATCACCCCTCTCGGTGGCAGCCAAGCAGCCATGTCCGGGCAATGTGACCATGTGCCTTGGGCATCGCTGGCCGAGCCAGGAGAGGACGCTGGAACCAGGTCTCGCCTCTCTCACTCAGAAACCAAGGCTGAGACATGCTAGTAGGTCCTGCTATGTGCTTTATCTGGGGGGACGTTTAAACTTGGGATCTATGGGCTAGGTGACCTCTCCATTGTATGGAGAAGTGCAGAAAGCTGAGCAAGAAAACCAGTGGCTTCCATGGTTCTTGACAACTTTCCAGTATCTTGTTCTAGTCACTCACGATCCCTGACCAGATGTCACGGTGCTAGTGACGTGAAGACCCCTGTATCCTTATGACTCATCCCAACTCTTGGTGTGAGCTAGTTGGAATGGGTTTCAGATACTGCTGTCCTGGAAAAGGCACTCTTTTTAGGGCTCTATTGCCTTTATACAGAAATTACTCCCTTCTGTCCTAAAATCAAAGTGGATACATGTGTGTCATGGGGGCTGTCACTTTCAGAGCCAATTCCAGATGAACACATGACCGTGGAGTCATAGCACTCTTTATCTGGGCCTCACAAGCCATCACCCCGGTGTTCCAGGTGGCCCTGAAAAAATTAACTGGAACTGGCACACAAGAGAAAAGTTATTGGCCATCAGTGTTCTAGATTGGAGTCTACTTGAAGGAAGGTTTTATCTCCTTTTCATGGTTGTAATCACAACATCCAGCTTTGTGCTTGACACAAGGGCAGTATGGATGAATGCTTGTCAGAGGATAAATTATGACCATTATGGTTTAGACCAGTTGCTCATTCTGGCCTCTCAGTCACCCAAGATATCTTAGCTCAACAGAAGTACAGAAAGAACTCATTCTTTCCCATTTTAGAAACAAGGTCAGTAATTCAATTAGTAGTGAAGGAGCTGACATCTCGGCCTCAGGTACACACAAGCCATCTCTGCCTATCTATAACTTGTTCTTCTTTCTTCTCCCTGGGGATATGGACACATTTTAAAGTTACATCAATTTGGAGCAACAGTTCCTAAAATCCTTAGAGAATCAGAGCATTCTCTTCTTTCCAAGTTAATTATATACATTCATAAAGTTTGGCCTACTAACTTATTTGCAGATTATTTTGCCAGTGTATCCATAATTTATCACAAATTTATTTATGCAATCTGAAAAAAAAGTGATCTAAATACCATAGGATAATCTGGAAACTTCAGGAACTGTAAATCCTGCAAACTTCAGGAAGTGTAAACTACAGGAAACCTGTAAATTTCAGGAACTCTGTCACAGCAAACGCATGATTATTCCTTTCCCCACTTAATGTCTCTATCATATAGAGACCTCCCACGACATGATCCCCTCCTTGACCCACTGGAGCAAAAAGTCTTTCTGACTACCTTGATAGGCTACAATTAGTAAACAAACAAAAAGGGCGTCTTAAAAATCAGTAACATACCAACTCCATTAACTGTTTGAGCTGACCTATCTCTTCAGGCAGCGATCCAAGTTTGTTGTTACTTGCAATTAAGACTTTGAGAGGCAGACCACACAGGCAGGCCGGCAGGGCGGACAGCTGATTCCGACTGCGAAGAAATACAAGAACTCTGGTAAACAGGCAGGCTACTTCATACTGTTTGTGAACATGCTTTTTTAACAGACAAGGAGAAAAGAGTGACGGAAGGAAACATTTTGCAAATATAAGAAGTCTGATAAACTTTTATAAAAACGCAAATCCCAAGTGTATAAGAAAATAAAAAATAGTTTTTAAAAAAGAGAGGCATAGGCACTTTTGAGGGAAACAACTTTCTCCAGCACAAGGGACCCTATCAAGCCCCCTGCAGATGCTGTTGGCCAGCCCGAGAGCATATGGGCAACACAGGCTGTACCACCAATGGCAACGGGAAGCTGGTGCCAACTGTTTCCTTTCTGGCAGTGTGAGCGGGAGATTCAGCGAGGACGAAAGCAACCAGCTCGGCACGGGGAAGCGTCCTTGCATCCATCTTAGCAGTGACGAGGAAGATCATTTTCCTGTAACTCACAAAACCACCGGGCCCATTTCCAACATTTTGATTCAGCTTCCTTTTGTTAAAGCAAGAGCTCTGTGGTTAAATTCTGCTTGGGTTATCTGTGAGAGAGCCAATTAAAAAAGAAAAAGGAAAGTCGGCCTTCTGGCAAAAGTGAAGCTGGAGCCAAGAGGGGTTCAGTTTCACAGAGGAGCCAGGAAAAGTGTAAGTCCAGGCCTCACCTCTGCTCTTCATCAAAAGGTCTCTACTCTACTTAATGGTCCGCATTAAGAAGTCTTTAAATTTCCCATCATCAATGCTAGTTGACTGAGAGCCGGGAAAATATCGGGTAAGTGAAATCTATGAGTCACCCGTAAGTATATGTCGGCCATTTATTTACCTTCCCCTCCACAAGGAGCCCTTTTCCTGCTATCAAGTAAGGAGACAGATGGTTTTCAGTTTCCCTTTCTTTCTCAGCCATTCTGCTGAGGGAGCCAACCACCAAGCAGTGAAATATCTACAAATCTGTACTTGGAACTTCTGTGTGTATTCGCACACATGTGTGAGACTTCGGAAGCTGTGGTACCATGTGCGTATTTGTGGGTGTGCATATGTCTTTGTGTGTGAGAGAAAGGAACAGGCAGATAGACTGGAAACACACCAAAATTTTAGCAGTAGCCATTTTTTGGGAGTCGGTACAGTGAGTGGATTTTATTTTCTTTATTATACTTTGCTGTATTTTCCAAAATTCCTACAAAGTGCTTTCATAATTTGGGAAGAAATATCATTATAAAAAGAAACTTCACTTGGATACTGGTTACATGGGTGCTTCTAGGTGTGAAAATTCATGAAGATGTACACTTACAATCTGTGCACTTTTCCACACGTATGTGATAGTTCAGTGGAACCTTTTACGCCCTCACCCTACCATGTGAGGGGGTGGGTATCTGATTAGGAAAGGGTGTCTCTAACGGACGGACTCAGAAAAAGCAGGTGCTGTGCTGTCAAAATAGCCTTTCCAACCTGGGTGCCCCCCTGTGACCACCGTGACCAGGTGCCTGTTGCCAGGTAACCATACGTTAGCAAGAAAATGTAGAGCCATGTCTTCTCTCCCCTGCCCAGATGTGAAAAGAAAGCTCTTTGCAAAAAGGCACAGAAGGAAAAGAGCTTTCTCTCAGGGGGTCCACCAGAGGGGGAAGGAGAGTGAGCGCCCTTGAGGGTGGAGGTTGTATCCTGGTGCTGGAAGGACCAACTGGCTCTTAGCTTCCCCCCTGGCTAGGATAACAGGCTAGAACAGCGGCAATGGGCTCGCCCTGACACTCTCTCCTGATGTCTGGGGGCAGCGGAAGGGGGTACCAGGGCTACCAGGCCGTCTTTCTGTGCCCTCACACCCCTCGCGCTGCCCCCTCTCAGCTGCAAGAGCCCACTGGGGCTCCTCGGTCTTGAAGAAGGGGCCTTCCCAGTGCCCTGCTGGGACAGCTTTCTTCAAGCTCCAAAAAAGTTTCCTGAGACACTCCCTCTGGAAAGGAGAACTCAGTTTATTAAAAGGCGACAAGTAAATAATTTGGAATTTGTGGTTTAAAATATTTCTTAATATACAATTTCACCTAGTGAGGACGGGTAAATTAAAACGTTAATACGGTAATTCTCTTATTCTGGAGCCATATTTGAACTTCCTTTGGAAGAGAGGATAACGGGAACAAAGGTAAGTATTTTTAGAAATGTCTACGCTCCTATTTTCCACAGAATCAACAATTACAGTTGGAGATCTTTCCTGTGTTTCTCTGCTTGGAAACTCAGATTTAAAGTATTCCCAGTCTCACTACCTCAATGCGGACATCTAATCAGATTAGCAGGTATTGCATTGGGAGAGCATCTATATACCATTGAAGCAATGCAATGAAGCTTCTGCTCCTTCAGACACGTAAGCATTTAAAATTACATGGGATTATTCCCACTGCAGTTCTTCCAGGATGGCTAACTAATTTAAAATAAAATTTAGGCTTGTGAAAGCATTTGGGGATGAATGCTTTTTATGCTTAAAGCAGCTGATGGAATAGCCTATTTATTTATGCCCTACACATTCCTCTATCTATACTGTAGTTAATCACCTGTAGGCAAATCGAGATGCCAGGACTAGTCATAATACAGCATGCCACAGGCCTGGGGCACATTTCTTCTATTTCATCCATCCGTTCCCTCAGCCTGTACTTTGTATATTTTATCACAGGATGTTCCTGTATTACTGGTAATTTCCCCCATAGAAAAAGGAAATACACACACACACAAAAACCCATTAGCTCTCCAGCAAATATTTATAAAGAAGAGGAGAAACTGCACGCCCTTTAATCCTCTCCCCACTAAAGACCACATCAGCAGCCTGAGCTTTTTGAAACTACTCATCTGGCAGCAATTTTTCTCAAGCAAGTAAGTGCCTCAGGCCACAATCCACCACTCCGGCCCCCACTTGTCTCCTGCAGCCCTCTGCACTATGAACAGGCCCTTGAAGGAAAGAATGGTTAAAAATAAGACCGTACAGCATCTGATCAGGTAATGGCCAACATTTATTTTCAAATCCAGCCCGGGAGTCACATCTGAAAGCAATATTTTTTTTAAAAAAAAAAAGATCTTTTAAACTCACTCATTACAAAAGAGTAAATTAACGGGGGAAAAGGGCCACTTATTCAGAAGTAGAAATTACAGATTCGGTCGTGGTGGCCTGAGCCTTCCTGCCACCACAGAGCAGGGCCTCCCCGGTGTCCCTCGTCACTCTCCCTGCTCAGGCTGGTGGAGGACGGCGTGAGGAGGAAGGAGGAGGGGCAGGAAGGCAGTGGGCTCTTCCCAGTCTGTGATTACTGCTAACGCTTTGTCTTCCTTCTTTCTCGGCTGAATGACTTCCTACTAGACTTACCGGTCTGTTTCCTCATTTCAGGGTGAAACAAGGCAGCTCATCATAACCTGAACAGTTCTGACGGCCTAAGTTTGCAGGCTAAATTCCTCTTCAAGTATTACTACCCTCGCTTAACAAAAGTCCTAAATTAAGGAATTCACAAACCAAGTCACTTCTGCATGGTTTCACTTTTATTTATTTTTTAAATAAATTTATTTATTTTTGGCTGCGTTGGGTCTCTGTTGCTGCACGTGGGCTTTCTCTAGTTGCGGCAAGCAGGGGCTACTCTTCGTTGCAGTGCGCGGGCTTCTCACTGCGGTGGTTTCTCTTGTTGCGGAGCACGGGCTCTAGGTGTGCGGGCTTCAGTAGTTGTGGCTCATGGGCTCAGTAGTTGTGGCTCGTGGGCTCTGGAGCGCAGGCTCAGTAGTTGTGGCACACAGGCTTCGTTGCTCCACGGCACGTGGGATCTTCCCGGACCAGGGCTCGAACCCATGTCCCCTGAGTTGGCAGGCGGATTCTTAACCACTGCGCCACCAGGGAAGCCCTGGTTTCACTTTTAGAGAGTCTTATTTTAATGTATTTTGACTATGGCCTTCCTTATCAATATCCATGCTTTCAGACTTAATTTTGGTATTTAACATTATTTATTACTGGTTTATCAGAAAGTTATATTTTCCTTAATATATGTGATGATAAAAACATGCTATAGTCTTACATGTGATTTTATTATCAGACATCATATGAGTTTTTTATTCTACTGGAATAGATCCTTTTTGCAAGTGAACGGGTTCACTTAATAATGAAACATGGAACTCACTTAAAATAATTTATAGAAAGATTTCTATAACAGATTCACCTACTCAGTTGGTACAGAAATCACCAGCTGTGGAATTAGAAAACCTGGGTTCAAATCTCATCTCTGCCATAATCGTCCATAGAACTTTAGGTAAGTCACTTAACCTCTCTGACTCTGTCATCCATAAAACATAGATAATAATACCTACCTAACATGATACATGAGATTATGGATGTAAAATTGCTTAGCCCAACACTAAATCCATATATTAAGGTTAAACCATTCCCAACACCACTAACGTGGCAAAGCAATGGGAGGTGACCAAAAAGAGCTTAATTAGGTTTCAGTTATTGATTTTATTTCCTAACTGCTAACATTTGAACCACTCTTAAACTATGGTTGCATGTTCAATTTGTCGAAAACATATGCCAATTTAAGATGATGATTCGGAGGCATGTTGGGGAAAACCAGGCTGGTTTCAGGCCAAAACAAACCAAGTAACTCTTTCCAATCTGGAGAACCAGGACTAGAACAAAAAAAATCACACGAATGACCTTTTCTCTCCCAGCTTCTCTAATTCCAAGATCCTACCATTACTCTGGGAAAACATGAATACCCAGGGATCATCATCTCTATTTACTACTTAGTTTCCAAAAACTAACAAATAATAATGTGAAATCACAAACCTATTAAGAAAATGTCACAGTGTGCCTCTAAAGGGCACAGATAAGCAGGGCAGGTTTCATGGTATCGGCACCCCAGGCTCACCCTGTATAGGTCTCAGCCGAGGAAGGGAGTAAACAAGCACACAGGAGTTATTGTATATTGCTTGTTTGAATCACATTGTCTGTGCTTTTGGCACATGAACTACAGTGAAGAGCAGTTATTTTACTTGAGCCAAATAAGTTTCCTCTTGCACAGGGTACCTCACCTAATTTTGTTGTATGTTCTTTTTGCATAAGCTGTTCGCCTTTCATTACATGCAGAGTGATTTTTTTCTGGTGTGTGTTTGCCACTTGACTGTTACTTGTCTTCATGCCCACACCAACAGTGAACAATATCCATAGAGAACTATTTCCTTTTTCCTGCTTGCTTCATTCTGAAAACCCACCATAGCAAAATTTCTCACCCTCATTTCCTCAAATGACTAAATACTTCCCCTGCATGGCCACCCCCTCCCCCTTCATTCCCACCATCCTCATATGCCTGAGACAAGGACCAAAAACAACCAGAGCCTGGCTTTAAGCTGCCTGGAGATACCTTGGCCAACTTCAATTTTGTAAATATAAATTCTATAAATATAGCTTTAAAATTATGTGTCACATGACTTTTCTAGATAGAAATTCTATTGAAATTATGTGTACGCATAAAATCTGGGAGTCCACATTTACATGTAACTTTGAAAGCAGTTCTGCTACCTACAACTTGAGGGTGACAATCATTTGAAAACTTAAGTGTTGCAAAACTAGAAACACAGAGTCATCATTTCAAGTGAATCTTAAACCAGTTTTGCACACTATACCAACCCATTTCACACACTACACAATAGGGCCATTCTTTGAGAAAGTAAAAGGCAACTTTAGAAAACTAAAAGAAAAGGAGGAAGCGAGCATCTAAAGCGGCTCAGAATTCAGGCAAATTGCTGCACCAGCCATTTTGCTGTGCATACCTGCACCATATTTGGCTTCTGCAACTGAACTGGTTTCCCACAGTAACAGTCTATCAGTCTTCTCTTGAGTATAAATAAACCCTTGCTTAAAATATTCTGTTTTTTTACACCCCTAGCAGTCAGCAATCACCACTACCAATGTCTATAATTAGATTTCAAAGTGCAGTTATTGACAACTTGTCCCTTTCTCAGCTATTTCCTCTCCTTTTTTCTATGAGCTCTTCAATTCTATAAGGACAACTCTCTAAAAACTATCCCTTAAAGTTTCCTCTATAATATTTATCATTTCCTTCCTTCATTGTAAAATGGAGCTAAGTGTTCAAAATCAAGGAAGCTTTGGATTTCAAAGAGAACTCAACACCTGATACTAGCAAGAATAATAATTGGCCAAACACCTCCAGAGGCAACAATGTAGATCTGAGGTTTTAAGTGTTGAGACTGTAGAGGCCTGAGCCTTATGCAAAACATTGTTGCTGCCAAGTGGGAAAAGTACCACTAAATGGCTGGAAAAGATGTACTGGCACTGAAGAGAATCCTCCCACTTTCAGGAGCCATGTCCCAGGCAGAATGGACACCACCTTTCTGTTCCCAGGAAGCTACGCCTACCTTACCTGCCTTCTCCTCCATGCCACTCCACACCAAAGCCAGGGAAGTAGATATTTTTTACTTTAACATTTTTCCCTGCCAAAAAAGAAAGGGCTATTGATACTGACTGAAAAGAGAAGAGGCTGCTCAGATCAACTTCTACCCAGGGGGACTGAGTTAACAAAAATCATTCATAATAAAATTTAAGGTGCCTGAGCATTTTTGTTTATCATTTGAAGACGTGTGCCTCTCCATCCATTTCCAGGAATTTTTGAAGTGTAATGCAGGTAGACATGCATGAATATATTACTCTATATACATCCTCTTCTTCCCACGTATCCTTCCAAGTAAGTGAGCCTTCAGAAAGCTTCTCTCATGTAACTTGACAGCCAATAATAACTCAGTTCCACTTAACTGCTCTAAAACTTAAACAAATCAGCAGCACATCCTCTTTACTAAAAATGCTATAAAATCTATTTACTTTACTCAAATACTAGACCTCTTGCCACTATTTTTCTTAACCCATTTTGGAATCCGTAAGATATAGTATGCCATGAACTTCATTCAACAGTTCAACAAACATTTCTTGGGTGATTATTATGTACAAGGCACTGCGCTAGGCACTTAGACAACTATTATTTTATTTATATTCACAATAATCCTGTAACATTAAACCCCCTACTTTTCAGACACAAAAACTGATGTTATTCAGTGAATTTAAATCACTTGCTCCAAGTTGCCTAGCTAATGCTCAGATATGAAACCATGTGGGTTGGGCTTTAGATCAAAGTCTGTGGTCTTCCCTCAATACAATACAGCCTCTTCTCATTCTACTTTGGAATAAAAAGTACAGGTAAACCAGGAAAACAGTAGGAGGAGGGCTCTAAATTCCAAACGGAGGCAACTGAGACACTAGACTGACAATTCAATGACTGATTTATATAAAAAGGGATGGAGGAAAGGGTCGAAGATCATCTCTGAGATTCCAAGCTAGAGGATAGGATGCTGGAGAAAAGCAGTAGGAACATGGCTAGGAACAAGGTTCCAAATATGCTAATTTGGGAAAGAAAAAAAATGGGCTTAGTTTAGCCCATGTTGAACTTTGAGGTGTTCCATCTAAGAGGAATTGAATTTTAGGCAATTGGGAAAATAAGGACTAGTGTTAAAATGAGTCAAAGTGACAGAGAATGTATTGGATACACACACATAAGGCATGAGGTCTGAGAGTGAAGATTTAAGGACCAAAGATGGGGCTTTGGGGAATACTAGCATTTAAGGTGCAGGAAGAGAAAGAACATCGAGATACAGGACTAGAGAAGAGACAGAAAGAAGTAGAAAAGTGAGCAGGAAAGCATGTGACCAAATCAAAGGAGGAAGATGTTATGGTGTCAAATGCTGAAAGGAAGCCAATTATCTCCTACACTTACTGAGTGCCACTCTGCCCAAGAACCTGTTCTAAGCGCCGAGAAAATGTGAAATGTACATGAATCCTAAAGCTTAACTCCTACCAGGATAGGCAACATCCCTCGGAGCTGCTATCCCCTACCTCCGACTTGAACGTGGATCTTATATTTTAAAAGTGCTGGAGCAGCAAATATTTCCTACTGGGTTTCTCAAATTTAAGATAAAAAATGAGTGACTCTTAAGGAATAAAGAAAGTGAGACTTCCTTTATGGGTCTTATCCTGTAAGGTGGAATGAAGGACTCCAGGCTCGTCCTAAACAACTCTTTAAACAAGTGTCTGCAGATTTGGACACCACTGTTAGATGCTCAAAGGTTGCCTCTGCCGAAGTCCCCAGGTGTTCTCTCCTGGTACTGAGGTCACAGTGGTCTCTTGCAGGGACTAATGCACCAGAGGGGCCACCCCTCATATCAGTTTACTTAAATTCCCTGAAGATCATCTATTTAAATGGCCAAACAAGAGTGAAAGCAGTGCACTGCCTTCAAAGCACTCTCACTATATCCTCAGTCCTCCCTGCCCACCTACGTGCAAAGAGCCTCTCACAGTCTTTAGAACACAGGATCTGAAAGGAAGAGTTTCACAGTCCCCACTGAACACCTCTTTATTTTTTTCTTCTACCTACAGGCCTGTTCAAATAGTCCACAGAGCTATACAGTTCTTGCACGTGGTGATATAAATTAAATTATCTGGTGTATCAGGAAAAACTGTGACTTTGAAATGAACAAAAACCATTACTGGGGGTCCTGTCTAGCACACCCTTCCAGATTATCTCCGCTATTCATTGTCCTTGAGTTACTGTACAACTCTGTGTTTGTAGAAATGGATTGTAATGCAAATCATTTTTGTCCACAGAAATACAGATGAATCAAGAAGAGTGTAGAGGAATTATAACTGACTACTGCCCTCTGGATACTGACCAGCTTTGCAACTATTTGTAAATTTACTTCAGCAAGCCCACTAATGTGTGTGTGTGTGTGTGTGTGTGTTGAATTCTCCTTTAAACAGGATATAACATTCTACTGGTTCCTTCATTAATTAATGGGTTAAATACAATCTTCGACAGATGTACATTTTAGATTTGTATGAGAGTCATGATTTTACCTTTTTTAAAAGAATTACCCTTTAACAGGTGATTCGTTTGAGCCATAGCGACTCTGGTGTTTCAACAATGACATTTCAGGGCAGACAATTTAATTTAAAGACCCAGCTGCTTTAGACTTTTGGTCAAGGTCATTCTTTTCCTCATTATATAATACAGAGCTCTCAGAAACTGAAAAAAATCCCCTCACGCCCTCCAGAAAAGTTCAATCTTATTAAGGAGCTGGGGAGAAGAAAAAACCTTAAACTTGAGTACTAGTGAGTGATTGATATATTCTTTGCACTTTTCAGTACTTATTTCTTCTCAAAATTAATTGCATATCTTAATTGATCATTAATAATAAACAAAATTCAGATTTATACATATTTAAAAGGTACTCAATAAAGAATAAATCAGCCTGGATGGCAGCTGTGTGAACACACTCTACACTGTAGTACTTCCTGGGCCTTTCTCTTTTCTACTCACATTTCATCGTGTCTTTCAACACATCCAGTCCATACAGATATCTCGGGCTCTGAACAGGGCATCACGAAGGCACATACTTTTTAACTTCATCTTTTTTTAGACATGAGGTCAGTTCCTAAATCTTTAGGTGATAAACATTCTTCTAAATCAGTGTTTACAAAATGGTGTTCTGCAAAGCACATTCTAGGAGATGCTAATAGGTAGACCTCACAAAAAAAGGGAGGAGAGTTCTGATAGCACAATACGTGGACATTTTTTCAAAGCAAGCATACCTATTAACATCCAACATAACACTTTTCCATAGACTATACTTTTAGGAAGTGGTGTTCTACTTACACCCTAATGTGTCTAATGGCATCAGTGTGGTTAGAAATATGTAACTTCTTTTCTCCTAGGGAATTTGGCAGGCAGGTTTTCTCCAGTTCTATTGCTCTCTATTCATGAACAGAAGGACTAATCATTCAGTAGAATGGATCAATTTTCTCATATTATTTTCCCATCCCTTTCTGTGATGGTTTGCCAGTTGCCACATGGGAGTTTCAGAAACACATTGCCTGATGTCATGAGGATAAGGTAGATAAGCTGGGATTAATAGATAATACAGTTCCACACGATCCAACTCTCAAAATGACCCAAATCTTCTGGTTATTTGGATCTCACCATTCAGAGAGATCATCTCATTCCATCTGTTCTGACAGTCCGTCTGGTCCAGAGAGGATAAAGGTATTCCGAGAGATGACAGGAGATGAAAAAAATGCCTTACAGAATAACCTGCTCACCTCACAACCACTCCTTTTGTACCCTAAGCACCCAATCCCTTGACTCTTTCTAGATAAAGCACTACAGACTATGCATTGATTCTTGACTTTATTTCTCGTCCCTGAAAAAAAAATGTTATTTGTAACTATTACACATGTTGAAACTCCTGGCTACATTATTTTATCGAGATTTCCCCTCCCTGAGTTCTCAGAGCACAAGCATTCTTCTACAGAAGTAGGATAATATTTTTAACATAATATTCTGCAATTTTCTAGCCACTACAGTGTATGTTTTATTACTTTTGAAAATGAAGGGATGCATTTAGATCTGGATTGGGAAACTCAGAAAACCAATATTGCGTCTCTTTTTCTCAAAAGCAACTCTTATAAAAAACTTTATTTGTCCAGTTACTGTAATTGTTACTAACAAGCAACAAAGAACACTAAGAGAACAAAGGGATGCCCTGGGTTGGCCATTATACCTCCAGACTGCAGTCAAATCCTACTTCCTTAAAGCCCTAATTCCAGGGAAGAAGGTATGGAGGATGCTGACAAGATAGAAAAGGCAGAGTTCAACAGAGAAAGGATTGAAGATTAAGAAGTCAAATTCTCACAAACTTCAATTTAAGGTCGAAGGCAACAAGACTGGTTCTCATCAAGTTTTATAATAAAATAAACAACTCAAAGGAATTCAGGATTAAGTTGTTTTCAGGCAACCAACAAAGTATACTACTATAAGAGTAAGAGAGTGCATAAAATTTCACTAATGAGTCAAAATGTATAGTTCCTGTGCTACACATCTCAATCACTAAGAGTCTTTTCCATTAAGGAATCCCATGGTGCTACAATTTTTCCTGCTTTCAAAGTATTACTGTACTTTCACTCTCAATATGTTAAAGGCATATTCATGCTTGAAAAATACCCCAAATATAAAGAAATAAGAACTAACAAAGAGACTAAAAAATGTGAAAGAATGAGGGGTCTAACGTATAACTAATAGGGAGTATACAAAGAAGACAGAAATGATAGAGAAATAGAGGAAGGCACAATATTAAAAAAATAAATTTTTCTAGAATTGATGAAAGACATGAATCTTCAGACTCAGTAAGGAAAATAAAGTGTATAATCAGGTAAATCAAAATAATATATGCCTATACATATCATAGCATAAAATACAGAAACACCAAAGACAAAGATATGGGAAGAAATCAAATGGAAAAATATAGAAGATTTTCTACAAACTTAAAATATGTAGACAAGCAAGGATGTTTCTATAGCAAAACAGAGGCCAGAAGGCATAATGTCTTTGATATACAATAGAAAAGAACTGTCAACTTAAAACTTTATACTAATACAAATGAAAATTTTGTACAAATAATTGAATCTTCTAAGAATGAGGAAAAACATTTCAGAAAGAAGACAGTATTTACGTACCCTCACTGAATGAACTACTTAAGGATGCATATTATAAAGGAAGGAGAGTAAACCCTAAAATAAGTGAGATGCAAAAGCAACAGTTAAGTTATACTTAGTGGATTTACTAGAACCCAGTACACAACACTTAGCATACATTCTTTTCAAGCTCATGTGTAATATTTATAAATTTAACTATGCATAGACTATAAAGCAAATAGCAACCAATCTAAAGAATCAATATCAAACAAAATATTCTCCAAACACAATGCAATTAAATTAAAAATCAATTTTAAAAGATAACTATAAAAATATATTCTATCTCCAAAATATACAAACAGCTCATGCAACACAATATCAAAAAAACAAACAACCCAGTCAAAAAATGGGCGGAAGACCTAAACAGACATTTGTCCAAAGAAGATATACAGATGGTCAACAAACACATGAAAGATGCTCAGCATCACTAATTATTAGAGAAATGCAAATCAAGACTACAATGAGGTATGACCTCACTCTAGTCAGAATGGCCATCATCAAAAAAATCTACAAACCATAAATGCTGGAGAGGGTGTGGAGAAAAGGGAACCCTCTTGCACTGTTGGTGGGAATGTAAATTGATACAGCCACTATGGAGAACAGTATGGAGGTTCCTTAGAAAACTAAAAGTAGAACTACCATGTGACCCAGCAATCCCACTACTGGGCATATACCTAGAGAAAACCATAATTCAAAAAGACACATGCACTCCAATGTTTGTTGCAGCACTATTTACAACAGCCAGGACATGGAAACAATCTAAATGCCCATCAACAGAGGAATGGATAAAGAAGATGTGGTACACATATACAATGGAATATTACTCAGCCATAAAAAGTAATGAAATTGGGTCATTTGTAGAGACAGGGATGGAACTAGAGACTGTCATACAGAGTGAAGTGAGTCAGAAAGAGAAAAACAAATATCGTATATTAACGCATATATGTGGAATCTGAAAAAATTGGTACAGACGATCTTATTTACAGAAATAGAGACACAGACGTAGAGAACAAACGTATGGATACCAAGGAGGAAAGGGGTGGGATGGGATAAATTGGGAGATTGGGATTGACTTATATACACTATTGATACTATGTATAAAATAGATAACTAATGAGAACCTACTGTATAGCACAGGGAACTCTACTCAGCGCTCTATGGTGACCTAAGTGGGAAGGAAATCCAAAAAAGAGGGGATATATGTATTCGTATAGCTGATTCACTTTGCTGTACAGTAGAAACTAATACAACATTGTAAAGCAACTGTACTCCAATAAAAATTTTGAAATGTATATATATTCTATAGGAAACTCATGGGTCAAAAATGAAATACTGGAAATCAGAAAAGATTTAGGAGTGATTTTTAAAAATACCGTACATCAAAACTTTTAGGCATCAGCTAAAGCACTAAGTACAGGGAAATCCATGGCCTTAAATGCTCTTATGAGAAAAGAAAAATAACTAGAAATCCCAGAGATTAGAAAAAGAATAAAGCTATAAGAAAACAGACCAAAGGAAATATGATAGATAATATCAGAAATTAATGAAAAGGAAAATATCAACAGTTAGTCGTTAAACTTAAAAGCTGATTTTTTTTAAAAAACACAATAAAAACAGACAAACTTCTGAAAAAATGAATAAAGGAAAAAACAAAGGCACAAATGTATAGGTGTTAGAAATTTAAAAAGGGAATCGAGTATGAATATAGTAGTATGAATATTTTTAATTTCCTTATTTAAATATTTAGGTTGGCCTCCTGGAAAATTCTGTAACAACTATGTTTATGATTCTGAAACGATTCAAAGGAGCATGGAATGCATCAGAGCACAGCGTTAAGCAAGATGACAACGGTGAAAGTGCTGAGCAAATAATAAATGCCATAGAAATAAGTTCCACTAATTCCTATTATTCTTATTTATGAAATAGTGTACCCTAGGGATAAATCACTTTCCTATTTCCTACCTAAAGTAAAGGGCTGTTGGGACTTCACTGGTGGTCCAGTGGGTAAGACTCCATGTTCCCAACGCAGGGAGCCAGGGTTCAATCCGTGGTCAGGGAACTAGATCCCACACGCATTCTGCATGCTGCAACTAAAGATCCCGCATGCCACAGTGAAGATCCCGCGTGCCGCAACTATGACTCAGTGCAGACAAAATAAATAAATAAATATTTTTAAAATAAATAAATAAATAAAGTAAAGGGCTGTTGAAGGGCTCAAATATGATGGTGTAACAACGAAATCCTACTTAGCTATTAAGAAGTGATGATGATGATGATGATGATGATGATGATGATGGTGATGACGATAATGGTGAAAGTTATTTCAAACTTTCACATGTTTATGCTCTGTTTTTCTTCCTTTCCCTCTTCTCATCTACATTACTTGTTATAAGACTTGGTAAACTGTAATGCTCTTGGAGTAAATATAAGTTGATGATTGATGAAATGGCAATGTTTCAAAGGACTTTGGTCTGTCTAGTGAGAAAAATAAACGTAATTTGCAGCTTGCTCATTTGGAGCTTGCAGAAAAAATTTTGAGAATTTCCATAAACAAAAAATCTACACAATGAACTAGGAGTGAGTGTTCACCCTATTTTCAGAAAGCAAATCTGCAGCACAGAGATCTTAAAAACTATATTAAGATCAGAAGCAGAACTGAAAACAAAACCAACACATTCTGACAGCAGTCTGGCTATCAAAGCTATAATGCCCCTTTTGTGTCTCTCTGTTCTTTTTTTTCAATACAAACACTGATCTAAAGCAACGTCTGTGATCAGGTGATGTGTAGAATGGAAAAATCCCTTTTGGAAGTCTTGCCAAGCACGGGTTATACTAAAAGGAATGGAATCTGATAAGAAATACCTATTACGAACTCATTCGCATTTAATAAAGCCCTTCAACTACCAACGCCAATAACTTCACAGGCACAGGAATTTATAAGTATACTAAAATTTTTAGGGACTGTTTACTCAAGGTTCCACCTTAAAAACAAAGGCCCAGTGAGCACATTAGAAAAGGCGAGGCTTAAACCACAAGTTGCTGCTCCTGCAATGGGTGACTCTGGTGACCACTTCCAACTCCAGCAGCCTACGAAAAATACCTTCAAATTTTAAGATGATACTTCCAAATTCCAACATGGTTCATTGTGTTTTGGTGCCTTCCTGCTGACTGTCAATTCACAAAGCACAACCTAGTCACCAGAAGCCAGTTCCAAAATATATACACTAAAATATTCTCCCTTCCCCTTTGAATGAGATAAGATCTTCACAAAAGAAAGAGGGATACAAGTTTGAACTGAGCAAAATTCCTCCTCTTTTCCAGTTTAAGAAGACATCATCCATTTTCTCCGTTTCTAGAAAGAAAAAAACACTGTCCTACAACTGAGACTTTCTTCAGAAAGGTCAGTCACAAGGAGAAGGTATATTTCCTAGAGATAAAAATCAAAATTCTTAGGAACAATGAAAATTAATTTTTTGCTCATAACAAAAAATATAAAATCTGTGCTTTCTAAGGCAATCCCAGCATGTAGGATGCTTCTCCCAAGTCCTGCAAATACAGAGCTATAGTCTGAGGATTAAAGATTAATTCTCCAAATGAGCCCCCAAAGGAATGTGGGGATACAGGTTATACAGCCATCAGGAAGTTGGCTCATTCTGCACATTGTTTAGCAGCCAAAAGGATGCCAGGCTTCAGAAAAAGCAGCCAAAAAGGATTCCTTGTATGGCGTGGTAACATTTTGCTCAAGAGACGGCCCCCTTCTCTACAGACAAGGCCTCACCATCCACTCCTAGGAGGCTGGGAGAGAAAGGGGCTTCTAATGAATAAACCAGCTCCTGGCTCTGTGCGTTTCATCCCAGGAAAGTAATACCACTCACCGAGAGTTCTGGAAGCACTTCGATCAAATGCTGTAAAGAACTTGCATTTCCTGGCTGCTTCTATTCCAGAACCTCGCTGAGATGAAACTTTTAAGCTAAGCTCCCTATTCTTAGTTGCATTCACAACACCATTACACCTGCCAAAAGCCTCTCTGCTCTGGATTCTTCTATTTTTCTAAGGTACATTTTCTTCATGAGTCTCATCAACAACAATCTCTCCAACAATTTAAAACAGATTTTACATTTTGTGAGGTTTTCCTGTGTAACCCAGGTTCAAAGCGTTTGTTCCGATATAGGAACAAGTCTTGCTTAATCACTTTTATTGTTCTTGGCCACATTTCTTGGATTAAGACACTTTCTAACAGGAAGAGACACAGTAGCACATACATTAAGTCAACATAACCTTTTGTTGTGAACACCAAGATGCAAAGATTAAAAGCCCAGTTCCTCAGACACAGGCTACATAAACACCGATAAATTAATGTTTTCCACAAACAGGACATTTCTATCACGAGAGGAAAAACTAGAAAACACTTCAGTGTTTTTAACTGTGTTTCACAGTGAAGGTTTTCTTTCCATGTGCTAAATAAACCCGTCTCTAGTCTAAGATGGGAATTGGGTTGCTGGCACCAAAGCAGCCATCTGACATTTAAAGAGAATGTTGCTGAGAGATCCCGTCGGCCAAGAAGCTGGTGAGGCAGTGACTCACCATCACCACCACCATCACCTCCATTGTCATCATTATCACCAACACCATCAAATATTTATGACTGTTTACTCGGCCGGAACATGCAATGTATCCCGGAGGGTGTAATCAATTTTGACTGGTTCCCATGCATTCGAAGTCACTTCACAGGATATCTCTCTTATTTTGGAACATACAAAATCAGCAATTTCTACCTGTGATTTATTTAAAAAGAGAAAAATGTTAAAAACACAGTGAGATCATGTTTAATTTTAAGTACAGAAACATGAAATCTGTGGAACTTGAAAAGCAGCTTCTCTGCACTATTTTATCGAGCAACTCTTTTTCTCTGGCTAATAGAAATAAGAGGAAAAATCCTGAGTACTACAGAAAAGAAAGTGTTCGGGGTATTTATTGATAAAGCCTACTGAACTTGCCTATTTGTTAAAGCTGTTTCACACCATGCTATATCTGAGCCAATCTACACTGTGTGCTCAAAAGTAATTTACAGTATTTCTCTAATTTTCTGAAATTTATACAGACTTCCCCAACACATCTAAGTTAGTGACAATTTGATTAAATGCTTGATTTGATTAAATGCTTCTGTCTAGAAAATGTCTTTTCAAAATCTGTATGATACTGTTTATATGTGGAATCTAAAAAATAAAACAAACTAGTGAATATAATAAAAAAGAAACAGACTCACAGATATAGAAAACAAACTAGAGGTTACCAGTAGGAAGAGGGAAGTGGGGGGCAATATAGGGGTAGGAAATAAAGAGGTGCAAACTATTATGTATAAAATAAATAAGCTACGAGGACATATTGTACAACACAGGGAAAATAGCCAATATTTTATAACTATAAACGGAGCACAGCCTTTAAAAATTGTGAATCACTATGTCATACACCTGTAACTTATATAATACTGTACATCAACTATACTTCAATTAAAAAATAATCAATCAATCAAATGGACTACTAAAAAAGAGAATATGAGTTTTTTTTCACTGCCATAATATCTCATTTGTAACTATCACAGAAAAAAAATTCGATTGAAGGGGACTCAGCAGCTCTCCTACAAAGCAGTCCTTTTGCAGCATCCTGAGTGCCTTGTTTCTTTTGCAATTAAATGGATTGGCAGTTTCTCCTCCAAAGGCCAAGAGTCAACAGAATTCCACCATGCCTCTTCACCATACCCAAGAAGAAATACCTTTTATTTTGTTGACTTAGTTTTCATGAGGGGTAGAAAAGACATGAAAAGGCGACAGTGCTCAACCCTGGTTGTTATGAAGGGGACGTCTGTCATGATCACACACAAGCACAACATTCTAAATTCCTCCTGGTTACCAGCTTGCGGGGGAGATGGGGTGTGGGAGTGGAGGTGGGAGTTTGAAGACAGGAAAAACTCACAGACAACACGACTATCATGTGATGTTATTACTCAGCATATCTTAGAAGACTTACAATTTAATTAGATGGCACTGGTATTTTCTAGATATTATTATACATTTGGAGATAAACAGATAAGTCACCTACCATTTCACAAGCTACAAATAAATCTTTTACGCAAATATAACATTCCACCTTAAATTATTCCCAAACTGAGAAATAACTCAATTCCAAGGGTCCAATTCCTAGAGGACATGTTTCAACTAAACCCAATAATCAAACAGGAATTAAAGGCCTTATAACTGAATAAGCAAGATGACCATCTCCTGGTCACTTTACAGATTGCCCTATGTTACTATTTTATATTACACGTTTACATTCATGAAGTAAATTTGATAGAAGGCATCAAAAATAATTATATATGTATAGGGACTTTCACTGGTGGCTCAGTGGATAGGACTCCACGCTCCCAATGCAGGGGGCCTGGGTTTGATCCCTGGTCAGGGAACTAGATCCCACATGCATGCTGCAACTAAGAGTTCACATGCCACAACTAAGGAGCCCGTGTGCCACAACTAAGGAGCCCATGTGCTGCAACTAAGGAGCCAGTGAGCTGCAACTAAGACCTGGTGCAACCAAATAAATAAACAAGTAAATATTTTTTTAAAAACCTAGTGAATTTATTAAAAAAATAATAATAATAGTTATATACGTATATATAGTACCTGGCTTTCAAAGAGATTAGAGGACACACATACATTTTTCATATACCCTGATACAGTATCTCTGAAAAGTAAGAGACATACTTTTTCTTTATCTTCTCCATTTAGTTATCAATTCCTTTAAAGAGTTCAACACTAGAGAATATGTCTTAAAACATGGTAATATTAAAGTAGAAGATGTGAGCAAAGAAAACCAAAACAAAATAAAAATGATCTATATAAATAGGACCAAAGATAAAGAGATATTAAACCGAATGAGAAAGCAAACCATTACAAGCAGAAAACAAACTTTAAAAAGTTGGGTGCTTAATGATCCCTTTATTTCTTTCCTTTCCTTTACTTAGAAATTCATCACAAAACTTTGTTTACAATACTCCAAACACTTCCTCTTCAACCATTGTCAGTTTCAACAAATTCTCTCTGTTCTTGAATTAAAGACTCCTGAGATTCATATTCCAATACAGTCTTTCTACCATCTGAAGACAGCAACATTATTCTACCCTGAACTAGGCTCAACATAAAAATCATCCTACCAAAACAAATTTTATTAATGCTTTTAAAGCAAAATACAAAGTTAAGAATAGATTCTCTAGTATTTGTAGAATTTTATAGTTTACATCATGCCAGAAGAAATATGTCATCTATATCCAAAAGTTTCTCAGTGTATATATATTTAAAACAACAATGCAAAGTTAAATCTATTTACTTGCTGCATGCAGGGCTGCTGGAGGTGAAAGTGTCAGGAGTAGGTAAGTGAAGTAAACACACCAACTACATAGCTCTTGGGTTATTTCCCCTATATGGGTTGGGATTAGAAGGCAGATGTTTTAGGGAGATAATGAGCCAATATCTATAGACACCACTCTACTGGTTCCATCAGGCAACAAGGTAATCAACATTCTGTTGCAGAAGAAACAGCATGAATGGTTCTTACACAAGAAAACTCAAATGAACTAGAAACCTGGAAAAATGAAAGTTACATATGTTGAGCCTCTAGATTATCCTAATAGTAACCTACATCTTATTTACCAAAAATAAGAGCCACTTAAAAACATGACCAAGATTTATTTTTCACTCCCAAGGAAAAAGATATGTAGTCCTAACGAAATGCAATGGAAACCCATTTTTGACTGCAAAGAAAGCTGCAGAAGACTCCTAACTCTCAGTGGTCAACCAAAACAAACAAACAAACAACAAAAACCCTAAAAAAATAAATGACATTATTATCTATCATAAATTAATGCTATACCTGGTTTATTGGGAATTCTGCACTTTAAAGTTTGGCATATTGTTACACAGCACAAGCCTTGCTAGTTAGGTCTACTCTTTGCACATTAAGATAATGCAACTGACAAGAGTGAAGGCTGCACAAAGGCTTGAACTTTGCAACTTTGTTTTAATAGTAGAGATAGATTTGATAAAACAGCTTCCCTTGTCTCCTGACATCCCAAATGTGAGTCAAGAATTTAGGAAACAAGGAGTCAAAATCTGGCCAGAGAAGTTGACAGTCACAGCAGCAAAGTCTAAAAGTTAGACCTTAAAATAGTTAGCTTTCTTAACTTCAGGGCTACTTAGTGCATTAATAGGTTACACTGTGTTGTGCTTAATCAGAGTCAATACAGACCACTGATGCATCCAGCAAACACTGACCTAATTTAATGGGTTAAAGACAGCAAACTTTATATCTTGCTGGAGTTGCTCAGTGCTCCTCCTTAACTTTCTCCAGTGGCCTAAAGTAAACAGGCTCAGACAGCGCTGGGTAGCAAATCTAATGGCACCAATAGCCCCCCAAACCTGCAAGGCCCTAATTTGTCCCAACCCCCAAACCTTCTCCACTTCCTTCATCCTTCCTCCTCCAAAATCTACATCAATACCCAAAGAAAATATACCAACAAGTTTCCAAGTACCAAATAGTCAAAACGTATAAATGATGCTGTATAAATTATTTTAAGAAACCAAAACATCTTGTCCTATTGACATTCAGAGAAGTGTAGTGCCAAAAACAAAATTAACAGCACCACAAATGTGTTAGAAAAGATATTTCTTCAATAATCTTCATGTGATTTACTTCAAAGGGTGATCAGAAAAGATCAAAGAGAAAAAAAGAAAAAAAAACTGATGGAAATGCAAGCAATTATTTTTTTTCATCGAATTTGATTATAACCTTTATAGTCAACCTACCTTAAATTTAAGTAAGTCAGCATCTGCAGATTAATGATGGCCTCTGGAATGACTCTGATACAATTATGATACAGATTAAGAATTTCCAGTGATACAAAATGGCACAATTCCATTGGAACTTCAACCAGTCTGTTTTTAGATAAATCTATGAAAAAAGGAAAAAATATCTTGTTAATAACTCTTCAACATAATCCAATACAATCTTATCAACTATCAATACTTTTTCCTTAACACATTTTAAAATAAACATTATCATCTACATTTAGATCAACACTATCATTTTTTGCACCACTGTTACTATGGCATTGTGATTCCCGTTTCCTAGCCTTGTATAGGCCAATTCATATAGAAAAGCAAAAATACTGCTGAAATAGTTTTAGCTCTGTTTTTTTTTTAATAAATTTATTTATTTGTTGCTGCTCATGGGTTTCTCTAGTTGCGGCGAGCGGGGGCTACTCCTCGTTGCAGTGCACAGGCTTCTCATTGTGGTGGCTTCTCTTGTTGCAGAGCACGGGCTCTAGGCATGTAGTTGTGGCACATGGGCTCAGTAGCTGTGGCTCGCCGGCTCTAGAGCGCAGGCTCAGTACTTGTGGTGCACGGGTTTAGTTGCTCCGCGGCATGTGGGATCTTCCTGGACCAGGGCTCGAACCCGTGTTCCCTGCACTGGCAGGCGGATTCTTAACCACTGCGCCACCAGGAAAGTCCTAGCTCTTTATATTAATTTGTAAATTCATACCAGGTATAAGAGCAACCGAATCAACATTTACTTTTCGCTCCATCTGAAAATTATGTTTCCCCTGGACAAATAGGTAAAATTGAATCCTTTAATATATCTGAATACACAGTTACCTTAATATTTCATTTATTTAATTCAATTTGCCATTCGTAACATATTATCTCTCAGAACATGTCTTCTATACCTTTCCCAAACAAACACATAGTAGATACTAAGGTATTTCATTCACTAGAATTACTGAGCATGTACAATGTACAAGAAAGAGAGAAATCAGTTGTGTCTGTGAAGGATGGATACTGTGTCTGCCGCATGACCTTCAGTAAAATTGGCTCCCTTGCCAAGTGTACCAAAGACAGTAATAATGGTCTACAGAGTAATGTAAACATACAGTACAGTTTACAGTATCACCATCTCAACAATAAAAATATGGCATTGTCCTTAATGTCCAAATCTGGGAATGGTAAACATGATTGTGAAATGCCATGAAACACTGAATATAAAAAAGAGCCACCAACTCTTGAAAACAGTAACTCAACAACAACAGAGCACCTCACCCTTATTTAGCAGGGGCTTAATCAGTATGAATTGAAGATGTTCAGTAAATAATATTTCAGATACACTTAAGGAATCACACTATGTGGGTGAGGGACTTAAATAGGTCAATATTATAATGAAATGTAAGTCAAAAAGCTACCTCGCTGACTGACCTTCCAATAGATAAACACATAAATCAACAAAAACAGGTCTAGATTGCTTCAGAGGGGGAATTCCAGGAAACTTTTACGGGATAATTCTGATAATATTTAAACCATTTCAAACCATATGAAAGGAAAGGAAGTTTCCAAATTCTTATTTAAACAGCAAGGTATAATATTGATACCATCACCCAACAAAGAAAGTACACAAAAGGGAAACTACTTATGAATCTCCTTTCTAAATACTGATGTGAATCCTAAATTAAAAATGAGCAAACAGAATTAAGCACTTACATAAAAAGACTAACATACAATGATTAAGTGGGATTTATTCTAGGAATATAAGGATTTTTAAATATTATTTCAACAATTCATCATATAAAAAGAGTGAAATATGAAATAGTATATGATCATCTCTCCACTTTCATCCTTGTTTTCCCTTCCCCTTCTTCTGTGATTCACACTGCAGTAAACTTCTTTTAAGGTCTCTCAGAATTTCAATAGGAAAATCACATGCAAAACTATCAGCTGTCCAGGGTCTGGCCACCAGTATCGCCCTAATCCTTTAATTGAGCTATTTTGTATTTTTCCAGGAATTCTTTTTTTGAGAGTATTATATTATCCACTATAAATAAAGTTATAAGGTGTTAAATGGTGGGCACCTGTCATGCCCGAACCTACAATGCTAGCCAAATGAACAGACCTCCGTGTCCACTGAGTTAGTGAGAATTTACCTATGCAACGCGCCCCTATCATCCTGGGTTTGTGTACCAGTTTCTAAATTAAAAGGGAAGAAATTACAAAACCTACATGTAGCTTAGATTCTTTCAATGCCTGTGTATCAATAGAAACAGCTGCCTAGATTAAATTAAAACAAAGCTGAAAAACAGAAAGAAACAAAAGTTTTCCTTTCCTGTTTACTACCCAGATTATTGACATTTTCATCAACATTTACTAAGTACATGATTTCTGCAGAAATGAAAAACACAGAGGGCTACTTTTAAAAAGTTTATCATTCGAAACATGAAAGGCGCAAACCCTGAATTGAGCCATAAGGTAAGAGGTTCTAATTGTGCTTAAAAAAAAAGTACAAATAAAGAGCTAAAATCCAGATGGGTAAATGTTATCATCCCTTGAGCACTTCCATCAAGCCAAGCATTATGCCTGCAGCTTTGCATCTAGTACCTTATTTAAACCAACGCAAGGAGCAGTGTCACCACCAACCTAAAGATGAGGAAACTAGGCTCAGAAAGCTTATGTGACTTGTCCAAAGCCACAGAAATAAGTAATCATACTCACACCTAAGTATGTCTAACTGCAAGGCCTGACTGAGTTCCCCACGTGAGACCACTCTGCAAGATCATGATGTGTCCCACAGATAGATTATTAGGAAGATACGGTGATTAAATCTTCACTGCATTTTTATTTGCCCAAAATGCAATAAAAACAGAGTCAACATGTTCTGTGTAAAGACTCAGAGGATAAGAAAGTTATAAACATTAAGTTCAAAAGAGAAAGTAATGAAAACAGTATGTCACCTGATGGGCTAAATTCTGGAAGTGGCTATAGGAAACTTGGTAAGTAGAAACTCTGGCTTCAACTGCCAATTATCCTAATGTTACGTAAGCACTCTGTTTCACTAAAGAGTTTAGAATGAGTTTTCAAATACGTGACTTAACTTTTCCTGCTTGGGTCTGAATATCATTTAATTCTCAACTAACTTTCTTATTGGAAGAGAAAAAGAGGGTGCGAAGAAACGAGCAGGTTTGCTTTCCTATAATTTACTTAGGCTCACGCAGAAATCATCTTGGATCCTTGGGCATCCACTAACCCGCAATGGGAAAGATGCCCAGAAAGGCTGGGGAAGTCAGTCTGGATTAAGATGTTTTGACTTTGATAATCCACAGTGGATAATCCGATTATAAACAATGGAACAAATGACATACCAGTTCGTTCAAAATTCTTCCTATCAGCTGAAAGCAAAGAACTAAAATGGGGTGTGGTCCTTCTTTTAAAACACACACACGTACACACACACACAAAGGAGGAGGAGGAAGAGATCCAGGACTTAGTTGTAATTAGAGACGTGAGCAGACGGTCAGTTCATGGTGCCCACACAGATGTGAGTGTCCCTAACTGAGACTTTGAAAGGGTAGATCCATGCCAGGGGCAGAGAGAGCTCAAGCAGGAGTCTGACTGCCCCAGTCATGACTACAGACAGACCAAGACGGGAGCAATGAAGGTCCTCCAACTCAGGAAAGACAGAAAGAATAAGAGCTCAAAGAAAACAGGCAAGTGTTAAGGAGGCAATTTGTATCTTTATTTTGAAATACAACCCAAACCAGCTTGGGCAAACGGGTCAGGAGCTGTGAAAAGCCCAGTACTTTCCGAGTGATAGAAAGATAAGTAAGCTTTTAAACTAGAGATAAACAGCCATGAGGAATTTGTGTTTATTTTTGTTGTTTATTGCTCTAATTTTGTTATAAATACATGGAGGTATAAATGAACCCACTTATGAGCTACTTCCCTAAATAAAGTATTTGCCTAGTATTTCTCAATCTCGTTGGTATACTGGAATCACTTTTAAAAATCCTGAAGCCTGGGGTCCATGGCCAGAAGTACTAGGGTGTGACTTGGGCATCCCTGTATATCCAGTTGATCCCCACTAGCCCAGGGGAAACACTGGTGGATCCACCCTCTCAGCTTCCTACCTAAAGCAAGACCCACCAATAGGCGGCGCTCTCCTAGGAACAGGCGATCAGGCCCAGGAAAGGTCCGGTTTAGACAACAGGCTTGGGAAAGAAAGCCTGTGCCAGTCCTGAGTTAACCACTGCTCAATTAGATTCTCACTCTAAATTCCAACTCAACTGCTTTTTGGATACAATCAGAGCAACAAAAATCCGATCTGCAACAGAGTTTTCATATCATCGGTTGGCTACGATCAGAGAAAATTTGGTTTTTTCCTCACTGAATCTTCACCATAACCTAGGGAGGCAGGTGCTGTTATAACTCCCTGGTATGTGTGGACACCAAGGCCCAGAGAGGTTAGGTCACTCGCCTGAGGTCACAGAGCTAGTAAAGTGGCAGAGGCAAGAACTAAACCAGTAGGTAGTTCTGAACCACTGCTGGGTCAGCCTTGTAGGACTGCGATTAGGGAAGGTCAGTTGTTCTTGTGCGTATCTCTAATTTAAAAACTAATAATCATAACAGATCTGTTTCTGATGCCTGATCAGGAGGCATTAAATGATCCCAAAGCTCTGGACTAAAAGTAAGTGATCTTGGACCAGGTCCTCATATTTTCTCCGGGAAGAAGAGCATGTGTCATGGTGCCCGGTTGCCTACCCCCGAGCTGGACTCCGTCCTTCCTTGCTGGAAACCTGCCCGGCGGTCTAGCCTGGCCCTGGGGAGCGGGGTCCACCGCAGCTCTGGGCAAACAGCGGGGCAGCAAACCGGAACTCCAGAACCACGGCCTCCTCGTGTCTGCTTCTTAATTGAAACGTTCACATGAGAGCAGAGCAGCCAGAAATAAAACAATAAGTTTCGACCCGGCCAAAACAAGCTGTGCAAAGCCCTAAAATAAAGTAGCCAAACGAATAAAAATGAGCCGAGGAGGGTAGAAAAACAGTCAGTGGGATCTGGGACGCAGTCAGCACCCTCAGAGGCACGATGTTGTTTCTGTATAAAAAAGGAAAGTGGTGCCTCAGGAGGGACTGGACGGGGCCTCCCACTCTCCACCGACGACATCCTGAGCTATAAGCCGCCACAGCCGCCAGCAGAAGCCTAATGGACCAGCACAGCTGGCAACCTCATTTGCAACGTCTTGCTTTCTGGTCAGAAGAAAAGGCCTGATCGCTGGCGGTCGAATCATGCCCAGTTCCGAAAGGACCAAATGAGACATGGTTTGAGTTGAAGGATAAACATGTTATCATGGAAGTTTAATTTTAGCCTATTAGCACCTATCATGATGCCTCAATAATTGGGTGAAATATGTGTCCTTCACATATAAATCTAAACCCCTGACCCACAGACGAGCATATGGGACCCACTGTCTTCCTAGTACTGAAGGGACACTCTGTGCCAGGCCATCTGCAACCCTCTTGCTTGGTCCCTCCTGGGTCCACTGTTCAGAGATAATCCTCGGGTGGAAGGATGGTCTGGGGCCACTTGCCCTTTCTGGACAATCCATATCCCTTTTCTTCTAGGTAGGCAGGGGTCTCTCCAGAAGAATCTCAGCTACATCCTTCTACAGGGGAGCGCTCCACAATGTCCTGGGTGTCGGACTGCCCCTCCTCTTTCAGCACAGACGCCCCACCCAGCCCCGTGATTCAGCCCCCACGGGCCACTCCCGGGACAACTGCACATTTGGAAATGCTCTGGAGTAAGGAAGCCTACTCCAGGCGGTGAAGCAGAGCCCACGGGCTGACTCATCCTTGACTCTGGAGATAAAACCACCAGACACTTCCAGTTTTAAACAGGCAGAACTAATAAGAGGATTCATAAAAATTTTGAGTGAGTCAACCAAGATTTCATGCCACATCTCTAAGAGATCAATAAAAAAAATCTTGTCAAGTGCTAGAGATTTGTTAAACAATTCCTCCGTATGAACCACGAAGTCTTCCCTGATTACCTACTTAAAATGTCAGCATGTCCATCTTAACCCCCCTCCCTCTGTTCTACATTTTCTTTTTCGTCTTAGCACTTGGATAACCTTCTAAAATAGCATACAATTTACTCATGTATTTCGGTTGTTAATTTTCTCTCTTCCTCTACTAGAATGAAAGTTCCATGAAGGCTGGGATCTTTACGTTGTTCACCGGTAGACAGTAAGAGCTTAATAAATATTCATTGAATGAATGTGGTAGGAAAGCAGATTCTTAGGTCAGACAGCTGGAGTTCAAATCCTGATCCCACCACTTAGTGTGTAGACTTGGAAATAATTACTTAATTTCTCTATGCCGCAGTTTCTTTGCCTGTACTATGAGGATAATAATAGTACTGGCTCCGCTGAATTATTGGAAGGATTAAATGGGACGATACATATAAAGTCCTTACAGCAGTACCTGGCACAGAGGGAAGGACTCTAAGAATAGTCTCTATCATTATGTCAGCTAATGCTGGGTTCCAAATGCAGTATTTCTAGCAAGAAAAAAGGCCTGGGCTGCGAAGGAGTTTAAAATCTAGCTGACAAGCACATGAAGCACACCATATGTACAAATGCCTCATGATAATAATAAATCAGAGATGAAAGAATAGAAAAAAACAATTGTGTATTATGAGTGAAAAACCTGTGAGTTGGTTTGAAAGCTCCCTTTCCCAAGCTGAAGGAGGAAATAAGATACAGAAATTAGTCTTGGGAAATGCCAAAAAGGATATAATGACAGACTCTTGGCCTGGGGATTTTATTAGCAGCTGATACCTATTTAGCCCACAAAGTACTAAAGAGGTAATTACCTATAGGTGGCCTTTTCCTGAACAACTGCATTACTGAAATGTTGATAGCAAAAATTTCTTTCTTTATTGTACTTCTCCTATCCAAAGTGTTGCCAAAAAAATGAGGAAATAGTATTTTAAAAGACCACCGCAGATGGAATTGGCGGGTGTGGGGGAAGTCCTGTTCCAAAGTATAATCATTTTACTTAAAGAATCTCTGAAAGGCTCACTCAGAGGCTTTTACTCTTAAACACAATTCTAACAAACGCTATTATTGACTGTTTCAGTCCCACTGCATTTCAAAAGCAACAAATAGATTTTTTAAAGGGAGATAGCCATAAGAAAGTGTGCTTCTAAAAGAAAAAATAGTAACAAAGAGTGAAATACACAGACATATTAAAATCTAAGAATTTTAAATGTAATGGTCAGAGCCCTTCTAAATATTATAGCGCAATGTACTAGTAGCACCAAAATAATACTCACAATGCTGAATAATCTAGCAATAGTTAACATATTTGGGAACTAAACTGTCTATTTATTTATTTATTTATTTATGGCTGTGTTGGGTCTTTGTTGCTGCTCACGGGCTTTCTCTAGTTGCAGTGAGCTGGGGCTACTCTTCGTTGTGGTGCATGGGCTTCTCATTGCGGTGGCTTCTCTTGCTGTGGAGCATGGGCTCTAGGCACGCAGGCTCAGTAGTTGTGGTGCACAGGCTTAGTTGCTCTGCGGAATGTGGGATCTTCCCGGACCAGGGCTCAAACCTGTGTCCCCTGCATTGGCAGGCGGATTCTTAACCACTGCGCCACCAGGGAAGCCCTAAACTGTCTTTAAAATGTTCTGTTCAAGAGAGCAGGGCAGTGTCTATTTTTAATGTTTTTGTGTAAATTACTCGAAACAAAAACATTTTAGGTGGTTACAGTTTCTCTGAAATGACCCATTCCCTAGTGATTCTGTTTAGATAATGAATCATTTCCCATTTGCTTAAACAAAACTTTCGCTCTGAGGCATAATAAAAACAGCCCATCAACAGTAATAATCTTTAAAATGAGAAATACTAATTTGAAAGGAAAATACTAATTTTCTCATGGAACATGCTTGCTTTAAGTAGCATTATTTGCAATAGTCAAAAGGTAGAAATAACCCAAATCTCCATCGAAGGATGAATGGATAAGCAAAATGTGGTCTATACATACAATGGAATACTATTCAGCTTTAAAAAGGGAGGAAAGTTTGCCATATGCTACCACATGTCCTTGAGGACATTATGCTAAGTGAAATAAGCCAGTCACAAAAAGACAAATACTGTATGACTCCACTTATATGAGGTTCCTAAAGTAGTCAAACTCATAGAGACAGAAAGTAAAATGATGGTTGCCAGAAGCTGGGGGAAGGCAGGATGTTAAGTTATTATTTAGTAGGTACAGAGTTTCAGTTTTGCAAGGTGAAGAGAGTTCTGTGGATGGACGACGGTGATAGTACACAACAACATGAATGTACTTAATGCCACTGAACTGGGCACTTAAACATGGTTCAGATGGTAAATTTTATGCTACATGTTATTTTATCACAATTGAAAAAAAAGAATGCTTTTTAAAATGGTCACAAAATACAAACATTATCCTGGAACTTATAATTTCCCAGAGTAACAGAAATTACTAACCATGCCAGGCTGGAAGCCTGAGTGAAGGGGGCAACTTTGGGGAATTACACAGGGACAGATGGCACATCTACACCATCAATGTTATTAGGCAGCTCTATGACCAAGTACCACTAAATCAGCACTTACCTTGCCTAACAGTGTTCTCTAGCTCCATCCACTCATCTGTATACACATATACACTCATCATATTGCCAACCATTGTTAGGTGCTTGATACAATTGCACCTCATAAATGTTGGGAAGAAGAGTGAATAGCAGTGCCTGGAACTCAACAAATGACAGTTGAGAAAAGAAAGAAATTAGGGCATGGCTTCGGCTTTAACAATCTCACAGAGCAGAAAAGGAAGAGAGACACAGAGCCCAATGGTAAAATTCTAGAGAGACATGTGAGAAGAGGCACGGTCATAGATAACCGCAGGAACGGGGGTCCCCGAGGGTGCAGAGGAGCCCAAAGGAGACACAGCATGGGGCTCTGCTGAGACCCTAGGCGGGGAACAGGGAGTGTGCGGGCCAGCCCCCTGGCAGGTCAGACTAAGGGCAACTGCTCAGGTGCTGTGAGCGGGGCAGGAGCCCTTGGGTTCTCTGGGGTGCAAGAGGGAGAACAGAGTCTCTGGAGCTTTCCCTGTGAGGTTCTAGAGCTCAAAGAGCACTTCAGTAAAGCACAGGATAAGGTATTTAAAATGAAACAAATACCTTGCTGCTGGACTAAAGTTGAGCAGCTGATGACAATCACTCACCAGCCAGTTCAGGGAGAGTCTCTGTCACATTGTAACTAGAGGAAAACTAGTTACTAGTGATTAAGGGATCTGACAAGTGCTGCACAACGAGTAACTGGGGAATGCAAAGAAAGCGAGTCCCAAGGGCTCTAAGGGCTCAAACTCACATGAGTGTGTTGGAGCTAAAGGAAGAGAGTGCACTTTCTGTGAACAGAGCAGGGAGCAGGGAGGAAGACAGAGTGGCCAACCTTGAACTCCATCCATGGCCTCAGTCTGGCTGGAGTTTACTAGCATTCCAGGCCCTGGTGGCGCAGTGGTTAAGAATCCGCCTGCCAATGCAGGGAACACGGGTTCAAGCGCTGGTCCGGGAAGATCCCACATGCCGCGGAGCAACTAAGCCCGTGCGCCACAACTACTGAAGCCCGTGTACCTAGAGCCCGTGCTCCGCAGCAAGAGAAGCCACCGTAAAGAGAAGCCCGCGCACCGCAACAAAGAGTAGCCCCCGCTCGCCGCAACTAGAGAAAGCCCACGCGCAGCAACAAAGACCCAACACAGCCAAAAATAAATAAATAAACAAATAAATTTATTTTTTAAAAAAAGAAAAAAACGCTCAACCATAAAAGAAATGTTATTTGCTGGAAAGAAAGCCCTTTATAATAAAAATGACCTTACCATAATTTTTTTCCAGGATTTTTACCTTTGTTAGCTTTTGAAATCAAATATACTGTGAAAGAGTCTCCAGAACGTCAGAAAACCATAAGCATCAAGTAATTAGATTCTTTTATTATATATTTTAAAAATAGCAAATAAAGACATTAGGAAAGTTAATATTACCCCCCCCCAAGGTAAAGAGGATGGAATGCTTTTATATTTTTTATTATTGATTTGGTCTCTCATTAAAAGGAGGCTTTTAGAGGCAAATCAAATATTATCGTTTTTTGCAATGTTGTAAATAATCTCAGGCATGAGACCATGTAAGATCTTTAATTATCAAAGATAAAATTATTGACCCTCCAAGAGACTTCCTAACTGGCATGGAAAGAGTTTTAAAGAGTTCTAAGATAAAGAAATGAATCTTTCCTTTTATTAACTCTGAACTAAATCGCAGTTCTACTAGCCAGATAATCTATTATTCAAGTTCCCCAAATACTTGTGTTAAACATCAAGGAGAGTGAGGGTAATAGCCATCACTTTGAAATAGAAATCATACAGAATTCAAAATTTATATCATATGGTGTCAATTATATCAGTGGTTGATTAATCTCAAATGAGACAAAATTTTAAAAGCTACCCACAAGTTCTGAGCCAGTTTCAACATATTGCTGATAATGTCAAAGGAGGAATCATTGCCACAGACTTAATTTTTTTTAAAAAAAACCCTTAAAGATATTGCTAGTGATATTTTTAAGTAGATATGATTCAAGAAATCTAAAGTTACTATAATATTTAAATGTAATATTCCATAAGAAAGCCAGTCTTATACATCAGTCTGTTTGAAAATCCATAGTAATCTTCTGATACATAATAAAAATACTATTTTTTTTATTTTATTTTTATTTATTTATTTATGGCTGTGCTGGGTCTTCGTTTCTGTGTGAGGGTTTTCTCTAGTTGCGGCAAGTGGGGACCACTCTTCATCGCGGTGCGCGGGCCTCTCACTATCGCAGCCTCTCTTGTTGCGGAGCACAGGCTCCAGACGCGCAGGCTCAGTAATTGTGGCTCACGGGCCTAGTTGCTCCGTGGCATGTGGGATCCTCCCAGACCAGGGCTCGAACCCGTGTCCCCTGCATTGGCAGGCAGATTCTCAACCACTGCGCCACCAGGGAAGCCCTAAAAATACTATTTTTACCACTAATGACATTTTATGTGTATAAAAATGCTCAGAGCAGCATTAAATTATTGTTTCATTTGTCCTTCTTTGAAAATAGACACATTATTTGGCGGAATTTTAAATTCAACTTTGTTACCTTTTGGATAAAATTGAAACTTGAAATTTCAAATGAAGCTTATAGTTTTAAGAGAGGGAAAAGGACAATTTATTATGCTTTTCTGTTTGGGAAAGCTTCTTCGCAACAGAGTCACTCAACAAATACTTTTTGTGCACCCATTGGGTACCAGGAATAGTTCTAAGCAGTGGGCAAACAGCAGTGAAGACTGGCAAAATCCCTGCCCTCCAGAGCTTACATTCTAGTGGGGTGTGACCTAAACAAAACTAATAGACAAAAATAAAGTAGAATAAAGAAATAGGAAGTCTGGAGCAGGGGACTGCAAATTTGAACAGGATGACCAGGGAGAATTCACCAATAAAGTGAAAATGAGTGAAGAGCTGAAGGAAGGAAGAAAAGAAGTCATGGGAACATCTGGGGAGATAAGCCTATCCCCAGGATGAACAGCAAATGGAAGAGCCCTAAGGTGGGAGGAGGGGCCATACGGCAGGGACACCGGGGAACCTTGTGGGGCTCCAGCAGAGGGAACCAGTATGATGATCTTAAGAAGGTGGAGGTGGCAGCCTTCCATAGGGACGTGGACAATTCCTCTCCAGCAACGGAGGTAAGGCAGCAAGCGGATCTGGGCACAGATGCAGATAACTGAGCGGATAGGGTGGTGGGCACACAGCGAAGTTCCCTTGTGATTGCCTGCAAGCCCAAATAGCTGAGAGGGAGGGAGGGAGGAGAAGATGTTAACGGTTTTAGGAGAGACAAAGTATGAAGTCGTCAATAAGAGAGCAGGAAAGTGACAGCACTAGAGAAACACAGAGTGAGTGCCGGGTGACTTGAAGACTGTGGTCATGAACTTAAAGTGAGATGGCCACAGTGCATACAAATGCCCGAGAGAAGGTGCGTATTTCACTGAGTTCATTTGGTCATGTCCAACCTCAGTACCTTGGCCTATCAAAAAGCTCAACATAGAGATGAAAAAAGAAGTCTTGGCTTATAGTTTACAGCTCTGGTCCCAGAGTACGTATCTAACTGGAGAGAGCCAAGCAAAGTCACCACAGGTAAGCCTACTCAGCAGTAAGTCACAGATGCTGGCGAGGTGGGGGGGGACTCCCAAGGCTGTGTGGCATCTTCCCTATCCCTTCCCACCACAAGTAAAACCATCTACACTCACTCAGTCATTTACTGGATGTCTCTACAAGCTGGGCACAACATGCCAGATGTTGTATAGAGCAACATGAATAGAACACTCAATTCATAACCTCAAGTACCTCAGGGTCCAACAGGGGAGGAAGAGAAATCAAAGAAAATGCACAATGAATTAGATCTATATTTATCAGCATGGTTAAATATCAATTCTGTCTGAAAGGTGGAGAAGGGCTTCAAGGAGGCATTGACCTGTAAGCTGAGTCTCCGGACAAGTGTCTGGGAGACCACCAGAGGCAGAGCGGATAATTCACTCCAGACCAACAGGCGCAGCCCACTGGAAGAATGGAGGGACGGGGGTAGCTCGCTGGGGAACTGTCACTGGCATTATGGCTGGGGCACATGGGGTTGATGTTCAGCAGGGATGCATGGTTAAAAAGAGTGGCGACAAAAATCCAGGTGAGCAATGAGAAGGGCCGGAAGTGAGGCAAAGACTTTGGATAGGGAAGAATGGTCATCATCCTGGTCGTCACCATCACCATCACCACCATCGTCATCAGGAGGGAATGGATAAGGGAGACATGTAGGAGGCAGAATTGGCGGTGCTTAGTGCTCTGTTAAATACAGAAAGTGACGAGAAAGAAAGAGCTGAGGGCATCTTGGGGTTTCTGGCTTGGGTAAATGCCCGGAAGCATGCTACTTGCTCAAAAAAAGAACTAGGTTTGTGGGTAATGGTGGGAGAGGAGAGTCATGCTGAGTTTAGTTTTTGATACATTGATGTAATGTATCTATAGAGCAACAGCGTGGTCTGTTGGCCATTGGAGTTTGGGTCTGGAGCCCATAAGAAAGGTCTTGGCGAAAATGTAGATTTGGAAGACATCAGCATATAAATAAGGAGTGGTCATATATAACATGACCCTGGAAAAAAGTGAAAACTGACGAAAGAAAATGAGCTAGCAAAGGATCTCCAGCAGCTGCTACCATAAAGCCAATGTCCTTCTCTTTCCAATCACAACTACTTGAAACCCAAAGGCTTGGTTCCATGGCCTGAGAGCCAGGATGAGTTCTGGAATTCAGACTTTCTGAACCAAAATCCAGTGTTATTTCCACTATAGCATTCTGCCCCGTGTGTTATTGTACAGTTCAATGATAATGATAGTTTTATACTGACACCCTGACCACTGTGTGTGTAATACGATGACAGCATTTAATTGCTACATTATCACTCACCTTTTAGGAACCAATCATGATCCATGCTTTAGAAATGAGTATCCTTTCAGTTATACTTAGGGTCACGATCAATTCCTAAAACAACAAAAATACTGTAGGCTAAACTACCAAGGCAATTGAGAAATTTGACTCCTTCCAGAAACACTTACTTGGGCAATTTTTTTTCTTAGCACAAAAATAGGAAACAAAGTGTGGACTGTCTACAAAGTGCCTGATTTCCAATTTTTAAAGTTCACACTTAGCTAGGGCAGCACTGATAAAGAAAGGCATTTTTGTGATGGTGACTGAATATAGTATATTCTATTGTAGGAACATGAATTTTAAGTCTAGAAATAGTTTCAGATGATTTCTGTATCCTTTTTACAGATCTAGCTGGAAGCTTCTTGCTGAACCAAAAAGTAGTAAGATTGTTGATAATAAAACAGAAACTGCTTCACATTATCACTTATTAGAAACTATAATAGAAATGCAGTTTATCTAAGTTATTTAAGAAAATATATTTAACTGGTATATTAATTTCAAATATATGGTTTCTAGAAGATTTAAATGTAAACAAAATGCTCATTTTCTTGAGACTTCTCTTTTTCCTCTCATTTTGGTCAATTTACTTCATCTACAATTCATGCGTAACAAATAATTGTTGCTCACATTTTTGTAAAGCAAGAGCTTTTTATCAAAGGTTCTGAAAAGAGCTAGTGTGCATGGAATATATTCAGAAGTCTACCCACTTTCAGCCTCTTGAATTATGCTTTAAACTTGAAATCAACATAGGTTTTTATCTTTTCATTATTAATTGCTTCACAAACAATTTGAAATCCAAATCTTAGAAAATCTTTTTTTCCTCCTGAAGTTCAAACTGCATATTAGTCCCATGCTAAAGTGAACACAAAAATGATGGATGCAAAATTATCCAGTGTCTGCAATGAGAATTCTCTGGTCTTCTCACTGAGTCAGTGGGCAATAATTGCCCCACCTAAGCGTTCATACATATATATGCACCACACATACGGCACTAGTTCATCGACGGTTCCTACCAGCAAATGCGGGCCCTGCCAGTACTATTAAGTCGCCATGGCCTCTAATCATTATTGAGCACTTACTGTCTCCCAGGCACATCGAGTGTTTTCTATGAGCTTATCAGCTCCTAAAAACTTAGTGGGGATGTTATCCCCACTGGATAACAGTCTCTCAGATGAAGAAACTGAGACAAAGAGGGGTAAAATATTTTGATCCATAACACACAGCTAAAAAGTTGTAAATGTACTTAATGCCACTGAATTGTACACCTAACAGTGGTTAAAATGGTAAACTTTGTTATGTAGTATTTCACCCCCAGAATAATTTAAAATATTATTTAAAAAAGAATAAACAGCCAGAGCCAAACTTGACTCCTTCTAGCAAAATAAATTCCAGGTAGATTAAAAATTTAACAGTAAAAAGAAACAATAAAAGTACTAGAAAAAAAAGTTGCAAAGCTGAGATTCAAACCCAAATAATCTAGCTTCAGAGTCCAGGCTACATGCTAATGGTCTTCCACAAATTGCTATTTTATGGGAAAAACTACCCAAAGTGCTATTTTATAGACCACCCTCATCATCATCAAATTAAGTTTCATAATAACTCAATAGCACCGCATGGCTTACTGGAAAATATGGAATGCACTGGGCAGGTCTATCTTCTGAACACATGAGGGGCAAACCCCAACGCAAGGTTGGAAGCCACCTAGAAAGCCTCAACATTGTAACGAGTTGTTCATTCCAAGGGAGACTGCCAAATGCACCCGAGAACCCACTTTTGGAACCTGTAGTTTAGGGGGAAATGTTTGCTATGGAAAGGACGCAGAAAATAATCACACACGTGTTTTAAGAAACCACATGCATACAGCGGAGAACAAACAAAATTACAGTTTTCCAAAATACCTCAGAGTTGAAAGCTTGCAAAAAGCCTCAAAACTTTACTGCAGATCTAAAATAGAGTTCAGAGAGAGGAAGGAGAGGACAAATCCCAAGCTGAGGTCTGCTGGTGGCCTTCAGACAGAAAGAGTCCCAGACCTAGGGAGCAGAACTGGAAGGGAGCTAGAGAAAAGCAGAGCTCCCCAAAGCCTGCAGTTTCATAAATGTCTTCTGAAAATGACTGCCCACCTCATTTATTTTACCATCTATCGCATATTAAGTTAATTAGAACTTTCTCATCATTGTTCTAAATATCAGTTTAACTGCACTTGAAAAAGGAAGAAAAGTCAAAACGCCCCTCTCCCCATGCATTCAAAGCTTCGATGCTGGATATAATTTCCATTTGACAAACAAGGTGGTCCTTTCCCAGTCCCAATTTCTTAACGCACACAAAAGCCTGGCAGAGAACAACTGATCGAGAAACAGAAGGGACTGCTGGGTGGACCTCTCATCAAACTGTGGGACTGCTGAGATGCAGTTAAGTGAACCTTGGATTCTTGGACAATGGGTCATCTTATGATGACTGGCATACAAGATAACACAAAATACCTTTCCATAGGATTAGCCAAAATAAAAACAAGTGAGATGTGAAAAGTAAAAGACAGACATGGGCTACAGACCCAGAGAAGACAGTTTTCATCAGTACCGTCTTATTAATTGGGGAAAGATGTCTTTTTTTTCCTACAAAGGATCCTATCCTGGTCTCACCAGTTTGCTGTTCTGCTCACTGATTTTGCCCAGGTTTGAAAGCCTCGAAAAGCTCTGCAACATGGTCCTTGGCCTTTTTTCGTTTCCTTAGCTTCCCAGGAACGTGGCATTAAAGTTCTTAGGAAAGGCCTCTGCGATATCTTTACTTTCTGGTATTGGCAGATATTTAGCCCAGGCCACTGTCACATTCACAGTGAATAAGACATTCAAAATACTTTGTAAAAATTACTCTATGGGTAATGCAATGGGTATGTTCAGTGATGTTTAGTGGCGTCAGCAGCACTAGATATTGTCTGTCGCTGCCCGGCATTTTCTGTCATGTGAATTAGACGGGCAAGAGGTGACTGGCTGAGCACAGAGCGGGAGTCACGCTCGTTCATACACGTTTGCCCCACATCACTGCTTTGTACGTGCAAGTGACAGCAGCTGGACACGAAGTGCAAAATGAAGCAGACACTCCGTGTAGCACCAGAGCCCACTGTGCCCGATGCCCACCGTGGTCTGAGCCTGTTGGGCCTCGCGTCTTAGGCGCGCCCTCTGTGCCATGCACTCTGCGTGACTCTCACAGAGCTTTGGGCTTTTCTCTTGCTCCCAATACTCACCAGTCTCACCTCCTTCCCTACGTCCCCTTCCATCAAGCAGCCTCCCATCTTTTAATAAGTTAAAGTCATATTTACCAAAGTGTGTCTGTATACAGTAGGAATTTAATATGTCTTCTGAATTGTGCTTTTTATTCAGGTTTTTACTGTTTTCTGTTAGTGCTCTAGCTGCGAATTAGCATAGATTTAGAGTGGTCAGCCCGACCCTCTATTTTCTGTAAGCCGTATTCTTTCGAATGCCTGATTTTGTGGAACTTGAGGTTTTCAGGAATGTGTGTATCAAGCTTTCGCTGAGATACCTGTCATGGTGATTCGGTCCACAGAAACTGAGAAAAAGAGAAAATAATGCAGGCGCTTCAAAGATATCACATGGGTCCCAAAACTACAGATGAAAAGGAAAACCTGGAAAGAAAAAATTATACTTAGCTCTTCAAAATAAGCTATTGTTGTAAGTGACCAACAACCATGGGCCATGTCTAGCCAGGAATGGTATTGGCAGCTCCCGTGGAAAAGGAGCCTGGACGCTGCATCCTTCTTGATCTCTGCCATTTGTGTGTGTGTGTGTGTGTGTGTGTGTGTGCACGCGCCCTAGTGGAAGGTGGACCAGGTTGAGAAGGAGGGAGAAGGGGAGGGAAAGACCGCGGGAAAACAGTAGAACAGGCAGTGACCTAGCAATACAATAAAACACTGGACAAAGTCCCCAACTCCGCCTCTCACGTGTTACAGGGACTTGCATGGTTCATTTAATCCTCTGGGCCTCAGTTTCCCCATCTGTCAAATAAAAATCCTGTCTTATCTAAAACTCTATGATACTAAACAAAAGGAAAGAGCTAGAACCGAGCCATCCCTTCTCACTACCTTAGTTTCCAGGGAGATGGACCTGTCATCACATTTACATTTACAAACACCAGAATACACAGAAGCACACAGATGCCGAAGACCAAAATGTTACTATCAGATTTCAAATATACACACATACTTTCAGACACGGGTCAGCTGGACTGAACTGAATCTTTCCAACTGGCCAAGAGAAACTATTATTATTTCTACTTTTCCCCTTTTTCCAAGTAGTATGCTTACAAGTAAATGACAGAAACAAAACCCAAACCTAAGCCCATCTGACTCCAAATCCAGCGTTTATTCCATTTTACCTTCTGTCTATATAAAAGATGTATATGGGTTATATGAAAACTCCCAACCATTCCTCAAACATTAATTTGAGAAAAACACATGAAAAAATTAAAGGAAATACTACCTGGTGTTTATCTAATTTACAATAAAACAGGAAGTCAGGATTTTAAAATCACTTTCACTTTTGTTTTTGTTCTGGGGAGTTTTCTTTCTTTTTCTTCTTCTGCGTAAACCCACTGCTAGGGGCAAATAATGAAAGAAAACAAAGAAAAGTAAGAGTGGCTATTTATTTGCTATATTAACATATGTCCTCTTTCCACCCATCTCAGCACATGAATAGGGCTAAAACTGATCTAACGAAAATTGAGTCTAACATCACATGGTTTACACATAATATGTCATTATCAAGGTTGCCAGGCTTAAAATGTAATTAAGTAGAAACTAACCAACAAACAAAGGAAGTCATTCTACTTCGCCACTCCTTGAATGACCCAAGGAGCCACTGTTTTAGGGTGATCTGTTCCACAGAGGTGGAAAGCTGGAACACAGAGGTCCACAGAGGATGTGAGGGGAGTTTGGAAGCAGGCAGTCCTAATGGGGACTGAGGAGACAGGGAAGAGGAGACACTTAAGCTTAAACCCCACATGCCAATAGGGCATCACTGAGTATGTGGGCGGGGAGAGGGCTGGGCTTCCACACAGGCAAAGCAGGCAGGTATGGTCAGAACAGGGGCAATGCCGAATATCAGGCTGAACAGATTGTTAAGGCTCTCTGTGCACATGACCCAGAGGCTGCCTGAGCTACTGAAGGTTTTTTGTTTTCGTTTTTTTTAATTTTTGGCTGCCTTGGGTCTTCGTTGCTGCACACGGGTTTTCTCTAGTTGGGGCGAGCGGGGGCTACTCTTCGTTGCGGTGCGCAGGCTTCTCATTGCGGTGGCTTCTCTTGTTGCGGAGCACGGGTTCTAGGTGCGCGGGCTTCAGTAGTTGTGGCACGCAGGCTCAGTAGTTGTGGCGCACGGGCTTAGTTGCTCTGTGGCATGTGGGATCTTCCAGGACCGGGGATCAAACCCATGTCCCCTGCATTGTCATGCAGATGCTCAACCACTGCACCACCAGGGAAGCCTGCTACTGAAGGTTTTTAAGAAAGTAACAGAATGAGTTTCAGTGGGAGGAAGATCACTGATCATAATGAATCTGCCTAATACAACATTCCACTCCACAAGTAAATGCTGTTGTCACAAGGATTAAAGTGTATCTTGAAAAAGTAATTCACACATTTGGAGTGGCTGGATTAAGTTCACAATATTGAGATTTTTCCCATCAATAATATCACTAGGCCATGCCAAAGGTCTTAGTGGTGTTTTACTTTTTTTTTCTTCATCTTGGCTAAAACAGATTGTGTCCCCAAGATAAGCAGCTGAATTCTAACTTTGCAAGGAATTCCCCCTACCCGCCCAGTCGTGCACCTGTTCTGGGACTTCTCAAAACAGAATCCCTTCGGGCTCCACTGATTCCCTGCAAGACTTCTCAACTCTGTGGATCTCCTGATATTCAAACCATTTTAAGAGGCATTTGTGTCCTCTTACCAAGGAAAAATGAAAAATTTCATTTCCACTGAAAATGGAGCTTTAGGGACTTCCCTGGTGGCGCAGTGGTTAAGAATCCGCCTGCCAATGCAGGGGACACAGGTTCGAGCCCTGGTCCAGGAAGATTCCCACGTGCCGCGGAGCAACTAAGCCTGTGCACCATAGCTACTGAGCCTGCACTCTAGAGCCCGCGAGCCACAACTACTGAGTCTATGTGCCGCAACTACTGAAGCCCTTGTGCCTAGAGTCCGTGCTCCGCAACATGAGAAGCCACCGCAATGAGAAGCCCACGCACCGCAACGAAGAGTAGCCCCCGCTCGCCGCAACTAGAGAAAACCCGTGCGCAGCAAGGAAGACCCAACGCAGCCAAAAATAAATAAATAAATATTTTAAAAGCCTCTATACAATTCCTTAATGACAAGAAACAATGTCAAGCATATTTTTTAAAAAAAGAAAGAAAAAAAGAAAATGGAGCTTTATCAGCTGGAACAGCCCGTGACTTGGTGAGCAGGTATGGGTTAGCAATGGGGAGAGACTGACGGACTGACTGCCAAAGGGAGGTCATTCTGAAACTCAGTTTAGTGGGTCCTGGCGGCCTCTCAAAGTGCTTTCCTTAATGAGGTATACAGCACACCCGTTCTCAAGCTTCACACCAGCCAAATCGAACACCAGAGAACAAACCCAATGAAAGAAGCGATTACAACGGAGTGTTCTATTTTATCCACATAAACTCAGTCTTCAGAAAATGTACTGCAAGTTAAAAACAGAGTCAGGGTTGCATAAATTACTCTTTAAGTCAAGGAAAGGGGGTGGGGCAGCAGAAGGGAAAAGAATGATCCAATGGGCACAATCACTAATGGAAGATGATTAATTAAACATATCCCTGGAGGAAAAGGCTGACTTCGAACAACAAAAAAAGTCACCCTCCAAGGATAAAGCAGATTTTTATAAAGGAAGCTAGAGATTGGACACCTTCTCTTCCTGGTACTTAAAAGCTATCACTTTATAAACATTTTTTAAGGCTCTTAATCATGTATTTGTAACTTTCCTTATCCAAAATATTTGCCTTCCCCTCATCACTATCCTTTTACTTAATACTTGCCTTCTCCCACCACTATCACCTTTATGCCAAAGCCCCTGCTCAGTCTGCACATCCTAATAAGCACAAGCATTATCTTTCACCAAGAATATGCTTATTATCATTATTAGGTCCCAGAAATTGCTCCCAAGATGAGGCAGGATTGCATTAAACACACCAGATGATAGGTCTCCAACTCACATGGAGTCTGCAACCCTTCACCAGCTGCTCTCAGCGGAAGTAGAATATAAAGCTCAGTCTGAAACCTCTCGCTCAGTTTCAATGGATGCAAATGACAGATCGGCATCTTTTAACTACACTAAAAGCTTCCAGCCCTGCTTTCTCCGGGACACGTACCAGTGGGATCAGCTATTATACCCTGGGTCTCTCTGCAAATGCTGTTTTCCCAGAAGCCTTCAGCTCGATGAGCAGTATGACACAACAACAAAGCTGCTTCACTGAAATTACTAATTGCAAACTTTTTACAAAAATGAAAGGGGAGTGTTAAAGGATCTCCACGGAAATGCCGGCTTTACCACAGTGTTCTTGAACATTGCTGGAAATTTCTGCAGGCTGTCTGGTTGTTCAAATTAGAAAGTAATTTTCTTAGCTTAATTCATACCATAAATTAATTTCAATAAATAAACAATCTGAGAATTTCCATTCCCCTCTCATTTTACAGGTTCTTCGGTTCTTTGACAGTTCCCCTAGGGCTTATTGAAAGATCAGCATTTCTTGAATGGTGCTACTCATGTCTTACAGGACTAAACTTTCAAGGCGGCATGAAACAAGTGAGGAGGCTTCACTGATACTGGCATCACAATCCACTTACAAGGGTTCTGCAAGTTAATGCCTGCTGCTAGAGACGCTGTCAGGATTTGCACTGATTTTTAATGAGCTTCTGCAGGCGGCACACTTGCAGATGCTTGTCTGTTGGGAAAGATGCAAATCACACCCACCCAAGCTGAAAAGAATGAAAATCTATTTAATAGCTGAGACTGTACAACGCTAGATGATTTACGTCCTTTGGAGGGGTTCCGGTGTCATTGAGTTGACAATTAACAACTGGTTAAAGCTATACTCTATTAACTAAGCAGGAAGTTGGCCAACTAGAATTCAGTCAACACAGAAGAGAACAGAACATAGAAAGAAGAGTGTGCTTATTGGATTTCAGTTTTTTTAAAGTTCTTTATTTCACAAAAGTTTCATCACAGGGCCGCTTTAAATAGCAACTTCTGTCAGCACATTCCATTTAATTCAATTTACTCAGGACTGATTTACACACAACCTTGCATAAACATTTCTGTTACCTAAGGAAGAATAATGCAATACTTGTTTCACGTTTGGAGTCCACTGTCCGGAACACAAGCATAATAACCATGTATCTTATCCATCTTTTAAATCCTTCTAGCTTCTAAGAGCACAGAGAAGGGACTAGATGAAGGTCTGCGGGATCAAGAGGTGAACGCAAACTTCTTAAATCAACACTCCCACCCACTTGATGAGTTTTCTATTTTATTATCATAAGACAATGTAAAAAATATCAATTGTTTTAAAAAATATTATCCTTTCTGATTACAAGGTGGTTACTAACTCCCTATATTCCTTATTTTACTAGCCTTTCTATAACTTTATAATATGAAGGGTATTTACAATGTCAAATTTATTATATACTTCTGATATAAAATTTACCTTTTTCTGAGCAATTTAGCTAGAGCAATGGGAAATAAGTACTGCAGAGCTCCATCACTGCTCACCTAGACTTTGTCAAAAGCCTTACCCCAACCTCTCCCCTCACCTAATGCCACGAGAATTAACTTATGAGGATGCACATGGAAGCCTGTCACTCTCCTGATCAATAACCTTCTATTGTTTCCTACTTTGGTTTCCAGACCAAGTCTAAACTTGCTGTCTAAACCTGTCTGTATGGCATTCAAACGCCTACGCTCAGAACTGAACTCTAGAGAGTCAGCTTGGTCTCCATTCATTTAACATGCGCGGCGTTCCCACCGCGTGCTAGACGCTGGGGGTAAGCACAGCCCTGACCCTGAAGCCACTCAGGGCTAAGTGGGAAAGACAGATGTAAGGACGGACACAGAGAACACACCGTGGTATCTGCAGTGCATCTCCCACAGGCTGGCAAGTGCCATTTTGCAGGTGGAGAAAATATCTGATTGACTGCATTTACATGATACTGGAAGATCTGTCTGGGCTGGGGAAGGGATGTGAAAAGGCTGCTAGGTACAAGAAAACGTGCTCACACATAGCTCTACTTTAATGACCCCAAAATGTCTTGGGTGCTGAGGCGCAGAGCATGAAGAGGAGGGTCTAGGGGAAAAGGAGCGTGAGTGGGCGTGGCAGACCAAGACCCAGAGCCTGTTCTCAGAGCCCATGATGCCTAAACCAGTTTGCCTTAAATGCAGTCAGAGCTCAATGAACGACACATTTCTTACAGAAGCCAAGAAAGGTAGTAAGTTCCTCACAACATTACAGCATGTGATATAAAGTAATTATCATCAGCTAATGATTTACTCAACATCCCTGGAAAATGGAAAATCAAGTAAATGCGAATTGAGTATAGTCATAACTAAAAGTTAAATTAAATGGGAGGCATGGAAAAAATGTCCAAATCCAAAGGCAAAATTATCCCTAAATAATGAGGTAAAAAGCAGGTTCCTGCAGACTTCAGCGACACAACTCCTCAGTGCTCTAGAAAAATATGGCAGATCAAACACAGATCACTTCACAACTGTACAGCTCCACACCTGATAAATCACCTAAGCAAGGTTTCTGTGACGATTACAGCACTGTCCTTTGAGGCCCACACCTGTTTCTAATGGAGAATACTATAGACTTTCAATTTATATTTTCATTTTTTCCCTCAGGAATTTACCAAACATAAACGCATAAACCATAGAACAGTGAACACAGAACATCATCATTAGTGTAAAAAGAGGAAGAAAATAATATTCTTTTGTATCTGTTGGTACGTATAAGGACCTACAAGAATCTGGTAACACTGGTTGCCTGGAAGAAGTTGAACTGGGCGGCTGGGGATAGATCTGGTAAGGACTTTGCACTCTGTACCTCTTCGTGTCTGTCAAATCTGAAAACATGGAAATGAATTACTGAGTCCAAATATTTTAACAGCCCAACACAGACACCAGAATTACATGATCTCCATTCATAATTTAAATTGTTATTGAACCAAAAGGAAATTAACTGTACTCTTTCTCTTGAAAATAGACTTCATCCGATATTAAAAGAAGTAAAATGCAATTCTGGCGTTCTGGAAAATGTGTTGCCAGCAGTAATACCAGGACTGAGTATGTGGGTGTAGAATTTAGGAAATGTTTCAACATAAGGACCTACTTTAGCTAAAATTCTCAACACATGAAATCCACAAGGCTCACAATTTGCTACATCTTCCAAAGGAAAAACAGTAGTAAAATTCATGCCAATCCAACAGCTTCTTCATCCAAATGTTCACTTTCCTTTCTTCTGACTTCAAACACTGAGCTTTGTGTGTGATCTCTTTTTAAGAATAAAATTACCCCAAGGATGGTTTCCATACCTGAATATCTTCTCTTTCTAGAATAGTACCATCTCCTTGCCTCTGTCCTTCAAACCGGGGCCCTCATTTTGAGCCTGTTTTGCTGAATAATTCATTCCTTAATGGATTCTCTGGAAATACTTGGTCACTGCTTCAAACCCAACTTCTTAAACCAAAAGAGGTCAGAAGAAAATGTTTTAAATGGATACTTAAGACATGAAGCTAAAGATCCCAAGAATCTGGGAGGATTTTTCTAAACATCTTTCTCAACTGTGAAGCACCGTCCATATAACAGTTATTATCTCACCTAATAACAATACATTAATAAAACCCACACAGGGAAAACATGCTATAGGGAGAGCCATAGAGGCAGTAAAGTGCTATGTGGCTACTAACAGAACTCGACTCTGTACCTCCTCATGGCCAAAACTAAAATTAAAAAAAAAACAAAAACAAAACATAACTGATGAAGTAGAAAATGAACAGTTACAAGGGGGAAAACCCTACAAATTACTCAGGGTACACTAAGTTTTGTTGTTGTCGTTGTTTTGTATTAAACTTAGGCTTTGAAGAAATGCCCACTGAGGCCTTCCTGAGGGGCCGCTGTAACCTAATGTCCCATGTTCTCAACATCGTCTTCGCGCGAAATGCGGAGATGCCTCTATATACTTAGGATTTGGGGCAGCAACTTTTCTTTTTTCTTGTAGATTAAGGGGAAAATATCAAAGCAAAATTCAGTGCAGCCAAAGAATAATTTTCCTACACACCAGATTTTGCTAAAATTTGAAGTAGCTATCATTTCGGTAGAGGAGCACGCATATACACAGCCTATGTAACACGCTGAGTATAAAGCAGGGTATAAAGCTTCTAGAAGAGAGGGGCTGTGTCTGATTTATCTCTGTGTCCAACTATCTCGTAATACCTGGTGCTCAGCGGACTCTCAAGAGTATTCATTGAATGAATATCATGTGATATCACTTCTATGTGGAACCTAAAAACTATGATACAAATGAACTTATTTACAAAACAGAAATAGACTCACAGACATAGACAACAAACTTATGGTTACCAAAGAGGAAAGCAGGGAGCGGGAGAGGAGGGCTAAATGAGGATTTGGGGGATTAACATATACAAACTACCATATATAAAATAGATAAGCAACAAGGACCTATTGTACAGCACAGGGAACAACATTCAATATCTTATAATAACCTATGATGAAAAAGATTCTGAAAAAGAATAGATATATGTATAACTGAATCACTTTGCTGTACACTTGAAACTAACATAACATTGTAAATCAACTATACTTCAATTAAAAAAAAATTCTTTTTAAATCTAAAAAAATAATGAATAAGTGAACAAACAAATACGAAATGAGGAAATGACATCCTATCAGGATGAAAAGAAGGCACTGGGGCCCATCTTGGAGGAGAGCCTTTATTTTTTCTTCAGAAACTTTCTTAAAATGATCACTTTCTAAGGAGAATCTGAGTAAATAATTCTAAGACAGTAAGACCACTTAACTGCAACACAGAGAGGGCTTGATGTCTGTCTTCTAAAGAGAAGGGTTAGGCAAGGACCAATGACATCCAAGATGATGAGACCTTCAGGGGACTTGAAGTCAAGACTGGCCCTGCAAGGACCCTGCCCTGGGTCACACACTGGCCTCTCTCAGCCTCCCCAGCAGCACAAAGGAATGCATAGCTCAGATGACCCTCTGTGAGCTCCTGCTTCAAATGTGTGGGCTCCAACTCACAGAAACACAGTGTTGGAAGAGACCACACAGATTAGCCGACATCCTGATTTCACAAAAGGAAACAGGGACACCCAGACAAATGAAGTGACTTGCCCACTCTGCTAGTAAGTCACTGGCCCCCAGATGAGAACCAAACTCTCCTGGCCCTGCGTCAAAAGTTGTGTCTAAATTCACCACACTCCTCTGCCTGAAAGGATGACTCCCGAACTACTCCCGTCCAAAGCATCCAAGTACAAACAACCCAAAACACATCTGCCATCAGCCAGAAGCCCGCCTGGAAAGCTCTTCACCTGACACAGACGGTCTGACCGTTTTGAACACTGGGTTATGCCACCTCTGAAAAACAAGTATAAAAAAAATTTTCAGATCACCTACCCTCTCAACAGAAAAGAGATTTATTCTGGGGTATTTTTTAAAAAACAAATGATAGTTCACTTCTGTTTTTCAATACAGTACCACTTAAAGCTCTCTGGGAAAAATCTGGAAGTAAGTGACTCAAGAAATTACACTTACTTTCATTTTTAGAAACTCACTAAATAATAGATAAACATCAGCTGCCCGCCCCCCACCAACAGGCACTTGCACCCCACCCACCCTGTTATTTTTTTACAGGTCAGGCTTACAACCAAGGATGAGGGTGAAGGATGCTGTCCTCTTAAGGGCATTGGAAAAGCTGTCTCTCAGACAGTGGTTCTGTTCTGACCTTATTTTGATAGCAAATAAATTATTTTTATGGAGCTGTAGCATAAAAAAACTTAGTTTATAGGGCTCTGTTTCTGTTTTGTGCCATTTACTTTCAAGTTTTATTTGCAAGTTGGTCTTGTGACCAGGTAGATTCATCTAGGAAGAGAAAGTACTGACATCAGGGCACCATATCTTGTATTGTTCCAATTGGCTAAATAAAGCCAGTTTCCTTATCTACAAAACTGAAACTCACTCCAGGATATTTTTCTTTTTCCAATACACGATTCCTCTGCCAAGTGCATTACCGCAACTTAATTCTAAGTCTCATGTTTACATTTCCAAGAAACAATGTTTAATTACTCCAGGAGGGAAATGTGAAGGAGCTACTCAAATTGTTCACAAACTGTAAGGACCAGGGTCGCCTTACACGGGGTGCAAACAGAGAGGAAAGGCGGGAAAGGACCCAGGATCTGCTGTACTTCATCTGGTGGGTTCTCCTCACCAGCACTCAAAGCATAAGGCCTCCTGGGAAATTTTTCCATCAAACCCTTAATAATGATACTTCATTTCTAAGACAATCCACACAGACTACCATAGTTGGGCATGTCTGTATATGTCAGAAATACTGGAAGAAAATACAATTGAAAAACATCCAATCTTGGAGACAAAAACATTCCTGAAACTCTTGTGCTTAAAGTCCCTTTTGCTCTTGGGAAACAATAAGACAAAAGCAGGTCCCAATACATATCCACAATGAAGGTCTGGATGAAGGAACAGAAAGACATTGAAAGCTGGATTTTAAAACAGTAAAAATTGCTAGAGTTGCATCTCTGATGGTACTTAGCCACGGAAGAAATGTTTTTAGGAATAAAAAGAAAAAGAACCAAATCATCAGTAGCAGTAACTCAGGTTCATTGTTACGCAATGAATTCATCAATGTGGACAAGAAACCAGTTGGAGCCCTAAAAAGAACAGCACCCTCACAATTAAACTTATAAGGAGGTAGGGCCACGGAATGAGGTCAGAGTCCCAGGTGCCCAAATGTCAGACCGTGATTCTGAAATGGTTTCTTACATTGTAATTCAACTCCAACAGGATTTTCTGAGTCACTGTCATCTCTTCCTGGGACAAAATGTTTTGATATTGCACTGATATCCAATAGAGGAAGTCCTTCTTACGTCATTATCTCGAATGTCATAATACCCTTCATCTGAGTTTGGCAGACAGAGTTAACACAATAAATACGAGACTTGAAACAAGGAGAATCCACTGATTATTCATTTTCAAAAGGAAAAACGAACAAAACTGTCAACCAGAAAACATGACTCAGGGTAAAATTATAGATGTGATCGGGAAGTAGCATCTACCACTAGAAATCAGATTTTATTAAGACTTCCTTTTTAAAATGTTTTCTTCATTGTGCATGCTTTTCCCTCTAAGAACATTTTGGTTATTTAGTCTTTCATGAATTCAGCATTTCTTTTTTATTTTTTCCTTATGTGGATTTGCTTGGCAGATGTTTATGACTTTAGTTTTATGATTTTGTTCACAGATCATCTTTAAGCTCTTTTCATATTCTTTCCTCTAGTCTTTCTCTATCAGTTTCATCTCTGGAACCAGACAAAGCTTCCCAGAATTCAGTGATCAACAACCATCACAGTATGTTACCTCAAAAGGCATAATTAACGAAGCCAGGGTCAAGAGATTAAAATACATACTACCTGGTGCACCTGAGAAAGTGTTGATGAAGCAAAACAACCCACTAATGTTTTTGATGCTGAAAAAAAAAGTGTGTTTGGACCAAGCCACTTCAAAAGCCTAAGAGTGGGAGCTAGGAATTCAGAGGACGTTGAGGAACATATCAGAGTTGAATAAATTCTGTGGTCACCTTACTTATCTTGTGTCTATTCGAATGCTTTCAGCTACAAGTTACAAAGAACCCATTTCAAAATGGCTTAAGCCAGGTCCTGCACCAGACCAATAAATCAGAATCTCGGTGGGTAGAGCCCAAGCATCTGTATTTAAAGCTCCCAGAGCGATTCTAATGAACAGCCAGAATTGAGCAATCACAGCTCTGGCCAGTCATGTTCCAGCCCTCAGGTCTTACACCACTTACCTAAAGAGCACAGAAGGTAGAGGCCTGAGCAAAGTTGGGGTTTTATTATTAAGGAAGAAATGATGGGGATGGGGGGAAGTGATGGCTGAGGGGGAAGGAGCAGAGAGTGGTAAGTAAAAATTTAGAGGTCCGTGGGGTCTTTTTTCCAAGGATACAGAAAACCTGATAACATTTATTATGCTGATCTGAAATAATAATGTACAAATTACAGGTTCCTGCAGCTTTTCTTTGGCTTTCAATAAATTACATTACCCATCAACGTACATACATGTATACAGACTTAACCAGAAAACACTTACAATTACTTAAGCTTTACATTGTATGATTTCAATAGGTCAAAATGAAAGTGGTTTCCTTATACTGTGGTTCTTCACAATTAACCAAGTGCATAAATAGCAAACTGTATTGCCTTGGAGATGAGCAGGAAATACTGGCTTTCAATAACTTATGTGATCCACCAATGTACATATATTCTTAACCAGGAACCCTCGCAGTTACTTACTCATTTCATTCTATGATTGCAATAGGTAAAAATGAACAGAATCTTCCTTAAACTGCTGTTCTTAACTGACCAAATAAATAAACAACAAAATACATAGCCTCAAAGATGAGTAAGGAAATAGCTTTATTCTTCAAAACAATATTGCCGTGTTTTCTTAGAAATCATCTGCTAATCTAAGAAGCCATGCATAAGGAGTACAGAATTTTCCTTCTTTCTCTGATTTTGCTTTGAAAACACAAAACTAAACCTACTTAAAACAAGCAACTCCAGCATGCTAGCCTATACATCTTCCCCAGGAAACCCAAAGGTAAAAATAGAGTGGTTCTTCAAGTGATCCACCTGGTCTCAGGCCAAGAGTGGAGGCTTCAAAATCAACACATACAGACCAGGCCCATCTCTCCTATGAGGTGAGAGTTTCAACAAAACCGTGGGCTCTTTTTATGAATTTACACATGGAGCCCATAATGTAACAGGCCCAATACCAAAGCATTATGGCACCTCAAGTTATTTTTTGCTTATACACATTTAAAACTATGGAATAGATATGTAATGCTGTTGTATGTTGATTATACCACAATAAAAAATAAGTGAAAAATTTTTTAAAAGAAAAGCAAATTGTAAAACGATGAAGCTGTGTTTTATCAAATAAAAGACCCTTGGAATTTGTGCTGAAAAAGTAAAAAATAAAATATTTTTAAAAGTGAAAGAAAACTCTACAAGATAGAAAGAACTATTAATCATTATTCTACTCATTAATATGTTGATACCTTTATAAACATGTATATAAAATACACACATTTTTATTGAAGGTCTTCACTTTAAAAAGCAGCAAACATAAAAGTTATTTCTTAAAAGACCTATTTTATTTCATTCTCCAAAAGGTCTGGTACATACCCCGCCACCCAAGTCCACAGGAGCCCGAGGAAGGGAGGAGCTATGGCAGCTCGGCCCTAAATAGGGTTCACCAGTGTGGGCGCGTGGAGAAAGGCTGGCCCTCATTAGTCTAAATGGGTGCTGTCCAGTAATGCCCTTGGAGGACCTACATGGGGGTTCAGAGGGTGGAGATACATCTCATTAGGTGACAGCTGCAAAGTTGGCCCTCAGAAGCAAAGCCAACAGAGGACACTGGGACCAGAATCTTATCCTAAAGCTTCCTAAAGCACGGGTGGTTAACTGCCACCAAAACACTAAGGCTCCTGGACCCAGCACCTCTAGAGCAGGTTCTAATTTTGGTTGTAAAACACCTCCCAAATAACATTTTAAAATTAAGAGTCACCTCTTCAATACCAATGTTAACAGGATCAGCGATTACCGGGTAAATTATATTCCATGCCGTTTACCTAAGCCATTACCAGTTGATTTTATGAACGTTGCAAACTTAAATACCCTGCATCGCGGTGGACGGCAGAAAGCATGCAGATAAATCCATATCTGAAAAAATATTGTGTTATTTCTGGGGAGGAAGATTTGGGTGAGTAGTTTAATAAAATGTTACACGATCTTAAAGAAAAAATATAAATATAGTGACCCTATTTTTTCCCAAATTAAAAAAAAAAGAAAAACAGGATGATATGGTCTGAAAGAGGCAGAATAAATCAGTTACTACCCTAGGAAATTTGTCTTTGAACATAAAAGAATGGGCAAAAAAATACAACAAAGTGTTAAAAACAAGTTAAATGATTAACTTCTACAGATGTCCCAAGGGAGAGATCATTTTGGACTGTCATTTCAAACTCTCTCCCAAATAAATCCGCACCAGGATTTAAAGTAAACCCTAAGAAGTGAGCATTCCACTTCCTCCTCTTTTGTTTTTGTCTGATGTTGATGGTGGAGCTAGTGAATAGTACAAAGGTCTAGCTGGCAGCCATGAAAAAAAAGGAGAAAAGAGAAATGGAGATCTTGTCCAGCTGGCTCTCAGACATCCTGACAACCACAACTCATAAAATACTGCCTTTTCGGGGCTTCCCTGGTGGCGCAGTGGTTAAGAATCCACCTGCCGAGGCAGGGGACATGGGTTCGATCCCTGGTCCGGGAAGACCCCACATGCCACGGAGCAACTAACCCATGCGCCACAACTACTGAGCTTGCGCTCTAGAACCTACAAGCCACAACTACTGAGCCCATGTGCCGCAACTACTGAAGCCCGCGCACCTAGAGCCCGTGCTCCACAACAAGAGAAGCCACCGCAATGAGAAGCCCGCGCACCATAATGAAGAGTAGCCCCCGCTCGCCGCTACTAGAGAAAGCCTGCGCGCAGCAACGAAGACCGAACGCAGCCAAAACTAAATAAATAAATAAATTTATTTAAAAAAAAAAATACCGCCTTTTCTCCTTTCCTCACTTGACTTCCTTCTATAAGGACACTGGTTTAAGACTTCAAGAAGGTCCCTCTTCCAGACTGCCAAACCCTTGGGTAGATCCCCTTCCTTTCTCCCTCCTCCCTCTTCCGATTAATTCCTCCTCATCCTCTTAATCTGTTCAAACATCCACGGCCCCCTTCCCCCCGACTAGATCTGGTCCCCTCCCCTCACATGCTCTCAGAGCTCCCTAACCTCTCCTACGGTGGACTTGCCATAGTTTGTTTAAGTTTATGATGAGAGATTTTTTTCCCCAATTACTTGAACATTGTCCCTCACCCCCTAAAGATGAGCTCTGGGGGACAGGGACCACTGCTGTTGTGTTCAACGTGTAATAAGCAGAGCGCTCACAACAGAAGCCTCTACCCAGTAGGTGTTCCCTAAGTCTTTCTGGCTGAATGAATTAATTGGCTGTTTGGTGAGTTCATCTAAGACCCCTTTTCATTCTGAAATTCTAAAACTCTCTATGAGATCTTCCTTAAATAATGCTTTCAGCTTCGAATAAAGAGAAGAGATCAGCAGCCGAGTGTTTATAAAAATATACGATTTTTTTCCCTCATTACTCTTGTTGCCGGCTTTCTCAAAACGCAGTTTTTAATCTTAAAGATTATACATGAATAGCAAGGAGGCACAAGTGGTATGAAAACTTAGGGAAAAGTGATGTCCAGGTCTTGTCAGCAAAACCGTGCCCCTCTGAGGATGAAGAATGTAGATGTTCTGTTTAAGGCAATGGCCCTGGACTTCCAGCCCAGAAACAAAACGGGGAAAGGCACACAGGTCTCATGCCTTATGCTCGTGCCCAAATGTGGAGCATGTGACAAAGTGGCTGGCCTCGGCAGACAAGGTAGTGCCCAATGCCCTCTCTGTGCAGAAATTACTGACTCCTTTTAAATTATGGTGACAAGTTAAAGGTCACAGACAACTAACCTGAAGTCAGGGAGGCTCTACGGACACTGAGAAACCATAGGGAAGAGGCTGCTTCTCCCTGGTTCACTCAACATGGTTATACAGCTTGGCTCACACAATTACATGCTATGCAGGATGGACAACTGAGGGAAAACCAAGTTCCAAACAGAGAATGATATTGCATTCTGTCCATTTTGCTTAAAAGAGGGATGTATACAGTGTACAGTAATGTCTAGAAGAATTTATTAAATCACTAGAACGTAACTTAGGAAGTGAATTGTCAATTACGTGGAAAACTAACCTATCTTTAAAAATCCATTATGTGGGGACTTCCCTCGTGGTGCAGTGGTTGGGAATCTGCCTGCCAACGGGTTCGATCCCTGGTCCGGGAAGATCCCACATGCCGCGGAGCAACTAAGCCCGTGCGCCACAACCGCTGAGCCTACGCTCTAGAGCCCACAAGCCACAACTACTGAGCCCACGTGCCACGACTACTGAGTGTGCGCTCTAGAGCCCGTGAGCCACAACTACTGAAGCCCGCGTGCCTAGAGCCCGAGCTCCGCAACAAGAGAAGCCACCGCAATGAGAAACCCATGCACCGCAACGAAGAGTAGCCCCAGCTTGCCACAACTAGAGAAAGCCTGTGTGCAGCAACGAAGACCCAACGCAGCCAAAAAAACAAAAAACAAAACAAAAATCCATTACGTAATTATATACAATGCTTCTTAAGTCTTTTAACAACACACTGACAAATGTCACTAAATTTTAATGTTACCCACTTGGAATTCAATTTTGCCCTCTTAATTGTGTAGAAAGAAAAGAAGAAAAGTGGGAGGAGGGAGGAGGTATAGGGTACACTAAAAACCCTCCAATCTGTAGACTCAGGAAGAGAACTCGATTTGCTTTCCCAGAGAAGTACAGTTCATAAAAGCATGTTCATCAAATACTTATTATGAAAAGACTCCACTAAGCATATACTTCTTTTCTTCCAGAAATTACTCCAACTGTGTTTTATGGTCTTTTCCTCACACTGAGTGGAAATAAAAATCAAAGTTACCCGTAATGACACAAGGCACTGTCTGTGGAAAATATGATCAGCAATGGACACAAAGGCCTAAGCTTCTTTCATTCCAAAGCAAATCACCTCTACTGATGAGAGTCCCTCCCTGTGTTTGTACTACATCTGGAAAAGACACGGGAACATGCCTATACTTCTCTTCTGCCCTGCAGTGAACTAGCGTTAATGCAAAGGATCAGGAAACAAACTTGAACTCGGACTAAGAACTAAATGTCCACTAGGCCCAACGTTCTGGCATTGTTGGAAAAGCATCCGTGACCTACGACTCCTCTCCTCACAGATTCCTCACTTCTCTGATTGCCCACACGGTCAGAGTACCTCTGCCGGCAACTCCCAGAAAGTAACCCATCACCTTCAATTCTGACTATAAAACTGGTACCTCGTGGGGAGGGAAGTCTCCTGACTGCCCCACAAGCAGAGAAGATGCCCTGCCTTCAGCTCTGCTTCAGAACTAATCAGTAATTATTAAGTTTCTTAGAAATGAACAGGTGCACTCGTTGCCACAAATCCTTCTCCCAGAGCCTAAGTGTCTCATTACAAAGGGAACCCCGCTTCTCCACCAGGCCTCTGAGCCCTTCCCCACCCAACCTCTCCCCTGCACGAAGCTGCTCACCTGGTTAGCAGACGAGGAATGACAATCATTTTCCTAAAGCATCTGAGGACATTTCACAACATGCTTTAAATGATACCAATAAAAGCGTTTAACATGCCAAGCATCATTTAAATGTTTGCATGGAGAGCAGAAATTTTAAAAAGGCAAGAGTTGGTTATTTCTGACAGAAAATGTCTAATGCTGACAACGTATTGATAAATGAAAGGTTTTGGTCTCAACTGTGCGAAGGCAGAGGCTGTATCTTCCTTTACCCGAGCATCTCTCAGGATCCGGGCAGCATCTGCACACTGGGGGCATCCAGCCAGTTAAAACCAACCGAAACACATATTCTTTCTCTCATCTATTTCCTCTAAAGTAAGTGCAGGCGTGTGTGTGCATGTGTGTGCATGTGGGGGTGTGTGTGTGTGTGTGTGTGTGTGTGTGTGTGTGTGTGTGTTGCTGCAGAATGTGGGGTGTAGTTTGTGTGTGAGGGGGTCTTGTTTTGATCATTTGAGAACATGTAGAAATCAAAGGCTTTTTAGCCGAGCACCATGTGTGAACCCTTTCTTTTCATTCAGTCCAAGTATCTGCAGCACTCGTAACCCAACAGGAATTAGGAAATTATAAATTTCTGACGCAGACTGTATTAGTTTCTTGCTGTCACTGTAACAAATTACCATAGACTTAGCATCTTAAAACAACATAAATGTATTAACTCACAGTTCTGGAAGTCAGAAGTCAGAAATGGATCTTACAGGCCCAAAATGAGGGAGCTGGCAGAGCTAGGTTCCTTCAGGAGGCTCATTCCTTGCCTTCTCCAGCTTCTAGAAGCTGCTCGTGGCCCTGCATTACCCCAACCTCAGCCTCTGTCCTGTCATCACATCTCCTCTGACTGACCCTCCTACCTCCCTTTATAAAGACCCTTGTAGTTATGGTGGGCTCACTGGGAAAATCCAAGATAATCTCTCTGCCTCGACATCCTTAACTTAATCACATCTGCAAAGTTCTTTTTGCCACGTAAGGTAATATATTCACAGGTTCTGTGATCAGGACCTGGACATCTAGGGGGGGCGGGGGGAGGGGCAGGGGGCAGGAGAACATCATTATCTGACCTACCACAATAATGAATTCCATTTCAGTGTTATTCATAAAGGTTTTGGCACTGGGGATTTTCATTCAAATAAAAATATAATTTCTGCCTACTAATGAATAAAATTAGGTTGAAGTATTTTTGATTCAATATTTTTCATTATTTGACCTCGGTCACCCCAAACTCCCTTTCTCTGCCTCAGTTAGCCCACCCCTAAAATGCAGGATGACCCCCATTAGACCCAGAAATGCTGAGTAAGGCCTGTCTAATAATGCCTTATAACATTTTATATATGTAGGCCGATTAACAGATATTACATAAAGTAGTTTCTTACATCCCAGGAGTCACTCAGCAGACAGCCTCAACTATCAAAACAAATCTGACATCCAGCAGGTAAGTAACAACAGCAAACAACAAGCCACTATACATGTCAGTCAACAAATATTTACTTATGGGCACCTACTGAGCACACAGCTCAGTACCAGACACTAAGGGGGAGCCATAAGATAATAGAGGACCATGCCTAGTAGAGGAAGGAACATGTACATGGCAAAAAACCAAAAAGTAGGAAATATCATAGTAGAAGTACAAAAACAGTGCTTGCAGTCTGAGCTGACAGAGGCGGTCAGAGGTGGCTCTTCAGACAATGACATCGCTGTTAAGATGGCACTTGGGCTTAGTTTAAAACATTAGGTAGAATTTCACTACAGAACCTCTCCAAGGAGAAGAAAGAGAATGAATCATGGGTCCCAGGACAAGAAAATCCTCACTTAGAATCTATTCATCACGTATGCATACTGTGTTTCCAAATAAAATAACCTTGTTTCTAATTATAAAAACATCTAGTCTTTGTTTTTAAAAAATCCAAAGTTACAGAAAAGCACAAAAATAAAGTAAAAAATCCATCCCAAACCCCACCACTCGCAAAAAAGTACCCACCCTTCCAGACATCTCTCTATGAAAATATATACAAAATATACATACCTCCAAGAGGTTTGGGATTTCTTGGTTCACCACGGAAATAAATGTAGCTAAGTGAGACTGGGAAATGAGACTTAGAAAGTGCTATCATAAGGTGGCAAAATGTGAGAAGTGACAATGAGGAAGAATACCAAAAAGTTTTAAGTTCAGATCTATGCATTAATGAGCCTGACATGCTGGAGTTTTAGCGTACCTAAGGGCCCAGAGTTTTTATATACGGTAGACGCTCCCCATCCATGGAGGACGCATTCAAGACCCCCAGTGGATGCCTGAAACCACAGATAGTACCAAACCCTAAATATACTGTTTTTTCCTATACACACATACTTATGATAAAGCTTAATTTATAAATAAGGCACAGTAAGAGAATAACAACAATACTAATAAAATAAAACAATTATAACAATATACTCTAATAAAAGTTATGTGAATGTGGTCTCTCTTTCTCAAAATATCTTATTGTACTGTATGTACCCACCCTTCTTGTGATGACTTGAGATGGTAAAATGCCTACGTGATGAGATGAAGTGAGGTGAATGACGTAGGCATTGTGATGCAGAGTTAGGCTACTATTGACCTGATCTGTCGTCAGAAGCAGAGGATCACCTGCTTCAGGTGATCCTGGATCACAGAGCCATGACAACGCTGATGGTTGGGGAGCCTTGGCAGGACAAGCAGGATGGTGGGAGATTTCTTCAAGCTACTCAAAATGGCATGCAATTTAAACTTTATGAATTGTTTACTTCTGGAATTTTCCATTTAATATTTTTGGACCGCAGCTGACTTTAGGTAACTGAAACAAGTGAAAGCAAAACCTCAGATAAGGGGGACTACTGTATTCACAGTAGCAAAGGGTATCTATGTGTTAAACCACTAACAATAACTGATGCTCATAAGACAATGTTGATAATGATGAGGCTTAGAAAAGGTTAAAGTGCATGCTACATAGTCAATTTTGACTTCAGAAGATAAAGTATTTCAGAAAGACTTCTATCAAAAACAGTCAAAATTAGAGTTTGGACATTGAAAGGAGTATTTCAATTTTAATACTGAACTCCTTTTTCTTCAACAGCTGGGAGAAAGCTCTGCTCTGGAGTTGGGCAACCCAGGTACCTACTCTCAAACTTTACCACTAACTTTGCTGTGTGACTCTGGGGAAGTCACTTCATGTCTCTGAGTCTCCATTTCCTATAATGAGGGAAAGTGTTGGACTAGATCAAATCTAAGATTTCTCCTAGTTCTGACATCTTATATTTATAAGTGAATTGTCACTGTTAAACTTAAAATGTGAATTCCAATCACCTGCTTCAGCCATTATCACCAATGATAGCTTTGTTTTTGCCTCATAACCAGAGATGTAAGGTTTTTATACAGTAAGGAAACTGAAAGAAAAAAGAAAACTCATAGGTCAAAACCCTTCAAATCCTTCCTTAAGGAATGTATCGTATGAAGAAATACCCAACTTCCCCTATCAGGATGTTTAGAAATCACAGTCAAAAATTCCCAACAAAAATATTTACAGGCACATGATGAGGAAAAATATCCTTGTGATTATTTAAAAAAAAAAAGAAAAGAAAAAAGGCTGCCCAAGGAGGGATGAGGGGGAGAGAAAGAGGGGGGTAAGGAGGGGGAGAGGAAGAGAGGGAATGTGGAGGGAGGGGGAAGGAGGGGGGAGTTCTCTCTTCCTCAGCACATGGAGCCTCTAAACATAAAATACTCCACAACTTTTATACCTCTGCTCCTGCAGGACCCAAGTGTGTTTTCCAAATGGATATGAATGGATAAAAGGCACAGGAATGCCGTAAAATAAATACGTAAAGTAGCATGGAAAGAACCCATTATTGTTCAAGAGTCAGGAAGCTTTGGAGCCCAGCCCAGGAAAACACTCTGTAACCTAAGGTGTGCCCTTCTAAGTCTTGGCCTATTTATTTATAAAGGACTCAGAGAGATAATTCCAGACACGTGTGTTATTATGTCAATCCAACTTTTCTTAACGAAAAAGTGCTTTAAGCTCAGAATAGTTAAGATGTGCAAAGAGTAGGTGGGGATTACTATTTCCACACACTTCTCGGTGCTGCTCTCTGCTAAGAAAGCAGAGGCCTGCAGGACTGCCTTCCCTAACTGAGGAATGAATGGGTCGATTTCTTGAGGAAATAGCACCATGATGTAATTGCCTGTTAACCTGCCATTCTTCCCATCCACGTGAGTTTTCTACTCATTACCCCTCAACCAATAGCCAAAATGGCCTAGAACATTTTCTTATGCACCTTTTCCTCTCATCAAAGCATTAGGACTAAAAGAGCTTGCCTGCTGCTAATTCGATAATGGTCACGACAATGTCTGGTTCCTGAGAATAAGGGTCGAAAACTCTGTGGATAGTCTGATGAGATAAATGACACGAAAGTCCTTAGGCCCTAAGCTCATCTAGCTCAAAGCATTTCACAAATCCCCATCAGATCTTTCTGGTATAGCTCAGTCTTCGGGTCTTGAAAAAAAAGAGAGGAAAAGATAAATCTCGTAGGAAGTCTCAGGCTGAGGGCAGAACAGGACCAACACGACCCAAGTTCTACCTGCTCCGCTCCAGTTATAACTCATGCTTATTCAGTATCACGGGGAAGAAAAGGCAGACAACTAATAATTCAAAGGACACTATCATGAAGTAACCTTAATGTGTTCCTTCAGAATGAAGCTATCCTATCACCTCGAGCCATCCCCTACATCCTATTCTGACTACAGGAGAGGACCCAGGACCGCAGACTCAGCGAGTAAAGCTACCACACCGCAGCCATCTCCGGCAGCCACAAGAACCTGCTGTGTTTCAGAGCCCTCTCCTCCTGTCACACTCAGGGCCCTCCCCACCGCTCCCTACCCCAGTTAGGGCTGTCAGATAAAATAAGGGACTCCCAGTTAGATTTGAATTTCAGATAAACGACCAACAATTTTTTCAGTATAAGTATGTCCCAAATGTTGCATGGGACATACTTATACTAAAAACATGTTTCCTTGTTTATCTGAAATTTGAATTTAACTCTTGCATGGGACATACTTACACTAGAAACATTCATTGTTTATATGGAATTCGAATGCAATTGTTGTCCTAAACTTTTATTTGCTAAATCTGGCAACCCCTCCCCCAGTTCTTTCACTACTCCTCTATGGTAATCTACAATACGAGAAGAAAAATTAGTTCCTGCCAGCGAAACAAATGGGGAGGCGGGGGGGAATCAATGAGTTGGTTATAAAAAATTCAACAGTAGCAACGTCAAATGATTTTAGACATGATCACTGTACCTGCCCCCACCAAAATCTGAATCTCATTGAAATTAAAGGGTTTACTATCATTATTTGAAACAAACAAGGCACTGGAGTCTGCAGAACCTCTTTTCAGAGTACTTTGAATATTAAATCATCTGATTAAAAAGCTGAGGGTAGATTAGACAGTGTTTTTAAATGCTGAAAATTCACCAATACTTAAAAAGTTTTCTAAGACAATTGACTAAGTTGCCTATGGTAGATATAATTTTCAAATCTGTTGATGGCATTCAGTGTTAGCATTCAGCACTTTCCACTTACATTACTCGCTTTGGTGACACATATGAACCAACCCCCGAAATTCTCGTTAAACACAGAACACCTCTGCGGATCCCAGCCTTAGAAACAACCCATTTGGGTTATGTAAGGAGGGCAGCTGATAGAAAGAGAATGGGGCTGACAGAAGATTTAAGAGAGACCTGAGTCAGGGTCAGGAGGAGGAAACTGGATGGTTTCCCAGCACCTCAGATCTCTGCGGTGCGGCTTTATTTCCTCCCTGAGTGGTCAGACACACCCATGTTCAAAATACAAAGCCAGGCCAAAAAGAAGTCATCTGGAGATCGTCCACATCTCTGTTTGATGCATATAATAAAAAAGAGGTGCCTCCTCCCTCCTGGATCATGGAAAGTGCAAGAGGTACAAAATTATTTAAAAGATGGAGCCAAAGATGTCTGCATAGAATGCAGACATTCTGTTATAAAAATAAAGCCATTTATTCAGCAAGATATGAGTGTATTTAAATGTATTTAAATTTACTTATTATTTTTTTAAAGTACTGAGCAATGACTATCAATAACCAAGTGACCACCAATAATCAACCTTCTGACCATGCAGAATTTCAGCCTGGTGTCCAAAGAGGCATGTTGGGGGATCAATAGCAATGCCCTTTGATTAAGAAATAATAATGGGGGCTTCCCTGGTGGCGCAGTGGCTGAGAATCTGCCTGCTAATGCAGGGGACACGGGTTCGAGCCCTGGTCTGGGAGGATCCCACATGCCGCGGAGCAATTAGGCCCGTGAGCCACAACTACTGAGCCTGCGCGTCTGGAGCCTGTGCTCCGCAACAAGAGAGGCCGCGATAGTGAGAGGCCCGCGCACCGCGATGAAGAGTGGCCCCCGCTTGCCGCAACTAGAGGAAGCCCTCGCACAGAAACGAAGACCCAACACAGCCAAAAATAAATAAATAAATAAATAAATTGATTAAAAAAAAAAAAAAAGAAATAATGATGCTGAGTGCTTTCTGGGTACAGCCATAGTGCTAAGAGTTTTGCATAAATTTATCTCATTCAATCTTCATCACACTCCTATGAGTTAAAAATAAAGTATTTTTATTCCTATTTAATCTCACAGGAAGACTAAGTTCAAGAAGTTAAGTAGCTTGTCTAAGGCTACAGACACAGTAAACTGCAGGTGAGTAATTCAGATCCTCGGGAGACCCATCCAAAACCCATGCTCTTAACCTTGAGTGGACACCCTGTCCCAGATTAAATGACACGTGTTCTGGGTGGTAATCATGACACTACCACTGACACAGTAAACAGAGGAAACACACTTCAATTTCTCTGACTCCCAGTTACACACTGAAGCTAGATCATCTCCAAAGAAGCTCCCACGTCCAAAATACAGGCTCTATTCAATTTGAACCCAAAATTCCTCAGGGTCAGCTATACCTAGTCACGTTTCATCTTCCTGACACCTTTAAGGTATGGAGAGGTTAAGTGACTTCCTCAAGGCTACACAGCTAGAACAGAAAGAAACCAGACACAAATTCTGATCTTCTGAATCCACATCCAGCGCGGTCACCATTAAACCATAGCTGGATCCATGATCTCTAATTTATGACAGTGGTGCAAATCGGTAGACACAAGACATCCAGCCTACAAACCCAACTACGACACACCAGCTATTAATTCTCGGGTTTCTCAAACAGACTCTTTCCTCCCAGTAAAAAAGAGAGTACCGTAGATGAAAACTCGGACTCATAGCTGGATTCCAAGAGTTAGGTGCAGTGCTGACGCCATGATGCGAGCCTAGCTTATGTCCCTAATGTCCCAGGCACTGGTGACCTTGCCGGGAGACCTGCCACTCCACGGCCCAGCCACAAAAAGCACATTGGTCCTACCGGGTCTTCACAGGGTGAAAAGGAACTCAACAGGGCTGGGCTTGACAGGTGCTGGGTAGTGGGCCACCTGAACATGGCTATAGAAATCCAATTAGCCTTATTAACCTAAGACTTAATTCATTATGGGTTTTGTGATACATATAGATCCAAGCCCCATCTGGATTTAAAAGGATTCGATAAGAAAATTCAGATTGCAAGAGGACACTGAATGAACCTTAGGGGACAAGTCAGTTAACATTTTTAAAGCCTCTATTTACCTATGACCAATGAGATAATTAATAATCATTCTTCTGTATTCACTATGGCATTTGAAATTTTTTGTAATCTTACTTTTCCTTAACTTAAAGAGTCTTTTGCCCCAATCTGCCTCAAACATAAACTTTCACATACAAGCAGTCTCCACCTCCCAAGCAAGTCACCCCCCCCAGGTCATTCCATACTGTCTCTTCCTATATGTAATTCTGTTTCTGCAGGGAGGAAGAAAAAGCACTGGAGAAAAGAAGATGGAGAATGAAAACACTCTACCAGACCCAAGGCTGATGTATCTTCTCCACGAGGCGTCGTGCTAAGGATTATTAATAGAGAAACCAGACACAACCCCTCTGCTCAAAGCACCCATGAGGTAAACGATCGTAGGTGATCACAGCTGATCGCAGGTGATGCATGCTATTCCAAGTGGCCATGAACTACGCTTTTGAGGTCCAGAGTGGGCTGACATGTGATTTCCTTCCTGCCGAGTCTTCCTCTGTGAACACTGCCCCCGCCCCCAAGTATAAAGCTGTTTCTATGGAACGTTCAATCTGCTCTGAGAGTCCCACCTCCTGTGGAGCAGCTCCTGCACAGGTGAAACGGAATGTACAGCCAGAGCTGGCATGACATCTACAATCATATTGCTTTAAAGGGCTGACAGCATCCCATGGCAACAGGCAATCAGTCACCAGCAGAAAGACTGGCTGTTGTCGTAGAATATGAATAACAAAGGTTTACGATGCCAGTACTTGGTATCTGTCAAACTGTACGACAAAATGAATCAATTCAGTGATTGGCATTTTATGCAAAGCCATGGAAACACATATCCTTAGAAAGACCTGTATGCACTGCAACGAATACTTCAGGTTCAGTTGTGTGTGAAACGGGTCAGGATGTAAAATGATTTTAAAAGCCTGCTGTCTTAGGCTCAGTGGAAAACTCAATTCTGAGTAATAGTAGCAAAAGGGACCCAAGAAAAGGCAAACAAAAATGAATAAAAATAAATACTTCCTTGGAAGGGCTGACCATAGAGTTCACTGTCTGGACCCTCTACTTTATTACTCTTGGCTCAATGGAATTCAACTATCTGAGAAAACTATGCAAAACACCTGAAAGATTTCAAATGCAGGTGTTTAGAAGGCACACACACACACACACACACGCACACACACACACACAAACCTCATCAAGGGGCTTCCTTGGTGGCGCAGTGGTTAAGAATTCGCCTGCCAACGCAGGGGACACGGGTTCGAGCCCTGGTCCGGGAGGATCCCACGTGCTGTGGAGCAACTAAGCCCGTGCGCCACAACTACTGAGCCCACGTGCCGCAGCTATTGAAGCCTGTGTGCCTCGAGTCCGTGCTCTGCAGCAAGAGAGGCCACCGCGGTGAGAAGCCCGCGCACCGCAACAAAGAGTGGCCCCCGCTCTCTGCAACTAGAGAAAAGCCCACGCGCAGCGGGAAGAACCAACACAGCCAATGAATAAATAAATAACTTTATAAAAAAAAAAAAAAAAAAAAAAAAAACCTCATCAAGTTTTAAAAGAAAGGAAGCCACATTCCCAAACCATAAAGATATTACTAGAATAAAAATGTTTATGTTTCTACATATAAAAGCCTGGCCGAGTAGACAATGCATACTAAGAAAGCACGAAGGTGGCCGCTGGGATCGCCACAGAGATAAATGTCACATGGGCAGTGGCCTGGTGTGGGAAAACAGAACGGGATCATTTGTTTTAAACCACTAACACATTTAATATTTAATATAACTAACACATTTAACATAACTAACACATTTAATGTTGGGATACATTTACCCAAATTCTCTTTTAAATATATTAAACGTTTACCTTTGAATATTTAAAGTGAACATTTTTATGTTTTTGAAATAGCTAAGGAGTTAATAAAAATTTACCCTAAATCTTTTCTAACCTCAATATGTATCTCCATGACAAGTAACAGCTCAACTGACATCACGGTCACTGATTCAATCGTTTAACAAAAGTTCAGACGCAGACGTGGAGAATGGACTTGAGGACATGGGGAGTGGGAAGGGTAAGCTGGGACGAAGTGAGAGAGTGGCATGGACTTATATACACTACCAAATGTAAAACAGATAGCTAGTGGGAAGCAGCCGCATAGCACAAGCAGATCAGTTCAGTGCTTTGTGACCACCTAGAGGGGTGGGATAGGGAGGGTGGGAGGGAGACACAAGAGGGAGGAGATATGGGGATAAATGTATATGTATAGCTGATTCACTTTGTTATAAAGCAGAAACACACCACTGTAAAGCAATTATACTCCAATAAAGATGTTAAAAAAAAAAGTTCATTGAGCATCTACTAGGCATCAGACACAGTTCTAAGGTAATACAAGGTAAACTGGTTCTATCAGGTTTATTTGTAACCTACATAGGGGAAAATCTTCATGACATTGGATTTGGCAATAATTTCTTGAATATGACACCAAAAGCACAGGAAACGAAAAAAAACAGATAGATTGTACTTCACCAAAACCAAAAACTTTTCTACATCAAAGGATACTAGCAACAGAATGAAAAGGCAACCCAGGGAATGAGAGAAGATATTTTAAAATTATATATCCGATAAGGGGTTAATATCCAGAATATATATACAAAAAAAAAAAAACTACAACTCAACAATAAAAACAACAAACCATCTGATTAAAAAATGGGCAAAGAACTTAGACATTTCTCTAAAGAAAATATACAAGTGGCCAAACAAACACATGAAAAGATGCTCAACATCACTGATTAGTAGGGAAATGCCTATGGAAAAAAGAAATAACAAGTGTTGACAAGGATATGGAGAAACTGGAACCCTTGAGCACTACTGGTAGGAGTGTAAAATGGCACAGCCACTATGGAAAACAGTATGGCAGTTCCTCAAAAAATAGAATTATTATTCTAATTATTATAGAATTATTATATGATCCAGCAATTCTATTTCTGGGTATATATCCAAGTATATACCCAGAAATAGAATTATTATATGATCCAGCTATTCTATTTCTGGGTGTATATCCAAAGAATTGAAAGCAGGGACTCAAACGGATATTTGTACACTCATATTCATAGCAGTCTTATTCACAAGAGCCAAAAGTGGAAGCAACCCAAGCGTCCATCAACAGATGAACAGATTAACGAAATGTAGTGTACATAGCTAAGGGAATATTATTCAGTCTTAAAAAGGAAGGAAATTCTGACACACGCTACAACTTGGATGAACCCTGAAGGCATTGTGTTACATGAAATAAGCCAGTCACAAAGGGACAAATACTATATGATTCCACTTATGTGAGATATGTAGAGTAGTTAAATTCATAGAGACAGAAAGTAGATGGTGATTTCTAAGGTCTGAGGGGTGGCGAGAAGGGAGAGTTAGTATTTCATGGTTAGAGAGTTTCAGTTTTGCAAGATGAAAAGAAAAATTCTGGAGACTGGTTGCACGACAACATGAATAAACTTAACACTGCTGAACTGTATACTTAAAAATGGTTAAGCTGGTAAACTTTTATGTATTTTACCACAATTAAAAAAATATATAGCTAATATATGTAGCCAATATATACATATATATATACATATATACATGCAAATTAGCTCTGGGGATTTGTGCACCACAGTGTTCCCCGTGATTCTGGATGTAAAGAACAACTTTTCAAGTGTTCTGTGGAAGCTGAACCCCCGGTTTTGCAGTCACACACATTTCCCTTCCAAAAAGCCCATCCAGGAAGTTCTGAATCTTTAATTCATTGTCTAACCAAATAGCCTCACAAAAGCATTTCCTCAAAACACAGAACAGGGCTGTTTTGTTCGTGTCCTTTCTTTTTTTTCTTTCAGGGGCAGGGATGGGGTGTGAAACTGCAAAAAAAAAAAAAAAGTCATAGGGACTCTAAAAAGGCAGACAACTTTTTCCCTTGAATTTTCTGAAATTGGATTTTTTTTATCCTGTAAAATTTCATCCTGAAATTGGATTTTTTAGAGCCTGTAGCATATCATCTATTCAGATGCAAAAGCTTCTAAAAGTCTGCAACCTTCTCTTTCCCCCAGACAGGCAAGTTCCTGTGTTGCCTATTTTTACTCTGATTGTACACTGGACTGGAGCACCCTGGCTGCAAGAAGGCCAGAGGAAACCACCCCAGAGACGCTCAAAAGAGGCCATTTTACATATAAAGAAATAGCGGTGTTTCTGGAACCTGTGGAGGAGAGAGTGTACTATGTATGCACTGACTTACTTTGAAACTGCCTCAAAAACTGTGAATTTTGAATTCTTTTGTCATTTTACCATATCTGTGGTTCCGGACCAGCACACTAACATAGAGCCACACTTGCAGTGATGGACCAACTATAAAATGGTATCAAGAACCTTCCAGAGGTTCCCAGAACTTTGGGTGCTGTTGGTGAGGTCACGTGGTTTATGATCTAACTACTGTCGTAAAAAGTCTAGAGGAAACAGGTGGGGGAGAAGGAAAGAAACTCCTACGTATAGCTGATCCTCCTTATGTGTGGTCGTTCCGTTCTAGAAAGTCACCTCGAACACTGAATTAGCAAATACTGAACCATCGCTGCTGGAGGAAATAACAGGGTTAGGTTCCCTGAGTACGTCTGGTCCCCACATTCTAGTCAACTGACCTTGTTTTACGTGTGTTTCTGTTTAACAGCATCTTAGCTGATAATGATGCTCACTCCTTACCACTGCACTCACGGCCAACAGCACTATAACTCATGCCTGAACGAAGCTTGCCTAACTTACATATTTTCTCCAAAAGGCACATCACAGCCTTCTTGCACTTGGAAACACAGACTGCACTTCAGTACTACGCTTGGGGGCACTTAAACAGTGACAGCGCCACTGGAAAGCACAGAAATGCAAGAAGTGTGGTACAACAGCAAAAAGGATGCTTGTTTAGAGTGAGAGCTGAAACAAGAAAGCAGAGCATTGCCCCCAGCGACTCCAATGTTTTGCCCATCTACACGTCTGCAAATGAGCACAAGAGCACCAGGGGTACTAATGGGGAGGCAATAAATAAATCTCAGCAAGCAGGAGAATTCAAAAATATAGGATTCTTGAATAATGAGGATCCACCTATTAGCCAACTAGGGACCTTTCCTAGACTTAACCTTCGAGTAATAAATACGAAGTCTATTCAACCTATTAGTGGTGGCCCTTTTAAAAACCATTTGAAAATTCAGGTGTTCTGAGCTGCATATACTGGCACACAAGTGACTGCCTGCCGGAGATGGCTGAAATGCTCCCTCCCTCCCCCAAATTCAGCAGGCCAGCAGGCACTGGGCAAAGCGCCAATCACTATGGACCTAGTAGTCTGACTACCAGCATCTACCACCACCATGTCTGAGGGACTTGGATCCAATCACCAGCCGCCTGTCTACCCACAACGGGATTTCCCATCATCTCCAGAAGGCACTTCCTCAAAATCATTCCCTTTGTCTATTCATGCCTTTAAAGTCTCATCTGAATGTAACTTCAAGTTAGAATTTGCTGGCATTCTTTCACACTCTAACAAAGATATCTCTGTTCTTCCGAATATTTCATTTCCATACATATGCTTAAGATAAAATTCAAGATTAAAAGATGCCCATTTTTTTCCTATTTACTATCCATGGCCTCACCAAGTGTCTCCCATCACAAAAATGGAAACACGCGACAGACATAATGCAACTAATATGGGGTCCTTGCAAAATAACAAATGATTTTCATCTCTCTGAGAAGGAAAGACTCTGATTTATCATCACTGTAGCAGACTGCACCAAATCATGCTGCCTCTCTGAGGCAGAAAATGTTTAGGGGCATAAGACAGGTCCCAGGTGCCCTGGGAGTTCATTAGGGTCACAGTATTTCTTCAGAGCTGCAGGGAAAGTTCAAAATTCACCAACCCAACACTCTGCTGGAATGAGAGCAATAAGCACTCAAGATGTTCTTTGGAAAGGAAACCTTTAATTGTGTCTCAGCTCCCTCCCCCATCACCACCGTCCAGTTCTCAGCTCGCCCTCTTTCCAGTCATACTAAAATAGGAAGCACTGCTCTCCAAAACTTCTGCTTTTTAAAAGTCTCGAAACCGGTTACTTTTTTAAAGCCTTGTTTTCAAACAAAATTCACCTCTATCCATTCTATTCCTGTGGAATCTAATAAATCACTGGGCAGGAGAAGATGAATTCTCATATAAAGTCCAGAAGGAGAAATTGACATCATGTTTCTAACAGCCAACAACTTGACAAACACCATGGAGAAGTTATGTTGGTTTTTAGAGTCTTTTCTAAAGTTGTTTAAAGCCTTTTTGACATCACAACTAAAAAAGCTTTTGAGCATTAAAGTTATGATTTGCTACGTTTAAAGATATGTTTGTTGTTCTTAATTACTTTCCCACCTTTAACATCCCCTTTCCTTCATAAAATATTCAAAGAAAAAATGTTGAGCCATGGTTTAGTTTTCACATGGCCGATTTTGCCAGTCACCAGCAAAATTCCGTGTCTGGGACAACCAGTATGCGCCTAGGGCCTTTCCTGTTCTTTCTGTTTCCTTGAGTCAATTCCTGTCAGGTGCAAACACTCCAGAAATGTAGAATTAGGACATAGGAACCCACCCTGAGTCATTGCTGGAACCCGTCTTTCTCTCCTGAGTTCACCATTAAAAACAAACGAAATCTAAAAATACATTTAAAGCAAAAAGGTAGGTGGAAGTTTAAAGTGCAGATGTGGTTTCAGCGCCAGCTGGAGATGGTTCAGGCAGAACAGATGTCAGTAATAAACCTCAGAGAGCAACAAAGGTTATTTTACATCCATCACGCATCCTAAGTGAAAACGCTGACGCGAATCTAAAAGCAGATCACAGTTGCTTCCTACACATTCTGAGTGTGCCGTGTGGAGGCAGACACACAACCTGGAACAGAATCCAGAAGTGGGATGGAGACACACAGCAGGTCTGTCGCGACGGAGTGAGCGTATTACATGATTAGGGGCAGTTTTACAGGGGGCACAATCGGGAAAACTATGGCTTCTCCTAACAGTTGCACCAGGCCTAGTCACCCTCTTAGCTCCCCAGAGAAGAAAACGTGGAACCCACTGTTACGTTCATTCCCCCCGTGTGCCATGAGGGAATATCGTTCTCATGGAGTCTGCGGGGAATGAGAGAACCAACTAGGAAAGACCAGGAAGGGTATAAAATTAAACCTACAGTGACCTAGGAGGAAAAGCAAACCTAAAAATGATTGTCATGAAGATGGTAATTAAATAAAGACTGTAAACTGAGAATAAGGTAGGGAGAAGACCCAAAGCCTGAAAAATTAGAGGAAGTTAATGCAGCAATACTGAAAACAGCGTGAATGGGAGTCAGATAAAATCTGTTATGAGACTTTCCTGATAGCCTGGAGGCAATCAGGTTTTCCGAAATGACACTCTCGTTATTTGATCTTATTACAGTCTTACACGTTTCAGACTGAGATGTTTTATTTCTAGAAGGCACAGACTTGAAAGTAGGGGTGAGTGTCACTTCAGAATTTGCAGCCACATAATTTGGTGGTTTTATTATGCATCAAAAGCTAAGTGAAGCAGTCACTTATGAAGTCATATGTGCTAATTTAGTCAACTTGAGAAACTTCAAATATTAAATTCTCCTGTAAAACTCAGCTGGAAGCCAGCTCTCCTTCCACCAAAGTGCCAGAGTAGCTGGGACCTGTCCCATGGCCCTAAGCATCTCTACACCTCAAGGAGAGAGCATGATAGTGGCTTTAAACCAAAGGGTCTTTACTTTTCCAGGGGGATTAAAAAAAAAATCACTTGTTATTCTGTAAGGATCCCCTCGTTAAATTTTTCTCTGGGCGAGTAGCACTCGTCAGATAACAAGGGTCCCACATCTGTCCTATGGTGACATTCTTAAAAACCGCATCCACAAATATACTTTTTTTTTTTAACATCTTTATTGGAGTATAATTGCTTTACAACAAATATACTTTTTCAACAATCCCCTGTCAGCTTGGAAATTTACTGCAGTCTATGCTTAGTTTGCTTAATTGTTAAATATGGATTTTCCACTTTTTTTCCCTGAAATGAAGGAGTCCAGTGCCAAACAGTAAGACTATAAGTAAGAAAGTAAAGACAATGAATGTCTTGACTTGTCTCCTGGAGTCACACTGCCTGGGTTTAAATCACAACCCTGCCACTTACTGGCTGTGTGATGTTGGCCAAGTTACTTAAACTCTCTGTGCTTCAGTGAGGATACTAATAGCCACAACCTCATAGGATTATTATGAGAATTAAACGGGTAAACCAAATATGTAAAGCACTTAAAACTGTTCCTGTCACGTAGTAAATGCTATATGTGTGTTACTCCCTTGATGACTGATGATGATGGTGATGATGACGATGACTTTAGCATTCCAAATTCTGCACCATTTGAAGTTATAATACTTAATTCATAACGATATCTCTACATTTTACCATATCAAATTAAAATTAGCCTTATACAGGCATACCTTGAGGAGATATTGAGGGTTCAATTCCAGACCACCGCAAAAAAGCAAATATCACAATAAAGCGAGTCACACAATTTTTTTGTTTTCCCAGTGCATATAAAAGTTATGTTTATGCTATTCTGTAGTCTATTAAGCATGCAATAGCTTTATGTCTAAGAAATGTACCTACCTTAAAAATAATTTATTGCTAAAAAATGATAACCGTCACCTGAGCCTTCAGCAAGTCATAATCTTTTTCCAATAGTGATATCAAAGATCACTGATCACCATAATAAATATAATAAGAATGAAAAAGTTTGGAATTACCAAAATGTGACACAAAGACACGAAGTGAGCAAATACTGTTGGAAAAACAGCACTGATAGATCTGCTTGATGCAGGGTTGCCACAAACCTTCCATTTGTTAAAAAAAAAAAAAAAAAAAAAAAGCAATATCTGCAAAATGCAATAAATCAAAAGCAATAAAACGAGGTATGCCTGTATGGGCAATGATAGATGATAAAAATACCTAACAAAAAATGCAGTGGTTTTTCTCTATCATTATTGTGAGCCAGCTGAACCAAAACTACCACAATAAACAAGTATAAAATCAGAGCAAGGTGAGTTTAAATTTCAGAAGGGCAGGAGAAGACGCTGATAGGGATGGGGAGTGAAATATGGGTCCACAGGGCAATCCCATGCTCCCTAGACTTGATCTAGTGGGAGCACCGGCCTCGCCTCAGGGCCTCACCGGTTACAGGATGGTCCCCACCTGGGTCGTGTCCCTGGCAGGGCAGCGGGATTAAGGGCGCACTGCAAATGCACAGGTGTGACCACTGATTCATGAGGCAGCACTAGGAAAACTAGCCATTCGTATCAACCCACAGAACAAAGTTATTCAGAACATCACCTCACTTACCTGAGATTATGCTTGATTCAGATCACAGGGATGATTCACAAAAGTCACTTTGGTTTCTCCTAGCTCTAAGATTCAGTGACTCTCTGGGTAGATTTTTCATTCTGCCTTTGTATTTTGCAGCATGACCTAATCAGCTACCAAGTACTGGGATTCCCAGAAATGTCTGAAGAATGGCGTGTTCCAATTAACTACATTTGTCTAATCAAATTCAGGTCTTAGGAAGACAAAAAACTATAAGTAAATGAAATAAAATAAACTCCTAAGGAAAAACAAACATTTGTTTCAATTCTCACTGAAAATGTTTGCAAATACATTGATAAACTTTCATATTATGTAAATGGAAGTCCTGAACATTGTTTAATATTTTTAATGAATTGTAAATAAACTTTCTTAGGGTTTTAAGAGAGCTACAAATATAGAGTTAGCAAGTCAGAGGAGGATGACATTATTTCCAGTTTGGAAGGAAACAAGAAAGACTCTTTGGGGGTGCAAGTCTCAGAAGGTACAAGGGGATTTGAGCAGGTGGAGACTGGAGGGGGCAGGGCAGGCGGCTGAGGGCGCGAGAACTCAGGTGATGAGGGAGCTTTAGGCAGAGGAAAGACACAAACTTACGGAAGCCAGAAATCCAGCAGTGTGTTCGGCAAGACAGCAGGTCCAATGCAAGCAGGAAGGGAAGTCTGAGTCTAGAAAGGTAGGACAGGGCCAGATCACAGGGGGCCTCACAGGGCACACCAAGGAGTCTGGATTTTAGCCCAAACGCAGTAGGGAATCACCAAATGTTCTTCAGCTCTAAGACCAGGGATTGGGAAGAGGAATGATGTGATCAAATGAGTGGTTTTGAATAATAAAACTGGCAGAAATGTAAGTGGACCCTCATGCTAAGTACCAGTTGTAACATACTTGCTAAGTGCTTGATATACTCTAGCAATTTAATCTCGTTTTATAGATAAGAAAGTGAGACATCGAGGATTAAATAAATTATTCAGATCACTGTGACTCCAAAGTCCTGTAATGACTGTCATAGGGAATCTTCACGTCCACACGGCATCACAGCACCTTGTGAGCAAGTAATAAAGTTCTTCCTTCCCTTGCCCTGCCTATTCTGAATTGGAAAAGGCAAATACAGAAGCGAAAAGGATGGAATGACACAGTGCCATGTATCACTGGGACACATCGCAGGCATTACATTTTCAAGGTCCATAAGTGATTAACTGGGGATGCAATCTCCCAAAAACTGCTGCCTCTGAGCCGTGGCTCACGCTGAAACAGAATCAGCAATCCAAAACCAGGAGACCCTCATTCTCTATTTATGTGAGGCTTTGATGAGATGATAACACTTTAAAAATCTATCCAGCGGTTCACACCAGTCACAGAAAACTTTGAGGGGCCTCAGCATTGCAGTGCTACATTCAAAATAAGGACTGAGCCGCAGACAGCACAGCTGGGTGGGAATTTTGCCTATTCTGACTGTTTTAAAACAAGATTCTATTTTTGATTCAAATACTTCGTGACGCTGGGGAGGCCTTGAAAACCAGGGACGTTTTTCACCCAGTTCCATTCCAAAGCACAAGAAGGACTCCACGACAAAGTCTTAAGTTGCAAACAGATGACTGAAGTCCTCTAATTTCTCAAATTGTAAATATTATTTTCCTTGATATTAACCAAATGAATTGAATGGAAAATAAAACTATTATTAGGGAAGGAAAAGTGCAATACAAGAAGACAACACAGGCTCCAGTTCGCTGTGCTCCTTCATTTTTTCAAAGCACATTTGCATTCAAATTCTTACCTGGGAACAGGGATGAATATCTTACTGGCCTAAAGGCAAGGGTCTTGACCTACTGGTTTTCTCCGGCCCCTTCCAGATCTAAGAACTCGAATTTAATTAGGTTTGGGAAACTGAGAGCTCTCCAAAATCCTGACTCTCTGTTTAATTGCCTTCAGGAACCTGGTGGGTAGCCTGGAGCTCTAGCTGAGAAAACGATACTTAGAAGTGAATGCTGACAGCCGCCTTTCCTACTCATCAAGTGCACATTCAGAGTAATGTTTCTCTTTCTTCGAATTTGATTAAAGTATCCATTTCATTATGCCTTTCCAGAAGGGAGTCACAACGAAGTCATAATAATCCTACTGGAATCATTTCCATTCCGACAAATTAGATATTAATGAAGGTTCATTCTTACAGCTGAAAAAAAAAAAAAGGAACTAATTCATTATGAAAATGAATAGCACACAAACGTGCTTATCAACGGCCCGTAAAATAAATATTTTCATATGAAAACTGTGTTTTTAGATCCTAAAATTATTTCCAGCATTTGGCACGGAGCCACAGCAACTCAGTAACTTTGCCATTTATAGCAAAGTTTAGTCTAAGTTGCAGGGCACACAAAAAGAAGTAGACTTACTTGACATTTTAAGGCCATAGAGCCAATCATAATGTCCATGCAGGAAGGAACTTTGCCTAACCTGGGCAAGCGAAAGACAGGCCACGTGTTTCCACGGCTACAGCTGGCAGAGCCCTAACAGAAAATAAAATGCCACAGGCAGCGGAAAATTGACACACATCAACTCCTGAAAGCTAGGGCATCCACTGATAAACACATTTACTTATCACTTCACTTGGGAGTAGCTGAAGACTATAAACGCACATGTATCACCTTCCAGTGAAGCCGTTATTCTTCTCCACCTTACTCAGTAGCACAGAGGCCTGGGTGTTAAGGAAACTTGCCCTGAAAAGACAACATTCGCTTTTTCTTAATCTTCCTCCCCCACCCCCAAAAAAGAGTAAAAGAAGTAATAACCTCCAACCTTTGTGCCTAACTTCCAATTGGTAGGAAACACAGGAACGAGAGCAAACTGAATGGCCCCAGGGGAAACAATCCATCAGACACATCCTCAAGGTGGAACATTCTCCAAGGCGAGCAGTCTGGTCTCTTTAAAAAGTCAGTGTCATAGAAAAAAATGTGAGAGAGCTTTTCTAGATTACTAGAATAAACGAGCCCTTAGGGCCATACCACTGCAATGCATGAACACTGACTGGATCTTAGTTCAGGGAAAATATAAACAATCATAGAAGACATTCTGGAAACAACTGGGGGGATGTGACTATGGACTGGCTATCAGGGATCATGAGACGATTATGGCTAATTTTCGTATTTTGAAATATTACCGTGGTTATGTAGGAAAATGTCCTTATTTTTAGGAGATAGATATTTAAGAATGTAGGGGGTGAGTATCATGATGTCTGCCTACCCCTGCCTGCCTCTAATTGTTCAGCAAAAAATATACATGTATTGGGCTTCCCTGGTGGCGCACTGGTTAAGAATCCGCCTGCCAATGCAGGGGACACGGGTTAGAGCCCTGGTCCAGGAAGATCCCACATGCCACGGAGCAACTAAGCCCGTGCGCCACAACTACTGAGCCTGCGCTCTAGAGCCCGTGAGCCACAACTACTGAGCCCACATGCCACAACTACTGAAGCCCACGCGCCTAGAGCCTGTGCTCTGCAACAAGAGAAGCCACTGCAAGGAGAAGCCCGCACACCGCAACAAAGAGTGGCCTCCACTCGATGCAACTAGAGAAAGCCCAGGCGCAGCAACGAAGACCCAACGCAGCCAAAAATAAATAAATAAATTTATATTAAAAAAGTATATATATACATGTATATATGCACCCCCCCCCCACACACACACACAGATAAAGCAAATGCTGGACAATGTTAACAACTAAGGAATCTAGGCAGTAGATACACACATGGATGTTCAATGTACTATTCTTTCAATTTCTCTATGTCTGAAATTTTTATAATAAAAAGCTGGGAGGGGTGGGGGTGAGGGGAATGCTGCTAAGACCGTAAACATGTGAAAAGAAAGTTAATCTATCTCTAAGGCAACTTAGAAGAATGAACAAGTTAAGTTATGCATTATTTATCATGTAGCTAGCAGAGACATTTAATCAGACTAATAAGTAACTTATTGATCTCTGAAAGTTGCTACCACCTTCAGTATCTGAGATTTGTAGGAGTTGCCTACAGTAATCTATCCCAGATTTACTATGTACATAAAAAACATGTCATGACTTCAGATGGTAACGAAATTGTATGGTCCTGGTTTTCACGCTTTCCTGCACAGCATGTTGTAAATGTTAATTACTCCAAGGTAAGTCAGTCCGGAAAAAGCAAATAACTCTGCATTTACAATTCTATCAGAGATATACGACTGGATTTACCCATAAGGGAGAAATACAGCCTCAAGTTTGCACATTCCTTTAATTTCCTCATGTCAAATTATATTTAGATATCCCCATAGTGCTAAGAATCATAGCCCCACCATTTCTTAACTACTCGGTGGTACTAAAAATGAAATGGAAATGCTAAGATTAATTTCAGCAATTGAGATGGGGAAGGAGAGAAATTATTAATTTCATACAGTGCATAATAATGGAAGTGATATGTGTATTTTTACTGCTTCTCACAGCTCTCTGACCTATGCTAAGATTATAGTTTCCAGTCTATATTATCACAGATGTTAACACTAAGGTAGAGTTGTTTCAACTTTTCACCAACAAAACCAGTGGCAATTAGTGAAATTTACCTCCAAAAGTCTGCTATAAAACAACAATAGTAACAATGCGCTCCTCTAACAATTGTTAATTCCTAACTAATCAGAACTGCCAAAGAAAGCATTTATTAAGAGGCCCATTCACAAATCAGGGACAACCTAAAATTTAGCTTGAGTCAAACATTTCCTCTCAGGCACCCATAATATGTTCCAACACCCTCATTTTCTTCTGATCCTTCTTCAAAAATGTCTTTCACATACTGCAAGGTTATCAAAAGTGTCCTGAAAGGCTGTCTAATCTGCCTTAATTCATCAATGCCAAAAATCAGTTGTCAAGCCTCAACATTTTTCACTTAGTCAGCATTACAATCTGCACATTCTACATGCAATGCAACCTACCAGGCCCTTGTGAAGGCATAGGGCCTATTTGAGGATAGAGTTTCCTTTCAAGGAATTGCCACTGACTAAAGAAAGTGTGACACATAAACAGAGCCAAGGACCAAGATGGCGCTGAAGACCATGCTTCCACTCTTCTCTAGAATCAGGGCAAATGGAGATATGAAGCTTTACCTTCAGCAAGCAGCATGCTCAGGGCAGGGTGCTGCTGTTAGAACATTTACAACTCAAGCAACTTGGATGGGTAAAGAAAAGTCTAGACTTCTAAGCCGCTTCCAGTATCTGTCATGAGCTGTTTGAGCCTCAAAAAGCCGCACGACATCTCAAGGGTCTGAGCTGGAAGCCACTGCTGAGGTCATTTAATGGTCAACTCCTCATTTTCCTGATAAGGAAATCGAGACCCAGTGAGAGCCACGGTCCCTCTGCTGAAGCTGAGACAAACCACATCTATATAGAACATCCAACAACACTTTCTGCTTGGGGAGATCAAAGGTTAGGAAAAGCTGCTCATGACAACAAAATACGGCAAGACCCATCCTGACCCCCAACACTTACTGTTACAGCTGTAATATTATTCCTTAGCCCAGGGAGGGATTCACTAAAAGTTGGCCAAACGAAAAAACAAATGAACGAAGTTCTCCTCAGCCTTTGCTGGAGCTGTTCTTGACTGCCAAACACACGTGACAGGTGGCCTTGGACCCCACGTGTGGCCCTTCCTCAGACCTTCCTGGGTAACAATTACAATGCTGAGTTTAGCAAAATGTGCCATCTCTGTGGTCATACCCACTGATCTCTCTCCCTGTCTGTCATTCTTTCTTGCCCTCTCTTTATTTTTACGACCATTGACTTTGCACCTCCTCTAAGTCAAGCTATTTCTAGATGCTAGACTGGCAATAAACATGTTATCCTGGTGAGGAAGATGCAGGATGTTTTTAAGGTTTAAAAACTCGAAATGAAAAGTCAAAATAAATTTGAAAGGGCAATTTTTCCCCCAGGACTGGACTGGAGATCACAAAGTCAAGGAAACTGTAAAGTGGACACCTGTGCAGCACAACCAAGCCTGAATGTATGGTTTCGATTTAAAAGGCGGAAAAATACATTTACAAAGACTTAAACCACAGTCTTCGTGGTTTGTTCCTTCAGCTGGAAAGGATTTCTTAGTACTGCAATTACATTTATCATTCCTAGGGGAGAAAAAACGACAGTGTTCATTCTTATTCCCGGTAAATTCAGTTACAACCAAAAAGAGAGAGAGATGTAACCTAAAGAATGAAAATTACTTAAGTGAACAATACCTATGTAGGTAAAGCGCATTCAGGAACACTAATTTCAGATCACACTGATTTCTACAAAACTGCTGCAAGTTACAGAAATGCTGAAAAAAAAAAAAACAGAAATGCTGAATGTATTCTTATGAGTAGCAGAAATACAAGTGCTAACGCCTTTTAAAACATCATACTTAACAAGTAGATCCAAAATGTTTTGAAATATATGTCAGGAACTCTACCAAGTTGTTCCTACTCATTTCCAAATCCTTACTAATCATGACAGAAAAAGACATCTGTTCATTTTAAAAGCTGGAAATGTTTCCAGTTACCTATGAAAAATGCAGTTCTCTTAAAGAACTACTTCTTCTCAATGTCACTATTACCCCATAAATTTCTTTTTACTTTTCAGTAGTCAAGCAAATTGCAAATTCTCTGTGCTTTCATTGCTTAGTTGTATGGAAGCAGTTCCAGGAAGGAACTTTTATAACAGAGCAAAATATACTTCTCCATCAGTTCCCAAATGAGGCACGAATTCCATCCCTATTTTACATATAGCCTCATCTCAGGAAGATCTGCTTTTTTTCATAACAAGTGGAGGTTTATAAAACATTATTAAATAGGTACCATGTGGGTTTTGACTATAAAATTATCACCAGACTGAAACGCCATGTTAAAATTAAGAAATAAAAAGCTTAAGTTCAAGAGGACTTAAGAAGAAATCAAAGGGACAAAATCTTAAAGGACAAAAGCACACGGGGGCATAGCTAAAACCCTAGCAAGAGAAACACAGGATACAGGGACCCTCAGAGGCCCCATGGTGGCAGTGGGGTTTCTGCGGCACTGTGGGAAAGAAAGGATGGGCACCTCTGCTATATCAGCAACACAAGCTACAAAACCCAGACTAGTCTGCTTGCCATGTGACTCTGGAACACAGTTAACTTTGGTGTCTTGAGTGGTGCTTTGCAAATTTTAGTACGCACTTGAATCATGAGGGATCTTGCTAAAAATACAGACTCCGATTCAGGAGGTCTGGGGTGGGGCCTGAGAGTCTGCATTTCTCTGGGAGCTCCCAGGGGATGCCAATGCCGCCGGTCCAGGGAACACACCCTGGGTAGCAAGATCTTAAATCAAATGTAAAAAAAATGGGAGTCACATAGCAGGATGCTATAAGGAAGGGATGAGGCAAGGTACTTTAAGTTCCCTGGAAGAAAGCCACTCTGTAAGTAAAATGAGAATTCCACCAGTGATGAATTGAGCAGACTATAATTTAAGTGTCTTAATTATCCTTACGTCTTTGAGTACAAGTCCTGTTGCCTAGAATTTCAGAATCAAGCATACTTCGGATAAAGTTATAGAGAGATTAATTTTTATTAACAAATGTAATGTGTTTCCAACCTTATGTGGACTTCCTGATAGTTAAAATAAACTTATAATAGAAGGCGTGTGTTCCCCTGAGATACTGGAAAACAGTTACCATAGTTTCTGTATTTCTTTTTTCTTTTCTAGGCTAAACATCTGGTTTCTTCAACCATTCTTTGAATAATAAGGTTTTGATTTATTTCACTATTTTAGTTGCTCTATTCAGAAAATCACTGTAGTGGTCTACATGTGTCACTCTCCTGTTTGCTATTAAAAAGCTATAAAATAATACGAATAGAAATAGTAATATTAGTTCCCATTTATGGAATGTTGACTGTCAGGCACCTTAGGTGGATTATCTCACTTAAATCTCCCAGAATCCCTTGTCATCCTCATTTTGCAGAACAGAAAAACAGGGCCCAGAGATATTAAGGAACTTGCCAAAGGCCACACAGCTAGCAAGTGTCCAGGCCAGGATCTGTGTAAAATAAGGAGTCTTCAGAGGTCACATCCTTAGCCTCTACTCACATCATCTCTAAAAAATACCTAGAAAACAGTCTTCCACATGAAGGGAAAACACATTATGCGAAAAATACGTTTCCCAAGCTCATGGCGTTTAAAATCTAGGTGACTAAAAAAACAAACAAACAAAAAACACCTTAGTTGAAACATTAACAAAAATACAAATCAATAATTAAGGTCAAAAGTTTGTAGTAGTCTGGTCAGATCAAATCACATCACTAACATTTATTCTATTAAATAGAAAAGAAACCTAGGGAATGTAGTTACTCTCAATTGCCTAGAACCTAAAAGCTAGATATCCTGCCCAGAGTGAGTAATGATATGTGCACATGCAGCTAGGAATCTGAAAGCATCTTTTGGAGCCAAAAGCTCATGCAGTGGCTTCCGAGTCCAAGAGCCCAACCAAGACCTCCAGCGCATGAGAGAGGCCATGGACTTAATTTACCAAGGAAAATTGTCTTGGTCCAGTGAACCTCATCCTTTTTAATTTGGCCAGTATTCTCACTGGCTATATTTCTATAGCACCCAAAAAAAGAACAAAATAGTCATGCTTTCAACGTGGTTGATTGAAGATGGGCAGGAGGTGACAACAAATTTCACTAAGATCTTGAAGGGAAGCTAGAACTGATTTGTCTTCATAGCTATCAAATTAAGCATTTAATGTGAGAATTGGTAACTTTTAAAAGATAAAAAGGTTTTCAGTTTTATGACATTAAGATCGGTCCTTGGAGACTCTGTGGCAGAACAGTCCTTGAGATGGCAGTATTACAGACATTGGATGGTCTCTGGCTTGGATTAAAGTGCAGTTCTTAGGAATACATTTTTGAGAAATGTGTTGCGCTTCTGGTTCCACCCTTGGCTGAATAGAACTGCCATTTGTTTTCTTTCTGAGAGCGCAAGTCTTTGTGATGTGAGGTGTTATAAGAGTTGGAGCCTTTATTCTGAGCCCAGAAACCTCTGGAAGTGCTTCGTAGCACTTACGGCTTAATTTCATCAAACAGCAAAAGGCTCATCCCCGTTAAGACAGGCAAAGGAACGCAAAACAACCACGGGGCGTCTCGTATTGGTCTCAGCTACTGGAAGGATGCAATGGCAAAAAAGATGAGAGCAACAGTTGTTTTCCCAGTGGTGGAAAAACCTGGTAATAAGGGTCCTTTGTATCTTAAAACACACTCCAATTTTTAAAACTGCCAGCGTCCCATGGAATGAGCAGCTTTTAACTACACCCTTCACTTTCTTCAAATAATTCTTAAAATTCTTTTGGATTATATAAAGGAAGGGCAACCAATAATGGAGAGAAGGGGAAAACAAAAAGAAGAACACGAGTACATGGGCTTGAAAGGATGGAATACTAACGCGGGGGCAGGGCTGGGTGGGTGGAATAATCTGAAAAATCACCACCTTTCGCTGTGATTTTCGGCCCACACTTTGTTCAGTCCGTATAATGCTTAAGGGTATAAACAAGAGTTTAATCCCCGAAAGGGCTACTTCGCAACTGAAAAATGACTTCCTTTTCACGCTGCAGATTCCTCACATCTAATACGAGGATGAGAGAATTCCCTGGCGGTCCAGTAGTTAGGACTCGGCACTCTCACTGCCCAGGGCCCGGGATCAATCCCTGGTCGGGGAACTAAGATCCCACAAGCCCCTCGAAAGGGCCAAAAAATAAATAATAATAATACGAGGATGATAATGATAGCCTTTTAGGGTTCTTGTGGGACTGAGATGAAAGAATACATCTCCTGCGCTGGGCACCACGCCTGGCACGTGGTACATGTTCAGTGGATGCTGGCGAGTCTTACCTACCACTCTCTCAATCCCCACCTCCAAATCCTCTGTGCCGCATTTCCTTTACTCCAGCTCCCGCTTCCCTTTTGCTGCTGTGGTTATTGTTGCGTTGCCTTCTTTTCTGTCCGTGGCCTTCCCAGCCTTTCTCTCAGATGCTTCACAAGCACAGTCAACACTGGATTCCATTCAGCCCACAGAGGTTTGGGAGACGGGGGGCAGAAACAGGAGGCAAAAGCCTCCAGCTGCAGTGGGGTTCACCGAGGCAATGAAAGAATGAGGAGACCGAAGAAGCAAACACAACCCCACCCGCGAGGTTCCAAATGTCAGCAGGAGGTTGACACATGAACCCACTTTCTGGTACAACAGTGCCACAGGGGCTGTGTTTTCCTTTATTTCATTAAGCAAAGGCCATGCTTAGATGCTCACCGGTGATGCACCTATGAACACCGGGATGAGTTCCAGCTACACGCTTCAATTCCCAAGTGTCATGAAAATATTACTGCTGCTGCTACTACTAATAATAATAGTAGAGGCCTAGAGTCAGCCCTTGTACATAAATTCCCTTTCCTAGAGCTTCATTAGAGCCAACCCAGCACTGAAAACTATAGAATTTTTACCAATTCCCTTTGTGCTCTGCTCCTTTTCGGTAAAAAGAACTTTGTCCCAAAAGCTCTGTCACTTCTGATGTCATTGCAATGTATTTAAGCTTTTCTATCTCAGTCTGCTGCATATCAGGAAGGTCTGACAGATGACAATAGGTTTTGTCACTATGTCAGCACTAATGAACCCACATTATAGGATCAATAATAGCAAAAAGGGAAGGGGCTTTCCTTCTGGTCTCACAAACAAGGTCATCTAACAAGCCCTGCTTCAAAATGTAAAGTAACCGGTGATTTACCAACCTTAAAGATTTGTGCCAGATCAGAAAGTCCCCAATTCCAATGTTAGTGCCCCTGAAACAGAAAGCAGGGTGCACTAACCCTAAACATCGGCATTACAAGAAAACATGGGTTCCTTTTTTCTTAGCAGTTTTGCTATTGTTGTTTCAACTGCCAGGTAGGATGCAAACTGCAAATTACACTTTGGATAATTTCACATCCTCATTCTAAAAACACACGATTCCGGGAAAGAAGTAAGAAGAGAAGGGCCCTGTAAGAAAGAGTAAAATAACTGAAGCATTTTTAATTACTTTAGAACCTTAGATACAGTCTATAGTCAGATTATAATTTGATGACAAATGACAGAATTAGTTTTAAAACTCCTTCTTCTTTGAAAATAGTTCTATAAAGCTTTTCCAGAGCTAGTTCACAATCAAACAAGAATGTCAGTTACATGGGACTTAATTTTTTTTTCATTGGAGGCAGTTGGAGGGGGGCCTGGGAGAGGAACAAATGCTATAAAAAGGGCCTTGAGCTAGAAACTCAAAACAAATGCTCCAGGAGCTTCCCTGGCCCATCCCACTTGCCTGAGACGTTTCACTCTTTGGTGAAGCCACTTTCTAGACCTGCCTTGCCCAGGTACAGACTGTGAGTCTTCCCAAATTACCCTGAAGCTCCACAAGATTAACAATGTTACAACACTGAGCATCTTAAGATCAAGCACCTCATGCTTTTGCATTTTAAGTTGCCAGGTGATGAACAATTGGACAGGTGTTTCTGAAACCAGATTTTTTTAACTGATGATTATTTTGGTGTTCACATTGCTTAGGTACGGAAGGGACAAAGAAGCACGCACCTGCCTTCAGATGAGTCCACAGAAAAATTAACTCTGAAACGTATAAAGGGGGTGAAAAGGTAACTTAGGTAAGAAGATACAGATTATTTACTTTGTTCGATTATGGAGGTGTTATTACCTCTTTATTGATCACATCATCAGATCCATAGTGATCAACCCAAGAAAAGGAGCCGACCCTACCCTCTATTCAACTTGGCTGAAAAAGGGATTAATATAAGGAAAAATCATCTCTTTCCCACCAGCTAAAAGTTGTCATATGTGGAAAAACCGTTACCAAGAAAGAAAAAATAACCATCGGCAAAAAAGACACAGGACCTATCAATCCATCTGAGGTTGACCTCTTGTTCCATGGAGTTCTAGGAAGCTACATGCATAGTCAGGCCACTTTTCATAGTGATAAACATTTCTCTGATGAGTTAAAGAAATGAACACTGGTGAGCGCTGGCAGTCAGAGCTGGAGTTAAGTTGTGTTCTGCAGGTTCACATCAGGTGGCCATCCAGGCTGCAAACTCTGCCCGTAATTAGATGCTGCAGGCGAGCATATGACGACACTCCAGCTCGGCTGAGTCAGCCAGACCAGGGTTTCAAAAGAACAGTCCTTTGGCATATTTTGTTTTTATTCCAAGGTCTACATACAAATTCTTGAAAATGCAGACTTGCACAGGGCAAGTCCCCCACCTTCACACCAGGGAAAACGTCTCAACGTTCTCATGAATGAGGCCACTTTCGCTGGCATTAGGTTTTTTTTCTCTGCAGAGTTGGGACGCTGCAGTGTGGCTCCCTCAGTTAAAAACATTAATAAGGGCTTTCCTGGTGGCGCAGTGGGTGAGAATCCGCCTGCCAATGCAGGGGACGTGGGTTCGAGCCCTGGTCTGGGAAGATCCCACATGCCGCGGAGCAACTGGGCCCGTGAGCCACAACTACTGAGCCTGCGTGTCTGGAGCCTGTGCTCCGCAACAAGAGAGGCCGCGATAGTGAGAGCCCCGCGCACTGCGATGAAGAGTGGCCCCCGCTTGCCGCAACTGGAGAAGGCCCTCGCACAGAAGCGAAGACCCAACACAGCCAAAAATAAATAAATAAATTTTAAAAATTAAAAAAAAAAAAAATTAATAAAAGTAAGAGAGCACCAACCCCTCCTCCCCAGGGAGATCCCCCAGAGTGTGGTTCCCTGTCCTTTCTGGCAGGAGGGCCAAGCCCTATGCTTCCAGCTCCCAGGCTGTTAGCCTCTGACTGCACAATCCAGATGCTCCCAAAGCCAACCTAGCAACTGCCAATGCTGCACCGGCTTGCGGGGACCAGCCACCACGCTACTTCAGTTCTCAAGGAAGTCCAAAGGACCGGCGTATTAATTTTGGAGGGAAAAAGAGAATTGAAAAACAGGGGTAGGCTATCGTAAAGAAGAATAACATGGTCCTTCCGGCTGAAATGCTGGTTCTTACCATCCAGAAAAGCACTGAGAATGTATCCGACTGTTAATCAGATGAGACAAAGACTCTTTTACTGTTTGTACGTTACCAGGCTCCAGCCTTCATATTTTCCTCCGAATTCTAATGACATTCTCCAGCTGCTATTAATGTGTCATCCTTTAGCTTCTGCAGGCACTGAAAGCAGCCGTGTTTACACACAGTGGCACTCACGCCTGGGAACTGTCAGGGAAGCAGGGCCATTGTCTGCATGGGAAGCTTTAAGGCTGGGCAGAGTGTTATGTCATGGAGACTCTTCTACCATGTGGGCATCATAAAGCACACATCCTTTCTGCCCTTCCAAATTAAACACAGACGGCCACGGTTCAATTTGATTTTTTATAGCCAACTGCAGCCAGGAGATTTGAAATTAAGGTTTCCTTTCCACACCTTAATGCATCTCACTGCCAGAGGATTCCAAGGGGATACGGCATGTGCATGTGGTTATAAGGGATCGAAGAAACACACCAGGTTTTCATTTCAGCCAAAGGCAGAGAGGCCGGATCTCTGGAAACTAAAAACAAACTTGAAGGGGGTTCCCTTTACTGGGTGCCTCCACCCTTCTGTGTCCACAGTGGCTGTGCCTGGGAGCAGAAGTGAGGAAAGACTCACAGCCCATGGTCTCTGACCAACTATAAAAGTCAGCAACCCGGCAGGTGTGTAGAGCTCCTGGAACTGCCGCCTGAAATCAGCCCAAGACATGATTTCCTTCTTCTTCTCATCTTCCTTCCTTCCTTTCTTGCTGTTTCCTCTCTTCTGCTTATGCCTTTATAGTTCCAGGAAATAGTTCACACTAGTGATCAAGAAACTGCTTGCAACTGCATTTTGCAATAAGGAATTCAGCACCTTCTCACTCATTCTACCATAAGCTGCTTGCTTTGTTTGCCACCCACCAGAACTCATTCGTTTATTCTTTCAACACTATTGAGCATTCTGGTAGGTAGAACTTTAAGATGGTCCGCAAGATAGCTGCATTCCCCCCAGGATATATATACCCTGTGTAAGCTTCTCCCCTTGAATGTGGGTGGGACCCACGAATATGATAGATATCGCTCCCAGGATTATGTTAACTTATTGAGCAAAGGGATTTTGCAAAAGTAAATAAGGATCCCAACAGTTGACTTTGAGTTCATCCACTGGGAGGTGATCCGGACTGGCCTGACCTAATCAGGTGACGCCTCTAAAAGAGGGACTTGGATCCTTTATTAAAAAAAATTAAAAGCCACCATGAGTTCTATGAGTTCTACATCCACAAGGAACTGAATTCTGCCAATAACCTCATGAACTTGGAAGGGGAGTCCAAGCCTCGGATGAGAGCAGCCCCAGTCAATACCTTGATTACAGTCTTGTTAGACCCTGAGCAGAGGACCCAGCAAAACGTGCCCTAACTCCTGACCCAGGGAAACTGTGAGATAATAAATATATGTTGTTTTAGCCACTATGTTTTTTGTGGCAACTCCTTATGAAGCAATAGAAAACTAACACAAATGCTAATGTGGGCCTGGGACTGTGCTGGGATGTTGGGACAAAGAAAGAGAGAAGGGGGACACTGGGAGGTGTATATATATGATAAAGGGTAAGTACAGAATTCAATGGGACCAGCGAGGGAGCCTCTAATTCTGGTTGGCGGAAGAAGAGAACATCTAAAGGCAAACAGCCTGCCGCCCAACTTTTCGAAGGTTGATAACCTTTTAAAACTCAGAGCTCTAATCGACAGCAGCCTTGTGACCATGTAGTGAAAGCCCTCTTGGGTCTTGAAATACAGAGAATCAGCATAAAGGATGCAATTATTTCTGTTGGGTTTAGCACCAACCGACAACTTCAGGTCATCAGAAGGGCACTGAAGGTATTTAACTTGGGAATTCTAACAAGTTTTACACTGACAACCTGAACCTTACAGAAGAAAAAAAAAAAAAAAAGTGTTCTCATTTAGGACCGGCATAAAGGAAGCACTATTACTAAAACACGCCGCCATGCATGAGAACCTCGCTGAAAGTGCCTTTCAGTTTCTTGTTTCTCCGACTTAGGGAGAAGTTACGTGAACACAAGGTCCATGGCAAATGTCTAATCCAGATGGCTTTCCCCTGGTCGCCGGCATGCCTCGGGGCTGCCACTTTCTTTGGCCGTAATCGGCATGTGCTTCAGGAGTACCAACTAATTCCAGTGTGTGTGCAGGCAGAACATGGGAGGTAAATCCACTGCCAAAAATAAAAATGCGTTCCCAAGTCAAATATTCGTTACTCCCGGATGACGTACTGTTCTGTATCATCCCTGCCAGGGCTTTCCTCCAACTTCTACTGATCACGTTCATACCCTCTGAACTCCCCAGCACACCTTCGAACTATTCCACCAGACACGTGAGCTCAAGGGCTCAGGAGCCGACTTCGCTCTCTCATTTCAGCCAAAAGGAGGTTCCTGCCGGCATTTCAAGAAAAATTTAAATAGACAGAGTGAAAGAAAATATAAATACCTAAATATAAATTTACTTAAATACAGATTGGGCGATGGTTTCTGTATCTTTCAATTTCAATGGAATCCATCTTTCAATTCAGTTTCAATGGGTCCCTGAGCACACACTGATCTTCAACTGTTTTCAAGGCACTGGGCAGGGTTCAAGAAACTTTGCTAATATTCAGTCAACACAAGAAGCTGAAAATCACCAGCCCTATGCAAAGCTTTGGAAATCCCTGCCTGATGATTTTTACAAGCGGGACAGAGGCCACTCTGTATCCCTCTCCCAGACACACACAGGCACAGCTTTCTGTTTTGCAGATCTGTGCTACAGAGCAATGTCTCCTTCAACTTGGAGAGAAAACCTTTTGTGTGCAGAGCAGATGAATGAAAAGCCCTCCCCAGCACGGTTCTTTCTTAAGATAACCACACACACATCTCCTGGCTGTGTGAAACGAAGCTGTACAATAGGCAATCTTCACCAAAGTTTGGGGTGCAGAGCTGAAGCTAACCTCCCCATCTATAAAATTACTGTCTGCATCAGGGAATATAATCATTTGTGCTGGTGATGATGGAAAAGCAGCGGCAAAGAGCCAGCCCTTCTAGCAGTTCTCTGCTGCCCATGGTCAGGGTCATTCCCAAGGTAGGACAGGAATGAAGGAAGAGTCCACCTTAACGAGGACTCCCATCTAATAAGACGTTATTATAATGGACATTGTCCATGAGACATTTTGGTTTGATTTTTTCAGTTATCTCACTATCCATTGGCCAAAAGAACCTGTAATGCTAACATTCAAGAATGTACGTGTAAATATTTAATGTAAACCTCGTCCTAAGACTAAGACAGAATCTTTATCATTACTGCATCCAGAAAGAATTTTACTGGCTGAATTTATCCAAACAGACAAGGGAAAGATGAAGGAAAACCAATAAATATCCCATATACCAAAATAGAAAAAAAAAATAGTAATTCCAAGCAACCAAAAGCAAACAAGTGAGTGTTTCATAATCAGTTTTAAGTTCCATGGGTTGACTTTTTAAAATCTTTTAAATCATTAAAGTTTGTTTGCCTTCCTTTTAAAAACTTTAGAACATGCAGATAATAGTTTATGTTTGAAGGGAGGGAAAAATTGAGTGGAAACGCTTTAAAAAGCAGGGGGAGGAACCCACAAATAATTATTTTAAGTCTTCGAATGGATGAAGGGAAAGAGATATCCTGTTTATCAGTCAACATGCAACATAGTCTGAAGATGCTACTTCCTCCCGGACCACGCAATCCAAAACAGTCCCACCTGGTTCTCAGCCTGCACGTCCCCCGTCGCCATTTGTCATTATACGTCTCCAGTTTCCCCTCCCCTAGACTAACCCCCAGCTCCATGAAGGCAGGCACTGCATTTGGTTCACAAGTGTAGATGAAGCGTCCAGCCTGGAGCCTTGTGTTCATTCATCCATTCATCCATTCACTCATTCATTTCTTGAGCTTGAATACATACTGAGTTCCTACCATGGGCCAGACTAGGGATCCTGGGAACTAAGGATACTAGTTACAAGACAAAAAGAAAGACAGGGTCGCTCTCTACATCTGATGATATGGAGGGACAGAATGACCAGAAAGAAGGGAACAAATAAATAAGAAACAAATAATAGCTAACAATGACTGTTTCTCATATGCCAGGCACTGCTATACACTATACACGACTCCCTCTGAAATAGGTGCTATTATCATTTCTATTTACAGGTGAGGAAACTGGGCCACCGAGGGATTACGTAACTTGCCTGAGGTCACTAGGCCAGGAGGTGGAGGAGCAGTGAAGATCGGGGCAGGTGCATGGCCGTTCTTATCACAAAGGGAGATAAGCAGAGGGAAGGGACCAGCTCGTCAACAGTCTACATATGCTGGATAATAAATACATGCTGGATGAATGACTGAAGAAAAACACACAGCGTTGCTTACTTTATAAAGCGTGAGCTGTGAATGCAGAACTTAAAAAGCCTTTTAAAGTCCTTGTGAGGCTTCACTACCTCAGTTAGCCCGTGTCCCGGTACACTGCCTTCTCACGCTGCGTCCTGCATTGCGCCCCCAGAGGTTGGTTAAGATTTTACTGAGCTCTTTTTTCTCTAGTCAGTGTCATGAAAATAATGCTCATAAATATTTTTTCCAAACTATATCCCTGTCCATCAAGCATCATCACCCTAAGCGTTCATACTGCTAAGCAGAATGGGCCTTTACATCACCCTGCTCTCCGGCTGGCACCACTCTCTCTCTCGCGCGCTCTCTTTCTCTTTCCCTCCCATTTCATCTTTACCAAGAGCTAAGACGCCATGCCATATCATAGTTGGGCCCCAAATTAAAGTCACAGGGCTCAGGGGACTTCCCTAGTGACGCAAGTGGTTAAGACTCCGAGCTCCCAATGCAGCGGGCCCGGGTTCGATCCCTGGTCTGGGAACTAGATCCCACATCTATGTCGCAACTAAGAGTTCACATGCCGCAACTAGGGAGCCCATGGGCTGCAACTAAGGAGCCGGTGAGCCACAACTAAGGACCCTTGAGCCACAACGAAGGAGCCCGCCTGCTGCAACTAAGACGCGAGGCAACCAAATAAATAAATAAAAATAGAGAAAGAAAGAAAGTCATGGAGCTTCAAGGAGTATTGCATTGAGTTCCCAGACGGCTCAAATAAGATGGTCAACGTAACTGGTCAGGGGACCACAGCCTCATTGGAGCTGCAGCTGACCAGGCAGCCAGGGGGAGACAGTCAAAGTCCTCCCATTAACAAGCAGCAAGCTCCAGGCTGGCCGAGTATCACTGACACCCTGTGTACAGCAGGGAGTCCTCAGGCCCTGCCTGGGTTGGGGGAGTACAAAGAGGAGGCAGAGGGCTGGCAGAAGGGAACAGGGAGACAGTTGTATCAGCCACGAGATATGTTCCCAGACTAGTGACAGAGACAGATGCAGGTCCCCAGCTCGGAGGGGTACTGGAAGCAGCGAGCAGATCAGTCGTTTAAAAATAGCTCTCCCTTTGGGGCCACCGTAGTTCAAAGAACAGCTACTACTACTGTCTCACACATACACACGCACACACGTGCCAAGTGCCATGTATTTAGAATTTGTTATTTTAATCATCACAGCAACCCCAGGAGATAAGTTTTATTACTTTCATTTTACAGATGAAAAATCAGAGCTCAGAATTGCTCCAAGTCACCCAACTAGTAACTGACGGTGCAGGGATTTGACCTTGATCTGTTGGACTCCAAGCCCATTACCTAAACAGCCATGATCATTTTAAACCTCAGCAAGCAAGAGATGGAAGCCGGTGACAAAGACAGGGTGATGTGAGCCCTTGGTGTTTCCTTCTGGGAGAGCTCACCCATCATGTACTGACACAATTCTAAGAAGCTCACAGCCAGCGCCGGGAGATGCCATCCCTAGCACACTTTGAGAAAACCCAGCGCACACAGCCAGCATTTCTCCAGTCACTGAGAGCACAAAGGGACACGTGTGGAAGGCAGAGCTGGTGCCCGTCACTCAAGAGTCTACACTGCAGTCCCCTCTGGCTCCGTGCTAACACACATCTCTGCGAATACCACCGACAACTGCTCCCTTGGCACGCAGCACACTCGGCAGAAACGCTCTGCTGACAAAAACGAAAGTGGAGGACACACTCCAAGACCCAGGAACCACACCTCATGCAGACCTGTCCTCTCTGCACACTAGGTTCCTTGCGCTAAGAACGATAAGATGTACAAGATGTACTGAGTAGTCAGAGTGTGTGTGTTTTGGACAACAAAATTCTAACATATTTTTAGAACGTAGAGGAGTTCCTTTTTGGTTTAGTTTTGTTGTTTTTTTTTTTTAATTGTTAATTACTTTGAAGGGTGAGCTCTAGGGTGGATTTCAATGGTCTCCAAATCCACCAATGAAAGGGCCCAGGGTAACCGGCCATTAGCTTTTACTGCTGGACCTGAGAAGGGCAGTTGGAAGTAGGGAGGTCAGCTGACTGGAGAAAGCTAACAACACAGCATCTTCAAAATTGGAACCAGAATATTAAGTCATCCTCTCCTGTCTTTTAATTTTAGACATTCTTGCTCCACCAGAGCAAAACTCAGGAAGGGATAAAGTCATTCTCTCAAGATAAACAAATTCTATGGTTCCTCCATGCATTCGAGAATCTATTCCACCTCATCTTTGTTTTTATACTGTCCCTTCCCTAAAGCTAACGTTCTTTGTGGGCTCTACGCTTCCCCACTGGACTACTTCTCACATGCTCATGCTTCTGACAGGATAAAAAGAACCTTTGATTTTTTTCAATCAACGTGTAACCAATTGAAAAGTTTCACTAACATCCAGCACTGAGCTAGGCCTCACAGAGAATTTAAAAAGGAATATATAGTAGGAGTTCCTCATGCACAGAGCGGGCATCTCTAGGGGCGGAAAGACCTGCTTGGATTTTGATGTCTCACTTATCAGTTCTTTGACCTTGAGGAAATTATTTACACCGAGCCTCAATTTTGGGGAGACCACGATATCTAATTCTTAGCATTAGAATAAGGATCCTGTGAGATAATACAGTAAGCCACCTCTACGACATGCTGTAGTAAAGGCACAATAAATGTCAGTTTCCTTTCTTTCCCATGCTTTTCAAGGGATTTGCAAGGGGTCAGTACAGAGTAAGATGGGATCACTCAAGTCAAACTGGATTTGACTCCCAGTTTCAGCTGAGGTTTGAATCCTAGTTTAGTAGCTATGCGATCTTAGGCTGTTTTCTCTGAGCCTCGATTTTCTAACCTGTTAAACAGGGAAAAAACATGTACTGACATCCTAAGATTATCTGGCAGAATTAACTGAGAGAAATACATAACACAATACCTGTCTCAAGAAATAAAGCTATTATCATTTTTCTTGTTGTTATTATCAATTGGAGAGAAAAGAAATGAAGTTAAAGAACAGTTAAGGATCAACTCAATCAATTAAACTGCCAGTTATAGATCAAAAGCCTAAAGTTCAGAAAAGATGGGGGTGAAGCAGGAGAGAGAGGCCAGGGTTTGGGACATCACAGAAGAGGCAGGTGTTGAGATTCTGGGGTGACTGACAGGGACTAGAGATCTGGAGTTTTATTTTTTGATTGTTTTGTTTTCTGTTTTATTTTCTTTGGCACATGCAGAGAGGAAAGGGAAGGCATGATCAAAGGCAAAGTAGAGGCACTTCACCTGGAACATACGGAGGCTAAAGACAAAGGCAGCTGGAGCCACGAAGGCTGGCGAGGAGGGTGAGGGGAAACCCAGTGGGTAAGCAGGGTGGCGCTGATCCCAGAGGCCTATTAGATCAGGCAGCTGACCTGGGCGGGCAGGAGGGAGCCACAGAGGAAGCGGGGCAGGGAGTGTGCCTGGTCAGGGCTGTCACACAGGAAGGTTGCGGGTGATACGTCACACCATCCCAGGCTCCAGGGGACAAGCAGGGAGCTAGCCATAAGGCCCTGCTTTCCCCAGCAGAAGGCAGTTCTTTCTAATGACTGCTCTTGGTGGGAAAGGCAGACGCTTTAGAGTCAGGCTGCTGGGGGTTACACCCGCGGCTCCTCCACTTCCCACGTGGGGATCCTGCAAAGTGTCTGGCGCCCAGCAGGTGCACAGCAAACGCTCTTAGGCCCTGGATTTCATTAGCCAGCGCCATCCCGGGGATGCCAGGAAGCCTGGCTCAGTTTCAGTTTTTTCTATCAATAAACTAAACTGCCGCTCATAAAGAGAATTAGAATATCTGATTAGTATGACTACGTAGACGGTTAACAAGCTGTTGTGAAATAAAGAAGATGAAGATCAAAGAATCTGTCCACTAATACAGAAATATCAGTCTCGTAGGAGGCACTGATTCAGCCATAAAGCCCCAATTATTCTGTGCTTTTAAATGGCTTGTTAATCAGGGATAATGCACTGGTATGGGAAATGTTCCACTTCTCAAGTTGAATAATGGGTACATAGGGGCATTTTTAGTCTACTTTAATAAGGTATAATTTACACACAACAAAATGCAACCATTTTATACGCAGAGTTTGATGCGTTCTGACAAATGCATACTTACCTGTGCGTTCACCGCTAACTCAAAACAGAGACTGTTTCTATCATCCCTTGTACTGCCCCAGGCAATCACCTCCCCACCCCAGTCCCAGCTCCCTGTCTGCTCTAGGTCTCTATGCCTATTTTACTATCATCATTTAAACCATGCTTACGTTTTATATAGACTCCTTTCTATGCATGCTATATTTCACAATTTTTAAATGAGTGCTGTATTTTGCCCACTAAAATTAGAGACAAATGCCAAAGACCTTCCTGCGAGGGTTTCTTGGTGTGAAAGTTAAAATGAGAAACCAGCCAAGCATTGTCATTCCCTCAAAGGGCAGCAGTATGGGCAGTTGACAGAGATGACGAGGATAAACTGTTCAGATCCTAGACCTGATTTGACACTTAAGTGGCCAGAGGGCCTGGGCAAGTCATTTACCTTGTCTCCACTTCAGTTTATCTTAAAACATGGTGTCTATGTCCCATGAGTAGAGTGATCATATAATTTATCATCCAAATCGGGATGTGTTAAAAAGAGGTGCTATTATCCAGTAGGCCAGGGCAAAAGGTACAAACCAGACCGTCCCCAGCAAACCTGGACTTAGGTTGACACTATTTAGGAGCATCCTATAAGAGCACTTCTGGTGATGTCCACAGTGACCTAATGTTCTCTTGAAAAATGGAAGAGCGTTGCATAGAATTATACAAAGCAATGTGTTTGAAAGCTGAAGTCTTTCATCCAAAGGTGATGGAGCTCCCAAGGTTCATGGCAGCATTAATTACAACTGCCAAGGTATGGAAGCAACCTAAGTGTCCATCAACAGATGAATGGATAAAGAAGATATGGTGGGCTTCCCTGGTGGCGCACTGGTTGAGAATCTGCCTGCCAATGCAGGGGACACGGGTTCGAGCCCTGGTCTGGGAGGATCCCACATGCCGCGGAGCAACTAGGCCCGCGAGTCACAACTGCTGAGCCTGCGCGTCTGGAGCCTGTGCTCCGCAACAAGAGAGGCCGCGATAGTGAGAGGCCCGCGCACCATGATGAAGAGTGGCCCCTGCTCGCTGCAACTGGAGAAAGCCCTCGCACAGAAATGAAGACCCACACAGTCAAAAATAAATTAATTAATTAATTTTTTAAAAAAAAGAAGATATGGTGTATATATATATATACTATAGAATATTACTCAGCCATAAAAAAGAATGAAATTTTGCCATTTGCAGGAACATGGATGGACTTGGAGGGCATTATGCTAAGTGAAATAAGTCAGAGAAAGACACATACTATATGATTGCACTTATATGTGGAATCTAAAAAATACAACAAACTAGTGAATAAAACAAAAAAGAAGCAGACTCGCAGATGTAAAGAACAAACTAGTGGTTACTAGTTGGGGGGAGGGAATATAGGGATAAGGGGGGAAAGGGTTATTATGGGAGTATATGAAATCATGTGTGTGAAACTTTTGAAAATTGTAAAGCACTAAAGAATTTAAAGAATCTTTCATTCAATTTTTTAAAAAAAAGTGGACTTCCCTGGCGGTCCAGTGATTAACACTCCTTGCTTCCACTGCACAGGGCACCGGTTGGATCCCTGGTAGGGGAACTAAGATCCCACATGTGGCGTGGTGAGGCCAAAAAGTGATGGGGCTCATCCAACCCAATCTACCATGTGGTATTAAGAGATCACAAACAACAAGGCCTGCCTGACAGAAGAGAGGAGATTTCTAAGACACTGAGACACAGAGAGTGCACACACTGAAGACATAAACCAACTTTAGAAAGACCCAGGCAGCCTGACTGTGAAAGCACTTAGCTGGCCTATCCTGTCTTTGTCATTCACTCCCTAAGAGGCAGACATTAAGGGCTCTGTCAGGGCACATTACCTCGGAACTCCCACTGTGCAAATTTCATATTGAGATACCAAGTCTTCATTAACATACTGATTCCAAGGACTTTTGGGGGCGGGGGGTAGGGAAGCAACAGCAAGTCTTCACAGCTGCCAAATGAATTTCATAAAACAGATCAGACTTTGGCTCATTAACACTCATAAAGTTATGGCATGGCACCCTTTAAAGTACTGCACGGACACAAGAAAGCATTAAATGCAAATATCTGAACAAACCACGGTTAAGAGTTTATTACAAGACTATAGCCACTGGAAGGGCTGGAACAACTAAAATTAACTTTGATTTATCCAGGCTTCCTGAAGACAGAAAAATACACATAATTGCCTTAAATTGCATGCAGAGATTATCATCCCCACCTCCAAGGGAAATGCACAAAGAGAGGTCTATTTGCCTTCAAATGCACAATCAGATTCCTTTGAATTAGATCAATTTGCATAAACACAAAAAATTTTGGTTATTTAGCCATAAACTGTGCTGCCATTTTAGCCAAAATGGGCTGCTGTGCTATTTCATTTATAAGATTTTAAAAGCAATTAATGAATTAATTGAAGGATCTTCATGACAATATAAAATGCATTAGAAATTGACTCAATGATTATTACTTAAAAAAACAACTTTGAGAATGTAAGCACTTGTGTTACGGAGGCAATGGTCTAGAAAGTAAATTACTTGGTCACTCACCCAATGGCTATTCATTCATTTCTCATTGGAGGGAATAAAATAAAGTAAATTTTAAATAGGCTGTTCAAATAAGTTATGTATTATAAAGTCTAACACAATTTTATACCAAAACTAAAACCCTGAAGGTGTTATTTAAATTTTTAAATAATAGACATGTTGGAGGATTTTTAAAACCAATACTGTTGCTTGCTGGAAAGCACAGTTCTTAGAAATGGAGCTGTTATGATAACTGGCCACTAGCAATAGGTTAGATTAGGTTAAATTAGGGCTAGAACTCCCCAGGCATGCACCTTGGTCCCCTGCATCCACTTTCAGATTAATGAGAGAAATAACATTAGGCTGGAATCTGACTCCTCAGTCTACAAGTCACCCCGAGGACTGCCTATCAAAATGCTCTGGGCTCGATTCTCATTGCAAAATCCCCCCCTCCGATCTGTCCTTCCAGCTCTAAATATGCCGTAACGCTACAATAGAGCACGGCATAGAGGAAGAAAACGTAATTCCTTCTTTCCTTTTAGGTTCTTTGGCGGGCCTAATAATCAAATTGATATGAAACAACAGGAAAAAAACAAATTCCCTATGTACAGGAGCTCAAAAATATATGATACTGAAAGAAGTGACCAAAGCAGGCAGCTGTTGTATCTTTTAGACAAAATAAATAAATAAATAAATCTGTGAAAAATTGACAAGACAAAGGGGTTTGAGCTTGGGGTGGTAAATGAGTGAAAAAGTAAATTTGTTTATACAGCCTTCTCGGCCCTGGATTCCCTATCTCTGGTGATAAGAATGCCTTCTACCCCTCTTTGGTACCGGAAGAGTACCTTTCACACAGGAGATTTATTTCCTGCTTTCAGGGAGACAAAGGAGGCCACAGTGTCCCTGCACCGACTGTTTCTTAAGTAACTTTCGGTCCAAAATAATCAATATGCCAAAGTGGCATATTTTGGGGTGGCATATTCTGCTCCCCTTCAATGGCAAGAGACTCCAGCACTTCTTCAACCAGAGTTCTGAACCCAACTTTAGCTCTGGCCTTACTGGCTCTACAAACGTACTCAGATTGCCTAACCGATGCTTCCTTCTCCGCTCCAAGGACACTACCTACCTTGCAAGGGTAGGGGTTAACCCTTAAGGACACTACCTACCTTGCAAGGGTAGGGGTTAACCGTTATGAGGGTTGAAGGAGGAAATACCCTGAAGGGCCCAGACCATATCCCCCTTTCAGTTCCCTTGTCAGTAACTTCAGGGTGATACGGAACCTATCACCAGGCTTTTGATGAAATGACTTCTGATTAAAGTCTAAAACAAATGCCGGATGCCAGAACAACAGTGAGAAAAGAAATGATACGTTTAAATCCAAGTATTTATTCTTTAACCTCTGCTTCCTCATAGACATGTTCTCACTCCTTAGAGAAGTATCTGCTACACATCTTCAGAGCAGTTGCCGGGAACATAAAAAGACTCACAAATTGTTTTTTGCCAAGAGCATCAAAGGTGATCAATTTGTTTATTTTGATCTGGAAGAGTTCTTAAATCCATGGCAGGACTCTTGCAGAGGGCGGAGAGCTGTGCTACAAGCCCTCCTCTGAGGCCCCACCCCCTCCTTCCTACCCCTCCATCCCAAGGCCCAAAAACAGCCTTGGTCCCAGCACCCTTTGCAGGAATACATAGTGTAGCCCCAGAATACGCTCCCCATTCTCCACTGGGGAGCACTCTTCTTTACCAGCCTTGTCGCCTCAGGATTTCTTTGTCCTGATGAAATCAAATCAAACCTACGAAGGCTATTATATTGAGAAATGAATGGAAATCACATAAAAACTCAGAAGATACAGTCCTGGCTCAACCACTTCCTAGTAACATAACCCAAGGAAAATGATTTCACCATCTAGTCTGGGTTTCCTTACACATAAGCCCTGAATGTTTAGAGCTGGAAGAATAAACAGCACCTACTCCATCACCTTCCAAAGACTGTCAAAAGAATATAATGCTTACACATACTTAAACCATGTATATTGAAGCTTTCTGGATATCAAGATTATTTTATTAATATCACAATATTTCTAGGAATTTAGTCTTTTTGTGCCTTAGAAGACTGACTCTCTTTTCTACAGATAATGGACTATAATAATAATAATGGCGGGGTTTCCCTGGCGGTCCAGTGGTTAGGACTCCAAGCTTCCACTGCAGGGGGCGCAGGTTCAATCCCTGGTCAGGGAAGTAAGATCCCACAGGCAGCTTGGCCACAATAATAATAATAATGGCGAACGTCAATACCCGGCATTGACCTGAGCAGTTTACACATATATTCATTCATTTCCTCCTCACAATAATCCTATGATCATTATCCCTCATTGTATGACCAGGCTCAGGGAGCTTAAGTACTAGCCATATCCTGGCAGAACCAGGACTGAGACCCAACCACGTGTGCTCTTAGCCACTATGCCAAAGACAGGCTAACCATGTCCAGTTATTTATTTTACTGAAGTTATATTATTTTACTATGACACATAACCCCATAGGAATCTAGGAAGGCAAGTGACATCTATGGACCACTCACTCTGAGCCAGGCCTGAACTCTGCTTACCTCCGCACAACAGCCCTGAGTGGGGAAGAGTATTTTCACTATTAACAAATTACAAACCTGAAGTTCAGAGAGACTCCGTAATTTGCTTCAAAGTCTAAAATAAATAATTTGGGGAGATAATATGTACAAAAAATACAACAATTAGGCAGAGAGGTGTTTAAATCCCTGCCCGTCTCCCTCAGGGGGCATCTCCTGGGCCAGCTCCTCTTAGGCCTGAGGCCTCACTGAGTCCCAGAGCTGACCCCCAACTTCTGCCAACCCTTGCTCCCCACACCAGGGGGAAGGGACACCCAGTCTGCTGGGCCCACTGACCAAGGGGCCTAGAAGGGAAGGGAACTTTCTGACATCAGGTAAGAATGGCCGCAGGGGAGAGGGTTATCCCCAAGAGGCAGGAGTTTCACATTCTGATGCCACGATCTCCAGATTCAGAATTCCTTGTCAGAACGGAGCTTACATTTTTCCAAAGAAACACCATCAACACACAGGCCCACCTCTGCTAGGGTTAAATAGAGGGTTGGCGGGGGAACCAAACCACCACTTACTACTGTATTTCCACAGGAAAATGTATTCCAAGTGCCAAGAAAACCCTTGCTATGATAGGCGGCTGTGGACCTCCAGGTTGTGAGTCTGGGTGGGACTTCCCAACATGTCTTTTGGTACTTGGGAGCCAATTTACACGGAGCTCATGCATGTCCTCCAAACCACATGCAGTAAAACCCTGAACTAACACATTTAATCTGTAACCACTCTTAGTTTTCTATCTTATTCTCCCCCAGCTTTGGACCACATGTTATTAAAGGTTTCACAGCATTTTTTCTTTTAGGGACCTTCCTCGTGGCTGGTCTGGGTGGGGCTGACCTGAGAAGTCTATGGAGGGAGGGAGGTCTTCCGTCCATCCAATGTAGCCTCCTGGCTCCACAGAAACAGCCCTCTGATGGGAGCTGCCCACTGCCCTGCTGTGTGACCTTGCGCAAGTGGCTTAAGCTCTCTGAGCCGCAGTGTCCTCAGCTATTAAATGAGGGAGGGATGTGAATGGGTGGCTTCTAGATATCTAAACTCCCTCTTCAGGCTATAATGGTCAAGAAAGGGATTTCAGAGGCAGATGAATTTCAACCAGATACAGGTGGTTGAGTGGAACCTAGCTAACAAAACAGAACACTCAGCAAGAATTAAATGAGGTAATGTATATATTACATATATTTAATATATATATTAACATATAAAGCACTTGGAAGAATGCCTGGCACAGAGAGCACTTGACAATGTTATCTATTGTTGTTATAATCATTGTTCTCACAACTCAGCTGAGTATGTATTGTTCCCATTTTATAGCTGACATCAGTTTACAGAAAACTGTTATCTGGTCACAGTAACACAGTTTATAATCGACAAAGCCAAGATTTGGACCCAGGTCTTTGAGGCTCAAGAAAGCTGATGTTTAACCTCTAATCTACACAAGATGGAAGACAGACTGAAAGGCTTTATCTGGAAAAGACACTTGTAAATGAAAATATTATACATGTATAGTACTTTCAAACATGTTATTTCTTTAATCCTTATGCAATTCTGCAAAGTATGTACTGTAGAACTACGTCTCTAATTTTTTTAATCATCCACAGCTCCTATACACGATAGGTACTCAAAAACTGTTTACTTTCACTTTACTTGTTAATTTCAAGCAATATTTGATACAATAAAATTCCACCCATCCCCTTCAGAAGTCAGGATAACTCTACCTCCGGATGTAACCTGGCTTATCAAACACTTGCAAATGTTGAAGAAAGGAATCTTATCTTTCTTTTTAGTACTGTTGAGAAAGAATAACTCTGGGGACCCACCAACCACCAAAAAGAAGGTTCTATATTTGTGAGAGATGGTGGGGAGAAGGGGGGCCCAGACTAGCCAGAGTCACCCATTTTTAAGTATGAATGTGGCCCCTTCCCCTTTCACAGCACATAATGTGCTCAATAACATTTATTGAGGGTCTACCTCGCACCCCGGCGGGATCAGCACGGCGTCGTGCTGGGTCCTGGGGATGGAGTGGTGAATAAGACAGGCCTGGCTCGGGCCTCATGGGAAGGCAGACTTGCACAGCACAAAGTCACTGTATCCAGGCTGGGGGAGGAACAGTAGCTAGCTACCAGCAACACCAGAGGGAGTGCGTGCTGGGCTGAATCGTGTTCCCCTAAATTCATGCCTAGAAGCCCTATCCCTCAGTCCCTCAGAATGTGACTTATTTGGAGATTAGGCCTTTCAAGTGGTACTTCAGGTTAAATGAGTAGGTTACGGGTGGGCCCTAATTCGGTGTGACTGGCGTCTGTATAAGAAGAGGAAATCTGGACTCGCAAAGAGACACCAGGGATTCTCAGGCACAGAGGAAGGGCCATGGGAACATACAGGGAGGCTGGCCATTGACAAGCGAAGGAGAGACGCCTCTGGAGAAACCAGCCCCGCTGACACCCTGACTTTGGACTCAGCCTCCAGAACTGGGAGGAAATAAATTTCTGGTGTTTAAGCCCTCCAGTCTGTGGTATCTTGTTATGCGGCCCGAGCCAACTAATACAGTGGGTGATCCTGAGAAGATGTCATGTGAAAAAAAATAAGGTCAGCACTGAAAAGAAAGGCAGCAGATCAGCAAACTGTGCATAGTGGCAGGCCCAAGATGATGGTTTGAGAGTGTAGGGACTAAGAGAGGGCAGTGAGTAGGCAAGAGGAGACAGAACAGTGCACTGATGTTAATCTAGCATTTTCTGTGACAGGCATGAAGGGCACATACGAAAATAAGGAAAAACCCCTGCCTAGCTAGACCTCACAGGCCAGCGAAGGAGGAAAAAGCTGAAACCTGGGGAAAGCACCAAAGAGGAAGGCAATAATTAACAAAAAATGCCATAAGGAAATAATGCAAAAGTGCCTTAAAGCTATGCCTGATTCAGTGCTCAGATCTGCAAGGAAGGGACGGCAGGGAGGCCCGTGTCTGGAGTAGGCTGGGGACTGGATAAAATAGGAGCATGGTTAAGGAGACTCTTCCAGGGCAGGGAGGAGGGCGAAGTGAGGGAAATGACCTGGAAAAGCAAAACGAAGGCAATCTAAAGGAAGGCCAAGTCAGGCAGTCTGCCGGTGATGCTATCTTTGAAATTGTCACTGTTGCCCGCAGAGCTAAAGTGCGTCAAATCAGAGCCAAGCTGACGGAACCAGGTCAGATGCGTTCATGCTACTCGTAACACTGTACGGCATCAACATCAAAAAATGGGAAAGAACGTTAGGGAAATACACTGAGTAGCAAAACTCCATGGCCTGCGCTGCAGGGGTCAGCTGTCAAAAGCAAGGCCACAGGAGAAGCCAGAAGATTAAGAAAACTAAAATGGGGCCTCTCTCTGCCCATCTGGGGAGAACAGTGAAGGGGAAATTCAAGGCTCACTGAGCCAGAGGGATCCCGGCTCTGCTTCAAGTCACACAGTCTTAGGGCCCCTCCAGCAAAGAGACTGAGAAAACACAGCAAAAGGAAGAAAGTGAGTATCAAGGCAAATTCCAAAATTATAAAGCCTGACCTTGGTGACTTAAAATATCTTGGAGGGACTTCCCTGGTGGCGCAGTGGTTAAGAAACCGCCTGCCAACGCAGGGGACACGGGTTCGAGCCCTGGTCCGGGAAGATCCCACATGCCACGGAGCAACTAAGCCCGTGCACCACAACTACTGAGCCCGCACTCTAGAGCCCGTGAGCCACAACTACTGAGCCCGCGTACCATAACTACTGAAGCCCGTGCGCCACAACTACTGAGCCTGCACTCTAGAGCCCGCGAGCCACAAGTACTGAGCCCGCGTACCATAACTATTGAAGCCCGTGCGCCTAGAGCCCATGCTCCGCAATAAGAGAAGCCACTGCAATGAGAAGCCCACGCACCGCAACAAAGAGCAGCCCCCGCTCGCCACAACTAGAGAAAGCCCGAACGCAGCAACGAAGACCCAATGCAACCAAAAATAAATAAATAAAATAAATTTATATAAAATAATCATTTCTATATATAGCAACAAAAAATGAAGATGAATGCAAAAAATTTAAAAAAAAAAAATCCTGGAAAAGCTCCAGGTACCATAAGTCAAGCTGGCTCAGTATCAACATCATATTAACACAGGAGCAATAATGTCTCGCCAAGCAAAAAAATAAAATGTTTCTGTGATGCAAATCAAACACTGTTGTTCTCTGATTTTTTTTGTCCCCCCTATACTCCTCCTCTATGGCCAGTGAAGGAGGACAGGGATGGGAAAAAGGACGAGCGCACAGAAATCCAACTATAAAGGCATTTCCCTCCTACTGCCTTGCTGGAGTAGAAGCAAGAGAAGCCACATTCTCACAGCTCCTCAACTTTCTGTTCATGTAAACAGTCTCACTCGATTTTTGAATTACTCTGTGGGAACAGATGGTTTCCAAATGTATGACTTCTTACTACAGTTTATGGAAGCAATACTACTGAACTCTGAAATTAAGATGAAGAAAACACAGACATGCTTCAAGTTTGCATCTTTATTGGCAGGCCTAGTTTTCCTGAACTAAGGCTTACATGGAATCCTGACTTTTCTTATTTTTTCTTTTCTTTCTTGCTTTTTTTTCTTTTTTCGTTAAACAATTCACACGACACACACAAAAATTTGTCTGAAATATAACAGCAGCTGAAAATTCTGCGGCAAAAACACTTCCACGCCACAAAAAACAGCAGCAGTAGCAGAGGCCTCTAGACTTCCTATAAATTATACATAAATAAAGGCATCAGGTATGTAAATATAGCTGGGTTTTGGGTCTTACATCCTTAAGCCTTTTATGATAGATTATAATTTTATATTTGAAATAAACACTGCAATTAACACCAAATTACCTTAATTCCAACAAGTGACACAGTCACTGAAAGAGTTCACAAATGGTGAACCTGGTGGTGGTACCAGATCAAAGCCCAGGCCAGTTTTCCCCGATGTCTTTCTAAGGCAGAAGTCTAATTTTCCAAAACGCTAAACCAAATCTGGAAAGCAGCATCACAGACAGGTTTTTGCGAGGCACAGACAAAAGTTCAAGTCATGTGGTCTGACTGACAAACCCATAAGCACCTTAAATAGAGTTCATAGCATTTCTGCCATTTAAATTGCCAAGTCTCTGGAAAAGCATACTCAATACGGCACCTGGGGGGAGATGACTCCGGGAAGAGATGAAGAGAAAGTAAATGCTGCCCAGCCTAAAGATAAAACATCTTTATACCTATATATCTATGTACAGAAATTTATAGAGCAAATGAAAATGTTGGTGCAAAAAAAATACTTTCATGCAACAGAAGAACTGTAGCAATAAGAGATGTCTCTAGACTTCCTATAAATTATACATAAATAAAGGCATCACATATGCAAATATAACTGGGCTTTCTTTTTTGGTTAAGCAAGTCACACACCTACATAAATTTATATACATATAGATATATACCTATAAATACAAGTATATAAATATACCTATAGACATAGGTAAATAGATACACCTATAGATATAGGTAGACAGATAAAGGTAGGTAGGTAGACAGATAGATATGAAAAAGGGGAAAAATAGAAAAGTACACACAAAAGAAGGAAACAACTTATGCTTAAATAAATAATGATGAAGTTGAATAACAGGACAGAAAAAGCCTTTGTTCACACCAGTAGGACAGCAAGAGCAAAAGGAAATTAACCTCTGCACTGATCAACACCAACATGGATTTCAAAAGGTACCTACCCTTTAAATGCTTACACCAAAGAACTGTTAAACCACAGCATGAAAAATTTAAGTTTGCAACAAAACTCAAAAAAAAAAACAACTTAGTCAACAATCGAAGTTAAAAATTTTAAATAGTGGGGTGTGCCGAATTTTTGCCTAATAACATACACTCACCAAAAATCAAATAAGACGTCGCAGTGACTGACAAACAATCCGGTAGAATCCTTTCAGTGATGAAGGTCAAACCTTAGGCTGACCTTATAAACTGGCACAGGTCAAAAATCCCCAGAGGTTTCGTTGCCTATGGTTGTACGCTGTTATTCTAGAAACATGATTAGTATGCTCCTGCCTTTTCAATAAAAAGCAGCCCATAATGCAAGCAATGAGAATAGAGGTATGTTTGTGGAGATTGTTTCCGCCACAAACAGAAACGTGGAAGAGCACATCTGGATATGGTTCAGAGACACCATATACATGGAGTCTTAGTAGTTCTAACAGCTTTTACTATTAGAAGTCCTCTGCATTGAAACTGATCAACAAGAAAAAAATAATAATAGGAAGGAAAAGGATGTGACTCATTGTTTATGAATAAAGTATTCAGAATATATGTCATTAATATAGCCATTTAAATAATGACTACCACAATAAACAATCATTACAGCAATGACTAATAAATTTAATTCAATAGCAGAAACACAATTTGAAACAAGATATAACTATAAAAGAACACACGTTCTACAAAAACACATGTGATTTCAAGTTTCATTACATTTGTAATGAAAAATCTTTATGACCGAAATGGAATGGTTTTTGAGACCAAACAGATATCACCAAGTCCTGGGTGCATCCCAATGACTAAAAGGTGCTAATATCCCAAGGATTCGGTTGCTACAGGATGGGAGTGGGGCGGGGGAAAGTCAGGCTTCAGCAGATAAGCCTGCCCACAAATCTCGGAGCAGATTCTTTGCTTCTGTAGACACTGGAGAGAGGTATCTCAGACAGACTAGGGCATTAGTCCCACAGGCTGACATATCCCAGGCCTCAGCCATTCCCAGCATCCTCAAAGGGTCCTAAGAGCCCTGTGCTGTTACCTCATTACATGGTGACAGTGGGGTGGGAGAATGTGACCAGAGGCACAGGCCTGAATGCCCTCTCTTACTGTTTTATTCTCAGCAAGTCTTAGGCTGTCAGGTTCTCACTCCACACGTTCAAACCATCTTTCCCACCACAGAATGTGCACGTGCACTTCCATCCGAAACCTAGCCATCCTACAAAACCTGACCCAAATCCCACCTCTGCTATGAGTCTTTCCTAACCCATTTAACGGAAATGGCCTTTTAGTTCCTGAATTTTGCAATGTCTATCTACGCTATTGGCATCTCACCTTGACCTGCCTTGAGAGTCCCGTGGCTTCCTGGACCTGTCGTGGCGCTCCTGTCGTGTCTTACACTTTGCACCTCCTCCAGCACCTACACTGGCACATACAGGACCTCGATGAGTATTTGTCCCCTGCACTGGGGAAGCCCTTCATTTCCCATATAGACTCTTCTGCTTCAAGCCACCTCAAAACGATATTGGCAATGACACACCCCTCCCTCTCCTTAATGAGACCAACTTTCAACAACTGTTCTGCACATCAAATCCAAGAGCTTCCTTTTTATTTTTCAGTACCTCCTGCAATCAGCCTGAGACAGACGCTTTCTTTTCTTACTCCTCTTTTCAATCTGCTTTATTTGTCATACAAACACCCTTTGGAACTTCCTTAGCCCAAAATGACACTATTTAAAATATCAGCACTAGGGACTTCCCTGGTGGCGCAGTGGTTAAGAATCCGCCTGCCAATGCAAGGGACATGGGTTCGAGCCCTGGTCCTGGAAGATCCCACATGCCACGGAGCAACTAAGCCTGTGCGCCACAAACTGCTGAGCCTGCGCTCTAGAGCCCGAGAGACACAACTACTGAGCCCACGTGGCACAACTACTGAAGCCCATGCACCTAGAGCCCGTGCTCCGCAACAAGAGAAGCCACTGCAATGAGAAGCCGGCGCAACACAACGAAGAGTAGCCCCCGCTCGCCGCAATTAGAGAAAGCCTGCGCACGGCAACAAAGACCAAACGCAGCCAAAAAAAAAAAAAAAAAAAAAAAAAAATCAGCACTAGAAAAAAAAAGTTTGCTTTCCTGATGCACATATCTGTGTACTTCTTTTTATCGGGCAGATTTTCTGCTTCAGTTGATATTTATTACTAGTCATCGTTTGTGCCGCTGTTGTTACAAGCTGCTATAAGTCATCTTTAATACGAAGCAGCATGTATACTTCTAAACAAAGATATTAGAAGTAAAACTCTTCCTACTCAACCTGCAAAATCTACTTCTTCATTTATCTCCTCACCCACCTCCAACTAGAATGAAAACTCCATCAGAAGGGATACAGGGATTCTCTGTTGGTCCCTGCTGTAACCCTAGTGCTTAGAACAGTGCCTGGCACTTGGCAGTGCTTGGTGGGTACTTCCAGAATGAATGTTGGTTGAATGAATCTCCAGATACCCTCCCAGATTCTGCTCCTCTCCACTCCTTCCCTGCTTAACAAGAATATGGTCAAGAACATATACACTAGGGACTTCCCTGGTGGTGCAGTGGTTAAGAATCCGCCTGCCAATGCAGGGAACACGGGTTCAAGCCCTGGTCCGGGAAGATCCCACATGCCGCAGAGCAACTAAGCCCATGCGCCACAACTATTGAGCCTGCGCTCTAGAGCTCGCGAGCCACAACTACTGAGCCCACGTGCTGCAACTACTGAAGCCCGCGCGCCTACAGCCCGTGCTCCGCAACAAAAGAAGCCACCGCAATGAGAAGCCCGCACACCGCAACAAAGAGTAGCCCCCGCTCGCCGCAACTAGAGAAGGCCTGCGCACAGCAACAAAGACCCAACGCAGAAAAAAAAAAGAACATATACACTAGAGTGAAACCACCAGGGTTCAATCCCTGATTCACCATTTAAGTAGGGCTATTAAGTAGGGCTATGATCTTCAGCATCTATTACTCAACTCTCCCCAGCTGTACACGAGGATCTGAATAGCTTCTAGCGAGGACCGGGCAGGATAATGCAGGGCACACACCCAGTGCTTATCGTGGCTCTTTTGTTCAGGTTTCTCCCATTCAGCCAGTATCACCTGTGCCACCACACCTGCGTGGATCAGCCTTTCTTTCCCCTTCTCACCTGCAAAAAGACTAGACCCTGACACAACCAAACTATTTTCACTCAAATATGAGTAAATCGATAGGCTCAAAGGGAGGGGGAGAGCCTGAGAGCTTTTTTCCTATGAAAAATATGTATGCACTTGATTGACAGAGCTTAAACATCTACTGAGCAGCCCAGGGCCTCTATATTTTTGTGTTTGCATCTGGGTTTTCACAACTCCTGTCCAGATAAGCTACATTGCCCAAGAGTGCAGTTCTGCTTAGGTGGCTTCCAGAAGAGTTACTTTTACAAGGCATAAACCAAATGGTCTGTATTATACAACTGAACAGTGAGAGAAAGCTTTCTATGTCACTCGCTGTCTTCCAAAATTTATGAAAAAGTCCACTTTACATCTTAGGTCTTTAAGGATCTTCATATGTCCTTCTGATCTTAAGAGATATTCTGTAAACTAAATTTTAACCCCAGAGAAACCACTGTCTTTATTGTATATGTTACTGTTCATACACTCCACTCTACTAGAACTCTTTATATGCAGGAAATGTCAACATTGCAAACGGAGGTAATTTTAACTCTTGCTTTATTTTGAGTTTTGCTCTTCCAAATAAGGAACAGTGCTCGGTAAATAGAACAAAGGGCAGAATACATTTGGTTTACACCCAGCTTTGACCTGAGGCAAAAATGTTTTTGCAAAAGCAACTCTTTAACACATTCAGGTACTGAAATTTCATGTAAAATAGCTGTCTACATTAAATTCTCTTTATAGGGTTTTCCTAACTTTCTACAAACTTCGGTGACACCCCCCCTCCCATAATTAACACTGCCTTCTTTTTTTTTCTTTTTTTTAAATTAAACTGTTTATTTTGAGATAATTGTGGATTGACATACACTTGTAAGAAATGATACAGAGAGATCCCATGTACCCTTTACCCAGTTTCCCCCATGGGAACATCTTGCAAAATTATAGTACAATATCAAAACCAGTATATTAACGATGATACAACTGAGATACAGAACACTGCCTTTTTTGACAGCGAGTTAAGCCTCCAAGTTTTAACTAGTTAGAATTTTCTGAGCATCAAACACACGCAAGTGAGGTTCATAATTGTAAAACCTGCGGAACTCACAACCACAGCTCGCCACAAGCAAACAAGAGAGAACAGAATATTTTTAAGCATTGCCATGCCTCACATGGTAAGGCCTTCACCGAAAGAGATAGTCTCTGTTTTTAAAAGCACAGGTCTTGGGCTTCTCTGGTGGCGCAGTGGTTGTGAATCCGCCTGCCAATGCAGGGGACACTAGTTCGAGCCCTGGTCAGGGAAGATCCCGCATACCCTGGAGCAACTAAGCTCCTGAGCCACAACTACTGAAGCCCGCGGGCCCTAGAGCCCATGCTCTGCAACAAGAGAAGCCACCACAATGAGAAGCCCGTGCACCACAACGAAGAGTAGCCCCCGACGAAGAGTAGCCCCCGCTCACCGCAACTAGAGAAAGCCCAGGCAGCAACAAAGACCCAATGCAGCCCAAAAAAATTAATTAATTAATTATTTTTATAAAGCGCGGGTCTTCTCAAAAAAATGCCAACAGAGCAGTTCACCCATCTTGAAATAAACGTCAGCCTAACTGAATTAGAAGAACAACTTTCAATGCCTCCATCCTGAACGACAGACACATATTATTATTGGTCATGCCAGCTCCATTTTCTGCAGTCATATCCAATCTTTCCACAGCTCACTGTACACTCTATAGCAAAACGGAAGTCGAACTTAACAACGGATTTTTTTTTTTTAAGTTAATGATTCAGGCAATTCTTGGAATAACTTCCACTTGAGAAAATGCAACTAAGAAGTCCTATCAAGAGGCTCCCCAGCTGTTGACAGCTCGACTCTGGAAACTCCCTCCTTAATGCCCATTCCTGACTATCCCTGAATCCAAATTACAAAGTTTAATGACCCTTAAGAGCCCTTTTTGCCTCCAGTGAACTCAGAACTCTGTCTAAATATTCGTTAGCACTCAATAAAAGTTTATTGAAATAAAGGAGGGGAGCACTAGAAACCAAGCTCCAAAAGGCAACCGTCTGCCCCCTCCCCCGAACCCCTCTTCCCGCAGGAGAGGAGACTGGGAGATCTGGAGCTGACAGTCAAGCCGTCCAGGATCCCAGGGATCTGACACTCGGCCCTTGATGTGATGACAGCCACAAGGTCTGGGCGGTGGTTCCAAAACGGGGCACCCACTGCTCTGGGAAATGCTGGGCGCTTGCCAAGATACAAACCCTCCCCCAAGGAGCTGAAACCGGACGGTCGGGAACCGAGTCAGTTCTGTAGGGACCCCAAGGCCTGAATCGCATTCCATCAGCCTCCTTCCTGTTTATAGATCCCACTCCAGTAACTCCAACTACCAAAGAGAAAGCAGACCTCTCAGAAATATGTCAACACATGACATAACTTGAAAACGCTGTATGCTCACTGGCGCGAGTTGCAACTTGTCGGGCTCACGAAGGAAAACCGGCTCACTTTAATTACTTTCTTTTTTTTTTTTTTTTTTTAATATGCCATGCCGTCTCTTCCAGGGCCCCCGCAAAGATCGGGTTACTGAAAGCTAGGTAGCCTCGGTGGCAGGAACCAAACCGCGTGGGCGGTTAGCTAGAGGCAAAGAACCGGGGAGCCGACCACCCAGCAAAGTGGCGGCGATTCGGTTTCGCTGCGATTCGGCGGCCGCTCCTTCCTCGCACAGGCGCAGGAAGGAGAAGCCTCGGCACCTCCTCGCAGTCGGCACCAAGTTGCTGGAGCGCTCAGTGATGTCGCCGCGGGGGCCTCGCGGCACCGCGCCGATGCCCTCGGGTCGGCGGAGGGCGCGCCACCTTTGTCTGGGTTTCCCCACCAGGACGGGCGACGCCTCGACGCAAAGCGGAGGCGCAGACACCGCGTCCGGGTTCCCAGCCCCTACGCGGGGCCCAGAAAGCGTCCGCGGCCGCCTGAAACCTCCCACTTCCACTGCGCGCACCGGGCGCGCCCGCAAGCCCCAGCCCGGCGGCCACTTCCCCCACACGGCCGCCGCGGATGGGGAGCCGGAGACCCACGCGCTCACACACGCTAGCGGGCCGAACGGCCCGGAGCAGCCCGGCTCTTCCGGCGCCGCAGCGCCCACGCGGGTCCCTTCCTCGGGAGAGCACGGGCCGCTGGTTCTTCGGCAAGGCCAAATCTCAGACTGGCCACCGCGTCGGGGAAGGGACGACAGCCAGCCAGACAGCCACCCACGCCCACTGCCCGCCCTCGGCCCTCTCTCACCTGCCTGCACCGTGTCCGAGAGGTCGTGCGCGGGGGCCGCCGTCCTGGGAAATTCCTTCAGTTTCCTAGCACTGAGGTTCAAGCCCCCGGAGTTGGCCGCTTCCTCCAGCGCGCGCTCCAGCCCCCGGTTCAAGGGCAGGTTGAAGCCCCCGCCGCCGCCGCCGCCACCGCCTCCTCCGGCCCCGCCGCTGGCTCCGGCTCCTCCGTGGTGCTGATGGTGGTGGGGCGGGGGATGATGATGGGGGTGCAGAGTAGCCACTGACAGGGCAGGGACGAAAGGTTGGGGTTCGCTTCCCGGCGTCGCCATCTTCTCCCGGGCCCCCCACCCCGCCCCGCCGCTCCTGCGGGGGGGGTCACAGCTTTCCCCCGGGTCGGGGAGACGGCAGCCCGGGCCGAGTCCCTGCAGTGCTCCACCGAGAGATGCTGGGAGAAGGGGAAGAGGGTGTGGGAGGCGCGCGGAATGGGGGTGGGGGGGGGCAGAAGCGGAGGCGGCAGTGGCAGCTCGGTCTCGAAGCTTTCCTGTCCCTGGCAAGCTAAGGACTGCGGCGGCGGCAGGCAGCGCGCATGTGTCTCCTCCCGCCTCTGCTCCCTCCTCTAGGCGGCTCTCCCCTCCTCCGCCGCTTGCTCTCCCCTCCTCCGCCGCCTGCTCTCTCCTCCTCCTATCCGAGAGCCGTCTGTGCAGCCCCGCGTCTTCCTCCGCCGCCCGCCGCGCTGGCCCTGCTGCTTCCCCGCGCTCGGCCCGGCTATCCGGGGACGTGGGGGGCTGGACGCCGTGAGATCACGGGGAGGTGAGAGGTTATCTCAATTTTGCAAATTATTCTGGTTCTTTGACCCAGAGTTCCCCGAAAGGCAGTTTTTCACTGTGGGGTCAGGCCAACAGACGACCCCTGGCATTTGGGCACCTACGACGAGCCAGTCGCTGGTCCAGGTGGTCTGCATTCGTGATCTCATTAATCCAGAGACCCCGTGAGCGGAAAAACTGTTTCCCCCAGGCCACAGAGGAAGTTAAGAAACTCGTCTGAGTTCACCCATGCAGTCAGAGGCGGAGCTGGGTTTGAAAGTAGAGCCTTCAGACTCTAGGGTTGCCCTCCTTCCTGTAAACGCCCTCCCGGGCCGCACCTCGCTGCAAACAAATAGGAGTAAGGCAGAGGGTTTTCTGAGCGATGGCAAAAAACTACAGACACAGAAAGGAAGGACTTTTCAAAATGCAGGTCGTTTTTATGGTGGACAGAACCCGTTGTCCTATGAGGAAGAGGGGCTGGCTGTGGCTGTCTGAGCCCAGAATTGGGTGGGGCTGGAAAGGTCAGAAAGTCAGTGACCCCAACTAGCCAATAACTCAATCACAGTTGGAGCCTGCGCACAGGTGCCGTCAAGGTATCCTCGTTCGCTTCTTCTAGCCCCCGTGGGGCATGGGAGCTGATGTGTTCGCCTGCAAGCGAATTCATATTCTGCCCAGACCAACGCTGGCACACCAGGGGAGACAGAACATCTGACACCATAAGAGCAGACCAGCTGGAAGATTGATAAAGTCCCACTCCTTTCCGAAGTTTTGGCTCCAACTCTCGAGGGCCTTTATTTTTGCTCTATACCCAAGGCTTGAGCAGCGTCCCTGTGAGCAACTTAGCTAGGGGAAGTGAGGATGCGGGTCAGTACGAAAATAATTCAACCCTTGGAGTAGAGGAGGCGGTTTTTTAAGTGGTGATGCAGAAAGGTGGTGGCCTGAGCACCAGGCTGGATCTAAAGTACCGCGTGATCTATGTCATTTGCATTGACTGCGTGCGTAGTACGCAGCCCTTGAGTCCTACAGGATTCTAGGTTGAGTCCAGCATTGTTACCTCGGAGGAGGAGACAAGCGCCACCTGCTGGTAGCCTCCCCGAAAACCTCTTCTGTCATCAACTTTTTCTCCTCTGCCTCCCAGACTTTTAAAAGCAAGGCTTGAAAATAATAATAATGATGATGATGAAAGTGAAAGTGTACTTATAAAAAATAACCTACCATTCCCTTTCCTCACTGATCTTTTCCCAAAAAGCCAGTGAGAAACAGAGAGACACAGAAAAAAATTTCATTTGAAAGTCTTCAGCTAAAACCAGGTAGTAAGTAGTCTGTGTGATCAGTATGCAGGGTATGGTTGAGGACATCTTCTGGCGACTGCAAATGTAGTTCAGACCGTGAATTGTGGCGTTGCATCATATAGAGCATAATTTTTTTAGGACCACAAACTCTTTTATAGAGGAAAAGATGGGATATAAGTTCAGGATTTGCTTTGTAGTAATCTGTTCTTATGTTAGGTTGACCTCGTTATTAGAGCTTGCTTTATCTTCTCCAGATTACTAAAATGTAAACTCCTTGAGGGAGGGACTTATTCATCTTTGCAACTTCTTCCCCATATCCCAGAATCCAAAAGAGTACTTTGCATATAATGAGTGCACAATGAAGATTAGTAATTAAGCATTGCACAATAGACCAGGTGTTTTACAGGCTGCCATTTGTTGATACATCTTACAAACGATGTCCTTGAATGAAGGAATTTTTCCTTCAAATGGGGGAGAGTACTTTACCCTTGCAACTGATCTTGGTTATTCATAAATATTCAAGAAACTTGACAAGCCATTTTCTCTTGCTGTCTTGTTTCTTCACTATTTTTTTAAGAAGGTGCACATTTCTGCTTTGTTCAATACCCTTTTTATTTCCTCTGAAAACAGAACCCTCTTCCTGTTTCACTCTCCCCACACCCTACATATAGTCCTCTGATAACAGCTGTGTTATTACATCGACCCAGCTAACCATCTTGGTTATTCCAGAAGTGGCCTTCTGACCAAATGACGGAACACCCAGAGGATCAGAGGATCCAGATTGTGTTCAAACCCTAGATTCTGACTGTTCCTAATTCACATCTTTAGTTTCTATGAGATAGCTAGTAGTGTATTGATAATACATTCTGCCGTTTGCCTAAGTCAATTTTATTTGGTTTTCTGTCAATGCAGCAAAGGGTTCTGATTAATATATTTAATTTACCATATTTTAGTCTTTATTCCCTCTTGTTTTCCTATATAGCCTCATTTTTGGATGGTCCACAAATAATCTTTTACAAATTATTTGGATGATGGCAGCAGATTCTTTCCATGCTTTGTCTTTAGTACCTTCCAATCATTCAAAGTTAACAGAATTCAAATGATTGAGAAAATGGGGGAAATGGAAATATTTCCTGCTTAAAATATTGGCTATTAGGAGAAAATTGATCAGTTTCATCAATAAATCAAAAAATTTCAGAACCTATCTTTTTTTAATTCTTGTGCTCAGAAAACATATCAGGTCATTTAGAGCCTTCCACATTTAAGACCCAGCTCTTTTATTCTCACCTGAAAATGGAGTTGTGGACAAGCTTATAAGAATCAAACTTATTAAGAATAGCATATAGATTTGAGCAGGGCTATTCAGCCCATATCACCTTCTCAGAAAATCACTGGGAATTATCTTTTGTAGAGTGATCAAAACATTTGCTCAAGAAGTGGGCATGGCCAGCCAGGTGTGTCTTTTTTTTTTAAATTGAAGTATAGTTAGATTTACAATGTTGTGCTAGTTTCAGATGTACAGCAAAGTGATTCAGTTTTATATATATATGTGTATATATATATATATATATTCTTTTTCAGATTCTTTTCCATTGTAGGTTATTACAAGATATTGAATATAGTTCCCTGTGCTATACAGTAGGTCCTTGTAGATAGTAGTGTGTATATGTTAATCCCAAACTCCTAATTTATCCCTCCCCCCAACCCCCCACTTTCCCCTTTGGTAACCATAAGTTTGTTTTTTATGTCTGTGAGTCTATTTCTGTTTTGTACATAAGTTCATTTGTATCATTTTTTTAGATTCCACCTATAAGTGATATCATGTGATATTTTTCTTCCTCTGTCTGACTTACTTCACTTAATATGATAATCTCTAGATCCATCCATGTTGCTGCAAATGGCATTATTTCATTCTTTTTTATGGCTGAGTAATATTCCATTGTATATATATACCACGTCATCTTTATCCATTCATCTGTCGATGAACACTTAGGTTGCTTGCGTGTCTTGGCTATTGTAAATAGTGCTGCTATGAACTTTGGGGTGTGTGTATCTTTTCGAATTGGAGTTTTCTCTGGATATATGCTGAGGCAGGTGTGTCTTTCATGGTCCTGACTGCCCTCTCCAGCCACAGGGTAGATAAGTGCGTCTACCAACTCTCCTGAAAATTTAAGCAAAAGCACTCCAAAACCATAGGCAATTAACAACACGCATTTGACCCCAAAGGCAGGAAGAATCAGGGCTTATTTACATCTTTTACCTTGATATATTCCAACCTCTCAGCTTTTGTTTCCTCTTTTCTAAAAAAGGAGCAAGAATATTCCCCGATTAACACCGCCCTTTTTACTCTCTCCACACTCTCTCAGTACTAAAGTTTTCTCTTTGTACTGTATCTGTAAATATTTATCAGTAAATATGTATCTGTAAATAATCAGGGTACGTAGTTTGTATTCATTAGCTTTTAAGTACATCACATGCAGAGTGCAGTCCTTTTTTTCCTAGAAGAGTCAATAAATAACGTTGTCTGAGTTATTTGTATATTGTAAGGCAACTAATAACACCAATGTGACCAATGTGAATTTCTCTGAAGACAGTCAATAATACTATCTTGGGCATGTTTAGATTTTTTTCTAGCATTCCAAAACACTAATCTGACAAACCAAACCTGGCAAAATGGAAAGATTAGAACAATATCCCAAGTTTTTCATTAAAGCTGAACGCATTCAATTTTAAGAATTGTACATAAATGTTGGACTATGTATATGTGAGACTGTGCTTTCCTATTTTTTTTCCTAGTAGAAAAAAAATTAAACAATGGTAATAATAAATTCTAGCCAAATTAGTCTATCCTTATTTGGAAAAAAAAAAAAAAGTAGGCTCCTAGAGTCAGCTTCCAAAGAAGTTTTTTTTAAATGTTACTTATCTGTGAAATCAAAAAGCCTACGAACCACTTGCTTAGATTCTTGGTTTTCTTAAAAGAGAGTTAGTCGTACTGAACTCCAGCTACCTGCCTTCAAGCTGTGCTCACACCAACTGTAATTTAATGTAAAGCCCAGTATCTTTGTGAGAGTGTAGGGTTTTTTTGGGTCGCCACCCCTAACTGTTTTCTAAGCATTCTCATTCCAGAATTTATCATAAGTCTGAAAAGAAAATATTGCCTGCCTTTTTAAAATTTTTATTTATTTATTTATTTATTTATTTATTTATTTATTTATTTATTTATGGCTGTGTTGGGTCTTCGTTTCTGTGTGAGGGCTTTCTCTAGTTGCGGCAAGCGGGGGCCACTCTTCATCGCGGTGCGCAGACCTCTCACTGTCGCAGCCTCTCTTGTCGCGGAGCACAGGCTCCAGACGCGCAGGCTCAGTAATTGTGGCTCACGGGCCCAGCCGCTCCGCGGCATGTGGGATCTTCCCAGACCAGGGCTCGAACCCGTGTCCCCTGCATTGGCAGGCAGATTCTCAACCACTGTGCCACCAGGGAAGCCCCTGCCTGCCTTTTTTTAAATATTTCGCAGCTGGCTATTGTCCAGATCCAGCTTTTTTGCCCTCTCCACTCCAACCTCCCAGCAATAATCCTCAAACCCCTCACAGGGGCTCATTTTTACTTCTCACCGAGAAAAGCACCAGAAGCTCCTCCCCTGTGGCCAGGCCCTGCTCTGCTCTTTCTGCCTGTTCTCTCAGAGACAAAGCAGAGCTCTAGCTCTAGACCAGGGAGACTTTATTTACGTCGTCCTTTCCACGACAACTCCTATTCAATAAAGAAACCACAAACTCTGGGCCATCAAGGCAACAGTCACAAAGAAGCTGCCTTCTAGAACCATTCTCTGAATGACAAGAGGGGAGCTGTCCGTGAATTAGTGGATTTTATGGGCTTTAATCTGTGTTCTGTTTCAGAAGTTTACTTTGGCTTAGGATAGAATGCCAATTTTGTGTGATTTTTATTATTTTTAAACAATATTTTTAAAATTATATATATATATACAATTTTTAAAATATATATATATGACATTATAACCAATTGTGTAGCAGAAAGACAACATTCTGACCAGCACTTATGAGACATAATAGCATTTGAGACTATGAGGCAAGAAACTATGAGGAAAATATAGTTTGGACCACTCAGGTGAGAAACAGATTATAACAAAAAGAATTTCTTTGGCTTTATGAGGTTGATATCTCCTTAAGGAAAAAAATATCAGTGACCGACAGCTGACCGTCTGGTTCCTGCCAGAAGTTTCTTAAGAGGATACCAGGGAAAAAGTCACTGGAAAGTAAGGATGGAAGGACCCCAGCTAACTGGACTGCAACTTACAAAGAAATGTATTTTTAAGTAACTGGCTTTTTAAAGATGTGAATATAAATATTAGATCATAGATAATAATAGATAATAGTTTTACTGTGATTGGTTTCCCTAAATAATTCACCTATTCATTATATTATGTTATTAGTTGATAACATAATGCATGTTATTGGTCTGTAATATAATGGATACATGAAGTATTTAAGGGAACCAATTGTGTGTTTACAAATAAATGGCTTAACTTGCATGGAGAGACTGAAGCAGTACTATCCAGTATGTGTCCCTCTGAACCTTAGTTTTTAGGCTGTTAATAGACGTTGTGCATAAACGGTTTCATTGCCAAATAAGTTTGGGTTAATAAAAAAGTTTAGAAGTTATTTTACTCAGGAACCTCTCAGAGCCTTTGATATGCTAACGTGCACTGTGGATATGCAAGAGAGAGGGAGGGTGCACATCAAGCTTTTCTCTTATATATTTTACCAGTAAATCTCTTCTTGCAAGACTGTTATCCTTGGACCACATACTGAGAAACATTATATACATATAGATAGATAACATTAACATATATAACATATACTTATGTTATATATGTTAACATATGTGTAACATACATAATATATAACACACATATATAGCATAACTATAGTATGTAACAGATCAGAATTTACCTCCAAATCAATATTTTAAATAGACCAAGTGTCACTAAGGCAGTACCTCCTCAGTAAATACCATTCCAGGTCTGTTGTGCGTTAGATGGATGTCAAAAGAACAAAAAAGTCTTCCTATTTATTCTTAAGTTACTTTGCATCTAACTAAAACAGTAATTTATGTTCTCTCAAGGCAGCTTTAATACTCTTGATGTCATTACAGGGGTATTTTCCAAACCCAAGGCTGTCATTACTGCCTCATCAGATGCAGAACTAGAGGGTGGTTCCCGGAGTGGCTCTTCTCCCCGGATTTAGTAGGAAATGCACTCTGGCGATAAGGACATCCAGCTTTCTACAGCCAGATGCTATCACAGGGTGCCCAGTAGACATGTACAACCTTGAGTTATATCTCAGATCATTCCGGTGCATCATTTGAAGAGGGCTCGGCCCTGGCCCATCATGTGATAAGGCCGCATGATGAAGCGATAACGCAGAAACAAAGGGACGCTGTCCTCACAGGCTGCTCTCCTGGCAACCAGGTCAAGAGGGGGCACAACCCACCGCGTTTCAGAAGCAAACCGGTTAGAACTTCCTTCAGTTTCTGGTTGATGCAGAAAGAGCAAAGTCAGGATTAGTGGAATTCAGACCAGACCACTGCCCAGAAAGGAGCTTCACTCCAAGGAGGGTGAACAGTGCTGGAAACCCTCACGGTAGCCATAGGGGGCATGTTGTCTGCGGGTCCCTCCCAGCCACCGGAAGTCCCCAGCCATCTAGTGAGAGCAACGATTAGTCCCAGGCTGTGCAGCCTGAAGCAAACCCCAGGCTATGATTTGGAATAGGTATGGTAGAGCCCAGCTCTGGGAGAAATGGCCAGGAGTCAAACAGGCCCCCAGCCTGAATGGCTGGATTGAAGACGGGGCCCCAGGCACGGTGGTGAACTGTAGACCGATCAGGAAGAACTGCATGCACAAAATGTCTCTGCAAGGATGGGCAAGGATGTATAAGAAACTGCTAACGGGGGATTGCTCCTGGGAGAAAAAACAGGGAGAAGGGGAGGAAAGAGGGATTTTTCTCTTTCTCTGGTACCTTTTTGTTCAGTTTAAATGTTTCACTTGTGCATCTATAACTCTTTTTTAAGCAGTTAATTAATTACATGTTTAAAATACCCATTGAAGAGGTGGAGCTTGGATCAATAGTCCCTGGGGAACTGTCGGTGAGCGCTGAGGAAGATTTAAGTGATACAGTGCTCTACGGGATGAATTAGAAGTGAAGAAGCGAGCCAGAATATTGCCACAGTGATAGGAGGTGAGACAAGGAGGGCTGGTATTGCAAGGAGACACAGGATGGGCGGATGAGAAATATCTGGCAGGAAGAGACAACAGAGAGCTTCAGTGTTCAGCGAAGGTTTGCTGGGGAGTCATGGTCAATGCTGGGCCCTGGAAGGTGACGGAGGGATGTGCTGTCTCTACCCTGCATTTATATCAAAAACCAGGGGCAAAGGGAAGGAGAGCATGGAAAGCCCTGCTTGGAGAGGACAGTTCCAGGGCAGCTTATGAACATCCAGACTGCAGAGGCAAGAAGATGGCAAAGGAAATAGAAATAGTAGGTATAAGCTATTTACTCTGAGGATTTGTGGGTTGGGAGAAGGAAATAGATTTAAAAGTGACTAAAAAGACACATAGAGCAGAGAAACTGGTTTAATGTTTAAGATAAGGAAGATCTGAGAAGATCTGGGAGGAGGAGGAAAAGGCTGCAAGGAAGGCAAGATTGAAACACCCAGAGGAGGAAGTGGGATGAGGGTGGAGCGGACAATTGGAGGTGTGACATCGAGGAACGGGGCCAGGGATGAGAAGGATGGAAGCCAGGAGAGGTTAGAGAACTCAGAGGCCTCCTCTGAGCCTGGAGTGAAAAAGTCAGGAGACCTGAGTACGACTAATATGCCAAAGTATCAATTCAGACACCTTAAGGATTGTACGCTGAAGAGTCTAGAATGGAAATATATATGATCCGCTACGAACAGAACTAGACGTTGGAGGTGAGAAGGGAGATTTACGAACAGTATTTCCAAATCAGAAACCACAGAGCAGGCACCCCATCATAATCAGAAATATTCAATCTTTGGCTTTCGGCCCTAACTAGCCCATAACCCATCACCGACATCGTGATGCTTCACACAAGTGATGTTTTGTCTCTTGGATGTACGTATTTGTTTATAATCCTTCTACAGACTGCAAAATCCAACATGTCTTAAAACATATAGCTTGGTGTTTAAGATAGAAGAATAAACCAGCTCCTAATAAAAGACCAGTTCCCCTCCCAATACCTCTCTGCAGACAGGGCCACGCCACTAAGTTTGTCCACAGCCTGTCATGTCCTCGGCTAGGGAGGCCTCAGGAATCTAGTCCAACTTCCCCATTCTACAGATCGGGAAACTGAAATAAATACATGAGGGTGAAATGCCCAATGCTGTGCACTGGCCAGTGCAGAATGGTGACAAGTACTCAGCTCACCATTTCCTGGCCATTGTGTTCTCCTTGCCCCTCATAACACTGGAAGTTGCTGACTATGCCACAACCTGCCCTGTTGGGACATCTGCTCCTGTCCTTCCATCATTATGGTTCATTTGCCTTCTGCCTGAGTGTGACCTTATTAAAGGGATATCATCGAGGGTGCTAGCTCACAGGGCTGACGCTGGCCAAGGACTGTATTGGGATATGGTTGGAGGGACCTGAGATGGTCTAGCTACTTGTCTCTGGAACAGAACAGGCAGTGCGCCCTGGGCCAGCTGAAGGGTGATGGAGGGGTACCCAGGGACCAGGCAAAACACAGGCCATGAGTTACCTCATAACCACTTCATGCAGTGACCTTTCAGGATTCTTTCTGCCACGATCAGAAAGGCTGGGCTCCTCTGAACTCTATAGCAGTGGCTACAAAATATTTTGGAGTCACAGATCTTTTGAGATTCTTTGACAAGAGATATATATACCCTCTTCCCAGAAAAATGAATATTTAATCCTATAATACTGTTTCGTATTATACAAAATACAATTTCAAAGGTATTAGAGGCTCTCTGAATCCTCTAGGGCAGGTCAAGCATCATCTAGTCAACTCTGACTCTGAACAAACCTTCTTTATTGAAGAAAATCTCGGGGCTTCCCTGGTGGCGCAGTGGTTAAGAATCCGCCTGCCAATGCAGGGGACATGGGTTCGAGCCCTGGTCCGGGAAGATCCCACATGCTGCGGAGCAACTAAGCTTGTGCACCACAACTACTGAGCCTGCGCTCTAGAGCCAGCGAGCCACAACTACTGAGCCCCCGTTCCCCAACTACTGAAGCCCGCGCGCCTAGAGCCCGCACTCCACAACAGAAGAAGCCACCGCAGTGAAAGGCCCGCGCACCGAAGAATAGCGCCCGCTCGCCGCAACTAGAGAAAGCCTGCGCGCGGCAAGGAAGACCCAACACAGCCAAAAATTAATTAATTAATTAATTTAAAAAAAAAGAAAAAATGTCAAGAGAAGTAATGTGTTCCATGATACAATCTCAAAAAAGCTTCTACTTTTTATGTGCAGCAAGTTTCTCTGGTCCTGAACCCCTGACATTTCCTTTGGGCACAGAGAGAATTGTGCGACATTGGAACTGTCTTCCAACACGGAAGGAGAGGAGGGGAGAGTTGGGGTGACACTCATGCTGAAGATTCTCCCCTGCTGACCGAGGTCCCCCGTCTTTAACACTTTCAACTCCTCTTCAGGTTTCCCCAGCCACACACTGGTTTGATCCCCACGCAGCCAATCCTAATTGCAGGCCCTTTCCAGCGCAGCTGCCATCTGGCTAATGATGGGACACCGTATGCCAGCAGCAGGATATGGGCACCCGCCTATGGGTTGGGGCACAGACCTGCCCTCATGAACAGCATGGCTTCCCAGTGTGTGGCTCACTCCCCGTTGACACAAGACATCTCTGTGGCATGAGTCTGCAACTAGGACACACATGACTGAGGTTCCTCCCACGCTGGGCTGAGTTGGTGGAAAATGGCATAAATGTGTTTGAGTTCCCTTTAAGTCATCCATCACCTTCCATTTACCTAGAGCTGTTTCCCACGTAGGCACAGAGATTATCTCACTAAACAAGCCATTACCCCTGCAAGGTTAAAAATCAGGAGGCAAGGGCTTTATTATTGAGTTCAGTGGATACTATAGTAAACACCCAACACCATCCCCAAGGGGTTCCAGATTACTCAGATCACACAGTGTATTATGACTGAGAGGAAACACACTCTCCAAGCCTGATGTTAAAAAAACATACTAGGTATCTGCAACGGAAGCAGGTACTTTGTCTTCATACTTCATCAGATGGGAAACTGGTAAGCGTGTTGGTTTCCTTGTGTGGTTGGCACTTCTATGTGTAAACTGGGGAGTGGGAATGGGGAGACTGAAGGTGAAGGTCTCCCAGATAGTGGATGGTAGCCTCGTGATCGGATAAGGGAGAAGCACACATCTTTCAGGTCCTTGGTACTGATTAGGTTATGCTGTCCTCCACTGGCTGTTTCTAATTATATGTGCCTCTTCCTGTAAAGAGGACCACTGGGGTCCAGATGGCTGCATTAAGCAATACCTGTTTCTCTTTATCATTCTTGAAAGTCCAAGGGATCCTCTAGGCTTAAGGTTTTCTAAAAATAAAGCCAGACTTTTATTCACTTTCCCCCCTCAAACTTCCTTGTCAACTAAAAAAATAATTGGAATGCAAATGAGAGGTATTAAACGCAGGGCTCTTAATAATGGACTGCTTTCTTGAACTGTTGAATTCAGTAGGCAAACAAATATGTGGTCAGCAGCCGTTGGCCAACCTTGCCTAACTTCAGCAAGCCCAGGAAAAATCCAGAGGGCCTGCATACATGGAGGGAGGTGCAATGTGTGACAGTCACACGATCTAGTCCAGTTAGTGAGAACAACAGCGAAAATCTGGTATTAACTTAAAATTTATTTTTGCAAGTTGTCACTTAAATGCAAATTTGCTCCCATTGACCTTGCCCTTGATTTTTCCTTCAAGTACGTAAAACAATAAGCTTTTATAAACTGCATGATTTCATAAAATCAGAGAAGTTCAGGAAAATAATGCCTGCTATAATTATTAGCTACCGAGCTAACCTGAGTTCTTGAAGGCCAAGGTCATTGAAATGCTGTACATCATGGAAAGAGAACTGAACTGGAAAGGAGGGTGCAGCCCTCTTCCTAGCAAGGCCCACAGTCAGCTGTGTCACTGTGGCCAAGTCATTTAATTACTCTAGAATTCAGTTTCCACATCTGTCAAATGAAGGGATTGGGTAGTTTATGCCTAAGATCTTTTTTTCTCTAAAATGTCATTATTCTCAAAACTATAATCAATAATTCCAAGTTTCTCTTCTACCAAAAGTGTTTTGACAGTACTTCTTATCCAGAAAAAGACATATTTCTAAAGTGTCCCCTGCCTACTCAGAATAGGATAAAACTATGAATGGCTAATGAGGAGCCTACGGCTGGCAGAAGGGGAAACTAGTATCCCGAATAAGCCACAAGACACATAATAATCTGTCATACAATGAGGTGTGTGAAGTATTGCAGGCAAATTTAATTCTAAGATTCTTCTTGATTAACTACTATTGGATAGTCCCCTTCCAATACTCCCTTGTTTCTATAGAAACAGTAAGCAGAAAATCTTAATTGTGCAGAAAAAGAGAAAAACGGTTTCAGAAGGAAATTAGAGATGATGAAGTGGTAGCATTGGAGAAAGAACTGAGGGAAGGACCATCTCAACATCAATCTCAAAAGGTAGCCAGTCAGTCAAGTGGGTTTAGGGAAAGTCCAGAATTTTCACATGTCTTGATATGCTAATGCTGTGGGCACCTAAGTTACGAAAAAGGAACCATAATAATGAAATAACACTGACATTGTTTCTGATTATATTGATGCACACGCACAAAATACATTCTGTTAAAAGAATTTTTTAAGGGTAAAATCATGAGTGTCATACCTATATAAAATAAACACATGTCAAGGAATTTAACTCATTAATTAATCACTGAACCAGTAAGATATTTCAGCTGGTTCAAAGGAGAATTCAAATTAATACACACGTATAGAGGCAGATAAGGAATGCTGAAGTGAAGTTACAAATAGATACAAAAAGCAGTCTATCCACAGGGCAATTGATTGTCAATTTCACTCCACCAGGGCTCCCCTGGTGGCGCAGTGGTTGGAGGTCCGCCTGCCTTTGCAGGGGACACAGGTTCGAGCCCTGGTCCGTGAGGATCCCACATGCCCCAGAGCAATTGGGCCAGTGCACCACGGCTGCTGAGCCTACGCTCAGCGTCAAAGACCCAACGCAGCCAAAAAAAAAAATTGCACTCCACCAGACACAACTGATTTGCAATTCTGTGACAAGAATCGTTTTCATTATTACTAGTTTTCTACAATTTACAGAGTTGTAAAATAGCTCTGAGACAAGGAAAGGGGAAGATACCTCAGAAAGATGCACTGAACAGGACATTCAGTAATCCTTTTTCTTTTTTTCTCCCTTCCAAGTCTTTCATAATTTTTCATGCCAATTTACACTGAAGGAGTAAGGAGCTGTAGAGTGTAAGGAACCCAGGACAAGGCAACAGGCAGCCCTGGGTTTGAATTCCTTTGTCATCTTGAGCGATATACTTGACTCCTCTGAGTCTCAGTTTCCTTTTCAGTAAATGACAATCCCTACCTTTCAGGATTTGTTATGAAGGTTAAATAAGACATAAAGGAATGAATGTCGTTCACCAAATAGGTTCTGAGTAAGTAGTAGCCTTTATTTGGCAGTAATAATTACACAGAAAAGTCCATAGCATACCAAAGAGATAATATGGCTTTATTTTTGAAGAAATATGTCTTTCTGTGATCCAGGTTCAGTTCATAGAGTTAAAAGTGCTTTGTAAATTTATAAAACCATATATGAAAAATTAGTTCTTTCTCATTACTTGCTGATGGGGGTATAAAATGGTACAGCCACTTTGTAAGACAGTTTGGCAGTTTTGCAAAACTAAACGCACTCTTACCATATGATACAGGAATCGTGCTCCTTAGTATTTAGCCAAATGAATTGAGAAGTTATGTCCACACAAAAACCTGCACAGGAATGTATGTGGCAGCTTTGTTCATAACTGCCAAAACTTGGAAACTACTAAGATGTCCTTCAACAGACAAATAAATGGTGGTACATCCAGACAAAGGAATATTACTCAGTGATGAAAAGAAATGAGCTATCAAGCCACAGAAAGACATAGAGGAAACTTAAATGCATATTGTTAAGCAAAAGAAGCCAATCTGAAAAGGTTACATACAGTATAATTGAGCTATATGACATTCTGGGAAAGGCAAACATATGGAGACAGTAAAAAGATCAGTGGTTGCCAGGGGTTGGGGGAAGGAGGGAGGGCTTAATAAGGAGGAGAACAGAGGATTTTTAGGGCAGTGAAACTATGCTGTGTGCTATTTTAATGTTGGGTACACATCATCATACATTTGTCAAAACTCACAGAATGTACAACACAAAGAGTGAACTCTAATGCAAACTATGGACTTTAGTTAATAATAATGTATCAATATCAGCTTATCAAATATGACAAATGTACTGCACTAATGCAAGATGTTGATAATGGGAGAAACTGAAGGTGGGCCGGTGAGGGGGTACATGGGAACCCTCTACCCTTCACGCAATTTTTCTATCAACCTAAAACTGCTCCCCCCCAAAAAATCTATTAATTTTTTAAAAAATCAGTTATTTCCAAATTAGTTTCTTCCTTGTACTGACTGTGTGCTCTTGGGCAAGATCTTTAAACTCTGTAGTTTTCATTTGCTTATCTGTAAAAGGGTTATAAGTGCCGGATCTTCCCTCATAGGCTTGTGGTGGGAATAGGGGCTATAGCACAGGGCCTGGCAGTTCTGATATTCAGCTGGTGTACCTGGTACATCTGTACACATTATTCAGATGTGGATCCCTTCCTTACCAGTTAGTAAATAGCTTCCCCGAGCACGTGTCCCCAGACACAGACACCTTCCCCCTAGATTCCTCACGCTTCTGTTGTGGACCAGGGTTCTTGGCCTCCTTAATCAATAGAAATTGATCAGAGGCCAGACAAGAATTTCAGGCAAGGCTCTATTGGGGCCCCTGCTGCAGCAGGGGGGAGCGAGAACAAATAACAAGTTCCCTTGCTTGCTCGCTCCCCCCCCCCTGCCCCGAGCGGGGGGAGGTGAGCTTGTTCCTTATATGGGGTGAGGGTAGGGGTGAGTCCAGGGGTCGGCCGGAGGGGTGACTTAGGTGGTGTTGTGTGCAGGGGGCATGTGCAGTACCCTGCTTTTGCTTCAGGATCTTCAAAAGTGGCAGCTGGGTTTTTTTGGTCTCTTTGAATCTTTTGTCCAGAATTTGCCCCAACTGCGCTTGCATGCAGTTATTTTTAGTCGCATATAGTTTCTTTGAATTGTGTTGCTTGAGGAGAGGTGTGTCCAGGTACAAGCACTGCAGCACTGCAGTAAAGGGTCCCAGGTCCCAGCCTGTCTCACCTCCTCAGGAGCCAGCAACTACAAGGTCAGTGCCCCTCATGGCAACAGACCTCAGCTATCCTATTGCAGGGTTAAGACCCATGTCAGTTCTGATTGGTCAGTGCCCTGCCACTCTGTTTGTTGACTGCTTTTATATCATTCCTGGTACCTACTGAGTTGTAAGCCGTCAGGACTGTTAGCCATTGTTATTAGCATAACTATTTCTATTATTTAGATTTTATGCTTTAAGCACAGTCTTAGCCTGTCAATAGCCTATGGCTATTAAAGGAATGTGTGTGCCTTAAAGGAATTTTTTTCAACTGTGGAAAAACACTATACACAAGAGTGGAAGCTTTTTACACCAGCTTGTAGTCTGGGCTCACAATGCACGCTGCGAAGATTTAACTGCAGTGTGATGAAAGCAAGGCACTCAGCTGATGGAATCATGTTACATAATTTGCTTAACCCTTCCTGTAGCATTCAAGACCTATTGGGCAATCACTGGAGATGAGACTCTTGTACCTCCACTGACATAAGTGAACAGCGCCCTCTTTAATTTGGATGCCTGTTCTTAGAGGTTGCCATTGCCAAGAAAGAATACAGAATAAAGTCAGAGCTGTGACTTCCAAGAAACAAAATGAAAAGGGAGAGGTGACCATTTCCGGGGCAATTTGATTATCTGAACTAGATAATCTAAGAGTATAATGGTCTGGACCATGCTTTTCCCCTAAGGACAGCTGGTTTAGCGCATGTGCTTGAGTTTGTCTGACTGCCTGAACTGTCCCTTTCACACTGCCTGTGCTGACTTCAGGAAGGAGGAAGGGAAGGTGACAAAGGACAATACTGTCAGCGGGACAATGGGAGACCTTTACACGACGACCCACGCCAGCATGGTGGTAGTCGAAGTGCCCTCTTCATTCCTAAACATCAGTGAGGGGAGACTCTTTTTGGTTAGAATAGCAGAAAATAACCCACCATGTAAGTCAAGCCAATTGCATCAACTCTTGTTCCAAGGAGAGCAGCTCTAGAATGAGGAGGACCCCAGGGTAACTCACCCAGACAGCCCCGTTTAAGGCTGGAGTGGCTTGATAAATGGAATATTGCCTGCCATATCAGTAAACAAAAGATGTCACAGTCATCAGCGATTGCAGCCACAGCCTATATTAAGCTGGTGAGCCCTGAGGGAACCCAGGAAGGAAAGAATAGCTGCCATCTAGCAGCCGTCAGACTGCCACCACTCCCCACGGTGAGCCCTGAGGAAACTCAGGATGTGAAAATACAGGACACTGGCCCCAGATAGCTGAGGTGCATATCTAAGGAATAATTTCAGTGACCCCAGACTCTTGCATCTTCCCATACGTAGAAAAGTGCTACATTCCTTGAGATTTCTAGTTTTCTTTAATTAACGGTAATCTTTTGTTCCTACTACCTGCCCTTTGTTGCAAAACTCCTGTGTATCCTAGCTCCCCCCTTCGCCTTCTGGGAGCAGTTCTCTAAGGGTTACTTGAGATGCTGCCTCCCTGGCTTGAAGTCCTAAAAATTTCCACCAAATAAAACATAACTCTCAACTTTTAGGTTGTGAGTAATTTTTCGGTTGACAGTTATTTGGCACATTCTTATGTTTCCCAGACAGCCAGTGCAAGGTCAGTGGTATCTTCGCATCATACACGCCATCATTTGTGTGGCTCCTTCAGACAAAGCAGGTTACCCTCCATTGGTCCCTGCCCTCCAACCTGCTCACAGAGACCCGTCAAGGGACGCGGCAGTACAAAGGTCTTTGCAGGAACACCATCTCTTTTTGAAGAGCCCAGCACCGTTTCGGGGGTGGGGTGGGAGGAATATAGGTAGTAATTATTTTTTTCTGTTAGGTCTGCATATAGAGAAAAACAGAGAGACACACAGAGGCGCAGAGTCAGGAGATATAGGATGTCACCACACACCGCGTTCTCCGGAGGTCCCCCCACCTTTGTCTCAGGCCCTGTGTGCTCTTCTGGTCCAGCTCTCACCCCCGCCCCCGGTTTCCCTAGGGTTGCGCTGTATTCTCTCCTTCACTGTCTCTCACGACCCTCCCTCAGGCCATCGTCTGGGTATTTTTTTCCCTAGCTTCAAGGCTGGAGCTGACACACAATCCTGAATTGGAAGACTGCCTTCCAGGATAGGAGGGGAAACCCTCCTACATCCTGACTTACTGTTTGTCCGCCTGAGTTTTTGTTTTGCTTCCTTTTTCTCATCTGCAAACATCATCTATCCTTTTCTAATACTATATGTCTGTTGAATCGGTTTCTGTCGAAAAGGACTTTGTCCTAACATAATCCTAAACCTTGGGATAGAGTTGATAAATGCACTGTCTGAGATATAGTCATAGCTTTCTTTGGAGATAGCCGTGCCAGTTGTGTGTGTGTGTGTGTGTGTGTGTGTGTGTGTGCACGCTCATGTGACTTCCCAAAGGTGACCAAGAAGACCTAAAGCCCAAAGCTCCTGTGGCATGTTATCCAGTTACCTGACTGTTAAAGGTAAGTGCCAGCCCATTGGTGGATGTCCTCTCACCAAAACCACGTGACAGAGGCTATATGTAGGCTACTAATCCCATTAGGGGGCTAATCTTTGCTCTACTCTCACATTATTAAGAATACATTTTGATATCTGATTGGAATAGTCACTCAATTATTCTTCTTCTAAATTTTATTTGATATCTTTATCCACTAGTTCTTCCAAATATACTTGAAAATAATTTCCCCCCCTCTTCCCAGAGTATTCGCTGATTTTGATTTTAAAGGGAAAACCCCCGAACCTTTACAATGGAGGGTCCTGGTGGTCACCGTCTTATCCATCTAACGAACTATAGGACTACCTGAACCTATATGCCTCCGCGTGTGATGCCATATGGAACATATAATGTGTCCTAGGTAGCACTCTTGTTAAAAATCTTGTCTCTGAACCGAATCAAGCCTTTATAGGAGATACAGAGACTAGAAGAGCAAGGTAAAGTACACCATGAAGGGATAATCAGGCCCATCCAGGCGAAAAGCATTGGCCTGATGTTTTCAAAAGATCAAAATCATTTTCAAATTCCCTCGAAATTATTTTCAAAATCACCAAAGACATGAAAAATAAAGCGGAGGGACTGTTTCCTGCAATAAAAGAGCCTCAAGAGACAGAATAACAAAATGTGACCCCTGATTAGATTATGATTTGAAGGAAAAGAAGCAGTAATGACAATCTCAGGACAATCACAAAGTTTAAATATGGATGGGTATGAAGACATAATTGTCACTCTTCTTGACACGATCAAGTTATTGTGATTATATAGGAAATTTTATTTTGAGGAGATGCATATCGAAGTATTTAGGGTGAACTTGGTTTCATATGATTTAACAATACAAAAACACAGTATAAAAAATTATTTATATATAGTATGTGTATATAAATACATTTATAGTGTATATATATGTATATATACATATATAATATATACATACAAACAAATGTATACTTGAATAGGCAAGTATTAATAATTATTGAATCTAAGTGGTGGGTATATTAGTGTTCTTAATACTATTTTTTCCAATTTTTTATGGTTATTTTTAAAGTTTGCATAATAAAAAAGTGAGGGGGAAAAAATAAAATCATTTTGTGAAATTTCCAAACTATTTCTGACATTTTGATTTGAACTGCATTAAAACAGTAATTAATTGGAGAACAATTAGCATGCTTATAAAAATTTAGTGTTCCTCTCCAGGAACATGCTGTTTCTCATTTACTCAAGTCTTCTTTTCTCTCTCAATACATTGTTTTTAGTTTTTTTAATAGAGATCATCAGATTCATAAGTCTGATAGTCATTTACTTTGCAAACATGAACTGCAGTTTTTGTTTAATCATTTAGGTTGCACTTCAAAAGCTGGAGCTAAAGGGGAACTCAAAGGTCTAGCTTGTGACTAAATACTGCCCTTTATACTGTGTATAATATCTCACAACTGCCTTATATGTTTGATGGGATATGGAAAAGAATGGAAGAGAAAAAGGGGTCCCCACGTTCTGAGTGCCTTTAGTCTTCTGAGAATGTTTTCTTAGGAACTTGGTAGGTTCCAGCATTGTTTTGTTTGTTTGTTTTGTCGATGGTTGTTCAGCAGTTAGTTGTGATTTTGGTGTTTCTGTAATAAGAGGTGAGCTCACGTCCTTCTACTCTGCCATCTTATCTCCTCTCCGCCTTAGGAACTTGGTATCAAGTTATTACAGTAACCTACTTAGCTCTGCCAGTTCTCCCAGGTCCTTGGTGTATGTTTGGGGTTTGAAAGGAGCTGATCATACCTGTTAGCTAGTCTCTCCTCCAGATTCTGAACCAATTCAAAAAAGAAACAAGAAGCCAAACTTCGTTGTAATACATGAGCTCTATTGCAAGTACAGCTGGTGCCTAGAGACCGTGGCTTGTCCCAAGCCTGAACTAGAGCTTCCTATTATTCTCCCTGACCAATGTTGACAGACACAGCCTGAATGGTGGGGAGCAGGGTGGGAAACCTCTCTGCTGAGCTGACTGAGGGAGAGGAGGAGGTGGGAAGGAGACCTTGTCTGTTTGCTGGCAGGTAAGAGCCAGCATGGTGAGTCCTCTTCTCACCATTCCTGTGGCCTCTCTGCCATGGTCAGGAGCCAGCAAGAGGGAACATTTCCTCTCAGCTCCTCTCCAAGAGGACTGAAGGGCTGGGCAAGTTCCTCAGCATCTCCTGGAGCATCCAGGAGTTTGCACTATATAGCCAAGGTAGAGGGAATGCGCTGGACAAGAATGAAAAGAAATCCCACTCTATTGTGAATTAGGTTTCATTCATTCATTTCTTTCCTTCTGGGCTGATTGGTCCCATGGCAGATGAACTGTGGGCTCCATGAGAAGAAGCTTCTAATGGGGAAAAACCCTTGGATGAACCATGAATGAAAACTTTGTGTGGAACGGAAATGAAACCAAGCCAATTTTTAATGTACCTGACATCATCAGAAGACTAATTATCTACATCGTAGCCCCTGTATTATAAAAGGCAGCCTCTAAAGTTAACACAGAGATATAACATAAGGCTGCAGAAAAGGCTGGAAGTGAGGCTCAGTCTTTCCTCAATCTCACTGAAATGTTATATGGCTGTTTCAGCTAAAATGTAATTAAATGATAATCATTGTGATGAAAGCCAGGCATGTAAAATGAATATCAAACGGACAGGATTGTGAACTTAAAATAGCATAAGAAAATCCAAACAGTTTTTTATCTTGAAAAATTCTCTCTCCCCCATCTTTTTTTGGTCCTATTTCTATTTCAGGAAGAGGAGAGATGCGTATAGGGAAATAGCTCTTATAACAGAGGGAAAGGTTTGACCCAGCAGATTTAATTTAGTCTCGGGAACAACACAACTGTGAAAATAGAGTTCTAGGTTCTTAAACCCCTGCAAAACCTTGGATGAAATGAATCAACAAATGATTCATTAAACAGCTCCATTTTTTCAAGAGTCTGGAAGAATAAAAATTGTGAAGTTGAATCACTTAGGGACTTTCATAAGTTCACCAAAGGAAGACTTAGGCACATTCATAACATTTGATAAATGCAATTTAACAAAGTGTTGTGGTGGTTAATTTTACATGTCAACTTGATGGGGCCAAAGGGTGCCTGGACATTTGGTCAAACATTATTCTGGGTGCGTCTGTGAGGGTGTTTCTGGTGAGATTAACATCTGAATTGGTGGACTGAGTAAAACAGATTGCCCTCCCTGAAGTGTGTGGGCCCCATCCAATCAGTTGAAGGCCTGAAGAGGACCAAAAGCCCTACCTTCCTGTGAGTAAGAGAGAATTCTTCCTGCCGGACAACTTTGAGCTGGGACATTGATTTTTTTCCCTGCTTTCAGACTCAAAGTGAAACATTGGCTCTTTCTGGGTCTTAAGCTTCCTGGCCTTCAGACTAGAACTACCCCATCAGTGCCGCTGTGTCTCCAGCTTGCCAACTGCAGATCTTGGGACTTGTCAGCCTCCATAATCACATGAGTCAATTCCTTATAATGTCTCTCTTCTCTATCATTTTCTCTTTCTCTATTCTCTATCATTCTATCACCTTTCTCTCTTTCTCTCTAGATTTATCTATCATCTATCTATCTACTGAGAGAGAGCTAGATCTCTCTATATATTCTATTGGTTCTGTTTCTCTGGAGAACCCTGACTAATACAGGTTTACATTGATATTTGTGTCTGTTAGGACTCTGTTGATGGCAAGTGGCAGAAAACTGTACCTAAACTGCCTTCCATAAATGGAAACTCTGGAGGTAGACGGCTTGGTTTTAAGCCTGGCTTTATACTATGGATCAAATGATGACACCAGAGTCAATTTTCCTGATCTCTCCATTTATCAGTTCTGCTTTCTTTGAGTGGACTCCATTCTCATACAGACTTTACTGGTCACAAGATGGCTCTTCTAGATTCTCCTCTGAGGTAGAGGTGGGGTGGGAAGTAAGATGCCTGTCCTCTGAAGCAAAAGCTTCAAAGGTTTCATTTCATCTCAGTAGTTCTGGTTGGATCACATGCACTTCCCTGTATATGGCCAAGAAAATATGATACTGTCAGGAGAATCATGGCCCTGAGCATCTTGCACATACCTGCTGGGTGTGCATGGCCTGTCCTTCTCCCAAGCAGCTCTGTACCTGGTCATATATGCAACCAAGTAGGAGAAGATGCTAGAGTTTGACCACAGCTTTCAGGGTGGGAGCTGGGGAGGGAAGACTGACTCGTTGCTGGTCACAGTGTTCTCTGCTTGCTCACAGTCTACAGGTCCCTCCGCTCTGAATTCCTCTGCTGAAACGCCACCCACTATGTATGCAGGTGTCATCTGGCCCTTATTGTCACCCTGGGGATTGGCGCTTGGGGAACAGTGCAAATTGCTGACACTCTGGCTGCTGCTTTTGCTGTAATACCATGTGTGTGTGTCTGTGTGTGTGTGAGTTTGTCGAGGAGTCTTATGTTCTCTCCCAGCATCCATAAAATGGTAGCAGACTAACTTGCTTTCTTGCAAGTAGGGTAAGATCTCAGGGACTTCATGTGTCTTGACAGATATACTGATTGACTTCAACCTTCAATCTGCTCTGGTGCATCTGCCCCTGGTACATGTTGACATAGGAGGGGGGGAGTCCTACCAGAGGATGACTGAGTGCAGATACCAGAAGAAGGAGAAATGGATTGTGGGTAGGGAAAAAAATTGGGAATTGTGCCAACTTGCCCACGTGTGCCCTACCTCCTGTTCCCACCTCTGCTAAAGATGCTGTATTTTTTTTTTTAATACATTTATTTATTTATTTATTTATTTGTCTGTGTTGGGTCTTCGTTGCAGTGCGCGGGCTTTCTCTAGTTGCAGCGAGCAGGGGCTACTCTTTGTTGTGGTGCACAGGCTTCTCATTGTGGTGGCTTCTCTCGTTGTGGAGCACAGGCTGTAGATGCGTGGGCTTCAGTAGTTGTGGCACACAGGCTCAGTAGTTGTGGCTCGCAGACTCTAGAGTGAGGGCTCAATAGTTGTGGCTCGTGAACTCTAGAGCACAGGCTCAGTAGTTGTGATGCATGGGCTTAGTTGCTCCACGGCATGTGGGATCTTCCCGGACCAGGGCTCGAACCCGTGTCCCCTGCATTGGCAGGCGGATTCTTAACCACTGCGCCACCAGGGATGCCTCCAAATAGTTTTTATTTGAACTCCCTTTCTAGTTCCTTTTCATATGTATTCATGTTGTTTATAAAATTATAGAAAAATATAACATTAATCATCTTCATGGTACATTTAACCTGTACCACCGTCATTTCCCCATAGTTTTTGTTGTTTCCATTTTAATTATTGGGAAAAATTTAATGTCAAAATATGAGTAGTTACACAACCTTATTTACCATTCCCTTCTAAATGAGTACTTCCATTATTTTCTGTTTCTCCCTAAAATAAAACAAGTAAATAACATTTGTATATCTAGGCTTTCTACACTTTGTTTCACTTGATCCTCCTGGAACTCAGTGAAGATGGCTTTGTTATCTATTTCCTTTTCACAGCTGAGGAAAGAGAAACCCTGAGAGATGAAGTAATCCATTCTCCAATACAGAACCTGTTTCACTGGGTGATGACTTGGGCCCAGTGCTTCCAGGCTTCTAGATACCATTTGCTTCGCAGATGTTGGTGCTGGCAGATTCTTACTTTTAGAACTTAACTGCCCAGTAACTTCTACCAGTGACACAAGTATCCATGTCAATAAGCAGAGGTCTCTGGCTTTATGAAAGGACCTCACAACTCCTTACATTTGAAGACTCTGAGAAGTCTTTTATGCCCCTAAATATCCCATCCATCAGGCCTGTAATGCCTCTGTTAGAAAGGCATTTCTCTGAGTTTGGGTGACCTTTTGGTCTTTAAGAGGCCCTTATTAAAATCTCCAAAACAGTGAGAGGGATGATTTCCTAAACAAGGTTTTGCTAACCCTGTAAGAGATTGTTTTTCAGCCCTGATGTCAGCGGACTATCGCAGACATCTGTTGTTTTCTTTGCTCAGCATCCCACCCCCATTCTCACTTAATGGAATTGCCTCTTCCTCCCAACAACATGGTTATTATGGGAACAGTCGTGTTAGGATAATGTGGTTATTGGTGGTGATCGTTCTAGTGTCAGAATTGAGTTAATCGAATCTTCCTTGAGACTTTGGAATTGAGATGCAGAGAAAAAGAGCTCTCTCTCTCTCTCCTTCCTCTCTCTCTCTCTCTCCTTCCCTCCCTCTCTCTCTCTCTCCCCTTCCTCTCTCTCTCTCTCTCCTTCCCTCCCTCTCTCTCTCTGTGTCTATTTCTCTCTCTCTCATTAAAAGTTAATTTCACAGTCGTACAGAAAGCAAAAGCAGAAACTCTCTGCCCGGAGGATTGTGAAGACAAAAAATTGAGTCCTGTCCTAATGAAATCTATAGAAACACAAATTTTGAGCAGTTTGAATTCCATGGAGGTGTTAAATAAATGTTAGTAATCACTCACACATCATCACCACCTGTGCATATTTAGTTCCTCTTTTATTCAATAAACACCAATTGAGAACCTATTGTGCCAGGCCCTGGAGACACAGAGATGAGATCAGCCCCTTCCTCAAGAAGCTCCCGGGCTGATGAGAGAGCTGGACAGGCAAACGAATTATTTCAAAACACGTGACCGGCACACTAAGGACGATAAAGGTGTTACGTACCGTAACCAAGGAAGGTATGATGGGAGAAGAGGGGTCCAGCATGGGGTCAGGTGGACTTTGGGGAGGCGTTAACCTTTGAGTGATCCCTGCTGGACGAGTGGGGATTTTCCCATGGAAGATGCTGGGCACGGAGACACTGAGTCTGGGCATGTGCGATGCTCCATGTGGGGAGAGCGGAGTGTGCGAATGAAGGGAGGAGAAAAAGGTATGGTGTTTGGGGAACGACTTGCGGTCTGTGGGGTTGAACCTTAGGATGTGGGAGGAACAGGAGTCCTCAGGGGAAGAGGAGAACAGGAGGCCTAAAGTCAGGGAAGGACCATCCTGTGCTGGACTTCACTCTGGACAGGTGGATTCCATTCCGTGTTTGAGGACTATCACTTTGAAAGCAGAGGAGTAAGGGGTTAAGCATGTGGGCTCTGGAGGCAACTAGGCTGGGGTTCAGAGTTCCCGCTCCGAGACCCAGTAGCTGTGTGACCTTGAACAAATTGATGATCCACTCTAAGCTGCAGTTTCCTCATTTGCAAACTGGTGCTCTTCATGGAATATACCAAAAAGGCTTCTTGAGAGAATTAAATGAGTCCTGTCTTGAAAGCACTTAGCACAGAGTCTGACACCTGTAGTGATAGCTTAATACAAAGTAGATACTATGAGTAATTTGAGTAGCAGTAGGTTAATGGGTCCAAAAGGGAGTAAAGACATTTAAGGTGTATCTAAGGATCTCAAGGAGGAGAAAGCTACTTCTGGAGAGAAAGCTTAGAAATCTTGTTCACTGGACCACTTCCCGGTCCTCATTGCAAATTTCCTGGAAAATGTGTTTCCAGGTAGCCATGCAAGAGAAAAACAATTAGGAAAAACAGTGAAATAATTTTCACTAAATAGTTTATGTAAAGTACAGGATATAAAACCAAAGATGTTTGAAAGTTGCTAAGAGAGCAAATCTTTTTTTTTTTTAACATGTTTATTGGGAGAGCAAATCTTAAAAGTTCTCATCACAAGAAAAAAAAGTCTTGTAACTCTCTGTGGGGACAGATGGTCACTAGACCTATTGTGGTGATCATTTTATAATATGTATAAATATCAAATCATCACATTGTACACTTGAAACTAATATCATGTAATATGTCAATTATACCTAAATAAAAAAATAAATTAAATGAACTCAAAGACAGAGTAAGGAATGTTTAACGTGTCTTGCTTACATGGGTTTGGGCTTCATCACGCTAGGGAAAACCAAGATTTGCTTTTTTCTCAACAGAAGAACACACTGGCCTTTGATGCAGATGCATTTAGCTGATTAAATAGTTTGTAAAATGTGTGGGACTTTTCTCCCTTTGTCAGATTGGCGAGCAACAAGAAAAGAAGACTTATGCATTGGAAAATAGTGGGGGGGGGGCTTTTGTTGAGAGATACTTTTTGGAAGCTGAAATATTAAAATCTAGTCACTTCTAAGCAAACATACAGTCTGTGAGATAACAAAACATTCAAGCATATGTTGATTAATTAGATGACAATGGAATATTTGGCCAATGAATCAAAGTTTAGTTCTACATGATGCCAAACATCTGGATATTTAGAAGCAGCTGTTTGGCATCCTGTGGACCAAATAGAAGCATCATTGTACTGCTGTGGCTCTAGATTGCTTTCTGTCTAATCTGCCCCACTGTCCCTAAGATACAGTCCCACAAACACGGTTGATAAACCAGGGCAGATACTAGTTTGGGTCGAGGTCAGGTAGTAAAGTTGATGGAGACAGAATTTCTCATTGGGATTCAGATCTAAGGAGCAGATGTGAGGCAGATTTATTAGAAAGACTGAACCTCCTAAATGCAACAGTTCAGAAAGCCACGGTGCACCAGTACAAGACAGGAAGTAATATGGAACCCAGGACAAAAGTGATACCTCCTTGTTTCACCTTTTGCTGTCAATAGCATGGAGTAGTGAAAAGAGCATAGGACCAAAATCTAAAGGAACTGGGCTCTGCTCCTGGCTCTGCCGCCCTCTTACACATATGACCATGTGCCCACTCTCTGAAACTCAACTTGCTTTTTTTTTTTTTAAGTCTTTATTGAATTTGTTACTATATTGCTTCTGTTTTATGTTTTGGTTTTTTGGCCGCGAGACATGTGTGATCTTAGCTCCCTGACCAGGGATCGAACCCACACCCCCTGCATTGGAAGGTGAAATCTTAACTAGTGGACCACCAGGAGAGTCCCCTCTTTTTTTTTTTTAATTGGAGTATAGTTGATTTACAATGTTGTGTTAGTTTCAGATGTACAGCAAAGTGAATCAGTTATACGTATACGTATATCTACTCTTTTCTTGGATTCTTTTCCCATATAGGTCATTACAGAGTATTGAGAACAGTTCCCTGTGTTATATAGTAGGTCCTTATTAGCTATCTATTTTATGTATAGTAGTGTGTATATATCAATCCCAATCTTCCAGTTTATCCCTCCCCCCGCTGCCCTGGTAACCATAAGTTTGTGTTCTACATCTGTGACTCTATATCTGTTTTGTAAATAAGTTCATTTGTACCAATTTTTTTAGACTCCACATAAAAGGGGTATCATATTCGTCTTTCTGTGTCTGACTTACTTCACTCAGTATGACAATCTCTAGGTCCATCCATGTTACTGCGAATGACATTATTTCATTCCTTTTTATGGCTGTGAAACTCAGCTTTCTAACAGGTAAACTAGAGATAGTGATAACTATCTCAAAGAACTGTTGAAAGGTTCAAGTGAAACTACTGACATGCTCCATAAACAGTAAAGTGGTACAAAATGTAAATGATCAGGAACAGTTTTTTTTCATTCCCACTTTTTGATATCATGTAAAATTTACAGTGATTAGCTAAAATGATGGGAGCTACAGGTAAGAATATTTCAGAGAGTTCCTGGTGGGCATGGGGTGTCCAAAAAGGTGCTTGGAGACCCTAATGGAGAAGAGCTTGGGGTTTGGAGAAAAACAGACCTGGGTTTGAGATCCTGCTTCAGTGTGGTTTAGCTGTGTGTCCTTGGGCAAGTTACTTCTCTGCTCTGGTTTCCTGACTTGGGAAGTGGGGCTTATGATAGTAGCTGCCTCAGGGGGCTGTGGGGACTAAAGGAGATAACGCTGCCAGAGCTCCCCACCTGGCTCAAAGCACACGCACAGGAGCTGCTTGCACCAGGAAGTGTCCCATCACTGAATGGGCTCAGGGAGAGGCTGAACCCCAGTCTCTCCAAGGCATCGATGGTGTGTGAAGAGGTTGGGCAAAACGACTTCTAAATTTCCTTCAAATTCAAAACTTCCCTGAGTTTCTGACATCAAAATACTGAATTGGAGGAAAGCAACAAGAAATGAATTTGATCCTTGGAAAAGATGATTTCACTTACGTGCAGAATGAGAAACTATATATGAATAAACATAAAGCACTGCTCTCCAAAGCTCTTTACTGGCACTGAACCCAGCCCATTACTTAGCAAAGCCCAACACAACTCACCAGCTTGTTCACACTGTCCTGTGCTTTCAAGTGTCAGAATTTCAACTTCTCCTGCTCTTGTTGGGTTGGCCCCAGTACAAGATAAGGGACCAGAGGATCTTGTTGGCAAGTGAAAGAGTGAAAACAGTAACAGCAGTTATCAGGGTAACTGTGCCATTCAACCCAACTTAGGTTGTAATTACTGGCTGCACAGATAAAGTTCTTCGGGGCGGAGCTATCGATGTTTCTCGCTTTGCAAACAAAACACTATTCTTCCCGTTAAACTCATCTTTTAGGAGAGAGAAAGGACAGCCCAGCTTTGGACACTGAGCCCTTGTTGAAAAATCTGTGCTGTGGAGAGAAAAATTCTTCTTAGCAAATGTATATTTCTCTTTGTCAGAAGTAGAGTGAACTGTGAGGACCTCAATAAACATAAGCTACATTTAAATATTTTTTTCATATTTTCTTAACTTCTTTCACTCATTTTTTTTTCAGTGCCCACTATGTACTCAGAACACTGCTAAGTCTTCTGCATGTTTTGGTGGGGCTTCTCCACCTGCTGGTCCAGATCCACTTTTCCACCCTGCTCTGGGTGCCCCCCAGGAAGCTGAACTTCTCTGGATGCATCCCCCAGGCTCCACTGACTTCTGGTGTGTAGTTGAGTTTGATCATTGGGAGGCAACAGCAAGCGTCAGAAACATGAGAGGAGAGAGAGATTAGGTTATCTATTTCCAGACTCCCATCTCACATCTGCTCCCTGAGTTTCAGCTACTGAAAATCCAGGACCTGCACTGAGTTGTTGGCAGTCTTGGGAGGTCTCACCATCCCTTCTGATTTCTTTTAACCCTGCTTGCACCTCTGTAAATAATCCATTAAATAAGTGGCCCTTTAGAGTGTGCCATCTGTTTTTGTTTGTTTCTTTTTTGCTCAGATTCTGACTGATATACATGCTTATTTCCAAAGAACTGTAACCAGGAAAGACATAGCTACTTGGAGGCCAAGGGTGTAAAGAGCCAGTGTGGGTCCTACATTCATCAGGAAGCAAAGACCTCCAAGATGTCAGAGATGCCATTTGGAAGCAGCCCAGATCCTTGATCACCCTTGGAGGAAAGCCACCTGCCCCCCTCAGACTGTGACATGAGCAAGAAGTAAAATTTTATCAGGTGAAGCCATTGAAATATTGGGGTTCATTTGTTACTGCCGCAGAACCTATTGTATCCTGACTAATCCTCTTATCTAATTTAACCCTTATGACCACCCTGTGAAGTAGATACTAATATTAATCCTCATCTTATAGCAAAGTGCTTAAGGAACTTGCAATGACACCAGAAGCAGCAGAACTGGTGTTCCAGCCAGATCTTTCTGACCCCAAAGCCTAGTACAGTTTTCCCCTAAACTGTACTCTTTTATGTGGGATAGGGAGACTATCTTTTCTCCATGTGTAGGAAGACGTACTCTCTACCAGTGAATCTTGCAAATGGCATGAGCCCAGGACAGGCCTGCTGGCCACATAGACAGTACATCCAGCAAATATTGAGGGACCTCTCCTGAAGCTGAGAGGTGAGTAGAGATCTCCTTAATACTCTAGCTCACCTTCCCTGGAAAAGAAGGATATAGGATTTTTTTTTCCCCTTGCTGCAGGCCTTTAAATTATTCGTATGGAAGTATCACAGTTTTCCATCCTTCTCTGGAATGAAAACTGTAGCTCTTTCTTTGTTGCCCTTATTGAGTATATTTCTTCAGAGAGACTAGGGACCCATTTATAGCTATTTATTTTAAAAATATGATTCTTAATGTGCATAATGCCACTGAATTGTACACTTAAAAATGGTTAAAATGGTAAATTTTATGTTACATACGTTTTACCACAATAGAAAAAATTGTTTTAAAATACGATTCTTCAAATTTTGATTGAAAAAGGTACAGGACTGCATCCTTGCCATGGATGATTTGCTTTTGAAAATGCATGTTCAGTGCCTTTCCAGGGTTTCATTATCAGCTGGAGGAAACAGGCTTTGTCACTTGCAGGAAGAAATCATTGACTCTAGGTCAGATCAGTTCCTTGCATTGAACAATAATGACTGTTTTTTCTGTTACCGAAGGAAATTCAGCCACACAGTGACTTCTGAAATTTTGTGCATAGGAAGGAAAAGCCAAAGGAGGGCTTGGTGGCCCAAGCCGGAAATGTGACCTATTGAGCTTTTCTGAGGCAATGAGGTCAGAGAATCCTTTTTCCCTTTAAGCTGGATGTGCGAAGCCTCAGCAGTTTGCATTCTATGGCTTTGTAGAGGATGAACTCGAAGGCTAACATTCTGATCCAAATGTCCTATGTGTTTCCCAGGATCAGTTTGCCCTGGCTTCTTTTGCTGAGTTTTCAATGCATCTGGAGTAGGTCTTAGTGTGTGGAAACCATTCTCTCCTACTTATGTTTTCTTAGACATGAAGGTGCTCCTTGGAAAAGAAGGCAGGAATTTACTTGGAAAAGCCAGCCCTTTTATTTAGAATAGTGTCTGAACCAATACATACTTGCCCAGGGTCCTTAAAAAGACTTGACTTGTCGGGTGAAGGGGGAGTTTGCGGTCCGATTCTCTGTGTGGTGTCCGAAGCCAAAATAGGCAGAGAAGGGGACTAGACTGAGGTGGCCACCACCTGTTGTTTGCTTCCTGTTAGACCCGACCTCGACTCTTGGTCGGAGTGTCCAACAGACCATGTCAAGAGTGGCCTTATCCCCACTCTGTCCTTAGGGATGACATGTTTTTGAACGGTCACGCATTTCTACAAAAAGGATGAGAATTCATTTCTACCAAGAGGATGAGAATTCTCAATCCAGTCTGAAGCTTTTATTTTAAGGGCTGACGAGCTGCAGAAATTTTCCACTAACCAGCCCATATCCATTTCCTGCCCTTTTCTGTCCTGCTCTGATCCTGACGTGCTCTGAAACTACTTAACCTGGAGGCTTGCAGAGACTTGAGTCCCTTTTAATGCTTCAGTAGTGACAGGGTTATGGTTTGTGGCAATGACATTTTACTCTGAAAGAGATTATCTAAGCTTTTGTCACCCAGCGGCCTCAGCATCACCGGGAACTTGTTAGGAAGCTCAGGCTGCACCCAGACCTCCTCAATTAGAGTCTGCATTTCAACAAGATTCCAGGCAATTGGGGTTTTCGAAAAGCACTCTTGTAACCCACACATGACTGAGGTCACTGGATACTATTCCACGCGCAGAGCCTAGATGCAAAAGGATTGTTAGGACAGAGGGTCTCTCGAGCCGGCGGCTCTCCCCTTTCCGACACACCCTGGCCACGTGCGCAGCTCGGCGCTCTGCGTCCCCTCCGCTGCGCACCCGCTGGCCGGTGGGGAACCCGTGAGCCTGGGCTCCCTGCGGGCCAAGGCGCTGCTCACTGAGAACGTGGCGTCGCTCGGAGGCTAGACGGCCCGGGACCACACCCAGATGAATGAGCTGCAGCGGCGGCACCTCGGGGGCCCCGGGCCTGGTCGCGCTCGGCTTCCCGAGCAAGCAGTTTAGGCAACAGGTGCGCAGGGCGGAGCGGGGGTGGGAGCGCGACCCGGGTCAGGAGCGCCGGCGGGCCCCGCGGCTGCGCGCGCCCTGGGCGTGGAGAGGCGGGCCTCCGGCTCGCTTCCCGCCGGCGCTCGTCCCGCCTGGCGTTCAAGTTCACCCAGGGGTTTTGCAAGAAAGGCAACAGTCCAGTGACTCATGGGCAAACTCCATGTCTGCGGTCAGAAGGCTTCCCCTCCCGTCACGGTCCCGGGTCCCAGCTGCTCTTCTCTCCCGCGGGAAAATGCCAAGAACGAGGAGATCCTGAAGGGCCTCAGGTACGTCCGACCAGACGGCGGGTTCGAGCCCGGGCTCAGGCTCCGGGCCAAGGGCGAGGGGAACGGCGCGCAGGCGCACCCGCTCTTTGCCTCCGCGAGGCGCTGCGCACGGCCAGTGTCGACGCCCCTGCCCTCGTGACCGACCCCGAGCTCCTCGCCTGGTCTCCGGCGTGTCGCAGCGACGTCCCCTGGAACTTCCAGAAGCTCCTGGTGGGCCTGGACGGTGTGCCGTGCACACGTACAGCCGCCGCTTTCTGACCCTCGACCTCGAGCCTGCCATCGAGGCCCTGCTGCCCCAGGGGCCCCGCTGTGCCCCGGGCGCCCCTCCTACCCCTGCTGCTTGGCAGTCACAGCGCTGCCCTCTGGGGATTTGATCCGTGAAGGTGTTTCCTCTAAACCTGCGTGGAGGAACGCCTGATGTCCGGGAAAATCCCCCGAGATGGGCGCTGGTCCATCCCAGCCTCCCCTTTCCCAGACCACAGCCCCTCACTAAAAAAGTGCTGAGTGTCAGGGGGGAAAAAAAAAAAAAGACAGGACAGAGGGTCAACTATGAAGTATTTCAGTGATAGGCTGGTGAAAGCAGAGGAAAATTGGGTTAGCTCCCCTTTGATCACTACTTCCTCTCAGGCATCTCATGAAATCCTGTTCTATTTTCCCTCTTCAGCCCAACTCTAAAGAATCTGGTAGTCATTCATCCTATAATAAATGGATGGGAGGATACTTTTTCATTCCATCAAAGCCAAACATTCATTAAGTGTCTCTTACGCACCAAAAAGTGCTTTTCAGGAAGAAATGGTGAACTAGAATGGAAAAAGAGAAGGCTGGTGGGAGAAACTGAGAAATAATTAGGAGATAAATTAGCCAGAATTTAGTAACTGGTGTTGTGGTTCTGGGGTGGGAGGGTGGGTTTGAAGGAGAGCGTGGAGATGAGGTGATTTCTCAATTATTAGCCCGTGTGGCTGGGATCGAGGTGGTGCCAATACCCTGAGACAGAGGAGACAGCCGGAGAAGGAGCACGTTTAGGGAAGAAGAGGATGCGTTTCGCATTGCCCAGACTGAGCCAGACATCTCATGGGCATTTGGATATATGTGTCTGGAGAAAATTGAATTTCGAAAAAGAAGAACTAACCAGGAAACATATGATTGACCTGGAGCTACAGAGTGGGGATAAGTGGCTTATTCCTCTAAATTTGAGAATAAAATAAAGGACAGCGCCCTCCTGACAACCTGTAAGCTTGAGTGGTGTCAGGTCCACTCTGCAATGTTTTTCTTCCTGGGAGCAGGGCCGGGCACTCGACTTCTTCTCATCTCGCTAGAGCACATCCTCCCTCCACACCGGCCCTCGAGGCTCCTTACCCCACGCCAGGATGAGGAGGAGGATGTGGCAGCCCCGGTCCCCATTCTTTGTAGTTCCTGGACATGGCACGTAAGCCTTCGGTTTGCGGTTTTTCACACCAATCCCTATAGGAAACAAGAGGAGGAGAAAGATGGGAGCAAGAATAAAAGTGGTCTCCTGTGTAGTATTTCTACTTGGAGTAAATAGATTTTCTGAACCATTCAGCTTGGTACTTTTCCTGGACATCAAAGGTGCCCCTGGGGAATTAAATGGGAAAGGAAACTTAGGTTGACTGACTTGACTGAGAGTTAAAACAAAGGGAGTTCTAATAATGAAAATGATGGAATGCATTTTCTTCCCAGATTAATAGGTTGCTCTCTGGGTTTTTTTGTTTCTTTGTTTCTTTTAGCTTTGTTTTGTTTTCTTCTTTATTCTTTTTTTTTAATTAATTTATTAATTAATTTATTTTTGGCTGCATTGGGTCTTCGTTGCTGCACATGGGCTTTCTCTAGTTGTGGCGAGTGGGGGACACTCTTTGTTGCGGTGAGCAGGCTTCTCATTGTAGTGGCTTCTCTTGTTGCGGAGCATGGGCTCTAGGCACGCGGGCTTCAGTAGCTGTGGCACACAGGCTCAGTAATTGTGGCTCACGGGCTCTAGAGCGCTGGCTTTCTCTAGTTGCGGCGAGCAGGGGACACTCTTCGTTGCGGTGAGCAGGCTTCTCATTGTAGTGGCTTCTCTTGTTGCGGAGCATGGGCTCTAGGCACGCGGGCTTCAGTAGTTGTGGCACACAGGCTCAGTAATTGTGGCTCATGGGCTCTAGAGCGCTGGCTCAGTAGTTGTGGCGCACGGGCTTAGCTGCTCTGTGGCATGTGGGATCTTCCCGGACCAGGGCTCGAACCCATGTCTCCTGCATTGGCCGGCGGATTCTTAACCACTGCGCCACCAGGGAAGTCCCTTTTTTACTCTTATTTGCCCTTCTCTTGGGACCAAATCTTGACTCTTGTACAAAATCTCATGCACGCAGATCGCTGTCTGTGAGGTCCTCGTTGCTCCAGAGAATGAAATCAGAGCCTCCAACTATAGGTATTAACACAAGGCTACAGAACTCAGATAAATGAATTTCAAATGCTGCCCTGTGCGTGATGAATAACAGTTCCTTGCACTAAACAGGATATAGGATTTATGTGACATTTTGTGCTGAGAAATAGTGTCACTAACCAGGCAAATGGCTTGTGGTTTCTCCACTTTTCTCTCAAATGATAAAAATATTCATTTTCTCCTCTTTTTGACAAAGAAAGAAAAAAACCTGGACCATTAGCCCTTTAGCCTTCCTTCGAAGATTTTGTGCAGCATGAAGTAATGCTGGAATTTTTAAAGTGAAATTAAGTAATAAAAAGACTAATCTGAATAGTTCCTCTCACTTGGCCATCCTTCACCCGCAGTTACTCAAAGTAGCTCAGGTGAAAGTCATTTCTCCTGATTTACCAGAATAGTTGTTGTAAGGTGATCATAGTTTCTTGGAAAGGCTTCTGGGAAAATCCTTTGGATTTTTCAAATCGGAGATAAACATCACCCGTTATATTTGATCGCTAGAGGTAACTGGTGGACTTTTGCCTAACAGCAAAAATAATCAGTGCAATTTCTTTACACACATTCACTCAATAACATTCCTTGACATCTACGGTGAACACAGATTATGCTTGGTGTGAAGAGATTCCTGCTCTGCGGAAATACATGTTCTTGGCAGGAGACAGATATGTAGTGATGAAAACAATGTGAGAGTGATGTGATAGAATGATGTAGAAAGGGCCAAGGGAGTGTGGAATAGAGACGTTCTAATTTTGTGGAAAGGAGAGAGGATGAATCGGGAAGCGTCATAGTAGAGGTAACATTAAAGCAGGGTCTTGAAGAATCAGCAAGAGAAGGGCAGGTAGCATGGGCAAAGGGAGCAGAGTGAGAAGGCCATGGGTTTAAGGTATATGTGTGTTTAGGATATGAGGTGTATGGGAGGGAAGGAAAAGGAGGGCAAGGACCTGATTGTGACTGTCAGGTGGGCTAGGTCAGGAAGTTTAGATGTTATCCTACAGGTAGTGATGCGCTGCTGTGAGGGTTTTAATCAGGTAACTGCTGCTTTCTTGTATTTTCAGAAAAACACCCAGATACTCTATTTTCACACTCTGGCACTCTGGCGCTACAGAAATAAACAGAGTAGGATTACACAATTTATAAAATGTTGCTTACTCTTGGGATGTGAAGGTCTGGTCCTATCTAGTTCCAGGTCTCCCTTTCTGCTTACGTATGCAAAGCACACCCACATGCTTGCACGTGGACGTACCTATGTGAGCAGGGGTGGGGATGGGGGATGAGGATGATACCCCTGGACACCTACCAGCCAAGAGCACATGCCTAGACATCTAACTTCCTCAGTGTCTACCCACCCTTCTCGACTGGCGTTCCTCCATAACATTAACCCTTAATGCCTTAAGGTATCTGATATATTTTTGATAGATCAACTTCTCTCTTATGTATCTAGAATGGAACTAGCTATGGACTTGGGAGAACTGAGAAAACAGTCACTCAAATCACTTTCTGTGGGGCTTAGTACTTCATACCCTTCCAGTTAAGAAAACCTGGAGAGGGACTTCCCTGGCGGTCCAGTGGTTGACTCCGTGCTTCCACTGCAGGGGGTCTGGGTTCGATCCCTGGTCGGGGAACTAAGATCCCTCTTGCTGCGTGGCATGGCCAAAAAAAAAAGAAAAGAAAAAGACTAGAGACAGGGAGAAAAGTTAAGATGGTACCGCAGTGGTCCAGGAGTTGGATGTATTGTCTTTGCATGGTTCCCAACAGAAAGACGGGCCCCGTAACACAGTAACAATGTCTGTGCTCTGCAACTATGTTCCCAGCCATAACGGACTGCTTTAAGGGAAGATATCTCACCCAAGTACACCAATCAGATTCTCTCACCTGAGAATTTGAAACTTGGAAAAGAGTCACAAAAATTGGGATCCTTTGAGCTGATTCAGTATGGCAGAACTCAGGAACAATGCTGTTGAGATTCCTGGTGCTGTCTTGCTTTCTGCTTTCTGGAGGCTTGATTGTTAATTTCTTTCTAAATTTCAATTTTAATATATTTATTCCATCACAAACATTAAAATGAAAAAAATAAATTACAAAGTAAATCCTCCCCCTGAGGCAGGAGATAGATGGGCCCCAGGCTGAACAGTTTCTCCCCTGTGGACAAACACTCCAAAATGGCAGGAGAGAGGAGCTGAGCCCTGCCCAGATGAGAGATAAAAGACCACCCATTCCTCCTTCTCAAAGTCAAGGAGACCTCCCTGACTACACATGCGCAGAAAGGCTCCTCGGAGGTCAAAAGGGAGGGGGCATCACTTCATAGTAAGTTATGTCAACCTACCCATAGGCCTCTTTGCTAGAATCCATCTTGACTAAGAGGTACGTGCCCACACATGGGAGGACCCTGAGAGACACCAAATACAGACTCAGAACCAGGCAAAGCAAGATGATTGGCCAAAGGAAACCCAGAAGAAATGCCCTGTAAAAGTGATTCAAACTACCACGAGTGTGGGACTCTCTCTGAGCCTGCCCATGTGTCTATCCACACGTACTCGTTTCCCTCCTAATAAACACTTTACTTGCTTCACTACTTTCTGTCTCTATGTGGAAATTCATTTCTACAGAGCTGATGGGCCAGGGCCTTGTTGCTGACCACTGGTCTACTGGCTAGGATTCAGTGCTCTCACTGCCATGGCCCAACTTCCATCTCTGGCCAGGAATCGAAATCCTGCTTCAAGCTGCTGTAGGCCGAGGCCTCCCAAGATCACCCCCATATATACATTCTGTCCATTATTTATAAAATTAGACTTTATAAAAACATATAGAAGTATATACATATATGGGGGCCATATACTGTTTTATAATCTGGGTCAGAGCTTTTTGGTTTGGTTTTGTTTTGATTTTAGTCAAAAAATATATTGTGGTTGTCTTTCCATGTCAATTGATACAGAACTTCTTAATGCTTTTTAATGGTTTCATAACATTCCATTACATAGAGCATAATTTATTGATTGTTAATTTCTTCCTGGGCTTCAATTAGAAGCATTCCTAAAATCTTAATACTGAGTAAACAGTAAAAGGCCTATGTAAATCTATGAAGCATAAAGATGAAGAGTCAGAAATAAGCCCCATCTTTTTTTAAAAAATATATTTATTTATTTATTTGGCTGCACTGGGTCTTAGTTGCAGCACATGGGCTCTTTAGTTGTGGCATGCGGACTCTTAGTTGCAGCATTCCCTGACCAGGTATCAAACCCAGGCCCCCTGCATTGGGAGCACAGAGTCTTAACCACTGGACCACCAGGGAAGTCCCGAACCCTCATCTTTATGATCAATTGATCTTCAACAATGACGCCAAGACAATTCCATGGGGAAAAGAATAGTCTTTTCAATAGATGGTTCTGTGATAACTGGATATCTACATGCAAAAGAATGAAATTGCATGCCTCCCTCCCACCATACAAAAAAATTAACTCATTGATCAAAGGCCTATATATAAGTATTAAAACTATAAAACTCTTAGAAGAAAACTTGGGTGTAAATATTCACGGTCTTGAATTAGGCAATAGTTTTCTTAAACATGACATCAAAAGCACAAGCAAGAGAAGAAAAAAATAGATAAATTGCACATCATCAAAATTAAAAACTTTTGTGCTTCAAAAGGCACCAAAAAAGTGAAAAGACAACCTACAGAATGAAAATTTTTTGCAAATCATATATCTACTAAGGTACTTGTATCTAGAATATATTAAAAACTCTTACAACCTAATAATAAAGACAACACAATTAAAAATGGGCAAAGGATTTGAGTAGACATTCCCCATTTGTACAAGAAGATGTATAAATAGCCAATAAGCATATAAAAAGATGCTCAACATCACTAATCCTCAGGGAAATACAAATCAAATCAACAATGAGATCCACTTCATACCCACCAGGATGATAAAATCAAAAAGACAACTAATAACAAATGTTGGCAAGGATGTAGAAAAATTGGAACTCTCAGACGTTGTTATGGTAAGAACATACAATGATGCAGCCACTTTGGAGAATGGTCTGACAGCTCCTCAAAAGGTTAAACAAAGAGCTACCACATGACCCTGCAATTCTCCTTCTAGACATATACCCAGGAGAAATGAAAAAGTATGCCCATACAGAAAATTGTACATGAATGTTCATAACAGAATTATTCATAATGGCCAAAAAGTCAAAACAACTAAAATGTCCATCAACTGAAAAATGGACAAATAAAATGTGGTATATCTATACAATGCAGAATTACTTGAAAACAAAAAATTTAAATACTAGTACATGCTACAGCATGGATAAACTCTGAAAACATTATGCTCAGTAAAAGAAGCTAGTCACAAAAGACCTCATATTATATGGTTCCATTTATATCTAATGTCCAGAATAGGCAAATCTATAGAGACAGGGAATAGATTGCCCTGGGCTGGAGGGAGGAGGGAAGGGTTGTTGGGGAAAACTGGGGAGTGCTTGCCAGTGAGTTTCTTTCTGGAATGATGAAAATGTTCTAAAATTGACTATGGTGATGGTTGCACATATCTGTGAATATATTAAAAACCATTGAATTGGTTTACATGGGTGAATTTTATGAAATGTGAGTTATATCTCAGTAAAGCTGTTATTTAGAAAATCTGTGAAAGTGGGTAACGAGATGATTTTGTAAACTCCTCAGCAAGTTTAGGGGTTCTGCAGAGACTCCGCTAGGGCTCAAGGCTCAGGCTCACAGGTTTAAGGATCTGGGGTCTGGTGACAGCCGCGACACCGCAGTCCCATGAGGCATCTCTAGCGTTGCTTTAGCAGCATTTTAGTGTCCAGTTGTGCTTGTCCTCTGATCCCAGGGCCCCAGATCTCCAGGGAATAGATAGATTCTGGCTCTGAACCTGAGCCCCAGGTGACGTTTCATTTGGCCTTTGACCTCAGCAGCTGGAGCCTAATATTCTTTGTGCAGAAAATGAATCAGTTCACTCTGTCTTTGCCATGATGATCAGGGCAGAACAACATGGCCATCTGAGGCCAGCACTGTCTGCCATTAATCAGAATAATTCAGAATAACCAAGATAGGGCTCTGTAAGGCCTACACTGTCAGGTTAATGAATGGGAGGAATAAAAACCATGTTTCCAGACCTGGCGAGAGTAGTTTGGAAACTCAGTTATGCCATGCAGACCATGTAATTCACCATTAATATTCCTAAGGAGAGATCTCCAAAATGGAAGGTGCCCACCCCAAAGGGGGCCAGTCTACTGGGGTACAACAGCATCATATTAGAATTTCTATGCATTCTTTATTTAATCTTTTTTAAGTTTCTATTTTTTCAAATTAATTATTTATTTATTTTAAATTTTTTCGGCTGCGTCGGGTCTTCGTTGCTGCACACTGGCTTTCTCTAGTTGCGGCAGGGCTACTCTTCGTTGTGGTGTGAGGGCTTCTCATTGCAGAGGCTTCTCTTGTTGCGGAGCTCTAGGTGCATGGGCTTCAGTAGTTGTGGTGCATGGGCTCAGTAGTTGTGGCATGCGGGCTCAGTAGTTGTGGCACACGGGCTTAGTTGCTCTGCAGCATGTGGGATCTTCCTGCACCAGGGCTCAAACCCGTGTCCCCTACATTGGCAGGCGAATTCTTAACCACTGTGCCACCAGGGAAGCCCCTGTTTTTGTTTTTTAATATAAATAATATTTTAGGAAAATTGTACACATATATTACTTATACATGGATAAATTAATGTAAATGAAGGTGCTCAAAAGCTTATTGTTTTTTTTTTAAAGAGCTATTCTTTTTTTAAATTAATTAATTAATTAATTTTTTTTGGTTGTGTTGGGTCTTCGTTTCTGTGCAAGGGCTTTCTCTAGTTGTGGCAAGCGGGGGCCACTCTTCATCGCGGTGCGCGGGCCTCTCACTATCGCGGCCTCTCTTGTTGCGGAGCACAGGCTCCAGACGCGCAGGCTCAGTAGTTGTGGCTCACGGGCCTAGTTGCTCCATGGCATGTGGGATCTTCCCAGATCAGGACTCGAACCCGTGTCCCCTGCATTAGCAGGCAGATTCTCAACCACTACACCACCAGGGAAGCCCTCAAAAGCTTATTGTTGATGGTTGTAAGCAATTTTTTAAAAAAAAGTTTAGGGACTGCTGCTCTAAAGGATGTTGTGGCTTTCTGCTAGATGGAGGAATAAAGATTGACTTAAATGATACCTTAATTCACGTTTGAGACCTAGCCCCCAAAGAAAAACTAGTTCAGAATACCTGTTTGCAAAGATTTATTTTTTAGTATAAATTCATCTTAAAAGAACTCAGATCTCTAGAGTTCAAACTGTCTCCCCACAATGGATGAGCGCAAACCCCACATGGCTGGCCCTGCTTGGGTTCCTAAGTTCCTAAGTCCCTAAGTCCCTCTTCTTCACTAATTGGGCAGTTAGTCCCGCTTTTATAGGTTCACCCTTGCCCTTGTCTGAAGGATCTACCCTGACTTTAAACTTAAGGATTTTAGACCTATGTTCTTGGCCAAAGTTATCAACTTGCCTTCATTGCTAGTCTAACTTCAGGCCACTTCTCCAGTTCTGAGAACTGAGCTTGTGTTTTGATCCTGAGACCCACTGCAATCAACACTCTAGTTCTAGTAATTGAATCCTATCTTGTACCCCGTATCTAAGTCTGAATCCGAAAGCCCATCTACTACTCTGTCCTATAAGACTGAGAACCACAAAGGCCTCACCAGTCTCCAGGCAAATGATTAGGGCCTGGGTACCTGCTGACACAATTTTCAGTGTTTTGGATTCTTGGAATGTTTACATGTAAATGACAAAATGAAGCTGTGCCTAATTATCTCAAGTATTCTCATAGTATACTATAATATACTAATAATATCTGGTTGTTAGTACCAGATATTAGTAACCAGAAGGAATGTTCTTGATCAGCATTTAAATGTCCTCTTTAGTAAACAAAACTCGTCTTTTTAAGAATGCAGAGCTGCTGCACAGCACCAATTCCCTTTCAGTTTAAAGCAAAATCAAAGACACTTCCAAGTGTATACAATCTGGAGACCATAGATAGCACCAAGCAGCTAAGCTCCCTTGGAGAACCAGGCATTACTTACAATGGTGAGGAATTTAGCTGTGGTCAGCCCACTCCCTGAACTTTGCACACCTGCAGATAAGCTCTCTGCTTTTCTATCTCCAATCCTTCTTAGGTTGACGCTAAAAAACTGCTTCTATGAATTTACTTAGCTCTAATTTCTATTAGCTATGTCTTTTTCTGCTTCCTAACTATGTTCACTTTTCATATGCTCTCCAGATGAAAAAAAAATTATCTGTAGGAAACACACCCAAGAGTTACCATAAAATGTTCTAAAGGGAATTTAGATCTGTCTCACTTGTATGTCTGGGCTCTCTTTTAACTCCTTCATACCCCTGAGCACATCCCCATTCATTAGATTTCACAGGTGACTAAGAGACCTGGATTTTATTCCAGCTCAGGTGGAGTCTTGTTGATCGAGACCCACTCTACCTTACCTAATCACGCCTGTCAGAGAGGCAGGTTTGCTCTCTGATGACCTAACAGCCAAACAACTCCTGGAGGTGTACCCAGAAGTCACTACACCTTGTAGAGTTACTTCACTTATCTGTTACCTCATATCTTATATTGTCACAGTGATCTACCTCACAGGATGATTGTTGGAGTAATGAGTAAGTGTTAAAATTACTACAAAACATTCTTATTTCCCAGGTGTCATAATAACTAACCCACATATATCAAGTTCTTCAAATTTTTTGTAGAATATTTCATATGAATATTTGTGCAGAATATTTTCATATGACTGTACGAGGCAAAAGTCCTTTTTGATGTCTAACTTAAATTCCTCTTCAGTATTCCATCAGCCTTGCTCTCTCTAGGGGCGCTTACCATCACTAAGACTAGACCTTTCACTAGATGGAAGCTAATTGTGGCTTTCTCCAAAGTTTACCCAATAATAAATAACATTCAGATAAGAAAGAGGCCCTTTACATGTTTGATATTTTCTTTATTATTAGCACCTCACCTTTCAGAGCATAAACCATATACTGACTTTGAATTTTTATGAATTGCCTTCAATCAGCAGTAAAACTCATATGAAAGTGAACGGAAAGATTTGAAATTCTGAGAAGAGAAAGTAGAGCAAAACCAATTCAGGGGAAAAAATACAGTCTCTGATACCTGGAGTTGATTTACCTGGCAGCTTGCATTCTAGCTGTGGAAACCTGAGGAAGGTGTATGATTCCTCCAAGCTTCATTCCCTTGTCTGTAAGATGGATATATGCCTTAGGGTAAGGTTAATGTGCTGTAGCAAAGAGACCTAAAAATGCATCAGCCTAAAGAATATAGAAGCTTATTTCTAGCACATGTAATAATTCCTAGGTGAGTAATCAGGTTGACCAAGTAGCTCTGCTGAACAGCCATTTAAGGATCGAATATCATATTTAAATCCCACATGTAACCCCATAAGATTGTCTGCAAAAATCCATTCTTCATTCTTCTGGGGCATGTGGCGGCCCACCTATGCTGTGTCTCCTACTTTGTGACATGAAGTGGCAAGTAGTTTCAAAACACATCTTGAAAACATAAACTGTAAGGCAAAATTTGATGAATTTGATTACATAAAAATTAAACATTTTTGTGCCCATGCTGTAAGAAACCCAGGTCCTATGGTGGAACCATGGTGGATTGACAGGCCCAGCTGGGCTCCCAGCCAAGACTCAGCAGCAACTGACAGTGCCCCATCCCAGATGGAGATATGAGAGTGAAGAAGCCATCATGAAGTGGCTCCTCCAGCCCCAGCGACTCAGCTGATGCCACAGGGATCAATACTAACCGCCCAGCTGAGCACTTCCTGACCTGCAGAATACAAGAAAGACGAAATGGTTGTATGAAGTCCAAAGTTTTGGAACAGAGTTTAAGACAAAGTCTGAGTCAAAAAACATAGATCTGAGACTTATAAGCATATAAGTAGTGATTGAAAGTCCTGGAAATACAGAATATCTCTAAAGATGGAGAGTAATAAATAGGAGTCAGATGCCAACCTTTGTGGGTAGCCTGAGGAGGAGGAATCTGCAAAGGAGACTGGGAAGAAAGGAATAAGGAAGAGGACATGGAAAACAATTTTGCTTTGTCAACTTATTTTTACTAGTTTAACTCTCAGAGGATTACCTGAAAATCTAAGTTGACTCAGAGCAACACATTCATTCAAATGATACGTGTGTAGAACTGGTGTGAGACAGTTCAAAGCTTGGGGTGGTGGAAGTGACCAGATCAGGGCATGAAGCCCAGTACTCCATGTCTTTGCAATGTGTTCTTTCTTTCTTTCTTTCTTCTTCTTTAAGGTATACAGTAAAATTCACCCTTTATTGGTAAACAGTGCTGTGTGTTTTGAAAAATGAATATTGTTCTATCACCACCACCAAGTATCTCTTTAAAGCCAGCTCCTCTCCACCCACAGCCCTGATAACCAGTGTGATCTGTTGTCTGTCCTGGTAGTCTTGCCTTTTCCAGAATGTTATATTAATAGAATAACACAGAATTACTCTGTTTTGGTCTGGATTCTTTCATATAGAATAATGCCTTTTTTTAGATCCACCCACATTGTTGTGTATATCAGTAATCCATTCCTTTTTATTGCTGAGTAGTATTCTATTGTATGGATATACCACACTTTGTTTATCCATTCCGCAATTAAGAGAAATTTGTGTTTTTTATCCTGTTTTTGACAATTATGGCAAAAGTCACTCTAAAGATTTACATACAGGTTTTCATGTGAACATAAATTTTCATTTCACTTGGGTAAACACTTAGGAATGACAGTGCTAGGTCGTATGGTAAGTGTATGCTTAATTTTATAAGAAACTACCCCATTATTTTCTAAAGTGCCTGTACCCTTTTTGCAGTCCCACCAGCAGCCTGTGAGAAGTCCAGTCTCTCCTCCCCTGCACTTGGTATTCTCGGGTTGTTAGATTTCTTTACATTTGAGCCATCCTTGTAGATGTGTACCCCATGGAAGTTTTAATGTGCATTTCCGTAAGGACTAGTGACGTTAATGATCATCGTCTTTTCACGTGCTTATTTCCATTCGTCTATCTTCTTGGATCAACTGCAAGTAACAGAAAACTGATTTGATGGCTTAAACAACCAGGAGGGTTATGATCTGACAGAAGAAAAAGTCCAGAAATAGGACAGATCCTGGGCTCAATTTCTTCTTTTCCATGGATCTCTTGGTAACATCCTCAGCCTTACAGTAGACTTACCCTCAAGGTTGCTGCTGTAGGAGGTTTGAGACATAACATCCAGAAGACATCCAGAAAAGATACCCAGGGGAAGGAAGAAGGTCAGCTTTTCCTGTGGAAACGTATTAAGATCACTCCTCCATCCCCAAACTTCTTTAACACCTCACTGGTCAGAATTGGGTCACATTCCCATCTCTAAAACATTCACTCAGAAAGAGGAATGGAATTACCATTGACTGGCTTAAGCCAAGCGAGATTTACTACTAGACCTGGGAATAGGGTATCAGGAGAAATAGTGAAAGACTTTGAAATGAGCAAAATGAGCAAAAAGAAAGATTACAGGTCTAGCAGTCCTTCCAGATTTTCTCCACTTTTCCTTGCCTTTGGGCTATTTGAGAAATCTGTAAATTATAGAAAACTGTTAGTAATGTAAGTAATTCTTATCATGAGAAATGCAAACAAATTATGTGCAGTGGAATGCAGTTGGTCATTGCCTTGTGATTCCGTGCATCTGTTTGTAAATTCATCTCAGCAGTCCTCTTCTTCCTGTCTATGTATGATTATTTGAATTCTTCTCTGAACTGGTTATAACATCTTACTGGTTCTCTCATTATTGATTGGGTTAAATAAAATCTTTGACACATGTTTATTTTACATTTGAATGAGACATGATTTTATCTTCAAAAAAATTCTTTAACAAGAGTCACCTTTCCTGAGGGATAGGTTTCATCCTGAAATTTGGGACCCTAGAAGCAAGGAATAAAGCTGAGTAGGCAACCAAAAGTGTCTGCTGTAGAGATGGTCCCGAGAATATCAGTAAAGATGGGATTAATAATGTAGGCAAGGTAAGAGAGAATAACTATTTCCCTATTGAATAACTACTGAAGGAAAAAGTTGCCTGTGGATGAAAATACAGAACTCTTATGAGGAGGAGAAAGAGGTCAGAGGAGCTCACATCCTTTTCTGTTAGCTTAGAGAGAGCCGCAGAGAGCCTTGGTAAAAAACTATAGAGTAGTGTTACTCAAAGTGTGATTCCCACACTGACAGAACGGTAAGCAGCCCACCCAAGATACCTACAGAAATTTACAGTAAGTATTTAGAAACTTGTAGTGCTTTACTATTGCTGTGAAATGCAAATGTTTGGTCAGTGGACACATCTTACTGAACAGGGCGTGGACCAGTTTGGATGTTGTCAAACTCCTGTTGTGGGCAGGATGCAGTGTGAGCTGGAGGCCCGTCTCATGGGAAAGGTCCCCATTTACCATGTGATATTTTAAGGTTAGTTTGCCAACTGTAATGTGTAAAATGTGTAAAATCTGGGATCCACTTCTTTCCCTGAGAGATAAGTTACAGTTACTTTCATAGGATAGATTTGTTGCAACTGGATACTGAAAGGTTAGAGATAACTTTTGAAAGTACAGCATTATTTGCTTGTTTTCTTGCTGAAATTCCTTTGAAATCTCTTCTTCCATTCCTATCTATATATCTCTTTGAGATTAGCTTCTCTACTAGATGTGCTATTAAAACAAAACATAGAAATGGTTTAGATGTACATTGTCCTCTGTGGATGGTGTTATTATTTGCAACTTAGTTAACAAAAAAATAAATACATTTGTCGTATTAAAAACTTTAAATATCGATATACATGGTATTCATGAAAGTGTGCATAGAAGCATTTACTAATTGATATTTGGGGACAGAATAAAATAATGGAAGAAATTCTTGGAGAGACAAAATTGAGAATCATCACCTAGTTCAACCCACTTGAAGTGGTATTATTCATTGAGAAGTTAATTTATGTCCTATTTTCCTTGGATTCTTACCTTCTCTTTTGATTCTGGAAGATGGTTGGGGCTTTATATTCTTTTATTTCAAGGCCCAAAACAGAGGTTTCTTGGACATAACCCCACTAATACCACTACCTTCCTGGCATTTACTTTTTTTTTTCTTATTTATTTATTTGGCTGTGCCAGGTCTTAGTTGTGGCACGCGGGATCTTTGTTGTGGCATGTGGGATCTAGTTCCCCGACCAGGGATCGAACCTGGGCCCCCTGCATTGGGAGCCCGGAGTCTTACCCAGTGGACCATCAGGGAAGTCCCCTGGCATTTACTCTTAAAAGCCTAAAGTATCTTCCTAGGGGGACTGGGGAGGAGTGAATGTCTTTGTGGCAGGAAGTGGTAGAAGCTGTGATAATAGAGTGAGGAGAAGGCTTCTCCCGAGCCTGGAACATGGATGGGGTGAAGCACTGGTGACCTGAGCCTCCGTCCTTTGCAGCACTGTGAGGGGGTGACCAGGCTTTAAAAGGGTTGGAACACCAATGGTGGGTGGGCATCCTACATGGGGGCTCCCATGCCTGACCAGCACCCTATGCTTGGTTGGCAGAGAAAGATCAGAGTGACCCACCTTCGAAAGGCTTGGACAAAGGACAGAGCATCAATGCAGCTCTTGGACTAAAGACAGAGGGAACCTTTCTCAGATGTTGCTTGGGGAGAGAGGAGCCTATTAAGACTAAGACTAAATTTTCTGCCTCCCAGATAGGGTCAAGGTCAGAGTAAACTTGGCTTTAGAAAAACAAAAGAATATAATAGTATCTAGTGCACCCAAGGTCATGGAGTAAAGTTCGTATCTGCTTCATCATCATTATACAGACGATCACACTAAGTTTTGAGATTAGTGATATAGTGATTTCTCCAAGGTCACGCAACGGCAGAGGCCGTTGGTTTTTTTCTGTCACACGCTGACCCTGCTTAAGGTTGGTAGGCTAAGAGAAAACAGATCCAATCACAAAGCCATTTAATAATAATAATACCAACAATACCCCTGTGCTGGGGGGAGGGGTTACATTTATCTTCCAATTTAATTCTCATAACCCTATGATACCATTACGATCGATCCCCCATCTTACAGAAAACGGAACCTTGGGGACTTGAACTAGCTTGCCCAAGGCTGCATATCTAGGAAAGGCTGGTCCAGGGTTTAAACCAGGAAGTCTGATTCCAGAGCCTGCACACCTAACCACCACCCTATTCCTGCGGCTTCCCCACAAAACCAGGCTTCAAGGAATGAGGGCAAAAGACTTGCCATCTGTTTTCTATTCAACCAACCTGATTTACTTTAGGCTTGAGGCATTGAAAGTGTGCTGATACGAAATCCTATGTTAGTAGTCTATTTCAGTTAGGGGAAAGGGGGAGTTTTGTATCAATGATGTCCTTTATTTTTAATGTAAAATTCTTCTAGCCTCGCAGTGAACTGTGCCCAGACCCCAATTCTGCCTTTTCACTCTTTACCTCCAGAAAGTTTTCCAGCAGGGTGGGGATTTAAGCAATTGTGAACCTCCAGGAGAGTCTCACAGCTGAGGCACTTTGAAAATAGAACCATATTCTTTTATTGTAGGTTTGGCAAATTCTCTCAAAGTCAATATATTCCTTGTCTGGTTTCCAACAGCAATGCTTTTTGCCAGTGGTCACCTACGTGCGTCTCGTCCACCTTTGAGAGAGAAATAAAATTCTACGAACAAACCGGCTATGATTTTCTCCTTTCAGAAATCTAATTCCTTACGACCACATCACTGAGCAATTTCACGTGGTTGTAATTAAGATCACATTTCCCATACTTGGCTTTCTGGTCTCTGATAAACGGCATGAATGGAATATTCAAGTTCTAAACTCCCTGGACACACAGCCTGTTTTACTCCTGGCCTCTCACGATGCTGATCTCTCAGGTAAAGGAGGTGCTGTGAACTGAATGTTTGTGTCCTCTCCAAATTCCTCTGTTGAAATCCTAACCCCCAATGTGAGGGCATTAGGAGGTGGGGTCTTTGGGAAGTGAATAGGTCATGAGGGCTCCACCCTCATGAATGGAATTAGTGCCCTTATAAGAAAAGACCCCAGAAGAGCTCTCTCTCTCTCTCTTTCTGCCAAGTGAGGATGCAAGGCGAAAGTAGCCATCTGCAACCCGGAAGAAGGTCCTCACCAGAACCCACCCAACCATACGTGGCACCCTGATCCCGGATTTCCAGCCTCCAGAACAGTAGGAAATAAATTTCTGTTGTTTATAAGCCACTCAGGCCATATTCACATTTATGCAAAATATTATGAATATTTATATTTCTCATTTTATTAGAGGACAAAAATACACGTTAAACAATAAGAGCTAAGTCCCTTCAATTGTGACCTCTGCATTTGTACCTTGCGTTGCCCACGTTGTCTTAATCCAGAAAAGTGAAGTCTGGTGCCCTCTTGTGGTCTTTTACTTTGTTGTCCTGGGAAATTTTTATTCCACTAACTTGCATCGAGCTTTCTCTGTGGAGGAAGACTGCTTCCTTGAGAATCATTGCTTCTTCCGCTAGCCATGTCTCTCAACAACTTCAAATTGGAAGAGTCCACCCAACCAAAGATGTAGTCAGGCTCAATGTGATTTTTCTGTTAGCAGCCAGGGCAGATACTTTGAGGTCCTATGGAGTTTCTCTAAAGAAAGAGAATGTACTTAACAAGATAATTCCAAAATATTGACAGGTCAAGTCCATCCTCATGCCTCTGGACCCTCAGAAGACCAGCAGCTCATCTTGCAAAGCTGCCTAAGTGTCAGGAGGAAAAGGTACATTTTCCATAGCCTCTTTCTGCACTTTGGAAAGTGATGAGTCAAACCAAACCCTTGATGCAATTAAGAGTTAAAGAGAGCTGTAAGCACTGCCTTTTTCCTCTGATACAGATATGTGAGGAGGGTAGGACTCAAGGCACTGATAAAGAACATGGGCTCAGAGGTTAGGCTTGCCCTAAGTCACATGGCTTATGAGTGATGGAGCCAGAACTAGAACGTGGGCCCGTGACTCCCAGTTCCACGCTCCATTCATTGCATCGTGCGGTGCTTCCTCTTGGCAGGGAGCTCGACTCCTGTCCTTGATATTTCGGCTGTCTGTGTACCACATACACATAATATTCCAGTAAACATTAAGATCGTATTTAGATACTACAAGCAACTCTCACTGACCAGGTGTCCCCACCCCCAACGAAAGTAAACTAAACAAAACAAACCCACCAATGAAAACAAATGAACAAAACCATCAACTACACTCCCATAGGATCAGTACAGTATCAGGAATATTACGGAGGAATCTAGAGTCTAGGGGTTGCATTTGGATCCGTGCTCTGCCATTTATCTGTTTATGGCCCTTGGCAATTGATTCCCCTCTGCCTTCACTTCTTCATATACAAAATAAATGAAAAATTCTGCGTGTTGAGAGAATTCGATGAGTTCTGGTATGTAGTCAAGTATTTGATTAATTTTATCTATTATTGTTATTATTTGAAAAATTATTTCAGTTATCCAGATTGGACTGTCTACATTGGTGAAATTCACTGCACAATTTAAAACATTTCTTTGCATTAGCTATAATCTTTGATAGGTGATTTCTTCAAAGTAAAGCTTATTTCACCTACTATGCTATATACAGCAGCAAAACTGTCTGGTCCCTCTCTTTCTCTGTCTCTGTCTCTGTCTCTCTCTCTTTTGATTTCAAAGTTAAAAAACAGTTTCAATACCATCATTCCACGTAGGCTAAGCCCTTCTGCCTGTCCCATTTCTGAGATTCAGAGGCTCAAGGTAAGAAACTCTTTAAAGAACTGGCTAAGACTCTTGTCAATACAGAAAAAGGAAGCCCTGCCTATTTGCTTCTCAGAGGTTCTCTGAATGGACTCACCCCAAAGGGAAGCTGGGTCTTGGGGCATTATTTGGCTTTGATTACTTTTACTTCCCTGCTCCACCCCTGTGACCTCTTGTCTCCTTTAATACTGACTCATGATACAAATACCCCTTGATGGATCAGAGAGCTAATAGTGCCTTCTGGCCAACTAGCTTCTATAGCCAAAAAGAGCCAATAGCAATCACAGCTCCCTGAGCTCCTGGATTCTACTTTTCACTGTTGGATGCAGTGGTACTTCTTTATCTTAACACACACATTCTCCTAGTCCAGTGGGATTTGCCTGGCCCTTAGACAGTGGTTCCATGAGACAGTGTTTGCTTTCTCCCCAGAAAGCAAAAAGAATGTCTCTCTCCCAGAGCAAGGGATTAAATCTTTATCTGGAAGAAGTCAACAAATAGATTTGTAGTGAGATCTTTGAACTAAGTCTTAAGAACATCTACCCTTAAAGACACCATTTGGAAGCGAAACTCAGCTGAAAGTTTCCTAGAAAAAAGCAAATGAAAAATTGTGTGGTACTAAACAAATCTGACTGTTACCCAGGACAACCTTGAGTTTAGTAAAACAGAGGAATCTCAGAACAGGCGCCTGTCAATACCTAAGCATGTGACTCCTACAAGGATTAGCAACTGTGACCCGGGTGTGTAGACAGAAACTTGGGCTGATATTTCCTGACTTTGCACTAGAGCGTCCTGGTAAAACTGCAGATCCACAGTCTGGTAGACTTCTCTTAAATTCAAACCACATGTAGAGACATTAAATAAGCATATGTCATAACATATTTGGGTAACTATAGGGCAAACCGAAAAGTTGGCAACAGATCTTAAGAAAGTTACTCAATTGTCTGGTAAGGCAAGGCGGCTTTTGAAAGCCCGGCCACTTGCCATTTCTTTAAGCCCTTGATGTGAGCAGCTGCAGGATAGATGAGGACTGAAAAAGCTGCTCTTCTTTCCTGAGCGGGTGAAGATGGGGCCTGGGGTCAAGCCAGGGATATGTGTCTGCACTGCATCTAAGAAGAATGAAGCCCAGCCAAGTCCCAGCCTCTGCACCAGATATGTCAGAGCGAAGGGTGAAAAGCCAGACAGCTCACCCAGGCAACTGGGCCTCAACTCCTTCCCTCTGCAGCTTTGAGGGGCACACCGGAAGGCTGTTGGGTTAATTGGGAGCCGGTTCTTGAATCGCTCGTCTTTCCTGAATCCATTATTTTACAAGGGTAGTCATTTACATAGGATGAAAAATACCAAATATCCCCCAAACACACTAACCCATCCCCCCTTCCTGGTGTCATGGCAGCGGGGAAATACAAAAGTGTTTATTGAGACATTTGGATTTTCAGGTTGATTAGAAGTTTCTCTGCTTTTCTGTGATTGCTGTGGCTGCTCCAGATGATGATAGAAAGATAGGTATATATGTTTAAAGTCAACAAGGCAGACTCTAGTCTCATCTGTACAGCTACTGCTGTGGCCGCTTCCTGTGTGTAGGGTTCGGCAGGAAGAGATCAGGGGAGCCTGGGAAGGGAAGTATTTCAAAGAGGAGGATATTATCAGATTTCCCAAATACCGCAGATAAATCAGTAAATATAGGACTGAAACGTGTGCTTGGGGCTTTTTAAAAACAACTTTTTTGAAGTATAACTGGCATACAATAAGCTGCACATATTTAAAGCACACAGTTTGATAAGTTTTCGTATATGTACACACCCTAAAACCATCACCACAATCAAGCTAATAAGCACGTCCATCACCCCCTAAACTTCCCTCTGCTTCTTTGTAACCCCTGCACCCCACCCTCCCCTATCCATCCTCCCCAGGAAACCACTAGTTTGCATTTTCTAGAATTTTATATAATTGAAATCATACAGTATGTACTCTTTTTTAATCTGGTTTCCTTATTTTGAGAATTGGCCTAATTATTTCGATTAAGACTCATGCATGTTGGAGCATATATCAAATAGTTTCCCTCTCTCTCTCTCTCGTCCCCCGCCCCTGTCTCTCTTCCTTTTTGCTGAGTAGTTTTCCATTGTGAATATACCATGGATAGATGGGTATATCTCTATTTGTTTATCCATTCTCCTGTTGGTGGACATTTGGGTTGTTTCCCATTTTCAGTTACTACAAATAAAGCTGGTTTGAATATTCATGTTCATGTCTTTGTATGAACATATGCTTTCTTTTCTCTTGGGTAAATACCTAGGCTGGCTCATATGGGTATGTGTATATTTAACATTTTTAAGAAATGATTGCAGTGTTTTTCAAAGCGGTTGTACCATTTCACCTTCCCACCAGCAGTGTTTGAGAATTCCAATTCCTCCATATCCTTGCCAGCACTTGGTACAGCAGGCTTTTTAACTTCAGCCATTTTAATATATGTTGTCCATGAACTCTGATGATCGAACGTTCTGATCATCTTCAGAAACATCTGCATTATGGGACTTCCCTGGTGGTCCAGTGGGTAAGACTCCATGCTTTCAATGCAGGGGGCCTCGGTTCGATCCCTAGTCAGGGAACTAGATCCCGCATGCATGCCGCAACTAAGCGTCTGCGTGCTGCAACTAAGACCCGGTACAGCCAAAAATAAATAATAAATAAATATTTTTCAGAAAATGAAACCATCTGCATTATGGCTGTGGGTCCACAAACCAGACAGCAATGGAAGGAGGAGACACTGAATACAGGCGATTTTCAGAGACTTCTGGTTACAAGGGAAGGCTCCCAGTTCATGTGAAAGTCATGGTTATACACTCAAAACAAGTCCACTCTACATCTGAATTACAACATTTTAAGGTTTATTATTTGCCAGTTCACAGTGTGGGCAGTTAGGTGGGGCCTTAGAGGATAAAATATTTCTTTTTTAATTTTACCAAATCATAAGGCCACGCTGCTTCTTGAACAGTTACCAAATCACAAGGCCACGTTGCTTCTTGAACAGTATCTAAGTATTAAGGTTGGATAAAACTCAGCTGGAGTTCCTCACGGTCCTTTAACCAAGCTATAAATATGTTACATGTGTCTATTCTTTTCAACAGGGCACACCCAAACAGAAGACAAAACAGGCTGGAAAGGAGAGACAAAGACAGAATGAGAAACAAGGTGACTGACCATCTGTCCCAGTTTGTGGGGACTGTCCCAGTTTTAGCACAGAACGTCCTGAGTCTGTGAGTGTGTGTTCCACTTTAGTCAGAGCTAAAGCGAGAATCAAATCAATACAGCCTGAGGGCTTGAATGGAGGAAAGAAGATGTCACACAATCTCAAACTGGTTTAGAGAATATTTCTCATTGCTCCCTAAAAATGACAAACGTCACTTTCACAAATCACCAATGCGCTATGTGTGGAAGTCATACAAAAGCTAGGGGTTCATAAGGTGGAAAAGGTTTCAAACCAGTCAAGTGAATGGACGTACTGGGAGCAAGGACAGGCTGAGTTCAGGGCTCCTCCCCTGCCCACCTCCCTCCATTCTGTGACCACCAGCTTCGCCTGCCCTTTGGGATGTCATTGTGGGTTGAACTGTGTCCTTCCCCCACCTCCAAATACGTCCAAGTCCTAACCCCAGTTACCTGTGAATATGACCTTATTTCAAGATGGGCTCTTCACTGATGTAATCAAGTTAAGATGAGGTCATCCTGATTAGGGTGGGCCCAAATCCAATGACTGGGGTGTCCTTATACAAAGAGAGAAATTTGGACACAGAAACACACACAAGGCGAGAAGTTCACGTGACAATAGTGGCAGGGATTGGAGTGATGCCTGTAGAAGCTAAGGCGTGCCAAGGATTGCTGGCGGCCACCAGAAGTTAGGAGAGAGGCATGGAGTACATTCTCCCTCAGGCTTTCCAAAAAGGAAGCAGCCCCGCCCAAAACCTGGATTTCAAATTTCTGGCCTCTAGAACTGTGAGAATAACTTTCTGTTGTGTTAAGCCATGCGGTTCTGAGTACTTTGTTATGGTAGCCCTAGGAAACCAATACAGATGTGCTTCCACATATGAACCCCAGTGATCATTTATGTCCTGAACATTTATTTAACAGTGGTTTATTGAGTAACTACCATGTTCCAGGGTCCATGTGGGCATTACAGGAGGAGTAAAGTAGAATACCAAGGCCTACCCTCCTCCTTTGCCTGAATTATCACGTGTACTTTCCTAGTCTCCATGCAGCTGTTACCTCTGCTAGAAAGCGATTGCCCCCGTTATATCTCCCTAGGTGGGTTCCAATGGTTTTCAAGCATCTCTGGGTATCAGAATCACCTGGGGAGCTTTTTAAACACACTCATGCCCTGAGAGCTGAGATTCTGAGTCCCTGAGCTTGGGAGAGAGCCAGGGCATTTTGTAAATTCCACAAGTGCTTCTAACATACAAGGTTGAGACTCTCTGGAAGGGTGCTTCGCCTCTGGGCTTTCACAGCACCCCAGGACTGCTTCAGCCATAGCACTCTCCACATTATATTGGAATGATGTGCTTCTTTGCATCTACTAGAAGAACATTTCTCAACTTGGGCCGCACAATCAAGCCAACTAGAAAGTTAAGGTTCCACATGTGCCTGACCAATCCCAGACCAACTGAATCAGAATCTCCCCAGGTGACTGCAATTTGCAGCCAAGTTGGAGAATTACTGTACTAGATCACAAACTCCTTGGGGGCAGGTATCTAGCCTTCTTGATCCCAGTAACTCCATTGCCAAAACACTGCTGGTGCTTGCAGCTGCCGTAAGCACACCAACAGATGTTCCTTAAGTAACTTAACTCTGCCAGAAAACGAGTTTATAACCTAGCAGGGAGGCTAAGTGACCCTCCCAGAATGCATACTTGAATGGCTAAGGGCTCATTTTGAATATGTAAAGAAGCAGGCCATGAGGTAGACAGGCTGTAAGAGATCACCAACCCTACCCTGCTTGGTTCCATGGCTTTCCAAGATCAGTGTTCTAAAAATGTCTTATCAAGAGACTCTGAAAGTAGGCCACTGACAAATGTGTCTGGACTTCTCTGGAGGCTCAGGGGCTCTACTCTGCTCTTGTCTGTCTCTGTGTGCTCAGGACAAGTGGAATATGGCAGCCATCCTAAGCTAAGAAGAGAGAATCCAGTAGCATCCTCCAGCTTTCAGGTGCTTTGATGGGCTTCAAGCGGTATGTGATACATCACAGTGAACGCTCCAAACCAGAGATCTGAGGTTTCCTTGGGGAAAAGGCAATGGGCTCAGGAAACAGAATCGTGTGACTTCAGTGGAGAACTTTCTGGTTGTGTTGGCCTGGATCTGACCTCTGACACGTCCCTGGGATCAAGCTCCAGGTCGACCCCCCCCCCCTTGGAGTCATGTTCTCTGCTGGGCTCGGCCAAGCCTGGCCCCCTGCCTTGATAATGGGTCCGGTAATCTCAGCCCTTTAAGGACCAGGCTGTTCCAGATCTTTCCAATTTTCCCAGGTGGATAGAGTCCTGACCCTGAGCCAATTTCAACAGCTGAACCTCACTCAACAGGCCTCATCTCTGCTGCTTTTCTGCACTTGACAACTCCTTTCAGAACACGGGTCACGTCTTATCTCGTGGTCTTTCTACTTGCTCTTGCCCCAGGAGAGCATTTCTCATCATTCTTGAGTACTGCCCCCTCCCCAAGCCATTCTCTATCATCCTGTCTTATTTTCTTGATAGTACTCTGTGGAATTACCTGCTTAGTTGTAGAATTACTTACTTATCATCCGTCTCTCTTTCTCCTTCACTACATCCTAGAATATAAGTTCCAGGAATGCACGGACTATTTTGTTTACACTAGATTTCTCAATAAGCATGCTAATGAGGGAATTCCCTGGTGGTCCAGTGGTTAGGACTCGGCGCTTTCACTGCGGTGACCCAGATTCAATCCCTGGTTGGGGAACTAAGATCTCACAAGCTGAGCGGCCAAAAAATATATATATAAGTATTTTAATGAATCCTTAGGCTAAACTGCCTGTCGCTCTGTTATTTCTTACAGAGCCTGTCTGCGACCCCAAGTGCTGCTGCCATGACAGTAGGTGTGTAATTTCCAGTTCCCACCTCTCTCTCCCTCCCCAGCTCAGTTGGCTCATGCCAGGAGGTTCAGGATCACATCTCCTGAGCACTAAGTTTCCATTCTGACAACTTGCCAATATTCGTAGATGTCTGCACCTCTGCTTGCCTGCATAGCCTTGTTCTTACCAGCAATAGCTCTGCCCACTGGACCTTCAGCCCCCATCGTGACCTCTGGTCTCCCTGGCTGCACTGTGCTTTCTGCCTCACTCATGTTACTCCCTCACCTTGCTGCCAACCCTCCTCTTTCCAGCTCCTGCCCTTGCTGCCTGGGGTCCCAGAATGGCCACGGAGAAGACGACATCAAGGTCAGTGTCACTCTCAGCCTCGAGTCCTAAATATGAAGGGCTTTCAGAGATCTCCAAGTGAGAGCTTCCCTCTGGTACAACCCAGAGTATGCCCGTCACTGAATAGTCAATGGTCTCATCCTTGAGAGAGTGTTTACCTTCCTAGGGATGATTAAAGCAGCCATCTGTTTCATATTCTTTTTTAAAATTGTGAAGTAAAACACGCACTCAGAAGAAAATGTATAAAGCACACATGTGTCATTTAATAATAATTATATAGCAAACACCTATATGGCTACCACCTAGATTAAAAAATAGAACATGACCAGCAATCAAGCAACCCCCCGATGCTTCTACCCAGTTGCAACCCGTCCCCACCCCAAGTCCTAGTGGGAACGACCACACTGACTTTTGTGTTTATTTCTTCATTTTCCTTTGTAGCTGTACCACTTATGTATACATCCCTAAAAAATAAAGTTGAGTTTTGTCTATTCGGAACTTTATATAAATGGAAACAAAACATATGTATTTTTTATGTTTACTTCTTTGATGGTCACAATTTTTTCTGAGAAAGTTGTTCTTAAAACACATTTTCCTTTTTGGCCATTCTGCTTGTACTAGCAGAATCTAGCAAGAATCACTATTGCTATGTTCACCCTTTTCTCAGTCCAGGCTTCCTTGGAATGTGACCTGCAGTTTCCAGGCAGGGTTTATTGCTATGTTTTCCAGATTGCTTGGTAATAGTAAACCCAGTTCTGCAGCACAGACTCTAACTCCCTGCTAGCTGCCTACTACTCACCCCTTCAACCAAACAAAGAACAGAAGATGCTCTCTTATCTCTACATCTGCACATTTGTAATAGAGATCCAAATGCTCAATGACTTGCATTGGCACCTAGTATGTAAATATACAAGCTCTTATTCTGTAGACAAAGAAAGAGAATTCCTGAGGCCATTGTCCTGAGGTAGGAAAAGAATATTGAAGAGTTAGCCAATCTTGGATAAAAACAATCAACGTGGAGCAGCTAACAATTAATCTCTTATAAAGAGAAGCTTTTCTCTAGAGCTTTCAAAGGGAACACACTAATACATTTTGAAGTACCCCAATTCTAGAGCACATTCATATCTCTTAGAATTGAGATCGTCTAATTCTAGACTATAACAATTTTTTAAAAGTAGTGATGTTAGTGAGTTTTTTGATTCAAGCTAAATCTTTTGGGAAGCCTGTTTTGTGCAGTTGTATTTATGTCACACAATCTTGTAAATAGGGCCTGAGTGTATTCTCTGGGTTGCCGTGAGTAAGGAAAGTCACGCCTCTTGACCTTGTTCCAAACGTGGCTTTCTGTATCAGTGGTGTCACCCAGAACTGACTTAAACTCTTGAGTGTGATCATTCTGAGGCAAAGAATGAATGAATGAATGAATGAATAAATAAATAAATAAATAAATAAAAACCTCTTAGGTTGGCAGTCAAGTCAGACACTTCCATTGTGTTTCCAAGAAATTGTTGCATAAATCCATCCACCGCTCTGAGCTCATTCATGCTCTGCACTAGGGTAGTGTGGCCAGTGCGTGGTGGTTACAAAGGGCTGCATCAGCAGGTTCTATTTCTTACCCAGGCTCCCAGCTGCTGAAGAGGAGTTGGATTTATGCAATCTTAGCGAACTACTCTTATCCTCAGGCAAACCCACACAGCCCGGTTGCCTTTGTGTTTCTACCCCTCGCATAGCCAAACATTCTCCTACCAATGAGTTAAGGAATGGGCGAGATTAGCTCTCACATAACCACTTGCAGGATATCAAATACAGGAAAAAAGGAGGAAATGAAACATGAAGTTTAGACGACCTCTTGGTGCTCAGCCAAACTTCCTGTCAAGACCTCTCCTTCCTGGAGCGAAGGCAGTTGGGTAGGTCCACGCGGAGGGAGATGGGGTGGCCGCAAAAAGCAGCTGAGGGCTGTCTCTGGCAACCACAGGTCAGGGTGCCACGGCTTCTGGAGACTACACGCGGCCGAGTTCAGCGTAAAAATACCCTTCAAAGAGTCGATGCTGGGAGTTCAACTTCGGAGCTGATTTTACCTCTGCAACCCGGGAACATACCCAAGTGGGGCTGGGAGGTGTGTTTTCTCTGTCCTCTCATTTGCTGCCAACAGATTAAAAAAAGACAAACCCCGGACTTCCCTGGTGGTCCAGTGGTTAAGACTCCACGCTCCCAATGCCAGGGGTGGGGCGGGAACTAAGATCCCACGTGCTGCGCGTCTAGGCCAAAAAAAAACCACAAAAAACTCCCAGCACAAAGTTAAGTGATTAGACGTCCTTCCTTGCCTCCTCCTACCGCCTTCTCACCCCTCCCCCAAAGTCTCACTTTACTTCCGTTTGCTCTGGATAAAATCCATGTATTATACATCCCCATTCCATCAGAATGTAGTGCAGCATTTTTTTTTTTTTTTTCTTAATGAAAGAGTCCTTAAATTCTGCAGTGCTTTATAAGTTTCGAAAGTAGTCAGCTTGGTATATGACTTCCTTTTAGTGTTTTGGATAGGATACTGAGATGTTTGCAGTTATTACGGTTTTCGGGTCAATTCTCATCCTCAGCCGCTCTGTTAATAAGAGACGATTATTAAAACGAGACTAGCGGTGAACAGAGGGTTCCTCATAAACCCATCCCCAGAGGGCCAGGCAGAGCTCACAGCGGAGGGTGGCAGGTATCCGGGGCTGGCATGGGTCAGAGAGTGGGGCTGGCTCAAGGGCAAAGCGGGGCAATGCCAGAAGAAGAGTTTTTAATGGAAGAAAATCAGTCGACACCTCACCTTTTGAAAATAAAAGGAAGAGCTAGATATGTTTCGGATTTATGGGAAGAGTTTACATTTAACTTAGTTTTTTTTAAAGTTTTGCATTGATTTTTAAAAGATATTTTAAAATTCTTAGACAATTTTTCAAGGTTACTTTCCATTTACAGCCATTCCAAAATATTGGCTATATTCCCCTAGTTGTATAATACATCACTGAGCTTCTCTTACATTCAGTAGCTTGTACCCCCTACTCCCCACCCCACATCGGTACCTATTAGTTTAAGAAGATGTGGTATATATACACAAAGGAATACTAGTCAGCCGTAAAGAAAGAATGAAATTTTGCCATTTGCAGCAGCATGGATGAATTTGGAGAGAATTATGCTCAGTGAAATAAGTCAGAGAAAGACAAATACTGTATGATATCACTTGTATGTGGAGTCTAAAATATACATTTCACTTAGTTTGAATATCTCTTTCTTTCAACTGTAAATACAAATCTCCTCTCGCATTAGAATTCATTCATCTACAACTCAGCATGGCCAAGAGGAATAGCAACACATGGTAGGAGTTAGTTTATCAAATGAACAAATAATTCATTCACCATCAGGGCTTTTATTCTTTAGGATCCTCTGGGAATATGTGAGTGAAAAACTAAATATGGGAATCAATGTAAAAACTTACCAAGTGTTTATCTCCATAGACAGACACATCAGTCATCGAGTGACCCCCTTCAAGGCAAAGTTAAGGGGTTGTGAAAAAATGGAGACCCAGTCAAAGTACTTATCTGCTGTCATTTCTTGTACATCTTCCACTTCAGATATTTAAACCATTAAGGTATCCTTTGGTCTCTAACTATACAAACAGAGCTTGACCCACCCTTTGCATTAAAAGAGCAAATTATATCCCCAGAAAGAGAATATATATTAGTACCTGAGATGCATTTCATTCTTTCTATAAGATTTCCTGTGGTAGAATGATAATTTTATCACCTGAAGCAGTGAGTGTTGGTTAAATAAATTGTGGATCAGTCATGTGATGGCCTATTACCCAGTCACTGAAAATCAGGTTTTTAAAAAGATATTTCATGAATTGTAAAAACGCTGATGCTATAATATTATTTTTAAAAACTGGATAATACTGTATATACAAGATAAGTTCCCATTTTATAATATGTGTGTATACATATACATATGTAATATAACATATATGTACATATAGATGCAAAAATATAAAAGGAATATAACAAAATACTTAGAGTGGCTGTCTATAAGTTGTAGGATTATGTATGATTTAGAAATTTAGAATATTTTTCCATTCCAGCTATCTTACAATGGATATATTTTACTTAAAATTAGGGGGAAAAAAATCCACGTTTTGAACATTTCAAAGAATTGTAACTCCCAAAGTGTCTAATCTATTTTCTGGAACACTGGTGAAGGTGATTAAAGTAGATGTTGATAAGGCCAGGAAGATAAATTTGATCATTTTGCAAACTATTCCCTTTGGTTTCTCGGCCACATGCTACCCCAAATCTGCAGAGTTGTCTCTTTAAAAAAAAAAGCTACTGAAAAGTGCTGGAGAAGCAGCTCGAAGTCCTTTTCCTTGAGTTGGTCAGTGGCATTAGCACTGCCAGGAGGTAACTGATGCCCAAGAATAACCTGAAGGTGCTCACTTGCTTACAACTCCATTGAACACCCTCTGTAACTGGTGAACCGCCATGTGCTGGCATTGAGGGGATTCCTCCCAGGAAGCCTAGAGATCTCAGACTTGCACCGACAGTGTGGGCTTAGACAGGAACTGCAGGGACCTGGTGGCCCTATGCTCTACTTCAGCTCTACCTGGATCTACACAAAGGATTGCAGAGTGCTGGAAATGGAGACCACAGGGATAAATGTGTGTTAACTCTATGGGAAATAGGAAGACTTTTTTTTCCTATGATTTAGATGCCTTTAATAGCTAATTAGTCATCTAAAGCAAAAACAGGACTGTACTAAATATTCATACTATCTATTTTAACTTTCAAACTGAGGTTTAGAGACCTTAACCATCTCGCCCAAGATCAAACAAAGACATCATTTGTACTCCGTTGCTTTGTGTCATTGACACAGAACACAGTTCCTTTCCTAAAAGTATGTGGAGGGGAAAAAAAATGTATTGAGTAATTACTCTACTTAGCTGCTTAAACAAATGCTTCTTTGTTTAAAAAAAAAGACATTTATTGGGACCCATTACCACATTACCAAGTTACTCATAAATCTAAATATAAAAGTCTATGAAAAAAGATGATGTTGATTCACTAAGAGGGAAATGACCTGAGGTCTGATGGACTGGGACAAAGACCACACCAGTTGGGCTTTATGAGAAGTTAGATGGGAAGTGACTGGCTTTTTATGACAATGACTCGAGGAGAGAGAACAGCACTACAGGGAAATGTGTGTTTCAAACAGATTATGTGGTTTATGATTTCCATTTGGATTAGGGAAAAAAATCAATGAACACAGGATAAATAGCTCTAAAAGAGGAATTCGATGGTAACACAATAATAGTGGGGGACTTTAACACCTCACTTACACCAATGGACAGATCATCCAAACAGAAAATTAATAAGGAAACACAAGCTGTAAATGACACAATAGACCACATAGATTTAATTGATATTTATAGGACATTCCATCCAAAAAGAGCAGATTACACTTTCTTCTCAAGTGTGTACGGAACATTCTCCAGGATAGATCACATCTTGGGTCACAAATCAAGCCTCAGTAAATTTAATAAAATTGAAATCATATCAAGCATCTTTTCTGACCACAATGCTATGAGATTAGAAATCAATTACAGGGAAACAAACATAAAAAACACAAACACATGAGGTTAAACAATACGTTACTAAATAACCAAGAGATCACTGAAGAAATCAAAGGGGAAATCAAAAAATACCTACAGACAAATGACAATGAAAACACGATGATCCAAAACCTATGGGATGCAGCAAAAGCAGTTCTAAGAAGGAAGTTTATAGCTATACAAGCCTAACTCAAGAAACAAGAAAAATCTCAAATAAACAATCTAATGTTACACTTAAAGGAATTAGAGAAAGAAGAACAAAGAAAACCCAAAGTTAGCAGAAGGAAAGAAATCATAAAGATCAGAGCAGAAATAAATGAAATAGAAACAAAGAAAACAATAGCAAAGATCAATAAAACTAAAGGCTGGTTCGTTGAGAAGATAAACAAAATTGATAAACCCTTAGCCAGACTCATCAAGAAAAAGAGGGAGAGGACTCAAATCAATAAAATTAGAAATGAAAAAGGAGAAGATACAACAGACACCGCAGAAATACAAAGCATCCTAAGAGACTACTACAAGCAACTCTATGCCAATAAATTGGACAACTTGGAAGAAATGGGCAAATTCTTAGAAAGGTATAACCTTCCAAGATTGAACCAGGAAGAAATAGAAAATATGAACAGACCAATCACAAGTAATGAAATTGAAACTGTGATTAAAAGTCTTCCAACAAACAAAAGTCCAGGACCAGATGGCTTCACAGGTGAATTCTATCAAACATTTAGAGAAGAGCTAACACCCATCCTTCTCAAACTCTTCCAAAAAGTTGCAGAAGAAGGAACACTCCCAAACTCATTCAATGAGGCCACCATCACCCTGATACCAAAACCAGACAAAGATACTACAAAAAAAAAAAATTACAGACCAATATCACTGATAAATAGAGATGCAAAAATCCTCAACAAAATACTAACAAACAGAATCCAGCAACACATTAAAAGGATCATACACCATGATCAAGTGGATTTATCCCAGGGATGGAAGGATTCTTCCATATACACAAATCAATCAATGTGATACCCCATATTAACAAACTGAAGAATAAAAACCATATGGTCATCTCAATAGATGCAGAAAAAGCTTTTGACAAAATTCAACACCCATTTATGATAAAAACTCTCCAGAAAGTGGGCATAGAGGGAACCTACTTCAACATAATAAAGGCCATATACGACAAACCCACAGCAAACATCATTCTCAATGGTGAAAAACTGAAAGCATTTCCTCTAAGATCAGGAAGAAGACAAGGATGTCCACTCTCACCACTCTTATTCAACATAGTTTTGGAAGTCCTAGCCACAGCAATCAGGGAAGAAAAAGAAATAAAAGGAATACAAATTGGAAAAGAAGAAGTAAAACCGTCACTGTTCGTGGATGATATGATACTATACATAGAGAATCCTAAAGATGCCACTAGAAAACTACTAGAGCTAATCAATGAATTTGGTAACGTTGCAGGATACAAAATTAATGCACAGAAATCTCTTGCATTCCTATACACTAATGATGAAAAATCTGAAAGAGAAATTAAGGAAACACTCCCATTTACCATTGCAACAAAAAGAATAAAATACCTAGGAATAAACCTACCTAGGGAGACAAAAGACCTGTATGCAGAAAACTATGACACTGATGAAAGAAATTAAAGATGTTACCAACAGATGGAGAGATATACCATGTTCTTGGATTGGAAGAATCAATATTGTGAAAATGACTATACTACCCAAAGCAATCTACAGATTCAATGCAATCCCTATCAAATTACCAATGGCATTTTTTATAGAACTAGAACAAAAAATCTTAAAATTTGTATGGAGACATAAGACCCCGAATAGGCAAAGTAGTCTTGAGGGAAAAAAATGGAGCTGGAGGAATCAGACTCCCTGACTTCAGACTACACTACAAAGCTACAGTAATCAAGACAATATGGTACTGGAACAAAAACAGAAATATAGATCAATGGAACAGGATAGAAAGCCCAGAGATAAACCCACACACCTATGGTCAGCTACTCTATGACAAAGGAGGCAAGGATATACAATGGAGAAAAGACAGTCTCTTCAATAAGTGGTGCTGGGAAAACTGGACAGCTACATGTAAAAGAATGGAATTAGAACACTCCCTAACACCATACACAAAAATAAACTCAAAATGGATTCGAGACCTAAATGTAAGACCATGCACTATAAAATTCTTAGAGGAAAACATAGGAAGAACGCTCTTTGACATAAATCACAGCAAGATCTTTTTTGACCCACCTCCTAGAGAAATGGAAATAAAGACAAAAATAAACAAATGGGACCTAATGAAACTTCAAAGCTTTTGCACAGCCAAGGAAACCATAAGCAAGACGAAAAGACAACCCTCAGAATGGGAGAAAATACTTGCAAATGAATCATCGGACAAAGGATTAATCTCCAAAATATATAAACAGCTCATGCAGCTCAATATTAAAAAAACAAACAACCCAATCCAAAAATGGGCAGAAGACCTAAATAGACATTTCTCCAAAGAAGACATACAGATGGCCAAGGAGCACATGAAAAGCTGCTCAGCATCACTAATTATTAGAGAAATGCAAATCAAAACTGCAATGAGGTATCACCTCACACCGGTTAGAATGAGCATCATCAGAAAACCTACAAACAACAAATGCTGGAGAGGGTGTGGAGAAAAGGGAACCCTCTTGCACTGTTGGTGGGAATGGAAATTGATACAGCCACTATGGAGAACAGTGTGGAGGTTCCTTAAAAAACTAAAAATGCCTTCAAACTTGCATCTCAGTCTATTAAGGCTGCCCATTTTTCTTTAGTTTCCATAATAATGTGATATACACTATTGTTTGGGACACTGGGAAGCATAGATTCTAGGAGTTAAGGAGAGCCTGATTAAACATGAAGCATCTGGGGGGTTGAATCTTAAGGAGTATGAGTGTAGGGCAAAAATAGAAACATAGCTCTGGTGCACAAAAGAGGTATGATCATCATACGAATAGTTAACTCTCCCTTGCTGGACCCTGTGCTACGATCTGGATGTCTAATGCTACATGCTAGATGGTATTAGTATTATGTTCATTTTGCAAAGAAGGGAAGTAAGGCTCAGAGAGAAGTATCTTGCTCCAGGCACATAGCTGGTAAGTGGCAAAGAGGATGGGAACCTGTAGATGTCTGTCTCTGAGCCCCAGCACTGAACACCCAGCTTAGCATTTCAGAAACTGAACTGAGGGGAAGGCTGCTGGGTGAGGAAGAGAGACTGGGTTTCTATACCAATCCTGTTTCAGCTTGTTCTCATTGTTAACTTTGAAAAGATCTGAGTCGGGAACCAAAAACCATAAGAGGAAGATGAGGATTTATGGAAGAAAATAAAATGGATAAGATGGTAACTGAAGTCAATGAATCAAACGTGTGACATAAATTTTTAGCTTGGAAAAAAGCAGTTAAAGTAATAAAGAATCGGACTTCCCTGGTGGTCCAGTGGTTAAGACTCCACGATTACACTGCAGGGGGCACAGGTTTGATCCCTGGTGGGGAAGTTCCATATGCCGTGTGGTATGGCCAAAAAAGAAAAAGTCACAGGGCTTTCCGAAATTATCTACCTTATTATCCTCTTTTTCTGATAGAGGAATCCAAAGTACCATTGCACAGATGATGGTCTCGCATTTTATTTAAAGACTTCCCCAGAACTACCAACCTTTAATGTCAATATGTTCAGCCTTACGTCTGATGGTGAATCACCTGCTGAAAAAAGTTTGAGAAAAACAAGATCATCACTCCAGTAGCTGGGAAGGTCCCATGACTCAAGTTATGCTGACACTATCATCAAGAGCTCTATGCACTGAGAGCCTGTTTTCTTCCTATCCTGTGGTCTTTTTAGGGGGATTCTAAAAGCACAGCCGATTCCTCTTGTTTGTTCTCTCTTGTAAATCATGAGTTGGGAAAGGGTCTGGTATTTTGCAACTGTAATGCAGCCACAAAATCAATGTGAAACGTAAGGCTTTGTGTGTGTGAGCATCTGGGTCCAACTGAGTAGTCGTTCACAATACATTGTGAATCTCTAATAAATACACACCATAGCTAATATAAAAGACAGCTAAATTGTAGGTATTATTGAATACATTATTTCAAATACCAATCATATCTTTTATGATTAATGCTTCTTGTGTCCTGATTATGTAATCTTTGTTCACTTTCAAATCATGAAGGTATTCATTCTCCTATGTGTTTTTTAAAAGAAGGCTTATTGTTTCCCATTAAGGTCTGTGATCCATCTGAAGCTAATTTTTTGTGTATTGTGTGAGGTGGAGGTAAGCGTTCAGTTTTATTCCACATGCAATCAAATTGCCCAGGCACCATTTATATTTATCTGAAAGGACCATACTTGCCCCACTGAACTGCAGTGGCACCTTTGTTGTCAATCAAGTGACCATCGATCTCTGAGTCTGTGTTTGGACTTTCTCTTTTGTTCCCTTGATCAATTAGTCAGTGAAAGCCTTTAGCGTTCACTAGTGAGTTATACTGTTTTTCTGAGGTTGGAAGGAAAAGAAGACCTAAGTTTAATACAGTTTAATATAGTAACTAAATTATAAAGCCACAGAAAATTTTAAGAAAAGTTCCTGGGAGGTGAAAAGGTGTATTGAATACAATAATATCTGATGGACCAAAAAATTATCAGCATGTAAGTATTCTGGTCTTTCCTCACCATATGCACCCTGTAAAACAAATCCTGTATTTGCCTGTTTAGTTTCTCCCACTTTGTCACTTATACGAAGAGTCTTGCTTGTTTGGAAAGTGTCTACAAAGGTTTATATAATATAAAAGAGAGAAGCCAAAAGTTGTTTGGCTTGTGTGTTGAGAGAGAGTTTAGGTGACCTTTGGAGAGAGAGCGGGATGCTTGGGGGTAGATTCTGGGTGTAAATGAGTTGCGGGTGGTGAAGGAAAGCAGTGAAGCGGGTGGATAGTTAATGAGCAGGATCACCTTTGATGATCCTCAAGAAATGCAAAGAAAGGGTTTTGGTTGCATTATAACTTTTGCTGGTTGTTGAAATGTGTTGAAGTAAATTTGAAGCCATTTAAATTTTATAAGAAAGAAAAAAACAGAGTCACAAACATATAAGCTGATTTAGGGAATCTGAGCTGCTTTTAGAATTATGCCCATTGGCACTTCAACGAAACCCACATGGGCAAGGTAGCCTTGTTTCATGGATATTCCAGACAAGTGCGATTAAATTCTATTGTTTTCTTTACAGTAAAAGCAAATTAGTAAGCGTTTAAGCAAGTTTAGCACAATTTTTATAACTTTATGAATTCTATGATTACAAATCAGAAAATGTCACTTATCAGACTGTAAACTTGATTTTTGTTACCACCATATTTAAAGGGATTGTAAACCTCTCTTGAACTTCAGAATAAGCTTTTTTCTTCTTTTTTTTTTCAGAAGTGTTATCTAATAGCCTACTATATTTGCCTTAGAGACAAAGGCCTCTGAGGATTCTGCTGCTGTCATGTGATCCGAGGAAGCAGTGACGGGAGGCTTCTCTCACCAGAATAGCGAGAGTAGGTGTATATGCGTATCTGGGTTGACAGAGGTGAAGAGAGGTTAATTTGCACAATGGGATTCAATTCCCATTGGTAAAAACTAGGGGAAAACTAGGTCGTGCACTTTTGGGGAAGAACATCTCATTCCATCCTAAGGAGTTAGGAGCACTCCATAGCTGGAGAGGAGCACACAGCACCCTGACTTTCATTGAGGTCACTCCCTGGTCCCTGTCTTATTGAATTAATCTAATAGGATGATAGGATGGGGAAGGACTGATGTGTCATTTTGTCAAGGAGACACCCATGTCCTGTTCCTCGTGCTCTTTTCTGTCTTGGATGGGTGAGAGAGGTGACTGAAGTTGAAGGGTTGTTTTTTTTTTTTTTTTGGTAAGAAATAGCCATTTACTCTAGTACTTTTGGAGTAAGGACTCTGTATTCTGATAAAACTCCATTCAATTTTGCAATTGTTTGCTGAGCCCGCACTGTATGATGCGCTCTGTGTCAAATGAAGGAAACCACAGTGAGCTGAGTAACTCGACGCAAAAAGTGGCATTTGGAGAGAGAGAGAGGGGTGCTTGGGAGTAGATTCTGGGTGTAAATGAATTGGAGGGGAGGGGGAAAAGGAATGCAGTGAAGTGGGGGTGGAGAGTTATGAGTGGGATCACCTTTGATGATGCTCAAGAAATGCCAAGAAAGGGTTTCAGTTGCGTTGTGATTATTGTTGGTTGTTGCAATGTATTTAAGCAAATTACCTTACTTCCTTAATCCTCCCAAAATCTCATCCTAGGGAGGTAATTCTACTGACAGAAGAGGGAACAGAAGCCCATCATCATCATATCCTCTTCCTCCTCATTATCCTCTTCATCATCACCATCATCATCATCACGTGATTGCTATAGTGTGATCGACATCTACCTTGTGCTGTTCTAAGCGCTTTTCACGTGTTACTTTACTTAACTCTCACGACCTGTCTATCAAGTATATATTTTGATAATAATAGCTACCATAACAGGGAACTCTATCTAATGCACTGTGGTAACCTAAATGGGAGGGAAGTCCAAAAGGGAGGGGATATCTGTATGTGTATGTTTCATCTTGTTGTGCAGTGGAGGCCAACACAACATTGTAAAGCAACCACGCGCCAATAAAAATTAATAAAAAAAAAAACAAGCTCCATCCCCCACTCAGAGAAGAAAAATACTCCAACTCTTATGGTCACTACTCACTCTTAAAAGATTAATTTGGCAAAACTGAATACCCACTACAGTAATGAATGTAATTCAGCGGGAGAGTGGCTTGAGAAAGCTAGCCATACTGGAAAGCATTACGTCTTAAATTAATGACAGATCTGAAGATTATTTTCAGATTTGGTCAGCATTTTTGAGAAGTAATGATTAGCCGGGGGGGGGGGGGGAAATCCAGATTAGTATTAAGTGTTTGCATGTTATAAGGTAGAGTAAGCTAAATCCAAGGCTGGGACTTAATATTCAGCCTCTCACCATCTGCTTTACTAGCCAAAATGGACACACAAGGTCAGACTGTGCTGTAAAACTTGGAGAATTAATAGTGTTGGTACGTTAAGGCCTCAGTGACGTTGGATCCATCACAAATAAGAGCTAATCATAATAGCTAACATTCATTTAGTGCTTACTATGCTGAGTCAATGGAAAAGCACTTTGCGTGCATTATTGCATGTATGCCACAAAACTATACAATAAAGGAGGTATTATTACTATTATTATTATTAGTCTCACTTTTAAGATGAGTGAGGATATTTAAGAAAAGAGAGGTTGAGTAATTTGCCAATAAACACAGCTGGTACATGTGGATCCAGAATTTGATTCTGAACAATATAGCTACAGAGCCCACACCTTTAACCACTATTCATTGCTGTGGCGAGGACCAAAAATGCACACACCCACACATATACACCTGAAGCTCCTCCTACATTTGTGCAATGTGACAACTCATTTTCACAGGCGTTATCATAGCTAATCCTCCCCTAATAATAATATAGTCAACATTTACAGAGCCTGACTTTGTTTCAGCCTCTGCTGTAGCACTTCACATCTATTCATTCACTGAATTCTTAAAACAACTCTATGAGATACCTATTCTTATTAGCCTCATTTCACATATGAGGAAACTGAGGCACAGAGACACTAAGTTTCTTGTCCAAGGTCACAGAGCTAAAAGTAGCAGAGCCAGAATTTGAACCCACGAAGTTATATGAACATGAAGATGCAAGTATTATTATGCTTATTTTACAATTGAGGAAAGAAATTCGATAAGACTGGATGTGATTTGTTTCAAAAAGGTGGTGTTAATCTATTGTTGCAAAACATTGAATAAACTCGTATGTTATTTTGTAAAAATAATAATAATAGCTACCATATATTGGATGCTTCCTTTGTGCTAGATAGACACTGTGCTGAAATACTTTACATTTATCATTTCATTTATAGTGTACAATGGTGTGTATATATACTATATTGACCAAGCAAAGGCTCTAAGAGTCCTGTGTTTCTCTCTGTGATGTCAATTTAAAGGAACCTAATTTATTTATCTGCAACCTTCCTTCACATCCCTAAATTATCCAAACCACAGCACAGTGGTCATTTTTGAAGAATGTGATGTTCTTGGCTTGGTGTCATCCTCAAGAACTGGAGAAACCTATCCTGCTAAAGACAGCAGGAAAAGGGAATTTCAATGCCTATTTGGTAACTAAGCACACAGACGGCAAGATGAGACAGAGAGTTCTGAGTTAAAAGTGCAGAGAGTCTGAGCAATGGTCCAGAACAAACGAAGCACTCAGAATGAATGACCAAGGACATTGCCACAATGTTCTCTGCCCGGGCTATTAGGTCACCCCAGGAAAACACACAGCCATTTTGAGGATGGAAAAGAGCTTTGTGTGTGCCCTCCAGCTGCTCCCTCGTCTTCCTGCAGGCTCTGAAGAAAATCAGTGGTGGATGCAGACAAGAAATTCTGTTTAGGCCTTTGCTACCGAACGCGTGGTCCATGGTTCAGCAGCTCCGGCATCACCCACGAGCTTGTTGCAGCATCTGGGGCCCCACCTGAGAGCTACTGGATCCGAATCTGCATTTTACGAAGATTCAAGGTAATTCCTATGCACATTAAAGTTTGAGAACTTAAGAAATATTAGATCACCAAGGAAGGAAAATGCAAACATCAGTCCCACCATTCAGAACCCTTTAGGAGCTCCCACTGCCATCAGGATAAGGCTCCAACTCCTTAATGGGGCTTTAGACTCAGTCTCCAGGCACCTCTCCCTCCTCTTCCCTCTTATATTCTACCCAAACTCAACTTAGAGCAGCTGTGCGAACGAGCCAGGCTTTCTTTTTGCTCTATGTGCTGCGTATATTTCTGCAAACTGAAATAGGAGCGTTCTAAAGCCAAAGAAACATAGTACCAGTTAGGAGCAATGAACATACAAAAAAGCTCTCCTGGCCCGTAGGAGCCTGGCGAGTGTGAATGTGGCCAAATCAGGGCGTCAGCTCCGCACACAGCTCAATGTGAGAAGCACATCGCTTCCCAGAAGGGTTCTTGAGTCAGCAACTTTCAACTGATGGCATTTTCCAAGGGACCTTTTTATTCACACTTGCTTTGACTCTCTGGCAGCAGCTCCAATACCAGAGAATGACAACAGGACTCTCGGGAACTCTTCTTAGCTCACCAAACATTGTCATGATTCTTTGACATGCTCTCCTTGCCTTTCCTTCTTCAAATAGGCCTAGTGTTTAGTGCTGGACATGATATGGGTGTCAGCTGTGTGGACAAGAATGTCACAAGCTCTTTCACCAGCCAGCCTGAAGAGCTTCCACACGCCTCGGAATAGAAATGAAGCTTCCTCTTGCAGGAGGGAAGTTAGAGACTAGGCATTGATTTTTTTTTTTTTTAACATCTTTATTGGAGTATAATTGCTTTACAATGGTGTGTTAGTTTCTGCTTTATAACAAAGTGAATCAGTTACACATATACATATGTTCCCATATCTCTTCCCTCTTGCGTCTCCCTCCCTCCCACCCTCCCTATCCCACCCCTCTAGGTGGTCACAAAGCACCAAGCTGATCTCCCTGTGCTATGCGGCTGCTTCCCACTAGCTATCTATTTTACGTTTGGTAGTGTATATATGTCCATGCCACTCTCTCACTTTGTCACAGCTTACCCTTCCCCCTCCCCATATCCTCAAGTCCATTCTCTAGTAGGTCTGTGTCTTTATTCCCGTCTTGCCCCTAGGTTCTTCATGACTTTTTTTTTTTTTCTTAGATTCCATATATATGTGTTAGCATATACGATGGAATATTACTCAGCCATAGAAAGAAATGAAATTGAGTTATTTGTAGTGAGGTGGATGGACCTAGAGTCTGTCATACAGAGTGAAGTAAGTCAGAAATAGACATTGATTTTTAAATTGAATTCACATTTTCCCTGTAAGTGGAAAAGAGAGCTGGGTATTCTCATCCCAAATTCTCTGTTACTTCAAGTCCATATAATTTAACTACCAATTTCTTGATAATAGAGGCATTCACTCACAACTAGTTATAGAGAGATGGTTAAGCCTTAAATTTTTCAGACTATCAATAATACACCAGTTATGGCTCACAGTCTCTATATTTTGCCCAAAACTCATTGATTCAACAAATATTTTTAAGGGTCTACATTACGTTCAGAGCACTTTGTTGATCAGAGAGAGGGAAAAAAATTGAGATATTTTCAGGGGAGTGCAGGAACCCATTTGGCACGGATACGAGACTGCAGCTCCAGGAACTACATTTCATCAGTGCAATCAAAATCACTCAGTCTCTTGCGGTCTGTACTATCGCTATAGTAGTAACAATTCCCTATCGTAGAGCTGTAGCAGTCTCCTATTGCTGATTCACAATATTAAGAATTTAGTGGCTTAAAACAATACAAACTTGTTATTGCACAGTTGTGGGGGTCAGAAGTCCAAAATGGGTCTCACGGGGTTAAAATCAAGGTGTCAGCTGGGCTACTTTCCTTCTGGAGGCTCCAGGGAAGAATCCATTTCCTGTCTCTCCCAGCTACTAGATCTTGCCTGCAATTCTTTGGCTCATGGCCTCCTTTCATCTTCAAAGCCAGCGATGGCTGGTGGAATCTTTGTCGCTTGTGTCTCTTTGACTCTCCTGCCTCCCTTTTTTACTTATAAGGACGCTTGTGATTACAATGGGCCCGTGGGGAATCATCCAAGTCAGTTGATCAGCGCCTTATTTCTATCTGCAACCTAAATTCCCCCTCGCTATGCAACATAACATAACTACAGGTTCTGAGGATTAGGATGTGGACATCTTTGGGGGACCACTGTTCTCCCTGTCACAGGATCTGATTTAATCTGATGAAACTCACTGGAGGTTTATATATAAGCAAGAATGATAATTTATTACTATTTACTGTGAGAAATATAACTCTGGGGAAATAGAGTAGGTGGAAACGCCCATATTGGCTGGTCAGCATCTCATTTCCCTGTAGGCAAATTGACACAGAAAATCAATTTTTAAATAGAAGATAGCTTGGAGAGCATGAAATCAGAACATCAAATAAAGCTGAATGATTTTAATGGCTGCTGAAATGAATCAGTGAGACAGAAGCTGTTGGTTGGATCCATCTATGCTATAGAGACGTAACTTGCGTTCATCCATTGGTATTCATTGTACTAGCACGTTAAATTTTTTTAATCTTTTAAATTTCATGTGGCAAAATAATTTCTTAAGAAACTCAGTTGTTTTGTTCTTACTGCTTTGCAGAAGAATCTTAATGAATGAGACCACTTTTCTCTTACCTCCCTGGAAAGGGCCAGCAGGGCTTTGAGTCTCCCAGGTCAGAGTTAAGAGATTTTTGTATTTGGTGTAATTGTGGTTTTGTCATACGATAAGCAAAAAGGCAGGAGTTGCCTGAGTGGGAAGTAGCTTCTTCAAGTAGGAGCTAAGGAAGAGAGATTCTTTTTATTTACTTTTTACTTTTATTTTTTTATTTTTAATGGGAAGGACAGAGAGGACCTGTGAGAGAGGGTCAGACTCTCTGAAGGGACATTTGGATGCTGAGTAAATGCATCCCTAAGAGCTTGGTGAAGGATCCTTGCGCCCACGTTTGGCACAGAGTGATGGAACTTCCCAAAGTAATAGACATCAACAATGAGAATCATGCAGTGACCATGATGGAACAAAGACCAGAAATCTTTCCTCGAACGTTACGTAAGCATCTGGGCTCTTGAGAAAATCTAGGGAGGGAGCAAGGCTCTCTAACACACCACAGATTTTTCTTGCCACTTATTCAAGTAGAGACACCAAGTTAAACTTAATTTAATTTAGAAAAAAAATTTAGAAAAATAAGGTAACTTTGTTATGGTAACAGAATTTTGGAGAAAAATTCAATACCAGCCATACAGGATTTTATTTAGGTGTTTCGGCCTTTCCTTATCAAACTGTACATGTGGAAAAGAAGGCTCCCACAGAAACTAATGAAATGTCAGGCATGAAACACTGAAGGGTCAGCTCTGGGAAGCAGGTGTGAAAAATGTAAGACGTGGTTAATGGCTTGAGTTACAAAGGTAGGAAAATATGAAGAATTCTCCCAGAGCAATTGGTGGGCCATTGTGGATCTTAGAGTAATTGAGGCAGGGGTGAAAGAAGAGACTGAAAATTGGGTTGAGACCACAGTAAAGAACACTTTAAATGTTGACTAAGACACTGAACTTTGGACACACTAACTGTCCCCAAACATGGGATAATCTTAGCTGAATGTCTTCCTCTTTTGTAGGATGGCATTCAAATCACACCCCACAAGCCGCATGAACAGCTGGAATTTTAATGAAACACCTAAAACATATGAAGTACAGGACTAGGTCCTGGGAAGGAGGCATCGTGGGGGAAGGAATTCAGAAATAAGTAAGGTCCTCTGGGTCCACAATCTAGTGGGCAAGACGGAATACAAACAACTTAATATTTTTAGTTCTAACGCAGATAACTGTTTACCATTGCACTCATGCGAGACCTCAGATTTTTGTGCATACCACATTTTTCATCACGAAAATAGACCAGAGAACAGGTGCAGCTTCCGGTTCTACTCATCCAGCTGAGAGCATCTTCAAAAAGGAAAAGCAGGAATTGTGTGTTGAAGAGAGAGAGAAGGAGGACTAGGGGACAATATTTACTCATTATCTGTCAGGCCAAGGGCACAGGCCCCTCATCCTGACATCTCCATGGAACAGGCTGACCCTGGGGATTGGGGTTTGCCTGAAGCTGTGGGACTGTCGTGCCTGGTATTCCTTGAAGCAAAGAGTATTTTCACCTGGGGCCACAATCCTTTTGTTTTAACTGCCTCTGTCTCTTACAGGTAAAGAGGCTCTTTCAGGGCGTGGTATCTCTGAATATGCCACTAACAAACCCCAGGCTACCTATCACAGCAGAAGCAAATAGTAAAAGGGCAGGACTCTTCTTCCTTCCAAATGGGAGACGTGCAACAACCCAAAAGCCAGTCTCTGACACCCCTAAAAGAAAGCAAAAGAGAGCAAGGTTTATTAAAATTTAAGAAACTAATCCCCAGAGGTCGGGGCCCCTCTCTTAGCATAGTGCTTTCACTTGGGCTTTTACTCCAAAGAAGTATCACATCGTGATAGTAGATTTTCAATACGTACATATGTATTTATTATAATAAAATACATATATATATTTCATTATGGTAAATATACATAACACTATTTTAAACATTTTTTAAGAATATAATTCAGTGGCATTTAGTACATTTGCAGTAATGTGCAACCATCACCGTTATCCATATCCAGAACTTTCTCAGCATCCTAAACAGATACTCTGTATGCATGAAACAACTCCCCATTTTCCCTCCTCCAGGACCTGGTACCCTCTCTTCTATTTTCTGCCTCCATGAATTTGCCGATTCTAGCTTCCTCATGTAAATGGAATCATACAGATTTGGGGTTTTGCGGGTTAAAAAAAAAGTGGGTATCTCTCAGACAGACAGACAGGAAGAAAAGAAATGGAGACAAGCCAAATGCAGCTTCCCTTGGCTCTTCCACTCCCTGGCGCGTGTCCTGGCTTCCCTCCCACACAGGATGGTCCCTCCTTCCCTGCACGTCTGCATGGTGACCATACCATTAGGCGCCTTCTTTTTTTTTAAATTTATTTATTTATTTATTTATTTTTGGCTGTGTTGGGTCTTCGTTTCTGTGCGAGGGCTTTCTCTAGTTGCGGCAAGCGGGGGCCAATCTTCATCGCGGTGCGCGGGCCTCTCACTGTCGCGGCCTCTCTTGTTGCGGAGCACAGGCTCCAGACGCACAGGCTCAGTAGTTGTGGCTCACGGGCCCAGTTGCTCCACGGCATGTGGGATCTTCCCAGACCAGGGCTCGAACCCGTGTCCCCTGCATTGGCAGGCAGATTCTCAACCACTGCGCCACCAGGGAAGCCCTAGGCGCCTTCTTGAAGCTCCTTCTGCCGTTCATCTCAGCTCAGTTCCTTCCTGTTCTGCACAGAAGCTGATTTCCCCTTTGCTGGCTCTGTCAGCTGAGCTCAAAAGCAGGGTCGCATCTCTGCTCCTGGCACAAATAACTTCTTGTGCAGCCTGGCTGGGTTTGGACGGGCAGCTGCCAGGCTTGTAGTCTCCTACAAGGCCGTCCCGGTCACAAAGGAGCTTTGTGTGTGACCAGCGGGTGCTGGGCGGGAGCCCCGCTGGCTGAAGCGCTAAGTTCTTCCTGGTACTTGCTCTCACTGCCCTTGAGACCTGGGGCCTGGAGGGCACTGTGACCTGGCAGATGACCTTCCCCATGAAAAAATAAAACTTGCCTCTGCTTCTCCCGCATGGTTCTTGGTTTGTAATTATCTGTGACTTTTTCAGGACTGACCAATCAATAAGGCAGTCTTGGAAAGCCTATCCCTCAGCATTTAGTGACTGGAAAATTCTACTTCCAGATCCCTGAGGGGTCAGGGCAGATTTCCAGTGAGTATTCCTAATTTGAAAAACCTGTCCTCGAATTTTCTTAATTCTAGAGATACTCCTCCAGAATGTGGGCTTCCTTTATCTGTGATTAGATGTGGAATGTGTACATTCAAATTCATAGGATGCCCCACACGACAGTGCATAGGCCAGGCTACCTCTTTACCTGTTAGTAAAGCTGATTTCAAAGTGGCTTCAGAGGGAACTGACCAAACCTTACCGTCTTGGTCCAGAATCTCCTAGTCTCCCTACAAGAATGCTTTTCTTGCCTGAGACTCTCCAGTCTAGCACCTACTCAGTTTTTGTTGTTGTTGTTGTTTGTTTGTTTGTTTGTTTTTGACTAGTAGACTCTCTGATTTACTTTGCATGACATTTGCCTTTGTTTTAAGATTCTTTCTCTCAGCTTCCTCCTGATTCCTCCTTTAAATATTCCTTAAAAAGGCTCTGGCTTGGCCCCTTCTGTGTCATTTCACTCTTCCTCTGTGTCTTGCTAGTGGCACGGTGGCAATTGGACATAGGGTTTTGTGTTAGATACATCTGCTTTCAAAGCCTGACTGTGCTACTCCCTGGCTGTGTGACCTTGGGCAAGTAACTTAACCTCTCTAAGCCACAGATCTCTCCTCTGTGAAATGGGAATAAATGATTTGTTATTCTCGGGGATGTTGATACGACTGCTGAAAATAATCAGGAAAAGTACCTGGCACGTAGCAGAGACTCGGCAAACGTTAGCACACATCCCATGCCCTTTTCTTTCTTGATCTAGTTTAGTGTAAGCCCTTCCCAGTCGGCCTTCAGCAGACTTGAATTCCTGAGACAGAACCCCAAATGTCCAGAGCTCTTTCAGGTCTAAGCCAGTCTGGGCTCCACACCGGCTGCCCTCACGGAAGCGGGTGATTGACAGCTAGCGTTCACCCGGCCTGTGATCCTGGCTCTCACTTAGGTCTCCATCTGAAGAAGCAGCGTCTACGCGCCGCCGCCCCTTAAGTAACTCCACGCCAGGCTGCGCCAAGGAGGTATGTTTCAGAGAGACCCCCGGCAAATAAAGCCAAAAATACCTCTGACATGGTTCCACAACCTGGAAGTGACAAAGGAGAAAGCCAAGGAACCAAAAGGATTGCGATGCGGGTTTGGTTTTACCGAGCAGAAAGGCCAGGACTGGCTCTCACCTGCGTGTTGTTACCGGGGCAGGTAACTGGGAGATTCTTTCCCCTAGAGACGTTAGTTAGGGCGCTGCTGGAGCGCGCTGAAGCTCCCTAGGGGCCGGGGGACGTCGTGCACTCAGCCGTACTGTCAGGGCTTAGGTTTCTATTTGTGAAAACTTTCTGTATTGGTTGGCTGCTTCTCGCCAGCCTCCACCGCGATCTGCGTGCTCTGCGCGGCACAGCTGTGATGGGTTTCCAAACCCTCGCTGCAAGCGGACCAGGACGATTAGGTTGGACGAACGCTGGCGGTGGCGTCCTCGGAGTGGGGTTCCGCGGGGAGCAGCCCGCTGAGGTCAGAAAGACGCGGCTCGCGCTCCGGGTAAGTTGCAGGTCCCCGCTGGGCCCATTGATTGCAGTGCAGACTTGAATCCAAATTACTAAGGAAGATCAGCATTTCAGGCAATTGCACTGACGCTAAAGACCAATGCTTTGAGCTTTGGGGTTGGACATTTAAATCCGCCAGGTGTGTGATTATCTCGTTTCGACCCCGAAAGCGCGGTTCCATCTGGGCCCCCAGCGAGGGGCAGGGTGGCATTTCCGGAGGGAACCGAGGGAGAAGGGAGCACAGCTGCTCCGGCGGTCCCCAGCCCGCATTACCCAGGGCCCGGTGTCGGGGGGAGCGCAGGGGGCCCGAGTGGCTTCCAGCTCGCCTCTTTGGCGTCTCCCCGCGGGCAGCAGGCCGGGGAGTGGCGCTTCGCTTCCCTGGGGAGCTTCTCGGATCGCTGCCGGAGCCCCGGATTTTTTGGTTGGCGCGGGGAGATGGGGGTGGTGGCGTCAGGGCGCCGCTTCCCCCCTCCTCGCTCCCTCTCTCGGCCGCTGGGGGGCGCAGTGACCGCGCCACGCGGCTCGGAGCCGCGCCAGAGAGGAGACGCCGCGCGGCGCCCACATGGTTTTCTGCCGCTTGGTTGAGCCCGGCGGCGCCGGGGACGCGAGAGCTGCGGGAGGCGGGGGGAGAGGGGGAGGCAGCTGGAGGGGGGCGGGGAGGGACGCCAGATAGGCGAGCGCAGAGCGGAGACTCGGGGGACCCCAAGGTAGGTCAGGGCAGTGCCGAGTCCCGTCCTCCCCGCCCCGCCCCCGGGAGAAGGTAGGAGGGGGCATCTGGGTAAGGGTGGCGGATTTTTGTGGAGTTGCCGTGCAGGGGGTGAGGGTGGGGACCACCCTGTGCTCGGCTTGGGGCCGGAGGGGCGCAGGAGCCGGATCACCAGGCACTTTTGCGCAGGGCGACTCTCAGTAAGCGCGAATCCTGCGCCCTGCGTGGTCCCGGACGCTGGGCTCCGGACTCGGTGGCTTTTCCCAGTTCCACATAAAGCGCCCACCCGGCAGGCGAAGGCCCGCGGAGGAGCACGCGCCTAACACGCCCAAACCTGGTGGCAAGCAACTTTTGGCTGCTTTAACTGAACTAGGTTAGAGCGCGAAAGCGCCGCGCAAGGTTTCGTCCGGGCGCCAGGTGTGACATCCACCTGCTGCGATTGCAGCGGGGAAAGCGGATGCTGCGTGTCACCCTCACCCCGCCTGCCCGTGGCCGCGCGGGAGGTTTGCTACCGACCTCCTGAGAAATTGATGCTGTCGGCTTGGAGAAGGTAGAACACCTTCAGAAGAGGGGTCCTTTAGCCTTAATGGGAACGAAGACTCAAAGGAAAGGGGATATTCGAGAGCTGCCCTGTGTTATGCCAGTGCAATTTGGAAGGATCTTTAAATTGAAGATGTGCAGGCAAAGTGCAAAGGACTGAGGGTCGGCAGACTTGGGTTTCTTGGACCCTGTCCTGAGGCCGAATAGCAGTGAGGTCTCAGCAAGTCAGGAAACCTCGATGAACTTCAGTTTGCTTGTGTGAGAAGCGTGGGGATGGTTCCTGCCCCACCTCACTGGGTGGTTTGGAAGAGAATTGGAGGCAGGGCGGTATTTTGAAAAGTATAAAGTGTGGTTTGTACAAATTAAGCATTGCTGCCCACGCCTTTTTCCTGGCCACCAACGGAACCTTGCTCATAGCCGAGTTAAGGCAGGAACTTCGCGGCAGTGCGGGCGTTTTCCTGGTTACCTGTCAGAGGGGCGAGATGTGTGTTTCTCAATCTCTTGTTGCAGTTCCTCTTCACGGCACAGCCATCGTGAAACTGCCCAGCACAGTGTGACATCAGGGGACAGGAACTTTGCCTTGTTCATCAGCTTCTTTAGGGCGGGTACAAAGCGGGGGAGGTGCTCGGAGAGTGCACGAAAGTTGAAAGTCTTTGTTGGAGCGGCTGGGGGGTTAGATTTGATTGGACATGTTCTTCGGGAGGTCAGGTTTAGCTCTGAAAGCATTGCTGGCTTTCTGAAGTTGGAGTTGTTTTCTGACGCGGGAAAAATTCTGTCAGAGCCAAGGATAGACATCCAAGAATAAGCATTTTAATTCGAATGCCTTTAGAGGAAGCTAAGTAAAGAGCTCCGGAAATGTTTCCCACACAAATCATAGCACATAATAGCAAGGACAAGTTAGGATAGTTTCTCTTATTACTAAACTTAGATTCATATATCTAATACTGAAAGGAGATATTCGCATGGTTGGTTGTGTCACTGTTAAAATTTAAGCAGTCCATTTGAGATAAGCGTGTCCAGCCTTCCAGAGGCTATAAACGTGAGCAATACTAGAGCCTGTATGTCATATTGTATCTTTTCATGATACCAAACAAGACCTCTGATTGGCTTTTCCATTTTAACTGAAAGGAGTTGAAAGATGACTCATTTAAGAGATTGGGAAATAAAACTAGATTGTCTAATACAGAACTGTAAATCTTTATCAAATAACACAAAGGGTGATAATAAAGCTAACTTTTATAGACTATTGTGTGCCAGACTCCGATATGCATGTTACAATCCATTTAGTTCTCACAAAAGTCTGTAAAGAAACTGAAGCACAGAGACGTTGAGTGCCTTGCCCAAGGTCACACAGCTAGTAGTGAGGAATTTCTCTCAGATTGGCATAACAATTACATTTGATTGGTACTCTTGTGTTTGTTTCTTAACTTCTGCGCTGGGTTTTCTCCCACACATACAGGCAGTCAGGAGTGAGACTAAGGGCTCTGGAGCAGGGATCCAGGACCCTGAGCTTGCTGCCAAGTTGCTGTGTGTTCTTTACTTCCTTTTTCTGAGCCTCGGTTTTCTCATCCACAAAATAGTGATAATAATCCCAAATTGAGTGAACGCTTTATTTCTCATCTGAACATGGAGTGTGAACTGTGAAAGAAATAATTCTCAGCATGTAAAGGGAAGTTTCAAAGTGTTTTTGTCATCAGTTAATAGTAGGCTGGCAGGTGGCAAATGAGTAAAAGCTGGAGGAGACTACACACAATGTGATTTACCCAACAATTATGTTCGAAAATTGTTTTAAAAAATTCTTTAGTTCTGTTCTTGGATCCTTAGCTTTACATTTATTAAAAGAGATAAATGCAAATTAGACCTCAAAGTTTTTCTGGCAAGTAACATTGAATAGCACTCAAAGCCAGCACATGCTTTTCTCTGGTTGAGTTCAGGTGATGAAAATTGGAGGGTGGAGGGGGTTTTTTGTTTGTTTGTTTTTTAATCCTTACATTCTACATCCTTTTATTCCAACAAGCTATAGTGGGTCAGAGAACAACCGAGTCCTGAAAATATATGTAAGTTACTTCCCTATCCTCTCTTTCTTTCTTTGGCAATTGTTCTTAGAAGACAGCTTTTGGGACAGCCAGTTTAAATCTGGTAGGTGAGGGAACTTGAACTTCTGTATATGCTTATATTAAGGCTATTTTAAACAATACGGTTCAGTTGTCAAATCATTTGAACTGCCCTGTGACCTATGTAAAATCTTTTTTTGGCGGGGGGGTGGTTCTCACTCTTAATTTAGACTGTGGTCTTGATGGAGATTTGGGCTGAGGGAGGGAACCGTGTCAGTGTTACTGATGTGGCCAGGCTCACAGCAGCCAGTCCGCGCTTGGTGAATTTTGATGATCTGGAGTGATGTTTGGATCTGTGCTATTTAAAGGTCTTCCCTTCACCCCTGTGCTGTTGTAGGTAAGAATGTGGACTTGGCGCGAGACTGCCTGGGCGGGAAACTGGCTCCACTGACTAACTGTGCCTCAGTTTCTCATCTGTAAACTAAAGACAGTGTTGTCATATCTATCTCATAGCTTGTTAGGAGGATCAGGTGTGTGTGTGTGTGTGTGTGTGTGTGTGTGTGTGTGTAGAAAGCCTAGAACAGTGTCAGGCACATAGTAAATGCCATCTAAGTGTTAGTAATGAACCGATGATGATGAATGCTCTCAGAGGATGAGTGCTATGGAAAAAGAAACAGGACAGGTACTTCCCTGGTGGTCCAGTGGTTAAGACTCCACGCTTCCACTGCAGGGAGCACGGGTTCAATCCCTGTCAGGGAACTAAGATCCCACATGCTGTGCAGTGTGGCAAAAAAAAAAAAAAGCAGTAAATGGGGATAGTGTATACTTGTAGGGATGCAGTTTTTAACAGGGTGATAGGGAAATTCTCAACCCAAAGGTAAATTTGAGTAAGACAGGGGGGTAGAAGGGTGTAGGGGTGTGGAGGAGTATAGCGGTGTAGGGTTGCAGAGGGGTATAGAGGTGTAGGGGTACAGAGGTAGATAAGGAGGTCAGAGAGGTAACTTAGGGACACACGGACAGATATAGCACATGTTGAAGGTCTTTTTTTAACTTGGGAATTTTCTTATGGAAAATTTCAACCATTAAGTAGAGAGAACGGTCCATGTGCCCTTCTCCCACCTTCAACAATGATCAACGTGGCCAATTGTGTTTCATCCATATCCCCCCACTGGCACTGTTTTATTTTAAAGCAAATTCAAGAAATTCTATCAATTATTTCTAAATCCTTCTGTATATATGTCTAAAAGATAGGCACTTAACCAAACATGACCATGATACTTAATCTCTTTGACTTTGTTTTCCCATCTCTAAATTGGGACCAGCAGAACCTCCCCTGCAGTGCTTGTGTAAAGATAAGGGTGGACGCTTGGAGCCCTCAGTGTAGACAATCAGTGCCCCGTTATTCAGCCATCATGCCGATGGTATTGTCCTTACTCTCCCTTGGGTTTTTTTTTTTTTCTTTCCTACATAGTTCAGTCATGGCATTTTCACTTCTACTTACTCTCTCCCTTCTCCATACCTACTTTAGGCACATTTATTCCGTACTCCCTGTATCTACTCTCTTTTTCCCCTTTTAGCTTTCAGTGCTTTTGTTCTCAGCCTGACTTACAGCTTGTGCTCCTTTGATCCCTGTGGCCCACGAAATACCAGTGCTCTGTAGTCTTTCCAGACCTTTTTGAAGGGAGATGGGTACTTGGCCCATTTCATTTTTTCAACAGCATTATTGAGATTGAGATAGAATTGACATAACATAGAATTCACCCAATTAAAGTGTACAATCCAGTGGTTTTAGCGTCTTCACAGGTATGTGCCAGAATTCCCACAGCTGGTTTGAGAACATTTAGAACCTCAGAAAGATACCTTTTACCTGTTACCGCCTATCTTCCCATCCCCCAAAGCAACTGCTAATCTACTTTCTGTCCTATGGATTTGCCTATTCTGGACATTTCATTCATTCATAAATAAATAAATACATAAGAAATATTTTTGTCACTGGCTTCTTTTACTTAGTAGGGTGTTTTCAGGGCTCATTCATGTTGTAGCATGCATTAGTACTTCCCTTCTTATTATGGCTGAATAATATTACATTATATGGCTGTAGTGTACTTTGTTTATCCATGTTTCAATCGATGAACATTTGGGTTGTTTCCACGTTTTAGCTATTATGAATAATACTGCCATTAACATTCATGTAGGTAAAGAAACATCAAATCACTGTTTTGTAACAGGAACTAACATAGTGTTGTAGGTCAATTATACTTCAAAAACAAACAAATTTATAGAGAAAGAGATCAGACTTGTGGTTGTCAGTGATGAGATTGGAGGGGGAGGGGAGGGGGATTGGATGAAGACAGTCAAAAGGTACAAACCTCCAGCTATAACACAAATAAGTGCTAGCGATGTAATGTTCAACATGATTAATATAATTAACACTTCTGTATGTTATATATGAAAATTGTTAAGAGAGTAAATTCTAAGAGTTCTCATCAGAAGAAAAAGAGTTTTTTTCTATTTCTTTAATTTTGTACCTATATGAGAGGATGGAAGTTCACTAAACATACTGTGATAATTGCTTCACAGTATATGTAAATCAAATCATTATGCTGTAAACCTTAAACTTATACAGGGCTGTATGTCAATTACATCTCAATTTTTAAAATTCATGTATAAGTTTTTGTGGTAACATATACTTTCATTTCTCTTGGGTATATAGCCAGGAGTGGAATTGCTTGTTCAAATGGTAACTGGATGTTGAACCATCTGAGGAACTGTCAGACTGTTTTCTATCAATAATATGGCTCCCTGTTTTATTTTGCCCAAATATGGGAATCTAGCTATCTTTCAAGTGCAGGTACCCACCCTTACTTTGGGTAAACTTTTGTATTAATATTTTCTAAGTCTTATTTAGTTATCTAATTACATTCATGTATAAGTCTTCTTTGTTATTGATGTTTTTTGTTGTTTCTTTTTTAAAAATTATATTTTGGCTGCGTTGGGTCTTCGCTGCTATGCGCGGGCTTTCTCTAGTTGCGGCGAGAGGGGGCTACTCTTCGTTGCAGTGCGTGGGCTTCTCACTGCGGTGGCTTCTCTTGTTGCAGAGCACGGGCTCTAGGTGCGCAGGCTTCAGTAGTTGTGGCGCGTGGGCTTCAGTAGTTGTGGTGCATGGGCTTCAGTAGTTGTGGTGCACGGGCTCAGTAGTTGTGGCTTGTGGGCTCTAGAGCACAGGCTCAGTAGTTGTGGTGCATGGGCTTAGTTGCTCCATGGCACATGAGATCTTCCTGCACCAGGGCTTGTACGTGTGTCCCCTGCATTGGCAGGCGGATTCTTAACCACTGTGCCACCAGGGAAGTCCCTGTTATTGATTTTTGAATTAAGCATTACTTGAGCAGTGATCCCCAAAGTGGAAGTTATGTACCTCTAGGGTACAAGATGATTCATTGGAAAACAAGAACAAAATGCTATGTTCTTGCATCTTTTCAATGATGCTTTATAATTATACAATGCATTAGAATATCTGTGTATATGTAAGGTTTATAAGTAAATAGTCCTATATTGGAGATGTAAATGCAAAGATTTTTTTTTTTTACAAGTAGGAAGTCATATAAAATTCTGGGGACAACTGTTCTAAAGGCATGGGATCAAATATATGTAGCTGTGTGGTTATTAATCCCATGCTTTGTGACAATTCTGATGGGGAAATTCTTAAAATTACTTTGCTAAAGAAATTGAAAATATCCTGCTAATTTCAGCCCAAATGGAACATGTAAATACCAGTGGAAGGAACTTTGGATCAGGTGTTGGACTTTTATTTTTATTTTACTTCTGCTGATTACTAATGGTGAGACTTTGGGCAAGTCCCCTAAAGGTCTGCATTTCAGTTCCCAAACTGGCCTAATAACACCCAAAATATCATAAATTTTCATTGTGCAGAACGAGAGTGGTAAGTGTGACATATGCAGTGAACACAGAAAGTTAGTCATTTGTGCATCTTGTGCAACCCTGCAGTTTTCTTAGGCAAATACCTGGGTTTCCTTGACCTTTTTCCTGGCTGGGTCTTCCCCTTCCCACCCCACCCTGCTTTCTGTCCTTCCTCTGTGTTCTTCTGACAACAGACCTTCAAAATTAAGGGTCATTGCCAAAGGTTGAGTTGGACGGAGAGGAGTCGTGTGATGCCACCAGCCACCATTGCGGTATGGCACTGTTTCCTTCCTGGTGCTTTTCGTATGAGAACACAGCATTCAGCACATGTGCAGTGAAGGTGCAGCTGTCTCAGAACTGCAGTTTACTCTGATTCCTGGCCACTGTCATAGAAGCTATGGAGTTGCATTATTGGGCATCTTAAAGGTTTCTGTGTGATCTGTGATCACTTGAGTCTGTAGACATCCTTGGGGGAACATTAGCCTTTGCTTAAAGTCAAAGCATGAAGGGAAGTAGATACAGAAAGATGGGAAGAGGTTCTGGGGTCTGTGTTAACCAAAGAGCTCACATGCTGTGGTTAAAGATCATTTCATTCTCTGCTTGCTTTTGTCTCTTACCTGGCATGCTCAGTAAGACACCATAAGACTGAGAGAAATGAATTTGACCTTTCACCCTCAACTCTTGTTTGTGATTTCTCTTCTCTAACACCCTTTATTCTAAGGAAATGGTTGGCAGATATTTTAGGTCGTGATCTCCAGTTTCTTCTACAGGGTGACATCTGTTCTTGGCTTCCTTTCTTGGGCAACGGAAATAACTAATATAACCATGCTTAGGTACTGTTGGTTAGTTTGTTCATTCTTTTATTCATATACTCAATATATTTACTGAGTACCTATGATATGCCCCTGTTCTAGATACTAGGGACAGATCAGTGAAGAAAATTAAAAGTTTTTAAAATGCCCTCAAAGATTTTACATTCTAGTGGGTGTTAGTCACTGAGGTTAAATGAAATGAGGATTAGTGCTGAGGAGTAAGGAGAGAAAGATAGCTGCGAAGGGGGAGAGGAACTACAGGGGAGGGGCAGTTACCATTATTTATAGGGTGACCAGGGAGGCCTCACGGAGAAGGTAACATTTAAGATGAGTCTTTGATGCTCCCAGTTATGTATTCAGGTACTAGTGCTGAGGCAGAGAAAATCCTAAATCCTAAACCTGACATGCTTGCTCCTAGCCCTGGAGTATCTTTAAGATTGTTAGGGGTATTAGGAGCTAAAGCCATCTCACTACCATCAAAATGCTGGCTGCTTATGGTCTGCAAGACTTTTGTCTTGCAGGTCTCTATAGAGGTTCACGGTGAGTCACCCGCCCCTCTTGCAAAGGTTGCATCTTTGCAGCGGACGCTGTACCTCAGCAGTGGCCCTAGTAAGGCAGTCATTCTCAATGGGACCAATGACTCCAGTGCTCAGGCACCTTCCAGAATGACTTGGGGTGTTGCGGGTCGAGTCCTGGAGTCTTTCCTTTGTCTAGGGCCTTTGCTGCTGCACATGTGTTAACTAGTAATCTGGCCTGTGTTTACCTTCAGTAGGAAAATCTCAATAGAAATGACAGTAAGCTTTGCAACTGGCTTTCTCTTCCTTTAAAATGTGTTTGGAAATTGATTTTATCTTTGCAACTAAGCATCTCTGATTCAAGGGAGCTCATTTGTGACAGTGGGAAGGACTTTGAGAAGATGCCAGGCATTCCTTAGACCCATGTTACCTGCTGCCAGTCAGTGCCTGAAATTTATGAATGTGTTTAGTCCCTGTCTCCCCTCCACCAGAATGTAAGCTACTGGAGGGCAGGAGACTTACTTTAGTCACCACTGTTACCCCAGTGCTACCAGAACAAAAACACTGCCAGTCATGTAGTAGACGCTCAATAAATATTGGTTTAATTGAATAACAGACTACAAGCAATGTGGCAATAAGCAACACAACCAGCAACCATATCTTGGTATCTCCTGAATTATCTGTTGCCCCAAAGATCAAGAAATGGAGATGATCTGTCATCACCAGGGTCTGGACTTTATTTCCAATCATTGCTCTCTCCTCTGTGTCAGTCTGCATGTCAGAGAAACTCATGCTCCTTAATGAGTGTCCAACCTGGCTTGTCATCCTTTCTCTGCCACTACCCAGCTGTGACCTTAGATATGGCTTTGAATTTCTGTGGGCCTATTCCAGCTCTAAAATGTTCTTATTCTATAACCTGGCAAAGCCAGCAGCTGCTGGCTATTTGTGTGAAGCAAGAACACCTTTCTAGAAGGAAGTAGAACAAGCACCTGCTTCTGAAAATTACTTTTTATAAGGAAGTCTGTTTTTGCCCAGTGCAGTTGATTCCATATCTGGGAGGCTCATAAATAACGTCACTCTCTTTGAATTATTAACTTTAAACTGTTTATAAAAACACAGGTATCACTACTGCTTACCATTTGTTTGAGGTTATGTGTTTTTCATATGATTTCATATCTGTAGTCATCTCTCACACACAAAACCAGATACGATGTGCAGAAAATTGAGAATAAAACATGACTGACATAGCTTCATTCTCTTGGAAATAGTGAGATTATCATGGGCTATGGACTCAGAACTAAAATGGGCACTGGTAAAAGAAAAGATCTAGTAAAAGAAAGTCAATCAAAAGCAACATGAATGAAGATGTTCATTGCTGTATACTTTATAATAGTGAAAAACTGAAAAGTTTCATCAGTAGGAGTCTGGCTAAGAACTTATTATACATTTGTACCATAAAACGTGGTAAAATAGTTAAGGTTAAAATATACACCCTCAATGGGACTTCCCTGGTGGCGCAGTGGTTAAGAATCCGCCTGCCAATGCAGGGGACACGGGTTCGAGTCCTGGTCAGGGAAGATCCCACATGCCACGGAGCAACAAAGCCCATGAGCCACAATTACTGAGCCTGAGCTCTAGAGCCCGTGAGCCACAACTACTGAGCCCGTGTGCTGCAACTACTGAAGCCTGCGTGCCTAGAGCCCATGCTCAGCAACAAGAGGAGCTACCTCCCGCGCACCGCAACAAAGAGTAGCCTCCGCTTGCTGCAAATAGAGAAAGCCCTGACGCAGCAACGAAGACCCAACACAGCCATAAATAAATAAATAAATAAATAAATAAATAAATAAATAAATATTAAAAAAAAAAGAATATTTACCTCAAGACATGTTGCTGAGAGAAAAAGAAGGTATGTTTAGAGTATGTTTACTATGATCTCATGTGTATATAAAAAAGAAAATAAGACATATCTTCTGATCTGACATATGTATGTTAATTCACAGAAAAAGGTCTGGATGGAATAAAATGGTTGACGGTGTTATTTCTGGGAAAGAAGTAGGATTGGTGGGGGCTTGGTGCAGTGACACTGCTTCACTTTTTACTCCAGGCTTCTGTGTTTTTGGCATTTTATAAAACCATAGTCATGAGTGGGTTTTTTGGTAATTATAACACTTGAAATTACTGGAGAGGAAAAGATGTGTGACAAAGAGAAATTGGGGCACAAAGTGAGATTTGAGGTCGGGAGAAGGAAGATGAAACACTTCAGGTAGTGAGTGCTGGCCGTTATCACCAAATCCTGTGATATTTTGTGACTGGTGATTTGGAGCTTGTGCCGTGTTCTCAGGATGATATATATATATATATAGATGTCCTACATCACTCCAGAAACTATGATCTACAATGGAGGACCCACAAATCAAGAAAACCCAGTTTCCACATTACCTTCTTTTGGTCTATTTGCAAGCATTGGGTGAGAAAAATTTTGTATCTTTAGGAAACATTGATTCATTTCCATCCCTGGATGAGTAAGTCTGCTACCACAATAGAGCAGTTGTATCGACCACAGAAGTCTTTCCTCTACCCGTGACTTTATTTCCACTTTGTTGGATTTATTCACTCAGTCTGTAACTTTCACTGAGCCCCCATCTGCCACTCTTGGACAAAGGCCCTGCTCTCCTGGAGCTTCTAGTCAGGGGGGTAGACAGAGATGACCGTATCAGGAAGTGAGAACTACTGTGATGAAAATTAAGCGAAGTGATGTGAGAAGGCGTAACCAGGGAACTACGTTAAGAGAGGTAGTTAGGAAAGACTTCTTTGAGGAAGTCATTCATAAACCCAGGCACGCATAACACAGGAAGGAGCCAGATGTGTGATCATTTGAGGGAAGAGTGGTCCAAGCAGAGAGATTACGACGGGGCACAGAGAGGGGGCAAGAGCGTGTGGGACCCAAGAGTTTGCTGCGTGGTTGGGACTTCCGGAGGTTGGACAGGCGAGAGAGGTCTGCAAGGACAGGATCATGTCATGCCTGGAGGACAAGGTAAGGATTTTGGATTTTATTCCAGATTTGATGGGAAGCTATGGGGGCGGGGGTCAATTAGGGGAATGATTTAGGTTTATAAAAGATGTCTCTGAATAACTTGATTATAAATAGGTTGAGAGTGGAAGCACGGAGACCATTGGGAAGATGGCAGGAGGTCCAGTGGGAGAAGATGCTGACTTACACTAGGGTGGTAGCTGTAGACATAAGCTTGCTGGTAGGTTAAAGATGGAGAGCCTGGGAAGGTAGGGTCAGTACTGACTCCTACATATGGGGCTTCAGCAACTAGGGGGTTGCTGAGATGGGGAAGACCAGGCAGGAGCAGATTTGGGGGGGAAAAATCAGTGTCTATTTTGGATATATCAGGTTGTGATGCCCCCTGGACAAACGTCAAATAAGCAGTAAGATACGCTAGCCCAGAGTTAGGGGAGGTCAGGAATAGAGATCCATGTGGGAGCCGCCTATATATAATGATGGTGTTTAAAGCCCTGGAACTTTATGAGGACCAAAGTCTCAGGCTCACTGCAGTGTGCCCATGGATTTCACCCTTCCTTTAGGGTCAGTGCCCAAGCAGACACCTCCACCTCTAAACCTTCCCCCTGCCAACCTTGCTTTGGCTGTTGAAGGCTGTTTGGAGCTTTACAACGTGAAGGACAGTGGGAGAACGTTAGGAAGACACATGTGCTGGGCCTGTAATTAGTGATGAGAGCGCGTTTCATTTGTGTGGCTCTCAACATTGTAATCACTACCTAATTTACTACAGCTACAAACGGAGCTGAAAAGTGAGCGGACCATTTTAAAGACAGAGTCTAGGTTTGTAGTGTGGTCTTTAGATATTGTAAGCTAATCATAAATTCGTATTGCTGTTATAATCTGAGTAAGTATTACAAACTCATGTAAAGTTATACAGAAGAAAGTTTTCAGTGCTATTGGTTGTTCTCAGTTTCACATGCCACTTGCCTACTTTGTTGAAATACAAACACAAACTAAATAAAAATAAGAAACTATGAAAATGTGTCTTTACTTCCAGATGGCATTCCCATTTTGAGTTTATTTAATTTTATTGGAATACTGCATGTATGTATTACATTTTTACCTGTTTTTTTATCAGCAGTATCCTTATACGACTGTATCCTGGTATAAAAATAATATTTTTATGCTTTGAAATCCCTTTCCTATCCCAATGTCATATCCCTTACATTTGCTTCTAGTTTTACGGCCGATCCATTTATTAATTTTTTCCTTTTAAATCCAAGCGGAATTTACTGTGTTGTATAGGGCGAAGTACAAACTTTATTTCTTGTTTCTTTGCTTCCTTAAAAGAATTTGGAGTTAAAAATATGATCGAGTCCTTGTTTATTGTGAATGATTCTTGCTCATTGCAGATAAGCTCCCCAGCCCTCTAGCTGACCAGGTGGTGAGTTCAAGGTCCTAATCCAACAGCACAAGGGAATTCACACCAGCCCTGAGCCTCGAAGATGGTGTCACAGTCTGCGGGCCGGCAGGACTCTCCTGTGGACCCCTGGGAAGGAATCAGCAATGACCCTGGTGACACTGATGGCTCGCCCGGCCTCCTGGACACGGACCACCCCTCTTGCGCATCAAACATCAGGTTTACGAGGCACAGAGCTGCCTGGATTAACCCCCAGTGTGTGCAGCAACAGGTGCAGGACTCGCCCCCCCAGGTGCCAGCAGTGGGGAGCAGAGAGAGCCGTAGTGCTCGGGACGCTGCCTCTCCCTTGGGTCCTTCACCGTTACCTCTTGGGGACTCCGTGGCGGAGACGTCATTGTCGAAGGGCACTGTGGACTCCATGGGCAGCTCCCCTGCCCGGGGCTCAGCTGAAAAAGGCAGTGCCTCCTCTCTTACCTCAAAGGAAGAACGGGCAGTGCTCCCAGGACGCTGTCCTTGGACGGCTCTGTTCACAAGCTCCAAGATTGATTTGGCTGCTCGCCCGTGTCGTGAGGCTGACAACGCTTTTTTCAAGGCTTCCCAGCTGACAGCTTCCACTGATGCAGGTAACTCTGGTGGGGACTGCCCTCCTTCCTGTCTGTTCTCACACCAGCTCTGCCCGGGGCTGAGGCCAGGTGTTCCTCACCAGGGAAAAGCTCCTGGGTTTCCACTTTGCCCACCATCCAGGGCATGGACTCAGTTCATGCTGTCTTTGGCCCAGCGCAATGGGTCACGATGGGCAGAGTCAAGGATTCCCCTTCTCCTTAGACTGCAGGGAAATGTCATCTTAGCTCAACTTAGTTGATAATCAGTGTCACCTGCCGTCTTGGAGCAGGTGTGTGCCCTGCAGGAGAGCACCAGAAGGGCTCTGCATTCAGTGTGGTGATGGAAGGTGGTCCAGACAGAGTGGGCTCCAGTTCACACCAGTGCTGAGGTAGGAGAGGAACTCGCCTCCCCTGTTAGATTTACCTGGACAGGGTGTGGCTAGAAAAAAAAGTAAGACTTAAAAACAGTAACCACAATTCCTCCAAACTGGACAAAACCTTTTTCTGTTAAAACCAGGGCTATGAAGTCACACACATATTCCTAAAATACTGAAATTCCTAAAATGAGATAATCTATACCAAACGCCACTCAAGAGTCAATAAATTAGCAATTCTTGTTAGAATTGGTGGCACGCTTAGTTTATTTTTAAATATTCATTATGCTATAGTCACACTTTGCATTAACGTGTATTTCTGTTGGAATCCTAGTTCAAATAGTCAATGACGTTTTTTCTTTCAAAACAGTTTTAAAAGCTGCCTGCCTTTGTGTATGTGTGTGTGTGTGTGTGTGTGTGTGTGTGTGTATTTATTTCTCACTAGCAGGAACCAGTCCTCCCCCTTTCCTAAAATATGGGGTTTATTTGTTCTATTGAAACTTTTGAAAAGTCAAAGATGGTGACAATCTTTAACATATTATTAATAGTTTAAGAAGAGCAGATTTTGGACAGTGTTTCAGTGGGCTAACTTTGAGTTAAGAACCAAATGTGAGCAAAATGACACAGTCTGATTATAGACCTTTTTTCTCTTTTCGCTCACCTGGCCGGATAGTTCTCAGGAAAAGAGTGACTTGTAAATTCACGGGTTGAAAAGTGAGAAATTAGTTTCCTACTAGGTTGTCTCAGGGGAGAGTGAGGAGAAAACAGAGAAAATTGAAAGCCCTCTCTCCCACAGGCCACCACCACGACAACTTATAAAGTGACGGAAGGTGACCTGTAGGGCCTGGTGCACCCCTGCCCCAAATCATTTTTCGTATTCCTCTACAGGAAGTGGTTCTGCAATTTAAAAGTATCCTTTCTCCAAGAAAGAAAACAGGCACCCCAGCTGCTTTGTCCAAAAACAGTGACTCCCAGCAATCTCTCTAAGTACCTTTAAAAATCACTCTCTTTTTTTTTTTTTTTTTTTTATAAATTTATTTATTTATTTATTTTAGCTGTGTTGGGTCTTCATTTCTGTGCGAGGGCTTTCTCCAGTTGTGGCAAGTGGGGGCCACTCTTCATCACGGTGCGCGGGCCTCTCACTATCGCGGCCTCTCTTGTTGCGGAGCACAGGCTCCAGACGTGCAGGCTCAGTAGTTGTGGCTCACGGGCCCAGTTGCTCCGCGGCATGTGGGATCTTCCCAGACCAGGGCTCGAACCCGTGTCCCCTGCATTGGCAGGCAGATTCTCAACCACTGCGCCACCAGGGAAGCCCAAAACCACTCTGTCTTTTGAGAGTATCTCTTAAACTTGGTAAGGGGATTCATTCCATGGGCTTAAGAAAAAGAAGCCCCAAGTGAGATGGTTCTTTCTTTCTTTGATACGGGGGCAGCAGTGGGGCGAGCAGGCATTTACCACAAGGCCTGGAATTTTCCTGGATCTGCTGCCTCTCAAACGGCAGCAGCAGGGCTTTCCTTTCTTAGATTATTTGGGAGGGAAAGACACCTGAGCCTGTCAGCATTTCCTGGGGCTGTAAGAAACAATTCCTTTTGTCTGCATAGGAGCTACACGTTTACAAAGTGGTTTCACATTCCTTATCTCCTGCAGTTTCCTAATAAGGTAAGCATCCCAATAATGATAATTATCCCAATTCCAGGGATGAGGAAATTTTACTGCAGAGGCACAGCTGGTGAACGGAGGGCTGGAACTGGAATCCACTGTCTGATTTTTCTCTGTGCTTTTTCCTCTATCCTCAGGGTCCCCAAACTGTGACCTGTAGCCAAACCCCGCCAGACTCCTGATTTTACAAATACAGTTGTGTTTGTTTTGTCTATAGCTGCTTTCTCAGGACAGTGGCAGAACTGAGCAGTAATTGCAACGGATGCTGTGTGGCCCTCAGATCCTACAATATTTACTACCTAGTCCTTTTCGGAAAAAGTTTGCCCACCCCAGATGGCTTCTGAAGCAAAGAGGTCCAAAGTTTTCCATGCAACAGTGGAGTTCTTGAGGACGAGGCAGAGGGGCTGGAGGGGTCCTGCTTGCCTCTCTGTTTGCCACTTCGAGAGCTTTAAAGCCTTCAAAACATCTGTAGCATTTTGTTCTGATTCACCAGGTTGGGACAACAGCGCTTATGGCTCTCACACAAATGTTTTGCCGTACATGCTGCAATAAGATGTCCCATGACAGGCCTCATTTTTGTCTTGGTGGTGTTCATTGCCAGTAATGGAGTGGCTTAATAAGGTTGCAGAATGGATGAGTCAGCCGAATATATCCTCTGCAGCTTCTTCTTGTTTTTGACTGGAGGAAGAACGTTTTAGAGAAGCAGTGCTGACCTTTTTCAGATAGATTTTGTTTCTGTAAACAGGAAGTTTTAAGTCAAATGCAGTGAGTTGGAGGAATGATCCCACAGTTCTTAAGGCCCTGCTTCTAGACTGTTCCTTCTCACCCTCCATCTCCTGTAGGTAGATTCCATGATCCTCTTCTCTTTCTACCCTCTTTCCTCATTGGTCTCCTCCATTCCCATGGCTCTCTGGGAATCCTTCTCTGAGGATTCCTCCCAAGTTACTCCGGAGGCTTCTTGCAGAAATGATGACCTTCTGCCATCCGCAGGGTCTACCATCAGAAGGGTCTTTCTTCTTCTGTCGTCCTAATTTATTCTAGAATTGTGCTGATTTTTATTTTTTATATTTATTTATTTTATTTTTTATTTTATTTCTTTATTTATTTGGCTGCGTCGGGTCTTAGTTGCGGCATGCAGGATCTTTCCTTGCGGTGCACAGGCTCTTTGTTGCAGCGTGAGGGCTTCTCTCTAGTTGTGGCGTGTGGGTTTTCTCTCTCTAGTTGTGGCACATGGCGCACGGGCTCCAGAGCGTGTGGGCTCCGTAGTTTGTAGCATGCGGGCTCTCTCGTTGAAGCGCGCGAGGTCAGTAGTTGTGGTACTCGGGCTTAGTTGCCCCGCGGCATGTGGGATCTTAGTTCCCTGACCAGGGATCGAACCTGCGTCCCCTGCATTGCAAGGTGGATTCTTTACCACTGGACCACCAGGGAAGACCCTGTGCTGATTTTTAAAACAGCATTTAAAAGCCACTCCCTAGAATTGTTCTTAGATAATCTTTGAACTTCTTTTTCTCTATTTTTAATAACTTGCTGTATTAGCAGGTGCTATTCAAGTCGGCGGAAGAACCGTTTCTTCAAATTCCTTCTCACCAGAGGCATTCGTGCTCCCTGTGGATGTAGAAAAGGTGAACATAGCTTATTTTTTCTTTTTAAAACCACCAAGAGTGTTAATCCCTTAGAATGTGCTGTTCTGATTTCAATCTGGAAACTTCACTGGATGAGGCATGGCAAATAAGTTTCATTTCAGCATTTGATTGGTAGTGTGTGCACTCAGCTGGGAAGTTTTCCATGATTGATGAATGATGTCTCCCACTGAGGCGCCACCAGTCTAGGGTTTCCTATCACAAGAAATTCAACTTGGGTCATCTTTTGGTTGCAGTGGGCTAAATCTTCTGTCTCTGGAAGATGTGGGCTGTACTTGATGTAATGACCTATGATAACGCAGTTAAGTAAACATTTATATGTCTACGCATTAACTCCACTTAAATACAACTTCTTGATTTTTCAATCTAATACACCCTCAGTGGAAAAAAAAAAAGTTGATTATTCTTGTGAGAATTTTAACTGATCATCTTTTCTTCTGCAGGAAAATGCTCACTTTTACATTGCAGATATGATTATATCAGTCATGGAGAATATGAAGTGTAGTATTCTGAGTCAACAGCACACAGAGACCTGGAGTCCAGGAGACGCCAGCGGGTCGCTTGGGAACGAGCAGGCAGACTCGGAAGTGACGTTTTATAGCCACATAAAGCAGGAATCTGGCTCTTCCACTTCGTCGGACAGTGGCTCTGAAGGCAAGTGGGGCAAATATGCGAAAGCTTCCGCTGTATTTGCCACGTGCATCCCCTCTGTCAAACCCTCTGTCTAAAGCTTCTGGAGTAACCTGTACAGTGCCCACCATTTCTGCCGCTTGGCTTGGAATTGGTCACTGTGCTCCGTTCAGTTATGAAATCGATGTGCTTTTTTCTTGGGCGCCATCCTGCTTTCTCTCTTCCTCTGTCTTGTCACTCAGCATCCCTCTTCTTACACAGGCTTCCTTCCCCCCTGTAGTCCTCTTTCATTCATTACGATAACAAGGAGCCCATGAGGCGCTGGGTGCTGGTGCTTAAGCACAGGTTAAATATACTTAACTTTATCAGTTAAGTATATTTCTGTGCCTGTACTAGGTTGCTATGTAAATTGTATGTTACTGCTGATCGTAATCGAAAGAGTGTGAGAAACACAGAGGTGGGTGACATTGCCCGCATTTAACCCATGAGGAAACCAAGCTGAGAAGTTGATTGTCCCCCAGCTAGAATGGTTTTTCAATGATCACATTTTTCAGTGAGGGTATTTCTTGAGGTAATAGCATGATTTGCAAAATCATTTCCCAATTATTTGGCATTTAGGTAGCTTTCAATATTTTAACACTTTAAAAGGACTGCAGATAGCTCCTTTGTGATCAAAACCTTCCCCTTTCACTTTTTTTCCTCTGTTTAATGACATTCTTAGGATAATTCCCCAAACTGGTATTAGGGATAGAAAAGCATAAGCATATTTGTATTAGTTTCCTGGGGCTCCTGTAGCAAAATATGACAAACTGGGTGACGTAAGACAACAGAAATTTATCCTCTCACAGTCGTGGAGGCCAGAGGTCAGCCATGAAGTTGTTGGAAAGGTTGGTTCCTTCCAGAGGCTCTGGTCCACGTCTGTCTCCTGGCTTCTGGCAGTTGCCGGGGATCCTTGATGTTCCTTGATGTGTAGACGCATCCCTCCAGACTCTGCCTCCGTCTTCACAGGATGTTCTTTCTCCGAATATCTGTGTCTGTGTCCAAATCTCCCTCTTTTTATGACACCAGTCGTATTGGATCTAGGGCTCGCCCTGATCCAGTATGACCTCAGCTTAACTTGATTACAATGCAATGACCCTATTTCCAAATCAGGTCACATTCACAGGTTCTGGGTAGACATGATTTTGGGGGACATGTTCAACCCAGTACAATGTTTGTCACCTATACTCTTTGCCTCACTGTGAAAAAGAAAAGTGTTTTTCCCCCTCTTTCATTTTGTAAAACTTTGTATTATGGAAATTTTCAAGCTTACATAAAAGCAGGCAGAATACTCCTATGGACCCCAATAGACTCAGCAGTCTGTTTCACTTAATCATGTGAATATAAGAACAACACAAAAAGAGCTCCCTGTACTTTTTAATTCTTACAGCTGAATTTTAAAATTTTTTAAAAATCAACTAGCCCTTTCATTCCCCAATTTCGATTTAGCTGGGTGTTGCAGGTTGGGCAGTCCTTTTTCTTCTTGTTGGTGAAAACTCCTTCCTTTCTTCTTCTAGGTTGTGCTGTGTTACAGGTCAGCCCAGTGGTGGAAACACCTACTCACTGTGATGTGATGAAAGAGGACTGCAAATGTGACTTGGATGAATTCGTTATCGTCGGTAAGATTAGGAAACTCATGATCTGTGACTAGATACCCTCCTCCCCACATACATACTGACACTCATCACACACAGTACCGCATTACGTGGCATTCAGAGAAGCTCCTCCCAAGATCAGACAATGTCCCTGATATAAAAAATAAGATGTCTCGATATTAATCTCTCATCTCATTTGTAGATTTGAATGCAAAAGCAGGTGCTCGTTATGGTCCGATATCTGTTTGGCGCCTCAATTATATTATGATGAAATTTCACATGGGCATATTTTGAAATCCCATCTTTGGTCATTAGCTGTAGTCTCATAGTAGAAACGCAAAAGAATGTGAAGTATGGAGATGCTGAATAATTGGTCCTTTCTGAGATGCAGGCAGCTATTTCTGTGTTCTCATAAACTTGACTACGATTAAGTGAAACAGATTAAAAGACCTCACTACCCTTTCTTTGATTTTCCCCCAGAACTTGGAGATTTCAGCAATGCCACAGAGACCTGTGGATGTTCCTGCAGCTCCTCTAAGAGGTATCATCTGCACACAGGCCCCCGGGCCATCACCTCTGAGGCACTGTGGACCCCAGGCCTCTGACATCTTGGGCCAAATTCAGCCAGTTCCAATAACAAGGATTACTGCTTAGAAATGAAACAATCACTACTAAAGTTCCTACAGTGTTTTTAGAGTGTTTAAAAGACTTTTGTACACATTCTTATTAATCCTCATGGGTGGGATGGGCGGGTTTTCTTATACCCATTTCTTAAACCCATCCATTTTATGGATGCAGAAACTGAGGTTCGGACGAGATGTGCCTCAGGACGCCGTGCTGTTAAATAGCAGAGGTAGGACTTGAGCTCAGGTCTTCTGACTCTACATCTGGTGCTCTTTTCACCACCCCTCCCCACCTTGGTACCCTCAACAAATACAAGCTGCCCTGTTGAGCGTGGAGGAATTGAGTCGAGTAAGATAACCGGCGGTGGGCGGTTGACGCACGGTCTGCTGTACGACACCTCCTCTGGTTTTTGGAGAGGGAAGGAGAGTTGAAAACCTGAAGCACAAGACCCTTAACACACTTCTCATGAATATAGTGTTCCATTTCTGCATCTCTTACATTTTAGTGTCATTTATGAGCCAAACTTCAATTCGGCTGAGCTAATAGCCAAAGAGTTATACCACCTCTTCAAGAAGTGCTGGATGTCAGAAGTTAATTATCAGCTGACAGGCTTCCTGAATGCAGCTGGCTCCATAGTAAGTATCAACAGAAGTTGACCTTGAATCAAAAGTTCCTAAATTCTCATTTTGCCTGCTGTTCACATCAGATGTTTCTGTCTTTCTTTGTTGCTGGGTGCTGATGAATCTGATGTTTATTGAGCGCTTGTGATGCACCAGGGCCTGTGCTCAGCAATTCATGTTTTTGTTTTTTTTAAAATTAATTAATTAATTAATTAATTATGGCTGTGTTGGGTCTTCGTTTCTGCGCGAGGGCTTTCTCTAGTTGCGGCGAGCGGGGGCCACTCTTCATCGCGGTGCGTGGGCCTCTCACTATCGCGGCCTCTCTTGTTGCGGAGCACAGGCTCCAGACACGCAGGCTCAGTAGTTGTGGCTCACGGGGCCTAGTTGCTCCGCGGCATGTGGGATGTTCCCAGACCAGGGCTCGAACCCGTGTTCCCTGCATTGGCAGGCAGATTCTCATCCACTGCGCCACCAGGGAAGCCCTGGCAGGCGGATTCTTAACCACTGCACCACCAGGGAAGTCCACATGGCGTGTTTCTTGAGCAGAGTGATTCGGTGTGGTTGGAAAACGTGTGTTTGTGTGTAGCTGGGTGTGTTTTGGGGACAGTTAATCTTAATCTTCCTTGGAAATTAAGCTCAAAAGCGACCAAACTATGGAGGGCATAGATGCTAAGTTCAGGAGTTTGGATTTTAGATGCTAAGAGGAAAGTATAATGGTTGGGAGAGGGGCCTCTGCACCTGTGTAAGCCGGGAAGTGTCTGCAGAGAGCTGCTTCTGGAAAAGTCTGACTGCGACAGGGGATTCTGATCCGCAGCATTTGTCAGCCTATTGACTAAGCAGGGTAAGGTTCTGCTGTGCACGAAAGCATTCCAGGTCACACTGACCTACTTACAGCAATTCGAAGTCTGGAAACAAAAGAACTAACTGAAAATACCAAGCAAAGTGATCTCAGCTGCGGGGTGTCTTAAGCAATTCTCCTGCAGAGGGTTTTAGACCAGGGCTCTCTGCCCAGGTCCTTTAGTTCAGATGAAAGCAGTTTTCATTTCTCAAGGTAAATTTTAATGTTGGGAACACATCTGAATGTTCTTTTATTTCAGTTCCTGAAATATGCTTGCTGCTCCTAAATCCTCTTCTGGGTTATTTATGCAGGTTGTAAATGAAGAATGTGTCCAGAAAGACTTTGAATCCAGCACGGATGTAGTACAGGAAATTAAATTGAAGTCGAGAATCAGAGAGACTGGAGACTGGGCGCCCCCTAGGTTTCAAATCATATTTAATGTTCATCCACCACTCAAGTAAGTCTGGGTTGCTGCTTGGACCCTCCAGTCACGTTAAAACAAGTGGTGATGGGTCCCACCTGACTCGTTCTGAAAATAGGTGAAGGCAAAAAATAATACACCAAGGGACAAAGAAAAATTTGTTTTAGGAAGAGTAAAGTTGGGCATATTTTTTCTGAGTTAGCTTTCTTGGCACCCTGTTTATCATGGGCTTTTGGGTTCTGTAAGTTTTGACAACTTGAGAATTTAACTATGTGTCCTTAATTATGAACATTACATCACAATTGAAAAGTAAATAGGCTCATATTAAGTGGCTAATAGTGAGCCTTAAGAATTACATACAATAATTTTAAGACTAGACCACTCTATTTTCCAGTGCAATGTGAAGTAAAAATCAGTGAATTACTTTTTTTAAAGGAAAATTTAATCTTGAAAAGCGCACCTATAGTTAAGAAACATAACAGAATGCAAATAAAAATATCTTTGTTCTCTATGAAGTAACAAAATCCTAAAAGACAAAAAAACTAAGACGGTGCAAAAAAAAGGAAATAAATACATTGTATATAAATATATATAATAATTAAAGTAGTGTTTATTCTGAGAGTAGATGACACTGTAGACAAAGGGACATTGTAACGAAATACAGTTTTTTTCATTCCTCTTGGTTGGTATTTAATACAGTGTACAAACTGCAGAGTTATGAAGGGACTGGTAAGGGTCATTGCCTTCCCTGTGGAGGTGCCTTATAGACTGACTGTTGATTTTTTTCTTTCGAGAGAATGCCAGGAAGTTCTCTGGGGTTGCTTGGGCAGAAGAGCCCACTCTCCAAATCTTGTTGAGGGGTCACTTACCTTGGTGTGGGATGTCTTTCCCTGGGTCCTCTCAAAGGCACATGAGTAGGGCTCCACATATTTTTACCGTGGGCACTTTTGCTGACCCTAAACTGTATTAAAATTTTACAACTTTCTCCATATTTCCAAATCCCATGTGGAACTGTGACACTAACAGTTCAATAGCAAACACTTCAGTAGACTATCTTTCAGCAAAAATGTTTGATAGCATTGTCTTATATTACCTCTTATTCATCTAAATGTCTTTGGATCCATCTGTAAACCGCCCAAGTGCATCATCTCTTGGTGTCTCGTCCCCCTGAACTTTCTCCCACGTATTACGTGCCTCTAGTTCTCTGTGGAGAGAGAATTCTGTGTATGCCCAGTGAGAAGTCTCTAAAGACCCCTTGGTGGAATGGTTACTTGTGATACTGACTTCTGCTTTGGTGGCAGCAGGGGCTTTTAAAAGACCTAGAGATTTCAACTAGAAAACTCTATTGAATAATTCTATTTCTTTCCCAAATGAAAAATGATAAAATTAAGCCCCCATGCCAAGAAAAGTATGATGATGTCAATTTCTCTTCCAATCAGTGAAAAATGCCCCCTTGGCCTTTTCTGAAATGTAACTCATCATTTTCTGCCCTCAGGAGGGATCTCATGGTAGCAGCCCAAAATTTTTTCTGTGCTGGCTGTGGAACTCCAATAGAACCTAGTAAGTATGGATAATGGGTTGCCTGCTTATTAGGTGATAACATTTTTTTCTTAAAACATAAGTATGGGTGTATTTTTCTCTCAAATGCATACAAGCAATAATTACACAGCAACAAATCTTTTGTTCAACAATGATTTGAGTCATAAGCATGTGAATGAAATTTACATAATTTCATATCCATACCCTTGCATTTTTAAATACTGTAAGTTAAAAAGCACCCCCAAATAACCAGTTCTTACATTTCCTGTTTATCCCTCTATACATCCAAAGTTGGGCGGTGCATCGTTTTTGTCAGACATGCCTTTGATGAGAAGTTATAGGCGCTTCACGATGCTGCCCTCTCTTTCGTGAAGGGGCCACCGTGACCTACAAGGCTCTGTGACTGCCCATTACCTCTCCGACTCTTCTCTCCTAGCTTTCTCCCCGCCCGGCATTGAGCTCCAGCCACACGGTCTCCCTGTTTGTCCTTGAAGGCGGCAGCCTCTCTCCTGACTCAGGGATTTGCATTTGTGCTTTTCTCTCCCTGGAATGCCCTCCCTACAACGTCCCCCTGACTGGTTCCCTTCCTTCCTTCCCCTCTTCATTCACAGATCTTCCCTGGCTACCCTATCGAAACTGTCCACCTCACCACCCTCCTGGCCACAAACACACACATATACACTTTATATTCCCCTTCCTTTCTATTTTTTATTCAACCACTTATCTCCCTAAAATATTCTTTCCTATTTTACTGATTTTTCTTACTATTGTCTGTCTCCCTCAGAAGACTCTAAGTTCCATGAGGACAGATATGTGGTCTGTTTTATCCATTGCTTTATCTGTTGCTCCTACAAGCGTGCCTGGCACACAGTTGGGACTCAAAAGATATTCGTTGAATGATTGAATGGCTTACACAGGAGTTAGCCAGACTCCTCAGAGGGTTTGAGGGAGTGGCCCCAGGGCCTAGAAAATTAGGTTTCACCCCATCAGAAAGGCGAGTTGCTCACTTGAGACTGGGAATCACTTGTTTTGCTGTGAAGGCATCCATAGGTCTAACCTGAGAAGGCTGGGAAGAGGAGCTTTGTGGGAAAGGGTTCCTTTGATAGGCAGTCTTGGAAGGAAAAAGACTTTGAGCATCTCCACCTCAAGAAATAAAAATAGAAAGCAGAAATCTATCTGAACTTCCTTCTGCCATGTTGAATGATAATGCCTGCCATGCGTCACAGTTGTAACTAATTTTCTTTGAATGACCCTCTTCCCCGCTAGTCTAGTGGGGACCATGTCTCTTTGCTTAACCACTGTATCCTGGTGCCTCAGTAAATATTGAATGCATGACTCAGAAACTGTGAATGCGTGACTATGATTCCACCAACTTTTAAAGTACTTCCCAGAGCTTGTTCACATGTGGAGACGTAGGCCTGCACTACTGATAATAGCATGGTCCTTCCCTCATGGGGCTTGCTGACAGGAAGTCATCAGCCAAGTAAATAACAGGGTGATGCCTGCGACGAAAGAGAAAGGCAAGAGTGCTATGAGATTTACAGCCAGGGAATTTAATCTGGGCTCAGGGGGCTGGGAGTGAAAGGTTTCATAAGGAAGTGATTGTCCCCAAAGGAGAGAGAGAGAGAGAGAGAGTGTGTGTGTGTATGTGTGTACGGGTTGGGGGGGGGTCACCATATGTAAAGGGCCCAAGGCTACTGCAAAGAAGTCCTGTATGACTGGAGAGTAGGAACAAGAGCAGACAACATGCTGCAGAGGTAGGCAGAGCACAGAGGGCAGAAGCGTTAGCAACCGTGGAAATCATTTTGGACTTTTCCCGTGAACTTCCTATAGTTCTTAGGATAATTTTAACTTTTCATTTCGAGATATTTTTAGACCTACAGAGGAGTTGCAAAAATAGTACAAGCACATCCCATATACCCTTCAACCACCCTTCACCTTGTAATAATCATAGTATAATTATTAAAACTGATACATTAGCATTGATACAATCCTAGTAACTAACCTACAGGGTTTATTTGGGTTTCACCAATGACCGCTATCCGTTCCAGGGTCCAATCCAGAATTCCACATTGAATTTAGTTGTCGTGTCTTCTTACTCTCCTCCAATCTCACACAAACGGAATCATTTGAAACGTAAGCAGCAGAAAGGATGGTATTTTACCCTTTAGCAGGTCCTAAAAACAAGGATGATGAACAGTTATCCCACCAAAGAAAATTCATAACGATTCTCTAATATTGTCTAATACTAGTCCAGATTCATTCGCGGTCCTCAAGCTGACGTTTATAGCTAATTTGTCCACCCAGTTTCCAACCAAGTTTCATACATTGCATTTCGTCATTATTTCTCTTTAGTCAGCTTTATTCTAGAACTGCACTGTCCAGTGTGGTAGCCACTAGCCCCTGTGGCTACTGAAAATTAAAATTAATTAAAATGAAAAATCCAGTTCCTCAAGCACACGGGTCACATTTCAAGTGCCCAGCAGCTACCTCTGGCCAGTAGTGACTGTATCGGACAGCACAGATCAAGAACCTTTCTGTCCCCACAGAAAGCTCTGTTGGACAGCGCTGTTCTAGAATTTTTCCCTCTTTTTTTTTTTTCTATGACACTGGCTTTTCCTGAGATGAGAACAGCTGTGGTTCAGAGCAGAGTTTCTCAACCTCAGTGCCGTTGACTTTGTTATGTGTGGGGGATGGGGTGGAAGAGACTATGCTGTGCATTGCTGGGAGGGGCACGGGGGAGACTACCCCGTGAGCTGTAGGAAGTTGGGCGGCATCACTAGATGCCTCTAGCAGCTCCCCAGTTGTGACAACCAAAATTGTCTCTAGACATTTCCAAATGTCCCTTAGGGGGAAAATCACTCCTGGTCGAGAACCACCCGGGTTTAGGGTGCTTTGTTTTGTTCTGTTTTAATTCAAGGACTGAGGAAACCAGAAGAGATGGACGTAATTCATTCTGTATTGACAGTATAATGCTTAGTATCTATTCAATGAAATGTGGTTAATGAGTGGCGGGATGTTGAAACGTTAGGATTTTAGATGTTAGGGAAAGATGCATTCTAACAGGAAAATGCATTGGCCCCTTCTGTCCCCCTCTGTCTTCACATCTTGCTAAGTTCGATCAGAAAAATAGAGTTTAGGGGCCAGGATATCCCTGTGTTTTTCCCGTTTAATATAAAATGTGTTGAGGCCCTATCATACGCAAAATAATACTCATTATTCTTCATATCAGAGATCTCAATAGATCTCTGGGAAATAGACACAGTACACTAGACTTTTCAAAGTTTCAAATTTGAGACCTCAGACATAAATCATTAAGCACTTAATAAGTTCTTCACAAATAATTTGTCAACCCTAGAGAAGTGTCATATGTTCATTTAGAGTTTGACAATAGCGTATGTACCTATGTACTTACTGTTGACCCTCATCATTCATGAATTCCGTATTTGCAAATTTGCCTACTCCCTAAAATTTACTTGTGACTCCAAAGTCAGTACTCACGGTGTTTTCACAGGCATTCACACGTATGTGCAAAGCACCGAAAAATTTATCGCCTGAAATGTGAGTTGCCCGATGCACTTGCTCCCAGCTGAAATTGAACAAGGCAGCTCTGCCTTCGGTTTCAGCTCTCATGCTGTAAACAGGTCCTTTTCACAGTTTATTTAGTGCCATGTGTTTTTACATTTTTGCATTTTGGGGTGGTTTCAGCTGTTTAAAATGGCCCCCAAGCATAGTGCTGAAGTGCTGTCCAGTGTTCCTAAGCACAGGAAGGCTGTGATGTGCCTTAAGGAGAAAATCAGCTTCCTTCATGAATGATAAATGTCAGCCTCGGCTCGTCTTAGACCCTAGGCGTGAGGGAGGAGCACACAGGAGGCTGAACTGAACTGCCATTTTCTTTCTTAAACCGGGTGGTGGGCACCCAGGTATTGGTTGCATTAATTTCTATACCTTTTGTTTGTCAATATGTTTTATTAACAATATTTCCAAAAGCAATGCATGTTCATTTTAGCAAATTAAAAAGTGCAAAGAGCAAAACTCCTTTCTTTCCCCCACCCTCTAGAAGTATTCAGTGCTGGCTTTTTGGTGGGCACTTTTTTGGACTGTGTGTGGTTATTTTTAAAAACAAAATACAGATCACATTATACACACCTATACCTGGACGTCCACTGCCCACACTCTTCCCTGTATTTCATAGGCCCTCGGGCATCACACTGTTGAGTGCGTCATGCTTATTCAACCAGTTGCTTCTTAATGGATATTTAGATCGCCCCCCCCATCTATTATAAATGTGCTGTAATGAATACTTTTCTCTATTGCCACACGTGCAAGTTAGCATTTCTGTCTAATGCTGCAGAATTAAGATTACTGCCTCACATTTAAGAATTGAACTATATCACGGAAATGTCCTACAAGGTAGCCTCTCCTGTCAACCCTGTGAGTGAGTACCCACCACTCTACACTTCACCAGCTCTGGATCTCTTAAATGTGTGACAGTCTGAGGCAAAGCCAAGTATTTCACTCATTTTATATGCATGTCTTTGTTACTGAGACTGAGTGTTTTTTACATCTTTACTGGTTGTGTTTCCTCTTCCTATGTATTCCCATCCTTTGTGCATGCTTTTATTTTTTTCCTCACTGATTTATTCAGGAACTCTTTGGGGTGCTACTTCCTAACAGTCTACATAGAGTGCGTTATCATTTCCAAAGTGTCTTTCATATGTGTGATATCACGGAATCCAGTTCTGAGTTGTTTTTGTGGCTTCAGGACAGTTAGCCTGAAGAGATTTGGGCTTGTAAGAGTCTTCCTGCCAGTAAGGGGTTGAGTCTGGACTCCCACCAAATCCCCAGACCCTGAATCACATATTCTTTTGGCCACACGTCAGTTTAAAAGGCCCATCTTCCAAATCCAAGAGTGTTTCGGGAGGGTTCTATTTCCCAACATCTGTTACACGAAAGCAAAGCTCATGAATGGCCATGACTCAAGGCCTCCGGTGTCTGCCAGAGCTTCCCCAGCGCGGCTTCAGCGTCGTGAAAACAGCGATCTGAGTCTTGCCCTTGGGTGGGACTTGGAGGTGGGGGACAGGCAAGGGTGGGTTACCAGCGTCACGTGATCAGCGCTTATCCTCCTGTGTGTCCCGCAGAGTTTGTGAAGCGGCTCCGGTACTGCGAATACCTGGGCAAGTATTTCTGTGACTGCTGCCACTCGTACGCGGAGTCGTGCATCCCTGCCCGGATCCTCAGGCTGTGGGACTTCAGGAGGTACTATGTCAGCAATTTCTCCAAACGGCTGCTGGACAGCATATGGCACCAGCCCATCTTCAATTTGCTGCACGTCGGCCATGGCCTGTATACGAAGGCCAAGGAGCTGGACAGAGTGAGGGTGAGTAGCTGCCTTTCCGGGGAAGGGAGTCCAGCGGCTGAAAGGGTCCTGTGGCCGTAAATGGACATCTCCCCCAGTTCAGGGCATCCAGACAGACCCTCTAAGGGGCAGATTTACCATCCAGCGGATGGAGCTTATGCTTCAGAGACCCTCGCCTGCTTGGGCTCTTTCCATGGTCCCAAACCGAATTTCACATTTCTGCGTAGTTTTCATTTATACCTAGCTTTTGAATTTTATTATCTTTTGAATAAAAATTGTACGTGTTTAAGGTGTACAACATGATGATTTGGTATACGTATACATGGTGAAATGATTGCTAGTCAAGCTAATTAAGCTATCCATCCCCCCACACAGTTACCTGTTGGGTGTGTGTGGTAAGAACACCTGAAATTTACTCTCTCAGCAGATTTCCAGTATTTAATATAGTCTTGTGAGCTGTAGTCATCATACTGTACATGAGGTCTCTAGACTTTTCCTACATAATTGCAACTCTGTACCCTGGACCAGGCATCTCCCCATTTCCCTCACTTCTTCCCCGCTAGGAACCACCCTTCTAGTCTCTGCTTTTATGTACTTGACTTTTTTAGATTCCACATATAAGTGAGATCATGGAGTCTTCGTCTTTCTGTGTCTGGCTTATCTCACTTAGCATCATGTCCTCCAGGTTCATCCATGGTGTCTCAAATCACAGGACCGCCTCCTTTTGTACATAGTTTGGTGTTTTTCTTAAAGAAGGCCCCCAACATTGTATAAGCTTCAGGTTCCCCAAGACCTGGGTCCCTCCTGGACCCTCTGTAGATCTCTGGACTCAGTAATGAACCCCTGCCATAAAGACTGTGTATTTCAAAGGCTTATTTTCTAGAGTTGTAGCATTTCAAGGTTAGAAATGACATTTAATTTTGACTTATACATTTCCGGCGTTATTTTTTTTTTAACATCTTTATTGGAGTATCATTGCTTTACAATGGTGTGTTAGTTTCTGCTGTATCACAAAGTGAATCAGCTATACGTATACATCTATCCTCCAGTGTTCTTTTATCACATTTACTTTTCCCCCTGTTTGGTTCCTCACATCAGGAAATCCAGGAGCAGCTATTTCATATCGGGAAGCTGTTGAAGACCTGCAGGTTTGCTGAAAGGTGCTACCGCTGGCTGGGACTGGTGGGCGGGCCTGTGAATGGGAGGTCTGATAACCCGTCGCACTTGCTGATGCTTTGTGCCTCCAGGCCCAGCTCCTCCAGTACATAGCTGTCACCTTGTGACTCTCCTTGGGGATGCGGACTCCCTCTTGAATGTTGCTAAGCCTTCTAACTCACTAGCAGGGAATTTAACATGTTAAGAAGAATGGACCAGTATAAGGATGAAACAACTCTAGCCAGTGGGCTATTATTATTCTTATCATTATTTTAAATTGTGATAAAATACACATAACATAAAATGTACCATCCTAACCCTTTGTAAGTGTCCAGTTAAGGGGTTAAGTACATTCACATTGCTGGCCAACCATCACCACCATCCATCCACAGAACTCTTTTCATCTTGTAAAATGGAAACTCTGTACCCATTCAACACCATCTCCCCAGCCTCCATTCCCCCAGCCCGTGGGAACCACCCTTCTCTTTTCTGTCTCTATGATTTTGACTATTCCAAGTACCTCATATGAGTGGAATCAAACAGTATTTGTCGTTTTGTGACTGGCTTATTTCATGTAGTATTGTGTCTTTAAGCGTCACCCCACGCTGTGGCCTGTGTCAGGATTTCCTTCCTTTGTAAGGCTGAATGACATTGCATTGTATGTATATTCCACCTTTTGTGGATCCATCCATCCTTCCTGGGTTGCTTTCTTTTGCTTATTGTGACTAGTGTTGCTATACTGATAGAGAGGCATGTCAACTTTTACTGGCTGTGTAACAGTCTGTACTATGATGTGGTATTAAGTATTGTCCTATTACTGAACGCCTCATACATTTTAAATATCTTTTGTTATTTAAAAAAAAAAGCACTAAGCTTTAGCTAAATCTCTGACCACATCCATAGGTATGGCCTGAGGATGAACTTCTGAAGACCATGGCCATAAAGGCACAGGCATGAATTCATTTAGCAGAGATATTTTTAAGTGGAGGAAGAGTAGGTTACTCAAGGAGTTAAGATTATTTGTTATAATAGTTGGGATCATAGGTTTTAAAAAATTGTTGTTCTGTTTTAAAGCTGCTTTCTGTTTCTGATCTTTATTGGATGACGCTGCATTGCTTTTGAATTACATTTCTCCTGGAGGAACTTGTTTTCTGTAGTGGTTTGTCCTTGAGCTCCACCTCATGGCATTGGGGTGAGAGGTTCATTTCTTCTCAGGACCTCAATTTTCTCTGTAACATGTAACAACATTCACAATCTTACCATCTACGAAAATTTCTTGAATATCCACTCTGTGCTTCAGATAAACAAGCGACAGTACACATGTTAAGGGAGAGTCTGGGGAGAAAGTCAGCACAGAGACATTTGTGCCAGAATGTGTGTCCGTCACTGTGCACGTGCCCTGAGAGTGCTGGGGGCGGGCAGCATGTAGTTCATATGGGGCGAGGTGGGGAAGCGAGCAGACAAGGCTTTCTGGAGACAAAGCCTGAGCTTGAAGAGCAATTCAGAGCGAAGATGAGGGGTCAGGGATCCTTTGGCCGACGAAGTAGTGTGAGCGAGGACCCTGGGCTGGGCAGAGAATTAAACATGGTCTGGCATCCTTAGAATGTCAAGTCCATTGTAGGCAGTGGCTGGCTTGGGAATGCAGTGCTGCTAACAGATTTAGGGAATTCCAGAGCAGATCAGGAGGGCTCGGAGAAGATTACGTTCAGTTTTGAATGCCCTTGGGACATCCAAGTGCCTTTGACCAGCCTACAGTTGGATGCCTGAATCTTAATCTCAGCGCTGGACCAGTGGTTTGGGAGTCATAGTAACTCTCCTGAGGCATCACTCAGTGATGCTGATGGACTTGAAATTTAGTGGAAATGAATCAAGTGGTAACTTTTATCTCAGTACACGTTTTCAGGACTGGAAACACAAATTTTCAGTTTTCTTTTGCTCAACGTGCACATGGGCAGGCTGCCAGAGACAATTTTCTTGTTCAGCTTTTTGAAATTCGGCGTTTATGGAATTTTAACTTCCTGGCTTCCGAGCAGATTTGCAAAATGTAAAGCGGGGAGTAAAGTTAACTTGTTCCTGGGGCTATTTTTTAAAAAGTTGCGTTCAAAATATTTAGTGTGAGTGCCAGGAAAAAACACCCCCCTGTTTCTGCCCTGGCCTGTGTCGGGGGTGGGGTTTGATTTCCCCTTGGTTTCCTTTCCGGCAGCACATTAAAGGAGTTTGAACAGGTGCCAGGACACTTGACTGATGAGCTTCACCTGTTCTCCCTGGAGGACCTGGTCCGGGTCAAGAAAGGGCTGCTGGCGCCCTTGCTCAAGGACATTCTGAAAGTTTCCCTCGCACACGTGGCCAGCTGTGAGGTGAGGTTTGTCTGCCCTGGTGGGTGCATCCTTGAACTGTCCCTTCTGTGGCCAGGCCTGGGCAGGGTGTTCTGCACTTGCCTCGTTTAACCCTCACAAACTCTGAGGAAAGTGCCAGCAACACTATTTGCAGATAAGAAAAATGAGGTTCAGAGCTGTTAAGTACCAGACCAAGAGCATCCTACTGGGATGCAAGCCTGGGCCAAGCGACTGGTAGTCTGGGCGCCCAGCGCTGCGTGGGACCTCCCTCGACTCCCATCTGCCCTGACGTGCCAAATGCAGCCGTGTAGACTCAGGATCCAGTGGATCAGGAGCTCTGTGTCTTCACAGACTGACGAATGGCAGGGGAGCTATCAGAAACAAAATGAGATCCTTTAAGAACACATGTTTAAAATCGTGATCGTTCTCCGGTGCCTCAAACTGCCCTGATGTGCAATTTCTCCAGACGAAACAAATGCACATTTATTGTTCTGATTCTTCCATTGTGGCAGGATATAGCATCCCGTTCCTTCTAGAGGCTAGAATCATAGACATTTAAAAATTGGTGTTTACAGAACTTTGTATGTCTCATTAGAACTCTTGTATAGTTAAGAGTAATTTACAGTCTTGGCTTATAGAGTACCAAACTGAAATCTTTACATCATCTGCCGTAGACAAACTTTTTAATTGTTACGTATATCCGTGACATTCAGTGGCCTTGTGCAAATATGATATGTTGCTTAGGCATATCTTTTGTCCCATGCAGAATGTTTCATTTGACTTCTATGAAAATTGCAATTCACGAATTTATATAAACGTTTTAAATGCAGAAACTTGTTACTTCCACAGTCAACCTGGGGGATGCTAGAATAAAAGATATCAATACCTGAGGGAAAAACTGGTGTTTATAAAGTTCTGTGAAAGTTGTAACTCAGCTTCTGCGTCAGGAGAAACATTACCAATGAGGACTCTCACTTTTTGACTCCTATTCTTACAGCTGTGTCAAGGAAAGGGCTTCATTTGTGAATTTTGCCGGAGTACAGCTGTCATCTTCCCATTTCAGACCGCAACGTGTAGAAGATGTTCAGGTATCATAATGCGATAATACCTTAAGCTTTATAGTAGCTTAATAACTTAAGTGCAAAGTTAAGTTTGATGACTTAAGCACAAAATTAACTTAAAACAGCTTAATAACTAAAGCACTGTGTTATTTCTTTAAAGTATAATAATGCTGGTGTGTGCTTCTATGTTGAACTGGAGCCGGTAAAGTTTTGGGTGCATAGGGAGGAGTATTTGAGTGGGGCAGAGATAACGGATGATGTCTTATGGAACAGGGTTTGGAGAGAGGCGGTGGTCCCTGTTTGGCCTGTCCCCCCAATTCTTCCACATCAGGGCAAGTTACAGCTGCCCCTGTTTTGTAATTGAATCACAGTCAATCCCAAGTTCACCAGGGCACTTCTCAGGTTCAACACCTGCGAGAGTTTGAAGGCAGCAGGGTTGGGCAGAGGGAGAAGTTGAACTGTGGTGGGGGTGCCATGGAGACTCAGTGCATCTCAGGGGGAGCTGGGATGGTGTTGCGGCATTTTCCCAAACTGGAGACAGAGAACCAGCCAGGCCTTTAAACCTCATGTTGACCAGTCACTAGATGCGGGCTGGGGTCAGCAAGGGGACATGACCTTGATCAAGCCAGCTCTCTTTAGTCAGGGCCATTTCCAGAGAAGGGATGCCTCCTCCTGAGCCATCAGCCACTGACACTCTTAGCACCCTGGGGGGTGGTCTTTGGACGGATCTGGGACACACTGAAGCATCCACTACATCAAGCTCTCTGAGCCTCATGTTCTACTGGCCCTCATGACCTACTGGGGACTTTATTAGTCCCTCTGAGTTTCAACCTGCCTGATTTCTCTTTGGAAGACTCTGGTTTCTGGGTTCAGGTCCCCTCTCTCCCCAGGATGGGGATGAGCGTCTGTACATATTTGAGAAAACCAGCTACCTGTTTGCTGACGGTTGTCCTCCTTGCTTGCAGCATGCAGGGCTTGCTTTCACAAGCAGTGCTTCCGGCCCTCCGAGTGCCCCCGGTGTGCGAGGATCACAGCAAGGAGAAGACTTTTGGAAAGTTTGCCCTCTGTGACGACGTCGTGCCCTTGACTATCGTGAGAATGACTGTGAAACACTTGTTATGATCACGTCTCCTATTGATAAGACTGTTTTATGATTGACTATTGTCTATTAAGAAAAAAGATGGCCAATATTCTCTTTATTATATATATTTAATATTTTACAAGAATGCAGATTCTTAATGCAGATTAAGCGTAAGGTTGTTACTGGTGATTTTGTTTACAAATGTTCAATGTTTTTGCTGCTACTGGTTTTTTAAGGTTTTTTTTCTTTTGATACTTCTTACATTGTATTTGAATAGTTGTATTTAGCTAATGGTGGAGCCTATTTTTTATGAATTGTAACTGACAAGACAAATTAGTTCCTCTTCCCGTAAAGCTTGTTTTGTGAAAGGGATTGGTACTTTCAAGGAACAAAAAGGCAACCAAAAATCTGTTTGCTCAGGCTTTTTTTTCCAACTTAAATTCCATTTTGTAATTGTATCAGTCTTACAGATTTACTTATTCCAGGGTTTGTACAGAGGGTATGTATTACTTCTGCGGTTACATCTGTGTCAAGATGAGTTTGAGATGCTTAGCGGGCATGCAGGTGCCGTTTGAAGTAGTTGCCTCTAGATGGCGCTCTTCCAGGTGGCACAACCTCTACTTGTCACCTCTGTTCCACGAAGTCAAGGGACGCATGGGTGGGTAGAACTTTATCCCTGGCCTTCAGGGTTTTGTCTCATAGGTATAAAATTGACCATAAGATATTTGAAGACTTAAATACGCTGTGGGGAAATGCTGTTAATGAACAATGTGATTCTAGTAATAACTTTAAAATCATAGACATTCCATTAACAAGGTTAAGTGAATCACTAAACCTTTATGAATTTCTTTTTCCTAATATTTCTTATATTTACATGCTTTTCTTCCACCTCCTATATACTTTCTCCTGCCTGAGAAAGGGCCCTGGGGCTGGGTCCCTTCTCGGCACATCTTTAGTCTGGAATGTGGTGTCATGTCCCCAGGATTCTCACACCCTAAGTAAACCTACTCAGAATGAACTTGTCAAACAGCACAGGCAAGCAATAAAGTGGGACAGGTCGTTCCCTCACCCCATCCAGTCATGTGTGTGTGTGTGTATGTGTGTGTGTTTCATTCAGTGGGATGATATTGAGTACTTGCAAGAAATGAGTGTCTACTCTAAATCTGGTGTCTTCTCATCCTATCAATTGTTTTCCCATCCCAGATGCCTCTGCTGGAGCTGTGCCCCCATTCATTATTTAAGCTAGGTCTCTTTTATTTTTTATTTTTTTAAGTTTAAAACAAAAATCTCAGTGTGTTTTAATTAATTAATTAATTAATTAATTTGACTGTGCTGGGTCTTAGTTGCAGCACGCGGGATCTTTGTTGCCACGTGTGGGATCTTTAGTTGTGGCATGCAGGCTCTTAGTTGTGGCATGCGAACTCTTAGTTGTGGCATGTATGCGGGATCTAGTTCCCTGACCAGGGATCAAAGCCGGCCCCCCCTGCTTTGGGAGCGGGGAGTCTTAACCACTGGGTACCGGGGAAGTCCACGCTAGGTCTCTTTTAAATAGAAATTCAAGCACATAGGATAAGATAAATGAGATGAAATTTAAGACACTTTCATTTTTACCCATAGCTTATATTCTGTCTTAGGAATCTAGGATCCGAGGGGCATGTTGATATTCCTTATAACAGTCCTACGCGGTTCATGTCAATATCTCCATTTTACAGGTAAGGGCACTGAGGCTTAGAGAAGAGAAGTACCTTACCTAGGTTCCCACAAGTTATGCATGCTGCCTGCCTCCAAAGACCATGTTCCAACCCCCCCCTTCTTCCGTGGTACCTTTTTTAGATTATACAAAAAATACACTTTAACTTCTAAGTGCTGGTCAAACCTCAGTTGGTGGCATTGGCTGAGTACTTTCTCACATTCTTCCCTTGCATTGATTTGAGGGAGTTGCTGTGGCTTATGCATTGCTTGAAGGGCTTTGTGTTCAGGCTGCCAGGTCTGTAAGGCACTGGTGAGTGGGTGTGTGTGTGTGTGTGTGCATGTGCGTATGGGTGTGAGACACATTTTTGATGTTGAGGAAGAGTGCACAGGAGCTACCAGGAAGTGATGCTTTTGGGTTTTTATTTTGAGGAAGAATGAGGCCATTTAAATAACCAGTCTACAGCTTTGACTGAGCTGTGGTTCCTCCCTGTCCTGGTAACAGAGGCTCCTTCCCAGTAAGGTACCTGTTGGAACAGAGAAGTGGCCTCAGCCCACCCCGGAGGGACGAAATTAGTTGTCACATATATTGCTCTTTTTTTTTTTTTAATTTTTAAAAAATTTTTATTTATTTATTTATTTATTTTTGGCTGTGTTGGGTCTTCGTTTCTGCGCGAGGGCTTTCTCTAGTTGTGGCAAGCGGGGGCCACTCTTCATCGCGGTGCGCGGGCCTCTCACTATTGCGGCCTCTCTTGTTGCGGAGCACAGGCTCCAGTCGCGCAGGCTCAGTAGTTGTGGCTCACGGGCCTAGTTGCTCCGTGGTATGTGGGATCTTCCCAGACCAGGGCTCGAACCCGTGTCCCCTGCATCGGCAGGCAGATTCTCAACCACTGCGCCACCAGGGAAGCCCCATATATTGCTCTTTAATGGGATTTACTCCTTGCCTGGTTTTCCCATGGCTGCTGGAAAGTAGATGAAGACCTAATGTTTCTCATCAGACCATCGCCCACCGTGAGGCAGCGAGGTTCAGTCCCAGGATCTCAGGGATCGATTTTGTGCCTTTATACTCTTTACTTGGAAAATCGCAATAACATGTCCTTTACAGTTGTGATTCTCAGCTGCAAGTAGGGAGTTATCCCAGGGGACATGGGGCGAGGAGGCTGAGCCATCCCAAAGTCGTTCTGGTGTGATGACTTGGGTAAGAATCTTTGGCCAGAACTATGGACCGAATCCCAGATCTGCCACTTCCTACCTGTGTGACTTTGACCACGCTACTTAAATTATCAGCACCTGAGCTTCTGTTTGAAAACTGGGGGATAGTAACGAAAGGTAGTGGATATGAGGATCTGACATGAAAATGAAGCACCCAGCAGAGGCAGGGGCATGGAGGCAGGCACGCAGCAGGATGAAGGTCAGGAGCAGCCCTGGGAGGAGAGGTGCCTCGAGGTGCAGGCAGGGGCTTGACAAAGTGCAGAGAGAAGCACAGGATTTGCCTCAACTCTGGGGTTAATCCCTCAGATCCTTAGTCCTCTCGGCCAGGAGAGCTGGCCCTACGTGTGTGAGGAAGCGGAGAAGCGTGTTTTCTCGGTTTAAGGCTGAGGTTTTCCAGTTGTGTTTGCAGTCTGCCATCTGTGACATCACTCGTGAAAGCACTATTTTAGTTTCTGGTGAAGTGAAAAAGAGAACTCTGATTCCTCTTTCCAAACCAGTTGGGGAATTATTTAAAGACAGAGATCCTTAAATGTTTGTTTTGGGGAAGCACCTTATAAAGGATGTTGACAATGAGACAGTGAGATTCTCTCCCACATCCCCCTTTGGAAATGACCTTGAGAAGTCTCGTGACGGAGGCTTCCCGTATGTGATATCTGGTTGCCGTGAAACCAGCTGAGCCGTGGCGGCAGGGACTGAGGTTCCCAACTCCTCGCTGACGTGTCTACACTGTTCCTTTCGGCGAGAAGAGGAAGACGGCTGCAGGGAGGCCGCCGGGATGCGTTAGGTCACCAGTCCTGGCGTCCAGAGCCCTGAGCCTGCAAAGCGGCCTTCCACCCACAGAGCCCTCCCGCCACACCCAGGCAGAGGCAGAGAAGCTTCTACTTGCTCATTTGGGAAGTGTCCCCTTCTGCCACCGCCCTATCCCCACTCTGTCGTTCTTGCCCTCGGTCCCATTCACTTTAAACAAGTTGCAACATGAAAAACAAATTAACGAAGCTATTCCATAGGCCATTTGTTGAGGGGGGTGCTTTCGCCAGGCACATAAAGGTACCTTTGGGAAAGGGTTAGACTCCAGACTCTAGTTAGCTGGATCTGAACTCCTTGCCCTGAACTCTTCTCATTATGGACCCCACAAGTGGCAAACAAGAGCACCGTGCCTTCCCACTGAAGCGGGGAGGCCTCTGGGGACAGCTTCTCTATTAACATTGAACAGAAGATGGCTTATAAGCAGCTGGTGGGCAACCTTTATTACATCAAGTTAATGGACAGTGGTTCCCATGAACCATGAGCCTATGAGAAAAACCAGGGAGGGGCTTCCCTGGTGGCGCAGTGGTTGAGAATCTGCCTGCCAATGCAGGGGACACGGGTTCGAGCCCTGGTCTGGGAAGATCCCACATGCCGCGGAGCAGCTGGGCCCGTGAGCCACAGCTGCTGAGCCTGCGTGTCTGGAGCCTGTGCTCTGCAACGAGAGAGGCCGCGATAGTGAGAGGCCCGCGCACCGCGATGAAGAGTGGCCCCCCCGCTCGCCGCAACTGGAGAAAGCTCTCACACAGAAACGAAGACCCAACACAGCCAAAAATAAATAAATAAATAATTAAAAAAAACCCAAAAAAACCAGGAAGAAAGATGTGTTTACAGCTTGCAGCACGTCCACCAATATTGCTCCTCTCTTCCTGGGCACATGGTCCTAGCCCCATGCATCTGTCTCAGCCAATGTAGCAAAAGAGGGACCGGTGAAATTCAAGTGGAGGTGATGCCCATTACTTCCGGTCTGGCCTTGAAATATCCTCTTTCCTTCCACTCTCTCATTTCTCTCTGCCCCGAGACCCCTCTCTGATGTTCAGCCTGAGAGGAGAGACCTAACCTGGAGGTGTTTGTTTTTATGAATGTGGATTGGTGGTAGCAGTGGGGGACCCAGGGTGTGGGTAACTGTAAGGGAGAACAGGCAGGTGTGTAGGGGGAGGATGGCTGTGGACCCCGGCCTTCCCTTAGTTTAGTCCAGTTCCTTTAACGAGGTCCTCTGGTGCTCCAACTAGACCTCCCTGTTCTGAGGACCTCAGCCTCACATTGACACAAGCCAAACTCACCTACTTATGACTATCCCCTCAGCCTTCCCAGCTATACTAACTTAGGCTAACAGGTTATTGTGTTCTCCCAGTTTTGTACCAACTTCAGAGCTGGGGGCAGGTAAGGACTTCAAATGATAATTCTTTCGCCCCCAGCTTTGTCTGTGTTAACAGCACCAGAGCCTGGGATGTCTGGAAAAAGGGAGAAAATGAATACTTACTGTGCATCTATTATGTGGTAGAGACTGAGGTTTTCTATTCTAAAAATAAATGGCCAGAGAAATTCTCTCTGGGGAAATGACGTTGATTCTGAGCCTTAAATAACAAAGAGCAGAAAGACATGCAAAGATCTGTGGCCTGAGCATTCTTTGACAGGAAGAATGGCAAAGGCTAAAGACCCAAAGTACCAAGGAGCCTGCTGTGTCCAAAAACCAGAAGATCATGGCTAGAGCAACCCAGGCAGCGATCAGAGAGCAGGCAGGAGCTAGATCACGTGAGGCTGCCGAGGCCATGGGAAGGAGTCTGGATTTTGTTCTGTGTGAAGCAGAAGCCCATTGGAGGATTACATGATTATTATGCTCTGCTCTACATTTAAAAGTGATCATCAATGTTATGTGGCAGCCTGGATGGGAGGGGAGTTTGGGGGAGAAAGGGTACATGTACATGTATGGCTGAGTCCCTTTGCTTTGCTCCTGAAACTATCACAACATTGTTAATCGGCTATACTCCAATATAAAATAAAAAGTTAAATAAAAAAGTGATCACCCTGGAGAAGGGCATGTTTAGGGGAAGAAATGGCGGCTGGGTGATCAGCTGGAGGCAATCCAAGTACAGGCAAGAGCTAATGGTACCGAAAACTGCAATGGCAGCAGTGGAGCTGAGAGAAGTTGATGGTCTGTTGTCCAGGCATCAATGTTGTGATTAAGACCTTGAAGTATGGGACTTCCATGGTGGTGCAGTGGTTGAGAATCTGCCTGCCAATGCAGGGGACACAGGTTCGAGCCCTGGTCTGGGAGGATCCCACATGCTGCAGAGCAACTGGGCCCGTGAGCCACAACTACTGAGCCTGCGCGTCTGGAGCCTGTGCTCCGCAACGGGAGAGGCCGCGACAGTGAGAGGCCCGCGCACCGCGATGAAGAGTGGCCCTCGCTTGCTGCAACTGGAGAAAGCCCTCGCACAGAAACGAAGACCCAACACAGCCATAAATAAATAAATAAAAACTAAAAACTAAAAAAAAAAAAAAAAGACCTCGAAGTATACTTATGCTCAATTGTGAGAAGAAATGCAGTAACAGAATTACATCTTTGGCCATGACCGCAGCTAGGCACCCACTCAGCACTTGGGGAGATTGGTTGAGACTGATAATCTCCTCTCTCCCTCCTTTGTTTCTATGACTGTTAACATTGTTGAGGAAAGAGAAAAAAAGAAAAAAAAAATATCATCCATCTCAACAGCAGGTGGCAGCATTGCTTTGAGTTTGAGCCCAAGCAATGCAGCGTGCACACCAAGGCTACCACAATCAACAGCATTTCAAGCTCACTTTGGTGTCTCCACAGGCAAAGAAGCAGCGAATCAATCATTATCATCATCTAGAAAATCACCCTTTAGGAAGGTGGTCGATCAGTTTGTAATTTAAACATGTCATTTTCCCGTAAGGACAACATATCACCTTTTTATAAGGAAGAGCTGGTTTATCCTATCTTTCCAGCCATTACAAAGCACCACACTGCACCAGGAGTGATTTCCTGGTAAATCTACAGTATCTTTACCTCTTTAAAGGTGGAACTCCCAGGGCTGTTCTTAGACCTGGGGCTGGGGTGGGGGGTGGAGCAGGGGTGATGGGCAGAACAAAGCTTAAGAGCCTCAGGATCCAGACCACTTGAGTTTCAAGTGTCTCTTGTACTTACTAGTACTGTACTAGTCTCTCATACTTACTAGTTCTATGACCTTGTGCAAGTTATGTAATGCTTGTGTCTCAGTTTCCTCACCTGTAAAATGTACATAACAGCAGCGTCTGCCACGTGGGTTGTTGTGAAGATTAAATGGGTTGTAAGTGTAAAGCATCAGAGCAGTACTGGCTGCATTGGGAAGCACGATACAAGTGATGGTGAATATTGTCGCTCTTGCGTGTGCGCATTTCAAGGGTGAGAACGGCTTTGCAGAGCACCAAGCACTCATCACCCCAAGCCAGGAGCAACTGGCCACAGAATACCTCCTTATTTTCCCAAGGGTAGAATCCAGGTGGTCGAAACCCCAAGTTGGAGTGGACAGAGAGGCATAAGGTGTGGCCCTGCTTCTAGAATGGGCTACACGTCAAGCCCGTGGAGAGGCAGAGTGGAACCTAAATTTGCACCTGGTCCAACCTCCCGCTCCTGTGGCGTCCTGGCCTCAGAAAGCAAGGTGTGTGCTCTCCCAAAGTCAACTGACCCCGTCATTTACACCCTGATCTTAATTCCACATTCAAATCAGCCTCAATAAATGGAAATCTGCCCCCATTCCAAAGGTTCTTGAGGGAAAGAAGGTGTGAGATGCCAACTTTGGCCCCAACACTACCACTGTTAGGAAATCCACAAGGAAAAGTGACTACTGGAGAATTCAGTAAGGAAAAGGGACTCTTTCTGAACTTGGCCTTTTTCTTCCTTTTGGTTGAAAAACAGAAATTCATTGCAGTAGGACCACAGGGTCAGCCATGAGCTGGTCTGTCCTTCAGTGAGTGTCTAAGTGCCCTGGGTCCATGAGCTGCATCAATGAGAGAAAAAAAAATGTGTACAGTATTTGAATATCTGTGAAGCATCACCAGTGACAAAGATAGGGCTTCACAGAGCTGAGCGAGGGCTGTCTCCTGATCCCGCCCCCAGCCCACATTGTCAGTGTCACCCAAGAGAGGCTAGGATAGGCCTGAAGGCCAAAGGGCCAGGGTTGATTTGGAAACATAGGTCTTACATGCATCACTTAAGTTATACGACTGACATAAACAAGTCACCTCACCTCTCTGGGCCTTATTTCCTTGCCTTTAAACTGAGCAGAAATGAACTAAATCAGTGTTTCCAGCAGTGAGTTCCCTGGAACATTAGTCCTTTGAGTTGCTCCATGAAGAAAAGAGGTCTGTGGTCTAAAGCAGTCGCTTCAATCTTGCCCCTCAGGGGACATCGGGCCACGTGTGGAGACATTTTTGATGGTCACAGCTTAGGAAAGGGGGGCTGCCCTGGTTTCTAGTGGGTGGAAGCCAGGGGTGCTGCTATCTACCCTACAATGCATAGGACAGCCCCCAAGACAAAGAATGACCCCTCCCAGAGCGTTATAAGGCTGAGGAACTAAGATATAATGAGAAACCCTGGTCTGACGAGCTTGAGATTTACGGAGCGTATCCCATCACTCTCTTTCTCCACACACATTAGCAGGATGAAGACAGAAGCATCACCATACGTGCTCTTTGACCCAGAGTTTCTCAGCCTCGTTTGATCATGGGACACTCTGCCTCCCTGCCCCCACCATCACAGACCCATAACTTTATTTTCCTCATGCAGAACGACCTCCAGACAGTGGGCCCTTTGGGGAGATGCTGGCAAGATGATCTCCAAAGTGGTTTTTCCATTTTAAAAAACATTTAAAGGCATTTCCCTCTGATGAGGCAGCATAATGTCGAGTTCTGACATATAGCTTGGAATCCTGCTTCTTGACTGGGATTGCTCTGTGAGCTGTGACTTTGGATGTGGTGGATAGGTCTCTTCAGCCTGGGGTCCCTAAGTTTCATCTAAAGTGGAAGTAGTAGCATCGCCACCAGGCAGGGCTGCCACAGGGTTAACGGAGATAACGGCCAGCAGCCACAGTTACTAAGCCCTCAATTCAACGTTAACCATTATCATCTAAGTGTTTTGTTGGTGCTCTGATTTTGTGATTTCCTCAAGGCTCTGTGGCTGTTCGAGGTGTCAGATGTGCCCACAAGAGGGCGCCAGCCACACAGTTTTGCCTCCAAGCATTTTCAAATCCGGTTGGAAAGCCCTGCAGGCAGTTTTGCCCGCGTCCTGCGTCGGATTTCTCCTGAGCTGCTGAACCACAGATGTGAGAACCGATAGAGACCCTGCAGATGACGGAATCCGACCACCGGATTTTGCAGTTATAGCCACAGGAGGCTAACTGTGGAGCTGGTGAGCATGACCTACAAAACCAACATAGTGGCAGGAAATCTACTCCAGGAACATTCTCTGTGGAGTTGGATGGCAGGACAGAAACAATCTTTCTGGAAGGAAGAACGGCATCAAGTGGGTTAAGAGCAGTGCCGAGCTGAGAGGAAGCTGCTGGTGTGTCTGTGTGTGTGCGTGTGTGTGTGTGTGTGTAAGAGAGAGAGAGATGGAAAAAAAAAAAAAAGGGAAACACCGGATTCTGTACTGTTCCTTTCCTCCGGACGAGCTCGGAGGACTGACGTATTCAAGATGGCATTTGACAGGCTGAGCCTGAGAGCATTTTTCACACCCAGGGCCCCTTTAAGGGAACCTGCTCCACCCACAGTCCCTGGGGCTCGTTCACCCGTATTTTGTCCTCCTCCCTCCTCTCCAGTCACACCTGAGCCCAGGGTGTCCGGTCCTTCAACTGGCTGGACCTGTGGCTCCTCGCCCGGTTGCGGTGGATGAGCTGGGTCCCCTGTTCCCTGAGATCTAAGTTATCAAAAGACAGAGGTGATGAGCCGTGGGAGCTCAGCTGACAAGTCATGAGCAGAAAGGGGCAGGGGTGGCCTGAGTGACCACACCAAGCCGGCAGGGGAGGGGACAGGGCTGAGGTGTCACAGAGGAGTACACGCACCGCAAGAGGCGCGAGGGCCGTGGGCGGGACGAGACCGTGTGCCAGGGAAGGGCTAAAGGAGATGGGGGGCTTCTGCAGCAGCCTGTCCCCCACTTTTTTTCAAAGCAATTTGTTTGGGTCTCTAGTTTCCTACAACTAAATTTCTTAATGAAGATAAAGTTTTGAAGGCGGTGTCAGACTACAAACCTCATGGCAAAGGCAGCATTGACGGTGTGTGTTTATGGAGTGGAATCATGTTGCAGGAGAGCCTGTGGGTATGTATGTGCTCAGAGGGAATAATCCTCCTCCCCCTCCTCCCTCTCCCAGTCCTTCCTCTTCCCCCACCTCCCTCTCCCCCTCCTTCTCCTCCTCCTTCCTCCTCCCCCTCCTCCTCCCCCTCCTCCTTCTCCTCCAAGGTCTCCTCCTCTTCCTCCTTCACTTTCTCTTTCTCTCCCTACTTCTCTTTCTCTTCCTTAGCTCTAATACCTTAATTTTTTAAACGTTTTTATTTTGAGATAGTTTCCAAATTACAGAAAGTTGCATTTTGCTGATCACCTGCCCTGATAGCTACAGGGCTGGTTCCCTTTGGTCATTAAAATTTGAGCTTAAACATCACCACTTTGAGACACCTGTCACTCTTAACTACTTCACCTTATTTTAATTCTTACTATCTGATATTTTCCTTTCTCACTTAAAAAAAATACATTTATGGTCTATTTTATTCCTTCCTATACAGGGCTTGTACATAGTAGCTGCTCAATAGAGATTTAATGAATGTTTGTTAAGTGAATGAGTGTGCTGACTTCAATTCTGTTCAGATCACTATTTGCTGGTTAATGGTCCTAGCTTTCTTCTTGTTTGGTGTGTGTCTTGTCTTTCATATTGCTTTCAGTTTTCTCTTACATATTCTCCACTGTCTTTCTCTCCATTACTGTCCACTTATCTCTTTGTTCTCATTCTTACTAACTTCTTTCTTCTTGATGGGGTCTCTCTCTCTTGCTTCCATGCTTGTTGCCAGTCTTCAACCTTCAGGAGACCTTACTCATATCTTTCAAAGCCAACTTTTCAATGAATAACCCCTGTACTCAGCCCCCTCCCACCCTGTTTGACATCCCCTTGGGCCATGGTCAGTCAGAAGCAGTGTGGATTCTAGAAGACAAAGAAGAGCAGACAAAATCATCATTCATTCAAGTCATCTGCCAAGAACCCGAAGAAAGAGCCCTGCGGGTCCGTGTCTCTTGTTAGAGGTAATTTAACTCCAGAGACAAAAGGTACCTACTGTCTGGAGCTCATTTAAACTTAGCCCTCCTCACATATCCTGGCAAATTTCACAACACTGATAATGCAATAGCAGCAAAGGGGGGTAAATATACGTGGAAGATAGAGCTGTATATCACCCAACAAAGTTTTAAAGGCAAATGAGGAAAAAATATTACTTCTGTTCTGAAGCTGTGGAAGGAATCTTAATCTTTTCTTGTAATACCTTGTCTGAACTAAACTCCCTTGTTACATCTATATTGAAAATGCACTCAGAAAAATTTGGTTTTCATCGTATATTTCAAATATTGTTTTAAAAAAATGACTGTTGTGTGCTGCATAAGCATGGCAGATTAACTACATGCTCCTTCCCACCCTCCCTCCTAGAATCTTATTAAAATGACTGTAAAGGTAGTAAAAAAAAAAAATACAAAAATCCAAGAGGACAAAGTGAATTGGATAGGAAACAGCAACAGATGAGAGAGATTTCAACACAATTTTGGGTGATGGAGGATTTGCAAAGAAGGGGGCAGGATGGGAAGCCAAGGGTTCCTCTTCGGACCCACAGAAAGGCTTCCCAAGGTATGCAGTCCCACAAGGCAACACGCTGAGAACGGGGATTTTCTGGAAGTCTATCTCTGGAGCAGTTCGCCATCCTTCCCATCCTCGTGAAGTCTGGCAACTGCCCTCCCCACCCCTCAGAGTCCGGAGGCTTATTCTCTACAGAAACTGACCTTAAGAAACTCGGGAGAATCATAGTGAAGTGGGGTGGGGAGAGATGGGATACAAGCTGAAAACAAGGGTATTAAGTGAAAATCTGCCCATTGAATAGTAGGCTTTCATCCTCCACCCCACACTCCGAGGATTCTTCTCTGAAGCCTGTGAATAAACCAAGAAAAAAGATCCCAGGCACCAACACCGGAGGACCTCCCCTCCCCCAAATGAAAACGGGAACTTGCCAATTGATCTCCCTGTGGTGACGCCCCACAAATACTCACAACTGAACTTGCAATTACTTCGTGCTTAAATGTGAAAGAATAGGCAAGATCACCAGACATTTTGTGGGTAGCTACAAAATGGAAGAGAGAGAGACAGAAAGAGAAAGAAAAAGGAAGGAAGGAAGAAAGGGAGGGAGGGAGGGAGGAAGGAAAGAACAAACATGGAGGAAACAGATCATGCTGAAAACAGAAAAAATAAATTAACATTCTATGGTGGAGGAGGGAAGGTAAGATTATAAAGGGATAGCACAGGCTGATCTTGGTGGTGATGTATCTTATGTGATAAAATAAGAGAATTATACACACACATTGTACCAATGTCAGTTTCCTGGTTTTGATATTGTATTACAAGTAAGTAAGATATAACCATTTGGGGAAACTGGGTAAAGGGTACTTGGGACCTCCTGGTGTTACATCTTTATACATCTTTGCAACTTCCCAACCATCTATAATTATTTCAAAATAAAAAGTTAAAAAACGGATATCCTCAGTGTGTTGAGAAGGTAGTGCATCCCAAACAAGAATGAGATACTATAAAAATAATCAAAGGAAGACAAATTTCTTTGAGGTTAAAAATGATACAGTTCCAAAAAATTAAAGGGCTGAAAAATAATACTGAAAAAGTCTCACATAAAACAGAAGTGAAGGTAAAGCAATGAGAAAAATTAAAGAGAAAAAGAAAAGAAAAAAAAAAAACTCTTGGCCGTAGGACAAGAATAAAGGGACCCACAGAATATAGATAAGTCGTATTAAAACCAGACCCCAAGAGTGAAGGAATGCCACATCTGCTACTCAGACCCCTAGGGTGCCTGTGGATCTAGAAACCCTCTCCAGATCCAGTCCCTGTAAGAGCACGTGCTTTCAAGTTTGAAAGACAGCCCACCGTCCCTATTACTTTATTCGTATCCTTATATGAAGTCCCTTTACTTGAGTTAGCTTTAAGTCTTGTGTTGCTTGCAACCAAATGAGTCTCACCATAAGAAACATGAAATACGCTGCTGAGACTTCGTCGTTTCGATGTTCACAAAAGAAAGTTTTGTCATGAGTTTCATACAACTGCAAGAGGAGAGTAAACACAAATGCATATGCAATAACTATGCTGGTACGAAGAACGCATTGTACTAAAAGTACTGGCTTTCCCGGACAAGTGATCGGTACACGGTACGTGTTCTCCTTCTGTGTTGCTGATCTCGCGCGAGCTGGAGGGGCTTTGTGCGCAGCCGCCGCCCCGCCTCTGCAAGGGAAGCCGGCAGAGCCATGACAATGCGCATGCGCTGCGCCAGGCTCTGCGCGCCCTCAGTCTCCAGAGAGAAGCGAGGGCTAATGCCTCGTGCAAATTTAACTCCTGTGGTTTCTCTCTGCCTGGAAACCTACCGGGAAGGAGATGCTGGAAGATGCCGTTTAGCTTAGCCAAGTTGACACCTAGAACCACCATAGGTATGCCACTATTATTCTAAGTTTCCCCGGGGATTTTCTAAAGTAGCAAACTAAGATGGCGAATTTTGAGTTTGGAAAATGTTTGGTTTTAACAAAATCTCAGAACTGTGAAGGGAGTGGCTGGAGGATGCCAACGCCAATGATGAAGCTCCGGGGATGAGAAGTTTCCAAACCCCAAGCAGAGTTGAAGCTGGATTTTGCCTAAGACAGGGAAAGGGCGGGGTTGGGGGGGGGCAGAGTTGGCCGACGGAGTCGGGGGTGATCAATATGTTACCTGAGTCGTAGGGACCCTCTTCCGGGCCCTAGCCCCACAGAGGCCCTCTGTCTCTGCAGGGGAGGGTTCTTTTTCCACTTGGGTTCAGTAGGTGAATAAGGAAACTGAAGCTGAGATAGGAGCACAGCACAAGCTTTATTTAGTGGCCAAAGAATGGAGAAGCGGGAACTAAGTTCACAGATCAGCTTCTCACCTACCTGGGGAGAGTGGTTTAATTTTAAACACTAAAGGCAAAGGGAGGAGGAGCGAGGGGAGGCATATGCATTAGTCCTCTGGAGAAGGGGCAGGGCTTTTTCTGAGGGAGAGGGGTGCTACCCCCTTTTTATCCTTTTTGGGTCCTTATTCTTAGGTTTTGGCTGCAGGTGTGTGTGTTATTTTATGTGCTAATATAGTAAAATCAGCGTATAATGAGACTCAGGGTCTGTTGGAGGTCAGATTCCTCAGCATCTTGGTCCCAGCTGGTTCCGTCTGGTTTCGTTTGTTTGTAGCTTCCTTTCTTATCACTGGACCCTTTAACTTAAAGATTTATGGTACACTCTAATAAAGATGTTAAAAAATACAGAAAGAAAGAAAGAAAAAAAAAACAAGAAAAAAAGTGTAACTCCCACATCAATGATACATTATTAATAATAATCAATTAAAATTAATAAAATTAAAAAAAAGATTTATGGTAACTACTGCTAAAGGTTGGGGAGTTGGCAGGTTTGGAGCAAGGACACTCTTGCTAAAAGTGGAGGTTGGAGGGTTGTGAGCAAAGCCCTGGAGCAGTTCTGGCAATAAATACAATATTAGAAAAATGTTGGCCACTTGCTTGAGGAAGTTGTGAGAAAATTAATCACATCTCTGGGCATGTGGGGGAAAAAGTCACCCATAAAAAATAAAAACTCTGGGCATGCACCACAAACAGGCATGACTTATCAATGTATCCTGCTTGTATGGATTGTGAAACTCAAGCCAAGAAGTGAACGTGCAAAATGATCCAGAGGCATCGAAAGCTCTAGAGTCATGGCCAAAACAAATGCAAGATTGTCTGAACCCAAGGCTCACTGGGACTCCCAGTGAAAAATTAACTCCTAGTAAAGATGAGTACAATTAAAAAAAAAAAAATTCTACTGAAAGAGGAAATCAGCTATCATGAAAGAGAGTTAGCATATATAATAAACAAGAGATTAACATGCTGAGAATTTTAAATAACAGGATAATCTGAAAGAAACTATAAAATAAACATATTTATAGTGACCAAATTTTTAATAAGCTTAGAAATCATAATAACAGCATAGGTTCTATGAAAAAGAGAGTTAAGAAGGAATCAAATAGAGTTTCTAGAAATAAGTCATTGAAAAGAAAAACTTGTATGAATTAAACAGCATATTAGGAACAGCTGAAGTACTGGAAGATAAATTTGAAGAAATCATCTTGAATGCAGTACACCAAAATAAAGAGATGGAAATATACATGAGAAAAGTTCAAAGACATGAGGAACTAAATAAGAGATTTAAAAAAATTACATCTAGAAGGAAAGCATAGAGGGAAGGAGGGAGAGGCCAATGAAGAGCCAATGGCTAAGAATTTTCTAGAGAGGAACAGTATGCAGTCTCAATTTGAAGAAGCATTCTGAATTCCCAAGCATAAAAAATAAAACCAAGTCCACACTAAATATGTTAGGGTCAAACTTCAGAATATCAAAGACAGCAAGGAAATACTAAACACAATGAGAGGATCCATAGGTTACCTACAAAAGAGTAGTAGTCATGCAGAGAACAGACTTGTTATCAACAATAGATGCAAAACATAAATGTCACAGTGCTGAAGTGAAATAGTCATCAGCCTAGAACTCTGTACTCACCCAAATTATTATGAGAGTGAAGTGAAATAAAGGCGTTTTGTACATCAGTGCCTACCATGTAACAGAAAGTCTTCCTGTAGAAATTCTTCCTGTATTTAAAATATATATTTGTTTCTAAAAATTAGTGTTTCTCGTAATACACTTTATAAATGGTACTACTGTTGATTCAATTCCCTGGGCGGAACAAAAAAGCAGAGGAAAAAACGCCAACTTTCCCAAGTTTACCAAACAAGTTAAAGACAAAAATCCTTGATCTTGGACTTGCAGCTCCAGAACTGTGAATAATAAACTTCTGTTGTTTACAAGCTATCCAGTCGGTGTTGTGTTGTTGTAGCAGCCTGAACGGACTACCAGATAGGTAACAAATAGTCTGTGGACTGACAGGGGTCCACAAAACATGCATTATGTAGCACCGTCCTGCAACACAGTGGTTTCACCCAGAGGATTCTTCGATTTTAGAATTTTAGAGCTGGAAGGAATGCTAGACCCCATCCAGGTCAAATCCTTGGTTTTACAGTTGAGGATACTGAGAACCTGAAAGTTTTAGTAAATTGCCCAGAGTCACACAGTGGGTGCAATTCAATATGAAGTCAAGGCCAAGTGTCCTAAGTCTTTCTCCTCACCAGCACTCCCTGAAATTCCCAAAGGAAGATGAATTTCCTCGGAGGTTCCTGCTGAATAGTCTTCAGGCTCCATCTGACATGGGATTTAGTAGAAGGGCCAGGGTTGCCTCCTGGATGGGGGCATGATGTGGAGGCTGAGAATGTGCTTTCAAAACAGACAGAAAGGGGTCATGTTCCAGCTGTCTCTTACTAGAAGAATATCTTTGGGAAAATTACTTAAATTCTCAAAACCTCAGTTTCTTATATTGTAAACGTCCCACCTTGACGTTTACTGTGTGGATTAGAGATACGAAACTAAAGTCTCTGGTGTTCCCTCTTGTGGTAGGCAGAATAATGGTCCCCCAAAGATGTCTCGGTCCTAATCCTTGGAACCTGTGACTATGTCATGTCACATGGCAATGGGAGAATTTAGGTTGGCAGATGGAGTTAAGGTGTGCTAATCAGCTGATCTTGAGATGGAGAGATTATCCTGGATCATCTGGGTGGGACCATTGTAAAGAGGCTAAGAATCCTCAAAAGAGGGAGAAAGAAGAGGAAAAATTAGAGACGACAGGGAGAGACAGAATCATCGCTGGCTTTGAAGATAGAAGGGTGTCATGAGCCAAGGAATGAAGGCAGTCTCTAGAAGCTGGAAAAGGCAAGAAAATGGATTCTCCCCTAGAGCCTCCGGGAGAAACACAGCCTTGCCGACACCGTGACTTAAACCCTAAACCCAGTGAGACCCATTTCAGACATAAATCCTTCAGAACTGTACAATAATGAAATTGTGTTGTTTTAAGCCACTGATTTGTGGTAATTTGTTACAGTAGCTGTAGGAAACGAATATACCTTTCTTCTGAGCATTATTCCTGCTTTCCTAGAGCAGCCTTTACTTACCTTTTGGAAGACATAGCTGTTTGGAGGACATATCTCATAGTGGTATTTGGGGGCAGAATATGCTCTAACAAAGCCAGCCAGAGCAGAAAGCCAGCTTCTTTTGAGGGTGCAGCTTCTCTCCTGCTGTTTCTCAGTTGCTTTTAGCTATTTGGGTTAGAAACAGTGGTTTCATTTGGGAGTCATCACACTTGGGAATTCAAATGTACTCTAAAACAGCTAATAATCTGATTTTGTTTTTCTCTTGCCTGATCGTACATTTTAGTTAGAGCTGCCCTCTTGCAATGTGTCAGGCGCTGTTTGCCAGGAAAGGGTTAAGGGAGCAGCAACAGTGAGGTTCCGTGGTGCCTGGCAGTGGTGGCAGCAGGCGGTTTGTGGTCTCTGCCCCTTGCAACACCCACCATCCTGTTTGATGCAACCCTTTGATGCAGTGTGAAAGGCAGCGACTTGCTCTGTTTGACCCACTTCCTGATACTCGAGCACAGGTATTGGGATTTGCATGTTTCGTAACCGGGTATTCATTACATTGCATAAAATTCTCAGCATGTGGAGACACCATAATATGACCATTGCCAGTGATGAGTTTATATAAAAAAAGGAGAAAATGCAGCGTGAGGCTCAACCTAGTTTTGACAGATACTTGGCCGCTTGCTTCCAATCACATGGGTGTGTCGCCTTCAGCTTCTCTGGCGATACTGATGTTGGCGGGGACCCGCGCTGGCTGTTGAGAAGAGGAACAAACTTTTTTGTGGTTCCTCAGAGTAAAGAAGCTGTTTCTGTTTCTGAAACAAGCTGTAGAAGTGTGGGATACTTTTAGCTTCCGCCTTTTCTAATTTTTTTAGAATAAAATAGCTAAGTCTGGCTCCAGGTAAAATAGTGAAGCATTCAATCCATTTCCTTAAGATTTATGGCAATCAAATTTATTTAATTTTATTACAAAATGAAACTAGTAGAAAATAGGAAATTTTAAACAGACAATTAAAATAACCACAATAAGATACCAGTTTCCCCTATCAAATGATTAAATATTTTAAATGACAATCCTCAGTGTTTTGGTGAACGTGTGGTGGAAAAGGTGACGTAGATTGCTGGTGTGTATATGAGTGAGCACACAAATTTTCCAGAAAGCAAACTGGCTTTCTGTGTCTAGAGCCTTCAGCATGTTTATATATGTAACCCTGAAATGATACTGTTCAGAATTCATCTTTTTTAAACTCATCCTTTCAGTTTCCTTATCTCTAAAATAGAGATATTAATAGAGACTATTTCATAGGGTGATTTGAGAATTAAATAATGGAAAACTGGCACACAATGTGTGCTAGACAAATGTTAGGCATAATTATTGATGAAAAAAGTAAGAATCTTTCCAGATAAAAATTATTACAGGGCTTCCCTGGTGGCGCAGTGGTTGAGAATCTGCCTGCCAATGCAGGGGACACGGGTTTGAGCCTTGGTCTGGGAAGATCCCACATGCCGCGGAGCAAATAGGCCTGTGAGCCATAATTACTGAGCCTGCGCGTCTGGAGCCTGTGCTCCGCAACAAGAGAGGCCGCGATAGCGAGAGGCCCGCGCACCGCGATGAAGAGTGGCCCCCACTTGCCGCAATTAGAGAAAGCCCTCGCACAGAAACGAAGACCCAATACAGCCATAAATAAATAAACAAATAAAATAAAAAAAAATTAAAAAAAAAATTATTACAACATGGTGGCATAGGACTTTCAGATATTGGTACCCTGTGTGCTTGAACAAACCTAAAAAAATATTTTAGGAAGAGAGCTTTGGTCCACCCACTGCTCATTCAGCTCTGGAAATAGAACTCTTAAGATGTCTCAAAGTTACGTAAACTGGAGCTTTAGATTTAATTCAGACATATTGTCATAAAAAGGGTTAAGGACTTCTTTGATGTAAGAAAACTACACATATAATTTCTATGGATTGCTTTTAGGGTAAACTTTGTTTTCTTTTTTTTTTTTAAGATTTTTTTGATGTGAACCATTTTTAAAGTCTTTATTGCGTTTGTTACAATATTGCTTCTGTTTTATGTTTTGGTTTCTTCGCCATGAGGCATGTGGGATCTTAGCTTCCCAACCAGGGATCGAACCAACATCCCCTGCATTGGAAGGTGAAGTCCTAACCACTGGACTGCCAGGGAAGTCCCTAAACTTTGTTTTCTAAGGGAACATTCTAGTCAGCACTCAGTGCCTGGAATTGTGTGTTTCATGTGGGCTGATTGAACTTTATCAGCAGCAGGTTTGTAGGATTAGGATCTGGGTCTATTTGAAGGTTTTCAAAGGTCTTTGATGACGAGCCTTCCTGGCCCCTAAGGAACGGGAATTCAGACTGGTTTGGCTGGTAATGATTGGGCTGTAGTTTGGGTGAGCAAATCAAAGTCTGCTGGGAAAGAAAAGAGGAGAATTCGGCTGTTTGGGAAGACAATAAAGGGAGCGTGCAACAGGAACTCACAGAAAATAGAGAAGAGAACGCTGCAAGTAGTGTTTATGGGCTGGAGAGCTAGTTACCTGGGACTTTAGAGGGGATGGTCAGAATGGGGAGGGGCTGCCCGGGGAGGGAGAGGGGGAATTGGGGAGGGGAGTAGACTGATAGGCCTGTCCTGGGTCCTTCTCATGCAGTTGGAGCCGCCTTGAATGGTGTCTCCATCACTGACCCACAAGCGTTCACACATATAGAGACCTCCGTCCCGTCCGCCACTGAGCTGCATATGGGGTAAACCTGGGCTCCACCTGCCCTGTGCTTTGTCAGCTGAAAGATAGACCCTCAGGCTGGGACAGTGCTTAATGGCATCCCCATTACCATTATAAGGTAATATTGTTTTCCTATTTTTTAAAAACCTGTTTGTCTTTTACACAGGATGTGCTATCTGCTTGTGTCCACTGTGAACTATAAATAGTTGTAATTCCATTTGCTCTGTAAAAAGGGGGTCAAGGAGATAGATCCAGTAGTCATGATAACAAACACCCTCTGTTATCATAATGGAATGAAAACAGCTGCAATCTAAATTCAGGGACGTTTGGGGGTTCTTTGAGAAATCACCAAAAGGAATACAGTACATCATTTTGGGTCTCTTTCTTGGTGTATTGCCAAGTGGACAGGGAAAATGGAATTGGAAAGTTCCAGTTAAGGCAGTTCTTTCTATGACACATGATGTTACAGAAAAGTGCCCTTTCCTGGATGCTGTTTCAAGGACTGTCTATTATCGTGCTTTCTGGGCCAAGAGAATCTTCAGTTAAGGTCAATTGGAAATCTGGTGGCTGAGCAGATTTTTCCCAAATAGATAATGACTTTTTGTAATTGTCTCTGTATCTGTCCTAGGCCTTGTGGAGACTATTGATCTGTGTGTTGAGCCAAGTTTTGCATTACTATAAATTACTGGGGTAATTCTTACTTTTTAGTGCCTCGCTCCTTAAATTAAAAGTGTATGACCAAAGCAAGAGTGACTCAGGGGTCAAAAAATGCAATTAGTGTGCATCTCTTTTTAGTACAGAAAACACCTACCGTTTAAAAGCTATGTGAAATTGAGCTAAAAAAAAGTAAAGGAAGAAAATCAAGCTGTTATTTGTACAGTTTCAAGTAAGCCCATGGTTCTCACTGAACTTTTTAAACTTACGGTAAGTGGCTTGGCTGAGTTGCCAAGGAATATGCCACTTGTCCCCATAAAGTTTCAACTCTGGCTTCTGCAGAATTTTCTAATATCAAATTTCTGTATTTGAAACCCAGTGAAAATTTCATTGGTTCAGGTTTTCCCAGTGATCAAACATACTCAGCAAATTGCTGTGGAAATGTTGTTAAGGCGGGTCAGACAGCGTTTCAGAACTGACGCTTTGAGGAGACTGATACTTATTCTTCTCACGCTCCAGGTGCCAGGAAACATCCTTTCCAATTTTCAGAAGCAGCTGGGGTGGAAATTCTCTCAAAAGGGACAGGTGGTCCCAGTGTCCTGCACTCGTGCATTGTCCTTGGGCCACGAGGGCCCGATGGCGAGGGGGTTGCAGCTGCCTTTTTGAGCGAGTGGGACCCAGTGAGGGCGGAGGCCGTTGTCAGGAAGGGGGTGGCACCAAGTAACTTGACCCTTTCTCTGCACAGCCCTTTATATCCACGTCCAAGGGCTGGTTCTTTCCCTGCCCCTGCATGGAATTTCTGCTAGATCCCAAAGTCCTCCTGCCCTCTGTGTCCTATGCAGTATCATTTCAGTACCAAAGCAGCCAGTCCAGTAAGGTAATCACACTCTGAACTCTTCAGCAAGTAAGAACATATCGGGTCAGGCCTGGAACCCATGGAGGGGAGGGGCTGTGACCCACTGCATCTGGCACCCCTCACCACCCTCCCCCACCTTGCTCTCCGATTGCTTAGCTACAGTTCCTGACCTTTCAGAGAGGTGCCGGGGCGAGGGCGGGGGGGTGGCGGGGTGGCAGGGGATTAGGAGAAAAGGACACAGTCTCATGTCGCTGTCACGATCTGGCATTGTGCCATGTGGGCTTGATGGATGCTCGAAGCCCGCTCTTTCTGGCAGTTTTGTGGGTTTCTTGGAGAGTCCGCCACGCCCAGGAATCCCCCATTGCGGCTCCCACTATTCAGGCAATGCTTCCTTCAGTTGCCGCTTCCATCTCCCTCAAGCCCTGTCCCTCCAGCAGTAGATCCCCCTGCAGAATCATTTGGCTCCACACCCCGGTAAAGCTCCCAGAGAGAGAACCCTTTCACAATGACCCCAGGCCTGATGCTCCCCCTGGTCACGTGACTCAAAGGGAAACTCCTGCATCCCTGCCCCTGGGTGTGGTCCTGCCACTCGTGCCCAGGCTGTCCTGTCTCTTTTATCTTTGCTTGGCCACCTCAGGCCTGTAGCCACAGTCTCTTCCCTTTAGAATTCTCTGTGCGTGTCCTTCACCAGTGCCTTGTGTTCGTGAAGTTCCAGTGAACATAAAACTCATCAAGCAGGCCCTAGAAACCTCTCCCAGTTGCCTGAAGGCCAGGGGGACGCTACCTCCACGCTTTCTTTTGGGTAGCTGGAGGATACCTGTCTGTCTGCTTGTCCGTGACTGTCACAAATCTAGTTTTGTCCACCTTATTTCCAAGCTCTATATAACGTTTTGACTTGAAATGTTATGTATAACACCTCAATTTGGAAACTTATTTTAAGCATTCAGGCCCCCGCAAAACAGAAACACCAAGAGTCCCACTTTAGCATCCTGTTACAGTTGCTAACCAGTATCAAACCATAGCTTAGAACCCAAGAAGTGATATCAAATGCATTTATAAGGTGCTAACATGTAAGCAAAGAAAAGCTTAGTCTGGCAAGTTATACTGACAAGGATTCAGAGGCAGGTCAGGAGCTAGCAGGTGTGAGTGTTAGGATTGATTAGTAATGTCTGCAGGGAGCTGGGGAATATGATGATGCGGGGCTAGGTGTCTGCCGTCCCAGAAGATGTTGGGGGCTCAATAACAAAGCAGATCTTACATGCTGTTCCCAGCCTATCTTGGTTTGCTATTTAGAAGATTTTTTTTCTTTGAAGAGGTGTACAGAGGTACAAAAAGGAAAGTAATTGGACCAGGAGTGGTTGCTTTCTTCGTTGCCAGTAAGCCAGATAGACCAGTGTCTGGTGAGGTGAAAGACACGGGTCCCCTGCCCTACCCCACAAGTGGGATCACAGCAAATCAGTTTGCTTAACCTTGTTCCCAGCCTAACATATAAACCTAAGTGATACCAGGTTTAAAAGAGCAGCTTCAAGGGAAAAATAAGTGAGCTCAAGACAGATGACTTTAGCAGGGGGAATATTACTCTTTGCTGGTATCGTTGATTGGAGTCACACAACAAGCTATATTTGTTAGGGTTAGGTTTGGCTGGAGATAACAGCAAATGCAAAATATCAGTGGCTAAACCAAGCTAGAAATTAATTTCTCTCTCATATACAAGATATGCAGTACCAGGTCTGATATTGTGCTTTATGGTGTCATCAGATACCTGGGATCCTACTTTCTATTCTCAAGGTCACCTCATGGCCCAAAATGGCTCCAGTCATCTCGTTTTCATCCTAGGCTGGAGGAAAGAGGAAAGGGCAGAAAGGGTCTTCTCTTGGATCAATCTGGTCCCTTTAAACAGACTTCCTGGAGCCCTGTGGAAACTTTCATGTCTCATTGCCCATAATTTCATCATCAAATCTAGCCTCAAGGGAGCCTGGGAAATTCAGTATCTTATACTGGGAGGCAGTGTGCCTAGGTAAAAATCAAGATTCTGGTCCTAACGAGGAAAAGGAGAAAGGAAATGCTGTGGGTTATCAGTCTTCTGTGGCACACAGGTAATACTAGAAAAGCAGTGGCTTTAAAATCCCTCCATTCTTTTGGTATATGAAAATGCTTTGCAAATTATAAAATATTTAGGCAATGTAATCTGGTTTCTAATGGGCTGTAAGAGTTTGAAGTGATGCAAAGACAGGGCACTATTTGGTGAGAGATTAAATGATCAAATTAGGAGTATTCAAATCGTAGTGTCTTTTTCTCCTGATAAATAACTTAAATATTGTGACCATATATCTGAATTTTTTTTTTAAATGAGAATGTATAGTCTAGCATCTCATCTGAGTCTGGCAATAGATCAGAATATTGTGAAGTTATTTTGCAATATGTTATTAGACTCACTTTCTGTTCTGTTGAGAAATTATTCAATTGAATAAAAACATAGAAGATGCCTGCTATGTGTAAGGCATTGTCATAGAAAATACCTGAAAAACTAGCAGAAGGGAAAATGGCATACCCTATTTTTAAAAAGGCCAGTCCATTAGAATGTAAATTTCATGAGGACAGGAACTTTTGTCACTTTGATTCACTGCTATAACTGAAGGGTCTAGGACAGTGTCTGGCATACAGTAGGAGCCCAATAAATATTTGTTAATTGAATGAATGAATGACTGAATGCATCCTAGAAAATATTGACCTGTCTCCTACTCTAAAAAAACAAAACATAAATCAACTTGAAAGTATATATATGTATGTTTTTTTTTTTTTTTAGGCCACGTCATGCGGCATGCGGGAACTAGGGATCGAACCCATGCCCTCTGCATTGGGAGCACGAAGTCTTAACCACTGGACTGCCAGGGAAGTCCTTATATATGTATGGTTTTATAAAATACATATGTTTCTGAAGAGTGGTATATTAAATCATACTTAGAGCTAATAATTTAAAGATGCCATATAAAGATTTTCAAAGAATGCTTTTATAAAGAGAATAATCACCCTTATTTTGTTTGTTTGACAAATCTAGATTTTTTTAATATGTGACACTTGCATAAAGTGGTCTCAACTCCACTTCAGTGCCCAGAAGAGAACAGAATATGACTTAAAACTAACATAGTTTTAAAAGATCATATCAGCTCTATAAAACTAATTTTTTCCTATGACAAAGTTATAGGCTTGGTGATTTAATGAATGAAATAAAGATTGTTTTCATACTTCTTCTTCCTATGAAGTATAAATCAAGGGAATCGTTCTAGAGACTTCCCTCCCTCCATCATGTTCAACATCTACTAATTTTATATTTTTAAAATATTTCTATATATTTTATTTTATTTTATATTTATGTATTTATTTATATTAATATTGATTTATATTTTATTTATATTTATATTTTATTTATATTTTATATTTTTATTTTTTATATTTTATATTCTAAATATTTCTTGAAAATTCTCCTCTCTGCTATTACTCTTGTGGCTAGGTAGAAACCTTAACACCTTCTCTGGATTTTTTAATCTATTTCCATATTTGATCATGTTATTCTTCTGTTAAAATCTTTCAGTGACTCTTCAGCAGTCAGCGACCCTCCTTAGCATGGCATGGGAGTCTTATGACCCCACTCTGTTTATTTCTTTAGCCTTATCTCCCATAATGCTTTGCTATACACTTTACAACAGTAACCCCTTTCATTTGGTTCAACTAATGTGTCCTCAGGAAGTCTTCCTTGAATCCCCAGAATTGGCCTTGTATGACCTCACTGTGCTCCTGTGGCATACGGGACACACCTCTGTCATAGTACATGCCACATTACACTTTATCCAAAGGACATATACTTCATGGTACCCGTCATCTAGTAGGTACTCAATAAATCACTGGTGAATTGAACTCAGCTGTAAAAAATTTGATCTCCAGAAGACATTAGTTTGAAAGTTTTATTTAAATAATAGTTAATGTGATTATTATTTATTTTCTTCTTCCATTACAAACTACTAATCTTCAGGTCTCACCAGAAGTATGCAGCAGGACACTCTGAACCCTTTGGCCTCCCACAAATAATATGTTCCCCAACAACTATTTTCTGGTGAAACATATAACATTTCTTATTGGTGAAAAATAGGACTTCCTAACATGTTAGAGAAAGTGGTTAGATAGTCAAAATGGTTTGGCACTCCTGATTTGTGGAGGTATGGATTTCTGAGATTAATTGCATTGGGAATATTTGTATTGCTGGCCTAGCCAAAGGAATCCTATTCAGAGATTAGAAGTGCTTAACTAAGTGAAACTTGGAGAAAATAGAAAGAAGAATCAATTTTTTGTCATTAATCTCTACATCATCCCCCCCACCAAATGAATGAAAACAACAAATAAGAATAATCAGAGGGGCTTCCCTGTTGGCGCAGTGGTTAAGAGTCTGCCTGCCAATGCAGGGGACACGGGTTCGAGCCCTGGTCCGGGAGGATCCCACATGCCGTGGAGCAGCTAAGCCCATGCGCCACAACTACTGAGCCTGCACTCTAGAGCCCGCCAGCCACAACTACTGAAGCCCATGTGCCGCAACTACTAAAGCCCGCGTGCCTAGAGCCTGTGTTCCACAACAAGAGAAGCCGCAGCAATAAGAAGCCCGTGCACCACAACGAAGAGTAGCCCCTGCTACTCTTCACTACTGGCCCCGCTCGCCACAACTAGAGAAAGCCTGTGCCTAGCAATGAAGACCCAACACAGCCAAAAATAAAAATAAAAAAATAATAATAAAAAGAATAATCAGAGATCCTCAACTGACATTCAATCAACTGGAAACGTCATTGTGTCAAGAATTTAAAAAAAGAAGAAATTGGAGAAATGTGTGTTTAAAATCCATTAAAAAAACAAACAAGCCATAACGCCCTTGAAGGCAGCCATCATGGTACAGGAGGAGGGAGAACTGGGCTGGGCCTGAGGAGACACATTCTGATGTTAAAAATAAGAGCTACCCTTTTCTGAGCCCCTACTCTGTGCCAGGTCCTGTACTAGGTCCCTTATCAGTACCGTACTGAGCCGAGAAGCCTTGGGCCTCTCAACTTTTCTTGGCCTTATTGGAAGTAAGGACTCTGAATCTGGGCTTTGGGAAGGAATCAACTCCCATCCCCGCACATCCTGCCCACATGGCAGGGGCTGCTGACGAGAACAACTCCACACACATATGCCACCCTCACTGCGGCCTTCCAACTGGGTGTCAACCCTCACTGCTGGGAAGTGGGAGGAGAGAGAAGTTTGGGAGGGATGGAGTATTAGCGGTGGAGGGTGGTTGGGCTGTAGAAAGCCTATTCGCTACAGGACACTTGTCTGCCCTTCGTGAGCAAGTCAGGAAGGACCTGGCCTCCCGAGCCTGCAGGAAGCAGAGGCCCTGGGTGGTACCACCTGGAACGCTCACCGCAGCTGCATCAACTTGGGCTGGAGGAGGCCCCGGGGAAGCCGTGGTGGAGGACTGGTGCTTCCCCATGCCTCCCTCTGCGATCTCTGGCAGACAGTGATACCATAGAGTACCTTCAAATTGTCGCTCATGGGGTGTTGTAGGAAAGGCAGTTTATGGGAGTCAGATTATCAAGAGTCCAGACTCAGGATGTATGATGGCAGGTATATGAAACTAAAGCTCTGCCTCCATGTGCAGGTTATGGTTAAAGAGTGACACCAGTGAGTGACCTCTGAGCGTCCGCTGCCCAGGAGATGTTACATGCTTCTACCTCCTTAGATTCCGAGCAGGAAATGACAATGTCCAGTAAAGGGGGCGTAGAAGGCCCTACTTGCCTATCCCCACCCCCTGCCTTTCGCCATAGCTGGCGAAAGCAGACTGATTCCACTTGTGGCTGAGAGAACAAAGCAGAGGGCAAGCAGAGCTGGCTTCCAGTTTTTCAGAGCAAGGTATAGTATTCCTTGGAGCTATACTGATCAAAACGCTGAGCTTGAACATAATATTGTTTGAGTAAGTGCATAAGCACTTATATCTATGATTAACTCCCAAATAAGATGCAGACATTTTATCATAAACGGTATGGGTCACACAGAAACAAATGCCCCAGTAACTGAATTATTACGCTTATTATTACAGGAATGAAGTCACAGTGTATGTTTCTGAATGGGGGAGACTCTGTATTGTGTGGATATCAGTTTTCTTCAAATTCTAACCGAAATCCAAAATTTTTTATTTGGTGAGGGGGAGAAGAAATAAAACAAAATAATTTTTAAAATTATAATAATTTTAAAAAATATAATTTTACAAAGCAAAATAATTTTAAAAATTATAATACTTTTCAAAAATATAATAGTTATTATACCTTTGTGTAAAAACAAAGGTATAAGAATAAAAAGTATTGAATAAGGATAACGAGTGGGAACTTGATAAATGAAATATTAAGATGTGGTTTCAGTTAAAACAACTAAAGCAGTATGGTGCTGGCATCACAGAAGCAAATGAATGGAACAGAATAGAAGGTACAAAAAAAGTGGGCCTAACTATGTAAGAATTTAATATATCACAAAGACAACATTTCATATTGATTGGGTAAAGATTCAGTAGGTAATGAAAGAGAACATAACTTTGCAGCATTCTAGAAAGACTTGAATTTTGGAACCATACCCCAGTTAATGATTCTAAAGTAATTTTGAGATGGATCAAAGATTAAAATGTAAAATATAGATCAATATTTATGTAAATTTGGGAATAAGGAAGGACTTGTTAAGTTTAGCAATAAAGAATAAAAACATAAAAGAATAGATTGATTTGGACCAACATCTCCCTGTTTTCCCAACCCTTTCCTCCCACACCCCCGCCATCCCTGGTAAATACCATTCCACTCTGCTTCTATGAATTCAATTTTTTTAGATTCCACATATATGTGAGATCATACAGTATTTTTCTTTCTGTGACCAGCTCATTTCACTTAACATAATGTCCTCCAGGTTCATCCATGGTTTTACAACCTAAAATATAAAAATCTTCACATCAAAAAAAAAAACAAACACTTCATATAAAAATAAAAGGCAGGCAGTAAGCTAAAAAAATATTTTCATCATACAGGACAGAGGGTTAATGTTCTCAATACATATAAACCTTTATAAATCAGTAAACTAGACATACCAATAGAAACATCAGAAAAAGATGTAAATGGAAAGTCAGAAAAGATGATAAAATCATGACTATTTAACATGGACCCAAAATCAACTTTATGAGTAGTAAAAGAAAGTAAACGAATCATGTATACTTTTTGTCTAATTGGCAAATGAATATACTAGTTAATTAATTCACTAAAATCAGTGATGTTGTGGGTTTGAGGAAAAGGGCATTTCATAAACTGGTGAAAAGGTAAACTGGTATGAAGGAGCACACTTTCATTCTAAGAATAAAGACTTAAACTTATGCAGATGTCTGCAGTTTTTAAGTCAGAAAATTATATTAAAACCATATAAAAGCAAGTATAACTTCTGGAAAATATTTAGCTTTATAAATTTTTATTAACTTGTTGCTTATAATTGATAAAAACTGAAGACAATTTATTTAACAAGAGAATATTAGACAAGTAAGTTAGGGTACTTCCATGATGACTTATCAATATTGGATATACTAACATAGAAAAATGTTTATATGTATGTTTATATATATATATGATATATATATATATGATTGAGGGGAGAAAGACCCACAAAATGTCACCATTAGTAGAGCCCACGAACGGGGCTACTCTTTGTTGCGGTGCACAGGCTTCTCACTGTGGTGGCTTCTGTTGTTTCAGAGCGCTGGCTCTAGGTGCGCGGGCTTCAGTAGTTGTGGCTCGCAAGCTCTAGAGCACAGGCTCAGTAGTTGTGGCGCACGGGCTTAGTTGCTCCAAGGCATGAGGGATATTCCCAGCCCAGGGCTCGAACCCGTGTCCCCTGCAGTGGCAGGCAGATTCTTAACCGCTGCGCCACTAGGGAAGCGCCTATACTGATTGATTTTTGAAGGTTAAACCAGTCCTGCATTCCTGGGATGATTTTTATAGATGGGATCTCAAGGATGACAGTGTATGGCTGAGGTGGAATGAGAAAACAATAAAGTATTCTACACCAAAATCTGCATCTCTTATTTAATCAGCATCTGTCTGTGAGCCTTCTGGCCTCTGGAGACCAGTGATTCCCAGCTTCAGTGAGCCTTTGAACAACCTGGAGAGATAGTAGTTATGAAGATTCCTGGATACCATCCCCAGAGATTCTGATCTAGTAGGTTTGGGGTGGATCTGAGAATCTACATTTCCAAGAAGCTTTCAAATGATGCTAATATAGAATATAATGCAAAAAAATGTTTTTTAAGCCTACTGGAATAAGGGAGGTTTTCCTATATACAAATGCATGCTTTTATGTGCTTATAATTTCTCTGGAGCTGGTAGCATTGTTTGCCTCTGAAAACTGGCTTCTGAAAAATATTCATATGAGGCACACTTACTTTTCACTCTCACCTAAATCTTTTTTGAACTGGGTATTATATGCTACTATTATTCATTGAAAAGTAAGTAAAACAAATATATATTCCCCCCAATTCCCTATTAAATATAAATGCACATACCTTTTGAACCAGCACTTTCACTTCTAGGGATATATCTCACAGCTATATCTAAACGTGCAAATGACAAGGTTATTCACTGCAACATTTTTTTTTCATAGCAACAGTTTACAAAAACTTGAAAGTTCACTACTAAAGTGAACTGGTAAACTATATACAGTGCTCAGCGGAATAATATGCAATCATTAAAAATAACATAAGCTAATAATATGCTGATGTGAAACTATCTCTGTGACATAATATTAAATGGAAGGGAGCAGAAAGGAGCATGTATTGTTTTAATATTTTATAAATAGTAGGAAATATATATATTTATTAGCTTACATGTACATAAAATATCCTGGAAGAATATAAAAGGCTTGATACCGTTGGTTGTCTTTGAGAAGGGAAATGAATGACAGGGCACTGGGGTTAAAGAATTTTTAAGATATACTCTTTTGTATCTTTTAAATTTTGAGTTACGTGATTTTAATACCTGGTAAATATTTCTCTAACAATACTTGGTAGATATCTTTCCATGTCAGGCAAAACAAAGCTATCTAATTTTTTAAGTGGCTGAATGATATTACCTTGTTGGATTTACCATATTTAACCAATTCTCCACTGATGAAAACTTAGAATGTTTCTAATTTTTCACTATTGTAAGTATCATTGCAGTGAATGTCTTTTGATATATTTTTGTACACATGTACAAGTTTTCTTTTTTTAATTATTTTTTAATTTTTGGCTGTGTTGGGTCTTCGTTGCTGGGCACGGGCTTTCTCTAGTCGCGGTGAGCAGGGCCTACTCTTAGTTGCGGTGCGCGGGCTTCTCATTGTGGTGGCTTCTCCTGTTGCGGAGCACGGACTCTAGAGCGCAGGCTCAATAGTTGTGGCACACGCACGGGCTTAGTTGCTCCGCGGCATGTGGGATCTTCCCAGACCAGAGCTCGAACCTGTGTCTCCTGCATTGGCAGGTGGATTCTTAACCACTGCGTCACTAGGGAAGTCCTGTGCAAGTATTTTTGAGCAATAACTTTTTAACGGTTATTAGGATAAAAAATACACATACTAAATTTTGATTGTTATAGCTATTTAAATATTTAGTTCATCTTTTTGTTGTTATTTGTAAAAAGTCTCTGATAGCTCTAGATTTTAGCTGCCCAAAACATTTTTCCTTTCCCCAATTTTCAGTTCCAGAACTCTTCTTCCTTGTAAAGAATCTATTTCATGTGTTTGGGGAGGGGCTAATTTCCCTTTTCCCAGTTACAAAAATGGGCATGTGACTCAGCCAATCAGAGTATTCCATTCATGCACCTAGAATGATTTGTTCACATATGGACATGTGAGAACCATGTTGAACCAGTGAAAATCATCCCTAATATGTTTTACAGTAACAGTGGAGATAGATAGTGCCCTTTTCTCTGAGGTTCCTGACATTCCAGTACACGAACCTGGAATCATCAGTGGTCATCCTTGCTACCTAGAAATGAGACAGACTTACAGAAAGGTGTTGCTAAGAGGTAGATGATAGATAGATAGATAGATAGATAGATAGATAGATAGATAGATAGATAGAAAAATAGATAATGCCTTGATGACACAGTTTGAACTGAATTTGCTGTGCCTGAAGACTCATGCACAAATGACTACTAATACATTTCCTTTTGTTGCTTCCACTGGTTCTAGTGGGTTTCTGTCATTTACAATCAAGATTCCTGGGTGAATAGGCTAGTTCTCTGTCGGTCGTATGTATTACAGATGTTTTCTCCAGTATGCTGCCTTGTCTTTTGACTTTATTTGTGGTGGTTTTGGCTATACAGGAATTTTTAAAAATTTTACACAGTGAATCTGTTCATCTTTTCTCTTGGGTTTCATTTCCTACTTAAAAAGATCCTTCTCATTCTGATTTTTTATTAAGACCCTATTTATCTCTTTATATTTTCAATTTTGACCTTTAGGAATCTGGAAATTAATTGTTGTGTGTGGTGTGAGGCAGATACATAATCCCGTTTTTTTAAGTAGAGTAATGCATTATTTCAGTGTGTACATATACACGTAAACCTGTCAAAATGATTATCTCTTTTTCATTGGGTGTTGGCATTACAGCAGAGATTTTATTTTCCTCTTAGGTTTAGTTTTATTTTCAAATATTTCTATAATGTATGCTTTTTAAAAAAATTTATTTATTTTTGGCTGCATTGGATCTTCGTTGCTGCGCGCGAGCTTCCTCTAGTTGCAGCGAGTGGGGGCTACTCTTGTTGCGGAGCACGTGCTCCAGGGCGCACGGGCTTCAGTAGTTATGGCGCGCGGGCTCAGTAGTTGTGGCTTGCAGGCTCTAGAGCGCAGGCTCAGTAGTTGTGGCGCATGGGCTTAGTTGCTCCGCAGCATGTGGGATCTTCCCAGACCAGGGCTCGAACCCATGCCCCCTGCATTGGCAGGCGGATTCTTAACCACTGCGCCACCAGGGAAGCCCCTCTATAATGTATGTCTTACTTTCATATTTAAAAAACACACTGTAAGTTATTTTTTTAAAGATCTATAAGAGATCACTTAGATTCTAGGTTTGTACTAACCATGAAGAAATAGCGAGATTGAGCTCTAAGTATGTTTCATGTTTGTCCAAATGTCTAGGTATATTTGTGTCTCTGCAGTGTCTCTAAGATATTGTAATTTCCCATGAACCCTATTCTTTCCTGTTTATTCTTATTCCAGTATGACACCACCCAACCAAGAAACAACATTTTTTTAAATAAAAAATAAATATACTTTTCCTCCAAGAAATATTTCAGGGACAAGTGTAAACATGAGTAGGCTATATGCCACTAGGATTTAGTGAATTAGGATTTATTTTTTTAAATTTTGTTTCATAATTATGGGCATATTACATTTTTAATGAATTTATTATCATGCTATAAATATCCCCTTCTGGATTACATGTGTGATATGATAGTTACTTCTCCTACATTAATAATTTTATTCTTTTGCTGGAGAATACCTTGTATACTTCTCAGGCAAGGTTTTCCTATTTCTGCTTAAAATTGAATTAATTCTCAAGGAGAAGAATACAGGCATCCCAATTTATTGAATTCATTAGTCAGAAAAATTATTTTGCCTGGCTTATTTTTTTTATTTAAATGATATTACTACATGATATGCACAAACTGACATAGAATGTATTTTCTGACATTCTCTAATGATACGATAGTTGTATAAATTTAAATCGTTTCATTTCATCAGGTTTCATTAGCAATGACATTTTAGATTTAAGTTAACTGCACATAAAAGATATGCCATAAGTGAAACAATTCGATGCCTTTTTAAAATTGTTATCTCAAAATGCTCTTTTACCTTCCTCTTACCAAATACTAATTCTTAAAGCCTCAAGTTCTACTGTATCCATATGTTGCTTTGCAATGTAATTTTGAACGTTTTACTTTATTTTCTTGCCAGGCTATCACTGAAAGCCTACTGAATGCTGGCACTAGCCTATGGCACTAGCTTTATGAGATGGCGGTGAAGATAACTGAAAGATTGTACCAGTTTTCTTAGAGCCTGGGTAATGAATTCAAACAACTAAGTATAGTACTGGAATTAATCTTTTATTCCCCAAAGCAATCCACAGTTGAGATGGTTGGCACTGGACAAATTTCCACAGAAATGCACAAATATTGAGTACTTGGGTACATGACTTTGAATCCATATGAGGCCCAAACCCCACTGATGACTTTCATAACTATCTTATCCCTGAGAATGGATGCATAAAAAGGCCAATTGTAAGATAAATACTTTTTGCAAAGGATTCTAACATTTTTCTTTTTATAGTAAACATGCTCTGAAAGAAATTTTCTAGATCTTCTTTGAAATCCCCGAAGACTTTTTACTAATCATTCTTAAGTAAATATTCTGCAAAGATTCCCTAGCAATCGCAGACTTTCATTAGGAGCTAGGATTACAAAGAGGATTCACATGAGAAGACGCTTATCTTCCCCACAGAACCTGTGCTCTCAGAGACATGAATGATTATATATGTAAACTTTAATGGCTTTTAAAGTGGGACTCATAAATCACTGTATGATTCATCAACTCGGAATTTAGAGATATTCTTTTACCAGGAACATTATCGAAAACAAAATTGCTTTCCTTTACTTTTCTGTAGCAGGAAGAGGAACAGACATAAAATATAACAGGAAACTGTGTTACTCCAAAAATATTGCAGGATCGGATGATGCGAAAACCTTCACCGAACATTGGACCACGACACCATTCACATCGGGATGTGCTGCAATGAAGGAAACATCAGATCTACTAAAGGAAAGACATTTTGTTTTATGCTATGTAAGACTCAAAGTAGTATAAAATATGGCCTTTCTCATTATCAATCTTACCATCTCATTGAGGAGCTAAGACATACGCAAGTGAAAAACTAAATGCTAAGAAATAAATATATGTGTATAAAATAATCCTAGTTCTCTAAAACAAAAAAAGTATAGATTCATAGTAAGAAAACACCCTAAGGACAAATCCCAAATGGAAGACAGTAATTATCTTTGGACCTATTCTCCTATGTGATCACAGGGAATTTTAAATTTCTTCATAATGTTTTTCTGTATTTCCCAAATTTTCTATAATAAATACATATTATTTTTATAACTCAAAATAAATATATCATTTTAAAAATAAAGGGACTGTTGTAACCTAGTGTAGGATTAGTGTCCATGTATATTTTTAAATGCTCACAAATCAGTTAAAAAAAGACATCAGCCCATTAGTATATTAAGAGTAGCACATGAATGGACTATTCACAGAAGAAGAAACTTGAACATCCAGAGAACATTGAAAAGTAAAGCTTCTTAATTTCATTAGTAATCAGGGAATACAAAACAAAATAACAAAAGAATACCATTTCATAAATCATCAGATAGGCAAAATGTAAAAGTCTGATAGTGCAAAGTTTGGTGAGGATACGTATAAATTGGTGGAGTATAAATTGGTGTAATCACTTTGGAAAAATTTGGCAATTTCTACTTAGGTTGAAGATGCACATACTCATAGAAAGAGTAGAGTGATGGTTGCCAGGGGCTGGGGGAAGAGGGAAATGGAGACGTGTAGGTCAAAGGGTACAAACTTTCAGTTATAAGATGAATACATTCTAAGGATCTAATGTACAACATGGTGACTATAGTTAATGTGGTATTATATACTTGAAATTTGGTAAAAGTAAACCTTGAATATTCTCACCTCATAAAACAAGAGTTAACTATATGAGGCAATGGATGTGTTAATTAACATTATCTTTGTAATTATTTCAGGATGCATATGTATATCAAATAATCCTGTTGTACAATTTTAATATATACAGTTTTGTAAAAAAAAAAAAAAAAAAGGCAAAAAACAAAGACAAGAAACAAGCCTCCTCTGGCTGGGAATTGTAAGGGAGGAAAAATATCTTTTCCTCTACACATCTTAGGTTCATTGGCTGGGGCTCTGGAAATAAAATTTGTCAGTTTAAACTTGTCAAACAGATTAGCAAGAGAAAAAAACAGTTTAATTATGTACATGTACATGGGACTTTCTCAAAGAAATGAGACTCAAAGAAGCAGCCAAATGATTGAGGCCTATATACCATCTTAGGCTAAACAAAGGAAAAGGGGATTTGGGCTTCTGGGCTGAGAAGCCCAGTTATGGGAAGGTAAAGGGTGGAAATATATGGTAAATAAGGGTTGTCTTGTTATACAGCCAAGAGTCTCTCAGGTGATAAGATTCGTCTCCTGAAGTAGTTCTCTTCCTGGTGTGAAAACATTTTACAAATGGAAATTTCCAAAAGGGGAAATTTATATTCTATTTTAAGGTAGTCACTGGGAGGTAAAGAGCTTTTCCTGCATCTGCTAGATCTCAGTTGCCTTAAGCTCAAAATAATACCTATGTCAAAGAAGCATATTTTGTGCAGGAAAAAAAAAAAAAAAGAAGCATTTTGGGGTGGCATATTCTGGTAGCCTTAAGAAAGTGGAAGAATTCAGAAGGTCCAATATTTGCTATAGTCCCAGAAAGAGCACAGAAAAATAGAAGATAGAATTTTCAAAGTAATAGTATAAGAAAATTTCTCAGAATTAAGATACATGAGTTTCCAGATTGAAAGGATACATCAAGTGCTGAACACATTGAATTAAAAAAAAAAATCTCACAAAGGCACATCATCATGAAAATTTTAAACAACTAGCAAAAAAAAGAGAAGATTCAAAAAGCTTCCCCTTCCAAAAAAATGGTATAGGTTATATATAAAAGATAAGGAATAAGAAAGCTGTAGATCTCAAATAAAAAATAGAAAAGTAGAAGATGATGAAGCAATGTCTCCAAAATCCTGAAGAAAATGATTGAACCCAGAGTTTTATACCCAGCCAAATTATCAATCAAGTCTGAATGCAGAATAAAGGCATACTCAAATATGCATGGTCTTAAATTTTTACTTCCATGCATTCTTTTGCAGGGAGACACTGGAGGGCTGGCTTCGCCAAAATGTGGAGGTAAACAAAGAACAAGGTATCCAATGTGACTATAGTAAAGGAAATTCCAAGATAATAGTGAAGGGAAGTCTTGGAATAACAATTGTGCACCAGATCTAGACAGCAACATTTCTAGATTAGGGCAGAAAGACACAGGGCTCCAGGATGATGTATTAAAAAAAATTAATAGGACTGATAGCCATATCTGATACATTCATACTGATAAAGATTTAAATAACTCTATTAGAATTTTCATGGCAGAATTAATGATAAACACATAAAGCAAAGTAAATGAATAAAAGTCAATTACTCTTTCTAGGAAAAACAAAAAGTTGTACAGTAAAAGAAATATATCCATAGTACACTGTGTAGCCTAACTATGCATTACTTAGATTTTATAATTAAATAATAATTATTGATTTAACTTAAAATCATTATTTTACTCGAGAAGTATTAATCATTTATTATGTCGCCAGAACTATCCTAGGTACTGGAGATAACATTAATGAACAAAACTATCATGTATTCTTCTTTTCATGGAGTTTACATACTAGAGGACCAGCCTGATATTAAATAAAATAATTAGATAAAATATAAAATGAGGTGATGGTAAGTGCTACAGAGAAAAATTAAAGCATGGAAGGGGGAGGAATAAGGAATGCCAGTAATGTGAGGCATAGGATGCTTGAAATTTTAAACATTTTGTAAATAACTATACTGTGAGGTTGGAGGAAGAAGACAGGTATATATAAGGGCTGATAAGAGTCCTAATACCTATCTTGCTTAGTAGGAAATTTAGAGATAATAGCTAAAATTGAAAACACAAGAAGAATGACTCAAGGATGCTATTTAAAAATATAGAGGCAACTCCAAAATAAATCCTCATATATATGGTCAAATGATTTTCAGTAAGGGTGCCAAGACAATTCAGTGGGGAAAGGACAGTCTTTTCAACAAATGGTCCTGGGAAAACTGAATATCCACACATAAAAAAAATGAAGTTGGACCCTCACACCATATCCAAAAATTTACTCAAAGTGGATCAAAAACCTAACTGTAAGAGCTAAAACTATGAAACTCTTAGAAAACAATATAGGGGAGGGACTTCCAGGTGGGGCAGTGGTTAAGAATCAGCCTGCCAATGCAGGGGACACAGGTTTGAGCCCTGGTCCGGGAGGATCTCACATGCCGTGGAGCAGCTAAGCCCATGCGCCACAACTACTGAGCCTGCACTCTAGAGCCTGCCAGCCACAACTACTGAAGCCCACACGTCTAGAGCTCTGTGCTCTGCAACAAGAGAGGCCACCGTAATGAGAAGCCTGCGCACCGCAACAAAAAACCAAAGCAGCCAAAAATAAATAAATTAATTAAAAAATATATATATGGGGAAAAGCTTCATGACATTAGATTTGGTAATAATTTCTTGTAAATGACACCAAAAGCACAGGAAACAAAAGAAAAAATAGATTTAAGTTGTACTTCAGCAAAATTAAAAACTTTTGTTCATTAAAGGACACCATCAACAGTGTGAAAAGGCAACTGACTGAATGGGGGAAAATATTTGTAAATTGTATTTTAAAAGGGGTTAATATCCAAAATATATAAGCAACTACAACTTGACAAGAGAAAACACAAACAATCCAATTTAAAAATAGGCAAAGGACCTGAATAGACATTTCTTCAAAGAAGATACACAGATGGCCAAAAAGCACATGAAAGGATACTCAACATCACTAATAATTAGAGAAGTGCAATGAGAACCACAGTGAGATACCACCTCTCACCCATTAGGATGGCCAATATAAACAAAAACAGAAGCAAAACAGAACATAAATGTTGGAGAGGATGTGAAGAAATTGGAACCCTGTGCACTGCTGGTGGGAATGTAGAATGGTGCAGCCTCTATGAAAAGCAGTGTTGCTGTTCCTCAGAAAACTAAAAATTCAATTACCATTTAATGCAGCTATTTCACTTCTGGAAATAGAAGAAAAATGGAAAGCAGGTATTTGTACAACCATGTTCATAGCAGTATTCACAACAGCCAAAAGGTGGCAGCAATGCAAATGTCCTTCAGCAGATGAATGGATAAACAAAATGTGGTGTATCCATACAATGGAATATTATTCAACTTTTAAAAGGAAGGAAATTCTGACACATGCTACAGCATGGATGAACCTTGAGGACATCATGTTAAGTGAAATAAGCTCATCACAAAAACAGACTAATATCGCATGATTCCACTTCTGTGGGGGGTTTCTGGAGTCGTCAAACTCATAGAGACAGAAAGTAGAAGGCTGTTTTCCACGGGCTAGGGGGAGGGGGAAGTGGGGAGTTGTTCTTTTATGGGTATAAAGACCGATTCCACTTTTGCAAGTTGAAAAGACTTCTGGAGATTGGATGCACAGAAATAAAAATGTGCTGATTGCTGAACAGTACACTTTAAAATGATCAGGATGGTAAATTCTGTGTTATGTGTATTTTACCACAATTGAAAATAAAATTTAAAAAATATGAGAGCAAACACCCAGAGGAGAACTGCAAAAAGAGTTTGGCAATAGGTGACTCTGGAGGTAAAGAGTGAAGGGGGATAGAGATGCGGGCAGGGGTGATTTTCATGATAAGCCCCGTAGTAAACATTTGATCTTTTAAACTAAATACTTGTGTTGATAAAAGATAAAATTATTTTAAAGAGAAGAAAATTTGGTTGAGCAAGTCACCTAAACTCTTGAGGAATGTCATCTTCAGAATAAGGGAGTTTAGTGGCCTGAGTTGTTATCTCCTTATTTCCTCTAACTAAATAGTTCTATTACTGTCCCCAAGTAAGTGATATATACTTGAGAAAATACGCTGGTACTAATAAAATCACATGGAAAATTGAAATTGCAATATTTAATATAATAATTTTATCAAAAAATTCAAAGACTTTTGCACAATAATGAAAAATGGAAGGCTATAAAGATGTTAAAAAACATACTGAGTTATCTCTAGTAAAGATGACTTCCAAGTATTAAGTATGATCAAGGCTTTACAGTTTAGTGGAACTGAATACTACTTCTGAAACTTTAGTCTGTATCTCTAAGTAAACATTTCTATCATTCTCGTGCGCAAGGAAGTTAAGGTAAAATCCTATGGAACATGAGTCTTCTGACCCAACTCTCAACAAAGGCAGATTCTCTGTCTGATTGAGGTGATAGAATGCAGGTAGAGACACAGGGAGGCAAAATGCAAAGAGAAGTTGTAGGGGTCAAAAAAGAAGCTCACAGCTGCTAATGGGTAGGGCCCAAGTCGCTGGAGTGGCAGCAGAAGCTGGGCTTGGGGCAGCCTAGGTGCAGGCTTTGTATAGAGCCCAGAGCTGAGTCACCATCCAGACTCAGCAAACGTAGTACTTGGGACGGAGGTTGGAAATTAAGAATCAAAGCCAAGAGTAGACATTAGAGGATGAGGGTGGGGTTGGGTGACAAACGCCTCCTTCGTTGTTTCTATCTTTATTAATATCACGACAGTTGTCCTTGATGAGATTGAACCCCTCATCGTTTTTACTCCTCCCTCTCTTACTTGCCTCACATACTCAGGCAGCCGTTGAGTTCATTTTACCTTCATAATTTGTCTTGTGTCATTTCCTACCCATTTACTCCTATACCTATTACTTTGGTTTAATCCCCCCTTACCAGTTACAAGAGCGCTTTGAGTGAGCTCCACCCAGCCTTCCGCTACTCTAGTCCATCTTTGACACTACTGCCAGGTCTGCTGCTGTCACCTGCAATGGCTCCCATGGCCTAAAGAAGAAACCCCATCAGTGGTCTTCATAAGCTAGCTCCAGCCTTCCTTTTTAAACTGACTTTTTGCTACTCTTCGTAGATGTTTTGTTCTGGCTGGACATTCACTTTTCTCTTTGCCCACGTTCCTATTTTTACTCAACTTTGGTTCATTTCCCCATTCAGTTCCCTCTTCCTGGAATGTCTCTTCAATACAACACATATTTCCAAATATATAAATTTTACCTGTTCTTCGAAGACTCTTTTCAAACACCATTTCATTCCTAAATCTTTTCCCTATTTTCCCAGCTGTAGTTGTAATCTTTCCTTCTGTAGCCCCTTTTGTTTGTAATCCACTTGTCACTTTTTATTTACATGAAAACCCATCCTTGTAAAATTTCCAAAAAATATAGAAGCAAACAGGAAAAAAAGCACAGAATTTCCCCTTTATTCCTCCCTTAAATCACTCTAACTCGCCTTTGCAGAATAACTAAAGCTCATGTTTGGTGGTGTTCCCTCTAGCTCCCAGACACATGACTATTTTCTACATAAATGGAATCTCTATTGTGTATGTGTTCCCTCTGTATGTATGTGTCTGTACATACAGCTTGCTTTTCTGATTTAACAAAATGCTTTGGACAGCTTTCTATGTCAATACATTTTGTTTTACTTCATTCTTATTAACAACACCATAATGTTCCAAAATATGGATACACCATTTTATCTTACCACTTTTTTATTGATGCACACTTAGTCTGCAGTTTTCATCCCTCTGCCTAACTGTGTGTTCACATATAACTATTTCTATAAGACATATTACTAAAATTTAAATTTCTGTTTTGAGGAATATGTAAGATACTGTCAAATTACCTTCCACAAAACTTTCACCAACTTGACAGTGCCACCAATGGTGCATGCTAATCCTGTTTCTGGGCATGCAAGGGCAACACTTAATATCAATCTTTTTAATTTTGATAAAACAGGTAGGTAAAAAACCCTATTGTTGCTATTTTACATTGCAATTCCTTGGTTACTAGAGAGATTTAACATTCTTTATGTTTATCATCTATCTATATATCGTCTTCCATGAATTGCATATTCCTATCATTTAACCACTTTCCTATGGGTTATATCTTATTGATATGTGGGAGATATATGTTTAAACAGTTATAAGCATTGCAATATCTTCTTTCAGTTAATAGCTTGCCTCTTAATATTATTGATGGTTATAATATTATGTAGAAACATCTTTTGTCAAATTTATGAAACTTTGCTTTACTGTTTATATTTTTCAGGTTTGTTTAAGGTATCTTTCTCTACCTTGAAGTCATACAGATAGTCTCCTATACTTGCTTGTTAAGGCTTAAAAATTTTGCTTTTCATATTTAAGTCATTAATCCAATTGGAAATGATTTTGTAAATGATGGTAACATGTACACAGCAGAAACATAGTTATATACTTCTTACTTATAGATGATCAGATGTTTCAGTGTCATTTATTGAAAAGTCTATCCTTTCCCTACTGATCCACAGTGCTATTTTTGTCCAACGTCAAGTTTCACATGTACATGAGAACAAAACTGGGCTATGTATTCTTCATTGGTTAGATTGTCTTTCCTTGCGTGTAATATCAACTGTATTTCTCTACTTTTATAAGTCTTTATATCTGATAGGCAAGTCCCTAATATTAGGCTCCTTTTTCAGGCTTGCTTTGGCTATTTTGGAGTCTCTGCTTTTCTATACACATTTTAAAATCAGCTTATCCAGTTTCTCAGAAAATTCTGTTCAGATTTTGACCAGAATTGCATTGAATCTATAGTTCTATTTGGGGAGAACTGATATATTTTTGGTATTAAATCTTATTATACCTGAGTGTGTGTATCCCTCCCATTTAATTCAGCCTTCTTTACCTTTTTGTAAAGTTTTAATCTTTTTCTCCATAAATATCTTGGACATACTTCACTTGATATATTCCTAGGTACATTATGTTTTTTATTGCTATCATAAAAGGTATCTTTTTAAAATCACATTTCTAACTGTTTGATGTCTGATTTTAGTTACATCTTCTTTTTAACACCACACCATAAACTTTGTTGTTACTATTACTTTATAGATCGTAGAGATCATATTTGTTTCCCTCATATTTTCTAATTTCTTTTCCCTCCATCCCTTCTTACATCTCAGGCATACTTCTGGAGTTATCTTCCTTCTTTCTGATGCACATTCTTTGCAAGTTTCATGTCACTAAAGTGAAAATCTGGGGGGAATAAATTCTCTGTTTTATTATCTGAAAATCCATTTTTCTCCCTTGTTCTTGAAAGTTAGTTTTGCTGGGCTAAATAACATTTCTTCAGTTATTGTTCCACTGTTGCTAGCAGTTTATTTGTTGTTCTTTGTAAGTGACTTTTTTTCCAGCTGATTTCTAAGTCTTTGTCTTTGGTGTTCTTCACTTTCACCACAAGGTGTTTTACTTGGCTTGTGTAGAGTGTTCAATATCTGTGAATTCACTCCTTTCATCACTTCTGAGAATATACAGACACTACCTCATTGAACAATGACTCCCAACATTCTCTGGGACTCTAAGGATATGTTAAATTTTCTCCTTTTACTGTCCATGTCTCTTTGACTCCTGTCCACATATACACAATAATTTCTCCAGATTTCTCTTCATATGTGGATAATTGTCTGTTAAACCCACGCACCAATTTCAACTATTACACTTTTAGTCTCTAGAATTTAATTGCGTTTAAATTTCTTTCTCATATTTGCCTGGTCATATTTATGGTCTTTTATTCCTTAACCATTTAAAAAATTATATCTTACTTCTTTAAACTCTTAAAGTAGGTAATTCATATTCTGTCAACAATTCTAATATCTTAGATCCTTGGAGATTCATATCTGTTGATTGTGCTAATTTTTACTCTTGGTGGTTTATTTCCTCATGTATTTGAAAATTTTAATTTTGAGATAATATTCATTTGAAATTAATTTTCTGGAATCTTTAATGTCTAAATTGAGGATGTTTCTCTCAAAAACATTTGTTCTGCTGAAAGAGAAGTATTCACTGCTCTGGGACCACCAGCCACTTTGGCGGTACAGATTTCACTCAGGAATACCATGTTCAGCTTCCCTACTTTGTGGTGAATTCAAATCTCTTGGTCCCATATATGTTTACAGTCACTAGTTAGGTTTTAATTCTTTTTAAATGTTTTTGTCCTTGGTGATTTTCTTACTTTCTCATGTGCATTCAAATCTCATGAACATTGACATAGTGCATTAAAATCGAAAACTTTGGCACCTGGTTCCTTTTTTTATTGATAGATTTTTAATTACTTTTTCAGTTTCTCCAATGGTTACTAGTCTGTTCAGGTTTTCTGTCTTTTATTCAATCAATATTGGTGGTTAATATACTCCTGGAAAACCATTTTACTTAGGCATACAACAAATATTTTTTATATCAGGGAATTCCCTGGTGGTCCAGTGGTTAGGACTCAGCACTCTCACTGCTGTGGCCTGGGTTCAATCCCTGGTCAGGGAACTAAGATCCCACAAGCCATGCAGCACGGCCAAAAAAAAAAAAAAAAAGTTATATCAGTAATACAAGCACTGATGATCTGTAGTGCAGTAAAAACTAGTTTTACACCATCTAAAAGGAAATAAGAGGTGAGCCTGAGTGGACTCATAGTGTGTGGGCTTTAAGAATCCTAGTCCTGAGATAGGCAATAATTCCCACACTGGCTGTCGACCCCTGAGGAAGAGAAGTTGTCCTGTGTGTGTCTGCTCTATTCCTGGTCTCTATGAAGTTAGAGTAGAATAAAGCATTTCCCTTCATAGTGTGCCTGGCACTAAAGAATCTTTTTTTGGAAGAATCCCCTTTGTCCTTAGTGGTTCATAGAAAAGACTTATACTACAACCGTATAGATATTGCCAGCTACACCTCAGCAATCTGTACCTCACATTGGATTTAAGTAATAACTTGAGAAGGTGGGCTGAATTCAGACTACAAAATTATGCCTGAAGAGCCAGAAGGAGCAATCTGAAAGATTGCGTATGTTTTGGTGTGTGGTGGTGTGTGTGTGTGTGTGTGTGTGTGTGTGTGTGTGTATAGTAAAACTATCATCTGGCCCTGTAATAAAGAATATTTTAAATATTCATTTAAATGCTTAAAAGTGTGTTTTGGTAAAAAGAGCTTCAGTGTTTGCTCACCATTTTAGTAACTTTTGAATTTCCACTGGGATCACATTATAATATTTATGTAGATTATTCTTTAAAAAGAACAAAGAAGTAAGTTGAGTAAGACATTGTGGACTATTCATAGAATTCTCTTTCCAAAAACTAGGATGAGTGAAATTATTCTCAAATAAGATTTTTTTCAGATTAAGCTTCAAAATTGCATGTGGAAAACTAGTCAGTTCATTTCCATCAACGATCAATTTTTCAAGTGATCTGCAAATAAAGGAAACCATATTTTAAAAGATAGAAGGAGAAATCTGTCCCAATGTTCCCAAAAAATGGTATAAAACTTAGTAGTAATAAAATGTGTTAAGTATTTCCTTAAAATCAAGAGAATTAACTAAAAAGCAACCAAACCAATATATTATCATGGAAATAAGTGCATTTGTGTAAATAGTAGAGTTAAAGCACATATTTTGGGTCTTTGCAACAAGTCATCACTATGGAAAAAGAAATAATCACAAACAGAAGAATGAATGTTATACTACATAAAATATAATATAGTATAGTATAGTGATACAAAGAAAGAATTTATTTTCATAGACAAATTAAACATTAACACGTACTTTTTTTCACTCAGGTAAAGGTCTCAACTATTGGTGGAAGGCAGCAGTGGGGAAACAGACCATCATGCTGGGGGAAGCTTTTATCTTGCTTTTATAAAATATTAAAGAAAAATGTGTTTATGAATTTTGGGGAAGGAAAGATAGCCTGTAATAGACTCAGAAAGTTCAATGGAGTTCCAAAATTAACAAGGGAGAAAAAAAGAGAACAGATAGAATCCTGAAAAAAAATCCCCCCCCCAAAAAAAGAAATAGGAAAAGGAGAAAGTGAATAAATAGTAAATACAAAGTAAAACAGAAGGTAAAAAATTAAATATATCATAACAAATGTGAACAGGCTGAATTCTATTAAAATACAAAGATTATTACACAGGAAATTAAATAATTGGTATAAATATTAGAAAAGCAGAAACAAAATGATCTCATTTTACTGAAGATAAGATAATACTCCTAGAAACCAAATAAAATCTAGTAAAACAATCAGAACTAAGGTAATTTTTTACATAGTTTGATTTTAAAATGTAAAGAAGTAAATAGTTCTTCTCTATTCTGTTGTACTCTTTATTTCTCTATTCTGACTGGCGATAGTCAACTAGAAATAGGAATTACAGAAAATATTACATTCGTAGTAGCAACACAATTGTATGTTTTTTGGGGGAGGAGGGGCTTATAATGATACTAAATGATCTTAAAGATCATAATCTAAAGAGACTAGTTGAGACTATTATTGAAAAACAAATCTCCATACTAGTTATTAAAATTATTCTAAAGTCATAATCAAAATAGTATGGTACTGACCTAGAAGGTCAGAGATCAACTTCAGAGACTTTTCAGAAATTAGTACAAGAAAAAATCAGAGCTTAGTATTAAAGCACTGTGTATTACTAGCATTTTGTGTGTATGTATTTCCTTACAAAAAAATCAACTGATAAGAATTACAGGTGCACACACGGATAAATGGACAAAAGCAGCTTGTCATTCTGTTGAGCTGGTCATCAATATTAGCTTTTAAATAATTACTGAAAATGTTATGTCTTAAAAATACTAAACAGTCATTCAATTTACATTATGGTAAACCTTATGCTTCACATATTATGTTTTATGGCTATTGAATAAATGAAAGGACTCAATTTTATCCATCACAGTCATCACCTAATATATCCTTAAGGGGCATATGTCTTATGGGTACTTATTACTTCCAAAATACCTGAGTTTCTGGATTTCATTTGGAATAAAAGCAATACTATTGTAGGAAATATCAAGTTCCTCAAGATTAAACAAGCAAAATAACCTTAAATAGAAAGAGAAAATGATTATATGTTTACCATTACTGGGCATTAATAAAGAATTTAATTCTTCAGTAAATAGAAGCATAGAGAAACTGTATTTTTCTAAGATTTTTCAACTTATAGACTTTTTAAAATTATAGATGGTATAATTACAATGAAATTTCCTAAAAATGATTCATCTATCCCTTAAGACTGGTTTGAAATGTTTAGAGTTGGTAAAACTCCATCTAGAAAAAACCACCTCTATTAGTTCCCTAGGGCTGACATAACAATTACCACAAACTGGGTGGCTTAAAGCAACAGAAATTTATTCTCTCACAGTACAGGAGGCCAGAAGTCTGAAACAAAGGGGTCGGCAGAGTTGGTTCCTCTGGAGGCTCTGAGGGAGAGACTGTCCCTTGCCCCTCTCCTAGCTTCTGGTGGTTGCCAGCCATCCTTGGTGTTCCTTGGTTTGTGGCAGCATAACTCCAATCTCTACCTTTGTCTTCACATGGCCTTCTTATAAGGACACCATTTATTGGTTTTGGAACCCACCCTTATCCCACCCTAATCCAGTATGACCTCATGTTAACTAGTTACATCTGCAAAGATCCTATTTCCAAATAAGGTCACATTCTAAGGTTCTGCATGGACATCAATTTTTGAAGGGCACCATTCAACCCAGTGCAGTTGCATTAAGATTTTCCTGGTGAAATATCTTTGGTCTTTCTTTCCATTAAACAAAGTACTTAAAAGTAAGAACCAAAGAACACAAAGGCTAACGCAGAGAGTCCTGTCTCCTGGGGGGTGGGAGTGGGAGTTGCTTCTTGGAGACTGGAATTGAAGTATGACATTTACCAAAATCCCTAGTAAATATTCCCCTCTTTGTGAATGCTCTTCTCAAATACCTTCCTGTTTTCCTTAAAGGATGAAAAATTACTTGCATGATTATTAACTAAAGCATCATGAGCACAATATTTCATTAACTTCCTACTATTTTAGTGTGGATTATAATGGTCCTCATGATCTGTCCCCAGACTACTCATCCAACTCACCTCTCACACTACCCCGCATTCACCTCAGGCCCAGAATTTATTTGCTGAATTTCCCTGAATTAGCCCAGTTCTCACATATCTCCAGTTCCCCCAAATTTGACTCTTTGATCAGTGTCTTCCATTTTTTAAGTCTTGGCTTAGATGTCACCTCTTCCAAGGAACTCTTCCTACATCTTTCAGAATGGGTGAGCTGCCTCTTCTGTACTTCTCTGCTTACCACTATCATAGAATTTATCACACTGTGTAATAAATGTCTGTCTTCTAAACTATGACATTCTGGAGGCCAAGGATTCTATTTTACATTTCTGTATATCCAGTGCTTTGGCCAGTGCCTATCACATCAAAAGTGCTTACGAAATCACAATTGAATAAAAGGTGTGGTGACCCCAGTTAATATAAAATCATTTGCTCTGAGAAATTAATGAGGTTGAATAGAAAAGCAAAAAAAAAACAAAAAACTTTTCAGTTCAGTGTTCATCTCAGACTTTTTTTCCACCTCTGTAAAGAAAATGTTAATACCATCTGTTCCATTTTTTTAATTCAAAATTATGTTATTTCATTTTCTTGCCTCAGGCAGTTTCTAGAGTCATTTTGTCTTCCCTTATCACTTCAGTACAAGCAAACTAGTCTGGTTCTAGGCTTTCACTGTTGATGATAAATTCCTGTTGATTGTGATGTTTAATTGGGCTTGTAGACAGCACTGAGAAAGCTAATTAAGAAATTTCATAGGCTCTAGAGTTGAAATTTATCTCATCTATATATGATTTTAGAGAGCAAATCTGTTTAGACAGCCTCAGTTTGGTTTGATACTCTATACCCCACTAGCAACAAATCTATCACAATTTTCAGGGTGTATAGAATGTTTTACATTTATTTCATTGTTTTATTTATCAGCACATCATTGAGCAATGAGATGCTTAAACTAGAGCCTTGCTGTTGGCTTGGAAGACTGTGCTAGCATTAATATTTGCATGTCATAACATTAATCACCACCACAGCAACATAAATATTATTTATTGAGAGCCTACTATGTGTTTGTGGCAGTTTAGAATGGTCTTTCACTGGATCACAGCAATATTGTTAATATTATTTACAGATTTAAAAAATGGAAGCTACCTTGATTCCTTGCAATGGTAAATGGGAGTGTTCAAAAAGAATAAAATACCTAGGAATAAACCTACCTAAGGAGGGAAAAGATCTGTATGCAGAAAACTGTAAGACACTGATGAAAGAAATCAAAGGTGATACAAACAGATGGAAAGATATACCATGTCCTTGGATTGGAAGAATCAACACTGTGAAAATGACTATACTACCCAAAGCAATCTACAGATTCAGTGCAATCCCTGTCAAATTGCCAATGGCATTTTTCACAGAACTAGAACAAAGAATTTTACAGTTTGTATGGAAACACAAAAGACCCCAACTAGCCAAAGCAAACTTGAGAAAGAAAAACAGAGCTGGAGGAATCAGGCTCCCCGACTTCAGACTATACTACAAAGCTACAGTAATCAAGACAGTATGGTACTGGCACAAAAACAGAAATATAGATCAATGGAACAGGATAGAAAGCCCAGAGATAAACCCACACACATACGGTCACCTTGTCTTTGACAAAGGAGGCAAGAATATACAATGGGGAAAAGATAGCCTCTTCAATAAGTGGTGCTGGGAAAACTGGACAGCTACATGTAAAAGAATGAAATTAGAACACTTCCTAACACCATACACAAAAATAAACTCAAAATGGATTAAAGACCTAAATATAAGGCCAGACACTATAAAACTCTTAGAGGAAAACATAGGCAGAACACTCTTTGACATAAATCACAGCAAGATCTTTTTTGACCCACCTCCTAGAGTAATGGAAATAAAATAAAAAATAAACAAATGGGACCTAATGAAACTTAAAAGCTTTTGCACAGCAAAGGAACCCATAAACAAGATGAAAATACACCCTCAGAATGGGAGAAAATATTTGCAAATGAAGCAACTGACAAAGGATTAATCTCCAAAATATACAAATAGCACATGCAGCTCAATAACAAAAAAACAAACAACCCAATCTATAAACAGGTGGAAGACCTAAATAGACATTTCTCCAAAGACATACAGATTGCCAACAAACACATGAAAAGATGCTCAACATCACTAATTATTAGAGAAATGCAAATCAAAACCACAATGAGGTATCACCTCACACCAGTCAGAATGGCCATCATCAAAAAATCTAGAACCAATAAATGCTGGAGAGGATGTGGAGAAAAGGGAACCCTCTTGCACTGTTGGTGGGAATGTAAATTGATACAGCCACTACGGAGAACAGTATGGAGGTTCCTTAAAAAACTAAAAATAGAACTACCATATGACCCAGCAGTCCCACTACTGGGCATATACCCTGAGAAAACCATAATTCAAAAAGAGACATGTGCCACACTGTTCATTGCAGCACTATTTACCATAGCCAGGACATGGAAGCAACCTAAGTGTCCATTGACGAATGGATAAAGAAGATGTGGCACACATAATAATGGAATATTACTCAGCCATAAAAAGGAACGAAATTGAGTTATTTGTAGTGAGGTGGATGGACCTAGAGTCTGTCATACAGAGTGAAGTAAGTCAGAAAGAGAAAAACAAATACCGTATGCTAACACGCGTGTATGGAATCTAAAAAAACGGTACTGATGAACCTAGTGGCAGGGCAAGGATAAAGACACAGTCGTAGAAAATGGGTGGGGGGGGGGGCGCGGGGGGAAGGGGAAGCTGGGACAAAGTGAGAGAGTAGCATTGACATATATACACAACCAAATGTAGAATGGACGGCTAGTGGGAAGCTGCTGCATAGCACAGGGAGATCAGCTCCATGCTTTGTGATGACCTAGAGGGGTGGGATAGGGAGGATGGGAGGGAGGCTCAAGAGGGAAGGGCTATGGGGATATATGTATACTTATAGCTGATTCACTTTGTTGTACAACAGAATCTAACACAACATTGTAAAGCAATTATACTCCAATAAAGATATTTTTAAAAAAAGAACTGTAAAAAAAAAGAAAAAATGGAAGCTATAAGAAGTTAAGTGGTTTATCCAAGTCAGTATGAAATCAAATTAGTACTCCCTGTTCTTCAGGTATATGGATACAAAGTAATTCAATCCCTATCTTTAATCAATAGCAATATGGGAAAATAAATTTGTGCATTTCCAGAATCAGCTCTTACTTCAGGGCTCACAAGTATGTTCTTAGGTTCTTTATTCCAAACAGCTTCTCTTTGCCAAAGAACATGCTGGCTAATTAAATCAAACTGAACCAAAACAAGGCAAAACTTTGATTCTGTTAGTTAAAAGTAGTAATATTCTATGTCATTTTCCTCCTGGTATCCACTGAGAAAAAGATAAGAACTTTTTTTTTTTAACTTTTGTTACAGTTATGGCTTCATAACTTCAGGGAGTGAGGTGTGTGTACATATATGTATGTGTGTGTGTGTATACACAGAAACAATTATAGATATGTGTGTACACACAGATTAGTATACATACATAAGTTACCTATCTCTGTCCACTGAGAGTGTCTAGAAGCAATATCATCCCAGTAGCAGTGGGAATATCCAGCACCCAGATCTTGTTTTTTAAATACCATCCTCCAATAGAAAGGAAATAGGGTTTCCTAAGAGAAATGGCTGATTCTAGTGTCAAGGCAGGGAATCAAGACAGTACAGTTTATGTTACTGTGGAAAGATAGATGAGTCAAACAAAAATAAAACTCATAATGCAATATCTTTACTTCCTTAGTATTTATTCTTTCCTTTTAAATACATTTTATGTGTAATGTGTGATGTGTATATAAGCGTTTTTACACAGAAATGATACAATTTTTACATACTTTTTAATTTTTCAAAATGAATAGTTTTACAGTGTATTAATGTAGATCTTGGATTGTTAATTACAAACAATGCTGGATGAACAGTTTTATAAATGAATTTTGATGCACTTTCTTAATTAATATAAGAACCTTCTTTTGCAAAATGTTATTCAACTATTTAAGAGTCCCTGTGCTCTTTTAACTTTTTGCCCTTAACCTACATTCAATTTGTTAAAATCTAACTGGAAGAGATATCTTGTTTTGGCATTTGGTTAAGGTTTTGGTTCAAAACTTTCATTAAGACTTAAATAATTACCAGTCCATATGTGGGGAAAAAATCCATCTCTTTTATACCTGGATATCAACATTCCTATTAGAGTTTAAAGGATCTTAGACATCATACAGGTAATTTATTAGTTCATAGATTAGGAAATTGAGGCCTAGAATGGTTGTGTCTTTCTCCAGATCAAATAGATAATTCTCAACTTTGAAGTTAAAAGTCTAGAATTCTTTTTTTTTCTCGATCTTTTTTTTAAAAATAAATTTATTTATTTATTTTTGGCTGCATTGAGTCTTCACTGCTGCGTGCAGGCTTTCACTAGTTGTGTTAAGCAGGGGCTACTCTTTGTTGTGGTGCGTGGGCTTCTCATTGCAGTGGCTTCTCTTCTTGCGGAGCACGGGCTCTAGGCACACGTGCTTCAGTAGTTGTGGCTCGCGGGCTCTAGAGCGCAGGCTCAGTAGTTGTGGCGCACGGGCTTAGTTGCTCCACGGCATGTGGGATCTTCCCAGACCAGGGCCCAAACCCATGTCCCCTGCATTGGCAGGCGGATTCTTAACCACTGCGCCACCAGGGAAGTCCCAAGGCTAGAATTCATAATTCCAAGTTCAGAGTTCTTTCGATATCCAAAAAGGCTACCAAGGGATAGGTGTAAGTTTCTCACCTGAGCTTCTTTATATGATTTAATCCATACTCAGATAATGGATGTCTAGATATGTATTTACTAGCCCCAGATTAAGTGCCATCTATGTAGCTGGTAGGTTTTCTTTTTTTTTTTAACACAATAATTAGAAGCAAATCAGCTAATTGGAACTGAATAAAAATTATCAAATGGCTAAAAAGTAGCTAGCTGCTTTCAGAAGGGAAATTGATCCTTTTCTAAATTATATGCTCTTTATTTTCTGTGTTTATAATCTCAGACTATCAACCTTACCCAGGTGGAAGCGTAGTAATCAAATTAAAGGCGATGTTGAAAGTTCTAAGGAACTTAAGTTGTCGAATTGTAGAAGGGATTTTTTTGATAGGATTATTTCTCAGATTCAGTATTTGTAAATTTTTAAGACAAAATATCTGAAGAATGGAAAAGAGAAATAAGCATGAGTAGAATACTAAAGTATGCGAATCCTTATTTTTTACATTTTATAAACCCTTTGAACTAATGCAGTCAAATCAGTATGGTAACACTAATTGGCTGTGTCATATATCTCAATAAATACCTTTGGTAAACCTTGAAAGTAACTAACCAGCATTCATATGTATGATATGGTAAGATAGTGCAACTACTGTACTCATATACCCTTCACTCAAGAATGTTCCTTTTCTAAATGGGAAAATCATTCTGTTTGATCAAGCTCACGGTTTCATAAGAGGCAACCATGTCAAGAATGAGGAATGTAGGAGATACCTGCAGAATCAAGAAAATAAGTGGAATTAACCTTAGCAATCAGTGGGGTGTCTGATATCATAGCCAGCTTGATTCACTCTGATATCACAGAAATTTGTAAATACTGATTTTTCATATGAAATTTAAAAATAGATTATGCCATTTAAATCCACAATCTTTGCTTGATTTACATATTTCTTGCTCTCTAATGAATCTTAACAAGCTTTTACATTAGCTCTCTTTAACATTAAATTAAAACTTTTTATATCATGAAGATTTAAAATTGGTGGAGTAGAGCATGCTTATTCTTGCCATCAGAAAGGTTAAGTCCTCCAAGTTTGTTTTTTCTTTTCAAGATTGTTTTGGCTATTTGGAATCCCTTGCAATTCCATATGAACTTTAGGATCAGCCTGTCAAATTCTGAAAAAAGGGCAAGTTGTAATTTTCATAGAGAGTGCAGTGAATCTGTAGATCAATTTGCAAGTATTGCCATCTTAACAATGTTAAGTTTTCAGATCCATGAACATGGGATGTCTTGTCATATAATTATGTCTTCTTTAATTTCTTTTAACAATGCTCTGTAGTTTTCACAGTATAAGTTTTGTGCTTTTGTTAAACTTACTCCTAAGTATTTTCTTCTTTTTTGTGTAAGTAGATTTGCTTTATTAATTTTATTGTCAGAATTGTTTGTTGCTAGTATGTAGAAATACAATAGATTTTTGTATATTGATCTTGTACACTGCACCCTTGATTAACTCACTCATTAGTTCTAATAGTTTATAGTGAATGCCTTAGGATTTCTATATATAAGACCATATCAGCTACAACAAAAGATAGTTTAAACTCCTTCCTTTTTTATGCGAATGCCTTTTACTTCTTTTTCTTATCTAATTATCTTGGCTAGAAACTCCAGTACAATACACAGTGACACGAGTAGACATCTTCATCTTGTTCCTGATCTTAGGAAGAAATTTTTCAGTTTTTCACCATTAAGTATGGTATTGGCTGTGGGTTTTTTTGTAGATGCCCTTTATCAAGTTGAGGATGCCCCCCTTCTATTCATAGATGTTGAATTTTTTGTCATGAAAGGATGTTGGATTTTGTAAAATGATTTTTCTGTCTCTGTTGATATAATTGTATAGTTTTTTTAAACCCTTCACTATATTAATGTGGAATCACATTGATTGATTTTTGTATGTTTAACCAACTTTGCATTCCTGGAATAGATCTCACTTGGTTATGGTGGAAAATCCTCTTTGTATGTTGCTGAATTTGGTTTACTAGCATTTTGTTGAGGATTATTGCATCTATATTCATGAGCTATTGTTTTGTAGTTTGCTTTTCTTTCCATATCTTTGTCTAGTTTTGGTATCAGGGTATTACTGGTTTAATAGTTTGAATGAGAACGTTTTCTCCGATTTTTCGTAAGAGTTTGTAAAGGATTGGTGTTAATTCTTTTTAAGACATCTGGCAGAATTCGCCAATGGAGCTATCTGATCCTGGACTTTCCTTTGAGGAAAGTTTTAAAATTACTACTGAAACTCTTTCTTTTTTTATAGAACCATTCAGGTTTTCTATTTATTCTTGACTCCATTCTTGTGTCTTCCTAAATATGTGTCCACTTCATCTACATTATCTAGTTGGCTGGTATACAGTTATTTGTAGTATTCTCTTAAAATCTTTTAAAAAAATTTCTGTAAGGTTGGTATGATATCCCATCCTTCACTCCTAATATTAGTAACTTGAATCTTCATTTTTTCTTGGTCAGTTTATGTCAGGTTAGTCAATTTTGTTGATCTTTTCAAAGTAACAGTTTTAGGTTTTGCTGATTTTTCTTCATTGTTTTTCTATTCCCTGTTTCACTAATTTTTATTATGTCCTTCCTTATTCTTTCTTTAGATTTATTTAGCTCTTTTTCTCTTGTGGCTTAAGATGGAATGTTAAGTTTAGATTTTTTCCTTTTTAATATAGTAAATGATAGCTATAAATTTCCCTCTGAGTACTGATGTAGATGCATCCCATAAGTTTTGGATTGTTGTGTTTTGCTTTTTATTTATTTCAAAGTAATTTTTAATTTCCCTTTTGATTTCTTCATTGACTCATTGGTTATTTAAGAGTGTGTTGCTTAATTTCCATTTATTTCCAAATTTCTGTCAGCTACTGATTTCTAATTACATTTCATTGTGGCCCAAAAATATACTTTCTGTGACTTTCAATTTTTTTTAATTTATTTATTTTAAATTTTTTGTAGACTAACCTATGGTCTCTTCTGGAAAATGTTCCACGTGAATTTGAGAATTATGTATTCTGCTACTTTTGGTTGGAGTGTCCCATAAATGTCTGTTAGGTCTTATTGGTTTGTAATGTTGTTCATGTCTTCCATTTCACTTTTCATTTTCTGTCTAGTTGATCTGTGTGTTATTGAAAGTGGGGTATTGAAGTGTCCAACTATTATTTTTGAATTCTCTGTTTCTTCCCTCAGTTCTTTCAGTTTTTGCTTCATGTATTCTGAGGCTCTGTTGTTAAGTACCTAAATGTTTACAGTTGTTACAGCATCCTGAAAGATTGACAAAATGTCCCTCTTTATCTCTAGTGACATTTTTTGTTTTAAAATTTATTTTGTCTGATATTGGTATAGTCACTCCAGCTTTCTTATGATTGCTATTTGCATGATATATCTTTTCCTATACTTTTACTTTTAACCTCTTTGTATCTTTCACTCTTAAGTGTATCTCCTTTAGACAGACTATCACTGAGGCTGACAAACTGTATTTTTTTATTGGATTGTTTCATGTATTAACATTTAATGTTATTATTGACATGGTTGGATTTACATCACAATTTTACTTAGAGTTTTCTAAATGTTATGTCATTTTTGTTCCTCCTTTACTGGCTTCTTTTGCATCAACTGGATATTTTCTAGTATAACATTTTAATTACTTTAATGATTTTTTTCCCACTGTATTCTCTTCAGTTATTTTCTTAGTGATTGCTTTAGGGGTTGTAATATACACCTTGACTTACCAGAATCTACTTCAGATTTACACTAACTTAATTCCAGTGAGATATGGAGATGTTGTTCCTAGATAGCTCTATTCCCTCTTCCTTTTTTGTACTATAATTGTTATACATATTACATCTGTATATGTTTCAAACCTAACAATACATTATTATAATTAATTACTGTTGTACATGATTTTGTGTCTTTTAAAGAAGCTAAGAGAAGAAAGGAGACCAAGTATATATTTATATGGTTTGTTATATTTACCATTTCTGCTTCTACCTTTTCCTGTCCTAAACTATTTCAGTAGGCTCTGTCTCTGCCAGAGTCTACCATCTTGAATTTTCCATGAAACTTGTCCTATCACCACATGTATGCCAGCCTCTAGTCTTCTATTCATTTCACTTACACTATGCTAATAACTTGGCATCATTTGCCTACCCCTAGTACGGCCCTTCCAAGCCTGGATATTGCCATTTTCATTGGAACATTTTATCTATAGCTGTACAACACTGATCTGCATTTTAATGGCAAGTTCTGCTTATTTCTATCACTTTAAAAATGAGCGCTTTATATTTTACACCTGAAAATCTCCCATATGGTTATACATTCTGCTTGAGTGGTTAGAGTATTCTTTGGCAGATGCACAAGTCTCATGTATGACTGTTTAGAAGAAAGGTTAAAATTAATGTGACGAACTAAGATCCCTATATTCCTTGGGAATTCTTGTCAATTTGTCTTAGTCAAACTAATAAAACTAGTGTGATATACTAGAAAAGAACAAATAACTCTTCTAGTGAAAATAAAAACACAATATTATAGAAATTATGGAAAATATATGTTTCCAATACTATATGTTTGAAATAGAAAGCAAGTCAGTTTGCTAGAAATCAATTCACTAAAAGTTAATACTCTGGAAATCAATTCACAAAACAACAAAACACCCCGTGACCAATGAAACAATGACTAAAGACACTGAAAACATAATCTGTCCTAATTACTTATAATGACTTGTTTATATAATGACATTGAATCATCTCATCCCATATCTGATTATCCTTGGTATGTTTTATTAAGCAGAACATCCTATTTCAGCCTATTGTAATTAAAACTTGTTACAACATCATATTACCTTGTCACTAAACATTGCCTTTAAAGCTTCCAATTAATGTGGATAAAGTATATCTTATGTTTTATTCAGAATCAGAAAAATAAATAATTTTATATACATTGTACAATTATGAGAACATATTTGAGAGCCTGATCATAACAGAGTCTTTGAGGATTGTGTCATGGGACTTGCTAAGAAAAATGTACTATACTTTTGGTACTTCTAAAAATAAGCCTTTTAGGATACAATCCAAAATATATTTATTTATAGTAACTCCAGGGTATCATAAGTGTCTATTTTTAAATTATAATTATTATTAATAATAAGAAATTATGACAATATATACAATAATAAAAATGGACTCACTTCTGTGGGAAAGTAACAGATGTTATTATATGATAAATTAAGATATATCAATTGGAAAGCCAAAGGTGTTAGGTCTGGACAATTCAGGAGAAAAAAGCCCTAAAAGAAAGTGACAAGAGATAAGAATTAATTATTTACCATGCACAAAATATTTTATACAAGTGTTTAAAAAAAGAGCACATAATCTAAATGACAATGTTTGACCTAATAACAAGCCTATAATAATCTTCCATTCATTTATTTTAGTCTTTCATGATAATAATTTCTTAAATATGTAAAGAAACAAAATAGAAAAACTAAGTATTTACATATGTAATAAATATAGTGTTACATGTGTGAAAGGCATTATTTCAGTTAATAATAAGCAAACATTTATTGACTATCCACTACATGCTGAAATAAGTAATTAAATATATTTTATATTTATACCCCCTCTTTTTTTCATGTCTCTACCTCTATTTCTCTGTTATCTTTCTATTAATCTAACATCTTCTTAAAATTTCTTGCTTAAATATGCCAATTTCTGATTGAGGAAAACATATGCCTTTGTTATGGACTAAATGTTCGTGTTCCCCCAAAATTCATTTGTTGAAGCTCTAATCCCCAACATGATGGCATTTAGAAGTGAAGTCTTTGGGAAGTAATTTGGGTTAGATGAAGTCTTAAGGATGGAGCCCTCATGATGGAATCGGTGTCCTTATAAGAAGAACAGTGGACCAGAGACTCTTTCTCTCCGCATGTGAGGATACAGCAAAAAGGCAGCTGTGAAAAAGAGAGCGCTCACCAGGAACCAAATTGGCTGACACCTCAGTCTCAGACTTCCCAGCCACCAGAACTGTGACAAATAAATGTCCGTTGTTTAAGCCACTCTATGGCATTTTGTCATAGCAGCCCAAATTGACCAAGACATGCTTAGTGCCCCCAGTATCTTTAATGCTCCAGGAAAGTTGGTACATTTGTTTCTTAAGGATCATAGAATCAGTAGTGTTCAACTGAATGAACCAAGGAACTCTAATGCTGAAGGATCAAACCTCAGCTTATAGGGAAGGGAGGCATTGCTACCAATGCATTAGGTTATGGCATGCACTGTATGAGAGAGATAAGGTTCATGGCTAAAGAATCTTAGCATTGACAGTACTGGTTTCAAGACTGACCTCTTATTAAAGTATCAATATTTGTAAATGTCTAGATGTTGGTAGACATAAACACCTATAGAAGAGTAGGTGTTCTTTCTTCCTGTCACTAAACATTCATCTCTTCTCGGCATAACTAGTAGTACACTAAATTATGTAGCAGGAAAGTGTCTGTCACAGTCTGTAATCATTCCACTAAGTGTGCTCGGATAACTAGTGCCTTTACATTTTCTTCTGCCTGGAAAGCTCTTCCCCCATCTATTCCCATGAAGTATCTTCTCACTTCATTCACAGCTTGCTTATAGGCAGCTGTCTGCTCATAAGTCATCACATCCTATCACAAATAGCAACCTCTCAAACCAATGCCCCATTGATGGCTCTCTGTCCCCTCCACTTGCTTTATTTTTCTTCATAACTCTTATCACCAGAGGACAGACTATATATAAATGTATGTATGTATGTATGTATGATCTCATCCCACTAAAGTATAAGCTGCATGAAATAGGTTTTTTTTTTCTGTTTTGAACACTGATACATAATGAGATACATAGTTTACCACTGGGTACATAGTGGGTTATTAATAAATATTGGCTGAATGAGTGACTATCCAGGACCTTCTTATTGCCTCATGGAATCCCAGGGACCTTCACTGTGGATATACTATGAGGTCTTCCCAGCATAGGTACGCTGGATCTCTCTTTTACCATCCCATCATAAAACCTGTTTGTTGCAATTACCATGATAAGGATGTGAAGAATTAGACAACACCAAGAAAGTGGAGGCTTTCTCAATCTCTTGAATTGCTCTAGCAACCTTTAAGCATTGATGCACTGAGTCTGTATTAAATTAATCAGTACATTTGTTTTGTGTAAATTCTATTCATGTAAAATCTGTTTCCTTAATAAGTCCATGAGATAGATTAGAAATTATGACTTTTAATTCTTTTATATCACCCCCACAGAGCTCAGGATTCTACTCTGGAGTCAAATATTCTTTTAAAATAATATTGATGACTGTGTAAGTAGATGTTTCTCTTGACTAGCTCCGTCTAACTCTTTAGAAGATATACTCTTCCTCAATTTAAAGCAGGAATCAGTGAGCTACAGTCTGCCACCTGTTTCTCTAAATAAAGTTTTATTGGAACACAGCCACGCTCTAAGTTTGGGTGTTGTAATATGGCTGTTCTTGTACTACACAACAGAGTTGAGTAGTTGTGACAGAGACCATGTAGACCTCAAAGTCTAAAATTTTACTTATCTGTCCCTTTACAGAAAAACCTTGCCAACCTCTGATTTAAAGTAATTCACTTTGGGACTCAACACTATTTTTCTCCAAAAGTCATTTGCCTAATCCAAAGCTGTGGTGGTGAACTATAGCCAGTCTCACAGGGCTAGGGAGACAAAAATTGGAATTCAGGGCTTCCCAAGGAGAAGGGACTTCAGACTTGATATGAGGTGGCTAAAAGGCTACAGCCTTAGGAAAGAAGTTTAACAGGAAATCTCTACAAAAATTAAAGTCCAGCACTAAACCAGCTGATTTTGATTAGATTAAGATGAACATCCCCTAGCCTCTTTGCCTGTCAGAAGCAACAATAAAAAATTTTTGGAAGAAGATAACATTATCTAGGGCCTCAAATTATTTCTACACAACATCTATCATGCAATCAAAAATAAAAAGACATGCAAAAAGATAATACTTGGACAAAAATCAAGAGAAATGATAGACAATAGAAATAGGCCCATGGAAGGTCCATATTTTGGATACATCAGATGTGTTAAAAAAAAAAAAGTTAACTGTGATTAATAGGCTCGAAAAATCAAACTATAAGATAAAGAATTTAAAGTTCAAAGAAATTAGATTATAAAATAAAACAACCAAAATTAAGGACTTGATAAAGGGTTTAATAGCAGATTTCACAAAGCTGAAAAGAGAATGAATGAACCAGAATTTAGGTAAGAAGAAAATGCTCAGAATAAAGCACAGAGAGTAAAAAGGATACAGGAAGAGAGTAAGGGATATATGGGACAGGATGAAAAGGCCTAAGATACATGCAGCTGGAGACTGATAAGAAGAGGACAAAAGGAATGAGACAGGAGCAATATCTGAAGAGATAGTAGGAGAGTTACACAAGCATCAAAAAATGAGTTAGCAAGTGTTCTTCCTCGTCTGATTTCTGAAGGAGTTAGCCTAAACTGATATTATTTCCTTCTTCATTGTTTGATAGAATCACCAGTGAGGCTGTTTGTGCCTGGAGCTTTCTCTGTGTGAAGGCTCTTAATTAAAATTTCAATTAGGTTTTTACAGGTGCAAGACTATTCTGATGTTCTAGTCCTTGTTGTGCCTGTTTCAGCAAGTTGTGTTTTTCAAAAAATTTTTCTGTTTCATCACAGTTGTTGCATTTATTGGGAAAATGTTGTTCTTATTATTTCATTATTTTCTATTTTAATGTCTGTAGGAAATGTGATTTCCCCTTTTTAAATTTTGAATTTGGTATTTAGAGTTTCTTTTTTTCTTAATCATATCATGGATTTAGCAATTTTATTAATTAATTAACAAAGGATATTGATCTGTAGTTTTCCTGTGGTGTCTTTATCTTCCCTTGATATCTGGGTTATACTGATAGCATAAAATGTGTTATATGTTGTTGATATTTTTACTTGTTAAAAAATATATTTGGTCATCTGAATGACCAAAATATATTTCTCATATATAGTTGGACTTTATCCATGGTTCCTCACTACCAGCTCCCAAAACCCTTGGAATTTCCAGAACAATAAGAGCAATGGGAGCATCTTTTGTCATAATACTTATTCTCTTATCTTCAGTTCCTGAAATTGCTTCAGAACCATAAAGGCGAAATGGGTGTCTTGTTATTCATAACAAACCCCTTTCCACCACAACTGGATTTATGTTGGTGAGGTGACTTTTGAAAAAGCTCCTTAGAATGGGGGCTGGGTGTCAGAAGAACCAACCATGTGATTAGAAGGTTGGAACTTTCAATCCCCTCACCTCTGAAGAGGGAAAGGGATTGAAGACTGAGCTCAATCAGCAGTGGCCAATGATTTAATCAATTATACTATTAATGAGACCTCCATAAAAACCAGAAGGACAGGATTTGGAGAGCTTCCAGGTCGGTGAACACGTGGAGATTTGGGGAGAGTAGCACCTGGAGAGGGTGTGGGATCTCCACACCCTTTCCTCATACCATGTCCTATGTTTTTCTTCATCTAACTGTTGATTCACATCCCTTAATATCCTTTGCAATAAACCAGTAATCAAGTAAGTAAATAGCTTTCCTGAGTGCTGTGAGCCACTCTAGCGAATTAATCAGGAGGGGGTCGTGGAAATTTCTGATTTATAGCCAGTCGATCAGAAGTATAGGTAACAACTTGTGATTGGCATCCTGAGTTGGAGGGGGTCCTTGGTACCTCCATTCTGTAGCTGGTTGGTCAGAATCACAGGTAACCACCTGGGCTTGTGATTGGCGTCTGAAGTGTAGAGCAGTCTTATGGGACTGAGCACTTTACCTGTGGAATCTGATGTTATCTCTGGGTAGATAGTGTCAGAATTGAGTTGAATTATAGAACACCCAGCTGGTGTCCAAGAACTGTTGGGTGATGTGGGATTCCCCCCGCTCCACCAGCACAACAGTGGAATTGGGTGGTGTTCCTTCCTCTTATTTTCTGGAAGATTTAGAGAAGTATATATGTTCCTTTTTCTTTAAACGATTAGCAGAACTCACCCATGAAGCTATCTGGTCCTGCACTGTTCTTTGTTGGGAGGTTTTGATTATTTATTCAATCTCTTTACTTTTTATAGGTCTGCTCAAATTTCTATTTGTTGTTGAGTCAGTTTTGGTAATTTATGTTTTTCTAGAAAATGTTTCATTTCATCTAGGATATTTAATTTGCAGGCATGCAGTTGTTCATAGTATTCTCTTATAATCCTTTCTGCTTCTGTGAAGCCAGTAGTAATGTTTCCATTTTCATTTCTGATTTTATTTATTTGTATCTTCTCTCTTTTTTTTCTTAGTCTAGCTAAAGGTCAACTTTGTCAATCTTTTCAAAGAACTAAGTTTTGGTTTCATTGATTCTCTCTATTGCTTTTCTATCCTCTGTTTCATTTATCTCTGTTCTAATCTTTATTTCCTTCTTTCTGCTAATTTTGGGTGTAGTTTGCTCTTTTATTCAAGTTCCTTAAAGTGCAAAGTTAGGTTACTGATTTGAGACCTTTCTTTTCCACATACCCCTTCCCCACACATACCCAGTACATCTCCTGACATCAACATCTCACACACCAGTATATTTGTCACAATCAATGGACTAACATTAGCACATCATTATCAACATAAATCCGTAATTTATGTTAGAGTTCAGACTTTGTGTTGTATATTCTATGGGTCTTGACAGATGTATAATGAAATGTATCCATTATGACAGTATCATACAGAATAATTTCACTGCCCTAAAAATCCCCTGTGCTCCTCCTATTCATCCTTCCCTCCCTCCCTCCAAAATCCCTTACAACCACTGATATATTTACTGTCACCATAGTTTTGCCTTTTCTGGAATTTTTGTTGTTGTTGTTATTCCTCGTTTACTACATTACTGCCTCCTTGGTGTTTAATTTTTTGTAATCTGTCATGTTGATTCCTTTCTCATTCCCTTTTGTGTACATTTTTAAGATAGTTTCTTAGGAGTGGTTACCATGAAGATTACGATCGGCATCCTAAATTTAAAACATCTAGTTTGGATTGATACCAAGTTAACTTCAATAGCACACAAAAGTTTTGTTACTATACAACTCCATCACTCCCTCAACCACCACCACTTTATGTTGTTCCTTCAATACCATGGAGAATAACCTAAGTTAGGAAACCTAAAACAAAAATGACCGATAATACAACAGGAAATTGCCATTGAGAAGATGTAGTATACCTTAAGATTAAGTGCATTTCTTCCATGAATTTGACAGTTTACTATGGCCAGGTTGGTCATGGCTGTTACTGTTTCATAGCATGTTGCCACAACAGTCTTAAAACCTTCACCGTGTACGATATGTGCCACTGAGGTTTCTATTTTTCTAGATTTAATGCTACCTAAATAAACAAAACAAGACAGGAAACGTAAATGTGTCATCACTTAGAGTGAAAGTTAAAAGGTATTCATGTTATGATAACAGTAAGTCATCATAAATAGGTTACCTGGATGCCTCCTTTGGAAGAGATTCCCCATAACTTTCACCCACCCAACCTCATGTTGGAGATTCCCCATAACTTCCATCCACTCAACCTCAGTTGGTTCTGTTGGCCAAACTTTTTAATATTAGATAGCAGACTAATATTAGATAGCAAACTTTTCTTTCCAAAAGAAAACCATAAGCTCATAGATTTCTACCTCAATAATTTAGATTCCATCAGTCTGAGTCTTGTTGTAATATATGTAAAAACATCTTATTTTATGATGAATTACATAAACAACTTCTCGCTTCACAAAATGAACAAAGGACATCATATAAGCATATCTCAGATAGAGATCACAGCCCAAGGAGCAATCTTGCTTTTTGCCTTAATATTGCATTGATGCATGATTCAAATACCCTATGTAACTCAGCTCTTCCCTCAGTTTAAAGACCTCACACGAGAAAGGGGGGGAAACAAAAAAGCAGGCAACTCAGGAGTAGCCAAACAGCGACCACCTACATTTACTTTATCACAACCCTTGTGGGTTTCACCTTTTGTCAAAAATGGCCTATTCAAGCACACCCCCAGGTGTGGCAGGAAAATATTTTGAAATATATTTTACACTCCCAGCCATTCTTGCTGTATTACTTGCTGCAACATATTTTATCATCTCAGTAATTCTTATACCATTGCTTCAATGAGAAGAAACGAGGCATCCTAGACCAAAGAAGACAATGTTAAGTTGTTAATTTCTAAAACAGGCCTGTGTGCCCATTTCAGGTCAATCGATGTGAAAGTTAGCACAGAATAAAGAAAGATGTATGATGTGATATGGAGATTCCTTGTCTTGTGGGAGGGAATGGAGCAAGAGGAATGGAGAATGAGTTAAGAATTAAGTCTGTGGTCTGCTTCCTGCCCACCCACACTTATGGGCTAAGCTCAAGCAGTTGATTTTTGAGTGAAAAGGAGGGAGATGGAGGTGCAGAGGTGGTTAGAAATTCCCTGACAGATCTCTGAAGGATCTCAGGATGCTTAAACTCACCTGGGAACTTTTCAAAGAGGGAAATACCAGAGTGGAATAAACTCCCTAAGTCAGAAATGATAACATGACTTGTTTAGGCCTATGATGTGGAGGAGACCCGTGGTTAATTTATGTCACAGACAGGGATAGGGAACTGCTGGAAGGGTAGTGTGCTCAGAAAGTCTTATGGTTGCTGTAGTTAATGATACTACAGTGTATATTTGAAAGTTTCTGAGAGAGTGAAGCTTAAAATTTCTTGTCGCAAGAAAAAGTTGTCAGGTGATGGGTATTAACTGAATTTATTGTGGTAATCATTTCACCATACTGTATATTCATGTATCAAATCATTATGTTGTAATACCTTAACTTTATACAGAGTTGCATGTGAATTGTATCTCAACACAACTGGGAAAAAAAGAGAAAGTTTTATGGCTGGAGTGTTCTTCTGTGTATAATCTCCTACTAAACACATCTGTGAATCATTAATTTGTTATATTACTTTTTCTGTTCTAAAATTTTATATGACTCTAATTTTTAAAAACAGAAAGTCCAGTTCTCTGATAAAATTCTCCAACTTTTTATTTTCTTCAACATAGTAATCATAGTTATTTTAAAATCCTTGTTTGAAAACTCCAATATCTGATCCTATGGTTCTCATTCTTTTGCCTCTTTTTACTGGTTTCCAGACCTTTTATCCTGTTTTTAGGATGCCTTGTGATTTTTAAGTTTAATGCTGGACATTGTGGATGAAAATTTTAAAGGGTCTGGATAATATTATCTGTCTCTAATAAGTGTTAGGTTTCTTCTTCAACTAGGCAGGAAGTACCACTTTGATTTATCAAGGATTGGTTTTGAGTTTTGTAGGGGATAACCTATTTTAGTTTTGTCCTTTCTCCTAGAGCATCATTCTTATTCCCAAGGCATAGGTCTTCTGGGTCTGCAACTGAAAGCCCAGTGTGTTTACCAAGGCCCCTTCATTTCAGCGGAGCTTGAACTCCAATAATTGTCTTCTGTGCAACTGTCAAAATCTAGGCTCACTTCCTTAGCATCTCAGCTGATGTTTTCTGCTGTGTTTCTTAGCGTATTGTCCTGTACATGCCCAGCTTAGAAATCAGCCAACACTCTTAAGGGAGTTCGTATGCAAATATTTGAATTCAGTTCTCTCCTCTCTGATATATTACCCCTCTATCCCAGCTATCTTGTCAACTCTGAAGTCTGACTGCTATCTCCTCAATCCAGTAAAACTATCACCTTCTTTCTACCTGTGCCCTGTTCTCCAACACCACAAATCCCCTCAGGCAAAAGCCAAGGTAAATGTACAGCTAATTCAGCTTATTTCAAAGATGGTAAGCACTCAAGTCATGCTTGCAAGGGTTACTCTCCAGTAACTTCAATGGTTATTTTATATATTTGGGGGCAGCTTTAATAACTGAGTTTGGTGGGAGGGTTTGTCCAATGCAAGCTACTCAATCTTGGCTAGAACCAAAGTCATTAGGTTATTTAAAAAACTGAATCTGATCATTCTAATAGCTGGAACTCCTGTGGGTGTGTTTCTACTGCTTACTATTTCTGCTGGTTTTCATTCATTTTGTTTTTCTTTGTGTACCTGATAATTGTAAATTGTTTACTACACACTGTATTTGTGAAATTGTTTATAGAAATAGTGTGAGATGTAGGATGATGTAATCTTTCTTGAAAGATGATTTTTCATTTGTTTCTGCTAGGTAACTAAGGTCAAAGCACTTAAAACAGTGCTGGCACATGGCAAGCAGTTAACTGTCATGATTGCATGTCTATCTTCCCCATCCAGACTAAGAATACTCCATCTTTTATGTTCCCAACATCAGTGCAAAGTTGGGTTTATAGTCAACACTCTAAAAATAGTTGCTGAGTAAATAGCTTAAGGAATGGAAAATGAGGTGGGACATATGTGTGAATCACACACATATACACAAACACACAAAATCACAAATACTTTTATGGAGAGATAATCATATATACAATTTTTAAAAGAATGATATAAACCTAGCATTTACCTTCACATACGCTCAGCATGCTTTGCTTTGGGACACTTTCTACATGTTCATATTCTGTTACACGACTTTCTAGGGAAAAATTAAAAATAGGATAATGTTTAAATTCATGTGAAAATTCATGTTGAGGGTATTATGACTTCATTATAATTGTTCATCATTTAATGAATTGAGGTTATCCATGGAAAAGTGCCCATGAAGGCATCCATCAGCACTGGCATTCTGTTTCTAGAATTCATCTAGACCACCTTACGGATGACTGTTCATTCATACTGCTCCTTTATATGAGCTTTTCTGATCCTTTGAACTGCTTTATCTGGTTCCCATCACCACCATCTGGGTGGAGTTCCCAGCTTGCCCTTGGCAGACCTGCAAAGTCAGGATTTCTGCTACTGCATTCTGCCCCATATATTAAATGTACAGGTGAAAAGGGATCCCACCATCCCATTCTGCAGACCCAAGGGGGAACCACCATATGCTTGGATGCCTTCTCTCCCTTTTGCTCTACTTGACCCCATTATTACAGACCATGTTCAGACTGGATTTACCTATCACAGACTGTCTTAGAGGTTTCCTTGGTAAAACTGGCATCGGTATGAAAATGGGACCTGGAAAATCATTAATATTTAGCGTCACCGTACGACATTGTAAACGGTCAGACTGCTGACTTTCAGCTTTAACAGGTATAGTCCTCGGTACAGGGATTGGCACTGTTGCACTTAAACGTAACAGGGGCTGCTTAAAAGTATAGGTACTGCTCTTTTGTAAAAACTGGTCAGAATGAACTTCCTTGAGTTTGGGAGTGGGCACTGAAGAAGGGACACTTGGAAGGTTGGAGAACTCTGAGGAGAGAATCAGAATCTCTTTTAAAATGTTAGCATAAATATTTGTTATTTTTAATGGCTCTTCTGATTTTCTGGAACTTTCCATCTTTCTTGTTACTTTCCCAAAAACTCGACTTGAAGCTGAACGACACTTGGGAAAAAATATGGAACCAGTAGCAGTCTCTGGAATGTGCCAATAGACATGCTTAGAAGATGTTTTGGTTGTTGAAATAGTAGTCACTCTTTTTTGTACACGATGATCAAGAAAGAGATTTTGAATATTGACAGGGGGTTGTGACTGATCTCTTGGAACATCAGGAAAACTAGTTTTCTCTCTTTCAAATGAAGCGGTTTTATCTGGAATGAACCGTACACGTGGTAGCTTAGTTTCACCAGTCTTTCCTAAACCAGAAAAAGAAAAAATAAAGCAGAATTAGATTATGTTTATCAAGGTGTCAGGGGCAGAACTATTAATGTCTCAGCATTCATAGCTTTTCTTTTTTCTTTTTTTCTTTTTTTTTAAGAAAGTAGAAGCCTAGTGCTTTTTTTTAAATTAATTAATTAATTTATTTATTTATTTATTTATGGCTGTGTTGGGTCTTCATTTCTGTGAGGGCTTTCTCTAGTTGCGGCAAGCGGGGGCCACTCTTCATCGCGGTGCGCGGGTCTCTCACTATCGCGGCCTCTCTTGTTGTGGAGCACAGGCTCCAGACGCGCAGGCTCAGTAGTTGTGGCTCACGGGCCTAGTTGCTCCGCGGCATGTGGGATCTTCCCAGACCAGGGCTCGAACCCGCGTCCCCTGCATTAGCAGGCAGATTCTCAACCACTGCACCACCAGGGAAGCCCCCTATAGCTTTTCTTTATCCACTCACCCTCTCTCACCTTATAAAAACGTTTCTGTATACACTCACTCAGCTATCAGGACTTTTGCTTACCTTACTGGGATAAAGTTTGCATGAACAATTGGAGAATCAGGAAGGCTAAATTGTATTAGATTTAGAAAGAGTAGGGAGGTACTCCTGGAAGAACAGAATGGATGAAGAAGAGTAGGACATAGAGGGAGATTTTTGAGCAGTTGCCACTAAAAACTCTGGCAATATGGAGAGGTAAAAATGACTCAGTGAAGTTTGGCTATTTATCATTTATCATTATCGCTTCCTCATTTGAAACTTCTTTGAGCAAAGATTTTACATTTCTTTTCTTTTTTACATTTCCTCTACCTTCTGGCATTTCAGGGGGGTACAGAGACTGATGACTGATTCTCACCTTCACTCTTAACTCCTTAACTCTTTCCCACTCCTAGCCACACCTATGAAGATACCAGAAACTATGAGTTGGGGAAGAGAAGTAAAAGAACAAGGTGGAAGAATCTATCATGCCCCTGTTTCCCTTGGCTTGTCTAAAAATTAGCAGACCTAGTCTGAGCTGGGAGAAAGGGCAAGGTTTAATTGCATGCTAGATGAAAGTGTTGATTTAGATTGGACTTGTTTAATATCTAAAAATGAGACAAGGCTAATAGATGAAAGTGACTAGAAAAGCCTTGGTAGAGAGATGTGTGCCATGTGAGTTTAAAGGGCAGTAGTAGGAGAAGGATAATGTTTGCTTCCTGCTTATATGGAACTTATCAAAGCTAGCTCATTCCATAAAATGGTTACAGCACCATCTTCAACTTTCCTTTCTCTCTCTCTCATATTAAAACAAAACATGATAACATGAGCAAAATCTAGGTGATGTTAGGTGTGGCAATGACTTTTTTTCTTAATTTTTTTATTGGAGTATAGTTGATTTACAATGGTGTGTTAGTTTCTGCTGTACAGCAAAGTGAGTCAGTTATACATACACATCTATCCACTCTTTTTTTTTTAGATTATTTTCCCATATAGGTCATTACAGAGTATTGAATAGAGTTCCCTGTGCTATTCAGAATGACTTTTTAGATATGACACCAAAACAACAATCCATGAAAGAATAAATGGTTAAGTTGGACTTCATTAAAATTAAAAACTTCTACTCTGTGAAAGACGTTCTTAAAAGAATAAAAAGACAAGCCACGCACTGAGAGAAAATATTTGCAAAACACACATCTGATAAAGGACTTGCATCCAAAATAAAGAGCTCTTCAACTCAACAATAAGAAAACAAGCCAATGAACATAGCTACTCCAGCTTTTTTTTTTTTTACATCTTTATTGGAGTATACTTGCTTTACAATGTTGTGTTAGTTTCTGCTGTATAACAAAGTAAATCAGCTATACGTATACATATATCGCCATATCCCCTCCCTCTTGCGTCTCCCTCCCACCCTCCCTATCCCACCCATCTAGGTCACAAAGCACCGAGCTGATCTCCCTGTGCTATGCAGCTGCTTCCCACTAGCTAGCTATTTTACAGATTGCAACAAAACACATGAGAGGATGCTCAACATCAGTAATCATTAGAGAAATGCAAATCAAAACCACAATGAGGTATCACCTCACACCAGTCAGAATGGCCATCATCAAAAAATCTACAAACAATAAATGCTGGAGAGGGTGTGGAGAAAAAGGAGCCCTCTTGCACTGTTGGTGGGAATGTAAATTGATACAGCCACTATGGAGAACAGTATGGAGGTTCCTTAAAAAACTAAAATAGAACTACCATGTGACCCAGCAATCCCACTACTGGGCATATACCCTGAGAAAACCATAATTCAAAAAGAGTCATGTACCACAATGTTCATTGCAGCAATATTTACAATAGCCAGGACATGGAAGCAACCTAAGTGTCCATTGACAGATGAATGGATAAAGAAGATGTGGCACATATATACAATGGAATATTACTCAGCCATAAAAAGAAACGAAATTGAGTTATTTGTAGTGAGGTGGATGGACCTAGAGTCTGTCATATAGAGTGAAGAAGTCAGAAAGAGATATTACTGTATGTTAACACATGTATATGGAATCTAAAAACAAAAATAGTTCTGATGAACCTAAGGGCAGGACAGGAATAAAGACGCAGACGTAGAGAATGGACTTGAGGACACGGTGGCGGGGGTGGAGGGCGGCGGATGGGAAGCTGGGACGAAGTGAGAGAGTAGCATCGACATATATACACTTGCAGCTTTCTTTTGATTAGTGTTAGTATGATGTATCTTTCTCTATCCCTTTACATTTAATCTATCTGTGTTTTTATATTTAAAGGAAGTTTCTTGCAGACAATATATAATTAGCTCTTGTCTTTTATCTACTCTGACAGTTTCTATCATTTAACTGGCACACTTAGACCATTCACGTTTTAACGAATTACTGACATTGTTGGCTTAACATCTACCACATTTGTAAAGTTTTCTATTCATTGCAGTTGTTTTACTTCTTTGCCTTTTTGAAATCTTCTGTTCTCTTTCTGTCTTTTCTGGTTTTAGGTGAGAATTTTATGAGTCAGTTTCTCTCCTTCAGTTTCATTCCTTTCTTAGCATATCAATTATACTTATAAAAATTTTTTTAAAGTGGTTGCCCTAGAGTTTGCAATATACATTTACAGCGAATCTAAGTCTACTTTCAATAAACACTACACCGCCTAATGGGTATGGCAAGTATCTTTTAACAGAGTAGTCCCAATTCTTCTCTCCATTCCTTATAACACCGCCATCATTCGTTCCATTTATCCTTGTGCTATAATCACCCAGTACATCGTTGCTATTCTTGCTTAGAACAAAGACTTACCTATTAGATCAAGTGAGATCACTTATCCTTCTCTGACACTCTTCTTTTTTTAGGTAGACCTGAGTTTCTTTTGTTGCTCACACGGTGTGGAATACTTTCTCTTACTAACCAATTTAAATCATTTTCCTTTTCCAAAGTCTACCTTAAACCTTATACAATCCATCCTTCTTGATTAACACAACCCATACTTACTGTTCTCATTACTTAATTCAACAAACATTTAACACCTCCCATGTGCTAGCTGTACACATAGTGCTGAGGGTACAGTCACACAGCACAAACCTTACTACCATCAAAGATCTCATGATTTAATATAGAAACTAGGCAGGTAAACAGTTACATTAGAGAATAAGAGCTCAGTAAGGGGGTAGATAGGGGATACTCTGGGACCATAAAGGTAAGCACTCTGACTGGGTGTAGAGAGAAGAGGTGCTTAGGGAAATCTGCCCAATGAAGATGATATCTGTCTTCTCAATTTAGACTTCCCTATTTTCTGATACATTTCCCCATCCCCATGATTTTTTTTCTTTTTCTTCTAGTATGTTAAAATTCCACCTTTCCAATAGACTCCTCTGCCATCAAAAACTACACGGGTCTCCTCTATAATTAAACATATTTCATTTCACTTTTCACTAATTCCTCAAGTCTTAGTTCACACCCCATTCCTGCCCCAGGGTTACTCACATTTATGAAGTACTACTGTCTGTACCATTAATTGGGCATAAATTCTATGCTCTTTGTATTGTTATTTAAGGTTCTTACTGTATGTGTATCTCATCTTTAGAGTTTAACTAAAGTTCTTGAAAGGTCCTGAAAGGCAGGGACCAGATCAATCGTGTCATTCATTCCCTACAGCATTTAGCATTGTATGCAAACTGCAGGTATTTATTTCAGGTTTTTATTTCAGTGTTTGAATATTCATTTTTATAAATTGTATTTTGGTCATTTTAAGTATTCATTCATTTATTCAACGAGTATTTTGAACATCTACTATATGCAAAGCACTCTGCCAAGAACCTTTGGAGACACAGGATTACTAATAGTTAAGGTCATTGAATCTCCAAGTTGCCAAAAGCAGGAAAGCCCCCCACAAAAAAGAATTATCCAGCCCAAAATAGCAAGAGTGAAAAACTTTGTACCAGAGGATAAACTTCAACTAAAAGATAAACGGAAAAATTACAACCAAAGAACTGGTAGTGAGCAGTATATCTACATAACTGTGGGTTTTATTATTACAGAAAAGATTGTAAATTCAGAAATGTAGAACATTATAGAAATGTAGAAATGATATAACAAAAGTTGGTAGGGAAAGTGAGAAAGGAAATTGGATGTAACATAGGTATGTTGATTCACACATCTTTAATAGGCATGGATCAAAAGGTAATGATTTAGCATTGTAAATCAGTTACAGACTAGGCACATTTTAACAGTATAAACGTCGACACTAAAATAATTAATATAATCAACTAAAATCAGGGGATAGAGGAGACTGAAAAGGGGAAAGAAGAGGAAATATGCTAATTTTACCATTGCTTATAAGTAAGGAGTCAATAAATACCATATACAGAAATAGAGGATTAAGGGTATTATATAAAGTTATAATCATAAAAGTGGCTCATCTTTACTTCATAGCACTTAACACAGGGTAATTTTACATTTAGTTGTATGATTATTGGATCCCACCAGAGAGTAACTAAAAAAGAGGATTGGCAGAGTTGGTTTTGCTCACTATTATATCTCCAGTTCTTAGCACTGTACTTATAAATACACTCAGTTCTCATGATTTGTGGCAGTTCTGTTCTATAGTCTCAGTGAGCACTGAGTTATCCAACACTGAACCATTACTTCTTGGGAAAATACGGGGTTAGGTTCCTGCAAGCCTCTGGTCTCAACATTATCAGCAGCCAATCAATACGTAACCTTGTTTTCTATGTGCTTCTATTTAAAGACACTATTTAATATAGATTGTTCATTCATTAACATTGAACTCTCAGCCAACAACACTGTAACTCAGGCCTGAAGGAAGCTTCTCTAAGGCATATATTTTCTCCATAAGGCACATAACAGCCTTCTTGTACTATACCTAGGGGCTATTTTAGACTGTTAAATCACCAACAAAAGGTACAGAATTCAGAAAACATGGCACTAACTAGACCAGGAAAAGGGCAGTTATTTATAATACGAGAGCTAAAACAGGAAGGCACAGCCATATCTTTCTTTGACCTCAGCTGGGAATATGTGTGTTTTCAATGCCCTGCATGTGTCCGAGAATTATCATATATACCCCCCTCCTGCACAGTTTCACTATTATAAAAGGAGTGAGAAAGAGCTCTATATACTGTTCCAAAGTGTTCTTCATGATATATTTTGGGGCTAAAAAGACAAAATATAGTACAGTGTACTGATTGGGGGGTTATAAATAGATTCTAGCAGTTAGGTAAATTCACTCCTACAGAATCCACAAATGATGATCAACTGTACTTGTAGAAATGAATTAGATGTTACCATCTTACCACAAACATTTGTAAGTTGCTGGTTATTGGTGAGTGTCTTTAACTATTGTGATTCTGAGCTGTGCAGGTTGAGAAACTTCTGTAAAAAATAAACATCTGAGTAATGCACATACCTGCACGGGCTTTCTTCTGACATAAAGACAGTTTAGGGAGATTTGGAGGTAAGGGTCTTCTAAGAAGTTGTGGGTGGTTTTGCATTTTACTAATAAGCACTGTTTTTCACAGCTGTTGATTGAGAATTGAAAAGTTTTTGAATATGTTTGAATTGTTGCTGAAAAATAATTCATTCGGATCCAGATTACATCCTAATGAAACTTGTTCTGCACTAATACTATACTGGGTCCAAGCAGAATTCCTATAAAAGGAAAAGAGGGTAAGAAAATAATTTCTTAAAACTTCTAGAAAGAATCTAAATAAAATTTAGGCTTATAATTAATACAGAATTTAAAAATACATATACTGTTACCAATCAGGATCATTCTAAAATTTCACATGTTAGCAAAAAGTTCAGTCAGTGTTATTTCAGCTAGTAAATACTGATTTTCCAGAACAGTAGAAATGACACTCATTTTTTTTCTACCTCCAAAATATTATCAATTTATAAATTTGGAAAGAGTTTTTGGTCAAAAAGGTGAGGAAGTCCTTCCATGGCCTCTGAAGACCCACCTTCACAAATAACTCTTCACAAATAAGTTGTTTCCTTTCTGTAATACTGACTTATTTTAAATTTCAACCACTACACTTGGGCCATAACTATTTAACCCAAAAATAAAATGGTCTTCAATATAATGAGATTTTCCAGGATCGCGGTCCCAATTAGTACTGTTTTAGAAATGATGCCAGAAGATAGAACCAAATATGTGTGCTTAGTCGGGACAATATCAAAGTGCCTGGGATATCACTATTCCGTTGACAGTCTAGACGGGAACGCTCTGGAGCTGCACAAATGGGCCGCTTTATCCCCCCAGGATGACTTGCACAGAAGCACTCAAGGTATGCTTCCTGGTAGTACGTCCCACTTGATGCCTGTAATTTTCCGTTATTATTGGAAGAGATGCTTGGAAACGTTGGACTCGTACGCTTTCCTTTAGGGCAATCAGCTGCTTCTCAAAACAATCAGCTTTTCCTTTTTTCCTGGGAATTTAGGCAGGTTAAGGTCAAGTGAGGTCGCAGGTCTTCCCGCGGTATATGCTGTCCGGAAAGAAAGCACTCAGGCCACCCTCACCCACCCGCCAGGTGCGACCCGAGGCCAAGCAGACAGGCCCTAGCAACCGGAAGCCCATAAACCCGTCCCGGCCGCCGGATGCGCAGGCGCAGGGGGGGAGGGCGGGGCCGGGCGGGGAGCGCACCCGCCCGCGGAGCACTGCGCAGCCGGTCCCGCCCCACCGGGCGGCGTGCGCCGAGCCCACTCGCCTTGCCCAGCGGCTGTGCCGGGCTGCAGGAGAAGCCCGCTCCACGTGCACCTGCTGTACGGAACCCCGTGGTGACAATCGTTATTACTGTTTTTATTCTTAATGACAATGACCACTATTATGTATTTACTTTCCTCGCTTGCAAGGTGCTTAACTCGGGTGTCTAGGGTCCGGGCTGGCATTCTTTCATGCTGCACTTCTGCGCAGCCGGGTCCCGGGGCTGATTTTACAGGGCCCCCGAATAGCGAACATTGTTTTGTTTCTCTTCCTTTATGCGACCTGTTTTGTCTTTCTGATCCTTTAAAGTTCCTGGATGAATAGGAAATGTGTAGGCATAGGGGCATTAAGGATCCAAGAGAGCTTTAAAAGAAACCCATTTTTAACTGTCCTAGTTATTTGTTCTGACTATCGTGTTGTGACTTGTGTCCTGTGTCATGTTGTTGATGAACCTGTACGTACAGTGATCGATACATCGTGTGTGTTTGCATGTATGCGCATGTGTTTCTCTGGAGATTTGACGGAGAAAGTGCGAGAGAGAAAACTCATTAGGTAGGTGTGTAAATCCCAGCTCAGAAAGTGAAGTAGATGGAGCTATCTTCCAGTCTTGTGTTTTGTTTTGTTTTGCTTTATTTTGTAAGTACAAGTGTAGGAACTTTAGTACAGTTGTTGGAAGATGAGACTTGTTTGTAAATCTTTGTAACTTTGGGGATCTTTCAAGATTTACTCCCTAACCAAATCTTCCTTTTTCTCCTTAGGAACAAGCATATATTTTTAAACAGTCAGTGAAAAAAGTGGAAAAGTAAAAAAGTATTTCATCAGACTCTGGGACATATTCTGCCCCTTGTTTTCCTTTGTATGTGGTTTCTTTTCCTTGTAAGATAACTATGTCCCAATTAAGCTGCTGCCCAACACCATGAATTTATTCCACTTTTAATCCACCGAATAGATTAATTAGCTTCTCAGAAAGCTAAGAAAGTTGACAGTAGGCAGATCTGTTTGCTAGGTTTTGTCTCAAGTAATATTTGTTGTGCATATTTTGTAAGTGTGAAAAATGTTTATATTTTTAACCATGAAAAATATTTATGTTCCAATAGATAAATTGAGTCAGGTTCCTATCCTCTTAAAAGTTGTTTGAACCGTGAGAACTGCTGGGATTCAGTTTTACTGACCAACGCTTGGCCTTTAAAATTTATGCTTAGTATTGCATAGTCAAAATCAAAGCGATGCACTTATCAGTAGTTTTTTTTTAAATGCTTTGTCACACATGGAATCAGGCATCAGGCTTCATTCCCTGCAGATTTCTTCTAGCAAATAGCAGGCAGAAACTAGGGCTGTTTAATATGTAACCTCCTTAGGTGTGAATATTTTGTCTTCCACTACTTACTACTTCTGTTACTTAGCACCAAACATTTAGATAAATGAGATCGTGATTATGAAAATTAAATTCATGGCTTGGTGTGTTTTATATGCATATATCAGTTTTTCTAACACAGATTACGTGCTTCATCTATGGAAATGATGTACAAGTGCAGGCCGGATTTAGAAAGTACACATCACATTCAATTTGGATTCTTTTATTATTTTTATTTAATTTATTAATTTTTAAATTTTGGGGGGAAATATTGCTACCTCAATCTCCTTTTCTTTTTAAAAAATAATCATGTCTCTTTAAATAATACAACTCCCTCTGATTTTAAGGGTCTCCACCTGATATACAGTACAGTCAGCCTTTTTGTTTGTCGCATTAGCTGTGTGATGAAGCTTGTCAAAGTGAACCACAGCACTTTTAGCAGACTGTAGTAAGGATGCCACAGTAATGGTGAGCGCCAAGGTTGTGTACATTGTGCGGTTTTTTTTGTTTTTTTTTTAATGTTGCTAAAATGAGATAAAAGCCTTATGCACAAGCAACCCTACACACCCTGCAGGTAATGCTATTGATTTTCCTAACGAGTGCGGAGTACTTGGGGAATCTCAGATTTGCTATTGGTGAAAGGACACAGCTCTGTTGGAATGGTGTAGAAACTGTTGCTGGAAATCTCACTATTTTCTATATACCGCTCTGTTTGTTTTCCTTTTAAACAGGATGGAGGTTTACAAAATAGTTTGGTCAGTGTAGATTTAATTTAGCATTTTACTTTATGGAAATAACTGCAGTGATCTGTATTTTTGTGCTCATATTAGTTTTTAGAAGTTCTTTTAAAAAAATAGTTATTTTTGAGAGCACATTGAATAAACTGTTGAGTCCCCAGGGTAAACCAAGGCACGAAAAGCTTTTGAGAAAGAGGTATTTTCTTGATCTGAGTTTACCTGTTTTCTTATATATATACTGAGAAATGTCTTTACTCTTCACCAGTCACAGCGGCTTAAATGTATACTTTTATTTCATGTGTTTTCATGCTGCTGCATAGAGAACAATTTTATATTTCCTTAAATGTTAATAAAGATATTTTGAAGAAGCTGCTTTTCTTTTTACCTCTCCTATCTCATTGCAAAGACAAAAACTTCGTTTCTGTTCTTAATTATTTTGGGGCCGGTTATTTAGTTTTTTCTTTTTGTCTTTCAGGATGATAGTCCTGGGATTTTTTTCAGAAAAATCATTGTTAATAAGGAAAGGTCATGCAACCTGCATCATAGAATTAAGAAAAATTCCCAAACATAGTGAAAGAACAATGTCTATCTGTTATAAAAGCATATTCATGAATTCAGCCATTCATTCCAGAATGATTTATTGGAACCTGTGTGTAAGGCTCTATGCTAGGTGCTAAACTTTAAACTTTATTAAAACAACATGTAATGATTCATTTGAGGCTTTATAATTTTAGACATTAAAATGAAATTTTAAATCTTTTCGATGTCTTTATTTATCTATAATTATGGCTACTTGAGGTTTTTAAATTTTTTAACATTGTTTTATTATGTTGCTCTGGTAGAATACTGTTATTTATTCACACTACCCCGAATACTTAGGAACAGTTCTGTATTTCCTTAGTTTCAGTGATTGTTTTAGACTGTCTGCGCCCAGCTGATACTAGATATCTGTGTATATTGTGTGATTGTGTCCTTCACCAAAAAAGGGTAAATAATACTTGTTTCCTTAATGTTAGGTTGACTAAGCAACACTGCCTTTCATGCTGTGAGTGATGAAATGTCAATGGTGGTTACTTACCATGTGGAAGGCACTAGTCTAAGTGTTGATTTTATGTTTTATCTTACTCCACAGTTCTCATGTTAACTGAAAATTCTATTACCTGCATGATATGTCAATCAAAGGCAGCATAGCTCAGCTTGGCTGGGTTCAAAGCCCTGGCCGCTACTTGATAGCTCTGTGCCCTTGGACCAGCTACTCAACCTATTAAAGCCCCTGTGGTTTCTTCACCTGTAAAACTGGAGTAAAATGGTACCTGACTCAGGATGTTGTGAGGATTTAGAGAGAGAATCTAGGTCAAGGACTTAGGTTCATACTGGGTACAGATGAGTCCTCATTAGATGCTAGCTGTTGAAAACAAATAGCTCCGATTTCCTATCTGCGTTGTCCCTGCTTTATGTGATTATAGTTGATGTTAACCAAGGTATTTGGAGAGTTGAAGGGTGAATCCTGGGCATTTATCCATAAAGTATCACACTTGGTTTGCTAACGTCTCTGGTACGTTGGTGAAAGAGGTCTGCACCTCTCAGATTGTGAACAGATGCCGCGCGTGCTCCAGGGCAGGTCCCTACGTTCTGTCACTGGTCCTTATACCCCTCTGGGCCGCAGGGGAGCCATGGGACAGCTCATGCCTGAAAATGTCCAAGTACAGTGATGTGAGTAAAGAGACCTTGACCTGTGTCATTCACGTGAGTTGAGTCCGTGAGCTGCTGTGAGCGTTGATTGAGCTGGACCGAATCCATGATGAATGTCAACGTGTGTCCCAAGGATGAAAGCTGCCTTGTTCTCGGTGTCCTCCAGGCCAGCTGGTGAGCCAGACAAAAGTGGAAAAGGCCAAAAGGCTGCAGTGTGACCCTCCTCGGAATTGCTAGAGGGAAAGATGTTCTGAAAGCGTATCATTTTTCTCAGGTTTTTTCTAAAGTGCTCACTGGACTTTGGGAGAATAATCTAGTGAGTCCTTGGGACCGGCTAGGATTTAGTCCTAACCTTACAAGGAGCATGTGCCATACCCATGAGGTGTAGGGGCTGCATGCCCTCTTTTGTCCAGTCCTCAAAAAAAGACCTCTAGCATTTAGAACCATAGGTGAGCAGAAATGCTCTGTAATGACTTACTCTTCATTCTAAGGCAAATAGCAATTTATGATCTTAAACAGTAAATATGGTGGATTTGCTTTTCAAACTTATTCTGCTTTATGCTTACAGTCCTAAGTGTAATGAGGCCGAAATGGTGCCTCAGGATGGCAGGTGGGGAAGAGCACAGGTTGCCCACCCATGTCATGGTGCTTTATATTCTCCATGTTGGTGAAGAACTCACATTTCTTACACCACAACCGGACTAACAGAACCATCACTTTTGTTTCAGTGTCACACAGTGAGTTTAGTATGCTTTTGACAGTTCTTCAAGAGTTACAACAATCTCAATCCCCCCACCCTTATGTTTTGATGTTGGAGATTATATCAGGATTGAACTTAGTCAATCCCAGGACACTATTTCTTTTCTCACCCTGTTCCTTCATTTCCTCTGCCAGTTATTCCAGGTGAAGTAGTACCCTCCAATGGAAGAGATAATGGTGTCCAGCTCTGTTCAGGAGCCATGGGGAAGACAGATTATGGGGCTTTGCTCTTCCCTCCACCGCAATTCCAAGCAGAGCAACTACCCTTTTATCTGTTTGACATATTAATATGGCTCTGCTTAAGACTTGCTTTAAAGAAGAGGTTCGGTAACTACAAGAGATTTGCATGCAAACCACCAAATAGCATGAGAGTAAGTCTATGCTCCTGCTTTTCATCAGATGGTACCTCGTCCTGAATCATGGAAACTTTGCATGCCATTGCTGGTGGAGTACCTTCCTTGCACCCACGAACCCCACACTACCCACCCACCCGAATCAGACCCATAAGGAGATACCTCTAGTCACCCCTTCTTTCAGTAGGAGCTAAGGAAACCAGACCATCCCCTTCTTCCCCAACACCCACTTCCCAAACCCAGACTCCCGGCATTGAAAAGGATTTGCATCCAGAGGATTTGTACCTTCTCGTATCACTTTGCCCAGGTGATCCCTTTTGGGAGGAGAAAAAGCATCTCACCCTCACACTCACTCTCTGCTTCTTCTCAGTACATGGTTGTGAGGCACTTGATGTCCCCAGTGAATGGAAAAGGGACTTATAGGGTCAGTGAGCAGCTAAACTGTTAGACCACAGTGACTGAAAGTGGAACCACAAGTATAACAAATCCGGCTTGTCACCATTTGCTTAGTAGGAATTATTTAGTTAGGAACCAGAACGGCCGGTTTTGCTAATCTTGTAGTGTAAGACGAGCTGTAATGAATTAGAGCAGCTGTGATTTTTAGACCCACACCTGAGGACTAGACTTGATCCAGAGTGGGTTTTTTTGTTTGTTTTTTAAAATATCCTCAAGGTTTTTATTTATTTATTTATTTTTGGCTGCATTGGGTCTTCGTTGCTGTGTGTGGGCTTTCTCTAGTTGCAGCAAGTGGGGTCTACTCTTCGTTGCGGTGCGCGGGCTTCTTATTGTGGTGGCTTCTCTTGTTGTGAAGCACGGGCTCTGGGCACGTGGGCTTCAGTAGTTGTGGCACATGGGCTCAGTAGTTGTGGCTTGCGGGCTCTAGAGCGCAGGCTCAGTAGTTGTGGTGCACGGGCTTAGTTGCTGCGCGGCATGTGGGATCTTCCCGGACCAGGGCTCGAATCCGTGTCCCCTGCATTGGCAGGTGGATTCTTAACCACTGTGCCACCAGGGAAGTCCCCCTATTTTTCTTCTAGAAATCCTGATTTAAACACCTATCAGCTGTGTGTAAGAGTGTTTATTTCCCTTCATTCTAACTGATCCTGGGAATTAGTCAATTTTTTAAGCTTTGCTATAAATCTAATAGGTGGAAAATAACATCTTATTTTAATTAGCATTTGATTATTAATGAGCTTAAACATCGTTTCCTCTGTTTATTACTGAATGTTTTCTATTATAAGTGACTTATTCTAGTCTCTTGCCTATTTTTACATTTTAGTATTTATTATTCCCCCTGGTGATTTTGAAGGGAATCTTTGTATAGTATAGATACCTAATGTACCCAGTTTGTCTACCTCAGCTATTTAAGATGAGACATAAAGTGGTTACATATTTGGGCCCTAAAACCAAACAGGCATGGTTTGAGTACTGTCTCCACCATTTACTAGTTGTAAGACTTTGGTCAAGTTTCTCAACCCTCTAACTATTAATGTCCACATCTGTAAAATTGGGACAGTAATGGTGCTTATGCTACATAGAATTGTTGTGAAAATTAAATGAGAATGTCCTCAAAGTGCTTTAAGACAGTGCTTGGAGTATTGAAAATGCTCAATAAATGTCAACTATCATTTTTTCCCAATGATAATTCCAGAATCTAATAGTATAAAGAAAAGGCTACACTCCTGACCATTATTATTATAATTACATGTAACAGTGACTTTCTTTGTTGCTAAATTAAACTGAAATGGAACTTGTGCCCTTCCGAAAAATTATATATATATATATATTCATAAAGTTATTTTATGCTTGAGCATGTGTAGTTTGTTTAGTTGGTTAGAAATCGGTGCTAGGACTTTCAGTCTATGTGGCTATTAGTGCTGATGTGGACAGCCTTCTACCCACCTCAAATACATAGAAATGTAAGATAAAATATGTATGAGATGAACAGAAAGGGAGATCCCAGGTGTTGATACAAAAAAATTTAATGGCAGTGAAGTAAGGTCGAGGTGAAGCCATGGTACTCCACGGGGGTATCCGATGTGGAGTTTTAGGGGCCAGGCACTGGGATTGTACCGCTGACACAGGAAGTAAAGATGAGCTCTCTAGTCTGCAGTGGGCAGAGAATTGAATCAAAACACCCTGAATAAAGTTGAGAGCCTCAAAACTGAGACCCATCCTCTGGAGCTAGAAAATCTACACCTTAGCCAATGAAGTGTCAAGGAAGTTGACCATAAGGCTGGGCAAGAAATATACAAATATTGGACAAAGTAGGCTCTCATGGACTTATTTTTTAAGGATGCAAGGAAATGATTCATCAAGATGACATGCCAACATGAGACTGTCTGCACCTAACAACGTAACTTCTAAATACATGAAACAAAAATGGACAAAATTACAAGGAGATGTTATTGATACATTCATTTCTAAAATGGGGATTTTTTAAAAACACGTCTCTCAGTAACTAAGAGATCAAGCAAACAAAATATTAATAAGGATATAGAAAAGTTGAATAACCCAATTGATAAGTTTGATCTGATAGACGTATATGGATAACTGTATCCAATAACCAGAGAACACACATTCTCTTCAGTACACAAGAAATATTGACCAAGATTGATGCTTACTTGGCCATAAAGAAAATCTCAGCAAATTCTAAAAGAATATTTTGCAAGTGTCTTTGTCTGTTCTGGCTGCTATAACAAAATTATCATAGACTGGTGCCTAATAAACATTTATTTCTCACAGTTCTGGGAGCTGGGAAGTCTAAGTTCAAGGCACCAGCAGATTCGATGTCTGGTGAGGTCCGTTTCCTATTCCATAGATGGCTGTCTTCTGCTGTGTCCTTACATGATGGAAGGGGGAAGGGAGCTCTCTGGGATCTCTTTTAAAAGGGCACTAATCCCATTCATGAGAGCTCCACCCAAAGGCCTCATCTCCAGATACCATCACCCTGGGGATTAGGTTTTAACATATGAGTTTTGAAGGGACACAGACAGTCTATGGCAAAAGGTATCTTAGTTCGACTAGAGAGAAGATGGGTAGGTAAGGCTGCAAATGTAAGTCTGGGAGAGACTTAAACGTCAGGATTTTGACAGGCAGAGAGCTACTGAAAGATTTGGAGCTGGGAATCCTCGGGGATCTGCATTAAGAGATGTATCTAGAATTGAGGCCAACTTCCTCCCTTAATTTTCAAGAGCTAATGAAAAAGAACCAGCTCCAAGTAATTCATGAGTTCATGCAAAGTGAAGGCCAAATGATGTCACCGAAGCCTGCAGTTGTTCAAAGAAAGTGAAGTGGGAGAACTGAGCAGAACACAGTAGACAACATGGGCAGTGGACACAGAAGAACTCGCACGACGGGGGATCAGCGCCATGTTCACGAGGTGATTTAATTCCAGAAAATCACCAGTATCCTCATTAAAATAACTTAATTTGGTTTTGTTGTTATTGTTGTTTTGAATTTAACCTGATTTTGGATTTATACTTAGGCTCTGATGGCATTAACAGTTTATGCCAATTTTTATGTTTGCTCATGTAATAGACATAAAGACAACTTTGGACGTTTGGGATAATTTTTCCAGATATTTATTCATGTTCGAGAAATTCTGGTCTAGCTGATGCCCCTCATTTTACAGTTATGTAAAACGAAGCACAGAATGGTGACTAATAATAATAGTAACTATAATAAAAATTATTAAATATGACTTACTTTTGGTTCATATCTTGTATATTGGTCATTATGCTAAGTGCTCTCCATGCATAACTTCCTGTGTACCTTGTAACTATGCTAGGCTGTGAGTGCTGTTTACTTTTCCCGTTGTGATGAAAAAACAGGCTTACAGGGATTCAGAAGCTTGTCCAAAGGCACAAAGACAATAAACCTAGGAACCAAGTTAGGATCCCAAACCTTTGTAACTCCAGAGCATGTGCTCTTAATCACCTAGCTATACCGGCTTCATCTGGCCACACAAGTTGAAACAGCCAAATTTCGATCCAGGATCTCTTGACTTGTGGTCTGGTATATTTTCCACCTCACCCCAGGCCTCCATTTCTTTGAGAGTATATAGGTGAAGCCACAGAGTAGTTCAAGATCCTATTGCAAGAAAAATGTTTAATTAGGCATATCTACTGTGTCAGAAGTTTAGAATATTTAATCATATTTTTAATTTCATTTGGGAAAATCTTTGACTTTTCATGGAGCCTCTGGAATGTTTTAATCAGATATTTGACACATCTTTTGTTTTCTCTATCACCTGTAGCACAAACCAAGTATTCAGGTTATGGACCAGATATTGGTCTAATAAGTATTTGTTGGATGGATGAATGAAAATCTAGAACCTCTTTTCTACTTATGAACAGGTTAGATTTCAGAAGGCTGTTTTCAAGTACACTTGTATATAAGTCTATAATGACAAAAGTGGATTGAAGAAGTATTTCCCAAAAGTCCCCAGAAGTATTTCCAGTAAAGCTGGGTGTAAATCAACCAGTCCTGGAAAACTTTAAAATCAGGTCTATTTATCTCCTTTGATAATCTATCAAATATCTTTTCTATAACTGATTGTCTTGGTCTACTTTGAAAATCTTTTGAGGCAGTTAACCCTTCTCTTTGATATCTACAACTGTTTTAGTTATACCTTGGTTGAGGTCCTCACTTGATAAACCACAATATTAAATCAACCCTCCACTTACTCAGTACCTGCACCAGTGGAGATGAATGGGGTGGGGGAAAAACCATACGGAATGCTTGTATTTTAAAATCCATGATCACTGTATTATTAATTATAAAGGAAATAGTACCTTTACAGAGGAGGACCCTGGCAGAGATCACGTGCCCCATGATGTGATGCACTAAAAACAACACGTTTGTGATATTCTTGCCAAAAATATGTACCTGATTTAAATTATGAGGAAACAGACAAGCCCAAACTGAGGGACATTCTATGACTAGCCTTTTCTAAGGTGTCAAGGTAATGAAAGACAGACTGAAGAACTGTCCCAGATTACAGGAGACTAAGAAGACAACACAACTAAATAGAATATGGGATCATGGATTGGATCCTACTCCAGAAAAAGAACATTCATAGGACAGTTGGCTAAATTTGAAAAAGATCTAGTTTAGTGAAGAGTGGTGGATCAGTGATAACTTTCTGATAGGGACAGTTATACTGTGATTATATAAGATGTTAACATTTGGGGAAGTTGAGTGAAGTGCACATGGAAATTCTTTGAACTATTTTTGCGTCTTTTTGTAGTTCTGAAATGATTTCAAGATGAAAAGTTAAGAAATGAAAAGAAAAATATTTTTAAACTGTAATCACTAGCCTTGGATGTTGCTCAGCCATCATACCCTCTGCCCCTAAAGCATTCACTCTTCCAAACTCCTCAACAGTTATTTCATACACTCTCCTTTCTCTTTAGCCCTTCCATATCTTCCCCCAAATCCTTCACTGTGAATATAGAGGCAATCAGGAGAATTTCCACAGCCCCACCTCCCAGCACCTGAGACCATTTACTCAGCTCTCTGTCCTGTCTTTGTGGATGAACCGTCCCTGCTCCTAGCCAAGGCTGAGCCCTCTACTGTTCACTAGAGCTGATCTTCTCTTATCCATACGAGAAAATTGTCCCAGCTAATCTTCCCCCTGTCTCTTGCATTACTTTTATCTTTCTCTCTGCCAGATAATTCCTGGAATCATAGAAACATACTGTTATTTCTCCTGTCTTAAAAAAAAAAATCTCGAGCCCACTTCCCCCTTGAACAACCTTCCACAACATTTCTCTTCTTCCCTTTATCATAAATCTTTTGAAATTTGTTTATAGTTACTATCTCCAATTTCTTCCCTCCCATTCTTTTAGGGAAGCCTTCCAATGGGACTTTTGCCCCACTCCTCCACCAGACTGCTCTTACATGACTGCTAACGGCCTCCATGCTTCTGTATCCAGTGGTCAGTAGCTGTCCATCCTTAAATGACCACCAGCGGCTTTTCAGAGGTTGAGCCTTCTCCCCAACTTGAGATCTATCTTCCCTAGGCCTCCAGGTCATTACCATCACCTGATTTATCTCCTACCTCACTGAGAGTTCCTTCTTAGTATGCTTTGCTGGTCCCTCTTCATTTTCCTAACCTTTTATGTTGGAGTGCCCCCAAAGCTCAGAGCTTGGTCCATTTCTCTTCTTTATCTGTATTCACCCTCTAGGTGATCTCATCCAATCTCACAGTTTTAAATACCAAATATATGCTGATGACTTCAAATTTAAACCTACAGTGTGGACCTCCAGACACTATATCCAACTGCCTACTCCGCATCTCCTGATTGGATCCCCAGTAGGCTTAATGGGTCTAAAACTGAACTCTTGCTGTTCTCCACCCCCAAGCCTGCTTTCATCTAGTCTTCTCCACGTCAATTAATGCCAGCTTCATCCTTCCGGTGGCTCAGGCCAAAGGCCTTGGAGTCGTCCTTGCCTCTTCATTTTCTCATATGCCGCAAAGAATGTCAGCAAATCCTTCCAGCGCTACAATAAAAATATACACAGAATCTGATGCCTTCTTGCTGTCTCCACTGCCAAGACCTTAGTCCAAGCCATCATTGTCTCTCACCTAGATTATTGAAACTGACTCCCAACTGGTCTCACTGACCCTGGCTTTGCTCTCTTTTGGTTCAATCATGACAGCAGTCAGAGGATCCTTTTAAAACATAAGTCAAATCCTGTAACTCCTTTGATTAGACCACCTTCCCTGCAATGATTTTCTGTACCACTGATGGTAAAAGCCAGCCCTCTGTGTGATCAGGCCACCCTGACCTCATCTGCTACTGCTCTGCCCCTAGTTCTTGGATTTATCATGTTGCTCTTGAAAGTGACACATGCACCTTTCCCTCGGGACCTTTGCACTTGTTCCTTCTGCCTGGACTTTTCTTACCCCAGATATCTCACGGCTTGCTCCACTTCCACTCCCTCACTGTCAGCCCTCACCTCCCTCATGTGTCTATGCAAATGTTTCTTTCTTAGTAAGGCCTTTCCTGGTCCCCTTATTTAGAATTTCAAATCCTCTTCACCCTTCTCCCTGCAAAAGGATGCGCACATACTACACAAAAACAAACTTCTATTCCCCTTTCCTGATTTAATTTTTCCCCCTAAGACTTATCAGTATGTAATATAGAATATACTTATTTATATTGTATATTGTCTGTCTCTCTTAACTGGAATGTCAACTCCAAAAGGTCAGGAACTTTTGTCTGATTCATGCACTATTGTATCTCCAGTGCCTCTGATGGTACCTGGCACATAGTAAGTGCTCAATAAATATTTGTTGAATGAATGGATGGATGCATGACTCTGTACTGGAACCTCAACACAAGCCTTAGTGAAACAGGCTTTGAACCAATAGACTTATCCATGCCTTGCAACAACTTTGAGCAGTAATTTGCCACAGTATGTTATTACTCAAATTCTTAGCTTTCTTCCTCTAAATTAACATTAGACATCCAACATTTATCACACCAAAGATTTTTCCCTAGTTTCTTGCAGATGATGATGTTAATGATGATGATGATGATGATAATGATTACATAGGTAAAGCCTGTTTCAACATTTTGCATCGATTTGTTATCAACCTTTCAGTATCATCTTTACTGTCAAATCTTCATCCAATATGCACTAGTAATGGTCATTATTTTCTCATTATTCTTAAGTTTTAAATTTTTCTCTTCTTTCATTTCAATTATAATTGCATGCTTCTTCCTTTAGGTTATTTCAACATTCTTAAGTCTTTTGCACTGATTGCATGTGCTAAGGTTAATCATGTTTTTAAACCTGTGATGAGTTCCATGTTTCTGTGCAAACACAGAAAACTTGCCATAGACCAGAGGTTGTAAATTAATGACCTCTGGATGAATCACTTACAGAGTAACCAATATGACATTTAATATTTTTAAATTCATTGCCAATATTTTTAAAAATCAGATGATTTCCAAAAAACATCAGATTTTTGGTTTCTCTTGAACAATCAAATTTGCCTTCCTTCTGCTACTATCTTTAGACAAGACATACATTTTCCAGTGTGTGTCAGTTCCTGCCACCTACACTTGGCCCATTTAGCTCAGTTTAGTTACCTGCCTGGTCCCTGGAGGTATTTGAGATGGAATCAAACCATAGGCAGGGAAATGGCTTAGAGATTAAAACCCTGTGTGCTCACTGTTGCCACCTGCTACAGTAGGCAGAGTTGTATACTTACTCTGAACCTTTGCTTCCTCTCTCTGAACACTTACAAAATGAAAATTTATAAATTCAGTAGCTTCAGTGAATCTACCACTGGAAGTAGTTTTGGAGAAGTTCATGGATTCTGGTACTTGTTTCTTTTTTTATTCTTAATTTTAAAATATATATATTTTTGTTTATCTTTCATTTACCCTTCATTTCTTTTGATTTACACGGGAAGGAGCAATGAGATGAGAAAGGAGATGAGATGGCAAAGGATTCTTCTCTCTCCCATGTTCTCATTCCTCTGACTGGAGTCATAAAGGACTAGGAGGCCTCTGTAAGGCCCACACCTCACTGTGTTGACAACTGACACAGCCCTCTGGAGTGGTAACAGGAACCACAAGTTCCTGTTAAACTACTCAGGTTAAAATGTGTAACCACTGGGGCATATATTTGTCACATTTTCTGGCTACTCTATAATTCATTTAAAAGAAGACTTCTGCTTGCTGGTTAACAAACACTCAGCCTTCATCTGTAAAAAGTACGTGGTCAGGGACTTCTCTGGTGGCGCAGTGGTTAAGAATCCACCTGCCAGTGCAGGGGACACAGGTTCGATCCCTGGTCCGGGCAGATCCCACATGCTGTGGAGCAACTGAGCCCGTGTGCCACAACTACTGGGCCCGCGTGCCACAACTACTGAAGCCCACGCGCCTAGAGCCTGTGCTCCACAACAAGAGAAGCCACCGCAATGAGAAGCCCGCGCACCACAACAAAGAGTAGCCCCTGCTCACCCCAACTGGAGAAAGCCCGCATGCAGCAACGAAGACCCAATGCAGCCAAAAATAAATAAGTAAAATAAATAAATTTTTAAAAATGAAGAAATATGTGGCCAAAGGACAATGGGAAAAGTCACTGAAGTTCAATCCTGATTGCTTTGGATTAGAAGCAAAGAGGCAGGATATGAATTGTTGTGGGCTAGACTATGAACTACACAAGAACAGAGAGTGTGTCCGTCTTATCCACCACTGTCCTCTCAGCGTCTGGCTGAGCACCTTGCAGAAAGTAGGATGAATGAGGAAAATAGTGAATGAATTTGGATGTTGGGATCACTGAAGGCAGAAGCTGGGCACTTTCATGGTCTTGCTGATGGAAACAGATCTTACACATTGGTGTAAATGGAAATGGATTCTAAATATTCTTATTTGGTTGAAGGGACTTCATTTTCAGCCATGATTTCCTTTCCCTGAATATGATTCTTCTCAAAATGGACAGAATTGAAAGTGTATGTGCCTTCTCTTTTGTTGATACTTAACCTTTACTGGGCACAGAAAAACAGGAGTAAAATATAGTCCTTTATTAGCTCATCTAATTTAAAATAATATGAATGCTAAAATAATATTATCTAAATATATTCCAGTACATGCCAAAAATTGATCAAATTGGCTCTTCTTCTTTCTCCCTCTCTTAATGTTAGATGTCAGTCCTTGAACTTCTGCTCACATGCTTCTAAGCGCTTCCCCCTCCTAGAGAGTTGACTCCATCCCATGGCTTTAGTTATCTCCATGGTGATGAGGCTCAAATCTGTATCTTCTGCCTTGATCTAGCCTCACACTCCAGTTACACAGCTTGCATTTTGCACAGGTGAGCTCTCCTGAGCCTTTTCCGTGTGGCCCTAATCTCATTGTGGTCAGGTAGAGTTCATCCTTGTCCTCCCTAAATGCCACATGTCCATCCAGGAGATCACTCTTCCCTCAGCTGACTGACCTCAAAGTCATCCTTGACTCATCTTCTCATTTATTTTCTATAGACAGTTAGCCTCAGAAACATCTCTTAGGTTTGTCTCTTGCCCCAATGCCCACTGCCACCATCTAGACCCGACAGTTATTGCCTCATACCTTGTCAGTAGCCATGGCTTCCTAACCCTTCTCCCTGTTTCCAATCATTTCCCATCCGTCCCATTTCTCTGCCACCAGACTAATCTAAAATCATCTATTTCATTGTTTTACTTTCTATTGTGTATGTTTCCTAAGATGCTCTTTACCTGGGTCTGTTTTGTGTCTTCCTTGGCACTTCATTGTACACAGTAAATACTTGCTTAATAAGTGAGTGATTGAAATCTGGAAACTGTGTCATATGAATTCACTGAAACTCTGCTGACTATCCTTTGGCCTAATACGCAGAGAATTAACGGGTGATTCATATCTCTATTTAAAGAATGGAGAACTTGACCAGAAATATTTTCATATTGCAGCTGCAGATAAACAGAAAAGACAAAAACTTTTCATCTGGGCCTTCGTTTCTTTACTTTAGAATAGAGTAAATGCCACTTATATCATGGGTTTGTTGGAGGTATTCAGTGTGATGCATTACGGCCCCCAGCTCAGGGCAGTAGTAGATGTAAAATCAATTCCAATTGAATCTTACTAAAAAACAAGATTGATTGATGGAATGAATTTGAATCAATATAATGAAATATTTAGGTATTTTATATAAATCACAATTTACAAATTCAGATTCAACTAAAATTTGGCACTAACTAGGACCACGGTGTTGGGTGTGTTAGCATATATCATCTCGTTTAATTTTCAAAGTAACCCTATGATATAGGTGGTATTTTCTCTAATGTACATGTAAGTTCAGGTAAGGAAAGGGAAAATGCCTCACTCAAGATCTGTTAGCGTATGCTGGAATCAGGATTTGTCTCTAAAATTTTTAATTTCAGGTCTTTTGCTTTTCCTGTGTACCATCCTCAAAGAGTTTTCTTATTAGTTTTTAAATTTTTATTATTTTTAGGTTTGCATTGTTAAAAGGCTCATGACTTTCCATTTTAATACTTGATTCACACTCTTTTTCTTTTATTGTTTTTTATATGCTTATTTAAAAATTCTTGGCCTTGTATTTGTATTCTTGGTGGTTGGGAGTGTCTCAGACATGGTCTCAGCTGCAGCAGCAGCATATCTGTTTACAAAAGTTGAGAAAATATTGTATTTCCAGTGTAAGTTGAATGTAAGTAGCGTACATGTGAAGTTGAATGTAAGTAGCGTGCATTTCAGCCTGCATCTGTTTTAATGACTCTGTTAGTGCAAATGGGTTATTAAATGTCAGTGAATATCTAGGGAGTTGTTTTAAACCAAAGATGTGCAGATGCTCTACTTCCGAAATGGTCATAGACCACATACTGTGCTGGATTCAACTTTTTAATACTTAGAAATATTGCAGAGATAACATTTTTATGTACTTGACATTTTGTGAAAATAAAATTTGCAGCTATGAACAGCCCTCTTCCTTTTATAATCTACCTGGCAATAATAGCTATAATTAGCTTTCATTGCACCATTATCAGAAAGGGAAAGTAAAATTAGCATTAAACATGTGTGAAAGTCGGTCTTTATATGGCAGCTGCATATATAAATTCTCTGGGAGAACTATCATGCTTAGAGAGTGCATTTTAGAGGTATATTTAAAACATCTAATTACTTTTGCTCTTTGATTTAACCTTTAAAGGCCATATTGTTCATAGAATCAATTTGCCTTCTCAACTAACCAAATATTTATTGAATTTGTCCTGTGAGCAATGAATTGTGTTAGGTGCTAGGAGAAGGTGCAATTCCTGTCCTCCAGAAGCTGACATTTTAGTTGGGAGATGCCCACACTGTACATATGCTGGTCCCTCTATCTGAAATGCCCTTTATCACTCTCTCTCCCATCCTTTGCCTGACCAGCTTCTAAGCATTTTGGAGATTCAGCTACACATCTTCTAAGACACCTTCCTGCCTGCTTCCCCACTCCCCTGTCATTGGTACCCTGGGCATCTCTCTATCACAGTGTTTGTCACAGGGTATGATAATTGTTAGTGTGTTTGGTAACCTCCCAGATTGTGAACTCCTCGAGTTTATGAGACTGAATCTTTTGGGTTTGTTTTCTGAGGGCTTGGAACATAGTATGTTCCTAATAAGAGCTTGATGAATGAACAAAGATGCCGCAAACACATAGATAGCTAGTCATAGAGATGAATTGACAAAGAAAGGTAGCATGCAGTCAATGTAAAGAAGAGCTTATAAACAAACACTGTAGGTTTTAGGAGAAGAAAGACTAGATTGATGGTCAAGGAAGGATTCTTGACTGGGGGCTCCTCCATGGGCGTGTGGCATTTGCCACGCGGGGCCCTGTGCTCAGAAGGGCTCTGCACTTGGCTTAATGTTCTGCTGTCAGGGTCTGAAAATTCTTAATCATTTTTGAACAAAGAATCCCATTTTTTCATTTTGCCAGCAACCACCAGAAGCTGGGAGAAGGGCATGGAACAGATTGTCCCTCACAGCCCTCAGAAGGAACCAACCCTGCTGCCATCTTGATTTCGGACTTCTAGCCTCCAGAACCATGAGACCATACGTTTCTGTTATTTTAAACTACCCAATCTCTGGCACTTTGTTACAGCAGCCCTAGAGCACTAATACAGACCCTAAAAGAGCTCCCCATTGCTTGCTGGGTAAAGCCCAAAGTGCTTAACACAGATAGAAGACCCACCACCATCTGGTCTCTGCTGCATTCTCCAGCCTTTCCTCTTTCTTTGCATCCTCCCCCACCCCACCCCTACCCCCAGCTGCCTTGCTCTCTTGACTGCAGGAGTGCTCAGCTGTATCAGGTTCTAGATGTTCCTTGCTTTCTGTCACCTACGATCTTCTGCACATGCCAGTCCCTTGTGGTCAGAGTACATTTCTGCCTTTCCATTCCATCTCATCCTTCAAGTCTCAGCTTAGTCCTCTTCATTTATTTATTCAACAAGTCTTTTCGAAATGCCAGGTATAGTATTTAGAAGTTAACAAAACAAACACAGCCCTTGGCCTCATGGGATTCCCAGTCTCTCAGGAGAGACCAGTGTCAAATGAGGCAACCGTGGACGAGCAACGCCTGCAGAATGTTGGAGGCCATTGAATAGGTGGACTGTGGACAGTGCCCAAGCACACACGACAGAGCTGGACCCCAAACCTGTAATGAGGGAAGGCAACACGCAGCAATTCAAAGCCCACCATAGACTCTCAGCAAAGCTCAGACCTCTGAGATAGCACGTATCTTTGAAGGCAGTGGTGCAGGATAGAGCAATCAAACAGAAGCTTTGGTAGAAAGCTTATATAAGGAGCACAAGACGTTCCTAACCCCATCCTGACCCCTACCTTGCTATAAAAGAGGGAGATTCATAGAAAAAGAAAGAGCTTTGGGTTATTTTAAAAAATGATAAAAGAAATAAAATGTTCAATAGAAGTTTTGAAGAAAAGGTTAAAAATCTTCCTTGACAGTAGGACAGGAAGGTCAAGAGGCAGAAAATTAGAAGATCAATTCGGGAAGCCCAACATCCCAATAAATCTAATCTCAAGGAAAAAGAACATTAAAAAAAATAAGGAAAGGAAATAAGAGAGAAAAACGGAGAGAAAACTTACCAGAACTGAAATATTTGAATTTCCAAATTAAGAGACCACTGAGTCCCTAGCACAGTGGATGGAAACAGGCCCACTTTAAGACATATCATAAAATTTTGGAATGTCAGGCATATAGTAAAAACCCTAAATATTTCCAGAAAGAAAAAGTGACATGCAAGGGACCATAAGTCAGGACCATAGGTCAGCAGATCTCTCAACAACAACACTGGAACAATTTCTTCAGAATTTTGAAAGAAAGTGATTGTGTGGACTTCCAAGAATGAAGGTAGACTATGTATGTTTTCAGCTATAAAATGTCTCGAGAAGCTTCTGTCCCATGCAGTCTTTCTTAGGAATCTACTGGAGGATATGCTTGTTAAGACAAGGAAGTAGACCAAGAAAGTGGAAGGTCTGTGGTCCAGAAACAGAAGATCCAACCCACAGGGAGAAGGGGATTCCTAGGATGATGGTGAAGGGAAGCTTCTAGATGGCAGCTGGAAAGCAGGACCAGGCAGCAGGATGGAGGACTCTGGGAAGGACCTCTCCAGGAGGAAAAGAGAGGAATGGATTCATTTCCTGGTTTTTCAAATTGCATTTTAGCTCTGTTGGAGAGTTTGGTACAGAATTAGTAATATGCACGTAGAAACCTAACAAATGAAGAAAGCAAGATACGAAAAAGGAAGTATAAACATTGTGCTCTGCATAACTCAGCTATGAATATTTACATAGTCATTGTCAAAACTGCACGTTGGTTTAAAGGTATTATAACCTGTTTTAGAGGATGGTACACACTGGGGAAGGGAGAGGGTCAAATCTTCACCTCCCAAGTAAGAAGTTAAAAAAAAATTGAACCTGAACAATCAAGACATAGTATAAGCATAGCCTCTAGAAATATGAAGTAGCAGAAGAAATAGCTAAACTGTTGAAAATAATTGTTTCTGGGGAATGGGAATCAGAGGTAGAGAAGGAGTGTGTCAGGAGACTGGTGTTTCATTATAAACCCGGAGGTAACGTTTGACTTCTAAAACGATGCACTAAAACGATGCACGTGTATTACTTTATTAAAAAATTCAAATGTGTGTCCACACAAAGTGTGTGCACAAATGTCCATAGCAACATTATTCATAATATCCAAATGGTGGAAACAACTCAGATGTTTATCAGTTAATGAATGGATAAATAAAATGTGGTGTATCTGTAGAGTGGCTATTATTCTCCCATAGGAAGGAATGAAGTACTCATACATGTTACAACATTAATGAGCCTTAAAAACATTCTGCTAAGTAAAAGAAGCTAGACACTAAAGACCACATATTGTACAGTTCCATTCATATGATATGTCCATAACAAGAAATCTGTAGGGACAAAAAATGCAATAGTGGCTGAGGGTTTGGGAGGTTGGGGGTCAAATGGAGAGTAACTGCTGGTGCTTTCTTTTGGGGGATGATGAAAATGTTCTGGAATTACATAGTATGATGGTTGCCCAACTCTGTCAGTATACTAAAAGCACTAGATTTCACTTTTAAAAGGTGAATTTTATGGTATGTGAATCATATCTCAATAAAGCCGTTATTAAAAAAATAAAGGGGAAATGGGTTGCCAGAGGATAGAGTTGGAAGATAATATTTTTTCGAAATAATTCATTGCATCTTTTGAATTTTGAGCCATGTGCATATATTATTAATCAAGAAATTAATTTTTAAATTTAAATGAGTATTATTTAAAACATGATGAAAGAGAATATCATAATCAACACTCATGTATCCAACACTTATTTTTGCCAAATCTCAACATTTTGCTGTGGACATAGTTGAATTCTTCTGTCTACCTTCCCACTACCTCCCTAACTTGCCAGAGTAACTGTGTTCTTGAATTGGTATTTATCATTTCTCAGACATATTTTTATTATAAACACACACATGTACAGACATATCCATAAACCACACTATAATAGTTCTTTAAAATGTATACAAATATACTAGTATTATTCTGCAACTTTTGCTTTACACCAACTTTATATTTTCAAAGTTTACTCTTACTTAGTCAATCTAGTTCTAGTTCACTCATTTTAACTTCTAGATACTGTACTGAACCACAGTTTATATATTCATTCTCCTGTTATTTTCATATTTTTGCTGTCAAGCAAAATTGCACTAAACATTCATTCACTCATTCATGCCATTCCATAACTGGGCACTGGTACTGCTCCAAGAGCCAGTAAAGACCTGCCCAAAGTTGAGCTTATTTTTGGGAGGAGACAGTAAACTTAATCTTTAACATGTATGTTAGAAGGTGTTAAATCTGTGGAAGAACAGAGTGAGGATGATTGGAAACGACAGGAGTAGGAGTACAGTTTTAAATAGCTGGTCGTGGCAAGGAGTACAGTTTTAAATAGCAAGTCATCTGTTTCTGTGATACGGCTGCCTCGTAAACAACCCTGAATCTCAATTGTTTACAACAACGAACCTAGATTCCTGCGTCAGCTGGGATGGCTCTGCTTCAGAACATGGGTGAGCTGGAGTTGGCCTGGGCTGTGGGTTGGTTTCAGGTTGGCTTCATGCATCTCCTCATTCCCTTTGAACAAAGATGTGATTTTCTCATGGTAAATGTACTCAGAAGTCCAGGAGACCAAGTTGAATCATGTAGGCATATTCAAGACCTCGGTTTGTGTCCTGTCTGCTAACATTCCAAAGCTCAAGCAAGTCGCATGAAATAAGCTCAGGTAGGAGGAGAACCACGCTCCACCTGCCTGAGTGAGAGGTCCTGAGCCACCTCACAGCAAGGATGTCAGTGTATAATTCTATAGTGGAGAAGTAGTGTAGAATTGGAAACTATAATTTTTAAAAATTGAAGGAAGAAAATAAAAATAATACCTAATTCATAGGATTATTGTGAAGAATAAATAAAATAATGTATGTGAACAGTCTAGTCCAGAGCCTGGTATAAATATTAAAAGACTGGTTAACACATATAGCATTTACTATGTGCCACACACTCTTCCAAGTTCTCTACATGTATCAGTTGACCTCACCTTCACAACAGCGTAGAAAACAGACACTGTTCTTATCCCCATTTTCTAGATGAAGGAACTTAGGCCAGTGAAATCAAATAATTTGCCCGAGGTCACACAACTAATACAGTAGTAGAGATGAGATTTGATAACCAGACAAATGGCCCAGCATCTTTACTCTTAATCACTCTGCTATGATCCCCCTGCATGCCTCCCGGACCCCAAGTCTGGGTTAATGCTGTGTGTTCTCACGGGCACCCAGCTTTCCTTTTGTCATGGTTCTGAGTACCACTGTGAGGTCGCTTGTCTGCATCCTTGAATACAGTGGACATTCTGCAAAGGCGGAGATTGTGCTCTCCTTAATTACTCTCATTCCCTGCTCATCAAATATCAGGGGGAGGGGATGGGCAGTAGAGTGAGGCAGAGGCATTTTCCCATTTGAACAAAACCCACAGTGCATGAAGGGAAGTGGGGAGAGTAGAAGCCATTAAAGATGCTAGGAAAACATGAGATAATTGATGGAGGAAGGTATCTAAGTAAGTAGAAGATATAAGATCAAGATTAAAATGAGGAACTATTGACCTTGAGAAGATAGAAGAACACCTTCTCTTTTAAGAGTGAAAGGGAAGGAAAAGATGGGTCTTTTAATTTTTTTAATATTCCATAGGAAAACAAGTTGTCCCATTTATTGAAGAACTGGTTCTCATTTATTTTAATGCTTCCTTATGCCAAGTTCACACGTACACAGGGAATTGTTTTTGATCCATTCCCTTAACCAGTACATACTCTTTGTAGTATTTCTACTATAGCTCTGTAATATACTTTAATTCCTAGTACCCTTCTTGATATATTTCAAAACTGTATTTGGTTATTCTCATGTATTTATTCTTCCTTACATGTTTTAGATTTAATATTTCAAGGGCCGTAAAATCTGTTGGCATTTTAATTGGAAATGAATTGAATTAATAGACTAAAAATGGGGAAACTCAACATTTTCAAGAAAGTGGCCATGTCTATCCATATATTTTTCTATTTTTTGGTCAATTATTTTATGTCCATGTATAGAATTTTATAACTTTTTCCATATAGGTTTTGCCTATATATGTATTACAAATGCTACTACTACTACACAAATTGAGCCAGATATCATTTTAGGTAATTTGCAAGTATTATTTAATTTAATCTGTACATTAACCCTCTGAGAAAAGTGGCAATTATTATTCCCATTGAAAAGATGGGTCTTGTGAGAGTTGAGGAGGCTAGAGAAGGAAGCTCACACCAGATGACTTGGATCATCTCAATAAACAAGGGGCAGGAATATTGGGCCAGGAAAGGATGCAGGCTGGTAGAGAGGGAGACAGAGGCAAGAGGAGAGAGTTTGGAATAAACGTCTAACTTTTGGGTTCTGTGATCTCTTTAATACCATGATAAATAGTATGATGGACCCAGAAAAAAGCACATACACACAAAATCATGCATAAAGTGTTAGGGGTCCATAGACCCCAGGTTGAGAATACCTGTTCTCAGGAATTAATGAAATTGAATAAAAGCATTTCTAAGAAGTAATTTGAAGGCAAACAGTTTGAATTTATAGCATTTCAAGTCTATGTTTCTGGGACTTTCTTCAGCAACATTCAGTAGCCGGGAAGTAGCAGCTGATGCAGTTTTAGGGATTGAGGCTGTGAGCTCCATAGCCGCCCAGGGTGGGATAAAGTAAGGAGGGCAGTAGGGGTAGAGGGAAGGCAAAGCACAGGCCAGTTAAGAGGCAGAGGTGGCAGTAGAGGCATGTGGATGGTGGTGTAGGAAGTGGGAGAGGTCCTCTCTGGGTGTAGGCCATCAGGGGGGCATGACCTATAGAGGACGTAAGAATAATAAAACCAAAATCAGTCTGCTGTTTGTTATCATGATGCACAAGCAATTCTAAACACTGACAGTGATAAAGTTTTCCTCTCCAAACAAGCGTTGGTCTAAGACCTAAACAATTGACTGCCGCCGCCGCTGGGTAGCCTTGTGCCACTTGAGGCAGATAGAGAGATTATGATGGTGGGAGTGGTCCAGGATGTGGGTGAGGCAGTGGTGGGTGGCTGAGGTGGGGACCACAGCTGAGCGGGTGCTAGAGAGGAGGGTTCCTTCAGGTGGGTGTTTGCAAGCAGCACAATTCAATGGCTTTCATCTCCTAGAATCTAGATGTTGACTGGAATCCGATGAGCTTTTTTTTTTTTTTAACTTGAATCAGCTGCTAGGCATAACTGCACGTTTCACCCTCTTCAAACATCAGCTCTGTTCACATCTGCATCTGCCTCAATGTTCCACTGCCTTTTTCACCCCTTTTTATAGCAGATGGCATTTATTTACTTACATGCTTTTCTCCTCTACAGACTATGTGCTCCTTAAGAGCAGCGATTGTGTCTTACTCATTTCTGAATCACCAGTGCCTCCAGACAGGCACTCAGACACCTACTGAACCCATGCACAAGTGTATTTTGCTCTTGTTTTAGATTCCTCAGATGTCCAATGACCAGGCACCAGTAGACATCATGCTGCTGCTCTCCTCCCAGGTAAACGAAATGAGTCTCTGTTCTTCTTTATGAAGTGTTCCTGCCACACCTCCATTGCGTCCTGAAACCACAGGGATGCAATTAGGGAGATCCACAGTATCTCGCATATTTTCATCCTTAAGACCATCAAGACAGTATCTGTGCTGCTGCAGAGTCCTGACTGATGATTATTCACCCCAGAGTGAAAACCACCAGCATTTGGCTGCTTTGTAGTGTGATCAGCCCTGTCGCAGTGATGCATAGATGTGTCTCTGGTGTCCTGAAAGGGCTTAGGTGCCTCTTGAACCCCACCTCCTGCAATGAATTACTTGGGAGTAATTATGCAATGGAGAAAGCGTGGTCCAGTTCACCCCCTCAGTCTTCCCTGGGGAGTCACAAGAGAGTTGACAGTTCTCTGTGAGGTGAACCACTTCTACAACGGACTGAATCTCCACCATCTATTCCTATTCTTCTGCCCACCCTCTCCGCCAAGATGGCCCCTGTAGGGTTCTGACCAAGACACTGCCACACCGCTGACTAATGAAGTAGAGAAACCAGAACAGCTTGGTCTGATATTTGAGGTTGGAAGCAGGAACTTTCTAGAGGAGAAATCAAAGAAGCAAAAGGAGTATAAGGGCAGCCCCCCAACCATAGTACCCACTGGTGGGGTCCCAGGCCCCTCGCAGATAAAGAAGTGTATTGAACAATCAGGCATCTTCAACTCACCATCAGAGCTGGAGCATAGCCTCAGATTCTCATTCCTCAATAGCAGGCTGGCCGCTGGAGCTGCACACAGGCTCTGGGCAACACGGAGACAGACTATGTGTAATGTTTGGTCAACATTACTCAGGATACTATCCAACCTTCACATCCTCTGTTAGGCTGTGAGCGCTTGAGCGCTTCCATTTGAAGATGAGAATTAGCCCTCAGGACGAGCATTCGGGGTTTGGGCATAGAACTGAGATATTTTAATTCTCTTGCTAATTTTATAAAACGTGCATTCAAAAAATAAGTGTGGTCTGTAGGAAGGAATTTAGCAGCATTGGACTCTAGCAGCTGCCTAAGTGATCCGCTGGTGCTCTTTGTAGGAAGCGTCTAAATAATTGAAATCTTTAATTGGGTTAAAGAGATCCCTAGTACATAGGTGCTCTATAAATAAAAGAATGAGTAAATAATATGGTGACCTTCCCTTTCGGGCCCTTCCCCTTAAAGAGATCATTTTGTTTTGTTTGCACCAATAAGATCACTGTTCAGGGACTCTTGAGAGGGGTTTGGTTTCACCTGGGGTGGGGCTTTCCCAAGGAACTCCCTTTTAGCTTGTTTCAGGGACACTGCCACCTTTCCCTTGGCTCTTTCATTAAAAATGAATAATTTGTTTATCTTTGCTGTAAGTAGCTAGGCACCAGACCATTGCGTTCGCAATTAGGGGCAGAGCAAGAAGTCAAGGTAGCAGGCTGACCTTGCCTCGTTATCTGAAATCAACAGGTTTAAGTAGCCCAGTGCCTACAGGACAGCTAGAGGGGAAAGAAAGGGAAGGAGAGAGAAAAATGCTTATAAAGAGGAAGTGGTAAGAGGCTTCTGAATTTCAGTGTGACCTGTCAGGTGATTTTTGCAGGGGAGGGGACATGAGAAAAAAAAAAAAAAAAGACACGTTAAGTAAAAATGTCCTTATAAAGACAAAATCTATTTCTTTCCTGGCTGATGATTTGTCATTCTAGTCACTTCCTGCCTTGTGACCACACACCCGGGGTTGACAAAGTTGTTCTGCAGATCAGAAAGAAGGGGGTTTCTGGTCACATACCAGTACCACTGAGAACAGTTTTGCTACCAGGTAAATTTCCTTTGTCTTTTTGTCATTTCTAAATGCTTATGATGTTTTGCTTGTTGGGCGGCTCTGGTTCTGTGGATTGTGGATTTTGCCCGCAGGGGGCTAGAGATCTGAGCACCTGTCGCCCTTGTCCGCTATGAGCCGTGGCGCCGTTTAACTGCCCAGCGAAGCTCCAGCCACATCTCGTGGCCGCTCAGAGTGGGACCCTCCCCTCCGCTCTCTGGGGTGGCTTCTTCTCCAGTTATCTGCAGTTATCACCCCCCCACCAAAAAACTATGATTTTTGTTTCCTTTTTAAACCAAACTGTGTTCTGATTTATTTCTATTGCTTTATTTCAGGGAGGCTATTTACTATGATTTGATCTACTTTCAAATGTTCTCAGGAAAGTGGTTATTGATCGTTTAGATGGTGCTGCTTATTGGCCTAATAGGGATAGTTTAACTTTAGCTCCTGTGGTTCTGTTTTTCTAAAAAACTCCTTTACAGTACTTTAGTGGATGTACTAACATCTTGAGTCGTATGTTACTGAGTGTGATACTGGTTATTTGAGTGATTTTGGGTACCGACGGTTTTTAATGGGTGTGCTTAATAACCACATGGAATTAGAGGCTGCCTCGTCTCCATTTATTCTCTAAAAATAAAGGCAATTTGTGTTGCTTAATTGTACTGTTTTGTAGAATTGTCTGAACTATTTGATATCCTTATGATCATACAAATGACCATTAAGTTATGGAAGAAAGGCTTCAGTCTATAATCGAAATTCTTATAAAGTTGATATGGGATATTTATTCCAGAAACTTTATTGAAACATAGACTTTGAAACTTGTAGCATCAGCCTTTATTAATTACCGTTATTCAACAATATTTAGTACCATTGACAGATGATAAACATAAAAGCCACCCGGACTGGAAATGGATTCATTTATCCGCACACTTATCAAAACCCAATTTTTCTTAATCAAGTATAGCAACTTGTTTTCTAAAATTACCTCCTCAGGACAACTTAAAAAAAAAAAAACTGTCGTTAAACAAAGGTGATTTATCCACACGTCTTGATTTTGAATTTACGTAATTTATCATAATTGGTTTCTAGTAAATAAAATGGTTTAAAGAACATCTACACAGGCAAATTTCAATGGAATTAACTGCTTACCTATAAATGTGAATTTCTGAATTTGTAAAATGTGATCATCAATATTGTTTGACGCATCTCACCTGAATAGTTTTAAACTAGCAAAAATGTGGAGTTGAGGGAGGACTTGGACCCCTAAAAATAACAGATTAAAAATATGCTATGTCTTATTTTAAGTAAAAATATTGATGAGAATAAAATGAATTAGGATGCAAAGGTATGTCAGTATTTTCCTTACATTGGGAGGAAATAAAAATGGAATCAAGTTTAGATTGTTAAAGCATCAACCTGATGTGTTATAAAATATCCATTTCTCTTCATTCTTGTTCACTCCCAGCAACATCAGGGAAGAATCTTCTGGGTCTTGCCCTTTGAACAAGCACTGCTGAGGTGGGACATTTCATTAGCTATCCCAGGGATGCTTTCTTTTGTCACATTTGAAATTTTGTCTCCTTCATAAATTGTGCCTTGAAACAATCGGTAATTTGGGAAACAATTTCCGTGTTTTAAGGCCATTTCTAATTCTTTTGCTGAACCCTTTGGGGAATGAGAGGCCAACAAGTAACTTTCTCATTCAAATGTATCTATTTAAATTAGGACAGAACAAGTAGTAATAACACTTAATATTGATACGTACTGACTATGTAAGCCACTCTTCATGCATGACCTCATTTAATCCTCCCAACTACCTTTAGAGATGAGGAATGGGCTTAGATGGTTGAGGGACACGGCCCAAGGTCACTGGGTGAGGGGCAAGGGCGGTAGGTAGCCAGGATTTCAGGCTCCATTCTTCCTCTCTGTAAGCATCTGTCTCTTCCAGAGCCTATCTTCCCCACCAGCGTATTTTTCCCAGATGTACATCGTTATAGGCTTTTTGTTCTGAAGCTGACTGAAGAGATCTTAGCATTCATGATTTGAAGAGAGAAAGAAAGAAGACAACAATTTGCAGTAAACCCAGAAACTTTTTTATAAATAAGAGGTATCATTGTGGGTTTCATATAATAATAGAATGAAGTGTTTTCTTTTAAGTAATGCATAATTTTACTCAAGAATTGTGTGCCTTCACAAACCTGCCTCAGCCACTTTCCCAACCTTATTTCTTGTCACTTCCGTCTGCTCTAGCTGCCACCTCCAACCTCTCCCCCTCCCCCCTCCACTTACCCACATGCCAAGTGCACAAGCCCACAAACCACCAGAAAGTTCCATGCTCTTTCACTTCTTTTCGCTCCAACTGTCTTTCCAAGTGTTTTCTTCTTTATCTGTGAAACTTCTGGTCATTTTTTAAGGCTTATTTCAAGAAACCTGTCCTTTTGCAGGTCTTTCCTACTGGTTCTTGCCTCCACTGATTCTTCTGTGTGTGTTTGCTTAATGCTTTGAGTTTAGAGTAAGTAGAGCAGTAATCATATTGTTTTCCTTTCAAGTCCTTAATTTGCTGACAGCCTGAGCTCCTTCTCTGTCTCTCCTGGCATGTAGTAGGTGCTCATGATATTTACTGAATTTTTTCTCAGTTCCTTAGATATGCATAGAAGTCTTTTTTTAATTTCACTTGTTAACCTAATATTTACTGAGTTCCCCCAGTGACTGCTATGAACGGAGATATAACACTAGTACATTATTTTGCTTTCTAACATGCTTCCTTTTTGTCAAAGCGCTATTCTTCATTTTAGTCTCAAAGCACTAAATAGACATTGACTTCAAGGAATTTAAGAAATTGTCCAATGACCATAGCCAGCAGGCAAAATTAATCTTATTATTTTAGTTTAAATAACATTAATTGAGCTAAAACTTAGCTACCCTTACCAAAATTATGTACCTGATAATAAGCATATTGGATGACCAAGAGCCCAGGAACAGATACCGTTAACTTTTACTTATTCACTTTGCACCCTTCTCAGAAAATTCTCACGTCAACTTCTCCTTGTTACCAAAAAAGTGAAGGCTCCTCTGCATATACGGGAGAGATGGCAAATGAATTCTAAAATCAAGTTAGGTAAAATAAAACTAAGAAAATTTCTCCTAAGATTATATTTATGAAGAGTCAAAACTTTATAAAGTAAAATTATAAAATCTGATGACTTTATGACTAATAGATTTTATAGCAAAGTGACATTATTTAGATTCATCTAATTGTCTTCTTAGGATATTTTTTGTTTGCTAGTTTTACAACTCACAGATATCATCAAATGAAATGATTCTATTCCATCTGCGTATGAACCCTGCAGAAATAAAAATTAGAATTAGACTCCACCAAAATATAAAACTAATCAGTGTCAGCAGACTCCAAGAGTTTCAAGTTTCCCTATTTTGCCAGATGGCAATGCACTTGTTAAATCAAAAGAGTTCATGTTTCACATTGTTTTCATTTTGAAGTATAAGAAGTTACCACCCAATCAGATATTCATCTTCTAGAAGCATCTCCCTACAGCTGCTGTGACCACTGGGCTCCCCAGATGGCAATTCCCCGTTGCTTTCCTCAGTTGCCTCCTGATTGAACTTCCTTATGCTATTGACTGTTCCCGTTGTTTTGTTTGTCAATTTCAGTCATTACATCAGTTTTCCCAGCAATTTCATAGTCACTCCATCTTGTAAGATACTGTAAGCGGCAAATGGGGAACAAAGAATTTCAATTCATCATCCTAATAATAACAGCTTAGCCTTCTATACTACTATTTTGAATTGAGTGTTTTTCTAAGTGTTTTGACCATATTAATGCATTGAGTCATCACAACAATCCTGTGAGGTAGGTATTGGTGTTATCTTCATGTTTGAAGGCAAGTTAATCCATTCAAGTATTTTATTACTTTAATTTTCTACAATTGAATCAATTTTATATTAACTACTGAATTCCAGGGGAAACCTCCTGGAATAAACAGGCAGCAGGCCATGGTGCTTATTTTTACCTAGACCCTTGAAGTTGCACGCAGATAATAATAATTTATCCGAAATAAATGCACCTGTATCGTTAATGGCTTTTATTAAAGACTATTCTTTGTCAACATCATCATCATCAGTATTTACTCAGCCCCTCTGCACTTGACTATTTGCTTTTTACCAACTTATAGACCTGTGCATAGGTCACAAAACATGATATCTACCCTCAAAAGCTTTGAAAAGTTCTCAGTCATAGAAGATTAGAATACTTGAGTCAAGTGGCATTCCCATTTTCTAACTGTTGTGATTGATAGACACGAATAAATTAAACAATTTAGTATTTATACCCAAGCACACATCTCTATAATTACATAGTAATGACCAAATATAGGTGTCCTAAAAACTGTGGAAGAATGAAAGATTGTTTTAATTGTGAGCTGAAGAATAGAGGTAAAAAGTGACCCACTTACTGAGTTAAAATAAGTTTTGCTCGACTTCAGAGCCACGCCTGCCTCAGCCCCACTTTAAGTTATAAGGAGGCTTGTTTCTCAAATATGGTCAGTTGTTTTTTCTGGCGGAAGGAAAAGCTAAGATATTAAATTGAGGAACTTGCAAAGAAAGCCACAGTTTTGTGGTTGCAGCATTGATTCTTGTTTTAGTTTAGCACCAGTTCCACGGACAGATGGACACACTTGCATGCTCTCTCCATCTCTTTGTCTGTCTGTCTGTGTGTCCCTCTCTCCCCCCCACCTCTCTGTCTCTCTCTTTCACACACACACACACACACACAGACACACAGACACACACACACATCCTCTTGACTGGCTGAGCTAAAACGGAAAAGAGATTACATTCTCCACAGGCAGAAAAGCCAAGATGCCAAATTTGGCCGGCAAATTAATGTTGCATGTGAATTGCAATCTCGAAGATAATTTCTTTTCCTTTTTTCTCTGGTTGCACTTTCAAGAGGGAAGTGAATGAATGGACTAATTACTTTACAATTAAATAATACCCTGCATTTTGATTCCTCAGTCTGGTAGTTATCTCCAATATTTATCCAAACTGTGTATCTGAATGAATGAAGTAAAGAGGCGCACAAATGCATCTGTATAAAATTTGCATCCTCTTCCTTTTCGCCGTTCCTCAGGCAAAATTTAGAATTAGAACTGCATCTTTGTTAACCTCAGGTGTCACATTTTAAAATGTGGATCCTTTGCACCTCCTTGATGTCATGGGCTCACATTACTTTCACCAGGAGGGCCAGATTAAGAAAGAAGAGTGGAAAATACATTCCTTATGGAGAAAGCTACGTAATAGATGCAAAGGGAAAGTAAGAAAAAATGAGGAACGTGTATGCAGTTTTGCATTATTGAGCCCCGTTTTCTTCATCTCAAAGATGTAAATGAACTTTCCCTTCATTTCCAATGCTTTATAACATTAAATTTTTTTTTGCCTTTGGAAAGATGGAATATCATGGGCACCTTTGATGACTTTTTTCAGATTTTTTTCCCTTCCCTCATTGTCTTTCAAGTTGAGATTTTCCATCAGAATATCCCTGATGCTCTGTTTCTTTCCTGTGACCACAGAGGAAGACGGTTGGGACTCTTAAGCTGTCTGGTGATTGAATATAATGTATATAATATAAAATGTATTAAATATCATATATAATGTCAGTTTTTAAAGCTTGTGAGTCTGAGTGTCTGCAGTTTCTGTGCATGAGACAAACAGGTATGGTATAAAGAAAAGAGCAAATTTGGAGGCAAATTTGGATTCCTTTTCTAGCCTTTTACTAATCTTGGAGCCCAAGCAAGTCTCTTAAGCCTCCTGACGCTCAGTTAGTTCCCTCATCTCTGAAATAGGGAAAAGTACTATCTATCCGCTGGGTCTGCTCTTGGGTCCATTTCCCCTCCCGTTTCCCGATTTCATCAGTCTGTGTGTGTATCTCACTCTGCTGTACTCACCATCGCTGCTGACTTATTGAGCCCTCACTATTTGCTAGGCATTGTGCTAAGCTCCTGACATACATTTGCTCTTGTATTTCCACACAAAAGCTGCATGAGGTTGATGTTGTCATCTTCTTAGAACAGGTGATCGAACTGAGGTTCAGGGAGGGTTAAGTCCAAGGTTACAGAGCTAGTCAGAGCCGAGATTCACACCTTACCTCTTTTCCATTTTAATATTCACAGTTTCTTAAACATGTAAACCATGTCTGGTTTCATTGCATTGTATTTTCTCACATGATCCACTGGCTACTTTCTAATAAGTCTAAATATTCCTTTCTGTGATTGAATGTTCAATGATTATTCCTAATTTTCCATCAGGCGGAGATCCCAACTCTGCTTTTGATGGGTCTGCTGCTATACCAAACAAATAAATGCTTGAGGATATTATGGTACAGAGTTCTTAAGGGTTATGAAGCATTTAGGCTATTTAGTTATTTAAAATTTTGACAAAAGAAATGTCATAGCATATCCCATTAGTAAATTGGTATTGGTAAATATTTGCCAGCCAAACTGTGGCTTCCAAGAAAGTGTAGATAAATCTAGTCCATCAAATGAATACAAATTCCTGCCTCAGTTTATCTGTAACTGCTCGTTTTGTTTTTTATGAGAATGAGCTTGTCCTTAGAAATTCTAAAAGAACTACCCCAAGGAGCCCATAGAAAATGAGGTCACATTACTGAGAGTAAATAGAAGCTTCTGTTGTCATTGCTAGTATACAGATGTTAGCTGCATGTTGTCTTAGTGTTTTTCCATCAGCTCAGACCACAGCAGAGAAAATGCCTGGAGAATTCCGGAGTGGGTAAGAGATAGAGGCAGAGAAGAGGCCAGCAGACTCAGTCCCCAAGCATTGGTATGCCTGAGAGCAAGGAGACACATAGCCCAAAGGTCTTCATCACAGATACCCAAGATCTTTATTCATTTCATGTCTCACAATGAATGTGCAGGCTTTTCTTAAGATTGCTGTACATTTTCCCACTCTGGCCACACTTCCTCAACTGTCAGAAGGTACTTTCCACAATAAGTATTTCAGGCAAGACTAAGCCCAGAGCCCCTTGACCACTCAGCATGAGATCAGCCAATACCGATGCTGTGGGCTTCTAGTTGATATCTTCTAATTCCGCAGTTGCTTTTGAAACTGACTTCAGGGACTCTGGAGGAGAGATGTGGTACAAGAGCCAGAGCAACCAAGCTAAGATCATTTGAAGATAAAGCATAGGCATGAAATCTAGATTTACACCCACCCACACATGTAACATACATACAATTAAGTGTGAATTTTAGACAGTGACTCTATATAATATTTCATATAGTTTATAGTGGAAACTGGGTTTGTTCCCCAAGATAATTTTGTAAAAGTTCTGGTTCTTTTTTATTTTCTCCTTCCTTCCTTCTTCCCTCCCTCCCTCCCTTCCTTCCTTCCTTCGCCAAGCACTGTTGTATACAATTTAAACACTTTATCTAATTTCATTCTAACACAACTCTTATGGAGTGAGCACTGTGATTGCATTATTAATATCCCCTTTGCGCATATGAAGAAACTGAGGCTCAGAAATTTTAAGTAACGTGTACTCAAGCACACAGCCAGAAGCTGTTGCATCAGAAAATCCAGCATCTTTTCACCATACCATGTTGCTTCCTAGTTCATTCTTTTTTATGTATATAGCAAGCTTAATTTCATAAAGGAAGATAAGATCGTTAACGTACAAATGAGGTTTGTGAGACGCCTATGATGCCTTTTCACGCTTGCTTAGACTGGGAGAAAGTGGGTCGTGTTCTAGCACAGGTGAAGCTGTAAACTAAGCCTGTGCTGTTCTTAAAACGAGTGGAAGAAACTCCTCCCCTTATTCTCTCCATCCACATATTGAAGATGTAAAGTACATTTGATGGACTGTGCATCTCAGGGTTTTTTTTAACCTTTAAGTTGTTTAAATGTTCATTGACTTGTGTTTTTCCCATACTTTGGTTACACCAAACTAAGATTCCAGAAGCTCTACTCCTCTTTTCTGACGAGTCACTGACTCATTTGAGACTTTGGGGAGCAACTTCACTTTTCAGGACTCCCATTTTCCCGTTTTCTCACGTGGCAGGGCCATATTGTCTGAGGCTTCCCCAGTTCAGAGCAATGTAACCCTGGGCCAGTTACTTAAATCTCAGTTCCCTCATCTATAAAGAGGAAATCATCATAATGCTCCATAGAGTTGTGGTGGAATGAAATGTGATAACGCATATAAAACACTTAGCATTGGGTAACCACTCAGTAAACATTAGTTCGTCTTCCATTTGTACTTTAGCTATTGTTTTCTCTGGCTCCAACATAGATAAACTTTCTGTGGAAAGACTATGGGTTCATCATTCTACATGAATAAGGAAAAGACTGACTGATGTTTAAGCTGTCTCCTCCTCATCTGTGGAAACCCAGGTCACATGTCACTTCTCCCCGGGGCACCACGCTTGGCTCCCCAGGGGAGAGCTGTTTTCCCCATTCCTGTGGATCTAAAAAGTCCCCCTGTATTCTAGTGACTGGTGTCTCTCTCCCCTACTAAACAGGCCAGGACCACATCTTATGTTTGCGTCGCCAGCATCTAACCCACGACCTAGCATGTAGTAGGTACTTACTTGGCAGATGTTTAATGAAAGAAGAAATGTACAAATAAATATATGAATCTGCTTAGTGGTGGACACTTAGAATTACCAGAGGATGAATTTCATAATCCAGATAGTGATATGCAAATTACATTAAAATGAACTCTAACACCCATTCCTAATTCTTTCCTGTGCGTTCCTGGTACATTGAGATTGTGCATCTCAGCTGATTTTACCCTCCTTTCTGTCCTGCTCTGTCTCCACACCACAGCCCCTTTCCTCCCAGCAGGACTCAGCTCCAAGTCAGACACTGTACACTTAGGTAGAGAGACCTGAGCATCAGTCGCGGCCAGCAGGGTTTACAGAAACTGCCCAGCCCCAGGTTTTGTTACCTCAGCCAGAACCCTCTGGTGGCTGGAGGGTGGGGACCAGGGAGCTTCCCCAGCCTAGTTCAAAGACTGCCAAGGGACACTTGCAACGTCATTTTTCCTGCAAAGTGGTTTCATATAAACTTGATGCATCCACTTGCCTTGTTCTGTTGTTTGTATCTTTCAGTGGGAGGGATATGATAAGTATGTACACAAGAGTATTATTGTTCAACTCCTCAAAGAAGGTGATAGTAGACTTCTTTTTTTTAATGTTTTTTTATTGTGGTAAAAGTCACATAATATAAAACATACTATTTTAACCATATCTAACTCTACAGTGGCACTAAGTACATTCACGTGGTTGTGCAACTCTCACCATCATCCATCTCCCGAATTTTTCACCTTTCTAAGCTGAAGCTCTGTCCCCTTTAAACACTAACTCCCCATTCCCCCCACCCCCTGGCCCTTGGCATCTACCAATGTGCTTTCTGACTCTATGAATTTGACTATTCTAGGTACCTCGTATAAGTGGAATCAAACAGTATTTGTCTGCACCTAATGTATATTGGAATGCATTTTTAAGGTTAACTTAATATATGTCCTGCAAACAGATTGTACCTTCTTTTTTTCCCCCCTGTGCTATACAGTAGGCCCTCACCAGCCATCTACTTCATACATAGTAATGTACATACATCAGTCCCAATCTCCCAATCCATCCTACCCGCCTTCCCACCCTGGTGTCCATACGTTCGTTCTCAATAGTAGACTTCTGAAGCCCTGTATACCGTTTGTTTATGGGTTTGTTTGTTCATGGCTACAACTGATTTCCTACGTACTTATACTGCGTGCCAGCCAGGAGGCAGTGCTGTGAGATGATCTCATATAGTTTGTGATCTCATAATCTGCTGGAAGAAATGGAGATGTAGACATGGGGGTCTGAACCAGAGCTCAGAGGAGGAAGGACTCACAGAGCCCCACCCAACCAACAGAGGACAGAATGTCTGAAACCTTGCTGATCTCAGAAGTCTAGGGGTATCATTTTCATATTCATCTATGAATTTGGTGCTTTGTCTTAAGAACATTGTGCCTCAGCGTGAGTTATTTTAATGTGGTTTGCTTTTTGGTTGCTAAGAAATATCAGAGGTCCTTCCTGCAGAGTCAAAAATGAATGTACAGATGAATACAGAGGACGTTCACCTTGCCTCGGTCATTGTAACCCTGAAGGTGCCAATAGGATATGTGTGTAATATTGGGCACGTGTTTTTTGTAGCCCAGACCTGGATGCTGCCTTCTCAATACCTAGATTAAGTTCTCCTTCACGTGTAGGAAACATACATGAAATTATATTCATAAGATATTTGAAATCATGGGGGAATTATACTTTACCATATGTTGAGCAGGTCTTATTTAAAGAACAACATTCCCTCTTAGGTTTGAAAACTTATTATAAAGGAAAGAGGAGAAATAAGGAGCCTTGGACTCCAGTCCCAATGAGCTCAGTGACATTGGTCACATCCTCTAACCTGGGTGTTATTTCACTCCTCTGTGACAGGAAGAGTGGCCAGATAGAAAACCTGGTGCCTTTACCTCTACATCCTGTGACTCTGTTTTTCTTGTGTTATCATTTAAGGAACTTGACATAGATGCAGAAGATAGCAAAGGAAATTATTAAAGATTTGGAGAAAAAGAGCCTCCCAAAGCAGGTTAAAAGAATTTTTTTGAAGGCCCAGTGGCTATCAACAAGGCATGTGACAGAATTTTTGTGAATTGAGCAGCTTCTGTAATTCCCTCTGAGAATAGCCCAAGAGAGGGAGCTTTAATCGTATCAGAAAAGATTTAGGTTACAGGGTTGGGATATGAGACACCAGAGAGGTTGTAGGGTTTCCTTATTTGGATATTTTTGAGAAAATAGTAGATGGCTCTCTTTCTGGGGCAGTTTGCATGCAGCCTTGCCTAGAAACTAGGAGTGAACTGGAGCAGCAGGACGTAAGATGTACGCAGTGACATCCCAGAAAGCAGATCTCACGTGCCGTTCTGGAAACTTCCCTGCTCTGTGCTGAGCAGTCAAGCGGCTGAGCAGTGGGCGTCTGCCCTGGTCAGTGAGGAGGATGCATGAGGACAGAGCTTTACCTGCTGCTGAGGTAAGAGCAGGAACAAGGTGGGGCTGGGAGATGCTGGGTCCACTTCCGAGGAGGTATCTCCCCAGAAGCTGCTTCAGGCCATGGTCACAGCTCCTGATGGCCCCTGACCCTATTTCTAGGCTCATTTGAAATACACCTTACCCTGGCTCTAACTTGTACATACACTTGTCAGCTAACGAACAGACTTCTGGAACTTTGAACATGGAAGGGACTTCATCTCTCAATTGACAGATGAGGAAACTGAGGCCCAGAGAGGCTAAGTGGAGTCTGAAGTTACATAGACAGGCAACATCCTGGGTCTCCCGACCCCCAGGCTCTCTCTTCCGCCCCCTGCTCGTTATTTGATTCTGATTTCCTTGGAGATGTCCGTGTGTATAAATGATCTGATTACTTGTATCGCATGGGCTGATTGAGTTGTTTGATATTTTACTTTTTGATAAACTTCTGTGCTAATTTCCTACTCTTATCTAATCTCTTCCCTGCCCCTCCTCCCACCGCTGCCCTGTGTTTATTAGCCTTTTCACTTGTTCATTTTTGATCTTCAGAACTCTCTTCACTCTATTAACCATTTCGCAGTAAGTGAGCTGTAATCTCTGTGTTGCATTTGAAACTTGATGTTTAACGGTGGGTGTCATGAAGCCCCAGTCTTCGTGGCCCCCTTGCTTGTAGCCCAGCAACTAGGGCAGTGCTTTGCACTTAGACTTCTAGGTGGAGTGAATGAATGAATGACATCTGATATTGAGGTAATGGTGTCACAGTGGATAACCAACTAGCCCATAATAATATTCAGCTTTTTGAAAAGATTATTTTCAAATAATCTTTGGGGTCCCCTGAGCTGTCAGTAGGGGAAGTCTGGATCTTAAGTCCTTGTGGCTGCATGTGAAATGAAGGGTAGCTGTGGATCTTCTAGACATGAACGCCAGGAGTATCACTGGGAAGGAGAGAGAGGCCAAGGCGATGAGGGCCTCCCCAACCCCAGCCTGGAGCAATCCCTTTGCTTGCAAGAGGTTTGCTCTGTGTCCCATCCTTAATGGGGTTGGACAGCTTGGTAGAAAACAGACATCAGGGGGGTGCCGGGGGAGGAAGCGGGGAGCTGGACACTCCTTAGTTGGGGACAGAGTAGGGCTCTGTGTGCCATACTAATACAGCTTCAGAAGCCCCTCAACTGAGTGATCAAACCACAGAGACCCCCAGAGAAACATCAGGTTCATCAGGTTTGGAGTAATCAGGGCTGCTGGCTTCCCCGGGGGGTGTTTTCGTCCCCTGAGATAGACAGCAAGCCTCTGAGCCTGTGCTGGGAATAGCCTTCCTAGACTGCAGAGAGAAGAGTTCTGCCCTCTGCAGCAGCCTTGGGAGAATCAGTGTATCTGCAGGGAGAGAAAAGACGATCTAAAAGAGATTTTGACTTGACAGAAGAATTCATAAGAGCCCCCTTAAGTGGCCATCTGTATTTGAGGACATTTATAATTATTCGGTTCTTGAAAACAAAGACACTTTTAAAATACGTTTTGAGAATCGTCCCTTGTGTGAAAGTTTGGAATATCTGTATCCACAGAGAAATTGTATCCCCAGCATACATAGTAAGCTATCACCACCACCACCCGGCCCCTGCACAGTGTTCTACTTTGGAAAAGAAAGCGGACAGAATTAAGTGAAAGCAAAACTCCTTCCTTATCTAACTGTAGTATGATAGCTTTTAAAAAAATTTATGGGGATTTTATTTTGCTTCGGAATCCTAAGTATTTTATGTTTCACTTCTTTAATCATCAGAGTCTAACGCTAAAGATTACGGGATTAATGATGTTCTGGATGACATGTTGTTTTGGGTTACTCACTACTCAGTGAGGTGTTCGGAAGTTGTACAATTTTCCCCTGGATACGTACTGAACTTATGAGGTAAAGGTGGGAATTTGGGTCCTGAGTTTCCAGTTTTACTTTCCCCACTGTGTCAAGTTGCAGGAAAAGTAGGGCACATTCAAAAGAGTCCCTTGGCAATGTGATGCCATGTTACAGATGCCTCTCTGATCCTGGCAGTTATATAAGTGGGTGTCACTCTATTGAATCAAAATACCAACCCACACAGTATTACCTCCTTTCAGAAATGATGCCAGCCCAGGAGCCATTTCACTTTGCCAGGTCACCTTTTATCAACCTTTCTACTTCTTTTCATTATCGTTAGGAAACTCAGAGAAAATTCAGCTTACATTTTTACATTTATTTTAAAGAACGCATTTCCTTCTGTAAATTCTACAGCACTGTGTTCTATAGTAAACTCCTACAACTTGTTTCTACATTCAGATTTCAGGGAACTTGAGTCAGGTACTTTTATTATAAGAAGTCATTCTCAGAAATTCTCTTTCACTACCCATCTGGAAAATACCAGCCTCCTTGAAACAGAGACTCAGAACTGGCTGACCTAAAGGAATGAACAGGTTTGGTGGCTTTTGCAGTTTGGGGTGGTGGTTATTTGATTTTCTTATGACTTTAAAAATAATCTTATAAAAAAGAACAACTGGTACTTTTCTTTGGCCACATGTCCTGGGATTTTATAATCATTGATTTAATAAATGTAAGTGCTTACAGAGAAACTAGCCAGACGTGACTTAGATGAATGATCTGAGATGTGTCTTCTTAGATTTCTGACTTGGCCAGTGATTCAGAAATGGGGTTCCAAAATTCACCACTGATTTGCAAAAAACCTTAAGATGGTTCTTGGCAAGTCACAGTTAGATGATGCAGTCATTGAAAAGGGCCACACTTACTGCAGGAGCAGTAGAGCAGAGCCCAAGAAGCTGCTCATTCATGCCCTGAAAGGGACATGCCTTCCTCAGCCACTTCTTTTAATGCTCCAAATGGAAGCATCGAAAAGCCACAGCCCATCCCATTACTGCAGTGACCTCTCTAGAGTCAGCTGCCAATATGGTGCCAGTAATTTGCAAACAAGCCCTTGTCAATTCTCCTTAAGAAGCTTAGTCATATTATAATCCAAACCATCAAACATGCGTGAATTAAGATGGGTGTTTTTTTCAGGTAAACGTATTAATAGACTGTGTAAAGTAACTAATATTTGATTCTAACCCCAGCCATGTCCTTCTTAGAAATGGTCTGATCTGCATGTTTTTCCATCAGTTACCTCCTCTTCCTGCTTCTCTGCTTTGTGAAAATGCTGTCGTTTGCACATTCAGTTTAATTAAAGAGTCTGTGCTCAGTTCTGGATCTTAATGGCCCTATTAATGGTCACTCCATCCTTTTCCTGCCCTGCTCTTTCAGCTCTGCATTTACAAACTCTAGCCTGGCAGTGCTTTGAGAACTTGTACATAGACAAAGCATTTCATCTCATTGGACTTTAAATCTCTTTATTTATAAAATGCGGGAGTTGTACTAAATTATTTCTTAGCTTGCTCTGTCTCTAAAAGTTGGGTTGTGTTTCCAGGACTTAGAGCTCACTCTGATGGTAAAAGAGATTCTCTCTCCATATCTATTTGTGTTTGGGCGCAACAAACAACAAACAGTATCAGAGTGATTTAGGCTGGTGACGCCTTCTTCTCCAATTCACCTCTTAAATTAATTCAATCTATTCTCTTTTCCTTTAGCTATTAAATCACTGGAGGGTTTTGGATTTTTTTAATTTGAAGGCTGTCTCACGATTTGGCTTCTCCCAGTTGATCCTCCGCATTTATGAAAATCTCTTACAAAAATGTGGTTTACCAGATGCTCAAGGTTTTTCATCTTGTCCTACCTGCCATGGTTTAAAAATCACATGGTTTTAAAATAACCCTATTTTCCCTTCCTAGGTCTTTTATTTGAATGGGCCCTGCAATTTTTATTCTAAAATATTTTCTCTGCTTTTTTACTGTACCATGATCTTGAGATTTTCTTTCTTACCCAACACTGTAATTCTTTCCTTTCTTCCTTGGCCCTGCCAAGGATCCTTAAAATACAGTCTCATTCCCTGCCTTTACATATATTTCTCACCAGTGTCTCACAGTGCTCTCAAATCTAAAACTCTTACGTCAAAGGATAGGCCAAGTTTAGGTTCAGAGATCCCATTCATTCTCTTGACCTTTAACATTGGTTCATATTTTCAGGGTAACTAGGGCAGTGCAGGCACGCCCCACCTGAAATGAAGAACAGTGCCTGGCTTGTAGTAGGCTTTCATAAATATTTGTAAGTGAATCAATTTGTTTCGTAATCTCGTGAACATCTGTGAACCCAGAAATAAGACACCACCAAAATAAGAAAGGCAAGCCTTTACCAAAGGCCTTGCTAAAATGTGATGGGGGAGAGCCTTCTCTTAATGCATCCATGGCGTATTGGTAGAGGGTATAAAGAAGAGTCAAGCCAAATTAGTCACAAGAATTTAGTAAAGTATACAAAGTTATATACTGATTTCTTACAACAGAAGCCTTGATTTCTTTTTTTTATAAATTTATTTATCTTTGGCTGCATTGGGTCTTCGTTGCTGCGCGTGGGCGTTCTCCAGTTGCAGTGAGCAGGGGCTACTCTTCGTTGTGGTGCACGGGTTTCTCATTGGGGTGGCTTCTCTTGTTGTGGAGCACAGGCTCTAGGTGCGCCGGCTTCAGTAGTTGTGGCACATGGGCTCAGTAGTTGTGGCTCGCGGGCTCTAGAGCACAGGCTCAGTAGTTGTGGCGCACGGGCTTAGTTGCTCCGTGGTATGTGGGATCTTCCCGGACCAGGGCTCAAACCCGTGTCCCCTGCATTGGCAGGTGGATTCCTAACCACTGCACCACCAGGGAAGTCCCAAGCCTTGATTTCTTAACACATGAAAGCGAAAGCTTCCTAAGCTAGAACACCTGGATAGACACTTCATATTATAGTTTTTTTAATCTCCCATAGGCTAGGCATGTTATATACTTAATGAATAATTGCTGAATGAATGAATGAATGGGTGGATGGAATGAGTGTCTAACAGAAATGCAAAGCAGCATAAATAGACAACATGGGAGAGGAGAGAAGACTTGAGAACTGGAATCTTGCTGCTCCTCTACCCGGCTGTGTGATCTGAAAGATGAATCTTCTCTGAGCTTCTGGTTCCTGCTCTATAAAGTAGGGCTACATGTACCTATGCCATCAGCCTTCCTTGAGGAACATTATAAGAAACATAAAACTTGCGTTTACTACATCCCACAAGTGTCCTCTTCTCCAGGCCTAGGTGAAGATATTGCTCTCAGACCTCAGTTCTCCTGCCCTAAGAAAAGTGGTCTGTCTTATGTAAATAGAGTGAATAATGTAACTGATATGTCCTTTCTTCATTGAGTGTCTAGAGAACTCAGAGCTAGATTTTCAGCGTACTTCTGGCAAAACGTTCAGTCCTAACCGTGTGTTTGAAATATGAAAGCCCTTGCTTGCTGTCGTCTTATTTCGCCTCAGCTAATTACTCCTTCTCCCTGATCTCATGATTTTATTGGTTTACTTCTTAGGTTTGGTTAGATCTTTGTAGCTGGGCTCAGATTGTTTTCGGAACAAGGCTTGATTTTTAAAAGAGAAAGAAAGGAAACAAACAAAAAAAAATGAAGAAAGAAAAGAAGGAAGGAAAGAAGAGAGGAGGGAAGGGGGGAGGGAGAGAGACAGAGAGAGAAACAGACAGACAAAAAAGGAAGGAAAGGAAGTGAAGGCAAGAAAGTCAGAAAGCCAGTAGCTGTCTCTGAGGGTTATTGTGATGTGTGAGACTGCGTCTCCTTACGCAGTTAAGCCCTCGACAGTTTCTACCTTCCGTCAGAGAACCCAATGGACCAGTACATTTTTAGATATAAGGCAAATAATAATACAATAAATCTTTATTGATAATAAAAGATATTTTTAAAGGAATTGAAATAATAACAATATATGTAATTCCACGATTTTTAAATCATGCTCCCTGGAGTTCCCACCGTGCATAGATGACAAGGAGGTGGGATAATGGAGGTAAGGTGATCTTCAGGGTCTTTTTCAACCAAAGGCTTTCAGAGTTGGTTTTTTTTTTAATTGAAGTATAGTTGATTTACAATGTTGTATTAGTTTCAGATGTACAGCAAAGTGATTCAGTTATACATATATAAATATCCATTCTTTTTCAGATTCTTTTCCATTATAGGTTATTACAAGATATTGAATATAGTTCCCTGTGCTATACAGTAGGTCATTGCTGTTTATCTATTTTATATATAGTAGTGTGTATCTGTTAATCCCAAACTCGTAATTTATCCCTCCCCAGAGTTATTTTTATTTGTTCGCTGTTATTTACATGTAAGGTTTCTATTCACAGAGGGTTGCTTAGGAAACCAAAAGTTTGAAACTATTGATACATGTGATAAATGGTATGTGACAGGATAGTGAGTTGGTGGATAATGGATGAGGATTTGCAAATTTCAGCACAATGCATTTTTGGCCAACAGGTTTAAGTGCTAAAACTGTTCCCTTTCTTGTGTGGTTGTTCGTTGTCACTGAGAACAAGTACAGCACTGTAAAATGATGTGCAAATATAGGAAAGGAAATCCATTTAAAACAACATCCAGTCACAAATTTTAAATATTTTTAAAAATCAGTAACTTCACGAAAATGCCCCAAATATAATTATACATAGAAGTACCCCTTCTCCCACACTCTCACCCCACTTTTCCCTTCCCCACCAGGAAATCCCATAAGCTTTAATGGAACTCCTATTTGAAACATGGGCGTGTGAATTAGCTAGAGACGAGAATATAATCCATTTTCTGTTGCCTTCTCTTTCTACCCACTAGAGGGCAGCAAAAGGCACAGGGAAAGGGAAAATACTCCATCATTAGCATTAAGTTTCTCAGCCAACACTAGCCTTTCTGAGAACACCTAAAAAGTCCCTCAAATTCCCATATATGAATTATTAGCATGTCAGATTCCCTTCCTCTTTTCTTAAATATTTAGAGAACTTTGATAACTCCCTTTGAAGTTATAAAATTTATCTGTTGGCTTGGCCAAACATATTCATTTGAAGTATGAACGTGAAGATATCTCTTAAAAAGACATTTATATAAAAGTTGTGTTTTAGTTGTATATTTCTGTGTTTCAAACTACTCCAAAATGTGATTTTAAACAACCATCATTTTACCATCTCTCAGTTCTGTTCATATCAGAATTCTGGGCAATTCTGCTTCATGTGATGTTGGCTGAGACTGTGTTCATCCGGGGGCTCAAGTGGGCTGGAATGTCCAAAATGGCCCACTCCGCTGGCTGGCAGTTGATGCTGGCTGTCGGCTGGGGGCACAGCAGGGACTGTTAACCAGAGCATCCAGTTTTCATACTTCATGTGGCTTCTTCCTGTGGCTTAGACATCTCACAGCACAGCAGTTATGTTCCAAGAGGGATCATCCCAAGGATGAGCATTCCAAAAGGAGGGAGCATTCCAAAAGGCAGGAAGCAGAAGTGTCCAGCCCCAGACATGGCTTCTCCAGCCTTCTAAATGGTCAAAGCAGTCGCAGGATCAGCCCAGATTCAAGGAGAGGGAAATAAGCTCCATCTCCTGATGCGAGGAGAGAATCAAAGGGAGGAGAGAAATTGGTGCAGACCATCTTTGGAGACCACCACATTGAGGGTTAAGAAAAAGGCTATTTCTTACGTTTGGGGAAGGTAATTATAAGTCATGATGGGTGCAGAGGAATATTTCTTTACTTAATAAATGAGAATTGCTTCTCAGTGTTGTATTTTAAGAAGATACACATCAACCACTCCCTATGTTGTCCCCTCTCTGCAGATCTGTTGCCTAAAGCAATAAAAAATGGCCAGAGGATCAGTATCCGATGAAGAAATGATGGAGCTCAGAGAAGCTTTTGCCAAAGTTGGTAAGTAAACCTGATACCTCAAGTCACACAATTCTCTTCTTTTTTAGTAGCTTTAGGACAGATTCAGTGAATGGTAACATGAGCAAAATAGCAGAAGGGACAGGAATACAATGGTATTGGTTAGAGGAGCTGGGAAACATTTTTGAAAGCTCTTCTTCAAGAAAATTACTTCTTTCTCTATCTAAACATGGAATATGGGCCCTTTGTCACCTGTAGCCTTTCCTGGTAATGGCCAACTAAGTCTCATCTTTCATAGCTTGTCTGCTTTCTTTGGTTTCCTTTGTTTTCCTAGTATTCCATACTTTTTCTTACTCTGTAGCCCCAAACCTGTGATTTATTTTCCCATCTGTTTCTATGAGAGTCTCTTCAGATTCAGCTGTCAGAACCTCTGTTTTGAAATGATGACTCTTGGATGTTGGAAGTGATGCTAATGCCCATATCCAATAGCAACAGGCCTCTTGTGAGATTCTGACTTTGCATGGGGTCAGGCCACAACCCCTGAATGACTGCCTCTCCTGACCGCTCCCCTCCAATCCAGCCTACTCTCACCTCTCTTCATGCTGTGACCCAAATCGCCCCAAACCTTCAGTTCCCCGTTTGCCTTACAGATTCTGATGGCAATGGGTACATCAGCTGCAATGAGCTGAATGATTTGTTCAAGGCTGCCTGCTTGCCTCTGCCTGGGTACAGAGTGAGAGAAATTACAGAAAACCTGATGGCTACAGGTGACCTGGACCAGGATGGGAAGATCAGCTTTGATGAGTTTATCAAGGTGAGTATGACGCAGAATCCAAGGAGATGCATTTGAAATGTGGGAGTTCAATTCGGAAAACGTCCAGAAATACATTCCCACCCTTCTTGCTTCAACATTGCTTATTCTTTCCTTTGTGGTTTTCTCAATCACAGATTGGGTTTCTAAAGATAAATTATGTTTTTGTAGGTTTTTCATGGCCTGAAAAGCACAGAGGTTGCCAAGACCTTTAGAAAAGCAATCAATAAGAAGGAAGGGATTTGTGCGATCGGGGGCACTTCAGAGCAATCTAGTGTTGGGACCCAACACTCCTATTCAGGTAGGTGTACCAGTGTGGGGCGGGGAAGCCGAGGTGGAGAGAGTGCTGGGCTGAGCTGAGGGCGGAGGGAGAGAGAACCATGTCAGCAGGATCCACGTCTTCTAGGGTTACAGATTCCAAACTCAGTATTCAAACCTAAGGGGTGCAAAGAAAGACAGATGTTAACATGAGTTTATTGACTACTGCCTATTTTCCTATGTATAAGTGGGCCAGCAGTTCTGGCTCCAGGTAGGGTCTGATACCAAATAATCGGATCAGCATTTAAAAAGTACATTAAGGGCTGCCAAAATTCCTTTGTAAATCTTCTGGACAAAAAGAGCTACTCAAGCTTCTACCTCCAAAATTCATGCTCCAAAATGCCTGCTGAGCGGTCCAAAAAAAATTGTGTTTTCATTGATTTGGAGGAAAGTTGTATATTTATTCTGAAGGCTACCATCCAGCAGCCTTCGTGGAAACTTCTCCAGAACAGTACAGTAATCCAATAATTCCCAAACTGAGGTCTTCAAAACATTAGTTGATCTTAACGATCAGCTCATGGTTAAGTACGATTCTTAATTGCGAAGAAAATTTCACAGCCTTTTACTATGTAAACGTGCATTAGGAATCTTCAAGACAATAATATGCTGTGTGATGTTTCCCAAACTTTTGTGACTTAGGATTCTTCTGAGGGACTCTGTTTTTTTCAGTGACATGCAATTTGGGAAACACGGTGCTGGGCTGTAAGGCATAACTTGAGGCTTTATTAAAATTTCTAAAATCAACTTCTGGCAGCTTTACTGATAGGAAAGAAATAACATATCACAAATGATTTCATTTCATAGCAATTTCATTATACAGTTTTCCCCTGCTACCTGAAAGTAGAGTGTTCCTATGAAACCTTTCATAAGCTGAAATGGTGTAAAGCAAAGAAGCAGTTACCTTAGGACATATGTTGCTAATGGATGCACAGAATAAGTTGAGATGAGACAGATGCTCACAGACACAGCTGAAAACAATGGCCGCTTGATGCTGAGGTGTGGAGTATGGTTCCCGGGGAAGGAGCTGGGCAGGGCCACTCTCGCTGCTAGGGGTGCCCACCGCCTCTGTAAAACAAACACTGCAAAACAAACACGGAGAGCTATTTTTACTTTTAACCTTTTCTCATAAAAGCAAAAATCCTCTTCGGATTTCTTTTGGTTAACGGAAACAGGTACCAATATAGGTCTTTTGTAAAAGTGAAGTGGCATACAGCAAGTTTCAAAAAGTGGGGTTACCTGTAATTGTATAAAGAAGCTCAGAGATATTGCAGAGATTGCCTGTGATCATCCCACATTTAAATCAGCAGAGCTAGAGCTAAGCATTAAACCATATTCATATTTAAATTGTATATAATTATAAATAAACATTTAATTATTTATATATATTTACATGTATAAAATACAGGTATGTATATATTTACTTCTTTTTTTTTAATATATGTCTTTATTTTTTTAATATTTATTTATTTGGTTGTGCCGGGTCTTAGTTGCGGCAGGTGGGCTCCTTAGTTGCGACACGTGGGTTCCTTAGTTGTGGCATGTGGGATCTAGTTCCCTGACCAGGTATCGAACCTGGGCCCTCTGCATTGGGAGCACGGAGTCTTAACCACTGTGCCACCAGGGAAGTCCCTATATATTTACTTCTAAATAGAATATATTTGCATATATGTAGCTTCTAAATCTGCTTGCTATATATATGTTTTATGATTGGAGTGAACTGAGATTCTGTGCCTATTTCCCAAATCATTTGAGATTTTTAAATGTCAATAAATGTGAGATGATAGGATAATGGACAAGATCAGCCTCACAGTGTCTCTCCTGGGCACAAGAATCTAAGATCCATGTGTATAATTTTGTTTGTATCAGATTTTCACTTTGCAAATAAGTCATTTTAATCATTTACTTGCAGAGGAAGAGAAGTATGCCTTTGTCAACTGGATAAACAAAGCCCTGGAAAATGACCCCGATTGTCGGCATGTCATCCCAATGAATCCAAACACCAATGATCTCTTCAGTGCTGTTGGAGATGGCATTGTCCTTTGGTAAATAACACTACCTTCTTGGCTTCCGAAGGTTTCCCTAGAATTTTCTGGAATACCAACAATTCACTGCGTTTATCTTTAGGCTCACTTCCTTTGGTACTCAGCTGGATCTGAAATGCTTTTCCAGACTTTCATGTGGCAGGTTCAGGAGAGCAAACTGATTTCAAAAGCAGCTTATAATGAGAAATGTAAAACTACCATCACTTGGGCGGAGGAGAGGGATGCACAGTACAGAGACAAACATGAACGTAGAGATATAGTAACACAAGGTCAAAATCAATTATTTTTGGAATATACGCCATTTTGCTTCATCTGAGCATGGCCTGCTGTGAGAGTAAATAGAATTGAACGATAATAGCAGCATGATAATTGAAGCATCCAATGCAAATCCTCAAGCAAAAGAACTATTATGTTGAACTATTATTATGAACTAAATATATGTTGTGTGAAAAAAAAAAAAAGAACTATTGAGTGGTGCACAAATGCTGCAAGCACCTGGAAAAGGAGGGATGTATTCTATGCACGGGCGCCCTCACAGCACGGTTGGTCAACTCAGGATGGTGCCTTTGAAAATGCCTCTGTGGCTCTTGCTTTGGCAGCCTCTCTGTCATTGTAAGATGTGGCGTGAATGAGGAGGCTTGAAAGGCCCAGTCTCAGGTGGTCTCGGGAATTGAAGGGAAAGATGTGTGGGCAAGACTTTGAGCTTCCTACCCCTCCCCTGCTCTGACCAGAGCAATTCCACTTTCGGTATTTTGTTTATCAGAGCTCACCGTGAGATTTCATTTTTAAAAAGTTCAACAGCTGAAAAAAGACATCAGAAACCTAGCCTGCATGTTCGGGTCCTGACTCTTTAGGTCCTGACTCTTTAAGACCACCCCCTGGTCTTCCCTCAATCTCTTTCTAGTTGTACCTCCCAAGACCCCCATGACTCAGGCACCCAGCCCAGGGTACGAGTGAAGGGTTGTATGACTGACTGGATGCTTGAGCAACCATACTCACTCTTCCCCATACACGCCCTGCTTACAACGTGCAACTCTGGCTTTGCCTTTTATTTTCCTTTTTAAGAATGTCCTTCCACACCCTCTCCTCCTGCACAAATCCATTTACTGTAAAATTTTCTGGTTCTTCCAAGTCCTACTGATCTCTCCCTTCACTGAATTCTTAAAGCACATATTGTTTGTAGGACTTTGGGAGCCATTATCATGTTCTGCTTTGGACTGTTATGTAAATTTTCATATCCATATATTTTGTCTCTGTAATTTGACTCTAAGCTTTTCAAGGGCAGGGATATCTTATACTTTTTTAAGCCACCCCTCTCTCCTACTGTTTCCCAGAGCTTCTAGTTCAGTAGAGTTTCATATTTTTCAAATAATGATTTAGGGGTTTGTTTTGCCTAAATTGCAGTAAAGTGCCTTTTATTTCAATATATGTACACACACACACACACACACACACACACACAGAGCAAAGTCGTGGAAATACATCTTTATTTAAGCATCTATATGCTTAAGAATTGTTAGAAAAAAAGTTAATGTTGATTTCTCTTATTAAAAAAAGAAATAGTCACATTCAAGTTTATTATTCTTTGATTTTGTTGTTGTTCCTTTGGATTTTTTCCCAACTTCCTTTCTTTAAATAAGATGGAAGTGACCTAAGGAAATTTATTTTTAATGACCCATTGGAGGTTAAACCAAAGCTAAGTGGGTAAAATAAGTTTTTCATAAATAATAGCTGCTTATTTTGGATGTCTGACCAATGTGTTAGATACTTAAGTGGGAGACATTTCTAAAGTACTGATACTATAATGCCTACAGGAGAATGTAAAACATTTTATTATATGATCAATTGAAGGTATAGAGTTTGACCAGCTGTCAAATAGAAATTTAGACATTATATAAGCTCAAAAGTGTATAGATAATCTTTTATATAGTGGAGCCATTTTCATGGCTGAGAAAGTGAAGTACTCATAGAGAATTTGCCTTGGCTATCCACCCAGAATTTCCTAATGTGCTAAGGGAACCAGAATAATCTTCCAGCTTTTTAGGTGAGTGAATGAAGTAGGGTTCTTATTTCCTGCCTCAATATATTGTTTGACTTCAAGGAAAATTAACCTTTCCCACAGATAGTTTGAATCTAGTCGAAACTGCAAAATTGATTTTATATCTGAACACTGGGTAGCACAATGATGTTGCTGTCCTCTTTGCTTATGGCATTGCTAGAATTTAAATTCAGTGTCACCGGGCTCTTTTATTTAGAAGCCTGCTTTCTTTAATTGTTTCTCTTTCAGTAAAATGATCAACCTATCAGTGCCGGACACAATTGATGAAAGAGCAATCAACAAAAAGAAACTCACCCCTTTCACCATTCAGGTGTGTCTTCCCTGTGTTACCTTAACGTAGGATTGTGCTTTGAAGAAATGAGTCGCCATGACTGCTGAGCCGGCCTTTTTCAGGTGCTCAGACATTATTTCCAAAGCCCAGGCTTTGGGCTGGTGATCTGTCATGACTAGTAGGGAGAGGGGGACACATTTCTATTTTGTCTTGTATTAATATAGTGCGGGGGGGGGGGGGAGGGAAGTTAGTGAGTATTAGTAGTTGGGGTAGACTTTGTTTGTTTTGGCCACGTATGAATAAAATTCACATTGGCTAAAATTTAACTCAAACTTTCCCTGGCAATTTATCTTGGAGCTGATGCCAACTACACAATATTTTATCTGAAAAGATCAGCTTTTCTAAGAAGTGAGGGGGTAAAAAACGGGAAGTGCTCTGGCAGCCTGCATGGTGGTATTGGCCACAGACACCAGTGTGATAAATATAACTTGCTTTTATGCCTTCAGTTTGTTGATTAACTGAAACAGTGACCGGTGGTAAGTAAGCTGCATTTCTGTCTTATGTTCCAGCATTTTCACATTATTGTAATCTTCTTGCTCAGAAACCACGTCTCACTTCTTAAATCATGAGCAATATATTATGTCCTGTTTGGATTTAAGCAACCCTGTGTTCTTAAAAAATGGAAGCCGTGATCAAAGCAAGAACTATGATTAAATGTACATGAAGGCACTTAACGTCATATTTAATCTTGATGTTAAGTTTTAGTCTTGGCCGTAAGTGGACATGATATTTTTTACTTGTCATTTTGAGCTCTACATTAGGGTAAAAACCTAGTTTTCTTCTGATAGTCCCCTTCCCAGTTCACTGGTGGCCTATGTTTTTTTAATTTATCGTAAGAACAAGTTCTGTACATCTTTGACTCTGATATCTCCTTCTTTGTGGACTCAAAAATAATAGTACAGGTGACCCTTGAACCATGGGGGGAAGGAGGTGTGTCAGCCCTCCGCTCGGTCCAAAATCCAAATATAATTTACAGTCTGCCCTTCCTGTACTTGGTTCCTCCATAACCACTGTTCTGCGTCCATGGTGTCAACCAACCGTGGATCATGTAGTACTGTAGTATTTACTATCGAAAAAACCCTACATATAAGTGGATCCAGCAGTTCAAACCCCTGTTGTTCAAGGGTCAACTGTAGAAAGACCCTGGACTGAAAATTTCACTGACCCTATTGCAACTGTATATGAGTTACCTTACATACATTGTTGTTAGTTATAAGAACATATAATCTGTATGTATGTGGATATGCGTGTGTGTGTTTGTGTATGTGTGTGTGTACTCAAGGTCCCTAGATATTATAGATACTCGATAAATTGTCCTAGTAAAAACCCCTCTGTCTTTTCTAGGAATTTCATTTGAATCTTTTTCATTCCTTCAGTATCCAATCTGAAAGTCAAAAAGATATTTTGTTACTCTCTTTCATGACCTTGATTTACATTAACAACGGGGTTATTGACAATAGCCAGTGACAAGACAGTGACTGCCCTCAAATGTGCCCCTTCATTGCTGGCTGATGGAGATGCTGAGAGTGGAGGCTCCATCACAGAGCAGCATGGAAAAAGAAGACTCGTTAGTTTCATCCTGACCAGGATGAGCCTTCAACTCAGGGCTCTGGCTGGATGGATTAGGCACTGCCTGGGTTACTGGATTTTACTCCAGTAAAATCCAGGTGTTACTCCCTGCTTTTTTCCAATGTTAAAAATCTAGTGAAGACAATGCCTCTAGACCTAGGAACTTTCTAGAAGCAAAACGTTGCTGCTGCCGATCAAGAATGATCATTTGGCATCTGCAAAGTCAAAAACAAAACTTGCATACTTTTTCTCCTTCAGGAGAATCTGAACCTGGCTCTGAACTCTGCCTCAGCCATCGGCTGCCACGTGGTTAATATCGGGGCTGAGGACTTAAAGGAGGGGAAGCCTTACCTGGTCCTGGGACTGCTGTGGCAGGTCATCAAGATTGGGTTATTTGCCGACATCGAACTCAGCAGAAACGAAGGTACCAGCAAAGCCTCCAACGTTAATAATGGCATGACTTTTTGTTAGTGCGTGTGTTGGGGGCTGTGAGAGGAAGATGTCAGGAGCTGTCAAACTCAGAATCCTCAGTTTTTGAAACTACCGTTATATCCAATCCATTGTATTAATGTAACACATTCTATCCACACTGCCCAGACTTTTTAAAACAACAGAGCAAAAGCTTTTTTAAGACCACAGGCTACTAATAATGCTTGTTTAGAACCTATAGCTCAGTCTAGCTGTCTGGGACCCCAACCTCAAGAGCTTTTCTGAGTTCACTTTGCCTTTAGACACTTTGTAACAAACTAGGCTATTTTAAATTTGGATTTTACAAAGTGATTCACATTTGTATACTGCAGTGATAGCACCAGAGTAGAAACTCAGTCTCTTTCTTACCAACATTATAGGAAATTACATATAGAGTTTCAGAGTTCTCAACTAAATATTGTAGCTGTCAGTCTTATTCCATCAGCTGTCAGCGTCCTAAGCATTTAAACAATTCAGCCTGTCCTTTAGACAGTAAGAGTAGACCTTGATAAATATCATACAAAACACACTGTTACCTTTCATTTTTCCTGTACAGATCCTACTAATATGAAATCTGTAGCCAAATTCTAACCTTTTTTTAATATATATTTATATTTTATTTACATGTCCAAATCAAAGTAACCAGTGAAGAATCCTGGGGTACCATTTGAAAACAAGTATATTAAACAGAATATAAAGAAGAAAAAAGCAAATAAGAAACTCAGAACACATTAGAAAGAATATTGATTTGCAAATAATGACCTCAGCTAAATTTAAACCTTCTAGCTGAGCAAAAATGACTTAATTCATCTGGGAAACAGAGGAAAGAGTTAATTACACTTTTTGAGATGCTATAATTATGCAGGTAAGCATTTGAAATATAAAACACCTATGGGAATAAGCAAGAGCACATTGTCATTATTACAAAATGATCTCTTAAAAGCAAAAATGTCATATCATATCAAACTCTGCTGACAGACCCAGCAGAGTATTCTGAGTCGATAGTCTTGGTTATTTCCATGGCTCTGCTCCTGTATTCTTAGGCATAGCACTGATATTCATTGGTGCCTTGTCTTCTCCACCCGAAAAATGGGGATAATAAATAGGCTTATAATACCTTACACCTCTTTTTAGGGAATAATAATAAAGTGTTTATTCCATGGGAGAGGCTCTATGTCCCTCTATCCCAGAGAGATAACGTGGTATCTTTGACTTCCCAGCAGGGCTCAGTTTAATTTGTAACTAATCCCCCCAAATATCCCCTGCATTTATTTTTCTTCGGTTTTTGCGCTTCTTCAGCACTGGCCGCTCTTTTGAGAGAAGGGGAGAGTCTGGAGGATTTGATGAAACTCTCCCCTGAGGAGCTCCTGCTGAGATGGGCTAATTACCACCTGGAAAACGCGGGCTGCAACAAAGTCAGCAACTTCAGCAGTGACATCAAGGTAGGAGGAGTGTACTTTGTACACGACTAACCACAGGGGTGAAGGGAATTTGGGCATTAACAGAGAAGAGACAAAGATAAAGACAAAGGGCTTCATCTCTTCGGAAGTTCTGGTGTTAGTTAGAGTGGCCGGCGCTGTTTTGGAGCCCATGCTGTTCTCGAGTCCATGTGCAGCTCCAGCTCAGGGCCACGTACAGACCTGCCCAAGGCCCTAGCAACCCCACCGCATCAAACGAGATGGGTGTCCCCTGGAGTTTCAACATCAGAACGTAGAGGGATGAGGGTGAGATAGAGGAAGAGCAAGAGCAAGAGGTAAGACTGATTTTTAGGTAAAGAGAGTCTGCGTAGGATTCTAATGTCTTTCTGATTTTATCAACGGGAGCATCAGACGGGGATTCCTTTAAAAAAAAATTAAACGAGGATTACTCTTCTAATTATCCTAATCATAGCAAACAGTATTACTGCGTGCCAGGCACTGTTCTAACTGCTTTATGCATGTATTGACTCATTTAATCCTCACAACAAATCTTTGAGATAAGGATTATTACTTGCTCATTTTGCAGATAAGGAACCCGAGGTAAAGAGAATATAAGTAACTTGTTCGAGTTCACATAGCTGGGGGAATGGGGTCAGGACTCAAACTGAGCAGTTGACCTCCATGGTACTTGACCACCATACATACTGCTCCTCTAAAACAATTCATAAATTTCTTGAAAGCTTATTATTTGTAGAAACCAGAGTGATGTTGAAAAGATAATGATTCTGGAAACCATCTGCAATGAGAATTAACCCCAGAAAATGTAGAAGACACAGTTAGTCCTACAACAGCGATCCAAAGGGGGAAAGGCTGAGGGAAGCATGCACTGTAGTTTTCAAGTTTGTGAAAAGTTCCATGCCAAGGTGAAAGGAGCAGCTTGTTAACATTGATAACAGATGGACCGACACAGAAAGAGCTTAAGGAGCGGGAAGGAATGTCAGTCCCAGTAGGAAATGGTATGAGATGCTGGAATGCAACATGAGAAAAACATTTCACTCTCCACTTTCTCAAAAGTTAAAGACATTTTCTCCAAAGAGGAAGAGTCAGAGGAAAGGTCACATGACTCACCAAGTCAACCCAGGCTTGTAATTCTTGAGTGACAACTTCCCCCTGCTGTGGACTTAATGGCTTTTAGAACTCAAGGTCTGCCAGGCACAGTACCAATTAGAGTGAAGCTTCTAGATGGAAAGTCCCCAGTTCCTTAGGACATAAGCTAATAATGCCAAATTTATTTTTTCTAACTACACAACTTTCATTGCTTATTAACATTCTTCTTGCACCACCAGCCAAACTGGGATTAAACAGGAACTGGACAGCATTATCTCCCTTTGTGCTCAACACTTAGGCTCTGCAATTATTTCAGCCAAAATTCTCAAACTTTTCAGATAAAATTAGGATGATTGGTTGGAGCCATAAATTTACCTGATTTCCTATGACTGAAAGGCTGTGTTCTTTAGAATATGAGATAGGAATTGTCAAGCTGAGCACTTATACAGTGGTTGTGCCTGTTCTCTGGGAGTAGCTGCCTCACCACCAACGTCAGTGCTGTGACATGTAAGGCTGAGCATGTGGCAACTTTGGGAGGTGCCCTTAAATCACACAAAGTCAGCAAAGGAGGGGAGAACCCCCAAAATACAATGAATGAGACTAGTTTCTTAGGGTCTGGTGAAATGAGGTGACTCTTAGCAAAGCTAAACAGATGTGACACATGATGTGCAGATTTTATTCATGCCTAACCCTCCATGGAACTTTCACTGACTTCGAAATACCTACAGCGAAAAGTAAGAGAAAGGAGAAGGTAGAGAGAAGAGGTGAAAATCAGTTTCCCAGGTGCAACATCCATGGCCGGTGCTCTCTCTTTTTATCTTTCTAATGTCACAAGAGGTGAGCATACCTCTGCTATCCCTGGGCTCTACCCAGTTTATAAAAAACAAACAGAGCGACAGCTGATTTTTCAGTCTTTAAGAGAAATTAAGATGTCTTTAAATGATTTAAATAAATTACCTGAAAATCTGTATGCTTTCATTGAATGAGAATAAACTTATAATTTTAAGACTATGATTCAGAAAATTTTTTGTCAATAAGCCTATTTCCAGAATCTAAGAAAACATGAGAATTCAATATCCATATCTACTCTGCAATAGCTAAACTAAACCATTTTTTCTAGCTTCTTGATAAATAGTAAATGCACTTACCTTAATATTGCTCCCTTTACATAAAGACTGCTTGTGAATGCTTCAATATTCTGTCTTCGAAATCTTTTTCTTTTGCTGATTGTCCATTTAAATGTGTTTTTAAACTCTGCCTTAAACTTCTGCTTCCTTTTTCTGTCACTTTTTTTTTTTAATTAAACCTTAGCTGGCTGACTTCTACAGCAATATAAAGGTATATATATTTTCCTGTATACAATTTAATACATGTAAACAAATTATTTTTCTTCCCTAATATCAATAGAATAGCATTTGCCTTTTATGTATGTCCTGTATTTTTAACTGTTATACTCCTTTTAAAAAGAAAGGCAAATATAATATATAAAGAGACAAATAGAAAATTCAAATCAGTGAATGTTCGCAGCTTTGTTAATTAAGTTGCATTGTTGAATGATAGTTGGATGAGAAATGAAATATGTTTGCTTTCGGGGAATTATTGTCATGCTAAGTATGTAATTAGCTGTGCCATTTTGAAATTGTAATTTCCTCATTTCTCACAGGACTCAAAAGCTTATTACCACCTGCTTGAACAGGTGGCTCCAAAAGGAGATGAAGAAGGTATTCCTGCTGTTGTTATTGACATGTCAGGACTGAGGGTAAGGCCATGCCCCAAGTCGTGTTAGATGTGATGATTCCTCTGCATTGGCTGTTCCATTGCCCTGTGTGATGCTGGCTCCCAGAGTTGATGCTGGCTCCCAGATTCTGCCCTGTGTGATGCTGGCTCCCAGAGTTCCATGAGTGGACATCTCTGCTTAGAGCCATGTTAAATTGTTAAAAACTGTTAACAGTTTTGGGTTGTAACTGTGGAAAATTGAACCTGGAACTAAAATTAAGGAAAGAGAGGAATGCTAATGAAATGCCATACACCATCGGAGGCACTTCTGCATGTGTCCCATCATTTAATAGGCCCTACAACACCAAGAAGGATTATTTTTTCCATTTTTAGGTACCTGAATATTATTTCTAGAAATAGACAGGATATTTACACAAATAAATAAATTCCCACTATCACAATGAAAAACAAAATGAGATTCAGAAGGGTTCATTAATATGTCCAAGATCATATGACAGATTATTGGAAGTCATGTGATCCAAGGCTGGGGCTCTTTTCCTCTATTAATAATAATAAGAGGAAACCCCACTTGCTAGGTTCTTCCTATGTGCCAGGTATTATGCTGGGCATGTTGCTTACACTGCCCCTAATCCTTGCAAACATCACTAAAGTAAGTGCTAATAACTCTGTTTTATAATTGAGAAAACTGAAGGTCAGAAAAGTTAATAATCACCTCAGGGCCACAGAGCCAGTATGTGGCATAGCAAGGATTTAAGCCCAGGATGGCTCCAAAATCCACTCAGCCACAGCCCTGCCTCACTACACCATTGAGGGTAACGGGAGAAAGGGCTGGACAAGATCGTCTAAGTTTTTAGAGGTGTCTGGTATGAGGACTCATTGAAAACAAAGTGGACAACCTGGAAGAAATGGACAAATTCTTAGAAAGGTATAACCTTCCAAGACTGAACCAGGAAGAAACAGAAAATATGAACAGACCAATCACAAGTAATGAAATTGAAACTGTGATTAAAAATCTTCCAACAAACAAAAGTCCAGGACCAGATGGCTTCACAGGTGAATTCTATCAAACATTGAGAGAAGAGCTAACACCCATCCTTCTCAAACTCTTCCAAAAAATTGCAGAGGAAGGAACACTCCCAAACTCATTCTATGAGGCCACCATCACCCTGATACCAAAACCAGACAAAGATACTACAAAAAAAGACAATTACAGACCAATATCACTGATGAATATAGATGCAAAAATCCTCAACAAAATACTAGCAAACAGAATCCAACAACACATTAAAAGGATCATACACCATGATCAAGTGGGATTTATCCCAGGGATGCAAGGATTCTTCAATATACACAAATCAATCAATGTGATACACCATATTAACAAATTGAAGAATAAAAACCATATGATCATCTCAATAGATGCAGAAAAAGCTTTTGACAAAATTCAACACCCATTTATGACAAAAACTCTCCAGAAAGTGGGCACAGAGGGAACCTATTTCAACATAATAAAGGCCATATACAACAAACCCACAGCAAACATCATTTTCAATGGTGAAAAACTGAAAGCATTTCCTCTAAGATCAGGAATGAGACAAGGATGTCCACTCTCACCACTATTATTCAACATAGTTTTGGAAGTCCTAGCCACGGCAATCAGAGAAGAAAAAGAAAAGGAATACAGATTGGAAAAGAAGAAGTAAAATTGTCACTGTTTGCAGATGACATGATACTATACATAGAGAATCCTAAAAATGCCACCAGAAAACTAGAGCTAATCAATGAATTTGGTAAAGTTGCAGGATACAAAATTAATGCACAGAAATCTCTTGCATTCCTATACACTAATGATGAAAAATCTGAAAGAGAAATTATGGAAACACTCCCATTTACGACTGCAACAAAAAGTATAAAATACCTAGGAACAAACCTACCTAGGGAGACAAAAGACCTGTATGCAGAAAACTATGACACTGATGAAAGAAATTAAAGATGATACCAACAGATGGAGAGATATACCATGTTCTTGGATTGGAAGAATCAATATTGTGAAAATGACTATACTACCCAAAGCAATCTACAGATTCAGTGCAATCCCTATCAAATTACCAATGGCATTTTTAACGGAACTAGAACAAATCATCTTAAAATTTGTATGGAGACACAAAAGACCCCGAATAGCCAAAGCAGTCTTGAGGGAAAAAAACAGAGCTGCGGGAATCAGACCCCCTGACTTCAGACTATACTACAACGCTACAGTAATCAAGACAATACGGTACTGGCACAAAAACAGAAACATAGATCAATGGAACAGGATAGAAAGCCCAGAGATAAACCCAGACACCTATGGTCAACTAATCTATGACAAAGGAGGCAAAGATATACAATGGAGAAAAGGCAGTTTCTTCAATAAGTGGTGCTGGGAAAACTGGACAGCTACATGTAAAAGAATGAAATTAGAACACTCCCTAACACCATACACAAAAATAAACTCAAAATGGATTCAAGACCTAAATGTAAGACCAGACACTATAAAACTCTTAGAGGAAAACATAGGAAGAACACTCTTTGACATAAATCACAGCAAGATCTTTTTTGATCCACCTCCTAGAGTAATGGAAATAAAAACAAAAGTAAACAAATGGTACCTAATGAAACTTCAGAGCTTTTGCACAGCAAAGGGAACCATAAACAAGACAAAAAGACAACCCTCAGAATGGGAGAAAATATTTGCAAATGAATCAACGGACAAAGGATTAATCTCTAAAATATATAAACAGCTCATGCAGCTCAATATTAAAGAAACAAACAACCCAATCCACAAATGGGCAGAAGACCTAAATAGACATTTCTTCAAAGAAGACATACAGATGGCAAAGAAGCACATGAAAAGCTGCTCAACATCACTAATTATTAGAGAAATGAAAATGAAAACTACAATGAGGTATCACCTCACACCAGGTAGAATGGGCATCATCAGAAAATCTACAAACAACAAATGCTGGAGAGGGTGTGGAGAAAAGGGAACCCTCCTGCACTGTTGGTGGGAATGTAAATTGATACAGCCACTATGGAGAACAGTATGGAGGTTCCTTAAAAAACTAAAAATAGAATTACCATATGACCCAGCAATCCCACTACTGGGCATATACCCAGAGAAAACCATAATTCAAAAAGACACATGCACCCCAATGTTCACTGCAGCACTATTTACAATAGCCAGGTCATGGAAGCAACCTAAATGCCCATCGACAGACGAATGGATAAAGAAGTTGTGGTACATATATACAATGGAATATTACTCAGCCATAAAAAGGAATGAAATTGAGTCATTTGTTGAGACGTGGATGGATCTAGAGACTGTCATACAGAGTGACATAAGTCAGAAAGAGAAAAACAAATATCGTATATTAACACATGTATGTAGAACCTAGAAAAATGGTACAGATGAACCGGTTTGCAGGGCAGAAGTTGAGACACAGATGTAGAGAACAAACGTATGGACACAAAGGGGGGAAAACCGCGGTTCAGTGGGGATGGTGGTGTGCTGAATTGGGTGATTGGGATTGACATGTATACACTGATGTGTATAAAATTAATGACTAATAAGAACCTGCAGTATAAAAAAACAAACAAACAAAGAAAAAAACTAATACTAAACTTTCTTTGGGTTATTTGTATGGAAATATGTTATTATAAATGTTTCAGACATTACATGAAATTTCTAAAAATCTTATATGTTCTGGTGTAATGTTATAAGTCATAATTCTAGTTATTACTTTAAAATGTATATCTCACAAATAACTAAATTTCCTTGTCAATTGCATTATTATAAACTTTCATCAAATCTTTAACCGTGGTCATTTTTAAGTCTTTTGTCATTTACAGACAGTTCTGGGTGTAATCTGATGCTTTTGCAAAAATGTTCCTATAAAAGGGTTTCATCTTCAAGGAATTCATGGAAAAGACTCTGACAAGTACAGGTTTCTGGTAACTGACTATACTGCTGAACTGAATGAATAAGCATTTTCAGAACTCTAATGGAAAACTGATGAATTCATAAAAGTGCTAACAAAAGATCAAGATGAAAAAAAAAATAATTACATGGACTGAGTAAACTGATGAAGATGGTTATAATTTTTGTGACTTTCTGTTTGAGTAAAAAAAAAAAAATCCCACAAGGACTCAGAGGCAAAAAATATACAAATCAATTTTCACTGCAAAGTAAAGGAGCTGTTACAGTGGAGGATTACTGGACTGAATGTCAATATTATGACATAATATGAGTGTGTTTCGTGTTTGGTAATTGCAATCATTGTTGCTTTTGTTGTGGTCATCCAAAAAAACAAAAAAATTTATTCTTACAGTTGTCTCATCTGTTGTTCGGCCACATTATCTGACACAGGTAGGATTTAGAGAGAATAATCTTAGAAAATCAGTATGGGTGAGATCCTCCAGAAAAAAAATCCTGTGGGTCAATCCAAAAGAAAATCTTGATGGAATGTTTTTATCTTATTTAGAAAAACAACTTTGGAAGGAAAATAAAAGATTTTGACAAAAAAATAAATAGAACCATACAGTATAAAAAAAGAAAAAAGAGAAAGAAAACAAAGGGCACAACAAGGGTCCGATTAAAACTTCAGTTTTGCCAGCACTTTAGTATTGATGTAGAGAAGTTGCCTTACCCATTATTGTGCCTCATTTCATATCATTAGAGTTAAATCCAATGAGTTAATATTAAAGTTAACTCATTCCTGCATGAGATGTAGAGCTCCTGAAATGTATAGTGTTATCTAGCAAAGCATCATATTAAGAGGTAATTCTAGTTTTAATAAGTTCCAGTTGTCTGAAAATTTGTGGTTTCATACACTTTTAAGAGCATTAAAGGGCAATGGATCATATTTCAACAAAACTTTAGTCTTCTGATAAGAGTCTGTTTACAAATGACTGGAGATTCTCTAGAATTATTTGAATAGACTTTTAATATATTAAGGGGGTGATCCTCAATCTGAAGTCTGCAGAAGCCAAATAGATATTATATATTTATCAATGACACTGTGTAGCTTCAATTTATTTTGTCTGAGCTGCAAGTACACCAACTCAGTGTGCGAAAGGCGGTTAAACTAATCAGAAGTTCTTGTTGGCAGATGTAAATATCTTTGATGAACTGAAAATAGGAATATAATTTATTACTTAATAAATGAACATTTTTCATGAGGTCTATGCAAAAAGATAATAAAAAGGAAACCTAATGGTTGAAAATAATTAAGATGAACTTAAATGATGAAACTGTAGAATCTACTGAATCTCTTTAAAAGCAAGACAACCAGCTATTCATCTGAAATGGTTCTGTTCTGTGTAAAGATGGAAGGACTTGATGACTTAACTTTTTAGATTCCTTTTACTTGTGACTTTCTGATTTTGGTTCAGGCAAATACAAGTGATAATTTGCTGTTATTAAGTGTCTATCTGAGGTTGAATACTAAGGGTTTCAGTAAGATTTCCATCTCTTTTTCATGTTATACATGTCTACTTTGTGCCTAGAGAGGCTTTGACCCAGCCTTGAGACGTCCGTCCTTTTTCATTGCAGGAGAAGGATGACATCCAGAGGGCAGAATGCATGTTGCAGCAGGCGGAGAGGCTGGGCTGCCGGCAGTTTGTCACAGCTACAGATGTTGTCCGAGGGAACCCCAAGTTGAACTTGGCTTTTATTGCCAACCTCTTTAACAAATACCCTGCCCTGCACAAACCAGAGAACCAGGACATCGACTGGGGGGCTCTTGAAGGTAACTGAAAATTGGCTGCTTAAATGTTCGGAAAAGCAGTCGCAATTCTAATTCAAGGGCAATTCAAAATCACCTCCTAAGCAAACCTAAGCCCCTCACATGGAAGATTTGCAAACAGGTCATCAATCCTCTGGTACATAACAAAGAGAATAAATAGATTAATCAAGTCAATTACAGACAAACAGGAATAATCAAATACCATTATATCACATCCATTATACATAGGCTTCATCCGTTATCAGAATTAAATGTTTTAGGGAAGACAATGCATTTAATTATCAGATGAAATAAATCCTGAGTTCCAAAAACCTAATTTATGTACTTAATGGACTAAGTGTTAATTCCTAGGGGCAAGAAGTTGCAGCCACTCATCATTTAAAAATGATATTTAACTTATGTTAAGAGGTGCTTACTGAGATTTTTGTTTGGCTTCTTTGATTTGGATAATGGGGGCCACAAAATAATATTTTGAGGCAGAATCCATGACCGTTATATTTAGGGGGCTAAAGCCCTAAGACTGGACAAAAAATCACACAGCTTTAGTCAAGTTCTAATAGGTGATAGTGCCAGAGATGTTTTTCTTTTTTTCATCATGAATTGTCCCGATATTGAGACAGAAAATCAATACAAAAGTAATAATAAATGAATATCACCAAAGAAAGAAAATCCAGATTTAAAGAATTGGTTGATCCTTTTCTGCAACGCTTTACTCTAGCTGGAAGTGCAAAATCAATCTGTGTTCCAACACTGCTGCATTTGTATGATTTGATAAACAGTGGTCAGGGGTCTGTGCATTCTGTTGACTACCAAATATGTATATCAAGCCCTCTAATCACCCATTTCTAGCTGCCTCTAGATCATCCAGATTTGGGTCCATCACTATCGCTTGAAATTCAGCATATACATGACAGAATTGATCATTTCCCCTTCCCCAATTGCCTCTCTACCCCCTGCCCCCATCCCATCCACTGTCCTTTAGAAATTCTCCATTTCCATTAATCATACCATTTTTTTTCTTCAGTTACCAAAACTCTGGGTTCCACTTTGATATCTTCCTCTCCTTCACCCCCAAATCTCTTGAATCAACAAATACTAATAATTCTTCCCACAGAATGAGCTTTAGATTGTTATTTTTCCTTTCGGCTCTTCCAGACTCATTAAATCATACACCAACTATTTCCCTAGGTCTTAGGGGCCTATTCCTCCATCCATCAAGCACTTGAATGTGCCCACGTGCTGGGGTCAAACACTATTCCCTCTGTGTGTTTAATTTAAATGCATATTGCCTTTCAGTAATTCTGCACACTGCTGCCAGGCACATCACAGTGCTGCTTTCATTATATCTCTGCCTTGCTCAAGAATTTATTATAGTAATAAAAAAAAGAACCCATAATGACTGTCATTGTCTAATATATCAACCAAAATCTGCTACCTGGCATCCAAAGATCCCTGATTGTGGTTCCAGCCACTAAACAGCCTTGTCTCTGTGGACTATACAACACAGATCCCTGAAAAATCAGTTCCGAATGGTTTTAAGACAGACCTTGCCTATCGCTCCCTTTGTGTTTATATTTACACAATCTCCTACTTCCACTCCTTACTTATCCCCCCGAATCCTCTCCTCTTTCCTCTTCACTATCCAGATTTTACTAACCCTCTAAGGTAAAGCTCAAATTGCACTCCCTCCAAATTTAGCCCATAGAATTCTCTCCTTTATCTCAACTCAAATATAAATATCTACCTCATATGTTAGCCCTCTAGCTTGCATGATCCCTCTTTGATGCCTAAAATACTTGTTTTTCCAGAAAGAATGTAAGCCTTTGAGGGACAGCCCTGAAGAATTTCCCCACACAGGATCTTGGGCACTACTAATAGATGCTCTAGAGATACTCATTGAATTGAAATGGAAAAAAAATTAACACAGAATAGCAACCCTCATCCAAATCCATTAGGGTATTTATTTTTTTCTACTTCCAGTGTTTATTACAGCCTCTTTAGTTAAACTTTGATCATAAAAAAAGGCATATTTTCTAGATATGAAAAATAACTAGTCTTATACATGAAAGATACCTGGTCTTCATTCATTTAGGTGAGACAAGAGAAGAGCGGACATTTAGGAACTGGATGAACTCCTTGGGTGTAAACCCTCGAGTCAATCATTTGTACAGGTAAGAATATTGGGAGACTCTTCCTTAATATGAGGTACCAAGACCTGGAAAGATCCCCAAGATTTCAAATACCACTGTGGTGTGCAATTCTCTTTACAAAGTGTGTGCACCTCGGTGAGAAGGGGGAAATGCCACACTGCGCAGCAGATGTTAAGAAACTCACTTCCATACACCAACCTTGCTGTGTATTTAGTACAAAAATCATAACCCAGCAGCAAAAGGACAAATGGAATCCCTGTTGTAAACCCAAGATCTGCTCAGAAGCAGGCCAAACAGTAAATGTTCACCTAAACATGTTGTATCTCCTATGCCATTTGTTAGAGCCGTATTTCTTTTTCTGGAGGCTGAGTGTTTCTGCTGAAGGGGCAAAGGTGGTCACACCTGGGGGAGACCTCCAGTAAATTCCCTCCCTTTCTCTGAGTCGAGGTTTCTTCACCTCTAAAGATGGAGCTACTGATGCCAGTGTTGCCAAGTTGCTGGGAATGTTCCTTGAGCTAATATATAAGGAATTGCCTGGCCCGCTGCAGGAGCTTCATAAATGCTGAGTATCTGAGAATTCTTTTGTGTTTGTTTTTGTTCAGTGACTTATCAGATGCCCTGGTCATCTTCCAGCTCTATGAAAAGATTAAAGTCCCTGTTGATTGGAACAGAGTAAACAAACCACCATACCCCAAACTGGGGGGCAATATGAAGAAGGTAAACAATGACTCTTTTTTTTTTTTTTTTGGTTGCGTTGGGTCTTCGATGCTGCGCGCAGGCTTTCTCTAGTTGCTTCGAGTAGGGGCTACTCTTCATTGTGTTGCGCGGGCTTCTCACTGCAGTGGTTTCTCTTGTTGCGGAGCTCGGACTTTAGGTGCACGGGCTTCAGTAGTTGTGGCACATGGGCTCAGTAGTTGTGGCTCGCGGGCTCTAGAGCACAGGCTCAGTAGTTGTGGCGCACAGGCTTAGTTGCTCTGCGGCATGTGGCATCTTCCCGGACCAGGGCTCAAACCCGTGTCCCCTGCATTGGCAGGCGGATTCTTAACCACTGCGCCACCAGCAAAGTCCCAAACACTGACTCTTCTGATGTTCTGGTAGGCAGGTGAAGTTATAAGCCTGCAAGAGTACCTTGTGAATACTTTATCAGGAGGCCAAACTTAGATAACTGTTTATCCATGGATTAAATTAGAGTACTGCAATCAGAAACCTGAATGGTTTTATTAAAGTGAGTTCATTATTTCAGTTGATTACTTATTTATAATTCCATCTTGGATGTCTTTAAACTTTATGATGTAAAAATTCTAATTAAGATAATTAGAGTAAGCAGAGCTGCAGGGTTGCTTTTCCCCCAGCAAGATCATCATTCTAATTTTCTAAAGAATCGAAGCCTTGTACTAACAATTTGACTTGTACAAATAGTATGTCTAGTGTCAACGTAATGGGAACAGATTGTTTTGTAAAAGCAGCCACGGGGTTGGCACGAACATCTCCCACCATTTCTCGTGCCTGTGACCCAATGATCCATGAGTCATAGCCACAGGAATACCTGTCCCACATGTCAGTCCACCGTGTGCGTGTAGGATGGAGAATTCAGATGTTCTCTGTCAATCTCTATGAATTCAGCTATTTTAGGAATATTATAGACAGGTTACTTAGTATGGCTCTCTAGTTCTGTAGTGTGATATAGCCATGAAAATGTTCATCATAATAATTCATTTTGGTTTTGCACTTAAAGTACACTATGAATATTTTTTTGGTGGGAGTGAGGGGTTCGATTTAAGAAAAGATAGAAAATTATTTGACTAACTTAGAATTCTAGAATTGCAGAGCCAGGCGAGACTTGAGAGATCAATCAATCTTACCTTATTATTTCATTTTGTGTCTTTATTATCTTATTTTCTCGGGTATTTATCATCATAGAGATGATGACATTAGATTGTTTCCCTTCCTGCTCATTAACAGCTTGAGAATTGTAACTATGCAGTGGAACTGGGGAAGAATCAAGCGAAATTTTCCCTGGTTGGCATTGGTGGACAAGATCTCAATGAAGGAAACCGCACCCTGACATTGGCCTTGGTCTGGCAGTTAATGAGAAGGTAATGCAACTCAGGGGAATGGCATTTTATTGAATGTATTCTTTATCTAGAAAAATACTTGAAAATTTCAGGGATGTGATTTAATTTAATAAAACTATATTTTAAGCTAAACTTAAAACCAAAGGAATGTTGGTGGGGCAGTCCTCTTTTTTTTTTATTTCCGTTCAGTTCTGACAGTTTTGTTTCAGGTACTTTGAAACTCTGTTATTAGGTTCGTCAGTGTTTTAGATTGTTATGTTCTCTTAATGAATCACCCTTTTTCATTATGGAGTGACCCTGTTTATGCCTGGTAATATTCTTTTCTCTAAAACCTATTTTTCCTGATATTAATACAGCCACTCCTGCTTCTTCTTGATTAGTTTAGCGTGGCACATTTTTTTTTCCATCCTTTAACTTTTAACTGATTTGTGTAAATACAGTCACTTATCTTTTAAAGGGACTTTCAGAATAAGGGGGGAAATATGCTATATTTACCTACATATCTGTCATTTCAGGTGCTCTTCTTCCCATGGTGTAGATCCAGATTTCGATCTGATATCATTTGCCTTCTACTTGAAATATTTCTAGCAGGGCGCATCTGTTGGCGAGGAATTATTTCAGCTTCTGTCTGTCTGAGAAAATCTTTATTATGTTTTCGTTTTTGAAAGGTATATTATCTGAGTGTAGAATTCTAGGTTGATAGTTTTTTCTTTCAGTATTTTGAAGATGTGTTCACTGTCTTCTAGCTTGCATCATTTCCAATGATAAATCTGCTGTCATTCCTGTCTTTGTTCCTCTGTATGTAATATGTCTTTTTTCCTCTGGCTTCTTTTAAGATTTTCTCTTTATCACTCATTTTAAGTAATTTGGTTATGATGTGCTTTGGTGTTTCTTGTGCTTGAGGTTTGTTGAGCTTCTTGAATCTGTGGGCTTACAGTTTTCATCAAATTTGGAAAAATCTTGGCCTCTATTTCTTCAAATATGACTCCTGTACCCACTCTCTAGTTTTTGGGGAACTCCAGGTACACATTTATTTGGTCATTTGAAGTTGTCCCAAAATTCACTGATGCTCAAATCATCTCTTTCCTTTACATTTCATTTTTTCCTCTCTCTGTTTCATGTGGGATAATTTCTGTTGCCTTGTCTTAAATTCACCACTCTCTTCTTCTACAGTGTCTACCATTAATTCCATTTGGTGTATAATTTTTTTATCTCAGACATAATAGTTTTCGTGTATAGAAATTTGATTTGGGTCTTTTTGACATCTCCTCTATTTCTTTCCTTAACCTTCTTGAACATATAGAATATAATTATAATAACTGTTATTTCTGGGTCTGTTTCTATTAACTGATTTTTATCTTCATTATGGGTCATATTTTTCTGCTTCTTTGCATGCCTACTGATTTTTCATAATATGTGAGGCACTGTGAATTTTACCTTGCTGTGTGCTAGATATTTCTGTATTCCTTTAAATATTCTTGAATTTTGTCCTGGGATGCAGTTAAGTTACTTAAGCACAATTTGATCCTTTGGGGGCTTACTTAAAATCTTAATTAATCTCGAGCTAATTTTGTCTCTCAATACTGAGATAATCTCTTCTGAGTACTTTACTTGATGCTCCATATATCATGATATTTTTCCACTCTGATTGGTGGGAACCAAATTTATGCCAGCCCTGTGTGAACTCCAAGGACTGTTCTGCCCATTCATTTCTGAAAGTTCTTTTCCCAGCCTCTGGTAATTTCCTCACATGAATGCTCCAAGTAGCACTCAGCTGAACACTTGAGGCAAACCCTCTGAAGATCTCTGGAGCTTTCTTTCTAGATGACTGTCCTCTCCAGGCAGCTCTCTTCTCTCTGCTATTCTGCCCCACACATTCTAGCACCCTGGCTTCCTTGAGTTCTCAACCCTGTCCGCTTGGCTCAGGGTCACTGTCATGCTCTGTTTGAGTTCTCTCTCCCTGCACTGCAGCCTGGAAACTCTCCATGCAATAATCTGGGACAATCTCAGGGTTTACCACATTTGTTTTCCTTCTCTCAGGGACCACTGTTTTGTGCTTCCTGTCGTCCAATGTCCGAACAACATCGTTTCATATTTTTTCATTGTGTTTTATGTGTTTAAGGCAGAAAGGTAAACTGATCCCTGTTATTCCATCATGACCAAAAGCAGAATTTCCTGCTACTTCCTTAACAGAGAACTTTAGATACCTTTTAGAGTCAAACATAAGATTGATTAATGTGAGAGCTATGTGGCCATATTATTTAAGCAATAGCAGAATATAATAAGATACAAATAGAAAATAAATGGTGAGAAAAGTAAACAATTTTTGGTACGAAAGCATGAGTCTGGGAAGAATTCTAGACAGCAAATCTGTAAGCATGATCTGGTTTACTTTTACATGCTTTGCTCTTTCCCCCTTTACTGATAGCTCTGACCAGGCAGAAGTCTTCCGTTCCTTAATTAGAACCTATGTTAGTATGACTTAATTCATTTTTCTACCTGGAAGGAAGCCCAAGAAACCATATGTCACATTACATTATGTCTAACAAGGTAATGGCAGAGACAAGGGTTTGTCCCTAAGCACTGCCGCTTTATTCCCAGGCCACTGTCTGCAGATCCTAATATATATAATGGTCCTTGGAGTAATCATGTCAGTGTCTCCAGGTGAAGTAGGGTGATCAGAAATGATCATAATCAATTTAACTACCTGATTCACATTTGCTTTATCAAGTATGATGCTCCGTTACTCCTTTCTCAACTGGGATCTCTTTAATGATTGAAGGCAGATGTCATAAGGCTTCTCTGGCACAGAAAACTCCAGAGCTAAAGAAACTTTAGCCTCTATTTTACTGCATGTATCTAGAACATCACTGAAAGTTCCTAAGGGCCGTTCTCACTGGTGTATTTTCAGAAACGATTTCTGAACTACTCTCTATTTTCTTTCACATGTGTTTTTAATTCTTAACAGACTGGCTTTTGGTACTGATTGCTTTAAAAACCAAAGCAAAAGTCTTTTTAGTTGCAACTGTTAAATTGACTCATGGGTTTGAAGATGAAATTATCTTTGATATTTTCTATTTTAGTGACTTAAAAAGAAAACTCAGGCCAACTCTATTCTATTTTGAATTTCATAATATCTGAAAATCACCTTGTAATATGATCTTCGTTCTGGAAGTTTTATAAAAATGTGACCCAACATCATAGTTTAAGGCTAGTATATATATGATAAGGGCTAGTTTGCTGCTGTGTCTCTACCTGGTAAATAAGTCATATTTCTCATGAGTCTTTACTATATAAGAATTGTGCCTATAAGCAAATGGACAGAGAAATACATTACTGTGAAAGGCGATGAAATGACTGATAATTATGTAAATGCCACCAGCAGGGTATTTTTTTTTTCTCTGTGTGCCACACATGAACAGATCTAATAAATTTAGAGCCAGTTCTAGCTGGACTTTATTTCATTGGATTTCACAGATGTGCTAATTTGGTCATTTATCTGGACAATAAATGGCATGTCATTTTTCCCTCTAAAAACAAATGAAAGCTTAAACCTCCCTTTCCCCTTGAGTAGCCTGGAAATCGTTCTCAGATTGGAAAGCTGGCAAATTGCACGTGTCTAACTTTGGAGACAAAAGCCTGAGGCAAGTAGGCCGCCGGCAGACAGCCACAACAGTTAGACCCCAACAGATGAATCAAGAGTGTGAGGCAGGCAAAGGAGGGAATTCTCCCCAGATCAAACAGGCTGTGGCTGGTGAACTGGGGATAGGTCCTTGAAAAACAAAACACTGAGGTATGTCCCTCTGGGTCACATGTTAAATAAATAACACAAGTGTTTGATGGCAGGAAAGCACACAAGTCATAATCACAGCCCCTCCAGCCCCACAGCCCATCCATCGTCTGCGGTTGGATGAGGCCCTGGCTTAAGCTGGAGCTCATGGGGCCATTGCATTTTGACAGAGGGCTTCTCAGCACCGCATGGTGTGCAAACACCAGGGATACTGGGATCTTGTCTGGAGGGTTCCATTTAATAATAGCACAGTCCCCCCAAAACATGTTTCATGATAAGGAGTGATTATCTCACAAGGGAAATCCCAGGAAGACACAAGCCAAATTGATTTTTGTTTTCAATTTTGAATCTACATTCGGTGCTTCATGGACTTTCTAGACTGGAGTCTCCAACCTAAATTTTTGCCTTTCTTCCCTTTGTTTTCCTGATGTCCTTACAAGCAGGTGTCTGATTCCGTTTAAACCTCCACATCTCCCTTGAGGTGGCAGGACAACTGTGTGCTCACTAGCACGGTGTGCCACCACAAGGGGCTCTTCTCAGACCCCTGAATGCAGTCAGCTGCCTCCAGGATATTCTGCGTCTAAGATTCCCTGTCCCTTTGTGGCCTTTTGTATTTGCATGAATAGACTTTTGTATAAAGGTGAGCTTCTCCTCTGCACCATTTTCTTCCCTCACTCAAGGAGTGGCTTGAAGGCACTGCTCCTGTCCACTGGAGAGAGTCAACAAAGCAGGCTGGGCCTCCTGGCAAAGGGAAGTGAGAGTTCGGTCCTGAGATGAGTGAGGCTGCTGGAAGATTAAACCTAGTCTGTTTCTCAGGTTATTTATGGACGTGACCTGATGAAACAAACACTAACCCACCATCTCTTAATGAGTGGACTAGGCAGAAATTCTTACGTGGTATAGTAAGTGCTGGTAACTTCATGCACATGCTGTTAGGAAACAAGCCGGTTATGACATAAATGATATGATCAAACCTCAGGCCTTTTTCCAAACTAGTAATATTTTGAAAATCTAACTGGAACTTATCCCATTTGTACTCGTTACTCCTTAGCATTTTGGTCCCATCTCTGGGCCCAGACTAAGCATTTCTCAATTTGACTTTCTCCTTGCTTTTCCTGGGAGAAAGTCATTCTGTTCGTTTCATCTACTACTCTACTCTTTCATTTGCTAGATGCCCAGTATGTACTGGGCACTCTGCTAACCCCTGAAAGCACTGAGATGAATATGGTCTATGGACTCTGTCCAAGGGCACAAGGTAGGCAGAGAGACATGCATATCAACTCCATCAAAAGCTCTGGGAAACAGGTTGGAAGCAAGTGTAGCAATAATGATTAATATACGGCATGGGTCAGAAAAATGATGCTTGAACTGGGACTTGTTCTCAGGATTAGAAATTCACTAGAGAGGAAGGCCATCCAAGGCAGAGCGCGCATCTGAGTCATGGAAGCAGGAGGCAGGAGGACGCATGGTGCGGTCGGCGAGCTGCCGATGGTTCTGTGCAGCGGGAAGAACATGAGTGTGTGTGACCATAAAGCCTTGAAGAAGGAGGGGAAGGAGGAAATGAGAGAGGCGCTGAAAAGGGACACTCAGGTCAAATTGTGAAAGGACTCGTGTGCCATTCTAAGGAATTTGATCTGTGTTCTTTGGGCCTCGGAGAGTCACTTTAAATGACATGACCGGAACAGTAGTTTAGAAAAGGCAGAATGAAGAGGAACCAGCTGATGTGAGGGAGTCTGGGGAGGTGTCATTGAGAGGACTTGGATGCCAGATTGGTCCACGTGATTTTATTGTTTTGATAAAGAAAAGTTGCAGAAACACATTTCCTCCCCATCGCCAATGATAGGAAAGCGCTTTCACCTGAAGGAAGCAGGGCATTGCTCCTATTTCCGAGATTACACTTGGAAACCATGTGGGAGACTGTGGAAGAACTGTGTTTAGCACAGAAGCAGTAACTGGAGGAAGATACCCGATGGATTATGTAATGAGCAAAACCCTGGGCACCAAAGTGGAGGGTGACCTCATTTAGGGAGGCCCTCCAGACAGGACTCAATGGCAGGATACTTGAGTTTCATTTCGGACAACACACACTGAAATTCTAGTCTTTCGTGGGTAATTTGACTCTCCCCCCCTTACAAGACTGAACCGTGAGGCCAGCAGACCTGCCCACCTGCTCTACTGCTTGGCTCTCTCCCTGTGTTTACCCTTTGAGAGAGATTAGCTTGGGGAGTGGTGAGTCTTCTCTGCTCCATGGAATTTTAAGAGCTTGAAGCATCTTCTTAATGTTTCCCCTGCAAAACCCACTTCTCATAACAGTATGTATCTAAGGCAATTCTTACCCTCAAACTAGAGATTAACTAGAGATTAATGTGTATTCCCAATATTTCTACTTCTGTGATACACAGAGGAAACTCTTTTATATTTTTTCTTTATTATGTTGGCTGCCTGGGCTTTGAGGTATAGCTGATTTACAATGTTGTGTTAGTTTCTGCTGTACAGCAAAGTGACTCAGTTATATATATATATACATTCTTTTTCATATTCTTTTCCATTATGGTTTATCACAGGATATTGAATATAGTTCCCTGTGCTATACAGTCGGACCTTGTTGTTTATCCATTCTATATATAATAGTTTGCATCTCCTAACCCCAAACTCCCAATCCATCCCTCGGCCACCCTCTTCCCCCTTGGCAACCACAAGTCTGTTCTCTATGTCTGAGAGTCTGTTTCTGTTTCATAGATACGTTCATTTGTGTCATATTTTAGATTCTGCACATAAGTGATATCATATGATATTTGTCTTTCTCTGTCTGACTTACTTCACTTAGTATGATAATCTCTAAGTCCATCCATGTTGCTGCAAATGGCATTATTTCATTCTTTTTATGGCTGAGTAATATTCCATTGTATATATGCCATATCTTTATCCATTCATCTGTCGATGGACATTTAGGTTGTTTCCATGTCTTGGCTAATGTGAACAGTGCTGCTATGAACATTGGGGTGCATGTAGCTTTTTGAGTTATAGTTTTTTCCGGATATATGTGCTTGGGCTTTTCTGACATTGAATTGTTCCTTGATTTTCATAGTTCCTTTAAGAAAAGTGTCACTGGTTCAAATCCTTTATTTCATTTTCCTTTCCCTGCTTCTCTTCTGCTTTCTCTCTGTACAATGACCGTGGTATTCGCTCTGCAACTCACTCTAAGTATAAAGTTCTATTTTGTTATTCTAAAAGGAACTAATGTCATTACATATTCTTTTTTCCTCAGATGTAATGGTGTTCAGGCCATCTTCTGTGACAGGAAAAACAAAAAACTTTTCTATGCTGGCGACTCTCTGTGAATAGTGAATTCTTTTTTTAAAAATCTTTATTGGAGTATAGTTGATTTAAAATGTTGTGTTACTTTCTGCTGTACAGCAAAGTGAATCACTTATACACATACATATACCCACTCTTTTTAAGATTATTTTCTCATACAGGTCATTACAGAGTATTGAATACAGTTCTCTGTGCTATACAATAGTGAATTCTTTAGCAACTTTTCTCCAGCAATCATTCTTGATTTTGTTCAGGTACACACTGAATATTCTTGAAGAACTTGGAGGTGGGCAGAAGGTCAACGATGACACTATTGTCAACTGGGTGAATGAAACATTAAAGGAAGCAGAGAAAAGTTCCTCCATCTCCAGTTTCAAGGTAACATGCTTGTCTCCTGCTCGCGGCCACCTGACCTTTATGCTTATCTTTATTGCTTCCACTCTGTTTTCAAGAGTGACCTTCAGTGTGAGGTCTTTGAGGTTCCCCCTCCCGTTTTGATTTTGCTTGAATGACCCATTATTGTTTTGACGTTCATAGGCCATTTCATTGACAAATTTCTTGTCGTTTTCTCCCGTAATAATTAATTTTAAAAAACCAATCGTTTTTTACACGGGATTTTAGACGTTTTTCTTCCAAAGTAACGTAAAATATAATGTTTTTTAAATGTGCATAGCTCCATGGTTCAGATTGTTAACATAATGAGGGTGAAATGTAAAATGCTAAAAGATGTCCCATGGGATGGTTTTTTTTGAAAAAAAGCAGTTGTTTACTTGTATCCAAATCCCATTTTTATTAATAACAGCATGATATTTTATTACATTTCTTCACTCATGTTTTATACATTAGCTGGATCCTTCCTCAAGGGTCCTGCGCACTTGATTGACAGTATAATGTCTGCATCATATCTTAACTACATTTTCCTGGCTTAAAGGTCAAGATGGCGGGGAGGGACCCCTTCAGAGTTATATTAACAGGGCGGGTGAGGCAGTTCGTCATGCTATCAATCCTCTGCTTCAAAATCAAGAAAAAAATGAAAATCTCTCCCCTCCCAGAAGGGGCAGAAGGTATATCTCTAGGCTGGGCTCTACCAGGAGTGCCCAGTCGCTGTGAGCTCAGCACAGGAAACGGCCAGCTCTGTCCCGCCTCTGCTTACCATCCGTTTGGTCTGGAGGTCGAAGTGGAGGCTGGTGACAGACGTGAGCAAGTCCTTCCAGGAGGAGACTTGGGAAGGCGGTGGCGAACAGTACAGTAGAGGGGTGCTTGAGGATGGAGCGCGGTCTGAGCACTAGGGGCTCCTTGCTTGTAACAGGGGGCTCGTCATTTCCTCTTCACAGACATCATGAAGACAGCTTTACCATTTTCCTGATCTTTTTCTCTTTTTGGCTGCTTCGGGCGGCATGCGAGATCTTAGTTCCCCGACCTGGGATCCCACCCGCGGCCCCTGCAGTGGAAGCGTGGAGTCTTAACCACTGAAGCACCAGGGAAGTCCCACCATTTTCCTGATTTTATAGTGAGGAAACTGGGGGCTCATTTAACTCCTGAGGTTACAGCTAGTAATTGCAGGTGATGTCCATCAGGGAGGGGAAAGCACCTTTCACCTGCGAGGTGAGGTTATAGAGCGGAGGGTATCCATAGGTCACTTGATGACCATGGCTATGAAGTGAAGAGCCCCGGGCGTGCGTCTCTCTGTAAAACAGCTGCCACTTTACAGGAATGCATCCCATTTCATTACCCAGCAGCTTCTGGGGTGATCCTGTGGGGATTCACTCTTGGGAATGTTTGACAATTTTTTGCTCCTTGTGATGCTCTGGGCTAATTTTCTCCTGTCTTCTCACTGAGTCATTGCGGAATTGATTAGGTCAAAAGGACCACAAAAGGAAAATGTCAAATTAGCCCCACACTGCTTTTAAGTGAAACCCTTCAAAAACTGAGCACAGCGCACCCCGATTAACCATTGCAGAAACAGTCCTGGACTCTCCTCACCTATGAACTCTGCCAGCTGCTGGCCATCTCGCTGCCTGTCAGCCCACCAAGACTGTGGGAAGAAAGTAGGAAAGAAGGTGAAACTCAAATCTCTCCATTTTGCTTCCATTGTGCTTCTTTACCAAAAAATTCTATGGAGATAGAAGCTCAGGCTAATGGTGGAAATTAGATTACGATTATATGTATATTGATCTTAATTTTGTGGTAGTTCTTACATAACCCAGAAGTAAATAAAAATGGACCCGTTCTATTTTTTAAAATAGTATTCTACCTCTACAGAGGGCCAGTGCTGGAGACCTAGCATCTTGCGGGGGTCCTGTGTCTTGTTTCTTGGTTAGAATTGATTCTGATTTGGACCCGCAAGGTATGAGGTGTTTGGACTTGACTATGCTTAGATGGTGACACACAGTTGCCTCGGCATGTCTGTACTCACAGGTGCAGAGTTTTGTGCATTTACACCTTAAAAGCATTCACAGGGAGTTCCCCGGTGGCGCATTGGTTAAGAATCTGCCTGCCAACACAGGGGACACAGGTTCGATCCCTGGTCTGGGAAGATCCCACATGCCGCGGAGCAACTAAGCCCGTGCACCACAGCTACTGAGCCTGCGCTCTAGAGCCCGTGAGCCACAACTACTGAGCCCGCGAGCCACAACTACTGAGCCTGCGCGCCTAGAGCCTGTGCTCCGCAACAAGAGAAGCCACCACAATGAGAAGCCTGTGCACCACAGCGAAGAGCAGCCCCCACTTGCCGCAACTAGAGAAAGCCCACGCTCAGCAATGAAGACCCAACGCAGCCAACAAATAAATAAATAATGTTCCTTTTTAAAAAAAAATCAGGTAGAACCTTTAAAAAAAAAAAAGCATTCACAGCTTTGCGTGTGTCCATCAAACTGTTTACAGACGCCAAAGAAAGAGCCCAAGATTTTAAGTCAGAATACCTGGGTTCAGATCCCAGCCCCACCACTTATTAGCAAGCCACTTAACCTCAGAAACTCCCTTTGCTTGTTGTAAATTAAGATTAGATGCCTCCATCCAAGGCTTGTGGCAATAAGTGAGATAACCTATAAAAAGTGCTGAGCAAATTGTGAGACGCCAATGGATATTAGTTGCAGTCATTGCATTTGATCACATAATTGCTGTCACTGTCTACCTGGACCTGTGGACCCTTTTCTTTCCCTAAGGTCCCCAGGAGAGGAGCATTCACTGAATCCCGTCCAACTGAGCCCGCATCACTCTCCCTGCCTGTCACCTCTGGGATGTCCCCTGAAAATGAAGCGGGGCTCCTCTTAATGTCTTTAGTCTCTCTTTTCTGATGGTTTCTTTTTCAAATCATCCCTTCCTCTACTAATAACCAGTACTTGAATGAAACATACTATATATCAACCTCTCTGCTTTTCTCTAGTTGCTCTAACTTCCTTCCATTCACTATTTGGAAATGACTCCCTGCCTGTTGGCAGACAATGGATTTCCTCCACTTAGTGAACCACCAGGAAGCTACTAGTGATGCCCCTACAGAAATGAACACTGGTTTGAAACACCATGTGCGACACTGTGGCATTTCCCACACCAGGATGTATATATTCGTATTGAAGAGGAAAGAACCACTCACTTTCCTTGAGCCAAATAGAAGTAACTTGGGAGCATATTGTTAAAACCCATGCTTTCTCTCTCTGCAGGACCCAAAGATTAGTACAAGTCTGCCCGTCCTGGATCTCATTGATGCCATTCAACCAGGTTCGATTAACTATGACCTCCTGAAGACAGAAAACCTGAACGATGAAGAGAAACTCAACAATGCAAAGTACGTAAATAAACCTGAGGTCGGGGAGGAAAGGATGAGCCGGTATCTGGGCAGCTGTGAACTCTAGTGCCTGTGCCTTCGTGCAAACGCTTTTAGGTTCACTGTTGATGCTTTTTCTTCTCATGACTTACTGTGTCCCATCTTCATTATTTTCAATACTGGGCAATAGCAGTTTAAGGCTCCAGGTGTTAGAGGGAACAAGACAAAAACGATTGATAACAATTGAAACAATTGAAATTGAAAACAGTTGACTTCTGATTGATAAGCAAGCCTGTAATTTCATAAAACCAATTTCCTAATCATAATCTGTGGGAGGCTTCCTGAATAGAGTTTGTACACGGTGCGTGCAAATATAAACATTCTATTTGTGAATATCTGTGGATATGCATGGGCAGGGATGGGGTTCAAGACCAGAGTCTTCACCAGCTTGAGAGCAACTGCCATTTGCTTTACTTGTAGAATGAGAGTCAGCAGAACCCAAATTTGGTCTGTTGTTAGCTTTTATAAATCAGGTTTTATTTACATAGTTTCTATAGCTCTTTCCCTGATACAATAGCAGAGTTGAATAGTTGTGACAAAGCCCACAGAGTCTGAAATATTTGCTATCTGGTCTTTATGGAAAGCTTGCTTTCCTAGAGAGATGCCTTTCTACCCTAGAGAGGTGCCTTTCTCAGAGCAGGCTGTATTAGTTCCTAGGTCTGTCATAACAAAATACCACAAACAAGGTGACTTCAAACAACAGAAATTTCTTCTCTCACTGTTGTGGAGGCTAGAAGTCCAAGATCAAGGTGTCGGCAGGGTTGGTTCCTCCTGAGGGCTTTGATGGAGAATCTGTCCCACACCTCCCTCATCCTTGGGCTTATAGATGCACCACTGCAGTCTCCATCCCTGTCTTCACATGGCCTTCCCTGTGTTTCTGTGACTTCACGTAGCTGTCTTCTCTGTGTGTGTGTATGTCTGTGTCTCTTCTCCCTCTCTTATAAGGACATCAATCATACTGAATTAGGGCTCCAACCTACCCCAGCATGACCTCATCGTAACTAACTATACCTTAAATAACACTTTTTCCAAATAACATCACCATCTGAGGTACCAGGGGTTAGGGCTTCTGCATACGTTTTTGGGGGGGCAGTATTCAACCCATAACACAAGTCCAGGGTTAACGAATGACTAGTGCCCAGCAGCCCTGCTGTGTATCTAATCCTAGCAGCGCCCTTCTCTCTGTGCCCAGTTTGGGAAAGTGGGGACGTGTGTTCCTGGTATGCTGATGTTTAGCACAATCTAATGGAGAGAAGAGAATTAATTCAACAGCAGTTACAGTAGAGTGTGAGGGATGGTATGGAAGGAGGATCCCAGGGTGCTGTGGAGGGGGCAGGAAGGGAACTGAAGCTCTACCAAATAACATCTAAGCTGGGACGGATTGAAAGGACAAGTAAGAAGGAGCTGGACGGGTGAAAGAGCTAAGAAGAATATTCCAGCAGAGGGAAGAACATGGATGAAGACCCAGAAATTTAAAAAAAAAAAAAAAAAAAAAGGCCTTGAACCTAGAGATGTTCAAGAGGGATGTGATTAAGTTTAAGGAACTCGCCCAGGGTTTTACAATTATCAAGTGGTTCAACTGAAATTCAAAGTCTGACTTCAGAGCCCAGGCTCCTAAGCACTGTCCTGTAAGGGCAAGATACAAAATTACTTAGAAAAATGGGTAAAAAGAATTATATAGAATCCTAAAGGTGGCTATGGTGGCAGGATTGTGCATGGTTGGTTTGGTTTTTGAAGTTCTATTTTCTAACTTTTTAATAATTTTTCCTCTATTTTATAATGGAAAAATTAATTTTATTTCATTAATAGTTAATATAGAGGAAGTGATTGAGAGATGGACAAAGAGAAAGAATGGGGATGCTCTGGCCCGATGCTCTTAAATTAGTTTGATCAATAAAGTAAGAGTAAAGTTATTTCAGGAGCGCAAAGGGAGTAATGGGGCTTTGGGTGGAATGGAGAATCTCTGGAGTAGCCACTGCAAGAAGTTACTAGATAATGAATGAGGAGAAGAAAAGAACTGCCAGGTAATAGGGTGGGCTCATTTGAAAATAGACTACAACTAATAAAAATTATCTTCATATAACTATAAACAGAGCAAACATATTCTGCTACAGCTATGGTAATCTTATGTGGAAAACGTGTAATATAAAACTCTGGTTATTCTACTATTATAGTGTCATAAATAAATACACATACATGGAGGCGAGAATTAGAATGGAACAGGGAAGGAAGGACTTGATAGGTAAGGTCGAGGTATTACAGATGCATTTCCCCTTTTTTCTGCCTTATAAAAATGTTTCTGTAGTTGAAATGGTGTCTGCAGACTTTCCCTAGCACACATTCTTGTTCAGTTCTATGACTTTTTCTGCCACTGTACAGCCCAAGCGAATAAGCATGCTGTAGGCACCAAAAGTGGTGCTAGCTAGGAAGCTCTCTAAGGACAAATAATAAATTTGGTAATTATCACGAGGCTGGACAGCAAGTTTGACAGAGTCAGGAGCTTTGTCAGGCCAGCATTTGCCCTCAAATCTCGGGAGGAACCCAGTGATTGGCTCCAGCCATACCAGGAATGAGCTCTGTATAGTAGATAGTTTATAGTGCCGAGTAGAGAGTATATAGTATAGATTATATAGAATAGACCATAACTATAGACCATAACTATGATCCTCAGGGGTCCCCTTCTTACTTGCTTAGGCTCCCCTCATTCTTCCTCTTTTCTCTTTTAGGTATGCCATCTCTATGGCCCGAAAAATTGGAGCAAGAGTATATGCCCTTCCAGAAGACTTGGTTGAAGTGAACCCCAAGATGGTCATGACAGTGTTTGCTTGCCTCATGGGGAAAGGAATGAAGAGGGTGTAAGGCCCAGCGGGCAGGAATGGAGGCGCACACGCGTTTCTGACTGCTCAGCACCGGGTGCTCCCAGGAAACACGGGGACAAGTCAAACCATTCCAACGTTTTCAACTTGGTGACATTCTACTAGGTTCCAGACAAAATGTGTATCTGTTCAGCCAAGTAGCCTTCGTGTATTTAACAAAAAGTGCTTTATTCTTTGCAAAAGACCCAGTCTCTTACAAATTTTTTTTTATTATTGAATTGATTGCTTTGAAAATCTAGAGACAAAAAGAACTTATTTTCCAGGCACCCTTTCTGCTTTTGCCACTATAGTCAAGTATAGAAGCTGTAGTGTTGTTAATTTTAACATAATCTTTCAAACCAGCTTAAATCGGCTGCTTTCTTGTTTAGGGTGAGAACCGGGAGGGGAGAATCATCAAATCAGCCCTAAAACCGGCTTCTGGAGGCCAGCGTTTGGTCTGTTACGAGCCTCCTTCGTGTAGCCCTTCTGCACCCTGTCTCCCTGTGACTTTGCTCTCCACTCTCTCAGAACTCTGCCTTCTCTGTGGCCGACCTCTGCCGGCCGTCCTCCTCTTGGGGCCATTTGGATTATCTGTCAAATCAGTCAGGCTGTTGGGATCTCCAAGAGTCTCTGGTAACCTGAAGACCTAAGACTCATCATCAGAGCCTTTTCTCAGAACTAGGGTCCCAAATGTCATCAGATTTTATTTTTTCAGCCAATAGGAAGCCCTCTGTTTTTAACCCTACGATTTGGGCTCTGACCAGATCTAACATCTTGAATACTGTGCCTTCAAATAGATTCTTACTTAACTCTTGGTGGAAGGTTCTATCCAAGGAGGGTGTCATTGAGCAGCAAGACACTAGGGGGCAGTGCAGAGCCATAACAAAGCATCTGTTCTTGGGTGCTGCCTCCCCATGTGTTTAGCTCTGTGTGTTAGGTCTAGTTATTGTGGTATGGCTGAATATCTGGTGACTGGGAACCATCTTGCTCTGATTTCATTTGCTCTTAGATCATAGTGCACGTGATTGCTGCCAAGCCATAGGACCGATGTTTACTTTTTTGGTACCCTCAAGCTCCCAGGGGCCATGTGTGCCAATGACCAGTGACCCCCACCTCACCCCCGTACCCCAACACACACACACACACACACACAAACACTCACATACACACATACCTAGCCAGGTGTCAAGCTGGGTAATAACTGGCTGCATTGCTTTGCGAAGAGCTAATGACTGGATAGTTAAAAGAATTCCAAAATAAAACCAGAGGAACAGTGTGAATTTGAGCAGTTCTAATAGACTATGCAATTTCCTTGAAAACTTAACCAAAGGCTAAATAGCAACCGAGCACCGGGCACCAACACTAGACCCCCTCTATCGTGCTGGGAGGGCTCATCAATGAGGTATCTTCTTTAGGGGTGGTATGTAGTGGAACTTAGCCATTTTTCAAAGCAATTGAAATGCATCGCCCCAGATCTGCTCCACGGCAGTGGGCTCAGGAAGCCGACATGTTGGCTTCTCCCGGCCCATAACCTGTGTTTCTGCTGCATCTGAATGCAAAGTGGCTGGCTTTGTCTTAATCTGCACTTCATGTAGCCTCAGACAATTCTCCCCCGTCTGCCTCCAGGAAGAATGTTACTGCCTTAAAGGACAATGAAGAGAAAGTAATGCTCAAGTTCTCTCCAAATAAAATGTTCCCTGTATTGGACGTCTCCTGAAGGTTTCGTAAGAGTGTACCCTAACTTATTCATTCAGCCAACACGCACCGAGGGCTGAAATGTGCCAGGCACTGCACACGGTTTTGGGAAAACACCTGTAAATAAGGCAGGCATTGCGCTCAGCTGATCAGGAAAGACTGATGATAAACAACTCCACTGACAGCTGTGATGAACGATTGATGCCGGCAGGGTGAGACAGGCTTACAACAGAGGGAGCCATCTAAGGAGAACTATTTTAGCTGAAAGCTGAAGAGTAAGTTGAAGGGAGTTGGACGAAGAGGAGGCTAAAATGAAAGGTTTAAGACACAAATTCTCAGACACACATTGAACCCAGTGATGAACAAAAGCCAGACTTGGGAATTGGTGTGAAACGGCTTCTAGAATGATTCGAGGAGGAATCTTTAGGGCTGGCGGTGCCTGGCGGTCTCCTCTCGAGCCTGGCTGGGCCTCACTTTGGCTGGCACGGGGTGGGAGGCGAGGTGTACGCTGAGGAATTCTGCTGCAGCCGGCTCTCGCGGGTGGGCTGCTGGGACAGAAAAGCATCTGTTTGGCAGGGTCACATTCTGCCCTGCACAGGTGTCACTCGCCCACACAGCTGCTGGGAAGCTGGGCTTTTGTGCTTAAGCTGTGTGTCCTGGCTTCACCAGCAGCAGCTCTTTGGAGATGGCTCTTTCCTGGCCCGACATTCCTACAGCTTCTACACTCAGGAGGTAGCGGCCTGCCCTACATATCAAGAAGTTACCAATATTAAATGTGTTTTTGTGTGTATAAGACTGCACTGATAGGTCCTGACCAGAGAGACTGAACAGGTACAGGAAAGCAGAATACTATCAAGGGAAGAAAACTAAAACTCTTGGAGACGAGAAGGCTAAAGGAGTACAGCCATCTGAACACGATAATTTTTCTAAATTTAAAAGTTTGCTGTTACATTTTAGCCCATCCAAGTATGACATCAGAAAGTAAAATTGTACCAAAGGGTCTACAGTGGAAAGCAGGCCACCTTGCCACCCCCGTGTCTAGTGATGTGCTTTGAAGCCAGCTCATATTGGCTCCACCTGGCTCCAATGTTAAACCATTGTTATCTTGAAATTGGCCATGGTGGGCATATTTACACCATAGAAATAATCAAACTCTACAAGTAGGGGTTTTTATCCCCAGAGATCTGGTTTACCAACCCACCACTACCTCTGTCCCAAAACCTCAGTTCCCCTCGTCAGTGACCACTGTTACCAATTTCTTTTGTATCTTTCTAGAAATAGTCTACACACATGTTACACACACACACACACACACACACACACCTTTTTATTGCAAATATTAGCATACCATACACTTCATTCTGCATCCCATTTTCTTCACACCAAACCTTGGAGACTGTTCAACGTTGCCGAATATAGACCTGCCTCAATCTTTTCAACAGGTGCACAGTATTCTGTTGAATGGATGTGCCAACCTGTATTTAACCAGTGACCTATAAATGGATATTTAGGTTGTTTCAATCCTTTGCTACAGCATATAAAGCCACAATGAATATTATATCCACTTCTTGTGCTCAGAATGTTCATTTTAATGTAACAGGTACTTACGTTTCTGCTCTAGCAAAGGTATTAAACACTGTAGAGTCACACATCAGTCCTCCTCTGAAGTTTCCTTGAAGTATTTCACAAAGAGCCCTGAGCTGGGATGGGCCCTTGAGCCCCTCCCATCTTCTCCATTTCACGTCCAAAGTACGTTAATCCGGTGGGGAGATAATGGGCACATGCAAAATGTACTCAAAAGCAGGATGTGATAAATGCTATAACAAATTTGTCAATAAAGTATGAGAGCTCAGGGGAAAGACGAATTCTGAAGGAAGGGTCAGCAACATTTTGCAGAAGATCTGAGCCCCGACTAATGAGAAGTGGGCAGGAATCATGCCTCACCATGTTGATGTCTCCAGCAGTGCCAAGCACTTTCTCGATTTTTAAGGAGAGCTGGGTAACTGAAAAATCGATTTGCGTTAGACATGAACAAATGTTTCCTGACTGTGGGAGATGCCAGAGAGAAGTCATTGTGAGAAAAGTTGTGAAATAGACCTACCTGCAGAGTTTTTAGAAGGGGACGGATTCCTGTTTGTTTGGAAATTATGCCATTAGAGCCTGTCTTGAGACAATGCATAGGACTAGATGGGCTTTTCAAGTCTCAGCCAATCTAGTGATTTTATCCACCTAAACGCACACACACAATCTAGTCTGTCCCGTGGAGCACAATGGTGGTCTCGATTATAAAAAGTATGGAAACTCAGCCCACCTTACAGCAGCCCATCTCAGACTGATACTTAATGCACAAGAGACATTCCCCTGTGCTCCCAGTGTCCCTGGGCGGCTCCTAGGGCCCCCTTCCCTGTAGTTACTGTACCTGTTGTCATTCAGCAGCTGCTGAGATATCATCGACTTTGCTCTCTGTCCCCCACAACGCCCCAGTGTACCAGTGCGCTTGGATGAAATGCTGGCAGTGCCCTCTTAGTGAGCTTGACATGGCACGTCTCTGCTGGCCTCAGGAGCCAGTAACCGGAGCTGAAGCTCAGCACAAGTCAGCAGTGCTGACTGATCCTCTTGTGAAATCTAGTTCCTTTGACAGTTTCCTAATAAAATTCCAGGAATCAAACTCTCAGCTGCCAAGGACTGCTCTTTCCACAGTGTCCTCGCCCCCTATTTTCCAGAAGGCAGAGTTTACCAACGGAGGCTGTGTGTAGGTGACCAAAAAAAAAAAAAAGGAAAAGGAAAATTGTGTAAATGTTTTCTCATGTCTAAAGTCTACATATACTTAATAACCCACCTTAGGTCAGACAAAAAAGCACGGGTAAGCTAGTCAGTACCCACCATCTCACCTTTAACAACTCGGAGAGAGGTCGGCGAAAGGGCAGGGATTTTTATATTATCTGGCATGTCAAAATTGGGGAGTTCCATTTCAGTAAGTGTTTTGGTTAATAAAGAGCTATCGTGTATAATTTTTGGAACAGTAATTTTTAGAGGATTAGAATGCATGCAAATATTTAATTCTAAAGCTCTGTGCAATACAACATAAAAGTTAATGATTCAGCAGGCATTTTTGGATTGGGCCAGAGACCACGGACCCACCGTTAAGAGTCGGAATGTTCAAACCTCCTTGCTCTAAGTTTGGGGCTAAGACCAGGGGCACTTGGAAGCTGCTTAGAAATGCAGAATCTCAGCCTCACCCCAGACCTACTGAATCAGAATCTGCAGTTTCGTAAGATCACCACTTAATTCATGTGCGCATTAAAGTTTGAGAAGCACTGTCCTAAAAGAAGATCTGCAGTTGATAGTCAGTTGCATTTGAACCAACTTTAAATTAGATTACACTTTCCCAGTAACACTGGACTTGAGAGATTGAAAAAACCCTCCACTAGCATTTCCCCATCATCATTGTTCATTTGAGGTAGCCAAAGTGGCTCTGCCCTCCATCTGGGTATATCCCCCATCACCCAGCCTTGTCCTTTGCTGTCCCTCTCCCCCATGGCCCCTCTCTTCCCTGTGGCACCCACTACCAGCCACAGGCCCCAAAAGCTTCATGTCCCTGGTCCTGCTGGGTAAATTAAGGTGTCTCTTGGCACTGCCTTCTCTTACCTGCTGCCCAGGGCTGCTGCTTTCATGCATCCGACCCAGTGGGTGCCACAGCACTTAAGTCTTCTCTCTTGTTCCTTCAATACCTCCATCAAACCTACTGACTTCTCCCACCGTCTCTGGAGCAACCTCTCTATGACTTCCAGTGACAGCTAGCTGACTTAGTAAACCAAACTGTCCCGGGGGAGGGGATTGTGGCCCCTCAGTGCCTACTCTTTTCTCCTCCAAAACATGCACCTTATAATGACTTTCCAGGGCTATAGCTTCATCATTGTTATCTTTGCCAATTTCCTAAAGGCAAAGAGAGAGCAAAGTGCCTTCCAGATAAACAGCTATAATATGCAAAGGTCCAGAGGATGGAAGAAGATGGTTATCTTTGAGGAACTGAAAGACTAGTATGGCTGAAGGAAAGGGAAAATTGCCATATCATGAGAAACAGATGGACTAGAGAAAGGTTTAGAGCTGATTCTCAGACTCAAGTGTGCTTGAGAATCACCTGGGGAAGTTGTCAAAACACAGACTTTCCAGATCCCATCTTGAGATTCAGTGCTTAGAGGGCTGGTGGGTCCAGGAGTCTGCATTTTCCACAAATACTCTCAGAGATTCTGGGACTCACAGGCCACCCCTGGAGAAGCACTAGTCCAACCCAGCTGTTCTCAGCCCTGGCTGCACAATGGAATCATCTCAGGAGATTTACAAGAAGCTGGTGTCCATGCCCAGCCCTCTGAGGTTTTGATATAATTGATCTGATGTGTGGCCAGGGCAGCTGGAGATTTAAAAGATGCACAGGTGACTCTAATTACCAGTCAAGTTTGAGAACCAATGGGGTACAGCCTGGGGTGCTCTTCAAAGGGGCGGCCTGGGTGGAGCATCTTAAAAAGCGGATAGACTGGTAAGAGGGAGTAATGGTTAGAAACGGGGAATGAAGGGATGGAAGTGCTTCAAGGACGAACCCTGCTTTCTTCACAATTTAACCATCCAGCCAACAAGCATTTGCCTCTCTGGGTGCCTAGTAACCTTCCTGGTGCCATGACTCCCAGGCTCAGTATTTGTAGCCAAAATGAGGGCATGAGAACCTGGCTTGGAGTTCTCTGCCTTCGAGCCTCAAATCCCCCTCTTCAATGACTCCCAAGATGGTATCATCTTGCCTCCCCCCTCAGAAACACAGGGGGCTGGATACACCAACCCTTTGTGCAAATTCTAAAACTGCTTTGCTCTGCATGAATAAACATGAGAGAGAGTGTGTGTGGAGGGAAAACACATTTATCAATTATGTGTCCTCCAAACCTCCCAAGATTATGCAGCTTTAATGGCTGAAAGATTTTGAAAGGAAAACTTGTAAATTGAGCTGCACCTAAACTCATGACAAAATGCTATGAAATTGACTGACTCTCTCAGCGCTTACCTAACAGTAAGCCTGAGCTGCATATCCAAGTCCCGGCCAGTCCAGATCACGGTGGCGTTGCCCTTCTCCTCAGCCCGCTCCAATTGAGAGAAGGCAAAGCAGCCACTATTCACAGGGGAGGTTATCTTTTTAGGCACCGTCTTAATAAAGGCAGAGGGTTACGGCTCTTGAAGAAACTCTTGCCATATTATTTTTGCCACCTAATGTTCCAAATTGACTGGAGAGCAAATGTACAAATTAGCTGGTCCCCAGGGGGCATGATTCAGTGAGATCGATCCCCCAGGACCAGATTGGCTTCTGGGGCAGTGACTCATCCGCTAACTCTTTGGGAGCAGCAGAAGGAGAGGACAGCTGTCACCAAGGTCACCTGACTTGGGTAAGCCTCCGGGAAGAGAACACATTGGCCCCTCTCAGCTCCCTTCCTGGTTTATCTTTTTTTTAATGAATGGGACATACTGAACACCTGTTTAGCCAGTCACTTTCAGCTGCTATCCCATTGAATTCCCACAACAGCCTTCAGAGGTAGGTTATCATTAACCTCATTTTTCTGCAGGGGAAACTGCACCTCCGAGAAGCTAAGAGATTTGCCTGTGAGCCAGGGTGGCGTCCATCTGATCAAGCTGTTGTGTTCTTCTCTCTCTCTCTTCATGCAATAAATTCAACTTAAGAGTTCAGTTTGAGGAATTTTGCCTGTACACATTGTAACTACCACCACAATCAAAACAGAGAATTTTCCCACCACTCCAAAAATTTCTCCTGTACCTCTTTGTAGGTTAATCCCTTCCTCCCCAGCCTCAGGCCCTGGCAACAACTAACCTATTTTCTGTATCTGTAATTTTGCCTTTTATTGTGTCATATAGATGTTCAGAGTATAAAAATACCTCCTACAAATCAGTAATAAGACAAACCATCTGATTAAAAATCAGGCAAACAATTGGAACACACATACACACACATATACTTATGGCCAATTAGCACAGAAAAGGTTCTCAACATTATTAGCCATCTCAGAAATTTAAATGAAAGCCAAATTAGACACCACCATACACTTACTAGAATGGCTAAAATGAAAAAGACTGCATCAGATAACAAGGATGTGGACCAACTAGAATTCTAATATATTGTTGGTGGGCGTGTAAAATGATACAACCACCTTGAAAAAAAAGGTACAGGAGTTGCTTATAAAACTAAATATCTCCATGACCTAGCAATTCCATTCCTAGATATCTACCCAAGAGAAACAAAAATGTTTGTCCATCAAAAAAGCCTTGTGAAAGTATATTCATAGCAGCTCTATTCATAGTGGTCCCAAACTGAAAACATCCCAGATGTTCATTAATAGGATAATGGATAAAAAAAATAGTATTATATTACTCAGCAATAAATAGGAATGAATTGCTGGCATATGCAGCAACATGAAAGAATTTTAAAAACATACTGGGCTTCCCTGGTGGTGCAGTGGTTAAGAATCCGCCTGCCAGTACAGGGGTAACGGGTTCGCCCATGTGCCACAACTACTGAAGCCTGCATGTCTAGAGCCCATGCTCTGCATGAGAAGCCACCGCAATGAGAAGCCCGTGCATGGCAACAAAGAGTAGCCCCCCTCACCGCAACTAGAGAAAGCCTGTGTGCAGCAACAAAGACCCAATGCAGCCAAAAATAAAAATTAAAGAAAATTAAAAAAAAAAAAACATGCTGAGTAAAAAATGCCTGACACAAAAGAGTACATGTTATATGCTGTGGACTAAATGTTTGTGTCCTCCACCCCACCTGCCCCTCATTTATTTGTTGGAACCTAATCCCCAATGTGATGATATTTGGAAGTGGGGCCCTTAGGAGGTGATTAAGTCGTGATGGTGGATCCCTCATGAATGGGATTAGTGCCCTTATAAAAGAGACCCCAGAGAGCTCTCCAGCCTTCTTTCTGCCATGTGAGGCTACAGTATGAAGGGGGCTATCTTCGCACCAGGAAACAGGTCCTCACCAGATATTGAATCTGTGCCTTGATCTTGGACTCCTCACCTTCCAGAACTGTGAGAAATAAGTATTTGTTGTTTAAGCCACCCAGGCTATGGTATTTTTGTTTTAGTAGCCCGAACTGACTAGGATGACATGTGAAGTTCTAGATCAGGCAAAATTAATCTGTGGTAATAAAATCAGAGCAGCTGCTGTTGGAGTTGGGGGGACCTGATTGGAAGGGACATGCAGAAATTTTCTGGAGTGATGAAAATTTTCTATACCTGGATAGAAGCGTGGGATACTCAAGTATACATATTTTTGGAACTCATCTAGCTGTGTACTTAATACCTGTGCATTTCATTGTATGTATCTCAATTTTGAAAAGACACTGCCCACTGCTGCCTAGGACTGGTTTATAATAGCTGCTGGTCTGTAGGAGACAAAGGAGTAACTAAACCAGAAATAACTAAACCAGTAACTAAGTCAAGTCATCTGACTGGTGACTGGATCTTTGGAGGCCACAGTGTTATCATGGCATAGAAACTCTGAAAACCAGAATAAGACAACATTCTGGACTGGAAGCCCAGGGGCTGCTTGAAGCCTTGTGCAAAACGGAGAGAAGTGAGCGAAGAGGTAGAAAGATAGAAAAGGAAAACAAAAGGCTTCCCAATGAGCTTACAAACCCAGGTTCCAAATCACAGAAGAAATCAAATGCTGAGAAAGGCAGCCAATAAAACCAAAGCTCAGTGCATAAAATCAGCCCAAATACAATTAAACTTCTAGAGCAGCCTGGCACAGACTTTAAAAATAAGTGTTCTGAGGATTCTCGGCAAGAGCTCTGAAGAAACAATACTCATAAAAAATGAAACAATAAAATATTTTAAATGATATTTTAAAATATGGATATGAAAACAACATGGATAAATGTGAAAAGGTGCCAGTTGCAAATGTTGGAAAATATTTATATAGTTATTGAAACAATAACAAAAAAATACCCACCTCAACTGACTATGTAGTCTAAACAAGACACAAAGAATGAATTAGTGTATTTGAAGATAATGCTGAGAAACGCACCCAGAACTCAGCTTACAGAGACAAAGGTTATGGTTTTTAAAAACATGAAAGGACAGTTACAAGACATGGAGGGCAGATCAAGGATCTCCAAAGGGACTAGCAGAGATCCATCCAACAGCTGAGGAAACAATAAAGTGAGTTTCCAAAACTGAAGAAATATCTAAATCCTCAGATCAAAACTACATTCTGTGTACCAAGCAAGATAATTAAAAATAATTCCACATCTATACCAGAGTAATGGATCTGAGGAGCATCAAAAATAAAGATAATCCCTTAAAAGACATTGAATAGAAAGGACAGCTGACCTGCTGGGAAACAACAGTTCCTGGATGGCCAGTTTCAACCACACAACAGTAGATGCCAAAACACAACAGAAGACCTGTCACATTAGAATATTACATTCAACTAAACCAGTCTTTGAAAGTGATGGCTGAATAAAGTTATTGTTAGATATACAGAGCATAATAGAATTTACCACCGTTGGATCTTAACTAAAGGAGCCTTTAAAAGATTGCTTCAGCAAGAAGAAATGGTTTTAAATCCAGAGGGAAAACCATAGGATACAAAATAGAGAGCACAAAAGCTGATAAAGTTTGTCAATAAATTTTAACTGTTACTTTAAAATTACTTTTTGTAATTTTAAAGTTATTTTAAAGTTACTTTTTGTGTTAAAAAAGTTCACTTTGGTTAGTTTTTCCCCCTCTCCACTTCAGTGTGGTTATGTTATTTATTTGAAACAAAATTACATTCATTTGGTTTGGTTTGTATTCATTTTATTTACTTGACTGCTTGTTTTGAGTATATGAAAAATTAACATGGTTCTAAAATTCAGAGGTATTCAAAATGTTTTACTCGAAGAAATGTCCCTCCCCCCATCTCTTCTACCCGGTTCTTATTCCCTCTTCTACCCCCTTCTTATTCCCACTGTTTTTCACTCACCTGCTGGAGGTAACCTATCTCATTGATTTCTGGTCTATCTTTCCTGTGTTTCTTTCTCCACAAACGAGCAGAAACGCATGTATTTTCTTTGTCTCCTTTCTTATATAAAATGTATTGGGTTGGCCAGAAAGCTCGTTCGGGTTTTTCCATAAGGTGTTTTGGAATGGAAAAACATGAACAAGCTTTCTGGCCAACCCAGTAATTTCAGTGGCGGTCACCTCGATCCATTAAATATGTTTCAATACCTTTGAATCCCAGAGAGAGATTTGAACTCTCAACCCTTTCCTTCTCAGAAGTCCACTGAAGGGAGGATGATTTATTTTGCACATTTGCCTGCCCTGACCTCAAGGGCATTCAAATGCACTTACCAATGGGAATGTAGGGAGGGGACCAGGGTCCCTCCACTTACAGAGGTTAGATATGGCCGCACACCAGACAAAATGTTATATGGTGCTACCTTCAGAATGACGTGTGGGGGGGCTTTGATTTAGACTGTTATGGTGTTATGGCTGTTACGGTGACCTTCCCTAAATAAACATGATTCACAACGACCTGATTTTTTTACTTCTCAAAAGAGCTCCCCACACATAGCATTCCTATTCTTTTATGGGTGGACCCATCATTCCACATGGACAAGGAAAACTCTCTTTGAATGGAGATCCTATAATCCTCCACATAAGCTCTCCTTCTCAGCCATAAATTTGAAAAACTCACCTTTCATGTCTTCATCTAAGTTGAAAATGTTGAAAAAGAGAAAAGCAAGGGAAGACCTAATGAGTTAGTACTCCACAGGAGACCTTCCTCAGCATGGGCTGAGATCCATGGGTCAATACACTATGGCTATGGTTCTTCAACAAACAAGACACGTTTCCACTGTATTACTATCCTTTTATTCTTGGCTTCATCTTCCCTGAAGAGTTAAATATTTTCTAGATAGTCTACAATGAGAATAACAACTCTCATCATACTTTCTTTTTGAGGGTGGGAATGGTAAGCGAAGTCGATTGAGCACGGAAACGACAGGGAACATGCCATTATATTTTAACCAGTGTGTAAAGAAGGCTCTTAAGTAATCAGCTATCTGGACCCTTCTCTTCAGAGAGTTTTGTTTTATAACAAATCGCTGTGGGGATGAAGCTTTATAGCTTTGGAGTCCTTGTGGCCACCATCCTGTTCTGTGAGCAGCATGCCTTCGCATTTCAGAGGTAACCCGCTAGAATCCTAGATGGTGGTGGGTCTTTTCCCCCACTTGTTTGCCCCTCATGGAATCCAGTCAGTGCATTGGACTGGGGAGCAAAACATTCAAGTCTGAAGGTCAGCTCTTTCTGAAACTTTCCATTGTTGCCCTTCCAAATCGTAGATGTCAGTATAATAAGGATCTCACTAGATCTAGGGTCTTTTTTTCTTTTCTGGCTCTAGTTTTATTACTGAGAAAACTCTGGATGATATGTATATTCAGTAGTTATGAAAATTAAAGAAATAGACTCTTGACTTTTTAAAATATGTAATTATTTACACCTTAACACTTCACGTGATTTATGTTTTTCTTGTCTTCGCATATACTACGCACTGACTGTGGATAATTTATTTTTTTCTTGTACATAGAACATGGGAGGGAGAAGAGGATAAAGGTATCAAATAGGAGGTTTGGGTTGTGATGGGTGTTCAGCATGGAATAGGAAAGGAAGAATAGTTGTGTTATAAAGAACACACACATGAACATATCTAGTTCTTATTTTGCTTGGTAGAGTGAATCCCTTAGGATTTTCTACTATAAACCACTTGACAAAACACAAACAAACTCATGCCCTAGCATATATAAAACATGGTGTAAATAGTTTTGAGGCTATATGGATTATTGTAATTGATTAGTCAACTTTTAGGCTTTTCAAAATTGATATTGTTTCCTTTGGAATTACCTTTTTTTCCTGTTGTTTTTTTCTATGATCCTTTTCTCCTCCAGTTGCCTCTGAGATGTATTCCTCTCCTCAGTGAATGGCAAAGAGGGAAGGGACAAACCAGGGGCAGGGAAAATTCTGCCAAAGAAACTGAGTCATAAAGAGCCATAGGACAGCACTTAAGAAAATAGAGTTTGGGAATTTCCTGGCGGTCCAGTGGTTAGGACTCGGCACTTTCACTGCCGAGGGCCCGAGTTCAATCCCCAGTCGGGGAACTAAGATCCCACAAGCTGCACAGTGCGGCCACAAAAAAAAGTTTGACTTGTGAGTCGGAAGCTGTGTTTGCCCATCACTACTAAACTAAGTATAGTTGGTTGATTCTTTTTTGTTGAATATAATCGCCAAGTATCAAGTAACACATTTCATCACCAAATGATTGTTACTGAAACTGACACGGGAGTCAAATTGCTAGGAGAATTGGTGACTTATGTCTCTATGTATTGTCAATAAATCAGATGGCTATGATTTCTAAGGTTCTTGCTAGTTCTAATATCCAATTACTTGGCAGTTGGCTTTAATTAAGGGTAAAGGAGAGGGAAGGAGAAAAACTGCTCTCAACAAGTCCAACCTGGACACTGTAGGCAATGGCAGTGTTATTGCCAGAGAGGGAAAGGGGAGGAAGTGAGTGATTATTTAGCATCTGTGTTGTCCCAGGCACTGGGATAGGCACTCAGAAATGTTAACCTGTTAAGTGCCCACAATCCTCCGTTCTTTTTTTACTGACATTTTACAGAGGAGGAAAATAAGCCTCAGGGAAAATAACACTGGCTCCAAATCAAACAGCAAATGTTGAGTTTGTATTCAACCCCATTTTCACCTCATTTCTACTCTTTTCACTGCCTCTAAAAATTATAGAAATTAGGAAGAGAGCCAATTTGAAGGGAGGTCAGATTTAGTCACAGTGAATTGGCAGAGACCGGCAGTCTGGAAGGTAGCCTGGAAGAGAGGCCGGGGCTACAAGTCCGGTCTCAAGGTCCTCGCTACGGCAGGTCTAAAGGTGGCCTCAGTGGCAGCCTGGCGCAAGCATTGTCACAGCTGGCTGTGGCAGAGGTCAGCAGGCTCACCTACAGACCACCATCTGCATCATAGAGTAAACTAAAATCCTTGATAAGACAACCACTAGCAAGATATACCAAAGCTTGACCATGTTGCTGCAAAACGAATAAGCTTATAACAGTTCGGTGGGACTAGACGTTACGCAAATAAAGGAAATACACAGAAAGAAAAGAGTAAGAAGTGAATGAGAAAAATTCCCTCATGCATGGCTCTTCTTACTATGTTTTGCTTCAGCATATGCTTTGAAGTCTGATCGATACCTATGCTTGAGGAGAGGGGTGAGACTATGACTATATTTTAATCAAATAATATCATGTTGGAAATATTTAATACTTTGTACCTATCGTAATGGCCCCCATGTACTGGGGGAGGGGAACTGCAGCTTTGTGGGCAGATGCATATCTGATTCCTGGGTCCCATTCCTCCACTAGAAATAAAATCGCAAACTCTGCTTTCTGTGAGTAAAAATATATATATATTTTTTACCAAATGTTTCTGAGCATTGTTTTTCCACAAATTGTCTATTACCAAAGCTAAAAGAAAAATCTAATTTTATTCAGGGCGACAGACTTTGATGAATTATTTCTGGGGGTAAAAAATATAACCCGTCCTAAAAAGAGCTAAGGGTCTGGCTTTTTTTTTTTTTTTTTTAATTATTAGCACCTTTAATTATTATTTATTTATTTATTTATTTGTCTGTGTTGGGTCTTCGTTTCTGTGCGAGGGCTTCCTCTAGTTGCGGCAAGCGGGGTCCACTCTTCATCGCGGTGCGTGGGCCTCTCACTATCGCGGCCTCTCTTGTTGCGGAGCACAGGCTCCAGACGCGCAGGCTTACTAGTTATGGCGCACGGGCTTAGTTGCTCCGCGGCATGTGGGATCTTCCCAGACCAGGGCTCGAACCCGTGTCCCCTGCATTAGCAGGCAGATTCTTAACCACTGCGCCACCAGGGAAGCCCGGGTCTGGCTTTTTTTAAAGCTGCTCTTTGTTATTGTTTCCTTGTCATGATCATTTTCCTAATAGCACTTTGTGTTCAGACAATCAGTGGCTGATCTGCTGCATTTTGATAAATCTCATCAGTAAAATGCTCTGGAATGAAAACAAAAAAAGTTTTAAAGGCATAAATACCATATGTCAAAGAGAAAGACAGCCCCCCCCCCAAATAAAAGTCTCCATGTTCACTTGATTTTAAAGGCCAGACACTATAAAGGGTAAAAATAAAATACTTGCAAGAATCTCGTAAACAGTCATTAATTGCATTGTGCTCTGATCACCTGTGTGGCCAGTCAGCTGAGGCTATTTATTTGGAAAGAAGATGAAATAGGAAGAAAAGAAGGAAAAGGAGTTGGAGGGTGGAGGAGGCTTGAGGAGAGTGGGGGAGGCCTTTGAATTATTAATAGACCACAGGAAGTCTTCCTTTTGTTGACTTCATATACTGTCTGCCACCTGGAGACCAGCTTGTTCTCTTTCACTTAGCTCCTACTGATATATTATTTTCATCTTACAGAACAGGGTACACTAGTGGCTTTAAAATGCTGTAATGCATGAAACAAAATTGCAGCCTTGGGCTATATTTCATTGTTCAGAGCCATCTCACCAGCTTTTTAAATTCAAAAATAATCTTTCAGAGCTATGGCAAGTGTGAATCATCCCTGTAAACCATAGCAGGGAACAGACCTTGAGGAGCACAATCCTATTCTTAGAGGGGAAGCAGCAGAGGAAATGTTGCCTAGGTATTAAAAGCACAGGAGCTGGAGAGTTGAGTTGAAACCTCAGGTCTGCTACTTACGAGTCATGCAGTCTTGAACAATTTGAGCCCTCCTTGAGCCTCGTTTTACTTTTTGTGTAAAGTGACCTGTTATTTCACTGTGCTTGTATTTTTAACTTTATTTTTGGTGCAAGCCTTTTTTTTCCCTAAATGGTTATTGGTTACATCTGTAACTATCCCTTCAGCGTCATCGGTCAAAACACATCTTTACAAAACAGAAATAGATACAGATATAGAAAACAAACTTATGGGGGGGGGGATAAATTGGGAAATTGGGATTGACATATACACACTACTATATATAAAATAGATAACTAATAAGGACCTACTGTGTAGCACAGGGAAGTCTACTCAATACTCTGTAATGACCTATATAGAAAAAGAATCTAAAAAAGAGTGGATATATGTATATATATAACTGATTCACTTTGCTGTACACCTGAGACTAACACAACATTGTAAATCAACTTTACTCCAATAAAAATTAAAACAAACAAAAAAACCCCACGCCTTTATTTTTCATCTCCCATTGCCCCAATATATTCTATGTGGCAGAGTAATCTTTCCCCGCCCTTGCACGGAAAGTTAGAAAATTCTATGGCTTTTTAGCCCACTCTTAAGTAATTGGTGGTCCTTGGGTCATGTTGAAATGCAAACCTCAATTCAGAAACTAGAATGTCTACTCCAACCAAGGCATTATTCAAATATCTCAGTCTTTGTAGGAAAACAACTCCTCACCCCTCTCCACACACACACACCTGACTCCTTTTCTCATTAGTCCTTTTCGTGGGTTTTAACTTCTTAGAGATTTCTGAGATTCCCTTGCTGGGGAATTCTGCAGACCAGGATAGAGGCAGCTGTTTCTAGGTAGCCACTTGTGACTCCCACCTCTCCTTCTAAGAATTTTGCCTTCACCTCCAGGTTCTTACTGCTGTGAGCTCTCCACCCCTTTAGGTGGCGCTATTGGACGGCATCTGAGCCATAACGAACACATAACATGAAGTGCCTTTTCTTCTGATATTAATGGCTAATCTAGTCAACTGGAGGCCAGCCCATGCAGGTTTAGCTTTCTCAGGAGCAAGTCAGGCACCGGTGCTTGTGTCAGTAAACTTGAGGAAACATGCTTAGACTCACCCATCCTCCTCCCCACTAGGCTGAGTTGAAGGAAGTAACATCCCCAAACTTCATCCCCTTTGGGAGAGTGGGGATTCACAGAATCGCAACAATTTGATACAAAGAAATATACTCACAAATTCTGCCCCCCGTCTCCCCTCTGACCACTTTTCACATCCTCTCTCTGACTACGGGGCACGGAGCCAGGAAACTGATTTGAAAACATGGTAAGCTCTACATAAGGTGATCTTGTTACCGAATGAGATGTGAGGTCCCCCCCTCTTGGGGCCCCGGCTGAACCGAAGTCCCCCTGGCTGGGTCAGGGAGCTCTTTCCGGCTCAGGTTTGTCCTGCCAATGATGAAACTGTTTGGTGCAAGCAAGACAGGCTTTTAGTCAATGGCCAGAGAATGGAGAAGGGGAGCTCGAGCTCTAAAGGCATCTTCTCCCAGAAGGGAGGGCAGTAAGGGAATTTTAAGGGTTAGGAGGCAGAGAGGTCATCAGGGCTAGAGGAAGGGGGCGGAGACTTCCAGGGGCAGCCAGGCATGCGCAGTCGTCCATGCTCCTTTGCACACGGCACAAATTGTGCCAGCAGAGTACAAATCCCCCCTGAGGGCGGAGATCTAAGCATGGTGATGAAGCAAAGCGCATTCCCTGACACCTCCAGGTTTCATCTACGTAGGTGTGTTCCTGTGGTCAAGTCAGAGCCAGTTCGGGGCGGTTGACCGTTGTATATCTCTCAAAGTACAGCTGCAAAACATCTCTGCCGGACACCAGGTACTTTTGAAACAAACACAGAGATAAATCAAGTTCAGGAAAGCAGTGACCTTTAGCCTATTTTGCCCTCTACCTAGGATCTAGCTGGTTCAGTCTAGTTTTGTTGTGGGCCTTTGCAGCATCCTGTTGATAAAACCCAACTAGCCTGTGTGGTTAAAACCAGTTTCTGTGCCTGGGCTGCATAGCCTCTGACTGACCCCATCTCATTATTTGATTCTGTTGTGTTGGCACTTTTGTCAAACTTGAGATAGGAAGAGTCCAGCTCACCACAATTTGAACTTGGACATATTAATATATTTTATGGTAAATTTATATCCCCATAATTTTACTCCTCCACATTTCCTAATTTATTTTTTATATTTCCTTAATTTTTTTCTCGTTAAGAAAGAGACCCATTTAGATAACACATTTTTTACCTTTACATTTTTTCTCCTTCTGTTGACTAACTTTGTTACTTTCTTGTCTTCTAATACATTTGAAAAATGCCCAAGCATCTTATCTTCTAGTCAACACAAAATTTCCTTTATGCGGAATTGAAATTCAGCCTCTATTTTTTTTAACTTTTTATTTTATATTGGAGTATAATTGACTAGCAATGCTGTGTTAGTTTCAGGTGTACAGCAAAGTGATTCAGTTATACATATACATGTATCTATTCTTTTTCAAATTCTTTTCCCATTTAGGTTGTTACATAATATTGAGCAGAGTTCCCTGTGCTATACAGCAGGTCCTTGTTGATTATCCATTTTTTTTTAAATAGATCTTTATTGGAGTATAATTGCTTCACAATACCGTGTTAGTTTCTATTGCACAACAAAGCGAATTAGCCATATGCATACACAGGTCCCCATATCCCCTCCCTCTTGAGCCTCCCTCCCATCCTCCCTATCCCACCCCTCTAGGTCCTCGCAAAGCACCGAGCTGATCTCCCTGTGCTATGCGGCTGCTTCCCACTAGCCAACTATTTTACATTCGATATTGTATATACGTCAATGCTACTCTCACTTCGCGCCAGCTTCGTGCGCCCACCCCATGTCGTCAAGTCCATTCTCTATGCCTACCTCTATGCCCTGCCACTAGGTTTATCAGTACCATTTTTTTTTCTTTTTAGATTCCATATATATGCGTTAGCATATGGTATTTGTTTTTCTCTTTCTGACTTACTTCCCTCTGTATGACAGACTCTAGGTCCATCCACCTCACTACAAATAACTCAATTGTGTTTCTTTTTATGGCTAATATTCCATTGTATATACGTGCCACATCTTCTTTATCCATTCGTCTGTCGACGGACACTTAGATCGGTTCCATGTCCTGGCTATTGTAAATAGTGCTACAATGAACACTGTGGTACATGTCTCTTTTTGAATTATGGTTTTCTCAGGGTATATGCCCAGTAGTGGGATTGCTGGGTCATATGGTAGTTCTATTTTTAGGTTTTTAAGGAACCTCCGTACTGTTTTCCATAGTGGTTGTATCAATTTACATTCCCACCAACAGTGCAGGAGGGTTCCCTTTTCACCACACCCTTTCCAGCATTTATTGTTTCTAGCTTTTTTGATAATGGCTATTCTGACTGGTGTGAGGTGATACCTCATTGTAGTTTTGATTTGCATTTCTATAATAATTAGCGATGTTGAGCATCTTTTCATGTGCCTCTTGGCCATCTGTATGTCTTCCTTGCTGAAATGTCTATTTAGGTCTTCTGCCCATTTTTTAACTGGATTGTTTGTTTTTTTGATATTGAGCTCCATGAGCTGTTTGTATATTTTGGAGATTAATCCTTTGTCTGTTGTTTCATTTGCAAATACTTTCTCCCATTCTGAGGGTTGTCTTTTTGTCTTGTTTATGGTTTCCTTTGCTGTGCAAAAGGTTTTAGGTTTAATTAAGTCCCATTTGTTTATTTTTGCTTTTATTTCTGTTACTCTAGGAGGTGGGTCAAAAAAGATCTTGCTGTGGTTTATGTCAGAGTGTTATTCCTATGTTTTCCTCTAAAAGTTTTATATTGCCTGGTCTTACATTTAAGGCTTTATTTAATCCATTTGGAGTTTACTTTTGTGTATGGTGTTAGGTAGTGTTCTAATTTCATTCTTTTACATGTAGCTGTCCAGTTTTCCCAGCACCACTTATTGAAGAGGCTGTCTTTTCTCCATTGTATGTTCTTGCCTCCTTTGTCATAAATTAGGTGCCCATATGTGCGTGGGTTTATCTCTGGCCATTCTATCCTGTACCATTGATCTGTATTTCTGTTTTTGTGCCAGTACCACACTGTCTTGATTACTGTAACTTTGTGGTATAGTTTGAAGTCAGGGAGCCTGACTCCTCCAACTCCATTTTCTTTCTCAAGATTGCTTTGGCTATTTGGGGTCTTTTGTGTTTCCATATGAATTGTAAGATTTTTTGCTCTAATTCTGTGAAGAAATGCCAGTGGTAGTTTGATAGGGATTGCATTGGATCTATAGATGCTTTGGGTAGTAGAGTCATTTTCACAAAATTGATTCTTCCAGTCCAAGAACATGGTATATTTCTCCATCTGTTTATGTCATCTTTGATTTCTTTCATCAGTGTTTTCTAGTTTTCTGAGTACAAGTCTTTCGCCTCCTTAGGCAGGTTTATTCCTAGGTATTTTATTCTTTTTGTTGCAATGATAAGTGGAGTGTTTCCTTAATTTCTCTTTCTGATTTTTTCTTGTTGGTGTATAGGAATGCCAGAGATTTCTGTGCATTAATTTTGTATCCTGCAAGTTTACCAAATTCATTGATTAGCTCTAGTAGTTTTCTGGTGGCATCTTTAGGATTTTCTATGTATAGTATCATGTCATCGGTAAATAGTGACAGCTTTACTTCTTCTTTTCCAATTTGTATTCCTTTTCTTTCTTTTTCTTCTCTGATTGCCATGGCCAGGACTTCCAAAACTCTGTTGAATAAGAGTGGTGAGAGTGGACATCCTTGTCTCGTTCCTGATCCTAGTGGAAATGCTTTCAGTTTTTCACCATTGAGTATGATGCTTGCTGTGGGTTTGTCATATATGGCCTTATTATGTTGAGGTAGGTTCCCTCTGTGCCCATTTTCTGGAGAGTTTTTATCATAAGTGGGTGTTGAATTTTCTCAAAAGCTTTTTCTGCATCTATTGAGATGATCATGTGGTTTTCATATGGGTTTTACTCCTTAATTTGTTAGTGTGCATTGATTGATTTGTGTATATTGAAGAATCCTTGCATCCCTGGGATAAATCCCACTTGATCATGGTGTATGATCCTTTTTATGTGTTGTTGGATTCTGTTTGCTAGTATTTTGTTCAGGATTTTTGCATCTCTGTTCATCAGTGATATTGGTCTATAATTTTCTTTTTTTGTGATATCTTTTTGTGGTTTTGGTATCAGGGTGATGGTGGCTTCATAGAATGAATTTTGGAGTGTTTCTCCCTCAGCAATTTTCTGCAAGAATTTGAGAAAGATCGGTGTTAGCTCTTCTCTAAATGTTTGATAGAATTTGCCTGTGAAGCCATCTGGTCCTGGACTTTTGTTTGTTGGAAAATTTTAAATTACGGTTTCAATTTCGTTACTTGTGTTAGGTCTGTTTATATTTTCTAATTCTTCCTGGTTCAGTCTTGGAAAATAGTACCTTTCCAAGAATTTGTCCATTTCTTCGTGGTTGTCCATTTTATTGGCATATAGTTGTTTGTAGTAGTCTCTTATAATGCCTTATAATCCTTTGTATTTCTGCAGTGTCAGTTGTGATTTCCCATTTTTCATTTCTAATTTTATTGAGTTACGTCCTCTCCCTTTTTTTCTTCATGAGTCTGGCTAAGGGTTTATCAATTTTGTTTATCTTCTCAAAAAACCAGCTTTTAGTTTTATTGATCTTTGCTATTGTTTTCTTTGTTTCTATTTCATTTATTTCTGCTCTGATCTTTATGATTTCTTTCCTTCTACTGACTTTGAGTTTTCTTTGTTCTTCTTTCTCTAGTTGTTTTAAGTGTAGGGTAGATTGTTTATTTGAGATTTTTCTTGTTTCTTGAGGTGAGATTGAATTGCTATAAACTTCTCTCTTAGAACTGCTTTTGCTGTGTCCCATAGGTTTTGGGTCGTCGTGTTTTCATTGTCATTTGTTTCTATGTATTTTTTTATTTCTTCTTTGATTTCTTCAGTGATGTCTTGGTTATTTAGTAGCACACTGTTTAGCCTCCATGTATTTGTGTTTTATACAGTTTTTTCCTGTAATTGATTTCCAACCTCATAGTGTTGTGGTCAGAAAAGATGCTTGATTCAATTTCAATTTTCCTGAATTTTCTGAGGCTTGATTTGTGACCCAAGATGTGATCTATCCTGGAGAATATTCCATGTGCACTTGAGAAGAAAGTGTAATCTGCTGTTTTTGGATGGAATGTCCTATAAATATTATTTAAATCTATCTGGTCTATTGTGTCATTTAAAGCTTGTGTTTCCTTATTTATTTTCTGTTTGGATGATCTGTCCACTGGTGTAAGTGGGGTGTTAAAGACCCCTACTATTATTGTGTTGCTGTCGATTTCCTCTTTTATAGCTGTTAGCAGTTGCCTTATGTATTGAGGTGCTCCTATGTTGGGTGCATATATATTTATAATTGTTATATCTTCTTCTTGGATTGATCCCTTGATCATTAAGTAGTGTCCTTCCTTGTCTCTTGTAACATTCTTTATTTTAAAGTCTATTTTATCTGATATGATTATTGCTACTCCAGCTTTCTTTTGATTTCCACTTGCATGGAATATCTTTTTCCATCCCTTCACTTTCAGTCTGTATGTGTCCCTAGGTCTGAAGTGGGTCTCTTGTAGACAGCATATAAATGGGTCTTGTTTTTGTATCCATTCAACGAGCCTATGTCTTTCGGTTGGAGCATTTAATCCATTCACGTTTAAGGTAATTATCAATAGGTATGTTCCTATTACCATTTTCTTAATTGTTTTGGGTTTGTTTTTGTAGGTGCTTTTCTTCTCTTGTGTTACCCACTTAGAGAAGTTCCTTTAGCATTTGCTGTAGAGCTGGTTTGGTGGTGCTGAATTCGCTTAGCTTTTGCTTGTCTGTAAAGCTTTTGATTTCTCCATCGAATCTGAATGAGATCCTTGCTGGGTCGAGTAATCTTGGTTGTAGGTTCTTCCCTTTCATCACTTTAAGTATATCATGCCACTCCTTTCTGGCTTGTAGAGTTTCTGCTGAGAAATCAGCTGTTAACCTTAAGGGAGTTCCCTCGTATGTTATTTGTCGTTTTTCCCTTGCTGCTTTCAATAATTTTTCTTTGTCTTTAGTTTTTACCAATTTGATTACTATGTGTCTCGGCGTGTTTCTCCTTGGGTTCATCCTGTGTGGGACTGTCTGCGCTTCCTGGACTTGGGTGGTTATTTCCATTCCCATATTAGGGAAGTTTTCGACTATAATCTCTTCAAATGTTTTCTCAGGTCCTTTCTCTCTCTCTTCTCCTTCTGGGACCCCTATAATACGAATATTGTTGCATTTAATGTTGTCCCAGAGGTCTCTTAGGCTGTCTTCATTTCTTTTCATTCTTTTTTCTTTATTCTGTTCCACAGCAGTGAATTCCACCGTTCTGTCCTCCAGGTCACTTATCTGTTCTTCTGCCTCAGTTATTCTGCTATTGATTCCTTCTAGTGTGTTTTTCATTTCAGTTATTGTATTGTTCATCTCTGTTTGTTCTTTAATTCTTCTAGGTCTTTGTTAAACATTTCTTGCATCTTCTCGATCTTTGCCTCCATTCTTTTTCCGAGGTCCTGGATCATCTTCACTATCATTACTCTGAATTCTTTTTCTGGAAGGTTGCCTATCTCCACTTCATTTAGTTGTTTTTCTGGGGTTTTATCTTGTGCCTTCATCTGGTACATAGCCCTCTGCCTTTTCATCTTGTCTATCTTTCTGTGAATGTGGTTTTTGTTCCACAGGCTGCAGGATTGTAGTTCTTCTTGCGTCTGCTGTCTGCTCTCTCGTGGATGAGGCTGTTTTCTCCAGCTTTTAACACTTATAAATTTCCTTTTGCTTTCTAACTTATTTTTTTACAAAAATGGGATAATATTTCTTACAATTCTCCACTCACTTCTTGCTCCTCTCTCTTAATGCATCATGTAAATCTCCCCCAAGTTAACTATTTTAACTAACTCTTTCTTTATAATGACTACAAAACATTCTAGAATGTGGAGACATCACCAACATTCAACAATGCTGTTACTGATAAGCGCTCATGTGGTTTCCAGTTATTGTTACTATGAATCATCTTGTGATACATATCCTTGGACATATGTCCTTTATCACTGGTTGAATAGTTTATGCTTAACTGTACCAATGATTGGCACCAAATCTCTGAATCTATTGTTTCTGGGAGCTCCTCTTTCTCTCTTTTGATAATCAAGTCTCCATAGGCTTATTTCCAGAGTTTAGAATCTTTTAATCAGGCTTTCCAAAATAAACCATCCTCCACCCTGGCGTCAAAATTATTCTTATAAATCACAAGTCAAATGATGTCACTTTCTTAACTCCTAATTGCCTACTAGATAAAGGCCAAATTTCTCAGCGTGCATTGGAAAACTTCTCTAGGAGAGAACTAACATAAGTTTCCAAACTCACTTCTGTGTGGCTACCATTCTTCTCTTACCCTAAACACCTAAATCCTACAGTTGGCAAAAATAAACAGCTTGCCGTTTTCCCAACAATGCCCTTTTGTCTCCTGCCAGTCTGCCGTTACACTGCTTACTTACCCAGTTACCTCTTCCATGAAGCCTTTGCTCATAATGACAAGCAGAAATTATCATAACTTCTGGAGTTCTCAGTACATGTTTTTGTTTTATTTTTTAAATAAAATTTTATTTGAAATATTTTTAGATTTACAGAAAAGTTGCAAAGATATTACAGAGAGTTTCTCTATACCATGCGCCCAGTTTCGCCTCTTGTTAGCATTTTATATTATCATGGTATATTTGTTAAAACTAAGAAACCAACATTGGTACACTACTCTTAACGAAACTGCAGGCTTTCTATAGATTACACCAGTTTTTCCACGATTCTGTTCCAAGACCCAATCCAGGATACAGTGTTTCGTCATATTGCAGATGTTCAATTTCTTGAGTGACATTCTTTTATATACATTGTCCAGTGTTTTATTTGTTTCAGGCAGGAGGGTAAACTTGGTCCCTGTTTCTCCATCTTGACTGGAAGCAAAATCTAAGGTTATTTTGAAATCTGTGGTGAGGTCCTCTTTTCTTTCAACATTTTGTTTCCTTTTTACAATTTCCTAGAAGCCCCTCCCAATATAATTTATCTTATTTTCACTTTTTATTTAATAACAAAATCCTGTTTTATTTTTTTCCCCCAGTGGCCAGGTTTTATCTGCTCTTCCTAGAACCTCCAGGCAAGTTCAAATTCTGCAGAATACTACTACAACATACGAGGTAATGTCTCCCTCATTTATCTTCTTATTGTTTATATTTTATACAAGTCTGGTGTGCCATGTTCTCTCCTATATGTCGTCTGACTTATATACAGCTGGTATAAACCCCTCTCCTTGTAGCTGTCTCCTCCTTCCCATGATCACATGATTTTACTGGTTCCCCAAATCAGACTTTCTTCATTTGTGCTATTGGCTTTTCAGCCAATTACATGACAGTACCTAGGCATTGAAAGTGTGAACTTACTGGTTCATTCCTGGGTTTCAGCACCAAAAAAAAAAGGGGGGGGGATACTTACAAAGATGCTACAGTAACAGAAATCCAGTAGATCTTTGTTTAAAAAGCAATAATACTTAACCAAGGTGTAAGCATAAAAAACACAAAGAAAAATTTATTAAAATTTTCATGCTTGGGACTCAACTCCCCAGAAAATAGAAAACTGATACATTACAAAATATCCTGATAGAATATTGATGGTTGTTGGGTTAGGGCTCTCTGAGAAGCAGAGGTCAAAACTATATTAGAGATGTGAGAGACTTGTTAGGGGGGCTGCTTGTGAAGGATGAAGAGGAGGGAGCTGGAGGTGGCAGAGAGTACCCACAGACCATCAAGCAGCTCTGACACGTGTGCAGAAAGGAGGGTTGTGCGTGGACAACCTCTAGACCGCAGGGCAGTCCCAACGAAGGTTTGGCTGGACCATGATAAGTCCTTAAGCCAAAGACATCTGTAAGAGGAAACCCTAATCTAGCAGGAACGGGGCTGCAATAATACACCCGCAGTGCTCTGTCATTGGCTGGCTGCAGCCCTGGAGAAGCCAGGGGGGGTATCAAGAGGGACAACAGCAGGGAAGGTTAGTGAACTAAGCCTCTCCCAACAGAAGAGCTGCCCGGCGCGTCCTCACAGCCACCACACCGTAGACAGAGGAAATACTGCCAGAGGAAGCATCCGAGATTCAGGAGTTAGATCTTGTTCTGCCACTTCTTGGTGTGTGATTTTAGGCGACTTAGCTTCGAGCCTTAATTTCTTCATCTGAACAATGAAAATAATAACACCTGCTTAGTTTATGGCAAAATGTTATTATAATGATCAAAGACAATGAGTGTGAAAGTGCTTTAAAAAAAAGCTCAGTAAAATAGAACAAAAATGTAAATATTATGTATGGGAAGACATTTCCCAAAGGCAATTAGATTAAAGGAAAGGGACACTAACATCATAATAGTATCAAGGATATGGAATTTTTATTAAAGAAAAGCAACATTTAATCAATTTTCTTTCTAGACAAACTTTCATTTCTCTTTAAACATTTGACATACACATCCAATTCTACAGTTGGGCCATAAATATATTCATTCATGAATTCATTCATTAGTTCATTGCCTCACCAAATATTTATTGAGTACCTAGTAAGTTCCAGGCCCTCTTTAGCCGCTGGGGTTACAGAAAAGAATAAAACAAGCCCCCTGTAAAATAAATGTTTACACTACCACATGTGTAAATGGGCACCAGTGACCAGGAATGTCTTTTTTATTTCCCTTATAAAAACCCTTTTATGGCTTTAGCTACAGACGAGAATGATGTGAAAAACTGTCTTTGTTTTTATCAATTTTCCCCCTTGAAACTGCAGATTGTCCTCTGGCAGCCAGTAACAGCTGAATTTATTACGAAGAGAAAAGAAGTCCATTTTTTTGTGAATGCGTCTGATGTAAGCAACGTGAAAGCCCATTTAAATGAGAGCAGAATTCCGTTCAGGTAGGCATGATTCCATATTTACTGAGCAGCTATTCTAAGCACCTATGATGCATTTTACTAGTGGATGGTGTCATTGCTTCCTGGAAAAATAAATACTTACATTAAACATGGCAACATGGAAATCTCTGGAACGGATTGGTGATGGAGCCCAAGGGGCTAGCTCTGTGACCCTGGACAAGTGGTTTACCCCTCATGACCTTGGTCCCTTATCTGAAAAGGACTCTTACCATTCCTCCCGGTTCCTTCCTTCTTATAGTTCCTCTACTCTGTGCCTGGACTCGGGGAGCAAAATTGTCATTCACTTTAGTAGGCTTTGTGGTATCTCTTGAAAAAGCAGCTGCTGAAGGAGATTTTGCTTCCTTCACAGGGTCAGTGAACATTCTGGAATGTCTGGCCCTAAACTAAAATTTGCATTAGGTATGATTTCTGTTCAGAGTTCATGCCTTCTTCCTTTTGGAGTCTCCTTTCTGTATCCATTGCCCAAGCGCCAGTGTCCCTCTGCTGCCCTGACACTTCCTGGAGGCCATGCTCTCTTCTGTGTATCAATGGGCAACCTTTGGATAATACACTATGATTATTATTAATAATATGTTATTGGTGTTTTCTGCCTTCCAGGAAAGGTGCTGAGCCTTTCTATACATTGTATCATTTAATCCTTATTTAATCCTGTGAAGTAAATACTATCCTCATTGTGTGTATGAAAAACATTTTCAAAGGAATTTCTCAAGGTCAGCCAGCTAGAACGTGGCAGACCTAGGAGTCATACTCAGACCTTTCTGATGTCAAAGCCTTGGCTTTTACCCCCTGACCTAAGTAAAAGTAAAGAAAGCTTTATTAGAATGACAGCTAACTTTCAATTGTTCATCCCAGGTGACAGAATGGCTTCAGTCTGTCTTAATTAAGATGTTTTTGCCTAGTTAACTGTGTGATCCTTTGCAAGAGAAATTAAATGAGATCACTTTCCTGTACCTTCCCTATTCCTATGCTCTTATTTCTCTAGAGATTTGACCAACTTTGGCCATGCAGAACCTATACATGCATCTGGTGTATGTCAGTGACTCACAGGGAAAAATAAAAAGAAAAGGCTTTCTGCTTCTCCTCGGTCCTTAACTGAAAACAGAATAATACAGTGTTCCTCTGGATTGAAAAACATTGTCCATTAACCTGTATGTTCACCTAAAACACACTAATGAGTCACATTCGAGAAATGTTCATAATGTTGGAGAAGGGGTGAGATTTTGGAGGCCCTGAAAACATACCCCATAGGAGCGACTATCCCTCCAATGCCCATGAGGCTCTACCCAGAGGGCTTGTGTATTTCAGCTTATCATAATGTTAGCTGGCGGTGTTTTCACCTTGTGCTTGTTAGATTTCTTAGTGACTTTTCCCCCTTGCTCACCTGTTGTGCCTGCAATGGGCCGTGCAGGAAAATCAGAGCCCTCTTTGGAAACCAGCTCACGCCCTGTTTCATAACCCAGGGTCTTGTTGGAAAATGTGGAAGATCTTATCCGGCAGCAGACTTCCAATGACACCATCAGCCCCCGGGCCTCCTCCTCCTACTATGAACAGTATCACTCACTAAATGAGGTAAGCTGTCACATTTCTCTCGAAAATTCCTATTTTCGTTTAACGAGCATTGCCATTTCAGCCATGGGAAATTATTAGAGAATCATAATTGGTGGAAGAGGGTGAAAAAAAGATCACAATTAGGTTGATTATACAGAAGTAATTCATCCTTTTGTAGATATCTTCCCTGGGAAGATTGCATCATATTTTGGAAATTGCCTCTAAGCAGCCTGTTTGTCCATAGCTAAGAGTATCTCTGTTAGGAGTAACACTGTATTCTAAGGAACAGCAGGAAATTAAAAATAGGGCCTTTCTATTGAAACTGCCACAAAAAAATTAACAGTCCAATTAATCATGTCTCCTTAGACCATTATCCTAATTGTACTCTTACTGAATAATCGCCATATTATCTCACTGAATTAAAGGAATTTATTCACTTATATTTAGTACGCAATGAAGTGTTTAAGTGCATGTTATTCCTCTCAGAAGGAACCTATTTAAGTAATAATAGTAATAATAATAATGTTGATAATGCCTGTGTTTTAATATTTAAGAAATTGGTTTTTTTCCTATTAGTACTTATAGGTTTTGATTTTTCTAGAGGGAACCTAAGCAAGATATCCATGTTCAGTTGGCCTCAGTAAGCTTTCGCATCATACTCTAAGTGCCATTTCCCCACATTTGTTAGTTGAAAGGGTAAACCCCTTGGAGCACTTTCTTTTCAATATAATATACTCCAAGTAGTACAAATCCCTTGATACCTTCTATTCTTTCATAGGAGTCTGCTGCTATATTCCTTAATATAAGTATTTTTATCATCTTTGGCTAGGTGCCCAGAAACTGTTAAGAACCATATCCATATTTTTAAGACATCTAAGGCTTAAGTAATAAGAAAGTTTTCTATTGAATCTTCAAAAGCATCTGTTCTTTTCCAGTTAGTTAAACCAGAACTCAGTGTGCTTCCAGAATCGATGTACCTGGCTGGTTGACGGGGATCTTAAAATTGCAACCCTCTCCTTTCTCTCTCCTACCTTGCCTCTGTCTATTCCACCTAGACCACCTCCCTCCAGCCTCCTACATCAGCCCTGCATGAGCAAACTTGAGGTTCAGAGTGGAGAGGCTGGGTAGGCACAGTTTGCAAATGGAGAACCTAACTGTGTCAATGCTGTGTTGGGTTTGGTGGGAAGAGTGGAATGCCTTAAACAGAGGTATTTAAAAATATTTTTCTGGGAATTCCCTGGCAGTCCAGTGGTTAAGACTCTGTGCTTTCACTGCTGAGGACCCACATTCAACCCCTGGTTGCGGAACTAAGATCCTACAAGCCACACGGTGTAGCCTAAGTAAATAAATAAAGGATATGAACATTAAAAAAAATTTTTTTTCTGGTATATTTTAAATACTTTGTTCAAAGGGCTTATTTTTTTCTTACCCTTACCCCAGGAAAGAGTTGGAAAGACATGGGAGGAAAAAAGTATTAGTTTGCCATACGCTGTATTAGTTGGTCATAACAAAGTGACATATATTGAGTGGCTTAAACAACAGAAGTTTACTCTTTCACAGTTCTGGAGGCTGGAAGTCCAAGGTCAAGGTGTCAGCAGGGCTGGTTTCTTCTGAGGCCTCTCTCCTTGACCTGCAGATGGCTACCTCCTTGCTGTGTCCTCACACGGCCATTTCTCTGTGTGTGCACATCCCTGGCGTCTCTCTGTCCGTGCTAATCTCCACTTCTTATAAGAGCACCAGTCAGGTTGGATTAGGGTCCACACCAACAGCCTCATTTCAACTTAATTACCTCTTTAAAGGCCCTGTCTCCAAATGCAGTCACATTCTAAGGTACTGGAGGTTAAGGCTTCAACATATGAATTTGAGGGGGGACACAATTCATTTCATTACAATGACGTTCCAGAAAACAGTTTGGACCTCTCCTCGCTCCCATGCCCAATCCTTTCTAAGAGGTTTGTAGGAACCGTGGCAATCTTGCTCCCCGGAAATCCTGCCAAATCCTTTCTTCCCCTTCAACACTGATCTCTCCTTCAGTCCTCACCACATGTTCGCTTGAGGGGCAAGAGGGGTTTCTTTTGTCATTGACTCTCACTAGGAAATTTTAAGTGATCCCCTGCAGGGGAGAAAAACAAATGACTGAAAAACATCACTTAAAACAAATGGCAAAAGAAGAGAGTTATTCAAAGGATGTGACCATCATTACCGCAGATTGTGAAATGAATAAAGTTTTCCGTAAAGCTGCCTTTATATAACACAGCCTCCCTGTTGGAGGAATTCTACTGAACCATCAATGCTGTAACACAAAATAGTTTGATGTAGTAGTTCTCTCAGGTGTACGCATGCCTTAGAGGAGTAACACGGTAAACAGAGGCCCAGTGAGGAAATCCCTGATGGTTAAATTTCCGGCACCTCAGACACTGACAGCACTGGTACTTGGCAGCAGGTAGGCCTTCCAGGAGCATCTGAACTCTCGGCACGAGACAACCACTCCCACACACCACTCACCCTAGTTATGTTCCTCTAAGAGGATCCAAGGGTAAATGGTGCTCCCGTTCCCATCAGCTAGGATTGCTATTTGAAATTACCTCTAGAAAAGTTCCCAGAGATAAGGCCATGGGTTGGTCATTCCCACTGCAGAAGGTATAAAAGTTTAAAAGTGGCCCCTGAGAAGTTGGTCTACATTAAAACATGGCCAGGCTCGATCATTCAATGCCTGCTTCCAGGTGGGCACTAGCCTAAAGTCAGACCCAGAAATTTTTGTTTTTTCTTTCTATTATAATCTTGACAGAATCACAGACCACTAGACTTCCACCCAGGAGAGAGGTCCGGAATCAAACTCCTTCCCTGGGTAGAAGAGAAATTTTTTTTCTCCAGATTGTTTTCCCCTTTGCTTCTCATCATTTCACAGATTTTGTTGTGAGTCCACAGGTCTTCAGTAAGAAATAATGGCACCTCAATTTATCCTGTTCAAAGACAGTGCCCAGGATTTCCTTAGGTTACTCTTGAAAAGTGAATATTTAAAAAAAAAAAATCTCATATAGAAATGAACTCTTTTTTTTTTTTTTTTTTTAGAAATTCACATTCTTTTATTTATTTATTTATTTATTTATGACTGTGTTGAGTCTTCGTTTCTGTGCGAGGGCTTTCTCTAGCTGCGGCAAGCGGGGGCCACTCCTCATCGCGGTGCGCGGGCCTCTCACCATCGCGGCCTCTCTTGTTGCGGAGCACAGGCTCCAGACGTGCAGGCTCAGTAATTGTGGCTCACGGGCCCAGTTGCTCCGTGGCATGTGGGATCTTCCCAGACCAGGGCTCGAACCCGTGTCCCCTGCATTGGCAGGCAGACTCTCAACCACTGCGCCACCAGGGAAGCCCTGGAAATGAACTCTTGAATGGTAAAAAGGATTTCATACACAGAGGCAGGGATTCAATGTGATGAGCCTTTAAAAATAACTTAAGGAGCGCTGCTTTGAAGATTATCTTTTCCTACTTTGTCGTAAGTTTCTTAGTACTTTTTCCCTAAACCTTGATATTTTTCAAAACTTTAGCTTTATTGACTTTTCTAAACAGCAGAAGAAACACCCTGCCCCAAGTGTTTTAGTTCCTCATTCTCTCCACATACAAGTGTTTTCGAGGGATTGCCCTTCCTCGAAGAAGTGGTCTGTTTCCTTTGTCAGGAAAATGCTTTGAACTTGCTCTGTGACTGCTGGTTTCTGCTCTGATAGATCTATTCTTGGATAGAAGTTATGACTGAGTGGTATCCTGATATGGTTGAAAAAATCCACATTGGATCCTCATATGAGAAGTACCCACTTTATGTTTTAAAGGTATGTTATGGGAAGAGTCATTGACCTTTCAACTTTGGGAGATGGGTTAATTCTCCAGCAGTGCTTGTTATTACTTGGATTTTTTTTTTTTTTTGAGTTCTGGAAATATGTGTATTATAAGTGTTCCTCAACTTTAATATCCAGCTTTTAGGGATTGGTTATTACCTTTAAATTTTTTTCCTTTACTAATGTAGTGTTGGTCTAAGAGTATCAACTCTGTGACATAGATAAGCCATTTAACCTTCCTGGGCTTTAATGCCTACCTTCATAAAATGAGGGGAGTGGTCTAGATTAAATTTCAAATCCTGTTTTATTAACACCACCACCTCTGACTAACTGATTTAGGCCAAAAAAAAAAAAAAAGAGTAGGGGAATCTGTGACTGAACAAATATTGACATTGATACAGTTTTTAGAACCAAAGAAAGAGTTGAACAGCGAAACTTAGGAAAGGATAGGAACCCGGGCAATGCTGGGATTTTGGGCAGCAGGGCTGATATGATAGCTTTTGCTTCAGTCACCACCTGTCTGGTTCTTTATTTTCAGTTGAATAAATTGGCCTTAGTAAAGTCAGTGAATGTGGCCACAGGAAGAATATTGGGAGCCATGAAACCAAACTAATTCCTGCCTGTTAATTTCTAATTCTGCAGTTCTGTTTTTTTAACCACTCTTTCCCCTAAAGAAAAAATAAAATAAAATAAAATAAAATAAATTAAAAAGGAGCTCTGGAAAAAAATTTAATCATTGGAAAAATACATCCGATTTAGGAACATTTAATTTATACATAGTTTCCCAACATTATCTAAATTGTGATAGGTGGGCCTCTTCGATCATCCAAAGATAAGATTTTGACTCAGGATTTCTGGGTTTTCATCTGTTCTGACAAGAACTTGCAGTGCAAACTCAAGGCAGACGTAGGAAAATTGGGTCCTCTTGGCAGCCGAGTTGGTCAACCAGACTGGATCCATGTAATCATGGCCTACCCACCCATGCCATTTACTTTCAGCCGTGTTGTGTGTACTCTTTGGAACTTGTGTTTCCGGGATGTACATGTTGGAAAACCATGCTTTCTGCATGCATTACTCCCAATCGTACTCAACCAAGGATGTGCACATCATGTGAGTCTCTGGGATTCCTCCATCTTCCCAGTGTCAGGACCGACACCAAGAGAATTTGCTCAGCACAGTTAAACAGAAGGTCTAGTAAGGCAACTAGTGCAGACAACTCAGGATTTCCTTTTACACTGAGTAGATTAAATCAGCTGGGTCGTTATCCTCTTTGTACAATTTGACCCTTTGTGGCCAAAGCCATTTGACTTTCTCACTTGCCTTCTTATTGGCTATCACTAGCTCTGGGTTAGTTCAGAAGAACCTCCCTGAGTGGCGTAGATGGCAATTTAGAAATCGAACTCTCTCTTTTTCTTGTTTTGGAATTCCAGCCCCACACATTTGTTTGATTTTGCAACACTCTTCTCCCTTCCCTCCATACTCTAAAATGTGTGCCTAACTAATGTTTAAAAGCAAATGAATTACGATTCATTTTGTTTGGAGGTGTTTTTGAGAATTCTTCTAAAGACATCAAAGCCTATCAGGGAGGAAAGGTTGGGAGTTCTTATTCCAGAAAGCTGGAAGCTCCGCTAGTCCCCCAGATGGTAAATCAGACTGAGGCCTCTGTCCCCAGACCTGTTGGTAATAAATTGGTGTGAAGCTAGACGTGTGCTTATTTTTGTGTGAAATAGGGAAATAATCTACACATTAAGAGTGTGCACCCGGGGAAAATGGTGAGGGAATCCAAGTTTATCTTGGACCACTGACTTTCCTCTCCCAAGCCTTTCTCTGTCCCACCCCTCCCACAGAAAGCTGCGCACCCAACACATAACCACTTAATTCTAACTAGAGTGTGAAGGTATGGCCTGAAACACTAGCTCTCTGGTGTCTACTTCTACACCCACCTCATGCAGCTCTGGTATCACAAGGGGATTGTGAGGGAATAAAAAGAGCTTTACACAAGACTAAATCAACTATACTTCAATAAAAAATTTTAAACATTTAAAAAAATAAAAGTTAAAGAAAAAAGAGTTTTAAATCGAGTCCTGGCTTCAGACCTCAATCCCAACCCTCACCAGCTATGTGACCTGAGCTACTATCCTTTAATCACACCAGCTTTTAATTTCCCTTGAGAATTCTCAAAGGAATGCAGAGAATAATGGGTATTTCATAGATTTGCTAAAAGGATTAAGTAGAAGCACTATATATATGGAAGTTATTATCCTGAAGCCTCTTATTACTGTTTTTTGATTTTCTCTGTGCAGGTTTCTAGAAAAGAACAAAAGTCCAAAAATGCCATGTGGATTGACTGTGGAATCCATGCCAGAGAGTGGATCTCTCCTGCTTTCTGCTTGTGGTTCATAGGCTCTGTAAGTATTCACATTCTCTTAAGCCAGAGTTTCCTGATATGTGGCCTAAGACCACTTGCATCAGAATCAACTGGCCTGTTTATTAGATGCATTTTCCCAGGTCACATCCTAGAATTCGTGACTTAAAATGTCTGGAGGTGAGACTTGGGAATCTACAATCTTCACAATCTTCTCAGGTGACTTTTATGCGTGTTAAGTTTGAGAACCAAGACTTTAAGCATTTAAATTACCCTAAAGATTGTCTGTCTTATCCTTTCTACATTTCTGGCTGGTGCTAAACACCGGAACATAATTAAGAAATAGTATGCCGTTGTGGTATGTTTCCTAAGTAAAAGAAAGAACTGAAGCAATTATCGGAATTGAGTACCAATGAATTTTTTTCTTTTGATTTGAATTATGCAGATATCTTTTGCCATATTCTGCCATTAGAAATTGAACATAAAGCAACATTACAGAGCAGATCGTATTTTCCCATATATCATAATAGGGAATTTTGTCCCCGAAGGCGGCCTTTGCATCAAAAAATCCATATATGAGACAAAGAGTACACCATAAAAGTAAAAACTGTAATGACTGTAAACCTCTATAATAAATGAAAACCGTAAAAATTATGCTTCAGATCCGATAAAATGGGCATATATGTCCTCTACACTGATTCATACAAAGAGCTATTGCCACTGGAAAAATAACTTGAAGTATGTGTCCTTCTGATAATGGTTTTTGTTGTCTCTGTAGCCACACAAATGTCTCTGTATCTATCTGGACAAATAAATCTCTACCTACCTTTATTTGCCTTACCATCTTCTCTTCCCACCAATGGAAATGCAGAATCCCCGAGCCTACTGAAAAGTTCCCAACCGCCAGACCCTAAACACAGCCATTTGATGATCTGGAACCTTCCCCAACCTGGATAGTTTTGTTCCTTTTTAGATAATGAAGGGGGCAGCACTTAGTGGAGAGAGAAACACGCAAAGCGAGAGGGGAAGAATATTTCTTTTTCATTCTGTCACCGAACCTGAAAAGGACTGGAAAGAAACTCCGGTTCGTAGGGACTCTAATGCATGTCGGTAAAGTTGTCCCTAGCTGCCGTCCCTCCTACCCTGACATCTCTTCCCTCCGGTTACATGTTACCCTCTCCCTCCACCCATCTGCTGAATCTTTGTAAGATTAAGTTTGTTATTCCACAAATATGCTGAATTGCCGATGAGGTTCTTTTTTCTCCTCCAACTCTTGCCACGGTTCTGAATGAATGAAAAGTCCGTATGTGATGCGGGTCCCTAACAGCCGAGAAGCCTGCAGGCGGGGGCAGGAGACCGATGCCTCAGCCGAATGCCCCCCGCCCCGGCCCCAGGCTGAGAGAAGGGGCTTCTGTCCGAGGATACTGTCCTCCGGAACTGGCATCACCCCACCGAGCAGCCCCCTGCGTCCCCCAGCCTGGTCCCCCTTTGGCCTCCTTCAGCATCCGAGGCGGGCACGCGTGGCTCCGAGGGGGCGCCACCCCAGCTGCGGCCATTGGGGGCTTCCCTACCGAAGGGGCTGCGGCCCGGCCCCAAGGCCATGTCCACGCTGCCCTGGGAGCCCCGGGACTGCCGGGTTAGGACGGTAGCAGCCTTGGATGACTTTCTCAAAGAGGGCAGAGGAATTTTCCTTCCACGGGCCACAAGGGGCAGGGCTGGGAGAAGAAACAGACTCGCACCTTAGCTCATGCAAATCATGATTTTCTAGCTCAAGAAGAGAATATTGGCGGAGTGGAAATGGGAGGTAAGAATGGGGAGGGAATCTGAGTAAGCCAGCTGACTTCTTTTTTTTTTTTTTTTTTTTTTTTTTTTTTTTTTTTTATTCACACACACACACACACACACACTGTATTTTATTTTTACAAGACATAAATAGACTGACACCAAGCATTGTACATGGATGACCACAACAAAAGCAACACTGATTGCAATTACCAAACATGAAACACACTCATACTATGTCATAATATTGACATTCAGTCCAGTAATCCTCCACTGTAACAGCTCCTTTACTTTGCAGTGAAAATTGATTTGTATATTCTTTGCCTCTGAGTCCTTGTGGGATTTTTTTTTTTTAAATTCAGACAGAAAGTCACAGAAATTTTACTCATCCTCATCAGTTCACTCAGTCCCATGTAATTAATTTTTTTTTTCATCTTGATCTTTTGTTAGCACTTTTATGAGTTCATCAGTTTTTCATTAGAGTTCTGAAAATGCTTATTCATTCAGTTCAGCAGTACAGTCAGTTACCAGAAACCTGTACTTGTCAGAGTCTTTTCCATGAATTTCTTGAAGATGAAACCCTTTTATAGGAACATATTTGCAAAATCATCAGAGTACACCCAGAACTGTCTGTAAATGACAAAAGACTTAAGAATGACCACGGTTAAAGATTTGATGAAAGTTCATAATAATGCAGTTGACAAGAAAATTAGTTATTTCTGAGATATACATTTTAAAGTAATAACTAGGATTATTACTTATAACATTATACCAGAACATATAAGATTTTTAGAAATTTCATGTAATGTCTGAAACATTTATATTAACATATTTCCATACATATTTCCATACAAATACAAATATAAGATTTTTAGAAATTTCATGTAATGTCTGAAACATTTATATTAACATATTTCCATACATATTTCCATACAAATACAAATATAAGATTTTTAGAAATTTCATGTAATGTCTGAAACATTTACATTAACATATTTCCATACAAATAACCCAATGAAAGTTTAGTATTAGTTGTTTTGTTTGTTTTTTTATACTGCAGGTTCTTATTAGGCATCAGTTTTATACACATCAGTGTATACATGTCAATCCCAATTGCCCAATTCAGCACACCACCATCCCCACCTCACCGCAGTTTTCCCCCCTTGGTGTCCATATGACCATTCTCTACATTTGTGTCTCAACTTCTGCCCTGCAAACTGTCTCATCTGTACCATTTTTCTAGGTTCCGCATACATGCATTAATATACGATATTTGTTTTTCTCTTTCTGACTTACTTCACTCTGTATGACAGTCTCTAGATCCATCCACGTCTCAACAAATGACTCAATTTCGTTCCTTTTTATGGCTGAGTAATATTCCATTGTATATATGTACCACCACTTCTTTATCCATTCGTCTGTTGATGGGCATTTAGGTTGCTTCCATGACCTGGCTATTGTAAATAGTGCTGCAATGAACATTCGGGTGCATGTGTCTTTTTGAATTACGGTTTTCTCTGGGTATATGCCCAGTAGTGGGATTGCTGGGTCATATGGTAATTCTATTTTTAGTTTTTTAAGGAACCTCCATATTGTTCTCCATAGTGGCTGTATCAATTTACATTCCCACCAACAGTGCAAGAGGGTTCCCTTTTCTCCACACCCTCTCCAGCATTTGTTGTTTGTAGATTTTCTGATGATGCCCATTCTAACAGGAGTGAGGTGATACCTCATTGTAGTTTTGATTTGCATTTCTCTAATAATTAGTGATGTTGAGCATCTTTTCATGTGCTTCGTGGCCATCTGTATGTCTTCTTTGGAGAAATGTCTATTTAGGTCTTCTGCCCATTTTTGGATTGGGGTGTTTGTTTCTTTGATATTGAGCTGAATGAGCTGTTTATATATTTTGGAGATTAATCCTTTGTCCGTTGATTCATTTGCAAATATTTTCTCCCATTCTGAGGGTTGTCTTTTCGTCTTGTTTATGGTTTCCTTTGCTGTGCAAAAGCTTTGAAGTTTCATTAGGTCCCATTTGTTTATTTTTGTTTTTATTTCCATTACTGTAGGAGGTGGATCAAAAAAGATCTTGCTGTGATTTATGTCAAAGAGTGTTCTTCCTATGTTTTCCTCTAAGAGTTTTATAGTGTCCAGTCTTATATTTAGGTCTCTAATCCATTTTGAGTTTATTTTTGTGTATGGTGTTAGGGAGTATTCTAATTTCATTCTTTTACATGTAGCTGTCCAGTTTTCCCAGCACCACTTATTGAAGAGACTGTCTTTTCTCCATTGTATATCTTTGCCTCCCTTGTCATAGATTAGTTGACCATAGGTGCGTGGGTTAATCTCTGGGTTTTCTATCTTGTTCCTATGATCTATGTTTCTGTTTTTGTGCCAGTACCATACTGTCTTGATTACTGTAGCTTTGTAGTATAGTCTGAAGTCAGGGAGTCTGATTCCTCCAGCTCCATTTTTTTCCCTCAAGACTGCTTTGGCTATTCGGGGTCTTTTGTGTCTCCATACAAATTTTAAGATGATTTGTTCTAGCTCCGTAAAAAATGCCATTGGTAATTTGATAGGGATTGCATTGAATCTGTAGATTGCTTTGGGTAGTATACTCATTTTCACAATGTTGATTCTTCCAATCCAAGAACATGGTATATCTCTCCATCTGTTGGTATCATCTTTAATTTCTTTCATCAGTGTCTTATAGTTTTCTGCATACAGGTCTTTCGTCTCCCTAGGTAGGTTTATTCCTAGGTATTTTATTCTTTTTGTTGCAATGGTAAATGGGAGTGTTTCCATAATTTCTCTTTCAGATTTTTCATCATTAGTGTATAGGAATGCAAGAGATTTCTGTGCATTAATTTTGTATCCTGCAACTTTACCATATTCATTAATTAGCTCTAGCAGTTTTCTGGTGGCAGTTTTAGGATTCTCTATGTATAGTATCATGTCATCCGCAAACAGTGACAGTTTTACTTCTTCTTTTCCAATTTGTATTCCTTTTATTTCTTTTTCTTCTCTGATTGCCGTGGCTAGGACTTCCAGAACTATGTTGAATAATAGTGGTGAGAGTGGACATCCTTGTCTCGTTCCTGATCTTAGAGGAAATGCTTTCAGTTTTTCACCATTGAAAATGATGTTTGCTGTGGGTTTGTCATATATGGCCTTTATTATGTTGAGGTAGGTTCCCTCTATGCCCACTTTCTGGAGAGTTTTTATCAGAAATGGGTGTTGAATTTTGTCAAAAGCTTTTTCTGCATCTATTGAGATGATCATATGGTTTTTATTCTTCAATTTGTTAATATGGTGTATCACATTGATTGATTTGCATATATTGAAGAATCCTTGCATCCCTGGGATAAATCCCACTTGATCGTGGTGTATGATCCTTTTAATGTGTTGCTGGATTCTGTTTGCTAGTATTTTGTTGAGGATTTTTGCATCTATATTCATCAGTGATATTGGTCTGTAATTTTCTTTTTTGTAGTGTCTTTGTCTGGTTTTGGTATCAGGGTGATGGTGGCCTCATAGAATGAGTTTGGGAGTGTTCCTTCCTCTGCAATTTTTTGGAAGAGTTTGAGAAGGATGGGTGTTAGCTCTTCTCTAAATGTTTGATAGAATTCACCTGTGAAGCCATCTGGTCCTGGACTTTTGTTTGTTGGAAGATTTTTAATCACAGTTTCAATTTCATTACTTGTGATTGGTCTGTTCATATTTTCTGTTTCTTCCTGATTCAGTCTGGGAAGGTTATACCTTTCTAAGAATTTGTCCATTTCTTCCAGGTTGTCCATTTTATTGGCATAAAGTTGCTTGTAGTAGTCTCTTAGGATGCTTTGTATTTCTGCGGTGTCTGTTGTAACTTCTCCTTTTTCATTTCTGATTTTATTGATTTGAGTCCTCTCCCTCTTTTTCTTGATGAGTCTGGCTAATGGCTTATCAATTTTGTTTATCTTCTCAAAGAACCAACTTTTAGTTTTATTGATCTTTGCTATTGTTTTCTTTGTTTCTATTTCATTTATTTCTGCTCTGATCTTTATGATTTCTTTCCTTCTGCTAACTTTGGGTTTTGTTTGTTCTTCTTTCTCTAGTTTCTTTAGGTGTAAGGTTAGATTGTTTACTTGAGATTTTTCTTGTTTCTTGAGGTAGGCTTGTATAGCTATAAACTTCCCTCTTAGAACCGCTTTTGCTGCATCCCATAGGTTTTGGGTCGTCGTGTTTTCATTGTCATTTGTCTCTAGGTATTTTTTGATTTCCTCTTTGATTTCTTCAGTGATCTCTTGGTTATTTAGTAACGTATTGTTTAGCCTCCATGTGTTTGTCCTTTTTACGTTTTTTTCCCTGTAATTCATTTCTAATCTCATAGCGTTGTGGTCAGAAAAGATGCTTGATATGATTTCAATTTTCTTAAATTTACTGAGGCTTGATTTGTGACCCAAGATGTGATCTATCCTGGAGAATGTTCCGTGCGCACTTGAGAAGAACGTGTAATCTGCTGTTTTTGGATGGAATGTCCTATATATATCAATTAAATCTATCTGGTCTATTGTGTCATTTAAAGCTTCTGTTTCCTTATTTATTTTCATTTTGGATGATCTGTCCATTGGTGTAAGTGAGGTGTTAAAGTCCCCCACTATTATTGTGTTACTGTCGATTTCCTCTTTTATAGCTGTTAGCAGTTGCCTTATGTATTGAGGTGCTCCTATGTTGGGTGCATATATATTTATAATTGTTATATCTTCTTCTTGGATTGATCCCTGGATCATTATGTAGTGTCCTTCCTTGTCTCTTGTAACATTCTTTATTTTAAAGTCTATTTTATCTGATATGAGTATAGCTACTCCAGCTTTCTTTTGATTTCCATTTGCATGGAATATCTTTTTCCATCCCCTCACTTTCAGTCTGTATGTGTCCCTAGGTCTAAAGTGGGTCTCTTGTAGACAGCATATATATGGGTCTTGTTTTTGTATCCATTCAGCCAGTCTATGTCTTTTGGTTGGGGCATTTAATCCATTCACATTTAAGGTAATTATCGATATGTATGTTCCTATGACCATTTTCTTAATTGTTTTGGGTTTGTTTTTGTAGGTCCTTTTCTTCTCTTGTGTTTCCCACTTAGAGAAGTTCCTTTAGCATTTGTTGTAGAGCTGGTTTGGTGGTGCTGAATTCTCTTAGCTTTTGCTTGTCTGCAAAGCTTTTGATTTCTCCATCAAATCTAAATGAGATCCTTGCCGGGTAGAGTAATCTTGGTTGTAGGTTCTTCCCTTTCATCACTTTAAGTATATCATGCCACTCCCTTCTGGCTTGCAGAGTTTCTGCTGAGAAATCAGCTGTTAACCTTATGGGAGTTCCCTTGTATGTTATTTGTCGTTTTTCCCTTGCTGCTTTCAATAATTTTTCTTTGTCTTTAATTTTTGCCACTTTGATTACTATGTGTCTCGGCGTGTTTCTCCTTGGGTTTATTCTGTATGGGACTCTCTGCGCTTCCTGGACTTGGGTGGCTATTTCCTTTCCTATGTTAGGGAAGTTTTCGACTATAATCTCTTCCAATATTTTCTCTGGTCCTTTCTCTCTCTCTTCTCCTTCTGGGACCCCTATAATGCGAATGTTGTTGCGTTTAATGTTGTCCCAGAGGTCTCTTAGGCTGTCTTCATTTCTTTTCATTCTTTTTTCTTTAGTCTGTTCTGCAGCAGTGAATTCCACCATTCTGTCTTCCAGGTCACTTATCCGTTCTTCTGCCTCAGTTATTCTGCTATTGATTCCTTCTAGTGTAGTTTTCATTTCAGTTATTGTATTGGTGATCTCTGTTTGTTTGTTCTTTAATTCTTCTAGGTCTTTGTTAATCATTTCTTGCATCTTCTCAATCTTTGCCTCCATTCTTATTCCGAGGTCCTGGATCATCTTCACTATCATTATTCTGAATTCTTTTTCTGGAAGGTTGCCTATCTCCACTTCATTTAGTTGTTTATCTGGGGTTTTTTCTTGTTCCTTCATCTGGTACATAGCCCTCTGCCTTTTCATCTTCTCTATCTTTCTGTAACTGTGGTTTTTGGTCCACAGGCTGCAGGATCGTAGTTTTTCTTGCTTCTGCTGTCTGCCCTCTGGTGGTTGAGGCTATCTAAGAGGCTTGATGGGAGGCTCTGGTGGTGGGTAGAGCTGACTGTTGCTGTGGCGGTCAGAGCTCAGTAAAACCTTAATCCACTTGACTGTTGATGGGTGGGGCTGGGTTCCCTCCCTGTTGCTGTGGCGGTCAGAGCTCAGTAAAACCTTAATCCACTTGACTGTTGATGGGTGGGGCTGGGTTCCCTCCCTGTTGGTTGTTTTGCCTGAGGCAACCCAACACTGGAGCCTACCGGTGCTCTTTGGTGGGGTTAATGGCAGACTCTGGGAGGGCTCACGCCAAGGAGAACTTCCCAGAACCTCTGCTGCCAGTGTCCTTATCCCCACGGTGAAACAGAGCCACTACTCGCCTCTGCAGGGGACCCCCCAACACCAGCAGGTAGGTCTGGTTCAGTCTCCCCCAGGGTCACTGCTCCTTCCCCTGGGTCCCGATGCACACATTACTTTGTGTGTGCCCTCCAAGAGTGGGGTCTCTGTTTCCCCCAGTCCTGTCAAAGTCCTGCAATCAATTCCCACTAGGCTTCAAAGTCTGATTCTCTAGGAATTCCTCCTCCCGTTGCCGGACCCCCAGGTTGGGAAGCCTGACGTGGGGCTCAGAACCTTCACTCCAGTGGGTGGAATTCTGTGGTATAAGTGTTCGCCAGTCTGTGAGTCACCCACCCAGCAGTTATGGGATTTGATTTTACTCTGATTGCGCCCCTCCTACCGTCTCACTGTGGCTTCTCCTCTGTCCTTGGACGTGGGGTATCCTCCTTGGTGAAGTCCAGGGTCTTCCTGTCAATGATTGTCCAGCAGCCAGTGGTGATTCTGGTGCTCTCGCAAGAGGGAGTGAGAGCACGTCCTTCTACTCCGCCATCTTGGTTAATCTCCCCAGCTGACTTCTAAGCCAAAAGGATTCCTCTTTGTTTATCTTTGAGACAGTCCGACCCTGAGAACAGCTTTAAAAGGGAAATTAGTGCTGAGACGGTAATTAGTGCTGAGAGCGTCTTCAGCCAGCAGGCGCTCCGTAGGTACGGAGCACAGGGGGCTTGGGGCAGTTCCTGTCACCCGTTTGTACCAAATAGGGCCGGGAGATTCAAGAGGATGTATGTGTATGGTTTCCTCATCCCACCTGGCTTTTTGTCAGACCCGATTCTTGGCTTAGGTTTCCAGAAGCCGTCGGCAAACATACACACGCATGCTGGAGCTGCCACATTTATCCCTTTGCCTGCAGCCTACTTTGGGGAAAAAAAGTGCCTTACTGACTGTAGCCATTACAGTAGCCAGTGTATTTTGACAGGTGCCTATCCTTTAAAAAAAAAAAAAGTTCTCGTGTTTTTGTTTTTTTGTTTTTTTTTTAAATTGCTGGCCTACTCTGAAATCCCTGGCAAATCACCGGGCCATTGGATTTTTTCCATTATGTTCATTACCATGTACCTCAGATCTCTCTCTCTCTCTGTGTTACAGTTTCTCGTCTTGGACTTTCTTTTACTATTACTATAATTTTTTTTTTTTTTTTGCTTTAAAATGAGTGTGATGCCATATCCAGTCGATTTTATTCTCTCACCATGTACTCTGTAAGAGGTGTGGGTATTTATTTGGTCGGCATGCGAGCAAGTGCTGAAGTAACACGATCAGTATACACGGAAGGTTTTTAGGAAGTATGGGGAAAAAACGTTGTATTGGCCATGATGGTAACATGGTATAGTCAAGCTGCCTTTTCAGAGGTCCTATCTGTTCAGTGTGAAGTGATTTTTAAAAATAATAACCTGCTTTTCTGACTAGCTTAAAGATGGATTTGAAAATGGTTTTGGACGCAATTAGGTTATGCTATTTGGACAATAAACTCACCTTGACCTAAAAAAAAAAAAAAAAGTTCATATGTGAGATTCATCTAACAAATTATCTTCTCAGCTCCTTGAACTCTTTTACATGATTAAACCTAACCTTAACTCTGTTTTAGTAAATTTCTCCCATGGCCATTATCTGGAGCTCAGAAAGAATTCTCTCTCTGATCCTAGATCCAGAATATGACCATGTACAGTGACCAGGAAGGCCAGGGGGAGCCTCTGAAGACACTGACTTCTTAATTTCTTTTCATTCCTCACACTTGCTGTGTATGCTTTTTTTTTCCCCCTTTAGTAAATTTCCAGTCCTTGGATATATCTGCTTCCTTCTAATTCATCAGCTCCTTTCCAGGAATCTCTTCCTTCCCTAACTAGTATGAATCCCGTCACAAACCACCCTTCACCCGTATCCTGAATTTCCTGCTACCTTGATCTGCCCTTTAGGAATTCCAACCCCAAACGCCCCCACAGAATTAACCAGCCTTCTTCTGGGCCACTGTGCACATCCCAATTTTACTATTATACAACATTGAATTGTTGTTCTTTCCCTTCCAACTTAACACTTTTCTTAGCTTTTTAAGGGCAATGATTATCTCTAAAGTCATTTTTTTTTTGGTTCCCCGTAACTGTATATTTTTTGGTCCACATAATCAGCGCTCAACATCCACTTCTAGTATTTGAAATTTAAATTAATGCTGCAGGTTCAGGCTGAAATACAACTCTGGGGTCCAGAGAGGACTTAAACAGTGCCTACTACTGGGCTACTTTCTTGCCATTGGGGAAGGTCTAAATTATCCATCCATACTTAGAGATTGGAGAAAACTGGGACTTAGAGCTCTTTGCTGTATTTCTAATTGTCATGAGAATAACAGTTTATTTCAAAATCTTCCATTCGTAGTGTCTTATATGCCTTTATGTACTAATTTATTCTCTGTCGAATGGTTATTGGTTAATTTGTTGGCAGGCATTGTTGCTGTTGTCTAGGATTGTAAGAAAGACAAAGCCTCAGCGTCCCCCAGGCAAAGAGAGCTGAGTAATCATCTGTCCCAGGTCCAGCTGATAGGAATTAGTCGAGCCTTTATCTCCTGCCCTCTAAGTACTCACTTGCTCTTGCGCTCTCCTCTGGCACCCTACGTCCTCATCTTTCTTCTTGCTTTTTGTTTTTGCTTTAAAAAGTAAGACAGTGATTTCAATTATGTTACTTATCTTACTGGTGAGTCATTCCTTCAACAAATATTTATGTACTGTCTTTGTGTGTCAGGCATAATTTCTGTAGCGACCAACCTCATGAAGAGTGATTCATTCACTAGATATAAAACCATAACTGTAAATATATTTATAGAATACTGTGAAAACTCATCAGATAACACATACTTGGAGAGCCCCATGATACACAGATCAAAAATTAATAGTAAAGAATTAGATCCATGAACACGAGCAACTTGGTTGAAAATGTTATTTTAAAAAATCATGTCTTTAAACAGTTGATATACTGTCAGAATTAGGAGACTTAGAGAATTCTAGAAGTTACGTTATTTCAGTGACATGATTAGATATCTAGATGGCCTACTTTTGAAGTATAAATAACTGGATAAATGTCAACTCTGAAAATACTTTTATGAGTAAATTTATTTATTTATTTATTTATTTTTGGCTGTGTTGGGTCTTCATTTCTGTGCGAGGGCTTTCTCCAGTTGCGGCGAGCGGGGGCCACTCTTCATCACGGTGCACGGGCCTCTCACTGTCGCGGCCTCTCGTTGTGGAGCACAGGCTCCAGATGCGCAGGCTCAGTAGTTGTGGCTCACAGGCTCCAGACGCACAGGCTCAGTAGTTGTGGCGCACAGGTTAGTTGCTCCGCGGCATGTGGGATCCTCCCAGACCTGGGCTCGATCCCGTGTGCCCTGCATGAGCAGGCAGACTCTCAACCACTGCGCCACCAGGGAAGCCCTCATCTTCTTTAATTGTGGACCTAAACAGGCTCACCACCAGTCCAGACGGTGCCTTTGTGCAGAATCAAACAGCTAGCTATCCATATGCAAAAGAATGAATTTAGACTCCTACCTCACACTATATGCAAATATTAACTCAAAAATGGGTCAGACACCTAAATTTAAAAACTAAAATTATAAAATTCTTAGAAGAAAACATAGAAGTAGTAAATCTTTGTGACTTTGGATTAGGCAATGAGTTATTAGATATGACACCAAAAGCACAAGCAACCAAAGAGAAAAAGAGGTAAATGGGACTTTACCAAAATTAAAACCTTTGTGCTTTTCCAGGGACACTATCAAGAAAGTTAAAAGGCAAATCACAGAATGGGAGAAAAGTTTTGCAAATCATATATATGATCAGGGACTCATATCCAAAATATATAAATAACTTTTACAAATAAACAGTAAGAAGACAAATAAAAGACAATTTTAAATGGGCAAAATATCTGAAAGGACAATTCTCCAAAGAAGATATACAAATAGCCAATAAGCGTTATGAAAAGATGCTCAACATCATTAGTCATTAGGGAAATATGAATCAAAACCATAATAAGATACCACTTCATACCCACCAGGATGGCTAAAATTTTAAAAAGACAGATAATAGCAAATATTGGTAAGAGTGTGGAAAAATTGGAACTCTCATCCATTGCTGCTGGGATCATAAAATGCTGCAGACACTTTAGAAAACAGTTTGGCAGTTCCTCAAAAGTTTAAGCATAGAGTTACCATTTGACCCTGCAATTCCACTCCTAGGTGTATAGGCAAGAGACTTGAACACATATGTTTACAAATGTTCAAAGTAACATTATTCATAAGTCAAAAAGTGGAAACAATCCAAATGTCCATCAACTTATGAGTGGATAAATAAAATGTTGTATATCCTTACTATGGAATACCATTCAGCAATGAAAAGGAATGACGTACTGATTCATGCTACAACATGGATGAATCTTGAAAACATTATGCTAAGTGATAGAAGCCAGACACAAAAGGCCATATATTTTATTATTCCACTTACATGAAATGTCCAGAATGGGCAGATCCACAGAGACAGAAAGTTGATTAGTGGTTGCCAGGCTGGGGGAAGAGGAGATAGGAGAAGGGGGGTAATTCCTAATGGCTAAGGGGTTTTTGGTTTTTGGTGTTGGTGGGCGGGGTGATAAAAATATTCTACAATCAGATAGTGGTGATGGTTGCATAACTCTGTGATATAAAATCCACTGAATTGTGCACTTAAACATGGTGACTTTTCTGGCATGTGAATTATATCTCAATAAAGCTGTTAAAAACTAGGCACCCCTTCCTCTGGGATTTCAGCTGCAATCACACATGAAGGTAGGGCTTGACACACAGAGTATAGGCTATATTTCAGCCCTCACTCACCCTTTCTGTTTGGAGCCCTGCTTATGAGACAAGAAATTCTCAGACTAACATTGATCATCTCTCAGAGACTAACTTTTTGCTGAAAGACTCCCATCCAACCATTGCTAAAGTAAGAAAGAAATAAAGAGAGTGAAAAGGACAAAAAAACCAACCATAGCACGTCTATTAAAATTTCAGCAAACATTGTAGAAATAAAAATGATAAATGCTTTATTATTTGAAAGAAAATAAGATCTCCTAATCTTTCTTTTCTGATAATGAATGCCACATTATTACTGAAAAATGACTCTAACATAAATTTGCAAATTTGTAGCATAAAAATGTATTTAACTAGTTGCTCAACTATTTAAAAGATTGCCTCTTTCATTCTATAAAATTACTTCCTTTTCATTAAGCTTTTGTTTCTGACCTATAGTAGATTAAAAAATAACTTGTACTTTTGCTTTCTTTTCTCCCATATTTAATAAGTGGTTATCTATGGCAAATAATTTAAATTTGACTATTATGGTTGTTCTAGGAAAATATGGATATAATATTTTAAATATTTAAAGAAAAGATGGTAAAGTTTTAGCTATAGCAAAGGTGAGATTTAAAAGATATTTTTCTTAGATATTAACCCCTTATTGGTCATATCATTTGCAAATATTTTCTCACATTGAGTAGGTTGTCTTCTAGTTTTGTCAATGGTTTCCTTTTTTGTGTGTGTGAACCGCTATATTGTACACCTATAACTTATATAAAATTGTACAGCAACTATACTTCAATTTTTAAAAAAGACATTTTCTTTTTATCAACAGTGAAAAAATATTTAACAAAGTCTTTTGAGTAAAGTTTAAATCAACAACTAATTGTGAACTAATCCACGAATTAAAATGTAACAATGTTGCCACAAATGAAGAATTTATACCAAAGCTTAGTCCTAGATGAAATGATCTAACTGGCTGAAATTTGTCTTTGTGGTTCTGCTACGTCTATATTTGGTCATTTTGGAGTGAACTTCTCAGTCGTTGGAATGTGGATGTCCTTGGATCATGTTAAAATATGTGACCCTAAGCTGGGTATGAGTCTAAAGCACAGGAGAGCAGTGTCAGATGGTATCTGTTACGAAACTCATAGCCAGTACCTAGGAAAAGCTACCACTGGCTTTAAAGCCAAATGATCTGATGCTTGGGAAACAAACTCGATTCTAGCAAAAATTTAGCTCACAACTTATAAGGACAATGCAGAAAATATTATCTAGACATATGTGGGAATAAGACAAGGTTAGTCTAAGCTTTGATTGAGAACGGATTATTGTGAAAAGAGTGGAAATATATCTAGGTTTTTGTTTCCTTAAATCTTTGTAGTGGGCTTTAGGCTTTAATAAAGAATTCTTTTTGTTTCTTGAAGGAAGTTTTAGAAAATAGATGGTTGTATTTTCTGCCTCCATAAATAGGAAGACCAATTGTCCCACATCCAGGACATTTACCACCACTTAACAACATAGTACCCTAAGTTCAGACTTTTCAAGGAATTAATACTCTTCCTGAAAGTTGAATCTGCAAATCTAAACATCTCAAAATTTTTTTAATAAAAAAATAGACTGAGTTTAGTGAATGTTAACTAGATGGATATTAACTAGACTTATTGTGGTGATCACTTCACTATATAGACAAATTTTGAATCATTATATTATACACCTGAAATTAATACAGTTGACCCTTGAACGATGCAGGGATGAGGGGCGTCCACCCTCCCTACACTTGAAAATCCAGGCATAACTTTACAGTCGGCCCTCCATATCCACAGTTCTGCATCTGTGGATTCAATGAGCTGCAGACCATGTAGTACTATAATACTTACTATTGAAAAAAATCTGCATACAAGTGGACCCACACAGTTCAAACCTGTGTTGTTCAAGGATTATATGTCAATTATATCTCAGTTAAAGAAGAAGACACAGACTAAGTTTAGAAGGACATAAAAGATATATCATCAGATATACTTGGTTTAATTTGTAGGTAACTCGTTTCCATGGGCAAGAAAATCTGCCTACCAGTCTTCTGAGGCACATGGATTTCTATGTTATGCCGGTGGTTAACGTGGATGGTTATGACTACACATGGAAAAAGGTAGGTGAAGGTAAAGAAAACAAAACAGGGGATACAGGATACGTAGGCTGAATTATTTATAGAATCCTGGACCCTGGCATAATGGTTTTATTATGAAAAAAATTTTTAATTCATTATGGAAAAGTTCAAACATATATGAGTGGGAATAATTGTATGGTAAACTCCTATGTACCCATCACACAGCCAATCAACTCATAGCCAATCTTTTTTCATCTATATCCCCAACTCCCTTCTATCTTACCCATATTATTTTGAAGCAAATCTCAGATACCATATAATTTCATCAATAAATATTTCAGTATGCGTCTCTAAAAGAGGTCTTAAAAAAATAACGGTACAATTATACCTAAAAATGAACAATAATTATTTACTAGCATAAGATTTCCAAGCAGTGTTTAAATTTCCAATTGTATCATAACTTTTTAAAAAGTTTATTTCTTTGGTTCAGGATCCAAATAAGGCTAATATATTGTGATTGGTTTATAGCTTTTATTTTTACTTTAATCTGTAGATTCTCTCTCCATCTCTCTTTTTCTCTATTTCCTTGCAATTTTTTCATTGAAGAAAAGAGCTTCCTGTTGTCTGGATTTGCTAATTGCTTTGCCATGTTCCTTTGTCCTCTGTATTTTCTAAAACTTGATATTTGGATTCTAGAAGCTTTATAAGAGTCAGGTTTGACGTTTTTGGCAAGACTACTTCATTGTAATAGTGTGTTCTCCCAACAGGAGGTGCACAATGTCTGGCTGTATCTCTTTTTGTGATGTTAGCTACCTTGATGCACAGTGCCTACATCCATTCATTCTTACTAGGAATCGTTTGAATGGTATTTTGATTGTAAAAGCATGAATTGCAAGAATTAGAACAGCATTCTAACCGAACGTGCATGGTAGCAGAATTGCATTCTAACCAATATGCGAAGTTAATCCTAGTACCCTTTAACTCAATCATGAACATAAGTATGAATATCATGGTCCGTCTCATCTATACTGGAAACCATTACTATTTCTAATCCATCAACATTCATGTAAAATCACTCAAGCAGTATGAAGTACAGTCCTTTCTAATTTAATGAGGGGCACATAAAAACATAGTTGAACATATATGAAAAACCTACTTGAATAGCACATACAAACACTAAGGGGAATGAGAATAATTGCAGTGATTAGATGCATAAGGAATTATACAGGAATTATTTTATGTAGAGGGTAATTTAAGCAGAAGAGATAGGAACAGTGAAGGAGATTGATGAAAAAGTCATCTCAGGGAAGAGGAATACTGAGAGCAAAAGTTTGTCCGTAGGAGTGAGCAAACCCGGAACTAAGTAAATGAGAAATACCTAGCATAGTACCTAACACAAAATTGGTGTTCAATAAATGGTCACATTTGTAGGTTGCTATTACACTAAATTTATGCCTTCACTGGAATCACAGTGGAATTCAGCCACCTTTTAGATATTCTTACTCCCCAACTGTCCTTTGTATCTTAACTCTGCCAATTAGTCCCTGAAGTATGAGAACTTGATTTCCTCAGAACAACTGTTGCTACCAGAATCACAGGGCTGGGGTTGGAAGCAAACTGGGAGGCTTGGCAGAAGTGTTGGTGGAATAGGGAAAAGTGTGCCATGTCACCCCAACCCAGAACTTAAACAAAGTCTGTGCAACTGTTTACATGATCAAATTCCCAGATTACCCCAAGAACCCAATGGGGTATTTGCTTTACATTTAAAAACCAGAGTTGAATCGGTACAATCAAAGGAGCCATCAGGCTAGAGGTATCTTCACAGCTCTGCCTCCTATAGGTTTTAAGTGAGTGTTGAATTCAATCTAAAGAGAGCATTGAAACTCATGACTCAACAATTTTGTATTATAATCATCAAACTTGCTAAAAGACTTGATCTTAATTATTCCCGCCACAAAAAAGAGATGATAATTTATGTGACATGATAGAGGGGCCATCCCAAAAATGGCAATCATATTACAATATGTAAATGTATCAAATCAACATGTTGAACACCTTAAATTTATACAATGTTATATGTCAAATACATTTCAATTAAAAAAAAAACCTCATGACTCATAGTTTTAATTTGAGTTGAAACACCAAGTTATTTTACTTTTCACAGAAGGAACTTAAAATGACAATGCATAAAATTAAAGGAAACAAGGCCAAATAAGAAGGCCAGTAAGCAGCCTAGCAAAACCAAATGAAATTTTTTTTTTTGTATAGGTCAAAGCTCATGAAATATCACCATTTCAGTTGATTCAAGTTTGAGTGAACCCAGCTGAGACCTGGATAGAACAGGGGCTATGCAAGAAGTACTGTGAAGACAGTGACACGATAAAGAGATGGGGTTGAAGGAAAGAAACACAGTACTGTCCACTTAGGCTTTAAAAGTCGTGTCTTTCCTGAACTGCAAACATGGCTGCCCTGGTTACCTGTGTTTTGTTTATTTAGAATCGAATGTGGAGAAAGAACCGTTCTTTTCATGAAAACAATTCTTGCATCGGAACAGACCTGAACAGGAACTTTGACTCCAAACACTGGTGTGGTAGGTTGTTTGCTTTATTTCTAGCAAATGTCTCTTCATTTAAAAGGTGGTATTCCTAAAAGCCCATTAATTCAAACTGATTAGAGGGGAGGCCTATCTGAATCAGAAGATAACTTAAATAAGAAACTTTTTGGTTAAATGTAGTGCTATGAAGTTTGACTCAAATCAGCAAAACACCCTTACCCTGTTCCTCCCTGCCACATCCATACCTTTAAAAGAAGGAAGTTGGACTAGTTCTTTAAGGTCCCTTCTAGCTTCAAAATTCTAAAATTCTATTTCTCTAAAATCATAAGGAAGTGACCACTTAATTTCCTACTTTCATAAACAAATAACATTCATTATGAAGATATCAAAGGCTAGGGTTGGGTGGGTACCTCTTATTTTCAATTGCTTTGGAAAATATTGACTTCTATAGTGCTGCAAAACATTTTGTGGGGTTTTTTTCCCCTTTGGCTTGTGGGATCTTAGTTCCCCAACCAGGGATTGAACCCATGCCCCCTGCAGTGGAAGCGTGGAGCCCTAACCACTGGCCCATCCGGGAATTCCCAGAACATTTTGTTTTGTATTCACTATTCACTTTCTTAAGTTCTTTCTTTCATGAATATCGTAAAGAGAAACTTGTGTCCAGCACTGTGGGAGCTCCTTGTTCCTTGATTCCAATGAGTTAAGACCCTCGGTGAACACGGATTTAGGCATTCGGGGATATTGTCTGCTCTCAGGGAGGTAGGTGTTAGTTCACCACCCCCTCACTATGTTTCACAGTTACTGCATTTAAGAAACAACTACAAAGCCACACTAAACTTAACGACGAGCTGGAATCACCCGTATTTTTGGAGGTGGGAGCATGTGACGACAAGGGAGCACAGCTATTGAAACCACAGATACATCTTCCTCCCATTCCTGTACTCTACACAGTCCTAGGTACATGATCTTCTGTATTTCCTTTTAAAAAAAGAACTGAAAATTCATGATTTTGAACATTTCATCATTATCCCAGAGTAGCTATGAAAACTTTTCGGTAGAGTACTTACTTTTTTTCTTCATTTCCTCCTTCCTCTAAGTCGGAAACCCCATGGGGGCAGGGACCACTACCCATTACCTAGTGCAGTACCTGACACACCGAGGGGTCTCTGAAAGCTATTCAAATGAACACGTGCATGAAATTCGTTGTTTTAAGAGAGCTACAGATACGGCAAGTAAACCGAGGAGAGAACAGTTGATCCTGCCTCAGGCTCAAGGGAATCACTTAGTGGTTTCTTCCGTTGTTAAGATTGTTCAATAAAAGTGCCCACGGAGGTGTAAAGACTGCCACAGCAGTGATAATTGGGCAGGGAGCCAGAGAAACGGCAGCTGATATAAAAGACCTCTGAGGGCTTCCCTGGTGGCGCAGTGGTTGAGAATCTGCCTGCCAGTGCAGGGGACACGGGTTCGAGCCCTGGTCTGGGAAGATCCCACATGCCACGGAGCAACTGGGCCCGTGAGCCACAATTACTGAGCCTGCGCGTCTGGAGCCTGTGCTCCGCAACAAGAGAGGCCGCGATGGTGAGAGGCCCGCGCATCGCGATGAAGAGTGGCCCCCGCTCGCCGCAACTGGAGAAAGCCCTCGCACAGAAACGAAGACCCAACTCAGCCATAAATAAATAAATAAATTAATTAAAAAAAAAAAAAAAGACCTCTGAATAAATAGAGCTGACAGTTGCTAAGTGCTGAGCAGTTTATATATTCCATCCCTTGACTTTCATTATCTACGCATCATGGATGAAGAAACCCAGACTTTAAAAGGTTAAGTCCCTTGCTCAAGAGCACAGAGCTAGGAAGTGGCAGAGCTGGGCTATAAAGCCAGGCTGACTAACTCCAAATTTGTTGAAATTCTTCTACGTCTGACAATCACTCTTCAGTTGTAAGTTCCCTTTTGGAACTTCTTTCATCCGCAAGCTCTTTTGCTGCTCTATTTTACTTAATGTTTTTCGTGGTAAAACTAGCATTACCTAATTTGAATAGCCAAGTACTCAAGATGTATTCTGTTATTGCCATTAAGAAATATCTCAGGTCCCGATTAGGCCTGGTTTTGTATTATTACATATCACAAGAGTTAAAAGCAGAAACAGAAGCGGTAAGCATATGGATAAAAGAGAGTTTCACATAAAACAAACAGTAACAGTGAGGAACTCTTTTTCTGCCAAGTGCCCCAGCATCTCTTCAGTAATATGTGAGTAAGACAGTGCGAAAAAAGAATTAAATCTAATCTTTTCCTTGTCCCTACACCTAGAATGTGCCTTTAAGATACTTTGTAAAGGATCTAAAAGAGCGCCTCACTTATTAATAGGAAGCGATATATCAAGCCTACTTATTCATTTTATGTTCATTTTACCTTTCCTCTGTATTAAAAGTGTGTGTGTGTGTGCTGGAGATGGGAATAGGTGTAGGGGTATCTTAGTCTGCCAGGGCTGCCGTAAAACAATATCACAGACTGTAAGGCTCAAACGAGACATTTATTTCCTGCAGTTCTGGAGGCTGTAAGTCCAAGATCAAGTTTATCAGCAGGGTGGGTTTCTCCTGAGGCCTCTCTCCTTGGCTTGCAGACGGCCGCATTCTTGCTGTGTCCTCACATGGCCTTTTCTCTGTGTGCAAGCATCCCTGGTGTTTCTCTCTTCTTATAAGGACAAGAGCCATAGTGGATCATGGCCTTACCTTTATGACTTCATTAAACCTTTATTACCTCCTTAAAGGCCCTATCTCCAAATATAGCACATTGTGGGTTAGGGCTTCAACATATGAATTGGGGGGGGGGTGGGTAGAATTCAGTCCATAACAGGGGGTATTTATGAGGACCTCTGATCTCAAACTTCCTAAAACAGCTCCACTCATTTTCTGAAATAGTAAGTTAAACTACACAGTTTTTGCAACTGGCATGGGGTGGAAAAAGCTTTTATTTCTTTTCCTAGAGACCATACGGTCTTTCAATTTTTTAAAAAATTGTCATAAAACATATATAACATAAAATTGCCACTTTAACCATTTTTAAGTACAGTTCAATGGCATTAAGTACATTCACGATCTTGTGCAACCATCACTACCTACCATCCATTCCCAAAACTTTTCATCATCTCAAACAGAAACTCTGTAACCATTGAGCAGTATCGCCTTATTCACCACCCATAGGAGCCCCTGGTAGTTTCTAATCTACTTTTTGTCTCTATGAGTGTGCCTACTCTAGATATTTTTTTGATCTCATTGCCTATAGATCAAAGAATGGTTGAGTGTGAAGGGACCTGGAAGACCAAGCACCTCTTGGTACGGATGAAGAACTTAGGCTGAGAGAGATGAAGTAGCTTGCCCAGATTAACATGCCTATTTAATGGCAAAACAGAATCTCAAACACAAGTCTCCTGACTCCGCATGGCTCTTTCGACCAAAAGTTTGAAATCTCTAGAATCACAGTCACAAAATGAGAATCTGAGGCTACACTGTCCAGTACAGTAGCCACTACCCACATGTGGCCATTGAGCACTTGAAATGTGGCTTGTCTGAACTGAGGTGTGCAATGAGTATAAAATACACACCAGACTTCAAAGACTTAGTATGAAAAAGCAACACAAAATATCTCATGAATAATTTTTTTATTGATTACATTTGAAATGATAAACTCTGTACATATGGGGTTAAATAAATTAAAAGTATTCAAACGTAACTAAACTATCAAAAATGTTTTGTCCAATAACATTATTGATTCAAAATTAACACAAATACTTGGAAAGGCCTTGGGTGTTCAGCACAGCATTTTCTTGGGGGCGGGGGGAATGTTTGACAAACATTAAGACTGTTTCTGTTGCAATAAAAGGAAGAAAATAGAGCAAGCTTAAGTAAGAAAGGCAGGCTCTATGTATAAAATAGATAACTTATAAGAATCTGCTGTATAAAAAAAATTTTTTTTAAACAAGGCAAAAATAAATAAATAAATGAAAAAATAAAAGTACTGAAGGGAAAAAAAAAAAAAGAGGAAGGCAGGCTCTGTAAGGATCGTAAGGATCATGGAGTAGCCCATGGAACCCAAGGACTGGGATGCAGGCAGACCTCGGAAACAGACTAGAACTGGGCCTGGAGCGCTATAGGGAGGTCAGTGGCTCCTTTCTCTCCCCATCTCATCTCTGCAATGCACACTGGCCTTCTCTGTGTCCCAATCCGTGTGACGATGATGATGATGATAATGCTGATAAACAAGTTACTAAACACTCAGTATATGCCAGCACTGGGAAAAGCATTTTATAATTTATCCATTTAGTAGATAAGGAAATTGAGGTATAGATAGGTTTTAAAAAAATCAAGATTGACTTGCCTCCTAGGGCATGCCCAATAATTCTACTCTTCCTCAACCACTCTAGAAGATTGATTGAAATGCAAGTGAGTGATAGACAGCTTAAATGCCAAAATAGAAGACTAGAACTTTTTAAAATTACTGTTGGGTCTTAACAATTAGCAGTGCCTTACTGGCATTTTAAAAAATAAAACAGAAGTATATTTGAACCGAAAATTTCCAACATGTTAAGAGTTGACGGTGCCAGATGCCCATCTTGTGCCACAAGTGTTTTTTTTAAATGTAAAATACCCATTGAGTGAAAAGAATTTGTCTTGCTTGGTTGCTTTGGGAAGCCAGAGAGCATATGGGCATTCAGATTTCCTGCTGGACCACAAAAGTTCTGTTGATATTACACAGAATGGGGATTCCAAACAGTCCTTATAATGGAAATCTAAAAGTAGTGTCCAATTTAAGGCCTCATCTTTCATTACCGTTACTCATTCCTATAAAGGACTAATTTGGATTACATCAACTTTTGACTCATAGGTTAAAAAAAATTACCCAAGTCATATAGCTATTAAATGGCAAAGACAAGATTGAAATCAAGTGATGGGGTGATTAACAATATGATACATAGCCTCTTACTGTAAAGAATGGTTACCACCAATGGTGCCCAATTTGAGTCTCCTAAAATAAGAGCATTTACTTCACAGGTTTGCCGTAACGATTAAATGAGATATCGCCTGTAAGTCTTAGCAGAGTTCCTGACAGATAGCTTGTGTTCTTTGGATGTCAGCTGGTGATGTTATTATTGTTATCTTCTTTGTTTTCAAGAGAGCAGCTTGACTGAAACTAGAATCTGCATCTTGATTTCAAGTTATCAGTGGAGGGATTCCGAATGGCAAAAGACAAGTGAGGGACCCAAATTGGGGCTAATAAACGGTTTCCAGGAGGGAAGAATCTTTCTGGGTCAGAGATGGCTCCCTGGGGCTCTAAAGCTGTGAATTAGGTACAGAGGAGAGAAGTGATGGGAGTCAGGCGACCATCCGAAGTGATGTTTTGTATAATTTCTCAAAGGAATGAACACATATTAGTCTAGCACCAAATATCACCATTCCGTTTTACTTACTAAACCACTTTAGCAAGTTAGAAGTAGCACTGAATGCAGACTTACATATTCTGAATTCTCAAATGAGACTTCTATGGGCTGTATTAATTAGTGATTTTTAAGCTACACATGTCAGGAAAACCAAACTTACAATGATGAAAGAAAATGGGGTTTATTTTTCTCTTGTAACCACAAGTTTGGAGGCAGAGCTGGCATTTCTTTCTCGAGGCTGCGAGGTGGCTGCCCTCAGGCAGCAACTGTTGGATGGCTTGCTATGAGGGCATGTAAATATTTGAATTCAAAATAAACATAAACAACATTTAGGGGACATTAGAAATATGTTCTTTACAGAGCTCGAGTGAATCCATTTATCGAAAAATGTCACACCCTATATATTAGGAGAATACATGGTCAGGGAGATCACAAATTACAATAGGTTGCGTATCTACTTATGAATCCACTCCATCAATTTCACTACAGGGGAAGGTGCCTCGAGTTTCTCGTGCTCGGAAACCTACTGTGGACTTTACCCTGAGTCGGAACCAGAAGTGAAGGCAATGGCTGATTTCTTGAGAAGAAATATCAACCACATTAAAGCTTACGTCACCATGCATTCATACTCCCAGAAGATAGTGTTTCCGTATTCCTATAGCAGAAGCAAAAGCAAAGACCACGAGGAACTAGTAAGTGCTGCTTAATTAATTTTCTCATTAGCATTTCAGAAGTAAAATAATACGTAGTTCAAGAATCAAAAACTGTGGGGAAAAATGTTCTGTAGAGGACAAAGGGGGATAGATGCTTTATATCTTGATCTAACATTTCTGAGAGTCACCCTAGGTCAGGGTTCATTGAGAGATTGTAAAGAACTGAGCCTTATTTTGAGGACATGAACTTCCGCCTAGCAGAGGGGCTCTCTAGGAAAATGTCAGACAAGCTCTTGGGACGTCAGGAGGGAACCAGTCTACCTTGACCTGATCTACATATGAAGCCATATGAACAAGGACAAGGACAAAAGTTTCTGGAATTATTGGTCTGTTTGTAGGTGCTAGCTTTCTACAACAGCCCACCACAGGTCAAGTCTTAGCACAATACTTATCGATTTGATACTAGCATTGGGAATTGTTTATACACTGACCTTCCTAACTTGCAGAGGTTTGGTCCTATTAAAAGCAAGTCCAATTTCAGCATTGAGGCAAGACCTCCCTCCTTTTGTGGAATGCAGTGGATGATACAGTGAGTTCAAAGAGGACTCGTACAGTCTGTTATCCCTTCATCACTTTTTGGTCCCAAATATTCTATGCTTGGGTTAATGGCAAAGGATGCAAGGGTTCTTGATGGATTGTGGCTAGGTCTGGACAAATCCTCATCCCAGATGCTCTCTAGACAATGGAAGTGCTATGGCAACAGTCCACTTCTTGCCCAAGGTCTGATCTTTATGTAGTGGTTTGTTTCTTATTGACTTGTTTTGCTCTGGTTCTCTTAACAGAATAAACTATAGCCACATTAGGGGCTAGCAATTCCTGATGACAAATATAAAGTTATTTGCAGTTGCTAAGAATAACTCCTTTAGAACAGAAACATCCTTGATACTTATGATTCCTTTTTCGTCTCAAGGGAAAACTTTTAAGGAAAGCTCCTTTATTGGTGTTATCTTTGAAGAAGTGAGAGGATATTCATCATGATCTGGAAATAGATGTAGTGTGATTTTGAATTATTTTTGGATCACTATCATCACAAGTGTTTGTTGAGAGTTATTATGTGTAAAATACTGTGTTGATGGACATTGAAAGAAGCATCAGGTAGGACCCTGCCCTTTAAGAGAATATGATATGGTTAGGGAGCTCAGCCATTAGCAATTGTTACAGATGGCTGTACTCTTAAGGTATAGTAACTACTAAGTAAGTGGCACAGATGGTACAACTCACTTCTGACTGGGATAGCTAGGGGTGGCCTCATTAATTCATTCAGAAGGAAACAGATAAGTGAGGGGATAAAGACCCTGTCCCGAGGGCTTATAATCTATTAAGGCGTGACATACTGTAAAGAAAAAGGAATGATAAAGTGCCAGTGAAGTGAAGGAACAGAGACAATTTCAGCCAGATACTGAAAGATAGGATTTCTGTAAGTGGACCCGGAGGGGGAGACCTTTCTAAGCTGAGGCCAAGGTTCTCCCCACAGGAAGTATGTTCAGGGGAATGTAGGGGCAAAAAAAGGAAGTTGATCCCTCAGAAAGTAGATGAGGTCAGCCTGTGAAGAAGAGGTCACCTAGTCTGAGTGTCAGAATAAATTTACATTCTATTCTGTAGATCAGGGGGTTCCATTAAAACTTTTGTTTTGAGCAGAGGAATGGCACAACATCATATCCACTGATATTCCTCAGGTCCTTCAAGGGAGGGATAGTGAATACCATGATGCTAGTGCCAATTTCAGAAAAGATGTGCATAAGCTAGAAACAAAAATAGTGGAACAGGGGACTTAGTTACTACCCTGCAGCACACCAGGGATATAAACTTTTTTATTTGATGAGTCTTTGGGAGGTATTAGACATTTTACATGAAAAGGAAATAGAGTTTGTGAGAAGGATGAGGAGGGAATCATACATTGCTGACATATGTGTATTGTTTAGAGAAGCTGGGTTTAAAGTTTGGTGAAAGTTTTGTCTAGTTGTTTGCCTTTGAAATATAGTTATACTTTGTTTTACAGTATAACTTGGTTACATATACTTTGTTTTACAAAATAAATGAATTCCTAAAAAAGGCATATGAGAATTATTTTTTCTTCAACTTAAATAAAATGTCAATATATTGGAAGAGTCTGTGTCTAAAGCCACCCAACTGTGATTTCCGTAAAGAGGAAAACATTTTTAAAAGTTAATTTATTCTTCTCAATTTATCTCTTGGATACATGCAGATTTTTCATATATACAATTCTCCCCACACCCCGGCTCTGTTGAGATATAATTGACTTATAACATTGTGTAAGTACAAGGTGTACAACGTGACGATTTGATACACATATATATTGTGAAATGATTACCACAATAAAGTTAATTAACACGTTCGTCACCTCACATAACTAGTTTCTTCTTTCGTGGTGAGAACACTGAAGATCTACTCTCTTAGCAACTTTCAAGTATATAATACAGTATTGTTAACTATAGTCGCCAGGCTGTATTTTCGATCCTCAGAACTTATTCATCTTATAACTGGAAGTTTGTATCCTTTGACCAGCATCTCCACATTCTCCTCCCTCCGCCACCCCCAACCCCTGGCAACAACCATTCTGCTCTCTATTTCTTCATATTTACAGTTTGATTGAATAAATATATGATTGGGTTTCTGTTTTTTTTTTAAGAAACTTCTACCTGTCTTGTTTTAAAGCTGTACATTAACTGAAATTCCATATCCTATTGATTTCAGTCTCTAGTGGCCAGTGAAGCAGTCCATGCTATTGAGAATACTAATAAAAATACGAGATATACACATGGCAGTGGTTCAGAAAGTTTATGTAAGTATTTCTTCTTAAGATCTTAGGGGACTGTGAGGTACTAAAGAAATCTGTGTTTGGTTTTTCTGGGTGGATTTAATTTTTCTAAGTGGAATCTTTAAACATGTAAAACAATTGGATTATAACAGTTAGAATTGGAAGCATAATAGCTATGACAGTACTGAACAAGGCTGTATTAATACATAAATTTACTAAAAAGAAACCAAAATGATACTTAAGAAATTATGCTCAGTGCTATAGAGTAGGGATTATAGAATTGGTATCACACTAGTTGAGTGAAGCAGAAAAAGTCATAAAGGGTCAAAAGAATGTTTAAGATGCCCAGGGCCATCATGTAAGGTTGTGCAGGTTGAACACTGTATAAATCTAGGAATACCATTTACATTAGATGCTTTTTAGTGACAACCTGTGTCCAAGAGTATAGCTCATGGCACACTACAGTTGAATGTCCTTTGTTTGTATCACACTGATGGGAACATGTGTGTGGCAAGCTCTTAACAAATATTTTAAATTAATTTCTGCTGGGAGATATTTATTGACGGACTCCTTTGTATCCACAGTGGGATAACAGACAATTTTGCTCTTTTTGAAACTGGAGGGGGGGATGGGAGAAGAGAAACAGGAAATAAGCATGTAACAAGGTGTCAGCAAACTATAACCCATAGGCCAAATCCAGCCCACTGCTTGTTTTTGGATAGCCTGTAAGCTAAGAATGGTTTTTCCATTTCTTAAATGGTTGAAGAAAACCAAAAGAAGAATAAAATTTTGTGACATGCGAAAATTACATAAAATTCAAATTTCAGTGTCCACAAATAAAGCTTTATTCAAACACAGCCACACTCATTCATTTGCATATTGTCTATATAGCTTTCAGGACAGTGGAGTTGAGTAGTTCTGACATAGACTATGTGGCCCTCAAAGCCTAAAATATTAATTATCTGGTCCTTTACAGAAAATGTTCACCAATCTCCAATGTAAACAATTAAATAGTAAAATATAGTGTAATCCCATTGATAAGTGAACAACATAAGTGTATAGGTTTGAAAATGACTGCCTGAGAGAGAGGCAACTTAGCTCAGGTGGCCTGGGAAGGTCTTTCTCGGTAGGTGACATGTCTGGGAGACCTACCCAGTAAGTGGCTGCCAAACAAAGGTGTGGGAAAAAACCAGGGAGAGGAAATGGCATGTGAAAAGGCTTTGAGATAATATGTTCCAAGTCCCAGAGTTTCCTTTAACAGGTATGATTTACAGGGGGATAAAAACACATTCATATTAATAATCACATCCATATTATTTTCAATAAATTACTTGAGCACCAAAGGCTCTATTAGTAGAAAGTCCAGAATGTTCCTCTTCCTCCTCAATCATCCCAAGTTATCTCAGGACAAACTGAGGCCAGATTGGTCCACATGGTATCTCTGTCTCTTGCTGTCACTGGTCTATCTCTGCCTTTGCCGACCCAGGTCCTTGCTCTGGGTCACAACTTCCTTTCATAATTCAGAGCTTTCTTGATTCCCATCCTCTGTCTCCTATTGTTCCCCAAAGCATGACCACAGTGCCTCAGGGCTGGAGGCGCTTCTAGAGCAACTTCCTGTTTTGACGAAATCATTCCATCTCCAGGCATGCATTCATTCAATACAAATCTGTGTGTGTGTGTGTATGTGTGTGCGCGCGTGTACGTAAGCATAAAAAAATATCTGGAAGAATAAATGCCAAATATTAATAATAGCTATCAGAAATATTTGCTGAATGAATAACAACTAATCCACTGTTGATGGATATTTTTCAATACTTCAGTATAAACAGTGCTTCAGTAAACACCTTTGTCATTAATTCAAGTATACGTATTGGAAGGAGGAAAAATGATCACTTTGCATATTATATGATTGTCTACCTGGAAAACACAAAAGTATTAGTAACAAAGAGTTGAGTAAGGTGGCTGACTATGAACTAAATATATACGAATCTATAACTTACTTATATACCAAAAACAATCAGGAAGAAAGTAAAATGGAAAAAAGATACTACTGCCCCCCCCAATATACATGTATACACATGCAGACGTGTACATATAGATACATACATACATATATAGATTCATTGTTAAATGTATATATGTGCGCACACAAATCCATATGATCTCTATGAAAAACCTAGAAAACTTTACTGGTGTACATAAATGAAGACAAATAAAAGGAGAAACCCACTATGTTTTTGAGTGGAAAAGCAATACAAAAAAAAGTGCCCGTCATTCTAAATTAGTTTGTATATTTAATGCAGTCCCAATGAACACTTAAATGACTTTGAACTTCATTTGAAAGAATACATTTGGTAGAAGAGCTTGTAAAATTCTGAAAAATAAGATTAATAAGAGAGAATTTGCTCCAACCAAGTATTAAAATACATTATAAACCTGTCGTAGTTGCAGTTCTTTTTTTTTTAATTATACTAATTATAAAGACACAAAGAAGCAATTATGGATAAACAAGAAGGTTCATTGTAAAGGAACTGAGCCTGGAAGTGACATCAATAGAAGGGAATACTGAGTACAGAAAGACACTCAAATATATAAGATCTAGTATCTCATAAAGAAGGCATTCCAAACAGTTAAGAATGTTAGATTGTTCAATTAATAGGGTTGGAAAAACTGGTGAGTTAATTAGAAAAAAATTGTAATTAGATTACTAACATGTCTTTCTCCAAAATAAATTCCAGATACATAAAATATTTTAATATAAAAACACTGCCATAAACCAAGTTGAAGGCTAAATTACCAAGTAAGAAAAAACAATTCTCCACATATTACACAGGGCTAATAACACTACTGCTGCTTTTATAAGTAATCTATAAAATGACTCAAGAAGAAAAATGAGCAAAGACAATTGATAAAAATATAAAGATGGTCAATAAATATACCAAAAAAATGTTCAACTCACTGATAATCAAACATAAAGACAATTTGATATTATTTTTCACCCACAAAATTGCCAGAAATGTATAATTCACATGGATGGTATGGGAATGGAGCATGGGCATATTCATACCCTGCTAATGTAGGTATAAATTAGTACAATTCTTTTGAAGGCTATTTGGCAACATGCAGCACAACTGTGAAAAGTACATACCCTTAGACTAGCAAATCTGTTTCTGGGAGAAAACATTCTAAAGAAACAAAGAAGCAATTACGTATACACAAGGATGTTCATTGTAAAGTTGTTTATATTAGAAAAAAGTAAAGCTCTCCAAATAAATAATTATTAAAATTAATTACATCCAGCTTTACAGAGCAATGCTATGAGATCATTAAAAATGATAAGGTAGGGCTTCCCTGGTGGCGCAGTGGTCAAGAATCCACCTGCCAATGCAGGGGTCATGGGTTTGAGCCCTGGTCCGGGAAGATCCCACATGCCATGGAGCAACTAAGCCCGTACACCACAACTACTGAGACCATGTGCCACACTACTGAAGCCCGCGTGCCTAGAGCCATGCTCCACAACAAGAGAAGCCACCGCAATGAGAAGCCCGCACACCGCAACTAGAGAAAGCCCACGTGCAGCAACAAAGACCCAATGCAGCCAAAAATTAAAGAAAAAAAAATGATAAGGTAGATTTGAACTCATTAATACATAAAGCTGACCAGGATAGATTATGTTTAGGAATGTTCCTGAATAGCTTGTATAGAATGATCTTATTTATGTAGGAAAAAAATTGTCAAAGTATACACTGAAAAAGAAAGCACTAGAATATAAATGGTGACCATCACTCCTTGGTATGGTTATACGGGTAATTTTTATTTTCTTCCTTAACCTGCTTTCCTTCAATCTCTATTTTCTTCCACAAACTTAGATTATTTAATAATCAGAAAAAAAGCAAAGCTATTTTCATTTTTAGGGAAAAAAAATTCCATCTTGTTAGTTAACTTGAAACGTCTGTATTTCAAAAAGTAATTTCTTTTTTCTTTTTGTAGATCTAGCTCCTGGAGGTTCAGATGACTGGATCCATGACTTGGGCATCAAATATTCGTTTACAATTGAACTTCGAGATACAGGCAGATACGGATTCTTGCTGCCAGAGAGTTACATCAAACCCACTTGTACAGAAGCTTTCGCTGCTGTCTCTAAAATAGCTTGGCATGTCATCAGGAATGTTTAATGCCCTTGATTTTTTCACTCTGTTCCCCTATTTTAATTTACTGATTCCAACCAAACCAAATCTTTGTACCAGTTTCTTTTTAAGTTTTATCAGTTTTCATAAAAGGTTTTCCCATTCCCTGGTTTTGTCAAAGAACAAAATAAATGCTACCTTAAAATTAAGGCAGACAAGGGTTCACATTTGTTTTTCCTTTTTTTTTTTTTTTTTTTGAGAGGCTAGGTACTGATTTTCTTCTTTGATTCGCGACATTTGACTAGACATCTCAAGCAATTGTAATAACTACTTTCGCGCAGAGCATTGCATCCCGAACAAGAAAAGGAAAGGCTGTCACAAGTACATTAAAGATTTCTGCTCCAAATTTACAGTAAGTTTCTGCTAACGCCTTTAAAAACACACCCGTGCATTCCGTTTGCTCCACTGTAATAGGCGATGGCCGAGAAAGCAGAGGCGTGTGAAAAACAGGACAAATACCGCCTGTCACTCCAGTTCAGCTGCTCAGTAAAAACGTTGAGCGAATGAATGCAGTTATCTTCGACAACAAACGTGGCATTTTTGCATATTCACAACAGCTGTCTATTGTAAGAAATTATGTAATAAAAGGAGAAAACGCTTTCTCTTAAATTCACTGTTAATTGGGAATTTTGTCTCTCCCGGGTTCCCGGTTTCTTCCCCAGGGCTCGCTCGTTAGGCACAGGTTTTTCGATTTCGACCGCACGCCTAGGAGGCGACGTTACGCCCAGGGGGCGTGTCCACAAAGGGGCGGTGCATGCGCGCTGACGACTAATCTGGCAGCCGGAAGCTGCCTCGGTCTACGGAGGAACAGGGCAAACTCTTGACTTCCGGCGGCATTTTGAGGCGATCCTCCCAGCGGCCTGATAGTGTTTTCCTTGTCTTTTCTTACTCTCCAGTCTCTCTTCGTTCCTTTTTTTCATACGTCCCAGGCTCGCTTGACCCTGGCGAAGCGGCGGGCGGGTTCCGCTCCCTAGCCATCCCGGAGTCCCCCGGTAGCCGAGGACCGGTTCCCGGGAGCCGCGCGCGCACCTCCTTCTCGCTGTCGTCTTCCCGGGGCCAGGCGCGGGGACTGAGAGTCGCCTCCCCCGCTCCTTGGAGCGGCGGCGGCGGTGCCACCTCCGGACTGCGCTTGCAAAAGGAGCTCGGCGAGGAGGTAAGTTTGAACTCCGTGAATTGGCGTGGGTACCGGGGGAAAGGCGTTGGGTGGGCCCGGGATGGGGAGGCCCCGCTTGTCCTCCATCCCTGCTTGGGTCACGCCGGAATTTTGAGCTCTCCTTGAGCATCCCACCCTTAACTCTGCAATAGATCCCTGTGCTCCTGACTGGTTTCTCGCCCTGTTTCTGATGCTGGCGAGTTTACCTAATGGGGCAAGTGGATTCAGAATGGAGGCTTTGCTGGGTCACTACCATTTGATGTGAGCCGGGGAACTCTTGCGCGGTATTCGCATTGGTATGAGATGGAAGGGTGCCGGAGTCTGGTCTTAGATTGAGAAGCTCCCTCTTTACACATTCCAGACCCGTTAGGGAAAGGTATCTTACTTTTGGTTATATTTGGTCTTGGTTATTTCCTGGCAGTGATTACGACGCAGGTCCTCGGAGTTGAGGAGTGCTACTTTATGTTCACAGTCCCTAGGTAGTTACTTTTGGCAGCTGTCAGAAACCCGGAAAGGTGGAATGAAAGGAGAGGCTCTGATGTTTGGCATTGTCTCTTTCTAAATAGCTTAAAATAATTTATGTGGCTGGAAAATTATTCAGAGTCGATATCACGTGAATGATATCGGTAGGATCTTGTTTGTGGAGCGTAGTGTCAAGCCATTCGGTTATATTCCGAGGTTTTCAGATAATTTGAACTACTTTGAAAATTATGGGCGTACGCAACCTCTTCAGGTTTTTGATTTTTTTTGAAGAAATAATTTAAAAGTTTGGAAAAATCTTCACACCTCAAGTTTTCAAAGTTTTGCCAAAAATACTGTTGCAGTAAGTGCAAATGCTTATGCAGTACAATCCATGCGTATGTATGTGGTGCCGGGTATCGGAGTCTGGCTCTGCAGTGTTTGAAATTACTGACTTTAGAACCTAAACGACAATGTTTTGGACAGTTTTGTGGACATATCTCTAGATTTTCGAATAATTTCGAATTTAATGAAATATTTCGATTATAACATGACAATTTCAAAAAGAGACTAAGAATGTAGGCGCAGGTATGTAGCAATTTGTGTCTGTAAAAATAGTTGTATTGTGAAACTAAGACTTTAACTGTGGGGATATGGGAGGATCTAGTTTTATCAGGTGCATGCCTCTTACGCGCTTCCTAACTATTGGTGATTGGAAATGAACATTGATTGCATGTTTTAAGATATGCAAATTTATCTAATTTTCATATTTGTAAATTAAAACTAAAATCCCACAGGTGGATGCTATTTTACTTTCTGTACAAGTTATCAAACATTTAATAAGTTATCGGTGTTAATTTGTATTGTAATATGCACTGACATTTACATATAGAAAGCAGTTGTTTAACATTTATTTATAGAATTGGTTTTCAGTAAATTTTAGTCTTTCCTACCTCCCCCAAACCCCACTCTGCTTTTCATATAGAGTTGAGTTGGAGCTTTTTCAGCAGATATTTAGAAGCAGTTGAAATGTTAACTGGTGTTGGTATATATAAAGTGTCTTCTATTCTTTTTTTGGTCGTTTGTATGTTGCAGTTCTGTTTACTTCGCTTTATAGTAGTTGCCAGCATGGGATATTCTCCCTGCATAGTCTTTTTAACAAAATGTATTTTCTGCACAATGCTATAATATTGCCTTCCTCATACCTGTGTAGTCAGTTTAGTTCTGACGATTCTGTTCTGAATTCAGTTTGAAATTGTTTTAGTCTATCTACATATGAGCAATCGGCAAGATTGTTCAAGAAAGTTCTTTTTTTTCTTAAAATAAATTGTGTTAAGAAAAAAATCGCTCACACTATGCAACAAATAAACTTAACTGTTTTTCTTTCAAAACGAAGAAATATAAATATGAAGAGGTCTTATTTTTAATATAACACTTTTAATTTTAGAATGCCAGTGGATATTTATTCTCCTGTCAGTTAGTACCAGTAATTATGTAGCTTTAATTGCTTAGTTATTTGACAGTTTCCTAATATGATGGTGCTACTTATCCAGATTAAAGTGTTTTATGCTTTCATTTATGCTACCGGAAAATGAGATCTCAAAAAGATGTAATTGTGGATTGCAGTGAGAATACTAGAACTAATATGTTTTATTGACAAGATTTTAGTAATCAGGATTCAGAAATAATTTAGAAAGAGGCCCCTGTGTTTCTCCCTTCTCAGTCATATTTATAGCATGAAGCTATGAGTACATTGTGATATTTGTAAGTTTCCAGGGGAAGGAGGACATTTCCCATTTATTAAGACTTTTTGTTGTGTCTTAATAGATTTAAACTTTGTGTCCCATGTTTTTCATTTTCTTTACGCCGCGCGGCTTGTGGGATCTTAGTTCCTCTGACCGAGGATCGAACCTGGGCCCTTGGCAGTGAGAGCTCGGAGTCCTAACCGCTGGACCGCCAGGGAATTCCCTTCATTTTCTTTTTCAGTTGAAAAAGTATTATAACTTATGATACTTATTTACTCTACAAATGGAGAGGAGAAATAGGAGAATAACTCAACAGACTTTTACCACTGTCACTCTGGCTTTGCTAATGCTCGTGTTTGGGAAAGACATGATAATGTGAGTGGGAGTGTGATGGTTACTTAAAACTAAAGAATAAATTGAAAACTGAGGGAAAGCCTTCAAAGTCTCTGAGATAGGGAAGACTTTAATATTTACATTTTTATCTTATTGTTTCTAATTTTTCTCATATATTTTGAAGCATTTACTTCTTATTGAAGCCTGTTCAGATATTAATTGAAAAAGTTTTCCTCCTCTCAGTCAAATCTACATTTTATTCTTTTGTGGTTTATCTTTCTCTTTGGGCCCAAATTTTTAGAGTGAAAATTCTAATCGTCATATTAGATGGTAACATAGTTTTAAATTAATATATATGAGCAAATGTTTTTCTGGTGTACTGTAGGTTATGTGTATATATTTAGATAAATGGGATTTAAAATATTATATTTTGTATTTGCAAGTGTAAGGCATTTTATCTGTGCAAATATCATAAATGTTTCATAATAATATTTAGATAATTTGTTGACTACTGATAGACGTTCCTAGATAGATGATCAGAAGAATTCCTGTTTCTGTCAATTAGAAAAGTTCAATTTCTACTTTTTTTTTGCCTCAGGGTTTTTTTTCTTCTTCTTTTTTTCCTGTCTAGGCCTCCCTGTAACCTAGACCTGGTCCTGAAACTCAGTGTCACGTTAGTCCAAGGTCTGACACTGTTGGACTCTCTAAGAAAAGAGGAGAATACGTCTTTACTTCATTGCTGTTCTTCCCTAAGTTGGAAGACTCAACAGTAGCAGAAGTAAAACTCCTGGGATAATCACTATGTAGGTGAATCTTGTAGTTCTTGATGTCACCTGTAAAGGCTACTTTGTCTCTGTTGGAAGGAACTTTTTTAGTGTCAAGAATACAAGTAAAGGAATAAGATTGGATCATTAGTCCTCACTTGATTGTCTGTCGCCGTCCAAACCCTTTGAAGTCTTCAAAGCTTATGTTAGGGATCTAGGATGGGAGAGAAGCTGTGAGACCAAGCTTTCCAGCAGTAGGTCAGAGGAGGAGAGGAGTGCTGACCCAAGCAACAGGTTATAGGTGGGGAAGAGAAACAGTTAATAATACCCGGAGCCCTCAGAAAGACAAGAAAAGAGATAATACATGACCAGTGTTTCAAGTATAATAATAAATAGCTTGTTGCCCCAATTGTGGAAAACACTACGTTGATTTTTTTTGGAGGAGGGAGGGTGTGTTGGGAGTAGGGGCATGTTGGGGATAGAGATTTTGGGGGCACTGATAGTGGAAGGAAAAATGTAAGCTTAGGGTTAGTTGTCTTGATGCAGTGTGGTGGGATGGTGTGCCTGTTTCCCAAGTTGTAGATAACTAATAATAACTAATAAGAAACTTTTAGAACACATTCATTTTTAAGTTTATTAATAAATGTTTTTAAAATTGGATTAATGAATGAGGATTTCAATGTACACCTGTATGTTTTTATAGTAACAGATAAGGAGACTTTAAAAATTTGTTTTTGTTCTAACTTTTTCCATACATTTTGTTACATGTTTACTTCTTATCGAATCTTAGTTATAAATTATAAAAAAAGTGTTTTTCTCAGTTAATCAAAGCTCTGCGTTTTCTAGATCTTTCTCAGCTCCACTTATCACTTATCTTGGCTTTTATTTATGTTCAGTAAGTCAAATGTACATGTGGAATTTACCAACTTTTCCTTTATAAATTCACATTTGGGCTGAGAATGAGCTCAAGAAACGTTAAATCAGAGATTATATTACAATACTCATTCTAGTGTGGAGGGTGGACCTCATAGTTCCTTACTTGATGAACAGTTGATACATAAGTGATTTTATGTTGCACAAATTCTTGTTCACTTATGTGACACTCTGTAATTTTTAAAAATTTGTAATTACTTTAAAGTTACTTTTTTTTGAATCACTAAAAATTGATTGTAATCGTAATTAATGATTACATTGTATATTAGAAAATAAGAATATTCATTTTTCCAATTTAAAACTACCATATTGTATCATATCATATTTTCCTTTTGGTTCATTACCTGTTAATTTGTCAAATGTCCATATTCTTTGGACCTTTTCAAAGTGTGACTTGACAAGAAGTATCTAACTGGACCAAACATTGTAATTTTTTTTTTAAAGTTTTGATTCTGTACTACCATGATTTAATTTCCTTTTAAGTGATAGGACCTTACTTTGAAACCACATTAAAGAGCATTTGTGAACTTTATAGAGACCAGTTCTTTACCAAGTGGAACTTTTACTTCTTTAGTTGACATCATTCATTCTAGTAACTTTTGACTACTAACAAAATTTCAACTAATATTTAGTGTATAAAGTGTGATACGGTTTAGTTCCTTTTTCTTTCTCTTAGTCATTCCTACCCACTTCCCACAGTAGTGTACTCTCTAGATTATTCTAGGTCTAGAATTTAACATTGTTTTCTAACATATATCATAGTGCTGTTATCTGATATTTTCATTTCTAGTTGAATCACCTGATTGTATATTTTAGTTTCTAATGTTTTATTTACTTTTGTAAAATATTTTTATAATTCGTCTTTCTTTTCTTGTTAATAATAATGGTAAATAGCCTGTTTATTTCTTTTAGCACCTTTGACTTTTATGTCAATTCAATGCAGTATAGATTATCAAAACACCTTCACTTTTTCTCCACTGTTCTACAGCCTGTCATATTTTGAAAGAAGGTCATTTATCAACATTGAGGGTTTTGTTTTTTGTTTTTGTTTTTTGTATCATTCCAAAATAAATTTCCTGATTATGCTGTTCTTCTTTGGCTTCTGTAAGACAAAGAAAATATTTAAATAGTATTTTTCTCCCAAGCTGATTTTTGGAACATAGCTGATGTTATCACTTAAACTGTGTAAAACATAATTTCTACTCCGACTAAAATTCTTACCTGATTTTACTTTGGGCGAAGCTTTCTTTAACCGTTAACTAGTTGATGGAGAATGATAGCACAACTTTCTTTAAAAGACAGTTGTTAAATTTTGAAACAACTTTTATAAGGAACTTAGAAACTAAACGTTTTATAGTGTGTTTTCTGAAATTGAATGTACTATGGAAACTTAACTGTGTGAGTAGAATCTTACTCACTCTGTAGAAGAGGTAAAATTCTAGCCAAAAGATTCAGAATTGTTGAATCACTAATAAGGTATGTCTTAGAAGATAGTTTCTGTTTACCTCTGTTTACTTGTGACCTCTCCTATGGCTTTTTTCTTCTGAGAAAAATCCCCTGTAATTTTGCAGTGTTATCTTATCTACCATTTTATCTACTTGTAAGTTATTGGCTCAGTTATTTAAAACTGAAGAATTTTACAGTTTGCCTCTCTCTTTTTTGGTTAAAGTAGTACAAAATGTCAAAAATTAGAAGGAAGGTCACAGTGGAAAATACCAAGACCATATCTGATAGCACATCCCGAAGACCCAGTGTATTTGAGAGGCTTGGACCCAGCACTGGCAGTACAGCAGAGGTGAGTTGTCACTAGTACAGTCACAGGGGTTCTCTTGAATTCCTGTTCTTCAACTTCTTATTTATATCACAAAAGTGAATAGGTTGTTTTATTGTAGGAATATTGGTTTAGTAAATTTTTTAAAATGTGTTTCATAAAAAAGGAGTGAGATGGGCATTAGGGTTTATGGGTTTTTTTTTTTTTTTGATGTTTTTATTATTTGGGGAGTAATATATCTCAGGTTAGTTGGAATTTTGATAGCATTTATTTTAATTTTGTCCCACTAGCATCTTTTTATCCAGAAATAAATATGACTAAATATGAAATTTACATAGTAATATCTGTCTCTTAGACACAGTGCCGTAACTGGCTGAAGACTGGCAACTGCCTCTATGGAAACACATGTAGATTCGTACATGGCCCTTCACCCCGTGGTAAAGGTTATAGCAGCAATTATAGAAGGTAAATTGAGAACTTTGAATTGTTCATATACTATTAGAAGATGGCTTTTGTAATTTATCTAGTATAAAAATCTGAAATACTACCATATATTTGGTCAGATTTTCTATTTTGGTGGTAGTCTTATCAATAGCCAAGATCGACAGGATCTTTTTAGTTGTTAATTGCAAGATTAATAAAGATGTTTGCTTTAAAATTAATTTGCTCAAAAATTTGTTTTTGTAATGTTTGGCTTACTTTCGTGCCCTGCCCCCCAATTATATATTAAAGTGCTGTTTAAGACGGCAGAATTTCATGGATTTGCTTTTAGTGAGGAGAGACTATTTTCAACTCTTAAAATAGTAAAATTTAAATAAGTATAATTTTAGCTTTTTAAGATGTTGTAAATTCAAATCTTAATTACAAAAGATAATCTAATGCAAGCTCTGTAGGTTAAAATGCATTTGCCAAATTTCTTATCACAATATATTGAGGTAAAGGAAAGTATGTATTTATATGTGGATAAATGTACTACCTATTTAGAATATCATTTTTCCTTTAACAAAGGCAAGGCTAAATTAGACTTTCCTAATAAAAATCTTTTATTTTTTTTTGGCTCCCTCATGATGATTTTGTTATGGTGTTTAAAGATGTAACATACATAAAGATGGTCACAAAAGCAGTTTAAACTTGATGGGTAAACAACTGATTTACCTAGTCCTAAAATTGAATGTGCTGATTGCTTTGGCTTCAGCAACAGTGTAAAAACTGAACATTAGCATTTGGAGATTTCCTTTTTAGTTGGGTGAATTTTTGTGTATGTGTATAGATTTTGAAGTTTAACAGAACTTAAAATTCAAAACCTTAACATTAGCTGACTTTCTGTTCACTTAAATGTTGTACATTGTTAGGTTACTTGTGATGCTGAATACTCTGTTTTATTTGTATTAAGATTGTCATCTGTCCCTCCTGTCAATGTGGGAAAGTTAGTCTTTATAAGTTTCATACCTGTACAAACACACACATACCTGGAGAAACTGTTTCAATAATTTTAATGTTTTGCTTATATTATTACTGTACTTTTAATACATGCTTTACTTCATCTGTGACATTAACATACTCAAAATTTTTATACAAGAGATGGTTGTGAGGAAAATGGGCAGAGAAATTTGTCTAAAATGGAAAAAAGTGTCATTACTAGATTTAGAATAAAGGATTTTTTGTTATAATTTTGCTATTTTGTGCATTTTTTCCCCAATAACTTCCTTTGTATTTGTGTATTTTCCCTTTTTTTTGTAAGGAAGAAAAATATAGTTCATAATGTGATTCAGAGATGGAAAGAAAAGTAATATATTTCAGAAGTGCTTACTTAGTCACAAATCATTTAAGTCACTGAGCATTCACTGTATGTAGAGCATTCTGTTAGGTACTGTTTAGGATAGAAACAAGTTTATAATAAACTGTCTTATTATATAAAGGAGACTAGGGCACATAAAATTTACATGTGCATCATAATTATAATTTAAAGCATTTAAGTGCTGGTTCTTTATAAGAAGTTCCATTTACCAGTTCAGCTTTAACTGTTGAAACATTTAATATAGATCTATAAAATGTGCATGTAAATGTTAATGAGATCCTTTAAAGTGAATTGACTGAAATTATTTTTTCACTAATCATGTGATTTGTGTTAATGATTGATAAAGGACTCGATTTGATTGAACAGCTATTACTTGAAATAGATGTGAATATTTTTGTAATTTGTTTATATCCTTTAAAAACATTATACACATTTTTTTTTGGTGGCTAAAGAGGGACATATCATTCCTTAACAACTATTGCCCTCTTTTAATGGTGCTCTAGGAATAGTCTATAAAGGCAGTGTGTTTGCTACCTCTGCTTTATTTTTCTCACTTAGTGATGGTGTGAAAATAATTGAACAGCCATTTATCAAATTGCTAGTATAAATTATGAAGCTTTACCAGTGTTAAATATAAATATGTATATTTTTCCTTAATTAAAAACGAGTATAAAAGCAGAGAATAAACTCATTGTTGAAAATCTTGCTTTGAATTTTTCAGCTACTTTCTATTCTGAAATAATTTCAAATTTAAGAAGAGTTGTAAGAATAACATTCAAAATTCCTGTATTTGCTTTCATTCTTGAGATGCGTAAAATATTTTCACAGTTGTTGATGTCGCATCCAACCATATACATGTATAGATGATAATACTGTTGTTTCTAGATTAATTTTGCAGTGCTGTGGTTTAAAACTTTACCTTCCTACTTTTTGCTTTCAAATATAACTAATATATTTATGTGATTCATAGGAAAACAAATTAAGCTATTAATTCCAAATTCCTTTCTCTCACTCACCTGTAGTTTCTTATTAATATCACCAGTACCTGCCACCCCATGGAGTTTTAATGTATGCATTTTGATTGGTACTGGGAGAAAACTTGTAAGTGATGCTCATATTTTTTTATATATTAATATATAAGCTGAAATATATTAATTGTTTTTCTTAAGTTTAGGAGCCATGGATAGTAGAAAACTATATTTAGATTTGTGAGGTTATTTATGTAAATATATTCTTATAAAATGTTATATAAATATAGATTTTTGTTGTTTTGTTTTGTTTTTTGTTTTGTTTTTGTTTTTTGGTTCAAAGGTCACCAGAAAGACCTACAGGGGATCTTAGAGAAAGAATGAAGAACAAGCGCCAAGATGTGGACACTGAGTCCCAGAAACGAAATACAGAGGAGTCATCCTCACCTGTTAGGGTAGGAATGAATTTCCCAAAACAAAGTTAAATTTCAGTAGTGATTTATTATTTATGTTCTGTTTTAAATATTATCTTGTGTGCTAAATATATGGTAAATGTGTAATGTTGCATTACAATGTTCTATATGGATAATGTAATTTAGAGGGAAAAAGTCCTCTGGAAAAACTCATAATTCTTAACCGTTTTAGTTCTTGGTGGTAGTTAAAATGAAGGGACCTGGTTGGCAGAGCTCCAGCTGAACTTCATAGGGTTTCTGTGCCATGGTGGACATCATGAGTATTTAAATGTATTCTTAAGTTTTCAGAATTCAGCCAGCCATCGTTTCCTGCCCGCTTCCAAGAAGGGTTGAAGTGCCTTGCAGTAGAACACTTTTAAATTAAAACAGTGAAGGCAAGGCATGGTGGTGACAGAAACTGAACTAGAAAGCACATATGATCACAGAATTTAGTGGTGAAACCAAAAGAGAAGCACAATTTATGATGTAGTTTATTGATTAAAAGAAAACATAGATGTTTGTCAGGAATGGAAATTTCCCAGATCTAATTTTTTTTTTAAAGAAATTTATCGTGCTCTTGTGTGTGCATTTGCAACGAATTTATTGAGATACAGTTCATCCATTTAAAGTGTACACTTGGGCAGCTTTTCACATATTCAGTCATGCTTCCATCACCCCAGTCTATTTTAGAACAATTTCATCACCCCAGAAAGAATACCCATAACCTTTAGCAGTCATTTCCCTAGCCCCTCAGTTGACCACCAGCCCTGGGCAAACACTATTCCAGTTACTGTCACTGTAGATTTGCCTATTCTGGTTATTTATATAAATGGAGTCATACAATATGTGAGTCTTTTTGTCACTAGCTTCTTTCACTTAGCATAGTGTTTTCAAGGTTCGTGAAAGATTAGGGGATGTATCAGTATTTCACTTCTTGTTTTTGCCAAGTAATATTCCATTGTATTGAGATATCACATTCTGTTTATCCATTCATCAGTCGATGAATGTTCGGGTTGTTTCCACGTTTTGGCTCTTATGAATAATGCTGCTATGAACATTTGTATACAAGCTTTTGTGTGGCCATATGTTTTTATTTCTCTTGAGTTTATATCTGGGAGTGGGATTGCTCAGTCATATGGTAACTATGTTTAACCTTTTGAGGAACTGCTAGGATGTTTTCCAAAGCAGCTGCACCATTTTAAATTCTTTACATCAGTGTGTGAGATTTCCAATACGCCACATCTTTGCCAAAATTTGCTGTTATCTAACTTTTTGATTATACCTATCCTATTGGTAATCTCATTGTAGTTTTGACTTGCATTTCCCTGATTGCTAGTGATGTTGAACATCTTCTTGTGTGCTTATTGGCCATTTGTATATGTTCTTTGGAGAAATGTCTATTCAGATCCTTTGTCCATTTTTAGATTGGGTTGTCTTTTTATTGTTGATTTGTAACAATTCTTTATGTATTTTGGATCCAAGTCCCTTATATATATGATTTGCAAAAATTTTCTCCTATTCTGTGGGTTGTCTTTTCATGTTCTTGATGGTGTCCTTTAAAAAACAAATGTTTTTAATTTGATGAAATCCAATTTATCTATATTTTTGTTGTGCTTTTGGTGTCACATTTAAGAAACTGTTGTCTAATTCAAGGTCAGAAAGATTTATGCCTATGTTTTCTTCAAAGAATCTTAGAGCTTTAGCTCTTGCATTTAAATCTTTGATCCATTTTGAGTTAATTTTTATTTATGGTGTGAGGTAAGGGTCCAACCTCATTCTTTTGCATATGGATATCTAGTTGTCTCATTATAACCTTTTTACGAAAGTTACTGAATTGTATAAGCAGCAACCTCTTTGATAATTTTAGATATATAGAAGCTTTCTTTTGGCTATTTTGATCCTTGAAGAAAAGCTGTGTCACAGTTTTACATTATAGTTTGTAAAGACATCTTTGGGGACTTAAAGTAATGCAGTTTTAAGTATGTAGCTTTCTAATGTCTGATATGATACATAAAACCGTTTTAGAAATCTCAAATGGTAGTTCTCAGCTGGCAGTATGTATCAAAATCCTTTTGGAGGAGAAATGGTCTTTTTCAAAATATACACGCAGGTACTTTACCCTTAAACTACTGAATTAGAATTTCTGGGTAGGGACCGAGCATGTGTATTGCATTTTGAAATAACTTTTTATTTCAGAATAATGAATGGACTCCATGGTTTGCTGGTATATGTTTAACAACCACTCAGAAAAAAAGAAAGCCATACTTTGTAGGATTTACCAATTTCTTTGGTGTAAATACTCCCATCATGGTCAGTTTCAAGCTTCTAAAATGGTATCACTGAATACAGAGTTGGGAAGTGTGGGAATACACACACACAATAAATGTAATTAACCACAAGAGTAAAGTATACTAAAATATTTGGGAAGTGAGTTTTGAATAATTAGTACTGTTGTTTTTAATATTACTTATTTAATTGTTAGTTTTTATAATTTAATTTTTAGTTACAGTTTGTGCAGTTCCTAAAAATTTAACGGTTACCTCTTGTGAGTCAGTGTGAACTGGCTCCAGCATACCACTAGGTGGACTGTACTTAATGTAAAGGGCAGACATCTGGAATTCATATTCTGAACACATTACTTTAGGAATTGTTATTTAATGCTACTGTCAGTTTCCTTATCTGTAAAATGGAGGTGATAGCTATATTATCGTGTTGCTGTGAAGAAACTATATGTAAAACAAGTATCATGACTGACTCTTCCAATGTGACAGCTTAATAAATGGTATGTACTGGTATTAGAATAGCTCTTAGCCTTTTTTCTCAAATATAAATTGGTTTTAGGCTCTTAATAGGAGATGAATATCGGCATTGGAGATTGAGGTTTTTAACAGATATCAAAGTGTAAGTAGTTGTTGATTGTAAAGGTTTATATGTTCAGCATATCATGTTAGTAGACAGCAAAGTTGGTATTTTGTTAAGACATTTAAAGCCTGATTCTTGCTTTCCATAGATGAGATAGCCCTCAAAGGCACTTAGCTTCATGCACACCTAAGAGATAAAGTCTCAAGATTCAAGAGTAGTCAGGTTTTAGGGAATTCACTATCCAAACTTAGAGAAAACTGTTAATAAGTTAGGATACCAAGTATTAATTATTTTGAGTGCTATATCTGGCACGAAAACAGGTGCTGATCATTTCTATGGTACATTCCCTATTGTAACATGTGTGACTCTTGATCTTCACATAATGAATTTCTATGGGAAAATCAGATGTAGTTTATGTAGGGGGCAAGTATTGCATAGGTAACATAGCATGGCTAAGATAGGATGTGTGTGATTTTCCGCAAACTAATTCCACCGTTTCTCTGCTATTGACCTCAACTCCAATGTGTCTGAGGTTGATAAACCCTGAACTTGTGGAGAGACAAATTCATAAATAGGTAAACTGTAATGTTATAGACTGTGGTAGTATGTCAGAGAGAGATGAGCAAAGCTCACAGTGGAGGGAATAAATAACTGCCTGGGGAACCAGAGGAAAATGACATTTGCACTGGATGTTGAAGGATAGATGGGATGAAGGAGGGAATGGGTGGGAGTCTAGGAAGAGGAAGAAAACCAACACAATAACAATAAGGAGTTTTAAAGGACTAGTGTGTTTGAGAACCTGTGAAGCTGTGCGCCTAGAGTGAAAGAATTAATGGCATGTGTATGTGAGATGAGGGCTGAAGAGATCTATCTTGTTTACCAGTTCACCTCCAGACCCTGGAACTAGTAAGTTCACTTACTGAATAAATGAGAAGTGATTCTGATGTGCAGCCATTGTTGAGAACTCCTGATGTTCTCAGGTCTGTGCTGTCCAGTGGGGCTGTTGAGCACTTGAAGTGTAGCTAGTCTGAATTGAGACGTGCTGTAAATGTAAAATACATACTGAATTTCAAGGACATAGTATGAAAAAAAGAAAGTCAAATATCTCATTAATAATTTTTTATGTTGGTCATATGTTGCATTGGCAATATTTTGGACATATTGGCTGGTCTAGGTGATCAGAACCATGCTTAACATAATGGAACTGAATTTAACATGGTGAGAGGCTAATTTGAGGTAGTGTCAGTAGGATTTGATGACCAAAAGAATGAGTGGAGGGGAGGTGTTCAGCCTAACTACAGGCTTTCCATGCTATTAACTAAGATGGAAAGGCCCCTTTTGTACGCTAGACTCATAGCATCACGGACTACTAACTTTTGGCACTGTTTTCTGTATTTGCACAGACACTAATATGCTATTTTAGAACATTTGTGAAATAATAAACATATTTTTATGGTACTGGATACTTTCCAGCAGTCTATAGAACTTTTCAAATGCAATAATTGAATTGTGTTTTCTTCTTCTATAACAGAGACTTGTTATTTTACATAATTCGAGTACAAAATTAAAATAGCTTTGAAAGCAAAATTAGACCTGTGAATATAGAGTCAGGAGGAACATTCAAGCATTTGTTGATGATTAGGGCATGCATGTGCTATAGGGGATCTCTGTCTCTTAAGAGAAGCTTTGTGGCCACATTCAAGAAAGTATAAAATAATTCCTCGTTGTGGGAGGATATCTAATAGTTGAGGATTTAGAGATGCCCTATGAGCATCCCTTGCTCACCTGAAATCTTACCTCAGAGCAGATGGGCAATGGTCTGAGTTTATTTGTATGAATTGATCTTTTAAAACATTTTTTTTCTTTTTTAAGTTATAAAATACATTATACATTTACCATTTTAAACATTTTTAAGTGCACAGTTCTGTGGCATTAAGTATATTCACATTGTTATGCAATCTTTACCACCATCCATCTCCAGTATTTTTCATGATCTTTGTTTTTAAAGTCTTAATCTTTTTTGTCAATCTGCTTTCTCATATATGAAATTAAAACCATTGGAATAATGTTTCAACTGATCTGTGTAATATATTTAAAAATATTTTTTCTTAATCTATCATGTTAATGACCTTCTCTGATTCCAATAATAAGTCATTTTCAGAAGTTTTTCTTTTGAAACTTCAGAATGATGTTCCCTTTTCCTTGTCCAGTATTTTTTCAAAGGTCATTTTTATCATTTCCTACCCTACCTCAACCTGATGACTTATCTTCAGAGAATCTATTTAGACTTGATATTTATCCTCGCCTCCACTCTGGATCTATTTAAGATGACTACTATGCAAATTACTTTTTCAGATCTCAGTCTTTAGCTGAATCTCAAGTTGATTATCCAACTTCCAGCCTCTTTCAGATATTTTATAGGCTACCATTGATTTTGACTTTGCACACTACCATTGATTTTGACCTACCCTTAGTGCTTGGTTCTCTGGTATTCTGAATTGAGAACTAATTTCTAGCATGAAGCTTTCTGTCTCTGGGAACTGTACCTCCCAGAATGTATACATAATTATTAGTTTTGCTTCATAGTCCCCTACCCAGTTCTATTCCTGTCCCTCATTTCCCTCTCCCCACCACCTAAAAAAATTCCCTTGTTCTTTTTCTACATCTTGATATTTCTGGCTAGATGAGGAAAGTTTCACTGATAAGGAAGGAGATAGGACTATATGTGTTATAAAAAGCTGCCTCATGCAATGGAGGACTTTAACTTAGAAGGCCTTATTAACAGTTTTATAACTATCCTGAGTAAGTCTCTTGCACCAATATGTCACAAGTTATAGTGAGAACCAAGTGAGGACGTACATGTGAAAATTCTTTGGAAAGAATAAAACACAGTAAATGTAAAACAGCAAGAGTAGAGAGTTACCAAATTAAAAATTTGAGAAGTGAGTGTAGGATTAAGTAGAAGAGATGAGTGTTGTTTACCCATTTCAAAGGAAGAGGTTTAGAAGAGAAGGGGAAGGGTGTAAGTGGAGATACAATATATACCACCTGGTAGGAATTTGATAATGTATATATAGTACATGATTGATTACGGTGATTTTTAAATGTAGATTAAAATGTTCACTTTATATAAAAAATATGTCTTTAGCCTTGTATGATCTGCAAATGTATAATATTTTTTGATAGTATTAAAAGGAGTTCCAGTTGCCAAACCTTGGCGTAAAACAACCATTTATTTTGTTCATGGATTCTGTCAGGAAATCAGAAAGGGCACAGTAGGCATGGCTTATCTCTTCCTTTATGTCTGGAACCTCAGCTAAAGTACTAGGATGCTGGAGGCGGGAATCATTTGAAGATTTTTTCACTCCCATGTCTGGTTGTTGATGCTGGAAGTCAGCTGGAGGCCTCAGTTTCTCTCTATGTGGACCTCTTTGTATGGGTAGCACGGGCTTTTTCTCTGATGGCTAGGAGATAGAGAGAGAGAGAGAGAGCGCGCTAAAATCTGGTACTAGGTGTGCTTGTTCCTACTGGGGTGGTGTTTTTTTTAGGCCCTCCCAGCTGACAGAGCAACGAAATATATGTGTGTATACTAATTGGTGTATATGCATATATCTATAAATATTACAAGCAACCGTCTTTATCTGTATTTAGCTAAACATGAGTTCTTATTGATGTCTCTTAACTCTAATTCAGTACCACTATTACTCTTTTGTTCTTTGTTCTTTGTTCTTTTTTTTTTTTTCCTCAAATGTCCCTTCCTTAGCTTGTGGGAGGTCTTTATATTAGATCCTGAGCTCTGTTTAAAAGTTTACTTTACAAAATGTATTCATTTTAAGTGTACCATCTGAGTCTTGACAAATGTACACACCTGTATAATCACCACCACAATGAAGATAAAGAACATTTCCATCAACCCAGAACATATCTTCATGTCTTTTTAGAGTCAGTCCCCTCTCAAGCCAGGCTCCTGACAACCTCTGATCTGTCACTCTGATGGAACCAGATAGTATATGTTCTTGGGTCTTGGTTCTTTTAGCACAGTAGTTTTGAAATGCTGTCATGTTGTCGTATGTGTCAACAGTTTGTTCCTTTTATTGTGCGTTAGTGTTTTATTATATGGATATGTCAAGATTTGTTATCCATTCCCCAGTTGATGGACATGAGAGTTGTTTTCTGGTTATTATGGCCATTGGCCATATGGTTTTCTGGTTATTTTGGCTATTATGAATAAAGCTGCTATGAACATTTGTGTACAAGTCTTTGTGTGGACATATGTTTTCTGTGGGTAAGTACCTAGAGGTGGAATTGCTGAGTCATATGTTATGTGTATGTTATGTGTCTTTTAACTTTATAAGAAACTGCCAAGTAGTTTTCCCTAGTGGTTATTCCATTTTACATCCTCAACCCACAGTGTATGAGAGTTTCAGTTGCTCTACATTCTTGCCAACACTTGGCATTGCTCTACTGGGTATATAGTGGTTTTAATTTGCATTTCCTTTTTTTTAATTAATTAATTTATTTTTGGCTGCGTTGGGTCTTCGTTGCTGCGTGCAGGCTTTCTCTAGTTGCAGCGAGCGGGGGCTACTGTTCGTTGCGGTGTGCGGGCTTCTCATTGCGGTGGCTTCTCTTGTTGCTGAGCACGGGCTCTAGGCGCGAGGGCTTCCGTAGTTGTGGCGTGCAGGCTCAGTAGTTGTGGTGCACGGGCTTAGTTGCTCCATGGCATGTGGGATCTTCCTGGCAGGGCTCGAACTGTGTCCTCTGCATTGGCAGGCAGATTCTTAACCACTGAGCCACCAGGGAGGTCTCTTAATTTTCATTTCTTGATGATTAGTGATGTTGAGCATCTTTTCATGTGTTTATTGGCCTTTTATATATTTTTTGTGAAGCGTCTGTTTATGTCTTTAGCTTATAAGTTGGGCTGTTTGTCTTATTACAGATTTGTGGCTCTTATATGTTCTGAATACCACCAGTCATTTGTAGGATATGTGTATTGCAAATATATTTTCCCAGTATGTGACTTGCCTTTTCATTTTCTTTGTGGTGTCTTTTTTTGTTTTTGCTGCACCGTGCAGCATGCGGGATCTTAGTTCCCCGACCAGGGATCAAACCCATGCCCCCTGAAGTGGAAGCATGGAGTCTTAACCACCAGACTGCCAGGGAAGTCCCTGTGGTGTCTTTAAAGATACCCTTTAATTTTGATGAAGTCCAATTATATCCTGCCTGTATTGACACAGCTTCAGTAGTCCTTGATAGTTTCTTTGTTTCTGTTAAGATGTTCCCAGCTTATTGTATATATTTTATATCCTCTACTTGGAGTCAGCCATTTTCCCCTACCTACACCCCTGGTTCTTTTATTGGGAGATGGTATTTCAGGACCACTACTTGGAAACCACTAGATTAGTCGTTTTTAGGGCTTTTCATTGTATTTCACCTAGGAAATACATATGTATCTTCTCTTTAAAGACATGCAAACAAACATGAGTTCAAATAGTTCAAATTTAGAATTGTAAGACTTTTACCTAATTCTTTGATTTTATAATTGTATCACTTTCTCTTATGCTGAAAATTTTAGTCCCTGTTGACATTCATTTGCATTATCTTACATTTAATAGTTCCAGAGTAATAATTAACAATAGTATTAATAATATGATTACTTCGAACAGTTTAAGATGTCTTTGTAGTTCTTAGGATATATCCCGTGAGGGAAATATCTGTGATATATGTTTCTTAGGAAGAGATAGTCAAATTATTGTATTTTTTAAAAATTAATTTTTATTGGAGTGTAGTTGATTTTCAGTGTTGTGTTAGTTTCTGCTCTATAGCAAAGTGCAAATTATTGTATTTTAAGTCACTTGAACAGTTGTCTGTGTGGTTAAACCACAAAATTGATGAAGTTGGGTTGATTCATTTCATTTTGATTTTAGTTTTAGGGGTTTTTTAAAAATATAATTTTGTTTTCTAAGTATATAAAACATTTTCATGGTTTCAAAGTTATGAGACTGATGCCTGCTGGGCTAATAAGGTACCTTATGGTTTCAAAGTTAAATCTACAGAACAGGTTACATTCAGGAAAGTCTACCTTTTATCTCTTGATCACTCTACTTTTTTCCCTATAGATAACCTAAAAACTAAATTATTGGATTATCCCGCTACTTTAAAATATATATACACGACTATTTGCTGGTGACATGATACTATATATAGAAAACCCTAAAGACTCCACCAGAAAAACTTTTAGACTAATAAATGAATTCAGTAAAGTTGCAGGCTGTGAGATTAATATACAGAAATCTGTGGCATTTCTATACACTAATAATGATCTATCAGAAAGAAAAATTAAGAAAAATCTATTTACAGCTGCCTCACAAAGAATAAAATACATAGAAATAAATTTAGCCAGGGAGGTGAAAGACCTATACCCTGAAAACTGTAAGACATTGAGGAAAGGGATTGAAGATGACACAAATAAATGGAAAGAAATACCATACTCATGGATTGGAAGAATTAGGATTGTTAAAATATCCATGCTACCCAAAGCAACCTACAGATTTGTTGATTCTTTCAGAATTTCTACATCGACAATCATGTCATCTGTGAACAAAGACACTTATTTCTTCCTTCTCAATCTGTATACTTTTTATGTCCTTTTCTTGTTTTATTGCATTAGCTAGGACTTCCATTATGATGGTGAAAAGGAATGGTGAGAGGGGACATCCTTGTTTTGTTCCTGAGGTTAGCAAGACAGTTTCTCACCATTAATTATGATATTAACTATAGGTTTTGTATAGATGTTCTTTATCAAGTTGAGGAAGTTCTCCTCTGTTTCTAGTCTGTTAAGAGTTTTTATCATGAATGAGTGTTGGATTTTGTCAAATACTTTTTCTTTGTCTATTGATATGGTCATGTCATCTTTTTCTTTTTTAGTCTGTTGATGTGATGAATTACCTTAATTGACTTTTGAATGTTGAACCACCCTTGCATATCTGGTATAAATCCCACTTGGTTGTGGTGTATAATTATTTTTAGATATTGTTGGATTTCATTTGCTTATATTTTGCTAATGTGTTCAGGAGTTTTGCATCAATGCCCATGAGAGATCTTGGTCCTTTTTTTTTGTTTTTTTTCTTGTAGTGTCTTCATCTGGTTTTGGTATTAGATATTTAGGTATTAATGCTGGCCTCAGAATAATTCTGTAAGTATTCCCTCTGCTTCTGCCTTCTGGAAAAGATTGTAGAGAATTGGTATAAGTTCTTTCTTAAATGTTTGATAGAATTCACACATGAACCCATATGGACCTGGTGCTTTATGTTTTGAAAGGTTATTAATTATTGATTCAATTTCTTCAGTAGATATAAGTCTGTTCAGATTGTCTATTCTTGATGTGTGAGTTTTGGCAGATTGTGTCTCTCAAGTAATTAGTCCATTTCATCTAGATTATCAAATTTGTGGGCATAACATTATTCATAGTATTCCTTTGTTATCCTTTAAATGTCCTTGGAATCTGTAGTGATGTCTCTTCTTTTGTTTCTGATATTGGTAATTTTTGTTTTCTCTCTTTTTTTCTTAGTTAGCCTGTGTAGAAACTTGATCTTTTCAAAGAACTGGCTTTTGGTTTTGTTGGTTTTTCTCTGTTGATTTCCTGTTTTCAGTTTCATTAATTTCTGCTCTAATTTCTGTTACTTTTCTTCAGCTTACTTTAGATTTCAGTTGCTCTTCTTTATCAAGTTTTCTAAGGTGGAAACTTAGATTATTGATTTTAGAGCTTTCTTCATTTCTACTATATGAATTCAGTGCTATAAATTTTTCTCTAAACACTGTTTTCACTGCATCCCACAAATTTTTTTTTAATTAATTAATTTATTTATTTATTTTTGGCTGTGTTGGGTCTTCGTTTCTCTGCGAGGGCTTTCTCTAGTTGTGGCAAGTGGGGGGCCACTCTTCATCGTGGTGCGCGGGCCTCTCACTGTCGCGGCCTCTCTTGTTGCGGAGCACAGGCTCCAGATGCGCAGGCTCAGTAGTTGTGGCTCACAGGCCCAGTCGCTCCACGGCATGTGGGATCCTCCCAGACCAGGGCTCGAACCCACATCCCCTGCATTGGCAGGCAGACTCTCAACCACTGCGCCACCAGGGAAGCCCTGCATCCCACAAATTTTGATAAATTGTATTTTATTTTCATTTAGTTTGAAATATTTTGAAATTTGAGATTTCTTCTTTGACCCATGTATTAAGTAGAAGTGTGTCGTTTAATTTCCACATATTTTGGGATTATTCAGCTATCTTTCCGTTATTAATTTCCAGTTTAATTCCATTGTGGTCTGAGATTAGACATTATATGATTTTTGTTCTTTTAAAAGTGTGTTTTATGGTCCAGAATATGGTCCATAAAATGGTCCAGAATGTTCCATGTGAACTTGAGAAGAATGTGTTTTCTACTGTCATCAGATGAAGTAGTCTGTCGATGTGAGTTATATCCAGTAGATTGAAGGTGCTTTTGATTTCAACTGTTTTCTTGCTAATTTTCTCCCTGCTGGATCTGTACATTTCTGATAGAGGGGTGTTAGAGTCTCCAAATGTATTAGTGGATCATGTATATCTCCTTGCAGTAATATCAGTTTTTACTTCATATATTTTGACACTGTTGTTAGGTGCATATATACTAAGGATTGTTATGTCTTTTTGAAGAATTGTCCCCTTTATCATTATGTAATGCCCTTTTGTCCTTGCTAACTTTCCTTATTCTGAAGTCTGCCTTCTGAAATTAACATATCTACTCCCACTGTCTTTAGCATAGTATATCTTTCTCCATCCCCTTCCTTTTAATTTATATGTGTCTTTATTTTTATAGTTGGTTTCTCATAGACAACATATAGCTAGCTGGGTCTTGTTTTTTGATCCACTCTGACAATCTCTGTGTTTTAATTGGTGTGTTTAGTCTATTGATGTTTAAAGTAATTATTGATACAGTTGTATTAATATCTACTGTAATTGTTACTGTTTTCTATTTGTTATACCATTGTTCTTTGTTCCTATTTTTTGTCTTCCACTCTTTTTGTGCCTTTTATGGTTTGAATTGAGGATTTTATACTACTACATGTTCTCTCCTTTCTTAACATATCAATTATACTTGTTATTTTTACTTTTTTAGTGGTTGCCCTAGAGTTTGCAATTACATTTACGATTAATTCAAGTCTACCTTCAAATAATACTATAGCACTTCACAGGTAGTCCAAGTACCTTATAATAACAAAATATTCCTAATTCTTTGCTCTGGAATATCTTAAGTGGTATCAGGATTTTCTGCTCTTGAAAGGTTTGGTAGAATTCCCATGTGAAGCCACCTGAGTCTGATACTACTTTATGAAGAAGTTGTGTAAGTAATTTATTTTTCCAGTGGAAATTAGTAGACTTTTGACTTTAAGTCAGTTTTGTTAATTTTTTTTCTAGAATATTATGTACTTTGTCTAGGTTTTTAAACTAGTTTGCATAGAGTTGTGCAAAGAAATCACATTTTTCAGTTTTCTCTGTTCTAATGGCTATTTTCACATTGTCATATAGGATTTTGAATACTTCTGCTTTTTCCCTTTTTCCTTCATTAGTTTAGTCAGTGGTTTATTTGCATCAGCTTTTGGATTTATATATTAGTTCTTTCTCTTTTCAACACATTTATTTCTCTTTATTAATTCCTTCCTTGGTTTATTGTATTCCTTTTCTTTTTTGAATTGGTGGAACATTTATTTATTTATTTTCATATACACACACGTATTTAATGCTATAAGCATTTTTCTGATAACTGCTTTAGCTGAATTCCATGGATCTCATATATCATGCTTTCATTGTCATTATTTTTAAGGAATTCTCATCTTTAGGTTTGTATTTCACCTGTGGTCCAATAATTGCTTAATGGCATGTTTAAAATTTTTCAGATTGAAGAGCCTTTTGTTTGTTTTATGTGTGTATTGTTTTGATTTTTTAAAAAATAACTTCTATATTATTGCTTTTTGTATTTCTTTTTCTCAGATTTGGTTAGATTTTCTTTGTGGCCTAAGATATGGTCAGTTTTTCTGAATGTTCTGTATATGCTTAAAAAGAAGGTATATCTTCTATTTTTTGGCTTTCAGATTCTAAAGTATATCTGAAACATCTGTTGTTTTGATCTCCTGTAGTTTTCATATCTTTGTCTACTTGATCTATCTTGGTTTGAGAATGTCTTTTAAAGTATCTTGTTAGTAGTATGCTTCTGTCTAGTTCACTCCCTATCTCCTGTAGCTGTGCTCTTCAGTGCTGTATTAGTCTGTACATAGATACAGAAATATTAATAATTGTTCTCTCTTCATTGTAATTTTTAAAATGTGGTGCTTGGAGATGACCTGATTTTTGTTATCTGTTGACTGTTTTTTGAAGTTTATAATCTTATTTGTTTATTTGTGACCCTGCTTATTCTGAGACGAGCTAGTATAATTTTTGTGACCACTTCATAAAAGAAAATCTCTGATAACCCTATTATGGGATTTTTCTTCAGTATAGTATAAACAAAATAAACTACAGTTTCCTAAGTGTAGATCTAAGTTTCTTTACCGTCTGTGTTTCTATAGTGTTGAAAGGATCTGAAATTGCACATCTGTGAATCATTTTAAAATTTCAAAATGTCAGTTATATCTGTCCTAAAAGCTATATACTGAGCTAAGTTGTTGGGCTAATATTCAGGCCAAAAAACCACAATAAGGATTGTTCATTATTTAAAAGTTTTTAGCCTTGATCAGAAGTGTCCAGTTGAAAAGTTTTGAAAACATTAAGGTGAGAACCATAATCTTTTAAATATTAATAATAGCTTTTTGAATTGTTAATAGCTTTGATGTAATATGTGATAGTAAATGACAGAAGAAAACTTTGGGTTAACATTAACTTTAACTCGAGCTGCTGAAAGAAGAGTTTTACGTGCTTTCTCAAGAACATAAACAGCAGCAAAACAAAGACAGAATTGAAACCAAGGATTGAGCAGCAAGTGTGAAAGCCAGTAGTGACTTTAAGACTTCTACAGGTATTAGAGCTGCTCAGACACTAAGCCTTGGGCCCATCTGTGAAGAGAGAACTGGTGACTTGGAAGATGGAGTTGAAGAGTTTATCCAGAATGCAGCACATAAAAACAAGGTTATAGAAAATATTGAAGAGGTTCACAAATGTGGGGGAAAAACTTAGAAAACCTAATGTACATCTAATTGGAATCCCAGGAAAAAAATAGAAAATGGGAAAGGCAATATTGAAAGAAATAGTGGCTGAGAATTTTCCATAATTAATGAGATATAAGCCTGCAGAAAGCACAATACATATCAAGTAGATATTATATCATAACTGCAAAACATGAGAGACATAGAGAGAATATTGGAAACACCCAGAGATAAAAGACAGATCTTTCTACAAAGGAATGATAGACTGATACCATCAGTAACAATAATGGAAGCCAAAATACAGTGGAATGATATTTTCAAAGCTGAGGTGAATGTATGAACCCACAGTTATGAGCCCAGAAAAACTGCTTTTCAAGAATGAGGATATAATAAAGAAGCTTTCTGGTAAAATTAAGAGTGTTGACTACCAGGAGACCTTCATTACTTAGAGAATGTCTAAAAAGATATACATCAGGAAGATGGAAAATGACCTTAGAAGGAAGGTCCAAAATGCAACGGTAAAGGCGAACAGAGAAAACGTTTACTAGGTCGGAAAGTGTATTTTTTTTTTATGGCCAATGCAGTTGTCAGAAGTGTGGCATTGTACTCTGAGGAGGTGAAGTGTGGTACCAAAGGTATGGTATAAATTACCTTGAACTCCCCAGAATGCATTCAGTTTTTTTCATTTTGAAGCTGCATTTTGGTTTGGGGAATTGACCCCAGATTCACTGCTAGACCCTCATTAGTCTAATCTGGTCATAATAATCCCATTCTCCTTGCTAATTCTGTTGATTCAGGAACCAGGCCTAATTCATTTAGCCTGTGGCTATTATCTTGATATCAGTTATTGATTCAGATGTGGCCATGTGACTGAAGTTGGCCTACTCAGACTGAAAGAAAGAATTATTTTGTGATTGGAGAGAGGCACACACTGGGTGAACCTAGATTGCTTATCATCGTGGTAAAAGAAATATGCCTTAATGTGAAGTCAACAGTAGGAATAGCAGAGCTGTAAGAATGGAAAAAAACAACAAGAAAATTTGGTCTCCAGTGATTTCAGTGTGTTACTACATCACCCAGCCCTGAAGTTTACCCTATTTCTAGACTTCATTTTATTTGAGTTTGTAATTTAAATTTATATAGCTTATAAGATTATAATTTCTTATTTAAACTCTACCAAAACTCCCCCCCGCAAACAAGTTCATTAATACAAGAATAATTTCAGTTCTGTACTAGGAGAGGTAGAAGCTATATGCTCTATGCTGCTCTGGCAGGACTAGGTTAATTTTAGTTATCACATTTTATTGAAGCAACATTGGCAAATTAGTATGCCCAGAGAAGATGACAGAGTAGTGAGGGGTATGAAAATTGTGAAATGTTCATGTATGATCAGTGTGTAGAGTATCTTTGGCCTGATATAAGAAGGTATTGAAGAGATTTAGTGACAGTGTTGAAATATTTAAATAGCCATCACGTGGAAGAATTATTAGATTTGTTTTGCACGATTCTAGAGGTCAGAACTAGTTCCAATCAATAGAAATTCTGGAGAGGTATAAAAGAGTTGTGATCAGTATGAGAAATAATTTTCTAATATTTAGAACGTTCTGAAAATGGGGGCAAAGAATGCAACAGTGGAGAGCTATCAGTGGAGACCTTGGGAGTAAATCTTTTTTTCCCTGAAATTATTCTATTAGAGGACTTCTATAACTATACATTAGTTAGGAAAAAAATTTCAGCATGGGGTAGGAAATTGAATTATATTACTTCGAAGACCCCTAACATTTTATTATTATGGTTGCTAATCCAGTTATTATAATATTGGTTTTCAATTCTTTTTGCCTCAACACTTCTTTTTAGATCATATTCTTGGTAATGCCTCCTTACTAGCTAAAAATAAAATTTATAATAAATATAATCTGTCCATACATATAATGTTTAAGAAATAAATATGAATGTAATATAAAGTAGAAATAAAGTGAAAGTAAAGTTCACAATTATTTATTGCATTGCTGAAATGTAAGAGACTTTTAAAACCAAACATTTTCCTAAGTTAGGCATAGACTTATGTGGCAGCAAAACCTGATTTTAATTGATATGAAGCTTATTATACATTCTTTACCCAGTTGGTGAATTCATATGTTTTGCTGCAAAAATATCAGTATATTTGATTATAGGTTGCTGCTCCAGACCCTACTGGCATTGTTACTTAATATATTTTGAAATCCAAATAATTCTGAATTCATAAAATATCTCATCCCATGGGTACTGGCTAAAATATTGTGGTTCTTTCACAAGTATTTCAACATGTACATGTTCCAGAATGATTAATTTAGAATACATAATAATCAAATGGTTGTACCTCTAATTAATATGTTTGCGTATAAGAGCAGTAAGATGATAGTCCATTCTATTCAAGAAATTACAGGAAGGTGAAAGAGCAGACCATGCTATACTACATGGGACAAGTTATACCAGACCCTTTATATTTGAATATGATCAGAGAAAGAGGGAAATAATTTTATTTTACAAGGAATAACATGCTTAAACAAGTTATACACTGTTGAAGTGGAAAAATGAGGAAATACAACATTTAAAAAAATGACATGAGCCTTAGGTGTTACCAAAATAATTTCCTCTATTATGATTTGAGGTGGGATAGTGACAAAGTATTAGGAAAAAATATATCTCCTAACTTGAAATTCCACCACATATTGAAGCCTGCATTCAATCTCTAGTACTTAATAATAGAAGTTATATGTGATCTCTGGGGGCAGTATTAGAGTCATATTGGAAAACAATAGGTAATAAAAAATTATATAATTTCAATATGTAGGGTAAATATTATGAAATACTTACATAAATTATTAATGAAATTTATTGAGATGATTATATCTGTTTCTAAATCTGTTAAAAATATTCTATTACAAATTTGCAGATTATTTTGTTTTCCAGTACCAGAATTACTGCTCTGAAACCCTTTTCAACTACATTTGTAGTTGGTATTACAACTACATATAGACAAATGTAGTCTGATACCTTATAGACCAAAAAACCCAGAATATATTATTCAGTAATTTGGAGATAACTTTCTATGAAAATTTTTTGATATAGCACATACTAATGTATATTTATAGTGGGTATAATCTACAGAACATTCAGAAGTTACCTAGGATATAGAATAGCTCTTCATTGATATTCCACAAAATGTGTTTTAAGAATAAAAATAGATGTGTTCCTTTTTCTCCTTTGTCTTATGTACAAATAGGAGTGCATTTCTTTTTTCTTTCTCTTTTTTTGGCCTTTTACCGTTTTGTCATGGCTGATAACAATTATATAATCTTTTAATGATATTTGTCAGCCTCTGTTGTCGTACCAGCCACTATATATGTCATTTAGCAATAATACTTACAACATGACTTCATACCTAAATAAGTAAAATTTAGGGGCAGTTATATGCTAGAGTTCTTTATAAAGAAGACAAAGAGAAATTAATTTGTGTTTTAAGCAGCCAAATTTTATGTCTGGTAATGCCCAGAAAGAACTCTCAGCACTTAATGTCCTTGTGTGTTAGTGTCTTTCTTAGTCAGGAGTTAGTGTTAATAAAAATGAGACATGTTGGGGGGAAGATAACAATTCCATGACACTGGTTATTTTCTTACCACTTAGTAAAATGTGGTTTAGAGTCTTCATCTTATGTAACAGGGTATTTAATTAAATTTTACGAGCTGAATTACTATTGTCCTGCTTTGTCTATAGGCTACTGTTATACCTGGAATAAAATGTAAAACTTCTTGGTTTTTAGCTGCAATGTAAAGATAACTTTTCTAACTATTTTAGTTACCATTTTGGTTTCATCAAAATAGGGAAAATCCCCCCTTTTAAAGCATTTATAAAATTATTAGATGAGTTTGGATTTATCTTTAGGTGTGTAGGTAAATGCTTTTACGTTAGTATATGACAAGTCTTAGATCAGCAATCATATTTCAGAATCTACTGTGAACGGTGTAACCTTTTTTAAGTCATTTTAAAATATAGTCACTTACAATTCCTCCAGTTGTACTTTATCCGTTTTAAACTTTACCCCTGTAATTTTCACGTAGAAACTGAGTATGTAGTATACTACCAAATGCTTATTAAAGTACTCGATTTTCATTGTATCTTTTAAAATCTTAGTTGCTTCAAACATTTACCAAGTTGCCGTTCTTTAGTAAAATAGATAATAGTACAGTCTTTTCATCGTGATGCTCTAGAACGTGTTACTTCCTCTACTTAGTGGATGTGTGATTATTTGCAAGAGTGATTCTTTAATGAAACAAAGATGAAGTTAGAAATATTCTGTATTATAGTAACTACCTCATGTAGTTTTTATAAATATAATAACCCATATGTATGTATGTACTTTTTAGAAAGAATCTTCAAGAGGGAGACATAGGGAAAAGGAAGACATAAAAATCACTAAGGAGAGAACTCCAGAAAGTGAAGAAGAAAATGTAGAATGGGAAACTAATAGAGATGGTGAGTTTCAAAAAATCTTTGTTTATATAGTCAATTTATTGATTATTCATTTTGTAGACTTCCTGTGGGCTTCAAAACACTTTCCAGCTATAGTTTCAGAATTGTCTAATTGACTTGTGTCCATCTTATTGAGTTATAAGGCAGAAAATGGCATATAGTAGCAGAACAAAAGCAGAGAAAGCTGTTCTCCCTAGAACTTACTATACAGCATCACAGTCCTTTGGAATTTTATGACATTTGTAAATCTTTTAAGTTCCTCAGTACCAAGGTTTAAAAGAATCTAAATTTATGTTTATTGTTTTGCATAAAATATTAAAAGTGAGATTCTTAAACCTTAAAGACCTAGGAAAATTATTTCTAAAGAATTGTTGGATTTCATCTTTCAAGAAATTGAAATCAGATGATAATTGAGACCTGGGATTTGTTCATAAGAAATTAGCAAAATTATCTTGAGTCATTGTCTTTAACAAGTAAGCATTTACTTTCCACACCATGAATGTTCTCTCTTCTCTACTCCTGTGATCTTCTGGAATGTGAGCACTGTAGCCTCACACTACCAAATACAGAGAAGGGGAACTCACATTTGTTGAATGTGTTGGGTGTACTGGGCATTTTAATATAACATATAATTACCTCATTAAATCAGTAGCTTTGTTACTCTACTTATAGATGACAAAACTAAAGAGTTTAAGGATGTAAGCAACTTCCTCATCGGATAGCTGAAAACTTAGACCAGGCGCTAGAAAATTATAGCTTGTGGGCCTGCCACCAGTTTTTGCAATAAAGTTTTATTGGAGAACAGCCATGTCTGTTGGTTACATATTTTCTGTGGCTGCTTTTGAGCTACAGTAGATGAGTTGAGTACTATGACAGCCAAGAGCCTGCAAGCCTAAAATGTTTACTACTATATTTAAGAACTACCTCTGAAAACTTACAGACTAGTACTTGAAAAGTACCTTAAATGGCTGTCCAGTAATTTGAACGTCAGTACTTTTTAAGGAAATCCATTCCATCTTTATACAGTATTGTCTGTTAAAGCATTGCTTCTAAGAACAAGTAGGAAACTTCTCTATGATTACTTCATGGGACTTCATAAAAAAATCTAATACCTCCTACAAAATAGCAGTAAATAAAATATTACAAGCCTTAACTGTTCAAGGATGAATGGCTAACTTTTCCTAAATTCTAAGGGATTAACTCTTAACACACTCAACATTTTTTTTCATTTTATTTTTGTATAAAATACATTCTGAAATATATTGGCTGCTTATTTTTCAAAATAGAAACTTCTATTCCCATTACAATAATGCATGCTAATTGTTGACCATTTTAAAGGTTCAGAAAAGCCTAAGTTAGTTTGCTCCTTTTCTTCATAGTAGCTCTTTCAAACCCTCTCCTTAAATCTCCAACTCCTTAAATCTCAAACCTTCCAGCCCCTTTCTCCTGCTTGCTATTTACAACACAGAGATGATGGAATTCTTTATCCACAAACTCTTTCAACTTCCTGCCACCACACCTATAAACTAGTCTTTCATTCACATCTAAACTTTTTTACTTCCCTCTTTTTCTTTACAAGGGGCCTCCCTCCTGCTGCATAAGGTTCTATTGCCCTGATTTCCTCCCACCTCTGCAGTCTCGTTCATTTATTTTGCATTCTCTTTTACAGCTTTAACATCCATCTTGGCACATTTTCTCTTTTCCCCATATTATTTTGAGCCATCACCCTGCTTATTCCTACTTTACAACCAAATTCTACTTTTTCACCTCATATTTATTCAGTCTTCTCACCCTTGTCTTCACTAAAACTGTTCTTTAAGGTCACAGTAACCTCCTCTTTGCTAAATAAAAGGAGACGTACTTGTCTCCTTCTTCTATAACCTTTCTGCAGCATGTGACACATCCCAGAGCCCCTGTCTTCTTGAAACACTTTCCCCTTGGCTTCCATCTGTCATTTGTCAGGTTTTCTGTTCTCCTGTTGAAGCCCTTTGGTCGTACATAGAGGCTCCTTGTATGCTCTCTATCCCTTAAATGTTGATTCCCAAGGCTTTGCTCAGACTATCATCTTTAAAAAATGAAAGTGATTTTACTACAAGAGGCTTTTTATGTGAAATTCTTTTAAAAGGTGAGTAAATGTCTCTTATAGTAGTTTTACATACAAAATACATTGCTATTTCTTACTCTTTCTCTTGAGGTTCTGATTGTTGTGTATCTCTATGGTTTTCCTGTTTTAAGGAATACTGAAGCATGGAGTTAGACTGAGCTCATTTAATATGTTTACCTTCTGCATTTTCAATCTAAAGTGAATAGCAGTTTTAGCTAGACTCAGAAGAAGTTGATCTGTATGAGTAGTTGTCAAACTTTTCAGTCTCAGGACACTTTTCACTCTTTTTATGGACCCCAAAGAACTTTCGTTTTGTGGATTATCTGTTTCAGTAGTCTCCGTATTAGAAATTGGTTCTGAGAACATTTTGAAATATTTATTAATTTATTTAACAATGACAGCAGTAAACCTAACATATACTTTTATGGAAAATAGCTATGCTTTGCAAAGCAAAAATAGAAATTGGAGGAGGTGGCAATGTTTTACATGTTTTTGCACATTTTTGGGTTTTTTTTTGGCTACACCACTAGGCTTGCGGGATCAGTTCCCCAACCAGGGATTGAACCTGGGCCATGGCAGAGAACGCGCCAAATCCTAACCACAAGACCACCAGGAAACTCCCTGAAAATCTTTTTAACTTCTTAAAGTAAACTCTTAACTGGCTTAACGAAAAACCTCTAGATTTTCATATCTGCTTCTGCATTCAGTCTGTTACTGATATCACATATCATGTGACTTCTGGAAAACTCCACTGTATACTCAAGAGAGAGTGAGTAAACCAGGCAAATAATGTAGTATTATAGAAATATTTTTGATCTCCTGGAACTCTAGAAATTGTCTTGGGAATCCTTAGGAGTCCTCAGACTACTCTTTGAGAACCACTTGTCTCTAGAAGCAGCTTCTAAAATTTTTAGTTGTTTCCCCTTTACCAAGACTTCTTTTCTTCTCATTTTCCATTCTTCTGTCCAGATGAAATCATGCTCCCAGGGCATCATTAACATCTGTGTATTAATGACTCCAATATCTGGAGCTCTTAATTGAGGCATCTACCAACTGGATGTCTCCACCTGAGTCCCATATCTTAAGAGCACCACTTTCCTACTGGTTTCCCAAAAGCCTGAGAGTCATTGTTTCATTTTTTGTTTTTTTTTTAATTAGTTATCTACTTTATACATATTAGTGTATATATATCAATCCCAGTCTCCCAATTCATCCCATCCCTGCTTTCCCCCCTTAGTGTCCATACGTTTGTCTCTACGTCAGTGTCTCTGTTTCTTCCTTGCAAACCGGTTCATCTGTACCATTTTTCTAGATCCCACATATAAGCGTTAATATTTGTTTTTTTTTTAATATTTGTTTTTCTCTTTCTAACTTACTTCACTCTGTATGACAGTCTCTAGGTCCATCCACGTCCCTACAAATGACCCAATTTCATTCCTTTTTATGGCTGAGTAACATTCCATTTTATATATGTTTATCCATTCATCTATTGATGGGCATTTAGGTTGCTTCCATGACCTGGCTATTGTAAATAGTGCTGCAGTGAACACTGGGGTGCATGTGTCTTTTTGAATTATGGTTTATCCATTCATCTGTCTTGTTTATCCATTCATCTGTCGATGGGCATTTAGGTTGCTTCCATGACCTGGCTATTGTAAATAGTGCTGCAGTGAACACTGGGGTGCATGTGTCTTTTTGAATTATGGTTTTCTCTAGGTATATACCCAGTAGTGGGATTGCTGGGTCATATGGTAATTCTATTTTTAGTTTTTTAAGGAACCTCCATACTGTTCTCCATAGTGGCTGTATCAGTTTACATTCCCAGCAACAGTGCAAGAGAGTTCCCTTTTCTGAGAGTCATTGTTGATACTACATTTTCCCCTCAACCCAGACATCTATGGAATTCTGAACATTTCTATCTACTGAATGTCTTTCAGAACCATCTGTTTCTCTAAATTACTACTAATATTCTAGTTCTTAAGATATTTGTTGCCTATAAATATATTTTACTAAATAACCTTCTAACCTCATGCCTTGAGATTAGCCTTGTCTCCTAAATCATTCTTCACTTAAAGGCAGAATACTCTTCACAAAAATTTTTTTTACTGAAGTATAATAATATGTTCAGAAGAGTACATGATTCATGTGTACAGCTTACTGAATTTTCATGAACAGAACAGCCTTGTATAACCAGCACCCATCAATAAATAGAAAATTCTTAGTATCCCATAAGCCCCCTTGTACTCCCTTTCCAGTTACTGCCTCCCAGCCCCCATCTCCCAAAGATAACTGCTGTCCTGATTTTCTGCCACCATGGATTAGTTTTGTCTGTTTTTGAGCCCTATATAAGTAGAACCTATAGCATGTACTCTTTTTGTGCTTAGCTTCTTTTTATTTTTTAATAAATTTATTTACTTATTTAATTTTTGGCTGTGTTGGGTCTTTGTTGCTGCGCGCGGGCTTTCTCTAGTTGTGGTGAGCGGGGACTACTCTTCATTGTGGTGTGCGGGCTTCTCATCGCGGTGGCTTCTCTTGTTGCGGAGCACAGGCTCCAGGCGCGCGGGCTTCAGCAGTTGTGGCACGCGGGCTTCAGCAGTTGTGGCTCGTGGGCTCTAGAGCGCAGGCTCAGTAGTTGTGGCACATGGGCGTAGTTACTCTGCAGCATGTGGGATCTTCCCAGACCAGGGCTCGAACCTGTGTTCCCTGCATTGGCAAGTGGATTCTTAACCACTGTGCCACCAGGGAAGTCCCTGCTTAGCTTCTTTTGCTTACAATATGTCTGTGAGATTATTGCGTATAGTTATAGTTCATTAATTCTTACTGGTACATAGTATTTCACTGAATATACCATAATTTATTCATTCTACTGTGGATAAACATTTGAGTAATTTCTAGTTTGGGGCTGTTATGAATAAGTTGCTGTTACTATTCCTAATCATATCTTCGGTAAACATGTACCCATTTCCCTTGAGTTTATGCTTGGGAGTAGGGCTGGGCCATGGAGTTTTCATATGTTCATCTTTAGTAGATAATGTCAAGTCAAAAATGATTCTCCTTTCTCTGTTGTTTTTTGCCTTTTTCATCTTAGCCATTCTGGAGGTGTGTGGTAGTATCTTTTTGTGGTTTTAGTGTGCATTTCCCTAATGAGTAATGAAATTGAGAACTTTTTCACATTTATTGGCCATTGTACAACCTGTTTTATAAACTCTATTCTCGCCTTTTGCCTACTGTTTTATTGTGTTACTGTTTTTTTTAATTGTTGAGTATTCTTTATATATTCTGAATATGAGATCTTCATCAGATATATGTATTGCAAATCTCTCTCTCATTCTCTGAGTTAGAGTGAGCTTTTAAAAGAATAAATTGGTTCATTTCATTCCCCTATTTAAAATTCTCTGATTTCCCATTGCCTTGAGGATCAAGTACAAATTCTTTTGTACCTACAGAACTTTTCATTATCCAATTGCTTTCTGTGTTTCCAGCTCCCCACTCCCAAGTCTTTGTTTTTATTTGGTTCCCTAAACTTATCATATTTGTTTACCATAAGGACCAGTGTAGTAATATAAAAAGCAAAAGTATCATTTCAGTAGAGGAGAAAATGTATGAACATATTTTGGCAATCTTGGTGGTACGTACATCCTCCTAAAATAAAGCATAAAATCCAGAAGCTATAAAAGATTTGATTATATAAGGATTTAATTTTTTTGTGTAACTAAACATGGAAGGGATCTATTAAAAATAGATCACTATAAGAAAGTATTTGACATGTGTAATGTGTAACCATATAATAAAAGCACTGTATAAACTTATAATGAAGTTCCACAAATATATAAGAAAAAGATAGTCCAGTTGGAAAATGGGGGAAAAAAACAAAAATTGGTTATGAAATTCATAGAGGAAATAGAAATGCTCAGCCTTACTACAGGGAAATGCCAGTGAAAATAGAGATAGCATTCTTCACCCATCAGATTGGCAGAAATGAAAAATACTAGTATTATCAAGTGGAAGTTTACATTGGTAAAGCTGTTTTGGAGTATAATTTGGCAATATTAAAAATAAAAATCATACTTATCTTTTGTCCAGCAAATCTAGTTTGTTCTAAAAAAATACTTGCTCCTGTGAACTAAGGTAGGTATCAAAATGTTCATTGAAGTCTTGTTTATAATAGCAAACTATTGAAAACAAAGTAAACGTCAGAAGGAAAATGGTTAAACTATGATATGTTCATATCATGAAATGCTTTGCAGATGTTAAAATGAAGGTGTTTTACCTTTGTGTATGACATGGAAAAATCTATGGGACAATGTGTGTAGAAGAGTATAAATATAAAGGCTTATTTTTATATCTATTGAATATGATTACTTGCATACAGTAGATTGTTGGAAGTAAAATTGTCGTATTAAAGGGTATGAATGTTCTTAAAGCTTTTACCCATACTGCCAAATTATTTTCCAGGCTAGAAATATTAGTTTACATTGCTACCTCCAAAGAATGAACATGCCTGTTATCTGTACCTTTGCCAGTACCAAATATTATAATTAGGAAAAAAAATGGCTCTTTAATACATGAAAAAGGCTTATTTATATATCACTTGCATTTCTTTTTGTGTTTATATCTGTTCATGTCCTTTGCCCGTTCTTTTAATTAGTAAGAGTTCTTTATATATAAAGAATGTCAACCTTATGTACTGCATGTATTTTTGTTATATAGTCTTAAAAAATCTCTGCCTGTTAAATGTGCCATTCTAATTATATTTAATATTTTCCTGATGACTTACAACAGCTGATTCTTATAGATGATTCCTAGGTAATTGTAATGATAACCTTAAGCTGTAAGATATGAGAGACATTTTCTAAACTTATTAAATGGTTTCAGACTCCTTTTTTTTTAAAATTTTTATTGGAGTATAGTTGATTTACAATGTTGTGTTAGTTTCAGGTGTACAGCAAAGTGATTCAGTTATACATATACCTATATCCACTCTTTTTTTTTTTTTTTTTAGGATTCTTTTCCCATGTAAGCCATTACAGAGTATTGAGTAGAGTTTCCTGTGCTATACAGCAGATTATTAGTTATCTATTTTATATATAATAGTGTGTATATGTCAGTCCCAATCTCCCAATTTATCCCTCCCCTCCTCAGACTCTATTTTTGAGTCCTATCCTAATGTTTTGTGCTTTCTGATTTTTCTTCTTTTGTCATACTATCAGTTGCATTATGCCTACTTCATAGCCCATCTCTTATAGATTGGGAAAACATCTTACGTTTGATTATAACAGATATGCATAAAGTTAGAATAAGTAGTTTCTGAGTAAAGACTTGAGAGCTTTCCCTCTAAGCAAAATATATTAGCTATAGTACCTTGACTTCGACATATATTTTAACTGCTCAGGTCTATCCCTACCCCCACTTCCCCCTTGGTTGAGTGGTTAGGGATTAAAGACCGAAAGCCAATTTGTCATTTTTTTACATGTGTTCTGTATGGGTGATATTCAGATAGCAGTTTTTAGATGAGCAGAACATTATTGATAATACCTTCAGAAACACTGTAAATCATTCTTCTCAATTAATTACCCTTTCCTTTGTTTTACCCTTAGTATTTAGTAATGAAATTTTATCTGTTAATAATTTAAGAACACAACAACCAGATCATCGAACCCTACTATTCACTGATGTAAAGTGTCTCAACGGAGTGTAAAATCGTAACTAGAGATAACCACTATTCATTTAATTAAATTCAGTATCTTTAATTATTTTATCTAGTAAAAACTACATGCCCATAAATATTTAGTAATCGCTTGCTGACTGAAAAGCATGATTTAGTCAATGTTATGTATTTACTGAGAAATTATCATCATACACCAATATAAGATGAGTAATCAAGTTTTGTGACACAGATAATAAGATATATAATTACCCTCTTAGTCCCCAAGCATGAATGGATAGTTTTCGTTCTAATGTATTTACCTGTACATGACAATGATATCCGTTTTTTTTGTTCTGTAAGCAATCAAGTAGGACTCCTTATCTTTATTGTTTTTTAGTTCTTCATTTTATTTCTCTACCCCAGGTTAAGAAGTGATGATCTTAAGTGCTAAAAGTATGGCTTGAGAAGGCACCTCACTTTATAATCAGTCAAGCCCAGTGTGTTCATGTGTTAGAATAGAAGTCAGTGAAATTTCCTCCTCCAGGCTTTTGGCATTACTAGCAAATAGGTAGCAGTGTCACGAGCCTCTGAAAACTACATGTTGTAATGAAATAGTTCTGCACACCACTCTTCCCCCGCCCAAACCAACCCTCGGATTCTTTTCATTGGAAAGGATGAATAGAAATAGATACATGCTATCAGATCCATTGAAGAGATGGACAGTTCTAGTCTAAGAAACTAGTACAAATCACTTATAATGAAAATGTTATAGATCCTTCAGAAATTAGCTCATGTACACATTAGTATTAAAATTATTTAACTTTATTTTTAGATGCAAATCAGTTAGGATATTAATTTTTAAAAAAGCAACAAAACTGTGGAAACAGTATTGCACTCCTAATGTGACCTTAATTTAATACTAACAAGTCTTTAAGAAAATGAAGAAGATAATGAATCATATCATGTGCAGCATGAAATATTGAAGGCTTTGGTGTCTTTAATGCTTAGAATTTATAGCTGAGTGTTCTAATTGTATCTTTTAAAAATTCCATCTCCTAACCAAAAACCCAAACAGCCCAAAATCACTTCCAGAAAACCCAGGAACCTTAAAAATGTTTGTTTTCATAAAGAAATTAGCCATATTGATTTTAATTCTTTATAGAAACGTATATATTTCTTTTATCTTTTTGAAGTATGTTGTTCTTGTTAAAGAATCTACCATTTTAATTTGTATAAAAAATAGTTGAAAACTTTTCTCTGATTTTTGGTATAGATAATTTTAATAGTTTCTGACAAGTAATAGAATTTTTATTTTAAAGATTCTGACAATGGAGATATTAATTATGATTATGTTCATGAGTTGTCATTGGAAATGAAGCGTCAAAAGATACAGAGGGAATTAATGAAGCTGGAACAAGAAAACATGGAGAAAAGAGAAGAAATTATTATTAAAAAGGAGGTATGCTATTTATTGAAATATGTTAGTAATTAACATCAAAATGAGTATTGATCAGAGAACTCATTAGCTGCTTGCTACATCTTAAGTTGTATTAGGATATCGATACTTCACATATGTTAATTAATCTTCACATTTCTCTATTAGATAAATAGGACATATATTTGTTATTGAATAGATAAACAAAACTGAGTGTCTGTTGCCTGGACTCACCAGCTAATGTAAAATGGGACTTGAATCTATATACATCTGGTTTTTAGGCCCATGCTATGTCTAGAATACTTGTTTCTTTTTTAAAGAGTAGAAAGATACAATATATTTGAATATAATTTGTGTTTTTTCTGAGGAGATTTTGAAATTTCATAGTTTTAGTTTGCTTTATTGATATTAGTGTTATGTTGGGGCAGTTAGTATTGGTTAACAGCATAGGTTCAGGAGCCAGACTAATATTAATATGTGGTGGCTGTCATAACACTTAATACTTCATCTGAAGTTTGGTATAATTTAAAAACACGTGCTTTGTTGTCTGATTATAACAACCATGATTGGAAGAGTTTCTGAATTGAGTTACTGAATTCTTTTGGAAGGTTTCACCAGAAGTGGTTAGATCAAAGTTATCTCCATCACCTTCTCTAAGGAAGTCTAGCAAATCTCCAAAGCGAAAATCAAGCCCTAAGTCGTCATCTTCAACTAGCAAGAAAGACAGGAAGACAACTGCAGTATCCTCTCCCTTGCTGGACCAGCAGAGGTCAGTAGGGTGATAAATAGTGCCAGAATGAAATAGCTTTTTCTGAAGTGATATTCAAAAGAATTACTTGGTAGATTACATAAAGATACTTTTAATACATTCAGTATTTAATGTAAACTTTTTTCTTCTAAGAAAAAAGCGTGAAAAGTTTCCATTTAAAAGAAAATTATAGAGAACAATAAAGCAAAGGTCTGTGTCACATCTATATATGCTTCAGAGCTTTTTATTTTTTAAGAAATAAACAGCTATATTTCTGGTCCTTCCCTCTTGAATTTGTTGTTTATGATACCTATGCATGTGTGTTTATACTTCCATAATATGTATTATCTTACAATATATAGTATTACTTTCATCTATTTAATCTTAATATAGATATAACTTTTCTTCTCCAACTTACTTTTTCACTTAGCATTTTTTTACATTTATCTATATTGATATAGATAGCTGTAGTTCTTTCATATTAGTATTTATGTATTTATCTACTTTTCTTTTGTTGAACATTTAAGTTGATTCCAGGTTTTAGCTATTACAAATTATGCACAATGAACATTCTTCTTGTCTCCTTGTGTACATGATCAAGAGATTAAATTCTTTATAGTATGTATGAAGCAGGAATATATTATTTAGAATTATTGTAGTAGTCAGTTGAAAGAATAAAGATAGAAATAAATTACACTGAGGGGTTGAGAATAAGGCAGGAGATACCTTTTCATTTAATGTCACTATGGACTATTTAAATTTTATTAAAGGACATACATTAATTTATTATTTAAGAAAAAGGCTGAACTAAAAACCTCTTCCCAATATTTGACCAGTTGGCAACTGTCTATTTGAACCCATAATGAAACTCATAGTTGTCTCCTTCTAGATTCCATTTACTTTTTACCTAGTTTATTATATCATCCTACTAACTCTATTTACTTTATCTAGTGTCCATTCTGCCACACATATAAACATTTTCATTCAGCTGCCCTAACCCTTCACTTTACAGATGTTGTGAGAGAAATCTTAAAATAACAATTCCAATTAATTTATTATGCCATTGAAAAACTCAATAGTTTTCCATTCTGTTGACTGAAATTCAGATTTTTTAGAATAGCATTCATACTTTGATCTTTCCACTCTTGTCCATATTTTCGTCCAGCCTTCTTCCTACACTCATCACCTTCAGTCCTTCAGTGTCTAGCTCAAATTCTGTCTTTCCATTAAGTTTTCCCATTTCTCCTTACTGAACATAATTTCTGTTCCCTTTATATATCAGATTTTATTTATACCTCTCACTTAATACTAATTGCTACTTGCATTATATTTTAACTGTGGCACACATGTTTTACAACCTCTATTAAATTTAAGCTCCTTGAAGATTGCAATCTTGATGGTTCACTGTTCTATCTCCCCACAGCACCTACTCTGCAAAGAGCTTTGTATTGTAATAAGGCACTCTGTAAAGTTGACTTGATTCTCTCCTTTGCTCCTAAAATTGAATAAAGGGATATGAAAGAAGTTGAACTATAGAGTGATATGATTTACCCCACTTGCTCTTTATTCTTTTGATTAACCAATTATATAACTTTCCCTCAATTCCATTCATTTCTCAAAAAACTGCCGGCATACCAGAAATACTCCTTTTCATTTTCTAATCCTTTCTAAATATTTATAAAATCTTCAAAACTTAATCTCTTCAAAGAAAGTTTCTATAACTGTTTAGATGAAGGGTTAGTTTCATCCTGTTCGTTTTCATGGAGTCTTCTCTTACTGCTTCGTTAGTAACTCACTTATCCTTTGATGAATATTGAGCATGAATAATTACTCACACTGATTTAACTACTATATTTCTGTGTTATAAGATATTGACTTTAAGATGCACCATTAATTTAATAATAGAAGCAGAAGGATCTGGAGAACAGTACATTAAAGGTACAAAGAAAGCATTGAATTGGGTGTAGCATTTCTGTAGTCGTGCAGTTTTACATTGCCTAGAGTGGGTCAGATCATCAACTTTTAGTTACATTGTGGATCATACTATAAACTGTTTGAATACATTCAGCAAGTTAAGGATTGAAATTTCAGTTAAAATTCAGTGGAATGTTGCAGCCAATGCCAGTAAATCAACTGAGGTGACAGTCAGGTAAACAAACTCTTTGGTTTTACGTGGTTATCATATTGAGTGGGCAGAGATAATCACAGACAAATTAAGACTCACACTTCTCCGTGAAAATTGGCAGTTTTCTTAGACATTTATTGTGAGAGAGAGCCTGATGGAAAGCTTTAAGCTGAGATATGTGAAGTATGTCAAAAGCTATTCAAAAGAAATAAGTTTTGGGGGGAGAGAGAGAAAGGCTTTAAACGTGATAGAAGTAGATAATTGAGTTGTGTGCCATAGATAGGAAGTGGGCTCTTTGCCACTAAAGGATAATCATTTGACTTAAAAAAATATGTTGAAAGATCTTGTTGACTTCCGCATGCACAAAATCAATTTTGGCCCATTCTGTTGGAAGTTACTTGCAAACTCTGTATCTGTAACACAACTATGTTTTACTACTACATATATTTTTTAAGGTATTTGAAGAAATTCTGCACTTTAGTGAGTGTACTGGCATAATCCTGGTTGTTATAATAGCTTAATCCCAGAATGTGAATTTAACACAACAGAAGTTTATTTCTCACTCAAGAAGTGGGTGTTTCTGATTAATAGGTGACTCTTATATACATGCAGCTTCAGTACCTAGGCTTCCTTCTGACCATGGCTTCACTTTCTTATGTTTTTGAGGACACCAAAAAATGCAATATGTGAAGAAAAAAATTAGTATTGCACTTATTTAGTTATATAGTTTACAGTTACCTGGAGTATGAGAGTCTTATTAGTTAGGCCTGGAAGTGGTGTACATCACTTCCACTCACATTCTTTTGGCCAGGGCTCGGTCATTCGGCCACATCTAACTTCAGAAAAGTCTAGACAGTATGGTTCAACAGTGTGGCCAGGACAAAAGTGTAGTAAACGCCTAGCTAGTTTCTGTCACAGGCACTAATGTGAAAATACAGTTTGTGTCAAGAACTTCTCTATCATTTTATCTTGAAAATGGTTTTTTAAGTAATTTTTGATACTATCTGTACCAACTGTTGATTAGTGTGTGTCTTTTAAGTGGAAAAATATTTAGAAATGTAGACATTTATCACTTATCCGTTAAATACATTAAAAATTTGAGTCACTTCATAAATATGCAGTGAGATATGTAACTAATAATTGTTTTGGCAGAAGACAAAGATGAAAAGTAGATTTGGTCATATTTTAATAATTTCTGACTTGCTAGATGGTTGACCCTATCTATGACAATAAAAAGTAGGGATAAGGACTAAGGTAAATTTTCTGAATGCCTGCTATGAGTCAGTTGCTTTTATCTGTTTTTAATCTTACCAGCAATTTTGAGGAAGATACTATCCATTACCTTTTTTACAGCTAAGGCATCTTGGGATTAGAGAACTCTAGGTCACAGGAAGTAAGTTCTAGGATTTTGGCTTAAGTTGTCATTTATAAATATCAATAGCTAGTGAAATAAGTAGCTGGTGAAAACTTACCAGATGTGTGAAGAGAAAGGGCTACTTAAAAACTCAGTACCAGACTGAACATTCAATATTGCAGAAAACAGGAACAAATTTAAATAAGAAATTAATTCAAAATTTTAATATGATTTGAGAGGATATTGATTGATCTGTTGATAGCAGTTGATCGTGAAAATAAAAGCAATCTGTGAACAAAGATATTTTGGATGAAAAATGATTTTTAAAACTGGAAATAGCAGAATAAAGAGATTGCCAAATTTAATATTAGTAGAATGAGTGCAACTTAAAAGAAAATTTACTGAATTTGAAAACACATTTAAGATATTTCCAATATTTTAAGATATTTGAAAGCAAAAGGAGAGATGGAATAATGTAAAATAATGGAGGAGTGATCTAGGAGATGCAGTAACTATAATAAAGCAAACCAGAGAGACTTGGGTCATATGGAGAATTGATGAAATAAAAATAGAAAAAAAAATGAGTAAAAGACTAAGGTTTCAGATTGAAGCAGCACACTGAGTGATGGAAAAGGTTAAAAAAAAGAGAACCTTCGCTTATCTTGATGAAATTTTTAGTTTGCAAGGAATAATATAATAATGCATACAGGCAGAAAAGCTGGGTAACCTGCATAGGAAAAGAAATTGACTCTCTTTGGACTTTTCATCCAAAACACTAAATGCCACAAAGTATTGTAACAATATTTATAGAGCTCTGTGGGGAAAGGATATGACACCAAAATGCTAAAACTGTTGTCAGGGTATGAAGTAAAGACAGACAATTTGTAATGTGTAAGGGCTCAGAGTTACAGCATTTAGATAAAATGTTTTTAAATGCCAAATTAAAGAGGATAGTCTAGACGCAAAAAAACAATCCCAGGTAGATTAACTGTGAAAGACAAAATTCTAAAATTTAAAGGATCATCTCTGTAATCTAAGAGTTGGAAAAGATTTAAATGAATGTTTAAGATTTAAAACAAAGATTTAAAAGAATATTTACTAACAGTGCTTAAGGTTTCATTTATAGTTGATGTAATTGTTCTTTATAATGCTGAAAACATGGAAGCCACCTGAAAAACTTATCAATGTGAAGTTGTTTAAAGAAGTTATGGAGCATATCTATTAAAGGAAATTCTGTACAGTCCATAAGAATAATTATCAAAATCCACTTTTTTGTTATAGAAAGATACCCATGCTATATTTAGTACAAAAAATTTTACAAAATATTGTATTATGACTGTGCGTATGGGGTGGCAGGGAGGGAAGAAGGGAAAGAGACATGGAAAAAGTGTGGACATATATCCAAGGTGTTAACGTTGGCTATCCTTGAGTAATGGAATTATAGGTGATTTTTACTTTTTCATCTACTTTTCTATAATAAGCTTTAAAAAAAAAAAATTCAGTTCATGCAGTTGTTTTATTTTATGATATTTTCCTTCCTGAAAGAATCTCTTCCTACTTCACCTCTTATGTTTTCTCAGAAATATACCCTTTAAAATTATATAATAAGCAGTGTTAATGAAGTAGGTAGCAAGTAAATCTTTGCTCATTTCTGTGTTATTTTTTTTTTATATTGATTACTAGTATATAAAATAGTAAATGGCAAGTTATTGAAAGGAATGCTACCATTTTTTAAAAGTGCTTTGTTAAAATGAAAATAATATTTATTTGACCTTCTAAAAGTCTTTAGACTTCTGATAGCTTTGTGTTACCTTCAGGAATTCAAAAAGCAACCAAAGTAAGAAGAAAGGACCTCGTACTCCTAGCCCACCCCCTCCTATACAGGAAGATATTGCTCTGGGGAAAAAATATAAAGAAAAATATAAAGTACAAGACAGGATAGAAGAAAAACCAAGAGATGGAAAGGACAGAGGACGAGATTTTGAAAGACAAAGAGAAAAAAGAGACAAGCCAAGGTAAGTAGGATTGTATATTTTTAATAATCTTACTTTCTTAGAATCTAAAATACTATTCAGAAGCTTTTAGGCGTTACTACAATGGATTATTTACTGTTTTTAAACTATAAGTATTTAATACTTACCATATTGAAATATGAATACTTCAATCAATGTTAATATGTTTATAAAACATAATATAAATCATTATGATTTAAAAAACAAAATTTCTTAATTTTAACCATTTTTAAATGTCAATTTGGTAGTGTTTTTTATATATATATACTATATATATGCATATACAGTATATTCACAGTGACATGACATAGATCTCCAGAACCTTTTCATCTTACAAATCTGAAACTCTGTAACCCTTAAACAGCTCCTTTTCACTCCCCCACCTATCCCCCGGCTCCCCAGTCCATAGTAACCATCATTCTACTTTCTGTTTCTTTGATTTTGACTCCTTTAGATACCTCATATAAATGAAATCATTTTGTCTTTTTGTGACTGGCTTATTTTACTTAGCATAAGGTCTTCAAGGTTCATCCATGTGTGGCATGTAACAGGATTACTTTCCTTTTTAACGCTGAATAATATTCCATTGTCTATATACCACGTTTTGTTTATCCATTCATTTGCTGCTGAACGTATGGGTTGCTTCCACCTCTTGGCTGTTGTAAATAGTGCTGTTATGAACATGGGTGTGCAGATCTCTTCAAGACCCTTCTTTCAGTTTGTTTGGCAATGTACTCAGAAGTGGGATTGCTGGATCATATGGTAGTTTAATTTTTAATTCTTTGAGGAACTTTAATACAGTTTTCCATACCAGCTGCTGTACACCATTAACAGTTTACAAGAGTTCCAGTTTCTTCACATCCTCACCAACACTTATTTTCTGTGTTTTGGATAGTAGCCATCCTAACTGGTATGAGTTGATACTGTGGTTTTGATTTGCGTTTCGCTGGTGACTGATGATGTTGAACATCTTTTCATTGCTTTTTGGCCACTTGTATATCATCTTTGGAGTAATGTCTATTTAAATCCTTTATACATTTTTTAATTGAGTCCCTTTGCTTTTTGTTGTTGAATTATAGGAATCCATTATAATTATGGATGTTAACCCCTTATCAGATATATGATTTGCAAATATTTTCTCCCTTTTCATAGGTGGCCTTTTCATTCTCTTGATAGTGTTTTTTTTTTTTTTTTTAACTTTGGGTTTATTTATTTATTTATTTATGGCTGTGTTGGGTCTTCGTTTCTTTGTGAGGGCTTTCTCTAGTTGCGGCAAGTGGGGGCCACTCTTCATCGCGGTGCACGGGCCTCTCACTATCGCAGCCTCTCTTGCTGCGGAGCACAGGCTCCAGACGCGCAGGCTCAGCAATTGTGGCTCACGGGCCTAGTTGCTCCGCGGCATGTGGGATCCTCCCAGACCAGGGCTCGAACCCGTGTCCCCTGCATTGGCAGGCAGATTCTCAACCACTGCGCCACCAGGGAAGCCCCTTGATAGTGTTTTTTGATGCACAGAAGTTTTTAAAGTATGAGGTAGTCCCATTTGTCAGTTTTATGTTTGTTGCCTGCGCTTTTGGTGTCATATCCAAGAATCATTGCCAACTCTAGTGTCATGAAGATTTTTCCCTATGTTTTTTTGTAGGAGTTTTAAAGTCTTAGATCTTATATTTCAGTCTTTAATGCCTTTTGTGTTAATTTTTTGTATGTGGTGTAAGGTAAAGATCCAACTTCATTTTTTGCATGTAGAAAACCACTTTTCCCAGCACCATTTTTTGAAGGAACTCTCCTTTCCCCATTGAATGTTCTTGGCACCCTTGAAGATCATTTGACCATATATGCAAGGATTTATTTCTGGGCTCTGTTTTACTCCATTGGTCTGCTTGTCTGTCTTTCTGCTAGTACCACAGTGTTTTGATTACTGTGGCTTTATAATACATTTTGAAATCAGGGAGCATGAATCCTCTTTGTTATTACTTTTTGAAATTATTTTGGCTGTTTGAGGTCCTTTGAAATTCCATATAAATTTGGGATGAATTTTTGTATTTCTGCAAAAACTATCTTTGGGGTTTTGATAGGGATTGCATTGAATCTGTAGGTCTCTTTGGATGATATGGACATCTTAACCATATTAAATCTTCCAGTCCTTGAGCATGGAATGTCTTTCTGTTTATTTGTGTCTTAATTTCTTTCAGCAGTTTTTTGTGGTTTTCAGTGTACAAGTCTTTGACCTCCTTGGTTAGGTTTATTCCTAAGTATTTTTTACATTAAGTAATTTTTATGCTTTATTTTGTTCTTTTTTATGCTATTGTAGATGGAATTGTTTTTTAAAATTTCCTTTTCATATTGTTCATTGTTGTATAGAAACACAACTGATTTTGTGTGCTAATTTTGCATCCTGCAACTTTGCTGAATTCATTTATCAGTTCTAACAGTTTGTTTTGCTTTGTGGAATGTATAGGATTTTCTACATATAAGATCATGCCATCTGTAAATAGAGATAATTACTTTTTTCTTTCCAACTTGGATGCCTTTTTAAAAATTTTTTTGACTAATTGCCCTGGCGAGAACTTCCAATACTGTGTTGAATAGAAGTGGTGAGAGTGGGCATCCTTGCCTTGTCCCTTAGAGGAAAAGCTTTCAGTCTTTCACCATTGAGAATGATGTTTGCTATGGACTTTTCTTAATTGCCTTTTTTATGTTGCGATCATTCAGGATAAATTATCCATCCAGTAAGTAGCTGATAATAGTTTTATGATACGTAAGTTCAACAAAACCCAGTCTTTTCCCCCAAAAAGATTTTGGTGATAAGCTTAGCCCTTTCTTTGTCTTGGTAAGACATCATCTTGTCTAACTTATGTAGATGAATCAATTTTTTTTTCTCTCCTCCCTGTGGTGACTTAGAAGAACCAGAATGATTCTGTCAGCTGTTGCTAGGACCTAGCAACATTATTATGTCTTATTGGAGCAATAAAAAATGGTTAACTGGAGCATCCATAATTCTTGAACATATTTTCCTAAAATACACTCTTTATCTTATTCAGTCTGGTAGGTTTGTTTTTGAAAATGACATGTAAATCAGATATAAATTATGTTAAATGTTCTTGCTGATTTACATTTTAAGAAGTCTTTATTCTTCTCTAATGGTTCTTGGTGCTCTTGTTGTGTTATTTTGACCCAGAAATCTTTGAGAGGTGATTCTTAACTTATATCCCTGGGTAGTTCACCACTGAAATGGTAACACACTTTGTATTATGAGGAATTGAATATTACAGAGGTTGATTCTTCATTTTCCATTTTTTTCTCCCTGGCTGTCTCTACCAGGAGCAGTAAGGTATGCCTAGGATTCACTTGTTGCTCAGTGTACAGAAAAATCTGAACTTGGTTTATTTCTTCTGTCTAAGGAAACTAAGCAGCAGATTACTGAAGGACTGCATGGGTACCTGATTGTCGCTGGAGTTCTAAAGCCATATTTGACAAGGTTGCATTTTGATTTAGGAGGAGTTGATTTGATTTCCAGGTGTTTTTTTTTTAAAGACAGATTCATTAATTTAATTTATCTCCATTACTGTGAATAAAGAATAATTCTAAAGCCAAACAGTATATTTAAGAATCTTTGTCACTGCTTTCAGATTCTGGGGTATGTAATTAAAGGTGAGTATCTAAATTCCTTTTGGAGAAAATTGCTGTTTAACATTAATTTAGATGTTATAATGGGTTTATTGGGAGTATTTTGGTTATCAGGATGTGCTGTGCTTAAGTGAAAGTATGCTAATACATTTATTATTTATTAGGTTACTGAATACCTAGTGTGTGGTGGACACTGCTTTAAACGTTGGTGATGCAGCAGTGAACAAAAATCTTGTCAGAAACTTTGTTACTACAGGTGGAAGTAATACAGTAATCATGTGTGTATAAAATAATATTTTTCCAAATGTGGATTGTTTTTCTCCCTTCAAGTACAGTAAGACTTACTAGGCCTATTGGATATAGGGGATTGCTTACATTTCTTAAAGGGTGGTTCCCAAATGCATATGCATACATGTGAGACAAATGATGTAACAAAGCCACATGATCCTATGACTTTAAGTCCTTTTCCCTGTCTTCTGTGTCTCAGTTCTTCAACTTTCTATACCAGGAGCTACTGGATTTTAGAGGTCTGATTTGTGAGTTAAAATTTGCCTGTGTATGTTTTCGTGAGGGGGGAGAGTGTCCATATCCTCTCAGAAAAATTCATGATTTCCCCATTCTCCAAAAATTCTTAAGAGTTATTAATTATTCTTTAGGCCTTTGCCACTAATCTGGCATCGAGGATTTCAGTACTCTCATCCCAAACCTTTATTGGCCATGTCAACCTAGTTAAGAATATACTCTCTTCCCAGAATATTTGTTAATTTGAATAACACTAAATTCTGTTATGTAGTTGCTTTTGAAGCGAATAGTTTCCAGGCCATAGTTCTTAAAGGAATTCTGTATCAGTGTCTTCCGATTTTACTGGTAGACTTTACTCAGCAATGATTTATTTATGCAAAATTGATCAAAACCTGCATACCACTTGTTTATCCAAAAAAAAAAAAAGTGCCTTATGGATTTATTTTATTACTCTGCTTTTAGAGAATGTAGCAATTTCCCGTAATATTTTTAAAAATAAACTTTCTATGACCTGTTCGGTACAGAAAACAGCAAAATCTTGATTACTTGGAACTCAACTAAACCATTTATATTCTGTAATTTGTTTTAGAAGAGATGAGCTCACAGGAAAATTAAGTTTGAGTTAGGTGTTTAGTCAGAAAATCTCTTGTGAAGGGAATATTTTGTATCAGTATTCCTAACCTACTGTATCTAGATAATCCTAAACTGGATATTTCAGCAGTGTTTCAGTGGACCTCTAATATCATCTTTATCAATGAAAATCTATATTCTATATTCTTTGCTGAATTGGGAACGACCAGTATATTAGTGTAGTTTAAGAACAAGGGCCTAAGGAAACACAGAAACTTTTTGGATAGTAGTTAACCAGAGGAGTTAGCTAACAAGTGCATATAGTTCATTCTGCTGGTTAAATATGGTTTTATGATAGGTAGTATGTTTTAATCAAAATACCAATCAAAATGCAGAATTTTGTGGTTTAATAAGATAGTATTAAGAGCATAGTAAGTTATTGTATTTTTTTCTAAATCACTTTATTATAATTACCTGAATACGTCTTGATAGGAGTATAAATGCCTGCATGAGTCTTCCTCAGATTTTAAAGACAGATGTGATCATTCAAAACTTACTGACTTTGACATCAGCTTAGTAGAATAAGCAAATTACCACCAAATTGACAGTCTTATTTTCTTTCAGTGATTGCACACATCTGAATAATTAAAATGAGAATGTTTCAGATGTTTGACAAAGACTATTACCTATTGGATTAATTCTTTAATTTATTCATTATCTACCATTCATGTTCAAATACCATGGTCTGGACTGGTGAATCTTATTCTGTGGCTATGAAGGACAGGACAGGGAGGAATCCACATGTGCACTAAGCATTTCTATAGACTGAATTGATAGTTTCTTTCTTTCTTTCTTTATTTTTGGCTGTGTTGGGTCTTCGTTTCTGTGCGAGGGCTTTCTCTAGTTGCGGCAAGCGGGGGCCACTCTTCATCACGATGCGCGGGCCTCTCACTATTGCGGCCTCTCTTGTTGCGGAGCACAGGCTCCAGACGCACAGGCTCAGTAGTTGTGGCTCACGGGCTTAGTTGCTCCACGGCATGTGGGATCTTCCCAGACCAGGGCTCGAACCCGTGTCCCCTGCATTGGCAGGCAGATTCTTAACCAGTGCGCCACCAGGGAAGCCCGATAGTTTCTTGAGTAAATGTGTACCAGTGTTACTCAGTTATATATAGAGGATGGAAGAATTACATGTTAATGTTACATTAACATTATTATTATGGAGCATTTCACAACATAAAAATAGAATAGTATAATGACCCTCATATCCATCGTTTCATCTGTACCCCTATCCACTTCCCCCATCCAGTGTTATTTTGAAGCAAACCCCAGACTTCTTATTTCATTTCATCTGTATATATTTTAGTATATATCTCTAAAAGAGGACACTTAAAAATATACAATCACTATCTATACCTATATCTATCTATATATATATACACAATGTATATATATAACTGAATCACTTTGCTGTACACCAGAAACTCACACAATGTTGTAAATCAACCATACTTAAAAAAAAAAAAAATACAGTCACTATACCAGTATCCCATCTAAAAGGAAAAAAGGAGAATAATGTAATTTTAAAATTCAGACTTTAAAAGCATTGATGAATTTGTAATATCTTTTATAATATTTTCCCAATTAGTGGACATTAGCACAAGTAATATCATGAAGGATATGCAAATCTTTTAATATTAATGTGGAACCTTTGTATTCAGATTGGGAATTGCTTGTCTGAGGCATTGTCTTTTTTCTGCATTTAATTGAGCCCTGTCTATAGACCTAAAAACTATTTTTCTATGAATACTAATTTAAGCTAGGGATATAAAATTAAGACACTTAAAGAAATATGTAATATAGCTGAACATAATTATATAATATACTGAATTCATGGTAGACGTGTTAAAAATGAAATCATTTTATAAATATCAAAATAACTGCATTGGGGGGCAAAAAAGCCATTTACATTTAGTCCAATTGATCAAGGCTTGGACTCCCTTTTATAGGTGTGATATTGGGAAAATCTGTTGAACTCAGAAAAGCTCCTGTTTTGCAGCCAAAATCTAGAGTGGTATTTATGTTCCTAAAAATTGTGCTCTTAACCCTTTGTCTATCATGCTTGGTGGAATTAGAGACTTGAGAGGAAAATTGTTCTTTGGGGAGGTTTTCAGTAGCAGGAGGTGGTTGGGAAGTTTAGCCCTGTTTAATAATTGGTCCAATCAGAAATGCATAACACGGCATACAAAGGCCAAAAATTTAATCTGGTAAAAATGTGGGACGGTGTGGTATGTAGTGAGACTAATGAAATAACAGATGCCCAGCCACACTATCAAAATCCGTCTCTGTCTGGCTCTGGTTTGGTGTTATCTGGTGGTAATTTTCTACTGACAGTTAAATGACCTGTGACTGGATCGAACTTCCAGGACAGTGGTAGCGATTTCAAGAATCTCCCTTCTTTGACATCCATTTTCTTGGCCTGAGCTGAGGAGATTTTGGGTCTGAGAAGTCGGACTAGGGACTTGAGAACCGTTCTTTACCTCCCTCTTTCCCAAGACTGGATTGCTTGCTGTTTCTTGGCAGGGGCTGGGCCTCTCCATCTCCTCATCACCCCATCCTGTCCCAGGAGAAAGTGATAAGCTTAACTTGTCTCGCCGGGTAGAAGATAGGAGCCGGCTGGTGATAAGCTTAACTTGTCCTGCCGGGTAGAAGATAGGAGCCGGCTGTCTTCGTATTTGTTACGCTGGTGTATATTGTTTCTGGGCTTTATTGCATTTGGAATACCAACTCTCTTAGAGCTTAAAAACAATCTCCCCATGTGCCAGGGATACTGGATATTTGTCTCTTCTGACTCTTGGTCACAACGATAGGTGCAGTTTTTAGCTCACTCAAGTCATGGGATTGAACAAGTTCATGTAAGGCTCTTGAACCAGATTCTGAAAAATTATTATATTTAAATGGCACATAATTCTGGACTTGAATATCATTGAAGAATGTGCTAATAATGCTTATCTTAACATTATTCTCCATTCTTAGACTGAGGTTTTTGAAATTAATTCATTTCTACATAAATGCAAAAATGAAATTGAACCAAAATTATTAGTACTTGGCTTAGATTTACTTGTATTATGTACTTCTTACTAGTTTGCTTGAATCAAATCTGTTTTTCAAGTACCATTTATTTATGGAGGGAGACGTCTTTCAAAAGATTCCCACAACAAAAGTATTCTTCTAGTTTCTGTAGATCATTCGGTTAGAAATGATTCCCCTTCTGAGGAGTATTAATCACCTGCTGCAAAGGGAGAGCAAGCTACTAGGTCTAAAACAAATCATCACACAGAAGCATTTTCTTTCTGTCTTTCATAGTTATTTAGGCAAGTTGCTCAATTTCTGAATGACACTTCCCTGCCCAAAACTCTCCAGTGATTTCTTTTATACTTAGAATAAAATCTGAATTTTTATCATGACCTAGAAGACTCCATATCCTCTGTCCCCTGCCTGCTTTCTGACCCTCTCTCATGAACTTTTCATTCTCCCGTGAATCGTAGTTATACTTGTCTTCTTTCTGTTCTTTTTATATATCACCATCCCTCCTGCCTCCTTTGTGGTTGCTGAGTCCTCAGCGTGAAAAGCTCTTTCCCTTAAATTTTCAGCTCTTGGCTCAAAAGCCGTCTTCTTAGTAAAGGCCCTTTCTTTACCAAGCACCTAATGTAGTCCCCCGATGTACTTTTTTTGGACCTAACAGTTTACACTTCATTACTCTGTTGTATAGACTTGTATGTTGCATTAACTAGCTGAAATTGGCTTTCTTTGTTGTTGGTGGGCTACTCCTGGACTCTGCAACTAAGATAGACTGTTTTTCAGTCCTCTCTGTTTCAGTTACCTCATAGGGTTGTCGTCATGAAGACCAAATGAGTTAATATACGTAAAGCACTTAAAACAATGCTGTGGACATAGTAGCAGCATATGTTACCTGCTATTGTTAATATTATTATAATCATCATTATTATTTTGTTAGTGATTTTGTCTGTCTTCTTCATTTCTGTATCCTCAGTGTCAAAAATAATGCTTAGCATAAAAGGTACTCACTTAACATTTGTCCAGTGAATCAAAATGACTCTTTTCCTTCCTTCCTCCCTCCCTTCCTCCCTCCCTCCCTTCCTCCCTTCCTTCCGGCATCTCGTTGGAGGTTTGGGCCTCAACATATAAATTTGGGGTGGAGGGTGGACACAAACATTCATTTGATAATGGATGATTAAATCAACAAACTTTTTTTTTCCCTGAAGGATAAGTAGGAAGAAAAATATGGTTAAAATGCTGAAGCCGTAACGTGACAACACATTGGTGCTCTGTCCTTACTGTGATAGCTTGATTATGTAAGCTTGAACCGAAATTTTTTCTTCCATGTTATAGACACCAAATTGGAATAGACATGTGATTAGACTGTAATGTGTTTTTAAAAGATAGTTTTATGAACTATTTTATTTAAGTTTTGTGAACAAATCGCCAAAGGGTATTGCAGACATTCCTGGAACAATTTTGAGTATACCTCAGAAATAAACTCAAAACTAACCAAAATGTCATGTCAGTTCAGTGGAGAGCCACAGTCTTTATTTTTTTCAGTTTAGGTATTTCCAAACTGACTAGAACCTAATGAAATTGAAATTGGAAAGCACCAAACGATAGTCAAATTAGAATTTCTCAGTCTTGCAGTGATTTTTCTGTTCAGTATTTGAATAGCCATTGGTCATAAATGGTTTTCCAAATTTGGGCAAGACCCATTGAGCATTTGTACTCATATCTGTTAGTAAATAAATTTCAGTTTAGACTCAATTAAGTTATGGTGGTTTATGTCTTATTTTTTTTATGTGTGAAAGGAGTAACAATTTTTATTAAAAGCATGAAAGTACTGCAGAATCATAAATAACTATAATGTTTAGGATAATGTGGTGTTGTAGTTAGCTAACTTTTATTTTTTAAGTCAACTATTATCCAAAAGGTGATTTTGTTTATTTGCTTAATTTCTTGTTTTGCAAAATTCTTTCCTATATATCTGACCACTTTCCTGACTCAGTAACATGTATTTTATAGATTTAAACCTTTTATTGATAAAAGTTCTACTAAGGCATCATTTATAAACAGCATAGTTTAGAGCAGTGATTCTCAACCAGGGTTGATTTTACCTCTCTGGGGACATTTGGAGATACCTGGAGTAGTTTTTTATCGGCATGAATGGGGGTGGGAGGGAGATGGTACTGGCTTCTAGTGGATAGGGGCCAGGGATGCTGCTCGACATCCTACAATGTACAGGACAGCCTGCCACCACAAAGAATTACTGAATACAAAATGTCAGTAGTGTCAAGATTGAGGAATCCTGGTTTAGGATTAATAATGATTTTGCCAACATTGCGGAAGTTAAAAAAATATTTATCATAGGCAGTGAAGGTAATTCTAAAATATTTTGACAGGAACTCATAATTTTTTTGAACAAACATCTGTCCTCAAAATGATTACTTTGAGAAATATGATACTTATCTGAGCATGTGATATCTGAAGTGTTATTTTTTAAACATTAGTCCTGTTTCTTTTTAGTTATTGCCCAAATGTGTGTATTCTAGCTGTCCGTCACACACACCTTTTGCATATTCATTGTAGACACAGCCCAAGACATAACAGATTATAGGAGTGATTCAGATGTGCTTCATGAGTTTATAAGTTATTTCTCTGGCAGCAGTCAAAGAAGATGATTTGAAGGCAGCGGAGGAAGCCTCAGTTAAACCAAAGCTTATGAACTAAATTTCAGTTTGTGCTGCCCAAGAGTGAAGGCAGGTTATTTAAGATAAAGACAGTATAGACAGTATGTCCTTTCCTTAACTCCAGCTTTCTTTCCCTATCCTAAATGTCAGCCCAGGCAGTGCAAACTTTGGTTTGGCGTAGCTGGTGATAGCTTTTCCCTTCTCCCACAGCCCTGAATAATAGGCGTTCTTACACCCACTTTCTATCTAGATCTTATTAGTATGTTTTCTCTTTAGCTCTTTGTGGGTTCCCTCCTCCAATACCTATTTACACTGTCAGAGATTATCTCTGGTAAGAGTGAGTTCCATACTTTACGTGAGAGTAAGAACCATCTGTGCTCAGGGAGAATGTTACCTGGAAAGGGGAGTGTGCCTTGGAGCCAAAACTCAGGAGAAGGGCAGTGTATGTCTCATCTAGAACGGTTGTCTCAAGCTGACTTCAAAATCAGTCAGATCTTTAAAAATCAACTTGTTAATGATTTTACATCATTGTGAATTAAAATTTATCTTGGAATTATTACTCACACTTTTAGCTTTAACTTTTACATTCAGGTTTTTTTGTTTGTTTGTTTCTTTGTTTTTAAAGAAGATTTTCCTTTGGCTAGAAATGAAAGCTCTTGAACACATTTTTTTATTGTTGTTGCTTTCTTTGTAGGTCCACTTCCCCAGCAGGACAGCATCATTCTCCTATATCTTCTAGACATCACTCATCTTCCTCACAATCAGGATCATCTATTCAAAGACATTCTCCTTCTCCTCGCCGAAAAAGAACTCCTTCACCATCTTATCAGAGGACAGTAACTCCACCTTTACGCCGCTCTGCTTCTCCCTATCCTTCACACTCCCTGTCTTCTCCTCAGAGAAAGCAAAGTCCCCCAAGACATCGGTCTCCAATGAGAGAAAAAGGGAGGCATGATCATGAACGAACTTCACAGTCTCATGATCGGCGTCATGAAAGGAGGGAAGGTAAATACTCTATTGTGGTTTTTTTTTTTTTAGAGTTCTTTAAGTGAATATTTTCTTTATTAAAAAAAATGGACGTTCAGATTTATTGTTAAAATAAGGGACAGAAGAGAACTGTGTTATACTACATCTCTGTAACACATGGATGATAGCTCTTGAGGGCAATAGGAGGTGCTGAAGGACATGGAAATGTAAGCTACTAAATAGTTGTAAGTGGGCATTTATATGTATGCTAAGTTGGTCCTTTCTTTAGTTATGATGTTTTACTTGAGTACTTTCAAGTTCTAGAAATTTGGAATGGTATGATTCTTAGAGCATCAGTCTAATTGCTTAGCTAATTCTTTAAAAACAACAGAGGTGAAGGAAAGAAAAGCAAACCAGGGAGCAGAGTTTGAACATATCAGAAATATTTTGACAAAGAGGTGAGGGCTGGGGGAATGTTCAGAAAGTCAGTGTGAACCAAGTGATCAGTATTCCAGGTCTAACTCAACAAAGAAGTCAAGCAAAGCAGTTTTCCTTTCTAGATCCCTGAGAATTATGTTAACTTTGAATTTGCTATTTTCTGTTGACGCTGAGATGTTGTTATCATCAAAACTTGGCAATACAATCTATTAGCTCTCATCTCTTTCTGTATTTCTTATCTAAGCTCCTTGTCCTTGTTTCTTTAACTTAACAAGTGTTTTTCCTAACATCTCCTGAGTTAGTTTTTTAACATAATGAGTACTCAGGAAATACAACACTTGCTGACGTGCAACAACATTTCTGTTTAATATGCATTTTTAAAGCATCGTACAGCATGCTTCTGCACCCCACACAAGACTGACAAAAAGTCACAATTTGAGTATCGTATAGCAGTCACCTATGAAACGTGTCGAAGTTAGTTTTTCTCTTCCAATCAACAGTGCAAGTTATTTTATTCAAGAAATGATGGATGCATAGGTAGGGACTGGAGAGAGCACCTATTTTAAAGAATTATTCCTTGTGTACATGATTTTGGAATCAGATCAGCATAGCAGTATTTATGGAACATTGGTAAGATGGGAAAATTCTATTATACCTATCTATGAACAACTAGAGTTGACTGGGAATATAGTATATATTTCGTGACTACTTACTGAATGAAAACTATTATTTCAAAACATAATTTATTAAACACACTAATGAAGGGGAAATTTAGTATGCAGTTGAGTCTCATAGGAATGCTTTTTGTAGTAAGAGGGGTTTATGTTATAGGAGGAATCCTTTTAATAATAAACCATACATTTTTAGGTTCTTTGTAAGGAGGATGCTTCTTTAACCTTCCATACAAGAAATGTAGTAGGTGTATATTCCTCTCTATTTAGAGGTCATTTTTTGAAATAAGAATAATTTTAGTGAAAGGATGGGGAGGTAGGTAAAGAACAAAATATAGTAACTAGATGTATTCGTAAAGACAGCTGGGGGTATCATAAAAAGAGAATCTAATACTAAGTGTACAAATTTCTAGGCACAGTTGGTACTGGAGGAGGACTGGAAGGGATAGATGTGCACAAGAAGAGATGGGGATGTTGTCAGATTCTTGCCTAGCGCTTCTGTCCTTATATGGCATTCATGGATGTAGGCATATGGGCAGTTATGTTGCAGGGGAGATAAGTTATTGAGTTATTGATGAGAATCTAGGGGGTCTTGTGGATACTGGGCAGAGAAAGTCTGTGGACCTAGCCATAGGTAAATTTATAATGTCCTCGACCAAGAGCTGCTACAGTTGCTAAAATAGCCTCAGATCTTGGGGCTGTTCCAGAGTGTAAGAGCAATTTATGAAGGAATCTGATAAAAAGTACAGGGTTTGTTCTTTGAGGGTCTCTTGTTAATTCTTTCAGTTCATATCAGATTTATGCTGTAATCAATTTATACTTTTCTAGGCATCTCTAAAGAATAGTTTCTAATCTTTGCAAATTCCTATGATGTACGGGGCTGACTAAACCATTTAAGCTCTGGGCCTCTGTTCCTTCATTTATACAATGACAAGTTTAGATTAAATAACTATTGAGGTTCATTCTAGCTTTTTTAAAACTGAAATTATTTTTTTAAATTTTTCTATGAAATGTTAGAAAATGCCTTAAGTAGAAAACTCTTTAGAGACAGGAGTGTGATTTCATTAAATAGCTCAAAAAAATAAATAAATAAGAGAGAGAGAGAAAGGGTGAATAACCGTATGTGTTTACCAGCCAGCATACTAATTGTAGGCTAGTCTCGAGTGCTTAAGTACATTGGAGGTAGTCATGTGTGCTCTAGTCTGGCCTAATACTTGGTAGAGATGATTAAAGTCACTTGTGCCTCTGGATCTAAAAGTGATTTCTAAAACGTAGGCCATCATTGATAGATCAACTTACTTGTTTCAGTTGTTTAAGATTTGTAAGTATGGGTACGTTGATGTGAGAAGATCGAGAAGATCGTGTTCAAAGTTTATCCAATCAAGACAAATAATCCAGGTGTTAATAAAATTACCTTTGGAATTTTAGCTTACAGATAGTTTTATTTTTCTCATTTGCCCATGTTTTCTCCTTTTTTTTTTTGTAAAGAGTATGAATTACCATTGTATTAAAAAATTTAAAGCTCTGTATTAAATACATCGTCTGGTTTCCTAAAATTTTGTGAATTACAGTGTATTTCCAAAATTGCATTACAGAGACTAGAGGAAAAAGGGATAGAGAAAAGGACACAAGAGAAGAACGAGAGTATGAACAGGATCAGAGCTCTTCTAGAGACCACAGAGATGACAGAGAACCTCGAGATGGTCGGGATCGGAGAGATGCCAGAGATACTAGAGACCGAAGGGAACTAAGAGACTCCAGAGACATTCGGGACTCCAGGGAGATGCGAGATTACAGCAGAGATAACAAAGAGAGCCGCGATCCCAGAGATTCTCGGTCTACTCGTGATGCCCACGACTACAGGGACCGTGAAAGTCGAGATGCTCATCGAAAGGAGGACGCATATCAGGAAGAATCCCGAAGTTACGGCAGAAACCATTTGAGAGAAGAAAGTTCTCGCACTGAAATAAGAAATGAGTCCAGAACTGAGTCTCGAAGTGAAATTAGGAATGATCGGATGGGCAGAAGTAGGGGAAGAGGTCCAGAGTTACCTGAAAAGGGTAAGGTTTTTGACTTGTCAGTGAACTGTATGTTGTATGTTCATAGAGAAATTATTAACCTCCTAAGATTTGTTTTCTAAAGATATTATTTCTGACGTTCATTATCACTTTGTCAAAGTAATTTTCAATTAATTGAATTTGTGATTTTCCCTATAAGCTCCGAATAGGAATTATTAGCTACAGTAGCAGAAGATAGATGGGGCCTGACTTAGACCTCCTGGTTGAACTATGTCCAGTCATGCCTACCATCTTGTTTAATGTGGAACACTAAGAAAATTGCTATCAGGCAAAAAAGTAGCATCAAAAAGAAATAATTTCTAATAAACAGGTATATAGATAAAATGATCATTAAAATGGGATTAAATCGTGGGCTTTCAAAATTGATGGTGTCAGAAGTGACTGACTTGTGTATTCATTAGTACTTGTGCTTGCTTCAGAACCACCTCAAAACATCATTTATCCGGATCTTGAGCCATTTTTCTTATCTTCCTCTAAAAAGCATTTGCCATCACCATTATCATCAATAACTACCTACCTATATGGTCTTGACTGTCTCCAAACTGCCTTAACTGAGTTAGCTTTGACCTCTCTCTTCCTCCACCCACTTCACTCCCCTTCCCCAAAACACTGCTGCAGAATTGTGACCACTCTTACTCTTTCCAGAGGCCTGTTGGTTTATCCTGGTCAGTATTACAGTTTCATGTTAAGATGAAGGCCCCTCACCTTCTCGTTCGTAGTTGTCTTGGCTTTTCTTGGCCCTTTGCTTTTTCATATACATTTAAAAAATGAGTTGTCTTTTTTTTTTAATTTCATGAAAAACTGTTGGATTTTTATTTCACATACATTAAATTTATTGATTTGTAACTTTTTCTGTTAAGGTCTTGTACATGTTTTGTTCCTGGGTACCCTCTATTTTTGTTGCCATTGTAAATGGTACTTAAAAAAAAAATTCTCTCTTTTTAATAATGCATTCACATGGTTCAGAATTTCAAAGCTGCAAAAGGATGTATAGTGAAAGCCTCCCTTCTATCCCTGACCTGGTTCCTTCTTTCACCAGTTTTGTATGTATCCGTCTGAAGAATATTCTACACAAGCAGATGTATATGTCTATTCATTTTCTCCTCTGGTTTTACAAATATAGTTTAAAAAAATATTTTTATTTTAAAAAAACACACAACTATATACTCTATACCCTGCTGTTTTCACTTAAAAAATATCTTGGGGACTTCCCTGGTGGTGCAGTGGTTAAGAATCTGCCTGCCAGTGCAGAGGACACAGGTTTGAGCCCTGGTCCAGAGAGATCCCACATGCCATGGAGCAACTAAGCCCATGCGCCACAACTACTGAGCCTGCACTCTGGAACCTGCGAGCCACAGCTACTGAGCCCATGTGCCACAACTGCTGAAGCCCGCACACCTAGAGCCCGTGCTCTGCAACAAGAGAAGCCACCTCAATGAGAAGCCCACGCACCACAACAGAGTGTAGCCCCCGCTCGCTGCAACTAGAGAAAGCCTGTGCGCAGCAACAGAGACCCAACACAGCCAAAAATAAATAAATAAATAAATAAATTTATTTTAAAAAAAACATCTTGGAGATGGTTCCATATCAGTCAACTTGGTAAATAGCCACCTCCTTTTGAAAGGGTGCATAGTGTATGTTGTAGGATATACCATAAAGTTAATAAATCCTATATATTTAGGTGTTCTGATCTTTTTTTTGTTTTTGAATACTGCTTAAGTGAATAACTGTGTACAGGTGCACCAAATAATATATTTTAAAACATTTTTTCTGATGCTTATTGCTGGTGTATGGAAATGGTAATTAATATTTTTATACTAATCTTACATTGTGATGTTGCTGTATTTTCTTAGTAGATCTAATTAGATTCTCTTAAACATTTATGTATGGGAACAGATTTGGCTCTTCCTTTCTGAGTATTATTTATTTACTGTCAAGTAACCTGCTGAGCAGCTGTTTCAATGAACTGTTTATTACAAGTGATATAATGGGCGTCTTTGCTTTGTTTCAGATTTTAAAGGATTATTGCTGGCATTTCACCATTAAGCATGGTGTTTGTAAATTTTTAGCAGACGCTTTTTATTGTGTTAAGGATGTCTCCTAATTTTCCAAACTTAGCTGACAGCTTCTATCATGACTGCTTTTCTGTGTCTTGAGATCATATAGTCAGTCTCTTTTACCTTGTTACTTATGTTAATATATTTTTTAAAATTTAGAACTATTCTTGCATTTCTAAGATAAATACACATTTCATTTTTTTAAAAAGTTCTAAAATAGGTGTGTTAAAATTTAATTTTGAATTAAGCATCTTTGTTTTTAATTGAGATTGGCATATAATCAGTGGTATGATGGTAAATATTTAACAACTTACTCTTCAGGATAAAAGCCCTGGCTTGTAGCTAATGCCAATTTCCATGGTATAAATTACTCCTGCCATAGCAGATTTTGAGCTACTAATGTCACTCAGTGTGGACATGGGAAGAGGTGCACACAGTTGGCTCTCCGGTTCCACCGTACCACTGCATAGCTTTTGTTTTTTATATTGTCTTTGTTTGGTTTGGAGATCAGAGTTATAGTAGCCATATAAAATGTGTTGGAAAGTGTTGCTTCTTTTTTTCTCTTATTTGGAACAATTTATGTATAAATGATGTTATCTTTTTATATATATATATAAATTTATTTATTTTTATTTTTGGCTGCATCGTTGCTGCACACGGGCTTTCTCTAGTTGCAGCTAGCAGGGGCTACTCTGTTGCGGTAAACAGGCTTCTCGTTGCGGTGGCTTCTCTTGTTGCGGAGCACAGGCTCTAGGCGCGCGGGCTTCAGTAGTTGTGGCTCACGGGCTTTAGAGCGCAGGCTTACTAGTTATGGCGCACGGGCTTAGTTGCTCCGCGGCATGTGGGATCTTCCCAGACCAGGGCTCGAACCCGTGTCCTATGCCTTGGCAGGCAGACTCTCAACCACTGTGCCACCAGTGAAGCCCTAGTTATCTGTTTCTTGACAGTTTGATAATATTTATCTGTTCTAAACACTTTCTGAATTTTAGTATGATTTCTTCTTTGACTCATGAGTTGTATAGAAATAGGATTTTAAATTTCCAGTCATGCTTTTAAAAATAAATCCCCTACCCCAATTTTAATTGTCATCGGAGAAGATTGAAGTCAGTCTTTTGGCATTTGTTTTTGTTGAGACTTATTTTGTGGCTCATCAGTCAGTTGTCATGTATTCTGCATATGCTTTTAATGGTTGCACCATATGAAGGGTGTATCTCTAAGATCAAGTTTGTTAACCATGCTTTCAAATCTACATTTAATTTTTTTTCTAGTCTGCTTTTTCTATCATTACAGAGATGTGAGTTAAATCTTCCACTGTCATTTTGAATTTGTTGATTTTGTGTAATTTGATCAATTTTTGCTTTGAATATTTTGAGGCGTTGCTAGTAGGTACACATAAGGCAAATTATTCCTTTTATCATTACAGAATGATCCTCTTTATCCCAAATGGTGTTTTTTTTGTCTAAAAATATTATCCCACTCACAGATTTCTTTTGGTTAGTATTTGTATGATATAGCTTATTCTATCCTTTCAACCTTTCTATTTAAATAGCATATAGTTAGACATATGTTAGACATATGTTGAATCTTCTCACTGTGTCTTCCTTGATTCTTAACTTTCAGATTTTCCATCTCTGTATCTTTCTTTCGTTTTCTGAGTTGTATCCTCAGACATAACTTTTTTACTAATTTTCTCTTAGCAGCATCTGTTCTGACAATTTAACCTTTTCATTCCTCGATGTTATATGTAGACCATTTGTAGTCTTTTTTAAAAATGTTTTAAATTTCTTCTTTCTGGTCTTTAATTACTAAAATATTCTTTACAGATATATTGATTATTAAAATACCCCCATTAAAATATTTAGAATTATGCTATAATTCTTTCAGTGCTCAAAGCCTGTTATATGTAAGGTGTGTGTGTAGCTCTATGCAGTTTTTTAAACCACTTTATTGAGGTGTGTTGACGTACAGAAAGCTGTACACCGTTAATATGTACAACTTGCTGAGCTGGGAGACACGTAGACACCCTTGAAACCACCGCCACAGTCTGTGCCATTAACATGTAAATGTTTCTTCTCACGCTCTTTTTTTTTTTTTTAGTCATTCTTTTATTTATTTATGGCTCTGTTGGGTCTTCATTTCTGTGCGACGGCTTTCTCCAGTTGGCGGCAAGTGGGGGCCACTCTTCATCGCGGTGCGCGGGCCTCTCACTATCGCGGCCTCTCTTGTTGTGGAGCACAGGCTCCAGACGCGCAGGCTCAGTAATTGTGGCTCACGGGCCTAGTCGCTCCGCGGCATGCGGGATCTTCCCAGACCGGGGCTCGAACCCGTGTCCCCTGCATTGGCAGGCAGACTCCCAACCACTGCACCACCAGGGAAGCCCCCTCTCACGCTCTTTATTACTTGTGTGTGTGTGTGTGTGTGTGTGTGTGAGATGAGAATGCTATTAACATACAATCTACCCTCTTACCAAATTTTTGAGTTTCCAGTACAGTATTATTAACTATAGACACTGTGCTGTACAGTAGATCTCTAGGACTTACTCATCTTGTACAACTGAAACTTTGTACCCTTTGACTAATACCTCCCTGTTGCCCCTCCCCGGAGCCCCTTGGCAACACCATTCTACTCTTTGCTTCTATAAGTTTGACTGTGTTAGATTCCACATATAAGTGATACGATGTAGCATTTGTCCTTCTGTGTCTGACTTATCTCACTCAGCATAATATCCTCCAGGTTCCTCAGTGTTGTTGCAACTGGCAGGATTTCCTTCTTTATAAAGGCTGAATCCATTATATGTATATACCACTTTTTTTTAACCACATTTTTTTCCCATTCATCTGTCATTGGGCATTTAGGTTGCTTCCATGTCTTGGCTATTGTAAATAATGCTGCAGTGAACATGGGAGTAAAGATATCTCTTTCAGATCCTGATTTCAGTTCCTCTGGCTCTATACCCAGAAGTGGAATTGCTGGATCATATAGTAGTTCTGTAATTTTTTGAGGAACCTCCACACTGTTTTCCACAGTGTCTGTGTAGCCTTGTATTACCATCACCACAATCAAGATACTCAGCTGTATCATCACAAGACTCCCTGTTTTACCTCTTTATAGCCACACTCAAATCCCCTCCCCTATCCTTGACCCCTGGCAACCACTAATATGTCCATCATTTTATAATTGTTATTTCACAAATGTTACATAAATGGAATCCTGCTGTATGTATGCTGTTGAGATTGGCTTTTTCGCTCAGCACAATTTCCTTGAGGTTCATCCAAGTTGTTGTGTGTATCAGCAGTTTGCTCCTTGTTGTAATATTCCATGGTCTGGATGTACCACAGTTTGTTTAGCCTTCACCCATTGAAAGACATTTGGGTACTTTCCAGTTTGGGGCTATAACTACTGTGAACATTCTAAAATGTTACTACTGTGAACATTCATTTCCCAATTTTTTAATGAAAAATTTCAGGTACCACCTACTGTCAACAAAGTACCTTGGTTCTGTATTGGAATGTTTTCACTATAAACTGTAGTCAATGCAATATATCCATATCCTTAATTATTTTTATGATATTTCTGTGATTTAGATATGAATTAATAGTTTTTATTTTTTGTTTCATTGTTTTTTGGCTTAATTGAAATGAGTCTCTTTGCTTTATGATTCCATTACATGTCCTTTCTTATAGATAGGGAAAACTGGGACTTAGCTTACCCAAGTCAGTCATTAGACACCTTGGGTGTTCTGATCCAACATTTAATATCCTTTTTGACAATGAATACCACACTTTGAAATACAAAGAAAACCACCAAAACCAAAAAAACCCCACGTATCTTTATATGTTTTGGGGAGGAAAGATTGTGACTGACAACTTGTTGAATAAAGTGTACGTGTTAAATATTTGTGTGAATATCCTTTGTTTAGGAAGTCGAGGCACAAGAGGTTCTCAAATTGATAGTCACAGTAGTACTAGCAACTATCATGACAGCTGGGAAACTCGAAGTAGCTATCCTGAAAGAGACAGATATCCTGAAAGAGACAACAGAGATCAAGCAAGAGATTCTTCCTTTGAGAGAAGACATGGAGAGAGAGACCGTCGTGACAACAGAGAGAGAGGTTTGTTGAATGAAATATTATTAAATAGTGACCAACATCGATTGGGAGAATTGTTTTTTTTTTCAACCATTATCAATTTACTTTTTAACAGAGTATCTTTTAAGACTTTTGCTTGTTGACGCATTTTAAATTATTATACTTATTCATATAATCTTCCTTTTTTACTTAGTTTAGGAGAGATTATGTAAATAGCTAGCTACCAGTACCTACTTGGTAACAGAGCAGATACTGAATTAGTAGGTACTTGCATACTGCAAGAGTTAAGGTGCCTTGCTGTATGTCTCTTACCTTAACCAAACAGCTCACAACGTTTTAAAGAATATAGATGCTTGGGTGACATTTCAGGTATTTCTGATTCAGGAGGTAAAGTTTCTCATCTGAGTATCCTGGCCACTCACTCACTAGCTGTGATACACAGTCTTGTAAGGACTGCCAGGGAGAAACAAGAAAAAACTGATGAAGATAGGGCTGGGGGTTGTTTGGAGAAATGTTTTATTCGTGTTCCTTTCTGAGAGTATGTAATACTTGGTTTAGCTCATTTTAAATTCTTGTATATTTTAAGCTAAAAATGTTCTGTTACTCTACTAGATGATCTCTTAAATCAGTTTTAAAAAAAAATAATAAATTTATTTATTTATTTATTTTTGGCTGCATTGGGTCTTTGTTGCTACGTGCGGGCTCTCTCTAGTTGTGGCGAGCGGGGACTACTCTTCGTTGCAGTACGGGGGCTTCTCATTGCGGTGGCTTCTCTTGTTGCGGAGCACGGGCTCTAGGCGCATGGGCTTCAGTAGTTGTGGCACGTGGGCTCAGTAGTTGTGGCTCATGGGCTCCAGAGCGCAGGCTCAGTAGTTGTGGTGCACGGGCTTAGTTGTTCCGTGGCATGTGGGATCTTCCCGGACCAGGGGTTGAACCCATGTCCCCCTGCATTGGCAGGCAGATTCTTAACCACTGCGCCACCAGGGAAGTCCCTTAAATCAGTTTTGAAGCAAGATACTAGAAGGCATTTAAGAAGGGTTATAAGTACTTTCTTTAACAAGCTTTTATTCTGTACAGATTAGGGCCTTTAAACATTTATGACCTTATGAAGGTCTTACTAACCTTGCCTGGTTACTCAAGTAAGGTTTGCTGTAATGCTGAGATTAATATAGTACAAGACTTGATGGAGTAGGGAATTGAGCATTGATGCTTCACAGTGGGCTCAAATTAAATCAAATATTCTTTATAATATTAAGTCAGAGAATGTATATTTTAAATCCTTTTATCTTTCAATATCCGTGAGTTTAGGTATGATAAGAGAATCTATGTTTCATATTTTAGGAGATTTGGGCTAAGAGAAGGGTAGTGATTTTTCCAGTGTTAGAGAAGTAAGTTCTAAAGCTAAAAGTCAAACTCAGGTCTTCTGACTATAAGTCTTATTCCCTTTTTATTTTATTTTACTGTAACTACTTCAATAAATATCAGTTGTATGATTGAAAGAGAAATATATTTTTGATAATGATATATTCTATAAATGTTTATTGAGTACCCATGCACTTTGCTAGGTTTTTGGAGTACAACACTTGTGCTTGTAGAACTTTATAAAGGGGACGATATCCCCCCTGAAAAAAGAAAAGTGATTGTTGGGTGCTGTCAAGGAAACATACAAGGGATCCAGATAGAAATAAAGGATGAGAGGGACCTACTTTATTCAGATAGTGTGCTTATGAAAAATTTGCGATGACATTTATGCAGAGGCATAAATGCAAGGGAAGAAGCTAGCATTGCAAGTATTGGAGGGTAAAAACATTCCATGCAGAGGAAAGAACGTGTGCCGATTCCCTGAGATAGGAAATAGCTTAGTATGTCCTAGAGTTTGAAATAAGATCATTGTGACTAGAGTGTGGTGAGCAAAGGGAGATAGATAAAGGTTGAAGGTAGAGATGTGTTCAGGACCTTGTTCTGTGCTCAGGAATTTAAATCTTCCCGTTAATTCTTCACAGCCTAATTAGGGTACAAATAGACAGTTAAATATGATAAATACTACTACTATATAAAGTTCTGTGAGAGGACAAAGATGCAGACAGAATACTGAGGCAATCTATAAAAGCTTCCTAAAGAAGAGACATCTGAATTAGGGCCTGAAAGATAAATTGGAGTTGGCTAGAAGGAACCATGGAAGAAACACTGCAGGGAGAGGGTGCAGCATGTGCAGACACACAGGACTAAAAGAAACATATGCTTTGGAGTAGTAAAGAATTATGAGGTTGGAGTAGAGGTGTGCTATAATTGGTAGGGAAGGAAAGAAGCTAGGAAGAAGGATGGGTGAGAGACTATAGACCACGTTGTAAATGGCCTAGAAAGTCAGGCTAAAAATTTTGGATTTATTTGCCTTTTTCATTGCCTAGGAGATAAGTGCTTTTAAGCGTTTTGTTTGTTTGTTTGTTTGTTTGTTTAGCAGCTGGAAAAAAATACAGAGTTTTCCTCAAAAAAAGAAAAAGAAAAAAGGTATTGAGTCTGGCAAAAGACTGAAGACAAGGATACCCACCAGTTAGACCATTGATAACATGGGCATCTAAGAAGAGCTGATCAAAGTCTAAGTTAACAATATTAATTTTAGGGATTGAGAGAGGAAATAGAATAAAGAAATATTTTGAGAGTGAAATTGATGGTACTTGAATATGACGGGACTTGGAAAACTCAGAGGTTTCCAGCTGTCATGAATGGGTATACCATTGATTAAAATAAGGAAATACATGAAGAGAAGCACGCTTTTGAAGAACACATTTTTGGGGAAAGATAGGGAAGATAGTTGAGATGTGTTAAAGTGGTGTTCCTTTCCATTTTCTCTGAAGTAAGTAACCTTGTCATTGTGGTTGGGAAAATAGAGTTTTTATTTGTCAAAAAAAGCTTGCCTGAGTAAAGGAGTCTGTTCCCTAACACTGCTATAATCAGGAATTTCAAGTATGAATTGCTATAAGTTGCAGTATTGAATTTGTTTCAGGTTGTTTTGTAATCATTGTGACATTAGTATGATCCCCAAACCAAGAATTCAGACAGTCTAAGACATGAGTGTACAGCCTTCCAGAAATCTAGAGTGCAGTACGATAGAACCATTTTAAATTTAAACTGGTTTCAGCAAAAGTAAAAAAGGATTTAAGAAAATTGACTTCTAGTCCTGATATCCCAAGTATCTACCATCTCTGTGACTTTGACAAATCAACTTCTGACCATAAATTCTAAGAAGAAAAGGGGTAAAGGGGCTGGATAAGGTTTAGCTTTGTTTTGTTTTAGCTTTAAAATTCTGTGAATTTTCATATCTTGATCTAATAAATATGGATAACTCTTATCTTTTTCATCTGTGATAAGAAAGAAAATTCAAATTATTAGATTGAACCCTTCACTAAAAATATCCTAAAATTATTCTGCTTAATAAGTTGATGTCAGAGTTTTCACTTACAAACCTGTTGGCCATATTGTAGTATGCCTTTTATGACTAACTAGTAAACAATACTGTGTAGTGTGAAGATAGAGACATCGCAGTAGCCTAGATCATAGCACAGTGACCTACTTTCAAAAATGGCTATCTCTGGAAAAGTTCATGCCATTTTCTTAGACATCTTTTGATCCCAGACTAATTTCTCAACTGGGCATACTAGGTAGCATGCATTCAGTTTGTGTTTATATGAGTCATGTATTAAAAAAAAAAAAAAAATATATATATATATATATATATATATATATATATATATATAAATGTGATGAGTTATCATTTAACATTTTAAGAAAACAGCGCTTCATCTGAGTAATCAGTTATATGATTAAATAAAATTTTAGTCGATTAGTAGTTAGTTATTAATTATAAATATATATCACTAATATGAAACACTTTTTACATTTGATTATTTCCAGATTGCTAAGCATCAGTACCCTTAATATTCTAGTTTATGATAAATTGATGTTGCAGCAACAAGTATTGACAGATGTTTTGTTCTACTATATTTTCCTCACATAATAGCTGCACTTTGATGTGTATATATTTCGGCCTGAAATTAGAGGTGTGACTTACGAGGGAAATTTTTTTTTTCCTTCAGCTCCTATCTTCTACACCTCCTGCTGCCCCTATCCTTTGCCACCAGTGTTCTCAGGTCCTGCTGGGGGGACAGAGAAGATCAGAGGTGAAGGGTAGAGATGGCAGAAAGTGGGGTTGGAGCAGTGGGCTGGAGGCAGGGTAGGGAGCATGCAGAGAAAGATCAAAGGTGGATCAGTGGGAGGCGGGAGGGGGGTTGATGGGGAGCAGAAAACATGGTAGTTAGAGGGCAAATAAAAATTACCTTTAAGAAAAAGAAATATTCTTAAACATCTAGTGGTGATTATTTGGATGATTAAATTAAAAGTAAATACAGTACCTGATTTATATTTGTTGCCAGTGTGACCCTATACACAGATAAAATGTAAGATTTGCCATACTGTCTTACCAATAGGTTATCTGTGAAATTAATCACTGACAAAACTTGGTTTTCATTGTAGATCAAAGACCAAGCTCACCAATTCGACATCAGGGAAGGAATGACGAGCTTGAGCGTGATGAAAGAAGAGAGGAACGAAGAGTAGACAGAACGGATGATAGAAGAGACGACAGGACTAGGGAAAGAGATCGGGAAAGAGAGCGGGAGCGGGAGAGAGAGAGGGAACGGGAGAGGGATCGGGAGAGAGAGAAAGAAAGAGAACTAGAAAGAGAGCGTGCTAGGGAACGGGAGAGGGAGAGAGAGAGAGAGAAAGAGAGAGACCGGGAAAGAGAGAGAGATCGGGACCATGATCGAGAGAGGGAAAGGGAGAGGGAGCGAGACAGGGAAAAAGAGCGGGAGCGGGAGAGAGAAGAAAGGGAGAGGGAGAGAGAGCGGGAGCGGGAGAGAGAGCGAGAGCGAGAACAACGAGAAAGAGCGAGAGAGAGGGAGAAAGAACGAGAACGCCAGAGGGAGTGGGAAGACAAAGACAAAGGACGAGAGGACCGCAGAGAAAAGCGGGAAGATATCCGAGAAGACAGGAATCCAAGAGATGGACACGAGGAGAGAAAATCAAAGTAAGTGATTGTGAGCCAGTTTTTTACATGTCAGTGAGGAGTTCAGAAAGTTCCATTTAATGCTTCTCAGGGGCCCCTGATATCCTCTTAATTCTTTTTCCTCTCTACATTTTCCTTTATTTTAGTTTTATTTTATGTATTTGGTGTTCAACATCTTTTGAATTGTCTAGAAAAAAATAAGTTTTCTCATTCTACTATTTCTGTATCCAAGGGATATAGTTAATAATTCTTGTTTACTGTTTGATTACAGCCATTTTAAAAAAATTAATTAATTAAGTTATTTATTTTTGGCTGGCTTGGGTCTTTGTTGCTATGCGCGGGCTTTCTCTAGTTGCAGTGTGCGGGGGCTACTCTTACTTGTGGTGCGCGGGCTTCTCATTGCGGTGGCTTCCCTTGTTGCGGCTCACGGGCTCTAGGTGCATGGGCTTCAGTAGTTGTGGCGCACGGGCTTAGTTGCTCCGCAGCATGTGGGATCTTCCCGGACCAGGGCTCGAACCCGTGACCCCTGCATTGGCAGGCAGATTCTTAACCACTGTGCCACCAGAGAAGCCCAATTACAGCCATTTTTGATGGTACATTGGTTTATTTGACTGCTACAGACTTGTTTTTAACAGGAATCCAACCTAAAAGTGGTAGAATCAGTGGGTTTATGTCCCATCATATCCACTTTATAACTAGTTAATGGAGTTGGCTTGTCACCAAGACATAATCCTTGTGCTATTCCTAATAATCCTTTATGAGTTTTGTGTACGTATAAGTCTAGAGTCACTACCCCCAGGCTGCAGAAGCATTCACAGTGTCTGAGAACTGAGGAAATTCTGGAACCACTGCATGGCTAGAAGAGAGATAGAGAGGTATCCTCTCTTGGGTTGTGGAGTTATAGTAGGTTATTGGAATAAAAAGATGTGTCCTTATTATCTTATATATCTGAGAGCATCTTCTCTTTTCTCCTTTCTTTTCTCTCTCTCTCTCTTTTTTTTTTTTTTTAATACCAATAAGAATTTATTTGCTCTGGTATCTGGGAAGTCCAGGGTTAGTTTTTATTTGTTTTGATGTGACTATATCCAGATTCTCAAACAAAGCATAGAGTGGTGTATCTCCACTGTTTTTTTTCTGTATTAGTTTTAGACTCAGAAGGCTTTTACCCAAATGATGGCTAGGATGACCCCAGGGTTATACCTATCAGCTCAGTAGCCCTCTCTGTGCTGGGGCTCTCATCAGTAGAGGAGTTAGATAAGAGAGCTAAGCCAATCACTATAGCCATGAGAAATCTGGACTCTGGTCAATTTTGAGGTTTTATAGACATAAAACCAAACATATCAAAATTAAGAGCTTTTTTTTTTTTTAAATACCAACTAGAATAGAGGGTATATTTAAGTTTGTTAAGACAAACTGGAAATAATTTATATATCTTCAATTTCTTTGCCTCTACCTCTACCTCATTTGCCTCATGGTGAATACACTCTCTGCTTTAGGCTTTTTTCATCATTGCTATTATGGATTTTGGTTATAAACCAACAACGTAGCACAGAAATGGAGGCTTCTTCCATTAGGTCTTGCCTTCCCTTCAGTCTGCAGCCAAGGTTTTCTGTAGTTCACTCTCTCGCTTCCCTCTCCCCACATTAAAAAAAAAAAAAATCTCACATTAACATAAAATTGATAATACCTTTAATACATGCAGGCACACAGTACATATTATTTCTCTTCTCTCCTCTGACCTCTTTAACTCTCTGTCTTCTAAGATTAAAGTTCTGAAATCTTTGTTATTTATTTATTATTATTTAATCCTATGCTTTGATTATATTTTACATGCTTCTGATCTCAGCTTACAGTAGCCAAAATTTCTTCTAGTTTTTCGTGGCTAGACATTCCAAGCATTGACAAGGGCCCCAGAAATTTAGGAGTTAACAGCTCTATAAAATAACTAGTTATATGAGGTTAACATCTTGATGTTTTCATCAATTATATTGTCATCTCAGTAGTTGAATTTATCCAGCACTTTTGTTTTTAACCATGGTTATGAGGAAGGTTTGTTGGATTGACGTAGTATTTATTTTACTCTAATTTTGTTTCTGTAGATACTTCCTTGAAATTAAATTTCGTTTTTTTTGCATGTTTTATATTTTCTTATGTTATCAATTATCTCTTGCTGTGTATCAAACCACATGAGAAGTTAGAAGTTTAAAACAACCACCATTTATTTGGTCATGATCCTGTGGGTTAGCAATTTTGTTTCGGCTCAGCAGAGTGGCTCTTCTCCTGGTCTCACTTGGGATCACTCATGTTTCTCCAGTCAGTCTGGCAGTTCAGCTGGGTCTGAATGACCCAAAATGGGCTCACTCACATGTCTGGCAATTGGTGCTGGCTGTTGCTTAGGGCATCTTCTTTTCTCTTCCATATGACCTCTCATCCTCCAGTAGTCTAAACTTTGCTTTTGCATATGATAGTAGAAACATACCAATAAGGCAAAAGCAGAAGCTGCAAGGCCTCTTGAGTCCTAAATGTCCAAACTTAAACTGTCATTTTCACCACATCTTCCTGTCATAGTAAGTCACTGGGCCAGCCCAGATTCAAAGAATGGGGACAGAGACTGCCTAATGATGGCAGGAGCTTTTGATAAGGAATTGCACAAGCTTGGGCCTGTGAGTTGTCATACTACATCTGGGGTCTCCTTTTCCACCTGGTTGCTCATCTATATCAATGAGCTGTCAAGGAGATAATGTGCTCATGTACTGCAGTGTTTCTCAACTTTTGGCCATAGTATTTACAAACATTGTTAGCTTAAAAAAAAAAAAGTGGTCAAAATTTAACAAAAATACAGGAAAACACTAGAATAACTTAAGTATCCAGAGATATAAATCACTAGTCATTTAAAGTTTAACTGAAGACCAAGAAATATAGTTAACATATGAATTATTTTATTAATTTGTCATCAAGCAGAAGATTTAGTTCTAAGAGATGAGAAGAAATCGATTTTTACAGTGTACCCACAACATGACTGGCACTGGGTTTATGACATAACTAACTTATTGCTTGTTGCAATTTTATGAGATGGACCCCCATTTTTTCGGCTGTTTTCAGATGAGAATGCTAAGAATGACTTCAAGGAATTTACCTAAGGTTGCATAATAAGTAACATGACTAGAAGTTGAACTCAAGTCTTTTTTGACTCCAAAGCCAATACTAGATTTTCTCATTTGGCTTCCCAACATAAGGTATTTCTATACCATAAAAAGGTAAAACTAATGAATAAGTTTCAGTAGAGGGTACATTGATTCCTCTGCTGTATGTTACCACTTTGCAGTAGTTAAATCTGGTGAATTTCAGTGAGTGATTCTACATCTACATGAAAAAAAAAAGAGGTGGTGCCATGTATTTTAAGTCCACAGTTGTAAGTCTTAACAAATGAAGAATTTTATTAAAGATGCTGAATACCCTTCGTATGATATAGATAGCTCTGAGAGTATTGGTTGTTTTTTTTTTTTTTTTTTTTGGTTTTAATTGTGTTCTCTTTATTTTTTGCCAGTGCTACCTTTATTTATTTAGTTTTAATTTTTATTAGAGTATAGTTGATTTACAATGTTGTGTTTCAGGTGTACAGCAAAGTGAGTCAGTTATACATATACATATATCCACTCTTTTTTTTTTTAAGATTCTTTTCCCATATAGGTCATTACAGAGTACTGAGTAGAGTTCCCTGTGCTATACAGCAGGCTCTTATTAGTTGTCTATTTTATATATAGTAGTGTGTATATCTCAATCCCAATCTCCCAATTTATCCCTCCCCACCCTTGTCCCCTGGTAACCATAAGTTTGTTTTCTACAAACTCTACTTCCATTTTGTAAATAAGTTCATTTGAGTGTTATCTTTACTTAGATCTCTAATTGTGATGGGACATTTAAAGTTCTGGATGAAGCAGGAATACACACTTTATTTATTTTTTGAGACCTAAAATTCATAATTTATTGATTACTGGATATTCATTCATTTATATAATAGAAAATTACCATAGAATTTCCATCACTACCATTTTCTCATTCTATTTTTTTTCTGTTTCTTTCTTGCCATACTCCATCACTCTTTTTTTTTTTCTTTTAACATCTTTATTGGAGTATAATTGCTTTACAATGGTGTGTTAGTTTCTGCTGTATAACAGAGTGAATCAGCTATACGTATACATATATCCCCATATCCCCTCCCTCTTGTGTCTCCCTCCCACCCTCCCTATCCCACCCCTCTAGGTGGTCACAAAGCGCCGAGCTGATCTCCCTGTGCTATGCAGCTGCTTCCCACTAGCTTCTGATAGTATTATAATCCTACAATTATACATTCTAGTTACAGCAAAAAATAATAGTAAAAATGTGGTAAAGAAATCTTTTTTATCCCCTGGAATTTTATAAATTACATTTGTCCAATTTAGGAAGCGCTATAGAAATGAAGGGAGTCCTAGCCCTCGTCAGTCACCTAAGCGCCGGCGAGAACATTCTCCTGACAGTGACGCCTACAACAGTGGAGATGATAAAAGTAAGCAGGATCTGTTTTCCACGTCTCTATAGTCATATTCATTTGTAACCACGAGACCATTCTTTCACATCAATAGGAAATGATGAATTAAGATTTAAAATGTTTTCTTGCTCTACTGCCTCTGAATATCTCCCATTGTGACTAAAGTATGTGTTAGAAATACAGTCATTGTACCATAATGGCACTGTTATTTCCTACTAGTTGTAGTAAAGCCATATTTTTATTTTTACTGAAGTTGTTATTTTTAAACTTTTAAAATGAAAAGGGAGAGATTGGTTTATTATTTATAGGTAGCATGCAATATTGTTAACATGGTGAAAGTGTGATTACTTTTATCTTTTTGTATAGATGAAAAACACAGACTTTTGAGCCAGGTTGTTCGACCTCAAGAATCTCGTTCTCTTAGTCCATCCCACCTTACAGAAGACAGACAGGGTAGGTGGAAAGAGGAAGATCGTAAACCAGAAAGAAAAGAAAGTTCAAGGCGCTATGAAGAGCAGGAGTTCAAAGAGAAAGTTTCTTCTGTAGATAAGCAGAGAGAACAGACTGAAATCATGGAGAGCTCAAGAACTCGTTCACAAGACATGATAGGACACCACCCATCTGAAGATCGAGACACATCTGATCGAGCTCATGATGAAAACAAGAAAAAAGCAAAAATTCAAAAGAAACCTATTAAGAAAAAGAAAGAAGATGATGTTGGAATGGACAGGGGTAACACAGAGACAATGTCTGAAGATGGTCAAGTATTTTCACCAAAAAAAGGACAGAAGAAGAAAAGCGTTGAAAAAAAGCGTAAAAGGTCCAAAGGTGATTCTGACATTTCTGATGAAGAAGCAGTCCAGCAGAGTAAGAAGAAGAGAGGCCCACGGACTCCCCCTATCACAACCAAGGAGGAATTGGTTGAAATGCCCAATGATAAGGATGGCACTATGGAGGATCCTCAGAAGAAAGAAGATACAGCGTTCAGTGACTGGTCTGATGAGGACGTGCCTGACCGCGCAGAGGTGACAGAACCAGAGCACGCTGCCACAGCTGCTACTCCTGGAAGGACTCCTTCCCCGTCTTCTCTTCCTCCTCCTCCTCCTCCTCTTGCCACGACGACGACTCCTGCTGCCACCAGCTTCAACACACTGACCACCACCATTTCCACCTCTTCCACCCCAGCCAACACCACCAACACTTTTACCAATGAAGACTCACATAGAAAATGCCACAGAACACGAGTGGAAAAGGTAGAGGCGCCTCATGTTACTATAGAGGATGCACCACATCGCAAGCCAGTGGATCAAAAGAGGAGTAGCAGCCTTGGCAGCAATCGGAGTAATCGTAGTCATACATCTGGCCGTCTTCGCTCCCCGTCCAATGATTCTGCACATCGAAGTGGGGATGACCAAAGTGGTCGAAAGAGAGTACTGCATAGTGGCTCAAGAGACAGAGAAAAAACAAAAAGTCTAGAAATCACAGGAGAGAGAAAATCTAGGATTGATCAGCTAAAGCGTGGAGAACCCAGTCGAAGTACTTCTTCAGGTAATAAAAATGAATTATAATCTAACCACTGTTTCCTATGTTAGTATATTTGTATATTTTGTACAGTTTTATGTTTTGTGCAAATCATAATTTTAAAGTAAATGCTAAATTGGTTACTTTATATGCTGCCTTAAATTTCAAGGAACCTAAAAGCTTAACCATCCCACCAAAATGTTACCTGTTATCACATTACTAGCAGCATTATAGTAGAGGTACATTCAATGAAGTCAGTTTAATATCAGGATTTTAGTAGTATATCTTGGTGGAAGCGCTTACGTATTCAAGTCCTCTCTTGATGCCTAAAATTTTAACCTGCTGGCTCTTCTTCCTGCAACCAGTACTTTCTCTTTTGACCACAGAAAATAAGGTAGGGGGATAGGAAGAGGTCAGATAATGAAATGATCATTTCTGTTACTGCTTAAACACTTTATGTATTTATTTCTTTGAAGATATTTTGTGGTTGTAGTGGAAATAAACAAGGAAACACGCTTTTTACATATTTTAATTAATACTTTGAGTGGTGGAATTTTTCATTAAGATGGGTCCTTTGGATAATTTAAAATAAATATAGAAAAAGATAAATTGTCAGTTTTAAAGGACCTTAAAAATGAAGCCTTTTATTTCCATTTTATCACATGTTAACTCTTTGTATATGGTGTATTTATTTTAGATCGCCAGGATTCAAGAAGCCATAGTTCAAGAAGAAGTTCTCCTGAGTCAGATCGACAGGTCCATTCAAGATCAGGGTCGTTTGATAGCAGAGATAGGCTTCAAGAGCGTGAACGTTATGATCATGAGAGAGAGCGGGAGAGAGAGAGGAGAGATGCACGGCAGAGAGAATGGGAGCGAGATGCCGATAAAGATTGGCCCCGGAACAGGGACCGAGATCGACTACGGGAACGGGAGAGAGAACGAGACAAAAGGAGAGACTTGGACAGGGAAAGGGAGAGGTTAATCTCTGATTCCATGGAAAGGGACAGGGACAGGGACAGAGACAGAAGTTTTGAGAGTCCTCAAATAGAGTCCGTAAAACGCAGTGAAGCAAAACTGGAGAGTGAACATGAAAGAGACCTAGAAGGCACTTCCCGGGACTCTTTAGCTTTGGATAAAGAAAGAATGGATAAAGATCTAGGATCTCTGCAGGGATTTGAAGATACAAATAAAGCTGAGAGAACAGAGAGTATGGAAGGTGAGTGTCACGCCTTTTTGTCTGTTTCAGTGCTCCATTCCTTTTCAGATTTCATAGCAAACAAATACTTCCTTTTGAAAGGTCATCTGATATGCATATTGACTCCATTGTTTTAGGGAAAATAGAGTTTATAAGGAAAAGCCCTATGATACTTAAAAAATGTGTTCCACTCATTAGTACTATCAAGGTAGACTTGGTTCAAATAAGCCTAAATGAAGTAAATGATTACAGTCGTCCCTCAGTCCCTCAGTATCTGCAGGAATGGGTTCCAGAGCCCTCCACAGATAGTAAACTCTGGGGATGCTCAGATCCCTTATTAAAATGACTTCCCGCTCCTAGAATGAGGGACCCCGAGAAGGCCACATCCACCCTTTTGCCCACTCAGAGCCAACCTCAGCTGTATGGACATCCACTCTCTAATCCTTCACCCCTGATAATGCTATACAAGCTGACTTATGCCTCTGCACTCTGAATGGGCTTCCTTCTCTAGCCTTCTCTGTACTTGCTCCTCCCATTGCCTGATAGACCTTTTCCCTTTTATCTTCTCTTACTCAAACCGCAAGTCCCAGTTTATGCATTATTTCCTCTACGAAGCCTTCTCTGCTAAAGGTGCTTACTCTTTCAAATTGCCATAGCACCTTGTTTATACATCTTTAATAGCATCCCTGTGCCATATTATAATTATTTTTCCATAGTTTTCTCACCACTATACTGTACTCCTTTGTTAGGCACCATAGCTTTTCATTTCTTTATCATCAAGACTCTAACAAGGATGCAATAAATGGCTGATGAATGAAAATATGTTCTGCCTGTGCATACATGTTCTGCGTCTTATTCTTTGGTGAATTATAGCCCAGGTTAATAATAGTAATGGGCCCCCTGAAAATTCTCCTGGAAATTCTGCCTCCACGAACTGTCCAATTCTAATACTGGTGCTTACACCATTGTTCTGACATAACCTCTCTACTTCAAGCCCCCAAGAAACTTCTGGGATACTTAGTACATAAGCAGTAATAGTTCATATTCTTCTTATTTGCTGTGTTGTAGCACTAGTCCCAGAATAAAATTCACATTCTTTTAAAACTATAAACATCCTTACATCTTTTGGTTATTTGGTTAGATATATTCCAATACGCCAACTGTTACATATTTTTTCTACTTGACAAAAACATTTCTGCCTCAGTGGTCTTCACATTTTTATCTCAAATTTGAATTTAAATGGCATCAATTTGTGAGCCATAGTACTCTTGGAGGTACAACCTTGGGGTATAATTGAATATAATTGTAACCAGTCATTGTAATCTCTCTCTTGTGATTGGAGTTCGTGCCCTTCATCCCTAAAATATACCATTCATTGGTTGTGATCACAGATAACACAGCATAGAAATTTAGAGGTGAATTACCTATTGTGAAATGGAAAATTTTATCCACTTAAAGTAGGACAATGAGTTTGATAAAGCTTGAAAAGTTAAAAATCCTATTATTTGCATTTATGTTTAGATGTATATCTGTGTAATGAAGTTATTAAAATTGTTTACTTTAGAAGTGAATGGCGGGGGTATGAGGAGATTACTACAGAATTTAATAGAGTAGAAAATTATTAGAATGACTAGAAACATCTCATAGTATATTATATTTTATTTGCTGTAAGTTTTATAAAGCATGCTGTTACATTTTGAAAACTAGTGTTGTAAACTCAGTAAAGTGTATGGATAACACCTGATTAGAAATATTAAGTGTACTGTGTAGTTTTATGATAATTCAAGTTCACAGCTAAGTCACCAGGAGACAAAGCTTTAGCCTAGGTAGTTGAGAAAAGTTGGTAAATAAAGAAATGGAAGGTACGCTAGTGGTTAAAGTTTCAAATAAATTTTACTAATTAGTTTGCAAGTTCTTTAAAATTAATGAGTTTATTTTGATAAAGAAATTAATGCATCCTTTTGAAATTAGATTTCTCTGGACTTAAAGTTTTATTATAAAAAATTAACAACATAATATCAACATTAACATGTTAGTGGTAGATTTTATTTCTCATATTTTAATTGTAATTTTATAACCTATTTTGATATTGCTGTCCATATTGTGTTCTTGCCATTAAAACTAAATTTAATTTTTAAGTTTTCTTTTGGAGTTATCAAGTGTTTTGAATAATTAAGAAATATAGTTTTCAAATAAAAAATGCTTTTCAACTTGTTTTAGTGTGCACAGCTTCTCCTCTTTGGTTTCACTTAGATATCCCTTTCCCTTAACACTCTCTTTGGCATGAAATTAATTTTTCTGTTTAGCAGGAGATGACGAATCCAAGTTAGATGATGTGCATTCGTTAGGATCTGGTGCTGGAGAAGGATATGAGCCAATTAGTGATGATGAACTAGATGAAATTCTGGCAGGTGATGCTGAAAAGAGGGAGGACCAACAGGATGAGGAGAAGATGCCAGGTAATCATTTGCAGAGGTGGTTGAATGTAAGAAATGTTTAATTATGGTATTGTGATAGTCTTTGTTCCCTTTCATGCTGTAAGGATTGATAAAATGCAGTTAGAATTTTCCCATTTCTGTTTTAACTAACATTGAAGGGCCAATAAAATGAAAATTATAGTTAATATGCTCTGCTCATTTTTAAGTAGACATTGCCTATAAATTGGAAAGGGCATTATTTAAAATAGCACAATTGTAAGATTTCCTATCAAACAGTGATTGTCTAGCAGTGTTCTAGATGGTAGGTGTATGGTACAGAGCGTCACAACTGTGCTGCCACAAACCAACTTTTGAAATGACCATTCAGAAATTTACAAAGGTTGAGGTTATATTTGAACACTGTGTATATACTTCTCTCTCAATTTTCTAAATTCAGTAATTATTTCCATTTATAGTACTTTATTCATTGCCAGAGCTTACTCCAGTGACTGTACCATGAAGCAGCCCCCTTCAGTGTTCTTGTTGAATCATCCCAATTAGTTTAATTGTTACTAACAATTTTTTTTAATCATTGTGAGGGTCTTTGCTTTGTTTGGGTATACAGAATATTAAATTCTTATTTTGACTTAATTTGCTCTTATATTTTACAGTGTTTTCTACTCATGTATAATGTATATATGAGTGTTATCTTTATTATTATCAGCTATTAGGTATTTCTGAATAGAACATTATTTTGTTAATTTCCTAAACTGTGACTTATCAGTGGATAGATTATTCTCAATTTTAATCATAGCCACTGCCTGATTCTTAAAGTTATTTCATAATGAATCATTTGTTTTTAAAAGGTAAACTGTGTCTGTGTATGCATGCACACATGCAAACTAAATACACTCCTAGATTTAATTAACCCTTGAAATGATTCTGGTACCAAGCTTCAAAATGTCAGACCTAATCTTAGTGAAATAATGGAGTTCTTTCATTGAGGATCTCTCAAGCAATTTAAATGCATTATTTGTAGGAATGGGTTTGCTTAGGTGTTTGTTTGCTTGCCTTTTTTTTTGGTTTCGGGGTTTTTTATTGAAGTATAATTGACATAACATTAGTTTCAGGTACACAACCTAATGATTTGACATTTGTATACATTGCAACATGATCACCACATTAAGTCCAGTTACCATCTGTCACCATGCAAAGTCACCACATTAAGTCTAGTTACCATCTGTCACCATGCAAAGTTACAAAATTTTTCTTCTTGTGATGAGAACTTTTCAGATATACTTTCTAGCAACTTTTAATGTTGAAATACAATATTATTGACTATAGTTACCATGCTATACATTACATTCCCATGATTTATTTATAATTGCAAGTTTGTACCTCTTGATACCCTTCACACGTTTTGTCTAAACTTCACATTCCTTCCCTCTGGAAGCCACCAATCTCTGTATCTATGAGTTTGGTTTTCTTTTTGTTTGATTCTTTTCGTTTTAGATTCCACATATAAATGAAATGGGGGCGGAGGCACTCGCCTGTGACCTCTTTGCCTCTTTTCTTTTGGTGAGAAAGTTATTTGTTGAGGTCCTTAAGATTTTAAATATTAGTTTTTATAGAAAATCTTTTGTTTTAAGAATATGCCTTTTTTGATTTATATTACTTGTTATTTAATGCTTTCTGTGGCTTGGAATCTGTATTTCTCTACAGATAACAAGAATGTATTTCTTAGTGTAATAAAATTCTGTTCTTTAACTTTTTGTAGATCCATTAGATGTGATAGATGTGGACTGGTCTGGTCTTATGCCAAAGCATCCAAAAGAACCACGAGAGCCTGGGGCTGCACTCTTAAAATTCACGCCGGGAGCCGTCATGCTGAGAATTGGGATCTCTAAAAAGTTGGCTGGTTCTGAACTCTTCACTAAAGTCAGAGAAACATGTCAGAGACTTTTAGAAAAACCCAAAGGTAATTTCGTCCCACTTTGACTATATAATGTTTAATATAAATATTAAGGTGCCTTTGAAAAGGATTCTGTTCTGTTCTCATGTAGCAGTTACAGTATAAGAACTTTTTTTTTTTTTTTTGAGGACTCACTTATTTTCAGTATTTAATCCTCATGGTCAAAGTTCGTTTTTATTTTGAGAAAAATTTAAGCCTACAGAAAAGTTGTGAACATAGCACAATGATCTTACTGTATCAAAGTTACTTTTTAACAGGTAAGTTCTAATGTCAAAGTGCTCAGTGGTTTACCCAGGGCTAAATGAAGTAGAGCCTGGGGAAGTGAACTAGATATTGTTCATATCTAAGCAAATTGGTTATCTTGGCAACCCTTTCCCCTGGGAAATGGGGAATTCTACTCAAATGCAGATGTTTAGGTTGAGCCTTTAACAAAGTGGTTAAGAGCTTAGTCTCTGGGCCAGATGGCCTGGATTCCAACAGGCACACCACTTACTAGCTGTTATTTAATTTATGTGTTACTGTTACCATCTACAAGCTGAGAATAATTACACCACCAAGTCATATGATTGTTAGGAGGAGCAAATGAGTTATTACAAGTAAAACACTTAGAATAGTTTCTGACATACAGTGATGTTCAGTAAATATGAACTGCTATTTAGTTTAAAATATTTTATCGCATTGATATTAGACCTTACTGCTACAGCTTTTCATTCATTATTCCAGAACACTTTTAGTTTATAGGGTCCTTTTTTTTCTGTTTCTCTGGTACCTAGCTTATTATGTTTTGGCAGCTTATTAATACTTTATTAATGGGGAGGAGGAGTGTAAAAAAGGAGGAAAAGAGGTAAAAGGTGACAGCACTAAGATTATTTAATGTTATGTCACGTTCATTAGAGTAAAAGAGTTTAGGAAAAAGAATTGAGCTTCTGCTAATATAAAATTGAAAAAAAATTGTTTTACATGTTTCATGATCCATGTTCTTTCTTCAACTGTTAGCATAAGCAGTAAGACTCTTGATTTTAATATGGCTCAGTATACATAGAATGTATGTGTAAGAAACATAAATTATAATGGTGAATATGTGTTAACCTGACAGATGACCAATGTCTTGAGTTCTTGCCCCACTCTTCCTACTTTGATTGGTTCTGTGATCTTAAGCAAGTAACTCTTGTGGGCATAAAATGATGTAATGAAATCCCTAAGGTCTTATCCACATCTACAGCTATTTGCCCCTGTGACTCTTTTTTTTTAATTTTTTTATTTTTTATTTTAAGGAATTTATAAAATTAACACACATCAAAATGTATCAGGAAAGAAAAGTTGTCAGAGAAGGGTTTGTTCTAAAATAAAATCTCTTGCATTCAGAAGTCAGCAGATTAGAAAAGCAGTATTGAGTTCAATAGTCTTCATTATTTTTCTAGATCATTTTTTTTCGCCAAACTATACAGTCAAAAATTTGGAAAAAATATCAATATGATTTTTCTTCTGCAGTACATCTTTCCTATAGCCTACTTCACAACATTCCCTTGGATGTATAAGCAGTCCCCATAGAAAATAAAGATCCAGCTATGCTCTGTCCTTTTCAATTTTATAAGGCAACTGTTTCAATCCACATACAATAAGAGAAAATAGGAAGAAAAATATTTCCCCCTTAGTTTAAACCTTGCTTGGAAAATGGGCAAGGGTACCAATCATAAATTATGAATAAACTTTAAAATGCAGATGGTAATTCTGTCAAGGTCTATCCAAATCTTCCTAAAGGTTCTCTCTCTCGAACTAGGGGCTAACCTTTTACCATATTCACTTTTTGAATGGGAAAAGCAAGAATTACTCATAGTGTGATGGAAAATCTTTGAGAAGTGCCTTATACTTTAATTTTCAATTCATCCTTTTTTGGTTTGTTTTTTTTTTAACATCTTTATTGGAGTATAATTGCTTTACAATGGTGTGTTAGTTTCTGCTTTATAACAAAGTGTATCAGTTATACATATACATATGTTCCCATATCTCTTCCCTCTTGCGTCTCCCTCCCTCCCACCCTCCCTGTCCCACCCCTCTAGGTGGTCACAAAGCACCATCCCTGTGCTATGCGGCTGCTTCCCACTAGCTATCTGTTTTACGTTTGGTAGTGTATATATGTCCATGCCACTCTCTCACTTTGTCACAGCTTACCCTTCCCCCTCCCCATATCCTCAAGTCCATTCTCTAGTAGGTCTGTGTCTTTATTCCCGTCTTGCCCCTAGGTTCTTCATTGCCCCTATGACTCTTGCTAATGGCATTTCAAGTTAAAATCTATTGCGTAGTTAGCAAAATCAGATTATAGTTTGTCCCTGACTAATGATCACTTACTTTAAACAATGAAAACATACACTGTAAAGAAGGATTTGATTGTTCCTTACCAAGTGGTCCTGTTTTTTGGTGGTATGATAGCTTTGTTAGAGAACTAATATATGATACAGAATATAAGTTCCCTAAGGAATAGGACTTTGTTTTGTTTACTGCTGTATTGTCTAACAATCTATTCTTACTAATTATGCCATTGCCTTGAAAAGTACCTGACACATAGTAGGTATTCAATAAATATTTGTGAAATAACTGATAGTGATTTTTTTCTAATCCATTTGGTCTGTTTCTGTGCCCTAGTGCTGAAGAAAGTATATCTCCACTCCCTATGTAATTTTTAAATTCTAAGGCTTAAAACAGAAAACTTGAATGTGTACTGAAATTTAAATTGCTTTTGTCCAGGTTTTCTGATTATAGTATGATTAAGTTCTTTGAAGCTAAACTTTCCCAGTTATTTTAGTTCCTTTGGTTTACTTGTACTTATATACATGTTTAATCTGTCTCGAGTTATTTGGTGCCGGTCAATTCAAAACCAGGAAGAGACTAAGTTTAGCCATGTTATACGTTCTAGGGAGGTTTGCAAGTGTGTTTTATAGTCTACTGTTGTGAAAGCAGAAAAGATTTAAATAAAAAGTAATTTGTCCTAATGAGCAATTGTCAAGGAAGTGCATGGACTCAATGGAGATTTATTTATTTGTATCTATAGTAGAATGGTGGTGAGTGTTTGGTGCTTTTTTTTTTTAGTAGTGTGCATTATATGACTGTGTCATTGGTTGGCTCAAACATTGGTATGGCTGAATTACCTGAGGAACTGCCTTTTCCCCCAGCTAAGGTATCCTAGTTCCAACTGTGGAGAGTCTGTAGGTCTGGTGGTAGAGCCCTGGCACTGTATTTTTAAAAACTCCTCAGATGATTCTGATAGACATCAAAGTTTGTGAACTATTTTTGAGTTTTTATTTACATTTATTTTTGCTTTTGTTATCAACCTATTCACTAGGTGTATAACGTACCGACTAGGTATATTACATGAGACAGGTTTCTTAATTATCTAATCTCACTATTTATGCTCTGCAGTTCAGGAAATGAAATATGTAATGCAATTCCATTAATTCTCAAATGTCTGTTTTGTTTTTACCTAGGTGTTATTTACTGTTTCCCTTTGTGGGCTCTAGCAATAACCTGTTTGATCATGTTGCTATAGAAACACTACCTGATACCATTCATACTCTTGGCCAACTCCTGGAACGTTAACTTTGAAATTACTACTCTTTCTGTTATTTATTTAGAGTAATGACTGACCCTATTCTGTAAATTTTGATTTCTTGTCTGTTTTTAACTCAATCTCTATTTTTATTAAGTGTTTTCTCCCTACTTTGCATGTTATGACTTAAAACTAAGTGATTTTTGATACATTGTCCCAGGTTTTTACAGTGACCAAATATTGGATAAAATTTGTAGGTTATCTAACAAACATCTAATCACTTTCCTAAGTTTTTTAGGGTTCACAGAATGTAGTCACATTACTACATTTGAATCTTGCCATAATAAAGTCCTGAATCTAGAACTTTTAGTAGTTGATGGTACGCAATATATTGAATTTGACTTTACTGATTCTTAACTTGAACTTTTTTCCCATAGTTAGTAATCTGTGTCTAAATTCTGTCTCCCAATTCTGCTTTTCTTATATCTTAAAGTGGCTATCAGAGTATTTATTTTTGTTTGAGCCTAGCACCAAAACTACATTTTGGAGTTCTCTCACAGAGAATCTATTGCCTTTAATATGAAATAGTTTTCACCACTGTTGGTAACTTTGATAAAGTATAGATAAACTTAGTATAGATAGACTTTGTGGAATATTCATCTAAGCAGTTGATAACACTTCTATTTTCAGAAACCTTAATGTGTGTTTTTTATTGAAAGATGCAGAAAATCTTTTTGAACATGAATTGGGGGCTCTCAACATGGCTGCATTACTACGAAAAGAGGAAAGAGCAAGTCTTCTTAGTAATCTTGGACCATGCTGTAAAGCATTATGCTTCAGGCGGGATTCTGCAATCCGAAAGCAGCTTGTTAAAAATGAGAAGGTACTGTTGTTTCCTTAGAAAAATTGGAACATGTTTGTTGAGTAGTATGGATGACATATTCTTCATTTGATTGCTTTAAGGTGAAATTAAGGTCTCATTATCTGCTTTTATTAGTTTGGTTTCCCAGTCTCTTACACATATAAAAGAATTTTATTAGAATTTATAGTACTTTTTATTTTACTTTAATAGTTTTGAATAACATTTGTTTTGAATAACAAATTGTTATTGGTACTGGAAAAAAATTTTAAATAGTCTATTCCTGTGAAATATTTTTCATTTGCATAGTTTCTTTAGATAATGAAATATACTAGAAACTTATTTAAATTGAAGGTCAAGGGAAAAAATTTCCCAGATACAGAGTGGTGAGGAGATTATATAGTGTTTATGAGAATATACCAAATTGAAGAGAGGAAATAAACACAAGTGATTATATGTAAACATTTACTTGAAGAATAAAGGAAATTGAAACTCAGCTTATTTTCTGTTTGGTTCAGGTAAGGAACCCCAGTTGAGAAAGACAACAGAGGAATTTTTTTGAATGATGAAACTTCTGATTGCGGTCATGGTTACTTGAATATATACATGAGTGAAAACTCACAGAACTACACATAAAAAGCTAGTTTTACTGTATCACATCTTATATTTTTTATAATGCAAATGTGGTCAAGGCATCACTCTTCCTTTAAAGATCCTAGAAGAGAAATAGCAGAATGCTGGAGATATTCAAATCTTTATTTCATTATACACATGGTTGGAGAACATTAACAAAATTTTATGACAATAACTTTCAAAACTGCAAATGTAGCTTTAAGTTCCAATAATAATAGAGATCTACATCTTAGAACAAAGGAGGTAGTAGTTTCTCAGTGGACTGCACTGATCAGCTGTCTTCTGGAGAATTTGTTCAGTTCTGGAGCCTACATCTTATGGCATATCACCAGACCAGTAAGGAGTATGGAATGTTCGGTGCTTCTCTTCAGAGAATTGATTGTCATGTGAAAGTAAGACTGAATTAGTGTGTAGCTCCATAGAAGAGATTTTATTTCAAAATGTGGAAGAAATAGTACTGTTCAACAATAGAATGTGCAATGTGTTTTTCGTTGTTTTGTTTTGTCATTGGAAATGATGAAGTAAAAACTACTTGATTACCTGTCAGGGATTGTTGAGAAGATTCCTACTTTAAGCAACAAGTTAGACTAGGCGCCCTCTAAAGATTGCTTTCTTTTCTAAGATTCCTCGAGTCTGCAAACATTTCTTAATTTTGCTTTTAAATATCCAATACAGCTAATTTAATATTCATTGCAAACTAATTTTTCTTATAACTGATATTTTTGTTAGCAGTTAACCTGTCTTTTCTACTGTCAGTCAACTAATAATGTACATGTTTAATTTGTTTTTGTTTTCTCCAAATAGGGCACCGTAAAACAAGCTTATACAAATGCTCCAATGGTAGACAATGAACTCTTACGACTGAGTCTTCGATTATTTAAGCGGAAGACTACTTGCCATGCCTCAGGACCTGAAAAGACTGAAGATAATAAACTCTCACAGTCCAGTATCCAACAGGAACTGTGTGTGTCTTAAGACTGAAGTCCAGGCACATTTTCGGTACTATTTCCCTTCATCAGTGCATATTCTTTTTCAAAGTTCTTTGGTTTGACAAGTGTTATTAGTGACAAAGTCAGAAAAGACATCAGCCATGCTAAAAGAGTGACAAACTTTAAGTAAGTTAAAGACACTAGTTTGGCTAACAAGATTTTACAAAAATTTTTACACAGTACTTGATTGATGATTGATTGATACTCATGCAAAATAATGTGAAGGCATCTAGATTTAGTAGTTTATTCTGTACCTTTTGTTAAAACAGAAGACTTTGAAAACGGTCGTCCCTGCTCTTCCAGGCTACACAGATTTTTTTATGAAATGGAGCCACTGATTTATGTACTGGATCATCCTTATAGAAACTGCGATTTTCTCCAGAAACAGTGTGTTCACCAAATGAACACACACGCCATGCACTGCTGTGCTGCACAGGACACAGAAAGGGGGGCTGGGCCTGCATGCTGTGTGTAGGCAGGAGCAAGCCACAATCCTGTTCTCCTTTCTAAAATTGTGACAAAACTACTTAATGGCTCTTTGGTTTTTTTAATATATGTGCATTGTTACAATGTATATTGGATATATTTCGAGTCTGAATGGTTTTGTTTGTTATCAGAGACTGTTGACTATTTTTATTTTTAATAAATGTACCTTCCCTTTTCTTGTTGTAGATTTACTGTGCTCTTCATTAATCTTACTCCTGATGTTCTAAAACATTTGTCATCAACATTACATGTTTCATACTTCAGATAGATATTTTACTGCTGAAGTTATTATTGGACAGCTGTGAATAATGCAATAATATTTGAGGATGTGCTTCAAGTATAGCTCAGTAATACTTGAAACAAACCAAGAGTTAACCAACTTATGTAATCTGAGCTTTAAAATCCTACCATCATACTTTTCAGAGCTATAACCTTTGATTACATTAACCTGCCTCCAGATACAGAGTGGTGAGATTATATAATGTTTATGAGAATATACCAAACTGAAGAGAGGAAATAAATACAAGTGATTTTACATAAGCATTTACTTGAAGAATAAAGGAAATTGAAACAGATTATTTCCTGTTTGGTTCAGGTAAGGAGCCCCAGTTGAGAAAGACAACAGAGGAATTTTTTTTGAATGATGACACTTCTGATTGTGGTCATGGTTACTTGAATATATACATGAGTGAAAACTCACAGAACTGTACATAAAAAGCCAGTTTTACGTATCACAACTTACTTATAAGATATTTTTTATAATGCAGATGTGGTCAAGGCATCTTCCTTTAAAGATCCTAGAAGAAAAATAATATATAAAACAATTTACTTTTTATAAATTATAATATATCTGCTTTATTTTGTATGTACATATTTATCTCATGAAGTGGACTCTTAGAAGGATTTGAAATGGACTCCAAACTGCAGAATTTGTGGGCAGACAGTAATAATAATAATGAAGGAAACCAATGAAAATTGTAATTTGATGATTGCCTTTCACAGGTTTGTGTTAAAACTGTAATCCTGTTACCTGTCTCAGTAGTTGTGTATCCTTTTCCTACAGGTAACCTAATGTTACTGGTTGAAAGGTTATATTCATTTCAAGAAACATTCACTGTGAACTTAATTTTTACAAAATACTTACCCAGCAAAGGAAACAGTCTTATTTCCAAATGACCTGGAAAGCTTGTATAAGAAAATTACCTTCTTGGTTTTTGTTTTGCTACTTGTAAACAAAAAGATTCAGGTGTGTTTCCTCTTCCAATTGGTAAATGTTTTGAATAAAGAAAAAAAAGATAAAATTCTTTAATGACCTGGAGAATGAATAACCTTTAGAAAACTACTTCCTGTTTTAGTGGATAATATCATTCTCTGTAGCATAAAGATTTAAAGTCATAGAACCTCTAATATTAGTTCCAAGAATTGTGGAGTATAACAGAAATAATGGTTTTCCTGTTTTGTGCACTGACTTTAGGAATATTTCACAAGTTATTTCTTTACAGAAATGAAAACTCTGTAGGTAAGTTTGCCATATAGTCAGATCTGTTGCCATTTTAGTTTTGAATATCTTTTTGTTAGGTTGTAAAAGAAAATGTTAAAACTGTTTGCTTAGTCACAGTATTCAGAGCTTTATGCTCCCAGTGGGAATGTCCTGTTAAGTCTCATAATTTTTAAAAATTCAAACATTCTGTGTATTGCTAATCATATACCCATAAAGTTCTTCTAAAGCAAATCTTTTTGTTGAATTTTCCATAAAAGCTCTTGGACCATAAAGTCTCAAACCAGTATTCCTGGAAACATCTTCCGATCTATAAATTGTTAGTACAGTTAATGGTCTTCTGTCTCATAACTGATGATGAAGTTTGTCCATTTGCCATAACTGCACAAGTGGACTCCAGCTGCTAGTGATAAGGAGTTGTCTGTCTATAGAAAAGGCAGAGTTATGTCTGCCATCCAAAGTAAATAAAATGGGAGTTAACAGATACTTATATTTTGTTGAGTCAGTTGTTTGATTTTTTGTTTTGTTTTTGGCAGATGTCCTCACTATTTAGTAAAGTCTTATACTAAACTTATAATAGTTGGTAACTTCTTCACAAAAATTTGTAACTATACTCAAGTAGTACCTTAATATGTTAAAATCTGACCCATCACTTCTCTTTATTCTGATCAGTAACTGCAGGTTACTGTCCCCATCCTTCCCCATGACCACTTATGAGACTTTTCCTTATTAATTTGAAAATCTGTGGCATCAGCAGAACATCCCACATTATTCCTTACTGTAAGGTTAAGGTAAATAGTATCTATATTGTCAATGATGCTTTTAAATCTCAGAAAGAAAAGCCAGCATCTGAACCTCAATTTGTTATTTTAAAAGGTGTATGGGTTCCAGCACAAGATAGCTACATAGGAGGATCCTAAACTCACCACCTCCCACGGCCACACTGAATCTACAGCTACATATGGAACAATTTCCTCTGGACAAAACCCAAAACTAGCTGAGAGACTCCTACAAGGAAGAACCCACATCTAAGCTAGTAGGAGAGGCTGAGACAAAATCTCACCATAAACCCCACTCTCAGTATGGAGACCCCCAATCAAGAGGGAACTTGCAACCCTGAGGTTCTCCCTGAGGAGTGAAGGGTTTGAACCCCACATTTTGCACCCCAACTTTTAAAACTTGCCACTGAGAGACAAGCCCTGCAAACAACAACATAAAGAGACCCACACTGAGACATGTTGTAAAGTTCAAGTTAAAGACAAGGAGAGTATCTTAAAAGCAGCAAGAAAAAAAACAACTTGATACCTATATAGGAACTCCTGCATGATTATCAGCAGATTTTATCAACAGAAACTTCGCAGACGAGAAGGGAGTGGCATGATATAGTCAAACTGCTGAAAGGAAAAAACTGCCAATCAAGAATTCTCTACCTGACCAAGTTGTCCCTCATAATTAAAGGAGAGAGAGAGTTTCCTAGACAAGAAAAGCTAATGTTGTTAATCACCACTGGACTGGCCTTACAAGAAATGTTAAAGGGACTTCTTTAATCTGAAATGAAGGGGTGCTAATTACTAACAGGAAAACATATGAGAGTACAAATCTCACTGGTAAAGGTAAATGTATGGTAAAATTCAGAAAAATCTAATATAACAGTGATGGGTTAATTACTTATAAGGCTAGTATGAAGGTTAAAAGACAAAATTACTAAAAATAACTATAGCCATAATGATTTGTTAATGGATATACAAGATAAAAAAACAAATTTTAACACTAAAATAAAATGGTGGGGATTAAATGTAGAGCTTTAGGTTGAGTTGATACTTATGTTTTTATCCACTTAAAATGGACTATGATAAATAAGTGTTGTAAGCCTCATGGTAACCACAAAGCAAAACCCTATAATAGATTCACAGAAGATAAACCTGAGCATACCACCACAGAAAATCATCAAATTACAAAGAGAGAAGAGGAAAAAAAGGAATTACAAGACAGCCAGAAAGCAATTTAACAAAATGGCAATAAGTACATACCTATCAATAATTAGATTATACATAAATAGACTAAATTCTCAAATCAAAAGACATTGAGTGGCTGAAAGGATAATAAAAACCAAGACTCATCTAATATGCTGCCTACAAGAGATTCACTTCAGATGTGTGGACACACACAGACTGGAAGTGAAGGAATAGCAAAAGATATTCCATGCAAATGGAAACCAAAACAAAGTTAAAGTAGCTATACTTATATCAAACAAAATAGACTTTAAGACAAAAACTGTAGTAAGAAGCAAAGATGGTCACTGTATAATGATAAAGGGGTCAATCCAACAAGAGGATATAATATTTTACAATACTTATGTACCTGACAGAGAACCTAAATAAAGCAAATATTAACAAACCTACAGAGAGAAATTGACAGTAATACAATAATAGTAGGGGACTTTAATATCCCATTTCCATCAGTGGATAGATCATACAGATAAAAATTAATGAAACATTGACCTTAAAAGGACATATTATACCAGATGGACTTAGAAACATATACAGAACATTCCATCCAAAAGTAACATTCTTCTGAAGTACACTTGGAATATTTCCAGGATAGATCATATGTTAGGCCACAAAAAATCTTAATAAATTTAAAAAAATCAAAATCATATCAATCATCTTTTCTGACTTACAATGGTATGACGAGAAATCAGTTGTAAGAAAACTGGAAAATTCACAAGTATGTGTAGGGAGGCTACTGGATGACCAATGTGTCAGAGAAGAAATCAAAAGAGAAAATTTAAAAACCTTGAGACAAATGAAAATGGAAATACAACATACCAAAAGTTATGGGATATAGCTAAGCAGTTCTAAGAAGGACATTCATGGCAATAAATCCCTACATTAAGAAACATGAAAGACCTCAAATATAAAACATAAATTTACACCTCAAAGAACTAGAAAGAGGACAACAAACAAACCCCAGAATTAGTAGAAGGAAGGAAATAACAAAGATCAGAGCAGAAATAAATGAAATATAAATTTAAAAGCCAATAGAAAAGATCAATGAAACTAAGAGCTGGAGGGTTTTTTTTGAAAAAAATAAAATTGACAAACCTTTGGCAAGACTCACCAAGAAAAAAGAGAAGATTCAAATAAAGTTAGAAATGAAAAAGATGTTACAACTGATACCACAGGAGTACAAAGGATCATAAGAAACTACTACAATTATTCAGCAGCAAATTGGACAACCTATAGGAAATGGACAAATTCCTAAAAACATACAATTTTCCAAGACTGAGTCATGAAGAAACAGAAAATCTGAACAGACTCATACTAGTAAAGACATTGAATCATTAAGTAAAACCCTCCCAATGAAGTCCAAAAGTCCATGACCAGAAGTTTTCACTGATGAATTCTACCAAACATTTAAAGAATTACTACAAATCCTTCTCAAACTCTTCCAAAAAAATACAAGAAGCAACACTTCCAAATGCATTTTATGAGGCCAGCATTACCCTGATACCAAAACCAAAATAGGACACCACAAGAAAATTACAAGTCAATATCCCTGATGAACATAGTTGTAAAAATCCTCAGCAAAATATCAGAAAACCAAATTTAACAATATATAAAAGGATCATACACCTTGACCAAATCATTTATTCTAGGGATGCAAGGATGGTTCAACATCAGAAAATCAATCATTGTGATGCACCCCATTAACAAAATGAAGGATAAAAAAGTATATGATAATCTCAATAGATGCAGAAAAAGCATTTGACAAAATTCAACATCCATTCATGATAAAAACTCTCAACAAAGTTGGTATAGAGAGAATATACCCTAACATACTAAAGGCCATATATGATGTGCCCACAGCTATCATACTCAATGGTGAAAAACTGAAAGCTTTTCCTCTAAGATCAGGAACAAGACAAGAATGCCCACTCTCACCACTTTTATTCAACATAGTATTGGAAGTCCCAACCAGATCAGTTAGTCAAGAAAAAGAAAAGTCATCCAAATCAGAAAGAAGTAAAACTCACTATTTGCAGATGACATGATACTATATAGAGAAAACCCTAAACTCCATCAAAAAACTATTAGAACTAATAAATGAATTCAGTAAAGTTGCAAGATACAAAATCAGTGTGCAATAATCTGTTGTGTTTCTATACACTAACAACAAACTAACAGAAAAAGAAACTAAGGAAAACAATCCCATTTATCCATTTATAATTGCATCAAAAAGAATAAAATACTTAGGAATAAATTTAAGCAAGGAGGTGAAAGACCTGTACACTGAAAACTATAAGATAATGATGAAAGAGACTGAAGATATAAATAAATGGGAAGATAATCCACATTCATGAGTTAGAAGAATTAGTGTAAAAATGTCTATACTACCCAAAGGAATCTACAGATTCACTGCAATCCCTATCAAAATTCCGATGGCACTTTTCACAGAAATAGAACAAACAATCCTAAAATGTGCATGGAACCACAAATGACCCCAAATACCAAAGCAAATCTTGGAAAAAAAAATAGTAAAGCTATAGGCATCATACTCCCTGGTTTCTAACAATATTATTGTACAAATCTATGGAAATTAAAACAGCATGGTATTGGTATAAAAACAGACATGTAGATCAATGGAACAGAATAGAGACCATAAATAAACCCATGCATATATGGTCAGTTAATATATGACAAAGGAGTCAAGTATATACAATGCGGAAAGGACAGTCTCCTCAATAAATGAGGCTGGGAAAACCAGACAGCCACATGCAAAAGAATGAAACTGGACCATTATCTTACACCATAAAAAAATTTAACTCAAAATGGATTAAAGACTTGAATGTGAAACCAGAAACCATAAAACACATAGAGGAAAAAATAGGCAGTAAGGTCCTTGACATCAGTTGGCAGTAATTTTTTGGAACAACAAAGCAAAGATAAAAAAAGCAAAAAAAAAAAAAAAAAGAAGAAGAATAAACAAGTGGGACTATATCAGACCAAAAGCTTCTGCACAGCAAAGGAAACCAACAACATGAAAAGGAAACCTACCAAATGGAGAAAATATTTGCAGATCATATATCTGGTAAGAGGTTAACAACCAAAACATATAAAGAACGTACAGGACTCAAACCAAAAATCTCACACAGAAAAAAAACCCCAAACAATCCCATTATAAAATGGGCAGAGGATCTGAACAGACATTTTTCCAAAGACGACACACAGATGGCCAACAGGTACATGAAAAGGTGTTCAACATCACTAATCATCAGGGGAATGCAAGTCAAAACCACATGATATTACCTCACACCTGTTAGAATGGCTGTTCTCAAAAAGACAAGAAACAACAATTGTTGGTGAAGATGTGGAGAAAAGGAAGCCATTTTGCACTGTTGGTGGGAATGTAAATTGGTGCAGCCACTATGGAAAACAGTATGAAGGTTCCTCAAAAAACTAAAAATAAAATTACCATATGATCCAGCAATTACACTTCTAATTATTTATCCAAAAAAAAAAAAAACACACACACACAACTAACTGTTGAACAATCATCAACAGGAAGACACTGGAACTCACCAAAAAAGATACCCCACATCCAAAGACAAAGGAGAAGCCACAGTGAGATGGTAGGAGGAGCGCAATCACAATAAAATCAAATCCCATAACTGCTGGGTGGGTGACTCACAGACTGGAGAACACTTATACCACAGAAGTCCACCCACTGGAGTGAAGGTTCTGAGCCCCACGTCAGGCTTCCCAACCTGAGGGTCCGGCAACAGGAGGAGGAATTCCTAGAGAATCAGACTATGAAGCCTAGTGGGATTTGATTGCAGGACTTCGACAGGACTGGGGAAAACAGAGACCCCACTCTTGGAGGCCACACACAAAGTAGTGTGCACATCGGGACCCAGGGGAAGGAGCAGTGACCCCATGGGAAACAACCAGACCTACCTGCTAGTGTTGGAGGGTCTCCTGCAGAGGCGGGGGGTGGCTCTGTCTCACCGTGAGGACAAGGACGCTGGCAGCAGAAGTTCTGGGAAGTACTCCTTGGCATAAGCCCTCCCAGAGTCCACCATTAGTGCCACCAAAGAGCCCAGGTAGGCTCCAGTGTTGGGTCGCCTCAGGCCAAACAACCAACAGGGAGGGAACCCAGCCCCACCTGTCAGCAGACAAGTGGATTAAAGTTTTACTGAGCTCTGCCCACCAGAGTAACAGCCAGCTCTACCCAGCACCAGTCCCTCCCATCAGGAAACTTGCTCAAGCCTCTTAGATAGCCTCATCCACCAGAGGGCAGACAGCAGAAGCAAGAAGAACTACAATCCTGCAGCCTGTGGAACAAAACCCACATTCACAGAAAGACAGACAAGATGAAAAGGCAGAGGGCTATGTCCCAGATGAAGGAACAAGATAAAACCCCAGAAAAACAACTAAATGAAGTGGAGATAGGCAACCTTCCAGAAAAAGAATTCAGAATAATGATAGTGAAGATGATCCAGGACCTCGGAAAAAGAATGGAGGCAAAGATCGAGGAGATGCAAGAAATGTTTAACAAAGACCTAGAAGAAATAAAGAACAAACAAACATAGATGAACAATACAATAACTAAAATGAAAACTACACTAGAAGGAATCAAAATCAGAATAACTGAGGCAGAAGAATAGATAAGTGACCTGGAAGACAGAATGGTGGAATTCACTGCTGTGGAACAGAATAAAGAAAAAAGAATGAAAAGAAATGAAGATAGCCTAAGAGACCTCTGGGACAACATTAAACGCAACAACATTCGCATTATAGGGGTGCCAGAAGGAGAAGAGAGAGAGAAAGGACCAGAGAAAATATCTGAAGAGGTTAGAGTTGAAAACTTCCCTAACCTGGGAAAGGAAATAGCCACCCAAGTCCAGGAAGAACAGCAAGTACCATACAGGATAAACCCAAGGAGAAACACGCCAAGACACATAGTAATCAAATTGGCAAAAATTAAAGACAGAGAAAAATTATTGAAAGCAGCAAGGGAAAAATGACAAATAACATACAAAGGAACTCCTATAAGGTTAACAACAGATTTCTCAGCAGAAACTCTACAAGCCAGAAGGGATTGACATGACATATTTAAAGTGATGAAAGGGAAGAACCTACAACCAAGATTACTTGACCCGGCAAGGATCTCATTCAGATTCGATGGAGAAATCAAAAGCTTTACAGACAAGCAAAAGCTAAGCGAATTCAGCACCACCAAACTAGCTCTACAACAAATGCTAAAGGAACTTCTCTAAGTGGGAAACACAAGAGAAGAAAAGGACCTACAAAAACAAACCCAAAACAATTAAGAAAATGGTGATAGGAACATACATATCGATAATTACCTTAAACGTGAATGGATTACATGCTCCAACCAAAAGACACAGGCTCACTGAATGGATACAAAAACAAGACCCATCTATATGCTGTCTACAAGAGACCCACTTCAGACCTAGGGACACATACAGACTGAAAGTGAGGGGATGGAAAAAGATATTCCATGGAAATCAATACTCAAACGGAAATCAAAAGAAAGCGGGAGTAGCAATACTCATATCAGATAAAATAGACTTTAAAATAAAGAATGTTACAAAAGACAAGGAAGGACACTACATAATGATCAAGGGATCAATCCAAGAAGATATAACAATTATAAATATATATGTACCCAACATAGGAGCACCTCAATACATAAGACAACTGCTAACAGCTATAAAAGAGGAAATTGACAGTAACACAGTAATAGTGGGGGACTTTAACACCTCACTTACACCAATGGGCAGATCATCCAAACAGAAAATTACTAAGGAAACACAAGCTTTAAATGACACAATAGACCAGATAGATTTAATTGATATTTATAGGACATTCCATCCAAAAACAGCAGATTACACTTTCTTCTCAAGTGCACACAGAACATTCTCCAGGAGAGATCACATCTTGGGTCACAAATCAAGCCTCAGTAAATTTAAGAAAATTGAAATCATATCAAGCATCTTATCTGACAACAATGCTATGAGATTAGGAATAAATTACAGGGAAAAAACCGTAAAAAACACAAACACATGGAGGCTAAACAATACATTACTAAATAACCAAGAGATCACTGAAGAAGTCAAAGAGGAAATCAGAAAATACCTAGAGACAAATGACAATGAAAACACGATGATCCAAGACCTATGGGATGCAGCAAAAGCAGTTCTAATAGGGAAGTTTATAGCAATACAAGCCTACCTCAAGAAACAACAAACATTTCAAATAAACAATCTAATCTTACACCTTAAGGAACTAGAGAAAGAAGAACAAACGAAACCCAAAGTTAGTAGAAGGAAAGAAATCATAAAGATCAGAGCAGAAATAAATGAAATAGAAACAAAGAAAACAATAGCAAAGATCAACAAAACTAAAAGCTGGTTCTTTGAGAAGATAAACAAAATTGAAAAACTCTTAGCCAGACTCATCAAGAAAAAGAGGGAGAGGACTCAAATCAATAAAATTAGAAATGAAAAAGGAGAAGTTACAACAGACACCTCAGAAATACAAAGCATCCTAACAGACTACTACAAGCAACTCTATGCCAATAAAATGGACAACCTGGAAGAAATGGACAAATTCTTAGAAAGTTATAACCTTCCAAGACTGAACCAGGAAGAAATAGAAAATATGAACAGACCAATCACAAGTAATGAAATTGAAACTGTGATAAAAAAATCTTCCAACAAACAAAAGTCCAGGACCAGAGAGCTTCACAGGGAAATTCTATCAAACATTTAGAGAAAAGCTAACACCCATCCTTCTCAAATTCTTCCAAAAAATTGCAGAGGAAGGAACACTCCCAAGCTCATTCTATGAGGCCACCATCACCCTGATACCAAAACCAGACAAAGATACTGCAAAAAAAAGAAAATTACAGACCAATATCACTGATGAATATAGATGCAAAAATCCTCAACAAAATACTACCAAACAGAATCCAACAACACATTAAAAGGATCATACACCATGATCAAGTGGGATTTATCGCAGGGATGCAAAGATTCTTCAATATACGCAAATCAATCAATGTGAGACAACATATTAACAAATTGAAGAATAAAAACCATATGATCAGGGGGAGCTTCAAGATGGCGGAGGAATAAGACGTGGAGATCACCTTCCTCCCCACAAATACATCAGAAATACATCTACATGTGGAACAACTCCTACAGAACACCTACTAAACGCTGGCAGAAGACCTCAGACCTCCCAAAAGGCAAGAAACTCCCCACGTACCTGGGTAGGGCAAAAGCAAAAAGAAAAAACAGAGACAAAAGAATAGGGATGGGACCTGCACCAGTGGGAGGGAGCTGTGAAGGAGGAAAGGTTTCCACACACTAGGAAGCCCCTTCGTGGGCGAAGACTGCAGGTGGCGGAGGGGGGAAGCTTCGGAGCCACAGAGGAGAGCGCAGCAACAGGGGTGCAGAGGGCAAAGCGGAGAGGTTCCCGCACAGAGGATCAGTGCTGACCAGCACTCACCAGCCCGAGAGGCTTGTCTGCTCACCCGCCAGGGCGGGCGGGGGCTGGGAGCTGAGGCTCGGGCTGCGGTCGGATCGCAGGGAGAGGACTGAGGTTGGCTGCGTGAACACAGCCTGAAGGGGTTAGCGCACCACAGCTAGCCGGGAGGGAGTCCGGGAAAAGTCTGGAGCTGCCGAAGAGGCAAGAGACTTTTTCTTGCCTCTTTGTTTCACGATGCGCAAGGAGAGGGGATTCAGAGCGCCGCCTAAACGAGCTCGAGCCGCGGTTATCAGCACGGACCCCAGAGACGGGCATGAGATGCTAAGGCTGCTGCTGTCGCCACCAAGAAGCCTGTGTGCGAGTGCAGGTCACTATCCACACCTCCCCTCCCGGGAGCCTGTGCAGCCCGCCATGGCCAGGCTCCCGTGATCCGGGGACAACTTCCCCGGGAGAACGCACGGCGTGCCTCGGGCTGCTGCAATGTCACGCTGGCCTCTGCCGCCGCAGGCTCGCCCCGCATCCGTACCCCTCCCTCCCCCCGGCCTGAGTGACCAGAGCCCCCAAAGCAGCTGCTCCTTTAACCCCGTCCTGTCTGAGGGAAGAACAGATAACCTCAGGTGACCTACACGCAGAGGCGGGGCCAAATCCAAAGCTGAACCCCGGGAGCTGTGTGAACAAAGAAGAGAAAAGGAAATTTCTCCCAGCAGCCTCAGGAGCAGCAGATTAAATCTCCACGATCAACTTGATGTACCCTGCATCTGTGGAATACCTGAATAGACAACAAATCATCCCAAATTGAGGAGGTGGACTATGGGAGCAAAGATATATATATATTTTTCCCTTTTTCTCTTTTTGTGAGTGTGTATGTGTATGCTTCTGTGTGTGATTTTGTCTGTATAGCTTTGCTTTTACCATTGGTCCTAGGGTTCTGTCTGTCCGGTTTTTTGTTTGTTTGTTTTACTTTTCTTCCTTTATCTTCTTTCTTTTCTTTCTTTCTTTCTTTTTCTTCCTTTCTTTTTCTTTCTTTCTTCCTTCCTTCCTTCCTTTCCTCCTTCCTTCCTTCCTTCCTTTCTTTCTTCCTATTTTTTCTCCCTTTTATTCTGAGCCGTGTGGATGAAAGGCTCTTGGTGCTCCAGCCAGGAGTCAGTGCTGTGCCTCTGAGGTGAGAGAGCCAAGTTCAGGACACTGGTCCACCAGAGACCTCCCAGCTCCACGTAATATCAAACGGTGAAAATCTCCCAGAGATCTCCATCTCAACACCAAGACCCAGCTTCACTCAACGACCAGCAAGCTACAGTGCTGGACACCCTATGCCAAACAACTAGCAAGACAGGAACACAACCCCATCCATTAGCACAGAGGCTGCCTAAAATCATAATAAGGCCACAGACACCCCAAAACACACCACCAGACATGGACCTGCCCACCAGATAGACAAGATCCAGCCTCATCCACCAGAACACAGGCACTAGTCCCCTCCACCAGGAAGCCTACACAGCCCACTGAGCCAACCTTAGCCACTGGGGACAGACACACACACAAAAAAAAAACGGGAATTACGAACCTGCAGCCTGCGAAAAGGAGACTCAAAACACAGTAAGTCAAGAAAAATGAGAAGACAGAAAAACACACAGCAGATGGAGCAAGGCAAAAAAGCACCAGAACTAACAAATGAAGAGGAAATATGCAGTCTACCTGAAAAAGAATTCAGAATAATGATAGTAAAGATGATCCAAAATCTTGGAAGTAGAATAGAGAAAATACAAGAAACGTTTAACAAGGACCTAGGAGAACTAAAGAACAAACAAACAGTGATGAACAACACAATAAATGAAACTAAAAATTCTCTAGAAGGGATCAATAGCAGAATAACTGAGGCAGAAGAACGATAAGTGACCTGGAAGATAAAATACTGGAAATAACTCTGCAGAGCAGAATAAAGAAAAAAGAATGAAAAGAATGGAGAACAGTCTCAGAGACCTCTGGGACAACATTAAATGCACCAACATTCGAATTATAGGGGCCCCAGAAGAAGAATAGAAAAAGAAAGGGACTGAGAAAATATTTGAAGAGATTATAGTTGAAAACTTCCCTAATATGGGAAAGGAAATAGTTAATCAAGTCCAGGAAGCACAGAGAGTCCCATACAGGATAAATCCAAGGAGAAACATGCCAAGACACATATTAATCAAACTATCAAAAATTAAATACAAAGAAAAAATATTAAAAGCAGCAAGGGAAAAACAACAAATAACACACAAGGGAATCCCCATAAGGTTAACAGCTGATCTTTCAGCAGAAAATCTGCAAGCCAGAAGGGAGTGGCAGGACATATTTAAAGTGATGAAGGAGAAAAACCTACAACCAAGATTACACTACCCAGCAAGTATCTCATTCAGATTTGATGGGGAAATTAAAACCTTTACAGACAAGCAAAAGCTAAGAGAATTCAGCACCACCAAACCAGCTTTACAACAAATGCTAAAGGAACTTCTCTAGGCAGGAAACACAGACAAGGAAAAGACCTACAAAAAGAAACCCAAAATAATTAAGAAAATTGTAATAGGAACATACATATCGATAATTACCTTAAATGTAAATGGATTAAATGCTCCAACCAAAAGACATAGACTGGCTGAATGGATACAAAAACAAGACCTGTAAATATGCTGTCTACAAGAGACCCACTTCAGACCTAGGGACACATACAGACTGAAAGTGAGGGGATGGAAAAAGATATTCCATGCAAATGGAAATCAAAAGAAACCTGGAGTAGCAATTCTCATATCAGATAGAATAGACTTTAAAATAAAGACTATTATAATAGACAAAGAAGGACACTACATAATGATCAAGGGATCGATCCAAGAAGAAGATATAACAGTTGTAAATATTTATGCACCCAACATAGGAGCACCTCAATACATAAGGCAAATACTAACAGCCATAAAAGGGGAAATCGACAGTAACACAATCATACTAGGGGACTTTAACACCCCATTTTCACCAATGGACAGATCATCCAAAATGAAAATAAATAAGGAAACACAAGCTTTAAATTATACATTAAACAAGATGGACTTAATTGATATTTATAGGACAGTCCATCCAAAAACAACAGAATAAACATTCTTCTCAAGTTCTCGTGGAACATTCTCCAGGATAGATCATATCTTGGGTCACAAATCAAGCCCTGGTAAATTTAAGAAAATTGAAATCGTATCAAGTATCTTTTCCGACCACAGCGCTATGAGACTAGATATCAATTACAGGAAAAAATCTGTAAAAGATACAAACACATGGAGACTAAACAATACACTACTTAATAACCAAGAGATCACTGAAGAAATCAAAGAGGAAATCAAAAAATACCTAGAAACAAATGACAATGAAAACACGATGACCCAAAATCTATGGGATGCAGCAAAAGCAGTTCTAAGAGGGAACTTTATAGCAATACAATCCAGCTTAAGAAACAAGAAACATCTCAAATAAACAACCTAACCTTACACCTAAAGCAATTAGAGAAAGAAGAACAAAAAAACCCCAAAGTTAGCAAAAGGAAAGAAATCATAAAGATCAGATCAGAAATAAATGAAAAAGAAATGAAGGAAACGATAGCAAGGATCAATAAAACTAAAAGCTGGTTCTTTGAGAAAATAAACAAAATTGATAAACCATTAGCCAGACTCATCAAGAAAAACAGGGAGAAGACTCAAATCAATAGAATTAGAAATGAAAAAGGAGAAGTAACAACTGACACTGCAGAAATACAAAGGATCATGAGAGATTACTACAAGCAACTCTATGCCAATAAAATGGACAACCTGGGAGAAATGGACAAATTCTTAGACATGCACAACCTTCTGAGACTGAACCAGGAAGAAATAGAAAATATGAAAAGACCAATCACAAGTAATGAAATTGAAACTGTGATTAAAAATCTTCCAACAAACAAAAGCCCAGGACCAGACGGCTTCACAGCCGAATTCTATCAAACACTTAGAAAAGAGCTAACACCTATCCTTCTCAAACTCTTCCAAAATATAGCAGAGGGAGGAACACGCTGAAACTCATACTACGAGGCCACCATCGCCCTGACACCAAAACCAGACAAAGATGTGACAAAGAAAGAAAACTACAGGCCAATATCACTGATGAACATAGATGCAAAAATCCTCAACAAAATACTAGCAAACAGAATCCAACAGCACATTAAAAGGATTATACACCATGATCAAGTGGAGTTTATCCCAGGAATGCAAGGATTCTTCAATATACGCAAATGATTCAATGTGAAACACCATATTAACAAATTGAAGGAGAAAAACCATATGATCAGTTCAATAGATGCAGAGAAAGCTTTCGACAAAATTCAACACCCATTTATGGTAAAAACCCTCCAGAAAGTAGGCATAGGGGGAACCTACCTCAACATAATTAAGGTCATATATGACAAACCCACAGCAAACATCATTCTCAATGGTGAAAAACTGAAAGCATTTCCTCTAAGATCAGGAACGAGACAAGAATGTCCACTCTCACCACTATTATTCAACATAGTTTTGGAAGTCCTAGCCACGGCAATCAGAGAAGAAAAACAAATAAAAGGAATACAAATCGGAAAAGAAGAAGTAAAGCTGTCCCTGTTTTCAGATGACATGATATTATACATAGAGAATCCTAAAGATGCAACCAGAAAACTACTAGAACTAATCAATGAATTTGGTAAAGTAGCAGGATACAAAATTAATGCACAGAAATCTCTTGCATTCCTATACACTAATGATGAAAAATCTGAAAGAGAAATTATGGAAACACTCCCATTTACCATTGCAACAAAAAGAATAAAATATCTAGGAATAAACCTACCTGGGAGACAAAAGACCTGTATGCAGCAAATTGTAAGACACAGTAATGAAAGAAATTAAAGACGATACAAATAGATGGAGAGATATACCATGTTCTTGGATTGGAAGAATCAACAATGTGCAAATGACTCTACTACCCAAAGCAATCTACATATTCAATGCAATCCCTGTCAAACTACCACTGGCATTTTTCACAGAACTAGAAAAAAATTTTTCACAATTTGTATGGAAACACAAAAGACCCCAAATAGCCAAAGCAATCTTAAGAAAAAAAACGGAGCGGGAAGAATCAGGCTCCCTCTCTTCAGACTGTACTATAAAGCTATAGTAATCAAGACAGTATGGTACTGGCACAAAAACAGAAATATAGATCAATGGAACAGGATAGAAAGCCCAGAGATAAACCCGCACACATATGGTCACCTTATCTTTGATAAAGGAGCAAGAATATACAGTGGAGAAGAGACAGTCTCTTCAATAAGTGGTGCTGGGAAAACTGGACAGCTACATGTAAAAGAATAAAATTACAACACTCCCTAACACCAGACACAAAAATAAACTCAAAATGGATTAGAGACCTAAATGTAAGACCAGACACTATAAAACTCTTAGAGGAAAACATAGGCAGAACACTCTATGACATAAATTACAGCAAGATCCTTTTTCACCCACCACCTAGAGAAATGGAAATATAAACAAATGAGACCTCATGAAACTTAAAAGCTTTTGCACAGCAAAGGAAACCATAAACAAGACGAAAAGACAACCCTCAGAATGGAAGAAAATATTTGCAAATGAAGCAACTGACAAAGGATTAATGTCCAAAATTTATAAGCAGCTCATGCAGCTCAATATCAAAAAAACCAAACAACCCAATCCAAAAATGGGCAGAAGACCTAAACAGACATTTCTCCAAACAAGATATACAGATTGCCAACAAACACATGAAAGAATGCTCAACATCACTAGTCATTAGAGAAATGCAAATGAAAACTACCTGAGGTATATCACCTCATACTGGTCAGAATGGCCATCATCAAAAAATGTACAAACGATAAATGCTGGAGAGGGTGTGGAGAAAAGGGAACCCTCTTGCACTGTTGGTGGGAATGTAAATTGATACAGCCACTATGGTGAACAGTGTGAAGGTTCCTTAAAAAACTAAAAATAGAACTACCATACGACCCAGCAATCCCACTACTGGGCATATATCCTGAGAAAACCATAATTCAAATAGAGCCATGTACCAAAAAGTTCATTGCAGCTCTATTTACAATAGCCAGGACATGGAAGCAACCTAAGTGTCCATCATCGGATGAATGGATAAAGAAGATGTGGCACATATATACAGTGGAATATTACTCAGCCATAAGAAGAAACGAAATTGAGTTATTTGTAGTGAGGTGGATGGAGTTAGAGTCTGTCATACAGAGTGAAGTAAGTCAGAAAGAGAAAAACAAATACTGTATGCTAACACATACATATGGAATCTAAGGAGAAAAAAAAATGGTCATGAAGAACCTAGGGGCAAGACGAGAATAAAGACACAGATCTACTAGAGAATGGACTTGAGGAAATGGGGAGGGGGAAGGGTAAGCTGTGATAAAGTGAGAGAGTGGCATGGACATATATACACTACCAAACGTAAAATAGATAGCTAGTGGGAAGCAGCCGCATAGCATAGGGAGATCAGCTTGGTGCTTTGTGACCACCTAGAAGGGTGGGATGGGGAGGGTGGGAGGGAGGGAGACGCAAGATGGAAGAGATATGGGAACATATGTATATGTATAACTGATTCACTTTGTTATAAAGCAGAAACTAACACACCATTGTAAAGCAATTATACTCCAATAAAGATGTTTAAAAAAAAAACCATATGATCATCTCCATAGATGCAGAAAAAGTTTTTGACAAAATTCCACACCATTTATGATAAAAACTCTCCAGAAAGTGGGCATAGAGGGAACCTACCTCAACATAATAAAGGCCATATACGACAAACCCACAGCAAACATCATTCTCAATGGTGAAAAAATGAAAGCATTTACTCTAAGATCAGGAACAAGACAAGAATGTCCACTCTCACCACTATTATTCAACATAGTTTTGGAAGTCCTAGCCACGGCAATCAGAGAAGAAAAAGAAATACAAATTGGAAAAGAAGAAATAAAACTGTCACTGTTGGCAGATGACATGATACTATATATAGAGAATCCTAAAAATGCCACCAGAAAACTCCTAGAGCTAACCAATGAATGTGGTAAAGTTGCAGGATACAAAATTAATGCACAGAAATCTCTTGCATTCCTATACACTAATGATGAAAAATCTGAAAGAGAAATTATGGAAACACTCCCATTTACCATTGCAACAAAAAGAATAAAATACCTAGGAATAAACCTACCTAGGGAGACAAAAGACCTTTATGCAGAAAACTATAGGACAGTAATGAAAGAAATTAAAGACATACCAACAGATGGAGAGATATACCATGTTCTTGGATTGGAAGAATCAATATTGTGAAAATGACTACACTACCCAAAGCAATCTACAGATTCAATGCAATCCCTATCAAATTACCAATGGCATTTTTTACGGAACTAGAACAAATCATCTTAAAATTTGTATGGAGACACAAAAGACCCCGAATAGCCAAAGCAGTGCAAAAGCTTTTAAGTTTCATTAGGTCCCATTTGTTTATTTTTGTTTTTATTTCCATTTCTCTAGGAGCTGGGTCAAAAAGGATCTTGCTGTGATTTATGTCATAGAGTGTTCTGCCTATGTGTTCCTCTAAGAGTTTGATAGTGTCTGGCCTTACATTTAGGTCTTTAATCCGTTTTGAGTTTCTTGCCTTATTATCAGTTCTCTTTAAAAATTTCTAAACTATATAATAAACTGCATTTATTCATTAGTTTTTTAAATCTATTTGAGTATTTTGAAAGCAATGGCATACTCTAGGGGAAACCTGTACTTGGAGATGTGAAATAAGATTTTTAAAAATAACCTACGTGGATCTATAGATATAACTTCCCAACTTTATTGAACTGTTTCTTCTTTCATATTTCCTATCATATTGTCTTGATATGCATTTTTGTGGACTTAGTCATTTTGAAAACTCAGACACATTCTTTTCCGAACTAACGCTCTTTTGGTTGTGTTAGAAATATAAGTGGAGTAGCTTTGGCAAAGATGGGGAAGTAAAGAGACATATGAATAAAATAATTGTAAACTGCAATAATTGCAATGAAAGGAAAAACCATAGTTCCAGTCAGCTGGAAAATAATGGAGTGAAGGTTGGGGTAGGGTATTAGTTTAGATTGATGGTCGGAGAAGGTTTTATGTATATAATGAGACCTAAACCTAAAAAGCAGCTAGCAGGACAAGGAATGGGAAGAGAATTTCAGGCAGAGGGATTGCAATGTGCAAAGCCCTGAACTAGGAGAAGAGCTTTGGTCCATTACAAGAACTGAAATCCTACTGTAGCTCATCTTTGGATGGAGTGGGGGGGAATTGGGTGGGGGAAATGCTAGAGGGAGGGTCTAGGACAGTGCTATTCAACAGAATTTTCTACAGCAATGGAAATGCTCTGTATATGCACTGCCCAATATAATAGCTTTATGTGGCTACTGAGTATTTGAAATGTAGCCAGTGTGTGTTTTTAAACTTTTATGCAACATTAACTAAATTTAAACAAGTATGTGTGACTAGTGGCTACCATTATGGACAGTATTAAAGTGTTTCCCAAAGCAGTACACAAGAACTTTTTGTTGCAACTTTTATATTTAATGTTTGTTATTTCTATTTTGGGCAAGTGGTACAGATTTTTTTTTAATTAACTGTAGCAATATGACATTTCCTTTTAGGATAAATGGCTGAACAAATTAAGTAGAACAGGTGGTATGGAGATAGGACAAAAATTATTGGTGCTCAAATAACTGAAGTTTAGAAAGTTCAGGCTACATACGAAATTAGAATTTTATCTCAAGGCGAACATTGAGAGGGATAATGGAATTGTATAGGGCTCTACCTCCTCTTTCTCTGAACCAGACCATGTCCAGGAGGACTTCCACAGCCAGTCTTGCTCTTCTGCATCTCCTAAATGGTTGTTACAAATAACGGACACAGCTTTTGCTTTTCAGAGGGGAACGTGTCATGTCCAGAAAGAGTAGTTTTTGCTGAGATCTGGTGCTGTCAGGTCCCTGTTGACTCACTGCACTGCCTCCTTTCACTTTCTCCCCACACTTCTGCTCAATCTCAGCCCTTTTGGAAGCCCTTACGTCTGCTTTGGCATTTGAAGATCATATCGGTCTCCTAATTTGATGGGAAATAGAATTTGAGGAGTATTTTTACAATCACTTTGTTTCTTCAGTACAACTTATAGGAGGAAAATCGGGATCAATATTGATTTATGCCACCATGTTCCTACTGAAGTCCTCTCCAAACCAAAACTGAATCCAATGGGCACTTTAATTCTCAGCTCATACAGTTCCATCAGGATGCATTCTGTCTTAGATGAACACCAATAATAAATACTTGGAATTATTATATCAATATAGACCAAATAAATGAAGGTTAGTTCATTTTATTGATGTCATTCTGATAGGTGGGAATTATATTTCCTCTCTTTGTCCACATTTCCTTTATCATAATTAACACATGGCCAACTCTAGAAGCAAAGGAGGCTGGGAAATCGAGTATTTCAATTTTCTAGCCCTTATATTAGAAATTACCAGAGGAGATGAGGGTTGGATATAGATGTTAGGTTTGCCAAAAATGGTGTCTTCCACAATTTCAGTAGTAAGGAGGAACATGGACACAGGTTCAGTCCTGTTGATACCAACCTCTTAAAACTTAACAATAGTCCAGAGACCTGGGTTCTAAGCCTACTTCTGCCACAAACTGGCAATGGGATCTCGAGCTAGCCATTGTCCCTTGGCTTTCCCATCTATCAAGTAAGCAGGTGCTAGAGAATCATAAGATTTAGACAGAAAGCTGACATACAATGGCTCAGAGACAGGCCAAAGATGTGTCAGTTGGCTTGTCAGGAACTAAGAGCACAGGATAGGAAAAGGTCTCAATGGTTAGCAATGAAAGTGAGGAATAGGACAGGATGTTGACTATGAAAATCCTCCAATCCTTCTCAATCTTCCTACATCACAAACTTTAATTCAGGTTATGGTTTCTGAAAAAAAAAAAAGTTATGGCTTCTGGGTCAGATTTTCCTCCTGACATTAATATAGATTAAATATATCTTAGCTAGCTAGCTCGACAGACAGACAGACAGATGCTCTATCTACCTATCTACTTCTCCAAGTAATAATTTAGGGAACAGAATGGGAGAAAAATATTTGCAAATGATGTGACTACAAGGGGTTTAATTTCCAAAATATACAAACAGCTCATACAACAACAACAAAAAACAGACAACCCAATCCAAAAATGGGCTGAAGACCTACATAGACATTTCTCCAAAGAAGAAATACAGATGGCCAATAGGCACATGAAAAGATGCTCAATGTCGCTAATTATTAGAGAAATGCAAATCAAAACTACAACGAGGTACCACATTACACCAGTCGGAATGGCCATTATTAAAAAGTCTACAAATAATAAATCCTGGAGAGCGTGTGGAAAAAAGGGAACCCTCCTACACTCTTGGTGGGAATGTAAATTGGTACCGCCACTATGAAAACCAATATGGAGGTTCCTCAAAAAACTAAAAATAGAATTACCATATGGTCCAGCAGTCCCACTCCTGGGCATACATTCAGAAAAAACTAATTTGAAAAGATACATGCACCCCATTGTTCATAGCAGCACTATTCACAATAGCCAAGACATGGAAACAACCTAAATATCCACTGACAGATGAATGGATAAAGAAGATATGGTACATATATACAGTGGAATACTACTCAGCCATAAAAAAAGAATGAAATAATGCCATTTGCAGCAACATGGGTGGACCTGGAGATTATCATATTAAGTGAAGTAAGTCAGAAAGAGAAAGACAAATACCATATGATATCACTTATATGTGGGATCTAAAATATGAAATAAATTAACCTATCTATGAAACAGAAATAGAATCATGGACATAGAGAACAGACTTGTGGTTGCTGAGGGGGTGGGGCCTGGAGGAGGGATGGAGTGGGAGGTTGGTGTTAGCAGATATAAGCTTTTATATATAGAATGGATAAACAACAACATCCTACTGTAGAGCACAGAGAACTATACTCAATATCCTATGATAAACCATAATGGAGAAGAATATTTTAAAAAGAATGTACATATGTGTATAACTGAATCACTTTGCTGTACAGCAGTAATTAACTCAACATTGTAAATCAACTATACTTCAATAAAAAAATAAAAAATAAATAATTAAGGGAACTCTTCTTGAACATGGGCTGGACTTGATGACTCATTTCTAACAAATGGAGGAGCATGGATGGTGAAGGTGAGTGACTCCAAGCCTAGGTCATAAAAGGCATTTTGGCTTCTTATTTGCTCTCTTGGATCACTTGCCCTGGGGAAGCCAGCTGCCATGTTCACAAGAACATTTCCAACCACTCTTTGGAGAGGTCCATGTGGTGAGAAACAAAGGAAGGTTTTCTGTCAATAGCCATTTGAGTGTTCCATCTTGGAAACAGATCCCCCAGCCCCAGTCAAGCCTTCAAGCCTTCCTTCTAATTCTTTGGCTTAGTTCAGTGTTGTTAAACTGGATTTGTTCCTTCATCAGAAGAGGTAAAAGATATGTCATTTAAATCACACCTTTTACATTTGTCTGTTTACATATTATCTGCAAAATAAGCTGTATCTAGAGATAGCTGGGATTTGAAGATTACTGGAATATAATTTGCAGATCTTTCAACCTGCATCCTTTAATCATTCCACATAAACTCTAATTATCAGCAGAATTCTTCTGTAGGTGCAGCTATATCCAAGAAAACATTGGACCAAATAACAAAAGTCTATTCAAATTAAATGAGATAAGCATTTAAAATTGCTGTGTAAACTGTAATTTACTATACAAATGCAAGATACCTGCAGCTATCATTTTCATCTAACCAATTCTTTATAGAATAATGTTATGGGCTGAATTGCGTCCCCCTCACCAAATTCATATTTTGAAATCCCAATACCTCAGAAGGTAACATATTTGGAGATGAGGTCTTCAAAGAGGTGATTAAGTTATAATGAAACAGGATGGGACCCTAATCCAATATGACGGATGTCCTTATGAGGAAGAGACACCAGGGGTGTGTATACACCGAGGAGCAACCACGTGAAGAGGCAGCAAGAGAGACAACCATCTGCACACCAAGGCGAGAGGAAGTCAACCCGGCCAGCACCTTGATCTTGGACTTCCAGCGTCCAGAACTGTGAAAAAATAAATTTCTGTTTTTAACCCACTCTCTGGTGCCATGTTATGGCAGCCCTAGCAAATGGATACAGCTGGTCCCTTCTCCATCCTGTACATCCTTATAGCCACAGTTCAAGTATAGGAGGTTCACGTCATTATCTTTAAAATACTCAAAGAATAAAGTTTTTTATTAAACATTGCAAATTGCATCCAATAACAACCATTAAGTACACCATACAACAATCTATCTACAATTAATTGAGCCCAACAGTAGTTCATTCTTGCATAGCCAACAAATTAGGGCAAAACACCCTGCCATTTACACAGGATTCCTAGCACTTGCAGGCAGGCAACGGGGAATTCCACTTTATTTAACATGTGATAAGCAGCATCGGGAGAACTATATGAAAATGAATATGAAGGATGATTCTGATTTAAAAGCACATTAAGTTTGGAAACTAAACAAAAACATCAAAACGACACAAAAACATCCGTTAATACTAAATCCTCGATCTCATTTCTTGATTTGGACCATGCTGCTTATTATTGAGACACCCCCATTCAGATCCATTCTCCCCACTGCCACCAGAATAATCTTTCTAAGTTACCCTAAAATACAGATGTGATCGACCTGTTTTCTAGCTGGGGTCTTGGCACTGTCAAATAATAACCTTAAGCAAGTCAGTTAGTCTCCCTGAGTGTCACTTTCTCAAGCTATAAAGTAAGGGAGTTGGGTTGTAGGCTGTTTTAAGTTTCCAGGAATTTCTCTGTCACTCCTCCGCTTAAAAACCTGTGAATGCTTCCTGTTTTCCATGGAACAAAATCCAAACACATGCTTGGTCTGTAAAGGCCCTTCACAGTCTCACCCCAATCTACCTTCTAGCTGCATCTCCCTCCCATCACGACCTCCAATGGCTCCGTGTGCTTGTTCATCCTCTGTGAGACTCTGAGCATCTTGGATATTGTGTCTTAATCCACCTTTGTGTGTCCGATGTAGGACACTGACAGGGTTCAGAACAAGCTACCCCAGGGCTTACCTGGTGGTCCACAGGTAAGGGAAGATCCCCCATGCTATGCAGCAACTAAGTCCACGTGCCACAACTACTGAGCCCGTGTGCCGCAACTACTGACCCCATGTGCTGCAACTACTGAAGCCCGCGCTCTGCAACAAGAGAAGCCACCGCAATGAGAAGCCCGCGCACCCCAACGAAGAGCAGCCCCCGCTCGCCGCAACTAGAGAAAGCCCACACGCAACTTTCAAGGACCCAGCACAGCCAAAGAACAAGCTACCCCAAAATCTGGCACCTTGGTGTGCTATTTTAAGCTGAAGGAATTTGAGAAAAACAGCAGCAGAAAGATCTCTGACCTTCCCCCACCCTTTTCCCTTGAAACAGGTCACAAGAGCCTCATGTGAGAGGTGCCCTCCCTTATCTCCAAGATGGTGGGATACTGAGAAGCATCCAAGCAAGCAGGTCTTGCAGAGTTTCCCCCAGTTTATTACATTTAGCTGCTACCCCCTTTGTCCCATCATATTTCTCCACAACCTCCCACTCTTCATCAAACCTAGCAGAAAAACACTCAACTTTAACTGCTGCTTCGAGTCTTCATTTTCTTATGAAAGCTCCTGTGTCATATAAATTTATATCAAATAAATCTGAATGCTCTTCTCCTGTTAATCTATCAGTTTAATTTTCAGACCTAGCCAGGGGTCCTAAGAGGGTTGAGGAAAACTTTTTCCTCCCCTACATCCCAGTGCCAGACACAGAAATACTTTCTTAATAAATGTTGGATGTTGCTTCTGCCCTGAATACCACCTGCCTACTTATCACTCCAGGGCCTCCTTTATTATTTATCAAATTTGTATTTATCCTTTAGATACAGTTCAAATGCCACTTCGGTGAATTTTTTCTTTTCCTGTTCCAAATTAAACACTCTCTCCTCTCTGCACTTTTTTTTTTGTCTATCATAGCACATCTCCACTGTACATTATTAGAGTCCCTATTATGTCACTTCTGCAGTTATATTCTAGTTGGTTGGATACGTGCCCAGATTGTTTTCCAGATTAGAAACAACTAATCTCTGAATAGAGGCCATTTTTTGTTTTTGATTTTTTTTTTTCTGGCCACACCGCTCGGCATGTGGGATCTTAGCTCCCCGATCAGGGATCGAACCGGTGCCCCCTGAAGTGGAAGCATGGAGTCCTAACCACTGGAACGCCAGGGAATTCCCCCCAGAGACCATTTTAAACTGAACATTTTAGTCCCCATTCCCATGTCGTTCCAGTGCTTTTTCACTTGAACATAGTGTTAAATTAATTTAACAAGGAGGCCATTAGACTGAGGCGGCTTTAACGCCTTAGCAGCCTATGCAGGCAAACCAAAGCATAAGCCTGAAATGCTTCAAGGTTAAGAAATCAAAACCTAAGGACATATCATATGATACCACTTATATGTGGCATCTAAAATATGACACAAATGAACTTATCTACGAAACAGAAATAGATTCACAGAGAACAGACTGATAGGTGCCAAAGGGGAGAGGAGATGGGGGAGGGATGGATTAGGAGTTTGGGGTTAGCAGGTGCAAACTATTATTTATAGGATGGATAAACAACAGGGTCCTACTGTATAGCACAGGAAACTATATTCAATACCCTGTGATAAACCATAATGGAAAAGAATATATGTAACAATCACTTTGCTGTACAGCAGAAATTAACACAACATTGTAAATCAACTATACTTCAATAAAATAAATTTTAAAAAAAAGAACAGCAAAAACAAAAACAAACAAACCTAAGGACAACCAATCACAAACAGCCAATGAAGCTTTCCTAGATGAGGCAACCGCTTAAGCTACAGCCAATCAAATAAGTTCCTTGCTTTGCTTCTACCTCTTCTCTATAAAAGTCATGTTGCAGCTCCCCTTGCAGAAGGGGCTCCTAACCACTTCCGGTTTGGTGCTGCCCAATTTGAAACTCTTAAGATTCTTTTTTTTTAATTTATTTTTTTAATTGAAGTACAGTTGAATTACAATGCTGTGTTAATTACTACTGTACAGCAAAGTGACTCAGTTATACATATATATTCTTTTTCATATTCTTTTCCATTGTGGTTTATCACAGGATATTGAATATCATTCCCTGTGCTATACAGTAGGACCTTGTTGTTTATCCATTCTATATATAATAGTTTGCATCTGCCAACCCCAAACTCCCAATTCATCCCTCTCCCACCCCCCTCTCCCTTGGCAACCACCAGTCTATTCTCAATGTTCCTGATTCTGTTTCTGAAACTCTTAAGATTCTTAACATGCTTCAGTTTATCTTTTAACAATAGTGAACACAGATGTTTACTGAATCCAGTTGTGGTAGGTTAAAATTTTCTACCCTGTCATACAATTTTTTTCCTTTGGATTTATTCCTTTAAGTAAGAACAGGAGTTTTGTGATAGAACCATTATACTCGGTCAGGTTCTAGTTAATTCCACTTAAAATTTTCATCCTTTTAGTGTAGGTTTTTTTTTTTTTTTCATATTAACATGTAAATATAGGTCATGGAGATTTCTTAGGCCTCATTAATTTTTACTCTCTAGTTCCCAGACTTTAGTTCTCTGCACTAGTTTTCCATGTCATTTTCATCTGTAAGTGATGGGGAAAAAGGACAAAATGATTAAAAATAATAATTATTTTAAAATGAAAACTAGGATACAGTTTTTACATTTGTGGCAGCAATCCCATTTCAATTATTATCTTCATTCTTGCTCTGTCTCAGGCCCCCCCTGTGGATAAATGCCAATTTTTTCCATCTGCACTGCTGTCTCATGTGTAATATTTATAAATTCATTACAACTGTTCCAAACCATCAAGGGCAATTGAAGGCAGCAATAAACTTTGTCAAAACTGTTACTATGGTTAACCAGCTGCCTAGGACATTCACCATCATGGATTTAGCTTCAGGAAGTTAACTAGCAAACCTGGTTACAACCACTAGTGAGCAGCCTTGAAGAGATTATTGCTTAATTAATCTTGTATTGTGCTAATGAAAATGTTAAATAGGTTCATTCTTGAATTGAATGGTTCAGACAGAATGTGAATTCCCTAAAGGGCAAATGTGGACAGATTTCCTATTAAAGTCAGCTGTCCAACCAAGAAGCTCTTTTAGTCATTTTGAAGTTAAAAGGGCTAGTAGATAATTTCATAATAAGTCGATGACATTTCTAGTGGCTACATGTGAGATATTACTACCACCTCTCCTGAAGATCTTTGCCTGTTCCTTTGGAAAAGAATCTCATTATTACAATTCTTAAATAGATACTGGCTTTTATTTTCCATCGGACTCCACAGGAAAAGGCATAAATTAAACTTGGAGCACTTATCTTTAACAAGCAGACTTCGGGGGGGGGGGGGGGATGGGAAAATAGCACGTGCCGGTGGTGTCATTGTTCAATCAGGAATCCATTAGGTTAGAAAAATTCTATCCAAAACTTTATATAATTAAACCAGAGGAAGGTCCTGTTGGATAGGGTTTTTGTTTTGTTTTTTTAATGAGGGGAGTCCTGTTTACTTTGCACTGGCCTGTCACGTGGGGTTCACGTGTGGACAGGAGCAGCTCCGTTGGTCATGGCTTATAGGTGCGCTCCATGGACACCGGTAACTAGTTAATCCCTAGTGTGTGTCCCGGGACTGTTGTGCTGGCTTTCTTTCCCCTGCGAAATGTGAATGAAATAACATTCATTCATGGAAACATGAAAGGACCCTGCCTCGAGGGTCGGGTGTGTGCAGGGAAGGAGACTATAAGCACAGGTTAAGGTTGGGATGCCTATTTTTCAAGGGGCTGGTAATTGCTGGCCATTAATACCATTCTCCCGTTTCTCCCACCCACACTCCAAAAACCATCTGTGTGGGCACTTCTTTCCTCTTTGTCCGTGTGGGAAGAGAAAATTCCTCTGTGTATGATACAGCAGATGGGTAGGAGGCACTTCCTTGATCTTGAACGTGTTTTGTATTCATAAATTGAGAGTTACTTCAATTATGAAAATGTGTTTTTTTCCTGCTGTTGGTACATAATGTAGAGTAAAGCCTTTTTGGTATTTTAACTGCGAGAAGAGCTTAGATACTGGGAATTGAACTAAACCTGCTGAGCGTAAGTAATAGCAGGCTTTAATGACTAACAATGAGTTTATAAAATATAAGTTTAAATAATGAACTCTGAAATCTAAGTGCATACATACTTTAAGCTGTAAGTAACTTAGGCTGGTTAAAGACTTATTCAGTTGGAAACAGTTTTTAAACATTGAAAATCGAGAACTAAAAACATCTGCATTGAATCAAAAAGATTTCAACCTAATCTTAAGCACAAGCGGGCTGAAATTATATTTTTATTTGAATGAAAATCCCAAATGCCAGAGGCTTTATGGATAACACTGAAATGTAATATTATTGTTTCATAACTCAGATATTATGGTCCTAATCATGATGCACTTTGTCTTAGATGCACACCGTATCTAGTACTTAGCGTTATGGTGTATTAAAATAGATCAGAGGGGCTTCCCTGGTGGTGCAGTGGTTGAGAATCTGCCTGCCAATGCAGGGGACACGGGTTCGAGCCCTGGTCTGGGAAGATTCCACATGCCGCGGAGCAACTGGGCCCGTGAGCCACAATTACTGAGCCTGCGCGTCTGGAGCCTGTGCTCCGCAACAAGAGAGGCCGTGATAGTGAAGAGGCCCGCGCACCGCGATGAAGAGTGGCCCCCGCCTGCCACAACTAGAGAAAGCCCTCACAGAGAAACGAAGACCCAACACAGCCATAAATAAAATAAATAAATTAAAAAAAAAAAAAAAGATCAGAGAAGTGAAAGTTAACTACTGGTGCCAACTGTTATTCTTCCCCACATTCCTATTATTATAGGCATTTTACATAATTCTTGGTATTCAGTTGACAGTGTTGAACTGAGCCTTGCCCTGTGTGTCCCAGAAATGGCTTACTGCAAAGAACCACCCTCCCCCACAGACTTAGAAAGGACTCATGGATGACCCCTTTGTTTATCTATGACAAGGCTAGAGTGACTAGCCTTGTCATGGGTTGAGTGACTGCTATGTGCCAGGCCCTTTCCCATTCTGTTCATTGAATTCTTATAAACCCCTAAGAAAGATGTCATCAACCTCTGTTTTCTCATGAAGAAAGGAGGGTTCAGAACAACTACGTGATTGCCCAAGGTCAAACAGCGACAATATCAGACTTCAAAGTATATTTTCAACCACTATGCCATGCAGACTTCATGCATGAAATATGCCACCATCAAAGCAAAACCAGTGTTGAAAAGAGGAATCTACATGTTAAAAGGACTCATTTTTGTGAAACTGCCATTCAAATTCTGAAGCTAGTCTTTTCTTTCCTCTCTTGCCCCTCCCCAAACCTCCCCTTTTCCTCACTCACCCTCTACAGTTCTTTTCTTTACTCCAAACTTCCAGCTGCCTCCCTTTTTCCACACTTGCAGAATTATACCCTCAACTGTTTATCAACTAATCCTCCATAAGGTATTAGCTGATAGATTGATCCTTTGGGAGTCATGAAGTCATTGACCCAAATATTTACTTAGTGCCCATTAAGTACCAAGCAGTATTCAGTGTGCTGAGAATAAAATGTTGAAGGAGAAAGACAAATTCCCTGTCCATGAAAGCTTATAATCTAGTAGTGTCAACTGACAATGAACAAGTCAATCAAATCATCATAAAATACATTTTTACCATAATAAGTACTATGATGAAAAGTGAAGCTGGGTAAAGAGCAGGGGTGCCGTTTTATAGTAGTAACCTCTCTGATGAATAGAGGCTTGAATACGAGATAAAGGTTATTTTGGCAAAAACATTTCATGGGTGGTGGCGTGTACTTCCAAGAGGAAGCATGTACTATCTGCTTATCTCTTTTTGTGATGGTACCATCTATTGACTATTATTGTCTACATCCATTACTTCATTATATGTTGCAAATATAATGATTTAATTACATTCTATCATTCTTTATCCATTTATAAACTGGAAGCCTTTTATAAGGAGAAATTTTCCTCATCAATTATTTGGTTATAATAAGGTACAATTCATACAGGAGAAAACAAGATAAGCACTTATTCTTTCCCTCTATTCACCAGTCACCCCTTTCCCCCAAAGGTAACTGAGGGGTTTTTATTAATTGAAGTACAGATAAGTGATTCAGTTATACATATATATATATATATATACATTCTTTTTTATATATATATTCTTTTCCATTATGGTTTATCATAGGATATTGAATATAGTTCTCTGTGCTATACAGTAGGACCTTGCTGTTTATCCATTCTATATATAATAGCTTACTTCTGAGGGTTTTAAAAATATAATCAAATACTCATGCATTTACACATATCTGATCTAACTAAATCCAATGCAGTTACTGATAGTGTTCCTATTGATGCCACAGTTATACCATCTCTGGCCAAAGGGAATCTTTTTCAAATGGGCTCCTAAACGTTTTTTGACACAACTCGGTTCTTTTTTTTTTAAGTTTCCCTATTTTCTAGTATAAGATGTTTCCCCAATTATTTTGTACATTTCTTGCGAAGATCTGGAATCAGCCATTTCTCCAAAGATCCCTGTTTCTTTTACTGGGGGTAGGGGGTGTGCATATTTAAGGCCAAGATCTTGCCTCTGGGCCTTTTCAGTGGAGAGATACAGGAAATACGTATATTTCTTTGTTAAGATAAAACACAATATGAGTTCATGCTGGTACAACTGATGCTTACAATTCAGTTCAGAGCTACGAAGTCTTCACTTAATCTTTTCTATCTTACATCAGTATCTTTTTCCTTTCACATTAAAAATTCTGCTTTCTCCCACTCTAGCCACTTTTATTCAATATATTATTGAAAGTCCTAGCAAGAGCAATTAGGAAAGAAAAAGAAATAAAAAGCATCCAAATTGGAATGGAAAAAGTAAAGCTGTCTCTATTTGCAGATGACATGATAGTATATATAGAGAACCCTAAAGATGCCACCAAAAAACTGTTAGAACTAATAAATACATTCAGTAAAGTTGCAGGATACAAAATCAATGCACAAAAGTCAGTTGCATTTATATATAATAATATATATAATAACAAACTATCAGAAATAGATTTTTTAAAAATCCCATTTATAAATGCATCAAAAAGAATAAAATAGGGAATTCCCTGGCAGTCCAGTGGTTAGGACTCCACACTTCCACTGCAAGGGGCACAGGTTCAATCCCTGGTCGGGGAACTAAGATCCTGCAAGCTGCATGGTGTGGCCAAATAAATAAATTAAATACTTACAAATAAATTTAACTGAGGAAGTGAAAGACCTATGATATGCACTGAAAACTATAAGATATTGATGAAAGAAACTGAAGGCACAAATGGAAAGATATTCCATGCTCAAGGATTAGAAAAATTAATATTGCTAAAATGTCCATACTACCTTAAGTGATCTATAGAGTCAATGCAATTCCTCTTAAAATACCAATTGTATTTTTCACAGAAATAGAACTCCTAAAATTTGTATGGGATCACAAAAGACCATGAATAATCAAAGCAATCTTGAGAAAGAAGAACAAAGCTATAGACATCACACTTCCTGATTTCAAACTATATTATAAAGCTATAGTCATCAAAATAGTATGGTACTGGCATAAAAACAGACACACAGATCTATGGAACAGAATAGAGAGCTCAAAAATAAACCCATGCATATATATTCAATTAATTTACAAAAAATGAGCCAAGATTATACAGTGGGGAAAGGATAATGGATTAAAAGACTTGAATGTGAAACCTGAAACCATAAAACTCATAGAAAAAAACCCAGGGGGTAAGCTTCTTGACATGAGTCTTGGCAACGACCTTTTGGATTTAACATCAAGAGCAAAGGCAACAAAAGCAAAAATAAACAAGTGGGTCTACATCAAACTAAAAAGCTCTGCACAGCAAAGGAAACCATCAACAAAATGAAAATGCAACCCATCAACTGCGAGAAAATATTTGTAAATCATATATCTGATAAGGGGTTCAAATCCAAAAAATATAAAGAAATCATATAAATCAACAGCAAAAACCCTAAATAATCAGATTTAAAAATGGGCAGAGGATCTGAATAGACATTTTTTCCAAAGAAGGTATGCAAATGGCCAACAGATATGTGAAAAGATGCTCAACATTAATCACCAAGAAAATGCAAATCGAAATTATAATGAGATATCATGTCACACCTATTAGAATGGCTATTATCAGAAAAACCAGAAATAACAAGTGTTGGCTAGGATTTAGAGAAAAGAAAACCCTTTTGCACTGCTGGTGGGAATGTAAGTTGGTACAGCCGCAAAATATTAAAAGTATAAATACCGTATGACTCAGCCATTCCACTTCTGGGTATTTATCTGGAGGAAATGAAATCACAATCTTGAAAAGATATCGGCACCCCCATGTTCACTGCAGCATTATTTATAAGAGCCAAGACATGGAAACAACCAAAGTGTCTGTCAGTGGATATATGGCCAAAGAAACTGATATATGTAACACAACTGAGTAGTAGTCAATCATAAAAGAAGGAAGCCCCATCATTTGCAAAAACATGGATGAACACTGAGGGCATTATGCTAAGTGAATGAGGTCAGACAGAGACAAATACTCTATAATCTCACTTATATGTGGAATCTTAACAAAAAAAACAAAACAACTCATTAAAACAAAGAAAAAACTCATAGATACAGAGAACAGATTGCTGGTTGCCAGAGGCAGGGAGTAGGTAGGGGTGGGCAAAATGGGTGAAAGTGGTTAAAAGGCACAAACTTTCAGTTATAAGATAAATATAAGTCCCAAGGATCTAATGTACAGCACAGTGACCACAGTCAACGATACTGTAGTGTATATTTGAAAGTTGCTAAGAGAGTAGATCTTAAAAGTTCTCGGGCTTCCCTGGTGGTGCAGTGGTTAAGAATCCACTTGCCAATGCAGGGGACACAGGTTCGAGCCCTGGTCCAGGAAGATCCCACGTGCCGCGGAGCAACTAAGCCCTTGCGCCACAACTACTGAGCCTGTGCTCTAGAGCCCACGAGCCACAACTACTGAAGTCCACACGCCTAGAGCCTGTGCTCTGCAATGAGAGAAGCCACCACAATGAGAAGCCCACGCACCGCAACGAAGAGTAGCCCCCGCTCACCGCAACTAGAGAAGGTCACACACAGCAACGAAGCCCCAAAGCAGCCAAAAGTAAATAAATAAAATAAATTTATTTTAAAAAAAAGTTCTCATCACACACACAAAATTGTAACTATGTGTGGTGATGAATGCTAACTTATTGTAGTAGTAATTTCACAATATAGATTATATAGCAAATCATTATGTTGTACACCTGAAACTGATACAATGTTATATGCCCATTATATCTCAATAAAAAATTCTGCTTCCCAACATCAGCATAACTACTCACATCAACATAACTAGTCATTTACTCCCCACCCCCAGTAGCTCATGTAATAACCTCAGAATACTGATACAAACACTACTACCAATAACATGATTACTAAAATAGGTTTGCAATTTTTTTTCAGTTTTCACCCTTTTATTTTTAACCTATCTGAATCTTTGTTTTAAATGAAGTTCTTTAATACAGCATAATTTTTTATTTTGCTTTGTTAGTCAATCTGAAGGTCTTTTTATTTTTATTTATTTTTAAAATATTTATTTATTTATTTTGGCTGTGCTGGGTCTTAGTTGTGGCACGTGGGACCTTCCTTGTGGCATGTTTAGCTGCAGCATGCGGACTTCTTAGTTGCAGCAATGCATGTGGGATCTAGTTTCTCGACCAGGGATCGAACCTGGGCCCCCTGCATTGGGAGCTCGGAGTCTCACCCACTGGACCATCAGGGAAGTCCAGGTCTTTTTATTTTTATAGGTAAATTAAGCTCATTTACTTTTATTGGTATGATTGATATATTTTGCCTCATATTCTTTGGTTATGTGACCTCCTGTCTTATTCTCTCTGATGTATCTTTGTGTTTAGGAAGGTTTGCATTTTTTGTCCTTTAAACGAACGCTTCCTTTTAATACCCTTATTCCACTTTTTTGGATACCATCTATTTTTTACTTTGCCCAATCTTGACAGTAGCAAAGTAACCTCTTCGTTCTCCTCCTTTCCCTATTATACAGCATTTAATTTGAATATTATTTTTACTCACGGTAAATATTATAGAGCTGTCAATTAGCTTTTCTAGCTTCCATATACTCTCCATCTTCTCTCTTTATATTTTGATGGTTGGGCTACACACACATTGTCAAATCATAGTTCTTACTACACTATCTCCCATATTTCTATCGTTTAAAATTAGTTCTATACATAAATATATATTTAATATTCACCATCAGTCCTTATGCCTATGTCTCACCCGTCCTCTTGGTTGGTTCAAGCTTATTCTCAAAAAGGTTCCTCATGGGAATGATAGTCCCAAAATTCTAATATGTTCATAACAATGTGTCTGTGGATGTTATACTTGAAGGCTAGTTTGTCTCAATATACAGTCCTTGGCTTACATTTTCTTTCCTTGGGTGTTTTAAATTTCCTACCCCTTACCTTCCGGTATAAAACATTGTAGTTCAAAACTCTGATATTAGTGTTATGTTTTGTCCTTTAAAAGTGACTTGATTGCCAGTCTCTGGTCAGTGTATAATTCTGAAAATACCACTCTGTCTTGGCAAGCTTGAGAGACGGGTTACATCCCCCTTCCTCTGAATTACAGCTGTGCGACCTCAGCTAAGTTATTGAAACTTTATATGCCTCAGCTGCAAAGTGGGGATAGAAATGGCAGTAAGATTAGTCTGAGGACTGGATTAGGTCATGTTTGTAAAGGACCCCAGTGTTTCCGGGAAGCCAGCTGTACCAACAGGTTCCTTTTGAATAGCACTTCTTTTTCGGTAGTTTAAAAACTCAAGACTGAAGTTTTTGGAGCCACCGACAAACGACAGTCAATAGCGACTCACATTTCAGTAACTTTGTAAAATGCTTTTGTGACCGGAAGCAGCTTAAAGAGCAATTAGTTTAGTATTGAAGAAAAATGGCATTATCTTCCTGTGTGTTATTCTCCTTGCTTTTCAATAGGATTTTTTTTGTTTTTTGTTTGTTTTTGGCCTTGCTGCTTTCAACTCTTGCCTTTCTCCACAGTCAGAAAAGCCATCTCAATTAGTGCAGTCCCTTGAGTTCTTTAAATAAGACTGATCAGATGATCGATATTTAACCAGCTTTATCAGTTCTTTGGACAGACCCATTAACTAATGAAAACATCTGTTAGCATGCAGGGTGGTCCAACAGTCAGAAGAAATTTGTTTGCAAGATTCTCTCTCTCTCCCAGGATTTCTTACCAGTTATCTAAATTTCCAATCAAAAAAGCACTCTGCTGGATGTTCCCTAAGGATGCATTTCTATTATTCAGAACAAGAATAATCTCAAAATGTGTTTCTGGTGAGCAGGGTTTATTTTGCGTGGGCTGACACACAATGACAACCATCTGGGGACTGATAGCGTCACTGATGCCTTGACGTAGCTTCAGGGCTTCTACATCTAACAGTCTGACGAATAGTTTTGGCCTTTGAGGCCAAAACTGGAAAAGAGGAAAGGAAAGTCCCTAATCCTGGATGGATGTGACAGCTCCTCCCTGACTGTTTTTTTTTTCTTGCTCTAGACGACCTTTTTAAAAGTTCTCACTGGGACTTCCCTGGCAACCCACTGGTTAAGACTCCATGCTTTCACTGCTGAGGGCCTGGAGTTCGATCCCTGGTTGGGGAACTAAGATCCCACATGCTGCATGGCAAAAAAAAAAAAAAAAAAAAATTCTCACTGGAGCTATATAATCTTTCGAACAAGCGGGGCACTGATTGGGCACAGGGGTTGCAGATATACTCTGCCAACTGCCTTTTTCATGCAGGAATAAACCCACACCTGCCCCGTCCATTTGTGAGCCCAGCATACACGCGGACGGACTTCGTTTTGCTGAACGGAAACTTTGCCTCCCGTTTTATTATCCAAGGAGCACCATTGGGTTTACTGCTCCTTCAAACACCCTTGCCCTGTGTTTTCTATGCACACCTGAGGGTTACAGAGGTGTTCTGTGTGTGGTTCCCCTGCTTGTCAAATGAAGCTTCTGCCATTCAGCGTCCCCAGCAAAGAATCTCTTTGTCTTGAGTGGGATGAATCCTGAGGACACGACTGCCAGAATAATTCTTTTCACACAGTTCTGAAGTCATTTTCTGCCTGAAACTCTCCACGGTTCTACACAGCTGTCAGGACAAACTCACTTTTTGATGTAATGTCCTAGGCCCTCACGCTCTGCCCCCACCCCCGCCGCCCCCCGGTGTCCTCCACACGCCTTTCCCTCTGGTCATCCTTCAAATGCTACCCGTGGCCCCTTTCATAGCCCTGTGGTGGTTTCCCACATGCCACCCTTCTGCCTGACGTCACTTCCCCGATACTTTAAATAATGTTTATTTTTCAAAATGCACCACATCCAAGAAGTCTCCCGGGATCACTACCTCAGACCAAATTTTTAGATGGCAATTTTCTGTGCTGTTGGAGCATCTGTGACATGTTGGACATGTTTGGCTCAAATGCGTGAGGATGAGCAATGAAGCCTCCTGGAGGACCCATGAGTTGGGTAAAGATACACATTTTTGATCAGCTAGAAGAGGGATCTTGGTAGTGTGTAAGCAGCTCACAACAGCTGCTGCACCAACCCCGGGCGAGTGCAGAGAGGAAGGGGAGAAGAACGGTGTGCCTGGGGAGCTTGAGGGGAATGGACACTGCATTCCAGGCTCACTTAGGCTTTGGAAGATTCCAGGCAAGTTAGGCCAGGCTGCAAGGGATCCATGTGCTGGACTAAAAGCAGGAATTGCTCCAGGTGGATTTGCCAGGGGAAGAGGCAGGCAGCTCTGTGCACTCAACAAGGAAGGTTCAGGCACAGCTGGATCCAGGAACTCAAGCAATGACATCAGGGTTTTCTCTTCTCTTCCATTCTCTCTCCAGCTCCCCCATCCCTACACCTGCCACTGAGGTCTTGCTTGTCTCTGCTGGTCTTTGCTCTGCCTGCAGGCTCTCTGCAGTTGCAGGAGAGATGTTTTCAGAAGCCCCAGGCTCATTCTTAACTTAGCCGTCATGCCTCTCCTCTGAGGTCCACAAATCAAATGCAAGGAAAATTTTCCTTGGCTGGCCAAAAGGAGGAGGAAACTGTCTGACTTCAGGGATCTACCCAGCACCCTTGGTTCTTATCTGATTCTATTTAGGACTCATTCATTCAAAAACCCATTTCTTGAACACGTACTCTGTGCCAGGCACGGGATACAGTGGTAAGTAGGGAGAGCAAAGGGAAGAAGTTGAGTGATTTCAGGATGGAGTGGGGAGGGAGCGATTCACTGTTCCTATTTTGGTGATACTCACAGGCTGATGGTCTGAATGATGCTGGTTCTAAGTAGCCGTGACAAAGTATGCTGGGGAGCGTGTGACCCACCGACGTCTCCTTGTCAAGTCCCACTGCACCCCTACAGAAAAAGACCAGAAACAAAATTTTTTTTAATTGACATTTTCCCCAATAGCTAAAGAAACAGAGAATAGACCTGAGAACCAAAGGCACCGTGAGTATGAACCACTATCTTGTGCCCAGTGAGGAAAGTGCTCCTCAGCCAACATCCCAAAGAGAGGCCAGATATGCTGCTCCCCAGAGGAACCGTTCCCTGGCTGGGTGGGGGCAGGCCTCCAGGGCTTTTTTCCCCTGAGGACTTGAGGGACCTTCTGGGGAAGACCTTCGATTTAGAAATAATTTAAGGTTCAAAAGAAGTTGCAAAAAAAAAAAAAAAGTATCAAGAGTCCCTGTGTACCCTTCCCCCAGCTTTTCCCCAATGATAACATCTTACACAACCATAGTACATTTCCACAACTAGGAAACTGCCATTGGTACAATACTATTAATTAAACTGTAGGTCTCAGATGGCTAACAGGCACATGAATAGATACTCAACATCGTTAATTATTAGAGAAATTCAAATCAAAACTACAATGAGGTACCACCTCACATCGGTCAGAACGGCCATCATTAAAAAGTCTACAAATAATAAACACTGGAGAGGGGTGGAGGAAAGGGAACCCTCCTACACTCTTGGTGGGAATGTAAATTGGCGCAGCCATTATGGAAAACAGTATGGAGTTTCCTCAGTAAACTAAATATAGACTTGCCATATGGTTTAGCAATTCCACTCCTGGGCACATACCGAGACAAAACTCTCATTCAAAAAGATACATGCACCCCTATGTTCATAGCAGCACTATTTACAATAGCCAAGACATGAAAGCAACCTAAATGTCCATCGACAGATGAATGGATAAAGAAGATGTGGGGTGTATATATATATATATATATATATATATATATATATATATATATATATATATATATATATATATATAATGGAATACTACTCAACCATAAAAAAGAATGAAATAATGCCATTTGCAGCAACATGGACTTAGAGATTACCATACTAAGCGAAGTCAGAGAAAGACAAATATCATATGATATCACTTATATTTGGAAATATAAAACATGACACAAATGAACTTATCTGTGAAACAGAAACAGACTCACAGACATAGAGAACAAACTTGTGGTTTCCAAGGGGGAGGGGGTGTGGGGAAGGGATGGATTGGGAGTTTGGGGTTAGCAGATGCAAACTATTATATACAGGATGGATAAACAGCAAGGTCCTACTGTATAGCACAGGGAAATATATTCAATATCCTGTGAGAAACCGTAATAGAAAAGAATATGAAAAAATGTATATATACGTATAACTGAATCACTTTGCTGTACAGCAGAAATTAACACCACATTGTAAATCGACTATACTTCAATAAATTTTAAAAAAGATAAACTGTAGGTCTCATTCAGCTTTCGCCAGTTTTAATATGCACACGTGTGTGTGTGTGCACAAGCACGTGGTACTATGGAATGTTAGCACACGTGTAGATCTGTATGACCATCACCCCATCGCGACATGGAACTGTGATGAGATACTTCTGCATGTCAATGTCTTGAATGTCAATCCTGAAACAGATCCTGGCAAACAGGGAAGACTGGGTCCCCAGCTCCTCTGCTGTACCTCCCTCCTGGCCAGCAAGGAACTTGAGACAATATCTGGTGGTAGAGGAGGAAGGATCATTTCCAGCAAACACTGGGAGGCACTGGCCTCCCTGACCCTGTCTGGGCTCAAGGTGGCTGTAAAACAGGGGCGCAAACGCCAAAGGCAAGGCCACAAATCTGGGGAGTCTGGTAACTGCTGCCCCCATTCAATAGAGGAAAGTGGTCTCACCAGCACCGGTGAGGGCAGGAAAGGTGACCCAAGGCCCATCCGGTGAGGTCACCTCACCAGCAAGCTCTGCAGCTGGAGGTCACCCCCCACCCAAACCTGGGCTCAGGAGGAGCTCTCGGGGTGCATTACCAGAGTCTGTGTCCTTTCCCGCCATCGCCCCCAGGGAGCGGGCAAAATTACAAGGGTAAAAAAACGACAATGTGAAAGTGAAAGTGGAGGTGGAGCTTTGCTTGACACCCTGTAGGCTGCTGAGAGCTTTTTCCCTCCTCTCTTAAAGAAGGGAAGTTAAAAGCCCTAGGGGTCTTACTTTTGTGAAGGAAACACTATTTTCTCCAAAGTACTGATAAAGTGTAATCGTTTTCCTTCACAAAAAATTGGCTGAAAACTCAAGGCCAAACTAGGGCACTGCAGAGAAAAGTCTAAAGAAAAGAAAGCCCAGGAGGTCTCAGATGAGAAGTGATTTCACGGTGGGAGGTGGGAGCTCCTGACCGAGGATCTTGGAGGACCGGGCGGTCAAGGTCACGGCTCCTCCCAGGGCCCATCCCAAGGCGAGGCTGTGTGTGATCCTGAACAGGCTCATCAGGCAGATGCAATGGGGTGGCCCAGAGCAGCCCCATGGGGTCTCCTCTCCTTGTTGGCAATGATGGAGATGCTCTCTCTGTTCTCGTTGGATTGTCCTCCCCTCACTCTCTGTGGAAGTGCGGGGTCTGCATCAGATCAGCCAAGAGCTCAGGGGCTTATCATCTGGACACACTAGGTGCCAGTCTGGTGTCAGCTACAGCGCTTTTCTAGGACCTCTGGTCTAAGGAGGGAACTGCCTTGATTTTTCTCCCAGAGATTTTGGGCTCAAAACACCTCCATTTCCCAGAGCACAGTACTGGGAGATGCCTTAGATGGTTAAAACTTCAGCTCTCTGAAGGCATCACGTGTCACTGTAAATGCCATCAGTGCCATCAACCAAGGCTCTGAGGACGGGAGATAAAGAGCGGAAGGAACAGACATTTAAGACCTCACTGTGTGCCAGGCACAGTGCCCGGTGCAGTATCTGTTATAGCACGAAATTCTCATAAAGCTGTGTTGATGAAAAATTAATCAGTCAACCTAGGAAAGAAATGGAAAATTCTATTTGAGCCAAACTGAGGATTATAACTCGAGAATAGCCTCTCAGAAAGCTCCGAGAACAGTTCTACCTGTTAGAGGTCAAAGCATAGTTATAAGTTGTGGTGACAGGACTGTACATTAAGTGACGTGTTACTGATAGTTTATACAGTCTAGCGAGTAGTAGGTCATCATGGCTTCTTACAAGATTAAGAAGGAATGTTCTCTTTTAAGGAGCTGTCTTGTTGGTGCTGGGAGAGTGGTGTTCTTTATGGTTGAGCAGGTATTTCCACCGATGGGGAGGTCTGCTTGATGCACAATGCAGATGCACAGTGGGGGAGAGATGAGGCCAAAGGGCAGAGAAAAAATTTTATGTTTAAATTTTTCTTGTCTTGCCATAAAACATGAATTTTATTTCACAGCTGCAATGTGGGCTTTTACCTCCATTTTCTACCAAGCAAATGGAGGTGAAGGTACATGCCCAAGATCTTCCAGCTAGAAAGCAAAGGCAACAGAATTGAACCTGGGTCAGCCTGACTGCAGGTCTGCCTGCCGTCCACTGCTGGGCACAGCTCCCGGGAAGCCACTTCAGCTGATCAGATGGGAAAGGCAGCTGTCAGACACAAGGAGGGAGCAAGTCACCCCCAAATCGCTGCTTTCAATTTTCCCGACACTCATGTATGTCTCCTCCCCGGAGGCCTTATTGGCGTGCGCCCAGGCCGAGGGCAGGAAGGTGAGTGTTCAGGTCTTCTGCTCAGGCCTCGATTCTGGCCAGAGAAGCCTCCTCTCAACCTCGCTCTGTGCCCCCAGAGCCCCCTCCCTTCTCTCCCAGTCCTCTCCTCCAAGTGCCCCGATTTCCAGCGACCTTCAGATTTGATATATTGAACGTCTCCAAAGGATATTCCCATTGACATTGAGCATGCCGCTGTGTGGAGCTCAGCAATAAAAGGGGGAAATTAACAGGCATTTAAATTCTGAAATGAGTGATGAGAGGTCAGAGATTTCCGAACATCTGTTTCCAGCATTTTCAAGGGGGCCTTCAATTTGCAGGCAGCACTGAGCCACGCGGTTATGAGCAGTTACTTGTGACTTCACACAGTGCCGCGCCCAGGAGCTGGGAGTGGATGGTGGGACCCAGCCACTGCACTCACGTGCTCTGTGGCTCGATCCAAGCAGTGTGTCCACCGAGGTTCAGGGTCCCGGCTCTGCTTGTAGGATTCTATACACCCGTCTGAAAACCCTGAGTCTGGATTTCCCCAAGTGTCAGAGTTCTGGAAACTGAGGATTCAAAAAAGAAGTCCTTGTGCCAAGGACCGGGACGTAATGCTTTCTAGGGCTGCACCATCCAATAGGACAGCCAGTAGCCATACGAGGCTGTTAAGTATCTACAACACGGCCAGTCTGAACTGAGATGCACTCTGAGTGTAAAATATATACTGGATTTCAAAGACTTAGTATAAAAAAAGTAATTATCGGGCTTCCCTGGTGGCGCAGTGGTTGAGAGTCTGCCTGCCAATGCAGGGGACACGGTTTCGAGCCCTGGTCTGGGAAGATCCCACATGCCGCGGAGCGACTGGGCCCGTGAGCCACAACTACTGAGCCTGCGCGTCTGGAGCCTGTGCCCCGCAACAAGAGAGGCCGCGATAGTGAGAGGCCCGCGCACCGCGATGAAGAGCGGTCCCCGCACCGCGATGAAGAGTGGCCCCCACTTGCCGCAACTAGAGAAAGCCCTCGCACGAACCGAAGACCCAGCACAGCCAAAAATAAATAAATAAATAAAAATAAAAATAGCTATAAAATTAAAAAAAAAAAAAAGTAATTATCTTTTATGTTATGTTGGTGAAATGATAATATTTTGGCTAAATTGGGTTAAAGAAAATATATTATTAAGTCAATTTCATGCAAACTATTATATATAGAATGGATAAACAACAAGGTCCTACTGTATAGCACAGGGAACTATACTCAATATCCTGTGATAAACCACAATGGAAAAGAATATGAAAAAGAATGTATACATATGCATATATAATTGAATCACTTTGCTGTACAGCAGAAATTAACACAACATTGTAAATCAACTACACTTGAATAAAATAAATTTGGAAAAAAAGTCAACTACTTTGTTTCATTCTACTCTTTTCAACAGAGCTACGACAATTGAAAACTACATTATGTGGCTCACACACTTCTATAAGTCACTATTGCTCTAGAGTTTCTGTAGCTTGGTGTTTCTTGGGTGGTGGGGAGCTGCTGTCACCCCTAGAGGGCCTTTTAGAAACTCTGGAGGATCTTTGGTGTCACACTGCCTGGGGGAGGTGCTCCTGACATATAGTGTGCTGGGCATGAGGAATGGGTGAGTCCCGTAATTACCAGAGCAGTCTGATGCAACAGAAGAGTTATTCATGACTCCACATCATTCTGAATGTCCCACCAGACATGAGATAGATGAAAAATTGGTTAAAATGATCTGAGTCTAAACCAAATTCCATTTTACATATAAACACAGGTATTTGGTTTTTGCACAAACTAAGATTTCCAAGGACACAGCTACTGTGTAAATCAAACAAAGATTGCACTTTGTTTCAGCTGTAACATTACCAAACGCCGTTCCTCATGTGTTAGAAATTCCCAGCACTGTTGGCAATACCGCTCACCGCGCTGGAGTTGCCGACATAACACGATCGTCTTGGTCATTCACTGTCATTCCACGGAGAGGTGTAATTTTCTGCCTGCTTCACTCTATCTCCTAGTGCTTGAGCACTTGTAAACGGAAATGCATTCCATTTCATTTAGACTACTTTCCCTTTCTTTCTTCTGTATTATAATTAGGACTTTATATTGGTTTTAAAAAATTATGCGTGTAGATAAATTACAACTGAAAGGGGTCTTGCACACAATTTTTTTTAAACAGAAAATGGCATATTGCATCTGACAGAATTACAAACCATCACTCAAACCTAGTCATGCCCCTCTTGACTCAGAAGAGTTGAATCTTTGCCTCTTAAACACCTTCTCATTCTTTTTTATTTATTTCTTTATTTTTGGCTGTGTTGGGTCTTCATTGGTGCATGCGGGCTTTCTCCAGTTGCGGTGAGCGGGGGTTACTCTTCGTTGTGGTGCGCAGGCTTCTCATTGCAGTGGCTTCTCTTGTTGCGGAGCATGGGCTCCAGGCGCACGGGATTCAGTAGTTGTGGCACATGGGCTCAGTAGTTGTGGCTCGCAGGCTCTAGAGCGCAGGCTCAGTAGTTGTGGCTCACGGGTTTAGTTGCTCCTCAGCACGTGGGATCTTCCCGGACCAGAGCTCCAACCCGTGTTCCCTGCATTGGCAGGCAGATTCTTAACCACTGAGCCACCAGGGAAGTCCCAAACAACTTCTCATTCTTTAGGTTTCAGATGCAGTGGCCCTTCCTCCAAATAGCCAAGATGTCACCTGCTCTGTGCTTCCCTGCATTCTGCTTCCTATCATCCCATCCTTCATCACACAGATGGTACTGCCTGTGCAACTATCTTCCTCCCTGGACTGTGGGCTCCAAGAGGGTAGGTTATGTACGTTTGGTTTATTGCTCTACACCCAGTGCCTAGCTCATGCCTGAGCACACTAGTACATACTCGATACTTAGTGAGTAAATGAATTAATAAAGATCAGGGTGAGTTGGTATCTAGAGATCTATAAGGGCGAATGGGAACGAGGGCCAGCAGCAGGGTAGAAATAGATGATAACACCAAGGGAGCCCAGTGCCTTGGATGCTGGTAAAATGGAGAACCTACAGTGAGTAGAGTAATACACTTTGAAATCAGGTAGATTTCACTTCGAGTCCCAGTCCTGCCTTGTACTACCTTGGTCAACTTAGGAAAGTCCGTTGACTTCTCTGAAAGAGTGATAAGGGTACTTCCCTCATTTATTGGGGGACTTAACTGAGAACTGCTTGGAAAGCATTTACTGCCATGTCTGGCAAATAGTAAGAGCTCAGTACATGTTCTTGTTATTAAAACTCTTTCATAGAGGCTGGGTGTGCCTCTAACAGAGGCCCTGGTTGCCCCAGTGTCAGTGCCCATCACCAGTAGGGAACTTCTACAATTCAAAATCAAAAAAAAACAAAAACAAGGACAAATGACCTGATTCTTAAATGGGCAAAGGAACTGAATAGATACTTCTCCAAAGAAGACATGCAAATGACAAACAGGTACGTGGAAAAGGTGCTCAGTATCAGTAATCATTAGGGAAATGTAAATCAAAATCACAATGAGATTTCACCTCAACAAGTTAGGATGGACACACACACACATATACATCTAACCATCATCTGAGCCTTCAGTGAGTCAATCTTTTTGCAACAGGTACAAAGATCACTGATCATAGATCACCATAACAAATATAATGTATTTGGAAATTTTGAAGTTTGAAATATTGCTAGAATTACCAAATGTGACACAGAGAGAGGAAGTAAGCAAATGTTGGAAAAATGGTGTTGATAGATTTGCTCAATGCAGGGTTGTCATAACCCTTCAATTTGTAAAAAAGCAAAAAACGAAACAAAACCCCACAATATCTGCAAAGTGAGATAAAGCAAAGCACAATAAAAACAAGGTCTGTCTGTAGAACTACCACATGACCCAGCAAGCCCATTTCTGGGTATATACCCAAAGGAATTGAAACCAGGATCTTAAAGAGGTATCTACACTCCCATATTCACTGCAGCACTAGTCACAATAGCCAAGACATGGAAGCAAACTCAATGTCCACTGATGGATGAATGGATAAAGAAAATGTGGCATATACATATGATGGAATATTATTCAGCCATAAAAAAGAAAATCCTGCCATTTGCAACAACATGGATGAACCTGGAGGATAATATGCTAAGTGACATAAATCAAACACGAAAAGGACAAATACTATTATACATGACACCACTTGTATGAAAAGTCTAAAATAGTCAAACTCAGAGAAGCAGAGAAGAATGGTGGTTGCCAATGGCTGGGGGGAGGGGGAAACAGAGAAGTATTCAAGGGTACAAAGTTTCAGTTATGCAAGATGAATGAGTCTTAGAGATCTACTCCACCAAAAGTGCCTATAGCTAACAATCCTGTAGTATAAACTCAAAAGTGTGGTAAGAGGGTAGAACTTATGTTAAGTGTTCTGATCACACACAATAATAATGATGGGGTGGGAGGAAAAGTTTGGGCATGATAGATACAGTTATGGCATAGATTGTGTGATGGTTCCATGGGTATACACTTATCTCCAGACTCATCAGGTTGTACACATTAAATTTGTGCAGCTTTTTGAATATCAACAATACCTCAATAAAATGGTTTTAGGAAAAAAATAACAAAGATCAGTTGACCAAAAAGATGTTAACTTCATCCAAAAACACCTTTACAGAAACACCCAGAATAACATTTGACAAATATCTGGGCACCCTGAGGCCCAGTCAAGTTGACACATAGAACCAACCATCACGGTTTACCTAAACGTGTCCCCACTAAACTGAGTTGAGAACTGGTACTAGTGTCTTTAATCTGAATCTCAAGGTGGAGCACAGACAATATCATTTACTGACCACCGACAGTGGTTCTGGCCCTGATCAGAGGACTCATATTTCTAGGTAAGAAAATGCTACCTCCTCACAGATACCCAATTTTACAAGTCTTCCTTCATCCAAAAGTCATTAATTCTTAGGTCGAACAGGAAGCCTTGAACTGTTCATGCTGAAATGTAAGCCCATTAAATTTTGTATAACCTTCAGTGGAGGAGAGAGAACAGCCTATCATGGCCCCCCAGTATTATAACAGCATCACCTCGAGCAAAGTAGGACAAGCTTCCCTTTTCAGCCTTCCTGTTCATCCAAGATCACTGCGCCTCCCTCACGGTGGAAAGTCATCCGATGGACACATTTATACAAAGAAAGGAGCTAAGATTTCTTGAAGGATAACTATGTGCTACATACTATAGGTATATTATCAAATTTAATCATAACAGCCGTAAGTAGTATTCTTGACTCTGACAAATGAAGAATTTCAGAGAAGTTACTTAATTTACAGTTAAGTGGCACCAAATGTTGACCATCTATTATATGGTGGGAATAGGCCTTGGTGGGAATCCAGTTTTAGCTGGTTCTGTAGCTCCTGGTCTCTCCAGGACTCCATGCTGCCCCCCTTAAATTGTGGCACAATTGTCCTTGCCATCTCTGGAAACAAACAGGATTGCCTGGAAAGAGCCTGAGAACTCTCCCCGGGGGGTCTGCAATGAGCCAGCAGATACCAGAGGCTTTTCTCTCCCCGAAAGATGGACTGAGCCAAGCTCCCCCAAGGTCTCCAGATGTGGGCCGGTGACTTTCCCAAGCATGGCTGTAAATAGCTGGTACCCAAGCTCAGATCATTTGCTGCCCAAACATAGACTGGACTTGAAGCCCAGGGCAAAACCATTCTCAGGCTTATTCCAATGAAAAGGGAGTGCGTTAGTGGGAGGAGTATCTTCCGCTGACCACCTCACCTGTGCACCTGGCTCCCAGTGTACCTCCCCCCAGGCTGCCAAGGGGCAGGGATGCACGACGGTTGGCCTTTCCACTGGTCATTCCAGTCTGTATCAGTGAGGCCTCCTGGCGTACACCTGACCCTGCTGTGTGCGGCCTCTTCACCTCGCCGTCCCTTACTTTTTGATGGCACTTTACAGTTTATTTTCACATCCATTTCTTGCTTCATCTGCTAAATCAGGAGTTGGCAAGCTACCGCCAGTGGGCAGAATCCTGCCGCCTATCTTTGCTACTGGAATACACCCAGCCCCATTCTCTCATGTTTTGTCTACGACTGCTTTCCCCAAAATGGCACAGCTGAGCAGTTGCTGCAGAGACCATTCTGGTCTGCAAAGCTTAGGCTATTTACTATGAGGCCTTTTACAGAAAAGGTTTTGCCAGCCCTGCTTTAAACAAGCCCAGGAGGCAAATAGCAATTACTATCATTATTTCCAAGTGACAGGTGGAAAAAAAACCCTGGGATGAAACCAAGTGGCTCAGAAATGTTTTCTTAAGGACACAGAACTGGTTGGCAGAGCCAAACCGAAAGCCAAATGCCTTTCCTCCGTGTAAGGATTCACTTTGAAGCCAGGCGAGGCGAGGCACCAGAGGGCAGTTCTCTGAGAAGGCCTTTCCGGCCAAGTGACACTGACTTGGAGAAAAAAGAGAGGCAAGTTTGTTCTCTAAAACATGTCGGACAATCAACACTTAGCCTGTGGATGTTGAGAACCAGCCCTGAGCTAGAGGCTGCAGGGACTGAAATACCAGCCAAAAGGTTGCACAGCCTGTGCAACCATACACGGCAGCTCTGAGAAGCCCCAACTTGGCTCAGAAACTTCCAGAAATAGATTTTGGAAATATAAGGTTGAGTCAAGCTTGGGCGGGTCGGGGGTGGCCGTGCGGAGAGAGAGAATACACACATGCCTGCGTACACATATACGTGGATCTTTTGTTAAGTAAGTATGAAAGAAACAGAATAAAAATAAAATAAAATGAGCACCTCCAGGCTCTTTGTGCTGAGCTGCACGATTAATCACGAAGGCCTTGCCTGGGAGACAGCAAAATAAGACATTTTAAGAAGTCATTTTGCATGAGCAGGTCAAAGGTGAGGAGCCAGAAGAAGGCCAATTGGAGAGTCAGGTTTCTCCCTGGCACCGGTCGTTCCTCTTCTCTCAACCAGAACCTGGAGACAGACCTGTGTTTCCCCAGCCAGCCCCAGCTGTAGCCGAGTTCATGCAGACGTTAGAGAAATGAAACACTGGCTTGCTGGAAGATATGAGGGTAGTGGTTCTCGAACTTTCATGTGCTCAGAATGCCCTGGAAAGCCTGGGAACACACCAATGATGGGCCCCAACCTCTGAGTTTCAGACTCAGTAGTTCTGGTGGGGTTGGTGGGCGGGGGGGAAGAATTTGCATTTCTACTATATTCCCAGGTCAGGCTGATGCTCCAGGGACCACACTTCGGGAACCACTGGATGACAGACTAGTCAGTTTAATAGCATAGACTTGGGAACCAGACTGCCTGTGTGCGAGTCCTGGTCTGTGACCGCCACCTCTGTGACCTGGAGCAAGGTCCTCAAACTCTCTGCCTCTATTTCATCAGCTAAAAAAACGGTGTTTTGACAGGGATTAAATGAGTTAATAATACACACAGGTCCCAACCCATAGAATACAGTAAGCGAGCCATTGTCTCTCTCTGCCTCATTTAAAAAGGGAGAAGAAAGAAAACGAGGCGGTACGTTAGGGAGGGGGCAGGAGGGCAGACAGGCAGGGCCAGGGGGTGGCCAGGGACCCTTAGCTTTGTCTGCATGGCGGCTTGGGCTGTCCCAGCCATCCTCCACTTCCTGCTTGCAAGCTGCCCACCGACAGCTATGTTGCTACCTTCTCATCGCCAGGGGAACAGGAAGAAGGGGGGAGTGACCCGCATCATGATACATCATCCGCAAGGCACTGCCACACCTGCCGCGTCATGTGGTCTTCTCCACCCCAGGCCTTCTCAGATGCAGAAACCTGAGGCTCAGAAAGGTCAGGTGACGCCCCAGCGTCAGGAAGCCAAGGCACCCGCTGGCTGCAAAGCAGCGGCCCCATCAGGGGACCTTACAGCACGACCGGCCAACACTTCAGCTAGATCTCCCCTTCCCTTTCTCTCTTCTTCCAGAGCCAAGAGTCAGGGTCAGTGTTCAAGGGCTCTTCCTGGGAACGGGGCCTGGCAGAAGGATGGCTGAGGGTGACCCTCCATGGGGGAAGGTGTTGGGACTTCCCAAGATAGCGCTTCATCAACCCCCAAAGAGGCAAAGGGGACAAGTACACGGACAAGTCCACGGCCACGGCAGGCCACGTTCACAAAGCGGTCACAGGACAGGGGGGCAGGGCTGGCCTGAGGTCACCCACTGGGCCCCAGGCAGCCATGCAGAGGTTTGTCCCTGGCGTTTGGAGAGAGAGGGGTAGGGCGGTAGCTGTGAGGCCAGGGAGGCCCGAGTGTTTCAGGCTCGGAGTTCCACTGCCCTGGACCACGCTCAGGCTGGGGAGGTCCGCCCCATTCCATTAGGCGGTGGGCGTGTGTGTGATGGGCAGGGAGGTGGCAGCGGAACCCGGAACCTTCTTGCTCAGGTCTACCTACTCTGTCAAGGACTCTCCCTGCCCCTCCTGCTTTGCCCCAGGCTTCAGCCCTCACCTCCATCTGTCTCCTCTCTTCCTGTCTCACCATTGCTTGGGCCCATGACCAACTGGCAGTTGACCTCCCCTCCCATGAACTGGCCCAAGGGCAGCCCCGGCACACAGCGGGCTGGGGGTCAGGCAGGCCGGCACCCTCTGCTCCAAGGCTCACTCTTTCCATCTTTGCTTGGTGCACCCAGAGCGAGGAGACAACTGGAACGTTGGGGAGATCCTGAGAAACTTCCCAAGTCCGAGGCTACATCCTGCCCGTATCTCCTGACCCACTGCCTTTCTGTTTAGAGACAGGTGTCATTTTCTTTCCAATCTGATTTCAAACCAAGTAACAATATCATCAGAGGGATGCGAAATGCCCAAAGCCACATAGGCTGTCATTATGAATCTCTCTCTGCCCCAGTCAACCCAAAGTATGATTCCAAGGAACATTGTAAATTGCAGCTAGGTGACAGCTAAATACAACACAAACATGTCACACACCTCATAAGCGCAGTGAGAATGACAGAAACAGGCTGAAAAATTAATCTGTCACACACACATCTCTGACTTGTCTGTTTTTTCTGATTTAACCACACTTATGCTTTTATCAGCATTAGATAATCTTCAGCCACTAAATTGTCCTTATGGGATTGTAAATGTCTTTGAAGTGAACATTTCCACACAGAACTCCCCTGATGTATCAGAAGAGTTTGAAGGAGCTTCATGATGTGATTTGAAAAGTGCTAAAAGGCACCCCCTATCCCAGACCTTCTTCATTGCCACAGTGACTGAAATTCCCACAGTTAAAGGGATATGACATCGAGTTCAGAAGGCATCTGCTGAAAGTCAATTCCATTAACAAAACAGACCAAAAGGGCTCTTAACTGAGGTCCCAGGCCTGCCCTTCAGTGGTTTCCTGACAAGGTCTGTCACTTCAGTGCACGTGTTAAGTGCACATAGCCCTCTAGAGAGAGGTCTCTAACTCCCATTGTATTTTCAAGGAGGTCCATGACTCCCCAAAGGGTAAGACTCATTAAATTTGTTGTATTTGACATTTTAAAAGGTTAGCCCAGGACCCTAAAAAATAGAGAAAACCACCAGGTGACCTGGAAAGAAGGGGCTGCCAGGAAGGGCAAACCAGTTGGCGGACCACACAGCAGACCCCGGGGAAAGGGGCCAAGGTCACATTTGAACTTCTTCGTGATCATGCCTAAAGAGGACCTCTTACATCCCCATCTCTCCTCCTTACCCTCCTGCCAACAACTACATGTACACTCTGCAGAATAACACTATATAATTTTTTATGTGCATACAGCATGACAGGTACTATGCTTAGCACTACTTCTGTTATCTTATTTAATCCACAAGACAAACTTTTGAGATCCGTGCTATCACCCCCCCATTTTACAGACGGTGAAACTGAGGCTTAGAGTATCAAGTACCTTGGTGAGGTCACCCAGATAATAAACAGCCAAACTGGGCTCAGGTAGCCTTAATCCAGAATCCATGCTTTTAACCACCATGTGTGTGGTTCTCAAACATGAGTGGGTATTAAAACCACCTGGAGGGCTTGGGAAGCACTCAGATATCTGGGCCCTACTCTAGAATTTCTGATTAAGTAGCTTTGGACCCAAGAACTGGCATTTCTAACAAATTCCCAGATTTTGCTAATGCTGCTGGTCTGGGGACCCCTTGCCAAATGGTGAAGCTCCCTCCCTCACACAGGTTCCTAAAAATGTGTTCAGAAGATCACATATTTTTGTAAAATTTAAGAATACAAGACATTTGTGTATTATCTTCTTAAAGCAGATCCTTAAAATTGTATAAGCTTTGGACCCCCCCCAAAACCTGGGTTTTCCCTAGACCCTGGAGCCTTCCTTCGATCACGTTGCTCCTGATTTTATCTCAGACCTGCCTCGTGTTACCGTCCACACCCAGGAGCATTAGCTGCCCCCAGTCCAGCAGGCTAGGATCTCACCAAGTTCTTCGGTCTGTCAGTCTTATCTGTGAACACGATCTGTCTGCAGGTTTCAGATAAAGACAGGACGAAAGTAGCTTTATGTATTAAAGTGACCACCTCAGCCATCAAGACACCCTGGGGGGAGTCGGCGTTGGGATCTTAAGGATGTCACACATGTCCCTGCAGGAAGGGAAGGGAGATGGGGAGGCCCCTTCTGGCGCCTGGACTAGGGAGGGTAGTGAGAGAAGCCCTTCTTTAGTTCCGGATGGTGATGGAGGGAGTGGGTGTTCACACTGATTGCTTTAAATCTCCCCCTGGCAAGAGCTCAACACCACCCCACAAGTCAGTGGGCATGGTGTTTGGGAAGCAGGAAAAAGAGGAAGGGGAGAAATGAAAGCCGGACCAGACCTTTCTATGGCGACTCAGGCCTGGGAGATCCCACAGGAGCTTGGTTGCCCCCATCCCGTCCCCACCACTCAGCACCGGCCAACGGAAACGCAACTGGAGCCACAGATGTAATTTTACATTTTCTAGTAGCCCCATTAAAAAGGCCAGGAACAGGCAAAAATCAATTTGGAATATATTTAATCTAACATATTCGAATTCCAGTCACATCAACATCATCAATATAAAAATCAGTAATGATACCTTTTCCGCTCTTTTTCATGGTAAATGTCGGAAATCTGGGTCTTAACACTCACAGCACATCTGCTCAGACGCGAGATTTTCAACAGATAAAGTGAAACGTGGTTCTAACAAAATAACGTTGTGTTTGGTGTTTAATGGAAAAATATTTTATGTTGCTCCAGTTTTTGAATTTATATCTAAATAAGTTAAAACTTCAGATCCTCAGTTGAACCAGCTGTATTTCAAGTGTTCAATAAACACATGCGGCTAGTATTGGAACAAACTGACTTCCTGGGCCTCCTGGAAGTTTATACAGAGTAGAGGAGAAGTTCTATGTCCCTGAAATAGTGGTAGTAATGGTACTAGTTGTCTGGACGCGTCACAGGGAAGAGGGAGGGAGGGATTTTGGAATTTGGAGAAAATCAAAAGGAGAAAATCCAAGATGGTTAGGATTCCTGTCATCGAATCTCCTGTCTCTGAAATAACTCCTTGTAGCAGTAATTACCACATTTATACATTTTGGGATGGGTTGTTTAGAACCTGACTCCTCCACCAAGCCGTTAGCTCCACGAGGGCAGGAAGTGTATCTTACTCACTACTGTTTCTAGTTATCATAGCTCTCAGTTGAAAGAAGACATGAATCACACTAAATCTTTGAAGGACAGCTGGCGGGGGCGGTGGGGGGGGGGAGGTGGTGATTCTGCCCATGCATAAGCAAATCAGCCCAAACAGAGGTGATCACCTGAGCAAGACTGGCAAAGTCAGCATAGAGCCTACCGTCAAGCTAAAAACAAACTACCAAACTGGGCTGAATGTCTCCACTTTGCAGGTGAAGTAGTTTGAGGTATTAGTAGGTGATGGGAAGTTAAGTCCTGCATCTCCACAGAACCTGATGCGCTCCCATCACACATGGCCTGAAGCCACTCTCCTTCCCATTCAGATCCTATTTTCTGGGTCCTTCTTTTATTTCCTGCAGTTCCAGGGAAATCGGAGCCAAGCAGTTCAGACTCTTACTGAGCGATGGGGAAGGGCCACTTGCAAGTGGGGAGTTGTCTTAGTTCGTGACTTTCAGGGCAAATGACAGAAATTGAACTCTGACTTCCTTAGGCGTAAAGGAGAACTCATTGCAAAAGTACCGCAGGGGACCCTGCAGGAGACCCTGGACAAGAATGGAACTAGGGTCAGGCACAGCCAGAATCAGGCCGGCCACACTGTCTCTTCCCCCTCTCCGCCTCTCTCTCCCTGTGCCCCCTCTGTCCTGTCCCCTCCACCATCTCCTTCTCCCCCACCCCTTCCAGGCCAGCTTCTTCTCCGTTCTGAGCCACGTGTCAGTAAACACTCAGCCACCCGTAACCAAGCTTTAGAGCTTCCATTTCAACCACCAGAGGGAGGCTGGCACAACTCTTGAATCCAAATTCTAGATGCCCACTTGGGGGCCTCTTTGGCCCTGCTCGCCCAGGTGCCCTGTCCTGGATAAATCATTGTGGCCGGGCCTGGGAAGTCACAGTACATACTCCAATGTCCAAGGGTGTTGAGAAGAATTTTCCTGTTGCCTAGATTTGGTGATTCAACTCCAGTTTTTTTGTTTATTTGTTTGGGTTTTTTGTTTTTGTTTTGTTTCTAAAGGAGGCATTAGTACTCTCACTTTGTGAAGAGCGTCACCTCCTAAGGCATATCCAAGAGATTGCCAAGCTGACCCAACCATCATGCTAGATGGGCCCTCCTAACCCCTGTAAGATGACTGGAGAGAGACAGAGGGGCTTTAGACCTTGTATGGAGTGAGATGATTCAAGGAGAGTGGTGCTTTCCTGCCCTCAAGCCAAGGGAGAAGGGAGGTTCTGAGAGAATCATGCTGGAGAGGTGGGCCAACAAGGATGGGAGCCTGGAACTCAGAGCCAGCTTCGTGGGTATGGGAGCTGTGCAGTCACACAGGGCCAGCACCCAGAAGGGTCCCACATTTGGTTTAATGCTCTGCTGTCACCATCTTGGAATTCTTAATAGTTCAACAGTTCTGCACTGGGTCCCGCAAATTAAGGGGCCCATCCTGAGGGCAATCCACTCTCTATGGGGACATTGCCCATGCAGTGAACTTCCTGGTCTATCCTTGTGCCTCCATGAACAGAAGAGAGATGTCAGGACCGAAAGGGTGGCACTAGGGCACCCAGTACTTCCCTCCATTTGAGGTGGCAAGGATATACGGGTTTCCATTGGTCAAGGGGACACAGTGATAGAGAGCTAAGAGTAACCCATCTTGCTGATACCCTAACAGAAATCCATCCCCATGCAAAGGGACCCTGGCAGCAAGAAAACTGGGGCCTCCTGATGGTGGAGGCTGAAGTGGACTAGGGAACGATGTTGGGCTTAGCAGGCCCCCCTACACCAGGGAACCGAGCCATGGGGAGGCCCTACAGGATCAAGGAACTCAAAGTCTTCATGTGCCTTGTGAGAGGGCCATGGATGGGACGTCTGCCTCACCGAGGGCATCAACAGAAGTAGTTCTGGACCCCGATGAGAAGGGAACTGCAACTGAATCCCAGTGCAGAGCAGTCTGCCTCCCCCTCTATGCCATCCATCTTCCCTTCACTCCCTCCATTCCTGAGAAGAGAGGTGGAGGAGGCAACTCAAGGGCAGATCATGCTGCCTTTCCTACTTTCCCACTGCAGGTCCTGGCACTCCGGGGAGAAGACAAGGTGAGTTAGGAAATGCCCGTGAGACCGGAAGTTTCAAACTGGGCTGTAATGAACATCTACAGTCACCTGAAAGTTACGGCGGGATCTGGCCTGGACGCTCTGAAGGAATCCTCTCCCCAACAGCGGTACGGTGAGCGTCCACATAGCACGGCTGGGGCAGCAAGTGGAGGAAAGACACATCTGCTTTATGTATACAGGTGGCTGAGCTGAGATCATTACGCTGACACGGCAGCACCACAGCACCCTTGATGAAGGGGCCCTGGCAGACCTTGCCAGATGTGCCCACACCAGGAGAGGGTGTGACGCAGGCCCATGTCACCTACTTGGGCTGACAGCCACTCTCGCCTTCTGATGCCCTTGGGGTCCTAGCATTACACAGGAATGGTGCTCCCCGAGATGGCCTGCTTTGTGTCCCCTGTTGCACAGCCTGGGGCTCTGCATTCAGGAGGTGCTCACTAAGTGCACTGAGTTACTGCCCAGAAGAGCATCCAGCTCTTTCTGTAACAGTTGAGAACAGTGGTTCTCCAACATCAGAATCTCCCACAGGATGACTTGTTAAAACACACACTGCTGGGCCCCATATCTGGTGCTTTGGATCAACAGGTCCAGTGTGGAGCCTAAGAATCTGCATCTATAGCGTTCCCAGGGGACCACCCTTTGAGACCCACTGGGTTCAGTACTGACTTCCTCTACCTGAAAGCCACACCAGCCACCAGAAGGGGTTGGAGGTGCTGACAGAGGTGGCAGGTGGGCGAGCGGTTCTCTTCCTGGTCTGCAGGGCTGGCACACTGGTGGGTAGGGGACTCAGCCTGAGGTTTATCTCCCGCCCCAAGTCCCTTTTCTACTCTGATGGGGGCTGCAAGGTCTGTCCTGCAGGTACCAGGGGCGTGGAATAGGAGGCACCCTGAGAGTTGCCTGCAGAGACCCGGTGTGATTCCCCTCAGCCTCCACACCCCTCCGGACTATTTGAAATAACATCTAAGAGCAAGGTTGCCACTGCCTGACCAGTCTCTTCTCAGTCTCCCATGGGCTTTTTTTTTTTTTAATGTGGTAAAATATACACAACACACACTTACCATTTCGATTGATTTTAAAGTGTGTACAACTCAATGGCGGTAAGTACATTCACATGGTTGTGCAACCATCACCACTACCAATTTCCAGAACTCTATCTTCCCAAACAGAAATACTGTACTTAAACAGTAACTCCTCATTCCACTCCCCTCCATTCTACTTTTTATCTCTATGAGTTTGCCTATTTTAGGTACCTCATATAAATGAGATCATACTGTATTTGTTCTTTTGTGTTTATTTCACTTAGCGTAATGTTCTCAAGGTCCATCCGCGTTACAGCATGTGTCGGAACTTTATTCTTTAAAGCTGAATAATATTCCGTTGGATGTATGTACTACATTTTGTGTATCCATTCATCTGTTGTTGGGCATTTGGGTTGTTTCCACCTTTTGGTTACTGTGAATGCTGCTGCTATGAACAGCATTGTGCCAATACATGTTTGAGCCGTACTTTCAATTCCCTGCACTATATACCCAGAGGTGGAATTGCCGGAGCATATGGTAATTCAATGTTAATTTTCTGAGGAACCACCATACTGTTTTCCAGACTTTAATCTACCTAAGATTTGTTCACCAAGAACAGGGATCTGAGAACCTCACCAGTATCCTGCACAGAGGATGTGAGGCCGGCCTCTGGCAAGGGCCTTATTGCCCTGAACTGCTATTGGAAGTGGTGTAACCAACCTCCTTATGTAACATGGCCCTGTCACCGCAGCACCCTCACTCTATGAGATGAGCAGGCTGTAGCCGAGAGAGGTGAGCTTTGCTGGCCCTTCACTCCCCAGGGTTTAGCCCAACACCACCTCCGCAGAGACCCTGGCCACCCCTTCCCCTAATCATTTTCTAGCCTTGTTTTACTTTCTGCACATTATAAGCTAAAGTTACCTTACATATTTGTCTCCTTGTTTATTCTCCTTCTCTTCCAAGTAGACTTAAGTGAGGGCAGGAACCTCGTCTGTCTTAATCACAGCCCAGCCCTAGCATCTAGAACTATGCCTGGCACATTGTAGGCACTGAGTTGTAGGCACTCAGACGATTTGACTGATTGAATAAAATATAAATACCCTATAAGGATGTATATATAACTCTGATATTTGTAAGAAATCTTCTGTGACCTTCACAATTCTCCTAAGCATATTATCTTCCCCATAAAACCAGTTTTGTTTTTTTTTAAAGACAAAGTCACACTGAGATGCTCGCTAAGTGACTGACTCCGGCTCACCAGTTCTTGCAGAGAGTCTAAGACTCAGATGTTAACTCTGCAAATGCCAGGTTCTCCACCCTTTCCACAGTCCTGGGATGGTCAGGGAAGTGTTACTATTCCATTAACCAAGGTCTCTGGTTGTGATCACACTGGTAATTTTCTTTCCATTAAGATGTTAAAGCCCTATGATTTTCTAAGTAATGGTTTCTCCTGGTGTAAAAAAAAAGGCTCTAGGTAGTGAGAAGGAAAAAGAGAGGAGCTTGACTACATAGATGGGGTGAGAGGCCAATCAGCGTTGCTGTCCTTGGTCCTGATGTTTTCATAGGAACACACCACAAATTGGGGCAGAATTTCTAGGAATGCTACATATGGTTTTACTATTTTCATGTCTACTGGTTGAAAACTGAACAGAGAAAGGTGAGACCTTGTCCTGAGACTGAAGTAGAGCTAACTGGCGGGGTGGGGGTGGAGGGGGGACAGGAAAGCACGGCCATGAGCCATATGACACAGACCCTCAGGTTCATGGTGCTTGACCCAGGAACTAGGAATTTCCACTTGTGGCTTGGAGCTCCCCTCGGGTTCCCAAAGCCTACACATGACACACAAACTATGTCCTGGTCTCTGAGTTTCCTGTGCTCTACTGTGGCTGAGTTGCTTGTGCTTTGCCAGCCTCAGCTGTTCACCTTCCCCACAGTAGCAGTGGGATTAGACAGGAAGAAGGGGCAAGAGATCCAGCCCAGAGGAGGTCAGTCAACAAGACCAGGGTGTGGCCTTGCAGAGGTTCCACCTGGTGCCACTAGGACGGTACTTGCCAATCACACCTCCTTTCTCAGTGTGGTCTGTCCTCCCCCCTCCTCTTCACTAAGCCATATGCTCCCTCCAAAGTAGCCTCCTTCTAATGAATCTACCTGACTTAGATTACCACACTCCCTCTGTGATTTTATTTTTCAGGTTTTTAAGATCCCATATGTTTATTTAAGATGGGCCTGACTTCTTTGAGGACAGTATCTGCCTCTTCCACTTCCTCATAAGCCCTTCCTGTATTCAATAAAGTACCAGAGGGGTCATGGGGAATTGGAGCAGTAGAGAGTGAAAGATGCTGAGGAAGAAGAGGGCTTCAAGGGGAGATGAGGCAATCAAACACAGCAGACACACACAGAGAGAGAGAAGACAGAGAAAGGCACAGAAAAGAGGATTTTGGATTCAAGAATTAGAAACTCACCTGAGAACTTGAAGAGCAATTTTGGCATAGTTTCAAGAAAAAGCTAGATTAAAAGGCATTAGGAAGTGAACGAAGGATGGTATCCAGTGCTCGTAAGATTTCAAACACAGCTCACCAAGTATAAATTTAAGTAACCATGTCTTGAGAGCTTTAAAAATATTCACACCCTTTGGCTCTGAATTTCATTTCTAAGCATGGCTATAGACAAAGATGCAGGCATAAGAATGTCTATCACAACAGTACTTACAACCATGAGAAAATGACAACTACCTAAATGTCCAAAATTGGATATCAAAGATGAAATATTAGTTGTTACCACTATTATGCGTACAAAGGACATTTAATCACCTAGGATTACAACATCATGTTTAATCAAAGCTCAGAATATAAAACATATTTAGTATGAGTCAAATTTTGTAAAATAAAAAATTGGTATCTATTGATCAATTTACATACCTACCACTTAGGCACCTAGTCTCATAGATAAAAGACTAAAAAGGAAACTTGCTAGAACATTAGTAGTCATGGTTATATCTACATTGTGGGCATATAAGTGATTTTCATTTTCTTTTTTTATAGTTTCTGTATTTTCCAGATTTCTGTACTAATTATGAGTCATGCTTATACTCAGGGATACTGTAAAAAGTTTGCTGTAAAAATAGAATGAGACTGTGGTGAGGAAGTAGAAGGAAGGAATGAAGATTATCTTTTAAAAAGTTCAGAAGAGACAAGAGGGTTTTGACTCGATGTCAACATAGGAGGATCCTGAATTAACTTCCTTTCAAGGAACACCACATCTACAGCTATATATGGAACAATTTCCTCTGAAATAAATCTGGAAACTAGCTTAGTGGCTCTTACACATATGGCAAATGAGGAAAAACCCACAGTAGGGTTTAGGTAGGAGAGGCTGAGAAAGAGTCTCACCATAAACTCCACCCCAAATGCAGTGACCCATAGCTAAGAGGGAACTCACAGCTTCTCCCTAAAGAGTGAAGGGTATGGACCCCACATCTGGTGCCCAAACTTTTAAGACTGCCACCTGAGAGATGGGTTTCCAAAACATCTAGCTTTGAAAGCCAGTGGGGCTTGCACCCATAAAACACAAAGCCATGGGGAACTAAGACACAGTTCTTAAAGGGCTCCTGGGAACACACTGTGGCTAACCCCCCAGGACCCAGGGCAGAGGCAGCAGACTGAAATGAGCCAGTCTTTCTGTGAAAGAGACCTGCTTGCTCATCTTAAAAGCTTAAGCCTGACAGCTACATGTAAAAGAATGAAATTAGAACACTCCCTAAAACCATACACAAAAATAAAGTCAAAATGGATTAAAGACCTAAACATAAGGCCAGACACTATAAAACTCTAAGAGGAAAACATAGGCAGAATACTCTTTGACGTAAATTGCAGCAAGATCTTTTTTGACCCACCTCCTAGAGTAATGAAAATAAAAACAAAAGTAAACAAATGGGACCTAATTTAACTTAAAAGCTTTTGCACAGCAAACGAAACCATAAACAAAACAAAAAGACAACCCTCAGAATGGGAGAAAATATTTGCAAACGAAGCAACAGACAAGGGATTAATCTCCAAAATATACAAACAGCTCATGCAGCTCAGTAGCAAAAAAACAAACAACCCAATGCAAAAATGGGCAGAAGACCTAAATAGACATTTCTCCAAGGAAGACACACAGATGGCCAATGAACACATGAAAAGATGCTCAACATCACTAATTATTATAGAGATGCAAATCAAAACTACAATGAGGTATCACCTCACACTGGTCAGAATGGCCATCATCAAAAGTTCTACAAACAATAAATACTGGAGAGGATGTGGAGAAAAGGGAACCCTCCTACACTGTTGGTGGGAATGTAAATTGGTACAGTCACTATGGAGAACAGTATGGAGGTTCCTCAAAAAATAAAAATAGAACTACCATATGACCCAGCAATCCCACTCCTGGGCATATACCCAGAGAAAACCAAAATTCAAAAAGATACATGCACCCCAATGCTCATTGCAGCACTATTTACAATAGCCAGGACATGGAAACAAGCTGAATGTCCATCAACAGAGGAATGGATAAAGATGTGGTACCTATATACAATGGAATATTAATCAGCCATAAAAAGGAACAAAATAGTGCCATTTGCAGAGACATGGATAGACTTAGAGACTGTCATACAGAGTGAAGTCAGAAAGAGAAAAGCAAATATTTTATAGTATCACTTATGTGTGGAATCTAGAAAAATGGTACAGATGAACTTATCTGCAAAGCAGAAATAGAGACACAGATGTAGAGAACAAACTTTTGGATACCAAGGGGAGAAGGAGGGCTGGGATGAGTTGGGAGATTGGGATTGACATACATAACTACTATGTATAAAATAGATAACTAATGAGAACCTACTGTATAGCACAGGGAACTCTACTTAATGCTCTGTGGTGACCTAAGTGGGAAGGAAATCTAAAAAAGAAGGGATATATGTATACGTATAACTGATTCACTTTCAGGCGCTGTCCCCCTGAAACTAACACAACATTGTAAATCAACTATACTTCAATAAAAATTAATTAAAAAAAAAAGCTTAAGCATGAGGGGAAGGCTTCTAATTTAGCACACATTTAGGGGACACCACAACACTCTCCAGAGACTGGGGAGGCCATCTTTGTGCTCCCCCTCTGCCTTGCTCCAGGTCATCAGTATCTCCTGGAAAGAAGCCTGTGCACATGTCTGGTACCTTAGTTTTTGCTGCTGCTTCTTGAGGGATACCCCTTGATTGCCTGGCTCTGGTGGCCAACAGGGCTTACATTCTCAGGTCTCACTGGACTATAACAAGCAGAGAAACGGTACTTAACTGGCCATCCCCTCACCCCCAGGGCACAGCAGAGACAGCAAACAGAAACATCCATCCCCAGTCTTCTCCTGACAGAAGTATATTAGCATACTTTAAAAGCTGCCACCTAAGTGTCCAGCTTCCAATCAGCCTGCATCTAGGTAGTGACTGAGATCCTCCCCTTTAGTACACTGACAGATCTTGGCATACCCTCAACTACTGGAGCCATTAAGAACAGAGAAGGCTTCTCAGACCATCACAAAGGTTTGAGAGACAATCAAGATCTAGGGCAAGGTTGAATAAGTTTTTTTTTTTTTATTGAAGTATAACTCAGTTATAGTAACTGAGTTATACTTCAATAAAAAAAAAAGTAACTCAGTTATACACATATATATAATCTTTTTAAAAATAACTCAGTTATACACATATATATAATCTTTTTAAAAATATGATGTTTGTTTTTATATCCTCTTAGAAAACTAAGAATAACTTGGAGGGCTCACATCTCAACAGATTCAACATCTTTTTTTTTTTTTTTTCAGTATGCTTCATGGCTTGCAGGATCTTAGTTCCCCAACCAGGGATTGAACCCATGCCCCCTGCAGTGGTAGCGTGGAGTCCTCATCACTGGACTGCCAAGGAATTCCCTATACAGTCTTTTTTAAAAAGATATTCTTTTCCATTATGGTTTATCCCAGGAGATTGGATATAGTTCCCTGTGCTATACAGTAGGATCTTGTTGTTTATCCATGAACGATAAGTTTTATCTCCTAAATGAGAGCACTCCATCAAGACTGGGAGAGGTGGCTGTTTTATCTGATGCATAGAAACCAACACAGAGAGTGAAGGAAAATGAACAGAGGAATATGTTTCAAATGAAGGAAACAGATAAAACTTCAGAAAAAGACCTTAATGAAATGGAGGTAAGTGATTTACCTGATAAAGAGTTAAAAATATAAAGATGCTCCCCAAGGTCAAGAGAACAATCCATGAACAAAGTGAGAATTTCATCAAGAGACAAAGAATATTAAAAAGTACAATGTAAAAGCACAGAGCTGAGGAATATGATAACAACTGAAATATTTTAAAGAGGAGTTTAACAGCAGACTATGTGAAGTGGAAGAAAGGATCAGTGAACTCAAAGACAGAGCAGTTGAATTCATCCAATCAGAGCAGCAAAAAGAATGAAAAAGAGTGAAGATATCTTAAGGGACTTATGAGACAATATCAAGTGGACCAATATTTGCTTTATAGGGGTCTCAGAAAAAGAAGAGAGAAAGGGGCAGAAAGCTTATTTGAAGAAATAACAGCTGAAGAACTTCCTTAATCTAGGGAAGAAAAGATATACAGATCCAGGAACCCCAGAGAGTTCCCCAAAAGATAAATCCAGTAGATCTACACCAGCACAAATTATAATTAAACTGTCAAATTTAAAGACAAGGAAGAATCTTAAAAGCACCAAGAGAAAAACTACTTGTTACATGCAAGGAAGCCCCATAAGACAATTTGCAGATTTTTCATCAGAAACTGCAGATGACAGAGAAGTGGCATGATATATTCAAACTGCTGAAACAAAAGAACTGCCAACTAACAATACTCTACTTGGCAAAGTTGTCCTTCAGAATTGAAGGAGAGATAGAGTTTTCCAGACAAGTAAAAGCTGAAGGAGTTCATCATTAGACAGCCTTACATGAAATGTTAAAGGGACTTATTTAGGCTAAAATGAAAATGTGCTAATTAGTAACAGGAAAACATATAAAAGTATAAATCTCACTAGTAAAGGTAAATATATCATTAAATTCAGAATAATCTAATGTAATGATGGTGAATAAAATCACTTATAAATCTAGTATCAAGGTTAAAAGACAAAAATAGTAAAAACTAACTATACAATAAATTTCATAAATATACAAGATGAAAGATGTAAATTGTGACATCAAAAATAAATGTGGGGCTTCCCTGGTGGCGCAGTGGTTGAGAATCTGCCTGCTAATGCAGGGGACACGGGTTCGAGCCCTGGTCTGGGAAGATCCCACATGCCACGGAGCAGCTGGGCCCGTGAGCCACAAGTACTGAGCCTGCGCGTCTGGAGCCTGTGCCCCGCAACGGGAGGGGCCGCGATAGTGAAAGGCCCGCGCACCGCGATGAAGAGCGGTCCCCACACCACGATGAAGAGTGGCCCCCACTTGCCGCAACTAGAGAAAGCCCTCGCACGAACCGAAGACCCAGCACAGCCAAAATAAATAAATAAATAAATAAAAATAAAAGTAGCTATAAAATTAAAAAAAACAAAACAAAACAAAACTAGGTTTTCCACTTGGAAGTATTTAAAAAAAATAAAAAATAAAAAAAAATAAATAAATAAATGTGGGTAGAAGGGGAAATAAAAATGCAGAGCATTTGGACTTAAGTTATTATCAGCTTAAACGGACTGTTATAACTCTAAGATATTTTATGTAACCTTTATGGTAAACCACAAAGCACAAACCTGTAGTAGATACACAAAAAATAAAGAGAAAGGAATCTAAGTGTTCCCCTATAGAAATCAAATCACAAAGCGAAAAAAAGAACAAAGGAATTACGAAACAGCCAGAAAACAATTAACAAAATGGCAATAGTAAGTCCATACCTATCAATAATTACTTTAACTGTAAATGGACTAAATTCTCCAACCAAAAGACATCGAGTGGCTGAATGGATAAGAAAATAAGACCTAACCATATGCTGGCTACAAGAGACTCGCTTCAACTTTATGGACACACACAGATGGAGAGTGAATGGATCAAAAAAGAGATTCCAAGCAAATGAAAACCAAAAGAAAGTTGGGGTAACTATGCTTATGTCAGACAATAGACTTTAAGATAAAGACTGTAATAATAGATGATAAAGGTCATTATATAGTGATGAAGGGGTCAACCCAACAAGAGGATATAACATTTGTAAATATTTATGTACCCAACATAGAAGCACCTAAATATATAAAACAAATATTAACAATCCTAAAGGAATAAAGAGACAGCAATATAATAGTATGGGGGTTCAGTTCCCCAGTTTCATCAATGGATACATCATTTATACAGAATATCAATGAGGAAACTTTGGACTTAAACTACATGTTAGACCAGATGGACCTAGCAAACATATACAGAATATTTCATCCCAAAGCAGCAGAAGGCACATTCTTCTCAAGCACACATGGAACATTCTCCAGAAGAGGGGATATGTTAGGCCACAAAACAAGTATTTATATTTTATTTTTTAAAAACTTTTATTGAAATATAGTTTATTTACAGTATTGTGTTAGTTTCAGGTATACAGCAAAGTGACTCATATATATATATATATATACATTCTTTTTTAGATTCTTTTCCATTATAGGTTATTACAAGATATTGAGTATAGTTCCTGTGCTATACTTGTTGGTCCTTGTTGGTTATCTGTGCTATACAGTAGGTTCTTGTTGGTTATCTAAGTGTTTATAAATTCAAGAAGACTTAAATCTTGTCAAGCATTTTTCCTGATCACAATGGTATGACTAGAAATCAATTACAAGAAGAAAACTGTTGAAATTCACAAATATGTGGAGATTGAACAACATGCTATTCAAAAACCAATGGGCCAAAGAAGAAATAAACCAAAAAATATCTTGAGACAAATGAAAATGGATTTACAATATATCAAAACCTCTGGGGGGCTTCCCTGGTGGTGCAGTGGTTGAGAATCTGCCTGCTAATGCAGGGGACACGGGTTCGAGCCCTGGTCTGGGAAGATCCCACATGCTGCGGAGCAACTAGGCCCGTGAGCCACAACTACTGAGCCTGCGCGTCTGGAGCCTGTGCTCCACAACAAGAGAGGCCACGATAGTGAGAGGCCCGCGCACCACGATGAAGAGTGGCCCCCGCTTGCCTCAACTGGGGAAAGCCCTGGCACAGAAACGAAGACCCAACATAGCAATCAATTAATCAATCAATAAATAAATCTTTAAAAAAAAAAAAAAAACCTCAGGGATGCAGCAAAAGGAGTTCTAAGAGGAAAGTTCACAGCAATAAATGCCTACATTAAGATACAAGGAAGATCTCAAATAAAAGAGCCTAACTTACACTTTAAGGAATTAGCAAATGAAGAACAAATGAACCCCAAAGTTAGTAGAAAGAAGGAAATAACAAGGATCAGAGCAGAAATAAATGAAATACAAACTAAAGAGCCAATAGAAAATATCAATGAAACTAAGGGCTGGTTTAGTGAAAAAAACAAAATTGACAAACTTTCAGCCCAATTCACACACAAAAAGAGGTGATATTACAACTGATACCACAGAAATACAAAGAATCAGAGACTACTATAAACACTTATATACCAGCAAATTAGAGAACCTAAAAGAAATAGATAATTTTCTAGAAACATACAACCTACCAAGACTGAATCATGGAGAAATAGAAAATCTAAACAGACTGATTACTAATAAGGAGAATGAATCATCAACTAAGAATCTCTCCCCCAAAAAGTCCAGGATCAGATGGCTTCACTTCTAGCAAACATTTCAAGAAGAAGTAATACCAATCCTTTTCAAACTCTTCCAAAAAAATAAAAGAGGAGGAAACATTTCCAAAACTTATTTTATGAGGCCAGCTTTACCATGACTCCAAAACCAGACCAGGACACTACAAGAAAAGGAAATTATAGGCCATTATCCCTGATGCACATAGATTCAAGAGTCTTCAAAATACTAGCAAACCGAATTCAACAATACATAAAAGGATCATACATCATGATAAAGTGGAATTTATTTCAGGGTGCAATGATGGTTCAATATCTGTAAATCAATCAGCATGATATACCATATTAACAAAATGAAGGCTAAAAATCATATCATCTCAATAGATGCAGAAAAAGCATTAGACTAAATTCAACACCCATTCATGATAAAAACCCTCAACAAACTGGGTATAAAGGTAAAGTACCTTAACATAATAAAAGCCATCTATGACAAGCCAACAGCTAACATCATATTCAATGGTGAAAAACTGGAAGCTTTTCCTCTAAGATGAGGAAACAGACAAGAAAGCCCACTCATGAATTCCACAGCCCTACCTATGTTCTCTGTTGCCTAATGCTTGTAGGACAAGGAGATGCACACACATAATCACCAACATAAAAATTTAAAATGACTCAACTAGTCAACCAATATGGCAGCTCATTGGTGGTGAGAAAAGCTATTTGAACCAGAAATTTTCAGCTCTTTTGAACACCTTCTGGTTTAGTTCAATTAAATGGAAGAAAATTGCTTTCCTAAATGTAGAATTTCTTAATACTTGGGAGATCACTGGTGTACCTAAGAGGTCACCAAACCAAGATTGGAAGTCATAGTGGTTATATCAGGACTTGGCTGGAGTAGGTGGCTTTAGTCCAACAGTTCATACATGAGGAGGATCATGTGGAATGTATTGAAGTGGTCAATTGTTCCTAATAGGGAGAGATGGTTTTTGTGCCCCTATATATTTCTTAAAAGCCTATAGATACTAAAGATTATGGTGAAATGTAGTTCTCGGGGGGTCCCACAACAAGTATAGGTTCTTATAAAGAATCTGAAAGGACCCATACACCATGCCGTTTACACAAGATTGTTTAAAGTTGTCTGAGGTAGTCCTGCAATTCCAGAGAGGCCAAATCAGAGCCCCTGACCAGTCAAGATCAGCCTTCATTTCAAGAGGAAGCCAAGAGACTGTGCAAAAGAATGGTCTCAGTTCCGGGCAGACCCAGCAAGCGTCACTCTGACCTTTCCCTTTACTTTTCTTTCTACTCTCCCTCCCCACCCCACATCCAGGCTCCTGCTCTGGTGGGTTTATGTTATAAAGTGGAAAAATAAAAAAGGTCATACAGAGACCCTGTTCCCAGTGCCACTGTCAGCGGCACCTACCCGTCACGAGCTCACAGTTTGCTTGCTGGCAGTTTGTATTCCGTGGCTACTGAGCTCTCCAACCACCTCCTGAGAATCACTGCAGCATGACCCTCTAGGTGAGGAACCCGACACCGCTATTGTTCCTGTGATTGTTTTCCAAAAATAAATAACTGTTGAGTTCCATGTAAAAAATAAATGGCAGTTACTCTTGTTGTATAGAAAAATAAAAGCCTGAAGGAAATATACTAAACTGTTTTTGATGACTTCTTTTCTTCTTTGTGCTTCCTTACATGTTTTACATTTTTCTTTTGTTTTAAACAACAACCATGTCCTTTTCTCAGAGAAAAGAAATAAATATTGCCACAAAACATTCAACCCTAACAAAAAAGGAAATAGTATTTAAAAGCTTCCTGGTCAAATTTCTATTAAAAGCATGGCTGTGCATTAGGTACTGAGGTGAGTCATTTCCTGCTTTGGTCGTGCTATTTTTTTCTACTAACTCTGGAGCCTTAATCCAAACAAAAACAGCTTTTTTTTTGCCTCACTTCAACTTCTCCTAGCTTCAGTTTTCCATGAAGGAGTTAGATTAGCTGTTTGTAAGGTCCATGCCAACAATAAATTCTGTTTCAAGAAATGAAGTTCTGGGCTTCCCTGGTGGCGCAGTGGTTGAGAATCTGCCTGCCAATGCAGGGAACATGGGTTCGAGCCCTGGTCTGGGAAGATCCCACATGCCACGGAGCAACTGGGCCCGTGAGCCACAATTACTGAGCCTGCGCGTCTGGAGCCTGTGCTCCGCAACAAGAGAGGCCGCGATGGTGAGAGGCCCGCGCACCGCGATGAAGAGTGGTCCCCACTTGCCGCAACTAGAGAAAGCCCTCACACAGAAACGAAGACTCAACATAGTCATAAATAAATAAATAAAAGAACGTGAATTTCTTTAAAAAAAAAAAAAAAAAAAAAGAAATGAAGTTCTAACCAGCAGAAAGTTGACAATACCTACAAGAGGATTTTGCCAGTAGAAAAATTGTTTGACTTATTTTTTTTGCTGACATAATACTTCAATTTAGTATCAATTTAGGGTCTACTTTTAATTTGAACAATTTTTTTTAAACCCCAACATTTGGCATTTTGTAATAAACCTGCCAGTTATTTTATACTGGTCGTTCATTGTGAATATAGAATAGAAGTAATGGTCAAACTGTCAAAAAAAAAAAAGGAAAGAAAGCCCACTCATGCTGCCTGTATTCAACATAGTCCTGAAGGTTCTAGCCAGGGTAATTAGGTAAAAAAAGAAATAAAAGCATCCAAATCAGAACAGAAGAAGTAGAACTGTCTCTATTTGCAGATGACATATTATACATAGAGAATCATAAAGACTTCCCTCAGAAATTATTAGGACTAATCAATAAATTCAATAAAGTTGCAGGATACAAACTCAATATACAAAAATTAGTCATTTCTATACACTAATAACAATCCCATTTACAATTGCACCAAAAAGAATAAAATACCTAGGAATAAATTTAACCAAGGAGGTGAAACTATAAGACATTAATGAAAGAAACTGAAGATACAAATTAATGGGAAGAATATTGTAAAAATGTCCATACTACAAAGCAATGTACAGATTCAATGCAACCCCTATCATAATTCCAATGGCACTTTTTTTTTTTTTTTAACAGAAATAGAACAAACAATCCTAATCCTACATGGAACCGCAAAAGACTCAGAATACCGAAAGCAATCTGGAGAAAGAAGAACAGAGCTGGAGGTATCACACTCCCTGATTTCAAACTGTATTACAAAGCTATAGCAATCAAAACAGTATGAAATTGGCATAAAACAGACACACAGATCAATGGAACAGAGAAAAGAACCCAGAACTAAACCCATGAATATATGGTCAATTAATTTATGACAAAGGAGCCAAGACAATACAATAGGGAAAGGACAGTTTCTTTAATGGATGGTGTGGGAAAAAATTTACAGCCACATGGAAAACAATGAAACCAGACCACTATCTCACACAATAAAAATCAACTCAAAATGGATGAAAGACTTGAATGTAAAACCTGAATCCATAAAACTCCTAGAGGGAAACATAGGCAGTAAGCTTCTTGACATTGGTTGGTGATGATTTTTTGGATTTGATGCCAAAAGCAAAGGCAAAAAAAAAAGCAGAAAATAAACAAGAGGGACTATATCAAACTAAAAAGCTTCTGCACAGCTAAGGAAACCATCAACAACATGAAAAGCAAGTCTACTGAATGGGAAAAATATTTGCAAGTCATTTATCTGATAAGGGGTTAACATCCAAAAAATATAAAGAACTCACACAACTCATTAGCAAAAAAAAAACAATCCCATTAAAAAATGGGCAGAGGATCTGAACATTTTTCCAAAGACGACACACAGATGGCCAACATGTACATGAAAAGATGCTCAACATAATTAGTCATCAAGCAAATGCAAATCAAATCCACAATGAGCTATCATCTCACACCTGTTAGAAAGGCTATTATCAAAAAGACAAGAAGTAATAAATGTTTGTGAGGATGTACAGAAAAGAGAACACTTGTGCATTGTCAGTGAGAATGTAAATTGTGCAGCCACTACTGAAAATAGTATGGAGGTTCCTAAAAAAATTAAACGTACAACTACCATATGATCCAGTAATTTCACTTCTGAGTATTTATCCGAAGGAAATGAAATCACTGTCATGATAAGATATTCGCACCCCCATGTTCACTGCAGCATTATTTACAATAGCTAAGACATGGAAACAACCTAAGTGTCCACTAACAGTGAATAGATAAAGAAAATGTGGCATATTTATATAATTATTATTGAGTCATAAAAATGAAGGACTCCAGCCATTTTCAGCAATGTGGATGTAAATTAAGGGCATTAAGCTAAGTGAAATAAGTCAGACAGAAAAAGACAAATATTGTATGCTATCACTAATATGTGGAATCTTAAAAACAAACAAACAAACAAACAAACCTGTACTCAGACCCAGAGAACAGATTGGTTGGCAGACACAGGGGGTTGGAGTGGGTGGCTGAAACGGGCAAAGGTGGTCAAAAGGTTCAAACTTCCAGTTATAAGATGAGTGAGCCCTAGTGGTATAATATACAGCATGGTGACTATGTTTTTTTAATTTAAAAAAAAAAAAGTTCAGTTGAAGGGATGGGGGGAAGAAAGAAAACTAATTCAAGGGGTAGCAATGTTTGGCAAGGCTTGATTTGGGGTTATTTTTAAAGATGGTACAATAAACCATCATTTTAGACAGAGAAGAATAAAATAGGGAGGGTGAAACTGAAGACCCAAAGGAGAGAGTAATTTATAAGAATGACCAGAGCCACAGGGACAGGTCAGTAGCACGGGGAGAGGTGGTCTTAGAGGGAAGAGGGCCCTTTCTTTCCCGAGATGATCCAAGGTAGAGAGGAGGAAGGGAGGAAGAGCCTGGAGCGACCTCAAAAATGACCTTGTTCTGCTCTGGTGCAGAGCATAGAGCCCAGGGGTCGGGGTGAGCTTGGGCTTTAGAGGGAGGTAGGCACCTCGCTTTGTCTGCATATCCACACCTGGGACCAGAATTCTTCCCATCTTCCTATTAAAACAGGTCCCAGGCATCCACAGCTCTGTGCTCCCACTTTTCTCCCTTCTAGAAAAGGGAGAAAAGACTCTTGCACAAGGTAAATATATGGACAAAGTCTGTTACTGGTTGTGGGTATACTGCACTGGGCGGGTGGCTCCTGGGGGGAGTCTGGGAGAACAGTGTCTTCTCCTGGGGGCCACTGCGAACTCAGCGGGTCTGAAGCTGAGGCCACTGCCGCCTGCCCAGGCCAGCTCCCCTCGCAGGTCGCTATTCCTGTTAGAGGCAGTGATGTCTGGACAGTGCTGAAGACCAGAGCTTCCCCCATCAAGGATCCTTTCACCTCTTCCTTGGGGTGTCTCCTGTGCCCACCTGGGGAATATCCTCACTGTTGGCCTCCCGTCCTAATCACCTCTCAGAAGGATGACAAAAGCACCTACCAGCTGGTCTCCCTGCCTCCAGCCTGCCCCCCCCAAACCCCGTAGTGCCTTGCTCTCCTCAGCTTAGGGGCCTTTGGCTATGCTGTTCCCTCTTGGTGAAGTGCCCTTCCTGCCTTCTCTTGGCCAACGCTGGTCATCCTCCAGACTCAGCTCTGACCCTCCCACTCAGGGTCAGCCCCTCCCTGGCACCGAGCCGACTGCACTGTGCAGTCTGGAGGGGTGTGTGAGGGCAGGAACACAGTTCTAGTTAAGCCACAGTCATGTGATCCCAGCATCTAACCTGGTGTCGGGCCCTTAGTGAGTGCTCGGTAAGTGATGAAGGAGCTGAAGCGAAGGGTGACGCTCACAGCTTATTCTACTCCAGCTGGATGACTAGGGAACGAACACCTGTGTTACGTCTACTCCAGGAATCTCACCTAGCTATCCTAAGTGCTTTGAATACGCTATTTCAGTAAGTCTCAGGTCAACACAGAGGCAGAGGTTATTATTACTCTTTTGCAGATGAGGAAATGGGCTTAGAGAGGGAGTTTACTCAAAGTCACCCTGTTAGCGCCCACCACTAACTCCAAAGTCCCTATAATCACACTCGATGTATCATCATATTGTATCTCATTCCCCAGCTAAACTCCCTGGTGACTGCAAAGCTTAGGGAACTAGGCAATTACTCCTTTGCATAGAAGTTTAGGGCTTCTAACAAATAATTTTATGCCATCTATACATCTTTCAATGTCTATTTCTTATCTTTACATCAGGCTGAGAGGTCCCCGCAGACCAGAACTATGTCTCATTCATCTTTGTACAACCTACAGTTCTCAGCAAGTTGTAGGTATTTTGTAAATATGTACTGACTTGATAATCAAATTGTTTGTTGATTTATTAAATGAAGTTATGATGGTGAATTTCCTGGAGTCGGGGCAGGAAGTTTTTTGAGCACATGGCCTATTCCGGCACCCAAATGATACTACATCAGTCATTTTCTAAGTACAGGGCCAGCCCTTAGGGCTGTAGATAGAACAAATTTAAATTCATGATGAATTCATTAAAAAAAAGTCCAGGGCAAGAAATCTTTCAGGAGCACTAATGACATCCCCATTTAAAACTGAATTAATTCTGTATGGTTTAAATGTTGTTATAGTGAAGTGCAAACGAACACAGGTGTGATGAGGCATTGCTTTGGGAAAAAGAATCTGTGAAGTGAGTCAATCATCATAGCTTAGCTGTTCATTAATACTGCTTGACATTTTCTACCTTACATCTCTTTCTTCAGTTCATTTATTCCTCTTGTTTTTACGGAGCACCTGTTTAAACAATGCAGGGGGCCGGGTGCTTGGGAACCGGCACAGAAATGTAAGTCTGCTCTGTAGGTCTTCGCTGCCCCAAGAGGAGCAGAGATCCAGCAAGTGGAGAGTTCAGCTAAACTGCTCCGTGATTTTGCTGCCTTGGCCTCCATCTTGTGTGGCCAAGTGGTCCGCGGGGGCCTTAAATTGACATTAGCCTCTCATGCAAGTGCATGCCCTGGATTACAGCCCGTAGATTCACAAGTAAATTTAAGTTCCCTGTGACTTCTCTGATGACCCTTGTGATAAACAGTGTCTCTGCCTCTCAGGGCCTTCCCCTTGTGTGCCCCTTAGGTAAGACCCCCAAGAAGCTTACCAAATCCCTGCTCTTTTGGTTTAAACTCACCAATCTGGCCTTAGCCACAGAACCCCAAAGCACTCCCCCCACCCACTCTAAAAACGCCTGTGGCCCAGGTCCTGCCACTCTGCCCACACCCTGCCTTGACTTCCCTGCCTGGCCCGGCAAGGCATGCTGGGTACCTCCTCCAGGACCTGTGGGTAGTAAACCTCTCTGTTTCAACTTCCCCTGCGGTCTTTTGTTGAACCTCACCATCGACACCCTGTGGCTCTACACTTAACAAACGTTGATCTGACAGACACAACGCAGCAGCAGCAGCAGCAGCTGGGAGCTTGTTAGAAAGGCAGGATCTTAGACGCCATCCCAGACCTACTGAATCAGAATCTCCAGTTTAACAAGATCCCCAGGTGATAGGAATGGACATTACAGTTTGAGAAGCACCATAAAACTCACCAACATCCCATCGGCCACATAGGACAGTCAAATGAGATGATTTCTAAATGACTTAAAACCTTTTGAATCAGGTCTACTCTATACATGTATCAAGTCATTTTGTTGTACACTTTAAACTTACACAGTATTATATGTCAATTATATGTCAGTACAGCTGCGGGGGAGGGGAAAGACCTACCCTGACCACCCTATTTAGTCCTACCACCTGAATCCCTCACGCCACCACCCTCACAGTCTCCTTGCCCGGCTCTATCTTTTTTTGCATGATACTTATCACCTAACATGTAATGCAAGTTTATTTTGTATATAGTTCACTCTGTCTCCTACTGGAATTTAAGTCCACAAGGGCAGGGGTGCTTCTGATGGTCCTCTAGCCCCCAGCTCAGCCTGAGGCTAAGCTGAAAACAAATGTTTACTAATCAGATGAAGAATAGATTGCTGCTTCCAGGGCCCAGAGACCCTTCCTAGTGCATGACGTCTGGTCTGTCTACCGGTTCTGAGTCAGTGAAGAGCAGCCTGGAGTCCTCGTGCCTCGTGGGTAGCATGGACGTGGCATTTAAACTGGGATGCTTTTGAGATGGGGAGAGGAGGCACTATTAATAACTCTGCATATACAACAGGTACATAACTGTGACCTCACTTACGGGGCCCACTCTGCTGCAGTTACCATCCAGTTCTAGGGAAGGGATCATGTCGTGTATTTTCATCTTAGTCTGGAATCATCGAGTTGCAAGAAACAGGATCCAACTCAAACTAGGTCAGGTTGAAAAGTGCCTTACTGAAGGTTACAGGAACATCTGGCGGAACCAAGTACAGGAGTTGCAGGCAGGCCTGAGTGCAATGGGAAAGGGGGAAGCACTCCCTTGCTACTTCGCGAGCCCACGGTCCCCTCATCATTGTGCCTCTGTCTCCCTTCTTTGCAGCTGCTTCCTCTCCACGCCTGTACCCCTAACTCCTAACCAATTCTTTTTTATACTTTGTGGTTGTCCTATGGGCACACCCCTGGCAGCTTGGATGGGACAATTTTTTTCGGTGTATTTTTATTTGTAATATTTTTTGTGATTTAATTTGCTTGCTTTATTGTGGTAAGCACACAACATGAAATCTACCCTCTTAACAAATATCTAAGTGTACATTACTGTGTGGTTTACTATAGGCACGATGGTGTACAGCACATCAAGAACTTATGTCTTGCATAGCTGCAACTTATTAAACAGAAACTCCCTGTTTTCCCTTCCCAGTGATTTAGGTGTTTACTTCAGATCTTCTTGACTTGCTGATTCTCCACCAGGTGCTGAATTATTTGCTCACAACCTCACAGTCATTCACAGAACGGATACTTCTTGATGTAAGGCTGGGTAATAATATGGTTCAAGTGTGGAGCTACCTACAGAGACCTGGTTTTGGCTTCTGACCATCCTGGGTTCAAATCAGAGTTTCTCAGCCTGTGAGTTGTTTGGCTTTGGGCAGGTCAACTAGTCTGAGTTTCAGCTTCTTCATCTATTACAAAATGGGGAATAAATATTTACCTGGCAGGGCTATTGTGAGGATTGAATGTTACAACAATTGTAGAGTACCCAAAAGTTTCTGGCAAACAGTAGGTGCTCAATGAAAGGTCATTTCTTCCCATTTCCCTTTCTCTACCTGGAAGCCTGCTCTAGCTCAGGTGTGAAAAGAGAAGCAGAGGAGCATTCCCTGGGATATTTCTGGCTTACAGCAGTTTGGGAAAGCTAAGTAATCTATGGGACTAAGGGACAGAGGAGAGGATGCTAGGATATTTTTGGCATGTGTTCATGGTTTGGCATGGCCTAAAACTTGGGTCAATTAATATTCCTTTAATATGGAATGCTTTTTCTTCCCTGTCCCTTTAAACAGTCCATGTCTTCCACCAAGCCTTTTCTTGTAGCACTTTTGGGGTGGGACAACTCTTTACTGAGCCTGTTGTCCGGTGCAGAGTTGCTGGTTATTTAGCATCTCCTGCCTCTGCCCAGTAAATGCCAGTAGCACCTCCTTACCTATTCATTGTTACAACCTAAAATACCTCTGTGCATTTCCAAACACCCTCAACTACGTGATAATATAGGTGTAGCATACACTTCCAACAGAGTGTCAGGGTCTCAGTTCAGATTCCCAGGAGGGAAACTGACCACTCTGCAGCCACTGAACTGGGCCCTGGTCCACCCAGCCATGACTGAAGTGTGAACGGTCACGTGACGGTCAATCACAACCACAGGATACGCGCAAGGCTGCCAAGACCTGCCCCCTCCGTGGAAGCTGAGCGCAGGGATAATTCCCAGAGAGGGGACTGTGCCTCATCAGCCTGTTAGATGAGCTAAGGATGGGGCCAGTGGAAGGAGTTCTCAGAGACAATTACACTCGCTCAGGAGGCCCCAGTGACAGGGCTCAGTACCTCACCATGCTTTTCAAATCAAAGCCTACAGGTCATCTATTTTCCCTTCCCTTCTCCTTCGAACGCAACCTCACCCCCGCTTTTTATTTTCTCCATTTCCACTTTCTCTCATCTTGTACTTGTCTATGCCTCCTCCCACCTTTACGTCCATAAACACGTGATCTCAGCGGTTCTGGCTCCTCTTGCATACCAGATGACATTAGTTTACTGAAACTTGAGCGAGCTATTTCATAGTGATAAGAACGCAGGAAAATGCCCTAATTTACCCCCAATTCATACACTTTTGGTGTACGTGTTTGCCTTGCACAGCTGTTCACTATTTGAAGAGGCCATCACAATGCTCAGAAGATAATCAAAGAAGCTACTTAAGAATAACATGCTGCCTTTAAAAAAAAAAAAACCAATGCCCATGCTGAACTCGGAATGGTAATGAGCTCAGACAGGAACCCAGCTGAGATTTCCATGGCCAACCCCCCCCCACCAGCTGAGATATTTGCATTTTATATGAACCTTTTTACGATACTATAAATTTCACATTTTTACAGTTACAGGTCTTCATCATCATGAAAACCATTTCTGCACGTATCTTTGGTAAACGGAATTCAAATTTCCACATGATCTGGAAATACTAAATTGTTAATAGCTTCTCTAGGGTCTTGTGGCTTGTTCCGACCTCTTTGATGATTTCATCATTGTTTATGCATATAAAAATCACAATTAGGCTCACATGCCTAATGTTAAGTCTCCCAAGCATTTTTCAGCCCATTTTTGCTTTTTGATACCATTTAAAATACAGGACCAGGGGTTTGAAAAGCAATGAGTGTATTGGTTGAGGCTTCTAAATCCTTCTCACAACAAGTTTTTTCAATAAGCAACACAAAATAGTACAAAATTATGGAGATATAATATACGCTGGGCTTACAAATTGTAAATACCACTGTATCTATTGTTATACTCTAAAGCATTCATTTGTAATATGCAATCACAAGGTCTGACCTGTAATCTTTAGTTGTTTCTCTCAGTATTTGGCTCTTACATCTGCTTTTCCGTTTAGAATCTTTCTTAAACATTGCTTTAACCTCATTCATTTGAGGTTTTGAAGCTGCTCTTTCTACATTTGCTTACTTTTTAGGTCACAAAGCTTTTTGGAGCAGACTCAAATTTCTTGGATCTAAGCAAGCATTTGATTTAAAAGTTATCTTTGAGCCGTTTAGCAGCGACTTACGGACATTGTATGCTACTCTATGGGAATTCTTCTGAATGTTTCATTCATTTGTATTTTATCAGTTCCATACGTTTGGGGGTAAAGAACATAAAGTAGGGGATGTGGTCACAAGACAGCAAATTTAACTAGCTGTTTTTTAATTTAACCATAAAACGAAAGTTTGTGCTGCCTTGAGAACATCCTTCACATAAAATGAAGGCCTTTATTCCATCGCTGTTACCTGCCAGAGTTGATCAACAAATCCGTGGTAAACGCTGTCCAGACTAGCTCCACGGCCACGGCTCCACCCACGCTGCCATCTTGGGCCCGGCTTTGAGAAGTAAGGAAGGCATTGGTTGAGGCTTATAAACCCCTTTCTCACACCAGGTGTGTGGGGTTAATGGTGCAATGGGGCAATAGAAAAAAAGCACTAAGTTTCCATGGGAACAAATGGAAACTGAAGAATTTGGACACACCTGTAAAGGATCTGATGGGCCCTGCCTGGGTGTCTGACAAAGCCCTCTTGTCCTGACAGTATTGGGCTATAAGAGGTGCCGGGTCTGTCTTTTGAATTAATGTAAGAACTTTCTAGCGGATCTTGCCTGCTTCAGCCTCAACAACGCGGCCCCTGGTTTATCCTTCTCTAATGTAAATGTGATTCTATCGTGTCTTCTTTGAAAGTCTTCTAAGTTTTCCTATGGCTTGCAGGGAAAACATACAAATGAGTTGGCAAGACCTCTAAAGCTAGCATCCTTTGGCCCCAGCCATCCCTCTGGCCCTGCATCAAAGCACTTCCTATTAGTCTAGCCCATTCCAGCCCTGTGGAGCTGCATGGAGCCATTTTCCTTTCATGTGTACATATCTGTCTAAAGGGACTCTCCCACCCCATCCCGCTTTTACCTGCCCTGGTAACCCCCTAGCAAACTCCTATTTATCCTTCAAGACCCAGTTCAAGCATTACTTCCATGAAGTTTTCCCTGACCACCAACCCCCTTCCAACAACTGAATTAGTAGTTCCCTCCTTGCTGACACAGCTCTGTGTTCATACATCACATAGTGTTGTAATTATTTTTTCTCCAATGGGCCAGTGGTTGTCTCCTTGATTATATAACAAAGTCGCTTGAGAAGATTTTTTTTTCATAATACCTATGAAAAAGGTATTTTAGGCTGCACCTTTGAAGATTCCTGGGGTGGGACTCAGGAATTTTTTTTTTTTAAAGTGCTCCAGGTGATTCTTTTTTTTTAACACTTTAAAAAAATTATTTATTTATTTGGCTACGTCGGGTCTTAGTTGCGGCGCGAGGGATCTTTTGTTGCGGAGTGCGGGCTTCTCTCTAGTTGTGGTGCATGGACTTAGTTGCCCTGCGACGTGTGGGATCTTAGTTCCCCGACCAGGGATCAAACCAGCGTTTCCTGCACTGGAAGGCGGATTCTTAACCACTGGACCACCAGGGAAGTCCCAAGTACTCCAGGTGATTCTGATGTGCACAATGAAACTCACTGTTGAGACTGTTGAGAATTATCACACTGAATTGTGAGCTCTGGGCAGGCCAGGACTGGGCTTTGTTCATTTTTTACCACGCATCTCGCCGCCCCCCATCTATGGCAGAATGGCACTTAGTAGACTCTCAGTTGATACTGGGTGTGGGTGGAGGGAGAAGGAGAAGGAGAGGGAGGGAAGGAGAGGGGAAGAGAGGAAGGAAGGAAAAGAAAAAGGAAGAAGGAAGGAAGGTAGAAAGAAAGAAAGAGAGAGAGGGAAGAAAGAAGGAAAGGGGGAAGGGAGAAAGGAAAGAAAGAAGAGAGGAAGGACAGGGAGAGAAATAGAGAGGGAAGGGAAAGAGGAAGGAGGGAGAGAGGGAGAGAGAGAAAGGAAAAAGCAAGGGAGTTCTAGGCTTATTGGAAGCATCTTACCTCTGGGGGAGAGTACTGCAAATTAATACAGGTTGTTTTTATAAAGAGAAACCTCCTGGTTTGGCCAGAAGCACCAGACCTATCTCTCAAGAAGATACAAGCCAGAAGATATACACTTAGAAAGGTGAACTGTGGGCGCAGTTAACCATGGGAGCGATTAATGGGTTGGCCAAAAAGTTCATTCAGGTTTTCCTGTAAGATGTTATGGAAAAACCCAAACGAACTTTTTGGCCAACCCAACATAAGCCCCTTATAAGCACCACTCTGGACCACCCATAGAAAACACGTCAATCAGCCCCTTGAATTTGGCCAGCTGTACCTCACTCCTCTGATAGCCTGACATCTGGCTTAAAAAAATCTCCCCCTTCTGTGAGTCACAAATTATTCCCAAGACCAGCCAAGTGTTTCCATTCTCAAACCAGTTTTTTGACAATCAAGTGGTCCTCATACCAGAAGGCAGGATAAGCCTCCTGGTTCCACTGGTCAGCCCCGCCCCTGCGCAGAGCCAAGGCCAGGCTGCTCTGCTCTGGCGGCAGAGATCTGCACTCAGCAGGCATCTTGTACAAGAGGACTGGAGAGACAAGAGAAGAGTCCAGAGCGGGATTGGAAAGAAATCTTCCCTAGCTCCTGAGGGGTTTTCCAGCAGCAGGATTAGCGCGTCATTTCCCTCTGCACTGAATACCAGGATTGGGGCTAAGCATCGTGCAAAATCAGCCCCCCAGGGCTGCCAGACTGGTACAAAGGCCGATCTTTCCCAGCTTCTGGGATAACTCTTTCACACTCCTGGTTTTTGTAATTAGTGCAAAACAGACCTCAGGACTTTAGCAACCAGTCAGAGCTGACGAATCGCTAATGACTGCGGGTTTTTGTCTTTAAATATATGCCCTGGTTAGGGAAGGAAAACTCATTGTGCAGGGCGCAGCATTTCAAGCACAAACGTGATCTGGGGAAGAATTATGATTGCAGCAACCACTGCATGACTCCCCCTTTGGGGCTCTGCCAGAGTTCCCATAAAACCCTCCTTTTTCTGGCGTCTACGCCATGAGCTCTCATGTAATCAATTTAAGAGGCTTTTATGAGATGCCAGAGAACGTTACTTAAAGCATTCCCATTTATTTTGCCTTACTTTATGTTTTTATTACATAGAATTTGAATTAAATCCATTTGGCAATGTTTTACAGAGGAGGGAGGCGGGGGTCCATCAGGAAGAGAAAAGGAATTTGTCACGAGGGGAAAGTTCTAGCTGTCAGGCTGCTCAGACTTCTTGGAGGAAGCAGAAGTAAAGGTGCCTCAGGTGGGAAGCACACCCTCCCCCCAACGAGGTGAGAATGGGCAGCTCCTTAAGCATCACTAGGCTTCCCTCTCTCCTACAATCAGCGGTAATTTTTCCAAAGGCTCTCTCTGCCCACCGTTCTGTTCAGAACCCTCCAGTGACGTCACGTTGCCTTCAAAATAAAGCCCAGATGCCACAGTGTGAGGTTTTTCATCATCTGTGCTCGGCCCTCAATCTGCCTCTCCAATGTGACTTACGTTCTTCCCTTTTCTTGCTTCTCGCTCTCCGGCTAAACATGCACTCCCACTCACTCCCACTCACCAGCCTTCGAATCCTACCCGATGGTCAAGGCCCAGACACAACGTCATCCCAGCCTCAACATTTCACAGAATACTTCTGGAAGGAAGTAGTTGCTTCCTGTTCTGAATACCTGCGGAATTTTATTTTTAAATCTTTATGACAATTATCACTTTTTATCTTGACTTGTGCATGCATCCTTTTCAAAAAATTGTAAGTCCAGAGCAACAGTTGCCCACATGTTTTATCTTTGAATTACGCTCAGCACCTAGTGCCCTAACTTGAGCGTCAGAGGGACCCAATAAATACTCCTTGAATGGCTATGTCTATGCTGGCCCCCCAGTAAGCAATTTCAGAATTAAGAAGCACTTGCCACTCAAGTGTAAATGGGCCTAAGTGCTTGATTTACAGGCTGCTCCCAGAGTCACAGCTGCTCACACTGCCACCCAAAAGCAGTCCTGGCAATCACACAGATCAGCCTCACGGCACCATTGGTTCAGCTCCGCCCCAGCCCAGAGCCAAGGCCAGGTTGATTTGCTCTGACGTCAGAGATCTGCACTCGGATGGCATCCTGCCGAACAGTACTGAGTTACTGAGGACCAGGGTTGTTTCACCCGGCTGCAGTAAAGAGCATTCTACTTAGGTATTACATAAAATCAAGCTCATCTTGAGGATCCAGACGGAGCTGTAATCAGGCCAAGCCCCCTGTGGACACACCTGGGGTCTGGATCTGGGGCCCTTCATTCTGGTGCCCCACCTCGGTCAGACACCACCTCACCTCGGATTCTACCTGCTGGGTCACCCGCAGGTCCTCCATCTAGGCGAGGTCTCCTCATGCCCGACTCCACTGCATGGCCTTTGAGCTGGAGCTCTTGCAACCAGCCGGTGAATGCACCGTCTCTCTTGTTTTTAGTTTAGAGTTCTGAGTAAAGGCATTGGATTGGTCTAGTGCATCTCTGTAAGCCAGATGACCGTGGCCCTTAGGTCAGGTGCCTTCCGTGGAGTCCAGGGACTCGCGTGCATCCCTGGGTGTGGGCAGTGGAAGCTATTGGTCAGGCAGGCACTGCCACGTACCTGTGGCGGATCATGCCCTGCCTCCACCGTGACCTTGCGCCTCGGTGAGTGTGGGAAGGACGGCCTCTGCTCCCTGTCTGAGCAGCAAAAGAAACACGGTAATCAGATGTGACCCCTAATTTACCCAGATGTCCAGGCTTTGATGAGATGAAGTGAGAATTGGGGGCAGTGGTGTGGGGAGAATGAAATCACCACAAGTGACCCCTGGCTTGTTAGGAAATAAAAACTAAAAACATACACAAGGGAGAAAGAGAAGAAATGAAGTCAACACCATAATTAGCAGCTGAAGCCCGAGGACAGTCTTCTGTACTGAGTGATAAACCCAATGCCTTATTTAGAACCTTAAATAGAGCTCATTTGGTCCTCCTGTATTTTAGACTCATATTCTATTCCGGTTCCTCATTTTTACGACATTTGAGGTTTGCTGTTGGATATTTAAAAAGAAAAAAAAATCATAAGCCATTGCCTGATTAATGCCTAAGACACAGCCGTTTCTGATGTTCATTGTGAGCTGTGCCTCTAGAAGTGGCTGATGCTTGTTCAATTTTTACCTAACAAGCTCTCCATTCTCAAGTCTCTGGTACTTTATAATCACAGATGGAGAGCCACGATTAGCTGTGCAATCTGGTGACCACAAGCACTAGTTATTTCTTTTAGCACACTCAGGCCGTGATGTATCTCTGAAAAGAGTCTTAAGATCTGATCACAGGGCACTAATGGTCTCGGAGGCCCTATTGCCCTCCCCCTCCCCACTCCCATGCTTCCTTCTCTTTCTTCCTTCAGGAATCCTTTGGCTCAGAGGATGAATCCAATACCGATCTTAAGAGCCAACATCTATTGAATGCCTAATCTACACCAGGCACCCTTGTAAGCGCGTCCCATAATTACCTCACTGAATCCTCACGACAGCCCCACGGGGTGGGTACCATCCATACCTCTAATTTACAGAGATATTTTCAATGCTCTCCTTCCAATCTGGGCCAGGGATGAAGTGGGGGTGAGGAGGAAGGAGGGTACATGAGCGAGAAAGGCAGGGCACATGCTGCACAAAGCCGACTTGATAAAACTTACTGGGTTGTGAAGTAAAGCGAGTGACTCAACGTCTCCATGCCTCAGTTTCCTCACGTGCAAAAGGAGACTAACAGCACAGACCTACCTCACAAAGAGGTTGGGAGGATTAACTCATGCCTGGAACAGACAGACAGCTCTGTTATTGGCAGTGGTTACAAGTATCCTATCAACTCATCATGCTCCAGCCCAATGCCAACTGTGGCCCCTCCCAGTAGTGCCTTGCTTCCCAGAGTTCTAGGAAGCAATCTGAATGGTTGATTTCCAAAGAGATGCGCTAAGGGGAAGCTTCCTGAGGATGGAATTCCTGGACCTACAACGAGGTGATTAAAATAGGTCGTGGCACATAATATTGGTTTATTTAATTTGCACAACAACTTCTGAGATAACAGATGATTTTATCCTCATTTTACAAGCGAGGCACAGTGAAATGAATCCCTTTGCCCAACATCAAAGTTGGGCGAGCGGAAGAGCCATCCTTCCAGCCTGGGCACTGCACCAGTGGCCACCCCATCTCACCACGCTGAGTTGCAATGAAAGGAAGAGGGAGTGATGGGAACACATCCTAATGGGACCTGCGTTTAATCAGTGGGCCCCCTGCGGTTTTGTTTTTTTAATCAGGCAGACCTGCCACCTCCTGCTCCCAACCCTGGCACATCTGTGGCAGCGGGAAGCCCAGCCCTCCCTGCCCACGGGCACCCTCCTGTGTGCCTGCAGCTCCTTTTCTCATCCCCCATCATCACCCCAACGCCACACGCAGAAAAAGACAGGGGAAAGACAGATATCTTCTGTATGGCCTGGAAGACTTAAATTAAGGAGTTAATTCTACTTGAGTATTAAGACAACAGAAATATGGAATGATTATGGGGTACTTTCTTTCTTGCCAATTGATTGTTAATTTCACGTTACTTTTTACTTACTTTCTTGGGGAAAATTCTACATTCTCCCCCTCCACCCTGTAGATGGATGTCTTGAGCTCTCTCTCATGTCCCTCATTATTTTCACATTTATGCTTTTTTTAAAAACTATTTTTTCACTTTGTCACTCCCTGGGGCTGCCATTAAGTCCTACAGCCTCATTTATCACTTCAGCAGCGTCAAAATGTAAACCTGAGTTCCACCCCTCACCTGACCTCTGCCGTGGGGTTTCTCAGCTCCTTCCAATGAGGGCTAGAAACTCTCCCCAGCTCTGCTGACAGGAAGACAGAAGCGGGGAGCCGGAGCCCCTGAAGTCCAGCCACAGTCCGTGTGCAGAGCGCAGTTTTGCTGACGTGAGTTTTTAGATAGCTGAGCACTCTTTAAACAAAAACCTGGACAGTTATTTCCATCCCTACAGAAGAATTAAACTTTAACAAATTCCCAGTGTTTTTATCTCCCAGTAGAAAGATCCTTAGGGATTTTGCCCTGGGCATTTCAGACTGAGGCTAGTTCTGTTTCAGACATAATCTCCTCAAAAATAGGAGACCCTCAGCCAATCAAATTTGAGGGCTTCACCTGACCACCCCCCCCCCACCCAAAGCACATTTACTAAGTGGTCCATGACAGTGGGTGCGCTTTGCATTTTTCCTATATTAAGGGAGGAAAAGCAGCGGCTTCCCATCCCAGAATCTTTGACTACTTCATTTTGCAACAAATAGTGAGCAGCTACTAGGTACCAGGCAGTGACTGTGCTAGGGTAGAAAAGAGACCCTATGATGGTTCTAGGAAGGAAAGAAATCATACACCAGTTTCCATCCTCTGAACTCAGATCCAATGAAGAGATACATTCAAGAACCTGACAGGAGGAGATTAAAATATCAGCTTTATTATTAGTAAAAGCTGGATTGGAGGATGTGGTTTAGCTATGCAGCCTCTTACTATTTCCCACTCCTGCCCAACCCACACCTGGAGAGCCAGCCTCCCGCAAGGGGCAGAACATGTATGCCCAGGGAGCTGGCCCCGAGCTGAGAGCTGACAGGCAAACCTCCACGGGGGCCAGATCTGCAAGAGAAAGGACCGGACCAGTATCAGGCCCTTTTCCAAGCTCACAGGTTCCATGCACCCGTTACTGCTCTGCAAAGAAGGAACAGTGAGGGCGGGAGGAGGGCCAGGAATGTTGTTCTGGCTGAAGCCCCTGCACCAGGAACCAGAGACGCCCCCTCACAAACACGCTCCCTCCTCTCATGGAGAGGACAGCCCAGCGGGGAAAGGGAAAAGGAAGTATACAACGATGGAGGCAAGATCATTGCTTTACAGAGTAAGGGGGTCCCTGGGCTAAGGCCAGAAGGATGAGCGGGGGCCCTGCCAGCTGGGCAGGTTGCGGAGGGCTCAGATGCACGAAGGCTCAGAGCCTGATATAAAGCGGGTGAGTGCAAGATGAGGGCGGACGTGGGGAAGCGACCAAGGTGGACTTCCCCCTCCTGGCTCTCTAAGGACCAGCGTCCTCTGCCTCCATGACTTTTGCACTCAAGGAATAAGGAAATGAGCACAGGACCCAGGAGGCAGATGCTCCAAGGGCAAAGGCCGGCTTGCTCATGTGCCTGCGGCGACCTCGAACATGTAGGTGCTCTGCAAGTATTTGTTCTTTGAACTCACATCACATCCCTCCAGCAGCTCTCTGCCCCTCCTGCAGCAGGCCACTTTTCCTTTGAGCCTGTTTCTTTTAGCTGCAGAGACCCCAATCCGAGTCACCTTCCCACTTCCTCAGCCTCTGCTGTGAACATTCCAGAACTGACGTTTGCATAAGCCTGATGCTCTCAGAAGCACGGCCCTCTGTAAATACAGTTTTATTATTAGAAGACGATGAATTTTTGAAATGCCAATTCCAGCCTTTTCATTGTGACAGAGTGTAACTCAAGTCTGCATATATTTTGTTCTTTCTTCATCAGAAACCTTGCAGGTCTCAGCTCTGGGCTGAGGACACGACTCTGGGCAGCAGTCAAGGCCACAAGTGCCCAGGGGAGACGGGGTGGTCCTGTGAGTGATGGAGCTTGCCCAGTCGGAGCACGGCCGCCCAGCTCCTAGGAATGTTCAGGAATATAGGTCCAGCCACAGCTTGTCAACATTTTCAGCCTTATACTAATTTTTCTGTTCATGATTCCAATTGGAGGACTTGTCCTAATTAAGTTTTATGCCTTATAGCACTGATTCTTAGCCAAATAGGGTTGGGGGCACACAGGGCAGAGCCTGTGGCGTCACACCAGTCTTGGTTCAAATCCTGATTCCATCGCTTATTGGCTGTGTGATTTTGGCAAATCATTTAATCTTTCTGGACCTCATCTGCAAAAGAGGAATGTTCATAATCCCTATTTCAAAGGATGACTGTGAGAGACCACAGGTAAAGCACGTAGCACCCTCTTCTGAAAGAGCAAAACCCCAGATAGAGGTTTCTCTGCCCCCCAACGCCTCCTGCTCCCAACAGAGAACCCAGGGGAAATGGAAAGCCAAGTGGGCATCTCTTGGGGAGAGAAAAATAAGACCAGAATCAGCCAGCATCTGGGGCACTTCCTTAATTCTCAGCGGGTTGCTGATCTAACTGGGAAACAATTTGCCACACACCTAACTGGCCTCCCTTACTGATGGGATCAAATAAGCTTGCAGGGCAAAGTGTGAGGCATGGAGGCCTCTTAAGCCCTTGGCATTGACCCTCGGGCCCTGCAGGGGTATAAAGCAGTTCCTTCTCTTGGATGAAGACTATTTCCCTGCCTCCTCCTGGGCTTGACCGGAGAGCTTGATGTGATTCACTTTCATGGCATTTATTATTCTACCCCGTTTCTCACTGTCTGCAGGCAGGTCTCTTCCCCATTAGAAGGCAAGCCAGTGGGAGGTAGGTTGGACGGCGGGCAGAATCTTCGTCTCCTTCATCCTTGTATCTCCTCTTCCTCCACCAACTTGCCCAGTGGCTGCCAAGTAGTGCTAAAAAAAACCCAAAACCCGAACCAAAAACTCTCCTAATGAAGGACTGAGCCAAGACCACCACAGTGCCACAGTGCCTAAATTCTCTGCTAATCCCATGCTAGCTTTTATCCATTGATAGTTTTCACGTCCTTTTCCACTTTAAAGCTTTCAGTGGTATCAATTATTGCCTCCACCATAAGACTGTTGTCTGTCTCCTCCTTTACCTTACAGATTCTTTGGGGGCCTGTACAACTTTGAACATGAAACTTTGGAAATAATGGACTGTGGAGAATAGGAACTAGGTCTTTAAAAAAATTTTTTTTGAGGTAAAATTCACATAATATAATTAGCTATCTTAAAGTGTACAATTCAGCAACATTTAGTACATTCACATGGTTGTGCAACCACCACCTATATCTAGTTCCAAAAGATTTTCATCATCCAAAAGGAAATCCCTGGGACTTCCCTGGTGGTGCAGTGGTTAAGAATCCGCCTGCCAATGCAGGGGACACGGGTTCCATCCCTGGTCTGGGAAGATCCCACGTGCCGTAGAGCAACTAAGCCCGTGAGCCACAACTTCTGAAGCCCACGTGCCACAACTACTGAAGCCCGCGCACCTAGAGCCCGTGCTCTGCAACAAGAGAAGCCACCACAATGAGAAGTCCGGCACCACAACAATGAGTAGCCCCCGCTCACTGCAACTAGAGCAAGTCCGCGTGCAGCAATGAAGACCCAACGCAGCCAAAAATAAATAAATTAATTAAATTTTTAAAAAGAGAGAGACCTTTGCTTTAAAAAACAAAAACAAAAAAAAACAGAAGGAAATCCTGTACCCATCAAACAGTCACTCCCTGTACCTCCTCCCCACCAGCCCCCAGCATCAATCAATCTGCATTTTGTCTCTAGAGTAGATTTACCTATGCTGGATATTTCATTTAAAGGCAATCACATAACATGTGGCCTTTTGTGTCTGGCTTCTTCCATGTTTTCAAGGTTCATCCACGTCGTAGTAGGCATCAGCACTTTACTCCTTTGTATAGCTGAGTAATATTCCATTGTGTATACATTTGTTTATCCATTCATTCGTTGAAGGATATTTTAGTTGTTTCGACCTTTTGGCTATGACGACTAACACTGCTACGAATATTTGTGGGGAACTGGGTTTTTTAAACCATTGTATTCTCGGCACAATGGCCCTGCCATAAATATTTATTAAATAGTTGGATGGATTTCAAAAATGGTTGTGAAAAAATAGGCCAATGTAATAGAATTTAAGGTGGAAGCTTAAAGTGTTCTGTTACCTCGTCTCCAGCTCCAAGGAAAACAGCTCACGCTGTTCAGTGCTTGGCAAATGTAACGGGTGCTGACAGCGATGACGAGACGGGCGGTAGCAATGAAGAGGAAACTCCGGATGATCGTTATAGACCTGGTCCTGGCGGTAGCGCCGGGTTTCATGGACTCATAGATGAATTCATTATGGCCACACTGGATAACTTAAAGATAGGTGGCCGGTGTCTTAGATGTTCCTCAGCTCCTGCAGAAATCCAGAGAAAGAAATCAAAAGTTCTGAGATTGGACAAGAACTTGGTATTTGCCCCACCTCTGCACCAAGGAGTAGCGGAAGCACCGTCCCGAGAGTGGAGCCGTGACATGCTGGGATGCCAGAGTGACAAAGGGACAGGCCTGCTGTGGGATGGTGGGCCAGGGCTGGCTCCTTTGAGGGAGGAGAGCAAACTGACCCGGAGCCCAAGAGAAAAGGCTGTGCCAGGCCCGGAGAGAACAGAGATATGGTTGTACATCAAAGAGCAATCACATCGTGGAAAGAAAAATGGCTCCTACAGCGGCCTTGTCAGTGGCACCTGAACAAATTGTCAGTAACTATTTTCAAGGTGTCGGTGTGAATATAAAGTATGTCCTGGATTATGGCACATTTGGAAGAATCATGAATGGTACAGTTTTGTTGTTAGGGTGCCACTTCCCAGTTGTGTGGTGAAGAGCTTGAAATAGCCAATGATCCCACATTCATTCATTCATTCATTCGTGCATGCAGCAAACATCTGTGGCATAACGTCCACACGCAGGGCACTGTGCTCGGTACTCCAGGACGGCTGTCAGGAGCTCATTCATCAGTGAGCAGAGGCAATTTGGTCTTAAAGGCTGAATAGAAATGTACCAGGATGGGCACGGGCTGGTGAGGGGAAGGCATAGGCCTGAAAATCTAACTTTGAGGAAGATGAAAAAATACGTCCCAGAGACAAAGTTTTTTCAAATTCAGATAATGCAATTATCAGTTTGAAAACCTTTGGGATGATCTATCATCGGGCAATATCTGAAGAAAGTGATTTTGGAGTAAAATATCTTTCTTACTCATAATTTAGTAGACAGTGGTTACCTGCCAACGTTCAAAAGGAACTGAAGTGATTTACAATAAAAACTCCTTATTCTCAGTGTGAGAGAAAGCCCCGCTATCTGCGGTTTTAGCAGACGCTGTGGCCCTCGGGGTTCCTGCAGGCAACCACCTCTACCTGCCCCGGCTCCGGCTCTGCCCGAGGGCTTTCCCAGGAAATGGAAATGCTAGGAGGCAATGCCCCAGCAGCCCCAGGCCAATGACAGAAGAGGGCTGAAGGATATACTCCAACCTCCTTGGGTGGGACATTCTCCACGGTCTTCGGAGGCCCCCCTTCCCTGGCAGGATTGAATCCCAACCTCATGCCCTCTGTATTGCCTTCCTTCCCTCCCCTTCCTCATTTCTCCACCTATACACAGCGCTTCCTGGGATCACCTCCTGAATTTGCATTCCAAACTTTGTCTCAGGGTCTGTTTCAGGAGGAACCCAGCTGTTGCAGGTTGAACTGTGTTTCCCAAAAAGACGTGCAGAAGCTTTAACCTTCCCTCCCCGACCTGTGCACGTGACCTCATTTGGAAATAGGATCTTTGTAATTGAAATCAAGTTAGGACGAGGTCTTCCTGGATTAGAGTGGGCCCTAATCCATTATGACTGGCGTCCCTATAAGAAGAGTCATAGACAGGCGCAGGGAGAAGGCCACGTGAAGGTGGAGGCAGGGATTGGAGGGATGTGTCTACAAGCCAGGGAACATCAGGGATCACCAGCAACATACAGAAGCCAGGAGAGGGGCATGGAAAGGATTCTCTCCCTCAGGACCTCCAAAAGGAACCAGTCCTGCCGATACCCGGATTTTGGACTTCTGGCCTCAAGAACTGTGAGTGAATAAATTCCTGTTCCTGTAAGCCACCCAGTTTGTGGTCCTTTGTTATGGGTTCCCTAGGAAACAAATACACCAACCTATGACAAAAGTGAATGTTTCATTCTTTTGAATTTTCCAAGAGTCTGGGGTTCTTTGACCATGTGCTTCTGAGACCCTTACTGCCAGGGTCCACATTGTCCCTGCTCTGGGGTCAGACTGTGTTGACAGGAGGGAACAGGCAGAAAGGACGGGAGGAGGAGGCTAGTGGACTCTGCTGGAGTCTCCTGGGTGGTCACAGCCAGTGAACATAACAGTGTGACCAGGTTTAACAAACAGGAGGGATTGGAAATGCCTGATGCTTCTGTAACATTTACAGATATTTTCTATACTCCCCCACAAAACCCTACACTCACATGTAACTGAGCTTGTACAGCTGTTAAATGCTACAGTATGCTGTTTGCCATCGTTAGACGGATCACGGCACTAATTAAATACTGGCAGGGGAGTTCATATAACTGTAAAACTTGTTTATGTCAAACTATACATTCCAAATCTCTTGACTGTTTACATTTCTATTCCATTTCCAAGGAAGGAAGGAAGGAAGGGAGGGAGGGAGGGAGGAAGAAAAGAAAAGAAAAGAAAAGAAAAGAAAAGAAAGAAAGAAAAGAAAGAAGGAAGAAGGAAGGAAGGAAGGAAGGAAGGAAGAAAGAAAGAAAGAAAGAAAGAAAGAAAGAAAGAAAGAAAGAAAGAAAGAAAGAAAGAAAGAAAGAAAGAAAGAAAGAAAGAAAGGAAGGAAGAAAGGAAGAAAGGAAGAAAAAGACAGAAACTCACTGACCTCTTCTGGAAATTATCTTAATCCTTTATCAAAACCCAATTCCAGTTTTCAAACCTTCAACGGTCTCTGTCTTCTTTTATCTACCTTTACTGAGCCAGCTGCCTCTTCCTTAACTTGCATTCAGTCCTTTTCTGTAAGAAATAAATCTGCTTTTAAGTGTTTGCCCTTGAGCCCTGAAGACAGAGGAAGGACAGAGGAAAATCAGCACAGCCTGATAAAGACGCTGCAAGCCCTCTCCTGAGGCTGGGGAGACGCTTCATGCGTGTCTTTGGAACCTTGGAGTTTTCCTCCTGGTCTTTTATCCCCTAGGCCAGAGATGTCAGGTACCCACAGCAAAACCCAGTGCAGGCCTGTGGCTGGAACTGGCTGTAGCAATTTGGAATCTCTTTTAAGGGTTCCCTCCCGCTATTCAGCAGACAAGCGTTGCCATGGTAACTCTCCGGGGGCATTTTCAACCAGACAGAGACATTCCAACATGTGAAGATGGTTGGTTAGGAAAATCTATCTTGACAAATAGTTGGCGTTTTAATTTGAGGCAGAGTCAGAAGAAACTCTGCCTAGGGCTCCGAGTGACCCTTTGAGCAGGAGAATGCAAGTGATCAAAGTAATCTGAAATGTCTGTAATCAGACTACCAACTGGGGAGAGCAGGGCCCGGAAGCCCTTTTGGGGAGGTCTCTCCATAAGAAAGAGGCCCGGCTAGTGAGATAGCCTGTGAGTGCTGATAAGAGCAGAAGTCAATGGTGTTGATTCCTCCTGGAAAGGGAGACGGGCCCTCTTTTTTTTTACACTCTTGGGTGTGATTTTATTCCAATAAAACTTTATTCACGGCTTCCCTGATGCCGCAAGTGGTTGAGAATCTGCCTGCCAATGCAGGGGACACGGGTTCGAGCCCTGGTCTGGGAGGATCCCACATGCCGCGGAGCAACTAGGCCCGTGAGCCACAACTACTGAGCGTGCGCGTCTGGAGCCTGTGCTCCGCAATGGGAGAGGCCACGATAGTGAGAGGCCCGCGCACCGCGATGAGGAGTGGCCCCCACTTGCCACAACTGGAGAAAGCCCTTGCACAGAGGCGAAGACCCAACACAGCCAAAAATAAAATAAATAAATTAATTAATTTTTTAAAAAAAAGTTACAATGGTAAATTTCATGTTATGTGTCTTATCACAGTTTTTTTTAAAAAGTGTCACTAGTGATTTCCTGAGGATTTTATTCCAAAGTGGAAAAAAATAATAATGCAATTAATGCATTAAATGAAGAAATAAATCCATTTAGGATTTATTCATTAATAACAACCAAGGCATCCTTAACCGGGGTGAACTCTGCAAAGAGAAAAACACTCTAAATTTTGAAAGGCCAGTGAGAGAATGAAGAGTCGTTAAATCCCAAAGATTGCAAACCACCTTTCAGATCCCCTTGAATTAGGATCTGAGGCACACTCAACACTGGCAAGTCTTTAGGCTGCCTTTAAACACATTTGCTTTTCTCACTAAACGTCTCCATATTCTACCCCTGAAGGTAAATCGATCTCTGTGGAATGGCAAAGTTGTTAAACAACCGAGTCTGAGACGTAGTTGGTTTTTGTCGGGGCCAGAAAACCTTTGAGGGCATCTCCTGCTCTCTAGGCCCCCAGTTCAGGGAACACATCCTCCTCCTCCAAGAAGGTTGCTTCTCACCTACTGGGTGGGCTCTAGGAGGGGCTCGGAAAAGTTCTGTTGTAAAGGTGGCTTGAAGGGTTGCATTAAATTACCACTTAGAATGGCAAGTGCAGTCAATTATTTAATGAATCTTCCACTGCAGGGTTTTGGGCTTTTGTTTTCTTCAAATTAAAAGTAAAGCGGGGGCTTCCTTGGTGGCGCAGTGGTTGAGAATTTGCCTGCTAATGCAGGCGACACGGGTTCGAGCCCTGGTCTGCGAAGATCCCACATGCCGCGGAGCAACTAGGCCCATGAGCCACAACTACTGAGCCTGCGCGTCTGGAGCCTGTGCTCCGCAACAACAGAGGCCACGATAGTGAGAGGCCCGCGCACCGCGATGAAGAGTGGCCCCCGCTTGCCACAACTAGAGAAAGCCCTTGCACTGAAACGAAGACCCAACACAGCCAAAAAATTTTTTAAAAAATAATTAATTAATTAAAAAAAAAAAAAGGTGAAGCGGGGGGCTTCCCTGGTGGCTCAGTGGTTAAGAATCCGCCTGCCAAGGCAGAGGACACGGGTTCGAGCCCTCGTCCCGGAAGATCCCACATGCCATGGAGCAACTAAGCCCGTGAGGCACAGCTACTGAGCCTGCGCTCTAGAGCCCACGAGCCACAACTACTGAGCCCGTGTGCCACAACTACTGAAGCCTGTGCTCTAGAGCCCGTGCTCCACAACAAGAGAAGCCACCGCAATGAGAAGCCAGCGCACCGCAATGAAGAGTGGCCCCCGCTCGATGCAACTAGAGAAAGCCTGCACCCAGAAACAAAGAGCCAATGCAGCCAAAAATAAAAAAATAATATAAATAAGTTTACTTTTAAAAAATGAAGGGAAAAAAAAGCAATTTCAGTGAGACTCTGCTTGACAGTTTTTCAAGCCTGTGGAGTTTCATTTCCAGCTCTACCCCCAGAAGAAAAGCATGTCAATCATGGACAGGTGTCTGCAGTCAGGAGGGGGTTTCTGCTGTTCTGGGAGTGAATGGGACCAGAGGTGTGAGGCCACTCACGGGCTGCAGAAAGGGACAGTAAACACTGAACTTGTGGGGCAAGGTTGAGCCTGCTCTGGCCTCTGGCTCACGGGCTCCCCTTTCTCTTTAACTTTTTAGTTTATATTGGAGTATAGTTGATTAACAATATTGTGTTAGTTTCACGTGTACAGCAGAGTGATTCAGTTACACGTGTATCTCTTCTTTTTGAAATTCTTTTCCCATTTAGCTTGTTACATAATATTGAGCAGAGTTTCCTGTGCTATATAGTAGGTCCTCGTTCGTTATCCATTTTAACTATAGCAGTGCGTACATGTCAATCCCAAACTCTCCAACTATCCCTCCCCACCAACCCTTCCCTCCTGGTAACCATAAGTTGGTTCTCTAGGTCTGTGAACCTGTTTCTGTTTTGTAAATAAGTTCATTTGTATCATTTTTTTTAGATTCCGCATATAAGCGTTATTATATGCTATTTGTCTTTCTCTGACTTATTTCACTCACTATGACAATCTCTAGGTCCATCCATGTTGCTGCAAATGGCATTATTTCATTCTTTTTTTTATGACTGAGTAGTATTCCACTGTCTATATGTACCACATCTTCTTTATCCATTCATCTGTCGATGGACATTTAGGTTGCTTCCATGTCTTGGTTATTGTAACCAGCACTGCAATGAACATTGGGGTGCAAGTATCCTTTCGGACCATGTTTTTCTCTGGATATGTGCCCAGCAGCGGGATTGCTGGGTCATAAGGTAGTTCTATTTTTAGTTTCTTAAGGAACCTCCATACTGTTCTCCATAGTGGCTGCACCAATTTACATTCCCAGCAACAGTGTAAGAGGGTTCCCTTCTCTCCACACACATGGGCTCGCTTGACAGGGGGAAGGAAATAGCATTTCTCAAAGTCCTTACAAATGACAAGTGCTTTATATGCCTTATCTTTCTGAGTCCCCACATCAATCCTGCATAGTAGGTACAACGCTGTGCATCTCATACAAGTGGAAAATGGCTCAGATCAAGTAAATAACTTACACAAGTTAAACCAGATGGTAAACTTGTGTAAGTAGGACTCCAGAGACCTCCCCACTTCCATCAAACCACAAGTTCCATTCAGCACCCTCGGAGGAGGAACCACAGCAGCTCGGGAGAGAGGAGGTTTGCAGCTGGGGTGGAGCAAAGAGGGGCTGGAAAGAAGCAATGAAATGCAGTGCTGCTAAAAAAAACAAAAACATAAAAACAGCGGCAAAAACCCAGTCATGGCCAAGTCCTGGGGGACTCTGAGTGCTGGAGGGAGGCTCACTGCCCATGTTGAGTCATTAATGGGGAGCCATTGAGGACCATGAGGAAGGGAGTGCCAATACCAGATCTTTAGGAAGGTTCCTCCAGCCTTGATCTGGGGGACACACCCAAATGGAAGGACCCCCTACATACGAACGAGTTCTGTTCTGAGAGCACGTTCATAAGTCCAATTTGTTTGTAAGTCCAACAAAGTTAGCCTAGGTACCCAACTAACACAATCGGCTATATAGTACTGTACTGTAATAGGTTTATAATACTTTTCACACAAATAATACATAAAAAACAAACACAAAAAATAAAGTTTTAATCTTACAGTACAGTACCTTGAAAAGTACAGTAGTACCAGCTACATCACTGCTGTTTTTTTAAAAATAAATTTATTTCTTTTATTTATTTATTTTTGGCTGCATTGGGCCTTCATTGCGGTATGCAGGCTTCTTATTGCGGTGGCTTCTCTTGTTGCGGAGCACGGGCTCTAGGCGCGCAGGCTACAGTAGTTGTAGCACGCGGGCTCAGTAGTTGTGGCTCACAGGCTCTAGAGCAGAGTCTCAGTAGTTGTGGCGCATGGGCTTCGTTGCTCCGCGGCATGTGGGATCTTCCCGGACCAGGGCTCGAATCCGTGTCCCCTGCATCGGCAGGTGGATTCTTAACCACTGCGCCACCAGGGAAGTCCCTCACTGCTGTTTTTAAGCTTGCTTCTGGACATCCTGGGCTTGAAATAAACATACTGTACTACTGTACTCTATACAGTACTGTAGAGTATACAAAAGCACAACCACTTGTAGAGGATGCACATACGTGACAACGTACACCAGACACGTGAACTAACTTACGTGACTGGACACGCAAACGCACGTTTGCATCTTTGAAAGTTCACAACTCGGAGGTTCATACGTAGGGGACTTACTGTATCTGATGGTGATGTCGGCCTCAGGGTTAGACTCTCCCTGTTCTCTGAGCGGGTACACTTTCTCCCTTCCTGTGCACATCTCCTCGTGGAGGAGGCGGCAGAGCGAGGTGGTCGAGAGCTCTGCTAAGCTCTGCCTCTTTGCAGCTGTGTGTCTGGGGCAAATTACTTTCCCTCTCCGAGCTGAGTTTCCTCTTCTGTAAAATAAGCATAATACTATGCACCTCAGAGGGTTGCTGTGAAAGACACAGGAGAAAAAGGTTATGCATCACATGGCAGAGTGTTACACGTCTGTGAATGACACTCATTATTATCACTATTAGGACACATCAAAGTGCCCTGCTTCTTCAGTGCAAGCAGGTCTGACCAAAATCAAAACTGTGAAGAAAGGGCAATAAGCCTTTGGTCTCCTTTTATCTGTACCCACAATTCCCAAGCTGCAAAAACTCATTTGGTGGCAAAACCTGCCCTGAAGTCAAGGGAACCTAGTGACAGACTGTATCTCACTTAGTGTGGGACATACCATTTTACTGCTGAAGTGCCTGTGTGCTTGACGATGCGAGGCTTGGCTACGGTGCCCACCTGTTTGGTCATACAATAGTCTAGCAGTTGCTGTGAAGATATTTTAAAGATGCAATTAACACCTGCTATTAACTGACTTTCAATAAAGAAGATTAGCCTCAAATGTAGGTGGGCCTCTGTATTAGTTTGCTCGGGCTACTGTAACAAAATACCATAGACTGGGGGGCTTAAACAACAGACGTTTATTTCTCACAGTTCTGGAGGCTGGAAGTCCAAGATCAAGGTGTTATCAGGTTTGGTTTTTTCTGAGGTCTCTCTCCTGGGCTTGAAAACCTTCTCTCTGTGTCCTCACAAGGCTTTTTCTCTGCGTGCCCCTGCCTGGTGTCACTTCCTCTTCTTATAAGGACCAGTCATGTTGGATTAGGACCCCACTCTATGACTTCATTTAACCTTAATTATCTCTTTAGAGACCCTATCTCCAGATATAATCACATCGGAGGTTAGGATTCTAACATGTGTATTCTGGGAGGACAAAATTCAGTCTGTAACAGTCTCATTCAATGAGCTGAAGGTCTTAAGAGCAAAAACTGGGATTTCCTGGAGAAGAAATTTTGCTTCCAGACTATAACACAGAAATCCTGCCTGAGTTCCCAGCCTTCTGTCCTGCCCTACAGGTTTTGGACTTGCGAGCTCCCACAATCACCAATTCCTTGTATCAAATCTCTTTATACACAGCATATATATGTGGTATATAATATATGATCCAGAATGGCTAAAGAACATGTGATATACACACACACACACATACATATACACAATGGAATACTACTCAGCCATAAAAAAGAATGAAATAATGCCATTTGCAGCAACGTGGATGGACCCAGAGGTTATCATACTGGGTGAAGTAAATCAGAGAAAGGTAAATTTCATATGATATCACTTGTATGTGGAATCTAAAATATGACACAAATGGACTTATTTACAAAACAGAAACACATTCACAGACATAGAAAACAAATGTATGCTTACCAAAGGGGAAAGGGAGGGAGTGATAAATGAGGAGTCCGGGATTAGCAGATACAAACCACTATATATAAAATAGATAAACAACAAGGTCCTACGATACAGCACAGGGAACTAGATTCAATATCTTGTAATAACCTATCATGGAAAAGAATATGAAAAAGAATAGATATACATGTATAACTGACTTTGCTGTACACCTGAAACTAACACAACATTGTAAATCAACTATACTTTGGTTTAAAAAACTATGATCTATAATAGGATACATATATCACATGTGGTATATAAAGGATGAGTGCTGTGCACACCTGACTTCTGGCTTCTCCGTCAGGGCTCTCCGTGCCATGCCGTCCGGCAGCTGAAGGTCCAGGACCCGAGGGCTCAGGGCACACACTCCTGGAGTGGAGTAGGATTGAAGAGAAGATGGGGGTAATGTAGGTTCTCCAGAGTAGCTCGCTGAATGTAAGTCCTTATTCCGTAGGCACTGGCCCTTTGAACGTGAGCCCCATTCAACGACGTGGAAACTCTTTCCTTTCATTTCCCTCGATAACATGTTTTCTCAGTCTTTAGTGATCAGTCCTTCCTGCCACCTCGTCTTGTCCATTTTCCTTATAAATGATCTCACTCGTGACCCTGAGCTACTAATTAAGTCAGTTAAACACTGTGAGTTTTCTACCTCCAGCGATGCTATAGAAATCGGGGGTTTTGCCGGTAAGTGACGAATCTGTCTGAATATATTAATTACTGCACGACCTGTTAGAGCTTTGAGAACATCCTAAGAGCACTCTAAGAATACCTTGGTAATAAAACATCTCCCTGCCGCCCCCGCCGTGATTCACCTCTTCGTGGTCGGGAGAATATCTCGCACCAAAAGAAAGCCTCCCTTTGTGTAAGGCACTCCAATAGGCACTCAAAACAAGCACTCAGAAACAGAGACCGTGTGAATGTGCTTGCATATTTGTATCTGTGAGGACTGGCCAGGTTATACTGCAGTAAAACAGCCCCCCAAACCCAGCAGCTTAAAAAACAAGTTTCTCTCTTGTTCATGCTACTTATCCCTAGGGGCTCTGTTCTGGGTCATGCTCACATTGGGAGGAATTCGCTGGAATGAATTAGGCCTCCTTCACAGTGACATCAGGGCAGCTGTGGGTCAGAGTCACATGCCAATGAGGCAGAGGAGCGCAGCCTGGAGGTGCTAGGGCACCAGAAAGAGCACCTTTGGGGACAGACAGGCTTGGGTTCAAGTTCCAGCTCCAGCACGTCCCTTGCGTGCAACCTCGGACATGTTCTTTTTTTTTTTTTTTTAATGTTTTAAACAACAGATTTATTGAGGTATAATTTACATGCCTTAAAAGTCACCTAATGTAAGTGTACTGTATAGGTTAATGATTGTAGTACATTTACAGTTGTATGATCATCGCCACAATCTAGTTTTAAAACATTTCCACCACCCCCAAAAGTCTACTCGTGCCCTTTTGCAGTTAATCCCAGTTCCTACCACCAGCTCTTGGCAACCACCAATTTATCTTGTCTCTATAAATTTGCCTTTTCGAGACATTTCCTATAAATATACTTATACAGTATATAAACTATTGCATCTGGCTTCTTTCGCTTAGCATACAGTTCAGGGGGTTCATCCGTACCGTAACATATATTGATGCCTCTCCTCTTTTTGTTGCTGCGTTGCTTCATTTCATGAATGCACATATATTTTGTTTATCCATGCACCAGCTGATGGGCATTTGGATAATTTCCACTTTGGGGATGTTATGAATAATGCTTCTATGAACATTAGTGCACATGTCTTTTTGTGAATGTATGTTTTCATTTCTCTTGGAGAGAGTCTTAGGATTGGGATTGCTGGGTCAGAGGGTAATTTATGTTAACTTTATGAGAAACTGCCAAAATGTTTCACAAAGTGGCTACGCCATTTCAGTTCCTATCAATAACGCAAGAGGGTTCCAGTTCTCCACATCTTTGCCAACACATGTTATTGTTTGTCTTTTTAATTATAGCCATGCTAATAGATGAGAATTTATTAGTGATTTTTGTATATTTCATTGTGACTTCATTTTCTATTTTCCTAATGAGACTGAATATCTTCCATCTTCTTATGTAGTTCCTAGCCATTCATATATCTCATTTTTCTTTTCTTCTTTCTTTCTTTCTTTCGTCTATTCAAATCTTTTTTTTAACATCTTTATTGGCGTATAATTGCTTTATAATGGTGTGTTAGTTTCTGCTTTATAACAAAGTGAATCAGCTATACATATACATATATCCCCATATCTCCCCCCTCTTGCGTCTCCCTCCCACCCTCCCTATCCCACCCCTCTAGGTGGTCACAAAGCACCAAGCTGATCTCCCTGTGCTATGCAGCTGCTTCCCACTAGCTATCTATTTTACATTTGGTAGTGTATATATGTCCGTGCCACTCTCTCACTTCGTCCCAGCTTCCCCTTCCCCCTCCCCGTGTCCTCAAGTCCATTCTCTACGTCTGCATCTTTATTCCTGCCCTGCCCCTAGGTTCTTCAAAACCATTTTTTTTTTAGATTCCATATATATGTGTTAGCATATGGTATTAGTTTTTCTCTTTCTGACTTACTTCACTCTGTATGACAGACTCTAGGTCCATCCACCTCACTACAAGTAACTCAATTTCATTTCTTTTTATGGCTGAGTAATATTCCATTGTATATATGTGCCACATCTTCTTTATCCATTCATCTGTCGATGGACACTTAGGTTGCTTCCATGTCCTGGCTATTGTAAATAGAGCTGCAATGAACATTGGGGTACATGACTCTTTTTGAATTATGGTTTTCTCAGGGTATATGCCCAGTAGTGGGATTGCTGGGTCGTATGGTAGTTCTATTTTTAGTTTTTTAAGGAACCTCCATACTGTTCTCCATAGTGGCTGTATCAATTTACATTCCCACCAACAGTGCAAGAGGGTTCCCTTTTCTCCACACCCTCTCCAGCATTTATGGTTTGTAGATTTTTTGATGATGGCCATTCTGACTAGTGTGAGATGATACCTCATTGTAGTCTTGATTTGCATTTCTCTAATGATTAGTGATGTTGAGCATTCTTTCATGTGTTTGTTGGCCATCTGTATATCTTCTTTGGAGAAATGGACATGTTCTTTATTTTCTCTGAACCTCAGTTCTTCTGTCCAGTGGGATTAACCACATCTCCTAAGGCTGATGTGAAGATTTAGGAGGTGATACTTGGAAAGCGGGAAAGCATTGAGCTCCATGCTTGGCAGAGAACAAGTGCTCAGTCAACGTGGGCATCCTTTTATCCTTTCTGCGGCTCCGATTTCCTCTGAGGCCACCTCCACACGCACAGAGACACACCACCACCACCCCCGGGCAATGAGAAAATCCTGAGTTTTATAAAAATACCATTCTTACCTTAGGAGCCTTTAGACTGGTGTTTTCCCAACTTTTTTGATCACAGCCCCCAGTCAGAAAAACATCTGAATAAAACAATGTGTGGGCTGGTGGGGGGGAAATGGGTACAAGCACTGAACTGCACCTCACCAGGGAGAACGTGCAGGAATCACAAACCCAACACCCCTCTCCTGTGTATCCAGAGAAACTCCTTTGCAGGTGTGCCAAGAAGATGAAGGAGAAGGTTCGTAGCAGCACTGTTTGCAAACACCCAATCTGGAACCACCCCCATGTCTACCAGCCCTGGGGCGGAACATGGATCTTGATGTAGTCATAGGAGGAAAAGTATGCAGCGCTGAAAATGAATGAATTCCACCAATGGGAATAATCCAGCAAATATTGAGTGGAAGAAGCAGATCCCAGAAGAGCTGTTACGAAGAACTCAGAGACAGGCCAAACTAAACTCTGTCTTTCCTGATGTATACATGGGTGGAAAAATTATAAAGAAAGCAAGGCGGTGATTATCATAAAAGTCAGGATAGGATAGCGGCTGCCTCTGTCGGGGAGGAGGGGGAATGAGGGGAGGAGGGTCATTCAGATGGTTTCTAGAAGGCACGGCTCTGTCCTAGTTCTTAACCGTAGTGATAGGAATTCAGGATTTTGCTTTACTAGTCTTTAAAATATATAAATTGTATACATGCTGCTGGGAGTTTAATATATTTCCCAATAAAAATAAAGATTAAAAAGAAACCAAAAATACTTTTTTAGGTCCTACCCCAGTACACACATTTATAGACCTGTGTGTGTGTGTATATACTAGAACAAAAATTTTCCAAAGAAATCTACCTTTATTACGTGAGGTGTATTCATGTGTTTATTTTATTCAATTTGGTTCTTTTTTTTTTTTTTTTTTTTTTGACCGCTCCACCCGGTTTGAGGGATTTTAGTTCCCATAACAGGGATCAAACCCATGCCCCCTGTGGTGGAAGGGTGGAGTCCTAACCACTGGACCGCCAGTGAATTCCCTCAATTCTATTTTTTAATGCTAGTTGTAAACTACTCAACTGATTTTAGACACCCCTAGTGGATCATGACCTATAGTTTAAGAACACTGCCTTAGACTAATGATAAATACCAACATCCCGCCCTGCTTAGATCAGAAAGGCTATTTGAAATATTTGGCAAAGCGCAATGTGGCAAAGCCAGACCTTGTTCTTGGAAGAGGTTTACTGCTTTTGATCAGCCGTTTGCAATTCAATGGCAAAGCTTTTCCTCTGGGGAGCCGGTACGATAAGTGATTGCGGGTTATTGTACTGCAGCATCAGGCACCCGATGAAAAAAAAAAAAGGCTGGACGCAAGAGTTTGGGGGCTGTGTTTCTGGCGTGGAATAACAATGTTTCTGAGAGACAAACTAAAGTGTATCATCAGGAAATGGGCAGTGGAAACTATTTACAGATGCAGCAGGGAGTGAGAATTGCTGTAGGCATCTCTAAAGGAAGAAGGATGCTGAGATGAAAATGGCATTGTAACACAGCCTCCCACGGAAGAGTGTTTTGTTCAGGTGCTGTCCTGCTGTGGTCGGCAAATTATGTGGAGGGAGTGACTTGGGGGTGAAGGTGGTGCTGGCCCGCCCGATAACAGAGCAGCAGATAACAGAGCAGTGTTTGCTGGACAACCAGCAAACACTCCATTAGTGTTTTAATTGCTCCAAATGTTCCTTTCCAGTGCTTCAGAGCCACCATTGCTTTCACCGGTTGAGTGGGACCCTGGGCAGAACAAGCCAAGTCCCCCAACTCAGACCCATGTGAACTGCACATATGCTCTAAGGAGACCAGACGCCTCTGGCCTCATGCCTTTCGGGATCCCTAGAGTGAAGGCCTTGTTGCCCCCTGACTTTCCTGTACCTCCCAAGTTCAGAAACGGTGACTCCCTCACAGGCCAGAGTGGAAGCCTATGGAATGCTGTCTCCAGGGAGACAAAACCCCATCTAGCAAAAGCCCATATGGACTATTGCAAATGGCCTCTGCCTTGGGCTGGTCCCAGGTCCTTCTCTGGAGAGTGAGCAGAGGACGTTAGGCTCTGGCTGCTTGTAAGTACTTTGGGACACATTCCCTTCAAGCCTTGAAAAGATAAGTGGATAAAGCATCCAGGTGTTACCGCCAGGAGAGGTCAGAGCTACATGCTGCCCTGTTCCTGCAGGGAACTACAAGAAGGCAGAGCACAGATTCTGGTAAATACCTGGCGGGTAGATAGTGTCAGGACCTGTGACATGAGCTGCCAGGAGGCAAGGACATCACTTGGGCTCCAGACGGTCCTGCAGTGATGCCAGGGCACCCAGTCATAGGGGTGTCCATCTAATCACTGGGGTGGGTTGCACTAAGACAACGGCAGGAATGAGAGAAAATGAGAAAGGAGAAATGACGAACTCTCACATTCCCCTGCGTTCTTGACAATCACTGAATATTTATAGCCAGCATAATAAAACTTGGGGTCCCCTGTCCCTTTCATTGCAGCATTCCTCTTCTGAAGCAGGAAGGAGAAATGGTCTGCATTCTTGGCGCTTTACAAATCCATTATCATCTTACAGGCAGAGAAGCAGACCAGCCCCAGGTACAATCAGCCCATATATTCTCGGCCTTCCTTCTGCATCAGGGTTTACAGCAAGGCAGAAAATTAGGAACCTCTCCCCTTTGAAAGAACCCACAAGGGAGGTTGGCTATGATGACATGAAATGTGTCCCCTTTGTCCCCAGAAAACTGTTAATACTTCTTTGTGTTGTGGATAAGAGCCTGCGATATTGCAGCTCTGTGTGTGTGTGTGTGTGTGTGTGTGTGTGTGTGTGTGTGTGTGTGTGTGTGTGTGTGTGTTTGCATGCACATGTGTTTGCTCACACAACACAGAGAAGAGAGAGAACAAGCTTCTGAGAAAGACCAGAAAGGGATGGAAACACAGTCTATGAAGCAAATGTTGACATGATCAAGACCAGGTATCACCTTCAGGGAGCAGCTTTTATTTCATGGGGTCCTCTTCCCAGTAACCGTGGCTCTTGGCTCTTAGCCCAGCCTGTTGATCAGTAGTGCCTGCTTCTAACCTACTTTGTAGAGAAGATGCATATATACATTTTAGGTAGCCCCTAAAAGGAAAATCAAGGTTTGAGAGGCTGAATATGCCATAAAAGCTTTGTGAAACAAAGACTATGTTTCACAGTAAGTACACACTTCGTGGTAACAACAGAAATTAAGCTGCGGTGGGTTTTTCCTATCCTACTTGTAAATGCACCCAGTGGGTAATAAGCCATGAACACATCCAATAACTCTAATAATTGAATAATAAATAAGCATTGAGTCAAGACAGACGGTATGAGGGCGCAACGCCAACAGGCAGAAGCAGCACCTCCCCAGGTGGCACAAAGGCAGGTTGAGACAGATCGAAGAGGAAGTATTAGGACAACCCTCTGTATGTAGATTTCCTGTCCTTGGCATTTGTCCAAGACACGTGGTGCAAACAACCTCCTAAATGCACACCTAGCACACACCTCCGACCTCCTTGCAGCTCTAAATGAGCCTGCTGAAACCGTGGTTGTTCTGGTGTGGGCTTAAGATAGCCACTGGCAGCTGCAAGGCGATTGCCTGGAGTACTTAGACCATCACAAAATTGCATGGATTCTGACTTCAGCATCAATCAGCTTCTTCCCTGAGGGGGAAAAAAAAATGTGTGCAGTGGGGGGCAGGGAATTAGGTTATTGAGTTGGAAGAATTAACATAATGGAAGGAAATGAGGAGCTACAGAAAGTGCACGAATTCACTGCCATATATAACTCACTCCTGGAAACATTTTTTTTTTTTCTTTATGATCCCTGGAGGATTTGACCCAGTGATTTGGGGGCACTTGGGAGGCGCCATTTAAATCTCAGGTAAGGGAAGAGTGGCGCTCCTTCACTGAAGAAAGACCTACAGGTACCAGAGGAGTAAGGAAGGAAGGGCTGGTGCGTGTAATGAAATTCGTAGCTCACGCTTCTTGGGGGAGCTCAAGTTGGGGCCACTGCCGAATTACAGGGGCAGTCTCCCTCTCCCAGGAGCTCTCATCGGGGAAGCCATGGCCACCTTTAACAGAAACACCCAGAGCTTGCCTCTGGCCATGCTCCTTTGGACCCTGGGAGATGGGGAGGGGCATGGGGCCAGCAAATCGCTGTACATTCTATTCACGTTATTAGCACGTCCTTCAAAGAAGTGACAAAGTGCTAGGATATCGTTAGAAATGGAAGATACGGTCTCTTTCAGCCCACGATGTAAAACTACACCATGAAAAACAGTTCTATGAGCACGCATATATTGATCCAACAGTTCTCTGTATTCATTTTACGCATTTAGCATGGTACTCTGTGCACAGGTCCTCTGCTGAAGGTTGTGTGATGATTGGAGGACAGAGGAGGAGGGGGAGAGGGAGAGGAGGAGGGGGAGAGGGAGAGGAGGAGGAGGAGTTGCTGCTGAGGATGGCTTGGAATCGTCTGGTGCAATCTTTTCTGTAACGAGGATGGATTAAGTGATCTAGACTACTCCTTGTAATCTACGAGAAACCACTTTGCTTTCCTATTCAGTCCAAAAATTCTATAAACGTGAGTATTGTACCTTTCAGGATTGTGCACATAACAGTCGAATAATAAATACCTATGGACTGATTTTACGAATCCATTTCATAGACCTTAAGTGGAAGGACCTGTTCCACCATCAGACAGCTTGTCAACAGTGGCGTGCAAACAGAAATGGACCAGGCTGGGTCCCAGATACAGAACAGGCCCTTGAATAATGAGCCCTTTGGATTGCATTGCTAAATTCACCTTTTCTGCTGAGAGGGGAAGCGTAAGGAAGCATCACAGTGGTGATGTTAGGGATATCAGAGCCATCTCCTCTCTTGAAAAGGAAGAATCACATACAACCACTGAACCATTAGGAGACTGAAAAATCAGCTTTTGTTTTTCCTAAAGAGCTTCAACTTCTTGTTCTCTCTGTCAGTGGAAGTGAGGAAATTTTGGGCCCTACTGTCTATTATTCATTCATTCAATGATTCTTTTTTTTTTTTTTTTTTTTTTTTACTGAATATCTGCTAGGTACTGTACGTCATCAATGCCAAGCCAATGTAGAAACTGTCAGTGTCCTCAGGGAGCTTGCAATCTAGTAAGAGTCTAAGAAGTCTTCATATTTTACTACAATGCAAGGCAGAATAAGTTAAATGCCCTGAGAGAAATGCAAATAAAGGCTAGTAGGAGTTCTGAGGTGGTAGAGACATGGTGAGAGAAGAATCTATCATCTCCATGATTAATGAGAATGGGGAGAGGCAAGTGGCCCATCAAAACGCTGACTGCCTGGCCTCCTGAAGCCCATCTGAGATTGCAGATACAGGGGTGTGTGTCGGCCTTCCTGCCTGCAATCCCTTTCTCCCTCCATCTTGACTCATTATTTGCTGCCTCTTTAAGAAATAGAGTGATTTTGGCCGTCTGCTTGGTGTTTCAGGATCTAGAAGCCTGAAACTACTTCAAGTGGCCCTAACATATGTGCAGTCAGGAGACTAAACCTCTGATTACAGGTCAACGGTGCAAAAGGAGAACAGGGTAACATGATTATACGCTGGCATTTCTGCAGTGTCCAATCTGAAAAGTGCTGGCTGTTTTCTAGGTTATCTACACTATGAGCACTCAGGGTGAAATGTCCCAGTATTATCAAGAAATAGCATCATTTCAAGCCCTGCTATTACATACACTAAAAATATCAGGTCTCATGGTTGGCCAAGAGGAAGAAAAATTATCAATTCTGCTTACAGAAACACACACACACACCTATCAAGGTTTCTCAGTGCCACCTTTGTTTATACTCCTGACTTCTGGTTTTTGCCATTAACCCCAGAAACTTCTTGATGAATTTTTGTTAACAAACCTCAAAGACTGCAGTCTTTATGACAATATGGGTGCTAGGGCCTCTTATGGGATTAAATGGCTGCTTTATCTTGCAATGGTTCATGATCTAGACTTGTTAGAAAGAGCTCTCTGGTGTTGGTGTCTGCTAGGATTTCCTTTTTTACAAGAGAGAGAAAATCAATCTGAGAGGTTACTGTCAACACTGACGTTAAAACGCCAGTGGAGGGTGAAAAATAACAAATAATGCTGAGTACAATTTTCCTCCTCAGATGTCCTGATGGGCCTCAAGAATACACAGCACTCACCCTTCTAATCAAGGATGAGCAGATCGTAGGGCAGTAAATAATATCCAGGAAAGGCATTTTCCCCCTTGATTTTCTTAGTTATATTGATACAAATAATCATACACTCAATGTAGAAAAATAGAAAATACAGATATTAAAAAGAGTTAACCAACCAACATTCTATCACCCAGAGAAGATGACTGTAAATATTTTGGTGTATATCCATTGCTATAGATTGAATGTTTATGTCTCAAATATAAATTCCTCTGTTGAAATCCTAACCTCCAATGTCATGGTATTTGGAGGCCATCTCCAAGGGCCTTTGGCAGGTGATTAGGTCACGAGGGCAAAGCCCTCATGAATGAGATTAGTGCCCTTACAAAAGAAACCTCAGAGAGCTCCCTCTTCCCTTCCGCCATGTAAGGAGACAGTATGTAAAAGACCGCCATCTACGAATCAGGAAGTGGGTCCTTAGCAGACACCAAATGTGCCCATGCCTTGATCTTGGACTTCCCAGCCTCCAGAACTATGAGAAAAAAAATTCTGTTGTTCATAAGCCACCTTGTCTGTGGTATTCTATTATAGCAGCCCAAATGAACTAAGACATCATCAAAACTTTTTCACATATCTGTGTGTGGTTATTTTTAATGGAATTAAATCTAAATTTAATATTTTGTGACCTACTTTTTCCCCTTAATGTATCATGAATATCTTTACACACACACACACATGTGCACACATCATCAGCTTATTATTTTTAATGGTTAAATAATATTCTACTCTCAAGATGGACTGTAATTCATCTATTCGATCCTGGATATCATTGGACATTTAGGCTGCTTGCAGGCTTTCACTTTTAAAAGAAGACCCTAATGAATATCCCTGTACATATATTTGCGTACTTGTCTGTTACTTTCTTAAGGATAAAGTCCTTAGAATGGAATTACTAGGTATCTTTCCCTTTTTTAAGCATTTGCTAAATATTTCCAAACTGTACGCCAGGATGTGTACCGACTTACACGTTTAGCAACAGTGTCTAAGTGAGTCTTTTTCCCTAGGTGCACGAGAGGCACCTTTTAAAATCCTGTGTATCATCTTTGCCCTTGAACTCCCAACCAGGACACACTCCTTTCCCGACTGCAGCTTACAGAAAGAGCTCTGTGCCACTCGTGTGCACCAGACAACAGCTGAGATGGGCTGTCAGGACACAGCGAAATTTTGCTCAAGAGAAAGAAAGAAAAGAGTGAGGTGTCAGCCTCAGAGGTATGTGGCTTGGTTCCCTCTTCCCTTCCTTTTGGTGTTAAAAGCAGCAATACTTTCTGTTTCCACAGCAAGGTTTCAGCTTTCAACCCTTTTCCAGATTCAAGTATAATTGATATCTGTGCGCTTTGACACAGATGATCGTGGCAAGTCCTCCCCGCTACCTGATTTGGTGCAGGTGTGATTATCCGCCTCACTATCGATCAGGACACTTGCCTAAGTGGCAGGGTAGAGTGTTGAACCTCTGGTCTCCAGTCTAGAGCTCCCTTTAAATATTTCCCTCTTTCACTTAATATTTAAGAGATTGGAATAAATACATTATTAACCCCAGGACCTGTGGTAGAAATTGCCTTTTTGACATAATTCCTGCTATCAACTTTTGCTATGCTTTGACTTTCTCCTAAAGAAGGGTGCAGCACAAATAAAGAAGAACTGAAATCTGGTCCCAGCTATTTTGCAGATGCCATGAAATGAGCTGCATTAATGGAACTTACTTATTGTGTGAGTGACTCTCTGGGGTCATGGTGACTGACTCGTAAGGAGGTACCAATGTTTGGACAGTGCTCTAAGGGGCCCCGTCATGGTCAATTTGATCTGTCAACTTGGCTAGGTCATGGTACTCAGATATTTGGTCGAACATAACTCTACATAATTCTGTGAAAGTATTTTTTGATGAGCTTAACATTTAAATCAGCAGACTTTGAGTAAAGCAAATTACCCTCCATAATGTGGGCAGGCTTCATCCAATTAGCTGAAGGCCTTAATAGAAAAAACTGATTTCCCCTTAAGAAGAGGAAGTTCTGCCTCCAGACTGCCTGTGGACTTGAACTGCAGCGTTGGCTCTTCCCTGGGCCTCTAGGCTGCTGGCCTGCCCTGCAGATTTTGAACTTGCCAGCATCCATGATGTGTGCACCAATTCCTTAAAATAAATTCCAACCCCCCAGCCCCTGCTCTCTCTCTCTCTAATACATAGAGATTATATATATTATATATAATTATATATAATATATATAATTATAGCTATATGTAATAGAGAGAGATAATATATAACATATTATATATGTATATAATATGTATACATATTATATATGTAATATTACATTATATATATATATATATATATATATATAAAATCTCCTGCTGGTTCTGTTTCTCTAGAGAACCCTAATACAGGTCCATTGCCAACTTGTGACATAACTTTCTGGTCAGGGTTTCTACCTACTCTAGTGTCACTTTCAAATCCAAGAAGCAAGCACAGGTGAACTCCATTCCTTCCCACTTTTCAAAGACATGTTCAAAGACAAATGAGGACGATAATAATAATAGCATCACAGAAGCTGTGCCGAGTTCATAACCCAACACTAGGAGGCTGGCCCTGGCGTCCCCACTGACAGAGAGGAACCTAAGGCCTGGCGAAGCCGGGCCACCTACTTCCATCCTTGTAAGTGTGACTCCAGTGAAATAATAGATAACGAGTAATGAATAAGCAGCTGGGATGGCAGGCCTGGGGTCAGATCCAGGCTCCCCTGACTTGCCTGACCCTCAAGTTCAGACTTTTGATCTCTAGGCCATTCTGCTGCGTTAAAAGTGGTTTGGCATTTGAAAAAATATTCAGCCTCAACTGGGCACGAGCAGGGCTCTAAATTCTCTTCCCTTCTGAGCAAGTGAAAACTGCCCAGAGACTGTTTCAGGTTCTGAACACACAAAATGAGGTTCAGGCAGGAAAGAGAGTCTTTTCCCTGAGCCAGGGCGTCAGAGCTGTGAGTTTCTCCAGTTCGAGAATGATTTTGATGCTCAACATCTGCCACCGATCGTCTCCGTAGCTCTGTCTTCATCTCCAGCTCTGATCTCTCTCTGAGGCCATCACATGCAGATCTGGGCTCCAGCCCTGCTTAACTCGCCCTGACTCAACTCTTCCCAGGCTCCCAGTGTCCCCACGCGGGCTGCCTTGTGGCCAGGGAGCCCTTGGCTGAAAATATCTCCAGCACACTCCCCAGACCTGCTGCTCTCTTTCCCTCCTCACTGCCACATTCTCCTTGCTTCATCCTCTTCCTTTGCAGGTAGAAAGATCTGGAGGCAGGAGCCAAGGGGAGGAGAAGAGGAGGAAGAGGACCAAGGCTATTCCTTTCCTCTCTTCTTCCCTTGCAAATCCGGACACAGTCAAAACATAATAAGCATCTTTCAGCCACGTGAATAGATGCTGCAGTAACTGTCACAAGAAAACATCAAGGTGTTTTAACACTCAAGGGGATAGAGCTGTAAGAAAGCCCCGTCCACCGCTGTTTGGAGTCACAGACGGGAAAATGACAACATGACAAGAGGGACTGCGTTCCTATTTAGTTCGAGGCAGATTACAATGTGAAAAACACCATTTGCCTTTCACTGATGACACTTTAAGCATTATGGAAGCATGTTCACCCAGAAAATAGTCAATATTTTACAGTATTCTTTCCTATTTTCCTAGGAAAGACATACAGAATCATTCTGCCTCTTTATTTCTCCTGTTTTCTCCCTCCCCTCACCCTCCGCAATGCCAGAAGCAGCTGCTGTTGCCTTGGCAACATTACAGAATAAACTTGTTGCTTTTGGACCATCTGTACCCAACCTGGGCTATGTCGAGGTGGTCTGTTTCCTTTTCCTGTTCATCACCTACCAAAAGCCAGACTTCATAATTCAGATGCTGACCTTCCTCAACAGTTATGTGAGGGCTAACTTCTCACGCCCATCTCAGAGTTAGAAGGGCTGGCTTATTCCTTTGAATTCAGGTCTTTCCCAAAGGACCCTTAATAAAATATATGCTTGTTACTAGGGAGATGGGACCCATCAACACACTACAATGTCATTAGTCAGTGTTCTTGCAGAAAACAGAATCTCAATGGACAGCACAGGGCCACCACATGTAAAACAAGTGTTAAAGTAAGATGCTTTTTTTCCCCTCACTATAGACATATTTTTAGTAATTTATCTATTTGTCCTTATTCCAAGAGATAGTGATTATAAAAATATTTGCATCTTAAAACAGATTTGAAAAATACAATATTCCAAAATTACCAATAATCCTGCTACCCACACACATTGTTACTATTTTTGAACATTTTTTTCTCTTGTGCTATATGTTTCTTCAAAAAATAAGACGGATTTGTTTTATAAATACAATTTTATATTCTGATTTTCCTAACTTAATATACATTGGGCATTTTTGCACATTGTAAAAACTGTTTGGAACATGATGTCTTTCTCTCTCCTTTTCCCCATCCCTCTCTCTCTAAGCACTGTTTCATTTATTTATTAAAGAACCTGGTCATTTTTCCTGTAGAGTTTCCTACGCCCTGGATTTTGCTAATTGGATCTCCATGTTGTCATTTATCATGTTCCTCTGTCCCCTGTATTTCCTGAAAATCAGTAGCTACATCTCAAAGATTGATCAGATTCATGTTGTTACTTTGGTAAGAATGCTTTGTTGTGACTTCCCAGGAGGTACGCAATACCTCGTTGTCTTTCTGTGATGTCAGCAGCCAATGATGATCACCGCCCAGATCCATTACTTCATTAGGAATTTCAAAAAGGTGAATATTCTCATTTTACCATTATTTCTTCATACGTTAACTGCTATAAAGAGATACTTCTCCTCATTGACTATTTAATTACACTGAGGTACAGTTCATCGAAGAAAGGCAGGATAAATACCTTATTTATTCCCTTTATTTGCCAGTTATCAAAATAATGAATTAAGTGTCAGGCACCATGCAAAGGGAACTAATTAGTTTTTCTGGTATCATTATGAACGTGTGGATTTAAACATATTTGATGTGTTTCAGTCCATTGCAGTTATTATTCTTAATCATGCTCCAACTGTCCCATCTTCAGGCAGTGGGAGCCTCTTCACATTGCTTTCTGAATCCTGAAAAAGATCCTCGCATTTATTTTCTAGTACTTTTAAAAAAATTGCATCCTTACTTTCTGTTGTTATGGGATGTTCCAGGCTCATCTGAAGCATTTTCTGCTCCAGATCTAGAACTAGCCATTTCTTTAAAGAGATCTAGTTTGTTTGCTTTTAAGTGGGAAATTTTATATAGAATCTGGGTTTTAAGGTATTCATTTTCGAGGTCTTTTCTGTGGACAGAATTAAGAAACTTTGCTTTTGCTTTCCCCTGTCCCTCCTCGTCCTCCTCCTCTCCTTCTTCTCCTCTGCCTGCTCCTTAACATAAAATATACCGTTGCAATGATTGCCATTTGAATTCAAGATTACAGTATTTTTTCTAACCTCATCAATCTTACACCTGTGGCTCCTTTCCCTTACATCAATGACGCCAACATAATTACTCATTTGCTTCATTAACAATACACACACATCAAATTACCGCAAAACTAATGGTTCAAAGCAACAATAAACACTAATTATGTCACAGTTTCTATGGATCAGCAAATCAGAAGCAGTTTAGCTGCACAGTCTGGGTCTGAGTCTCTCATGAGATTGCAGACAAGATGTTAGCCAGGGCCACAGTCATATGAAGGTACGAATGGGGCTGGGAGATCTGCTTCCAAGGGGACCTACTGACATGGCTACCAAGTTGATGCTGGGTGTTGAAAGAAGACTTCAGTGGGTCTCAGAGGGCTGCTGGAGGGTCCAGATGGCATGATTTCTGGCTTCCCCCAAAGTGAGCTATTCAAGAATGCAAGGTGTAAATGGCAATGCCTTTGGTAATCTAGCCTCAAAAATCACACAGTGTCATGTCTACCACATTCTATTGTTATAAGTGAATCATTGTATATGGCTCATATTCAAAGGGAGAAGAATTAGTCTCTACCCACTGAAAGGGGAATGTCAAAGAATTTGCAGGCATATTTCTTTTCACTCTCTGGCTGCAACTTAATTTACATTATAAATGTAAAATACACTCACCCCTACCAAAGACTCCCCCAAAGTCTTATTCTCTTACAGCATCAGCTTGAAGTCCATGATCTTGGTACTAAATCAAGTACAAGTGCAGAGAAGACTCCTCAGGTGTCCTAGAGAACAGCTTCTCGAGTACAGTTCCTCACAATCTGAAGACCTATGATCTAAAAAGAAAAGTTAATTGCCACCTACACACACACACACACACACACACACAACATCCAATGGTAGGGTAAGCACGGGATAACTACCATGGACCATCACCCCACCACCACTACCATCATTCAAAATAAAGGAAAATAGGAGACACACAGAAGCAAAAGATAGGAAAATCCATCAGGGCAAATGTTGAAAGTTCCTTGTTTAGGACTCCAGGTCTGAAAATGAGTCTCCATAGCTTTAAGCTCCAGCCTCTGAGCTCTTGTTTCCACCCTGTAGATCATCCTCTCTTTTTCATAAAAGGTAGCCCATGTTTTCTACTGAAGAGTATTCTCAGCTTGCTTCCTACCAGTAGAAGCTTCAGGGTCCAAAGGCCTCTTATCATTTTATACTAATTCTGCCCCTTTCAATCCAATCCACGTGGTACTTCTGCCAGTTTACTTCTCTTAAAAACTTTATGGATCTCCTATGATTCTGGTTGTAGCCCACTCAGACAAAACCACATTCACAAACTCTTCCAAAATAGGCCCTTCTTGATCTTGGGCTTCTATTCACAGTCTTTTTGAGGCCCTTTAGGCTTTCATTAATACTCTCAGCTTCTGTCCACTGCCCAATTCCAAAGCCGCTCATAAATTTTAGGGTTTTGTCATGGCAGCACCCCAGTCCTGGTATAAATTCTGTATTCGCTATCTATTTCTACATGACAAATTATCCCAAAACTTAGTGGCTTAAAGTAACACTAAACAACTATTATGTCACAGTTTCTGTGAGTTAGGAATTTGAGAGCAGCTCAGTTAGGTAGTTCTGGTGGGAAGTTTCTTATAGGTTGCAGTAAAGAATTTGACCAGAGTTGCAGTTATCTGAAGGCTTGACCAAGGGTGAAGGATCTGCTTCCAAAGTATCTCATCTGCACGGTTGGCAAGTTGGTACTGGCTGTTAGCATGAGACATTAGTTCCTTTCCATATGGGCCTCTCCAGAGGGCTAGTTGAATGTCTTCATGGCATGAAGTCCGGCCCCAGAGCAAGTGATCCAAGAGAACAATGGGGAAACTGGAATTCCTTTGATGATCTAGCTTCAAAAATCACACATCATCATTTCCACACTTCATCAGAAGTAAGTCATCAAGTCTGGTTCACATTCAAGGGGAGAGAGATTAGGCTCCACTTTCTGAAGGTGGTGATATATTTTTAAACCACTACAGACACTACCACCAGCAATACATTTGTTAAATTTTTTGAACTTCTTCTTGTCTTTGGTGTACATTTTACTATGGATTTATAGTCATCTTACTGTGTTCCAAAGTAACTTAAAATTGTCTTTTCTGTGTGCATATGCCACCAACTTGTAAAATAGTTGATTTGTTTTATTATGGTTTTGACTTTTGAGGATTTCTTTTTTATTTTTGTTTTATAATTTTATAAAATAATTTCAAAGTTTTGAAGTCCAACTAAAGAACAAGATATATTCAGATAAGTCTAGCTTTATTTTTGCCTCCTCTATCCTCTTCCCTTCTCGCCCCATAAGTAACTTTGTTAGTTTTTAATTCATTCTTCCATTTTTAAAACATAAATAACAAATAAATAGATATTCCCCATTCTAAGATAAATATTTTCATGTTATGCACAAAATTCTTCACATTACTTGTTTTTTTTAAATACATTTATTTATTTATTTGTTGTGTTTTTTTGGGGGGGCTGTGTTGGGTCTTTGTTCTGTGCGCGGGCTTTCTCTAGTTGCAGCGAGTGATGTGCGGGCTTCTCATTGTCGTGGCTTCTCTTGTTGCAGAGCATGGGCTCTAGAGCGCAGGCTCAGTAGTCGTGGCACACGGGCTTAGTTGCTCCGCGGCATGTGGGAATCTTCCCGGGCCAGGGATCGAACCCATGTCCCCTGTATTGGCAGGCAGATTCCCACCCACTGCGCCACCAGGGAAGCCCCTCACATTACTTTTTTTTTAATCTACCAAGATAACATGAATTCATTGCTTAGCAGTATTTGAAGATAACTGTCATTTCTTTTTATGGTTAATTGTCACCATTTTATAAATGTATATAGTTTATTCAACCAGTCCCCTATGGAGGGATAATGTGGAGGTTTCTAGTCTTGTACTATTACAAATAGTGCCACAGTGAATAGCTTTATGCATACGTCTTTCTATATTTTTTCCAGAAACCTATTTTTACAGCTATAATTTATTCCATGCTGTGGCTAGATGTACCTTAAATTACTTAAGTCTACTTAAATAATTTTGGACACATAGGTTCTTTCTATTATTTCCAGTAGTATAAGTGATACAACAATGAACATCCTCATACTTAAATATTTGTTGACATTTCTGTTTATATCATAAGAACAGATTTCTAGATATTTAGTTAGTAGGTCAAAGTTTATGAACGTTCTTAGGCAGTTAATGCATATTGTCAAATTGTTTTCAAGAAAAGGGTACAACAAGTATACACTCTCAGAGGCAGTAAATCTCAGTATCTGGCACTGCAGAAATCTGGGGTCAAATCCTACCTTTACCGTTTACTAGTTAAGTAACCGTGGACAAGTTAATATTCCTGAGCCACAGCTTTCTTGTCTGGAAATGAGAAGAATATCTGATGGGGTTATTGTGAAAAGGAAAATAAGATATTTGACTGTAGATATACTTGACTACAAAGGCCAACTATTTAGCACACTGCCTGATATCTACCAAGCATTTAAATGTTTATTATTATTATTCACATCACCAGCAGAGGACAATGTCCTTCTCAATGAAGATTCATCAGCCCTGGTTATTATTGTTTAAAAATAAAAAGTGCCAATTTGACACATAAAAGATGCCATCTTGTTTTAATGCATTTCTTTGATTTCTAGTTCTATTGAACATCTATCATTTATTTATGAATTTTTAAATTTCTTCTTCTGTGTACTCTGTTTATATCCTCTGTCTATCTTGTTTTATATAATTTTAGTTCTTTAAAATGATATACAAGAGTTCTTTATTAGGAATACAAATCTTTTGTTGTCATAATTGCTGCAAATATATCCCTCAATATTTTGGGTGCTTTCAATGTCAGTTGTCAGACATTATTTTGACATAGAGTTTAACATTTTATGTAACCAAGTATTTTCCTTTGTGATTACTTCAATAAACTTTTAAAATCTTTATGAATACTTCACTACTTCAAAGTTCAATTATATGCTCATCCACATGTTATTTCAGTATAATTGGGGCATATACCTTACATACAGAAAAGTGCATTGATCGTAAGTTCACAGCCTAAAGAATTTCCACCCAACAGATATATCCATTGTATTGTTTTCTAGGGCTGCCATAACAAAGTACCGCAAACTGGGTGGCTTAAACAGCATAAATCTATTGTATTGACAGTGCTGGAGACATCTTAGAAGTCTGATGTCAAAGCGTCAGCAGGGTTGGTTCCTCCTGGAGGCTATGAGGGAGAATCTGTTCCATGCCTCTCCCTTGGCTTCTGGTGGTTTGCTGGTCATCTTTGGTGTTCCTGAGCTTATAGATGTACTGCCCCAATCTCTGCCTTCACGTTCACGTGGCGTCCTCCCTGTGTGTATCTCTCTATATCAAAATTCTCCCTTTTTATATGAGCACTAGTCATATTGGATTAAAGCCCACACGAATGACCTCATGTTAAACTGATGACCTCTGTAATGACCCTATTTCCAAATAAGGTCACATTCTGAGGCACTGGGGATTAGAGCTTCAGCATATCTGTTTTTAGGAAAACAATTCAATCCACAATATTCATGAAACTAGAACACAGATCAAGAAACAGAACCTACCTAGCTTTCTAAAACCTACCTCATGTCCCCTTCAGTTGTAACCCCTTGCCAAGGTTACCACTCTCCCTCTCTCCTGCACCGTGGATAACCTATTCTATGTTCTTGAACTTCATATAAATGGAATCACACAACATGTATTCTTTTGCATCTGGCTTCTCTACCTCAAAACTGTATCTGTGAGATCCATCCATGTTATTGCATTGTTGCATGTAGCAATAGTTTATTCTATTTTTTTAATGTAGTATTTAACAAAAGAAGGAAAAAAATCATGTAATTTATCCATTTTATTTTTGATAGATACTTAGGTTGTTTCCAGTTTTTACCCATTGTGACTACAGTTGCTATGAAACTATATTATGAATACATTGCAATGAAAATCCTAGTACCAGTCTTTTGCTAAGCACACGCTCACACCTCTGTTGGGAATATGGAGCGGGCTTTCTGGGTCATCGGGTACCCATATGCTTGGCTTTACTAGATGCTTCCAAGCAGCTTTCCAAAGTGGTTTCCAGCAGTGCATGAGAATTTTGGTTGTTCCATATGCTCACCAGAACTTTGGGTTGACTTGGACAAAAATTTTTTTGATGAGATGATGACAATGACGATGACAATAGCTTCTCATTAAAGTTATTATGAAAACCAGTCACTGGGCTGGTTATTTTACTTATATTATCTCACTTCATCTTTCAACTACTTTACAAGGGAGTCATCGGCTTCATTTTTACAGACAAACAAAACTAAGCATCAGTAAGATTACATAATTTACCCAAAGTAACAGTAAGTAGCAACGTAGGCTTTCAATCCAAATTTGTCTAATTACCAATCTCTGAGACTTTCTGGTCCAGATAAAATGTAAATCTGGTTGCTATGGAGGTGAAGGGGAAGCCTTGGGCACCGTAGTGCAGCATGAGAGGATTGGTGTGGCTACCACAGAGGGGCCAACTTAGTGGCAAGAGGCGAACACAGCTGTAAATCTCTACACGAAGGCTAGTCTGTGCCACCCTGTTTTGCAGACGTTAACCATGAGCATTTGTTATCAGGGTTATAGCTTCAGACATTTCCCGATGGATGATTATTATGAGGACTGATTCCGAGAACAGATGGGTATGCTTAATATTCGAAAGTAGAGTGATGTAAACCAGTTTGGGGGTAGAGAGTAGGACAAAAGGTCAGGTCTGGGATTAAGGAAAAGCATCCATAACAGCAGGTCTGTGGCACTGTTCTCACCACTGATGTCAATACGCACTCCTTAGCCCTTCAGCCCGCACTCCCAGACCCAGTGTCCAGGTAATACCAGGAACACCCACCCTTAAGAACATAGCAAGAGTCAAGTCTGCTCTTATCACGTCCTCTGCTTTTGTGACCCTGGATGGTAGGGTGAATATTCATGGGGAAAAATATTTCGTGGAACAGGAAGGAAAAACATTCTGAAGATAATCACTCTTCCACCAAAGACACTCAGTAGACTCAAGTATTGAAAGGCTGCTTTGAATCAGGCACTGTGCTGGGTTCTTCCAGATACATCATCTTAGTCTTCACAATAACCTTGAGAGGGAAATAATTTGCTATTATCCCCATGTTACAGGTGTGGGAACTGAGCCTAAGTGAGGTTTTAAGAAACCTGTCTGAGGTTCCCCAGAGGTAGAAACAAACAGCATAATAGTTCCATTCTAACAAAGGATGTAGAAAGAAGAAGTTCGGACCTTCTGAATTATGAACTAGGGGAGTATGGTCACTTTTATTTATTTCTTTTAAGGAAGGCAATAAAAGAATACTGAATGTTTTCCTGCTGAATTGCTGAAAGCTTGTTCTGGAAAATGAAAACTTTAGAAAGAGCATTCTGGTATTGTAGGTCAGCAACTCTTATTTATGAACCATATTATGAATGGGTCCAGGGACTCATATCCTATACAAGCATCACATAGATGAGGTTCTAATCAGTTCAAATGTTGTCATCTCCTAATTTTGTGCCAGCGCAATTATTCTAGAAAGTACAAAGTTTCCATTTTAATTGGTGCTTGGCTTATTTGTTTCTGAACACATTGGTTTGGTTTTAAACTCAAGTGAAAACGAACACACCTGGGCTTTGTCCTGGTTTCAGGAAAACTGTGCATTTTTTCCCCCTATACTTTAGTCAGTAGTTGGTTTAATTGCCTGACCAGGTCACAGATGTAGGTGTCCCAGGTGTGCGTATGCTTTGCCTACATTACAACCCAAGTACTGTAGCCAGAGTGGAGCGAGAGCCAATCAGGAAGAAGCAATGGGCTCACACTCTGCGTGTAATTCACACCCAAGACTGATGCTCACCCAGGCTCACCGCGTCTGGGCTGGCTTCCCAGCGGAGAAACAACCAAAGAGAATGAGAAACACAGCACATGCAATTCTCCTGCTTTAGTCCCAAAGACTGACTAAGCCATCAGAGCTTGTTCCCCCCAAACCCTAAGACTCCTCGTGTACTGCTCAGGAGCCTTTCCTGCAGAACCAGTGGGTGGGCTTAGCGCCTCTACCAGCCCAGTTCTGGAGAGAGAGGGAGTGCGGGCTGAGGGCTGGAATGCCCTCTGCCTGCTCCAGCGCAGAAATGTGCTGCTGGCATTCGCAGAGACAAGCGAATGATGTTGTATGTGTGCTCTCAATCTCTATTTTAACGTCTCCAACAATCTAGTGGTTAATTAGCAATTTGCTGCCCACCCAATATGCAAATGAATGGCAAGCAAAAGCCCTCCGCATCTGTAATTATTTTGCTGATTTACAAGCCACTCTCCTCTCTGTGTAGGTTTTTCTGTGTGTGTGCATTCATGCATCAGGGATTTCATTATTTTTAGAAGCATACTCTGTACACTTTTATGCTTTAATATTTTCAGGCCTCAGTAATTACAGTATTATAGATATACATATATTTTTCCCCCCTCAAATCCAAACGCATTTATTTGTCAGGAATGCTTTTTCTCTGATAAAGAGTGGAGAGTAAGATTTATCAAGGGGCTGAAATCCAAACTGCAGAGAGAGTCAGAGCACAAGATTGAAAGATGCACGTTTCTGCTGTTGCCAAACCCTTATCTGGAATCGGAGGAGTCTTGTAATATTTGATTTTCTCCCAAGCAGCTCTGGTGAATCAAGCCGCGATCTGCGTTATCCATCTGCTTACTTTGGAGCAGGGTGTTTTGGCGGTTTAAATGCTTTACGTTTTTGCCAGTGCATTAAGAAAGCCTCTCGTGTTAAATTAAGTCAATTAATAAATGGAGACACATTAAGCAATCAATTTTGTCAGCCTATCTCCCCAGCATTATGTATGGTTGGCTGTAATCACAAGATAAATGCAATGTGCTGATCTATGGTAATGTTCAATAATACATTCTCCGCCAGGCTCAATTCATCAGGGAGTTTCGGTAGGGGAGGCATTTGTTATTGGCTGTCTCTGCACCTCAAGGATAACATTTCTGTCCTTTTGATTGGCCGCCTCACTGCTGCAAGATTCTAACCGTCTTATTTTGATGATGAATATGAAGGCACACTAAGCCGGGCTGGAGCGTAGTGTCTCAGAGGCTGCGCTCCTTCCAGAGCCCAAGGACTTACAGCTTCCTCCGCTGCCTTCCTGCGCCAACAACCTCCCCCCCCCCCCCCACCAAAAAAAAGTTGTGATGCTTTTCTTCACCCAGTGCTTTGGGGCTGTGTTAGATCTCATTCACCTCCGCTTTCAGCATTACAAGGCTAAACGGGTGTTCTCTGCCGCTGGGCAACTTGTCTGCGTTGTAAACCCCACGCACAACCTAAAGGTGAGTGGCTCTCTCTCTCGCTTGATGTTCCCGCGGCTTGGGTTCAAGTCCATCCTCCGGGGGCGTCTGTGACCCTCCCGCGAGCGCGGGGAACTCGCGGCAAAGGCTGGTCCGCTGGCGCCAGGACGGTGTTGGGTACCCGGAGCCGGTGCCTCGGCGCATTCTCCCTCTCTTGGTGGTTGGATGCTCTCGGCGACAGTGTGTTGTTTCCCCGACTGGCAAGAGAAACTGGAGTGAGAGTCTTTTTTTTTTTTTTGTCCACGCTGTCAGCCGAGGAGGGGGGTGGAGGTCAGAAGTGAGGGCGGTGGAGGAAGCAGGGGGCTTGCCCCTCTCTCTCCCGAATATTTGTGGGCAAGTGTTTTGGAGACAGGATTTGAAAAGTTATCCAAATCGCAGCCTGTCCCACGTGCTGGAAAGGCAGGCAAGCACACGGATTTAGGAAGCCCCTCTGGCTGCCGCTGAAGTAACTGGGGTCGGGGTCGGGGGGCAGGAACCCCGAGGCAGGGATCTGGGAGTTGGGGAGAGGGCTCCTTCTTCAAAGTGTTTTCTCCCTGTGCTCAGACTCGGCGTGAGTGGGGATCGGGGGGCGGGGATGTCGGGAGGAGTTCGTCTTCTTTCCTTCCTTCGAGCTAGATGCGCCCGGTGCGCTGAGGACAGGAGGGGCAGATTTGCTCCAAGAGTATCGAAGTGAAACCGGCTCCGAGCTGCCACTGCCCGAATCACCGCAGGCGCTGCGGGTGCCTCTTTGCTGTGGCCGCCGCCGGGCTGCGCTTCTGACGCCGCTGACGCTGCGTCTGTGCCTTTAGGTCAATGCCCTTTAAGAGAACAGCCAAAATGTGGGCTGGAGGGACCGCTTCACATCACCGCCAAGACTGGGGGAAATGAATGCAGAGCCCCTGGCTAGGGGAGGCAGGGAAGACGGGAAGGTAGGGCGGGAGGGGCGGTGCGAGGGCGCAGCTGAACTCCCCCCGCCCCAGTGTGAAGGTCTGAGCCCAATGGGCTCTGTCCCCAAATAAACGATGGACTCGTTTGGGAGTTGCTTTCCTGTCCTCATTATACCCAAGGCGGAGTGATGGGGGAAGGGCATGTCTGCAACTGAGCCACGGAAGAGTCTCTGCCAGAATAGATCTGTCATTCTGACCACTGCTGTTGGGCAGGAGGTATTGCCTGTTGCTCATCGCTGTATAAACTCCTGCAGCCAGACTCTCTTCAGCTGGCGCCCTGCAGGCCAGTGCTGAAGGAGGCCTCCCTGCAACGCCCCCCCCCCCACCTTCCCCACAATTCCTGGAAGTCCTCAGGAGGGACAGCTGCCTGGAGCCCCTGGGGCCATATGCCAAGGCCACTCCTGGATGGAGGGGTGATGCACTACTCTGGGACAGCTATGGTTCTCCCGACCTAGCAACCGGCTTCCTGCGGTACCCAAGCTGTGACTAATGCCATCTCCCTCAACCGCTCAGCCTCCCCAATCTCAGTCCCTCCCTCTCTCGCTCTCTCTCTCTCTCCCTTTCTCCCTCTTCCCCTCCCCTCCTCTCTCTTCCCCTCATTCTCCTATTTTCTTTTTCCCTTCATGGCTTACTTTTATAAATGAGAATTCACCCCCAGTCATCCTTGGCAAAGCGAGTGTATGATGTACATATTAAAATACGATTCTGAATTCCATTTTATGGCCACTTTTGAGACCGCATTCAAACTCCCATTATTTTGTCACTTTACATTAGTTAGTTCCCTGTGGCAAGAAATTTTGTTTATCCCTGTTTTGCATTTTAAAACCTTTACAAATTTTTTATGAGACTTAGCATTTCCAAAGTTTGAATTTAGATGGTTTGTTGGCTGCAGCAGGTGATGGAGGGGAAGAAGGGTGCTAAGATCTTGGTGTGGGGTGGAGTGAAATGCATCTGTGTGTATGTTTCTGTGATGTCAGCCTGGATATTGACAGGTAGTCCTGCTGCCCGGACTCAGGAGTCCAGAGTCAGTGTCGGAGTCCTTGGGTCAGTGCTGACTAGCTGTGTGACCTTGAATGACGCGATGTCTCTGAGCTTTCCCTTCCTCACCTTCAAAATGAACCTATGAATCTTTAGCCTGCCTCTTCCACGACTCTGTGAGGCTGAAAAAGAGATGATACTCGAGGTAGATGTGCTTTATAACGGTCTCCTCCAAAAAAGATTACATTATCATACATAATTTGTAGGGTTCCATTAGGAACTTCAAAAGTTATCACTTAAAGCCTTCAGCCAACTTAGTAACATAAAAATAGGTGACATACGCTTTGAGAGGCTATTCCCCATGGCTCACTTTTTCACGTACATTCTCATTTGGCTTTTCATTTCCTATAAAAAGCCACTTAGAGATTTTGCTCAGATGAGTGTCACTGCAGATAAACAAATCAAATCGACGGCCGCTAATGTTACCAGGGGTTGCAGCAGGACACACAGGATTTACAGAGTCTGTACCAGGTGGAGACAGACCTCTGCATCCCAGGTTGCCCCTGGGGAGGTCTCATCCAGCCTCCAGGTGGCCCATCAGGTAAGTTTTACCTGCTTCTCAAACCTGAGGGCTAACAACCCTTTGGAGCTTATAAAGGAACAGTTCTCTAGGAGCATTGCTGCCCCACCACCGACATTAAAAAAATGCATAAAACCTCGAAAGAAAGCGCTCCTTCTCAGCATTCCTTTCCATAGACAGACCACAGAAATATGCCTTAGACGTAATACGCTGTGATCCACATAGGAAGAAAAATTCTTTTTTTAAAGAAAAAAAAAACAAAAGCTGTGGCAATGTGAACCCAGAATAGCTATTGATCTGCGGTGCTTCCCCGCATTCTGTATGACAGGCTGGTACATGAAATGGTGACCAAGGACAGAGAGACTGCAACCTTGCTTTCAATTTTCTAGGTTGCATATTGCTACAAAGAGGGCTGGGAAGCCTGTGTTTTTCTTTGTGGAAGCATTTCTTGCACTTTGTCCTTTCCTGGGCTTTCCTGAGAATGCTAGCAGTACTTTAGGACCTGAGGCAAGTGCTGAGTTATGATCAAAATTCACTTACTGAGCAGAGAAAATTGTGTATTTACCATGCTTCTATGGGTCACCTTCATTCTCAATTTTATTATGGCGATTACTCGGTAACCTGGGATTCCTTCAAGCAAGCTGATGCCTTTCCGGGGAATGCAGCCAACCCAGTTAAAGCCATTACACTCCTTAAGCCCACCCTACTTTAAAGGGGTGTTTAGAGTCGCTGGCCTGGAATTAGGAGGGTCTTCTGCTTCAAGAAGAATCCATAGCAGAGCTGGCTCTGTGGACTGCAAACGGCACTCTGTGTTGCCCTGTGTCTGTCTGTCTGTCTCTGCCTACAGGGATGGCTCCTTAAAGGGATCAGGCCCCCCACTTCTCCTTCCCACCCCATGAAAAGGGACCACCAAGGAGCCGGTGATCTTGGCTGGCTGCCATCTGCTTTCTCATTCATGGAGGTCACTGAAATGTGGCCCACGGGCTGCAGGCTGGCACCGGGGAGGATGTGGGCTCCTGGTGCTGATTCAGCACTGCTTTCTCCCTCGTGTCCTTTGCGTGTTTCCAAACCAAGAAAGCCTTTCTCTCCTGGCCCCTCTCCCATCGACACTCGCTGCTTGTACAATGCCCTGCCCCGGGCAGCCCTCCCTGCTTCTGTCCCATCCCCAGAGGTGCCCTTTGAGGGGTGACCTGGCCAGTCTCTGCACCCAGACCTCTCCAGGGAAGGGTCTGTAGTGGCAGCCAGACCCCTCTGGGGCCAGCGCTCAGCGCTTCCCAAGCGGACAGGCGCTGAGCAGAGGCTGGCTGGGCGACTTCCTCCCTGTAGACACAGTGCTGGATAAACCAGGTTCTGAAAGAAGTCTAGCAAAACACTTTCTGGCAGGCTTCCAAAAGGCCCTCACCAGGGCCAATGTCATTGCTGAGACCCCCAGCGCCCTCCCCGGCATCCAGACCCGAGGGCGGAACCTCCCCACCTCTCCTGGGAGGCTATTCATACCTCCATCCAGCCGGTCCAGTCCCTGGAGCTCTTTTCGATTATTACCCGTTAACCTTGAGTTGACAGACAGACAGACAGACATACACACACTCTCACAGTCATGCACACACACACAGTGGGAAGGGCATACGGGACAATGATGGCTTTAATTTGTGCCTGACAGATACTAAATCTAAAGTTAGGGCATTTTAGTGCCATCACTTGAAGCATCCACGTGCCTTTCATTCTGAGACCAACCCGTGTGGATGAATGCGTTATGAGTGATGGTGGGGCTGGGAGGTGGGGATCATCCAAGGAGGGAGCCGAGGAGAGGCGGGGGCCAAAGGCAACCCTCACCTCTACCCTTCATGGGCTGATCTTTGGAGATCCCGCGCCTGCCCTGGGGCTTTCACTAACTCTGCTTGACACAGCATGGCAGGCAGCTGAAGGAACGCTAAAGACAGGAACATCGTTTTTAGAGATTTAGAGGTGGCCCTGGAGTATTCAGCCTGAATAACTAGTTTAAGGCAGTTAAAGGCTTCCGATAAGATTGTTTCACAGCCAGGGTGTGGGTTACTCAGCTCTTCCTGACACAGCCATGTCTGAGGGTCGCATCCCCAGTCCTCTGGACATTTCACCATCTTCCTTTGCTGCCCAGGCTGGAGGCTCTTCACAGCTCAAACAGCACCTTAGACGGGGGTGGGGAGAAAGGATGAGGAAGGAGCCGAGCTGGCTGTCCTCACTCTGTGAGCTTTATTCTAAAGCCTTTCCCTTGCCGCCGCCTCCAGCCCTTTGGTTTCTGTGAATATTATAAGACACTCGACACTGTAGGCACAGAGCAGTCACGCGGCTTTTCTGGTTAATGGTGATTGCAAATGAGCCTCCTGAGTCACGTAACTGGAGGCGCGAGCCCCGAGCAGCTACTTGGTGAGCAGCGTGCTGGTGACGGGGATGCAGAGGAGGCAGAAGCTGGCGCAGAGGTGATGTGAGCCCCTTGCCTCCGTTCTGCATTTATCCGGCAGCCCCGGAGCAAATTTTGTGGCTCTCCCTGCACCACGGTCCCTCAAGCTGCAGGGACTGTTTGGAAGACATGAGAAAACAGAGACTGAAAGCTTTCTTTGAAATCCACAGAGAGGTCAGAGTTATTTGGATGGCTTCCCTGGGGCAGGGCAGAACAGTTTCTCTAGCAATTAACAATAAGAAAAAAAAAAAAATTAACTGTCTGGGATGGTATTTTACTCTTAGCAAAGTCATCTGGACTCAACCAACTCCGTCCCCCAAAGGGGAAAGGGGGCCTGTTTAGACACAAAGTGCCACACGGAAGGGGTGACCTGGAGAATGGAGCTCCATTCGCTATGGCTCAGAGAGTGATGGGGAGAATGTCAGAACTGGGAGCCTGAACCGTCTTAGTTTACAGTTGAGGAAACGGAGGCCAGAGAGGGCAATGACTCGTATTCGGTTCCTACGGCTGCTGTAACAAATTACCACAAATGGGGCAGCTGAAAATCAGAGTGATCTATTTCTCAGAGAAATCAGGAGGCTGGAAGTCCAGAATCAAGGTGTCAGCAGGGCCAGGCTCTCTGCAAGGCTCCAAGGAAGAGTCTGTCCCTTGCCTCATCTGGCTTCTGAGAACTCCACGTGTTCTTCGGCTTGTGGCCACATCCCTCCAATCGCTGCCTCTGGGGTCACATGGCCTCCTTCTCTCCTGTGTGTGTACATCTTATAAGGATACAGGTTATTGCATTTAGGGCCTACTTGGATAATCCAGGATAAGCTTCTCATTGCAAGATCCTTAATTTAATCACACCTTCGGTCATATAATATTCACTCTTTTGCTAGTTAAGGTAAATTCACAGGTTCCGGGCATTAGGATGTGAATATATCTTTTCAACCCACTGCTTGACTTTTGCAGAGTCAACCTACTTAGTGACAGAATTTAGGAACCAGAAGTCACCTCTCCTGATGTCAGACCTAGATCACCTGTGCTGCCCCAGGCTGCCTTCTGATTAGCCCTAACTAAATATCCCCTGCTTGGGTGCATGCTGTGGAAGCAGAAAATTGCGGGGACCCCCCTTCCTGCACCCCATCAGGCCCAGGCCAGCAGTGTGACCCCATGGGCTGCACCACACACCCACCATCTCCCCTTTGTCAGATCCACGTTTCCTTAGCAAACTGGAGCCTCTTCACCATCTCCCTCCCTTATTCCCCTACCCCCTCCATAAATCTTTCCTTTTCTTTTTTGAATTCTTTTAAAAACAATATAATTAACATGGATGCATGCACATCATATTTAAAAATCAAATGTAAAGAGATACACTGTCAAAAGCATAGAGCATAGGGAATTCCCTGGCGGTCTAGTGGTTAGGACTCCACGCTTTTCCTGCTGAGGGCCTGGGTCCAATCCCTGGTCGGGGAACTAAGATCCTGCAAGCCACGAGGCCAAAAAAAAAAAAAAAAAAAAAAAGCATAGAGCATTATATTTTGCCCTTAGTACATATTTTATAAATCCACCAGATCAATATGGGGAGAAGCAATGGGTGTAGGAAAAAAACATGGGCTTTGGGGCAGACAGGTCTGAATTCAAATCCAGACTGTGCCATTGGCCGACGTGTGACTTTGAACAAATGACTTCGCCTCTCAGAGGCTCCATTTCCTCCTCTTTAAAAAGGAGAAAAGAACGCCCACCTTGTGACCACCTAGAGGGGTGGGATAGGGAGGGTGGGAGGGAGACACAAGAGGGAGGGGATATGGGGATATATGTATATGTATAGCTGATTCACTTTGTTATACAGCAGAAGCTAACACACCACTGTAAAGCAATTATACTCCAATAAAGATGTTAAAAAAAGAACGCCCACCTTCTATGGCCGCTGTAGGCGTAAAGGAGTTCACAGAAGGAAAATGTCTGCCACAGAGGAGAGAGTCCGTAAATAGCAGCAGTTATTGTCAACACGGGTCATTACGATAAAAACTAAAAGCCACTCCTGGGAAGCTAGAGTCAACTCCCCAAAACCCCACCTTCTGTCCTTCTCCGCCTCCCCTCCCTCCCTGCAGGCCTCGGTGCTTGCTGTTCCTTGGTATTCGTGAATTGCCCTTGGCCTTGAAGAGATTTTGAACAGGACAATTTCTTGCCTTACGTAAAAGTCAGATTTGTCCTTACTACCTAACTTCAAAGAAAGCCCTGAACCCTGCTTGGGTTCTGAGCCCAGAAGTGCAACGGGAGAGGGGCTGGGGCTGGGAGGACACGTGTGCCTGCGGTGGAACAGGGGCTGAGGAGCTGGTGCCCGTCATGGGAGCCAGGAGACGTGAGGCCCCTTTTCCTCCCACCCCGGGACAGGCCCTCATGACTTATGCATGCCTTCTTTTCATTAGAGGCAGCTGACTAAGCACGGGGGCAAGCGGCCCTGTGAGGGGCGCCTGATCCGGAGGGCGTGGGTCTGAGGCTGAGTGACACCACTGAGAGATGCAGCGGGGTGGGGAGAGGTAGGTGGGCACAAACTGCAAGCGCCCTGGGAGACTGGACATTTTCTCTCTGCCCTTCAGTTCATTCTGCCTTGAGGAGGTAGCTTCCCTCTGAGCCGGGCGGGATGAAGGGGGTTGATGCTTAATGGAGGATGCAGCCCCTGGCATCAAGGGCAGGCAAGAGATGCTCTGACCTTCCTAAGCCAAGAAAGAATTCCTGGATCCCACTGTCATCAGACACTTTTTAAAAAGCACAGAGGTAGGCCACAGGGCTGAGTTCCCTCACTCCAACCTGAGTTTCTACACACACACACACACACACACACACACACACACACACACACAGAGTCAATGGAGGTTCTGAGATGCCAACCTGTTTGTACCCTGAGTGGTCTCTGAATAGCGCAAGATCACAGGGTACAGGGCTTCCCTGGTGGCGCAGTGGTTAAGAATCCATCTGCCAATGCAGGGGACACAGGTTCGAGCCCTGGACCAGGAAGATCCCACATACCGCGGAGCAACTAAGCCCCTGTGCCATAACTACTGAGCCCGCGTGCCACAACTACTGAGCCCGCGTGCCACACTACTAAAGCCCACGCACCTAAAGCCCATGCTCCACAACAAGAGAAGCCACCGCAATGAAAAGCCCGCACACAGCAATGAAGAGTAGCCCCTGCTCGCCCCAACTAGAGAAAGCCTGCATGCAGCAATGAAGACCCAATGCAGCCAAAAAAAAAAAAAAAAAAAAATATATATATATATATATATATATATATATATATATAAAGATCACAGGGTACGAAGCCCAGTGGATGGGGAAACCTGGTCCCCAGCACTGTGGAGGAAAGGACGGAGATGAACAAGATCCCTCTCCCCGACCCAACCTGTAACTGACCACTTCAGCCTCAGGAAAGAGGTAAAAGGTAGAAGACAGTGATGGGCGAGAAAAGAGTAACATTCTAGTTGAGGTCCTGGAGTATGGGCTTTGGAGTCAGACTGATCTGGGTTTGAATCCAATGCTGTCACTTCCCTTGAGTAATCTCTTTGACCTCCCTAAGCCCGCATTTCCCCAACTATAAAATGATTGTCCTGAAGGTGAAATATCATGATACACATAAAGCGCTTAGCATAGCACCCAGCACCTAACACATACTCCATAAATGGTAACTATCACTGCTAGTAAGTGGAGTCTCTTAGAGATGTTACCTGATACACAAGATGTGACCAAGATTCTTTTGCCCAACTTGTATGAGTGATCAAACTTCTACTCAAACTGGATGTTGGGGGAAAGAGAGGGATGGGTCAGCAGTAAAACGACCTGTCTGTTGAGTGACCAAGATTTTGAGCATGGCAGGTCCAAGCTCAGAGAACCAGAGCCATGCTCCAGTTCCAGGTCCTGGTCTAACAGATGAGGCCCAAAGGGGTGATGCCCAAGGTCACAGCTGATGAGGGGCAGGGTCCACCGCTCTATCTGTGCCACCGCACTGCTGGGGGGTAGGGGCGTTGGATAAGGATGCTTCCTGTCTACTATGACCCACACACACTGGGCATCTTCCCATGGGGTCCTTGTCCTCAGGACCTTGCCAAGGTATAAAGCAGCCGGGTAAGAGTGGGGCGTTACAAAGGCAATGTTCCTCATGTCTCTAGTGCTGGCACAGATACACAGTGAGTAGCTGGGATGAGGCTCTAAGCGAAGTCACCCAAGCCAGGGAGCCATAACCCCAGGCTTTCAAATAGCAGGGTGGATCAAGTTCTGCTACAAAAGGCTGCATTTGCATCTTGACCTTGGGCCCAGGATGAAAGCACCATCAGAAACCAATCTGAAACCAGCCTAATGATTTTAGCAGAAGAACAAGGTCCTTGTGGATAATTTAGAATTGTGGTGTAACAGGAAATATCAGTTTTACTTGCAAGATGCTGTATCTCAATAATTCCTTGGTCCTTTAATGTATGTTTAATCACGAACCGGTGATTAGGAGGGAGCTGTGAGCCGCAGAGCTATCTCCAGGCGGCACTGGGAACTCCAGCCAGGAGACACTGGCCTGTGGAAGGGACAGGGCCCCGCAGGACGAAACTGGAGAGTGCCCTCTATGGAAGGGAAAGGCCATCGCAGACCACGTTTGGGGAGGGAAGACGGGGTTAGCATGGCATTAGGAAGGCTCCACAGAGACAGAACCAAATCAGATCAATACCAGATTTTACAAAAGACCGGCCAGTCCATCTAGCGATCTGCCCAGCTTTGTAGCCAATGCCATGGTCCCTCAGATCTAATTCCTACGACTTCACCAAGGATGTGCTGGGAAGTCCGAGGCAAGTAGCCACTCAGAACCTCGCGTTCCCTGTCTATAAATTAGAGGTATATTGTGACTTAGGCTAAGCCGGCTACATATCCTGAAACCCACAGACTGTAGTTTTCTGCTGTCACAGTTATGCACACAATAATAACAATAATGATCAGAAAAACCACAAAATAGCTACCATTTATTGAAGGCGTGCTATGTCCAGGAACTGTGTTAAATGCTATGCATTTAATTCTCCCTAGGAAATAGTATATTATCATTCTATCAAAGCAAAGGAAAGGTAAAGAGTTTACTCAATCTTACACAACTGTTTGTGGCGAAGCCGTTTAAAATTAAAATCCTGCACTTTTAAGCACTTCTTGGTATGTCACCCTTCAGTGTTCTCTTTTCACAAGAAAAAACTGGCCATAGGACTAATATTGAGTATATTATATTTCATTTAAAAATACTGAGCTAAGATCCTGTCTCATTCACCCTGTGTCTGCATACATCAAACACACACAGATGCCCCAGCTCTTGGGGGCCGATCCTGGGAGACACGCTCTAGGCTTCCCTGGGCTGCCTGGTGGAATGGAGCCCTGTAGCCAATGGCAGTGACTTTGTCCCTTCCTCCTGCTTCCTGGAATCACTTCCCAAATAAACCACTGCATCCAAGTTTTTATCTCAGGCTCTACTTTGGGGGAACCCAAGTTAAAACTACACATGTGTATATGTTTTTGAATTAGCTCACGTTTATTGAGCACTCACTAAGTGCTAAGTGTGATGCTAAGTGATTTACCTGAATTGCCTTTTTAAAAATCCTCAGAACAACGCCGACAATCTATCCCCAAATTACACACGAGGAAGCTGAAGCACAGAGAGATTAAGTAACTTGTCCAAGGATGCATCCAATCAGTGGTAGAGTTTAGCTGGTGCTTTTAATCTTTGTTAAGCTGTCTCTCCCTCTCGGTCACAGAACTGCTTACCTGGAAGCTTCTACAAAGAGCCTAGCCTTCCAATTCAGGCTCGATAAAAATTATGATTTGCATAAAATACTTGAAGGAAATCTTGGCAACAACTTTATTTAAGTGCACGACTCAAAATTATCCTGCAGAAAAGGAAGTTTGTGCTCCATGATCATTTTTTTAAATGGGTTACATGGTTGGACAGCAGGACAGAGCATCTGAAACTAGCACTGACCCCCAAATCTGGGACATGTGGTCGTCCTGTCAATTCCTCACTTGCTTCTCAACGACAATGGGAACTAGTTGACCACGTCAGAAATGAAAACGTTCTCTAAGCACTGGGATAGCATTAAACAGGCCACTTTTTCTCTGAGAAAAGAAGAAAGAAATCTTTTTATACAAAAGCAAAAATGTCCTGCAAGAGAATGTGGCTCTTACCCTGTCACACCTGTTCTCTGAGAGATCCACAGGCCTTTGAAATTTCCTTTCCCATTAGCAGCCATACTTTATTACTAAATTTATTTTTTTAAACTAAAATCGAAGAGGAGCGAAATTCTAATGACCATTTTCTACCTCACTTAACTGAGCCTCTACCTTGATTAGGGGAAGGGTCGACCCTTCCCCTAATGCTCTTCAAACATTTCCTTTTTCCAAAACTGCCGTGGGAAGAACTGAGTTGAGGGAGGTGTCCGGGGGAGAGGTGAGCTTCTGGGAGGAGGGCGGAATGACGTTTGTGAGCTTTGTTCCCAGGGTACAAGCTGGAGCCGCGAGGGGCAGCGTCTATACTGACTGCAGGGGGCGCGAGGAAAACGCTCGGCCAGGCGCTGTGGAGGGGAGGCCGCCAAGGTACTCCCCCAGGGTCACCTCATCCAGCAGCTCTGACATCTGGGGAAAGTCACAGAGGCTGCAGAGGGCTCACGGGGGACACTGACACCAAGGAACTAAAGGAATTCTGTGAGGAAAGTGCCTCAGACTTGAGCGATGTGCCATCACCACCGTTCCCAGCCCCGCATGATGCCCCTCAGGGTGACGGCCTGAAGGACCACAGCGGGGGCAGGGGGCTGGCACTGCGGGCACCTCTGCCGACCCCAGCCCTGCCCGGCCTCCCCGCAAGCAGGAGGGCACACTATACACACAAATAAACTCAAAGGGGCTTAAAGACTTAAATATAAGACACAACACCATAAAACTCCTAGAAGAGAACACAGACAAAAAAAACTTTCTCTGACATAAATCGTAGCAATATTTTCTTACATGAGTCTCCCAAGGCAAAAGAAAGAAAAACAAAAATAAACAAATGGGACTTACAATCAAACTTACAAGCCTTATAATCAAACTTACAAGCCTTTGCACAGCAAAGGAAACCATCAACAAAACGAAAAGACAACCTACAGATTGGGAGAAAATATTTGCAAACAACGCCACCAACGAGGGCTTAATTTTCAAAATATACAAACAGCTCATAGAACTCGATATCAAAAAAACAAACAACCCAATCAAAAAATAGTCAGAAGACCTAAATAGAAATTTCTCCAATGAAGACATACAGATGGCCAACAGGCACATGAAAAGGTGGTCCACATCGCTAGTTATTAGAGAAATGCAAATCAAAACGACAATGAAGTATCACCTTACATGGGTCAGAATGGCCATCACCAAAAAGTCTACAAATAATAAATGCTGGAGAGGGTGTGAAGAAAAGGGAACCCTCCTACACTGCTGGTGGGAATGTAAATTGGTGCAGCCACTATGGAAAACAGTATGGAGGTTCCTTAAAAAACTAAAATATAGAACTACCATATGATCCAGCAATCCCACTCCTGGGTATATATCTGGAAGAGACAAAACCTCTAATTCAAAAAGATACATGCACCCTAATGTTCACAGCAGCACTATTTACAATAGCCAAGGCATGGAAGCAACCCAAGTGTCCATCAACAGCTGAACAGATAAAGAAGATGTGGTACATATACACAATGGAATATTACTCAGCCATAAAAAAGAATGAAATATTGCCATTTACGGCAACATGGATGGACCTAGAGATTATCATACTGAATGAAGTCAGACAGAGAAAGACAAATATATGATATTCCTTATATGTGGAATCTAAAAAATAATACAAATGAACTTATTTACAAAACAGAAACAGACTCACAGACATAGAAAACAATCTTATGGTTACCAAAGGGGAAAGGGAGGGATAAATTAGGAGTATGGAATTAACAGATACACACTACTATATATAAAATAGATAAACAACAAGGTCCTACTGTATAGCACAGGGAACTATATTCAATATCTTCTAATAAGCTGTAATGGAAAAGAATCTGAAAAAGAATGGATATATATATATAAGTGTGTGTGTAACTGAATCATTTCGTCTACACCTGAAGCTAACACAATATTGTAAATCAACTACAGTTCAATTAAAACAAATCAATAACAAAAGACAAAAAAAACAGAAGCTGCCTCATGAAGCCCAAGCGATACATCTGTTTACGGTAATTAAATAAATGTCAGTTGGACCCTTCTCAGCGTGCTGGCTGAAGTGGGTGCCAGACACCTGAGGCTCTCCAAGAACCCAAGAGAAATGAGAGCGGAAAGGCGGGCTCCCAGGGACTCACCACGGCTCCACGAAAACGCTCTGCCAAGGATGCTTCCTCAGAACCGGGAGGCAGGAGCCCTCATCTGCGGTCTGGCTCCGTTCCCATGGGGTCCTGGGCGAGTCATTTAACCTTGGCTTCTCCACCTGCCAGGTGAGAGGTGACACTTGCTCTGTGCCTCCCTCCCGGGTGACCTTGGTGTGCGGAGGACCGCTCTTCACTGCTCACCTCATCCACACGCGGTCTCTTTTCAAAGGGGTTTGAGACAATTGAAGCCAAATGGTAGCGTGAACAGGTGAATAAGATGGAAGAAAAATGGAGGACGCGAGCAGTTAATGTTAAAGCTTAACCCATTTATCGTGACAGAAATTCAGTAGAAACGTGAAATTCTACAGATGTATTTTAAGCACCTCTCCGTGTACTGGAAAGATCATGGCCTTTGGACTCAGACGTGCTTTCAAATTTAGTTCCAATAGTCATAGCTGTGTGACCCTTGGCAAGTGAGAACCCCTCTGAGCTTCAGTTTTCTTGTCTATAATAAGACAAACGCTGCAAAGCTGGTGGAGGATTAAATGTGACAAATACATGCAAAAGCACCTAGGTCAGTGCCCAGCACGTAGTAGTGCCCTCGTGGACGTTGATTTCTTTTTGCCTGCCTTCCCTCCTTCCTCTTTTCATTTTTTTTTTCCATGGTAAATAAGGAAGTCTCCAGGAAACACTTCTGGCATTATTTGAATAGTGGGTTAGAGGAAACTCTCTGAGAATGAGAAAGTTTGAAATTACGAAAGGAAGAGAGCCTTGTCATGCAGGGAAGGGAGAAATCTTCAAGATGGGAAATGACTCAGTTAACTTATCCAAAGTCACCAGATGAGTCTTTTACATTCTCTACATCGTATTTTCGTTATCTGGGTGTAGGATTAATACAATAGGTTCTCTCTACACCTGAGATCTCCCAAGGGTCTGTGGAAGTAGAACAGGGAACACCTGGCAGGATGTTTTTTCCATGTGAAGCTGGGAAGACCAGGGGCAGGGTCACTGTTAGGGAGCGCAAGGGGCGCAACTCCAGACAGACGTGAAACTTTGCAACATCAGGACACCTGGGCGGTCTAGGGGGCGCTAGAACCCGCCAGTCCCCTGTTCCTGGAGCTGGCACTGGACGGCAGATGTCTGCACATTTTCTACTAACCAATTAGAAAGTAAAGATGATAAATGCAGCTCCTTCTTGCACTCTGAGGTCACGTGGGTGTGTCCAGGCCGGCAAAGAGACAACCAGCAAAATTCCGGGCAACTGGCTGGTATCAGGGGTGCGCAGCCACAGGAAGCAGCCCGTGCTGCCTCCTCTGTGAAGCCTGTCCTGATAACCCCTCTCCCCAGGGAGAATCAAACCTGCCTTGTCTGCCTCAATGATCCCTGAATTGACGTTCATCACAGCCCTCAGACTCTTCCACTCCATGCAACCATTTGCACATCTGTGTCCCTGTCACACACGGTGAGACCCCCCAAGGCTCTTGTATCCCCAGGCCTAGCGTAAATGACCATCGCACACTAGGTGCTTGGTGAATGCGGGTCTAATTAATAAATGGAAGACTCAGGACTGTAAGAACGTGGTAAGGAAGCGGGAGAACTGAGCGGGTTAGCAAGACAGAGGCTCAAGAGCAGGGAAAGAGACAGAGCCTGTCTCCTGAAACCTACGCTAAGCTGGAAACTTAGGAGGAGGACAGTCGGGTTACAAGGCCAGAGCTAGACGAGCAGTGAAATTTGACCCAAGCCCCCAAGGTCCCTCCTGCTTGAGGACAGTGTTGGGTTTCTGAGCCTGGACTGGGTCTGGGCTCACAGTTGGGGTCAGTGATACAATCAAGTGTAGTGTGATGCTGAGGGAGGGACTCTGGAGCCACGCTGCCTGGGTTCAACCACTGCCTCCGCAGCTATAAGCTGTGCAACGTTGGACTTGCAATCTAGCTTTTTTCTGCCTCGGTTTTCCCATCTGTAAAATGGGAATCGTAACAGTAGTACTTGCATCCTAGGATTGTTGTAAGGGCTGTTGTTGTCATTACCAGATGCAAGGGGGGCACACTTAGTCCACAGGTCCTGACAGTGATGCAGTGTAAGAGGAAAGAGGAATCTAGTGGGTTCTGACTTCTATCCACTCTATTACAGCTGCTCTAACTTAAACTGGGTAGTTGATCACCTGCAGGTCAGTTCTCTCTCTACATGCTGCTGAGAAATGTTTTAAGGTCCACTTTGGGAGAGTCTGGGAGTCACTACCGTGATGGTACCACGGGTACTTTTAAAAGAACATGGGTTTGGGCTTGGTTTGCTGGTGTATTCAAATGAACCAGTGGGCTTTGTGGTTTAGGCTTTCTGTCTTTATATTCTACCTAAAAGGGACAAAAGAACATTAAAAAGCTCCTTTAGATGTTAAAGTTCCTTTTTGTTTTTAAAGGCACATTTACTATGAGCCAGGCACGCTGTTCTAATTACAAATATTAACTCACTTAATCCTCAAAATAACCCTGTGAAATAGGGCAATAACTATCACTAGTATACAGATGAAGAAAGAGGCAGAGAGAGGGTAAGCACTGTGTCCGCAGCCACACAGCAGTGAGGGGTGGAGCCAGGAGCATGAACTCAGGAGCCTGGCCCCAGAGCTGCTCCGGTGTCTCCTGTTACTCCTGTTATGCCAGAAGATCTAAGTTTGGGTAAATTCACAGGAAGGTAAGCGGGCCTCTCCCAGCCCAGGGTGGGTTGAGCTGCCTGATGGTCCTAGGGTAGCTCTGTCTTTCCTGCTAGAAGGAAAGAAGAATCCCACAGACCACATCAGACTCCCTGGGTTGACTCCAAGTGGCCCAGCTTTGGAAGGGAAGTTCTGTGGCTCCCCAGAAAAGGAGCTGAGAACCCAAGCAGACAACCCCCATGAGGTCAAGGGCACTGCCTACCAGCTATGGGGCCTGAGCTCCCAGGGAGCACAGCCCTGTAACCTGAGACCTTAGAGGTAGATGGCTTTTTCCCCTTGGTTTACTATTACCTCTCAGATGGTCCCTGACTCAGACAGAGGACTGGGGGCCTGGGGGACCTCCTCCCTCTTCTCAGCAAGTGGAGGGAGCCCCAGGGAGCCCCACGGATGCTGGTAAACAGGTGTATGTGATTGTCAGGCCTTCACAATTGGACAGCCTTTCCTTTCCCCTGATAGAGATAAATGTTGATAACTCAGTGATGATGATAAAAATTGTAAAGTGCCAAGCACAGCATGTTTAGTTACAAAAGCCAGGAAATAATTGCTGCAGCCTTGCTGCTAAGAAAACCAGTTGTTGAGTCCAGGATAATTCTAGTAAGAAACTGGCATCCAGGGATTAATTGTTAGAATGTAATGACCGCTACAACCCAAATTAATGAGAACAGAAGGCAGTTTCCAATTTGAATCTCAGGAATGAAACAGACCTTGCCAGGATGGCTGCTACAGAAAAAGAGAATGGAGGACTTTTTTTTTTTAACCTCACTACTGATTGGGCGAAAAATCAGAAAGCATTTTGCAAGAACAGCTTCTGAGAAGACTAGCCAAAAGTCTGTGAGGACGCCTCGGGAAAACTCTTGAATGATTAGTAAAAGCCTGGCTGAGGTCGTCCTAGAATCCCTGAGCAGGTTTGGGGGCAGCAAGGCAGGGGTGAATCATCACCGCGCTGGGGGAGAGGGAACGGGTGCCAGGCGTGGAGACAGACCCGCCCCTGACACTTCAGCTTGACCTTCAGCAGATCACCTCTCCTTTCTCAATCTGCCCCTTCCTGCAAATCTGGGATGGATTGCAGCACTTACCCTGCCAACCTCAATGGCTTATTGTGAGGATCAAACAAGAAAATACCTGGCAAAGTGCTTTGTGATCTTTAAATCACAATGTGGGTGAAGGGTATTATTTGGATAAATTACCCCCTTCCACATCCTTTTGTTTGCTTAGCCCTTGTTGTTCTAAAAAGGACTCAAGGCAACCTGCCTATTTTTTCCTCATTTCTTGCAGAGTTATAAGCACTCTGTAGAATAACTGTCATGGCGAGCAGTGTTCAGCACCAGAAAAGACCCAGGATGGTTTGCTGGGTCCACTGGACAGGAGTCTGAGGGTCCCGGTGGGAGAAGAACCCTTAGCAGGTCTTCAGAGCATTGAACATGATGGGGAAACGAAGATGGGGTAGCCCATTTGTTCATGTGTCTACTTACTGAGCTCCTGCTATGAGCATGTATTTATTGAGGACCTGCTATGAGGATTGGCTCTATCATGGAGAGAGAAAAAGGACCCTCAAAAGATACCTACTTAACAAATACCCATGGGAGAGGTCCCCAATTCTTCACCAGTTTCCCAGTTCTTATCCATTTCCCTCCCATCTCCATCCCTCTTCCTAGCTGACATTGGTAATAGAGAGGCTGAGCAGGGTTCCCCTGAGTTCTTTCAACTACCTGGAAATGCTCATCACAAATGAGGAATCCCAGGACTGCCTGCCGGACTTGAGTGGTCAGAGTAGGTACTGAGAGAGGATGCAGACTTGGTGCTCCTAGTCAACGGAAAATCACAAGCGTTGTCAGAGGGTGTGGTGAAATTGGAAACCTTGTGCACTGCTGGTGAGCCTATGAAACAGAGCAGCTGCTGTAAGTAACAGTATGCAGTTCCTCAACAAATTTAGCACAGAATTACCATCCGACCCGGCAATTCCACTCCTGGGTATATACCACAAAAACTGGAAATGGGCTCAAACAGGTAATTTGTACACCCATGTTCACAGACGCATTAGTCACAATGGCTAAAGGGTGGAAACAACCCGTGTCCATCAACAGATGAATGGATAAGCAAAAGCCATATGGTGTGTCCATATAATGGAATATTGTTCAGCCATAAAGAGAAATGAAATTCTGACATACGCTACAACATGGATGAACCTTGAATCTACAATGCCTTGTACAATAAGCCAGTCACAAAAACACAAAAACTGTATGACTGCACTCATATGAAGTATTTCAAATAGGCAAGTTCATAGAGACAAAAGGTAGATTCGAGGGTACCAGGGGCTGAGGGAAAGTGGAACTACGGAGTTTTTGCTTAATGGTCATAGTTTCTGTTTGGGGTGATTTTTTTAAGTTCTGGAAAGAGGTAATGGTGGTGGGCTGTACAACATTGTGACTGTAACTCATGTCACTGAATTGCACACTTAAAACTACTAAACATGGCGAATTTTGTGTTATATATTTTTTACCATACCAAAAGTATACTTTGTTCAAAAAAAAAAAAAAAAGGTCAAGTCCTTGAACTTGCTGGTCATAGCAGGGCCCTGGCTTACCATGGGTAGCTTCACGCCGCGCCTCTCTCCCCCTCGCTCTCCGGCCTCTTGGGCCTGGTTCAGCCTTCCTGTTCATCTTGCTCTCTCGCATCACTGGGCCTTTGGAATGCTCCTGTACCCGCCCAAAGCAAGCCTTTTCAGACCACCCAGGCTAGGTCAGGTTCCTTGGTTATATGCTCTCAAAGCCCATACTCTTTCTCTTCAAAGTACAGCCTCCAGTGATGGGATATTCCAATGCTGCTTGACTCCCCCTGGCTCTCCCAGGGACAATGTCTGTTTACATCTCTCCATTTTAGTGCCATTGCCCATAGCAGGCCCTCAGTAAATAAATATATGCTGGATGAAGAAACACATGAAAGACTGAGCTAGTGCATCTTCTTCTTCCCACCTCCTCCATCATCTCTGTCCCATGATTCATTATCCACAGGGCTTAGGTCTGTCTGAAATAATCTGAAGTATTTATTTCTTTATGTATCTGTGGTGTCCCTGCCTTCTCATTAGAATGTGAACCCCTTCAGGGTAGGGCCCTTTTCTGCCTTGTCCACTGCACTACCCCCAATATAGAACAGTGCCTGCCATATTGTAGGGCTCAATAGATATCCATTTGATCAATGAATAAGCAGACCTTCATTAGCTCCTGCCTGGATTATCTTCTTCTCGATTTCATGGTCTCCATATCAACGCCAGAGTCACATGGCTACAGATGTTGATTTGCCTGTGTCCCACTTCCGCTTTAAGCCTTTAGTGCTCCCCCAGGGTCTGGAGGTACGGTCCCTGTTCCTGTTAGAGCATACACTGGCCTCTCCTGACACACCCCATGTCACGGCTCAAACCTTCCCAGGCTGGAGGGCCTTAAGCTCACTACACAGACCGTTCTTAACTCACGCTGTTCTCTCTCCCCAGAATACCCTTCCCTGCTTCTTCGTCTGGTTAGTACTTTCCCACCCACCAAGACTGCTCAGATGCCATCTCCTTGCAGGATCCCTTTCCCAAACCTCTATCATGATACGGAATTGTTAACCGCTGGGCTCCCCCACTAGACTTGAGGCAGGAGAGCTGGGAGCAAGTTCCGCTCATGTCGGGACAGGACTCACTGCTCGGCATATGGCAAGCCCTCAGTGAAGACGGGCTTCACCAAACCCAACTGTTCAGAGTGAACTTGACAAGGACAAGAATGAGCTCTTGATTGAGACCAATGATCGCAATTCTGTAGAACCACCCTTGGACCAGACAAAAGGGCATTTTAAGCCCCGAGCTCTGCAGGTCCCACCTGGCCCTCCTCATGCTGTGCCCCAAGCCTGTGGGGTGAGGAATCTGCAGCCGCAAGTGAATGTTCCTACCTGGGGCTCGCACCTTCCCTTCCAGGCCTCTCTCTGGGTATCCAGAGCTTATCTTTTGCAGATCTGTCCTTCCGACCGTGCCCCAAGCCACCAGTGTGCTGGGCGGCTGATTAAGGAACGTTAAGGCTTCCTTTTTGTGGAGACCGTGGATAGAACCACAGCTGACTCTCTACCACCATGTTTCAGAATTCTGAGGAGTCTGAGCTCTCTAAATTCAAGCTTGGTCTTCTAACGTGTTATGAAGATGTTTACTTATCAAGATGGAAAAAAAAAAAAAAGTACCTTATCAACCTATTGGCTTAGCTGTAACTCTGAAACATCTCGACAAGTGGTCTGTGGGCCTCTATGTTACCCTTGCCTGGGGTCTCCCTAATGTTAAGGGCAGGCCTGACCTCACCACCAGGAGAGGGGCATCATGGAGTGTGGGGCTCGTGTCTCGAACGCAGAAGCCTCTAGAAATACAAGGTATTTTTTTACTCTAAACAGAGATTTTACATATAACTGAACACATGATATAGATAGGATTTATTAGCAGGGCTGAGAGACAGAAGCACCTCTCGGTCTTCCCTGAGGAAAAAATGCAGGAAGGGAAACAAGCAAGATTGTTTTGTCTCAAACTAATTGATGGCAGAAAAGGAATTACTGGAGGGTCGGGGGGAGACGGAGAGAAGCTTCCAGAATGCTGGAAGTGTTCCACATCTCGATCAGAGTGGCGGTTACTGGGTCATGCACGTGTTAAAATTCACCAAGCTGCACACTTGAGATTAATGCACTTTACACACAAGCAGTTTTGGGAGTCAGTCAGCTGAGGCTGGCCAGCTCCATGCCCACAAGCAAGTCACTTATCCGCTTAAACCTCAATTTACTCACTGCGTAGTGGGTAAGGTCAACTCCCTACCTCAGGGTACTGCAGGAGGGGGAGGACGTGCAAGTGCTTCATCACTGGTGGTTATTATATTATATCAGCGACATTAACTACTTGTGCATTAGCTATGTAAGCTGGTGCTTAAAATGCTTGAAACTTTGAAAGGTACGGATTTGTTTAAGGTAGAGTTTTTCTAAATGCAACAAAATGAGTTAGTTCTGTCCAAAACTCTCCTCTGCCTGACAAGACTGTCAATACCACTTATTTTCACAGACTGATTTCTTGGAAACCACACTTGGGTCTAGGTGTCAACTTTTCTGCGCGGTAAGCAGGTTTCCCCTTGGCCATCAGGCATTATGATGTGACTGGAATTCAATCCTAAGGGAAACTAGAGCCCACTGTGGAAACTGGCTTATTGAAAAAGACTTTTATTACTCTTGCAGTGGACTTCACCTTGGGCCCCCAAAAGAGGCCTGGTCCTGGTTGCATTGATTCCTTATGGTAATGTCTCAGCTCTAATCTAATTCCACATGTAAGCTCAGAGGATGTGGAGAGATTTTTCTGACTGTTTTATATTAGGTAAGCCAAACCAGGATAGCAAGTTTTGAGTCTCAGAAAATATTGACTATGCCTTCTTTGTTATACTGCTGTTAAATTATGCTGTTCTCTAAATCCAACTTCCAAAGGAGAAGTGGGCTTCTCCTAGAGTCCTAGAAGCTTCGAGAGCAGCATCTGTACATCATCAAACCTTTACCTGGTGCCTGCCAAGGACAAAGGACCATCACAGGTACCATGGGAGGAAATAAAGAGGATCTCGGTTCTCAAAGAGCTTAACTGGCAATCAACCCCCTCAATGACGTATCAGGAATGTGAACTTCAACCATGGAGATGGGCGTGGGTGCAACTAACTGCAGTATGAGTCAGGCCAGGACCAATACTCAAGAGAAGGGTGGGAGAAGGAACCAGAACAGGACACTCACGTAGGCAAGGCACAGTGCGGCTGCTTTGCTTATGTCTCATTTAATCTCCCCAACAACCGGGCAAAGCTGCTAGAATTATTCTCATTTCACAGATGAGGAAACTGAGGCTCAGAGAAGCTAAGACACAGCCCAAAGTCAAAGTCTCTAACAGAGGCAGGACTGGCTACATTTGTGAGGCACAGAGCAAAGTGAAAATCTAGGACCGTATGTTAAAAAATTAAGAGTTTCACAGCAGTGGCTGTAGTGCATTAAAATCAAGCATGGGACCATTCCAAGTGCAGGGCCCTGTGTACCTGCACAGTTTTGATGCCCATGAAGCCAGCCTTGAATGGAGGAGCTACAAAGAATTGTGGAAGGAAAGAGGGATTAATCTTGGTCGGAAAGATTGACAAAGTGAAAAGCTTTATTGATAGGGGTGGCAATGAGCTGGAAGGGGAATGTCACTTTGATTTCATATAGTCACACCCAAGACCACCCTGGTGGTGCTTTTTAACCTGAGCAAGATGTAGCCAGGAGCTCAGGTATCTCCTGAAGCTTATGAGACTAAAGAGTCTGTCCCAGGAGCAAGCTGCCAGTGCTTGGTTTAGTTCTTTGCTGTCTGCAACTTTCCCAATCCCTCTGAGAACTCTGTGACCTTCTGGACCGGCTCCAGGCCTAGACTGGACATGTCTGCCTAGTTCCCTATCAGTTAAGAATAAGTTGAAAATAACAGAATAATTAAGCATCAGTGGCTTGAATGAATATAGGCCTATTTTTCTCACAAAACAAAGTCTAAGAGTAGATAGTTTCTAGCGTTAGTTCAGATTCTCAAAATGTCAGTATTGGCATCTCTGTGATTCTCCTGCCCTTTTTGTCAGGGTATCACCTCATGGTTGCAATATGCTTACTGTAGCTCCAGCCATCTTGACTGCATTCAAGATAAATAGAAGAGGAAAGGGTGACACTACACACAATAGGGAAAGCAAAAGCTTTCTCAGGATCCCCACCTCCCAATGGTGGCCCTTGAAGCTGCCATGAAGTACTATTAGCCATGAAATAAAGAGAACTGGCGTTGAGTAGGTCTTCAGCCCGTTGGTTACTCTATGGACAAATCTAGTGCCTGGTGTTCATCCCAGACAACCTGTATGTCTCCCAGAAACAGTCCTAGGGAATCTTCGGGTCACGGTTGGCCTGGGTATCAATCTGGGGGTGCCTGTTATCCCAGGACTGTGGGCAGCTAGGCAGTCTTCAAAGCGATGACCTGCTGTCCCATGGCACCTCACCTCTTCCCTTTAGGGCACTTACAACTCACACAGAGGATTTAGGTCTTTCCAAGGATGCCCTTTCTCTCCTGTGGGACTATAAACTCCTAGAGGGAAAATCCATGTTCAATTTGAAGAAATGTATTTAAGGATGTCAGTTGTTAGGAACTGAGATTTTGCTGCAATCCATTAATGCATAATAAAGGCTGCAGCACAAGCCACGAGGACAGTGGTAAGAGAAAGCATAGAGTTCCTGTAATAACACAACTTGGAGAGCGAAGGAGGGCTTGCAGAGAAGGCTGTTGACTGATCCATCCATCCGTCCATTTAAATGTTTATTTAACATTAGGTGCCAAGCACTGTCCTAGGCTCTGGGGATATATTAATGAATAAGATAAACAGGTCCCTAATCTCACGGGGCTGATCTCAATCTAGTCCAGGGAGGAAGAAAAATAAAGCTCAAGTAAATAAACAAAGATATAAGGTAACATTACATGCTTTACAGAGAATTACAAGCTTCTATGAATTGGGTCATCCAGGAAAGCCTTCTCTAAACAAACTGCAGGTGACTTCAAATCTGAATGAAGAGAACGTTTCCAGAACCAGCCCTGCAAGGCTTGGGGGAAAACACCTTTCGGGCAGAGGCTGAGGAGAAAACAAGAAACAAAGCTCCAGGGCTGGGGTGTTGGGAGCCAGAGGGAGGCAGGCAGGGACCTCTGAGTGCTGAGGGTCCTGGGCTTTGTCGGCGAGTGTGGGGAGCCTCCGGATGACAGCTGGGTCTTAGAAGATGAGTCCAGGTAGTGAGGAGGGAGCAAGGGGAGGGGTCATCCTATGGACAAAGCAGGATAATGACAAAGCCCAGAGGCTGTGCGTGGGCAAGTGTGACGTGGGGGAAAGGGAACGTCCTCCGAGACACAAGGGGCCACTGACAAGCGTCCCTGTCCTAGACCCTTGGAAACTGCCTGGGGGAGAGTGAGTGCGGAGAGGTGTCTTAAACTCAGGGCAGAGAATGCCAGTGGGAGACCCTCTAGAGGCGTCGAAATATCCAGAAAAGAAATGACGAGGACACACACCTTGGAGGGGGCTGGGTGGTGGGAAACACAGTCGATCTGGGAGATGAGTAGCAAGTAGAAAACATGACCGGGCTTTCATCTTTGGACGCTCCGCAGGGCCCACCTGGTACTTTACCTGTTACAAGCGTGCTCTGACGGCAGTGGAATGAATGAACAGATGATGGGAGGCTCAGAAGCTCCAGAGAGGAGCGAGAGGGAAATTAGTTGCAGCAACAGAAAGGGCTGCCTCCTAAGTCACTTTCTGTTTACCAAGATGTTTCATAAAAGACACTGACTTTTTTATTTTCCCCTACCGTTACCTTCGGCAGGAAAGTGAGCTGGGAGAAGTGGTCATCTGGAGCACTAATTTACAAAGGTGTGAAAAGGTCAATTCAGATTTAACACTGAGCACATCACCCCGACTTGGCTGGGAGCAGGGCTCCCAGCTTTGGTGAAATCGGTTTCCCCTCCTGTGTTTTATGGTGAGCAGCGTGGTGGGAAGCTCTGGCGTGGAGGCTGTAATCCCTTCCCTGCATTTTCTCCATCATCTTCCTTCCCATTTATTAATGTGATGTTCCCAGAGTCGAGATAATGATTTAAAAGCTCTAATTTTGTTACATTCTGAAGCCTGTCTGCTATCAAGGCTGACTGTAATGAGATTTGGGAAGGAGCTGGGCTCTTAGCTGGGGTCAATTCATCTCTGGGAGAAAGTGCTACCATCAAAACGCCCAGGAATTATTAGCACTTAGAGGACAGCTGAAGAGACCTATTAATGCGAGCTGCCTGGGGAGTCCTGAAGTGTGAGGTGCAATTATATTTCTTATTTATTTCCTCCGGCTTCATATTTAAGGGTGAAGAAAAGATGGGTAGATAAGATCTCGTGAAAATCACTAAATATTTAGTGATGCTGTCCCAGCGCCTTGCCCAGGTACCACGTTCTGGCACTCCTAGACGTGAGCACATCAGCACACGCTAGGTCTCGCATCCACTTCTCAGCCCAGCCCTGCAGACAGGAGAGGATGGCCTGTTTTCCATTTTCGTTTTTTCAAAATGAGGAATCTGAGGCTCAGAAAGAATAAGTCCCTTTCTCTGATAAGTGGTAGAGCAGGATTTAAAGCTGGATTTTCCATTCCCGGTGCACGGTTTTTATAAATCCATCACACCCCTTTCTTTACACGCCAGGCTCTGTGTGATGCAGTCTGGGGGTCCGGAGAGATTTTAGCAAGTGGTTTCCAACCCTGCCTGCATGCTAGACTCAGCTAGGAAGCTTTAAAAGAAGAAAAAAATGTCAAAACCTGGTCCCCACCCCCAGAGATTCTGCTTTAATTAGATGAGGTCAGGCCCAGACCCTTTGAGCATACAGAGACGGGAGAGAAGGAAGAATGTGGGAAAGACACTGAATCTTAGGGGGGCCGTGGTTACTCTGTTACTATTTTTATTATTATCAATGCTTTAGTGACTGCAAGAAAGGCCAGGTGCCCTGCCTGCTTCTGGGCCTTATCACACTCAATCCCACTAACAACCCTCCGAGGCGGAGAACATAATTGACATTTTCAGGGAACTTAATATGGCACAGTGAGACGAATTAAGGGCTTGGAACTAATAGGAACTGACTTCAAAACCAAGTTCTGCCGGTTTCTATTTGTGTGATTTTGAACAAGTCACTTAAACCTCTTTAAGTCAAATTTGCCTGGTTTGTAAAACAGGATGTAAAAATTGCCTAAGTTACAGTGTGTGGAGATCAAATGGAAGAAAGCGTGTCTTTGAACTTTGTAGAGTCTACTATGTAGGCCATCAAAACAACGACCTGATGATACTACAGAGGAAAAAAACTGAGGCTTAGAGCAGGAAGCAATTTGCCCAAGGTCACAGGCGGGTCGGACACACTCCTGATACAAATCCGTATCACCTCCTCTACTGTGGACCTATAGGATTAAACCACCAGATGCACATTTTCATGGTACCTGGTTGCCCTGAAGGCATCTGCATCTTTAGACCTCAGACTTAAAGGAAGGGTAGGATAATGTGGGCGGAGAGGAGTAGTAAAGCTTCCTAGCGTCTTTGGATGGCTAAGTCTGAGACCAAAATGTTGCCAGTGCTTGGGGGTTCACGGAATAGACCAAACTCTCTGGGGCCAAGAGTTTACATTCAGATAATTGGAAAATTTTAAAGCTGGAAGGCATATCAACTGTAGGTTTCACGAAAGAAAAGGAAATGGGAAAAACTCCAGAGGTAGAAGGAGACTTAAGGTTTCTAAAGTAGTAGCTATAAAAAGACTTGCCTTGGAAACTGGGGCAGACTTGCCTTGCCTGTAGCGGGTCTGAAGATCAGCTGAAATAGCAGACTAGCGCTTCTCAGCACTGGCTGCATATCAGAATCACCTGGGGAGCTTTCGCAAGACTCCAGAAGCAGATTAAGTCAGCAGGCTGGGGGTGGGCCAGGCAGTAAAAGCTCCCCAGGCAAATCAGTTGTGCAGTTAGACCTGAGAAACCACCACTCTGAAGCATCATGCAAATCTGAGCTGTGATTATGTTATTATGCAAGTACCCCCAAGACCATGATGGAATACAGTGCCCACCTTCTACTGAGGTTCAAATAAGAGCTAACAGCGTTATCTACAGCAGAAGGGACCAGTTAAACCAAAGCAGGAGCTGTCTGGCCTGAGGGGGGATGAAAAGAATCCCTTGTGGTTGCCTCTCTCTAGGGCAACCCAAGCATAGACTTCCACGACCATGTGACCTCCAGCCTTCATTTGCTCTTTAATAAAGGAAATAAGTAGAACCCCACGGAGCTAATATTTAAGGCTGGGCTGGAGGCCATGGGGGCAGGAGGTGGAGTTGGAGAGCACTTCAGCTTTCAGACCAGTTCCTCCTGTTTCAGAATGAGGATGAATTTCTATCTCCCAGGTCTGCGTACACCCAGCTCTCACACAATAGGTATTTGTCAACTGTACTTAGGATATTGACTTTTTAAAAAATATCGTTTTTCTGATTGTATGAAAAATACACGTTCATTTTCAAAATTTGGCAATAAAAATATTAAAAACTTAAATTGCCCATAATCTCACAGCCCAGAGGCAATCCTTATTAATATTAATTAACATTATTTATGCCTTTTTTCCCCATTCTCTCTCTCTCTTTCTCTCCCTCTATATACTCACTTGATAATGAAAACTTTAGCTCACTTTTTCATGGTATTAATCACTCTTGAGTAATAATCAGAGCTGAAGCTTAAATCAGAAAAGATTCAAATTCAAATGCAGTTTATTACGTTACAAGAAAAACCCCTTTAGCTCAGTGTGTTTTCACATGATCCAATATGCTGCTTACTAAACAGGCATACCTCGTTTTATTGTGCTGCACAGATATTGCCTTGTTTACAAACTGAAGGTTTGCGGCCACCCTGCATTGCCAGATGATAGTTAGCATTTTTTTAGCAATAAGTTATTTTTAAATTAAGGTATGTACATTGTTTTTTTAGACATAATGCTATTGCACACTTAACAGGCTACAGTATAGTGTAAATGTAACTTTTATATGCACTGGGAAATTTAAAAATGTGTGTGACTTGCTTTATTGCAATATTCTCTTTATTGTGGTGGCCTGGAACCGAACCTGCAAGATCTCTGAGGTCTGCCTGGACTTTGAAAAAGTAATGAGTGTTTACTGGGGAAATACAGTCACCTCTAAGAAATTCACATTAGAGCTGAAGAACAAGTTCCCAAATCACATTCCAGAAAGACTGCAATTTTTCTGCTCATTGTTCCCCAGTTATGGGAGCAGGATATCAGACGTGTGTGGGTTGAGACCTCAGTGTCTTCAGAAGGTGCCCTGTGAGTAGCTGAGCAGGTGTCAGGACTAACTCCGGGGAGCCTGGGCTGGTAGCTCCAGGAGCCAGACTTCTCTGAGATGCCCTGGGTCCCACATGTCCCCCGCAGCGGGGCACACATTCCCCAGGAGCGAAAGCATGTAATCCCAGTTAGGAACACACAGGTATGATGCATTCCCTGACGATGGCCCTCATAAATCCCTCCTGCCTCTTCCCCAGGCCCTCAGCCCTGCTTCCTGGAGGGTGGTGCTGAAAGATAAGAACCAGAAATCAATTTGGCACGTGAAGAAGCACCTCCAGGTATCTTGCAGGGTACATTTGTTCTGTTCTCTCTTCCTACGCAGCTTGCTGAGCTGCAAATCGCCCCCTTCACTGCCTTTCTGCCCCACTTCATTGATTATCAACCCAATAATCCATAACAGGTATTTCCTGGGGGCACCATCTAGGTGATGATATAATTAAGAGGGCTACAGAGCTGTTTAAGTAACACGTGCTTGTAATTTTTATCTTTGTATAGTTAATTAGGACAACAGTTAAAATTCTCTCTAGCAGTTTTCCACCTCAACGTCTGATTATTCTTATGGCACTGACATTTCTGATGGCCTACTATGTGTCAGGCACTGTACTAGATCCTGGGGCAATACGGTCCAGGCCTTCAAGGAGCTGAAGGCTTATAGCTGTGGAGACAAGAAATCAAATAAATGTAACAGGCTGTGATTGGGCTATCAGTATCTGTGTTAGTTTCCTAAGGCTGCTATAACAAAGTACCACAGCTTAGGGGGCTTGAGCCTAAGAGATTAATTGTCTCATGGTTCTGGAAGTCCAAAATCAAGGCACAGGCAGGGTTGATGCTGGGAGGGAGAATCTGTCCCACATCTCATTCCGGCGGCCTCAGGAGTTCCTTGGCTTGTAGATGGCGCTCTCCCCGTGTCTCCACATCCTCTTTCCTCTGTATGTGTCTGTCTTTGGGTCCAAAATTATCTTTTGATAAGGGCACCAGTCATATTGGATCAGGGCCCACCCTAACAGCCTCATTTTAATTTGATCATCTGCAAAGACCCTATTTCCAAATAAGGCCACATTCACAGGGACTGGGGGTTAGGACCTCAGCATCTTTTTTGGGGACACAACTCACCCATAATGGTACCTGTATCTATGTACAAAGCACAGAGGGGAACACAGAAGAGGAGCAGCAGAGCCTGCTGGGAGAGTTTGGGAAGGAGAGGACTTTGCAGGAAGACACCAGCAGCAGCACGTCAGAGAGGTGCCCCACAGCTGGCTGTTCCCCGGTGAGGCCGCTCCAAGGACCCCAGAATCTGGGGCAGGAGGAGAAAGAGAAGCCCCTGGGAACCCAGAGACTCTCACAGAAGCAGCCCTGGTGGAGACTCTTTCTCCCCAGGTTATTCAGGATGTGAAGAAGGAAGGGAAGGTGGTGGGAAGAGGGGCAGCGGCTGCTCAGAAGGACTCTGGAATCGCCAGGCACCATCACCCTGAGCAGACCTGCCCCTACTACTTGTGAGGCCTGGGGCAAGTGGGAGCCCCCATCTCATACGTCAACACTTTGCAAAGAGCGGCCCCACGAGCCTTCAGCATCTCGATGAGGGGAAGCAGGCGAAGGTGAAAGGTGCGCTCCGTTACCCGTTCCAAGCAAGCGTAATCAGAAGGTGCGCCCCGGAGGGCTGCCGTCCTGGGGCTTCTGTTGATGTTTCCATCCGGATGAATGCCATTCCTAAAGGGTTTTATAACTCAACTGGTCTAATTTATAACAACACTTTAAAAAACAGATACATGCACATAATTTTCCACTCCACTTGTTAGTGGAAATAAGTGGCTGTAAACACCTCTTTTCTTTTGCTGGGATATGAACACCGGATAAGCATCACTTCGCTGTCTTTATTCCAGTCTGGTCACCAGGATCCTAAGGTGAAGAGGCTGGCAGAACCAGGGCCAGCAGGTTGCCAGCCCGCAGGGCACCATTCCTGTGGCCTCTCCCCTGGAGCGGAGCAATGGAGCGGCGCAAAACAGACACAAACTAGAGGGGGCTTCAGCCTCGCTCCTCTCTCAGTGCAGGCCTAGCAGGGCGGCTGCTGGGGCTTCACTCCTGCCTCCAATCCACCTGTGTGAATCTGGGTGATGCAGCTAAGTTTCTCTGTGCCTCAGTTTCCTCATCTCTAGCACGGGGTTGAGGATGATTCCTAACTGGTGGCTTTGCTGTGAGAATGAAATGAGATCATGCATGTAATGTGCTTCCCTTGAGGGCTGGCTCCTGGGAAAATGTTACGTAAGTAGTACCTGTTGTCATTTTTATTATGAGGCTCCCCATGCTGCCATGTCACCTTAACTGCCGCTGTCAGTTGTGTGACAGATGAAGAAACCAACTCCCAGGAAGTTAATTGACCTGTCTAGGCTCTAGAGACCCGGGGCAGGCATGGAATTCGGGGCTTTTTTCCTACCGAGTCCTTTGCGATCATAGTGTGAACACCTGTGATCAGCAGAAAAAGCCAGAAAGCATGGTCTTTCCTGGTGGATAAAATGTAACACTTTCAAATGAATCAAGGCAACCTAAAGGTGCCAGGGCTTATCCAGTGTAATAGTCAAGGTTCTCCAGAGAACAGAACCAATAGGATTTGTATCTATCTATCTATCTATCGATCGATCAATCAATGTATCAAAAGAGAGAGATTTATTTTAAGCAATTGGCTCACATGATTGTGGAGGCTGGCAAGAACAAACTCTGCAGGGCAGGTGGCAGGCTAGAGACCCAGGGAAGGGTTGATGTTGCAACTAGAGTCTGAAGCAGACTGCAGGCAGAATTCCCTCTTCCTCAGGGTATGTCGTTCTGTTTTCTCTTAAGGCCTTCAACTGATTGGATGAGGCCCACCCACGTTGTGGAGGGTAATCTGCTCTACTCAGAGTCTACTGATTTAAATGTTAATCTCGTCCCCAAAATATTTACCTTCATAGCAACATGTGCACTGGTCTTTGATCACATATCTGGGTACCATGGCCTAGCCAAATTGACCCATAAAATTAACCATCACATCCAAAAAAATGCAGCAGTGCAGGCCCTACCTAACAAGCACCCACAGTGATTTTTTATTTCTGCTAGGTCTCTGCAGGAAAATAAACTCATGACTTCCCCCAGCAGCCCAGAAAGATCTGAGCAGCATGGGACTGCGGGGAGGAGCCGAGATGAGGATGAAGCCTACACACCGCGGCATTACCTCTGCAGGTGCTGCAGACTGCTCCCCTGTTTCTCTTCGCTTGCCCAGTTCTTGTTCATTCCCTGAGAGGTCACTTCTTCTGGGAAGCCTCCCCCGACACTCTGAAATGGTGCTCGTTTTCCTCTTAAATATTCCCTGGCACCCAGTGACCACACCGTGCCAGGGCACTTCTCCCATGTAACGTCACTGCTGGTTACTTGTCAGTTGCTCACACTGGACTGTCAGGGCTTCCGGGACTACGCTCCACAAACACTTGTTGAATGGATGGATGAGTGTTACGGACTTCATGTTTGTGTCCCCCCCCCAAAATTCATACACTGAAACCTTAGCCTCCAAGGGGATGATATTAGGAGGTGGAGCCTCTGGGGGGTAATTAGGTTTAGACGAGGTTATGAGGCTGGAGCCCCCATGATGGGATTCGTGTCCTCCTTCTAAGAAAAGACTAGCGCTCCCTCCACCATGTGAGGACACAGCAAGAAGACAGCCATCTGCAAACCAGGAAGAAGGCTCTCACCAGACACTGGAGCTACCCACACTCGACCTTGGACTTCGTAGCCTCCAGAACTGGGAGAAATAAATAGTTGTTTAAGCCACCCAGTCTATATTTTTCTGCTACAGCAGCCTGAACTAAGACAGACGAGTGAATGAAAGAATGAATGACTCTGGGGAGTTCCCTGGTGGCCTAGTGGTTAGGATTCTGGGCTTTCACTGCTGTGGCCTGGCTTCAATCCCTGGTAGGGGAACTGAGATTCTGCATGCGGTGCAGCCAAAAAAAAAGAAAAAGAAAAAAAAAAAAGAATGAATGATTCTATAAGGCTAGGAAGAAGGGCTTGTCAGCATAAAGCTGACCAAAGGGGCCTCAGACGCAGGACCCCGGGAAAAACAACTTGCAGTGTCTTAGTCCGTTTGGGCTGCTAAAACAAAGTACCACAGACTGATCATCTTATAGACCATAGAGATGTATTGCTCACAGCTGTGAAGGCTGGAAGCTTGAGATCAGGGCGCCAGCATGACCAGGTGGGGGTCTCTTCAGAGTCATATGTCCTCACACGGCAGAAAGGGCAAGGAGATCTCTGGAGCCTCTTTTATAAGAGCTCTAATCCCATTCATGTCGGTTCCATCCTCATGACGTAAGCATGTCCCAAAGGCCCCACCTGCTGTACTAATACCATCACGTAGGGCATTAAGATTTCAACATATGAATTGGTGGGGGACGCAAACATTCAGACCAGAGCATCCGGGTTCCCCAGCACCAAGGGCAGGGATTTTCCTCTTGCTCCTTACGCCGTGGAAGCCAAACAGCCTCCTTCCCACCTGGCCCTCTCCCCTTCTCAGCTGCACGAGAGCATCACAGAGCAAAGAGCTGAGGCCGGCAGTGAACCAGGACCCGGTCCTGGGGCAGACTCAGCGCCCTCCCGCTGGTCTGGCCAACCTGCTTCTGAGTGCGGACTGTGCCGACAGCAAGGGCTGGGTACCCTCTCACTTCCCAGCAGCCCCCTGGGAGCCCAGAAGGCCTGGGCGGGCCTCCGTACACTGGCTTCCTTCCACTCCTGAGAATAGGCTGCGGCCTCACATTTCCAGCCAGGAGGGGCTCAGCACCTTTATTTGCTGCCTGCACTTGAGCCCGTGAAGACGCCCCCAAATTTCTCTAATTGTGTTAACTCCCTGTGCCTGTCATCCTCACAGGCTTTTGTGCCCCTAGATCATCAGAAAAACACACAGAATTCCTGCTCACAAGTGCTGGGACCTTAGGCCTTGTTCTCAGCACTCAGCGCAAGCTGCCTCACCTGGATGCCCTGGAGATGGGGAGGTCGGTCTGTCTATCTATCTCTCTCTCTCTCTCTCTCATCTACCTATCTATCTATATCTAGATATATAGATATACACACACGCGCGACCATATGGGTCACAGAAAAGCGCGGCAGTAAGGAAGCAGTTCCCCAGGCTCCCAGTGATTCTATGTCATGATAACGATCATTATAATCATTATCATATTAGCCACCCGCTGCTCCAGAATGACTGTCAGGATTAATGGGATGCTGTTAACAAAGTCCTTGGGGAAAGCTCTTTAGCAGGCACTGTTTTTAACCTCTTTCAGGTGGGGCGGGGGGGGGGGGAGAAAGGATAAACTAGGAATGGGACCACATCCTGGCCATCGCCCTGCCATGTCCTAGCTGCAAGGCCTTAGGCCAGTTGTGTCACCTCTCTGACTCTGTTTCCTCATCCATAAAATGGGCTCACAGGGCTTGTCCGTCCTCTCTCCTGGGATTTGGGTGAGGACAAAAGGAGATCCTGTAAGTGAGTGCCCTGTGAAAACTAGCAAGCTTGGGACACATCCCCAAGCCTGACCCTGCATTACCAACCTCAGGTCATGCTTCTGCATCAAACAGCTTGGGAGTCCCCTGGCAGCTCCTGCTCAGAAGTCCCTAGTCTGCTCGACATGACTCGCTTGTTTCTTCTCTGCCTCCACGGGTGCTGGGAGGTGTCCTTTGGATGAGTGGCTCTAGGCTAAAAGGAGCACATGGGGAGAGTTAGCTCCTGTTCTCTGAATATGTCCCTCGGCATCTATCCCTGCCAGTCGACAGCTGAGGGATCTCTGAAAGTTCAGATGGAGGCTTTCCACAGGGTTCCAGAGCAGAGCTCAGGCCCTGAGCCCTTCTCACAACAAGACCAGGTTAAAAGCTCTCTGGTTCCCCAGAGACAGAATCACCTTCCCTTTGGAAGACTCTTGCCCTAAAATGACCTCTGAGCCCTAGGTCAGTAGAGGTTGATGTACATAAGGAGCGGAAGTTAAACCAAGAGCAGCAAACTCCAGGATAGGATGGCCCTGGGAACCTTGGAAGGAGAAACTGGAGCAGGTGACAACACAAGTAGTTATTTCCTGTCTGCAAGAAACTTCAGGACGGGACGTGTACCAGGACCACAGTTTCATAGCCTAAGACCCTGAAGTGGTTTCCTGAAATTAAAAAAAAAAAAAAAAAGTCACCCATAAGAGGTGTCATTTAGAGGGCACTAAAAATGCTTTTCCAGAACATCTGTTTGTCCTATCAACAAAGCCTAATTACAGAGTTTTCAAAATCTAGTTAGGCTGAAAACATTTTTTTTTGGCCGCGCAGCACGGCTTGCGGGATCTTAGTCCCCCGACCAGGGATAGAACTCGTGCCGTCGGCAGTGAAAGCACAGAGTCCTAACCACTGGACCACCAGGGAATTCCCTGAAAACATTCATTTCTCTAAGGAAATGTTCATTGCCTCCCTCATGGCCAGAGTACCAACTACCACCACCCTTCCCCCCCTCCAACTAGTCCTGCCTCGTTAAGTTCCAGAAACAATCACCACCACCACCATCATCATCACTACCACTACCAACACTGATTAGCAACTCCACTGTCCCAGATAATGTGCTAAGGTACATGACTCTCTTTTCATTCTTAAAATCACCCTATGACAGAACTTCTCTCATTGTCCTAATTTTACAAAGGAAGCCCAGAGAGGTTAAGTAACTTTCCCCAGGTTGCACAGCGAATGAACAGCTGAACCAGAACTCCAAAATTCATGCTCTTAACTTCTCTATTTTACTGCTCTTGGGCATAACAGAATAGCTCCTCAACCATATTCCTGTGGAAACCAACCAGAGAGATACGGGCATGCAAGCTGTCCATTTTCTTTCTTTCTGACTCTGGGCCTGGTTTCTGTCTGTCCCAGTCCCTTGCAGGTGCTGTACATGCAGACCCTCACTCTAACTAAAGAAAATGAACCAGAGGGCCCAGGGGAACTTTGTAAAGTTTGTTGCTTCGTATCTCCAGAACTGCCTGTAACTGAATCGGTAGTGACAATTCACAGTCAAATTTTCACAGTAGAATCTGTTCAGAGTAATCATTTTGGGAGAGTATCAATTCTAGATTCCCATCAGTCACACAAGTAGAGCAGCACATTGTTTCTCTAAGGGTTTGTCTCTGACTCCAAGCCTAGAAGTGGAGAAATTGACTAGCTCCACGCAAACACTGGGCTAAAATTCCAGTCTTACATCACTCCCTGTTGCAGCATTTTTCTATTTCCTGAGTGTGATTTGCTCTGATTCCAGGACACATCAATACCCCATGTCTAAGCCACCAAATCAGCCACTGGTAGCAGAGTCTGAAGAATGCCTCCTGGATTTTAAGTATCCAGGGTGGTTTGCAGCAGCACTACATCAGCCCGACAACATGAGCCAAGATATATGTGTGCTCCTGGTACAAACCATCCTTCACCCAGGCTCTGTGTGGAAGCCGACTCCCGTGCGAAGCAGAAGTGCATCCATCCCTTCAGCCAGCTAGCCGTTGCGGAGCGTCCCCGATGCACACGGGATAGGGCTGGACCTGCTTGTCTCTCACCTTCACGGAAAGGTGGAGGTTGCGTTGAGCAACCGGAGGGCCCTGGCATCTCCTGGGGGAGGACGCAGAGCTCGGTTTCCTGGGAGGGTCCAGAATGTTGGCTGTGGGCCACTGTGATCTAAGCTGACAGCTCCTCAGCTGCCTTTGCTGAATTGTGCCTTCAGCTTGTTGCCCCAGGACTTTGCACTGGTTTAGGAACTTTGGGTGCTGTGGGTCGGAACTGGCTCAAATAGGGGGCCTGCTGATAGGAGTTCTGAATGGAAGTGGTTTTTTTCTTCTGTTTTTGCTTTGTTTCATTCCTGTCCCTTTCTTTCTCTCTCTTTCTCCCTCTCTCCCTGCTACACACATTATTTTTAAAATAACATTTACTTTTTTAGTGACAAAATCAGCACATGCTCTGTAAGGATGCTTATAAAATACAGAAAACCACTAAGAAAAAAACTGCCTATAATCAATCCCACCCAGAGATAACCACAATTCTGGTGATTGTTCTTCCAGTAAATTTTTAACACAGTACGTTTGATTGTATTTTTATAAGAGGAGCATTAAATAGCATTATGCATATACCGTCTTATCTTTCTTTTTTAAAAATTAATATATTGTAAATATTTTACAAGGTCAGTATGAAGGTAGGACCTTTTTGGGTAAGCACCTTGGGCACTTTTCAGCCCAGTGTTCCCTGACTTGAGTCTCAGCCAGGCTAGAGGAAGATGGTCCAAATTACTGATGCCCTTGGCTGAAACTTTCCTGGCAGTCTTGAAGCAGCTGATCTGCCCATGATCAGGAGTCATGCTTGGCAAAATCCCCATGAGACACAGCTCTCCGTCTCTAGTGGGCACATCTGATTTATTTAGGGCATTTGTTACAACATCCAGAGATTTCTCATTCCACAGATCTGCAGGCACGAAAAACATGTCTAGTACTTGTAATGATTTCCAAACCATAGTCTATAAATTTCCAGGGTAGCCTTAAATGTGGAATGGAAATTATGGAGTCCATTTAAAGGTCTCGGTTCTATAGAGCCCCCAACATCCCCAACTCCCTCCACCCTAACTCCCAACAACTCAGCCAATAACCTTAAGGCGGCAGCCACTGAAAGGTCAAAGGTTATGCAGGGCAGCCTCAGGATTTATGTCCGCTTCAGGACTCATTGACCCTCATCGACTTCTCTTATGTGTCAGGACTGAGAAGGGACCATCAATATTGTTACAACAGAGTTGGAAGCCCACTCATTCCCCGTGAGGGATGTGCTGCGGAAGGTGTAAAACGAGGGCACTCTGGTCTCAGAAGCTTCTTATTCAACTAAGCTCTTTCAGATGAGAAATAGGTACAAATCTTAAACATATTCATAATTTGAGAAGTGCAATAAATGCAAGATTCTTTTCTCTATAACTGAATTTAATATCTATCTTGGGTTCCCATTCCATCAAGAGTGGAAACAATCTTAGCCAAGTTGAAGATTCCCCACTTTTGCCCAGAGTTGTGTCCACGTTTTGAGGGGCCTATGAAGTGATATTCTTTTTTTTTTTTTTTTTTTTTTGGCCTCACTGCACGGCTTGCGGGATCTTAGCTCCCCGACCAGGGATGGAACCCGGGCCCACTGCAGTGGAAGCTCGGAGTCCTAACCACTGGACCACCAGCGAAGTCCCTAGAGTGATGTACTGATCTATGTTTAACAATCAGCTCTCTGGGGGAAAAGTACGTGTATACATATGTACATAAGTTTATTATAAACTTATACAAAGGATGTGCGACAATTCTAAAAAATAATAAAATATACAATATTCTTAATTTTAAATTCCATATAGCCACACAGAATGCCTTGGTTTTGCTGAACTTTTGTACCCATAGCCAACCTATGGTTGCAATTCAGCCATCCTTTGACAAGGTCAGATTACTATGAGAAGTCACCACAGCACTGATGAATGTGTATGATTTCCCTGTGAATGTTGGTTGATAGTTTCTTTTATGTTAACAAGATAAAAGTAAACCAGCAAAGGTAAATATCAGAATATCACTCACTCCTCAATGATTTGAATGACTTCTTGGCTGAATCAGGTAATAATTTTAGAATACTACAAGAATATTTCCTCCATTTTTTGTGCTATTTAACACACCAAAAAAACAGCTATATACACAACACACTTTTAAATGTAATTTGCCTTATTAACATTTTCTCCATTACTTTATTCAATCTACTCTAGACAATCAAAAAAACAGGAAATCAAGCCCTGGTTTCCAGCATTTGCCAATTTTCTAAATACTCTCCTCGTGGCTAATTTCAAGATACTGACCTGACACTATACCTGAAGTTGGGAAGAGATGTTTACCATTATTTAGCATTTCCATCATACAGATAAAGATACAAAGGTTTACAGATATGTAAATAACCTCAAGAACACATATAATAGTAAAATGATTAGGAAGTGACAGCTTCTGAGTATTTATTACCTTTCTTTTTTTAATGTAATTTACCTGTCAGTTTACATAATTTAATTTTAGTAATGGCTGGGTTTAACAATCAGCACATAAAATTCCTGAAACTTTAACAATTAGCTCTTGTGAGCTGAAAGACACTGGCCTATGGGCTGTCAATGATTGGGTTTGGTGGGCATTCTTTCTAGCCACTGTCATCTATCCATACTGACACCCACTAAGAGTTCTTGCTGACCTCTGGTCTCTGGTCATGGGTACGAACAGGTCACCGCTGTGTCCTGATTTCTCTACACACACTGTCTTCTCCAGGTCCATAAGCTGTCAGCTTACTCCTGTCCCTCTATGGACGAACTGGGGATGCAGATTCCAAAACACATTAGAAGACTTGGTAGTATATACTAGTCCATGCCACTCTCACTTCGTACCAGCTTACCCTTCCCCCTCCCCGTGTCTCAAGTCCATTCTCTACATCTGCATCTCTATTCCTGTCCTGCCCCTAAGTTCTTCAGACCTTTCTACTCTAGGTCCATCCACCTCACTACAAATAACTCAATTTCGTTTCTTTTTATGGCTGAGTCATATTCCATTGTATATATGTGCCACATCTTCTTTATCCATTCATCTGTCAATGGACACTTAGGTTGCTTCCATGTCCTGGCTATTGTAAATAGTTCTGCTATGAACATTGTGGTACATGACTCTTTTTGAATTATGGTTTTCTCAGGGTATATGCCCAGTAGTGGGACTGCTGGGTCATATGGTAGTTCTTTTTTAGTTTGTTAAGGAAACTCCATACTGTTCTCCATCGTGACTGTATCAATTTACATTCCCACCAACAGTGCAAGAGGGTTCCCTTTTCTCCACACCCTCTCCAGCATTTATTGTTTGTAGATTTTTTGATGATGGCCATTCTAACCGGTGTGAGGTGATACCTCATTGTAGTTTTCATTTGCATTTCTCTAATGATTAATGATGTTGAGCATTCTTTCATGTGTTTGTTGGCAATCTGTATATCTTCTTTGGAGAAATGTCTATTTAGGTTTTCTGCCATTTTTGGATTGGGTTGTTTGTTTTTGTGATATTGAGCTGCATGAGCTGCTTGTATATTTTGGAGATTAATCCTTTGTCTGTTGCTTCGTTTACAAATATTTTCTCCCATTCTGAGGGTTGTCTTTTCATCTTGTTTATGGTTTCCTTTGCTATGCAAAAACTTTTAAGTTTCATTAGGTCCCATTTGTTTATTTTTGTTTTTATTTCCGTTTCTCTAGGAGATGGGTCAAAGAGGATCTTGCTGTGATTTATGTCATAGAGTGTTCTGCCTATGGTTTCCTCTAAGAGTTTTATAGTGTCTGGTCTTACATTTAGGTCTTTAAACCATTTTGAGTTTATTTCTGTGTATGGTGTTAGGGAGTGTTCTAATTTCATTCTTTTACATGTAGCTGTCCAGTTTTCCCAGCACTGCTTATTGAAGAGGCTGTCTTTTCTCCATTGTATATTCTTGACTCCTTTATCAAAGATAAGGTGACCATATGTGTGTGGGTTTATCTCTGGGCTTTCTATCCTGTTCCATTGATCTATATTTCTGTTTTTGTGCCAGTACCATACTGTCTTGATTACTGTAGCTTTGTAGTATAGTCTGAAGTCAGGGAGCCTGATTCCTCCAGTTCTGTTTTTCTTTCTCAAGATTGCTTTGGCTATTCGGGGTCTTTTGTGTTTCCATACAAATTGTGAAATTTTTTGTTCTAGTTCTGTGAAAAATGCCATTGGTAGTTTGATAGGGATTGCATTATATCTGTAGATTGCTTTGGGCAGTATAGTCATTTTCACAATGTTGATTCTTCCAATCCAAGAACATGGTATATCTCTACATCTGTTTGTATAATCTTTAATTTCTTTCATCAGTGTCTTATAGTTTTCTGCATGCAGGTCTTTTGTCTCCTTAGGTAGGTTTATTCCTAGGTGTTTTATTCTTTTTGTTGCAATGGTAAATGGGAGTGTTTCCTTAATTTCTCTTTCAGATTTTCCATCATTAGTGTATAGAAATGCGAGAGATTTCTGTGCATTAATTTTGTATCCTGCTACTTTACCAAATTCATTGTTTAGTCCTAGTAGTTTTCTGGTAGCATCTTTAGGATTCTCTATGTATAGTATCATGTCCTCTGCAAACAATGACAGTTTTACTTCTTCTTTTCCGATTTGGATTCCTTTTACTTCTTTTTCTAATCTGATTGCTGTGGCTAAAACTTCCAAAACTATGTTGAATAACAGTGGTGAGAGTGGGCAACCTTGTCTTGTTCCTGATCTTAGTGGAAATGGTTTCAGTTTTTCACCATTGAGAACAATGTTGGCTGTGGGTTTGTCATATATGGCCTTTATTATGTTGAGGTAAGTTCCCTCTATGCCTACTTTCTGGAGGGTTTTTATCATAAATTCGTGTTGAATTTTGTCAAAAGCTTTTTTGCATCTATTGAGATGATCATATGGTTTTTATCCTTTAATTTGTTCATGTGGTTTATCACACTGATTGATTTGCATATATTGAAGAATCCTTGCATTCCTTGGATAAACCCCACTTGATCATGGTGTATGATCCTTTTAATGTGCTGTTGGATTCTGTTTGCTAGTATTTTGTTGAGCATTTGTGCATCTATGTTCATCAGTGATATTGGCCTGTAGTTTTCTTTCTTTGTGACATCTTTGTCTGGTTTTGTATCCGGGTGATGGTGGCCTCGTAGAATGAGTTTGGGAGTATTCCTCCCTCTGCTACATTTTGGAAGAGTTTGAGAAGGATAGGTGTTAGCTCTTCTCTAAATGTTTGATAGAATTCGCCTGTGAAGCCATCTGGTCCTGGACTTTTGTTTGTTGGAAGATTTTTAATCAATTTCAATTTCAGTGCTTGTGATTGGTCTGCTTATACTTTCTATTTCTTCCAGGTTCAGTCTCAGAAGGTTGTGCTTTTCTAAGAATTTGTCCATTTCTTCCAGGTTGACCCTTTTTTGGCATATGGTTGCTTGTAGTAATCTCTCATGATCCTTTGTATTTCTGTACTGTCAGTTGTTACTTCTCCTTTTTCATTTCTAATTCTATTGATTTGAGTCTTCTCCCCTTTTTTCTTGATGAGTCTGGCTAATGGTTTATCAATTTTGTTTATCTTCTCAAAGAACTAGCTTTTAGTTTTATTGATCTTTGCTATCGTTTTCTTCATTTCTTTTTCATTTATTTCTGATCTGATCTTTATGATTTCTTTCCTTCTGCTAACTTTGGGATTTTTTTCTTCTTCTCTCTCTCTAATTGCTTTCGGTGTAAGGTTAGGTTGTTTATTTGAGATGTTTCATGTTTCTTGTTTCTTGAGGTACGATTGTATTGCTATAAACTTCCCTCTTAGAACTGCTTTTGCTGCATCCCATAGGTTTTGGATCGTTGTGTTTTCATTGTCATTTGTTTCTAGGTATTTTTTGATTTCCTCCTTGATTTCTTCAGTGATCTCTTGGTTATTTAGTAGTGTATTGTTTAGCCTCATGTGTTTGGTTTTTTTCCAGTTTTTTTCCTGTAATTGATATCTAGCCTTACAGCGCTGTGGTTGGAAAAGGTACTTGATATGATTTCAATTTTCTTAAATTTACCAAGGCTTGATTTGTGACCCAAGGTATGATCTATCCTGGAGAATACTCCATGAGCACTTGAGAAGAAAGTGTATTCTGTTGTTTTTGGATGGAATGTCCTATAAATATCAATTAAGTCCATCTTGTTTAATGTATCATTTAAAGCTTGTGTTTCCTCATTTATTTTCATTTTGGATGATCTGTCCATTGGTGAAAGTGGGGTGTTAAAGTCCCCTACTATGATTGTGTTACTGTTGATTTCCCCTTTTATGGCTGTTAGCATTTGCCTTGTGTATTGAGGTGCTCCTATGTTGGGTGCATAAATATTAACAATTGTTATATCTTCTTCTTGGATTGATCCCTTGATCATTATATAGTGTCCTTCTTTGTCTCTTGTAATAGTCTTTATTTTAAAGTATATTTTGTCTGATATGCAAATTGCTACTCCAGCTTTCTTTTGATTTCCATTTGCATAGAATATCTTTTTCCATCCCCTCACTTTCAGTCTATATGTGTCCCTAGGTCTGAAGTGGGTCTCTTGTAGACAGCATATATACGGGTCTTGTTTTTGTATCCATTCAGCCAGTCTATGTCTTTTGGTTGGAGCATTTAATCTATTTACATTTAAGGTAATTATCGATATGTATGTTCCTATTACCATTTTCTTAGTTGTTTTGGGTTTGTTTTTGTAGGTCTTTCCCTTCTCTTGTGTTTCCTGCCTAGAGAAGTTCCTTTAGCATTTGTTGTAAAGCTGGTTTGGTGGTGCTGAATTCTCTTAGCTTTTGCTTGTCTGTAAAGGTTTTAATTTCTCTGTCGAAACTGAATGAGATCCTTGCTGGGTAGAGTAATCTTGGTTGTAGGTTTTTCCCTTTCATCTCTTTAAATATGTCCTGCCACACCCTTCTGGCTTGCAGAGTTTCTGCTGAAATATCAGCTGTTAACCTTATGGGGATTCCCTTGTATGTTATTTGTTGCTTTTCCCTTGCTGCTTTTTAATATTTTTTCTTTGTATTTAATTTTTGATAGTTTGATTAATATGTGTCTTGACATGTTTCTCCTTGAATTTATCCAGTATGGGACTCTCTGCCCTTCGTGGACTTGATTGACTATCTCCTTTCCCATATTAGAGAAGTTTTCAACTATAATCTCTTCAAATATTTTCTCAGACTCTTTCTTTTTCTCTTCTTCTTCTGGGACCCCTATAATTTGAATGTTGGTGTGTTTAATGTTGTCCCAGATGTCTCAGATTGTCCTCAATTCTTTTCATTCTTTTTTCTTTATTCTTCTCTGTGGTAGTTATTTTCACTATTTTATCTTCCAGGTCACTTATCCGTTCTTCTGCCTCAGTTATTCTGCTATTGATTCCTTCTAGAGAATTTTTAATTTCATTTATTGTGTTGTTCATCATTGTCTGCTTGCTCTTTAGTTCTTCTAGGTCCTTGTTAAACGTTTCTTGTATTTTCTCCATTCTATTTCCAAGATTTTGGATCATCTTTACTATCATTACTCTGAATTATTTTTCAGGTAGACTGCATATTTCCTCTTCATTTGTTTGTTCTGGTGAGTTTTTACCTTGCTCTTTCATCTGCTGTGTGTTTCTCTGTCTTCTCATTTTGCTTAACTTACTGTGTTTGGGGTCTCCTTTTCTCAGGCTGCAGGTTCGTAGTTCCTGTTGTTTTTGGTGTCTTCCCCCAATGGGTAAGGTTGGTTCAGTGGGTTGTGTAAGCTTCCTGGTAGAGGGGACTGGTGCCTGTGTTCTGATGGATGAGGCTGGATCTTGTCCTCCTCGGGGGCAGGACCAAATCCGGTGGTGTGTTTTGGGGTGTCTGCGAACTTATTATGATTTTAGGCAGCCTCTCTGCTAATGGGTGGGGTTGTGTTCCTGTCTTGCTAGTTGTTTGGCATGGGGTGTCCAGCACTGGAGCTTGCTGGTCGTTGAGTGGCGCTGGGTCTTAGTGTTGAGACGGAGATCTCTGGGAGAGCTCTCACCGACTGATATTACGTGGGGCCAGGAGGTCTCTTGTGGACCAATGTCCTTAACTCGGCTCTTCCACCTCAGACGCTCAGGCCTGACACCCGGCTGGAGCACCAAGACCCTTTTGGGAAGTCTGAGGTCTTCTGCCAGCATTCAGTAGGTATTCTGTAGGAGTTGTTCCACATGTAGATGTATTTTTGATGTATTTGTGGGGAGGAAGGTGATCTCCACGTCTTACTCCTCCGCCTTCATGAAGGTCCCCCCCATCCCTTTTTGTTGCCAAATTATATGCCATTGGATGGATATACTACATTTTCTTTATCCATTTATCAGTTGATGGGCATTTGGTTTTTTTCCAGTCTTTGGCTATTGTGAATAATACTTCTGTGAACATCTGTGTGAAACTTTTTGTGTGGACTTAAGTTTTCATTACTCTTAGGTATGTACCTAGGAGTGGGTCATATGGTAATTCTATGTTTAATGTTCTGAGGAGTGGTCAGAATGTCTTCCAAAGCAGCTGTACCAATTTACATTTCCACACACAGTGTATGAGTGTTCCAATTTCTCCACCTCCTCACCAACACTTGTTATCTATCTTTTTTATTTTAGCCATCCTAGTGGGTGTGAATTGGCATCTCATTGTGGTTTTGAGTTGAATTTCTCTGAAAGCTGATGACATTGAACTCTTTTTATGTGCTTATTGGCTATATATCTTCTGTTGAGAAATGCATATTCAAATCCTTAACCCATTTCTTAATTGGGTTATTTGTCTTTTTGTTGTTGAGTTGTAAGAGTTCTTTATATATTCTGGATATGAGCCCCTTATTGAATATATGATTTGCAGATAGTTTCTCTCATTTTTTGCTTTATCAAATATCTTTTCAACATCAAGGAAGATAATTATGTAATTCTTTTTTATCTATTTATATGGTAAATCATATTAACAGCTTTCTAATATTGAATCATTCTTGCATTCCTGATATGAATCCTTCTTAGCCAAGGGGTATTATTCTTTCAACATGCTGCTACCATACTCTATTTGTACTATTTTATTTAGAAATTTACACCAATATTCATAAGTGAGATTAGTCTAAGCTCTCTTTTTGTGCTATCTTCATTAAATTTCATTATTAATATTTTGATGGGTTTCTAAAAATCAGATTTCCTTTTAGTCTGCTTAACAATTTAAATATGATAAGGATCATCTGTTTGGTAAAGATGTGGTGGAATTCCTCTGTGGAGCCACCTGGGCCTGGTGGTTGCATCTTGGGAGGGTGTGAGAGAGGAATGACAGCTTCCTCTACTGCTTCTTAGATTTTCCATCTCTTCTGAGATTACTTTTGTGAACTCATCTCTTCTAGGGAAAATATACATACATTTGCATAGGCTGAAGTAAAACAGTGTTTTATAATTTTTACAAATTTCCTCTCTGCTTATTCTCATTTCATATTTGTACACTGTCCTTTAGTAATGACTCAAGGTGTTCTCTGGGGGAGAGGAGACCCCTCTGTGTGTCCCACCTTTGCCCAGTAACCCCAGTGGATCAATTTAAATGTGAGACAAGAAGTTAGATCCTGTTTGATCAACCCAGGCTCTCCATGCAGGACACTTGGTACATGTTCCACCAAGTCAAGAGCCATTTTCCTCTCCTTCTCATGAATGTTCTTCTCATTTCCCCTTATTCCCTTTGAGTGATTCCCTGAACAAACGTATGCTAATCAAGACTTAGGAAGTAGCTTATTGCTAAATTTGAATAAGGTCTGTAATTTGTTAAGAGCATTGCACCAATTTTATTTTCCTGATTTTGACAATTGCAAGATGGTTATACAAATTGTTAGCATTAGGTGAACCTGGATTCACGGTACATAGGAAATCTCTGAAATCTTTTTGCAACTTTTCTCTAAGTCTAAAATGAGTTCAAAATAAAAATATAATTAAAGAAAATACCTGATAGTGTACACAAAACTTGAATGTATGACTTTACAGCCTAAGATGGAGTATGTGCAATATAAAAAAAGTCTTTGCTTTTTACAAATAGATTTGTTTTAATTCATATGTATTTATAGAATATTAATATATTAATAGTAGGAATGGTAATAATGAACTTACCTAAATTACCTATAAAGTGATTTTATTTTTTAAAATGTAATATGTAAAACCATTCTATTTGTAAAAGTTCCAACCACAATTTGCTTTCTAGGAATCGATCTGTTTTCAGTGTACAACTATATGCATCTCTAAAAAGGGGTGTATATAATTAGATAAAAATATACATTTTAACTGCTACTAACCTTATATCCCTCTTTACATCCCACCCCATCTATGTGTCAAATTTTTAGTAAGAAATTTGCTTATGTCAGCCTCTTCCCCTTCCCCCTTAAAATCCTTTAGTGGACCCACCAAAGCCTTCATGACAAGACCTGAACTCCTTAGCAGGGCATCCACAGCTCCATGGCCTCTTCTGTGTCATTTCTCATCATTCCCACCCACCTTGACCTTGACCACCTCAACTTCCCAGGCTGGCTGAATTATTTGTAGCCTTCAACTCTGTTGACATGTCCTTGCTTTTTGTCTACCTGAATGTCCTTTCCTTCTCCCCACAACCTGCCCTTTGCCAAGGTAGTCCCCACTTGTCCTTCCAGGCTGGGCTCAGCTATCAACTCCTCCATGAAACTTGCCCTGGCTGGACTTCTCTCCTTGTCTCTCCTCTGCTCCCACCACTTCCTGGCCATATTTCTACCATAGCACTGACCACACATGTATTGTAGTTGTCTATTTTCTAGCCTGTCCCTCCATCAGACTGTCCTCTCTTTAGAGGGCAGACACTAGGCCTTATTTATCATTTTATCATCAGGATGTATCACAGTTCCTGGCACATGGGAGATGGTTGATAAAGTGTGCTGAGTGAATGAATGAATGAATAAAATGAAATCCATACACTCCAGCTTTAGGCAAATCAACAGACACTCTTGATCACCTCTACATACCCACCAGTGACCTGAGCAAGTCAGAGTTGTATAAAGTGCAGCCCCCATTTCAAACTACTTCAAAGAGTAAGTTGCTCCTGCCCAGACGCTACTGAAGAGGCTTTGTGATCCAAGGCTGCTCAACCCAGAACTCCTGGTTCTGCCTTCTTTCGCTTGCCTAGTGCATATTAATTGGGGACGGCAATGTGCTGAATGCAGAACTGGAGCTAGCATGGCACTTTCATGAAGCTCTCCAAGGTCTCTGCTCTCTGTTTTAAAATAGTGCATCATCCCAGAGAACCCCACCCCCTATCCCAAAACATGAACCGTGGCTCCTAGTGACAGCCAATGTGACTCCCCAGTCTAGTGTTTGAATACCTTGGCTGAGAATCATACTAATAATCCAGAAGCTTTTCCCACTCTCCTTTCTGCTCAGGGACCATACTCCAAGAAGCAAAAGAAAGATTAACTCAATAGTTCCTTCCCTGGCTCACCCCACTTTGCTCTGTAACCTCACCACCCTCATCATCAGGTCAGGGCCTAGTGGCTGGGAAAAAACTAGACTCCTGTCATTCTGCCACTTTATTGAACCTTAAACTCTTTTTTTTTTTTTTTTAATCAATTTTCTGGCTGATTCTTGATACTGGGACATTCTGATAATGTCTCAATCTCCATGAAGAGCGTTTTCCCCTCCTGCTACCTGCATCTTGCAGAGTCATTATGGACCAGCAGAATCTGCTCCAAAACTCTCAGCCTCTCTGCCACTGTGACACTAGGCCAGTGTCTTGCTGCTGGCCTAGAGCAGTGCCTAGAATGTAGGGAATATCAGCAAATGTCATCAACTGGGTGACAAGTGCACTTGACCTTCCCTATATTCAGGATTACATGAGACACTAGGCATGAAAACACTTTCAACTGCTAAAGGGATGGTTTAAGGCAATAGTTCTTGACTGAAGAGAAGGCAAAACAATGAATAATGTAACGTGTTATTAAGTATCTGTTGAGCTCCTGCTGTGTGAAAAGCTCTACGCACACTATTTCCATTATAATTTTCAGTCACTAATATTAGAAAGCATGGCATATTCAATACACCCTGCGTATCATGATCATGTATCCAGGATATGAAACCAATCCGAAGTGAATCCCCATGCTACCCCCGACCCCATCTTGCTCTCAAAGCTCTCGGTAATGTGGTCACACCTTTCTAATTCGGCCTTATTTCTCATTATTCTGCTAAGGCCTCACCAGTCCGTGAAAAGACCCGCTCCTCACCAAGCTCACGCTGTTCCCTGGCCTCCACGAGCACTCTCTTCCCAACCCTCCACCATCCAGCTCTCATCCATCATTTCTGGTCCATTTCAAGGGCCAACCCCTGCACAAGCCTCGCCCTATAACTCAAGCCGTTTGATACTGGAGGGAACACAGCCTGCATCACTCCATGCTCTCTTATATCACAGAAACATATGGCTTCACATACGGCTCGTGCTGGCAAGCCCCCTGATGGCCAAAACAGCGACGTTTCTGGGCGTGTCCCCTTCAACACATCACATGGTGTCCAGCATACTCTAGTTGCTTCACAGGCGCAAGCTGGTTGATAAGGACCCTGGGAGAAAATGGCCCGGAGCCTACAATCAAAAGTGGACACAGGGGCTTCCCTGGTGGCGCAGTGGTTGAGAATCTGCCTGCCCATGCAGGGGACACGGGTTCGAGCCCTGGTCTGGGAAGATCCCACATGCCGCGGAGCAACTGGGCCCGTGAGCCACAACTACTGAGCCTGCGCGTCTGGAGCCTGTGCTCCGCGACAAGAGAGGCCGCGATGGTGAGAGGCCCGTGCACCGCGATGAAGAGTGGCCCCCGCTTGCTGCAATTGGAGAAAGCCCTCGCATGAAGACCCAACACAGCCAAAAATAAATAAATAAATAGATAAAATTAAAAAGAGTGATGTTGCCTATTAGTGAACTAAGGGTACACTTTAAGAGTTATCACCCTTTAAAAAAAAAAAAAAGTGGACACAGGCAGAATTGGCCCTTCTCGTGGGAGGGTCGCGGAAGCTAGGCCCCATCCCCCCTCCCTGCTGTGAACATGGCACTGGGAGAGGTCACCCACAAAGACAGTGTTCTACCTCATTACCAATTCAGTCCCCGTGGAAACCTTTGCCAGGGCCCTTAATTTCTTGTGTTAAAACAACACACGAGGTGACCCCAGCACAATCTCTAATAGGTAGCATGGGTCAACAATTATTCATTTGTACTACAGCTTTTCGCGTGACGGGCTGAGATGAAAACTTGTCCTCTTCCTGGCAAGAGCTATAAATTAGTTTTATGCTACTGTTAAACCCAGAGGCAAAAAGGGGAAGGGATTGGAAGGGGTGGGGAGGGTCAGTGAATAAGGCCTGGCTGCTTCCAGGGACAAAGCTACTTCTTGGACCCTGTGGACAAGGGCAGAGGGGACAACAGAGGACAGTGAGATTGGGCCACAAAAGAAATTGATGCAGAGACTCTGAGACAAGACAGTGAACTCTTTGAAGATCTGAACTGAATCTTAGTTTCCTTTTTATGCCCAATATCTGGCAGGTCTGCTGAATGAATGAATAAATGATTGGATGCATGCAACTGTATCTCTCAACCAGATGTTCACAAAACCAATTATGCCACCCTCCATATGAGTCTTCCATGAGTTCTCTGAGGCCAATGGAGCCAATAAAAATGCTGGTGCTAATCAACATTGTTTGACATGTACTGTATTGTTCCATAAGCTCTCAAATGGAAAAAACAGTGTACAAGACCATACATATAATATTTAGGTATTTATGTTTAAAAGGCATTGAAAAAAATACCCACCAAAACATTAACAGTGGTACCAACAGGATAGCACCCTTCTGAGTTTTCTATTTTCTTCTTTATACTATGCAGAATTTTCTGAAATTTCTTTGACCAGAATACATTCCCTTCTGATCAGAGAAAAAAAAAAGTAAAACAAACAAAAAAAATCCACCATCAAGCCATAGTTAACTGGGCTAGAAAAAGAGAACAGTGGTGTAGATCATCTAGAAGATGGGGAAAATCATCCACGCTTGACTTTGGAATATGTTACATGCATTTTTCCCCCAGAAGATTTATCTTCCTAATTATGCTTTGCTCTTTACTTAATATCAGGATTAGTTCTAAGTCCCTGAGCTCCCTTGCCAACTAATGAGCTGAACTGGATGGCAAGAAAAAGTCAGCTTGGAGTCAAATGAAATACGAGCTGCAGATAATCCACAGGCGGATACTTGAGCTTTGGCTGCACACAGAGAGGGGGTAGGAAGCCCTGGGGGGCTCTGTTCCCCTGCTCAGAAGCCAGGTTCCCAAGGATCAAAACCCAGCTTCACTACTGCTAACCCCAAAGTTATAGGGAGAGACCCTATCCTTTTTTTTTTTTAACATCTTTATTGGAGTAAAATTGCTTTACAATGGTGTGTTAGTTTCTGCTGTATAACAAAGTGAGTCAGCTATATGTATACATATATCCCCATATCTCCTCCCTCCTGCATCTCCCTCCCACCCTCCCTATCCCAGCCCTCTAGGTGGTCACAAAGCACCAAGCTGATCTCCCTGTGCTATGCAGCTGCTTCCCACTAGCTATCTATTTTACGTTTGGTAGTGTATATATGTCCATGCCACTCTCTCACTTCGTCCCAGCTTACCCTTCCCCCTCCCTGTGTCCTCAAGTCCATTCTCTACGTCTGTGCCTTGATTCCTGTCCTACCCCTACGTTCATCAGAACCATTTTTTTTTTTTAGATTCCATATATATGTGTTAGCATACAGTATTTGTTTTTCTCTTTCTGACTTACTTCACTCTGTATGACAGACTCTAGGTCCATCCACCTCACTAAAAATAACTCAATTTCGTTTCTTTTTATGGCTGAGTCATATTCTATTGTATATATGTGCCACATCTTCTTTATCCATTCATCTGTCGATGGACACCTAGGTTGCTTCCATGTCCTGGCTATTGTAAATAGAGCTGCAGTGAACATTGTGGTGCGTGACTCTCTTTGAATTATGGTTTCCTCCGGGTAGATGCCCAGGAGTGGGATTGCTGGGGAGAGACCCATCCTTTCTGTGCTCTAGTTTCCCGGGATGCAGATTGCTGGTGATAATGGTCCCCGCCTCCTGGAGCCAGAGGAGGATTAAAGGAGATGATGTGGGTAATGCACTTAGCCCAGGCCCTCAGCACGTGTCAGCCAGGACAATTATGTTGGGGCACGATTTGCATCCATATAATACTTTCTTCCAAATGGATTTCACCATTTAAAACACATTTTAACATCTCCTTTCTATCCTCTAGTTGGAGGGCAGGTGCCAACATTCTCATTTTACAGTTATGGAAATGAAGACCTGGAAAAGTAAAAAGAGTTGCTTTGGGTTTTGGAAGGAGTGGAAGAATTGGGACCACGTCTCATTTCTCTAGGAGCCTTTATGGCCAGGTGCCCCTGTCCCCACCCCATCACACATGGTCGGGTGTTCAACTCTACGCCTCAGTTCCTTTCTTAGCCAACACAAGGAAATTTAAGTTTCCTCCCAAGGCTTGTCCACTAAGACTTGGGAAGATTAGCCAAGAAATTACTGTTAAGTGCTCGGCCAAGATCAAATGCTGTGGAAATGCCGAGTTCCAGTAATGGGGAGAAACTGAAGAGACTTCCATTCACTCTGACTCTCTGTCAGGAGGCTGGCACGTTAGCAGGGCTAGAATTGAGGACTCGTCATTTCCGTGTTTTATGGAGGAAGGTCTTTGTGCCATTATCAATTTATCTCCTTTCCGAAATATTCTCCAGTGTTAGATTCATGGAAGAATTTTTTGGCCACGGTGGAATGGGGGAAGGTACAGGGAGGAAGTTAAAGTCCTTCCAAACCCCCCTGCCTTTGCAAGTAATTTATACAGAGACCAGACCCTTAGATTCTAGAGCGGATTCTAGCTCCTTCCTCACCTCCCACCCAAGGCACCTTCTTTTCCCTCTTACCTTCCCTCCCCTCCCCGTGGGTTTGACATTAAGAAAGGAGAAAGCAGAAAAGACAGGGCAGTTTGCACTCAGCTTCTCTCTGCAAGACACCGCACAGGGTACTGCCCTGATCATTCTCCTACAAATCCCTGCCTGACCCCTGTGAGCACGTGCTCTCCCTGCTAGGAAAGTCTGCTCTGTGAAGATTGGGACCACATTGTCTTGTGCACATCCCATGGCACACAGTAACAGCTCAATATAGATTTGTTGAATGAATGAGTGAGTGAATGAATGAATGAATTCACTCCGTGACAGCAGAACGGCATGGCTATCAACGGACACTGCCAAAGAGGGTGATGCTTGTTTGTTTATGTATTACTACTTAAAACTCGGAGGAGGAAGCTGCTTCTAAATTCCAAACATGAAAACCCAGTTAAACTAAATAGTAGGAAAATTACAGGCAGCCATAAAAAATGAAGAATTTATTAATTAAAGCTAAACTCGCTCCTAAAAAATGAATTGAAATACTGTGAAAAGAAAGAAGATAAACCAACTTCCCATTCTGTGCTTAAAAATTCCCTCAGAGCATGACATAAATCACAGCAAGATCCTTTTTGACCCACCTCCTAGAGAAATGGAAATAAAAACAAAAATAAACAAATGGGACCTAATGAAACTTAAAAGCTTTTGCATAGCAAAGGAAACCATAAACAAGATGAAAAGACAACCCTCAGAATGGGAGAAAATATTTGCAAATGAAGCAACAGACAAAGGATTAATCTCCAAAATATACAAGCAGCTTGTGCAGCTCAGTATCAAAAAAACAAACAACCCAATCCAATAATGGGCAGAAGACCTAAACAGACATTCTCCAAAGAAGATATACAGATTGCCAACAAACACATGAAAGGATGCTCAACATCACTAATCATTAGAGAAATGCAAATCAAAACTACAATGAGGTATCACCTCACACTGGTCAGAATGGCCATCATCAAATAATCTACAAACAATAAATGCTGGAGAGGGTGTGGAGAAAAGGGAACCCTCTTGCACTGTTGGTGGGAATGGAAATTGATACAGCCACTATGGAGAACAGTGTGGAGGTTCCTTAAAAAACTAAAAATAGAACTACCATATGACCCAGCAGTCCCACTACTGGGCATATACCCTGAGAAAACCATAATTCAAAAAGGGTCATGTACCACAATGTTCATTGCAGTACTATTTACAATAGCCAGGATATGGAAGCAACCTAAGTGTCCATCAACAGATGAATGGATAAAGAAGATGTGGCACATATATACAATGGAATATGACTCAGCCATAAAAAGAAACGAAATTGAGTTATTTGTAGTGAGGTGGATGGTCCTAGAGATTATTATACTAAGTGAAATTAAGTCAGACAGAGGAAGACAAATATGATATCACTCATACATGGAATCTAATTTTTTAAAAATGATATAAATGAACTTATTTAACAGAACAGAAGCAGACTCACAGATTTCGAAAACAAATTTATGGTTACCAAAGGGGAAACGTCGGTGGGGGGAGGGATGAATTAGGAGCTTGGGATTAACATACAGACACTACTATACATGAAATAGATAACCAACGAGGACCTACTGTAGAGCACAGGGAACTCTAGTCAATACCCTGTAATGACCTTTATGGGAAAAGAATCTGAAAAAGAATGAATACTTGTATATGTATAACTGAATCCCTATGCTGTATACCTGAAATTAATGCAACATTGTAAATCAACTATACTCCAATAAAATTTAAAAAAATAATAACACACACACAAAAAAAATTCCCTCAGAGCTATGCCTCCCCCCTGCCCCTCCTGTGAAGTGGGTCCATGTTACCAGGCTCTGTCTGGGTACTGGGGACCCCCTACGACTGACAAATCAAGCCGTTAACCTGCAGAATAGGGGAGCCAGATCACCTCTATTACGAAGATGCCCTCAAAGTTTGTTAAAGAACCAGAGACTTAAGAGGAATGTCTGAGGTTCTTAAGGACCATCTATTTGATTCCAAAAGAGATGCCCAGTAGGATCTAAGCGGGCGGGGAAGAGCGGGCCTAGCCCCTTGCTCCTCAAAGTGTGGTCTGTGACCCAGCAGCTTTGGCATCCAGTTAGGAGTGCAGAATCTCAGCCCCGGCGCACACCTGCTGAATCGCAGTCTGCGCTTTCACAGGACGCCCAGGTAATTCGCATGCACGCTGCAGTGTTTGAGGACGACGGGTCTAGCCCACTCTCAGCGGAACAGTGAAAGGAGAGTTTTGCGCCTTATGAAACTGCAAGGGATGATACAGGACAGGGGTCCCCAGCTCCTGGGCCGCGGACCGGTACCGGTCAGCAGGAGGTGAGCGCGGGCCAGTGAGCGAAGGTTCACCTGCCGCTCCCCATGGCTCGCGTTACCGCCTGAACTACCCCGCACACCCACCGTCGGTGGAAAAATCGTCTTCCACGAAACCGGTCCCTGGTGCCAAGAAGGTTGGGGACCGCTGCTATAGGAGATTTATACAAGTGCAGGGCACGTGCCTTCCCTTCTACAACATCCCCTGAGAGCACTGGGAGTGGCAGAGAAATAGGAAGCCATCCCAACCTCCTGGGGTGACCCCAGAGGGGACCCGCGCTGCAGGCGCTGCTCAGGCTGTTGCCATCCTAGCCTGCAAAGGGCCGAGCCTGAGCCTGGGGACCATCTCCTTCCCCTTGGGCCAGCTGGAGAGTTTGGGACCCTTGTAGAAAGTGAGCACCCTCCAATGGGGGAAACGGGACAGAAACAGGACCGATGCTGAAATGCAGCCACGGTGAAGTCTGTAAAGAAATACACCTCTGGGGACAATTCCAACTGCCTTGAAGTACATCGGGCTAATTACCTTTGCGGACACGAATAAACGTGTTCCTTAGAGACGCACGGTGACTGTCATAACTCAAAGATGAATATTGGATGAATGAGTTATTAGGGACTGGCCGGACTGCTAACCTCCCAGGCCCAGGGGGCAGCAATCCTCCTTTCTGCCTTCCCATGTCCGCCCCCTTAAGCCTAACTAAGATTTGCGTTAAATATGTACGCAGCTACTGGGAGAGCTTTAGAGTCAATAAGACACCGGCCCCCGTCTCGCTTAAGGGGATTGACTTGGAGCCATCAGCAGGGGTGGGGAGAGCCTCGCTGCAGAGACAGGAGGAGACATTTACTCAGCCAGGCCTCAGCCCGCAGCCAGGGGTTAGTCTCCTCTAATCCTTGGTCCTGCTGTCGTATTAGTTTCAGCCCTTAGCCCCCAGTCTAGTCTCAGGGAACGGCCTTCTGCCCCGAGGACCAAAGGGCTAGGCTTGCCAAACTCCAGGCACGGCTGTGAACACCTTCAATCCTTTCCTCTGGTTTCCAGTCTCCCTGGGAGTGTCAGCCAGACCCCACCTTTTAAGAGCAAGGATCTCTAACTGTCCCTGGATACTCAGAGCCTGTCCCAGCCCCATCCTCTGATCGCCCTGGTTATTAGCATCTGAGGCAACCGGATCACTAGAGGATCAAATGAACACGTGGGAACACGAAAGCAAAGGTTTTCTGGGTTCTGCCTTAAGCCCCGTGCAATCCGCCCATTTAACAGTGACCTGGAGACAAGAGCCATTCACACCCACTCTCCCACTCTCTCTCTTTTTTGTTTGTTGTTTGGCTTTTGTTTCTTCACGTATAGCGTGCAGTGAAGTACACAATCTCTAGTATATATCCCGACAGATTTTTACATATATATGCATGCAACTAACCACCACCTGGATCAAAAGTTAAAATATTTCCATCTCCCCCCCTCAGAGGTTCCCTCATGTCCCTTCCTAGTCAATACGCTCCCACACAAAGGTCCCACTGTTCAAACCTGTCACCACTGGTCAGTTATGCATGTTTTTGAACTTCATACACATAGAATCATTAAGTATGTGCTCTTCTGTGTCTAGCTTTTCTTAATCAACATGTTTTTGAAATATATCTGTATGTGTAGCAGTCTTTCATTGTCTTGTGATAGCTAGGTAGCATTCCATTGTGGGAATATACTACAGTGTATCCACCGAAAGGACATTTAGGTGGTTTTTAGACTTCTGGGTACTATGAATTAATCCTTCTATAAATATCCATGTGTATGTTTTTTGATCACACAATGCTCACTTCTGTCAGGGGCTGAATGTAACCAAGACGGGTCTGAGATTTTACTCAATTTACAGGCTCACAAAGTAGCCTGCCCATTTCATGGATGCTGGCAGAAGACGCAACACTCCTGGGTCAGAGATGAAGGGCCGTTTCTCACCCACAACAAGAGCAGCAGCCAGAGTATTTGCATTTTTGCACCAGTTCTTTGAGACCCAATCCCTAAAGGGTAATTAACGCAGAGAGGGCCAAATGATGCCCACACACACAGTAGGGTGTATTACAAATGCTTGGGGAACCCAAATTTTTTTATAATGGCCAGTAAGCATGCCTGCCTTTAGTTCTGGAGGGAGATACAATATCTGTGTCCCAAGACTGTAAGCAAATCTGCCTTTTGCTAGGGAGACACTATCTCTGTATCTCAAGGCTGTTCAGTATACAAACATCCTTGAAAACATAAGTCTGGAACAAAGGACATTCAATGCCTTGCTTACAAGGTGTACAGAAATGCAAGAGCCCAACAGAGAATTGTTTCCCAACAGGTAAATGCCCAGGAGTGGAACTGCTGAGTCAAAGGGGCCGGCCTATATTTAGTTTTAGCAGATGCTGCCAAAAAAAGGGTCCCAAAGTGATTGTACCAATTTACACTCCCATTAGCAGTGTCTGAGGTTTCAACTGCTCCAACACCTGGTACTGTTGATCTGTTTCATTTAAGCCAAACAGCCATACTGATCTGTTTCACTATGGCCATGCCTTTGTTTTTTCAGGAACTCTTCCACGTGGCAGATGTTTAGATGTTATTTATAATGGTGGTTCAGATCAACATGAACATTATTGCCTTTACCAAATTTTCATTTGTCAACTATATATTAACAGCCATATGCCAGGTGAGCAGTGTGCAGTGTAGATATGAGGCGCTGGGAAGCAGACACACAGGGCAAACTTCTCTCAGGAAACACATTTTAAAGACATAGAAAGTAGGATGTGGTTCCTAAGCAGGGGGAGCTGGTCTGAGGGGAAGCACTGCTGTTCAGGCCCGGCCACCATGAGGGGCCCGAGGAGACATGCTTGCTCAGTGGAGGAGAAAGGGGTGTGATGGCGGGAACACGGGAGGGCCAATGACCAGACCTGCTCACAGGATCACCTGAACTTTCTAGCGGGGCTGCACTGACCAGAATGCTAGTAGATGATGATGAAGATAACAGTCATCAGTTATTGAGTACCCCCTATGTTCCAGGCACTAAGCTAGGCTCCTTACACGTATTAAATTACTCTGTACATTGCAGCCAGCACCCACTGGCCGGTGATGAGATGAAAAGATTTAGTAAAAGGCTTTCTGCTAGTGAAAACACTGGTCTTGGATGAGAGTTGTCAGGGAGGTTTAAGAGAGATTTGGAAGGGCTTTGGTGTTTTTATGATTCCATCCAATTCAGTTACGTGTCTAGAAATTATGTAGGGTGAATTTCCTTAGCTTACATCTCGATTAGCTAGCTATTCAATAACAATAATAACAATAGTGATGATGGTGATAATGATAATAGTAATAATATCTTCTTACTCTGGGCTAGGCACGATACAATGTACTTTGTATTTCATTCAGTCCTTACTTCAACCCTATGAGATATTACAATTCCCATTTTACAGAAGAAGAAACAAGTATGGAGAGGTTAATTAATGAGTCCATGGTCTCACAGCTTTTAGTAGCAAAGCCAGGATTCATACCCCAGTGGGTCTGACTTCAAAAATGTTTTCTTTCTACTCTGCAGCACTGTCTTTCCATCTATCCTTAGTCAAACGACACGCTTCTTATTTTAGGGACAGGCTTATAGGAAGGCCTAATTTGCTAAGGATGATTATTGGGAATTAAGCCTGCCGTTGGAAGATGGATTTGTGTGTGTGTGAAATGACCTGGTTCTCTGCTCTAGATTTGTGCAGCTCTGGTTTTAGTACATGGATACTAAGTTGACAATCATCCTGGGAAGGACTGCTACATCCATGCCTGGGGGTAGACACGGTGTTTCCTGACAGTGAGGCCATTCCCAATCCCAACCATCCTCAGGCAAGTCCTCAGGGAGGAAACCAGAATTCTGAGCAGAGGTCCTAAGAAGACAGAGAGGGACCCTCTGCTTCTTTCACAGCCTTGTCGTCTTGGGTCTAGAAGATTTAGAGGAATACAGGTGTGTAGGCATGAGTTTGTCAGCACTGGGAGATTTGGAGACAGACTGGGAACCAGGATGGGACAGTCTTGAAAGTCCTAGAGGCCAGGCCTCATGTTTACACAGTAAGCTAGGCCTGATCGCAAGCACTGGTCCAGGGTCAAAGTCTGGTCAGAGTGAGCTCAGCTTTGTTCTTGCTGCATTTTACTTTGAATCTGCAAATCAGCAGGTCAAAGATACACCCAGGGTCAGGGACACACGTGAGTGAACACTGCTCTCCAGTGCCGCCCTAGTTCCCTACAGACAGCAGAAGTTCATGGTCTCAGCAGCCACAGGCTATGAGAAATTTGCCAGGTCAGAGTTGGACAAAACTCTGATGGGGAGACCTGGGGGCAGGGGGATGGAGGGAGGGGGGAACGGGGAGAGTCCCTGTCATATCAACATCCCAGTGACACATTCACTTTACCCAGATTCTCTAAGATGGAAAAGTTTAAGACCCAAAGGAATTTATCCATTCATTCAAAAACAAAAAAACCTACTGAGCTCTTTTAGGTATCAGATAATGTTCTAGAGATACAACGGTGAACACAACCAAATTCCTAGTCCCAAGAAATATACATTGCAGTAGGGAAGACAGACGGTACACAAATAAATATATGACCTATACTATAATATAATGTTATAATTGTATAGAACTGATAAATACTAGGAAGTGAAATAAAGCAGAGTAAGGGGATTGAGAGGGTTTCTTTGATAGATAAGTGAAGGACAGCCTCAGAGTAGAGGTAGTTGTGGAGCAGAGATGTGAATAAAGTGCGAGAGTGAGCCATGTGGGTAGCTGGTATTGTTCCAAGTAAAGGGAACAGACAGTGCAAAGGCCCTGTGGCAAGTGTGTAGACAGCGTGTTCAAAGAACAGCAAGAGGCCAGTGTGCTTACAGCAGAGTAGCAAAGGGATGCAGGGGAAAAAAGATGAGGCAGAGAGTTAGCTGGGGGTCAAAGGATGTTGGTTCTTTTTTTTTTTTTTTAATTGAAGTATAGTTGACTAACAATGTTGTGTTTGTTTCAGGTGTATATCAAAGTGATTCAGCAAAGTGATTCAGTTATACATATAAGAATATATATATATATTTATATTTGTTTTCAGATTCTTTTCCATTATAGGTTATTACAAGTATTGACTATAGTCCCCTGTGCTATAGGTCCTTACTGTTTATCTATTTTATATATAGTAGTGTGTATCTGTTAATCCCAAACTCTTAATTTATCCCTCCTCTTCTCTTTCCCCTTTGGTAACAATAAGTTTGTTTTCTATGTCTGTGAGTCTATTTCTGTTTTGAAAATAAGTTCATTTATATCACTTTTTTGGATTCCACATATATGTGATATGATATTTTTCTCTGACTTACTTCACTTAGTATGATAATCTCTAGGTCCATCTATGTTGCTGCAAATGGTATTATTTCATTCTTTTTTTATGACTAATATTCCATTGGGTATATATACCAAATCTTCTTTATCCATTCATCTGTTGATAGACATGTAGGTTGCTTCCTTGTCTTGGCTATTGTAGACAATGATGTCATGAACATTGGGGTGCATATATCTTTTTGAATTAGAGTTTTCGTCTTTTCTGGGTATATGCCCAGGAGTGGGATTGCTGGATCATATGGTAGTTCTATTTGTAGTTTTTTTTTTTTTTTTTAAGAAATTCACGTTCTTTTATTTATTTATTTATTTATTTATGACTGTGTTGAGTCTTCGTTTCTGTGCGAGGGCTTTCTCTAGTTGCAGCAAGTGGGGACCACTCTTCATCGCGGTGCGCGGGCCTCTCACCATCGCGGCCTCTCTTGTTGCGGAGCACAGGCTCCAGACGCGCAGGCTCAGTAATTGTGGCTCACGGGCCCAGTTGCTCCGTGGCATGTGGGATCTTCCCAGACCAGGGCTGGAACCCGTGTCCCCTGCATTGGCAGGCAGATTCTCAACCACTGCGCCACCAGGGAAGCCCTATTTGTAGTTTTTTAAGGAACCTCTGTACTGTTCTCCATAGTGGCTACACCAATTTATATTCCCACTAACAGTGTAGGAGGCTTCCCTTTTCTCCACACCCTCTCCAGCATTTATTATTTGTAGACTTTTTGAGGATGGCCATTCTGACCGGTGTGAGGTGATACTTCATTGTAGTTCTGATGTGCATTTCTCCAATAATTAGTGATGTTGAGCATCTTTTCATGTGCCTATTGGCCATCTGTATGTCTTCTAGAGTATGTTGGTTCTTGATGGCATGGATAGGGAGCTTGTGTTTTATTCTGATACTGATGGAAAACTATTAAAAGATTTTGTGAGAAAAGTTACAGTCTGTACGAGGCCAAGAATGGATGCAGGAAGACTTGTGTATTCATTTCTCAGGGTTGCCAAACAAAACCACAAACTTGGTGGCTCAAAATAACAGAAATTTATTTTCACACAGTTTTAGAGGCCAAGATGGTAAACATCAGGTTGTCGGCAGGGCCGTGCTCCCTCTGAAGGCTCGAGGAGAGAACCCGTCCCTGCTTCTGGTTCTGGTGGCGCCAGGCATTCCCTGGCTGTGGCAGCTTCGTTCCAACCTCCACCTCCATCTTCACATGGTCTTCTCGTCTGTGTCTGTGTCTTCTCCTCTTCTGTCTCTTCTAAGAACACTTGTCCTTGGATTTGGGGCCTACCTGGATAATCCAGGGTGATCTCATCTTGAAATCCTTAATTTATCTAGATCTACAGAGACCGTTTTCTCAAATAAAGTCACATTCTCAGTTCCAGGGGTTACAATGTGGACACACCTTTTGGAGGCCACCTTTCAACCCACTACATCTAGTCAGGAGGCCATCATAGTAGCCCAGAAAGGCGGTAAGGGTGACTTGCCTTAGAGTGGTGGCAGCCAGACGGTGAGAAGTGGTTGGATTGTATTAGGGTGACAGCTCAATGGAGAGGATTTACTCGTTCATCATCTCCACAAATATTTCTCGGGTTCCTACCATGTTCCAAGCACTGCCAGCACTGAGGATACAGCACGGAAGAAACAGATGCAACACTCAACCACCTGAGCTCACGTCACGGTCCAGCAGCAAAACACATAAGTGTGCTATGTGTCACAAAGGAACACGCAACAGACAGAGCTGCCCTAGTCAGTACAGAACACTGGAGGAATACAACTTAACCAGGCCAAAGGGTACCCCGGGGGCGGGAGATGGGGAGGGTTGAGAGCCCTGGTGGAGAGAGCTGAATTTGTGGAGTTCCTGGTCACAATGTCTTTAAAGAACCAGACAAACAAGGGTGGCATGTGGCCTTGGGGCAGCCTGGCCATCAGAATGTCTCAGACCACCCAGGACATACCGCTGTCCACTCATAGCCTGCGAACACAGCTGCTTCTGAAGTTTGTATTTGCATGTGTAACCATTTTAGCAACCCACCCCCCTCCCTAACTTTATGGCCCCGGATCCTACCATAGCGACACCAGGTACATGAGCAAAATTGTTGCCCACAACCCGAGGTTACCCAGATCAGGTAAGACTGCTCCCAGCATGTGACATACGCCACCCTTGAGTCACCCCCAGGGTCCTAAAGTAATCCTACCCAGATCCCTGCAGTTAATGGGTCTTCAGGTAATTAAATCCTAATCTTTAAATTGCTCATACAGACCCTGGATTTCACTTGCCAGTTGCAGATACAAAAGTCTGACTACTCAAAAAGTTGCTTTTAAGGAAAGGTCTTTCATCTGCAAGATTCATAAAACTCATTAGCATGCTCAAAACCTCGCAGATAAAAGGCAGAGTCAAAATATAAATGGAAATGGAGCAGGATTCCTCTGCTGTTTGGTCTGACTGCAGGCCCGCCCCTAACGTTTGCAGGGCTCAAGGCAAAAGTGAAGGCGGAGGCCCACACGCTGCATGTCTAAACACTTAAAAGATCAAGGTAAGAGACTCTTAAAATGTGGCGTAGCCTCCTCCTTTAACAATTACCCCTTCATAACGATCTGGATGGCCACAACCCCCAGTCCGCAACCTGTCTCACTTTCTTCCTAATGAGGCTTCATCCTGCACTGAAATGAGTCCCAGGCAAAGGCAAGTGGACACCCTAGCCCACACATCCAAGCCCCAAATAGTCCCCCATGGGCCACACCTCATGTCTAACGGTCCGCCTTCTGGATAATGGATGCCAGAAATAGCACAGACTCCCGGAAGCTGACTCAGAGCCATTGGGTAGGGAATTCCAGGATCCCAGTTATCTGGAGTATGGTCTGGAAGGGCCAGTTCAGGGCACTGGGTGGGCACAACCCATTAGTCTCCCCATCTTATGGGGAAGGGGAAAACTGGGGGAGGGCCCATAATCTTTGGTTGGATTGAAGTTACTTCCTGCTGATTGTTAACAGAAACTGGAAGCATGGGGGCATCCAACCTTTAGTTAGGTCACTGGTCCTGCTGAAGTGCCAGAGGGGAAAGCGGGTCTCGATCAATCTAAGAGGGTTAGATTAAGACAATCTAAGACAGTCTGCTGGATCCAGGGTTGATCCAGCAGACTGTCCTTCCCAAACAAATTGTAAGAAACAATCTGCTATTGATAAAGGGAATGCCTAAGACTCCGAATAATCTCTATACAAAGTAAAAGCAAAGAAAGTACCTCACTGGCATGAGAAGTTCCTTCTTCGAGGCTGTTATTTTACTTCCCATGGTGGCAGCTGGGTACATATCAGTGTCCTGCTCCTGGTCAGGTCCCATTGTCCCATCACTGTCGAGTTCTGGGTGAGGAGTCACCAGGAGACCTACTTGATAAGCCAACAGCTATGGACACACGTGCACGCGCACACACATACACATACACACACCACGCCACACATATTTCTACAGGAAGGAAGGGTAGAGAACAGAGCCTCTGACTGAAGACAAGCAGCCTTTCCACGGATATAGTGCAGCACACGGTTCCATTTATGAATCGTTCATTCATTCATTCAAGCAACAAATACTCAGGGAGAGTCTAGTAGACGCCAGACACTGCACGGTGCTGGCATTGCCCATCACGGGGCTAGGCATTGGGCAAACTAAACCCTGTCTCTGCCCTCTGACTTCCAACCTAGCTAAGAAGAGAAAGCCACGCACTCGTGATTTTCAAAACGAGTTGAAATAAAGAATGAATTGTACGGACAGATCTTGACCACTGCTTGACTTCGCAGGTCAGGGAGGGAGGCAGGATCCCCGTCTTACAGGGGCTGATGGTCTCTGTAAGGTGACAATACCAGTCGGGACCATGATGGAGACACGCTGGGCGGCCATGGGCCAGGATCTATGAACTAAAGAAAGGCCTGGGGTGCTTGAGGACTGAGTCATATTTTTTGTTTTCACAATGTCGTCCACACATTTCTTCCCAGCCTCTCACACAGCCAGGGTCTGAATTTATAAGACGACCAGCTCAGTCACGAGCCTTTTGAGACCATAGGACCAGTGCCTGTGTAGACATCTGTATGAATCCCTTTCATTGTTTTTCACCCATGGACCTTGGTTTCTCAAAATTTGATCCAGGCAAATTTTTATCTTCCTCTTTTCACAGTAATAACTCACTTTCCTCTTTTTTTATTTATGGCATATATAGCTCAGGACTCAAGGCTTCTGTGTGTTTGCTAACAAGTGTCTCCTTGCTCAGTTTACATAATTTTGATTGCCAGTGAGGAAAGTTTGTATGCAGTGATCTACCAGGAGCAAGATTCTGATACTCTCAGAGATGGTACCAGACCATGGTGAGTCCTTGACTCAGTGGTCAGAGTCAGGAATAGTCAGGGAACAAGCTCCCGGGCTCGTCCCTAAAGTGCGGAATTCCTCTGAAGTGTTTTAAACAAGATTTAAACAATCTTCGTAGCTTGAAAACCAGGAATTTCATCAAGGAGAGTTCATTTCTACCATCTACTATGCTGATTAACAAACTACTACTTTCACCAATGGAAACCTCTGGAAATGTTAATTAGCAGCATCTGGTGTGGATCAGAAATATGGATACTAACTGAAGCAATTGTAGTCGTTATCTCTGGAGTGTGGCCTTTCGGATAAAATGTTAGGTGATCACCTTGAAGTGAGAATTCCTGATTAGGGAATTGACAGCCCCTGGAGTGTAGGTTAAAAATGTACACATTCCTATCACATTCTCTCTATGAAAGCGTTTTAAAGAAAATTACAGACATTATCATGCTGCCCACACGAAGCTCTCATTCATTCTGTGTTCTAAGTATAACCGTCCGGGGGGGAAAGGAGCAGGAGACACATTTTCTAAGGAAGACAGTCTATCCTGGGCAATAAAAGCCCCGTTGTTGTTTTCTATCTCCATGTAACTTATTTCTCAACTGTTTGCTGGAAGCTTTCCAGAGTCCTCCTGGGTTTCGTGTGCACATGCACCGTGATGCTAGGTTTTGCGGAAGAGGGGTGGAGAGGTGGGCGTCCCAGGAACACTAAACTTTCAGCCTTGACCGTCCTTCCGAGAAACGGAGGGGATTTTTAAAGACTACAGAGTGGGACCTGGAGCAGGTACAGATACTCTCCCTTCTCTGCAGACCTGATTCCCAACTAGGTTCCAGCCTCCCTTCTTTTTTTTTTTTTTTTTTTAACATCTTTATTGGAGTATAATTGCTTTACAATGGTGTGTTAGTTTGTGCTTTTTAACAGTAAATCAGCTATACATATACATATATCCCTATATCTCCTCCCTCTTGCGTCTCCCTCCCACCCTCCCTATCCCAGCCCTCTAGGTGGTCACAAAGCACCGAGCTGATCTCCCTGTGCCATGCGGCTGCTTCCCACTAGCTATCTATTTTACATTTGGTAGGGTATATATGTCCGTGCCACTCTGTCACTTCGTCCCAGCTTACCCTTCCCACTCCCCATGGCCTCAAGTCCATTCTCTATGTCTGTGTCTTTATTCCTGTCCTGCCCCTAGGTTCTTCAAAACCTTTTTTTTTAGATTCCATATATATGTGTTAGCATACGGTATTTGTTTTTCTCTTTCTGACTTACTTCACTCTGTATGACAGTCTCTAGGTCCGTCCACCTCACTACAAATAACTCAATTTCGTTTCTTTTTATGGCTGAGTCATATTCCATTGTATATGTGTGCCACATCTTCTTTATCCATTCATCTGTCGATGGACACCTAGGTTGCTTCCATGTCCTGGCTATTGTAAATGGAGCTGCAATGAATATTGTGGTACATGACTCTTTTTGAATTATGGTTTGCTCAGGGTATATGCCCAGTAGTGGGATTGCTGGGTCGTATCAGCCTTTCTTTGCAGACCTGATTCCCAACTAGGCTCCAGCCTTGACATTATCCCAACGTTCTGATACCTGCCCTGAAACGTTACTCCTCCCCGCTCTTCTCTCCTGTGTGTGAGATACATCGATAGCACGCTGCCTTTCCCCTTTCCCCCGTACTGAAAGCTTCACTTCGTTAATTCTCACAAATAAGGGCATGAGCAAACTCAAAGCACATGCCTGTTGTTTTCTTTTTTAAGCATCTTTCTTTTTGATGTGGACCATTTTTAAAGTCTTTATTGAACTTGTTACAATACTGCTTCTGTTCTATGTTTTGGTTTTTTGGCCGCAAGGCATGTGGGATCTTAGCTCCCCGACCAGGGATCGAACCCATACCCCCTGCATTGGAAGGAGAAGTCTTAACCACTGGACCACCAGGGAAGTCCCGCACATGCCTGTCATTTGAAATTGGGTGCAAAAAATCTGCCTTCAGCTGAAATGCATTAATTAGCATGGCACGGTTCCTGGAATCAAGTGGAAGGAGAGAGCAGTCCTCCAAGTGAGCTCGCTGACCAGAGGGAGCAGATGCTGGAGAAAGGGTCACGTGATTTTCCAGGGGCAGGTTTCCTCTTTGGATGCCAGGATTTGGAGGCATAGCCATTACCAACCATGGGAGTGTGGCTGATGAAATTAAGGGAGGCATTTTTAAATTCAATTACACCCTCAGTGGAAATGGTCTCACTAATGCTTGGGGAGAGAATTATACCCAGTCCATAAAGCCTAACATTTCTAAACCCAATTTTGCAAATTATTCTAAAGGTTAATTCAAGATCTCTCTTCCAAATGGGAAGTTAAATATGGCCAATGGAAGGAAGACATCCGCAGACTGGCTGAGGGGTTTATCAGCCTGTAAGAGTTTTAATTAATGTAATCACTAATGTTGCATTAACAGTTTAGGGAAGGAAAGTAATTACTCACACATCCACTGTATCAGATGGGAAGATTAGAATTCATTTTCCAAAACGATTAGCATTTTGCCAATTAAAAGAATCCCTTCTCCCTGCCAGCAGCCCTGTGACCTCGCTCACCCGAAGATCATTTAAATGAAACATATTTTGCATCAGAAGATAGAGCAGGAAGAAATGGAGAATTAAGGCTGTGTTTATTCTTGGCGCCTTCTCAGGGCACAGCAAGCGCAGGGGTCTCCGCGAGTTTATAATGTCTCGCTTTATTTGCATACTCATTCACTTCAGTCACTTTGGATTATACCACTGGCTGCTCTGTTACTCTGCAGCAATTAAACAACGGAAAGGCCAGTGGAAGACGAGGCCAAAAGGAAGCAAGGGGAGAGTCTGGGTGGAATGACCAAGCCTAGGGTCCAGGGGTTGGACAAGTGCCAGGACTCACTGTTGCCCCATCCTGAGTGACAGCTGGAACCCGCTATGCCGGTGGGCTTGGGCCATCATGCTGCCCGCAGGGGCTCCCTGAAGTGTGAAGCTGTGTCCCTTGGGCCCTCCTACGGACGGTCCCTGAGTGCTGGGTGTCATCTCCGTGCCAAGACCTTGGCAATATGGTCCCACTGCTCTCCAGCCCTGCTCCTCACCACCTCTGCCAGATCCTCTAGTGACAGCCACTTGGAACTTTTCATTTCTTAAAAATCCCATGGTCTTTCAGACCCAGCTCCTTGGAACCTGTTATTCACCCCATCAGCAAACCTTTTGCCTACTTTGTTAGAGCATCACCCTTCCTGCTTCGCCCAGGGTAACTGGCACTTGGCACTGACTAGAATAGCTACGGCCCCCACTCTGCACACTCAGAGCCCCTCCGGTCCTGCATTTTTGCAGTGTGTTGTATTATCCTAATCACAGTGAGCTACTGAGACAGGACCTGGGACCGTACTCTGCTCAGTATTCTCAGCCTGTGCTGAGGCAGTGCACATGTCAGCTGGTGTATCCATTCTTGTCGAATGGCTTAATGATTGTGGGCATATATTAGCCCTCCCTGCCTCCCCCCAATCAGCCTCATCAAAGCTCAGCCTAGGAGGCCCAGACTGGTCGGATCAGCTAACATCACAAAGGAGGGAACTGAGACATTTGCATACAGGTGGACATTCCCTCTTCACATGTGCTCCTCACTGGTGAAGCACCATTTCCAAAGGGGGCTGACCCTCACTGAGTGCACCTCCTGAGCTTCCTGCTGGTAGGTCTCTGATTGCTTTTAGCCAATGGGGGGCACTGGCAGGAGACTGGAGTCGGGGAAGAAAGGGAGGTCGAGGTGTTTCTTCCTCATGCCCTCCTTACTCTGATTTCACATCTCTGATACTAGCTGCACAGAACAGGATGGAGAAGATGGAAGATGGATCTGGAGAAGGGCAGAGAATAACTAGCCCAGAGGCCATTTCTGAGATGGGAATTTCAGGATATTCCGTCATCATGCATCGGCATTGGACAGGAGGCCCCAGCCAAGTGCTATGCTGGGGTCTCCAGACCCTTCTGGTGGCCTGTGTTCAGCCCAGAGTGCTGCCCAGGTGTGAGGGTCAGCTGACCAGGACCAAGGCAGGCAGCTATGGACTGAGGGGGAAGGCCACCGAAACGCTTCATCCCAAACCGTATCCAAATGGAAATGCCATACTGATGTAATACTTGATGTGGTTATTAAAGCTGTTTGACAGGCACTGTTTCATTTGATCCCCTAACAACCCTATGAAATAAATATTTTGCTGATGGGGCAACTGACTTAATCAAGGCTGCTGGACAAGTAAACAGTGGAACAGACCAAAGTTGGCCAACATCCAGCTGGTGATCTTCCCAGGCTATGATCTATATCGCCTTTAACTGATCTGGGCTCCATTCCCACCTGCACCCCTTATAAGCTGTGTGACCTTGGGCAAGTGACTCAACCTCTCTGTGTCAGTTTCTTCATCTAGAAGACACAGATAACATGTTTCTCTCATGATTGCTGTGACCTAAATGAGGGTGGGGGGCTTCTCAGAGGCTGGGAGAGGGGACAGCATTTGGGGCTTTCCATGAGAAGCCAACACCAGGTCCTCTTGAGCGAAACAGAAGAGGCTGATCTTCTGCCGGGCCTGTTGGGAGGACCTGGGAGGGGTCCTTGCACCTGGCTGGTGGAGTGTATGAGCCTGGGCTACTTGTACAATCCCAGGGGATCCTAGGAATTGGCCCCCCTCCTTCACCCATTGACTAAATGATATCAGCCACCAGCAAGCACGTAGGAACTAAGCCAGATTTAACTTTTTTTAAAAAGTAAGAAAATTGATCTTTTCCATGAGAAATTAAATGAAATAATGACAAAAAATATCTACTTTCCACAGCGCCTAACACTTAGTAGATGCTACATACTAGTTACTTCCCTTCCCCGTATTTAACACTAAAGGCTGAGTCAGACTCACCACTAGCAGGATTCTGGAACACAGCCTTTCCTTCAAGGGGAAGACACTGTCCCCCTTGGGACAGGTGGCTTGGCGGGTGTGCAGGATGGGTGACGACAGGCTGCCCAGTAGCTGCCACGCAGGAGCTACTGGAAGGGCCCTGTAGCTCACCCTCCAGGTCGGCTGGGCTCCCGGCGGAGGGGAGAGTGGGGCGAACAACTCCGGAACAGAGCTAGTCGGGCCCCCAGTGTGTGTATGTGTCCCTGGGTGCTCTACAGAAAGGGAAGCTCGCCAGGCCTCCACTCTCAGCCACTCTCTGAACCCGGGGAGATAGAGACTGGCCGCAACAGTGGTGAGTATGAAAGACAGACCATCACCCATCACGCTGGTCCTCTACATGCTGGGAAGGAACCGAAGCGAGGAGGCAAGTGCCCAAAGGCACCCGAAGTCCAGAGGGGCTTGGAGAGCGAACCTGAGGGCAGCCCAGAGAAGGCTGCCACGTGAACGCCTCATGCCTGGAGCACCCTGAAGACCGGCCACCTCCCCTGCACAGCCCAGACCCCACAGACTAATTAAAGAAAAAAACCTCACAGAATGGGGGAGGGAGCTGGAGGTGGGATTATTGAGGGAAGGGCAGTTGCTGTGTTCAGAGTCATGAGGCGTGAACATGAATCCCGTCTTTCACTTCCCAGCTTTGTAACCTTGGGCATGTTACTACTGAGGACTGTTTCTTCAACTGAAAAACAGGAATCGCAGTCCTCGTGCCAGGGAGGAGCCTTTTCAAAACCATAATTAATTAGATACGTACTAACGTCTGTACCACCTACACGGAGAAACGCGGTGTTTATTTTGCTCACAGCTGTATCTCTAGGGTCTGGTCACGGCAGGTGCTCAGTAAATGCTTACTGATACCTGATCAGAAAGTGTTGTCACAGCTCCTGATGTGTTGAGGGCATTGGTGGGCACGCTGTCGTGAAGAACAAAAGGTCAAGAGAGTCTCAGGGTGGAAGCTGGCTAGTGGTGAGTCCCTGGAAAGCTGTTCTGGAACAGTGAGCCTAAAGCAGGACAGAAGTGTGCCTGGTGGAGCAAAGTCCCAGGAGTCATAGCTCAGGCTCCCTCCCTGGGGACTGTGGTCCAGCTGCACACAATCAGCTCGGGGTCCCATGGTTGCCTTACTACCCAGAAGGGCACCGCAGATAGCACAACCCCTGGCAGTACTGGAAGGACAAATAGGTATTTACCAAAATTTTGTTCTAAAAATAATAGTAATGATAAAATAGAGGGGAAAAAATCCATTGAGTTCCAGTGCCTGCACAAAAATATCAACAGTATCCAAAAAGCACAAAAAAATTAATTTCTTTGTTCTTTATGACTAATGACCATCCATGCAAGTTATTTGAAGGGGAAAATTGCCTATTTGAGTATCTAATTAAAGAATCAGAAAGGCATAAATATTGCATTTTCTTGGACTGAGTTTTCAGAATCTCAACCACCCAAGGCAACCACCATGTCGCTCATTGTTTTAAAGTTTTGGTTTTTTTCTTTAAATATACTAATACATTTGGAAAATCTCTTCTTGCAGGAGGAATCTCTTGAAGGAGCTTCTATTTCCGATTGGGTAAATTTACATTCTATCCTGAAATGAAATGACTTGGAGAAGACTTCAGCATCTAAATCTGGCAAAACATTCAAAACAATGAATTTTGTCTCATTAAAGTATTTGTCAAAACAGATAATAACAAGTGTTGGCAAGGACGTGGAGAAACTGGAACTCTCTTAAAGGGCTGATGGGGATGTAGAACGGTGCTGCCGTTTTGGAAAACAGTCTGGCAGGTCTCATTTTTTTTAAGAAATAGAGCTTTCTCTACCGGTCCGGGAGAGTCTGCTTTCCACATTCTGAACACCGGGGGGGAGTCTCAGCCAGGCTGAGAGTCTGATCTCACCGCCACTAATGCTCTTCTCTTTCGCCTACAGTATGTGTCCGGCCGACGCGCCGTCACCCAGAGCGCCCCGGAGCCCGGCAGCTTCCCCCCTCACCTCCTCCCCCCGCTCCTCCGCCACCACGCCCGCCAGCCCCACCTCCGCCACCACGCCCGCCCTCACCACACCCCACACCAGGAGGCGGGGCTACACGCTGCCCAGGTGACGCCCTGCACGTGCCCCTTGTTCTCCTGCCAGTGGGAAGGCCACCTGGAGGTGCTGGTGCCTCACCTGCGGCAGATGCACAGAGTGGACATCCTGCAGGGCGCCGAGATCGTCTTCCTGGCCACGGACATGCACCTGCCGGCACCGGCCGACTGGATCATCATGCAGTCCTGCCTCGGCCACCACTTTCTGCTGGTGCTTAGGAAACGGGAGAGGCACGCAGGGCACCCCCAGTTCTTCGCCACCATGATGCTCATCGGGACCCCCACCCAGGCCGACTGCTTCACCTATCGCCTGGAGCTCAACAGAAACCACCGGCGTCTCAAGTGGGAGGCCGCCCCCCGGTCTGTCCTGGAGTGCGTGGACTCGGTGATCACTGACGGGGACTGCCTCGTCCTCAACACCTCGCTGGCCCAGCTCTTCTCCGACAACGGCAGCCTCGCCATCGGGATTGCCATCACCGCGGCGACGGAGGTCTGCTCCTCGGAAGCTGAGATGTGACGCAGAGGCCCCGCACGGTCACGTGCAGCCGCTCCTTCCCCGAGGAACTCTGCCTGGGCCCTTGGATGTCCGAAGGCCAGGACTCCAGGCTCCTTTCTATTCTTCTCCCTCCTTCTCTCCTTCCTTCCTTTCTTTTTTTGTCTCAGGTACTTTGTGGTATTTGGTATTTGTCTGCCATGGGCATTATATTACGTAAACATCTTGTGATTCAAGATCTTGGTGTGAGGTTTGTCCTGATTTGTTGGCATAGTTTTATAGAACACTTTTAATCAGATTCAGTCAGAATGGTGATTTCTCGCCACCTTCTCCTTGCAATTCCCTTCTCCGCTGCTTCTAAATTCAGCAAAAGTCACCAAGGTCACAAAGCAGACTCTTGGGGTTGAAAGGAGACTTAGTGTCCAAATCATTTGTTCCTTCTCTTTTTAATCTATTTCAGAGTGAGCTAACTCTGAAATGCGTGCCGACAGCAGATTAGGGAACGGGACCTGGCCAGCTCAGAGGTATGTATTTCAGACCAACTAGACACAAGTCTGCCACCTTCCCAGGAACCTCAGGGGCCACGCTGCCTGGACACAAGGAGATGGCGTCTCCTCCAAAGGCCAGGGCGCCGGGCTGAAGGCACCATCACGCCATGTGTCCTCTGGATTGATCCCGGGGCTCGGGGGGAGCGGGCAGAGGTCGAACCCTCCTTTGGCAGGCTGTTATGAGCTTGCTTTCAGCCCGGGCCATCTTTTCCTGCTCCGAAATCAAAGGCCTCAAGGGTTTGGTGCTTTCTTGAAAATCTCTTTGCCCTCTGTTGAGCAAGTCATGGAAAAGGATGGGCAAGATGCAGGGGAAGAGAAGCAGCCGAAAAAGCGAAGGATAAAATTAATCTCCCACCTCTGCGAGGGCGTTCTCTCCTGAGAGAGCTTTATTATCAAGTTATAAAATCCATCAGTCCTTTCCCTGGCGTGGAGCACTTATGTATCAGGCAAAGAGCCCTCTGTGCTCTTGACGGTTCATAGCCAGAACCACGATTCGGCATCAAACACGAGGAACTTGAAGGGTGCAACCAGGTCCCTCTGACCTGAAGGGCTGTCCCCGTCACTCAGACACCTGAGAGGGTCCTCTTTCCTTCCCTTACTTCTAAACCGCTCCGAGGGCCCCGTTCAGCACACACACGCTGTCACTGGTCAGCATGCATCCGGCGCCCCGTTGCAGTATGAATGAAGAGGCCACGAAAATTCATACTGCCTCCAGGTAGATGGCCTTCTCTTATTCGGCTGTCAGAACAATCTGCCAACCTCTTCTTGTGGAAGTCTCTCGTGTTTTTGAAGAAAGTAAGCATGTTTAGTCGACTTTGTGTCTTCTGATGGAAGCTGAATACCTGTAAGCCTTCCCAGTAGGCCCTCTTCCCCCTCCTTTCTGTCATTTTTGTTCTCCCCTCGGCCAATCCCTGGTTGCAGCAGCTGCATGGGGGCCCCAAACCCCACACGACGCTCACCAGTGGACCTTTCGCCAAGCAGACGTTGCTCTCGGTCCGGTTCCCTCACCTGGCCATCTCGGCTGGGTCCTGGCAGGCCTCCCAGTGAGGATTTAGTTTCGGGCAGCTTTTGCCCTGACTGGCCATCAGCAATCTTTTCTCTGCCAAAAATAATTGATCCAGAAACACAACACCCTTCCCCCAACAACTGGGTAATCCTGCAGCCACCTGAGCTGCCAACCCGCAGCTCCAGCTCTGCAAGGGCAGGGTCAGTCGATAGAGGAGCTCCGAATGCAGCCCCCTCTAGTTACACAGTAACCGCTGGGGCCCGGGATCTGAGGTTGTGTTCTCTAAGAGCCCTAAGGAGACCAGTAAACTTCGTGTCACTGATTGAGGCAAACGCCAGGTGCGCAGTCCCAAGGGAAGAGTTGTAAGCTCCTTTCTCTTAGTGCTGTCAGAACATCCCACAGGGCACCAGCGTCCCCCGCCTAGAACCGCACCGCCGGCCTGGGAACAAGCTGAGGCTGGTTGGTCCACGTGAGGAGAGACTGGCTCCTTACTTTACCCCCAGGCCCTTCCCCAGAACCTAAGACCCCCTTGGCTGTAAGTCTGATGCCTCCAGAAGCTGCATTCCTTCCATGGTTCCTGATTCTCCACCACTTAGAAAACATTTGTGTAGCGTCACAGGTGCCCCAGATAAACAAACAAACGAAACCTCATTAAGAGTATAATTACCATCCACAGGGCCTTAGGGCTCGTGCAGACACCACCTCTGCCTTCCTGTGGTGCCAAGTTAGGAGAGCCCAAATGAGAATAACTTCAGGCTATTAGTAGTGCACACAGGCCTGTATTATGAATAAGTGATCCCAGGTAGGAACGGATATTTTTGGTTCCTAGAAACCTTTAGATTAAAGGGTAGAGGTGTGTTATTTTCATCCATCTATGGTGCTCCCAAGAAGCCCTTCCTCTCTATAGCCATGTGTGAAGAATTGAAGAAAAAGGAGCAAACTAGAAACAATGAACAGGGACTAGAAATTGGTACCAACAAAGTGTGCTGTGTTGAGCTTTAGAGTCACAAAGGGCTCCCTCATCTGAGTCTCTGGCGAATCCTTATCAGCATCCTCAATATACTAAACAAACAGAGGTTCAGAGACATGAAATGACCTTCCCAAAGTCACACACCAAGTGGTTGGGACCACAGCTTGAACCTGGCCCACCGACCGCAAACTTGGTGTTCTTGCCAGAGGAAGACGAACACAGAGCAGTCAGCGTGTTCCCACCTCATCAGTGGACTGGGGTCCCAAGGGTCCACTGGGTCTTGGTTCGGGGAGCAGGGAGAGTCTGAAGTAGCTTTGCTTTTAGAGGCATCTCAGCTAGAAGAACTGGTCAACCTGGAAGCAGGGGGAGGGGTGGGAGGGACTCAGGCCCCTTCCTATATCACATCGCCCACTGCAGGTTCCTCATTTTTAGATTCCCAGGAGTCCGCTCAACGCAGAGCCCTGGGATCTGACTGCCTCATGCACACCCAGGTGCTGACTTGATACCCACCCTCTAAGGAGTACAGTCAGCCCTCTATATCTGCAGGGGACTGGGTCCTCGATACGCCCCACCCCTGGACACCAAAATCCACGGATGCTCGAGTTCCTTATACAAAATGCCATAGTACAATGGGAACCCACAGATGCAGAGGGCCAACTGTATTTGCATTTTAAAAGTAGGCCTAGGGATATATGTGAAAAGAATCTTAAAAAAGAGTGGATCTATGTATATGTATAACAGATTCACTCTGCTGAACACCTACACAACATTTTAAATCAACTATACCCCAATACAAATTACAATTAAAAAATAAAAGTAGGCCTAGGGAGACAGCAGCCCTTAACAGCAAGAAATGAGTTACCAGCATTTGAACTTGAGGCAGGAGGTGTGAAGAGAAGGTCATTCCTGCCCTTGAGGCTGAGCCTGCATAAATGGTCAGTGCAGAATGGAAGTCAGGCCATGCAAAGAAGATTGCCTTTAATTATCCTTCTCTCCATGTACTTGCAGCTGGGCTAGACCCCATCACTACCTGTGGCTATTGTGGACCTTTAAGAAACGGATCAGGTTAATAATAATAATAGTACTCATGGCTACCACTTATTGAGGGTTTACTATGTACCCTAGTGAGCTAAGTACTTTGAGCATATTATCTCATTTAATCCCCATAACAACCTTATGAAGCAGGTACTATTATTTCACCCATGAAGAAACTTAAGCTAAGAGGGATTAGACACTTTGAAGGTCACACAGTAAATGGTACAGCTGCGTCTGGAATTCAGCATGTCTTGCTCCAAAGTCCAGGCTTCAGACCAATACCAACTATGTCATTTCTAGAAATTCATGGACCCAAGGCTCAGAAGGACCAGTCATAAATTCTGAATGGCATAGAGGCCTTTTAGTAGAGTTGTATTAAATGTGCCCTTTCATTTCTTCCCTTTCTCCCTCTTTTCCCAGACCAAGGCAGAACGGTGTGCTAGAGCTGGCTTGTGTAACAGTTGTTAAATTTTTTAGGAATTTTACAAACTGTTAAGCACAGCCACTATTAAAAATTAAATTATATAAATTTACAATTAAATAAGTTCTATTAAAAAGAAGGTAATAAATACTCAGAACTCATCACTTCCTAATTATTTCACTACTCTTTTATTTTCTATGCTCTCAAGATTATTTACCCTGACCATATGTGTGTGGTGAACATACTATATAATGATGTGCTACCAACCCCATGTTTGGTGACATCATGGTAACAGCTTGAAACTGGCCACGGTGGCAGTGTTTACCCCATGGAAATTGTCAATGCTATAAGCCAGGGTGTTTCCCACTTGGAGAACTAGCTGTGAAAACATTTACCAGCATACCACTGCCTGGACAGTTCTGATGCACATGGCAGGGTGGGGAGAGGGGACTTTGGAAGGAGAGACAAGATCCTGGTGGCCACACTGACAGGGATAGAGATAACAGCCAAGCTAGCCAAATAGCAAATTTTCGGGAAAACACAAATTGTTCCGGAGAAGGGAGTCTGAGGCCTCTAAGCAACTTCAAGGGCACTCCCTGCCCTATTCCAGATCCTTCCCTATTGCTGTTAGCGTGGGAAGTTCTATCTGATGACTTTCACGGAAAAATTATGGCTTCACAAAACCAACCTACTGCAATCCCAATCCCAAAAGTAAGACCAAACGCTACAAAATTAGAATCTCCCATTGCTTGTCCTTATAGGTCATTTTTCTTACCTCTGTGCGTAGACCAAAACCTAAAGAAAGATTTTGCTTTGCAATTAGAGATTGGAAATATCCAACATCTGAGAATGACACAGTGGGCAGTAGTTGCAAACATCACATAAAATGTATGACCACAGAAATAGGACCCTCACATCCTCAAAGGTGAAGGACAAAAAAGGGAACAGATCAGGGGATGTTACACGAAGGACAGAGCCTAGCGCTAATCTAGCTACTTCACTGCAACCCAACAAGTAGCCTGTTCACAATCCATAGCCTACCTAGACCAACACTCTTTCCAAATTAAGGGTATGGTTCCCACTAGGATAAAAGTCACAAGGAACTCCAGGCTGAGTGCCCTGTAGCAGGCAGAATCTCCAAGGTCAATAGTGAATCAGTTACTCTGATCCCAGTGGCTTCGACATAAGTGAAAGAAGTGAGGCTTATTGAAGCCTCCACTTGGATGCAATTTCTGGTGGAAGGGGAAGGGATTGTGGACTGGACATCAAAGAATTATGCTTCGATTGAAGTTCAGCTACAAATAGCATCAAGAGTAACGTCTCCTAGTAGATTGTTAGACCTTCAGATTATTTGTTCTGAAGATTTCCTTTAAGAATTGGTGAGCTCCCTAGTGTGTTAACCTGGAGAATGGCCAGCCAAGAAAAACTTCACTTGAAAAGAGATCCAAGAATCTGTCGTAGATAAGCGTTGACTTGTTTCCCCAAAATCAGATTATCACATGGGTTACCTACATGGATTAGGGATTGTGTTTTCCAATATTGTATGAAAATATTTTACCTTGAGTACTGTACTATAAACATTCCCATCCCCTTTTTAACCTTTTTTTAGGGTATTGAGATGAGACAGAGAAAGGAAATCGAGAATCACTTTACTTGATCTGAATTGATGTATATATAATTTTCTAGGCTTTCTTATGATGTTAAAGACAAGAAGCAGCAGCAGATTTAGAATTCTACTTTATCTCTATTCTGTCTCCCATGAAAAAATGTCATTAAATTGCATTTGATATTGTTTCCTTGAACCTTTGGAGTTGTTGGTTGTTGTTGGGATTTTCTTCTCTCCATAGGCTACTGTGCGACGTGAGGGAATAGAAATGAAACAGTGCAATTATCAGAAATTCACCAGCTGCCACGTTTGACTTATGTTTCATTATCTTCCTCCCCTTTTCATTTTTGCCTCCATTTTAAAGTCATAATTGGATGTAAGGGAGGAAGTACGGCTGAAGGTGAATAAACGCTGTGGCAGCTAATTTGCCCTCAGTACTATTTCAGCATTTGGTGCTACCCTGAGAAGAGAGACCAAAGCCTCCCTCACTGGCCTTCACTGCCCACCCCCCTCCTCCCAGCGCCCCTTATCTCAGCTCTCCCCTGCCTCTGCCTGACAACAGTATCCCTGAAATTTACTTCTGGGCCTATCAGATCAGTTGTCAAGGGAGCCTTCATGGTTTAATTCTTTACTTTCAGGCCACTGTTAGTTACTCGCAAGATCAAGATTGAGCAAGAGTTTTAATCCTATTGCCTGTCAAGTCATCTTAACCTCTATCTTCTTCCCTACGTTCTTAGTCCCAGAACCTGTTTTCTGCTCTCACAAAGGGTTTATAGAAAGCGCCTTGAATTGATCTGAGTGATCAAAACTGACCACAGGGTCAGCATGAATATTCATGAGCCGGGTTACTTTTCAGGCCACGGCCTTTCTTGGGACAGTTCTGCACACCATGGTGTCCCAAACACTTGCCCTTGCCCTAAAAATACCCTCAGAGATGCACAGTAAGGTTGCTGAGTGCCAGAGAGACACTCCACTGAAAGAAGGGGGAAACTCACCCATCGGAAAGTCAGCGGGGGAGGGAGGCCCACCCCGAACCCACTCTGGGATGCGAGGTTAGTTCTCAGACTTGAGCGTGCTTAAGAATGATCAACAGAACTTGATTTCTGGGCCCTAGAAACCAGAGATTCTCCTTCAGGAGGTCCAGAGCGGAACCCAGGGTTCTGATTTAACATTCTCCCCCAGAGGGTTCTGCTGGAGGTACGTGGCTGAGGGTTAGATTCTCGAATCCAGAACCGAGCACACTGGTGCCAACAGGGGCCACAGGAGACAATACAGGAGCAGATAAAGCCACATGAAGAAGAGAGCCGGTCTTTCCGCGGGAGGACGGAAGGCAGGAAAGGAGGTGACGGGAAGCGATCACAGTTACCTTCAGATGGAGAAGCAGGAAACACTTAAATGGAGTCCAAAAAGGAGAGCAGAGGGGAATTGGGTAGGGGTTCCCTGTAACCGAGTGGCAGAGGGAACTCTATTCTCCTGTCATTTGGGGGCAGAGATGGTAGGTACAGAGGAGTGAGAGAAGGCTGCGCACGCAGGATGCCGGAGCCGTGACCAGGGCTGGCAGACGGGAGCCAGCGTGGAAGGGTCCTCAGCGTTGCGTGTCACGCAGTGACAATCCCGGCAGCCTGGTGCTGACGAAGGGACTGTGTAAATCTTCCCCAGGAGCACAGAAGGGGCTTATCTTGTAAATCCCTGCCAGGTTGGGATGGTAATCCATATTTAAATCTCTGCCCCCAGCCCTGACAGGGAGATACCTCGCAAATCCCCAGGGAGGCATTTACTTATCCTGCAAATCTCCCCAGGATGCCTGAACAGGGGTCACTGTTTCAGGGACCTCTGTAGGGAATGTAAATTATCAGGCCACTTTTGGCAGCCACTCAGAGCTAAGCCCCATGTAAGCCTTGCCTACGGGGCGAGAGAAAAGGAAATCACTGAACTAGTTTCTTACTAGCCTAGAGGTAGACAAGATAAACTCTGTACACCCTCTGTAAGGGGGCCATTGGGAAAAGCATCTATTAAGGATAAAGCTGGGGGCATGCATTACCACCCATCCATGAGGTAGTTCAATCTTCCCTTCTCTCTGCCTCTTCCTAGGTTCCAAATCAACTTTTGTTAATACACAGAGATAGACATTTCTTGATTTTTACATCTGACTTGACACATAATCCTGGCAATTACAGAGTTAAAAAACAAAACACAATCAAACAGGAAATCAAGCACCCCAATACATCGAAATGTTAGGGAATCGTTGACGGAAACCGCTCGCCTTGGCCAGGCATGGTGATAACCGCTTGAAAGACCTCATCAGGAGGTCGCGATGAAGAATGCAGTGTTGCTGAGGAAAGCTAACGAGGAGAATTCGGGAGGGGCCGAAAGGAGGAGGGAGAAGACAACATGCCTTGCCAACCTCCAGAAACCATCACGCTCGATCCATCTTGGCTGAGAGATGCACGCGCCACCGGGAAGGACCCTGAATCAGACCAGCTACGGGCCAAGCAAGATGATTGGCCAGAGACAACCCGGAAACTAACCCCATTACCATAAAACCCGAGACTGGGAGCCGCGTGGAGAGCAGTTCTCCTGGGTTCCCTTACCCTGCTGCTCTCCGCTCGGGTACCCCTTCCCAATAAAATCTTTTGCTTTATCAGTACGTGTGCCTCCTCGGACAATCCATTTCCAAGTGTTTGACAAGAGCCCACTCTCAGGCCCGGGAAGGGGTCGCCCTTCCTGCAACAGATATGCTTCCAGATCATTCAGAAGGTGAGCCCACCACCTACCTTGTGGTCCTGCTTCCTGCAAACAATGACAGAAGGTCGAGGTCAGTCAGCAAAACTCAAGGAAGGTCTCCTGAAACTCTGGGTCCATCCCCTAAACATTCAGATCTGCATCTTCACAAACCCGGGAAAGGTGCTCTGTAAAAAAAGAGAATCAGGAAAACCACTGTCACTGGGGCTGGTTTAGTGATGCGGCCACATTCCGAGGGCGAGGCTCAGTTGGGGAATGGGCTCTAGAGGGGAGAGGGCAGAGGATAAGCCTGCATAGTAAATAAAATAAAAAGTATTTTTATTTGCTAAATCTGGCAAACCTAGGAGGAAAGAGTCCATAAAGTGCATTTGTTTTATTGTGGGTGCAGGTTACTATCCACAGCAGGCCCTCAGGGGCAGTGTCCCCATCTTGCTAATTCTGCCCCTAATCTGGGGAGCCAAGTGTGTGGCCGATTCTCTCCGGCCACAGGGCTGGTGGAGCTGTATTCCCTAGGCCCCGCTGCCGCATCCACGGTGGGCTGTTCTCTGGGTGGGCTCTGGTGGGCTGGAACTTGGCCTCTGCTTCTTAACAAGCCCAGGATGGCTTGAGATCCCAGAGTCTCAGGGGCACTTGGGCACAGGGAAGCCATGGCAATTTAGAAACAGTCGCAATGTGCCATTAAGAAGAGTGCTTCAGCGGGCTTCCCTGGTGGCGCAGTGGTTGAGAATCTGCCTGCCAATGCAGGGGACACAGGTTCAAGCCCTGGTCCGGGAAGATCCCACATACCGCAGAGCAACTGGGCCCGTGAGCCACAACTACTGAGCCTGCGCGTCTGGAGCCTGTGCTCTGCAACAAGAGAGGCCGCGATAGTGAGAGGCCCGCGCACTGCGATGAAGAGTGGCCCCCGCTCGCTGCAACTAGAGAAAGCCCTCGCACAGAAACGAAGACCCAACACAGCCAAAAATAAATAAATAAATAAATAAATTTATTAAAAAAAAAAAAAAAAAAAGAAGAGTGCTTCAGGACAGGAGGTAGGAGTGCCTTCAGCCTAAGCAACAAAATATTACTGAATGCCTATGCTATGTTGGGCTTGCTGGAGGATACAAAGGGAAAAGAAGGTCTGGTCCCTGCCCTCAGGAACGTCTTAGTGGACTCAAGGAGCCAAAATAAATGCATTTAAATGTGCATCAAGCAACTGTCAAATGGTCCAGCAGCTCCTAAGCAGCAGCCCAGCAGCACTGGTTGGGTTGGATTACATGCATCCACAGATTTGGCCAGAAGGAGACAATGAGCCCAAATGGGTTTAGACGATGTACTGTTCACAGTGAGAAGAACATTTTAGTCCCGGTTCCCTGAGCCCCAACTCCAAAAGAACAATGAACAGGTGTTGACTGTGCACAGAGTGGGGATGCATTCGGGGGAGGAACCCTGAGATCAGGAGACTCTGATCTTATACGGGGTTGCTAGCAAACCTGCCCATCCTCCTTTCTGGAGAGAGAGATTATTTTTATTACTCTGGAATATAAGCAAATCTCTCTGAGGAGGGAATACCTCTATTTTTTACTACCCAGGAATGTAAATAAATTTGTTCTAGAAGGAGTCACTGCCTCCAGGCTTACACTGATATTCCTAAAAAGATAGTTCTAGAGCAAACAGCATCTTCATGCCTACACGAGTAGAAACACACAGCCTTAGATAATAAAGAGCTAATGAAGTGATTAAGACTTTAACTGGGGCTTCCCTGGTGGCACAGTGGTTGAGAATCCGCCTGCCAATGCAGGGGACACGGGTTCGAGCCCCGGTCCGGGAAGATCCCACATGCCACAGAGCAACTAAGCCCGTGCGCCACAGCTACTGAGCCTGCGCTCTACAGCCCGCGAGCCACAACTACTGAGCCCGCGTGCCACAACTACTGAAGCCCGCGCGCCTAGAGCCCGTGCTCTGCAACAAGAGAAGCCACCGCAGTGAGTAGCCCCCGCTCACCACAACTAGAGAAAGTCCGCGTGCAGCAACGAAGACTCAATGCAGCCAAAAATAAAATAAAATAATAAATAAATAAACTTAAAAAAAAAAGACTTTAACTGACATGGTTTGAGGAGGAACTTGATAGAAGCTTATATGATTTAAAAAAATGCTTCATGGAGGAAGAAGAACTTGACGTTGTCCCTGAAGAACTTGTAAATAATGTCCAGGACTCCAGCCCATTCTATCTGCTAGGACAAGGGCTGGCCAGATAATAAATATTTTAGGTTTTGCAGACTGTATGCCCTCTACGGCAACTATTTAATTCTGCCATTGTGGTGTGGAAGCAGCCTCAGACAATACATGAATGAATGAGTGTGCTGTGCTCCAATAAAACATTACTTACAAAAGCAGGCAGCAGACTGGATTTGTCTGATGGGCTACAGTTTGTCAACTCCTGCACTGGAATACACAACAATGAACTTTAACACAGATGCAAGGGGATGATCAAATGCTGGAAATGGCAGAAAGGATTCATGCAATGGGAAGAGAGCTGGATGAAGAAGCACTGAATAATGAAGAGAGTAAGAGAGGAAACATCTAGATTAGGTAATTCCTAGGGTCCTTTATCACTCTGAGATTCCATAATTGTTTAGGGTCTTGGTAGAGTAACTATAAACTCTACAGGCATTTTGAGTTTTCTTCCAGATATAAGAATGAAGTTAGAGTCCTATTAGAATCTTAATCTATATATTCACCTCCAAAATTCTAGAAGAGCTAGAGATTCTAGAAGGCCACAGAGAGCCTTCCTCATGATAGCTCCTAGGTTCTCTGAAATAAATGATAAAGGGGACTTTGAGTCTGATGGTCAGTGACCTGTCCAAAACACCAGGATTACTGCTTCATTATAACAACGAGGGGGAATCCTTCAAGTAACTTCCCGGAAGCAGAGGACAATCAAAATACAAGGGTGCTGTCTTGGGAAATCCAGGTTGTCATAAGACATAAAGACTTTGGAATATAAGACTATCTAGTGCCACTCAAATACTTTCTTTCCCAGTGTTTTAAGATGCCCAGGATTTGTTTTAATCAGATATGATAAGATGGTAGACACAGAGACAACTACCTTTGAAAGAAAAGCTTATTACTTATAATTCCCCAGAGGAGGGGGGACCCACCATGCCACACAGAGCCACACAAGGAAGCACCAGGGTTGATCAGGAGGCAGGAGTGAGGGGAAAGCGTCATGGGCAAAAGCCATTTTTGGTACTTTTCTTGAGAAGGAATGGGTGAGGCAGAGGAAACACTGAGCAGGTTTAGAATTAGGTATTTGAATCTCAGTGGCCTCTGGGCTGCAAGGATGGTCTCTCATTTGTTGGACACTTGGCCCCTGGGGTGATTTAGGTGGGGGGGGCCTGATAAAAGGAGGAGGGTAGGGGTGTGGATTCAGGATTGGTTGGTTTGCATATCAAGGGCCTGCTCTCAGGCAAGTTGTTTGCTCTCTCTAGGAATTATCTATCTAACCTTAGGAGGGGCTGTCCCTCTTCTGGGTCCTCAAGGCCCCAGGATGTCAAAACATCATAAAAAATAAAAAATAAAACACATGATTAATACAATTTTCCAGGCCCTGGAAAATTTTGTTCTAAATGTCTGGACAGAAGAATCTATAGACTAAAAGAGTTTTAATTCCTTGGAGAAGGTCATGTGGGCTGAAAGAATTGTCATCTTTTTGAAAATTCTCCCTTCACACTTGGGTGGCTACAGTACCAGCTGTGGAGTGAGGCCCAAACTAAGGCAGTGGGAGCAGCAGAGCTTAGAGACTGACAACAGCCTTGCAGGAGAACAGCAGTTCATAAGGAAAAGGTGTTCAGCCTAGGTGAACGGTGCCCTCTGGAGTTGTGCAGTGCACCACCTGCACAGCTGTACACCAGAGGCCTGAGTGTGAACCACCCAGGACACACAGGAATGGGAGAGTATATCAGTCAAGATTTTTAGTTGTGGACCATAAAATCTACTGCAGCTAGTTTAAGCAGAAAATACATGAGGTAGTTCACAGGCAGGCCAGAGAGTCACAAAGTCAGGGACAGAGTAGCCAGAGAAAACACCCAGCCACTGCACAGAATTCTTCCAGCAGAAATACCACTGTGTTGACTTCTGCTTCTCGATACCTTGATGCTAGGAGGCCAGATGCTAGGGTCAGAAACTCTGCCACAGCTGCTTCAGAAGAGTGAAGGCACCCCAAAGCAGAATACGGCACCCCAAAATGTGACTACAGGAGTTCAGGACATGCCACCCCAAAATATGCCACTTTGGTACATTGATTATTTTGAGCCCTAGGCACTTGGAGAATCCCAAACATTGTACAAGGAAAGGCTTTCTCTGAACTCCCCTTATCTGCTTAAAGACAGATCCTCCAGAAGGAACTCAACTGTCATAAATCCCCTGCCCGGGAGTTTCATCAACCAGGGAAGATGGACTCATCAGAGGAGAGAGAACTAGATGTCGGCACCACACTCAGACAAACTTTGTCACAAACTACCACGCCTCCCATCTGTTCTTCTAAGCGTCCATTCATCGTTCCTAAAAGTCAATTTCTCCCCCTCCCGCCGCAAAGGCCTACACCCCCCTCTCCCTGTCCCTATTAAGATGGTTTTTAAGCCTGAATTCTAAGCCACCTCTCTGAGTTACTCATTTTTCCTGGGTGTCTCCCATGTACACATGAGGTGTACATGTTAATAAACTGATGTTTGTTTTTCTCTTGTCCATCTGTGTTTTATTACAGGGGTCTCAGCTAAGAACTCAGAAGGGTAGAGGGAAAGTATTTTTCCTCCCCTACAAGGGCCAGATATCCCTGCCACTGTGCTTGCCAGGAGATCGAATCCCTAAATCATATGAGGAGTTCTAAATGCCAGGGAAACTAGGCAGAATTGGTCTTAGCTTTCAGGCTCTCTAAGTTCCAGAAATCAAACTGAAAGGGACCGGAATCTGTACTACACAAGTCAACTTACACTACCTGTCACAGTAAAGAATGAGAGGCTTAGAGTTCCAGGAACACAACTGGGGATTCAAAGCAGCTACCACTGGGCTGATCGCCTGAGTTCTGGCTTGTGTCAGTGCCGGTGTGGGCTGGGAAACAAGGGGTGAATAATCTGAAGTAAGAAGCACCAAAATCCTTGAAGTAGACTGCATTTTGCCAATAGACCTATTCCTGAAACAACGAACTAAGTGCCACATATAATATTTACTACTTAAAGGACCCCATTGTGCATCCTCTGCAAAGTGAATAACTGTACTTCTATATTTCTCTCACGCGAAGCTGGATTTAATATATTGAGCTTTCTTATATCAAGGTATACTATCCCCTTGGAGCCTTTAAAAGAACGGAACATCACAAATCTCATGAAAGGAGGCCATAAAGAGTCACAGTTTTGACATAACAGGCATGACATAACTGCAAAATGGAAACTGGCAGTTGGCAGTGCCGCCGTTAAGCTCCCTGCCTTCCAAATTACGAGCTGGAACTCATCAGCTTGGACACGGAGGAAACGATCTGTGTGATCCTAATACCTGGCTGTGCCCACTTAGTAGCTAAAGTCCTCAGAGTATCAACTCGAACGCAGATCCTGGGTCCCACGTTCACATGTGTGCTATAAATACTCACTCAGGTGCTGGATGGGAGGCATAGGTACTTAACGCTCTCATAAAAAGCAGCACGCAGATGGTAATTAATGCCTCACACTGTCCCCAACACGCAAAGCAGATTTGCTACAGTGGCAGCAACTCTGATTTCTGATTTCTTTTTTTTTTTAATTTTTGCCCAGACAGCCGGAGGCCAAAAGCTGTGCATTATGAAAGCTTTCTCTGCCAGTTCCCTCAAATCTCAGCGCATAATGGAGATTGGTTCTCCTTAATAGATTCATGTACTCCTTCCCCAGTGCCTTGTCAAATAATAGCACAGTCCAAGCAATAAGAGAGGAGTCCACACTTACAGCCGGCTCATAAGTGCAACAGTGGGGAGGGGGCTTGTTTATTACCCTGTCTGGAGCAGAATCAAATTATTTATGGACCATTTAGATGCAAATGTATCATTCATTTAGCAAACACGCTGCATATGCAGACCGTTTAGCCAAACAATGGATCTATAAGGACATCCCCCACTAATCTTCGAATATCAACTGTGCCTTTTCAAAGGGGATTTGGATTTTCTCTGAATTGATCAAACTTGACAAGTAATTTCTACCTAATGATCTGGCTAGGCTCTTCTCTCTTCACCGTCTGTAGGTGAGAAATCCTATTGTTTGCTAGTGACGAGGTAATGCAAAACGCTACAGACGCAAAGTTAAGGAAGAGGAAGAGGTGTTTGTGCCCAGGACTAGGTCATCGCAGAAAATAAAACCTTTCTGCAGGATCTGTTTTGTTTGGTTGCCTTGAAATGACAAAACCTTTCCATTCGACACATGCCCCATCCCCCAATCAATTTACGCTTCCTGAGCTGTTTCAGGAGAGGAAGCTGTGAAGAAACCTAAGCCATCTTTGTACAAAGGGAGACAGTATTCTCGCACACCGGCTCACAAGACCGCCTCAGTCCCTGCCTGGGAATTGTAAACCAGCCACTGCTGTTCCAACAACTCTCAGAATCAATGAAAACCACATTAGGGAAAAAGACACCAAATTTGAAAACTCTCCTCGTCCTGGAGTTTATTATCGAAACACCAGCTTGATTCAGTTGTAGTAAACAATTGGGTGAATAGGAGAAGACCAAGGTAATAAGCCCAGCAGGTCAGAGATGTAAAATGGGATTAGAAGAATTTTTCTACCGAGGGCTCGAAGGGAGGGGCTAGGGGGCTGTGTTGCCTTTGAATGAGCTCAAAGGTCAGCCTCTACGTATTCTAATCTCATGACTAAAACCTACGTGAGTTTCTGTCCTGGTACCAGGCAGGTGACCTTTAAAAAAAAAAAATCACATTTTTCTTTGTCCATGTCCAAATGGAAAAATACTTGTGATTTGCCCACTGTCTCTTCAAGGAGCCTTAGCCCCACAGAATCTCCTACCAATCCCAGGAGATCCTTTGGCTTGGTCATTAGAAAACAATAATTAAATTGCCAACACATCCTTTAACTACCCTCCGTTTTACTGGAAGGCCAGTCAACGCCTAGATTCAACTGACAATGATAAAGTGGTAATGATGTGTACCAGGAACATGGGGCCAGATGCCTTTGAAATTTTTTTAAGGAAAAAAAAAAAAAAAAAAAGCCTTGATATTGTTTTTTATTAATTCAACAAATTTTATAAAATGCTGGCTAGGGTATAATTCTCCAAATGCTAAATAGAACACATGCCAAATGAATAGTAAGTCCCCTTATCTATCCCACCCACCCCTAACACTAGACACACACCCACACACACACACACACACAAACACACACACTCTCTGTATCCAAACTAGTTTCCCACTCACCACTCCTTGCAACAATTCTTAAAACCTGCTGCTTTACTTCCTTAACCGCTAATGTCATCCGTTATCTGTGTTCTAGCTTCATCCCTCACTGCTGTAACTACCTCGGCTCTCTCACATCACAAGCTACTGCTTTATTGCCAAATTCAGTGACCTCTTGTTTTAGAGGGAGCGCTCATGGATTTCCGGGAAATTCCTGAGCCCTACCCAGAGAGGTCCACTGCGCGTCTCACACCCAGCCTTTTCCCAAAGTCAATGCTGACCTGCTTCCTCTACCTGCAAGGGAGCCACCCCACCAAACCTTCCATTCTTGAGTTCCCTCCTCCCAGTCACCTAGACTAGAAAGCCAGAGGCATCGTAACACCTTCCCTTATCCCTCCCCTGGCTTTTCCAGTCTACCCTGGTATCCACTGATTCTTCCCCTACATCACTGGCTCTCCAAGAATTGTCCTGCACTTCAGAAAACCCCTCCAGGTATTCAAATCGCTTGTAAAGAGCTCCACTTCACATCATGTTGTATTTGTGGTTGTCACCTCCACAGTGATTTTAGTGTGGGTGAGAATATCCGACTACTTCATACTGAAATGCATGCCATTGGATTACAAATGACTTTCTTGGTGTCTCTCCTTTATACTACACTTAGTGTATTACAATTTCTGAAATTATGAGAGTAGGTTGGTTAGATTATTTGTGAGCTTCATTTCAGGCGAGGTTGGTAAACACCTCTCTCTTGTAGAGCTAGTATTTAATCTTTCCTTTCCAGGCCCACTGGTCCTTTCCAATTGCTTAGCCAGATACTAAAATTTTCATCCGTCCCCTACCCCATCGTATGTCCAACTTCTTGCCTCTCCAATCCTCCCTCTGATCAGATAGGTGATCATTATATAGCACACGTCAGACTGTGTCACTACCCTCCTTCAATACCTCCCCACTGTCTCGAGAGGCAATTCTAACTCTTGAACACAGAGTGTAAAGCTATCATGAGGGGGTCACTGCCACATCTCATGCTGTGTCCCTCCACACGTTCTATGCTTCCGACACTGGGGTGTGTTGACTCCCCTGGTCCTTCACTTATGCTGTTCTCTCCGCTTCAACTGCCTATCCCTCCTCCAAGCATCAGTACAAGAGTCACCCCTCAGCAAAACCTTCCCTGCCCCCAGGTCCCCCACTCCTCTAAGCACGTTACTTAAACCCATTAGAGCACGCAGTTCTTCCCTGCACCATGGTTCTGGTGATTACATACCTCTCCCCTAAGGTGTGGTCCCCCGAGCCAGGACTGTCTCATTTACCTCTGTAGCCCTTCTGATATAGTGTATGCTCGAGAAATACTTCTTGAGTTCAGTTGAAATAGCAAGTCCTGCCAGAGCTAGAAGCATTTTTGGACAAAGATCATCAGTTGGGCAAGACCCAGGGGAGGAAAGTGTGCATAGCCCTATTAACAAGGCTAAATGCAGGGCTTAGAGCCCCCCAGGAAAAGCCTCAGATATTTCCTTCCTGTTATTTTAATTGAAATTAAAGGCACATGTCAATAAATTAATAAGGAATAAATGCAGCATTTTCTTGGGACTTCCCTGGTGGTCCACTGGGTAGGACTCCGAGCTCCCAATGCAGGGGGCCTGGGTTCAATCCCTGGTCGGGGAACTAGATCCCACATGCATGCCGCAAATAAGAGTCCACATGCCGCAACTAAGAAGCCATCATGCCACAACTAAGAAGTCCGCATGCCAAAACCAAAGAACCTGCATGCCGCAACTAAAGATCCCACATGCCGCAATGAAGATCCTGCCTGCTGCAACTAAGACCTGGCACAGCCAAAATAAATAATAAATACAATAAATAAATAAGTAAATAAATATTTTTTTAAATGTAGCATTTTCTTAAAAGCCCATACTATCAGAACTTCCCTGGTGGCACAGTGGTTAAGAATCCGCCGCCAATGCAGGGGACACGGGCTCGAGCCCTGGTCTGGGAAGATCCCACATGCCGTGGAGCAACTAAGCCCATGCACCACAACTACTGAGCCTGTGCTCTAGAGCCCAAGAGCCACAACTACTGAGCCTGCATGCCACAACTACTGAAACCATCACACTTAGAGCCCGTGCTCCGCATCAAGAGAAGCCACTGCAATGAGAAGCCCGCGCACCGCAATGAAGACCCAATGCAGCCAAAAATTAATTAATTAATTAATTTTTTAAAAATTAAAAAAAAAAAAAGCCCATACTGTCAGGCCAGCTCGACTTCCAGAGCTCTGCTCCATAGCAACCCACCACCATCACCGTTTCTGCCCCAGAAGCCCCTCCCGGTGGTGCTGTTGGAGTTGGCGTGACTCTCCCGCCACTGCTCTTCCAGCCAAGCATGGAATCCACGCTCCTCACTCAGTGGTGGGCTTTGGGCCGATGGGGGAAACACTCCGTGCAGTCAGGTCTAAGCAACACTGAGGCACACGCATCTGCAGTGCCCAGCACGCAGCTCTGTCGTGTGCCCCCGCGTGGACCTCCACGGCCACCCAACCCTGGTCTGGATCCTTCCCCCCACCTGCTATCCCTTCTGTCTCTGTCGTCTCTGTCCACCTGGCCCCCTCTGCCTTCTCCTCACATCACCAGTCTTCCCCTCACTCCATCCTCCTACAGCTCTGACCATCTTTCGGGCTCTGGGACCTGCACGGTGCCCCCTCTCTCTTCAAAGTCTTCATGCTGTTGCTTCTACCTGGAACACTCTCCCTCCTGCCCACTCATCTCCAGTTATCTGGGTAATTCTCACTCTGCCTCGAGCCTCAGGGAGGGCTTTCCTGGCACCTCTGATTTAACGAAAGTCTCGCAGGGCTTTCCTGGCACTTGTAGTGCTTTGCATTTGTCTTCTTGTGTGTGTCTGTTCGCCACAGTATCCCCAGGGCCCAACACAGGGTCTGGCACACAGCAGCAAATCAGTAACTATTTGCTAAATTGAAATGAGCTGCATGACTGCGTGGGTCTTCAGGTTTCAGGGGAATATCTACCACAGACCAGACATTGTTCCCAAAGTGTTGGAGAACAGCTCTGAGCAAGGCGGGCAGAATCTCTGTTGTCAAGGGTCTTACACTGCAATGGGAGGAGACAGATTTTAAAAAGACATAAACAGATGAAAAAGGAACATGATTACTTCCAACAGTGATGTTTTTGAAAAAGTAAAATCCTCCCTTTCTCTATTAACTTGTTCAAGTTGCCAAGGTTGCATACATTCCAACTCCCTTGAAGGCCATGATCACCCAATACCTGCACAATATTAGGGTGATGTCAGTAGGGAAGAAGCAAGACCGACGGCCTAGGGGTTGACAGCCAGGGGGCGGGCCACCTTCCCCCACGCCAGCCTCATCTCTCCTGTCCTCTCTGTGTCTATACCACAGCTCCAGCTCAGGTCCTCTTCGATTCCAGGGATTCACAAGCGTCTCTGTCTCCATTTGCGAACAGGAAGACAGGAACCATCACTTCCTCAACCCTGCACACTGCCCAGCCTACAGTAGGAGCTCAATTAACATTTGCTATCTTTGAAAAAGCTGAATTTGAAGGTTAGTGTGCAAAAGTTTAAGTATGGAGCAAGTTGACTTTTGCAAACTCTGAAAAAATAATTCCACACCTCTTGGCCTTTCTGACAGGATCTACTGGGTCCCTGTCTGCAGAGTTGAGGATTGGCTGCTGTGACATCAGTGCAGTTCTGTTGTCGCTCAGCTATCCTAGCTCTTTGGTCCACTGTGCTCCCTTCTCCAGGCCTATCCCCAGGCCCAGCGCCTATGTTGACAATATGTCCTCTAGGGCCCACCAGGGACATGTTCTCTACTCACGCAGGTTTGAGGATGAGAAGCTGGTGACTCTGCTTCCCCATAAGCAACCACCATTCCTCTATACGTCAGAGCCAAGCCTGGTGGTATGGGGACATCCAGAATGTGAGGCAAGGCAGGAGCACCTTGAGAGCCTAGATAAGCAGGCAAGCAACTTCTCCAGAACATGGCATCAAGTTGTCCTATTTCTCTGCCCCATATGGGAGGAGGGCCACCAGAGGGAAAGGAGAGGGAGACCTCAACCTTAGAGCTATTATTTTCATCAGCTACATCTGCAAGGGATGGGACACATTTACAGCTGCAAAAAGAGGACCAGAGAGACATGGCTGACTGCTCGGCCAATGGTCAGCTCAGGCAGGACAACACGGTCAAGGCCCTGCATTGAAAGTGACAGTAGGTTGGAGAAGACCTTGAAAGCTGGCACAGGGCAGGAATAGGGTGAGGAGAGTGAGGCATTCACTTTGGGAGCAAAATTTAAGGGAGTGCCAAAAATTAGTAATCGAGATAAATAATATTTTAATGCAATATTATTTTAAAAATCAAAATTGATGCCCAAAAATTCCATGCAGAAAAAAATTATCAGTATTATAAATAAAGACCAGATGTGACCCTGAACTTTGTACAACCTTGAGAGTGAGTTCCTCACCTGGTCCAGCCTTGATTAGCTGGGCAAGAGACCTAGTGCCCCACATTTGGTGCAGGGACAAAAGGAGGAGGTGTGGTTCCCACCCTTCATAAACTTACAGGTTTATCCTGGTGAAACTAGGATGCGCTCATAACAGTACAACTGCTTGCTGGGCCAAAGGAAGTTGGAGCAATATTTAGGGAGGATAAAATGTCAATATCGCTCAAAGCCCTTCAAAATTCATATGCACTTTAACACAGCAATTCTGCTTCTAAGACGTTATCTTATGGAAATAATAACAGATATGTGCAAAGACATTCATCACAGCATAGTTTATATGAGAGAACTCTTAGAAGCCTCTTAAATGGCCCAAAATAAGGAATTGATTTTAAAACAATAACGAGATATCCATATAATAAAATATTGGGTTGGCCAAAAAGTTCGTTCAGCTTTTTCCGTAACATCTTATGGAAAAATCCGAATGAATTTTTTGGCCAACCCAATACCATTCTGCCCTTTAAAACAATGCTGTAGAAAAATTGTTGATGACATGAGGAAAAGCTCATGGCACACTGTCAAGTGCGGAAAGTAACTGAATATGTATATATGAAAACCCTTGTTAAAGAGCTAAAAATGATTACCTTTGGGGGCAGTGGGATATATGGTGGTTTATATTATATTCTGTATTATCAACATTTTCTGAAATGAATTGTTCTTATAATCGGATCTCAGCATACTCTATTTTTTAAGAAGCAAGGATCTATTTACAGATTAGTAGAGGCCTGAGAGGAAGGAGACGCATCATTCCAGGGACGGCGATGGGCACAGGCAGTGGGGTTGGCCAGGCTGGCTGGAGCTGGGGACGTGCCCAGCTAAGTATGGTGTCCTCGGAGACACCCATGGAGGAACAGGGGGGCACAGAGCCTGGAGTGGAGTAAAGGTTCACCAGACTCAGAGCAGGAAACAGCTGCCCACGTGGCTGCCAATTCCAGAAAGCCCTGATAATCCTAGATCCTGTACACAAAGGATCCAGTCAACCTGTCCCATCAGAGAAGGAAGGAGCCACGGGCATAATTCAGAGCCGTGATGAAAGTTCCAGCAGCTCCTCTGATTAAAACTGCAAATCCACAATTCTCCACCTAATCCCTTGGTGAAAGGGAAGATTAGCACAAGTCCGCAGCCCTGATAACTCCTACTACCCCTTTAAGTCCCATGTAAAATTTCAGGCATCTCCCTGGAGACCCCAAGCTGGGCTATTGCCATTGCTTTCCCACTAATTGGAAAACTATAATAAGAAAGGAAACATTGCCGATTCCATAATAACCTCAATAATAGAGCAGCTTGCCTTGTGCTCCCTGATTACTCTATCCGTTTACTAAATGCACTTGCAGGGCTTGAAAGGATGAATGATGGAGGTTATTGTGAGCCCCTGATGTCACTGCATTTTTCATTATATTAAAACAATAACATTTGTACTGGGGGAGATCATTTGGTCCAGAAAACCTTTGGACTCCTGCGCGCTGGGATGGAGGCTTTGCAAATCTGAACGACTCCCTTTGGGGACATAAAGACATGCAGCTTTCTGTGCCCACAACGGAATCTTTAAACCACAGCGGGAGGAGGGGGTGGCATGAGCACAGTGGCCTCAGTGAAGCTGTCACTTCTTCCTCCCTTTTTGTTCCAAACCACTTCGCATCCAGCATCTGCAGTGTCTTAAGAGGCTATGGCTGTGAGCAGAGCAGGCGAGGGGAAGTCCACGGGGCAGGGAGAGGTCGGAGCGGCTCCATGGGGGCGTGGACGATGCGTCCCCACCCCGCCAGCTCCCAAGCCCGTCACAAGGTCCAGAGAGCTGTGCTGTGGCTGTAGCTCACCCGCTGCTCCTGGGGAAGACCCAGCCACCGCCACGCCCTCAAAGAAACTGCATTCCCAGCCCTGGGTGGCCCTTATCAGTCAAATGACAATACAGGGGCCCAAGGACCCCTAATGCAGAATCCACTGATTTCCTAACTATTTTCCCAACACTGTCCCTAAGGCTGTCCTGCTTTCATTGCTGAGTTCTATGGAGTTAGTGAAGCGAGAGAATGGGACACGGCGGTGCAGAATACTGCAAAGTACGAGGATGTTTACTCTTCTTCAGTCATTCGACATTGCTGCTTCTTGCATTCACTGCACAAAGGTATTAAAACATTCCAGGGCTTGGTGGCGCAGTGGTTAAGAATCCACCTGCCAATTCAGGGGACACGGGTTCGATCCCTGGTCCGGGAAGATCCCACATGCCGCGGAGCAACTGAGCCCGTGCGCCACAACTATGGAAGCCCACGCGCCCAGAGCCCGTGCTCCACAACAAGAGAAGCCACCACAATGAGAAGCCCGCGCACCGCAACAAAGAGTAGCCCCCGCTCACCGCAACTAAAAGAAAGCCCACGTACAGCACTGAAGACCCAACACAGCCAAGAATAAATAAATTAAAAAAACAAACAAACAAACAAAAAACATTCCAGGGCTACTGAAATAGTGGACAATATTACTGGAAATACAATAGAGTGATATGCTTTCAAAAGTATCTGATTCAACACACTAAGGAAAGGCATTAATGAAGTTTTAATGAGACGTCATCTTGCAGTAATTTTACAAGTAATGATTATCTTCATTCCAAAAAACCATGTGAATAACTGTCTTCACAAGCGATGCAGGTAGTTAGGGAGGTATGTATTACTAAAAGAACCAGTCCACTACTGTATAGCAGAGGGAACTCTACTCAATAATCTGTAATGACCTTATGGGAAAAGAATCTAAAAACGAGTGGATATATGTATATGTACAACTGATTCACACTGCTGTACACCTAACAGTAACACAACATTGTAAATCAACTGTACTCTAATAAAAATTTAAAAAGAACCAGTCCACAAATAGGCCACGATCGTTATTTTTGCACAAGAGTGGCAGAGGTGTTAACTGTGGGGCTGTCTCAGGCTTTACACAAAGGAATACACTTGTAAATGGGCAGCTGGTTTGAGAAAAAATTACAGGTGCACTTACAGTGGTAACAAAGGAGGGTGCCTCTGACAATGTAAAGTAAATTTGCATGGCACGGGATATGGCAGATGATACCACCTCCTTCATCTGGAACAAGCACTGGACAATGGCCACACTTGTACTGCAGAGAGGAATCAGGCCCAGAAATAAACCAGGAGCCACGTGGCAAGGCATGCATTAGCCTGAAATGGAGAAGAGAGGCAAGGCTGAAGGATGGAGTATAGCGGGGCCAGGGGAGAAGATTCTGCTGGACAAGTGTGTGGCGGCCCTTGGCACTGTCCTTCGTTTGGCCTAATCCCCAAAGCCACCTCACTCTGTAAAACCCTGCACGTTGGGGCAACACACAATTTTTAGGAAGGGGTCTTCCCCATGCATGACAATTCTTTTCCACACCATAAAAAGAGCTAAGGCTTACCAAGGCAGTCCTTCTCAAGTTTTTATAGGCACATGAATCACCTGGAGATTTTGTTAAAATGCAGATTAGGATTTGCTTGGTCTGTGTTGAGGTCTGAGATTCCTGCATTTCTAACAAATTCATAGATGTTGTGGATTCACCTGGTCCACGGACCACACTTTGAGGAGCAACGTTACGTTGTTACCGTGAGCCAGGCAGGCACTGTTACAGGTGCTTCATGCATAGTGTGTACTCATCACAACAAACCTCTTAGGTAGGTACCATTTTGTAGATGGAGAGATGTAAGCATAGGGAGGTTTTGCAACTTGGCTAAGGTCACACAGCCAATAAGGAACAGAGCCAGGATTTGATCCCTGGCAATCAAGTGCTAGAGTCTGACTTTTAAAAATCAGTGTTCATTCTTAGAGATATAATTCCTCATACACCCCTATCCCACAGTGAAGTCATATACACAGGTTCTGCTTTCTGCCTGCGGACATTTCTTCAACACAGTTATTTGGCGACATTTACAGAGCGAGTGTTTTGAGCCAGGCCCTGGGCTAAGCTCAAGTTTGTAGAGAGCCGGCCCTGCCTAGAGGAATGGGGGGAGGCAGGCGGGGCAGTGGGACAAGTGATCTGACAGCTCTAATGCAGAGTGACCCACCCTGGGATCACAAAATGCATTGGATAAACTCGCATGGGTTACACTGTTTTCTTCTCCCCAGGGTGGAAGGGAAGGGAAGGGAAAAAGAGGGAAACTAAGATTTTATTTTTCAAAAGCCTAATACGTGATAAGCCTTGTACATGTATTACCTCATTTAATCCACACGTCAGCCTGAAATATAGGTGATATTCTCCCCTTTAAAGCTGTAACAGACCCTGCCCAAGGTCACAGAGCTAGCTGAGTAGGAGCTGGCATTTGAACTTGTCTATAACTGACTCCAAAGCTGGTATTTTTCCCGTATGCCGTTTTTCCTGTTATGTACGTATTGCTGTGAAACTACCCCAAAACTTAGTGGCATGAAACAACATCCACGTGATAATGCTCAAGGATTCTGTAGGACAGGAATTCAGAAAGGGCACAGCGGGGAAGGTTAACTGCTCCACAACGTCTGGAGGACTCACTTCCAGGGGGCTTCTTGGCTCACAGGTCTGGTGACCGAGTCAGGAAGGATGAGCTTGTCCAGCTGGGACCGTCATTTGGAGTGCCTTCCATGGGGCCACTCATAGCAGTCTCAGGATCGTCAGACTCTACACAGTGGCCCTGGGCTCCAAGAGTAAGTGCTTCCACCAGCAAGGTGGAAGCTGCATGACATGTAATGACCTAACCCTGGAAGGGTTAGGCATCGCTTCACCTTTCTCTGTTGGTACACCATGGTCACGGAGCGCCCCCGGATTCAAGGGAGGGGACATAGACCCCACCTCTTGATGGGGAGTGTGTCAAAGCACTTGTGACCGTGTTGTAAAACCACTACAATCACTTTCACCCAGAGGAACCACCCTCACAGGTGGCCCTTGCCTTTTGGAACCACATTGAAGACTTTTAATAACTCAGCCCATGAGGAAGTTAACTAGCACAACATGGGTCTACTTGGACCCCACCCAAAAGAGTGAGTTACTGATGGCTGGAAGACATCAATGGGATGAGCTCACCTGTAATGCACCCTAGAGGATAGCTTTAAGGACTGCATTCACAGCGAATCATGGGCCTGGCAATGACCACAGACCCTCCCCCATTAATGCCCAGCACTGCTGTTGAATGCTAGTGCAGAGGACATGGCTGATGAGCAGCAACGGTTTCCCACCCACCCACATCCTTCCTGGACCCACCTCCTCACCACAGGCAGCAGTGGCTCCTAGGTCAGCTGTGATGGTTTAAAGGCTTCCACATCGGCTTGGCATCATCCAGTACCCCCAAGAAGGCCTCGGCTTCCAGGGGACACTTACAGTGGGGACCCTTGCCACCAATAAGGAGATTCTCTCAACCTCTACAGGATATGTTCGCCTTCCACCCTCCCTGGAACTTTACGTCACAAAACCCGTGGCTCTGAAAGGCCAACAAGGAGCCACAGGGAGCCGTGCACCATTCAACATGGCGGACAGGCGAGAACACAGCAAGTAACTGACGGGGAGCTGATTAGACAGGAAGCCATTTAATCGACCTGAGCAGGCACTGCAGACCACTCACACAGAGCTCAATCAGAAACAGTCGGCGTGCGAGAAATACCTCCTTCACTAATCAGCTGGTGCTCTTCCCCCACACAACATGGACTTGTACTGATTTCGGCTTAACAACCTCGATCTAATATTTAGGGCTTCTAACAAAATGGAGTCTGTCCTCCTTCCTTCCTCCCTTCCCTCCTTCCTTCCTCCCTTCCCTCCTCCCTTCCTCCCTTCCCTCCTCCCTTCCCTCCTTCCTTCCTCCCTTCCCTCCTTCCTTCCCTCCTTCCTTCCTCTCTTCCCTCCTTCCTTCCTGAACAATTTACTAGATAATCTAGGCACTAGGAGAAGATCAGTGACCAAAACAGACAAAAATCCCTGCCCAGCCTTCATTCTGGTTGGGAAAAGATAAGACCAATGAGTACACTAAACGGTTTATACATTATGCTAAAATGTGGTAAACGCTATGGGAAAACTAAGAAGACTGCAAACAAGTGTTGGTGGGATGGTAAAGTGTTAAACTGAGTGGTAAGGGAGGGAATCACTGTGAAGATGGTATCAGAGCAGGAATGTGAAGGAAGCAAGGAGGTATCCACGGGGCACAAAAGCATTCTAGGCAGAGACAACAGCCACCTCCGGGCGTTGGGGGGGGCCTGGCATGATTGTGGGACAGATTGAGCAATAAGTCATTGAAAATGAGGTCACAGAGGTATAGAAGGGCCTAATTATGGATTTTGGCTTTCATTCTGGGGGAAGTAGGGAAACAAGGAATTGTAGGGTCTTCACAGCAGAGTCACATTATGTAACTTTTCAGAGGTTTACCTCGGCTGCTGTATTGAGAATGGGCTAGAGGGGGTGAGGGTGGAATCAAGGAGACCGCTTATGAGGGCACTGCAGAAATGCACGCAAGACACGATGGTGGCCAAGACCAGAGCGGTATCCGTGCAGCGGCAGAGACGTGGTCAGATTCTGCATGCATTTGTTGAGTGAACAGAATTGACTGCAGATGGAGATGGGATACGAGAAGAAGAGTGGCACAGAAGAGGACTCCGAAGTTTTGGACCAGAACATCTGGAAGCATGGGGTTTTCATTACCCAAGAGGGGAAGCATGGGAATGGAGCAGAATGGAGAGAAGATGAGGAGCCCTGTTTGGGGCACATTCAGTTAGAGACGTCCACGGGACATCCAAGAGGAGATGTCAGGTAGGCAGTCAGATGGTGTTAACACTAACTTTTGGAGGAACCACCCAGGAAGCAGCCATTTCTAAAGGAATGCCTGAATGCTCACAGGTGGTTGCCAGCAGGAGCAGCTTTTCCTAAAGATATGAAGGTAATGATCAAAATAAGATAGCAAGTCTAAGGTCAATCAGTCAATCAGCATGCATATCCTGGCCACCTGCCCTGTGGCAGCACTGTTCTAGGCACAGGAGGGACGGAGCAGGAGACTCGGACATGGATATTTCCTTCAGGGTATCTTTAACCCCTTAGCTGAACTGACACTTGAGTTGCACCCAAATCAACGAATTCATAGATCTCCACAGAGCACAGATCATGTGCTGGGCACTGGAGGAAACACAGAGAAGTAGCAAGACACAGCCAAGAGAGTCATCCATAGTTAGAGAGGAAAGACATAAGCCTATGAAAATTTAAGGAGAGATCTAGGAAAAGTCACAAAAAAGTCAATGAACTAATGTAAAATAAAGGTAGAAAATCCCTAGCAAATGACTTCTTATTCTGGATGCTTATTGGAGTTCTGAGTATAAATTTGGAGGAAGTGGGTACCTGCTTGAATTTCAGGAAGCTCTCTGCCCATGGTCAAGCTGTAGAACACTCCACCTCTGGTTTGCACAAGCCTTCAAAGGTGTGATGTTTCTCTTTGCCGATAATGGAGTTTAGGAACAATTTCATATGTGGAACCACGTCATTTCATATTGAAAACCACGTCAATGGTTTTCAAACATCAGTGTCTTGGGAACTTATAAAAATTCAGTCCTGGACCACACCTCCAGGGATTTTGATTCATTAAGTTATCTTTAGTCCGGTAGTCCCAGGCTCTAACAACTCACCACTGCAGCCATAGATGGGAATGAGCAGGAAAGCTACCAGGTCCCCCAGGATTAGACTTGGGGAGGGAGCAGTCAATAGAATCTAAGGGAAAGCCTTTGCTTTGATATTCATTTATGATACTAGTGATTCACTGATTTACTCAGAACTCATGAGTTCTATTTCAACCACATATTGTTATACTTTTCACTCTAATGAAACAGAAAACAACAAATATGGTTTAAATCCATTTTCTGCAAAATGCAATGGAGTATATTCACCCAGCACTGCATCAATAACGAAGGAATAAAAGCAACCACTTTGGTTGGACTCTTCCTACTTTTGATGCATTCGGGTGTTGTAATTTTTAAAATCAGGCTGCTTACACTCAGTAACTCGACAACATCCTACCCCAGCCCAGACTATTTTCATGTATCTCTCCTTGACAGGTTTTTTCAGTAGCGAGCTCTATTTTTTGACCCCCTAAATACGAACCACACATTGAAATATTTTAACTATGGTCCTTTGAAGGGGTGGGGTGGGTGACAAGTTCATGTAAACCTATGTCTCCTGGGCTCCACATATTGCACCGAAGCAGAGCCCTGTGGGTTCACTGCTGTAATAACCCTACAGTTTCTAAGATGTCAGAATCAAAGACAAGGTCATGGCAGCCTACTGCTTTCCTTATTTTATGTCTGTTTAAAGACATCAGTTGACACTGAGTTGTTTAAGGATGAAGATCTGCCCAAGATCACGCACTAAAAAGTGGCACCGCTAGGGCTTCCCTGGTGGCGCAGTGGTTAAGAACCCGCCTGCCAATGCAGGGGACACGGGTTCGAGCCCTGGTCCGGGAAGATCCCACATGCCGCGGAGCAACCAAGCCGGTGAGCCACAACTACTGAGCCTGCGCGTCTGGAGCCCGTGCTCCGCAACAAGAGAGGCCGCGATAGTGAGAGGCCCGCGCACCGCGATGAAGAGTGACCCCCGCTTGCCGCAACTAGAGAAAGCCCTCGCACAGAAACGAAGACCCAACACAGCCAAAAATAAATAAATAAATTTATTTTAAAAAAAAAAAAAAAGTGGCACCGCTAAAATTTGAATCCAGGTCTGTATGACTCCAAAATCAATTCCCTTTCCCTTTTTCCCTTGTGGAGGACACACCCAGATCAACCACGTTTGCGACCAGCCTTTTCCCCCAATCAGTCAAACTGAGAAGCAGTGACAGTTCTCTCACCTCCTCTGCTTAGGTCAATCCAGAATCAAATCTGATGGCAAGTTTCTGTGTGCTGAAGAGCTCTTCTCTTACACACACCAAAAATAGTGCAGACGAAATTAAAGGACTCCACCGCATGAGGGGGAGGGAAGGAGTCCCACAGAGCCCCCTCTGGCGAACACTTCATCAGTGGATAGTACATAAAATGTTTACAAATACATTCTTATTCTTCACCCTTTGCAATCATGGTTTCATGCAACCCTCTAAATCACTGTCAATAAAATCAGCTGAACAGCATCACTAGTACAATTTTGGAAACTGGCAGGTGGATGGGGGAGGAGGGGAGGAGGGAAGCAGAGAATGATGGACGGAGCAGTCACTGAAGTCAAGAAAACAACAGGCTAAATTGAGTGCTTTCTAATCTAATGTATTTAAGTCAGACTCAATAAAGCTTGGCACTGATCCCTGTTCACTGTGCTACCGCGATCTCAGCAGATTCTGATTAGTGTATTGGGCGCTTTCTGAAATCCTCTTTCTCGTGGTGGTTCAGACTGAGCTTCATGCAGGTTGTTAATGCCGTTTGCCAATGATTGCTTGTTCTCCCCCCTTTCAGCACATATAGGAATTGCACTTCCTGGTCTCCTGTGGTTGAGTGAGGCCGTGAGACCAGTTTGGGCCCATGAATTGTGTTTCTTCCAGGCAGAAACTTTAACTGGAGGTGCAAGAACTCCCCAGGCATTCTTTTCCTCTGGCGTGGCAACTGCCAACTTCCGGATGGTGGGTGCTGTGTCATCCTGGGTTCTTGAATAATCGCTAGGAGCAGAGACCCCTCAGCAACCTGGGTTAGGCACGTAACATTCGAGTATCTTCCTACATGCCCATGACCTATGGCATGTATCATGCATGAAAAATAAACCTTTATTGGATACACATGAACTTATCTGCAAAACAGAAACAGACTCACAGACTGAGAGAACGAACTTATGGTTACCAGCGGGGAAGGGTTGGGGGGAGGGATAGTTAGGGAGTTTGGGATTGACGTGTACACACTGCTATATTTAAAGTGGATAACCAACAAGGACCTACTGTACAGCACAGGGAACTTTGCTCAATATTATGTAACAACCTAAAGGGAAAAAGAATTTGAAAAAGAATAGATACATGTATATGTATAACTGAATCACTTTGCTGTACACCTGAAACTAACACAACATTGTTAATCGACTATACTCCAATATAAAATAAAAAGTTTCAATAAATAAATAAACCTTTATTGTTTTAAGTCACTGAGATTTGGGAGTTTTGTTACTGCAGCATGCTCTAGCTTATCTTGATTAATTCAGCAACCAAGCTTTTGAACCAGGAACAAGCAAGGAAACTGGGAGCTTTGAGATTGTAGGAAGGCTTTGCTGGCATCACCTTTGAGGAATTATGTTTCCCTAAAATTTTTGGTGTTCCAAGAAAACCTCTATTTCTGGGGTGCTGCAATATGATGATCTTAAAGCCCTGTTGAAGCCTATTTGAGTTTATAAACCCTCTCATGATTCTAGAGGGTATGACTTTCAATACGTGATATATACCCCGACTCCCTGTAGAGATACTCAATAGACATCATACAGACTGAAAAGCTGGGGCAAAGATGGGTCCAGCCCTTGCATCTGTGCCCCCCACTTTAACACAGTGTCGGGATTGCAAAAATGCACTCAGGCTGAACTGCTTTGAACTGGATAGTTTAAATCCCAACCCCATCATTTACTAGCTGTGGGCAAATTGCTTAATCTCAGTTGTTTTCATCTGCAAAGAGAAAATCATACTACTGTCCACTCATAGCGCTGTTGTAAGGAATTCATGAATCGGTATAAGTTAAGGGCTTGGAAGAATGCCTGGCACACAGTAAGCACTATATATATATATATATATGTATATATATATAATTAATATTATCAATTACAATTGTATATTAATATACAATTAATATTATCAATTTATTGTTAATATTATCATTAGTCCATTTTTTCCACCATCTGTGAATTTTTTTTTTTATTAGACAGGTAAATCTGAGGAAGCATATAAAGCTTTTTCCTGGCTGTAAAAAATATTTTTTAAGTGAAAATACGGATTTTAAGCATATTTTTTTCAGTCCCTAAGAATTTGCTAGCCATTCTGCTGCAATCATTCAGATGGCAATGCCTTGGCAGGCATCACTGTAAACACCGTGGAGTCATCAACAGTACACATGCACTGGCCCGGGGGTTTCTATGATTCACAAGGCCAATGTTCGTTATTGGGCTATTGGCCATAAGTGGCTATTATTTTTGGCTCCAGACACCATCATTTTAAGAGTTCTCCTTGCTGCATAGTATTCACAGGTCCCCATGAATATTGGGACATACTGAAACGTTCAGACCTTTCGAGATGGAGGCTTAATTTTTAACTTCCGATTGAACTCAGTGCTCCATTTTGTTGAATGATCATGGGCTTAAGAGTCGTAGGGAAGGAAGCTCAAGGGACAACCAAATGGTGCATCGACATTTTTCGGGGAACGTTCGGTCCCACTTGACTTTCTGAGTAGCTATCGCCAAAGCACCTAATACACTTGGAGGAACTCCCAGAGCTCAGCGTGCTCACAAACACAAGCGCTTACAGAACATCAAGCTTCCCTTGCTGGCCCTCCAGGTGCTCTCCGAGGTGCTAGGGACCCATCGCACGGCACTCAGAATGTGAAGCCCGTGGCAGCCCGATCTGTGCAAGGAAGTTTGGGCAGATAATCATGCCTGAGCCCTCAGTCCCACTCAACTCCTCCAGTTTTGGTCTCTTGCCCAAATGTGAGTCTGTTCTATGGGTTACACTGAAAAAGGAAGAAAATAAATTAACCCTTATTTTGTCCCTGGAAGGTTTGGAGAGCTCTGCTTACTTATTTGTTTTTTAAGTCAGATGGATTGAGGTAAAATGTATATCCAATAACATTTACCCTTTTTAGGGGTACACAGCTCTGTTGCTTTTAATCAGAAGATCCACAAACTTCTTCTCTAGGGTCCTCCTGGGGATGCCAGGGAATCCACTTCAGTAGCTCAGACGCACAAATACAGCTCTGGTCTCTCACTTCTGGTCTTGCATTCTCACCCTTCAATCCCCCAGGCAAGTGATAAAAACCACTTCTGAAAACTTACAAGTAAAGGGCATATAAGCTCTAGTTTTCTATTAGGCCCCAAGAGACTGAAATGGCACCTTCCAGCTCAGCAGAGTCATTTATATATGTATTAATCATGCCTTTTTATTTTCTGTATTTCTGATGCTTTGACATCTGGGGTCTTGCTGACTCTAGAGGGACTGACCCTCCCAGGGCTAGCCAGTTCCTAGAGATAGTAAAACACTTGCCTGCAAGTGTGCCTTTTATATGCAAACTAACCAATCCAGAGCCCACAGCCCACACCCCCATCATCTCCTCTACTGGGCTGTCACACACTGAGCCTAACCCCCCAGGACCAGGTACCAGACAAATAAAGACAGCACTTGCACCCCGGAACCCTAGTCAACCCTAACCTGCTTAACCTGCCTTGCATTTCCTGTGAAAACCCAAGTAAAGGCTCTTGCCCACATTTTCCCCTCACCCCCTCTGCTCCTGACCTACCCTGGTGCTTTCCCACGTGGCCCTGAATGGCATGCCCCCCTCCTCCTGGGAACTGCGAGTAAAAAGCTACCTTTTCCATTGTAACTGTCCCCGAGCTTCTGGCCTCACCATACCTGAACAGTAATAAAATCTACATTTAAAACAATAGACATCTGCATATTATAGAAAGTACATTTCACAAAGTACAAGTCCAACTGACTGTGTGAAAGGCTCTCACTGAGAGGCATGCCAGTGGCTACCTGGATGACCTTCAACACCACCTGCACAGCTGACACATGGGCCAATTCTGACTCCCAGTCACGGTGCCATTAAAAATACAAACAGCTCAGGAAATGGTGTGGTAAAAGTTAACATAAAATTCATTCATTCAAATATGTATTGAGCATCTATAATGTATCAGGTAGTACTAGAGGTTCAACAATAAGTTGTGGTCCAGACCTCCAAGAGCTTCTAATATAAAAAAAATGGTACCCATACATCACCTCATATTCTATAGAATATAGTAGATCGTCAACGTGCTCCTGGCCTCCTAGTTGTGGTGTCATGAGTGGTAGGGGAGGGAAGCTCGGGGGCACCAGCAACAACGCTGCCAGAAAGGAAGCTAAAGTATTGGCAGATGTAAAAGATGAATAAGACCCTCCTGCTCCATGAATACCTTCCCTTGATTCCTGAAACTCTGGCCTTTGGCCTGCCCAGTTACCTCAGGTTTTAGTATTTACCTCAAACTTCCGGGAATTTCTTATTCAAAAAAAAAAAAAAATGTGACCTTAGTGATGTCTTCTGGGTCATAGCCTGCAAGATTTGGCATATCTGCCTTCCATTCTTTGGCCAAGAAATGAAGTCAAGCCAAAACAGACTGCTGGCCCAGAAGACATTCATACCAGAGCAGGTACCACCCGGTGGGATGTCCTAGCGAAGGGCAGTGGTGGCAGAGGAGGGCTTGCTGGTCATAACTGCTGTATATCAAATATTCCCATTTCTCTGTGTTAAGGCGTAGGGAAGGCTTGTCCTTGCTGACTCCCTGTGGTCGGATGGAGCCATGTGACAAGTTTTACCCAATGAATGGTAAGCAGAAGAATGTGTGTTAGTCACTTCTAGACCAAGCGTGTAATTGTTGAAGAGAAACCCTGGAGCTGCACTGCCCAATATGGTAGCCACCAGCCACGTGTGTTACTGAGCACTTGAAATGTGGCTGGTCCAAACTGAGATGTGCTATAAGCATAAAATACTCTTGTGGAAATTATAACACTGGGCTAGATAAAATACATCATCAAAATTAATTTCACCTTAATCACTTTCATTTTGCCTTTTTAATGTGGCTACTAGAAAATCTGAACATATATATGCAGCTCGTGTTACATTCCTATTGGACAGTGTTGCCCTAGAGCTTTTCTCTCCTCTTCTGCATGACTGGGAATGTGCCAGATAAGATTACTCCTGATGACCAGGGTCCTGAGGTGGGAATGACAATGATGTGGAGAGCGCCCTCCAGCTACCCTCAAAGGACATACAGCATAAGCAAGAAATAAACCTTTTATTAATCTAAGCAACTAAGATTGTGTTGGTTCATTACCACAGCAGTCTATTCTAACTGATACAAGAACGATGAAGACACTTGGAGCCAGTCTGGGTAGAGGTGGGGTAAGACATACAGTAAGAAAGGGACACAGAGGAGATGTTTCTCATGTCGTGTCTTGCCTATAATCATCCCTGCACGTGTGCAAACACACACACACACACACACACACACACACCTGTTTATGTCCTATGGAAGAGGAGCCAGGACATGAAACACTCTTTTTGTCCAGTGACATTTCAAATCCACCAGTAGCAGACAAGGCTGCATGGGTCTTATAAAAAACTTGTCTTGTAAGAATGGTTGACGCTGGGGTTTTGGGCTTGGCTGTGTAGCACCCGCCTGTTTTTACCTCATTCCTGTCCATGGAACCACCTCTGATATTTTACTTCTAGGGCTGACAATCATCATAATGCCTCATTCAACCTGCATCCTTGATTCAGTCGGGACCCATGGTGATAGTGTAGGGAAGAATAATCCTGGGATGAACAACTGAAGGGAATTCTGAAAAGGGTGCTATACCAAAGGTGGACTTAGACATTTGGTCTTCAATGAACACTGAGGAAGGGGGATCATAAAGTCCTGTCGTAAAGGAGGTGTGAATGGTGTTTCCAAAAATGGGCTTGCCAAGAATCAGAAATCTAGATTCCCCTACCATTCACCTATCTGCTACCGCCCTCATTCCCTGCTTCCATTACAGGTGTTTATGGCTGTAACGGAATATTTAATTAACAGTGGTTCAAAAGAGGAAATTTCTTTTTCACATAACAAGAAGTTCAGGGATAGTCAGTCCAGGGCAAGTGTGGCAATTCAACAATGGCATTAAGGACCCAGACTCCACCCATCTTTCCTTTCACTTTCCTAAGCAGGTTGCTACATTGCCTCATGGTTGTAAGATGGCTGCTTTAGCTCCAGCATCACGTCTACCTTCATGATGGGAAGAAGAAAAGGGGAGGAACTAGCTTCAGTCCCAACCCTGTGGTACAAAAGGTAGGGCAGATGCCCAGGCCTCACACTTGGGGAAGAAGGGGCATACTTTAGAGAGGTGGGTATGGGGGAGATATACCTTTTTCTCCTAAATCCACAGGCCTTGACTCAGGGTTTCATCAGCTGGTCACCTTTTTGAATTTTTTTTTGCTCAGAGGGGTCTCCTTTTTGTAATATGCACAAAAGCACTATTTATGCTGGTAGACTTGGACCTAGTACCCTCAGTTGAAGGGCCTCTGCTTCTCACCCTCCAAGGATGCCCCTAGCCGGCTGTAATGCTCACTTTTCCTATAAAAGTGACCAAGAGCTTGGAAAACAGTACCTTGGGGTTAGAGTGTGTAGCCCACGACGGGTCATCCCTGCAATATCTCCAGCCCCATGTTAATCTTAATCCCCACCTCTTTCCCACACCATCACCACCACCACCAGCAGCATCCAGAAACACAACAGGTTCTTACCTCTCCTTATGGCAGCTGATTGGCAATTCATTCCCACCAAAATCTTAGCAGATAATGACCAAGCATTATGCCCCTGGGAGCCCCTGATACTAAGAGGCTACCATGGAAGTAGCAAAGCTTTTCCTAGAGCTCGAGGGCCAAGGGTAGTTATGGGGCTGAGAGAAGAGGGCAGCTCTCTGGAGGCAGGCTGTCTGACTCCTGCAATCCCACTTCCGGTTCCGGTTCCGGTTCCGGTTCCAGAGGCCAGATGGGACTTTCTGCCACCCCCCACTCGGAGAGGGAAGCTGCACCCATTCCGTAAAGACAACTCTCACAAATGGCATTTCTGGCTGGGAAAATTGCCCTGCAGCAGAAAGAGCTGGGGCTAATTTAGTGTTCGCTTCTCATCAGCTGAAATGTTTTTATTTTTGGAGAGAATTGGCGAGCCATAATTATTATTGATCTCTGTGACAGCAATCAGAGAAAGCTTTCGTGTACCCTCAAAAGAGCAGGACCAGAAATAGATGCCAACCTCTCAGCCAATCAGAGCTTCTTCTTGCTCTAAATTGATTTTAGAGATGACTTGCCATTTAAAGAAAAATAATAATAATAAAGTTCTACATAGTGAATCTCGATGTGGCAATCACTCCCCTGTCAGTATTTATGGAGCATTCACTGAGGTCCTAGCCATATAGTCTTAGAGAATGTCTTACCTGACTTTCAACAGATGGATATTAATGGGATATTTATTTACAGACTAAAATTAAATTGGAGCTGCATCTTAATGTGCAATTTACATAATCAGCTTTGTTCTGAACTGACGAATTGTTTTCAATAGCTCTTGGGAGCCTTCAGTCACAGCTGCCTCAAAGCCACAGCCACTGAGAATGGAGATTAAACAGTTTCCTAAAGCCAGAAGTCTTGATGAGGATCTATTATCCCATCCTGGAGACCTCGTAATTTCTCTAGACACTGGCAAAGGATCAAAGATCCATGTTCCCTTCTTGCCGTCATTCGGGATCAAAAGAAAGACGTTCAATTTGCATTTGGAAACCATTACAGTCATGGATAATCTCACCCTCACTTCTATAAAGTTTATGGCATTTCAATTTCTTAATGCCTCACATTCCAAACAACACACATAATTACCAACGTACCACACCATGTGCTTGGGGAGCCTGGAGGAAATCTTCCTAATGATGAATTTCATTGTAATACCTGTGCACATAAAGCTGGTTTCCAGGGAGAGCTGATCACAGGCAAGGCACATTCAGAGCCTGGAGGGGTACAGGGAGTAAATGCTCAAGGGGAGAGCCCAGTTGGCAGAACTGGACCCTCAATAAGGAACTGTTATCTCCTTATCCCGACCCCCGCCCAGAGGGCAGTGCGTTGACCAAATACTTCCTGTCCTTCCAACACATCTGATCTTAACCAGCTCCCTGGTGAACAGCATTGCTCCTGCAAGAAGTCACAGCAGATGAACACTTCCTGAAAACTCAAGCTCTTTAAGTTTGCTTTGTTCATTCCTTCAGACAGCCTTAAGAGACAGCAGTTATTACTGGCCCACCACCCTTTACAGATGAGAAAACTGAGTCCTAGAGAAGTTAAGTAATTAGCCCTCAACCCCCTAGTGCATTAAATCGAGTAACCAGAATTTGAACCCAGTCTGTCTGGCTCCAGAATACAAAGGGCTTACCCACCGTGCTCTACACAGTCTCCTGGAGCAAACAACACGGAGAGTTCTACTAGTAAACCTGAGGTTCCCAAATATTAATAGAAATAAGAAGAGGCTTAAAATGAGACTTCCATAACCCAGGGCTGTATTTGCTAACCTTGATTCTTACATTGGGCAAACAAAAAAATCCTTAAAGGAAAGGTTGATGTAAATTATTTATTCATCCATTCACTCATTTATTCATTACAATAGGGCTTGTAAGCTATAGTTAAGATAAAACAGAGAGGTCAAAATCATACCCCACGGGGAGCAAGCAACATACACCACTGGAATCTCTACAAATTGGGGGTTTTGTGATGTCAACTGGTTATCTAAATAAACTTCAATTCTAACAGAAGGGTTCGTATATGTGAAACATATTCCTAAAATTCACTGAGCTCATTAGAGACAACAAATGCGGTAGGAGAAACATACACCTGGAGGAGGGTCTATTGATTCCTCCACCTGCTAAGCACGCAACCCTCAGCTCGTGGACCTATGTTCCATGATGGGATAAATGGCTACTGACATCCTGTTCACTCCTAAAAGCCTAACTCAGGGAACTTCCCTGGTGGCACAGTGGTTGGGAATCCGCCTGCCAATGCAGGGGACACAGGTTCAAGCCCCGGTCTGGGAAGATCCTACATGCCGCAGAGCAACTAAGCCCATGTGCCACAACTACTGAAGCCCGTGTGCCTAGAGCCCGTGCTCCGCAACAAGAGAAGCCACCGCAATGAGAAGCCCACGCACCACAACAAAGAGTAGCCCCCGCTCACCGCAACTTAGAGGAAGCCAGTGTGCAGCAACAAAGACCCAACGCAGCCAAAAATAAATTAAATAAATAAATAAAAATAAAAATTAAAAAAAGCCTAACTCAGTTCCAACTGCAGACTCCACGCTTGCTCTGTAATGATCCAGGAATAAATAGATGAGAGCAAGAGAGTGGTCTATTTCCCCATGGCATCCAGGAAGGTGAGCTCCGCATACATAAGATGCAAAATTAGGAAAGGTCAAACTCTGACTTCTCACTCGGGGTGCCCTTTCATGGTTTCAGTCTGCAGGGGACCCAAGGTCTTCAGCTAAACATAATCCAGTCCTTTATCCTGTAATGCTCCATGTACCAGACCATTCTTGCCTCTTATTGCTTTACTAAAATTGGGCTCACCTGTCCCCTTCCCCTAGGATCCTGCTCTCTACCCTGTGCTAATGGGCACTAAAAAGTTCAGGTGACCTTTTGCAGAGATATTTTACTTTTAAATAGGAGCTCTCTAGAGCTACAGCGCTTAAATTTCAGTTGTGTTTCTAAACGGTGGCAATTTCAGGCCAAGGCAACAAGTTGAGAGAGAAAGGGGTGGGGGGGAGAGATGACCCCTCTAGTGGGTTGGATGGTGGCCCCCCAAAATATATGTCCATATTCTAACCCCCGGAAATTGTGAAGGTGACCTTATTTGGAAAAGGAGTCTTTATAAATATACTTAAGTTAGGATCTCAGGATGAAATCATCCTGGATTACCCAGATGGGCCCTACATCCAACAACATGTCCTTATAAGAAACAGGAGAGGAGACATAGACACAGAAGAGAGCACCATGTAAAGACGGAGGCAGAGATTGGAGAGATGCAGCCACAAGCCAAGAAGCACCTGGAGCCACCAGAGCTGGAAAAGGCAAGGAAGGATTCTCCCCCTTGAGCTTTCAGACTTCAGACACGCTCTTGGAGAGCTGTCTCCCAGGTTGCAGCCCAGTGTTCTTCGTGGCATTCTTCCCTACCAACCCACATGCTTACACTGGGAAAAAGGTGGGGAGCAAATGCCAACATTCTTGAGACCCCAGATCGGGAGGGTGGATCATGAGGAATAGAATCTATACCATCAGGACATGCTTAAGAGAGAAAGTCACAATTTCCTAAGATATTGAAGAAAGGTTTAATATAACAAAGGGAACTGATGGGATAAAGAAATAATGGAATTAAAATGAGAAAAGAAATACTTGGACAAGTTCACAAGTTCACTTCCCTGGTGGCGCAGTGGTTAAGAATCCACCTGCCAATGCAGGGGACACAGGTTCGAGCCCTGGTCAGGAAGACCCCACATGCCACGGAGCAACTAAGCCCGTGCACCACAACTACTGACCCTGCGCTCTAGAGCCTGCGAGCCACAACTACTGAGCCTGCGTGCCACAACTACTGAAGCCGTCACTCCTACAGCCCGTGCTCCACAACAAGAGAAGCCACCACAATGAGAAGCCTGTGCACCGCAACAAAGAGTAGCCCCTGCTCGCCGCAACTAGAGAAAGCCCATGTGCAGCAACAAAGACCCAACGCAGCCAAAAATAAGGGAGGGAGGGAGGAAGGGAGGGAGAGAGAGAGAGAGAAAGAGAGAGAGAAAGAAAGAAAGAAAAGAAAGAAAACAGGAGGAAAACCAGGTTAGAGCAAGGACTACTGTTCTTCTCTATTAAAAAAAAAAAAAAGAACTAAAATTAGAGTGCAAAATGATTTCTATAGGTAGATGATGGAAGACTTGTCACTCAGAACATTTAAAGCTAAATCAGTCTGCAGGATACACATAGGAGAAGCGAGATGCATCACCCAGGCCATTATTCAAATGATTCAGGAAGAAAAAGAAAAATGCTCTTTGGGATTAAAAGAGTTCTCTTGTCTGAAAAATCTGCATTTGATCTTCATGGGGATTGAATTTACCTGGCAATTGCTTGTCTACTTCTCTGTATACACCCAGATTTTTAAATGCATTTAACTTTCTTAGGAGTACCTAGTTGAGGTTAGGAAAACATCCTCTGCCAGCAAGACAATCAAATTACCGTAAAGACGATTTTAACAGATTCCAAGAGTTCTGGAAACCAAAGGTCTCCACCTAGGTGCTCTGAGAGGTGAAATGCAGGGGGAGTTTGTGAGCAGGGCCTGTGACTCCTGCAGCCCCACCATCTTTCTCCATCCCCCTCATCCACACAACAGGGCAGATTATTCTGAGGGCCATGATGTCATTGCTTGAAGGACCCCCTCCCTGTGGGGTCACCTAACCAACCTCGTCTGTAGAAGAAGGAGGCAGGAGGGGGCGCTCTCCATCCTCCCAGAACTCAGTCCCAGTCAGCCTCCCCCATGAGGCTCAGCCAGGAATGTACTCTGCCTTCCTCGAAAATCAGATTTGACCCACGCTTTGCACAAGCTCCTTTACTGCAGTGAGCGATTCCCATCAGCACTGTGTCCTCTTCCATTCTGCTTGTTTGGGTCACGTGTTAGCGTTCCAAGAGATGCATGCAAAAAGGAAGTGAGGTGGGCAATACCTACTGTAAATTTTCTATCTCTATAGTACGTGTAGAAGTAATCAGGAGCGTGCCATTTAATCTTTTTTACTTATATCGCCAAGATAAATGTTTCCATTTAAAAGGTAAAACCTGGGACTTCCCTGGTGGTCCAGGGCTAAAGGCTCCACGCTCCCAGTGCAGGGGGCCCGGGTTCCATCCCTGGTCAGGGAACTAGATCCCGTGGGCCGCAACTAAAGTTCCCACACGCCGCGAGGAACCTCCCACGTGCCACAACTAAGACCCGGCACAGCCAAATAAATAAATAAATATTTTTTTAAAAGTAAAAATAAAAATAAAATGCAAGACCTTCCAGTCTCCCCATGTGGCCCCGCAGATGCCCCGTGATCCAGCCCTTGCCTCCATCCTGAACCTGCCTCCTCTCACCTTCTGCCTTTTTTTTTTAAAACAAGTGAACAGTTTATTAAGAATTAAATGAGGGTATGGAATGTGATACAGACACTCAAGATGGATATAATATTACTACTCACACAAAAAGTTAAATCTCTTTTTAAAAAAAAAAATCACAAGACAAAAGAAAAAGCAATTCCATCATCATAAAGTAAGGTATTTCATGCAAAAACTTCAAAGAAATCCCCAGTCCCCCCCCAAACCCCCCCAAGCTCCTAACAAAAAGCTATCTGAAATATTGCCATGCTAACATATTAAGCACAATATAATCATTCATAGAAAAGCAACACGCTAATGAAGCAATGGATTAGATGAAACAACACGGGCTGCAATATCGTAAACTCACAGACCACGATGATTTTACATGATAAGCAATTCCAGAGTCACTCATAGTCACCTTCTGCCTTGATGCTCATTCAGCCACACTGGCCTCCACACCAGGCTGCTGCTGCCTCAGGGCCTTTGAACATGCCACTCACCTGCCTGGAAAAGTGCCCCCACCCATTCCTCCCTCCACAGCTCCTCCTCTTCATTACAATCTCAGCTCAAGACATCTCAAAGGGGCCTTTCACTCTGGTTTCCAGTCAGCATGAGAGGATCCTGGAAGTTATCATTCCCATCCATCCTAACAAGAAAAACTTTTTACAACCTGAAAATCAACACCTCTTCTTAGACCTGTCAGAGAATTGAGGTCGCAGGGAAAATCACTGCCCCCAAAATTGGAGAGACAGGAAGAGGGTAACAGAATCACAACTTACTGGAGCAGAAACTTGCGTGAGAACGAGTGTTGAGGTAGGAAACTCTGAACTGTAACTGATGAATCGCTGGAGGCTCCGAGCGTACAACTCTGAAAGGGACCCGGCCATGGGGGAACGGTCACACTTTTGAGAGTTTTAGGAGCTCCATCAGATTCTCATGGTGGAGATCAGAGAAAAATCCCCTCGCACTTTCGGCAGAGGGAGGAGAAAGGTAGCCATTTTGAAATACACCAGAACGCTCTGTTCTTCTTAACGAGGCCTGCCCTGAGGAGACACTGTTTCACCAGCACCTAACCTGCTGGGGTTTTATCAGAGCCCAGCCTACCTTGGGGAAGGGAAATACCCAACTCCAGCCCCCTGTAGCCATCCTGTCCCACCTAAAGAGGGGGAAAACTGAGAAGCACTTGTGAAGGTCACAGCCCAGAATCACCAAAAGGTTGACACCATAGGACAACAGACCGCGCTTCCCCTCCCCAACACCTTTGCAACACATCAGTATACATGACATCACATCACATCTTCCCACATCACATCGTATCACATATCACATCACACATCACATCACATATCACATCACACATCACATCACGTATCACATCACATATGACATCACATCACATCTTCCCACATCACATCATATATCACATCACACATCACGTCATGTATCACATCACATATGACATCACATCACATCTTCCCATATCGCATCACATATCACATCACATATCACATCACAAATGACATCACATCACAAATGACATCACATCACATCACATCTTCCCGCATCACATCATATCACATATCACATCACACATCACATCACGTATCACATCACATATGACATCACATCACATCTTCCCATGTCACATCATATCACATATCATATCATATCACATCACGTATCACATCACATCTGACATCATATCACATCACATCACATACCTTCCCAACACATCAGTACACATCCTGTATAAAAACAGGGCAATGCAGTAAAGAACTTCACATCTCACACCTTATTTAAGCAGTCTCAAAGAGGCCTTTCCTGACAATGCTGTCTCAAACCGTACACACCTTCCCGTCCAGCAGCCCATTTCCTATGTCTTTCTTCATAGCATTTAGCATTACCTAAGATCATCTTGCTTACATGATAACTTGTTTATTGTTTGTTTCTCCTACTGGAATATAAACTCCATGTTTGCCCTGCTCCTCAGTGAAACTCCAGTACCTGTAACAAAGCTGGAACAGAGTGAGGTGTTTAGAAAATATTTGGTAAATTACTGAATAACTGAATAAACACAAGCCCGTTGGTCTATGCATCAGTAGAATGACTTTCACACTCAGAACATATATTTTGATCAGTTCCTCTTCTTTGTCTTGGATATTCTTAAGATGCTTTACATTTTTCTTGAAAAAAAAATATATACACATATATAAAATGTGTGTATATATGCATATATTTTATGTGTACACTCTACTCCAGCTCTTTATGATGAATGATAACTTAATATAGCTATGCATACACGTATCATCAAAAGTGTTTCCATATTGAAAGATGTCAGCCACAGCCATTGGGCAGTCGCTATCTGTTTCACAGACATGGAGAAAGCGGAATGTTAGTAGCTGGGAGTAAGACTTAGGGTTAGAATAAGACTTCAGTTCATTTCCCCCCTCATATCCATAATAATATTTTTTGTCATAGTGCCACTTGCTCTATTTCAGACAGATTATTTTTTCACTACATTGTTGTATATCAGTTCTTGGATATTAAAATTTGTTAACGTTGGAGAATGCCTAGCTCTTTTGAACATTAGCAAACCCCTGGAGCCCACAAGATCAGGAAGATGAGTTAGGCTGTGATGATCAAACGTTCCCTTGCTGACACTGTTAAGGATCTGCTGAACCTAGCAGACGGTGTACAGACATGCTCTCTGATTATACCTTCCCACGGTTTGTAACACTCATCCAGGGAAAGCTAACTCCTCCCTACCAAGAGGGCCCCTTTATCAAAAATCACTGCTGTACTCTGTCCTCTTTCTTACTCAAATATCCAGACGCATCACTGCCTTCCTCCCTGACCTTTGCTCCACTAAGAAAGATCAGGAAAGAAAAGAGGCCATTGTAACTTAACCATGGTGTCCTATTAAGGACACCAATGGAGAACATCTCCATCTTGAAGACCTCGGGACACAGAGCCCTAGGTGAACACTTCTGTAGCTGTTGGGCTCCGCAAATCATATTTCTACAGAGAGCACGTCCTCCGAACTCAAGTGTGTGTGTGTGTGTGTGTGTGTGTGTGTGTGTATTTTCAAGATCAAGATGTGAGATTTCTACAAACTTTTGGTCTCTCTAACTGGCAGCATCATTCTCTAGTTCTGACCCTGTACCAGTCTCTTTACACATATCTAATTTAGGAAGTGGTTATTTTCTACCAACCTTAACAACTAAAATAACACTAAACTCTCAGGGCTGCAGAAATGGCGACATAAGACCACAGTGCACTTCAGCATCCAGAGGTTTCCTTTCTAACGTAACAATTCTCACTTCTCTGTCCGCCCCCCCACACACACACCCCCACCCCCGGCTTGCATGACTGAGATTAGAGAAGAGTGTTCAACTGTATCTGTTTTTGATGACATCGACTTCGGCATTCTGATATTTTGGACTTAACACCTCATAATCCAGTGCTGGTGGACAACTTCGATCAGACCCCATTAGCAAAGGGCAGGAAAGCATTGGGTTTTTAGCTAAACTGTGAGCAGATGAATGAGCATTGTAGCTCTCCTCCACGTTCTCTCTTGAGTTTCTTATTTACTGAGCACCTACTGTGTGCCAGGCACTGCACCAGGCAGTAGGAATTCCTAGATGATTAATGTTGTCTTGAAGGAACTCGCAGGCTGGGAGAGGGGACACATACAAAACCAAACTACTTCTTGGTAGTATGGTGAGTGATCTGGTAAAAGAATACTCATGGCCAGAGGTTTGGGGTGGGGAGACACAAAAGATGGCCCATTGGCCTAAACTTGAATTTCCAAGAAGGCTTCCTAAAACAGATGATTCTTGAATGGAGTCTTGGAGGATAAATAAGAATTGCAAGATACAGAAGTGTTCAAAGAATGTTTCAGATACCGAGAACTGTGTGGGCAAAGAATGATACCAAGAGGGCTGAAGACAAGAGCTTGGATTTTATTCCGTAAGCCTCTGTGCATCGTGGTACACATGGTAAATGACACCTGTGTGGGATATGGAGGTAGATAAACGAGGCTGCTCACACCCGGGCCACCCCTGGAGCCAAAGGGATCAATGTTTCCATACACACGTAATCCAACCCAGCATCCTGGTGGGGAAGGCCCACTGAAAGAAATAAGGATCCACTGAAAGCGCTGAAGGAGGGTTCTTACACAGTCAGAACAGTAGTTTAAATGGCTCACGCTGGCTGCAGTGCAGAAATTGGATTTACTTAGGATTTGACCACAATAGATGAGGCAAAGGCTGATGAGGATGGGAGCTGGGTCAGTGGTCATATGGATAAAGAGAAAGGGACAAGTTCAAGAAACATTAAGGAAGAAAAATTGGCCTAATTTGGTGATTTACTACATGGAGGAAATGAGGGAGAAAACATGGTCTAGAGCAGCTTTCTGGTTTCTAGCCTGGATATTGAATGAATGTGTAAATACATAAATCTACTTTGTCCAAAAGATTAAGATCTTTCCCCGTTAACCACATCACACGTAGAGAACTAGAGGGCCTGCTTGCTTGTTTTTTAAGACTTCCTATTTCAGACAAGCAAAGAAAATACTGAGGGATTTTGGCATCTTCTCTTCCTTCCCCAAGTCCTATCTGACTACCAGAGCCAATACCCTTAAAGAAGGTGGGACGAATTGAGAGAGTAGCATTGACATATACACACTACCACGTGTAAAATAGATAGCTAGTGGGAAACTTCTGTATAGCACAGGGAGATCAGCTCGGTGCTTTGTGACCACCTAGAGGGGTGGGATAGGGAGGGTGGGAGTGAGACGCAAGAGGGAGGGGATATATGTATACGTACAGCTGATTCACTTTGCTGTACAGCAGAAACTAACACAACATTGTAAAGCAATTATACTCCAATAAAAAAATAATAATTAAAAAAAAAGAAATTTGGTTTCCTGTGTGACAGCCTGATATTAAACTCTCTTTAGCTTGGGGACAGCTCGTCATCTGTCACCTTCTTTGCTTCCATTCTTCCCAAGACTTCAGGTCTCAAGATAATGGTGTGGGTCTCAAATCTTTCAGATGACCTTGAGATTAATAAAGTTAGTCACTTAGGCATTATTGATTCATCATGTCATAGCTCTCGAGAGCACATTTCTGAATAGTTCTAAATCAGGGTGTCTTTAAACACACCAAATGGTATCATCAACGTTTCCTGGAAGATGCAGAAAAAAGTTCCGAAAACCACACTGGTACATGTACCCTGGGTCCATTAGGCCTTTTTCATGTCCCTGGCAGGCTGGACCTCAAATAACACTAGCCAATTCTGGATGCTCCAAGAACCGCACAAGATTATCCTCCTATAAAACAAACTTATGTTTCTTACATAACAACAAATGCAGTGTGTGGATCTTGTTTGGATCAAACAATGGGATAAATTTTATTATGGACTGGATATTAGTTGATATTCAGGAATTATGGTTAATTTGGATAGGTGTGATTATAATATGGTAATTATATTTAAAATGTCTATCACTGATACATCCTGAAACATTTATGTGACATCTGGGATTTGCATTAAAAAACTCTACCCAAAAAAGAAAAAAGAAAAAGAAGAAAGTTGGGGAGTAAACGAAGACAGACCCACTGATCTACAGAAGATGCATAATGGAGGTATGGGGAATTATTGTGTTTTCTCTCTACCTATGTGTATGTGAGAAAATTTCCACTTTGTTCTGCTTCTACTTCAGGCATTGATCACCTATTAGATTTCTCAGCATCATGCTTATGCCAACTTGTATTTGTTTTAGCAGTGAAGTGGGGCTGTGTAAAAGGCAGATTCTTTTCCAAAGCATTAACCTTGTTGCCATAATACAATAATCATAGATACCATTTAGTGTTTATTACATTCCAGATACTGAGCTAATCATTTTGTATACACTAATTTATTCAATCCTCACAATAAATCTGTGTTTAAGAGCATAAAGAAGAGGGACTTCCCTGGTGGTCCAGCGGTAAAGAATCTGCCTTCCAATGCAGGGGACGTGGGTTCGATCCCTGGTCAGGGAACTAAGATCCCACATGCCACAGGGCAACTAAGCCTGTGCGCCACAACTACAGAGCCCACGTGCCCTAGAGCCTGCACGCCACAACTAGAGAGAGAAAACCCGCACGCCACAACTAGAGAGAGAAAACCCGCACGCCACAACTAGAGAGATGCCCGCGCGCTGCAAAGAAGAGCCCATGCGCCGCAACGAAGACCCGACGCAGACAAATAAATAAATACTTAAAAAAAAAAAGAAAACAGCGTAAAGAGGAGCTCAGGTGCTGACTTTAGATAGCTCTTCCAGGACCACAAAAAAATTTTTCTAAACAAACTAAAAAATCCTCAAGAGTCTCTGAGGTAGTTTTCTATGAATTGCTCTAATTTCTATCTATATTTTTAAAGATACACACAAAAAAATATTATGATAATAATGCGTAAAACATATTGAGTGCTTACAATGTACTAGTCTCTGTTCTTTTTTTTAATGTATCTATAATTTTTTTTTAATATTTATTTATTTATTTTTGGCTGCACCTGGTCTTCGTTACGGCATGCGGACTCCCAGTTGCAGCACGCATGTGGGATCTAGTTCCCCAACCAGGGACTGAACCCAGGCCGCCTGCATTGGGAGCACGGAGTCTTACCCACTGGACCACCAGGGAAGTCCCTACTAGCCTCTGTTCTAATAAGCACTTTGTATGTACTATCTCGCCTGATTCGCACAACCACCTATAACGTAGAATAGTGGATGAAGTGCACTGGGGGCTCCAACCAAATGCTTCCCTGCATCCACGTCTGTCACAGCTCTTGCCATCAAGAGGTGGAATGCATTTCCCATCCCTTGAATCTGAGCTGACCTTGTGACTTGCTTTTGCCTATAGAAAGTGGTCAGTAGAAGTAAGGATGGGCCAGTTCCAAGCCTAGACTTCAAGAGGTCTTGCACATTGCTGCTTTCTCTCTCTTGGGCCTCTGCTGTGAGACCATGCTTGAGGTAACTTGCTGGAGGATGAGAGACCCCATGCAGGAGAACGAAAGGGCCGTAACTGACAGTCAGACAATCACCGGAAGCAGAGCCACCTAGCAACCTGCCAGCCAAGCGCAGGGGCATGAGTGGGCCCAGTTGCAACCAGAATTGCCCAGCTGAAGCCAGCCTAACTAAATAAGTGGTTCAGCAGCCACTAAGTTTTGGAATGGGTTTATGATGCAACAAGAGTTAACTGATACAGCAGGCGTCACTGTTTTCTCTAGAAGAAGAAACCATGACACAGAATGGTTAAGAGGCTTGCCCAAAGTCACACAGTAAGTGGGGTAGCTGAGACAGACACCCAGAAGTCTGACTCTGAAGTCCATGCTGCTGGTGCACGGCTGTTCGGAGTAAGGACAAAGGAGCAAGGTGAGAGGTTACTGGGCTTTGACACCCAATGGCCCAATCATGGCCAGGAAAGATTCATTACAACCACCTGACAACAGAGGTGTCTCCATCCTTCCTCACTACCCGGAGTACATCTTCCCTAGAGCTCTGCCTGCCCTTCCCAGAAGAAGGAATCTCTCGTCTCTGGATGTAACCTCCAAGAGACGAGTCGGACATCTGATGAAATGATACCGAATTCTGAAGGAGCCCACTGGGGACGCTGAGAAGCACTGACGTGTTAAATAAATTCAGTATATTCAGAAGACTATAAAGGAGCATCCACACTTAAGCCAGAGACCCATAGTAAAGTGTTATTGTACCCTAAAGACCGTGGAAAGCTAGCGATGAATTTTAAATAAGGAAATAATAGAACATTCACATATATAACAAAATCAGTCTGGCTGCAGCATGAAGAATGGGCTGAAAGTAACCTTGGTCACATGGAGATAAACTCAGACTTGGAGCAGTCACGCAGGTGATGACAGTGGCCGAGACTAGGGTTACACCCACGGGAACAGACAGAGGTAGGATTCAAGGGCTATTTAGGAGATAACACCAACAGAACCTGATGACCGGATGAACGAGTGAAGGAAAGGGAAAAGGTAAGGACAACCCAACCATAGGTCCACAAAAAGTAACTGACAACCAGGAAGTTCTATTCCATCCCTCACAGTGTCTACTGAGTGACAACTGACCAATTTCTGAAAAGGGTTTAGGACTTAGTCTTCCCATGGTGCAAGGATTCCTGATGGAGAGCCCTGAATCACCCTACTTGCAAAGAATAAAGGCGGGCTTGGAGAGAGAACATGTCATCAACTAAACAGCCACTTGTCTTGACAGCATTAAAAATAATCTGTCACCTGCTCCTAACTTTGTTTTTGGTCACAGAGGCCATTGTTTGAATGAACAAAGAGGGTAAGGAATCTGGAAAGAAAAGAGCTCAAGCTGAAGAAGACTTGCATGTGAATGAGGTGGGCGGTGGGCGGCTCCAAGCACAAACGTGCTGTCTGCTGCAAATAACTCAGGGACTCAATATTATGAACAGAAAGAATGCAGTTTCCCGTAGCTGCTCTTGGCATATCCAGAATATTCTCAAATTGACTGGTTTCTCGGTGGAAGCCATTTCCCATCTGATGAATCAGAAATTCAACTCAGGGGACAATATAATGATGCTTATTGATAAGGCTCTCCAACTTCCTCCATCAGACACTTTCCCCTAACGCACCCAGCTCCCAGCTGCTTCCCATGCTGCCCGACCTACCATTTGGCTCCTGCAAGCATTCCCGACAGGCAGGTGGAGGTCACTCCACTTTACGAAAAGTCCTTAGAAAAGGGAAGAGTTCAAGAACAGAATCTGAGCATACAAAAGCCTACCAGATTTTCTCCACAATTGTTTTGATTCTGATTCCTATGGCCGAAGGATTAGTCTTGCACAGATGATTTTCCTATTGAAAAAATTCGTTCTAATTCTTTAGTTTCAATTAACTAAATACTAGTTTAAGGTTGTGAGTGTTCCCTATTTGACCTGACCCTCAGAGTGTTCCCTATTTGACCTGACCCTCAATTTACAAGCACAAAATAGGCCGACGGCCAGGACTCAGGCAATTCAATAGGAGGATTATAGTTGATTCCAGCAACCAAGAGTGCCAGCCAGCCAAGCCAAGGGCCACATGAGAGAAGCTAGGAAAGGTAGAATGCTTAGCTCTCTGAAGGCAAACCCTAGAAGCTTGGAGCCAAGACCTGACTTGCATAGAGAAAACAAACTTGGCCGTTAGAGAAGGACTTCAGGGTGGACCAGGAGGCAACAGAAAGAGTTGGAAAAGGCGCAGAGATGCTTAAAGGAAGCTCTCCACGAAGAATGAAATTTCACTCTGTTCTCCAAGAGGTTAGCTGCCGCTGGATGTTAGCTAATCTATGACAGACTGCACTACACAATGAAACACTGTTTTGAAGTAAAGCTCCCCCACTCCATAAAAATAACATTTTATGGTTGGTCTTGCTAATTTTTCACCTATTTAGATCCTGCATGACAGAGAAAGTTGACAGTGTTAAATAGTAGTAAGTCCTCCGAGCTCCCTCAGCTTGCAAGAAACCCTCCGACTGCTGTTAGATAGCTTACTCCAAGTTCAATATTTGTAACACAAACACGGTGACAGCGTGCCTGCCAGCTGTCTAGAATCACAGAAATCAATTTGGTTTCGTCAAGAAACAAAAATGAAAAAAGCCCTACACCCTGGGGTTAGTACATTGACTTAAACAGAGTATGGCAGTGGTCCCCAACCTCTTTGGCACCAGGGACCAGTCCATGATGCCCGGCATGACGCATTTACCAAGTTCAGAAGGGGAAAACTGCAAATAGGAAGCAACAACTTCCTGTTTATCAGATTTTGGTGGCAACAGGGGAATAAATGACGTGGCCTCTGCACGCCCATGAGTCACCTTCCACCCTTGTGTACGATTAGATGTGTTGTCCCTGCCTGGAGAGAGGAATTACTCTGTTCTCCCTCATTTGGAATTTCTGATGCTATTCTGGATAAGACTCAAGTTCCTAAATCTGCAAAACAGGCACCAAACCATTGTTAAACTTCATTTTTTGGAGACCAGGTTTACTTGGCAATGTGATCTAATAGGAGTTTGAGACCCACCATCATTAGGTCTGTGCTGAAGTCCCAGTTCGGCGCTTCCTAGCTGGCTAGCCTCTGGCAGGCAGATCACGTAGCGTGTTGGTTTCAGAGCCGTACGAGGAATGATAAATGCCTACCGTGCGGGTGCCGAGGATCACGGGGGTCACACCAAGTGAAAAGTGATGGGCGAAGAGCTCTGCAGGTGTGGGCTGCTGCCTTTGGCTCACCTTCTGGAATTTGCTCAAAGCTCAGAAATCGAGCCAGCGTGAACAACGGGTTAGGAGTAAGGACATTCCAGTCTCCAGCTCACATCCGTCACAATTAGTTTTCCATCAGCAAAGTGAGTAAACTCTTTTCCCTCACAGGCACCTGCTCACTTATACCCATGACTAGGGAATGGAGCATTCTATTGAGAATCAGGTGTCTTCACTCACCTTACCATGGTGATTTCTCAACTGTGCTGCATATTGGAACCACCTGGAGAGCTTTTTATCCTTCCCAATGTCCAGTCCTACCCAAGACCATTTAAGTCAGAACGTCTGGGGGTGGAGTCCAGGCATCAGTATTGTTCAGAGACCCTGAGGTGACTCTACTCCACAGCGAAGTTTGGGGAACCTCTGTCCAACTCCCTCCTGCAGTTCCCTGAGGGTACCTTTCAACCTCTTGGTTCTAAAGTATGTCCGCCTTTGAAATGGGAATTGGGGCCCAGGACACCCAGTCTTGAGCCTCTACTCGACAGGAAGGCGAGTCTAGGAGTCGGGAGTGCACAGGGCACCCCTTCCCAGACTGGGTGATCAGCAGGGTCACATAAAAAGAGATTTGAAAGAAAAAAATAAAAAAGATTTCAATATCAGATAAAATTGGCCAATTCTGGGTTCACCGAAGATAAGCGGTTTCCTTCATCGCAGGACCTCTCAGACCCTTTAAGTTGGAGTGTGATCATGAATCTGCCCGAAAGGACTGTCTTCCTCTCATGGAAACCTTCACTTTCTCAGAGCATGTCAAGGGCTGTTGTTTCAAGGAAGATGCTCTGAGAGCAGTGTTGGGAGTGGGGCAGGGGTTTGACCTCCCACCCCCGGGGGGCCATTTGACAAAGCCTGCAAACACCTGCTTGTCACAGCTGGGGGTCAGGTGGCTGTTACTGGCATCTAGTGGGCAAAGGCCAGGAATGCTGCTAAACATCCTACAACACACGGGACAGCCCTAGACAGAGCTTTCCAGCCCAATGTCACCAGCAGCCCAGGGGAAAGGTCCTGGCCTTGAGTGAGCTCTTCTCCCGCATCCTCTCCTCCACACTAGGACCTCATCAGATGATGAGAGAGCAAGAAAGACAGGAGAAAGAGGAGGAAAACAAGGAAGGAAAAAGGGAGGAAATGAAAAACAGATGATAATGAAGGCTGAGGTAAGGAAGAGACAAGAGAAAAAAGAAGAAAAGGAAGCCAGATTCATAATTGCCAAAACTTGGCAGTAGCCAAGAAGTCCTTCAGTAGGTGAGTGGATAAACACACTGCAGTAAATTCAGACAATGGAACAGCATTCAGCATTAAAAAGAAACGAGCTATCAAGCCGTGAAAAGACATGGCTTAGACTTAAATGCCTGCTGCTGAAAAGCCTGCCTACTGTTATGATTCCAACTATATGACACTCTAGAAAAGGCAAAACCATGGGGACAGTAAAAAGATCAGTGGTTGCCAGGGGTGGGAGGGAGGGAAGGATGAACAGGCAGAGCACAAAGGAGTTCTAGGGCAGTGAATATACTCTGTATATGCTCTGCTCCGTCCCATAGAATGAACCCACCCAGAGTGAACCCTAATGTGAACCATGGCTTTGGGTGACAATGATGTGCCAATGCAGGTTCATCAGTTGTAACAAGTGTGCCCTCTGGCGGAGGATGTTGACAGCGGGGAGGCTGCGGGTTGGTGTGTGGGGTAGAGGGTATGTGGGAAATCTCTGTACTTTCTGCTCCTTTTTGCTGTGAGCCTGCAAGAGCTCAAAAGAAAGAAAAATGAGAAAGAAGGCAGAGCAGCACGCGCGATTAGCGGCCCTAGCCTCCTCACGCCTTTATTGCTTCTCTGAGTTGACCAGGCCGCTCGTTCTGCTCTTGCACGGGCACCAGCTGGTGGAGGCAGGCGAGGCGACAGTGGGAAGGCGGGCGATGCCGTTTGGTGGCCCAGCTCGGGGCTTCTGTGCGGCTCAGACGGGGAGCCTCAGACCCTGCTGGGCTTCTTGGGGTCGTTGTTCTTGGTCGGCATGAAGGCGTACAGCTCCTCGATGAGCATCTCCATCCGGGCGGTGACCTCGGTCACCGTGTCGATGACCAGCTTCTGTTGCAGCTTCAGCTTGTTGTTCTCCCACAGCGCCTTGCTCTCCTCCTGGAAAATCCGGTGCTCCTCGCGCAGCACGTGCAGGGCCCGGTTCTCCTCCTGCAGGGCCCGGTTCTCCTCCTGCAGGAGCCGGTTCTCCTCCTGCAGGAGCCGGTTCTCCTCGCGGAGGGCCTGCAGCGCCTGGCTCATCTCCCGCAGCAGCTCCAGGGACTGGCCGCCGTCGGGCAGGCCCGGGCCCGCCTTGCCCGCCTCCTCCCTGGGCTGCGCGGACAGGTTGCTGAGCATCTCGCGCAGGGCCCGGAGCGTCTTGGAGTCCTCCTGCGGGGCCTGGGGGCCCTTGGGCTCCTCGAAGGGGGAGGAGAGGCCAGCGCCCCGGTCCGGCAGCAGCCCGTGGGGTGCCTCCTGGGGCGAGGGGGCCGCCTGCTGGTCCGGCTGGGCCCAGCAGGCCTTTCTCTGCTCCAGCAGCTGCTGCAGGGCCCGGTTCTCCTCCTGGAGGAGCTGCAGGGTGCTGCTCTCCCGGCCGCGGTGCACCTGCAGCTCCGGGTCCTTCTTCACCGCCTCCAGGGACGAGGCGTTGTCCCTGCGCAGCAGCGGCGCGGAGGCCCGGCCGTCCTCGCAGCCCAGCGCGGCCTGGCGCTCCTCGCATAAGACCTGCAGGATCTGGTTCTCCTCGCGGAGCGCGCGGTTCTCCACGCGCAGGGACTTGTTCTCCGCGCGCAGGGACTTGGTCTCCTCCTGCCGCAGGCACTCCTTGGCCAGCCTCTTGTGGTGCAGCTTGTGGTGGAGGGACGAGGCCGGGGAGAAGTAGGGGGACTGCAGGCGACAGTTCTCACTCACCCACCGCCCGTCCTGGAAGACGAACGTCTCGTCGCTGAGCTGCACGCGGGGCGGGTCGTAGTCCAGCGCCAGGTCCGCCTGTGGGGTGGGGCTTTCCATGGGGTCCAGGGGCACGGAGGGGAAGCGGTCCGGCGGGTAGGAGTGCTGGCTGACCGCCCGGCGGCTCAGCCTGGGCAGGGCGGCCTGCCTGGCACAGCGCGGGGTGGGGTACAAGTTGTGGAGCCTCAGGAAGGGCTCGGCTGAACCCCTCTGCGGGAGAGAACAGGGAAGCCCAGAGTTAGCGAAGGAGCAGATGCACCCGAGGCTGGCTGACCACATGAGAGGCCGGGAGACCCCACAAGAAACCCAGTCTGGGGGTCTGGACTGGCCCCAGAGGGCGCTTTTGCACTTGGCCTCTTGGGTTCCTCGCGAGGAAATGACATTGATCCTTGTTATTCGCGGTTCTATAAAGTCCCGCGAACCCAGAATTCGCGACTACTGTACCATTGCTCCGAAGAGACGCACGGCGTTAGGTTCCTGCTAGCCTCTGGTCACATTTTCCTCAACCAATCAATAAATAACTTTGTCTGCTGTTGAAAGACACCTTATTTAAAATGTACTTTTGATTCATTACATTGAACTTGCAGTCAACAGCACTGTGCCTCATGTGGGAAGGAAGCTTACCTAGCAGGTGTTTTCTCTGTGAGGCACATCACATCACTGCCTTCTTGTGCTTAGGACGACTAGACAGCACTGCAGCGCTATGCTTGAGGGCCATTTTAGACAGTGAAATCACCAACAAAAAGCACAAGGGTGTGAAAACAGTGACACTAAATAAACTGTGAAAAGGACACTATTTTACAGTCTGAGAGCTGAAACAAGAAGGCACCTCCAACTGGAAATGTGTGCATCAGGTAACTCAAATTTTTCATCATTCTGTGCGTGTCTATGAATAATCATGAAAGTGAGACGAGTATTGATTTTGGGGTTGCAAACTAATTTTAGTGAAAAAAATTTAGGCAAATTCACAAATATGGAATCCATGAATAATGAGAATCAAGAATATATCATGGAGGATAAAGGCATCGATATTGGAGTCAACTGTTTGAGTCCTCGCCCCATTATTTGATTAGCTACAAGAACACGGACAAATTATGTGAGCTTTAGTTACCACGCTTTCAAACTGGGATAACTGCACCTACTGCCTTGCCTCATAGAAATATTTCAGGATTAAAAGAGGGAATGTATGAAAGCACTAAGCATGGGTTCTGGCGCACTTCTGCCACCCTAGAGGAAGAATGAACACTGTTCTCCAGCTACCGGAGTTGTAGATGTGTACCCACAATTGGCATCACCCAACAGCCACTCACATTGTCCCAAATGGCAGTGCTACTGGTAAGTCCCACCTTCTTCCTGGCCCCATTCAGGCCTATCCTCCACTCTTAGCCATCCCTGATAGCAGCCCCTTTAACACCAACCAACATGGTGCTAAGCTTAAAACAGAGTCCAGCTGATAATTTTGGAAAGGAAGGGCACCATCACAGACATATCACCGAGCAATGGGAGTTCAACATGTGGCAGTGAAGACATCAAAGGATACCAAGGGATTCATACAGAGGAATTCATGATGGTGGCCATGCACCTCAAAACCACCACATAAAAAGAGGATCAGAGCCACAGAGCTTAAACCCAACAAACCACTGTCACACTTTTCAATACAGAAGAAGAATCTGAGTGAGTTTTAAATGCAGATTTTGGAGCCTTTACTTACAAGACTGATTCACTCATTCACTCATCCATCTGTATTTCTAACCAGCTCCCTCAGGTGATTCTGGCTTCCGGTGGTCAGAACTGCTCTGAGCCAGGTAGAATGCAGTTTGCTCAGGTGAGGGTTACACCAGGGCTGAAGGCCAAGGGGTCAAGACTGGGGTCACACAGAGGCTCATCCTGGTTCTGTTGCTGATGGGCAGCGTGAAACTAGAGAGCTCTCACCCTCTCTGAGACCCAGCTTTTCACTAGTACAAAAGAGAGTCAGACTCTGTGATCTTAAAGGCACCACCTTCCAACGTTGAAAGTCAGCAAATTGTACCTGTAAAATGGAAATAATAACACGTGCCCTGCTTAGTTCATAACACCGTTGTGAGGATTAAATGAGATAATGAATGCAAAAGTGTTTTTTAAACTGCCAGGTGCCATAGAAATGTAAGTGTTTTTAAAACTGCCAGGTGCCATCTTACATGTAAGAGATGTAAATGTAAGTTATTGTTACCAAGAAAAGGAGATTTCACTAATGCAGGAATTCTGAGATGAATTCAAAAAGCAGTGAACAAGTGGGATGCATCCTGGAGAAGAGGTAACAACTGCAGCAATGAATTTAAATAAAAATAAGATCATGAGAGCTGCTTCTAAATACACCAAAAGCATTTCATCCAAGTACATTGCAATGCTCTCCAAATATTAATTTCTCGTTTCTTAGGTTATTTTCAAAATTTTACAGACAGAGAAGATAGAAAACAAGTCAGGTTATTCACATTATATATATAGGCATATATAGAGATATATAATTTGTACAGCATATAAAGTTGGTTAGACTTCTTTAAGACCCAAAGAGCTAGATAAATAGAAGGCATGATTCTATGCTATTAACTTTCCAATAAGCACGTCATTAACTTTGTAAGGTTGTGCTTAATCTTCCAGAGAGCGAGGGTGCAGGGACATTCTGCAATCAGAACCTTATTTACTTTAAATAAATCCAGCCTCCATGGTGTTCATCCTTCTCAATGGGAGAAGCACAATGGCTCTTGTGGCTGAACCTGTGATCAGAATGAAGCCCATTGTGAAGAGCCCAGACCGTTTCCTTATAAATTTAAGGTGCCTTGATCCCAGACTGGGAAGATTAGCCAAGGTCAATAAGGAGTAAATCCTCCTTATTGGGAGATGGAGAGGTCCTCGTCATCCTCCAAGGATGAAGCACTGCAGGACTCCATCTCAGCAGTAATATCCTGCTCTTGAAGATATTGCTATGGAAAGTGTAGTTTTAGTCAACGATGTGTATACCCATCAAGAGAAAGAAAGGGAAGAAGTTTTGCGCTACTGAATTCATTTAATCTTCACAACACTGATTTAATAAGGTGTTATTATTCCCATTTTACAGATGGAGAAACTGAAACTCAGAGAAGTTAAATAACCAGCACCAGTTCACTCAGTAAGTCACAAATCCATTTCTGGCTCCCTGAACTTATATATGTGAAGCACACGTGTAGGAAATCTCCATGAATTAAGCAAAGGACTTTCACTACTTGGGGACTTTTTATTATGGAAAATTTCAAACATACACAAAAAGAGAGAGGATAGTCTAATAAATTTCCATGTACCCAGCTTCAGCAGTTATCAAATCAAGACCACACTTGCTTCATCTATACCTTCATCCAATTCCAGAACCACTCCCCTGCCGCTGGGTTATTTCAAAGCAAAGTATAGACACTGTGCTGTTTTATCCATAAATACATCAATGCGTATTTTTTTAACAAAACCACAATACCATTATCTTCCCTTTAAAATTTAACAATGATCCCTTAATATCAACAAATACTGATTCAAATTTCCCCAACCCTCTCATTTCTTTTTTATGATCGATTTCTATCAGAAAGATACTCTTCCTGATCCAGGTGAACAACCAAAGAGAAACCTCTAGTGCTTTATACCTGTTCATAGTATCCTTGATGGCCTTTAAATCATCCTACTCAGTCAGCCACCTTTATTTTATATCCATATCCTGAACTGGGTACCCAAGGGATTTTCAACTATCCCCTCAACATAAAGGCACTAAATAAAAACTTAACATGTGGGTGGCGGATCCCTAGCTATGGACAATTTGGGTATTTGGGCCCTTGTCCTTAGAGGATGTACCTCGGTTACATCTTCTAACCCTCTGACCTTGGTTTCCACTTCTGCATAATGAAAGGTCAGTAGCATTATCTCTAATATCCTCTTGTCTAACTTCCTCTGGTCGAAGGGATCCATGTTTATAAACTGGCACCACTATGGCCCCAGCAGTCCTCTTTTATCAACCTAGCTGACATCATGTCCCCTCCCTTAAATGACCAACACTTTCCAAGCAAGTCCTGTGCTGTCTCTGTTCCGTGCACATGCACCTAATCCAGAAAATACTGATGGACTGATAGGTCTCCTTTACCTCCTTAACCAAGAGACCAAACCCTCCTCTTATGACTAAGTCCTTCTATCCTTCCTCTTATCCCCAGACAGGACCCAGAAGGTGGCCAAGTCCAGCATTGCCTCATGGCCTAGTTTCTTAGATAAAACACTTAAATACTGTAAAAAATTTAATAGTCATATATTTATTTTAATGGGTATTAGAAAAATATACCTATTTTATCAAACCCACAATCCTGTGGATAGGATTAAGATGAGGCTAAAGTAGAGCAGCACCTTTTCTTTTTCTGAAAATGAGACCATCTAAGGGAAAATACTAAATATACAGGATTTCAGATATGCCAAGAATCATGCTTAAACTCTGGGAAGGCATTGAGGCAAGACAAATTCTTTCTTTCCCATATTTCCCTGATTCCAATCAGACCTAGCTAGACTCAGTCCTCCAAGGAAATCTCTTTCTTGGCCTTGTGAAAACTTCTCACCCTAATCTATTCCCACTCTAAACATTCTTGTGCCAAATCACATTTATGTCAATGAATCAACTAACATTAATTTGGCATCTGTTCTCAGGGAACTTCCAATCAATTTGAAAATCAATGCATAGCAACCATTATTTCTTGGTGTAAGCGAGGGAGGTTGACCTGCAGCAAGCATTAATTCTGGCAGTAAAGCATGGGGAACAGGGGACTGGACATAAAACTGAAAAGAGTCCTGGGTCTGTGCTGTATGAGTGCATGGCCTTTACAAAATCACTTAATTTCTCTGTCTCAGTTTCCATATCTAGAAAATGTGGATGCTAGCATGATTTAGAGCCACCCCCTATGTTTGTGCAGGCTGTACAATGCCCAACTCTAGAGGGTGCCATTCACAACTGGTGTTGCAGTGCACAACCTGTGCAACCATCCACAGCAGTTTTACTAACACCTGCCCTATTTATTTCAGATGCTTTGTCATAAAGTTCAAAAATAAAAGGAGAATATGTGACATCTTCTTTGTTTATAGAGAGCTACAGACATGCAAGAATGGTTACTGTGGATTCAGAAGAGAAGTTGCTTAGCATTTCCTTCGATTGTATAGAGCAAGGAAAAGGAAGTAACACTGAATGACTATTATGTGATGATATGCTGATTTCCATAGTCATAGGTAATATCTTACTGAAAAGAGCTACCATGGTTCTACCAAAGATCACATAGCCAGCAAGGGTTTAAAACCAGGATATCTGACTCCAAACTGCAGGCTCATTCTAGCTCTTTATAATGCCCAGATATTTTATTTTGCATGTGTGTTGATATCATTCCTTTGCAGTGATTCTCGTATGTCTTGTCCCATCTTGTCCCCAGATGAATAAATTGTAATTACCTGAGCACAGTGACCCGTCCCTTACTTTTTTTGACATCCCTAGTCCTGGAAGTTAGAACAACACATTTCACATACAGTGGAGGTGTAATGAGTCCTTGCCAACGCACTAATCAACCAAAGTGCGCTGAAAGGTAAGGAGGAGATATCAGATTGAACTACACAAAACTGTTAACATTATACTATTTTTGGCCCTCAAAGTGGTGATTTTGTTTAGTCTATTTAGGAAAGCCGTATCCACACTTCAATTCACATTTTTAAACTGCAGAGCTGTTACATCAGGGAGTTTTCCCCATGTCCACCTACACAGTCCCTAAAGGAAGCTGTCCTCTGCACACAAGCATGCTGGTTTGTCCACATTGCCATCTTGAACCTATAATCCAATGAGGCGAGAGGTCTTAAATTCCCAGTAGCTTTGGGCTTAAAAGTCCCATCTTTGACTGCTCTTGTGAAAGTCACTTAACTTCTCTGAATGTCACCTCTAAAATGAACCCCAATGTAGCTGCTCTGCCTACTTCCTGGTGTTGTTGTGAGATGCTAAGAAAGTGGTCGGTAAGCTGTTATAAAGGCCAAACAGGGGCTTCCCGGGCGGCCCAGTGGTTAAGACTCCGCACTTCCAATGCAGGGGGTGCGGGTTCGATCCCTGCTCAGGGAATTAAGATCCCACATGCCGCGGAGACGAAAAATTAAATAAAAAAAAAAAAAGACCAAACAGACGGCCAGTTCTACTAGTAAAGCTTAAACATTCCTGGCCTAAAACACTATAGCAAATGCTGAATGTATTTCTTTACAAAAGGACTTTCTGAAAAGTGAGCATCTGAGCTAAGCAAACCCTCGAGGTACTTGAGGTAAAAAATCCCAGGCCCCCTTAGCTGATGTTTGAAGCCAGCTCCTTCTTGGTAGGTCTCCTCAACCAGTGGTATCACTGGGTTGGTTTCATGGGCTAAACTAATCTGTCCTTGGTGTCGTTGAGCTCCGCCAAGAGGTTTGGGCCAAGAAAAAGCCCCAGGAACACCCCTGAAAGTTCTCTTCAGCCTAGGAGGCGGAGTCTATGGCAGCATGATCCAAGCCCCCAAAGAAGCCTGGCCTGGTTTCCCCATGAAGGAAAGGACGGTCTCTTCCTTGACCTGTGGAAAATGCCCTCACATGTGGATGCAGACCCAGTAGGTGGGAGAGGAAAAGGGGGGCTTCCTCATGAAAGAATGGGATACGAGAAAGGATGCAGGAGGGGAAGACAAATGGCCACGGCGCTCATCATACCTTCCATCAGGCTTTGTTAGGAAGGTGACCAAGAGACTCTGCCCTCAGGAGCAATGTGCTCCCAGTTGTGACCTAAGTAAGATGCATTAGTGCTGAGGGTCCAGGAAGGGCCCTGGGCACCAACATCTCCCTCACAGGTGCCTGAATCCCACCTATGGTTGGGAATCCGTCCTTAACATCAGGCCTGGCCTTCTCCCTGGCACCTCCTTTTTAAATGCATTTGGTCCTAGAAGGAAAATGCATGATATCACCAACTATGTGCTTCTGTCAGATCACCAGCCTTGTGTGTGGCAAGTGGAGACCGTGGAGGAGGAATAGCCAGTGGAAGGGCGGGCAGGGCAAAGGCAAAGGAGAGGTGATAAGACCAAAGTCTCCTTCTGATGCTAAGGGGTGCCTGAGGAACAGGACTCGGAGTGGGACCTTCTGGGGAGGAATTTCTGGGGTTGCAGGCCTCCCACCTAAATAGTTCGGGAACAGGGCTAGACAATGACTGGCCAGTTTAGCTGACATGCGCTGAGGTTCTCTCCACTCCTGGAGAAATATGGGTACCACAGACCAGAAGAGACATCCAAATGCTCCCAGCAGACTTCAAGCCTGTTGATCAAGTTTTTTAAAGCCCTACTTTGCCAGCATTACTGAGGGTTACGGTCAGAGAACATTCAACCATCTGGGGTTACTTTTCAAGCATGTGAAGCTGAGAGGCCCAGAATGCTGGAAGGAAAAGCCAGATCCGCCACTAATTTTCAGACCAGGTTGACAAGGCTGAGTCTCATTATCATATTTTTAAATTAACTCCGTTCCCGAGCACCATGAGAAAGTCAATGTTGGTTTTAATAAATGCGAACAGATACGAGGATAATTCACAGGTCAGTGTGATTGATTTTGATAGAATCATAACACTAACAGCAAAGAGGATAAAGATGTCATCTGTCATGTATCTGGTAGTTTTAGCTAATTGTTTAACACACAATCTTCTGAAATCTTCCTCCTAACACTTATTCAAATTGGTAGAGATACAGGCATCGTTGGTGGATTCCATAGCTTCTGAAGAACAAACCCAAACAAAGGGGACTGAGAAGAGGCAACAGCGAGGGATGAGGGGGCCCCTTGAGGGTGCTGTGGGAGCTCATTCTGACCTGGTATAGATCCTTCATTAATGATCTCACAGGAAACAGTGCCTTTATGAAACTCACAGATAGCGCTCACTGGGGAAATGGGAATGCTGGTGAGAACTGAATCATTATGTACAAAAGGAACCAGGAGGGCAGAGAGCTTGGGCAGGAAGTAACATTGATGGCTGGCAAGTTAATGTGTTGGAGGGATATAGATCAGAAAACACAAATGTTTAATGTGAGGAAGAAAAACTGGAAATCAATAAGACCCGAAAAGACCTAAGGGTGAAACAAAGAGTGAATCATAGGCATTTGCAATGTAAATGAGAAGCGCCAGGCATGATTGGGAGCTGGGAGGCCAGAGGTACTTTCTGGAAACACAGAGCTGCTGCTGCAATCCCTTTGCCCAATGAACGGGCTCAGCCTCAAAACGAAGCAGAATGTGGCAGATACACGCAGGGAGCTCACGGTAGGCGGTGAAGATGGGCGGAGAAGAGGCACCATCTCTTAAGAGCAAGGGAAGAAGCAGGTGGCATGTGCCCAGCTTGCGGCACAGCAGAGGAAGTGGGCACTGACCTGGCTTCAAGGCCCTAACTCCAGCTCTGCCATTACTAGTGGGCTTCCTAGGGTTCCCAGTTCCCGTTCCTGTACAATCTCTCCCTCGCAATGCATGGCCCAGTGCCGCCACATGATCAAATCAGTGCTCAATCTCCCTTCCTCCCCTTGTTGTTTGTTTTGTTTTCTTTTTGTTTGTTTGTTTGGCCACACCATGCAGCATGCGGGATCTTAGTCCCCCGACCAGGGATCGAACCCGTGCCCCCTGTGGTGGAAGCACAGAGTCTTAACCACTGGACCGCCAGGGAAGTCCCCCTTCCTCCCCTTGTTAACCACATCAGTCCTCCCAGTGCTGCTAGCTGTAACCATCTCATCTGGGGAGGTCCAGTCAGCACACTGGGCCCTCTCACAGCTCTAGTGATGGCCCAGTTCAGATCATCTAAACTTATGGACGCCCCCTACACCCCGAGCACCAGCCTAGAGTACCCTGCCGGGTGTCTGGAACCTGCCGCAGGAACCTGCCAAGGGGTGTACCCATGAGGCACATCTGCCCATGTGCCCAGGCAGCAGGTGTCCTCTAATTTCATGCTCTCCAAGATCCCAGGATGCCCACTGGCGATCAATCCTGTTCCTACACATCCCTGGACAGAGCTTTCAGATAGTTACCTCTGCAGTGGATTCCTCCACCCTACATTTTAGCCCCTCTGGTTGCACTGCCATGATCTTCCAACAGGGCCTTAGGTGACTCTGGAGAAGCAAGGCTGACCCCTTTGTGACACAGCAGTAGGAACAATCCAATCGGGAGGACCCCTCCCAGGAAACAGCTGCTTAGCAGGAGGAGGACTGAGAATCTCCAGCCTGTCATCCATTCATTGGCCTCCATTCTGAACCCCTCAGGCCCACCCCTCTTACACTCTCTCTGTCTTTGGTGTACAGCAGGACTTCATTCTCTTGACCCCGCCGCATGACCCTGTACCCCTCAGCCCACATCCTAGGTTCATGGATTCAGTCGTAGGCTTTTGATTGCAAGTCTCAGTTCTAATTCTGCCCCCGAAAATCCAGAGTAGTTGCACAACAGCAAGCACCAAAAGATCTAATTTTGAAAAGACAGGCTTATTTCCGAGAGTCACAGAAGCTTCAAGTGGTAGGGCTGGAAGGTCTTCCCAGATCACCTAACCCACCCCCCTCATTCGAGGGATGAGAAACCCGAGACGCTGAGTGACTAAGTGGGCTCCCCCAGGTACACAGCTGGCTGGCAGCTGACCTAGAACTAGAATCTGAGGCCCTGACTACTCTGCTCCTTCTATGACATCCTGCTAGAGTTTTGACAGAGGAGGGCTACTCTGGCTAAAACTGAGAGGTTGCATCCTTCTGTGATTATCCCTACCTGAGGTAGAACCACATTGATTGGAATTTCTAGGCTTTCAGATCTGGTATCTCTTTTTCTTGTAAAATTTGGCCTCGAGCGCTGTGGAAAAGAGAAAATAAGTAGATTTCTGCTTCCCAGCCCATCCTCTGGGCCTCAACTTCTCACCTGAAAAACAGAGGAGTTTTTACTACTCACTTATCCCCTCTTGTTAATTATGTACGTTATGAAAATCTGAGTCTGAAAGAATGTGAAGATGATATCTGATATGATGCTTTATCAATCTCTGAACAGAAATTAAGACAGGTATTAGAGTTGATGGAAAAGCTTTCTGAAAGTCTGTGGAGCAGAGATACCGATACCTACTACCTTTTCTAAAATTATTATTTCTATCTCAAGTAAAAAGCCATACCAATGTTAGGTGCCAGGTATAGGTCCTATGCAGAAGTTGGTCACCAAAACACTCAGAACATTCCAGGGGTGACATCACAAAACAATATGCTGTTTTTCAAGGCTCATGGTCTCTCTCTGAGCATCACAGGTGGGAATGAGGCATCTGATGGTCAGCAAGAGCTCACCCTGGTTGTGTCCACACGGCCAGTCAAGGTCGGTGTGACACACAATAGCCCAAACACGGGCCCCCTGTTTGGTCATCCTGGCTGACATTTACATCCCCACTGCCAGGCTGCGCCGAGACCCCTATCCTCTCTCCAGGGGTGGCATCTTCTACTTGGATTACTCAAGAAGGAAGAAGCCCAGACCAAGAGAAAGAATGTAGTCTGAGATGTTTTTTGACACCAATCTATTCTTCAGTTCTCTGACACCAGTTGGATGTCCTATAATTCAATTCTGACACACCCCACCTGGAGTTGGGGCCAGATCCCACGAGTTAAAGGACTCAGTCCCACAAAACTGCTCCCACTTCAGATGCCAGTGACAAGTCTTGGGCCACCAGTACTTCTAACTAACCAGCTATAAATCAGAGGCTCCCAGTTTTGATGATTTGCTAGAAGAGCTCAAAGAACTCAGGAAGACACTTTACTTACAAATATAGGTTTTGGGTTTGTTTTTTTAAATAAAACATACAGCTCAGGAACAGCCAAATGGAAAAGATGCTTAAGGCAAGGTAAGAGGGGGGAGGGAGGCGGAGCTTCCATACCCAACAGGGCCCACCACCCTCCCTGCGTCTTCATGTGCTCGCCAACTCGGAAGCTCTCCAAACCCTGTCGTTTAGAGGTTTTTATGGAGGTTTCATTATATGGTCATGATTGATTATTTCATTGGCCTTTGGTGATTGAATAATAAAAGATACAGCTATCACTCAAGAAATCCCAAGAGTTTTAAGTTACTCTGTGCCAGGAACTGGGAACAAAGACCAAACGTATATTTTTATTAGACCACGTGTAGAAACTGCTGACACCTGGGCTTCACGAAAGGGACAGCCTAGTTCCCTGGCCTCAATTCTGTCAAATCATTTGCCCCTAGAGGCTGTCAGTGGGAGCCCTCCTATGTACCTTAAGTCTCCCGTTAGGGGGGGAACTCCAACCCCACACTATTATGCCACATACAGGGAAAGACGTGGTGGACCAGGGTCACTGTAACAACCCACCGGAAGCTCCGGCATCCAAGTTACATGCAAGCCTCGCTTTAAGAAAATCCAGTGTACAAAAAAATCAAAGACATACATATGCAAAAACCAAGAAAGTAATTAATCACATTATCAAAGAATTTCTCATTTTCAATGGGAACTTCTCCTAGGGCTTCTTTTTTAATTTTTATTTTATTTCTTAATTGTGGTTACAAACACATAACATTAAATTTTCCATCTTAGGGACTTCCCTGGTGGTGCAGTGGTTAAGAATCCGCTTGCCAATGCAGGGGACATGGGTTCGAACCCTGATCCAGGAAGATCCCACATGCCGCGGAGCAACTAAGCCCATGTGCCACAACTACTGAGCCCACATGCCACAACTACTGAAGCCTGCGTGCCTAGAGCCCATGCTCCACAACAAGAGAAGCCACCGCAGTGAGGAACCTGTGCACCACAACGAAGAGTAGCCCCTGCTCGCTGCAACTAGAGAAAGCCCACACACAGCTACGAGACCCAACACAGTCAAAAATAAGTAAATAAATAAATAATGTAAAAAAAAATTTTTTTTCCATCTTAAACATTTTCGAGTATACAGTCCAGGAGTGTCAAGTACATCCACATTGCTGTGCAATGGATCTCTAGAACTTTTTCATCTTGCAAAACTGAAACTCTATGACCATTAAACACTACCTCCTCTCCCACCTACCCCCAGCCCTGGGAAACCACCTTTCCACTTTCTATTTCTATGATTTTGACCTCTTTAGATACCTCATATGAGTGGAATCATATAGTATTTGTCCTTTTGTGACTGGTTTACTTAATTTAGCATCATGTCCTCAAAAAACCTCCATTTGGGGGCATGTGACAGGATCTCCTTTTTTTAAGCTGCATAGTATTTCTTTGTGTTTATATACCACACATTTTATTTTATTTCTTTATCCATTCATTCATTGATGAACATTTGGGTTGCTTCCACCTCTTGACTATTGTGAATAATGCTGCAATGAACATGAGTGTGCAAAGATCTCTTTGAGATCCTGCTTTTAATTCTTTTGGATATATACACAGAAGTAGGATTGCTGGATCATATGTAGTTTTATTTTTAATTTTTTGAGGAACCTCTATATTGTTTTCCACACCAGCTGTACCATCATTTCAACCGACAGTGCACAAGGGTTCCCATTTTTCCACATCCTCACTGACACTTGCTTTCTCTTTCTCCAAGTGTTTCTATAAGTGATTAACTCCCACACAGCCTGAAAACACAATTCGGTTTTTCCTTAAACACACACCTCACGGAAGCACCTGCACATGCACCTCTGAGGCTAAGCTGGGAAGACTAAACAGAGAGGGAAGTGGCTGTGTTCATTTCCTAGGGCTGCGCAAAGGACCATGAACCGAATGGCGTAAAACAACGGAAATGCATTGTCTCCCAGTTCTGGAGGCTGGAGGTCCAAAATCAAGGTATTGGCAAGACCAGGCTCCCTTGGAAACCTGTAGGGGAGAACCTTCCTCGCCTCTCTCTGAGCATCTGAAGGTTGCTGGCAGTCCTTGGCCTGCCTTGATTGCACTGCAGTGCTTCAGTCTGTGCCTACGGCATCAGATGGAGCTCTCCCCCGTGGGTCTGTATCTGTTCTCATCTTAAGAGGGCACCAATCATATGGGACTAAGGCCCACCCTACTGTTGTATAACCTCATCTTAACTAATTACATCTGCAATGACCCTCTTTCCAAATAAGATTACATTCGGAGGTACTGGGGGTTCTGCCTTCAACATATCATTTTGGGGGGACACAATTCAACCCATAACATAACCTAATATTAACCGAACATATAATAAACACCAGCACTGTGCTAGGTACTTTATGTTATTTTCACTTAGAGTCACTGGCAAATATGCAGATCCTACCACCCTTGGGATACAGCCCACCCTTGGGGTCCCTAAGCCCATCACCCTGGCCCATCTCCAGCAAGTTCAGTTGATCCCCTTTTTTCCCACCTCTAGTGCCAAGGAACACAAGCTCTGCCCTGTAAGGCTCCCCATGAACAAAGGAACCTGCTAGTAAGCCTGATGTATTTTATTACTATTACACATATTATATATTATTCATATTTACTATCATTTCCATTCTATTATTTTGCCTGCTCTTAGACCCCCTGCCTTCTCCATAGTTTTGACCATTTGTCCCCTAGTTCCCTCCGGGGTGAGAAAATCCTTACCCCAATCCTGCCCTGAGGCCATATCTGGAGAAAGAAACAGACCACCCATTTAAGTTACTCAGTGGTTTGCTAGTATGACCCCAAAGTCAGACCCATGATATCAGGGGAGCTCATGGTACAGTTCACTCCTAGAAAGGAAGTCCTGCTACTGGATGATCACAGAGACTCCCTGGGTCCAGACCATGGTGCAAATCACCAAAGACAGCTGCTGATAGATTTGGATATAGGGTAACCAAGGAAGGAGCTAGGGTACTACTTCCCTCCTTCCTCGCCTCTGCCATAGTCCTTTGCCTTTTCTCCGCAGAGGCCTGGCTCCAGGGCAAGGGGCAGTCACCAGATCTGTGGCCGACAGTGATGGCCCTCACAGCAGGCAGCTGACTCATTATCCACCGCTATCTGGTCAAAGCCCCTCCCCACCTCATCCTAGGAGGGGGAGTGCTGAGGGAAGGAAACAAAGCAAACAGGCACATGGACTGGCCTGCCACGTTAGCATGAAAAGAATTTCTTTTACTGAACCCAAAGGAAAGGCACCGATAAGAATAAATGAGGCTGCAGATAGCAAGGTCACGGACACTGGCCACAGAAGACCTGTGTGCAAATCTGGAGGCCCAGAAATAGTTATTTACTATGTGTCTTAGTCAGCTCTGTCTGCTGTAACATCCACAGACTGGATGGCCTAACAACTGACTTTTATTTCTCGCAGTTCTAAAGGCTGGGAAGTTCAAAATCAAGGTGCTGGCAGATCTGGTTCCTCATGAGGCCCGTTTCCAGGTTTGCAGATAGCCACCTTCTCACTGTGTCGTTACACGAGAGAGAGAGAGAGAGACACAGAGAGAGAGAGAGAGTGTGTGTGTGTGTGTGTGTGTTCTAGTCTCTCTTTCTCTTTTATAGGGACACTAATCCCATCCTTAAGACTTCATCCAAACGTAATTACCTCCCAAAGGCCAAACCTCCAAATACCATCACACTGTGGATTAGGGCTGCACAATATGAATTTTGGAGGGACACAAACATTCAGTCCATATCACCATGTGACCTGGGCAAGTTACCCCACCTCTCAGAAGCTCAGTTTACTCATCTCCAAAATAAGGAAATTACCTCTAATTTGAGATCACATATGTAAAGAAGCCGACAGTAAGCTCTCAATAATCACTGTTTTGGTGCCTTCGGACAAAATTGCCTTGCTCCCTTTGACTTAAAATCTCAAGCAGCTGACACACAACTGGTGCTGCTGTTAAAATGGCTTGATACTACAGCTTGGGTGAGGGCTTGTTTGTTTGCTTGCTTGCTTGATGTGCCTTTTGTTTTTAAGAGAAGAGCATTTTGAACTGGGAATCCTGGTACCGGCTTCTGCAGTTGCCCATTACTTGGGTCTCTTCCTCCTCAGCAGTACACACACGTCTGTAACCCAGTACTGAAAAACTTCCTTGAGATTGTGCCCCAAACGTTATTACTCAGATTAACACCGTCACCAATCACCCACATTCCATGAGCATCCGCAGTTGGTGGGTACTGCACAGAGCACAGAGGTAGACATGCCTCGTGGCTTTCTGATCTAAACAGACAGGTAGAACAGAGACAAAGGAAAGGGGAAGCACGCATCCAAGACTCTCCCCGCTGTCCACGTCTGCAGCTTGTCTGGTGATGAATCACAGGGGGCAATTCAACAAGCAGGAGGGTCCATTAGAGAGCACGGGCCCCCTGCCCTTCCCCAGAGAGCCACAGAAACTGCAGCTCTTGGTCCAGGAGTCAGAGGTGGGCGTGGGGCATATGTTCTGACTTTTCTCTCCTTCTCATTTGTGGAGAAGGGGATGGGGAGTTGCGTGGGTGAAGTAAATTATCATGATGCCTGTCCTCTCCAAATCGCATGACGTGTTTGGGAAGGTTTGTTATTTTTGCTACATAGGGCAGAGGGCAGCTCTACTCTGGAGCCAGGGGAGCGGCCCGAGCCCAGCCAGGCTTTGGGCCAAGCTGCTCCTGGGACAGGCTAGGAGCTCTCACTTTCTGAGGAAGCAGGAGGCAACAGCCAGGAAGACCAAGAGAGCAGCAGATTAGTCTGTCAGGCAAAAAATACAGACCAACTGTTGGAAAAGTCTGGGCGGGAAGGAAGTAGAAAAATACAATGTCTGCGCTCAGAGGTGGCTGGTTGAGGTGAATAGTTGTTATAGAATCACTCACATTTGTGGGAATACTGAAGGAACCAACAGAAGTGGCAGGTGTTGGAAAGCAGGGCAATTGACACTCCCAGGTTCCAGAGATAACAGGATAGCAGATCATTCTTGGTGATCACCCTGATACCAAAACCAGACAAAGATACTACAAAAGAAGAAAATTACAGACCAATATCACTGATGAATATAGATGCAAAAATCCTCAACAAAATACTAGCAAACAGGATCCAACAACATATTAAAAGGATCATACACCATGATCAAGTGGGATTTATCCCAGGGTTGCAAGGATTCTTCAATATATGCAAATCAATCCATGTGATACACCATATTAACAAATTGAAGAATAAAAATGTGATCATCTCAATAGATGCAGAAAAAGCTTTTGACAAAATTCAACACCCATTTATGATAAAAACTCTCTAGAAAGTGGGCATTGAGGGAACCTACCTCAACATAATAAAGTCCATATATGACAAACCCACAGCAAACATCATTCTCAATGGTGAGAAACTGAAAGCATTTCCTCTAAGATCAAGAACAAGACAAGGATGTCCACTCTCACCACTCTTATTCAACATAGTTTTGGAAGTCCTAGCCATGGCAATCAGAGAAGAAAAAGAAATAAAAGGAATACAAATTGGAAAAGAAGAAGTAAAACTGTCACTGTTTGCAGATGACATGATACTATACATAGAAAATCCTAAAGATGCCACCAGAAAACTACTAGAGCTAATCAATGAATTTGGTAAAGTTGCAGGATATAAAATTAATGCACAGAAATCTCTTGCATTCCTATACACTAATGATGAAAGATCAGAAAGAGAAATTAAGGAAACAATCTCATTCACTACTGCAACAAAAAGAATAAAATACCTAGGAATAAACCTACCTAAGGAGGTAAAAGACCTGTACTCAGAAAACTATAAGACACTGATGAAAGAAATCAAAGATGACACAAACAGATGGAGAGATATACCATGTTCTTGGATTGGAAGTATAAATATTGTGAAAATGACTATACTCCCCAAAGCAATCTACAGATTCAATGCAATCCCTATCAAATTACCAATAGCATTTTTTACAGAACTAGAACAAAAAATCTTAAAATTTGTATGGAGACACAAAAGACCCCGAATAGCCAAAGTAATCTTGAGAAAATAAAAACAAAACAGAGTTGGAGGAATCAGACTCCCTGACTTCAAACTATACTAAAAAGCTACAGTAATCAAGACAATATGGTACTGGCACAAAAACAGAAATATAGATCAATGGAACAGGATAGAAAGCCCAGAGATAAACCCATGCACATATGGTCAACTAATCCATGACAAAGGAGGCAAGGATATACAATGGAGAAAAGACAGTCTCTTCAATAAGTGGTGCTGTGAAAACTGGACAGCTACATGTAAAAGAATGAAATCAGAACACTCCCTAACACCATACACAAAAATAAACTCAAAATGGATTAAAGACCTAAATGTAAGACCGGACACTATAAAACTCTTAGAGGAAAACATAGGAAGAACACTCTTTGACATAAATCACAGCAAGATCTTTTTTGACCCACCTCCTAGAGTAATGGAAATAAAAACACAAATAAACAAATGGAACCTAATGAAACTTAAAAGCTTTTGCACAGCAAAGGAAACCATAAACAAGACGAAAAGACAACACTCAGAATGGGAGAAAATATTTGCAAATGAATCAATGGACAAAGAATTGATCTCTAAACTATATAAACAGCTGATGCAGCTCAATATCAAAAAAAAACCAAACAACCCAATCAAAAAATGGGCAGAAGACCTAAATAGACATTTCTCCAAAGAAGATATACAGATGGTCAAGAGGCACATGAAAAGCTGCTCAACATCACTAATTTTTAGAGAAATGCAAATCAAAACTACAATGAGGGATCACCTCACACTGGTTAGAATGGGCATCATCAGAAAATCTACAAACAACAAATGCTAGAGAGGGTGTGGAGAAAAGGGAACCCTCTTGCACTGTTGGTGGGAATGGAAATTGATACAGCCACTACGGAGAACAGTATGGAGGCTCCTTAAAAAACTAAAAATAGAATTACCATATGACCCAGCAATCCCACTACTGGGCATATACCCAGAGAAAACCATAATTCAAAAAGACACATGCACCCCAATGTTCACTGCAGCACTATTTACAATAGCCAGGTCATGGACGCAACCTAAATGCCCATCAACAGACGAATGGATAAAGAAGTTGTGGTACATATATACAATGGAATATTACTCAGCCATAAAAAGGAATGAAATTGGGTCATTTGTAGAGACATGGATAGATCTAGAGACTGTCATACAGAGTGACATAAGTCAGAAGGAGAAAAACAAATATCGTATATTAATGCATATATGTGGAATCTAGAAAAATGGTAAAGATGAACTGGTTTGCAAGGCAGAAATAGAGACACAGATGTAGAGAACAAACGTATGGACACCAAGGGGGGAAGGGGGGGCTGTTGGTGGGATGAATTGGGAGATTGGGATTGACATATATACACTAATATGTATAAAATAGATAACTAATAAGAACCTGCTGTATAACACAGGGAACTCCACTTCTCTGTACAGTAGAAACTAACAAACATTGTAAAACAACTATACCCCAATAAAAATAATTAATTAATTAATTTTTAAAAAATCCTTCTTGGTGAAGTCACAAAGGCGACCATGTGCAGGGCTGGTCCCCATAGGTAACATCGAAGCTTGGGGGTCTCGAGTGCTGCATACCATCCTTACAAACTTCCTTTCTGAATCTGGAAGCCATTAGAAGTCCCCACAAAGTTCAGACTTTTTCCTAATACTAGTTAATTCGTTCACTCCATCCAAGAGTGAGGCTGTATCAAAAGACATCCCATGGAAAAGACTATCAGTCTCTAAGAAATTCTCTTTTTTCTTGGAAAAAGTCAAAAGAGGTAACTGCCTGGTCTCTGGCCCCATTCTGAAACAAAACTTGACCTTGGTCACAGGCAGGCAGATGTCCTGGGAGTGGATGCTTCCAAATGAAGAGGTGGGCGATCCCACTCCACTTCCAACCAGGAGGGGCGAAACTGAAGGCTTTGTTTATTAGCACAACTCTAATCATGATGTATGTGATTCTGTACGTTTCAGTCTAAGCAAAATTTTTTTTCCATTGTTTCAACTTTAATTTATTTTTCATGCTTATTTGCACTCCTGATCTTGAGAGACCCCAACTTCTTTTAATTATTTCTCTTGAGCTAGTTAAGGCAAGTTTTTTTATTTTGTGATTAACACATCAGAAAAGCCAGGAAAACCGTGAGAGTGGAAAAATGGTCATTATATTAAATATGGGATTAAAGAGTCTTGAGATTCAAGACAACCACTTCATCTTTCCAGTCCTCAGTTTTCACATCAACAAAACGAAGGAGGTAAATTAGATGATCTTTGTAGTACTCAAAAAATGTTGTTCCACTTCCATCTGGCTTTCATGGTTTCTAATGCAAAACTCGCAGTCATTTGATTCATTGTTGCCTTGTAAGTAATATATCATATTCTCTGCAGCTGCTTTCAAGATGTTTTTCATTGTCTTTAGTTTTTAGCTGTTATGATGTGTCTAGGCTGGGATTTCTTTAAATTTATCCTGTTTTGGATTCACTGAGCCTTTTATATTTTCCATCAAATTTGAGCATTTCAGCCATTATTTCTTCAAATATATATTTTTTTCTGCATCACAGTCCTTCTCCTCTCTTTTTTTTTTTTAATTTTATTTATTTATTTTTGGCTGTGTTGGGTCTTCGTTTCTGTGCGAGGGCTTTCTCCAGTTGCAGCAAGCGGGGGCCACTCTTCATCACGGTGCGCAGGCCTCTCACTATCGCGGCCTCTCTTGTTGTGGAGCACAGGCTCCAGACGCACAGGCTCAGTAGTTGTGGCTCACGGGCCTAGTTGCTCCGCGGCATGTGGGATCTTCCCAGACCAGGGCTCGAACCCGTGTCCCTACATTGGCAGGCAGATTCTAAACCACCACGTCACCAGGGAAGCCCCTTTCTCCTCTCTTTCTTGGACTCTAGACACAAATGTTAGACCTTTTTTCATATTTTCCCATAGACTCACCCTGCCCCCCTGTCTTTTCAATCGTTTTTCTCTCTGTTGTTTAGATTGGATAGTTTTTTACTGATCTATCTTCAAGTTTACTGACTCTTTCCTCTGTCATCTCTATTCTGCTACTGAGCCTGTGGTAGACAGAATGGCCACCCAAAGATGTCTACTTCCTAACCCCAAGAACCTGTGAATATGTGGCCTTTACAGCAAAAGGGATTCTGCAGATGCTAATTAAATTAAGGACCCTAAGATAGGGAGATTAGTCTGAATTGTCTGAGTGGGCCCAGTGTAATCACAGGGTCCTTATAAACGGGAGACAGGAATGTGAGAGACAAAACACGGGAGATCTACAGCAGAAGCAGAGGTTGGAGGGGTGCACTTTGAAGATGAAGGCCGCCATAAGCCAAGGAACACAGGCAGCCTCTAGAAGGTAGGAAAGGCAAAAACATGTATTTTTCCCTGGAGTCCCCAGAAGAAATGCAGCCCTGCTGACATCTTGATTTTAACTTTGTAAGATTCATTTCAGACTCCTGACCCTCAGAACTGTAAGTTACTATGTTTGTTTTGTTTTAAGCCACTACAGTTGTAGTAATTTGTTACAGCAGCAATGAGGAACTAATACAAAGCCCAAACAGTCATTTAAAAATTTTTGGTTGTTGTATTTTTCAGTTTTAAAATTTCCATTTGGTTCTTTATACTTTCTATTTCTTCACTGAGACTTTTCATCTTTTCATTCATTTCAAGCGTGTTCATACTTATTCACGCCTTTTTTTTTTTTTTTTTTGGCAGGTAGGATCTTAGTTCCCTGACCAGGGATCAAACCCGCACCCCCTGCATTGGAAGCACGGAGTCTTAACCACTGGACCGCCAGGGAAGTCCCCCTCATGACATTTTATAATAGTGGCTTCAGTGTCTTTTTTTTTTTAAACATCTTTATTAGAATATAATTGCTTTACAATGTTGTTAGTTTCTGCTGTATAACAAAGTGAACCAGCTATACATATATGTATATCCCCATATCCCCTCCCTCTTGCATCTCCCTGCCACCCTCCCTATCCCACCCCTCTAGGTGGTCACAAAGCACCAAGCTGATCTCCCTGTGCTATTCAGCTGCTTCTGACTAGCTATCTATTTTACATTTGGTAGTGTATATATGTCAAAGCTTCGTCCCAGCTTACCCTTCCCCCTCCCGGTGTCCTCAAGTCCATTCTCTACGTCTGCATCTTTTTCCTGTCCTGCCCCTAGGTTCATCAGAACCATATTTTTTTTAGATTCCATATTTTAATTAATTTATTTGTTTGTTTGTTTGTTTATGGCTGCGTTGGGTCTTCGTTGCTGCACGCGGGCTTTCTCTAGTTGCGGCAAGCGCGGGCTACTCTTCATTGTGGTGCGCGGGCTTCTCATTGCGGTGGCTTCTCTTGCTGCAGAGCATGGGCTCTAGGCACACAGGCTTCAGTAGTTGCAGCATGCGGGCTCAGCAGTTGTGGCACGTGGGTCCTAGAGAGCGTGGGCTTCAGTAGTTGTGGCTTGCAGGCTCTAGAGCGCAGGCTCAGTAGTTGTGGCATATGGGCTTAGTTGCTCCGTGGCATGTGGGATCTTCCCAGACCAGGGCTCAAACCCATGTCCCCTGCATTGGCAGGCGGATTCTTAATCACTGCACCACCAGGGAAGCCCCCCTAAGCAAAATTTTTAAATCAGCAAAGTAGTTAAATGTGTAATCCCTTCAACTAATTATCCATTAGTTGCTCCTTAATGATAATGGAATGCTTACCAAATAGCATGTGATCTCTGAATAGTGCCAAATAAATTGATTAAAATATTTCTTCAAGAAGTAACAAGGGTTCCGTTTGGTCGGCTTTCTCAGTGAATTTTAATGCATTCAGGCCACTGAAAAGTGGGTCCGAGATCGGGCTGTCATCACCATAAGGAAGGACAACCTCTAAAGGTAACCGTGTCAGAGAAACACTGGGTAATTGAAAAGGCAAAGTCAGCACCTACATGGGACCCCTTTTCCACCCCCAGCTGGCGGTGTGACCTCTGTCACTTACTTTTGCTAAGCCTCAGTTTCTTTGGTGATAGAATGGGTGTGATAGTCCTTAAAATCTAGGGTTGTGGTGAGGATCAAATTAGATAACATAGGAGATGAAAGACTTCAAAACAGTGGTGAGCAGACTTCGCCCATAGTGGCGATCAATAAATATGTACTGATTGACAAGTTCAGGTGACTGAAACTAACACAACATTGTAAATCAACTATACTCCAATAATAAAATAAATAAATATAAATAAATTTTTTTAAAAGTTATAATTATGAGGGAGGAATGGGAAGCTATTGTTTAATGGATACAAAGTTTCAGTTCTGCAAGATGGAAAGAGTTCTGGAAGTGAATGGCAGTGATGGTTGCACAACAATATGAATGTTCTCAGGGCCACTGAACTGGACACTTAAAATGATTAAGATGCTAAATTTGAAGTTATGTATATTTCACCACAATTTAAAAAATATAAAATAATTCCTAAAAAAAAGTTCAGGTGAACTGAAATCATTATTAATAAACACGTGAGCATCACCTCTGAGCAAGACACTGCACTTGGTAGTGAGGATAAGGAAGGAAAGGAGGGAAAGAAAGGAGAGGAGAAGAAATCAGATACCATTCTTCACTCTCAAAAAGACTGTAATCTAATTAGAGAGCAGAATTTGGGGAAATAGGAGATATGATGATCATAATAGCCAACATATATTGAATGTTCACTTGTATCACGCACTGTTATAGCCCTTTAAGCATCATTTAATCTTCTCAACGATTCTGTAAGGTAGGTAACGTAACTTTCAGCCCCATTTCACAGATAAGGAAACTGAGGCCCCAAGTTAAGTAACTTGCCTAGGGTCACTCAGTAAGTGCCAGAGCTAGGATATGAGCTCCAATTCTGCACCCTTAATACTGCCTGTAGTATTGGGGGCAGGGGGTGGTCCTATACTTAAACTTGGAGTTCTAGATTTGAATCATCCATACCATCTGTGTAGTCCTAACTACTTCAGACTTCGAAACAGTGGAGTTTCAGAGTGGGAGTCTCTTCGTCTGTAAAATGAATTAACAGTCCCCACTGAATGGTTTGTTGTGTTCATGAAATTAGGTGAGTATAAGTGCTCTGTGCAGTGCCTGGCATGTGGTTATGTGTCTAATAAAGTTCAGATACATCTGATCACTGTTTATAAACCAGAGTTTCCATCAGCTAAAAATTCCCTGATCCCCCCAGATAAAACCTGGACGCTAAATATGCTTCCGATCTTCTCATAAAGTTGACCCAGACTATTTTGAACACTGTATCAAGGAATTACAATATGAACATCGCTAATCTACAGTCAGTGAGCTACAAAATCTTTTCATAGTAAATCCCACCAAAAAAATACTTTAAGTGCAAACCGCTAAACCTATATTTCTTATTTTATAAATTTGATGCTTTTTCTAACCAACTATTATGGTATGCATATTATAAAACATAACCAAAATTGAAATTTTATAGGATAAACAAAGATAAATAACTGTTTTATAATAGTGTTATTTTATCTTATTCATTAAAAACACAAAACAAGTTTTGCTTCCACAAAAAACAATTATCGATAGTAATATTTTTAGTGAGCACAGTGTAATTTTAAAAAGTGTGGTTCCCTCTTTCTTAAAATCTTGGTTTAACACAGTGAGCCAAAAGTCAAGTTCTAAGTTCAGTTTACTTATGTTTTTGGATTTAATGACTGTCCTTGCTGAAGAGGGTACCTCATAATGATGTATATATCCAAGTGGAAAAATACATTATTGACTGCAATTTCTAAACAATATTCAATATTCAGTCCTATCCCCAAATAATGCAATGGTTATTGCTAAAATTTAAAATTTGCATCCAAAATGTTCTTTTCATTGAGTGAGGTTTTTCAAAAAAAAAAAAACACTCTAAATTCTCTTGCTTACTGTTAAAACACCATCATTTCCATGAAGGGGGAAATATACTTTTTTAATCTTTCAAAAAATGGCTCCTATATAGCACACTGTTAACAACCACTTGTCACCACAAGAAAAGGTTAGCAAACTTACAACACTGCTCTTTTGTAAAAAGAGACAACTGCAAAATCTCTGAGACACAACAGATTTTTATGGTCATTCTCCATCTTGGTACAAAGTACTGCAAAAATCCTGGCATTCTGTACAGCTCTCTCACTTGTTAAAACCAGATCAACTGCATCCATGATATCATCTAGTTCACTGCGCACTTCTTGGCTTTGATTGCTTTGCAGCGGTAGTTTGACTATGAATTACTCTACGGTGAATAAATCTCATGAGTGATACTATCCCTGTACCCTCGCCCCAGCATCCTCTTGATATTCTAAAGCAGCCGCTCCATCACACGTTATTTTAAACAATTGTTCCATCAGAACATTATTTCTAGTAAAGTTATTTACAGTTGAGATCTCTTCTGACATGTCTTTCTATAATTGGTTCACAAAAGAATAGCACTCTGTTTTATTATTGAAGGGGAAGCTACATCTGTACTTCACTCAGCTGTACAACAAATACTACTTGATTTGTTTCAATACTTGTTTCTTCAAAGTTTCCTCTGCATCTATCAGCAGTTTTGCCGGCTAAGGAATGAGTATTCATTTCATGCAATCATTCAGAAAGGATTTATTGAGCACTTGGGCTGTGCCAGTCGCTGTCCTAGGTGTGAGGATGTCATGAACAAAATTAAGTTCTCACGGAGCTGTGTGCCTGTGCAGGAAGACAGATGGTAAGCAAATAGAAACCCAAGTATAGGTCAGGGTAAGCACTCTAAAGAAAAGTTCAACAGGATATTGGGACAGAGAGTGGCAGAGTGAGCTATTTGAGGTGATGAGGAAGACTTCCTTGAGGAGGTGACATTTGACCAAAGGTGTTGCGGGTAAGCTACGGAATATCTGGGAGAAGAGCACGTCAGCAGAGGGGCAGCAGGGGCAAAGGCCCTGAGGCAGGAGCTTGATTGGTGCAGCCGAACCACAAGGAGGCCAGTGTCCCTGGAGCCAGTGAGGGTGGGGATGCGAGAGGACCAGAGGTCAGAGGATCGTTTTCCAGCTGAGATAGGAAGCCACTGGAGGGTGCTGAGCAGAGCGTGGCATGATCTGATTTAGGTTTAAAAAGATTTCCGTGGCCACACCATGGAGAATAGATTGCAAGGTAGCAAGGCAGGAATGGGACAAATTTCAATTGTCCAGATAAGAGATGGACTCAAATGGCCATGGTAAGAGGGCGAGAAATCATAAGATTCTAGATATATTTTGATATAGAACCAGTGAGAGCTGCTGATAGATTTGGATACAGGGTAAGTGAGAAGGGAGCTAGAACTCTTCACCTAAGCACTTGGAAAATGTAGTGGTCATTTACAGGGGTGGAGAAGACTGACGGTGGGGCAAGGAATGGAGATTAAGAATTCATTTAGGGACTTCCCTGGTGGTGCAGTGGTTAAGAATCCACCTACCAATGCAGGGGACACGGGTTCAATCCCTGGTCCGGGAAGATCCCACATGCCGCAGAGCAACTAAGTCCATGAGCCACAACTACTGAGCCTGCGCTCTAGAGCCCGCAAGCCACAACTACTGAGCCCACGTGCCACAACTACTGAAGCCTGTGCGCCCTAGAGCCCATGCTCCACAACAAGAGAAGCCACCGCAATGAGAAGCCCGTGCACCGCAACGAAGAGTAGCCCCCGTTCACCGCAACTAGAGAAAGCCCGCACACAGCAACGAAGACCCAATACAGCCAAAAATAAATAAATAAATTTATTTTAAAAATACATAAAAAAAAGAATTCATTTAGACACGCTAAGTTGAGAAAGACTACATTCAAGGGAAGGTGTCAAGAAACCAGCCACTTATAAGAGTCTGGAGTTACAAGAGAGGCATTTGGAATGGAAATATAAACTTGAGACTTGTCAGTGTGTAAATGGCATTAAAAGCCTTGTCACTATATTTTCCCATGTATTATTTCAGCGGTATTTATTGCCGTGGGAAGAACAAGTATTTCCCCCAGCAGTATGCAGCTTTTAGTTTTTCACGACTAAGTAAGAAACCTCAAAAGTGGCTTTTAAGCACTTTCTATTACACTAATTAAAAATTTTTAAGATATTACATTGAACACTACATTATTTTAAGTCAATAAAAAAGATTGTAGACATCTTTATTGACTGTTTTTCCAATCTTAAAGGCGTCATACTCTTATTAGATAGTATTCCAAGACATACCACAGTTCAGGTGAAGGTCATCATTAGCGATAGCGGCTGTAAATTTGTATTTGTACACATACTTAGTAACTTCACTGAAAAAGAGATAGTTGAGGCAACCGTGATGTCCTTTAGTAGGTGACTGGATAAATAAACTATGGTACATCCAGACACATTATATTATTATATATTATATTTAATTTAGTGCTGAATATATATATTCAGCACTAAAGAGAAATGAGCTATCAAGCCATGAAAAGATATGGAGGAACCTTAAATGCATATTACTAAGTGAAAGAAGCCAATTTAAAAAGACTACATACAATATGATTCCAACTATATGGTATTCTGGAAAAGGCAAAATAGTGTAGACAGTAAAAATATCTGGTTACCAGTGGGTACGAGGTATGGGGGACGAATAGGTGGAGCACAGAGGATTTTTAGAACAATGAAAATACTCTGTATGACACCATAATGATGAATGCATACCGTTATACTTTCGTCCAAATCCATAGAATGTACTACATCAAGAATGAACCCAGCCATCATCAAAAATATCTACAAACAATAAATGCTGGAGAGGGTGTGGAGAAAAGGGAACCTTCATGCATTGTTGGTGGGAATGTAAATTGATACAGCCACTATGGAGAACAGTATGGAGGTTCCTTAAAGAACTGAAAATAGAACTACCATATGACCAAGCAATCCCACTACTGGGTATATATACCCTGAGAAAACCATAATTCAAAAAGAGTCATGTACCACAATGTTCATTGCAGCACTATTTACAATAGCCAGGACATGGAAGCAACCTAAGTGTCCATCAACAGAGGAATGGATAAAGATGTGGTACATATATACAATGGAATATTACTCAGCCATAAAAAGGAACGAAATTGTGCCATTTGCAGAGACGTGGATGGACCTAGAGACTGTCATACAGAGTGGAGTAAGTCAGAAAGAGAAAAACAAATATCGTATATTAATGCATATATGTGGAATCTAGAAAAATAGTACAGATGAACCTATCTGCAAAACAGAAATAGAGACACAGACATAGGGAACAAATGTATGGACACCAAAGGCGGAAAGGGAGGGTGGGATAAACTGGGAAATTGGGATTGGCATATATACACTACTATATATAAAATAGATAACTAATGAGAACCTACTGTATAGCACAGGGGGGAAAAAAAAAAGAATGACCCTTAATGTAAACCATGGACTTTGGGTAATTATGATGTGTCTATGTAGGTTCATCTGTTGTAACAAACACACAGCTCCGATGGGGCCATCGATAGGGGCGGGGCTGTGCATGTGTGAGGGCAAGGGTCATAGGGGAAATCTTTGTACCTTTCCCTCAATTTTGCTGTGAATCTTAAACTGCTACCAAAAAAGTATCTTAATGAAAAAAATTAAAATTAAAAAAGAGATATAGTTCTAGAAGTGGGACTGTCACTGCTGCTTCTCTTCTTGTGCACTTATTCTTGCCTTATTATTACCTTCTACCCATGATCACTGCAGATATCTCCTTCAGGCATGTGTTCATTATGTGAGACTAGATATCATCCACAAATCCTCTCTCCCCGACACATGAGAACTGCCATCCACCATCACACCACGTATCAAAGAAAGGGGTCACCACAACCCCTTGAGAAACTCCAGCTTTCCCTTAGGACACTTCCCTTCTCCAACAAGAATGTGACACTGTTCAGGCCACAGGAAGGTGCCCGTGCCAGTCCATGCATTATGCATTAGTAGAACTCAGTTTCTTTCTAGTTTTTCTAGGGGAAATAAACATAAATAGAAATTGGAATAGTTTCTCCGCCCACCCTCCCACCCCCCATCCCCCGCCTAGCGCATCTTGTGTGTCCTTTGCAGTACGCACACTCTGCCTTGATCGGGTCCATTTCACTGTCACAGAAGATGACAGTGACACTGCTGCAGAGTCAAAATGAGACTGGCCCCAGCTTCTGAATAAACAATTCCTGTTAACACCTCCATTATCACACGCCCCCGGGGCACCGAACAGTGAACGTTGTTCACATTGAGTTCCCAAACTTAAAGAAGAAAACACTAAAAAGCCACAGCAACTCTTGTGAAACTTTAAAGGCTTGCCTATAGTCTATTAAAATGATAAAACTATGCTGACTTTCTTGCCTGAAGTAACTGGTGTTAAGTTATCTTTGTAGGTTGGTTAGAAAAAATTATTCTCGCATGTTTTCACAGCCTCCTGAGTCAATTTGGCTATTCAAGGCAGATTAAGAACCTGAACTTCTTTCCCGAGGAAAGTGTTACATCAAATGTATAGTCAAAAATTGAGTGAACTTTCTTTTAGGCTCTATCTGAAACTGAGTTTCACTCAGCAACAAACTAAGCAATGTTCCCTCCTCAGAGGAAACTAAGAAGTCAGTATAAGATGAAACACCTTTACTTCTACAGTAAGACTGAGACTTGAGGTGACGGCAAGGTGGCTCTCAACCACCTGGTTCCAGACTACCCCGGGCGCTAATCGACAGGCAGGGCCCCAAGTTCAAGGCCACATTTCCCAGGCCTCCCTTCCTCTTCCTAGAAACCCAAACCCGACAAGGCAGCAGCCATCCAGCGGGCATTCTCTTGCACTGTCGTCAAACAAAGTAGCCAGCGTGCAATCCCTTGAAAGGTGTTAACCAGCACTCACACCGCATCAGGGTAATAACACCAGTCACGTGCGTCTGGGTGACACTTCCCTGTAAAGTGGAATCGGCTGATTGGACCCCCAGAAGAAACCCTGCATGGGTGGCTCGAGGTTTACCCTGATCTCGACTCCCCGTGGAGGAGGCTGCTGACCTCTGAGGCCTCCACAGAATGATGGGAAACCTACAACAGACCCAAGTGTGGTGCTCATAAAAGGGAGGCAGAAGCAGGAGGACAAATGTCTGGATATTTTTCCAAGAAGCAGAGACATCAGTCACTTCGAGGAGTTTCCCTAAGGGTAAATGAAGCATCTCAAACCCACTGAAAGGAAGTGATGGCTTCATGCCTTGCCTGGCATTGCAGCACTGCCTCTTGCAGGGGAATCAGGCTTCCTCCTGGTTCTCTCACTTTCAGCCCACAGTCTGGGCTCTACCAGGCACCTTCAAAGAAGCAGTAGCTCTTTCAGAACATGAAGGCTGACTGAGAAAGTCAAGTTTTCTAGTGATTCCTATACCATTCAAGGTCCCAGCAGAAAGCAGATGGCCACTCAAATTTAAGATAAGTTCAGAATGACCTCATATTTACAAGATGGTGGGCAGGGTGCAGGGACACCCAAGGGCATAGTGCAGCCCCTTTGGGCTACACATAGGCCAGTGCTTCCAGCCCAAGGAGGTGAGGAAAGGGGGCGGTTATGGGAACGTGGAAGAAGACAGTATGGCAGACTGCCACCGGGAGAGGAGCAGTGTCTTCAGTACAGGCCACAGCTAGCCCAAGGAGATGCCACAGGGGAGTCAGGAGAAAGGATGCCCTGCCTGCACCACCTTCCTGCCCTCCTGTCTCCTGATCAAATTCAAGCAGCCAGAGAGCGAGAGAGCTCTTCAATGGGGTCAGCATCCTGGAGCAAAGAGAAGGGCAGAGCCTGGACCTAAGGAACAAACAGAATAACCAACACGATTCCCAAACGGAAGGAACCGACTACGTCAGAGTCTACTTGAGGCACATTTTAAAAAATACGTGAATTCCCCAGAGCCACCCCCCTCCCCGCAAATAATTCAGAGTTAGTATATAGGGGTGGAGCCTAAATAATCTGTTTTCTTTTTTTAAAAACAATTGCTTAAATGATTCCAATGCACAACCAAGTTTGGAATCTCAAATGACCTCGAAGATCTCAAAACAGGTCACAGAATCCCTTCTCACCGTAAGTCCAAGGCAACAAGACCAAATCACCATAAGAATCTTCTATAAAGGACTGCATTTTGTACTACTACAGTGTCAGGTCTGCAGCAGCACTTAGCAGTCAAAGAGAGAACCGTGTCACTTTCTATCCTCAAGTACCAATCCTTAGGACAGGTGAGCCAAAGGATAAGTTTTGTACACTCGAACATGATTGTCCCTTTACCCCCTGAGTAGAAAATACAAGCAATAGCTCCAAAAGAAAGACCCGGTTCCTTGAAAACTTTGTATACGAATCTAGACCATCAACTTTAAATGGCTGCAGACTCTAATGGCCAAAAGGGACTGTATTTCCACGAGGACCATCCATCGGCAAGGCATGTCATTCAGAAGTTTCATTTAAAGATCATTCTATCTAAAAAGATCATTCTTTCTATTATGATCATTGAAGTGAAGCCAAGAGGGGAAAAAGAAAGTTGACAGTCTGAACTCTAGACTCTTGACTTCAGAAATGCCTATTAATTCAATACAATAAACTTACAAACTCCCCATAATCCTCAAGGTGCTCTTAAAATTGAAATTGATTCTGTGAAAGTGCTTTCACCAACTATCATTAAAGAAAGTTCCATTTTAACTCAACTCTTAATAGGGAGGGCATGAAGAAAAGTGTTATGTCCAGGAATACAGAATGCTATTTATGAACACTGGACCTGGAAGGAGGGGAAACAGAAGACGTACACCCAGCCGGGACCGTGCGTGTGCCTGCTATGCAGGTTCTGGCTCTAGCCACTGTTCATTTTCCTAGGGAATTACATGGAGGAAGCAGCTCAGAATTTCCAACCACACAGCACAGTTAAATGGCAAGTTATTTTCCGCAAAAGTAATGCAACCCAATATGAAAAGAAGCTTGGGAGGCGGGGCAGGGGGAGCAAAAGGCATTTATTTACTTACATGGCCAGAGTCACAAAAGGACTTCCTTTGACTGCAGGTGCTGGAGTTGGAAAGTGGAGCCTAGCTTTATGCACGTAGTGAATGGGTCCCCAGGGCTGTGGTTGGCATTGCTAGACTCCTGGGTCCAGCTCCCTGACAGTCTATTAATCTGCCATGTAACCTTGAACCAAGGCTCTTAAATGTCTTCTATCAATTTCCCAGATTGATAAATAGGAAGAAAAATATGCCTACCTTACAAATCCTATCAGAGCCAAAACTCCTTTTTCTACAGGTATGTCCCACTGTGCCCAGCAGATATGTCCCAAACTGCAAAGAAATGCTTGCCATGAATGAGAGATCAGATGGTTGTCAAGTGGTTGTTAACTACTCCCAGAGAATTGACTTTAAAAGCACTTATTTATGAGGGTGGCTAAAAGGCCAGTTTCTAGAGACAGACAGCTCTGTTTATTACTGTAGCCAGATGTTTTTGGTAGATTAACCAACATTTTTTTTTCCTTTCCCCTTAATTCCCATTATTCCATGACTCTTGGACCTTCTGCATTTACTACTTTTGTCAATGACAGCTTACAGATCACCAAAGAAGTGTGTTCCTGCACCTCCATGGAATGAACATGTCTCTGGGAAGTGACAGCCCAGCCAGGACCTGCACTTCCCAGCCCCCGTGAGCTAGGGTGAGGCCAGGTCGCTGAGTGCTATCCAACTCTGTGGGTAGAGATGACACGTACTACTTCTGGACCATCTCTGCCGGGTCATTAGAAAGACGAGGAATGGAAGAGGATGCCTCGTTCAGGACAGAGATCCCTTAAATCAGTTCGAGAAAACAGACGTGGGCCTCTTCTCCTATGAGTCCTTTAGCAACACATCCGTCCCTGAGAATCAATGTCGCTGACTCCTTTTCCAGTATGCACATGTGCCCCTTTAAAAGTCAGACCAAGGCACCTATTCCATGCCTACGATATGCCAGGATCTTTAACATGCAAATGCAAAATCTCATTTTTAAGAGTGGTAGAATTATCTCCGTTTAACAGAGGGGGAAACTCAGGTCAAAGAGACGCAATAACTTGTCCAAGGTCATTCAAAGGCAGCAGTGCTGAGGTCTGAAGCCAGGTGTTCTGGCTTTGAAGGCAGTGATCGTGGCACTAGTCCACAGCTTCCTCTTTTAGACAGTGTGCCCAAAGGGATCCCTAACTGTCATTCAGCTGTCACCCTCAAAGACCCATGCATCCAACACAGGATCTGAGAATGACTAATCAAACCCACCTGTCTCTAAGAGACATCCTATTTGAGATTCTGAGCAAAAAAAAAAACCTGTTTCCCCCAAACTCTGATCCACATGGATGCATGGGCCATAGGACCTGACCATCTGTCCACCATTATCCTTGTATGACTGACCACGACCAGATGTCACGCCAGCCAGCATAGATTAATTAGTTAGTATAAACCAAGTTCAATGTAATTAATCATGCAAACATAAGTCCTTAATGTCCAATACTACTAAGAGCATACCATAAACTTGGGACACTATAAAGGATTAATGACCAACATGGAGGCATGAATAAGGCCCGGAACAGACTTGATTCGTGTTTGAATCAAGTCTGATCCTCATTGCCCAGAAGGGACTCTCCCAACTCAGTACTGTTACCAATAAAAAATTCATGTCGCCTGAACACATATGGATTTCTGTTCATGTGACCCACTGGAGAAAAGCCTCAGACAATCCTTCAGTGAACCCTTCGCTTTGCTTGTTCCAACCAATTAGCCCAATACATTCCAGACCTACTTGCAAGACACAAGGAGCACGCTGCCAAGGTTACCATGGCAGCCCCTCAATGTCTCCCTTGAGAAGGGCCTCCATTTGCAGACCCCATCCCCTCCATTATGGGACTACAACACATTTATCACCTTCACTTCTCAAGGGGGCTTCCAAACTATTTGTGCCATTGATTGTTTCAGCAATTTACCAGGTAGGGAATTAGAGTTACGGGCTAGTAATTTCCTGTATACTTCTTCCTTCACTTGTTAAAGTTTGGTGTTAATTTAATCCTTGTAAGAACGCTGTGCTGCTTGGATGCCCTGATGGTGACTGGAGAGCTGATTATTAATCTGCAAGACTTATCAAAACTCACTGACTGGCAATATGTCCCTGGCTGATGCAGACACAAGATCCGGCACCAGGAAACTTGTTCAGCTAAAAGAAAGGACTAAGGACAAATTGAGGACCCAACTAAACAGAAGATGCCAAAGGTGGGGAAGCGAAGCTTTGCACTGTTTTCTGAAGGAGCCCAGAGCTGGACTTCACCAGGCAGTGGGAAGGATGTGCTTAAACTCCTGCAAGGGAGACCACAGGAGGCACGCATTTACCTCCCGAATTTCTGTTCCCAAGACAGTGTTCTTTATCAGTCAAGTGTGTTCAATCACAGAAAGCCAAGAAAGAGGGGTAAATGATCTTCACAGGAAAGCAAATTCCAGTAAGTCACAGCTGCTTCTGCTGCTGCTGCTTCTTCTTTTTCTTCCTCTTCTCCTCTTCCTCTTCTTTCTCCTCCTCCTTCTTTTCTTCACAACATCTCTTGGATGATTCTGAAATTTTTCAATTCCTGGGCAGGAATAACTCACTCACTGCACGATGAATTCTAATTGTAACCCTATCCCCACTCACAGATGACTGAGACAAGGCAACGGTTCTCAGTAGATTTCTTCAATCTCCTTACCCCCAAAAGAAAGACTGGCAAAGAGTCTTGTGGAAGCATTGGCCGTCTGGGAAACGGCCACTTACTTGAACATAGGCCAAAGCCTTTCAATCTATAGAAGTATTTTCCCGCCTTATTTTCAGGATCTCAGTCCCTCCCATTCCGGAGCCTTAAACATTTTTTCCCTAATTGCCCCACCCCGCCATCTACCGAATTTTAATGCCACAGATATACAGATACTATGAATCTGTTTGTGCATTGTATATCTATCTGAGCTTTATACATAACAAGAATAAGGGTTTTTTTGCCTCCCAAGAATAACTTTTGGCCCTCCTGGGAGTGTTATCTCCCTCTTTGGGAAGGAAAATACAGGCTTAAATTCACACTAAAGGAAACGGAGCAGGACCCTATGGTCCTTCCTTCCACCCCCAATGTCCTCAGCCTGCCTTTTGTCTGTGGAAAAACTTTAGCCAAAGTTTAATCAAGGAAGGAGAAAATGCAGAAACAAAGGAAAACAGTCAAACCAGACCAAATAATAATAGTTTAGTCATGAAGCAAAGTCAAGGACCTTTAGTTCCTCCTCAAGGGCTGTAGATAATATTCTGAGCCGTATCCTGTGAGCTGTTGTAGATACTGAAACCCCCATCGGGTGGAAGAAGTTAACTACGTGATGACCAGACTGTAGACATGACATAAGCTGCCACGATTCTGAGAACTGGCCTCAAAGAAATGGGCACAAACCGGCCCTGGAACTGAAGACTAACTGTACTTAAAACAATCAAGATGACGCTGGTCAGACCACCGCATGACCAGTATCAAGGTGACGGTCAGAGCTGACTGTGCCGTTTCTGCGTGCAGCCCCCTCGCTCTGGCTACGAAAGCTCTTGCCCACGGGTTATCGGAGGTAGGGGGCGGGGAGGCCTGTCGAGTCCGCCCCCTGCCACCCTGCCACCCCGGTTGCCAGCCTCCAAAATAAAGCAAACTTGCCTTTCCACCAACCTTGCCTCTTTACTGGCTTTTTTTTTTTTTTTAATAAATTTATTTATTTATTTATATTTATTTTTGGCTGTGTTGGGTCTTCGTTTCTGTTCAAGGGCTTTCTCCAGTTGCGGCGAGTGGGGGCCACTCTTCATCGCGGTGCGCGGGCCTCTCACTATCGCGGCCTCTCTTGTTGCGGAGCACAGGCTCCAGACGTGCAGGCTCAGCGGTTGTGGCTCACGGGCCCAGTTGCTCCGTGGCATGTGGGATCTTCCTAGACCAGGGCTCGAACCCGTGTCCCCTGCATTGGCAGGCGGATTCTCAACCACTGCGCCACCAGGGAAGCCCCTCTTTACTGGCTTTTGAGCGGCAAGTAGCTGGATCTCACTTTCGGTAACGTAAAGGTGTGATGGTTTGCTATCAAGGCGTGTCCTGTTGAATGGAGAAAACTGAGAGCCTAATGCAAAGGGGGTCAATTAGGGGGAAAAGGGTAGAGAGGAAGCAGGGGACCAGTTTACATCCTTTATAATACTGTCAAGGGCCAGGCGTGAAACTTGGCCTTATTTATCGGCACGGTGTCCGTTCATTTATGAAAGGCATAAATATTGCCTCCAATTCTAAATTTACTGGCTTTCCCCACACTTTGGCAGGTTCAGTCTTTACAGAAAATGTTATGCCAGGACTGACTGTGAGTAATAAGAAATGCTTCGTCGGGGCAGACAGGGTGCTCTCCTCTGCCCTGTTCTCTGCCTCTGCCCTTGTCCCCGCTGTGACACTAGCTCTCCAGCAGCTCTCCACACTAGCCTCGGCCCCTCTCCGTGGTGCTCTGGGCCATTCAGAGTTTATTACAGCATTTTGTAATTAGCCAGGAGTATTTTAGACCCATATTTTTAATCCTCATCTCCCTGATTGATTTTCTAAGCTATGTGTCAGCACAAAGGTGTTTGAAAAAAACACTTAACTCAGCAGCAATTAACTGCAAAGCTTTTAAAGCTTAGTTTTCATTTCATAGGTCTTCAAGAGACAGAAATAATATCAATAATACTGAAATCAAGTTGTTTTTCACCCCTGGTTATAAAGGCGGCAAATGGCTTGAGAGGCACTATTATCTAAGGCAACATTAACTAATCTTTTCCTTTTCTGCTCCATTTCTAGCTGTCAAATTTTCTTACACACACACACACACACACCCCGTGGGCAGGATTTAATGGAGGGGGCATTGCTCATGAAGATGACATTTGAAAGAATGAGATCTCCGAACACTGGGAACATCAGTGTTTTGTTTGGGCAATACATCCTCATCCATTTTCTAGAACTGAAAAAGCTAAGCCTCTAAAAGCATAACCCTCAAGGTTATTCTCAGACAGTTCAGCGTAAAGAGCATATACAAGAAAGACAGAACTGCCCAGCTGCCTCTTTTTTAAACACTGTTTAAACAGCCTCCAATTTGCAGGGAGTTTGGAGACCTGGTTATATTTTGCAAGGTGTCCTTTCTGGAATTTGGTATTCATTTGGAGAGCAGAGCTTGCCCCTAGGGTATATGTTGATATAACTGCCCCCAACGGTCACTCACAGTTGGAGATTCTACACAAGCAAGCAGTACTGCAAGTCAGCGAGAAGGAAACTGAAAGAACTGATGTAAGAAGAATCTATAGTTCATCATGGAATATTGCAGAAAGATGGAGGCTGGCAAAACTGCTTCCTCCAATGCCTTCCACCCGTCAGTCACCAAGCGGCCACTTACAGCCTTCTAATCCCATTGCCCCTTTCAAGTCTGCCCTTGATGCTAATTTTAACCACAGGAACACAAGGGTGCGTGTGTGGTGTGTGCGCACGCATGCGTGCACGTGTGGTGTATCGGGGTGAGCAGCTGCTCTTTGTGATTTGGCCTTAAGATGCTCCTTCATAAGGCGCAAAATTAAACTTTTATTCCTAGGCTAACTTGTCTGCTTGAGCTCACACACCTGAACTCCTCTCGTCTCGCAGCACATTTTATTTTATTAGATAGAGACCTTCCTATGTTGTCTAGCTTTCCTTTTAGCCTTGGCTGCCAGGAATCGCAAAGCTGAATGTTACGCTCAGTTGCACGAACCGGCTTTGGCACGCATTTTCCGCCTCCACCATCTCACCCCTGTCCCACCACTGCCCCCCACCCCGTGCCCAAGGAGGAAGTGGCCTGTGGAATTCTGACCGAGCTGAAAGTGATGTCGAGTGACAGCAGTCAGATCACAGAAGGGAGAGCAGTCTCCGTCAGGAGGCAGGTGACAAAGCTATGCCTTTGTTCTTTTACCCTTACGTGGATATAACTTTTACAACAAGCTACCCTATAGCTTGTTTCGTGAAAATACAAATAAAAGAAAAAGAACTGAATTATCTTTAAATGACTTTGCATTGTGGAGCAAAGTCTTTGCGATATGCCTGTGATGACATCCTTCTGGAGAAAGGCTGATCTAGGGCGGCGGGGGGCGGAGGGGTGCGTTTTAGCGAGGCGATTAGCGTGCACGTCAGAATCCATAAAACCTCGCCACCATAACCTGCTCCACGTGAACGGAAAGTCATTTCTGCCTCCTTTGGTGAAGTGCGCCATCTATAAAATGATGACAACGCTTGCTGCTGCCCATTATGCTCATGTTATGAGGATCAATGCCGCAGCGTCCAGTAAGTGCTTTGAGCTCCTCAGGGGCCAGGGCTCTGTAACTATAATTACCATTATTGACGGCGGCAAGGAACTGCTGTAGGCTTTCCAACGAACAGCCAAGACTCGGGCACCTGCCCGGCCTTTGACTGGAGCTGCAGCTAGGCTCATGAGTTTGTCTTCTGTGAGGGGGCATGGATACCAATAGCTCCAATAACCCAGATGAAAAAGAGTTCTCAAGATGCAGAAAGATTCCAAGAAAGCTGAAAACAACACATCATCACCACTGCCATTAAAAGGAGGCTTGAGGGACTTCTCTGGAGGTCCAGGGGTTAAGACTCTGTGCTTCCACTGCAGGGGGCACAGGTTCAATCCCTGGTTGGGGAACTAAGATCCCACCCACATGCCACCAAAACAAACAACAACAAAAAAACGGCAACAAAAAAAGGAGGCCTGAAACACCCAATAGCACAGCAGGGTAAACAGGTATACGGTGAGGAGAGCCAGTAGCAAGTGACACGGGGCCCAGAGGCATTCCCAGTTTGTCCACACAAAGATCATCCTTTTCCTACTTAGGAAATGCTTTTATAGGATCCCATTCTTTATGTTGGAAAAATATATATATGATGTCCACATCCATCAAGCTGTCATGGCTTTTCATGACCCTTTTAAGACTACACCTTCTGGAAGTCTGCATTATCTATCTCAAGGAGACGCCAGGCTCCAGCCCATAACTTTGTCACCTGCCTCTGATGGTGACTGCTCCTTGCTCTTCTCTGATCTGACTGCTGTCACTCGACATCATTTTCAGCTCGGTTAGAATTCCACAGGCAAATTCCTCCTTGGGACAGCTCTGATTCCTCCTCTGATCTGAAACATTGCCCTTTCTGCCCAGTGGCATTTTAAGACTGTATTTCTAAAACATATCTTCTGATTTCTTCTCAAGGCCCTCTCTTTTGAATATTGTCTTTGAAGTCTTTTCTGACCCTAAAGAATGCCAGGACAAATCCTAAAATCAGACATTATTTACCCGACTCCAAAAAAATACATTTGCCTCCTATTTTAAAAGTCTGGGTACAACTCATGTGGTAATGTTGGTGCAGTAGCAATGGCTAAACAGAAACTTCAGGAACTAAATGAGATGGGATGGTGTCTGGGTCAGGAGACTGAAAAGCCAAAGCAAAGAGAATAATTGAAGAAAGAGGTATACTATGGATGTAGTTCCAAGATTCATTTTGGGTGCAAAAGAAAAATATACTGTACTTCCCACTCTGCTTTCAGTGTAGCATCAATGAATGCCAAGAAAGAAACACAATTTCAGAATATCTGAAATTCAACTGCAAACTTGCATTCACACTTAGCAAAAAGGAGGGGAACATAAAGTGACAAATTTACTTGGAGTCTTGCAGACTCTTCTCTGGCCAAATTGCTGGTTCGACGCAGCTCAACATCTCTGTAAGAACAGGAACTGCAGACTTGTCACTTTCCCCGCTCTGTGCTAATACAAGCTGAGTGATTATGCGTCTGCCCTCCCCAGTCAGCAGCGCGGGTCCCATCCTCTGCAGTTCGAGCCGAAGAAGATCCCTCTCAGGGGACTAATGAACGACCGTCACCAGCGCTCTGTGAATGGATGATGGTGGAATAAGCGTTATGGACCAGCGGCACCTTCGAGTGGGAAGCACAGTCTCACTAACCACGAGAACTGGCTCGGGGATTGGAGGTCCCCAGACACAGCATTCGGGTAACAACACACTGCTGTTAGTTACATCTGTCCCCTGGCCTGTCCTTGGGGGCTGCCACCCCGTTGGCCCACGTGATCAGGCTCATTACAATTCAGCCAATCACTTAAACCGGGAGCACACTTCCGGGGAATGTTCCATGCTCCCAGCTACTTCGAGAAAAAACTAAGACCACGGGTCATGAACTCTGGAGGTAGGAGTTGCCCCTGATCTGACTGTCAATGTCCAGAAGGAGCTCAATAAATGCTTGATGAGAATCAATGAATATATGAAGTGGCTTATGAAATACTTAGATTGTGATGTGCCTGGAATACTCTATTTCGTATGAAGATTTAATTGAATCGTCACATAATCCTATGAGCATGTCACTGTCCTCATTGTAATGGATGAAGGAAGAGGAACAGAGTAAGTGACTTGCCCAGGGTCATGCGGCCAGTGAGAGGCCGGCTCTGGACCCCATGCTCTTAACTTCTACACTTCGCTTCTCCTGCATGAGAATAGAGAGCCCCCTCCCGACACTCACTCCCTGAAGCCAGCGATACAGGGCAGACAGCTACACAGAGGTTCCTTCTACAGGAGACAGATGCAGGAGGGAGCTTTATAGGCTCATTATAAAACCTCCTTTCTGCCCTCCCTCTGGCCCTTCCGCATCCAATGCTGGCAAAGGAGAGTAAAGAGCAAAGGACGGGCTTCCCTGGTGGCGCAGTGGTTGAGAGTCTGCCTGCTAATGCAGGGGACACGGGTTCGAGCCCTGGTCCGGGAAGATCCCACATGCCGCGGAGCAACTAGGCCCGTGAGCCACGACTACTGAGCCTGCGCGTCTGGAGCCTGTGCTCCGCAACAAGAGAGGCCGCGATAGTGAGAGGCCCGCGCACCGCGATGAAGAGTGGCCCCCGCTCGCCGCAACTGGAGAAAGCCCTTGCACAGAAACGAAGACCCAACACAGCCAAAAATTAATTAATTAATTAATTAATTAATTAATTAATTATTTTAAAAAAAACGAGAAAGTCTCTCAACAAAACACTTCCCGATGCTCGTCTGACACTAAAAACCTATTAAAGTCATAAACTTCTCCTGCAGAACACGTCTCAAAAATGTATAAAAAAAAAAAGAGCAAAGGGCATGGCAAGTGCCCTCAAAAACCCGTCTTCTTGTCCCAGATGGGGCAAGGGAGGGACCTTTCTCCCTCCATTCCCACCACCCCTATACACACAATTGTACACATGCTCCCACACCAAGGGCTGCATTTCTCCCAACTTTGGCTACTGTTTCTGTCACCCATCCTAGCAAAACACTGAGAAGGTAGTTGCCCCCCTAATGCAGGTGGGACAAGATAAATTGTAGAGTCCCTCCCGTGTCCGAAATTCCAGAACTGAAGTTCTCCTGGCTTTCCAAGAAAGCGCAGAAGCCAGTCTTGTGGCCAAAATCTCAGCTGAGCTGTGATACCAAGGCCATCCTGCTCAGGGACAGAGGATCCTGGGGTGTGCTGACATGGTGGTCTGTAAACCCACCATCAAAGAAACCACAGAAATGGGGCTGGGAGGGGCTTCAAGATCATTTATTCCAAACCCCTGCCAAGTGGTGGGAGAACTTTTTCCAAACCAACTCTTTTTTTTTTTTCATTGAAGTATAGTTGATTTACAATGTTAATTTCTGCTGTACAGCAGAGTGATTCACTTATACATATATACATTCTTTTCTATATTCTTTTCCATTATGGTTTATCATAGGATATTGAACATAGTTCTTTCTCTGTGCCATTCAGTAGGACCTTGCTGCTTACAAACCAACTCTTAAAACTTGGTTTTGTTGTATCAAATCCTATTTACTTGTGGTGGTATTTTTTTTTTCTTTAAAAACAAACACTAAGGGCTTCCCTGGTGGCGCAGTGGTTAAGAATCCGCCTGCCAAGGCAGGGGACACGGGTTCGAGCCCTGGTCCGGGAAGATCCCACATGCCACGGAGCAACTAAGCCCGTGCACCACAGTTACTGAGCCTGCGCTCTAGAGCCCGCAAGTCACAACTATTGAGCCTGCGTGCCACAACTACTGAAGCCCACATGCCTAGAGCCCATGTTCTGCAACAAGAGAAGCCACTGCAATGAGAAGCCTGTGCACCGCAACAAAGAGTAGCCCCCGCTCGCTGCAACCAGAGGAAAGCCTGCGTGCAGCAACGAAGACCCAACACAGCCAAAAATAAAATAAAATAAATAAATTTATTAAAAAAACCCAACAACAACAAACACTAAAACAAAGCACTAAAAACATATAAATCTCAAAGAGATTACTGTTCCATGTCCTTTAAAGGTGGCTGGGTTTGATAGGTCTAACTCACTCAGTGTATTTTATTCCCGATTCTTGCTTTTGGTTCACGGAGGGCAGAAGAGGGAGGTTAGTGCCCTCCCTCCCACCACCGAGGCTGCCAGGCTGGCATCTGCAAAAGTAGCGCCTTTGTTGCACATCTATAGCTTGGAGCCTGGGGACATATGTCCCCACTGTTCCTTCTTCAAAATTCATTGTTACATCAGCATGATGACGTCATTAACTGATGAAATTATTTTCGCCTACAGACAAACTAAAAACTAAACCAAAGTTTCACTTAAGTAGTTATCAATAAATCTACATGCTGATTTGAATGAGATAATAGATATCAAACTGCTTTGGAAAAGCTAAAACACTGTGCTTAAGTATAAGCTATGCCTGTATGTGTTATGAGATTATATATATATATGCCTATATATAATATATACTTAGGTGAAGCACTATTAGAGTTGGTCAAACTTAACTCCTCTCCCCAAAAACTCCTCCACCCATTTGATGGGTCATGATTTCCATATATGTTCATATTCTCAGCTGTCTGGGGCTGAGAGCAATTTCTTTCCAATTGGCTCCCTTGGCTTTTGTGTGAGGGGATGGCTGAGTGTTCAAGGGCCAGAGGATTCACCAGAACATTCCACCTGGGCTCATCTCACATTCCCCGCCCACACTCACTGACCAGGCAAGGAATTGCTGGTGGAGGCTATTAAACACTTTTTTTTTTAATTGCTATGCTATTCAGCGATCCTTCTTTTAAATGATTTCCTTCTCACAACAGCTGGAATGATCGATCAAGAGAGGTTTTCAGCAGAGCAAAGAAGAAATTTCACATTCCAATGAGGACCAGTTCTCACAAATTGTAGCAGAGGCTCCCACAGCTCACGGACAGAGGTTGCAAGAGTTCATCAGAAGGCCCGGCTGTTCTGGGGTATTCTGTGGCAATGCCCTAAAGACCACAGTTGGCCAAGAGCAGAGGCTCGACACAAAGTGATTTAGTCAGAAGAATCCGGGTTGATGGCCCCAATCAATTTTTAGGTGTCCAGGCCACTAGGCGATGACCATGACTTTTAGGCCTCTGTTCTGCCTTCAGAAACTCCAAGCCTAGAAGAGTGATTCAAACAGAAAATTCACCCGCCTTCCTCAGCATGCACATGCTTCCAACCACCACTAGCCAACTTACTCACTCCTGCCACGGGGCAAATGCCCAGCACCCTCTAGCGATGATTGTGGACAGAGCTGAAGGTGCCTTTGGACAGGATCTTCAGCTTTGTGTGGTCCTCAATCATACTGAACAGAAATTTCTAGGCCTTTAATTATTTTTCATTTTTCCTTAATTTTTTTCTAAGTTCACAAGTCATACGTTCATTGTAATACATGAAACAAAACTGTATGAAAAAGAAGTTATTCATCTCAGCATGCCCCCTCCTCCTCTTCCACACCTCCACCCAACAATCCCTACTCTGAGGAATTCAGAGTCCAGAAGCTGGTGTGTATTCTTCCAGACCATTCTCCTCACTCATGCACATGTATTCATGCAGACATGCACATATACAGCGGGTTTCTGGGTTTTGTTTGGAGCTTTTTGCCCCAATAAAGAGAATCACACTCTATACGTTGTTCTGTAATTTGACTTTTTCACTTGACGGTAGCTTGGGCATCCTTCTGTGTCAGTTAGCAATTGCAGCACAGCTGACTAATTTAGTGTGGTGCTGCCGAACTACAGCTCTGAGCCAGCCACCTGCCTTTGTAAATAAACACTTTATTGGAGCACAGCTACACCCATTCATTTCTGTGTTGTCTACAGTTGCTCATGCCCTACAACATGAGAGGTGATAAGTAGTTGTGACAGATCGTATGGCTCACAAGCTGAAACTATTTATGTACCATCTGGCCCTTTAAGAAAAAGTTTGCTGACCCCTACCCTCAAAATATCAACCATTTATTTCCTCATGATTCTGCAGGTTAGCCATATGGGCAGAGCTCAGCTGGACAGGCCTTCTGTTGGTCTCACCTACAGTCCCTCATGGGGATACAGTCATTAGGCAGCTGAGAAGTCCAAATGGCTTCGCTCACATGTTGGCAGTTGGTGCTGGCTATCAGCTCAGCAAAGGTGTCCAGCAGATTTCTTCACATGATGGCAGCATTCCAAGAGGGCAAGCCCAATGCACAAGTGCAAGCATCTGCTCACATCATATTTGTCCCATTGGCCAAAGTGAGTCACATGACCAGGCCCAGGGTCAAAATGAGAGGGTCCACACTTGGGTGGAGATACAGGAGGGCTGATTCACTGGGGACCATTCCTATGGCAATTTTTCCATCCTCCAAGTCAGTAGATGTAGACATAATAATGAGATATAGAGGTAGACAATGATGGGTGTTTACTTAGCGGCTCAGCAAAGTCGGGAAGGGAGTATTTGTGGCTAGTTTGGCTTACCCCTCATGCTTGTTGCCTCATGGTTGCAGAATGGCTGTCCTAGCTGCAGGCTATCACAGCCATGTTCAAGGCTGAAAGAAGAGGGAAAGGGACAGCACCAACTGTACTAATCCCTTTTCATCAGATTAGCAAAAGCTTCATCAGAAAACTTTTATTGGACTTCAGATAACATGAAGTCACATGGCAACTTCTAACTTCAAGAAAACAGTCATTTAACTCATCCAGCCTCAATAATGGAACCAGTCCCAACAAAGGAGACTAGGAATGGGTCAGGATTAGCCAACCTCAGAATTTGCCAGATATTCTAAACCAATTATACGTCATTTTTGTCTAGAATGGGTGCTGAATTCCATCTAAAGACTTTTCAACATTAATTAATATGACCATTTTTCCCTTCATTGATGTAATGAATTATGCTGATAGATTTCCTTTGTATCTCATTATCCTTGCTCTCTTTGGCTAAACCCTACTTGATCATAATTATTGTTTTTTCATTGCTGGATTCCATTTGCTAATACTTTTATTCAGAATTTTTGCATACATATTAATAAATAAAATTAGTCTATAGTTTTCTCTATACTATCATTATCAGTTTTCGATATTAAAATTATGCTGGGTTCACAAAATGGAGAAGTTTTCCCTCTTTTTCCTTGATGTGGAATTGCTTATATAATATTAAGTTTTCTGGTCTTTAAGGATTAGATAGAATTCAAGAAACAGTTGAATTCATCTGGTCCTGGTGCTATTTCCATTCTCTTATGGTAACTGTTCAACTTCAAATTCCATCTTCTTTGGTGAATTTGGGTTAAATTGTGATTTCTTCTGGGTCAGTAGCTGTGCTTTCACAATCCTATCTAGGATTCATCATTCTCTTCTGAGTATCATAGAATTGAGCAGTCCATGCTGAGGTATTCCTTCTCCCCATCCCAATTTCTAGGTGTTTCTAGGATAGTTTACTACTTTATTTTCCAGAATATTACTAGAATTTTCTTTGCAGTAGGTCTCTTCTATTTCAAGAGTAGTTATTCATCATTCATAGTACACACTCCCAATCTAGCATCCTTCAGTAATTTGTATTAGCTAAGGTAATGCCAACTGCTGTAACAGATAAACCTTGTGATCCCAGAGGCTTAAAACCATGTCAATTTATTTTGCACTTAGGTAAAGTCAAACTGGAGGCAGGAGGCTCTGCTCTGTGCAGTCGCTCTCAAACCTAGACTGACGGAAGCCTCTCCATTTTCAACTCTTGTCTTCCATGGTTGCCATAAATATCAGCATCCGACTGGCAGGTAGAGGAGACACAGCATGGACCAGGCCTCAGAGTGGCTTCCATCCCTTCCACCACTTTCCATTGGCCAGAACTCAGCACATGGCTACCCCAAACTGCAAAAAAGATGGAGAACTGTAGCTATGCTGTGTCTCCTGGAAGAAATGGAAATAGATTTCGGTGAACAACTTCTGGTCATTAAATATCCATTTAATCCAGAGACCCTCAGCGTCTCTTTAAGAAACACAACCCAAAGTCATCTAATTACTGAATCCAGCTCAAAACCCAGAAGCTCCCCAGTGATGTGAAATTCTCTCCATCAGGTGCATCTGGGGCTCAGAGTGGGCAGTGAGCTAAGAAATAAAAAGACAAGTTAACCTCTACACCACACAAATCCAATCTGGAATGGAAGAGCAGGGATAGAATAACCCCAATAAAAATTCCTCTTTTGGACAAAGTAATACTTGAGAGCTGCTCTGTCGTCACTGGTCCATAGAGGTTGTGAAGGCCTGCTTGTCAGGAATGGTGAGGGCCCTGCCCTGCGGTTGGAGGAGTTCCTTTCTGAGATCCTGATCCTGCTTCTGGGATGAACTCCCTGCTCTTATTCTCCACAGCCCTTGGCCTCCATGCCTCTCTCTCAACTTCTCTGAAATAGGAGGTGGAAAAGCTACCCCCTTAATCTGATGTTTTCCACGGGTCTGAATTTTAATGGAAATTAGTTGTTCAAATATTTCTTAGATTTATCTAAGTCGAGAAGTAGACGACTTTTCCAAACCTGCAAAGTCTCCAATTTCTGGATTCTCTCTCTTCCCCCATCTGCTGTCTGGACACCCCGGGCAATCTCGGGAGGGACAAATTGAAGGCAGCGAAGTCCCCACAGCCCAGGCCAGGACACCGAGTGGAGCAGAGCACCCAGCCTGCCCCTGCTCACCACCACGATGACGGGGCTTTATGAGAGCACGAAATGAGCCTCCAGTATAAGCCGCTGAGGGTTTAACTGTTACAACAGGTAGCGTTTCCTTAACTATATGATGAAGGTTTCACTGCTACTTTCTTCTCTCCTCATTACCTTCTAACTTGCTATTCTGATTTCTCACTTGTTTTGTTTGTTGTTTTTTATTCAAATCTGCTCTTCAGATGCAGGTTATATAGTCCCTGAGTGACCACGTACTTGCACACTTTTAAATATCTTTCCTTCCACGTGGTGGCGTAGAGACCATATTTCCCTGGATCCACGATTCCATCTATGTAAGATGCACCATTATTTTATGTACCACTTAGAAAGAAAAAAAAACACTTCCAATAAACTATAGCGTAATGCTTTTTTATAACTTAGAATGTTATTTTATACTTATTGAAAGGGCTTTTTTCAGGCTTACAGATTTTTTATCATTTTTTACTCTTGTGCATTAATAAAAAGGAATATATAAGCACATTACATTGGGTAGAAACTTCTAAAGCCTCTTCTCATACAGAGTTTATAGATAAACTACTTGTCAACTCAGAATTGTCAACGTCCATGTTTTCCCACATATTATTTTCTCTACCATCAAGAAAGTTCTTGGGCTTCCCTGGTGGCGCAGTGGTTGAGAATCTGCCTGCCAATGCAGGGGACACAGTTTCGAGCCCTGGTCTGGGAAGATCCCACATGCCGTGGAGCAACTGGGCCCGTGAGCCACAACTACTGAGCCTGCACGTCTGGAGCCTGTGCTCCGCAACAAGAGAGGCCGCGATAGTGAGAGGCCCGCGCACCGCGATGAAGAGTGGCCCCCGCTTGCCGCAACTAGAGAAAGCCCTTGCACAGAAACGAGGACCCAACGCAGCCATAAATAAATAAATAAATAAATAGAAATTTTTTTTTAAAAAAAAAGAAAGTTCTTGAAAGAGCACTCCATTGTTATCTCCAAGATTTTCATCCAAGCTACTAACGCCCATTCTGCAAACTTTCACGCAGCATTTTCTTGATCTTTTCAGAAGGTGTCAGCACGTCTTTACACAACAGTCCCAGTACTCGTGTTCCTTCCTGGTCATTAATGATTCATTCTGAGACACTCCCCCAGTCATAAGTGGGCTGTGAAGACTCTGCAGGCCCCCAACTGAGGCCTCACTCACATGGAGCTGCAGACCTGCCCCATCAAAAAGGGAAAAAGAGGGCTTCCCTGGTGGCGCAGTGGTTGAGAATCTGCCTGCCAATGCAGGGGACACGGGTTCGAGCCCTGGTCTGGGAAGATCCCACATGCCACGGAGCAACTGGGCCCGCGAGCCACAACTACTGAGCCTGCGCTCCACAACAAGAGAGGCCGCGATAGTGAGAGGCCCGCGCACCGCGATGAAGAGTGGCCCCCGCTTGCCGCAACTAGAGAAAGCCCTCGCACAGAAACGAAGACCCAACACAGCCAAAAATAAATATAAAAATAAATATAAATAAATTTAAAAAAAAAAAAAAAGGGAAAAAGAGCTCGAGCTAGAGACAGAAGGCAGGTGGGACACAATGCAGGCGCCACCTTCCCGGAAAGTCCCCAGCTCTTTAGTTTTATAAAAGATGGCGAATATCTGAGTGGAATATAAAAAAGCGCTCAGGCCACACATACTGTTCCATCCGTTCCTACCATTGGAACGTCTCCATTGGGACTGTTCTCCCAAACCACAAGAAAGAGTTGTGCATGTTAACAATTTTCTGCCTACGAGGCGGGGTAGAATAGATGGTACGAGAAAAGAGGATTAGGAGCTAAAGCCTAGGAATGGTTTTGGTACAAACATGCTCCACCTCCCCAGAGGAGAAACTCACATAAGACCAGCAAAAAGGTAATCCCAACTTCTCAGAGAATTCATTCACCCAGAATGAGGACCAGCCAGCATGGCTTACAGGCACCAGTGCCCTCCATTCAAATGTGGTCACAGCTTAGCCACTGGCAACTTACTTTACCTTAGTATCAGATTTCTTATTAGTCAAACGGAAGAGACATTACCCACTTTGAATGTGCTGTGAAGATTAAGTGAGATCACATAAGAGAAAACATCTCACCCAGGGACAGGCACAGGGGTGATTCTCAATGAACATGCATTCCTTTCCTACAGCTCAAGATAGTTTCGAGTCAGCTAGCGGGCGCTGTGGCGCAATCTGGCTGGGCACCCAGCCTGACCCAAGGTCATCCTTGGCCAAGCTTGAACCAATTCACTCTCCACTGCGTTACCCTCAAAGGATTCCAGGTTCCCTGTTGAATGCAAGGATGGCGGTCACTTCTCATCAAATTTTAGTGACAAAATATCTATAGTGCTTAGCACAGTGTCTCTCACCTAAAAGTACCCAGGAGATAGGAGCTGTTATCCTCTGTCCATTCCTCCCTCCAGCTCTCCCCAACCTTGCCCGTTTCTACTGTAAAGAGGAGGGAGGGTAAAGTGCTCAGAAGAGTCATGAAGCCAGTGAAGGGGAGCAAGGGGACAAGGAGAGGAAAGAGGTGGAGGTGAGGGTGGGTTATAAACAAGAGAGAGAGAAATCCCTCTGATGCAGAGGAGAAAAAATCATGCAGCATTTCCTGGAAGACAACCACATGAAGATAAGATTTTGATTTAAAAGCTTTAGATCACGCTGAACCTGCAAACCTTAATGGCAGACTCTGAAAATCACAAGAAGTCCACCGTGTTACTAGATGATTGTGCCCTGGTGTACGCCGGTCCACTCTGGGACACTTAAGTACGAAATCTCACATTTAAGGAACAAATGAACAGAACAGGTGGGCACTGCCACTCCGAGACCTAGAAATAAAGGTTCTCTAAGATGTGACAGCACCGGATCCTACAGACTTGGAGCAGAAGACAAGTGTTCTTCCTCTGCAGTGGCTTCTCTCTAATGGGATGTGGAAAGCCAGCCTCTGGGGCTTCGAAATAAAATCTCTGCTTTCCCAGGAGCCCAACACTCAAAGTATTTATGTTTAGCGTCAAACACCTCAGGCAAAAATAACAACGCTGGCTCCCGGAGCTTCCTCGGGGAGGCCCTGTGGCCAGGAACACAGATTTAGGGGGTCAAAACACCAAGCCTTCTCATTCATGACCTCACCACATGAACCCCTAATTAATTATGGGTGTCCTAATGTGAAAAATACTTTCATAACTGGAAGGTGACCTATCCCCATTCATAAGCAGACCACAAATAAGTCATAACTCCCCAAACACTGTGAAAGAGCTGCTCAACTGGTATCTGTCTTGAACTTCAAGTGTTGCATAATTTATATCTAAAATCCACTCTCATACATCTACTGAAAGACCCACTCTGACCTTCGCTCCCAATCCCAACTGCATTAAAAGTGACTATAAATCACTGGAACACGGGCACCCAATTGCAGCCCAGCTCTCTCAAAGCCAGGCAGCTTTCTTCCCTTGATGAGTTCATCAACCCTTCCCTTGATGAGTTCATCAACCCTTCCCTTGATGAGTTCATCAACCCATCAACCCAACCCAATTGGTTATAAAACCTGTTCATACTTTGAGATAATAACTCAAAGCCTCTTTTACACCATGGTTCACTGTTCACCCAGGTGGACCAATTGAGCAAGTAGACAGAAGGAACCACCCTCAGATCCACACTCAGCCCTGCACTGGACTGTCCTCAGTTTAACAGAGCTCTAACAGACTTTATATCCAATGGTGGTGCAAGATATAAAGCTCTGATCCTTATAGCTAAGAATCCTCCTGACTGTGGATCCAAAGTAAGAATTTTTACAGGAAGCCCACATCGTCCTTTCATTACAGCACAGCTTTGCTTTGAAATACAAACATTTCTCGATTCCTAAGAGATAAGAGTTTCTTTTCTCAGTTTTTCCAGGGAAGGAAATCTTAGTCAATTTCTCTCAATTCCTGGATACAGTTAAATCAATTGTGCGGATAAAGCAGATGCTGTGACGTCCACCCTGACCCCAAATCACTACAGAGAACCAGGAGCCCTGCAGCAAACAGGTGCAGCCAAAGGCAGCTTCTTCTAGCAGTTTCCAGGGAGATTTTCCAAAAAGACGGAGGAAGAAGTGTAAGGAAGGCTTACTGGCACCTGCCACCCAGCAGTGTGGCAGCTTGGGATATTCCTTAGCCACCTTGGTGTCATCTGTGTCTTCAAAGGGGTTGGTTCATCCAGAGTGGCAGCAGAGGGCTGGGAGTCTGGGACAGTGGCCAAGCCTGCTTCACACCAGGCATCCATCGAGTGTGTCTACAGAGAAGCAGTGTTCTTGGAGTTGACATTTGTCTGTCCTGTTCAAGGGACTCTGGTGCGGTGTTTCACTAAGGCCCTATCCCCACAGTACACAAGAAACACATGCTTGTTGGCTCCTTGCAAAGACACACACAACTTGCAAGTGTCCTGAATGCAAGGTGGCCACCCTGTGAAGAAGAAGATGAGGGGGCGTGGAACATTCCTCGTTACCCCTCAGTTTATTAAGAGGTTTGAAGTTTCCCAGGTGGGATCTAACACAAGAAGAAAAATCTTCCAGATGGGCCACCATATACAGCAGAATTAGACCTGTCATAGTGAGAGGCTCTTACATGGTCTTGATTTCTTTTCTTTTCCCTTTTCTTTTTTCCTTTTTAAGCTATTCTTCAGTGATTACTTCCTTCTTGTGACACCCTCAGCTGTGGTTAAGGGCTCTGTACAGTAGAACCAAGTTAGCAATGTGCCGATTTGTCTGTTCTTCCTGTGCTTCTAAGCCTGGTGCTCTCTCCCTGACCTCTGCTCCCCTGGGGTACAATTCCCTACAGCAGGAATGCATAAGAAAGCGCATGAGAGAGCTGTTGGACTTGGAGGATGCTCTTGCATTCTACAGTTAAAGAAGGAACAAGGGAAACAACGCCCTGGGAGAGGAAAAGTTGATTGTCCATATATAAAAAGGCAGGATTTTCAAAACATTTTTTTTTACCCCTGTTGTCTTTCAGAAAAAAAAAACAGAGTTACCATTGTTGAAGCCAGCTACCCTTGGAATGAGAAGGTAGAAATCCAAATAAGCATAAAAATTAAGGACGTGTAATAACTTACAATGGAAAATAATCTGAAAAAGAATGTGTGTGTGTGTGTGTGTGTGTGTGTGTATATATAAATAAAATACATATACACATATGTATATAACTGAATCATTTTGCTGTACACTTAAAATTAACACAACATTGTAAATCAACTATCCTTCAATTAAAAAAATTAGAAAAGAGGGCTTCCCTGGTGGCACAGTGGTTAAGAATCCTCCTGCCAACGCAGGGGACACGGGTTCGAGCCCTGGTCCGGGAAGATCCCACATGTCGCAGAGCAACTAAGCCCGTGCGCCACAACTACTGAGCCTGCGCTCTAGAGCCTGCGAGCCACAACTACTGAAGCCCACGTGCCACAACTACTGAGCCTGCGTGCCACAACTACTGAAGCCCGCGTGCCTAGAGCCCATGGTGTGCAACAAGAGAAGCCACTGCAATGAGAAGCCTGCGCACCGCAACAAAGAGTAGCCCCCGCTGGCCACAACTAGAGAAAGCCCGCACGTAGCAACGAAGACCCAACAGAGCCAAAAATAAATAAATAAAATAAACTAATTTTTTAAAAACTATTAAAAAAAAAGAAAAGATGTTTTAAAAATTAGAAAAGAACTACTACCTATCACTAGACAGGGTGTGATAAACAGGACCCAGTAATGAGTAAGACCCTGGTGAGGTCTTACTCAACCAAAGCCCCCGTGCCTGGATTCTAAAAGAGGATGAAGGAAAGGTGCCCTTGGCAACTGCAGAGTGTTCCCTTGAACCGTGATGTCTGGAGGGATGTTAAAATGGATTCTGCATGAGTCCATTTGCAATCACCTGTCACCGGCGTGATTTTGTGGAAAGCAAATTGCTAGCCTAACTTCTCTTGGCCCCGTGGTAGATGCCAGGAAGCAATAAATGTTATCTCCAAAAACCTCACCTAGGCTCTGGGTTCTCTTATTGCCACCAGAACCTAAGGAATTGGCCTTAATGAGTGATTCTGAAGGCTGGTGGCTGGAGAGGGCAGAAAGCCGGGTTTGGGGACTGAAGGGGGACAGAAGGCAGGTGTCTCCCCATCAGGCAGAAGAGAGGTCAGTTCACCTCCATCCTGCTTCAGGGATGGACAAAAAACAGACCCAGGTCTGAGAGGAATTCAGGGAGCTGCCTGCAAAAGCAGCTGGATTTCTCCGGGGTCCAGGGTTTCTCTCTATTTGGTACCCTCTGCTTCATCCCTCTGTATCCTGCAGTATTTGCTGCTTCCTCTTTTCCAGGTTTTAAAACTGCTCTGCCAAAGTTAATGTTGAGGAGAGAAGTAACAACAAAAGTCAACCTGTTGATTGAACTCTTTTCTAACATAGAGGAACGTGTCCTCATTTGGTGCTGGCGGTGGCTTTTGTTGATCCTGCCAAAGGAATCCACTTTACCTATGCTTACTTTTCTGAACTTGAGCCTATATTAAATATTTACTATTTAATAAATATTAACCATTGCTAAAGTGATCATTTGTCCTAGTTTGCTAGGACAGTCCCAGTTTATCCCTGTTGTCCCAGGAAAATTACTCATCTCTCCCCTCTCACCGTCCCAGTCGGGATAATCAATCCTACACTCTCCCCAGCCGTGGGGCACGTGCAGTGCTTCTTTCTTAACTAGCCCATCCTCTCCCAATAACCACTTGTTTCTCTCTCGCCCATTACTTTTTAGTCATACCAAAGATCATTAATAATTTACTACTCATATCCCACTTACTTCCAAACAGGATTAAAATGGCATACAGGGCATTCACTCAACAAATACTTACTGCAAGCCGAAAAGTTCCATGAATACTCCCTGAGGACACAGATACATACAAAGTTGTTCAAATAAAAGTTAAAAGTGAAGGCAATGAAAAACCACGTAGAGGGGGAAGATCACTGAGTCAGAGACCATAGATGCAGCAGTCATTGTAACTCCCTCTATATTTGACTTTGAACTACCTGGTAGTAAAACCAAAAAGTAAAGTACAATGAATAACAGCTATCATATTGCCTAAGGAAATACACCTTTGACGCAAAAGATACTTTTTCTCTGACACTAATAGAAATTAATCATTCATTCAATACATATTTACTGACTACCTCTTATGTCCCAGGCAGTGTTCATTGGGTGGGATACAGAAGTGAGCAAAGCAGAACAAACAGATAAAAGTCCCTGCCCTCAGTGAGCTTACATTCCAGTAGGTTGAGACAGACAATAAATACCACATAGAGTGTGTCAGATAGTGATAAGTGCTATGGAGAAAAATGAAGCTGGAACAGAGAAGAGAGAGCTCAGACAGTGACCTGCAGTTTTAATAGGGTGGTTAGGAAAACCCTCACTGAGAAAGCGACATTTGAGGAAAGACATGAAGGGGAAGAGGGAGGGGGTCACGTGACTATCTGGAGAGGAGTCTTCCAGATAGAGACCCTGCGATAGGAGTACACGAGACCAGTGTGAGCCCCGTGATGTAAATCAGGACATTATGAGGACACCAGGTCAGAGCTGGGAAGGGAGGGACAGGAAGTGGAGATCTTGGGTTTTTTTCCTTCTGATAAGACAGAAAGTCCTAGGAAGATTTTGAGCAGAGAAGTGCCATGACCTAATATTTTAAAGGATCATTCCGGATGGTATGTCGAGTGTGGATGGAAGGGGACAAAACACAGAACTAGAGAGACCAGTTAAGAAGCTTGTGAAATTTTCCATACAACAGAAGGTGGTGAGAAATTATCAGATTCTGGATGTGTGTTAAAGGTAGAGGCAGGATGTGATAACGGGTTACAAGTGAGGTGACACAGGAAGAAAGTGGCCAAGACGGTTCCGAGACGCTTGGCTGAGCAGCGGAGCCGCTGTTTGCGGAGCAGACAGACTGAGGGAGGAGCAGATCGTGGGGGAGGACGGGAGTTTGGTGTTGACCTTGTTAAATGGGATAAACCTGCTGGACACCCAAGTAGAAAGGTCAAGTCAAGCAGGTGGTCAGATGAGTCTGGGGCTCTCGTGAATCCTTACTTAAAGGACATGGAGTGGTAAAGTGAACTAGGTCCATAACAGTTATTTTTGCCAAAAGTACAGAAACATTTGTTTTATGACCATTTTTATATCAGTCTGCAATAAAAGTCAAGATCTTCAGTCATAGCTAAGTGAAGGTATTTCCAGAAGAACCAAGTTAGCGTAGTAAATGTCCTCAAAGATGTTGCCCTTGGGAATCTTAGAGCAAAGGTAGAGCTTACGAAGCTGAAGGAATGGGCAGTTCCCATGGACCTCAGCCGGCCTCTCTCAACTCTGATTTCAGATTTGCCTTTGGCAAGAGCAAGCTCTTTGACTGCACTTATTCTCTGGGGTAGATGGTCAAGCAGCAGAGTTGATATTTCGCTGTGAAAAGCAGAAGTGTCTGATAAATTCTACTCAGATCAAGGCCCACCTCACTTTACTTGGAGGCAGGTCACCAGGATATCTGAGAGACCTGCCAGAATTTTTCTTTAAAAAGGAGCTGCGAATTTACTCAAATGGGCAGATGAATCACAAGCTGAGGCCTCGGAATGATAAGCTGGTGTTTGGCAACAAGTTGGAATCATCCAAGTTAAAACGTAGTGTTTTCCTGGCAAAAAGGATACACAGACAGATACACAAAGTTAATACACAGACAGATAAAAGTTAATCCTGTCCCCAGCCAAATAAGAAAAGTGTCTATAGTTCCTCCAGGCCACACCCAGCCTGGAGGGGGAAAAAAAAGTGTGCAACTGTCAGAAATGTAGCAGAACTATCAAGAGTATATACCAGCAACATAAATGGGGAAACTTACATCACAGTTGAGTTTTGCCTCTGAAAGTGTAAGAATCATAACCTTTTAAAATTCCTTGAAACCTGGGACTTCGTCTGTTTTGTTCAGTCTGTATCCCCAGCACCTCGTAGAACAATACTAGCACATAGTAGGCATTCAATAAAACACTGACAAAGGAATGAATCAACATTAAAAAATAAAGTGAAAACAAAACCCATCAGTGCCATCTTGTGGAAGGCCTTACCATGATGCATCCAAGGTTCCAGTCACCAGGCCGGGGAACAGACACTGAAATTTCTGCATGACAGGGCCTTAGGGGCCACAGACTGTTGGGAGTGCTAGGCTAGGAAACTTGTCTTGAAGCTGTGTTTGCAAACCATGTACACTTTTGACTTAGATTCAGGTGAGGTAATGGAGATTATGGGGGCAGGAGGGCTACAAAAGTTCCCCCAAGCCAACCCTTGACACTGCCAGAGTATAATTGAGAGAGAGAAATCTCAAAAGTAGTCTTTGACCAGTTCCCCCGCCACACACACATACACACACACACAGAGCAAAAATTGTTGTAATAACCTAGCCTCAAATTTTCCCTGTGCCCTTCAAGAGATCCTCGGGAACCAAATATTCAAAGAGCTCTCTGGACACGTGGTAACATCGTCTGTCTTCCTATTTCCTTCCTATACCCCTCCCCAACTCACTGAGGTTCCTGCTGTCACCCCTTGGTAGTAGTATGGGCTTGGCTTCTCTCTGCTTTTCTTCCTCTTTCTCCACATGGGGGTAAGGGGTCCCAGAAATCGCTATCTGGTCATCTTCCACTTGCTTACCTCCTATGGGACCACCAAACAGAGATGGAACCACCGACAATCACCAAGGTTCTCTGTGTCTCTGTCTCCCACTGGAGCACCCTTTTCTGTCATTCCCACTCCCTTCCCAAGAGCCTGGCACAGGGCCCCAAGAGGCAATATGAAGAACCCCAGTGGCACACACTCTTGGTATGCATGTGGTACTCAGGATTCTTCGGGTTTTGTGGATACCTAGAGCTTATACAATCTGGTGGACCCTCTTTGAGAAAAAGGATAAAACATTATAAATATGAATTTAGGTGCAGAAGTGAATATTTATTTAAAATGGGAAAAGATATCACAGAAAATTACTGGCACCTCAGAGATCTGAGTTCTTTTCTTCTGGCTCTCTGTGATAATTGGCCAGAAATACCTACACAGAAATGGATTTCAACCTGGCCTCCTGGCCCTCCTGGGCCTCTCCGCACATCCAGCGAGGCCACTCAGAGAAGCCAGAGCATATGAGCTTCGTTGGCTTCCTCCTACCCTTGACCCCAGACCAAGCCCTTGCACCTGGACCCTGTCCCCTCAGGGCGGCTTCTTAGGCCCCCTCCCCCCTCCAAGAGTACTCCAGAGGGGGCAAAGGGGCGGCCCTCCAGGATGCTTAGGGGTCTCTGTCCTGGGGGCCAGCCCGAGTGAGTCCACTCAGGGTGCCTCATGTGTTACCACCGGGCCAGGCCACCTTGCAGCCTCACACACCTGACCAGCTAAAGGGTCTCAGCTCTGGGAGCCCCAGACCTGTCTCTCCATCTTAGCAGCCGCCCACCCACAAGCTCAGCGCTGCGCCCCGGGATTCGGGAATGGAGATGCTGCGTGATTTTCTAATTAGAAAAAGTTATAAAAATTACGTACCATTAAATAAATAATAAAACAAAATAAAAATCCGCCCGGTCTTTGCCGCCCCTCCTCTGCCTGGGAGCCCTGTCTGGCCTGGCAGGCGCCAGCTGCCTCCAGGTCGTGGCTGTCTGTGGTCCACCGTCCCCATTTCGGGGAACACCTGACGCAGGTGGCCCTGACGCCATAGTGAGCAAACATGCTGGCCAGCCACTGCCGCTTGGCCCCAAGATCTCCCCGGCCAGGAGAGAAGGTGGGAAAGGGAAGCCGAGGGCAGGTCCAGAGGCTTGGAACTCCCGGCGCCGAGGCGCAGCTTCTCTGGAAACCGGGGAGGGCGGGGCTCCGTTCCCATGGTAACCGAAAGACAAACAAACTCGGGCGCCAGGACCCCGCGCTGGAGCCGCGCGGCCGCCGAGCTTGGGTAAGAGCCGCGGGCAACCAACGCCGCGCGCGCGGGGTGACACGACTCCTCCTCCTCCAGCCCCGCCAGGGAGTGGGGAGCAGATCAAGGGGCTGGGGAACAAAGAAGCGACACCACGCAGACATCTTTGTTTCTCTCCCTTTCTCCGCTCTTCCTCCCTTGGCCTTCGTGTTCCCGACTGTGCCGCGCTTCTCCCCTTCGTGAAGCACGGTTTCGGGTCCATACTTCTGCAAATAAAGGACTGGGCCCCTTGCACTCCAGACAGCCCTGGCCCTGAGTTCAAGGAAATACTCTGGGTGTGACAGTATGACTTCTTCCTTTTCAGCCGGCATAGACCAGTCAATTAAGCAGGAAAAGAATCCCGCACATCCCAAGTTCCAGCCTTGGGCACACACCGGCTCCTGTGACCCAAAGCGAATGACTCAGTTTATCTGTGTTTCTTCCCCCCGCTCCCACCCCCACCCCCTCTAAAATGGGACCAAAAAAGCAGCCCCAACCTTCCAGGGCGATGGCACCGAGTGGCCAGTGCTAGCACTCCACAGGTGCTCCTGCCACGTGACGGCTCAAGGTCACCCTCCTTGAGAGTTCAAACCTGAATACATCTGAAATTCTATTTATTTTTAAAAAGGCCGTAGGAAATTATGTTCTAATGAGTGCACTGGGGCGTCTATACTGCTAAAAACTGCACTGATTGGTCTAAGGGGAGGAACGTAACTTTTTGACTTCAGTGTTTGCCCCCTGGCATTTCTTCACGTGGGTCCCCATCAGCACAGGCACGGCACCAGGAATCTCACTGAAGGAGGCTATCAGCCAAGAATCCTGCCACTTAGTTAGAGAGTTTATAAACAGCCACTGAGGACGATAACAGCAGCAGCCAGAAGGCCTTGAGTTTGCAGAGCACCAGGGAATACCCCGGATCCTTTACAGAAATGACACTTCTCCCAGAGCCCCAGCTAGGGTTTCCAAGCCTGCGCTGGCAGCACCCGAGCTACACCCAAGGGTCCTGTCCTCTTCATCAGCTACATCTTTGCTGTCTGAGCCCTCCCACAACCCACGTCTTGGGTTTTTCCTCCATAACACAAAAGAAAGATAAGTGGATGGCAGCCTGAAAAGTCCACATCAGAAACATGATATGCAGTCTCCTGTGCGCCTTTCTTCCTATCATCCATCCATTCGGTCCACAGGCTCCAGCTGAACTCCTGCTACATGCCAGGCACTGTGCTAGGCATGCAAACACACACGCACGGTGCGGGAAAAGAAGAGTTGAAAGAGCTGTGGGAGAAAGAGGACAGACTCTTTCCAGAAAAGCTTGCACGTCCTCACGGAGGAGGTGACTTGGAGTTAGGTTTTAAAGGATGAATAGACTCGCTTTCAAGTGATAAGAAAATTCAAAAGCAAGGCCGGCATCCCAAAAAGAAATCCCCCTCTGGAAGGGCTGGTGAAAATGTATACAACATTCTCCAGAAAATAAAGCAGGGCTGTGACTAGCAAATCAAGAAGGGGCTCGAAACACTGGCCAGGAGGAAGCCCAGGAAGGAGGGCTGCTCAGTAGACACAGCCCTGGCCTTAGCTCTGAGAGAGGCTTGCAGCACCTGAGCTGACCAGCTGCTCCATGACTAGCCCAAAGGCCTGGCCTCTTTGTAAACTGACTCCTCATGTTAAGCAATGTAACTGTTAACAGGGCCTCCTCCTGGGCACATGAAGGATTGACAGGAAAGACATGAGTCCGACAGGTGGAGTTTTGAATACACTGGCCTGTTCTAGAATCAAACTTCTCTCCAGTCTCTTATTGGAAGGAAACTATCTATCTGCTGTCTACCAAATCTCCAGACTTCTCTTGAACCGTGAGACAGTGGAGCCCTGCCGTCTCATCTGTGCTGATGTGTTTTGGGGCTAATGGATACTGTTAGGTGGGGCTTCAGCAGCAAATTCCTCACCCTTCCCAGCCCTCAGCCAACGACTGCATCCACTGGTCCTCCACCCAGCACCTGCTGGTCTCCTCCTGGATCTTAGGGCTTTACCTGGCCTCTTCACTTTGGGCTCACGTAGCTCACAATCTCTTGGTCTAGAAATATTTGCTTACGCTCTTCCTGTCCCGCCCATAATAGGAGGTGCTAGTTTAATAACACAGTTTATGCGCTTTTCATATTTAATCCCTCCAAACTCCAAATGTGGGGCCAGGCACCTGTGCCATTTTAGACTGATGTCTTAGCCTTTTAGAAGAAAGGGGGGTTTAGGCAGCACGCCCCAAGTCCTGAGCCTGCCTCTCAGCTCCAAATCATTGAAGACCAGTCCTGCTTCCACCAGTGGCTGTGATCAACTTCAGCTTTATGTAGGTTCTCAGCTATGAGCCGTGCTTTTGGAGCTCAGCTGTATGTGTGTGGTTTGCACCCACTCATGGCCACGCACTCAGTGCCCTGGGGGCTACCCCTGACCATGTTCATGGTCACGCTCTGTAAGGAAATAAACACGATCAGCACTCCTCACCCAGATCATGATTTTCTGAACTCCCGGCAACAGGTGGAGCCCAGCAGCCCTAATCAAATCAGTGTGTGCAAGAGGCTTTCTACCGCCTTGCAGGGATTCTAGGAAGCCCGAGGAGAGGTGCAGGGCCAGTTCCCAGGCGGCGGGTAGCACGGGCCCAGAACCCACTCATTCCCAGGACTCTGTCGCCTCTTGGCTACAGAGGTTTCTTCCCTTAGGAGGGGCTCATTGCCTCGAGGTATCCCTCTTTGAACAAGGACGCGGGTCCAACATGGGATGACGGGTCTACCAAGGTCACCTATTCTCTGTCCTACAAAATTCCTAACACCTGGGAACCTGCACGCTCCCAGCACCATCCTGGGGTCTGCAACGTGGGCAGATGAGCCCTTCTGCCTGGACTCCTGAGGATTCCAGTCTTCAGTCTCCTTCTAAACGACAGGAGAATTCCTCTTGGAAGAACCCCACGAGTGGTTGTAACAAAAAGTCCCTTTGCTCTTGGTCTTATGAGCCTTCCCAGTGAGTAACTGGGCATTTTCAGATCACAGGTGACCCCCTTCCTCTCTCATTTTGTCCCCGCCTGGTCTCTCATTGAAATCCAAAATGCCCCCTGAGAACTCTGCTCAATATTATGTAACAACCTTAATGGGAAAAGAATTTGCAGAAGAATAGATACATGTATATGTATAACTGAATCACTTTGCTGTACACCTGAAACTATCACAACATTGTTAATCAACTACATACTCCGATATAAAATAAAAAGTTAAGGGGCTTACCTGGTGGTGCAGTGGTTAAGAATCCGCCTGCCAATGCAGGGGACATGGGTTCGAGCCCCAGTCCAGGAAGATCCCACATGCCATGGAGCAACTAAAGACCATGCGCCACAGCTACTGAGCCTACGCTCTAGAACCCACGAGCCACAACTACTGAGCCCACATGCTGCAACTACTGAAGCCCACACGCCTAGAGCCCATGCTCCACAACAAGAAGCCACTGCAATGAGAAGCCCACGCACCACAATGTAGAGTAGCCCCAGCTTGCTGCAACTAGAGAAAGCCCAAGCGCAGCAACGAAGACCCAACGCAGCCAAAAATAAAATAAATAAATAAAAAGGTAAAAAAAATAAAATAAAATGCCCCCTGATTCTCTAGTCTGCCATGTGAAAACTTAGCCCCGCTAGCCAAGGCAGCTGAACTTGATTCTTTAGGGAGGCCCGCGGGGGCGGGGGGGAGGAGCCCCACTGGGCAGGCAGGTAGCAGAGAGGAGCAAAGGCTGTAACACCGGGCAGTAATAGCCCAGCCCCCTCTGTAAGCAGGCGCCCCTCACCTCCATCGTCTTTCCATTCCTTTCCATTTCAATTCTCTTTCCAGCTCCTCATGGTGGCTAAAGCCTCCCCCCTTCCCCCAGCCCTGGGACATCCTCTGGCTAGCTTTGAATTACATGGGGACGGTCCCTGTCCCTGATGGGTCCCACACCCCAGAAGCCAGAGGTGGTGCTGGCATCTTCCTAGCTCCCTACTTTCCCCCCTTACCGATGATTACTCTTCCGACTCCTGCTAAAATTCCCTCCCCCTCTTTCATTCATGACATAAGCACACTATACTGTGCTGTAATTTATTTTTCTGTCTGCCTGCTTAAACAAGCAGCTTTCTTGAGGTCTATAGGTGTGCCTTCTGCAAAGTTGCAGCCCCTGTGCCCGACAGTGTCTGGCACGTAGAAAGTCCTCAACAAATGTCTGCAGAAAGAAAGAGGAAAGGAAGAAAGGGAAAAGGATAGGAGGGAGCCTTGGAAGCTTATCCTTTTCAGCAGCAAATTTTATAAGGTCTGGTTAATGCACGGAATGACAGAATCAGATTCACAAATATTTGAGCAGCCTGGAAGGGGGAGGCAAAGGCAGCAAGCTGAAATGTAATACTGACCCATATAAATTCCTGCATCGGGTTCCAAAACTAAACCTAAGTTTAGCACTAAAAAAAAAAAAAAAATGTAAAGAACATAAAAGCTACCTTCAAATATTTGCAGCCGCTGTGGAGCAAATCTGTTGTGTGTAGCTCCAGACAGCAGACCTGGGGGGGCTGGTTAAAAGCCCGAAGGAGGAAGATTTAGCAGCAGAAGTCTGTGTAATTTGTTACGTGCTAAATACAGTGCCTGGCATGTAGAAATGGTGGCTGAATAATTCCACACTTATTGTGGTGATCTTTCTTATCATTATTATTACCAGCATCATCGTCATTATTTATTATTTATAAGAGCTGTCCAACAGTCTGCCTCAAGAAGCACTGATCTGTCTTCCATGGAAATCCAAGATTATCACGGGGTAGCCACCTGTCCGGGGAGCTTGTCGACCTGATTCCTAACCCCTGGCCTCGCCTTCTCCGTAATCCTGTGATTCGAAGAACAGTATGTCCTGGGTAGATACAATTCCTGGCTGAGCAAACTGTCTTTTATACAAAGAAGCTTTTGCAGTGCCTGCATTTGTTGCAGTGTGCCTCCTTCCAGCAATCCCTCGAAGCAGCTCTTTGATGTTGAAAAATAAAATTGCTTTGTGTGAAAGCTCCGTTAATCTTATATAGATACAAATGGCTTGTATCTTTGGGGATATGCCAAATCGCTCGTAGTGTTTCAGAATTAATCTTATTAAAGAAAGCTCTGTTTAATCCCTATTGCTGTTTGCCGGAGATGCTGAATAATTCCACACCTATTGCCGCTTCGCCACGCCCCCTTCCAGGATTTAGTGTTGTCCAAGAGAACACATCTGCGAGTTTAGGCTGGACAATGGCATTCCCACTTTGAGTTTAGTGCTGTAGTTGTAGAAATGTTCCTTTATACAACTTTATCTCAATTTCTTAATGAAAGAAAAGGAAGGGGTCAGAGGACTTGCCTGTTGTGAAGAATAACAAATGGAACAATGAGATGCCTCATTGACCAACTCAATATAATTACATATGATAAACCAGTGCTGCTAATATTGCTAAGAAAAATGGAGTTCATATAAGGTTACTATCTGTTGTCTCTTCCCAAAGGATACAGGACACCACTGATTAGACTACCTAGTTTGTACAACATATATTTCCATATAAATGTATATTTTATATACCTATATATCAGTATGTGTATATATATATATGTATATATATACACACATACACACACACACACATGTATCAGTCAAATGAAATTACAACTTCCTCCCTCCCAACAGACTTCTGGATCTTCTCCATTAGGAGCCATCAGTGAGTGATCCAAACATGTAACCATATGAAATAATTATGCATTTATTAATTTCAACACATATTTATGACCTCCTACTATGTGCCAGGCATTATTCTAGGTGGCAGGAATACAATGGCAAACAAGAGAGCAAAGTTCCTATTCTCAGATACACAGATCAATGAATGTGATACAAATGTTATGAAGAAAATAAAACAACATAATGAAAGATATAGTGCCTGGGGGGTGAGGGGCTATTTTAGATCAATTAGGGCCTCACAGAGGAGGTGACATTTGAACTAACACTTGAGGAAGAGGAGCCAGGCATCTGAAGATCCAGATGAAGAACTTTGCAGACAACGGGAAGGACTAACAGAAGAGCCCTGAGGCGGGAACAGGCTGTAGTTTGGCACTCAAGGGGAGGAGTGGGATTCCAGGAGGGCCAGAAAGGAAACGGGAGCCAACATGGCAGGCCCTGGAGGCCTTTCAAAGTGAAGTGGAAACCACTGGAGGGTTTCAAGCAAGGTCATTAAGACACGATCTGATTTACGTGTTAAAAAAGGTCACCTCTGAAGAATGATTAGAAAGCAAGAGCCAAAGCAGGGAGGCCATTGTAGAAGATGGTAGATTAGACAAGAGTGATCACAGTGGTGATAGAAAGAAGAATGGATTCAGAACAATTTTTGGAAGATAGCGTGGAGAGGACTTATTGATTAGCAGGCTTGGGAGGATGAAAGAGAGAGGAATCAAGGATGGCTCCAAGTTTCTACGTCTGAGCAACTTCATGAATTATACCAGAGGGTCCCAAACTTTCTCAGTTCACGGCACACTCAGTATCTCAGTGAATTTTTCATGGTGCCCCATAAGCGAAAAGAAATCTGCAGTAGTTTTCATTTATTAGTTATATCCAAATAACTTAATAAACACTTGTGTTGCATCCTTATGTCATATATTTATGTCACAACTTAATACATAAAAATTGAAAGAAAAAAAATAATGCTTTTACTTCATTCTTAAATAGCCACAATTAGTTACTAATGGAATGTGTGTGTCCATTGGGCATTGCACGACTTCAGTCTTGGAATCGGATTGCACACAGCCACCTTTGTTTCCTGTTCCACACTGATTTCTGCATGGGACTTGCTTTTTATCTCAACAATTGCCAAAAATCCAACTTTGCAAAATATGCCATCTGTTGAAAGGAATGCAGTGTAATCTAAATTAGTAGTTCATACAATATCCAACAGATGTTGAGTATGGCCGTTTTCCTCAAAAATTTTAAGTCCGCTGCGGCATCCCTGTGGGTTCTCTGCAGTACCCGGAGAGCCACGGTGCTCAGATTGGTCAGACCATTTAGTGACAGGACAGGGGTGGGGAATGGCAGGAGAGGTATATAAGCGAGGGCTGCTTGGGTTGGATTGCCATGGTGGATGTTCAGGGAGACCTATTGACCGAGGAAGGTTAAGGAAGAAACACGTACTACAAAAACAAATTCCATTTAATCTTAGCCTAGAAAAAATATCCATTATCCAGTATTCTCAGGAAATGAGTTCTCTGGCTAATTTTCTGGGTCACTAAGAGCTAACCAGGAAACTTTTTTTTTTTTCAGCTGTTATTGTTGAAGAATCTCTTGGCTTGGACTCAGTTCACTCCCTGACATTGTAAGTATTGCCCATGAGCGTAACTGGGCGTAACTGCTGCTGCATCTTCCAGGTCTTGAAGGCTGCACAGTCATGACTGCAAATAATCCTTACTGCCCTCCCTGTGAGCCACACTGCGATCCCAGAAACAGCAATGGCAAAATGGATCTCCATGAAATGAACTTTATTTTAAATGCATTGTTGCCCATCAAGAGCATAACATTAGATAAATACTAGATGCGACCACCAAAAGGGCATCCAGAGAAACACAGACATAGGATTACAATCCCTGATGCACAAAATCTGTAATCCACAAAGTCCTAAAAACTGAAAGTCTTCATGAGAAGTTTGTGGCAAACTCATTTGGACACAAAACCTGACCTGCTAGAACTCAGCTGGAAGCAAAATCCGGCCTAAGCGGATGGAGGCTATTTAAAGTTTCTCTTTATCCCACTTATTGCAAACAGTTACGTGTTTTGCTGCAGAAATACTAATAAGATTCACTACAGGGTGCTGCCCCAGACCCCTCTAGGGTTGTTATATATCTATGATATATTCACCATAAGGCCAGTCTAAATCAGGAAAAAATCTGAAATCCGCAACACTGGCCCCAGGCGTTTTGAATAAGTGATAAGTTCGTCTTTAGAAACATGGTTCAGGAAGGAATCCGGATCTCTTCTAGGTCAATCCATTAATATTAGAAGTGAGAAAAGAAGCCTAGACACATGTGTGGGAGGAGCTGGGAACGTGTTCCAAATTCACATATTCAGTTTGGAGCTCAGCCAAGACCGTGCTATTTCTCCTGCCACCTGCTGCCCCGGAAGGCAGCCTGTGCGTGTGCTCGTACGTGTTGAGAACACAGGTGCCTCAGCGCACCGTTAGTGTCGACAGACACACCCAAGATACACGCTTCTATTGAAATGCTCACCTGAGCCATCTGAAAACGAATATGTCATCGGTTGTAACAGTTACCTGCTTTGTTGCAGACAATATTGAAGGTTTGAAGGAGGTTAATTCCAAGCCATTCTATATGACTCTTGAAAATTAGCGCAGTACACTTTTAACTAGCGATGTCTTTTCATCTGAATGAATTTCCTTTTAGCAATTAGAAACGCTAAATATTATTTCTTTGTTCTTTTAAATAGTTTCTTTGTTCGCGGAATATTTGAAGGAATCACTAAGAACCTGAGTTGTAAAGGCTGGAAGGATGACATCTCTTGCTCGTCCCTTCTGTTACAGGGTGGTCTAGACTTGGAACTGGAACAGTCCTGGTCTGAATCCCAAATATGCTGCTTAGTAGCCATTGCCTAAGGCCAGTTATCCAATTTCTGTGAGCCCTGGTTTTCTTCATTGAAAAACAGGATAATAATACTTTACCAGACTTTTGTGAATCTTTAAAGTTTAAAAAAAAAAAAGTAACATGCTTTGTTCTAGGTACATAGTAAATGCTCAGTAAATGACAGAAACCCACCTTTCCCCTCCCTCCCTCTCCTCACCCTCCTTCCTTCATCATGGAGAAAGCGTGTTTAACTAGAGTGCAAGGAAGAGGCTAGTGCCCTAAGAGCTCCCCTCCAAACAATGCCAGCCTCTCAGCCCACCCTCTCAGTAGCCGGTGTTGGGAAAGAACACTGTCCTTGAGGACAGCAGACCTGGGTCCAAGTCCTAGCTTGGCCGCTCAGTAACTGTCTGACTTTAACCAAGACATTGGATTTCTCTGAACCTCAGTGCTGCCATCTGTAAATTGAAGTGAACAGTGTTTGCTGCACAAGACGGCTGTGATGCATACATTCAATAGGGCACGTTTAATTGCTTTACAACTCGAAGTCTTATACAAATCGCTGAAGCCTAGAGAAGACTGAGAGTTGGACCCCAAATCTGGAAACAGGAGAACAATTTCCTGATTTAAATAAAAGGAGAAGAGAAGGCAGATGTGGAAACTTATAACCCAGTGAGTCTGATATTGGTGCCGGGCAGAATTCCAGGACATTTCCTGTGATGGTTTGGGAGTACTTGCGAGAGGTGACAGGCTGTGTGGATTCCTGGAAGGGCAGGTCATATAGGGTGGGACTTCTCCATCCACCCCTTAGAGCATTGGTCCCCAGCCTTTTCGGCACCAGGGACTGCTTTGGTGGAAGACGATTTTTTTGGTGGGGGGGGCGGGGAATGGTCCAGGCGGTAATGCGAGCCATGCGGGGGGGATGCAGAGCCGCAGATGGAGCTTCGCTGGCTCGCCCGCTGCCCACCTTCTGATGTGCGGCCCGGCTCCTAACAGGCAGCAAACCGGTGTGGGGTGGGGGAACCCCTGCCTTAGAGAAGGGGGTAAACCTTGAGGGGGGCGTAAGTCTCAGGCAGCCAAAGAGGAGGGGCCGCAGAAAAGTGAGGGGGGAGGGGCCTCAGCGAGCAGAGGGGGAGGGGCCTCATGTGTCAAGGGGCGGGGCTCTGTGAGCCAAGTAGGAGGAGCCTCAGGGATCTGAGAGGGAGGGTCTTGCAGAGCAGAGGGGAGGGGTCTCATGTGTCAGGGGGCGGGGCTCAGAGCCAAGTAGGAGGAGCCTCAGGGATCTGAGAGGGAGGGTCTCACAGAGCAGAGGGGGAGGGGCCTCATGTGTCAAGGGGGCGGGGCTCTGAGAGCCAAGTAGGAGGAGCCTCAGGGAGCTGAGAGGGAGGGTCTCGCAGAGCAGAGGGGAGGGGTCTCAGGGCCACGTCCTCAGGGCTCTCTGGCTTGACATTTATATCTATGATTTGGATGAGGACCCAGTTAATCGGAAATGGCTGGCTGTCCGATCAAAACTTACTGGGAGGAGCTGGAGAAATGTGAAGTCCCAGTTAGAGGGGAAAGGAACGACCTGGCCCTTTGGAGTGGGTGCTCAGAAAGCCTTAACGGAGCCCACAGGGTTGAGTGTTCTCGGACCCGACACACGGTGCCGGGAAGATGGCCGCACGCTCAGGCCGGGCCTCGGGCTCTGGGCTAAGCCATGCGTCTTAGGGGGCTCTTGACACCCTACAGCCCTTCAGAGAAGGACCTAGAAACCACACCACCTACTGAGTGGTGGAAGGAACCGCAAAAGGGAGGGGCCATGATTCACTCCTTCATTCAATAAATATGTATCATTACCTACCATGGTAATTGTTCTAGGCACTTGGGCTAATCAGTGAATAAAACAAAGACCCCTGCCCTCGGGGAACTTACATTCTAGTGAGAGGAGACAGACAACACATTAACAAATGAACAAAGCATTCAGTATGTTAGGAGAGTGATAAATGCTCTGGAAAAAATGGGAAAGTGGAGAAGCTTAAGGGAGATGGGAAATGCCATGACTGGGCAGGTGACAGTAAACAGCTTAGTGGGGACAGGACTCATTGAGGTGGTGGTGGGAAGGAGGTGAGGGAGTGAGCCAGGCGGATACCTGCGGAGCAGGCCCACGGGACGGGGAGAGCAAAGGCCTCAGGTGGGACATGCCTGGCATGTTAGGAACAGCACTGAGACCAGTGTGGCAGAAGTAGAGGGAGGGAGGGGGAGAGAGCAGTGGGAAGGAGGTGGAAGAGGTGATGGGGGCGATCAGGAAGGACCTTGTAGGTCTTGGCCTTTAATCTGAGAGATGGGAGCCCTCGTAGGGTTTGCCTGGGGGAGTGAGGTGACTTGTGTTTTGAAAGCTGGCTACCCTGTGAAGAACAGGTGTGCTAGGAGGCCACCGCAGTAACCCAGGCAAGATGTTATGGCGGCTCGGACCAGGAGGGGAAGTGATGGGATGTGGAGAGGGTGAGAAGTGAGGAGGTCCTTTGAACCAGCCAGATTTGCCGGTGGACTGATGTAAGGTGAGAAGGACAGAGGAGTGTCACATGACTTCAAGGGCTTTGTCATCAGCCGAGAGGCCCGGGGAGGAAGAGCAGGATCTCATTTTGGGCACAGCGAGTAGATGTCCGAGCGGACATGCTGAGAAGGCAGTTGGAGAGCTGAGCCTGGAGTCCTGGGAAAAGGCCTGATCGCTACCTTCAGACAATAAAGCAGCTGTCAAGTGGAAGAGGAGTGGGAGCTCGTCACTGAGGTTCCCCCAGGGCTGAAGAGGGCCGACGAAGGGGCGGGAGTCAAAGTGAGGAAGGCTGTGATTCAGCGCGAGGACTTCTGAACCATTCAGAGACTGAACAAGCAGCCTTATCCAGGCTGTCTCACAAGAATTGACAACAGCTTCCGGAAATCAGGGCTGAGAGCCAGGAAACAGACTGACCCACTGTGAGAGAGGCTCTGTCCCAGCCAGAAAGCATCACCACAGAATTCCCTTGGGCCAGGCAGCTTCCCAAGGAGGGGTCTGGCCTCCTGAGGATACGGGCGCTCACTCACCTTGGGCACTCCCTGTGGGCCATCACCTCCGCCGGGGCCCAGCCACCAGGAGCTGGACCGAAGGACACTCAGGCCTGAATACCTAAACCTCGCACCTAGGCTGCCGTCGGTACCAGGGAGCAATCTTGTTCTTTCCCTCATCCAGGCTGTCTTACACTCACTCTTCAGTCTAGTCGTCAGATCAGCCCTTTACAGAGGGAGTGCTCTGTCTGTTTGCTTTAGTTGCTTGTGTCTTCCTCTTTACTTCAAGTAAGAATATTTCAGGGATCCTGGCCTCAGCCCCTCAGAATGACAAGTGGGATCCAAAGAAAACCTCACTGTAGGGAACTCAGTCAGCCTCTCACTCACAGCACCATGCGGAAGGAGTCATGCAGATAGAAATCTACAAGACTAGGGTAGATTTCTGTGTTGACCTCTGGCATAAAGTGTTACCCCTCTTCACTAAATAAGCACATCCTCAGTAAGTATACTTGGCAAAGCACTTAGCACATTATTAAAGCTCTTCTTCGCTCATCCATGTATTCATTCAGTGGGTATTACTGAGTGCCTATCACGTGCCAAACGCCATGCTGGCTGCGGGTGTGCAGTGGCGAACTGTGCAAACGCGGTACCAGCCGCCACCAAACAGCCTCCATCAAAGGCCCCACCCTCCACAGGGGCCAGAAAGATCAAGCCAAGGCACGAGGAGGCCAGGTGGCAAGAGCACACCTCTCGGGGTAGCTTTTGTTTTCCTGCTTTGGACAGAGACCTGGCTCTGTTTTCTGACAGAGACAGAGAACGGTGGCTTTCCTACAAGAAAACAACAGGACACGTGTGATGATAAGCCAGCCTGGGAATCAAGCAGGTTCCAGGTAGTGGTGCGGAGAGAAGCAGCAATGGAGAGAGCGGTCCCATTCAGAGAGGGCAGCCTGCACTCAGCGTCACTGTTCCCAGGTGGGGAAGCCAGCCCAGGGTCCCCGAGACCCCTATTTCCAAGAGAAGCCAGAACTCTTGATTTTTTGTGTGTGAATTCTGCCAATTCTAAATATTCACTCTAATTTTTTATTTTTTTAATTTTTTTAATAGAAGTTTTTTAAATTATTTATTTATATTTGGCTGCACCGCACAGCATGTGGGATCGAACCCACGCCCCCTGCAGTGGAAGCGTGGAGTCTTAACCACTGGACCGCCAGGGAAGTCCCCACGCTAATTTTTCTTTTTAATTATTTAACTTGAATAAAATACATCTGGCAGCCTGCTTTGATTGAGGCAGCCATTTCGTGAAGCTAGTCTAGGGATGAATGAGCTATAATCGGCTGATTATAATCAGCTCTTATAAAGTTGATGTTTCCTGTGTGACCACAGAAATTAACCTGCAATCTCTCAGAAACCAGGGTCAAAATGAGTCAAGATCTGAATCACAAGTCAAAACGGAGACGTTTGCCTCAGACACTGGGTATCAGGTTGCCATTACCGTTTATTTCTGCCTGACAGCTTTTCTTATAAATTTCTAGGAGAATTAAAGGGACAGTGTCTAGAAGGCAGTTTCTTTTCTGACCTTTGCAATGAGAATGCAAGCTGCCTGGAGCCTTTTTACAAGGCCCGATGAGAAAACAGACAGAAAGACTCTTAACCCTGAGTGACAGCATGCCACTGATAAACGCATTCTGGGCTGTCCAGGGGACCAGCTGATTTTGATCTTTTATCTTGAGCAGCTAAAAACTATGAAAGGCAGGGGGTCTCTGAAGTGCAAGCAGACCTTGGACGGAGTGGCTGGTGTCTGGGTGTGCGCCTTCACCGCTCCCAGGGCACAGCTGGACACACACCCCTCTCCTCGGGCTCTCCCCATCCCCGACCTCTTCCTCTGCCTCAAGCATCAGGAGCAAGCGGGGGCTCGACACGGACAACTATAGTAGGTACTGTGTTTAGGTTTTAAATCAAAATAAGGTTGCAGAGGTTACTTTAAAACAGACGAGGCTCCCAAAGACATACATATAAGCCCCAAAGCTTTCCCACGGCTCACGCTTTGCCGCAAAGGCAATGTCCTCCACGCTCGTCTCATGTATGATCTACACTTCACCTCCTCCAAAAAGCACTCGAGGTAGCCTATATGTAAGGACTTGTGTAAACCACAGAGCTGTAGAGTGATAGAGACAGAGCAAGTCAACTGCAGGCCGAGCTCCCAGGCTCTACTTCCTAACTGTTCGTGAGCGGCCATAGGAATCCTCCCGCTCCAGAGTTACTTCAATCATACCGCCTTCCTGGTCACCACCCAACACAAGATGCTCCATATCGGGCCCCTAGCTCTGTCTTTACTTTTACTGCCTTGTCATCCCTCTGCCAGGTCCGTTTTCCCTGCCCCGGCAGGTCTAGCTACTCCTCACCCTCCCACCCTCTAAACCATCAAGCTGCCCACCAGGCCCTTCCCCTTCTCTTTCCTGGATCTCGCAACCATTTTTTTTTTTTTCATTTATTTTTGGCTGCGTTGGGTCTTCGTTGCTGCATGTGGGCTTTTCTCTAGTTGTGTCGAGCAGGGGCTACTCTTCATTGCAGTGCGCAGGCTTCTCACTGTGGTGGCTTCTCTTATTATGGAGCATGGGCTCTAGGCGCGCAGGCTTCAGTAGTTGAGGCGCATGGGCTCAGTAGTTGTGCCTCGCGGGCTCTAGAACACAGGCTCAGTAGTTGTGGCGCACGGGCTTAGTTGCTCCGCGGCATGTGGGATCTTCCCAGACCAGGGCTCGAACCCGTGTCCCCTGCACTGACAGGCGGGTTCTTAACCACTGCACCACCAGGGAAGCCCTCAATTCTTTTCCAGATTTACATTTTGTGAAGCTGCCTGTCAGGAGCTGGGTTCTCTGCAAACAGACTCTAAGATGCAAACTGTTGAGAGGCAACCTGTTGAGACGTAAAATGTGTATTAGGGACAAACCCCTGAGAAAGGAAGGGCAAGGATGCAGGACAGGCCGAGGGAGACGGTGCAGCGGAGCAGGCTTGGTGAGCCCCGCCCGCCTGGAGGAGGCTCGTGGGTGACTACGACCTCTCAGAGGGGTCCCGCCTGGGCTCGGCTGGACTTTTACACCCCCATCTTGCTTTGCCACCAGATGTGGGTGCCCCAAGGAGGGCGTGGCTTCCAGAAGGCGGCTCGCGGCAGATGAGGCAGACCCTGAGGGCGCTGGGGCCCGGGCCCGGGACGCCCCACCACTGGGCAGCTAGCCGTTCTCGGAAAAGAGCTCTGGGCAGCGCACCTCTGTGTTCACCACATCGACCCAGGCTAATCCTCCGGGAATCCGGGAATCCAAGGGCCCTAGCAACCCTGCAGGTGCACAAATACGGCCCATTATTGATACCGACCCATGTTCTTGGACTCTTTAATCAGTAGAAATTGAGACGAGGCCAGACGAGAAATTCAGGCAAGACCTTACTGGGACTCGTGCTGCAGCGTGAGGAGCCAAAACAAGTAAGAGGGGCCCCCGCTCGCCCCCCGAGGCAGGGGTGAGCTGGCCCCTTGAATGGAGTGAGGGTCAGGTGGGAGGGGTGGCTTACATCGTCTGTCCATCCCCTTGGTGGTGCTGGGTGTAGGGATCATGTGTGGTTCCCTCCTTTTATTCCCGGCACCTCAGCAGTGGCAGCTGGGTTTTGACCTTTTTGTAGCTTTACTGTTCATAATTTGCCCCAACTGCACATGCGTGCAATTATTTTTAGTCCCTTATAGTTTCTTTGTATTCTGTTGCTTGAGGAGACGTTTGTCCAGGTGTAAGCACTGCAGTAAAGGGTCCCAGGTCCCAGCCTGTCTCATTACGAATGTCTTTGACCTCACACCCGTCATCTCAGGCATCAGGTTGCACATATGGTAGAGAGTGATCCTCATGGTCTCATCTGGCTGGTTCCCTAGAACAGAGCTTCCCAATCAGAGATCTGGGAAGAGGCAGGCCAAGAGATTTACCTCTTAAGCCCTCAGAGCAAACAGGAGGACTCTGGGCCAGTTATCTGCAGTTTATCCCATTGTGCAGAATAACTATTATCATTTTTAAAACTTTGGGATGCCCTGCCCTAGAGCCATCTATTCTTGGTCCTTCATTCACTCGCTGATCGTTTACTTTGGGTGTCTTTATGATGCATCAGGCACTGTGCCAACCATGGGAGAGTGAGCGGGGAACAGGCCACATAAGGTCACTGTCACTGAGACACGTAGATATAGTGGAAAAGAAATATTGAACAGTAAGCATGGAAACAGAACCATAAATAGAAACAGGGTAAGTGCTCTAGGAGAGAATAACAGAGTGGGAGAATAGAGAAGGAACAACAAGAGAGGAAGTCAGAGAGACAGGCAGGTGCCAGACCTCCAGGGCCCTGGGAGCCCTGGAGTGGGGTTCACATTTTATTCTCCGTGCCAGAGACAGCCATTGGGGGATTGTTAAGCAATGCATATCCTGATGTGATTTCTATTTTCCCAAGAACGCTCCTCGTGGAGAACGACTACAGGACAGCAGCAGCGGTGACAGGAAGGCCAGTTAAGAGCATGTGGCAATAATCCAGACTAGAGATGGTACAGTTCACTGCGGGCGGTCACAGTAGAGCAGAGAAGAGAGGAAGGATTTGAAATAGATTTGCAAACGAGAATCAATCCTTCCCGCCCGCGAGACGTTCACACTCTGCTGGAAAGGCAGATGTGCAAACAAACTATGTAATATAGCAAAATCGTTACTTTAACGAAAATATAGAAGGTACAGATGGAGCATAGGGTGGAACATGGAAGACGCCCCGGGGGGGATGTAGGTGCTCACAGCTGTGCTAAATCTGGGGAGTAAAAATAGGTGTTTGCTGAGTGAACTAACACTTTGCCGAGTGGGTGGTGCTTCCAGTAGGGGGCGTGGCCAGGAGCACGTGCCTGGCAGACGTCCAACCACAGGGACCTTCGCTGACCAAGGAAGGCCCCACACGCTGTGTCTGTACCACCCTGCCTGGACCTCTTCCATTGTGCTTGCCACTCTGTGTACAGAAATCTGTTCGAATGTCTGTTTCTCTCCCCACTTTGAAGCTCCTGGAAGACAGTCTATGTCCTGATTACTATAGCGATAAATATTTCTTGATGAGTAAGTAAAAGTCTTCTCTAAGGATTGCACCACTAAACACCGATGGCTCCTTCACTTTCCAGCCCTCCTCGCTGACTTCATATTGTGCAGTCATTTCAAAGGCGCTGCCTTCAGATGTGGTCTCTCCAACCAGCTCCAGGAGGGTAAAACCTCTGCCTTCTCTTTTTGTCCCTTTTCACAGGCCACCGTGTACTGATACGCATACTCAAAGGGCCACCCCGAGACCACGAATGCAATGAGTGAACAACATGCAGTAGGTAATTCCTGACTAACGGGGTCTTATTCCTTTCTCGGTTACCGGGGTGATGAAATGGTGACACTGCCTGCTGCAGAAAGCTCTCCTCTGCTGAACGCCTCCCAGCATGTCTGCTCGAAAGCTTCAGCCATCGGGGACATCGCCTCCTCACCCTTCCACAACGTTCCACCACTCCGCGCAGACCTCATCTTCAGAGGAAGAAGGTACTGAGGGAGATGAGGAGAGTTCAATGGAAGAATTTTTATTTCCTCGAGAGGAAGAGAGCCCGGAGGAAGACCAGTACCTGGAGGAGGAGGAAAATTATCTGAAAGGAAAGACGTATCTGTATGAAAAGGAGTATCTGAAGGAGGAAAAGCATCTACAGAAGAAAGAGCTGCTGGAAGGAAAAATGTTTCTGTATGAAAAGTTTCTGGAAGAGGGTGAGTATCTGGGGAGAAATGTCCCCATAGATGGTAGTTCTAGTTCATCACGATGTCCGGGAAAAAAGAACAGGCTTGAGATACAGCCAAAGCGCAAATGATCGACCCTACGCACCGTGCTGGCAGACTCATGAATCATTTCTGACCAAGTTCTACTCACAACTTCAAGAGCTGTGCCCCTTGGTTACATAGATGTGTCTGCTTTGTTAAAATTCAACAAATTGTACACTTACCACTTAAAGTCCTTTTGTCCTTTTCTATATGAATACTGTACTTCCTAAAAAGGTTTTTTGACTTGCAAAATTAAAAGTAAAAATGAGTAAAAAAAAAGAGCTGTGCCCCCAAGCACTGAGCTTACGGAGCAGACAGGGAGACCTGATGAACGGGAAGCACCTGTTCGTAAAAAACAAAATAAGACAAACAGAAAACACCCCCTAACTTGTATCTTTTCTTTTTCCTTGTTGCACAAGTAATACATGTGCATGGTGGATGTGTGAGAAACTGTATATTCGTAAAAAGAAGAAAGCAAAAATCACTCCCATCCAGAGATGATAATCGCTTTTACACTTTGGTTATGTCCTCCCCAGATACTATATAGTGCTTGCAACCTGCCCTTTCAGGTATATTTATTTCTATATTTCTGTATTATAATTACATATAAATATTACATACTTATAGGAATATCATTTCATGCTTTCAATTTTCTACAAATCATTTTAATGGCTGCATCACATTGTATTATATTTTCAAACCATACTATTTTCATTGATTTCCTATTATTGATCATTTATTGCTTCTGATTTTTTTTGTTACTTTTTAAAACAGCACTTTGATAAACACCCTTAGAGGTAAATTTTATTAATGAGCTCTAATTATTTCCTAGAATACATTTCCACAATCTGTTACTAAGTCAGCAGAGACTAGTATGCTTCCCAGAGTGCCCGTTCAGCCCCTGGAAGGCATCATCTTACCCTGCTGAAAGGTATTTAACTTTGGAGTGATTTCTCTCATCCTAGAGCTGACATTTTTCCAATACTGTTTCTGCAATTGGTGACTTTTCCTGAAGTTGGGTTTTATTATTTGGCAGTGGTCTCCTTGCGCTGTTGCTGCAAGTGGCTAATATGCATTTATTCACAGGCCCACACAGTGTCTTCCCTCGATGTTATGACTGAATGGACATATCCAACCAGGAACGGAAAGTTAAAAATCCAGGTCATCTGCATCATCTTAATGTTGACCTAGAAACAGAACTAAACTGTTTTTTCTGGATCCCATTCTGTTACCAACCGCAAGCATCTCAGGGAGCTTGAATTTTTAAATCCCAGTCTGATTGCACACTACCTACATCCTAAAAGCTGGTTGGTTTTGGCAGCTACACAGGTGTTTTACCTTTACCTCCTCTCCACCAAATCAGATGTATCATCCTACGTTCCTACTGCCCTCACAAAAGTTAGTACGTTGGAGAGCTCATTCCTCTGTTGCTGGGAAATTCTCTTTTCTGTGTGCCTCTACCACGGGCTCCCTCTCAGGTTCCTAATAACCCTGCTGTTCAAGTACCAAGTGTAATTCTAATACTGAAAAATAGCATTCAAGCCATTTCTTTTGCACAGTATGAATCAAGCATCCTTAACAGGTCCCTGCTATGTGTCGGACCTTTGTAAATATACTACCCACTAGAATAGGACAAATACAGTGCTGTCAAGTGAATGGAACTGTGTATAAAGCAAAAGCTTTGAAAATAAATGCCCTGCTGGCAAAAATTGGAGAGGCACTGAAAAACCTGTAGGGGAATACTAAAACGCCTTTGAAGGCACATGGAAGCATGTCTTAGTCTACGAAAACCCAGGGTACCAAACCAGACTGCACAAAACAGATTAAGTTAAGAAGGGGTTTACAAGAGGATCTTAAATCTTCAAAAGAATTTACATCACGATTTCTTTATGTATAATTTCTCCCCAATACCTTTATGATGTAACTTTGTTTATCTCTTGTTTTGAACCTCAGAGCCTGACAAGAGTGCTTTCCTGACTCAGATCCTCAGTAAACGCAAACTGAATCAAATTCAATTTCATTCATTTCACAAAGCCAGGCATATATATAGACACACACATGCACACACACACACCTTTTTTCTTGTTTTTTGTTTTTGTTTTCTGTTTTTTTTTTTTTTAATTTTTATTGGAGTATAGTTGATTTACAACGTTGTGTTAGTTTCAGGTGTACCACAAAGTGAATCAGTTATACATACACATATGTCCACTCTTTTTTAGATTCTTTTCCCATATAGGCCATTACAGAGTATTGAGTAGAGTTCCCTGTGCTATACAGTAGGTCCTTATTAGTTATCTATTTTATATATAGTAGTGTGCATATGTCAATCCCAATCACCCATACTTATTTTTAAAAACAGCATTATGAATTAATCGGCACCTATAAAATGAGCCCAAGAAATGACAAATGGGCTTCCATCTCGCATGCTGATGGATTAATTATTAGAGGTTAGTGGTGAAGCACTGTAATGAGAAGGGTTCTGAGACCTCGTTTGGGCTCAGCAGGAAGGTGTGCCATGATCCACCAGTGATGTCTGCCACAGGATCAGGAGAGGAGAAAGGAGCATGCACGCTATTTACTTGTCTATTTGGTGGCAGATATGAACCTGTCACAAAGAACACTTTTTTCTTCCTCTCTCAAGACCCTTGACTGCATAGGTTTGAACACCAGCTCTCTCCCACTTATTAGCTGCATGGGCTTGGGCAAGTCACTTAACCTCTCTGTGTCTTAGTTTTCTTAGCTGTAAATTAGGAATAACAGTAGCCCTACCTTATAGGGTGTTTGTGAGGATGAAAGGGGTTAAATTATGTAAAGCATTTTGAGCTATGCCAGGCATATAGCATTTTAAGACTATGTAAGTGTTAGCTATTATTGTTATTATTATTATTATATTTTATTATTTCCTTACCATTGACTTGTGAAGGGTAAATTACATCCCCTGGCCACATTTTCCTCTTTTGTGAAATGGACAGAACAAAAACACAAGAGAAGATGCAATGAACTAGGGTGTGGGAGGAATCTACGGCCCCCACCCAGCTACTCTGCAGGAAGGTCAGAGTCTCCCATTGCCCTGGACCAATCAGGGTACGTCAGACTAACAACCTCACCCCCTCTCTTCTTTAAAAGAAGAGATGATCTTCTCCATGATTTGTGAGAAAACCCAATAAAATTGGATGAGCAACTTGAATGTAAATGCGGCATCGATTGTCACTGAATAATCAATAGCCACATGTGACTGATCTCCCCGGATTTGAACTGGGAGGTTCCAAATCATTTCTGTGAAACATGGGTGTAAACCCTGTGGTGTCAGAGTCAGAAGATCCAGCACAAGGGTGGGCCTTTGGCCTTGGGCATGTCAATTACCTGCTCCAAGTTTCCCTTTCCCCACGTGAAAAAATTCCTTGTGATTGTGGCAATTAAATGAAAGAACATTCTGAAAATGCTTTGAAAGCTCTCCCACCCCATACAACTGTCAGGTGTAAAAATGCTTCTCTGATCTCACAAGGTGCAGGAAGGCTCTAGAAGGAAGAAGTACGATCTACATTTCTGTCATGCTGTCATAGAACAGGAAACCACCCCACAATGAGGCCCCTTTTTGTTTATTTAGAACCCAAGACCTTCCTAAAGATGAATTCTGCTCTGTGGCAAATAATGCCGTAGAGGTGTCACTGTATATTCATTTTAATTCGTAATATTTTTACCTAAGGGTATTTTGATACATATAATCCGCTGGATTTCATTTTCTTTCCCCTTGCTAGCTCCTCTTTGGCGGCTCCGAATGCTGTTTGGCCTAAATGCGATAATTTGGTCGCCATTTCCAGTTGAGAGGTGGTGCCCCGACGACCATTTCCAAATGGGGAACCTAGCAATTCTGTGTACTTAATAAGAAAGGTTTGAGATACACTGATAAGGCGGAGATGGGAGAGCCAGACAACCTGTCAAGCAGGAAAGTTCACAGATAGTGGCAGAGCTTCCGCATCAGGGTGCCATAAGTCGGCCACTATTGGGGGGAGAGGCTGAGCCCCGAGACCAGTCGCCCCAGCCTCCACTCTGCTCCTGTACAAACGGTATCATTTTCTGTGTGTGTCTTGCCCTGAAGGTCTGGAGCACAGCAGTGGCATAGGGTGTATAGTGTATATTTCGCAATCTGTTTCCTTCAATTTTCCAGCCACTCTTTACCCCCTGCCCCCTTCACAAATGAGGATCCTGGAGTTTGAGAGAGGTTATGTGACTTCTCCAAGGTCATGGAAAATAATCAGAGGAGCCAAGACAGGCTCCCAAGCCTTCTCTTCTTTCTCTTCTAGTCACTTCTCTTTCTTTTCTCCTTTCTTCCCTCCTTTCATCCTTTGTTTCTGCTTTCTAATAAATTACATGCATATTTTAATTTGAGAAGAGTAACAGAAAAAGAAGCAAAATCTACTTTTGTTCATTTTTTTAGTGGAAAATTTGAAAAGTAGAAAAATAACACCCAACCTACCAGCATCCAAATATAAGTAAAGCTGATTCACATTTTATCATTTTTATCCTGTTCCTCCTGCCCTCATTTTTTGCATGTTTGGCGGTTGTGGTCCTTGTTTTGTCCTGTTTTTACCACTTTAAATATGCTGTATATAAAATAAGTTTGTATTTTACTTTTGTAACTTAGTATTGTGACTTCCATATTTGCCCATATTGCTTAATTTTTATAGACCTCATTTTAATAGCCAAGTAATATTCCTCGATAATAGTCTGTCTCATGGGTAAACTATGGATAAGTGTTGAACATTCAAGTTTCAAGTTCAAATTTTCTGATCGTCATTTCTTTACTACTTCCATTGTGCCATTCTCTAGAATCGATACTCTATTTTATCCCAATTGGACCTGAAATTCTTGATGTCATATCATTCAAAGCCAACGGTCAGGTGATTAAATGACACAAATAGAGTCTTTACAAGCAACTCATGCAGCTCAGTATCAAAAAAACAAACAACCCAATCCAAAAATGGGCAGAAGACCTAAATAGACATTTCTCCAAAGAAGATATAGACTGCCAACAAACACATGAAAAATAATTTTTAAAATATTTATATCCTCTGAACCTCAGCCACGTCTCCTGTACAGATAGATGTCCGTCATCCTGTGACAGAGGGAGGCCTCTGTAATAACTCAAAAGATTAACAAAGCAAACCTAAATGTCCCAAATCCATGATTTCATGAAAATTACCTTCATAAAATTACCTACCATTTTATCAAATTTCCACCTCATAATTTCTAAAGGAAACCATTAAGAGAGACAACACTAACGAAAAGCAAAAATAGAAAAATTCTGTAAATCACGGCCTCTCCACCCCAATCCCAGCATCACATACTTAACAACAGATTTTTTAATAGAAAGAAAAAGATTCTTTTTTTTTTCCAACATTGTCTTTCTGTTCTTTTTTCCAACAGAATTCAAGGCTCGTTCATCGCAAACCCTGCCTAGTCTTAAAGCAAGGTAAAAGTTTTTGATTTTTTTTTTTCTGATAAGTCAGGTGGAGATTCATGCTTAGGGATGATGCTTCAGGAGCCTCTGCAGTCCCAGAGGAGGGAAGTGGGGGTGAGAGTGGGGTGGGCTGCAGGGAGCAGGACCCCCGAGGAAGGTGCAGTGCAGGCGGGGGTCTACTAGGAGTCTCACACAAAGGACCTCCCGATACTGCTCCCCTCTGCTGTTCAGCCACTCACAAGCTGAGGGACGGGTCCCAGGATCAGCGTCCTGGGCGCCCAGAACTACGGAGAGGAAAGGGCTGGGGACAGCTGAGTCTGGAGAGAAGGTTGAGCTGGGGAGAAATGGCCAAGGGCCCTGGGCAGCGCTCGCGGTGAAGAGATGAGTGAACACCCACAAGGAAGTTGCCGTCTTCCTCGCTCATGCATATTCCAAGCTCTAAATAATCACGCAGTGAGTATTCATGAAACTCCTGCCACAGGGCTTGGCCCACGCTAGACGGTCACTGACACAGCCGTGGACAGAAGCCTCCGTGTGCTCAGCTCTGTGGAAACCCATGTGGGGCAGGGGACACAAGACCTCTGGTTCACAGACCTCGTCCCCTACATCTGCCCCAAAGGATGACTGGGGGAAGGCGGTCATTGACCTCCACTGGTGAAGTGGGTTGACACTAGCTACAAAGAAAGCCCAAGGCCAGCTGGGTTACGTTGAGAAGCAGGAACGAGACCCCAGCTCTTCTGCGCAGGAAAGACACAGGCTACAATTTGAGGGCACAGTACTCTGCACGGGGCTCCCCCTCCACCTGCTGAGGCCAGCTCCCCACTCCCGCCCTCTACCGGCCCCTCCGTTCCACGCTTCACGCTTCCAGAGGCTCAGCACCATGTATCCGCCAGGTCCACCCCTACTAAGGCAATCCCTAAGAGGGAGTGCTTTCCCGAGGCCCCTCCACCTCAGCTACTGATACTCACAGAGGAGCAAGCAACGTGGCACTGAAGGGGCCTGATGGTGAAGTGACCCTCTGGAAGACTGTGATGGAGAACAGGGACCCTGGAGCCAGGGATCCACACCTGCCTGGTGTGTGAATCGCAGCTGCTCCACCCAGACAGCTGTGTGCCACAGGGCAGCCACTTAATCTTCTGCCTCAGTTTTCCCATCTGTAAAATGGGGACAGGAAGAGTTTCCGACTCCCGGGGCCGTGGTGAGGATTAAACGTACTAACTGACAGGGCGCACGTGGAGCAGAGGTTAGCACACGGGGCACGTGCAGTAAGGGCTGTGGATCACTGTTATCCTTCGTTCTGCTCCCACGAGCCACCACGTGGAAAACTTAGCACATGCAGAGCAAGGAGCATGATTCCTGGTCAGCTTTATTCCAAACACAAGCACCTGTCCAATCTATTATTCGTATTGCAGCTGAGTTTGTCTCCTGTTCTTTCCCGGGGCCCTGCGGGGAGCCTGGGGCCTTACCTGGGTCTGTCCCTGAGCAGTTCGGCTTGGCTCCCCCGAGTCCAGGTCTGGGCCTGGGGGTGCTCAGAGAGGCCCTGGATTTTCCTCACACAAGGCTGCTGAGAGACCAAACCCTCCACAAACCCCTTTGGGCAAGAAGTGTCCCACTCGTGTTTCTTTGCTAAGGCAGGGGGCATGGGAGGGGAGCAGATTCAGGTCAAGTGTTTCATGGGTCCCTTGTAAACGGGAAGGCCCCCTCTTCCGCATGCGTGCCCAAGGTCCCCAGGCACACGCCAGGCCCCTTCCCCGCTCTGAAGCGGCTGCAGGAGCAGGCCTGGGATCTCGGGACAGGGGCTCCTCCTTGCAACACCTCCGCGTTGCCGACGGGGCAGGGAGGTGGTGTTTGGCCACGCAGGCCAGAGCCCCAGTCCTGCTTCCCGGGTGCTGAGGCCACAGCAGAGCTCCGGCAGGCACCCCAGAAGCCCTGCCACGTCCCAGCCTGGGGCAGGCATGGCAGGGAGGGTGCCGGGCAAGTGTACATGAGCATGGAAATGACCAGAGCGGCCCTCCGTGACCTTAAGTATAATCCCTGTGTTTGTCGACAGCTTTGATTTGTCAAAGTCCATCCATGGGGACCTGCATTACCTCCTTGGGTCCCCGTGGGCACCTGGTGAGTGAGGTAGGACAGGCATTATCCCACCAGAAGGATAAGGAAAATGAGCCCGGAGGGGGGGGTCTCCTGATGTGGCCTTGAGGCCTGGAGCAGGGCAAGGATTGACACTTGCCTAAAAAGCTCACCCTTCTCCACTAGTTCTTGAGCCCTGTGGTCACTTGACCTAAGACCAGAGCATCTTGCCACTTGCCCCCAGGGCCCCTTTCTAGTGGTGCATCCTGAGAACACAGCTGCTCTGCCCCAGCCCGCAGGCTGGCACTGACCCTCCCCCGGGTCCCCCAGAAGTGGCACAAATCTGCCTGGAACTCCCACCGACGCTGAAGGGAGAACAGCTTCCCGGCGGTGCCTTCTGGCTGGAACAAGCCGCCTCCTCCTCTTTTCCTCAACTCTTCGCCCCCAGCCTCAGACTGCGGCCCCTCTGCCCCCGATCCCTGCATCAGGGAACGCTGACCCCGACAGGGAACAGGCCCGTCTCATGAAGGGCCACTGAACTTCTCATTTGCCCTCTAAGAACGACGACAGCCAACACTGCCCACTCTCGTTTTGTCCTCACCTGTGCGGACCTGGGGGCGGAGGTACAATTAGCGAAAAGGTGCGGAAAGCGAGGCACAGAGAAGTTAGGTGGCTCACCCAAGGTGACTCCACTCTAGCGCAAGAGCCAAGACTTCAGCTCGGACCACCTGACGCCGAAGTCTAGGTTCTTTCTGCCGCCACAGTCTCTGCCCACTGATAGGCCGGGCATTTCCCCTCAGGCCTGTCTCTGCCAACTGGGCCAGTTTCCACGAGCTGGCTTCAGGGCCAGAAGCCCCTCTCATCCCTCTGAATCACAGGTTCTTGCCCCAGTTAAAAGGCAGAGATCCCTGAGGAAGGACATGATGTAGGTCGGGGTGCTGGGTCACCCCTCTTGATCCTGAGCGCCCGGGTAGCAGGGCCTGCGCCTCACACCCAACGCCCTGTCATCAGGCCCCGCGGAAACCTTTCTCGAAGATGGTGGTGTGTGCAGTGAGCAGACTAGCGGGGACAGACCTCGGTGCTTGGTTTTAAGCAGCTGCTGATTTTTCCCGCTCTGCCTGAGGCAGCTCTGAGGCAGGAAGGACGACTGGAATGAGCAGGGTGGTGAGCCAGCAGGGACACAGAATGTTCTGGAAGGTTAGACTGTCCGGCACGGAGGCCTGGCCCATTGATTGGCCTTTGAAGGCACCCCCAGAGCCTGTCACTCTAAGTGAAGCTGCGGTTGGCACCCAGGATGGCACACAGGCCTATTTTCCACGGTCCACAAGCTGGTCCCTTCCGACCGGGGACAGCCACCACCAGGGACAGGCCGACGTCCGCGGGGACCGGGAAGCAGCCGCCGCCACCCCAACCTCCCCGCAGGCCACAGCTCTGGGCTCCTAACCCGGCCCCTGTCCGGAGGTGGACCGACCCCTTGCCCCCCTCTGCTGCTGGCGTCCCTCGGGTGACCACGTGCTTTGCTGTGCCTCCTCCCACCCCCTGAACCTGCCAGCAGCAGCCTTGTCCTCGGTGACACGACGCCGTCTACATCCTTGGTGAAGCGCGATGGAGAGTTCCTGGGCTTGCAGGACCAGAGCACGCAGACGGAGTGGATCTGTGAAAGCCGGCAGGGTAAGGGACCCCACATCCGGCATCCACCTCGCGGCCGGGCTCCTGGGGGCTTGGGGAGATGTGGCCTCGCGGGCGTCCCATGGATGTGGAATACGGAGGCTGGAGTGTTCTCCATCAGGCTGATGATGCACACTGCTTCCTGTGCCATCCGAACCCTGGGACCCCCCTTCCTCATCCCAGACCCCCCTCAGAGAAAGAGCATCAGCGAAGTGCTAAGACAAATACCTTCTTCGATCTTCCCCTTGTCCCTTCATTAGTTTTGCTGTTCTTGTTCTACAGGAACACAGGCCCTATTTCCCTCGGGGACACAGGCCATTTCCTTCCCAGATTACAGGCTGGTTCCCTGCGGAGAGAGGCCATCTCCGAACAATCACATGGTGAAGGGACTGGGACCCACCCCAGACTCTCCATCTCAGCGTGCAGTCAAAGCCAGCCCTGGTTCAGAACGAGCCAAGACCATCCACAGGGGGAACTTCTGTGGCCACAACTAGGAGACACTCAAGAGACAGCTGGGCAAGATTGCACTGAGGATCTTAATCCTCTGCCCAATTAAGCCCAAAGGTTCCTCGCCCTAGGATCCTGCGGAGGCAACACTGAATGGCATTTCTCGCCGTTATTAATAATTTAAACCCAGCCTTAGTGAGACTGATCCATCACAGATCCACACATGCGTTTCACATCTGTAGTCATGGCAGCGGTAAATTAGATTCCCGACCAGCACCTCACTCCCCTGGCCCCATCCGTGCCTGCTAAATTTTGTAGCTCAAATGTGGTTAAATGAAATTAGGAGTCAGAAACCCTATGAGGGAGAATGGAGCGGCAAGAGGCAGGCCCACACAAGCCAGGCGTTCCACGGTGCCGGCTGCCAGCACGTGATGAGGAGTCTTTTACAGGCTAAATCGGTTCATGTGGGATTTTTATTAGTGTGTGTGCTCCGACGGAGCCCTGAAAACAGGAACCATTTCAGAGTCAGTAAGCATGACAGCTGGAAAAAATCTGAGCATTTATCTAAATATTCATAAGCAGGATTCTGGAAGTCATTTACCGGGTAATCGCCTGTAAAGTGCCAATGCTAAGCTTGAAAGGATGTGGGAGAGGAGAAAGAGATAGGAGAAGCCTGGGGTGTGGGAAGGGCCTGTTCATACCACTATGTGCCCACCTCCAGAGAGAGACCCTCCGGAAATCACTGCTTCATTTGCCGTGTTCATTCACGATCCTTTTGGTCCCCAAGCTTAATTTACAGAGCCAGTCATGTCTGGATCTAATTTAGGTTTTAAGCGCTCTGCCTATTTGGTCTGTAGGGGCATGTTTTGTAGCTGAGTCTTTTCCAGTACTGAGTTCCTTAAAGCCAACATGTATTTAGTGTTTAGCAAAAGTCTAGCCACCCGCAGCAATACCTACTGATCAGATCCTGTGATGTTGGTGGCCTGGACCAAAGGTGTGGACAGTGTTGGAGCAACTAAAGCCAGGGTCAATGTCATAACCCCAGGCTCCTGCAGAGACATGAGGGGATAGTGGCTACAGCAGAGATCGGAACACAAGGAAGAGTAAGCAACTCCCTACAATTCGTGAAGGTTTTTCTTTTCCCTTCTGCCTATGGTTTACAATCAATCTTTTGGAGAGTGTTCATAATAATTGGACAGCGTTCATAATAATTGGACAGCATTGGCTGGCAACAGGTAACTGATTGTGTCTGGACACTGGAATGGGGCAGAGAGGCTCATCAAGAGGCTCTTCCTCTGGAAGAGTGAACAGTTGCAAGAGGAGGTAACCGGGGTGGGGGCAGGAGTGCAAGGGGAATCCAGGAAGCATGGAGCCCCAGGAAGGAGCTCAAAACCGAGGTAAGAGGGGGCAGAGGGCCCCTGCCACGAAGAAAAGCCAGTCCTGCAGCTGGAGGACAGAACACTAAGGGTTCCTGAGCATGGTGGATGCAAAGGAGAATCTGCTTTTAGCCCAGGGCAGAAGCCACCCCTCCGCTTGTTGGAGAAACACAGTGAATCAAGGCAAAAGCGATTCAAAGCGCTGACTGTGTGGGGCTGAGAGCCCCCAGGAGTGAGCGGAGGGAGAGTGTTGGCCTGCTGCTCCTCGGGGTCCAGGACTGAGCATCCCCGGCACCCGGGGCCCGTAGAGACGCAGATTCCCAGGCTTTCTTACCACGATCCCTGCCTCATCCGTAACAAGATCCCAGAGGATTCCAGGCACAGGAATGTGGAGAACCAGAGAACCTCTAGGGTAGAACAGACTTCATGGGTGCTAGGTTCCTATTTCTAAAGCGTTTTTTATTACGGGACTATTCAACTCCAGTGCGCCAGGAACAGCATTTTACATGGACTCTACAAACAGCACTTTGAACCAAATATGGAGGTATAACACCCAGATAAATAAATCCTTGAAACCTATTACTACACAGAGTGGCAGGTCTGACATGGAAGGAAGGCTAAAGGCACCGGGAATGCCTCGTGGCTCGTGTGAGGACGCAGGTGGAAGACCAGAAAGACTATTTATGGCCTCAGGTGTCTACCCAGCCAGGCACAGAGCAGGGTCATAAACAAGGTACACCAGAAATTCTAACACAGAGCATTATAACCCTGCTTGTAGAAATCCTCCAGACTTGGTGTCCCGCACACAGTAAGCGCCTATAAATATTTGTTACATCCTTGCGAAACTGCTGCTGAATCTTCATCAGACTCAAGATCAACTATGGTGATGAGAAGGTATATCCTTCTCCCAAGAGACAGTCTTGGTGGGAAAGGAGCTGTGTATAGAAATATGTACACATGGAGACACTATGTATAGAAACATGGGTGAGGATAAACAGAGAGGGGCAAGTGCTATCAGTGGAGTAGTTACTTCAAGTCACCTGGCCAGATGAGGAAGAGGGTTGGAAAGCTCCCCAAAGTGGAAAGTTGTGTTTGCACAGAGTTCCTTTCAGTGGACTCAGATTTTGAAAGATCACAGGCAGAGGTTAAAAAAGATACGATTGTTACCTACGATAAAAGTAGGAAAATGTCTCGAAGTTTGAGAAAAGTGTCAGGAGAGCTGAAGTCCAGGGTAAATGTATTCTTACCAAAAAGTAATAATAATAATACTGCAGGCAGCAACAAAAGAAGGGGGGCCCTTTTAAAATATGATTGGGGCAAAAAGTAGATCAAGGCACACAGAGCCACTGTTTAGTGCCTGTTGAGGAACGATTCAAAGAAAATCATGTTCTTCCATTGCTATTGCATTTTGACTTCTCTGTGAAAGAAGATGATCTTCAGATTGAAAAGGGTACAGCAAAATTAGGCAAGAAATAGCAGACACCAAAGATTGGTGAGACGATCAGAAAAGAATGGTAACTGCTGTGTCCTGACCGAGATAAAGTATACCCCAGAATATCTACAGAGAGAGAATAGCTTAATCATGTTTATGGTTTTTGAAGAATTGGGGAAATGAGTCTGTGACCAATCTGGGGCAAATACTGAGAGCAAAATGACCACAGGGAACCAGCATAGGATCAATAAGAACAGATCAAGTAATACTGGCTTTGAGGTCACTTTTTGACAAGGTTATTAGATCAGGGAACTGTGGAATTTGGAGGCCCGAATTCCAAAACACATTTCTTTTTCAAAGCCTTCCTCAAGTTCCTATGGACAACACAGACAAATACCAGGTAGATGCTAGTGCAAGACAATGGCATGATCGCTACTGAATAACCATCCAGAGATACTGTTTAAGGATCAGAGTCAACCCAACTTCCGGTCAGGAGCCACAGGGCTCTGTCCAGTCTGTATCCACCGACTCGGATACAGATGTAGGAGGAATATTTATATCTGTACATGACTGGCAGCTGTTGGGTGATGACAGTAATGTGATCAGATTCTAAAAGATCTTGACAGGCAGAAACACTGGATCGGGACTGGCTAGATAAAACAGAATGGTAATTTAGATTAGACCCTGCTCTTAGGCCCACAAAAACAGGATGGAGAAGGACAAGGGGGGAATGCCCTGTCTGCTGTAGATGATTTACTCAACCACAGGCTCAAGAAGTCAATGGTATGACTGGTGTGACTGCCAGAATAGTTAATATAACCAAGAATAATTGAAAGGTTACGTAGAGGGAGACGGGTTCTGCTCTAGCCTGCACGGCAGAAGCAACCCTGGGGCCGCTGTTCACTTTGGGGGATCCCACACTCCATGAGGGTTAGAGGCAGACTGGCCGGGGCTCGAGGAGAGGGTGGTGTTAGGCCAACCTGGAGACCACATCGTACAAAGAACTGCTGAAGCAAATGAGGGCGTTAAGTCTGGAAGACACGTGACTCTGAGACAGGATAACTGCCTTCAAGTATCTGATGATCTGACACACAAAACCAAGACCTGACCTCTCCATCTGCACGGAAGGGCTAGAACAGGGCCAGCTTGAGGAAAATTAGTTGAGAAATAGACATGATTCCCAACAGTCAGAGCCACTTATGGTAGGATGCGTGTCCTTAGAAGTTGGAGAGCTCCCTGGCTGTGGAGGGCTCGGGCTCAGCTGATGGGCTGGCAGCAGTGATTCTGCCCAGGTGGGGGGGCTTCTCATCGCAGACCGAGCTCAAATCCTGCCGCCCCCATGAGAGGGGAGGGGAGGGGGCAGCTCGCCTCTGCTTCCTTGCTGTTAGGAATGGAGTGTGTGTGTGTGTGTGTGTGTGTGTGTGTGTGTGTGTGTGTGTGTGTGTAGATTAAGATTGGAGGGTAGGGCTTCCCTGGTGGCGCAGTGGTTGAGAGTCTGCCTGCCAGTGCAGGGGACACGGGTTCGAGCCCTGGTCTGGGAAGATCCCACATGCCGTGGAGCAACTGGGCCCGTGAGCCACAATTACTGAGCCTGCGCGTCTGGAGCTTGTGCTCCGCAACAAGAGAGGCCGCGACAGTGAGAGGCCCGCGCACCGCGATGAAGAGTGGCCCCCGCTTGCCGCAACTAGAGAAAGCCCTCGCACAGAAACGAAGACCCAACACAGCCTCAAATTAATTAATTAATTAATTAATTTTTTAAAAAAAGGAGCAGGGATCACAAAATTCTAGAAAATATACAACATGGGTAAACAAGAACTTTACAAAAGTTCTCAAAAACCACAGTAGCCTCTCGTGGCATAACCCAGTGCATCTGTACTCGCCAGCCCCCGTGCTTCCCCGCCAGCCCCCGTTATGCACCTCTCCGGGAGCTCTTGACAACAGAACACCAGAGATGCCCACTTCCTACAGCGACAGGCGTACGCCATTATGAGTCTACACGGCCTTGAAGCCACTTGGCTCTATGGTTCCTGCAGCTCTTCCTCCTACCGAAGGAGGAATATCCCTAAGGTCTCCCCTCAACCCCAGCCATCCTCTCTGTCCTGGGACCAGAGAAGAAGGCCACAGAGGGCCCACATTTCCCAACCACTGTTCACCGCAGCCCCAGAGTAAGTCAGCAAAGCTAAGAGGAGGAGGCTGGCAGAGGGAGCATCTAATAGACGCCAGCAGTGCCCTCCAACCCGTCTTCTCCTCTGTGGATCAGCCTTGGCTGCCAAGAAAGAACCTCAGACCCTAAACGTCCAACATGAACCCACTGGAAAGTCTAAGGTTAAAACTGTTAATGGCCACCCTCTTCTGTCTTTTAACAGTACCTTTAAAATCAAAATCTCAAACAGAGGAAGAATCAACAACAATGCTAACCACCTTCAAGTCTGATTCACAAGGTATCATTTTAATTTTATAGTTTTACGATGATTTTTAATGACTCGCGGAAGCTACGAATCCATCTATGAGACGGTAAGAAGCACAGAATTAGCACGCCCTGAGCCAAAGAGAGTCCTCTTTTGACAATTTTAGATTACGGTAGCCTTCATTAAGGCCAGTGGCCAAGGCATTATTTCTAGAACTTGGTGTCAGGGGTCAAGGCTCAGGGACGAAACTTGGCCAAAGGGTAAAATGCTTTTAATTTTGAATTAAAATTGAGTTTTGAAAAGGGAGGAAATAATATTTACCGCTGGAGTTAGGAGGGAAGATAATGGATTACCAACACTCAGTTCATTCCGTGACATTTACTGTGCATCTACTGATATTTATTGTATACCTACTGTGTACTGGGCAGTAGTTTGTCCATCTTTATATGGACAAAGCCATCCTACCCTCTCAGAACTTAAAACTCGAGTGGGAAAGATGAACTATGAACAAACGGAGGGGAATCGATGTGTGCTGAGCATAAGCTTCCAGGCCTCCAACTGCTGACCATCATGGGAGCCTCTTACCCTACAATACGCAGTCTCCACCCTGGTCTCCCCAGACATTTAGGGGTTAACAGATCACCATACCACATCCTATTCATCATTTTTCCTATTTGTTTTCAGCCTTTGTTCCCACTGAAGAACCGCAAAAGGCAGGAAATGGTGAGAGTCCCACATAACCTATCCAAAGATCCCTGCTCCCCGCAGAGCAGCCGGGGCCGGGGATGGCGCCCCGGGCGGGTGGGCGCCTTGCTGGTCCAGCTGGTGCCGAGTCCTGGAGAGGACCGAGGGACATGCTGGGCACACAGTCCCTGAACCTGGATATGTTTCTCTGCCCTTAACTGAAGAAGGGAGCTAGAACAAGAAACAGAGAGAGGGTCTCGGGAGCGAGACAGAATGACTTGGGAAGTCCAGAAGTCCATCTCTCTACTCAAGCTCTGTACAGGGACGCCCACATTTAAAGAAGGTCCAGTCGGTCAGTTGCTAGGTTCCCTGGAGTCTGGGCAGCAGGGCTTGACTGGGATGCATGAGCCCCTCCAGACAGACTCATTCGATGGTAACTTGATAGGGAACGAATTAGAGCCCCTCAGATGGTACCCTTAAAGCCTGATTAAGGAGGGGATAGTTGAATTCTATGAGGGGGAAGGACAGGGGAGAAGCCTTTTGGCGGCAGAATCCCACCTGCACACATCACTCCACAAAAGCCCTGCGATTAACCAGACCCATCCTGTTAGAAACAACGTAGGGATGGTGACCTGCTTGCTGTGTCAGCATGGGGGTGGGGGAAGAGGGGAGGATCAGGGTTACCTACACAGGCGGCTTATCAAACTCCTTCCAACTCTAGACTATGAAATTTTCCTCATCTTATTTCATTTCCGGGGGTGGGGGGGGCGGTAGGGGTAGAGCGGTGCTGCTCGGACTTTAATGTGCAGAGCGATCACCCGGGCATCTCGTTAAAATGCAGATTCTGATTCCGTGGATCTGAGATTCTGCATTTCTCACAAGCTCCTGGCAGCAGCTCGGGCCGCTGATCCTGAAGCACACTGAGTGGCTTTAGAACAGATTACAGATTCGTGCCCATAGCAGCTGCCAGCCCAGCCCATCATTTATCCTTGATTCAAGGACAACAAGGCATTCACTACGTGCAGGGCGGAGGAGGAGGTGAAAACAGGACCGAGTTTCACCTGTGCGCTCTCTTCTCAGAGCCCGCCCGGGGCCAGTCGCCCACTGCTTGTCCCCTCCCTTTCCTCGTCTATAACGTGGGCATCTGCCCTGCAGGGCAACTACAGCGGACTCAAACATCTACCCCAATTCAGGAAGTACGCTTCTGGCAAGAACAAACGTTGCAGGAGAGCCACTGATTGGATGGGGGAGAATTTAGATTTGTTCTTCTTCAGCCCGGGACAGGCACACTCCACTTCAGGGAATGCTGTGTGCCCGGCGTTCACTGCATTAGCGCCGGTCCCCTGAGCCACCCTGAAGATAAGCCTTACGGTCCCCATTACACAGATGAGGGGACCAGGGTGCGAGGGGACTGAGTGACAAGCTGGGAGGGGCCCGGGTCCTGGGTAACAGGGCCGCCACTTAGGAACCTGGCCTGACACCTGCCCCCTCCCCCAGTCCCCCCATAAAGCAACCTCAGGGGAGGATAATGATCTCACTAGAACAAAGGTAGAGGTTGACAGGAATCCCCAAAGGGAAAGTTAATTAGGAATAAAGCTCATCCTTCTCCTTCCGCCCCAGTTATGGCTGTGTTACTGCGGATTTACTGGGCTCCTCTTGACACGCAGACAGTGCCTGTTGATGTTAATAAGCTTAATGATTATGTGGAACCGAATACCTCTGAACACTGCTGCTCTGTATTCGTTCAGTCCTGCCAACTCCCCTTCTTCCTCTGACAAACACCTACTTCTTTTTTTCCCTCGAATTAACTATCTATTATTCAATAAAGCTTACTAAAATACAGCACTCACAAATCATGGGGATTTGCTAAGCTATCAGGACCAGAGCCAGACTCCCCCATGTTGGGCCGGCACATCCTCAGAGACCCTTACAGGGAGGCTCTGCCACCCGGTCTCCCCAGATCCCTGTTCTACCAGTTCCTCCATCTCTCTCCAGTGACAACCAAACGGAGCTTCCTGAGGTTCTTGCCTGAATTCCCAAGGATTCTTGTGGGGTTATCCCAACAAGAAGTTTTAAAACTTCTCTAGGCCGCATCCCTGGCAGACAGTCTGGGGACACACAGTGTTTTGGAATGAGCGGAAAGGGCCCGGTGCCTTTGCCAGTTGTGAGCACCCCAGCGGGGTGGTGAGGGCCTAGCGGGTGGAACTGGCGGGAAAGAACTGTGGGGGGACTCCCACCACACAGGGGCCACCGAAAGGAGGCAGGTTTCCACCAGGAACAAGCCAAGGCTGGGGTAGTAGGTCTGCAGGCAGAGAGGCCCCTGGGCCTGGTGTCAGTACAGGCAGATGCAGCTGAGTGGGGTTCTCCATCCCTCCAGGGGCCCAAAGGAGTCAGCGTTTTCATTATTGAACCAAAGTTGGGAAGAAGTGCAAAACTAACGTGCGTGTATGGAGATCACAAAGAATGCCCCTTCTCTGCCCCCCGAGGCCCAACAGGGACACACATCAGACAGAACCGGTCGACCCAGTGCCAACCCGGTGGATTTTCAGGGCTCTCGGGATGGCCCAGCATGGAGGGGCCGGTGTCATCCTGAAGCTGAGACAAAGGCCACTGTAATTTCCCCGGGGGCCCAATTACTGTGTGGGAGCCCTTCCCCCCAGCTCTGCCTCAGGAGCCACACCTTCCCGGGAGCAGGGACTCCAGGCCCAAGTTGTAATTATCAACTCCTCCATTCGGTCTGCACCCCGTCGACACTGGAGGTTTCCAGCCCTCTCCTGGCCCAGGGTCACCAGGCTGTGGCTCACCTTGAGAACAAAGGCATCTGCTATCTCCGAGAGATTTTTTTTTTTTTTTTTAGCTCACTGGCTTGGCGATTCATCTCTTAGGCCTTGATTAGCAACTACGAACCATGTGCAATTCTGGAAATGGGCAATTTTTGACAAAACTGACAGGCGCTAGGGATATTTCTCAGGATTTCCAAGAGAAAAATCACACTCAGAATAGATCTCTCTCGGAATAAAATCTAAATTCCTTCCCACGGCCTACAAGGTCCTCGGTAAGGTGGCCCTGCCCCTCCCCATCTCCCTCCTCTCCAGGCATACCGTGCCTCTTCCAGTTTGTCAGATATGTCAACATGCTCCCACTCTCTCTCGCCTCAGGGCCTTTGCACCTCCTTTGCCCCCTGGCAGGGATGCTCTTCCCCAGCCATCTGCCTGCTCGCTCCCTTGCTTCATGCAGGACTCACTCAAAGGTCACTTTGTCAGATGAACCTTCACTGGCCACCAGAAACACACACTCACTTTCTGAAGTCCGCCACTGAAACTGACCCTTTTATTCCGATTTTATTAATATCCCCAAGTCAAATTTTAAGTGATTTGATGAATTTATTTAAAGTCTTATTGATGACATATGCATTTTTATTTAGAAGCGCAAGTGTAAATGCCATAAATCTATTTCTCTTTTTGTTTTTGTTTGTTTCTTGTTTTGGTTCCTTTTCCAAATGCCTCTCCTTTTGCTGTGCCTTCCAAAATTGAAAGCCGAGGAGTTTGCCTCTAAAGAGAGCTTTTGGGATCGTATGTTAAGTGATCCCATTGGCACACTGGAAGCCGACGACTTCGAAGCCAATGTAAGTTGATAAAAACTGGAGAACACCTGGCTCTGAATGTCAGAGCAGAGTGGCCCAGGGCCAGCCGGACACTGCCTCTTGAGCCCTGGGATTCACCGCTTCACTACACTGATAGCACAGCCGAAGTGAGCTTTTCTTAAAACAGGCCTAAGCGTAAATGACACACATTAAACCAAAGAGGGTCAGAAGAAAGCCAAGTATGGCACCACAAGGCCCTGCTTTCAGTAATATGAGTAAAAAACCCTCAAGATTGATTTTGAAGGCAGCAAAGCTAAAAACAAATCATGTAAGCTACCTAGATACCTAGATATCAAGGCAAATCGTCCTTTGCAGAAACCCTATGTAAAAATGAAGTTGGGACTTCCCTGGTGGTGCAGTGGTTAAGAATCTGCCTGCCCATGCAGGGCACACAGATTCGAGCCCTGGTCCGGGAAGATCCCACGTGCCATGGAGCAACTAAGCCCGTGAGCCACAACTACTGAGCCCACAAGCCACAACTACTGAGCCCGCATGCCTAGAGCCCGTGCTCCGCAACAAGAGAAGCCACCACAATGAGAAGCCCACGCACCGCAACTAGAGAAAGCCCACACGCAGCAGCGAAGACCCAACACAGCCAAAAAACAAAAAAACAAAAAACAAAAATGAAGTTGGATTCTGGAAAGATGGACTAAATGTAATTTTCCCACTAAGTACAGCTTAAAACCCTATACATTATATATAAAACAAACACAAGAAGCTTCTAAAAGACGGAGAGAAGAAGGCAGACTGGCTAGGGACCTTGGGACCCAAGGAACGACATGGCGGTGAGTTTCCTGAGTTTTCTTTTTGCTTCATTTACCCCTGACTGGGTGCTGGAAAAGACAGCGACCAGAAACCCCAACAAGCACAAACAAAAACCCCAGGAAAAGCCTGCTGTCTCCAACTAAAGGACCAGGCATGGGGCAGCCCAGCAGGACAGAAACTTTGGACAACAGCGTCTGCAGTGCAAACACCACCACAAAGGGTGGCGGAGCCTCTCCCCCAGATCTGAGTCCTGCTCCCACACTCTTCAGAGCGGCACAGACCAGCCCTGGAGGTTTAGTGGCCGTCCTTTCCCAGCTGTATCCAATAACCAGAGGCACCGTGGGAAGTCCCAACTGTTTGAATGAGCCTTACATCTACAGAATGTTGCATTGTCTTTACTGCACAATCTTTTTTGCCTGCCTGTACAGGCTTGTGGCTCTAATGTCCTGTGTCAACTTACCTCTAAGACTTCCAATGCATGTTGATTCAGGTTATACATCCTTTCCCCTACAACTAACAAACTTTCTCAGGACTGTAGGTATTAACTACAATCACAAGAGTGAAATCTTGTGTCCCTGGAACTCGAGATTAAGCAGATACATTTTTCTAAACTTACAAAAGAAAAGGGGGGGAAAAAACCCCTAGGCATTTATACAGTTTTGCTTTTATTTTAATTGGAAAAAATTCTCTGGTCTCAGTTCCTATTTAGCCCTAAATTCCTTACTTTCCAGACATGCTCCTATACATATTACATTAATAAGAACTGCTTTTCAAATATTGAAATACCATGTCAAAGGGAGGAAAAAAGATTACTTGAACTTTGATTCACCACACTGGATTTACTAAGACAGGAAAGTAAGCTCAGGCATTTTAGAAAGATTTTTCAGCAAGAGTTGAAATTGAAAGGAATTGTTTTAATTAGAAACAAATTATTCGGAAACCTTCGGCGCGCCTGTCAATTGAGGTTCTGCTGTGTCTGGCAGAGCTGCAGCCACAGGCAGAGGGAACATCTCCCACGGAGCTGTGCAAGGTTCTGGATGAGACCAGACGCTGGGAGGGTTCCGTGTGACAGGCAGCCTGTGCAGTGAGCCCTGGTCACAGGCACCATTCCTTGCCATCTCAGGGGCTTTGCCATCTCGGGGCTTTGCCCAGGTGACAAAGTAAAGGCAAAGAGTTGGGGGATACTTTCCCCCTGGCTGTCTATACCACTCTGCTTCCAAGGATCGGATGTTTAGGAGGATAATGAGGCAGCACCCGCAGCCCAGCTAGTGGCAATCTGCGGACAGGCAGCTGTCCAGCTCGGGAAGCACTGCTTCTTGAAGCAATGCCATAGGCGGCAGGTGTGGACGAGTGGGGCCAGAGAGCAGGACAGAAGCAATGGAGTCGATGCCACGTGGTACCTGCAGCTGGGAGGGGGAACACCACAAGCCACTGGGAGAGGCAGCTGAGGTCCTTGGATTGGGATGGGGCTATCACCCTAGACTTTGGTTACTCTGACAATTCAACCTCTTGGCTGTTTTGAGTTCCCTATACATGTCTGAATTATTGGTAGGATACACTCGTGCATCACACACCTGCTGTGCAAACCCTCTTGGTTGGAAAAACCAGAGGCTCACCCAGGAGCAGTCACAGGGCATGGGAGAACTCATCACTTGGGGGCCCAGTACCCCTACCAGGACCATGAGGATAGCGGTCCAGAGGCTGGGGAAGCAAACGGGATGAACCTCCTAGGAGGGCACATGTGCTGGAGCGGGGTAGCACAGCCTGGCTGGGACGAGACCTTCGACCAGGCTCCGCCAGCGGGTCTGCTGGCTGGTGGACCACAGCGGGAACCGTATCTTCTGGTGAACAAATCATGGAATCCAAAGGGGCTGGTGAGAGACCACTGGCCTGGGCAAGCAGGCCATCACTCCACCTCAAGGGAGGGATGGTCAACACGGAAGACCTTAGAGGCAAGGGGTAGCCGCACCAGAGCCTTAAAATCAGCCTGCCTTGAAGCACTGACTCATTCCCCCAGGAAAAGATAAACTGAAGCCTATTAAAAATTTGAAGAGTTTATCTGAGCCGGTGTGGATTCAAATCGGGCAGCACCAAACCGGAAGTGGTGAAGAGCCCTCCACCAACAGGAGCTGGGGAGAGACTTACAGGGAAAATGCAGAAGCAAAGCAAGGAAATAATTGATTGGCCGTAGCTTAAAGCCTAGCTGGCTGCTTGTGATTGGTTGTCCTCGGGTTTTGATTTCCTAACCTTGAGGCATTTACGGCCTTGGGTTTTGGTTTGCTTACCTAGGGCACCACGGCCTTAGAGCCTCCTCAGTCTGATGGCCTCCGTGTTTAATTAACTGAACACCAGCAGTGCGGAAAGGAGCATGCAGAGGCTGGGAATCAGACAAGGCAGACCTGAGACACCCCAGCTTTTCCCCAACCTAGAAAAACCAGCCAATCACGAGCTCCATTCTTGTATCTGCCCCAGGTCACATGCAACTTCGGATCTGTGGGTCTTCCACTTACGATAGGAGGCTTGTAAGTGAATGGCAGACTGTATGTTATCAGATGCAGAACAACCACCATAACAACCTCGACCTGTAGGTGAGCAGGGCAACACGACAGACCCGTGGTTCTCCTGGACAGCAGGTCAAACTTCACCTTCTACCAAAAGGGATCCAAGAAAAGAAACTCTTGTGAGGACCCACCTATGGGTCTGTCCTGATCAGCATCATGGACTTGGGATAGAATGATCAAATTTACAAAATAAAAAAGGAGCTTGCAATGTCATTACTTTGGAAGAATCTTTAAAGGCAGAATCATCCTCTACAAGAACGTGCTAGGCGCTACCCTGCTTTCCTGAAGACTGTTATCCTTCACAATGAATAAATAACCAACCACTGAGAGCTTGGCCATTCCTGGAACTCAAAAAGGCTGTTATGGTCTTAAGGCATGGAAGCACTTTTACGTTCTAGCGCCATCTCTACATTTGGAAGAAGAGGGTAATTTTATGCTCTCAAACGATTTCTTGGTATGTTACTATTTAAAAAAAATTCTTGAGGGAATTGGAGAATGAGAAGAGGGTGTGACCGTAATGGAAATAGTCTTTAGAACAAATCTTGCTAGCCACCCTACTGTTCCCATTGCTTGTCTTTTTTTTTTTTTTTTTAACATCTTTATTGAAGTATAATTGCTTTACAATGCCACTGCTTGTCTTTTTCGTATAACATGTTGCAATCTCCTCTGGCAGCTTAGGGAGTCAGCAAAGTGATAATTAACTAACTGTTCATTCCCATTTTCTGGCTATTTCATTCTGTGGTCCTTCTGCAGGTTGTGACCAGCTCCTATCAGTCAGTGTTCAGGACCATGCTCAAAGAAATGGCAGCTCGCAATGAACTGGAGGAGGATATGAACATTCCCCTGACTGGTCATCTGGAGAGTGAGACCAGAAGGAAACTGGGAATTCTGTAAGTGACTGGAGAGATGGAGCTATTGGTCAGTGGGTGCAGGTAGGCCAGTGGTAGCAGCAGGGAAAGTGTAAATTGGGTCATCAGAGAACAGAGTAAGGCCAGGGTCGGACAGGTCCCCTGAGTCAAAGAGCAGGGACAAGCCAGGCACAAGGACAAGGGTAAGATTAAGGGTCATGGGGTCAGGATGATCCAGCTGCCTGCCAAAACTCAAGAGCAAAGAAATCTATGAGCAGGGGATGTGCAGGATAGGATCAAAGGTGGGCAGTGACAGAGGTTGGAAATCCAGGGCAGGAAAAGTCTTGAAGGGACCGTGAACTTGGATGAAAGTCTGGGAAGCAAGGCTCAGACCCCTGGGCCTTTGAAGTGAGGGGACAATGGAGGATCAAGATCCTGCTCCCTGAGGGGGAAAAGCCCTGAGCTTCCCTGCCCTGGGATTCATGGCAAGAGCCCCTACTGGGAATGGGGAATGATAAGTTTATTGCAGACTGCTGCTGGCACCAAATCTTTCTAGTTGGCATGACTCCAGGTCTCAAAATGTTCCAGAACCCCATTTGTACATCCAGACTGGGGTACATGGAAGCCTGCACTTGCACTTATCCAGCTGTCAGAAACCTTGGTGAACAAGGTACCTGGTCAGACATCCAGTGGGTCTATGGCAGATTCTCCAGCAGTGGCACCAAGGAAGAGGCTGTGGTGATGGGGTGCCCTGCATAACCTCCTTGGTGAATGGAGACTCTCACAAAAATCAGGGAGAGATTGACTGCCAGCAACTTCTGCTCTGGGCTCAGTAGAGTCCTAGGGCCAGAGACCCCTAAGGCTTCTCTAGGAAAAGGGAAGGCAAAATACACAATGCAAAACACAAAGAACATCCAAGCTTTCAGATCCTTATACAGCAGCAAAAAACAAATCCCAGATAACATCCATGTAAGTTACCCTCTCTCATGTGTTACATTTCCTCCCCTTCTTTCCCATTTAAGCCTATAACAGAGGCTCATTCTAACCTAATTGCACTCAATGAATATTTCATGAGCACCTCCTGTGTTCCGGTCTGTACAGTAGTGTGTAACCCAGTCTCTACCACTGAGGAGTTAGCTAGTAAGGATTCCACTAGCTTGCAAAGGTGGGCAAAGAGCCAAGGGAGGAAACTTCCCCAAAGGGCCCTGAATGCCTCTGGCTGGATCCCCTCACTGGAATTTAACTCTTGTATACACGTGACATCCTGCTCTCAGCCAGGACAGGCTTCACCCCACCCCCTCCTCAGTCCTTACTCTTTCACAGGTGATGGTAGGCAAGGTAACTGCTTCAAGTCCATTCAAAGTGCTTGCAAATAAATAACACTTGGTACAAATGGGCTATGAAGAGCTCATTCTCCAGTTCCGCAATTGCTCCTAAAGTACCAGAGCAAATCTCTATTTTCTAACAGGCAAAACAGTCCAGCCCTTTCCAGGAAAGGGTATTTGCTTCCTAAGGTTGCATGGGGTTAAATTATTATGTTCTCTTCAAGGACTCTGAACTGAGAACTTAAAATCTGTCTTGTCAAAGGCCTTCTTCTCTGATCCAATTAAGCCTGGGAAGCTCACTCCTTCCAGCAGAGTCCCTTCCAAAAGGGCTCTGATCTGAGAACCAGGAAAGGCCGCTGCCTCAGGAGACCACCCTTATTTGGAAGTAAAACAGTCCAAGCCACTTTAATGCCAGGATGACTCCCTTTGTATATTGACATGAGAGGGGGGTTGAGGGCTTGATCATTTTGAAGAGCTGTGCCTTAATGTGGCTTTCATGATAAGTCATTTTTGAGTGAGTTTATTTGAAATTTTCCTACTAAATGCAAAGGCGTTTCAGGTGGCTCTGTCCGGTTCGCAGACAATGCTGTTTCTCTAAGCTATTTCCAAATAGCCTTCGCTGAAATATGCACAAGCCACAGAAAAAGCAAGCTGCACGAGCTTAACTCACAGAGCCAGCCCTGGCCTCGCTCCCAGGAGGACCCCCATTGAATTCATTTTGAAAGGTCTGGGGGTCAGCCCAGGTGCCCAAGTTGAAGGCCAGTTAGAGGCCAGGAGGGACGCACAGCACCATGTGCTGGCCCTTTATCCCTGAGTACAGACTGGAAGAAAGCTGGGTCCAAAAGCAGAGCCATCCGGCCAACCCTCCACCTATGAAAAGGCTGAGCAGACCCTAGCACTGTCTACTGTGTAGCATGACATAGAAACATGAACTTAGTCTCAGCTTCTAAAGATGAGTCACATTCCTTTTAGGCTGAAGAAAAATTTTGGAAAATATAAGGAAACAATCCTCTGGATTATGAAGAAACGTGAAAGTAAGAACCCTCTCCCACCTTCTACCCCGTTGCCTGGCTCTCCTGGGTGCGTCTCACTGTCTCCCACCTTCTGCCATGTCCGTAAGGGAGGGAGAAATGCTTGTTTCCTCACCTGAGCATCTACTGGGCTAGTACGGTCTCAGCTGCTGGGGATAAAATACAGAGCAAGCCAGACAAAGGATAAACCTCGAGGGGTTCATCCTTTGATTGTGCTGGGGGTGAGAGGGAGGACAGGAGGTGAAGACAGCCAAGAAATCAGGGAATCTGCACATAAAATGGTTAAAGATATGGTGGGAAGGGGATACTATGAGACCACACAAGAAGGGATCCAACCTAGATTTGCCTGGGGAGGGGGGGGTGTCCAAGAAGTCATTGACACAAAGTTTAAGAAAGAGCCCCTTTACCAGATACTGAAGGCATTTGAGGTCCAGCTGTTAAGATGTGCCAATCATGGAGGTTGCCAGTTTTTTGGGTCTAATCAAAAAAAGTTTGAGCCAAGAGCCTAAGCCATCAGGCTACTTAATTCAGAAACTCAAAACCACCATATGGAACATCTTTCAGACGACCAGATCCAACTAACGTAGAAATGGCGGCAATACCCACGGCAGACACACCTAATCAATCATGGTGCTTTTTCTTGCTGAGCCAGGACACAGCCCCAGATTCCCGCTCAAGGAAGAGCTCCTATCCCCATACCATTGTAGGCCCCTGACCTAACTCCTATGGAATAACTGCTGCGGGCCAGTTATCGGATTCAAATTAACCTTCAAAACCATGTGAAGTTGGGTAAAGAAACTTAGGCCAAGAGAATAAGTGACTTCCCTGAGATCACCCAGCCATTGTGTGGGCGTGAACCACACTCAGGCCCAAGACCCCTCAGGTCAGACCCAGGGCTCATCCCCATGACATGTTCAATGAGCAACAAAAGGTACGCGTGTCTGGGGAAGTAAAGGGTCTTCTAAGCCTGAGTCTCATGTCCCCATTGGAGTTAGAAGGCAGGAAGAAGAAGGAATTACCACCTTCAGTTTCTAGAGAGGGCAGGCCTACCTCCCACCAAGACTCACACTATGGGGTACCCCCCAAACAAGGAGGGCATTTCAGACGTTCAACAGCCAGAAACACAACAAATGCCTGTTACTATGTTATTTCTGTTCCCTTTGGGCCAAAGACACCTGTGTCTTTCATTCCTTGGCAAGGCACACAGGAGGCACTCAGTAAGTATTTTTTAAATGGATACAGGTATGTGTGAGTTTTTGCTCCTTTTGGGAAATGAAGGCCTTTCAGGATACTCTACGTCACATGCCCCGGGTAGGACTTCTAACGGGAGAGTGAAATTTGACATGACCGGATTCCCCATTTGTGCCTCACCACCACCCCTGCCCACTCCCTGCTCCTCTGAACACCTGAGGCCTACAAGGTTTGAGCTTTTTATGCAGAAAAGCAACACATTTCTAATTGATAAGAGGCATCCCCTCTGTGTTCAGGTTGTAACCAGTCCCAAAGAAATCTCCCAGCCTCCTCTGAGATACGAACTCATTTACTTCCAGGATCCAGACCACTATCTGACACCCCAGGCACACAGCCCCACGTCTCTGAACTCTCCGATTTCCAAGCCAAGGCTGGCGTCGCAGGCACATGACCTGCAGGCACACAGGTCTTCACACTTAGGGCCCTGCGCTTGCTTTTAATGCTCTGCTGTCACTGCCTTGAAATCCTTAACAATTTTAGAACAAGGATTCCTGCATTTTCATTTTGCACGGGGACCCTCAGATGATGTGGCCTCTCCTATTCAGAGACATCTCGCCTGGTGAAAAGAAGTGGGCGATCACTACACAGCTCGTGTCATGAGCCATCAGAACCCAAAGCTCCCCGTGTGGAGGACACAGGTCTGTTGCCCTCCTATGGGGCAGCAGGCTCCGTGCAGCGTCACTGCAGGGTAACCTGATGGGTCTCTGCAGGCAGCATGATCCCACTTTAAGAAAACTGAGGCTCAGAAAGGCAGCCTAAAGCCTTCCCGCTAATAAAGACAGAGCTGGATATAGAGCACAAACCAGAAAATCCATGATTTTAGCATTCCGACAGGAGAAAAACATGAGCATATTCCATGTCCTCTTTTATCACTACCAGTTCAGAAATGCTTTCTACTAATTTCTAATTGATACTCAGGAACAGCAGCTGGGCTCACATCAGCTCTTTCCCCTGGACAAACCATTTCCACTCTGGAAGCAAGCACTGGAGGAGGACTCCTCAGAGGGAGACTGAGGCCCGCTTCCAAACTTCTCACAAAGGTCTTTTATTGACTCTGCCCCTGCCCACCTCTCTCTCACTTTCCTGAGGAAAAGCTCCCCCTGTGAGCTCTAATGAGCGGCCCCTTTAGTTCCTCAGGTGCGCATAAGCGTGGTTCTCCTTCCCCACCCCCACCTCTCCATCCTCACTGACACCACCTCAGACACCTTCATCTCCCTACTGTCCCTGACTCCCATCCTCTCCTTTCTCAGTCCTTTCTTCATATTATTTCCAACAAAATCTTTTTAAAACTCTTCACTGGCCCTCCATTGCCTCCAGGAAAATCCCACATTCCCCATGTGGCTTAGAAGGCCCTCACTTTTTCCTCTCCAGACACACTGGCTTTTTGGTTATTCATCAGGGCCAGGCATCCCTGCCACAGGGCCTTTGGACGTGCTGTTCTCTGCCTAGACCACTCTTCATTCCAATACCCTTGTGATTTGCTCCCTCACTTTATTCAGGTCTCTGCTTAAATGTCACCTTCTCAGAAACAGTTTCCTTGGCTACCCTTTACAAACCAGTGCACACGGTTGCACGCACGTGTGTGTGCGCGCGCACACACACACACACACATTCACGTCATTTTCCATCCTTCTCACCTGCTTAATGTTTCTTCAGGGCACTCCTAGCCACTGGCATGTGAAGTTTTTATCTGTTCACTTGTTTAACACCATCTCCCCTACTAGAACAGGCAGCAGGGAATGTGGCATCCCCAATACCTAGGACAGTTTCTGGCACACGAGTACACAATAGATATTTACTGAGTGAGTGAATAAAGGAATGCTCTAGCCCAGCCTGCCTCTCCTGAGTCGCCTGTCATCATTAAGCCGTTCCCAGACTAGCCTTCAACCATGTCATGCTTACGCTAGGAATTCTGCCTGGCATACTAGAGAAAACTTCCACCAGGAGTGTCCTCCACCGCCAGGCCTGGATATGGTCCCTGTGAGCTCTCGCGGCACCCTCTGTGCTGGTTCGCAACTTCGGGGTTCCCCGGGTGAAATTCGAAATTAGCCCCCGTAAGCAGAGGGCAAGGAGAGACCGAAGAAAGAGGCAGTCCGCTCCAGACTTGTAGGTGGCAGGTTTAATAAGCAAGAGAACTTAACATTCGACGCTTGTCTTGGGCGGCGCCAAGACTTGCAGATTTCCACCCCCGCCCACGAGAATCTTAAAGTTTAGATGGAGGCCTTACCTGGCTTCAGGCACGTATCCCTCCAGATGGGCTCAACAGCATACTGCTCGCAAAGCTGCGTCCTTGAAAAGGGCTCGCACTGTGCGAACCACGGGCAGAACGTACATTCCAAAGACGGGGAGGGGTGGGGAGCCTTCCATTGCCCCGGCCAGCTCGCTGGTCAAGAAGCGGTCACGTTCTCTCCGAGACCTCCTCCAACACTGTGTTGGCCCCAGTGGTGGGACAACCAACCTCTCTTAACTGACCTCCCCCAAACCTAGTTGCCGAGGGAACCGGGCCCTCTTCCGGGGAAGAGCATCCTGGCTGATACCGACCGCGCCGGAAGCTTCTCCTACCGCTGCGCCCCCTGGTGGTCGGACACCTGCCAAGGATCCCTGGGAGCGGGGACTGTTCCCCGGGGGTCCTTACGGGTTTACTCCCCAAATTCAATTGTTATAAAAACGGACCAAAATGAAGATAAAAAGAAACTTTCTGTTGCTGTGAAAACTAAGTGCAATGCTTTTAAGACGACTCAATAAGAAAAGAGCTTTTAAAAAAACTGCTTTGAACAAGATGTGGACCAAACATACACAGAAGATTGGGGCATATACAGAAATTTTTTTTAAGTCTACAATTCTGCACTCAGACTATGTAGAAATTGCCAAAACTGAAAGTTATAGATAATAAATTATGAATGGGGTTTAAGCAAAAATGACCACAGAGCCCTGCACTTAAAAATGGTGTTAGTATACATTTCTGCTTTAAGTTAAAACAAGCATGTTTAAGGCATGTTTCCTTTTTTTTTAATGACTCCCCACTTTAGCCTATTTTTTCCCATTAACAGAATCAGCAGCCACACTTGTTACTGGCATGTGGATGGTGTGTCACCCCTCACATCCCCGTCTGGACCGGGTGGTCTTCACCGTGGTGTCTGCCATCTGGCACTGAGCTGGCACATCATAGGCCCCTAATAAATGTCTGTTGAATGAATAAATGAAAAAAAATGAGAGAGCTTGACGGAATATGGCCAATATCCCAAGTCCTCAGGCTCTCTTTGGTGCCCTGAGAGAAATAGATCTAAGTTTTCTTTCTCTTTTCTACCAAAGACTTATTTAACCAAAGGGCTACAGAGACCACTTTCACATTCCACTTATGTAATCTACCACCACAAGATGAGGAGTCTGAGAAAGAAGTAGTCGAACAATCTCATCGTCTTGTTCGCCGTAAGAAGATGCTAGAAATACACACAGACTGGATAAAGAGCAATATTAAGGTAAGTGTGACAGTTGGTGTTTGCACTTTGCACAGGGCTTTTTTTTTTTTTTTTTTTTTTGGCGCAGGTAAGACATATACAGACACCATCAGGGAGCTGTCAGGACCAATACACAACATGAGTACAAACAAGAAAAATATGTCCCATGTATAGAGGCACACCTGAGTGTGTGGGTCATCACAGACTGGCTAGGACTTGTACTAGGGGTTGTTGAGACACTTCTTGTAGGGCCTACGTTAAGCAATTGGGTGGGGTTGGGAGTAGAGGAAATATATATTATAATATATAGGTCCCTCCCCTAACAAATTTAAAATCTATATCGAAAAGCAATCACATAGGGACTTCCCTGGTGGCGCAGGGGTTAAGAATGCACCTGCCAATGCAGGGGACACAGGTTCGAGCCCTGGTCCGGGAAGATCCCACATGCCGCGGAGCAACTAAGCCTGTGCGCCTGCGTGCCACAACTACTGAAGCCCACGCGCCTAGAGCCCCATCCCCCACCCTCTCCTGCCCTGGAGCTTTTGTTCCTGGAGCATCTGTCTCCTAACCAATTTTAAATGTCCTTCCTGCAGCCAGGGGGAAGGTTCTCCCCAAGATCTCTAAGCAAAGGATCCTGCCTAACCCACCATTCACGTAGGCTGCCCAAAAGGCCCATGAGGAGTGGGACATTTGGTTGTTTTTTGTTTTTACAAATGGGCGATAAATTCCAAGTAGTTTGCTGAGTCAGGTAGCACTGTTTATAAGTGTGTGCTGGTGTTCAGGCAAAATCCAGCCCAGCCAGCATCTCCGCAGCAGTCAGGGAGAGATCACAGACAGACAGGAGCCAGGGAGAGCTCAGGGGCAGACAGAGAGACAGCAGTAGGGAGAACTCACAGACAGAAGGCAGCTGTCTCGTAGCCTAGGGTCCTGCCTATAAGGCACTGTTTTCTCTCTAGTAGAACTGAAGGAAGGCCAGAGATGTAGTCTCTTCTCTCTTAACTTTTAGCTCTTAACCTCATACTTTGTCCCCAAGCCAACAGTGATGAGATTTGGGCTTTTAGATGTGCTATTTGTGATATATTTCCCAGTGAGAGAAAATGTGACAACTCTACCTCTGTGTCAGAGATTTTCCTTTGCCCATGGGGTCCTTATCATTAGGAAAATGTCATTCCATGACAAGTGAATTTGACAAGAAGGAAGCATCTTGAGAAATTCTGGCTTTCAGGTGGCTTTTGAAAATAAGACCTAAAATACAAAATCCTCTCCCCTGAACAATATCTAGAAGCTTCTTACGAGCTATCGATAAGGAAGAAACCAACCACGGATGTCCTTATAAAGCACTTTTTTTTAGGTTTGAAAAAAAAGAGAGAGAGAGAGCAGTGATTTGCAGAGTAAATGTGCCAGGTGGCTGGGAGCTTAATGGCTAGAGGCAGTGTGTTTCCATGGGGGCGGGGGGGAGGGATGGGAGGCAGACCGTGGGAGTCTGGCTCCCCTCTCACTGGAGAGCCTTGTGTAGGTCAGGTAGCCTCTCTTAAACAGGGATTAATGACAGTGTCTCCTCCATTGGGTCACTGTGTCATGGAAGTAAGGTGCTGAGCGCAGTGCAGGGTAGGGACACAGCAGCTACCTCACAGCGAGATTCCTGGGCATTTAAAGGCCACACCCTGCAGGGCCCATAGCGGCTCCTCCTCAACCAGCTGCCCCTCTTTCTTTCATTGTCTCAGATTTGGGCATCCTGCTGTGAGCTCTCTTGAACAAAGGATTCTTCACCTGTTAAAAATAAGAGCTCGAAAACCACTGACCTGACATCTAGTTAGAGTAACACGGGACACAAGATGACTTCAAAAGGCGTCCTGCTACAAACACCTGGGAAATTTAGACAAAACGTAAAAAGCATCCTTTTAAACGCAGAGTGTATAAGAAAGTGCGGGAGGTAATACCAGAAATAGAAACTGGAGGGCTTCCCTGGTAGCGCAGTGGTTGAGAATCTGCCTGCCAATGCAGGGGACACGGGTTCGAGCCCTGGTCTAGGAAGATCCCACATGCCGCAGAGCAACTAGGCCCGTGAGCCACAACTACTGAGCCTGTGCGTCTGGAGCCTGTGCTCCGCAACAAGAGAGGCCGCGATAGTGAGAGGCCTGCGCACCGCGATGAAGAGTGGCCCCCGCTTAACACAACTAGAGAAAGCCCTCGCACAGAAATGAAGACCCAACACAGCCAAAAAAAATAAATTAAAAAAAAAACAAAACACCACTATCTCTCCACACCCAATAAATCTGTTATTAAAGAAGCAGACTTGATAGTAGGAATACAACTTTAATTAAAAAAAAAAAAAGAAAGAAATAGAAACTGGAAAACGAGAAGAGTGAGAGTGAGAAGAGTGTGGGTGAGGTGGGTGTGTCCTGGTGGAGGGGAGGGGTGGGAAGCAGGAGAAGAACTGTCCTGATACCCAAGGGCTTGGGTTTTAATGCCTGATGGGGACACGAGGGAGTTGGAGGACAGGCATCCTTCTCAAGCACAAGTGAAATAGCTACAATAAGTGACGACACGCTCGGCCACAAAACAAGTCACAGAAAACACTAAAGAGCTGATACCATATAGACTCTGCTCTCTTAACCCTGTGGATTTTAATTGGTAATACTAATAACATAGCCCAAAGCAACTTGTACATTTGCAAATTTTAAAACACTCTTGTAAATAACCTGTGTGTCAAAGAAGAAATCATATCGAAAATTTGAAAGGAGTCAGAACAAAATGAGAGGTAAGTATCTACACTTGGAAGAAAGAGCCAAAACAGTATTTTGAGAGAAATGTTAGAGCTTTAAATGCTTATATTAAAGAAGAGGAGGAAGAGGATTGTGAAGAAGAAGAAAGATGGAAATCGATGAGCTCAGTGGTCAATTCAAGGAATTAGAAGAAAAACAGACTCATATAGAAAACACACAGAAAGAAGACATGGGTAGAAAATAATGATAGGAACAGAAATTGATACACTAGAAAGCAAAGAAATAGAATAAGCAAACCAAAAAACTGGCTCTTTAAAAAGACTAGTAAAACAGGCAAATCTCCAGGCAAGGTTGATCCAGAAAAACAAAAAAGGAAAGGTATAAATACTATAAAGAATGAAGACAAAGACATGACTAAGAGACAGTAGAGGTTTTTTTAAAACATTATATTGGGACTTCCCTGGTGGCACAGTGGTTAAGAATCCGCCTGCCAATGCAGGGGACACGGGTTCAAGCCCTGGACCAGGAAGATCCCACATGCCGCGGAGCAACTAAGCCTGTGCGCCACAGCTACTGAGCCTGTGCTCTAGGCCCCGCACGCCACAACTACTGAGCCCACGTGCCGCAGCTACTGAAGCCCACATGCCTAGAGCCCGCGCTCCGCAACAAGAGAAGCCACCGCAATGAGAAACCTGCGCACTGCGATGAAGAGTAGCCCCCGCTCGCCGCGACTAGAGAAAGCCCGCGTGCAGCAACAAAGACCCAGCACAGCCAAAAATAAATAATGAATAAATAAATTTTTTAAAAATAAAAAATAAAATAAAATCTGCGCAAACACATGCACAGAGTGATCTATTTCAGCCTGCTCGTCACATAAACAGGTAAACCGAGGCCCTGAGAAGATTCCCACCTGGAATCCCCAGCAAGTTGGTGGTGGTTATAGGTGGGGGAGTGATGGGTGGGTGGCATGCGGGAATCAGAGCGTACGTAGACTGATCTCAAGCCTTCTAGTGACAACACCATGCTCTGATTAGGGACAATCATCCCCTGCGATCTTTTCACAGGCTTGTCTCTTCTTCCTAGGTACATCAAGGTGACGGAAAAATCATTCTCTACCCCAGTGAGACTGTCTTCCAAATTCTCTTTCCTGATGGATCAGGCCAGATATAGTATCCACTGGCGCACAGGGACACATATGATGCCTGAAAAGTCTGTGATTCGGGGCCGGGGCATGGCTTTTACTGGGGCCTGCGTCCTCCGCAGGGCTCTGCCCTCTCCAGGGGACCCCAAGGGACTACTTGTGCCTTAACCATCTCCCAGTTATCCATCAGGACACCTGGCTATGCTCATCCTCAGTATAAAAGAGGGAAAGTTCACATACATCATTCTGGAAGACAGTGAAAATATGTGTGTCCGGGCCCTTATCAACAACTCTGGCCATGCCACCTTCTATGATGAAAATGGAAACATCTGGTAAGCTTGGGTCATGAGTCTCAAACACCCCTCCCCAAGGAGAAGCAGTGTGATTAAGGTTTTGATTCCCAGTCTGCACAGCTGTCCTCTCTCTGGGTAAGCCTCTCTTTCTCTCTCTCATTCACTTATGAATTCATTCATCCGACTCACACCTGGGGAGATGGGTATCATGATGGGCCAGTAAGACAGGTCCCTGACCTCAGATGGCACACTATACTTTTTGCACCATTGCTTCCCCACCAGGAAATAGCAATCATGGACTCAAAGCTGGAGTAAGGTGGGACCCTTTTGGTTTCAGCTCTCTATATCATTTAAGAATCAAACTTCATGAGAATTACCTTAGAAAGACCCAGTGACCCTCTGTTCCAGGTGCCTCGAAGAGGAGGGTATGGTGAGTGCTTTGGAGGGGCGTGTATTGTATTTTTAAAACATAACTTCTAAATATTTCATTGTAACTAACTTAGATGTTATGTTCCCATTTCTGGTAATGGTGGGAAACCTCATCTTACCAATTCGAGGTAATTCAGTCACTTCAGAATTTTTCTCCACCTCCTTGGTGTAAGAACTCTGTCTTTTCAGGATTTCTCCCTTGCCTTCTGTTCTAAATGGTCATGGGGTGGGAAATGCATATTGTCTTGAACCAACTTTATACTTCTTGATAGTCAAAGCCAAATTTTATTTTAATTCCAAAAAAAGATTTTCATTCTCCAGACCTTGATTTTTAAGAATATTTTCTCTGCTATGAGGTTTTTCAACACCATTTCCTAGTTGACTACTTTGTTCTCAAGGGTATCTGCCCTTCCTGGAGGGCACTTTGTATAGAAATTGATGTCTGAAATACTACAAAGCTACAGTAATCAAAACAGTGTGGTACTGGCACAAAAACAGACATATGGATCAATGGAACAGAATAGAGAGCCCAGAAATAAACCCACACACCTATGGTCAATTAATCTTCAACAAAGGAGGCAAGAATATACAATGGAGAAAAGACAGTCTCTTCAGCAAGTGGTGCTGGGAAAGCTGGACAGCCTCATGTAAATCAATGAAGTTAGAACACACCTTCACACCATATACAAAAATAAATTCAAAATGGCTTAAAGACCTATATATAAGACATGACACCACAAAACTCCTAGAAGAGAACATAGGCAAAACATTCTCTGACATAAATCATAGCAATATTTTCTTAGATCAGTCTCCCAAGGCAAAAGAAATAAAAGCCAAAATAAACAAATGGGACCTAATCAAACTTATAAGCCTTTGCACAGCAAAGGAAACCATAAACAAAATGAAATGACAGCCTACAGACTGGGAGAAAATACTTGCAAATGATGTAACCGACAAGGGCTAAATATCTAAAATATACAAACAGCTCATACAACTCAATATCAAAAAAATAAACAACCCAATCAAAAGAAGAAGACTTAAATAGACATTTCTCTAAAGAAGACATGCAGATGGCCAATAGGCACATGAAAAGATGCTCGACATCACTAATTACTAGAGAAATGCAAATCAAAACTACAATGAGATATCACCTCACACCAATCAGAATGGCCATCATTAAAAAACCTACAAACAGTAAATGCTGGAGAGGGTGTGGAGAAAAGGGAACCCTCCTGCACTGTTGGTGGGAATGTACACTGGTGCAGCCACTATGGAGAACAGTATGGAGGTTCCTTAAAAAACTAAAAATAGAGCTACCGTATGACTCAGCAATCCTGCTCCTGGGCATATATCCAGAAAAGACGAAAACTCTAATCCGAAAAGAAATATGTACCCCAATGTTCATAGCAACACTGTTTACAATAGCCAAGACATGGAAGCAAACCAAGTGCCCATCAACAGATGAATGGATAAAGAAGATGTGGCATATTTATACAATAGAATATTACTCAGACATAGAAAAGAATGAAATAATTCCATCTGCAGCAACATGGATGGACCTAGAGATTATCATACCAAGTGAAGTAAGTCAGAGAAAGACAAATATTATATGATATCACTTATATATGGAATCTAAAAAATAATACAAATGAATTTATTTACAAGACAGAAACAGACAAAAAAAACAAACTTATGGTTACCAAAGGGGAAAGGGTGGGGGGAGGGACAAATTAGGAGTACTGTATTAACAGATACACACTACTATATATAAAATAGATAAACAACAAGGATTTACTGTATAGCCCAAGGAACTATATTCAGTATCTTGTAATAACCTATAATGGAAAAGAATCTGAAAAAATATATATAAAACAGAATCACTTTGCTATACACCTGAAACTAACACAATATTGTAAATCAACTCTACGTCAATTAAAAAAAATTTTTTTAAAGAAGGAAATTGATGTCTAAAAGGGGGAAGAAAGTACTGGATACAAGAAGCATCTGGAAGCGGGGACCAGAAACTCAGTCAATTATCTCCAATACCATCTGCTACATACAGTAGGGCCTCTTTTCCCTAATGACACTTAAATTTTATGGCCACAAGAGACCTAGGGAAAATCTACTTTCACATTCTTGTTGAGGAAACTTAGGTGCAGAGAAAATGATGAGTCATTCGCCCCAAGCCATATGTAAAATCACAGGCGAGCAGTTTTATGGAATTTTGCCTCAGCCTGAAGTAAAGCATTCTTTTAAATTATCAAATAAAGCTTGCGAGACAAACAACATCTTATCCCAGCGCATCGAAACCCAAGGGGAAGGATGGTGCTCAGAGCTGGGGAATGGCTGTCCCCCGCCTCGAGATTCTGATTCTGTAGGTCTGGGGCGGGGCCTGGAGATCTGCATTCTTTAAAAGCTTCCCAGGGGATTATAGGGGTTGGCTGGTGCTGGAGCCCAGGCCGGCGTGCCCACCCGTCTCCCAGGGCTGTGGCACCCACTCGGGGCTGTAAGATAAAGACAGGGGACTCCGAGGGAGCACATCCTGTCCCCTCCAGGGGGCGGCTGTCGTGTGACACCACAGACCGTTCCTGGGACTCCAGGAAAGCCTCAACTCCATGAGGAAATGGGCCCAGAGGTCCTGTCCTGGGGGAGAGCAGTGACCAGTGGTTCAACCTCTCTTCCTCTGGGCAGCCCAGCTTCCAGGCCCAGGCACTCGCCTCGTGGTCCCCTCCTGGCCCAGGAGCCCCTAACTTCTCATCTCCCGTCTCTTTCCTCGGGACCTGCAGACCTCTTGCCTTGGAAGTTTTTCGGAGACTGTGTTGACCCCTTCACAGCTCCTGATTCTCCAGAGTGGGAGACACACCTCCCTTTCTAACCCTGGGCTCCTCCTTCACGGGGAAACCGGGCAGCTTACAACCAAGAGGCTGTGGGATGTTGAAAGAGAATCGGTTCTGCTCAGAGTGGGCCCCGAAAATCTTAGCAAGGGGCCCGGGCTCACCCGCCGCCCGTCAGGGGGCCCCCACGGCAGGAGAGCCTCCACAGACGTGTCACCGTTGCTTTCTCTTGCCCTTCCTTCCTGCTGCTGGCTGGGCAGACTGAGTGGGAGAAGAGAAGCACTCCCACCCCGGCTTCCCCGGCAGGGCCCCGGGCGCTCTGCACACAGGCCGGGAGGCCCCAGGCGGCCCCTCCGCGCTCAGCTGTAAGCAGTTCATTGCCAAGGCGTTCTTTACTGCCTCTCCCAAGGGCAGCTGCATCTCTCTCTGGGTCAAGCTCCTCATCTCATTTGACTTCAACCAAAGCGGCGCCACGGATGGCATTTCAGGCATCAGAGACCAGGATGGGAGAGGGACTGTCCCTGTGTAAAGCCTCACACCCATCACACCTGAAAGTTCACACCACGGGGCACAGCGGGCTCCCCAGCCCCAAGCTGCTTCCGTCCTCGGGGGTGGCGGCACCCAAGAAAACTGCTCCCACCGCAGAAGGACTCGGCCCCTGACCGACCTCACGGTCAGAACTGCAGGCCCCTCGTCACTGGGAGAGACATCCTGTGGCAAAGGCCCTCCAAGCCATTTGGGAACATTCAGCTGCTGCACCAGGGCCCCGCCGACCCTCGTCACTGCCGGGAACCCCGCGGCTCCCCTGGTCCAGCCCCGCCTCCCCTCCTCCTTCACATCACAGGCCCTGGGAAGGATGGAGCACCAAGCTGATTGGAGGACTGACTATTTCTTGGGTGGTTTTTTGATTCCGTCTCCTCAGGGAAGGCAGAAGGCACGGCTGAAGTTTGCCGGCTGTGCGGAAACTAAGCATCACCTCCACCCTCCAGGCCCACGCTTGAGGAACCGCAGACCAGGCCTCCCTCCAGAGCTCAGGGTCCCACACAGCAAGGGCCCCAGACCTGCCTAAACTCGGGGTCCCTGGTGGTGGGTCCCGCCAGCTCCACAGTTTGGGTCTTTACATGCCCTGAGAAGAAGCCTTCAATTTCACACCATTTCTGGGTGTTCTAGACCCCAATTTCTTGAGGGAGCCTTAGCCCAGAACTGGATACCTCCAGGCTGAGACAGATCCTAACCCTGGGAAATGGGGAGGGCCTCGTGCAAAAATTCTGATGGGAGCCATTTAAAGGGTTAGAAACTAGTGGGGATCTGCTCCCCTGCAGAGTGAAAGGAGATTCCTCTTTGCCCTCCTCTCCATCAGTGATAATAAGGAGATCCTAATGTTCACCGACTTATTGCTTTGTACAGGCACTTAATCCTCACAAATACCCTATGAGTAAAGCACTGTTATTATCTGCATTTTACTGAGGCACAGAGAGGTTAAGTAACTGGCCCAAGGTCACACAGCTTGCAAGTGGCAGAGCCAGGCTATGAACCTAGAAAGTCTGGCTCCAGAGCCCAGGTTTTTAATTCATTACATGCGTCACAGCTGCTTGTCTAGGTAAAGAGAGATGTGGTTGGACAGGCTGGGGGGCCCCATGGTGAAGGGACTTAATAGTTTGCACTTGGCTCAATGGGCAGTGGGACGCAACAGGAGGACCTAGCGTTGGGGAGTGACCAGAAGAAGTTCTCCTCATTGGAAGTGAACAAGGCCGCCGTTAGTAGGCCTGAGCCGTCCTCTCCCTCCCAGCGTCCAACAAGGCCCCTGAACACCCCAGACGAGGCCTGGCAGGTGGTCTGAGTAATCCGGGCTCCCCCAAACCCTACCTTCTCCTGACTAACCCAGGTCCCAGATTCTCTTCCCTTCTGCATTTGGTTCCCGAGAGAAGTTGCTGCCCGTCAGCACCAATTCTCAAGACAGCCCTGGCGGGACTCAAAAAGCAGAAGCCAGGGCAGAGGGGTACGGTGGGCTTGAAATGCCAGGAAAGGACGGCTCGAAGGAGAGCAGGGCCTGGGCTGGAAGAGGGATGAACCCACCACCCCTCACTCACCCACAGCTGTTTACGTGGGCACCGGGCACAGTGCGGGGCAGGGTCCACCCGGGAGCCAGACAGAGGTGGACCCTTCCCTCCCGACCACAAGTTACATTTCCATTTTAGTGGGACGGACGGATGATAAGCAAGCCCAGTCGATTCTCATTGCTCAAGATAGTTCTGTTCTATAAGGTCTCCAGAACATGAACTAGCAAACCCCGAACCATTGCTCCCAGGGGAAAGATGCAAATGCACACATTTCACATAGAGTCACAAACACGCACAGAGCACTGAAGGATTTGAGTTGCCTGATGTGCACATTCCCAGCTGCTTTGCCTTCTTAATTCAGCTCTTGACGAGGGAACCAGAGGATGGAGCCAGGAGGAGCAGGGCACGTGGTTCCAGGAGCTTCAGTTCTGGGGCTGCCGGTTGGAATCTACCAGGATGGGTTGTTTCTAGTGTGTACGGTTATCTATGTGTGATATATACACACACCTATTTCCCCAGGGAGCAATGGTTCAGTATTCACTAATTCTGTGTTTGAGGCAACTTTACAGAACCCAACTACACCAAATAATGAGAATCAATGTGCATTAGTAAATTATAGGAAGGAAATTAACAAAGAGATGGAGATAGTCATATAGGGACTGAGGGGGCTTCAGGAAGGGCTTCTCTGAGGAGGTGACATTTAAGCTGGGACTTAAAGCATAAGCAACCACGCCAAGCAGGGTGGGGAGTCGTCTCCAGGCAGAGGGAACAGCACGGCAAAGCCATGAGGAGTTCAAAAGCATGCGTGACCCGGGAACTGAAAGGAGCAATCGGGCGTGAGGGGCCAGGGGCACCAGAGGAGACTGAACATGGACAGGCCAGGGCCGAAGGGCTGCGCCTAGATGGGTTCACCTCCTCGTTGGCATTTCTCCCACCTGCCAAGGCCCCATGTTGGGGGGAAAGAGCAGGGGTGGGAGGGGAGGAAGGAGGGGCGGGCTTTCATCCCTGGGAGAGGCTGTGCCCTAGCCCCCGGGGCCCAGTGCTGTGGCTGCCTGATGCCTTCTTGGTGTAGGTTGAACCTGAGCCAAAACCTGGGATACTACTTCGCCAGAGACAAGTACCAGAAGGCCTGGAACTGGTGGGATCTGAACCTGCACATCCATGCGCCCCCCGTCCAGCCCATCTCCTTGAAAATCAACCAGTACATCAAGGTACAAATAAGGAGCCAGGATAAGATCATCTTCCGCTTCAACCACAAAAAGAAGCACATTTGCTTAAACCTAGGCACCAAGTACAAGGTAAGGTCTCAACTCCCCACATCTTCTGCCAGGTGGGGAACTACGTGCACGCAGGCCACTGCTGGCTTGAACTGGTCCATGCCCAGGCCTCCAGGCCATGTTCTTCAACACTCCAACCCCTAGGGAAACGAGGCCCCCTTCCCTGACCCAATGCTTGACCATATACAAAGCAATCATTTAACTTCCGAACACTTATCATTTAACATAAGATTCGGAGCTGAGGAAACTAACGTTCTCATCCAAGCAAGACCCAGACACGCTCCAAGGGAGCCCCAGATGGATGTGGGGCTCATAGGCAGACACCGTGAGGGCCTCACTCTCCTGCTGTGCTAGGGAATCCAAGGGGAGAAGCTGGACGCCCCCAGGAGGGCACAGCCTTTGGAAGGCAGGTCACACCAGGGCCCAGAAGCTGGCCACCCTTCGGTTTGGGGTCAGGTTGGGATGTGGCCACGGGCACAGGCCAAGTGAGTGTCTTGGGGAAGCAGCAGAAAGGTTGCTGGTGGTAGGGCTGGGTTCACAGATTCGCCCTGGAGAGTGACGTTTCCAGGGAAGACTCGGTCATGGCCACAGGGTCCTAATCCTGACGCGGGGGGAGCTTGGTGCCCAGGTAGCATTAACCCTCACGAGCCGCCTGTGAATTCCCACAGTACATTACCCCGGCGATGCTGAGCAAAATGAAGAAGAAAGCAGTCCTGGAGATGGAATTCAGTTCAACGGCTCGGAAGATCCAGATCCTTCTGGGAAAAATGAGTAAGATCCTGAATATACTGACCATCTCTGACTTGGAATGCTTCATACAGGGCATCAAGATCTTGCCAACAAGACAATATGAGTTGGAGGAGGAACTCTCATCTTCCAAGCTGGGGCAGTCACCAAATTGTGCTGCTTCGGCACGTGCTGAATGTTTGGGCGAGGTGGAGGTGTCCAAAGCCCCGAGGAAACTTCCAAAGCCCTAGTTCATATCTTGTGAGAGCTAGTTTGTAATTTGGGACCTATCACAGCTCCTTGATTTGGAGGAAAAATAAAAAAGTTGTTCAGGGCAGAGAGGGGCTGACAGAGTCTGTGGCTGGGCACAGAAAAGACTTAATCATGCGCCCTGCCAGCATTAGAAGCAAATTGTTTCAGTAGACAATACATGTCAACACCTGTCCCACTTGCTTCTACTGATCACTTGAATGCAGATGTTCTTTTGTGACTTTCCCATGCTTGGGTTGACTCAGGACACAGACTATCTCAAAGCCTAGCTCTGCCCACCGTTGGCTGTGTGACCTTGGGCAAGTAGCTCTCTGCCTCAGTTTCCTCATCTGTAAAATGGGTCTAGAAATAGTAGCTTCACAAACACCCCCTCTTCCACCCCTGCCAAGACAGAGGGACGCCCAGTCAGCAAAGCAGCACCAGCCTGCAGCCAGTCCCCCAAACCAGGAGCCCAAAAGGACCCACACTTAAACTCTCTTCAATAGCTGGGCCCCTTTTGGTCACTGGTTACAGTCACCGACTCAAACAGGTAAAGCAAAATGGGAAACGTGTAATCTGGATGGAAGATGCAATGGGTCTCAGAAAGGACTGGCACGTGGGAGGCCTCCGGGAGCCAGGAGGACTTTCGTTCTCAGCTCTGCGACACTGGTCTTGTTCCAAAGACGTGTTTTCTATGCATCTCAGTTCACATGGCTTTGTCTCCTGGTCTTTCTCAAAAGATCCCAGTGGTCTCGATTGGCCTGGCTTGATCAGGAGGCCACCCTTGGTGTGATCCAGTGTGGTAAGGGAGGGTGGGGTTATGTCTTGGCTCCTAGTTGATGTCAAGCATGGAGAGGGGCAGTAGTTTCTAGAAAAGGGGGACTCAGGAGCTGGGCAATCCCCGATAGCGTGCCTTTCATATGTCCCTGGGACACTGCAAACTTCCCAGGATGGCCTCAACTGCAGCCTGAACCAAAAGAGTATAGGAAACGCCACCTTCCCGGCTCAGCCTAGCAATTAGCCCGATGATCCCGGCTGTGAACAGACAGCGCAGCCCCACCTTCGCGGCCCCGCTCTCCTGCCGATCCCACACTGCCTGCCGCCAGCCCTCACCAAAGTCCCGTCCTCACCCAAATCCCCGACAACTGCGCGCCTGGGGTGGGACCAGGGTGGTCAGGCTGGCGGTAGCGGGGTGTTGCACGGTCACTTTCCCGGTGTGACTATCACACCTTGTTGGCAAGTAGCATCATCAGCTAAAACAAGTTACTTTGTTGCCAGGTAGTGACCGCTGGGGAGCAGACCGTCACAGGCCACACAGTGCTTGGGTTGACTCAGGACACAGCCATTCTAGGGACCTTGTTAGTTTACACCTCCGCTCATGTGGGCAGAGGTCCCTTCTCTTACCAGGCCCTGGAGACAAGAAGCTCCGGAGTCGCGTCTCGCAGCAAACAAATCCTCCCGAGGCTGCGTGCATCTCAGAGCCCCGACGTTTCTCCCACGTGTGCCCTGGAAGCAGACAGCCCTGGTGGGGGTCTTGGTGCCACCACCCGCTAGCTGTGCGACCTTGGCCAAGACAGTGAGCCCCTCTGGGACTCCGTTTCCTCCTCTGGAACAGGACGGCAATCACCAACACACCTCGCAGAGTTAGAGTGAGGATGAAAGCAGGTGGCGTCAGTGAAGCGCTCAGCGTGGCGCTTCACGGATGTGGGCACTTTATTATCATCCGCCAGTGCCTCTCCCTGGTCTTTCTCCTTCCACAAAACCTGAAGACATGACTCACCCCATTAACGCAGAGATTGTCAGCAGGTGGCCTCGCAGAGGCATTGTGTTTGGTCAGCTCCCTGTTTTAAATATTCTATTGCCAACGTCAATATAGACACAGTATTTCACGTAGATTTTAGGCATTTCCAGCCTCTCTTGTAGCTGCTGCTCTGTTCGAGTGTTATCACCGGCCGGACAGAATTACCCAGCACCCAGGGACTGTTTCATAAGGCAAAGGGAGTCACCTCACAGATTGTGAAGGAAGTAGTGAAAGTAGCCAGATGACCAGGAACTATAAAAATCCAGCCCCCACCCTCTGTATTAGTTTGCTAGAGCTGCTGTAACAAAAAGGACCACACACTGGGTGGCTTACACAACAAAAATTTATCATCTCACAGTTCTGGAAGCCCAAAGTCCAAGATCAAGAGCGTGGGAAGGATGTGGCCCAGGCCTGTCTCCCAGCTTCTAGTAGTTCTTTTGTCTTTGGCAGTTTTCACATGGTGCTCTCTCTGTGTGCGTGTCTCTGTATCAAATTTCCCCTTTTTATATGGACACCAGTCATACTGGATAAGGGGCCCACCCAGCTCCAGTATCTTAACCAATTGCACCTGCAACAACAAGCTGGTTCACAAGACACTTCCTGCTTGGATACCAGGAAAACTCACTAGAGAGCAAGTGCCACCAGACACCCCTCGACACACATACGGCTGCCAGCGCAGTGTAGAAAGCAAAACCCACACCAGAAACAGAAAGAGACGCCCTTCCCCTGTGCCTTGCAGTGTAGTGCCAGCACCCTACAGAGCCTAACTTTGCACCAGCTGGCAATGGAGAAATGTTCTCAGGGTCCAGCTCCGGAATCACAAAGCAGGGCCCAAAAGGGTGGATTTGGAGCTGAGAGGCACTGTATCGATAACTGGCACGGAGAATCTTCCTCATCCCTGCCCCAGCACTCAGTGAAGCATGGAAAAATCACACACACACACACAGGAAGTCAGCTTGGCCAAGATGAGAGCAGTTGCAGTGATGCCAAGTCTAGGACACTGCCACAGCAGTGGACCGACACTTCCTGCTTTGAAAAAATAAAAACCTGCATCTGTAATGCGTCCTGTTCTCCTTCCTCTGGTCCTCCTGCTTCTGGTCTGTCCCCTGCACTCCCATTTCCTTCCAATAAAGCCCTTTCCCGCTCAAGTTAGACATGATGCCTTCTGTTGCTTACACTCAAGGACCCTGAGAGATACAGAGGATGAGTAGTAAGGAGACAAGTGTGGGCAGATGGATATGCAGGGGCCTGAACAGCCCATGTGCTTCAGGAGTTGAAAGTTTTAGCAAAGGGCAAGGAGAGTGTTAGTAAGACTAGGTTCCTGGGGACTTCCCTGGTGGTCCAGAGGCCAAGACTCCGCGCTCCCAATGCAGGGGGCCTGGGTTCGATCCCTAGTCAGGGCACTAGATCCCATATGCTGCAACTAAGAGTTCGCATGCTGCAACTAAAGATCCCGCATGCGGCAACAAAGATCCCGCGTGCCACAACTAAGACCTGATGCAGCCAAATAAATAAATAAATACATAAATAAATATTAAAAAAAAAAAAAAGACTAGGTTCTTGTAGTAAAGATACTTCAATATTCCCAGCAAGGAATATTGAAAACAAGGGTTTTGACCCAGGACAATGGCATTGGAAATAGCGGAGGGGAGGAAATAGAGGAGGGCAGGAGGGGGTAGAGAACAGGCAGGACTTGGTAGGAATGGGATGGGGAAGGGAAGGCTATGTGACTTGGGCCCAACTGGATTCTTTCAACAGATACTTACTGAGCATCTACCTCAGGCACCGTTCTAGGCACTAGGTATACAGCTGTAAACACGGCAAAGCTCCTCCCCCGGGCAGCTTACAATCCAGACTGGGGGAGGCAGAAAAAAAAACAAGTAGGGCCTTCCCTGGTGGCCAAGTGGCTAAGACTCTTCGCTGCAATGCACGGGGCCCGGGTTCGATCCCTGTCAGGGAACCAAGAGTTTGCACGCCGCAACTAACACTGGCGCAGCCAAAAAAAAAAACCAAATAAGTAAAAGACATCATTTGTTGGTATGAACACAACTAAGCCAGGTGAGGGGATAGCAAGTGCTAGGAATTGGGGGTTGCTGTATATATCACAGGGTTCTGCAACCTTGCCACCATCCACATTTTGGACTGGGTAATTACGTGTAGTGGGAGGCTGGCCTGTGCATAATGTATTTGGCTTCTAGTTGCTTCTACAACTAGAAGCCAGTAATACCACACACACACCTGTCATGACAACCAAAAATGTCTACAGACATTGCCAAAAGCGCCCTTGGTGGCAGGGGGCAGGGGTCAATCCCTTGTTGAGAACTACTGTTGTAGATCACGTTTGGGTTGTTTTGTTGTTTTATGGCCCAGCATATATCTGTCTTGGCAAATGTTCCACGTACTTGAAAAGAATGCATCTGCAGACTCTGGTCCATTCTATAAGGAGTCCACACATTATTTAAAAAGAAAAAAAAGTCATTGCCATGAAAACAAGCAAACAAAAACTTTACAAACTGTCTAAATTAAAAGAGACTAAAGAGACGTAACAACCAAGTTAACATGTATGAACCTGGAAAAGAAAAAGCTATGAAACATTTTGGGGAACAATCAAGGAAAGTGGAATATGGGCTACATAGTAGATATTACTGATTTTTTTTTCTTTTAGGTGTGATAATGGTATTAGGGTTATGTAGGAAAATGTCCTTACTGTTTGGAGATGGATGCTGAAGTATTTAGGGGTAAAATGTCATGATGCCTGCAACTTACTTCAAATAGTTCAGCAAATGAGTGTGTGTCTTAAGCAATGATAATTAAAACTCACCTGACTGGGAATTCCCTGGTGGTCCAGTGGTTAGGACTCGGTTTTACTGCCGGGGCCCAGGTTCAATTCCTGGTAGGGGAACTAAGATCCTGCAAGCCGTGTGGCTCAGCCAATCAATCAATCAATCAATCAATCAATCAATCAATCAATAATAAACTCACCGGATTAAGAAAAGTGTAAAAGAGCCCAATCTTGTAAGAAAAGTTATTTTAGAATATACATAGAAAAAAATCTGGAAGCTCTACGCCAAACATTTAACAGCAGTTTACCTTTCAAGGTTCATTTATGAAAGACTTTCACATTTTATGTTGAAATTCAAACACTACAGAAATGTCTAACAGTGAACATATTTTGATAACCAGGAAAAATGTTTTAAAAAACCCCCCAATATGTATTTATTGGATGACTATTTAATGGATGCCATGATACCAAGTTTCCAGCAGCTGTCTCCTTTCTCTGGGGGTTGGGTGCTGAGGAAGAGCAGACAAGCTAGTGGAGGAACCACCACCAGAAGAAAAGCACGCCAGAAAGGAATCGATGAAGTTCCTCTTTTCTGAGAAGTAACCTTCTCTCCACCAACACACCCCCATCCTTTAATAAATGGACACTTTTTAAAAACTAAGGTTGACTATTCTTTCTTCCCTGTAAGGTAACAGCAGAAGAGAATTTAAAGATATGGGGTTGTGAAAATACAAATTTGTTTTTTATTGTGACTTCAGTAACACTGAATTTCAGCACAACTATTTGTGCTGACAGTACTCAGGAAACTGGCAGTTTTGCAAATAAAGAAAAATTATCTGTCACCTAATGAAGCATTAAGATGCTTCAAAATGTCTTTCCACAATACTCATCTTGCCAAAAGAATCCACACAGTACAAGTAAAACCGGGGAAATCGGAATAACGTTGGTGGAGGGTAACACCGTCAATATCCTGCTTGTGACACATGTTATTGTTCTGCAAGATGACACCACTGGGAGAAATCGGGTAAAGGTACACAGGATCGCTCTGTATTATTTCTCACAACTGCATGTGAATCTACAAGCTATCGTAATAAAAATTTCAATTAAAAAAAAATTTTAAAGAATCCACACACATAACAGACCCATGAGGACAAAAAGTAGGAAGCAAAATCTTTATTTTTAAAAAATTCACATTTATTAAAACAGCAAATTCTAGCCAAATAATATAAAGCATTTTAAATTAATTATTTGAAAGTATGTACACTCTTTGTATAAGTAAACACTTGAAACTGTACAGATTTAAACAGTCATTTAGCAAACAAGTTGGATCACTATCACCTACTCAGCACTTTTGTAAGGTGTTTGTTTCAGAAATAAAAGACTCAAAACACAAGAACGAGTGCCATCAAATATTTTTATCCTTAAGAACACACTCTGCTCTGTACATCAAATTAAATCAGTCAAGTATTGTACAATAATCATGCCCTCATTTCTTTGGAAAGGCTATTTAAAAATCAAATGTACATATAATATACAAAACTGGATTGTACAGTTTATTTCATTAAACACATATTTAAAATAGTAAGTGGAAGCAAATATAATCTTCCTAATTCATTCATTTCCTGCTGAAGAATGAATATGGACCCTCTTTACCTTCTACCTTCCCAAAATATAGAGTATTAAGCTCTATCAAGCAACATCCATCACCAAGTTAAACTGAGCTGAAAAACAAGTGACCTGTTTAAAATGACAGACATCAGGATATGTAACCTATCTACACATGGCGGGAGTCTGCTTGAAGCGGATGAGAAATGCTACAGTCTCACAGAATGAGGCCTGCTGGTTACATTCCAGAACCTCTGTCAGCATTCTGTCTCTAAATTAGTGTCTGAATAACTCAAACTTCATCGTGAACCAAAGAGCAGGTTACATTTACTATAACATCAGAGGCAAAACCAATCCGATCAGGAAACAGATATTTGTAGGAAAACTCAGAGATGCGCATAATTTTTTTGATGATCCCTGCTATCGTGTGGTTGATTTTAAGGGATGGGTGGCCTTCGTCATCCTCGTCTCTGTGAGTGAAACGTATCCTGCTGTCGCAGGGTACAGATCCACAAGGCAGGCTCGCGGCACAGCCACCACGAATGTACAGGACATGAAAGTGCGCACTTCTCAAAGAACTACGGGAACGGACGGCGGCGCGCAGAAAGCTGGTTAACCCTAACCTTCGTGCACGAGACACGCTATTCAGCACGCTTCCTCTCCTCCTTTATGTGCCAGATTGAAGACGCCATAATTGGCACCTCCCCCTCACCGACACTGCCTATTGTACCATGAAGATTCTCATTAAAGATACGGCACGTATCTACCATGAGGACGCTGCAGCTACCTGCCTACTTTTGAACGCTCTGCACCTAAGCAATTCATGGAGTACAGATCCTGGGACCTTACACGAGGTCCTTGCATCTTGAAACTACCTCACATCAAACACACAGAAAGATAACACGCTGAATTCCCAGGAAAGCAGAACACGTTCTCAGAAGCACCCAATCTATCCAAACTAAACTTCAAAGTGATAGGAGAAACGTTACATTAAATAGGGTGTAGAAATAACATTTCTGGAAGTAAAAAAATAGTCACTGTGGAATGCTCAGTGGTTAAAAGGATTGCAGTGTTTCCCGCTTGCAACAAACCTTTCTCTTAGACTGCTTTCTAATTAGCTGTATTACTGTAAAGTTCTTTGCACTATTATTGTAACCTATTTTCATTGCACATTTTCTTAGAACCATTTCACTGCGTGCCCCACCATAGCTTCCTCTTAAAACCTTACACTGCTTGTGACCATTTAAATGAGGCAGTAATCAGCGCTCATAGATTATAGCTTATCTTTGGCATTTTGATGTTTCAACAGAAACACAAATCACGTCACACTTTGCTTCCACTTCATCTTCTGCGGTCAGCCCTGAGCGGCAGCCTGTGTTCTCGGGAAGCCCTCGTACAATTCCCCCGTGTCCTGCAGGCCGTGGGACTTGGCAGCCGGCTCCTGCCGGACCGGCCATTTACGCACACAGCCCGACGGGCGTGGTTATTAGAACTGACAGTAGGAGGTTCAGCTGAAAAGCAAAGAGAAAGGCCTTGTTAGTTCTGCTGTGGAATGCCATACTCAAGATAAGTTGTTTAGATCCTCAAAAAACAATGAGAGGAGATGTCTGATTTTTAAGAGACCAGTAAACACGGCTGTAAGGTATAAACTGGACCTGAGGTGCTGATTCCAGAAGCAGCCCCGGGCGCTGCACATCTTCGGGGCCTGTGGGGAGGTATCGCTGAACCTGGGCCCTCAATTCATTAAGAATCCAATCAGGAAGACAGAAAAGAACTACATACCAACACTAATGAGAGACAGAAATGGCCCTAAATAACCGACTTCACCTGCCTCTATGCAGAGTGCGTTTCCAGGAGAGTTGTAAGTAAGCTGAATTCTTTAAATGACTCTTAACTGCACAAGAATAGGCACGGCAGGTGAGCTTCACCTCATATGCTAACTCGGACCAGGAGCCCCCTGTCCCCTCTGTAAAGGAGCGCGAGACCCGGAGCCAGCCCGGGGAAAACCAGAGAAATCGCCACTGCGACAGGAGAGGATGGCAGCCTGCGCTCTGCAAATCTGTCACCCTGGCCTGGAGAGACCTGGGTCTAGATGAGCCTGGCAGTGTGCCCTTCTATATAGTAGGGTTTTGGTAATCAAAATAATCACCCCCTAATCTCGTCTATAAATGTGTACTTTCAGTGAGAGGTACACAAAATCACCTCTGTGTTTTTCCTGCCAAAAATACAAAACCTGAATCTAATCATGAGGAACAGACACACCAAACGTTCTACAAATAACTGGCCCGACAAGGTCAAGAAAGCCCAAAAAGGCTGTGGAACTGCTCCAGGTTGAAAGAAACTAAAGGGATGTGACGCCTGAAAGCAACACTTGGACTGGATCCTGGACTGGGGAAAACAATTTGAATACGGATGGGGGATTAGGTAATAGTATCAATGTTACATTTCCTGTTTTGATCCTCATGCAGCGTGTAGGGTAAGAGAATTCCTTGTTCTGGTTCCTACTCTATGAGCCTGTGGCCAAGTGACTCAGTCAGCAGTCAGTAATATCAGCTGTTGTTATTAACTAGAAAATGTTAACAGTTCTGAAAGAGGAACAAGGAGACAGTGAGCATGATGGTCTCTATTAGTGTTTTTCTTTTCTTTTTTTTTTTTTTAATTTTATTTCTGGCTGCCCTGGGTCTTCGTTGCTGCACATGGGCTTTCTCTAGTTGCGGCGAGCGGGGGGCTACTCTTCGTTGCGGTGCAACGGGCTTCTCAATTGTGGTGGCTTCTCTTGTTGCGAACACAGGCTCTAGGCGTGTGGGCTTCAGTAGTTGTGGCACGCAGGCTCAGTAGTTGTGGCTTGTGGCTCTGGAGTCCTGAAGCCCTGCCCCCCACCCCTTTGCCAGGACAAGCTTCCCCTGCAGCCTTCTCAAGTGATGGGTGTTTCTCATCACATGCCTGGAACCACTGGGCCTGGAGGCGGGGTCAGAGTCCCCCTCTGTTCCTCACTGTCATTCCAGACCATTCTCCTTCTCTCTCCCAGCACCTTCCTCACCAGCTTTTGGTTTTCATCGTATCAGACCATGCCCCGCTTCACTCCTCCATCTACGACCCCTCCGCCATCACCCAGCCCTGCACCTCCTGCAGGTCTCAGAGCACTATCACTCTTTCCTAAAACTACTCCTGCAGGACTTCTTGGTGGTTTCAACATCCAGATAGCTAACCTTCCAGGGTCCGCCTCGGCTCCTCTCCTCCAATGACCTCATCTTCCACCAACCACGTCAGCTGCTCAGGCCGCGGGCACATCCCAGCCCTGTCGTCACCTCTAACTGCAACCCCTCCACAATCCCATCGTCAAGCGGCTCACTCTTTGATTGCCGCAACCCATCTTCCCAGCTCACTTCCCTCTCACATTCCAACGCCAATGACCGTTTGACTCCACCAGGGCCTGGAACCCACGGTTCCTCCTGCCTTCTCACTCCCTTCCCTCAGCCCCCTCCTGCTCCTCGTCTGCTTGAGTTCCACGGCAATCACGACAGTCACTCCCCTCTTCAACTCTCCTGCCCTCACCCGCCCCTGCCTTGTCCCTGCCTGACAAAGCACAGCCCTGACACAACCCTCCAGCAACTCCACGTCTACACTCATGCAACTGACGATGACTGGAGAAAAAAAACATGAGACAACTATGCTGAATGCTTTTTCTTGGACTCATAACCAACCACCGAACTCAACAGAACCTTCCTCCGGAATCTTTAGCACCCCCCTCACTCTCAGTGGTGACCCTGTTTCCTGTTCCCCTCACAAACGTAAAGCAGTCAGAGGAGAGCTTCCGTGAGCTCCCATCACGCGTGCCAGCTCCCTGCACGTGCGCCCACACGCTCGGCCTTCTCTCCTCTCTCCACGCTGAACCCTGCCGGCCCCTGACAAAGGCCCCACTCTCCAACTGCCCCTGAGATCACATCCCCTCTTCTCTTCTCAAGGACATTTGCCCAGCATCCATTTTTTCCCTCTCTTTAGATCTTCCCCATGAATATACAAACATACATTTCCCCTATCTTTAAAAAAAAAAAGGAAGGAAGGATAATCGAATAACAAATAAAAATAGCTATCTAAAAGGGGAGAGAGGGAAAAGGCTGGAGGGACTGCAAAGGGAAGAAGACTTCTTCCCACAATTTACCTTGTTCCATAAATCTGACTTGGGAATCATGTAAACATTTTACATAATTAAAAACAAAATTAATCAAAATGAGGGGGAAAATCTCTAAATATTGAAATAAACTAACTACATGTCAAGTTAGTGGTATAATCACATAGAATATAATTGCTTCAAATGACTTATAAAAAAGTATCCTGACCGGGGCTTCCCTGGTGGCGCAGTGTTAAGAATCCACCTGCCAATGCGGGAGACACAGGTTCGAGACCTGGTCCGGGAAGATCCCACATTGCCGTGGAGCAACTAAGCCTGTGCGCTACAACTACTGAGCCTGTGCTCTAGAGCCGTGTGCCACAACTACTGAAGGCCCGTGCTCCTACAGGCCGTGCTCCGCAACAAGAGAAGCCACCGCAGTGAGAAGCCTGCGCACCGCCAACGAAGAGTAGTCCCCGCTCGCCACAACTAGAGAAAGCCCACACGCAGCAATGAAGACCAACGCAGCCAAAAAATAAATTAATTAATTAATTATTTTTTTTAAAAAGTATCCTGTCTACAACCCTAGTACTACAGAGAAATCATTTAAAATATGACCCATAGAGCCATACAAAGAAATTCATACAGCCATAAGAAAGAATGAAGTTCTGATACAAGCCACAACCTGAACGAACCTTACAAACGTTATGCCGAGAGGAAGAAGCCAGCCATGAAAGGCCACGTATTGCACGGTTCCATTTAATGCACTGTCCAGAACAGGCAAAGCCACAGAGACACAGGTGGATTAGTAGAAGAGGGGGGATGAAGAATCTGCTAACAGGTAGGGGTTTTCTTTGTTGGGGGGATGAAAGTGTTCTGAAATTAGATAGTGGTGACGGTTCCAGGACTTACTGAACATACTAAAAACCACTGAATTGCTTACTTTAAAAGGGTGAATTTTATGGTATCTGAATTATATCTCAATTAAAAATGACCCCATTTTCTTCTCCAGCTACCACCCCATTCTTTTCTCTCCCCGTGAAGTTAAAACTCCTCAAAAGACTTACCACCGCACTGCCTCCAGTCTCTCTCCCCGCGGGCTCCACCCACAGCAATCGGCTCTCACTAACCTTACCACTTTCCCCCAGTCTCTCTCTCTAGTCCTTACCCTACTAAACTCCTCAACTAACTAAAAACCAAGAAATAAAATACCCTCATAGCACCAACCTACTTCTACTCAATAAAAGCCTGCTGACTGAATTGAATAAATGAATGATAATAAACACAGACTGAGCTCTCTATTTAGTTTTTTTAATTTAAGGAAGAAGAGAGAAGGGCTTCCCTGGTGCGCAGTGGTTGAGAATCTGCCTGCCAATGCAGGGGACACGGTTTTGAGCCCTGGTCTGGGAAGATCCCACATGCCGCGAGCAACTAAGCCCGTGTGCCACAACACTGAGCCTGCGCGTCTGGAGCTGTGCTCCGCAACAAGAGAGGCGCGATAGTGAGAGGCCCGCGCACCGCGATGAAGAGTGGTCCCGTTCGCCGCAACTAGAGAAAGCCCTCGCACAGAACGAAGACCCAACACAGCCAAAAAATAAATAAATAAATAAATAAATTAAAAAATAGAGCATAAAGTCATCAATTAAAAAAAAAAAAAAAAAGAAGAGAGAAAACAGAAACACTTCTAACATCTATTCTAATCCCTGAAACACTTTTTTTTCCATGTAAAACCATGGGCCTCCTATCATACATATACTGCAAACAAAATTATTCAGCATCTCAATACCACTGTTTGAGTCTTCCACAAAACAGTTCATTCATCTTAAACACAGCAACCTTCAATACCAGAAAGCACTGAAAGCAACTGAAAATTCTAACGCCATCACTAAATATGTGAGAGAGCAATTCAAAGCTTGAACTCCTGCTCATTAGAATAAAAACAACGTACAATTTTTTAAAATTACAACTAAAACACAGTTACTCAAAGACATTATCTACTCAAGTAAAATAACTAAAAGGTTATAAAAGTAACAAGGATCTTCAGACTCTGGATTACCTGTTCCATAGAAGGACAAGCAATGATCTGGATATCTTCAGGGCTGAACTCTTCCTTTAACAAGACATGGAACTTCTGGAAGACTTGCTGAATATTATTCTTAGAAAGAAGAAGAGGCAATCATAGTACATGAGTCACTGAAAACATATTCGGTCTTCTTAAACATGAAGAACTAAGAAAGTTAAAATCTTAATATTTGCCAAAACAAACGGAGGAAATGTGTCTTCCAGGGCATTACAAAGACGTTCAATTTGCATTAATATTTCACATGCAAGCACTACCTGTCTAGACTTATCAGATAATACTTACTGGAAAAACTAAACTCTAGCAAGCCTTGTCCCCCGCAGAGAATAGTAACAGTCTTCTGCAGCAATTTCTTCCACAGAAGATAAGAAAGTTCCCAAACACATAAAATGCACTTTAAAAAACTCAACCAACGCCTTGGGTGAAGACGCGAGCTCAACGCGGAGCTGGAGGCTATGAGTGCGAAGTCCGCTCCGACATTTAATATCCCTCCGCTGCCGCTGCAGCAAGCCATTTACTTCCGCTACTCACCGGTAAAATGCGACACAACTCCTGTGTTCTTTCACAAGTGCTGGGCCCCACCTCATGTGAGGGGTCTGATTACTTATTTATTCATTTACTAATTTCTACTTTCAGGTAGAAATTACCCTTGTGCCGCAGGTAACCATAAGGAAATTAAGACAAAATGAGCGCTGGGGGCGAGGTCGGGGAGATATAATCAGACAGATGCACGCTTTGTTAAGTCTTTCAAGAATCACAGTGCTTTTTAAGTCAACCGTTCTAGAATAGTAGACCAACATTTCAAAACGTTTACAGGAAGAGGAAAATGGTACACAAGGCAAGAATACTCCAAGAGACCGGCCAACATTCAAAGAGATGATCACGATACTCACCCTAACTGGTTTAAACAGGATGAACTCAGTATCTTTATTGGATAGGTACAATGACATACTTCTCAATGTCAGGGGCAGCTTTGCTTTTATTGTCTTGTAGGCACTTGTCACAAGGTCACTGACTTTTGCTGGAAAGAAATTAACCTCCTTAGTATCAAAAATAAAATAGAAGAAACATTTCTATTTTAATTCAGAGGGGAATAAAAGGAGAGAAAATAGCAAAGAAGACTCTTTACTTCCCCCAAAGAATTTCTTTCACTTTTCTTATTTATCAAGTTTAATCACAAGCCCTATAAACAGTCATTAAGTATCTACTGTATACAAAATTCTAACCCCACGGGCTAAACAGCAACGAACCCCCCAACCCCACCCACCCCACCCCCACCCCACCCCCCACCCGGCATGGCTCAGGACACTCATAGGGATAGTAATATGGTGCCTTTGGAATTTGGAGATAAGACGTAAGGTAAAATAAAAGGTCATTTGCAGAGAAGCACTAGGAAGAATTACTTCATAATGAATGAGCTTATTCATTTGTAGAACTGACTCACAGTAAGAGATGCTCTCTGTCTTATGAGTGAGATCATTCAGAAAATACCCACACATATTTAATGGGAACTAAAAATCCATTTGTTACGTTCTTATATTGTATTATCAGAAAAGGAAAAGAATTCCAGAAAATTGTAACTGAAATAATTAGTAGCCCAGGTGTAGTGTCTGAAAAGAAGTACAAATGGAAAAGAAGAGTCGTAATCTTTATGAAGTATTTAAAAGAGAAAATTACCTAGAAAGCTATAAAAGAAAAGACTGATTAATAATTTCAAAGATGCTTGACCTCACTCATAATTAAAGAAATGCATATTAAAACAACTGAAATATTTCATATTGGTAAAAATTACCAAGGTTGTGAATATCCACATTTGGCAGGGCTGTGGGGAAACAGGCACCCTCATCCTCTCTTGACGGGAGTATAACCTGTTCAACCTCTTGGAAGGGATATTAGGCAATGTCTAGCAAACTGAAAATACACATACTCTTTCACTTAACATTTCTACTGCTAGAAATCTGCCTTATGGACATATTTACAAAATACCAAGATATGTGTGTTTATTAAAGAGTGTAGGAAAAACTAAAAATAATTCAAATATCTATTATAGAATTATTAAGGAAATTATGCTTTAGTGATATATTCTACGTCCATTAAATAGAATGGGTAGAGCTGGATATGCTGGTATAGAAAGGGCTCCAAGATATAGAATATGTGGTGAAAAAACAAAATAAAAGTAGGGATATTTGTAAGCAGATAGGGTAAGAGGCCCCCGAAGAAGGAGAACCAGGACTGGCTTCTTAACGTAAGAGAAGCCATTTTGGCCTAAAAACCATTTTGTGATCTCAGCCTGGCCACAATGCTTGTCCTCGAACAGGTTCTCAGTAATTGATGACCTTAAGGGAAGTGAGGGAATGCAGGAACACAGGGAAAGCAGTAAGAAACAATAGGTCGTATGAAGCAGCCCTAGTTCCTCCTCAAGGGATACAGAGACAATCTGATACACGGCTTTGAGTTCTGCAGGAACTAAGGCCCCCATTCGGGTGGAGGATGGAATGATGCTGTTGACCCCCGTGACTTCAGTTAACTAAAGCTTGGATTCTGTCAACCACTGTCCCAGTTCAGTGCTGAATTCTCCTCTCTTCAAGCCCCTTCATGAATACATGTACCCTTAGCTTAAATTTCCCCAATTCTGCCATTCGAGAGGACAATGCTTTGGGAAGGACCCCCAGTGTTCTCCTTCCTTGCTGCAAGTAATAAATCCTTCCTTCTCCCACTCTTTGCCTTGTTGTGTCTTTTGGCTCATACCCACCAAGAGGCAAAAACCCGTTTTTTCAGGTAACAATAGTATAATCTTATTTGTATAACACGTCTCAAGTCCATATATGCTAGAATACACATAATTTTGCGAAAGGCAGCCATTAATAGTGGGTTACCTTTGAGAGAACTAGTTTAGAGGTGGAGGATAGAATTCTCATTTTATACCTTTCCACAGTTCAATTTTATACCATGTTAAAAAAAATTTTTTTAATTGAGGAGGGTTGTATAAGAGCAGGGTGAGAAAGTGCCAATGCTCTCAAGAAGAAAGAACAAACAATCCAGAATTCCTTATTTTTCATTAACAGATGAAAGCTCCTTTAAGACAATTAATTCCATAGGCTCTGGTCCTATGGTCACTAACACACTTCAGGGATCACTGGTCAGTCTTCAGAGCCCAGTTTTTAGTGGAGCCCTTGTAAATAAAGTTCCTAATTCTTAAAAAGGTATATTTTTCCAGAGTAATTAACAAATTGGCATCCTACTATAACTCAATCTCGTGAGTTTAAGCATGGAATGACCCCAAGAAGGTGATCAAGTCTGCATGAACCACTAACCCTGGGTTCTAAGGGGCCCAAGATAGTTTTCTAGGACTGTCCCTGGTACTCCCACCACAAAGACTAAAAATCTTTGACATTTAAAACTGTGGGCTTCTCATATTACAGATCAAGAAAAAGCAACTCCATAGCTCCTTGAGGCTAAATGAGACGGAAGATACAACGACTAGGTAAACTGAAGTGTCACTGCGCTCCATTTGCCAGGATCTCCTCACTTAGAAAGAAACAAAATGTTTAAATGACAAAACAGCAAGCCCTGTTTCATCTAGTCCTTGTGTCGGTTTCCTTTCATCTACTCCTGTTTTACTAATGACAATTCTAGTAATACTTAAGAGCACAATACACCTAACACTGGGAGATCTATTAGGACTCCACTTGAGAAAATGGACAGCGCCTATTTTGAGCAAAGAGAATCTTCCCAAAGGGGAAAGAAATACATTAATTATGCATCAAGCCCCTAGGCTTAGCTGTACTAACTATACTTATGACAATTTGGTGGTTTCTACCTATTTTAAGAAAGATTTATTGCACCCAAGAGTTTCATTTACATTAACGTTCAAAATAAAATCAGGTCCTATTTCTAAATAAGCTCTGTAAATGAAAACCTTGAGCCAATAGCCCAATTAATCCAAAGATGATCAGAATTCCTTCTAGAATCAGTGCTGAGTTACAGCCTGACAAGCCTGTCCTGACCCTGAGGGGTCAGAACAAGTGGTTACCACCAGGCTCACTATGGTTAGAATTTCCAGTAGTTGTCAGTAAAGACTCTGGTTTTCTGTCTCTTGACAGAATACACTACTGCAATGAAGGATGCCTCTCGGTCCTTTAGTAAGATGGCAAAGATTTCAATCTCATATACAACACAAAGGGTTTAAAATAATAAAGCCAGTATAACATTCACTGTCTCCATCACAGTAAACAAAAGGCCTAAAGCATGTCACAAAGTTTATTTGCAAATAAAGCAAATCATGCAAACCTATATTGACATCATCGAAGTTCACATGACAAATTTTTGAAATAAAATCCTGCCTTCCATTCAAATACCAGTGGTAATTCTCTACGCTTACAATCTTCCTAGGAGATACATAGCGACTTCTTACAACTTCTTGTTCTACTTCAACTTCAAATTAACCTGAGGCAACTAATAAAAATAACTGAAAATTTTAGAATGCCTCAATTCTTTTTCCCAAAAGAAATAAATACCTGACAGATGCACTCTTTCATTATGGGAAACCAATCATGTTAAAACATAATCCAGTTTGGGTGCCTGTAGAACAGTCAATTTTTATGGATGCTAAACCAGAATCATTCTTTGGATCTCTCTCATTATGAGCAAAAAGCTTCCTACCAACTTGGACACAGCTCACCCATAATTAAAACACTTGATTCTTTCGGCATCTTGCCCTTCTTAGTTTCAAAGGATCTCTATCACAATATGGGCCAGGGAATGGCCAGAAGTATCAATCTAACAAAATGATTATTCTGGTTTAATGACAACTTAAAATGTCACAACATGGACCAAAAATAACCCACAAAACTAGTCATGATTTCAATGTCTAATGTTAAAGAGGGAAAAAAACACCTTCTAGCACAAAAAAATTTACATTTAGGAAAGAGTTAAGACTGGAAACATCTCCAGCACTTCTGCCAATCAATGATGGAGCCTGCCAACTCCTAATGACACCACATTCTTATATTTTTTTAACAACACTCTAAAACATTAAAGAGGATGCAACTTGCTTCAAATGTAATAAGTCCCCACATTTCTTCATATAATACTTGGAAACAGTTAGCATTCTCCTCCGTTAATTTCATACTATCAAACACAGTATTTTCACTCTAAGACAATGAAAATCAAGTGTACAGAACTACCACACTCAAAGCATTTCCATCTAAGCCATATTTTATTTTTAACTGGGTGTGTGTGTATGTATATGTATGTATGTGTGTGTGTGTATATATATATTTTTAATTCTTCCTTTCTTGTGATGCTTGTTGAAATGCAAGTCGTGTTGCTCAATTAAGAACTGTCAGCTCCAAATGAATCTTGCATTAACCTAAAACCACAGCAGGAGTAGGAAACCACTTCAGCTGTCGGAGCAGGACTATATAATGCAATTAACTGACAATCCTAAAAAAAGAAAGCCCAAACAGTAAGGAATGGCGGGTACCTGGTTGAGCCCAAGCTGCGAGAGAGAGTATACTTGGGTCCTCCCTGACTGGCCATTGTGGTGTTAGTGCTGAAACCTAGTAGTGGAGACAAAAGAAAAAAAGGTTCATTTCACTGATGACAAATTAAACTAGTACTGCTCTCAAAAGATACACCATTTGGAACGTATGAAAGCATAATGATAATCAATGTGCAGCCCTAAAAGAAAATGCATCATACCTCATAGTCCTTTACAAGCATAAAATATTTTAGCAAACTTCTTCGTGATTTCAAGGCATACACTGTTTTGCAAAAAGAAAACCATACAATGTCCTGAGGCATTCAGCCTGAACATTTCAGGGTAGGAAGACAAAAATGAAGACCAAGAGAACGTCAACACAAAACAGGCCTCTCTTTCAGTGGACTGTTAGGTTAACATTAATTACTATCATATGTTATTAGAAAAATGTCACAGCAGTTGGACAAAATTTCCTTATATACCTAGAGGGTCCTTTTCTTTGTTACAGACAGAGAGAATGCTATTAAAAAAAAAAAAAAGATTTTCAGATAGCATCAAAAAGCACATTTGACTTAGCCAGTGTCTAGGTACAAAGATTGGATGCCACCCTCTATTCACCTCTCTTTCGTTTCCTCAGCATCAGTACAGAGAAGCAAACCATACATTTAGCTTCAGACAAGAAGGTTCTTAAGAGGCAAATTACGGTGCGGCTAGGCTGTAGCTAGGGACGGTGAAGGACAGAAATGCACAAAACATCTGTAAAAAATGGACTGCTAGTGCCACGGTCCAGGCCATAACCTTGGCCTCTGCAGATAGTCTCATTAGAAAAACCTGAACACCAACTTTTTAGATTTCTCATAAAGAAGACCACACAAATATTTAGGCAAGGATGGGCACAGAATAGGATATAATGTTAACTCAGGCCTCTCCAGACCTCTCTCTATTTCTACCAAGTTCATATTCCTGGACCACTCTAGCCTTTGCTCATGTTGCCATGTATATAAATCAACCCTTTTCCACTGTCACTCAATTCCTCTCTATGTCTTTATTTTTATTGTGAGATGCAGCTTTTAAAAGTGAGTCATACATACAATTATAGGTTAGACAATGCTAAAGAAAAACATGTTCATGTTTAGTGTATATTATCCCAAATATTTCCCAACGTAAATATATAAACATACTAATGTGTCTACATTTACAAAAGTAGGAACACAGTGCCCGGAAAACTGTTTTTCTCCACTTAAATCTAAATCCTAGACATTTTTCTGTATCTAACTGTTATGCTTTAATAGTAATGGCTGCCTGTTATGCCACTGATTGTTCCAGAATTTAACCAATTTCATAACGACGTATATTGTATATACTATTTTTATACTAAAAGCAAATACAAACTTGTATACTCATCTCTATTTACTACCTACATAATATACTTATCTTTAAGTTAACCTCAAGGAGCATTTTCTTCAAAAGATTTCCCCAATTAGCCCTATCTTTTTTAAAACCCTACAGGATGAAGACAGACCCATTGTCTCATAATGACACTGCTGTATACACCTTAATGTTTACATATTTTCCATCTTGATTTCCATTAGGTTATAACTCCTTGTGAACAGAAATTAAATTTATAGGTCAAATTCTATTACACACACTATGCCGAGGAAAAAAAATTAATTTATAGTGTTGCTGAGGAAATTAATGTTCCCTTCAGAGGGAACATTAAGAATAAACTTGCAATACTTTAGCAAACTGCTTGAGAGGAATACAAGTCTGAGTTTTTAGCATAACTACTGGTCCCACCAGGGGAAACACTTTAGCTTCGCTATAAACAGGAAATTATACTTCCTTAAAATGCTTTCATTCAGATTTTTTGCAAAAGCAAAATCTTCACTTCAAATTTGTCACATTTTACTATAAATAACACTTCTTCAAGCACTGACAAAGTATGTTTATATATATAATCATCTTCTGGTCCTCATAATAACCTTAAGTAGGGGAGGGAGGGATGCAATAGCTATCTCCGCTATAGAGATTAGAAACTGAGGCTTGGAGAAGCTAAGTGACCACAACCACCCCAGTCAGGAGGTGCAGAAGGAGGTCCAGAGCTCAGCTCTCCTGCCTCGAAATGCTATGCTCTTTCTACTACACCCATGACTATTCCAAGCCCTACTTAAGAGTTTGTTCAAGCAATATTCAGTACAAAATAAAATTCTAGGATATAAAAAAAAGTACCAACAGTGTTTTAGTTTTAGAAACTAACTGACCCAAATGTTTTTGATATGAACCGCCACCCCCCAACACTTAGAGAACAGTATTACACTCCCTAGGGCCATTCAAATACTGAGAGGAAAGGTTATTTCTCAAGGAGCAAGAAACAAGGCAATAGTTCTTCTAGAACCAGTTTCTTGTTCTCAAAAATTTCATTATTTTATAAAATAAATTTTATAATTTATTATTCTCAAGAAATTTCATTAACTGTACCAAAAATCAGGAGGATGTTTTCACACACCAGACAGATTAAATGCTGTAGAAATGTTTATCTCGTGTATACAGGTCACCACTGCCAAAACTTTAGTTTCTTAGTCTGTGAAATGGAGACGTTTACTTACTCCAGGTACCAGGCATTAATGAGAATTAATGAAAACAAGCATCTCAAAAAAGAGAGCCCAAGGAAGGAGCTACATAACAAAAAAAAGCCAATTACAACAGGTGAAAGGGGACCAGAATCACACCTGGAGTCTCAGGGCTCAAAAAACAAGTCTTCTGAACACCTAGAACGTTTCTCTATACACTCTCACAGCTTGTTTTATTAGGCAAACCTATATAGATTTTAAAATCAGTCCAAACTTAGAAACAAGCTGAGGACATTTTGTTGATGAAGCTTACATCCAAATAGTAATACTGAGACCTACAAGCATACATCCAAATGAAAGATGAAAATACTGTTTCCTTTCTGCATCTATGGATACTGCTTTGCTTGTGATCATTTATCAAGGTACAAGAACTGGCTGCCTTACAATGCCAATTATAATAAAAGGGGTATAAGGTTCTGCACTTGCACATTACCTTAAAGAAAATTATTTAAGGTTTTAAATCATTTACTCTGTCTCTGCTATTCAGAATACTAGTAACATTGACCCAGTGAAACGTGAAAAATGTTTGGTCCACAGACTCTAAGAAACAATGTCTTAAATGATCACGTATATCTGTACGAACTCTAGTGCTTACAATGCCTGTGTGCGTGCTTGTGCGTGTGTGTGCATATATATCTTTACCTCTGACCCACTCTATGCCAACAGGGACAGGGGAAGAAACCTAAATTTGGAGTAAGATAACATAAGAGGGATGGCCGGGTCCTCTAAGCCATAGTATCTACTAAAGAGTCTCACTGAACAGTGAGGAGCAGTGAGGGACCAGGGTTGTAAAGGGAAAAATGAGGCAGCTGTGAATGATCCGAGTAAGGTCAACACAGAGTGAGCAGACAGAGGCGGGTGAGGGAGAACGGCTTCTCAGTGATGACCAGAGGCAGGGCCTTTCCCTCCCCAGTCCCACACTGAGAGGAGTATAAAAAGAGGTGCATGAACAGCTATACAGGGGTCCCTGCTATAGATGTGTAGCATGTCCATGGAGGGCCATTACATAATTCAGACTTGGAATACATATTTTCTACATAAATCTCTAATTTTTAAAGAATGTTTGTAGCGTCCAGAATCTTCCAAATGCCCAGAGTTATACCAGATTTACCAAATTATACTAAGGTCAACTTGGACAACTACCGTCAGTGAACTTTCATTCTCTTGACTTCTAGGAAAACTGTGCTTTTCTAGAAAACACCCTTTAATGGCAGATTTCATTATAAACCCAACTTGCTTATGTCAGAAGAGTCGTTCTGCTGCTCTGTTATTGCAAAATATTCATCTACAGTATTTCCCACCAGGATTGATGTGGGTGCTCTCCCAAAAATACTACAACCTACAAACTAGTTTTCCATGAGGACAATTTCAGTAAAAACTATGATGACTGGTTGTAACTTACAAAATATCCATACTTGCAACCATTTTTTTTTTTAATCAAAAGCTGGGAGAAAACATTTACAACCACCCCTCCTTTTATATTTCTGTGGTGGGGAAAAAAAACACACACACACATTCCAAATACTTGATGAATGGGCTAAAAGCCACTAAACAAGTAATATACCTCAATGATAATAATAGTTTAACATTTCTATATTTGCTTTTTCGGTATCATTTTCTTACTTTCAAAAACTAATATCTTCTGTCTTTATCACAGGACCCAGCAACAAGTTACCAATGTCTCCCCAGTTAAGACTTAGATAAGTAAATTTGAGAGAGAGGGCTGTCATATTTTTATTCTTTTTAATGTCCTCTAACACAAGTCTGGACAGACAGTAGAGGCTTAATAAATGAAAGTTCACTTCAAGACTTCTTAAAGATCTTTATGAGGTAAGTCCTTAGTAACAACACTTAGGTTTTTTAAAAATGATTATGTTGGAACAGGAAAGTCAAAACTGCCATGAATCTGATTTTCCCTTTGCTGGCATTTGCCAGTTGATGGATTCTAGCTAGGAGACAGAGAAATAGACAGATTATTATAAATCCATGTATCTGGTAATTAACAATGCAATGATATAAAATCTTCAATTCTCAATTACCTACACAAAATGAAAGGGAAAAATAGCATGTAAACCAAAGAGGAAAATAAATCACCCATTTAAGTAACAGGAAACCCTGATAGACCAGAACTGTGATTACTGCCATGCAGGTCCTCATCCAGGAAAAGTGAGAGTCCCGGACCACATGCAGATCCCTACAACGTGGATAAAGAGAACAGAGCTAACCAGAGGTCTGCGATAACTAACTTTGCAATATTTGCACACTTTCTCTTAAAACTGAAAATCTCTGCAAGCATACCTAAAAGTCCAAACCAAAAAGCTTCCATAATAGGAAACACGGTGATTTCTTAGACAGAATCATTAAGACATGGGTTTACTGTCTCCGTCTTTTTTTTTTTTTTAATAAATTTATTTATTTTATTTATTTATTTTTGGCTGTGTTGGGTCTTTGCTGCTGTGCACAGGCTTTCTCTAGTTGCGGCGAGCGGGGGCTACTCTTCGTTGCAGTGCGCGGGCTTCTCATTGTGGTGACTTCTCAGTGCGGAGCACGGGCTCTAGGCTGCGGGCTTCAGTAGTTGTGGCTCGCGGGCTCTAGAGCGCAGGCTCAGTAGTTGTGGGCGCACGGGCTTAGTTGCTCCGCGGCATGTGGGGATCTTTCCGGACCAGGGCTCGAACCCATGTCCCCTGCATTGGCAGGCGGATTCTTAACCACTCTGCGTCACCAGGGAAGCCCCTACTGTCTCCTTCTGCCAAGGTTTTCATAAGAGGGTAATTCAAAATGCAATCTAGGGGCTTCCCTGGTGGCGCAGTGGTTAAGAATCCGCCTGCCAATGCAGGGGACAAGGGTCGAGCCCTGGTCCGGAAAGATCCCACATGCCGCGGAGCAACTAAGCCCGTGCGCCACAAATACTGAGTTTGCGCTCTAGAGCCCACGAGCCACAACTACTGAAGCCCGCGTGCCGCAACTACTGAAGCCTGTGCGCCTAGAGCCCGTGCTCCACAAGAGAACACCCGGCAATGAGAAGCCCACGCACCTCAACGAAGAGTAGCCCCCGCTCACCACAACTAGAGAAAGCCCACACACACACTGAAGACCAACACAGCCAAAAAATAAAAAATAAATAAATAAATAAATTAAAAATGGATTTCTATTACAAAAAACAAAAACAAAAAAGAACAAAACAAAATGGCAATCTAGGGAAGAATTCACAATTACCAAATATGCACCAAGGTCTATACCTTTGTCAGGAACTCCTCCAGCTGCTCTACGAACAGCTTGGTCTGCTGCTGAATAAACTGCTCACAGGCCGATTTCAGATGACGGTCTACGTCTTTTTTAGAGTCAAGATAATGTTCTCTTATCTCAGGAGTACCCTTAAAGAGAAGATGACAATTTCCTCCTGTTTTTATGTGCCTAGAAATTATCAGACATGTAAAGAATACCGTTTATCTCCCACCACCAAGGAAACAGACTCCTTCTCACCTCCAACAAGAACTCTATCAAGGCATTGTTGCTATTCAGCCTAAAAAATCTTGGAACAGTCATAGGATTCAGGATTTTAAATGCTGCATCTGTGAAACAAAATTACTCATCCAGTGAACATGTACAGTTTCAACAAGAAGCCAAGTTACTATTTCAGTGTGTAAACATACACTAGTTCTCTACTACCACAGAGCAAGAGGGGTTTCATTTCCACCAAGTCACCTCCATGAGTGGATAAGGTTAGTGCCAACAATGGCTACAGCACTCACACATAATTATCTTCTAGAACTCAGAATTGCAAAATGACTATTAATCACAATTATTCATTTATAGAAAAAAAGAAAAAGGATAAATGGTAATCAATACCTTAAAATTTCACTGCTTTACTTTTATGATGCTAATAGGTTTTTTGAGAAAGATTCATATACTTACCCAGCTTCTTTGTTTAAGATCTGGCTGGCACAGAAATTTATTCATTTGAAGCAGAGAGAATAAACTAATGTGTCAGCCAGAAAAAAAACACCAAAAAGGACATATTTACCCCTTAACCTCCAGACTAATTAGAATCTATGCAAAGTACTAACAGGTCTCATTGATGTTCAAATGCAATAAGGTATAATGTTAGTCATGAGAGGTTAGAGGCTTAAAAGTAAAGATAGCAAGTATTATTAAGTGACAGTCAGAAAAGACCATTTCTTTGCTTTGCCTTGGCAGGCTGGAGAAAGCAAAGTATGAAATGCTTCCAACTCTGGTTTTACAAGTACACACCAGACTGTACTCCCTGCCTTGACCCTGATCTTACTGAGAAAACAAAAAACACAAAACACACCTCTCTATCAGATCCAGAGTAAAGCTTTAGTAAATGACTCTTTGTTTCTGCTGTCTTTTCTATAAGAAACCTGAACAACTGTAGGTGATCATATGGCAGGATTACATAACCTTCATAAGGTTTTAGGGAAAACATACTTTATACCAAAATTTGCCAAAATTTTAGAGTATTTCATTTTCTCACACCTCAGTGGATCTGTAGTAGAACGAAGCAGCAACAAATTATGAATTAGAAAAAATACGAAAGAAAATAGATCAGCCCTGCTTCGTCCCATTCCTTAAACAAAGTAAGGACTATCAGCGCCTGGCATTCCTCAAGGTTAAGGCACTATTTCCACACCTCACACTGAAAGGAAAGCAGGAAATCAACCAGAATGGTTGGGTGATGGAAGCTTCTGATGAGAATAAACTAAAAAATTATGCATTCTATAAAGGCAAAAGCCAGGAAATCTGGCTGCTGTTTAAAAAAAAAATTACAAAGTATATGAATAACATACAGGCTTACTATCTAAATACCACCAGAGGGCTTCCCTGGTGGCGCAGTGGTTGGGAATCCACCTGCCAACGCAGGGCACACGGGTTCGAGCCCTGGTCCGGGAAGATCCCACATGCCGCGGAGCAACTAAGCCCGTGAGCCACAACTACTGAGCCTGCGCTCAAGACCCTGCCAGCCACAACTACTGAAGCCCGCGTGCCTAGAGCCCATGCTCCGCACAAGAGAGGCCACTGCAATGAGAGCCTGCCGCACCGCAGCGAGGAGGAGCCCCCGCATGCCACAACTGGAGGAAGCCCGTGCGCAGCAACGAAGACCCAATGCAGCCAAAATAAATAATAAAATAAACAAGTTTTAAATAAATAAATACATACCACCAGAACCAAAAGGTATTCTTTGTGGTGAAAAGGAGAGTGCATTAGGAAAGAAAAGAACAAGCTGTTTTAATATGACTCATGATGAGACGACTTGGCTCTCAGGTGAGTTAAATCAAGTCCGCTATTTTATAAGCACAGTCATTAGGAAAGTAACAACCCGCTCCTCTTGGAATTCTATTATGTGGAGTTCCTCTAAACCACAGAATACAGAAAGTAATTTGAATGGCTATGAATTTTCTCAATTCCCCAGTAACATAAGCGAGAAATTCATTCATTCCATAAACAGATGGCTTAAGGTGTTAGAGCTTAATTCTCTTGGAAATGGTTAAGAAAAGACAAAGCTTAGATAAATTTGTAAGTAATCAAAAGAGATGGATATTTATGGTATATCCTTAACTGTTTAAGATCAACATCTTAGAAAGTAACTACTTTGATCTTTTAGAAATCATCACTTGTTATATCAGTCAGAACAAACCACCATGACGGATGAAGCACCTGTCCCAGATGATTCCATGTCTATTACCAACTCAAAGACCCTACCTACATGATTACTTAACAACCAGCTGATTTAATCATAATACAACTTGAGTTTATTTAAGCACCTTAAGCTTACAAAAGCACTTTAATATGTATTTTCATTTATTTTCACTCTTAATGATCTTGATACTCTGGTGAAAGCATCATGACATGTGGATTCTGCTCGTTTTACACAGGGTAGGGAAGTTAAACACACATTTAAGATCACAAGAGCCAGGAAATGATGGGCCAGGAACAGAACCTGACTCAGACTCTTAGATAAGTACTCTTCCTATTTTACCCAGCTGGCTGTCTCAGTTTCTATGAAATAACAAACCCAACTCAATGTTTAAAATCACTCCAATCAGCTGACACTCTTAAGTAGTTTATTACAGTGATTTTCATCTTTTAACTGGTTATGGTAATATGTGGCAGAGTCTAAGAGAGGTAATACTCTTTTGCAAGTTGAAATGCTCAGATATAGTTCTCTTCATAAAGAAAATACAGCAAGTTAGATTGTAATTAGGATGCTGACGGCTCAGCTTAGTACGGACAAGTAACATGCTTAGCAAGCACAGCATGCAAACAATTGCAGATGAACATAAAATAAACCTGTAACCTGTGCTGACACATTTGGACAGGTCAAACACACCCAACTGGGCCAGCCAGGACAATGAAGTACCTCTAGTTTTCTTGAGGTCCAGGGAAATTTCCTTAATGGTGAATTCAGTGTGAAATGGAGCAATTTGTTCACGAAGAATCAAAAGGTGCTTTATTAAGAAAAGTTGTCCATCAATCTGAGTCTAAATTGAAAGACAGAAAAATGGATATTATCACAGATTAAATAAAAATAGGAGCACATAAAACGCATGTTATTAATCAACATTAATCTATCTAGGTCTATGGCCCCAGCCTAACTATATGGTACCAATACTCCTTTGTTGTGCAATGAACTCTTCCCATAGTTCCATGTTAGAATTATCTGGAAAAATCTTGCTTCAAACTCTAGTAACTCTATCACCTGTTCTATTTAGTAAACCCAAGAAAGTAAATCAGACAAAAGGTTGTAAAGCAACACATTTAGAAAGAGAAGTCAAATCTATTCTAACCTGGTGCAGAAATAGAAGAAACCATGTGGTCCAATATCAGCACAGAGCAGGAATTAAAAGTTCCAAGTATGAGCACGACTCTCATCTCTCAGGGCTTCCTAGTTTCTCTCAGGAACCTGGTTTCACTATTTGGTCAAAGTGGTTTCAATATACAGAGTATCAGAAATACTCATATTTATATAAAAGTACAAAAGGAGCCTCCAAATGTAAAATGATTTGGGGTTACCATTTTGGATTATCCTGCCAGCAACAGAGCACTGACTACCTACACCCCTGAGAGTCCCTGCATTTCCTTTTACCCTCTCAGGACTCATCCACAAGAGTCTTGTGATTCAAGCTTAGTTCTCAAGCTCTGACCCAGTCCCAAAATAGTGAATAATCATAGCCCTCATTTCAGAAAAGAGTCTGTATATTAAGAAGAGCTAGGCTATGTTTGCTCCTTCCTGCTGCCACTCAAGACGGAATCTTACTTTGAAAATATTTTTAACGAAATTATACTGCATTAGGAAAAGAATAAAGTTGTCCTTCAGTAAACAATACAGGCATACCTCAGAGACATTACAGGGTTGCTTCCAGACCACCGCAATAAAGTAATTATCACAACAAGCTAGTCACATGAATTTTTTTGGTTTCCCCAGTGCATATAAAAGTTACATTTAGGGCTTCCCTGGTGGCGCAGTGGTTAAGAATCTGCCTGCCAATGCAGGGGACACAGGTTCGAGCCCTGGTCCGGGAAGATCCCACATGCTGCAGAGCAACTAAGCCTGTGCGCCACAACTACTGAGCCTGTGCTCTAGAGCCCTCGAGCCACAACTACCGAAGCCCACGCGCCTAGAGCCCGTGCTCTGCAACAAGAGAAGCCACCGCAATGAGAAGCCCGCGCACCACAACTAACAGTAGCCCCTGCTCACCGCACTAGAGAAAGCCCGCGCTCAGCAACGAACACCCAATGCAGCCAAAAATAAATAAATAAATTTATAAAAAAAAAAAAAAGTTACATTTACACCATACTGTAGTCTATTACGTGTGCAATAGCATTATGTCTAAAAAACAATGTACATACCTTAATTTTAAAATACTTTATTGCTAAAAATGCTAGCCATCTTTAGCAATAAAGTATTTTTTAAATAACCATCGTCTGAGCCTTCAACAAGTCATAATCTTTTTGCAATAGTAACATCAAAGATCACAGATCACCATAATATAATAATGAAAGTCTGAAATATTGAGAGAATTAACTAAATGTGATACAGACACACTAAATAAGCAGATGCTGTTGGAAAAATGGTGCCAATAGACTTGTGCAATGCAGGGTTGCCACAAACCTTCAATTTGTAAAGAACAAAACCAAAACCCCGCAGTATCTGTGAAGTGCAATAAAGCGAAGCACAATAGGATGAGGTGTGCCGGTATAAACTTTAAAGAGGTTATTAAAGTGACTCCTCTCTGTTCTCTCTCTCTGCCTCCCTCCCTCCTAAATAAACACATAATCAACATATAAGTACGATTTATTTGATGGAAACTCACTTTGTACTCTGGAACACAGAACATTAGGTAAGTAGGAAATGCTACACATTTTGAATGCTTGCTCTATTTTCAAAAGAACTAACAGCTCCGATGGAGAAAATGGTATAATATAGATTGAATTTACTGAAGCTGTTGTGATCCAGCTTTGTGTTAGTTTACTGATATACTAGGTACTCAATTTAAGTATGTAAGAAGAATTTCTTGCCTTAAGAAATTCTCTTAAGGCAAGAATTTCTTGCCTTAAGAATTCTGTAAGCCATTTTCATTGATCACTTTTTTAAAAGTTGAAAGGCAAAAAGCATATAAACTCAGTCATGAAAATAAATTAGCTAATTCTTACCAAATTGAGGGCTTCCTCATACATACTTAAGCACCTTATAATATGAAGGAAACCGAGTTAATAAAAGAGAATAGCCTTACAGGCAATGAGGGCAAAAGACTGAATAATCAAAAGGCTTTTCACTCCCCCCTTTAAAAAGAGGACAGTGGTACAAGAGGACATAAGCATATGAACTTTTCTTTTTCAATTAGGTCATTTTTTTCCTCTGATAATCTAAGAAATACATACTCACTGTAAAATATGTGGAAAGTAAAGAAAGTGTAAGGAAAAGAAAGAAAAAATCATCTATAAGTCACCCAAAAGCTTTCACCGTTACTTTTTTTTAACACATATGTTCATTATATAAAGTCATAGTGTATATCTGATTTGTATCCTGTGCTTTTTTTTTGCCTTAACATATTTAAGTTAAATTTTATTATTTCATTTCTTTAAATTTAATGTCTGTGTAATATTCCACTATATGGAATATACCACAATTTACTTAACCATTTCCCTAACATTAGACAAGTGTTTCCTAATTCTACCTACCATACCATAAAAAGATGTGAGAGCTCAGACTTGGAAATACTTTTTAAAGTTCAACCTGCCTGGCTATAACTTAACTTTCCATTCTCTTCTAGTCTCCCCGTCAAAATTTCATTTCAACTCTCCATTTCATGAATGGGAGCATATGGTGGTCACAAACAAAGACAGAGCTTTTCTAGGGTCCCAGATTCTTTTGTGAGGAGATTTCTGTTTTTTTGGTTTTAAATTATCTAAAGTCTTGCAGTTAGAAACCAAGCTTATAAACCTGGAAGTCCAGAAAGCTTCACAGGTTTGAAAACTCCCAGCAGCTGTGAAATTCTGGCCGGACACACCCCGGACAGCTTCCTCCCTGCAGGTGGCAACAGGTATTCTAAGTGGAGAGCGAGGCAGAGCAGCACTCTGAACCACACTTTCTGAGAAAAGTCTCAGGGGCCGTGGGAGAAGCACATGTCGACAGCCTTCAGCCCCAGATCCCTTCTTCCTGATTAAAAACTCTAAGTTACAAAATCATGGCAACTGCTTCTAGTCGCATAACCCACGGGCCACAACTGCCTGTCTTCCAAACTGACTGGTTGATTTCCTCCAAGTGAGGCCATTCAACTATTCAAAATGTCATTGCAGGGATGATTACAAAGTGCTACATTTCCTTGAAAACACTGTTTTGGTATTCGGAGGAAACAGCAGTCCAGTACCTCCCAGTTGCTAAGGCTAGAACAAGAAACCTTCATCCTATAGAATTTATAACCTAAGTATCACTTCTGGTACTTTAGCAAAGCTGGCACTCTCATATAGAGCAGTCCTTATTGAGCACTAAAATGAAGTACTAGCTTCTCTCAAAGGGCCTCAACATTAAATCATATTACAAATCCTACTGCCAAAATGGCTTTAAATTTCTGTGCCTGTAAATTAATGCTGCATCCCATAATATTACTATAGGTGATAAGATTTCATCTAACACTCCATCAAACCTTCTTTTTGCTGATAGACTCTGATGCTCCAAGTAACGACTGAATGCAGGCCGCCAAGGCTTCCTGTGATAATCCTTGGAATACTGCCCTCTGGTGAAATAAAAGAGAAACATCACCTTGCAGCACTTCAAAAACAGAAAAAAGGAAAATCGTAGGCTGTGAGTACAGCTTGCTTGCCCTCATCTGATGGATTAATTTATCACTACCAATATTCCTCCTGGAGTTTCCTATTCCCATGCAACCTTTCTAGACCAGCACATAGTTTCCTAATTTGCATCTCCCAAAACACTCATGTGACTCTTCAACAATATTTCCTGAGCACCTATTTCATGCAGCTCTGTGCTAGATGCTGGAAGTACAGTGGTAGGTTCACAAGGCAGATGTGATTCTGACCTCATGGAGGCCTCACTCCAGCATGACCTCATGTTACAGGCTGTTTTTTAAATACATAAAACCAACTTTATAACAAGGCCTCGGTAGGAATTCCCTGGCAGTCCGGTGGTTAGGACTCTGAGCTTCCACTGTAGGGGGCATGGGTTCGATCCCTGGTCAGGGAACTAAGATCCCACATGCCGCACAGCACGGCCAAAAAAAAAAGCCTCAGTAAATCCACTTCTAAAAATGTACCCCAAGTAAAATCAATACTGTATTCTAAGATTCATGCACATAGCTCTTCATCACAATATTATTTAAAACAGCAAAAAAAACCTGGAAATAAACGTTCAATGATAGGGGGCTGACAAATAAAATACTAGTACATCTAAATTATAGAACACTGTGCATGAAATCAAAGAATGCTAAATAGGAGGTGGTGAAATTCTTATAAAACATAATTAAGTAAAAACAAAATCAGGTTACAAAATAGAATGTGAAGCATGATTAATTTAATTCTGCCATTTCTGTATCTTCCTAGAGGTGTGGGATGTTCGTCTGAGCAGGGACCCCTGTCAGTTCCCTTGGAACTGATGGATGGGTAGGAGCAAAATTTTTATTATTAGGCCCCGTTCTGGGCTCTGGTCTCATACCTGACGCTTTATTCTCTTTTTGTACTGCTTCCCTATCGTCTGTTTCTCATGAGGCTACTGTATAGAGTAAGAAGAGACGAGGGCTGCCTCTTGCTAGGAAGACCGAATATGCGCAGCTTAGATTGAGGCCCTCTCTTCCTCCTGCTCAGCCTTAACGGGGTTTTCATTGGATTTGTCTCTCCTCACCTTTGACTGGTAAGATAGAGAGGGAGAAGATTTGGATGTAAGCTAGGTGAAAATGTAATGGGCAGGCCTAGGGCAGAAAGTAAAAACAGGCAGAGTAACGTCCTTGGGCCTACCTACTGTTTGGCTAAAATTCCTGTTAAGCACCTAAGAGACTTCACCAGGGTCTGTGATGACAATGGGTTCCATGTGGAATGTGGCTCCGCATTATTTCCCTTGGGATCCTGGCTCCACTGTAGGAAGTTTCTGAATCCCAACCTAACACCATCATTCAATACACCTCCTGGGGGGACCTGGGGAAGAGAAACTGCCAATGTCCAAACCCCCCTCTGGAAGAGATCTCGGCAGCTGGGCACAAGGCTGAGACATCTAACTCTGCAGAGGTGATCTGGCCTCACCCCTAAAAGTCCCAGAACTGAGCAAAAGGCACTTTCTGGTTGAATTTCAAAATCTCCAAGCACAAACTCCAGTAACGATGCAGTTTAAAATAGACACCAAGTCGTGAGCACCCTAATGAACCAATGAGTCAACTGTGCAACTTTGCTCGGGCCCGAGGACTCTGAGGTACAGGGCATCTCAGAGTGGGAGGAGATATACATGTACCCTTCTGAACCATATTCTTAAGAAACAGTGGCATCTGGACAATTAATTACATGACCATTATATTTAACCACTTCTCTCTTTATATGCTGTTTCAGTTGTAACTATCAAATTAATTTTTAAAAAGTGAATTAGGGAATTTCCTGGCAGTCCAGTGGTTAGGACTCCACGCTCTCACTGCTGTGGCCCAGGTTCTATCCCCGGTCGGGGAACTAGGATCCCACAAGCCGTGTGGCATGGCCAAAACAAACAAACAAACAAACAAAAGTGAATTAAAATCACTGATTTTTATAAACTATTTTGGTTTTAACACTGACAATAAATAAATGTAGACAAATCTGATCATTCAGGGATTGATACTCATATCATTAAACTGGAATGCTTAAAATGTTACCTAAAATAAATGCACAGTATAAGTTGGGGCTAAAAAAACTAAAAGGGTACTGCTAATTTCAGCAAATAATTAAAATTAGTCCATGGTTAGAAACATGTAATCCGACAACTACTTGTTAAGGAAGCTGATTTAAATTGAGTGCAAAACTAAATTAAAGTAGCTGCATTTAGTACTAAATGTATATTATACCTATGTGACATTGGACATAACCTTTCTGCATCTCTTTTTCTTCATCTATAAACTAAGACAGATGAATTAATCAGTAGTTTTAAGTGTATTTGTAGCCATAGACGCCTATAAGAAACAATAAAAGCTACAGGTCTTTTCCTCAGAAAGACACAAATACAAACATACAGACAAAATTTTACACACAACTTCAAGGTGTTCACAGACTACCCAAAGCCCATTAGAGCGGCGGTCCCCAACCTTTTTGGCACCAGGGACCAGTATCGTGGAAGACAGTTTTTCCACGGACGGGATCGGGGGGTTGGTGGCTCAGGCGGTAACGCGAGCGGTGGGGAGCGGTGGGGAGCGGTGGGGAGCGGTGGGGGCGGCAGGTGAAGCCTCACTTGCTGGCCCGCTCACCTCCTGCTGTGCAGCCCGCCTTCTAACAGGCCGCGGACCGGTACCAGTCCCGCTCCATGGCCCGGGGGCTGGGGACCCCTGCATCAGAGGATTCCGAGGGTCTACAGAATGCTCGGGTTAAGAATCTCTAAATTAGATTGATCGTAAAGTTATCTCTGTATCTAAAAATCTTATTATTCTCATCTAATACCAAACAAAATATATTATATCAAGATCTTAAAATTTAAATTAAAAAAAATTTTAAGTGAAAGAGCAAGCAATTTACAGTAAAGATACAAGAATTTACACACGTACATCTATACATCTGTACAATTTGGAGAGACAGACGAGAGTTCGTCGAACTGTAGGATACCACATTCCATGAAGATCTGCTGGAGAAATTGTGGTCTGTGCTCTAGGACTCAGAGATTCGACTGAACCTAAAATCCCAAATGGAGAAGAAGACATTTCACACACGGAGGTCTGTCTTATTTGCATAGCAATTATAAACTGTTAGTTCTCACTAGCTATCAATGGCTGGAGGTATCCACTTTCTCTAGCCTCGCCTTTAATCGAGAATGCCAAAGGAAACCTAAATCAGTGACAGGTGAGATTTAACACACTGAGAACACACGTGACTACACACATATGTACACTCCAGCCTCACACACTCAGCCCAAGTTGCTTTCTCCAAACTGTGATCAATAATCTTTACGGACTACACCAGCAGTATACTCATACTGCAGAATACTATGCAGCCGATAAAAAGGAGACAGATCTAGAGGTAGTCACGTGGAAACAAGCGGGAGGTGGGGGAGTGACAAGAAAACAAAGCATGTTAAGCAGGAAGATTAATCAAAGCTGGTCTGCCTGACAGCCTGCCTTCCATGTGCTGAACTCCATCACTTATAGGCCTACTTAGTATATCTAATTCCCAAGTGACCAGAGCTGACTGTCCATCCCCACCCCCCACCCCACCCAAAAGGCAGCCCCAGAAAGTGTGAGAAGGAGCACGTGGGGAATGTGCCTGAGCAGAGACACCTCTGTAACGGACGCACCATCACTCTGGTGGAGGGACCAGAGTTCACATGAGCCATGAAAGTGCAGCTGGGACCATACTTTGGGACAAGAGGGGATACTGAAATATGGACTGGGTATTAGAGCACATCAGGAAACATTACTAAATTTTTTAGTGCAATAATGGTTTATGGTTATGTGAAAGATGCCCTTTTTTTTTTTTTGGAGAGGTGCTGAAATACTCAAAGGTAGAGTGGCAATGATGTCAATAACTTACTTTAAAATGATTAGCAAAAATATATACATAATACGATAAAATGTTAAGTATTGAATCCGGGTGGTGGGCACAGGTGTTCACTGCATCATTCTGTTTATTTGAAGTTTTTTTAATAATAAAAAAAGAAAAGTAAAGCCAAGCAAAACAGAATTCCTTTTTTAAAAAAAGAGCTAGAGGGAATTCCCCTGGCAGTCCGGTGGTTAGGACTCCGTGCTTCCACTGCAGGAGGCCCAGGTCTGATCCCTGGTGGGGGGAACCAAGACCCCACAAGCCATGCGGCGTGGCCAAAAATTTTAAAAATTTAAAAACAGCTAGATCTGCATATGCTCAGAAGGAGAACTGGGGCTTGCGGAGTGGATTTATGCAGGAAAAGGCAGAGGGCAATGTTGAGGGCTGGTGCTTTCACTTCACAGTTCTGTAAGCGTAGTCGTTTTTCAAAAGCATGTTAATACTTGTGGAATTTTAAAAAGCTCTTCCATAAGGCCTTACTTTAAACTAAGATACCTACGTTATAAAAAATTTCTTAAGGAAAAAGAATAAACTGGACAAATTATATCAGAGAATACTCAGGAGGTTAAGTATCCTTCGTTTTGCTAAGAATTAGGATATCTGCGGGATTCCTCCTTCAAAAGAAAGAGCCAAAAAGGTACTCCCAAATTAAAGTTCAGTGAAATAAATGTATTTATGTAGTTCAAAGCCAGAAGTCAACTTATTTGTTCATTTTTTCACTTTCCTGAGAAGAAGAGTTAATGGTTAAAATAGCTGACTGGGGAGAGTTTTACTTACACAGCAAGTCGCCAAGTAAGGTGCCTACTGGCTGCCTCTTTTGAAGAGCCGAGCAAACCCGGTGGCAGGGCTTCTGCATCGGCTCCCGCCGTGGGCCCCCGCCACCCTCCCTCCGTGGGCCTGCCACCGCCCTCGCTTCTCCACGCAGAGAACAAGGCCCATGCGTTCTGAAGACACTCACCCTCGGCCTCCTCACGCAGTGGGCCCTCCACCAACTTGCCCTGACACCACTCCCACATGAACATCACCACTTAAAGGCCTCACTCCAGAGCAGTCTCATTTTCTCACTTCCGACACACCCCGGGACCAGGACAAGTGATGACGCTCTTTCTTTTCTTTTTTGCTCCCCTTGCCACCAGACTCAAAGCCTTGCTTCCCATCCCAAGTTCCATCTCGATTCTGAACAGCGTCGATAACCACAGGGATGACCCATAGGTTATCCTTGCCCTTCTCAGCTCCAAAGACCTTCACTTCCATCCCTGCACCCCCTACTCCAGACACAGTTTCTTATGACTTTCTTTCAGAATTACTTTCTTATTACTTTCTACAGACCTTCTTATGACTCCAAACTATTCCACCTCTTAATCATGAAAACTCAGCATCCCACCCTCTAACCACGATATCCTCACATTTCCCATTTCTCACCTCTTTACTCAAATTACTCTGCCAACCCCTCCTCCTTTGGCTTAGTCACACCCTCTCCTCTGGCGTGCTTCTGACCCCTCTGGCTGTTCTTTCCCTGTCGGCCCAGTACACCCGTCTCCCTCCAGCTGCTCCTTAATGTCAGCACCTGCTAAGATTCTCTCCCCAGGCTTCTGTTACTGTCACTCTACTTCTACTCTCTCTGTCCTGGGTGATCTCATACAAGCCCGAAGCATCAACGACTCAATCTCTACCTCTGAATCAGCTGCCTCTTTATAGCTCTAGAGCAGTGCTGTCCAAGAGGACTCCTGTGTGAATCACAAATGTGACACATTAAAACGCCACATTAAAAAAGGTAAAACTAGTGGAACTACTATGAATATATTTTATTTAATCCAATAGATCAAAAATCTCATTATTTTAACATATAATCAATATAAAAATTACTAATAAGATACTTTTTATTCTTTACTTCATACTAAGTCTTTGAAATTTATTGCGTATCTACACACAGCACATTCGGACTAGCCACATTGCACATGCTCTATGGCTACCATATTGGACAGCGTAACTCTAGATCCATTTAATACAGATCTCTCAGTTGTTCCACATGGACCTTACTCAATCTTCCTTAGCCCCCATATCTAGTGTGTCACCAAATTCTATTGATTCAAACTTCTAACTATATCCCTCATCTATACACTTCTCTCCATCCCCCCCCACCCCATCAACGCCCTGGTTCAAACCACCTTTACCTTTCAGATGGAAAAACACAGCAACATCTTAACCAGTCTCCACAGTTCTAACAACAACACCTTAATGTAATGCCAGGTATGAGTTAAAGAATAAGCTTTACTGGGGAAAGGTACAAGGCCAGGGTTGGTAAGACAGATTTGTACTCTAGTCTCTCCAGTAACTCTTCAAGAGGCTTACTAGGACCAAGATGTATATTAGGACATGGCATGGGTTCTATTTCAGAGGAGGAAATTTCAGCTCCCTATGGGTCTCTCTTCCTATAGGGCAGGCATGATAAAACGGCTTTGTCAGATGGGGAATACTGAGGCTGTCTGGCAGCCTGGATTTGGGGTGCCAACTGTTACAGAGCTGACTCAGAATAAACTGATGATGCACTAAGCTTGGGGATTTGGGGGCAGCTGGGGCTCTTTAAAGTCCATGGAGTTACAGTACCCCCGACTCCCAGTCAGTCCCACATGGAGCTGAATTTGAGTGTCACTCTTACAGCTGAGGGGTGAGGAGAAGGGGTGCCCTACGTCTCATCTAGCCTGTTGTCTAGATAACTCATCAGTTATCCAGGGTGACTCTTGGATAATTTTGTTCCTTGCGTAACAGGTACCCTAGTCCAAGCTATCCCATACGTTTCTGTCAATTTTTTACCTGAGTCCTAGGCACTCAATCAATACATTTAAAAAAATGCAAATCTAATGGTAAAATTAGGTAGAATTTCAAAGTCCATGAGATTATCACCTGACACCTATCACAATCTGGCCTGTTTTGCCTGCTCCTTCCTACAGGAACCTGTACCCAAACACAGCAAACCACCTGACATCCCCAAAGCAACTATGGTCTTCCATTCTTGTATGCCGTCCTCCATGCGATTCTATCTTAAAACAACCTTATTTCACCTGGCTCTCTCATACTCATCAACACTACAGCTTTCAGATTCCACACCTCTCACTGAATCAGCCTTCCTGCACTCAAAGTTCATCCCCCTTCACAATTCTGATGCCCTTTTCCCATGGTCCAAGAGTGCCCTGTGCCTACCTTTATCCTGTCACCCCTGAATTACGCCTGTGGCTTGCCAATCTCCCCCTGCCAAAGTGTGGGCTCCTCAAAGGCACAAGATGTTTTTCTTGCCTAAGACATGACAAGTCCTTAATAAAAGTTTATTAAATGAATGAATAAAAGCTGGAAGTTAAAACATCATAACATACCAGATTTTGTTAGATTATTAGGAGGCTCTGCTTCTTCTAACTGAACATCTGAAAACAAAGCTTCTGAAGGTGGTACCTTCTTCTGCTCATCTTTTAAACTCTGTGCAATTTGCTGTATAAAGAAATCAGAAGGAACATTAAAGTGTAGTTTTCAGCTGTGTTTAGCAATATGAACATGTTCTTTCTATAAGGTAAAAAAATATATACTAATTAATGGATAAACGAACTAATTAAGAGAACTATGCCAAAACAACACATGGAGATGAAAAAGTTAAATTGGTATAGAGTGTCTCTATTCTCATAAAGGCATACATAGCCTTCTCTGAACCACTAATTTCAGAACCATTACAAGGTATCTGCTGAAGAGAGTCAAATATACAAGGCTCAGATTAGAAGCTTAACTTTCAATTTTACATTTAGAAACAAAGTATTCATATTTAAGATTGGGTACATTCTAGATGTCAGAAATGCTTTTATCAAGGAGTTGGCAAACTCAAACTACAGGTTTTCTCTTTATGTGAGAACAGCTACAGTCTGTTATTTTTTAAGCAGATTTTTAAAAATTATCTTATGGACTGAGACTATTTAACTCTTTTTCACTACCTAAAGAATACCATCAAATATACACAGGTCACTAACTACTAAGTTGGCAATGAAAATCCTACTAATTTACATTGGTTTTAAAGGTGGAAATATACAGAAATGAAGGCCTAACACAGCGGTCCCCAACCTTTTGGCACCAGGGACGAGTTTCGTGGAAGACAGTTTTTCCACAGATGCGGGGGAGGGTGGCTCAGGCGGTAACGCGAGTGATGGGGAGTGGCAGATGAGGCTTCGCTCGCTCACCCGCCGCTCACCTCCTGCTGTGCGGCCTGGCTCCTAACAGGCCATGGATGGGTTGGGGACCCCTGGCCTAACAGACACCCACCTACTGCCAAAAAGAATAGCCAGAGAACTGTTTAGGAGACAGGCTCTGTATCAGTCAGGCCCATCCTTTCATTCTGCAAACAGAAACCAGCAAGTATAGCTAATCCCTAAATGGCACACAGATGTCACAGCCAGATCACCTTAAATCCCTGACCTTCACCAAAAGAAAAACAAAGCAAATAGATTTACTGGAAGCAGTACACTTAAAACAAGAGGTCTACACAAGAAAACACTCAGGGGATTTCCCTCGTGGCGCAGCAGTTAAGAATCCACCTGCCAATGCAGGGGACACGGGTTCGAGCCCTGGTCTGGGAAGATCCCACATGCCGCGGAGCAACTAAGCCCGTGCGCCACAGCTACTGAGCCTGCGTGCCGCAACTACTGAAGCACGCGTACCTAGAGCCCACGCTCCGCAACAAGAGAAGCCACTGCAATGAGAAGCCTGCGCACAGCAACGAAGAGTAGCCCCTGCTCACCTCAACTAGAGAAAGCCTGCGCGCAGCAACGAAGACTCAAGGCAGCCAATAAATAAATAAATAAACAAATTTTTAAAAATAATGAAAAGAAAACACTCAGGATACTGGCCATGTGTTGACTAAATAAACATACCAAATGTATCACTAAATTAAACTGGGAGGGGGTATATAGTAAACTCAATCACCTAACATCCTATCAGACAGCACTATTAAAACAGGTACTCTATCTAGAACGTAAAAACTGATACTCACAAAGGAGACAAGGAGAGGAGGGGAGGAAGGGGAGAGAGCACAACTCCCTAGATCGGGCTGAGAAACAGACCTGTTTATACCAGCCTCCCAAGAAGCTGGAGTTGCTGAAGGCCCCACCAAGAAGAAGGGGGCAGCCTCCTCCTCCACCAAGATACCTTCCTAGGGATGCAGCCCCAGCAGAGGCCATCTCCGCAGACCCCTCCTCTGTGCTCAGACCTGTGCAGGTGACCCCACAGGGAGGAGGGACATGCTCCCCAGAGCCTTGGCTTGTGCCTCAAACTCTACTGTGGCCTGGCCCACGAGCAGGTGATCAGCAGGTCTGAAATGCACTGACTGGCTGGCTTCCCAGGGTGCCGAGAACTCAGCACAGGCCAAGGCCAGGAGGATGCCTTCACCAAGTTCCTGCATTCCCCCTTCACCCTTCCCATATCCAGTCTCCACTGGTTTAACCTGGAGCAATAAACCTGATTTTGTCACTCAAAAAAATTAATAAACAAATAAAAAGAATTTCCAGGTTCTAATTCTGTTTAAGCACTAATACCCTACGCATTATTTTAACTCTGTACGGCACTCAAAGAAAATGAAGATACATACGTAACTGAAAGATGAGTGAGATATACCTAAGTCTTCAAACCATACAGTGGACACCAGCACTGTGTAATTCTGAGGAGACAACCACCAGAGTTTTTAATGGGAGAAGACGACACATGGTTATGTGACCATCAACTCTGGTGGCTTATATGTTATTAATCCTCTTCTATGCCACTTACCAAAAAAAAGAGAAATCATAGAAAGCACTAATTCTATTTAAAAATTGAGAAGACACACTTCCTGGAAAAGGACAGAAAACCGAATAGAGTGTTTATAAAATACAACTTGAAGGAAGGACAATCTAACAAATTATTTCTGTTCAGTTTTTTAAAATTTTTATTTCCTACGATTTCATGGCAAGTTTATCTTGATTTTTGCATCTTGAATGAGAATTAAAAAGAAAAATCCTATTTTCACCAGTATAAAATATCCAAAAGTTGTGTGGGGTGGGGGAAGATCAAATAAGAAGACCCTACCTCCATCATTACTAACTTATCGGGATACGCTAGATCTCCAGGAGCTGGTTTATAGCCCGCGATGTCTGTCTGAATGTAGATGTGGGTTCGGTAGACAAGTCGCTCTTGTACATCTTCCAACATCTGCTTTACTCCAGCTGCAAATGCCCCCAACTGTTCAGCTGATAAAAAAAAAAAAAGGTCAATCACCTATTCCTTCAGATTTAAAAAATACTTTCTTTAAACAAGCAAAAATATTACAAAATTGTCTAATAATAGTATAAACCACCCTTGCTTCAGGGACTGGTTGTATTCTATTTTGGTATGACTTGATGACCTTAGAAAACTTTAATAAATGTCTTCCAATTCCCTCAAATTTAAAATTGGAAAATAAACTTGCCCTTACATCTTCTTCCTGGGACTCTGTGAAATAATTTCCATTATTAATATGAATAATAATCTTAGTTTTAAAGTGCTTTGTGTTTTTTAAAAGGTATCTCACATAGCTTCATACCAATCCTGAGAGATAGCTAAAGCAGCTTATTAATTAGGTTATCACCCCCATTTTACATATAGAGTCCCACAGATATTAAATGACTTGTTAACGTTCTCACAAAGAAAAATGAATAAAAAAATAAAATGAGGGAATTCCTCAGCGGTCCAGTGGTTAGGACTCTGCGCTTTCACTGCCGAGGGCCCGAGTTCAATCCCTGGTCGGGGAACTAAGATCCCACAAGCTGCGCAGTGCGGCCAAATAAATAAATAAATAAAATGAGATATGAGTTTGTATAGAATTTCTTCATTTCTAAGATGCCATCAATGTTAAGACACACCAGTGATTCAGTATCAGCTTTCCAAGGGCTGGGGAGTTGGAGGCATTACACACTCATATAAATATTTACATTAATTTTAAAAATCATCTTTAATTCACAAGCATTAAAATGGGAGAAATGTACACCTTAGAATGAACTAAATGCAATAGAATAAGAAGCTCCGGAAGAGTAACAAACCTATAGGGTCTCTTAAGGAAAGTCAAAGTAAGGACAATAATTTCTGCAAGTAAAATGATTACCTGAAGGGTATTTTTTAAAGGTATCTAAGTTATCACTAGGAATATCATGTTTTTTATGACAATCAAACCAATTGTTAAAGCATGTATTAGATGAATAAAGTAGAGCTACTCCAGAGAATTGCTTTTCTTTATTTGTAATTTCAAAAAAGATGAATTATTACTACGTATGTATGCTAAAACAATTTCTGTTTTTTAAATTAAGACTATGCAATGCAGTCAATTACTTTATGTACTCTGGTAACAGTGTACTAGAAATACCCAACCCAAAACTGATGGACAGTTCTCTATGGATTTCAGATGCCAGAAAGAATAATAACTATAATTATTTTATTAATAATTTTGCCCAGATTTAAAAATTCTTTCCCCATTATTATTTAGTCACAGAATAAGGTGCATCTTGATTCAAAAAGAGACAAGGCATCAACCCAAGTTTTAAAACTATTGTTTATATAGGGATGGGGGGGAGGCACTAATCTTTTTCAAATTCATTGAGCCACAGATATAATTAAAAAGACCTTTGAAATGATCATTTCTACTTATTTACCATTATTCTGTACATGATCTTCAAGCACCTCATTTTTAAGAATCCCACAAAGTTCCGATAAAGTCTCTAAGTGAATAACATGAATGATCAATGGCCTGAAGACATCATACAATGACACACACAGTTTCTCCAAAAGTTCACTAAAATGAAAGAATAAAACATGGTTATCAGTAGTAATCCTTTCAGTATTTCCTAATAGTTTAAAAGTCACCCTTGATTACTTCCAGCCAAAAAAAATAATAAAAATCTACTGGAAAATAGTATGTGGGAACATTATATAATGAGAAGTGAAAGGCTGAAAGTAATTCTGTGAACTGTTTTTGCTAGAATCAATAATCAAGCTCAGAATTAATAAGCAATCCTCAACAATTAGCTGGCCCCAGCCGAATGTCAATTTATTACAACTTCTACTTATGTTAGCAATAATTTTGTATATGTCCTTTCAAAAACAATAAAAAATATTTCAGTAGACTTAATTTTCCTTTTATAACCTACACCACTATGAATCAAATGGTGACATTTTCCCCAGGAAAGATAGGTTCAAAATTCTTGAATACTTACAGACTTAGTTAAACAAAACTCAAAATATTCTGGAATATACCAAGTATTTTGACAATTTTAAACATTTGAAAAGAAAAACATTAGGTTGTCTATACTCTTTATATTGTCAACAGTACTCTTCTATATATATAGTATTTCATCAAAACTGTAAGATACATTTGTCTCTTCCCCTTTACAAGAGTCATAATCTTGGAATTTTTTAACAGTCAAAATCACCAATATGAAGAACCCAAAAGTGACCGACAGTGGGTTTGAAAGACACTTTGAGAAAAATAAGGAAAAGGATTTTAAACAGTATCTACGTTTTTAAGTGTCCCTCATTAGTTAGAATCATAGAATTTTTTAAATAGAAGGAATTATTATCCTTAGTGTAGATAAAGGGATCTAGATACCAAGAGACTTCCCTATACAGAATTCTTACTATCATAACTTATTGTCTCCATAATTATATTATAAACAATATGAAAGCATGTTGGCCTTTAAGCTGCACATTTATTTCAAAATAAATAACCACTGTCCCATCCAACAATATTCTGTTCACATACCCACAAAAGTTAAAACACTCCATAGTTAATTTTAGAATACTCCTATAATATAATAAGCCATTACAGCCATTAGCGAATTAAATCTTAAAAACAAGAGTTAGATTCCATCTACCACTTACTCTAATTTTGATGTTGGTTTTGTAAAAAATTCGTTATAAAGTTGGTGCTCATCCTGGCATACATGAACCATAAAGGCACAGCCACTGCGAATCTGCGGGAAACAAACACACACCATCTACAGTTAGAGACACACAACAACTCCAGCGTTTATGAAATAAAGTCAACATTTTATTGACAAAGAGACTATGCATACATAATTCATAAAACAACTCCCTGAAGAAAAGAAAATGGTTTTCTGCACAATGGAACTATCGATGATTTTTATTTTCTTCTTTATGCTTTCTAAGCTTTTGACAATGAAAATTACTCTTCTAGTTGAAAAGCATTTAAAAAAAGAATCTTTATGTATTTTTCTACAATCTGAATTAAAATCACACTAAACCAAAAAGCACTTCTGCAGCAAAAGCTAAGATTAATTTGTCTACATAAATCCAGAAACTTTGAAACTTCATCTTTCAAAAAACAATACTGATTTGTGACTCTTCATACCTCAAAAAATCAATCAAAATGAGAATATTTTGCCAAATTGAATGCTAATTACTAAACTAGATTTGTCATAACAGAAAGAAACATTCTGTAAGTCTGTTGATATGGGGACCAAAACTTATTTACCCAAGTATAGTTTCTAGGGTATCGTAACAGCTCAAAAGAAGGCTTAACATTAAACCACGACACGCAGAAACTCACCAAGGCACAGTGGTCTCTGTTGTTCTGGCTGGTTAACTCTGTTACAGTACAAGTAATACTAGGGCCCAAAAGGAGTTCCCGCTGATCAAGGTAACACTGGTGGATGTCATTTAGCAGTTGTTGGTATCTGACGAAAAGCAAATGAGATTGGAGTACTGTATAAACTTCTGATTTCAGATATGTAAATTAAATCCGATCTTAAATCCCAAAATAGGTTGCCAACCTCCAAAGCTATATGGTTACTGCTCATTTGCCCACATTAAATACTAGAAATATTTATGTATATAAAGAAAAAACAAATCATCATGAACTACCATAACCTTTATCTTTTAAAGACAGATTTATCTTCCACGAGCAGTGATGTTGCATCTACCTAAATGAGAAGGAAATCCTGCTATATGGGAAAAAGATGCCTTACAAACTCACCAAGTCAGGTCTGTGACCTTGCTCCCCAAACTGAGCTGTGTGCTACAAGAAAAAGCTTGTATAGCATGCAAGGTAATTGCTCAGAAAATATCAGGGACATAACAGACTTGGCAAAATAGCACTTCAAGGAAGGTAATTTGGAAACTGAAGAACCGGTGGGTACTCACTCAGGTATTTTTTCAGATCGTTGTTCTATTTGTTCAATGAGAGTCTGTGGAATAAAGAAAAGTCCATTAACTCCATCTGTTTTAGTTATATTTTCAATTGCTTTCTCATTATAATAGTAACACAAGCTCATGTTAGAAAATTTGTGAATACAAAAAAGTTGAAACATGAAAATCACCCAAAACACAAAAAAATTAATCACAGCATTTCAGAATATTTTCTTTCAGTTTTTGTATGCACACAGTTACATTTTTCTTTTTAAACAAAACTAGAATTATACTACATATTCAGCTTTGCAATCTGCTTTTTTTTTAAGATTTTTTTTTTAATTTATTTATTTAATTTCTTTTTGGCTGAGCTGGGTCTCGTTGCTGCGCGTGGGCTTTCTTCTAGCTGCGGCATGCGGGGGCTACTCTTCGTTGCGGTGCACGAGCTTCTCACTGCGGTGGCTTCTCTTGTTGCGGAGCATGGGCTCTAGGGGCACAGGCTTCAGTAGTTGTGGCACACGGGCTCTAGAGCACAGGCTCAGTAGTTGTGGCACATGGGCTTAGTTGCTCCGCGGCATGTGGGATCTTCCCAGGCCAGGGATCGAACCTGTGTCCCCTGCATTGGCAGGCGGATTCTTAATATAATTTTTTTTTTAATTTATTTATTTATTTTATTTATGGCTGTGTTGGGTCTTCGTTTCTGTGCAAGGGCTTTCTCTAGTTGCGGTGAGCGGGGGCCACTCTTCATCGCGGTGCGCGGGCCTTTCACTGTCGCGGCCTCTCTTGTTGCGGAGCACAGGCTCCAGACGCGCAGGCTCAGTAGTTGTGGCTCACGGGCCCAGTTGCTCCGCGGCACGTGGGATCTTCCCAGACCAGGGCCCGAACCCATGTCCCCCGCATTGGCAGGCAGATTCTCAACCACTGGCAGGCGGATTCTTAACCACTGCGCCACCATGGAAGCCCTAGATGTACTCTTAAGTCGACCATTCTTCTACTGTTAGACATCTAGGTTGTTTCCTAAGAATATCAGTCCAGTGGTTAAGAGCCCTGAGCCTGGAGTGAAACTAGAGTGCATGCCGACCCCCAGTAGTTGTTTGCGCCCAGGAGAGCTGGTTCACATCACTGAGATTCCACTTCTTACCTCGTAAAGCTGGTATAATAATAATACCTACTTCCCAGCCAGGGGCCCCCAACACTGGGTCAGAAAAGATAAATATTTTTCGAGACTTTTGTTCCATTCTGCTAAAATGTCTTTGAGAAAGAAATTAATTACATTCCTATCAGCACTATCACCTGTCTCACCAAATCCTCAAAACCACTGACATTACACCTTAATTTGCCAATTTCTAACTGATGAAAAAATGCCACCTAACCTTAAATTGAATGTATTCTCCACTAGAGGCTGAACATGCACTCATATTTATTAACCGTTCATATTTTCTGAGCAATCTGGTCATTTTTATATGAGATATTCATCTTTCTGACTTATAAGCTCTCTTAATATATTAAAAATATTGGGACTTCCCTGGGGGCACAGTGGTTAAGAATCCGCCTGCCAATGCAGGGAACATGGGTTCGAGCCCTGGTCCGGGAAGATCCCACATGCCGCGGAGCAACTAAGCCCATGCGCCACAACTACTGAGCCTGCGCTCTAGAAGCCCGAGCCACAACTACTGAGCCCGCGTGCTGCAACTACTGAAGCCCATGCGCCTAGAGCCCGTGCTCCACAACAAGAGAAGCCACCACAATGAGAAGCCCATGCACCGCAACGAAAAGTAGCCCTAGCTCACCACAACTAGAGAAAGCCCGTGCGCAGCAACGAAGACCCAACGCAGCAAAAAAAAAAAAAAAAAAATTAACCTTCTTACTTATCTGCTGCAAACATTCTCTCCAATTTCTGCCTTTTTTGCTGTTTAAAATTCAGAAATTTTAATTTTTATATTCTTAATCTTTTATGCTGTAATTTTTTTCCAAGAGATTTTTTGTTTTTTTGGGTCTGCATATCATTTTTGCATTTAACTCTTTAGCTCCTTAAAATGTATTCTGGTAGGGAATTCCCTGGTGGTCCAGTTAGGACTCCGCACTTTCACTGCCCAGGGCCCAGCTTCAATTCCTGGTCGGGTAACTAAGATCCTGCAAGCCGCACAGCGCAGCCAAAAAAAAAAAAAGTATTCTGATAATGTTACAAAGTGAAGAGCTTACCTTTTTCCCCCTCAAATACTTAGCAAATCTTCCCAAACAATGCAGAAAACTCCAGCCCTTCCTCTAAGATTTGAGAACTTTCTTTACATACAAATTATAGAATTTTCCATTCCAATGATCCATCAGTAAATTCTTGAATCAGTATCACTGTATTTTTCAAATTCTTCTTGCTTAGTCTTGCTTATCTACTATACCAGATGAATTTTAAGATTATCCAAAAAGAAATTCCATTGGAATTTTTCCTAAAATTACACTTAACCAATAAATTACACTAGGAGGAACTGACTTTTTTTTTTTAATAAATTTATTTATTTTATTTTTATTTATTTTATTTTTGGCTGCGTTGGGTCTTCGTTGCTGCACGCAGGCTTTTTCTGGATGCGGCGAGCGGGGGCTACTCTTCGTTGCAGTGCGCGGGCTTCTCATTGTGGTGGCTTCTTTTGTTGGGAGCACGGGCTCTAGACGCACAGGCTTCAGTACTTGTGGCACATGGGCTCAGTAGTTGTGGCTTGCGGGCTCTAGAGCACAGGTTCAGTAGTTGTGGTGCATGGGCTTAGTTGCTCCACGGCACGTGGGATCTTCCTGGACCAGGGCTCGAACCCATGTTCCCTGCATTGGCAGGCGGATTCTTAACCATTGCGCCACCAGGGAAGCCGACGAACTGACATTTTAAAAATTAAGTCTCCCCAGCCAGGAACCTATTGTGATAGGTTTACCATTTATTCAAACTTTTATGATTTTCTTTCTAGTTTTGTTATTTCCTTCATCCTTATATTTCCATTAAGTTTATTTCTAGGTAAATATTTTATGCTTTCTGTCTCTAATATAAATGAAACCCCATCATATATACTAATTGGTTACTAATGATATGTAGGAAAGCCACTGATAATTATATAATCATTTTATGTTCACCCACCACTGAGCCCTCTTATCTACACCATTTCTTTTCTAATCAAAATTTTATCATTGGGCTTCCCTGGTGGCGCAGTGGTTGAGAATCTGCCTGCCGATGCAGGGGACACGGGTTCGAGCCCTGGTCTGGGAAGATCCCACATGCCGCGGAGCAACCAGGCCCGTGTGCCACAACTGCTGAGCCTGCGCGTCTGGAGCCGTGCTCCGCAACGAGAGGCCGCGACAGTGAGAGGCCCGTGCACCGCGATGGAGAGTGGCCCCCGCTCGCCACAACTGGAGAAAGCCCTCGCACAGAAACGAAGACCCAACACAGCCAAAAATAAATAAATAAATTTTAAAAAAAAATTTTATCATTGCTAATTTGACTAACAAGCAAAAGCAACCAATCAGGCACAATCTAAACCTCAAACCATCAACTAACCACTGTATCTTCTCTAAACAAGACCAAGTTCCTACTTCAAAAAACAAAAACTCCTTTCCACTGACTTTCAAGAGGGAAACAAGGAAGAGAGTGAGGTCAGAGTCAGCAAAAGCAGACTACTCTTTCTAGTAGCTTCACAATAATAAAAAAAGATACATGTACCAGCTCCAGTCAGCTGTATCTGGGATTACACTGATTTAAAATATTGCACTGGCTCTCTACTTTTCCTGAATTAGCATGACATGCAACATCCTCTGTGAGATGGTCTTTGCCATCTTTCCTTTCTTCTTTCCTATCACACCCTACTGAAAGTCTTGTGTTCCAGTCTTAAATGAGGTCCTCCCAAAATGCAAGTCTTTTATGTCTCTACAACTTTCCCTATACATGCTGCTCTCTCTGTATAAAATATCCTTATCAATCCCCTCAAGTCTGCTATAAATCTACGTTTTTTTAAGCTCAAATATCACCTTCAACTGGAAACCTTCCCTGAGCATCACAGGAAGAGCTAGGTGTTTCCTGCTCTGTGGGCTTAAAGCACCTCAACATACACTGCTATAATGTGGAAGGACAAAGCCTACCTTTCATTCAGGTTCATTTTCCTGGTATAAACGAAGGACCTAACATACATTAGCATTTCAAAAGGGCTGGCTAAATAAATTTCATAGCATTATCTTATTTATGTCAATAGACTTACTCTGACTTTGGGGGCAGCAGCTCGAAATTTCACATAAAATAATGTGAAGGCATTGTCTACATTAGGTACAGATGAAGGATCCTAAAGAAACATGGGGGAGGATAGGGAAGGAAGATAATTAGCGAACAAATAATTATTCAGAAAATATAACACAAACCATTTCATATGGCTACTGCTTGGCCTATATACCAAACAAAAGCTTACAGAGAGGAAGATTAAACACTGTTATTGCTACAAATGAGAAATAATTATGTGGAGCTGTCATCTCTCTCTATAATTAAAATTTATGCTGTTACATGAATTTTGGTGGTAAAAAGACTGAACTCAGATTCATACTCAGTCACATTCTGAGTGTAGGACTTTGGTCAAATTACTTAACCTCTCTGAGATTCAGTGCATCCATTAAATGGTGATAACACATACGCACAAAGGTTTTACACAGCTCAATTATAAAGCACTAACACATAGTAGGTACTAGTACTTATTAGGTATTAGTTTCCTAAAATAAAATTTTGCAAAATAGAAAAATTATATAGTCTGTTATGTCAGCTAAGAGCAACGTGAATGGTAAAATGCAATACAAAAATCAGTAGTTTTGAACTAAAAGCTCAAGATATTCCATATTCTTTAGAAAGTAAGCTGAAAAAATAAATTATCTTTAAGGTTTTATTTTCTTAGGAAAGAAATGTGATCAATGACAATCTGATCTAGCTCCACTCTTATTTTCTAACCTAACACGCTGCTAATTTTCCACCTAGCATCTACTAAAACCTGTAACTGATTAATTTGTCTTTTTCCTTCTTTACTGATTATTTCTCCTGAACATAAGCTCCATGAGGGCAGGGACCTTGTTAGCTCCTTTCACTATTGTACAGTTCTTAGTACAATGCCAAGCATTTAGAAGGCATTCAATAAAAATACATTTGCTAAATACAGAAAATTAAATTATCCATCATTTGTAAAGAAAGAAATTCAAATTATCTATCATATGTAATTCTACCACTCAGACAGAACCACTTTTATTATTTTGGTGTATTTCCTCCTAATATTTTCTTTAAAAAGATAGGAAAAGAAAAAGTTTAAGTGAGAAATAGTTTGAATCTTATTTTATTATTTATCATATAGTACTGAATATTTTTCACACTGTTATATATTCTTTGAAAATAAGACTGTGACAGACATATTTAATATGTCCTATTATCAATAAAATTGCAACGCATATTTATTTAACAAAAGGTAAAAAAAAAAAAAATTGGAGTTACTAGGTACTAATCTCAGACTAACATTATGGAAAATAAATGAATTAAAAAAACAAAAACAAAAAAACACCTCACCAGTTAACTTACCCTTTTTAATAATTGACTTGTGAGGTTCTGTAGTGTGTTCACAGTATATGTCTTCATGAGGTGCAAAGCTTTAGAAAGACACTGCTTAAACTTCAGTAAATATACAGGATAATCTTTAAAACTTGGCTGTAAAGGAAAGGGAAAGATTTACAAAGATGAAGCAAACTTTTAATGAAAACCAACCTGTCCTTTATGTAAAGCTATACAGAAAGTTCAAAAGAAGATCTTACGTAGACTGTAAGCTCCTTGAAGACAAATACTATGACTGTCTTGGTCATAGCCAAATTCCCTGTGCCTGGCACAAAGCAAGGGCTCAATAAATATTTGCAGTTTTTAGCAAAATATATTTTCAGTACCCCACAGACTTCAAGGCTAATATGTGAGGCCCAACTAAGAAAAGAATAGGAGTTGGGTGAAATAAATACAGCTATAAATCCTTGGAGGGCAGAAAGAGATGGTGATTAAACCAAAGGACTTGTCCTTTTATTTCCCCCCCTAAGTAATACTTTTTGTTTCCAAGGAAGTATCTAGCAAAACAGTAAGTCAACAGTCTAAAAATCACTAGTCCTTTTAGATGGGATAAAATTGTGTCAGCCAGCCCCTTTTTCTATTCCAAGGGTTGCTGCAGCAGCTGAAAGCACTTTTTACATCACTACTGACAATGACTAAGAATTTACTATAGTTTTTCTTCAAGTATATTACAGAAAGAAATAATTCGTTTACTGCATAAGAAGTGTTATAATAGGGATGTTAAGATTTCTTTAAAACATACAGAAATACCATGACTTACATGAGATGATATGTATGTAATACAATCATCTAACTTGGCCAGCATTGGTATAAATCCTTCACTATTCACAGACAGCGTGGGAGAATTCAATTTCTTTAAAGGAAAAAAAAATTTTTACATTTTAAGGGTCACCAAATATACTCAAATGCAGCCCATGTGTAACAATACAATAAAGAAAGGACAAATTAAAAAGAATATGGATTGAATTCAGTTTACTCCTAATGACCTTTAATGCGGCTCTTCATGAATTAGCAAACACTTTATATTCCATTGCACAATGTTATATTAAAATAATACATCATGTACCTAGATTTCCCACTTTCTAGTACTTTACAACATAAATTTTCCACTTTCAAACACTGGCGATCTTCTCAAGGTTAAAAGATTAACTAGCAATTATCATGTTCAGCAGTCATACTGAAAGTAAAATATAAGTAAACATATACAAGTAGTACTAATATAAGGTAATATATAATATAAACATGATATTTAATATTTAATATAATAGATAAAATGATAAATATTAAAATACATAAAACTATATAATATATATAAAATATAAGTAAAATGACCCAATTATTTCTTATCTTGATATACAAGTAGTTAGGCAATGATTTATATTTCCCATTGCATTCCACTGTTAACTGGCTACTGGTTTTATTTCTAACTCTTTAGTAAACTATAATAATTTAGATTAATTTAATAATTTTAATAACATGATTTATATGCAGTTATTATGATTAATTTATGAGCCAGAACACAGAGAAATATAATTTACACAGAAGTCTTTATTGTGACTACCTCTTTGGGATCCAAGAATCCGTTTTGAGGACTATACTTTTCCTCAAACTAAACATGAGATTAGTTTAAGAAATATTTTTTTTACTATTATAGAAGCACAACCACAGCAAGATTTAAAATGGAATATTTCTTCTTATAACCTTCACAGCTTACAAATATTATACTATAAGAGTTAACCAACAAAGAGATTTTAATAGCAAAAATACAATTTAAGAAGAACTATTATTTAAATCATATTTGGAAATCTGAACTGGTAATGGTATGTCCATCACTCACAAATAGGAATATCTTAACAACAAGCAAACTATTAAGCTAAAATATCAGTCAAGCCAATTTATAAGGTTAAAGATTATACTCAGAATGGGAAATATAAAGTAAAGCCACTAATTCTAGAAAAAATAAAAAACAATGCTTACTGTGTTAATAGTTTCCAATTCATTAAAATAGGAAAGCTTTTGTTGAATGTTTTCAGCCAGATCAACAAGCTCCGACTTGAATTTTTTAAAAGAGAAAAATCAATTATTATGAGAACATAAGAATCAACACTCCAGTCTCAAAATTACATCAAAGAGATTTATACTAGACATACAGGTTTATATTAGATATATGATTTCAGAATAATGCCCAAAGATTTCTGCAATCATGGGCTAAAATAAGCAATGATTATTACAGTAAATTACATATGATCTTTTTATAAAATAACAAATGATTACCTTTTTAAAAACATACAAAATATACATAGATAAAATTCTGAGATAAGTATAGTAACTTAAATATTCTATCTTTAAATCACAAGTTTAAGTGCAACCTAGATCTGTTCATCTTTTCATAAACCCCACCATTAGTATAATCACTATGCCTTGTTTGAAAAGTGTCAATAGGGAATTCCCTAATGGTCCAGTGGTTAGGGCTCGGCGCTTTCAGTGCCAGGGACTGGCTTCAATCCCTGGTCGGGAGCTAAGATCCCGCAAGCCGCGCAGCGCAGCCAAAAAAAAAAAGTGTCGCAAATGTGAATATACCCTCTTCACTCTGAAACTGTACTGAGACCTAACAGCTCAAAACATACGAAAGCTTGCCCGTGCCCCTGCTGACATAAGTTTAAAAGCAGGCTGTCAAAGTAATAATTTGCATGCTTAGCACAGGGCCATACAGAGAAGTATTCAAAATATACTTGGAGAAATAAAGGAAATTAGAATTAAATTGTATTCATCTATTTAAAAATAAAATATTAAACATAGTCACTGACACTCTCTCCTACTCCAAATTACCTGTTCTTTCAGGAGCTGTTCACAGGCTTCATGCAGGGTTCCTGTCTTATTGGACACAAAAAGATACTGTTTCTGCAATGATTCCAGATGCTGAAGAGCACTGTTGACATCATTCAATATAGCATCACACTGCTCCTGAAACCCAGACAAGTAATCCCTCATCTGTCTAGAAAACAGAACCAAAAGGGGATTGGCAATAATATTTTCCCCCAATAAGCATAGACAATAAACAACAAAGTCTCGTTTTCCCCCAAATGCTTGCATTTCAGAAGGAAAGTCTGACCTATTGACAAAAGTTTATTATATTCAGAAATATAGCAAAAACTATGTCACAAACTGTTTCAATACTTAAGAAGGAAAATGATTGAAACTATGGGCAATAAAAGGAATCAGCCTTCAAGCCATAAACTGGCTTTTCACATGTAGGGCAATAAATCATGGGCTCAACTTTCAAAGACTGGGACACCAGGTCCATCCCAAGGTAACAAGAAGGTCCATCCTTCAGGTCATGTCTGCCTTTGAGAGATGGTGTGATGTCATGGAAAGAATTTTGGACTTGGAATTGGAAGACCTGAGTCCAAGTCCCAGCTCTGCCCAAGTCTCCATGACATTAGGCAAGTATTTAATAGTTCCAGGCCTCAGTTTACTCATTTGTAAAATGGGAACAATAACACCTTTCCTTATAGAGCTGCTATGAAGATTAAATGGAATCATACATCAAAGAGCCTAACACAATGCCTAGCAATAGTAGTCACTTAATTAATGTTAAATGAATACAAATGTTCAACCCACAGTCCCCAAATCAGCTAGAAGCAGTACAGTCACTTCCCCCATGCCGTCAATATACACAAACAACATAGTTCACACCCAGCCTAGCTGGCCATCGCTGAAGTCTCTTGGGTCTCTCCCTCTAAAGAAAGGCAGCAAACACCTCTTAGAGTTCCTGACAAAACTCCCACTTGATTCCAAGCCTTTCTAGACTTATCTAAAATGAACCTCTGCCCCTCCTAAACTATTAATTACAATGTGACTTTTTTTTAAATCACACAACTTCCAATACCAGTTGGAATGACCCACATCCTTTCTAGCTATTCTTAAAGAAAATGTTGCTCTTCAAGTTTTCTTTGTACCTTAATTTTGTTTAAAGGCACAGATAACGAAATGCTTAAGATGATCTAAGAATTAGGACAGCCAACAAATATAAGAGCCACATACCTATATTTAGTTCCTTCATCCTGATCCATCTGAGTTTGTAGCTTTGCAAACCATGAGAAAAACTGGAAAAATAGGGTATTATGTTGTCAACAAAACTAAAACAGACAAAATGAAAAGTGGCTACATGCTAAACAGCAAGTCAAAAGGGTAGACACTAAGTCTTACTGTTTGGGTCTCAGACATTAATAGCTTTAAGCCAGGAGATGATAATTTAATTGCATGGTCAGTGTCTACATTCCAGGAAAAGCAATGTATCTTAAAAACACGAGCCATTTTCAGAGTTAAATAAGAAAAAGTATTAACACGATAATATGTAGAAATAAAGATTTCTTCCTAAGAAGTTAATGCCTACCTGCTAGTTTGCCAAATTTGAGTAGGTAACAGAGAGCTTCGGGTAAATATTAATGTTATCTAATAATAATTGTGAGAACATAAGCTCAGAAATAATATAAAGGAGTGGTTTAGAAACATAGCTTTTGCATCAGCTAAACCTGGGTTTGAATTCTGGTCTTACCATCAAGTTGTATACTTAAAATGAGTACATTTTATTGTATGTAAATTATAACAATGTATTAGATCTTTTTTTTAATTTAAAGAGAGATATGCAAGTGCAAATTTAATCCAGAAGATCTTTTTTTTTTTTTCCAAATAGTCCAAGTAAATTCACAGACATGGTGCAAGACTATCTTCTATAATTCTCAAATGGGATTCGAAGTCAAAGGTATGCTTTATTCTCTCAAGATACTACTCTTGCCAAGTACCTTGGCTTTCGTTTTCTGAACACTGATTGTGTGCTTGGCACACACTGCATTTACATGCATTATCTAATTTAATTCTCATAAAAGTCCTATGAGATAAGTATATAATTATCTTTGTTTTACACATTAGGAAACAAGAGACCTGAGAAGATAAGTAATTTGCCTAAGCTCACAAGGATGGTAAGTGATAGAGGTGACCTTCAGATCCAGGTTAGTCTAACTCAAGAGCTAGAGCTGTTCATCACTTTGCAGCACTGCCTCTCTTGACTTAGTGCAGAGGTCCCCAACCTTTTTGGCACCAGGGCCCGGTTTCATGGAAGACAATTTTTCCATGGACCTGGTGGGGGGCAGGGGGAGATGGTTTCGGGATGATTCAAGTGCATTACATTTACTGTGCACTTTATTTCTATTACTATTACACTGTAACATATAATGCAATAATTATACAACTCACCATAATGCTGACAGGAGGCGGAGCTCAGGCGGTAACGCGAGCGATGGGGAGCAGCTGTAAATACAGATGAAGCTTCGCTCGCCCGCCGCTCACTTCCTGCTGTGCAGCCTGGTTCCTAACAGGTCACGGACCACTACCGGTCCGTGGCCCGGGGGTTGGGGACCCCTGACTTAGTGTATATGCAATTCAGCACATTTGCTTTATGTTTCACTTGGTAAATGCCTTTTTTAATTGAAGTATGGTTGATTTACAGTGTTGTGTTAGTTTCAGGTGCATGGCGAAGTGATTCAGTTTTATGTGTGTGTGTGTGTATCTGTTCTTTTTCAGATTCTTTTCCCTTATAGGTCATTACAAAATATTGAGTATAGTTCTCTGTGCTGTACGGGAGGTCCTTCCTCAGCTTTGATTCTTAAGAGGACAGAAAGATGAGACAGAGGAAGCAGCAGAAGAAACTACTGTACATTTACGTTTATAGTTGGGAATAAGCAAAAACCAAGAGATTTCACATGCTAAATATCAGAAAAATAACTATAAGCGTTCGTCTAAAGAGCATATTGAGGTTTTTAAGAAAGAAATTACCTAGCAACAAGCAGTGAGGGGTGCCGCTGGGGGGTCTGCATGTGTGCATGTGTCCATGCACATGCATGTTGGGGGACACATTAACACACATACTGGGAGGAGGTCTAAAGGGCATAAAATATCAAAACCTTAATAAATATAATAGTCTATCCAAACTTGGAATAGCATATTTTTATCTGTACTGCAAATAAAACTGGGCAACAGGTTCATTTAAAACACTTAAGAAATAACCACAACTAACACAAAATCAAAGTGTTCTAGAAAGAGACACAGCTTTGGGAAAGATCACTGGTGTTCTCCTTACTTGGTGCCAAGTAATATATCTTTCTTTCTCCAGCCCCCCCCCCAAAAAAAAGATGTTCTAGAAAGACTTTATTTTAACTACAGTTTCAAATGTTCAGAACTTTTAATTAGGACCTCTGTCTTGAGACATTTAAAACAATCAAATATCCTTAGAAATAATGCTGCCATTCACCTGCTGTGCAGTTTCAATTCTTTCTTCTTCCATTTCTAAGGAGGTGAATCCCTTCAAGAGAATGTCTTCTGTAGATTCAGGCACTATTGAAGCCTGTGCAATGGGTAGCGACTGGGATGTTAAATTGCACAAGTCTTCAATTGGGAGCTTGAAAAAAAAAGAGCCACAAAGATATTCAAATAACTCGAAAATTCTCTAAACTTAACTCAACATTGGTATTCCATCTCAGGTGTTTTGAAACAGAAAGAAATGTTTTCTGTTAAATCATCTGATGTTAACAAGTGCCATATAATACTAACACTTATAACTAGGTTCTCTCTATATTAAATGCTGGTCTCAAAATATAAACATGACACCAATATCCAACCATTTGCAAAGTATGGTTTTTGAGTTACCTTTTGAAAACTGGTGGTCAATCTGTACTAATCCACACACCTTTTCCTACTGGAACCTCCTGTGACCTAGCGCCAGTCAAAGGCAAAACCTGCGCGCTGATGAAAGTAGCCAGCCCTCTCCATTATCAACACACAAGCCTCACCTCATTCATACGAACCAACAGAAAACAAATCGTACCCAAGAATCAACTACCAACAACTATATCCCCTTCTACTATTTCTACACTGCTGCCACACTTCACCCACATCTTCTTGCTGACAAATTCTGAAATTACAACTGAAAAGAAAGAATTTCAGAATTTCCCATCAGCTTCAGAAAAGCCTCACCTTGACGCCATCAGACCTACAATACTGTCTAGTTTGCCACTACTAAAGATATTACAGGTGTTGATTTACCTAGGGTCATACAGACAAGCTGTTTTTGGACCTAAAAGAAAGGGAGTGTGAATGCTGGGGAAGGTAAAAGGGTGGAATTATTTCGTTTCAATCCCAGTTTCTGCCCTTAAGGCACGACATCTAAGGTCCAGCAATAAAGGACCTTAATCCAAGGCCTTAGGAAACTGCCTCCTGTCTATTTTTTTTTTTTTCACACACACACACACTGTATTTTATTTTTACAAGAGATAAATAGACTGACACCAAGCATTGTACATGGATGACCACAACAAAAGCAACAATGATTGCAACTCCTGTCTATTTTTCTAGACAGAAATTTCAGCTGAAGACAGTATTTTCTCTTCAAAGCTAAAATAAAGTAAGCTAGATGCAAAATGCACCATCATTAATTTAGAAATACAACCCTTTAAATATGGGGGGAGGGAATTCCCTGGCAGTCCAGTGGTTAGGAGTCAGCGCTTTCACTGACTGTGGAACCTGGCTGTGGGCCCAGGTTCGATCCCTGGTCTGGGAACTAAGATCCTGAGAGCAGTGCAGCATCAAAAAGAAAGAGAGAGGGGACTTCCCTGGTGGTGAAGTGGTTGGGAGTCCGCCTGCCGATGCTGGGGACACAGGTTTGAGCCCTGGTCCGGGAAGATCCCACATGGCGCAGAGCAACTAAGCCCATGCGCCACAACTTCTGAGCCTGCGCTCTAGAGCCCGCGAGCCACAACTACTGAGGCCGTGTGCCTGGAGCCCATGCTCTGCAGTGGGAGAGGCCAGCGCAACGAGAAGCCCGTGCACCACAATGAGAAGCCCGCGCACTGCAATGAGAAGCCCGCGCGCCGCAACTAGGGAGGGCCCGCGCACAGTAACAAAGACCCAACACAGCCAAAAATAAATAAATAAATAATAAAATAAATTTAAAAAAAAAAAGAAAGAGAGAGAGAGAAAGAGAGGGAGAGAGAGAGAAAGGAAGGAAGGAGGGGGAAGAGAGAGAGAGGAAGGGAGGGAGGGAGGAAGAAAGGAAGGAAGGAAGGAAGGGAGGAGGGAAGGAAGGGAGTTTGGTACCTGGGTTCAAGCGGGGTTGCACCTCCGGGCACGGGAGAGCACATTACAGTGCGGCCTGGTGTGAACCCTGCTCCTGCTCACGTAAGCAGCTGTGTTACAACGGGCAAATTACTTAATGCTTCCAAATCTCTATTTCTTCTCTGTAAAATAGGAATTACATTATCCGTATCATGAGGCCATTGTGAAATGAAGAAAACACAGGTGTAAGGAAACAGGCCCCTTGGACCACTGGGAAGCTGCAGACAGAAAAAAAGTGTTCAGAAAGGTCCTCAATCTGCTTTCTCCCCACAGATGAGTCTGACTCAAGAGGAGCCAGGAGGGTCCTGGATGTACGGAGATATGTCTTACTAAGGGCATCACTTGTTCAATATAAACTCTTCCTGAATGGTGACGCAATCCCTGAACAGAAAAGGACTGTTGGGCAGGAAGAATTAAGTTTCTGAAAGCTGGTGAGAATCTATCTTGACTCTAACGTGTCACCAGCAACTGTGTGCTGCCACCAGAGGTTCTGAGGACAGAGGAAGCCGAGCTGAGCTAAGCCTACCGGCTCATGCTCTGTGCAACCATTCCAGTTACCAACAACAGGCTGTCTCCTCGGAGACAATGCTACATGTATTTAGCATAATGCCTGCCATATAATAAACACAATCAACCGGAGCCGCTTCTATTTATCATATTATTATTATTCTTCCTACTTATTAGTAGTAACAAAGTAAATTTATTTCTTTTAATTTATTTATTTTTATTGAAGTATAGTTGATTTACAATGTTGTGTTAGTTTCTTGTGTACAGCAAAGTGATTCAGAAATATGTGTGTGTATATATATATATATTCTTTTTCAGATTCTTTTCCATTATAGGTTATTACAAGATATTGAATATAGTTCCCTGTGCTATACAGTAAATCCTTGTTGTTTATCTATTTTATATATAGTAGTTTGTACCTATTAATCCCAAACTCCTTATTTATCCCTCCCCCACTTTCCCCTTTGGTAACCATAAGTTTGTTTTCTATGTCTGTGACTCTGTTTCTGTTTTATAAATAAGTATTTGTACCACTTTTTAGATTCCACATATAAGTGATATCATATGATATTTCTCTTTCTCTGTCTGACTGACTTAGTATTGTAATCTCTAGGTCCATCCATGTTGCTGCAAATGGCATTATTTTATTCTTCTCATGGCTGAGTAATATTGCATTGTATATATGCCACATCTTCTTTATCTATTCATCTGTCAGTGGACACTTAGGTTTCTTCCATGTCTTGGCTATTGTAAATAGTGCTGCTCTGAACGCTGGGATGCATGTATCTTTTCAAAGTAGAGTTTTCTCCTGATACATACATGCCCAGGAGTGGGATTGTTGGATCAAATGGTAACTCTATTTTTAGTCTTTTAAGGAACCCCCATACTGTTTTGCATAGTGTCTGCACCAATTTACATTCCCATCAACAGTGTAGGAGGGTTCCCTTTTTACAGTAAGTAAATTTACAAATCAGAATCTATACTGCTTCTTGGGAACAGAATCGTCTAAGTTACCTTTACAAAATTATAGTTTATTAGTAGTAAAATTTAGTTATATATGAACAGATCATGACAAAATTCAAACACATAATTCTATCAGCACTGTTTACACAATACCTAAGGAGGAAAAGGGATACCTAGGGAGGAAAAGGGAGAGAGACATGGATCAGGTGCAGATTTGAAAAATATACCAGAAAGCACATGGAGGCTAGGCTAAAAGAATGCTAGACAGAGTGTTGCTTGCACCCTAATAAGAAAAAGACAAATAATCTACAAAATCAGGTTCTTGAAGCCATCAGAGAGTTGAGGTTCCAGAGTAACCAAGTAGCTTAAAATCTAGAAAAAGATGGGTATCTCCAGGCAGAGACAGAGTGAGAGCACGGGCTTACCGTGGCAGATTATGGAAAAATAGATGACAAATGCCACACAAGTAGGTAAGAATTAGGCTAAAATTTCTTTCAAATTACTAAATGCTAGAGGATGGGTGAGTACAGAATGCTTGGAAGTCACAGACACAAGGGGAGTTTGCACCCACTCACGTGGTCTTCACAGACCTCCACCAGGTGCTCACGAGAAAGAATGAGGACTGGTGGTGCAGGCTTAGAAGAGGAGGGGCCTGGGGAAAGTGGGGCACAAAGCCCCATCCACACCCTTCTACCCAGTGGAACAAAATCTTAAGACACTGAAAAAAGGGCAGCAAGCCCTATCAACCCTAGGGCACAGAGGAGAACACACTACAGCCGGGGAAAGGGAAAAGAAAACAACCACTACCCCTGGAGGAGAGGCAGGAAAGAACCCAAGACCCAGAACATCAGAGGTCTCCTACTGCCAGAGGAGGGCAGAGTCAGTAAGAAACTCCACCCCTGAGTCCCAGGGGCAAAAGGCCTGCCTAAGACTGAGACTGGACACTGACGACAGAAAACGCCCACCTACCACCACCAGGCTATAGAGCGCCAGCAATGCTCTCCTGTGCGAGGGACAAGAGCACAGACACCCTCTGAGACACAGGCGCACAGCACACCAAAAGCTGAGGGTTGAGAAGGAAGGTTAAGAAGACCCTGCAGCAGCCCAGCCCCAATGCTAGGCAAAAAGTAATGAAAGAGAAGTTTGAAGCCAGTGGTAAACTAAAGGCAACCAGAACAAAAACAAAACCCAAACCTAGCCCACTAACCCAAACCTCCACACTAACGACCTAACAGAGTAAGTGTATTCATTTCCAGGCATTCACGCTATTTCCCTCATTCTCAAATGTCCTGCATACAATGTACAGTATTCGACCAAAAGTTACATTAAACAGCAAGGAAAAAAACCCAGCTCATTGTCAAGAAACGAAGCACTCAACAGAGACAGACTCAAGAGATGATCTGGATATTGGAACTATAAAATAAGGAATTTAAAATAACTGCGACTAATATGTCAAAGGCTCTGGTATGAAATATAAATAAAATGAATGAACAGACGCAGAAGTTCAGCAGAAAAATAAAAACTATACATGTCCAACAGAAATGATGGAAATAACCATTACTGTAACAGATGAAAATACCTGCAATAGACTCATCGGTACACTCAACACAGCTAAGGAAAGAATCAGTGAACTTGAAGATAGGTCAATAAAAATCAGCCAAAATTAAACATAAAGAAGAAACAGAGTGGACAAATAAAAACTGAACACAACATCCAAGAACTGTGGGATGGTATCAAATGATCTAATATATGTGTAATCTGAATCTCAAAATAAGGAGAGAAAGAGAGAACAGGGTAGAAGAAATATTTAAAGAGATAACAGTTGAGAATTTTCCGAAAATAATGGAAGACACAAAGCTACAGTTCTGAGCTCAGAAAATCCCAGGCAGAATGCACATGCATGTGTGCGTGAGCACACACACACACACACACACACACACACCACCCCTAGACACATCACATTCAAACTCAGAAAGAAAATCAAAAGTCATAGAGAAAAACTTAAGGCAGTCAGAGAGAAAAAGATACATTATATACAGGGGAACAAAAATAAGAATTAAAGCAGACTTATCAGAAATCATGCAAATCAGGGGACTTCCCTGGTGGTCCAGTGGGTAAGACTCCAAGCTCCCAATGCAGGGGGCCTGGGTTCGATCCCTGGTCGGGGAACTAAATCCCACATGCATGCCGCAACTAAGAGTTCACATACCACAACCAAGAAGCCCGCATACCACAACTAAGACCTGGCACAGCCAAAATAAATAATTTTTTTTTTTTAAAGCTGCTTTTTAAAAGCTTATGAGGGAGTTCCCTGGTGGTCTAGTGGTTAGGACTCGGCGCTTTCACTGCCATGGCCTGGGTTTAATTCCTGGTCAGAGAAATGAGATCCTGCAAGCCACGCAGCGTAGCCAGAATAAAAAAAAAAAATTTTTTTAAATAAAATCTTATGAGAAGATGCCCCCATTAGGTACATTTGCCCAGCTATCTTCTTTTCTCAAAGCACCTGGAATAGAATGGCAAATCAAGAAGGCTGTGTTGCAGGGAGATCAGATCGGTGCTTTGTGACCACCTAGAGGGGTGGGATAGGGAGGGTGGGAGGGAGACGCAAGAGGGAGGGGATATGGGGATATATGTATACATATAGCTGATTCACTTTGTTATACAGCAGAAACTAACACACCATTGTAAAGCAATTATACTCCAATAAAGATGTTTAAAAAATAAAATAAAATAAAATAAATGGTAGAACTGTTAAAAAAAAAAAAGGGTGTGCTGGTGTCACAAACTTTCCTGTTCTGACTACTCTTTCACTCCTGAAGAGGAGATGCTGACCGAATGCCTCTGGCTTACTCGCACTGTCCTGGCTTCCAGATGGAGCAGACATTTACCACCAGAGAGAGAAGAGCACAGACCTAGGCTCCTGGTTGGTCCTGGATAGCTACTGTCCAGCTTACACAAATGGGGACACTAACATATTAAATACTAATTACAATAAACTATCGAGCCTTGCCTGACCAGCTGAGCAGCTCCAGGAAAAAACAAGCAAATATACCTTTCTCTCCCAAACTTTACTTCTTGCACAGTTCTGGGTTGGAGAAAATCACTTTTGTAATCAACCTAATAAATTCATTCCCTAAATGAAACCTGATGTTACCTACTCTGGAGCAAATCATTGAAGAGGTATAGATGGAGTTTCAAAACCTTCCTCCAGGCACTTAACCTCTTCTTTTCTTACCTTTGGTCTGAGTGACACCTACAGAGTACCAGCTCAGGATCATAACATTCTAATCTATTCGTTTAAGGTAATAATCATTTGGGGAGAAAAGCACATGAATAATATAATACTGGCAGGTAGCTTGCTGTGTGCACTTTATATACTTGATTTAGTTCTCATAACTCCCTGTGAGGCAAGTACTATTATAATCCCCATTTTATAAAGAAGAAAACAGGCTCAGAGAAGTTAAGTATCATGTCTAAGGCCACACAAACTTCAGGAAAACAACAACCGTAACAGTAAATTACAGGTAAATTTCAGGGTAAATTATCTCAGCATTTTATCGGGAATTACTAAACTCAGCAGAAAGAAAAAGGCCCTCACTACTAAAAAATTTGCCCTGGCTACAAGAAACCAGTCTACCTAATATTCTACTGCAAATTTTCTTATCTAACACCAAATAAAAGGGTATATAAGACTAGTTCTCCTAAATAAAAAGGAAAGCTATAAACAGCTTCATGATATTTGCTGAGACTTAGCTGGCCTCTTGCTATTCAACTAACTTGCCCAGTTCCAGTTGTCCAGGATGTAATTTATCTCCTGAAAATTGTGAAACGCTACAGAAAATCCTTTACAGGTTTTTATTTTGGTTGGACAAAATAAAAATTGAGGCATTCTTTCTCAGCGCCAGTGTTAAAAGAGTGGTAACAGGGATAAAAAATTCAGTTCCAAAGTCTTCCCACCAGACATATAAAGGAAAAAGAGGGCTGTCGAAAGCTGAAGAGCAATGAGAAATTCCCCCTCAAAGATTCCAGGATGGGTAAATAACAGGCTGGTATTTCATTCTCACAGCAGTCCAATGCCAAGGTTGCATGTACCAGAAGACCCTCACTGAACCCTTGAACTTGTCAAGCTCATCCCCTACCCAGGGCTTTGCAATGCTTTTTCCTCCAGCTGGAAGGTTATTTCTCTAGTCTTTGCAAGACCGGCTTCTTGTTTTCCATCATGAGTTCTCTCCTTAGGCGGTTACTTTCTTAGAAAGGCCTTCCCTCTTTATCTAAAAGGGCACACCTCATTCCTTGGTGTCATACCATCCTGTTTGATTTTCCTTATATCATGGACGACTGTCTGAATTTACCTTCTTTGTTCTTTTTCACATGCTCATAATCACCGTAATTATGTCAGCTCCATGAGGCTAGGGATCTTGTTTTTCTTATCTTTCCGTCCCCCCATTCCTAGCCCCAGGTAGGCACATAATATATGTTAAATGACTGCATGGGGCTAATGGTAGGTATTATGTTGCATAAATATCAAATAACGGGGTGAAAATGAAGAGATTCCATTTACTTCACTCCAAACCCTTTCCTTCATGCTCAGTGGGAATAATAATATTTTATGACCCAAGACATTAAAAACAAAATGGGTCACTTTTCTTATGGAGTACATTCACCACAGGTACTGTGATGTCGAAGCATCCTGCTTTGGTGGGAGGCCAAATCAATTATAAACAGACTGAAATATTTATAGAGCAAACAATTTCTATTGCCCAGAGCATAAAAGACTCCGATAGCCATGCCAAAACAAATTTCCAACTGCTTCCTCATTTATTTCAAACACACTTCCAGCACAGAATCCTAGAGGTGGACAGAGAAACCCAAGAAAAAACACCTGTACTTTACGGCAGAGTGTGCAACGGCGAAAAGTGGCGAGAACTTTCAAACCAAAGTTCTTAACCTCTGAAGCGTTAGGGCAGAAAAAGTTTAAGTCTCTAAACTCAGTCTGCCTTTGGACACAACCGCGTAAAAAGAATGCTTCCAACATCACAAGTAACCATCAGCACTAATAAAATAATAACCGCCTAAACCTAGCCCTCAAAACTAGAAAAAGTTTGTCAAACATCTGACTACTCATAAAATGTACTTCTTGCTATTATAACTAATTGAATTGAATCACACAAGCAGTAATAGGGATAAAATTCCAATGGCAATTAGGATTAAAAACGTTGACACTAAAACCGACAACCAGCATTATCTAATAATGTACTGACCCAGCTTTCAAATAAAAATTTTTATTGCTTTGCTATAAGTCAAATATAAATCGGATCTCCCACAACCCGCACTCGATCGAGAGCTCATTGCTCAATGTGCGATCAATGAAGCTGTCACCCGGGATCAACTTTGGTCTCCCCAAGTGCCCCTATGGAAAAAGGAAGCTGGGCTATTCATTAAAGTGGTAAACAAATACCAACAGGAGGCTGTCCTGAAGCAAAGCACTTCGGGTTCAGTGCCTTCTCCTTCCGGGAGAGAGTGGGCAGCAGGACTATGCCTCGCTGACACCAGGGACACCGGGGCAAGATGCCCAGGGCAAGGCTCCCGGACAACCGCCCCACGCCGCAGGGGGCGGGCTTGGTGCCGGCGGCCAGCAGCCGCTGGACGCCCCCGCAGCCGTCCCCACGCCGGAGGGGAGAGTCGGCGGTCCGGGACAACGTGAGGCCTGACAGCCCGGGAAGGTGAGGGGCCTCTCCCACCGGAGCCGACACTGTGATCGGAGAGGAGAGGAGAGACCCTGGACGGGTCTGCAAGGTCGGGGTCCGCCGGCGCGCCCGCGGAATAGCCCAGCCCAGCTCCCGCCCGTCACCTCACCTCGGCGGGCACGGGCAGGTCCTCGGCCGCCGCCTTCAACTCCAGCACCGAGTCCGTCTGCCGGTCGGTCAGCGGCGCCGTCGTGTCCAGTCTCCCATCCCAAAGAGCCAGCTTCTCCCGAGCGTCCCGCTCCGCCGCCGCCTCCGGCTGCAGTAGCAGCGCCGCCTCCGCCATCGCCGCCGCCCCAGCGGCCCGCAGCAGCAGCGCGGAGGTGGGAACCCCGACAGAGAGATGTCCGGGCCACTTCCGGGAGAGCCGGGGCTTCCAGCACGGCACCGGCGGCGGGGCGGGGCGGGGCGAGCCGGAATACCCTGACCCCGGAAACGCTTCCCCCCGCGTGGGCGGGACTTAGGCCAGGACCGACGTGGCTTTAAACGGGGTACAAGTATTTCCGGTTGGGATGTAGACGGAGAGGGCGAAGGATATAGGCCTTAACGGAAATAGACATGCCCCTACCAGAAGTCCCTTCCTCAACATCAATAACTTTATTGTTAATGTTGTTACTGACAACTGTGCTCAGTGACCCTGCCGGTAGGGGCCTTCGTGAGCCCCGGCATCTACTGCCTCTTTCTGCTCACAGCCTGGTAGTCTGGGTTAGGTGTGTGGACTGATTTCCGTGTTGACATGTTGCCAGTTTTCACAACTTTTCCAACATCCAATAATTCCGCTGTTAGAAACCTAATTTATGAAAACACATAAAAACTCAAAGATTTATGTATATCAGACATCATAAATAGTATCAAATAACCACCTGAACGTCCAACATTGAAGAACTGGATCAATAATTCATGGCACAGACGTGTAATTGGAATACTGTTTTGCCATTTAAATCATGTTGTAGCTTTCAGCAACAAAATAAATAATGATTGTATTGGGTCATAACCTGTAGAATAGAATAAATACCCATGAGTCCATACTGATATAAATAAATGACTGAATAAATAAATAGGGGAGAAGAGACAACTCCACCTTACTGAAGAATTCCAATCAATAAATGTAGAAAGAATGAGGGGAAAGAAATCATTAAGGATACTACAGTAATGATTATAGCAGGCAAAATCTAAGGATGGATGCTAAAATTAGTGGGTGAAAGTCTGAGGAGAAACAGAAATTTGCATGGTATCTCTCCAAGATATTTATTAATGGGGGGGAGGGGAGGGTGGCTGTTAACTTTACAGTGGAGAAACCTGGAAGACATCCCCCTTAACCAAATGAACAAGGTCAACATCATCACCATGAAACTCCTCATATGATATATCAAGAACACAATATTTCTTTTGTGATATTCTTGCCAGAAATGCAAAACCACATTCTAATTATGAGAAAACATCAAACAAATTCAAATTGATGGACATCCTACAAAACAATTCACCAGTACTCTTCAAAAGTGTCAAAGTCAAAAAAAAAAAGTGTCAAAGTCATAAAAGATGAGGAAAGACCGAGAAAATGTTACATTTTGGGGATGAGGGAGACATGACAAGTAGATGCAATGTGGGAGCCTGGATTGGATCTTGGGACAGAAAAGGGAGAACTATAGAATAAAATATAGATATCCAAATAAGGTCTACAGTTTAGACGATAGTAGTGTACCAAAGTTAATTTCCCAGTTTTGATTGTTGTACATGATATAGTTATGTAAGATGATAACATAAAGGGAAGCTGGATGAAGGGCACATCTGAATTCTGTAATACTTTTACAGCTTTTCTAAAGTCTAAAATTATCTCAAAGTCAAGAGTTAAAATCCTCATGTTGTAGAAAATATTTATCTCCTTGGAGAAATGATATAATTAAGAAGAATGAAACAGTGTATCATCCTACTGACCAAAGGAAACACTTTCAAAATATTCACAGATTGTTAGAATTACTACTAATTCTTTTTTTTTCAATGAGTTTTGCATCTAAGCATAAGGGTGTTTGTTTGTTTGTTTGAATTAGTATACCTAAAACACTTTCTCCTTTTCAGGCCAGGCTGATTCCAAAAATCTCAGAAATAAAGTTTATCCTGTTGAGTTTTGTGATAATTCTTCACCAAACATCATACTTCAATGGCCAAATATAAGCATCTTCTCTCACAAATGTGCTTCTACTGCAGATTTTCCTAAACCTATAATCATGCTACTTTCTTCTAAACATTATGTTTAATTCCTTAAAATATTTTTACCAACTGGTGATTCATGATGCTAAAGGGATGCAGTGCAGGTCATGGTACTCACAGAAAAGATTTGGGACAAGGCTGAATGTCTAATCAGCTGCTGTGAGGACAAATGAGGGGAGAGAAGGGTAGATATTCAACACAATGATGCCTGGACTATTCCTGAATTGAAGAACTGGAGCTAAGAGAGGACAGCAAAGGTCCAGCAGTCACCAGCTGGCCCTGCATGGTGAGGGAGAGACAAGAGCAATGAAACAGTAACTGCAGTGTTCGTGGGGTGTTTTCACTGCAGAACACTAGCATAGAAGTATATACATTTAAACAATGCACTGGTTGCTCAAAATACAGTGGAAAGTGTAGTATACAATATGCTGAACTCTGCTTCAGATTCTAGGGCCCTTTTCTGTATGGACAAATATTATCTAGTGTGCCCCATCCCCAGAAGAAGTACAAATTTCCTATAATGGATCCACTTTTATACTCTGTATTACAAGTCAAATTTCTTCGTGTTTCCAGCTGGTGATTAGCTTATTCCCAGAAGCACTAGATGTCATGACAAATACAACTGCAGCTTTAATTTTCTACTGTCATTTTTTTTTTGACCGCACCTCACGGCTTGCAGGATTCTCAGTTCCCCGACCAGGGATTGAACCCGGGTCACGGTGGTGAAAGCGCCAAATTCTAACCACTAGACTACCAGGGAACTAACTTCCTCTACTGTAATTTTTAACAATATTATTTATTTGATTCAAGTATTGATAAGTGTTCCCATAAAAATGTTCAAGTTGATATAGTAAACACTCATATAGCATGTATCTGTACATATGCATGTACATATAAAGCACACAGGTATTCATATCGTGTGTGCATGAAAGAGAGAGAGAGAGAAATGAGAAGACAGGATTGCATAGGCTATCTCGGGAAAAGGACAAAGATGAGGTCAGAGGAGTCTCATCCCCAAGTGATCAAAGTCCCATATCACAGTAGATGACATTTTGTTTGTAAGGTGTTATTCAGATTTCCCTTTTGATCTCTCTTTTTTTAAAATTTATTTTATTTATTTATTTATGGCTGTGTTGGGTCTTCGTTTCTGTGCGAGGGCTTTCTCTAGTTGCGGCAAGTGGGGGCCACTCTTCATCGCGGCGCGCGGGCCTCTCACTATCGCAGCCTCTCTTGTTGAGGAGCATAGGCTCTAGAGCGCAGGCTCAGTAGTTGTGGCTCACGGACCTAGTTGCTCCGCGGTATGTGGGATCTTCCCAGACCAGGGCTCGAACCCGTGTGCCCTGCATTGGCAGGCAGATTCTCAACCACTGTGCCACCAGGGAAGCCCCCTTTTGATCTCTTGATTGAAACCCTGTGAGTAAGAAGGTTATTCTCCCATTTAGATTTAAGCAAATAAAACACAGGATGATGAAGGGAGACATCAGACATTTGGGAAGGTGAAGGAAAAGACCACTTTTCTACACTCTTTCTAGAGGGAAACTTGCCAACACCTATCAAAACACAGGCTAGAGAAATTGAGTGAGAGACGATAGCTCTTTGATCCAGCAATTCTATATCTGAGAATCTATCCTGGAGAAATTCTTACATATTAAAAAAAAAAAAAAAGTAGTACATGCACAGGATAGTTTGCAATAGAGAAAAAGTGGACACCTAACCTAAAACCTAAATGTTTTTCAATGGGGAAATGGTTTAGTTCCTATTATTTATTGCTACCTAACAAACTAACCCCAAAATCATGCCCTAAATGAACCACCACTTTGTTCTTATCTTTCATAATCTTGCAGGTCAGGAATTTCTAGAGGGCACATCAGAAAAGACTCCTCCCTGCTCACCATGTCTGGAGCCACAGCTGGGGAAACACAAATGGCTGCAGGCTGGACAGCTGGGGTCTGGCTGTGCATCTCTGCATCCTCGTGAAGTCTCAGAGCTGGTCCACCGGGTCTCTCCATGTGGTCTCTCAAGTGTGAAGACCTCAGAGTATTTGGATGTGGCTCAGGGCTGGAAGAGATTGTTCCCACTTCTTCTGCCCTTGCATCAGAAGTCACAGAAGGTCATTTCTGCTGCACTCCACCAAGCGAGTCACTATAGTCAGGCCAGATTCAAGGGGAAGGATTGACTCCACTTCTTAATGGGGGGAGTAGTTAAGAATGGGCAGCATTTTTTTTTTTTAGGCTGCGCTGCCTGGATTGCACGATCTTAGTTCCCCGATGAGGGACTGAACCTGCGCCCTCAGCAGTGAAAGTACGGAGTCCCCATCGCTGGACCACCAGGGAATTCCCTAATTTGTGTTTTAATGTTCCATTAAGAATGCATAATGTTCTACAGCATATGTGCAACTATTATTGCAGACCTGTCATAAAGAAACAGAGAAAGTTTGCTTGTGGGATATATTAAAAAATATATCTTGTGAGGATAGATAATCTTGCAATGGTTTGAGGAGCCTTTCAGAAAAGGGTAGAGGAAAGGAGCTTTCCTGACAGGGATTTGTGACCATCTGCCGACATTAACATGAGCGTAAACATCACAGGAGCCTGGAAACTGAGCAACAGCTGGGCCAACTGTAGAGGAAAGAAAGGAAAGCTAGAGGCACGGAGGACTTCAGGATATTGACCAAGTGTTGGAAACCACTCCACTGGCCTCTGCTGGTATTAATTTCCCACGTGGTGCTCATTCAGCTTGCGACCCCCTGCCAGGAACCAGAAGGTTACACTTGCAGAACATGTAAGTGAATATGTACTAGCAGTAAATCTAAGATAAACAAACCCTGACACAAGGTCTGAAGTGGTTCTCTCCTCCTCCCAAAGTAGGTCCCTTCCTTCTCCTCTTGGCTGGGATGAAGGGAGGGGAGTATTTGTCACCTTTGGAGGTCTCCTCTGGGTGAAGACAGGGTTTCCAGGCTTCTGTTTTAAAAATAACAGCCTGGTATGTGAGGGGTGTTTTGTTTGTTTTTGATGAATCAAAACAACCAAAAAGCAAAAACATCTCTCTTCTCTTTCAAATTAAATAACTTTCATGATTATGTCATGGCATAATGGGCATTCACCCGGAATAACCTAGATCCTGCATTTTAAAATTTTCATTTGCAGATTTTTATCAGGTGTGGCTGGCATTTTGTTGAATCCAACCGACAGCTTTAAACAGGGGAAGAAGGAAAAAAAAATGTTTTGAACTTTCTCCTTCCTTTTTTCTCACCTCCTTACTGGGATGTGAGCTTGCTAAAGAACAAATGTGGGTGAGCCTCAGGGCCAGGGTTGCCATAGTTTCTATAGTCCTAGGTCCTGGCCTCCCTCCCCTCGCCCTTCCCCAAGTGTGAGCATTTGTGGTTGGCGGCTCCGGGCGGGCGCCAGGTGCTAGCGGGCTTGTGGCCAGCTCACCCCAACACCGCGACAGCCCCGCAGAGCCCCGGTCCTTTCCGGGCCGGAGCTGCGACTCGGGCCCTGCCTACCTGGTAACAGGCTGCTTGGGGTCACTCCCGTCCCTGCCGCAGAAGGCAGACCCCAGGCAGCCATGACCCAGCTCCCCGCTGGAGAACGCAGACAGCAGTCAGCACCCTGGCCTAGGGCCTCTTTGGTTTATTCGTTCCACAAGCGATGGCTGGGCTGAATCGTTCATATCCACGAGGCCGGCCCCAGGGTCAGCGGTCCAGGGTGCTCACCAGCCTTTGCCTGTCCCCGTGTTGTTGCTGACAACAGTGTTTAACAGCCCGGCCCCCGAGCCCAACCACCCAAGGGTGCACCCTGATTACCTTCCCCAGGTGAACACGGGCAACTAGACACTCTGTGCCTCAGTGTCCTGATGTAAAAATGTGTACTGAATAAAATAACAAAAGTACTTGCCCTTAGGATGTGTGGTGAGGATAGAATAAGATGATCTGTGTGAAAGCCCTAGAATGACACAGGGTGGGTGCTCAGTAAGGTTCAGGTACTGGAGAGGAAGAGAGTGGGGAGGAGGAGGAGGAAGTGGAGGAGAGGGAGAGGAGTTAGGAGGAGAAACTTTCGAGTCGTTTAGATTTTAATCCCTCTGGAATTCTGCAGGCTGATCTTCCAAAGTCTCTAGGACTGGAGTGCAGCTGTACCTCTGCCTGTGGGGATCTTTAAGAAACATCATCAAGCACGTTCCAAGGACAACTTCCTCAGCTGCTTTCCAACCATTTTTCTGTGCCACATCCCAGATGACTGGATCCACTGCCAGCAGCTACAGGGGTCTATTTCCACCTGGTTCTCAAGTGGGGTGGGGTTCTAGATGGAAGTTCGCTGGATTGAGAAGCCCTGATTCTGATGACACCCCACCTTCCCCAGGCCCCATAAGGAATCGCTGTCATACACCAGGGACATCCAAAGCGTGTGCCTTGTGTCTGAGCCAACATCAGTTAAGGAGGCCCCTTCCTACTCCTCCATGGGGTCAGAGCAGCTAGAAGCAGCTTCGTGGTGATCTCGACAGTCTCTAGCTAAGGTCACAGTGACTTCAGGTTTTATACCCAGAGAACAAATAGCACAGACCAGTGCCTGGCTGTGTTCCCAAATAAGGGCTCTTTGACCTTTTAAGAAGAGGATTCAGAACTGGCAGAGAATCTAAAAGATCATATAATCAAACCTTTCATTCTACAGATGAGCAAACTGAGGCATACAGAGAGGAGATGATGAGATGACCAGTTCAAAGTCCTACAGGTGGTTAAAGTTAGGACTAGAACTTAGATAACCTGACTTCTGGGGCTGGTGCTCTTTGTACTACCCCAGAGTTTTCCCAAGTTGAGTAATGCACAAAGCCCTCTGAAAAAATTGCAGATCCCCAATGTTGATGTAAATAACTATATTATGTTGCTCAAGTACAAAAAGAAAACTTGACCTAAGCTTTGTATGTTTACATTAAAATGGATTTATAAGTTACATACCACTAAAAGTATAAAACCAATATTCAAATTAACGAGATGGATGATATTGTCTTGCTGGAAAACGAAATTGCTGTTGGCAGCACGAAGATGGTGCTGACTGTTGCCACACAGCTGCTTTGGGGTTCACGCACTTACGTTACACCAGCAACACGCTCGATCCCCTGACATTCGAATCACCAGCAAGCCTTCACTCAGGCTGTGTCCCTAACACCATCTTGCCTTTAATGGGCTTGTACAAACCATTTGCATATAAATCAATCCCTGTTCTTCTTTAATAGCTTAACTAAAATAGCCTAAATATACAAATAAGGAGGGTGGTGGGGTGGAAGGTGAAATCACGTGGCAATCCTAAGACAATCATGTTGATGATTCAGAAAAAAAAGAAAAAATATATATATATAAGTATATGAAATGAAAATACATACTTAAAAAATTGTCCACAGGCTCTGGTTTTAGAAATGCCGCACACTGTATCCTGCTGCCCTAAAGGCATAGATAGATAGTGGTGAAACTTCCCTATTACCTTCTGTAAATGTCCCCAGAGCCATAACTTTGCTTCTTAAGACTTCATCTATTAATGTCTTAGCATAGGCCTGTGGGGGACTTCTCTGGTGGTCCAGTGGGTAAGACTCCGAGCTCCCAATGCAGGGGGCCTGGGTTCGATCCCTGGTCGGGGAACTAGATCCCGCATGTATGCCACAACTAAGAAGTCCGCATGCTTCAAGTAAAAGATCCCGCATGCCACAATGAAGATCCCACGTGCCGCAACTAAGACCTGGCACAGCCAAAATAAATATTTAAAAAAAGAATAGGCCTGTGGAAAAATGCCCTAAGGGACAAGAGGCAAGGGTGTTCCAGGTCAGGGATGGGAGGAGAAAGCGGAGGAGATGGAGATAGGGATCCCAAGACCTCCTTACAGTGGGTACTTCAAGTCTCACCTCGGTCAGCCCCACTCAATGACTAAAATCTGACCACTGCAAAAGACCCCTGCTAATAATGTAACATCACGAGAATAGCTGATGTTGTAGTATAAAGTACCTCTCACCTGCCCCTTACTTTAACCCAGGAAGAAGTTGGTGAATATTATTACTATTATCTTTATTTAACGAGTGAAGAACTGAATCCCAGGAAGGTTTGCGACCTGTTCAGGATAATGGTTAGTAAAGGGCAGACATGTCATCGGACCCAGGATTCCTGACAAGACTTTCTCTTTCTCCTTTACACTAATATTATGAAAGGGAGTGACATGAAGACAGACATTTAAACCCATTAGTGCTTTTCTGTAATAGGACACTTTAGCAAGCATGAGTCCTAAGGGGAGCATTACAGGCTTGAAGGAATGCCTCGAAGAGGAAAAGGCTTGAAGCTTTGGTACGTTCTGTTCTACTATAAGGCAGGAGTAGTTCAAGTGCCAAAACACTAAATCATAGCATCGATGAGGAGGGAAGATAAAACATCAGGCTTCCATGCTCCATTTCACTTCATTGCTTACAATGAAGTCACAAAATGAAATGATTTAAAAGAAAAAATTCTTATGCCACCTGCATGTCTGCAACTCCCTCCTGAATTTTCAGAGCATGTTAATTTGAAATTGCTGAATTTCTTCATGTCCAATCCTCCAACCTATTATCAGAATCACTTCTCTTGGTGTTGGTTTTTATAGCTTCATCAAGTATTTGAAGATGTTTCCCTTTTCAAATTATTTCCTTGCTTACTTACTGTATCAATTTCTCATTCACACATCAGTGAACTGTATAAATCACTTTAAATCTTGACAATTTATTTAAATAGTAGCTTGGGCTCTATTTCATAACAGAAGAATTGCTTCCTTAGATCAGACAAATGGTCCCTCAGCTTAGAATTTAGAATATTTTGAATCAAGGCATATTTTGAAGAAAGGCATAATTACCTGTCAAGATTTCAACCTCAAAAAGCTATGAACTGCATCTTTGCTAGTAAGAAAATTAAAAGAAATGGAATACAAAGCATTATTACATTATGGTGATAAAAATAAACACTGGCAACAATGGTAAAACATCTTTGGAAACATCTATCATTAACTTTATAATATTCATTTTTTTACTTCTTCTTTGGGATTCTTTCAAAAATGATAATCTTAAGTATTTTTTTAAAAAAGCTTCAGACTCTGCAGATCAGTTTACCCTCCAGATCAGGCTGAAAGCAGAACTTAACACCACATTCCCGTGCAGCAATTTCTCCATCCTTATCTTGCTTCCTTCCCTCCCTTCCTTCCTTCCTTCCCACCCTCAATAAATCAGGAGTACACACACACAAAATAAATTAAGTTAAAAAAAATAAAAAAGCTTTATGCAGAAAGCTGTTCATTATAGGCTACTAACAAACATTTGTAAACAATTTACATATAGAACTATGGTAAATTTGTTTGATGGCCTACTAAGACAGTGATTTTAAATTGTTTAAATTTTACTGGTATTTTCTGTTTTTATATATTTTTAAATGAGTATGTGTTACTTATAATGGCAGCATATGTTAATTATTCCTATATATTTTTGTTATGTTGTTGGCATGTGTATATTGTATAGCATTAGGGATCTCAAAACATAACCAATTACCCATTTATTCATTAGCTCATCCACTTATTAAAATCTTTGGTGTGTACTTACTAGGTACCATGTTGTGTGCTGGTCTGAGTCTTCAAAACTAAATAAGAACATTTCATGCCTTCAAGAAGCTTACAATCTAGTAAGACAAGCCGACAAATACTGGAAAGTATATTACGATTTGAGGTGCAGTCCCACTGGAATAAGCATAATTACATATTACAGAAAGCACAGAAGAAAAACACTGAATCCATTCTTGGAAGACCAGGGTGGGTGTCCTAGAGGAAGGGACCTCTAAGCACAGCGTTTGGCATATAGTCAATGCTCAATAAGTGTATTTTGAATGAATTGGCATCTGAAGGAAAATAGGACAAAGAAGGAGAAACCCTTTTAAGCCAGAGGGAAACAGTGTGAGCTAAGGCCTAGAAGTGAGAATATAGCACATTTTTAGGAAGTCAAAAATTTTACAATATGGCTGGAATTTGGAGTTGCAGGTGGAAAGGTGATGAGAGAGGAAGCCAAAGAAGTGAGTAGGGACGAGACCAGGAAACCCCTGGGCGCCACGCTAAGGACTCTGGCCTCTACACTGAGGAGACTGGGTAGTGAGGACACTGTCAGATTGGCTGTAGAAAGGTCCTTGATAGGATGACGTGTGTATTGACAGGCCAGACCGGAGGTGTGGACATAGAGTGGAGGCTGTTTCAGCATCTAGAAGGCCTGAACTCAGGAGTGTTCATGGAGATGGAGAAAGGAGGATGAACGGAAGAGATATTAAGATAAAATCCACAGGGCTTGAGGTTTACTTGAATTGAAATAAAACGGCCAGAGAGGGGCCAGGGTGTCTGGCAGTAAATGGAAGCGGTGCGGGGTAGACAGACAGCATCAAGCGTGAGCCGTTGCTAAAGGCGTGAGTACGGGGCTCAGGCTCCCATGGCAGGCAGTTCTACTGCATTACTACGTTGCCCTCAAACCACACCTATGGCATCACTGGGATTTCCCTATGGCCAGTGGACAGAGGAAGAAAAAACTTAGCCTGGTTTATAGATGGTTCTGGACAATATAGAGGCACCAACCAGAAGTGGACTGCTGCAGTGTGCCAGCCCCAGTTAGGAGTGTCACTGGGGGGGGAAGAAAGTCTGACCACTCAGACTTCAAACAGTACCTTTGTACTACCAGGGCTGGAAGTCTTGAATCTATGACCATGGCCAAGGTGGTGAGTCTCCATTAGCCCCCCCCCCCAGAGTTACTACATCTACGCCCTGCTCTATGCTTTTGGGTGATGGCTCCTTGAATGTGGATTGGATTACTCAGGTCTCTTTACTTTCTAGTTTCCAGTTGGGTTATTCAGTGAAAACAGCGGCAGGAAACTGGAGAGGGAGAGAGAACAGGGCATTCTTTCATGCTCTCCCTGTTTCACTGCTGTGTCCCTGGCCATAGCTGTGTCCTTCTATGATCACAGTTCCAGCCCAATGGCCCCTCCTCCACAACTGCAACTTTCACTAGGCTCCGGTGACTTGATTTCCTAGCCTTGCCTCTTAAACAACCAACGTACCAAAGAAGGCACAAGGGAAATTAGAAATACTTAGAGATAAATGAAAGTGAAACACAACTTTACAACTTAAGCAACTAGAAAAAGAAGAATGAACTAAACCCAAAGCTAGCAGAATGAAAGAAATAATAAAGATTAGAGCAGAGATAAATTAGAGAATGGAGAAAATAAATGAAACCAAAACTTGGTTCTTTGAAAAGATTAACGAAATTCACAAACCTTTAGCTAGATGAACTAAGAAAAGAAACAGAAGACTAAAATTACTAAAATCAAAAATGAAAATAGGGACATTACTACCAATTCTACAGAAATAAAAAGGATTATAAGAGACTACTATGAATAACTGTACATCAGCAAATTGGATAATCTAGATGAAATGGACAAATTCCTAGAAATAGAAAAACCTACCAAGACTAAGTCAGGAAGAAATAGAAAATCTGAATAGACCTATTACTAGTAAGGAGATTGAATCAGTAATTTAAAAATCTCCTAACGGGACTTCCCTGGTGGTCCAGTGGTTAAGAACCCACCTTCCAATGCAGGGGACGTGGGTTCAATCCCTGGTTGGGGAACTAAGTAAGATTCCACTAAACCTGTGTGCCACAACCAGAGAGAAGCCCACACGCCACAACTACTGAGTCTGTGCGCTCTGGAGCCCGCATGCCACAACTAGAGAGGACCGAGTGCCACAACTACTGAGCTTGTGTGCTCTGGAGCCAGTGCACGTCACAACTAGAGAAGCCCACGCACCGCAACTGGAGAGAAGCCCACAACAAAGAGCCAGCACACTGCAATGAAGACCCAGCGCAGCCAAAAAAAAAAAAAAAATCTCCTAACAAAGAAAAACCCTGGACCTGATGGTTTTACTGGTGAATTCTACCAAACATTTATGGAAGAACTAATACCGATCTTTCTCAAAGTTTTCCAAAAAACTGAAGAGGGAACATTTCCTAACGCATTCTATGAGGCCAGCATTACCCTGATAACAAAGCCAGACAAAGACATTACAAGAAAACTACAGACAAATATCCCTTATGAACACTGATATAAAAATCCTCAAAAAAAAACACTAGCAAAGAGAATTCAGCAGCATATTAAAAGGATTACACACTATGACCAAGTGGAATTTATTCCTGGAATGGAAGGATGGTTCAACATATAAACCCTGATCAATATAATATGCTACATCAACAGGATGAAGGAAAAAAACCCACATGATCATCTCAATTGATGAAGAAAAAGCATCTGACAAAATTCAACACTCAACAAACTAGGAATAAAGGGAAACTACCTCAACATAATAAAAGCCATAATAAATATATGAAAAACCCACAACAAACATCATACTAAATGGTGAATGACTGAAAGCTTTTCCTCTAGGATCAGGAACAAGGCAAGGATGCCCGTTTTCACCACTTCTATTCAACAGCATACTGGCAGTTCTAGTGAGAATAAATAGGCAAGAAAAAGAGATAAAAGGCATCCAAATTAGAAAGGAAGAAGTAAAATTATCTGTTTGCAGATGACATGATCTTAAATGTAGAAAACCATAAATATTCCATAAAAAATGACTATTAGAACTAAGAAATGAATTCACCAAAGTAGGAGGATACAAAATCAACACACACAAATCAGTTGCATTCCTATACAGGAACAATGAACAATCTAAAAAGAAAATTTAAAAGAATTCTATTTACAATAGCATCAAAAAGAATAAAATACTTAGGAATTCACCAAGGAGGTAAAAGACTAATACAATAAAAACATTGCTGAAAGAAATTAAAGACAACACAAATAAATGTAAACACATCCCATTTTCATGGATTGGAAGACTTAATATTATGAAAATGTCAATACTACCCAAAGAAATCTACAGATTCAATGCAATCTCTATCAAAATCACAATGATGGTTTTTGCATAAACAGAAAAACCCAACCTAAAATGCATATGGAGCCTCAAGGGACCCCAAATAGCCAAACAATCTTGAAAAAGAACAACAAAACTGCAGGATTCATACTTCCGGATTTCAAATCTTACTACAAACCTACAGCAATCAAAACAGTGTGATACTAGCATAAAGACAGACAGATAGACCTATGAAATAGAAATGAGAGCCCAGAAGTAAATTCTCACATATATGGTCAAATGTTTTTTGACAAGGGTGCTGAGACCATTCAATGGAGAAGGGACAGTCTTTTCAACAAATGGTGCTGGGGAAACTGGATATCCACACACACAAAAAAAGGAAGTTGAACCCTTATCTAATACCGTATACAAAAATTATCTCAGGGCTTCCCTGGTGGCGCAGTGGTTGAGAGTCTGCCTTCCAATGCAGGGGACACGGGTTCGGGCCCTGGTCTGGGAGGATCCCGCATGCCGTGGAGCAGCTGGGCCCGTGGTCCACAATTGCTGAGCCTGCGCGTCTGGCGCCTGTGCTCCACAGCAAGAGAGGCCGCGATGGTGAGAGGCCCGCGCACCGCGATGAAGAGTGGCCCCCACGTGCCACAACTGGAGAAGGCCCTCGCACAGAGACGAAGACCCAACACAGCCATAAAAATAGATAAATAAATAAATAAATAAGCAAAATCATTAAAAAAAAAAAATTATCTCAAAATGGACCAAGTACCTAAACATAACGCCCTACAGCAATAAAACTCTTAAAAGAAAACATAGGACAAAAACTTTGCAACACTGGATTTGGTAATGATTTCTTGGCTATGACACCAAAGGTACAGGTAACAAAAGAAAACAGACAAAATGGACTTCATGAAAATTTTTATAATGTTGTGTATCAAAAGACACTATCAAAAAGTGAAAAGGCAACCCACAGAGGGGGAGAAAACATTTGCAAATCACGTATCTCATCAGGGATTAATATCCAGAATACATAGAGAACTGCCAAAACTCAACAAAAAGACCAAACAGCCCAATTCAAAAACAAGTAAAGAAATTGGGGGGCTTCCCTGGTGGCGCAGTGGATAAGAATCTGCCTGCCAATGCAGGGGACACAGGTTCGATCCCTGGTCTGGGAAGATCCCACATGCCGCAAAGCAACTAAGCCTGTGCTCCACAACTACTGAGCTTGTGCTCTAGAGCCCGTGAGCCACAACTACCTACTGAGCCCACAGGCCACAACTACTGAAGCCCGTGGCCTAGAACCCGTGGTCCACAACAAGAGAAGCCACTGCAATGAGAAGCCCGTGCACCGCAACGAAGTCGCTAGCCCCCGCTCGCTGCAGCTAGAGAAAGCCCGCATGCAGCAACGAAGACCCAACAGAGCCAAAAATAAATCAAATAAGAATAAAAATAAATTTTAAAAAAAATAAAGAAATTGGGACTTCCCTGGTGGTCCAGGGGTTAAGAGTCCACCTTCCAATGCAGGCAGGGTATGTAGGTTTGATCCCTGGTCGGGGAACTAAGATCCCACATGCCACAGGAAAACTAAGCCCAAGTGCCACAACTACTGAGCACGTGGGCCACAACAAGAGAGCCCACACGCTCTGGAGCCCATGCGCCACAACTACAGAGAAGCCCACGTGCTGCAACGAGGAGCCCAAGCACCACAGCAGAGGATCCCGCGTGCCACAACGAAGATCCTGCCTGCCGCAACTGAGACCTGACGCAGCCAAAAAGAAAAAGAAATAAATATTTTAAAAAAGAAATGAGGGCTTCCTTGGTGGCGCAGTGGTTAAGAATCCACCTGCCAATGCAGGGGACATGGGTTTGAGCCCTGGTCCGGTAAGATCCCGCATGCTTCGAGCAACTAAGCTCGTGAGCCACAGCTGCTGAGCCTGTGCTCTAGAGCCTGCGAGCTATAGCTACTGAGCCTGCATGCCACAACTACTGAAGCCCGCGTGTCTAGAGCCCGTGCTCGGCAACAAGAGAAGCCACTACAATGAGAAGCCCGCACACCATAACGAAGAGTGACCCCTGATCACCGCAACTAGAGAAAGCCACGCACAGCAACAAAGAAACAAAGCAGCCAAAAGTAAATAAATAAATTTATTAAAAAAAAAAAAAAAGAAATGAATAGAGGGATTAATAATAAATTTTTTAAAAAAGTAAAGAACTTGAGTAGACATTTCTGCATAGAAGATATACAAATGGCCAATAAGAACAGCAAAAGATGCTCAACATCACTAATTATTAGGGAAATGCAAATCAGAACTGCAATGAGATACCACCTCACATCCAATAGGATGGTTACTATCTAATAAATAGCAAACAAGTGTTAGCAAGGATGTAGAGGAAGTGGAACCCTTATGCACCATTGGTGAGAATGTAAACTAGTACAGTCAGTGTGGAAAACAGTATGCAGCTCCTCAAAAAATTAAAACTAGAATTACCGTATGACCCGGCAATTCCACTTCTGGGTATATGATCAAAAAGACTGAAAGCAGAGTCTCAAAGAGATAGTCATACACTCATATTTATAGCAGCATTATTTACAACAGCTAAAACATGCAAACAGCCCAAGTGTCCACCGACGGATGAATGAATAAGCAAACTGTGGCATAAAGGTATAATAGAATTATTATTCAGCCTTTAAAAAAAAGGAAATTCTGCAATATGCTAAAACATGGATGAACCTTGAAGACATCCTAGAGGCTGAAAGTAGAATGGGAGTTGCCAGGGGCTGGGAGGAGGAGAGAAAACGGGGACTTATTTAATGGATATAGAGTTCAGTCCCACAAGATGAAAAGTTATGGGGATGGATGGTGGTGCACTTAATGCCACAAAACTGTACACTTAAAAATGGTTAAAATGGTAAATTTTTAAATGAATATCTTACCACAATTAAAAATAAATTAGGGGCTTCCCTGGTGGTGCAGTGGTTGAGAATCTGCCTGCCAATGCAGGGGACACGGGTTCGAGCCCTGGTCTGGGAAGATCCCACATGCCGCGGAGCAACTGGGCCCGTGAGCCACAATTACTGAGCCTGTGCGTCTGGAGCCTGTGCTCCGCAACAAGAGAGGCCGCGATAGTGAGAGGCCTGCGCAACGCGATGAAGAGTGGTCCCCGCTTGCCACAACTAGAGAAAGCCCTCACACAGAAACGAAGACCCAACACAGCAATCAATCAATCAATCAATCAATCAATAAGAACGTGAATTTCTAAAAAAAAAAAAAAAAAAAAAAAAAAGTTCTTTAAATAAGTAAGTAAGTAAGTATCAGCCTGAACTGAACACTAGCTGACAGAGATTTTGATTTGAGTGTCATAAGAGAAACTGGGTAAATAAAGCAGTCAGTAGGAAATACTGCATGCAGTGCTCTCAACCCAATTCTCAGACTCCTTGGTGACCTTACGATAACACTTACTACATAAGAATCCCAGAAGTAATGAGCAAATCTTAGTAAGTTGCTTCCATTTAACACGGCAAGTATTTTTGGTATTATCTACTCTGCGCAAATTATTATGCTAAAAAAGCACAAAGCAGTGCAGCAAATTAAAAGTGATGAAGGAATTCCCTGGCGGTCCAGTGGTTAGGACTCCGCACTTCCACTGCAGGGGGCACGGGTTCGATCCCTGGTCGGGGAACTAAGATCCCACATGCTGCACAGGCCAAAAAGAGGTTAAATAGTGATGCAATTCAAGATAAAGCAGTTTTCGGATGTTCGTAACCCTGGCATTAACTGTAAGATGCAGACTCCTTTTAAGTCTAGAATCATCGGAACTCTCACACGCATACATTCAGTGGAGAGAGGTAATAGCTTATATTTAGTCAGCTTCTCTTTCCATAAAGAACTGTGCGGTGTTTCAGAAATATATTGGCAAGATTATAATTGATGAAGCAAAACCTCTTAAATGAAAATGTAGTTGTCACTCTACCATATGATGCAATGAAAATGAGTATAATTTGAAAATCAGTATGTCAGAGGGAGACTAATAATTATATAAAATACTCCAGGAGTTCAGAGGCTAAGTATGTACTCCACATGATACACTCTTCTAGAGGTTTCCCCTCACTGTCAAAAAAAAAAAAAAAAAAAGTTAAAAAACTTTTTAATTATAAAAGTATTAAGTTCATTGAGTAACTAAAGAAGTAGTTAAAAACTGAAATAAACAGCAAAAGTTTCCCATTTAACCTTTCAGCTCAATTTTATGTTTGACAGACATTTAGTATACTTTTAGAAACATAATATAGTTAAAATATAAGGAGAATATTATATATACTGCAACTTTTACTTTCCCCCAATTCCCTTCACTTAGATGTAACTTGGACATCTATATTCCAAGCTAGTCCTTTTTAAGATTTTGTTTTCAACAGCAGAATATCAGTTTTCAAACCAACCAATACAATTTTGCATACAGAAAATATTAATAATTTTCTACCTTGTGATGGCAAAATTTTGTGTCAATCTGACCCGGCCACAGTGCCCAGTTGTATGGCAAACACTAGTCTAGGTGTTGCCATGAAGGTATTGGTAGCCCTGAATAACATCTACCATCAGCTGACTTTAAGATTACACTCCATAATATGCGTGGGCCTCATTCAATCAGTTAAAGATCTTAGGAGGGAAAAACTGATTTCCCAGAGAAGGAATTCTGACTCAAGACTAAAACAGAGGGAATTCCCCGGCGGTCCAGCGGTCAGGACTTGGCGCTTTCACTACCGTGGCCTGGGTTCGCTCCCTGGTTGGGGGGGAACTAAAATCCCACCAGCCATGCAGCACGGCCCAAAAAACAACAAAGACAAACACCTGCCTGAGCTTCCAGTCTGCTGGCCCAACTGCCCTACAGATTTTAGACTTGCCAGCCTCCACAATCACATAAGTCTATTCCGTAAAACGAATCATGTGTGGGCACACACACTCATCCCACTGATCTGTTTTTCCCTGGAGAACCCTAACACACAACCTTCACATCCATTCCCTACTTACATAAGTTTATGCTCTTCTTTCCCTAAGAGATGCGTTCATGCTATACCTAGAAGTTTGCATCTCACCTTTTTCCTACGTAATAGCATCTCATGGCTATCTTCCCAGGTCAGCAGGCTGAGACGTAACTCATTCTTCTCATGAGCCATGTGATAAGCCATTGTACAGATTATTATTTCAGCAAGGGACATATAGACATAGGGAGTTTCCAGTTTTTGGCTCTTGGTTACACGATTCGCATCAAGCTTTCAAGAAACAGATTTATCCATGCCTTTGTCTTATACTCCCATGCTTTGCTGCAGGCTGGAGCTACTTGTAATCTATCAAAAATTTACCATCAGATTTTCTCAGCTGTCCATTTAAAATTAAATAGCCTGGGACTTCCCTTGGGGCGCAGTGGTTAAGAATCTGCCTGCCAACGCAGGGGACAAGGGTTCGATCCCTGGTCCGGGAAGATCCCACATGCCACGGAGCAACTAAGCCTGTGCACCACAACTACTGAGCCTGTGCTCGAGCCCTCGAGCCACAACTACTGAGCCCATGTGCCACAACTACTGAAGCCCGTGCACCTAGAGCTCGTGCTCCACAACAAGAGAAGCCACCGCAATGAGAAGCCCGCGCACCTCAATGAAGAGTAGCCCCCGCTCGCCGCAACTAGAGAAAGCCCATGCGCAGCAGCAAAGACCCAACATGGCCAAAAAAAAAAAAAAGTAGCCTGGATTTCACGCCCAATGCTTCTAACAGGTGCCCTGATCCAGTGGGACATGAGTTCTCCAGGCATTTAAGGCTCCCTCTTTTTGCCAATTCTGTTTTTTCAATAGACCACTGTGTTTAACTCAAATATTAAGACAGGCACCTTGAAAATATTTTCAAATAAAAAAAATAATGAACCAGTTTGCATTTCATTCACTGGTTGTTTTATACCAACCAGAGGTGTCTCTGCCTGGCCCACAGTTAACCAAGGATCCCGGCTCCGCCTCTAGCCAACACCAGCCGCTAGAAGAAGGACTGAGGGGTCCTGAAATTTCAAGGCACTGATGGCATCCCACTGGTGTTCTGAATCTCCAAGGTGCCTTGCCCAGCAAGCCCATGAACCGAATTCACTGGCCTCTACTGGGCTACAGAGTGTTTCATAGACTGGGAGGCCACACAGTTCTCCAGGCAATTAGTAAGATGGTCCCAACAACTCCTCTAAGCAGAAAGAAATGTCTACAGCCACTTTCACGAATGCTAGTTCTACTCCAGCCTTCTGGAGGCTTTGCAGCTTATCTTTGTTTAAATGTTTCTATTCATCTGAAATAACCACAGGGCATTTTTTATTATTATATGTTACTCCAGTTTATTAAATACTGAAACCAGGTTTATGCCACATATTCCAACAATGTTTAAATAAAGAGCTCAAAATATAAAGGCTTATGAAAACTTTTATAGTCTTTATATAATATACACTATTTCTAGCACATGAATAAATACGGAGAAAAGAAGCCATTTTTTATATAACAATCAGCCAACACTTAGCATCTATGATTACACAAATCCACAAGAAAACAAAAAAATCCACTTTCGTCATTTTGGTTTTCAAAGCTAAAAATCCCTTTGCCACATTTAGCAATACCCAAGGGGATGGAGGACTTGTAGTCACGGCCCTGGAAACAAGGGAACCAAGTCTCCCAGTTCTTCAAGTTTCCTTCTTGGTTAGAAGCTTCAACAACTGCATTACTCTTTCAAGAAGCAGAAAAAAAATCAAAACAAGTTAAGACTGCTGTATAAGGTATTTAATGAATCTGCACTGAAGAAATACTGTATTTTCGTCTTAAATAATGCTTACCGGGCTTCCCTGGTGGTGCAGTGGTTAAGAATCCACCTGCCAATGCAGGGGACACGGGTTCGAGCCCTGGTCCGGGAAGATCCCACATGCCGCGGAGCAACTAAGCCCGTGCGCCACAACTACTGAGGCCTGAGCTCTAGAGCCCGCGTGCCACAACTACTGAGCCCGCGTGCCACAACTACTGAAGCCCTCGCACCTAGAGCCCGTGCTCTGCAACAAGAGAAGCCACCGCAATGAGAAGCCTGAGCACCGCAATGAACAGTAGGCCCCGCTCACCACAACTAGAGAAAGCCCACACACAGCCACGAAGACTCAACACAGCCAAAACTAAATAAATAAAATTAATAAATTTATTTTTTAAAAAAACACACTTACCTTTTACAGTGAGGTTTGGCTTTCCTTTCATCCTGGTATGAACATGTACATTTTTGAATAAATTGATATAATGAATATTGCATGACATTCAATCTTTACATGGTCTTCAAAATGAACTTGCTTCTACTGTTTTAGGAATTATATGTACACTTAACATGTTTTCTACATTAAAAAAAAGAAAAAAAGAGTGGCTCATAAAAAGTCATCCTTTAAACTCAAGGAACTCAAAGGTGAAAAAGGCTTTCTATAGAAAGCCCTTACCGTATCAATGGAATGTTTTAGTAAGAAGAAAAATAATCTGCTCTCTGAAGATATGGTTCAGTACGAGGCGCGAGGCCTGAACGGGCTCAGCTCTCCAGAGTCATGTCCAGAACTGGTCAGGGAGAACCGGGCTTCCATCTGAGCCTTGAAGCAATCAACACCTACCTGCCCTTCCGACCTCCTCCTTTCTTGACTTAGCTCTTACTTTTGGAACTAAAATTCTGCTTCACAAAATCTTTTTCAAAGAAGGCAAGGTCAAGGTGACTGGGAGCAAAACTGCCCAATCCCCAAGAAAAACATGCGTGCCTTCCATTCTGCTTCAAGGGAGGAAGCAGCCCAGGGGCTGGACCCACTGGGAACCTGCATATACTGCAGAGGTGTGTGTCCTGGAGGCCACAGTGAGCATGTATTTAATGTTACTCTCAAAGAGTAGAACCGAAGGTACCCAAGTAAATATTCAATATCGTCCCTTTCCTGGGGCTGTCTTCTAGAAGGGTAAAGGTCGTGGGGCTCTCAGAATCACTTCTTATTTTGAAAAGAATAAGATGAAGATGAAAGAGAAGAATGATATCCTGTCTTCAGAAGAAAAGAAGGAAGACATTATATACCTCTTATCAGACTCCAGATAAATAGGCACACACACAAAAAAATCACCTTTCGAATTTCAAGCAAGTATTTTCATTCCAAACTGATTAGGAAGTCCAAGACAGGAAGTATTTTGACAAATGTGACCAGAACTAAAGTAAAACCCGGGAAATCTGGAAAAATCAACTCTTTGATTCACTTGCAACATTTTGCTACGGAAAACGTAATAAAACCTTAACCTCTTTCTTTCACAAGGCTTTTAACAAAGGATCTCACTCAGAAGCCCATGATAAAATGACTCTCTTCCATACACACGGACCATTTATTCTGGGATGATGGCTGTATGACAGCATGATATAAACACACTAATCCTACAAGTCAAGTAGTAACAGCTACTATCTTCTTCACCTGACCCTCAATATCAACAGATGTTATTATCCCCATTTTACAGATTGGGAAACAGAAACTTTGCTAAAATCACAGAGCAAATTACAAACATTACTTAAGACAGAACCCAAGTAGCTTAAAAACACCTCCCACCAGCACAGACTTTGCCACCTTCCAAGCCAACCTATCACACCATCATGAGTTTAGATATTAATGCTTTGTAACAATTCCTCACAAAGGTCGAGTGGTCAAAGGCTTAAAAATCACTTATTATAAGTGAAAGATCCTGCCAAAATTGGAAATTAGAAAGCAGTGCAATATTCCAGGGATCTATATCCTGCACTGTTTATACCTGGGGTATACCAGGTCTCCATGTGTGAATTTCTTCAGCAGACACGAAGCCAAAGCCCCCCCAGAAGTTCAGGAACAATAACACCCTCTTGGAGGCTCTATTCATTCCATGGTTCTGAAGAGCTTCTTTCGAACAGTCTGGGAGTCTCAGCTACGAGCTGAGATGCATCAGGAGTTATTCTCCCCTGAGGGAATCAGTCCACAGTTCCTGATCTTCATGCAAGTTTTCTTTAGCAAGAAACATGCATTTCATGTTATCTTTGATGTCGAAGGGCACTTGAATGGTAAGGACTAGTGTTTGGATGTTACAGTCTATGCCATTAAACATTTGGTGCAGAGCGTCCGATGCCAGGACACAGCAATCCGAGCTAACCCAGTCTTCAGAACTGTTGCTCACACCTCAGAATCTGTGGCGGGCCAAGCAGTGAGAAGCAGTGGGAAAGACAGGAAGCTTCGCGATTTCAGACATGAGCATTTTCAGCGGGATGTCTCATGCAGTCTTGACTTGTCACAAATCTAATTTCTTCAACTGCTCATATGTCACAAAGAACTGCAGGTATTAGTTAAGGCTGACATTTTATGCCATCTTAACCCTAACGCATCAAAACAGACCCACAAATAGCACACGTCCTAACAAATATTTCTGGGCAGACCACATGCCGTGGACATGATTAAACGTGAGGGGCTCCATCCTCAACCACCCCAAGAGATCTTTCCATTAACCTTCCCAAGGTCAGCTTGGAAGAGACAGACCACAAATGAGACACATAAATCCCCTGCATCAGCTCCAAAAGCTTCTAAGATTACATCCACACTGCTAGCTTTTCTGACGTTTGGGAAGACTTTACAGAACAGTAAATTCTGTGAGAAAGAGAAAGAGAGCAAGCCCAGGGAGCTCTCCTCCAGGGCTGCCGGTAGGCAAGCTTGCCTGGGAGGGAGGCGCAGATAAACAAGGATGGTGCAAACTGACATCCCCTGCTTTATAACTCTGTCCTTTCATTTCTAATAAACTGTCTCTTCCTTCCTGCCTCCCACTTTGGCATAAAGGGAAAAGTGCTAATCACCCAAATAATTCTGGAGCTAATTCCTGTCTATCCTTAGGCACTCTCTGAAATAAGCATTCTAGAACACGGCTGCCAAACCTCATCCTTCCCAAGGGTGGCTAGGGATTGAAAAAATAAACAAATAAATAAATCCTTGTCTCTCCCTCTCTCTGAAATCATAAACACTCTCAGCTCCTAGAGCAGAGTCTAAAGAAAAGTTTTTATTGATACCATTGCCTTTCAATACCACCACCATTAAACCAAGTTTCACAGTGCCTAGCAGAGCCTTTATACCTCCTGAAAAAGAAACTGAATAGTTATTTCTTGAATCAGAGGAACTTAACAGAATTAAGAACCTACTTCTAAATTATAATTAATAACATGACAGTTTATATAAACAACATTCTTCAGCTATATCTTTTTTCAGATCTACTGCAACATAAAAGGATACAATAATATTCCAAGGACCAAGTCTCAACCAATTTGGCCAAAACCCTTTATATAGAGCAAAAAACCCTTCATTCTTCCATGTCTGTTATAAGGGAGGGGGGAAAAAAAGTTAACGTCCAACTTTCCAATTATGTCAAATATGCATTAAGAATTAGTAGCCAGACTGAACTGATAATATTTTTCTTAAAAGCAAAATTCTGTTTGGAAGGACTATCTAAGAAATCATTGCCCTCTGCCTCTTTCCGTTCTTTAAAGGTTTCTGCATAGGTGAAGACTAAGGCTCTGTACCAAACTATCCCACACCCAAAGCAAACAGCAGTTGGATGAATAAGAAATGAGATTTAATTCCAACTAGAGTCTTCTGCCTCCTTGCCATGTGGGCTTAGAGCAGGTCAGAAATAAAAAAAGGAGGCAATGGCAGTAAAGACATAATTCAGAGTACCACTATTTCATGTTGTTGGATAGATAACATTAAGTATCTTTGCTTCATTCAAGCAATATTTGAAGTCTAGGGATGTGCCAGCATCATGCCGGTAAACAGCAACCATAAAAGTGGTCCCTCATCTTTGGCTGCTGGCGATCCAGTAGGGGAGACAGTCACAAACTTTCATCTACTCAGGAACAGTAGGCCCAATTATTTAAACTGAGAAATAAGGTAAGATTCATGTGTTCCTTTGAGAGATGTCTGAATGAAGGATGTTCATTCCAGTTTGACTCAACAGGAAGGTGATGTATTCTGGAAGGAGACACAGTTCTACTATAATCACAGAAAATATGACTATTTTCTCACCCTTCACAGCAGAGCAGAGATATAAGAAAAATGAACTTTCATTTCTAAACATTCATTTAGATTTTGTATTTATAAAAGTTAGCCCCTGTGTGGAAAAAACTCTGTACCATCTCAAGGTTTTAGAGCATCACTCATCTTAGTTATATTAGCCCTCAAAATTTAGATACTCCTTTGGTTAAATAAATATAAATATAATAAATATAAATACAAATATATATTTGGGGGGCTGTTTCACGGATTGAAGCAATCGACTAGAATGCTGAAGACTAACTTAAATAAATGTGCTTATTTCCCCAGAGTGTCCCTTATTATTATACTAACAAGGTTTTATTATTATGTCTATACTTATTATTATAAATGTATATGATGTTTCTACATAACGTTATTCCAGGCACTGTGCTAACTATTTTGTAGATATGATCTCAGTGATTTTTATAATAATCCTGTGATGTAGGTGCTATTATTTATTGTCCCATTTCACTTGTGAGGAAACCGAGGTGTACAGAGTCTGTACCTTGACCGAAGTCACACGGTTACAAATGACAGAATCACAGGTTCGTCAGGCTCTAAACCCTTGTGTTTTTAAATCAGGAAAAGAAACTCTTCAGAGGGCAACATGGAAGCCAATGAGCCGCAAAAGGCATTCACAACAGCGTACAGACGGACATCCCCGCTCACCTGTAACAAGCAATCCAGAGAACCTGTGTAGCCAGGGCATCTGCCATCTTGAAGGACTCTCTGATTCATCATACGCGTCCTCACCACATCGACAGGGTTTGAGGCCAGGGCCCCCGCCAGCCCACAGGTGAAGCTTGAGCTATAAAGAAGAGACCCATTTGAAAAATAAAAAGTTTCATAACCCTGAGCTGCAGCCCCTACTATCAAGGGCAGGAAACAGCCTCCCCTCCCAAACTAGGTTAAAGTAACAGCTAACAAGATGGAATATATGAGAATGAGGCCCTCATCTAAAGAGCTGCACAGACTTCTTAAACACCAGCATTGTTTATACTGGCTTATAAATTCCAGCCTCGGCTAAGAATACCTTGGAGGTTCTGGAATTCAACGAATCATAGAAACAGGAAGGAACATCCTCCAAGGATGATCTATTTTATCTATCTATTCACCTACAGATAGGCATCAGAGCAATTTTAGCCATCTCCTAACTATATTGCTCTTAGAGATCAGAGAAAAAGATTTCCTCACTGTAATGTGATGCCCACCAGGGCCCTGGGTTCTACTAAACCTTCAGTCACAAGACTACCATAGACCAGCCCTGGTATCAACTAAGTCAGAGTAGGGTTTCACAACCTCATCACTACTAACATTTTGGGTCAGATAATTCTTTGTTGTGGACGTCTGTCCTGTGCATTGTAAGATGTTTGGCAGCTCGCTGGTCTCTACCCAGTAGACGTCATTAGCACGTAAGAATCAGAACAGTCTCCAAAACTTCCGAATGTCATAGAAACAGAGAGTCAGAAAGTGGCTGCCAGAGCTTGGGGTTGGGAAGAAGTTGGTAAGAGCGTACAAAAATTTCAGTTATGAGATGAATAAGGTCTGAGGATCTAATGTATAACATGGTGATTATGGTTGACAACACAGCATTATATAGAATTTAAATTTGCTACGAGAATAGAATTTAAATGTTTTCACACAGACATAAAATGATGGATGTGTTAATTAACTCGATGAGGGTAATCATTTCATAATGCATATGTGTATCTAACCATATTGTGTACTTTAAGTAGCTTACAATTCTGCTTGCCAATTATACCTCAATAAAGCAGAAAAATAAAAAAATATAAAAATAAAAAGCAAGCAAGAGAATGCCAAGCATGATCATAGCTGTATAATAAAGCACATGTAATATACTTTTCTAGACATTTGCATATGCACAGAAAACACCTGAAGGTACATATCAAACAGTTAACAATAGCTACCTATGTAAAGGGGTAAGGACATACTTTTTCCTGGTTTACTTCCATATCATAATTTTTCAAATGTGAGAATATAATACTTTTATAATAAACTTTCTTTAAAATGTCTATAAATTTGCAGCAAATTTCTACCCTAAGCTCATGCATACCTAAAATATTAATTTTTTTAAAATCCATAAACATACAGGAAATGGGTATACACAGTGTCTCCCATCAAGCCCGAGAGAATCAGATGTTTCTTGGTGAGGTCGTAGACCGGCAGCTCCACACCAACAACAATAGCGGCCCTCTGAGCAGTAAGGGACACGCCCTGGGTAAAAACATCAATAATAACAAGTCAGATATCTCTCTCCTACAAACTATGGCCAATTTTTACGTTTTCCTGCTGGTAGGTAGAAATGCAGAGTGAAAGAGTAGAAAAATCCAGACGGTAAGAAGTCAGAAGCCCCAAAGTCTAATTCTGATTCTGGCACTAACTGTACGACCTTGATCAGAACGACTCACCTCTCAGAGCCTCTGGTTTCCTTGTATGTATGGAGAGGATCAGACTGGATGACCTTTAGGATCTAATCTATGAGATGACAGTCCCTAGAATACTAGGAAATAGCATTCCATACCAGCACTTGCCTAACAGTCTTCACTTAAGAGCCATGAAACCATACAGATCAAAAAATCCAATGTAACTATAACCCCTTCTCCATAAGAACTTAGGGGGAAAAAAAGCAAACAAAAAAAGTATTCAATCCTCACAGAATTTCTTATATATGAATTATTCAAAAGGTACTTTAAAATCACGACATACTCCTTATGTAAAATCATGACATGTTTTCATTTTACAGATTAAGGAAATTAAGGAAGAAGATCTCTTCAAGGGCAGATGTCATCCTTCTTCCTTTACTCCATTATACCATTTGGATTAAATAAAATAGGAAAAATAGGAAAAATAAATTTTTTAAAAAAGGGCAAGAACTAAGTCAGTTGGGTCTGTTTTTCAAGCTTACCTTCCAAAGTCCTCTTGTTCCCTCTTGCTGGTAAATGTGAATGAAGTTGCCTATCATTCCTCCTTGAAGGGTGTTGTTTTGTGCTTGCATCCGAATCTAGAAATTAAAGACTAACGTGAGAAAGAAACTAGCATGTTTCTCCCCAAATGCAGACTTAAAAAAAAAAAAAAATTATTCAACCTGTTGTTTAGTAACCATTAAAAGAAAAATACTGTAATATAAATATTACTACAATGTTAGTTTAAATTTATCAGGATTGGTTCTTTGGCGCTTAAGAATCAACAAAAAGAATCTAGTAGAGTCCAGTCTTGCATGCAGTAGCTCATTAAGTGTGAAAAAGAAATTTTTTTTAAATAGTCTTTTGAAAAGGAAAGAAAGGGCTTCCCTGGTGGCGCAGTGGTTGAGAGTCTGCCTGCCAATGCAGGGGACACGGGTTCGAGCCCTGGTCTGGGAAGATCCCACATGCCACGGAGCGACTGGGCCCGTGAGCCACAATTACTGAGCCTGCGCGTCTGGAGCCTGTGCTCCGCAACAAGAGAGGCCGCGATAGTGAGAGGCCCGCGCACCGCGATGAAGAGTGGCCCCCACTTGCCGCAACTGGAGGGAGCCCCTCGCACAGAAACGAAGACCCAACACAGCCATAAATAAATAAATAAATAAATAAAATATTAAAAAAAAAAAAAGGAAAGAAAATGGCATATCTCCCTCTAGTTACTAAGTAGGAAAGAGAGAAGATCATGGTTAATTCTAAAGATTTAACATAATTAATGAGTATCCAGTGTACCTGGGAGCACCAAGCATGGGCAAGCACATTTCTTAAATTAGTTACTCCAAGCCCTATTATTTCCAACCAGCCAAACCCCAAGGTATGCAGATGTGCTGGCCAAAGGATGGCCATGTGATGTCAGTCACACTCTGTTACACGGGAACTTACAAGTGAACTTTACAAACCGCCATGGAATTCACATGACCAATATCCCGACATAAAAATAATGCTTGATGTAGGCTCTCTGCATTTTTAAGAATAAAAAGGGACTTCTCACTAAAAACTGGTACCGTATTTTGGTTTAGGGAGCACTTGCATTACCCTCTAATTCTAAAGGGAACTGTTATTGCCAGGCTAACATGAGAAAACAAAACAAAATGCAGGAACTGCCTTTCCATAGCCCTGATATACATTTAAGAGGTTAATAGGAATGTGGATATTTTTCTCTAGCAATTTTACCCCAGCACAGGGTAAACTTAGGGCAAAAGGGCCTGGTACTTCTATTCACACCGTGTGTAACTGTAGTGCACCCAACACCCTGCTGCATGCAATTCTGATGTTGTTGGAATCTCCTATTAGATTGAAAGCTGAAGGTGGGGTCCTTGCCTGACTCATTTTTGGATTCTAAGCATAGAGTACACCAACTGGTGCAAGGTAGAAGCACAGTGAATGCTGCTTAAATAATGGGGGAAAGAAAAAGAATGAGGGAAGGAAAGGAATAACTTGAGAGGGTTTGACCAATAACTCACACCTAATTTTGATTTTCTTTAATTCGTTAGTCCCTTGCCTTATTACAAAAAGGATTTAAGGAGGCCGTATCCCTGGTATTGTTGATAAGGTCATCTAATGCATTATGTCTAATTGTAGCTATGTAAATATTTTCATTACTATTTCCTGAAATCAAATTAATGGAAAACGTAACGCCTTCAGAAACTGTCATCAACAAGCTGCCTAGACTGCTGTAAAACTTGCAGTCCACCTATTTTATTTTTCATTTTTTGGCTGCGTCGTGCGGCTTTTGAGATCTTAGTTCCCCGACCAGGGACTGAACCCGCACCCTCAGCAGTGAAAGCGCCAAGTCCCAACCACTGGACCAATGGGGAATTCCCAACAGCCCATCTATTTTAATGAACCAATAAAAACAAGGGAGATTTTCAATGAAAAATGAAATTCAAATGCATCTAAGCCTAATTTTCTTTTTTCTGGTTAATCACCAAAACCTCCAAAATCACCAAAGTCTCCAAAAATGGGCCCTACTTGTGAGCTTCTCTGTATCAGTGGGAAATCCACCTAGTGTATGTTTCTGAGTCTTCATGGCACTAAAATTGTAAAGACTCACACATACAGAGTACATGTTATACTCACAGATTTTCATAATCTGAATGTTGACTACAATAAGAAAATGCAGAGTGTGCCTATAAGACACAGGTAGCACTGCTTACTTTCAAAACATCAGTTGGATTAGCAATGGTTGAGGATATGACTCCAGAGAGAATTCCACAGACCACGTTTATCAGAAGGGTTTCATCTGCAAACAAAGACATATTATTTGACTCTTCATACGTACAGGGCTCTTCATATGAGTAATTCATGTACAGGTGTTAATTCACTTACACATCCCTTGTTCATTTAAGAAACTAAAGAAATACATGCTTAATGAATCAAGTAATTTTCAAAGGATTAGGGATTTTGCTGGCTGAAGGGATTTTGCTTAGCAAAATTTCTTGACACCTAAAAAGGAATGTGAATTATCACGCAAGAGTAACCATATGAATTATCATGGAAGTGAACCATAATTCACTTTTGTGTGTAAGTGCAGACCACTGTAATTAAGATGAGGTCGTACACCAACTGGTAGGAGAATAAAAGATACCCTCCTATGAGATAAGGTGGAGATAAAATTTTAAAGCACGTCATACATATTTAATTTGAAATATACTGAAGCAAGAGGGAAGAGTGATGGGAACATATGTATACGTATAGCTGGTTCACTTTGTTACACAGCAGAAACTAACACACCATTGTAAAGCAATTATACTCCAATAAAGATGTTAAAAAAAAAAAACAAAACTTTTTCTGAAGCATTTGTTTAAAAACAGCAAATAAGCAGGTAAATTTTCGAATACGATATTGCCCAGAATACAATATAACTTCTAAAAAAAGAAAAGAAAAAGAAATCTACTGAAGCACTTTTAAAACATCTTTGCTCCTGCTCACTGCTCTCACAGAACAGTAACTAGTGCTCATCTCTTTGTAAAAAAGACAGAAACTTCTATGGATTAAAGCAAAGTCGAAGAATCAACCCGCAAGAGAATATTAGAACTCAAGAGTTCTTAATACTAAGAAAATGTAGTCACTGCTTTCCTGAAAAATAGGTGATAATTCCTATGATTGTAGAGAATTTTAAGTGGGCTAGAACTACAACAACATACCCTCCAGTCTGGACATTGTGGAAACGAGGACAACTCATTAAGATCTTTGTAAGGCTGCTCTTTCTAACTGTTCCCCCCCTAAATTCAGCTGGTATCTGACTTGCTTTAAGTATAATTCATTTAGATTTTACACCCAACCCAAAGTTCTCCTCCACAGTAGTAAAGTCACAAATAACAAAATCGATCCCAAACCACTTGAATAAAAAAGACAAACAACCCACCTCCTGTCCACAAGTGGAAAAAGAACTCCCCACTCACCTTCCGGGCGCTCGACAAATAAGCGCTTCAAGCTCTGGTAGGTGCCTATCTTGATGGTGCCATAGGAAGCCTGGCGCAACATCGCAGGAGCAATCCTGCCAAACCAACGGACAAAGGGACAAAAAAATTCTAAAAAACCACTTAAAATCCTCTAGAAGACACACATAGGAGACGCAATCACGTATCTGCCTTCCACAATCAAACTACACTAAGACAGATTTCTTAAGAGTTTAAAATCCAGCAAAAATATAGGTGGAGGACTTCCCTGGTGGTCCAGCAGTAAAGAATCCGCCTTACAATGCAGGGGACGTGGGTTCGATCCCTGGTCAGGGAACTAAGATCCCACAGGCTGTGGAGCAACTAAGCTCACGCACCTCAACTAGAGCCCTAGTGCCACAACTACTGAGCTCTCGCGCCTCAACCAGAGCCCGTGTGCCGCAAACTACAGAGCCCACGTGCCCTGGAGCCTGCGTGCCACAACTAGAGAGAAGCCCGTGCGCCACAACGAAAGATCCAGCATGCCTCAACGAAGATCCCGCATGCCGCAACTAAGACCCGACGCAGCCAAAAATAAGCAAAATAAATAATAAATAGGGACTTCCCTGGTGGCGCAGTGGTTAAGAATCCGCCTGCCAATGCAGGGGACACGGGTTCCAGCCCTGGTCCGGGAAGATCCCACATGCCACGGAGCAACTAAGCCCGTGTACCACAATTACTGAGCCTGCGCTCTAGAGCCCGCGAGCCACAACTACTGAGCCCATGTGCCACAACTACTGAAGCCCGCACGCCTAGAGCCCGTGCTCCGCAACAAGAGAAGCCACCGCAATGAGAAGCCTGCGCACCGCAATGAAGAGTACCCCCAGCTCACTGCAACTAGAGAAAGCCCGTGCGCAGCAACAAAGACCCAACACAGCCAAAAATAAATAAAAATTAAATTTAAAAAATAAATAAACAAACAAATAAATAATTAATTTAAAAATCTTTTAAGAAAAAAGTTTTAAAAAATTTTTTAAAAAGGTGGGTTCTTGGGAATTCCCTGGCAGTCCAGTGGTTAGGACTAGGCGCTTTCAATGCCAAGGGCCCAGGTTCAATCCCTGGTCGGGGAACTAAGCTCCCACAAGCCACACAGTGGAGCAAAAAATAAAATATATGTATATATGTGTGTGAGAGAGAGAGAGAGAGAGAGAGAGAGAGAGAGAGAGAGAGAGAGTGTGTGTGTGTGTGTGTGTGTGTGTGTGTGTGTGTGTCTGTGTGTATGGGTTCAGTTAAATGTGTGCAAGTTATTAGTTCCCTAAGTGATAGCTCAGCCCCTCATATTTATCCTCAATGAAAACGTATGCGAACACGGAGTTCTATTTGCCCATTCACATTATAATGGGAGGGCTTATCCTTTCCCAGGACAAAGCACCTGGTAAAATCTGGCCTCTGTAAGCATCCTCCAGGGTTGCTCTGGAGCTCATCTCCCACCTCGCTGGGGGCCCTGTTCCAGTTATTCCCTCTCCCTCCTCCGGGACCCTCCCCACCCCAAAACCACCCTGTGGCATTCATACTCGAAGGCTCTCCTGCCACACTTCCCACCTCCTTCTCAGATTGCAATCCGGCTTCCTTCCACCCTCTTCATCAATAGCCCCCTCACCAAAAGGGGCCCAAGGGACATCTCTGTAGCTAAATTAAATGATGCTTTTCAATCAGCAGCTTATAAAGCCTCTTTGCCTTTCCAGTATTTGCTATGGTCCACTCTTTGTCCTGCTTGCAGCCGTCTCCTCCCTGAGCTGCCATAACTTCACTCTCTCCAATTCCTCTTCTTTCTCTGCACATCCTACCTCTGTCCTCTGAGGGGCCCAGGAATTCCGTCCTTCCTCTCTTCTCTCATGGCTCCACACACCCCCCAGATGAGCTCATCTACTCGCACGGCTTCAACTGTCCAAAGAGTGATGACTCCTAAATTCATGTTTCCAACACTGATCCCAAGATGCATTTCCAGCTGCTTCCCAGAGTTTTCAATTCACATGTCCTACACCTACCACCAGAGCACAAGTGTCTCACACAACTAATTAACCTCCCTCTCCGAACAATCCGCTCTTCCTCTTCTGTGTCCGAGACCAAGGAATGGAACCTCCATCTGCGCACTGGCCAGACCAGAGAGAGACACTAGCCCGTCTCCTCCTTCCCCACCACGCCTCATGCGTGAGGTCGTACACTACGTCGGTCCTCTGCCCTAAGCAGCCTGCCTTCCTTCTCTCCGTCCCCAAGACAATTCCTCAGGTCAGATGCTTGTCTCTGCTTCCTATGTGTCAGCCTGCTTCCACTGTCACTGTCTCTCTTTCTCCCAGCGGCAGGCGGGAATTTTTTACAACGGAGACCTGATCATGTCAGTCCCTCTACTCAAAACCCTTCAGTGGCTTATGTCTGCCACAGGTACACTAAACTCACACACTTACAGGTTCCGGGCAAATGCTACGAGCGCGTGAAGCGGGCTGGGTCCAACTGCACACCTACACTATGTGAGTGCCAGAGGTTTGGTAAACCAGAGAAAGCATCCTTAACACCAGTTACTATTATCATAAGTGACCAAGTGTGGGCCCAGATGTTAGCTTCCTTGAGAAGATCGAATGGTTTTTATGTTCAACTTCTCGCATTTAGAAGACTGGCTCAACTGAAAGACAAAAACCTTTGGGGACCCGTGGGTGGGAGGGCTGTGAGACATCAGTTTGGGATCTGGACCTGGTGTACTGCCCCAAATCAAGATGCTGACTTAGCATGACCCGAGGTCGTGCAGGTCCTGACTCCTTATTACAGTTCCAACTCCATCTCCTGCTACTAACCCCACAAGTGCTAAATCCACGCTGAATCACTTGCAGTTTCTAGAATGTGCCGTGCTCTCCCGCACACACCACTGGCTCTGCATGAACAGAGTTCCCCTCTAACTTCACCCAGCGAACTCCTCTTGGTCCTTCAAGATCAGATCCAGGGCCTCTTAGTCTGGGATTGATGCCCTGCCTCAACCAGAGTCCAGTACTTGGCAGACGCCACTGTAATCCCGTTTCCACATCCGCAGTCCCCACGCAACCACAGTTCCTTCAGGGCAGGGGCTGCTACCGATTCCCATGTGTCCACCCAGATCCAGTCTCGCCCCTCTCTGTGCTGCTCTGTGCCGAGGCTGGCGCCACGGAGGACGCCACCCGGCTCCCCTGCCAGCTGATTCCAGGCGGATTCAGCCAGTAGAAGATGGGAGGGAGGGAGGGAGAAGAAGTGGAGGTATTTCTTCCTCTCCCTGGGCACTAGCAAGGCATCTCTCAACAACTCCTGTGGGCTCCTTCAAGGCTCCAGCCCTAGTAGGCTCTGCTAACATCATTCCCGTCCTTGTCCCTCTGGTCCTAGGGTTGGTAACAATTTCTCACTTTGCTAGTTTCTAGGTACCTCAAAATCCTTCATTCGTTCCCTTAACCCTTAAGGAGCCCTTTCATTAATCTCCCTTCACTTAAACCACCCGAACGAATTGTTTCCTGCAGGGCCTCTGACTGCCATAGGCAGGACCCCGCCTTACTCACTTCCCTAACCAGTGCCTGCAGCACACTGGTCGTTAAATGTTGGATTAAAGAAAAGCTGTTCACTGCAACTCTTACCTATGGAGAATATCATATCATTTTCATTATAGCAAAAACCTCAGTAATTCAGAATAACCAAGGGAAAGGGCTATTAAAACAAATGCAATTTTTGTATTATTATCTGTATTTGAATATAATGAAAACATAGTTTCACCACAACACTCGCTACATTAAAACACATATATAGAAAATAAAGTTGAAATGAAAAATGAAAGAAAAAAAAAAATCAACCATTGCTACTTGCTCTTGAATACACCCCAAACTTGTATTTTTTCTCTGTGAAGTCTGTTCATTTGAAAGCTCAACAGTGAAATATAAACACACGAAGGTCTACTTACCCTGAATACAGTGCTTTCAGGCCTTCCTCTCTGCCTATCCTCACTAACGCATGCAACATTCCTCGATACCTGATTTCTTTAAAGTTTGCATCGTTCTTCTGGCCTTGAATCTGGAGCCGTGTCTTGGTTAAATCAATTGGAAAAGTACCTTAAAATTTTTAAGAAGGAAATGTTTCACTTAATAGAAAGAAATTTCACTAAACAAAGGATACACAGGGATACATTACTGAGGAAACATTCAGACCATAATGTAAACTAAGAAACAGAATTAAGAAATGGCAGATACTTTGCAATCTTCCTATTAAAAAAAAAAAAAAATTAGGAACCAAAAGATTTTTTTAAATCTTTCTAAAAATGCATAACTGTGTTTTCTGTACATTTTTATTTATGTCCCATCTTATTCTACCTAGGACTTGAGGAGGCTGCAGTGCTGTCAAAGGTAGGTACATGGAATGATTTACACAAACAGGAAATCCATCTTAAAATATAAGTTACTGGGAACTCCCTGGCAGTCCAGTGGTTAGAACTCAGCACTTTCACTGCTGGGGCCCGGGTTCAACCCCTTGTCGGGGGAACTTAGATCCCGCAAGCCGCGCAGTGCAGCCAGGAAATAATAATAATGATAAAATAAAAATAAAATGTAAGTTACTATTTTTCACACATGTGAAGGCTGATATGGGGTTCAACATGAACGGAGATAAATGCGTTTTCTAAAGGAGTTTCTCACCTGTGTGTTACAGCCTAAAAGTGACTCTGTTAATGTAGGTAAAAATGTTTAATGTAGTGCCTAAGAGATAGTCCATCCAAACATATAAACCCATACACAGTAACCTTGAGTCACTGTGTCAGTGAATCTACACGGGGAGCCGAAGCCAGTGGTCGGTGGTTAACGTGCCTCAACCCCTCAGCCCCGGTCCCCACTGGCTCCTCAGGCGCAGCCTCTGTCCCAGGACAGCAGCGGCTCAGCCCAGCACCTGGCACCGGGCAGCATCTCAATCAACATGTGTTTTGTTTTGTTTTTGGCCACGCCACACAGCTTGTGGGATCTTAGTTCCCCAACCAGCAGATTGAACCCGGGCCCTCGGGCAGTGAAAGTGCAGAGTCCTAACCATTGACGCCAGGGAATTCCCGTCAATCAACGTGCGCTGAATGAATGATCCGGGGAATAAACAAAGGAACAAATAGGATCTGATTGGAACCGAGCTGATGAGGAAGTCACCAGCAGGACAAGAACAACAGGCCCGATGAGAACATGATGGCACGATGACAGTCACTCGCCTCCGGCCCAGGAAGGCCTTGGGGCTCCCTAACCCTCCTTTAAAGCCAAATGTGTTAACAGCGATGAAGCAGGGGGAAAAGGACAAGGAGAACGGGGACAGACGGCATCCAACAATGATTCATGAAACTTCCGTTTGAGCAACAGGTCCAACTGTCTCCCCACTGAACTTTGAACCCTAAACTGCTAATAAGCAGCCAAAGTCACTATTTTGTCTTGAAAGTATCCCAAAGGAAGAAAGAAATTTTGAATTCTGAGATTAAGTGTTTCATAATCTCACATTCTGTGCTTGAACTACGTTCACACCATAAGCCTTATGACACCCAACGATCACACCCAGAAGTTTCAGCCTCACCACGCGCAGCAGGCAGCTGACCGGCCTCCGCCCTGGGCTCCTTACCGCACTCCGCTGTGATGGAGGCCAGGCCTCCGTACACGAAGGGCTTCCAGTTCAGGGCTGACATGCTCACCGCTGTCCCTTCTCCTTTGTTCACAGACGCATGGCCTCCAACAGGGTTTTTCCTGGACACAAAAGTAAGGTGTTTCAGTGCTGTAACTTCTCACACAGGCAGCTTCTTACCCCTGAACCCTGTCCCCACCCACACATGCACAATTCCCAAGATGATCCTCACCTTATAAAGCAAAGCACCCCTATTTCCTAAACCCCAAATCACCTGATCAGTTGTCTTAATTCTCACCCAGGCCTTAAATAAGCCGATATACTGACACCTTGGTATGCGTGTGATTAGTGTAGTACGATGGAGGTGATTTTCTGGGTAGTCCATGTTATCTTTTTTTTTTTTTTTTAAAGGAATTCCTTAAATTATTTATTTATTTATTTATTTATTTATTTATTTATTTTTGACTGTGTTGGGTCTTCGTTTCTGTGCAAGGGCTTTCTCTAGTTGCGGCAAGTGGGAGCCACTCTTCATCGCGGTGCGCGGGCCTCTCACTATCGCGGCCTCTCTTGTTGTGGAGCACAGGCTCCAGACGCGCAGGCTCAGTAGTTGTGGCTCACGGGCCTAGTTGCTCCGCGGCATGTGGGATCTTCCCAGACCAGGGCTTGAACCCGTGTCCCCTGCATTGGCAGGCAGATTCTCAACCACTGCGCCACCAGGGAAGCCCAGTCCATGTTATCTTAAATCTGTTCTTCACTTAATAAATATTTGCTATTTGCTTGCCACTGTCTTAGTGAGTCCCTCCCAGGAGGTACTGGAGTCTTTCAGATACACAGAAGCAGAAAAATGTTGCAACCCAGTGTCCCAAGCTAAAATGATAATTACTTAAAATGACCAAAATGTTCCTCTAGTTTATAAACGTTAGCTCCCTTCTCTTACTCACGTTACGCTACTAGCTGTGAGGCGGCTTGGGATGAAGGAACGAGGCAGACTATGGGGTCAGAGCCTCATCACCTCCTTCTTAGGAAAGTTGCTGTTAACCTCTAGGTTTTTAAATTCTCCATCATCATCATAACTGAAGCAGCCAATACAACCAATTAGGGGGAGAGTCCACACCTTCACTCACGCCTACTGCGGAAATTAAATACAAAAAAGACACTCAGGGGAGGTGGAGTCAAGATGGCGGTGTGAGAAGACTCAGAGTTAGTGTCTCCCCACAACTAGGGCGCCTGCCGGCCGCTGGTGGGAGATTCTGACGCTCAAGGAGACGGGAGGCACCCCAAAGTGAACCAGCAGGACGTAGGGGGACTGAGGGGGGAGGAGTGGAGGCCACACAGGATCGGTGCCCCTGAGGCCAGGAGATCAGGAGAGGCAGGCGGGAGAGGAGTGGAGGGCGACTGCCCCGCCCACTCAGGCCCCGGGAGCCTGCTGAGCTCCCAGGCCGGTACCGCCCCCTCCAAACCCCATCCAGGCCACGTGGGTCCTGGGGGCATAGGAGGGAGGCTGGGGAGATCAGGAGCGGCAGGCGGAAGGAGCCATGCAGGAGAAGAGAGAGGAGTGGAGGGCTCTTGCCCTGGCCACTCGGGCCCGGGGAGCCTGCGGGGCTCCCAGGTGAGGTGCCCTGCCCTCTGAGACCAGGGGTGGGGGGCATGCCTAGGCCCCTTCTGTTCCCCACAGCCCCCAGGGCCTTTTCCAGCCCTGTGGGTCCTGAGCATTGGTCCCGCCCACCGCCCAAGCCTCACCCTTGCTTAGGCCCCGCCTCCACAGCCAAGGACTTCCCCCACACTTGCTTTTTTTCTTTTCCCTCCTCCTCTTTATTTATTATTGTGGTAAAGATGCACCTTCTGGTTGTTGACTCGTCTATATTTTTATTTTTATATTCTTCCTAACATATCTGTTAGTTTCCTAATTTTATTTTTTACTTTTTTTTTTTTTGCCACCCTAGGTGGCTTGCGGGACCCTGGTTCACGAGCCCAGAGTTGGGCCGAAGCTCCTGCGGTGGGAGGTCCAAGTCTGAACCACTGGACTAACAGAGAACCTCAAACCCCAGGGAATATTCATCGGAGTGAGGTATCACGGAGTTCCTCATCTCAGCACCAAGACCCAGCTCTACCCAATAGCCTACAAACCCTAGTGTTGGAAGCCTCAGGCCAAACAACCAGTAAGACAGGAACACAATCCCACTCATTAAAAAGAAAAAAAAAGAGAGAGAGACAGCAAAAAAATATATCACAGATGAAGGAGCAAGGTAAAAACCTACAAGACCAAATAAACGAAGAGGAAACAGGCAATCTACCTGAAAAAGAATTCAGAGTAATGATAGTAAAGATGATCCAGAATCTCGGAAACAGAATGGAAGCACGGATGAGAAAATACAAGAGATGTTTAACAAAGATCTAGAAGAACTAAAGAACAAACAAGAGATGAACAACACAATAACTGAAGTGAAAAATACACTAGAAGGAATCAATAACAGAATAACTGAGGCAGAATGAATAAGTGAGCTGGAAGACAAAACGGTGGAAATAACTGCCAAGGAGCAAAATAAAGAAAATAGGATGAAAAGAACTGAAGACAATCTCAGAGATCTCTAGGACAACACTAAACGCACCAACGTTCGAATATAGGGGTCCCAGAAGAAGAGAAAAAGAAAGGATCTGAGAAAATACTTTAAGAGATTATAGTCAAAAACTTCCCTAACATGGGAAAGGAAATAGTCACCCAAGTCCAGGAAGCACAGAGAGTCCCATACAGGATAAACCCTAGGAAAAACACACCAAGACACATATTAATCAAACTAGCAAAAATTAAATTCAAAGAAAAAATATTAAAAGCAACAAGGGAAAAACAAAAAATAACATACAAAGGAATCCCCATAAGGTTATCAGCTGATTTTTCAGAGGAAACTCTGCAGGTCAGAAGGGAGTGGCAGGATATACTTAAAGTGATGAAAGAGAAAAACCTACAACCAAGATTACTCTACCCATCAAGGATCTCATTCAGATTCAATAGAGAAGTCAAAAGCTTTTCAGACAAGCAAAAGCTAAGAGAATTCAGCACCACCAAACCAGCTTTACAACAAATGCTAAAGAAACTTCTCTAAGCGGGAAACATAAGAAAAAGACCCACAAAAACAAATCCAAAACAATTAAGAAAATGGTAATAGGAACAAACAACAACAGTGCACAAGCTAATCACATACCCTGCGACACCCCTCCCTCACCTGGCTTTTAAAAGTGCTTTGCTGAAACCCTTTTGGGGAGTTCGTTGCTTTTACGGAGTGAGCCGCCGGTCTCTCTGCAAACAACAAAGCCAATCAGCCATATGCACACACAGGTCCCCATATCCCTCCCTCTTGAGCCTCCCTCCCACCCTCCCTATCCCACCCCTCTAGGTCCTCGCAAAGCACCGAGCCGATCTCCCTGTGCTATGCTGCTGCTTCCCACCAGCCAACTATTTTACATTCCGTAGTGTATATATGTCGATGCTACTCTCACTTCGCCCCAGCTTCGCCCTCCCACCCCATGTCTCAAGTCCATTCTCTATGTCTACCTCTTTATTCCTGCCCTGCAACTAGGTCATCAGTACCATTTTTTTTTTTTTAGATTCCATATATATGTCAGCATATGGTATTTGTTTTTCTCTTTCTGACTTACTTCACTCTGTATGACAGACTCTAGGTCCATCCCCCTCACTACAAATAACACAATTTTGTTTCCTTTTATGGCTGAGTAATATTCCATTGTATATATGTGCTACATCTTCTTTATCCATTCATCTGTCGATGGACATTTAGGTTGCTTCCATGTCCTGGCTGTTGTAAATAGTGCTGCAATGAACATTGTGGTACATGACTCTTTTTGAATTATGGTTTTCTCAGGGTATATGCCCAGTGGTGGGATTGCTGGGTCATATGGTAATTCTCCAGATGTTGTCTGGACAACAAATTCACAATATTAAAAATTCACAATATTCACACAATATTGTGAAGCAATTATACTCCAATAAAGATCTATTAAAAAAAAAAAGACACAGGGCTTCCCTGGTGGCGCAGTGGTTGAGAATCTGCTTGCTAATGCAGGGGACACGGGTTCGTGCCCTGGTCTGGGAGGATCCCACATGCCGCGGAGCGACTAGGCCTGTGAGCCACAACTACTGAGCCTGCGCGTCTGGAGCCTGTGCTCCCAACAAGAGAGGCCGCGATAGTGAGAGGCCCGCGCACCGCGATGAAGAGTGGCCCCCGCTCGCCGCAACTAGAGAAAGCCCTCGCACAGAAACTAAGACCCAACACGGCCATAAATAATAAAATAAATAAACCCAAAGTTTAAAAAAAAAAAAAAAAAAACCTGTCATCTTTATTAAAAAAAAAAAAAAAAAAAGACACAAATGTTGCCTTCCATCCTCCCTTCCTTGTATAGGTCCTCACTCACTGTGACATATATGCACGCACCTGCCACAGCCAGGCCCCCCACATTCATTACGTGTTCTGCAGTTTTATGCGATTTCAGTCGGCAAATCTGGCCTTGCACCAATTAACAGGAGACACATGGAAATTAGCACACTTCACTGTATATACTATCAACTCTAATTCTTGTCAGTTTAAAATAAAATCCTAATTTACTATAGTCACTGGCAAGCAATATGCCCAATGTTTTTACTTCGCACGTTTGGGGAGTGTTCCCAAGTCTGTATTTCCCAGGAGACCTACCACAAGTCACTACTGCCAAGAACGTCACTTCACAAGATGGCCAAGGGGCTTCCTTACACCAAGAGAAAACAAAGGAACTCAAAAAGGACCCTAACAGACATACAGATATCTGTTCCTCATCTACAGACATTAACCAAATTCGGAGTGGTTACAGATGACTAAGGTAGAAGGCTCCCTGAGCATGGAACTTAAAAAATCATCATGTTTTATGTATTTCAGTACCAAAGAACAAGTCCTGCTCCCCAAAACTCATCTCACTATTAGCCTTGAAAATGTTTAATATCTGTACTTAATTCTTAGCCTTACTAAATTCAAAACTAAGGGAACGATTAACACTATAAGTTACAGACTATAAAACACATTAATAATAAATCCAATAATTCATTACTGTCCTCAACCCATTCTTGGGTTTTGCTGAGTCCAAGTTAAAAAGCAAAACAATAGGGCTTCCCTGGTGGCGCAGTGGTTGAGAATCTGCCTGCCAATGCAGGGGACACGGGTTCGAGCCCTGGTCTGGGAGGATCCCACATACCACGGAGCAACTGGGCCCGTGGGCCACAACTACTGAGCCTGCGCGTCTGGAGCCTGTGCTCCGCAACAAGAGGGGCCGCGATGGTGAGAGGCCCGCGCACCGCGATTAAGAGTGGTCCCCACTTGCCGCAACTAGAGAAAGCCCTCGCACAGAAACGAAGACTCAACACAGTCATAAATAAATAAATAAATAAATAAGTAAAAGAACGTGAATTTCTTAAAAAAAAAAAAAAAGCAAAACAATAACTACGTTAACAGTGGCGTCTGGAAGCACTGTAACTTGACGTTACAAAAGTGTTCAACATAAATGATTTCAGTGGATCCCCCCACAAGTTTGGGATAGGACAGAAAAAGAGACAAGGAAACCCAGTTTCAGGAAGGCAACTTGTCCAAGGCCACATGTCTGATGGGGCAGAAGTGGACCTCCAACCCCCAAATGCTTTGATCCCAAGTTCAGTGTTCTTTCTGCTACCACCTGAGGCTGTACATGATCAAAAAGTTGTGATGGCATTTTAATTAAGGAGAAAATATTACCAAGCACCTTCGAAAAGGTACTACTGATAAGATGTACCTTAGAAACTGAAAATGTGCTTTAAGAGAAAAGTCTTAAGAGAAAAATATGTATTCAGAAGGTAGTCAATCTGAACAGTTATAATTAATTTTTCCAATACACAGTATACAAAGATAGTATTCGTATTTTTTCCCAGAGTTTTTTACTGAGGTGAAATTCACGTACTACAAAATAAACCAGGGAATTCCCTGATGGTCCAGTGGTTAGGACTGGGAGCTTTCACTCACCGGGCCAGAGTTCAATCCCTGGTCCCCTGGTCGAGGAACTAAGATCCCACAAGCCGCGCGGTACAGCCAAAAACAAACAAAGAAAAACTAAATAAACCATTTTAGCAAATAATTCAGTGGCACTTAGTACATTCCAATTTTGTACAACCGCCATCTCTATCTAGCCCCAAAATACTCCATCACCCCAAAAGGAAACCATTAAGCAGTTCCTCTCCATTCCTCCTCCCCCTGGCCTCTATGATTCTTATTTTCTTGGCTGTGATACGACTATACATGCATCAAGCATCTGCGTGGGACACAGGACTCCTTATTAGTAGTTCCTAACCTGGCTGAGGAGCTTCTTAAAAGTACACACACAGGGCCCCAGCCACTGAATGAGGGAAATCCCAAGCATCAATCAGTCAAATAAATGACGGCCTTGGAATACGTATCACTTAAAATTAGGTAGCTGATTAGGTAGTGATGACATTATAGCCGGTTCTTCTTTGCATTCATCTTATTTAGTAGAGATTTTTTTCCTTACAGTGTATACATAAATGTATATGTACAAAATAGACACACACACACAAGATATCCTCTAAAATGTCAGCAAAAACGTTATTCGGAATGGGATTATAACTTCTGATCTCTGATTAGAAACATTTTTTTTTTAAAGGCACTTTTCTTTTTTATAGCTATTTTATTTATTTATTTATTATTTTATTTTATTTTTGGCTGTGTTGGGTCTTCGGTTCATGCGAGGGCTTTCTCTAGTTGAGGCAAGTGGGGGCCACTCTTCATCGCGGTGCGGGGACCGCTCTTCATCGCGGTGCGCGGGCCTTTCACTATCGCGGCCCCTCCCGTTGCGGGGCACAGGCTCCAGACGCGCAGGCTCAGTAGTTGTGGCTCACGGGCCCAGCTGCTCCGTGGCATGTGGGATCTTCCCAGACCAGGGCTCGAACCCGTGCCCCCTGCACTAGCTGGCAGACTCTCAACCACTGCGCCACCAGGGAAGCCCTGATTAGAAACATTTTTAAAAAAACTATGTCGTCGGGAGGCGTCCCTGGTGGTGCAGTGGTTAAGAATCCGCTTGCGGGCTTCCCTGGTGGCGCAGTGGTTGAGAGTCTGCCTTCCAATGCAGGGGACACGGGTTCGCGCCCTGGTCTGGGAAGATCCCACATGCCGCGGAGCGACTAGGCCCGTGAGCCACAACTACTGAGCCTGCGCGTCTGGAGCCTGTGCTCCGCAACAAGAGAGGCCGCGATAGTGAGAGGCCCGCGCACGGCGATGAAGAGTGGCCCCCGCTCGCCGCAACTGGAGAAAGCCCTCGCACAGAAACGAAGACCCAACATAGCCATAAATAAATAAATAAATTAAAAAAAAAAAAAAAAAGATTGTAAAAAAAGAATCCGCTTGCCTGTGCAGGGGACACAGGTTCGAGCCCTGGTCCGGGAAGATCCCACATGCCGCGGAGCAACAAAGCCCGTGCACCACAACTACTGAGCCTGCGCTCTAGAACCCGCGAGCCACAACTACTCAGCCCGTGAGCCTAGAGCCCGCGCTCCGCAACAAGAGAAGCCAAAGCAATGAGAAGCCCGCGCACCGCAACGAAGACCCAACGCAGCAAAAAATAAATTTATTAAAAAAAAAAAAACTATATTGTCATATGACTTCATGCCATCTCACCCATTAACTTTCTGATTTCCTGCCAATACTTTTGCCAGTTTAAGTTTAATGAGATTTGGCTACTTTTTCTTCTGCTGGTTTTGATATTAAATTTTTAGTTAGTTATAATATTAAAACCCAGAGGTTCTGGGTTAAACTCATATGCAACTACTCAAGTAGAGCTCGACCTTGTTGTGGAATTGCCTCCCAGGGTTTTGAATCACGTGGGATGAAGCACACACCCATTAGTTCCTATTCAGATATTACCCCACAATAACTTATCTTCCACAAACAATGGTCCCCCCTCCAGTATCCTTGGTTAAACTGTAAGAAAGTACAGTCTATTCACTACAATGTCTAAAAGTTAACTAAGATGAGGGTAAATTAACTTTGGGGCTCTTCTCTTTTCCTTTCCCAAAGCTACGACTAGATTCCTGAGCAGTTAAGACTACCGTGCCTTCCCAGGTTACTGTTTGCAGAGTCAAATAAAGAATAATTTGGTTTAAATAACAACCAGAGAGTATCAGTAAGTGGTCAAACATCTAAACAAGAAAAGGTTCTGGTTAATACTGAAAGAGGAGACCGTATGTCCAGTAAGCTGTACTGGCCACGGCAAGCGGTGAAGGGCTTCAGTTACCTTGGGCTGAAATCTCTGTTCAGTAAACTAAACCATTTCTTTGTTTTGATCTCTCTTTGAGGGGTTCTCCTCACACACATTCCTTAACTTGCTAGCTCGATTTTTGGGAAAAATCCCAACTCTAGTCAAGTGTCAAGACTAACAGGCCAACACAGTCAGGGAGATTGATGTGTCCCTTAGCGATCACTAGTGTCTGAGCAGTAGCTCAGCCTGAGACTCAGGGAAGGAAGGGCTTACAACCTGCAAAAGTTCCAGCATCCGGCAGGGGAAATGGCTACTGATCATTTGTCACTTTGTTCTCCTCTTGGGGCCCTACCTTCTAGCCAAACTAAAACCCAGAGACCACTTCTCTGCGCTGCACTGTGAACACAATACTGTGATTATTAATACCCGACACGTCAGGCATCGCTACATGTCTTCCACATGAAGGATTTTATTTAACCTTCACAACCCTAAGAAATAGGTATCATTATCTCATTTCACAATTGAGGAGAGACAGCCTGAGAGAGAGAAAGTGACTGTGCCTAGTCACACAGCTATGAAGTACTCAAACTGAGCTCTCCCTGAGGGAAAGCGGATCCTTCCTCTATGTACTACAAAGCCAAACGCTATTTACCAAAGGCTGTTAAAAATCTTGGCGCAAATAATAAGAATACAATAAAAAGCGGTGGGTGGGAGGGTAGGAAATCGACATATTCAAAATACAGGTAGGATTTTCCTGAGCGGGATGTACAAAAATTTTTATCTATTTAACAACCAAAAAAAAGTGTTTCCTGAGCAGAAATGTCTATACAAATTAAGAACTACAAAGGATTTTCCCTACACTTAAGATGTATGCTAAGTTACATTCCTCTCGACATTTTCTATAACAGCATTTATTTTCTCCTTACCTCATCTACACAGCTACAAAGAGAGGGAATTAAAAACAGTAATTGCTGCTGGAACTTCCGAAAGCTTTCCAAGTTTCTTTTATATAATTAATTCTGGCTAAGTTCTTTCACTTTTACTGTGCTCTCTTTTCAGTCCCAATCCTAAACCCCAATCCAGTCTCTAAACTTCTGTGCACTCATAAATCTTTGTTCCTCGCAGGGCTGCCTTTCATGGCTTTTTCCTAATTCTCATTCTTATTAAAGGTACGGGGCGAAAAATAAGCTTATCAGACTAATGACACGTGGGATTTGAAGGGAATCTTAGAAATTTATCTTATTTCACGTGAATTAACTGAGTCCATGGTCACAAAGCTTGGCAACAGCAAAGTCAAGAACAGAATTCATGCCTTTCAACTTTCCTCGCTAGAGGAGGAGGCCGAATCTAGACTCTTGCAGGGCAGTTGGAGACGTTTTGCTATTCCTGCGCAGGGACAATGCCATTGCAACTGTTTTACACGAAATTACTCACACCTAGAATTACGCTAAAATCCAGAGCTGCATTAACTTTCCGAGCAAATGAATTCGACCGGTCCTTGCCAACATGAGCCAGCCTGGTGTGTTCCAGGAGCAATTCAAAGTACAGAGAGCCTTTTCCCATAATAGGCAGCTCACGGGTGCCCGGGCTGCACGCTCTTGAATGAACCGCAGGTGTGAGGGATGCAGAGTCAAGAGAAACGCACCTCGGCGGCAAGGGCACACACGCCGAGATGCCGGACGGGCCTCACGCCTGATCTCGGTGACGCTGGAAGAGAAATCACCCCCCACGCCACCGAGTGATGAGGGCCAGGAACCGGCACTCCTGCAGAACCCGCCGGGCCACAGGCAGCTGCAGTCCGAGGAGCGGGGCCCACCCCGGAACCTCGCGCCCCACCGAACCAGGCCCCGCAAACAAACCGGATAGCAGAGGTGGCCCCTGGGTAGGGCCGCCGGCGCTGGGGCTCTCCGGGACCGCGGCCGACCAGAGGGGCAGCGCCGCCGCGTTGGGGCCGGGAGTCCCGCCCCAGTGGTTCTGGGCGCCGTGGGGCAATGGAGGGCGGGCCGGAGGAGGGGCGACCCGGAGCAGGCGCGGAGCGGCCAGCGCGGTCCCGGCCTTGAAGTCAGACACTTACCGGGTGGCGGCGGCCCTGCACCTCCTACTCCCCTGGCCCAGCAGCAACCGGTTCCAGCGGCCGCACGGGAACTGGAGGAAAAGCTGGGGAGCGGCGGGGGTGGCCCAGGGGCCCGCGCGCAGCCCCGCCCTGCGCGGCCCCGCCCGCAGCCTTGGCGCCCATTGGCCGCTCCCGGCACAGGCCACGCCCAGGTCGCGCGCCCGGCAGCCGGCGGAGAGGGGCCGCAGAGGGAGGGGACTGCGGGACTCCGTCTCGCCGGTGGAGGGGGTAGGAGCTTTCCCGTACTCGGTGACGCCTCCGACGGCCTCGAGGTCAACTCCGCGGTGAAAGAGAAATTTAAGAGCCACGGAAGAGCCTTCTCAGGGTGCTGATTCTTTTTGTTCACGTGAACCTCTGCAATCAGAAGGAAGTAAACTTGCACTCCTTTTTTTTTTTTAAAAACCCAGCTTTTTAGTGTGAAAATTTATAAACCGACTGAAGACTTGAACAGTATACCCTGCACTAAATTAAATGCTAACATTTCACAGTATTTGCGTCCTCTCTCACTGTATAGGTTTTTTTCACCCCGAACCATTGGAAAGTTGCAAACAACACTGCTTCACCCCCAAAATACCTCGGCATTAGAACATGCAAGAAATTAAATACCATTTCTGTCAAATCCAATATACTGTCCATATTTAAATTTCCTTTGTTGTCCCTAAAGGTCTCACACACACACACACACACACACACACACATTTTTTTTTCCAGTTCGAGATCTACCCAGGATTCGTTGCATTTGATTTCATGCCTCTCTATACAAACTCCTTTAGTCTACTACCCTAGTACTAGTACTCTCACATTTAAAAAAATCTTTTGTTAACGCAAGTTCGTGGGCGGACGCACAGCGAGGCCAAACAAACTGAAACATCAGAGTTTGGAGCAGAGAAATGTTTATTTCAAGGTCTTGCAAGGAGACAGGCGGCTCACGCCCTAAAAGCAACAAACTCCCCAAAAGGGTTTCAGCAAAGCACTTTTAAAAGCCAGGTGAGGGAGGGGGGTCGCAGAGTATGTGATTAGCTTGTGCACAGTTCTCTGACTGGCTGATGGTGAAGTAGCAGGGTGGTGTCACAGGGGTTAACAGTATCTGTCCTCAGGCTCCAGAAGGCCTGGGGCTAGTTGCTCACAGGGGTTGTCAAGTAATTAACATCTTCCATTTGTTGGTGCGGGGGGTGGGGGTGGGGTGTTCACTTCTGCGAAACAACTCAGGAAGTGTGCATCAAATACTATTATCTAGGTTCTTCAGAGAGGAGCCAAAACAGAGGAGATGCGGGAAGGCCTGTCCCCGGAAGGCCCCATGGGGTCCTGCTCCATTACACTTTCATTACTTTGACATATATGAAAAGTCCAGGCCAATTGTAGACTATATCAGTATGGGTTTATTGAATTGTTTCTTCATGATTAGATTCAAGTCAAACTTTTTAGTAAGAAAAGTCGGAGGTGGTGCTGTGTACTTCTATCAGCAGGCACAGTATCCTTTTGGCCTATTATCCGTGACGTCAAGCTTGATCACTTGATCAAGGGTGGTCTGGTAGTTCTCTCCACAAATATCCTCTCTCCCTCTGCAACAGATAATATCTGCAGTGCTAGGCTGAAACCAGGTGAGTATTTTCACCCAATAGGGGTAGCAAACACTTAGCGCAAACGTTATAAAATGGAGATTTTCTGATTCTATCATTCCTTCTCCGTTTATTAGCTGGCATTCCTTTCTAAAGAAGAGGACTCCTGTCCCCCCCTTTCTCCTTTTCTTTTTTGTTTCTCCTCCCCTTCACAATTCCCCTCCCCCTCCTCCTTCTTCTGAATAACAGTGTGGACTCTGGCATTCTTTTAAAATTCAATTTAATTAAATTACTGTAATCAAATACCATTATTATTTGTGGTGCTCAAATTGCCCTTTTGTGAGCCATGGAAGCCCCCTACCCGGCTCCTTTTTCCTTACATATATCCTATCAGTCTTTGAACATTACCTTGCTTTCTGACCCAGGACCTCCCAAGCTCTCCTTGCATTTTCTCTGCCTTATGCAGAGAAACCTTAGTTCCTTTTAGGAGGAAATGGTACTTGGAAAACTAGATCTGAGTGTTTGCTACTGGAATGTCATTTCTTCTAGGCCCTTTCAGTGGACCAAGTGTATATATATTCATATAGATATAAAACAGTAAACCGTATAGTCTTTACCCAAATATATTTTAAAATCATGAGTTCATACTGATACCCCCAATTAAAAATTCAACACTGCGAGGTTCATTCTAGCCTTCCTCTTTCCATATTTATATCTTTTTTCTCCCACAATGAAAACCCTGGTTACTAACAAAAAGATGTGAAATATGATGTCAAAAACAGTAAACATGACGGGGGTAAAAATGCAGGAAAATGCTGGTTCCCATCAGCATCAATATATTTACTCATTTATTCTATCCTACAATATACACAAAAGAGCTGAGACTTCAGTACTAATACCAGCAGCAAAACTTCTAAGTTCAGGATTTCTTTGCAGTTCTTTTTATCTTTATAAATACGGCCCTTCTCAACGATGTGCAATATATGTGATATATTGTTAGGTTTGTTATTTTCATTTGCATAATTTTAGTTTGCTTTTTTCATCTTATCTAGTTTTATTTTTTGAATGTATAAAGCATTCACCTGGTTCAAAATCAAATCTTGCAAATGTTTTATTCAGAGGAAGCTCTCCCTTCCTGTTTCCTGCACTCTGTTCCCACTCACCTCCTATCACTAACCATTGTCATTAGTTTCTAGTTTATTCTCCCATTCCCCCCCCCAAAATTAAGAATATGTATTTATTTGTTTGGTATCTATTGCTGTATAATTATGCTTTGCAGCTTAAAACAACAAACATTTATTACCTCACAGTTTCTGTGCATCAGAAATCCAAGAGGAGACTTCCTTGGTGGCGCAGTGGTTAAGAATCCGCCTGCCAACGCAGGGAACACAGGTTCGAGCCCTGGTCCGGGAAGATTCCACATGCTGCGGAGCAACTAAGCCCGTGCGCCACAGCTACTGAGCCTGCGCTCTAGAGCCCGTGAGCCACAACTACTGAGCCCACGTGCCACAACTACTTAAGCCCATGCGCCTAGAGCCTGTGCTCCGCAATAAGAGAAGCCACCACAGCGAGAAGCCTGCGCACCGCAACGAAGAGTAGCCCCTGCTCGCCGCAACTAGAGAAAGCCCCCGTTCATCAACGAAGACCCAACACAGCCAAAAATAAATTAATTAATTAACTAATTTTTTAAGAAAAAGAAAAAAAAGAAATCCAAGAAGGGCTTAGGTAGCTACCTCTGGCTCCAGGTCTCTCGCAAGAATGCAATCAAGATGGCACTTGGGGCTACAATCCTCTCAAGTCTGGACTGGCGGAGGATCTGCCTCCAAACTAACTCAACCTGGCTGTTAGTTGGCCTCAGAAGATCCTCTTTCAAGCTCCCTCACGTGGCTGTTGGCAGATCTCAGGTCCCTGCTGGCTGTCAGCCAGGGAATTAGTTTCTTGGTGCTGCCTTAATAAATTACCACAAACAGGATGGTTTAAAAAAAATGGCGGGGGGGGGGGGGGGGGGGCTTCCCTGGTGGCGCAGTGGTTGAGAATCTGCCTGCCAATGCAGGGGACACGGGTTCGAGCCCTGGTCTGGGAAGATCCCACATGCCGCGGAGCAACTGGGCCCGTGAGCCACAACTACTGAGCCTGCGCGTCTGGAGCCTGTGCTCCGCAACAAGAGAGGCCGCGACAGTGAGAGGCCCACGCAATGCGATGAAGAGTGGTCCCCGTTCGCCGCAAATAGAGAAAGCCCTCGCACAGAAACGAAGACCCAACACAGCAAAAAAAAAAGTAAAATAAATTAATTAATTAAAAAAAAAAAAAACAATGGGGGTTCTTAGTTATACAGCAGAAACTAACACAACACTGTAAAGCAATTATACTCCAATAAAGATGTTTAAAAAAAAATGGGTTTATTCTCTCACAGTTCTGAAGGCTAGAAGTTCAAAATCAAGATGTCAGAAGGGAAGAATCCTTTCTTGCCTCTCTCCAGGCTTCTAGCAGTTAGCAGCTATCCTTGGTGTTCTTGGCTTGTAACTGCATAATTTCTGTTTCTGCCTCTGCCTTCACATCACGTTGTGTGTGTGTCTGTGTGTGTGTGTGTCTGTGTCCAAATTTCCTTCTGCTAAGGACACCAGTCATTGTATTTGGGTCCACCCTAATCCAGTATGACCTCGTCTTAACTTGATTGCAGTAGCAAAGACCCTGTTTCCAAATAAGGTCACTTCACAGATACCAGGTGGATTAGGACTTCAGTATGTCTTTCTGGGAGACACAATTCAACCTACAACCACCGACAATATCAGTTTCTTGCATCGTGGTGTCTCGGTAAAACTACTCACAACATGGCAGCTTGCTTCGCACTACAGAGAAAAAGGAAAAAATAGAGAGACTCCAGCATGGAAGCCGCGGTCTTTTTGTAACATTATTTGACAGTGACATCCCACTACTTTTGCTATATTTTACTTGCTTTCTAGAGTCAGTAAGTCCAGCCCACACTCAAGGGGAAAGGATTACACAATAGTCAATGATTGGGGGGCCATCTCAGAGCCTGCCTGCCACAATTTATATATTTTATTTTACTTCCCCTTTTTTCTTCCAGGAAAGCTAGCACATTTTATTCTTCCTTGCTATTTTCGCTGTTTAACAATAGATAATGTATCCTGGAAATCACTCTGGAGTATAACTGAGCAGGACCCTATGGGGCCTTCCCAGGACAGACCCCTCCCCCATCTCCTGCTTTAGCTCCTCCCTGAAGCACCTACATAACAGTTATCTGATGCACATTTCCTGAGTTGTTTTACAGATGCTAAAACCCCCACCAAATGGAATACTTTAACTACATGATGACCATGAGCACACAGCCCCCAGACCTACTGGCGCCTAAGGATGGATAATGTTGACCCCTGTGACACCGCCCTCACCATCAACCAATCAGAATTGTGCACGAGCTGATCACACAGCCTGTGACACCTCCCGCCCACCTTTCCTTTAAGAATGCTTTCCCGGGAATTCCCTGGCGGTCCAGTGGTTAGGACTCCGTGCTCTCACTGCCGAGGGCCCGGGTTCAGTCCCTGATCAGGGAACTAAGATCTCACAAGCAGTGTGGTTTGGCCAAAAAATAAATAAATAATAAATAAATAAACAAAAATGCTTTCCTGAAACCCACTGGGGAGCTCGGGTGTTTTGAGCACTAGCTGCCCTGGACTCCTTGCTTGGCACCTGCAGTAAACGTTGCACTTTCCTTCACCACAACCCTGTGTCAGTAGATTGGCTTTACTGCAAGCAGGTGACCCAAGTTTGATTCAGAAACAAAAGCAGTTCTCAGTACTACATTCATTATTTTGTAATAACCTGTAAGGGAAAAGAATCTGAAAAAGTATGTATGTGTATAACTGAATCACTGTGCTGTACACCTGAAACTAACATGACATTGTAAATAAACTGTGCTCCAATTCAAAAAAAAAAAAAAAAAAAAGAGCAGTTCCCAGAGGCCTTTCTCATCCTTCATTACTACAGCATAGTTCTCCCTCATGCGGATGGACCCAGGTTATTTAAGTTAGCTTCCTGTAGTGTGATAGGCAGAATTCTAAGATGGCCCCTAAGATTCTTGGCCCCTGATGTGCACATACCTTCTCCTAGTTATTCAATCAGACACTAATCTAGATAAGCCTGTGAAAGGATTTTGCATGTATATTAAAGTCCCAGCGACTTCCCTGGTGGCGCAGTGGTTAAGACTCCATGCTCCCAATGCAAGGGGCCCGGGTTCGATCCCTACTCAGGGAACTAGATCCCTCATGCATTACACAACTAAGGAGCCTGCCTGCCACAACTAAGACCCGACGCAACCAAATAAATACATTTAAAAAAATAAAAATAAAGTCCCAAATCCGTTGCCCCTATGATAGGGAGATTATTCAGTGGGCCTGACCTAGTCGTATGAGCCCTTTAAAAGCAGAGAATTTTCTCTAGCTGGTCACAGAAGGAAAGTCAGAGCTTCAAATCACAAGAAGGATTTGACACACCGGCTTGACAATGAGGCTTCACACGGCAAGGAATGAGGGTGTCTCTAGGAGCTGAGAGTGTCCCGAGCTGACACCCCACGAGGAGCCGTATCCTCAGTCCTGCCACCACGAGAAACTACATCGTGCCAGCAATAAGGATGACTCTGAAGTAGGTTCATCCTCCTGAGTTCTCTAGATGAGAACGAAACCAAGCCGGCACCTTGATTTCGGCCTTGTGATACCCTGAGTGGAGAACCCAGCCACACCAGGCCACACTTCTGATCGACTACTAAATGGGTGTCACTTGAAGCTAAACTTGTGGTTTTATATTATGCAGCAATAGAAAACGAATAAATGTGGCATATAGTTGGTTTGCAATCTTTCGCTATGACAAATAGTGAGATCATGAAGAAATTTTTGCATATACTGTGTTCATTGGAGGAGGTATAGCTTCAGGGTAAATTCCCAGAAGTGGGATTGTTGGGACAAAAAGCAAATGCATGTGTACAAAACCTGCATTTATTGATGCAAAGCGCTCCTCCAGGAATCTTTATAGTCAATGGTTCATTCAAGCCAAAAAAAGTGTTATTTCCATTTTATAAATGAGGAAATTAAGGTTTCAGGAGGTAACTGGTCTATGCCAGAGCCAGAGCCCAGAGCCCCCTCTCTCTCATTCCCTTTTCCAGTTTCTCTAGCTCAGGCCCCAGGCTGGGCTTAAACAACCCCAATTTCCACTCTCCAACTTGAGCTCTAAGTGAGACCCTGGAGTTTTGTCCACTTACTGTTTTGATGTCAGTACAGTTTAGACCTGGTTGAGGTTTCACATGAATCCTGCCATAAAGACAAATGTATGTTTGCATTGAGATTGCAATGTGCACACTTTTGTTTGTAGTTGTGGCATCTTGTTGACATCGAATATGACTTTGATAATAAATACCAGTTCCTGAAAAAAAAAAAAAAAATGTAATCCCCAGGCTGTGGGGAAAGTCATTGGAATGCTTTCCTTTCTACGGCAGGGAAATAAGAACATGACTTTTCCTACCCCAACTCTCACCTCACCAAGTCCTTTCCAGACTCATGACTGTGTGACACACCCTTTCCTATAGATTCTTTAGACACCCAAACTCCACTATTTTCCTGTGCCCCACCAGCCTCTGCTAGTAGGCATATCATCCTTAGTAATACACAGATAATATCCAGTAATTTATATTTAGTATGAAGATCCCTTTCAAGTATAAAGATCCCTCTGTAATACAAACTAAATTTTTAAAAATCTTGGAATCCCTATAAAATGGATGGTAGTACTTTCAGCATCTATCAAGAAAATTCACACCGAACTTGAGGACCCTCTGAATAACCCTGGGTTCCCCCAAGGGTCCTGATCCACGGGTTGGAAATCACTGCTCTAGGGAATAGTAACATGGTTACATCATCATAACCAGTGTTGAAACAACAAGAGTAACAAAAAAGAAATGGTAAGTCTAGAAACAAATCTACTAACTACTCAGTGCCAGTCCCTGCTAAACACAACTAATTTTTCACCTATTCTTTGCTCTCACCTTTGCCCTGTAACAGCCCTTTGTATGTGTGTTTTATCTGACTACAGTCAAGACACCCAGATGGCAATGTGGAAATGAAGACCTGAATTCTACTCAATCTTGGCCAAACTGTATTGGCTCTCTGACCTTGATTAATTAATTTCTCTAAGTCCTCAGTTGCAAAATGTAAACAATACCTTCATTACAGAATGTTAAATGAGGTGATGTGTGCAGAAACACACTCTGTAAAATGTAAGTGCTGTAGAAATATCTTCTAAATTCATCTGGCTATGTCACTCATGAGCTTAAAATTCTTCCTTGTCTTCCCAGTATCTTCAGAATCAAGGATAAGCCCTTAGCCTGGCAGAGAAGCCCCTCCCCGTGTGGTTGTTAGAGCTTCCAGTCACAGGAATCCAGTTCCCCATCCTCCCCTGTTCATCTGCCTCTCAACCCTGCGTTCTAAAGTCTGGCCATCTCGAGGAGCTGGACTCTTCGCCATATTTCCATTTAGGTCCTTTATTAGCACATTGTGTATGCCACTGTTTAGAACAGTAAGGTCCTCAGACAAGCCACCATCTATAAGTTGGGCTATGCCAGGCCTCATGAGGAGCTGGGCAGCAAGAACCATTCCTCACCCACATCTTGGTTTTCATCATCTTGGTAGTTACATTTGTACTGTGATGAAGAACGAATGCTTTGGAATCAGCTAGAAGTTAATAAGTGTGTATGCAACTAAGTTAAACTACAGGAATGATATTGATACATTGTAATATGGCCCTACATCTTGTCAGGAAGGAGTCTCTTGAGTTTTTCTGGATGCTTGATGCCATGCAGAATGAAAGGCCTGAATCAGATCACTTTTAGGATAGCCTTCAGTGATTGGTGGGGCGGAGAACACTGTATCTGAGACATCTGGTCACCTTCCCCTGCCCTTGGCAAAGTGAAGCAGTAATGAGCGATAGCTACTCCTAACCAGAACAGCTGGATAGGCGGTGTTCCCAGCTGGTATGCTCGGGGAATGAGCCAGTGAAATTCTTTATCCTCACCTCTTACAGCAGTGGCTATCAACCAGGAGATTTGCCCCCCAGAGGACATTTGGCAATGTCTGGAGACATTTTTTTTTTTTGGTTGCGTTGGGTCTTCGTTGCTGCCCACGGGCTTTCTTTAGTTGTGGCGAGCGGGCTTCCCATTGCGGTGGTTTCTCTTGTTGCGGAGCATGGGCTCTAGGGCATGTGGGCTTCAGTAGTTGTGGCTCGCAGGCTCTAGAGTGCAGGCTCAGTAGTTGTGGTGCACGGGCTTCAGTAGTTGTGGCTCACAAGGTGTAGAGCGCAGGCTCAGTAGTTGTGGCGGACGGGCTTAGTTGCTCCGTGGCATGTGGGATCTTCCCGGACCAGGGATTGAACCCGTGTCCCCTGCATCGGCAGGCGGATTCTTAACCACTGCGCCACCAGGGAAGTCCCTGGAGACATTTTTGGTTGTCACAACTGAGTGATGGCTACTAGCATCTTTTGGGTAGGGACCAGACATGCTGCTTAACATCCTACAATGCCCAGGAAAGGCCTCCACAACAAAGAATTATCAAAATGGCAATAGGGCTGAGGTTTGAAAAATCCTGTTTTGTAGGAATGTTGCTTTTGGCGTATGTTTTTCTTGGTTACAGGTGCTCTTTTGAGAGCACATCTTTTGCGTAAGTCTGTGAGTGTTTGTATGAAATAGTTGCAGCTCCCTGAACATGCCATTGCTCCCTTTCACCTCTGGAACCTTGCGCACGCTAAGCTGCACCTGCTAAGTTCTTTCTCTTGCTAATTTCTTCTCATCCTTCAGGCTTCAGTTTCGACATCATCTCCTCCAGGAAGTCTCTCCTGATTCCTAAAATCTAGGCATAGTAGGTGCCCCTATGCACACCCGTCCTGCGATCAGAACAGTTATGGCACTTCAGTAGAATTAACTTGTTTCTTTGTCAGTCTCCCCACCAGACAGTAAGCTCCTCGGGGTGGGGACGCAGTCTTGCTCACTACTGTATTCCTAGTACCCAGTACAGCACCTGATGTGGTAGGCAGTCAATTAATATACACACATTTGAAGAGTCTATATAATTTGGGATCTGGCAGAGAGATGAAAGGCTTTTCAAAATAGTCCACCCTGTCTTCCTCCCATTGATATCAGCTGTGTGTTTTGTTTGATCAAAGCTTCCCTAGTTGTGCTTCAGTAGAGAAAATGGAAGAATAGTGCAGGGAATCTCACATGAATTCTGGTGAGCTGTACTTGGAGATCTCATTTACCTACCTTTACGCTACTTTTTGCATTGTTTTTTTTTTTTATCCTTTTAGTGTCCTTTTAATTTTTATGCCCAGGAGCTGGCAAACTATGGTCTATGGGCCAAATATGGACAGTTGCCTGTTTTTGTATAGCCATAGAAATGGTTGTTACATTTTTTTAATGGTTACTTTTTTTTTTTTTTTTGCCAGACCGCACATGGCATGTGGGATCTCAGTTCCCGGAAAAGGGATCGAATCCGTGACCCCAGCCATGGAAGCACAGAGTCCTAAGCACTGGACCGCCAGGGAATCCCCAATAGTTACCTTTTGAATAGCTATGTAAGTACCTACAGAATATCCTCAATTTTGCCTCCTGGACTGCAAAGAGCAAAATATTTACAATCTGGTCCTTTACGGAAGAAGTTTGCTGACCACTGCTCTATCCTTTAGCATATTTGCATTTAAATATTCCATTCTGATCTCAGCTGTGCTTTGGCTATTGTGTCATCAGCCTGTTGGGGCTCATTTGGTAAAGGGGGAGGAGCACAGCCTTGTGACAGCTGATGGTAGCAGAACCAACTATCATGAGACCCTCACAAAGACCCCCGGCACCTGACAGGACAGATTTGTACCATGATTCTCTTAATACAATCAATGCAGTTTACACACTTAACCAAATTCTCTTGCACCTTCACTTTAAAATCATAAATATAAAATCAATTACACACTTCAAATTGAAATCACAAGGTATTCTGTCAGATTCTCTAGAGTATAGTTTCTATTTTTATTACAGACACTGCACATAAATAACAGACACATAAGGGTTGTCTTACACTTCAAGGTTAGTACTAAAAATATTAGTACTATGGGCTTGATTTAGCTCACCATTGCTATATTTAATTCTAAACCTTTTCGGGGTTATATAATCATACAATAATGTACCCAACTAACAGCAGATTTACTAGCTCAGGTCAGCTGAGTAACTAGATAATGAAAAAAATCAGGACATCAATAAGATTATCTTGAAGTGTTGTGAGATACACTCCAGTTACGTGTTCCCTTTTTACACAGGGGCTGTGTCTGATACAGAGCAGGGACCTCAAGTCTAAGCCTTTCATTTGGAATTTCGTTTCTCTACCTTCATCCCTGGTCATTTTCCCTCAGCAAACCCAATGTGTTTGTTTTAGAGCCTGATTTAGGTGGAGAGAGAGAGAGAAGCAAGTCACATTTAAAGGACTGAGAATACTAACAATTTCAAACTTCTCAACAGCAATACTGGAAGCTAGAAAACAACGGAGCAATGCCTTAAATGTGAGGGAAAATTATTGCCAAACTGTAACACCATATCTAACCCAAAAAAATGAAAAGCTACAGACATGCAAGTCTCAAAGAATTGGCCTCTTCTGTATGTGTCCTCAGAAAAGCTAACAAAGGATATATTTCCTCAAAACTAAGGAATAAACTTTTTTAAAAGGTATACATGGGAAATAGGAGCTCCAATGCAGGAGGGTGGGGAAAGGACTTCCTAAGATGACAGTGAAAATCAATCTCAGGACAATAGCAACCAGCCTAGATCGGAGCAGGAGTACAAAGAGATCCTGGAAATATATTGCAGAGAAAAACTGAGACTGATAAATCACCTGATGTTTGTGAAAGTAGTGATAGGGGGCTTAAACTACGAAGAGAGAGTTTGGGGATGAATTTGAAATAGGCACCCAGAAAAGTAAGCCCAATTATTATTATTTTTTGCTGTGCTTGGGCTTTCTCTAGTTGCGGCGAGCTGGGGCTACCCTTCATTGCGGTGCCTGGGCTTCTCATTGTGGTGGCTTCTCTTGTTGCAGAGCACGGGCTCTAAGCGTGGAGGCTTCAGTAGTTGTGGCGCTCAGGCTTAGCTGCCCTGCAGCATGTGGGATCTTCCCGGACCAGGGCTCGAACCCGTGTCCCCTGAATTGGCAGGGGGATTCTTAACCACTGTGCCAGCAGGGAAGTCCCCAAAAACCTTTTTTTTTTTTTTTTTAATTTTTTAATTTATGGCTGTGTTGGATCTTCGTTTCTGTGCGAGGGCTTTCTCTAGTTGCGGCAAGTGGGGGCCACTCTTCATCGCGGTGCGCGGGCCTCTTATTATCGCAGCCTCTCTTGTTGCAGAGCACAGGCTCCAGACGCGCAGGCTCAGTAATTGTGGCTCAAGGGCCTAGTCGCTCCGTGGCATGTGGGATCTTCCCAGACCAGGGCTCGAACCCGTGTCCCCTGCATTGGCAGGCAGATTCTCAACCACTGCGCCACCAGGGAAGCCCCCAAAAACCTTTTAAATGACGACAATTTTTAATTCCAGGGAAAACCAGAGGTCATAAAAAGAGGAAACATAATCATGGTATACTACATGGCTCAGCTATAAATAACATTTACAAAGTCAGAGTAACTAAAACACTACATATTGGGAATTCCCTGGTGGTCCAGTGGCTAGGACTCCACACTTCCACTGCAGGGGGCAGGGGTTCGATCCCTAGTCTGGGAACTAAGATCCTGCAAGCCGTGAGGCACTGCTGAAGAAAAATGTTCATTAAAAAAAAACCTATATATTGGTTTAACCAAAACTGGTGATATAATTGTAATTAGAGGATAGTGAAGAGCTCTGTGTGTCTGTGTGAGTAGGTGTGAGGGTGAGTGTGGATGGGCGTAAAGAGTAAATCTTCGTCTTCAGAATAAGGAAGTCTATAGATATCAAAGGAGAAAAATCCGGAAATGGCAGATAAATCAGCTTATTAGAAATCAAGGAGGTAAATGCCTGAAGAAACAGCTGAGGACTTCCCTGGTGCCGCCAGAAGGAATACAGCCCTGAAAACCCCTTGATTTTTGTCTAATGAGTTCCGTTCCAGACTTCTGACCTCTAGAACAAAAGATAATGTTTATTGTTTTATAGCATCAAGTTTGTGGTAATTTGTCATAGCAGCAATAGAACACTAACCCATGCTCGCTGACTCTTCCCCTGACCACCCTCATCTCCCTGCCATGTCAGCTGGGTCTGCAACTCATCTCCCTCCCCAACAAGACCTCTGTTCTTTCCTTGCGCGTCTGGATCTCTGGCGGGTCCATGCCTGGGTCTTCTGGGACCTGCTCCTGGGAACTGACCTTCACTTCTCCCGGTCTCTCCATAAACACTCAGGAATGTGTTGAAGTTTTTCCCCTCCAGTTTTTTTTTTTTTCTTTCTCCCCCCAACCCCGGCCCCCAACTGCCCGGCTTGTGGGATCTTAGTTCCCTGACCAGGGAGCGCTGAGTCCCAACCACTGGACCACCAGAGAATTCCCTCCCCTCTGGTTTTGCACCTGGTGAGTTGACAGGCAGAACAGTCAGGAAGGAGGGGGAACAAAAAAGTATAAACACCTCCATGAAAATGGCTCAAAGGGTCCACGTGCCTGGCGAATTTCTCTCCTTCCACAAAGATGCAGCTTGGGGATTTGGCATTCAACTCAGGAGAACTTTAAAAGTTATTTATCTTCTTTATAATTCTCAGTTCTCTTAAAAGTAAAATCATAAACGTACTTTCTTCAGAGGGTTTTTGTAACAAAGGAAATAAATGAAATCGTGAACACAGTGCCTTGCATATAATCAACATCACTATTGCCATTGTTAGTATTACCGTCATCATGACTGTCATTATTCCAAATGACTCTTTCATGTTATATACAAAAGGCCCACTCCATTGGGAATTCCCTGGAGGTCCAGTGGTTAGGACTCTCCGCTCTCACTGCCGAGGGCCTGGCTTCAATCCCTGCTTGGTCAAAAAAAAAAAAAAAAAAGGCCCACTCCATTTAAGTAAAACCAGTATTGCTAACAGGGTAAGAGTCTAATATTAAAGTCTTTCATGTTTCTTAGTGGTTTTGTCCTGAGATTTATACTCAGCACTTCCAATTAATTTTTATTGAGTGATAAAGCTTCAAAAATGCAATAGGAACAGAAACCAAAATGGCTACTTACTTGCTCTTATGGCAAGTCATATGTTTGGAACACTATGAAAACTAGCCAATTCAATGTGCAACCCCCCAAAAAAAAATCATTCTGGGCTTTAATTGGAATTTTCTGCTTTTTTTTTTTTTTTTTTTTTTTGGCGGTGCCCAGCGGCATGCGGGATCTTAGTTCCCACTACCAGGACCAGGAGGGATTCAGCCCGCGCACCCTGCAGTGGAAGCGCAAAGTCTTAACCACTGGAGCGCCAGGGAAGTCCCTGTCTGCATTTCTATTTTTTATTTTATTTTATTTTTATTTACATTGGGTCTTCGTTGCTGCACACGGGCTTTCTCTAGTTGCAGGGAGCAGGGGCTACTCTTCGTTGCAATGGGCGGGCTTCTCACTGCGGTGGCTTCTCTTGTTGCGGAGCACGGGCTCTAGGCGCGCGGGCTTCAGTAGTTGTGGCACACGGGCTCAGTAGTTGTGGCTCACAGGCTCTAGAGCACAGGCTCAGTAGTTGTGGAGCACGGGCTTAGTTGCTCCGCGGCATGTGGGATCTTCCTGGACCAGGGCTCGAACCCGTGTCCCCTAGCATTGGCTGGCGTATTCTTAACCACTGCGCCACCAGGGAAGTCCTGCATTTCTTTAAGTCAATCATTTGGTTAAATATTTTACTCCCTTTCTGGGTACCTTCACGTAGACACTGCCTAAGAAACTATCAGACTTCAGTTTACCAGAAGCAAAATAAAGGGGCCAACTGCAATCTCCAGTAGATGGAATAAATGGCTTTTTCCACAAAAAAGGATTTGGGGAGGTGTAAGTGATCCGGGCCGCCTGATGCTGAGAGGCACAGGATAAAAGGAGGTTAACAGGTAGCCTCTGCAGGGTAATTTTAGCCAGAGCTCCCTGCAGCGTGCTTCTTGGGGCCGGGAGGCAGGTCTGTGCGCTCGCCAGCGACTGTAGAAATGCCCTAGAGGGCTTCCCTGGTGGCGCAGTGGTTGAGAATCTGCCTGCTAATGCAGGGGACACGGGTTTGAGCCCTAGTCTGGGAAGATCCCACATGCCGCGGAGCAACTAAGCCCGTGCGCCACAACTACTGAGCCTGCGCTCTAGAGCCCGCAAGCCACGACTACTAAAGCCCACCCACTTAGAGTCCGTGCTCTGCAACAAGAGAAGCCACCGCAATGAGAAGCCCACGCACCACAACGAAGAGTAGCCCCCGCTCACCGCAACTAGAGAAAAGCCCACACGCAGCAACAAAGACCCAACGCAGCCAAAAATAAAATAAATAAATAAAATTTAAAATTTTTTTTAAAAAAAGAAAAGAAAAAAGAAATGCCCTAGAATGTTCAAGGACATTCACAAAATAAGTGGGGACAGCAAAGCCAGGACTGACACTTTTTACCACTGGAAAGTCAAAAAATTGTATAACCAGTGACAGTCATGTTCTTGGTTCTTGGAACTTGCCTTTGGGGCAGATGGTCACACTAAATTTTTGCCCCTGATAAAGAGCACAGTACTCTGAACACACACACGACATCTCCATCCTGGTAATATTTGGAGGGTCAGGGCAGCAGGTGAGGCCTGAGGCTGGCAGTGCTCAAATCTGAACAGTGCTGAAGGGACCACAGCCATTTCTGTCCACGGCTTTCAAATCTGAATTTGTTAAACTGTAACCCACATTAGGAAACACATTGTACATCATGACCCAGTACACATACACACACACACACACACACACACACACACACACACATACGACTGAGGCAAACATTTCAGGAAAGAATACTTACTATGACTACAATGCACTCTGATATTTATTATTCTGTTTTCTTTCATTTTGTTCATACTATTCATAACCCACTAAATGGAAAACCCACAGTTTGAAAAATACTGGTTATAAAAGTCAAATCAAATCATACTCTCTCCGAGTTACTCTGTAATTAGAGGGGCCTCTGCAGCCCTCCTTTTCTATCTCTACAGTTAGAGGAGGTGAGTGCTTAGAAGACAGGCAGCCACTGTCTGCTGTGGGCGATGCTCTCAGAGCACAGGTCCCTCTTCTCAAAAGATGGCAACCCCTGCCCTGCCGCCCTCATCGGACTGCCCTGAGGATCCCAGGAGCTGACGCTGTGAGTATGCCAAAGAAGGGGAAAGGGCTCTGTGACAAACGTTGTGAAGGTTGAATAGTGACTTAGCCATCCGATAGCTCATCTTAAGGACTTAACCTGGAAAACTCCTCTCCCAGTGGGTGAATCAAAGGAGAGATTCTATTTTCATGTCACACCAAGTCCACCCATGGCCTTGAACCTGACTCAGTTTGTTCATCATTTGCTGGTTTTGGTGTGAATTAACTGCTGTCTGAGCCACCATAAAGTGGTTAAACAACAAATCCTCAGCAAACAAACAGCTTCTCACTGCAACTTTTGCAGCTGAGGGATGTTTGAAAGGGGGAGAGCAGGAGGTTTCTGAGAATTGGTGTCCGGTAACAGAAAGATAGCTTTTTCTTCATTAAAGTCTGTACCGAATCCATAAACGCATGGCTCCTGGGGTGAGTCTGGCGGGCAGCGCCAACAGTCTTTTCAACACAGAAGACCAGATCATCCTCAGCATTCGAGATCACTTGTTCAAAAACATATCTTTGATGCAGACGTAGAGAATGGACTTGAGGACATGGGGAGGGGGAGGGGTAAGCTGGGATGAAGTGAGAGAGTGGCATGGACATATATACACTACCAAATGTAAAATAGATAGCTAGTGGGATGCAGCCGCATAACACAGGGAGATCAACTTGGTGCTTTGTGACCACCTAGAGGGGTGGGATAGGGAGGGTGGGAGGGAGACGCAAGAGGGAGGGGATATGGGGATATAGCTATACGTATAGCTGATTCACTTTGTTCTACTGCAGAAACTAACACACCATTGTAAAGCAATTATACTCCAATAAAGATGTTAAAAAACAAACAAACAAAAAAAAAACATATCTTTGAGTCTGGATAGAGGGACGGTTGCACAACATTGTAAATACACTAAATGCCACTAAATACACTTTTTAAATGGTTAGGTCTATCTACGTGAATTTCACCTCAATTTATTTATTTTATTTATTTATTTTTTTGCCACAACGCACGTCATGCAGGATCTTAGTTCCCCGACCAGGGATCGAACCAGCGCCCCCTGCAGTGGAAGTGCGGGGTCCTAACCACTGGACCGCCAGGGAAGTCCCTCACCTCAATTTTTTAAATTTATTTATTTATTTTTTTTAATTTTTATTTTTTTCAATTTTTTTTAATGGAAAAAAAAAACAGAGGAATACATACCACCAGAGCAATGTAGGGGTTTTTTGTTGTTGTTGCTGTTTTATTTATTTATTCTAGATTTCTGATACTCTGGGTAGTCAATGCAGAAAACTTTTAGGGCTTTAACTTTGAGCAAATGAAGCTAGAAAGGCAGATAACTCTTTGTAAATAGTAAAGCAGCTCCAATCCCCACCTCCACCCCCCAAAAAAGGCCAGTCTGACACAGCTTAGCAAATAGCCTAGAACTAGAAATCCAGGACCAGCCATCGTTTCATTACCTCCTCTGTAAAGTCTCAGGGAGCCTCCCTCCCCCACGGTCCCCTTGGTCACGCCTGAGATGACCAAGACTGGTAGGTGGAACACGATCCTTCACCCCGATCACATTACTAGACCAAGGGAGCCATTGCCAAGCCAGCCAGAGGCCTGAACGAGCACCCGCCCCATAGGAGTGCCTCCAGTAGATAGTGAGGGCTGTCCAGCTGATTCCCTCTCGGGACATTTGATAGAAGACACAGGAAAAGCGCTGGAAAAGGCAGAAATAGCAGGTTCAGAGGCAAAATATCTGAGTCACCATCATGGCAGAGCCCAAAGCACGGATCCACAGTGCCCCATTCTGAAGAGTCGCCTACCAGGCATTGTTGTGACGGTGTCACCAGAGCCGCTATCGGAGTAATGGAGCAAAGACTACATGTGGGACCGTCTTACTCTGTTTAACGGTGTAGCCTGAGACAACGTCTAGTCTTTTCCCGCTTCCTTTACCTCCCTGTGTAGCCTGTAAGTGGAAGTCACCTAAGGAGATGTCTTGACTTGAAACTGGGTAGAATCTGATTTAACTGCCACAAAAGGAAGCAACCCAAAGGATTGTGGCCACTCGCTGCTTCCCTGATGGGCTGCTCTCTGATGTTACTGGTAGGACAGCTTCTCCCTAACCCTCCTCTGCTTTGCCAGCCTCCAGTACAGAAGCTGGAAAATGTAATACTTCCTTTCCCAGTCCTTCTGCAGCTAAGCATGGCCAAGTGACAAGTTCCGGCCAAAGAGACAAAGGTGTCGTTCCTGTCGGGAAGGGAGAGTGTCTGAGGAAGCTTTTACTTTTTTATAAAAGGGCCAGGCCCAGGAGCAGCGGCCACAGGCACTGCCCTTTCCCATCCTCCCACCTGTAATACAGACATGGTACCCGGAGTTGTGGCAGCCATCTTAGGACCACAAAATGACAAGCATGGGAACAAAAGACCACATGCTAAGAGGGGCAGGACCGGAAGACAGTCAGGGTCCTTACTGGCATTGTTGGGAAGCTACGCCAATGCCTGCAGCTTCTTACCTCCAGACTTCTCGTTCTATGAGAAAAATATCACTTTAAGCAGGCATTCTTACTTGCAGATTTCCTACGTGATAACACTAATACATATACTAGTGTATACATAAAACTAATAACAAAATATGTCTTATAGATTTATAATTTCCTTAAGTACACTTCTAAAAATTGCACATTATTCATTCCACAGATGCATCCAGTTGTTCCAACAACTCCTTATACAATCTCCAGTTTTAAACATCACTTTGGGTTTTGCTTAGGAGATGCACGAAGGGGACCCAGCCTCTGCACAGGTCAGTGCCTAGGCTCTGCGGAGGCATCTGAAAGGGAATAATTTATGTCTGAATGTGCCTCTTACACAGACACTGCTCGTGTTGGCTGCTGGATGTGGTTTCATGCAGTAAGAACGCGAAGAACCGAATTATCGACGCAGTTAAGCACATTTGATCACTGCTTATGTTAAAGAGAACTATCACAGAATCGATGCAACCCTACATAAAATAATTAGCGGATGGTTCCTAGAGAGATGCAAGCCACACACATATTGTCTGTTCAAAATGCTCACTGTATTTATGAGCTGAAGAGCACATCCTTAGACAGCCCACATAACAGGAGCTCTAAATCGAGCAGACACTCGACCAGGGCTGGTGAACTAACAAAGTCCTCTGCAGAAGGCAAAACAAGCAGCAGCCACATCTCCACCCCACGCTTATGTTGAAACTGATAATGTCGTGTCGGGTTTCTCTCATCATCACCGTCCTTCCCCACAGGTCAAGGCCGGTTCTCAGTTGACTGGCTGAGTCACATGAACATGCCTTCCATGAACATGCCTTCCTCTCAGAGCGGATAAATGCCAGACTTGTTCCACCAACATCACACAAGGGCTCTGAACTGATAGCGCTCCCTAAATATATGACCAGGAACCCCTGTCCTTAATTTAGATTTTCCAGCAGCCTGAAGAAAATTCTACAGCCAGAGCTACAAGAACACACATTACCACTGTTACCCTTTCACCTACTTACCTTAGGTGAGGCATATTGATCCGTTCAAGAGAATGCCCTCCACACTTTGACTAAACATCTCTTTCCCAAATTAAAAAAAGTCCTACATAAACAAACAGGATGACCCTTTCCCCAAATATGTTTCCTTTAATCAGAATTCATGGAAAAATAAAAAATAAGGATGGTTTCTGTGTGATGTTCACTGTTCGCTTTCCATTTATGCTTTACCTTAAAATGAACCATAACAGCCAACTATCCCACAAGAAGAGGAGGGAGGTACATTGTCTAACAGTGGTGTTTCCACAGCCAGCCCTGGGAGAGATGTAAAAAAATTCTCCTGTGTAGAACAGTGGGGTTTCTGATTGTTTATTTGGTCTAACTGTGGTTTGCAAATTTAACTTCCTTTGAAGATTTATATTCACTTAATTCTCTGGTCCAAGAAACCAGAATTGAATTTCCAGCCACTAGTGTGTATACTGAGTCTTGAGTCTTATTTCCCTTTGTATTTAGTAAAAAGCAGAGAATGAAATAGAACAAGAGAAAACATGCCTAGGAAACAAACTGATAAAACCTGTGGAGAGTGGTAGGTAAAAATGGAAACACCCACATTTGACCATGAATCCTATGTGCAGCTATGGAAAATAAGAATTATTTTCTCACCTTGGTCATTTATATACTCATGCATTCATGGACTGAACAATCGCTGATTAAGTGCCATGTTGGGTACAAGGGGAAAAAAGACTTTAAAGACTTTGCCTTTAGAGATTTATGGTCTAATGAAAAGGAAAAAAAAGAACCTAACAATTATTTAATGGTCTGAACAGGCTTTTGGAAAGCTTCCTGGGGGAGTTGACACTTGAGATGCCCAAGTCTTGAAGAATCAATGTAGGTTTCCCAGTTGAAGAGCTAAATTAAGACAGTGATAGTGGGAACTGGGGAGGTGAAGAAGGCAGAATGCACAGAACTTGACTGATCACCATGGAGGTGGAGGAGAAGTAGTTGAGGCAGACACCTGGGTGCCTGGCTTGTGTCCAGAGGTGTCTGGTGGTGCCACTCAGAGCAGAGACTGTGGGGAAGAGGGCAGCTTAGAGGTAAAGGAGATGCTTCTGTTTGAGATATGCTGGTTTAAGATGTCCGAGAGACTTTACATGGAAGTGTCTAAGAGTCAATTTGTTATACGGCTCTGGAGCTCAGGAAGTAAGCAGGAGCTAGAAATGAATGTAGACTAACTGAAGTTACACAAGCAGCAGGGGAGCCCACAGCTCTGGCTGTGGGCTCCCAGGGACAGTGAGATGAGCAATGGTTGAGGAGCCATCTCCGAAGAGGCCAACACGGAGCCATGGGCCAGAGAGCCAGTGAGGGGGCAGTGCCCCTGGGAAGGGATGGCCGACCCATCACCTACCAAAGGACAAATAAGATAAACTCCGGGGTGGAGGATACTACCTTTTCTTCTGAGAAAGAAGTGAAGAACCAAGGGAGGATAAAAAGAGGACTCAGAGACGAAGAAAAAGGCAAATAATAGTGTCAGAGACACATGGGAGTTGAGATTACCTACAACAGCTGGTGGCACACACTAGCCCAGGAGTTGAATGACATCATGCTTCCCACAAAAGACGGGAAGCGTGGTGGAGCTCTGGGTGGGCTCCGTCACTAACAAGCTGCGTCTGACCATCTCTCAGCAAAGACGTGAGCCTGGGTGACCTCTAAGTTTCCTTATTCCTTTAAGACGGACTCTGTTAATGCAAATGACGTCTTAGCCTTTCTCCAGTTCCTCCTCAAAGGGTCCCACTGAGCTCCAGGGAATGGAATCAGAGCAGGTGCTGCGGTATGTGAGACAGGTCTATTCACAGGTGTCTCCCACCCTAGAGAACCCTGGAGCCCCTGCTTCCCTGGTTAGAACAGGAAGAGCTGCCCCAGCTCAGCAGGGCCACTGATGCCCGGAGTTAGAACACAGGGAGTTTGGGAGTGCGACAGGGTGCTGGCGCAGGTCCCAGGCCTTTTGGGTTCAAGCACAGGTGCGTCAGCTTCCACTTTCCTCCAATTCTTCAGAATTGTGCCCCAAGCTTGTCCTAGACCTTTATCCCGCATGTCATGCCAGGTTCCAGCACAACAGGGCCTCGTCTGACCAGAAAGTGAAAGTGACTGACCTAATTTGAGGAGAGCTCAGAGCTGCTCTATCAAAAATTAAGCCTCGGGACTTCCCTGGTGGCGCAGAGGTTAAGAATCCGCCTGCCAATGCAGGGTACACGTGTTCCAGCCCTGGTCCGGGAAGATCCCACATGCCGCGGAGCAACTAAGCCCGAGCACCACAACTACTGAGCCTGTGCTCTAGAGCCCACGAGCTACAACTACTGAGCCCGTGTGCCACAACTACTGAAGCCCGCGGGCCTAGAGCCTGTGCTCCGCAACAAGAGAAGCCACTGCAATGAGAAGCCCACGCACCGCAACAAGGAGTAGCCCCCGCTCGCCGCAACCAGAGAAAGCCCGCGCGCAGCAACGAAGACCCAACGCAGCCAAAAATAAAATAAGTTAATTAATTAAAAAAAAATTCTCTTAAAAAAAAAAATTAAGCCTCCTAACAAGTTTCTCTCATGTCAGCTATTGTGCTTTGGAAGAAATAATTCAAATGATTTACTCCTGGTCCCATAAATCCATCCCAGATTTTAGTGCCTCTGTTCACACCGTCATTTCCCTCTCTCCTCACTTGAGTTGGAATGGATGGCCAGTCCTCCAGGATGCCTCACCATGTGGCTTGTTCACTAACACATCCCAGTGGCTGGGACCAAGTACGTTGTGAAAGAATGACTCTGCTGGGCTTCCCTGGTGGCGCAGTGGTTAAGAATCCACCTGCCATTGCAGGGTACACGGGTTCGAGCCCTGGTCTGGGAAGATCCCACATGCCGTGGAGCAGCTAGGCCCGTGAGCCACAACTACTGAGCCTGAGCTCTAGAGCCTATGCTCCGCAACAAGAGAAGCCACTGCAATGAGAAGCCGGTGCACCGCGATGAAGAGTGGCCCCCACTCGCTGCAACTAGAGAAAGCCCGCGCGCAGCAACAAAGACCCAACTCAGCCAAAAATAAATAAAAATAAAATTAAAAAAAAAAAGAATGACTCTGCTGATGCTATTACTTCACTAATTAATAGCATCGGCCATCAGCCTAGCTTGGTATTTCTCTTGTATTATTATTATTATTTTTCCTTTTGGCCGCCCTGCGTGGCATGCAGGATCTTAGTTCCCCGACCAGGGATCCAACCAGTGCCCCCTGCAGTGGAAGCGTGGAGTCGTAACCACTGGACCACCAGGGAAGTCCCTCTCTTATATTATTTAACTTTTCATAAGTTGAAAGCTTATCTCTCAAATCTAGCGTTGACATCACATCTTTATGCTTCTCTTTACCATCAATGAGCACAGTATTTTGTACATAATCGCTGCTCCATGACACTTGCTGTTTGACAGAGAGTCTAGAATTTTACCAAAGGGCTTCCTCTCCCTCATCTCCTTTTGGACTCATCCTTACTCTGCACCTGTTTCTCCTGTGACTTTAAACACTTTCCTCTAGTAAAATTTCTCATCTCCAGAAAAACTCAGAACACTCAAGAGAAAACAGCAAGATTCAGAGAGGGCAATTAAGTGGAATTAAGATGCCCTGGGCTAACATTCTGGATGACTGAAGAAAATCCGCTGAGTACAATTCTTCCAAACTGAAAAAGTCTGGAGGCCAAATAACTACTTTGGACTGTAAACAGGATCATGAGACACTATTCATTGGGAGGCGACCTTGATAAAGGTCATAGTTAGAGCTGACAAAGGCAGTAAAGTGCAAAAGCTACAGTGAAAATCATCGAAGGAGGCTATACTTTTAAAGATTTCCAGGGAATTACCAGAAAGCATACAGTCTTAAAGGCTTGATACCAGAAATACAAACATAACACCAAGCAAAATGTTGCCTTGAGGGGGATTTTATAGGACAGCTTTGTGCAACACAGCATTTACCACCCTGCATCTTAAGTGTGGCCTTCGTTAGATACTTCAGAATTAACCTTGGTAACTGTCTTAGTCAGTTTGGGCTGCTCTAACAGAATACCATCGACTGGGTAGCTTATAAACAATAAACATTTATTTCTTTCAGTTCTGGAGGCTGGAACTCTGAGATGAGGGTGCCAGTGAAGCCATCTTCTGGGTTACAGACTGCCGTCTTCTCGCTGTGTCCCCACATGGCAGAAAGAGGGCAAGACAGCTCTGTAGGGTCCCTTTTATAGGGGCGCTCATCCCATTCATGAGGGCTCCACCCTCATGACCTGATCACTTCCCAAAGGCAACACCTCCTAACACCATCACACTGAGGTTAGGATTTCAACATATGAATTTTGAGGGGACACAAACTTGGGGTCCATTGTAGTAAGGGTCCAATCTTTCTGACTTCTGAACCAAACAGGTCTGATTGCCAAGAATTCAGTTAACTAATAGGATATGGTTATTCACGTTGTCATTAGTTATAAAATTGTATATAGTCAGTTTTCAAATTTATTTCAGCAATTGACTTTTGGGCTCAAGGTTTATAAGATCATGTTTATGTGCTGTGTGTGACATACATTATTTTGTTTAATCCTTGTAACAACCCATGGGAGGTAGGAATTATTACCCCCATTTTCTAGACAGAGAAATCGAGGCTCAGGAGATGGATTTACCAAGCACCCTGACAATCACTTAACTTCCTGTATAGCTTTGCTTTGGGGGAAAATGTTCTGGGCAGCGATTACAAGTTTCACATCTACTCTGTAATTTTCACTTAACATACATGAAGTGACATTCTGAGTTTTCTGTGTATCAGACTCCTGTGAGTTTGTTTGCAAGCCTTACAAAGCAGGAAGTGGCAGCCACAGCAAAGGCTCCTGCTCCAACCCCACCCCACCTTTTCTTCAAAGGCCTGTTAGAACCACACAAATACACTTGGACTGTGCTCAAGGGCATCAAGAACATAAAATAGTGGTTTCTGAGCGCTGGTGGGTGGCAGTAACCACTCCCATTCCCTTCCCTGCATGATACAGGATAATGAAATTCTGACGCTCAGCCTGGTATTCAGCTGAACAGGAAAGGTATCTTTCAGTCGTTCCAGACCAGTGTAGGGCTCTTTCCCTTGTCTGAATACCCTACTCTTTACCTCCTTTCCTTAACTACTGACCGTGGTACCCATTTCTCAGTCCAGCATCTTGCCTTCACTCCTGTTCCTTTATGTTGACCAGACCTCCATCGCCTCCGTCACGTCCCGGTGCCTCTCCTTCCTCCACATGCCCCCGCACACATCCACTGTGTCCCGCTCCACACATCCCTCCATCAGGCCGCCGTCATCTCCTTCCCGTGCTGCTGGCCCCCGGTCCCTAGGCCTACCTGGATGACCTACTCTCCGCGTCCCAGTCAGATGAGCTTTCAGAACCGAAAGCCTTCGGGTCTCCCTCTCCTTCGTGCTTCCTTGCTGACTTCAGAACAAAATCCGAACGCCCGGGCTCGGCACCAGGCGCCCTCCGTGATGCGGCTCACGGCTTCCGCCCATCTTCCGCCGCGCCACGGCCGCTGAGCTGGTCCCAGCTCTGGTCAAGCCCGCGGTACCTCTGCCTCCCAGCGTCCAAGCTCCGTGCTCTTCCCGCCCGGCCCCCTGCACTCCTTTCCTCTGCTAACTGCCTGTGGTAAGTTATTTGCAAAAAACTCCCGATCCTTCCTTCCCCTCTTGCCAGCCAGGTCCGCCACAGCTTCTCCCGTCAAGAGATGGAATCAATTTCCACACCCACTGAGTCTGGACTGGCCTGTGGCCGCTTGGACCGTTAGAATGTGCTGGAAAGGCGCTGTGTGGGTTCCGAGGCTGGGCCTCAAGAAGCTTCCAGCTTTTGTTCAGTCTCTTGGATCCTTACCCAACCACAGTGTGAACTTGAACTTCAGTTTCGGATGTAAAAGAAGCAACGGAGTCTGATGCTTGGATATGATTTCCTAGGCAGCCTCTGAGGGCTGGATGGAATCAACTCCAAGTTCCAGGGCATTAAGGCCACCCTCCACCCCGACATGGATGAACCTTGATCAATTGGGAATGAGAAACCTGAGCAAGACAGCCAGACATTGGGCTTCCCTGGTGGCGCAGTGGTTGAGAATCTGCCTGCCAATGCAGGGGACACGGGTTCGAGCCCTGGTCTGGGAAGATCCCACATGCCGCGGAGCAACTGGGCCCATGAGCCACAGCTACTGAGCCTGCATGTCTGGAGTCTGTGCTCCGCAACAAGAGAGGCCGCGATAGTGAGAGGCCCACGCACCGCGATGAAGAGTGGCCCCCAATTGCTGTAACTGGAGAAAGCGCTCGCACAGAAACGAAGACCCAACACAGCTAAAAATAAATAAATAAATTTATTAAAAAAAAAAAAGACAGTCAGACATTTTCTCTCCTTCCTCTCTCTGTGGACTAGTCTGAGGAATAGTTCCTCTTTGCAACCCTGACGTGCCATTGAACAACCTGCTGTGTCTCTTCACAGCTCACTGTAAAGCAGAGGCCAGGCGGTAACATCTCAGAGCGAGTCTATGCCTCTTTCCTTGCTTCACTTCCCTCACTGCCCCAGGGCTTGCACACCTAAAAACCTCAGGTTCTGCTTGTTGCTAATGTAGCGGCCAATGTGCACATGTCACATCTAGGAAGCTCCTTTCTGATTCAGATGCTCCAGTTCCTACTCCTCGGAAGCCAAGAATTCCCAGAAAGCACTTGTGTAAATTTCCTATTGCTGCTGTAACAAGTGGTCTTAAACTTTGTGCCTTAAAACAACACAAATTTATTCTCTGACAGTTCTGGAGGTCAGAAGTCTGCAGTCAGTTCCAGCGAGCTGAAATCAAGGTGTTAGCAGGGCTGGTTCCTTCTGGGGGCTCTCAGAGGAGAATCTGTTTCATTGCCTTCTTCAGCTTCTAGGGATGGCCTCTATTTCTTGGCTTGTGGCCTCTTCCTCCATGTTCAAAGCACATCATTCCAAGCTTTGCTTCCACCGTCACATCGCCTTCTTCTCTTCTGTGGTCTAATCTCCCTCTGCCTCCCTCTTAACAAGGATCCTTGTGATTTACATTTAGGGTCCATCCTGATAATCCAGGGTAGTTGCCCATCTCAAGATCCTTAACTTAATCCCATCTACAAAGTCTCTTTTGCCATATAAGTTAACAGCATAGGTTCTGGGAATTAGGACCTGGGTATCTGTGGGTCCATTATTCAGCTGACCACAGCACATACAGTCCTTTTGCACCCATACGTATATTCACCCCCAACTGTGACAAACCAGTCACCTCTCAAAGAGTTCTCAGCAGTCAGTTTCTACCACAGCATCAGGCCCTTGTTTCCTTTTTAAATAAAAGGCCAAGTTTACAATTCATCACTATTTTGTACAGATATTCTATCCCATCCCTTCACTGTTTAAATAAATGAGCCTTGGGCTTCCCTGGTGGCACAGTGGTTGAGAATCTGCCTGCCAATGCAGGGGACACGGGTTCGAGCTCTGGTCTGGGAGGATCCCACATGCCGCGGAGCAACTAGGCCCGTGAGCCACAACTACTGAGCCTGTGCGTCTGGAGCTTGTGCCCCGCAACAAGAGAGGCCGCGACAGTGAAAGGCCCACGCACCGCGATGAAGAGTGGCCCCCGCTTGCCGCGACTAGAAAAAGCCTTCGCACAGAAATGAAGAACCAACACAGCCAAAAATAAATAAATAAATAAATTTATTTAAAAAATAAAAAAATAAATAAATGAGCCTTTGCGAGCTCAATTGTCTTTGGTTGTCACAACATGAAATAGACATTTGGCAATTACCTAAATAATGTGACCAATTTGGATGTCAGATGCCCTGATTTTATCTAGATAGGATGTTTATTTTACCCAATTTCTACTTCCTTTTGTGCTGGCTAGGCCCATCTGGCTGTGAAGCAATAACTTTCTGTGGTTTCTAAATAGCAACTGGAGCTTAACGCACACAGCAATATTATACTTAATCTCCTTTATGACCTGCTTTTATGATTTACAGGAAATTCACTAGGCACCAAGAAAAGGAATTGAATGGCAGATGAGCAGATTACCCAATTGTCTACCTCTCATTTCCTTAATACTTCATTTCCATAAAATCTTATTCTTGATTTAAACCAATTTAAATATGTAGAATGGGAAAAAAAAAAAACCTGTGATGACAGCCTGGTTTTAAGGCATCCATTTGGTTGTATTTTCAAAAAATACCTTCTTTCAGACAGATGCTGTGTGTGTTCTTCCATTCTGTTGACCCATATTTTATTGATACGCCAGGTACTATACTAGGCACAGTGCGTGGAGCAATGAGCAAAATCGAAATCCTTACCCTCTCAGACTTTAACTATGCTTAGGAGGAGACAGATAATAAACGCACATACAAGGAAATAATGTCAGGTGAGACATGTCACAAAGAAAAGTAAAGCGGGGTGGAGAGAGAGAGAATGATGGCGGGTGTGTGCTGGGGTGCCATGTGAGATGGAATGGCCAGGCAAAGGCACATCTGAGAGGAGACTGAAGGAAATGAGAACACAAGCTACACACATCTGGGATAAGGGCAAAGGGAAGAAGGCACCTAAGAGTTTGAGACACCGGCAACAGGAAGTGCAAAGGTCCTGAGGCAAGTGTGCTGCGGTTGTTTGAGGAACAGGGAGGGGGCCAGTGTGGCTAGAAATGGAGTGATGGGAGATGGTGGTGTAGACGGAATGCTCATCTCCCCCAAATTCATATGTTGAAACCTAACCCCCAATGTCCTGAATTCACCCATTCTAAAGTCGAAAGGATTAAGATTCCAGGGGAATAAAAACAGAGTTGAGAGGCCTGGGTTAGGCCCAGTTCTTGCAGGAACCTCCTGTGACCTTGGATAACACACAGGAGACCACCATACCCACAGCCACCCCACCTGCCAAGGGTGATTATGACCATCAAATGAGGGAACACAGGGGAACATTATTATAGACTGTGCCTGACATTATTATTCTGCTGTGACTCCCTGAAGTTCAAAGACTGAATTCTAGTCCCCGGGCTTGGCATGTAGTAGGCCTTGTGTAAATGTATGATTGGATGAGGGAATTCTTTTCCCAGGCTGAGGGTAGGGAGCTATGTGAGGGACATGACCACTCAACCAAGTCCCAGAGGGAAGTGTCTGCGTTTCTTTCCTTTAGAAACCAAAGCTGAAGTCATTTACTTGTAAAATCCAGAGTGAAATACAATCCTAATTGGCTATTGTCACTAGATAGGCTGCTGGGAAGGTGAGGAGGCCCTTCCCTCATCCCCAGCAGCCCCTCAGGAAGACTTCAAGGGGGAAGCATGAGCCCAGAGACAACCTGGAAGACAGACAGTGTCACTCAATAAACAGAGAGGAGAAAGGGCCTCGGCATAGACTAGCGATAGACATGTACACAAAAGGAAGTGGGTTTTAATTCCAATAGGAACAGGGACCTGAGAACAAGGCCGACTACCAGAGTCCCTTTGAGAGCTCAGCCCTGAGCTCCGAGAGGCTCAAAGAGGAGGGGGGCCCTGCGACAGCTGGGGAGGGGCAGGATTGGGCTGAGAGGAGGGTAAACCTCTCGTATACCGAAAGGCATGGATGAGAGAAAATGAGAGGCACGGTTTGGAAGGAAACAGAAGCCATCATTCAACCTGCCCTGGCTCAGGGCCTCACGTGTGAAATAAGTTAAATAATACTCACCTCTTAAAGTTATGCAACTATTTTCCAAAAGCCTCCCATTACCCCTCCCCCAAAGTCCTCCCTGCCTCCCTGACATTTTTTCCCCAGGGAAGGGAAGTAAGTACCTGCTTAAGGGTATGTCCTGGGGCAGGGGCGGGACAATCACGGAGCTGCCCTCCCTGCCTTCTCCAGATGCGTCTCCCCTCCAGCTGTTGTTGGCTTCTGTTCCTGCTTACCCGCCTCCTTCCAGTTCAGTGAACACACCAAACCACTCATGGGGCTTCTGATGACTTGCCTTGTTCACTGCCCGGCAAGCTCTCCTCCCAGACCTTAGCGTGGCAGGCTCTTTCTCATTGTCCAGGGCTCTGCTCAAATGTCACCTCCTTGGAGAGGCTTTTCTGGACCCACAAGCCTTTGGTTCTGTTGTTGAACCCAACTCCACGTGCCTGACACACAGTGAGGCCAAATAAACCAAAATGTCGGAATCAGGAGCAGAGAAAGGTTTATTGCAAGGCCAAGCAAGGAGAACAGGTGGCTTGGGCTTAAAAGACCTGCACTCCCCAATGGCTTCAAGGAAGAGTTTTTAAAGGCAAAATTTGGGGTGAGGGCTGGAGGGTGCATGACTTCCTTCTGGTTGGTGGTGAGGTGACCAGGAATCTCAATTGGAACCTACTGGTTCTGACCAGTCTGGGGTCTCAGCAGGTAGTTACCTTCCTCCAGCTGGATGGGGGCCTTAGTCCCTGAAAAACAACTCAAAGATTTGTATCCGATTGTTATGCATACCCTTTGAGGAGGAACTAGGACTTGGTTTTATCCCTGAGCTATCATTTCTTGACCGCTTTCCCTTTGTTTCTGCATTCACTCTAATTAGTAACTGCTTGAGTCTGCTCTTTGGAACTCCCAGAAGGCCTAGGAGACTTAAGCCTTTTTCTACAAACATGAAGAGGGGTGGGGGACACAGAGGGGCTTTTGTATGGGGGAGGGCCCCCGCAGGGTCCTGCTCAGTTTCAGCTCCCAGGCACTTTCCATCACATCACGTGTTCTGTTTTCTCAATGCTCTCAACACTCTCTGAAATCATCTTAGATGGGTGATTGTCTTTGTCAGTCTCTCTCAGTTCTCAGCAGAATGCAGGCTGCACGAGAGCAGGGAGCTTGTTTGCTCATTGCGGTACCCCCAGTGCCTGAAACACTTGGAAGTCTTAATCAGTCGTTGATGAATGCATGAATAGGATAAGATGAGCATTACATGAGATGATGTGCCTAAGCTTTTGGAGGGTGCCAGGCAACTTAACAATGGCATTTATTATTATCACTATTACTATCATTCCTCTTTTGTTGCAAATCTGATCTGTTGGATAAGTCAGTAATAAGGACCCTACGTTATTATCCCTGAAATAGAAATGTAAGAAGCACTGATTTCTCTTCTCTGGAGGACAAGGGCAAGACCCAAAAAGATTCACCAGAAACCTTCCAGAGGCAGCACTGAATGCTGGTGAGAGCACTCAGTGCTGCCTGGCTTTGTGCTCACCAGCTGTGTGACCTTGGGTTAAGTCTCTCAACCTCTCTGAACCTGTTTCCCCATCTGAGAAATATAGGGGTTCACTAAATGCTGCATAAGATCCCTTCTAACTTCTAGAAACATCGTCCTTTATCGCCTCATAGGTTGCTCTTGCCTGCCTCCTGGAGGAAAGTGAATGAACTAAAGACAGGCAGAGACAGAGGTGGCCTGGAGGTTCTAGAACCAAATATTACAGTCAGTTCCCAAATGATTAAATTGCACGGTCTCCTCCTTCCTACCGATGGAAAGACCCAGGAGAGGTACCAGAATGCCTCTTCTGCCTTTTACTCAGAGCAGAGACTACCTTACTTTGAACACTTATTATTAGCATTCTTTACACCTGGATATCCTTTTGTCCTTAAAATAACCTTACAAGGTATGCATTATTACTCCATCTTTATTAACTCCATTTTACAAGGGGGGTGGAGTACTCTGAAAGGTCACAGCTAAAAAGCAACAGGGTTGGGCGTGGAAACCGGCTTTGTCTCCTCCTTACCCCTTCGGCTCCCCGAGTTGGCCCAGGGAATGCCCACCAATGGGTCCCAAATCTCTTGATCATCAAAATCAGCGGGAACATCTTCAAGAGGGTCCTGAGTCCGCCCAGGTCCTGCTGAACTACAAACTTTTGGGAGGGCCATACAGAAATCCGTATTTTTCAAAATCTCTCCGGATACCAGTGATACGCAGCCGGACTCGGAAACCACTGCATGACACTGGCCGCCCAGCAGTTAAGAAAGCCTCCGGAGACCTTGCTAACGCTTCTCACTGTCGTCATTTAGAGCGTCATTCTACTCTCGCCCCGCCCCTCCCTCGGGGCTGCGCCTGCGCCCGCGGCAGCTGTGTCTCCGCAGCGCCTTCTGCTGGACACGCGGTAAAAACCTAAAGTGCAACCAACTCCCTTGGGGGGGATGTATACAGGGGCTCCAGCTGCGCTCACCAGTCCCTTTGTAATAATATCACAAAATGTAACGCAGTTCCCCACCGTCATGTGGACGTGAGTACTACTAATACCAGCTGACCGAGAAAATGCATAATGATCATATTCTATTCATGAATGAACAAATGAATTAAGAATTTGCTTTTAGTTAGAACAGTACTAACCACATGCATTTGGAGGGGGGGGGGGACAGGGGAGGCGGGTACATAACATGGTTTATTCAGTAGTTTTGGGCACCACTGGGTAAAGAGTTGCTTCCCTGGTAGTTGCCCCAACTTGATTCATTCACTCATTAATCTTTCCCAACAAGTATTAAATGCCTAGTAAATAAATACCAAGCACTTTTCTAGCACAAAACAAGACCTAAATAAATAAATAAATAAACAACAACTCTCTGCTCGTGGAGTTTACAGTCTCGTGATGGAGACAGGTATTAACCAAATAAACAAACATAAATATCTACTTACAAATGGTGTGGATGTTCTGAAGGAAAGAACTAGGTTTTGAGAGCCTTATTCTAGGAAGGATGGTCAAGGAAGTCCTCTCTGGAGCTCACTTGAAGCTGAGATCTGAAATCTGAGAAGGAATGAGCCACGTAAAGCAGGGAGGGGATTCCAGGTGGCTTAAGGAGTTCCCATTTGAGGCAAAGGAAGCTAGGAGCATCCTGAGTAAGGGCGTGGGGTGAGTGTGTGAATTGAGATGAGGTATCTATTTCTGTAGATAGTAGGCAGCAAACCTAGGATTTAAACCACAGCGGTACAGCTTCACCCAGCCTCAATATTCTACTGCCTCTGTGCATTGATAAGGAGCTGGAGTTTTATTATTCTAAGTATAATGAGACATCTTTGTAAGCTTTTTTTATTTTTTTGGCTGTGTTGGGTCTTCGTTGCTGTGCGCAGGCTTTCTCTAGTTGCGTTGAGCGGGGGCTACCCTTCGTTGTGGTGCGGTGGCTTCTCTTGTTGCGGAGCATGGGCTCTAGAGCGCAGGCGCAGTAGTTGTGGCGCACGGGCTTAGTTGCTCCGCAGCATGTGGGATCTTCTCGGACCAGGGCTCGAACCCGCGTTCCCTGCGTTGGCAGGCGGATTCTTAACCACTGCGCCACCAGGGAAGCCCTCCATGTAAGCTTTTAAACAGGGGTGCTGAGCGATCTCTATTGTTTTAACAAGATTGTGCTAAATGGATAATGGATGATAGGGAGGCAAGAGTAGAAGGACAAGATGGAAGACACAGGTTCAGTTGTTCAGTCATCCCCCTTCAGGGATGAAGGCGGCTCAGACAAGGTGGGCAGCAGTGGAGATAGGGGAGAGGACTTACTACGGAAGTGGCAGGACTGGGGACAGACTAGGTGTGGGCCGTGGGAGGGGAAGCAGTGAAAGACTGTGCCCAAGCTCGGTAAACTGGAATATGGGCCACTAACTGAGACGGAAGGGGGAGCACGTTTAGGACAGTGAGGAGGGTTCAGTTTTGCACACATTAAGTTTGAGAGGCCGGTGATACATCTAAGTGAACAGTCAAGTAGGAAAAATCACAGGCCTCTCAAACTTAATGTGTGTAAAAGGGAACTCTTCATTTACCTCATTCTGAAATTCAGTGGAGACATCTAGGCTAGAAATGGAAATGTGTTGTTTTTAGCCTAAGAGGCGCTAGTTAGAAATGGATGCTGCTCCCCCCGAGAGAAGAGTTCCAAGGACCAGACTTTCAGAAACTCCAACGTTTGGAGGTTGGATCTGAGAAAAGAGGGGGGTGAGGTGGGAGAGAGAGAGACAGAGACAGAGAGAGGGAGAGAGAGCACGCACGAGCGTGGACATGAGCCAGTGCCTGAGAAGAGCCAATTGGAAGGATGAAATTACAAAACAGGGACTTCCCTGGTGGCGCAGTGGTTAAGAATCCGCCTGCCAGTGCAGGGGACACAGGTTCGAGCCCTGGTCCGGGAAGATCCCACATGCTGCAGAGCAACTAAGCCCGTGCGCCACAACTACTGAGCCTGCCCTCTAGAGCCCGTGAGCCACAACTACTGAGCCCATGTGCCACAACTACTGAAGCCCGCACGCCTAGAGCCCGTGCTCTGCAACAAGAGAAGCCACCGCAATGAGAAGCCTGCACACCACAACGAAGAGTAGCCCCCGCTCGCCGCAACTAGAGAAAGCCTGAGCACAGCAATGAAGACCCAACACGGCCAAAAATAAATAAAGAAATTTATAAAAAAAAAAAGAAGAAATTACAAAACAAAAGCAGCCTAGGACTCACAGCCTAGGTCCTCTGAAAAAGGAAGACACCTCCTTGCTGTTTCCTTACACAAGGGGAGGAATTGGCCCAGACTCAGAGCGGTCAGTGCCAAGTCTAGGCTAGCTTGTAGGGCGCCACAGGCTTGTCTAAGCCCATCCGTCACTCTATACTAGGAAGTAGTAAGTACACCCCGAAATAGAAAGATGTCTCAACACTTTCCTGTAACTCCTCAGGCTCCTGTTGGGCTCACAGGGATACCCGGAGGAGTGGACAGGGTGCCAGCTCAGGTGCAGGTGCCCACAAACCTTTGGGAGAAGCATTCAGGATGGGTGGGACTAAGGCATTATTAGTCATAGTCTTGTCATTTCCTGTGGTGGTTTTCCTTTTTTTATCTTTCCCTGTCACTGACCCTGATTTCACCCACTTCTCTTTCTGCTTTATTATATCCCCCCCAGAGGCCATTATGATTTTAGCAATCATTTCATCCCCATAATCCCATGGTAATAATAATCTCCTCATTAATCAATATGCTGATTAAATTTTTCTCTTTCACATCCCTTTTGGGTGCTTGAGAATTGCTGCTGTAAATGTTTAAGAGGTTTTTGTCCCCATAGTAGGGAGAAAGATAACTCTTCACCCTAAGGCCCAACAGTCGCACAGGGAGGTGCAATTCTATGCAGAGAAGTCTCCAGCTTCTAGCCTGACAGGCCAGAAATAGGATAAATAAGTCATTGGGGAAGTCTACCATTTTTAAAAAATCTATCATTTTCTTAATTATAAATGTATATTTATTGTAGAATTGGTTTCTCACACTTTAATGAGCATATGAATCACCTGGGGATCTTGTTAAAACGCAGCTTCTGATTTGGGAGGTCTGGGGTGGCCACAGAGATGCTGCATTTCTAACAAGCTCCCACGTGATGCTGAGATGGCTGGCAAACAAGCCACCTTTTGAATATCAAGGATACAGCAAAGAAACAAAAATAACTAGGATAACGCAAATCAACTGTGAATTTGTCTTCTCAAATGGGCCATTCTGCTTTCCATTCGTAGCTCCATGCAGAAGTAGCTCAGGACTCCTGGCTTTCTCCTCAATGTCACCCAGAGAGCCAGAGAGGTAACAGATCGCAACAGGCAGCAAGGAGCCCCTGGAGGCAGGAAGTGGTTTGGAACTGTGGGTACAGGCGGGAGAGGGTGGCCGGGGAAGGAGTCTGGTCCTGCTTGAGACAATTGATACTTTGCCTCCTCATCAGGTGAGTTAGACACAGGGATCCTCAGACTCAAGAGGAAAATCCATGCAGGGCAAGAGGCATGTGTGGGTGAAATGCTGTGTCAACAGGTGGGACTGATCAGACCTAGGGATTCACTTCTTCACCCTCCCCTCCAGGGAGAGGATGGGGGATTATAGTCTAAGGGAAGCCTCTTCCTAAAACTCTCAGTAGAGACTTCCCGGGTGGTCCAGTGGTTGAGAGTCATCTTGGAATGCAGGGGACGCTGGTTCGATCCCTGGTTGGGGAACTAAGAGTCCACGTGCTGCAGGGCAATTAAGCCCACGCACCGCAACTACCGAGCCCGGGTGCTCTGGAACCCCTGTGCCACAACTAGAGAGAAGCTCGCCAACCGCAATGAAAAACCTGCGCACTCCCACGTGCTGCAACTAAGACCCGATGCAGCCAATCAATCAATCAATCAATCAATAAAGCTTTAAAAGAAAAAAAAAAAAAACCTTCAGTACTCTACCTGGGAGGATTAAGGGAAAGCCCTGATCTTGATTCAGGAGTGACACTGTAGTCCTCTGTGCCTGGAACTTTCCACCCTAGGGGTATCTGCCCTCATTTTTCTCACTACCCCTCCTTCCAACCCCCAACAAAAGCCAGAAACCATATACTTCAAGTGAAAAAATTAGAATGAAAAGCATAATATTGAAATAAACAACAGAATTAATGGGATAAATGATAAAATTGATGCAGCCAAGAACAGAATTCGTGAAAATGAAAGATCAACTTGAGAAATTATTACAGAAGGAGAAAGTTCGAATGATCTGAATTTGCCAACAGATGAGTTAGACAAAAAGAAAGGAACAGAGGGGAACTTATAGGTTAAAAAAAATTTTAGAAGACCCATCAAATCTTTTTAAAAGGCAAGACTATGTGTAAGCATGCCATTTGGCTGATAAAACTATAAAAAACTGTAAAGAAGTGATCACTACAAAATCAGGAGAGTGGTTACTTTGAGGAAAAGGCAGGGGCAAGATGGGATAGGATTAATTTGAGGGCTGCAAAATGGTGATTTCTATTCTACCATTTCTTTTTTTTATGTTGGTAAAAATAGTCATAGATAAAATTCACCATTTAAACCATTTTTAAGTGTACAATTTAGTGGCATTAACCACACTGACAATGCTGTACACCATCACCACTATCCATTTCTGAACTTTTGTATTATCCCAACCAGAAACTCTACCATTTCTTATTTACAATGTACTTACTGGGCTTCCCTGATGGTGCAGTGGTTAAGAATCCACCTGCCAATGCAGGGGACACGGGTTCGAGCCCTGGTCCAGGAAGATCCCACATGCCACGGAGCAACTAAGCCCGTGCACCACAACTACTGAGCCTGTGCTCTAGAGCCCGCGAGCCACAACTACTGAGCCCGTGCGCCACAACTACTGAAGCCGGTGCGCCTAGAGCCCGTGCTCCACAACAAGAGAAGCCACCACAATGAGAAGCCCACGCACTGCAACGGAGAGTAGCCCCCGCTCGCTGCAACTAGGGAAAGCCTGCACGCAGCACTGAAGACCCAAGGCAGCCAAAAATAAATTTATAAAAAAAAATGTATTTACTGGAACCCTTTCATAAAAAGACACTTTCCCGCATCTATTATGTGGTTAGCCAGGAGGGCAGGATTCCTATAGAAAGGCAGGATAAATGATGGGGATGGGGCACAAGGGGCAACTTTTGGGGTGGCTCAAAACTCTTCTAGTTCCTGTGATTAGGAGGGTGTTTGCAGGGTGGTGAGATTACCATAAGCACAGGGAGGAGGAGAGGGGGAGGGGAGAACCAAGAAAAAGAAGAAAACCATTCTGCTAACACAAAAAGCACATATGATATAGTAACATTTATGCATTTCCTAAAATGAATTAGGTGTGGTTTTATACATAGAAATAAAGTAAAAAGGGAGAGTGTTTGCTCATCTGTGTAGGTGGATTTAGGCGTGGGCCTACTTAAAGCCAGGTGAATGTATAAAATAACTTCTCATAGGCCCTTCTGGGAACACAAAGGGGGCTTTTCAGGGCTGGTAACAATCTGTTTATAGATCTGGGTGCTCCATTTGTGAAAAATTATTGGGTTGTACACTTATAAAATGTGCACGTTTCTGCATGTATATTATACTTTAACAAAAACATTTCTAAAAAATTAAAAGTCGCTTCTGGGACTTCCCTGGTGGCACAGTGGTTAAGAATCCGCCTGCCAATGCAGAGGACACGGGTTCGAGCCCTGGTCTGGGAAGATCCCACATGCCCTGGAGCAACTAAGCCTGCAAGCCATAACAACTGAGGCCGCAGGCCACAACTACTGAGGCCCTTGCACTTAGAGCCCGTGCTCTGCAACAAGAGAAGCCACCGCAATGAGAAGCCCGCACCCCGCAGCGAAGAGTAGCCCCTGCTCGCAGCAACTAGAGAAAGCCTGCGTGCAGCAGGGAAGACCCAGCGCAGCCAAAAATATAAAAAAATAAATAAATAAATTTATTTTAAAAAAAAAGTCGCTTCTGCTCTTAAGATTCTACATTAGGGAATTCCCCAATCCTTACTTAGGTGGTTAACATTAAAAGAATGCATACCGACATGCAGAACTGGAATCGCAGTCCTTTCCACTCATTAATTATCCATGAAAGGAAATCAGACCTGACTCATCAGCTCGCCTGTTCCTGACTGGGAGGGAGACCGTGGTGACTACACCGCTGATGTGTTGGGCCTGGGAGCACCCACATCCTGGCCCACGGCCTGGGATCCAAGAATAGCCATGGCTGCTGACTGCTGAGTCAGATTCCAACGAATGGATCCGAGATGGGAGTTGAAGGAAATCTCACCCATGGCACACTCTGAGAAGAAATGGAGGGCTTCCCTGGTGGTGCAGTGGTTAAGAATCCGCCTGTCAATGCAGGGGACACGGGTTCAAGCCCTGGTCCGGGAAGATCCCACATGCTGCGGAGCAAATAAGCCCGTGCGCCAGAACTACTGAGCCTGTGCGCCACAACTACTGAAGCCCACACGCCTAGATCCCGTGCTCTGCAAAAAGAGAAGCCACCGCGATGAGAAGCCCATGCACCACAACAAAGAGTAGCCCCCGCTCGCCGCAACTAGAGAAAGCCTGCACTCAGCAACAAAGATCCAACATAGCCAAAATTAAATAAAAATAAAAATAAATAAATTTATTTTAAAAAAAATGAAATGGAGGGAAGAGGAAGAGGGGAGATTGAAGAGAATGTAAATGAAAGGGTATCTACCTCATGCTTGTTTTAATAATGATCTTTGAGCTATAGGCTCCAGTACTCCCACAAAGCATACATCACCCTATTTTTTATTGACCTAATGGAAAGGAAAACTAGCACTTAAATGGAATTTCCCCTTAAACGTTCTGATCTTATTAACTCTGAGATTACAGATGCTCTGGAAGAAGTATTTACCTAATAGGATTTACTGTAACTACCATCCTTGATTCCTAAAGCCTAAGCAGCCTGCTTGGAAAGGAAGGGGTGATTCTTGTTCCCTGGCAATATTGGTTCAGTTGCTCCAGCTCCCTGGCCAGAAAGTACTTTGGAAATACCAAGTCTCTCGAAGTTTGTCTCTCAGTCAAACAAATAACCTGTAAGAAAGTGATGTCCCTTCCCTGTGAAAAATTGCCTCTCTATAATTATGAAGCATTATTCCACCATAGATATGATGTTCTGGAAAATGGTTCTACTGAAGGAGAGGACAGAATTAGCAACTTAAAGGGAGAAAGACATGAAAGTGTACAAGACTCAAGGCACCTCAGTGTTTGTAACTTTACAAATGAGTTTTACCAAAGCACCTTTTGGATGATGTGCACTGTTCCTTTGTATACTAGTCAATAAAATAAAACAGTGGATGATCCAAAGATGCAAATTCACTCACTGTGTAGCTGGCTGTGTGTGTGTGTGTGAAAATATACATAACATAAAATTTACCATTGTAACCATCTTTAAGTGTACAGTACAGTGGCATTAAGGACATTCACATTGCTGTGTGACCATCAACCCCATCTATCTTTAGAATTTTTTCATCATCCCAAATTAAAACTCCATACCCATTACATAATAGCTACTCATTCCCTCCTATCCCCAGCACCTGGTGACCTCTATTCTACTTCCTGTCTCTATGAATTTGCTAGGTTCCTAAAAAAAGTGGAATCATGTAGAGTTTATCCTTTTGGAACCGGTTTATTTCACTTATCATAATGGTTTCAAGCTTTATCCATGTTGTATCTATCCTGTGTCAGAATGTCCTTCCTTCTTAAAGCTAAATAATATTCCATTAAATGTATGTATCACATTTTATTTTTCCATTCATCTGTCAATGGGCACTTGGGTTGTTTCCACTTTTTGGCTACGATGAATAATGCTGCAATGAACACTGATGTACAAATATCTGTTCAAGCCCCTGCTTTCAGTTCCTTTGGATATATATCCAGAAATGGAATTGCTGAATTATATGGTAATTCCATGCTTCATTTTTTAAATTTTTATTTATTTATGGCTGTGTTGGGTCTTTGTTTCTGTGCGAGGGCCTTCTCTAGTTGCGGCAAGTGGGGGCCACTCTTCATCGCGGTGCGCGGGCCTCTCACCATCGCGGCCTCTCTTGTTGCGGAGCACAGGCTCCAGACGCGCAGGCTCAGTAATTGCGGCTCACGGGCCCAGCTGCTCCGCGGCATGTGGGATCCTCCCAGACCAGGGCTCGAACCCGTGTCCCCTGCACCGGCAGGCAGATTCTCAACCACTGCGCCACCAGGGAAGCCCCCATGCTTCATTTTTTGAGGAACTACCATGCTGATTTCTACAGAGGCTGCAGCATTTTACATTCTCACCAGCAATGCACAAGAGTTCTAATTTCTCCACGTCTTCACCAACATATTTTCACTTTTTTTTTTCATTATAGCATAGCCATCCAGTTAGGTGTGAGGTAGATGCTTTCACCTGCTTTGACGGCACTCATTCCTTACAATCACCCAGAAAGTCACACCTCATTTTTAAAATTTATTTATTTATTTATTTATTTATGGCTGTGTTGGGTCTTCGTTTCTGTGCGAGGGCTTTCTCCAGTTGTGGCAAGTGGGGGCCACTCTTCATCGCGGTGCGCGGGCCTCTCACTATCACGGCCTCTCTTGTCGCAGAGCACAGGCTCCAGACGCGCAGGCTCAGTAATTGTGGCTCACGGGCCCAGCTGCTCCGCGGCATGTGGAATCTTCCGGGACCAGGGCTCGAACCCGTGTCCCCTGCATTGGCAGGCGGATTCTTAACCACTGCGCCACGGGGGAAGCCCAGTCACACCTCATTTTACTGGTGAGGAAACTAAAGTTCAGACAGGCTTCATGGGTCACGTGACCAGTAAGCGGCTGAGCCAGGATCTGAAAACACAGCTGGCTGGTTCCAAAACCCATTTTCTTTCCGTCAGGCCGCACTGCCTGCCCCAGGAGGTGTGCGCTAACCCTGCCCGGAGCTGACCTTGCCTGGAGACGTTCCAGGGGAGCAGCCACCACAGGCCACGTGACTACTAGTAAGGTTATCCCTGATTCCAGCTGACAAGAGCCACGCCTACAGGGAGAAACCACGAGGGCACTTTTGTTCAGGCAAGTGAATGAAGCACAGGAAAAGAGGCAAAAGGTGAAAACCGGCCTTTCAGAAGTTACAGGCGGATCCTGCGGGGAGGAGGGCAATCAGAGCTGGGAGCCTGGGGGGGGGGGCGGGGCGCGAGGAGGGGGGATCTGAGGGACCAGCAGGGGAGCTGGCTCCTCTTCCAGGGCCTCAGGAACAAGGCGGCTGTAGACACCTTGACCCAGGTCAGCAAAGTGCCGGTCGGGGACCTCACGTGGTTTGGGCAGGACCCAGAATTCCAGCGCGTCTGTCCGTCTGTCCGAGTGCCAACCCAAATCCACCTCAGCCGACAGCCCGCTCTGCACCCTTACTTCCCTGACAGGTTCAAGGGGAAGGGGCAGGTGCCAGGAATCTCTATTAGCTGTACTGAATCTGTGTCTCTCCCTTACGTCCCTGAGGGTAAGAAAGTTGTCAAGTCTGCTTGGAAATTCATGCTCCCACGCTGCTGTGTTCTCTTTGTATTTGTTTTTCCTTTGTTTTCTGGTTAAGTTACTTTTGAAAAATGTCAATCTTTGCCTTGCACAGGAAAGGGGAAGAGATTTCTTCAGCCCTATGCCAAGGTAGCCTGGGAGGTGAGACTATTTCTAGAGTCAGATAAAGGGTTAGCAGGGCTGCCCCAGGTCCTGGGCCGGGCACAGTCTTTGAGGTGGAGGCAGCTGGAGGGTGCAACCCAGAAGTGGAAGCTGAAGGGATTCATCTCCTCTGTAGGTCTAGCCCCCGCTGCTCTCCATTCAACGGGTGATGGTCTTCCTTCAGCCTGCCTGCCACACGTAATTTATCGACAGTGTATCCTTTTTTACTTTGGATTAATACTGGCTTTCATCATCAATCACAAGAAGCATCATTATTTTACGTATCACTTAGAAAGAAAAAAAATGCTGCCATGTACAGGGGCTACTCTTCGTTGCGGTGGCTTCTCTTGTTGCGGAACATGGGCTCTAGGCGCGCGGGCTTCAGTAGTCATGGCACGTGGGCTCAGTAGTTGTGGCTCGCGGGCTCTAGAGCACAGGTTCAGTAGTTGTGGCGCATGGGCTTAGTTGCTCCACAGCATGTGGGATCTTCCCGGACCTGGGCTCGAATGCTTGTCCCCTGCATTGGCAGGTGGATTCTTAACCACTGCGCCACCAGGGAAGTCCCCCTATTTAGTTTTATATTTCCAGATCCCAACACAGGGCTTGGCGTATGGTAAGTAAGTGGTTCTCAAATTCTTTGGTCTTCAGATCCTTTTACACTTTTTAAAAAAAACTTTTTACTTTGAAATAATTCTAGATTTACAGAAGAATAGAAAGATAGTACAAAGAGTTCCCATATAACCTTCACCCAACTTTCCCTAATGTTAACATCTCATGTAACCACAATACATTTACCAAAGCTAAGAAATTAAATTGATCCAATACTATTAATTAAACTATGGATTTTGTTTGGATTTCATCAATTTTCCCACTAATGTGCTTTTTCTGTTCCAAGATACAATATGCATTGAATTTAACTCTTTACACTTTTAAAAATTATTGAGGAAAACAAACTGTGGTTACCAAAGGGGAGAGGGAAGGAGGGAGGGACAAATTAGGGGTATGGGATTAACAGGTACAAACTAATATGTATAAAATAGATAAGCAACAAGAATATATTGCATAGCACAGGGAATTATAGCCATTATCTTGTAATAGTCTATAATGGAGTATAATGTGCAAAAATACTGAATCACTATGCTGTACACCTGAAAGTAATATGATACTGTAAATTAACTATACTTTGATTAAAAAAGTATTGAGGACTCTGAATGCCTTTGTTTATGCAGATTATATCTTTGGATATTTACTATATTAGACGTTGAAATTTTAAAATATGTATTTAAATAAAATATATTAAATAAAATACAACAAATACATTAAAATAAAATACATTAAATAGAATACATTAAATAAAAGTATTAAAATAACAGGACTTCCCTGGTGGTCCAGTGGTTAAGACTCTGCGCTTCCACTGCAGGGGGTGTGGGTTTGATCTCTGGTCAGGGAACTAAGACCCCATAAGCTGCGGGGCAACTAAGCCCGTGTGCCACAACTACAGAACCCATGCACTACGAAAGATCCTGTGTGTCCCAACTAAGACCCAACGCAGCCAAAATATAAATATTAAAAAAGAATTATTAAAAAAAAAAGTGGGGGCTTCCCTGGTGGCTCAGTGGTTGAGAGTCTGCCTGCTAATGCAGGGGACACGGGTTCAAGCCCTGGTCTGGGAAGATCCCACATGGCGCGGAGCAACTAGGCCCGTGAGCCACAGCTGCTGAGCCTGCATGTCTGGAGCCTGTGCTCTGCAACGGGAGAGGCCGCGATAGTGAGAGGCCCGCACACCGCGATGAAGAGTGGCCCCCGCTCGCCGCAACTAGAGAAAGCCCTCACACAGAAACGAAGACCCAACACAGCCAAAACAAACAAACAAACAAACAAACAAAAAACAAGAAAGTGGGGCTTCCCTGGTGGCGCAGTGGTTGAGAATCTGCCTGCTGATGCGGGGGACACGGGTTCGAGCCCTGGTCTGGGAAGATCCTACATGCCGCGGAGCAACTGGGCCCGTGAGCCACAACTACTGAACCTGCGCGTCTGGAGCCTGTGCTCCGCAACAAGAGAGGCCACGATAGTGAGAGGCCCGCGCACCGCAATGAAGAGTGGCCCCCACTTGCCGCAACTAGAGGAAGCTCTCGCACAGAAATGAAGACCCAACACAGCCAAAAAAAATGGATAAATAAATAAATAATAATTAAAGGTGCTAATAATTAAAAAAAAAAAAAGTGAAGCGCAATAAAACAAGGTGTGCCTGTACTTCTATTAAAAAAAAAAAAAAAAAGACTCCGTGCTCCCAATGCAGGGGGCCTGGGTTCCATCCCTGGTCAGGGAACTAGACCCCGCATGCCACACTAAGAGCCCACATGCTGCAACTAAAAGATTCCACATGCCGCAACTAAAAAAATCCTGCATGCCGCAACTAAGACCCGGCACAGCCAAATAAATATTTTATAAAATAACAATAATAAGCCCATTACATGTTAAGACAAAGAGCATTTTATGAATAATAACTATATTTTCCAAAACAGAAGTTAGTGAGAAAAGAGGCATTATTTTGCATTTTTTTTCAAATACCTTTAACAGCTAAGTTCATACCTGCTTTTGCATTAAATCTATTCCAATATCACACATCATGTAGCCTCTGAAAAACTCTATGGAACATTGTGAGAATATGAGAATGAAAAAAGCAAATAACAGCTTGGCATTATTATGAAAATAGTTTTGGTGTATAAGACTCCTGAAAAGATCTTGGGGACCACACCTTGAGAGCCACTGTGGTAGACACATAGCATGCTTAAAATGTTAATTAAAATGTTCATAGGTGCAGAGCCTTGTTTTTCTTGGTCTGGCTAATTTCTTTCAGACTCTGGGCCTATGGGGCAAGGATTAAATGTGAATTTGTATGAGAGCTTGTGGGTGAGGCTCCCATCACCATGTTATAACTTCCCGAAGTGCACCAAGGAAAGGATCTATGTTCTCTGAACAGGATGCATTCCTTCTACAGCCAAGCAAAGGTCTCTAAGCAACTGGAAACACAAGCAGGTGTCCAAAAGAATAAAGGATAAGAATCACAGATCTGACCTAAGACCACCCAGGCCTATCTCAAAAGCTGACCTCTGCTTGTTTTCAACCTCTGTCACCCCAGGCTCACACTGAGTAGGTTCATAGCCACCTGGAGCAGATTTGTCCCCAAGAACAAAAATATCCATCCCCCCCGACCACTCCCAGCATTTGTAGCACAGTCACCCTAGGCCTCCTCCCTGACCACAGGCCCAGGGATGGGTACCAACTAGCTCCTTTCTCATCCCACATGCATTCTTATTCAAACCAATTCAAATTAAAGTGGCAAGTCAAATGTCTTCAGATATGGCACTAGCTACCCTAGCTACCCTATGGCACAGACATCCTGTAAGGCAGTGGTCCCCAACCTTTTTGGCACCAGGGGCCGGTTTGGTGGAAGACACTTTTTCCACGGGGGGCTGGGGGTGGGGTGGGATGGTTCAGGAGGTAATGCGAGTGGAGGGGATCGATGGGGAGCGGCAGAGGAAGCTTCGCTTGCTCACCCGCTGCTGACCTCCTGCTGCTCGGCCCCGTTCCTAACAGGCGGAGGATGGGTACTGGTCGGCTGCCCAGGGCTTGGGGACCCCTGCTGGAAGGGACCAAAAGGCATACTCTGTGTGCCGTGGGAATCGTCTTGCCCCGCCTCTCCCTCTTCTCACCCACTTGGTGAGTTTGGAAGGATACACTGGACATATGTGGTCCAACCCCTTCCTCTTTTTTCTCCTCTTGGGACCTGGCCTACCACTCTTCTCTACCTAGTGTGGTTTATAGGCAAGTTGGCCTCATTTTGGGGTTAAGTATTTAGGAAGTCTCTCTCCCACAGATAGAATCTCTGACCTCCAGCTGGGCCTTTGTCAGCAATAAAGGTGACATTTTGGTCTCCACTTGCTGACGCCTTGATTTTATATCTTAATTGATGCTGAACCCCAGTGAGGTAGAAGGGCATCATCGTTGTGCCCCCTCAAAGACCCCAACATGGTCACATAGGTACATATTAGCAATTCTAGATCCCTGCTAAAAGACAGTTATTAAAGGTAGTCTAAAAGTTATAAACTTTGCTTTGAGTGTTATCTTCAGACAGTTTTGATATTCTTTAAAGAAATGAATTGATTTTTTTAAAAACATAAATTTATTTATTTATTTTTGGCTGAGTTGTGTCTTCGTTGCTGCACACGGGCTTTCTCTAGTTGCGGCGAGCGGGGGCTGCTCTTCGTTGCGGTGCGTGGGCTTCTCATTGCGGTGGCTTCTCTTGTTGCGGACCACGGGCTCTAGGCACACCGGCTTCAGTAGTTGAGGCTCACAGGCTCTAGAGCTCAGGCTCAGTAGTTGTGGCTCACGGGCTTAGTTGCTCCGCGGCATGTGGGATCTTCCCAGACCAGGGCTCGAACCTGTGTCCCCTGCATTGGCAGGCAGATTCTTAACCGCTGCGCCACCAGGGAAGCCCAGCTTGCGGGATCTTAGTTCTGCGACCAGGGATTGAACCCGCACCCTCGGCAGTGAAAACGCAGAGTCCTAACCACTGGACCACCAGGGAATTCCAATTGATATTTTGATTGACTTTTATCTGAGTTAGATGCTGTCAGCAGCATTCTGACCTTCCCCTACAGTGAGGTTTAGGACACTATTACAATTTGCATGTTTAATCTCCTGTCTGCCCCCCTTTTCCTTCAGAGCAAGGACTCTGTCCTGTTCATGTGGTCCATTGAGCAGGTAGCTGCCTGCCATGCACAGAGTAATTGCTCCATATACATGTGCTGAATGAACAAATAAAAAATTAATACTACTTGAGTCTCCCCAAAAGCTCGCATACTAATAATTTTTTTTCCTCTTGGAAAAGAACTGCCTTTGAGAAAAGACTTTAACAAATCATCTTGTAATAAAAGTGAGAGACGTTGAAAGAAGGAGAAAGACATGGTTAAGCTGCCTCTGTCTGAGAAAACAAGAGGGATTTGTCTCTCTCTCTCTCTGTTTTCTTCTGATGGGGAAAGTGGGGGATTGGGGTGGAGAAGAGAGAAGGGCCAGGAATTGGTCTGTGCTGGGGGATGAGGGAAATCGGAGTGGGTGGCTAAGGATATTTTACCAACAGAGACCCCCAGAGCGCAGCCTGAAGTTGCAGTGCTGGGAGGTCCTGCACTCTTTTTCTCCCCTACATTTTGCCAGTGACTATGAGGAGGATATACACATTGCCAGAAATCCTGGGGAGGGTTTTGGATTTCCTCAGAGGGTACGTGCCAACTTTAACTGCGTTTCCTGGGGACAGGGGATCCCAGCAGACATATGTGCCACAGAAACAATACATGTGGTAAGTTGCTTGAAGAATATTCTGTCCATTCCAGATCATACAATAACTTTATCTTTGAATGAGTCCAGACCTCAGAAAGTTGAGAGGCGGGATGCCCTTGTTCCACCTGCTAGTAGAGTTATTTCTGCTGAATTGAGTTTGAACATTAGGACTGCACTGAAGGAGGCTATAAGAAATAAGCCATAGGGAATTCCCTGGCGGTCCAGTGGTTAGGACTCCGCACTTTCACTGCTGGGGCTGGTTTCGATCCCTGGTTGGGGAACTAAGATCCTGCAGGCCACGTGGTGCGGCAAACAAACAAACAAACAAAAACCATATGAATAACCCATTACTACATGTACTGATTTACTGTAGGGATATTTACTGATGAGGACTCATGGGAGAAATGCCTTGTGTGTCTCATTATTGGACGCTTTAAAAAAAAAGGTTTTTCCTAGAAAAAATGATTTTTTAAATACAAAAACAATGGTGGAAGGACTTCCCTGGTGGCGCAGTGGTTAAGACTCTGCCTGCCAATGCAGGGGACACAGGCTCGAGCCCTGGTCCGGGAAGATCCCACATGCCACGGAGCAACTAAGTCCGTGCGTCACAACTACTGAGCCTGCGCTCTAGAGCCCACGTGCCACAACTAATGAAGCCAGCGTGCCTAGAGCCCATGCTCCACAACAAGAGAAATCACCGCAACGAAGAGTAGCCCCCGCTCGCCGCAACTAGAGGAAGCCCGTGAGCAGCAAGGAAGACCCAACACAGCCCAAAAAAAGATAAATAAATAATTAATTTTAAAAAATGATGGTGGATCTTATAACTAATTAGATTCTCCCTCCATCCTGTTTTTGGTTGCTAAAAGCTCCTGACCAAATTTTGAGGCCACCTCTGATGACTGTGCAGGGCTTGATGACTGACCCTCAGTTTGATAGCATACTTACCCCTGGCTTCCTCTTACTGTCTTGCTCTCATTTTCGGTTTGCACTTATTGCCTCATTCATTTTTAAAGATGCTGTGTGCTACATAGAACTCTACAAGCTGCTACTGGTAATTTTTCAAGCAGGGCAAAGTGTAAGGAAAAGAAATGAATCTACTCTCCAAGTTATATTATCTCTAATTCCCACGCCAGTGTGCTCTTGGCTTGAAAGAATGGAAAGCCAGAGATAAGCTATCTTCCTCCTGCAGCGTGTTGACAAGCCTCCACCCACCCCTCCCTCACTGCTCCCTAATAAGTACTTGCTGCCGTTTTTTTTTTTTTAAATTAATTAATTTATTTTTGGCTGTGTTGGGTCTTCGTTGCTGCGCACGGGCTTTCTCTAGTTGCGGCGAGTGGGGGCTGCTCTTCGTTGCGATGCATGGGCTTATTGCGGTGGCTTCTCTTGTTGTGGAGCATGGGCTCTAGGTGCGCGGGCTTCAGTAGTTGTGGCACGCAGGCTCAGTAGTTGTGGCGCACGGGCTTAGGTGCTCCGCAGCATGTGGGATCTTCCCGGAGCAGGGCTCGAACCCTTGTCCCCTGCATTGGCAGGCGGATTCTTAACCACTGCGCCACCAGGGAAGCCCCTTGCTGCTGTCTTTTAGCAAAGTAATTTATGGGTCAATTTTTTGGATCAAAATCAGGGTAGCACATGCACATACGCACGCACCCACACTCACACACACACGCTCTATGCTTATTAAGTGATCTGAAAACGCACTGCCTCCCGCTGCACAATTCAGGAATAGAGAGCCCTTAGCTCTTCTAGGTACATATGCTTCTTATTTCTGTAATGCATTTTCGTTATACATTGTCTATAAATAATATAAGTATTTCCCCCATACTTTAAATAAATAATACAAATGTATTATTATGTTTGGTATCTAGGAGACAAAGAATGCTTTAGAAATTAAATGTGAAATTATATGTGAAAACATCCTTGTGATACATTACAATCCAAGCATCACAATGAGCACCAAAGCTCCCCTTAACCATGCTTTTCCTCCATCCCGATGCCTCCCAAAGTTAGCCACTGTTAATCAGTTTGCTGCATATGCTCCTGGACTGTCATCTACACTTTTGCAAATATATGCACGTATCTATAGCAATGTGCTGGGTATATTATGTGCGTCTGGGTGTTAAATGTGCGTTCTGTTGCACATGTCCTGCTCTTCTACCGCTTGCATTTTTCCCTGAACAGTATGTCTTAGAGCACTTTTCCTGCTTCAAGGGAAGAGCTCTTTTCTAGGTTAACTTATCCAAATAGCCTCCTCTAGCCACTAGCTGCTGTTCTTCCATCTTTATCTTTTGTCAGTGGCACTGCCAAGAACCTAAATTGCAGGTCATAAAGGGATTCAGAAAAGCTGATTACACAAATGTGACTACCTCATAGGGTTGCTGTGCTGGAATATAAGACTAAACCTATATTAGTTACTATTATTAGTCTTGATCTGAGATCCATTCTTTGACCAATCATTGACTGGCTGTCTACACTGTTCCAGGCACTGGGGATACATCCGTGAGCAAAAAGGGCAAGCTCTATCGCTCTGGTGTCCTGAGGGCAGGCAGAAGATAAAAACCAATTAAAAGAAATAGTATGTTGGTTGTTGATAAGTGCTACAGAGAAAAATTAGAGAGAAAAGAAGAATGGGGATTTCCAAGAGGAGATCAGAGATTACAATTTTAAACATGGTGGCCTTTGGAAGCCCTGTGGAGAAGGTGACAATCTCAGCCCAATTGTACCTTTAATTTGTGTAGACAGTTAGTTAGTAGCTTCTTTTTCAGCGAGAGAGAAAAAGAGTTAAGTGAGGCATTTTCAGCAATCTCTTTCTCATCATTCAGCCCTCCCAAGGTTGGCTCACCCTCCAAAACTTGACTATTGAGCAATTCTCTTCTGAGGGGTCAAGATGATCATACTCTGTCAGCCTGCAGACAGCAAGCTCCAAAACCACTTAGCTGTTTTCTCCTTCTGGCTTCCTTTATCAGGCACTTGTACTTTGAAAAGATATCAAGTTGCTTCTCTTGACCATTATTTTGAAAAACTCTCTTATTAAAATGCCTTAAGACAGAGATTCTCAGCCTTGGCTGCATTACCTGGAGAGCTTTACAAAATTCTGATGCCTGTGTCCCACTCACAGAGAACCTAATTTCACTGATCTGGAGAATGGCCTGGGCATTGGGATTTTTTTTTTTTTTTTAAATTTTTATTTATTTATTTATTTATTTATGGCTGTGTTGGGTCTTCATTTCTGTGCGAGGGCTTTCTCTAGTTGCGGCAAGTGGGGGCCGCTCTTCATCGCGGTGCGCAGGCCTCTCATTATCGCGGCCTTTCTTGTTGCAGAGCACAGGCTCCAGATGCGCAGGCTCAGCAATTGTGGCTCACGGGCCCAGCTGCTCCGCAGCATGTGGGATCTTCCCAGACCAGGGCTCGAACCCGTGTCCCCTGCATTGGCAGGCAGATTCTCAACCACTGCGCCACCAGGGAAGCCCCAAGGGCATTGGGATTTTTAAAAAGTTTTCCAAGTGATTCTTTTTTTTTTAAATTAATTTATTTATGTATTTATTTATTTATATTTATTTTTGGCTGCGTTGGGTCTTTGTTGCTGCCCAGGCTTTTTCTAGCTGCGGTGAGCGGGGGCTACTCTTCGTTGTGGTGCATGGCCTTCTCATTGCGGTGGCTTCTCTTGTTGCAGAGCACAGGCTCTAGGCGCACGGGCTTCAGTAGTTGTGGCACTCGGGCTCAGTAGTTGTGGCTCGCGGGCTCTAGAGCACAGGCTCAGTAGTTGTGGCGCATGGGCTTAGCTGCTCCACGACATGTGTGTGGGATCTTCCAGGACCAGGGCTCGAATTCGTGTCCCCTTCATTGGCAGGCAGATTCTTAACCACTGCGCCACCAGGGAAGTCCCCCAAGTGATTCTAATGTACAGCCAAGGGTGAGAACCACCGTTTCACAGGCCACTGGCTCTAGTGTTTAACAAATGACCACAGGTTTCCAATTGAAGGCCACTTCAGCCAGAAACTAAGACTGAGATGTCCTATAATCAGGCAGTTGCTACTACTACTAATTATTCCTTAATTCCCTGTACATTACTTCACATTTTTGCAAAGTGCTTTCCAATATATTATCTTCTTTTGAAATATGTATCACTGTCTTTAATAATGTCCTCAAAAAGACACTGGAGTGCTGCACTGGTAATGGTTATTGTGGAAATTACTTGGCTGAAGTGTTAATTCATCCCAGAAGAATTTGTTTTCTTCCAATTTTATTGAGCTATAATTGGCATACAGCACTGTATAAGTTTAAGGAGTATGGCATAATGATTTGACCCACAGACCTCATGAAATGATTGCCACAGTAAGTTTAATGAACATCCATTATCTCATACGATAGAAAATAAAATTTAAAAAAAGATATTTTTTCCTTGTGATGAGAACTCTTATGACTTACTCTCTTAACTTTCATATATAACATACAGCAGTGTTCATTATATTAATCCCGCTGTACATTACATCCCTATTTATCTTATAACTGGAAGTTTGTACCTTTTGACCACCTTCATCCAATTCACCCCCACCCCCAACCCCCAGCTCTGGTAACCACAAATCTGATCTCTTTTTCTATGAGTTTGTTTGTTTGCTTGCTGAAGTATAATTGACCTACAACACTATGTGAGTTTCTGGTGCACAACATAGTAGTTTGATATTTCAATACATTTCAAAATGATCACCACACAGAAGAATTTCTTGAGCAGCTACCATGTGCTTCATTGCACTCTAGAGTCATAAAGACGACAATTAGGTTTCACACCTTTCTTGAGAGTAAATAAATCAGCAAGAGTAAGTAAACTGTTCTGGGTTTTGTGAGCTATTCTAGCCAACGACTGAACCCAAGGAGCGGTTCATGGGAACCTCCAATTTGTAGCCAAGTTGCACAGAAGCTGTGGGTAACTTGGGGCCCTACTACTTGCAACTGGCATCTGAAGGGGGGTGCATCTGAGTCTTGTGGTACTGAGCCCTTAACTTGTGGGATCCAGGTAGTTAGTGTCAGAATTGAACGGAACCGTAGGACATCCTGCTGGTGTTGGAGAATTGGTCGGTATGGGAAAAAACCGACACATCTGGTGTCCGAAGTATTGTATATAAGGGTAAAGGAAAACACAGTGTGTTTTCCCCTAGACACCTTCACAGAATTGTGACAAGAAAGACTACTTGGAAGTATATTTCCTCATCAACATAGAACTACTTGTTACAAATCTAATTCTCATCATTTTGGGACAGCTTTTGAGAATGGTGTCAACTTCTATACCTATACTAAAGGATATACACTATAGGGTAGGACAAAAATGGGCCAATAAAAAATTATATGTTCATGGTCATATATATTTCTATAAATATGTTTATATTGTATATATAATTTATGTCTAGGAATATACATGATATATTTATTTTATTTTTATAATATTTCTATTTTACATGACATACATTTATAGTTTTATATAATATATATTTCAGGTTACATATTTTAAATATATTTATATTATATTAACATAATATATATTCCTATATACATTTCTATAATTTTAGTTCTTGGACTTTTGAATACATTTTTACATATCTGATATTTCAAATAGCATTAAATTGCTCTAAAAGCAGTTATACATTACTATGCCTTAGTGTGCCCTATGAGCTCTAAAGAAAAAATTAATTTCTTTTCATTGTTAACATTCCAGTGACCCCAGCTAAGGCAGCCTTGAAAAATTACTGTTGCCTTGCCGACAGCTTAATGAAGAGGTCTACTCTTGTTTTCTTCCCTGTTTGTCTCAACTATGTGATAAATTTCAAATATGAATTAGACCAGTTAAATACTGTCTCCAAAACATCCTGTTTTGGATTTTCACTTTTTTTTCATTGCTGCCCTTCTCCTAATACAAATGTTGGGTTAATTCATTCTAAAAAGCTTGAATTCTGGTGTCAGAATTCAGAGTATCTAGCCATATTCAAGCATTTATTCATTTGTTTATTCAACCAGAAGGACCTCATTGGGAGCCAGAAGTCCATAAAGCTGGATCCCTCCCCTCTGCTATCCACTGGCTGTTTGTCCTTGGGCAAATCACTCGTCATATCTGTGCCAAGTATAAAAATGCCAAGAAACCCAAACTACAAAATTTTTTAAAAGATCCAAAGCAAAAATGAGAAAAATAAGGACAACGTAATGAATTTTTCACAGAATTAAGTGTATTCAATTTAGAGGATTACCCATTACTTAGAGACTATGCCCTTTGATTCATGAAATGGCAATTGTAGACCACAGTCGTGGTTATACTTTTAATGGCTTTATTGGCAAACTTATATGGAGACTCAAATTTCTTGGAAATTTTTTTTTTTTGGCTGTGCTGTGCAGCTTGTGGGATCTTAGTTCTCTGACCAGGGACTGAACCCGGGCCATGGCAGAGAAAGTGCCGAGTCCTGGCACTGGAGCGCCAGGGAATCCCTTGGAAATGTTATTGGTACATAAACTCCCAAAGTTTGGGAAGCACTGCACTATAATATTTTAATTTAATTATAAAAGTAACACATATACATGTTAAAGATTCAAAGAGTACTACTGGGTATAAAATTAAAAATAAAACTCTAACTCTTCTCCACTTTAACCCCAATCACAATCCCCATAGTAATCACTATTAATACTTTAATATGAAACACCTGAAAAATTTTATACACGTGCAAAGAGATATATATTCTTTTCCTAAAAGGGATACTAATACTATTTATACTACTCTGTAACTTGCTTTGTTCTCATAATGAGATTTCACTACCTTCAGGCCCTTTATTTCAAAATCCTAAATTTTCTTTGATATTCTAAAATGGTATTGGGTTCCTACTGTGTGCTGAATTCCATGACTATTATGGGGAGGGATGGGCAGGCGGGCAGGATGCACCAGGAAAGGAGAGGTCATGTAATGAAAAGAGGAGTAAGCCGGCCAACAAGTTAGTGATCTGGAAGGGAGACAGCAGTGAGTATGGAAATAACTCTACTATTTGTTTATTCATTTGTTCATTCATTCATTCATTCATGATGACAAAGTACTTATACATCCAATGGTAATTCTGTGACGCAAGATGGAGAAACTGAGGGAAAAGTCAGCCACTATTTCATAGCCATTGAATTTTCCTCTGACTTAATTCTGTGCTCTTTCTCCTCCCGTATGCCACAGGACACGGAAGTGCCAATATGGCCATGGTTGAGACTGCTCATTCTTTCAACTCCCTATCCATTTTCCAACCAGCATAAAGAATATATTTCCTAGCCACCCTTGGAGCTGAGGGCTCTGTGATTAGGTTCTGGAAATAAGATAAAAGAAGTGAGTGATATGTGCAACTGCTGGGTCAGGCCCCAAAGGGAAGGAGTAGACCCTCTGATTTCTGCTTATTCCTTTCTTACTGGAATGTGGATATGGATGATGTGGTTACCTGAAGGGGGTATTGGTGGGGAGGGGGGATGGACCTCTGGAAGGAGATAAAGGAGGATAAAGTAGACTTCAATTTTATCTGTAATTCTTTTTTAAAAATTTATTTTTGGCTGTGTTAGGTCTTCGTTGCTGCGCGCAGGCTTTCTCTAGTTGCGGAGAACGGGGGCTACTCTTCGTTGTGGTGCGCAGGCTTCTTATTGCGGTGGCTTTTCTTGTTGTGGAGCACGGGCTCTAGGAGCACGGGCTTCAGCAGTTGTGGCACGCGGGCTCAGTAGTTGTGGCTTGTGGGCTCTAGAGCACGGGCTCAGTAGTTGTGGCACACGGGCTTAGTTGCTCTGCGGCATGTGGGATCTTCCTGGATAAGGGATTGAACCCATGTGCCCTGCATTGGCAGGTGGATTCTTAACCACTGTGCCACCAGGGAAGCCCTGTAATATTTTTATTAAAAAAAAAAACCTTTAAGCAAATATGAAAAAATGTTAGCAGTTATTTATTGTGGTTGGTGGGTACCTGAATATATATTTTAAAAAATTTTTTGTGCATCTCTGTGTTTCCCAATTTTTGGATGTATAATTTAAAAATAAATTATAGTACATTCATCAGTTGGAATATTTATAATAATTTTAGATGGCATTTTAGATGAAGAGCTACTGACATGGGAAAATATTCATAATAAATGAAAAATACTTGAACAATTTTCTGATAGACCTAAGAGAGATTTAGAATGGGAAAGCTGGAGTTACCTACCCAGCTCACTGATTAGCCTAATAATCTTTTACTAGAGATATTCAAAAATTCAGTCTAAAAGTAATTAAAAGTAGTCCCAAAGAAGAGATCTTTGAAGTGGGACAATTTCTTTTTAATTTTTGTTTATTTATATTTTGGCCATGCTGCACAGCATGCGGGATCTTAGTTCCCTGACCAGGGATTGAACCTGTGCCCCCTGCATTGGAAGGGCAGAGTCTTAACCACTGGACTGCCAGGGAAGTCCCCCAACCAAGAGATCTTTGAACTGGCTTGTTCATAGATCTCTTCTCTTAGAGCAAGCCTAAAACAAAACAGACCAATGCCCTAAAGTCTTATGATGGAGAAGTTGCTTTAACATCAGCAGGATCCCACACACCCCCTTTTTATAAATCTACAAACTGAGAATATTAAGACGTCAATACTAGTTATCGGTGGCTTCTTCTATGGTTTATAAATACTCTATAATGTGTATTATTATTTTTATAATCAGAAAAAATCCTATTTTTCAAAGCTAAAAGAAATATTCAAACATCTGAAAACATCTTAGATTCTAGTGATCACTTTACATTCATCAAAAACACCAATGGAAGTTACATTAGTTATGTTGCTTGGTTTCACTTAAGAGGATAGGAACCTGTACTCTGAGCTAGGCCTAGATGTTGCTAGGAGCTGGCCTTGGTATTCTCCTGTTGAGCATAAACAATCTCACAGAACATAAGGCCACAAGAACCTTGTCCAAAAGGGCAACAGAGTCAAAAAATAAGTGTTCACTGAATCTTGGGGCGCATTCCACTAAAAGTGAACATTTGATGCTGCCAAGAAATAGATTTGAAGAGAAAATGTGCCTAAATCAATGATTTCAAACCTCTTGGGCCTAGAGCCACATGAATAAATACATCTTACATTGAGATCCAGTGCATATATACACATATAAATCTAAGACAAAAGTTTCATGAAACAATACTCACCTTTACCACATGTGAGTCTATGTTCCTTTTTATCCTATTTCATTTTTAATAAAGTCAGTCACTATTCACTAAATTCTCAGTTTGAAAAGCACTGTGATACCAGGTTTTGGATATACAGTATGCTAAATCCAATTAATCAACTGAGTTGGAATTAGACTTAATCTAATTAAGAGAAATGAAGAAAACATCATCTCTTCCACTCATTGATCAATAATTATTAAGTCAGGCCCTGTTCTGCTTCCTGGGGTTCAGCAGTTAACAAAATGACATCCCTCACCTCGTAGAGCTTACATTACAGAGCTCTGCTGCCCAGTAAAGTTACTAGCCACGGATACCTAAATTTAAATTAATTAAAGTGAAATAGAAATAAACATTCAGCTCTATAGTCACACTAGCCACAGTTCAAGTGCACGTAGCCACTTGTGGCCTAGTGGCTACGGTGTTGGACAGAGCAGATATAGAACATTTCCTCGTCACATAAAGTTCTTTTGGACAGCTCCACTCTAAAGTAAAGAACCTTGCCTTGTAACTTGACTAAAGCAACGATTTGTTAGCAGAGTATGAAGACTAGGAAAAAAGAGCAATAAGAATTCATTAACACAACTCCAAAGGAAGGGGTTCAGACCACACACCAAGAACAGTCCAGCTTGGCTGGTTCATTCCTAATCACCTTCTGTCACAACCATATGCTGCATTCCAACCCCCTCTGCTTAATTCCTTATTGATCAAATCACATTTTCTGAAACATAACTACTTTCTACACTACACCTAACCAGCGAGGAATTTCTCATCCTAAATTAACAGTATTCTGGTTGGCAAATCAATCTGTTATGAGCTTGAACCTGACCCCCAGTGAGCAAAGTGAACACTTCTAGGCTGAGAACCAGACCCTTTGCACTGTGGGTACAACAGGGGCTTCTAGCTGCCTATATTCATCCCTAGTAATAAAATCCTGATTTTATTACTAGGGTGGTAATGAGCCTATCTCAATGAGCAAGCAGACTACAGTTTGCTGCCGTCCTTGTAATTGCTCAGTGGGGCTTCTAGAATAGCTCTTTAGAAGGAAACACGCAGAGAGAATGCACCCCTATGGTCCTTCCCCTCTTCTGGCTGTCTGCAAGATGGATGTGATGGCTGGAATTCCAGCATCTATTACAGATCACACGGATGATGGAGAAGAAAGGAAGATCCTGGGTCTGCGATGCCCATGAAGCCACCATGGCTTCATAGCTTCCGTCTGACTGCATCCCCCATCAATGAAAAAACGCTGCCCGCCATATCAGTAAACAAAGGATGTTGCAGCCTTCAAGCCACTACACACCTTGGCCGGTGAGCCTGGAGGGAACTCAGGATGGAGACAAATGGGCTGCCGCTGCCAAGCCCTCAGTCACTGCAGCCCTCCACCCCCGCCCCCCCTCCCCAGTGATACACCCTGAGGAGACTCAGGATGAGAAAGCAGAGGATACTGAGGATACTGGCCCCAGAGGGCTGAGGAGCATATCAAAGGAATGATTTCAGTGAGCCCAGACTCTTGCATCTTCCCATACATAGAAAAGCGCTATATTCCTTAACTTGAGATCCATGGCTTCTTTAATTAACAGAAATCTACCCGGGTCTTTGTTGCAAAACCTCCTTATATCCTGGCTCCTCCCCTACGCCTTTGGAGCAGTCCCTCAGAGCTGTCTGAGAGGCTGTGTCCCAGGCTTAAGTCCTCAGTTTTGTTCGCCAAATAAAACCTAATTCTCAACTATTAGGTGGTGCAGTTTTTTTCAGTCGACACCCTTGAATTTCTTTTTATAAGGGAGAATAAACTCTTATGTGTTTAAGCCATGTAGTCAATCCCTAACTGATAAAATGGTGAGCCCTCCTGAGCTGCTTTTCTCATGTGAGGGCTTGTGTGTGAAGAGACCAGAAGACATTGTCTTTGAAATCTCTTTAATTGTAAGAGATACCAAGTCATATTCAGCCGTAAAATCTAGGACAATCTTAGATTTTGTTAGAAATCACTGACTGTAAGGAAAGAAATGTAATAAAAATATTCAAATGATTCCTAAGTAAAAGCCAATCAGCCTGGATAAAAGCCAAATCCTTGCAATTTTGTCAGTGGCTTGCAAGCAGTGACTATTTTTCCCTCAACTATTGGTATCACTGGTGTTCTAAGTAGACATTTTCAAGGTACAGCACAGATTTTCTAGACCACAAGATGGAGTTTACGAAATACCCTGAAATTTAAATCAGATTTTCCTAAGATTTTATTTTTAGGATGTCTAGTCACAGAATTATCGTGAGCTATCAAATATGAACCTGAGACAGAAATCTTTTAAGGACACAAGTTGAATTCTTTCAGGGATCCACTATGAGTGTTGTGATTAAATAGAAGAATGTCTTTAGTACAGTATCTATCAACTAAATCCTCCAAATACTTCCAAATAACAGAGGGTTAATGGAATAGTTTCAGGAAGATTTTGAAAACTATTAAAATTTGGGGAGAATTATGCACCCAAATTCAACTAATATTTACTGATAACCTATTGAGGATGCTAGGAATTTTTTCGTTATCTTTTTAACTCCCCAAAACCCTTTTAACTCACAAAAAATCCATTTTATACTTAGGCTTAGGGAGGCTGACTTTCCCAAGGTCACAGGACTAGGACCAGATAAAGCCAAGATTTCAACCTAGGGTGCTTTGATTCTAACTTCAGTACTCTTTTTCACTGTGGCTATCTTATAAAACTTGAAAAAAAGAAGTTTTTAACTGAACATAAAACTGGAGAGGAGTCAAGGGAATAATGTTTGACGGTACTGCATGGGTGATGGGAAGATTTCTGAATAATTTGAAAATGTTAAAGTTGAGGAACATAATTGAATTGTGATATGCCTGGGATAATAATGTTCCATTCACACATCCCAGAAATAAGAGGTTTGAGCGATCCTTAGTCGACCATCTCTCAGAAGACGTCCATTTGTTTTCAGATCCCCTTCATCCCATTTTTAGCTTCCTTTCAGTAATCCGGTGACTCCTGGGGTGTCCAGTACAGCCCCACACCCCATCTACCAGGGAGGATCCCGTTTCCCGGCTCTTTTTCATTTTGACTTCTCCATCAATCTCAACTCACTGTCTTGTGCCCTGCTCTTTCACAAGGGTTGCTCTCTCTTATTGTGTGGAATGCTTTATTGTTGCATCTGGGGGAAACTGTTAATGTGTTGTTAATTGCCTGTTTTTGATTTAGTAGAATGAAATTTTCTGTGCGGGTAGGACTGGATTTAACTTTTTTACAATTGGGACCTCTGTGCAAAACCCAGTGCTAGGGACACAGTAGAGCACAAATATAGTTGTGGAGCGGAACAAGCTCTCCGGTTTCATACTGGCATATATCTTTGCCTTTAAACCAAAGACGTGACTAAACCAGGCTTTTTTTTGTTTGTTTTTTTTTAAACCGAGTAATTGGGTCTGAAGTCCGAATAAAATTTCGGCCGGTGGGAAGCTCTTTCCTTTTATATTTAACCCTCTAGCGCCTGGGTTATAATTTCGACTTCACCTTAAAGTGACAACATACCCTTTTTTCAAACAAAGGACCTAATTCTAAACCAAGTGCAAAACAGAAACATGAAGATTTTATAGCTGTCTTAGGAACCGCGAACTTCCAAATACGGGACCAAACTGAGAGATAGGAAAACTGTGCAAACTCCCTTGACACCTTCCTTCCTCTTCAAGTCCCTTCCCACAGACTCTACGCCCCCCACGATTATTCCCAGGGGGCAGGCGGGACGACCTGGATCCCACAACTCGGACTCTGCTCTGCCCCACAAAGGCGTCAGAAAACTCGAGGTGGGGCAGCCCTGGGGGCAAACGCTGAGAAGTTCTCCGAGGCCCTCGGAGATCACAGAGGCTTATGGTAAGCTCAGTCCCCTGACCTCGTCCTCGTGGACAGCCTCGCGGTCTCCCAAGACCTCGAGGGGACCTTCCGTAAATGCAAAGTTCTTTACAACAGCTGTCACTTTTGCTCCCAGAAAGGGTGGGAGCTTGCGCTGGGCGAAGCCTGGGGCGGAAACTTGAAGAGACTTCATCTAAGACTCACCCAGGCCCAGCACCTTCTAGGGCCACCCTGAAGTGTCGGGAGGGACAGGACCCCAGGCGCCGCTTCCACCACTCAGGGCCCGGGAGCCCCTTCCTCCTCCCTCCGTCGCGCGCTCCTCCCCCTCCATCCCCCCTCTCCAAGCTCTCAGGCGTTTTCCCTCTGCCCCCTCCTCTCCCCTCCCCTCCCCGCCTCCTCTCCCCTCGGCCGCCCCGCGATCCCAGCGGAACGCGCGGCATTGTATCCCGGGGCCAAGTCCCCGGATGCTCGCCTGTCCTCCCCTCGGCCCGCGCAGTGGCCCTGCCCACCGCGCGGCTCTGCGTGCCACGTCACCGCTTGCGGCGCTTCCGGAGGCGCAGCGGGAGATGACGTAGGAGGACGTGCTCGCTATATGAGGTTGGGGAGCGGCAGAGTCGGCCTTTTCCGCCCGCTCCCCCCTCCCCCCGAGCGCCGCTCCGGCAGCACCGCGCTCGCTCTGAGCTCCGTGCTCCTAAGCCAGTGCCACCGTTGTCTCCCTCCAGTCGCCATCATGATCATCTACCGGGACCTCATCAGCCGTGAGTCGGGACTGCACTGCCCCTAACGCCGCTCACAGGGGACGGGGGTGTGGGTGTGGGCGGGGAGGCGGCCGCCGTCGCCGTGTCGTGGGCCTGGGGGACGCCGGCGCCTTCCTGGGAGCGAGGAGGGTCGGTGCTTGGGGCGCGCGTCGGGGTTTCGAGCGCCCAGGGAGGGGCGGGGGCCGCGTGCGGCCGGCCGGCGCGGGAAATGGCGCCCGCTCGGGCCTCGGGCGTACCGTGACCGGCGGGTACATGTCCCCGAACAGATGATGAGATGTTCTCCGACATCTACAAGATCCGGGAGGTCGCGGACGGGCTGTGTCTGGAGGTGGAGGGGAAGGTGAGTCGGCCGGGTCGCGGCGCGGGGCCGGGTAGGCTCGGGTTTCCGCCGCTCCCCCGCCCGGGGTTGTGCAATCCTCGCCGTTGCCTCCTGGCGGAGGAGACGCTCTTTCCGGGCTCGGGTTTTTCTAGAAAAGTGGAGGCGGAGCTGATCCTGGAAATAGGTTCGCCGCTTCGGCGCCCATCCTCCTCCCAGGCAGTCCCGGACAGGTTGTCTCCGGTTTGGGAGCCCCAAGTCCTTCAACGTTTGCCCTATTCCTACTTGCTCATCAACCCGACAGCCCACGCAAAACTTCCACTGGGTTGTAAATGACCCCCTTTTCGTTCCGGTCAACAAAGAATTGTTGAGCTGAGGTGTTTCGGGAAATGGATTTTAGAATTTTTTTCCCCCATAATGTGTTCATGGTATTCGACAAGAACTAAATGTTTGGTGGAAGGATGACGGGTACACGAGGTGCCAGCATAAATTTTTTGGATGCGTTTATGGTAAAGTCGAGGATGTGTTAGCAAGTAAACTTTTTCTTAATGCAGATGGTCAGTAGGACAGAGGGTAACATTGATGACTCGCTCATTGGTGGAAATGCCTCCGCTGAAGGCCCCGAGGGCGAAGGTACCGAAGGCACAGTAGTCACTGGTGTGGATATTGTCATGAACCATCACTTGCAGGAAACCAGCTTCACAAAAGAAGCCTACAAGAAGTACATCAAAGATTACATGAAGTCGTAAGTGATACCAGCACACCCCAGTCGAGGTCTGAAAATCCTATAGGATTTAGGGGTTGGCTTACTGAGATTTTTAGCGGCAGGCTTGCTTGTCAGAGGTCTTTTTATTAATGAGCTCAGAAGGGTGGTTGTTTTTCTATAAGTAAAATAATGTGAGCATACTGGAGCATGTGGTTTGGTTTTACCTTTTGAGAATAGTACTGTGGAGATAAGCTGACATGAAATTCCAAGTTAGAAACAGTCTTGTTGATTACAACATCCCTCCTGTGAACTAGTAATTTCTTGATTGCGTGCGCCACGTTATTTTGCTCAGTGACAGCTGGTTTCAGTTTGTAATTTTTACTTAATGAAAATATACTTTGCTCAGAACTGAATAACCTATCAATAAAATGTTGTTTTAGAATCAAAGGGAAGCTTGAAGAACAGAGACCAGAAAGAGTAAAACCTTTTATGACAGGGGCTGCAGAACAAATCAAGCATATCCTTGCTAATTTCAAAAACTATCAGGTAAATAACTTAAATATTTGGACCGAAGGATTGTACAATTTTAACTGAGCAAAAAATGAGTTGCTTGATGAATCTCTGATGTAATTAAGCTGTGGTTATTTTCTCGGTCTTTTGAACAGTTTAAATACTTCATAGATTCAACTCCAGTAGTCTAGGCTGTAGGAAGTAGCTTTCTCTGCTCCCAAGCATGTTTCCAGATCTTGCCTTCTGGTTCCAGAATCTTATCTGTACTCGGATAACATTTCCCAGTTCTTTCTCTTGAATTGCTTGTTAACTCCCAAGTGGTCTTCCAGTTTTCTCTTTCCAATTTCAATGTGTCTTCTTGCCACTGAAGCTCTTTCTGATCTGAGCTTGTCCTGTTGAGAAACTTCAGTGACTTTCGTTTACCCCTAAGAAAAAAAATGAACACAACCTGGCTCTTTAATTTTCCGGTTTTCATACATCCTCTGGCCATAAGATAGCTTCTCATGTGATATCATCTCGTTGCTAGCTTTATGTTCCCTGTGCTTGACTATGTAAAAAGCCTTGTTTGTAGGGTTTGGAAATGGATGTGTGGGGCTGAGTAAGTTTCCTGAAAGCCTAGTGTCCCTGGATTGCTCTGTACTTTTATTTGGTTATTATTAGTACTTTGAGTGAACTGAAGTTTGATGAGTGAGCATTTTTTCTCCTAGGGATCAGAGCCGTTAGTTGCTGAAGTCCCTTGATTTAAATAGCGGTGTTCTGAATCATCCTTTGATTTATTGTTTTGATACAACACATCCGTGCGTAACCTAATTCTGAGTATTTGTTTGCTTCCTAAGTTCTTTATTGGTGAAAACATGAATCCAGATGGCATGGTTGCTCTGCTGGACTACCGCGAGGATGGTGTGACCCCGTATATGATTTTCTTTAAGGATGGTCTAGAAATGGAAAAATGTGTAAGTATAAAGAAGTGGGTTGAATCATTAATGTAAAAATGGATATATCCTAGGCATAATCCTTGTTTTGCCACTAGGATAGTTAGAATGGATCCTACAATAGTCTTTTAAACTGAAGCTCTAGGTCTTATTTTTCTTAGGGGCCTAAAGAGGGTGTTTTACATGTAAAAGATTTTTATGGTACAGAAAGGCTTAGAGTCTTTATATGCAGAAAACTTATAGGTGACATTACAAAGCATAGCTTAAATACTGAGCAGCTCTAGAGATCAGAGATAACACCCTATGTTGATCTTCCCCATAGAAATGGCTTGTCGAAATCAGACTGCCTTTCTCTTCCTATTTTGCTGCACATACACATGAGTATTAAAACCTTTTTGTAAAGAAACCGTTCACCCTTATTTACTGATAATTGGCAGCTGGTCGTGAAAGCCTTGATGTTACTAGCTTTTAGTAAATACAGTTTAGAGTTGGCTGCTGATCCGATATGCCAATTGCTTTACTAAAATTAAATGAATGTCTGCTATGCAAGGAATTGCTAGAGGCGATACAGAAATGAAGGCATTCATTATCCTAGCTTTCAGGGGCTTCTATGTAAATTAGGAGTAAGACAAATTTAAGGCTACGCTAAACAGGATTGGGGCAGCAATGAACAAAAATGTCTAAACGGATTCAAAGAATGTGTGAGGCTTTTGTTAGAACGAAGTGAGTGGAACTTTCTCAGAATGAGACATTTCTGCATCCACTGATAGACCTTGAACAGTCTGCGGTTGTTCTTTTGGTTTGCACTAGGATGCAAAAGAAAAATCCCTGCGCTTCCTGTCTGTCTTTGTGGCAGCCCAGATTGAATAGGGGAATACATTTGCAGCCTGGAAGCGTTAACTATTTTCCTATTGGAAAGGTGTTGATGGGGTCGTCCTTGTTTTCACAGTGACAGCTTTGGCTGTTTGGATCTGTCACCTGCTCGTCATAACTGGCTTGGCTGCTGCTGTTCGTCCACACAACACCAGGACTTAGACAGATGGGACTGATGGCATCTTGAGCTCTTCGTTTTGATGTTGATTTGTTTGGAGCGGAGGCATTGATTTGAGGAAAAAAAAAAAAACATGTCATGTAGGTTGTCTAAAAATAAAATGCATTTAAACTCAATTGAGAGAATGCCTCTTAGTTTAATATGTAATATCTAAATCCATCCTGTGTAGCCTTCCTGGAGAAGCTAGAGCCTGGTTGTAGACCACCACTAGAAAACATAAGAGCATCTTCAGATAACTTCTGCAATGAAAACCACTTCCGGGACTTGGAATATAAACAAGAATCAACAGTAATTGGTTGAAATAAAGGGAAAGACCATGCTCATAGCAGTGCCAGCATTTGAAGTGGATGTCTTACACATTTCATCACCTACAAATGGAAGTAGTGAACTCTGGAAGAAATTACCAAAAGAATAAAACGAGACTTAACACAGTTGGAAGCAAAGTATTGTCTCGGCTTATTTACAAAGCAAGTAGAGCCAAGTTCTAGAGAAATCTAGACGTCTCCTGGAATACTTGTGTCAAACTTCTTGGAACAGGGTTGGCAAACTGGCTTGTGCTACCACCTGTTTTTGTGTGACTAAGGTGGTTACATTTTTAAGTGGTTCAAAATAGCTTACGGGATGTGAAAAAATACAAAAATCTAAGTTTGTGTCTAGTTTTATTGGAACACTGCCATGCCCATCTGTTTATGTATTGACTGGCTCTGACACTGCAAGAGCAGAGATCAGTGACAGATCTAAGGGCCTGCAAGCCCTAAAATAACCATTGTGGCCCTTTACAGGAAAGGTTTGCTGGCCCGTTTTAAAGATGAAATTACAGATGGAGTGTGGGATAATTGGTGGGCAGAGGAAAAGCAGGTGCTAGTCAAATTGTATCTGAAAAGGCTGTGGGTATCAGAAGAAGGATATGAAAATGCATCTATCTGACATGCCTGGAGCAGTTACTGTCTGCTAAGGTTTCCAGCACAGATGCAAGAAAAAAGTGTCCTTGCGCTTCCTGTCTGTCTGATTGTGGCAGTCCAGATTGAATGGGGGAATACAGGGGAAAATAATCGCAATTCACAAATAACTGTGAACAGTGAAAGCCTCCGTGATTCCAAAGAAGAATTCATAAGAGTTTACCAGAAAAGTACTGGAGAATTATTCCCCTACACCCTTGCCTTCTGATTTCACTTTTAAAAGCATAAGGGTTAAGTCTAAAGGCAAGCCAGTGATTCTTTTACGTGAACCCAGGGTGCAGCCAGTGACTTCAAGAGACAGTAGTGTGGTTCAGAGCCTAAGACAAATGCTAATCAGGTTGGTAGTGCCCCCTGGTGACTGGTGAAAGTATACCCAAATACTGGAAACTGCAGTCATGCTGAGGGTGGTTTTGAGCACCAGTGATCTAGGAGGCCACTTGCCTGCCTCTGAAACATACTATCGGAAGAGAATTTTCAGGCAGTGGTCAGTGCTGTGAAGGTGAGGATAATCTGGTAGTGGGAGAAGTCTTGAGGTAATGTAAGCTGCAACCTGATTTAGTGAGCTCACATGGAAAAGACTGGAAGAACAGGAATAGCAATGCAGAGGCCTTATATAGGAAGCAAGTTCAGGTAGTTGCCTAAGAATGCTTATTTTGGATCTTTTTCTAGTTAACTCCAAGTTAGAGCCGGGTTAAGATATTTTGTGCAAGAATAACAGGTGGTGAGTACTTTGTGCATATCAGAAGGCATGTGTTTATCACTGCTGCCAAGCTTGAAACAGGTACGTTCCTAGTGGACTTGAAGCTCTGGGCTACATGTATGTAAAACAGTAGATGGAGAAAGGACTCTTACAGTATTGTCTAGGAAGGCTTTTGTAATGTGATAACTTGAATAGGAAGCTGAAAGCAAGGAAGGAGGTTATGTGGATATCTGGGGGCAGAGCATTACAGGCAAAAGAGCAAATGTAGTGTCTGAAGTAGTGTGGTTGACATGTTCAGGGGAAAAGGTGGCCAGTATGCTGGACCCAAGATGGCAAGAGGAAGAGCTGAGGTAAGTACACAGGAAAAGAGGAAACCAGATGAGGCAGGGAAGCCACCAGAGGGCTTTTGAACAGAAGGGTGACATGATGATGTGCCCTAAAAGGTCATTTTGGCTGTTGGGTAACAGTGTAAAAGCAAAGAGAACAATGATGTATAATATTTTTAGGTGAGAGATGATAGTGGCTTAGTCTAGGGTGATACTTGAGGTGGTTGGAAATTAGAGAACAGGACTTGCTGATGTGTTGAATGAGGTGAAAGAATGGATTTAAGGGTGATGCCAAGTGTTTTGTCCTGAGCATCTGGAAGAAAGGAGTCAACACTGAGACGGGGAAGACTGAGGATAGGAAATCAAGAGTTCAGTTTTGGATAGGCTAAATTGAGATGCTGACTCTTGACTGAAGTGAACTAAGTAAGCAGTCAGGAGGAGAATTAGAGAATTTAAGAGATACAGGTTTCCCCAGCACCTGAAAGAACCTTCCTGTGAAACCTTTCTTAAGCTGAAATGGTATAAAGCAAAGAAGCAGTTACCCTAGGACACATCTTGCTAATGGATACACAAAAGAAGCTGAGATAAGCACAGATGCTCACAGACACAGCTCAGAGCTATGGTAGCTTGGTACAGATGCTGAGTGTAGTTCTGGGGAAGCTGCTTGGGGTGCACGCTGCCTCTGAGGCCTCACTGCAAAAGAAATGCTGAATGCCGTTTTCAATTTTCACCCTTTTTTTGTAAAAGGGAAAATTCTCTTCGGATTTCTTTTGATTAGCGGGATCAAGTACTAGTGTAGCTAGGTCTTTTGTGAAAGCGAAGTGGTGTAAAGTGAAGAATATCTGCTGGGAAGATAATGCATGACATCTGAAGCTAGAACAGTGAGGTCAGCTAGGCAGGATGGACTCAGCCCTCCAACATAGATTGGTCAGCGTGATGAACCCACAGAGTGATTTAAGAGGGAGCTGCCCCTGAGGTAGGAAAACCAAGGGAGAGGCCTGGAGGTCAAGTGGACAGCATTTTAGGAAGGAGCAAGCAAGTCCACAGGGTCACCTGCTGTAAACGGGTCAAGTAAGATGAGCACTGAGAATGGTAGACTTGACAGGTGTTTGGTTTGAGTTGCAGGGAAGAAAGCCTGATTAAGATCGGCCCAAGAGAACAGCAAACTCATAGGCAGCATATTGCCCATGAAATGTCATGATGCAGGAAGTACGTGTTTTTATTACATGTGCATCTGCTTAAGCAATAGTTGTGTAAATGACTCATTTGAACCATTAGACATTTTTCTTAAAATCTAATCAGATCACTAGTAAATAGTGCATGGACAGTAAATTCCATCCGAACTGCAGGGTTTATCCAGTTAACTCTACAAACTATACTGGTAAAGTTGCAAGAAGAGCAGCAGAAACCTCAACCAACTTGAAAAAGTCCTGACAACAAAGCCTGCTTGTAAAGTTCTGAGCATCTGTGTGTGCGTGTGCCTGGGGCTGTGACCTGGGCTAGCAGCCAGGATGCTCTCGGTAAAATGGAATCTAAGCCAGGGGACTTGAACGAATAGAGGCCACATCTTAGTGACTGGTGACCTGCACTTAGCAGGTCACACTATACAACTCTTAATTCTGTGGTAAAAGTCTGGCTAACGACCCCCTCACGGGCCACAAACATTCCTGCAAAAGCTCATTTTGCAGCAATTGGTGAGTGTTTCCAGAGACTTTGTCCATAAGAACTGAGGGCCCAACTTGCTGGTTTTGGGGTAGATTATGGTCCTCTGGGGCTGTGGACCATACTTAAAAATCACTTCATTGAAAACGTTTTCTTTTGATACTGCATAAAAATGTGAGCTACTTCTTTGGATATTTGGTTCTTTCGTTAACATTTAATACTGCGTTATTCCAAAGGAAAAGTCCTTGACTGAAATACTTTAACATACACAAGTAAAGGATGCTCTACACCTTTCATTGAATTAATTAAGTTTTTTTTTTTTTTTCTTTTGGCTGTGAATTTAAAAATCTTAAAGGAGGGACTTACCCTGGCAGTCCAGTGGTTAAGACTCCGCGCTCCCACTGCAGTGGGCGCGGGTTTGATCCCTGGTCTAGGAACTCAGATCCCACAGGACGCGCAGCACTCCTGTGTGTCTCCTTTACACTCAGTACTCCACTTCTGGTCACCAAATGTGTGTATGTTTTTGGTCACCAAATGTGTGTATGTTTTTCCCCTCACCAAGCAGTTCTGCAACACCACCTGGGTGTCCTACCATTCAGCTCAGTTCTGACACTATCTACCTGGAGAGATACTTTGCACCACTCAGCAAGTGGGATCTTAGTTCCCCCACCAGGAATCGAGCCCGCGCCCCCTGCATTGGAAGCACGGAGTCTGGACCACCAGGGAAGTCCCTCTAAAGTCGGCTGTTATGACAGCCATCTCAAATAGGATAGGTTCTTTAAACTTAGAGTTTGCAGATAAAGTTAAAAATGATAATAATGCTGGTAGTTTATATTTATCCCACTGAAGTCCTCCAAGTCCATCCCTTAGTTCAGCGGTGGTACGTTGGACTGCATGCTTGTTGGCTGTCCAAAGCAGATTTCCACTACTGTGCGGGCATGTTTTCAACTACCAGCACGTTCCAGTTTGTTTGAGAGCTTGTCCATTGCGGATTTGTGCTACTATACGTGGTTTCGTACATGTAAGATTTCTCCTTACGCTGAGCCCTGAGAGCCTCAAGTGGATGTGGTTTTTGCAGGAGTCCACACAATTCAGTGAGAAAATTGCCAACTATGAGCCTGGGTGGGGATCCTTTCCAAAGTAATTGCTTGCTCAATGATTCCCTCAGTGACTGACCTCCCCCCTCCCACTCCAGGATACACTTGACATCTGCTTTCGTTTATAAATGCACGGTGCTCTTTTCTGAGTTTTGAGGTAGAGTGGGGAGCAGGAGACTGGGGGACGGGGGGAAGACCATATGCAGTGCTTTTGCATGTGTGAGTCACCATTTAGGAGAAATGAGAATTCAAACACTAGGTGACTCACTTGAGGGGTTCTCTGGGAGAGGACACAGATCACAATTGCCAGTCAAAAGATAACAGTATTGGGCTTCCCTGGTGGCGCAGTGGTTGAGAATCTGCCTGCCGATGCAGGGGACACGGGTTCGAGCCCTGGTCTGGGAAGATCCCACATGCCGCGGAGCAACTAGGCCCGTGAGCCACAATTACTGAGCCTGCGCTCCGCAACAAGAGAGGTCGTGATAGTGAGAGGCCCGCGCACTGCGATGAAGAGTGGGCCCCCACTTGCCGCAACTAGAGAAAGCCCTCGCACAGAAACGAAGACCCAGCACAGCCATAAATAAATAAATAAAAATAAATTAATAATTAAAAAAAAGATAACAGTATTTTCCTTGAAAAACTAAAAATAGGGCTACCATATGATCCAACAATCCCCCAGAGAAAACCATAATTCAAAAAGATACATGCACCCCAATGTTCACTGCAGCACAATACGATAGCCAAGACATGGAAGCAGCCTAAATGTCCATCAACGGATGAATGGATAAAGAAGATGTGGTAAATATATACAATGAAGGACTTCCCTGGTGGCGCAGTGGTAAAGAATCCGCCTGCCAACACAGGGGACATGGGTTCAATCCCTGGTCCAGGAAGATCCCACATGCCACGGAACAACTAAGCCCGTGTGCCACAACTACTGAGCCTGCGCTCTAGAGCCCACGAGCCACAACTACTGAGCCCGCACGCCACAACTACTGAAGCCTGCACGCCTAGAGCCTGTGCTCTGCAACAAGAGAAGCCACCACAATGAGAAGCCTGCACACCACAACGAAGAGTAGCCCACGCTCGCTGCAAATAGAGAAAGCCTGTGTGCAGCAATCAAGACCCAATGCAGCCAAACATAAATAAATAAAATAAATTTATATATATACAATGGAATATTACTCAGCCATAAAAAAGAACACAATAATGCCATTTGCAGTGACGTGGATGGACCTAGAGATTGTCATACTGAGTAAAATAAGTCAGAGAAAGACAAATATATGATATCGCTTATATATGGAATCTAAAAAAAAATGGTACAAATGAACTTATTTACAAAACAGAAATAGAGTCACAGATATAGAAAGCAAACTTATGGTTACCAAGGGGGAAAGTCGGGGGGAGGGATAAATTGGGAGATTGGGATTGACAGATATACACCATACAAAATAGATAACTAGTAAGGACCTCCTGTATAGCACAGGGAACTCTACTTAATACTCTGTAATGACCTATATGGGAAGAGAATCTAAAAAAGAGTGGATATATGTATATGGAAAACTGATTCACTTTGCTGTACAGGAGAAACAAACACAACATTGTAAATCAACTATACTCCAGTAAAAATTAATTTTAAAAAATGATAAAGATTACAGTATTTTAAATAGCCTCATAGGGCTACTAGACGTCATTCAGTCCTGAGTTTCTAACATTTAGTATGACACTAGAAATCCAGTCGTGTACTTGGCCATTTTCTTCATGTGTAGAGGCAGCAGGAAACCCTAGTTCATTATCAAACGCAGCTTGCTGTGGCCTCGTCTACAGTGCAGGGTTATCAAACTATTCCACCAACTTCATAACCTTCCATTCCCTGAGCAGCTGGTAGAAATTTGGCAAATCACAGAGAGTTGGTATTTGGTGGACATCTATTCAAAACAGAGCTATACATGTAATTTCCTTCTCCTTGAGTACATTAATTTGGAAGTCTCCCTCAAGGACCGCCAATTTATAGTTTGAGTCAAATACCCAAACTGATATTCAACCCGGGGGGAAAAACTGGCAAGTGAAAGGGGGACAATTATTGCACATTAAGTTAAAAAGAAAACATACAGGATTTCCCTGGTGGTGCAGGGGTTAACAATCCACCTGCCAATGCAGGGCACATGGGTTCAAGCCCTGGTCCGGGAAGGTCCCACATGCCGCGGAGCAACTAAGCCCATGACCACAGCTGCTGAGCCTGCGCTCTAGAGCCCGTGAGCCACAACTACTGAGCCCATGTGCCACAACTACTGAAGCCCGCGTGCCGAGAGCCCGTGCTCCACAACGAGAGAAGCCACCGCAATGAGAAGCCAGCGCACCGCAACGAAGAGTAGCCCCCGCTCGCCGAAACTAGAGAAAGCCCGCGCGCAGCAATGAAGACCCAACGCAGACAAAGATAAATAAATAAATTAATTAAAAAAAAAAAACATACGCCTCTTTTGACTACCTCACGGAGGTGAGATAATGTTTATCAGCAGATGGCAAGTATAAAACTGGAAGCCAAGTCAACTCAACTCTTGGTGTGATACATTATAATGTCTTTCTCCATCACCGGGCAAGCACCCCATCCTGCCTAAGCCTCCTCCATTGTGTTAACTCCACATGGATGGATTCTGTCAAGTGGAACACGGGCTGGGTGGCAGTACCCTTGATGGCTGCCGTAATATCAGCGGGACGGTAAATACCAACTGCTGGCATCTATTAAAAGCAGAAGTGACTAAGCTTTGGAAAATTGGTTAAGTAATGTGCCACCTGTTCTCTGCTCCACAGACAAGGGGGGAGGAAGACCGGGTGTGAATGTGGGAGCAGCAGAGATTTTAGCGTCCCAAGAGCCACATGGAGGCTTGTTTTTCGGAGGGAGTTACTAAACCCTGTGGTTTATGGGGGTGAGAGTTGTGCAAAACCCCTTCCAGCTACTGCTAGGCTTCCCCTGTCAATATCCTGTGGTAATTTTGCTGAATATTCTCTTCTATCCCCTCAGGCTGCCTGAAGCTCTTTCCTACTCCCCCTACCGGATCTGCCTGTATTCATGCCTGGGCGGAAGGGAGAGGTGAGTACACTGTCAGAGGCTGGTAATCGGTGGCAGGTGGAGCAGAGTAAGCTGGTCAGGAGAAAGGGAGGCGGCTTGTTGGCCCCAGTGAATTTTGTTCTCTTGTGCAGATAATGGGCAGCTGACCAACATATAATCAGATTTGCTCCTGTGGACTAAAGGTGCAAATGTGAGCTTTGACTAGGTGGATCTCGACACGTGCCTCTTCTCCAAGGGAGAAATGTGAGAATAGCTGCAGACTCTTACAAGGAACAGGAGGGTTTTAGAGGTTGAGCACACTCTACCGGTCTTCACATCCCAGACACAGATTTTTGGTTTTTTCTAAATCATGGCTAAGGCCCGTGAGCACACAACCCAGGAATGACCCATTTGATGGAATGACCAATAGGGAATTTCAATAGGGTTATTCACCAAGAGGGTGTATCCAAATTGCCAGCTGGCCACTGTGCGTTTACTCTTTCTACTTTGTATCTGGGCGTAGAACTTGGGAAGGTGCAAACGGAAAGCTGTTTTTTAAGGAACACATTTACCATTTCCTTCAACATAAACTTTTAAGGAAATTCTGTACAAAACCCTTCAGAGCTGGGCCACTTGCTTACCTGTTCAAGCTTACCTGCCTCTCCTTCCCATCCGCCCTCAGCTGCCAGGGGGAACGCAGGTGGCGTGACTCTGACCCTTTGCACGAAAGTCTCGTTCTTTTCTACAAGACTGCACTGTGTTTCATCTCGGAAGAGTTTACTGATTTCTGCAACCATTCCATCCACCCTCTTCCGCTTTACTGAAGTCATTGAATTCCTTGTCTTTGCATCACTGTTATTCCTGAAAGCAAGGAGGGGGGTTTTGTCAGTCTTCCTTCTTTGCCGATGGCATTCCGTATGGATTTGCTGATGGAGTAAATAGTGAGCTTTCACGAGTCCCTGAAGTACTTTGAACCACACTTCCCTGTGTCGCTCCTGTTTTCAAATGCAGTCTCTAATTCTGGAAAAGTGGGTAACCAGACAAGAATGTTTGGTCTGAAAGAGAGCAGTATCTTCTACCTGAAGTGCTTTCTGCACAAGTCACTGGTCCCGGCAGTTTGCTAGTTAAGTCAAAGGCTGAGGTACCTAATCGCAAAGAATGCAAAATGCTTCTCTTCTGCCTTAATGGTGAAATAATTATTTTTCAGAGCACCTCATGTCTGTAAATGCTTAGCTTTCTCTAGGGTCTAAAGTTAACTTTAATGCTCTTTGCATTTGCTACTGCATGATGGGCTTTTTCTCATCCTACTCTAGATTCCAAAGTTATGTCCGATGTGCGATTCCATAGTGGGAGATGTGGCATTTTGCTGAGTCTTCGAAAAATGTAACACCCTTGTCTCATCCCTGGTCACGCTTCAGAATTACCTGGTATGATTTTTAAAAATACAGATGGAATTCTTTGCACACCACGTTACAGACAGAGGAGTTTTTATATGTTAAGTTAGAAACTGTAAAGAATCTGAGATTTTACCCTATTTTCAAGCTAACAAGTTAGCCTACCATAGTTCCATATACCTTTTATAAGAAGACATAAGACCTCTAGGTCAGAGATAAACTCACAGCAAAAACAGCAGCCAGAGCAGCATCTTGCATTGGGTCCCACCTCCACCCCCCACAGGGTGACATACTGAGGGCCAGATGCTTCCTGCACTTGCAGTGGGGAGCACTACAGCAGAGGAACCCTGAAATTAGGAAACTTTGAGCTTACAAGGCTGCTAACACATCTGTCCATCCTTCCCTCTGGATAAGCACATTATTCATGTACCTGGAATGCAGGCAAATCTCTGGGGAAAAAGGGAAGGTATCTCTAGTTTATTGCTCTGAGGTGTCTCTGAGGAGTTACATCTCTAAATCTCTTCAAAGGGATACCTTATCTCTAGCTTCCAAGGATGTGTGTTATTTAAATATATCCTTTGCAAATTTGAAGATAATTCAAATAAATGGAAAGATATCTCATGCTCTTGGATTGGAAGAATTAATATTGCTGAAATGGCCACACTACCCAAGGCAATCTACAGATTTAATGCAATCCCTATCAAACTACCCATGACATTTTCACAGAACTAGAACATATAATCCTAAAATTTATATGGAATCATAAAAGACCCAGAATTGCCAAAGCAATCCTGTGGGAAAAGAATAAAGCTGGAGGTATAACCCTCCCAGACTTAAGACAATACTACAAAGCTACAGTAATAAAAACAGCATGGTATTGGCACAAAAACACATGGATCAATGGAACAGAATAAAATATCCAGACATAAACCCACACACTTATGGTCAATTAATCTTTGATAAAGGAGGCAAGAATATACAATGGAGAAAAGAGTCTCTTCAGCAAGTAGTGTTGGGAAAGCTGGACAGCTGCATGCAAATCAATGAAGTTAGAACACTCCCACACACCACGCACACAAATAAACTAAAAATGGCTTAAAGATTTAAATATAAGACATGACACCATAAAACTCCTAGAAGAGAACATAGGCAAAACATTCTCTGGCATAAAATCGTAACAATGTTTTCTTAGGTCAGTCTCCTAAGGCAATAGAAATAAAAGCAAAAGTAAACAAGTGGGACCTAATCAAATTTAAAAGGTTTTGCACAGCAAAGAAAACCATAAACAAAACACAAAGACAACCTACGGACTGGGAGAAAATATTTGCAAACTATGCGACAGACAAGGGATTAATTTCCTAAATATACAAACAGCTCATATAACTCAATAGTAAAAAAAACCAAACAACCCAATCAAAAAATGGGCATAAGACTGAAATAGACATTTCTCCAAAGAAGACATAAAGGTGGCCAATAGGCACATGAAAAAATGCTCAACATCACTGATTATTAGAGAAATGCAAATCAAAACTATGGTGATGTATCACGTGATGCCGGTCAGAATGGCCATCATTAAAAAGTCTACAGGGACTTCCCTGGTGGCGCAGTGGTTAAGAATCTGCCTGCCAATGCAGGGGACACGGGTTTGAGCCCTGGTCCAGGAAGATCCCACATGCCGCGGAGCAACTAAGCCCGTGCGCCACAACTACTGAGCCTGCGTGCCGCAACTACTGAAGCCCGCGTGCCTAGAGCCTGTGCTCCGCAACAGGAGAAGCCACCTCAATGAGAAGCCCATGCACCATGACGAAGATTTGCCCTCGCTCGCCACAGCTAGAGAAAGCCCATGTGCAGCAATGAAGACCCAACGCAGCCAAAAAATAATAATAAATAAATAAATAAGAAAACTAATTTCTACCTTTAAAAAAAAAGTCTACAAATAATAAATGCTGGAGAGGGTGTTGAGAAAAGAGAACCCTGCTGGAAAGAAAAGAGAATAGAGAATACTGCTGGTGGGAATGTAAAAAATTGGTGCAGCCACTATGGAGAACAGTATGGAGGTTCCTTAAAATTCTAAAAATAGAGTTACCATATGGTCCAGCAATCCCACTCCTGGGCATATATCTGGAGAAAACTCTAATTTCAAAAGATACATGCACTCAATGTTCATAGCAGCACTATTTACAATAGCCAAGACATGGAAACAACCTAAATATCCATCCACAGATGAATGGATAAAGAAGATGTGGTGTACACACACACACACACACACACACACACACACACACACACACACACACACAAATGGAATACTACTCAGCCATAAAAAAGAATGAAATAATGCCATTTGCAGTAACATGGATGGACCTAGAGATTATCATACTGAATGAATTCAGACAGAGAAAGACAAATATTGTATGATATCATTTATATGAGGATTCTAAAAACTAATATAAGTGAACTTATATACAAAACAGAAACAGCCTCAGAGACATAGAAAACAAACTTATGGTTACCAAAGGGGAAAGGGGAGGAGGAGGGATAAACTAGAAGTTTGGGATTAGCAGATACAAACTACTATATATAAAACAGATAAACAACAAGGTCTTACTGTATAGCACAGGGAACTATATTCTGTAATTGTAATAAACCATAATGGAAAAGAATATGAAAAAGAAGAAAAAAATATATACATGAATCACTTTGCTGTACACCTGAAACTAACACAACATTGTAAATCAACTATATTTTAATTAAAAAAAAAAACCCACCAAATATGCCCTTTTCTCAGAAGACCCAGACCATACAGGAATATGAGAAATTCATGGAGAACTGTTTTCCAACATTGCAAACCAATAAGAAAAAGAACAGCAATCCTATAGAAAAATGGGCAAGGGGTATAATCAGAGAGTTCACAGAAAAGAGACTCCAGCTCACTCAGAATACAAGAAATACAAGTTAAAATTGCACTCTGTTATTATTTCTGATCTATCGAATTGCAAAGATAAAACATTTTGCTACCCTTCTGTTGTGGAGACTGCAGGGAAACAAGCACCCCCAGACACCACGTCACAAATGCATGTAACCACTGACCACATCCTTCCACTTCTAGGAATTTAATCTACTTATATAATCACTGCAAATGAACTAATGTGTATAGAAAGCTGTTCTCTGAAGTATCATTTGTGATAGCAATGGAGGGCTGTTTGAATAAATTATGGTATTGTCTCAGTCTATTTGGGTTGCTATAACAAAGTACCATAAACTGGGTGGCTTGAACAACACAGTTGTTTCTTATAGTTCTGGAGGCTGGAGCATATTTGGGTTCTGGTGAGGGCCCACTTCCTGGTTTGTAGACGGCCAGCTTCTCACTGTGTCCTCACATGGTGGAAGGGGTGAGAGAGCTCTCTAGGGTCTCTTCTTATAGGGGCACTAATCCCATTCATGAAGGCTCCACCCTTATGACCTAATCACTTCCCAGTGGCCCACTTCTAATACCATCACATTGGAGGTTAGGATTTCAACATATGAATTTTGGGGACACACAAACATTCAATCCATAGCAGGTGTTATGTAGATTGAAATATTCTGTATATTGAAATATTATGCAGCCATAAGAACAAATAACTCTTTGTGTACTGCTATGAAATAATCACCAAAAATATTTTTATGTGAAAAAGCAAAGTGCAGAATAGTGTGTTCAGGAAAAAAGAAAGCTTATTTGCTAGTATGGGCATAGCAGGTCTCTAAAGGATACACAAAGATAGAAAATCTCTGGAAGGAAACTGGAAACACTCCAGAAAGGAGGCTCTTCACTGCATACATTTTGTAATTTTTGAATAATGTGAATGTGTTACCTACTCATTAAATGAATTCATTTTTTTACAATGCCAAGCCCCATACCAAACCTACTGAATCAGAATGTCTACGTTTTAAAAGTCCCTCTGGAGATTCTGCCACCAGTTAGGGGTTAAGGAATCACTCTTGTAGCAGGAACTATGGGCAGGAAATGACTTCATTAGATAACCAAATGGGAAACAACCAACACAGCTGGCTCACAGTTCCCACCCTCTTGCTGGAACAAAATATAAAGCACCAGAGTGGAAAGAAGTCTCAAAAGTCAACAAATGCTCCTGCCCAACGCTCAGGGCCCTCAACCTACAGCCCTCTTGACCAAGGTGCCCTGAGAGCTTTGCATTTCTGCAGGGGGCTTTGCCTCATTTTCCACATGCTATGTTAATGCGATAATATTTTAATGAAGCCTAAACTTACATTTGGAGCAGGGTGCGGTTAACAATATCACACAGGTGACTCATTTTGAGCTTTCTACCAGCTGAAACTCCTAAGTCTTTCTTCATGACTGCCACTGCAAGCCAGGTATGCCCCACACAGACACGGGTGCAGCTGGGTTTTGGCTGCACATGCAGGAACTGACATTGTGATACTATTTTATCACTTTGCACACCAGATGTTTCAGCATCTGATTTGTGCTGTACACGGTTCCCTTCCTAATTCTTTTTTCTTTTTTTGAAATTCCATTTTAGCTCTGCTAAAATAAATGAAAGATGATACCGTTTTGCATCCATTTGGCAAACATAAGAAAAAAGTCATTACTTCAAATTCTGGAAGAAAGCGTGTAGGATGAGTGCGGTGGTGACGTTTTGAAATCTGGGTTCTAATTAAAGCCCCACCACTTACTAACTGTGAGAACTGCAACATCTTAACTTCTCTAGGCCTTAGTATCTTCATCTAGAAAACGGAGACTAATACCTTGTTGGCTGGTTCAGCAAATGGAGGCTGTCATAGGAGTCTTTTTACCATAAGAAATTCTTAAATTCTGGTCTCTACTGTGAATCAGGTGCAAAATACAGGATGCCCGTTCACATTCTCTTTTATGTAGCCCTGAGAAAATGTTTCAAGAATTGTTTTGTGTTCTTTTAATCAGTCATCAATTTTATACACATCAGTGTATACACGTCAATCCCAATCGCCCAATTCAGCACACCACCATCCCCACCCCACCGCGGTTGGTTTTCCCCCCTTGGTGTCCATACGTTTGTTCTCTACATCTGTGTCTCAACTTCTGCCCTGCAAACCGGTTCATCTGTTTTAGCTCATATGCATACTGCCTGGTCACGTCCTCAATCCCTATTTTCACTCAAAATCTCCTTGCCATCACACATTTAGTGGTTTGGGAGATGGCTGGCAACACAGGTCTGTGGAGTAAACTCTGGATGGGGAGCCATGAGTCCTGGCTCTGGTGCTGGCCCAGACCCTCAAGGCCACAGAGCCATCATCCAAAATGAGATGATTAGGTCCTTTCCATCTTCTATACATTTATACTTCCTGAGCCTTTAGAGCCTTTGCTTCTTTATTATAACTTGTCTGAGCCACTCCGAGATTCTCGCTCAGGGTTAACAAGTAGTTAGATGTCACTATAAAACGGGTGAGCCCGGGACTTCCCTGGTGGTCCAGTGGTTAAGACTTTGCGGTTCCAACGCAGGGGGCCGGGGTTCGATCCCTGGTCAGGGAACTAAGACCACACATGCTGTGCAGTGCAGAAAAAAAAAAAAAAAAAAAAGCAAACTTGATCTCAGTCTTGAAGGCTAGAGCCTTTGCTCTTGGCCTGGTTCTAGAAGAAGTGCTGGAAAGGTGCATGAAAGGCCCATATGTGCTGTTGCACCTGGGGCTGGAGACGCCAGATCACAGCCCTTCCTGCAGATGCCTGGACTGGGAGGAGGATGGAAAATATGTGTCCAAGGACTGATGGAATAAAATTCATATTCTGTGGCAAGAGGAGAAATATTTAAACATAAAAATTCTTCTCTGCCCTTTGGCCTCTTCTCTTCCCCCTACTGTGCATTCTGTATCTGCATTATGCATCGACCAAACCTCTCCCATCGGCAGAAATACCTGCTCAACCATAAAGAAAAACGTTCTCTTAGCATCGACGACTTCTTAAAGATAACATTCCTTCTTGATCTTATGGGGGGGGGGTCATGACCCACCAAAATGGCGATTAGATCTAGATTGTGCAAACTGTCAATAATACGTCATTTGATGCACAGCCCTCTCTCTCAAAAAGCTTATATAAACTGCATCTTGACTTCTGATGGGCCGAACAGTTCTCAGAGCTTTCTGAGAATCTCTTCCCGGGTTATAATCCTCTAATTTGGCTTGAAGAAAATTTTCCAATTCTTTCTTAGATCGACTGATTAATTTTTGTCGACACGGAGAATGAACACCCAGTTGGAAAACGCTAAAGACATCTAAGGCAACAAATACTGTTGTCCTCTCCCTTCTGAGAATCTGAGATCTAAGGAGACCCAGGCTTAGAGTGCTGCGGAAAGAGGGATTTATGATAGGAAAAAGGAGGAATTTCCTAACTTCCACCAGGCTATCAGGCACTGACATGACTTGCTAACAAGGTTTTATGAGATGATTAATGTGGCAAAGCTGGATATCATTCTGGAAAGTTTTTCACGTGTCCCTTCACAGAGGCAAGGGGCTGCGTGAGAGCACGTGGTGACAGGTGGGGCCTTTCAGCCTGTGGTTGAGGGCTTCTCCAGCCCTCATGATGGGTTACAGAGTATTGTTTCCTTCCTCTTCAGGCTTGGGTCCTCGAAATAGATGTTCTCACTTCACTCTGTCCTGATATTCTTGGAACCTGCCTCCCTCCCCCCGAAGTTCTAACTGAAGCCAAAAATTGGACCAACCTCACTTATTTCCTGTCTATCACAGGCAGATCTTTTTTATAGTCCTTCTTAGAGAGAAAAGATGACTCCAGACTTCAATATGGCTGGGTTGAAAATGTTTCAGAGTTGGGACATGTGGTAAATTGAATGAATGATGGCCCCAATGGCCCATCAGGACCCCTGCCCTTGGCAATGTGACTCAGTAGCTCCTGCCATCAAGAGATGAAGTCTAGGGTCTTCCCTGGTGGTCCAGTGGTAAAGAACCCACCTGTCAATGCAGGGGATTCGGGTTCGATCCCTGGTCGAGGAACGAAGATCCCACCTGTCTCGGGGCAACTAAGCCCTCGTGCCACAACTACAGAGCCCACGCACTCTGGAGCCCACGCCACAACTAGAGAGAAGCCCACGTGCTGCCACGAACAGCGCACGCACCACCACAACAAAAAGATCAGATCCCGCATGCCGCAATGAAGATCCCGCATGCCACAACGAAGACCCGACGCAGCCAAAAATAAAAATAAATAAATAAATAAATATTTTAAAAAAACTTCCTTGTTAAAAGAAAGAGAGAGATGAAGTCTATTGCCTGCCCCTCCACCTGCAGCCTTGTGACTTGCTTTGACCATGAGAATGTGGCAGAAGCATCAGTGTGACAGTCCTAAGTTTAGGCTTCCAGAGACCTTGAGCATTTCTGCTCTCTGGGAACACTGCCTCCACCAGAATGGTCCTGGGCTAGCTGCTGGAAGATGAGAGACCAAGTAGAGTAGAGGTGAGTCATTCCAGCTGAGATCATCCTAGAACAGCCAGTTGACCTTCCTGCTGATGCAGATGCACGAGAAAACCTGGCCAGAATGAAACAAGACCAGAACTGACCAGTTAAGCTCAGCCTAAATTGCTGATCCACAAAAGCTTAAGCTAAGCAAATGGTGGTTGTTTTAAGCCACTAAGTTTTGGGTTAGTTTATTATGCAGCCTTATTTTGGTAATACTTAACCATTTCAGGAGAAGACAAAGGAATGGTTCCGATAATTAGAACTATGATTCCCACATTTATACCGCCAGCCACATCTTCTCCCTTGAATTTCAGACCCATATATCCAACCACCTACCCAACAATAATACCCCCACATTTATTCCTCCTATGGCCACAGCCTTCCCTATCTGAACAAATGAATAACAACTCCATCTTTCCAGTGGTTCAGGCTGATACCCTGGCCTCATCTTTGGCTTTTCTTTCTTTCACATTCTATGTCCAATTTATTAGCAAATCCCATGGGCTTTACCTTCAAAATACATCCACAATCTGTCTACTTTTCACTACTTCCATGGTTACCACCTTGATCTGGGCCCTCACCATCTCTTGACTGAATTATTACAGCAGCATGCTGACTGACTTCCCCGCTTCCAAATTGGCCAATCTACAGTCTAAACTTAACACTCGTTAGAGTGATCTTTCTAGAACAAGTCCGATGATGCCTCTTCCTTGCTCAGAATCCTCCAGCGGCTCCACATCTCTCTCAGAGTAAAAAGCCAAAGTCTTTACAATGTCCTGGGAAGTCCTTCAGGAGCTGGACCCTCACTATCTTGATGACCTCATCTCTATCTCTATCTTGATTACTACACTCTTCCCACACCAAATATCCCAAATGCAATTTGGGACATACTTATACTAAAAAATTGTTCCTCTTTTACCTGAAATTCAAATTTAACTGGGTATCCTGTACTTTACCTGGCAACCTTAACCAGGCATGCTTCCCCCTGAGTCTTTGCGCTGGCTGTTTCCTCTGCTCAAATGCTTTCCCAGACAGCCACAGGGCTCATCTCTGACCACCTTTAAGTCTCTGCTCAAAGGTCATTTTGTCAAAATCAGAAAGGCCTTCCCTGACGACCACACTTAAACCTACACCCACACCCTGGTATGTCCAGCCCCCTTTGCTTTATTTTTCTCCATAGAACTCATCACCATCTATCTTACTTGCTAATTTATCACCAAGAGAGCTTGGCTGGGCTCTATTTTAGTTTGCTCCCTGCTGTATCCTGAGTGTTCAGAACAGTGTCTGGCATTTAGCAGGTAGGTGCTCCATGCATGTTTGTCGTAGGATTAAAAGAATGACAGGATATACTACACAAACTGTGCTGAATGTGGCCTGGACAAGCTTCTTTTTAAAGAAGTCAAAGTATTTCATAGCATAGCTTAAATTGTTGATTAATTAATGATTATAGCAAAAAAAATCAGTCCCTTGCTCCACCTCATTCCTCCCTACTCACTACTTTCTGCTCATACTGTTTCTTCTTTTTTTTATTCATTATTTCTAAATAACTTGCTTCAACTATTATTTCTTTCTCTTTCTTTGGCTGCACCACATGTCTTGAAGGATCTTAGTTCCCCGACCAGGGATTGAACCCACACCCTCGGCAGTGAAAGTGCCGAGTCCCAACCACTGGACCACCAGGGAATTCCCTCAACTATTATTTCTTGATTTTTCAGTATCAGAGTTTAGGTATTACTTTTTGACTTTCTCCTTGGAAGATGAGGATTTAGCTTTCTTGCTGTCCCTCACTCCCATCTCTCCTCTCCTCCGAGCCCTGTCACTTCTCCCTCTCCATCCTCCCATACAATTATCTCACAATTTAGTTAAATTAACAATGATGACAGGACTACGTATTTTTCCAAATGGAGCCATCTAATATGTTTTTTAATTTTTAAATTTTTGTTGGAGTTAATAACTCTCATATTCCCTGCTGTTTTGTTTTCTAGCTACTCATCACTAATCCATCCCCTAAGCTCTCTGCAAGAAATGTAAATTTCCTCTCAGAACTTGAAGTGCTCCAGGAAGCTACTAGGCCCACTTTTTATTTTCTTGGAGGGCTCCCTCGTGCAGCCCGTTTTCTTCCTGCTCCAGTCCATACTGGTATCCACGCCTGTTGCCTGTGGTCGCATGGAGACTTTTCTCCTCAGCCTGGATTCCCTTCACTACTCACCTAAATTCCGTCTTGGTGAAGCAGCTCTCCTAATGGCTTATTGGGAGGTTAAATTTTTTTGACACTTGCTTGTATAAAATATCCTTATTCTCCTATCACACTTGATTGATAATTTGGCTAAGTATGGACTTGCAGATTAGGAAGAATAATCAGTCAGATTTTTGACATTGTCCAAAAATCCACTGTTGGGAATTCCCTGGTGGTCCAGTGTTAGGACTCCGTGTTTCACTGCTGAGGGCCTGGGTTCGATCCCTGGTCAGGGATCTAAGATCCCACAAGCTGCACAGCGTGGCCAAAATAAAAAAATAAAGTCAAAAATCCATTGTCTTCTAGCTTCCAGTGTTGCTACTGAGAAGTTTGCTATTCTAATCGTCAGTTCTTTGCACGACTTGCTTATGTTTGTCTCTGGAAGTTCTTAGGATTTTCTCTTTGTTACTGGTGTTCTTAACTTCCTTGGTATATGTCATTGTAAATGACTGACAGTCATTTCCACTTAGATATATGTTTTTAATTTCTTAGGGATTTTCTTGAAAAAGATAGTATTTTCTTTCCACTTTCTCAGTTCTTACTTTCTGGAATTTTTTTTTAAATTAATTTATTTATTTTTGGCTGCGTTGGGTCTTCGTCACTGTGCGGGGGCTTTCTCTAGTTGCGGCGAGCGGGGGCTACTCTTCCTTGCGTGCAGGCTTCTCAGTGCGGTGGCTTCTCTTGTTGCGGAGCACGGGCTCTAGGTGTGCGAGCTTCAGTAGTTGTGGCATGCGGGCTCAGCAGTTGTGGCTCATGGGCTCTAGAGCGCAGACTCAGTAGTTCTGGTGCATGGGCTTAGTTGCTCCGTGGCATGTGGGATCTTCCCGGACCAGGGCTCGAACCCGTGTGCCCTGCATTGGCAGGCAGATTCTTACCACCATGCCACCAGGGAAGTCCTGGATTTTTTATTATTCAAATGTTGGGTCTCCTGGGCATGCTTCTTGGGAGTGAAATTCAGTGTAATCTGGATGTCACACAGCTAACAGTGCCTCCAAGGAAGCCAGTTCACATACAAGGCATCAGGAGGCTACGGCATGATAGCAGCACAGGCCAATACCTCACCGCTTCTAGTTCAGGACTCGAATGTGAAGAGACCACCTTGTTAGCATGTGGCTCAGTGTTGAGAGTCTGCAGGTAACACTGGGGTGGTGGGTGGGAAAAAAAGCACACAGAAGCTTATGAGAACAACAGTTAGGGGACATTAGAATGTCTTCCTCAGATTTGTACCATGTTTATGGATTGAAACACATTTTTACATAATTTATTTCACATAACATGGGTCAAAATCTCGAAATCTTGGCTGCCCTCGAAGAGTGGTGAACCTGGACCCAGGCAAACTAGGAGACCTGAGTCACAGTTTTCAGTCCTCAAGAAGATAATCTTGTTCCCTATGCTAAAAGGACTTTTTTTTTTTGGCTGCGTCGGGTCTTAGTTGCGGCTCACAGGATCTTCTCTGCGGCATGCGGGATCTTTCGTTGCAGCGTGTGGGCTTCTCTCTAGTTGTGGCGCGTGGGCTCTAGAGCTTGTGGGCTCAGTAGTTGTGGCAATGGGATTAGTCTCTCCGCAGCATGTGGGATCTCAGCTCCCCAACCAGGGATCAAACCCACGTCCCGTGCATTGGAGGGCAGATTCTTAAACATCACAAGTTTCTTAACACCAGGGAAGTCCCCAAGGGCTGTTGGTTTTTTACTGATCATCTTTTTGCCTTGGGAATGTGTCTGTACCCCTGTTTCTCAGTGTGCTCTGTGCAGTCACACAAACTGTGTCTTGTGGTGCCAGGCAGCGAGGCCTGGAGGAGGGTGTCTGTTATTATATAACGTCACGGTGCACTGTTAGGCATACAGCCCAAAACCTGTCACCTTCCCCATATGGGAGTTATTACACAGTGATGGTTCCCTGCAGTGTCTTGTTACATTAGTCTTTCCTTTCATTTCTTAGATTTCTTTAAATCATTTCCCTTATGTATAAATAATTTCTTTAAAAAATTTAAAAGTAGCTATAACCTTACAGATTATAGCAGGAAGTTAGCGTTAGAAGAAGAAAGCTTCAATTCCCCCCCACCCCCCCCCCCTTATTTTGTTCTTCATTTGTTTAATAGCAGCCTAGACTTTAATCTGAATATAGTACAAGGTTCTGGGTGCACTGCAGCAGTCTGAAACCAATAGCGCTGTCATTAAATGGCTATTTTAAGTCCCGCTTACCCTTGCCACTCACACTCCTTCCACATTTCCACACCCTGGGCAAACCAGAAGTTTCTTAAAGCCAACTTCTAATTAGTGAGCATGCTCTCTCTCTTCCTCTCCCTCTCTCCTTTCCCCAATAATCTAATGTAAACTATCAGACAAAAATCTTCTTTTGCATTGTTCTGACTCTAGCCCAGTGCTGTGCAAACTATCTGTGGTAAAGGGCTGATTTCCTTACATTTCTAATCGGTCATAAACTGGTAACTTTGTAAAATATAATAAACGTGAATTAGTAGAAAAGTAAATTAAAAAATATAAAGGAAAAGCACTCCTGGGTGTCTCCTTTACACTCAGTACTCTACTTCACTTCTGACACTCCTGGTCATGAAATGTTTGTAGGTTTTTCCCCTTACAAGCAGTTCTGCAACACCAGCTGGGTGTCCTACCATTCAACTCAGTTCTGACACTATCTACCTGGAAAGAGCATCAGCTTCAAAGGTTAAGGGCTCAGTCCTACAAGACTGCTCCCCCCACCACTTCAGGTGCCAATCACAGGTTCAGGTTACTGACTGGCTATAAATCAGAGATTCCGATCACCCCCTCCATGGGTTTGATTAATTTGTTGGAGCAGCTTACAGACCTCAGGAGAATATTTTACTCTCTAGATTACCAGTTTGCCAGAAAAGGATATACGGTCACTGCTCCATATCAAAAGCTTCCACATTCACAGTTTCAAACCAGCTTCAGATCAAAAGAAAAAAATTCCACAAAGTTCCAAAAAGCAAAACTTGAATTTGCAGCAGGCTGGCAACTATTTACATGGCATTTACATTGTATTTACAACTATTTACATAGCTTTTACATTGTTTTAGGTATAAGTGATCTAGAAATGATTGAAAGTATATGGGAGCAGATAGCCTCATCCACCAGAGGGCAGACAGCAGAAGCAAGAAGAACTACAATTCTGCAGCATGTGGAAGGAAAACCACATTCACAGAAAGACAGAAAACATGAAAAGGCAGAGGACTTTGTATCAGATGAAGGAACAAGATAAAACCTCAGAAAAACAGCTAAATGAAGTGGAGATAGGCAACCTTCCAGAAAAAGAATTCAGAATAATGATAGTGAAGATGATTCAGGACCTTGGAAAAAGAATGGAGGCAAAGATCGAGAAGATGCAAGAAATGTTTAACAAAGACCTAGAAGAATTAAAGAACAAACACCTAGAAGAATTAAAGAACAAACAAACAGAGATGAACAATACAATAACTGAAATGAAAGACACACTAGAAGGAATCAATAGCAGAATAACTGAGGCAGAAGAATGGATAAGTGACCAGGAAGACAGAATGGTGGAATTCACTGCCGTGGAACAGAATAAAGAAAAAAGAATGAAGAGAAATGAAGACAGCCTAAGAGACCTCTGGGACAACATTAAATGCAACAACATTCTCATTATAGGGGTCCCAGAAGGAGAAGAGAGAGAGAAAGGACCAGAGAAAATATTTGAAGAGATTACAGTCGAAAACTTCCCTAACATGGGAAAGGAAATAGCGACCCAAGTCCAGGAAGTGCAGAGAGTCCCAGGCAGGATAAACCCAAGGAGAAATATGCCAAGACAAACAGTAATCAAATTGACAAAAATTAAAGACAAAGAAAAATTATTGAAAGCAACAAGGGAAAAATGACAAATAACCTACCAGGGAACTCCCATAAGGTTAACAGCTGATTTCTCAGCAGAAACTCTACAAGCCAGAAGGGAGTGGCATGACATATTTAAAGTGATGAAAGGGAAGAACCTACAACCAGGATTACTCTACCCGGCAAGGATCTCATTCAGATTCGACGGAGAAATCAAAAGCTTTACAGACAAGCAAAAGCAAAGAGAATTTCAGCACCACCAAACCACCTCTACAACAAATGCTAAAGGAACTTCTCTAAGTGGGAAACACAAGAGAAGAAAAGGACCTACAAAAACAAACCCATAACAATTAAGAAAATGGTCATAGGAACATACATATCAATAATTACCTTAAACATGAATGGATTAAATGCTCCAACCAAAAGACACAGGCTTGCTGAATGGATACAAAAAAAAAGACCCATATATATGCTGTCTACAAGAGACCCACTTCAGACCTAGGGACACATACAGACTGAAAGTGAGGGGATGGAGAAAGATATTCCATGCAAGTGGAAATCAAAAGAAAGCTGGAGTAGCAATACTCATATCAGATAAAATAGACTTTAAAGAATGTTATAAGAGACAAGGAAGGACACTACATAATGATCAAGGGATCAATCCAAGAAGAAGATATAACAATTATAAATATATATGCACCCAACATAGGAGCACCTCAATACATAAGGCAACTGCTAACAGCTATAAAAGAGGAAATCAACAGTAACACAGTAATAGTGGGGGACTTTAACACCTCACTCACACCAATGGACAGATCATCTAAAATGAAAATTAATAAGGAAACACAAGCTTTAAATGACACAATAGACCAGATAGATTTAATTGATATTTATAGGACATTCCATACAAAAACTGCATATTACACTTTCTTCTCAAGTGCACATGGAACATTCTCCAGGATAGATCACATCTTGGGTCACAAATCAAGCCTCAGTAAATTTCAGAAAACTGAAATCATATCAAACATCTTTTCTGACCACAACACTATGAGATTAGAAATCAATTACAGGGAAAAAAACGTGAAAAACACAAACACATGGAGGCTAAACAATACACTACTAAATAACCAAGAGATCACTGAAGAAATCAAAGAGGAAATCAAAAAATACCTAGAGACAAATGACAATGAAAACACAACGATCCAAAACCTATGGGATGGAGCAAAAGCAGTTCTAAGAGGGAAGTTTATAGCTATACAAGCCTACCTCAAGAAACAAGAAAAATCTCAAATAAACAATCTAACCTTACACTTAAAGGAACTAGAGAAAGAAGAACAAACAAAACCTAAAGTTAGCAGAAGGAAAGAAATCATAAAGATCAGAGCAGAAATAAATGAAATAGAAACAAAGAAAACAATAGCAAAGATCAATAAAACTAAAAGCTGGTTCTTTGAGAAGATAAACAAAATTGATAGACCATTAGCCAGACTCATCAGGAAAAAGAGGGAGAGGACTTAAATCAATAAACTTAGAAATGAAAAAGGAGAAGTTACAACAGACACCGCAGAAATACAAAGCAACCTAAGAGACTACTACAAGCAACTCTATGCCAATAAAATGGACAACCTGGAAGAGATGGACAAATTCTTAGAAAGGTATAACCTTCCAAGACTGAACCAGGAAGAAAGAGAAAATATGAACAGACTAATCACAAGTAATGAAATTGAAACTGTGATTAAAAAACTTCCAACAAACAAAAGTCCAGGACCAGATGGCTTCACAGGTGAATTCTAGCAGACATTTAGAGAAGAGCTAACACCCATTCCTCTCAAACTCTTCCAAAATATAGCAGAGGGAGGAACACTCCTAAACTCATTCTATGAGGCCACCATCACCCTGATACCAAAACCAGACAAAGATACTACAAAAAAAGAAAATTACAGACCAATATCACTGATGAATATAGATGCAAAAATCCTCAACAAAATACTAGCAAACAGAATCCAACAACACATTAAAAGGATCATACACCATTATCAAGTGGGATTTATCCCAGGGATGCAAGGATTCTTCAATATACTCAAATCAATCAATGTGATACACCACATTAACAAATTAAAGAATAAAAGCCATATGATCATCTCAATAGATGCAGAAAAAGCTTTTGACAAAATTCAATACCCGTTTATGATAAAAACTCTCCAGAAAGTGGGCATAGAGGGAAGCTACCTCAACATAATAAAGGCCATATATGACAAACCCACAGCAAACATCATTCTCAATGGTGAAAAACTGAAACCACTTCCTCTAAGATCAGGAACAAGACAAGGATGTCCACTCTCACCACTATTATTCAACATAGTTTTGGAAGTCCTGGCCATGGCAATCAGAGAAGAAAAAGAAGTAAAAGGAATACAAATTGGAAAAGAAGAAGTAAAACTGTCACTGTTTGCAGGTGACATGATACTATACATAGAGAATCCTAAAGATGCCACCAGAAAACTACTAGAGCTAATCAATGAACTTGTAAATTTTCAGGATACAAAATTAATGCACAGAAATCTCTTGCATTCCTATACACTAATGATGAAAAATCTGAAAGAGAAATTAAGGAAACACTCCCATTTACCACTGCAACAAAAAGAATAAAATACCTAGGAATAAACCTACCTAGGGAGACAAAAGACCTGTATGCAGAAAACTATAAGACACTAATGAAAGAAATTAAAGATGAGACAAACGGATAGAGAGATATACCATGTTCTTGGATTGAAAGAATCAATATTGTGAAAATGACTATACTACCCAAAGCCATCTACAGATTCAATGCAATCCCCATCAAATTACCAATGGCACTTTTTACAGAACTAGAACAAAAAAATCTTAAAATTTGTATGGAGACACAAAAGACCCTGAATAGCCAAAGCAGTCTTGAGGAAAAAAACGGAGCTGGAGCAATCAGACTCCATGACTTCAGAGTACACTACAAAGCTACAGTAATCAAGACAGTATGGTACTGTCACAAAAACAGAAATACAGATCAATGGAACAAGATAGAAAACCCAGAGGTAAACCCACGTACCTATGGTCAACTAATCTATGACAAAGGAGGCAAGGACATACAATGGAGTAGACAGTCTCTTCAATAAGTGGTGCTGGAAAAACTGGACAGCTACATGTAAAAGAATGAAATTAGAACACTCCGTAACACCATACACAAAAATAAACTCAAAGTGGATTAAAGACCTAAATGGAAGGCCAGACACTACAAAACTCTTAGAGGAAAACATAGGAAGAACACTCTTTGACATAAATCACAGCAAGATTTTTTTTGATCCACCTCCTAGAGTAATGGAAATAAAAACAAAAGTAAACAAATGGGACCTAATGAAACTTAAAAGCTTTTGCATAGCAAAGGAAACCAGAAACAAGACGAAAAGACAACCCTCAGAATAGGGGAAAATATTTGCAAACGAATCAACAGACAAAGGATTAATCTCCAAAATATATAAACAGCTCATGCAGTTCAATATTAAAAAACAAACAACCCAGTCAAAAAATGGGCAGAAGACCTAAATAGACATTTCTCCAAAGAAGACATACAGATGGCCAAGAAGCACATGAAAAGCTGCTCAACATCACTAATTATTAGAGAAATGCAAATCAAAACTACAATGAGGTATCACCTCACACCAGTTAGAATGGGCATCATCAGAAAATTTACAAACAACAAATGCTGGAGAGGGTGTGGAGAAAAGGGAACCCTCTTGCACTGTTGGTGGGAATGTAAATTGATACAGCCACTATGGAGAACAGTATGGAGGTTCCTTAAAAAACTAAAAATAGAATTACCATATGACCCAGCAATCCCTCTACTGGGCATATACCCAGATAAAACCATAATTCAAAAAGACACATGCACCCCAATGTTCATTGCAGCACTATTTACAATAGCCGGGTCATGGAAGCAACCTAAATGCCCATCGACAGACGAATAGATAAAGAAGATGTGGTACATATATACAATGGAATATTACTCAGCCATAAAAAGGAATGAAACTGGGTCATTTGTAGAGACGTGGATGGATCTAGAGACTGTCATACAGAGTGAAGTAAGTCAGAAAGAGAAAAACAAATATCATATATTAACATATATATGTGGAACCTAGAAAAACGGTAAAGATGAACTGGTCTGCAAGGCAGAAATAGAGACACAGATGTAGAGAACAAACGTATGGACACCAAGGGGGGAAGGGGGGGTGTTGGTGGGATGAATTGGGAGATTGGGATTGACGTATATACACTAATATGTATAAAATGCATAACTAATAAGAACCTGCTGTATAAAAAAATAAATTAAATTAAATTAAAAAGAATAAAGTATATGGGAGGACGTGTGTAGGTTATATTGGGTTGGCCAAAAGGTTCGTTCACTTTTTTCCGTAAGATGGCTCTAGTAGCACTTAGTTGTCTTTAACTTCATTCGAAACAATTTTGTTAGATTGTATGTGACAGCTGTCATATCAGCGTGCATTTAAAAGAATACATCAAAATTTGTGAAATTTTGTGTAGCCATTTTAATATTGAAGATGGAAGAAAATAAAGCAACGTTTTCGGCATATTATGCTTTATTTATTTCAAGAAAGGTAAAAACGCAACTGAAACGCAAAAAAAGATTTGTGCAGTGTATGGAGAAGGCGCTGTGACTGATCAAACATGTCAAAAGTGGTTTGCGAAGTTTCGCACTGGAGATTTCTCGCTGGATGATGCTCCACGGTCAGGAGCAAATGTCAAATCAAGACATTAATTGAGAACAATCAGCGTTATACCACGCGGGAGATAGCTGACATACTCAAAATATCCAAATCAAGCGTTGAAAATCATCTGCACCAGCTTGGTTATGTGAATCTCTTTGATGTTTGTGTTCCACGTAAGTTAAGTGAAAAAAACCTTCTTGACCGTATTTCTGCATGTGATTCTCTACTTAAACGTAATGAAAACGTTCCATTTTAAAAACAAATTGTGACGGGAGATGAAAAGTGGATACTGTACAATCATGTGGAATGGAAGAGATCGTGGGGCAAGTGAAATGAACCACCACCAAGCACACCAAAGGCTGGTCTTCATCCAAAGTCATGCTGTGTATATGGTGGGACTGGGAGTCCTCTATTATGAGCTCCTTCTGGAAAACCAAATGATGAATTCCAACAAGACTGCTCCCAATTAGACCAACTGAAAGCAGCACTCAACGAAAAGTGTCCAGAATTAGACAACAGAAAACGCATAATCTTTCATCAGGATAATGCAAGACTGCATGTTTCTTTGATGACCACAAAAACTGTTACAGCTTGGCCGGGAAGTTCTGATTCATCTGCCGTATTCACCAGACATTGCACCTTCAGATTTCCATTTACTTAGGTCTTTACAAAATTCTCTTAATAGAAAAAATTTCAATTCCCTGGAAGACTGTAAAAGGCACCTGGAACAGTCCTTTGCTCAAAAAGATTAAAAGTTTTGGGAAGATGGAATTACGAAGTTGCCTGAAAAATGGCAGAAGGTAGTGGAACAAAAGGGTCAATATGTTGTTCAATAAAGTTCTTGGTGAAAATGAAAAATGTTTTTACTTACAAACCGAAGGCACTTTTTGACCAACCCAATATATAAATACAGGTCCTTTTATATAAGGGGCTTGAGCATCCATGGATTTTGGTATTCAAGGGGAATTCTGGTACCGATCTCCCACGGATACTGAGAGAATTCTGACTGTAATTTGGAAACAGCCGGATGGAAGAGATGCATAGGGCAAGGTACGTGGGAAGGGGCACAGAGCTTCCATGCCCTCTTCGGGTGCACCACCTCCCAGCATGTGGATGTGTTCCCAACCTGGAAGCTTTTGGAACCCCTGTCCTTCTGGGCTTTTATGGAGGCTTCATTACATAGGCATAATTGATTGCATCATTGGCCACTGGTGACCGAACTCAACCTCCAGCCCCTCTTCTATCCCTGGTGGTCTGGGGGGTGGGGGCAGGCTGAAAGTTCCAACCCTCTAATTGCATGTTTTTTTCTCCCCTGGCAACTAGCCCCTATCCTGTGGGACTTTACGAAAGTCATTTCCGTTAACATAAAGTCAGGTGTGGTTGAAACGGACTTGTCATGAATACAAAAAACACAGTTGGAGAATTCCCTGATGGCCCAGGGGTTAGGACTCTGCACTTTCACTGCTGAGGGTGCGGGTTCAATCCCTGGTCGGGGAACTAACATCCCCCAAGCCCCGCATGGTGGCCAAAAATGAACAAACAAAACAACAACAACAACAAACCACTAAAACACAGTTCACCTTTATCCTCTGGAGCTACTTTGGGAGCTGTTGAACAAAAGATGCCCCTAATGCTCTCATCACTTAGCAAATTACAAAAGCTTAAGAATCTATGTGGTGGAGGGCTTCCCTGGTGGCGCAGTGGTTAAGAATCCGCCTGCCAATGCAGGGGACACAGGTTCGAGCCCTAGTCCGGGAAGATCCCACATGCCACGGAGCAACTAAGCCCGTGTGCCACAACTACTGAGCCTGTGCTCTAGAGCCCGCGAGCCACTACTGAGCCCACATGCCACAACTACTGAAGCCGGAGCGCCTAGAGCCCGTGCTCCACAACAAGAGAAGCCACTGCAATGAGAAGCACGCACACCGCAACAAAGAGTAGCCCCCGCTCGCCACAACTAGAGAAAGCCCACGTGCAGCAATGAAGACCCAACACAGCCAAAACAAAAAACAAAAAACAAAAAAAAAAACCAAACAAAAAAACATGGGTTCGAGCCTTGGTCCGGGAAGATCCCACATGCCGCAGAGCAACTAAGTCTGTGCACTACAACTGAGGCTGCACTCTAGAGCCCGCGAGCCACAACTACTGAAGCCCGCGCACCTAGAGCCTGTGCTCCGCAGCAAGAGAAGCCACCGCAATAAGCCCACGCACCGCAACTAAGAGTAGCCCCTGCTCGCCGCAACTAGAAAAAGCCTGCGCGCAGCAACGAAGACCCAACACAGCCAAAAATAAAAAGAAACAAAAAAAAGGCAATCATCAGCATTATCCACCTTCCCCTCCTCCTCCACCCCGTTTCCGGGGGCTCTGATCAGCAGCGGCTTCTCCTGATTACAGAGCGTGGGCCACAGCAGCTGCAGTGATTGTATAAGCCCGACGGCTGATCTCTTTGGCTCGGGAGAATGAAAATGAACTCCTAACAGACAGTCCGGCTTGCAGCACAAGCAGCTTAATGGCCCTGCCTCTCGCCTCTCTCCCGCGAGTCCGCGTATGGGAGATGTCGCCGGGAGGGGGCGCCTGTTGCGCGGCTGCGGCTCTGAGATGTATGGAAGCGTCGCTATGTCCCTGTTGGGAGCGGTTCAGGGCAATAAAAAGAAAAAAGGTCAGGAGGAAAACCACAGTGAAGAGCATCTTTTTGATATAGACAAGTTTCCTTCAGAACCAGGACTAAGCAGACATTTTTATAGCCTGGTGGAGAAGAGCCCGGACTTGGCCTGTTGCTTAGCAACGTGAAGTTAAAGTGTTAATAAAAACCATTAAGGTGAACATTTACAAAAGGCAGGTGGTACAAAGTAAATGGATACCGCTCATCTCATAATTGAAATGCTTGAAGGCAAGTGGAGAGAGAGTACTTTTTGCTTCCAAATACCTCTCTGGGGAAAGCTACCAAACATTCCCTTGGGAATGAATGGAAATGGAGCTGCTGGTACATTAAGTTCAGTCTAATTCTGTTCCTAATTTATGGTGTGGACATTCTAAGACGGCCAAAGTGGTTAGCATGTTTATTATGAACTTGTTCTTTCCGAAGATATTAAGTATTGTTCAGGGCGCATGTGCATCACCACTAAATTGTCTTTATACATCTGTTATCACCCTTTTATATCTTGTGACTATATTTTGCCCTATTCCTGCTCTTTCCTACCCCCTCAAAAAAGGCGAAGGCAGGAAAGATGGTGACTTGGTAGGGGTGCAGGTTGGGGAGGGAAAACAAACTGATAGTTAATACCTGAAATCTTGTGCCAGGGGCTTCTGAGACCAGCAAACGTGAAACTTAAAGAGAAGTTGAGTCAACCACTGCTATTCTAGCTCTCAAGACAAATTTAATAAACTTTGCAACCAGTTCTCCAAGACTTCCCTGGAGAATTAGACTGGGCAATGGGATTGTTATGATTTTATTAAAATTTGTACAGCCAATAACCGTAACCCATTCGTTGCACCATTAAGGTATAGATAAATGTGGGAAGGAATGAAAAATATCTGCAACTGGTTAAAAAAAAAAGGTACATATGTAATATTTTTCTTTTTGGGGAAATCACACTCCCAGCTGCTGCATCCATAATATATGTATAGAAAATGGACTTGGGTTAAATCCACACGTATGTTGCCAAGGTACTTAAAAATAAAGGGCCCAGAAATGTACGGGTATAGTTCACTAAAAGGCCACCAGAGGGCGCCCAAGCTTGCTTCCTACAAAACTGCAAGTTGCACTTCAAAGGACAGACTTAAGCCCATGAAGGTTCAACACTTAGAGGTCTCCTTCCTGGAAAGTGGCGTGGAGAAGCAGGGCTGATAACCTCAGGACCATCAGTAGGAACTGGAAGATGGCTGGGCTAAGGCTCACTGGTGGATGAGAAAGTCTGGACCTTGTTTTCAGTTGTGGTTTGCTGCCACTTGGTAGGAATTTCTCTCTCCCCTCCCTCTCAACTTGTCCACCTCCAAGGGTACTTACAGCAATGGTGGACAACGACAAGCCCAGGAAAGCTGTAATTACAGCCTAAGGGATATATAGGTAGGAACGAGGGGATGTGTACATCTACAGAGAACAGTGAGTGAAATCAGCTCTACTTAATCAGGAGAACTTTGTCATAGGTTCTAAAAGTTAAAAGTTTTGAATGAATACAGGGATTCCTTTTATTTTCAAATACATATCAGAATCTCTTTTGTCTTGTTTACTGTGACTCACTGTATTAATTATCTATTGCTGTGTTACAAATAACCCCCAAATTTAGCATTTTAAAACAACAATAGACGTTTATTATCTTGCAGTTTCTATAGGTCAAGGATTCAGGTGTGACAGCTAGATAGTTTTAGCTTGGGGCCTCTCATGAAATTGTTGTCAAGATATGAGCTGAATCTGCAATCATCCGAGTGTCTGACTAGGCTTGAGGATCCACTTCCAAGCAGCTCACTCTCATGGCTGTTGGTAGGAGGCTTTAATTCCTTGCCCTGTGGATCTCATCACAGGGCTATTTTGAGTGTCTCCACAATAGGCAGCTGGTTTTCCCCACAGTGAGATCCAACAGAAAGTAAGGTAGAAGCCACAATATCTTTTGTGGCCTAACTTTGGAAGTCATACGCCATTATTTCCTCAACATCCTAAAGGTTACACAAGTTAGCCCTATACAATGTGGGAGGGGACTGACTACCCAAGGGTGTGAATACCAGGAGGTCATAGGAGAGCCTCTTGGAGGCTGGCTACCACTCTGTTTTCTTTTTTTTTCTTTAATTGTTAAAAAAATAATTACTTATTTATGGCTGTGTTGGGTCTTTGTTGTGGTGCGCGGGCTTCTCATTGAGGTGGCTTCTCTTCTTGCAGAGCACGGGCTCTAGGCGCGCAGGCTTCAGTAGTTGTGGCACGTGGGCTCAGTAGTTGTGGCGCATGGGCTTAGGTGCTCTGTGGCATGTGGGGTCTTCCCAGACCAGGGCTCGAACCTGTGTCCCCTGCATTTGCAGGCGGATTCTTTTTTTATAAATTTATTTATTTTTGGCTGCGTTGGGTCTTCGTTGCTGCACGTAGGCTTTCTCTAGTTGTGGCGAGCGGGGGCCACTCTTTGTTGTGGTGCCCGGGCTTCTCATTGCGGTGGCTTCTCTTGTTGCAGAGCACAGGTTCTAGGCGCGCGGGCTTCAGTAGTTGTGGCACGCGGGCTCAGCAGTCGTGGCTCGCAGGCTCTAGGGCGCAGGCTCAGTAGTTGTGGCGCACGGGCTTAGTCGCTCCGCGGCATGTGGGATCTTCCCAGACCAGGGCTCGAACCCGTGTCCCCTGCATTGGCAGGCAGATTCTTAACCACTGCGCCACCAGGGAAGCCCCTCACTTTGTTTTCAAAATGCATATTTAAACATCTTTTCAAATGCACATTTTACATGTTTAATGTTACTGTTCCTGTTTTAAAAATGTGTATTTAAACAAATTTTTAAATGTATACCAGAAGTTTATTTTCCTATGAGTACAAAGACCTCCCTCCTCTGTGGATCAGAAAACGATTTCTAAAGAGGTGTGTGTTGGCTGTGTATGTGTGTCCTATCACATATATATATATATATATATATATATTAATATTATCTCACAACTGTAAAAACGGGTGTGTTAGGGAGAAGCTGTCTACTTTCTGGATGGGAATGCTCTCGCTGCTTTCTGCATGCAGACTTTCTAGAAAATGACAAGTTATATTAAACAATAAAATTCAATAAAGTCATTCAGGGAGTTACTGGATCACTTTGCTTCATAATTAACAATCCCAAGACTTCTCTTGTATGACCTGACACTAGCCGTCCCTGAATAGTACCTGGAATGATTCTGATGTTCTCTTTTCACAGATGAGGGCTCTGAGGTAGAGAAGTTCTAAGCAACCTCAGAATTGGAGAATGGCTGAGAACTCAGTTCTAATTCACAGCGACCTTGGATGACATTAAAAAGTTAAGAGAGGAAGGCTCTGACAATCACTCAGCAGACAGCCTCCACTTCTGTCAACAACAGAGGCAGTGCCCAGGCATCAGATAGCTCTGTCACCGACCCCAGCACAATATGGTGTTACAACAATTCCGGTAGAGTAGCCCTCAGCTTCAGAAACATACCTGAGTGCAATGCCCTTTGCAAGGAGCTTTGGTGGGAAAGGGCCTGAAAGGGTAATGCCAAGCCAAGAACTTTTCTTTGTGTCAAGAAAGTCAAGCTTAACAAACAGCCAGGGAATCTGGCTGTTTCTTTTGAGGATAAGGAATAAGGCTGAATAGAGGCTAAAAGCAAGGTAACTCTCTCAACACTAAGATCCTACAATTTCTATATAAGACCTGAACAAAGATCCTTCAGTGGGGAAGGGAGGTAAGCCAAGCTCCACCAAAACCATCCATTTCTTGTGGTTAGGAGCATATGACTTTTGGAGTTAGAGAGACCTGAGTTTAATTCTCCCTTCACTTCGCACTGGCTGCATGACCCTGGATGTTTTATTTAACCTCTCTGAGGCTAACTGTATCCCTCTGAAACATGGAGGTAATATTTACTTTCCTAGTTAGTTGTGAGGTTATCTATCTATCTACCTATCTGAAATATAACATGACATTACATAGGATTTTTCTCTTTAAAAAACTGGATAAACTCTGGGGAAAATCAGGGCAGTGGGAATGTGTGATGTCCCATATTTAGGTCCTCCACATGCTGGCATTTCAGGATCCCCAGAACCATGGCCAGGTTCCCAACCTGCTCGCCACAAAGCGAAGTCTGTTAGTTGAAAGGCCTGCCCACACACACAGAGCTCCAAATCAAACATGCAATTCCCTTGTTTAAAAAATGTGAACAAATAAGCAAGAATCATCAAGAAAGGCTTTGGCACAAAATAAGGACAAACTTCACAAGAAACAGAAAACAGACATAATTCAAGGGACAGAAAAGAACCATAACAAACAGCAATACCCTCTAATTAGTGCCCTAAGAGAAAGTCACAAAGGTAGAGCATCTGTGAAAGAAGAACACGATGCTATGAAATTCGAAAAATCAAAGAACAGAGTTTTTGGAGACGGAAAAATTGTGATTAAAACATCTTCTTAATTGAAGGATGGGAAAATAAAGATGAGTGATGAGAGAACTCCCAGGAGGGCAGAGGGATAATCTAGCTTGGAGAAAGATGACTGATGGTTCCAGATGGGAAAGAGGAATCCTATGGAATTATTAGCATGACTGAGAACTTGAAAACACTTGAAGGTTAAGATAGAGAGGGGAACAAAAAAGGCTATTTTAAACTCCAGGAAAACAAAAAGCTGTAGAAGTCACAGTCTAGATAAAAATATGAACAGGCAGCCAGGAATGGGAAGATTGTGAGCACATTCAAACTCTGAGAAGAAAATGTAAAAAGTAAAAACCTGACCTTGAATAGGTAGAAATAAACCTATTTTTGGTTATCAGAAAAGGAAGAGAAAGCTCACTGCATGGATATTTGAAGTGAAGGTGGGTAAACAGGGGTTGGAGGGATTGGTGATCCTAGTCTTTATGGAAACCTGGCTCCTCATGAACTTTTGTAGCAGATTTGCAAACTGTTTACATGGGGGCCCCTGAAGTATGAGTAGAATCAGGATGGAAGTCAGGTCTGGACACACCACCACTGTGACTGCCAGATCCTCCTAGAGACGCTGGCCCCTTATTGAAGGATGGTGCCTTCTAAAATGGGTGTGGCCACACCACACAAGGATCTGTGGGCAAGGATGTTCAGTGCAGTATCGTTTATAAAGTAAAGCAGAACAAAATGAAACCCAAACCTGGGAACACCTAAAATAGGCAAAACATTTAAATAACTTATGGTACATCCTTATCATAAATCCTATGAGGCTGTTAAAAGGAGGCTAAGCTTTATAAACTAATATGGAAAGATGTCCACTATACATTAAAAAGGCAACTTGCAGAAGAGTATACACACTATGAGTCTATTTGTGTTAAACATATGTATATATACACACTGCAAAATGTACTTTTATAAGTACATTTGAAAAAAAAAAACTAGTTAGTAAAATAAACTGCCTGAGGTCTCTCACTTTTGTCATCAGTTTCTCTGGGGAGTGAAGCAGGGAGTCAGGGAAGCAAGCAGGTCAGGTTAAAGGCCAGAGAGGAAAAGCAAGAAAGGCCAGGGAGGTCTGGAGGGTGAACCAGAAAGAACTGGCAGAGAGCCTGGCAGTGAAGCACAGTGGTTAGCGAGGAAGACCAGCTGGAAAAGGATCCCCAGGACCAATCTGTCCTGAGGGAGGCCACCAGCACTACGGGACCCAATCCTATTTGTTCACCTTCCACGGGGAGCTTGTTCAAATCCAGAGGCATTACCAGCACCCGTGGCAGTGGTTCTCTGTTGTCCTGCCTGGTGAGACCTTCCCGGGGTGCTGAGCTGGCAGTGACGGCAGTAACAGTCACCCCTCGCCCCGTGTACTGAGCATCTAATCATAATAACTGCTGCCACTTAGTTGATACCAGTGCCTATTATTTGTTAAGCTCTACTATGTGCTACGAGTATTAGCTCATTTTATCCTCAATGCTACATGATGGATGCAATATCACTATTACGTGGACAGGCCTAGAGAGGGTAGGTAAGTGGCCATGGGTCACACAGCTATAGGAAGAAGCAGGGCTCAGAATCAGGGACCAAATGTTAACCTCTATGAAAAAACTTCAGTACTATCTGCTTATTTCATAGACGATCTTTTTTCTGCCTCTCTTAACGTTTCTATACTTCCTCAGTTTTCTACAAGAGACATGCATTCTTTTTTAAAAAAATTAAAGCAGGGATTCCCTGGAGGTCCAGTAGTTAGGAATTGGCACTTTCACTGTTGGGCCCCGGGTTTGATCGCTGGTCGGGGAACTAAGATCCTGCAAGCCACACAGTGTGGCCAAAGAAAAAAGTTATTATAAAACATTGGCTCTATTCTCTGTGCTGTACAGTATACCCTTGTAGCTTATTTTATACACAGTAGTTTGTACCTCTTAGTTCCCTACTCCTATCTTGCCTCTCCTGGGGCATGGGTTCTTGATTGGCAGGGGTGAGGAATCAATTTAAAAATTAAATTATTCCCAGTAACTTCCAATCAGAGGGCTTCTGAGTGGGAAGATTCTCCAGGCAGCTGGGCGCAGGGACTCACATGATGCTGAGGGAGGAGCTGGGACCCGCGGGAGGGTGAGGGCTGTGGGGAGGGACACGGGGGCAGGAGGGAAGTAGAAGCTGGGGGCAGACGCTGAAGGAGAAAGCTCTGATGAGCTAGATGCAGACACAGGGACCAGGAAGGGAGCCGAAGGGAGAGAGGAGGGGCTCTGTCCAGGCCTTGGGCCCAGCTGGACGCCGGGCCACAGCCAGCGGCTGCTCATGATGCCTGGCTCGGCCCCTCTGCCCCAGGCTGCCCACTGGCTGCTGGCTGGATTCCTTCAGGTCAGGGACTGATGGGCAGGCAGCTGGGAGGGACTCACCTCCCCTTGGAGGGTCTCAGTTTCTTCCAACAGAGGGAAGAATTAACCTTCTACAGAGCTGTTGGGCACAGGGACAATAGCTAAACTGGAGTTTCACATTTTAACCTGCCCAAGGCTCCCAATACCCTCTCACCCAAGGAAACGCAGCAGCTCCAGTTCCTCAAGTCGAGTTCAGGGAGACAAAGGTTTGTCCTTCCCAGAAACCCATCAGGAATGCTCTGGAGCTGAAGTGGGCTATACGGATACAAGTGTGCCCGTCACTGCTGGGCACAGCTTTGGCACGTGGCATGAAGCAGGGGCCATTTCCGAAGGACCGTGGGGGAATGTTTCCACTCGCTTTCCACCCGGCCCAGGCTTCCTGCATCTCTACATAAAAACATCACCAGCACCATCACCGCCTATCTGATGGCGTCGGTTTCCTGCCAAACTCCGCCAGTCTCTCTCCTCTGCTCGTCTCCTCCACTTCCAGCAACTGTCACCTGCGTGTCACTGCTGCCTCCAGACCTCCAGTCTCTAGTTCCACACATTCAACTTCAGTGCCCTGACTGCAGTCCGGTGTCATCAAGTCCAGATGGGAATTGCCAATGCTTTTCTCTACCAATCCGTGGTAAGTAAAGAAAAAAATCCAAAGTCGTCATTTCATCTTGGATCTTTCTTCTCCCTCATCCCCCGTATAAGTTACTAACTCTGGTTCTTTCTTTCTTCAGAACATCTCTGTTCTACTCCTTATCCATCTCCATCTTAGTTCTCAACTTTATCCGTTTATTCAGTTAACAAGTCTTTATGAAATGTCTCGTGTGCCAGAGAAGGGTCAAACATTGATTCCAAATGCCAACCTGGTAGGAGGACCCGCATGTGGCCTTCTCACCCAGCAGCCTGGGGTCTCCCTCCTCCACCTCCCCCTGCCGCTGACCCACCAGGCCAGGCAGTCTGAGCTTCAAGAGCAGTTGTGTTCACACAAATTCTTCCCCAGGGCCTAGGAGTTTTAGCAGTGCCACTACTTCATAATTCTCGTATCTCCCTAAAACCTGTTACTCTGGAACCATTTCTTGAAGAGGGAAATTTAAAACATCAGCAAGAAGAATTCTCCTGAGTCTCCTTGGGCATGTTTGCCAGCAGAGTGACACCAGGGAGGAGGAGGTCAGGGGCTCTAAAAGCATGGAGATTTGAGAAAGAAGACACAGCGGACAAGCAAACCACCAGCCCTGTAGGTTTCGTAAGCTCACTACTTGTACTGAATCTGTCTCAGAATGTGGTGATCTGGGGAGCATGAGCTCAGTTCCTTACTGATAAGCCTCCAATAAATTATAACATTGTGTAATGAGTGTTCAAGAAACGGGCCCATAGGGAATTCCCTGATGGTCTAGTGGTTAGGGCTCCGTGCTTGCTTCCACTGCAGGGCACGGGTTCGATCTCTGGTCGGGGAACTAAGTTCCCACATGCTGCGCAGTGCGGCCAAAAAGAAAAAAAAAAGGACCTATAAACTACATTATTACACTGCTGCATTTCTATCCTTTATATTTGGGTCCATGGGGCAGATTCATTCTATTTTTTGCTTAAGCCAGTTTGACTTTCTGTCATTTGTAACTCAAAGGGCCCACACTAATAAAAAAAATTAACATTTATATATTCTTTGACAGACTATAGTGTTACCCTTACAGGAAACAATGTAAGGTAGGCACTTTGTTGTACCCTTTATAAGGAAGAAATGAAAATGCAGAGATAGAGGCTGTCCCCAAACAGCTGAAATTTGAGCCAGAGTTCCTACCCCAGAGCCTCTACTCTTTTCTATTGAACCCGCTTCTCTCATCTGTACAGGAAGTTTTTTTTTTTTTTTTTTTAATAGTAATCTTATTTATTTATTTTTATATTTATTTTTGGCTGTGTTGGGTCTTCGTTTCTGTGCGTGGGCTTCCTCTAGTTGCAGCAAGTGCAGGCCACTCTTCATCACGGTGCGCGGGCCTCTCACTATCGCGGCCTCTCTTGTTGCGGAGCGCAGGCTCAGTAATTGTGGCTCACGGGCTTAGTTGCTCCGCGGCATGTGGGATCTTCCCGGACCAGGGCTCGAACCCGTGTACCCTGCATTGGCAGGTAGATTCTCAACCACTGCACCACCAAGGAAGCCCCTGTACAGGAAGTTTTTTAAGTGGTCTCAAATGTTTTCTGAGGATGGGTGTGGTTCACATTACTTACACAAGATAAACTGAAGCAGTGCAATTAGGAGCTATGTTTTCATTGATCTTTTTTTTTTTAAATGATAGTGCTTTTTAAAAAAAAAAAAATTTATTTATTTATTTTGGCTGCGCCGGGTCTTAGTTGCGGCCCGCGGGATCTTCGTTGCCACATGCGGGTTCTTAGTTGCGGCGTGCGGGATCTAGTTCTCCGACCAGGGATTGAACCCGGGCCCCCTGCATTGGGAGCGTGGAGTCTTAACCACTGAACCACCAGGGAAGGCCCTTCACTGATCATTAATTTGAATATTCCCACAGTCTGATTTCTTTAGGTCCTTTTAATTTCTTTCAAATTCTGGACAATGGGGCCTGACGTAAATGGCAAAATGCGAGACCCCAGACTTCCCTTTACACAAGTTTAGTCAAAGCCTTAAGGGAATCGCTAACTTCTCAGCCAGGACACTTCCTTTCTCCTTTCCCACTCGAGAGGCATGAGCTATTTCTGCCCCTATTATCAAGTCTCTCTGCAGCCAAGTGAGGGGATGGTGTCAGGTGCCAGGAAAACTAGAAGAGGCTCCTGCAGGCCTGACGGAGCTTATAAATTTCCTTTGTCAGGTCCCTGAGACAGTTGCTTAGAAAGACAGCCCCCAGGCTGACCCCGCTGCTGGCTGTATCACGCTCATTTCCACCATCCCGAGCTCCGAGGTCAGGCCGAGGGTTTTCAGCCTGCCTGCTGGAATTGCTATTCAACCCAATTTAGATTAATTTGGCAAGTCAGTCCTCATGAGCTGTGGCATCACCACCCTCTTCAAACCCAAAGTAGATCGTGTAGGTGTAGCCTCTGCTTTGATAAATAACAGAGTTGTGCACTCAGTTCACGATGAGGCAGCAAACTGTTTTCAAGATACGGTTTGTTCATCATTAAAACAAACATGATCTGGAGATAAGTTCTCATATCAAGCTCGTTCAAGGTGTGAGAAGCCAACCATCGCACCAAAACAAAGATGTGTCCAGACTCCTTGTTACCCAACTAGGTGAGGGTCTCCCCTGTTCAGAGGTGTCTAGGTCTCCGTGTGTGTCACCAAAGCGAATGATGGCACCAACCCAGTGAGAACTCCGAGCATCACACACTTTCTATTTTTCACCACTGTGGACCCCAAAGTGTGTAGGACTTAAGGGTACAACTGAAAGTGCCTGCCTTCCAAGGAGTGACCATGAAGAGGCATTTTCTCCATCTATTCTTAGTGCTCTTATCTCCTGAGATGTACGGAGCAGACATTGAAGGAAACGAGGGACCTAAAATCCCAAATGACTGGTGTTTTGGAGGGTAAGTTTGTGCACAGCACACTGCGGGGGGACGAGTGCTTCCTCCTTCCATTGTTTACACTGGGACACTCACCCCAAGGAGGGACTTGATAGGAAAACTGACAGGAGGTGTGGGATCCAGGCCCGGACAGACTGGCTCGCTCACTCTGGTAGCCCTGCTGGGGCGAGTGGAGGTGAGGGGAGACCTGGTCTTGGGGCACCTGAACCCACAGGGTTCTACACCAGTTAGCAAGGCTTGAGGGCCAGTCAATATTTACCTTTGTTTTTTCCCAAACTGGAGTTAATATTTGGCCTGTTGGATAAAAACAATTGCCATTATCCAATATTGGATCTCCTAGGTCTTCCACTTTTCATCCCTGTTAATGGTTTTGGCCATTTCCTGTGAAATGGCTAGAAATGGAAGATGCAAAGTGCAGGTTACCTTTATCATTTAGTGACACTATCTCTGCAGACAGATTCAACAGTAAACATTTTTGAACATACACTATGTGGCAGACACTGAGCCACAAGAGCCACAAACCCTCACGGAACCCTCCTGTCCCGGATGGAAGTATTCTCATCTTTGGACTTCAGACGAGAGCAGGGAGGCCTCAGGAGGTGTCCACGTCATACGGTCAGTGTGGATTCACCCTCAGGTTCTCAGGGTAGGCGGTGTGGGGTGTGAGGCATACATAATAGATACCACCGCACTTTTTCAGGAAAGCTGGAAACGTTCCTACAAGCCCTTCACGGTCGGGAAAACACAACCTCCCTGATTTGTTCTGGGGTTGGAAATTTTTTTTTTTTTTTTTTAATATTTTATTTATTTATTTATTTATGGCTGTGTTGGGTCTTCGTTTCTGTGCGAGGGCTTTCTCCAGTTGCGGCAAGTGGGGGCCACTCTTCATCGCGGTGCGCGGGCCTCTCACTATCGCGGCCTCTCCTGTTGCCGAGCACAGGCTCCGGACGCGCAGGCTCAGTAATTGTGGCTCACGGGCCCAGTCGCTCCGTGGCATGTGGGATCCTCCCAGACCAGGGCGCGAACCCGTGTCCCCCGCATCGGCAGGCAGACTCCCAACCACTGCGCCACCGGGGAAGCCCCTGGGGTTGGAAATTTTGACGCGCGCAGCTGCTTCCAGATCTGGCTGCTCGTCAGAAGTAACTGTGGAGCCTCATTAAAATACAGAGCCAGGGCCCCACCCCAGGGATGTTTCAGTTCTCGGGTGGCGCCCAGTGGTCTGCATTTTGCACGCCCCCTCCCGCCACAATGATTCTGATGACTAGGGAGGTTCAAGAGTCCTGGGGCTGCAGAGACCACGGCGCCGGGGATGGTTCACCTCTCTGTGCTTTTCTGTGTCTGTAGAATGGGGACAGAAAGGGCTGTTAAACTGTAACAGATGTTAAAAGGGCCTTTCCGGTGCACACTAGCAGTGTGTAAATACAAGTATCACCTCAACCTTCTCAGAACTGGAAATCAAATATTTTAAAACTATTGCTAATGGTATGTGTGAAATGGTCCTTTATTAGCTGAATCTGCACATAAGCATGTCACCCTTCTCTTCTACCGGATAAGTAGTCTCTGTTCTTCTGTCTTTACAGGGAAATCCCAGGAATTTAAAGCCAGAAGGCCCTTTTCTCGTAATTCTCACCGTTACCTGAGCTTCATTGGTGCATCTTTCCCCAGTGCCCTCTCTCTTCAGCTGTGGGGCTCCAGGCACAGACTCTCACCAGAGAGGAAGACACTGGAGCGGAACCCCAGGATTCTTCTATCCCCAGACGTGCATTCCTGAGTGACTCCGTTGGGAGGGCACCGTGGTCGCCTTCGGGGGTGCTCGCCTGGCAGAACCGCTTCCTTGGGAAGCCCTCCTGTCCCCGCACTGGCGGGGGCTCTGTGGACACACGCTTCCCTCCACTGGTCAGATTAGGAGCGGGCAGCAATCAGATTCTTGCAGGAAGGCTGGAGATGGGACCCAGAGTTAGAGTCAGTCAGCCGTGGGAAGCTGGGCTGAAAAGTCATGGAGAAGTGAGGCTGGAGCGGAAGATAAAGCGAAGTGCGTGCTGCAGTTCTGGGGGAACACGGACCTCTGGAGCCAGCGAAGCCTGCAGAGCGCAGGACGGAGGCAAACCAACGGCAAAGACCACATGGCCCCTAAGCAGGAGGGAAGAAGGGCCAGTCCCCCGGAGGGCTGTCCTTCCTGCCTTTGAGCCAACTTGAGTGGATTTCTCCTTCTTACAACTATAGAGCCCCGGGTAGGACGGAGTTGAGTAAGGACTGGGTGACAGATGAGTATTTCCGGGCGCGGGCAAGATGTGCAGAAGCAGGGGGGCCCGCAGTGGGGGGCAGGTGATGCTGTGAAGCCAAGTAGCGAATGGTCTTTTCCCGGAACACACACGCCTGTTAGCGCCTGCCATCCTGTCCACAGCGGGACATCGATGTGTACCACTCAGCGTGTGTGCTGTAGCTGGGGCTGTGCCATGTGCAGAAGCTGCCAGGGAGAATAATAAACCCCGTTCCAGTCTCGGGATGGGCAAGAGTGACGGGCAAGCCCGCCCAGGCCCACGGCTTAGAAATACAGAAACCTAAAACCAGACAGGACGCTGGAGATCATCCTGGCCAACTTCTCACGAAGTACAGATGCCCTCTTCTGCTGACCAGTCTCCCTCCAGCCACTTGCCCTAAACCACAAGTTTCTCTGTCCCAGAATACTAGCAATAGCAACCACCTAAAAGCACCTGGCAAAAATAAGTATTAGATATGATGGAAAACGTGAAACCCCAATTCTAATTTCCTGGCCTCTCTCCTTGTTCTTTTTTAGCACATGATACCCCAGCCTCGATTGACATACTCAGTATTTTCATGAGGAAATCAACTACTTGGGCCCAACAGAAAAGTGTTTTAAAAAATGTTATTTAAGATAATGCTGGTTTTTTAAAAAAAATAAATTTATTTTTGGCTGCATTGGGTCTTCGTTGCTGCGTGCCGGCTTTCTCTAGTTGCAGCAAGCGGGGGCTACTCTTCGTTGCTACTCTTTGAGTTGCGGGCTTCTCATTGAAGTGGCTCTCCTGTTGTGGAGCATGGGCTCTAGGCGCGTGGGCTTCAGTAGTTGCAGCACGTGGGGTCAGTAGTTGTGGCTCGCGGGCTCTCTAGAGCACAGGCTCAGTAGCTGTGGCGCACAGGCTTAGTGGGCATGTGGGATCTTCCCGGACCAGGGCTCGAACCCGTGTCCCCTGCATTGGCAGGCAGATTCTTAACCACTGCGCCACCAGGTAAGTCCGATAATGCTGTTTTTCTTTCCTATCCTTTCCCAGTTGATTACTTGGTAACCATCTGCAACAGCATTTAACTCGAGACATCCACATGCAGAGGTGTTCTCATTTCAATGTACTAAGCTTGCAGGCAAAGGTTTGTGGGCTTTCAGATGAATCTTTGTGTAGGTGGTTAACAGAATGCAATCTCAGAGCTGACTGATGCTGTTAAGGTTTCACTTGCCAATGCTGTCTGAAGGTGATTAATAAGAGTTTTATTTTCTGAGAGGATATAAAGCTCGGTGAGTAATAAGGACTCACTACCTCCAGAAGCTGCGTCTGAACAGGTCCATTTGCCTGGGCTCGCTGCAAGGCTGGCCTGCACCCAGCAAGCGAGGGGCCCTCGCGCTCCTCTTAGACCCCTGGCTCCGTGCGGGGATCAGGCTCCTCACCCGGAGGCACGAGACGTGAGGAAGTGGATGGTGCGGGGCCGGCAGCATTAGCGAGAGCTTCAGCTCAAGCTGACTCGAGTTCTAGCCTCAGCTTTTCCACAGCCCCACGGTGACATGCTCGAGAACTTACCTTGGTTTACTCTGCTTTAAAAACAGCACATCTCTTACCTCCCCTACTACAGTAGGAAATAATTATTCCAAATTGCTTTCTCATACATTCAGCAAATCAAAGAAGCGAGGGGTTTCTCTTTCCTCAGTGACACTCATCTTCCAAATTTATTGTGCGTGTATAAATGACTCATCCCACTGCTTTTTGTGGACCCTTTCCCAATGGACTTAATTCAAGGCTTTCATTGTTGCACATACTGGGCACTTTCTTCCTTTTCGGAGATGGAACTGACCTCTGTTAATCCTAAGAGAATTTGTCAAGGCAACAGAGCAGGCCTCTCTCAAACACTCTAAAAGGGTACTGACCCACTTCTCAGGTCCTTCCCTGACGGAAGCGATCCACAGTCCCCCGGGCTCGCCGTGCAGGATGAGGATGGAGCCTCTCAGCTCCCCCAACCCAGCACCTAGGGTGGCACCTAGGACGCAGCAGGTGAAATTCAATAAATGTCTGAAGTGCGGTTAGCCTCTCTCCTACATTTAGTCCTCTAGGGAGAGGTTCTTCCTTGATGGCTGGACTTGACGTATTCTCTAACCCTATTGTCCAGTGGGGTAGAAATGGAGTAGGGTGTATCTTTGTAAGTTAATTTCATAAAAGGCATGCTCTCCTTTTAAAATATAGGTAGTGTAATATATATATATATATATATATATATATATATATATATATATATATATATATAAACACATATTCAAATATTCAAGTCAGTAATATACTCTCATTATAAAAATACAGCCATCCCTCGGTATCCAGAGGATTGATTCCAAGAGCCTCCTTGGATACCAAAATCTGCGGGTGCTCAAGTCCCGTATAAACAATGGCGCAGTACAGTGAATACTGATAGAGAGGACTGTACACATATAAAAAGAAACCTCCCCCTTGCCCTTCTCCCTATTCTAGTCTCCTCCCTAGAGGTAGCTCTGTTAAAGAGTTTGGTGTGTTTCCTGACTTTTTCTTGTTTATATACATGTGTGCTCATGTAGAAATACATACTTTGTTTTGCTTTTATTAACAGAAATGGGACCTTACTATTCACACTGATTTGAAACTTGCTTTTTACACTCAAGAATACTGAACTCTTTCCATGGAAGTATACATTCTTGTATCTCATTTTTTAACTGCTGCAGACATTCCATAATACGGATGAGTCATTGTTTAACCTTTCCCTATGGATGGATATTTTTTCCAGTTTTCATCCAGTTTAATTTTCTAAAGCCAGGTGTATTGAGGTATACTTTATATGCAGTAAAATTCACCCTTTTAAATGTGCAGATTATGTTTTAACAAACACAGCCATGTAACCACCGCCACGATCAGGAGTTCCATTACCGCAAGAGTTCCCTTGTGTCTCTTTGCAGTAAACCCGTTCATGCACCCTCAACCCCAGGCAAATACTGAGTTGTTTTTATCCCCATAGCTTTGCTGTTTCCAGAATGTCATACAGTCAGAAGCATACAGCATGTAGCCCCACAAGTCCGGCTTCTTTCACTTGGCACAAAGCATTGGAGATTCATCCAAACGGCTGTATCATTCGGTCCTTTACTTTCATTGCTGAGTTGTATTCCACTGCATGCCTACACTACAGTTTATCTAGGCACAAGTTGGTGGACATTTGGGTGGTTTTCAGTTTCTGGCAGTTAGAATTAAATCTGCTTAAACATTTGTGTACAGCTGTTTGTGTGCATGTATTATTTTCATTTCTCCTGGGCAAATACCTAGGAGTGGGATTGCTGGGTTGTATGGTGGTATGTTTAGCTTTACAAAAAAAATGCCAAACTACTTTTCAACGTACCTGTATACTTCTGCATTCCCGTGAGCACTTCTCACGTGTGAGAGTTCTGGTTGCTCTGCATGCTCACCAGCACTTGGAACTGTCAGGTTTCTAAAATTTTAGCCATCTTTGCAGGTATGTAACATTATCTTGTTGTGGTTTTAATTTGCATTTCCCTAATGACCAACGATGTTGAGCAGCTTTTCATGTGCTTCTCTGACCATCCATAGCTTCTCGGTGAGGTGTATGTCCACATTTATTGCCCATTTTTAAGTTGGGTTGTTTTGTTATTATTGAATTGAGAGATCTTTATACAGTCTAGAGACAAGTCTTTTATTTGTATTTTATAAATATATTCTCCTGTATAGAATTTTTAAAGTGTCCCTTTCAACATCACTGACGAGAGATCATTACTTATTTCTTAAGTGCTATCGGCAGTTTCATGCTATACTGCTCTCTCTTTGGAGATCCACATGTGACAAATGTTAATTGAATGTATGGCTGAATGAATGCTCACTAATGTCTCCGCTGAGTCCCAGGGGGAATCGGGCAGTACGCTGACTTACGGAAGGGACTCATTTGAGAACTCTTTTGGTAGCTACCATTCCATCGTATGTAAAGCCCATCTTTTCTGTTTCCACCGAATTAACAAAGATTCCTTAACAGTGCATCGAACAGCTCTGACACAGCTGTATTCCTCTGTTCCCATCCTCCGTTCTTGAACCCCTATGTTCACTCCTCATGGGGTGAGCATGCCAGGCTGTGCTTGCCTCTGGAAAGCCCAGATGTTTTTTGATTTTATTATTTTTAACTGAAGTACGTCTGACATAAAAACACTGTTAAGGTATACAACATGATTTGATAATTTATATATTGTGATATAATTGCCATTGTAGTGATAGTTAGCTCCTCTATCACATAATTACTTCTTTTTTGTGGCTGGTATAATTAAGATCTAGTCTCTTTGCAAGTTTGATGATTATTAATACAACAGTGTTGCCTTTACTCATATCAGCTCTCTAGGACTTACTTACTACTAGTTGCAAGTCTGTGACCTTAAACAGCATCTCTCCTACCCCATTCCCACAGCCCCTGGTAACCACCATTTTTGTTTTTAGGAGTTTAGCTTTTTTACATTCCACATGTACGTGATATCATGCACTATTTGTCCTTCTCTGACTCATCTCATTTAGCATAATGCCCTCAAGGTTCATCCACGTTGTTGCAAATGGCAGGATTTCCTTTTTCTCATGGCTGAACAATATCCCATTGCATACATATACACTACGTCTTCTCTATCCATTCATCCAATGATGGGCACTTAGGCTGTTTCCATATTTTAGCTATTGTGAATAATGCTGCAATAAACATGGGAGTGCACATATCTCTTTGTTATCCTGTTTTCATTTTCTTTGGGTATATACACCCAGAAGTGGGATTGCTGGATCATACGGTAGATCTATTTTTAATTTTTTGAGGAACCCTGGTATTGTTTTCCATAGTGGCTGAACCAACTTATATTTCTACCAACAGTATACAAGAGGTCCCTTTTCTCCACATTCTCACAACACTTCTCATCTCGTCTTTCTTGAGGACAGTCATTCTAACAGGTGTGAGGTGAGAGCTCACTGTGGTTTTGATCTGCATTTCCCTGATGATTAGCGATGCTGAGTATTTTTTCTTGTACCTGTTGGCCACCTGGATGTCTTCTTCCAGCCGCTCCAGACTTTCCACCTGCAAATGGTTAAGTCAGGCCACGCATCCACCAGTGGCTGGCTAGTCGTCACTAACTGAGGGGAAGGATGAGTAAAGAAAGCTCTAGCTCAGCCTCAGCTCTTGGCTAGGTCCTCCAGTCCTGCGAGGAGTTAGTGGGCCTCCAAACGGAATCATCTGACCCCTTTAGCTCTTATTCCCTGTTTATCTCTATTGATTAGAGTTTGCAGTGGTGAGGGGCAAATGATTGGAACCTCAAACCTCTAACACGTACCTCACTAAGGTTGGTTTGGATTGCTACTTTAATAGGCCCATACTAAAGAAATGTGTTCAGGCATAAATCAATGTGAAAAGCATGCTACAGATAAGGGAGCAACTGCGTCGTCTGCATCATTTTGAGCTTGTGTGTACAACCGAAGGAGGTGAGCCCTGCCTAAACCCTCATCCATTCCACCTGGGCCCAGAGTGCGATTACCTGACCTCCAAGTTCTGCCATGAGACTGAGGCTGGACTCAACTTGTCCAGCTACACTCCTCTGCTACTGACCGGTATCTGTGAGAACACTGAAGGGGTGTGTGGTTCTCACTCCAACCACCTTGTGAAGAATGTTCCCTAATATCCTTACACTTGTTCTTTCTGTATTTCCTGCCTCTTGACTTTTATTAAACTCCTAGGCCCTTCAAAACCCACTTCAGATATCAACTCCTCTAAGAAGGCTTTCCTGATTCCTCAAAGATGTAATCAATCATTTCATGCTCCGTACTACTTCTATATTTCACATATTTTGTATATGACAAAGTTGATACTTATAAAGTACTTTCTATGTGTCATGCAGTGTTCCAAGTGCTTTACATATATCGACTCATTTAATTTTCACCACATTCTATTCAGTAGATACTCTTAATATTCCTATTTTGCAGATGAGGAAACTGAGGAACAGAAGGTAAACAACTTGCTGTAAGTCACAGGCTTTGAATCTGGGTAGCTCTTAAAACATTTTGCCATGTATTTCTACTGCTGCACTTACTACACTATATTGCCATGTATTTGTTTCCAAGTCCTCTTCAACCCTGTGAGTTTTTGAAAGCAAGGACCTGTCTCATTTGCTCAGCTCTGTACCTGCAGTCTTATGCTGATGAACTTCCTTTGTGCTCACTAGGCCATGGCAGAGACCCTCAACTGCGATTGGCCAAGTCAGCATCTTTCTCATGAGCCTGGGATTGGACATTCACTGGGCAGTCGAGAATGTAAGCAAATCAAATGCACGGCCACCTGCATTCATTCCTGGGAAATACCTCATTTGAATCTAGAGCAAAAAAAGGAACTTCATCCTACAAGTAAGAAACTCTAGAACCTGAACAAGCATTGGAAATAAATCTCTGAAGAGAAAATAACTCAGAAGAGACTTTGCTGCCCATTAGTTAGAAGTCAAACACAAGTTATATGTCAATTATATCTCAATAAGAAGAAGAAGAACAAAGGAAACAAAAACCTCCCAAACACGGGCAGGTGAATTACAGCTTTGGGTAATCAGCAGCGCAGCGCCCATTATCAACACAGGACAGCAACTAAGAGCCTGCACTGCAGAGTGCGGTTCCGGGATGTGGATCTGGCAATGCCTCTGACTGCTGTATGACCTTGGGCAGGCTTGTTAACCTCTCAGTGCCCGGAATTCCACATCTATATAACAAGGGTGATAAGAGAACCCATGTTGTTGTAGGGTTGTTAGGATTACGTGAGTTATAGGAGTCGAACGCTTAGCACAGTGCCTGGCACATAGTAGGGCTCCAATAAACACAAGCTATTCTTCCTGCTTATTTAGTAAGGTAGGCAGAGAACTGGTGGCATGTAAGGCACATTATCACAAACACCACCTTTACCCCTGGCGCCTGGCATACAATGGGCAGTCAGTGGGTTTTCACTGAATGAAGGAACGAATAAATGGCTAAAGTGGTTGGTAGGCTTTTGTTCAAGGAGAAATTAGAATGGCAAAAAGAAGTAACGCTTAAACGTCACGAGGACTAGCCCAGTAAGCACCTTAGTATTCTATTAACGAGACTGATGTACTACAGACATCCACTGTATGTGCTCATAATAATGATTCTTAGGCATTGTATAAATCCTTTTGTGTCTTAGGAATTATCAATGGTTATTTTCAAAGAAGTTTTAAAATTAAGTATATACTACTGCATCCAGATGCTTTAAAAATTGGAAATCCACGTAAAGCATAAATGGCAACATGAATTAACTGGAATATCCTGATTGATTGTAACACTTAGTTCACACTTCTGTGCCCACATGGTGTTATTATCCGTCTACAGTCTCTGTTTCCAACTAGACTGTGAATGCCTCTAATGCCTAGCACTCTTACATCCACAGCGCCTGGGATATATTCATGGTCAATTAATACTTGCCAAATAAACCGCCACCATGTTCCATAACCCCACCAGATTAAAGTTTTTAGTCCAGCAACATACTCTTTTGGTGTACTTACATTTACAAAATAGTTAAAAACTCTTATCTTCTTAAGACCTTTTAAATACAAATTTCAACATTTAAAAATATGGTATACCTTAAGAAATCATTTTTTTTTTTTAAAAACAAACTTAAAAAAAAAAATTAATTTTTAACTTTTGGCCACACTGCGCAGCATGCAGGATCTTAGTTCCCTGACCAGGGATCGAACCTGTGCCCCCTGCAGTGGAAGCACGAAGCCCTAACCACTGGACCACCAGGGAATTCCCAAGAAATCATTCTTTAAAACCCTAAAATTTAAGACTAAATGACTTGACAGAATTTAGTTTAAACTGGAAGCTAGAGTATTGAAAAAGTCCTTTTTAATTTAGACGATTTCTAACAAAATCAGATAAAAGCTGTTAATTTTCTGTTTTTTCTTTTTTAAGTTAAAAAAAAATTTTAACCATTGATAATTAACCAATTATCAGTAACCAATTATTGATAATTATCAATTAACCACTGATAATTCCTAAGACACAAAAGTATAGTTGCTTTTAATTTTCTTATATTAAACCATTAAAGACTTATACTGCTGGTCTGTCAGATGTTACATCATACTATTGTATAATCAGTGGTGGTACCTGCTCAAAGGAAAGGAAGTAGGAAGAAGAAAGGATGGGAGTATGTGAAGAAAACTAATGTTAAAAAGTGACCTCTGGGGCCTCCTTGGTGGCGCACTGGTTGAGAGTCTGCCTGCCAATGCAGGGGACACGGGTTCGAGCCCTGGTCTGGGAGGATCCCACATGCCACGGAGCGACTGGGCCCGTGAGCCACAACAACTGAGCCTGCGCGTCTGGAGCCTGTGCTCTGCAACAAGAGAGGCTGCGATAGTGAGAGGCCCGCGCACCGCGATGAGGAGTGGCCCCCGCTTGCCGCAACTAAGGAAAGCCCTTGCACAGAAACGAAGACCCAACACAGCCATAAATAAATAAATAAATAATAATTTAAAAAAAAAAAAAAAAAAAGTGACCTCTGCTCCCTCCTCTTACACACTATGAAAATGATATTAGGCTTAGGAACCTGCTCTGGACTCACATAGCAATGAAAACTGAACCAAAAAGATACCCAGCTTACCACCTCCTGGACCGTCACACAAATGCCAGGGAAAATGGCCAATGCATTGGCCATCAGCTAGTGCCCCGTCCTCCTGTCACATTCCACTGCCATCCTGAACTCCTATAAAGCTGCATACCCTACCTGGGTACTTGAAGTGTAATAGGGATTAAAATGTCAGCAAAAGGAGCTTGACTTTAAAGGAGGGAATGTAATCTTCATCCTGTGGGTAAGGGAGGTTTGGGTGTCTGGATTCAAGCAGGGGTGCCAAAGACAATTTGGTTGCTGTTTTGATAGCCCTTTTCCTGGTTTGGAGACAAGACTGGGGGGAGGGGGGCACGTGTGGGCTTCTGGGAAAGTATACTCTAGTATTCACTTTACCCCAAGGGTTGAATTCCCCTAAAGAGGGATCAGTACTCATGATAATATGTTGGGCAGGAAATGGTTCTATAAAATGGACATTATCTACCTCTTACTTAGCACTAATTCTTTTTTTTTTTAAATTCAGTTTTATTTTTATTCAAAAAACAAACGGTGCCCAGTTCCTCCAAGACCTTATAACCCAGGAGAGATCTGATTGCATCTGCTGAAGTGTCATTACTGAATTGTTGCAATGTGCCTCTCTATGTGTAATACCTGGTCATTACACTACATATCTCTAGATCGTTTATGTAGTTACATGAGCCTGTGTTACCTACACAATTAAGCAAAGCTTTAATAATAAAAAAGAAGCATTTAGTCAATAGCATAAAATATCTGTAAGAGAGACTGGTTAACAAGCTTATTAATAAGGTTAATAAGCACATTAATAAAGTTAATATGTTTATGCTCATCAAGTTAACCGCTTGATGATACTGACGGTGTTTACTGTAGAGCAGAAGGACATCTAGTGATTAGATCTAAGTATATGTTGAATCATTAGTTTCTTGTCATTTCAGAGACATAGAAATAGATTTTAAACTAGAAAGAACCTGACTATCTCTTAGGCAAGAGTAACTGAACAAATACTGTACATGTCATTTCAATGTCTCTGTATAATATGTGTTCATTTTTAGTTTATAAAGAGGTTATAAAAATAAAGTGACAAAACATTGTATATTACTGATGTAATAGTGTTTATATAAGGTATACATCTAAAATTTAAAAAAATAAAAATGATGTCTTAGCACTAATTCTGAGGATTAAATGAGATAATATTTTAGAGCATTTAACACATTGCCAGGCACTGTTTACTTTTATTATCACTAATATGTACCAACAATGATGAAAACAGCTTCAAAGAAAATGTATTCACAGACCATTAGGAACAAATGCAACTGTGCTGAAATCCAGGAGAGCTGCTTCTGTTACAATAGAGCAAAACCTGTTTACTTTTTTAAGCTGTATCACTTTAGATGTTACTGTGGCAACATGTGATTTCCAAGCTTTCCACTGCCCAGCAACTATAATCTTATTACATTCTGTCAGTGAAAATATCCCCAAAGTGGGTGCACTAGTTGAGTTTAACAATCTCATTTGTTACATATGGCCTTCCTGTCCTCTTACGATGTGACATCTTACCAGATGTGTATCTCCCTTATCAGCCTTCCTTTCTCTCCATCTCACAGTGGTTATAAGGGTTTAGGATGTTTGGCTGCCAAAACCATGTTTATCAGGGCAAGAGAATCCTGGAATAAAAGAAAAAGGGAGCCCAGGTGGAAGGGAGAGTCTCCTCCATGGCCAATAGCTATATTTTTGTACTAAATAAGGAAGCAATTTCAAAAAAATTAGGAACGGCACCAGTCAACCACCTAGATTAGCTATCCTACTGAATAGATAACAAGTTGTTTAAGAGACACAAGCAGATACTGTCAGGTGTGATGAGGTACAAGGTCACTAGAACAAGCTAAAGAAACCAGGTTTGCAGAAAATATCAAAGGATAGCTTCAAATGAGACAAAGTTCTGCCCTGGAAACTCTACCAGCAGCCAGCAAGTTCAATCTGGCAGGTGTTGTCACCACAAAAACAAAAGGCAGGGGTAGAGGAGACACAGGTCTGTTTCAGGGCAGTACCATACCTCCAAAAAGACAAGGTTTGGGGGGAGGTGTATACTATGAACAAAGCGCATGACAGGTGTCCAGAATTCTCAGCTCTATACGGATTTATCACACCACTGTCCATCTGCTTTCTGACACCGAGGCTTAAGTAACTAGGAATTGAAAGGTAAGGGGGATACAACATTTGGTTCCTGCGCCACAACGAGGCAGGATGAGACAACTGGAGGCGGGGGAGGGAATGGGACCACCCTCCTCAATCAATTTTATTTTACAGCGGGAATGCAAGGACTACATTCTCCTTAATGCAGTGGCACCCAGCCTCAGCATTCTGGTGCTCTGCTGCTAAAAATCAAATAATACAGGAAAATATTTATCTCGGTGGATAGATTATTTCCTTGATTTGCTTTAATTACATAACATTAACAAATTTTGGCATTTGCTGCTTCCTGGTTGCAGCTGACAAAATTAACAAGTAAAAAAGACGCTTTTCATTGTGTTTAGTTTGCTAAAGCTTCTTTTGTTCTGGTGGTCTTGTTCATGGGTATGCTTTTGGATTGCCTAATATATAACATTTTGTACTAGAAAGACTTTAACCATGGACATGTATTGCTTTTATTTTAAATTAATTAAAACGAAAGATAAAAGAAGCACTTTCGTTCCCCAGGGACTGGCACCAAACCTTTCTGTCTGTACCTATCAGCCTCACCCCTACAACCCACATCTAGTCTCTAAACAGCAAGACTCAGTGCACGCCCGAGGGTGCAGGAAAAGCTGGGGGGCAAAGTCAGTCTTTGAGAAACTTATAATCTGGGTGGGGGATACATATCTTGAATTGGAAACGTATTTAATTTCTAATGATTTTATTCTTTTTTTTTTTCTGTGGCCACACCACGGGGCTTGTGGGATCTTAGTTCCCCGACCAGGGATCGAATCCGGGCCCTCAGCAGTGAGAGTGCGGAGTCCTAACCACTGGACGGCCAGGGAATTCCCAATTTCTAATTATTTTAAAAGAAGAAAGAAAGAAAGACCAATTGACCATGATTTTTTCCATTTCTCATGTCACTATCGCTAGGGTAAAATAAGCTAATGATGTACAAGCTATCTTAGTACAAACATAAATGCTCTCCTTTCATTAATGTGTGTGAACATGAAACGCAGCCACCTGTTAAAAAAAAATAAAGACAGCTTTGTTCTTCGACAATTTCAGAATAAGGAACTCCTTTTAATTCCTTTTGAGAGTTTCTGTAGTTGACTACTTTTTTCCTGCTATGCCATTCGGTTTGGATCTGTATTACCTCAACTCCTCAGAGAGAAACAAGGACGGGGAGTCCTCATTTAGAAAACATTTCCTAATTTTACATTTTAAAAGTTAATATTTGAAAAGAAAAACCTTCTTCAACCCCCAACCCCATCATGAATAATCTGATTAAGTGTATAAATAAATGTGTTCTTTTTCCTCAAACATCACTTAGGCAACTTGACAAGAATTATTGTTTAAAAAATTTACCTAGAGAAATTAAAGTACCAGTCATTTTCCCCCTACAGCAGATGGTGCTCAAGGATTCACGTATCAAGGCCGTTTGCTTAGCGCATCACTCTTCAGTTGTTCTGTTCGCAGGCAGGCTTCGAGTCTTCTTAATCACTCTTTTCTTCTACTTGATAATGTCTGTACTCTGGCTTCAGCTCCCATGTGTTTTTGTGGATCCCTTTTACATTTTGAGTACCAATTTCTTTTAAGATTTCCTTCAGGTACGACTGAAAAACAAAAACAAAATAACCTTGACAGATGAGATTATGAATGCAGGAAACAAGATTTAAAATAAAATGATACACCAAACCACATTTTTATTAGTAATAAAAATTATGATCCTGAAAGCTCAACAAGATTTCTCTATAAAGAAGTTCAATAAACTGCTGTTTTGATTCCATGCATACAATACATGAAAACTGCATTAAATATACGATCATTTGCATTAAAGGGGTTGGAAGTCCTGAGTGCCAGCAACCTTGAGAACTAAAAAAAGAAAAGAAAGAAAAGTCTAGATGAAAATACACTAGAAAATTTGCTGGTGCTTAATTTATTAAGATTACACAGCATACCAAGTGTAATGTGCCCTTGAGTTCAGTGGCATCCCAGAGTTCACAGTCAGATAGGGTTATTCTTGGATTGGAAACAGTTGTTTCAGAAGCAGGAGCATATAGTAAAAAAATGACATATATCTTTGGGACATTAATATTCTATGAAGCAAGCACATGATAGGTATCCAGAATTCTCAGTTCTAAGGTGAGTTCTCAAACTTGCTATTGGGCCACTTATTTTTCTTCTGGGGGCTGCAGCTTTCTTGTGCTTGGCTCCGCCAAAGGAAAGAGGTGAATGATGATGGAGGGCAGAACACTGCATTATGGTATTTCAAGCACCTGAAAATTCAGTATTACCCAAATGCTTACTACAGTCATGAAAATGATGGCTATGACAAATGTAACATCAAACCCCACCTTTGCTTGCCAATGCCCAAGGTGAAAAAGCATTTCACTATAAACTGATCAATAGGGAAGACAGAAGAGTTAATCATTTAAAACGGACTTTTTTTTTTGCTGCAGAACCAACCAACCCAACAATAATTTTTATGTGTATGCTTCAAAGAACCAGTTACAGGTACATTACAGTGACTCATCCCATGGATGGAAGATGTAATATTATGTAAATTTTTAGAATTTACTGAAATGAGGCACTACTTAGAAAAATGGCTGAGAAGCTCCTACCTTGATAATGTTTAAGGCAGTGCTTTTCTCAAGTGTGGTGCTAGACTATCTGCATCAGAACCTCATGGGGAACCTGTGAGATAAGCCCCATTTTAGAGCTAGTGAATCAAAATCTCCAGGGCCAGGCATGGGACTATGCATTTCACAAGCCCCCAGGAGCCTGATTTAACTACACTAAAATCCACAGCATCTGCTTAAAGGATTCTTCTGGCTCTAACAGTCTGGCATCTTTGGGTCCTCGAAGTGTTACTTAGTTTTCTCAGCCTCACTGTTGCTGAAGAGTATGCGTGAATCAACGTCATCTAACACCACCTTACACAGACTGGTATAATGCTCTACAGCTGACAAAGTACTTCCATTTCGGGCCACCTGTTTAGCACTGGAGCTACATACGGGTCCCTCAAACAGCCCCGGATGCCTCAGCTCTCGCCGGAGCAGCCTCCCCATCCCGGCAGCCAGGGCCCAGCAGGTGGCAGCAATGAACCAAAGGAGGCCTGGGTTTCCCCAGGAGAAGGCCTGCCTGCCTCCCACACCTTCTGCAGCTGGCTTCACCGAAGGACCCACCCGAGTAAATGAGTAAGCGAATTACTCAGGTGAGCTTCAGAGAGCCAGGTAATGCGCACGCCTGCCATCTGCTACTTTAGATTGCATCGAAAAAAATGGGACACTGTTCATAAACTACTTTCTAATTAAACAGGATTCATAAGTGGAAAATGATGGGTTGGGCTTTGATTTTCAGTTTAGGTGCCATGAATGACTTCTTTGTAAAATTCCAAAGAATGGTTTATTGTGAGAATGGCCAGACCCTGGGCACAAACAATCATGCAACTGTGGATGCACTGTGATGGGTCAAACATGAACAGAGCAAGTGCCAGGAGCATGGTGGTTGCCTGACAGATGCTCTTCACTTCAAGTCTAGCAGGGTCATTTATAATCTGGATACAGAAGATGAAAAGCCTAGAAAGGGTTAAACACAAAATATTAAGAAAGTCTTAAGGGTACAAATTCAGTTGTCTTCATGTATAGCCCACCCTCACTTTATTAAACTATCAATAGTAAAATAAGGTTATGGAGTATTTGTTTTTCATAAAGATGTCACTCTTTTTTCTTTTTTAACAATAAGAATGCAATGAGACAGTCACAGTCTGCCAATTTGTCAGGTAACAAGATGGGATTAGGGTCGCGATATCTAGCATGGTACAGAAATCTTTTGGGGAGGGAGGGGCAAACTTCTCAAGTTTGAGCATGTTCCAAACTGCAACCTAAGACCATTCTACTGTAACTAAATGAATTAACTTGGCACAAAGCATTAGCAGAGAAAGTGGTAGTAATAATAGAGAAAAAGAAGGTCAGAAAATCCTTGAAGGAAACACAGAGGTAGAGAACAGTGAGATTATGTCATTTCTCTGTTTAAAAATTTTCTCTGACTTCCCCTTTGGCCTACAGGTTAAATTCCAAATTCTTTCACAGGCATGCACTCAGGTCTCTCTTTTCCCTTTGGCCTCTTTCTCTAATACCTCCCCATACGCGCACTTGCCATTTCTGTGTCTGCATGCCCTTGGTTTTTTTCCATATGCCCTACTCTTTCCCTGTAATGCTCATCCCCTTCTCTCAGATCTGAACTCCTCATCCTTTCAGACTCAGCACAAATGTCACTGTCTCAGAGAAACTTTCCCTAACAGTCCTACCTCTTAGATCTACATTTCACACTGTACCTACTTCAGGGAGAGCCCTTAACCATATTGAGGTTGAGGGCTCGACTGCACATCAGAGCTGCAGCGCACTGATGCTGAGTGAATTGGGTGTGCTTAAGAGTAAGGAGCTAAAAGGGTTTTGGAAGGTGTGGTTGGCTGTGGGGAGATCACTTACAAGGCCCAAAGGAATAAACCTCTAATTCTAGTTGTTTTCATTTTTCATCTCATTAACATATAGGGCAATGACCCAGTTTGAGAAATAAAAATTGATTAAACTGTATTACCTGAATCTGAATGACATTTACTACTAAAATCTGTATTATAGTGCTAAAATATTATCTGAGACAAAGCCAACTGAGGTGGAGATTTTAAAGGTTTTAGCAGGAATGAAGATTAATTGGTAATCTAACTTTCCTTTTAAAAAATGTATACCTTCACACTAATATTTATTCTAGTATCAGGCTAAGTGGCACACAGTCTGCTGTCATCCTCACAGAGTTCACAGTTTAAGATCAGGGTGTTAAATGGGGGAAACAAAGGCATATAAGCAGGCAATCATAAACTAAAACAGAAGCACAGTAAGAGGACATATACGCAGGACATTATGGGAGCACTTAGAAGGGGCACCTAACCCAGCCGGAGTCAAGATGTTAGGTTCTTTGAGGATGTGCATTTGATCATTTGAACTGAATGGCAATTCTGTGCAGGGATCAAGGGAAACTAGTTCTCCTCTTACTAATTCTAAACACTGATTTTGCAATTTAATCTTTTGCCTCATCACTTGTATTTTAAACACCAGATTCCAGAACTGAGTAGATCACCTTTATGTCACATAGGATTGGAAATATTTCTCATTACCAACTGTGGGCAGTTCTGCAGAACAAGATCTGAAATAATAAACTGGCTCAGGTCCAGCAATTCTTCATCAAAGAGATGTGTGGGAGGGCATTTACAGCAAGCCTGAATGCAGAGAAAAAGGGGATAGAACATTACAGCTTCCTTGCAAGGGAAAGGCAAAGCACACACTGGAGCAGAGAGGTCTAGTGAGTAGGATGTGGTGTGCATGGGTGGATCAAGACAAAACTGTGGTGGCCAAAAAGCTGGAAATTCACAGATCAAATTCCTGATCTCTCCCCCAAGATCAAGACAAACCTATGTAGAGTCACAAGGCACAGTAGCCTACTATTTTAGCCTCTCTTCTTCTCCCTCCTTACCACCTTCCACCCCTGCCATTTTTCATATCATCTTTTCCTCTACTGCTCTGCCAGCCAAATGGAAGATTTATCTGGGGGCTTCCCTGGTGGCGCAGTGGTTGAGAGTCTGCCTGCCAATGCAGGAGACATGGGTTCGAGCCCTGGTCTGGGAAGATCCCACATGCCGCGGAGCAACTAAGCCCGTGTGCCACAACTACTGAGCCTGCGCGTCTGGAGCCTGTGCTCCGCAACAAGAGAGGCCGCGATAGTGAGAGGCCCGCGCACCGCGATGAAGAGTGGCCCCCGCTTGCCGCAACTAGAGAAAGCCCTCGCACAGAAACAAAGACCCAACACAGCCAAAAATAAATAAATAAATAAAAGTGAAATTCTAAAAAAAAAAAAAAGATTTATCTGCATTTCATTTTATGGGGAATTTTAGTGTTAAGCATTAACATACATAATAATAAACTAACTATAACTAAGTTCCTAGAAGTTGATAAAAAAACATACATCTTTGACAGAGAGCTGATCACCAAATAATAATGCTTTAGATAAGCTAAAGATATAACCCTACTAGGCTTATCATCACAAAATCTTCCCAAAAAGGTTGGAATAAATGTGCATCATGTAAATCAATACCAAAGATGGCACTGGTTAACAGAGTCACCAAAGGGAAACTGCTATCTGCTTTTTATAAAGTGACCCAGGCGGCAAGGGCATTCATGATCAGTTATGTGATAATTTCAGAGTATCACTTCATATTTATGTGATTTTCATGTGACTGACTGTGACTCCTTTAAACAAGGTTAACAGAACAGAGGACTTACTGATGAAGATGTTAGTGGCTCCAAGGCACAAAATTCTTTCATTAAAAAAAAATAAACAAACTACACATTATACATAAGCTGTGACCAAAGGCAACCTATGTTTCATTCCTTTAAACAGAGAGAACTGTGAACAGGAGAGGGAAGATGATACTGAGGGCATCTCCGGAACATGGGCCATCTCAGCACTTTTCTCCTCTTTTCCTTCTGGTTTCACCTCTGTTTTTATGCTAGTCTCCACCCTGTCCTCCTCTCAGGGTCCCACAGGCTGCATTCCTCCCTTTGTAAAACTCTAAGAAGCAGAGAGGTGATGGGTAATGAAATGGCCAAGCCACAAACTCTACCCACCCCCAGTCCTACTTTATGGCTTAATCCAAATTCTAAAGAAGAAATTTATTACTGCATTAATATTCGTGTGCTGGTAAATCATCTTACTTTTAGTTAACATTTCATTTGTCCAGCAGTGGCAAATGATTCACGTACTTCCATATTTCAGATAAAGTTTACCTCCTTTGGGCCACAACTTTTAATTTTAACTATCTGTTTAAAGACATGCTTTCTAAACTGTATTAGTTTATTTGTATGCTAAACATAACTTAACCTTGGAATACTGCAAGGTATTCCAAGGCTGAGATCTGATGGCTTCCAACTGGGGGAAAAAAACATACATATATTCATATAGTTAATGTTAAAAATGTTAACTAGGAAAATACAATCAAAGATATCTAAAACTTAATAAAGATGAAAAAAATTCCTATTGAAATATAAATATGAATTCTTGCATTTAGAACCATGGAAACTACCTATTAGTGCATTTGGTGTGACAAGTAGTTTAGAACGTACAAAAAATAAGAAGATATCAATTGGCAGAGTTATTATTAGTCCACTTGAAAATATTGCTAGAAATTAAATGGCAAGCAAAGAGACTCGTTAGGTATATATTTTACCATAAAGAATTTTTAGAAAATTAGCTAGTATTCTCAACAATGAAGCATTATTCACTCTTAAAATATTTGGAATTGATAGTAATGTTTTACTTTAAGGCAATAGTAGATAAAAGGTTTGCTGGCTAAGGATTAAAAAAGGATTTATGACAATCTGGCAGTTCCTCAGATTAAACAGAGTTACCAAGTGACCCAGCAATTCTACTCCCAAGAGAAATAAAATATATGTTCACACAAAAACCTGTACATAATGTTCATAGCAGCTTTATTACAGTAGCCAAAAAGTGGAAACAACCATCTATGGGTGAATGGATAAACAAAACGTTGTATATCCATATAATGGTACACTATTTGGCAATAAAAAAGAAGAAAATACTGATACACGCCACAACATGGATGAAATTTGAAAACATTATGCCTAAATAAAAGAAGCCAGTCATAAGAGACCACATATTATATGATTCCATTTATATGAAACATCCAGAATAGGCAAATTTTTAGAGACAGAAAATAGATTAGTGGTTCTCTAGGGCTGGAGAGGGGGTGGGTGCATAAGGGAGTAACTGCTAATAGGTATGGAGTTTCTTTGTGGGGTGGTGAAAATATTCTAAAATTGCTTGTGGCAATGGTTGTACGGCTACGTGAACATATGAAAATCCACTGAACTGTAACTTAACAAAAAAAAGTCTCACTTGTACTGAAAATAAGGTTTTAAATTGATGGGAAAAAAAGGAGACCTCTCCAGCTCATAACAAATTAAGATAACACCATTTTTTATTACCAAATTACCATGGATAAAGTAACATTTCCAATTAACAGCGGACAGCTCTGTGGATCAGTCCATATGGACTGGAAAATATGATGGAATTAGAATATCTGTCCTGGGACATTCCAAAAGGAAAGGCTCTCTAATGCTGCAATACAGAACTGAAGGTGGCCAGCCAGGCTGGCACTAAGCCTGGCACAGAAGTCTTCTGCCACAGGCTTATCCTCTGGTATCTCAATTGCCCTGCTGAGTTAGAGAAACCAGGAGGCTTCAAACACTTATCTAAATCCACAGTGTAATGTTTTCTCTTAGGCAGAGACCAATGAAAAGAACATGACTTCTTCCCCAAGATAATTCCCATAAGGATGGCAAGCTTAAAACAAGTCCTTCCTTCTAGCTTGCTCAGGGACTAAATAAAGAAATCAGGAGAAGGCAGTTAATGAGCTTAAACATTTACTTTTACCTCCCTTTAAAATTAAATGGGACTGGAAGGGTAGAGAAGGAGATTTTATGAATAATGACATTTTTCAGAATAAATATAAATTGTGTGGCCTACTGCTTAATTAAAAACTCTACGTAGGGCTTCCTTGGTGGCGCAGTGGTTAAGAATCCGCCTGCCAGTGCAGGGGACATGGGTTCGAGCCCTGGTCCGGGAAGATCCTACATGCCGCGGAGCAACTAAGCCCGTGTGCCACAACTACTGAGCCTGCGCTCTAGAGCCCGTGAGCCACAACTACTGAGCCCGCATGCCACAACTACTGAAGCCCGCGTGCCTAGAGCCCATGCTCCGCAGCAAGAGAAGCCACTGCAATGAGAAGCCCGCGCACCGCAACGAAGAGTAGCCCCCACTCGCCGCAACTAGAGAAAGCCCGCGTGCAGCGACAAAGACCCAACACAGCCAAAAAAAACAAAAAACAAAAAAAAAAACCAAAAAACTACGTAAATTCTGTATGTAAATAATGCCCAATTTTGCTTACTGGAAGCCTATGTCAGATATTGCTTTTACCTACGTAATATCTCATGTAAAATATGGACTCAATTGGTTATGTTAGTAAATTCACCCCCAATTTTACCCCATTCAGAAATAAGGTAAAAAAGAAAAAAAAGTAAAAAGGCTGAAACAAACCGTACAATAAATTAAAAGAGAAAGCGTTACTATTTCATAATAAACTTATTAGTGGTAAATCTATTAGTTATTAGAACCTTCTACTCATAAGGAAAGCATTAAAATTTCATAAATGTGTTTAACTTTTATCCTTTTATATTCAACATAGTTAATAATTTATTTTAGTATGACATTTCATATTCTAAAACTTTTAATTAAGGCTCAAATTCATAAGCAAATAATTATTTTTTAGCACCATATTCTAACCAACTAAGTTAACTGGCCGTTGCAAATAATTATTTTTTAAAATGGAAGTCTCGGGACTTCCCTGGTGGTCCAGTGGTTAAGAATCTGCCTTCCAATGCAGCGGACGTCGGTTCGATCCCTGGTCGGGGAACTAAGACCCCACATGCCGCAGGGCAACTAAGCCTGTGCGCTGCAACTACTGAGCCCGCGCACTACAACTAGAGAGAAGCCCGTACGCCGCAATGAAGAGCTGACGCAGCAGAAAAAAAAAAAAAAAGTCTCACAGAGGGCTGTCACTAGCTAATATGCTCTGCTGGGAAATTGGTGGTCTTTTTAGTTTTGGTACTACCATTCAAAAATTAAAACTTCCAGTTATAGGAGAAATGAAGAGAGAACGGAAAGGAAATATGTGAACAGAAAGGAAATGATAAAGATTCAGGGGAAAAGAAGAAAAAGAAAATATGTAAAAAAGGGAAAGCATATGTCAGAACAAGACATTATAATAAAAACAGCATTATTTAGTAGTACATTTGGGAATGAACTTCAAACATTTAAAAATACCCATTTTTACTTTGGATTAGAAACTGAATGAGCTAAGATAAAGCTTAGATTCCATTCTCTCTGTACTTGGCTTAGATTAACAATGATGTTTTTTTTTTTTTTAAGTTGGTTTCTACTTTTTAACAATACAATTTTTAAAAATTAATTAATTAATCAATTAATTTTTACTTTTGGATGCGTTGGGTCTTTGTTGCTGCACGCGGGCTTTCTCTAGTTAGGGTGAGCGGGGGCTACTCTTAGTTGCGGTGCACGGGCTTCTCATTGCGGTGGCTTCTCTTGTTGTGGAGCACGGGCTCTAGGTGCGCGGGCTTCAATAGTTGTGGCTCGCGGGCTCTAGAGGGCAAGCTCAGTAGTTGTGGCGTACGGGCTTAGTTGCTCCGCGGCACGTGGGGTCTTCCCAGACCAGGGCTCGAACCCGTGTCGCCTGCATTGGCAGGCGGATTCTTAACCACTGCGCCACCAGGGAAGCCTGGTGATTCTCAATAACACAGACATTTGAAAGCAGTCTGCCTGAGAGAGAAATTAGCTTCTCCCCTGCTCATTAAAAAGGGGCTCCTAGGGCTTCCCTGGTGGCGCAGTGGTTGAGAATCTGCCTGCCAATGCAGGGGACACGGGTTCGAGCCCTGGTCTGGGAAGATCCCACATGCCGCAGAGCAACTGGGCCCGTGAGCCACAACTACTGAGCCTGCGCGTCTGGAGCCCGTGCTCCGCAACAAGAGAGGCCGCGATAGTGAGAGGCCCGCGCACCGCAATGAGGAGTGGCCCCCGCATGCCACAGCTGGAGAAAGCCCTCGCACAGAAATGAAGACCCAACACAGCCAAAAATAAATTAATTAATTAATTAAAAAAAAAAAAAAAAAGGGGCTCCTATTGTCAGAAAAACATTTTCTTTGCTTGTCTTTGGTTGTATACACATGTCCGAATAGAAGAGGCAATGTGGTAAGAGATGCCTTCAAGCCACTAGGCAACTTCCTTCTCTGGGACTATAACTTAGACTAGATTATCTCTAGGATTACTTTTATCTTCTAAGATCCTGACCCAGAGAAATATAACATATATATGATATATATGTACCATAATGTGTAATATAGATATCATGACGAGGAAACCGGAGGACAGATGTCTGGCTTGAGCAACTTGGGGAATGGTGGTGTCACTGCAATGGGGAAGTCTGGGGGGTCGGGGTTGGAGGGGTGTAGAAATCAAGAGTTCTGTTTTCAACAAACTAAATTTGAGATAACAATCAAACCATTATGACTCATCAGGTGCTACTTCTGTACCAAGCAGTGTGGCACAAGGGTGGGAGAGGCAGTGGGCTCGGTTGATGGACTTCCGTACCCTTGGCTCAGGAATGAGCATACAACCTCTACCAGGGCAATTAAAATCTTCCCTGAGCTTTTGCTGGAATCATCAGGACAGATACTCTCTTTCTGCTTCGAGGCTGCTAGCTGTGAGGTGCTTCAGGAGGCCACTTTGGCTACCGCATGGCAAGATCCTGCCTAAGGATAAAGACAACACACAGAATGATGAGGAGAGATGTGGAGAGATGGGGAGGGACAGTTGTAACTAAATAATATTAGTAGCTGGATCTAGCCACGTCTAAAGCAAGATGCATTCCTGAACTTCCCAGCTACAGGAGCCTATAAATTCTATTTTTGTTTAAGCTAGTTTGAGCTGAGTTTCTCTTTCTTGCAGCTCGAAGAGTCCCTACCAATTCACAGATCTATAGGAGCATATACTTGTAAATAAAATTTTATTTTTTGACAGGAGAAATGCTCAGTATATCAAATTCCCTAGCTATTTTATCCTTTAAAAAAGCATATCTTCTTGTATCTTACTGATGCCAAATTTCACTTATTTCTGTTCAAGCATTTATTTAGGCCTGTCTGGAAACAAACTCTGAGGATTATGTTAACACTACTTTATTGCTGCATCAGTTTTATTGAAAGCTTACTTCGGGCAAATAAGCACGTCTGTTCAGCATTATTTAGTGCTGGGCAATTTGAAGTGTGGGCAGCAAGCTGCTTCACAATCAAAGCCACGCAAATCTCTGCCTCATTTTTCTTGTTGATTTGAACTTACTTTATAAAAGCATGCAAATTGTTCAATTACATACACTGAATTAAAAAGTAAATGGTCCAATGGATTGACATGATTGGGGGCTGCTGATTTAGAAGGGGTCATCAATAATTAAAGATAAACTTCCCTGAATCTTGATGTGAAATTGAGTGGATTTAGAGCATAAGGAAATGAAGAGATTCAGTTATAATTAGAGCTGATTTTCGATGACACTTCTAACAGAAATGGATGTTTAGAGAAACACTGGGAAATGGGTGCTGTGTTAAGAGAACAGTATGCTAGGGCTCAAAATGGTCTTGGCAGTTTGGTGTTTCAAAGGGAGCAATTATATACAGTTCCTAGTGGTTTGTATTTTTGAAGGAAATGATATTATGCTTCTATTTTACAGATATAATAAAATATGAAGAAAGACTAGACAACACATTCAAGGTGAAAGAGCAAAGACTGTCAGGAGAGAAATAATAGGCTTCCTCTGATATTTTACTTTAGAGAGGGTTAAAAAAAAAAGTCAAAATTGAAACTGCATAAAAACACTTATTTAAATGGATACCGTGTTTCCAAGTTTTTATCAGTTACCAGAGCCTGGCATTTTAATAAAATTGGCTTATTTACCCTTAATGAGTAACTTTAATTCTTTTATTGCTTATGCAACTCACACACCAGCGAATGAGAGAAAAAGGCTAGCCCTTAAGGGCAGTTTCTCTAATCAATAATTTTGCTTGTAGAAGTGAAGGTTTTTAGGAAGAAGAATATAGAAGGGAAGGAACTGGAAAAACAAGAAAATACTTCAGATTCACTCAGAATGTCAAAAATGACATTCTAAAGGTCAGAAATCAGATGGTAACTTAAGAATATAGTAGTAGTGTTAACAACAAAGAGGATGTATTAAAGCAATACACTTCATGGTTAGAAACTTGGTATCAAAAGTGGCATTGGGGGCCAAGAGAAAATGAGAGCAGGGACTTCCCTGGTGGCGCAGTGGTTAAGAATCTGCCTGCCAATGCAGGGGACACGGGTTCGAGCTGTGGTCCAGGAAGATCCCACATGCCGTGGAGCAACTAAGCTGGTGTGCCAGAACTACTGAGCCTGTGCTCTAGAGCCCACGAGCCACAACTGCTGAGCCCACGTGCCACAACTACTGAAACCCACACACTCTAGAGCCCACGTGCCACAAATACTGAGCCCACGGGCCCTAGAGACCATGCTCCGTAACAAGAGAAGCCACCGCAATGAGAAACCTGTGCACCGCAACAAAGACCCAACAAAGCCTAAATAAATAAATTAATTAATTAAAAAAAGAAAACAAGAGCATGTCATTAAATGCATATACTAAAGAACTGATTAAGACAAAGAAGATCTCTTTTCTTCCCTTTTACACAGGGCTCAAAAATTTGTTTAATAATACTACTAATAATAGTAAAATACTTTGCTGTTGGCAAATGCAACTTTCATAAACATTAATTATTACAAGGATCCTGTAAACTAGGTATTTTAAAAACATATTTACGAAGTATAATATGATAAACATTTAATTTGAATATATTGGTAAATTTTATATTAAGAATGCCATATATTAAGTAAATTAAATATTAAATTATATAACGTATTAAGCATTAAATGCATTTAAATACCTAGGACTCTTTGGCTAAATGGCAGGACTGGGACTTGAACTGAGATCCTATTACTTCCAGTCCCGTGCTCCTTCCATCACACCAGGAAATCTCTTTCCTGGATCACTGACCTTCATGCTACACTGGGTTCCTTCATTCTCTTGGTATTGCTCAGACTAAAATCAAATTAATAAGGGTATATTCATGACCATTAGTACAGACTGACTTCTGCCCCGTGAACCTTTTAAAGGGGATAGTTACCTACACAGAGGAGAGCTGGGCTCTGGCCACTTTCTTTCTAGGTCAAGGAGCTTTGCCAACTCAGTTCAAATGTGAGTGGGAGGTGGAGAGGAGGAGATGAAACAGGAGAAAGAGAGAGTCACAGATGGAGAGCTGGAAGGGCTCACAAGGATTATCCAGTCCAACTCCTCAATTTTAGCAGTGGAAGTGACTTCTCCAGATCCCACGGAGGTAAACGGCAGGACTGGAATCCGTGCTGACCACTTCCTGCCCTCTCCTCCCCTCTACGCAAGGATAACGGGAGCTCTGGCATTCCATGCTTTCTTGAGATGGCTCTTTCTACCCTGCTCCTGCCATAAACGACATGAGGCCTGTCAAAATCCATCTGAGGAAAATACGGTGGTCCTTAAATACAGACGATGGGCCATCTCCTGATTCTTAAATCAATTACTGAATTGCTACTATGTTTGTGTTGTGGAATGTATGAATATTTAGGGATATGAATAATATACAAACCTGCCTTCAAAAACTTTATGCTTGCCGAGGCAATTTAGTCCCTAAATAATAAAACTATTATAAAATAATTGTTTCTAGATCAGTGGTTCTCAAGCTCTTTGAGGTTCCCAGGCTCTCTATGAGAATCTGATATAAACTATCAATCTGCTCCCCAGAAAAATCCACACATTTTTGTACATATTCAGGGGGTTGCTGGACCTCCTAAAGCCCATCTACTGACCATGAATTAAGAAGCTCTATTATAAGAGATTCACTGAGTCCCCCCATGTAAAAATTATCCGAAGAATGAAGATTGAGAGAAATACTAGTTATCACTTTTCTTTGATGCAAAATGAGTAAACTTTAAAAATATGTCATCCCATGTTAAGGGCAAAGAAAGTGCTTTCCCTAGTATCATCTGAATGGCCCTCTACAAACACTTATTTTCCCATACCTAATTGTGTGTGTGTGTGTGTGTGTGTGTGTGTGTGTATGTGTGTGTGTGTGTGTGTGTGTGTTATTCTATGAGAATATATTGTTTGCATCCAGAATTTCTGGAATGGCCTTTTCATGTATATATAAAATACAAAGATAAACTTCATTAAAACCAGAAGAAACAGAGCTTAGCTTATGAACTATTCTATTTCAAATTTTTTATCTAGCTTGGAATGCTGTTTCTAAGGCTCTGATGCTGAAGGGAACGAAGTCATTAAGATGAGTTGATAATACTGCTGGCATGAGCACTTTCCTCCTCTCTGGTAAAAAAAAAAAACCCAACAAAATACTTAGGTCTTTTGGAATTCAAATTTCTTTCTTAATGAAAAAGTGAAAGGATGAAATATAACAGTAAAGAAATCTCTACAGAAGTGGGAAGCCGTACCATCAATACTGAAGTTTCAGAAATAATTTCCTAAAGCTTTGAATAAATCAGAAAAAAATTATACCAAGCCGTTTATGTTAAAATATTTTACAAAACCAGTTATCTTGTTACATATTCTGAAGCAAATAAATGGAGCAGTTAGAATTAACATATTCTTGAGTATCCTGTCAAAGCAGACAAAATGATAAAGCAGACTGGGTAAGAGGACAAAAGTAAGGGGGTTTCCATCGAATTTTTTAAAATCTGTAAAGTAAAATACTTTAAGTAAAATACTTAAATACTTAAAATACTAAAATATAATTCAATTTGATACTTTGCTAACCTCAGGTGTGAGAAAGTTAAGTGGAAGGAAAAGTGACCCAAGGCTGGAGAAAGGGTTTAGATCCCTTACTTGTTACCAACATTTTAAATGGATTAGAAACACAGATTATTAGCAAATAGGCACAAGAGTCTGGAGAAGTGATTAAAAATGATTATTTATAGAACAAACAAAAACTTTCTAAAACATCAATTTATTAAAATTTTCCTTGAAAATGGAGAATAGCCCAACTCAATCATAATCTCAGCAAGCATTGTGAGGCAGTACAGCTCAAGTTTAAAAAGACCTAATGTTAGTGCTAGATAGATTCTGATTAAAAAAAAAAAATGCACAGAGAACAGTTCACAAGACAGGGATAAACATTCACCGTGAAAGACCCATACAACTCTTCAAGTTGAGCTTTTTTGGAGGGAGGTAAGAGAACAAAAGAAAGACTAGAAATGATATAAACAAAGAGACTTCAGGCTTAATGTCAAGGATCAGTCAAAAGGAGGACAAATCCACCTTTTCTTCATATGGAACTACTGATATTAAATGTATTTAAAATTGAAAACAATGAAGCTGAGGTAAAAAACAAAATGAAGGAAGGAAGGAAGGAAGGGAGGGAGGAAAGGAGGGAGGGAGGGAGGAAAGGAGGGAGGGAGGGAGGGAGGAAAGGAGGGAGGGAGGGAAGGGAAAAAAGGTCACATTGAGACATCTTTTCCGTGTTGAAACAAAACCTGACATCAGCATAGGTGCAAGTGAACTTATTCATTTACAATACACTTCTCTTCAGTAAAGCTGTATTAATGAAGCAGGACGTATTTAAAGGATCAATGTGAGCATATACATACCACAGGCTGTTTTGTGATGTCCACCAAGTCCTTAAGATTATAATATTGATGTTTCTCAAAGGCCGAAAACAACATGTCTAAAACGTGTTGTTTATCAGCTCGAGCTCGTTTTCCATCTTCTTTCTTTTTCCTTTCATATTCAATCTATGTGCAAAAAGCAAAAAAAACCCGAAGGCATTAATTCAACATGCTCACTCTGAAACACAGGCACTCTCTTTTCAGTCCTCTACGTGACGATTAGATTTTAAGCTGCAAAGCAGCAGGTCAAGGAGCCGTAGTTCAGTACCTGGGGTCCTCACTGCTCCCAGGGCTTCCTCAGACCTTTAAGGCTCCAAGAAGGTATTAAAGCCCATCTGTAAACCGTTTTCATTATTCCCTAAAGCTTTACATAATGTGTCCACTTCCTCCCCAAAAGCCTTTCTTTACCGAAATTATATCAATTCAGCGTGGCCACCAGTTAGCTCATGTTGATCACAAAGTCTAATTTGCAGTTCTTTGTTTTTGATTACCCGAAATTCAGTAAGATAGTTTATCTGCTACATGCAGTTTGGTAGGTAACATCTTTCAAAATTGGAGCTTTTCAGGGCAGGAAGAGGGTTGAGGGGCAGGCAGATCACAGAACAGGTTCTCTAGGGATGAAAAGTTTGGGAAACATTGGTAAAAAGGAAAGCACATGGGAGGTGACAGGAGGCCTTTTTTCCTCCCAACTGTGTGACCTCTTTGAACTTGCTTCTTCTGTAAAATGAAGTAAGCAGTGACACGAAGAGAATGTATAAACTCTCTCCTAGTGTTACCGTCCAGAGACATGTGCATTTGTAAAAAAATTACCTTTTTATTGAAAACACGCAACTTACTTGCATTCGCATCAGTTGATTAAGCTTTTAATTTTTTTTAAGAAAAACTTAATTTTGATAAAGCCTCAGGAACTATATGTTATAGGACATGTATATAAACTGCAGCAGCCCACCTGGTAAATACAGCATCAGCAGGGGGGTGAAAGCTGCCAAGAGAACAACCTTCTGTGCATCTCTATAATCTAGAGACTAGCTTCAAAGACAGTGAAATATGTTTCAAAACGTACAACTAAATTAGGCACAAATTCCAGCTTCATATAGTTAGGCTTATTCTCTGGATTTTAACAACAGAGATGTAAAAAGATAAAGTCTAATTTCTACTGATGTCAAGACTAAAAATATATCAGAGACTTTCAAATTAGAGGCAAGAAGTAATTCTGACAAGAAGTATCTGTCTCTCAATTAGATAAAATTAGGAGCTATACAAGGAGAAAGGACTAAATTGAATGCCTTAATTTTTGTGATATGTACATCTTGGGAGTAAAACTCAAAATCCATTCATCTCCTCAACAGATTAAGCATAGATTAGGTGCTTAGTATTGCACTAAAATATGGGGCAAATAAGATACTCTTTCAAAAGGTATCCCTTTCTTAGGGCTTGTGTATTAAAATGTATAGAGAGGGCCTTGAGCATTTTAAATGTAGTAATAGTAGTAATGTAGTAATAGAGAGCACAGAGCTACCTAGAACAAGATCATGATGCTTAAAAAAAGTGCAAATGCATGGCACAGACTGTACTGTTGGGGAGGAATGAAATCTAGCTAGTCTCAAGATTTTCTAGGTGGAAACAGCCTGAAAGAAAACAACTGTGGGCAGCTACAAAGGAACTGTTAAAGAGCAGAGTGACCAGAAGAGCTAGAAGCAAGACTGGAGAGGGGAGAGACCAGAGAAACCCATGACCAAGGGGGAAAATCCATGCCTTCTCAATTTGAGGAAGATGGAAGAACAGATGAAAAAAAAAATGCACTTGGGCTTCCCTGGTGGCACAGTGGTTAAGAATCCGCCTGCCAATGCAGGGGACACGGGTTCAATCCCTGGTTGGGAAGATCCCACATGCCGCGGAGCAACTAAGCCCGTACGCCACAACTACTGAGCCTGCGCTCTAGAGCCCGCGAGCCACAACTACTGAAGCCCGCATGCCTGGAGCCCGTGCTCCGCAACAAGAGAAGCCACCGCAATGAGAAGACCGCGCACTGCAACGAAGAGTAACCCCCGCTCTCCGCAACTAGAGAAAGCCCACGCAGCAACGAGAACCCAACACAGCCAAAAATAAATAAATAAAATTAAAAAATTAAAAAAAAATGCACTTAAGGAAAGAGGCAGAATTACAGATTCTGCCCCAATTCTGAGAGAAAGGAGGCTGCAGAGATAGTCAAGACCAACAGAGATCTACCTGAGAGCCACTCAAGGAAGAATTTTCTTTCTCTCGGTCAAAAGAAGGATAGAACTAAGACAGTGGCTGTATGATGGAGAAAGAAATCATGACAGACCAGAACAAAACCCACAAACCCAAACAGTCTTCGGATTAAAAAGAAGAATGAGATCATGGAATGCCTTAAGGGATTAATCTTTAAGCCTTGCTTTGCTGACCAAGGTCTCAAATATGTCATTATTTCCCCCCCGTTTACATTTGTACTTAGTTTGCATCCTGAAATTCCCTTCCACAGTTGCACTGTATTTGAAAGGGTTTGCTTTGTCCACTGTGATGGACAGTCTAGAAAGGAGGGCCTGGTAAAAGAGTATGAAAGTCTGGACCACGGGATGAAGATGTTATAGCCCTTTACTCTGACCAAGTGGGGGATAAGAGAAACTTAACTTGGGATCTAGAAAATAGAGGGAGATAGAATCAGACTAAGGAGGAGTGGGGAAAGCCTGTTCCCTTCCCACAGGCTTGAGTGGGATGTGGGATTTCATTTAGGGAAAGGCCATTGGTCCTCAAGAAAAACAAGACAAAGAAGTGGGGACCTAGCAAAAGACCAGTGCTAGGCTTTTGTACTCTCAGTATGGAGCTACAGTTGTATGATATTCTGTCTTCTCTTCTGTCCCAGCTTTAATTTGTGGTGAAAGAAGATGGAAAAAGTTAAAATAAGGAAATAAGAAACAGAAGTTATGGTATATTCAGCTTCCACCTTTAGCCATCTCTTCCTTGTGTAAAATGACTCGAGAAGCTAGGAAGATGAACAAGAAAAATGTTTTCAAGTAAAGAAACGTGCTGGTAAAGCAAGATAGCCCAGTTCAGAGAGGGCATACATTCTAGTTGGCAGTGGAGAGAAAAACATAAGTGTTTGTTATCAAGTTTTCCCAACCCTAAAGCCATATGTCAGGCCCAAAAGGACTGAAGATAAGAATTTAGAATAAATTAGAAAGGAACTTCAAAATCAATATTGAGGATGAGGGACTTCCCTGGTGATCCAGTGGTTAAGAATCCGTCTTGCAACGCAGGGGACGCCAGTTCGATCCCAGGTTGGGGAACTAAGATCCCACATGCCTCGGGGCAACTAAGCCCATGCACTGCAATTACTGAGCCCATGCGCTCTGGAGCCCTTGCGCCACAAGTAGAGAGAAGCCTGTGCACCGCAACGAAAAATCCTGCGTGCCACAACTAAGACCCGCCAAATAATAATATAAATAAATAGATATTTAAAAAAATACTGAGGATAAGATTAAGAGTCAGATTAGGTTGTGATTTGTAATGTTAATGAGTAGTGAGAAAAGTACCAATTTGACACAGAAATTTTTTTTAAAATCTTGGTTTACATGTTTCAATCTCAAAACACTGCATTTAACATTGCTGCTTTCCTTCTTTAAATTGCGGAGAAAACAGACTAGACTTGTATGCTTGTCTTTCTGTATTAACCACGTCTATCAATGGCTCAATAACCCAGGGGACAGTGCAGCCTAACTTTACTTTTGACTAGTGAAATAAAAACACTTAAAAGTGCACCTGAAACTAACACAACATTGTAAATCAACCATACTTCAATCAATCAATCAAATATTTTCAAAAGAAAAAAAAAAACACTTAGAAGTGTAATCTGAAAACCCAGACATATATCTCTTTAATGCCCTCAGGGCCTGTACTACAGGATAACCTACAGAAAAGATTGTTTTAAAACAAAATTTCTGCAGTACAGCATTATTTAAATTTTTTTATAATGTCCAAGATAGGCTCATTACTCAAATTCTGCTCTGTGGTATCAGGTAGTTCCAATATATGTGTAATTATAAAAAGGGACTGAAATGACTTCCATGATCATTTAGTTATTAATAACTGTTATACTCAGGACAAAACTAAGATCCCTGAGGTAACTTTTCTTTTTTAAGCCAAACAGTGTAGAAATGGCAATCTTAATATTGCACTTACAACTTTGTACTACAGATAAAATTAATTCTACAAATAAGCTACAAATGATATGAACTAGTCTGTTTAGGAGAAGACTACTGTTTTGAGATAATGCTATTTCTTCTCATTTTAGCTCTTTTCCCTTTGGGCATTTTGTTTTGTACTGGCATTATAAGGAAATGACACTCAAAGCAGTCATATTTCTAACTTCTTAGCAGCTACCACAAAATATTAGTAGGAGAGTTACTGGACTAGAAATAGCTTTTATATTATATGAATTTTAATTACTGATCTTATATCTGCCCCCAATGACCACAGACTACTGTGTAACCAGCTGCATAGAAATAAATGTCAATTCAGAAAGAACATTAAATTTAATCTCCAGTTACAAATTTTTACAATCCAAAAAAATCCGTCATATACAATTTTACTTTCAAAATAAAGAACAAATTATTCAAGACTAAAATGCAACCAAATGTTGAAAATCCATTGTGGATGTGGTATAGAGCTGTTCAACCATCATTACTGAAACAATAATCACTGACTAAAATTATAAATGCCGGGCTTCCCTGGTGGCGCAGTGGTTGAGAATCTGCCTGCCAATGCAGGGGACACGGGTTCGAGCCCTGGTCTGGGGAGATCCCACATGCCGTGGAGCAACTAAGCCCGTGCACCACAACTACTGAGTCTGCATGCCACAACTACTGAAGCCTGCGGACCTAGAGCCCGTCTTCTGCAACAAGAGAAGCCACTGCAACGAGAATCCCGTGCATCGCAACGAAGAGTAGCCCCCGCTCGCCACAACTAGAGGAAGCCCGCACGCAGCAACAAAGACCCAACTCAGCCAAAAATAAATAAATAAAAGTTTAAAAAAATTTTTAAAGGTAAATAAATAAAATTGAACATACTGATTACATAACCTCTAAGTCATTCTTGTTGAATGAACTACATTGATGTTTCTCAATCACTTAAAAATTAATGTTCCTGACAACAATAACAAAAGTTTTAGGGCTTCCCTGGTGGCCCAGTGGTTGAGAATCCGCCTGCCAATGCAGGGAACACGGGTTCGAGCCCTGGCCTGGGAAGATCCCACATGCCGCGGAGCAACTAGGCCCGTGAGCCACAACTACTGAGCCTGCGCGTCTGGAGCCTGTGCTCCGCAACAAGAGAAGCCGCGATAGTGAAGAGGCCCGCGCACCGCGATGAAGGGTGGCCCCCACTTGCTGCAACTAGAGAAAGCCCTCGCACAGAAACGAAGACCCAACACAGCCAAAAATAAATATAAAAATAAATAAATAAATAAAAAAGATTACTATTAAAAAAAAAAGTTTTACACTCTTCTTACAGTTGGCATTATAATACTGAATATCCTTTTAAAAGCTATGCAGGTGCCTTCATCCATTTTGATACACTCCCATGGAAAAAATTCACTAAACATTCAAATAACATAATGTGGTTAAGTTACAGTCAATCTTTGTTAATCAAAGATTACTATATGACTCATCACTGTAATTACATTAATATTAACGACTCATTCACGCTATGACAACCTTAACAAAGGCTGTTACCATGAACTGAAATGTCACTTAATGTTAAAAAGAGTCTTTCAAGTGGATGTGATAGCTTTTTTCTTCTTTTTTTTTTAATAGATCTTTATTGGAGTATAATTGCTTCACAATATCGTGTTAGTTTCTGTTGCACAACAAAGCGAATCAGCCATATGCGTACACTTGTCCCCATAGCCCCTCCCTCTTGAGATGTGATAGCTTTATATCCTAACGAGTGGTTTAGAATGTACAATATATTTGTATTTATTTTAGCAGTAGAAAGAAAGCAATGAAAAACATTCTAAAAATGACATTTGGAATGTATCTTCTATACCTGACAGGTAGATATAGTGCCAATGTCACTCTGTATATGAATTAGATAGAGGTCAGAGCTTTAATACTAGCAAAGGTGCCAGCTTTGATTGACCTAAGAGAGATTTTCTTTTTGCCTCAGAAATGATGGTACGTGGTAGTATAACAAGAGGGACCCTTGTAATGGAATTTAAGAAAAAACAATTATAATATACAAATGTGGACTCACTAGGTCAAAGGAAATATAGATGATACCCCAACTGGGGTCTAAAAAGGCATGACCAGAGAAATTGAAAGAAGTGGTAGCTCCGTGAAGACAGGAATTTTATCTATTTGGTTCACCAAGAGTAGGTATCTCAGGCACAAAGCAGGCATTTAAAAAATATTATTTTTGTTGAGAGAAGACAAATCTTAGAGAACTGTGGTAGGACATTGTCATGGCTAAGTACTAACACTCTTCCCTAGCTTTCTTCCCTTCCCCATCCCAACAGAAAAGTTTTACTGCCCACTGTAACAATTCAGACGATACATGCTCACTGTGACAATTCCAACCATTCAAAAAAGATTTCATAAAGAGGAAAATTAGGATAAAATCACTCTAGAGCCTACCATCAGAAAATAACAGCTTAAAGTACTGAACTAGTCCTTATTTGGGGACAATTGTTTCTGACCTTTTCCTATCTTAAACAACAGGGAGAAACACTACTGCATATACATCTTTGGCCACTTGTCTTACTATGATAAATTCTTAGACACAAGACTGCTAGATCAAAGGATGCACCCTTTCATAGTGCTTCTGACGCAAATTACCAAACTTCTCTCCAGAAAGGCTGTATCTTTTTATAGCCTGTGGAAGGTGTGGTCTTTCTTGTCCTCACCGCAATAACAACTTACACAAGAGTAGAAACGGGTATACAGAGGCCTGACCCGTAAGTGGAGAAAAAAGCATAGTCAGGGGCTACAGGAGAAGCCTATTAATGAAGAAGAGAGGCAAAGACAAGTAAGACCTATCCTATTTTACTTCTCTACTTCCACTTGGCTCCAGAAAGTTGTATGTATTCCCATCTAAGAGTAGAAAAGACTAGAAGAGAAGAGGACAAAGAAGGAGACTTGTACTTACTTGTCTCAATCAACAGACATCATAAAAATACCTCTCTTGGATTATCTTATACTTAGGTTTATCCCCACTTATCTTGCCTACCCTCTTTTTTAGTTTACTTTTCCCCTGACACATAACCAGAGGCTATAAAATGGAAGCCTGCGTGGATGCAGCTGAACTGTGACTTGCTTGACTAAATCCACACAGTGTAGCAATTTTTAACATCTGAATGTCTTTAGAAGGGGCACATACACTCCAGTTCATCAGTCTCTACCATTTACCTTCTTAAATTTCAGCATCCCACCCAGAGAGATGCCTGCTTGGTCCTGGAGGCACTTGCATTTGCTACCTTTCACATAAAATAACCAAAAGAAATTCAAATATCATAAAGCCGTGGTTTGGCAGATACTATCTGCATCACTGAATAAGCCTGGAACTTAAGGCCAGTCTTAAAGAGTCTTTACTTCTTCCTAAACTCAGTATCAAGGGGAATCTTAAGCAACAAATTAGGACACAGGTTATCAACTCTTAATTGCTACTTGACTTAACTTAGGTTTCGTTTTATTTTCCGAAAATCATCACATTTCTCCTGACACTGCAGGTACTTCAAGACCCAGAACCCTTAGCCCGTTTAGCACTGCTAATGATGTACAACAACACAGCACAGTGGTTCATTAAGAGTAAGGCTCCTACTCACAGACACAGAAAACAAACTTATGGTCACCAAAGGGGAAGTAGGGGGAGGGATAAATCAGGAGGATGGGATTGACAGATACACACTACTATATATAAAACAGACAAACAGCAAGGACCTACTGTATAGCACAGGGAACTATATTCAGTATCTTGTAATAACCTATAATGTGTATAACCACATCACTTTGCTGGATACCTGAAAACTAACGCAATATTATAAATCACCTATACTTCAATTTAAAAAAAAATAAAAGTAAGGCTCTTAAAACAGACTATCTGATTCAACACCTGGACTGGCTAATTACTGGCTGTAAGACCTCAAGTAAGCTAGCCTCTCTGTGCCTCAGTTACTTCATCTGTAAAATAAGGATAATAGCAGTAGTTACAATAGTAAGAACAGTGCCTGGCACAAAGTACACATAATATGTATACATGTGTGTATACTATTTTTATACACACAGAAAATACATACTGTGTGTGTGTATATATATGCTGTGTATATATATAATAAATATAGTATATATACTTCAATAAAAAAGGTTTAAATACACACACACACACACACACACACACACACAGAGACAGTCCTTGCTTTCAATGGTATAGTGTGAGGCCGTAAAAATGCCCGTAAAAGCTGAAACTATGCAAAGCAATCTTAATAATCAATGGGAAAAATTATCATTGTTTCATGACCTTTAAAATTTTTTGTCAAAAACGTTAAAAACTCTCCGTTATAAAGGTATTGAGAAAAAACAGCAAAACTAATATTTATTAAGGACACTAAAACATTAGAAACATTGAAAAATGAAGTGTTTTATTTCTTTGAAAAACTTTTGAGGAGTCATTTGAACAGCGGTTGCCTTCTTCTCATCGTATGATTTAGGATACACAGTGAACATCTTTTCTATGCTTGGCAAACTGTTATCTTCCTCACTAAGTCTGGATAACTCAAGCGCCTGACAGCAAGGTATGTGACTGCCGAGGTCCTTTCAAAACCTAAGAGTCTGTGATATTAAAGACAGAACAGAATGAAGAAAGACATGAAGACTTACATTGTACTGATGATTAGCAACAGGTCTGTAATTAGTTGTCACAACTTTGTCTAGTTGCTGTGATAGCCTTACAGGTTTGGAAGATTCTTCTATTTGTAATCTGAAAAACAGAAGGCATTATTAACAAACTTACTTGTTTACTGGAGTGAAACCTGAGGAGTTATTCCTATAATTCTTCAAGACTAATACTTAATATATAAAGAAGATACATCAGTCTTAATACTTAATATATAAAGAAGATACATCAGTCTTAATACTTCAAAAACACACTGAATATGGCAATAATGTAGAAACCAGACCATAAGCTAAACATACAAACCATATCATTTAATTCTACAACTTCCTTCTAAACCTATACTTTACAGTCAAACTTTAAGATTTAAAACAAAGAAGCTAATCAGCTTTAAATTTCTGGAAAAAAAATTGCATGTAAAAATGAATTATCTTAAGTTATATGGTCTAAAACTAATCAAGGTATTAATCCAAAACTTCTGTTCATTTGATGAGATAGAAGTATGATAAAAAGATGACACATCAGCACTCAGGATCTAGTGGCTAGTAGCTGCTTTACTGGACAGTGCATATAGATAACATTTCCATCAACACAGCAATTTCTATTGGACAGCATTGGTTGTCCAACTGTAGGACCCCACCCATCTAAATTAAAATATAATTAAAAATATCACTTACGGAAAAAGAGCCATAAAATAAACCTATGACACTAGGTATAATATATTATAAATATATATATTCAAATAGCAATCTTAGGAGAATTTGTTTTGGACTAAATATTACCATATCCAGTGACTCACATTCAACCATTTATTTCTTATTTTAAAAATTAATTCTTTGGTATATGAGCACAGTAAATCTAAAAAATGTTTTAAGGGGGAAAATGGTGTAGCTTTCAAAATGAATATTCTTTTTTTAATCAAAGTGACTATTTTTTAAAGGACAAAAGGTACCACTGTACCTCTAGACTTCTCATCAGCAAGATATCAGAATACAAGAATATATTTAAAGTACTATAGGAAAAAAATTGCCAACCATGTCTAGCTAAATTATAATTGAAGAGTAAGAGTGAAATAAAAGTATTTTTGTACAAAGTTTATCATTCATAGATCCTCACTGAGAGACCCACTCAAGGATTCATTTCAGCAAAAAGTAAAATGAACCCAGAAGGAACTAGTGAGATGCAATGGTCACAGCAAAGAAACTGAGAACCATGTTATAAAATTACCTACTTGATACAGACAAAAAAAAGAAGGTGGGTTTTTAAAGAAAATGGAACTTAACATGAAAGAATGGGAAGAAAGAGATCAGAATGAATGCATTTAAGATTTCCATATGCTTTCTAAATTTTCTGCAATAAGCATCTATCACTTTCATAATCAGAAAAGGAAGTATACTTTCTTAAAGGAAAAAGAAATATCATTTCTTAGTTTGAAAGCCATAAAAATGTTGGTCATTTAAAAATAATATATGTTGAACATCATATTACTTTCTTCTAATGGGACTTCAAATTCTTTGGTTCAACAGAACAGGAACTAAAAATTTTCGTTTAAAATTCCTTCAAAAGAGAAAAACAAATACTGTACGCTAACACATATATATGGAATCTAAAAAAAAAAAAAAGGTTCTGAAGAACCTAGGGGCAGGACAGGAATAAAGATACAGAGGTAGAGAACGGACTTGAGGACACGGGGAGTGGGAAGGGTAAAGTGGGACAAAGTGAGAGTGGCATGGACATATATACACTACAAATGTAAAATAGATAGCTAGTGGGAAGCAGCCGCATAGCACAGGGAGATCAGCTCAGTGCTTTGTGACCACCTAGAGGGTTGGGATAGGGAGGGTGGGAGGGAGACGCAAGAGGGAGGAGATATGGGGATATATGTATATGTATAGCTGATTCGCTTTGTTATAAAGCAGAAACTAACACACCACTGTAAAGCAATTATACTCCAATAAAGACGTTAAAAAAATAAAATAAAATTCCTTCAAAGGCACAACTTGCAGTATAAAAAGTACCTGCTTTTATAACATTCTTATTATTTAATTACTTGGTTGGAGTTATTTCTCTGTTTATTTCTGCCTATTTTTAGGTATATAATACCAAATTCCTCAGAAGATATTAAATATCTACCAATTGCTTTTTTAATTTGAAAGCTATAAATACTACAGGTTTTATTTTTAACAATGATCCCCAAATTGAGTATAGCCATTTCTGTATTAAAATATAAATATTTTAATTCTTCCAATTATTCATAAATCCATATATATCCTTTAAATACATAAATTCATTATTTTATGAAGTATGAAAAAAGTACTTTAGAAATGTCTTTAGAAACTTACTGTATATGTAACCATAAATCATATGTAGTTTGTTACTTTGTTTTTCATGGGCCAAATATACTTTCTACGAACCAGGAAGAAGGCACTAGCTAGAGGTCTAGAAGGGAGATGTCCACCCAAAGATGGACTTGGGCTAACAATCCTTCAGCGGCCTCTTAACTGTTCTTGGGTGACACATAAGCTCCTTTACATGACTGCATGTCCCTCTGGGATCAAGCCCCTGGTATCTCTCCAGCTTACTCCACTGTTCTCCCACACCTGCATCCCCGTGGCTGCAGCTGTGCCATGACCAGACTTTAGAAGGAGCCTCTTACAGGCAATCATCCAGCAAATGATTACTGGGTGCCTCTCTCTGTGAAGAAAAGACTTGATTAGTGGAAGACAAACATTAAACAAACGCTTATCTGTAACTGATTATCTGCAGGACTGAAGAGGGACAGGGGGTTGGTATTATGACAACTGACTGCGTGCTGCTATGAAGTAAAGATTAACTCCAAGATGTGCACTTGAGGGTAAGCTGGAGCAGGACAATCCAAGCTTATAAGAGGTGAGGCAAAAAAGACTGGGCAGAAATGACTCCTCCAAGCTGAGAAGACGTCTCAAAGTGACTAAGAGATAAACGTTTAGAGAGAAAAGAATGACTGAAGACCGATATAGGAATGTTTACAAAGAGGTAGAACTAAGCATGTGTAACTCCTTGAAAAAAGCAGTGGCGGGGGTGGGGGGGAACACAACCAAATGGCAACCTGTCTCTGAACACCTCTCTGTGCTCTAACCTTAGCCCCATCCCCTTAATGCGATCAGTTCTCAGGGGTTTGGCCTCTCTAAATGGTAATCTACCTGTTATGCTGCCACTAAATTATCTTTCCTGCTTCAATCACCTTGCTCCACAATTTGATCTTATGAGACATTCAAGGAGGGAGGCATGCGCTAGCTTCTTCCTTCTACATTAAATGATTGTTCCCATTACTTCACAATTTGAAAATTCCTTGGGGTTTCAGTTTGTTCAGGTAAGTGCATTTTTATAAACGGTAGCTTATTCTTGTCATGCTCTTACACTAGAATTTATTTTCAGCCACTGCATCCTGATTCAGGTTCATGTGGCATACTTTCCTTTCTAATACAAAAGTTCTAAAAGCCAATTTCATCATCCATAGAGTGTCATGCCATTTTTATCCTCAAAGTATTTAATCTTTTAAATATATAAAGGAAAACACTGAATTAACCTTTTTAAAAATAAAAAGCTCACATTAAAATTTAACCTTTTTATTATACATTTAAAAGGTCAACTCTAAGGGTTTTGTTTTAATTAAAAGAGGATATCTTTATGATTCAAAACTCAAAAGGTGGGACTTCCCTGGTGGTGCAGGGGTTAAGAATCTGCCTGCCAATGCAGGGGACATGGGTTCGAGCCCTGGTCCAGGAAGATCCCACATGCCGCGGAGCAACTAAGCCCGTGCGCCACAACTACTGAGCCTCCGCTCTAGAGCCTGCGAGCCACAACGACTGAGCCAGCGTGCCACAACTACTGAAGCCCACATGCCTAGAGCCCATGCTCCACAACAAGAGAAGCCACAGCAATGAGAAGCCCACGCACCGCAACAAACAGTAGCCTCTGCTCACCGCAACTAGAGAAAGCCCACGCGCAGCAACGAAGACCCAATGCGGCCATAAATAAATAAATAGATTAAAACAAAACAAAACACCTCAAAAGGTTAATCTATGGACTGAAAATATAACATATTCTTAACGAATTAAATCTTAAAATACTTTAATTAACCTGAGTAGTTTAAAATAATTTAGCAGGGTTCTTTACTTAACATTAAATAATTCATTTAACATTGTCTCATGAAGTGTCAGAACAATTTGCAACTCCACTTCATCACTGAACAAAGCACCAAATTAAACATCACTGACCTCAACATGCCTTCAAAGTCAAAATGAGGTTTAAAACTAGGCTTGTACAAAATAATATAATTTGGAAATATCTGGTTTGTACAACTGAACAGCAAACTACACACAGAGGTTTTATGCTGGACTGGGAGGAAGCTAAAAGTTTTACTGTCCCAACCATTTACAAAATTGGGTCTTAACTTTCTCAGAAAATTTTAAAACATGGTGTTATTTTCAAGAAGTAATAGAAAAATATTACTATGTGATCATTTAGACACAGCTAGGCCCTGTTTTACAAACCATTAAAAAAAAATACGTGTTGCTAATTATTACCATCATTTCAGGACAATTTAGAATACACATTCACATTCTGAGAAGACTAGGACTCAATGAATTACCAGTCTTTCTAGAATTATTATTTAAAGAGTCAGTTTTAAGTATGGAGGTTCCTTAAAAAACTAAAAATAGAACTACCATACGACCCAGCAATCCCACTACTGGGCATATACCCTGAGAAAACCATAATTCAAAAAGAGTCATGTACCAAAATGTTCATTGCAGCTCTATTTACAATAGCCAGGACATGGAAGCAACCTAAGTGTCCATCATCGGATGAATGGATAAAGAAGATGTGGCACATATATACAATGGAATATTACTCAGCCATAAAAAGAGATGAAATGGAGGTATTTGTAATGAGGTGGATGGAGTTAGAGTCTGTCATACAGAGTGAAGTAAGTCAGAAAGAGAAAAACAAATACAGTATGCTAACACATATATATGGAATCTAAGGAAAAAAAAAAAAAGGTCATGAAGAACCTAGTGGCAAGATGGGAATAAAGACACAGACCTACTAAAGAATGGACTTGAGGATATGGGGAGGGGGAGGGGTGAGATGTGACAGGGTGAGAGAGTGTCATGGACATATATACACTACCAAATGTAAAATAGAAAGCTAGCGGGAAGCAGCCGCATAGCACAGGGAGATCAGCTCGGTGCTTTGTGACCGCCTGGCGGGGGTGGGATGGGGAGGGTGGGAGGGAGGGAGATGAAGGAGGGAGGAGATATGGGAACGTGTGTATATGTGTAGCTGATTCACTTTGTTATAAAGCAGAAACTAACACACCATTGTGAAGCAATTATACTTCAATAAAGATGTTTAAAAAATAAAAAAATAGTCAGTTTTATCTCTCATTTTTTCCCATCAAAGAAAAAGCTCAAGGGCTACATGACCCAAGAGCTTAAACACTAATAAAACGACAACTATAACAAATAACAGACATTTAAAGCACTTACTATGTTGCTAGAAACTGTGTTAAAAGCTTTACCTACATCTTCTCAATCTTGCTTTCTCCTTATAGGAGGCAAAACAGAACTGGAACTCAGATTTTTTTTTTTAACCCAAAGGTTCAAGCAGTTAATCTATATAGTCCCTAAAAGGCCATATAATAGAAGACCATCTCTAATTAAAAGCTTATTGAGTTTAGATCAAAATAAGTAATTCTCTTATAATAACTATAAATGGAATATAACCTTTAAAAATTGTGAATCACTTTGTTGTACACCTGAAACTTACATAATACTGTATATCAATTATATCTCAAAAAACCTTAATTCTCCTTGATGCTCATCAACCTGCCTTCAACTAGCCTAATTCCACACACACACACACACACAGAAAGAAGAGCACATTCTCCTTTATAACACTGAAAAATATATTCCTATTAAGTCAGTGTCACTAGTCACTAGGCTATAATCATGGTGCATAATCACCCTTATTAAAGTTACTTAAAGATCTTCATTATACTTTATTAAGATTTATGCACTACAGTGGGAATTCAATTCTCAAATTATTTAGTATATTTTGAAAATATAAAATTCATTAAAAAAAGTAACATAAACACCCCCAAATATTTTAAAGTATGAACACCGGTAAGATCTAACAAAACAGAAAAAAGCCAAATTCTACTGCTCTAAGCTGTTGGCAGATTGGGGAAAAGAAGTCTACAAATTTTAGTCAATAGATCTTTTGTTTACCTCACTGCTACATATAATGCTTCTTATGTAAAAGTAACTCAAAAATATTGGCTAAGCAAATGAACAAATGACCTTTACTGGACACCGTTTTTAGATCACAAAGGAAAAGGCTGAATCCCATATTAACAAGTTTCCCAATAATGCCTGACTTTATACATATAGACTATTCTCCTGCCTAAGCAAAATACCCTAAGTAATATTGCCTTGCTAATCTGGTTATTAACTATAGAGTTAAACAACTACAAAAACACTGAATGACAAATGTTTCCATCAGCAGCTGCCAATGTAGGAGTCATTTTATAATGTAAATATAATTATTTTAGCATTCATCTATCCTTTGTGCTCTAGCTGTGTTTGATTGCAATTTATGCTATTCTTAAAATGACAGGTTTCACAAAAGAAGGTAAATTTTCTTAAGATGCTGATTTCATTTTTGGAAGGGAGAGAGTAAAAGCAGTGAAGGAGGTAAACAGTGCCTCCCAAGGGGGAGAAGGAGGCTGACGTTTGCCAGGTGAGAGAGAAAAGTCTCTGGGCAAGGAGAAGCAGGAACAGCCCGGAGCGCTGGGACTGCTTGTGAAAACACCCACTGGGCCCTAAGTCAGATAACAAAGACAAGTTTCAGAAGAAGGTCCAGCTTGGGAGCAGGTGGACAGAAGGCTGGGAGAAAGGCCAGGTGAGGGAATAACCAGGTGTATGCTGAGCTGATTTACTAATACAAAAAGGTTCTGATGATGCCTAGTTTTAAGATAGTACATTTATAGGAAGCTTCAATAGGACAGAGAGCTTCTCACAGGAATAGTAATAGTAAAACATTTTAGTCTATTAGAATGTGGATTTGAAAAAATTTTAGCACTTGCAGTTGACGAGTAATCAAATATACCCTTACCTGGCAGGACTACTAGAAGGATTACAGATGGTAAATATTAAAATTAAGTATCTCTTAGAAATATTTGTTAATTATTTGTAAGCTTCATGAAAACAGGGACCTTGCTCATATCCCTATGGCCTAGAATGGGCATGCAATATAAACGTGGTAAGTGAGGAAAAAAAGGATGAGAAGAAGAAAGGTTTTAGGCTGCATTTAATCAGAGATGGTAATTTGGATGTAAAATCATAAGACTTACAGTGATATATGCTAACATTTAGATCTGGCATTTAAGAGAAGAGACTGTAAAATATATTAAGGTTTAATGTTCACTCTGTAGGAAACACCCAATAAAGGGAAAAACTCCATTATCTACTTGCACTGTCCAACACAGTAGCCACTAGCAACATGCAACTCTTTAAATTAATTTAAATTAAAACCTCAGTTCCTTAGGCACACCAGCCACATTAAGTGTTCAACAGCCACATGTGGCTGCCATACTGGACAATACAGGTAAAGAACACTTCTATCATTGCAGGAAGTTCTACTGGATAGCGCAAGAGAATCGCAAATGCAAATGTCTCCAGGGGCCTGTCAAGTAAAGGAGAAAGTAACAGGGAGAGGTGAGGGCTGTGGTGAACTGGAAACAGAGCACAAGCTCCACTCCAAGTGGGCAACTAGTCCTCAGCACCAGGTTACTCTGCAGGAGCGTAAGACTGCTATTACCAGGTTGCCTAATTATTCAAGAAAATGCAGAGTCAGATTTTTATGTGAAATCATTCATTAGACACTGCCAACTAATTCAATTTTTTAAAAAGGGCAATCCTCCTCCCCCAAAACAAAACAAAACAAAAACCCCCTCAAAACCAAAAAACACATACACTAGCTATACCAGGCCTCCAGTTAGCAGTCCTCTGATCCGTATATCTATATACCAGGGGTTTTGTTTTTTGTTTTAAGCAAAGCAGCAGCAAAGATCTAAGAATTATAACTAGAACTAAGAAAGCCATGACACAAGTGCGTCATAAACACTGGCATCAAAACTACACAATTTTGTTGAAGGACCTGCAATTCCCTGCACCTCCAATCCCACGCTGCCATCCTGAGATCCATGAGCTGGCTGACGGACTCTCCTAGATTGCTCTTAGGAGAGGGCATTTTAGCTCGTGCTCAAACAGTCAAAAAATATCTCCCGTATAATACAGAATTTTGATCATTTTTTGGCTTTTTATAAAACTAGCAATTTCATATGATTCAACCTAACAGCTCCCTCTTTTTTTCCTTCTCCCTATGATTGTCTTTTTTTTAAATTTTATTGAAGTATAGTTGATTTACAATGTTGTGTTAATTTCTGTTGTACAGCACAGTGACTCAGTTACAGATATATATACATATATATTCTTTTTCATATTCTTTTCCATTATGGTTTATCACAGGATACTGAATATAGTTCACTGTGCTACCCAGTAGGACCTTGTTGCTTATCCATCCTATGTATACTAGTTGGCATCTGCTAACCCCAAACTCCCAATCCTCCCCCCGCCCGCCACCCCCCACAGGCAACCACAAGTCTGTTCTCTAGGTTGGTGAGTCCTAACAGCTCCCTCTTAATGAAAGACTTAACGCTGAGTTGAATTCTTCTACATGAGAGTAATATAATTCAAATCACTAATTAAGCCCCAGCATGAGGGTGACTTGCCCATGATCATACAGCTTGTCAGAAAGGGAAAAAAATTCAAGATTCCTTGTCCAGTGCTCTTATATCACTGCATCTTAAACATAATGAAGCAATCCAGATGTCTTTTCAAGTTGGTAAACATATACTATCTCAATTTAAAATATTTATAGCTATTTAAGAAAATATATTATGTCCAAAACGTGTCCATTACATTAGCTAGCAAGTTGTTCGGAAGGGACCTACATCTGGCGAGGGAATGATAATTCACAATGGACCTTGTTTTCTCCTAGATTCGTTAGAAACAACAGCCATCCGCAAGTTTTTGGTATGTGTTGGGTAAGGTAAAATAAATGACAGTGTAATGAAGACATTTTATGTGTCTTGGTTTAATTTTTGCCTAATTTTTTGTTTTTCACCAATATACTGTAAGACTGTCAATCAAATTTTCACTTCTCCAGGAAGAGCATATATCACCAACATTCCAGAGAGTATCTATTTACCTAATCTGTTAGCTAAACAACACAGAATCTCCACTCAACAGTCCAAAATATAAATATCTTACCTGATGGCCAGAACATTTTTACTATCTTATGTAGTTTCCTTTTCTCTCATAGTCCTTCCTTATGTAATTTACTTATTATCTTGAACTTGAAGGCATCTTCAGTTGATCCCTTTAGCCTAAGCAGTAGCATTACTTCCCAGTCACCAGTGCTCTGGTTGCATGCAAGTACTACAGATGTCCAAATGGGAGGAAGTGGGTCAGGAAGACAGCACATGCAACTGGTTCGTAGGAGTCTGGGAAGCAACAAGGTATCTAAGGTTTGCACTGCCCGGAGATTTTGTTCAAATAATTATAAACTTTGGTCACTTGAAACTTTTTCTTTGCAATGTGTTTTTTCTTTAGTCCAAGTAAGGCATGACTTCTTATATCATCTCATGAAAGCAAATTGTTTTTTACCTTAGGAAGTTGTGATTTCAGAGTAAGAGTGTGTGTGATAGGGAAGGGGAAAAAGGGGGGGGGCAGGTGAAGGGGGGGGGGCAGAAGGAAGCAACAGCATTTGATGTAAGAAACCCTTTACTGCTTATGCTTTTCCTGTTAATCAAATACCCTAGTCAATATTTTGGTACAGGCACAAAGCAGAAACACATGAGGAAAAAAGCTTAGCTAATCAGGGACCATTTATTGTTTCTCAATACATGTCCAACTAGCTACTCTTTTTATGCTAGAAATGAAATTACCCTAAACTCCAATGGATGATGAATGACAAAAATACTTGTTTCATTTTTAAGAACTTTTCATTTTATTTCCCTTCTCCATACTCCAAGAAAAGTAAAAAGCCTAAATAATTTGGGGGCTTCCCTGGTGGCACAGTGGTTGAGAATCTGCCTGCCAATGCAGGGGACACGGGTTCGAGCCCCAGTCTGGGAAGATCCCACATGCCGTGGAGCAACTAAGCCTGTGCGCCACAACTACTGAGCCTGTGCTCTAGAGAGCCCGCATGCCACAACTACTGAGCCCACGTGCCACAACTACTGAAGCCCACACTCCACAACAAGAGAAGACACCACAATGAGAAGACCGTGCACTGCAACGAAGAGTAGCCCCTGTTCGCCGCAACTAGAGAAAGCCCACGCACAGCAATGAAGACCCAACGCAGCCAAAAAAAAAGAAAAAAAAAAATTTGGTATGATTCCCAGGGTGGCGGGTAAAAGCTTATCTATCAAAAGGACTAGGAACCATATTTATAACTCAATACAGTCGGGTCCTCCATATCTGAGGATGCAAAACACATGGATAACAAGGTCCAGTTGTATTATACCATTTTACATAAGGAACTTGCACATCTGTGAATTTTGGTGTCTGCAGGGAGTCCTGGAACCAATGTCCCATGGATACCCAGGGATGACTGTTTTCAAAAAGGCAACAAAGAAATACCTTTTGTATTCAGATTCATGCTGATAATTTCCCATTTAAAAAAAAGTCAGAGATTAAAGCAAACCTATGGCACACAGAACGACTCTGAACAATGCTTAGTTTAGAAAGAATGTACCATATCATGGTATGGCAGGGTTTGAACCCAGACTCCGGTTTTAAGGTCCAGCTCTACTATTAGGTGTTACCTTGGTCAACTTAGTCATCTCTTCAACACCTTGGTGCTCTCATGGGAAAAAATGAGAATTATAACAACAGAAATAAGTGAGATAATCTTTACAAAACACTTAATAAATGGCCTGTCCCATGGTACGCATTCAGTACATTTTATTATTATTTTACTGACTGTAATCACTTCAGTAGCCACACTAAACAGAAATGTATGGAAGTTATTTGAATAAACATAACTTTTAATAATTATCTGCTTCACTGATTAGATTTATGGAATGTGTTCATCCTTTACCCTGATGGGGGATATTTGGCTACCTCAGATAAAAAGCACTTTCTTTGATCTCCTTTGACATTTTCAAGGATAAGAAAATTTCTTTCCAAATGCCATTCAGCTGCAGGTAAAATGTGTAATGCTCATGGAAATGCTAATTAGAACTAATTATAATTTAACCACAGCAATATGGTAGCTTACAGTTTTGGGTAACTGTTTATATATCAGATTTTTAAAATTTACTGAATTTTAGATGTAGTCAAAATATTTTTGGAGTTAATCCTTAGGGCATTCAAATCAATCTCTCTCATATATGACCTTCAACCATTAGTGACCAGAACATGAGTTTGAGTTTAACAAAAGTAGAAAAATGCATTTGAGCAGAACATCTTCTTAAGTTATGCAGATACCTCACAACCATTTTAAAACTAAATATTAGTTTCAAAAATATCTTTCCCCATCTTCCTCATCATATTAAAGCATGATTCAAGGAGGTTATGTAAATATTTTTCTTCCCAGGAGACAGGGTCACCTCCAGACAAACTGCATAGTGGGTGCAACTGAACGAAGTAACTGTTTTATTCCTCTCCTTCCCTTTATTGTGGATATCTATTTCACTTAGGTGAGTGGCCCTATTTTTCCACTTCCTGGACCTTTTTAGTCCTTGATTTTCTCTAGGTTTTTCTAGGACCCCTTGATTTTCTCTAGGTTTTCTAAATAGCTCTAGATTATTTCATACACATTATTTTACCTCATGGGCCAAAGAGGCTAATGCCTTCAGGAAACATTAAACAATAATACTTGGGCCCCTTTCTGCCCATAATCGCTAAGGAGTAGTTTAGAATTTTATATTCAACATTTATCCACACTGACCCGCGTACACTTGTGTGAGGCAGATCCATTTAGACGGTGTTCAGAGATCTTCTTGACATCACCGTTTCACTCATGCCACTCAGATTTCACCACCCATCTCTTCTCCCAGATCACTTTCATCAACAGGAGGCGGGTGGTTGCCTAAGTACTAATTCTAGGGGCTGCTGCTGCCTGAACTCTCCTGCCCAGCTCAGGAACTGACTCCTGCCTTCTGTTTCCCTGTGGAGTCCCCATGAACGACAAGAGCCCACAGAATCCCACGGGGACGTGTGACTCAGAGGACGATGGGATGAGAGAATTGCGGGCCAAACAGTCACTGTGGCAGCTCAGCGTGGTGTACTGGGGGTTGCCAAGCCCTTGACTAGTCTCGAATCACATCATACACATCTTGTTAAAAACACTTTAATAATCAAGTATTTAATAAACAGAATGCAAAAGCCTTTTCTTTTCATCAAGGATTGAAATGTATTCATTAATTTTAAGTTGAATTTGGTTTTGAGAGCTTAAAGTCTCACACAGGTTCTACCTTTGTGGATAAAATTCTTTAAAAATTAAAAGAAAAACTGCTAGAAGTTACCATTAATATAATAAAATTAACTCAGTTTCATAGCAGAAACACTAATGCTCATATGTTCACCACATTGATAAAGTGCTGAGAGCAGTTATTACACTAAGGTTTTCTATTTTCACAATTTTGTCAGTTCATGTTGCCAGCCCTCTCAAGAGACATTCAATCCCCACTTTTTTAAGCTCCTAAAACCTATCCACTGACTGATAAATAGGCTTCTGGTTTGGTATTATTTGGTGGGGAATTGTGAACACTGACATGACCTGGCCAACATGCAAATTTTCTCTTATATAGAGCCTATGGATAGATTTATTAAGAACTGAGGGACTTCCCTGGTGGCACAGTGGTAAGGAATCCGCCTGCCAATGCAGGGGACACGGGTTCGATCCCTGGTCCGGGAAGATCCCACATGCTGCGGAGCAACTAAGCCCGTGCACCACAACTGCTAAGCCTGTGCTCTAGAGCCCGCGAGCCACTACTGAGCCCACGTGCCACAGCTACTGAAGCCCACGCACCTAGAGCCTGTGCTCCGCAACAAGAGAAGCCTCCGCAACAAGAGAAGCCACCGCAATGAGAAGCCCGCGCAACGCAACAAAGAGTAGCCCCCGCTCGCTGCAACTAGAGAAAGCCCGCACGCAACAATGAAGACCCAACGCAGCCAAAAATAAATAAATAAATACTTACTAAAAAAAGAAAAAAAAAAAGAATATATCATTTTATGAGTTTAATAAAATAATTTTTCTTGCTATTAGTAGAGGGAAGAAGGCATTATAGAAATGCTTCAGTCTGCTTTTTCTAAATATATAAAACACTACCTGGTTCAATTCAAATCTAGGTTTTTTACAGCTGGTCTTAGTACAAAGACAGTAAATTTAGCATATAGGAAAACGGTTTCTAAACAAGATGTGGGCAAAAACAGTATTGATGCTTTATGGATTTAGACTCTATGTGCCATTTTACTTGCATTACTAGCTCTATTTAAAAGTAGCTTTACCTTTTAGTCACCTATTTTATAGCCTATTAACTCCTATAAAACATTAGGGATATCAGGCTATTCTTCATGTAGCTTTGGTTAGTCATAGAATGACTACTATTATGGGCCCCAAACAAATGTATAAAAACATTTCCTGCATCATCAACATGCACGGATGATACAAGTTATTACACAGGCTACTTATATGGACAAAATCCACTTTATTTTGTTAATGTGTTGATATGATGATCTGGGTCATTAATCTTTGTAAATGTTGCTTTGGTAGACATCCTGAATGAGGCTGAATAGCAGTAAGAAAGCATAAACTCCTACATTATTTTTTCCAGTTGTGGTCATGGTTTCATACCAAGCTCTTTCACCCAGTTCCTTCTAGTGTTACTAGCTAAAGGCGAGGGCAAAATCTGTGTCCGTGGAACAATCCAAGGTAACATGATCAAATAGCAACTGACAATACAACCTTGGTCTCCTCGTGAATCCATTCAGTAACTGAGTTAGGCAGGAAAAGGTGAAAAAAATATGTATGTATGTATATGTACATATATATATTTGAATAAACACATTCTAAAACATGCCCATGTTTCTTCAGGTTCAATATTCAGAGCCAAGAAAGAAATTAGTAAGGATTTGAGCTTGCTGCATTTTTATACAGATCAAAATGAGATTATAGATGACTAAAGGGAAGTGGGCATCTGTGGGTTTCACTCACTCATTCGCAAGGTAGGGGTTAAAGTATAGAGTGTGTTTGATAAAAGCAATTTAGGTGTGAAATGAACTTGGTGGTTTAAAGTGAGCTTTTACATATTTTAAAACAGATGGTACAGCAATAATTTTTTATCATTTAAGATGAGATCAGATTCTTGAAACTGTGAACTCTATCACAACAAACAGGCTACACTGTCTTCTCCAAATAATGTATATTAGAGAATGTGTATTTTCTGCAAGGTACATGTTTACGCTATGTGAAATCTGAAGAAAACACATTTTAAAAATGAAAATAGATTTATGTAACTTAGTTTCAGTGGTGACTGAAGGAACTTAGAGTGGGTGTGTAGGAAGGGAATTATTCGAATGAGGTAATGCAGTTCAAAGAAGCTGACCTAACAGAAATCAGACAATAAAACACTGGAAAAACTACTGTGATGAGAAGTACTTTCCAGTTTTCACATTTATTATACTGTAGCTTGAATGCTTATAACCAGAATTATTTAAAATGGTTTAAAGCTAAGCATCCAAGATTATCAAAGCAGCCCCAACTGCTAACCTCTGATCACTTTCTTTTACTCCTAAAAATATTTAGGTTAGGGATTTAATAAGCTGCTTATGATGATGGATGCAATGTTTCTCTAGCCAGTCCCTGTGATATATACTGCAAGTATGAATCATTCTTCCAAATTAAAATGTCTGTGATCCTATGACTACGTGATGGGTGCCAAGAGAATACAACAGTGGAATCAAACAACTTCTATTCAGCAAATTTAAAAATACCATTCTGCAAATTTCCAGTTGTCTCTGAGTAGAAATCAGAAATATTAGCCGCATATCATGTCAAACTGTAAGAAGCTCCCCAGGCGTACACGAACCAAGACACTGTTGCTATGGTGACTAAGCAAATACAGCAAATGGCTACTTCATTAGTGACTCCATGAAACTATAAATGCTGGAATAATAGACGGGAAATACCTGGCAGGATGTGGCCATCGATGTGGGCTGGAATTCAGAGAGAATTTTTGAAAAAATGAGGTAAATTTTAACATGTTGTTTTAGCAACCTTTGAAAAATTAAAAAGTGAGATTAATTAGCACCAAATGAAGCCGGGGGGAAAATCAGAGGAGTGGTTAGGTTCAAGAGAGAGTGCTCTGTTTAGGACCAGCTGCTGTGGTACTGATATTGAAGAGTGAGAGACACTTAGACTATCATTTAGGACGGCAAAGGGAGAAAGAAGGACTCCCTATTGACTCACTGCTTCAGACTTTCCATTGTGAATGGGGTTCCAGGCCATATGGTCTCACTTTCTCCCTATCAAGAAGATGAATCGAGGGGTGAGAAAGAATATTTTTGCCTATGTTTCAACTTTGAAGAATTTAAACTTTACGTTCAAGAATGAAAATAAAAGCTGGATATGAACTTCTGTAACACAGTTACAAAAGATTAATGCTAGAATTAGATTTATCTCAAAGAATTTAAATTATCCAGCATTCCACATACTCTTACTTAATCTTATAAAAACAAAGGCTGGAAACGAAAAAAACCCAAATGTTTTTGTCTTTTCCTCATGAATTTACATGGCCTCTAAGAACTTTTAACTGCCACTATATAGGAACTAACTAAAGACATGTTTATATTTTAGTATCTTCTAAATTCTAGTGACATAAATAATATGTTATATTAATATATCATATTATGTTTGTTACATAAATGTTAGTTATATCCTGACCTTTATTTTAAATTAAAACTTTTTAAATTGAAGTATAGTTGATGTACAGTATTATGTAAGCTACAGGTATATGATATAGTGATTCACAATTTTTAAAGGCTATACTCCATTTATAGTTATTATAAAATACTGGGTATATTCCCCTTGTCGTACAACATATCCTTGCGGCTTATTTTATACCTAACAGTTTGTATCTCTTACTCTCCTACCCCTATATTGACCCTCTCCCTTTCCCTTTCCCCACAAGTAACCACTAGTTTGTTCTCTATATCTGTAAGTATGCTTCTTTTTTGTTATATTCACTAGTTTGTTGTAATTTTTAGCTTCCACATGTAAGTGATATCATACAGTCTTTCTCTATCTGACTTATTTCACTTAGCATAATGCCCTCCAAGTCCTTCCAAGTTGCTGCAAATGGCGAATTTTCATTTTTTTTTATGACTGACTTCTAATAAATACTAGGCAATGCTATGCTTGTTTTTATCCTTGTTTTGATTGGTGTAAACATCAAAGTGTAAAAGCCACACTTACTAGATACCTCAATTTATCCTCCCAGATTTCGATTAGGACTTTCTAATCCTGTCCTATTTAGCCCAGTGACTTGTGCACACTACACCACAGCAGACTCTGCCCTTACTTTCTACTTGAATGGCTTTTTCATCAGCATTGCTCAAGACACACAAATTAGATTGGAATCACCTTTTTATGCCAAACTAAGCTATCAGGAATCAGTTGTTAAAACACGGGAACTACAGCAAAGGATTCACTGTAAAATGAAGATGAATTTTGGCAGCAATATGGAGAATGAAGCAGGGTAAGGAGAGACTGGTGTCAGGGAGAACAATAAACAAGAGATGAAGAGAAGCTACACAGTTCCAGTGAGTGGAAGGGCAGAGCAGCATGTGAGTACAGTAAGTGTACATATGATACTGAATTCAAGAGGGTTCTGCAGACCTAACATAACCTAGGCCCAGTGTCAGGTACTGGAGGAGAAACAAATATGAAAAAGCTACCAGCTGTTGGAGGAGTAGGCAAGACAGACTGCTACCCAAACAAAACAGCCTCTAGAACTTCTGAGGATCCCCTGGCATTTGCCACCTTCTTTTCTATTCTTACTCCTCCTTTTCTGCCTGGCAAACTCCTTCCTGGGTCATCGCCTCTCCAGTAAAGCCAGCCCTTAGTCCGGAGGCGGCTGCTCCGTCTCCCGTGTTCTTTACTCATGGCCCACATACTGGAGGGTAACAGTATTCCCACAGGCACCCGCGAGGCGAGTGCTGACAGCATTGTACTAAAGAAGGAAAAGCAATCCAGTGTTACTCAATTACATTCCGCCTAATACATTCAGAGTGTCTATTACCTGTCAGGGACCACGGTAACTACTGATCTGCACTCCTTTTCAAGTTCATTAGCAAAAACTGTAATAGAAATCTTCAGTGAAAGCAAACGAAGGCAAGACTATCAGAGAAGAAACCTGACTCAAGCAAAGGTTCTGTGATACTGTTTCTTAAAACAGTTTTATTGAGGTGTAACTGACATACAATAGACTGCACATACTTAAAGTGTACATTTGATAAGTTTTCACATACGTACATACCTGTGAAACCATGCGATACTTGTTTCAGAAAAACCACCCAGCCTTACAACCTAGGTTCCTCCATGCTGAATTTTGTATTCCCAGTGGAGGAATCAATAAACTCAAACAGAATTTTTTTTTTTAAGTTACTGTCTATTTCTGATCAATAATCTCAGGAACTTAAGGACACAGAAGTTTTATTTTGTACTTTTAATAGAATGATAACTATGGATATATATATTTATATAAAACTCTTCTAAATTGCATATACTAATGAAATGTCAGTATACATTTGCAGGCAATATAACTATACACTTTAAAAAAAGAGAAACGGGGCTTCCTTGGTGGCGCAGTGGTTAGGAATCCGCCTGCCAATGCAGGGGACACAGGTGCGAGCCCTGGTCCGGGAAGATCCCACATGCCGCAGAGCAACTAAGCCCGTGTGCCACAGCTACTGAGCCTGCACTCTAGAGCCCACGAGCCACAACTACTGAGCCCATGTGCCACAACTACTGAGCCTGCACTCTAGAGCCTACACGCCTAGAGCCTGTGCTTCACAACAAGAGAAGCCATCACAATGAGAAGCCAGCGCACCGCAACAAAGAGTAGCCCCCGTTCACCGCAACTAGAGAAAGCCCACCGCAACTAGAGAAAGCCCGTGCGCAGCAATCAAAACCCAACGCAGCCAAAAATAAATAAATAAAATAAATTTATATATAAAAAAAGAAACAACTGAACAATGATAGACTAGAAATACTGCAAATATACAAAAGTAGCTTTCTTATATTCTAGCTATATAATATTTTTTAAGGGAAAGCAGTTAAAATAGCAACAAAAATATAAATACACAGGGCAACCCTTACCAAAAATGTTCAACTCTATATGAAGAAAACTACACATTGTTACTAAAAGTATAAAGAAGGCTTGAATAAATGGAGAAAACAACTGTATTTTTGAATGGGAAGATTAAATATGCTAAGAAGCTGATTCTTCCCAAACAATTTTATAAGTTTAAAATAAAAATTTACCGGAATTTTTTGAATTTGGAAAAAAAATTGTTCTAAAATTGACATGGAAGACTGAACAGGTAAAAAGAATTAAGAAAAACATTTTCAGGGACCTAATTAAATTTAAAAGCTTTTGCACAGCAAAGGAAACTGTAAACAAAACAAAAAGACAACCTACAGACTGGGAGAATATGTTTGCAAACAATGTGATGAACAAGGGATTAATTTCTAAAATATACAAACAGCTCATACGGCTTAATATCAAAAAAATAAACAACCCAATCAAAAAATGGGCAGAACATCTAAACAGGTATTTCTCCAAAGAAGAAATACAGATGGCCAACAGGCACATGAAAAGATGCTCAATATCGCTAATTATTAGAGAAATGCAAATCAAAACTACAATGAGGTAACACTTCACACTAGCCAGAGTGGTCATGATTAAATAGTCTACAAATAATAAATGCTGGAGAGGGTGTGGAGAAAAGGGAACCCTCCTACACTGTTGGTGGGAATGTAAATTGGTGCAGCCACTATGGAAAACAGTAAGGAGGTTCCTTAAAAAACTAAAAATAGAGTTACCATTATCATCCTACAATCCCACTCCTGGGCATATATTCGGAGAACACTCTAATTCAAAAGACACATGCACCCCTATGTTCACTGCAGCACTATTTACAATAGCCAAGACATGGAAGCAACCTAAGTGTCCATCAACAGATGAATGGATCAGGAAGATGTGGTATATATACACAATGGAATATTACTCGGCCATAAAAAAAATAATGCCATTTGCAGCAACATGGATGGACCTAGAGATTATCATACTTAGTGAAGTAAGTCAGATAGAGAAAGACAAATATCAAATGATACTGCCTACATGTGGAATCTAAAAATATGATACAAAAGAACTTATTTAAAAACAGAAAGAGAGGGCTTCCCTGGTGGCGCAGTGGTTGAGAATCTGCCTGCTAATGCACGGAACACGGGTTCGAGCCCTGGTCTGGGAAGATCCCACATGCCGTGGAGCAACTTGGCCCGTAAGCCACGACTACTGAGCCTGCGCGTCTGGAGCCTGTGCTCCGCAACAAGAGAGGCCGCGATAGTGAGCGGCCCGCGCACCGCAATGAAGAGTGGCCCCCGCTCCCCACAACTAGAGAAAGCCCTCACACAGAAACGAAGACCCAACACAGCTAAAAATAAATAAATAAATAAATTAATTTAAAAAAAAACAAAAAAAACAAAAAAAAAAAAACAGAAAGAGACTCACAGACATAGAAAACAAACTTATGGTTACCAAAGGGGAAAGGGGGGTCAGGGGGAGGGATAAATTAGGAGGATGGGATTAACATACAACACTACTATATATAAAATAGATAACAAGGACCTACTGTATAGCACAGAGAACTATACTCAATGTTTTGTAATAACCTATAAGGGAAAAAAATCTGAAAAGGAATATATATATATGTGAATCACTGTGCTGTACACCTGAAACTAAAATGATATTGTAAATCAACTATACTTCAATTAAAACAAAAAACAAAAAATGAAGTCTCCCCTAGACATCCAGATCCTCTCCTTGGAGGCAACCACTGACACAATTTCTCACATATACTTCAAGATGTATTCACTGACACTTTATTTCTAAAGAAGTTGTTGGGTGGAAATGTTCTGCCTGTACTCTAGCGCTCTAATAACTGTTATCTTTGGGAGACAGCTTGTAATAGGCCACTGTTATTCTCATGGAAAAGATTAATTGTTGGTGGGGTATTCAAGAGAGAAGAAAAACCATACTTAGATTTAATCATAGTTTCCAGTAATTTTATCTCAACATAAAGGTAGAAAGTAGAAACATAAGCCAGTGATTTAAAAAATAGACTCTTGAGATAGTTGAGATTATAGATGAAACATTGATCAGGTTAAACACAGAAATACATTGTTCTTGTCTACACACTATTTGAAGACTGTACCTCCTTGTTAATAATTCCTTATCAGCCAGACTAGTATTTGTCAAAATGTGCTCTCAGGACCACTTACATCAGAATCATCAGGCTGCCTGTTAACAATGCATATTTGTAGTCCCAACTCAACACCTACTAAGACAAAAACTCTGGAGGCCAGGTCCTGGAATCAGCATTTTAAATAAAGTCCCCAGGTGATCTGTATACACAGGTAAAAGTTTGAGAGCAACTGGGTACTACATAAGCCCTATAAAAACAGAAACCCTGTTTTCCTTATTCATTTCAGGCATACTACCTAGGATAATGCCTGACAAAGTACGTATCCCATTATATATGTTGGCAGTTTACTGAATGTACACTGGGCCTAACTGCAGAGTATCCTGATATGCTGTCAACACTTAACGGATTTTGAAACTGCATACTTCATCCATGATAGAAATTTGAATTTGGAAATCAACAGCTTTTAGAGATCATTAAGTTGTATGACTCAGTTTCATGGCAAAGCACTTGGAAAGATGTCAGGGAATTTAATTAGCAATACTTTATTATATATCTGAATTTCAGATAGATGGTACAGTGTACCAAAGACCAAGTGATCCAAAGGAAGGGTTCCAAATTCTACATATTTTCTATTTTGTGATTTACTAAACACAGTGACATCTGTCCTAACTAGTACCAGAAAAGAAGCAAAAAAGAGCATCTCAGCAACCAAAACATATGTCACAAGGCCAAGTATGACAGCTCTGGGCACTTGACTCACAGGCGAGCCCATTAGACCTTCGCTCATAGTCTGTTCAGTCCTCTTTTACACACATTATTCATTCTAACAGAATTTTAAAACTGGTTCCCTAGCTCACAGGAAATTAAAAACACTAAGTCAGAACAAAGAGAGGGGCTGCAACTGACAGTAACACAATCAACATTACAAAATGATAGCTGCTAAGAGGGGAGTGAAGAGCTACATAAAACAATCAGAAGAACTCACGAAGTACAACACTGCGGCCATCCTGTGAAAGGGTGAGGAACCCACTCTTCCTGATGCGTCCGGAGGCAGCTACCACATAACTCAAAAACAGGCATTCATGAGAAAAAACAAGTTGAAGAGGAGGCTAAATTATGTTCCCAGTACACTTTGTGAGGTATGGATACAGGTATAATGTGTAATATATTTTAGAAAGAGTTTCATTCATGAAGCTAGTTTAAAAAATGTTAAAGTTACAAACTTTTAAAAACAGTTTAGTAACAGCTATTTGGAAAACTATTAGAAACAACTCATCTCTCTAGAGTTCCAGGAATAAAAAAGATACTAATGCACCAGACCAACAGAGGTAATTTTCAAAACAAAATGTCCTCGAAGGGCTTCCCTGGTCACACAGCGGTTAAGAATCCACCTGTCGGGCTTCCCTGGTGGCGCAGTGGTTGAGAATCTGCCTGCTAATGCAGGGGACACGGGTTCGAGCCCTGGTCTGGGAAGATCCCACATGCCGCAGAGCAACTGGGCCCGTGAGCCACAATTGCTGAGCCTGCGCGTCTGGAGCCTGTGCTCCGCAATAAGAGAGGCCGCGATAGTGAGAGGCCCGCGCATTGCGATGAAGAGTGGTCCCCGCTTGCCGCAACTAGAGAAAGCCCTCGCACAGAAACGAAGATCCAACACAGCCAAAAGTAAATAAGTAAATAAATTAAATTAAAAAAAAAAAAAAAAAAAAAAGAATCCACCTGTCAAGGCAGGGGACACGGGTTCGAGCCCTGGTCTGGGAAAACTCCACATGCCACAGAGCAACTAAGCCCGTGCACCACAACTACTGAGCCTGCATGCCACAACTACTGAAGCCCGCACACCACAACGAAGAGTAGCCCCGTTCGCCGCAACTAGAGAAAGCCCGCACGCAGCAACTGAGACCCAACGCAGCCAAAAATAAATTAAAAAAATTGTCCTTGAAAAAAATATTTTTGTTATCTCTTGGTTGACATGGTCAGCAACAGTTATTCCTATTTTCCATATCTGAAGGACTGTATAGCATATATCCCGTCATTTAGTCACCACTTAGAATCCACGTGGGGGTTATTTCTGGAAAAGTCAGGGTTCTGTATTCTATGAATTATTTTCATCTTGAAACGTAGTATTTTATGAAAAAGAAATATTTTAAATTTATATTACAAAAAATAGTGCTATTGAAATGCACTAAAGATAACACAAATAGAAGTATAAACTCCTAGTGAGCTGCAATAAAATGCCATATGGCATTCAATGTAATTATGTAAAAAGCACTGAAAATTCTGTGAACAATAGCACTTGGCCACCACCACACCCACCCCCTCCAAAACTGGTGTGTGTACCAGACAGTACTGGTAAACAACAGATTTGTAAATTAACTTTAAATATTTCACATTCATGTTAGCTTCATAAAGTGTGTGTGTGTTTCTTCTATACAGCAGCATCGGGTTGGACTACGCAGTAAGGCTTTTTAAAACCTAGAAGATAGAGTGTAGTTCATAAAGTAGATTTAGTGTTTTTCTTTCGAAACTACACAGAATGTTGCATATAAAAACACAAGCTTTCTAAAGTGAGCAACTCAAGGGCAAGTAAAGTGTCTGGTACATAATAGATGCTCAATGTTTACTGAATAAATGATTTTACATAAACTTGTGAAGCTTGAGCTGTGAAACCTTTGGCATTATGATGTAAAATACTGATTCTGAGGGGGAAAACTCTACTCATTCTATATTATTATTATTTTTTTTTTTTTAAAGAAATTCACGTTCTTTTATTTATTTATTTATGACTGTGTTGAGTCTTCGCTTCTGTGCGAGGGCTTTCTCTAGTTGCGGCAAGTGGGGACCACTCTTCATCGCGGTGCGCGGGCCTCTCACCATCGCGGCCTCTCTTGTTGCGGAGCACAGGCTCCAGTCGCGCAGGCTCAGTAATTGTGGCTCACGGGCCCAGTTGCTCCGTGGCATGTGGGATCTTCCCAGACCAGGGCTCGAACCCGTGTCCCCTGCATTGGCAGGCAGATTCTCAACCACTGCGCCACCAGGGAAGCCCTCATTCTATATTATTAACTTCACTTTCAACAGGTAATAGCATCTTTAATTCCCTGTCCAAGCTATAGTACATATAGTATGTGTCATACCAAAGACATGCCATTTCTTTAAAATGATTTCTTTGAGATTTTAAAATTAACTTTGGAATATCTGTAAATTAAATATAAATGAATTCAATTTTATGAGAATTCAACAAATAAAAAAGTATTAGAACTGAACAAAGGAAAAAACCCTGTCGATCTTAAGATAAATTTCCAAAATGTAAGAGGGTAAAAAGATTATGAAAAATATTCATTCATGCAACAAATAATTATTGAACATTATCCTGTGGCAGGCACTATGCTAGGTGACAGGGATACCGTCATTAAGTCATAACTAATAATTAATAAAGATTGCCACACAGTAGTAAGTGCTAAGAATACAATAAAACTGGGTAATGGTGTAGCAAGTATCAGGGAGGAGGCTATACTATTTCATAGGAGTGGTCAGGAAAGGCCTATCTCAGGAGGTAACATATGACCTGAGAACTGCATGATGGAAAGGAGGCTGACCCTTTAAGATCTGGTGAAAGACTTATGCTTAGGCTGAAAGAGCCCTCAAATGGGACTGTTCTTGTTCCGAGGGACAAAAAAGTGGCCATTTTGGCTGCTGCCTAGGGAATGAGAGAGGAGTGTGGTAGAAGAAGAGGTTGAAGAAGCTTCAGGATCACATCACATACAGTCTGGAAGGCCAGAGCATGGAGGATTCCTGTATATTCTAAGCAGGCAAATGGTATGATCTGATCTACTCTGATGACTCTGACTGCTATGTGAAGAATGGTCTATAGGGGGAAGCAGGGAGCCACTAGTTAGGAGGCGTCTGCTATAGCAGAGGGAAGGCCAGCTTTACTAGCAAGTGCCCCGTGCAGTCACACTGTGCCTGCACTTAGAAGGGCCTTGTACTTGATTTAATGCAATGCTGTCACCATTTTGAAATTCTTAATAATTTATGAACAAGGGGCTCTATATTTCCATTTTGAAACAGGCCCTGCAAATTAGGTAGTCAGTCCTAAATATAGCTGAAGAAGGCAGCTTAGAACAGTGTAGCAGCAGGGGTGATACCCAGTAGCTCAGGGTGTGTAGTGTTGGTACAGCTGACAGACCCTGAAAATGGACTGCATGTGTCTTGTCAAGAAAAGAGGACTCAAGGATAACTCCCAGGTTTTTTAGCCGAGTAACTGAGTGGAAATGGTGAAGAGTGGGGGAAGAACTGCATTAGGGGTGGGAGGGTGGGTAAAAACCAAAAATTCAATTTCTGGCATGTGAAGTTAAGATGCCTGTGCGATATCCAAGTGGTGCTATCAAGGGGAATGTTGTACATGTATGAGTATGAAGGTCAGGAGAGAGGTCTGGGCTGGAGATACAAATTCTGGAGTTGCCATGTGTGTATGGTGAAAGGGGATGGGATCATTTAGCAAGATAATGTAGGGGGGAAAGAGATCAAGAGAGAAGCAGGAGCTACAAAGACTACTAAGGCAAGAGGAAAACTAAAGAGGACCACAGTAACAAAGGGAGGAGAGTGTGCCAAGTACAGAGCTATGAAGGAGACCTGGGACCTCCCTCAGAGGGAAATATGCTCAATCAGTTGATTCACTGGCTCGCCTGCCTGTTCAGTCTAACACTGAAATTCCCTACAATCAGCCCTCTGTCTAATCTGCCAGGCTGATCTACTATGTTTCCTAAAACACTCCTACTGATTTATCTCAAATTATGCTGTGCTGTTCCACCCAGAACCCCTCCCTCCCCCTCTTCATCTAGTCAAACTCTATGACTCCCTTCTCTGGCTTAACCAAGTCAATATTCTCTGAAACCTGATATTTACTGCTTGTGCCAACCTCTCTTTCATGCCCCTGAATAACTGTGGTAAACAAACACTGCCAACAAACATTAGACGGACGTAGAGCATGAATTAGAAGTGAATTGCTTTAAGGCCTTGATTTTAATCATGTTGGGCTATAACCCAGCTATTCTGGCTGATACGAACCTCTTAGTAATCAGCTAATTTGCTACAAAGATCTACAGGAAATTCTGCATCCCAGTAAGGAGGAAATCCATCCTGGCAGATCCTGAAATCTGTGTAATATAATACTCGTGATTCTTCATGTAAAAGGTGATGTGACCCAAATGGTTCAGTCCTTTCTAATAACAAAAATTGTGCTTCCTGGAATATTTGTGCTTTGTAATACAAGTCACATCGTACGTACAAAGAACACAGTTTTCGGAAAATAAACTAATTTTTTCTCAAAAAAATATGATTATAAAAAATTATAATCATATAATACTCTAAATTATTATTTAGGACCCATCTATGATCCATTCCCAAAAACGAATAAGCTCTGGTTGCTTTATGTTACACTGCTTAGTATACATTAGATGCTCAATAAATGTCTGTTGAGCAAATGAGTAATAAATGACACTCTGAAGCTATGAAGCACGGGGAAGTGACAGAAGTAGATAAATTAACTTGGCATGCAACAGCTTGAAAAGGCATGACTCACTGTCATCAAAGCCCTAGGCAGCCTGTGAGACAAAACCTAAGTCTCATGCCTTCCTTTCTTCATTCGACAAATATTCACTGTGCACCTACTAGGTGCCAGGCACCCTTCCAGTCATTAGAGATATACCAGTGAATAAAGCAGACAAGAAGTCTTGCCCTCATGGAACTGCATTTTAGTGGGAATACCATTCACTGGCATATTTTGTTTTGTATAAGCTTACTACTAAGTCCACATCTTTCTCCCCTGTTTTTCCCACATGTCTACTATTTTTCAGTTTGAAAAGTTTCTGCCTGAACATTATGATTATTGTTAATTCCATATTTTCAGTTTTCCTCAAATACATAACACATTACAAAAAAAGGGTTTTAGACATTCTGAGGCCTTCAAAGTCACATACAGATCAGTATACAGTATATGACAACTGTAATACTAGGGTATATTAAAGAGAACTAGATCTTCAAAATGGCACAACTACTAGTTCATCAAAAGTACTCAAAGTATTACAAATTTCACATAAACTTCACAAAAGTAAAATAATAAACTTCATAGACATAAAATCACTTAATACTCTACCTCTTTTCTACAGATATATGGAGCTTTGAAATTCAAGCAAGTTATGCTAACAAAGCTCATTTTTAAGTTGTAGAATCTGAAATTTGATTTAAAAAATCTAAACTGAAACAACGAAGCCATTATATAGTTTATATATAAATCCATAAATGTTATCCTGTTGTATAATGAAATAGAACCATGGTACTAACAATATTAGTTTACGTTGTGGGGCATCAGGGCAATGATCATCCAGTACGAGAGAGGAGAGGAAGAGAACAAGCTCCCTCCCCTTTTCCTATGGATAAGCCAGGCACCGTTTTGAAACTACAGAAGCCAGAAGAGGCAGCCTGCCACCTAACACACTGGAATCAATCAGATCTCGGTTCAAATTCCAGCTTTGCCATTTACAAACTGTGAGCTTGGGCAAATCACAACTTCTCTATGACTCAGTGTGCTCATTTGTGAAAATGGAAATAAGACTAAAAAAACCAGTAACTAAAATAAACGTCTAATTAATATAAATATGAAGCCATTTAAGAGTGTGTGACCCCTAAAATCAGTTCCCCAAAGCAGTCTTTTAAAATCTGTAAACAGTATCTCCACTTTCTCTACATATAAATTGAAAGATTTTTTTTTTTAAAAATCCAAGTTTTCTTTACAAATACATCCCATGGCAACTGCATTAGAGTCTCAAGCAAAAGAGATAGTATATAGGATGTTTGTAAGTCAGGTTTTCTTGTACTTTGATTGATTAACTACTAAGAATATTTAAAGCCTGATCATCCCAAGGTTTAAATTAGTTCCTCCCAGCAATAAGTTAAAGGCTTGATTATCATTATTCCTACTGATTCAATATACTAAATGGGACCCTCGTTCCCTAATAAAGGAACATGTGGTATCTTTCCTTAGTTTTCAAGTGTTTCAGGGAATCACAGACAAAGAGATGAAAATCCAGTGTCTGCAAGGACCGGGCAAGCAACTTAAATTTTAAGCCAACTGGTAAGAAAATAGGACCCGAAGGCCTGCAGCAAACCAGAGAGTATAGCTCCTTCCCAGGTTTGTCTGTTTAGAGTGTACAATGGTGCCACATGAAGGGGCACATTCGCATCAGAGACAGCAAAGATTTGTATAATTATTGTGACAATTTTCTGGCAGATGGTAGTAATGTCTTATTTAACAAAATATGTAAATTACTATGATTTTCTGACAGATACAAATAAAAACACTTGAGGAAGGATCACCTTTAAAAATCTGTACAAGCCATCATACAGACTAGTGGTGGTCATGATCCTGCCTAAGGACATTTGGCCACTTCTGTGGGTCACATTCAGCAGCAAGTTTTAAATTCTCAGAACAGATCTCCAACAAATGCAGCTAGGCCAGATCTACCCACTTGGGCCAGGAAGCACAGATGGTTATCCTGGTGATAAGTTCCCCTGACAAACGAAAAGGCATACTTAATCTGTGTTTAGGGCCAACCTATACATGCTATAATTTCAATGACTTTTCTTCCTTTCTCGTGAAAAAAATGTGCCTACTCAAATACCCTGAACAGGTAACCTGATGGCTATTATTTCACATTTAGTAAGAAAAGGTTTAAAATCAAATGCCCAGTTTGACTTAGGCCCATTCACTCTTAAAATATATTCAGAATTGATAGAATAAAAAAGATTAGAGAGCAGGATAAAAAGTAAACAGATACGTAAAGACAGCATTACTAAGAGGAAAAGAAATGAAAAAAGGAGGTGCTGGGATAATAAAGATAAACTTTCCATACTTGACAGTTTTGCCTAAGGTTTAGCCCTGTTAATTTTCAATCGTGAGTGAACAAAGAGAAATTGTGTACTGAGGTATTTTTATCCTGCAAAGCTGTGAGGCTCTGTAGAAACACCACCACATGCCAATACTGTTTCTCAGGACCTATAATTTGAATCTTAAATACAGCTAAATGCATTTTTAAAAGAGTATTAATCCTGGAGAGATTCATTAATTAAGGTACACTGTAAATTCTTAACTTTAAAGTACTGATTTTTGGTCAATTACTCTACTAGCATTTATTGAACATAAAGCTGTTGGAACAAACATGAATGAGATTATAGACCCTGACCTCAAGGAGCTCACTATCTAGTAGAGATATAAACAAAAGTAATAAAAGTAGAATGAAAAGCAAAATGTGATTAGTGGTTTATTACAAAAAGTATAAGCAGGAGCTTGGTGGAATAGTACTTATCTTGGGTGGAGAGAAATAGTTGTGCAGGTTGACATTTGAGCTGAATCTTAAAGGACGAACAGGAGTCTGGAAAGCAGGAAAGCAAGGAAAGAGAACAGCAGCCAGTGGGACATAAAAGCACATGGGGAAGGCTGAAAATGACTGGTTTTGCTCTAGTGCACACTTGAGCCGGAATGGCAGCAGAGTAAGAAGGGGTGAGAAGCCCCAGGAACACCAAGACAGCGGGCAGAAGAGGTGGGGAATTCCAAAGACAAGCTATGTTTAGGGTGAGACCACAGTACCCAGATACTGAAAAAAATCCCTCTCCTCCTGCAATCTTAAGGTAAAAATATCTGAGGACTTGAAAGAAGGATTATATAGAACCTTTTGTTGTTGTTTAATTATGCCAATGGTTTAATTTTTTAATATATCAATATATTCCTGATAACTTTTTATAATCATTTGGAAAATCCTTATTTCATCAGAATAGTAAATCTTTAGGAGCAGTCTATAGCTAAAGGGCTGTGCAGACAGCTGTTATGGCTCTTCAGAGGGAAAAGGGACATCTTTACTGTCAATCTCCCTAAGAAGTCTTTCTTACACCAGGAATGCCCTGGCAATCCAGTGGTTAGGGCTCAGTGCTCTCACTGCAGAGGGCATGGGTTTGATCCCTGGTCAGGGAACTGAAATCCCACAAGCCTCACGGTGTGGGGGGGGGGTAAAATCCATTTTGGGGACTTTCCTGGTGGCGCAGTGGTTAAGAATCCGCCTGCCAATGCAGGGGACACGGGTTCGAGCCCTGGTCCGGGAACATCCCACATGCCACGGAGCAACTAAGCCCGTGCGCCACAATTACTGAGCCTGTGCTCTAGAGCCCGTGAGCCACAACTACTGGGCCCGCGTGCCACAACTACTGAAGCCCGCGTGCCTAGAGCCCGTGCTCCGCAACAAGAGAAGCAACCACAATGAGAAGCCTGTGCACCACAACAAAGAGTAGCCCCCGCTCGCCCTAACTAGAGAAAGCCCACGCACAGCAACAAAGACCCAATGCAGCCAAAAATAGAAGGCTTCCCTGCACCAAACAGCATTCCCCATGAAGATCTGTCTTTTTAAAAATTCTTGATAAAACACCATGACTATCTTTTCATGGTAGTTTTATCCCACTGGTATTTTTGCATGTTTACTGCAGCTATCTATTTATAATGCATTTAAAAATTATTGTACTTCAATGAAGACATCCAGCTTCTTTCACATAATCCTTCATTTTTAAATGGCAGTTAAAAAGGAGCAGTTCAAGGTGAAAGGATGTGAGAACAAGGGCACACTTACGGCAAAGAAGGTTAGCTGCCTTCTTGGGTTAGCTCTTCAGGACTTCCTGTTCCCTGGCCTTTAAAAAAATCTTTGATGAAGAAGATTTACAGCCCCACATTTTAAATATCACACATTTGGGTACCTCAGGAGAGCCATCAGCTAAAGTATCACTGCAGGAGGGGACGATAAGACTGTTTCCAAAGATAACTTGGGAAAATTTCAGGATCAGTAACCTTTACAATTTCCATAAAGATTCTGAACATCCAGTAGAAGATTTATAAACTAAAAATCCATGGGTTTCTGATCTATATATGATGGTGGGCACATTAAGGAGTTCTTGAGGGCAAGAACAGGGTAGATGAAAAGATTGTGAAGAGAGGGTTAACTCAGTTCCTTGGGTCTGAATCTCGATAACATCTAGGAACTTCTAAACCACTACTTTAGGGTTTTTGTTTTGAAAAGAGGATTATTATCATGAACTCTATAAAAAAAATCTTCAGATTCTTCTTCTTAGCTCTAGTTCTCTTTCTGCTCTATTTCCAATTTAAACTTGATTAAACTAATTTATCTACCTCAGGGCAGGAATTCAAAAAGAATCCTTGTGTGCAAGTCTCTTTTATCAGGAGAACTAAGACAAACCGGGTTGGGCTGGGAATATCTCCAGAGGGTTTTAGGACAGGAGTACTTACTCAGGCAACTGTCATAAACATAATAGGTAATATTTATTGAGTACCTACTCTGTGTCAGACACATCACGTATTATATAGTATTATTTAATCATTATCATAACACTGAGATAAATGCCGCTACCACATTTTACAGATGAGGAAACAAAGGCACCGAAAGGCCATGTACTTTGCCCAAGATCACAGAGCCAGTAAATGGGGAATCCAGTCTTTGAAACCAGGCAGTGAGATTCCAGAGCCCAACCTCTTAACCATCTCACCCTATTATTAAGGCATCTTCACAGAGTTGCTTTCTAATAAAAGTTCTGACCCTCTTTCAAGAGAGAAGATGGTCATTCCTCAAGAGAAGCAATGAAGGGTGCGAATGTCCCTGATGAGTGTGTCTTACCCCTAAGATGCTTTTCTGGTACAAAGAGTTCTGCTGTTGATCTTGTGATTACCTCCCTAGCACCCACCCTGTTCCTCCCCTACTGAGTGGCAGCCACATGTTTTGTTTGATGGGACTGACCCTCCCTCCCGTACATTTCCACAGGTGGGCCCTAAGCATTGGTGCACACTTCCCACCTTCATTAACACATTTACTGGTTTCTGAAATAAACCCAGAACCCATGTTGGCCCACAGAAGGAAGTGAAGGGCTCTGTTTAATGGTTGGTTGAAGACAAGGTCACTTAACTCCTGGGGCCCCATATAAATAATGAGGCAGATAATCCTGGGAGCTGCAAGTAGCCATCTTGCTACCAGGAGAAAAGCCAGTCTGAAAACAGGCAAGCTGGAGAAAGACAGACCCAGGAAAATTCAAAACAGCTAGAACACTAAGGACGTTGAGAACTCCTAGGTAAAGCCACGGCTAAAGCCCACAATACCACTGGATTCAATTTACGTGAGTCAACAAATTTCTTTTATTTTTAAGCCAGTTTGCACTGGGTTTTCTGATACTTACAAATGAAAGCATCTAATTAATACAAGTATATTAACCATTAACCTCAACATTCACCAAAAACTCTGTTCAATAAAATCTGTTGCAAATAAGATCACCAGAAAGCTAAAATCCATACTGCATTTCCCTGGTCATAAAATTATCTTTATTGAACCCTGAGTTACTTCTATAACCTCATCTTTTATTTAGGATTAACAGAAAACTGATTTTCTGTAAAACTAAGTTTAGTTTATTATTCATTTTGCTGTTTAATAAACTTTATCTACAAATTTACATTAAGGTTATACAAATATACATTTAAACGTTAACATAGCACTGTCATATGCCCAGCTTTGGGTGGCTACTGGGACTCACACAACAGTTTATGTTCAGCCATAGCAGTTTCTATTCTAGATTTTCTGATATATGTTTCCTAATTGCCAGAACTTTCATTATTTGACTCTTTAAGTTCTCATTTTAAAGTTAGCATTTTAATATATCCAGGCTATTCACAATAAGGGTGATCTTACATCGCAGTTTATGTGGGACAGTTTACACTGCTGTCTCAGTGTGGCTCTCAGGTTAGGCCTACTTTCATTCTTAAAAGTATCCTGTTTTAAACGATAAATTATATAATTACCCTATTTACAACTCATCTTGTACTTTTTTAAATATAAAGGGACATGGCTATAAGATAATCATCCTAATATATAAGAAATATCATTTATAAAATAATTATTCTTTATGAAATTTATATATGAAGAAAAATAAAAATTATAAGGACTAAATATATTCAAAAACTAGTTTATATATGGCGAAAAGAAAATGCTTCAGTGCTGTTATTGCATTAAGCAAAAATTTTATTTGCAGAAACTTCTTTGGGCATGAATCACATCACCCACAAATTACGTAAAGATCTACTGAGGGAGAGGGTCCTTTCCACTTCCCTTACAATAAGACATTCTAAGACATCTTTTACCATAATATGAAGCATCAGGAATCTAGGCAGGTACAGCAAGGTAACTTCTCCCCAGGAGAGAATGTGAATCACAACTTGCTTCCTCTGTCTGGTGTCTTAGCACAGAAAAGAAAACTCTGCTTTTTCTTTTCTCCACCCCTCTACAGCCAATGTTCTGTTCCCAAATGGAAAGGCTTTTCTTATTAGGTTTTTGAAGAAAACCCACAAACACTGAAAGAACTAAAAATAAAAGCTTTTGAGACAAGTATTTTTAGATGACTTAGTGACAAAAACATGCAGAAGTTAAAAAGCCATATATTTTCCTATTACTAGGATTTCCTACACGAAAATACGTTAGGATGATTGTCTTATATTTATGTCCCTTTACATTTAAAAAAGTACAATATGAATTATAAATAGGTTGATTACATAATTTATCATTTGACTATTAAGGAAAAACTCAAGATGCTTAATAAAGTTACACTTAATGAAACAATACAAATTAAATTTTAATTACATAATACATCAGATATGAGTTATTTAAAATATATTTACATTTAGCAATTCAAAATAAATTTCCTCCTAATAAAATATCATTCAGATCCGTCCAAATTTATGTCAGATAAAGAGAAAGTACTAGAAGCATTGGAAATTTTTTTTTCCCATTTGATTTTTAGATTTTCTTGTGTGGCTAAATGGATTTTTATAAAATTTTATATACGTGATGGGTTTGGACAAAAAAAATTATAGCACAGGATTCATTTCTTTCTTGGCTTAAATTTCACTGATTCAAAGGTTTACATATTTCTTGGGTTTACTGCAATACTAATTTCCACCTTCATTTAAATGAATGACAGACTCTTACAAACTAACAGAATCTTACTTACATTTGATTAATATGGGAGTTATAATTCTCATAACATTTGGCTAATTTATCGGCTAAATTTTAATAACAGAGAGCTGTAATAAGAATCTACTACTAAAATTAAATTCCCACTAAAGCAACACATCGTTCTTAGAGAGTATTATTTATAAATATAAAATACACTTTGTATATACCCATTTACATTACTAAGAGTATAGTTCAGCTGCTATTTGCTAAAATATAATACAGTAAAATCTCACTGATTTAAGGAAAAAACCTCACTAAGTCAAGGAAAGAAAGGTCATCTCTGATACAAAGGCTTTCTCTTCTAGCCCTTTGTAAATGGAAGACTATTCAATTCTTATTTTATACTTTGAAACACTTTTTCGTTGTTGATGAAATGTTTCTGTATTTGTTTTACAATCACTTTCTTCTCAAAGCAAGATGTGTGTGTGTATGTATGTGCACACACATGCACATGCAAATGAGCTGAAAAATCAAGTCCAGGTTTCAAGTGTAGCTCTGAGTAAAAAAAAAAAAAAAATTAAAGAAGCTGAGTGCTGCTGATTTCCATGTTTCCGTACCTAGTTTTGCCATTCATTTCTATTTCAGTCAATTTCAACCCAACAGATACTTCTGGATATTTATTATTTGTAATGTACTATGCCAAGTGCTGAGATACAAAAAGGAAAGGAGGAAGGAAAAATGGAAAAGAAAGGAAGAAAAATAAAACTCGCAGTTCCTGCTCTTATGAAGTTTATAATCTTGTAGAAGATGCAACTATGTACACCTAAGTAGTAGAAAACATAGACATTTATATATACCATTAAAGAAGAACAGTATGTGGGAACATAGGAAAGGGGCAGGGGAGGCAGATCCTGACTGGAGTGGGGAGTGGAAGATATGAGGTTTCTGTGAGTAAGTGACACTTGGGTTGGTTTTAAAGGCCCTTGGCAGAAGGTAGCTAAGGCCTTCCAGATAAAGGATGCAACATATCACACAGCCATAAGATGTACAAGTGCCTAGTACATCTGGGAAAACAACTTGTAGTGTGATATAACAATCGGACATCTATGTAAAGGAGAAGAGCTGAAAATGAAGCCAGGAAGTGAGACGAGCCAGATTATCAAAAAAACCCTGAATGTCATTAAAGAGTAGGCAGTCAGAAGAAGGCTCTGATGGAAGATCTAAATAGACATTTCTCCAAAGGCAACATACAGATGACCAAAAAGCACATGAAAAGATGCTCAACATCACTAATTATTAGGGAAATGCAAATCAAAACTACAATGAGGTATCACCTCACACTGGTCAGAATGGCCATCATCAAAAATTCTACAACCAATAAACGTTAGGGAGGGTATGGAGAAAAGGGAACCCTCCTACACTGTTGGTGGGAATGTAAACTGGTACAGCCACTATGGAGAACAGTATGGAGGTTCCTTAAAAAACTAAAAATAGAGCTACCATATGATCCAGCAATCCCACTACTGGGCATATATCGGGAGAAAGCCATAATCTGGAAAGATACATGTATGCCAATGTTCATTGCAGCTCCATTTACAATAGCCAGGACATGGAAGCAACCTAAATGTCCATCAATGGATGAATGGATAAAGAAGATGTGGTACATATATACAACAGAATATTACTCAGCCATAAAAAAGAACAAAATAATGCCATTTACAGGGACATGGATGGACCCAGAGATTGTCATACTGAGGGAAGTAAGTCAGAGAAAGACAAATATCATATGATATCGCTTATATGTGGAATCTAAAAAAATGGTACAAATGAGCTTATTTACAAAACAGAAATAGAGTCACAGATGTAGAAAACAAACTTACAGTTACCAAAGGGGAAGAGGAAAGGGAGGGATAAATTGGGAGACTGGGATTGACATATACACACTACTATATATAAAATAGAATAGTAATAAGGACCTACTATATAGCACAGGGAACTCTACTCAATACTCCATAATGACCTATATGGGAAAAGAATCTAAAAAGGAGTAGATACATGTATATGTATAACTGATTCACTCTGCTGTATAGCAGAAACTAATACACCATTGTAAATCAACAAAAAAAATTAATTAAAAAAAAAGAAGAGGAAGGCCCTGAAAAACTTTGAGCCTATGTATGAAATATCTAGGTACAGGATATCTGAAATTCTGAATTGTCGATTCTGTTCTCAAACACTGCCACTTTGATATCACCCACATCTGAAAATATGTCTTTCCACTTTCCATCAATAGTACCACAACATTTCTATTCCTCCCCCACTACACTGTCAATAAATATTTTTAAATAATCCTCTGTGTGTGTTTTCTTGAGGTTTAAAGACTGAAAGCTCTCTAGAGCAAGAACAGTATCTAGTGATTTTTCTAAAATTGAATCTTACCTTAGTGATCACAGCAGACATTGGAAAATGTTGAATAATGATAAACAAAACACATGAGATACAACTTATGACTTAGATTACTTTCCTATTTTGATAATTTACCCATTGGTATGCTTCTTGAAGTTTAAGTACTTCCTGCTTCTTTAAGTTTTTACGTAAACTGTCAACCAGGATTTAAATTAAACTATAAGGACTTCTTTCTCCCTCTGACCTCGTCGGTGCATTGCACAGGATGGTATGGAGGTGTCTGAGACTCACAGCAGGACGTGCATCTAGGCCACAACACAAGAGCCACCACCATCAGCCTGGTCCTAGAGAAATCCCCTGTCCCACAACTATGAAGGATTTAATTAATTAATTAATTACTCTATCTATTTATTTATGGCTGCATTGGGTCCTCGCTGCTGTGCGCAGGCTTTCTCTAATTGCAAGGAGTGTGGGCTACTTTTCGTTGCGGCATGCGTGTTTCCCATTGTGGTGGCTTCTCTTGTTGAGGAGCACGGGCTCTAGGCACATGGGCTTCAGTAGCTGTGGCACGCAGGCTTCAGTAGTTGTGGCTCATGGACTCTACAGCGCAGGCTCAGTAGTTGTGGCACACGGGCCTAGTTGCTCCGCAGCATGTGGGATCTTCCCGGCCCAGGGCTCAAACCCAGGTGCCCTACATTGGCAGGCAGATTCTTTTTTTTTTTTTTCAATTAATTTATTTATGGCTGTGTTGGGTCTTCGTTTCTGTGCCAGGGCTTTCTCTAGTTGTGGCAAGCGGGGGCCACTCTTCATCGCGGTGCGCAGGCCTCTCACTATCGCGGCCTCTCTTGTTGCGGAGCACAGGCTCCAGACGCGCAGGCTCAGTAATTGTGGCTCCCGGGCCTAGTTTCTCTGCGGCATGTGGGATCTTCCCAGACCAGGGCTCGAACCCGTGTCCCCTGCATGGGCAGGCAGATTCTCAACCACTGCGCCACCAGAGAAGCCCAACCATGGAACTTTGAGATGAGTTTATCAAGTCCCACAAACTCCACCTCCGAATATCCTCAAAACCTAGTTTCTCATCTCCCTTCTGCCTAGAACCACCTTGTTTAGTCATTCTGACATTTTGTACCTGGGCTATTACATCAACCTCTAATTTATCTCCCTGGTTTCAATCTCTATACTATGGCCAGAATGACTCTTCTAACACACAAATCCCTTCGCTTTCCATCAGCTTAAAATCCTTCAGTGCCTCCCTAATAGTAAGAGCACACAAAGTCCAAATTTCTTACCACAGCATACAAGACCTTTTAACAAGTAATTTAACAAGCATATGAGACTAACATTTCAACTTTTCTCCTGCCATTCATTCACTCAACAAATATTTCCTGGGACTTCCCTGGTGGCACAGTGATTAAGAATCCGCCTGCCAATGCAGGGGACATGGGTTTGAGCCCCGGTCTGGGAAGATCCCACATGCTGCGGAGCAACTAAGCCCGTGCGCCACAACTACTGAGCCCACATGTCACAACTACTGAAGCCTGCACACCTAGAGCCTGTGCTCCGCAACAAGAGAAGCCACTGCAATGAGTAGCCCCCGCTCACCGCAACTAGAGAAAGCCTGCACGCAGCACTGAAGACCCAACGCAGCCATTAATTAATTAATTAAAAACAAAACCAAAAAAAAGCAAACAAAAAACCACAAATATTTCCTGACTACCTGCTACATGTCATGAACTATTCTAGACACTTGCGTGTGTGTATCAGTGAACAAAATAGGTGCACACACACACAAAACAAAACAAAAAACAAACTATGGGAGCTTAAACTGCACTAGGGCAAAGCTGGTAATAAATATAGTAAATAAATTACATTAGGTGATATGTGCTATTGAAAAAAATACAAGCATAGAAGGAAACAGGGTGGTCAGCGTACGCCTTATTGAAAAAGTAGAATTTGAGAAGAGACTTGAAAGAGGCGAGGAGGTGAGCCATGCAGCTATCTGGAGAAAGCGTGTTCCAGGTAGGAAAGAACATCCAGTGCAAAGACCCTCATATGGAAGTGTGCCTGTGCTCGTGGACTGTTACGAGATCAGTGTGGATGGAGCAGAGTGAGTGAGGGGGAGGGAAGCATGAGGTTCGAATGGGGAGAAGCGGAACAGAATGGTAGGGAGATCATGTAGGTCCCTGTATACAATTATAAGGACTTGTGCGATTTTATTCTGAGTAATACAGGAAGCATTGAAAGTGACATGTGAGCAGAGGGACGGCACAACTTGACAGGTTTTAAAAGAACTGCTCAGGCTACTGTGCTGACAGTAGACTCCAGTGGGGCAAGGGTGGAAGCAGGAACTCTGCTAGGAGGCTAGCGCAGTGATCCAGGTGAGAAACAACGGCAGATCATGTGGGTGGTGAGAAATGGTCAGACTGCAGATGTATAATATTTTGAAGGTACACTCAGTAAGATTTTTCTGACACATTGGATGTGGGGTGTGAGAGAGGAGTCAAGAATGCAACCAAGGTTTATGGATTGAGAAAAAGGGGAGGACAGAGTTGGCATGAGCTCAGATGAGAACGAATGCTGGTGGAGCAGGTTTGAGGGGCAAGACTGGGAGTTCAGTTTTAGACATATGTCTACTGGACATCCAACCAGGCTTTTGGATATTTAAGTTCAGAGTTCAAAAAAGGGCTGGAGCTTCTGCTTGTTCTGTCCCAGACAAACCCTGCGTTCCAGGCTTGCAGAGCTACACACAGGTCCCTGATGTCTTCCCCGGGTCTCTGTACCTACATGTCTCTCTGTGTAGAAAGTGTTCTTACTCATGTCTTTTTCCACTAGGTCAAAAAAAATCTCAGCCTTCAAGACTTATGTCATATAGCATCTATTTTATGAAACTCACATAATTATCATCTCCTGAATCACCCTGTTTCCTCAAGTCACTGAAGTAACTGAAATATATAATGGCTGGTCTTTTAGCATACTCCAAAAGGCTAAACAATTTTAACGTCTTTTTTGGTAAGGAAAAAGCAGCCACTTCATAAACACAGCAGGTGACTTGCCTGATCTCATCATCAGAAATTTTTAGAAACTTTTAAAGAAAATTAAGACCACAGAAAAATATCTTGGCAAGCAGCTGAGTAATCAATTTTGCATTTTCCAATTTCAGTAGTTATTTGAAGAAAAATTCTCAAAAAGACTTGTATTATATAATAAACTTTATAGGCCAAAAACAAAGAGAAACATCTGCCTGTGTTCCAAAGTTATTTACTGTTATAAAAATTTTTCATTTTGATTGTCATCCTTTTACTTGTCCTGGGGAGGCATTGAAATTAGGGGAATTATTGGACAAAGCCAGTCTCTTTGTTTCATTCCCAGGAGACAGACTTCCAATCTAATTGAGAAAAGGGGAAAAATTTTTTAAATGTGAAACTGAGAGCTGATCCAGCTCAGCCAATTTGGATATCCATAGGGGCTGCTGCTGTCACTTCAAAGTGTCCTCCCAACTACCAGTTCTGAGCAGCTACAATCTTCTAAAATGTAAGTTCCATGAGGGTAGAGATTTTTATTTGTTTTGTTCACTACTATTTCACATAGTAAGTGCTGGGTAAATGAAGAAATGTGTAATTCTAAACTACATGGGGTTGAAATACATTCAATATAAACTATAAAGCAAGTACAATAAATACATTTCTTCCTGGTTTAAAAAATTGTTGACTCTTTGAAAGTCACAAAGTTTGAAGTATCAAGAATTCGTGATCATAATCTTTAAATATTAATTACAAAAGGTTAACCACATACTAAAGTGGGGAGGAGGGACCCAGAAGCAAAATCTCTAACAAAATAATAAGTTTCTAAAAAGTTCTCTGTAGATTAAGAGAAAAGGATGGTATTCTAGCAACTAACTATACTTGCTTTTTAATGTATAGTATTTTAGATACATATTCATCATGGGAAAATTATAGCCCTTGAAAATAAAATAGTACAAAGATCTTATTACATGTCTTTGAGAATCAAGATTTATAAGGACAACTAGAAAAAGACATTTAAAAAATTTGATTCCAGGTTATATTAACACAGTAGCTTAATATACCCCAAATTAACAGCCCAGGTTCTGAAAGTTCTTTTGCCAAAGAAACTCTTACTTGAGTTTTTAAAAAATTGAGGTATAACTGACATACAACATTATATTAGTTTCAGGTGTACGAGATAACAATTCAGTAACTGTATACATTGGGAAATGATCACCACAATAAGACTAGTTAACGTCCACCAGCATAGGTAGTTAAAAAATTTTTTTTGTCTTGGGATGAGAACTTTCGGGATGTATTCTGTCAGCAACTTTCAAATGTGCAATAAAGTATTATTAACTATAGTAACCATGTTGCACATGACATCCTCATGACATTTATTTTATAACTGGAAGTTTGTTCTTACTTGGTTTTAAAACCAAACAACCTTTGAAGAAAACACTTTCAACAATAACCATAGTTTTCATGCAGTCTATAGACAATCTAATATATGTATTTCAATCCCAAAAAAAGAAATATCAGGTATTATTTTAAAGTTAAAAAACACCAACCTCTTTAATCTCATGTAGTTTTCACTGGCAGCAGGTCGGCATTCAGCTCTTTGGACCACTATTCCTTCCAGTGAAAGCTTATCTTGAATGGAAAGACAAAAATTAACAAATGTATTGAGAAATAACATTTATCATGTCCAAGACTATATTTTGACATACTAACCAAGGTAACAATGATTACAATCAAATATAGTTAATAATAAAAATCAAGGAAAGAAAAGGAATATTTTTAAGTTTACAGTAATATCATTGGTCAGAATAGAGAAAAACCTTATTCTTGGCTAGTAAAAAACTGGGCTCCTGTCAGGTTTATTTATTGGGCTGCTGCAGCCCCTTGCCAATAACAGCTTTTATACACTTAGCTCTTCCTAAAGAGAGTGGCTTAAAAGGGCATAAAAATCAAGTAAAAATTTGAAGGGTGTGGCAGCTATATCATCTTTGGCAGAGAAGTAAGTTCTGAAAACACAGCTAGCCTAAAGCACTAAATCAAAAATTCATACACACATGTATATGCATGCATGGGCACACACACATACATGTGCAAAAAAGAAAATTCTAGAATACACGGTGACTAGAACAGCTAGCTTAGAAAATACTATGAAACTAGGCAGGTCCTTGTCTGGGTTATACTGTGTACCAGTTCTGCCTGCCAGTTGCTCTGACTTCTATTTTCCAGCAAAATGATTAAAATGGATGTGTCTAAACTAGAGCTTTAACTGCTATGAATATCTGTCCAAACAGAAGGGCAATTTTTCCCACCATTAGTAAGAATTCTTATGGTGACCCTGACACAAAATTCAAGAGAAAACAAAAGTTAGCACCTACTGAGTGCCTACTAGGCACCAAGTCACTTTAAGACCTCATCTTATTTGATAATGCATGTATGACTGACCCACGATGGTACCTGCTTTACTGCAGTCTGGAAATGTACGACTATGGTTAGGAACAGTTATGGTTCAGTCGTATTTCCGGGAGAATTCACCCAGGTTTCTGGAAGAGATTCAGGAACTCCTCTGGCTCATCAGCAATGCATTTATGACCCATCTTTTCAGGGCAAATGACCTCATGCATTCCACAAACATTAACTAAATGCCTACGATGTGAAGGGAACCATCTAGGCATTGCAGAATTGAAGATGACTGAAATACAGTACTGTCTTCAAGAAGCATACAGTTCACTGGAGGAACAGATAAGTTGACCAAAACATAGAATGCAGATAGAACCATGCCCACATGATTTATGTTAGAAAATTTTTCTTATGGTGACCTTTCTCTATTTTGCCTCCAAAATCTAGGAACTCCTTATTATAGCCCCTAAGTACTAATACACATAGTAACTCGATAGTTCAATGTAACATATGCAACAAACCTCAAGTAGAGGCTGACAGATGACTGAAAAGAGCAATGATGAAAAGCACGTCTACCTTACACCAAAATATGCCAGGAAGGAAATAATAAGAAGGCCGCAATTATTTTATATTAAATTTAAGTTTAAATATCTAAAAGTAATTTCCTCTTATTAATGAGTTTAGTAAGATTAAATTTTGAATTTTCTTAAAGCAAAAACAAATATTATATTCAGCTCCACTGAAGCTGACAGTTGTATCTAGAAAAATTCTTGCCATAACAATAACAAGATCTGGGAAAGATTCCAATCTATAGTGTCTTAAATGCATGAGAAAAGTTCACTTTTTAAACATAAATTAATCCTTTTTAAAAAGCAAAATAGATCTGGAATACTGTCTCTGAAAATAATTTAGTTACATATCCAGGTGTTTACTAATGCTGAATACTAAAAAGCTACCTTTCAATACCACCTGTGAATGTTCCCCTCTTATTTATCTGTATCTACTCCTGGTGGACAGGATGAGTTTAATTTCTAGTTAAAGGTTTCTGCTGTCCACGTTCCACACATAATACCTGAAAGGGTTAAAAGCATCCAAAGCACCTGCCCATTTCAACTTGGCCACCACTCATCACTCTTCTTCAGTCAAGGTCACTCACATAAAGCAGTAAAATTCACTTCCCAAACCATGATTTCCTGTCCATCATATCCCCCTTTCAAATCTAAAATAGCCTTTTCAAATGCTTCTCAAATGAAAGGAAAAGTCTTCATCAGCAGCAATGAAAACTTCTACCAATTGGCTGCTCTTAAATAACCCCACATCTCTGTTAACTCTTTGCCCTTCCCGCTCTCTTCCTAAATAAGTTTTCTAAAAACCAATTTACTTATAATACAGCCCCCTAAGCAAGATTTAAAGGTGTCACACACTTTTTAAAGCCTCACAGGAACATGTTTTCATATTCTTTCCACTAAACCATGCTTCTATTCTTCTCCAAAACATTGCTTAAGATTTCAGGGAAAAGCTATTAAATATTGCATTTTAAGGCATTTGAAAGCACCCACTTGCACACCACTGCTGTTAATTACAGATCATATTCATTAATATAGGAATCCTGACTTAAAACTACTTAGTTGGTCCAGTTTGAAAGACTGTAAATACTTGAAATATAATCTTTTTATTGCTCATATATTTATCAAATATTTACTAAGTGCCTTTATGTAAAAGATAATGCAAAACACATCAGGAATAACAAAGATAAATGAAACTTGGCTCCTGCCCTCAAGGAGTAGAGTCTAGTGCAGCCATTCACAAGCGTGTGGCATATATGCCTGAAAAGTAGTGAGGAATCCCAAAGAACCTTTTATGTGGGTTTACTACTGATATTGATTATACTAGCAACTAAAACTGAAAAATGTTTCGAAAATCAGAGTGAAAAAGGCAAAAAGGCTTGGTATTATTATAAAAATAGTTTTGATTTCACAGGTCCCTTGAAAGGGTCTCCAGGACCCCTCTACCCAGTGGTTTCCAGATCACATTTTGGGAGCTTCTGGTCTAGTAGGATGATGAGATAGGTATATAAACCACTTTAACACACTAGAAGCACTTTTGATAGACCTCCACTTAACCCACTTCTAGATTACCAAGGCTCTCAGTTCCCCTCTTAACTATGGTGACAGATGCCCACAGCTCACTATACACTAGTGGGTAGTAGGTTAATCTCTACTACTCCCACACACTTCTGCTCAAACTACGCTGGAACTTGTTTATGCTAGTTTTACTGTTAGTAATTATGCAATTTGATTATATATTACATAATCTCGTTAATTAAGAGTATGGGGGAGGGAGATGTTTCTACAAAAACTAGGTTTAATGCTTTGTAAGATGTGATATTAAAGATAAGTTGCTAAAAATCTGTCAAATTAGGTACTGGAGAGACAACTAGAGATTAGAAGAGAAACATAAAAGTCTAGAAGGATTCTGCATTCATATTGTTTCACAATGTCTAAGTTTTTGCTCCTTTTTAAAGAAACCAAAACTGAAAATCTAAACTAAATTATGGGTTTACTTTTCACAGGAAAGAGAAATCAGATGCTCAATCAGCATCCTATACTGAAAGCAAAGGCCTTGTCCTACATGTACACTGGTGACTAAATGTACATTTGTGGGTCTTAAAATGTTTAAGGCAGTAGGAATATATACTATTATCATTTTTATGATTCCCTACCTTTTAATTTAACTACTGGAAGGACTACTGGTCCTTCCATAAAGGCTGTGGGATTCTACTGTACTATGTAGAATTTGCCATGGTTTATGAGGGTTATAATCTGCTGACAGAGACACGGAGTACTGGGATTAAAACACATACACACAAAGAGAATATGTCTAGCTGGTTTTAAGAAGAGCTTTGATAGAGAAAGCAATGTTTGTGCTGGACCTGGAAAAATGGGTAGGATTTAGAGTGGGAGGTGAAGCAGAAGGGCACCGAAGGTGGTGTGAACAGCATGAACAATGGCTTTTGTCTCTTCTCTGTTTCTCTGTCTGTCTGTCTCTCTCAGAATTTTAAACTAAGGGACCCATACCAGAGTCACTCCACCTCAGAAATCTCTGGAAGGACATGGTCACAACGGCATTCTGAAGAGAAGCCACATAGGCTCATCCTACTGAAAGCCCAGCCATGGCTTGGTTCCTATCTTTCCCTAGGCTTGGCCGCTTGTTCAACTCTTGTTTAGATTCTGGGAACTATTCCAGTATCTTTTTCTAAATTTTCTCACCTCCCCAGCTTTTTGGGCTAGATTGGTTTGCTTATTGGTTTCTGCTACTTGTAACCCAAAGAATCTTCATGAGTATGAACATACACCTTTGGTGATGGTATTTTATTGATCTATATCCTGCCACCTAGTTTCAGAAAACAATTGAGAGAAAGTTTTAAAGGGTAAGCTACATAAAGTGCATCCTATAACAAGAATGGAAGCGTTCTAGTTCTGATTCTGTCTCTGAACAGTGGTGTTACTTTGGAGAAGTTACTTTACATCTCTGGGCCTCAGCATCTATATGTATAATAAAGTCGCTGGGATCTCTGAGATCTCCTCCAATTCTCTTTCACTAAAATAAACAAAACAAAACTGGCCTTCCCCTCCAACTGAGGATGTTTTATTATTTCATTAGTATTTATTCTGTTTGCCCTAATACTTTCTAAAAGACCTAGACATAATTAAATTTTCTTTGAGTAGAAATTAGAGAAAAACTGTTTCTTGGAATGAGAAAATGTTGAGAAGCTGTCCAAGACTTGAAAATATACAAACTTCTGTTCTAAGCTGGACCTTCCAACATACTCTATGTTGAGGAACCCAAGAGAAACAACTGACTGGCATGTTTCACAAGTTAAGAGCCTCGCTAGTTTGAACAAGTTAAAGTGGAAGTAAGCAGGAAGGGTGTCTATTAGCATTGGCATGTAAGTAATGAGAAGTAATGTGTTAAGAAGATGTTGGGCATCAGGAAGTTACAGGAGTTCATTTCCACAAGACCACTCGATCCAGTTCAATGTGGAGGCCTTTAAGAGCACTTCCAACTCAAGTTAAAACACAGACAAGGTTAGAACCAAGATTTTGGACTGATCCTTGAGATCTGAAGCTACTTTCCTGATTCTTCCTTACATCACAACTGTGATGGAAAAGTACTAAAGAAATAATATGTAGAAAGGACTAATATTTGGAAAAGGACTAAAGAAATAATATTTCAACAGAGCAAGAGCATTTAAAAGATAAACCATTTTTAATATTCCTACCAGTCTCCACTGTTCTCATTTAAAATCTTTTCCTAGCAGTTTCTGCCTGTGGTTCACAGGGCAAGGCCTATTAATACATGCTACTTGGCATCTTAACAAACCAGTTGGGCAAAGCTGCAATCCCTATGTTATTAAGAAGGTGTTTCTTACTGTATTCAAATTTGTCAATTGATGTTCTGATCTCTATCTAATACTCAGGAATTTTAGGAATAAAAGATCATGCTCAGATTTCAGTAAACCTACAGAGTCAGCATTTGATTAATTACCTCAAAAGCAACAAAATGAGCAGCCACAGAAGTATTCCCCAAAATTATCTGTTTATGCAATATGTTTTCTTGTAATGATATTCAAATTACAAACGTGCCTAAATAGCTGGGAATTCTCAATTTTAAACCAAACACTGAAACCATAATTTGAGGACTAGACTTAGGATTAGAAAACATCTCGGCTTCCTCACTCCTACTACTGGTCTTCAACTTTTCCCCTATGGACTGGGAGAAAGAAGGTTTACATACATTCCTATACAAGGGATGCTGTAATGCTCATCAAAGAGTACCTGTGAATGACAAGACTGGTTGTCCGCGAGTAGAAGAGTGGTTACGTAAGGTACAAAATCGAAGATGGAGGACTTAAATGTACAAAGGAGTGTGGATTGTTCTATGAGTCTACAGAAGCCATAACAAACTTTTCGTCAAGGAAATAACTTAGAGAACGACATTTTAAAAACAAACATGTGTATCTTTTACCGTTTACAAGGCAAGTTCACAAGTTATCATTCCTCCTACACTTCACAGTAGTCTCCTTTTTGCTTGTTATATATAATTATATATATAATTTAATATATATAATTAATCAATATAAATCCTCAAATACAGATGTGGGCATAATGTTGTAATGCTGTATAAACAGACACAATCCCTAATCTAAAAGTTGCTTTCAAGAATAAGAGGTTGGCTCTTCCTCTCCACACCAGCTTTCTAGTTCCCAATTCCCTCTTCCTCTTTCTCCTCTTGCCCTTCTAGTCCTCTGACTCTGAGTCCCCAGAACCAGCCTCTGGCCCCATAGATGTACGGCCTCCCCACTGCAGGACCTCTGGTTTGCTGGTAGCTGTGTCTCAGAAAAAGCTGTCTTCGGCAAGGCAGAAGCAGTTCCCTGCTGGTATTCCCAGAGTCTGGTGGAACGCCTAACACATACCATGTGGCTGACAGGGTCTTGGTGCTCCCGCCAGGTGTCAGGCCTGAGCCTCTGAGGTGGGAGAGCCAAGTTCAGGACACTGGTCCACCACAGACCTCCCTGGTAGTATCAGTCGGTGAGAGCTCTCCCAGAGATCTCCATCTCAACGCTAAGACCCAGCTCCACTCAACGACCAGCAAGCTCCAGTGCTGGACACCCCATGCCAAACAACTAGCAAGACAGGAACACAACCCCACCCATTAGCAAGAGAGGCTGCCTAAAATCATAATAAGTTCACAGACACCCCAAAACACACCACCAAACGTAGACCTGCTCACCAGAAAGACAAGATCCAGCCTCATCCACCAGAACACAGTCACTAGTCCCCTCCACCAGGAAGCATACACAACCCACTGAACCAACCTTACCCACTGGGGGCAGACACCAAAAACAATGGGAACTATGAACCTGCAGCCTCTGAAAAGGAGACCTCAAACACAGTAAGTTAAGCAAAATGAGAAGACAGAGGAATACAAAGCAGATGAAGGAGCAAGGTAAAAACCCACCAGATCAAACAAATGAAGAGGAAATAGGCAGTCTACCTGAAAAAGAATTCAGAGTAATGACAGTAAAGATGATCCAAAATCTTGGAAATAGAATGGAGAAAATACAAGAAATGTTTAACAAGGACCTAGAAGAACGAAAGAGCAAGCAAACAATGATGAAATGAACAACACAATAAATGAAATTAAAAATTCTCTAGAAGGAATCAATAGCAGAATACCTGAGGGAGAAGAATGGTTAAGTGACCTGGAAGATAAAACAGTGGAAATAACTACTGCAGAGCAGAATAAAGAAAAAAGAATGAAAAGAATTGAGGACAGTCTCAGAGACCTCTGGGACAACATTAAACGCACCAACGTTCGAATTATAGGGGTCCCAGAAGAACAAGAGAAACAGAATGGGACTGAGAAAATATTTGAAGAGATTATAGTTGAAAACTTCCCTAATATGGGAAAGGAAATAGTCAATTAAGTCCAGGAAGCACAGAGAGTCCCATACAGGATAAACCCAAGGAGAAACACACCAAGACACATATTAATCAAACTATCAAAAATTAAATACAAAGAAAAAATATTAAAAGCAGCAAGGGAAAAGCAACAAATAACATACAAAGGAATCCCCATAAGGTTAACAGCTGATCTTTCAGCAGAAACTCTGCAAGCCAGAAGGGAGTGGCAGGACATATTTAAAGGGATGAAAGGGAAAAACCTACAACCAAGATTACTCTAGCCAGCAGGGATCTCATTCAGATTCGGCAGAGAAATTAAAACCTTTATAGACAAGCAAAAGCTAAGAGAATTCAGCACCACCAAACCAGCTTTACAACAAATGCTAAAGAACTACTCTAGGCAGGAAACACAAGAGAAGGAAAAGACCTACAATAACAAACCCAAAACAATTAAGAAAATGGTAATAGGAACATATATATTGATAATTACCTTAAATGTAAATGGAATAAATGCTCCAACCAAAAGACATAGACTGGCTGAATGGATACAAAAACAAGACCCATATGTATGCTGTCTACAAGAGACCAACTTCAGATCTAGGGACACATACAGACTGAAAATGAGGGGATGGAAAAAGATATTCCATGCAATGGAAATCAAAAGAAAGCTGGAGTAGCAATTCTCATATCAGACAAAATAGACTTTAAAATAAAGACTATTACAAGAGACAAAGAAGGACACTACATAATGATCAAGGGATCAATCCAAGAAGAAGATATAACAATTGTAAATATTTATGCACCCAACATAGGAGCACCTCAATACATAAGGCAAATGCCAATAGCCATAAAAGGGGAAATCGACAGTAAAACAATCATAGTAGGGGACTTTAACACCCCACTTTCACCAACGGACAGATCATCCAAAATGAAAATAAGGAAACACAAGCTTTAAATGACACATTAAACAAGATGGACTTAATTTATATTTATAGGACATTCCATCCAAAAACAGAATACACTTTCTTCTCAAGTGCTCATGGAACATTCTCCAGGATAGATCATATCTTGGGTCACAAATCAAGCCTTGGTAAATTTAACAAAATTGAAATCGTATCAAGTATCTTTTCCAACCACAACACTATGAGACTGGATATCAATTACAGGAAAAAGAAATACAAACACATGGAGGCTAAACAATATGCTACTAAATAACCAAGAGATCACTGAAGAAATAAAAGAGGAAATCAAAAGATACCTAGAAACAAATGACAATGAAAACACGATGACCCAAAACCTATGGGACAAAGCAAAAGCAGTTCTAGGAGGGAAGTTTATAGCAATACAATCCTACCTCAAGAAACAAGAAAAATCTCAAATAAACAACCTAACCTTACACCTAAAGCAATTAGAGAAAGAATAACAAAAAACCCCCGAAAGTTAGCAGAAGGAAAGAAATCATAAAGATCAGATCAGAAATAAATGAAAAAGAAATGAAGGAAACAAAGCTACAGTAATGAAGACAGTATGGTACTGGCACAAAAAACAGAAATATAAATCAATGGAACAGGACAGAAAACCCAGAGATAAACCCACACACCTATGGTCACCTTATCTTTGATAAAGGATGCAAGAATATAGAATGGAGAGAAGACAGCCTCTTCAATAAGTGGTGCTGGGAAAACTGGACAGCTACATGTAAAAGAATGAAATTAGAACACTCCTTAATACCCTACACAAAAATAAACTCAAAATGGATTAAAGACCTAAATGTAAGGGCCAGACACTATAAAACTCTTAGAGGAAAACATAGGCAGAGCACTCCATGACATAAATCACAGCAAGATCCTTTTTGACCCACCTCCTAGAGAAATGGAAATAAAAACAAAAATAAATAAATGGGACCTAATGAAACTTAAAAGCTTTTGCACAGCAAAGGAAACCAGAAACAAGACGAAAAGACAACCCTCAGAATGGGAGAAAATATTTGCAAACGAAGCAACTGGCAAAGGATTAATCTCCAAAATATACAAGCAGCTCATGCAGCTCAGTATCAAAAAAACAAACAACCCAATGCAAAAATGGGCAGAAGACCTAAATAGACATTTCTCTAAAGAAGATATACAGATTGCCAACAAACACATGAAAGGATGCTCAACATCACTAATCATTAGAGAAATGCAAATCAAAACTACAATGAGGGATCACCTCACACCAGTCAGAATGCCCATCATCAAAAAATCTACAAAAAATAAATAATGGAGAGGGTGTGGAGTAAAGGGAACCCTCTTGCACTGTTGGTGGGAATGGAAATTGATACAGCCACTATGGAGAACAGTATGGAGGTTCCTTAAAAAACTAAAATAGAACTACCATACAACCCAGCAATCCCACTACTGGGCATATACCCTGAGAAAACCATAATTCAGAAAGAGTCATGTACCATAGTGTTCACTGCAGCACTATTTACAATAACCAGGACATGGAAGCAACCTACGTGTCCATCGACAGATGAATGGATAAAGAAGATGTGGCACATATATACAATGGAATATTACTCAGCCATAAAAAGAAATGAAATTGAGTTATCTGTAGTGAGGTGGATGGACCCAGAATCTTTCATACAGAGTGAAGGAAGTCAGAAAGAGAAAAACAAATACTGTATGCTAACACATATATATGGAATCTAACCTAGGGGCAGAACAGGAATAAAGACGCAGACGTAGAGAATGGACTTGAGGACACAGAGAGCGGGAAGGGTAAGCTGGGACGAAGTGAGAGAGTGTCATGGACATAAATACACTACCAAACGTAAAATACATAGCTAGTGGGAAGCAGCCGCATAGCACAGGGAGATCAGCTCGGTGCTCTGTGACCACCTAGAGGGGTGGGATAGGGAGGGTGGGAGGGAGATGCAAGAAGGAGGGGATATGGGGATATATGGATAGCTGACTCACTTTGTTATACAGCAAAACTTGCATACCATTGTAAAGCAATTATACTCCAATAAGGTTGTTAACAAAAAATAGACAAATGGATAAAGAAAAAAAAAAAAGAGGTTGAATAAAACCCAGAAATAAAATATAGTTTTATTTAAAAAAATGAAGTAATGCTGTGTTGTAATAATAAATGAAAAGGAAAATCATAGTACTGTGATAGTTTGTCTTAGTTAGACCTTCATCAAAGGGTGTGATGCAGCTTTGGCTGTTGCATTTGAAATCAGAGAGAATTCAAAAACAATAGCAAACGTGATTAAATGGATAGAAAAACAAATCCTTCTAGGAAAGATTAAGTCTCCCAGAGAAAAGACTTTTGCTATAGTGCTACATTACACTTAAATAGTGCCAAACACTGTGCTAGATGTGATGAGGGGTACAAAGGAAAAAAAAATACAGACCCCCTGCACTTAGAAAGCCTGTAATATAGTTGAGGGATACAATATTAATATAGACAATCCTATGACACATTTTTAAATCAACTGAACATGATTCAAGTTTCATTACTTTCATCCTCAATAACTCCTGTCCTCTTCACCATGTTTAGGAATAGTAGTAATACCACATACTAGTTTAGTTCTTTACAATTTTCAAGATACTTTAATAGTAAGTGATCCTCATAACTACAGAGTAGAAATTATGCCCTCATCATTAAGAACTCCTTTGAGACAAGTTCACTTTCCTGAGCTCATCAATTTCCTGAATATGGTAGGTCTTCAACTCTGCTTGATCCTAAGAATCACCTGGGAAGCTTTTTGAAAACTACTGGGCCCACTGTCTGAGATTCTACCTTAATTGCACTGTGTGGGCAAGAGGTGTTTTTACAACCTCGCTAGATAATTCTAATATGCAGCTGCCAGGGTTGAGAACTACTGCCCTGATATTTCTCTCCTCCTCTCCCCCACATCTCTTCCTCTTCCTGTATCTCTGTTAATTTTATTTTCTGGTGGTATGGGGATAACAGCTTACAGAACTGCTCAAATACTTCATCAAATCTAAGATACCATCAATTGTAATAGTCAACATCATTTTATGTGCCACCAAGAAAGACAAAACACTACCATGAAAATTTTACAAGCCAATGATTTTAAGACATACCCTTATTTCAGAAATGTTAAATGTGAAAAAGTGTGCAATATGATAGACTTCTCCATCCCTGATTTGCAATCACTCTACTCTGTGTAAGAAACTCCATTTCCTCCTATGAACCATCATATCCTGTCCTGCTTGTTCAGGACCCCCTCTCTCCTCCACACCATGTCATCACTGAAGACACAAGAGAAACTAAAAACAAGATGATAACAGGAGGGACACTGGTAGGGTACAGCATCAGCAGCAGAGACTCTTTGGGTTACTGATTTCATAACAATATTAACTTTACAACTTTTCAAAGTCATGTCCCTCATTTTGAGATTGCAGACAATGGTTATTAACTTAAAACATCTCCTTCTGAAAGAGGAGGCAAAATTGCGTTTTGCCAAATAGCACTATAAAAATGAGTTCTACGCAATATAATTTCAGTGTTCATTTGATTGCTCATAGAAGTGCCTTGCTCATCTAGTTACAATAAAATTTTCCAGTGAATAATAATGCATAGTCTGCACTTAAAAAAAAAAAAAAAAGCAAACTCATTTTTAAAAGCTTAAATGACTTCTGCCTACAGAATTATAAAATACAGGTTTCCCTGAAATACTCATCTCCCAAAGTACATTTAAAATATGAATTAATATGATTTGTAAATTGTTTTCAAGATTACCTGTGTAATGAAAGCAAAGAAACGTGGAATGGAGTTTTGTCAGAACTTCTCATTTAGTCTGTCATTTTTATTTGTGCTCCTTTTGATACAAAGTGTTTTCATCTTTTCTACACTCCTCAAGTGAGGTTTAAAAATCTGCTGATGCAGCAAAGTTTCCTGGGCTTCTGTGAAGACTCAGTTCAACACCGCAAAACATTTACAAGCTTATTCATCTGACTGGAATTACACATCCACATCACCTTCCTGCCAAAAGCTATACTGAATGTGTCCTAGGAGGACTTCAGCACTCTGCACAGGTGGTGAGACACTGTGGTCAGTCAGCTCCATAAGGTAGTGAGGTAGTACTTGCGGGGATGCAAGCCCAGGACAAGACAACATCTAATTTTGCAGAAAAATGTTATATTTCAAAATGAAACTAAAGTTTTGATGTTCAAATAGAATTAGATTAACACAGAAAAATCCTTGAGTCTTAAAATATGTTAATACATTACACTGTGTAATTTATTTATATTTTTTAACACCAAAAAAGAGGCTAAAGTAACATGATTACAGCTGAATATCAAAGCGAATATTTCTCACATTCAATGCTATTAACGGGAGGCTATGAAGAACAAGAAAGCCACACATTAAAAAAGAGAAACTCAGCTTGTGAAAGGTATAGGAAGATCAAGGCAAAAAGGAATCAGAGGACATGAAAGTCAGATGGCCAAAGGTTAGCCAGATTTTGGAAAATGAACAGATAAAGATATCACTGCAGAATCAAGTAGATGGGTATCAAATTCAAGTGAAGAAGAAAGATCCAGATCAATAAGCCTTAAAAAATCTGCAAAAGACCAGGGCAGAGACATAGTGCCAGGTTTAAGTGAAAATTGACAGCTACTGCTCTTTCTGTAGTTGGTTTTACTTTCTTCCTAAGGTAATAGGAAATAATCTTTTTTTTTTTTTTTTTTAAGTTTATTTATTTATTTATTTTTGGCTGTGTTGGGTCTTTGTTGCTGTGCGCAGGCTTTCTCTAGTTGCGGCGAGTGGGGGCTACTCTTTGTTGCGGGGCTTCTCATTGCGGTGGCTTCTCTTGTTGCGGAGCACGGGCTCTAGGCACACAGGCTTCAGTAGTTGTGGCTCACGGGCTCTAGAGCACAGGCTCAGTAGTTGTGGCGCACGGGCTTAGTTGCTCGGCAGCATGTGGGATCTTCCCGGGCCAGGGCTCGAACCCGTGTCCCCTGCATTGGCAGGTGGATTCTTAACCACTGCGCCACCAGGGAAGTCCAGGAAATAATCTTTTTTTAAAAACAGGCATTAATGTATGCAGGTGAAAATAACCAAAAAGATTTGGTAGAGGCAGAGAATGAAGAAACAGAAGCCCAGTGTTTTTAAAAAAGGCAGCTTCTGAGACCATCCCTTTTCCTTGAAAAGGAAATTTTCCAAGGAAAAATTTTCCAAGGAAATTTCCAAGGAAATTTCAGAAAGGAGTGATCTGTTGAGTCTAGGGGAATTATCAAATCTTATATCTTCCAACCAAGAGAGATACCTTCTTGGTAAGGTTCCACTTCCTTCCATGGCAGCAGAATATCTCTGATATATAAATGGAGCAAGCATATATTATGATCATGTTCTGTGTCAATAATGTTGATGACAATGACCTCGTTTCCCATCAAGAGTTGGTAGATAAGATGGGAATTCCCATTGGCCTGGGATAAATTCTGCCTAATGCAGACAGTGGAAGATTAGCATCACCATATAGTGGAAAGGTTTTGCTAAAATTTGGTTAGGCATTGGGCCTAACCAATGAATACACTCATAACAAGAACCTGACAATGACACTGTTTACGTCCTCAAAGTTGGCTATCATCAACAGGAACAGAAATAACAAATGCTGGCGAGGATGTGGAGAAAAGGGAATCCTCATACACTGTTGATGGGAATGTAAATTGGCGCAGCCACTGTGGAAAACAGTATAGAGGTTTCTCAAAAACTAAAAACAGAGCTACCATATGACCCAGCAATTCCACTCCTAGGTATATATTCAGAGAAAACTCTAATTCGAAAAGATACAGGCACCCAATGTTCATAGCAGCATTCTTTACAATTGCCAAGATATGAAAGCAACCTAAGTGTCCAGCAACAGATGAATGGATAGAGAAGATACACACACACGCAGATGCGCGCGCACACACACTGGAATACTACTCAGCCATAAAAAAGAATGAAATTTTGCCATTTGCAACAACATGGATGGACTTGGAGGGTATTATGCTAAGTGAAATAGGTCAGACCGAAAAAGACAAATACTGTATGATATCACTTATATGTGAAATCTAAAAAATAAAACAAAACAAAACAAAACAAAAAAAGAAAGGCAGATAACACCAAGTGTTGGAAAAAATGTGGGGAAACAGGAAACCACAAGCACTGCTGGTGGGACAGTGCACTGATAGAGCTGATCTCGGGAGTCATCTGGCAGTTCTAAGTGAAACTGAACATGGCCAGCAAGCCCTCAAATTTCCAAAGACACCCATAAGAGGACATGCTTGAAACTGTTCATCACAGCAAGGGATTGAGGCAGCCTGGGTGTCCATCAGTAGGAAATCAAAAACAACATTTACTGGGTGCGTAAGTGTGAAGTACCGTGTGCCATCCACAAGTAGTGAGACAGATGTATATACAGCAGCGTGAACCAATTCAAAACACAGAGTTGGATGAAAAAAGTAAGAAACAGACATAGATATATACATATATGAGAAAATAAATCTTCAAAGTTGACTGAAGGGCTCTTTTATATGTGTGATTACAGATGTCTATGACAGACACTTTAAAAAAAAAAAATCTTTCTGCCTGCAAAGCGGATGAAATCTTCAAGTCTAGTGGTCAAGTGGATTTAAGCGAGCTAATCTTTGATGTGTAGGTTAAGCCCTTCTGCTGAAACCACTGAACTGATTACTTCCAGTTTGTATGTGCAGTGAGGCAGAGAAATGTAGTCACATAAACCATGGATGTTTGCCTTGGAATAGTTATTGAAGCACCACTTCTACAGTTTTAGGGATGTGTGGACTTGATTGACATGACCCTCCCCACCCTACAGCCCCCAAAGCAGGTAAGTATAAGCTTAAAATAGACTAAAAAGAAGATAACCTGGCTTTCTCCTAAGGGGCATATGAACCACCACAGCAGCAATGATCAACAAAGCCCCGTGATTTCTGTAAACTGCAATCATCTTGCTTTCACGGGGATGGAATGGAGCAATGCAGAGAAGCTGGGACCTACTGGGTACCATTTTTCTTTCTTAAGACCGCAAGTTGGGAGCAATAGGACATAAAAGAAAAGTCCTATGGATTCTTATCAGCTTCTAGTCAGTCCTATGGATTCTTAGCGGCTTCCAGTCAGACAAGGCTTCTGTTACACTATTGTTGCCAGGCCACGGCTGGCAAACAAATCGTACAGGTCAGGTTTGCAGAAGCCAAGAACATCAGAGTGAAGTCTAAAGAGAAAGAGCGGTCAAGGGTTAGAGGCGCATGATGGGGTGGTTCGGAGTCTGTCAAGGCAAGCCAGCAGAAACAAAGGACACACACCAGTCATTGTAAAAACCAGAAAGCAGAAAGCAGAAGTGAGCAAGTCAGCAAGTGTAAGGTGGCCCCAGGGGTGACGGCTGAAGGGATCAGTAGTCCCACTTCCTCCAGTCCTGCCTCACCTCCCCACCCCATGGCAGCAAAGCCTCCAGCAGCACTAGCTTCAGGGCTCCCCCAGGAAGGCATCTATAAACAGGCCAAACAGTGCATAAGGAAGCAGACTAAGCCTTACGTAGAATTCAACGATATCACTTTATTTAAACATACAAAGAAAATTCTAGCACAGTCTCCACCACTCTACTACAGTTATGTGCTATTGATTCTGGTGTGACTGCAAATGAAACTGGCAAGCCTTTGCTGGTTCTGCCATTCCATGGTGCTACTCATGTGCATTGACTACTAACACAAGGATTCCGCTTCTAAAGTTGTACCCCCCAAATCTATTCAATATTTCAGAAAAAGTCACAGCCATAGGTAAGACCTGATTCCAAAACCACAAAATCAACACACATGAAATTGTTAGAATATAACAGTAAACTCTTCTTAAATGATGCAGTACTGAGAGGAAGCTTTAGTCGAAATGTTGGCTTACTATTAACAAGTTGTAAAGTTCTACATAAAACACTAAAAACTCTCGAGAATGCAATCTTATCTTTGGTTCAATTTCAAGGTCTCAAAGCAAAAACTCAGCCCTAAAAATGTTGTCTTAGATTCCTAGTTTAATTTCAATGAACTTTTGATAAGCTCAATGATATGTAAATACTAAATTCAAAATGCACTATAATTAAAAGTAAAATTTTTATATCTGAAGAAAATCTAACATTGTTTAGAGAAAATGCAAGGCAAGCATTTTTAGAAGAATCTGCACCAATATTTCTATCAACACAAAGTTGAAAAAATTTCAAATACCTTTAATGTAATAAAAATATAAATCAATTTAACAAAATCTAAAGTCTAATTCTGAGGACAATGCAGTTCCTCAGAATAATTTAGCAGGTAGATCAGCCAAATAATAGTGTACTGGGGACAATGCTCACATTTCTTACCACTGGGTCTTTAAATTCTAGAAATGAAAACTCAAGATCCCTAAAATGTTTTGGAAGGCAAGTTACAGCGGAAGGAGAAAAAAAAAGAAAGGGGAAAAAAAAACACCACTCACACAGTTCCAGCTCCAAAAAAAAAAAAAAATGGCAGCTAGGCTTTGGTCTTTTCTCTCCCCCTATGTGAACACTGAAAAAAAACCAACAGCAGTAAAAGAAACCCAACTAACTTGGCCCATGACACTATTTTACAGCAGGTATTTTGAATGTGTCTCTCTGTTATCTTCTCGAGGGAGCACATGCACACGCACACACACACACAAACACACAGACACACGGTTACAGTATTTTCCACAGCAGTCCAAGTCTTTGTTCAGCAGTGAAGCACGTTTAGGGTGAAACAAGCTTATGAATTTTCCATAGGAAATCTTAACCCAAAAAAAAAAAAAAAGATTACTGTAAAACCTGTATATTTGATTTTTTACCTTTAGGGTAAAAAGCCAAAATAACAGAGACTTTTGTTAAAGAACATGAAGAAAATTTCTTCTCACTTGCTAAAGATCCATAAAGCAGAATCACATGCAAATCCAATTAAATTCAAGTGCAATGTCACAAACAACAGGTTTAAATATTCTCACTTGTGTCTCTAAAATGACTACACCACTTGTGAAATGTGTGACTTTTTTTAGGAGAAAAAATTCTATACACCTAGGTCCTTTCTCTTTGGGTTTCCTACTTATGATTTACTTTAAACAATGATACTAATTCAACATACATTATTCTCCAAAAGGTGACACTATTATTCAATATTAAGCCTGCCTGATTAATAACTTAAAAGACATTTAGAAGTGGATAAAAATTCACACTTAGCTGGAGAGTTAAACATATGTAACTGCTTAACTGCCAATAGGAAATTCAATTTATTCAGTAACTTTCATTACTTCAAAGAATACACACGAAAACCTTTTCACAGCGAGTTCCTGCCCTGATATAGTTAAATGCAAATTATCTTTTTTCCCTCTTACTCCAGAAAGCTCCTGCATACATAGCTGATACGCCACCTACTGCAAAACCGAGCTGACAGCACAGGCAACGCTGCCAGCATTTCCATTCCATCACCAGGCTGGGGCTGAATAAAGGCGTGTTTGTGTGGTAGTGTTTCTTTTTAAAAAATCTCAACGCCAAGAAGAACAAGCTGAAATAGCATTTTCAAAAATGGAGCGTAAAATAAACAGAAGAGAAAAAGAAAAGGAGTATGAAGGGAAACACAACAGCCTGGAAGATGCTGACCAGGGAAAGAACTGCAAATCCACCCTGATGACCCTCAACGTTGGTGGATACTTATACATTACTCAGAAACAAACACTGACCAAGTACCCAGACACTTTCCTTGAAGGTATAGTAAATGGAAAAATCCTCTGCCCATTTGATGCCGATGGTCATTATTTCATAGACAGGGATGGGCTCCTCTTCAGGCATGTTCTAAACTTCCTACGAAATGGAGAACTTCTACTGCCAGAAGGGTTTCGAGAAAATCAACTTCTCGCACAAGAAGCAGAATTCTTTCAGCTCAAGGGACTGGCGGAGGAAGTGAAGTCCAGGTGGGAAAAAGAACAGCTAACACCCAGGGAGACTACTTTCTTGGAAATAACAGATAACCATGATCGCTCACAAGGACTGAGAATCTTCTGTAATGCTCCTGATTTCATATCAAAAATAAAATCTCGCATTGTTCTGGTGTCCAAAAGCAGGCTGGATGGCTTTCCAGAGGAGTTTTCAATATCGTCAAACATCATTCAATTTAAATACTTCATAAAGTCTGAAAATGGCACTCGACTTGTACTGAAGGAAGACAACACCTTTGTCTGCACCTTGGAAACTCTTAAGTTCGAGGCCATAATGATGGCCTTAAAGTGTGGTTTTAGACTGCTGACCAGCCTGGATTGCTCCAAAGGGTCGATTGTTCACAGCGATGCACTTCATTTTATCAAGTAATTACCTGTGTCACGAACAAAGGCAACAAGCATGCAGCCAGCAAGCTTCGGAAAACCACAGCATCAAAGGCATCCCAAATAACGTGCCCAGCTAGCTCTGTACTCAGAGACCTGCTGCTAATCAATTACTGTGAGCTAACGGTATGTAAATCCTATTGCTAAAGATGTCCTTCTCTAGGGTGTTCCTGTTGATCAGACTCGTACACTTAAAGCGAAAACAGTGATCTTCTACATACTGTAAATAAAGACGGAATGCTTTTGCTATTTGTTTATTTTTCCTTAAGCTGTCTTTCAATCAGAATGTCTTGAGTATTTGCACAATGAACAAGCATGTACAGTATCTATCGTTCTTTCAAGTAAATGGTAATAAAATATTTTAAGGGACTGTAAGATTTTAAATCCTCTCTACTTATGGCAAAAATCTACAAAGAAACTGAACTGGTAAAATTAACCATTGAGAGCAAGACAGATGTGCAGATCTACTAAAACAGAGCTGTGGTGAAACAAAATGAGATTGTAAGAATTAAAGCTATGGATTTAATTTTTAATGGTAGGCACCAAAAGCTTGTTCATAGTTTCTGTATTTCATACTAGAATTACAGCTGAATTGATATATTGCTGCAAATTCCTAGAAAACTGCTTGATGACAATAAAAAAAAAAGAAAGCACTACTAACTTCTTTGCTTGTATTAATAATTATAGTAAAAAGTTAAATGTGTCACTTTTAAAACAAATAGTACCTTTTGACGACCTCACACAAAATTATGCATTGATGTGGTCAACTGGCAGGCTGCAGTAACCCTGGCTGGACTTGCAAATGACAAAAATCAGCCAATTCATTTCTTTGCAGGCTGAGCTCCAACACAGCATGGATAACTTGGTCTCAATACAGTACATGGCATTAGAATAATTAAAGAGTTCATTTTCAGAATCGTCCTATCTATTCATTTTTCAAGCTCAAAAATATTAGATGAGCATCACTAAACATCCTTATGAAAGAACTTTATTCTTTTCAGCACCTCTTTTGATGCTAAACCTCAGACTCAGTGAGTTGTGGTAATTTCTTTGCTTCATACTAAATAATTAGTTATTTTTAGAAATTAAGTTTTATATATGGCTATCTCAATTAAATAATCTAGAAACGTAGCTTTAAACGTGAGTGTATTTTTTTCCTCCCAAAGAACAGCTAAATCATTTATTTCTATGCCACTTATTTTCTTTGGCTTCTAAGAACAAATTACATCTTAAATTCGCTCCTCTAAAATTTAACCATTAAAACTGATAATTAAATCTTAACTTTAATAAACTTCAACAAAATATTTCCGAAAATCTTGACTGAGGTTACATAAGTTAGCATATAAGCCAAAAGTTTGCTTACACATAAAAACTCAGCAAAGCTAATATTCATTCTCAGAACTATAACTGACTTCCCATTACAACATCTGAGGTAATTCAAATGTTGGCTGTACATACTATACTAAAAGAAATATTTAAAAACCTCTTGTACAAAGAAGTCCTTTAAAAAATTCACATTAAAAACAAAAATCTCCACATTAACCACGCAATCTTCTTTTTGTATTACAAGAAAAAAATGTTTCTATTAAAGCATCAAATTCTCTTATGTACTTAAAAATGGCTTAATCAAGATTTAAAAGAACTATGAAAACAGAAAAAAATAATAAAATCTATTTTAGCAGTCACTATAATTGAACTGTTTATATACCTCTCCAGCTTACAAGTTGACTTTTCCTTGGCATTTAGACTTCGTAATGAAGAAAAGGGTAGTGATTTAATGTCAAAGCAAGATTTTCTTTTCACTAACAGGGTTTCATTACAGATAATAAAAATAGCCCTGACATCTCTTTTTACAGGAAATACAAATCTCCTTAGAAGTATTATAAGTGAAGTTTTTGCATCAGTTCACAAAAAGAAAATTTAACTGTTATAACAAAATTATTGATGGAAACCATTACTTAAAGAAATCTGTCACTCGTGTTTTTGTACATCTCAAAAAATCGTGTCTGGAATGCATTTAATTTTTCCTCAAGCTTTTGATAAATCATAATATCCTAAAACAATTTAGGAATCTACAAGGAAATATGGCTAGATTGATAACTCTTGTGTAACTTTTTATAAATGTACCTTTTTAAATTCAAAATTACTTGCACTTGTATTTACATATTCAAGTGCCTAAATATTGTAAGTGTACAGAAAATATCTAGTTTTTAAATTTCACTATTTAAAAAAAAAAAAACTTAGAAATACTTTCCATTCAAAAAATTCAAGAAATCATACAAAATGCCAACTGTAAGTCAGAGTGAAGCTGTCATAACATTTTTGTTTGTAGTCAATGAAGAATTTCTTCCTCATATCTTTTCTCATAAGTAAATATTGCTCCAAAGAATAAATCACAAAGTGACTTGTCATCTTCTTTTTCAGAAGAAAGGTAATAAAAAATAGGTTACTGTACTTGCCATGAGCCAAACATATACACGCCTGTATTTGGAATTACATCACACAGTGATTCTGGCATTGCCCTTAAAATATTAAAAATAAACACACAGCTTATGGTGTACTATATTTCTAAAATGTGTGCAGTGTGCAGAACAAATGAAGGGAAACACTTATGAGACTTTTCAAATGATAGAAAAAAGATGACTACCATCCCAGACTGAAGATCATGATACCAATTAAGCTTGTTCAGTTATTTTTTTTTAAAGAAAATTACTTATATTTCAAGTGCTATTTTTAAGATGATAAAAAGGTATCATTTATTGTTTTATTACATGCCAGGTACCATGCTATGTACATATATTATCTCAATTAATTCTCACGATGACCCTAAGAAAGGTACTATTATTTTTTCCTTCTCACAGATGAAGAAAGAGCCTAAGAGGGCTAAGGAACCTGCTAATAAGATCATACAGTTGTTGAGAGGTAAAGGTGGAACCAACATTTGAAACCCAGCTATACCAGTTCCAGAGCCAGCAGGAACTATGTCTGCTTTTGCAGGCCACTTATCTCTCTAACACCTAGAACCTGGTGTTACAGCTTAAAACAGGCATTCGTGAAGAACATGCTAAATAAAGAATACCAAAATACAGGTTTGCCTCACTTGATAAAAATCTCACAATGCAGGTATTCTTAAAATGTTGAGTAAAACAGCTGAATTTTGGGAAAGCAAATAATATTTTAAATGTCATGTCGTGTCATTTAAAGAACATGAGATGAATCATCTCACAAGAATAAAGAATATCCCAAATTTGTATATTGGCAAATCTAGATTTTCACATATCAGGTTTGCTGAAAAGGGGGGTTACTTTTTATGACTTATACAGTCCACCGAACTGACATATTTTTCCTCATAGGAAAAAAATATGGCACAGTGAAACACACATGGGCTCTGGAGTCAGACTTGGGTTCAAATTCAATTAACTTCCACTAATTTGCTTACATGACCATAAGCAAGACTCTTAACTTCTTTGAACTTCAACATCCTCACAGTAAAATGGAGATAATAATGACTAGTTGATAGAGCATTTATAAGGCTTAAATTCTAAATTACATGTAAAATGCCTCACCCATCACAGACTTCCCATAAGCACTGGTTATTATCTTATCCAGTGTAAAGGTACCTTCATGACATAACCATGAAGAACAGGCACAAAAATGCACATTTACATTAATTAGGCTTTCAACTTAGACATGAACAGAACTTTTGACAAATGTGTGCTTAATACTGTGATGAATACTATAAGATACAAGAATCTACTTTGAATTAAATTGCTCCAGGCAAATGCAGTTTTCAACTTTATTAGTTTAAAAATACATATAATGAGTTTTTCTTGGGACTTTTATCTTCTAGCTTCATGCACAAAATCTACAAGATCAAAATAATCGCTGCAGCTGTTTTATCAGCAATTTAAAATCAGTCAGCAATAATATATGATACCATACTCTTAAAGATACCCCTGTCTAATAAATTATGATCAAATGCCTTAAATTGAAATGATGTCAGTCAAGGTTAAAATCTGAGTATCTGAATCATAATTATCCTTCAAATAAAGCAGAAATGTAATATGGACTATCCAAAACAGCATGCAACTTATAAATTATTTGTATTTAGCTTTTTAATATTTTTTATTTAAGTATAGTTGATTTACAATGTTGTGTTAATTTCTGCTGTACAGCCAAGTGACTCAGTTATACACATATATACATTCTTTTTTATATTCTTTTCCATTATGGTTTATCCCATGATACTGAATATAGTTCCCTGTGCTATACAGTAGGACCTTGTTGTTTATGCATTCTATATGTAATAGTTTGCATCTACTAACTCCAAACTCCCAGTCCCATCCCTTCCCCTCTCCCCCTCCCACTGTATTTAGCTTTGAAATATATAATGGCTACTTCTGTAGCAGACTTATCTTCCTAATCATATTTTGCCTAAGCTAATATTAAAATTAATTTGCTTCTGTGAATAAACACCAAGGGGGTGGGGATAAAGGAAGATGTGCTGGGCAGAGGGAAATATCTAAGATGAAATTTTATTTATTTATTTATTTATTTATTTATTTATTTATTTATTTATTTTTAACATCTTTATTGGAGTATAATTGCTTTACAATGGTGTGTTAGTTTCTGCTTTATAACAAAGTGAATCAGTTATGCATATACATATATCCCCATATCTCTTCCCTCTTGCGTCTCCCTCCCTCCCACCCTCCCTATCCCACCCCTCTAGGTGGTCACAAAGCACCAAGCTGATCTCCCTGTGCTATGCGGCTGCTTCCCACTAGCTAGCTATTTTACGTTTGGTAGTGTATATATGTCCATGCCACTCTCTCACTTTGTCACAGCTTACCCTTCCCCCTCCCCATAACCTCAAGTCCATTCTCTAGTAGGTCTGTATCTTTATTCCCGTCTTGCCCCTAGGTTCTTCATGAACTTTTTTTTTTCCTTAGATTCCATATATATGTGTTAGCATACAGTGTTTTTCCCTTTCTGACTTACTTCACTCTGTATGACAGACTCTAGGTCCATTCACCTCACTACAAATAACTCAATTTCGTTTCTTTTTATGGCTGAGTAATATTCCATTGTATATATGTGCCATATCTTCTTTATCCATTCATAAGATGAAATTTTAAATTTGCCTAATTTATAAAGAGGTGACTGTATTCCTACTTCTTCTCTTTGCAAAGATACACAATAGTTCAAGAGTTTCTATCAAACAAAAGTCACTGATAGAAGTCTTATAAGCTATTATAAATAACTTACATTTAATTAAATCTTTCCAATAATGCAAAAACTATACAATATTAAGCATTCTGTACGTAAAATATGGCAATTCTAAATTTATCTAAATTACTACTTATTTTAGAAAAAATACTGAACTGGATACTAAAGAGTTAGACAATTATACTTCTTTATTATCTGTCTTAAAAAACTGTTCCCTAGCATAAAATATAACACAGTTAACCTAACAGTACAGCAGGTTTTTCCAAACCAAGGATTCCAGAATATTCAGTTACATGTCAAAGCAAGTTTTACTAGTTATTTTTTTTTAAAGATCTAGTTAATTTTGTAAATTTCTTTTTGAAGAAAGGCCCAACTTTTCAAAAGTAATTTTGACTATGGCCTTCTAGAATCTTTAGCACATATTTTTCTACATCATTAAAGTGTAAAATTGGGCAAATTTACCGATTTTTAAAAAAAATTTCACCCTACTGATTTTGCCTCGTTATAAAAGAGATTTATTAACTAATTTTAAAGGTTCTTAAAATTGTTGAATGATACTAACTTTAACCTCAATGGTTGCTTGAGTTTGATAACCTTCTATGACTTAATGTGGTTTTACAAAGGACTACAACATTTAGCATTTACTTCAGGTACCATACCATTTGATGAATTTTTATTTAGATTTATTTTAAAAAAACATTAAAATTAAATATACATGCAGACATCCTAAGAAAACTGCTTTGAGGTTTGCATATCTTTTCTATCCACGTATAGATATTTTTAAAGAAACCACCATGGAAAGAAAAAGGAAAGACGCAGGGCGCGGTGGGGCGTGGGGTGGGAGGGAGGCGCAAGAGGCAGGGGATGTATGTACACGTACAGCTGACTCACTTGGTTCTACAGCAGAAACTAACACAGCATCGTAAAGCAATTATACTCCAATAAAAAAAAAAAAAGAAAAAGGAAAGACTACATACAGCTGTGTGCAGAAATAATTATTAATAAAGTTTGATGATTACTGGAGAGAAACATCAAAAGAATCTAAAAGTCACAGGTGACTGATTTATAAAACAACAAAACCAAAACAATGCAACCACAGGCATTTATGACACATATATGTTTACTTGTTACAACACAGCCAGAAAATAACACATTGGGATTCAATATATAAATATTCAGCTACCTTGAAAACTGGAGGCAGGCTTTAGCAAAATGTTATTTTGGTTCCCAGTTATATATCCCTCCCCTCTTTTTTCTATCTTATCAAAATTTAGATTATTTGGATATAAGGCGGATTGTACTTAATAAGAGGCAAGAAAAGAAGGCTCGACTATAGCTCTATTATAGAACAAAAATCTGTGTATTGTAAAATTCACTACATGATGAATATATAGAAAAATAGCAAAGCTTGATATAAAAATTTGGTAGTTAACAATGAGGTGTTTTAATGAAGCAAGGGTAATAAGCATTAAATAAAATCATTCCCAATCTTCATTCTGTATCACCCTAAGACTTTCCATTTAACTAAAGGATGTAATAAAGACATTTTTAAGTAGAATTAATTCTCTTTATTAAAAAAAAAAAGAATATGTACCAATCAAAGCAAAAAAAGACATATCAACTCCACCAATGTTAAGAACTGCTAATGAAGCAAAAAAAGATGAAACTTCTACAGAGACTAATGGTTTTCCAACAAGGGAACAACCACTACCTACCTAGCTCTTCCCTTCAAAGAAATCATCTATGGTTGTTTCGGTAAGTTTCAGCTATTGTATTATGGTATTATAAAAGATCACTACCCTGAAAAGTATACGAATGGGTGGAAAGGAATAAGAAAAAGTGGGACGTGCTGGTAATCTGACCTTTTAGCAAAAGTCATAAAAATGCCTGGCATTCACTGAGGCATTACGGTTTATCAGTCAGTACTTAGTACTTTATTTGCCTTATCTCCTTTCTAGTAGAGCTACACAGATTGCTAGTTACTTCCCCAACACTCATTCTTCCCTTACTTGTTAGTAACTGAACCCTAATTCCATTGAGGTGGCAACTGTACCCAGATAAAAACCTGTATTTCCTGATATTCTGTGGCTGCAAGGTCAAGTTATCGAGTTCCGACCAACTGAATATAAGCAAAACTGAGAGGGTGTGACTTTTGGATATGGTCCTCTCACAAAGCTGGGTGAGCCTTTCAGCCTTGCCCTCCTGCCTCCATTTTGCTGCTTGGAATGTAGATGTGATGTTTATAACCACAGCAGTCATTCTGGATCACCTTGAGAACGGAAGGCACAAACTAATGATGGCAGACAGTTGGTGATAACCATGGAACCGCCATACCAGACCTGCACTTCTTACCTCGGAACTTCTGTACAAAGAAGAAAAACGCATTAAGTCATTGATACTTTAGATGGAGGTGGGTGGTACTAAAGCCCCCGTTTTACAGATGAGAAAAGAGACCCACAGAGTTAAACAACTTGCCTCAGGCGCACCGCTAGCAAGCAATCTCCAACCACTGTGTAAGACCACTTTCACCCAGGCACCAGGAACTGAGCGGGAGACTCAGCAAAGGACGTGAGCCTTGAAAATGGGCAGGACAACGTTGAAGGGAGGAGGGCATCTCCACTCAGTAGACTATGCCAAAACCTGGCTTAAAATACTGGGAGACGCCAAAGTTAATGAAAAGGGGATCCAGTCAGCCTGGTGAGTTGCTACAGAAAAACCACACTAGAACAGAGAATCCATTGATGAGAAGTGCGGGGCCACAACCACAGAAAGGAAAAGGGGTAACTGATAGGTCTGGGAATGAGTATAACCTGGAGAGAAACCTCTGTGAGCCAGGCAGATTTTTCCTCATTCAGGTACAGATTCATTACTGGATTAAATCCAGAAGAATAGCTACCTGGGAATAACCACCAAACTGATTTCTAAAAATGAACTAAAAATTCTTAATGGGAACATCTAAGAAAAAGTAGAATATCTTTATGCAAATAGGGGGAGAGAAAGGGTGTTTATATATCAGGTAGGCACAGGAACAACTTCACAGATTTCTGAGATATAGTCAACTTTTATACTCCCACCCCTTCCCCTGCTTTGGGGGTGGAGGGGGAGTGTGAGGGTGGAATGGAGAAGAGCATAATCCTCCTGTTTCCCTGCGGTATCAAGCAATTAAAATACTTAGGATGGGGGCTTCCCTGGTGGCGCAGTGGTTGAGAATCTGCCTGCCAATGCAGGGGACACGGGTTCGAGCCCTGGTCTGGGAAGATCCCACATGCCGCAGAGCAGCTAGGCCCGTGAGCCACAATTACTGAGCCTGCGCATCTGGAGCCTGTGCTCCGCAACAAGAGAAGCCGTGACAGTGAGAGGCCCGTGCATCGCAATGAAGAGTGGCCCCCACTTGCCGCAACTGGAGAAAGCCCTCGCACAGAAACGAAGACCCAGCACAGCCATATATAAATAAATAAATAAAAATAAATAATTAAAAAAAAAATACTTAGGATGAAAAAGCATCTTGCACGCTCTGTTTTAGAGTCTTCTGGGAGGGAATGAAGTAAAAAAACTGAGAAAGAGAAACAGTCTGAAAAACTGAACTTGTGGAAGCTGGGAGACAGACATGATCAATTTTTTAGAAACAGTAAGGGATGAATGAACGAAGAGTTACATAAGGAGCTACCTCCAGACACAGAGAGGGGCCCGAGGCTTTAACCAGCAGGGCGGCTGTTTGTTCCCTAAGTAGCTAGTATTATCTTCAATTTTCCAAATTAATAAGCTTGTAGTAAACTACTCAAATAATTAGACATTTTCCCCAAGAACAGGTTAACAGAAGGATCAAGAAAAGCTACTGCTAGCTTTTTTACACTTAAGTTAAAATACTGGAGCACAGATGATAAAGCTCACATACTTTTTTAAATAACCAGATAAAAAGTGACCTAAAGGACACGGATAAGTGAGTTTTTCTGGTTATATAACCCAAATTTGATGATCCCGTAAGAGGCAAAACGTACTCATGCACATATTAACAGATTTATTTTATATTTACTTCTAAATACATACTACTTGTTTTTGTATTGCACAACTTTAAAAGATAAAATACAGTTACTGTTGCTTAAAACCTTATTTTACACAGCCACATGGGAGGCAAATTATTTATAAATCATTAGAAGACTTAAACACAAGAACACAGCGCAAAAGAGTTCATCAGAAAGAAAAAGTATTTTGAAAATTAGTAAACAAATAAATGAAAGATGTCAACTAAGACCAATACAGTTAAATAGACCTGAATGTTGCCTTGCATCTTTTAGCTTCTAGTCACTTATAGTGCATTAAATAACTAAACAGATGAGGACAGACAGAGAAATGTTCTTATTCTAAAACACTCAAGGAAGATGCCCGCTACCCTAGTTCCTACCAGTCTTTTATAAAATTAAATAGAGAAGCACAGGACCAATGTCAGTGCGTGGTCAATCTTTCTGGATTGAACACACACCTAACTAAAGCTGCTAATAATATCTTCTGCTTGGCTTCACATTAATGACAGACTGCTTTTAAATTTTCTTGTAATCTGATACAGGCCAAAGCAATTCATTTTCTTAGACCCATATTTTTAAAACATATTTACACCGGACACTTATTTAAAATTGTCTTTGTAGCCAAAGACCCTTACACCTTTAAGTTTATTGCTCAGCTCTGTTCAAAATCCTGGCCTGCACAATTACAGGCTCATATTATATGTGCATAATAATAATAATAATAGTAATAAAATTAAATTAAAATAAAAATGAATAAAAGGTTAAAATGAGCATTAAATCATGCCAGGCACTCTGCTAAAAACATTGTTATTGCTACATCTAATTTACAAATGGAGAAACTGAAGTCTGGCAAAGAAGTGTGTCAAAGACTTCAGATCTCCTAATGAGAGATTGAGGAGGGTTTTAATTGAGCAGTCAGGTTCTAGAACCCATTCTCAATTACTACCACATACATTCTGGCAACCTACATTCTCCTTCTAGCTTTGAAAAGTAGAAAATTGATTTTTTCCTCCATCTATGAAAAATAGTGTTCATCAAACAACTTAAATCAAACAACGTAAATATGATTCAGAGGTGAGGTGCTTATTAGCTCATCAAAAAAGTGTTTTTAAGAACATTAGAGATGTTTACATATGTAAGTAATTGACACATTTTAAATAGTCTTACAGCTCTTCATTCGAAGATTCTCCCCAAATCTCTCTGGGCCAAGCTTTTTGACTCTGATTTATTGTTTTGAAATAATGACAATGACTTTCCTTAAAACTACTATGAATTGGGATTTCCCTGGTGGCGCAGTGGTTAAGAATCTGCCTGCCAATGCAGGGGACACAGGTTTGATCCCTGGTCCGGGAAGATCCCACATGCTGTGGAGCCACTAATCCCATGCGCCACAACTACTGAGCCTGTACTCTAGAGCCCGAGAGCCACAACTACTGAGCCCGCGTGCCACAACTACTGAAGCCCACACGCCTAGAGCCCGTGCTCCGCAACAAGAGAAGCCACTGCAATGAGAAGCCCGTGCACCGCAACAAAGACCCAACACAGCCAAATATAAAATAAATAAAATAAAGTAAGTTAAAAAAAATAATAATAAAAAAGAATCTGCCTGCCATTGCAGGGGACACGGGTTCGAGCCCTGGTCTGGGAAGATCCCACATGCCACGGAGCAACTAAGCCCGTGCGCCACAACTACTGAGCCTGTGCTCTAGAGCCCACGAGCCACAACTACTGAAGCCTGCGCACCTAGAGCCCATGCTCTGCAACAAGACTAAACGAAAAGTACAAATCTATTTATACAATTAATACTAAGGTTAAATAACAGGAGAATTAGCTGCAGAACAGAATGTTAATCTTTTTTTTTTTTTTAAAGGAATTCCTTTATTTTTATTATTTATTTATTTATTTTTAGCTGCGGTGGGTCTTCGTTTCTGTCCAAGGGCTTTCTCTAGTTGCGGCAAGCGTGGGCCACTCTTCACGGCGGTGCGTGGGCCTCTCACTATTGCGGCCTCTGTTCTTGCGGAGCACAGGCTCCAGACATGCAGGCTCAGTAACTGTGGCTCACGGGCCCAGTTGCTCCGCGGCATGTGGGATCTTCCCAGACCAGGGCTCGAACCCGCGTCCCCTGCATTGGCAAGCAGACTCTCAACCACTGCGCTACCAGGGAAGCCCCAGAATGTTAATCTTAATAAAGTGAAAATACAACCAATGAAACTTGAGAAATTGTGTTTTGAGGAAAATAATTTCCTAATTTTTCATAACAGAGAATCAACAGATTGTCAAAAAATGAAACCTGGAGTTAAAAAAAAAAAAACAACGTAATGACTCCAATCCCTTAACTTCTCTCCCCTCACATCCACACCCCCAACCCCCAACTTTAGAAGGAGCTCTTGGGAACTCATATTTTTTGTGGAAAAGAAGCATTTATCTGACATTCAGCAATTCTTTCTATTATCTTTCTTCTGTTAATTCAAGTAAATTAACTAGCGTTCTTCCTATTCCCTATAATGGTGGTCTAAGTTATTTAGATCAAATCTCACACCAAAAACAACTGTAAAAGCTGAATAAAATTTTGAACGTATTAAAAAGACAACAGGATAATAAGTAATCACCAAGTTCCAAAGATAGGGAAAACAAGACTCTCTGAGGTCATGGGCCAATCCGAAGAACACGAGACCCTTTGTTTAGACAGATGCCCAAGGCAAGTGTGGGGGGACAGAAATCAAAGTCCAGAGCGCGCACAAGGTGGAACGCCTAACAGAAGTTCCTTACTTTAAAAATTAAAATCCCAAAAGACTATACCCACAGGGTGAGAGTAAACAGGATGTGGAAAAGTCCCCTAACATTCTATAATTTAAAATCTGCCCACTCAGACTAATCAGTGAATTCTGCTAAATATTTAAGTTAGAAATAAACCCAGTCTCACATAAGTTCTTCTTGGTATCAAAAAAGGGGGTCACCTCCCCAATTCATTTAATGAAGACAGTATAACCTCAACACACCAAAACCTAACAAGGACATTAGGAGAGAGGAAAATTATGGGTCAATTTTACTCATGAACATAAATGTAAAAATCTTAAACAAAAGATAAGCAAACTGAATCTAGCAATATTTAAAAGTGTTATAAATCAAAGCTGAGCTGGGCTTATTCTAAGAATAGATGTTTGATTAGCAATTTAAAAAAATCAACATAATTTTCCACATTAATAAGATAAACCTTGTAATCATCTCAATAGATACAGAAAAGGTATTTGATAAAATTCATCATCCATTCATTGACACGCTTAGCAAACTAGGAAGAGAAGGGAATTTCCTTAATCCGATGAGGACTAACTACCAAAAACAGCAAACTAACTAAAAGTTACAGCAAACAAAGATGAAATGTTAAACAGAAAGTGACCTCATCACTTCCCCAACTAGTAAAACAGAGCAAGAGAAAGAAATAACAGGTATAAAATTTGGAAAGAAAGATACAAAACTGTGATTATATTCACAGATCTTATAATTATGTAGTTATAAAATTTTTAAAAAGTCTATAGATAAATGAGTAGAATGTATAAAGGCAGTTTGGCAAGGTTGTTGGATATAAGATCAATGTTAAAATTCAACTGTATTTCTATATGCCAGCAACAAAGAGAGGATAATCTTTTTAAAGATACTTTATACAGCAGTGTCAAAAATATCAAATATACAGGAATTATAATTAAAATATATAAGAAATCTACAGAGAAAACTATAAACATTACTGAGAACAATTAAAGAAGACTCCATAAATGTAAATATATTGCAAGAGTCAATAAAAGATGTTAAATTTTCCTAAGCTGCTATAGAGAGTCAAGACACCCCCCGCCCCAGCCAAACCCAGTCAAATGCTTTGTGGAAAATTTCAAGATGATTCTAATTTATATAGAAATAGAAAGGGGCCAAGAATAACCAAGAAACTCCTGAAGAAGAACAAGGTGGGAGGGCTTGCTGTCCTGGATATCAAGAATTATTAAGCTAGAAGAGGAAAGAAAGTGTGGTATTGCACAAGAATAAATGAATTGACTAACAGAACAGATAGGAAGTCTAAAAACAGACCTGTGCTTCAATAGATACTTAAGGCAAAGATGGCACTGCATAACAGTGAGAAAAAGATGGTTTTTAAAACCATCTTATGGTGATATTCATCCATAAGGAGGAAAAATAAAATTTGACCCCTATCTCACACCATACAGAAAAAACAATTCCAGGTAGACTGTAGATCTAAATGTGAAAGACGAAACAAAAGAGCTTCTGGAAAATGACAGGAGAATACCTTTATGATCTTGGAAACTGAAAGATTTCTTAAATGGGTCACAAAAAGCACAAACCGTTAAAAGAAAAGACTAATAAATTGGACTGCACTAAAGACAATAAATTCTGTTTATCAAAAGATACCTTTAAGAGAGTGAAAAGGCAAATCACAAAAAAAAAGACATTTGTAATCCATGTAACTATGGGCTATACCCAGAATATATAAAGAATTACAACTCAAAAAGAAAAAGTCAATGCAATAAAAAATAGACAAGAGATCTGAACAAGCATTTCACAAAACAGGAAATCCAAATGGACAATAAATATATGACAGGGGTTCAACTTCATTAGAAATCAGGGAAATATCAAATCAAACCACAAAGACAAGTCACTACACATCACGATACCAGTTAACATTAAAAAAAAAAAAAGGACAATACCATTGGAGAGGAATTGAAACAAAAAGAACTCACATACACTGCTGATGGGACTATAAACTGGTGTAACTTCTTTGGAAAACAGTTTGGCATTATCAGCTAGAAGTGAACATAAACTCTGTGACCAAAGTCCACACTTAGGAACATACCTTTAAAATTTCATGTACCAGGGCACAAGTATAAACATGTGACAGCAGCACTGTTAATAAGTCACAAATATCCAGCAACAGTAAAAATGGATAAACTGAGTTAAATACACACTGTGGAATACAGCAAAGAAAATGAATAAACTGATGCTATATATAACATGGATTAGTGTTAGAAAACAACGTTCAGTGAAAAAGCCATGCCAAAAAATAGTGCGTACTCTGTGATTCTATTTAACATTCAAACACAGGCAACATAAAATATATTGCAGAGGGATGAAGGCTTAAATGCCAAAATTATGGGAAAAAAGTGATTATCATAAATGTCAATGATAATGGCTACCTCTTTGGAGGAAGGAATGAGCTATGACAGAGGAAAGATATCCATGTTCTATTTCAACTGCTTATGTTAATGCATTTTTTCTGTATGTTAGTGTTCATATTTTAAAATGTTTTTTGGGACTTCCCTGGTGGCTCAGGGGTTAAGAAACCGCCTGCCAATGCAGGGGACACAGGTTCAATCCCTGGTCCAGGAAGACCCCACATGCCGCGGAGCAACTAAGCCTGCGTGCCACAACTACTGAGGCCACGCGCCACAACTACTGAAGCCCGTGTGCTCTAGGGCCCGTATGCCGCAACTACTAAGCCCGCGTACTGCAGCTACTGAAGCCCACGCGCCTAGAGCCCGTGTTCCGCAACAAGAGAAGCCACCACAATGAGAAACCCACGCACCACAACGAAGAGTAGCCCCCACTCGCTGCAACTAGAGAAAGCCCGCGCACAGCAACGAAGACCCAACGCAGCCAAAAATAAATTTAAAAATTTTTTAAAATATTTTTAAAATTATCTATATTGTTATTTTAAAAAATAGCCGCTCTGAAAAACAGTTTGGCAGTTTCTCACAGAATTTAACATGCATTACCATATGACCCAGCAAATGCCTTCTCGGGCTTAAATAAAAACTTACGTTCCCCCCAAAGTCTATACACAAATGTTCGTGGCAGCTTTATTTGTAATAGCAAAAGACTGGAAACAACCCAGATATCCTTCAAAGAATGACTAGACAAACCGTGATACATCCATACTATGGAATATTCAGTGATAGAAAGGAATAAATTATTGAGACATGCAAAACCTTGGATGAATTTCCAGGAAATTTATGCAAAGTGAAGAGAGCATTTATATAACGTTTATTTACATAACATTTATGATACTTTTTAAGCGATAAAATTATAGAAATGGGGAACAGATCAGTTGTTGCCAGGGGTTGACGACGGGGCTGGGGTAAGCAGGGGTTGGGGAGTGGGAGGAAGGTGGCATGGTCACAGAGGGTAACACAAGGGATCTCTGTGGGGATGGAACTCTATGTATATTCATTATGGCAGTGGCTACATAAAACTACACATGTGATAAAACTGCATGGAACTAGACACACGCAAATAAGTACAAGTAAGACGGGGGACAGCTATCTGAGTAAGATCAAAGGATGTCAATATCAAAGTCAGTGGACTGTACTTACAGTTTGGCAATATATTACCATTGGGGGAAACTGCATAAAGAGTACACAGGATCTCTGTATTAGTTTTTACAACAACATGTGAATCTACAACTATCTCAAATTAAAAGTTTAATTAGGGCTTCCCTGGTGGCGCAGTGGTTGAGAATCTGCCTGCCAATGCAGGGGACACGGGTTCGAGCCCTGGTCTGGGAAGATCCCACATGCCACGGAGCAGCTGGGCCCGTGAACCACAACTACTGAGCCTGCGCGTCTGGAGCCTGTGCCCCGTAGCGGAAGGGGCCGCGATAGTGAAAGGCCTGCGCACCGCGATGAAGAGTGGTCCCCGCACCGCGATGAAGAGTGGCCCCCGCTTGCCGCAACTAGAGAAAGCCCTCGCACGAACCGAAGACCCAACACAGCCAAAAGTAAATAAATAAATAAATAAAGTAGCTATAACATGGGTTGAGGGACTTGCCTGCTTAGTAATGAGCTATATCCACCAAGAAAGTCATCTGTTCATGCTTAGAATATCATGTAAAAAAAAAAAAAAAAGTTTAATTAAAGTAATTTCAAAAACAGAACAAACACAATTTCTCTCTACCTTTCTTTCTGTCTCTGTGTATCTTTATGATGTACGGTTGGAATGATGTTCACCAAATGATAATTACAATACTTATTTCTTGATGGTGTAACTCTGGGTGATTTGAATGTTCCTATACTGTTATAATATTTTTTATAACAGGCATCTGTTTTTAGAAAAATAACAAGTCATTACTTATGTTTTTTTAATTAAAAAAAATTATTTATTTATTTATTTATTTATTTATTTTTGGCTGTGTTGGGTCTTCGTTTCTGCGTGAGGGCTCTCTCCAGTTGCAGCAAGCGGGGGCCACTCTTCATCGCGGTGCGCGGGCCTCTCACTATCATGGCCTCTCTTGCTGCAGAGCACGGGCTCCAGACGCGCAGGCTCAGTTAATTATGGCTCACGGGTCTAGTTGCTCCACGGCATGTGGGATCCTCCCAGACCAGGGCCCGAACCCGTGTCCCCTGCGTTGGCAGGCAGACTCTCAACCACTGCGCCACCAGGGAAGCCCCTACTTATGTTTTTAAAAGGCAATACATTATGAAACTTATGCTCTTAAAATTGTAAGACACTATTAAAAAATTAAGAAGAACTAAATTAATGAAAAGACATCTATGTTCATGGATTGTAAGACAATATTGTTAAGATGACAATACTCTCTAAATTGATCCACAGATTCAACACAATCCCTCCCAAAATCTCAGTTGGTATTTTTGCAGAAATTAAGAAACTGATCCTAAAATTCACAGGAAAATTCAAGGACCCAGAATAGCCAAACAATCATGAAAAATAAAATGAAGCTGGAGAACTCTCAACTTCACAGTTTCTTCACAATTTCTAAATTTACTACAAAACTATAGTAATCAAGACTGTGGTACTGGCATAAGGATAGACATATAGAGCTATGCAACAGAATTGAGAGTCTGTAAAAACATTTCTGATTTTCCACAATGGTGCCAAGACAATTCGATGGGGAAAAGATAGTCTTTTCAAAAAATAGTGCTTGGACAACTGGAGATCCACATGCAAGAAATGAAGTTGGACTCTCACTTCATACCAAATACAAAATTAACTCAAAGCAGACCATAACCGAAATGTAAGAGATAAGAGTATAAAACTCTTAGAACAAAGCATAGGAGTAATTCTTTATGACCCTGAGTTAGGCAAAGCCTTCTTAAATATGACACCAAAAACAAAAGCAACAAAAAGGAAAAACAGACAAATTGGATTTCCTCAAAATTAAAAGTTTTGTGCTTTAAAGAATACCATCAAGAAAGTGAAAAGAGAACCTACAGAATGCGAGAAAATGTTTGTAAATCATATAACTGATAATAATACACATGTATACAGCTCTTACAACTTAATAACAAGAGACAATCAAGTTTAAATATGGGCAAAGGATGTGAATAGAAATTTCTCCAAAAAAAAAACCAAGAAAACAAACAAAAAAAAACCCCAAACAAAAAACAAATGGCCAACATACACATGAAAAGATATTTACATCATTAGCTATCAGGGAAATGCAAATCAAACCCACAATGAGACCACTTCACACTCACTAAGATGACTATAATCAAAATGACAGACAGGACTTCCCTGGTGGTCCAGTGGTTAAGACTCCGTGCTTCCACCCCAGGGGGCACGGTTTGACCCCTGGTTGGGGAAGTTCCACATGCTGCACTGTGCAGCCAAAAAAAAACAAAAAACAAAAAACAGATAGACAATAACAAGTGTTGATGAGGATGTGGAGAAATCAGAATGTTCATATACTGCTGGTGGGATGAAAAATAGTACAGTTGCTGTGGAAAACAGTCAAGCAGTTCTTCAAAAGGTTTAACATAAAGTTACCATACGATCCAGCACTTTACTTCTAGGTATATACTCAAGAGAAATGAAAACATAAGTTCACAAAAAACTTGTACACAAATGCTCACAGCGGCACTATTCATTACAGCTCAGAAGTGGAAACAATCCAAACATCCATCAATTGATGAATGGATAAGTAAAATATGGAATATCCATACAATAGAGTATTATTCAGCAATAAAAAGGAATGAAGTACTGATTAATGCTAAAACATGGATGAACCTTTGAAGCATTATGCTAAGTGAAAAATGCCAGTTACAAAAGACCAAATATTATATGATTCCATTTACATGAACTACCCAGAATAGATACATCTATAGAGACAGAAAGTAGATTAGTGGTTGCCTATGTGATGGGGGTTTGGGGTGAAAATAACAAGTGACTGCTAACAGGTATGGGGTTTCTTCTTGCAGTGATAAAAATGTTCTAAGTTCGATTGTGGTGTTGGGTGCACATCTCTGCAAATATACTAAAAAGCACTGAATTGTACATTCTAAGTGGGTAAATTGTTACTAAGTGAATTATATATCAATAAAGCTGTTCTATTTAAAAAGGCAATCTAATGCAAATACTTTTTCATTTACAAGACCACTAAATGACATCACGTTTACTTATAGACGAAATAGGGAATTATGAAAAATTCAGAAATTCAATACAATGTTTAAGCAGAAAACAGACAAGTTTTCATTTTGGAGCTATTTATTATTTTATTTTATTTTAAATAGGAGGGATAAGAGCAATCCTTAAAGAAGGAGTAGGATCTAAGGACCAAACTAACATATGCACAGAAAAGGTGATAAACCTGTAATTTGCTTTGAAGTAATCTAGCAGTGGATAAGGGAGGTAGGAAAGGGAGATAAAAAATGTAACAGGACTGGCTGTTGTAAATTTTTGAAGCTAAGAAATAAGCATATTGAGACTCATTTATTACTCTCTCTACTATGTTTGAAATTTTCCATTAAAAATTAAAAAGTATTTTTCTAAAAATAAATCAATAATTATATTATATTCTAATATAACATGTCATAATTTACTTCACCAGCTATTTGTTTTTGGACATCAGCTCTGTCCAATTCCATTACTAGTAAGAATGCTGGATAAACAGTCCCCAAGTCACTTAATGCAGACTTAGTTGGACCACACACCTTGGGAGAGAAGGGAAGATCAAAGGAAGCAATACAGGATACAATTAAGGTGCACATTTTTCGCTTTTGCTCCACCCTCTACCTGGTACTGACAGATATCCAATTACCCCATGGTTAGCTCTGGAGGTTTTGAGATAGACTCTTATGATGATAATACATTAATCATCTCAGAAAAATAAATAAATAAAATTAAAAGTATAACCTTAAGCACCAAACTTCCAAAGAATTACTTAAAATATTACAGGGACTTCCCTGGTGGCGGAGTGGTTAAGAATCCGCCTGCCAATGCAGGGGACACAGGTTCGACCCCCTGGTCCAGGAAGATCCCACATGCCACAGAGCAACTAAGCCCGTGCGCCACAACTACTGAGCCCACACATTGCGACTACTGAAGCCTGCGTGCCTAGAGCCCATGCTCTGCAACAAGAGAAGCCACTGCAATGAGAAGCCCGTGCAACTCAACGAAGTCTAGCCCCCGCTCACCTCAACTAGAGAAAGCCCGCGCGCAGCAACGAAGACCCAATGCAGCCAATAAATAAATAAATAAATAACATTATAAAATCAGTTTTACAATGATATCTATGGTTCTGCAGAAATGGTACAAATGGTTTTCAAATAAATCTGATTTCCTAAACAGCTTAGACAGCACTATAGTATCCTCCACAATAAGGCAGAGTGTTTTAAAATGGAAATTCTTACCAACTTATATCAAATATGTATCATCTGATTAGATCTAAAGCAGATTCAATGTGTTTCTTACTATTTATAAAACATCACTATACCCACCTAACGATCTGCATAGTCAATTAGACAATATATCAACCAAGACAACTAAAAACTGGCTCCAGGAACTTCCCTGGTGGTCCAGTGGCTAAGACTCCATGCTCCCAACACAGGGGTCCTGGGTTCCATTCCTGGTCAGGGAACTAGATCCCACATGCCACAACTAAGAGTTCTCATGCCGCAACTAAAAAAGGTCCTGAATGCCACAACTAAAAGATCCCCGCATGTCGCAGCTAAGACCCAGAGCAGCCATAAATAAATAAATATATAAATTTTTAATAAATAAATAAATAAATAAACAAACAAACAAATAAATAAAAACTGGCTCCAAATAAGGGCTAATGATTAACATAACTGAAAAGGATCTTAAACAGAATTATAAACACTAGCAAAGCTAATTCTTTTCACTGAAGGGTAATGGCACGAAACAAATGATCATAAAATGTGAAATCCTTCACAAAAGTATTCAAAGCAAATTAAATTTTAGAATGACAAATATTCAAGTGCTACAGTATGAGAAGTACTGTGCATTGTCTGAATAAAAGTAATGAGAGATAATACTGAAAAAGTCACCATTGGTGAAAGAGGCACTTAAAGAAAGATAATAGTTGTCTTTTGAAAAACACTATACCCCCAAATGATCAAAACGTTCCTCATTCTTCAGTATGAGCAATAAGAAGATGAAATAGAAATGCATATAAAGTATTTATAGCTGCATGACAATTAACTTCAAAATGATACTGAGTCTCTCATGAGAAAATGATAGCCCCAAAAAGACTGAGCCCCTTTGGAATTACATGTCTGACAAATTCCAGGCATTAAATATCACGTCTGTTTTCCCCTCCTTTCTTCAAACCTTTATTCTAGTAGCACCGCTCAGTCTGAGATGCTCTGCACCACAGCCCCTCCCTACCTCCTGGACCGTGAGGATGCGACCAATCTTTAACGCTCCCAAAGCATTTTCACCAAGATGCACACACTTCCAGGAGCTACCATTTCCGTTTAGCAAAGTAGGGGAAAGCAGTCATCATCAGAGCTCGACTCACTCTCTGATGTGTATGCACATCTGGTCCCAAGTCTCCTCACTCCACGCCTCATCCTTTACACTCGCAAAGTTCCAAACCCATCCTGCTCTCACACCTCTGCACACGCTGTTTCCGAAGGCAACAGGCGTGTTTTGCTTGCTCAAGTAGAACCCCAACTAATACTTCAGGTCTTAACTCAAGCTAGGTTCTCAGCGAAGCTTCTCTCACTCATCCAGGATAATCTGCTGCGTCTTCTCCCTTGCTCCCAGTAAACCGCCTCCCCTACCACCCCCCATTTCAGTAGCGAACTCTTTGAGGACAAGAACTGTGTGTCTTTCCAAAACATTTCATTCTCAGGGCTTTGGTATAACAATCTCATAGTAGGTGGTCAAATTGTATCTCCTTAACCCACCTTGAGTTACTTATTTTTCCTGTCAGAATTCTTGAGGGTCATGGGATAGTACTGCAGAAGTATTTTGTAAAAGCACTGTACAAATGATGGGTTTTTATAGGCTGTACTTATCTTTTAGACAGTGAATCACAGTGCTTTTCATCCTAAATTATAGTTGGGAAATATAAACACCCTGTTAGTCTCTACTGTCGAATTTCTTAATTCCCTAACCAAATAAACTAAACGATTCCATCCCTAAGATGGATCTGACAACCTTCAGGAATATTAAGAGTCCCACTCCAGGAATATTTTCTTTTAATTTCCCCTAGGGACTTCTCTGGTGGCGCAGTGGTTAAGACTCCGTGCTCCCAATGCAGGGGGTCTGGGTTCGATCCCTGGTCAGGGAACTAGATCCCACATGCATGCCGCAACTAAGAGTTCACATGCCGCAACTAAGACCCAGGGCAACCAAAATAAATAAATTAAATAAATAAATAAAGTTTAATATCCCCTAACCTCAGATATAAAGGAAAATTTATAGTGTTTATAATTTGCCTCAGAGGTGCAAAATGAATAGTCAGGCAGGACCCCCCAAATCACTTAAACCTGTTTCTTTCAAAGTTTTGTCTGGACTCCTAAAGCAAAAACTACAGAGCACATTATCATTCTGTCCTGTGTCCACAGAGATACAACTTGGCTTTTTACTCATCTCTTCACTTCTTTCCTATTCTTTCAGTGGCAGGAAGGACATGGATACAGAATAAGAAAACTGGCCTCTAGTTCAATTTCTCAAAGGCATTCAAAACAATTTTGCTACCTCAAAAAAAGACTAAAAAAAAAAAAGAGAGAGACTGGACTAAAATTAGGCAGTCTCAAATTGGGGCAGGTAAAAGAGTTACGTAAAACAACTGAGTAGTTAATAAGGAATAATGGTTACTATCCTGGCCCTCTGGAGAAGAAATGTCCCGTCTAAAAATCTCAGTATTCACTAAAAACAGAACAAAAAGCTAGCCAAATAAAATACACCTGAAGGCTGGACTCAGTTTCTTACACCAGCACTATTTTAGTAGCCATAACACACATAAATTTGTGAGTTATGTTCGTGAGTTCCTTGCTGAACCTGATAATCTTTAAGCACTTCCTCTTCTACCTTTGAAATTTAACTCAAAAAAAAAAAAAAAAAAAAAAAAAAAGGACCATGAGAGCCATGTTTTCCAAATTAAAGATATTATGGCTGGGAGATAGTTTCAACAGGCCAGAGTTTGCTGGTCCCTATTTTACTCTAATAATGAACCAGTATCTTTGAATGCCTTGTCCTAAAACATCTTTGGCCTAGTACTAAAACTCTACCTTCAGTCTATGACTTTTTATTCTCCCAATATACTCTTTTTTTAAAAAATCGAATTGTATATTTTATTTATTTATTTTTAATTAATTAATTAATTAATTTTTATTTTTGGCTGTTTTGGGTCTTCGTTGCTGTGCGCTGGCTTTCTTTAGTTGCGGTGAGCAGGGGCCACTCTTCGTTGCAGTGTGGGGGCCTCTCACTGTGGTTGTTTCTCTTGTTGCCGAGCACGGGCTCTTGGCGTGCGGGCTTCAGTAGCTGTGGCACACGGGCTCAGTAGTTATGGCTCGCGGGCTCTAGAGCGCAGGCTCAGCAGTTGTGGCGCACGGGCTCAGCTGCTCTGCGGCATGTGGGATCTTCCCGGACGAGGGCTCGAACCCGTGCCCCCTGCATTGGCAGGCGGACTCTTAACCACTGTACCACCAGGAAAGTCCTATACTCTCCTTTTAACTGTGAAGCAAAGCCACCATCCTTGAATGTCAGAATTACAATACCTTTATTGGTAAAATAAGGTCTCTTCCAACCAATATCCCAATACCACCACAACCCCACACACGCGTGCACACACAACTCCTATTCAGAAATGGTCTGGTTCATAAGGCGTCTCCCTCTCCACTAATAATGTGAGAAGAATACCATTTAAGTAGCACTCCTTCTAATTCTATAAATTCAGCCAATATGATTCCATTGGTTGAAGTATATACTATTCTCCAATGATGCATAAACTATGGGACAGACATAATCTTGTGCTGCAGAGTCATTCTCAGGTTCCCGATCAAATGTCATAATATCGTAACCCACAGGGTGAGCTTCTGGAGAAATCCAATCAAGACAAAAATAGTAAACTGTAACTCTACAGTTACTGTACTCCACAGTTAGGGTGGGCCATAATGCCACACGACTGGTGTCCTTTGGTCATAAAGAGACACACCAGTGGTGCATGTTCACAGAGGGATGACCATGTGAAGAGGCAGCAAGGTGGCAGCCACCTGCACGCCAAGGAGAGAGGCCTCAGAAGAAATCAAACCTGCCAGCACCTTAATCTTGGACTTCTAGCCTCCAGAACTGTGAGAACATAAACTTGTTGTGTAAGCCACTCAGTCTGTGATATTTTGTTACGACAGCCCTAGCAAACTAATACAATGTGATTTAATACCTGTGATTAAAAATTTCTGAACAAACTAAAAGATGTGGTTGCTGGATTTTTTGAAAAATGTGTTTTCTCCCTGTGCTTTGCTTTCTTTGTTAATAAAATTTGTACTGAAATATAACCTATGTTTAATAAAAGTATACAAATCATAAGTTTCCAGCTTTGATGACTTTTCACAAAGTGAATACATTCATGTAACCGCCACTCAGATCAAAATAGAAAACACTGGTAGCTGTGCTTTCTGAATTCATGGATTCAAAACTGAATTTTCCATACTAATCGCTTACATATCTTGAGTAACTTTGTTTCCTTCCTGATATAGATGGTTTTTTATCTTTCAAGCATAAGTCTTATTGGACACAACCAGTATTGTTTAGAAATATTGCAATATCAGAAACATTAAACTTCTTAAGGACTAACATGTTAAAAAGAAACCAACCAGAGTCATGGTTCCATCATTTTATCTATCTATCTATCTATCTATCTATCTATCTATCTATCTATCTTTTCTTCTTTTTTTTAACAGGAAGAGACTGTGGTTATCTTTGTGAGACACACAGTCTGCTAAACTTATCACATAGGCTCCAATTAGTTTTTCTTTCTCCCACTTAACATCTTTTAATATTTTTTTCCGACAAGACTTCACAGCAAGTAAAGGCTTTTGTGGAAAGTGAATGTCAGTTAAAGCAGTGATGCAGTTAATTTATTTGAATTACTTTTCATGAATTTTATAGTCTTGAAATGAAATTGTTTCCAACAAGTGATAGTTTTTTCAGCTAATGAGGTACCGTGTATTATTTTCCCCTTGCAACTGTCTTCCTGAGTAAATTATATTCTAATGGAAAAGTTCTATGGTTTTGAAGTAGTTATTTCAAAAAGCTGGAGAATACAGAGAAACTGCATAAATGAAAAACTAGATGCTGAAATCCAAAAAAGATCAGAGGCAGTCTCTAAGAGAACTTTATTGGAATCATAACCACAGTTCATGGAGGAATTGGAGAAGTCCAGATGAAGAGAAGGGCAGGGATGAAAAAAGACAGGATTACCCTGGGGGGCTGAGGGGAGATGGTGGTAAAAGCCCAGTGAAGGCAAGAGCAGCGTGCTCAGTCATCCTGGTGGGAGCAGAGGCAGGCGCAAAAGACAGTGGTCAGTCAGATCGGGAACAGGCAGTTGACGGGGACAGGAGCAGAAACAGGCAGTGATTTGAGGCGGTGACACAGCGATGAAGAAAACTGGTGTGTCCTAAAATTACATCTCGACTTCTTTTTTTTTTTCTTTTTTTTCGACTTCCTATTTAAAATCTTCCTGAACCTCAGTCTCAGGATATTTGGGTCTATGAAAGTCTGCTTTACGTGTGGTATCCCCAGGAAACACAGTAGGGTTTAAAATCTCTTGGACGCACAGAACCTCCAAGAGAGAAGGCTGAGGACCAAAGAACACATCAGAACTCTCACAGAAATACTAGTATAAGTACATACAGTCAGCTGTGAAGTATGACATTAATTTAATAAGGATTATAATACCACATTTGGTCCATGAGTTTTTAAAAATGGGGTGTGTGCCAGGGAATTCCCTGGCGGTCCAGTGGTTCGGAGTCTGCGCTTTCACTGCCGAGGGCGTGGGTTCAACCCCTGGTCGAGGAACTAATATCCCGCAAGCCACATGGCACGGTCAACAAAAAGGGGGGGTAGGGTGCCAAGGTAATCCCTATAAAGACATCATTTTCACTTTCTGAATACAGGTAGAGCGATAGTTTACTATCTCTACCTTGGTTTGTTTTCCTCCAGAAGCTGACTGAGACAAGGTTTTAAAGTTCAGGTCGTTTTATTTGTAAGGTGATCCCAGGAAACACTGGAAGAGGATTGGGGAAAAGAGACAGGAAGAAGAAAGAAGTCAATAAAGAGCTGAAGTCTAGGAAACGGGTACCAGTTGCATGCCACTGTGGACAACTGCAGCAGTTCTTCTGCTGCAGAACTCTGCAAGACAGTGCAGGACGCGTGCCCCGGGTCACCCCACCTGAGGGTTAAGGGAGCTGGGTATTTACCCACCAACTCCTGTCAGATATTGGTTGAGGGCCGCTCCCAGAGTGAGGGTTAATACCCTGACATTTCTGACCCGCCCTCCAGGCCAGCAGAGGAGCTGGCAACAGAGAAAGCTCTCAGGCAGAGATATAGATACAGGGATTTAGAAGTTGGCCAGTGTGCACAGAAACGGCAAGGGCTGAGGGACTCTGGGAGGGCACTGATAGCATCTGGGGCATGTAGGTCACAGTTCCTAAACCAGGGGAATCTGTCCCTAACTTGGGAATGTAAGAAACATCACCCTTCACCTAGAAGATGCAGAAAAACGACTGAGAACTGCTCTAAATCAATACACCTTTCCCTTTGCTAAACAGTAGAGGTGCTCTTCTCAAGAAATTGTTTAGCTATGATACATAACAAGTTACAAAGAAAAAATCTGCCAAATCCTCATAGTTATTAAGTTCTGCATAGTTATATAAAAGAAACCAAAGCTGTAAACAACCCTGGGTGGTGTGTTTTTTTTCTCTATGAGCAGAGAAGGCCACAACTTCCAACCATAAAATATTCTCCAGAAAGGCTCTTTTAGAGAAGAGAAAAAAATGTAAAAACAGTATGTCTGTAGAGTTTTCCCCCTTCTTCTTTTGGAATAGCTAATGATACAATATAAGCAAGAAACTGAGGACTGATACACATACACATGGTTCTTACAATAAACTAAAAAACAGACTTCAGGTGAATTTCTTTTCAAACACAGTCTTTCAGAGTACGCTGGCTCTCCATCAGTGTTTCACCTCTGGCCAGGCCACAGCTGTCTATGTCTAACAGTTGGTAAGAACATGTAAGAATAAGGCTTTATTTAAGAACTTAAAAATGTTTATTAAGTCATTGTGCATTAAAGACATATAATTGACCTACCTTTCAAGAGGTTTATTTTAAACTTAAACTCAACTTAGATGAGATCGGTTTCTCTAGTCTTCTTGATCAATTTCTTGAATTTTCCAAAAAACTGATATTCTAAATTGAGGTCTGTACACAAATTGTATATGTCCCTATTGTTTATATTGAGATATACTAGTACATTCCCTACTCATAGTAACTATATTGAATTAAATAACATTTTTTAGTCCATTCATCATATAAATTCTAACACAGCTTCTATTTTATTGTTAACTTTTATTTTAAAAGTCCTCTATGCCTTTAGAGTTTAGTCATATTGCGCTGACAAGATTTTCTTCTTTCTAAATGTATCTATTTGTTAACTTTAACTTTATGCAATCTGAAAATAATCCATGACATTCGGTAAACACAGTTTAAGTATTTCCCTCTCCAACAGTGTTACAGATTTGACATCAGTGCCTTGGTACAGCTCTAAAAATGACTTCCTATTCTGTCACTTCTTTGCCAGCCAAATTCCTGAAACAGTTCTGCAGAAAGATTGCTTCATGCCTTCACAGTAATACAAATGACTTGATGAATTGTATTTTCTCCAGTGGTGCCTTCGTAAGTGGACATTGTAAGCTGTTAAATTGCAAACCACTGTGATTTCAGATAAAGTTGAACCATAAATCAGAAAATAGAACGTAAAGAGGAAAAAAAATCAAGAAACACTGGAGTCTGAGCATTAAATAGTTTCCACTGACTACATCTATGATGATATTTTGGAATTAATGTTCATTTTTTTAGGTTCTTTTTTTAGGTACCATAATGGTACTGTGGTTATGTATTTTTTAAAAAGGAATCCTTATGGAGACATGTACTAAGAATTTAAAGATGGAATGATATGCTGTGTGAGATAAAATAACCTTGTGAGGTACAAAGGGCAGTGGCTGGGGTATAGCTGAAGCAAGACTGACCAAATGTTGATCCTCTGAAGTTGGATGACAGGCACATGGAGTTTCACTATACTATTTCTCTACTTTTGTATATGCTTAAAATTTTTTCCACAATGAAAAGTTAAGCTGCAGGCCAGAAGGGAGTAGCATGATATATTTAAAGTGATGAAAGGGAAAAACCTTTCATCACTTTAATTCTCTACCCAGCAAGCCTCTCATTCAGATTTGACGGAGAAATCAAAAGCTTTACAGTCAAGCAAAAGCTAAGACAATTCAGCACCATCAAACCAGCTTTACAACAAATGCTAAAGGGACTTCTGTAGGTGGGAAACACAAGAGGTGAGAACAAAAGAGTAAGGGAAGAAAAAAGACCTACAAAAACAAACCCAAAACAATTAAGAAAATTGCAATAGGAACATATATATCGCTAATTACCTTAAATGTAAACGGATTAAATGCTCCAACCAAAAGTTAAGCTGTCTCAAGAGCAGTCTCCTAAAAGCACAGAAATTTCTTCTGATACAACAAAAGGAAGAAAAAAGGCAGAAGGAGGAGGGGAAGGGGAAGAACAGGAGGAGAAGAACAAAAACCAACTACTGGGGAGGTGAACAGGTTCTGGTCACTCCTGTTGGGTCCGTCAAAAAAAAAAAAAAAAGGCATTTTTATTTTATAACTTTAATCTGATCCGTAGTTATACCAAATAGCTTGTCCACTAAAAATAACAGCTTCTCTTACACTAGACAAGGGCTTCTTATCCTTGGCACTACTGACATTTGGGCTGGGTAATTCTGTGTTGCAAGGGGCTGTCCCTGTGCACAGCAGGATGTTTGGTGGCATCCCCAATCACCAGATGCCAGGAACATGCAGCCAGTGTGACAGTCAAAAACGTCTCTGGATGCTGCCAAAGCAGCCCCCAGGTGGAAACCACGGCACTAGATAATACATAAACACAAATACACATCTGGAAAGAGGCAGGTTAAAAACATATTGATAATCTGCAGACAGACAATGATCAGACAGGTTATTTTTGTTTCTGCAGGGCAAACCCAGTAGGGAATTTATGAAGGAATTGAGGTTTAGAGTAAGTGAAGCTATATATCATTTTGATAAAATCACAGTGATAGGCCTTAGAGAGGCTTAGGAGACAAAATGCAGCATGGCAATGAGGGGTGCAAATATATATGAAAAAAGCAAAATACCTTTTTACAAAAGTAATTTGTTCTTTATCACTGACAGCACGTTAAAAAAGCTGGGTGGGGACAGTACACAGGGTTTATTATATTATTCTACTTCAGTGTATGTTTGAAATGTTCCAAAATAAAAAGTTAATTTTTTTCCATTCCATTTCTCTCTTTCTTTTTTTTTAATGCTGCCAATTACTCACAAAATTGATTTTGCACCTACACTCTGAAAACCACTAGAATGATGATTAAGGGCACAGGTCTACAAGCTGTATGTTGGTCAAATTATATCCTATGTAAACCCCATTTCTCTCTTCAATAAAATGACAATAGTGCCTACCTCATAGGCTTGTTGTGTGAAATAAATAATTCCTATAAAGTGCTTAACACAGTGAACAAAATAAGTGCTCAATAGGTTACCCATTTCTGTTTAGCTATCACTGCCTTAATGACAAGACATAAACCTTAGTAAAAAGTTCCTTCAACTTTTCTAAACCAAATAGTTATGAGAATATAAAATGAGGCACTCTGTGTCACAGCAAATGTAATCAAGAATATAGTCCAACTATAATTCAAAGATACATGCACCCCTATGTTCACAAAAGCACTATTCACAATAGCTAAGACATGGAGACAACCTAAATGTCCATCAACAGATGAAGGGATAAAGATGACGTGGTACATATATACAATGGAATACTACTCACCATAAAAAAGAATGAAATAATGCCATTTGCAGCAACATGGCTGGACTTAGAGATTATCACAGTAAGTGAAGTTGGTCAGAGAAAGACAAATATCATATGATATTACTTATATGTGGAATCTAAAAATATGATACAAATGAACTTATTTACAAAACAGAAAGAGACTCAGAGACATAGAAAATAAATTTATGATTACCAAAAGGGAAAGGGGGTGAGGGAAAGACGTATTGGGAGTTTGGGGTTAGCAGATGCAAATCATTATATATAGAATTGATAAACAACAAGGTCCTACAGTATAGCACAGGGATATTCAAACTACTGTATAGCACAGGGATATTCAATATCCTGTGATAAACCATAATGGAAAAGAATTTTGAAAGGAATGTATATATATATATGTATAACTGAATCACTTTGCTGTACAGCAGAAATTAACGCAACATTGTAAATCAACTATACTTCAATAAAAAAAAATCTCAGAGTCCCACTGCAATGGCAACTAGTAATATGCAGATTGTGATAATTTATGCAACAGTATAATTCATGTAAAAGCAGTGATAAGAAAAAAATTCAAAAAAGAAAACAGCTGTAGTTTGAAAGCTATAAAGCACACACAGATACACATAAAGCTTAATTCAAACCAACTGACTCTCAACAAACAGGGGAAATGCACCAAGCATTATTATAATGTGTCCAGTGGTTAACCAAGTGTCACATCACATATCACTGAACTAATCTGATTAGCAAAGAGAAAGTAAAAGAATCATCTGTGCTAAAATAAAAATATAATGAGCAAGAAATAAAGTAGGGAACAAAGGAATTTAATATTCAATTTTGAACCTCAAGTGTCCTAAGAAAAAGACTTAACTTTGAAGGAAGAAAATCTATCCTTTTGTCACTAACAAGCCATCTCACTTAAAAACATGCTAAAGAGTACCTTTAGAGTATTAGTAATTCTTAGGAGAGAATAAAGGAAAACAAACTATTTCAACACATATTTGCTTTAACAAGCCCATGTGCTATGTGCTCAGTCCTACACTAGACACTCTGGAGATAAGCATGAGCCACAGTCCCCTGCCCATAAGGTTTAATTCCGGGACAAAATGAGTAATACAAACCTTACTGCCACACAAGTCCAGATGAAGGAAGAATCAACAAAGGCTACAGCCATAAGGGCAGAATGGTTATGACTGTAAAAGGCAAACAAATCCCTGGCAGAGGAAAACAAGGGGAAAAGGAGAGGCAGCAGTGTCAGGAAGCTATTGTGAGAGAGAAGGGATTCCAGCAGATTGGACTAGAAGAGGGTAGAGAGGACGGGTGAAGTTTTCAGAGGATTTTGGATTAAGTGGTATCGAGAAATGTGTATGTGTGATGTCTACTATAGGAATGACCAAGTGGGCAACGGACTGAATGAGAGTTAGAGGAGGCTAAGAACTATCATGGCCAAGAGAACAGAAGAATGATGTTATCACTGACACAAATATGGATACATAGAGAATAAAGGAATGCAGAAGTCAATCTGATTTCGTATCTTCTGAGTTTCAGGTGATAAGACATCCAAGTGGATTGTCTGTTAAGACAACTAAAGATGGGATGAACATCAGATGAGAAACTAGACCTTTGTCACTGCTGCCACGCTGGTCCAAGTCTCTGTCATCTCTCCCCGGATTACTGCAATAGCCTCTAGCTTCTACCCTTGTCCTCATGGTCTCTTCTCAACTGGCCAGAGAGGGCCTTCAAAATGTAAGTCAGAGTATATCACTACACTGCTCAAAACCACCCAGTGGCTCCCCATTTCACTCAGTAAAATCCAAAACCCTTATAATGGTTCACAAATCCCTTCATGATCTGCCACCACCAACCTCCTTCCTCTCCAGCCTAATGGCCTCTTTCCCCTGCCTGTCAATTCTGCCCACACTGACCTCCATGCTTCTCCTAGACCATTCCAGGCTTGCTCCCACCTTAGGGCAAATGTGTTCCCTCTGCCTTGAAAACTCCTAGCTGGATAACTAACTCCACAAGGTTATCCTTTGCCTCTTTCAAGATTTAGTTCAAATCCCACCTTCTCAATGAGCCCACATCTGACCACACTATTTAAAATTTCGAGCCCCACCCTCAACCTAGTACTCCTGATCCCACTTCCTGCTTTTTTCCCAGAGAACTTACCACCTTCTAGGCTGCAATATAATTTACTTATTATGTTTACTATTTGTTGCTGTCTCCTCTTACTAAAATGTAAGCACCATGAAAGCTGAGATTTTGCTCACTGAAGTATCGCAGGCCTAAGTAAAAGAGGGCTTGCAAAAACTAGGTACAAATACCAATTTTTTGAATTAACGAGCTGCTAAAAAGGGGTCAAAGATAATGAAAACTGGGGCTTCCCTGGTGGCGCAGTGGTTAAGAATCCGCCTGCCAATGCAGGGGACACGGGTTCGAGCCCTGGTCCGGGAAGATCCCACATGCCGCGGAGCAACGAAGCCCGTGTGCCACAACTACTGAGCCTGTGCTATAGAGCCCGCGAGCCACAACTACTGAGCCCGCGTGCCACAACTACTGAGTCTGCAAGCCACAACTACTGAAGCCCGCGCGCCTAGAGCCCGTGCTCCACAACGAGAAGCCACTGCAATGAGAAGACCATGCACCGCGACGAAGAGTAGCCCCCGCTCGCCGCAACTAGAGAAAGCCCGCATGCAGCAACGAAGACCCAACGCAGCCAAAAGTAAATAAATAAAATAATTTAAAAAAAAAAGATAATGAAAACTTAAGAGCAAAAAAGTCACCCTGTCTCTATCAGCTCTAAGCCTGCCCATTTCTTCCAATACTTTCTAACTCAGTAATGGTCTCACCATTCAACCAGATTCTCAAGTCAAAAAAGCTTGGAAACCATCCTAGACTTCTCACTCTTCCAGTCCCTGCCCAGTCAATTCATCACCAAAAGCTGTCAAATTTCCTCTAATATCTCTAGAACAGGAGCCCTCTTTTCCACTGCCACTGTACCAGTACAAAGATTTTCATCTCTAAACTAGACTATGAAATCCACAACTGAGCTTTTTTGCTTTGATCTAACCAGGACCATTGAACGGATTTTAGATGATGACAGAGTATGACAGGTAGCAGAAAGCTAAGTGAAGAATAGGATACTTGAAGGTGAGAGAAATAAATTTTATCTTCACTTTCTTCCCTCCTATTGATGTGCATTTATTCATATATTTGAGGTCCAGCTCAAATATTTTCTCCACTTTTGAAGCCTCTCCCAGTTCCTTCAGGCAAAGTACATATTCTTTTTTGTACATAACTCTAACAGAGCACTTTCTGTAGCAATTATTTTTTCACATATCAGATGCCCAACTGGACAGGAGTCTAGTCTTATTCTAGCATAGAGCCTAGCATCAAAAATATCTGTTGGGGCTTCCCTGGTGGCGCAATGGTTGAGAATCTGCCTGCCAATGCAGGGGACACGGGTTTGAGCCCTGGTCTGGGAAGATCCCACATGCCGCAGAGCAACTGGGCCCATGAGCCACAATTACTGAGCCTGCGCGTCTGGAGCCTGTGCTCCGCAACAAGAGAGGCCACGACAGTGAGAGGCCTGTGCACCGTGATGAAGAGTGGCCCCCGCTTGCCACAACTAGAGAAAGCCCTCACGTAGAAACGAAGACCCAACACAGCCATAAATAAATAAAAAATAAATAAAAAAAAAAAACCCAAAAACATGCACTCTATGCATTGAAGATTCCTTTAAAAAAAAAAAAAAAAAATCTGTTGGGGCTTCCCTGGTGGCGCAGTGGTTGAGAATCTGCCTGCCAATGCAGGGGACACGGGTTCGAGCCCTGGTCTGGGAGGATCCCATGTGCCGCGGAGCAACTAGGCCCGTGAGCCACAACTACTGAGCCTGTGCGTCTGGAGCCTGTGCTCCCCAGCAAGAGAGGCCGCGATAGGGAGAGGCCCGTGCACCGTGATGAAGAGTGGCCCCCGCTTGCCACATCTAGAGAAGGTCCTCACACAGAAATGAAGACCCCAACACAGCCAAAAATAAATAAATAAACAAATGTGGGGTTTAAAAAATAAAAATAAAAAAAAAATCTGTTGAACAACTTTTAGTCTAGAATTGGCAATTGTAAAATGAAAACATAAGTTTGAGCAAAGGTAGTGGTACAAAGGACAAAAGAAACAGAAGTTATCTGGCTACCAGAAAATAGTAGATAAAAATACTAAACTGAAGACCCAAGGAAAAAAAAAATAAAGGCCAAACACATGAGGCTTTTCCATGTAGATGAGGGTAGAGAGATAAACTAATAGAGATCCCCATGGAAATATTTAATAGAGAAAATAGATTATCTGGATTTCACGGAGAAATCTGGAGGTGGAAGAAGGGCTAATCCAAATGGCCCTTAAAAATGAAACCCATTCTCTGAGATAGGAATGCGCAACTAGAAACAAATGAATTATGTTCATCAAATGCTCATAAAATGCAGATTGTTTTAATTAAGGAGAAAGCATTGTAAAACATACCATCAGGCCCCTCTAACCCCATCACGCCAAAGACACTCAAATATGTAGAATTCAACCATTAGAAAAACTGGCTCAAAAGAGGTCTCTCAAAAACCAACAAAAGTATGTTAACTGAGAAAATAAAGCTATTAAAATTAAACTCAACACGCTGAACTTAAGTGAAGGTCTAATCTTTTCTCATAAAATTCTGTTTTATAGACCTGGGCACTAGTAAAAAGAAATAAAGAGCCCAGAAAAGCAATTTTTTTAATAAAAAGGTACAGTTCTATGCTTGAGAGAAAAATGGAAAAATATTCAGGATAATGTCCGCCTCCATGTATATTTCAATGTAAAATAAATGGCTTGCTCACTGTTAAATGACTCAGTTACTTACACTTTGGCAGGTTCATGACAAACCAAGCTAATACTAGAGTGGTGGCTCTTTAGCTTTTTTGGGTCCCAGATCCCTCTGAGAGCCCAGTGAAAGCTAGGGTCCTGTCCTGCAGAAAGACGTGCAGATATACACACTTAGCTAGCATTTTAAACATGTCACAGCAGTCACAGAGCTCCTGTTGTCTATTTATGACTTCCTAGAGAGCCAAGGAACCCAGTTGTAGAACTGATACCTTAATGAGTAGAAATAGCAAATGACGCAAGGCTCAGAAAAGGAAATGAACTGTTAACAATTCTAGAGCTTTTTTCTTGGTCCTCCAGGCAATCAAAAACACTGAACATAAAAATCTCTTCTGGTTGAATTTTATCAAGTGATATACACCCAGATATAGGTAAAATGCATGCACACACCTTAAAATATATTTGAAACCTAGAGAGTTTAAAAGTAAAATCTAATATTAATAATAGTAATAACAGCTAATAGTTACAGAGCATGTACTATGTACCAAGTATTATTCAAAGTGTTTTAAATATATTCATATTTATACACTAATGTAAATAACTATTATCTGTATTTCATAAATAAGGAAATTAAGGCACAAAAAGGTGCAAAGAGAGTTAAGGAACAATGACATGAAACAGAAATGACTGAGATTAGGCAGCAAAGACCTCCCTTATAGTGTGCACCATCTAATAGCAACTGAGACCTGCACTTGTATTACAGTTCTACAAAGCAAGAACATATTGTACAAACTCCAGAAGAAGGATGACAATCTTGATCTTTTTCCATATTCCTGGCAAGATAATCCTTATAATACCATGTTCACTTTGGAGTACACTGTAACCAGAAATGTGAATACAAAATGTTCAAAAAGATCACAATGCTAACTAAAGGATTTACGAGATTAAAAACGAAAGATTAATTTTGAGGATAACAAACCTTAGCTTTCTAAACCACTGTCTTCTGTATACGTACCAGCAATGAATCATGCTTTGGAAAAATTAGCAACTTGATAAGAGGTAAAAAATCTGAAATAGGGTACCTTTTTCTACCAAGGCAGTTCAAGTTTCCCTACCTCAAACTTTTTTCCAGACTGCTTCCTTTTTATCATCTTGGTGCCAACACCTCTTCCACTCCAGGGACAACCACAAAAGTAGAGAAAACCTCACAGGTTCAATAGGTCTTATTAAATCCCATCAGTTGCAAGACTAATTCAGATCCCTTGGATGTGCCTATCCTATGCCCTGCACAATGTAGCATACAATAAATATTTGTTGAATGGTTGAATCTTCTCCAGGAGAAAATGCATACGTTTAACATTTTCTACTTCCCATAATACTACACTACAAATTATTATGGCAACAGAATAATGTAATAAAACAAATCTTTTACCTTTCCATTTTTTAAATTTTACATCCCGGGGGAAAAAAAAAGACTAATTTTTTTGACATCAATTTATGCAGCTATTGGCAATCCAAGACACCACAAAAAATTTATCTGAGTACAGGTGACGCCTGAACAAACATGGGTTTGAACTGCACAGGTCTACTTACATGTGGATTTTTCTCAGTGGTAAATACTACAGTACTACACAATCTACAGTTGTTAAATTTGAGCACACAGAACCACAGATATGGAGGAACCTTGGATACAGAGAGCCCACTGTAAATTACGTGCACATTTTCAACCCTGTGAGGGTTGGTGCCCTTAACCTTCCCATTTTCCAAGGATCAACTGTATACTCTATTTAAACAATAATGGTCTTAACATATTATAATTTCTTACAGCTTTCTTTTTTTTTTTTAACATCTTATCAGAGTATAATTGCTTTACAATGGTGTGTTAGTTTCTGCTTTATAACAAAGTGAATCAGCTATACATATACATATATCCCCATATCTCCTCCCTCTTGCGTCTCCCTCCCACCCTCCCTATCCCACCCCTCTAAGTGGTCACAAAGCACCGAGCTGATCTCCCTGGGCTATGCGGCTGCTTCCCACTAGCTATCTATTTTACATTTGGTAGTGTATATAAGTCCATGCCACTCTCTCACTTCGTCCCAGCTTATCCTTCCCCCTCCCTGTGTCCTCAATCTCACAGCTTTCTTTGTAATATTTAATGAAAATACAACAAAACCATGGATGTTTTTCTTTTATACAACCAATAAACTTTCTGAATCAGGTAAGAGAAATTAGTTCTGTTAAAGTGAGGTGGCCTGCTGCTTTACTAGTAATATTCTAAATTCAGTGAAGGTTAAAAACCAAGAAACAATGAAAATAAACATATACTCTTACATATGCCACAAAAAAAGTTCCCTTTATATTTAATTCACAAACTGAAACACCTGCTCTGATTTACTGAACTGTTAAAACATCTGAGAGCAAACACACAAAATTAAAAACTATACAGTTTCTTAGAAGTTGATACCAATTAAAAGAAATTAATCCCTATGCATTAAAAAGTATAGAAAGCATACAAGAGCCAAAATATTCCCTTTATTTTGACTAATATTCCCTAATATTAAGCAGTATTTTTTAAAATACAACTTATAGTTACTGAATATTAATTTACCAAAACAGGCAAGGCTGACCTTATCTTGGCAAAACTCATAATACTGTTTCCTCAACATCCTAGAAGACAGCTTGATGAACCACACTCTTCCATCTGCTTTGTTCTATTTCTTCATGCCCCAAATGGAAATTAAACCCTTCCAGTAACAGCCAAAATTTCATCAATCACAGGAAAGTACTTAGAGCAGAGAAGTAGTATGATATGAATAAGAGGTAGAAAGAACAATAGGTGGAACAGTCCTGGTAATGACCTTAGAGTATGTGCTGAGAGAGAAAATCTACACAACATGTACAGGAATTGCATTTAAATAATTCTATTCCCACTTACCTGATGAGCTCTCAGTAAACACCGTTAATGTCTGTCCTCCAACACTTTGCAAGACAAATGGATGTTCTCTAGGAGCACTGACTGAAGCTGGTTTTCCGCCAATATCATGAATATTTGCAAGATCCTCATTCAAAGTAAATGACACCTAGTAGACACATTAACCAGAGCTTATTACAATAGACTTTTGTATTCAAAGTATCTGTACAGAAATTCTAACTATAAATCAAATACGTTTTTTAATGTGAATCTTTTCCAGTCATTTTATTAAGCATTTTTAAAAAACTTTATCAAAAAATCTTTAATAATGAGTCATAATAAGAGAATCTATCTCCATTTGTCAGAATAATGGGGCTAATCTACCATTATATAGACAGCTTTCAAATGTTTTCTCTGGCCTATGGCTGAAAAACTTCTATTTATAAAATAGAAATAAGTTTTTTTTCCTAAGGTGTCTGAGGTCAAGGAAGAAACCATGTTTTGTTATATTTATACCGCTAAATAAATTAGATAAGTATTAGGTGGATGGATGGATGGATAGATTGACAGATAGATAGACAGAGAGATAGACAGACAGATCTATGCATCCATTCATCCATTCACCCATCCTTCTAGATCTAGCCATCCATTCATCCATTCATCCATCCATCTCCTAGCAAAATGCCTGGCACACAGAAGGAAAACAGTATTTGCTGAATGACTGAACATTTTAAAAGTATTAAGAAAGCGACTGTACTTGAAGCAGGGGGAAGTGAGCTATTTACTCAGGAAGCTTAAACACTCCCATAAGCAGAGGATGTCTTTCTTTTTAGATCCAGTAACTGTCTGAGTACACGGTGCTGTTTTATTTTTGAATATTTCAACAAATACAACTAAATATTCATAGGGATAACTCAATATTGAGGTTTAGAATAAGAAGACACAGTAGGTGTTCTTTCAAAATGATTTTTACCATATCTCCCCAAATTTTACATCAAACGGATTTATAAACTTAAAATACTGATCTCTTAACCACGTAGAAAGATTATGAAGTATTATTTAAATATCTCTCTACTATGCGACAGGTACCGCAAATTATGTCCTGGACTTAATGGGTCAAAATCGAAAGCCTTCAAAAATCCAAATCAAATGCATTTGCCACACTGAAATAATGTTTAATGTGTTACTGAAACAATACTAATTTTCATAGTACCAAGAGAGGGGATAGTTAGGTCCAAGTAGAAAAATGCTAAGCATGAACAACTCAAAAGGAGCCTGTTCATTCACACAAGAGCGGCATTTTATACTAGTATGTGCTCCTCACCAGCCACCAGTTTGAGGTGGAGTTTTCCAGAATGTAAACACTACCCTCTCTTTACTATTACTAATGCACAGTAAAATAATCTAATGTTTTAAATAAAATTTCCATAGAAATAATCTTACCTCGGTCCTTCCTTGATTTCTGAAAGAGAGGAAAGAAAAAAATTTCAATGATTTAATTTCATATTTTTTTCAAATGTAAGCTAAGAACTAAAAGAAATAATGCTGGGCTTCCCTGGTGGCACAGTGGTTGGGAGTCTACCTGCTAATGCAGGGGACACGGGTTCGAGCCCTGGTCTGGGGGGATCCCACATGCCTCGGAGCAACTAGGCCCGTGAGCCACAGCTACTGAGCCTGCGCGTCTGGAGCCTGTGCTCCGCAACAAGAGAGGCCACGATGGTGAGAGGCCCGTGCACCGCGATGAGGAGCGGCCCCCACTTGCCGCAACTAGAGAAAGCCCTCACAAGAAAACTAAGAGACCCAACACAGCCAACAATAAATAAATAAATAAATAAGTAAAGTAGCTATTAAAAAAAAAAAAAAAAGAATATGTGTCAGTATTAATAAAAATGTCCTTTAAAAAAAAAACAAGAAATAATGCTACTTCATATTTACATAAAAATATTACATTTACAGAGATTAACTAATATTTATCCTTGGCTCTCCTAAACTATTCTATTTGTAATCCTATAGGAAAAACAAATACACATTAATCCCACATGAGTATTTTAGATATTATGAGTTTGTGTCTCTTAACACCATTACAACCTGACCTAATAATATTTTATCCAAATAGTGATCTTATTACAATTCTTATTTTAATTTCTGAGTATTTTAATTTATTATTTATTTATTATTTTTGGCTGCGTTGGGTCTTCGTTGCTGCACGCAGGCTTTCTCTAGTTGCGGCGAGCCGGGGGGGGCTACTCTTTGTTGCAGTGTGCGGGCTTCTCATTGTGGTGGCTTCTCTTGTTGCGGAGCACAGCTCTAGGCGCGCAGGCTTCAGTAGTTGTGGCACACGAGCTCAGCAGTTGTGGCTCGTGGGCTCTAAAGCGCAGGCTCAGTAGTTGTGGCACAGGGGCTTAGCTGCTCCACGGCATGTGGGATCTTCCTGGACCAGGGCTCGAACCCGAGTCCCCTGCATTCGCAGGCGGATTCTTAACCACTGCGCCACCAGGGTAGCCCTCTGAGTATTTTTAGCATTCAGCAGCATGTGAATGGCATATTTAATACCAGATATATAGAACTTCAACAAATTTTATTATTTATTTTATCTAGCTGAAGAAGTTTCACTTACCTAACAAAACCTTAAAGATCAAAAATTATTTTTAAATTACAAGCAATTTTCTCTGCTATAAAAATAATATATGCCCATGTAGAAATAATTTTATTACAGACAAGCCAAAAGTTTTAAATTAGCCAAGATTCTACTGTTAACGTCTTCTACTGTTATCTACAGTAAATATCCTTCCATACGATTTTTTATTTATTTGAATTACGTTTTTTAGTTTTTCTTTTTCTTTTTTTTTTTTACAAATATGGGATCAATGTACACCCTAATAATAGCCTAATTAAAAAAAAAAAACATGTATTAAATACCTGCAAACTACTGAGTGGAAGGCCCCTATCCCCAGCCAGCAGAAGATATAAAAGCTAAATCCATAACTATAGAGCGAGATATATTTTAATTTTAGTTAAGAGAGCCACAATGTGCTAGGATTAGGCAGGAGGACACCATTTCTTCCATTTTAAGAGTTAAAGACTGGCTCAACAAGAGGCAGCTTTTGAGCTATTGTATCAAAAGTAAATAGCTGGGACTTCCCTGGTGGTGCAGTGGTTAAGAATCTGCCCGCCAATGCAGGGAACACGGGTTCGAGCCCTGGTCCGGGAAGATCCCACATGCCGCGGAGCAACTAAGCCCGTGAGCCACAACTACTGAAGCCCACGTGCCTGGAGCCCATGCACCACAACAAGAGAAACCACTGCAATGAGAGGCCCAAGCATCACAACGAAGAGTAGCCCCCGCTCACCGCAACTAGAGAAAGCCCACGCCCAGCAACAAAGACCCAATGCAGCCAAAAATAAATAAATAAATTTATAAAAAAAAAAAAAAAGTAAATAGCTAAGTGGGACTTTCCTGGCGGTCGAGTGGTTAAGACTCTGCACTTCCACTGCAGAGGGCGCAGGTTTGATCCCAGGTCGGGGGAACTAAGATTCTGCATGCTGCGTGACAGGGCCAAAAAAAGAAAAGTAAATTGCTAAGCAAAGCCAGGAAAATGTGATCAGATTTGGCTGGGAGGGAAAGTACAAAATAAAGAATAGTAGGAGATGAACCGTAAAGGAGAAATGGGGCCAGACCATATAAGATCTTGAATATCACAGCACAGAGCATGGATTTCACTCTTTAGGCAATGGAGAGCTACAGGCATTGTTTGAACAAAAGTATACCAAGTACAAAGACATGTTCCAAGAAACTGACATCAGAAAATATACACAGAATGGATATGAAGACCAGATAGAAAACTACTATTTCTCTATAACACCCGGCCGAGTTCCAACCTGTCTTCCTTCAGTGGTTCAGTCATTCACTGTCTGTGACAAGTGCATGGTATAGTATGAGTATAGGTCTTTATCCTCAAGAAGGTCCCAGTCTAATGAAAAAAAGACAGCTCCAATCCATGAACAACTACAAACAGGACAGTAACTTCAAGACAGAGGTACAACAAACTGTCATGGAAATGTAGATAGGAAAGCTAGGAAAAGATGAACTGAGTGGGGGATGAGATCGACAACAAGCGGCCATTCCAGGCTAAGAGAAGAATCCAACTAAACACCAGAAATGAGAAAGTATCCAGCATATTCTTTCTAGCATCAGTGAACGGGAGGCTGGAGTCAAGTGGTAAAGAGCCTTTTAGGCCAGACCAAGGATTCCAGATTCTTACAGAGATTTGTTTACTGTAGGAATTCCCAGTCTTTCATACATTAAAATACAATGTCAATCTTCTTTTTGTTGGGGAAGTACCTAGAACAGAGGTGAAAAAATTAAGATTTCACATAAAAATAATGAATTTCCAGCTTCTCTTACAAGACCGGAAGATCTGGCAACAATGTGCTCCCAATTCAGCATGACAACAATCCCCTCAACGTGCATAGACAGTCAGGCACTGAATTCACTACAGTCCCTTCCCTATCTCTCCAGAACTTTCCTTCTAGAGGAATTTAATTTAGCTACCCTAAGACAGAGGCACTGTAGGCAAAGCAGAGGTAAGGACACAGAAGGCACTGACGTAATGTTTACTGAATTGAACTGAGGCTAATGCAGAAACGCATATAAAAAGTAATGAAGGCCTGAAGCAGACAGCTGTAGAATGCAAGGAGTGAGTGGCAAAACTGATAGAAGAGGAAATGACTGAAAGTGGGCAGCAAAGGAAAAAGGACGGGTTAAAGATCACGCTGCCATTTCCCGTCAGTGACTAGAAATCACCCAGATGCAATTAGGGAACACAGGAGGGGAGGTCAACTTCCTTTTCATAGACAGTTGACCCTTGAACAATGCAGGGGTTAGGGTGGACGACACCCTCTATGTTCATGGTTCCACGTCCATGGATTCAACTAACAGCACATCGTGGGGTACTGCAGCATATACTGACTGAAAAAAACCCATGTAATCAGTGGACCTGTGCAGTTCAAACTCTTATTGTTCAAGGGACAACTGTATATATTATAATAGCATCTTAGTTGGAATGATAAGAGGTTGATCAACTCTGGATGAGTTAATTTTCTAGAATAAATATTAACCCTTGAAAACTTAAAATTTATTTTAAAAGGATTATGTATTGCCTTGTCTTGGTGTATGAATGTATGAAGTATACATGACCTTTCGTCATTCTACATTACAACTAAAATATACCCTTTCCATGATGATCTGTGGTCAAAGTTATAAGCATCCACTATTGTAAAACACAGTAATGTCTTCAGAAATGGATGAAGTAAACACCTGGCCCACCCTTTCACTGAAAGTCTCATAATGTTTCTTGTTACTCAGAGTCTGTTTCTCAGTACTCCACAGATACTTCTTTAGACTCCAGCCTCATTCCTCTTGTCTTTTTTAAAAAAACTAACGTCTTTCCTTTTTCTTATACTTTTAAAATACATCTTAGATTTGACACCAATGGGGCCAGACTTTTCACTAATCACTGATAACCAATAAATCACCTGCTTCTTCAGGATAAGAAAACCAACCAAGGGGGATTAACCAAGATGGCGGAGTAGAAGGACGTGCTCTCACTCCCTCTTGCGAGAGCACCAGAATCACAACTGGCTGCTGGACAATCATTGACAGGAAGACCCTGGACTTCACCAAGGAGGATACCCCACGTCCAAGGACAGAGGAGAAGCCACAGTGAGACGGTAGGAGGGGCGCAATCAGAGTAAAATCAAATCCCATAACTGCTGGGTGGGTGGCTCAAAGACTGGCGAACACTTATACCACAGAAGTCCACCCACTGGAGTGAAGGTTCTGAGCCCCACGTCAGGCTTCCCAACCTGGGGGTCCGGCTACGGGAGGAGGAATTCCTAGAGAATCAGACTTTGAAGCCTAGTGGGAATTGATTGCAGGACTTTGACAGGACTGGGGGAAACAGAGACCCCACTCTTGGAGGGCACACACAAAGTAATGTGTGCATCGGGACCCAGGGGAAGGAGCAGTGACCCTGGGGGAGACTGAACCAGACCTACCTGCTGGTGTTGGGGGGTCCCCTGCAGAGGCGAGTGGTGGCTCTGTTTCACCGTGGGGATAAGGACACTGGCAGCAGAGGTTCTGGGAAGTTCTCCTTGGCGTGAGCCCTCCCAGAGTCTGCCATTAACCCCACCAAAGAGCACGGGTAGGCTCCAGTGTTGGGTTGCCTCAGGCAAAACAACCAACAGGGAGGGAACCCAGCCCCACCCATCAACAGTCAAGTGGATTAAGGTTTTACTGAGCTCTGACCGCCACAGCAACAGGGAGGGAACCCAGCCCCACCCATCAACAGTCAAGTGGATTAAGGTTTTACTGAGCTCTGACCGCCACAGCAACAGTCAGCTCTACCCACCATCAGAGCCTCCCATCAAGCCTCTTAGATAGCCTCAACCACCAGAGGGCAGGCAACAGAAGCAAGAAAAACTATAATCCTGCAGCCTGTGGACCAAAAACCACAGTTACAGAAAGATAGAGAAGATGAAAAGGCAGAGGGCTATGTACCAGATGAAGGAACAAGAAAAAACCCCAGAAAAACAACTAAATGAAGTGGAGATAGGCAACCTTCCAGAAAAAGAATTCAGAATAATGATAGTGAAGATGATCCAGGACCTCGGAATAAGAATGGAGGCAAAGATTGAGAAGATGCACGAAATGATTAACAAAGACCTAGAAGAATTAAAGAACAAACAAACAGAGATGACCAATACAATAACTGAAATGAAAACTACACTAGAAGGAATCAATAGCAGAATAACTGAGGCAGAAGAACGGATAAGTGACCTGGAAGACAGAATGGTGGAATTCACTGCTGCGGAACAGACTAAAGAAAAAAGAATGAAAAGAAATGAAGACAGCCTAAGAGACCTCTGGGACAACATTAAACGCAACAACATTCACATTATAGGGGTCCCAGAAGGAGAAGAGAGAGAGAAAGGACCAGAGAAAATATTTGAAGAGATTATAGTCGAAAACTTCCCTAACATGGGAAAGGAAATAGCCACCCAAGTCCAGGAAGCGCAGAGAGTCCCATACAGAATAAACCCAAGGAGAAACACGCCGAGACACATAGTAATCAAACTGGCAAAAGTTAAAGACAAAGAAAAATTATTGAAAGCAGCAAGGGAAAAATGACAAATAACATACAAGGGAACTCCCATAAGGTTAACAGCTGATTTCTCAGCAGAAACTCTGCAAGCCAGAAGGGAGTGGCATGATATACTTAAAGTGATGAAAGGGAAGAACCTACAACCAAGATTACTCTACCCGGCAAGGATCTCATTTAGATTTGATGGAGAAATCAAAAGCTTTGCAGACAAGCAAAAGCTAAGAGAATTCAGCACCACCAAACCAGCTCTACAACAAATGCTAAAGGAACTTCTCTAAGTGGGAAACACAAGAGAAGAAAAGGACCTACAAAAACAAACCCAAAACAATTAAGAAAATGGTCATAGGAACATACATATCGATAATTACCTTAAACGTGAATGGATTAAATGCCCCAACCAAAAGACATAGACTGGCTGAATGGATACAAAAACAAGACCCATATATATGCTGTTTACAAGAGACCCACTTTAGACCTAGGGACACATACAGACTGAAAGTGAGGGGATGGAAAAAGATATTCCATGCAAATGGAAATCAAAAGAAAGCTGGAGTAGCTATACCCATATCAGATAAAATAGACTTTAAAATAAAGAATGTTACAAGAGACAAGGAAGGACACTACATAATGATCCAGGGATCAATCCAAGAAGAAGATATAACAATTATAAATATTTATGCACCCAACATAGGAGCACCTCAATACATAAGGCAACTGCTAACAGCTATAAAAGAGGAAATCGACAGTAACACAATAATAGTGGGGGACTTTAACACCTCACTTACACCAATGGACAGATCATCCAAAATGAAAATAAATAAGGAAACAGAAGCTTTAAATGACACAATAGACCAGATAGATTTAATTGATATATATAGGACATTCCATCCAAAAACAGCAGATTACACGTTCTTCTCAAGTGCGCACGGAACATTCTCCAGGATAGATCACATCTTGGGTCACAAATCAAGCCTCAGTAAATTTAAGAAAATTGAAATCATATCAAGCATCTTTTCTGACCACAACGCTATGAGATTAGAAATGAATTACAGGGAAAAAAACATAAAAAGGACAAACACATGGAGGCTAAACAATACGTTACTAAGTAACCAAGAGATCACTGAAGAAATCAAAGAGGAAATAAAAAAATACCTAGAGACAAATGACAATGAAAACACGACGACCCAAAACCTATGGGATGCAGCAAAAGCGGTTCTAAGAGGGAAGTTTATAGCTATACAAGCCTACCTCAAGAAACAAGAAAAATCTCAAGTAAACAATCTAACCTTACACCTAAAGAAACTAGAGAAAGAAGAACAAACAAAACCCAAAGTTAGCAGAAGGAAAGAAATCATAAAGATCAGAGCAGAAATAAATGAAATAGAAACAAAGAAAACAATAGCAAAGATCAATAAAACTAAAAGTTGGTTCTTTGAGAAGATAAACAAAATTGATAAGCCATTAGCCAGACTCATCAAGAAAAAGAGGGAGAGGACTCAAATCAATAAAATCAGAAATGAAAAAGGAGAAGTTACAACAGACACCGCAGAAATACAAAGCATCCTAAGAGACTACTACAAGCAACTTTATGCCAATAAAATGGACAACCTGGAAGAAATGGACAAATTCTTAGAAAGGTATAACCTTCCCAGACTGAATCAGGAAGAAACAGAAAATATGAACAGACCAATCACAAGTAATGAAATTGAAACTGTGATTAAAAATCTTCCAACAAACAAAAGTCCAGGACCAGATGGCTTCACAGGTGAATTCTATCAAACATTTAGAGAAGAGCTAACACCCATCCTTCTCAAACTCTTCCAAAAAATTGCAGAGGAAGGAACACTCCCAAACTCATTCTATGAGGCCACCATCACCCTGATACCAAAACCAGACAAAGACACTACAAAAAAAGAAAATTACAGACCAATATCACTGATGAATATAGATGCAAAAATCCTCAACAAAATACTAGCAAACAGAATCCAGCAACACATTAAAAGGATCATACACCACGATCAAGTGGGATTTATCCCAGGGATGCAAGGATTCTTCAATATACGCAAATCAATCAATGTGATACACCATATTAACAAATTGAAGAATAAAAACCATATGATCATCTCAATAGATGCAGAAAAAGCTTTTGACAAAATTCAACACCCATTTCTGATAAAAACTCTCCAGAAAGTGGGCATAGAGGGAACCTACCTCAACATAATAAAGGCCATATATGACAAACCCACAGCAAACATCATTCTCAATGGTGAAAAACTGAAAGCATTTCCTCTAAGATCAGGAACGAGACAAGGATGTCCACTCTCACCACTATTATTCAACATAGTTCTGGAAGTCCTAGCCACGGCAATCAGGGAAGAAAAAGAAATAAAAGGAATACAAATTGGAAAAGAAGAAGTAAAACTGTCACTGTTTGCGGATGACATGATACTATACATAGAGAATCCTAAAACTGCCACCAGAAAACTGCTAGAGCTAATTAATGAATATGGTAAAGTTGCAGGATACAAAATTAATGCACAGAAATCTCTTGCATTCCTATACACTAATGATGAAAAATCTGAAAGAGAAATTATGGAAACACTCCCATTTACCATTGCAACAAAAAGAATAAAATACCTAGGAATAAACCTACCTAGGGAGACAAAAGACCTGTATGCAGAAAACTATAAGACACTGATGAAAGAAATTAAAGATGATACCAACAGATGGAGAGATATACCATGTTCTTGGATTGGAAGAATCAATATTGTGAAAATGACTATACTACCCAAAGCAATCTACAGATTCAATGCAATCCCTATCAAATTACCAATGGCATTTTTTACGGAGCTAGAACAAATCATCTTAAAATTTGTATGGAGACACAAAAGACCCCGAATAGCCAAAGCAGTCTTGAGGGAAAAAAACGGAGCTGGAGGAATCAGACTCCCTGACTTCAGACTATACTACAAAGCTACAGTAATCAAGACAATATGGTACTGGCACAAAAACAGAAACATAGATCAATGGAACAAGATAAAAAGCCCAGAGATTAAACCACGCACCTATGGTCAACTAATCTATGACAAAGGAGGCAAAGATATACAATGGAGAAAAGACAGTCTCTTCAATAAGTGGTGCTGGGAAAACTGGACAGCTACATGTAAAAGAATGAAATTAGAATACTCTCTAACACCATACACAAAAATAAACTCAAAATGGATTAGAGACCTAAATATAAGACTGGACACTATAAAACTCTTAGAGGAAAACATAGGAAGAACACTCTTTGACATAAATCACAGCAAGATCTTTTTTGATCCACCTCCTAGAGTAATGGAAATAAAAACAAAAATAAACAAGTGGGACCTAATGAAACTTCAAAGCTTTTGCACAGCAAAGGAAACCATAAACAAGACGAAAAGACAACCCTCAGAATGGGAGAAAATATTTGCAAATGAATCAACGGACAAAGGATTAATCTCCAAAATATATAAACAGCTCATTCAGCTCAATATCAAAGAAACAAACACCCCAATCCAAAAATGGGCAGAAGACCTAAATAGACATTTCTCCAAAGAAGACATACAGACGGCCATGAAGCACATGAAAAGATGCTCAACATCACTAATTATTAGAGAAATGCAAATCAAAACTACAATGAGGTATCACCTCACTCCTGTTAGAATGGGCATCATCAGAAAATCTACAAACAACAAATGCTGGAGAGGGTGTGGAGAAAAGGGAACCCTCTTGCACTGTTGGTGGGAATGTAAATTGATACAGCCACTATGGAGAACAATATGGAGTTTCCTTAAAAACTAAAAATAGAATTACCATATGACCCAGCAATCCCACTACTGGGCATATACCCAGAGAAAACCGTAATTCAAAAAGACACATGCACCCGAATGTTCATTGCAGCAGTATTTACAATAGCCAGGTCATGGAAGCAACCTAAATGCCCATCGACAGACGAATGGATAAAGAAGATGTGGTACATATATACAATGGAATATTACTCAGCCATAAAAAGGAACGAAATTGAGTCATTTGTTGAGACGTGGATGGATCTAGAGACTGTCATACAGAGTGAAGTAAGTCAGAAAGAGAAAAACAAATATCGTATATTAATGCATGTATGTGGAACCTAGAAAAATGGTACAGATGAGCCAGTTTGCAGGGCAGAAGTTGAGACACAGATGTAGAGAATGGACATATGGACACCAAGGGGGGAAAACTGCGGTGAGGTTGGGATGGTGGTGTGCTGAATTGGGCGATTGGGATTGACATGTATACACTGATGTGTATAAAATTGATGCCTAATAAGAACCTGCAGTATAAAAAAACAAACAAAACAACTAATACTAAACTTTCATTGGGTTATTTATATGGAAATATGTTAATATAAATGTTTCAGACATTACATGAAATTTCTAAAAATCTTATATTTGTATTTGTATGGAAATATGTATGGAAATATGTTAATATAAATGTTTCAGACATTACATGAAATTTCTAAAAATCTTATATTTGTATTTGTATGGAAATATGTATGGAAATATGTTAATATAAATGTTTCAGACATTACATGAAATTTCTAAAAATCTTATATGTTCTGGTATAATGTTATAAGTAATAATCCTAGTTATTACTTTAAAATGTATATCTCAGAAATAACTAATTTTCTTGTCAACTGCATTATTATGAACTCTCATCAAATCTTTAACCGTGGTCATTTTTAAGTCTTTTGTCATTTACAGACAGTTCTGGGTGTACTCTGATGATTTTGCAAATATGTTCCTATAAAAGGGTTTCATCTTCAAGAAATTCATGGAAAAGACTCTGACAAGTACAGGTTTCTGGTAACTGACTGTACTGCTGAACTGAATGAATAAGCATTTTCAGAACTCTAATGAAAAACTGATGAACTCATAAAAGTCTAACAAAATATCAAGATGAAAAAAAAAAAATGAATTACATGGGACTGAGTGAACTGATGAGGATGAGTATAATTTTTGTGACTTTCTGTCTGAATTTAAAAAAAAAAAATCCCACAAGGACTCAGAGGCAAAGAATATACAAATCAATTTTCACTGCAAAGTAAAGGAGCTGTTACAGTGGAGGATTACTGGACTGAATGTCAATATTATGACATAGTATGAGTGTGTTTCATGTTTGGTAATTGCAATCATTGTTGCTTTTGTTGTGGTCATCCATGTACAATGCTTGGTGTCAGTCTATTTATCTCTTATAAAAATAAAATACAGTGTGTGTGTGTGAAAAAAAAAAAAAAAAAAGAAAACCAACCAAATAATAATAATAATAACCCTGTGCTCCACAGGATTTTTTGTGGTTTTTGTTTTGTTTCATTTTGAATTCCTATTCATATGTCCCCTTCTTGAACAATACAGCTCAAAAGCCATTAGGGGAGGGCAAGCAAGGTAGGCATCTGCAGTGGGTGGAGCAGGGTAGTCACAGCCCAAGTGGAAAGGAAGTGCCTGGGGTGGAGAGGGCAGGCCGGGGCAAGGTGCCAGAGCCCAGTGGGGTAAAGGAGGGCACCCCAGAACGGAACGGCTCAACAAGAAATGGGTCAGAGCCTAGTGGGGCGAGGGCATCCACATGGAAGGACAGCCTGAAACAGGCTGTTGGAGCCCTAGCAGGGTAAGGAGGCATGCCTTTGAGGAGAGGGCAGCCTCAGAACAGGGGGTGGAAGCCTAGAAGGGCTGAGGAGAGCATCCCTGTGGAGGGCAGCAAAGGTTAACAACAGCCTAACAAGGGTTGCTAGAGCCCAAGGAGGGTGAGGAGGGCAATCACCAATGCGGGAGAAGTGGGGGACTCTGAACAAGTAAGAACAGAGGCCTGAACAAATAAGTGAATATATTAAGAATAACAGGAACCAGGTTTCTCACTTTCAGAAAAGAGGTACAAATATGAAAAGGGAGGAAACTAGAACACACCCTGTAGTGCTGAACTGGAACTGGGTATTGGTATAAATTCATGATTTTCAATACATGTAAACGTAAAAATAAATGTAGACCCAGAGGTATGTGTGTGCACATACACACCCTAGCTCTGCCCACTTAGAGGATCTGGCAGCAGCCATGAGCACCTGTGGCATCCAGAGCTTAGCTTCCAAATCCCATTTTCCTCTAGAGGAAACCAGGGCTCTTTGGAGAAATGACCGACTCCAGGGCTCAGACAGAAATGTACAAGATAAGTCTAAAACATCTTTCCTTAACGAAAAGTAAGTGCTCAAAGAATGATGAAGACATGCCCGAAGTCTATGGGACTTACACTATTGAACTGTACACACTATTGAACTGTACACTTAAAAATGGTTAAGGCGGTAAATTTTATATGTATTCTTTATCACAATAAAGAAAACAAAGATCATGGGTGCCAGCTAGAAGGAGCTTCCATTGGCTAAACTTTGGACAATTTGAACATCAGAATAAATGATGATAAATTGAGTCTCTCAGTGTCTTTCTGTAAGGGCAGCACCAAGAACTGAACATAATGCTTGCACTGCGAGCTACCCGGCAGAGGAAACAGTGGGATTATTATTCTACTTTGTTTTGAGCAGCAATGTGTATCTGTGCCTATGTGTGTGTATTATATACGTATATATACGTATATGTGTGTATATATATGTGTGCATTGATATACATGTATGTTTTGCCAGACTGCCCTTCAGAAAGTTTGTACTGATTTAAACTCCTATCAACAGTATAACACTGTTCTAAACTTAGTCAATTTTTATAACAAAAAATTATCTCATTGATTTTTTTATTTGCATATTTTCTATTATTAGTGGGCCCCGATATGACCTTGGAAGTTAAGTGTGTTTAGAAATAAAACTAGAAATTAAACGTCTCTGAAAGAAGCTGTATTAGTACAAACTGTATGACTGTCAGTAAAATATGACATATATCAAACATTTTGAAAACTGAAGTTTTCTGAGGCAGGATGGTAATGTAGAAAGGCTGGTTTTAAAATTAAACAAACTAAAGCAAAACTATAAACCAATTAAAATGCAGTACACATCAGATGTCCAAAGGTATAAGAATAGTCCAAGTACAGTGATTTAGGGACATGGCATGAATTGCTTGACGAAAATGGCCCAAATGTTACCAACTGTTAAAAGAAGCTGTTACTCTCATCTTATTCTGGACTCTCCTTTTTTCAGGTATAAAAAGAACCAAATTTGGGAAGAGCTGCATTCCCCGAGGCATGTGTTCCCCCCTCCCCTCTGCCTCTCTGGATTCCTTTACTCCACAGCGCCTGTCTCTGCTGGAATCAATGTCCACACCACGTACTTCTTCCTAGCTTCTGGCCTACTGCACAGCAAGCTGGTGCTGCTGCTTAACTCTGGGAGAGCTGACGGGGAGGGGAGGTGCCAAACATGACGCAGGGTCTACTGCCTGTACTTTGTGGTATGTGGGGCATGACAGCAGGTGAACACTTACGGAGTATTTTACATGCACTGAACCTATGAGGTATTAATACCATCTCCTTTTCACAGATGAGGAAACAGAGAGGGTAATAAGCAACTTCCCCAAAGTCACATAGCTGGTAAATGACAAGGCCTGGATAAAGCCCAGAGCTGACTGACTCCTGAGTCCATACTCATTATCAGTATACCACACTGCCTTTTTAAAACCTTAGCTATTTTTCATTTTTAACCCAAATATACATTTTTTTCAACCACACAGATAACCCACCAAATGGTTAATCTGCCTCTAAGGATCAACAGTTGATCATACATCTTCTAGTCTTTAAAAATATTTGAAGACAGTTTCACTGGTTTGCCCTAAGTCTTCTCTTAAACAGTCATCGTACCTTCAAACGTTCCTCACAGGAAATTGATTTGTTTTCTCACTGTCCTAGGCTCACTCCACTGAATGAACTTATTTGTCCATGTCTCCAGGTGCAGCACTAAAACCTAAACACAACGTCTGCTCTGGAAGCTCACTGGCGAAGAAGAGTGGGGTTATCATCCCACTTCATTCTGAACAACGATCATCTATTAATGGAGCCTTTTGTTTACAGCCACAAAACCTTGATGAGTCATATTCAGCTGAAATTAAAGTATTGATAACCTAGTCACAGGCACTGCTAAGCCATTCCTCGCTCATCCTACACTTGTTTAATAGTGAATCTAGTAATCAGCAAGAAGAATGAAAACTAAGTAAATTAGAAACATAAATAAGATAGCCAGTAGACCTACTCCAGAACAAGCTGTTTTCAAGCATTTCCATAGCAATCTTAGGATACCAACTACTAAAAATCTGTTCCCATCATTAAAAGCATCTAGCTCTTCTACACAGCAAGATTATATTTCATGTTAGGTAGAAAATCTGCTAGATTTTTTATTTACATATAAAATACACATACACATCTGTTAATATTAAGGGCAAACATACAGTTTATTGCCAAAACCAGGACACTCTGGAGAGTGAAAGAGGGGACACTATTAATAATTACAAAGGAAAAATATGTAAACCGGCACTGTAAAACATGTAAACTGGTCATGACCTGGGGATACGGCCTCCCTATGCATATTAGATGTAACTATGTAAAACATCTGCTTTAAACTAAGGACAAGCTTGAAATTTTCTTCCAAACAAAGGGTGATCAAGAAAAATCACAGCACACCCATTACTGTTTATTTAGCATGCTACCTTTAATATTTACCTTAGGGATGAAATCAGTACTTAGGGCTTACATAGGTTTCCCTAGAGCTGGGCTCCTTTTACTCTGTTTCCCATACCAGCTCCCTCCTCCCCACACCAAAAGATTTTACATTCCTCAACTAGGTATTTTCTTTACACAGAGGTTTTCAGGAATGCAATATTCATGTTAGGGAAAGGTAGCGAATCTAAACTCAGAAGATTAAGTACCTGTCCAAAGCCTCACTGATAGTAAGTGACGGAGCTGGCACTGGAACCTGTTGGAGCTTTCTTACCACTCACAGGACTGAATTTAAGCCCAGTCCTGCTAGTTAAATGTGTAGCTGTTTCTTAAGAAAAGAAGCTATTACTTGTCTCTACCTAACATTAGAACTTTGGATATAAAAGCATGCCCATTTCCAATAAATATCTTGTGAAAACAAAAGGAAGAATTAGAAGATTTGTCTGAAACAAATGCAAGTAAGATAAAGAACAAAAACATTGATATTTAGGGCATAAACCATGAAAGTATCAAAGTTTCTTACTTTAAAGACATGACATCATCCAAGAACACAGGATTGCTCCTCCAAAAAACAAAACCCAGAGGGTGTCCAAATAACATTTAGAAATTGAGAAGATGAGAAGGAGCCAGCAAGAGAGTGATGTCTCAGAAGTGAGGTGAAAAAAAAGGGTTTGAGGGTAGAAGTGATCAACTATGTCAAATTCTGTTGAAGGTCAATTGAGAAGAGCTGCTAGTTGACTCTTAGATTTAACAATGTGGATGTGGTAGGGGCTTCCCTGGTGGCGCAGGGGTTAAGAATCTGCCTGCCAATGCAGGGGACGTGGGTTTGAGCCCTGGTCCAGGAAGATCCCACATGCTGCAGAGCAACTAAGCCCGTGCGCCACAACTACTGAGCCTGCGCTCCAGAGTCCAAGTGCCACAACTACTGAGCCCACGTGCCACAACTACTGAAGCCCACGTGCCTAGAGCCCGTGCTCCGCAACAAGAGAAGCCACTGCAATGAGAAGCCTGCGCACTACAGCGAAGAGTAGCCCCCGCTCTCTGCAACTAGAGAAAGCCCGCGCACGGCAACGAAGACCCAATGCAGCCAAAAATAAAATAAATAAATTTTTTTAAAAACTTAAAAAAGAAAAAAAGAATGTGGATGTGGTAGATTGTAAAAAAAAAAAAAAAAAAAAAAAAAATTTAGGACTACAAATTATTTGCCTCAAATCCCATCAAGAGGTAGAGTCTACTGCAAGTTACATTTACATTTGGCAAACATGATGCAAGCACAAGCTTGCAAAGCGCTTGTGCAGTGGGGCTTCCCTCTCTCTTGCTACTAGGAACTCTTTCACCACCATGGGAAGGAGCATGCTGGAGATGAAAAACACGTGGCAACTGCCCCAGCTGACAGCAAGCCAACCACCAGACACATAAATGAGGCCATTCTAACCAGGAAGACCAGCCAGGTCAGCCTCAACCAGAACTGTCTAGAACGGCCCCATAGAATTATAAGCTAATAAAATGGTTTTGTTCTAAGCCACTAAACTTTGCAGTGGTTTGTTATGAAACAAAAACTCAGTGATGAAGAGGTGGATATTGGTGGTAGACAAGAGCCATTTGAATGGAGTAGTGGGCATGGAAATCTGAATAGAGCTGGATTAAGAATGAATGGACAGTAAGAGGGGAACGCTAAGCCTATGGCTGACACCAGCAGAGCTATGGAGGCTTCCTTTTCAAACAAGGTCATTTTCTCAACCAGGAAACAATACTCTTACATTGTTTACTAGGTGTTCCATACCCTCTTCCAAAGCATCTATAAATAGGTATGGTGGCACAATGGCAAAATCCTTCTCCTGAAGCCCTTAACTTGGTGCATCCAGTTATTCCCAACTAAAAGCATACCTCCTCAAAGATGCAGAGCAGATAGATGGATGAGGGAACTACATACTCTGCTACTTCACTGCCAATAGGCTTTACCAATAAATTTTACTTGATATTTACACCTTTCATTACAGGAATATGTGCGTGTGTGTGTGTACACATGTATACACACGAATCCTTACAGGGCACCTAATCATCTCTTGACAAGCCTTGGCATGCTCATTACTTCTTATTTTTCAGGTAAATTCTCTGTTTGAATAAGAACTCTAATTACCTTTAAAAGCACTTGTAAAAAAAAATTCAAAAAAGTTTTGTAAAATGTCAAAAATTCATAAATAACTTACTTGGCAATCCGCAGTTTCCCAACTTCACCTCTTCCAGGGGCTTTAGCCCATTGCTGTGACAAATATTTAGGAACCTAAAACAAAATAAGACACTATTAGACTATGTTTTAGATGCTAACAAACCTTTTTAAACATAAAGTGATATACGGTTTCTATATATACTTTCTGTCTGTAATAACTGCTAATTAAGCAGCAAGCTCTCATTATATGTTTTGCACTAAAGAGGTACTAAGATATGTAAGAAATGATTTTAGCTCTCAAAGTGTTTAAAGTCAGCTGAGTTGATGAGACAAAACTAAAACTGGTCATATAACTTAACAATAATGAAGTACTAACTTATGTTCCCAGATAAGTCCAATAAAAGTTCAGAGATGAGAAAGGCTACCAGAAGAGGCTTCCTGGAGGAGCATAACACTCTGACATGATATTATTTAGAGACACTACTGAGCTTAAGATGATTCAAAAGTCATATTTTATTATGTATAAGATTATAACTCTGACCAATATGATGAAGGATCTGCTGAAATAAAAGAAATTATTCAATATAACAGCTAGCAGTTATATAATAGTACTTTCCTGACAGTTATATGCACTTTTCATACATTTATACCTCACATCTCTATGAGGTAGGTACTGTTAATTATCCCCATTTTACAGGGAACTTTTTTTAAAAATTTATTTATTTATTTTATTTTTGGCTGCATTGTGTCTTCGTTGCTGCATGTGGGCTTTCTCTAGTTGCGGTGAGCGGGGGCTACTCTTCTTTGCAGTGCACGGGCTTCTCATTGCGGTGGTTTCTCTTGTTGAGGAGCATGGGCTCTAGGCATGCTGGCTTCAGTAGTTGTGGCACACGGGCTCAGTAGTTGTGGCTCGTGAGCTCTAGGGCACAGGCTCAGTCGTTGTGGCGCACAGGCTTAGTTGCTCCACGGCATGTGGAATCTTCCCGGACCAGGGCTCGAACCCATGTCCCCTGCATTGGCAGGTGGATTCCTAACCACTGCACCACCAGGGAATATCCCCATTTTCCAGATTATGAATTTGGAGCACCCAGGGATTATAAGGTTTAGCCAAGGGTATATAATTAGCAAATGAGGCGCCAGGATTCAAATCCAGGCAGTGTGGTTCCAGCATCTATGTTCTTAACTGTGTTGCGTCTGAAATTAGATATATGTAGTCAGAAGGGTTTTAATTCTCAAAAAGATTAAGGGAATATATGCTGAATGCCTACTATGGACCTTATCTCATTTCTTCTAACAAGTAGTTTGAACTCGGGAATCAGTACATACTTTTAAGGTATGCTTCATACTTTATATGTACATATAAAGTATGAAGCATAAGAGTCTGCCTGCTAATGCAGGGGACACGGGTTCGTGCCCTGGTCTGGGAGGATCCCACATGCCGCGGAGCGACTAGGCCCGTGAGCCATGATTACTGAGCCTGCGCGTCTGGAGCCTGTGCTCCGCAACGGGAGAGGCCGCGATGGTGAGAGGCCCGCGCACCGCGATGAAGAGTGGCCCCCGCTCGCCGCAACTAGAGAGAAAGCCCTCGCGCAGAAACGAAGACCCAACACAGCCAAAAATAAGTAAATAAAAATAAATTTAAAAAAAAAAAAAAAAAGAAAGAAAAAAAAAAGTATGAAGCATAATGCCTCACACAAACAAGTACTCAGTGAGTGTCAGGTGTCATTATTATTTCCCACAGTAATCCTGGAATGATAACATGAACATGAATGTGTAACTGAGTCAGAGAGACCTTCCAAGGCTGGAAAGGAAAAAAAAATTCTATCTAGCAAAATTTCTTTTGCAAAAAGAACCACTTGACCATTAGTCAAACAAGTAGCAGTGCTCTGGATATAGTAAAAATTCAAGAATAAAAGAAGATCCTAATGGTATTTGTTCATTCTTTACATTGAAATATATTGAACAACTACCGTGTCAGACAATATGCTAGAAAAGATGAAGGGGAAGGGAGCCAACAGTGTCAGATACAGTGCTACACATTTTACACCCACTATCCCATTTAATCCTCCCAATCACCCTGCAAAATTGCTACCGCTCTCCTCATTCTATAGATAAGAAAACCGAGGCTCAGAGGGTTGAAATAACACGGTTAGCTAGTAACAGACACAAGAGGACTCCAGATTGGTCAGATGCTCTCTTTGTTATACAACTAAATAAGAGTATGTAAAGGATCCTAAAGGAAAAGGGGTTTTGAAGATTCCACATCTTAAAGTTTCAACTACACTGCACTCCACTTATTCATGCATGCTTAGAGGATTTGGCAAACTCCTTCTGATAACTGTTTCTACCTAATAGGTCTCCTTTGATTACAAATGAGAAGAAAACCCACTTAGGCATACAGAGGATTTACTGGCAAAAGTAACTAAAAATTCCAGAGGTAGTTTTAAAGTGGCTTGATTAAGGGCTCAAATGATGTAACCAGGACTCTTTCACCATCTCTCATCTCTTCTCACCACACTGACTCACTTCTTTGCCAGCCTTCCCCCTTGTGTAGCAAGATGGCTGAAGCCGCTCCTGAAGAGCAAGAGTTCTCCTTCCCCAAATCCCCAGCAAAACTGTAATTGTCTCTCGTGGCTCTGACTAGGTCATGTGTCCTTCCTTGGGCCTATTATTGAACCCACAGATGAGATCCTTGCACTGTCAGCCTGAGTCAATGACACCTCTGGTGAGGGACAGTCAACACCATTAGAATCACACAGACTGAAAAGAGGGAGCACTATGTAAGTGCTGTTACAGCACTTACTGTAAACGCAGGGTGCTGTTACAGTGTCAGAGCAAGAGGGTACTGGCTAGTCAAAGAAGCAAATGTCAACATTACCTGTCAGAACTAAATACAAGATCTGAAACTGATCTGGACAAATACTGTTACAACATCAAATAAAACCCTGAATCCTTGAACTATGTAAATTATTACCTCATGGCCTCAATCTTGAAATACTGCCTAACAAGTGAGCCTTTGCTTCTTGCTTGTCTTTGATTTTTAGCCCCAGGGAACCTTCTTGTCAATTACTCTGACACAAAGAGAAAACTTTGTTCTACAGATAGCAGCCTACTCTACCAAGCGATCACAAGCTGTATCCCTAACAAAGTCTTTAGGGGAAAGATGGTGGCTTTTCTTCCTCATATTCCAAGTTACTGATTCAAATGAGCCCTACATTTAGATACTGTAAGACTTTCTCGTTATCAGTAACAGTACCCCTTTCCGCAAACTGTATTTCAGGGAACCATTCTGACCACCACCTCCTAACTTGCTGGCCCTTTCCTCAGTATTTCGACTCCAACAATTCTTCCATCCCTCAAATCACAGACTCTACATCTGTACACTGTCCCTGTCTGCTTATGTCCTCACGCCCCTCTTCAACAGAGCTACATTTCACAACCCATCATTATAACCATTCTCTTGCCCCTAACTCCCTCCATCATACTGGCCTGGCAGAACCTAATGCTGATTAAAGCCAAGCTATACTACTACTTATTTTATTAATTAATTTATCTATTTATTGTTTTATTTGATCGTGCTATTCTTCCTCCACACAGCTGAAGAAAAACAATCATGCTAAACGGTCTCCCTTGAAATACACGGCTACTAACATCAAGTAAGCCCTTCAAGATGCCAGGCAATTTAACGCCCTCTCCCTGGCCAATTCTCACCTGCAGTGGGAAAGCCACTGCAGACAGGTCACATGTTCTCTTCACTCCTCAAATATGTAACACTTCTTCCTTCCTCTTCCACTGAGGAAAGACGAACAATCAAAAGGATACTTCCAAATCTACCACTTAGGACTTCCCTGGCAGTCCAGTGGTTAAGTCTCCGAGATTCCACTGCAGGGGGCGCGGGTTCGACCCCGCATGCCTCGAGAACTAAGATCCTGCATGCCATACCGCTTGGCCAAAAAATCAATCAATCAGTCAATCAATCAATCTACCGCTTAGCCACAGGTGGGGCTTTTACTCTGCTTTCCCCTTTTAACAGATGAACTATGTATGGCCAATCCCTCCAGGTGTGCATTGAATTTTTCCCTGTAGTCTAATCAAGGACATCTTTCCTTCAATTCTACCCTTTCCTCCACTCCCTTTACGTAATTATTCCCCCATCAGAGTAACAATGATGATGGTGATAGCTAACACTCAGAGCGCTTACTAAATGCGGCAGAAGACTCTAAGATGGCCCCCAATGATCCCCACCTCCTGATATTCGCACCCTGTGTAACTGCCTCTCCCTGGGTGAGAACAGGACCTGTGACTTCCTTCTGGTCAATACAATATGGCAAAGGTGATGGATGGGATGTTACTTCTGTGATTAGGTTACATCAGATTGTGACCTCTGTCTTGCTTCGAAGCCCATGTGGCAGGAAACTAAGGGCAGGCTCCAGCCAACAGTCAGCTAGGAACTTAGGCCCTCGGTCCAACAACCTTAGAGGAACTGAATTCTGCCAGCCACGGAACCTTGGAAACAATCTTTCCACAGGCACAGCTTCAGTTGAGAGTCCAGCCCTGGCTGACACCTTGACTGCATCCTGTGAGAGACTCTGAAGCAGAGGACCCAGCTAAGCCACACCAGGACTCCTGATCCACAGAAACTATGAAATAATAAGTGCACACTATTTTAAGCTACTAAGTCTGTGGTGATAATGTTATCTAGCAATAGATAACTAATACATTAAGTGACAAGCACTCTTTTAAATGTTTTAAATATATTAACCATTTAACTCTCACACAATCCTTTTATTGTCTCCATTTTACAAATGAGGAAACTGAGGCACAGGGAGGTTAGCGAAGTAACTCATGATCGCACACCGGGTAAGGGCAGGCTCTATAATTCTTTCCACCCTCTGTCCTGTCTCTCTGCCTCTCTACAGCAAAGCTCTTTGAAGAGCCGTCTCTGCTGGCTGACTACAGTTCCTCCTCTGCCACTTTGCTCTGCTCTAGACAGGCTTCCCCTCTATTACTCTGCTGAAACTGGTTCCCATGGTTACAAAAGCTCGCCATATTGCCAAGCCAATGCTTAGTCCTCGTCTTGCAGACCTATCAACAATATCTGAGAACTTACTGTTTCCTCCTTCTTCAAACACTTTCTTTACTTGGCTTCAAGTCACCCCAATCTCTCTTGATTTTCCTCCTACTTCTCTGGACTCTCCTTTTTGGTCTCCACACATCTAGATTCTCATCTTCCTGACGTCTTAACCTCAGAGGGCCCTGATTTCAGTCCTCAGACCTTTCCTCTTCTCTATCCACACTCAATCTTATGTAATCTCATCCAATCTCTTGACTTTAAATACCCTCTGTATAATGACAACTCCCAAATTTATAGCTCTCCCCCCCCAAGTCCCAACTTGTATATCCAACTGCCTACTCAAACTCTCCATCTGAATATTCACTAGACATTTCAAACTCAAAATATCCACACCAGAACTCTTATTTCTCCCTCATAAACCTGTTCCTCCTGCAATTTTCCTATCTCAGTAAAAGTCGACTCCGTCCTTCCAGGCACTCAGTCTGAAACTGGAGTTACCCTGAATAGCTCCTTTTTTCTCACATTCCACATCCAATTAACTGACATAGCCTGTCAGCAACACCTTCAAATTATATCCGGACTCCATGTCCTTCTCACCAATTCCAGGGTTACCATCCTAATCCAAGTCACCATCATCTCTTGTAATAGTCTCCTGATTCCCTTGCTTCCACTCTTGCCCGTGTACACTTTAGTCTCAGTACAGCAGCCAGAGTGACCATATTAAAACCTAAGTCAGATGATGCTGTTCTGCTCAAAGCCTTTCAATTTATTTAACAGACATCTACATAGTGCTTACCATGTGCCAGGTACTTTTCTAAGCACTTTAAAATTTTACTTCACTTAATCCTCATAACAACTATATTATTATTGCATTTCGCAGATGAAGAAACTAAGGCACCAAAAAAGTTATCATTTGTCCAAAGTCCCACAACTACTAGCGGTGGGAAGCCAGGATTCTAACCCGGGCAGTCTAGCTCCACAATCAGCACGCCAAGCTGCCTCTCTTTGGCTACTCGCTTCCCAAGCCACTCACTGTAAAAGTCCTCTAAAGTCCTAGATGACTCAGCCTGCTGCAATCCATGGCCTCATGGGTCTACGGATCCACGACCCTCCTACTGCCTTCACTCACTTGACTCTAATCACACGCATCTGTGAACATTCCCAACACCGTCCCATCCGAGGGCCTTTGATTCGCTGTTACTTCTGTCTGGAATGCTCTTCCTCCAGATATCTGAAGGGCATCCCCACAACCTCCTTCAGGTCTCTGCTCAAGGCCCACCTTATCAGTGAGGCCCTTCCCCACGTTATTAAAATAGCATCCCCAGCTACCTTCTATACCTTTTACCCTAATTTGTTTTTCTTCAGAGCACTTATCACCTGCTATATACATATCTGTTTATTGTCCATTCTCCCTCCCCATTAGAATGCAATCTGCACGAGGTAGATATTTTGTGTGTTTTGTTTACTGCCACATCCCTAGCATCTAGAATAGCCTGGCACACAGTAGGAACAGAGTTATTATTTTAATGACTGGATATTGTTGAAGAAGTGTTACTAATGTTAATGTAATGACAATGATGGTGTTATTAGGATAAATCCAGGATACAGAATTTAATTTTAATAAATCTCACTGCATTCTCAAAGGGAAACCTTGTTTCAGAGATCTACCTTAAAATAAGGGGGAAGAGAGGAAAACACCAATAGTAGAGTGGAGCATTTTCCAACCTGCCACTGTCCCCTCATTGCTGGTTCCCTGAAATGCTATTAAGATAAAGGGAAGACAAGAATGTTCTGGAGCTCTTTAGGCTTCCCTGGTGGCGCAGTGGTTAAGAATCCGCCTGCCAATGCAGGGGACACGGGTTCAATCCCTGGTCCAGGAAGATCCCACATGCCATGGAGCAACTAAGCCCGTGTGCCACAACTACTGAGCCCGTGCTCTAGAGCCGGTGAGCCACAACTACTGAGCCCACATGCCACAACTACTGAGCCTGCACTCTAGAGCCTGTGAGCCACAACTACTGAAGCCCGCATGCCTAGAGCCTGTGCTCCACAACAAAAGAAGCCACCGCAGTGAGAAGCCCGCGCACCACAACGAAGAGTAGCCCCCGCTTGCCACAACTAGAGAAAGCCTGCGTGCAGCAACGGAGATCCAACGCAGCCAAAAATAAATTAATTAATTAATTAAAAAAAAAGAATGTTCTGGAGCTCTTGATGAGACCACTGTTCTTCAATACATTAACCAGGTCAGAAGATTCTATGATCAAACTGCTGGAGACTACAATTTAGGCCACCAAACAACAAGACAATAGTTCTAAGTGAAGTAACTATATACCATACACTAAAACAAATTTAAGAATCGAATCCAGTACAATAATTGTATCTAATACAAGCAATTGCCAACTTAAAAAAAGTAGTTAATTGATAAAAACAAGTTTGGAACTCATACTGCATTGTCATCATTATTATAATAAAACTGTAAGTTCCCATGGAACTTCCCCGGTGGTCCAGTGGTTAAGACTCTGCGCTTCCACTGCAGGGGGCACGGTTTCAGTCCCTGGTCAGGGAACTAAGATCTGGCATGCTGCGTGCAATGCAGCCAAAAAAAAAAAAAAAGTAAGTTCCCAGGTAAGCCTACCAGCTTATTTAATTCAAAAGGTCGCCAAAATACTATACCCTTGTAATGAAAAATAGTAGAATACAATGAGACTATGTCAATCATATATAACTTTCTACACCAAGAGCTTACGGAAATGGGCTTCCCAGAAGTCCCAGCCCATTAAGTTGTGAAAAAAGAGGTAGAGGAAAAGGAAAAAATAACAGTATATGTGGTTCCAAGGCTCCAAAATACTTTTTTTTGGACAGCTGATATTTTTATTGTTATTTTTTTTTTTTTTTAAGATTTAATTTTATTTATTTTTTGGCTGTATTGGGTCTCCGTTGCTGCACACAGGCATTCTCTAGTTGTGGCAAGCAGGGGCTACTCTCTGTTGCGGTGTGCGGGCTTCTCCTTGTGGTGGCTTCTCTTGTTGCTCTAGGCTCATGGTCAGTAGTTGTGGCTCGTGGGCTCTAGAGCACAGGCTCAGTAGTTGTGGTGCCCGGGCTTAGTTGCTCCGTGGCATGTGAGATCTTCCCAGACCAGGGATGGAACCCGTGTCCCCTGCAGTGGTAGGCAGATTCTTATCCACTGCGCCTCCAGGGAAGCCCCTGGACAGCTGATATTTTTAATTAAAACATTATATTTTATTTTTAAGGTGTACAACATGATGATTTGATATATGCAGTGAAATGATTACGCTAGTCAAGCTAATTAACATATCGTCTCCTCACATAATTACCTTTTTCTGAATGAGAACACCTGAATTCTACTCTTAGTAAATTTCTGCAAAACACTCTTGTCAACATGTCACTTGTGAGATATCTGTGTTGTTTCCACTGTCTACACATTCATTAAAGAAAATGAGATGGAGACAAGATAATGGGTACAGGGATGTTTTCTCAGATTTCCCAAGACCAGGGAGTGTGACAGAAAATGACTCACTTTGACCACTGTAAAGCAATTATACTCCAATAAAGATGTTAAAAAAAAAAAAGAAAAAGAAAATGACTCACTTAAGCATTATTTCCTCAGGGAAACTCCCTTGACCTCCCAGACTAGGTCAAGTTCCTTTGCTATTCACACTCACAGAACAGTCCTCCTTGCTTCAGTGCCCGTATCTGTTTGGAACTGCCTTCGTCAGGACTTGACTGATGTCTCTCTCCAGCAGCAGACTACAGATCCTAGTTTACAGAGCCCAGGCCATGTCTGTTCTTGCTCACCTTAACATACTCAGAGCCTAGAACAATGACTGGTGATCACTGAAAGCTTGTTGGATGAATCAATCCGCTCACTCAAGCTACAGGTCAATTGTAAGGTCAACAGTGCCTTTGAAGCCAAGGTGCCAAGGTGATTATATACAGTAGTTACTCCCTTAAGCTTGTTTGCCAACTTTGCGTCATCAAATATCTAGTTCCCCAACTACTAGTCTCCAAAGCCCTGTTTCTCCCAGAGTATTGGACACTGTATTAGACACTGATGTGACACGCTTTTCCTCGTTTAGGATTGAAGGCCTTATTCCCCTAGCTGTTGGGAGCGACCACAGATAGACCTCAGCTGTTAGCTCTCTGTGGAACTGCCTCCACGGAAGACAGGCCCTTTAGCCACGATCGCCCACTGTTCCTGGGGCAAACCACCCTGTACCCAATCCTGCATAAGGCCTTTTCCTTCCACAGGTGATGATCCCAGGAGCGCTCCACACCAAACCTCTGCATGCTAACCTCCTGCTCAGAACCAGCTTCCCTGGGAACCCAGTCTATGACAGGCAGCTTCTACTCATACGTTTTCTTGAAGGTCAACATATGGAGCTGACAAGACCCAAGGCCATAAAAACAAAGTCCCCCACCTCACCTCTGGTCTCCAGGGAGATGATTCATTAAAGAGAACCAAGGGGGAAAAAAGACATTTCCTATTTCTGGCATAAGCTTTGTAGCCAAACAGACCTAAATTTGAATTACTGTTCCATGCCTGGGCAAGATAATTAACCTCCCTAAACCTCAATTTTATCATCTGAAAAATATAATTAGTACCTACTTCACAGGTTTGCTGTGTAAAACACTTGGCACATTATAAATATAAGTTCCTTTTTCTCCTGCAAGACTCTGGGGTATCACCCATTCCGGTTTCATCTCTCCCTGGTACATAGCTTTCTCTCTGGCTGCCAATGTCCAACTGTTTATCTGTCTGTGAAAAAATAAAAGTTGAGCTTGGTAGCATTTGAGTTGTTGAATGGAGGTCCCAATATTCACAGGGGATGGCGTCCATCCCTCCTGTCCTGATCCTCTCCTCCAACAAGTATCAATCAAAATGCTTAGAAGAGGAAGGTTGATGGGGCTTGAAACACACCTTTATGCTGGCTAGGAAGCTGTTGGTTGGACCCATTGCAGCGCTTGTCAATACCTCCACCTGTCCATTTCCCTCAAAAGATAGGATTTCTTATAATTCAAGCTCCAGTATGATATTCATTACTTACAAAAACCCCACCACTCCTAAAAACCCTGGCAGCTTTATCTCCCCCTCTTCCCCATCAGGTACCCTACCCTCCTGCCAATCATAACTAGATAAGATGATTTTTTCCAGAAGTCTAAATATTGGAAGCCGGGCTTCCCTGGTGGCGCAGTGGTTGAGAATCCGCCTGCCAATGCAGGGGACACGGGTTCGAGCCCTGGTCCGGGAAGATCCCACATGCCGCGGAGCAACAAAGCCCGTGCGCCACAACTACTGAGCCTGTGCTCTACAGCCCATGAGCCACAACTACTGAGCCCACGTGCCACAACTACTGAAGCCCGTGTGCCTAGAGCCCGTGCTCCACAACAAGAGAAGCCACCGCAATGAGAAGCCCGTGCACCGCAACAAAGAGTAGCCCCTGCTCGTCGCAACTAGAGAAAAGCCTGCGTGCGGCAACGAAGACCCAACGCAGCCAAAAATAAATAAATAAATAAATACATTTTAAATAAATAAATAAATATTGGAAGCCAAACAAAAGAACTATGCTAAAAATTTTTTAAATATCGTTTTTAGATCCTGATTTGGTACCAGCTGGCAACCTAACAGTGGCATAGACTGAGCAACAGAAATAGGGCAATGCAAACTACAAGGGACTAGCTCCCTGCCCAGGTAAAAACTGCGGCTGTTTATGTTTTTCAGCAGGTGACATCTATTGTGAAGTTAAATCCAATCATGTCTATTATCTATCAAAACTTATTTAGATCATCATTCTCTTGTAGATTTAAGATATTCAAAACTCCAGAAATGGCATTTCATTAGGCCAGAACAGTTACAGGTAGTGGATATCCTGGTACACAACCTTCCACTGTATTTGCCTTTTCCTGAACACACTCACCCGCCCTGCTGGGAAGTTTTTCCTAACTAATCAACTCCATAGGCTCTTCTGAAATGTCACCTCCCCCAAAGTCCTCCCTGTTCCCACCTGACAACTTTTTTCCTACTTAAAACTCTCAGAGATCTTGTATGTATAGGCCTTACTGTATTTATCCTTTTCTATATCTGTCTAGTGATGGAATTAATAAAATATGAACAAAATGGCCCATAAACTTGCGATACTCTAGGAAGAAACTCATGTATTTTACAACAAATGATCCTCAAAGATCAGAACTCAAGGCGTTATTTATAAGAAATACTAACGTGTACTGAAAAGATTTAAAGTCGTATGTAGTTCTATTCACAAATTCTAATTGGGTAAGAAGGAAAACAAACTCTATAAACAACATGTTATATTTTAATATCACACAAAGAAAGCTGAAAATGAAATTAACCATTACAACTTGAAGCTCTCATATAATTTATTCCTATAATTCAGAGATAAAAATCCAAATATGCTTAGGATATGGGCATGAAAATCATACTGGATGCTAATCCCAGCACAAATGAAACAAATTCAAACTATCTGACAGGTGTGCAAATCAAACCTCACTGCCTACTAGCATTCCTTTTACTAAAGCAGAAATAAAAGTTGAAAAATAAAGAGGGAACATGAATGGATTTTAGAACAGAAAGTATTTGATAGCAATTCTCATCCTCTTTAAGAGATAAGGTTGTCAGAGAACAAGAACTGGCCAAAAAAAAAAAAAAAAGTCCTTTCACACCCTGGAAAGATGTAGTATTTGCAAGCCTGTTATTTTTCTTTGATACATAAGGTTAGAAAAAGAAGAAATACTGCAGGCCAAATTGATGTAAGGAAACAATGATACAGCAAACAATAAATAATTGAAACATTATAACTACCTTTATAAAACAGAACAAATCATTAGTCTGAGGTGAGTTCTTTTTAAAGTGATAAAATGTATTCAAATGGTCATATATGAAAGAACACTAAAATTTCTTAACTTTAGATTCATTGCTTTCTTTCACATCCTCATTTAGTCAGTCACCACACCCTGACAACTTTTGCTGAAAAAGTTTCCCTAACTCCTCAGAATTCACTATCAAATGCCTATGATCCTGTGATAATTTTCTAATTTTGAGTCTAATTTTGTTATCTTCCCCTCGTTTTTTTTTTTTTTCCCCTAAAAGAATCATTTGCATCCCTGCCTTACTCAAAAACCTCCAAAAGTTTCCTCACTTCTTGTGGACTAAAGTTAAAACATCCCCATTTCACAATGTGACAGTATCAGTATACAGTCCCAAGCCTCTACTCTAGGCATAATAATCTCCTCTTTGATTTCCAGGATACAGCATGTTACTGTGCATTTTCACTCTTGCATTTCAGTTCCACTCTCCATGGTATACTACGGAGATACTATGGGTGGCCTCTGTCCACCCATCCAAATCTCTCTGTAAGGCAAACAACATTTCTTGAGCATTTACTGTGCTCCAAGCACAAACACATCGTCTCAAGCTTCACCATCTTTGCAAGCTCTTTCAGTCTGTAAAGGAGCTCTCCTCCCTAATGATTCCCCTCCATTTAGCATGCAGGAGGAGACAGATGCTTATTTACTCCATCATTTTATTTTATTTTTATAAATTTATTTATTTTTTATTATTTATTTTTGGCTGCGTTGGGTCTTCGTTGCTGCACACGGGCTTTCTCTAGTTGCAGCGAGCAGGGACTACTCTTCGTTGCGGTGCGCGGGCTTCTCATTCCAGTGGCTTCTCTGGTTGCGGAGCACAGGCTCTAGGTGCGCGGGCTTCAGCAGTTGTGGCTCGGCGGGCTCTAGAGCGCAGGCTCAGTAGTTGTAGCGTACGCAGGTGGCTTAGCTGCTCCGCGGCATGTGGGATCTTCCCAAACCAGGGCTCGAACCCCTGTGCCCTGCATTGGCAGACGGATTCTTAACCACTGCGCCACCAGTGAAGTCTCTACTCCATCATTTTAAATCACACTGATATCGCCGTGATAAGTCAAATGAGTACCAGAGGCTAAGGCTAGCGATGAAGAATAAGAGTTCATTCATTCATTCATCACATATCTGAGCTATTACCATGTGCCAAACACAGTTCTGGGTGTGACAGGCAAGGAGCCTAGTCTTGCGAAATGTTGACTGTGCATGTGCTGGGGAAAAGGAGGTAATCAACACTGAACACAGAATCACTTTGGACTCTGACAAGTGCTTTGAAGAATATAATACAGGTTCGACTTGCTAGCAAATAAGCACAAGGAAAGCTACTTCAGAGAGGCAGACAGGACGGGCCTCTCAGATTTAACTGATGAGAACTCAGCCATGTGATATAAGTTTTTAAAAATCTAACAAACCAAAGGTCCCTACATTTTACTTGAGTTTCGGATACTGTCACAATCACATTTTGAACATACATATGTCTTATGAAACCCTCCTAAAAGACAACACTCCCCAATATGAAAAAGTAAAGCACAAATACTGTACTCACTAAGGGCTAATCAAGATTGCTGTCTTTACAAAACAAAACAAAATGAAAGACATTTGCTGACAGTTTCACGAGACCAGGTCATGCTCTAAAAGAACACTCCAGTCCACGGCCTCTCCTTCCCTGAGTTCAGAGCTCTCTCAGCTCTCCTGAGAACTTCATAAGAACCAACAACCTAAAGAACACTTTAAGGGTACGCAGGGACCAGTTCTACTTTCTGGCTGAGAAAATTCTAACAGGAAGCAGACACTCAACTTCCTTATACAGACTGATAACTAAAATCAGCTTCACCAAGAGAAGATGCAGAAATTCTTCAGTTTGGGGTAAAATGCAATGTGAGCGGTGGCTCACACTGGGGGACACCAAGACAGGGCCCCAGAAAAACCAGGTCGTGGGGAAAGGAGATCCATCCCAGGCAGGTTCGGGCTCTTAATTGGCTGAAAAAACACTGGGCGTCCCTCAACTAATCTCCTCGTCTGCAAACGAGCATAACAATGAGTCCTGCCTCTCAAGATAACTGAAGCTCTAATGAGAAGGCCGTAAAGAACTTTAAAAGGCACACGGGGTGGGACAGTCTCAAGTTACTGAAACTACTTTAAGGAGGAGCGCAAGCGGAAGCCCCGCAAACCTTACCTTGACCAGCCACACTCCGGTGTTCTGCTTGGCGCCTGTCAGATCGAGTTCCCCGCGCTCGGCCATGGGTCTGTCGCCGGCGGAGGCGTGCGGGCCAGAGCAGCGGCCCCGGGAGCTGGGGGACTGCGGGGCGAGGGACCGGAGCACAGGGTAAGCCGGGGCCGGAGGCTGACTGTGAAGAGTCGGGGTCCACCTGCTGGGACGCTGGGATCCCGGGAAAAGAGGAACACGCCGCCGGGAGCCGGGAACTGCGCCTGCGCGCTGCGACCGTCAGTACGGCGCGCTGCTGCGGACAAACTTCCTGAGTGGGCAACTTCTTGAGTGGGTGTGGCTACTGCCGTGGGCTGTGCCCGAGTGATTAGAGCATAGGGTGGCATGGGCCAAAACGTCAGCAATACTTTCAAAAACTAGGTCAGCGTAACTGAAGAAAGAAGGTGTCAAAACAGAAAAATGGGGTTCAAAGAGACAAAGGCTGTCAGTATCTGTCCAACCCTGGCCAAGGAGAGAGAGAGCGTTTGGAGGACAGGGTAGGAGTAATAAAGTGAATTAGCACAAGTGGTCTCAATTGAAAGGCCACCCTGAGCACCTGCAATTAAACAAGTAGGGTACACCACTTTTAGACTCCAAATCCTGGAGCCCTGTAATTAGGTCAGTGACAATAGACATGTAACAGACAAATCTGATTGTTAAACTTCCCTGCTTATAGAATTTCCTCTCTCTCTTCTTGCCTCTAGAATAAAATTCAATCCTCTCCACACAGGCCCTCTCAGTTTGATCCCTGCCACTCAATGCACCACACATCCAACCACATCTAACCCATCAGACCTCCCTGAATACAGCAGGATGTTCCCCAATTATTTCAGAGCCTCTGCACACTGGATTCCCTTTACTCAGATGCCCAATTCTTCCCTTACCCTCATTCTCACCTCTGTCTTCTGATTGGCAGACTCCTACTTAGGTGTCAAGACTAATGGAAATGTCACTTCCTATGAGATCTTTTATCAACTCCCCCAGAGGAAGTTTAATTTTTCTTCACATCACAGTGTGCGATACTTAGCACGATGCACTATAATATACATGTTTACATGCTGCCTTTGCTTTCTAGACTATGAGCTCCTCCTAGGCAGAAATAGTGTTTTATTCATTTTTTATTCACAGCCTCTGGCACAATGCTTGACACCCTGTCAGATTTCAATAGGCTTTGGCTGAATGAACATTGGCTGGAAGAGAAACAGACAGTAAGATATTGTAAGAATGGCAAGTAATGTATTGAATCCTGCATCAGAACCATACACATAATTGAAGAAATTCCATGTCTGTGCAGCATAGGGCTAGGAAAAGCTGTCGGGTCTCTGAGATCAGCTGGGAAAACTAACAGGAAAAATAGGAGACCAGGCATGTGTTAAAAAGGAAGATTGCATTCTTGTGTTACAGCTTGGGAAATGGCCTTAAAAGATATCAAGGACAAGTGGATAAAGAGACCTGCTTTCAGCTTGATCAAATAGAAGGAATAAATTAAAATATGAAACCATAAGAGAAGAGACTTAATGTAGCCTGAATGACCCTAGTAATGAACTTTAAAGGATTAGAACCTTGGCCTTGATCTGTGGCTTATGGGAAGCCTAAAAATGTGTGTGTGTGTGTGTGTGTGTGTGTGTGTTTACAGGGATTGGGGGAGAACACATAGCTAAAGAAGAAGAAATGCCTAGAGAAGAAAGGAAAAAGTGAAGTTTTTAAATGATTATATAAGGAAGAAGAAGAAGAAAAAAACAACTTATTGAGCACCACATCCTCCTACATTGCTGAATAAAGAACAGACTTCTCCTATCTGTCCTTTTCAAATTTCCTTCCAGCTTGAAGAGGATGCTTATGAGCTATGAGAGGAAAGGAGGATGTGGGCTCCATGAAGCAGATTCACAGATTTACTTTGGAGACCAGCAGGGTAACATATATTACAGCTAGATCCTTCACCCTCCTAAGGGCCTATTATATGCCAGACATCGATAATTTTGGCCCAATCCAGCTTTATGTTCTTTCCACCATGATCACATACCCTTAATATCCATTCTCACACAGGTTCTATGGATTTCTGCTTGTGGTCAATTAGGCATATCCAGTGCAGATATTTTAGGTATCTCTATTGCCCAATCATGCCAGGGACCATTAGTGTTCTCTTTACTACTTGAAATAGAGTCATTAGCATCTTTAAATCTAATTAGATTAGACAGCCAGTTCCAAAAACCCAGAACCAATTTAGGAAAACCTATCCTTAACATCCTGTTCCTCTAGGATCACTCTCAGTACCAAAATCAGTATTAGTCAGGGTTCTCCAGAGAAACACATGATAGATAGATAGATAGGCATTTACTGTATAGGAATTGGCTCACATGATTATGGAGGCTGAGAAGTCCTAAGATCTGCATTTGGCAAGCTGAAGACCAGGAGAGCCAAAGTTATGCTTCTAGTCTGAGTTCAAAGGCCTGAGAGGCAGGAGAGATGATGGTGTAAGTTCCAGTCCAAATCTGAAGGCAGGAGATGATTAATGTCCCAGCTTGAAGACAGGCAGAGAGAGTGCATTCTCCCTTACTGAACCTTTTTTTCTATTTCGGCTTTCAACTGATTGGGTGAAGCTCACCCATATTGGGGAGGACAATCTACTTTACTCACTCTATTGATTCAAAGGTTCATTCATCCAGAAATACCCTCACAGACACACCCACAATAACGTTGGACCAAATATCTGGGCAACCTGAGGCCCAGTCAGGTTGGCACATAAAATTAACCATCACAGACAGATACAGAAGTCACCATGCAAAAAGGAAACTCACAAATTCTTTACTCTCCCAGATGATTGCCTAGTCAAGTTTTTTTTTTTAAATGGAAAATGTCAATATCTTATTTTATTATTATTAATGTAAGTATGTGATGCCAAAGAAATGAAGGTAATTTTACAAACTCAGAATTTTGGCAAATACATGAAATTTCCATTTTATTACAGCTTTATACCACATTAGTTCAAATGTATTTCTCTACAGCTCCTTCAACAGAGCTCCTCTGGAATTATTTCAGTCATCCTTAACATGTGACTTTACCAAAGACTTTGAATGTAAAATAAACATATAAAATTTCAAACTAGTAACTTTTAATTATGAATGGGATAAGAAATAAAGTCATCAGATGATGGCTGGGGATATTAATTTCCAACAAGACACTTTGTTGAAATTTTTCTGATACCCCAGGTATAAATGAGAACCTTCAAAAAACAAGGGCAGAACCAAAGTACAATAAAGAAGCCTCCGCAGCTTAAGCCTCCCATAGTCCTAAACCTCTGACAGAAGCTAGGCAAAGCATCTTTCTTGCAAATTAAGTGGGTTTCCAGTATTTCCAGGTAGTTGAGCTTTCAGAGACAGACACTCAAGCATATCCTGAGGATATACCATCTTGGCTCTGGTTGTATTAATTATGCCTGAAGAGTTTAATACCCATCCAAGTCCAAAGGTGGAAGAACACATAAACGGGTATGGTAATCAACAAGAGCAGACTGTAAAAGCACACCACAGAGGCCGAGTATAACAGTCCTGCTAAAGAGACCAAGAATAAGGACAGTCAATGTAGGAAGAGACAGAAACATTCTTTTCCTCCACTTTTTACACACCACTCTGACTTTTTTTTTAATAGATTTATTTATTTTATTTATTTTGTTGCCGCATGCAGTCTTTCTCTAGTTGTGGCGAGCACGGGCTTCTCATTGCGGTGGCTTCTCTTGTTGCAGAGCACGGGCCCTAGGCATGCTGGCTTCAGTAGTTGTGGCTCGCGGGCTCAGTAGTTGTGGCTCACGGGCTCAGTAGTTGTGGCTCGCGGGCTCTAGAGCACAAGCTCAGTAGTTGTGGCGTACGGGCTTAGTTGCTCCGCGGCATGTAGAATCATCCTGGACCAGGGATCGAACCCCTATCCCCTGCATTGTTAGGCGGATTCTCAACCACTGCGCCACCAGGGAAGTCCCCACTCTGGCTTTTTAAAAGGTGGATGGTATTTAGAAAATTTAGTTGTGTTGTTGTTTTGAAGTGTGACCTAATGCTGCTTCATTTCTTCTTGCGTCTTATTTTGATGTGTCATCCTAGCTGCCTGTGGTATCATGTTAGGAATCCTATCAATAATTGGACAGGCTATTCCTAACTCTTCGTTAATCAATTCACTGGTCGATGCTTCATATCTGAGCGGCTTCTTGGAGAGCGGGCACACCAGGAACTGCAGCAGCGCTGGGTCGAAGGCGCGGGGCGGTTTCCTCGTCCTCTCGCTCTTGTCTGTGGACGGCCGCGACACCGACGCGTGCAGACAACTCTGGGCGCCCGCGGACGGCTCTGCGTGTGTCCCCCGCAGCGCTGAGACGAGCTGGCCGCACGCTCCACTCAGCATGTTCCGGCGGCCCGCGCCCGGGCCTCTGCGCGCCCTTGACCACCCCCGTCAAGTTCTTATTAAATCTTTTAAGGCACAAATGCAAGCCAAAGAGGGAAGGCTCAAGAACTCACTAATGGCTGAAAAATTTTCAAGACCACGACATGTTTTGTAAATTTAGAACACCACAGTTCTATCATGTAGCCATTAGAGGATAAGGAGCAGTCATTAGAGATGTTACAAGTGAGTTGAGGGAGTTAGAATGATATTAACAGTAGCTGAGTCCACTCTCAGATTTTGTCCTTGGCCCTCCCATAGGGGCCCAGTGTCCCTCTAGGCCAGAGATTCTCTTTGTTCATACTTACTCAGAAACATTCTAGCAAGAGGAAGTATTACCTTCAGCAGCATTCATATAGGCAGAAAAACACCATCACAAAATTCTTCTTTTTAAAAAATTTTTTTTCTTCCAATTTTATTGAGATATGATTGACATACAGTACTGTATAAGTTTAAGGTATACATCAGTGATTTGACTTACAACCTGAAATGATTATCACAATAAGTTTAGTGAACATCCACTTTCTCATATACATAACAAAATCAAAGAAACAGAGGAAAATATTTTTCCTTGTGATGAGAACTCAGGATTTACCCTCTTGACAATGTTCATATATAACATACAGCTGTGTTAATTGTATTTATCATGTTGTACATTATATCCCTAGTGTTTATTTATCTTATAACTGGAATTTGTAACTTTTGCAAAATCCTTCTCAATAAGCCAGACTAACTCTGTATTGGTTATTAACATGAAGATTTTCATTCAAAAATTACAAATGAATGTGGCAATGTGGTCATTAATTAGATTTCCCCTACACTAGTGATGGTATAGGTCGATAATTTTGCTTCGATATCACACCAGGGCTATATGATCCCATCTGTAAATTCTCCCTGCCTCTCCCTTTGTCATCTCAGTTCTCTCTTACACAGAATACCTGCCTTCCCTGGCAGAGTCCTTGCTTCCCCAGTCATCCACAAACAAAAAGAAATACTCCCTGCAATAGTTTCCATGTCGTTAGCACGAGCACATTGTTGAGCATGAGATGTGGAGTCATGGCTTCAAGTTATAGCACCGCTGCCTACTCCCTTAATTATTTCATCATCTCGGCACCTAATTCCTAGCTTATAAAATGGGATTATTATACCTACCTTGTAGAGTTCTGACATGATTAAATGTGAAAATAAATCAAAAAGACTTAACACTACAATGTGAAAACTATGTGGTAACTGCATTAATTATATTGGGTCAAATAATTGAAAGGAAGCACAAAAGATTTATTATAGGCAGTGGTGTGCTGGTAAATGTTTAACAACTGGCTTTTTCTAACCCCCAGAAAAAGCCCTGGTTTGTAATGTTTGCCTGATTTTTTTTTTTGAGGATTCAGTTTATTTATTTATTTATTAAAAAAAAATTTTTTTTTTTGGGCCACACCTCGCGGCTTAGTTCCCCGACCAGGGATCGAACCTGGGCCCCCTGCAGTAGAACTGCAGAGTCCTAACCACTGGACCTCCAGGGAAGTCCCTGTTTGCCTGATTTGCAGTGTGAAGTTGGATGAGAGGCATATTAGCATGGCATGGTATAGTATTTTCACCCTATGGCTACATTAGATGTAAATAGAGCGCATAGACAATCGTAAAATACAGTAAAATAATTGGGAAGTGATGAGTTTTTGGTTTTATTATCTTGGTGTTCAGTATAATTTATTTAATCCTTAGTGTTCTGGAGAAAAGGGAGTAGCATGAGAACCTGCTGTAGAGCACAGGGAACTCCACTTTGCTGTAGAGCAGAAACTAACACAACATTATAAAACAACTATACCCCTATTTAAAAGAAAAACCGAGTAGCATCTGCTAACCCCAAAGGGACCTATGTGCTGGTGTCTGTGGAGCGGGGGGATGCCAGCAGGCAGGGCACAGTGAGTGAGTGAGGAAGCAGTGACAGTGCCACCAGTTGGAGAGGGAATGGGAGGTCAGCCCATGCAAGGCCTTGCAGGCCTTGTTCAGATCAAATATAAACTTGAAGAAGAGGTTGTTTTTTTTTTGGCCGCGCTGCACAGCTTGTGGTATCTTAGTTCCCTGACCAGAGATCAAGCCCAGGCCCTCAGTAGTGAAAGTGTGGAGTCCTAACCACTGGACTGCCAGAGCATTCCCTGAAGAAGAGTTTTAAGCCTGAGTATAAAATAATCAGATTTACATTTTAAAAAAGATCTCTTTAGCTACTGTGGAAAAACAAAGTGGATAGGAAGGGGCCAGAATGGAAACCAAGAGACTGGTTCAGACATTACTGCACTAATCCACGTTGGAAGGAGCAGTGGTTTGCATTAGGAAAGTGGCAGTGGAGATATAGAGAAGTAGATGAACTGGAAACATATAGATAGATTTAGGAGGTCGAATTGACAAGGCTTTGTGATTCCTTGCTGTGTAGCAAAATAGGACCATTTAATGGGCAGAAGACCTGAATAGATATTTTTCCAAAGAAGACATACAGGGACTTCCCTGTGGTCCAGTGGTTAAAACTTCACCTTACAATGCAGGGGGTGTGGGTTTGATTCCTGGTCAGGGAGCTAGCATCCCACATGCCTCACGGCCAAAAATCCAAAACATAAAACAGAAGCAATATTGTAACGAATTCAATAAAGGCTTTAAAAATGGTCCACATCAAAAAAATCTTTAAAAAAAAAAAAAAAAAGAAAACATACAGATGGAAAATGGGCACATGAAAAGATGCTCAACATCACTAATCATCAGAGAAATGCAAATCAAAACCACAATGAGATATCACTTCACACCTGTCAGAATGGCCATCATCAGAAAGTCTACAAATAAAAAACGTTAGCAAGGATATGGAGGAAAGGGACTATACGCTGTTGGTGGGAATGTAAATTGGGGCAGCCACTATAGAAAACAGAACGGAGGTTCTTCAAAAAACTAAAAATAGGGACTTCCCTGTGGTCCAGTGGCTGGGACTCCGCATTCCCAATGCAGGGGGCTGGGTTCGACCCCTGGTTGGGGAACTGGATCCCACATGCATGCCGCAACTAGGAGTCTGCATGCCGCAACTAAGAGATCCATGTGCCACAGCAAAGATCCTGTGTGCCGCAACTAAGACCTGGCGCAGCCAAATAAATAAATTAATTAAATATTTTTAAAAATTAAAAAAAAAACTAGGGCTTCCCTGGTGGCGCAGTGGTTGAGAATCCGCCTGCCAATGCAGGGGACACGGGTTCGAGCCCTGGTCCGGGAAGATCCCACATGCCACGGAGCAACTAAGCCCGTGAGCCACAGCTACTGAGCCTGTGCTCTAGAGCCCGTGAGCCACAACTACTGAGCCTGCGAGCCACAACTACTGAAGCCCGGGTGCCTAGAGCCCGTGCTCTGCAACAAGAGAGGCCACCACCATGAAAAGCCCGCGCACCACAACGAAGAGTGGCCCCCGCTCGCCGCAACAAGAGAAAGCCCACGCGCAGCAGCAAAGACCCAGCAACAAAGACCCAACGCAGCCAAAAATAAAAATACTAAATAAAAAAAAAAAAAAAAAAAAAACAAAAAACTAAAAATAGGGACTTCCCTGGTGGTTCAGTGGTAAAGAATCTGCCTTACAATGCAGGGGATGCGGGTTCAATCCCTGGTCGGGGAACTAAGATCCCACATGCCATGGGGCAACTAAGCCCATGTGCCACAACTACTGAGCTCGCATGCCTCAACCAGAGAGCTACACAGCCCACGCACTCTGGAGCCTGTGCGCCACAACTAGAGAGAGAAAACCCGCACGCCACAACTAGAGAGAAGACTGCATGCCTCGACGAAGATCCCACGTGCCACAACTAAGACCGCATGCAGCCAAATAAATAAAAAAATAATAAATAAATCTTAAAAAAAAAAAACTAAACTAAAAATAGAATTACCATATATGATCCAGCAATTCCCCTCTTGGGTATATATTTGAAGAAAACAAAAATACTAATTCAAAAAGATACATGCGCCCCAATGTTCATAGCAGCATTATTTACAGTAGCCAAGATATGCAAGAAACCTAAGGGTCCATCAACAGATGAATGGGTAAAGATGAGATATATATGTGTATATATATATATATATATATATATATATATATATATATATATATATATATATATATATAAAATGGAATACTACTCAGCCATATAAAAGAATGAAGTTCCACCATTTGCAACAATGTTCTAGATCTAGAAGGTATTATGTGTACTGAAATAATTCAGACAGAGAAAGACAAATACTGTATGTTATCACTTACAAGTGGAATCTAAAAATTAAAACAAACAAATGAATATAACAAAACAGAAAAAGACTCACAGATATAGAGAACAAACTAGTGGTTACTGGTGGGGAGGGGGGAGGGAGGAGATGGGGAAGGGAATTAAGAGATACAAACTATTATGTATAAAATAAACAACAAGGATATATTGTATAGTACAGGGAAATATAGACATTATTTTGTAATAACTTTAACTGGGGTATAATCTATAAAAATATTGAATCACTGCATTATACATCTGAAACTAATGAAATTTTGTAAATCAACTATACTTCAATGAAAAAAAAATAGGACCATTTACCAAGTGATAACTCAGTACAAGAAAACAGAACAAAACACACACACATAAACACACATAGCTTTGCTCCTTCCGGGAGATGAGACAAGACTCTGCATGTATTTTCCCTGATGGATAACACAATTCAGTTGAATTGCTTTTGTTAAGTGTCTTATGTCTGATGTAACATACGGTTACTGTGGCCTGCTAGAAGCCCTCAGTCTCAGTAAGTCAGTTTAATTGCCCATTAGGGATTACTCTGGGAATAAAGTGTTAAATAAAGCATGAGAAAATTTAATTTGTCATTGCTGTAATGAAATCCAATTTGTTTTCATATATGATTTACCAAAACATTTATATCATACTTTATATATTAAATAAAATTATAGTTAGGAAACAGCACTGAAACCCTTGATCAAAGTGCCCAGATAAAAATCACAAATAACAGTAAGTCCTAAAATATCATATTAAACAGATGGATCCTCACTAGTGTTCATATTTCAAAGCCAGGGAGGCCATGTGTGCTGAATATCAATGAGGAATTATGTCCATATTCCTGCTAAGAGCAAAAGCGAGGCCCTTCCTTATTGATGGATCTGACTTCCCACCCAAATACACAAACATCAGGGACAGGAATAGTTTTCACATGCAGGGTGAGGTGAAAATATTAGCTAAAGCAAGGATGTGCCTACCCATCAATGGGTAGAGTCGAAAGTTCAGTTTAAGGCTCCTTTCTATAAGTAGAGCTCTTGCAATAGCTTTGTCAATGCATTTTTTACTTCTCTCTCATGTAACAACTGAGTTGATGATGGCTCTGCTCCATGTAGTTGTTGGGGACCTAGGGTTCTTCCATCTTATTATTTCGTCATCTCTGGGGTGTTGTCCTCCTCTGCATGATGGACCACAAAGTCTGCATCTTCCAACCAGCAGGAAAAGGAAAAGGGGAAAAGAATTATACATCACTTTGGCCAGAGCTTCAAAATATTTTTTTTTCATGGCAGCATTATTCACAAGAGCCAAGAGGTGGAAGCAACTCAAGTGTCCAAGAACGGATGAATGGACAAACAAAATGTGGTCTATACATACAATGGGGTATTATTCAGCATTAAAAAAGGAATGAAATTCTGTCACATGCTGCAACATGGATGAACCTCGATGACATTATTCTAAGTGAAATAAGCCAGTCACAGAAAGATAAGTATGTGTGATTCCACGGACAAAAAGTACCTAGAGTAGTCAAACTCATAAAAACATGGTAGAAAAAAAGGTAGAATAGAGGTTGTCAGGGGCTAGGAGGAGGGGGGAATGGGAGTTGTAGTTTAATGAGTACAGAGTTTCAGTCTTGCAAGATGCGAGAATTTTGGAGCTGGATGAGGGTGATGGTTGCACAAAAATGTGAATGAACTTAATGCCACTGAATGGATAAGATGGTAAATGTTCTGTATATTGTACCACAATTTTAAAAAACACCTAAAATTAAAAAAAAAATTGTAGTCTGAATTGGGATGCAAATAAGGGCCATATGTTGTGATTGGTTGAAATGTTTCTTAGTTCTCATTCTCTCTCTGTCGCAGCCTCGTTGTTAAAGAAACTAGATTAGTTTCTTAGATATAGTTCTTTAACTATACACTTTTCTACATTCTGTATTTTACTCATTGCATCTGAGGGTATCATTTATGATGTTTCTCCTTCCCTTTTATTTCCTACAAACTGCTAGTTAGATCTTGAGGCATGATCAGACTCGGGCTTGATTTTGGTGGAGGTGAAGATGATTTCCTTCCTGTGTGCTCTTGTGCATTTCCAGCCAGAGAGAGATCACATCTAGCTTTCTTTCTTCTTGCGATGTTGGCAACCATCGATGAGTATTGCTTAGACCCAATAATTCATTAGGGATTGCGAAACTGTTATATTGCAGGTGCTGGGCTGAGTCACTGCTGTCCTGGGACAGAGGCTGCCCCTGAGGAGCCAGTGGGGACCAGGGCTGAGGGGTTGAGGCACATTAACCACTGACCCACCCACCATTGGCTTAGGCTCCCCATGTGGATTCACTGACACAATGACTCAAGGTTACTGTGTATGGGTTTATTTGGATGGACTATCTCTTAGGTACTACATTAAACATTTTTACCTACATTAACAGAGACACTTTTAGGCTGGAGGAGTACTCCAGGGAGTTCGGCTCTCAATCCACCTGTAGTACTCTGATGCCCAGTCTTGCGTCCTCTTTATCCTTCAACCCCAAAGCCACAGATTTTTCTGTTTTATTTTCCTGCAACATCCTTTGATCACCCACCAAGAAGAGCTTCCATGGCCTATTAAAATTGGAGCTCCCAAATTTGCTCCTGGTTGATTGCCTAATTGTTTTTGTTTCTACACATAATAGATTTCTACAGCATTTGCCTCTCAAGCATCCAGAAAGAAAAGCACTGTCTTTGCTAAACTAAGAGAATCAAGTGCAGAGTAACTCCATTCAATTTGCACAAAAGTTCGGCTCTGCATGGGGATAAACTAGGCTGGGTCACACACAAGTCTGCTCTGTAAGTAGCTGCCCCATGTGGACACATCTCTGCAATGCCTCAGGACCAGTAAACAAGCTATTTGTTTACTGTCCTCTGGGAGGACAGAACTGATGAAGATGGAATGACTCCTGAGAGGAGTCAGTAGTTAGTGATATCTCTGCTCCACTGCTATTTTATTTTTCTGGCTTCAAGGCTCAGATTCAACTCTAGCAGGAGAGAACGCCCTTAGCAATTACTTATTATTTTATATCCTTTTGTTCCTATGTACTCCTCATTAATAAGATAATCAGAATTTGCCTATTTCCTGAATCCAAAGAGCATTATGTAAATCACACATTAAAACTGATTTTGTTATGTTGATTCTTTTGCAATTCCTTCCAGCTTGCAGAGACCTTGAGCCATGAATGCTTTCTTGTGAAAAGGATGTTAATTGCTTTCCCTGGGGTCAAACAGGCTCTTTGTAAATCAGGAATCCAATACTCACTAAGAACCCAGATGAAGAATTGACCATTAGTCTTACAAGAGCTATAATTGAGCATTTTTTATTTAGCTCTAATGCAGATTTGTTTTCAATGGATTTTTTTCTCTTCTATCATCTTCTAAATAAAATAATTACTGTGAATCTTTAGACTCAGATTATTCATTTATTGTATGAGAATTCTTTCCAAGAATCTCTTCCCTCAATGACTAAAACATCTCTCTCTCTCTCTCTCCCACCCCCCGCCCCCATCTGTCTGTCTTTTCTTGGGTCACTGATGATTTACAAAGTGAACTTAACAGTCCTGATTTTCCGTATTGGTTGTAGTGGTGGGGTTGGCAGGTGGTAGAGAGACAAATGTCGGGATAAAAATTCCTCTCCATATCCAGACAGATTTAACCAATATCCTCTTGTGTGACTAGGCAGACTAGAGCAAGTATGTTGCACCTGCTATGTTACTATTTGAATTTAGATGAACTTTCTATGTACTATTTAAATTCCACCAGCCAAGAAAAAGGAAAACTATAATACTTCTATTGAGAGAATGCCAGAGCAAGCTACTATTGGACGTGAGTTACTGCCTATCTTCCTGGGCAACTCCTGTTGCTGCCATTGGCTATGACTCTGGAGTGGTTTTAAAATATATCCCAACCTAATCAAACTTACAAGCTTTTGCACAGCAAAGGAAACCATAAACAAAATGAAAAAACCTACAGAATGGGAGAAAATATTTGCAAACGATGCGACCGACAAGGGCTTAATTTCCAAAATATAAAAACAGCTCATACAACTCAACAACAAAAAAACAAACAACCCAATCGAAAAATGGGCAGAAGGCCTAAATAGACATTTCTCTGAAGAAGAAATACAGATGGCCAATAGGCACATGAAAAGATGCTCAACATCGCTAATTATTAGAGAAATGCAAATCAAAACTACAATGAGGTACCACCTCACACCAGTCAGAATGGCCATAATTAAAAAGTCTACAAATAACAAATGCTGGAGAGGGTGTGGAGAAAGGGGAACCCTCCCACACTGTTTGTGGGAACGTAAGTTGGTGCAGCCACTGTGGAAAATAGTATGGAGGTTCCTCAGAAAAGTAAAAATAGAATTACCACATGATCCAGCAATCCCACTCCTGGGCATGTACCCAGACAAAACTATAATTCAAAAAGATACATGCACCCCAGTGTTCATAGCAGCACTATTCACAATAGCCAAAACATGGAAACAACCTAAATGTCCATTGATAGATGAATGGATAAAGAAGATGTGGTACATATATACAATGGAATACTACTCAGCCATAAAAAAGAATGAAATAATGCCATTTGCAGCAATGTGAATGCAACTAGAGATTATCATACTAAGTGAAGTAAGTCAGGAAGCCAAATACCATATGATATCACTTATATGTGGAATCTAAAATATAGCACAAACGAACCTATCTACAAAACAGAAACAGACTCACAGACATAGAGAACAGACTTGTGGTTGCCAAGGGGGAGAAGGTGGGGAAGGGAAGGACTAGGAGTGCAGACGTAAACTAGCAGATGTAAACTATTATATACAGGATGGATAAACAATAAGGTCCTACTGTACAGCACAGGGAACTATATTCAATGTCCTGTGATAAACCATAATGGAAAAGAATAGTAAAAAAAGAATGTCTGTATGTGTATAACTGAGTCACTTTGCTGTATAGCAGATTGGCAGAGCACTGTAAATCAACTATACTACAATAAAAAAATTAATTAAATTAAATTAAAAAAAATATGGCACAAATGAACCTATCTATGAAACAGAAACAGAATCATGGACATAGAGAACAGGCTGGTGGTTGCCGAGGGGGTGGGGGTTGCGGGAGGGATGGAGTGGGAGTTTGGGGTTGGCAGATGTCAGCTTTTATACAGGGAATAGGTAAAAAAAACAAGGTCCTACTGTAGAGCACAGAGAACTACATTCAACATCCTATGACAAACCATAATGGAAAAGAATATTTTAAAAAGAATGTATATATATATGTATAACTGAATCACTTTGCTGTAAAGCAGAAATTAACACAACATTGTAAATCAACTAAATTTCAATAAAATAATATTAAAATTGAAAAATAAAATAAAATATATCCCAATTCTTTGATACTCCTTTCTTCAAAATGTGAAGCCTAGGACCCCTACCCCTTGATACAGTGACTCACTTCAAACAAAAAGAATGCTATGAAAGTGAAATTATATGATTTCCATGGCTAGGATAACAAGGCTAGCTTTCCACCTGTTCCTCTCTCTCTTTCTCTCAGCAACTAGATGAGTCAGTTTATTTAGTATGCATACGGTCCCCAAGTGCTCATTTGTAAACGCAACATTTATAACACAATCCAATTTAAAAATCTCTACTCTAATGAATAAAACAAAATAGCCACTACCATAGGAAAATTCAGCTGTGTATGTTTTAAGATGAAAATACTAATGGGAAGTTTAAAATTTATGGTTTAGAGCCTCATTATTCAAAGTGTGGTCCCCAGACTAACAATATCATATCACTTCAGAGCTTTGTGAGAAATGCAGAATTTAAAGTCCTATCCTAGACCTACTGAATCAGAATCTGCATTTTAAACATCCCCAGGTGATTCATATGCACTTGAAACTGAGAATGGAGGTGGGATGGGGGTGGTTGATTCATATACTCATTATTCAATAAATATTCATTGCACTGGGGATAGAGCAGTGAACAAGGCAAGTCAGAAACTTTCAGTTCTCTTCCAGCTCTAAAGCTTTACATTTTTAAAATCCAATTCTTTGACAGGTAGAATTATTTTTCTCTAGCTTTTCTCCTACCATCACATGATGACAGTACCATGAAACTCTGAATAGAAAAACAGGTGCCAGAGAAAGCGGGGTGGGGTGTGTGTGGAAATTCCTTCAAGATTATAACTCTACCCTAAAACTGGAGTAGATGTATGCGTATATACATTAAAACACCAACTGCTGCCGCTGACAGCTTGCTACAAATTGTCTCTTTAAGCATTCCAAGGTTCTCTGACTCGAATTTCAAAATTGCTCCACAAATCGCTGGGAAAGTTCACAGTATTTTGGAAACAGTGAGATTCTGACAGCATGTCAGGCATCCACTGTTGTGTCTTGCAAAGTTACATCTCCAATGACAAGCCATGGTGCTAGAAAAAATGGCAGAGGAATGGCAGAGTTTCACCTATAACAACAAAGCCAAGACTTACTATTTGCCACTAGCCACAGGTCTAGAAACATTTTTTATCTTTTAAATTTCATGAATAGGCCTTTAGGCAGTAAAAAAAGAAAACAGGGAGGAGAATAAAAGGACAGAAAAAAGAAAAAGAAAGATGAAAAAGAAGTACAGTACATCAGAACTAACCTCCATTCCTATTCACTGGTCCCAGGTGCCCCAGGCTGCCTGCCTTTGGTCTAACTCCTTCATTTAGCAGTCGTGAAGAAAAAGCTAAAGCTATTATTTTAAAATGTCATTTCTTTTCCCTCAGAGGTCAGATTTACAAGGCAACTCTTTTTAAAGGCTGAAGGAAAAAATTGATTTTTAACACAAAATACTTTGTCGATTTTATAAGATCACTTCTTTTTTAACCCTTGCAAAGTGTTTTCCGCTTTTTATGCATATCTTGTGCTATTTGGCTGTAACATCTTTGGTCCTGTAAATCTATACAAATGTGCTTAAACAACATGGTTCAGATTATTTGTTGGGGGAAATTTTTGTCATAATAATTATACCACTGTTTAACAGTCCTTTAAAATTTTAATGAGCACCTGACATATATTAATATCAAGAACATATCAATAAATATTTGTTAAATAAATAACTGAAGCAGAGTTCTGACAGACAACAGAAAATATAATTTAGACCCCCATCTGTCAAGGACTCAGCAGTTGGTTACATGACCAGTCACCGCCTGTTACCACAGCAAGGCTATTTTAATGAAAAGGGATAACATTGATTTATACCCTTTGGTTTCAGTTTGACTCCAGGATTGCTCAATATTAAGGTCTCTGGGGAAGCAAGACTGTTAAAAGCAATGCTGGATGAGGCAAACATATAATGGTCAAACGACTATGTAACTGAAAAATCCTCCCAAACCAAGCATTCACAAATGAGCTTGGTTTGTGGGTTTAGAATTATAATGAAGAGAAGGCAGTGTTTGAAGCCCTAAAGACTGTGTGTGTGTGTGTGTGTGTGTGTGTGTGTGTGTGTAAGCAATGGCTTCTGAAGCACACTTTACAAAAGTACGCTTCAAAGGAGCTAGCTGAATGTTTTATGTTCACTGCATGCTTGTTAGTAACTGCCCTCATTTCTCCTGTTTACTTCTTTTCTTACTGATCTGAAGGATGTAGTTAAAATCCCAGTGACTTGTGGTTTCTGCTAGAGAGATAAACAGTGCCTGACCCCACGTGATCTGTTGCACGAATAGAGATCAGGATTTCATCTTCTAGCAACTCAATTTTGGGTGGTTGCTAAGGAGACTATTGGCATCTCTGTGTCCTAGGTGCCATATTGCTTGGAAAGAATTACAGCAGCTTCGCCTGTTACTTTCCGGGAGAGAAAACCTGAAAACTCATTAAGCAGCCAACATTTTAAAATTCTGCTGGTCTCTTTGATGTTTTGAGTGCCTCTGGCCTTGGAGTATAACTTGTGAACATGTTGGCATCTAAATGAGAACACTCTCAGAAATGACAGTGCAGCCTTGCTATAGAAAATAGAAGCATGAGTGGTCTGGCTGTGGGTACCAAATTCTCCAACCGAGCCTATAGAACAGGCCTGGTTTGTTTTTTGTTTGTTTTGGTTTTTTTTTTTCAGTTCTACTCACCCTCCTTAAAGGTCAGTTCCAACCTTATTTTTAACAAGCCATAAGGTCCTGGGCAAGTACCCTCTCTGACCTTCAGTTCCCTTATCCTTTAAGGCAGAAAAATAGTGATCCCTCACAATGTTGTTCATGGGGATTAAAGAAGGTACTGAGAACATGAGGTCGAAAGCTACTTGCAAATTGCAAAGCATGTGTAAATTACTATTCCTGGGGACAGTAAATTTTGCACAAATCCAGATTAGCTCTGAAGCTAGAATGACCCTTCAGGATTGTCCCAAATAGGGCTAATATGGCCAGGTTTTCTTTCCCCTCTGTTATGAACTGAATGTTTGCGTCCTTCCCAAATTCATCGTCAAAGCCCTAACCCCCAAGTGATGGTATTTGGAGGTGAGGCATTGGGAAGGTTATTAAATTGAGATGTGGTTATGAGGGTGGCACCCTGTGATGGGACTAGTGTGTCCCAGAGCTCTTTCTCTCCCCACCGTGTGAGAACACAGTGAGAAGGTGGCCATCTGCAAGTCAGGAAGAGAGCTCTCACCAAGAACCTGACCGTGCTGGCACCCTGACCTTGGACTTCCAGCTTCCAGAACAGCAAGAAAATAAACGTGTGTTGTTTCAGCGACCCCGTCTACGGCATTTGTTACAGCAGCCTGAGCTGACTCAGACGCCCTCTGTCAATCAGTTACTGGGTGTGGGCTGCCCCAGGAAGGGGCTTGACCTCTGTCTACACAGTTCAGGTAACCCCTGAAGGGGCTGATTAGCTGAAGGCCGTCTGTGGGTACACATCACAGTGGACACGCAATCACTGTTATTATCTCTCTCTCCTCCCTAACAAGAAACCCCATTCTGTCCAGCTACTTTATGTCAGGCAGTAATAACAAGCTCATTACTGACTTCACATTTCATTTATTCATCTCCATTGGGCTCCACTCCTCACCTCTTTTGCACAAAATCTTTTTAAATAGCGGGTCTCAATTACCTTTTCATTTGTACTGCATCCAGGGATACAACACGCGCCAATTAGCAATGGTAGCCTGTGATTTTCCCCAGGTGGGAACGGTGGGATATGGGCTCATTCTTCCTCTCAGGGCAATATATTAGGATCTTGGAAAAAATAACTAATCAGATCCATCCCGCGTGGAGTTTAACTCTTACTATCAAGTCTTGGGGCAACTCATTGTTACTCTTATGTAACAAAAACAAATGGATTTAAGCAGATGAACACCATGGTAAAACTTGCAATTTAGAAAGATTTCTCAAACTAGAATGTGGACCAAGTGGGGAAGACTAGGAGCAGGGAGGTGGTAGAGGGACTTCCAGTCAAACACTGGAAGTGTTAACTACAGATTTATTTCCTATTTTGTCTTCCCTCAAATTCCCACTAAAAGGATGTTACCTTTAAATATATTTTTTAAGAACAGAATAACAGCAAATGAGGAAAGAGTTAAGCCCCATTTGGGAAGCTAGAAAATAGATGGAAGAATGAAGACTGACAGCAGCATGGAGAAAGGTACCATCTAAGTGCCTGGGGAAAGAGATGTCAGTTAGGGATGTGTTCAGCTGCATGTAATGGAATATGTAACAAGCAGAGGCTTCAATATCCAGGGTTTACTTTTCTCATATCAGAAGAGGTCCAGAGGAAAGTGGTTTCCAGCATTAGTTCAGCTATTCACCTATGCCGGGTTCTATCTTTCTGCTCAGCAGTCCTTAGCTAGTTGACTTTTGCTTGCCTCATGGTCACAAGTTGATCCCTGCAGCTCCAGGTATCATGTCTGCATCAAAGAAAGAATGGGTAAAGGAGAAGCCTCATGACAGTCACATCCATCCCTTTCTATTGGGAAAACAAACATTTTTAAAAGTCTCTCCAGCAGACTGCTGCCTACAACAAAAGTGGTTATATTTGGTCTCTGTGGCTACACGGGAGGCTGGGAAAGTAAGTACCTTGCCTGAGGCTGCGCACCTGGTTGTCTTAAAGCTAACTGATATCCCGTTAGCAGAGAACAAGGAGGAACTAGATATCAAGTAGGTATCTGATAGGCTTGGCCATATATACCCACGAAAGGTGAGTGATTTGCCTAAAAGGCATCAGGTCCTGTGGAAGGAACAATGAGCAAGCTGAAATCCTTGAAATGTGTTGAAAACCTGTTGCTAATCCAGGTGGACACCTCTGTGGATTGTCTCCTACACCCATCCTGCCAGCACACAACCTTGCCCCCTCTCTCCCTTATGGAGACAGGACCTATTCCCTAAAGCAACTGAAGGAAGAGAGGCTCTGGATCAGAGGACACTAGGCTTAGCAGAAGGCAAGAGTGAAGATCCAGACGGAAAGAAGGGGATTCAGGGCAAGTTTGCATGTGGAACGGCGAAACTCCAAGGAGGTTGCCTTGCTCCTGGGATGCCAGCATCTGTGTAGCCTCCGGGCAGGGAGTCCAAAGGTTCCCTTTCTGCAAAAAGGGAAAATCCTCAGAGAACAGACCTTCTGATACTTCTTGTCACTGTCATTTTTGTCTTAGTGTTAATGTAAGAGAAAAGTTTTGTTTTGTTTTGTTTTTAAATTGCGGTGAAAAGCAACGTGGATGGACCTGGAGATTGTCACACTGAGTGAAATAAGTCAGCCAGAGAAAGAGAAATATCATATGATATCGCTTATATGCAGAATCTAAAAAAAAAAAAATGATACAAATGAACTTATTTACAAAACAGAAACAGACTCAGACTTAGAGAACTAACTTGTGGTTACCGAGGGGAAGGGTTGGGGGAAGGGATAGTTAGGGAGTTTGGGATCGACATGTACACACCGCTATATTTAAAATAAATAGCCAACAAGGAAAAAAAAAATTGTGGTGAAAAACACATGCTCTCTAACAAATTTTTTTTTAATTAAAAATTTTTTTTAGCCACACCGCGTGGCATGTGGGATGTGGAATCTTAGTTCCCCAACCAGGGATTGAACCCGGGCCCCCTGCAGTGGAAGCCCAGAGTCCTAACCACTGGACTGCCAGGGAAGTTCCTCTAACAAATTTTTAAATCTACCCTCTCAGCAAAATTGTAAGAGTACAGTTCCGTATTATTAACTCTATGCACATTGTTGCACTACAGATCTCTAGAACTTTTTCACCACGCATGACTGAAACTTGCCATCCATTAAACAACAACTCCCTGTTTCTCTTTCCCCACAGTGCCAGGCAGCGACCATTCTACTTTCTGCTTCTATGAGTTTTGGTGAAACAGCTTGACCAAAAGCTTAAGTTAAGCAAACCGTATCAGGCCATGTTTCGAAACACGGAGTCGTGAAATGTGCTATTTAGTCTGTGTTCTGGAGATGTTCAGGACAAGTACTTCCAAAAAAACACAACTAGGGTTGAAGAAATCAGACTCCTTCTGTTTGGTCAGGATGGATCATTGTAAATTTTCCTGATGTAATGGCCTATAAGGGAACTAGCAGACTGGGTGATGGACTGAGGGCGAATCATCCTGGGAGAGCCTCCCAGGCAACTTGTTTCCTGTCCTGAAACGTCAATGGTCCACCTGAATCCACCAGCTTGGCCTGTCTGAGAATAAACATGGCTTCTCTGGGTTTAATTAAAACTGTGCCCCTGGGAAGAAATAGAAATAAGAAATAGGCCAAAGGTATGGGAAGGATAAACACCAATATAATGAAAAAATAAATTTAAATCCATAGTTTTAGTACTTGTGATGTGATTTCTTTTGTGTTATGATTCCTACTTGTCTTGTGTGAAATGTATAGCATTTAAGTTGTGTTAAGCCATGTTAAGTAGTTCAAAATGGAATCACGGTGGCCAATGTGAACTTCCATATTAGTGATTTTGAAACATCTGCTGGAAGAGTTCGAGTGTCTTAGAGTGATAAACAAAATTATTACTTTTGAGGGAATTCCTTGGTGGTCCACTGGTTAGGACTCTGTGCTCTCACTGCCGAGGCCCAGGTTAAATCCCTGGTTGGGAACTAAAATTCCACAAGCTGTGTGGCATGGCAAAAAAAAAAAAAAAAAAGTATTACTGAAACCTGTGCACCTAGAGCCCGTGCTCCGCAACAAGAGAAGCCACCACAATGAGAAGCCCGCTCACCTCAAAGAAGAGTAGCCCCCGCTCGCCGCAACTAGAGAACGCCCGCACACAGCAACAAAGACCCAAAGCAGCCAAACATAAATAAATAAAATAAAATAAAATAAAGAGTATTACTTTTGATAAGAAGTTTGATGGGCAATGTCCATTAGTGGAACACAAGGAGCAACTGATAGTGTCAAGATCTCTTCCCTAAAGGTAACTGTTACTCCTTAAGAAGAGCCCACTAGACTTAGTGACTTGAAGCCCCTTCGCTGGAGGACCCGACTCCGTGCTGCTGAGAGGTGTTCCAGACGGACACTGCCTGAGGTCTTGCTGGAGCAGAAGGTGACTTCCCATTCATGCTTGTCGGGAAACCCGTTGCCAGACCACTGCACATGCTGAGATGCCTCCTCCCCGTGCTTCTCCCTGGAGTGGTTCATACACCCTTTTCCCTACTTTGACTAACCTGTGTTGGGTGCTGTGTCCAATAAACAGAGTAATTCGTGCATTGAGTGTTGGCGACTGTTTCGTGTTTCTCCAATCCCTTACTGCTGGGCCCTGAAACAAAGAGTACTTACTCTTTCATCATGTTTATTATCAGTATTCCAATCACTTTTGTAATCATTGAACTATTATATAAATATTTTCCTTGCCTTTAAAGTAATTACTGCATTTAAAGGAATCTAAGGCATTAGACTTGCAAAGAATTTAACTGACTAAATTTGCAATTGATGTTTGAATGCTTGGAGAAAACTCATTTGCAAAATTATGACTTTATTAGTTGTGTAAGTAGTTTGTGCATACTTAAAGGAACATTAATTACTGAAATATTAATAAATTTGGGATTAGACTGAGTACAAGTAACAGTGAGTATTCCTCTCTAGCAGAGAAAACCCTAGAGACAGTTCAACACAGTGAGCTTTTGAATCAATCTGCACACACAAAGAAGCCAATCAACGTTTTTTTCCCAATTTTTATTTTATTTATTTATTTTTTGGCCGCGCTGCGCAGTTTTTGGGATCTTAGTTCCCCCACCAGGGATTGAACTGGGGCCCTCAGCAGTGAAAGCACAGAGTCCTAACCACTGGACCGCCAGGGAGTTCCCTCCCAAGTTTTATTGAGGTATATTAACATACAATACACTGCATATATTCATATGTACAATTTGATTTTTTCCTATGTCTACACTTGTAAAATCAAGATAATAAACATTTCGATCATTCTAAAATGTTTCCTCTTGTTCCTTTGTGATCTGGTCCTCCCTGACCCACCACTTCCCCCCAGTGCCCAGGCAAAATTAGCCTTTCGGTTCTACAGAATAATTTGTACTTTCTAGAATTTTATATATGTGGGATCACACAGTATGTACGTTTTTTGTTTCACCTCTTTTATCCACCATAATAATTTTGAGATTCGGCCATATTGTTGCATATATTAATAATTCACTGTTATATAGCTGAGTAGTGTTCTGTTATATGGATATACCACAATTTGTTTAGCCATTCACTGATTGACGGACATTTGGAATATTAGAAATAAAGTGCTATGAACATTCATGTACAAGTCTTTGGGTGAACATATGCATTCATTTCTTTGGGTAAATATCAGGATTGGAATAGCTGGGCCAGAACATAGGTGTATGCTTAACTTTTTAAGAAATTGTTAAACTGTTTTTCAAAGTGATTGTTTTATTTTATATTCCTTCCAACATTGTTTGAGAATTCCAGTTGATCTGCATCCTTGCAACATTCGGTATGACAGTCTTTTACTTTAAGCCATTCTAGTGGGTATGTAATGGTATTTCATTGTGGTTTTAATTTGCATTTTCCTAATGACTAATAGTGCTGAGCATCTTTTCATGTACTTATTCGCCATCCGCATATCTTCTTTTGTTAAGTGTCTGTTCAAATATTTTGCCCATTTTTTAATTGGGTCGTTTGTCTTGTGTTATTGAGTTTTGAGAGTTCTTGGTATATTCTAGATACAAATCCTTTGTCAGATATGTGTTTTGTGAATATTTCACTCTATAGCTTGCTTTTTCATTTTCTTGACAGTGTCTTTTAAAGAGCAAAAGTCATTAATTTAGATGAAGTCCAGTTTAACAAATTTTTCTCTTAGAATTCATACTTTTTGTCTCTTAAGAAATCTTTGCCTATGCAAGGCTACTAAGAGTTTCTCTTATGTTTTCTTTTAGAAACTTTATAGTTTTAACCCTACATTAGGTATATGGTCAATTTTTAGTCAATTTTTATTTATGGTATTAGGTAAGGGTAAGGGTAAAAGTTCTTTTTTTTTTTTTGGCATATGACAATCCAGTTGTCCCAGGATAATTAACTGAGATTATCTATTCCTCATTGAATTGCCTTGATACCTTTGTCAAAAATCAATTGACTGTATATGTCATATATGACCATATCCCTATTCTGTTCCATTGACCTATATGTTTAGCTTTACTTTAATAGCTCACTGTCTTGATAACCGTAGTTTATTATAAGGCTTGAGATCAGGTACTGTGAGTCCTCCAACTTTGTTCTTTTACAGAATTGCTTTGGCTATCCTAGTCTCTTTGCATTTCCATCTGAACATTAGAAACAGCTTGCCAATTTCTGCAAAAATACCTGCTGGGATTTTGATTGAGATTTCACTGACTCTACAGATCAATTTGAAAGGAATTGCCTTCTTGATAACATTGAGTCTTCTGATCAGCAAACATAGTATATTTCTCCATTTATTTATGTCTTTAATTTCTCTCACCAGTGTTTTGAGTTTTCAATATACAGGTCTTGCACATCCATTGACAAATTTATTCCTAAGTATTTCACATTTGTGACATGACCATAAATAGTATTGTTTTAAAATTTCAACTTCTGTGTAAGCTAGTATGTACAAATACAATTCGTTTTTTTGGTATTGAACTTATATTCTGCAATCTTACTAAACCCAGTAAGCTGGGACATTTGTAGGGCTTATGTTATGTATTTTTCCTGTTCTCAGAAATCATTGTCCCATGCGGCCTAATGCTGACTGTCTGAAAACCATTGTTTTATACATCTTTCTGTTTTTTGTTTTGTTTTGTTTCAAGTAGAAGAAATAAATCTGGTCATTGTTATTCCACTGTGGCCAGAAACAGAGAAAGCCAATCAGATATTTAGTGCCTCACTTTTTATCATGAATGCGCAGCTTGGGATCACTAAGTATTTTACTAAGATCTTCAACATGAAAGGCAGAGACCTAAACAAATAATTTTTTTTAAAAAGGAATTTAAGAGAAAACTTTAAGTATTTTCATTAATACTCTCAGATTACCCAGCAAAATAAATATAGAAAGTTACATAGCAAGAGTAAATTCCTAAAAATAAAAAATTCTAAGAGATTTGGGGACAGGGCAAGAGGTGGGGAACAGGACACAGTAAAACATAAGAAATAAACATGTTCTCTGGTTTCTCAAACCGTATTGGAAACAGAAGATAATGGAGTGTTACCTTCAACATTCTGTAAGAACATAATTTTCAATGCATAGTTCTATTCCCAGCCAAATTATCAATGGGATTTGATGATGAAATAAAAAATGTTTCAGCCATGTAAAGTTTCAAAAAGTAAACTCCCATGCACCTTTTTTCAGGAAGCTAGCGGAGGATAGTCTCCAAAATTGTCTAGTAATACACCAGTAAGAGGGGACCCTGCACAGGAGAGAAAGTGTTGAAAGACACAATGACATCTCTACATCTGGCTTGGGAGACTAGTCCATATTGGGGCAGGAGGATGGAGGGCTGCTAGAGAGAAGAATCCAAAAAAAAAAAAAAAAAGCTCTTGGGAACATTGTCTCAATCGCCCTTCCTATTCCCTGAATCTCTGTCCTTTACTCCACTTCCTTTTCCAGTAATACATCTGCAGCCTCTGCTGTGGGGTCATCTTGTCCCACTGCAACAAGACCCATAGAAGACCACTGTCTCACAACTTGCATCCTTGCTGCATGCATACTAAAGGAAACTCAGAAGTACCAATCTAGGGTCAGGTAAACAAGGTACTCAGGGCTCAAAATTTAAGTATGCACTTACTCTCAAGTGCAAGGTCAGCACCTCGTGCTTCCCCAAATCTAGTTCCCCAGGGATGGATGTTTGACCAGCTACCACTCCTGTGTCTGCCTCATTGTCTTCTGTCTTCTGGCTGTTCTTTACTCCCTTTTTCTTATGTTCCTCTTCTACAATGGGCTGAAGCATAATAGTAGGCAAATGTGTTTCCTTTAAGAATATTTTTTTAATATTTATTTGTTTATTTATTTATTTATTTGGCTGCGCTGGGTCTTAGTTGCAGCATGCGGGATCTTTTAGTTGTGGCATGTGAACTCTTAGTTGCAGCATATGGGACCTAGTTCCCTGACCAGGGATTGAATCCGGGCCCCCCGCATTGGAAGCACAGAGTCTTAGCCACTGGACCACCAGGGACGTCCCCAAGAATTTATATTGTAACGGAGCAGGACCCTATGGAGAGTTCCCCAGACAGACCTGCCCCCACCCCCCTCCACTGCCATATCCTCTGCCTGCCTCTTGTTTGTAGAAAAGCTTTAGTCTCCCAGGCCTCCCATGAGTCACAAAAGGCTAGCTCAAGAGTTAAGGACTGGAAGAATGTGAACATACAGTAACAAAAGATAGCAGTTGGGCCAGGAGAACTGGTAACAATGTACACAACAGATCAGCCATGTAGCTGTCACAGAATCTTTAGTTCCTCCCTAAAGGACATAGATAACAGTGTCTGGTGCACATCCCTGAGTTGCCTTGCAGATACTAAAATTGCCACCAGAGGGAAAAAGCTAACTGTATGACGACCAGACTGGAGCCATGACATAAGCTGTTCCATCTTGAGCAGCACTGAATCTGTGGCTTGCACAATTCCAGGAGCTGGCTTCAAGGAAATGGGAGCAAACTGACCTTGGAGTAGAAGATTAATTGTGCATAAAGCCATCAACATGACACTAACCAGACCACCACACAACTAGTTTTGAGATGATTACCAGAGCTAACTGTGCTGTTCTACAGGTAGCCCCCCTGCCTGTACACCACTGAAACTCCCATTTAAAACCTTTGTCCTCTTAACAAAGGGGATGGTTTTGGGAACACTAGTTCGTCATCTTCCTGAATAAAACAACTTTTCCTTTTTAACCAACACTTGTCTCTCAAGTATTGGCCTTCTGAGTGGCAAGCAGCCAAACCTGAATTCGGTTCTGGTTCTGGCCGGTAACACAGTAATTTTTTTGTATTGGGTTGGCCAAAAAGGTCGTTCGGGTTTTTGGGTAAGAGCTTACTGGAAAACCCGAACGAACTTTTTGGCCAAGCCAATATTAATTAAGTTTAGGCCTTAGGATTTTTGTTGTTTGTTTGTTTGTTTTTAAGTCCTATTAGAGATTTCTTCATATTTTGTGATGCTGAATTTTAATTTTAAACTAGAATATCAACTCTGCCACCTCAACATTTCACAGGCAAAAAAACCCTCCAAAATCATGTGGATCATGACAATCATTTGTGATCCAGGCGTGATGAAGAATAGAAAAGGTATGAAGAAGAGAAGGAAGTGGGTGGAGAACACTGAAGTCTCCAAAACATGTTTTCTTCTCTCTAGTCAAATGAATCATATTGTTCCCTGAAAAATTTCTACTTTCAAGGTTTGAGGACAGAATTTTCTTAAGTGATTGTCTGAAGCTGAAAATCATGCTAAAATGCTAGAAATGGAAGAGCACAAATCACTACTCCAATCTTACGTCTATCTCTGAGAATATGCAGAAAGCACTTCCGAGCAGTGCACAGGGCTTCAGTGTGTGAGGTGCTTCAGAGAAAGTGCACTGTCATGATTTACCAATCTTCAAGGCCAGGAGTTGAAAATGAGTCTTTACTTTAGTCAATTATGATTAGAGAAGAAGGAAAGCTTTATACTTCAGTGGGACCATTCCCATCAGCCAAAGACTGTTGGCAGAGCTAGAAACAAAAGTCTTGCTACTCTTCCAATTTCAGTTGAAAGCAAGTGATGATTTAGTATTCCTAATGTGCAATATGGTGAGCACAAGAGTAAGCCAGTGGCTGAGAATGTTGTTCTGCACTATAAAAACTTTGGCGGAGGGGTTGGATGAATTGGGAGATTGGGATTGATATATATACACTATTGATACTATGTATAAAATAGATAACTAATGAAAACCTACTGTATAGCATAGGGAACTCTATTCAATGCTCTGTGGTGACCTAAATGGGAAGGAAATCCAAAAAAGAAGGGATATATGTATACATATAGCTGATTCACTTTGCTGTACAGTAGAAACTAACACATTATTGTAAAGCAACTATACTCCAATAAAAATTTTTAAAAACTTTTAAGTAGGCCTCTAATATTTATAATACTAATTTAAACATTTTGATAATATTTGAGATTTATTGTTAAATCCCATAAGTCCTATGATGGTAATATTTAGCTTTGGTCTGACCTTTGTCAAAGTATTTGTTTTAAAATTTGGCCACTAAGCATTTATCCAATTTGTGTATCTGTTAACTCTATCTGTTAGGTATTTATTTTTATATGTATTAACATGGTTTTTCCTCCCCTGCCCTGCCCCACTTCTTCTCCCCTAACAAATTTTCCTTATTATTTTATATGTGTTTTGGTTCTACTTAAATTTTAATTTAGTCCACAGATTACAGGATATTAAGACAGAATGTGATTAATCTAGAAGAATAAAATTCTCTTAGAAATAGATGTAGGGAGAGGGCAGACAGCAGAAGCAAGAAGAACTACAATTCTGCAGCCTGTGGAAGGAAAACCACATTCACAGAAAGATAGACAAAATGAAAAGGCAGAGGACTTTGTACCAGATGAAGGAACAGGAAAAAACCCCAGAAAATCAACTAAATGAAGTGGAGATAGGCAACCTTCCAGAAAAAGAATTCAGAATAATGATAGTGAAGATGATCCAGGACCTCGGAAAAAGAATGGAGGCAAAGATCGAGGAGATGCAAGAAATGTTTAACAAAGACCTAGAAGAAATAAAGAACAAAAAAACATAGATGAACAATACAATAACTGAAATGAAAACTACACTAGAAGGAATCAATAGCAGAATAACTGAGTCAGAAGAACAGATAAGTGACCTGGAAGACAGAATGGTGGAATTCACTGCCGTGGAACAGAATAAAGAAAAAAGAATGAAAAGAAATGAAGACAGCCCAAGAGACATCTGGGACAACATTAAATGCAACAACATTCACATTATAGGGGTCCCAGAAGGAGAAGAGAGAGAGAAAGTACCTGAGAAAATATTTGAAGCGATTACAGTCAAAAACTTCCCTAACATGGGAAAGGAAATAGCCACCCAAGCCCGGGAAGCACAGAGAGTCCCAGGCAGGATAAACCCAAGGAGAAACACACCGAGACACATAGTAATCAAATTGACAAAAATTAAAGACAAACAAAAATTATTGAAAGCAGCAAGGGAAAAACGACAAATAACATACCAGGGAACTCCCATAAGGTTAACAGCTGATTTCTCAGCAGAAACTCTACAAGCCAGAAGGGAGTGGCATGACATATTTAAAGTGATGAAAGGGAAGAACCTAAACCAAGATTACTCTACCCGGCAAGGATCTCATTCAGATTAGATGGAGAAATCAAAAAACTTTACAGACAAGCAAAAGCTAAGAGAATTCAGCACCACCAAACCAGCTCTACAACAAATGCTAAAGGAACTTCTCTAAGTGGGAAACACAAGAGAAGAAAAGGACCTACAAAAACAAACCCATAACAATTAACAAAATGGTCATAGGAACATACATATCGATAATTACCTTAAACGTGAATGGATTAAATGCTCCAACCAAAAGACACAGGCTTGCTGAATGGATACATAAACAAGACCCATATATATGTTGTCTACAAGAGACCCACTTTAGACCTAGGGACACATACAGAATGAAAGTGAGGGGATGGAAAAAGATATTCCATGCCAATGGAAATCAAAAGAAAGCTGGAGTAGCAATATTCATATCAGATAAAATAGACTTTAAAATAAAAAATGTTACAAGAGACAAGGAAGGACACTACATAATGATCCAGGGATCAATCCAAGAAGAAGATATAACAATTATAAATATATATGCACCCAACACAGGAGCACCTCAATACATAAGGCAACTGCTAACAGCTATAAAAGAGGAAATCAACAGTAACACAATAATAGTGGGGGACTTTAACACCTCACTTACACCAATGGACAGATCATCCAGAGAGAAAACTAATAAGGAAACACAAGTTTTAAATGACACAATAGACCAGATAGATTTAATTGATATTTATAGGACATGCCATCCAAAAACAGCAGATTACACTTTCTTCTCAAGTGTACATGGAACATTCTCCAGGATAGATCACATATTGAGTCACAAATCAAGCCCGGTAAATTTAAGAAAATTGGAATCATATCAAGCATCTTTTCTGACCACAACACTATGAGATTAGAAATCAGTTACAGGGAAAAAAATGTAAAAAACAGAAACACATGGAGGCTAAACAATACATTACTAAATAACCAAGAGATCACTGAAGAAATCAAAGAGGAAATCAAAAAATACCTAGATACAAATGACAACGAACACATGACGATCCAAAACCTATGGGATGCAGCAAAAGCAGTTCTAAGAGGGAAGTTTATAGCAATACAAGCCTACCTCAAAACAAGAAAAATCTCAAATAAACAATCTAACCTTACACCTAAAGGAACTAGAGAAAGAAGAACAAACAAAACCCAAAGTTAGTAGAAGGAAAGAAATCATACAGATCAGAGCAGAAATAAATGAAATAGAAACAAAGAAAACAATAGCAAAGATCAATAAAACTAAAAGCTGGTTCTCTGAGAAGATAAACAAAATTGACAAACCTTTAGCCAGACTCATCAAGAAAAAGAGGGAGAGGACTCAAATCAATAAAATTAGTAATGAAAAAGAAGTTACAACGGACACTACAGAAATACAAAGCATCCTAAGAGACTACTACAAGCAACTCTATGCCAATAACATGGACAACCTAGAAGAAATGGACAAATTCTTAGAAAGGTATAACCTTCCAAGACTGAACCAGGAAGAAATAGAAAATATGAACAGACCAATCACAAGTAATGATATTGAAACTGTGATTAAAAATCTTCCAATAGGGCTTCCTTGGTGGCACAGTGGTTAAGAATCCACCTGCCAATGCAGGGGACACGGGTTTGAGCCCTGGTCGGGGAAGATCCCACATGCTGTGGAGCAACTAAGCCTGTGAGCCACAACTACTGAGCCGGCACTCTAGAGTCCGCAAGCCACAACTAGTGAGCCCGCGTGCCACAACCACAGAAGCCCCTGCACCTAGCGCCTGAGCTCTGCAACAAGAGAAGCCACCGCAGTGAGAAGCTCGCGCACCACAACGAAGAGTAGCCCTTGCTCGCTGCAACTAGAGAAAGCCCGCACCCAGCAACAAAGACCCAACTCAGCCAAAAAAAAAAAAAAAAAAAAAAAATCTTCCAACAAACAAAAGTCCAGAACCATGTGGCTTCACAGGTGAATTCTATCAAACATTTAGAGAAGAGCTAACACCCATTCTTCTCAAACTCTTCCAGAAAATTGCAGAGGAAGGAACACTCCCAAACTCATTCTACGAGGCCACCATCACCCTGATACCAAAACCAGACAAAGATACTACAAAAAAAGAAAATTACAGACCAATATCACTGATGAATATAGATGCAAAAATCCTCAACAAAATACTAGCAAACAGAATCCAACAACACATCAAAAGGATCATACACCATGATCAAGTGCAATTTATCCCAGGGATACAAGGATTCTTCAATGTACGCAAATCAATCAATGTGATACAACATATTAACAGACTGAAGGATAAAAACCATATGATCATCTCAATAGATGCAGAAAAAGCTTTTGACAAAATTCAACACCAATTTCTGATAAAAACTCTCCAGAAAGTGGGGGAATAGAGGGAACCTACCTCAACATAATAAAGGCCATATATGACAAACCCACAGCAAACATCATTTTCAGTGGTGAAAAACTGAAAACATTTCCTCTAAGATCAGGAACAAGACAAGGATGTCCACTCTCACCACTGTTATTCAACATAGTTTTGGAAGTTTTAGCGACGGCAATCAGAGAAGAAAAATAAATAAAAGGAATACAAATTGGAAAAGAAGAAGTAAAGCTGTCGCTGTTTGCAGATGACATGATACTATACATAGAAAATCCTAAAGATGCCACCAGAAAACTACTAGAGCTAATCAATGAATTTGGTAAAGTTGCAGGATACAAAATTAATGCACAGAAATCTCTTGCATTCCTATACACTAATGATGAAAAAATCAGAAAGAGAAAAACAAATATCGTATATTAACACATATATGTGGAACCTAGAAAAATGGTACAGATGAACTGGTTTGAAGGGTAGAAATAGAGACACAGATGTAGAGAACAAACGTATGGACACCAAGGGGGGAAAGCAGCGGGGGTGTGGGGATGGTGGTGTGATGAATTGGGAGATTGGGACTGGCATGTATACACTGATGTGTATAAAATGGATAACTAATAAGAACCTGCTGTACAAAAAATAAATAAAATTAAATTCAAAAATTCAAAGAAAGAAAAAATAGATGCAGGGACTCATGTGGCTTTGGCTTCCCATCTTAGGGAGAAGGGGAGAGACTTAGGTTAAGCAGATAGTCTGTTGTTCAGAAATTTAAATATGAGAAAGTTCAGAGGTTGAGTAGCTACAGTTGTGGACTGTTGCAGATACTGACTCTCCACACCCATTCCAACCACCTGTTGGCCTGGCCGTCTGCACCATATCACCCGAGACACGAAAGACTACATTCCCAGAATCCTTTGCCAGCTAGGCTCCAGGTATATTTCAGGCTTCCCGGATTGGATGCACAAAGGAAATGTTGACTTGGAATGAAGACTATGGAGAGAGAACCAGGCTCTGAATCATCTCTTGGCTGTTTTGGGTGATGACAGATGTTGCACAGTCAGACAACAGCTGTGCTTGTGGCTTCCCGAGTGGACAGCTTCCTAGTAATGGCAGGGGCAGCAGCCATCTTGGCAGGCTTGGCAGTTCTTCGGTGAGTATGGTTTTGGTTTGTGAGTCTAGGTTTTTGAGTTTTTAAAATTTTTGTTTGGTTTTGTCAACAGTTCTGTGAGTTCTTTATCCCCCTCAATAAATCTGGCTGTACTTAAACTAGCCAGAGAGGATTCTGTTCTCAACTCTTTTGGAAGTTGATAGTTCACTTTTTGTCTTGTGATATGGTAAGCCCTTTACCTACATTATCTAATTTAATCATCACATGATCAAGAGATAAGTACTGTTATTTATTTCTCTTAGCAGATGAGGAAGCAACTTTTCCAATCTCTTCTGAAGGTAAAGAAGGGATACTACGGGAACTTTTAATTTTGGAAAGTTGCAAGAATTGTACAAAGAACTCTTGTTTACTTTTCAGATTCCCCACTTGTTAACATTTTACCATATTTGCTTTATCTTCTCTTTTTCTCTCCATACACACACAAACACACACACATGCACAAACACACACACAGTATTTTTTTCTCCTGAACCATTTAAGAGTAAGTTTCAGACATGATAACCCTCAGTATATATTTTCTAAGAACAAGGACATTCACTTACATAACTACAGTACAATAATCAAAATCTGTAACTTAACACTGATAACATTCTATCCTCTAATCTACAGACTTTATGCTTTGCCTACTGTTCCAATAATGTTATTTATAGAAAAAATAAAAATAATATCTTTTTTTCTGGTCCAAGATGCAATTCAGACTCACAAATTGCATTTAGTTCTCAAAGCCAATTTAGTCTCCCTTAACTGGAACAGTTTTTCAGGTTTTGTCTTATCCTTAATATTTTTGAAGTATACAAGCCAGTTATTTTTAAAATGTCTCTCAATTTTGGATTTATCTGTGTGTTTCTTTTTTTTTTTTAACTTTGGGTTTATTTATTTATTTATTTGTTTGTTTATTTACTTATGGCTGTGTTGGGTCTTCGTTTCTGTGCGAGGGCTTTCTCTAGTTGCGGCAAGCGGGGGCCACTCTTCATCGCGGTGTGCGGGCCTCTCACTGTCACGGCCTCTCTTGTTGCGGAGCACAGGCTCCAGACGCGCAGGCTCAGTAGCTGTGGCTCACGGGCCTAGTTGCTCCGCGGCATGTGGGATCTTCCCAGACCAGGGCTCGAACCCGTGTCCCTTGCATTAGCAGGCAGATTCTCAACCACTGCGCCACCAGGGAAGCCCTATCTGTGTGTTTCTTGATGGAATAGTTTTAAATATATATATTACATGTATATTGCAAAGAATTCAGAGAAGTCTTTCAACTAGAAATAAAAATTGCCTCTTTTCCAACCCCTTCACCATAAATAACTGTTGTTAACAATTCGATTCTTCGAACTTTTTAGTTCAAAATGTTGCTTAAAAATAATTGCTTTATTTGAGTATGCATTGCTAAAAGTTTAAGAACATTTCCTACTTTCCTATGTGGCTGAAATAACATCAGCATCTTAAAAGTAATAATAGTTCCTTAATATTATCTAACACCCAGTCCACATTCAGTTTCCCATAATTGTTCCAGAAATGCCCTTTAGAGTTCATTTGTCCATACCAAGATTCAGTCCAGAATCAGACATTTGTAACGGGTTGCTATGTCCTCTAACTCTCTTTTCATCCTGAAGAGTCCATAAGGTTGAATGGTAAGAAACAGTATGGTAAGAAAGCACTAACCTTTAATGTTGACCTTGGGCGTCTGTCAAGAAGAAATATTTGGCTGAAGTTCCAAGGGATCAGAGGTCATTCCTACGGCAGCAGTGAGAGTCCTCACCGCTGTGGACCAGGACAGGTGACTCAGGACCTGGCTGTTCAGGTAGATCACCTCTCTATGCTTTGATTTTCTCTTTTGCAAAGCAAATAAGAGAGTACCTAGTCCCAGGTTCTGTGAAAAAACAACAACAACTAATCATTGATCAAACATAAAGTATTAAATACAAATATACTTGCTATAAGAAATTACATCTAAAGCAGACAAGGGGAAAACCCAAGCCACAAGGAATTAGATAATGAATACTCAACTCACACAAAGGAAGAAAAGTCTGCAGTCTGAAGATGTTTTTTCTTCTGACTTATTTTTCAATTTTTTTCTTTCAACGTTTTCTTTTTCATATCATAGTGGCAGTAGGTGAGACCAGATAAGTTAATGGAACACAGTGGAGCAACATTATATTTATGGACCTGGTATAGTGGGAGTGAACTGACAGCTATGACACAGGAGAACAAACACTGAACAATGTTTCACAAACATTCTTTCATGTCAGCAAATGCTATGGCTATTACTTTTAAAGGAGACTTCAGTTTGCTTTGAGATTTATTCTATGACTTTATTACCTAGAGAAAGGAATCGTTTGTTTACTACGCCTTTGGTTGTAAGCATGTTAAAAAGTCGAAAAATGAGACATAATTAATGATGACTTATGGACCTTTGTACTAGGTTGAATAGTGTCCCCCCAAATTTATATTCACCCAGAACCTCAGAAGGTGACCTTATTTGGAAGTAAGGTCTTTGCAGACGTAATTAATCAAATTAAAGTGAGGTATTTCTGGATTACGGTGGGCCCTAATCCAATGACTGATATCCTTATAGGAAGAGGAAATTTGGACGCAGACACACTGAGCAAAAGCCATGTGATGATGGAGGCAGAGATTGTTGTGATGTGTCTTCAAGCCAAGGAGTACCAAGGACGGCTGGCAGATCTCCCAGAAGTTAGGAAGCAGCAAGGAAGGATCCTCCCTTAGAGCCTACAGAAAAAGCATGCCCTGGGGACACCTTGATTTTGGACTTCTGGTCTCCCAGAACTGTGAGAGAATAAATTTCTGTTGCTCTAAGTCATCCAAGTTTGTTGTCATTTGCTACAATGGCCCCAGAAAACTAAAACAGCCTTGAGGTGTCATATGCTGCTGGGCTTTGGAGATCTGACTCATTATAACCAAAATTCGCCAACTGTTTTATAAACTCAAATTTCAACTTATTAATCTCCAGTGGGAAATAGCTGGCAGGATAACAAGCATTCTCTTGGGGAGCATCAACCTGGTATATGGGCCTAAATTATAAATCAGGAAGAAGAAGGAGAAATTAATATTTATCCAGCATCTGATATGGTTCAGGCACCGTTCGTGTCACAAATAAAAATAAAGTTACAACTGTGATACGTGTCATAAATAGTTACAACTGTGCTTTGAAGAGAGGTATACTGTGGACATGAAGGAGATCAAAGAAAGTGAAGTTGAGGAAAGGATCTGGAGGAAGAATAGGAATTAACAAGGGGAAGGGGATACAGGAGGACGGCAGGTACAAAAGGCTTCTGTGTTCAAGGAACTGAAAGAAGGGCCAGGGGTGGGGGGTTGGCTTGTACAGTGTGAGGCAGGGGGGAAAGTAAGGCGTGACACATGCAAGGGCTCCCAGATGGGCTTCAGGCTCATGTCTTTCTCCTAAGGACAATGAGGAGGTCTTAAGGTTTGCTATACAAAGGAGTGACCTGATGAGATTTGCATTCTCAAAAAGATGACTCTGGCAGCAGTTGGGGTACAGGTTGGAGGGAAGGGGAGAGTTTGATGCCAGCAAAGGATCCAGGGATTAGGACTAGACAAACCACACTCAGCAGACACTCTGTGAGACCCTATGAGAGTGAGCAGGAGGCCAGGCCCCTTTTCCCCCAGTGCCAGGAGTTCCCTCAAACCATACTCTTCCCCACAGAGCCAGACCTCCTCTTGGACAGAACTAGACCAGAGCATTTGCCTAAGTTATCCAAGCAGAGAGAAGGTAACTCAAGTGGTTATTGAGATCATGGGACTGGATTAAGATTGTGGTGCTGGAATAAATTTTTACCCTTGCTTCCCCAAATGATGTGAGTTCATAAGATCAGATTTGTTATGGGATACGATGGCCTAACATTCTATTCATACACCTGAGTGCTGTGTGAGTGAATTCACAATCCTGACACAGGTGAAGAATAAACATTTATCAATGTACCATAAACATCCTTTCAGGTCAGAATATATACATCCTGGGCATTCTTGTGTGAATGTACTGCTATTTATTTAACTATTTTCTTATTTAGCCATAAACAATCTCTCTCTGGTATTTGCTATTACACCAGCACCATGAATGTATATCTAGATACCCTTCTGAGAGATTTTTCTATGGCATAGAGCCTCAGGGGGGAGGATTTCCAGATGTAAGAGGAAGCATATTCAACCACTGATAGATCCTGGCAAACTTCCTAAAAGATTTCCTGATACCATAATTCTATCAATAGTCAGGGCACGCCTTTGCAATTATTTCAGCCTGGGTATGATATACACTACAGTTGCACACATGTTATCTAATTTTTGCGTAAAGTTTTTTCTGATTATAAAAGTTATATGTGTTTCAGAAGATGGACAGAATTTCTTTCACTTGACCTATCAAGGAAAGCACTGTGTGTGCTGGGATGAGATGCACGGTGCGCTGCATGGGGCGAGGGATAGTTCTCCCCCCGGGATGTTCAGGTGAGAAACTCCCTCCGGAGGATGGGCTTCTGCCTTTGCTGAGCTTGCCTTTCAGAGTAAGCCCTGAGCCACAACGCAACCTTCTGTGTTCCAGAGGGGAGAATTTGAAGGTGGCAGGTGGGATGGGGATTCTGAGAGGAAGGCCCCCGAAGCCAGTGACAAGAAAGCCTGCGCAGGGGAAGGACGGGGAAGTAAACCCCAGACGCAGGGTAAGTAGAAAGGATTTTGCAAGTGAACGTACCATTTCCTAGAGTTCATAAATTCCTTTCTTTTTTGTGTTAGTCGTGCCTCAGGATATGTATTTAACCTCTTATTAGAGATTTTGTGAGTTGATGAGTTCTGGCCTTTGTCCCAGGAAGGCAGCTGCACAGCTTTCATGAGTTGTTTCAACACAGCGAAGAGAAGCCAGGAGAGCCAATTTCTGATGGCAAGAGTGGAAGAAGGTGAGGAAAGGTTGCCACCGATGGATAAGAAAGCATATCTGCAGGCTTGCTCTTGGTACTGTTCTAGGGAACACATCTAAATCTGCTTTGCCCTCCCTTCAAAACCCATGTGAGCAAGTGAAGGGGCAGGGGATCACTTAAATGTAAGGCTGAGTCCCAAGGTTTTAGTCACACCTCTGGAAAGGGGTCTGGGAATCCTTGTAGATGGTCCCAGCAGGGTTTAGGTACTGTGCACCTGTGCGGAAAAGATGGTCAGGGACAGCTGGGCATCACCAGAAAATGCAACAAGGAGCAATGGGAGAAACAACCTGGGAAATGTGAGAGCCACTGGGGAAGCAGGGGTCCCCTGAGAGCAGGGAGGGCCTGCCTCTACCTGGGCTGGTCAGGGGAGTCTTTCCAGAGAGCACAGCACCTGAGCTGAGTTTGAAAGATGGACAGCAGATCTCCATGAAGACCGGGCTGTGGAAGGGTGAATCTGATCCCTAGGGCTGCAGTCACAGAAATGTATTCTGCCACAATTCTGGAGGCCAGATGACCGAAATCAAGACGTTGGCAGGTTGAACACTTCCCCGGAGGTTCTGGGGGAGACTCCCTTCCTTGCCTCTTCCACCTTCTGGTGGTTACTGGCTTCCTTGGCTTGGGGTCACATTACACCAGTCTCTGCCTCCATCTTCACGCTGGCCTTCTCTTCTGTCCCTTTTAAGCACACTTGTCATTGAATTTAGGGCCCACTTGGATGACCCAGCATGACCTCATCTCAAGATACTTAAATCAATTACATCAGCAAATAAGGTAACATTCACATATTCCAGGGGTTAGGATGTAGACAGGTCTTTTGGGGGTGGGGCACCATTCAACCATCAGAGGGCACTCCATTCAGAGCATCTCTGGGAGGAACACACACTCCTTAACAAAAGGTCCTGAATGATCATGACCTGGCTATCTTTCAAGTCCTAACACCCACTATTTCCCCTGACCTCAAGGTGTGATTAATTGCTTTTATTTCCACCAATGAAAGGTCTTTCCATGCCTCCATGTTTTGTACATGCTGTTCCCTCTTTCCATTTCAATGAATCAAGTTGGATGGTGGAAGGAAAATCAATAGGATGGAATGGTTATAGGGAGCAGGTTTAGGGGGTGAGGCAAACAGGCTTTGTGGTTCCAAATGTTCATATCGCCTCAGTAAAATCTTCCTTTGGACAATCTAGCTACATTCGGGAGGTCCCTTTACCATTTTGTCTGGCTTTAAGAAAGTCACAATTAAAAGGCTTAACTGGGTGAAATGTAAAGGGTTCCTCTCTGAAATTTGATTTCATGTTTACTCATGAATAGCAGCTGCTCTCAAAAGAGGTTCACTTTTGAGTAAATTAGAAGTCTGTCTCTGAGCACATAAATACCCTAAAGGTTTGTTTTGTTTTGTGTCTCAGGAGAAGTAAGTAGGGCAGAATGAGCTGGATATTCATAAGGCTGCAGGTAACTTGTTTTGAACGCTCTCAGCAGACTGGAGAACAGCAGCTGAAGTGGAGAGATGCTTGAATTTCACTGGGAATTGTCAACACGAAGCGAATGACAAAGATGCCAGCCACAAGATCAATGTCCTCATATCTTTCTTTTATTGCCTCCTTGTAATTAAAGCCTAAAGTGAATTATGAAAATATACAAACAAACATCTTCTGCGTTGGATTTATGCCTGGCGTGCTGTGAAATTGTGGTGGGATGATTGCTTATGTATTATGCATGTTATACTACAAAGGAGGGACTTTAATATGTAATACGGAGTTTCCATGTGATAAAAATGGGTCTATCAACACAAAGGCAGATGAAAAGTGTATTGCTTATAAAAGATCATAAATAGATGAAGAGAAATTAAGAGGCAGGGAAGAAAAAGAAGCCAATGTGGGCCAGACACAGAAAAGGTATAGAATATCTGGTGCACAATCAAAGGCACATATTTTGGGGGGGTGTGGTACACAATATTCTAAGATGACCACCCAATGGCCTTGTATAATCCCTCCTTTTGAAGGTGGGCAGGATCTGTGGATATGACGTGTGTCACTCCTGTGATGAGGTTGTGTACTTATGGCGAAGGTTAAGGGATTTTGCCCATCAGTTGATTTTGAGTTAATCAAACGGGAAATTACCTGGGTGGATCTGAATCAGATGAAACTCTTGAAAGTGTAAGGTTCTCCTGCTGGCCTTGAAGCAGCCATCATGAGTTCTATAACTGCAAGGAGAGTTTTGCCAGCAATGCAGGTAAGGCTGGAAGAGCACCTGGAGCCTCAGGTGAGACTCCATCTCATGGCACTGACACCTGATCGCAGCTTTGCGAAACCCGGAGCAGAGGACCCAGCTACGCCACATCAGGTCTCCCAAGATACAGAAACTGTGATCTAATAAATATGTGTTATTTTAGGGTGCTCCATCCCAGGTCATTTGTTACACAGCATCATGCTAAGTGCTGGGGATACAATGGTCCCCAAGGCAAACACAACCCTGCCCTGCAAGGGACACAACAAGGAAAGAGATGACCATTGGCTGATGTGTGAGGAAAGGGAGGTACTTTTCAAGTAACTCCTCCTATTGCCCCTGTAGTGATTCTTTCACTACAGCCCCTCTGCCATTATGCCCGCAGGGAAGCGGAACAGGGAATTTGGAAAGGAAGGGAATATGACGTGGGGGAAATCCCTGCTGGGCAGGCAGGGAAGGAAAAACAAATCCCGTTGGGTTCTGAGAGGTGAGGTGGAGGAGAAAGAAGGCAGGGGGGGCAACCACGTGGGCTGGTCCCCCCTCTCCTTCGTCCTCCCCAAAGTTGGGGGAGGGGAGAGGTTTTAAATAACTGGAAAAGTTCTGGGGAGATTTCAGAGTAAGGGGTATTGTTCCTCTCTTTTCTGGGTAAATACTGGGACATTATTAAGTGCCCTTACCTAAGTGCTGAATCCATCACGCCCCTGCTTAGGTGGTGAGCTGGAAATAGATCTAGGCAGAGGGATGGCCAGAAATAGGGCCTGTTCCCTCCTCTCAGGTCTGCGACCTGATCAACAGTCAGCTCAGTCAGTCCCACTTGCTTCTCTTGAGACACAAGATACAATAAACCTTTAGGATGTTTATGTGCTCAGAGGCAAACTTATAATTTATTCAAAAGTGAACAACTTTTGTGAGCAGCTGCTATTCATGAGTAAACATGAAATCAAATTTCAGAGAAGAACTTTCCACATTTCACACAAGAAAGAGATGGTTTTCAACCAGAAGAGAACAGGGTACCTTTAACTAGCAAGCTGAAGTGTTTTCTCTCATTAGTGTGATGGCGGCTTGAAGGCAAGATCAGACCACTATTAGCAAATAACGGAATCTTTTTCTTCTTCTTTTTTTCCTTAGCGTCTGAAAGTACCTGGGGTATAATTGGCCCCAATATAAGCAGTACCTTAGAGCGGGGGTTTTCAGTGGGTGCAATTTTGCTCCCCAGCAGACATTTGGTAGTGTCTGGAGACATTTTTGGTTGTCCGAACGGGGGTGGGGATGGTTGTGCTACCGGCATCTAGTTGATAGAGGTCATCGATGCTGCTAAACATCCTACAATGCACAGGACAGCCTTCCTCACTAAAAACTATCCAGCCCCAAATGTCAGTGATGCTACTGAGAGACGCTGCCCTGGGGAAAGCACGAGTCGCTAAGGAAGCATTGATGAGGATCCCCCACTCAGATGAGGGTGAAAGGGAGGAGCAGGGAAGGAAGGGTACAGACAGGGACTGGCCTGAGCAAAGGTCGTGGGGTACCTAGAGGTGGAGGCGGCTGAGAGACAGGAGACCTCTGCAGAGGTGAGCCGTGCACAGACTCTGGACTTCATTCCAAGGACCTGGGGGAGACGTCGGGGGGTTTTAGGCACAGAGCAAGTTTGCCCTTTACAGCTTACAAAGGAATTTCAACTGCTTCTCATTGGATCTTCATAATAACTCGGCGAGGAAGGAATTGAAGCTGTTATTATTTCTATTTAAAAATATATCTGTGTTTCTTGACTTTCCTCACACAAACTGCCCTCCTGCCTGTGACAGGAGGAAATGCTGATGGAAAGAAGAAGGGAGAGATGCTTTCCTGCCTTCACGTGTGGAAGTGGCAAAGCTGTGCATTAAGGGAGGGTAACTGCCTGATTCTCCCACGGACCATCAGTGTGTTCATTTTGCTCTGCTTATTGGCCCTTTGGTGAACCACGACTAGGCAGCAGCTACTTAGAACCACACAGTTAAATCAAGTTCTGCTCTGGCAACTGTCTGCACAAGAATTGTGGGATTAGTGGAAATAGAAATGGACTATGAGTTCATGTAGACATAAGGAGAGTTATCACTATGGGAGCATGATTAGCTTGTCAGAAGTCAAAGGGGGCTTCCCTGGTGGCGCAGTGGTTGAGAATCTGCCTGCCAATGCAGGGGACACGGGTTCGAGCCCTGGTCTGGGAAGATCCCACATGCTACGGAGCAATTAAGCCCGTGAGCCACAACTACTGAGCCTGAGCGTCTGGAGCCTGTGCTCCGCAACAAGAGAGGCCGCGACAGAGAGAGGCCCGCGCACTGCGATGAAGAGTGGCCCCCGCTTGCCGCAACTAGAGAAAGCCCTCGCACGAAACGAAGACCCAACACAGCCAAAAATAAATAAATAAATAAATAAATAATCTTAAAAAAAAAAAACTAAACTAAAAGTAGAGTTACCATATGACCCAGCAATCCCACTCCTGGGCATGTATATGGAAAAGATGAAAACACTAATTCAAAAAGATACATGCACCCCAATGTTCATAGCAGCATTGTTTACAATAGCCAAGACATGGAAGCAAACCAAGTGCCCATCAACAGATAAATGGATAAAGAAGATGTGTTACATATATACAAGGGACTATCACTCAGCCATAAAAAAGAATGAAATAATGCCATTTGCAGCAACATGGATGGACCTAGAGATGATCATACAAGTGAAGTAGGCCAAAGAAAAATATCGTATGACACCACGTATATGTGGAATCTTAAAAAATGATACAAATGAACTTATTTACAAAATAGAAACAGACTCACAGGCATAGAAAACAAACTTATGGTTACCAAAAGGGGAAGGGGAGGATAAATTAGGAGTTTGAGATTAACAGAAACATACTACTATATATAAAATAGATAAGCAGTAAGGTCATACTGTATAGCATGGGGAACTCTATTCAATATCTTATAATAAACTATAATGGAAAAGAATCTGGAAAAGAATCTGTATATTTATATCTATGTAAGACTGAATCACTTTGCTGTACACCTGAAACTAACACAACATTGTAAATCAACTATACTTCAGTAAAAAAAAAGTCAATGGGCTGTGAAACCTTATTGAACCAGATGTTAATTAATTAGTGTGGAAAGATAAGCTGCACAGAAGGGCAGGTTACCTTATAAGTGGGGTGACATACTGGTATTCGGATAGAAGAAGGGCAGCACGTTTAGAGCGCCCTGCTTAAAGTATGGCTCGTTCACATCACTGACTTTCAGAGCATCTCCTACTCTTTGTCTGCAAACGGACCGCCCTGAATTTGCAATGTGCTGGCTTTTCCTGGAGGCACAGTGCAATGAGCCTTCTCCACAGACTCTATTTATAAGGTCCTCCAACCGCGCAGCAGGTGAAGGTGTAGTGTCTTGCCTTCTGTTCTGCAGGTGGTGAAGAGGAGGATTCTGTGTATTCACCGTCCAGGGCAACGACTGCTTAACAACTTCTCTGATATATCTGAGAGATATTTGCCAATAAATATAAATTAAGTGAAAATCAGAATAAATTCAAGAAATAATTTCCATCAGGAACCATGATTGTTTTTCATCGTTTAACTTTGGGGACTATGCTAAGTCCTCTGAACTTATTTTCCTTAACTGTAAAGGACACACGCAACACCCCTGTGCTCTAGAACCTTCAGGGGCTCCCTCCACTGTCAAAATTAAATTCAAATGCCAGGCACACAAAATATTTTACAATCTGACTCCAAGTACTCTGCCTTCCTTCCTCCCCATTTGGGACCCCAATACAGAAGCAGTGCAGAGGCCACATCAGGGGCCCTGCCACTCCTCCCTTGGGATGCCCATTTAATGCCTCCTTCTTTCTGACAATGTTAGACAATGGTAGAAACTGCCCTTCCAGACATCTATCTGGAAGATGTCTCTGGATCACTTCAAATGATGAATTGGTTGAGGGTGTAGGCAAAATGACTGTGCTTGCAAACCCAGATTTTGGGCATCAGAGTCAAGCTCCTTGTCCTTTGACCTGTACATGAATGTCAGTTTGATTCTTTTTTTTTTTTTTTAACATCTTTATTGGAGTATAATTGCTTTACAATGCTGTGTTAGTTTCTGCTGTATAACAAAGTGAATCAGCTATACGTATACATATATCCCCATATCCCCTCCCTCTTGAGCTCCCACCCTCCCTATCCCACCCCTCTAGGTGGTCACAAAGCACCGAGCTGATCTCCCTGTGCTATGCGGCTGCTTCCTACTAGCTATCTATTTTACATTTGGTAGTGTATATATGTCAATGCTACTCTCTCACTTCGTCCCAGCTTCCCCTTCCCGTCAGTTTGATTCTGACATTGGTCATTTGCAAGTACCGTTCAGCTCACAAGGATCCCCTGCTTTGGGGAACTGCCATCCCGATCCACTGGTCTCTGCTCTGGCAGCTGTATTTGTATCATAGGATCCACAGGTTTTAGAGCTAGCACTTGACCCTGTAAAGGAATCTCTTCTCTGGAAATTTTTAATTGGGATCCAGGAAGAATTAGGTCATACACATTAGGTGGCTGGAGCTGCAACTTACAAATTCAACAGCCATGAAGCAGCCACCTTCACTGTGAACCTGCAGAGGATGCAGAGGAAATAAGTCCTTGGAGAGAGGAGTGTAACAAATCCATATGGAGAAGCAGAGATGGGAGATGGAGAAAGGGACCTAGAAGCTTTGCAGACCTTAATTTCAGTAGCTTTCTGAAGCCCAGCCCAGCCACATTCCTGTGCTCATGGACCAGGAAGTAACAGAGTATCTTTACAACAAATCCTTGCCTTTTCATTTCTGTCTTACTCAGTTGCAGATTACAGCACACTAGGCTCATTTAATGGTGCAAATCCCTCCTCCTTTTCCTCTTTCATCTTCAACCTCCATTTTCTTACCTCAATCCCACCACTTAATAGCAATCCATTGTGACTATAACACAAGTTGTTTATCCATTTTCCAATGGATGGACATTTAGGTTGCCTCCTTTTTATTTTTGTCTTTATTTTTTAAAATTTTGGCTGTGACATGTGACTTGCAGGATCTCAGGTCTCCCGACCAGGGATTGAACCTGGGCCACAACAGTGAAAGCACCAAATCCTAACCACCAGACCACCAGGGAACTAGGCTGCTTCCTTTTAAAAAGAAATTTAAAATTTCTTTTTTTGCTATTTCAAAGAAAGCTGCTAACAATATTGTTGCATATGTCTACAAGTGCACATAATTAAGAATCTTTAGGGTATATTTCTAGGAGTGGAATTGCTGAGTTGGAAGTTACATATGTTTAACATTACAAGATAATGTCAAATTGTTTTCTAAAGCATTGTACTAGCTTGTGCTCCCACCACCATTACTAATCAATAAATGACCAATAATATTTACTGAGCATTTATCATACACCAGGCAGTCACCCACTAGTAGAGGTTTAATGTTGCCCACTCTTGCATTCCTAGGAAAAACACTGCTTGATCATGATGTATCTTATTTGTAATATACTGCTGGATTTAGATGGTTAATATTTTATTTAGATTTTTACATCCATGCTCAGAAGTACAAAGGGCCCAGATTTCCTTTTCTTGTCCCGATACTGCCTGGGTTTGAAATCAGAGTTATACCAGCCTCAAGAAAAGAGGTTATCCCTCTTTTTCTATTTTCTGGGATGATTTGTATAAATGGTTATTTTCTGTTCCTTGAAAATCATCAAAACTCAACAGTAAAACCATTTAGGGCTTCCCTGGTGGCGCAGTGGTTGGGAGTCTGCCTGCTAATGCAGGGGACACGGGTTCGAGCCCTGGTCTGGGAAGATCCCACATGCCGTGGAGCAACTAGGCCTGTGAGCCACAACTACTGAGCCTGCGCATCTGGAGCCTGTGCTCCGCAACAAGAGAGGCCGCGATAGTGAGAGGCCCACGCACCGCGATGAAGAGTGTCCCTCGCTTGCCACAACTAGAGAAAGCCCTTGCACAGAAACGAAGACCCAACACAGCCAAAAATAAAAATAAAAAAAAAACAAAAAAAAACATTTAGAGTGGGCTTCTTTGTTGAGGGTAAGATTGGGGATGTCCTTGATAACAATGTCAATTTCTTTAACTATTACCAGTCTCTTCAAATTTCTTTTCCCTCTTGTATCAATTTTGACATTTTTGGTTGTTTTCAGAATGAATCTCTTTTATCTAGGTTGTCAAATAGTTACTCATTTTATTATTACTTTAAACTGCTGTGTTTGCAGTTACTTTTCTATTTTGTGATTTAGTTGCTTCTTGTCTACTGTTTTCCTGATCAGTTTAAAAAAAAACCAGCTTTTAGTTTTCTAAAAGCTGATGTGCTCTGCTTTTATTTTTATTGATTTCTTTCTTCTGGTTTCTTTGGGTGTGACCTGTTGCTTATTTTCTGACTTCTTAAGCTCATGTGTTTTTAGTATTTTGGTTTTTGATTGTCTGTTTTCTTATTTTTCTGCTTAGAACATCAGCCCCGAGAGCTCCACAAAGCTCTCTCCCCTCCTTCCAATTGTCATTTAAATGTCACCTTCTCAGCGGTCTTCCTTGCCCACTCTATACAAACTTGCAATTCTTCCTCCCTCTCCGTTCCCCTTCCCTGCTTTATTTTTCTCTGCAGCACTTATTACCATCAAACATAGCATATATTTTCCTTCTTTATTACTTATCATCTATTTCCCCACATTAAAATGTGAGTTCTTTTTAATGCCATTTGCAGCAACATGGATGGACCTAGAGATTATCAAACTAAGTGAAGTAAGTCAGAGAAAGACAGATATATGATATCGCTTACATGTGGAACCTAAAAATATGATACAAATGAACTTATTTACAAAACAGAAATAGACTCACAGACACAGAAAACAAACTTATGGTTACCAAAAGGAAAAGGGGAGAGGGATAAATTAGGAGTTTGGGATTGAAACATACACACTACTATATATAAAATAGATAAACAACAAGGACCTACTGTATAGCACAGAGAACTATATTCAATATCTTGTAATAACCTATAATGGAAAAGAATCTAAAAAAAAGAATACATACGTGTATATATATGTGTGTGTGTGTATAACAGAATCACTTTACTGTACACCTGAGACTAACACAACATTGTAAATCAACTATATTTCAATAAAAATTTTTTTAAAATGTGAGTTCTTTTAATTTGGTAAATTTATGGATCAATCATCATCATATCTAGAACATTTTCTTCACCCCAGAAAGTTTCCTTGTGCCCCTTTACAGTTAATTTCCCCTCCATCCCAGTCCCAGACAACCACTGATCTCCTTCTGTCTTTATAAATTTGGAAGATAGGGTTTTGACTGTTTTGCTCACTGCTACAGCTCTAGTATCTAAAGCACTTGGCACATAACAGGCACTCAATAAATAATTGTTAAATAAGTTTTTCAGATAATCTTACCCCGTCCCCGCCCCCCACCATATGCTCTGTCAGTTTCTGGAGGTGTTGTGTTTAAAATCTCCAAAATACTTGTTGATATATTTGTTTCTCTCTGCGATTCTGTCCATTGACGCTTTATATATTTTGGAGTTATTGTTGATCTATGATCTATTGTTCCTTTTTTTCAATATGTGACATTCCCTTTATTGTCTATGACATTTAAACTTTGAATCCTATTTTTTCTAATATTAAAATTGGTATCTTGGTTATCTTTTAGTTCCCATACCTTAATCTTTTCCCATCTCTTTATGTTTTACCTGTCTAGATCCTTTTTAAGTGTGTCTCTTCGTGTGGGTAAAATGTTACTAGATCTTATTAATTTTTTTAAGACTCTACCTTCTAAATGGTGAGTTCAACGTTTTCATTTATTTCTGGCTTTTTTTTTTTGACATTTTATCTTATATTTTCTACACTTTAATTTTCTGGATTCATCTCTCCTTTCCAGACTTCTACTGGGTAAACTGAATTGAGACCTTTAATTATATTTACTTTTCCCTAGCACTTTCTTGCACACAAAAAATCTGTCTTTCCCCCACATAAGACATGTATGATACCACATTCTCGCTTTCCTCTGGTTGGTCTCCAGCCAACCCTGCTTCCTTCTCCAACACGCTGGGGATCACCTGGCTTTAGTTCTAGATTGCAATCATCAGAAGAAAGAGAAGATCCCTCCTTCTTTCTGAGTGTCCTCCAGCACCAGATCACAAGCACTTTTTCTCTCTCCTGAAGAGGGAGATGAGAAGAGCTCTCAACTGTCTTTGTAGGTCTCTAGGTCCATACACTTTTTCTCTATAGCATTTATTAGCATCAAAATTCTATATATTTTACTTATTTATTATCTGTCTCCTCCTATTACAATGTTAAGCTCTTTTAAAAAATTTTTATTTATTTATTTATTTATTTTAAAATTTACTTATTTATTGGCTGCGTTGGGTCTTCGTTGCTGTGTGCGGGCTTTCTCTAGTTGCAGCGAGATTGTGGTGGCTTCTCTTGTTGCAGAGCATGGGCTCTAGGTGCGCGGGCTTCAGTAGCTGTGGCGCACGGGCTTAGCTGCTCCGCAGCATGTGGGATCTTCCCGGACTGGGGATCGAACCCACGTCCCCTGTGCTGGCAGGAGGATCTTAACCACTGAGCCACCAGGGAAGTCCCCAAGCTCTTTTAATTTTAATAAATTTACAGAATTGTTCCATCATTATTGTAATCCAGTTTATCAGGGCAGGGCTGGACTGGGAGAGGGAGCTAGCAGCCTTTGCGAGTTTGCCACCTTCTGAAGTTCCATCTTTTTGCTTAGGTCAGCTTGAATTGGTTCTTGTTATCTGTAGCCACAGAGTCCTAAGAGCAGCATCTATCAATTTGCATGTCATAGCATTCAGTTGTAGACACCAGGTTTTGTGGACAGAAAGTTATTATGGAACTACATAATGCACTCTTCTTTCTAATTTGCACATATTCACGGAAATTTGTAATGTAAGCATGCAAGGTTACTAGCACACCCCTTCTCTGACATTTTTACTCTAAAATATCCAAGGGAAGAAATTACTGAATTTTCTAGATCTTGGTCCACAGCTCTGCTCTGAAAGAGTCATTGAGTTTTGAAACTCTCCTCCCCATTTTCTATAGTATTGACATCAAAGTTCTGAGTAATTACTGAGAAGAGTTGAATTTGGATCTTATAACTTAACTTTTCTAGTCATTATTTTGAAAAGCATCACTTATAGCAAAATAAATTAATGAAAACTTAAGGACAAAAAATTTACAAGGAGGATCCTGTGCATGATGGTGACAGGATGGTCATAACTAAGCATTAAGAAGTGTCAAGGGGCTTCCCTGGTGGCGCAGTGGTTGAGAGTCTGCCTGCCGGTGCAGGGGACACGGGTTCGAGCCCTGGTCTGGGAGGATCCCACATGCCGCGGAGCAACTGGGCCCGTGAGCCACAATTACTGAGCCTGCGCGTCTGGAGCCTGTGCTCCGCAACAAGAGAGGCCACGATGGTGGGAGGCCCGCACACCGCGATGAAGAGTGGTCCCCACTTGCCGCAGCTAGGGAAAGCCCTCGCGCAGAAACGGGGACTCAACACAGTCATAAATAAATAAATAAATAAATAAATAAATAAAAGAACGTGAATTTCTTTAAAAAAAAAAAAAGCTAATGATGTCCACTGGAGTCCATCTTTAAAAAAAAAAAAAAAAGAAGTGTCAAGTGAGTACCTTCTCTATGCTAAGTACTGACATTAAAGACACAATGAGAATAAAATATGGTCCCTGCTTTTGGATGGCTTACAATCCAGTGAAGAAAGCATGCATGCATTGTGGTAGGCATAAATCTAAGACAGTCTCCAAGATACCAGTCCCTGGTGTGCAAACACCTTCTCCCGTCTAGTAAATTGAACAATAATCTAGGTACTGCTGTGAAGAGATTTTGATGATGTAATTAACATTCCAAATCAGTTGACTTTAAAATAGGGAGATTTTATCCAGATGGGCCTGACCTCATTACATGATTGCTTCAAGTCAGTGTCTAGAGGTCAGAGACAGGGAAGTCAGAGACTTAAGGTGTGAGAGGAATTCAGCGTGAAGAAGGTTCTTCATTGAAGATGGAAGGGACCATGTAGCAAGGAATGTGGGCGGCCTCTAGGAGATGGGAGCAACCCCTGGCTGACAGCCAGAGGGGAAAGAGGGACCTCAGTCCTACAACCACAAAGAACTAAATTTGGCCAAGAACCTGAATGAGGTTGGAAGTGAATTTTTTTTTTGCCTCTAGAAAGGAACACAGGTGGGCCAGCACCTTGATATACATCATATAAGACCCTGAGCAGAGAATCCAATCAAGCCTGTCCAGAGTTTTAATCTGTAGAACGGTGAGCTCATAAATGAGGGTTGTTTTAAGCTGCTAAATGTGTGGCGATTTGTTACACAGAAATAGAAAACTACTACATGCACAAAAAAGAGGATAATAATAATACAAGAAAGCTTTTGTGCAAGACATGCTGCTGTATTATATGTGAAGCTGTAACCGTCTCCATGTCAGGAGACTATGTGTGCAGATAACGTGGAAGATTCCGGAGGATAGTTTGAGAGTCTGTGTTGTTGCATAGTTAAGAGCTTAGGCTTTGCAGTCTACGTGATCAGATTTAAATCCTGACTCCATCTCTTATAAGCTGTTTGATGTTCCATAAATTACATACTATCAAGGAATGTTCTGAAAAGTAAATGAAATATAAACACCTACTTGAATGGCCAAAGTCTGGAAGAGTGACAACACCAAATGCTGGTGAGGAGGTGGAGCAACAGGAACTCTCATTCATTGCTGGAGGGAATGTAAAATGGTACAGCCACTTTGGGAGTAGCTTGACGGTTTCTTACAAAACTAAACATACTTTTACCATATGATCTGGCAATTGCATTCCTTGGTATCTACCCAAAGGAGTTGAAAACTTATGTCCAGACAAAAACCTGCACATGGATATTTATAGAAGCTTTATTCATAATTGCCAAAACTTGGAAACAATCAACATGTCCTTTAATAGGTAAATGGGTAAATAAACTATAGTACTTCCAGACAATGGAATATTATTTAGCACTAAAAAGAAATGAGCTAACAAGTCATGCAAAGAAATGGAGGAACCTTAAATGCATACATGTCATTATACATTTATCCAAGCCCATAAAATGTACAACACCAAGAGTGAACAATAAGGTTAGCTAAGGACTTTGGGTGATCATGATGTGTCAATGTAGGTTCATCTTTGGTTAAAAAATACACTATTCTGGTGAGTGATGTTGATAATGGGGAGGGTATGCATGTGCAGGGTATATGGGAAATCTCTGTATCTTCCTCTCAATTTTGTTGTAAACCTAAAACTGTTCCAAAACAATAAAGTCTCAAAAAAGAAAAAAAAGTAAATGAAATAATGCCTACAGAAGACTTAGTGACCACAGAATGGAGATATTTTATATACAGATATATTTCTAAAAGGAGTATTTATTAAGTTAAATGCTAAATAATTACTGTTTGCTAGAATTTTCCCGAAGAGCTATAGAATGTTTGTCTCGAAAGGCGCTCTGTGATGTAACGGTTCTACAGTTCATTTCCCCTCTCCTGTACTGTATTCACAGTGCTCCTGGACAAATTATAGGCTCTGAGAAATCCTGCAGTACAGAAACCTGTTTAACTTTGTCTAACTCCGTTATTCATCAGACTTACTTGACTGCAGAACCCTTCAGTCGGGAAAAATATATCATCATCCATGACAGCAATTTCTGTGGAGCTTGCAGATGTAGACAATTCACTCATTCATCCCAAAACACTGAGCACTGGGCAGCAGGCACTCTGCTGGGGGCTCACAGGAAGAGTTGGGTCTCCTGTTTCTTCACACTTAACACACCAGCAGGGGAGCCAGACACTACCAAATAATCATCAAACACATTATTTAAAACTGCAATAAGTGCGATGAAGAAGTGAAGGAAACTTGAGAGAATAGCATTTAGACTGAGAGAGCGTCAGGGAAGATCTTTTTTGACAAAGTGATGTTTAAGCTGAAGTCTGAAAGATGGGTAGAAGCCAATCAGGTATGGAGTGGGGAGAAGCATTCTGGGCAGGAAGGGAAGATGGTGTGGGTAAATGCCTTCCAGAATCTGGAAACGGCACATGGGGGATATCAACAATATTAATTTGCGGAAAAAGATCAAGGTTTCAGGTTTGGACATGATTATCTTGAGATGCTGTGACATAATACGAAACATACACTTGGTCTTAGCTCCTGGCTCCTGGCACAGAACTTCTAAAATCCTTGTAACTTCCTTGTTATTCACAATAAGTCCTTCAGCCACACCTGCGTTTATGCAGTGACTCTTGGAGGATGGGAGTGGTTGTCAGAAGAACTAACCTTGTGACCAGGGTGTAGGAACTTTCAGCTCCCCACCCTGCCTCTGGGGAGGGGTGTGGGACTGGAGATTGACTTAATCACCAATGGCCAATTAATTAATCAATCATGCCTATGTAATGAAGCCTTAATAAAAACCCTAAACAACAGGGTTTAGAGAGCTTCTGAGTTGGTGAATACAAGGAGGTGCCGGTGAGACAGGAGGGAAGGGGGCAGGGCACAACCATTAAAAGAATGACAGAGCTGTTGAGGATACAACATAAACTGGTTAGAACCAACTAGGCCCAAGATGGAGGAAGATTGGACTTCCAGTAGACCTTGAGCCTCATGATACGCTCATTATAACACATTAGCATCTGCTGAATAACACACTCACAGGTGCCATGACAGTTCCGAGGGCAACCGTAAAAGGCCATAAAGTGGGCGACGGCCCAATTCTGGGGTAGCCCCGCCCCTTCCCCAAAATATTTTAGTAGAATAATCCTCCCACTCCTTAGCCTGTGAAATTACCCAGCCTGTAAAAACTAACCACCCACGCACTCCGGGGCCTCTTTTGCCTTCGGAGATGGCCCACACTCTGTCTGTGGAGTGTGCATCTATCTCCCAGGGCTGCTCTCACTTTCTGATATGGACCACATTCTGCTTATAGGATGTGTATCTCTCTAAATAAATCCACTTCTTACCTATCGCTTTGTCTCTCATTGAATTCTTTCTGCACTGAGATATAAAGAACCTGAGCTTCATTAAGTCCTGAGAGGAGTTGTGCGGTTTCAGCTGGAAGTTGTGGGTTTGCATCCCATCTGAGGTGCGACTGGGTTCGGGTCCCATCTGAGGTGTGGTTCTGTTAAGGAACCATTGACAGAAACCACCTGCCTTGAAACAGAGACACAGATGTAGAGAACAAACGTATGGACACCAACGGGGGAAAGTGGCGGGGTTGGTGGTGGTGGGATGAATTGGGAGATTGGGATTGACATGTATACACTGATGTGTATAAAGTAGATAACTAATAAGAGCCTGCTGTATAAAAAAATAAATAAAATAAAATTCAGGGCTTCCCTGGTGGCGCAGTGGTTGAGAATCTGCCTGCCAATGCAGGGGACACGGGTTTGAGCCCTGGTCTGGGAAGATCCCACATGCCGCGGAGCAACTGGGCCCGTGAGCCACAACTACTGAGCCTGCGCATCTGGAGCTTGTGCTCCGCAACAAGAGAGGCCACGATAGTGAGAGGCCCGCGCACCGCGATGAAGAGTGGCCCCCGCTTGCTGCAACTAGAGAAAAAAGCCCTCGCACAGAAACGAAGACCCAACACAGCCAAAAATAAATAAATAAATAAAATTTAAAAAAAAAAAAATAATAAAAATAAAATTCAAATATTCAAAAAAACCCCCCCAAAAAACCCGCCTGCCTTGGCCAGGCATGCTATAACTGCTTGCATGAGTTGTCTCACAACAGGAAGGAGAATTCGGGAGGGGCCAAAAGGAGGGAGGGGATGCCAGCCCATAATACGTCCTGCTAACCTCCCAGAAACCCACACACAGGACTTCATCTTGGCTGAGAGATGCACGCACCACCAGGAAGGACCCAAGTCAGACCACATACGGGCAACAAGCAAGATGACTGGCCAGAGATGACCCAGAAAGCCAACCCCATTACCATGAAACCTGAGGCTGCGAGCCATGTGGCAGAGCAGTTCTCCTGGGTTCCCTTACCCTGCTGCTCTCTGCCCAGGCTCCCCTTCCCAGTAAAGTCTTTTGCTTTGTCAGTATGTGTGTCTCCTTGGACAATTTATTTCCTAGTGTTAGACAAGAGCCCACTCTTGGGCCCTGGAAGGGGTCCCCCTCTGGTAACAGTTTCACTGGGAGGGTGGCACACCCAGAGAGGGCACACATGCACCCCTCCCCCCTTATCTTGCCTTATGCATCTCTTCCACTTGGTTCTTCCTCAGTTGTATCCTTTATAAAAAACCAGTAATAGAAAGTAAAATGTTTCCCTGAGTTCTGTGAGCCATTCTACCAAGTTATGCACCACAGAAGGGGGTCCTGAGAACCCTAACTTCTAGCTGGTTGGTCAGAAGAACAGGTGGCGACCTGGGACTTGTGATTGGTGTGTGAAGTGAGGGCCCTTGTGGGACCGAACCCTTAACTTGTGGCATCTGACGCTAACTCCAGGTAGAGTGTCAGAACTGAAGTGAGTTGTAGGACACCTAGTTGGCGTCCACAGAGAAGTGGAAAATTGTTTGGTGTGGGGAAAAGAACTAACACATTTGGCATCAGAAGCAATGTGAGTCTAGAAAATTTTTCCCTTCACATGCTCATGAGATAGTTAAGGGGAGATGTCGTAGGTAACTGGAAATGAGTTTGAAGCTCAGAAAACAGATTTAGGCTAAACAGTTAAATTATCATTTGCTTGTATTTCAATAAAATTTATTAAAATTATAGTAACTGAAAAAAAATCACTGGTGTGTATATGAGAAATTAATCACCAAATTTTGTGCCTATTCTAACCAGGAGGAAAATGTCTGAGTGTGCCTTTAATTTAGTCTTATTTTCCTTAAAAAGAACAAAGCTTATTCTAGTGATTAAGGCTCTTAAAGCCCCCGGGAGTCCCAGCTGGCAGCCATAGTAGCTGTTCCAAAGCCAAAGAGGAAAAGTGTTTGTGTCTGCTTAAATATGGAGTAATTAATGACGTGGGAAAAATATATTTTCTTTATTTGCTTTTCAACATGATTGCTTTGCATGATAAAGGATAGAGTGTGAAGATTGAATATGAATGCCACAAGGGAAAAAATATGTCAGCTGGTATGTCTGTGTTGTATAAAGAATGCTCAGATGTTTAACAGATATGCTGCAAAGACCAAGATGGCATCTTGAAACATCTAGAGAATTCTCAAATTAAAGTTCCTAGAAAATGATAACATCCACAAGGAGCTTTGGGCATCTCAACAATACTAATAAAAATTGGGAAACTAGGGCTATTGCAAGGGGATGTGCTGGACAAATTTTCCTGGTAACAAAGCAATGGTGGGGATTTTTTTTTTTTCTTCCAGGCAGAGGACATGGGAATATGCGGTCTAGCGGCATTGGAGATAAGAAGTGCTTGGCCCACATCCTTTTTATTTTTATTTTATTATATTATATTATATTATATTATATTATATTATTTATTTATTTATTTATGGCTGTGTTGGGTCTTCGTTTCTGTGCGAGGGCTTTCTCTAGTTGCGGCAACTGTGGGCCACTCTTCATCGCGGTGCGCGGGCTTGTCATTATCGCGGCCTCACTTGTTGCGGAGCACAGGCTCCAGACGCGCAGGCTCAGTAAGTGTGGCTCACGGGCCTAGTTGCTCCGCGGCATGTGGGATCTTCCCAGACCAGGGCTCGAACACGTGTCCCCTGCATTGGCAGGCAGACCCTCAACCACTGCGCCACCAGGGAAGCCCCCTTTTTATTTTTTTAAATTTATTTTTTATTTTTTCACATCCTCTTTAAGGGCTTCCTATTCATCCTTGAGCTCTCAGCTAAACTGCAAGGAAATCTAACTTGATCTCCAGCCATCCCCTTCCCCTCATCCCTGTCATAGGCTCTCAAAGAACCCAGTCCTTCTTTCACAGCATGTGATACCATTGTAACAAATCATTCATTATGTATAGGCATAGAGATAGTCCACAGCTCAGGTGAGCAAGAAATATAACTTAATTTATACTTCAAGATACCATTCAACCACGGTGGTAGAAATATAGTTTCAGTCAACTTGGGGGTCCCCAAAGTTTCTCTAGTTCTGAAGGACTAAAGTTCTATAGTTGGAGAGAGGAAGGGGAGGAAAAGAAGTGTTGAGGGTGATCATTCTGTCTTTAGTGTCATCTGTCCCTGAAGCTGTCTGCTAAGATTCCCAGAGTCCTGTCTGGTTCTATTTCCTTAGGCACCTCGGCTGTTGAACAACAGCAGTCAGAGAGATCCTTGGAAAGCTCTGTGCCCTGCCACACCTCCTCTGGGGCAATGCACACAACCTCACTATTTCAAAGGGAGAAAGCAAGGAGAGGCAAGGAAATCACTAGAGAGAGAAAACATTAATATTTTAAAAATAGTAGTTCAAACATATGTTTACTCTCTGGGAATGTGTAGTGAAAGTTGTGTGGGAGATATAATTTGCCAGTCTTTACCTGCTCTGTAAGTCTAGTGTGGGAGCTTAAATCCCTTTAAAAAAATAAAAAATAAAATAAAGGGAAAAAAGTTTAAAAATACTATCCAAAAGGTGGAAGCAACCCAAGGGTCCACTGGTGAATAAACAAACAAAGTATCTACACATACAATAAGATCTTGTTTGGCCTTCAAAGGGAAGGAAATGCTGGGACTTCCCTGGCAGTTCAGTGGCTGAGACTCTGTGCTTCCACTGCAGGGGGCGTGGGTTTCTATCCCTGGTCGGGGAACTAAGATCCCGCATGCCACGTGGAGCAACCGTTAAAAAAAAACCTGAATAGTTACTTGACTCTGGATCTCAATGTATAATGATAAATAAAGATGCTTTAAAAAAAAAAAAAAGGGAAGGAAATTCTATCACATGCTACAACATGGATGAACCCTGAGGACATTATGATCAGTGAAATAAGCCAGTCATAAAAAGACATACTGTGTGATTTCACTTACATTAAGTGTAGTCAAATTCATAGAAACAGAAAACAGAATGGTGGTTGCCAGGGGCTGGGGGAGAAGGGAGTGGGGAGCTGTTTAATGGGTATAGATTTTCAGTTCTGCAAGGTAAAAGAGTTATGGAAATGGATGTTGTTGATGGTTACACAACAATGTGGATGTACTTAATGCCACTGAACTGTATACTTAGAAACGGTTAACTCTGCACTCCTGGACACAGGCTGCTTTACTAAGAGACACAGTATAGTGGCTTAAACAAGTTTCATGTTACATGTATATTAATCACAATAAAAAATTATCCAAACACATGGGTAATTAGTTGTTTAACATCTTTCCCTGGAGCTAGAGTGGGATCTTGTCCATCTTATTCAGTGCTATGTGTTCACCATCTAGTACAGTGCTTAGCAGATCGGAGTAACTCTGTAAATATTTGTCAAGTGAATACATGGTCCTGGGAGCAGGACGTGGGGGCAGATTATGCCTCAGGAAAGCAGTACTCCATATAGTGACCGACCTACAAAACATTGGCAGGGGGTCACAAAATTTGCTACTGCTAATATTCAGTTGCCATACCATAGTGCCTGGATGTTTGTGAACACGTATCTTGATTAAATACAGAAAGAGGGAAAATAGGTATTGTGTTACATATCTCTGGTCACATTATTAATCACTTGGTTCCCTGTAGAAGAGGGCTTCTTCCTGAGAGAGGCTTTTAAAACGACAATGATTTTTTTTCTCAATTTTATAATATTCATTGTATTTTCACAGATTAGCACAAACAAATGACACTTTAGCCTATAAGATTAGACCTAAAATGAACATGTCAGCCTTTTAATTATAGAAAATGAAAGAGAGAAAGGATGTAGCAGAAGGTGGGGAAAGAGGAGAGTTATAGGGAGCAAAGGGAAAAAAAGGTTGGCTCTGGGAATTCCCTGGCGGTCTAGTGGTTAGGACTCCGCACTCTCACTGCCAAGGGCCCAGGTTCGATCCCTGCTCAGGGAACTAAGACCTCACAAGCTGCGAGGTGCTGGCTGTAAGGAAGCTATCAATTGCCACTGAAGATAATATTTATTAAAATTAAAAATTCATATGCCTTTTGACCCAGCAAGCCCATGCCTGGGAATCTATCCTACAGAGATAAAACCACCATAAAAACACATGTACGTGGATAGCTATTGTAGCATTATTTGTGGTGACAAAAAGCAGGAAACAAAGCCCAGGGCTGAATAATTTATGGCACACCAACACCATGAATTATTATTCAGCCATTAGAAAGACTGAATTAAATCTAAACCAATTGACTTAGAGAGATTTTTATGAGATTATTGTTGAATGAGAAGAGAAAGATGCAGAAAAGTGTGTATAATATGATCTCACTTTTGTAAAGCCCCCCCTCCCCACTGCCCATGACAAAAACCCTCCAAATCTCTGTATATGCTTCTGTGAGCATGGAGACAAATGTGGGAGAATGCATACTTGGTTGCTGACCTGGTTTGTATGTTTGTTAGTGTGGGAATGGCTGGTGTTGGAGGGGAGGAAGAAACAGAGGAAAGGAAGGAGGAAACCAAGTAGAAAAGAAAAAAGAAAAAGTACTGTACCAAAATAATAATAGCACATGATACATATTTATGTAAAATTATACGTGATATGGAAAGAACTAAGTTAAAAAATTATGCAGGTCTTTCCTTAGGTCAAGGGCTGCTTTTTAGCTTTGATTCCATCATCTCTGAAATATTCATGTTACTAGCAGAGGGAGTGACAGCCTTAAGCAATATTGACCTCTAAGAGAGATTAAGATTCTTGATAATGGCTGGCTTGCCTCTCGCCTGGCTGTGATGGGGGAAGGGACTGCTTCCTGGCATGTGGGAGCCAAATTACTTATTTATAATAATAGACATTAAGGTGGTCCTCAGGACCTTACAAGAAGCTCCCACAGGTAAAATATGAAAATGGAGTGAGAAGGAAGAAGTATGGAAAAAAATCCTGGAGGGTACCATCTTTTATTCACTCTGAGATCTAATGTAGATCCAGGGCGTGAGAACCACCTTCATCAAAGTGTTCTACTATATGATCTGTGATATATGATGTAAAGTATATACAGAGAAGAGGTAGATGGTGTGGAAAAACATCATGTGGTGGTTTTGGGGGCTTGCAACCCCCAAAAGCTTTCTTTGGGGTCAAGCAGCCTTGGGTTCAAATCTGCATTTGCTGGCTATAGGCTGCTTTAATAAGAGACACAATACAGTGGCTTAAACAAGAAAATAGTTTAAGTGTTTCTCATGTAATAATCCTGATCATTAGTTGAGGGCTGATCTGGTGGTTTTGGCGATGCTCACCACTTTCATCCTGCTGTTCTTCCATCCCTTCATCCCTGCATCAGTAAAGACCATTCATCATTGTATTTGCCTTCCAGGCTGCTAGCGGGAAGAAAAGGAATGGGGAGGGTGTGCTCCATTCCTTCTAAGGGCTACACTCAGAAGCTGAACACAACCCATTGGCCAGACTCTAGTCATATGATCATATCTACCTGCAAGGGAGGCTGGGAAATGTGGTCTCTGGCTGGCATGCACGCAGTTAAAACTTCCATTGCTAAAGCATACAGGGAGACAGACATTAAGCCAAAAACCACACAGCTATAGATTTATAAATCCTACCAAGTGTGCTCGCTTTGGCAGCACCTATACTAATAAATAAATAAATAAAACCTATGAAGGAATGGTAGGGTGAACTCTGAAAGCATAAAAAGGAAGCCCTGTTGTAGTCTGGGGAGTCAGGGAATTGACTTGTTTCAGCAGAGATCTACAGGACTTGATTAGATGGAGCAAGGAAGAGGGTTCCAGGAGGAGAGAACAGCATGTACGAAGAACAGGCACAAGGCATATTTGAAAATTGAAAAAAGGTGTAATTGAAGCAAATACATAAATTCGTTCTCTTCCCAAGGATCTGAGGCTGGTTAGTGAAATATATTCTAACGTGCATGCCTAATGGTCTAAAAGAAACCATTTATTTTCTGTGGCTTGGAAATATCCCACTGCGGTTCGTCTGGCAGCCCAGAGAAAGCTGACACTGGTTTGGGAAGGTCTAACTATTCCTCATATAAGACCTGGGTAAACGAGTGAAATGTTTGAGTATGTTTCTTAGAAGAATTTGACAAAGTTGTGCACCTGGTTTGTGATATTTATGATTTTAAGTAACATTAGGATGTGGTCCTAGAATTTTTGTCTATAATATATTGAAATTCAGTGTTTTGAAAATCATTTGCCTTTTTGCATGAAAGGAACAAATTGGCATTTGGGTAATGAATCCACCTTGCCATGTGGGAGGTGAGAGCAACAATAATCGCTGACTCACAGAGACTCATTTCCATATGCTGCACAGGAAAATTGGTTTCATTTACTTTATAATTTCACCTCCTATTAAAGCCTTGTTAAGTGTGAGTCATAGTAAACTTGAGGTCCTAGAATTTGAGAGAGCCCAGTATAAAAAATTCATGAAATCTTTCTGCACTGTTTACTCCACTTTTCCTTATTGCAACTGGGTAATCGTTTTTGTTTTTGCTTTTGAGTTTTAATGTGCTTCTCTCCTTTGCTTTCCCAAGGACATAACCTTCACCTTAGTAAAGGTATGTATCTGATTTGGAGGAGATGAAAATCTTTTATGGGAGGAAAGCTGAGAGAAAGACAGGGTAGTTTCCAATTTTTGGAATTCAAAACCAGGATTTGGCAGCTAAGCTACTGTCTTTTTTTTTTAAAGATTTAATTTTTATTTATTTTTGGCTGTGTTGGGTCTTTGTCGCTGCACGCGGGCTTTCTCTAGTTGCGGCGAGCGGGGGCTACTCTTTGTTGCGGTGCGCGGGCTTCTCATTGCGGTGGCTTCTCTTGTTGCGGAGCACGGGCTCTAGGCTTGCGGGCGTCGGTAGTTGTGGCTCACGGGCTCTAGAGCACAGGTTCAGTAGTTGTGGCACATGGGCTTAGTTGCTCCGAGGCATGTGGGATCTTCCCGGACTGGGGATCAAACCCGTGTGCCCTGCATTGGCAGGCGGATTCTTTTCCACTGTGCCATCAGGGAAGTCCCTAAGCTATTGTCTTGAATATGGATTTTGTACATTAGCATGCTTAGCAAACCCAGGAAGCAGGCCCTGGTATAGTGTAGGAAAGTATAGTGAAATATAAAAAAGATATCCCTAGGGAGGATCACCAGATAAAATACAGGATGCCCCATTAAATTTGAATTTCAGATAAACAAGGAATACTTTTTTTAGTATAAGTCTGTTCCAAATATTGTATGGGACATACTTATACCAAAAAAATTATTCACTGTTAATGTGAAATTCAAATTTAACTGGGCATCTTGTATTTTTGTTTATTAAACTTGACAATCGTACCCCTAAGATCTAGGACAGCAAGGCAAGTACTACTTATACAGTAATAGGAAAATAAGATGTGAGGGAAGTCTAGGGCATGCTAATCATACTGACCAGCCAAACTTTGAAGCCCTTTTCTCTATTTGAGCAGAGCCTGTACTCAGTGTAGAATCAGAAAGTATCAGATACTTGCTTTCCCAGCCTTCCTTAAATCTACATGAGGGCACCACTTGCCAGGCAGATACACCTACCCCAACTTTGATTCGAAAGCTGGTATTTGGAAGAAGCAGGTGCAGTGCAGAGTCAGTTACAGTGGTGGGTGATGACAGTGACCCTGGCAGCATCCAGTGTCCAGTGTTCAGTGGAGTAAGCTGTGGGGTCCAGTGTCCATAGCAACAGCAGTGTCTCTAAGGCCTTATCCTGAGCATCATTCCGGGCTGCAGAGCCTCGGTGCCTAGTTTTGGTACTTCCTGGGACCCTGCAAGTTACCAATGTCCTTCTGATGAGTTCCTTTGCTCCTTAACTATGTCAGAGTCAGTTCTGTTCCTTGCATGTGAAAACTGTGCATGCATAGTATTTGAAGTATGAAATATAAGCCTCCTCAGGCTTGAGAAATTGTGGAGAGAAGAATAAGAGGAGCGAGAGGAGAACAGAGTTGGCAGAACTGTGCCTGGTGAGGAGATGGAATATAGATCAGTTGGGGAGGGCAGAGGCCTTAGAGGACACTCCTGTGCCGGTCTTCACCCATGGAGCCGTGCTGGGAGTTTGCAGCCAGTTCTGACTGCCTGATAGGGATCGTAAGGACCAGTGTCCATTCGGGCTGCACAGTGTTTGTCCTCGCTGGGCTTTTAAATATTTTCTTTTTATTTTTCGTTTTCTAAAATTGTGGTTAAAAAACACATGACATACAATTTACCTTCTTGGGACTTCCCTGGTGGTCCAGTGGTTAAGACTCCGTGCTCCCAAGGCAGGGGGCATGGGTTTGATCCCTGGTCGGGGAACTAATATCCTGCACGCCGTACAGTGTGGCCTAAAAAAAAAATTTGCCATCTTAACCATTATTAAGTTGAGTTTAGTAGTATTCAGTATATTCACACTGTTGTAAAGCAGATCTCTAGAACTTATTAGTCTTGGAAATCTGAAACTCTCTCCCCATTAGACAAAACTTCCCTTTCCCTCCCTCCCTCAAGCCCCTTTCTGTTTCTATGAATTCGACTCCTCTAGGTCCCTCATATAAGTGGATTCGTACAGTATTTGTCCTTTTGTGTCTGGCTTATTTCACTCAGCATAATCTCCTTAAGGTTCATCCACGTTGTTAGCATGTGACAGGATTTCCCTCCTTTGAAGGCTGAATAGTATTCCATTGTATGTATAGATCACATTTTCTTCCTTCATTCACCCATCATTGGACACTTGGGTTGCTTCCACCTCTTGGCTATTGTGTATGAACATGACAGTGCAGGTATCTCTTCAAGGGCTCTTAAATATTTTGAATTGCTCGTGGGTGCAACCATTTCATCTTGTTGAGGCAGACGGAGTCGCCGAGGTTAAGCTGTCCAAGGCCTCCCTCAAGTCCAGTACAGCACGGATAAAATCCGAGTGAGGCTGAGAAGCTTGATTGGTGGAGGAGCGGTAGTTCTGCAGCTAAGATCTGTGCAGGGAAGAACACCCAAGCCTGGGTTGATGGCGAGTCACAGACAGACCTCAGAGCAACGGGGGCCCAGTGAGGGCTCAGAGTTCAGGGAACGCTGCTGGGCTGGGTCCAGCTGAGTTAGACCAGAGTTGCCATGGATTTTCAGTCTCAGATACCAGCATGGCAGGTAGCACCCCAGGGAAAAGAGATGCCTTCCCAGGTTCTTGAAATCCCCAGCTCTTTCCGGCCATGATAAGGTTGTAAAAACCATGGAACTCAATACTCCTTCAGGAAGAGAAGCAGAGGGCTAGGTGAGCTATCTGAGAACCACAGGTTACCTACGCGGATTGTCAAATTACTGTATTAGATATAGAGTTACTTCTGTACCTGGCAAAGGTGTGGATAAGGCAGAGAAGGTAGGCTAGATCAGTGGTAGATCAAACAGTTAACTTTTGGTGACCCTGCTCTATTTCCCCACCTCCCAACTAACATCTTGTGCTTCAGCCACATAGCACTGCCCATCACTCCCCCCAGAACCACCCATGCATCATCACTCGGGCTCTGGAAGTCCCTATGGAGTCCTGAGCAAGCAGCTCGGCTGTTGCTCTATGTGTCCTGGAGAAAAATCAATGGTTTCCAAGGTGCCTCAGCTTCGAACCCTGTGGGTTTCTGTTCATTCAGTCCTCTCGGTGTGGAACTCTCCCTTCTCCACTTGAGAAACCACATTTGCCTCTCAAAAGCCAGACCAAATGCCACGACTGGGAAATGTATTGAGACCTGTGCTCCCTTCTGCGTTCCCTCTCCAGGCAGAATCAATCACAGCAGCTTCCCCCTGCCTTTTGTATTTGACGGTCATGTGTCTGTCTGCCTTGCTGGGCCATGAGCACGCTGACGACAGAACACATGGTTTTCTTTTTTATACCCCAGCTTCTGACATGAAACTGAGCAGGGCACTGTGGGGCTTTCCTGGGAACAGATTCCCTCCATGTCCCCCATCTCTTTGTTTGTAGAAAAGCTTTAGCTCTCTAGGCCTTCCCCGAGTTCCAAAGAGCAAATTTAATCAGAGAAGAAAATGAAGAAACAAAGGAAAACAGTCTAGCAAGACAAAATAATAATAGTTTAGCCATAAAACAAAGTCAAGGACCTTTAATTCCTCCTCAAGGGATATAGATAATATCCTGAGCCATACTCTTGAGTTGTTTTGCAGGTATTAAAACCCGCACCAGGTGGAAGAAGTTAACTGCCTGCTGACCACAAGCAAGCAGACCCCAGACCAGCTGGAATCAGAAGGTTGATGATGTTAACCCCCGAAACACCACCATGTCACCTTACCACCAACCAGTCAGAAGCATGCCCATGAGCTGATCATGTACCCTGCAACCCTCTCTCTCATCTTTTTAAAATTTATTTTAATTATCTTTTTTTTTTTTTTCCCTGCCTTGGGTCTTCATTGCTGTGCGTGGGCTTCTCATTGCAGTGGCTTCTCTTGTTGCAGAGCACGGGCTCGAGGAGCATGGGCTTAGTTGCTCCGTGGCATGTGGGATCTCCCCGGACCAGGGATCGAACTGTGTCCCCTGCATTGGCAGGTGGATTCTTAACCACTGCACCACCAGGGAAGTCCCCCTCTCCCTCATCTTGCCTTTAAAAACCCTTCCCTGAAAGCCATTGGGGAGTTCGGGTCTTTCAAGCATGAGTTGCCCATTTTTCTTGCTTGGCCTTGCAATAAACGCTATACTTTCCTTCACCACAAGCCAGTGTCAGTAGATTGGCTTTGCTTTGTGTCCGGTGAGTGGACCCGAATTTGGTTCAGTAACAGACATGGAGCCTGTCCCTAATGTTAGCTGAACAAATTGAATGAGTGCTTTCCTTTGTCTCTCCCTATTTAACTCTTCCAATCTCACATCTAAATGGCCTTTAATTGTATTTATCTTTGATTTAAGTGCTGGTGAGATTCCATTCCATTCATTATAGCATTTAGGGAAATAGTTTGCACATAATGGCACTCTATGGTGGCTGATAGATTGGATGTCTTGGTTTGATACCTGCATTCACAGAATGTCAGAGTTTGAAGAGACCTTAGAAGTCATCTGGTGTAAGCCCTTACCTGGTACGTGAATTTATGATGTCTGTATGCCAATGATTTTATGTCATCCATGTGGGTATCTATACTAATACATCCCTCTGGCTCTACACTATTTCATGGTCAACGCTCTTTGTTCAGTTATCAACAGCATTTTTTAAAAATTAATTTTTATTGGAGTATAGTTGCTTTACAATGTTATGTTAGTTTCTGCTGTACAGCAAAGTGAATCAGCTATACGTATACATATATCCCCTCTTTTTTGGATTTCCTTCCCATTTAGGTCACCGCAGAGCACTGAGAAGAGTATGCAGTAGGTTCTCATTAGTTATCTATTTTATACATAGTAGTGTATATATGTCAATCCCATTCTCCCAATTCATCCCACCCCCTTTTTCCCCACTTGGTATCCATACATTTGTTCTCTACGTCTGTGTCTCTATTTCTGCTTGCAGATAAGTTCATCTGTATCATTTTTCCAGATTCCACATATAAGTGATATTATACGATATTTGCTTTTCTCTTTCTGACTTTCTTCACTCTGTATGACAGTCTCTAGGTCCATCCACATCTCTGCAAATGGCATGATTTTGTTCCTCTTTATGGCTGAGTAATATTCCTATCAACAGCATTCAGTGTGTGCTGATGATTATGATCATGATGAGAAGTGTTAGCTGCCAAGGGAATTTCTCTGCCATCCTCTTGATAACAATATTAATTTCTAATATTTAGTAAATGTCGGCTATTTTGAAGACATCTTGCTGGACACTGGAGGGACAAAAATACCAGGACAAAAAAAAAATAGTACTTGCCTTTAAGGAACTAGTAAGTCTAGAAAAGGACATAGACCAGTCAAATAAATACAGTACAATAAGATAAACTGTCGGATGGGAGTGTGTGGAAAGCACAAGGGAAGCCAGGCCAGTGAGAGGATGGGGAGGGGATGGGTGGTGGCACAGAGCGGGTAGAGAATATGGATGAGGGGTTTGCCTGATGGACAAACTGGGGATGCAGTTCCAGAAAGAAGGGATGGAATGTGCCAAGTGAGGAAGCGTGAGTGAAATGCTGGTGGTCATTATGTCCAATCCTGTTTTGCAGCCGTAGCACGAGAGAGGCAGTGGTTACGGAGGCAGAGACGCAAGTGATGAGGCTGGAGAGAAAGGCAGGAGTCAGGTCATGAAGGGCCTTTCTTGTTATGCAAAGGCACTGGTTTTCATTATGCTAGCATTAGTGAATTTTGAGGACTGGACTGATATGCATATTAGAGACAGCTTGCTGGTATCATTATTGTTGACAGAGGTTGAGGCTTAAGGTAGAGGGAGACTAGTGAGGAGGTGATCTAAATATTTTGAGAGAGAAGGGGTGAGAGCCTGGTGGAGGGGATGGATGAAGAACAGAAAGAAGAGATATTTTAAGATGTACATGTAAGAGGTCCTGGTGACGTGGGGGAGAGAGAAGGACTGGAGGATGACTTCTGGTTTGGTGACTAGGTGTCCTGGGTGGATGGTGGTAATGAGTTGAGGATGAGGAGTCCACGATCCTCCAGTCAAGATGGTTAATGGCATTTTTATCTACTGCTCTGAAGCTCAGAAGAAAGTTCTGGCTAGAGATACAGACTCGGGACTTCCCTGGTGGTCCAGTGGGTAAGACTCGGCGCTCCCAATGCAAGGGGCCCGGGTTCGATCCCTGGCCGGGGAACTAGATCCCGCATGCATGCCTCAACCAAGAGTTTGCATGCTGCAACTAAGAAATCCACGTGCCACAACTAAGAATTCTGTGTGCCGCAGCTAAGAAACCCGCATGCTGCGGCGAGGATCCCGTGTGCCGAAACTAAGACTTGGCGCAGCCAAAATAAATAAATATTAAAAAAATAAATAAATAAAGACACAGACTCGACACTGACAGTCCCCAGGGAGAGGTGATGCAGGTTAAGAATCTCCAGGGACACACAGACATAAGAATAGGCAGCGTGGGAGGAGCCAGCAAAAGAGACGGAGGAAGAACAGAAGGTCATGGCCAGGTGAAAGTTTTAAGGGGGAAAAAGTGATGGATAAAGTTAAATGCTGCAGAGAGGAGCAGGACCTTAAAAAAAGTCACGTATTTTAGCAACTTTGGGGGGCCACTGGAAGAGCAGTGGAGTGGGAGTCAGGAAGCCTAAAGACAAAGGTAGAAAGCTTTTTCTAGGAGTTGGGTTGTGAAAAGGAAAGAGAAGATGATGAGCAGAGAGAGTTGAAGAAAATCTTTTTAATGAGAACAGACTGGACCTACTTACGTGTTGAGAGGAAAGTGCCAAATGAGAGATGGACTGAGGATCAGGAAGGAAGGGGATAATCAAGGCATCGAGGGATTTGAAGGGACTGCGGGATTGGAGGAAGGCTGATCCTTTCCTCTGAAACGTCGAGGAAGGGCGTGGGGACAGGTGCTGATGAACATGTCTGCTAGTAGTGGCGAGAGTAGGGGTTGACCAAGAGATGTTTGAGGGAGCCTGTGCCCGTGGACTCTACACTCAGTGAGCTAGGAAACACCATCATTGGAGGGAGGGTGACCATCCCATAGTGGTGCAGACGCCGGGGGCACCGCTGGGGTTCACATTCTCTTCCTGCCATTCACTAGCTTATGACCTTGAGAAATTTACCCAAACACCATGTGCCTCAGTTTCCTCATCTGTACAATGGAGATGATAATAATCCTCAATGGATCGTTGTAAGAATTAAATGGGTTAAAATATGTGAAGGGCTTAGAACAGTCTGGGCATATAATCAGCACCGTATAACACTTATTGTTATCATCTTCTGCACCATCATTATCTGCGGAGCCAGAGGGTTTTGGGTGCAAGCTGGAGGTTGTAAAGATTTGGACCAGCTGTTGAGTAAAATAGGAGAAGGGACTAAGAACATGAAGGAGTGTTGAGTGATGCTGGGGGATACAGATAAGACCAGAAGATAAAACTTGCTAACAGTGTAAATCTTCAGAGGTGTGCAAACTTATTACTGAATAACCTATAATCATGAGACATGGGTCTTACTTCCGTTTTCTACATGGGGAAACTTTAGGTTTAGAAAGGTCCAGTCACTTGCCTAGGGTCACACACTGGTGAGTGGCAGACACAAGGGATCTGACTCCAGTGCTCTGCCTTTTAACACCCTGGTGTACAAAACATGCCACAGAGCAGCTCACAAACCAAACTGTCATCAGGCCTTTGAAGCTGTGGTTGCAGGGGCGATAATGGAGTTGTAACACACACAGGGAAAGAACAAAAGAAACGGGTAAACAGAATGCTTATGAACTTTGTGAAGCACTGCTAAGACATTGGCTAGTGACAGTTTCCTTCAAAATGAAAATAGGCTAGTTCACATCTCACTTACTGGCAATACAAAGCCAAATTCCGATGGGTTCTGGTAAAGAAGGCTTTTTTTTTTTTTCTTTTTTGGCCACACCGCACGGCATGCGGGATCTTAGTCCCCAACCAGGGATTGAACCCAGGCCCCCTGCAGTGGAAGCGCAGAGTTCTAACCACTGGACCGCCAGGGAAGTCCCAAGAAGCCTTTTAATAAGTACATCCTTTATTCAAGGACTTGCCTCAACATTAAAGCTGATGGGACAGAGAATGTATATTATCTGGAATACATATATGGTGGGATCCAGCAGAGTGCCCGGCACACCAAGGTGATTAACGTGTGTTTGCTGATAAAGTGATGGCTCTGGAGGGTGAGGGAGAAAGATTTGGGAGATGCTTTAGAAATTAGTCTAACAGAGGAAGTCCTATCAAAAGGCTTTCTCTCTAACATTTTACAGTATTGGCAGTATCCAGAAATTACTTAATTGTCTGTAAAACACTCACCTAAACTGAAATCATTCAACCATATTAACTGTCCTCCTAACAGCCAAAGCCTTACCAGCTTCTAGACGCTAATGGCCCAGCTGGTTTAAATGGGTCTCCATGGTTACAGGCATGCTCTGGTTTCCATGGTTACATTTCCCAGTCCCTCACAGGAGTTAGAGACATATATTTGAGATTTAAAAGGATTTTTTCTTCTCTTTGCCAGCCTACACAGAAATCCAGGGTTCCAAGGTCTGGGATGAAAGTTTCAGTGACCTCTTGGGAAGAAAAAGGGGAAATGGTAATAATATTTGTGACAGTTCTGTTTTCCTCATTCTCATTGAATGAGGAAGAGAGGATTCAGTGGGGAAGTATCGTGGCCGTAGAATGAAATCGTTGTATTATGAGCCTGAGTATTTTGCTTAATTAGTGGAGGAGGAGAATGGGAGAGGCAACAACATGACATGGCTTCCCAGGGCGGTGGGATGTTTCCAAAGGTGGAGGGGGTCCTTCTGCGTTAGAGTCCCTTTAAAGTGATCATTCCTCTTTGCCATAGCTGCGCCGTAATCGCCTTGCATTAATTTCCCCCTCAGTCCCCATTTCAAATCATCCCTCTTGGCCCATTCGGGCTCAGCCAGGCATCTGTCCCAAGGCATCAGCTCAGGTCAAGACACTTGGACCTGCCTTTTCTTGGCAGAGGGAACCCATGTGGAATTCTGGTGCCTCCTGGTGGTACCTCGAACACTTCCAGCTCTGCTTCACTCTGGAAAAACCTGAAGTTTTTACTGCTGGTATTTAGGAAGCAAAAATAGTTTTTCTCCGTGTACTAATGTATCCATCCATCCATCCATCCATCCATCCATCCATCCTTCCACCCAAACCTCTCTCTCCCACAGACTTTACTGTGTATCTATTATATTTCAGCTAGGCCCTGGAAGTGATATTAATAAGAAATACAGGCTCTTTTTTTCACAGAATTCACCATCTATCGGGGTATAGGGAGGGGACAAAATAAGTGAACAGCTCCTAACAGTACAAAGAGCTATGGGAGAATGACAGAAGGAGGGACCCACTGGCTGGGGAAGCTGTGTAAGCTATCGAGATAGAAGACATTTTTAAGCTGGATGTTCAAGGATCCTGTCCCTCAAGGTTGCAAGATTAAAAAAAAATGACAATATTTCATCAAATAGGGGTTTCTGTTATCAAAATAGAGTATAAAATGTAGTAACAGCTGTCTCTATCTGGGTTCATAGGCTTGCTACCTTCAAAGCAGCTCTGCAGTCAGAAGCAACTACAAAGACTTAGTGCTGTTGAAAAAAACCTAAACCTGAGACGCTGTCAATATCAGACAAACTGCAACACAGCATCATCAGCTGACAGTTATGGGGCACCTGGAGCAGAGGTGACAGGCACCTCCTGGGAGGTCCAGGCTGTTCACTGGGCAGAGGGTGCTGTGTGTGTGTGTGTGCGTGCGCGCGTGCACGCAGAGTGGTACAAATACAGGTGAGGGGGAAGGCACAGACACCGCTCGCCCTCCCCCTAGCACCGAGGGCTTTGTGAGCCCATTAGAAGAGATGGAACCTTAATCTGAAGGCTATGGAGTCATTGAAAGATTTAAGTAGGGCAGTGATATAATCAAGTTTGTATGTTACAAAAGTCATTTTCACGGCATGATATTCATAACCAAGGTCAAGAATGACACCTGGGCTCTGGCTTGAGTGACTTCATTGATGGTGGTGCCCATTCACAGAAAGACATGACAGTCTATCTAGGAGGAGAGGTTGGAACATGGCAGCTACACCTACTGGTTTCTTGTGTGTTCTTTTACAGAAGCGTATTCCGATTTAAAGCAGATAATGAATTCTATGTTGGTCAGGGGTTTGAAGTACCTGTGGAACTTCCAAGTGGAGATGGGTGGCAAGCAGGGGATTTGGGGTTAAAGAAAGCAATCTGCCTAGAGATTAGATTTAAGGGTCCTGGGTATCCCAAGGAAAAGCAAAGTCATAGGTGAAAAGAGCAGAATATTTTGAAGAACATTTGTATCCAAAGGGTGAGTAGACAGAAAGACACTTATGAAGGCCTGTAGTGGACACATGGGATTGACTGCCCCCCTTGCCATGTTTATTGAAGGAACTGCCATGTTTGTTTGTTTGTTTGTTTTTTGGCCCCGCTGTGCAGCTCGTGTGATCTTAGTACCCTGACCAGGGATTGAACCCAGGCCACTGCAGTGAAAGCACCAAGTCCTAACCACTGGACCGCCAGGGAATTCCCAGTGCCATGTTATTATTATTATTTTTTAATTTGTTTATTTTATTTATTTACTTATTTTTGGCTCCGTTGGGTCTTCGTTGCTGCGCGCGGGCTTTCTGTAGTTGGGGTGAGCGGGGGCTACTCTTCACTGTGGTGCATGGGCTTCTCATTGCGGTGGCTTCTCTTGTTGTGGAGCATGGGCTCTAGGTGCGTGGGCTTCGGTAGTTGTGGCACGTGGGCTTCAGTAGTTGTGGCTCGCGGGCTCTAGAGCGCAGGCTCAGTAGTTGTGGTGCACGGGCTTAGTTGCTCCGTGGCATGTGGGATCTTCCTGGACCAGGGCTCGAACCTGTGTCTCCTGCGTTAGCAGGTGGATTCTAAACCACTGCGCCACCAGGGAAGCCCCCCACTGATTGTTTTAAACAGCAGTGTTATGTTTCATAGAACAAAGGCAACAATTTATTTATAACCAGTCCCCTATTGATGAGCATTAATTTTTTGCTATTACAAAGAATGCTCAATTAAATATGACATGTCATTCTACGCTTATGTGAGTATATTTGTAGAATAAATTCCTAGCAGTGGAATTAAGGTTCTGTTGTATGTAATTTTTATGAATATCAACAAATTGCCAAAGAGGCCACATCAAATTCCATTCCTCCCAACAATGTATGAGAGAATGAATTTCCCACCAGCTTGGCCAACACAGGGTGTTTTAATATTTTTTGACTTCTGCTAATCTATTAGTTGAAAAGTGATTTCTCATTGTAGCTTTAATTTGCATTTCGTTTTTATGAGTAAGGTTGAGTTTCTTTTCATATATTTAAGAACTGTTTTGTTTCTGTGACTCATGAGTTCATATCCTTTGCCCAACAGGCTTGCTGATTTTTTTTCTTGTTCGAATTTTTCTTATTGACTTTTATCAGATATTCAAATGCTAAGGAAATCAGGCTTTTGTCTGTGATGTGAGTTGCAAATATTCATTTGTCTTTTGACTGTGTTTTCTATGCAGAATTTTTCTTTAATATAGTCCAATTTATCAGTGTTTTATTTTAGGGCTTCTGGATGTTATGTTATCCTTAAGCAGTCCTTGCCCATTCTGAGATTATTAAAATAAATTCTCTTGCATTTCCTTCCAGTATTTTTACGGTTTCATTTTTTACATATACATATTTAATATTTCTGGAATTCGTTTTGACCTACAGCGTGAGAGATCCAACTTATCTTTTCCCCCACGTGTCTACGCAAGAGTCTCAACATCATTTATTGAGTAATCTATGCCACCCCCTGCCACAGCTGATTTGAGATTTTTTTAAAAATCTCAAATTATTTTAAAATATTTTAAAAATATTTTTTTTATTTATTTAGCTGCGCCGGGTCTTAGTTGAGGCACGTGGGATCTTTGTTGCCACGTGCAGGATCTTTCACTGCAGACTCTTAGTTGCGGCATGCGGGCTCTAGTCCCCTGACCAGGGATCGAACCCCGGGGTCCCCTGCATTGGGAGTGTGGAGTCTTAACCACTGGACGGCCAGGGAAGTCCCTCATCCAGCTGATTTGGAATGCCTTCTTTATATTTGTGTCTCTTTCAAAACTTTCTATGACATGTGAGCTTTAATCCCATTTGCGACCTTGTCCTTTTTTTTTCCTTTTTTCATTTTCAAAGTATTTTATTTAAATAAGTTTTTCTCTTGGTGTGTTTGAATTTTCCAGAAAAAAAAAATACTGACAGATACTATACAACTTGGACCATTTATATTCTTCCTGAAGAGGTAACTGCCCTGTTTCTACATCTTCCCCTCCTCCCAAGAAACCCAAAGCGAATCCATTACGCAGTGGGAGAAAGACCTCTTCTGACCATTCGGAAGTCCTGGGCCTGGGGGCTCCTCCCCAAGCCTGGGCTGGTTTAGGCGGCCTCTTCTTTACCATCCTTTTTGCCCTCTGTTGGCTAAACCTCCCCAAGATGGGCCAAGCAGCCTCCAGTCCTGAGGCACCCCTGGCGGCCAGTGGCAGTTCTGGGACAGAGGCTGGGAAGAAGGAGTAAAAATGGAGAGGGACAGAGGAATGGAGCCGGGGTGCTGCCCAGAGAGGAGGGGAATGAGAGAAGAAAACAGGGGAGAGAAAGATGAGAATGAAGTGGGAGGAAAAGGTAGTGGACTCTAATTATTGCTTTGAGCTTCTTTCATGCACCCACGTATTCAACAAAAATTTGTGGGCGTATCACACACAGGGACTGTTCTGGGTGACCCTGTCCTTGAAGGAAGGTTCATTGTTGCTGTATTGTTTTTAAGTAGGGGAGAGACTTGAGCAAGTTTGTATGTGGAGGGAGAAGCAGGTGGTGCAGGTGTGCAGAGGAGGCACAAATGGGCCGTGAGGGGAAAACAGGGCAATTTACGGCAGCTCCAAAGCGCTGGTCGCGTGCCCACCTCCGGCAGGGGAGTGCGTGCTGGGAATTTCCCCAGCAAGTTTTTTGTATGATGTGAGGCATCTTCCCTTCCAGCTCACAGAGCCCCCCTCCCAGATTGTCAGTCTCCTCGTGGCCTCTCTTCCTCCCCACTCAGTCTGGAATGTGTGTTAATCGCTTGCGTTCCCACCCGGGATTCCACTTCTCTTAACATCCCAACATGGATCAACGCCATGACTCATCTTTCACTGGTCTCTGTGTAGGACCATATCCTTTGCCCTCAGGGCTTATTCCAAACCTGCCAGCCCCTGACCCCTTCCTCTCAGCAAATGACCTGTCTCTTCTGGGTAGAATGCAGGTTTTCTATCCAGAGTCCATGGTTGGGATTCAAAGGTTGGGAAACTGAAATTATATGTAAGAATCTGTGTAGTGTGCATTTTTAAGAGGTGAAACATCCAGAGTGTTCATCATATTCTCAACACACCCAAAGGTTAGAAAAACCTCGATTTCAGCAAATTGAGTATGCCAGGAATAATCTCCCTTATCCTTTTGAACTTTACCTAAAACCTATTGATACCCGTAACTGCCCTCATTTCCTTCTCTCTACTTTCAGAGGATGTGGATCTCTCTTCCTGTTTATCTAAGGCCAATCCCTATTCATCATCCTTTAACTCCCCCCTTTCAGCGAGATTATTTTCTCTTAGCTCCCCATCTCTCCCTTCCACTGTCTTTCCTTTCAAACTGGTCCCTCTCAATCCCAAACACACATAACAGCACCACCACCCAAGCCCCTGTGTTGCTCTCTGTTTTGCTCTCAGCTCAACCTTGGTAGGTCCTGCTGTCTCCTTTGTGATCTCCTGGTGTCCTGTGTGCATGTCTGTCCTGAACTTGCTGCGCTGCATTATCACAGCTATTTCTCTGTATCTGCCTCTCCCTTTAGGCTGTGAAGTTGAGGACCACATCTTAATCATTTCTGCATCCCTAGACCAGGGGCTCGAACATTGTGTGAGCTCAATAATATTTGTACACAGGACTTAATTTAGTTCTCCTTCTGTAGACTTCCTTCTTCTCTATTGAGTTCTTTCCTTGAGGTATAGAAACTAGAACAGGAAGCAGTACAACTTTTTCTTGTATTTCTTTTCTCTCTTATATTATCCAATACTCTACTAGCTTTTTGGGGCTATAGCTACACACTGAGTTGGTCTGAATGACTCCTGAACCCTTTTCTGCCTTGTAACTGAGAACTCAAAGCTCATACTCTAGTAAGTATAATTTGTATTATCATCGCCTAAATTAATGTCATTACTGCCCACACTGAACCTTAATTGCTTGTGAGGCAGTACAAAGCTCATTTAGAAATAGTTACCTATGTAAGGAAAAATATTCTACCGTTTTTCTCTTTAGAAAGATACATTTACACATGATCTAACTGCCACGTATAGGAGGCCAGCAGCACTATGGCAACGTACCTGATTGCTAATTTTAAACAATTTATTAATGAACTATCTTCACTTGACAACACTTCTTTTTTAAAAAATCCATTTCTAGCTACTCCATATCAGGCCTTTTACTGATTGTAGTGTTTTTTGTTTTTTCAAATTTTTGCCTGCCCAGAATATATTTTCTTTTGATAACAATCCCTCCAGTTTCTCCTAGGGAACCATTATGCATGGAGGCCAGAACCCTCAGAGCACCTGACAAATCTAGTGGCCACCATGTCCTCAACCAGCGACGACTGCTGATGAGAAGTTGCTAACACTAGGCCTCATCTTGGGCTTGATGAAGCGAAGGCGAATTTGCTTCCTGTCTTGTTACATTAGTTTCCTAGGGTTGCTGCAAAAAAAAACTACCACAAACTTGGTAACTTAGAATTTATCTCTCACAGTTGTGGAGGCTGGAAGTGTGAAATCAAGGTGTCAGAAGGCTCTAGGGGAGAATCCTTCTTTGCCTCTTCCAGCTTCTAGTAGCTTGCAGAGTACCTTGGCTTGTGGCAACAAAACTTCAATCTCTGTCTCCATCTTCCCGTGGCCTTCTTCTCGGTGTGTCTTTTTGTGTCTTAAATCTTCCTTTCCTTTCTCTTGTAAGGATACCAGTCATTGGATGTAGGGCCCAACCCAAATCCAGGATGATCTCATCCTGAGATCCTTCATTTAGTTATATCTGCAAAGATCCTTCTTCCAAATAAGGTCACATTCTGAGGTTCCGGGTGGACATGCCTTTTGGGGCTACTATCCAGCCCATGACACTTGCCCCTGGCACTCCTCCAGACCCAGCTCTGCAGATGTTCAAGAGGTAAATCTGAGAGTCTCCTACTCCCCTTCCTGTTTCCTCCTACTTTCGTGATTTGGGAGTTTGTGGCCCCAACTTTGGCTAACACCTCTCGAGGTCTGCCTCAGATACTGGACACCTTCTATCACGATACATGATAAATTGGCAATGGCAGGTAAGCTTCCTCGCTATTGACTGGGTTGAAGCTGGCAATCCTTTATATATGTTTTCATTTCCTTCTCTTCTTTTTTCTTGTCTTGTTTGTAAATGGAAAGGCTAAATAAATCATTTTGAGTTGTGTTGTGATTTATACATGGCAGCAGAATGTGGTGAATAAACTATGACAGCCTCATTTTTTATCTACTTTGTGCTAAATGTACTTCTTGATGTCAGAGGATTTCATGGAACCAAATAAGCAGGGGACAAGAAGTGCTGTCTTACTGGGCAGAACCTACCGACGCTAAGTCATCTCTAAAGCAGGTCAGTGTGTGCTTGTTCCCTCCCCAAACCTCCCACACAAAGATTCATAACCAGGAGAACTGGTAGAAGCTACCTAATGAAAAGGAGATTCACAGAAAAGAAAAAAAAAAAAGCCCAAAAGGGAATTTCCTGGTGGTCCAGTGGTTAGGACTCTGAGCCCTCACTGCCGAGGGCCTGGGTTTGATCGCTAGTTGGGGAGTGAAGATCCCAGAAGCGGTGCAGCATGGCCAAAAAAAAAGGGGGGGTGGTTCACAAAGGTGAACCTGGGGTGAATAGACAGGTAGATGGGTGATACTCCATTTTTGTAAACAAAACACTGGTATTCTCATTAACAAATTGGTGGGAATAAAAAATGAGATGGGGGCTATTGCAAGCATCAGATGTTTTGTCCTTTGTAGCACACGTTACCTTGTTTCCAGTTACAGCACTTTCACTTTCTTTTAGGGAGCTACCCTCCCAAGTTCTCAGCCTATGTGGTTTAGACCAGGTTTAACCCACTCTTTGGCTTCAAAGGTAGAGATGTGAACCAGCCTGGGCTATTGGGTGACCTCTTGACCATATGACTGATTCAGGGGTAAACAAGTGACCAAAGCTGGTCCCCAGAGCCAATTAGCCTTAGTCCTTGGGCATTATTGGCTGGAACTAGTGGGAAAGAGAGGCCTTCTTTTCATTGGTTGCTAAGCTGGTAGGATGTCAGTTTAGAGGGGCTGCTATCTCTGCCTGTCACCACCTGGGAAGCCCACCTAGAGATGAAGTCCACACAAAGGAAGCAGGCTGGGGGACAGGGACAGGATCCTGGTGACAAGAACTGGGCACCCACATCCAGTTGTACCTCAAGCCGGGGTTATCTTTTTTTGCTTAAGCCAGTTTGAGTTAGGTTTCTACCACTTGCTGCCAAGAGTCCTGATAAACATAGGAATTTTCTGAGGTCGTAAGAAATGAGTGGGTCTGTTATCCAGGGGTCTACAATAATGAGAACCAGCATTTATTGCTGGATTTTGTGCTAATTGCTTAAATGTGTCATCTCATGTAATCCTCATAACACCCTATGAGGTATCAGTGCCCCCATTTTAAGACAAATTACAGCAGAGATAGGTTAAGAAACTTTCTCAAGTTTACACAGCTAGTGGCAGTGCCAGGATTTGATCCCAAGATGCTGTCTCCAAAATTTCTGCTCTTAACTAGCAGAGTATAACTCCCTGATGTTACTCAGAGCTCTTAGCTGCAAACAAAATAATATACCTGGCCAGTTTAAGCAGGTCTGGAAGCTATATAACCAGGGATGTGTCCAACCTCACTGCAATGCTCCAGTGTTACCACCGTTCCATACCACATCACAGGCCTCCAACATGGCGGGTCACAACAGTGATGCTTGGGACTGGGTACCAGAAATGCCACCTCTGCTGCTGTTGAAAATCTAGCCACCTCCACCACAAGATGATTCTGGGAATGTCTGCTTCTTTACTTTTCTCTCCTTGGAATCCCAGTCCTATGTGGGTACATCTGATTGGCTGAGCCCAGGCCACATACTTGTGCTTTAGCAGCAAGGGAAGCTGGGAAATGAGTTTTGCCTTCTGTTCTTTGAATCAAGAGGCTCAGTGGCCACAGCATAACAGCAATCTGACTTTTTTGATTCTAGAAATCTTAATATGCCATGTTTGGACCAAACCAAGTTTGGTTCTTACACTTTGGAGTGCATTAGAATTACCTGGGGAGCTCGCCAAAAACAGATGCCTGAGCCCACACCAAAACCTACAGACAGAATCAAAATCTCTCATAATGAGGCGAGGGCATCTATATTTTTAATAAGCTCTCAGGGGATTCTGATGAACACTGATTTCAAAAACATTGACCTAGAGGATTTTGTTGTCTAAATTGGTCCACACCATGTTTGTTCAACTATCACCCCTCATCCCTCTATACCTAGGTATTACTCAGTTCTGATAAATGCTGAACTAAAGATGCAGTCCTTCTGGGTGTTGATATGCACTAATTAGAAAGAATATAAGGATTTCCCTGGTGGCGCAGTGGTTAAGAATCTGCCTGCCAATGCAGGAGACACGGGTTCAACCCCTAGTCCGGGAAGATCCCACATGCCACGGAGCAACTAACCCCACGTGCCACAACTACTGAGCCTGCGCTCTAGAGCCCACGAGCTACAACTACTGAGCCCATGTGCCACAACTACTGAAGCCCGCGTGCCTAGAGCTCACGCACTGCAACGAAGAGTAGCCCCTGCTCGCCACAACTAGAGAAAACCTGCATGCAGCCATGAAGGCCCAACGCAACCAAAAATTTAAAAATAAATAAATTTATTAAAAAAAAAGAAATATGATTTTTTAAAAAGCTCTTTATGATTAGCTGGTAAAAGGAAATGCTCTGAATCCATCTTTTCATGTTTTCTTAGAAGGACCACAGTATTATGAATGGGTCAACTGACATACATTGATAGGGTGAGTCCTAATCTTGTCTTTATTGACAAACAAGTTTGACTGGCAAACATTTTTAACTCTAAGAGTCTCAGTTTCCAAGTATGACAATTTTATTAACCAGTGTACAGGCTGTTGGGAAAAAAAGACATTTAAAAGACCATAAAGTATCCAGTTAAAATGAAGACTGAAAATTTGCCACAATTTCTAGATTGATTTTTCTGGCCAGTGTCAAATTAATTATGTCTGTACCTGCTGTAAAAAGTAGCAACCTTAGGTTAATAAACTGCTTTCTTGAAGCGTAGTGTGGATGAGGTTTTACAGTATTATGTATTCTTAGGAGAGCAAGATGTGTTGCTTTCAGCATTACTCAAAAAGATAAAAATCATCCTAAGTTATATTCATAGACAACTCCATTTCTTCTTTTCTGTCCAGTGATAAAAGGAGCAAGTTTATTTTTATCTCAGAGCGCTGATTATGTAAAGAGAAAACTTTAGGACAAAATACCTGATCATATGGTCTGTTCAGCCAACATTAACCCATCCTAAGGAAACCAAATGGAAGTTCTATAAAGGGCTGCACAGTGGAAAGGAGGTGATCAGAGAATTGAAAATGAGCTTCGAAATGCTTTTCAATATTCTAGCTTAGGTTCTGGACATTTTTCAGTCTTAATACAATCATGTACCTTTGCTGTTTGCCATTCTATAGTCATCTTTTATTAGCAAATGCAGAAACTGATATCTAAAAGTATATTTGCTAGCTTAGTTCAAATAATACCTTAGCTGCCAAAGCAGTTACCTAAGACTTTAAAATACTTCAGTAACGTTCACTGATTAATTCCCCCAAGGAAAATAGTCACTCTGAAGTTCATCTTTAGCATCCCATTGAGCCCCCTCACCCTTTCAATGTTCTGTACTTCCAAGGCATTCAGTGATCTCACAGGGCCCCAGGCAGCCAGGGACAAGGATCTTATAACCTAACTATTGCTCCCAGGGACTCTCCCATTTTAAAAGGCGCCCAAGAGAAGGCAAAGTCTAATGAAATTAGACTGAATTACCACTGACAGTATAATCTTAAACCCTGTAGCACCTGGCTGGTAAAAAATGTTTCAAGAATGAAAACTTTTAAGCATCAATTCACTCAATAGAAATGACAATCCAAAAAAAAAAAGAAATGATAATCCACTCCTCATAGTGCAAGTATTATCAGTACTGGTGATTATAGCCATGTAACATAAAATGACTATGTATTTAAGAATATTTCATATAGGAAAGTGGAACGCATGAACAAGGGAGAAGGGAGTGTTTATAGGAACATATATGATAAATGTGGTGATTCTCAAACTTGAGCTCACAAACAATCACAGGGGATAATTGTTAAAAATGGAGATTACCTGACTGTAACCTCAAAGATCCCCATTCAATAGGGGTGGGTTTGGGAATCTGCATCTAAACAAGCTCCCCAGGTGATTCTGATGGAGGTGGTTCAAGGCTCTCAAATTAAGAAACAGGTCTACTGTATTCTCCAGTCCCCAGATGAAAAGGTTCTGCCATGTCCTGGAATTCTAAAGATTAATTGCTATCAATTAATTAACTGATTGATATCAATCGATATCTATTGAATTCATCTGGTGTTATTTAGCTCTTAAAAAGGCTGTATGTAATCCTCAATAATTAGGCCTAAGAGAAGGAAATGAACAATCATTTATAACAAATTCTTAAATAATTGCAGGTTTGGTGATAAAGTATAGGCAGGAGTTCAATGTACTAATATTCTGATAACTGATGACTGTTATTAGTGAGGATTCATACAGGTTTTCAGAGCAAGGGCCTAAGGTATGAATTCAGATATGTTTAGGAAATTCTGGAAGGCCAGCAAGGTAGATGTTTGATGTTAGGATGCATCAGGTCAACTCCTATGCGATGTTTATGACTTGACCGAGAGTCACTCTCCTCTGGGAGGCTCCTTTTACCTTCTAACACCGGGTTAATTGCAGTTACATGGGCTTCCTAGTATCTGCTGGCACAGGGACCAACCCTAAGCGTATTTCTCACTGTACACCGCCCACACTGGTGCGATTCTTCAAACACCAAAGAACGAATGCTTCAGGGTTTTTGCATACGTGGTCAGTCTGTAAGCACCTTTTGGCAGGAAAGGGCTGGTTGCAGGAAAGGAGTCTCTGCAGGAGGCCCCTTTTGTCTTATCACTTACCTTAAACCCAGCAGCCCCATGTTCTACTCAACTCCGGTCCCAGCACACCTTTCAATTTTTTTTTCTTTTTTTTTACCTTTCAATTTTTTGATCACACAATACCTTGCCTAACCTGTTCTTTCCATGGATCAAACAAGTAGAAATGAAGAAAACGTAATTAACAGATGATCAGATCTCTTCCCTAGCTTCCCCTTCAGTAATCTCACGAACAAACTGTGTGAAGCCAACTGTGTGAACAAGACAGCATCTATAAGCCTGCACGACAAGCCTGCACAGAGGCGGATGGCGACGACTCTGACCCCCCATCTCAATGATTAACTGAGGTTATTTCCCTTTTTCCGTTTAAAATCTTTCATGGCTGAGCAGAATCTTCGGACGTGGTTTTAGGGGGGGACACTGAGTCCACCACCTCCCCAGACTGCCAGCATTCTGATTAAAAGCAGCTTCCCTTTCTCGCGACATCTGCCTCTCTCTCGAGTATGCACTGAGCAGCGAGCAACCAGACCTGATTTGGTAACAAGTCATTTTTCAAACTGCTAGTTTGTCATTTTTTTAGGTTTCAGCTTAAATAACATCTCTTCAGACAGATTTTCCTTATCACCTTACTCAGGCAGGACTTCCATCCTCAATTACCTGTTGGATTGTCCCATTACCCTGTTTTCTTTATAACACTATCCACAGTTTGTGGCGTTCCCCCCCCCCCCCCCCCAGTTTTTTACGGAGAATTGACATACATCACTGTATGAGTTTACGGTGGACAGCACAATGGTTTGATTTACATATTGTTAAATGATACCACAATAGGTTGAGCTAACATCCATCTTCTCATATAGACAAAATAAAAAGAAAAAAAAAATTCTCCTTGGAATGAGCACTCTTAGGATTTACTCTCTTAACTTTCCTATATACCATACAGCAGTATTAGCTATAGTCATCATGATATACACTTACTTGGTCTTTTTTACTGAGATCTTCTGCTCTCCCACTTCTCGCGAGGCAGGGAATCTGCGTTACTTACCTGTGAACACTCTGTAGTGACTAGCACAGAACTTCCTCTCATGGACGAGGGCTACGAATGTCTGGTTCACCACTGTGTTCTTAGCACCTAGGACACACCCGGGTATTTAACAAATGTTTACTGAATGAACAAACACATTATCTCCTCAAGAAATACTTATTATAGGGAAATGATCTGAAAACTCAAGGGCTTTCTTTCCTTGGATCCTGTATGTCCAGATTCCTATCATTTAATGCTTAGCTTTTGTATTACAAAGCATCTCTCTGGTCACTTCCCCAGTTAAGGAAGAGAGAAATATTCTGTAATAACCTAAATGGGAAAAGAATTTGAAAATGAATAGATATATGTATATGTATAACTGAATCACTTTGCTGTACACCTGAAACTAACACAACATTGTTATTCAACTATACTCCAATATAAAATAAAAATTAAAAAAAAAATAAAGGAAGAGAGAAATCCCAAGTCCTGTCTCCTTAGTAATTCAGTTTCTAACTGATACAATATATACTACAATGTATACTATATAATACAAAATTGGGACTTAAAAAAAAAAAGAGGTTCATTTCCCCTGGAATTATAAAAGAATACATGCTTCCTGAAAGAATTTGAGAAGTAGAAAAACGGAAAAAAAAAACCCCTAAAACAAAAAACCGTAAAATCTCATAATCAACCAATCCAGAAAAAACCCACCAACTGTCACATAAAAATGGAATATTGGTTACAAATCCAGTGCCAGCCCCTCTTGTGCCATGGTGCTCTTAAGAGCATTTCCAATTTGTCTGTCTTGTGTTTCTAAATAGTTTATATTTGTAGTTATACTGGGACAATGAAAATCTGGCAAGTGAGTTGGAGTGAAAGACTTTTTTTTTTAACCCACAACAGCCCACAATGATCTGGTTGGTTAGAATAAATCTTTACAGGATATTCTCTTTATGCACATTGCCTGCTTTAGATAAGCTAATAATATTAAAAGAAACGAAACAAAAATAAAAGACGACAACTTCTCAGATATAGATGCAACTTTATTCATACATAAAAAAATCACACCTCAGGAATTCTTCTTTTCTAAAAACAGTCTTTTAATTGTAAAGTGCAAAAGGAAAAGATTGAAAGGGGCAGTGTATAGCTTTTTAATTTTGTACATACTCTAGTCACGGTTAAATATTTAAGCTGCAAAAAAATATACCTCTCCTATAATAGGAAATGCATGACCTTTTGTAACTGCAGACTAAAATCACATGATGGTGTCAAAAGCCAAAGTAAAAAAATTAACAGTCTGAAGCAGAAGACTTGGCACTGATGTTACATGGGTACTATCCTAGCTACTTCCCCCATGTTGACTCTTCCTCTTAGGTATACAACTCAACAGAGACCGTTTTTTGTGAACAATACTTGTCATTGCTATGGAAAAAGTGAAGAGAAGTGATAAGGGCTCCTGTAAATAGTCTAAAAACTATCTCCCACAATCATACGTTTCTAAGTAATATATAATGTTAACATTATCCACCCTATATAAGAAACAAAAAGGGCCAAGATGTTTCAGGATCAAATAATTTATAGGATAACTGTTAATCTATTCTGGAGCAGGTAGGCCTCAGTACCATCTAAAGCCCAACCTTACTTCTAAAAAAATATCATTAATTCAAAGAACCATAAAATGTTCAAGTGATAAATGTCAAGTAGCTGCTACATCTGAACAGGATAAAAAATTCTTAGAACACTGTAGCTTTTCTTTTCTTTCTCTTTTTGGCATAGGGCTTAATTTACGATATTTTTCCCAATACAAAAAAATTTATCGGATGAGACAGCCTTATTATGGGTGTAGCTACCGCCTCTCACCTTTTGTCTCCCCTCCCAATTACCCCACTTGCTAAAGCCATTTATTTACCAGTAATGTTGTTATTATTTGAAGCATCAAAATCTACCTGAGATGACAATTTAGAGAGCTGAACAAAATCATATAATTTCAGGGACAATGAACTTAAATGTCACCTTCACCAAACAGTAAAGAATGTTAAAATGTCTGCTCCCCTCTTTGAACTTAGTGTTGTTCTTTTTTCTTCTTCATTTTTAAGTTTCAAAAGAGGTCACAGCTCTACAAAATTTGGCCAAGAAGTATAGAAAATTTAAAAGTTTTTAGCAGAAAATGTCAACAATCCCGATTTTCTGCCAAATGGAGAGGAGAATTGATTTACCAGGACTTTTGCAGCTTTGGAAGAGGGAAGGGAATAAAATGAAGACCACCTGTCTATCCTGTTCAGATATTTTATTGTCAATGTTGTTATATTGGGTTTGGTCTCTCCATGGGGCAAAAACCTCTGGCTTGGCCTCACATTTCGTTAAAACTGTCCTCAGGGTGGCATGAAAGAGCATTAGACCTGAGGTACCACGTAAGGTGGTCACTCATGGAAAGTATTAATATTTTCTCCCTTTTGTTAAGGTCACAGACATTCCAAGGGTGATGGAAGAAATAGTAAATACGTACTAGAGAAATATCCCTATCTACCTTCAGGTGAGGAAAGCAAAGCAAAAGTAAGTATCCAAAGATGACACTTTTACATTAAAAATACCAAAATTTCTCAAAAATATATATTAGGAATTTACATAAGGATGAGGAACTAGAAAACATTTCTTCCTTTCATCAGGGGAAAAAATCATAACAAAATTAATGAAAGTAATAGATGCTCCTGTACAAAGTTTTGTGTTCAGAAAACAACATCCACTAAAAATGTTATCTTTGGTCAAAAGGTAGCTCTGTTCAATCTGCTTAGACTTTTTCAATTTGCTTAGGAGAAAAATTAATCTTATAAATAGTAACACTCTTTGAGTAGGTTACTGTTATGGAAGATCATTGTACTTCTATGATCAGGAGAAAAATGTGTCACATAATTTGAACAGTTCACTCAATTTTCATGAAGCCTAGATGAGCTAGGACTCAGCATCTTTCTTCATTAAAACCGTGTGCTTCATCAAAACTAGAGCACAGAACCAGCAGAGCAATCGGGATTAATCTGTAAGGAAACATAACTTCCAGAATCTGAATTTAAGCTTTAACTATTCAGAGTTTTGTTTAATATCTTAAGGGGCAGTGCTTAAAGTATCACAAACTTACAATACTCCATCGGTGTTTTTTTTTTTTTTTTTAACATCTTTATTGGAGTATAATTGCTTTACAATGGTGTGTTAGTTTCTGCTGTATCGCAAAGTGAATCAGCTATACATATACATATATCCCCATATCTCCTCCCTCTTGCGTCTCCCTCCCTCCCTCCCTATCCCACCCCTCTAGGTGGTCACAAAGCACCAAGCTGATCTCCCTGTGCTATATGCAGTTGCTTCCCACTAGCTAGCTATTTTACATTTGGTAGTGTATATACGTCAATGCTACTCTCTCACTTCGTCCCAGCTTACATCAGGGTGGTTTTGATTACAGTTTCCATTTCCATTTTTGTATTCAGGGATTATGAGTTCCATTTTTTTAAAAAGTTACTTATGATTGATATAAAAAATCTGTCCCCAATAAATTAGCTAAAGCATGTTAAATATAAATGAATCAAGTCAGATCATCCCAAAGCAGGTTAAAGATTTAGAAAGCTTTGGTGGAGATCACAGAGACCAGGTCTCAGACTTCACACTGGTAACAGTTAATGGTGTTCTCTTGTCCCTCAGATTGCCTTCCCTAGAAATACTTACTGAGGTTGGAAAAATCAAAATAGTTTTTCCTTAGCACATGAAATAATGCAGAGGTCCCTCTTTCTGACTTAGAAACAAACAAACCAAAAAATCCAAACCACAAATAAAAAGCCCTGATTGCCACAAAAAGCAAATTGATAACAAAATGGACAAAACCTCCATACCCTCTATTTTCAAGTAAATGTTGTGTATTCACTGGCTGCAGTTTAGAGGGAAACCCAAACAATTTCAAATTCATGGATTCACTGTGAGGACCCCACACACTCACTCAGGGCAAGTTCATAATATCTGATGAGGGGGTCTGAGCTGTGGGAGAGACTCAGTGGATGGTCCTGACCAGATCTTAACAGGGCACTTGTGAGACAGCACAAAAATCAGGGAGTGGCGGGGAGGGGGGGAATCCTCAAAAAAATCATTTGAAGAAAAGCCCACATTTCCTCAGAAGCCAAAGACACATAAAATTCTACTCTACGTAAGACACACTGATTTCATGTTTCCACGTGACTTTAAAGGACGCGTGGTTTGTAAGACTAAAGTAATCCTCTAACCTTAAGAAACTCAAAATAAAGGAAGAAAGATGGACAGACAGAAAAAAAGAGTATTCTTCAACTCTTCTTCATTGCACAGGGAAATCCCCCTGAAGTAAGAATAAGAAAATTCAGTAAGTTGGAAAATATTTCTCACTTTAACCGTATTTTCCCTGAAAGTCACATTTTAATATTGATGTAGGTTTCATACAATTAAAAATCACAAAGATTTTAAGAAGCAACCTTAGCTTTTATGTAATCACCATTACGAACCCTTGTCAGTTCGGGCTATGTATGAGTGATGTAATGGTTTTGAACCTTAACTTACAGAGAACATTTCAAAAGCAATGAACATCTTTTGTGATCTTGTTTAACATAAAAAGACTGCTAGCAAACCTCATTCTTTAATAAAGCATGCATATTTACCCAAGCTTCAAACCACACTTCCCTGTGCCATGTCTCACAAATGAAAAGCTTTTATTTTAGCATTTTGAATAGTAATGCCCTGTTAGGTTATTATGAGGACAAGTCTACTTTCCCAGTATACAACATTTTTTATCCCACAAGGCTGAATTTTCAAACCTCACAGTTTACTTAGAAAATAAAGATCTGCAGGTTTATAATCTACTTTATTATAAAAGGAAATAAATTTTTACACACAGTTATATATAAGAGTATTTAGAAAAGTTCAAATTTATCAGTACGAAAATATACCTCACTGAAATATACTTACTTATAAAAACATATTGCCTTTGCCATGTGAAAACCTGGTGTTTAGTTCCCTAGATTTCTTTATCAGGGCTTTTTTCTGAGCTTCATCAAACCGATGAACTTTGAGATCCATATCACGGTTAAATGGTATTCTTTCTTGGGGCTTATTTTTATCTTCAGCAGCCTTATTCTTTAGTTTTTTCTGATGAATGTCCATAAGAGATTCTGGCCTTTTTGATTCCTGGGGAGAGCAAGACAGTAGAAAGAAAAATCTTATATAGATCATTGACAGAATATAATCATGAAACAAAAGAATGAAGTAGTAATGGTAAACATTAAGGAGGGCTATTTACAAACCCAATAGGTTTTTCCAAATCTAAGACAGCATCTCTGAAGAAAATGTGTTATCAGAGGCAAATTCAATTAGACCAAAATGAAGGTATCTACCAACTATATGCCACACAATAAAAAAAGAGCAAGACGGAGAGTAAACTAATGTTTAAATAACCATCATGAAAATCATTGTGTGATTAGTCAACATTAGAGTCTGAACCAAGAACACAGGTGAGAAAGAAGAGCAATTACTTTCTCACTTGGGAGCCCGGTTAAAGCTTCATGGATGGGCTGGTCCGTGAACCCTGAAAGGGTGGAACTGAAGAGACGGGCACTGCCAGGCTGAAGCTAAAGCAAGTGCAAAGCAGAAAAACCACGGCACAGAGATGACAAAATCCAAGGCCGGTGCAGGAAAAGCTGGCATAGTCTGTGTGCCAAGAGAATTTTTGTCCTTTCAGCTTTATCTCCTTCACTTTCTTTCTTTTTAGCTGGGGTAGGTGCTCACATTTTCTTTTTCTTTTCCTTTTTCTTAAATGGAAGTATAGCTCTTTACAATCTATTGGTTTCACATTTTCAAGTATATCTAGTAGGATGAGGTCTGAGCAAAGTCAACTGGTTGCATAAATTAGAGATTCTTTACAGACCTTTCGGTATTGGTTAAACTAGAAGACAGAACAGCCCTGGATTGGAGAAGCAGGGAGTGGGATGCAGGAGTAGAGGCAGGTAGTACAGACCAGCAACCATCAAACTGCAATATACGTATCCTTGGGGGCCACACGGAGTGGATGCCACAGCGTATGGAGGCATGGAGGATTTCAACGTTACCTACCCATGACCCTCAACTTCTTAGCCTCACTTAAAGCTGACTTGCCTGGTAATGAATGCATCTCGTGAGGATGTCTCCCCTTTCATTACAGCCCTTTCCCATTTAACAAAGGAGAGGCCTTTCAGAATCTTATTACAGAATATTGTCTTGGACAGCAAGTCTCCAGAGCATCAAATAAAAACCTGAAATACTGTATGAATGAAACTTCTTCTAATCAAGGAACTGTAAACCCAGGAGGCTTTGTGTCCTTTTGTGTCTCAAACATATTTCTCTGAAGAGCGAAATGTCCTTTCGGAATGGGTAGTTTGGCTCTTGTTGGAATGTTCTGAATGCAGATATACTGCAGAATGGGGCAATGAAAGAAAAGACAATTTTTGCTTAACAATCACATCTCTTCCAGGCCCTGCCTCCTGTCAGAGAATATATTTGAGAGCAAAGACATGAGGAGAGCTCAGTAAGAGCAAAATTCACTGGTAAGAAACGACGAAGGTGGCAGCATCTTATTTTATCAGAAGACAAACTCATGGTACCTACGACCTACGTTACAATTCAGAAGTGTCATAGGAATGATCATAATCACATCTATTTGAACAGAGATATGAAGTCAGACTTTCTCACAGAAAGTCGGTCTCAATCATCTGTCTGATTTGACAATGAGATCTGACTTTATCAGTTAAGTTATGTGGTTGCTATTTCCTATAAATTGAGCTCTATCTGGATGCTGTATTAGTAAATATTTATTTGAATTAGCACTATTTCCATGTTCTCAATCCCTCTCATTTCATAAATTGGTCATTTCATAAATCTTGGTAAAGTCTTTAGAAAACAAATTGATTTGCAAGTTAAGTGCTTTTGAATTCTTTATTTTTAATGAAACCTGGAGGTGAAAAAAAATCAAATGTTGCTGAGAAAAAATAACCTATCAATACACATGGCATAGAGAAACAGTTAAGAACTAAAGTTCTGCATTTGGAAAAATCTGGTTAGCAATGACGGTGCTGACATTTTCAACACTGGTGACCTTAGGCAAGTTTTTTAAGCCTCAATTTCTCAGCTGTAAGATAATAAATCATAATAGTAATAATGTCTAAATATTTGGATGAGGTAGGAGTTAAGTAATCTAATGAATACAAAGGATTTAGTAGTGTGGCGGGGTTCGTAAGAATCAGTCAAAGGACTTCCCTGGTGGTGCAGTGGTTAAGAATCCTCCTGCCAATGCAGGGGACATGGGTTCAAGCCCTGGTCCGGGAAGATCCCACATGCCACGGAGCAACTAAGCACGTGAGCCACAACTATTGAGCCTGCGCTCCAGAGCCCACGAGCCACAGCTACTGAGCCCATGCGCCTAGAGTCCATGCTCCGCAACAAGAGAAGCCACCGCAATGAGAAGCCTGTGCACCGCTTTGAAGAGTAGCCTCCGCTCGCTGCAGCTAGAGAAAGCCTGCGCACAGCAACAAAGACCCAATGCAGCCAAAAAAAAAAAAAAAAAAAAATCAGTCAATAAATGTTAAGTATTCAATTCACTGAGCACATGCTATATTGTAATCCTCACAACATCTCTATAAATTAAATGTTATTATTCCCATTATACAGATTTGGAAAGTGAGAATGAGAAAATAAGCCCTGTTCACGGGGGCTGGAGAGTCAGGGCACTATAGCCCTTCCTCACTCTCTTTACCCTGTCCCTCAGTATCCAGTAGGGTGGCAATGCTGCCAGCTTGTGCCCTTTGGAAAAAAGATGGAAAACGGTCCTCAGCTGAGAAGTTATTAAATGTCTAGCCGTTCTGAATGCAAAAAAAAAAAAAGACCAATGTGAAAAAAAATCAAAGTTGAGAGAGAGTTGACAGTTGAGAGATCATTAATAATAATTTTTTGTTAATAGATCATTATAAGGTTTAAGTAAGTAACTAGAAATCACACCAAAAGCCAATTCATGTAGAGATCAATTTGCTAAATGACTGGTTTGCTGATTTACCAAATTTAATCATTTAACAAAAGTGTGTAGGTTTTATATTAATTTACAAAAAGCCAGGGCAATTTATTTTGAATGGGCTAGTTTTTCAGCAGTTTTTGAAAATTCATGCTAAGATTCTAGTTGTTTGGTTTTTATTTTGCCTTCATGGTAATATTTTAAAGAGTGTTCAATTTATCAATACTAAGAGTTATAAGACGGTTTAGTCTTAAGACTATATTAATATTTTGAAAACTATATCTCATAAGTAACCAAAATTTCAGCATAAGATTAGAACCCTAATTTTTTGGATGTGTTTTAAAAATAAATTGCAGACACTGTTACATGTATCCCTAGTATTTCAGCATGATTTCACTAACTAGAGTTCAATATTTGTTTACAATTTTTTCTTTTAAAGTAAATTTACATACAATGAACTGTACAAATCTTAATACTACATTCACTGAGTTTTAAAATTCAAACTCCTAGCAATTTCTGGAACATATTTCCATCACCTCAGAAAGCTCTGTATGCCCCTTCCTAGTCCATCTCCACAATCCCACTCCAACAACAACTATTCTGATTTTTTTCCCATCATAGATTCATTTTGTTTATTGTAGAGCTTCATGTAAATGGAATCATACAGTAGTACTTGGATAGGAAGTCTTGAGTAAGACTCCTTTCGCTCAGCATAATGACTTTGAGATTAATCCACGTTGTTGCATTTATTTGTAATTTGTTCCTTTGTATTGCTGAGTAGTATTTTATCATGAACACAGTTTGGCTTTTTCTTTCTCTTATTGATGGACAGCTGGGTTGCTTGAAGTATTTAGCTGTTATGAATAAAGCTTCTATGAACATTCCTGTATAAGTCTTTTTGAAGCTATTATGAGTGAACATGCTCGAGTCTGCGAAAACATGTTTTCATCTGTCTTACATAAACACCCAGGGGTGGAGTTGCAGGGTCATAGGGTAGGTGTTTGTTTAGTTTTATAGGAAATGCATGTTTGGAAAAAGGCCCAGCTCATTAATTTTCAGCTATTCTTCCTTTCTAACATAACTCATTACAGCTATAAATTTTGCCTCTAAGTACCACTTTATATTACATCTCACACATTTTGATATGTTGTACTGAATATTTTTTTGTCATTCAGGTTTAGGTATTTTCTAACTTCCATTATCATGTCTTCTTTGATGTAAAGTTTAAATTTTGAATTTTCTAATTTCCAGTTGTGTAGGGCTTTTAAGTTATTCTGAAGTTTAACTTAAATTCTTTGTGGTGCCTGAATGATAGTGATTCTTTCAGTTTTGTTGAGACTTGACTTTGAGCTGGTCAGTTTTCAAAGATGTTCCATTTGGGTTGGGTTTCTGGTCAGTTTCCAACTATGTTTCATGTATGCTTCACTGTTTGTGGTACTGGTCTACATACGCCCAATAAATCATGCTAACTATATTTTTAATGCTTATGGAAATTTTCAGGAACTAATACGCTAGGAACAGAAGGTAATTTTCCTGAATACCTTTCAGGGACCAAAGGGTTCAATGGTTTACATTTATTCTTTGAGCTGGAACACTAGTGTTTTGTTTTCGTTTTTTTTTATGAGTAAGAGACTATTACAAAATAATAATATGCCCAATGAATACTGACTAGTTTATAAATTTAAATTGAACCATATTTTAAATTTTTATATTTATATAGATTTACGTTTTTCTCCCATATTTAAATCATTACATCAAACATTCCAAATCAGCTTACAATTTAAAACGTATGAATTGGGCTCTCTAGGAGTTAGTAGGGCTCTTACTTTATAATCATGTGCTACCCATCTCTAGGAATTGAATTTCTGATATATGACTTAAGTAAAAAGTGAACTGAAAATGTTACGAGATGCATTAAAAAAGCCTACACTAAAGGACTACACACACACAAACACACACACACACACACACACACACATACACATACACACAAGAGTATTTTTCAGAACAGATGTATAGAAAAAGACTGAGATGAAAAGGAAGACTAAGAAAGAGAAACAAGAAAGAGAGAAAAAATGAGAAGAGCATTAAAAGATGGGAAAAAATGAAAGGCCATATATTTTACCCCCTGACTTACATTGTATGCGGATACCTGCTCGGCCAATCTCTTTTCCATTCCTGTCAATATATGTTCTTCATCCTTCTTACTGAATGACTTTCTTGCTTCTGGTGTCTCCTGAGGAACGAACACAGAAAACACATTACTAAACCATATAATTAAGAGAAAATAAAAAAGAAATACTATTATTTTAACTCAGATTGAGTAATAGGAGACTAAACGAAGCCAGGCCTGTTGAATCTCTTCCCATTAGAAATGTTAATATACTTGATAAGGTATGTGTTAGTGTTCTACTCTAACATTTGCCTGAAAACAAGAAAAAACCCCAAAAAACCTCTAACCAATCAACTAACTGGATTTTATCAAACGCAGAGATGAGACTGACAAACAATAATGAAATGTAGAAGAGAAAATAAGGCTTAAAAAGAGATCTTATATTATCTGTTTTCAAAGCTAGGAAAAGCACTCTTGAGGGAAAAAAAATAAAAAGAAATAAATGGGGTACAGAAAAAATAAAACTAAAACTATCTTTATTCACAGAGGACATGACTGGCAATGTAGAAAATGCCAAAGAATCTATTAAAAAACTCTTGGCATTAGTAAGCATAAGTGTAGCAAAGCTGCAGGATGCTAGGTCAACATACAAAATATACCAGCAATGAACAACTGGAATTTGAAATTTAAAAAGAAATACCATTTACCATAGCACGCACACACACACACACACACACACACACACACACACACAAACACACACACACACAAATGAAATACAAATGAAATGAAGGAAAAAAAAAGTATTCTGGAGAATATAGTCCCAACCAGGAAAGAAGAAGGCCCATATAAAATCAGCTGAAAACCACTTTCCTCAAAGCATGTTTTTATACTGTTGCTGTTTGCTTAAGAAAGCCAACGAGGTCCCCATGGCATTTTTATCTTAATGATGGACTAAAACAACATTGTACTTAATAAAGTATGTTAAAAAACATAGGAGTAGCTCATTTCTTATTTTTCCATAAAAATTTCCCCAGAAAGATTCTTTTACTTGTAAATATTAACAGAAAAAATGATGTTCTGATAAGACGGAGGTGAAAACCTGACCAGTTAAGAGTTAGTAAATCTAGTCAAGACTGGGATATGAGAACATAACAGATCTTATTCAATTAATTTATGCATAACACTGCCATTTCTTTCTAAAAAGCAATCTTTCTTCATTTGGGCATGCTGGTTAAGTGAATGTGCGAACATTAGTGGTATGAGAGATGAATGCTGGGGAATCAAATATAAAAAAGTAAGATGAAGTGGTGAAGAAAATCTACAAAAAGGTAATTTGGAGAGAGATAAAAAAGGAAACTTGACTAAGATCTGTTACAAAACTCAAAAATTAGCCATGACCTTTATACAGGACAGCTCTGTGACACTATATAATTTGTACCACAGATATAAGTCTGTGGTATTATATGCTGTAATACAGTGTCACATAAAATTTAAGGGGTATTAGTCATCCCTTTGGGAGTCTGTTGTAAACACAGAACAAAACACTTTCAGCCCTGAAAAGAATGACCAGATCTAAAGAATTCAGTCACAGGGCCTAAAATCACTTGAGTTCAAATTATACTGGCTAGTTTCTGTTTGTTCTGTTTTTCTGTGGTATTTTTCTTTGAGGAAGACTCCCTGCATATCTGGCTGTAGGCTAGACATCTACTCACATACAATGAGGAACACAAGGACTGAAAAAAGCACAAATAAAAAGTCCATGTAAGCAAGGGGATTAAATGTCTTTTTGGAGACAATCTTAAAGGCTAAATTATAAAAAACGTCAGTATGTTATTTTTATAAAAGACCAGTTAAGAAAGAGCAGACAGGCGTTCCAACACTAGTCATTCACGGTGTGTGGCTCGCTTCTATACTGTATCTTCTGTTGTCTCTTCTGCCCTCAGGTGTGTTGGTTTACCTCACCTTTCTGTTACAACTCTCAGATTTCCTTGAATACTCCGGGCAAAGGAGAACTTATGATTTTGCCACATATTCTGCTAAAATGTGGAGATTGCCACATATCATCCACATTTTAAGAATGACACTATTTCACAACCAATTCTCCACTAAAATGAAAGTGCCGTAAGGAGCTTTTTCTATTACCTGTTACCAAACAGAATACCTGGCAGAGGAGATATTCAATTTACAGTTATAGAATGAAGATGGAAATCCTCATAATTCTAGGTACTGATGAACAACATAAACAGAGTTAGGGGTGTGAATTTAAGTCAGAACTGATAAAGCTATAATCATAAGGTGCCAATCAGTCAAGCATTTAAGATTGGAATGGGACATCTCAAGGAAACTGAAACTTTGGGATGGAGTGAATTTAAGGAGTTAGTGCTGAGGATACTGCTTGGACCCCTAACTTACAATGGAATATTTCATAATAAATGGAGAGATCCAAGAAAAGAAAATCTAACAATAATATTTTATGCATACTTTTGTGGGTATTTTTTAAATAAATTATTCAATGTATTAATGAAAGGGCTTTTTGCCTATCTTGACAGTAATATGAAGTTTAGTGCACTTGAGCTACTGTTATTTTGAGAGATAGTCCCTATGTATCACTTAACTTGCTAGGTTAATCTGTGCCTTGGCTTGTTCAAGACATTTTAAAAGAAATTTTCATGGAGATAGTATGATGTATAAAGACCAGGGGATTTGGAGTCAGAAAGGTCTAGAAGGGAATTACTGTTCATGACTTACCAGCATTTAATTCCAGAAAAGGTGACATCATAGAGGATAGTGTCTCCCTTCATAAAATGAGGTCAGTAAACCTATGTCTCCAGGTTCTCTTGAGATTTAGATGAGACAATTTATTGGGAAATAGTAAGTAAATACACAAGAAGCAACTGGCGTCACGTCCTTTTAACTCTCCTTCAGGGGAAATCTTTTCCCTTTGGAATCATAATTTAAAAAACAGTACTCAAATAATTCTGCCTCCTATTTTTTCAAAATAGAGTCAACATGGACAAAAATACAGGAACAAACCCTCTTACCTTAGCTTTCCTTTCCCTGTCAGCTGGCATATCTGTCCAGACTGATCGATCTCCAGGCTTGTCAGCAGCTCTTCTCTTGAAAGTTCTGGGCCCAAGACCAAAGTCTTTCAGCTCCGGAGGAAGCTCAGTCATCCAAGACTCTCTTGTAATTGGTTTAGATGAATCCTTAAGAGAAATGAAAAGTAAAAAAAAAAAAAAGTAGCCTTGGAAAATGTGTATATGTGTGCGTGTGTGCACATGTACGTGTGTATGTGTGCAGAATACTGTATGAGTGACTATGCTTCCCAACTGAGGCTTGAAAGTTAATTAACAGACTTTAAGAGAAAGGATTTAATAGACTATTTTTTTTTTTGGTCATATATGAATACTTTTATGTAATTTATTGTTCCTTTGACTTAATGTTATCTTTTGCCATACAGAAATTTTTAAGTAGGCAAAATTTCTACTCTTTTCCTTTTATAGCTTCTGAATTACCTAGAGCCTAAATTTTTATACACGTACATATGTACATATACATTTTTTTAATGTCCGTTTTTAAAATTGAGTTTTTTAATATATTTGGGCAATTTCTCAGAGAAAAGTGTACTATGTATTGAAAACTTACATCATCTCCTTTAGTCAGTTTTTCTTTCATTCTCTGGGCCCTTTTTTCAAACTCTGTCGTTACACTAGAGTTGACTGGTCCTTTGGCAGGCATCGGCCCAATAATGTCCTCCTCTTCACTGCTACCTGTTTCCTTCTGAAATAAGAAGATGATCCTAAATTACTTAAAATTTAACTGTGACTGATAACCTAGAAACGGAACAAAAAGCAAACACTGTGTTGCTGGCTAATCACTGAGCACCTTTCCTGTGCCTTCCTCAAGCGCACCACACAAAAATGACAAACCCAGGGGCTGTGGACTGTCCCACCTCTTCCCTATGTCCACGGCAGAGCTCATTAACTCATCTCAGTCCTCTTCCTGATGGACAAAGCTGTGGCCTCACAATTTCTCTGTAATATTCCAGAGAATTATTAATGATTTGTCAGAGATGACACAAGTTGAAACCATTTTCTTTCCTGGTACAGAAAGAGCTCTTTGGAATAAGATGCACACAAATAAGACATTCTTGGAAGCTGTATCAGCCTTCATGATTTCGTACAGTCCACTGAAACAGAAATGCTGTGCAAAGCCTTACAAAATACTGGTCCGAACGAGTTAATTTGGTTCCCAAAGTATTTCTCTCATTACCCCAAAGACACAATATTATTGCAATAATTGAATTCAAGTAGTTCTTAGTAAATCATTTTTTTAAGTTAATTAATTTTTTTAAAGAACAGTGACTATATTTTAATCTTTTTTTGGTTGCGTTGGGTCTTCAATGCTGTGTGTGGGCTTTCTCTAGTTGTAGCTAGTGGGGGCTACTCTTTGTTGCGGTGTGCAGGCTTCTCATTGAGGTGGCTTCTCCTGTTGCGGAGCATGGGCTCTAGGTGTGTGGGCTTCAGTAGTTGCAGCACATGGGTTCAGTAGTTGCGGTGCACATGGGTTCTAGAATGCAGGCGCAGTAGTTGTGGCGTACGGGCTTAGTTGCTCTGTGACATGTGGGATCTTCCTGGACCCGGGCTCGAACCCATGTCCCCTGCATTGGCAGGCGGATTCTTAACCACTGAGCCACCAGGGAAGTCCCGTTAGTAAATCATTTTATTAAAGGGTTTTCATGTAAGACTGTGTTAGATGATATATGCACTTGGGTTTAAAACAGTCCTTGTCAGACACAAAAGACCCCAAATAGCCAAAGCAGTCTTGAGGGAAAAAAACGGAGCTGGAGGAAATAGACTCCCTGACTTCAGACTATACTACAAAGCTACAGTAATCAAGACAATATGGTACTGGCACAAAAACAGAAATATAGATCAATGGAACAGGAGAGAAAGCCCAGAGATAAACCCACGCACCTATTGTCAACTAATCTATGACAAAGGAGGCAAGGATATACAATGGAGAAAAGACAGTCTCTTCAATAAGTGGTGCTGGGAAAACTGGACAGCTACATGTAAAAGAATGAAATTAGAACACTCCCTAACACCATACACAAAAATAAACTCAAAATGGATTAGAGACCTAAATGTAAGACCAGACACTATAAAATTCATAGAGGAAAACATAGGAAGAACACTCTTTGACATAAATCACAGCAAGATCTTTTTTGATCCACCTTCTAGAGTAATGGAAATAAAAACAAAAATAAACAAATGGGACCTAATGAAACTTCAAAGCTTTGGCACAGCAAAGGAAACTACAAACAAGACAAAAAGACAACCCTCAGAATGGGAGAAAATATTTGCAAATGAATCAACAGACAAAGGATTAATCTCCAAAATATATAAACAGCTCATGCAGCTCATATTAAAAAAACAAACAACTCAATCCAAAAATGGGGAGAAGACCTAAATAGAAGAAGACCTAAATAGCCCCTTCTTTCTCCAAAGAAGACATACAGATGGCCAAGAAGCACATGAAAAGCTGCTCAACATCACTAATTATTAGAGAAATGCAAATCAAAACTACAATGAGGGATCACCTCACACCAGTCAGAATGGGCATCATCAGAAAATCTGCAAACAACAAATGCTGGAGAGGGTGTGGAGAAAAGGGAACCTTCTTGCACTGCTGGTGGGAATGTAAATTGATACAGCCACTATGGAGAACAGTATGGAGGTTCCTTAAAAAACTAAAAATAGAACTACCATATGACCCAGCAATCTCACTACTGGGCATATACCCAGAGAAAACCATAATTCAAAAAGACACATGCAGGGCTTCCCTGGTGGCGCAGTGGTTGAGAGTCTGCCTGCCAATGCAGGGGACACGGGTTCGAGCCCTGGTCTGGGAAGATCCCACATGCTGCCGGGCGGCTGGGCCCGTGAGCCACAATTGCTGAGCCTGCGCATCTGGAGCCTGTGCTCCGCAACAAGAGAGGCTGCGATAGTGAGAGGCCCGCGCACCGCGATGAGGAGTGCCCCCGCTTGCCGCAATTAGAGAAAGCCCTCGCACAGAAACAAAGACCCAACCCAGCCATAAATATAAAAAAAAAAAAAAAAAAAAAAGACACATGCACCCCAATGTTCATTGCAGCACTATTTACAATAGCCAGGTCATGGAAGCAACCTAAGTGCCCATCGACAGAAGAATGGATAAAGAAGATGTGGTACATATATACAATGGAATATTACTCAGCCATAAAAAGGAATGAAATTGGGTCATTTGTAGAGACGTGGATGGATCTAAAGACTGTCATACAGAGTGAAGTCAGTCAGAAAGAGAAAAACAAATATTGTATATTGACACATATATGTGGAACCTAGAAAAATGGTACAGGTGAACCGGTTTGCAGGGCAGAAATAGAGACACAGATGCAGAGAACAAACGTATGGACACCAAGGGGGGAAACTGGCATGGGGGTGGTGGCGGTGGGATGAACTGGGAGATTGGGATTGACGTATATACACTAATATGTATTAACTAAATAACTAATAAGAACCTGCTGTATAAAAAAATAAATAAAACAGTCCTTGTCCTCAACGAGGAGAGAAAGATAAACAAGATGAACAACAATAAGATGTTTGTCCTCCAGCTGTGACAGGAAGCTTCCTCCTCTTATTTTTTCAAACTACCAGGATTAGACAAGTTAATTTGTGTTCTTTACATTTTCCCTGCTGACCACTTAATGGTTAACTTTCTGTGGTTTCTTCTCTGAACCCTTATAACAATTGCTCTTAGTACAAATAACTAGATAATCACATATTGTCTTGCGGCTTATTCTAAGCCACACACACACACACACATACACTCTCCCTCTCTCAATAACTATGGACTTTGCTTCATTTGAAGACTGGGAAATGGCATTATTATTCCTGTTTTCTTTTTGAGGAAACCTACTTTGAAAGGTTAAACAACTTGTCTGAGGTTATAAAACTAGAATCTAAGACTCCAATATTCTAAGATCAGGGCCAGTATTTTTTCTACTTATACTACAGCAGCCCCTCTATTTTCTTTATTTCAACTGCTAATGATCTAACTTTAAATGTTTATAGCTTACTTCTACAACAGTAAGCTCTTTGATAGCAAAGACATTGTCTTAAACATATTTATAGCCCCCTACAAATATAATACGTGGTGACATAAAACGAGCAGATATAGAAGACATAATAAACTTTTAATACTGTAAGAGACATGATATCAATATAGTGTTGAAGTTTAGGATGATGGGATAAGCTAATGATAGTTACACTCCCATCCAACAAGAGATGGTTTTACAAAGGTAGATGCCTGAAAGTTTTAGAAATAAAAATCACTTAGGATATTGGGAGACAGAAACTAAATGCGTGGATGGAGGAACAAACAAAATCAGGCCCAATACACTAAAATTAAAAGAGAACCCAGAATCACAAACCTAAATCCAATCTAGGTATTAAATCATTTTGGTGTCCTGGATGAGTTATTTAAATTTTTTTAAAAAGGTGAGTTATAATATTTTATCCAGAAATATAATAGAAATCACGTACCCTACTGGTTTATAGTTTGGACTGCAGAGTTAGACCTAGTTTCAAGGCCTCAATTTGCCACTGTATCAGCCCTGTGACCTCAAGCGTAATATTATTTTTTTTTTAACATCTTTATTGGAGTATAATTGCTTTACAATGTTGTGTTACTTGCTGCTGTATAACAAAGTGAACCAGCTGTATGTATACATATATCCCCATATCTCCTCCCTCTTGCGTCTCCCTCCCACCCTCCCTATCCCAACCCTCTAGGTGGACACAAAGCACCGAGCTGATCTCCCTGTGCTATGCGGCTGCTTCCCACTAGCTATCTGTTTTACATTTGGTAGTGTATGTATGTCCATGCCACTCTCTCACTTTGTCCCAGCTTACCCTTCCCCCTCCCCGTGTCCTCAAGTCCATTCTCTACATCTGTGTCTTTATTCCTGTCCTGCCCCTAGGTTCTTCAGAACCTTTTTTTTTTTTTTAAGATTCCATATATATGTGTTAGCATATGGTATTTGTTTTTCTCTTTCTGACTTACTTCACTCTGTATGACAGACTCTAGGTCCATCCACCTCACTACAAATAACTCAATTTCGTTTCTTTTTATGGCTGAGTAATATTCCATTGTATATATGTGCCACATCTTCTTTATCCATTCATCTGTCGATGGACACTTAGGTTGCTTCCATGTCCTGGCTATTGTAAATAGAGCTGCAATGAACACTGTGGTACATGACTCTTTCTGAATTATGGTTTTCTCAGGGTATATGCCCAGTAGTGGGATTGCTGGGTCATATGGTAGTTCTATTTTTAGTTTTTTAAGGAACCTCCATACTATTCTCCATAGTGGCTGTATCAATTTACATTCCCACCAGCAGTGCAAGAAGGTTCCCTTTTCTCCACACCCTCTCCAGCATTTACTGTTTGTAGACTTTTTGATGATGGTCATTCTGACTGGTGTGAGGTGATCCCTCATTGTAGTTTTGATTTGCATTTCTCTAATGATTAGTGATGTTGAACATTCTTTCATGTGTTTGTTGCCAATCTGTATATCTTCTTTGGAGAAATGTCTATTTAGGTCTTCTGCCCATTTGTGGATTGGGTTGTTTTTTTGATACTGAGCTGCATGAGCTGCTTGTAAATTTTGGAGATTAACCTTTGTCAGTTGCTTCATTTGCAAATATTTTCTCCCATTCTGAGGGTTGTCTTTTCATCTTGTTTATGGTTTCCTTTGCTGTGCAAAAGCTTTTAAGTTTCATTAGGTCCCATTTGTTTATTTTTGTCTTCATTTCCATTTTTCTAAGAGGTGGGTCAAAAAGGATCTTGCTGTGATTTATATCATAGAGTGTTCTGCGTATATTTTCCTCTAAGAGTTTTATACTGTCTGGCCTTACATTTAGGTCTTTAACCCATTTTGAGTTCGTTTTTGTGTATGGTGTTAGGGAGTGTTCTAATTTCATTCTTTTACATGTAGCTGTCCAGTTTTCCCAACAGCACTTACTGAAGAGGGTGTCTTTTCTCCACTGTATATCCTTGCCTCCTTTATCAGAAATAAGGTGACCATATGTGCATGGGTTTATCTCTGGGCTTTCTCTCCTGTTCCATTCATCTATAGTTCTGTTTTTGTGCCAGTACCATATTGTCTTGATTACTGTAGCTTTGTAGTATAGTCTGAAGTCTGGGAGCCTGATTCCTCCAGCTCCGTTTTTCTTTCTCAAGATTGTCAAGCATATTATTTAATCTTTCTAGGCCGTGGTTTGTCTTTCAGATAGGGATTGTAACAGCTCCAACCAATAACTACTCTATTGCTAAGAGAACCCTGTGTTTTGTTCATTTTCTTTGGAACCACGTGCTTCTCAGGAAACTGGGACCTTCTCTAATTCCTGGGCAAAAATGCTGATAATTCTAAGCCAATCACTTTGGTTTCATTCCTCTTGGCCAACTGACTGGCTTGAGCATGGCATATGATTCAATTTTGGCCAAAGAAATGTGAGGAGAGGTCTACAGGAAACCTGGAAAGGTTTTCCTCTCTCTAAAAAGGGGGCACAGGATAGGGACCCTATGTCTGGACACTGCCATCTGCATGTTAATCTCAGCACTTGGTCAGCCTAAGAGGAATTAACATACTGTAAATGATAGAGAAGACATAAAAAACTGGGTCCTGGATGGTCTCATTAGTCTGTTGAATTTGCCAAGCCTGGAATGACCCTTCCTCTAGACCTCTTCTTAGGTATGAAACACATTTTTCTTATTTGGGGAATACAGATTACAGACCATCCAGGAAATTATATAAACAACCAATTTGTTAACTAACAAGGTTAAGACTACATTTCATTGTGAGTTGGATTTTTTGTTATTAGCAGCTAAAAGCACTCTAGCTGGTGGTAAGCAAGCCAACATAAGTATCTAGGGGAAAACCATTTTGGAGAGACTTGGATAGCAAGTATCAAGGCTCAGGAGTAGGAGCCTGTCTGGCATATTTAAGGAGCAAGGAGCCCAGTGTGGTCAGATCAAAATTAGAGAGAAAATCAGGGAGCTAATGGAGGCCAGATTACAGAGGGCCCTGTAAGGACTTTGGCTTTTATGCAGACAGAGGAGGAGCAAATTGATGGTTTTGAGCGTGAATGACATGATCTGACTTTGTTTTATCTGGGCCACTCTAGCTGCTGTGTTGAGAAGAGGTAGCGGAGGAACAAAGGCTAAGTCATGAAGACCAATGAAACAGGTGAAATATGATGTTGACTGGGATCAGGGTAGCAGCAGAAGTGGCTGGATTCTGGATGTTTTTGAAGGTGGGAACAACAGAATTTGTTGTCAGACTGATTTCTCTGACTAAGGGCCTGACACACTGTAGGTGTTTTATAAACATTTGCTGAAAGAATGAGTAAATGACTCTGGAGTTCATGAGCTTAACCACTGCATTATGCATTATATATTTCCTTTAGTAACAAGCTCAGTGGAATTGCTGAATTCTCAGTGGAGATGCACAGGAGTATACGAATTCATATACAGGAAGGCACTGCAGATTAGCAGACTGAACAGGTGATATAAAATCCTAAGAACTGGGTTTGAGCTTTGACTTTTGATAAGTAGAAATTGTGTGATTTGGAGTTAAGTTACCCAATTTCTCTGGCTTTTAGCATCTCTAAGATACAGATCATGATTATTTCATAAGGCTTTGGAGAAGCTGAAAATGCATATATGGGGAAAATGCATTACAAATTATAAAGTATTCTGCAAATCTCAGCTATTGTTAAGGACTGGCCCTCTGTAAGAATATAGGCTTCCTCCTTGACTCCAAAATTACTTGTTCTTTCTTTTCAAAACATCATGTATCCACTAGTGCCCTTGTTATACAATGGTATGAGAGCTGGGTAGGAGAAAGTTAATTTCAGTATTTTATAATAATTATTTCACTATTAAAATTTTTCTTAGCTTGTTCTCTTCTGGATCAAATCACAGTGATTCTTTAAACTTTTCATCATGTTCTAGTTTCTAGTACTTTAAAGCTTCCCTTCAATGATGAGAAGCATGAATAGGTAACACCCTGTCACATGTAATTTGCCTTGTTATTTTTCTAACAGAATCTCAGGTCTGTGACAGCTTTTGATTTCATCTACCTAGCTACAATCCTAAATTAGTTTGAATCTGATTGAGTCAAATGATTGTAGTTATTCCTACGTAAAGTCTTGAGTTTCTTACATCTTATTCTTTAATAGAAAAAGTTCCAAACCTCAGAGTTGAAATACGATGATACTTGTCTTGGATCATCTCTGCCTTTGTCACTTTTCTGTGCAGATTTAAGAAAACCAGGTGGTAATGCAGGACCTATTATAGGCCTGAAAAATAAAATGTACCTTTATCATTCTCCCTGACTTTAAAAAGTCAGCTTTCAGAATAAAAGCTCACACAAATAATAAAAAGCCAGATAATAACAAATGTTAAAAATGAGAATCTTATTCAACATATTATTTTTACTCTATAACCTAGTATTTTTTCACTGAGTATCATAAAAATAAAAATCTAATTTTTTGTATTTTAACTTTCTATTTGTTAGCCAATGATTAGATGCTAAACCAGTAATTCTCAATCTTTGTGGCAATGGTGTATACCCACTTCCTAAAAGAACTATGTTAAATAAAAATAATAACTTAAAAAAAAGTCCTTATTATGGACTAAAGCCTGTGAAGATCTTTTTTATTTTGTGCCTTGGCTTTCAGTTTTGATATTCACCGTCCACTGAAAAATACCTTAGTGGCATTATATTTATAGTCAGAACTACTTAAGTATGAATTGAGTTCTAAGGACATATATAGCAAATGCATACAACAGATGTTAGTAATTTATGGTTATGTGTGCCAAGGCAGTATAAAAACCTAAACACCATCCTAACTAACAATCCAATAATGATGTGGAAGCATATAAGAAGGAAAATAGTTCATTTAAGACCTATATAGAAAGGAAAAGGTAGTACGCTAACTACATTTCAACCAGTGTACTTTTCAGTTTCCTTCAAAAAACCCTGGTTGGTATAAGTCACTCCATTTTCTATCTGAGCAAAGTAACACCCAAGCACAACATGAACCAGTAGGTGGCAGAGCTGGAGTTTGAACCCTGGTCTATCTGATGCCAAAGTTCATTTTCTTTCTAGCTGCCCTACTGCCACATTCTGAGGGAACAGACATCCATTCAAAAGAGAAAACTGCCTAAATTCTGGGCCTTAAAAAGAAAAAGTCCTACTTTATGTATGGAAAAAACAAAAGAGGAACGATACTTTCTACTCTCTTTCATACTGTTAAGTTTCTCCATTCTTTGGTTTTTTCCAGAGATGTCCCTGTGCAAGTGTTACCAACCAAGATGGCACTGATGCCCAAAGTTGAAATTTCCAGATTGCACTATGTTCAATTAGAGTCTTACAGACAGGTTTCCCGGTAGGACAAAAACAGTACTAGAGTCAGAAGGTCTGGGGTCTGATCCTGGCCATTTAATAACCTCTTGTCTTGGTTCATAAAACTGCTATGAACCAAAACAATTTTGCAAATGAAAAATGCGGAAGTGTGGCATTGTTAGAAAGATCAAGTTAGTTATCATTTATAAAGTATAAGGAAGTGCTGTATGGGTTTTTTTCTGAGTACAGTTTTTAGCAGATCTACAAATGCAATTACAGCTCAATTCTCTGGCCTCAGGGAATTTGTGAGGATAAAACCACTAACACATAAAATCTTAAAATATAGTAAAGGAACATAACCACGGCACATGCTGTGGATGTGTATGAGGTTTTGCCTCCAATATATGCTTCCACCTGTTTATTTCAAACATATATTTTACTATTGTCAAAATAGAAAGAAATCGCTATGTATCTAATAATCTATTTTCTTGAAAGGAATGTTATATCCCAGCAGTCAGCAAATTTCCCATAAAAACCCAGACAGGAAATTTTAGGCTCTGAGGGCCACATTTGGTCTTTGTTGCATATTCGTCTTTGTATTTTAATGACCCCCTAAAGATCATTCTTAGCTCAGGGCCATACAAAAATAGGCAGTGGACTGCCTATTCCTCTTATTTCTTCTTTTTTTTTCTTCAATAATAAGCATCCCTTTACTTGCTGGTGCCATTACAGAAACTGACTACATTCGCAACAAAAAGTGTTTTTTGAGTTGAAATCAGAGGCAGTTACTCCCCAAAAGTTACATGAAAATTAGAAGCTGACAAGTGTGATTATAACCTCTGAATATAAAATGTACAACAGCCTTTTCTACTTGTTCTTGCATATTGGGATACAGTGTTATGAATTATAAACAATATGGTGTGCAATTTCATATTCAGCAGTTAAATATTTTATAATTCCGAGAAGACAGGAATCAGTATTTACTATATGTTTATTCTGTGCCAGGCACTATATAAGAATCACACATGTATATATATGCATATAAATATGAAATCTCAATCACCACGACAATTCTGTAAGGTACGTGTTGCTATCTTATTCCACAGATGACAAATCTGAGGTTCGGTGAAGTTAACTGTGTAACTTGGCACATAGGGATTTGTCTGTTCTTTCAATAAATAATTAAGAAGACGTCTGAATTAGAAGTCAGACACCGGGATTCCAGCCCCAGGTGTACCACTGACTATGTGTGCAACCTTACTTGTTTAAAAAGAAATGGGGAAGAAGGGTCATGTTTCACCCAGCCTGCCACAGAACACTCTTGTGAGTATCAAATAAGAGATGTGGAAGTTTTTTATGAATTATAAAAGTGTCATAAACATGTAAATAATTATTTTCCTTATATGAATTTTAAAATTACAGTTACTTTTACTTCAAATTTATTCCAAATGTTATATAAACACATAAGTTAAAAAACAATTTCAGACAACTCTTTAATGAATTAACGGACACTAGAAAAGACTGGCCGGAAGTAGTACACATTACCACCTTGGAGGAGAATCATCCTGCTTTTTAAATCCAGGAGGAAGGGCTGGTCCAAAAAACCCTTCATCATCATCATCATCATCGTCGTCCTGATTTCTCCTCTGTTTTCTGAAAACACGGTAGTGTAATTTTATGCATGTATGTCAAAATTTTCTTCATAGAGAAATTTCCATTTTTAAAAGAACATTAACTTCAACTAGTTGTACAAACACTGAAACAATACATTAATCTTGCCAAATAAGAAAAAAAAATCTACCACAGATCTTATACTAATCTTTTCTTGAAATTCATTTATGGTCTAAAAATAGAGACTGGTTACTTCTTTACAGCAGTAATATATCAATTTTCTATATTTTCTGTGTTGTTTAAGAGTCCATTCAATGAAGTTTCAAATACTCTACTTGCTAGATATTTTTGAGCAAAAAGTTTATGGCACTGGTTTTTAAATTCACTTAAGTAAAAGCTTTAAGTTGCTACTTCTGTCTCTTACTCATTAAAATGCTTTAAAAAAGACCTTGCTATCCAATAATAAACAAAGATTCGACTTCTTATTTACATCAACCTGTGGTGAGTAAAGCTAGGTCAGAGGGAATCATTCATTTACTTAAATAAAAAGCACATACTGCATACATAATTTTTTTTTTTTAAAGCATGTTCTTTTTTTTGGGTTGTGCGGCTTGTGGGATCTTAGTTGCCCAACCAGGGATCGAACCTGTGCCCCCTGCATTGGAAGCACGGAGTCCTAAGCACTGGACGACCAGGGAGTTCCCTGCATACATAATTTGAAAAAGAAGATGTATGGTTCATTTAGAATATTTAATCACTTGAATAATACCTTAAGGAAAAATCCTTTATATAAGACTTCTATTGATATTCTAGATATCTCCAGAGCTATATACTACTAAAATAAATTTCTTTCTGAAAGGTATAGTTCATGAGGAAATGCCAAATGAAGTAATTTCTTCCTGTGCTGTATAAATGCAGGTTAGGATATCCCCTTACTAGCTCTCTGTTCTAGCCAGCGTACACCAGATTTGAAGCTTGGTTTACCATTTAATGTTATAAGTGGCTCACCTTGCAGTTGGACCAGTGTCATCTTCTTCAGATTCTTGATTTCCTTCTTCAGACAAAGAACTACTGTCCTCGTCGCTGTCTGATGACTTTGAACTACTGCTTTTATAATTAGGGGGCAGAGCTGGTCCTGCAACTAAAGAAGATGTCTTGTGTATGTCATAAGTAGCCACAACTGTTTCAATGAAATCCCTAGTTGACATTTCACACTTTCTTTTCTGAAATTCTCAGCACGGGCTGGCTATCATTTATTATGGATTTTAATCTCATTTGCTCCTGTTGTGTACAGTGGGTTTGTCTTTCCAACTCCAGGAAGGCAGAAATCATGTCTTACACAGTGTTAACTATGAGATTCACAAAAGCTTTAATACCCAAACTTATAAATATAGCAATAGCACATAATTTCCCTGATATCTTGCAATTTTTACATTGGTTGCAATTTTGGTTGGTGCAACTGCCAAAACGGTTTCATGATTTTGTTTTTTCCTTACGGACAGCATATGGTAGACAATATTTACATCACGGAGCTAACCAAACAACAAATTTGCCATTCCACAGTCTAACATAGTAAAAATCAAAATTATCCATTCTGGTTTCTGACTAAGAATCACCACTTAAAAATATCTTTATTGGTTAATTACCAAACTTCTCAGTTAGCTTTCTGTTCAAGATGATTTTCCAAGCAGAAACAAAAGTAGAGGCACTCTAAATTCTCCTGCCTACTACTAAAGATTCAGAGAAGAGAATGAGGTCACATTGGGATGCAGATGCCAAGGAAGAGGTAAGGGTGTTCTGTGCCCACTCACCAGAGTGAATTGCTCTCACTTCATGGCTTAGCAAAATTATAAATTATTGCATGATGTCATTGTACGATGTCACACAGACACAACTGTCTATGTCGATCCTCAGCAGTGATGCTAAAACTCTACTGACATAGTTCCCAAGCCTGGGTGTTTATCAGACTTGCCAAAATATTTTTAAAAAAGAGATTCCTGGGCCCTTGCCCCAGAGATTCTGACTTAGTTGGCCTGGAGTAGGGCCTGGAAATATGATTTTCCAAAGAGCTTCCCAGGTATGCTATTCCTTCAGTATTAATAACAACAAAAACTTAAAAGAGATTTACATGCATTTCCCTATTTAATTCTGACAACAACCTTATTAGGAAAGCAGTATTACTTCTATCTTACAGATGAGGAAACTGAGGCAGAGAGACAGTAACTTGCCCAATTTTACACAACTAAATAGTGGAGCTAGGATATGAACCTCTTAACCACTATATTAAACAACATTCAACAAAGTCAACATCCATCCATTCAACAAATATTTATTGAGTAAGTACTTCTGGAGAAACAACTTAAAAAAGAAACAAATAAAAAAAGGTGACTGTGAACACGTGGGAGGGTAATTTTAAAGACAGAGATCAGGGAAGGTTCTCCTGAGGAGACACTTGTAGGGAGACTTAAATGATGACAGTGGTCATGCAACAATCTGAGGGAAGAACACTCTAGATGGAGGAATCACTAGTGCGAAAGTCCTATGGAGAGGACAAGCCTGATGTGCTTGAGGGACAAAAAGGCCTGTGCGGCTAGAGCAAAGTAAGCAAAGTGACAAGACAAAGTTGGATGGTACAAAGGGGCCACACTATATGCTTCCGGGCCAGACTCCAGCTGTGAATTCCAGCTCAGCCACTTCCTAGCTGTGTGATCTGGATATTATTTAACCTTCCTGTGTTACTCTCTTAATCTGTAAAGTGAGGTTAACAGTAGTTCCAATCTCATAGGGCTGTTGTGAAGAATACACATTATACCTGCAAAGCATATAACACTGTATCTGCATACAGTAGGCACTCCATAAATGTGAGCATAGGCTGTGGTAATTGAGTTTGGATTTTAGTTATAACAGGCAGTCACTGCAAGGTTTTAAGTCTGGAGAGATATAATCTGAGTTAGCTTTTTTATTAAAACAAAAACAAAAACAAAAAACTCAGCTTGTGGACAATAGGGAATCAAGAGTAGGGGAGATGAGTTAGAAAGCTGATATGAAATGGTTTGATTTGCAACTGCTTTGAAGAAGCAGGATTTGCTAATGGTTTGGATGTGAGAAGTGAGAGCCAAAAAGGAACTGAGGATGTCGTAGGTTTCTGGCCTGATTAGCTAGCCAGGAGGATGGTAATGCTATTCTCTAATATGGAGAAGACTAGGAGAGAAGCATGTTTGGGGGAAGAGCTAAGAGCTTGCTTTCACATCTTCAGTTTAACATGCCCATTAGAAATTTCAGTGGTATGATCAGTGGTACTTGGGTATATTAATATAAAACCCAGGGGAGAAGGCAGGCTCAGTGTTGGAACCACTGGTCTATTTCTGAAATTTTTTTCCTATTTGTTCCTTGTTGTATTACCATAGAACAAGTGCTCAATACACAACAAATTGAATTAAAATATCCAAACTTTTATCTTAAAAAATTGGATGCATTTTTTCTACATTCTCCCATGTATCATTAAATAAAGGAAGGAATTATAGAAAATAAATGCTAAACTGGGGCTTCCCTGGTGGCACAGCGGTTAAGAATCTGCCTGCCAATGCAGGCGACACGGGTTCGAGCCCTGGTCTGGGAAGATCCCACATGCCGCGGAGCAACTAAGCCCATGCGCCACAACTGCTGAGCCTGTGCTCTGGAGCCCATGTGCCTAGAGCCCGTGCTCCTCAAGAAGAGAGGCCACAGCAATGAGAGGCCCGCGCACCGCAATGAAGAGCAGCCCCCGCTCGCCGCACAAGAGAAAGCCCATGCCCAGCGACGAAGACCCGATGCAGACAAAAATAAATAAATTTATATATTTAAAAAAAAGCTAAACTGGTAATACGGCATGCCTAGAAGAGAACAATCAATGAGCAAAAAGAGGAAAACAATAAGAATTAAAAGATAAAATTCATATCTCCAACTGCTGTTTAAGACTGAAGAACAGTTAATGTCTTCGTATGTAAATGTTCCCCAACTATAAGTGGAGATTATATCTGACTTCTGACCGTAATGAATAATGCCTTTACTGATTTCTGGTTTATCTTTGTATGTACTACTAACTCCTAGAGAAAGCACCTTTTAGAATATAGCAAGGGAGCACACAACCTTCCATAAATACCCCTTTCTTCAAAATTCTAGGCGGTTATTGTTTAACATGAAAGAGGCTAGGGGATTACATTTCACTCTTGGCTCTTTCCATCTTCCTCTTGCTCCTAAGTATTAAAGACAGATGTTTTTTTTCCTTTTTAGCTCCTTTCTTTTCTTTTTTCTTTTTTTTGCTGCATTGGGTCTTTGTTGCTGCGTGCGGGCTTTTCTCTAGTTGTGGCGAGCGGGGGCTACTCCTCGTGGCGGTGGCTTCTCTTGTTGCAGAGCACGGGCTCTAGGCATGTGGGCTTAAGTAGTTGTGGCACGTGGCCTCAGTAGTTGTGGCTCACAGGCTCTAGAGCACAGGCTCGGTAGTTGTGGCGCGTGGGCTTAGTTGCTCCGCAGCATGTGGGATCTTCCCGGACCAGGGCTTGAACCCGTGTCCCCTGCATTGGCAGGCGGACCCTTAACCACTGCACCACCAGGGAAGCCCCCTAGCTTCACTTTTTTTTATAGGTATCATTCTTCAAAACTATATAAAATGTCTCAAAAAATTGTTTTAGGCATTTGTAATGAACTATTCCATCTCTTTCCTACTAAAGCAGTGATGCGCGTCATTAAAGTAGCTCTTCTACTACAATAGTAATTTTACAAGTAGATTACAACTTCCATGAAAATAGAGATTATGTCATATATTTCATTATGTTTCTCTTGTGATATCTATCACACAGAATTATGCATACAAAAAGAAGTACTCAGTATAAAGCACATTCAATCTCATTATAGATCAGCAATCGATTATAATAGGAAACACTGACTCTGAACCCCAATTAAACAAAACATTATTCCCTCCAAAGCAATTCCATTCTTCTCATTAGTAGACTTAAACTACAAAAAAATTATACTGTTATATTATATTTTGAATTTCAACAATAAAGATTTGTGGAAATTTGTTTTCTCTCGTTATATACATATTTTTATAATAATCTTGATTTTGCCTGTTGACTGGCAAAGTCTAAAATATTTACTATCTGGTTCAGGAAAAGCTTGCTGATCCTGTGACAGGATTGTCATGGAAATGTCAATAAGGAGCATCCAACTGTCTTTTGATGGGAGTAGGTAGTGACGTCAGTGGCGCAGTGGTTAAGAATTTGCCTGCCAATGCAGGGGACACGGGTTCGAGCCCTGGTCCAGGAAGATCCCACATGCCGCGGAGCAACTAAGCCCGTGCGCCACAACTAGTGAGCCTGCGCTCTAGAGCCCGTGTGCCGCAAATACTAAACCCGCGTGCCACAACTACTGAAACCCGTGCGCCTAGAGCCCGTGCTCCGCAACAAGAGAAGCCACTGCAATGAGAAGCCCGCACACCGCAATGAAGAGTAGCCCCCCGGCTCAGCAATGAGGACCCAACACAGCCAAAAATAAATAAATAAATAAAATTTTTAAAAAAAGTGATGGTTGGGCTGAGGCTAAAAGATGAGATTGAGTTAGCTGGGCAAAGGGAGTGTGGATTGGAGGAAGAGTGGTCCAGGCAGAGGGAAAAGCACCTGCAAAGAACTGAAAGCATAAGGGCCTGGCACATCTAGAAATGTGTTCAGAGTGGCTGGAACCAAGAGAAGAGAGGAGGGATCACCAGGGGGAAATGTGGCTGTGAGGTCAAACAAGGTCAGGACTGAAAAGGGTGCCTTGAATTTAGCAAAAAGGTGCCGAGATGATTGGTGGGTGGTCTTCATTTATTTCCACAGTGAAATTGGTGAGAGTGGTCTCCGTGGATTGGCAAGAACAGAAGCCAGAATGCAGCGGGTTAAGGAGAAAACGGGGAGGATACAGAGTTGGTCAGAGAGAAAGAGGAGTAGCTACTGGGGGATGTGGAGTAGTCTTCATGAAGATGGGAACGATTTGAATGTTCTGGTTAAATGCTAAGGGCAAGGAGCCCCCAGGACAAGAGAGGGAAGGGGTTCCGAGTAAAAATGGAAGGATTAGCCTTGGAAGGAGGTAGTTCCCCTCTTCCATTATAATCAAAGGGAAGATGAAAGAGTTGGGTAGAGGTTCGGGAAAGTTTTTAGGTACTGTGCCAGAAAAGTGAGGAAGTTCTCTTAAGATGGCATCTACTTTTTCTGCGAAGTAGATGGAGAGAGTGTAAAGAAGAAAGAGAAGGTTTTAAAAAGCCATGGTTGATCATGGGGGAGGAGACCTGCGTGGGGAAACGTCTGAGGATGGCTGGGTAGAACTGCGGGCCCAGTCAGGGAGGAGACTATAGTTTTTAGCAGCATTAGCCTGTGGAGGGGTGAGGTTTCTTCTAGCAGCACTTGGAAGCCTGGGTGTGGGCTCACCAGGGGTGAACGACTGGATTGATCCAGGGCTGAGTTTTTGTTAGATGGGTTTAACAGAATACTGAATGGGATAAGGCAGTTGAAAACACTGGCAAGAGAAGGCACGAATGGACGGACCATGGAGGCTAAGTTGAGCAGGGACAGAAGTAATTAAAGGAAATTTAAGGCCAAAACGGACTGAGGCAGAGATCACATGGCTCAATGAGACTAAAAACAAAAATAAAAAATAAAAAAATTGTAATGAGAGTAACTGAGTAAGAATGATGGATGAATAAGGGGTTCTGGCTGATAATAAGATCTGAATTTAAATTTTCAGAGATGGGGGAATTCCCTGGCAGTCCAGTGGTTAGGACTCCATGATCTCACTGCCAAGAGCCCGGGTTCAATCCCTGGTCAGGGGACTAAGATCCTATAAGCTGCACAGTACGACCAAAAAAAAAAAAAAAAAAGTTTTCAGAGGTGGAATAGGATCCATTGTGTGACTGCAAATGTGGCTGGGATGAGTGGCGTGAAGGTTGCCGCAGATGAGGAGAATAAAGTCAGAGTCAAAAGAGCCCAGGCTCCACTCAGCTTACACAAAGCAGCGTCTGGAGTATGCAGACTGGTCTTGAGAAAACATCTGCACCCCCGTGTTTTTAACATGATCTCAGGGGACATTTCCCAGCACTCAATTTTCCAGAGTATTCAAATAAAATTAAATTGGTCCATTTCAGACCTGTGTGCTAAATAAAAAGTTTGGTTAAGCCCACTTTTCTTCAACCTTAGTTGAATGGAACCTTCCTTGCTAAAATAAATGCCTAACTTTTTAACAGCTATAGCAGAAACAAGACTTGGAAAGAAACCTCTAGGTGGAAACTTGGCCTCTGCGTAGTCAAAGAATGCAAATTAGATTCAGAAATGGAAGAGTTATTCTTCCAGCTTTGCTCTTTGCCAACTTCAGTCAGTCCCAGGCTACAAATTAGTACAAACATGAAAGGAGATGGATACTCATCACGGAGGAGTCTGAGAAGCATTTATTTGGCAAATACGAGGTGCCTGCTACGTGTTAAGGCTAGAAGACTATAGTGCAATGGTGGAGACAGATATGTCAGCAAGTTATTCGAAAACAGTGTATTAAATATGTGATGTAATTAAGTAGGCAAAAAACCCGTGGGTAAAGAGGAGGGCGTGACAATGCTTGGGAGAGTTTGGAAAGCCTTCACTGAGGTGACACTGAAGTTAGGGCTTGAAGGATGAGGTGGGAGTTTGTCAGGTATGTCAAAAAGAGCAGGGCGACGGCCGAAGGAGCCTAGAGAATCGAAGAACTGCGCAGAAACTCGGATTGGTTTGAGCTCTGAGTCGCGTGTGTCAGGACAGGATGAGAGGCTAGGAAGGCAGGTCGGGGGCTAGGGCGCAGAGCATCTTCTGCAAGAGCCAAGGGCATTCATTGCACGTTAGAAGGCAAGAAGGCACAGAGGTTCGGAGTGCGGGCTTCGCTCTAAGTCGGGCTCCACCACTTAACTGTGTGGTATGTGCAACAGCCTGGGCCTCAGTGTCCCCATTTGCAACACGAAATAATAATCTTTACCTTATACAGTGGCCAGGAGTATTAAATCACTGAATGTGTATCGATCGTTTAGCACAGCGTCCAGCCCATTGAGAACTAAATGCGAATACTTCTTGGTGATAATGATTACCAGGCCAAAGCTCGTTTCTACAGCCCCCACGGCCACGCTTGGGAAGGAAAGTTAGCTCGGGTGGGGCCGCGCCCACTCGCCACTCCTCCGCCCTCCCGGGCCTCGGGACCAGTACTCCGAGAACAGGGCCGGGCCAGAGACGGGGTGGGAGGGCCTGGCGGGCAGGGGACACGCCGCCGCTTACCGGGGCTGGGGTCCCGCTCCTCGTCCTCCGCTGACCCGCTGGCCTTGAAGCCCGGCGGCAGTGCCGGCCCGATAAGATCCCTCGCCATACGCGGTGGCAGACACTGGTCCCGCACACAAGTGTATCCACACCGAGTCAAACCTCCCCACTAGGCAGCCCGCCATACGCCAAAAATGAGGGAAGCTTTTCCGGCCCCGACCAATGACGTAGCAGCCTGCGATTGGCTGACCTGTGTCATTAACGATAACGGAAGTGACGTCTAAGGCTTGCTCCACTTTCGCACGCTGGCTTCCCTAGTAGGGGGATGGCATGGGTGAGCCGGCAAGTGGTTTCGTAACTCGCACGGGGTGTTTTTCAGCTCCCGAGGTGACCCCCACTTTGGAGCCTCTGAGCGACGGTGCCTCGCTGCCGGACAACTGGATGTTCTGGGCGATGCTGCCGGCGCCGCCACCACCGCCTTCGTCGCTTCCCGCAGCAGGGTCCGAACCTTCCTCAGAGGCTCAGCCCCCCGCGGAGGCCCAGAGCCTCCCCGAGGCGCCTCCCCCCTTTGACGCCCAGATTCTTCCCGGGGCACAGCCCCCTTTCGACGCCCAGTCCCCCCTTGATTCTCAGCGTCAACTCAATGGCCAGCCTTCTTGGAATTTCCAGGCTTCAACATCATGGTACTGGACACAGTCTCCTGGTGTTTTTCCTTGGCATCGGCAGCCCCACAACACTCCGGGTAGGTTGTTACTCCTCTCTGTACCACCCCTTACCTTTCCTTTTCCCTTCTTCCCTCTCCTTTTCCACCCTTGTTGCTCTCTCCCCTTCTGATACTGCCTTGCACTCTTGGAGTCTGGTCATTAATGTCTCACAGTTCGTTCCACAGTTATGTTTTTCCTGCCTGTTCATTCAGTTTAACAATTATTTATTGAATTCAAACTATGAACCAGGAAGGGGAGATATAACAGTGAACAAAACATACAAATATCCTTATTTTGAGCTTAAATCTCCTGGTGTAGGAAGACAGACAATAAACAAAAGAAAGCAGTGTGTATTAGAAGGCAGTGAGTGCTATGGAGAGAGAGCAGAGTGACAGGCAGTGCAGTTTTAAATGTCATTGTCAGTCGTAAGTAAGGTGACATTGGAGCAAAGACTTCAGGGAGGTGAGGGATCAGAGCAGTGCATGTATCTGGGGGATAGCGATACAGGCAGAGGGACCTTCAAGTACAGAGGCCTGGAGGCAGAAGCTATAGATCAGAATGGAACCCAGTGAGGCAAGAAAGGACTGAGCCTGGGGTGGAGTTGTAGGCGATAGAGGAAGAGGGCCTTGTAGATCGTGGGACTTCTACTGTTATGATATGTTTAGTGCAGGGGAGTGGCATGCTTTGATTTATGTTTTCAAAGGGTTAATATGGCTACTAATTGGAAATGACAGAAAGGGAGATGAGTTAAGAAGGTATTGCAGTTAACCTGGTGAGAGATACTGGGGACTTGGACCAAGGTGGAGCTCAGGAGGTGATGAGAAGTAGTTGGATTCTAGATATATCTTGAAGGTAGGGTAGGGCCAGCATGATTTGTTGAGGAATTGGATGTGGAATGGGATGTAAAGAGGAGACGAGAATAACTTAAAGTTTTTTGCCAAGCAAGTGGAAGGATGTGGAGGGAGTAGATTTGGAAAGGAGACCAGGAGTTGAGTTTGGAATATGATTTGTGTCAAGTAGAGATACTGCACTGGCTGTTAGCTATTAGTTTGTACTTTCAGGGGAGGTTTGTGGCTAGAGCTGTAAATCGGGGTGTCATTAACATAGAGATCATATTTAAAGCCATGAAATTGTTCGCTTAGAACAATTCAATTTACATTAAGTTGAATCCAAATCAGTGTTTACTGTATGCCTAATGCTGGGGATATGAATGTGCCTAAGACAGTCCCAAGCGAGGTGAGATGGGTTCATAAATATAAATCACAACGCAGTGTGACTGGTGATAGAGACATATAGAAGGAGATTTCAGAGTATGGAGAAAGTTGGGGAAAACTTTTGGAAGAAGTGTATTGGGAGATGTTTAATATTCTGGAAGAGATACTTTTTAGATGGAAGCAAAGAGGTGTCAGTGCAAGGTGAGTTCTGAAGGTTGCTGTGTTCTGGTGTGACTAAAGCATAGTATGTGGAAGGTACAGGGAAGAGCAGGGTGAAAAAATAAAGTGGGATCTCATCGAAGGACTCTAGGAAGCTACTTGCTTCCAGGGTCTTGAGCAGGGTTGTGATGACTGGAGGATTATTTTTGTGGTGTCAGTGTGCAGGGTCTGTTGGAAGAGAGGGCTTAGGAAGTGGAAGCCAGTCTGGAAGGCTGTCACAGTGATCTGGGTGAAAGATCAAGGTTTCAGAGTTGGGTCATGTCAATAAGAAAGGAAAAATATTTGAGAAGAAATGTATTTCACAAGGGTCTGTTTTCCTGGTGTAAAATTGATGCTGAAAGAGCTCCATTAGGGATTTTATGGTTTACATTTCTTTTTACTTTTTAAAAATATTTTTATTTATTTATTTATTTGGCTGCGCTGGGCCTTAGTTGCGGCACATGGGATCTTCATTGCGGCGTGTGGGATCTTTAGTTGCAGCATGTGGGCTCTTAGTTGGGGCACACGGGATCTAGTTCCCTGACCAGGGATTGAACCCGGGCCCCCTGCATTGGGAGCACAGAGTCAACTACCAGACCACCAGGGAAGTCCCTGGTTTACATTTCTAATGTTTGAAATAACTACAAGGAATTTTACCAGGTTAGCTTGTCCATTCCTTTACTTAGACATCCAAAGCATCTATGGACATGTAATCTTACCAATATGTATTAATTTGAAAAATGTTTATTTGGTAAACTAGTCTTAATCTTTGTTAATTTGTTTGAATTGCTATTCTGCCTAGAAGTAGTTTACCACTGTTTTTACTCAAGTATTTATGACATTCTGTAGCAAAATTTTAAATAATTGTATAGTTGCAAACATTTCTGGATCCCTTTTTGTTTTTCAGTTAAACATTCTTATCTTCCACGAAAACATGATGCAAAGGTCAATGACTTCAACATCTCTCCCAGGAGAAAACAGAAAAAAAGGGTATTTTTTAAGATTTTCTTGAATGTGACAGTTTGGTCCCTATGTCACTGTTTCATATCTTGTGTTTCTATCATAACTGTCTCCGTGTTTTGCATTCATTATTGACACAGCAGAGCCTTGCATAAAAGGATCTTTAAGAGTCTTGGCTGTAAGTAAAAACTTCAAGCGAAATCTTTTTGAGAAATAAATGGAGAAATTGTAGAAAAAGAAAACATTTAATTCATTTCAGTACAGTATCAGGAGTAAATATAATGGAGAATTATGATTACAGATAAATGTAAATGTTATTAAACTTCAATGAAGTAAACAAAAGTATAATATATGTAAGTTATACATAATATATATTATATATTTAATTTATTTATTTTACTAAAATATTGGGAGGAGAAGGATGAAATTAAAAGTGTTTGTTTTTTTTAATGAGGAACAACCCCTCGTTATGTTCAGAAACTGAGTCTTAAAATAGGCTTCTTTTATTCTGATGTAGCTTATAATCTGGTCTTTCAACTTTTAAGATGTGTAAATAATTTTATTAGTTTAGAATAAATTGAGTAAATCTACAGCTTGAAATTAGTGCCCTTCATTTTGGCATCAAAACTATGTAACTAATATTAACAAAATATTGTGAAAGTATGTTTATTAACATAATCTCAACATTGAACAATTGGGGCCCTATATAGCCTATCATTGTAATAATCATTTTTGTTTTATGTTTAAACATAAAAATAGTAAATTGGGAATTTAAAAAAACTAATATTTACCTAAATAGTTCTTTTTTTCTCATTCTGTAGTTAAAATATACACACACACACGCACATAACTTGTTTTTCCTAAAAGAAGAAATACTGTTTTTACTCTGAATATTTATTCTTAGGTCATTTTGACATATGCTCTATTAAGTTTTAATTAGATTACCAATTTGAAGTCTACTCACAATTTATATTAGCTTTACTCAGATTTAAAATTTTTTAACAAGCCTGGCTTTTCCTAACGTATTTGTTAAAAATAAAAACAGAATCATCTCTTCATTAGAAATGTATTCAGAAGTTTTTGCCACCTGTAAGGGTTGTGTGAAAAATCAAAATATGTACTATATTTTTACTGATGATTAAAGAGTTCTCACCAAAAGCCTAATGCCTCTTCATTTTTGTTTGCAGAAAAGAAAGGAACCAGTTTTTCACTATTTTTGTGATACCTGTGATCGTGGTTTTAAAAATCAAGAGAAGTATGATAAACACATGTCCGAACATATGAAAGTAGGTTTTCTTAGTTGTCCTGACATTTATTTAGCAAAATGGTGTGTTTGGTAGAAATTCTAAGCTTTCTTCCCTTAAAAGTTTATAGTTTTCATAGAAATGTTGTTTGATGACTTGACAAATTGGGACAGTGACCCTGGGATTTGCAGTTTGCGGGTGGGAAGCCCACTGCTTCAGGAAATGTGAGATGGCAGTAAAAGAGAAGGGAGGTCTGGCGGCTGTTTGTATGTATGCGCCTCCTCTGCTCTGTGAGGGGCTGGGCCTCCCCTCCGGTTGCGCCGTGCGCCTTTGTGAGTTCTTTTTCCTTTAAGGCTGCCCTTGACTCTTTAACCACACAGTGTAATTTGCCTTGGCCCAGCACCCTCTACGGATGGTTTAGACCTTATTAAGTACTTTTAACCAGGATATTTGAGAAGTAAAAAAGTTAAAAAGAAAGTTCTTAGTTTGGAAAGGTTCTCTTTCAGTTTGTAGGCGTGCCCCTTAACTTTAGGAATTAAGAACATTTTACAACATTGCTGATGTCATGCATTCACTCAAGTGGAGAAGTAAATGATATGCGTTACTGTACTATATACTTTGAGAGTGCAGTTCTGTTTTGGAGTGATTTTTGTTTTAGGTATTCAGTGATAACACCACATAGATGGGATGCTATGTAATATGACCAGAATATGTCTGTATATATAGTAGTAAGGTAAGTTTTTTATGGAAAACATTGAATAGCCTTTCTTAAAAATTCTTACAGTGCCCTGAGGTAGATTGCTCTTTTAGTGCACATGAGAAGATTGTCCAATTCCATTGGAGAAATGTAAGTTCTTTTTTTGTTTTGTTTGTTTGTTTGTCTTTTTATTTCATTGATTTATTATCTTCATAGCTCTCTATTTACATAGCCTACTAATAAGTAACATTCACAGAACACTGTACTTTGTAAGGCATTTCTACATCTACTATTCAATTTTATCCTTGTAAGCCACTGTGTAAAGTAAATAAATCTTGGCCCTATTTAACAGATTGGTGAAATGATTTGCCCAGGGTCTCAGAACTGACCCCTGCACTTGAATTTCATGATGGCAAATTCTGTTTTACTATACCATGCTGTTTCAAATTGTTTTGTGTATTCATTATTTCTCTAGCTAACTTTCTCAACTTTGGTTGGTAGGTAATTCATTTGGGTATTTAATATCAATCAAGTATTGGGTGACATTTACTTTGTAACCAAAATGATATTATGACTTTTTTCTTATCAGTAGTACTAATCTAAAGACAAGAGAAAAATTCTTTTTCCTTTAAAGGAAAAGTCATAATAAGGATAGATAAAACCTGCTTACTTAGTTTTAAAATTGTCTCTGCTAGTAAATTTACTTCTGGGTACACAGTCTCCATTATCCCCCATAATATTTGAGATTTAGTCAAAAGCATACAATACGCTTCATGATATTCAGCAGACATTTCCCCCTTAGACGCATGCTCCTGGTATGAAGAAAATCAAGTTAGACACTCCAGAGGAGATTGCAAGATGGAGGGAAGAAAGAAGAAAGTGAGTAAAGAGTTAAAAACTAGTGAAACAATTTTCTTTTACTGTGGCAAGGCTGAGTACTTGAAAATAATGACCGTTCTGGCCCTAAGAACAATTTGGAAAAGGAAATTTGGTCTTTTCTTATTTATTTATTTATTTAAATTTTTGAATTTTATTTTTATTTATTTATTTATTTATTTATTTTAAAATTTTTTGTTTATTTATTTTTTTATACAGCAAGTTCTTATTAGTCATCAATTTTATACACATCAGTGTATACATGTCAATCCCAATTGCCCAATTCATCACACCACCACCACTACCCCTCCGTGGCTTTCCCCCATGGTGTCTATACGTTTGTTCTCTACATCTGTGTCTCAACTTCTGCCCTGCAAACCGGTTCATCTGTACCACTTTTCTAGACACTTCTCTAGTGTCTATACGTTTGTTCTCTACGTCTGTGTCTCAACTTCTGCCCTGCAAACCGGTTCATCTGTACCACTTTTCTAGGTTCCACATACATGCGTTAACATACGGTATTTGTTTTGCTCTTTCTGACTGACTTCACTCTGTATGACAGTCTCTAGATCCATCCACGTCTCAACAAATGACCCAATTTCGTTCCTTTTTATGGCTTGAGTAATATTCCATTGTATATATGGGCCACATCTTCTTTATCCATTCGTCTGTCGATGGGCATTTAGGTTGCTTCCATGACCTGGCTATTGTAAATAGTGCTGCAGTGAACATTGGGGTGCATGTGTCTTTTTGAATTATGGTTTTCTCTAGGTATATGCCCAGTGGTGGGATTGCTGGATCATGTGGTAATTCTTAGTTTTTTAAGGAGCCTCCATACTGTTCTCCATAGTGGGTGTATCAATTTACATTCCCACCAACAGTGTAAGAGGGTTCCCTTTTCTCCACACCCTCTCCAGCATTTGTTGTTTGTAGATTTTCTGATGATGCCCATTCTAACTGGTGTGAGGTGATACCTCATTGTAGTTTTGATTTGCATTTCTCTAATAGTTAGTGATGTTGAGCAGCTTTTCATGTGCTTCTTGGCCATCTGTATGTCTTCTTTGGAGAAATGTCTATTTAGGTCTTCTCCCCATTTTTGGATTGGGTTGTTTGTTTTTTTAATATTGAGCTGCATGAGCTGTTTATATATTTTGGAGATTAATCCTTTGTCCATTGATTCGTTTGCAGATATTTTCTCCCATACTGAGGGTTGTCTTTTCGTCTTGTTTATGGTTTCCTTTGCTGTGCAAAAGCTTTTAAGTTTCATTAGGTCCCATTTGTTTATTTGTGTTTTTATTTCCATGACTCTAGGAGGTGGCTCAAAAAAATCTTGCTGTGATTTATGTCATAGAGTGTTCTGCCTATGTTTTCTTCTAAGAATTTTATAGTGACTGGCCTTACATTTAGGTCTTTAATCCATTTTGAGTTTATTTTTGTGTATGGTGTTAGGGAGTGTTCTAATTTCATTCTTTTACATGTAGCTGTCCAGTTTTCCCAGCACCACTTATTGAAGAGAGTGTCTTTTCTCCATTGTATATCCTTGCCTCCTTTGTCATAGATTAGTTGACCATAGGTGCGTGGGTTTACCTCTGGGCTTTCTATCTTGTTCTATGTTTCTGTTTTTGTGCCAGTACCATATTGTCTTGATTACTGTAGCTTTATAGTATAGTCTGAAGTCAGGGAGTCTGATTCCTCCAGCTCCATTTTTTTCCCTCAACACTGCTTTGGCTATTTGGGGTTTCTTGTGTCTCCATAGAAATTTTAAGATTTTTTGTTCTAGTTCTGTAAAAAATGCCATTGGTAATTTGATAGGGTTTGCATTGGATCTGTAGATTGCTTTGGGTAGTATAGTCATTTTCACAATATTGATTCTTCCAATCCAAGAACATGGTATATCTCTCCATCTGTTGGTATCATCTTTAATTTCTTTCATCAGTGTCTTATAGTTTTCTGCATACAGGTCTTTTGTCTCCCTACGTAGGTTTATTCCTAGCTATTTTATTCTTTTTGTTGCAGTGGTAAATGGGAGTGTTTCCTTAATTTCTCTTTCAGATTTTTCATCATTAGTGTATAGGAATGCAAGAGATTTCTCTGCATTAATTTTGTATCCTGCAGCTTTACCAGATTCATTGATTAGCTCTAGTAGTTTTCTGGTGGCATCTTTACGATTCTCTATGTATAGTATCATGTCATCTGCAAACAGTGACAGTTTTACTTCTTTTCCAATTTGTATTCCTTTTATTTCTTTTTCTTCTCTGATTGCCGTGGCTAGGACTTCCAAAACTATGTTGAATAATAGTGGTGAGAGTGCACATCCTTGTCTTGTTCCTGATCCTAGAGGAAATGCTTTCAGTTTTTCACCATTGAGAATGATGTTTGCTGTGGGTTTGTCATATATGGCCTTTATTATGTTGAGGTAGGTTCCCTCTATGCCCTCTTTCTGGAGAGTTTTTATCATAAATGGGTGTTGAATTTTGTCAAAAGCTTTTTCTGAATCTATTGAGATGATCATATGGTTTTTCTTCTTCAATTTGTTAATATGGTGTAACACATGGATTGATTTGCATATATTGAAGAATCCTTGCATCCCTGGGATAAATCGCACTTGATCATGGTGTATGATCCTTTTAATGTGTTGTTGGGTTCTGTTTGCTAGTATTTTGTTGAGGATTTTTGCATCTATATTCATCAGTGATATTGGTCTGTAATTTTCTTTTTTTGTAGTATCTTTGTCTGGTTTTGGTATCAGGGTGATGGTGGCCTCATAGAATGAGTTTAGGAGTGTTTCTTCCTCTGCTCTATTTTGGAAGAGTTTGAGAAGGATGGGGGATATCTCTTGTCTAAATGTCTGATAGAATTCACCTGTGAAGCCATCTGGTCCTGGACTTTTGTTTGTTGGAAGATTTTTAATCACAGTTTCAATTTCATTACTTGTGATTGGTCTGTTCATATTTTCTCTTTCTTCCTGGTTCAGTCTTGGAAGGTTAATACCTTTCTAAGAATTTGTCCATTTCTTCCAGGTTGTCCATTTTATTGGCATGGAGTTGCTTGTAGTAGTCTCTTAGGATGCTTTGTACTTCTGCAGTGTCTGTTGTAACTTCTCCTTTTTCATTTCTAATTTTATTGATTTGAGTCCTCTCTCTCTTTTTCTTGATGAGTCTGGCTAATGGTTTATCAATTTTGTTTATCTTCTCAAAGAACCAGCTTTTAGTTTTATTGATCTTTGCTGTTGTTTTCTTTGTTTCTATTTCATTTATTTCTGCTCTGATCTTTATGATTTCTTTCCTTCTGCTAACTTTGGGTTTTGTTTGTTCTTCTTTCTCTAGTTCCTTTAAGTGTAAGGTTAGATTGTTTATTTGAGATGTTTCTTGTTTCTTGAGGTAGGCTTGTATAGCTGTATACTTCCCTCTTTGAACTGCTTTTGCTGCATCCCATAGGTTTTGGATCGTCGTGTTTTCATTGTCATTTGTCTCTAGGTATTTTTTGATTTCCTCTTTGATTTCTTCAGTAATGTCTTGGTTATTTAGTAACGTATTGTTTAGCCTCCATGTGTTTGTCTTTTTTACGTTTTTTTCCCTGTAATTCCTTTCTAATCTCATAGCGTTGTGGTCAGAAAAGATGCTTGATATGATTTCAATTTTCTTAAATTTACTGAGGCTTGATTTGTGACCCAAGATGTGATCTATCCTGGAGAATGTTCCGTGCACACTTGAGAAGAAAGTGTAATCTGCTGTTTTTGGATGGAATGTCCTATATATATCAATTAAATCTATCTGGTCTATTGTGTCATTTAAAGCTTCTCTTTCCTTGTTTATTTTCATTTTGGATGATCTGTCCGTTGGTGTAAGTGAGGTGTTAAAGTCCCCCACTATTATTGTGTTACTGTTGATTTCCTCTTTTATAGCTGTTAGTAGTTGCCTTACGTATTGAGGTGCTCCTATGTTGGGTGCATATATATTTATAATTGTTATATCTTCTTCTTGGAATGATCCCTTGATCATTATGTAGTGTCCTTCCTTGTCTGTTGTAACATTCTTTATTTTAAAATCTATTTTATGTGGTATGAGTATTGCTACTCCAGCTTTCTTTTGATTTCCGTTTGCATGGAATATCTTTTTCCATCCCCTCACTTTCAGTCTGTATGTGTCCCTAGGTCTGAAGTGGGTCTCTTGTAGACAGCATATATATGGGTCTTGTTTTTGTATCCATTCAGCAATCCTGTGTCTTTTGGTTGGAGCATTTAATCCATTCACGCTTAAGGTAGTTATCGATATGTATGTTCCTATGACCATTTTCTTAATTGTTTTGGGTTTGTTTTTGTAGGTCCTTTTTCTTCTCTTGTATTTCCCACTTAGAGAAGTTCCTTTAGCATTTGTTGTAAAGCTGGTTTGGTGGTGCTGAATTCTCTTAGCTTTTGCTTGTCTGTAAAGCTTTTGATTTCTCCATCGAATCTGAATGAGATCCTTGCTAGGTAGAGTAATCTTGGTTGTAGGTTCTTCCCTTTTGTCACTTTTATCATGCCACTCCCTTCTGGCTTGTAGAGTTTCTGCTGAGAAGTCAGCTGTTAACCTTATGGGAGTTCCCTTGTATGTTATTTGTCATTTTTCCCTTGCTGCTTTCAATAATTTTTCTTTGTCTTTAATTTTTGATAATTTGATTACTATGTGTCTCGGTGTGTTTCTCCTTGTGTTTATCCTGTATGGGACTCTCTGCGCTTCCTGGACTTGGGTGGCTATTTCCTTTCCCATGTTAGGGAAGTTTTCGACTATAATCTCTTCAAATATTTTCTCGGGTCCTTTCTCTCTCTCTTCTCCTTCTGGGACCCCTATAGTTCGAATGTTGTTGCATTTAATTTTTTCCCAGAGGTCTCTTAGGCTGTCTTCATTTCTTTTCATTCTTTTTTCTTTATTCTGTTCCACAGCAGTGAATTCCATCATTCTGTCTTCCAGGTCACTTATCCATTCTTCTGCCTCAGTTATTCTTCTATTGAATCCTTCTAGTGTAGTTTTCATTTCAGTTATTGTATTGTTCATCTCTGTTTGTTTGTTCTTTAATTCTTCTAGGTCTTTGTTAAACATTTCTTGCATGTTCTCGATCTTTGCCTCCATTCTTTTTCCGAGGTCCTGGATCATCTTCACTATCATTATTCTGAATTCTTTTTCTGGAAGGTTGCCTATCTCCACTTCATTTAGTTGTTTTTCTGGGGTTTTATCTTGTTCCTTCATCTGGTACATAGCCCTCTGCCTTTTCATTTTGTTTATCTTTCTGTGAATGTGGTTTTCATTCCACAGGCTGCAGGATTGTAGTTCTTTTTGCTTCTGCTGTCTGCCCTCTGGTGGATGAGGCTATCTAAGAGGCTTGTGCAAGCTTCCTGATGTGAGGGACTGGTGGTGGGTAGAGCTGGCTGTTGCTCTGGTGGGCAGAGCTCAGTAGAACTTTAATCCGCTTGACTGCTGATTGTTGGAGCTGAGTTCCCTCCCTGTTAGTTGTTTGGACTGAGGCAACCCAGCACTGGAGCCTACCTGGGCTCTTTGGTGGGGCTAATGGTGGACTCTGGGAGGGCTCACGCCAAGGAGTACTTCCCAGAACTTCTGCTGCCAGTGTCCTTGTCCCCACGGTGAGCCACAGCCACCCCTCCGCCTCTGCAGGAGACCCTCCAACACTAGCAGGTAGGTCTGGTTCAGTCTCCCCAGGGGTCACTGCTCCTTCCCCTGGGTCCCGATGCGCACACTCCTTTGTGTGTGCCCTCCAAGAGTGGAGTCTCTGTTTCCCCCAGTCCTGTCAAAGTCCTGCTATCAAATCCCACTAGCCTTCAAAGTCTGATTCTCTAGGAAGTTCTCCTGTTGCCGGGCCCCCAGGTTGGGAAGCCTGACGTGGGGCTCAGAACCTTCACTCCAGTGGGTGGACTTCTGTGGTATAAGTGTTCTCCAGTCTGTGAGTCACCCACCCAGCAGTTATGGGATTTGATTTTACTGTGATTGCACCCCTCCTACCATCTCATTGTGGCTTCTCCTTTGTCTTTGGATGTGGGGTATCTTTTTTGGTGAGTTCCAGTGTCCTCCTGTCGATGATTGTCCAGCAGCTAGTTGTGATTCTGGTGTTCTCGCAAGAGGGAGTGAGAGCACGTCCTTCTACTCCACCATGTTGGTTCAGGCCCACCCATGGAAATTTGGTGTTTTATAATGTTGCAGATATTCAATGGAAAATGACCAGTCCTAATTTTGTCGTTCTTCAGAACTGGTATATAGTGACTTAGGGAGTATCATTACTTGACGTATGATAAACGCACAGCTTTTATTATTGCAGTTTTGATTCATTGCATTCCCTTATAATGTTGGTACTAGGGAATAGGACTGTCAGCTATATTATATGAGGCTATTTGAATGTAGCTTTTGGTAGACCGAATAGGAACTCTTCATAAATAACTGATGTCATAGTGGGACGTTGCTCTTTGAGGGGAGCCACTACATGCCCCCTCTGTTAAATGTTCCAATACTGAGGCAGTGATGGGTGGGTGCTATTTAAAAAAAAATGTATAATGCTTTGCTATGTTTATTGTTTTGATTACTTTAAAAAAGTTGTTGAATGATTGGAATGTGCTAGGCAGAGGGAATACAGCAGTGACAAGATACACACGTGCCTGCCCTTATCCATAAAAAGACGAGAAATGTTTTCCTGTAATTAAAGTCTAAGAAATTTGAGCCTTACCATGTGACTTGTAGCTTTATACTTATTAGGGAAGAAAGCTTAATAGATGTCTAGCTAGAATCTACCAATGAAAAATCCCATGAGGATGCTCTTGTCTCAGGATAGGACCGGTTACCTCATCCTGAAACAGAAGACCAAGTCAGAGCTATTAGGATGGTCAGCAGCACTTTTAAGTCAATAGCTGTTTTTCTGGAATTAAAAAATGAGAAGAGCCTCAGATAGGAAGCGTTACCTTCAAAGGTCAAGAAAGATGCTTAAAAACTTTTAACCAGCAGGTTAAAGTTGTACTTCGTTCAACTTAAAGTTTTCAGCTTAAAGCCCCTGTATGTGTGTATATGAAGAACTGTGTGAAATGTTGCACTGTTATGTGAGAGAGTTAGTTACTGCCCTTTAAAGCTTGAAAGGTAATTCTGAGGAAAACCAGCATAAAGATAAAGATTTAGAACCAACCGAGAACAAATAGAATTCAGTAAATGTGTATGTAACTATCCATTGTTAATACTCTGTAAAGAGTTGGATGAGGTTGAAGGACAATCAGAGGAATTTAATTCTTAAGCAAGTAAACCTGGGTCCAGCCAGTCAGCAGTCAACATGGACTCAATGGATTTAATAGAATTTTAAGAGCATCCTTGGCTAACAAATGTAAGAATCTAGGGTAAGAATCTAGGCCACCAGGAGTAGGGTATACTAGAATGCCTTTTCCTCTTTATCTCCTGGCAGAATCTTATTTATCTTGTAAGACCTGTGTTTTTGTTTTTGTTTTTTTAACATGTATTTATTTATTTATTTATTTTGGCTGCGCTGGATCTTAGTCGCGGCATACAGACTTCTTCTTAGTTGCCGCACACATGCAGGATCTAGTTCCCCGACCAGGGATTGAACCCAGGCCCCCAGCATTGGGAGTGCACAATCTTACCCACTGGGCCACCAGGGAAGTCCCAAGACCTCTCTTAAGTGTCACCTGATTTGTCAATTCTCTTCTTCTTCTTCATTTCCTCTATCTCAATGCTGCCAGAGTGCTAGTCTGTAACAAGATAAGGAACTTGTACCAGAATATAAATCTATACCTTACTTCCTTCATTGAGAAAGTCTTGGTAAGAAGAAAATGTTCAGCTGAACTAAATATATTTTGCTTAGGGACATAGCTGATTTATACCCTGACGTAAGTGTGTGGATTGGCTGCCAGCCCACGGACCAACCTCCCCTAAAGCATTATTCACTACTTCCTGTGTGAATACATAGCTTATTAATAGAAACACAATAGCGTTTGTTGCGTTATATTATAGGTGGCCCTAGTCTTAGACATTTTTGATTCTGCTGCACTTTGCATAGTACCTGGGATTTAGTATTTGGAGAATAAATATTTGTGGACTGAATTACTGTTAAATGGTGCAGTATGGGAAGAACCAGTCTTGGCATTGATAAAGAGCCTTAGCCAATTGCATGGTCAAACTTAGAAGTCAAAGGAGTTGGGACCATGAAGTGATTTGACTTAGTGAAGAATTCGAAGAAGTTCATATAAAGCTCCTTGCCTCCTCTAGGTGGCTTCTTTACAGGTACAGTTTTTTTCTTTTCATGATTCCACTTCACTCTGGGTTTTTGTTTTGTTTGTTTTTTATCTGTTGGGTGTATCTTTTTCTTACTGTTTTGCACAGAGGAATAATCAAAGAAGAAGAGTTAGCTCCACTTCCTGATAGTTAGTTTTTAAAGAGCTGGTGATGACAGTATTGAAGATTATTTCCTGCTAGATGGATTGGAAGTTGCCTACCTGCAAAGGTTTTTCCCTGGTACTTTGCCCTGACTTTGGTTAGTTGGAAGTTGTTGCAGCTCAGTGGTGCCAGCCCCTGCTGTATATGTTTAATTCTTCTGAGAAGAATGATGGTGGCTGCTCGTCAGCAATGATTATAAAGCAACTGAGAAGTTAACTAAGTAAGCTGTTTAATCTCTCAAGTTTTGAGTTCACTTAAGGCAATAGAGAAGTTCTGAAATGAGTTCCTGATTAACCAACTTTGGTTCTTTTATATCTAACGAGTGTTTAAATTAAGTCATTATATAAACTGGGAAAATTGGACCCACTATTAAATTAATGGTAGCCAGCTTCAGTGATTCTGTTCTACTATGTCTCTAACTGTTTTACTCTCCCACAATCCTCCACTCTACCCTCCTCAGCATATAAGAGGAAGGACCTCATCTAGTCTGGAGGAGTGGGGTGTTCCTTGACAAAGGGCAGTTGAGCTGAACTTAGACCTAATTAGGAAGAAATAAGGGAAGGCAGGGGCTAGTGCACAGACAGATTGGCATGAGTATAGGAACTTGAATATAGGTAAGAGATGATAGAAGCTTTTGAAAGATGGCAGTTGTGGGGACAGAGAGAACTCGGTGGATATAGAACATAAAAATGGGCACTGTTTGGTAATTGGACAGTTGTGAGGTTGAGGAGGAAAGAGGTTTTGAGGAGATGTCCAGGTTCCTCTGTGAAAGCACCTTTGTGAAAGGTGGTGCCTGTTACTCAGACAGGGAACCCTGGAAGAGAATCAGGTTTGGAGGTGTTGATTTAGGACATCGTTGAGTATGAGGAGATTCTGAGAGAACTATTTGAAGATGTTGTGTAAGCACTGGGACTCAGACCAGACTGGCTGGAGATAGATATTTTAAAATCATGAAACCATGAATGCAGAAGATACTCCCCACAGAGAGAGGGTAGAGTGGAAAGGGAAGATAGCCTAAAAGGGAGTTAAAACCAACAAGCCTGCTGAGCAAGAGCCAGAGAAGTAGAAGAAAACTCAGAATATGACCTGTCGTGGAAGCCAGTAGAGGGGAGGATTTCAAGAAGGAAGATGTGATTATCAGTGCAGATTGCTGTGGAAAGGTCAAATAAAACAAGAACAAAAAGTGACTGATTTTGTGACCTGTAGGGCCCCCTTGACGTGGATTCCAGATGATTGCTCCTTGGTCCTTCTTCTTGGAGTTTCCTGCCATCTTTCTCCACAGCTCTCTGCAGCTCTGACAGCCTCCCCCATGATTTTTTTTATTTTTTAATATTTATTTATTTATTTGGCTGCGTTGGGTCTTAGTTATGCGGCAGCAGGATATTCGTTGTGGCATATGGGATCTTCTGTTGCGGAGCGCAGGCTCTTTGTTGCTGCATGCGGGCTTCTCTCTAGTTGTGGTGCATGGGCTTTAGAGTGCACAGGCTCAGTAGTTGGAGCACGTGGGCTCTCTAGTTGTGGCGTGTGGGCTCTAAAGTGCACAGGCTCAGTAGTTGCGGCGTGCAGGCTTAGTTGCCCCGCAGCATGTGGGATCTTAGTTCCCTGACCAGGGATCGAACCCACATCCCCTGCATTGGAAGGTGGACTCTTAACCCCTGGACCACCAGGGAAGTCCCTCCCCCGTGATTCTTAACAAGACGGATTGCAGTTGCCTTTGCCACCCTGCCCTTGGCATATATATAGATGGTCCAACAGAAGTGTGTATCCTTTGAATTCTGCTGACTTTTTGAGACTCACAGCTTACAATAAAGAGTTTCATCTGGCACCTTTTTACCTTCCGATTTCCAGTGTCCTTTACCTCCATGCAGTTTCTGCCACTTACTTTCATGGCCACCCTGTGGATCTTATCTTCTGGACTTTCTGCCCCAGAAATTTTGAAGTTGGGCTTACTCCTCTTTGGTCATAACTTTCATTCCATCCAACTGTCTCACTGTCACCTGTACCTGGTCCCGGACTAGTTGAGGCCTCCCACCTCTTATGCCCTTTACCTTCTTTTTCTCTCATTCCCCTTCCGTCTTTGCTTCTCTGCCAAGTTTAAGTCACTTCCACCACTCTCAGCAGCTCAGCTCCCTCATCCCATTGCCCTTCGTTACACCCACCTGGCAAAATCTCAGCTCTGGCTCAGTTGCTAAGTGTTGTTCAAGAAAACCACACAGTTGAAGTACACTCTGCAGGGGAACGCTCAGCAGTGTTGATCACACTTAAGGAATTGACTTTGACCAATGAGGTTAGGCTATTCTGTTTGTGTTTGTTTTTTTTCATGCAAAATGAAAATGAGATGCTAGTATGCATGTATTTCTTAGTTACATAGGTGACTATGTAGAATAAAATTTAAAAATAAATTTGTTAAACTGATTTTATTTTAGCCAGCTAAAATGCCAGTGAAAACAGCACCTTAGAACTGACAGTCAGGGTACTGTAATGTGGGCTTAACACATCTTTCCTGATTAATCCCACATTACTTGCTTATAGGAGTTCTTTGTTCCAGCCAGACTTGGTTTTTTTCTTTTTCATATCCCAAACAAGTTTTTTGAAATTTTATCCTCAGTTTTGATCATGCTGCTTCCAGAAAATCCTCCCTTCTCCATCCTTGAAGTTCTGCTCACTGCTTTAGTCCAACTGAAATCCTGCCAGACTGAAATTTTGGGAGTATTTTTCCTTATCTGCCTAGAGGGATATCTTGTCCCTCTTTGAATGTGGTATCCCCTCTGCCTCCTTAGTGTAGTTGCCCCTCATTATGGTCCTATTGATGAACTGTTTTGCTTATGTGTCTTTTTAAAAAAAATAAATTACAAGCTTTAGAAATGTAAGAACCATGGTTTGTGTGACTGTTTATATCCCATGGGGCCATAGGTAGAAGGGATGCTTATAAATGTTGATATATGTAAATGGGGCTTGAAAATATTTTTATTATGGGTGTAATTCTATTTTGGTATATACAAGTAAGTGGTTGGAGAAATCTTGCTGAGATTCATATTTTTAATTTATGTTTTAAACTATACCTTTGTCATTGTTAAAGAAATTGGGCAATGTTGATCTGATTAATAACTGTAGTTGGAGTTCAGTAATATAACTAATGGTACTTAAATTGCTGTGGTTTTGAACAATAAATTCTCACCACATAGAACAGATCATCACCAAGACAAACCAAATTGATCTGTATTTGAATGTATTACTTTCTACAGTAGCTTTCCCCATTTGAACGTGAACTCTGCCAGCTTGTGGTTTTGTGCAACAAGTGCTTTAAAGGAAAAAATTCCACTGGCTAGAGAAACTTAAGGAATATTAACATTTGAAGATGCAAACTAGCTTAGGTAGTATGTGTTTCTATAAAGTCCCTGGTAGAAGACTAGTTTGGTTTTGTAATGTAATCGAGAAATCTCAGCCACCTTTGAATTTATGTTGATGTACAATATAGCTTTGAATAACTTCCTGACAAGAGTTTAGCTTGAAATTAGAGGTAAACATTCAGTATTTGAAAAGGCAAAGATTGTTTTATATATGGCCAAGGTTACTGAAAAGAGATAGGAGTAGACTCTTGCCTTTAAGACCCTCACTGTAATGGGAGACGTAGGAAGAATATCCATAGGTGGCCATGAGAGCACAGGCAACTGAAGCGTTAATTTTTGCTGTGTGGGGATAACAGTGTCTGGTCAAGGGGTAGCTGGCGTCTTTGGAAGGCAGGGCAATCAGTTCGTTTTGCAAGACTTCTTGTGAGAGGGGTCGTGCCACCCCTCCCCCCCCAATTTATTTGAAGGTGAAGTTTATTCTTTTTTAATGCATAGTTCTGACAAACATCCATAGTTGTGTTTAATTAAGAACTTTAAGCCTTTCCCCTAATAACCTGCAAAAAAAGAAATCCTAGCCAAAAAAACCCGTAGTGATTCTTTCTTAATTCCTGTCCTGTCGGGTACAAATGCTGTATGATTTGGCATTAGGAAAAACGAGTGGTAGAGGTTCGTTTTCCAAAGCTCTATTTTAGAGACATTGAAACATATTTCACGGCAGATTGGGAGTCCACTAGGTGGAGTAGTTGTGTTATTTATTTTAATACTGCGGTTACCATGGCTCTGAGGAAACACTTTACAGCTGTGTCCCCAGTTCTTTCAGAATTCCAGCAGAGGGGCTGTGCTCCTAAAGAATGCTACATCTTTTTGAAGTTTGGAAAGACTTTTAAATAAAAATGCAGTAGTGTTGAAGTAGCCGTGATTCAGGGAGAATAAAGAGGGATTGTGTTTTTCTACAGAAGAGGCTTAAGGGAAAAGCCAAGGAGTGGGTGGTGATTTGAGGCTAAGGAAAGAGAAAGGTAACCAGAATGAGATGTGCTAAGATAATGGTTGGTTCCGTGTTGCCAATTTATTGACTCTGGGGCTTAAGGATTGTCACTGGAGGCTTAAGGCTCAGGCAAGGGGAAGACAAAGAGGGGGCAAGAAATGAAAGAGGGAGAAGAGAGCAAGATAAAGAGCATACGGTTTCAGGGCCAGTTCCTTTTGGGGTGTTGGGAAAAGATGGAAGTAGGGAGAAAAGTGATTTTAGCAGATAAAAATAGAGAAACCAACTGTGAAAATACCACTTGTCACAGTCTTTATAGCTTTATAACATCCATTCTCTACCAGGAGGTATTGGACTAAATTTTATTGGTATGTATTGTGCAATGTAAGACAATTTGTGATTTTTTTCAACAGTTTTCTCTGGATTTGCGTACTTTAGAAACCTGAACTGTGTCCTTTATCAAAGATCCAGACTTTTCCTGATTCTTGTATCTCACTAGTATGTTGCTGGAAGGGGCTTCTGATTATTGTTGTATGTATAACTAGGTCTTGTGTTTCTGGTTTCCCATTTGGGGGGATAATTTGCTCTCTGGTACCCTTGTTTTCCCTAGTTTTTAGTCTCTAGGTTCTATGTAAATAAGAATGGTATAACTTTTGCAAGAAAATTTTATTAATTTAAGCACTGAAAAATAGAATCTTATAACTTTGGAAGGGATATAAAGATCCCCTACCTTTAGGAAAGTGATACTTTAGTCAGCCAGAAAGAAAAAGTGAGCTGTTTTAAAAGACTTCCACCAAAGGAGTTTCCACAACATTCTTGATGTCTCATTTAAGGAATTCTTTCTTATATCTCACCTAAAATCCACTTGCTGTAACAAACTGTTTATATTCCTTATCATTGAGAAGCATTTACATAGCTCATTGCTTATACATGAAACACTGTAGGACCAACCAAGTCTTTATGTTTAGCATATGGCCCAACATGTTAAGGGTTGGTCTGTAACACTCAGAAGAAAAATGTTAAAGAAACACATTTTGTGTTTCTTTAACATTTTTAAGAATAAGTAAGAATAAGTGAATTTCAGAGGTGTGAAGAGTGTTGATTAGCTGTGAGTTACACGTCTAGACACTGTGGTGCCTGTGAAAGTCATCACCTTTTCCTCATCATTTCTTCTTCTGTGTAGTTTGTCTTCAGATTGAGAACAGCTGGCTGCCATCTTCTCTGTAAGACCATTTTTTGTCACTTCTCTTCCTCTTTTAAAGGCTGCAAATAGTTCCACTTCCTTTCATCTTTCTTCAGAGGTTTTCTTTTTTCATCCTGTTAATCAGCTTTGAGTCTCTTTTGAATCCCCTCCAAGTTTTATTTTTCCTTAACATTCCTTTTCAGTTTAGAAGTACAAAACTGGATGGCAGTGCCCTGAGAGTTTCTGATCACCTTTGAGTGTCATGAGGGGATGATTTCACACTTGTACCTGTGCCAGAGTCCATTTCATATCACCTTAGATTATGTTTGCTTTCCAAAACTGTACTCGTGTGGTGCTGACTGCCTGTCAGATTTTTATCTCCTGTGACCTTGATCTTTTCCTCTTATGTTTATTTATAACTTGCACATTAATCATCTTTTATTTGTAGAGTTTATTTTTCTTGGCTGGATAGATTTCATTGCACTGTCCTCACTGAAATTCATTGCCTTCTTTTTCTGCTTACTTCACCACTTACTCAATGTCATTTCTATTCTTATCTTCCAATGTGCCCAGCCCATGGGCTTCTATTGTCTGTGCTATCCCAGTCCGTGATGCAGATGTTAAAAAAAGAAGGGGGTAGAGACAGTGTCCTCGAAATGATGGCAGAATGTGATGTGTTGATGTTTCTCGAAATTTACTCTAATGAGCAGCCAGGCTGAGTGGTAGAGGGCTGTCTGTGTTCCCCTCCTTTCGTGCTTTTTATGCTCCTCGGATCTGTTCCTCTCACCACCAAAGTTTGGTGCCTCCATCACCACACAGCTGTGCTAAGGAACAAAGAAAGCTTTGTCAGAGCAATTCATCTTGCACGCTGCTGTCAGATTTAATTTTTTTCACTGCCTTGTTCATATCTTTCCCTGTTCATAACTTTCAGTGGCTCCCTAACACCACTGAATTAAAAATAAGCTTTCTCGTCTGGCATTCGAGGCACATTTTGGCCCCAGCCTCCCTTTCTGGTCTGATTGCCTGTAACTATTTCTTTAAGAATGAACCACTTGCCATTCTCTCACACTTTCTGAGGCTTTGGTTTGTCTGCATTGTTTGCTTAGAACACTCTGACCAAAAAAAAAAAAAAAAAAAAAGGGTCCCTGGCAGTCCAGTGGTTAAAAACTCTGTGCTTCCACTGCATGGGGCATGGGTTCGATCCCTGGTTGATCCCACAGACCATGTGGCGCGGCCAAAAAAAAAAAAAAAGCACATGCTGATGCTTTTCCATCAGATTTTTGTCTGTTAACACCATTTAAGACCAGTGTCTTTCATGTTCCTTTCGTTGTGGATTTCTCCATCTAGATATGATCTTTCTTTTCCACCCTCCCTTATACTCCTTAGGGTGCTTATTATATTTTGTCTTTTGTTTTAACTAGTCTTTAGAAATAACCATGCTTTTCTTAACCTTCCTGGTAGACTGTAGCTTTTTTTTTAAGAACTGCCTCTTCCTCATCTTGCTAACTTTGGATATACCTCCCTCCTAGTATGTATTTGCATAAGTAGATGCATAAGAAAATACATTTTTTCTTATAGTATTTATGGCTATGTGCCAAATAAATGAACTATATATCAGTTTCAGCACATTATATGATATATTTGATTTAAATTCTATTGTAAGCTCCTTACTTGGTAACAGACTGGTAGCAGAGTTTGGACTGGCAGCTGGTTTACACTTTGAGTAGCATTGTTAGAGTCTACTTTTTCACCCTTAAAAAAATTCTAGAAGGAATTAAAAGTTTATATCAATTTACTGTATTAGTCATTAAACAAAAATTGTTAAATGCAGGAATTGCTTGATTGCATAATTAAAATTTACTCTAAAAGCCCTTTTATAATGGACTTTTATTGTTCTCTAGAAATTACCCAACTCTGGCTAATATCGAAAGGAAGAAAAAGTTAAAAATTGAAAAGGAAAAGCGAGGAGCAGTGTTGACAACGACACAGTATGGGTAAGTTCCTTAAAATTGCTTGTACCCTCAATGCTTATTTTAAATGAATGTATGTACTTATAAATAATAAAAAAGAGCATACACCCAAATCCTAAAACCTCTACACTTTCAATTCTGAAATCTGTGCTTTTGTAACTTTTTTACTTAAAAATTTTAAAATTATATTTTAAAATAAGTAGTACCCTATATTTATGTGGTTTTCAAAACGATTTACAGTAACAAGTCTTTTCTGTCTTTGTCTCCTAGCTAAACAGTTCTCCTTCCCAGAGACAACCCATTTTATCTTTCTAGAGATATTTCATCTTTATACAGCACATAGATAATAGTCTTTTTTTTCCTTTTTTGATACTATTGTACATCTTGCTTTTTTTAGCCAAATAATATACTTGGAGATTGTCCTATATTGACATATAAACAAGACTCCTCATTCTCTGAGGGTGTGTAAGAAGCATAAGAATATCCCACAGGGTCTTTTTTTTAAAAAAAAAAAACAATTCTCTATTGACAGACCTTTAAGTTTTCACCAATCTTTTACTAATAAAAAGTTGCCATTATTGCCCTGTACATACATTTTACACATGTGCAGATATTTCTGAGCATGGATTCCTAGAAGTGGTTTTGCTGAGTCAAAAGACATGTGTATTTATAATATTGATAGCTAACTGCCAAATTCCTATCATAGAAGCTATTGTAGTTTACTCTCCCACCAGCAGTATATGAGACATCCCATTTTCCCCAATGCCTCACATTCATAGAATTTTTTCCATTTTGTTTTGTATTGAAGTGTACAACCGAATGAATTTATATACATTCACATACCTACATACTCATGTAACTTCCACACATTAATAATATATAGAACGTCTTTACCTCACAAAGCTTTCTCTCTTAGGCCCTCCTTAGTTCCATGGCTCCCCACAAAGGTAACCTCTTTTCTGATTTCTATCATCATAAATGTATTTTACCTGTTCTTAGAACCTTGTGTAAGTGGAAACATATAGTACTGATGTCTTCTTTAGTGTATAGTTTCTGTGGCTCAAAATTATCTTGTGAGATTCATCCGTATTGTTGTGTATAGCTGTAATCCATTCTTATTGCTATATAGAACTTAAGTGTGAGAATATATATTCATTCTACTATTGGTCATTTGGGTTGTTTCCAATTTGGGCTATTATGAATAAAGCTGCTATGAACATTCTTTTAAGTGTCTTTTGTGGACATAAGTACTTGTTTCTTGTTTACATTGGATACACACACACACACACACACACACACACACACTAGGTCATACTAGATATTTAGTTATAATAGATACAGTCAAACAGTTTTCCAAAACACTTGTACTGATTTATACTCCTTCTGACTCTGCATCTAATTGCTGTGTGTCCTGGTCAATGTATACTATTGTTATACCTTTTCCTCATGTTATACCATTTCCCTCATGACTAACGATGTTGGACATCTTTTTATATGCTTATCCGTCATGTCGATATTCTCTTGTGAAGTGCCAGCTCAAGTCTTTGACCACTTTTTTTTTTAAAGGGTTTTTAAAAAATTATGTGTAACATAGACAAAATTATTTAAGTCAATAAATTTTTAAGGAATTTCATGTATTCTGATTCGTTCCACTGCCAATCACCTTAGTTCCTCCAAAGTCATAATCTTCAAGATAAAATAGCCCTTCAAAAAGAAGTTGTCATGTTAGCCCACAATTCTTTTAGTTGGGCTTCTTTGATCTCCAGTGGAATATGGACACACTTCAAAATTCCACACCTGTAATCTTTGGGATCCAGTTTCCTCAAGCGATTTACTTTAGGACCGTGTTTAGGGTCAGGAGATGGATCTGCTTGGTTCTGAATTTGACATCCTCTAAAAATGTGTTAGGTTCAAATTATATTCACTCCTAAGCCATCACACCCTAGAACAGTACAGATCATTGGGATCTGCCAGTACCTTTTTAAAATCCAGACACTGTGTTCAAGATAAAAGCCTAAAAAAAGAAGCCATCTTTGTTTCATGTCAACATTAAAATTAGAGTAGTAAATCAATACAGCTGATAATTTAAAAGCTTAAGATATGAGGGAAATTATCAGCTCTATAGTCCTGGAAGCAATCTTTATGTTTATCAATACACCCCCATCACTTGATTCTCTTTTAGGTATCATGTTCCTTCTTACCTGTATCAAAACTCATACTGAACAATGAGTTCTGGGTTGCAAAAGAGGATTTATTTTTGCCCCTGTCTAGAAGTCTTTGTCCACAAATTAAACAAAAACAAACACAAATGCTATTGACCACTTTTTAATTAGGTTGCTTTTCTTGATTAGTAGGAGTTATTTACTTAGATACAAATCCTTTTTTGCATAGAGTATAGGTAGTGCAGATATATATAGTCTTACAATTTGTGGCTTGCCTTTTTACCCTTAATAGGTGTCTTTTTTTTTTTTTTCTCCATATGATAGTCTTAACTGCTCAGATATCTGGGGTCAGCTGGGGGTTATCTGGTGATTTTGACAAGGCTTAGTCACAGCTGGGGGTTGGTTAGCTGATGGTTGGGATGCCTATATAGTTACTATTCGTGGCACTCTTCGTTCTTTAGCGTAGATCCATCTTTCCATCTGATACCATTTTCCTTTTGCCTAAAAGACTTCCTATAACATTTCTTATAGTGAGGGTCTGCTGGAGATGACTTCTTTCAGCTTTGTGTGTCTGAAAAGATCTTTATTTTACCTTCCTATTGGAAAGATTTTTGCTAGATACATAATTCTAGCTTAACAGTTTTCTAAAAATTTTATAGTACTTTAAAGATGTTGCCCCATTGTTTTCTTATTTGCATTGTTTCTAAGAGAAATCTGCTGTCATCATTTTGTTCCTCTATATAAAATACCTTTTATCTCTGACTGCTTTTAAGATTTTCTCTTTTTCACTAGCTTTGAGCAATTTGATTATTATGTGCCTTGGTATTATTTTCTTACTTTGTTTTATTGTCCATTGATAGTATATGTAATGAACCTTTTTTTTAAAATGGTCTTTGTTTTCCTATGCATAGTTTACATAAGCATGTGCTCACATAAGTATTTGTTTTCCTCCTAAGAGTAGTAATTGCTGTGGTTTGAGAGGGTGCTTGATCTGAGCTAGCTGTGAAATTGTGCTTGGTCTATGATCTTTAAGTTTATCCTCCTGTAATGTGAAGAGAATAATACCTGTCTAATCTATTTCAAGGAGTTACCATGAAGTTTAAACAAGAAACGAGGTAGCATATTTGTAAAAGCATCAGAAACTTTAAGACTACTTACAATTAACAAGATAAGAGTTAATGCACTTTGTAAAGTCTAAGGAACATTTTATCTTAATGTATAATAGGAATGAAAGAATGCTGCCAATTAAATTCACTTGCTGTTGATTGTACAACATAGCCCAGTTTCAGAGGGATTACATTATGGGAGGAAATGTGCAATTTAGAATTGATAAAGTATGGTATATTGTGGTATGTTATCCTTTTAAAGTTCTACTTTGGAAGCCATTGAATTTATTTTTTTCTGGTCTCTTTAATGTACTAGGTGACAGGTGACTTATTTGACGGCTAAGTTTCTTTTGCATTCAGTAATCTTTTTCAAATTTTTCTTGAAAGGTCAGTGCCTTTTATATTAAGAATTGCATTTTTTCTTACTCCAGCAAGATGAAGGGGATGGCCAGACATTCACAGATGGCAAAAATCAGAAGTCCTGGCAAACGTCACAAATGGAAAAATGGTCGTGCTGGACAGAGAGCAGCCATTGGGTCAGGCAATCCCTTGTGTGATTCAAAGCCTGAAAGTACACCCGAGGCAAATTCAGACCCTTTGGGTGTTTTGGTAAACACCGATTCCGGTAAGCTAAATAAGAAAACACCGTGTTTTTAAGAGTATAGCCAATGATGCAGAAATTGATTCTTCACATCCTTGTTTGGGGAGAGTTTAATGGCAAAAATGTAAAAAGGTAGAATGATGCTTTTGTTCTTAATAGGAGTGTTTTGTCAAAAACCTTGTTTAAAGAAATTTTTTCTGAATCTTGGGAATGAATGCATGAGGCGGGCAGAATGTGGGAAAAAGATTATATTTATTGGATAATTTCCTTAGTATCATATAATCTTGGAAATTTTCTTAAGATTATTTTGAATGTATAGATGTTGTGGATTCAGATTTGCACCATTATGTGAATTTTCCCACCTAGAAAGCAGGAATTCCAATGAAAGCCAGTATTTATGCTGCTCAGCATGAACATGGTCTCTTTGGGTAAATAATATTAATTCCATATATTTAAATAATACTGTTCTTCCTCAGAGCATAGAATATATTTATGTGTGTTTATTGTTTTTTCTTAAATTCCTTCTAGAATTTAAGAGATAAGTTTACTCTTGCTTATAAGTTGAGAAATTAAAGGACCAAAATGTTGCTGTCACAGGAAGATACCGCTAAGGCTTCATTTCTCTTCTGAAAAATAAAAATGTTTATGTAAATATTTTACCACCTTTCCTTCCAATAACGATGTGAGGCTTTATCCAGTTGCTAGTGATTCTTCTTTTGCAAAGGGGTGTTATTGATGTTACATTGCAGGTTTGCTAGCAGGCTCTGCTCAGCTTGGGGGAAAGCAGCTTCTACGACAATCACAGATTATGTTATAAATTTATTTATTTATTTTTGGCTGTGTTGAGTCTTCGTTGCTGCACGCAGGCTTTCTCTAGTTGCAGCGAGCAGGGGCTACTCTTCGTTGCGGTGTGCGGGCTTCTCATTATGGTGGCTTCTCTTTGTTGCAGAGCACGGGCTCTAGGCACGCGGGCTTCAGTAGTTGTGGCTCACGGGCTCTAGAGCTCAGGCTCAGTAGCTGTGGCGCACGGGCTTAGTTGCTCCGCCACATGTGGAATCTTCCCAGACGAGGGATCGAACTCATGTCCCCTGCACTGGCAGGCGATTCTTAACCACTGCGCCACCAGGGAAGCCCCGTGGCAGATGACTGAATTTATGGATGGGAAGAAACAGGGGGATAACTACTGCATTGACTAAATCAGGATGGAAAAGATCTTGGCATAAGGGAATGTTGGGCTAAGAGTGACAAGATACAATTTAGTAGGAATAATAATAATAAATTATTTTAACACCAACTAACACTTACTGAGTAAGGTATGGGGTTGGCCAAAAAGTTCGTTTGGGTTTTTCCATAACATCTTACAGAAAAACCTAAACGAACTTTTTGGCCAACCCAATACTTACTGTGCTCTAAATGCTTTGTATATATTAGCTCTTTTCCTCATGACAACGTTTTACTTATGTACAGATGCTACTTCCGTTTTCGAACCAGGGAACTTAGAGTGCGTAATTTACCTTAGTCATGCTGCTAGTTAATGGCAGAGCCAGAATGAGAACTTAGGTGTCTAACTCCTCGTATACTATACTACACGTGAAGTCTGCATTTGGCCAAAAAAATATTGTAGGAGTCTAGGATAGTTGAGATGTGGGAGAGAGTTTTAAAAAGGCATCTTCTTATCCTTGCTGCTAGCAAGGCAAAGACAGAAGACATTTTGGGCCAGGGCTGAATTTACTCTTGGGCACTGATTTTTTTTCCTTCAAAAAATGTTGGCTAGAGCCCACATACTTCTTCAAACTTACAGTTTGTGACCTTGATGATGAAATACAATCTGTACCTAAAACTTCCATGTCATTAAAATACTTGAAACACAAATGTGAAGACTACTGTTATAAACAGTGTTACTAATTTGAAAATTACATAATTCTTCCCTTTATGCAGTTTTCTAAATGAACATTTGAAGGATTCTGTAATGCTGAATACTCTGTTTTTGCATTGTTAGCTTTGGTTGGGTAATTCTGTTTTCTCATTTTTAAAGAAGTGTTTCAGTGTGTCAGTCTGGTGAAACACTAACAAAAAGATGAGTATATCTTGCCTCTATTTGTATCTAGATCTTCAAGAGACACCTTAGACCTGAGAAACAATAGTTAAATGCCTTTCATCCTCATGGTAGAAAGCATTCAGTCAGATCTAGGAGCAGTTGAATGAGAGATGGCAAGTAATTTTGTTTTGGCTTATTGTTGAAACTCTTACCTATTCTGAAGGTCAGAGATGAAAATGTAAGTCTTGAATATAAAAATCCTAAAAGTAAGCTGTAAATTCATAATATTGTTCTTTGAGGAAATCAAAATACCAACAATCAAATTACGGTAGCTTAATTTTGTAGGAAAGATTCCATTTAAATTTATGTTATTCTTTACCTGGGATTTCTTCTGGACTTTCACATTTTCCAAATCAATGTTTCAGAGTGTTGGTTTTTCAACTTTCCACTCCAGGTATAGCTACAGAAAACCGTATGTACCATTTTTTCACATGCCTGGATATTCTCAGCTTCTCGACTTTCCAATTTATCAGTTTTACCTTGTTTGGAGGCAGCTTCCTTCACATGGGCCAGAGCCGGCCAACCTTCATTAAGATCTAGTTGTGCTTGTTATTCAAGTTGTCGGTGGCAGGGCAGCGTTGTGACAGCGTGGCCCTATTCATGCTCCAATGTGGCAGTTGACACTTTTCAGCACTAAGCTCACTTTAAAAATGAAGATCCCAATTTCTTTTATTTTTTTGCCTTTTTTGGGCTTAGAACCTTATTTAGACAGCAGCATTCACATTTAGACAAGATAGCAGTTCTTGAGAATCTCTATAAACCTCATGTCATGTTTAGAAAATCACTGCCTGAGCCCACCTTTTTTTGATGGTAGTTGGTAGTATGTGAACCCTCATTAATTGTGCAGATGCTTTATTTATTTATTTTTAAAGATGGAGAATTTTTAAATTAAATTAAATTAATTAATTTATTTATTTTTGGCTGCATTGGGTCCCCGCTGCTGCGCATGAGCTTTCTCTAGTTGTGGTGAGCAGAGGCTACTCTTCTTTGTGGTGCACAGGCTTCTCATTGTGGTGGCTTATCTTGTTGCGGAGCACAGGCTCCAGGCGCATGGGCTTCAGTAGTTGTGGCTCGTGGGCTCCAGAGCGCAGGCTCAGTAGTTGTGGTGCATGGGCCCAGCTGCTCCATGGCGTGTGGGATCCTCCCGGACCAGGGATTGAACCCATGTCCCCTGCATTGGCAGGTGGGCTCTTAACCACTGGGCCATCAGGGAAGTCCCTGTGCAGATGCTTTAAATTGGGAATTGACATTGTTTCAAAAGGAAAGCCTGTCATTTGGAGTCTCTCAACTGATGAGTTTTGAGTATGGCCTGTCGTCACTAGATTTCCTTGGTGGTGCTCTGCTCTTGTTTAAATACAGCATGTTCTATGGTTTTCCTGGCGCGTGGTTTTAACAAGTATTGTCTGGGCTAGAAGGAAAGGAGCTGGTCAGTAATGTGTCCTTGAGCATCACTGACTAAAGTGCCTCAGTGTCCACAAAACACAAAGGATCCAGTTTGTTAGTCATTCATTACAACAAATATAGCTATTGTCATAGAACACTGGGACATCAGTCTAACTATGCATTGAGGTAAGCTAGATGGCTTCTGTTGTTAAAAAGGTAGACATTCAAGTAAGAAAGTAAGCTGGCCTAGCACATCAGAAATCATGAATGCCCATTGTTAAATACCTGGTTTTGAGGTTTGGAAACTAAACCAAAGTTCCCATTTTTTTAGAGTGACTTTTTCAATATATAGCTTTTTCTTTGTGAGAATTTATAAATCATCTTGGGGTTACAGCATATAATTGTGCTTTGTTCCATAAAGGCAATAGGAAATAGTGGGGGGAGAGGAGGGTGGCACAAATAAAGAAATAAGTTGTAGAAAGAAGCCAGGTGAGAAGCTTTTTCTAATGTTTAGAGTTGGGTAAGACATTCAAAGGGCAGTTTGTTTTTTGTTATTTTCATTTCAATAGGGATTTACTGAGGTCCTACATTTTGCTTGCCCAGCCCTATAATTCAGTGAAGTCTTTCCCTGCCTTCAAGAAACTCATAGTCTAGTGATAATTTTTAGATTTAAAAAAATTTTTTTGGTCATTGGGAACATGATGTGTATGTATGAGAGAGAGAGGTGAGATTTACCCTAAGAAAAGTGTTACTATTTTTTTTTTTTAACAGTAAGAGAAATTATTGGAGTTGGAATTTATAATGCTTTTAAAGTTTGATTTTATAATCTTCATTGCTATTATTTTTGTACTGGTATTTTTATTTTAAGTTTTTAAAAATTTTCTTAATTTTTCAATTTTTTTCAATTATAGAAACTTTTATTATCCTAAATTAGGGCCATCAAAATTTTTAACACATGTTAATATTAAATTGTATAAGACCTTAAAATATTACTCAGGGATCTTTTTCGTTATTTTATTTTTATTTTTTATGGTTTCTGTTTTTTTTTAAATTTTTATTGGAATATAGTTGACTTACAGTGTTGTGTTAGTTTCAAGTGGACAGCAAAGTGAACCAGTTATACATATACATACATCCACTCTTTTTTAGATTCTTTTCCCATATAGGTCATTACAGAGTATTGAGTAGACTTCCCTGTGCTATACAGTAGGTCCTTATTAGTTATCTATCTACTATATATAGTAGTGTGTATATGTCAATCCCAATCTCCCAATTTATCCCTCCCCCGCTTACCCCCTGTAACCATAAGTTTGTTTTCTACATCTGTAACTCTACTTCTGTTTTGTAAATAAGCTCATTTGTACTCTTTAAAAATTCCACATATAAGCGATACCATATGATATTTGTCTTTCTCTGTCTGACTTACTTCACTCAGTATGACAATCTCTAGGTCCATCCATGTTGCTGCAAATATACTGGTATTTTTAGTTTAGAGGGATGTTTTGGCTGTTTTTATTAAAACGTGGGTGAAGTTTCTTGAGTATTATTTTATCAGCTCTGCCTATGGCATAGTCATTCCAAAATGGCTGCTAGAAATGCCTACATTAGAACTGCCAAGTAGATCTGAGCGTCTTTGTGAACAGCCTGCTGTTTTTGAGATGAAGAGTCACCATAGAGGATGTTTTGATAGTGCCAAAAGTGTCATTACATGTGGTGGGTCCCCAAAACATAACTGAGGGGGACGAAATAGGAAAAGAGGTGTTCATTTGTATGAACTCCTAGCTCTTACCCTTGGGAAGGCAGTTAAGTGTAGTGAGCTTTGTGACACTCCTCATAATGAGTACACCAGCCACTCACGTTGTGGTTTTAATGTATGTCTAAAATTCTTTGCTATTCCTTGCTTCAAGAGGTGGAGCTTAATTTCCTTCCCCGTGAATGTGGGCTGGACTTAGTGACTTGTTTCTAGAAATAGAATAATGAAAGAGCAGAATAGTAACATTATGGTGGAGACTACCAAGTGATCATGGTTAATATCACCAGTAATAGGTTGAGATGTACCCCCTGATATGTGATGAGAAGGTCACTACCTAAAATCCACAGCCTCAGTCTAATCATCAGAAGACATCAGACAGACCCAGCTGAGGGATATTCTACAATAACTGACCGGTAGTCTTTAAAACAGTCAAGTTCATGAAAAGCAAGGAAATACTGAGAAATTGTCACAGGTTTGGAGAAGACACAGATCAAGGAGTCATGGTGATTGAACGTGATGTGATATGGTGGATTGAATCCTAGAACAGAAAAAGGACATTAGTGGAAAAACTGGTGAAATTACATTACAGTCTGTACTTTAGGTAGTAGTACTATTCCAATGTTAATTTGTTAGCTATGGTAAATGTACTGTGGTTTGTAAGATGTTAATATTAGGGGAGGCTAGGTGAAGGGTATATGGAAATTCTTGGTACTATCTTTGTAACACTTGTGTAAATCTAAAATTGTTTCAAAATATAAAGTTTAGAAAAAAAGGGAGGCAAGAAAGGGGTGATACGTAGGCCAATTAAAGCTGTGTGGTCCACTTCTTGAATTGAATTGTGAGGAAACACTTTCCTCCAGGTTTCATTTTCCTATGTTTTCTTTTTCTATTCATTTCTGATTACAAAAATAATGCAGAAAATGTGAGGAAAAAACTGAAAAGCATAAAATAAAAAACAACCTACTTAACTTACAGACAGCTACTGCTCACATTTTGTTTTATGTCCTTCAATATTTTTCTTATACACATGTATGTGATTTTTTGAGAAGAATGGAATCATTTTATTGAAAAGAAAAAAGAATAAGCTCTGAATCCAGATAAAATCAGGTTTCTTTTGTGGCACCACCTCGGCATAGCTCTATCATTCTGTACCAGTTAGCATTTTTGAACTTGTCCTTAACTCATTCATTCAAGAGTTTGTTTGTCAAATATTTTTTGAGCACTTATGTACTGTTCTAGGCTCTGAGGATACAGTACTGAACAAAGCCAAACCTCTTCTCTCCTGTACCTTATGTTCTGCTTGGGGCAGCTACAGTAAATAGGGGTTGATATCCTTCATAACGATGAGTAAAGCTAAGGAAAAGGATAGAGAATGGCAGTCGGAGAAAGGGGTGTGCTATTTTATATAATCAGCAACGGCATCTGTATGATAAGGCGACATTAAGAAATCTGAGTAAAATTGGGGGCTGAGACCTGAGGGGAGAGTTTCCCAAGCAGAGAAAGCAACAAGTGCGAGCACCCCATGGTGAGAGCTTGCTTTGTGTATTCAGGGAACAGCAAGATTGGAGTGGAGTAAGCCAGGAAGAAAGTGGTGTAGGACCAGATCAAGTAGGGTCTTGTAGGCAGGAAAGGACTTGGGACTTTACTCCAAGGTTGAGCAGAGAGGTGATGTGATGTGTTAAGGTGGAGAATGGACTGCATAGGTGGGCGGGTCATATCAGGGTGTTCTTTTAGGAGGCTGCTAGAACTGTCCAGGTAAGAAATGTTGACTTGGACTGGGGTTATAGAAGTGAAGTAATGAGGAGGAGTATGATTCTGGATATATTTTCAAAATAGAGCTGACCGTATTTGTTGCTAGATTGGATATGGTATGTGCAAAAGAGAAGAGTCAAGGGTGATTGCTAGGTTTTGGCATAACCATGAAGAAGAGCTGGCGTTTATTGAGATGGAAACTACTGGCAGGCATGTTTGGAGGGAAATCAAGTGCTTGTTTTTGGACGTGTTAACCTTTGAGATGCCTGTTTGATACCCAAGTAGAGATGTTGAATAACAGGTTATTCCGGAGTTTAGGGGATAATTGAAGGCTGGATGTATACATTTGTGATTTACCAGCATCTAGATAGTACTTTAAGATTTGAGATAAAATGAGATCATAACAGGAGGAGGAGGAGAAGGCATAAAGAGAAAAGGATGCTGAGGATTGGACCCAGGGACATTCAAGAATTTTGAAGTTGGTCAATGAAGAGAATTTAGTAGGGAGACTGGGAAAGGAGAGCCAAGTGAAAGGGTTCTGGAAGCCAAGTGAAGGAAATGTTTTTAAAAGTAAAACATGACTACAGTTGGCCCTTGAACAATTTGGGAGGTTAGGGGCACTAGCCCTCCATGTGGTCGAAAATCCAAGTATAACCTGTAGTCTGCCTCCCATGTAATGCAGTTTTTCTGTATCCACAGTTCCGAATCCATGGATTCAACCAACTGCAGATCAGTTTCAATAGTATTAACTATCGAAAGAAATCTGTGTATAAGTGGACCCATGAACTTCAAGCCCGTGTTGTTCAAGGGTCAGTTGGACTGTCAAATGTCGTCACTAAATTAAATAAGATGAGCACCAACAAGTATTCCTCTTTGGCAACACAGAGGAATCCAGTGAACTTGGAAGAAAAAAGTTCACTGGTGTGGTGGGCCTGAAAGACAGATTGGAGTAGATTCTGGAGTGTGTCAGATAGCTGTAAGAAATTTCAGGCCCAGGTGTTCCCTGGTGAATTATATAAATAGTTATTTGGGGTTTTGCTGTGAAAGGGAACAGAGAAATGGGCTATAGCTGGAAGACATTTATTAACATTCTTGACCATAGAGACATTTTGGTAGGATGACTTAATTTTAAGAAGAGGACTTTATATATCTGTAGGAGATATTCTAGCCCACTAGTTAAGAATTGGTATTTAGAATCAGATAGCCAGAATTTAAATTTGACCCATGTGTTCTATAGATTTGTTACCTGAAGGATCATCCAGTTCAGATTCTCTGAATTTTGGTTTCATCACCTGTAATGAATAGTGAAGGCAGGGCTTCCCTGGTGGCACACTGGTTAAGAATCTGCCTGCCAAGGCAGGGGACACGGGTTCAAGCCCTGGACCGGGAAGATCCCAGATGCCGCGGAGCAACTAAGCCCGTGCGCCACAACTACTGAGCCTGCACTCTAGATCCTGCGAGCCACAACTACTGAAGCCCACGCGCCTAGAGCCCGTGCTCTGCAACAAGAGAAGCCACCGTGATGAGAAGCCCACGCACTGCAACAAAGAGTAGCCCCAGCTCGCCACAACTAAAGAAAGCCCACGCGCAGCAACAAAGACCCAATGCAGCCAAAAAAAAAAAAATAGTGACGGTGATACTTCAAAAGGATTAAATGAGCTCATGCTTTTAAAGAGCATTATATAGTCAACTGTATTGTACTTTTTGGTGCCTCTCTTTGGGTCTTAGAAGGAAATACTACACTTTGGTACATCATCATTCAAACAATGAGATGACCAGTGTCTATACTAATATTGTTACAGATTCTGTTTTATCCACTAGTAACTTATTTATATATATATAACTGCATATTTTCCTTTCCCTTTGTTAATTCAGGAGAAAAGGTAATAAGTTAGCTAAAAATCAACAAGGAGCAGTTTTTGGAGGGGCTGCTGCTGGGCAGTGTGGGTTGGTGGAGGAGAGAGGATTTCGCTTCATCCACCAGAAGGTGGTAATTCCATGCTCACATAAAAGTTTACTCCTGTTGCCTACTGGCATGTTTTGGTTTCCCTTAGACTGACTTGGTAAACGTTAAGTACTGTCTTGAAACATTTCATATTGGTTGTGGGTTGAGTTGGTTCATTACACAGACAAGTTACTTACTGTCTTCATTCTTCAGTCAGGCATTACTGACTTGTTTAGAATAGGTGTAATACATTTTGAGAGCTGCCAAAAATAAATGTAATAGGTGGTGTCCGGGGGCTATAGCTAGGCTTACTGGGCTCTGATCAAACGCTTTACCTTTGGCAGGCTCTTAGTACTTGGTAAATTCTCATAGTTGGCTTGTTTACTTAAGTTCTTAGAAGTTCTAAATAATAAAAATTTTGGGCAGATTCAGTTCAGCGTAACTCTTTGTGCCTTTAGCTATAGAATGGTTGAAATATTATATGTGCCCTCTAAACCAGTCTTAAAAACAACAAAAAGAGTGGATATTTTATATTTTATTTATTCTAAATCTAATTTTCAGAGTCTGTGATCCTAATCCAGTGAAGTCAAATAAATTTATGGCCTTCCTGCTACCTTAATAAAATTAATTAATAGCATAAATAAAATAAAATAATTAATAACAAAGACTGTCTAGTTAATTTAGAGAAGGCCCAAGTTCCATAACCTGTGAAGCATGGTAAGAAACTGAGTCGTGTATAGCTTCCATTTGCCCCTCTGTTTTCTCTTTGGGGCAGATAGCTTATCTGACCATAAAGATTTAAACCAAGGGGAAATTTTTCGAGTCTCCTGGATTTCATTTTTGGGAAGATTGAGGAAATGATCAGAAATTACTTTCTTTTCACTAACACATGAGGGAGTGGGGGGCTGTCAGCTTTCTTTTTTATGGTGGTAGATATTTTTGGTATACAGTTTTACTCTTAGGTCTTTCTATTCCAGAGTCTGATAAAGAGGAGAAACCACAAAGTGCTGTCATACCTAAGGAAGTGACACCAGCCCTGTGCTCCCTAATGAGCAGCTATGGCAGCCTCTCGGGGTCGGAGAGTGAGCCAGAAGGTAAGTCATGGCCTCAGTTGTTACAGTTAGGTTTGTTTCGTTGCCTTTGATGTACACTACGCATCAATAGCATCCTTTCATGTGTATGTGTCTGAGGACCAGATGTGTCATGCACATTCTTTGATCCTCAAGTTCCTTCTTCATTTGATTCAGAAGTTTACATGGGATGAAGCGAAGTGAGAGAAATGGGGAAATGTATTGCTCCTCTAGGAGAAAAGGGCAAAAATAATATAATGAAAGAATAGGAAGGGGAAGAGATAATATCCACTAGTGAAATCAAAGAAAATTCTAAAAGATATAGTGAAGAAGGTTAATTACTTCTCTCTACTCTCAAGAACCCTTGTCTTAACATGTTTTGCACCTTTAGTAGGTGGAGCGAGGTCCTTTAGGACAAAGAGGATAATAACATTCCTTACATGTATATGGGGCATTGCTCTTTATAGAGCTCATTTACCTAAATTTGGAGAACATTTGGAGAACACAGTAACCCTATACTTGTGTTGCATTCGCCTGTGTATGTATTTTAAAGGTTGAGAGACACGGAATCCTTTAGATATTCTTTCTGAGAAGTTAACATTGTTCAGGATACATGTCTTAACCTTTAAAGATGATAATAAACCAGCTCAATCACTAGCGTCTCTTTTAGGGCCACGTAAAAGAGCTGTGAGTAGGCTTGGCAGTATGGCAGTTCTTAACCCAAGGTTCATATCAGTAGTCCAGCATTTGTTTAGTGAATAAGCATGTGGCCTATTGTGCCTGTGTGCCTGGCTCTGCATGGTCATTTTATCTAGGCTTCACCAACCAACCATGAGAGAATTCATGAGTGTGTGTCTCGGATATGTAATCACAGTAGGGGCTGTACTCAAGATAAGAATAGAGGGTCTTAAAAGTGAATATGTAGAAAAAAAAAAAGTGAATATGTAGGATGAAGGGAAGGTTTGAATGTAATTGGATGAAGATGGCAGGACTTTTAATGTTGGCTAAGCTAGAGAAAATCAATGTTTGTGTAGTTGAGATGTTGAAGGAAGAGTTGGGCTTTAATACGAAAGTTAAGGTTTAAATCTATCTAACAGGAATTTTTTTTTTTCCTTTTTTCCTTTTACCGTGATAGCTGGCTAAAAGCTAGTTGAATTTTGAAATATAAACTACTTTGGCTTTATCAGAGTATTCCTTAGCAGATGGTTGCCTCTTCTTATTTTTTTTTTTAATCTTCAGAAAAACAGTATTTATTTCTTTACTTTTGTTTCCATTATACTGATATGAAGATGAAGTTATTCTTTAAACACGTATTACATTTCCTGCTTATCATTTGTATTTATGACAGGTGATAGCAAAGAAAGCTATTACCAGATTACTGAATCCCATAAAAACAAGCTGTACTAATGCTTTTTTCTCTCATTCCTAAGATAAAACATTTTATACTCATGTCTTCATTTTGAGGCTGCCACTATTTTTTAAATTAGAAGGAAGAAAGGAAACTGGAAGGGGTCTTTGAGATTTCAACCCTCCATTTTATAGACCCTTAAACTTCGAGAGGGTAGGTTTGCAAAGCTAGTATATGGCAAAGCTGATGTAAAGCTTAGGTTTAGGGACTTAAATGTCTAAAGAAGCCAACTATATTGCCTTCCATTACAGTCTTTCTTTGTGTGGCATTTGCTATCTTCCTGCACAGTAATGCATAGCTTTTCTTTTCTAGTACATAACAGATGTTGTCTGTTAAAAGATATGTTTGATTTTGTATGAATTCATTTTGACTAATTGTCTAAAATGTCCTGCCTTAAGGAAAAAGTCCTTGCTTCACATTCCTAAGCCTTAAGAATTATTTTATGTAATTTGAATTCAGCTTTATTAAGCCATCCAGGTCACTAGCAAATTTCTAGCTTTCAGTGTTAATTCTGGGCTATAGGATAGGATAGGATAGTGACACAGAGGGACTTCAGAATAAATAAACCAAGGAAATAAAGTGAGCCTTCTCTGAACCATGAAATAGCATCTAGAAGGCTGCTTATTTAAGTGGGTTCTAAATGGAGAGAAGCAGTCTGATTCTTTCTCACAGATTTTAACGACCGTATTTTCATATTTAAGACCTGTCTTAACTTAGGAATTAACATAGAAGCGTGTAGAGGATCTTAAGCATAAATAGTGCTTTTCCAGAATGAATTTTAAACAAGGAAAGGGTCCTTCCAGAAAGACTGAGCAAAAGAAGAGGCTATATACTTGGTTCTGGGGCTGTCAGAATCATTAAAATATAGATAGGAAAGAAAATTTCAGTGAGCAGTATTTCCAAACGTTTTATCTATCCTGGGTCTTGCATGTTAGTTTTTTGTTTTTGTTTGCGCCATATGAGAAGTTAAGCACAGTTTTGCAACTCCCCAAAATTGTTTTTTCTTCAAACAGGTTTGGCTATGATTGAGGGACCTCCATACTGAAAACTGATTCAAAAGGCCACAAACCAAAAAAGAGTGATTTAGGTTTGAAAAAACTCAGTGGCTATGTTTTAAATCTATTTGGATTGATAAGTATTACATTAAAGTATGATACTAAGCTGGAAAATGTTGTGAACCTCAAGAAACATATAAATGGTCCTAGTTCCTCATTCCTTAGCAGGGAATTGACAATATAGGCTCTGATTCATTTGACTTTTTTATGCCTGGATTGGGAGAGCAATACTTGAAGGGAAAGGAAATAATAGAAAATAGTGCCCTAGTTTTTCTTTTTTGCCTTTAATTATTATTCCCATAGTTTTGAACTCTGCAAACCACTTGTGAATTCTTAGCTCCATTGTTTTATGGTTATATTTCTCTTATTTTCCTCTTTTCCCCATTACTTTGAAGGCACATTAAAATCACTATCAGGGCAAATTCTTATATAGTGCTTACTCTGTTTCAGGCACTGTTTAATGTGCTTTACTCATTTAATTATTGCAGTAACCTCGTGAAGTAGGTGCCATTACTTATGAGGAAATTTAGGCAGAGATAAGTAGCTGTTCCAACGTCACACAGCTAGGAAGTCTTGGATCTAGAACTTGAACCTAACAGTTTGTAACAGAGTCTGTACTTCTAACACTTACCCTGTACTTCCTTTCAAATGTAATTTCCACATTCAGTCCTATGTAATGCTTGAATGTTGAGGGTTTTGAGGCATATGATTAGCCTGTTACACTCTTGTCCAGGCAATTGAACTCAGTTCCTGACTTCTAGAATAGAACTCTTTATATCACATCAGCCTATAATTCATGGTAATCAAAAATATAGAAAAACCATTTGGGGCTGAGAGGAGGGAATTCCTATCTTAATACTTGTGAATTTTCAACTGATTATATGGTTGTTGTTTTTTTTTTTCTCAATATGGTGAAATACACCGATTGATTTTCAAATGTCAAACCAACCCTGTATTCCTGGGATAAAGTCTGCTCGGTCTTGGTGTATTACCTGTTTAATACATTACTGGATTTGATTTGCCAATATTTTATTAAGGATTTTTGCATCTGTGTTCTTGAGGAGTATTAGTCTGTGTTTTTCTTCTCTTATAGGCTTTGTCTGGATTTGGGATGAGTTGGGATCTGTTTCCTCCTCCTCTTTTAAGGGTTTGTGTAGAATTGCTGCAATTTTTTCTTGTTTGTAGGATTCAGTAGTGAAACCATCTATACCTGGCATTTTCTCTGAGGGAAGATTCTAAATTAATCAAATTTCCTTAATAGGTATAGCACTATTCAGATTTTCTATTTTTTCCTTGAACCAATTTTGGTAATTTGTATTTTTCAAAAGAATTTGTTTCAATTTGACCAATTGTCAAATTTATTGGCATAAAGTTGTTTGTGATATTTTCTTGTGATATCTGTAGGATTTATAGTGATGTTCCTTCTTTGATTCCTTATACTATAAATTGGGGGTTTTTCCCCCTTTTTTCTTGATCAGATCATCTTGCTAGGTGTTTATTAATTTTATAAATCTTTTCAAGGAACTACCTTCTGGCTTCGTTGATTTTTTTCTATTGTCTATTTCTAGTTGATTTTCACACTTTCACTCTTTCTTTCCTCCTCACTTTCTACCTCATTACAGTAGAAACTTAGATAAGTTATTTTAGATTTTTTTCATTTCTAATGTAAGCATTCAGAGCTATACATTTGCCTCCATGCATTGCTTTAACTGCATCCCGCAAATTTGACACATTTTGTTTTCATTTTTATTTATTTCAAAATATTTTCTAATTTCTCTTGTGATATGTCCTTTAACTCTGGTTATTTAGAAGTCTGTTGTTCAGCTCCAATTTTAGGAAGGTTTTTTTTTTTTTTTTTTTTTTTAGAATTATTCTTTTTTATAACATTGGCGATGTTTTTATTTATTTATTTATTTATGGCTGTGTTGGGTCTTCGTTTTTGTGCGAGGGCTTTCTCTAGTTGCGGCAAGTGGGGGCCACTCTTCATCGTGGTGCGCAGGCCTCTCACCATCGCGGCCTCTCTTGTTGCGGAGCACAGGCTCCAGACGCGCAGGCTCAGTAATTGTGGCTCACGGGCCCAGCTGCTCCGCGGCATGTGGGATCCTCCCAGACCAGGGCTCGAACCCGTGTCCCCTGCATTGGCAGGCAGATTCTCAACCACTGCACCACCAGGGAAGCCCTTTTGGAAGGTTTTTAAAGATAGTTTTCTGTTATTGATTTTATTTACTTCTGTTATGGTCAGAGAACATATTCTGTATGCTTTCAGTTTTTCAATTTATTGAGATTTGTTTTATACCCCAACACAACGTGAATGTTTATGTGAACTTGACAAGAATGTGTGTTGGGTCAAGTGTTGTCAGTTTGAATTGGTTGTTAATGGTACTCAGGTGTTTCATATCCCTGCTCATCTTCTGTCTCATTGTTCTTCAGTTACTGAGAGAAGAGTATTCAAGTCTCCAACCTTAATAATGGACTTGTCTATTTCTCCTTTCAGTTCTGTGAGCTTTTGCTGCATGTATACTGAAACTCTGTTTTTAGGTGTTACTGTTTTGTCTTCTTGACAAATTGACTTCTTTATCATTATGAACTGTCCCTCTTTATCGCTGTGGATAGTCCCTGTTCTGAGGTCTCCTTTGTCTGCTATTGATATAGCCATTCCAAGTTTATGATTGCTGTATACACAGTATCTTCTTCTATCCTTTTACTTTCAACCTTTGACTTTATATATGCAGTCCTTACCTTGCATTGTTCCTTGGTAACTGAGACTTAATCTCAGTTCAAATTGTGCAAAGCAAGGACTGCCTGCAATTTAAGGTTGGTTTCTTGTAGACATTATGTAGTTGGTCTTGTTGTTGTTTACCAGTCTGATCACCTAACCTTTTTTTTTTTAACATCTTTATTGGAGTATAATTGCTTTACAGTGTTGTATTAGTTTCTGCTGTATAACAAAGTGAATCAGCTATACGTATACATATATCCCCATATCCCCTCCCTCTTGCGTCTCCCTCCCACCCTCCCTATCCCACCCCTCTAGGTGGTCACAAAGCACCGAGCTGATCTCCCTGTGCTATGCGGCTGCTTCCCACTAGCTATCTATTTTACATTTGATAGTGTATATATGTCCATGCCACTCTCTCACTTTGTCCCAGCTTACCCTTCCCCCTCCCCGTGTCCTCACGTCCATTCTCTACGTCTGCATCTTTATTCCTGTCCTGCCCCTAGGTTCTTCAGAACCATTTTTTTTTAGATTCCATATATATGTGTTAGCATACGGTATTTGTTTTTCTCTTTCTGACTTACTTCATTCTGTATGACAGACTCTAGGTCCATCCACCTCACTACAAATAACTCAATTTCATTTCTTTTTATGGCTGAGCAATATTCCACTGTATATATGTGCCACATCTTCTTTATCCATTCATCTGTCGATGGACACTTAGGTTGCTTCCATGTCCTGGCTATTGTAAATAGAGCTGCAATGAACATTGTGGTACATGACTCTTTTTGAATTATGGTTTTCTCAGGGTATATGCCCAGTAGTGGGATTGCTGGGTCGTATACCACCTAACCTTTTAAGTGGGGTGTTTAAACAAATAATTATAGTCAATGTTGTAATTATCAATATTTGTTTCTATTTGTCTCATCTGTTTTTGGTTCTATTTGTTTATTAGGTGTATCTCTTTGTTTTATTTTTTAGGCGTTGGTCTACAGTTTATAGGATACAACTTTAACTTATCACAATATACTTTCAAATGATACTATAACACTGCATATATAGAGTCATACCTCAGAGATATTGTGGGTTCTGTTCCAGACCACTGCAATAAAGCAAGTCATACAGACTTTTTGGTTCCCAGTGCATATCAAAGTTATGTTTACACCATACTGTAGACTGTTAAGTGTGCAATAGCATTATGTCTTAAAAAAAACAGTGTACTTACCTTAATTAAAAAATACTTTATTGCTGAAAAATGCTAACCATCATCCGAGCCTTCAGTGAGTCATAATCTTTTTGTTGATGGAGGGTCTTGCCTTGTTGTTGGCGGCTGCTGACTGATCAGGATGGTGGGTGCTGAAGGCTGGGGTGGCCGTGGCAGTTTCTTAAAATAAGACCCCAGTGACGTTTGTTGTATCAGTTGACTCTTCCTTTTATGAACAGTGTCTCTGTATCATGCAGTGCTCTTTGATAGCATCTCATTCACAGTAGAACTTCTTTCAGAATTGAAGTCAGTCCTTACAAAACCTGCTGTTGCTTTATCAACTAAGTTTATGTAATATTCTAAATCTTTTCTTGTCATTCAACAGTCTTCACCAGGGATAGATTTCATCTCGAGAAATCACTTTCTTTGGTCATCTCTAAGAAGCAGCTCCTCCCCTGTGAAAATTTTATCATGAGATTATAGCAATTCAGTCACACATCAGGCTTCGTTTTTAATTCTGATCCTTTTGCTATTTCTACCACATCTGCAGTTACTTCCTCCACTGAAGTCTTAAACCCCTCAAAGTCATCCATGAGCGTTGTAATCAACTTCTTCCAAATTCCTGTTAATGTTGCTATTTTGACCTCTTCCCATGAATCATGAATGTTCTTACTGACATCTACAATGGTAAATCCTTTCCAGAAGGTTTTCAATTGACTTTGCCCAGAGCCATAAGAGGAATCACTAATCTATGGCAGCTATAGTCTTACAAAATGTACTTCTTAAATAATAAGACTTGAAAGTCAAAATTACTCCTTGTCCATGGGCTGCAGAATGGATGTTGTGTTAGCAAGCATGAAAACGACATGAATCTCCTGGTACGTCTCCATCAGAGCTCCTAGGTGACCAGGAGTGAGCAGTCATATTTTGAAAGGAATCTTTTTCTGAGCAGTAGGTCTCATCAGTAGGCTTGATATATTCAGTAAACCATGTCATAAACATGTGCTGTGTCATCCAGGCTTTGTTGTTGCATTTGTAGAGCACAGGCAGAGTAGATTTAGCATAATTCTTAAGGACCCTAGGATATTCAGAATGGTAAAGGAGCATTGGCTTCAACTTTAAGTCACCAGCTGCATTAGCCCCTTACAAGAGAGTCAGCTTGTCCTTTGAAGGTCTAAAGGCAAGCATTGTCTTCTCCTCTCTAGCTATGAAAATTCTAGATGGCATCTTCTTCCAATACAAGGCTGTTTCGTCTACATAGAAACTATGTTGTTTAGTGTAGTCACCTTTGTTAATTGTCTTAGCTAGGTCTTCTGGATAATTTGCTGCAGCTTTACATCAGCACTTGCTGCTTCATCTCGCACTTTTATGTCATGATGACGGCTTCTTTTAAATCTCTGTTAGTTTCAGACCTTTCTTCTGCAGCTTCCTCACTTCTCTCAGCCTTCATAGAATTGAAGAGAGTTAGGGCCTTGCTCTGGATTAGGTTTTCGCCTTAAGGGAATGTTGTGGCTGGTTTGATCTTCTGTCCAGACCACTACAGCTTTCTCCATATCAGCAGTAAGGCTGTTTCCCTTTCTTATCATTTGTGTGTTCACTGGAGTAGCACTTTTAATTTCCTTCAAAAACTTTTCCTTTGCTTTCACAACTTGGCTAACTGGTACAAGAGGCCTAACTTCTGGCCTGTCTCAGCTTTTGACTTAAAGTGAAAAACGTGAGGCACTTCCTTTCACTTGAACACTCAGAGGCCACTGTAGCACAGTTATTAACCGGCATAATTTCAATATTGTGTCTCAGGGAATAGGGAGGCCTGCGAAGGAGAGAGATGGGAGAATGGCAGGTAGGTGAAGCAGTCAGAACATACACATTTATGAATTGAGTTTATTGTCTTATGTGGGCATGGTTTGTGGTGACCCAAAACAATTACAATAGTAACATCAAAGATCACTGATTACAGATGACTGTAACAAGTTTAATAACAGTGAGAGTTTGAAATATTGAATCACCAAAATGTGACACAGAGACATGAAGTGAGCAAATGACGTTGAAAAAATGGTGCTGATAGAGTTGCTCAATGTTGCCACAAACCTTCAGTTTATACAGAACACTCTATCTGTGAAGAACATTAAATCGAAGCACAGTAAAATGAAGTATTCCTGTAATTTAAGAATTTTACAGCAATATACTTAGATTTTCCTCTTCCCTTCCTTTGTGCTATTGTTATCTTAGATTTTAATTCTATAGATGTTATAAACCCCACATACATTGTTATTATTATTTTTGCTTTAAATAGTCAATTACCTTTAAAATTTTTTTCAAATGAGAAAAAAGGTCTTTTGTATTTATCCACATATTGACTTTCTGGCACTCTTCATTCCTTTGTGTGGATCCAAGTTTCCATCTGGTATTATTTCTTTCATAGGGATCATTTTCTGTAGCTCTTTGTGGTAATCTCCTCAATTATTGGCAGTCATAGCTCACAATTTGAAAAATTTTGTATAATACATTGTACATGCTCAGTTTTAACTAACAAGTAGCCAGTATTATGGCTGGGGAAGGGGAATATTATGGGTTTTTTTTTTGTTATCTTTGGAAGTTTTCCCTGTTTTTTAATTTGTTTTTTATTTTTGTGTTTACTTTTCATCACATTTAGAAACTCCCATCAAGACTGAAGCAGACATTCTGGCAGAAGACCAGGTTCTTCATAGCAGTACTCCTAAGAAACCAAGTCAAGATGTTAAAGCAACTGTTAGAAATTTCTCAGAAGCCAAGTATGAGAGCCAAAAGAAAAGTTTTAAAAACACAAATCCTAAGAGGAAAAAGAATTATCGCAATTGTCAAACATTATTTGAACCAAGAACACACCATCCGTATCTCCTGGAAATGGTAAGTGATTTTTCTTTATGTTCTGATCTTTGTGTTCTTCTCGTGTCTTGAAGATAGAGCTCCTGGGCTTGTGTGTGTATATTTTAAGGTTACCAGAGACATATGCTCCTTGAAGAGTTATCTATGTATCTTAATTCTGAAGCTGCATTTGAAATATAGCTGATATTCGGTAGATGTGGAATAATTACAATTTTTAAAACTGCTTAAAATAAAGGAATCTAGGTTTAAGTGGTTGGTAAAGAAATATGTATTGAAGTGTACTGACCTTTTTAAAGTTTTCCTGTTGAAAGCACAGCTAAATACAGTGCAGGCTGAAGGGAGAGAAAGGGTTTTATGTTTATTCTGTGCATTATTGGCTTTATTCTCAGCATGGTGTGCTCAAAAATTTATGATCTTTCTTCAAATTGTAAAGAAGCAATGCCTCTTTTGATTCTAAGTGATGGACACGAAGCTGTTCAAAGATCCAAGACTTTCATATCTAAGAGTGATAGAAATACTCTGAAATTTTTAGTGGAATTGTAAAACTATCTATTGACATTCTGTGCAAAGTCTGATTTTGCCTGGTCAGATATATGCTTCTGCTGTAGCTGAAGTGTTCTGTGACTACACTCTATGACATGTTATAATACATGTAGACACAGTTGCTTCTTAATAAAATTGATCTGAAATGTACTCTTGTTTTGTAAATTTTGGTGCTATATAAAGTAAATTGCATTTTTTAAATGTTTACCTTATAAGTGGTATATTAAATCATCTTTCTACTGAAAGGTCCTGTGTGGGTGTTTCTGAACTACATTAATGACATCAGAAGTAAAATGAGTAGTTACATTAAATCTTTTTGGCGAATCACATATAAGTCCTTGGTTATGTATTCTAGATACCAGGGATTTTCAGCTTTCATTCAATTACAGTAAGCACAAAAATGGGCAGTTCTGAAAGACCAGCAGTGTTAGGATTTTTTTACTGCTAGTTTCATTATTACTATATTTACCATATCTCCTTACCACTTTCTATACTGTTTATAGATTTGGGTTTGGGAGGATCCTGTTTGACATGATGTTTAGATTTAAAGAATTGTAGACTTTTAAACCTATTTTTCCTGTCCTTTGCTTGATAGTCCTAGAAAGGGCCTCAAATGTGAACATTTGTGCTTAAAGCTAGATAGTTTTGGTTAAAAGGAAATATTCTTGCATTGTGTTTTAGTAAAATAATTAGTAAATATAATACACATCTTTATTGTTCTGTGTTCTTTATATAGAGAAGGCACACATGCTATTTTAGATGGTGTTTCTTGGATGTATTTTATTTACCAGCTAATCTTTTTATTTGTCATTTTTTAGCTTTTAGCTCCAGACATTCGACGTGAAAGAAACGTGATTTTGCAGTGTGTTCGGTACATCATCAAAAAAGACTTTTTTGGACTTAATACTACTTCTGCAAAAACTAAAGATGAATAGGTGGCTGGTGTTTTAGCATACATATCTGAAGCATGTAAAATAGTAACATCTTCAAGTTTGTGGAGGAAAACCTTTTTTTTTTTTAAACTGGATTAGTAATTAAATTGTAAGCCTCATGGGCTATTATGTAGGATTTTCCAGTCTTTCGTTTGACTCTATACAAATAAACACATAACTGATTTTTAAGACTGTGTCTGTATTGTTGGGATCATACATAATATTTGCTGGCAGAATTCTACTTTTTATTTGTATTTATTGCTGTCATGTAAGGAAGTCTGCCCTTGGGCCAGTTAAGAATTGAAGGCACTGGTTTAGTGGTAAAGAAAAAAATTAAAAAATTTTTTAATTCAGCTGAGCAGAGCTATAGGTTGGGGAGAGAAATACAGTCATTTTGTTTTTAATACAGGAGAGGAAGAGTCATTCTTTAACTTCAGCAAAGGGGGATATTTTAAAAATAAACCAGAGCAAATTAATATAATGAGAAGGTCTTGAAATTTAAATTTTCACTGTTTATTTCAAAGGACATTTTGAAATTCACCTATTGGCATTTAAGTAGCTCAAATATTGATCATTTGAAACATTACAGATATGGCCTCTGTGTGTGTTTCAATTCAGTTGAAGTGCTTCTTTTTGGTATGGTTCAGAATTGGACCTTTTAAACATTTTTTCCTTTGAAAAAGTATGTAAAGTATATAGTACTTGATGAGGTTCAATTAGTTTCTTATAGCATGAACAGTAGTTTGTGAAATCATGGTACCTGAGTTTTAAATAATTAAAATTTGTCCTATAAAGATAGTAATTGAACCTTCTAAAAATGTTTTAAATAAATAGCTGCTAAGATCTTTTTATCTCCTATAATACCAGAGGTTCTGGTCTTATGTTCTAGTCATTTGTGCTAGCTACTGCTAGAGCTCTACCCTTTTGACGTACAGCCAAAGGAACTGGATTTTTATAAATTAGTCTCTTGTTGTAGTTGGAAAATTAATTTTATCTGACATTGTGATTATTGAAATCCATGAATCTTGCCTTCAAGAAATAAGGCAAGAAAGCTGGTAGCAGGTCTCTGCCCTCTTGTTCCTCTACGTCTGTAAGAGGCCATCCCAAATCCTGGAACACCAGGCACGAAACACTGTGACATCACAGACCTGAGATTAAGATTCATACTGAAGTCAGTGTTTCCCAACCTGGTAACCACCATACAGACCTTTTTATTCTGCTTTACTCTATTCCTCCAGTGAGCCCCATATTTTGGAAAATTATCTGTCCAGTTCATTAATTAATTCAGTTCGTATACTACTTCAATGGATGAAAGATAGAAAAATGAATAAGGCCTTGCATAATTCAAAGATGTGACTCTTAACCCAATTCATCTCATCAGGATGGATGAAGTAACCAATGTTACAAACTGACTTAATATTCAAATTTTGACTGGTCTGCAGTTTTATCACAGGTTAGCATGCAAATTCTATAGGCTTTTAAATATATAAAGGAATTCACAGACTCCTAGGCTACTTTCGAAGAACCACTTTATCTCCAGGGGTGTTGACAATCACTGCTTTAAGGTGTATTGTGCAATGTTTTATTTTCAATCTTTCTTGTTTTCTAATAAATGTACTTAAGACTGAAAATGTTCCTCTGAGTACTGCCTTGGCTGTGTCTGACAGTCTTAAGCTGTGGTGACTGTTGTTTATTTCTAGTGGGTAATTTCAGATTCACTTGCCTTTATATTTAAACCAGGAATTACTTAATGTGTTTAAAATTTCCAAGCAGATAGAGTGTAACCTGTACGGTTTCTACTTTATGGAATGCATAGTCAATATCTGTAAATATTCTATGAGTTACTGGGGCGGGGAGGGGTGGCTTGCCTGTTCTTTTTTGGATTTAACTTGTTAATTGTCAGACCTTCTACATTCTTATTGTCCATTTAATGAATTGATTTCTGAGATGTGAAAGCATTATGTGACTGTTGGTGAGCTGTGCCTTTTATAACTGAGATATTCTCTTTTGTCCTTAATACTTTCTGCATTGGCTCCTATTTTCCCCAATTAATGTAGTCAAAACAGCTTTGGGGAAGTTCAATCTAAGAGTCTCTGGGAAATTTAATCCATTCATGTTAATTGAAATTGTTGAAATGTTTGGACTATTCCTACCATCGTATTTTGTATTTTCTGAATATCGTGCTTGTTTTTATTTTACCATTTCATTGGCTTGATTGATTGTCATTTTTTTTCTCCTTGTTTTTCCTCTTAGTGCTTTGGAAATAATTCAACCTATTGTTGTTCCTTTAAGGGTTACCTTTTTTCTCTATATTTACAGTTAATCAGTAGCCATATTTTCCACCCATCTCCCGATTAAGTCAGTTACCTTAGCATTCTGTCACTTCCCCACCTGGACCTCTTCTCCTTGTGTAATCATGTGAGATTTGTTTTAGATTAATCTCTATTATCTTGGTGTGTGTTTGTGTTTGTGTCTTGATATTATGCATCATTATTTAGACAGCTATAAGTTTCACTGTTTCCTTCTCACTGCTTTTTCTTTCACCCCAGGGTTAGTTTTTTGGTTTACTGCAGCATATCATCAAGTAATTAAATGTTGAATCCTCATTTCAATTAAAAAAAAAAAACAGTTTAGGGTGTTAGGTTCAAAATCATTTCCCTTCAGAATTTTGAAGCTATAACATGATTGCTAGCATCCAGTATTGCTTCTTAAAAGTCAGACACCAATCTGATTCTCTCTCTTTATTTATTGGTAAAAACTTATTTTTCCCCCTCATGAAAAACTTTCAGGGTTTTCTTTTTATGCTTGGAGTCCTAAAATTTCACCAGTAATGCACCCAAGTATGTGGAATATAATATATGTCATTCATTCTGCTTACCTAATGGTCCTTTCACTCTGAAGAATTGTACCATTCTTAGACTAAGGGCAATTTCTAAAATGATTTCTTTATTTTCTTTCCATTTTGCCTTTTGTTTTTCTAGACTTCTTATCAAGTGAATATGGGACCTCCTGACTTGATCCTCTCACTGGATTTATATAATTTGTCTTGGTCTTTTTGCTCTATTCTGAAAGATTTCTTCAAATGTTATCCTCCAGATCACTAATTCCCTCTTCAAGCATGTCCATTACATCATTTAGCTTTTCTGTTTGGTTTTTAAGTTTAGTAATTTGTTTTTAAATAGTCAAGATTGCTTTCATGTTCTAATTGCTTTTTTCAAAGGTGTAGTACCCTTACATTTCTAAAGATATCAATTAGAATTTTCATGTTATTTTCTATTCCTTGAATTATTTGTTTTCCCCATTGATTGTCAGTTGTTCTGTTTGTTCAATTTACTAATTATCTTTATCACTATTTGTTGTCCTTAAAGGATCACTCTTACATATGAAAGAGATTCACTTGATTAATGGGTTGGTAGTGGGTATGGGTTTTTCCCACATTTGTAAAAGCCGTCTTTGCTCCCATAGATGTTTACCTTGACTGAGAAAAGGGAGCTTGTTCACGCAGAATTTTTAGAATACACGGATGGGGAGTGGGCGAGAGATCTAGGCTATTGTCTCAGCCTCACTCCCATCTCTTTGCCAAAATACAAAGGGTTTTAATCTGAGATTTAATCCCGGGCAGAACTATCTCCCACTCCCACCAACCACTTGGTTTTGGAGGTGGGCAAGGTTAGCACTTGACTGTTGCAGCTAGAGGCCTCCAGCTTTCTGTCACTTGTGGACTCAGCTTAGAGTATCCCTGGAATTGCTTTTACCTTTCCTATTGCTGTCTCTGGGGCTGGTTTGGGCTGAGGCCTTCCTCTCTTGTTTCTTGTCAGCCTGATAAGTTTTACAGTGGTTCTCAAACTTTGGTTCACCAGAATCACTTGGAGGGCTTGTTAAAACCAGATTGCAGGGCTCTGCCCCCAAAGGTTATGATTAAGGGGAGTTGGGATGTGGCCTAAGAATTTGCATTTCTAACAAGCTTGAGGTGATGCTGATGAGGTTTGTCTGGGGGGAACCGCATTTTGAGAACCATTTTATAGGAGTTTCTCAAAACCACTGGCTTCCTGATAGCCTCCTTTATCTTGTATTTCTTCCCTGTTGTAAATCTTCAGTTGTTTTTACAAATATCATTTCAAGGAATTTGGAGCATATGGAGAGAGTAGTCAATTGTTTGTTTTTTTTTAAATTAATTAATTTTTGGCTGCGTTGGGTCTTTGTTGCTGTGTGTGGGCGTTCTCTAGTTGCAGCGAGGGGGGGTTACTCTTCACTGTGGTGCGCGGACTTCTCATTGTGGTGGCTTCTCTTGTTGCTGAGCACGGGCTGTAGGTGCATGGGCTTCAGTAGTAGTAGCGTGCAGGCTCAGTAGTTGTGGTGCACGGGCTGAGTTGCTCCATGGCATGTGGGATCTTCCCAGTCCAGGGCTCGAACCCATGTCCCCTGCATTGGCAGGCGGATTCTTAACCACTGCGCCACCAGGGAAGCCCCGATTGTTTTAATCCAGACTTTTAATTGAATCTCTTTATTCATTATAGTCCTCAGTTTTTTGGGTAAACATCTTTGTTTAATTTTTTTTTCTCCTTTTTGTGGCTTTTTTAAAAAGCATTTTATTGTGGAGAATTTCAAGCACATGTAAAAGTATATGAAGTGTAAAAAGAGACTAATGTAATGATACCCTTCTTCCCAACCATCGTGCAGCTTCAACACTTTATCAGTTTGTTGCCAATCATGTTTTCATTTACACCTCACCCATTCCAACCCACCCTACCTTACCCCACTCCACCTGAGATTATTTTGAAGCAAATACTCAGGCATCTTATTATTTTTCCCTATATATTTTAGCATTCATCTCTAGAAGATAGGGATTTAAAAAAAGACACCTATCATTACAAATTAATTCCTTAAGATCATCAACTGTCCAATCAGACAAATTAAGTTTTTATAACTTTTTATGATAACATAGTTAAGATCATTCTGTATATGTCATGTTGTGCCTTGTTTTGTATATCAAAAGTGCCATGTTGGAAGACTATATTTTGGACATATTTAAAAGCTCAACCTGTTTTTGTATTTACTATTACTAACACCTTCCTCTTTTCCATTAAAAAACAGACATTTAAATTCTGAGGTGGACAATGTATCAGTATTTGAATTTAAATGTGAAAATGGTGGTGCTTGGTGCAGTAGAGCTCTCCGCTGCTGCTGGGCGCTAGGTGCTCAGTGAGTCCTCAGGGAGAGGGGAGGAGAGAGCCCGGCTGATGGAACAGGCCAGGGTGGGTTTTCTTCTGGTGGTTTTCTAACCTCCACAGCCCACACTCTGAATTAGCATTTGAAAGTTGCCTTATTCACTTCCTTTGTCCAGTGACTGTTTGCCTCTTTTACAAGGCTGAAAGGGACTGCGTGGTCACCGGGAGGGAATAAGCCACTTCATCTGTGGTGGAAGCGGAGCTTTGGAGGGCAGGCGTGCTCCAGAAGTCTCCTGTTAGCATACCTGGAGGCAGCTTGGGAGTGGCTTAGGGAACAAATGATTATTTCGTCCTCAAAACTGGAAGAGGAGAACATCAGTAAGTGTGACTAAATGGAGTAATAAAGAAGACAGATACTCAGAAAGTACAGAGAAAAGACCCCAAATTGAAATTCTGTTCTTACAGCTGTTGCCATAGACTGTGTGCCCTGCAGTGCAGAGCTCCTGTGAAACACCAGTCGTGGCTCATGCTTGGAACACTTTCTGGGTCTTCTTATAAAGAGAGCAAGTGTCTTCTATCGATCTTCTGTACCCAGCCGACTTAAACAAGTCTTTGTACACACCGTGGAGAAACTATGATGTCTTTGCTTCAGGACCTTTGGCCCATTGTGTGAAGGTTCCCACATTCCAGTTTCTGGCAGCTTCATCTCTGGTTATTAGCAGCGAATGCCATCGTTTCCTGGGTCAAGTATTTGCAGTTTAGTGTCTATATGTTTTTCTGATTATTTTTATGTTTTTATTTAATTTGTAAAGCTAAACTATAGGCTTTATTTGGATTCTACTCGTTTTCCAAGAATGTCCTTTTTGATGGTTCAATCCAGGATACCACGTCGCATTTAGTCGCTGTGTCTCTTAGTTATCTTGTTTTTAATTGTTGTTGTTTTTCAATGTCAAAAGTAATATGCTCATTGTAAAAATTCAAATAATCCAGTAGTCTATAAGATAAGAAAGTGAGGTTTGTTCTGTCCTATTCCCTTCTCATATTCCCCAGAGAACCACTGTTAACTGTTTGGTGTGTATTTCCAGACATTTAAAACACATGTAAGTATCTAAATATGCTTGTATAAACTTTGTGTTTAAATGGAAAAATCATAGATAACGCTTTGCAAATTTTTTCACTTGACAATATGTCACAAATGTTTGTGCATGTGTATTTATATACACATATTTATATATATGCATATATATATATGCATGTATGTATACATATGCTTTCACTTTTTAAATCATTCCCCAATGGGGAAATTTGTTTCCAATTTTTCTCTGTGGTTAATGATACTACAGTGAACACTACTGAATTTACAGTGATACACACTCTGTGTGTCTGGGTATGTGTATGCACCTCTGGATACTTCTGTGGAAAGGAGCGTTAGGATCAAAAATCAAATGACCTTTAAAAGGCTGTATCAGGGCTTCCCTGGTGGCGCAGTGGTTGAGAGTCTGCCTGCCAATGCAGGGGACACGGGTTCGAGCCCTGGCCTGGGAAGATCCCACATGCCGCGGAGCAACTAGGCCCATGAGCCACAATTACTGAGCCTGCACGTCTGGAGCCTGTGGTCCGCAACAAGAGAGGCCGCGATAGTGAGAGGCCCGCGCACCGCGATGAAGAGTGGCCCCCACTTGCCGCAACTGGAGAAAGCCCTCGCACAGAAATGAAAGACCCAACACAGCCATAAATAAATAAATAAAATAAATAAAAAATTAAAAAAAAAAAAAGGCTGTATCAAATTACATTCTTACTAAAAATATGTTTTAAAAAGGATTGAAACTTGAAATAAGAGAAATGGATTACTTTATGCCCTTTCAGTGTCATACTAGAGCAGTGGTTCTCAAAGTGTGGTCCAGGGACCTCTGGTGGTGTCTAAGACACTTTCGTGGAGGCTATGAAATTGCAACTATTTTCCTAATCCTAAGACATTACTTGCCTTTTTCACTCTCATTTCTTTTATGAAAGTACAGTGGAGCTTTCCCAAAGGCTACACAATGTGTGATGCTGTCATCACTATGTGCTTGGCTATTCTTGTGTTTTCTAGAATTTTCTAAGGTGGTGGGTTGAGGATATGTGTATGAGTTTTTAGAGATTAACTCAGGTTGTTCTCAGGACTTTTACTGTATTCTTACTAGCTCTCTTTGGTTATCCCTGCTATATAGTCTCTGCAACCGCTGTAATTATTGTCATCAATAAGTTGTTATTTTGAAATCCCGGTGATTTGCAAAGCTTTAAAATGATGCCACTCAGCTGACTAATATATTTTGTATTGGAAAAATGTTATTTATGTTAATATGTAAATGGTTTATTGTTTTTAAGTGAATTAATACATTTAAATTTTGTTTTAATTTCTAATGCTATGAATATCAGTAGATACAACTCACATAAATAAAAGCTCTTGGATAATTTTTAAGAGTGTGACAGAGTCCTGAGACATGTTTGGGAAACCACTGTACTAGAGCATTGTCTAACAAACAATGCTAGATGCTGATGTTTAACTGCCACTTCTTTTTTTTTTGGCTGCGTTGGGACTTTGTTGCTGCATGCAGGCTTTCTCTAGTTGTGGTGAGCGGGGGCTACTCTTCGTTGTGGTGGCTTCTCTTGTTGCGGAGCACGGGTTCTAGGGGCACGGGCTTCAGTAGTTGCAGCACGCGGGCTCAGTAGTTGTGGCACATGGGCTTAGTTGCTCCGCGGCATGTGGTCTCTTCCTGGACCAGGGCTCAAACCCGTGTCCCCTGCATTGGCAGGTGGATTCCTAACCATTGTGCCACCAGGGAAGTCCTAACTGCCACTTTTTGTTTGTGATTGATTATGGCCCAGACTCTGTAAAGCCAGGTGTTAACTTGTACATTATTGATAAGCTGCAAATGATCTTCATTTGGTGGAGTGACATGCTATTTTTCTCTAGTAGAAAGGATGTTACAGTTGTTTAGCCTTGTAGGACATTAACCACTTTAGCATCTAACTTTGTGACCTTATTCCCACATTCTTTTCTGGTATCCTCTTTTGTCACCCTTCAGGGTCCTTTGGTAATAAGTTAAACAAACCTTTGTTTTGACCTGTGCTTTACTGTGTTATGTTTCCAACTTTTTGAAAATTATTCTTTGACAAGTACATGGGAATTTACCAGTGTATTACAAACCTTTTTACTAGTTTTGCTGATACATGAAATGTGCCAGTATGTAAGACTTAAAGACTTAAAAGTTTTTAAAAAAACGTAAACATTTCGTCCTAGTTCAGTTGGGGCTTACCATTCAGGTGCATGAGGAGGATGTGAGACTGTAAGGACTGAGTGGTGCCCAGGCTTCTGTCTCCATACCCCTCATGGCACCAGTTGGGGAGGTATGTGTGCCTTTCCTTGGAGCCCTCCTACCCCTAGAGGCGGTCCTCTCACTGCAGTCGTGAAGTGGTCCCCAGTGTTGGGCCTTTCAAATATAACACAGATTATACTTAGATGACCTTTTTGAGGGACAAGAACATCCAACAAACAGCAGATACAGTAATTTTGTTAGTCTGTCAGGTGAGAAAATGGCTTTTTTTTTCCCTGACACTAGTGAAGCTAAGCCTTTTTTTTTTTCTTCCTCTTCTTTTTGGCCATTGTATTCTGTGAATTACCTGTTCTAGTACTTTATTTTCCTGTTGGTTGCTTGTACATTTTCTTTTTGATTTGTACAGACACTTTGTTATGGATCTCAATCTTTTGTTAATATTTCAATCTCTTGCTAGTATTTTAATTTGGGGAAGTTTGATCTATTGCTTTTTCTTTGATGGCTTTGTGTCATACAAAAATATATTTTTTTCTTGTAATATATGTTTGTGATATTATATTTTGGTCTTTATTTTGTGTGTAGTATGAGATAGGAATTTGTTACTTTAAAAAAATTCCCTGGGGCTTCCCTGGTGGCGCAGTGGTTGAGAATCTGCCTGCCAATGCAGGGGACACGGGTTCGAGCCCTGGTCTGGGAAGATCCCACATGCCACGGAGCAACTGGGCCCGTGAGCCACAACTACTGAGCCTGCGCGTCTGGAGCCTGTGCTCCGCAACAAGAGAGGCCGCGATAGTGAGAGGCCCGCGCATCGCGATGAAGAGTGGCCCCCGCTTGCCACGACTAGAGAAAGCCCTCGCACAGAAACGAAGACCCAACACGTCAAAAATAAAAATAAATAAATAAAATTTTAAAAAAAAGTTTAAAAAAATAAAAAAAAATAAAAAAAAAAAAATAAAAAAATTCCCTATTCTGTAGAACTACAGAGGAGGAACTTAAGACTTTTTTTTTTTTTTTTTTTGCTCTCATCCCTTTATTCTTACAGTTAAAATGGTTTACCTTCTTGATACTGCCTTCTACATTTTGTGCTCTACAGAAGGGTTTCTGTTTTTCTTTTCTTTGAAGATGATGATACTGTATAATAGGAAACATTATTATTATGTAATTTTACAGTTAGAGATTTCTTTTTAATATCTTCAAAGGCAGAGTTATTTAATCAAGGCTACCTTTTTTCCTTCCTATGCTCTTTTCTCCATTTTCTTAGAACTACTGAAATTTCTTCCCTTTTTTTTTGGCTGCGTGGCATGCGGGATCTTAGTTCCCTGACCAGAGATCAAACCCACGCCCCCTGCAGTGGAAGTGCAGAGTCTTACCCACTGGACTGCCAGGGAATTCCCACTTCTTTGTTTTATTGGAATGGTAGCAGCAGCCAGTTCACAAATTCTGCGTTTACACAATCAAAGATTGCTGACCCTAACCACTAAGCTATCTGAAGATAACCAGTACTTGGGGCCTTTATTTATGTTACAGTAACCACTCATTTTTTTGTCCCTTCTCATGGGACTGTGACCCTTATATATCTTGAGGGAAGTAAGTCATATATCATTGTCTTGCTTGAGAGTTTCTGAGACATATAAAATTACCTACAGTACACCAGTCAATATTATTTGCAGATGAACTGCATAAATCCCAGGATATGGAAGAATTTTAAGATTCTTGAAAATTCTGTTGCTTGAAAATAAATCTAGGATGACATTTATGGTTTCAGCTCTGGAAATACTTTCTGGTTTTTGTTTCTAGACATAATATCGTCTCAATTCTTTCCATATTTATTTTTATGTTTATTTAAAACAATGCCAAATCACTGTGATAGAAATCTATTTCCTTGTAGAAGCAGGAAAAAAAACAACAAAAAAAGCTCTGAATTAGATGCATATTTGTGTTACAAGGCTGGACACTTTTCTTTTGAATATTTTGGAACTTGGGGACATATTCAAGAACAGGTCTTTTGACCACAACTAAAATAACAAGGTTTGAATTTGGTAAGCACTTATTAGATCTCATATGGTTTTTGGTGGATATGATATATGAGACTGCGACAAGGAGACATTCATCAAAATAAGAAATCTCTGAAAGGCACTGTTTTAAAATCAAAGAGCTGAGAAGATAGAAGATTATCAGTCAAATTATGTACTGAGGGACTTCCCTGGTGGCACAGTGGTTAAGAATCCGCCTCCCAATGGAGGGGACACGGGTTCGAGCCCTGGTCTGGGAAGATCCCACATGCTGTGGAGCAACTAAGCCCGTGTGCTCTGAACCTGCGCTCAAGAGCCTGCGAGCCACAACTACTGAGCCCACGTGTCTAGAGCCCGTGCTCCACAACAAGAGAAGCCACTGCAATGAGAAGTCCATGCCCCGCAACAAAGAGTAGCCCCTGCTCACCGCAACTAGAGAAAGCCTGCACGCAGCAACGAAGACCCAGAGCAGCCAAAAATAAATAAATAAATAAATTTATTTAAAAAAAAATTATGTACTGAGTCTGGCTTGTAGAGCTTGTGGTACTTATTGTCTTTAATTACCTAGCAAGGAAAAATGGCATTTGAAAATTAATTGTTCACTGTGTCAGATACTGTATTACTTTGATGTAGACCAGTGGCTCCCACACCAGGCTGATCATCTGAATACAGGTTCCCACCCTGAGATTCTGATTTTTGTAGATACGGGGTTATAGCCCGGGAATGTTTTAACAAGTTCCTCAGGTGATTAGGATGGTCTGACAGGTTTGGAAACCTCTGATGTAGACCATTGTGTGTGCATTAGAAGCCCCTGCAGGATGTCTTGCTTGTTCAAATACAGATTGCTGGGTCTACCTCCCAAGTTTCTGACTCATAGGTCTTTGGTGGGTCCTGAGGATTTGCAATTCTATTAAGTTCCCAGGAGCTGCTGCTACTGCTGCTACTGGCCCAGGGACCACACTTTGAGTACTATTGACATAGACAATCCCCAAGGCTCCCCAGTCCCCGACTAGTCAAGCTCAACAAGGAAACAACAAACTGAATTCTATGGCAGGGTTCTCAGTTTCTGTGGCTCAAGTTTTGCATTTCTTTTTCATGTTCTACTTGGTCATTTTTACACTTTGTAGTGAGCATTAACTGATGCTGTCCCTAAGGAAAGTTTTGAGTGGAAAGAAGATGTTTGCTGGCTAGGGTGGCTTGGTAGTGGAATGGAAATAGCCCAGGCATTGTGTAAAGCTGGGCTAAAGTCCCCATTCTTTGACCCTGGTTTTATTGTGACCTTGGGCAGGTCACCTGATCTCTCTGCTGTCCAGCCACAGAGCTCCAGCCATACTTCCTCCTGCCAGGAGGCCTTTACTCCTCTCCCTGCGTGGAAAGCTCTTCCCTTTCTTCTAACATCTTGTTATTGCTTGCTTCAGCTTGGATCTCTGCTCAGTCCTCACTTCCTCAGGAAAACCTTCCCTGACCTCCCCAAGTAGGTGAGGTCCTCCTTTTTTACACACTCACACCATGTACCTGCCTTCCTCAGCATTGCCAAAGTTGCAGTTTTATATTTACTTGTGTGATCATTTGATTTGTCTCTCTTCACTAGACTGTAAGCTCTGGGACTTAAACTATAAAAAAAATTTATCAGTTTGTGTTTCCTATTGTGTTTCAGCTGCAAATACCGTGCCTGGCGCATAGGAGTTGAATGAATGACAATGAATGGGGTCACGTTATACAGAAGGGCAAAGGCAGGGTGGGCATTCCAAAACTGGCTGCTTTCCTGTCTGTGGATTTCTAGAAGACACCCTGTTATTCTTATAATAAATTCTTTATTTTGCACAAATGTACTCAGTTTCGGTTACTTGCCAGAGCCCTGACAGTACGACTACTATTTACTGATTGCTTCCTATATAAGTCAGGCATCAGCTATGATCTCACATTTGACATTGATCTAGGAGGTCAAGAATCTTAGTCTACTAATACCTAGGGCATTACTTTCTCCTACTATTCTAAGAACCAATGTGTACTGTAAAGATATTTATAGATAGAAGATAGATTCCTTAGCACTATATTAAGGAAAAACAGCAGAAAGCAATTTTATGCTCAAACTAGATCTTTAAGGTGGTCTTTGAGGTTGAGGATGGGTGGTACCAAGGGAGAGTAAGGTAATTTCCAGCTACAGTAGTCCCCCCTTTTCCACTGTTTCACTTTCTGCAGTTTCAGTTACCTGTGGTCAATCACAGTCCAAAAATATTAAATGAAAAGTTCCAGAAATAAATAATTCATAAATTTTAAATTGTGCACTGCTCTGTGTAGCGTGAAGAAATCTCATGCTGTCTCACTTTGTCCTGCCCAGGACAAGAATCTCACATCATCACAAGAAGAAGGGTAAGTACAGTACAATAAGGTACTTTGAGAGAAAGACCAAATTCACATAAGTTTTATTACAGTATATTGTTATAATTGTTATATTTTATTATTCGTTATTGTTGTTAATCCTCTTACTGTGCCTAATTTATAAATTAAACTTTACCATAGGTATGCATGTATAGGAAAAAACATAGTATTCATGGGGTTTTGTACTATCCACGGTTTCAGGTGTCCACTGGGGATCTTGGAACACATCCCCCGTGGATAAGCAGGGACTACTTTACTTGCAAATATGACTGGCCTCTCTATATAGTTAAATCTCTGGTGCAGTGGTTAAGAGTCCGCCTGCCAATGCAGGAGACACGGGTTCGAGCCCTGGTCCGGGAAGATCCCACATGCAGCGGAGCGACTAAGCCCGTGCGCCACGAATACTGAGCCTGCGCTCTGGAACCCACGAGCCACGGCTACTGAGCCCGTGTGCCACAACTACTGAGCCCGCATGCTGCAACTAGTGGGGTTTAGTTACTGGCCAGAACAAGACTTGACTAACAATATATCCAACTTACTTCTATGTCAATGAGAAAAGGGATCAATATCCTGTAATTTAGAGAAATCTAGATTCAGAGAGACATATAATGGCACGAAATAAGAAAGGGGGACCCTGGCCCAAAGACTCAACTATTCTAGGTCCTGTAGATAGAGCTCTGGTGTGGAAATGTAAGCAATTCAATTATCCAACTAACTGTTCTGGCTCTATGTTGATATGCAAGCTTCAGATAAATGTTGGGAGACAGTTCTCCTAGGGTCTCTTGTGTTTCCTTTTTTCTGGACTGTCTTTTCAAGAATCTTTCTATAGCAATCAGCCTTGAAAATAGATGTTGTCTCTCTAGAGCATAGGGCCGACAGGCTCACTGCACATTATAAAAGATTCAGAGACTGATTTGCTTTTATTTGCTGACATAGTCAATTCTGAATCTTTCAAACTGAGGACCAGTCCCTGCCCTTGGAGCATGAATTAATAGAGATAAATAAAGACCTCTTGGAAAATAGCAACCAGCACCTGTGTTCTCTTTTTTTTTTTTTTCTTTTTTTATAAATTTATTTATTTATTTTTGGCTGCGTTGGGTCTTCGTTGCTGTGCGCGGGGCTTCCTCTAGCTGCGGCGAGCGGGGGCTACTCTTCGTTGCGGTGCGCGGGCTTCTCATTGCGGTGGCTTCTCTTGTTGCGGGGCACGGGCTCTAGGCACATGGGCTTCACTAGTTGTGGTTCGTTGGCTCCGTGGTTGTGGCTCACGGGCTTAGTTGCTCCCCGGCATGTGGGATCTTCCCGGGCCAGGGATCAAACCTGTATCCCCTGACTTGGCAGGCGGATTCTTAACCACTGAGCCACCAGGGGAGTCCAGCACCTGTGCTCGTAAAGAAGCGTTGATATGAAATCAGGCTGAACGAGTTCCTTTATTGGACTTGTATCAGTCAGAGTCCAATCAGGAGACAGAAACCACAGCAGGTATTTTAATAGGGAACTTAATATAAAGGATTGTTTATATTAGGGAAGAAAAAAGGCAAAGACGGGACACAGGTGTCACAGAGGTAAGAATTATAGGAAATAGCGATCACCCTGAGGCTTGGGATAACACAAGTAAGAGGCTGAGATTTTCTGAAACTTAGAACCTTGGAGCAGGGCCCTGACTCGGACCTCTGGGCTGGAGGACATCCTACTTTGTTGGTCCTGGTTCCTCAAAAGCTTAAAGGGGAGACGGTGGAGCTGGCACTCACACCTCTGGTGAGGGGACGCTGGTGTCCATGCTAGTGACTCTGAGCAGGGAGCGGAGGTGCCGCTCATGCTGGTTCTGGAAGTGTTGGAAGGAACTGCTGCCCCTGGAACCAACAGCTGCTGCTAGGATGAGTTATGGTGTGGTCATGGTCAGGCTCGGGAACTGGAAGCAAACAGTTTCATAGTCTCCCTCTAGTGCCCCCTATCGACAGAGCCAAACAGAGAGCCAGCTGGTGAAGGGAGCACAGCTACAGAGTGCCCCAGCATCACAGGGCGCAGGAGAGAATAAACCAGCACAGGATTTTTAAAAGCCTGTTTGACTAGAGGTTAGGAGGCAGGAGGAGGGAATTCATTTCCTGGGGGCAACTGGGCAATTGCCCAAGGAGTCTCCAGCATTATCTTGAACTTAGTGTCTTTCTTTAGGTCAGGGAAGGGAGTAGCCAAGGAGGACAGCTGACTTGGAAATCCTGTATTATTACTTGGTAGCATGGGCAATTACCCGGCCTATTTTGTGGGCTACATTAGGTGGAGGCAGGAAGAAACATATTCATATGATCCAGGGAGACAGGCTCATTGGCAACTTTATTAGATTACATATGATTTTATGGGCTTGTCATAGAGCTCGTGCAAATTCCCATGTCTGACCCACACCCTGATAATGACTGGTATCTTTTAAGAGATAGAACACCACAGATGTTTGATTATATCTCACCCATAACTTGGGGTCCACATGACTTCCTTTTATATGAGCTGATTTATAAAATGGGAAGCGGGGACTTCCCTGGTAGTCCAGTGGGTAAGACTCCACGCTCCCAGTGCAGGGGGCCCAGGTTCGATCCCTGGTCGGGGAACTAGATCCCACACGCATGCTGCAACTAAGAGTCTGCATGCCGCAGCTAAAGATCCCACGTGCCACAACTAAGACCGGGTGCAGCCAAAATAAATAAATAAATAAATATTAAAAAACAGTAACAACTGTGAAGCATGATGCAAATGAGAAGTGGTATTTATTATTTGTATCCTTTCTGGTCCTTAACTGAGTTCCAGGGAAGTGATGGGTTTCTGTATCCAAGGGAGGAGTTCAGAGAAGATAAAGAGAACAGGGAGCAAAGGCTCAGAACTTACAAAATTAACAGAGTAGTTTTATACTTTTAAGATTCGGTGTTTACAAATAATGGCTCTCCTGACTGTTCTTTTAGAAGCCAGAATTTGGACCCAGGTAAATTGGACAAGTATCTCAATAGAGAGCACTAGTTCATGAATTGTGGCTGTTTTAAAATAGCAGTGACTGACTTTGACCATGTAAGTATTTGAAAGTTTTATGATAGACTTTTTTCCAGAATCTATCTATCTATCTATTTATTTATTTATTTTACATCTTTATTGGAGTATAATTGCTTTACAATGGTGTGTTAGTTTCTGCTTCATAACAAAGTGAATCAGCTATACGTATACATATATCCCCATATCCCCTCCCTCTTGCATCTCCCTCCCACCCTCCCTATCCCACCCCTCTAGGTGGTCACAGAGCACCGAGCTGATCTCCCTGTGCTATGCGGCTTCTTCCCACTAGCTATCTATTTTACATTTGGTAGTGTATATATGTCCATGCCACTCTCTCACTTTGTCCCAGCTTACCCTTCCCCCCACCCCACCCCGTGTCCTCAAGTCCATTCTCTACATCTGCGTCTTTATTCCTGTCCTGCCACTAGGTTCATCAGAACCATTTTTTTTTAGATTCCATATATATGTGTTAGCATAAGGTATTTGTTTTTCTCTTTCCGACTTACTTCACTCTGCATAAAGAATCCATTTATTTTAATTGAATGAAATTTATTAATAGTCTGGTACCAGGAATTGGACAAAACCTCATGCCATACCAGGCTTTCATGGTGGATAACTAAGTTCTAAGGTGTTGCAGGAGTTGATCTGGATCGAGGTAAACAGCACTGTTGTATGAGATGCTGTTACATCAACTTTTTTTTTTTTACATCAGCTTTTATTATACTTAACCAGTGTATTTTGTTTGGATTGTGAATGTGGAAGGCCTATTTCATTCTAATTATTGCATGTGACTTTTAGTTTAATAGTTATCATAAGTGAGAATTTAATCAGTATCTGGGTAAATATGTATATGTAATAACTTTACTACTCAAACAGTGGGGAAACTTTTTTTCCCAAAAATAGAGGATGCACATGTTTCTGAAATGCCTTTACTATGTTTCTAAATTTAAAAAGAAGGAGGGCCTGGGAGAGAAAGACACCACCTGGGGTTAAGCAGTTTACCTGAAACTCTTCTGACCAGTTGACTGGAATTGCTCTCTGCTTTCCTAAAGCATAGCTTGGGTCACCAAGCATCAGAACCATTTACTAAGCACCTCTCTGCTGCGTCACTATTCTGGGCCCTGGATGGTCTTGGGAGACGAACAAGGTCACTGCTATTTATGTTAATACCGTACAATAAGTATGCATGCCTGTCAATAAATAAATGACATGTAAACACTGCAGAGAGAGAAGGGGACCTGGCGCATTCTGGGGAGGCCCTTCATCAGAGACTACCCCGGGGGTGATGGCAAAGTGGTTTGGAGTGCCAAGGAGAGCCCTGATCAAACAGGCAAGGTAGGAGGGATGTTTCAGAAAGGACGAAGGGAAGAGCCCGTGTTGCCGGGCCATGTGTGGGGAGCCCAGTCTGGCAAGAGGAAGGAAGGAGTGAGGAGAGGCTGTATTATGTGCCTCGGCCTGAAGAGGAGCTTCACAGCTATGGGACACGGCTCGCCCTCTTGGGAATGAGAGACTGAGTGTGCAAATGGACGGTGGCCAGGCCACAGATAAGCACAGAACTCTGATCCACAGCGTGAAGCAGCCTGCCCAGGAAACCCACCTGGGGTCTCCACTAAACCACCCAGGAAGCCAGCCAGGCTTGTAGGGAGTCAGTCTGCTATCTCTAGTAACAACCCAGGAGGCTAAATAGCTTCTGAAGCAATCAGCCCAAATGACCAGGACTTGATTAATAACTGACAGCTGCCCTGTTTCGTCTCCATGTCCAGCAAAGAACCAATCAGAGAAAGCCAAATATTCACCCCTCCACAATCACATAGGATCCTCTGCCTCTAGCCAGCCTGATTCCAGCTTCCCCAGGCCAACAGCTTCAATCAGGGCAGACCTCCTGCAGCTGTCTGGTCCCTATGAAACTTTCCCACTTCCCTGCCTGCCTTTGACTCTCTGCCCAAGTGCTCGTGACAGTGGCTGACTTCCTTGCTATAGCAAGCTCTGAACAAAGAGCTTTTGTTTTTCTCATTTGCTTGGTCTTCATTTCCTCCACAGGAGTATTGATGCCGCTGGTTCGGATTTGTCTGCTGTATAGCTTCCCCCTTGCATTTCTGTTTCTACTTTAACGAGCACTGTTTGGCCTTTGCTCAGAATTTTGCCCAGAGAAATATCAGAAAAAGATAGATTCACAGCAATGCCGATGGGTATCTGCTTTTTGAGGGTCACTAGGAAATGGTGTTGAGTGTTTCCTTTTAGGTAGAGTGGAAAGAACAGGGGCTTCAGTGGAGCAGGCAGTGGGAGAGAGTGTTGTCCTGATGTAGTCTGAATAGCTTTTTAATTTTAAGGGGACATTGTTAAGGGGATATTCAGCTCTTCTTGGATCAGTCATTAGTAGTTGACTTACCCTGCACTCAGTAAGTATTACAGCCTAATCCTCTTTATAAAAGTTTTATTATCCTGAGAATGGCTCAGGAAGAAAGACATTATTATTGCTCAACAGTATCTAATTGTTGCGAACTGTCTATCAGCTGCTTGGAAGTTAATGTTCTACTGAAGGCCCCCTCCAAAAATCACGTTTTCTTAAAGGTTTGGGACAATACTTAGTTCAGCTGCTTTCTGATTTGCTGAGTCTTGGCCATTACATCTAATGGGAAATCATAATATACTGACTGTAAGATAAATTCCCCAATTTGTTTTTGATTTTTTCTTATACAACTCTAATATGTGCATTGCTAAAAGCTATGGTCCCAGCCTTCAGATGTCTGAGTCAAAGCTGCCTCTGTTCTTGGCAACAGTAAGTTAACTGGCAACACAGGTTCTGTGAGCAGAGAGTGGTAAGTATTACTCTCAGGCTGATGAGAAATCTTTTTGGCTTCCTTATGCCCTATCATCACAGAAGTATTTTATATGCCGTGGTTGTGGAGCCGGCTATGATTATGGCCTGGACGTGGGAAATTAAGATTCGATGTGGAATCCTCATCCGCAACATCCAAGTTCCCCGGGTTGCATGCGAAGGCTTCTCTGTTGCCCCAGCCTAACTCTTCAGCATTACCTTCCTCTAGGAACCCCCATTCCAGGCACGCTGGTCTGGGCAGTAGCCCTACCACATGTCTTGTATGTACCTGCTTCTGGAGTTTTGCTCCTGTTACCTCGCAACTGGGCTCTCCCCACCACCTACACTTACCAAAGGTTCCTCCTCATTTTTAAAAGCCCAGCTCAGACCCTCCCTCCTCCTTGACATTTCTGTGATTGCTCTTATCAGAAGTGATCTTTTTCCTCTTAATTCTTATTTATTTTTGGCTGTGTTGGGTCTTCGTTTCTGTGCGAGGGCTTTCTCTAGTTGCGGCGAGCGGGGCCCACTCTTCATCGTGGGGCGCGGGCCTCTCACTGCCACGGCCTCTCTTGTTGCGGAGCACAGGCTCCAGACGCGCAGGCTCAGTAGTTGTGGCTCACGGGCCTAGTCGCTCCGCGGCATGTGGGATCTTCCCAGACCAGGGCTCGAACCCGTGTCCCCTGCATTGGCAGGCGGATTCTTAACCAGTGCGCAGCCAGGGAAGCCCTTTCCTCTTAATTCTTACAGCGGTTGCTGTCCATATCACTCAGCGTGCCCTTCAACGCGGTGCTCTGGGTAACCGTCTTCATTCGTTCATCTGGCTGACAGATATTTACTGAATGCCCACACTAAATTCCAAGTTTTGTTCCAGGCAGGGGAGACAGCTGTGAACAAAACGGCAGAAATGTTTTCTGGTAGGAAAGACAGATAACGAGCAAGACAAATACGTAAAGTACATAGTAGATCAAGTGTCACTAAGTGCTGAGGAGAAAACGTAAATCTGGAAAAGGCAGGTTACTGAAATTTCAGCTGGGTGGACAGGGAAGGTCCCGTTGAGATGATAATTTCTAAAGGACCTGAAGGAGGTGAGGGAGCAAGCCATGGACATGTTCCCTCCATCTGGAAAGCTCTTCCCTCCCCACTCAGTGCAGAGGCCCTGAGGTGGGAGCATATCTAGAGGATTTGAAGAATGACAGGAGAGTAGTGTGGCTGGAGCCCAGTGCACGGGGGTAGGGGTACAATTACTGGGATGGGGTGTTGTCATGTAGGGCCTTGTAGATCATCGTTGGGACTTGTGCTTCTATTCTGTGTGAGACGGGACCTGTTGAGGGTTTTGAAGAGTTAAGGGACGTGATCTGATTTGTTTTAAAGGAATCTCTCTAGCTGTAGCGTTGAGAATAAGCTCTGGGGGATGGGAGAGCTTGTCGGCATTTCAGTCATCCAGGTGAGAGATGATAGCGACCAGGGCCAGAGCAATGGGGAGAAGCGATCAAGTTCTTTATGTAGTTTCATGATAGAGCCAGTTGGGTTTCCTGAGGGATTGGGTGTAGAATGAGAGAGAAAATGGAATTAAGGGTGATTCCAGGATTTTTGGTGGGAGCAACCGGAGAACGTTTCGGCCATTAATGGAAAATGGGAAGACTGCAGAAGTCGCTGGTTTGGGGGAACGGAAGTGGTGGACTCTCTGGAGCTCAGTTTTAAACATGTTGAGTTTGAGATGCTCAGTAGTCATCCAGGTGCAGCTGTCAAGTAGGCGGTAGCCTCAGAAGGGCAGAATGTCTTCAGCCTCATGAATCTCCGTGCCTTGTTTGTTGATTCTGTGGACCAGTTAATCAACAGTGAACAATAATTCTGAATAGAGGCTAGGGGGAAAAGTTATGAGATTTCTAACCCTAGACTGTGAGAGAGGGAAAACATTACTTTCGGATAACAATGAAGAAAGCGGTTATTTCTGAAAATAGCTAGATGATGAGGAAGAAGGGACCAGGGGTGCATCTGTGTCAGCATCTATGAAGTCTTAAATCACAAAATGTTTATTTTCATTGGTTTAGGAAGACCCCCAGACATCTTCAGTCTCTGCTGAATACTCCATCTGGCCTCAGAATGCATGTTGTCATTGTTGCTGATGGCGTTATCATTATTATTATTATTATTATTATTATCAGTGACAGTCCCCTATTTTATGCCATATGTATAATAGTAGAGGCAGTTTGATATTAAGAGTTCAGATTCTGGGACAAAATGCCTGCAGTTGAATCCTGCTTCTACTATTTATAAGTTGTAAGACTTTTAGCAAGTTACTAAACCTTCCTGTGTTTCAGTTTTCTAATCAGTAAAATGGTGATAATATTAGTACCTATCTCATTGGGTCATTGTGAGAACTGTTAATATATTAAAGTGTTTAGAATTGTATGGCACATAAGTGAATCCTATATGCGATAATTATTATTTTTTTATACCAAGCACTGTCTTATATACTGGGTGCCATGACGAGCACTGAACTTGACATAATCCCTGGCCATGGAGCTATTGATGAAAATTGAGACAGATTATCTCCCAGGTATAGAAGAAAATGAGTTTCGAAAGCTCACTCAACTCAGAACTGCTGGTAGGAAATCCAGAAATGAATCACAAATAGTTTTAACCTTCCACACAAGGTCCAACTTGATTGGCACCTAGCACTTAAGTGGCAAAGCAAGCTAACTGAAGGTCTCAGAGGGCCATAATTTCAATATTTGGGCAACTGCTATGTGGAACAGGAAACTACGACACTGGGCAAGTTTTCTAGGTGCCAGGCCATGGGGTACCTGGCCTTGCACAACTCCAGAACGTAGTCCTCCAGAAAAATGAGGAAAGCTCGTCTCTGCCCCAGGGCTGAGCAGACAGATAGGGGTGAGTATGAATACAGTCTGACAAAGTTCTCCCTGTCTTGTGCCATCAGAGCAGATGAAGGGAAGGTGTGGGGAGAAAAGAGTGTGTCTGTGAGGTGGGGGAGGACACTGGGAGACAGTGATATGATTCCATGTTCTATGTTGTAGTTGCTCAGATACTGAAATTGTGGCCCACTGAGACTCTTAGTTGCTTTGCCACTTAGGTGCTGGCTGGAAACCAAGACTATTCCCCTGGGATTGACTGATTGATTGATTACTAAATGAATGAATGAATCAAGTAAGCAACCACTTAAACATTTACTGAGTGTGGCTCATGTGTCAGGAAAGATACCACGCTGTGAAGATATTTTTACCTGGCTGAGGAAGAGTTTCCTCTTGCCAAGAACTGTGCTAGAAGCTGGGGAGACAACAGAATGAGACCCAGACTGTGCCATCAGGAGCTTACAATCAACCATGGAGAGGGAAGCAGGGAAATTCATCCAGCCTGATGACTGATGGGATGGGCCCACAGAACAAGCACCGAACCCAGTTTCGGGAGTTCAAGGGTACTTGTCCTGAGTCATGGGACAAGAAGGCGATGCTAGATTCGGGATAGAGGTGAAGGGCAGAGTTATATAACCTAAAAAAGCCCCGAGGAAGCTCTGTTATCCCAGTGGCCTCCTGAGCTCAGATCCAATTTTAGAAATTGAACCTAGTGTTAGGCCATGAAGATTAGCTCACCCCAACTGGTCAGCAGGGGCAGATGCTGTTACCCAAAAGAGCTTTGAGGTTAACGTTATGCCGTAGGCTGGGTCTGCGTTGGCCAGAGCTCTCCTTGGGAGAGTGGAATTTAATTGGCACTTATTTTCGATGCCCTTATAAAGGGTGACTCCTGGGCCCACTGAAATGGAAACCATTCGTGCTCCTAAATGACTGGCAGGCAGGAGACCTGAATTGCACCCATCGCTTTGGCTAATGTAGATGCCCGGCAAGTAGAATGTATTTGGGGCTTTTTTCAGGATCAAATGTATCAAATCGTGGATGAAATGGGAGAGCTGCCCAGTGAGAGTCAGCCTTAGATGCATGGGAACAGGAATAGCGGTTCCTTGTGTCAACAAGGAGGCTTTGTGTGTGCATGTGTGTGTGTGTGTGTGTGTGTGTGTGTGTGTGTGTAACTAAAGAAATGCAGCTCACTTACTGGTCTGGCTAAACCTCAAAAATTTGTGTTTTTTCCCTCCTCCCAAGAACACTTTGTTCATGCTGCTGGTTAAAAAGGGGGCAGCTTTCACACAGAAGTACAGCAGGAAGTATTTAAGTTAGATAAAAGGAAGGACTACTTGGCAGAATGAGTGAGTGCAGGACTGGGTTCCCAGGGGGATTATGGAATCTGATTTTTATTCATGGACTTTCCTATTAAATAACTTAAATAACAAGGGTGGCAAGGCATAAGCCTACATCACCATTTTTTAAAGGCCTGTGCTTTGGGACTCAGAGGAAATGAACCCATAGGGCTTTATGGGGCTGAGCTGGCCTTGGAGTTGGGGTCAGATGTGGGAAGAAGAGTGGGGAGGGTACAGAGAGAGGTGGAACAAAGGCATCAGGGCAGGAAAGCATGAGGGGCAAGTGGGACAGAGACAGTAGGGTGACTGGAATGTGGTCTCTGAAGAGGGGGCACGGGAGGATAAGATTAACAGGTTATATGAGGTCTGGATTATGGAAAGCTGGGAGGGCTTGGCCAGGGAATTTAGATTTTACTCAACAGGCAATTAGGAGCCATTTTTTTTTTTCAGGTTTTTGAGCAGGAAAGGGAAATGACGGAAATTTTGCTTCAGGGATCATGGTCTTTTAGAGGTTGAAGGAAACTTAGAGTCCTGTAGTTCAGTGTTTCTCAGACTCAAGTGGCATCAGAATCATTTGGTGGTGGTGGGTGTGCTTGTTAAAATTCAGACCCTGCTCCTAGAAGTTCTCATTCAGAAGCTCCAGGTTGGGCTGGGAATCTGCAGTTAAACAAAGGCACTGGTGATCTTGGTGTCACTGGTGTAAGACCTACACTGGGAGGTCACTGCTGGCCTCCTGGGAGACGCTGTCCAAGGGTTCCAAGCAGGGAGGCCTCGGGGGAACTCACAGAGAGCCACTGAGAAAAAGAGTCAGCCCTAAAACACGTTCAGGCCCAGAAAGCAGGACACTGACTTTTTGTTTTGTTTTTCGGCTGCGTTGGGCCTTCCTTGCTGCACGCAGGCTTTCTCTAGTTGCGGCGAGCGGGGGCTACTCTTTGTTGTGGTGAGCGGGCTTCTCCTTGCAGTGGCTTCTCTTGTTGTGGAGCATGGGCTCTCGGAGCACGGGGTCTAGGCGCGCAGGATTCAGTAGTTGCATCACGCAGGCTCAGTAGTCGCGGCACACCGGCCTAGAGTGCACAGGATTCAGTAGTTGTGGCACATGTCCTCAGTAGTTCAGGTGTGCGGGCTCTAGGGTGCACGGGCTTCAGTAGTTGTGGCGCATGGGCTTATTTGCTCCGCAGCATGTGGGATCTTCCCGGACCAGGGCTCGAACCCTTGTTCCCTGCATGGCAGGCAGATTCTCAACCACTTGCGCCACCAGGGAAGCCCCAGGAAGCTGACTTGGGACAGTACCGATCCAGTAGCAAGTTTCGGTCCCCCATTCCCTTGCCCTCCCTGCGCTCCAATCTTGGAGGGCCTTGGAGCCCGGAAGGGAGGAAGGCCAAAGAAAGAAATGAGAAGTGGGTCACACCCTCTTTCCTGGACAGCAGACCCTGGCCCCGGGTCTGCTGGTAAATACTGAACCAGCACACCGCTATTCTTTAACCAGCACACCAGCTCTCCAAGGTAAAAAGCCCTGCCTTGGAGTATCTGCCTATTTCCGTGGTGTAAATACTCTCCAGCACGGCCATCTCAGGCTACCCATGTGATGCCACCGAATGCAGGGTTAGGAAGAGAAGCTAAAATTCGATCTGGTGAGCTGGTAGGAGCCTGACCCAGCTCCCCGCCGTTCCTAGCCTGAAGTCATGCCCACGATGGGTGGTGGGGGAGAACTATCTATCCAGAAGGAAGACTGAGTTGCTGAACAGTATATTGTCCTGAACTGTGCTTTGTTACTTAAAGTGACCATAGAGCTCTCTGTTACCGCTCAAGTTCTCATGCAAGTGACAGGGGAAAAACGGAACCAATTTCAGTTCGGGGATGGTAAGAGACCAAAGGAAAGCTGCATTCTGGTTATATCCTAAGGATGGCGCCTGTCCAATGCATGGGTTACATGGGGAACTTTTATCTTTAAAACTGGGAAGGTACTTTTAAAAAAGAAATATCACGTGGACATACAAAACTGAAAGGTATACATGAAATCTCCGCCCTCAGACTGAGAACCGCAGATGTAGGGCAGTCTGTAGTTGATGAGGTTTGTTTTGGAGAGTTTTCTTTACTGTTCCAGAACAGATGCCCCCCGAAGGAAGGCAGCAGCTGTCTCACTGACTGAAAAACAAACAAGTGAAACTGTTCGAGGATGCAAAGATCGCATAGAAAGGACCCCCCCCCCCCAAAGACGCGCATAAGACCTATACTATGAAGATTAACTGAGCAAACATACTGGAACGTGTCTAACACACACAGCAGGTTTTCAGTCGGTAGGTTGTGGTTTTCCTTCAGAGGCTTCATGACGTTACAGTGGTGTTGGATTATGTCGACTCCCTCTTCGGGAGCTTCATCCGTGTTCATGTTGATGAATGTCACAATGGAAGCCTTAGAGAGCCTCGGTCAGGGGGAGAGCGGGAACCTTCTAAGACCCTTTGGCCGGTGGGGAGAGAGGAGGGAGTAAACGAGAACCAGAACCAGCTTTTAAAGGGACTCCCACGTGTTCGGCGCTCGCGAAAACAACTTCTGTGTAGTTTAAGCCGCCACGAGGCCACCGGGACCGCAGCTCTCCCACCCCGGCTGCCCGAATAACTGGCTCTTTGTGCTTCCTCATCCACGGGGCCGATTGTAAGGCAGAAACTGTGCCCGGAGAGATGCTGCTTCCAGCCGAGACCGGGCTGGGAAACCGCGGGGACCTTCCCTCAATCACGCCTGCTGGCAATGAGAGACTTTCTCCGGTTTTTTAAAGTACGTTCACGCACCACCATCGCCTACTTTCAGTGACACGAATCCTGCCTTTTACCGTTCAGTCAACAGAACCTGGACTGTTCCAGGCTTCCAGGCAGCCCTGCCTCCTGTTTCTTGAGAGGAAAGGGAAAGTTTCTGGGGACGGGACGGGGCCTGCGTACGGCCCTGCACAGTGCGGAGGGGAGAGGGACACACCGCGGGCACTGGGAACACCCGGGCTTGGCGGCCCAGGGGACGCGGCCCGTGCGTTTCCTCAGGCGTGCGGGTCCGCCCGGCTGCACCGAGGCGGGTCTGCTGCGCTGCGAGCGGCTGCCCCGCGGCTGGTCAGCGGCCGCCAGGGACCCGACGCCCAGCCCACTCCGGCCTCTGTGGAGGCGATTTTACGTCCTTCCAAAGGAGTGTCAGTCCTTTGGTACTCTGCCCATTTCTTGTGAGAAATTATGAATAATGACTCATCAATCTAGAATCTACACCGGTGTATACGTGGTGTCTAAAAATCAGGAGACTGGATGAGGTCATAAAAGCCGCGAACGTGGAAGAAAAAGAGATTCGAGCGCCCTCCTCAACGCGCAGAAGAATAGAGGGCGGGCCGGAAGGCATCTCCGCATGCGCAGAAGCAGGTCTCACAACGGTTGCCGGAAGAGGCAGGGCGGGAGGAAGCTGAGGCTGAAGACTTAATTTGTCTAGATTTGCCCTACTGGTCGTCGTTTCCCACATGGTCTAGCGGTTAGGATTCCTGGTTTTCACCCAGGCGGCCCGGGTTCGACTCCCGGTGTGGGAACTTCCGAACTTTTAGAACAAAACAAAAGCAATTCAAACCCCCCATAACTAGCGGGGGGAGACTAGACTAGTGTTTTTAGAAAACGCTGTAACCCCATTTCAGAGCAGCCAGGAGAGATTGAAGCTGGAGAGAGTCAGGGTCTACTCTGGAGCGGGCGTCGGCACACAGCCCACCCAAACCCGGTCCGCTGGCAAGAGCAGGAGGAAAGGAAGTAACTCGGAACAGTGCCAAGTTAGCTTTTGAAATAAGTCTTTAAATCTGAGGAGCAGGGAGCCAACCGGTCCCGTGCTAAGATATACGTTTCAGCTGGTTTTTCTCCTTAATTTCTCCTTGTACTGTGACTATGGAACTAATGACCAAAAAGTGCTCTTCTGTGAAAGAAAAAGAAAAGCCATATTGTAGGGCATTATAGGGCTTTTAAGTTGCCTAAAGCCATTCCTTTGAGAAGGACAGCAAGATTTCCAGAGAAGACATATTATTAAGGGCAGAGTAGTTCAGGGTACAATCGATTGTGTTTGTGATTCAAAGAGCTCACTAAATCAGTTATTGCGGGGGGAAGGGGGGGTGGTGAGGGAGGAAAAAAGAAAATTAGGTTATTACAAATATTGAGGAGTGAGGCAATGGCAAAAACAGCACTTTCTTTTCATGCCCTAACATATTTATTTGACACATTCTGTTGAAAAAACTTCAAGAATTCATGATAGGCTCAACAAGCTCTCTAGAGTTAGAAATCTTAGTACTGATGTGTGCCGAGACAGTTTCCAACTGTTACCCAAATAAGTGCATCCTCTGCTGTAATCGTTTATCTTGCTTACCTCTCCAACCATCTGCCATTAGGAAAAGTCTCCAGGCCTTTAGAAGCCACACTTCTTTCCCACTGGTGTTGAACTCTTTGAAGCTTCCCCAGTTTGTTCCCAGACTGCCATTAACCCTGAGAAACGGCTGTGAAGAAGACTTGGCATCCACATGACTTTGTTTGAAATTTGCTCTCCTTTTAAAGTCCTTTGGGATTTTAAGGGACACAAAAATGCCGTCCTTCATGAGAAAAATACTAGGCTAAATATATGCTTATTCAAAATTCCTAAATAAAGAGCTTGGAGGAGAAATTGATCATCAGCAGGTGATCTGCATTTATTGAATCGAGTAGGACAGAATTGATAGGAAAATAAAAAACATAATAAGAAGAAGTAATATTTATTGAGCATGTACTATGAACTAGGATAAATGTTTTACACGCCCTTTTCAGTTTAATCCTTATTTTGTTATCAGATATTATTATTATGTCTGTATCAGCCAGGGGCCCAGTAGGAAACTGATGACATTCTTAACAGAGTTTAATAAAGGGACTATTTAGAGTTTATTTAGGGTCTAGGAAAACAACAAGGAACAATGCAGTCCTCAGGGCTCCTGGGCCTAAAATGGGTAATCGGGGGAGGGTGGCTGAAGGAGAGGGCTGCCACTGAGGGTCTGTGGTTTTTGTTTTTGTTTGTCTTAAAACTTGCTTTCATATGGCAGGTGAGTTCCATTCACATGAAGGCTGTTAAATCTACTCATCCTATGAATCGTTCATTTCCGTAAAATAGACTTGTGGCCTCACGGATTTGACAAAAGCTTCCTTTGGATGCATATGATAATTAAGAGATGCAGAGCATAGTAGATACTTCTATAGACATGTACTTAATGAAAAGAGCTTAAGTTTGTGGGGAGATGGTTGCTTGAGTTATATTTGGCATTTTACAGCCTTGTATTTTTGCAGAACATTTCACAGTAATTTTCGTTAATCATCTTCCTAATCAGTCTTTAGATTCATAGACTATTTGAGCTGCAAATGCCCTCTGCAGTCATTTAATGGAGCTCCTTATTTTACCCATGAAGCATTGGGTCCCGGATTTTATGCCTCTGATTCCCTAGGACTGGATTTTAGGTTGTGTTCCCCCAAATTGAATCTTTCATGGTGTCCTGGCTGAAACCACTCCCTCCTGAACCACTGGGTGCTGAGAAGATGAATTTTAAAAATTCTGTCGTATCTTGATTTTGGTCAGTGTTCACAGTCAAAACAATTTTCCTGTTTGAAGTTTTGAGTTAAAAAAAATTTTTTTTTTATTCCCCATACAGACATTTCTAGAAAGTGATGATCTTTATTTGGGATATTTGAACTAGTCATAGGTTCTCAGTATGCTTTTATTTTTATATATGGTCATAAGCTTTGGGGGAGTCTGCATAGATATCGCTTTATGCCCACCCACATGGGTATATAGAGTCACATAGATTTGTATGTATGTTCCCTGAGAGATACATGTTGCATGCAAAAAATTTCCTAAATAATTGCAGCATTAACACTTCATATTAATACAGGAAAGGGAAGGCAAATATGAATTTTTTAACTTACCCACGTTGTAGAGCTGAACAACTTGGAAAAACACTTAATACTTGGAAAATCACTGGAACAAATAATCAAAAAATCAATCTGCAAACACCTAGAAGCCCACAGCGTACTGGGTAATCATCCCACATAGCTTTGTGAAAAACAAAGCTGATCAGATGACTCTAATTTCCTTTTGTCACAGAGTGACAGGCATGGTGGATGGGGGAGCAGTCAAGATTATCTATCCTGACTTGAGAAACCTTGGGATTTTGTACTTTGTTGTGGACTCATGAAGAAAATGTAGGTAACACTATTGCTGTCTGGCAGGGATGCATTCAAACCGAAGTTTGGGGCTCAGCTTCACCCAGATAGGCAGCTTACCCTCATTCTATGCAGCAATGACTTTGTCCTCCATCTTTTTTTTTATAAATTTATTTATTATTTTTAGCTGTGTTGGGTCTTCGTTTCTGTGCGAGGGCCCCCTCTAGTTGTGGCGAGCGGGGGCCACTCTTCATCGCAGTGCGCGGGCCTCTCTTGTTGTGGAGCACAGGCTCCAGACGCGCAGGCTCAGTAGCTGTGGCTCACGGGCCTAGTCGCTCCGCGGCATGTGGGATCTTCCCAGACCAGGGCTCGAACCCGTGTGCCCCGCATCGGCAGGCAGACCCCCAACCACTGCGCCACCAGGGAAGCCCTGTCCTCCATCTTAAGTCTCTTCTGCCTGGATTCCTTTTTAAAAAAAAAGTGTTATTCAGAATCTCTGTGCAAATTACATCATCTCTCTGTTCCTCAGTTTCCTAGACTGTAAAATAGGGGTAATAATTGGACCTACCTTACAAGGTTGTGAAGATTAGATAAGATAATGCATATAAAGTGCTTGGCCCAGTTTGGGGCCAATGGCAATTTGTTGCCATCACCACCATTATCATCATCGTCATCATTATCATGTCTAGTTCCTCTTTCTCTACTTCTAATCACAGTGTTAAATCTGATCATTTCTACCTCTTCAGTGATGCCGAGGTACGTTCTTATCTATTTCCCCCGCCACTGTGCTGGGCAGATCATCTGTTCCCTGGACTATTGCAGTAGTTACCAAACTGGTTTCTCTGACCCCCATCTCACCCATATTTTCTATCTCACATCCTACTGCCCGTCACAGTGTGGATCTGAGCGTGCTGTTCCCCGGCACCTTCAGGGCTTTGGCCTGCCATGTGCTCCCAACTTACCTTTACAACCTGCTTCTACCGCTTCCCTCCGTGCACCCCAGGTTTCAGTTAATTTCTCACTTTGCCCTGTATCTGGCCTTTGCTCAGTTTTTCCTCTACTGAAATGCTCCTGTGTCCTTTCTCTAAATATCTGCATCTTATCCATCGTTTAAGGCTTAATTCAAATGTCCTGTCCTTCACGAAGCATCCCTTACCTCTCCTGCTGGGAGACTCCTGATGGGAATATCTTCTGATTCCCCTTAGCATCTTGTATACCTCTCTTCTGATACTAATTCCTCTCTAACTTCAGGTCTTAACTTAGATGTCATTTCCTCCAGAAGTCTCTCCTGCCTCTCTGACAGTGGGGGGAGATGCTTTGGTCTGCGTGTTTCTCTCTCACTGCATTTACCACGCTTGACATGGCCCCCCGCTAGAGCGCATGCTCCAAGGCCAGTGCCCTGCATGCAGTAAATACTTAATAAACATGTGCTGAGGGAATGTGTGAGCCGGACAAGGACTGTATTGTCTCAAGGAACATCTTAGGTTCCAAGTTACAGAAAGCCACTGGAACTAGTTCAGGCCTGAGAGAGAACGATTGGCTTATATAACCAAACTGTGGAAAGTGGAGTGGTGTGGCTGGCCTCAGGGACAACCAGAACCAGTGTTCTGTCTCTCTGTCTCTCTGGGTGTCAGATTTATTCTCACCTATTATGGACCAGCTGTTTCCACATGGCAGGGATCTGGGCACCACCAGCTCCATACTTATTACTCACAGCTCCTCCAACTAAGAGGGAAGGTCTTTCTTTTCTTAGTTTTTGTTGGAAAGTGCTGGGGAGGAACGCGGCCTTGCCTGGGCCCTGTACCCTCTTGATGGTCAATGCACGTAGGGTATTGTGATTGGCAGCCCTCATTAGAACTGCATGGTGGGGAGGAAGGAGGAACAGGGATTAAAATTAAGCCAGAGAAATTAAATAGTGGTGATGGTTGCATAACTTTGTGAGTATACTAAAACCCCCGAATGTAAAAGCCTGGATCTTATGGTATATGAATTATATCTCAATTTTTAAAAAAAAGAAAAAAATTAAGCCAGAGATAAAATCTTGCTGGCAAAATAAGCATTTTTATATTCCTTTTATTTGAGCTACTCATTCAGCAAACATTTATAGGCACCGATTATGGGCCAGCACACATCTAGATTTACATTTTAGTTGGGGAATCTTCCACACACACAAAAACACATGAATAAGGTAAGAAGTGTGGATTTCATTCTAAATGTTATGGGAAAGCTCTGGAGGTTTAAGCATAGAGAGGGTTCCACCGCCAGGATGAGACTCCCTGGATTCAAGGGGCTTTGAGAACCTTCTGGCCAGTTTCTCTGTTTGTGGTCAGAACCAACCACACTTTTATGGGAAGATGAAAATGTTTAACAGGTCTTTGAAATGGCTTCCATAACCTCATTTTCAGAATTTGGCAACTTTGTCATAAAATAAAGTTTCCTTGTGGACTAACCTAGATCACATTACACTTTGTTTTCAGCCTATTTGCCTGGAGTTAGCCAAACTGCGAAGTTTGGAGGCACAGCCCTCAAGACTGCCCTCACTTTGGACACCGTCCTTAAGTTTGGGGCATTGCCAAAACCACCCCCAGGTTTGATGATGTGCTGGAAGGACCCACAGAACTCAGTGAAAGCTGTAGCGCTCACAGTTACGGTTTATTATGGGGAAAGGATACAGGCTGAAATCGGCCAAAGGGAGAGAGACACACCGGGCAGTCTGGGACAACTTTCTGTCATCCTCTCCTCTCTCCCCATGGAGTCAGGATGCATTACCCCACCCCCATCCTGTATTGATGTGTGACAATATGCATGGAGTATTGCCAACCAGGGACGCTCACCTGAGTTTTTACTGGGGCTTCATTATGTAGGCGTGATTGATTGCTTGATCACCCACTTGGCTGAGCTCATCCTCTAGGCTGCCTGACAACATGTGACCCAAAGCTCCCATCCTAAGTCACATAGTTGGTCTTTCTGGCTTGGCCAGCTACCACCCTAAAGCTATCCGGTAGGGCCAGACCCTGCCCTAAACAAAGACACTCCTTTCAGGTAGGAGTGTCTTTGATAGATTACTTCCCAGAAGCCAAGGGCAAAGGCCAGACCTCTCTTTGGGCAAGGCCAAATTCTTTACTATGAACCATTTTTTTTTTTCCAGTTTTCTTCTCAGTGGAAATGAAGGAGACAGGATTGGTTATGGCCGCAAACTGTTTGACAAAACATAGAAAAGTGTTCAGGGCAGCAGCTTAGGATGGCTCTGACTTCTCTCCCACCTTTTTTCCAGACTTCCTAAGGGGAAGTTTTAAAAAGAAGGGTGAGGAGGGGCTATGGGGATTAGCAGTTTTCTCTGAGACCTACATTTTTCTAGCTGGCCGTCCCACGGCATGCTCTCATCTTAAAATGGAAACAGGGGACCCTAGAGGAGTGTTTGATGCTAAGGAACTCTGTCTCATCAGAACCACAGTGAGTCTGAGGCGTGTCACCTGCATTAGGATTTCCACGGGGAGCTCAAAAGCAAAATTGCCGAATCGCATGCAGAAAACGGAGGCCTGTCAGGATTTTGTCTGGATCTTGCAGCGTCTGACGGTGGACCTGGGAAGTTCACCTTGTTATTATCAGGGAACCTCATGCCCCACCCTCAGTGAGTTTTAGCTCTGTTGATCCAACACCTGCGGCAGTCTGATTGCATCGCCTTTGACCCTGACTCACTCGTGTATAAACCTAGCAAGTCTATTTGCCAAAGGCAAAGAACCCCATCATCTATTTCTTGCCTCTGGTTACCTCTGGTGAGTGCTGTTTTCCATTCTAAGCTCTAATACAGGAGATTGGGGAGGGAGGGGGAGGGTACAGAGGAAGGCAGGACATTTTGTAAGCATCAAATATGTGCACTGAGTCTGTGGTGGGAACAGTGAACCTGCCAGTTACCAGAAGCTGGAGTAATTTTCCATAACCTGTGCTCATTAATGTCCTGATTGGGGTTAATGGATTCAAGGGAGGCGGAGAGAGTGGTGCACTAAGTGAAGTAAAGGAGGAATAATCAGAATTTGGCAACAGCTCAGTGGTGGGGTGTGAAGGGAAGGGATGATTTGTTGACAACTCCAAGATGATAAGCATCCCCAGAGAGACAGAGAACTGGGGCAGAGAGAATGAGATTTGTCTCCTCTGACAACTTTGAGGCACTGCTGGGACATCTAAATAGAGCAAATGAAGAGCGCAGGCAATCCGGGCTGGAATACCCGTGAAAGCACACGTCTCTGGGGCCATTGTCATGTTCAGGCAAATAAGAGGGTTTTCTAACTGAATGGTGCCTGGCTATTGCAATCAGTGGTGTGGCGGAGAGACTGTGTGCTTGGGAAGATGTGAGAGATTCTGTCGCGTATCGAGCCTGTAGTGACAGACACACGCTTTTGTACATAAACCTCTAGCCCTGCAGTGACACATCTCAAGAGCACCAAATGTGCCCTGCGCAGCTCCGAGGGCCTCCAGTTCCACTGCAGTCATCATAGATTTTGATAATTTTCTGGCAGATGGCAGAAAATTATCTGCCATCTTGTAAAGGGTCTTGAGAAAGGTGTGACTTTTTCCAATTTGAGCAAAGATACTATATAAGCTTTCAGGGTCTCTGGGGTGCTTGTTAGTCTTTTTTTTTTTTTTTTTTTTTTAATAAGTCTTGGTTAATAAAGCCTGCAAAATTTCTAGTCCCTTCTGATCTTGTTACATTATGTGAAGAATCAGTCGAAGACCCTGAGCTACTAATTATTTTACTTTATAAATTGGGCACTTTAATGTTGGCACATTGTTTCTTGCATATGTTTTGTGTGTGATTGTGGGACACACTGGAAAGCTGGGTTGGTACGAATTTCACGGAAAACTGTTTAGCATGTAATACACATCCAGAACCGTAAGCATGTTTCTTCCTTTTATCTAGTTATTATACTTTCAGAAATCTACATCAAGGGAAGAATCAGAGAAGAGCAAAGATATAGATGGATGAACAAGGATGCTTTTTTCCTTACAGCATCATTATCATTAAAAAATACTTGAAATGCTAAAAAGGTCCTGTAATAGGAGAATGAATGAACAAATGGTCCATCCATATGGCGGAATGTTGTAGAGCCGATTATTTACAGCCAAGATTATCTAATGACACAGAAAAAAGCAGAATCCCTAACTCTATGTACAGTCTGAGTCCAACTTTGTATAGAAGACAATACACACATACCTAAAAACAGGAAGGAGATATACCAAAAAGTTAACAGTGGCTATTTCTGGGTGGTACAGTTACATTTAATCTTTTTCCTTGTACTTATTTCAAGTTTCCAAATTATTTTTGACATAAGTATAGTCAGGAACTTCCCCCCCCCCCCAAGTAAATCCATATAGCTTGGGAGTTTGGGTTGAGTGCTATGAGATGCCCTATAGCGTGCTCTCAGCTACCCGCAGCACGAGGGCATTTCAGAGCCATCCAACCTTTCGTGAGCCTCTATGTGGTGCTCTCACCCTTTAGACATGGGTTCTGTCTGGGCTGACCCCTGCAGTGGGCAGGGTTGACACGGAAGGGGCAAGGCTCCAGGCCCACTAACCTCCCATTCATGCCCTCATCCAGGGTGATGTGGCTGGTCCATCTTTTCATCGGAAAACAAAACCTGGATGCCCTGGGTCTTGCACAGGAAATGCCATTTTAGTCGTAAGTGACATTCTTTTAGTGAACCAAGACTGTCTGTGAACCGTTCACTGAAAGCTCTTCTCTAGCATTTAAAGACTTTGTAAGCACACAACCTAGATCCCATTAGTCTTCTCCATCTGGTAACTTTCCTCTTGTCAGAGTGCTTCCTTTCCTTATTGCTGTTTTGCAAATGAAAATCAGAGTGGCTTTAAAAAAATTTTTTTTAGTTGGAGTTTTGATCTGCTGGGTGTGGAAATCCCTGAGAGATTTCTCACAATGAGATTCTATATCAAGAATCACAATAATTTGAACTCTTATTTGAGGGTTAGCAGAAACAACAGGTCCTTTAACAAGCTGGGAAGAGGCCAGTGTCAGCTATGACAAATAAAATAGTAAAAAGAGAAAATAGAATTCATTCCTATTAGGCTCAGCAATAATAAAAGCATAATAACTTGGATATTTAGAGAGAGCTCTCTAACTTTTAAACATGGTCTTCTGAGGACGTGGTATAAATGTACATAGACATATGTATGTAGAAAGTCATTCTGCTTTCAAGAAAGTTAGACACCCCCCCGCAAGAGTTCATAAATCTCCAGTCTCCAATGACTCTTTTTTTTAAAAATAAATTTATTTTATTTATTTTTATTTTTGGCTGCATTGGGCCTTCGTTGCTGCGCGCGGAGGCTGCTCTTCGTTGCAGTGCACGGGCTTCTCATTGCAGTGGCTTCTCTTGTTGCGGAGCACGGGCTCTAGGCGCGCGGGCTTCAGTAGTTGTGGCGCACGGGCTTCAGTAGTTGTGGTGCACGGGCTTATTTGCTCCGTGGCATGTGGGATCTTCGCGGACCAGGGCTCGAACCCCTGTGCCCTGCATTGGCAGGCAGATTCTTAACCACTGCACCACCAGGGAAGCCCTCCAATGACTCTTGTCCTCAGGTTGAGTCCCCCAAAGGGCAGAGACCTGTAGGAAGGGGGACATAGCGAGTGTGATTACAGCTCTCGGGTAAACGACCATTAAAATTTAAATGTTTTGCAGCTTCTTGTGAGTGTACAATTATTTCAAAATAGAAAGTTAAAAGAAATTAAGTGAGAATGAGAAACATTAGGAGCCTAAGCACTGTAGCTTCATTATAATAACTTTTGCCACCATCCCTAGGAACACGATGTAAAAGTGAAGTTAGATACTGGTGAGTTGGGGGTAACGGGCTTGGGAGTAGCGGGTACAGGGGCTATAGAGAGACTAGAAGAGACAACCTAGGGTTCCACTGTTCTACCACTGCTACTGGACAGAGGAAGCAGCAGTTGTATTTCTGTGAATATTTTGGGAGGGAGTGTGATGGGGGAGAGGGGCAAGGCTGAAGTTGGTTGTGCGGGGGTTTTTGTTTTGCTTTGTTTTGGTTGGGTTGTTTAATTTTAGATGACTAGGTGTAGATATGCGTCCCTGGAATTGCTGTTGAATTCCAGTGTAGACACCCGAGGTACTCTGTCCTTTCCTTCACCACCAACTGCTTGCTTGGTCCGCCCAGGGCTGAGTCAGGTCAAACAAGTTCAACAATTTCTGGAGATGTTCTGAGGGATCAAGTGTACAGCCAATGTAAGATTCTTTTTTAAGGTGGTATCATGGATTCATCCTCCGACTTCTGCTTAGGCCACAAGCCACTGGTGAAGAAAATGATCTCAGTGACCAGATGCAGTGTACATGGGGCAATAGTCCTTCACTGGTTCTGTTTGCCTGGTCGCTGAAGCTAGAGCCAAACTTTTCTGGCGAGATTCCCAACTGGCCCCCCCAAGTATTTTTTTTTTTTTTTGCTCCAAATTTTAAAAAGCCAGCAGGTCTGGTCAAAGAACGCTGGCTGCTTCCATGAGCTTTTTTGAGCACAAAAACTGATTCCATGCAGTTAGCGGTTGCCCAGCGCACAGCTCTGAATGGAGACCTTCCCAAATCCTTCCCACTTCGCCTCATAGCCTGAGCTCATGCTCCCTTTCTGGCAAGGATATTGTGCACAATTCCCTGTACATAGAGAGCTGGCTCCATTTCCTAGCAATTCTACGAGGTTCTCTCTTCTTTGATGGTAAAAATGGAGCAGTCTAAACATCTCCAAAGTACTGGGATCTAAAACAAAGAGCACCTGGGGCACTGGTGACAAGAAACAGAGTCCCCCTCTTCAGCAGAGAGCTTTTAGAATTTAGAATAAATCTGGCACCGAAGGTTTGGTCACAGTGATTGCTTCAATTTGGGGCCTGCGAGGACACAAATATTTCGAATTTCTTGTCAAAACTTGGCTGACAGCGTAAGCTTTCTTTATTTTGTCATCTGTAATCATATGTAAACAGCTACTAGTTTTATAGAGGAGTAAAGCTGGGGGTGAATCAAACAGCCCTGGGGCGAAGCTTCAACTTGACATAGACTTGGAATCGATTTTACTGCCAACGTGTGACATTGGGGGGGAATTCTGTATTTTCTTCGAATCCCAGTTCTTCATCTAAAAACCAATAGCAAATGCAATGCCTATGTGATAAGGTCAATGAAAGAATGACCAAATAAACTAACATAAAGGTGTTCAATAAGCACTACAAAATCCTTCCCCTACCCTCTCTCCTCCTCCTGCTCTCCATTCCCTTTTCTTGTCTCTAGAGCTGTGACTTTCAAACTGTTTTAACATCTGGAACTTTTAAAACATTCAAATAAACATGTATGTAGAAGTCAGGCATAGAAAACAGATAAAACCCCCAAGCTGCTACGAAGGAAGCGCCCGGTTCCTCCTGTCTCTCTCCTTGGAAGAAGTTTTCTGCAATTTAAGTGCGTGGGGATGGCCTTTCTCCTTTACTGGGAGACCCTGGGTGGGGGGAGCACAGGAACAGGATTGGATCGCTGGGCCCTGCGATGCTCCCCACCTTCCACTGCCCCTCCCCCTCCCAGATCCGGGCACCTGAAATCTTCCCAGGGAGGGCTCCGGTGTGATTGGGGTTGAAATTAATGCATTTGGGGCTGGAGTTCTTTTCCTTTTGGTGGTTTCTCTGATGAACTCACTTTCTGGAAGGAAGGCATGGCTAGCTGCCTGAGGGTTCTTAGCAAGCCAGAGACTTGATTGGTTCAGCCGCGGGATGAGAGCTGTGGGAGCTCCTGTTTGGTGTCCGTGTGTCAGAAAGCAGGGGAGGTGCTTGGTGTGCACAGTCCTTTACTTGGCTTTGTGTGTTTACCAGATGTGTATTGGCGCCTGGAAAAGACTGATGGAATTAGCCCTGCTGGTGCAAGAAGCGGGGTTAGAGGGTAAATTACAAAACACTTGGCTGTGACCTGGGAACCAGGGCTCCAGCAGGGGCTGCTACTGGTGGTTGTGCCTCTGCCTCCGGAGGTGAGGTGGCCTCGGCATGAGGCTGGCCTTAGAGGGCCTGCAGCTAGGCAGGTCCCCGACCCCCCAAAGGGCCATGAAGTTCCAGCCGGTGCGGCTGCACCCCACCCCACGTGACTTGCCCCGGCCCCGCCTCCTTCTCCTGTTGGCTCACGATTTCCTTTCCTGCAGGACCATTCCGGGCCTTGACAGAAGTGGCACATTCCTCTCTTCTTGGGAGGAGGAACATCCAAGGGCTGCGAAAAGGGCTTCTCTCCCTTTCGGTGGCTCTGATTATAGATTGCTGGGTCTGAAGGGTGAGGACAGCCTGGAGTCCCGCCCTGAGCCGGGAGTTGGAATGTACAGTAGTGCTTTCAAGATCTTAGTCATCAGTAAACAGAGCTATTATGCCTGGGTCTGATGTGTTCTCTCTTCTGCTGGGCGGCCTGTGGTTGCCATGGATATGGCTTTGTCTTTGGAGGCCTATAACCAAGGAGGATTTAAGTAAATCCTCATGGGTCAATATTTCCATAAAACCAAAAAAAAAAAAAAAAAAAAAAAAAAAAAGGCAGGAGAGGGAAGAAAAAAGGAAAACTTTCTTCAACAACTCTAAGATACCCTTAAACAGTTCTGAAATCATCACCAAAGCAACAATAATGCCCTCAGGCTTGCCAGAACCCGTGGGGGCACACATTTAAAAACAAAGTACTCAGAATTACAAAGATGAAGTTCATTTAATGGCTCTGATTGCAGCAAGTGAAAATGATGGCATTTCCCAGTTGAGTGTTTTGAACAATATAAAGTTACTTTTTTTTTTTTTGCTAGTGCTTATTTTTCAGAATGCCTCTTGATTTGCCGTTTCTAAGATGTGTCATATTCCAGTATATAAACGAACCTGTGTTTGAAACAAACAGTAGTTATTTCCATCTGACACGGGAGATTCGGTGACATTTGGTGATGACTGTGGAAGATGGGTAGATTGAATTAAGAAGGCTTTAAACAAAAAAAAAAAAGAAAGAAAAAGACTGAGTCTTGCACAGTAACCAAAGAGCTCTGGCATCTTTGTTTGAAAACACATGCACACTCCTGGGATTCCTCATAAGTCACTCGGAAGAAAGCTACTGTCACCTGGTAAAGCAGAGGTCCGGGAGCTGGGGAGTAGCTACAGCCCCGCCATGCTTTGGTTCTTTGCTCCAAGAGCCCCATCCTTTTTAATGGGCTGCCCTTTGTGTGTGTTTCTTTGTGTTTCCAGAAACCACACTGCCTCAGTCAGGGAAGCAAGCTGTGGACTTTGGGCTGAGGACCCCGGCCAAGGTGCCCACAGCTGGGAAAGGGCTGCTGCCATAGCAGCGTCCTTGCTGGCACCACCCGGTGACTCCTCCCCTCATGGCAACAACCCAGGGGCTTGTCATCCCTCCTACCTGCTTCCCTGTTTATTGTCATTGGCAGCGAGACACTTCCAATAAAGAAACTGCATCTGAACTGCAATTACCCAGCTTCCTTTTCCACTGAAGTGGGGCAAAAAGTGATGTTAATTTCCTTTCCGTGTGCTCGAGTTTTCACGTGTTTGTACTTAGACACTGGATCAATCCATAGTCTCCTTGCTTGCCTGCCTCAGGAGTTCTCCCCCGTCCTCACCTGTGATGTCACCTGGTAACCGCTGGGACTTCCTGAGTGGAAGATTAGGACCCTCTTGTTCTGACTCCAAGTGCCTGGATGCAAAGTCCTTGGTGATGGTTAGGAACAGAGAGGGCAGTGACGCTGCTGGCGGGTTGCCACCAGGGTCAGTGGTGGCTTGTCTGGACGAGGAAGGGAAGCTCGTGCCTGAGCTGCCTCTGGCGGGTCCTGGGAGAAACAACATGCTCCCGGGCCAGCTTGCCCCCATCCTGCCAAGAACCGCCTGGGAGGCTGAGGTGGTGTGCTGTGGTGGTGACCAGCGAACAGAGACCCAGCTCTTCGGTTTGATGAGGCCAGTTGTGGGGTGAGTCTGGGGGCCCTAAGAAAACTCTGGGGTATGAAGAGGAGTCTCTAGATAAACAGCTGCTAAGTTCTCTGAACCACCATATTAGACCCTCAAGGGAATTTTGACCCCTATGCTTCCAAACAGTTCCTCCAGGGCCACCACCAAATGGGAGAGATTTCATGGAAAAGCTGAGGCTACACTTGACATCAGGCTGAGAATGGTCATTTTGATCTGGACTAAAAGTTTTCTGATTTTCCAATTTGGTAAACGGAATAGAGTGATGTCTGAGATTTGGATTTGAGGGTGACTCTGAAAGGACCCAGGGAGGTTATGAAGCTTTAAATGACACCAGTTCCAAAAAATCACGAGGAAAAAAAGGAAGAGACAGCTAAAAGAACCAACATGGTGGTGAGGGAAGGCTGTTAGAGCTTTAATTTTAAATGAACACAAACAAAAGATGGAAGGAGGGGCACGTAATGAAGGGTGTCACAAAAGAGTAGCAGGAATCTGTATATTAGTGTCAGGAAAGCTGAAGTCCAGAATATGCTAAGACTTGTGAAATAGCAGCTGACATGAGAATAATGCTCCATAGTTTGCAAAGCATTTTCATGTAAATGATCACATGGATCCTCACAATAATCCTTGGGGGGGGCGGGGTCGGTAGGAGTTATTATCCTCAGAGTGTGTGGCGACTTCTCAGAGGCAAAGCTGGGATTTGAGCCCAGATCATTTGAGGCCAAATGCTGCGTCTTTCCACTATCCCACATCACTTTCTGTTACCCTGTTCAAAAGTATATATAGAGGAAGATGGGGTAGTGTACCGCAGGCAGGTGATAGAAAGCAAAACCAGCTGGTCCTATATTTTCTTCAGTGCATCACAAAGCAAAACAGTCTTCAAAGGCTAGCAAAAATTTCTCAAGATGGATGAGACCCTCAAGGAGAGTTGAGTTCTCCAAGCCTTAGGCCTAGACATTGTAGATGGCTGTTTCCAAAGGGACCTGAATTTCCCCTGCATGGCACTTACTCCAGAAATTACTTGCTCAGTATCTGTGTTCCCCACTAGACTTAGGTTCTTGAAGGCAGGGACCATAGTCATCTTGTCTATCATGGTATGGCCATTGACTGCCCAGCCAATGAAGGAGTGACCGCAGACCTGTGAGCAGTCATTTCTGGGAAATTATGGGAGGTATGCTACAGAGAGAGGCAGAAGTCATCATGGTTTACAAAAATGAGATAGGTAGATTCTAGAGTCTACTTACCAATTAGCTGACATTAGTCTCGAGGTATTTATATTCATTTCAAAGCTAAAACTGAGGCCCAAAGGCATAAAGCAAGTCACGTGAACCCATCTCATTCATCCCAGAGACCTGATCAGAACCTTTGTTTTGGGTCACTCAAGGCTGAGGTGGGGCTGTCTGGTCCACAGTGTGTCATAAATGCAGAAAAACAGGATTTCAAGGCAAGAATCTTCTTTTCGTAGGCTTTAGATCTTACTTTCGTGGTGAGTTGTTCCATTAAATATTTAGTCTTAGAAGAGGAAGTGTTACTTTCTGCTTGTGCTGGAAGGTACATAATTTGGAGAAGTTGGAAGCAGATACATTTAACACCAAGCTTTAGCAAAGCTTTCAATTGTCAATCCCCTCATCATCAGCATAGTTACCACACATCCAAGTGTAAACAAGGCAGAGTCCTCTCTAAAGGACATTGAAATAGTGAGGGACTGGGTACAATTGAAATAGATTTTCCGAGATTTCTTCAGCTCCTGTCTCCATGGGAAGGACATTTGTTAAGGGTGGGCCTCCCATTTCCTCTTCTCCTGACCTCCAGGCCCACTTTCCAACTCCACGTGTGGACTTTGAGAGCTGGAAGGAGCCTGAGCTAACCGCCCCCCCCATCTCATGCTCTCCTCCTCACTCATGTCACTGTAGTCAAGAAGGGTCTTCTGTCTGCCCCTCAACAAACTTGGCGTGTTCCCACCCCCAGGCATTGGCATCTGCTGTTCCCTCTTCCAGAATTCCTCCCCACATCATTATCCCCATGACTGGCTTGGTGTCATTCAAGCCTCAGCTCAATCAGTCTCCTCTGGGAGAGGCCTGCCTGACCCACTCCCCATTGTATTTTCTTAATAGCACTTTCATCACAATATGAACCTACTTTTCCTTCTCCTTGTCCTAGCTCCCCATTTCCTCTCTCTCCTTCTTGGTTCCTCCTGTTTTCCTTCCTCATCTGTCTCCCCTACTAAAATGGGAGCTCTCTGATGGATCCTCAGTGTCTAGGATGGCAGCTGAACAGGTGTTCCACACACGTATGTTGCGTGAACAAGTTGATTCACTTGCCTTCTTTCTTGGCTGCTTCTGTTGAGAACGCTTTAGGACGCTAGGATCATCTATTTTCAACAAATGGTGAAAGGGGGAAGGTCAGTGGAGACCATTGCAAAGCACTTTGATATTGGCAAAGAGTATTCATGTTTCAGGGGTCTCTGATAACCTGAAAGCAATCCACAGTGGCAGGCTTAGATCACAAGTTCTGGAGGCATCCTTAAGTCGAGGGAACTGTGCTCTGTCTTTGTGCAGTAAATGAAACCTCCGGGAAAGCTGAGAAAAAGGAATGGGGTGAGTTCCCTCTGGGAATGTAAAAAGCACTGATGACTGGAGATAAGCCTGCTCAGGGTCTCTCAAAATATCCTTTATTCAGATTGTGTTGCACCACCTGATTGGTGCCCATGGGCGACGTCAAGGTTGGAACGAGCTAAGCCAAGGCCAAGGATAGGCAGTAGTGAGGAGCTTGAGTGGCAGAGGAGGCAGAGAAAAGCATGTCCCAGGAGGTACTGGCTCAAATCTAGCATTTCTGCCGATTTTATTGAATGACGTGGGCGCACCCCCTCTTTATCTCGGTTTGGCAAAATGGGGATGGTGTTGCTGACTTTCTTAGTGGGGAAGGTAGGAAAGGTTGAGGCTATCAGGTCATCTTTTGGAGCAAGGCCCCAAATAACAGTCAATTAAACAAGATAGAAAGTGATCTCTCTCATGGAAACTTCTGAGCCTAAGCATGAACGGCCTGCGCGGCAGTGATGGAGTCATTGACCCAATTGCCTTCCATTTTCTTGTTCTGCCATCTTTGGAATACCACCCTCATCTGCATGGTGGACACTACCTAATCCATATTTAAGCCAGAAAAGAGAAAGAAGGGGAAGGCACTCACCTTTCAAGCTCACACATACCTTCCATTCACATCCCGTTGGCCAGGGCTTTGTCTCATGGCTAAACCTCAGTGCAAAGGAGTCTGGGACATGTGGGCTTTAACCAGGGTGGCAACATCCCAACTTAACATTCTACAAACATGAGGAAAAGTAGTATCAGGAGATAGCATCTCTGCCATAGGTGACTGGAGGAAATGTGGCAAAATGCCTCGTAAGTACAATGTTCGTTCTCCTTTGCAACTGCCCCAGGGGAGGAAAATCAAATGGGGATTGAGAGGTTCTCTGCCAGGTCTTTGCAGAGCAAGGAACCGCTTGGATTTTGATAAACAAATCAATGGAAATTTATTCCTAGAAAGAGTATGAAGCCCAGTGATAATAAGCAAGGCATGTGAGTGCCATAGAACAGAACTGGAGCAATTTTGAAATCTTCATGAGAATGTAGTGGCTATCAGGTGATTTGCCTAATCAGTCAGAATACTGCTTCCTGCATCTTCCATCAGCCACTTAGAATTAACTGTAAAGCAGGTCCACTGTGGAGTCTACATCTAGAGCTACTGGGATGTAAGCTCTATAAGTATTAAATTTGTGGTAGGCACTTTTTCATCCAGTGCACAATTACTAGAAACTTCCCCAAAGCGTCATGCTGTACTATGGGGGTGGGGCAACTCCGCTCCTGAGAATGAGAGAGATGTACCTCAAGAGTTCAATAACAAAACACCGGCCCATGAGTTCAGCCATTAAGTCAACAAATATTTACTGAACATGTGTTATGAGTCAGACTCATTGTGAAAGGGCTGGGGCATATTGCTGAAAAGCTAGTCAAGGTTCCCGCCCTCAAGGTCCACATCCTAGTGTGAAAAAAAAAAAAAAGACAGGGAAGAAGTAAGCAAGCCTGTGAATAGACAGGATACTATGTAGTGATAAATATCATGAAGGAACCAAATAGAGTGATGACAGAGAAATTGGGCAGTGGATAGGAAGCTCAGCGAGGGCCACTCTGAGGTGACGACATTTAAGCTAAAACCTAAAGAATAAGAAGCCAGTCATACAAGCAGCCAGGTGAAGAGAGGGGAAAAAGAGCTTGGGGTGTGAGTGGGCCGGCAAGGAGACCAGTGTGGCTGGAGTGTACTGAGTGAGGGGAGAGGGACGCAAGATGAGACGGAGAGGAGAGGGCTGGTCCCAGAGAGTTTCTGGAAAGCGGGGATCTTGAGCTGGTCCTTGAATGACAGATGAGGTTTGAGTCTGAGCGAGGGGGAAACATTTTCAAAGCAGGGTGAGCTATGAAGGGCTTGAGCAGTGTACGTGCAGGCTCAAGGTAGTAGATAAGAAGGGTTCATATTGGGAGTAGTGAGAGAAGGCTGGAAAGGGAACCTGGGGTAAGTTCTAGAAGGTCTTAAAGGTCAAGGAGGTTGAATTCTCAAAGATAATGTTCAGCCATTTGAGCAGGAACAAAACATGATCAAAATAAGGTTTTGGAAAGATTTTCTTGGTGCTACACCAAGGCTTCTCAATCTTGGTACTATTGATGTTTGGGGCTGGACCATACTTTGTGGTGAAGGGCCTTCCTGGGCATTGCAGGATGTTTAGCAACATCCCTGGTCTCTAGAGGCCAGTAGAACCCCTCCAGGCATGACAACCAAAAAAACATCTCCAGATATTACCAACTGTCCCCTGGGGGGCAAAATTGCTCCTGGTTGAGAACCAATGCTTTAAAAAAAACTGGTTTAGGTTATTTTCATGTTTTGGTTTTTTTAAATCAGATTTTTGGACTTGAAGTATCTTGGTTATTGACTTTGCTTCTTTCATTGTAATTGTGTGGACATAGGAACCGGAAATTTAAGTAGTAGGAAGGCCACCTTAGTTCTAGTTCCTGAATTCTATTTGAAAATTTAAGAAAAGCTCACACGATGTTTATACAAATAAGTTTTAATTCACTCTAAAATGAGGCTTTGAAAGCCCTAAGGGGTGTTTCTTCCACACCTCATATTGATATTTTTGCTGTTCTTACACCATGTACCTCTCTTTTCCGATAAGGAGGCACCCTAAAGCAACCCCTGAATTTGGGACGTGAGAGAGGCAAGGCACAGAGGAAAAGGCCCTTTTCCAAAGAGGAGATGTGTATATTCAGCTGAAAAATAAACGTTAAGGAGGATTGTTGTGAAATTTGTTTTTCTTGAGGCCCCTAAGTTTAAATTAGCTTTGTGAGAACTCTTCGGGATTAAAAAACACCCCAAATTAAAATACTATATTCTTTCATTGCTTCCCTTCTCCCCTAGATGATGTTTGAAAGATATGCACGAGAATATGAAGAAATCCAGAAATGTTTTTAAAAATATATCTTCCTATGTCTTTAAAATAATGTACTGGGTTGAATAGTGTCCTCCCCAGATTCATGTCCACTTGGAATCTCAGATTTGGAAATAGTCTTTGCAGGTGCGTTTAGTTCAGATGAGAGCGTACTGGATTAAAGTGGATCCTAAACCCAGTGAACGGTGTCCTTTTTTTAAAAAAATTAATTAATTAATTTATTTTTGGCTGTGTTGGGTCCTCATTGCTACACGCGGGCTTTCTTTTAGTTGCGGTGAGCGAGGGCTACTCTTCGTTGTGGTGTGCAGGTTTCTCATTGCAGCAGCTTCTCTTGTTGCGGAGCACGGGCTCTAGGTGCGTGGGCTTCAGTAGTTGTGGCTCGTGGGCTCCAGAGCGCAGGCTCAGTAGTTGTGGCGCACGGGCTTAGTTGCTCCGCGGCATGTGGGATCTTCCCGGACCAGGGCTTGAATCCGTGTCCCCTGCATTGGCAGGCGGATTCTTGATCACTGCGCCACCAGGGAAGCCCCTGAACGGTGTCCTTAAAGGAGAGGAGAGAACACAAGAGACACACTGCGAAGAAGGCCACGTGGAGATGGAGGCAGAGATTGGAGTGATGCATCTACAAGACAACATGAAGGATGGCTGGTGTCGCCAGAAGCTATGCGGAGGCAGGGAAGTATCCTCCCCAAAAGCTTTGGAGAGAGTACGTTGATTTTGGACTTCTAGCCTCCAGAACTGTGAGAAAATAAATTTCTGTTGTTTTAAATTATCCAGTTTGTGGCAATTTGTAGTCATCGCAGCCCTAGGAAACTAATTCAAATGGTAATTTTATTATTGCTTTTAGTTTTTTAGTAACACTGGAGCTTGCTAGTTCCTGCCTGGAACTCCTTGTTCTTCAGAACTGGCATCAATTTGCAGCAAAAAGTTGGTCTTTGCGCCGTGCTTTGCCACCACCAGAGTGGCTTCAAACATGACCACTTAAACTTTAGTTCCCACTGCACCCAAAAAACACCGCCAAGAATTCTGTGCACCAAACAGTTTTCCTACTGGAAGCCCACACGTGGAAGCAATGCTTCCTTCGGACCAAATTCCAAGACTAGAGGGCTGGGCAGTGCTCTGTAGCGGTGGGTAATGGCTCCCAGTCTCCTAAATAAAGGCTAGCGACCTCACCAGAGATGTCACAACCTAAATTAAAAGGGAAAGGGGGAGGCTTCTGGTCAGATCCCAGAGGAAAACAGGGGGAGGTGAGTCAGTGGATAATGGGTGTGGGAAAAGGAGGGAGGACAAAAGAGTGAGGGATGGGGGGAGCAGCGGGGGGAGGGGGAGAGAAAGAGAAGCAGGACAGCTGAATCCTTTCAGAGGAGAGGGAAATGATCTTAATTTACCATAGGCCAAAACAAAAAAGGAAGATTACACAACATTGTTAAGGACAGTGTTTCTGTCACTCACCCTGATGGTAGTAATTACGTCTACTATGCAGATTTGGTGGTTAAGGTGCCGTCCTGCCCGCCTACCCCTGAGGGGATTAATGCGGGAGGTTCAGCATCATCAAAGAGAGACCATGAGGTCTGGAAGCTCTCATTTGTAATCTGACAAATACACAAAGTTTCTTATAAAATCATCTCCTCAAATTAACTAAAACAGGTAGCCATTTTCTCTTCCTCTAAGCCATGTCCTTACTATGTCCTGTGTTTATTTTGCTGCCGTTAGAGGAGGCTAGACATTTGCTGGGCTTGTTTTTAGCAAAAAAAAAAAAAAAAAACAAAGAAAAAGAAAAAAGGTTTGTACACACATTTTTAGAGAAGAAGTGACTGTATTGCTTGTCTAGAGAACAACTCAGAAATTCATCTAAATTTTAGGTGAGGGATGGGGGGTGGTGGTGTGGCGGTGTTGTGTAAATGATTCCCAGGGCAGCCAGGGAGCAAACATTGCCTGCTGTTGGCATTGGAAGCTTTCACTTTATTCAAAAACATTTATTTAGCACCTACTGTGTGTCAAGCAATGGTATAGGGGCTTTGGATATAGAAATGATTTTTTTACAGGGGGTCTACTCTTTACTAGAAAGACTGATGAGTAAATGATTCATTCATTCACTCATTCATCAAATAGTTACTGAGTGTCATCCATGTGCTAGAGACTGTCCTAGCACTTAGGGTACAGGGTAAACCGAGCCGATGAAGGTCCTGCCTCCTCTGGGTGAGATAGCGGAGGCACGTGTCCAGTGGATGGAGGAGGCACGCATTCAGCCTGGAGTTGCCGAGGAAGCTTTCTCAGCACAACTATCTGTAAAAGCTTGGATGGTGCCGAGGAGGACTGCTGACTGTTCTTTTATTATTTTTTAAAATTTTATTTTTATTTCTTTTGGCTGCACCGGGTCTTAGTTGTGGCACGTGGGATCTTTAGTTGTGGCATGCAGACTCTTAGTTGCGGCATGCATGTGGGATCTAGTTCCCTAACCAGGGATCGAACCCAGGCCCCCCGTGTTGGGAGCTCGGCGTCTTACCCACTGAGAAGTCCCGTGACTGTTCTTTTAATGGTGACTTTAAAGTTATGTGAAGTTTATGTGTGGTGATCATCACCACTGCACTTTCTAATAACTCAAAAGTGACCTGGCCCAGGAAACCCAGCTTCTCTACAAAGGACATTTTAAAATGGTGTTTTCCGCTCAGTCTACGCATTTCTGCTCTGCATACCCATCCACCCTCCAAGTGTCAGCTCCTTCCTGCTCTCTGATGACCCCAAGTGCATGACCCCTGAGCTCCAAGTCTTCTATCTACCTCTGGCTGGATGTGTCCACTTCCCAGCCTCGGTGACCGGGGTCTCCCAGACACCTTGCCCAGCCTGGAGCCCTCTGACAAATTTCTCCTCCCTCCCCTTATGCTAAATCCTTCTCTGAGCTGTGTCCTCGTCTCCACTGCTGTCCTCAGGACCAGGGCAGAAGCCTGTCCATACCTATTTGGCCTCTGTACCTGCCCAGGACTTGAGGAGCCAGGGGAGGCTCTGGGTGTAACCCCAGCATCCTCTGGGTCGTCCCCCCACCAGTAGTACACCTGGTACCTGGCACGTGGCACCTGGCGTGGGCAGAGAGAGAAAGGGGCTCCTTTCCCTGGCCACTCCCTGGAGGTTTTCTTCTCAAGCTCTCAGACCACCTTTACTACGAAGCTCAGGTGGGTTCCCCCAGCTCAGTGGGTTTCGAATCCTTCAGCTGTGGGGATCCATTGGAGAGTCCCTCTGAGGACTCAACAGAAAATAGTTTGCCGGCAGCTGAGCTCGGCAGCTGAGTTCAGGATGGGAGAGCGAGGGGGAGGGAGGAAGGGGGCGTCCGGTGTACAAACTCCCTCCTGGCCTCAAAGGTCTCTGGCTCCTGGCAGGGGTTCAGGCCGCTCTGTCATCTCTGCAGCGCCCCCCTTCCTGCTCTGGGGCTCCCCTTTTTGACCACAGTGCCACTGTTTTCTGGGCAGCCAGCAGCCCGGGAGACGGAAGGCTGGAGGCTTGGCCCGTGCACGCTCTGGTGGTGTGAGAGGCACCCTGCTTCCCCTGCTTCTCCTGCCAAATGAATCGTGTTCACCTAAAACTCGGAGGTGGCGCCTTCTGTGCCGTGGCTACACCCAGAACCAGGCTGGAGGTCTTCTGAGCTGGGCGCTCTGTTTACACCCATCCTCCGCTGGGCCTCACTCAGGGCCCCGTCTCCTGTCTCACCATCACCATGCAGCGCAGACATCTGAGGGCCATCACTAATTCACTATGTGTCCTCCTGCAGCCTGGGCATGCATTTTTAATGACCTCTTCTCTCGAGACTCAGGTGACACAGGCCTGCCCCCCTCTCTGTCCTCACGGAACACAGCTGAAGTCAGCTGCGAGCTGTTATTCCACACGGTGGGACTCTCTCCGACCACCTCCCAGAGAAGCAGTACTTGCTGCTTATTTGAAACCTATTCTAAATATTTCAGACTTTTTAAATGGCCATGGAATTAATTTTAGATTTAGTGCCTTTATCAAATTGCTAGAAGAGTCCTTGTAGATGAATAAATCTAGGCACCCAATTTGAGATTCAGAGACACTGAATCAGTTTCCCAAGGTCACACAGCAAGTTTGTAGCAGGGTCAAAAGGAAAACCCAGGTCCTCTGCGTCTCAAACATAGGCCCCTTCATCATACTATGAGGTCTTTAAAATGATAAACTTAAATTCAGACAGAATTAAGTCATGAAACCAATCTCTAAAATGACCAAATATTCAAGAGAATAGTTAAGTACAGTCATTCACCTAAGGGTGAGCAATAGTTACTGTTATTCAGTTCCTTTGTTCTGTTAGACCTGTAGAGATGAAGCGATTAAACTCTCAAAGTGGAAACCCAGAGCACAGGAAGAAGAATGAGACAAAATATAAAATAATATCTCAAAGAAAAGAGAAACTGGAATAGAAATGGTAAGTCACGGGAGCTTGGCTGCAGAAAGCCATCAGGAGTGTGAAACAGAGCAGGACCCTGTGGTCCTTGCCCCCCATGTCCTCAGCCTGCCTTTTGTCTGAGAAAAAGTTTAGCCAAAGAATAAGTTTAATGAGAGAAGTGAGAAAGTGCAGAAACAAAGGAAAACAGTCAAACGAGACCAAATAATAATAGTTTAGTCATGAAGCAAAGTCAAGGACCTTTAGTTCCTCCTCAAGGGCTGTAGATAATATTCTGAGCCGTATCCTGTGAGCTGTTGTAGATACTGAAACGCCCATCAGGTGGAAGAAGTTAACTACGTGATGACCAGACTGTAGCCATAACATAAGCTGCCACGATTCTGAGAACTGGCCTCAAGGAAATGGGAACAAACCGGCCCTGGAACTGAAGACTAACTGTACTTAAAACAATCAAGATGAAGCTGGTCAGACCAACGCATGACCAATATCAAGGTGACTGTCAGAGCTGACTGTGCTGTTTCTGCATGGAGGCCCCTCCTTCCGTCTATAAAAGCTCTTGCCCCCTGATTGTCAGTTGGGGGAGTCGGCCTTTGGACAGGCGTCCGCTCTGCCCCCCATCCCCCCGTTTGTCAGCATCCAAAATAAAGCAAACTTTCCTTTCTACCAACCTTGCCTCTTTATTGGCTTTTGAGTGGAGAGCAACCAGATCGCGCTTTCGGTAACACGTGGACATGCAGGGAGGCCACAAAGCGTATTAGAAAAGGTGGGGACTCTGGACTCTGCCAGACAGTTTTGCATCCCAGCTTTAGCGTTCACTAAGTGTGATTTGGGGGCAGCTAATTTCTCAGTTTCCTCCTCTGTGATATGAAGCTAACATCTGTATTGGAATGTTGATGTGGTGATAAAGTGAGACAATATATACACATAAGCACCCAGTGGTGCCTTGTATGCAGCAGGTGCTCAGTAAGGGGTAAGATTTATGACTGCATGAAACTTGAATTAGAGGGGAGACCCTGGTCCCTCTGAGGCCAGCTCTGAGCAAAGTTTTGAGAGAGGACTGGAAAATCTCTGTCTCTGGCACCTAGTGTCCAGTAACCCAATTCTCCTGCCCAGAATTCCAACCGGGCAGGCCCCAGGGCTGCAGAGGGACCCAGCTGGACCAGGTGACTTGGGTTTGTTCTTCCTGGTGAGTGTTGAGAACCCTTCTTTTCTGTCCTCATGCCTTCTAATATGGTGGTTTTTAACTGGGAGCCGATTTTTGCCTCTCAGGAAACGTTTGGCAATGTCTGGAGACATTTTTAATTTCACAGCTGGGGGTGGGTTGGGGGTAGGGTCTAGTGGGTAGAGACCAGGAATGCTGCTAAACATCCTACAATGCCCGGAACAGACCTCTCACAGCAAAGAATTATCCAGTCCCAAGTCAACAGTGAGGAAGTTGAGAAACCCTGTTCTACTACATCAAACTGTGTCTTAGTTTTTTTAGAGAATGTTCAGGTCTGTATTGTGGATGCAATGCCAAGCTTCACAGAAGATGGGAGACAAGCAATATTGTAACAAATTCAATAAAGACTTTAAAAAATGGCCCACATCAAAAAAATCTTAAAAAAAAAAGGGGGGGGGGGACTTCCCTGGCGGTCCAGTGGTTAAGACATCACTTTCTAGTGCAGGGGGTGTGGGTTCGATCTCTGGTCGTGGAGCTAAGATCCCACATGCCTCACGGCCAAAAAACCAAAACATAAAACGGAAGCAACATTGTAACAAATTCAATAAAGACTTAACAAAATAGTCCACATCAAAAAAAATCTTAGGGCTTCCCTGGTGGCGCAGTGGTTGAGAATCTGCCTGCCAATGCAGGGGACGCGGGTTCGAGCCCTGGTCTGGGAAGATCCCACATGCCGCGGAGCAACTAGGCCCGTGAGCCCCAACTACTGAGCCTGCGCGTCTGGAGCCTGTGCTCCGCAACAAGAGAGGCCGCGATAGTGAGAGGCCCGCGCACCGCGATGAAGAGTGGCCCCCACTTGCCACAACTAGAGAAAACCCTCGCACAGAAACGAAGACCCAACACAGCCAAAAATAATAAAATAAATAAATAATTAATTAAATAATTAAAAAAAAAAAATCTTAAAAAAAAAAAAAAGAAGATGGGAGACAGGGCTCTGAGTCTGGGGGCTTCTTTAGTCTGTATCATATGATGACCTTTTTTTTAACCTCTGTTGCAACTGATGGGGGCCTAGGCTAGGCTGCCGATTTCACTCTTCAATAGACATCACTTGTTTCCTTTCCACCTCCCTCTGGTAGGAAGGAGTATCCTGATTTTCCTTGAGAAACTCGCTATCCTGCACTCACTGTCTTTGTGGTTCGGGTGGAGCTGATGGGGAATGTGACCGCTGTACTGCTTGTCCTCTGTGGTTGGTTCAGCAATGGACACAGGCCAGTTAGAGGCAGGGGAGACAAAGTTCCAGAACTTCTGTGAACTGTGGGGAAAGAGACTTTTTTTTCTGGGTGCCCTGAGAGCAGAGGATACAAGCCTCAAGATGCAGAAAGGCATCTTTCTACCAGGATCACATATGAGAAGCAGTACTGAGTGAAGTACTCACCAAGAAGCTCAAGAGATGTGAGACTTTCTTGTTATCATCAAATGTGAGAATAAAGGGGACGGTCTATTTCGCGCCTTTGAAAACAAATTTGCCAGAAACACTGACATGGAAACAGGATCTTTCCTCTCCTTCTACTGCTTATTCCTCAACTAGAGTTATAATCCTTTGTGACGCCACAATTAGTCACCACTGGAGAGAATTATAATGTTGCAAAGAGAAGACTAGGGTTTCAGGTGAGATGTAAATGGGAGCGAGTGACCATTTTAAAGTTTTGTTTGTTTGTTTGTTTTTTGCATTTGTTCATGATATTTCCCCTTGATCTGGTCAGTCAGCTGTCCTAGGCATATTCTTCTTTGTGTTCCTAGCTCCTGACCCAGTGTCTGACACCAGTTGATGTTTAAGAGGTCTTTGGTGTGAGTTATTTTATCTGAGCCCTAGCTGGCCATCAGGTGCCAGGGCAAGTGTGATGGTATGGCATGTGAGAAAGTAGATGACAAATCCCAGATGCGGCCCTTGGAGTGGGCACAAAAGGCAGAGCAGAGATGGAGTTGGAGCTGATTTTGAAGGGAAGAGCTTGTTTGTGGGGATAGCAGCTTGGCCCAGTGTCCCAGTGAGATGGCTTTTCTGCTGCCCCCATCTCCTGGTGAAGTTCCCTGCCCTTGGTCACATGCCAGGCAGAAGCATCCTTCTTTCAGAGCCCTCTGAGGGAAAGTGGAATTTAATGGCAGGTCTTTGAGACGTTTGAGATGGGGAAAAGAGCATTTCAGCGCTCTCAGCTGTTTTTAATTATGCACGAGGTAGGGTCTTGAATATGCCTTTGATGGAAACCATTGCTTTTTTAGGGAGATCCACCTGATGGGGCTGTTAAATTGAGACGCCAGAGCAGTCAGCTGTTAGTTGCTGCTCTGTATAACAATATATAAAAGCTGTCTCTGTGGTGGGTAGAAGTGTACCTCTGCAGCCCATGTTTCCTTTGGGACAGGGCTTCTTTTCCACCTGTGGACCCACCGTGTGCTGTGCGTGCAGGCTGTGGTGCTGTGTGTGTGTTAGGTCTGGCTCAGTTGCCTGCAGGACACAAGGAGCTGAGACCCCAAGACCACAGGAAGGGCATGCTGGCATCACCTTGGCCTTATGCTGGAGAAGGGGCCATAACAAAGAGTTGGACTGGGTTTGGTGAACATGCACTGGTTCTCCGAGTCTAGAATAATCTAGACTTTAAAACATATTAAAATGGAAAACACAGCTGTTGACCTATGTAATTGTCATGGGAGCGGGGGTATTCCTTTGAGATAATTCATCCAGACATGCCTTATGATTTGTGCAATTTTCTCTAGGTATATTGTATATCAACAAAAAATTTATAAAATTAGGAAAAGAGCTGTCCATTCTTTTGGTAATTTTTGCTAATTTAGGGAGATAGAGACACACCCTTCGTTTCAACCACTGCATGAGTATTACTTAGACTGATATAGCCTTAGCGCGGAGTGGAGGTGTCCACTGAAGGGAGTGGGGCTTTCCCACTGTCATCACCTGGGAAGAGGTAGTTTGGGGGCCGGAAATAGGAAATTTACTAGGCAGGCCATCTGTGGGGTGGAAGAAACTCACCCCTTTTTCTAGACCTTACGGTAATGGGCGCTGAGACATTTTGGTAATTCAGGTTGGTGGCTTTTAGCTAGACAGGAAAGAATCTTGTACAGGAATGCTTTTCAACCCTTAAAAGAACTTATGCCCTATTTGATAAACATAAAAATGTCATTGAAATGAGAGGCGTGGTTTGAAGGATACCCAGAGACAGGAAGATTGAGGTGTGTCTGGGAGTTGAGCATAGGGTGGCTTCAATTTCAGTGCAGCTTGGTGCAGACTCCTGGAATAATCTAGAAAGGGCGTGTTGGTGTGTTCTCCCGTTCACACTGTCGGTCTCCTTGTATGGTAATCGTCTGCTTTTTGTCAGTCTCCTTTTCCAGATGACAAGCTTCTGGAGGTCAGGCATCAAGTCTATATAGCTTTTAGCACATCACTTGGGCTTGATAAGTGCTCAGTAGTATCTGTTGAACAAATGCTTGAACCTCTGTGCTCACCTGTCCTGTGATGTGTTTCCCCGTCTAAGCAGTTTTCCCCTAGAGACTCACCTTTTTATCCCCAAGGCCAGCGCAGGGCCTGGCACAAATTTGGGGCTCCATAGACATTTGGGGGACTAATAAAGTGCTGAAGTCTGATCAGCAATAGACCTGCAAGAAAAAAGCTGTAAGAAGTGGGAGCAAAGTGAAGTGGGAGCATTTAGTGTAGAGTACATCTACTTATGGAAACTTAAGCACACAGGACCTTTTTCATAAGCCTAAGTAGTCATTCACAAGCATCCTCCTCAAGGCTGAAACACTGAGTCTGAAAGAGAGGGATTAGTGGGGAAAGAATAACAAATTCTTTTAGGATGAATTCATTTCTCTTCTGCCAGAACTGACTCACTCTTGGGGGGCTAGGGAGAACTTGCGCCCTGGAGTGAAGATGGGATGGGATGCTAATTTTACTACTTGATTTTATTTCTCTTTTAGGCCATTTTGCTGTTGCCAAGTTTTCTCTTTGCTCCCAGGGGTGTTAAAATAGCAGCAGTTGTTGATATATTTAAGGCTTTAGGACCCTTTCAGAGTGTCATACCATCCTAATTTCCCCCAGAGAAACATGATATTCCTGGAGGCACGCAGAGTTTGTGGCCTTGTAACCACAGTAGCTTCTATTTATGTAGAATTTATCGGGTGCCAGGAACAAGCTAAACATGACATTGAATTGCTCTCATTTGATATCTCAATTTCCCCTTTGACAGGTGGAGAAACTGAGGCTGGGGGAGTTTAGGAATCTTGCAGAAGGTCCTAAAGCCAGTAGGTGGCAGACCTGGGACTTGAACATAGACTGCAAACTTGTAAGGCTTCCTTGTTGATTGCCTCCCCAGGAAGAGAGGGGGTTGTGATTTTGCTGAGTTCCCAAACGGGGGAGGGTGTGGATTATGAATCAGAGCATAGAATGTTTTTAGAAGATCCTGGCGGCCTGTGAAATCCCATTCACTTCCCTGACTTGGTATGTGCTTGCTGTCACTTCCGTGTCTTTATGACAGTCCGGCCCTTGGACATTGCGCTGGCTGCCACTGAGACACAGAGCTCTAGAGGTCCCAATGTGGAGTTGCAGACAGCTGCTACAATCCCGTCCTTCTAACTCTTCCCATGGCTGGAGTTTCAGATCCTTTTGGCCTTTCCTGTCTCTTGTCCCAGTGTCATGGCACATGGGCTCCAGTGGACTTCGGGTGGGTCCAGCAGTGCTTTGCCTATATGCACACCAGTCACCTCTCACCTCCCCACGCAGGGCACCCCTGCTGATGCTTCCACGAGACCTGCCTGGTGCCCACACATGGGCAAGCTGGAAGCGTGGGAGAGTCAGTGCCCTTTGGGGCTCACCTTCGACCAATGGGAGGCGAGAGCTGATAAATAAACTCTCCCCCCGGGGCTTCCCTGGTGGCGCAGTGGTTGAGAGTCTGCCTGCCAATGCAGGGCACAGGGGTTCGAGCCCTGGTCTGGGAAGATCCCACATGCCGTGGAGCAACTGGGCCCGTGAGCCACAACTACTAAGCCTGCGCGTCTGGAGCTTGTGCTCCGCAACAGAAGAGGCTGCGGCAGTGAGAGGCCCGCGCACCGCGATGAAGAGTGGCCCCCGCTTGCCGCAACTAGAGAAAGCCCTCGCACAGAAACTAGGACCCAACACAGCCAAAAATAAATTAATTAATTTAAAAAATAAATGAATAAATAAAAGAAAAAAAAAAACTCTCCCCCCTCCCCACACTAACATGGGCGGACTTTAGATGCTGTTTGCATGATTTCTCTTTGAGGACAGGGACCAACTCTATAGCTTTTTGCATAATACCTGGGATTTAATGAGTATTAAAGAAATATATTTGAATGAATGCCGCATATATAGCCATCTTGCACTTAGTGACTGGTAGACGACTCAGTGACTGGTATCCTTAAATTGATCCTCGCCTCTTCTCCCTCGATCTTGCTTCCTATAATCCTTAGAAGATTATATTCCCTAACAAAGTTTTGAAGCATCTGAGCCCTCTGCCTCAGACTCTACTTTCTGGGGAATCCTAGCTGAGACAGGTGGCGAGGTCTGAATAATCTCATATTCATTCAGAGTCTTTTGGGACAGCCAGCACACCGGGTGTGCACATGTGCTTTGTCGTTTCGAGTTAAGGACAAGACACACTGAGATGGAGTGGAAAGCTGTGGGTCTGTGACCTGAGGCTGTGAGGTAAGTTGTGGAGCATTACCTACGTCTTACTTCAAATAGCTGTCCATTTCCTGCTCCCCACATCAAACTCACTTGTAAGTGGCCTCCCCACATGACTAAGAAGTATAGGAGTACAAAAGATTAGCCCCGCCCACTTGGCCTCTTCTTAGGGAGCTTTGTGCCACTTTAGGGAAGAAAGGTATGTGACATTTGTCTTCATGCCTATCTGATTGAAACCTGACTCCTGGTCCCCGGGTGAACCAGGAGCGGCTTCCCTCTGCACTGGGAGCACAGATGCACGACGTACAAGTAAGACATGAGAAAGCTGCAGTGGTGTCTGCAGTCCTCCTGAGACCCAGTGGAAAGAAAGATGAGAACTTCCAGCCAAAGAGCAGATTTAGGGTCACAGTTTCCTACCACCCAAGGCCAAGCAGGTGGTCATTGGGCTGAAGAGAAGGGGTCTGATACTATTCTAGCAGCCAGTGGGTTCCGGGGACACTGGGTCCTTGGCCATCCAGCCAGGGGAGGAATGGTACTTTTCCAGCTGTGTGTGTCCTGTTGCTGCTGGCTGCCCCAGAGAGACTGCCGGGAGAACTTCTCTAAAAATGGGGCCGTTTGAGGGTAACCCTGATTCTTATGGAGAGGCGAGAAACTCAGTACCAGTAACCCCTAAATCAGTACAGCTAAAAGCCATTCACATGCTTACACACATAGCAATTGTGAAAGACATGGAAGTGAATGTAACTGCTGCACAAGCCTGGGGCACAGGGTCAAAGACCCTAGGGCCTTGTTTATTTGTTTGTTTGTTTTTAATGGCTTATAACATGTTTTATGTGTACAATGTTATATTTCAACTTCTGCATACACTAGAGCAGTCTCATTGTCAAAAGTTTAGTTTCCATCTGTCATACAGTTGATCACCTTTACCAATCCCCCCCCCCCACAACTCCCCTTCCTCCCCTTTTCACTCAGCATAATACTCTCAAGATCCATCCATGTTGTTGCAAATGGCAAGATTTAATTTTTTTTAAGGCTGAGTAGTATTCCAGTTTGAGGTAGTTTATTTTTGTGTCTGGTGTGAGATAGTGGTCTAGTTTCATTCTTTTGCATGTGGCTGTACAGTTTTCTCAACACCATTTATTGAAGAGACTATCCTTTCTCCATCATATTTTCTTTGCTCCTTTGTCATAAATCAGTTGTCCATGTATGTGTGGGTTTATTTCTGGGCTCTCAATTCTGTTACATTGATTGTATGTCTGTTTTTCTGACAATGCCATGCTGTTTTGATTACTATAGCTTTGTAATATAATTTGGATCAGGGACTGTGATAACTCCAGCTTTGTTCTTTTTCCTCAGGGTTGTTTTGGCTATTTGGGGTCTTTGGTGGTTCCATATATATATTTTAGGATTTTGTTGTTGTTGTTGTTGTTCTATTTCTGTGAAAAATGTCATTGGTATTTTGATAGGGATTGTATTAAATCTGTAGATAGCTTTAGGTAATATGGACACTTTAACAATGTTAATTCTTCCAATACATGAGCAGAGAATATCTTTTCATTTCTTTGTGTCTTCAATTTATTTCAACAATGTTTTATAGTTTTCAGTGTATAGCTCTTTCACCTCCTTGGTTAAATTTATTCCTAGGTATTTTATTCTTTGTGTTACATTTGCAAATGGGATTATTTTTTAAATTTCTTTCTCTGCTAGTTCATTGTTAGTATACAGAAGTGCAACAGACTTTTGTATATTGATTTTGTACCCTGCAACCTACTATATTTGTTTACTATTTCTAATAGTTTTTCTGGTGAAGTCTTTAGGGTTTTCTACATATAAAATCATGTCATCAGCAAATAGTGACAGTTTGACTTCTTCCTTTCCAATTTGGTGCCTTATTTGTTTTTCTTGCCTCATTGCTCTGGCCAGGACTTCCCAGGTCCTTATTAAAAAAGGCCAGAGGGATCCAGTCCTGCTTCTGCAGGCTGAGCAAGCAGGAAGCGAGCCTGATCAGACCACTCCCAGAGTTGCTCATTGCTGCCACACAGTGTCACTGTTGGAGGCAGTTCTTGCATAGTTTCACCCTCTGCTCAGACGGTCCCCCAGCTGGTCCTGACCCAGGCTTCAATGGTTATTTGAAAGATGACTGTCCCACTCCTCATACAGAACTGTGCTCAGCCAAGGTGTGCCACAGGGGCTGTTTACCTTCTTCAGTGCTCACCCGTGGTCCCCAAGCAAGGTGGCTGTGCCAGAGTGGCTGGCTCCTGGGGGGTTTAGCTCTAGAGTCCTGCGATGCCAACACCAGCCTGACTGCCACCTTTCCACCCTTAGGCTGAGTCAGCCTACGTCCTTTCTGAGGCTTCCTTGGCTTTCTTGCTGAGTGCCATCTTGAAACATGCTGCCATACTTGCCATTTCGCATGTTGTTTTGAAACATGAATTTTGGCCTGTTGTGTCCTTAGAGAACTGCTGGCTATACCCGCTGATATTTGTTGTTCAGAGCCCTGTGTCTGACTGGCCACAGGTCGTTCCACTGTCCCCTTCCCTCTGGGCAGCAGATGCTTTCTGGCTCTATATTATTTATGTGTAACTAAGAAGACACCCCAGATATGACTCTCGGGGGGAATGATGATTCCCCTTAAGGTGACTCGGAGCTCTCCCCAGGGATGGGATGGCTGCCATAATTTATAAATATCCCTCTCAGCAGGTACCTATGTAACCTCTGCCTCAAAAAGTACCATGTTGCATTAAAAAGAACCATATTCAGCAGAAGAGTAGACAGAACACTTCTACAGAAATGACAAGTTGGAAAACAAGGTCCCTGTTTCTTATCACTTGTATCAAACATTTAAAACCATTGTGACAAAGGTCAGTGAAGTGTCTGTTCACAACATTTCTCTGGTGTTTGTGTTTGCAAAGAGCCCTTTGCTAGCCTACTTATAAGGAGCAAGGTCACTGCTCTGGGATTCTTGAAAATGTGCAGAGAAGAAACTGCTCTTTCCATGTGGCAGGGAAAGTCTCAGGTCTCATTTCTTCTTCTCCAGTTTATCTTACTGAGCTTTTCTACCTTGAAACCCTTTTTTCCTTAGCAGTAGCAGTGTGACAGGGTGAGTTTAGTTTGCATTGGCAACATTCTTGTGGACTGAGGCTTTTTAGCAGTTATTTTCAAGACTGTGCTTAAGACCAACAAGACTGAAGATATCTGAGGATGCCAATTCTGGTCTTCATTAGAGATTCTAGAGATTCCTGGCTAGCACATATTTATTCTTTAGGCCACAACTATCCAACTGGAACTGGAGAGAATCTCTCTTGTCTTATTTTCAAGGCTGGATGTAATGAGACTTTGTACTGAGCCCCCAGTAGAAAGGGCATTGACCCTTCTCAAAGCCCCCTCTGCTCCTCTGTGTCCAAGAAATCCCTCTAAGGAAGTGGGAGAAAAGCCAGGGTCAGTCTTGACTTGATTATGTGTTATATGGATATTTCAAGGCTGGCTTCTCTAGCAAAATACCTCCATCCAGCTGGGCTCCACATGTAGAAAAGAAGGGCCCTTTTATAAAATACCCAATACAAGATGTTGACCTCTTGGAATCCTTTGGCCAGACTATTTCAAAGAGTGGGTCTTGTCAAAGGTCATCTAAAAATAGACAAAGGTAAATAGAAGTTAATCAAAAAGGGCTGAAAGGACATCCTCTAGCCAACTCGAGGTGATAGACAAGGCCAGGATTGTGGGAGGTGAAATGCCCCGCCCACACCTCTGACTCACCCCACCCTGAGAGGCAAATGTTCATTTGAATCCTGAATCTGGGGGTTGGGGGTACCTTACACTCACCCACTCTGCTCAAGCTCTGACATTTTGAGCACCAGCCCAGGCTCTTGTCAGCTGTTCCCCCCTAACCATGAACCACACACCACTGGTTTTGGGGATTTTCGCTGAAGTCAAGTTGCCCATAGGCTGCCCTTCAACACTTATTTCTGTGGCTGTTTTGCCAGCTCTCCTCCAGCACCCAGTCAACTTCAGAAGCAGGCATCCGGCTATGAGTTACAGGGTGCTTTGCAAATTACTTTAAATTCAATGCAGCAATCGTTTGTCAAACACCTATTATGTGTCAGAGACTAGAGTCTAAAAATATAGATATTCCGTAGACTGCAAAGCCAAGATACAGTTTAGCCTCAGAGCGGTGTTGGGAACAAACAAAACAAAACAAACCACAGCAACAAAAGCCACAGTCCAGCCACCAAAAATGTAATTTCAAGCAAATATGTGTATGTGATTTATGAACATCCCTAAGTGGGATTCTGGCCCTTATCTTAAAACACCTGTGTTCTCTCTTCTCCACTTTCTTCATACCCCACAGGTGTCCCATGCCTCTCCCAAACTCCCTGAAAGCCTCTTCCCCTGACCAGCCTCCAGGCTGCTCTGCTCAACCCTGTTCCTGCTCTCAGCTCTTTGTCACAAAAACCCAAAGGGCCAGCTGAGCAGAGGCAAAGCCTGAACATGAGGACCCAGAGCTCTCTTTAGCGGAGATGGGACAGGCTTGAGCTGAAACAGGATGTTCTGAGTTTTGGTCCTGCCCCACAAAAATGAAAGCCACCTAGCTCTCGTCTTAAAGAAGATCACTGTAACTGGGGACATCAGCACCAAAACAAGCAATTCCGTTTGAGAAGTGAGTTGCTTTGGGATCCTGGAGAGATGGAAGATGGCCGAGGGAGGAGAGCTCTAGCTAAGGCTTAAAGGAGGAACCTCTGCGAATTTGGGGCAAGTTGCTTAATTTCTCTATGCCTCAGTTTCCTCGTCGGCAACCTGGGGATAACACATGAGACGGCTGCTGTAAGGCTTACGTGAAGTGAAGCCCTGGCTAGGGCTTGCTGCAGCGTGCAGCAGTGCCCGATAAACATCTAATTAGTACACCCATATGTTGGATAAGCACATTCCTGGGGTGTCATCACAAAGCAGCTTTGTTTTCTCTCCCACTGCCCGGGGCATCTGGATGAAAAGTCTCAAGACTTTTCTGGTCACTCTGAGGAAGTGCAAAGCTGTAGAGTCATTTCACACGCAGACATCAGAATGTGCACGCTCAGATATCGGCTAACATTTTAACCTTCCATCTCTGTGCAGGGGGGCTGGCGGGGCAGGGCTGAGGTCAGCTTTCTCTCTCTTTCTAGCTCACCTGCTTCCATACTCACCAGCTTGTTCCTGACCTCGCTGGGACTGGGGTGCAGGAAGGGGGGAGGGGGGGGAGGGGGTCAGCGCCGACGTGTCTGGCACCCAGTGCCAGGAACTGGCTCTGGGCTGGCAGCAGCCTAGAGCTGACTTGTTCTCCCCCGGTGCCCCCTCCCCACATCCACTCATCACGAGGGACTTTTGCCTGCAGTGGGCTCGACTGGTGCAGAAGCAGCTCTAGGCTGTTCTTCCCGGGCCCTCGGATTCCAGCGGTCCATCTCTGGCAGCTCCAACCCGCCCACAGCTGCCTCTTGCCCAACCCAGAGCCGGTCCCTGGGAAGCTTTCAGGCGCCTTTGCTGCAACCAACTCTGGGAGGGCAGGCCTTTCCCAATGCGGGCACCTCTCCCCGGCTGTCGGCCCCTCTCCAGCTCCCTGCACCCCGGAGAGATGGTGTGTGGCCACCTGACGCTCGCTCACTGGGAGTCAGACACCAGCCTACTCCACTCCTGTCCTCAGGCTGTAAGGGGTTCGCATCCTTCTCCGAGCGAGCTCCTGAAAGCTCTGCCCTCTTGAACTGAGGGAAAGGTGGACCCGACCTCTGTTCATCCTTCAGGGAGGGTGGGACTCACCAACAAGCGGATTCTTCCGTGCCCTTTTCACAAGCCCTCTCTTCCCACAGCGCTCTCCTGCCCTCCTTATTTGCGTGTGTGTGTGTGTGTGTGTGTGTGTGTGTGTGTGTGTGGTGTGTGGTGAGCAGTCTGGGTCTCCTGGCGGTTCTCGGCCACTCACCCTTGCCAAGGGCTCCAGAATGATTCGCCTCACAACTCAGTTTGGTGTGTTTATCTGTTCTCTCCGTATTTCAGCTGGGGCTTTGGTGGTAACTTACTCTGCAGCGGTTAGTGACCATGATGATCACTGGGGTGGGGGGTTGGGAGTGGGCGGTCTGCTGGATGGTGGCACGTGTTGGGCAAGATGGAGATGAGATGGCAAATGTGGGCAGGGGCTTCTTTGTCTGGATGGCTTATGACTGTGACTCTGGTCTGCTCAGGTCCTGTGTTGGGTGCAGGAAAAAGGGTGCAGAAGGTGAGGCCCCCATATCCTTCTGAGAATAACAAACCTGTGTTTACTGCTATACAATACAAAGGGTCCTTAACATGCATCTTTTCTTTTAAAACTCACAACAACTCAGTGAGATCCTCGTATATTCTTTCCATTTTCACAGATAGGACACACATGCAGAAAGCTAAGTGCCCAAGGTCACACACCAGGAGGTTAACAAATTCAAGCTTAGTGATTGGCCTTCTGTTGTGCTTTTTTCATTACACCACAACACCTGGAGTCAGGGAAGGGGTGGAGGGAGGGGGCATAGTTCTGAAAGCGGGTGCTGGGCAGGCAGCCTCCCGTGCCCTGCCCGGCTGGCTGTGCTCACAGCTGCAGTGGACATTCTGTCCTCCACACCCACCTGCCAAACAGAACTGGCCGACCTGGGCAAACACGGGCTATGACTTCACTCTCCCTGCTTCACACTTGACACCTGAAAGATCCAGCTAGTCCTGGCCAGGCTCTAGGCCTCTCCACCCTGTGGTCAAATCTCCTGGGTCACCCAGACCCTGGTTAAGAACCTCTTCATACGCCAAAGGGTCCTGGATGAGCGCCCTCTATCTTCCAAAGAGAGAAGAGCAGGTTCTCAGCAAAGCGGTGACCCACTCTATCTAAGACCCTCTGGGTCCCCCAGCAACAGCAGCTGCACTAACCCTTTGGCTACCAGTGTCCCTGGAAGTTCACCCAAGAATGATCATCCCCTTGCATCTCTTCTGCATAGTTTTGTTTTAACTCATTAGACCAGCAGTCCCCAACCTTTTTTGGCACCAGGGATTGGTATCGTGGAAGACAATTTTTCCACGGACGGGGGTGGGAGGGGCAGGATGGGTCAAGCGATAATGTGAGCGATGGGGAGCCATGGGGAGTGGCCGATGAAGCTTCGCTTGCCTGCCTGCCGCTCACCTCCTGCTGTGCGGCCCGGTACGGTCCGCGGCCCTGGGGTTGGGGAACCCCCGCACTTGACGATAGGATCATATGCCAAAGGAATGGGTGATAGAGGGAATTTCGACTGTTCTCTCTAGGAGGCTTATATGACATTAAAAATTATTTATTTATTTTTTAATTTATTTTGGCTGCAGCGGGTCTTAGTTGCATCACGCGGGATCTTCGCTGCAGCATGCGGACTTCTCTTAGTTGCAGCATGTGAACTCTTAATTGCGGCGTGCATGCGGGATCTAGTTCCCTGACCAGGGATCAAACCTGGGCCGCCGGCACTGGCCCCACTGGACCACCAGGGAAGTCCTGACATTTTGTTTTAATTAATTTTTGAAAATTAATTTATTTGGTTGCACCATGTCATAGTTGCGGCTCACTGGCTCCTTAGTTGCGGCTCCAGGGCTCCTTGGTTGCGATATGCGAACTCTTAGTTGTGGCATGTGTGTCGGATCTAGTTCCCTGACCAGGGATCAAACCCGGGCCCCCTGCATTGGGAGCGCAGAGTCTTATCCACTGCACCACCAAGGAAGTCCCTGTTTTAATTAATTTTTAGTTTTAGGATAATAAAGACGATATATATTGATTATAGAAAAATCGGAAAATATAAAAAAGTAGATGAAAACAGAAGATGACTCATGAGCCTTGCACACTAAGATTTTTGTATATTTCCTCTCAACATCATACTCACAAATATAAAACCTATCTACAGACAAGCATGTCACAAGACTACCATTGTATAGTATAGACTGTATCATAAGCTGCTTTTTTTCACTTATCAGTATGTCACGAGCTTATCCCTGCAGCATTAAGCTCAGTGAACTTTTAAACAATCCTGTGTGACAGATTCCACATTGCACTAGAAAGACACCAGATGAACCAAAATGGTGAGGGGATAATTCTTGAGTATGCTCTGGGGACCTCCCCTTGGCGAGACACAAGTCACATCTTAGCAACCCAGCCTGAAGAAGCTGACCCCACAAAGCTGTTAAGGCTTAGAAATCTCCTTTCTTTTCTTCCTTAAAAATAAAATTGAACTGAGTGTTCCCAAATTCTCCCACACTCAATGGCTTGGGGTGTGTGACCCACCACGAATAGGTCCTCCAAAGGAAGCCTGTGTTACATCCTTACATTCTTTCCCTTCCGTGTGCAAGTTCAAGACTCCTCCTTTATTGTGTCTTTTAAGTAGAGACCGTAGGCCCAAGCTCCATCCCAGATCTCCCATAATTAAAACACGCACAACATTGTTGAAAGCCCTTTTACATAAGAAGATCACTTGGCCCATTGAATGATGGGACTTTGAATGGATTTTTAATAATAGATGAAACCGTGTTACCTCACAATGTCTCAAAGGCAAGCTCTCTTGCTTTTAAATTCAAGTACATAGTACATTCAGCCAGAGGAATTCAGAAACTTAATGATTTGGCGATGGTTTGTGTTGGGCGGGTTTTAGACAATTTCTAAGCGTCAGCAAGAGGCCTAATAGTTCCCAGCACTCTCTCAGGAACCGTTCTCACAGCTGTAACTAAAAGCGCCCCCTGCTCCACCGGCCCCATGTCTCTGGCCTATTGTGAGAACCACGTGATGGACCCCTCATAGAAAAGTTTCTCTTTTCAATTCAGGACTTTGCTAGAAACTGCTTTAACCACTTTTCAGATTGGGCTCTAGCTTAATCCTCCTTTTCCTACCTCCTCGGTTCACACATATTTCTATATGAGGAAAATCGGAGTACTTTTTAGCAATAGTTTCAGCTGTTGCTTCCATAGCCTGTAAATCTGGTTACCCTGGGGGCGTGGCACCCAAAGAAGTAGTGGGTTTGGGGATTTCGGGTGGAGCGTGGATAGCCATTCGAACAAGACAGTTGGTCAGTTTTGGTTGTTCAAATATATCAATAGTTTTGATTTTGTCCCCAGGGAATGAGGAAAGGAGAGAGTGTGGAACGGAGAATCTTCAAATTAATTTAGTATATCAAGAATTATGGGGACTTCTCTGGCGGTCCAGTGGTTAAGACTCCACGCTTCCACTGCAGGGGGCGCGGGTTCAATCCCTGGTGGGGCAACTAAGATCCTCCATGCTTCGCGGTGCGGCAAAAAAAAAAAGACGAAAAAAGAACCCACAAAAAACCAAAAAATCCTTGCCTGGAGACTTGAGTCATTAGGGTTTCTTCAGAAAATTACAGAGCAGCTTCCTCTGCCTCTGACGGTTTAGGCCTGAGGCGGTCTGTCACCAGCCCTGAGGGGGAGGGGGCGTGAGGAGAATGGTCCTGAGCCTTCTGTAGAGGGTGTCGGGGTACAAGTGAGGCAGAGGGGGACTGAAGGCACAGGAGGTCAGCTGGACTCCTTTCTTTCCTTGCGTCAGGATGAATCCAGGGGTGGGGATGGAAGATGCCATTAGAAATACCAGAGAGTTAGGGAGCCTAAGGATTCAGGGACATAATGAAGCAGAGGCTGAGGCCTCTAGGAGAGGCCCAGCTCAGCATCTTGACCAGAGCATGGGTGTGGAGCTGGTGGGGACAGCACTCTTGGCCACTGGCACCTCAACAGGGTAGGCTGGATCCAGATCTTCCCTGGTGTCTTGAATAGAGGATTTGGAAGTTGTGTTGGGCAGAATTATGGCCTCCCAAAGATGTCCACGTCTTTATCTCTGGAACCTGTGAATTTGTTACATTACACGGCAAAGGAGAATTAAGGTTGCAAATCAGCTGACCTTAACATACGGGGATTATCATGGATTATCCAGGCGAGTCCAATGTAATATCAAGGGCCCTTAAAAGTGGAAGAAGGAGGGAGGAGAAAAAGAGACAAGAGAGATTGCAGCATGTGAAGGGCTCAGCCCACTATTACTGGCTTTGAAGATGGACGACGAGGCCACCAGCCAAGGAATGCGGGCAGCCTCTAGAAGCTGGGAAAGGCAGGAAACAGATTCTCCTCTGGAGCCTCCAGAAGGAACACAGTTCTGCTGACACCTTGATTTTAGCCTAGAGAGAGCCATTTTGGATTTCTGACCTCTAGAACTGTACAATAATAAATTTGTGTTATGCCGCCATATTTGTAGTAAGTTGTTACAGCAGTGATAGGATACCCCTTTAATCCCCTATTACCTACTGGTTTTATCAGTCATTGATGTTTGTTGCCTGGATACATGATTTCTTTAGGAGTTGCAAAAGGCAACTGGTAATTATATGTTAATTTGCATAGTCTAGCAGGGGAGAACCCCTTTAGATTCTCAGGGTCACGGTAGTAGTGATTATGTCTACTTAGTTTACCGCTAAACATTGAGGGCCTGGCATATAGTAGATTCTCAATAAATATTTGTTAAATGAACAAGTAATGACATTCTTTATAAGGTTCTAATATCTCATAGATTATGCATTATTATTCTCTTTCTACGTTGCCCAGATGAGCATCTTGATAAGGGAGGAGTGGAGTTTAGTCGACACCAGAGAAGAAAGAAATTCAGGGAATTCCCTGGTGGTCCAGTGGTTAGGGGTCTGTGCTTTCACTGCGGAGGGCACCGGTTCAATCCCTGGTCGGGGAACTAAGATTCCTGCAAGCGGAGCGGCGAAGCCAAAAAGAAAAAAAGAAAAAAGAAAAAAGAAAGAAATTCATCTGATTGGCCTCATTTCATCCAAATGATCCATCGTGAGAAAATGACCTCACAAATGCAAAGTAATTGCTCCACTGCCTGAGGAAAGATCCAGAAAAATATGGAAGCTGGAGGACAGTGCGCTCTTTCCCTGTGTGCTTCTCCCCACCATGTGGGTTGTGGAGGGTGGTTAGAAAGAATGGGTAACCGTGGGTACGGAGAGATGAAAGCATTGCTAGCTCAGTCCGGCTATCATAAGTGGTCAATGGCATCACGCTATTTACATGTTTACTTCATGCTGTTTCATGCTGAAGAATCAGAAGGACCCTGGGGTGCCTCTAGAGGCACCGGGAACCTTGAGAATCAAGTACTGTCCCTCCAGATTGGAGCTGGAACTAATGGGGGCTGGGGCAGCAGAGGGGGTCCTGGAAAGGAGAGGAAGGAGGGAGAGCAGAGAAGTAAGGGACCCCTGGATACTGCCTGCAGGTGGAGTTTAAGTGGACTAGGGTGGCCTGAAGGGCAAAGACATGTTTGCTCTTCCAGGTTCCTTGTGTGCACAGGCGGGTCAGCTTCTAAAAGGCTCGTCACCTCCTGGGAGTGAACCAGATGGGGACCTCGCCCTGGCCTTGGGGACAAAGATAAAAGGCTAAAATCATTCATAAGTGTCTTGTGCATGGTTGGGTGGACTCTTTTCTCTAGTCTCAAAGTTATATGATTCAGGTTGTAAAGTAAATTTGAGGCAAGGGTTATGATCTTGGCTGTCTCAGATGGTGGTTTCCAATGGGCAGAGGTATAATAATACTGGGAATGCTAGACTAGGGGACCCTGGAAGACCAAGACTTTTAGAGGGAAGGACCAAGGCTGGCTCAGTGGACACTCTTTCTTTTTCCTCTTTCCTTCTTTTACCCACCTCCACCCATACCTAACCTGAAATTCCACACATCCAAACACACCAAGGGTGGTGGTGATTTTTTAAGGAACTTTGAAGAAGTATATGTCTAACTGTTAAAGGTACTAGCTCCTAGTAGGGGGGCCAGGGAGTGAGATGCATTAAATAGGAAGTGATCTCTAAGCCACTCCTATGCCAGTCCTCTGGGGGCCTCTCTTCTCCCCTCAAACTGTAAAATTTGCATTGTTCACTGGCAGAGAGCTCCAGATCATTCGCCTTCCTCCCTCTCCCTTCTGGGACTTATATTTTAGCAGGTTGTGGTGTGCTGAAAAATGTCCTCCTCCCGCAAGATGACATATTCTAATCCCCGGAACCTGTGAATGTTACCTGACATGGCAAAATGGACATTGCAGACGTGCACAAGTGAATGATCTTGAGACTGGGAGATTATCCAGGTGAGAATGATGTAATCACAAGGGCCTTTACATGAGGGAGGCAGATCAGGGAGAGCAGTAGAAGATGAGATGACAGAAGCAAGAGGTTGGAATGATGTGAGGAAGGGGCCAAGAGCCAAGGAATGTGGGCGGCTTCTAGCAACTGAAAAGCTTTGAAGCCTCCAGAGGGAATGCAGTTCTGCTAACACCTTGCTTTTCAACTTCTGGCCTCCAGAACTGTAGGAAAATAAACCTGTGTTGGTAATTTGTTACAGCCGCAAGAGGACACTTATACAGAAGTGTTGCACCCTCTTTGGATTTACTAAGAACAGAGAGCTGTTGCTGGAGGGACAAAGAAAGAATGTGACTTGTTTTGTGGATTAATAAGGTTTTAAAATCCAGTGTACATGCTCCAGAATGAAGAGGATCTCCTGAATGGTGCCCTGTTCCTTATCTAGAATTGAGCCTGGGATGATGTAAAACTAGATATGGAAGTTCTTCTTGATAACTATCAGGATTTAATTTGACTAAAGTAACTTGATTTTACTAAATTTCCACAGTAATGGAGACTGGGGTGTCTAGGATTATTATATAGGTTGAGCTAAGTTTTTTTGGTTGTTGTTGTTGTTTTTAATCAACAACAGTTGATTAAGAGGCTAACAGTTTAGAAAGGGGCTAAGAGACTTCTTTTGACCAGGGTTTGTATAGAAAATCTGCTGTTACTTGGATTGTATGTTTCTTCAAGGTGATTTAGGGATGACTTGCTGATGAGGAATACAGACACATACAGACCCGGACGTCACATTTTAATTTTTGCCGACTCATTTGAGAATTAGCTGCCGGCATCATTATCCTTTAGCTCGCAATACTTTGATATGTGTCCCTTAAGAGCAAGGATATTCTCCCACATCTATAAAACATACTCCGGAAATTTAACAACAATGCAATACTCATCTAATGTACACTCCACATTCAGATTTCCCCATTTATCTCTAAAATGTTCTGAATAGTTTTTTTTTTTTTTTAATCCATGATCTCATCAAGGGTCACATTTTGCATTTAGCTGTTATGCCTTTTTATTTTATTTTAATTTATTTTATTTTTTTGACTGTGTTGGGTCTTCGTTGCTGCGCGGGCTTTCTCTAGTTGTGGTGAGCAGGGGCTACTCTTTGTTGCAGTGTGCGGGCTTCTCAGTGCGGTGGCTTCTCTTGTTGCGGAGCACGGGCTCTAGGTGCACGGGCTTCAGTAGCTGTGGCTCAAGGGCTCTAGAGCACAGGCTCAGTAGTTGTGGCGTGCGGGCTTAGTTGCCCCACGGCATGTGGTATCTTCCCGGACCAGGGCTCGAACCCGTGTTCCCTGCATTGGTAGGCGGATTCTTAACCACTGCGCCACCAGGGAAGCCCCCTGTTATGGCTTTCTAATCTTGGCAAAGACTATTGTAATAGAATATAAACTTCATGAGAGCAGGCATTTTAACCTTTTTGATCACTACCTAGCACAAAGTAGATGCTTAGTAAATACATTTAAAATGAAAACTTGAGGAAGTAATTACCACTCCTCCAAGTCATCCCTCAGTGCAGCCACTGGGGTATTTATCCCCCATTCTCCTTCTGATAAATAAACCTCCTCACACTCCTCCCACCACAGATTTGCATACATGAGCCATTCCAGCTAACCATAGTATCCTATTCCCATGAACAAATGAGCACAGTTGACAGTTGAACAATGCAGGAGTTAGGGGTCCCGACCCTCCACTCAGTCCACAATCCACCAATAATTTTACAGTTTAGCCCTCTGTCTCTGTGGTCCCCCATTTGAGGATTCAATCAACTGCGAATCATGCAGTACTGTAGTATGTATCTATTAAAAAAAAATCCATGTATAAGTGGACCCACACAGTTCAAACCTGTGTTGTTCAAGGGTCAACTGTATTGCAGAGGAGGGCATGTGACAAAATCAGTGCAAATGAAAATTCTTCTGAGACGTTGATTTATTTACATACTAGGAGAGAGATATTCTCTTCCACTAGGAGTTCTAAACCAGAAGCATGTGGTCTAGAAGAGCCATAGCTATTCCCTCCCCTAGCTGTTAAAGGAAACAGGAAAGAATAAAAATTTAAAAAAATTACGAGCAAAGCCAGGCCAAGAAAGGAAGATCATGAATGTAAGAGTCCTGAAAACCTTGTTCTGGCACCTGGATCCAGCCCTGCCTGAAGTCCACCTCCATTCATAAATATCCCAGATACATAAGGCAATATGCAGCCATTTTGCCAAAGTAGTTTGAGTTGGTTTTCTGTCATTTGTTCCTAAAGAGTTCTGCCTAATTCAGCCACTTAACCTTGCACTACAGAAAGTCAGTCTTATGCTATCCTTCATCTGGTTAGAAAAGTTACTTCTGAATCACATCTGTTGTTCCACGGGCATAATTCCCTTAATGTGAGGATTCATTTAGTCATGTAACTTTTTAAAATAAAATGTCTATTGTCTTAGGAACTCTGGGAACCACTACTAAATATAAAATCAATTGGAAATCATGAAGCTATAAAGAAAAATAATCAAAGGAGGAAACTTGACAGGATATTCCAATTCGGGCAGAACATTTTGAACTAAAAAGTGAGGTTCTATTTATAATTGCTGCCTTGGATATTCTTGTATTTTACATTTTTTCAAAGCAAAAATTTTAATAGCCCCCAATAATAACAACAACCAAAAAAAAAAAAAAAAAAAAGAAACACAAAAACAAAGAAGAAGAAAGTTCTGAGTGAAACTCTGCTCCAATCATCTTGGAATCGTAAATCCAGGTCAAATGGTTACCTGTACTGTGCCGTTTCCTCTGAGCAGATCTTCCTTCTCCCTCCTATTCAGATGTCAGGTACCTTTGGTTAAATAGAGTCGTGAGGCACTGGACTAGAGGAGTGACAAATAGTATGTGTCCTAGGAGGATGTCAATTGGCATGCTGATATCTGTCACAAGGGCTTAATTAGGATAAATGGCAGAGAATACGCTGAGTGCAAGGCCGACCCACTCACCCGCGGCACATGGAGGGCTTGCAGGGTGAGATAAATGGGATATGAGGAAAAAAAGTCACATTAATTCTGTTTTGCTGCAGAGAGCTCTTGAGAGAGCAAGAGAGGGGACGCTCTGGTATCTTTTCCTTGGGGTTCAAGGGGACAGTGAAAACTTGTGGTGGGGATTATAAACTCTTAAATTCCTAACCCCAGGACTCCTCAGAAATCTTCAGAACCACATCCAGAGAGCCCTGGGGCTCATGTTCCGTGATAAATGTCAAGGACTCTGCCTTTGCACTGGTCTCAGCTTTGTCGCCCTCACCTTGCCTGATCATGAGTTTTTCCATGGAGCAATGAGACGGCCTCCATGTCTCGATGAGAACGTTGGCTAAACATCAGGCTTATTCTTTTACAGTAATACCTCTGTCATAGAAACAAGGCTTGTCCCTCAAGGAACTGATCTCCAGATAAGGCTCCAGAGATCCTGGGAATGGGTGTAATCATGCTCTACCCAGCGGCGCCGCCCTGCCTGTGGGGACGGCGGCCCCAGGTGGGGTTGCTACCAGCTGCGCTGTGTCCTACACGTACCATTACCCTCTTCCTTCTGAGTCTCCTTTCTCTTTTTTCATCCTGTTTAAAGGTTTTTATAGAGTGCCTGTATTTCTTTAGAAGTCAAGTGTTCAATTCAGCGAATAATGAATGCATGAAGGAGGGAGGGAAAAAAGGAGTGAATCTGTCAGAATTCCCTGGTTAAGAAGGAAAGATAGGGGTTCCCTGGTGGCACAGTGGTTAAGAATCCGCCTGCCAATGCAGGGGACACGGGTTCGAGCCCTGGTCCGGGAAGATTCCACATGCTGTGGAGCCACTAAGCCCATGTGCCACAACTACTGAGCCTGTGCTCTAGAGCCCCGTGAGCCACAACTACTGAGCCCACATGCTGCAACTACTGAAGCCTGCGCACCTAGAGCCCGTGCTCCGCAACAAGAGAAGCCACCGCAATGAGAAGCCCACGTACTGCAACGAAGAGTAGCCCCCGCTGGCCGCAACTAGAGAAAGCCCGCATGCAGCAACGAAGATCCAACGCAGCCAAAAATAAATAAAAACAAAAATAAATAAATTTATTAAAAAAAGAAAAAAAAAAAGAAGGAAAGATATACCTGCACTCACTTGACAGTGTGGTCCTAACGCATCTGGTGGTTAAATTAGTTGGTTTTAACACTAAAAGGAATTTTGAAGCGTTAAATCTGAAGAGATGTTTTTATGTATTATGATACACATGTACTTGTATGCGTGAGTATAAGATAATATGAGAAATGATACTTCTGTGGTCACAGCATCCTCAATTCATCTAAGTGAGGAAGAAATGCCTGTTGACTAAAGGGCAAGCCCCTGTGTTAACACGCTAAGAATAAAATATACGCTTATCCTACTGTATAGCACAGGGAACTATATTTAATATCCTGTGATAAACCATAATGGGAAAGAAGATGAAAAAGAATGTATATGTATGTATAACTGAATCACTTTGCCGTACAGTAGAAATTAACACGACATTGTAAATCAACTATACTTCAATAAAATAAACTGAAAATATACACGCTCAAATAGTTAATAACCTTATGGGGAGAAGCGATCACTTAGTTGTTTACTCTTTCTTCATTTATCCATAAAGTATTTCTGCAGAGCCTAGTCTGTGTCAGGGTCAATGCTAGGTGCTGGGGTTGGAGCAGAGAGGGAGAAGGATGCAGTTCTGTGCCCTGGGGTTTTGTGATCCAGCTGAGGTTACACACAGAGGAAATCTTCCCAAAGACGAATGGGACGCATGCCTCTGGGGAGGCCCACCGGCCCATGGCTGCCCTGTCCACACAGCCCCGCTAGTGGCCACTCAACACATGTGGCCACTGAACAATGGAAATGTACGACTGAGGAGCTGAAAATCCAATGTTATTTCCTTTTTTCTTTTAATAAATTTATTTATTTATTTTTGGCTGCATTGGGTCTTTGTGGCTGCGCGTGGGCTTTCTCTAGTTGCGGTGAGCGGTGGCTTCTCTTCGTTGCGGAGCAGGGTCTCTAGGCACGTGGGCTTCAGTAGCTGTGGCCCGCGGGCTGTAGAGTACAGGCTCAGTAGTTGTGACGCTCTGGCTTAGTTGCTCCGCGGCATGTGGGATCTTCCTGGACCAGGGCTCGAACCCGTGTCCCCTGCATTGGCAGGTGGATTCTTAACCACTGCGCCGCCAGGGAAGTCCCATGTTATTTCCTTTTAATTAATTTAAATTTAATTTAAAAAACCAATACTGGGTTCAGTCCTGGCAGACTTTTTAGTATGTTTGGAACAACTTGGGTGCATGAATCTACTTTTCCAGTTTTAAACTTTATGAGATCTAAATACAGATCAATGTTTCCTATGAAAATTTAGGATCCTAAGTGAGAGGTGCTGTATGTATAAAATTCACCCTGGGTTTAGAAGACTTGGTACCAAAAAAAAAAAAAAAAGAAAAAAAACCACAAAAGGGAATGAATGTAAAATAACTCATTGAAAAATTTTTAAATGTTTGTAACATGTTAAAAGTAATAATATTTTGATTAAATGGGGTTAAATAAATTAAATTATTAAATTGATTTTTCTTTTTTCTTCTTTTTTAATATGACTACTAGAACAATCTAGATTACATATGTGACTTGTATTTGCTTCTTTTGGACAGCACCGGTCTGTGGGATTTTGAAGGAGAGAGAAAGCTTATCATGAAAGAGGTTGGTTTTTGACATTAATTTTACAGAATTGGTGGGATGGGTCAGGGGCAGAGGGTAGAGGGCATTCCTGGGAGAGAAGAGACTGGACATCAGTACAACGTGGGATTATGCCTGGGATGCCAGGTGTGTGGGAGAGCCCTGGGCATTGTGTTTAGGGAGCAGCAGTGGGAAAGGCTAGTTGGGATGATGGAAGCCATGATGTGGGAGCCTTGACTGGCCAGACTGAACTGGTTATGCTTAATCCAGTTGGCCAAGGGAGAGCTGGGAGGCTTTCGAGCAGGGGCAGGATGGTAAAAGCAGCTTTAATGGTGTTTATCTGGCTGCAGTGTGTAAACTGGGATGAAAAGAAGAGAACCAGAAACAGGGAGACATGTTTTGAAGATCCCAGCAGTAATTCTAGAAGTACCCTGTGGGGTAGAAGGATTGCTTCCTTTCAGCCAAGAATCCAAAACCAAACAAACAAAGAAACAAATAAGTAAATGATAAAAACTTCACATGGTTCTTCTACAAATAAGTGTATACCTTCTTCACACTCCATTTCCTACAGATTACCCTTTTGTGAGTTAATTTCTTCCCCTTTAAGTTTAAAAAAATTGAAAAAAAAAAAACCTTCTATGTAGCTACAACGTAATTTGGGCATTGTCCTGGAGTCTGGGACAATCACTGTGGAAGGACACCTGTCATTTTGCTTATCACGGGGCAACCACAAACCTCCAGGGAGGGTGAACCTCTTGGAGTCAAGAGTTGCAGGAAATAAAGATTTTAAGAAATGGATACTAATGACTAGAGATGATTTATGATGTTCAAGATTCACAGAATTGTAGAACAGAGAGGCTTCTAAGTATCATCCAGTTTCACCTTTCACTTCATTGACGAATAGAACAAAGCCACCCAGCCAGTGAGCAGCAGAACAGTGGTTAGAATCTGAGTTTCCAGATTTGTACACCTCCCGCCATGCCACGTGGAATACTGTCCATTAGGAACATCAAACACATAATGAGTCAAGAAAGGTAAGGTTAAAGGGTGAAGAAATGTGAAAGGTAATAGTCAGGTCTATCTATATATAGAGTGGTTATATAAGCACACACAGACCTATGAATAAAATGCACGGGGCCTCTGGAGTATCACTGGTTGATCCTGGGACAGCTGCCCACTGTGGGGACACATGGGAGGAACACTTAATCCCCACTAAGGAGGGACTGCAGGGTAGAGGACCAGTCCTACCACCTCCCCTTGAAGCTTTTCAGTGTCACAGCCTCGTCCTCTACACGCCTGCAAGGAAGAAAGCAGAACTGGAGGACTAAAGAGGGAGAGAGAGAGATGCTGAGAAAACGTAGGATGGGGAGGGTGTTGAAAGGTCAAGCTGAGGGCTTGGCGCAGATGTCGATGTTCAGAACACTGTGCTGGCTCTTTAAATAGAGCCCTCACAGGTGAATGCAGTGACAGAGAAAAGCCTCCCTGTGCTCCAGGGAACCGAGTAAATAAGCACAGACGTCAAATGTCCAGAGCTGGGTGGGGCTGGGCTGAACCAAGAGCTCAGCAGAAAGTACAGGAACGTCTTGGTTTTTTTTACTGCCAAGTCCTGTTCTATTAGATGGCACCTGTGGAGTTGCTCACATTTCAGGAAATATTTTCTGCGTAGAGACCTTTCAGAGGAAAATATGAAAATTCAACCTCAACTCTGAACCAGTCCAGCACCTGAACCATGATTAGAGCTTATGAATAGTGTAGGCTCTCTTAAGGGGTCCTAATGACATTCAGTGAATGGGCTTATGAGCATGTGTTTTATACCTTTTCCTTCAAAATGGAAACTCAAGGATTATGATTAAATAGTTGAAGTACTGATCGTATAAAAACCAACCCATGATCCCCGGTAAAAAGCCGCACAAACTGGCATGGTCCCCCACCTTGCTGTATTCTTCTTTCCATGCATAGCACAAGCGTACATAAAGCAAGAGCACAAACCCAAGCAAAGGCCGTGTTTGGCTTTTGATTAGACGTTAAACCTCAGACGATCATTAAACTTCTTGAACTCTGTGGCTTCCATCCAGGCGGGAAAGCAGGTCAAGCAAGTAAAGCTGAGGGTAGAGTATGCAATCTTTTGTTCTCAGCAGGCTTTGAAGATTGTTTCAGGGTTAATGTTTGACTTTGGGTCTTAACTATTTTATGTCTTGGTTTCCTCACCTACAAACAAAACATACATCTTGCAGTGAAAGAAGATCACACTTTCCCATTAATGTGAATGGTATAAACTCATTCCTTTGGAGGGTAAAGCAAAATGGTGAAGAGCTCAGGCTCTAGAGCAGCGTGGTCCAATAGAGGTATAATGTGAGGCCCAAGTGTGGGCACATGGAGTGTTAACTTTTCTAGTAGCCACATTAACCAGAAGTAAAAACAAATAGGTGAAAAACATTTTGACAACATTTTATTTTATTCAATGTATCCAAAATATTATTTCAATATATCAATATTTTAAAAATTATTAATGAGATATTTTATGTTATTTTCTTCATACTAAGTCATTAAAATATAGTGTATATTTTACACTAACTGCACATCTCAATTTAAACAAGCCACATTTATAATACTCAATACCTATATGTGGCAGAAGGCTCCCCCACTGGGCAGGACAGCTCTAAAGTCAAATTATATTGACTTTGCAGCCTCCTGATCTTGAGCAAGTTACTCAAGCACCATGTCCCTCAGTATCTACATCTGTAAAATGGGAATGATAATAGGATCCATGTTACTGGATATGTCATGAAGATGATGTATGTAAATATACTTAAAGCCCTCAGTGCAATGACTGGTATATATTTAATCAATCAGTGTAAACTATCATTATTAGTTTTGGTAAAAGTACACAGGGTGAACTTGTTTTTCTCTACAATACGGTAATTCCCAACCAAATGAAATTGAGTTGAATTTACAGTTTAGATTTTGGGGGGTTGGTGGGGGGGGAAGGCAATTATTTAAGCAACCCAAATCAGGAAAACATACTTGAAATACTTCATTTTTTGATTACATTGAACCGGTAATTTTTAAAATATAAAATGGCCTTTCCCCTATGCCCATGACAAGGGAAAGCAGTAATAGTTTTAGCTAGTTACCTGTCAATTGTTACCTTACCTTATCAGAAAGATTTAAGGCAGCTGAATAGTATGTTTCCACTGTTTGTAAAAGTGCATGCATTTAGATTTTGAGGGGCAGAATTTAGATTTTGGAGCTTTTAAGATAATAAAACATTCAGTGTTAAACTGGAGCTCCTTGCCTTGTTTTCTAATGCAGTTTTGCCTTTGGGTGAGAGCCACGTCTGGGGACTTCTGCACTGTCCTCAATCTCGGGGTTTTGTTTTGGTGCTCCAGATGTACACCAAAGGTGCAGAGCATTTGCTTTGCGGACACAGGGCCCAACTTGTTCTATGAATTTTTTCTTAGCACCTGTGAATGAGCATAAGAGAGGTGAAAGATTTGATGGGGCCAAGTTATCAGGGCTTATCCACACGAGGCCAAGACCAAGAAGTATTAATGTCACTTGCTGCACGGTATGAAGAAGACCCACAGGAAGTCAGGAAACTGGCATTTCCCCCTCCTCCTTAGTCTTATTGATGGCACCAAACATCTCCATGACGTTTTGCTCAAAGTATATTTTCATCTTTTGTAGGAGGTTTGAGGGATTTGGGGCTGATCAAGGGAAGAGATATGACCATGAGAGGCAGCAACACAACAAGCATTGCTGGGCCCTGCTTGGACAGGATTGCCTGAGAGGGGCTCTCTCACTGAGACTGAGACTGTCCAGAGGATCCAGGAGGCCAACATCCAGAAGGGGAGGCGGGTAAGGGAGCTTTTGGGAGACAGGGAACTAGAGGAGTCTCAGCGGCATGGTAGGGTGGTCTCTGGGTCAGAGAGCTCCAAAGGGCGATGGCAGCTGGGGTCTTGTAACTACAAGACTCTACCTTATCAACGGCCAGCAGGTGCTGGGTGAAGTTTCGAGGGGTATGCAAAACAGGTGGGCTCTAAATGGCTAAAAATCTGGTTGTTTGAGCTTTTTTTAAAAATAAATTTATTTATTTCTTTATTGGCTGCATTGGGTCTCGGTTGCTGTGCGTGGGCTTTCTCTAGTTGCAGTCAGTGGGGGCTACTCTTTGTTGCGGTGCGCGGGCTTCTCATTGCAGTGGCTTCTCTCGTTGTGGAGCACAGGCTCTAGGCGTGCGGGCTTCAGTAGTTGTGGCTCGCGGGCTCTAGAGCGCAGGCTCAGTAGTTGTGGCGCATGGGCTTAGTTGCTCCGCGGTGAGCTATTTTTTGGATAACTGAATGTGTAAAAATTTGAGTTCAGTGCCATCAGGCTTTTGAGGGGATGAGTCTCAGCCTGCAGTGGAAAAATAAACAACCTGGGGGCCAGTCCACGGAAGTCATCTTTGACCATTTACTTAACGATCGTTCATTCCACGTGGGAAGAGCATGGCACGGTGGGGAGAGCACAGGAGAAAATCTCGGGTTCTGGTTGTGGATGTACCTCTCCCTAGCTGCACCTTGGACAGTCGCTCAATCTGTCAGACCTCACATCCATAAAGTGAGGGGTGGGACAGACGACCCTAAGCTTCCAGCTCCAAATATTTATGACCCTCAGATTCTTAAAACATTCTCATGATGGTAGACAGGATACACTTTATTATTTCCATTTGTTGGATAGGGGACCTGAAACACAAAGTGGGTAAGTGCTAAGCTTTATATCAAAACTCACCCAGTTCCTGGCAGAGAACTGGATTAGAACTCACATTTGTGGATGTCTAGATCCTTTGTGTTTTCTATTATCCTGATAGGCAAATAGGGAATCTATTTGCCTAAGGCAGGGAATCTTTATAAAATGTTCTGGAAATTAAATTAAATTCTGCTACTGCACGTAGCTGTGGCCCAATCAAGAGAAACCCAGACTTAAGATTTAGAGGAATGCCATATTAATAATTATTGTATTAGTTAATAATGCCATTATTAATATTATTGTCCTGTTTTTTCCATGTTTACACTTATAAACATTTGGTGTAAAAGAACTACAGCACCACTATTTTATACATATAGTTATTATATAATAATGATTGTTATTACATAATTGCTTTTTGTTATCACCTTACATTTGTACATACTTGAAGGTTTAGTAAGCATATTCCTACCTGCTATATCTTTTATTCTTTCAGTGGCAGTGTGCAGTGGTGTGCTGGGTTTGCTCAACAACCAGCTCTCCGGCGGAGGAGATGTGCTGATTTTCGTGATGTAAATACTCTCACCAGGGCCAGTTTTGAGGTACTAACACAAAGTCACTGCAGAGCTGGGAAGAGGCGTGCCTGTTTGGCCCTTTCCAGCTTTGCTACCCACTCGGGCAATGCTGAGTGAGGTTGAACCAGTATTCCAGCTCTTGCTTTATCTGCCCATAGATTCTAAACTTCTTTCCAATCATTGATCACGCTTGTAAAAACATGCTCAATGCTTGTTCCCACTGGATCGTTACTCTCTCGGGGCTAGAAATTGTGTTCTCTTGTTCCTCACTCTTCCCAGGGCTTATTCTCACCCATCTGCTGCTTTCTATAAAATTGCAAAGCGGATGAGATGTTATTCCCGAAGACCTCCTGCCCGGTGATGTTGGGCCCAGGTACCAGAATTTCCCCTACATCATGGGGCTCATCTTATCATCCTGTATGGATTTCTCATGCGTGTGCTCTGAACTCTCACTTCTGACAAAGATCTCTGTTGTGGTAATTCCCATAAAGATTTGTTGCTATTTTTAATAAAGCATATCCATTGCATACCTGAATCAATCATGGAGATTGAGATATACAAACTCTTGTTTTCCTCACCATTGTCGGGACTGTACAGAGAGTTTGACTTCCTCTTATGGTCACCAGCTAGAGAGCATTTCCTTCTGAAAGGAGGGAGGTTTACCTAAAAATAAATGAGTTTTAAAATTCTTTATCCTAAAACTTGTCTAAATTGTAAAATAAATCACTCAGGAGATTTGGTGAATATTTTGGCTCTGAGAGCTTCTGTATTTGACTGTCCTGGAACACTGTGTCCTCTAACTGTTAAGCCATGTTCATTTGTTTCTGGCTCCGACATGTCGGAGGACTTTGTGGTCCTGTTTTCCAGACCTGAATTTAATTGGAGAGTTAATTATTTGAGCAAGAACATGTAAGCCAAGTTGAGTTTGGGGGTGAAGCCTGCGATCTCTGTTCCGCTTCAGCAGACAAGAAAGTCTTTGTGATGCTCTGTTGATGATATTTTTACATAAGCAGATGTTCCATATAGCAGAGGGAAGAAGCTGGGCAGAGGAGGCCGTAACCAGATCGTGTGAAGCCGAGGACAGAAGCTCCTTTATCTCTTTGCAATCACTTAGCCTCGGAAGACCCGAGGCCTGAGCTGTGAGGTCCTCACTGCTGTTCTAGCGGGCCTTTGACCTAAGCAGGAAGGAATGAGGGTTCGTCAGCTCAGCCTCAGCCTTCGGTTATGATTTCTGATGAACGTGTGCTTCTCAGATGGAATTCATTAGCACCTTGAATAATTTATCCTTCTTCTCATTCCAGAAATTCTTTAGTTAGGTATTTTCAAAAGTTTTTTTTTTTTCTTTTAAAGTCACGTGACCCAGGCTCCTAGCCGGCCTTCACTAGTTCACGGTTTCCATGGCAACCAGGTGAAGGAGCCATTCAAGTCCATCTACAATAACCTTAATGACAATGATGTAACATCACTTAAAATAGGTGTCCCTTCTCTGTGCCAGAGTTAGGTTCCCTATGCTTCCGATGACTGTCTCTAAAAAAATCCTTTCCTCTGCATGGCAAGTGCTGTACATTTCATTGTCCCCTGGTTTCCTGTATCTCATTAAATTATTGTCTTACTATGGGGGAACTGCATATACTACCCACCAGTGGACTGTGGAAATGGGGGGCCCAGGCCCACCTGAAAGCAGTAGCTGCTACCTAATTTCAGCCAATTGTTGCCTTCTGAGGCCAGTGTTACCAATTCTTCTGATTTTATTTTTAAGGAAGAATCAGAAATCCAGATCTGTAAAAAAAACATTTCCTAATTTAAAAATTCTGGCAGTGAATTCATATGAAACATACACACATGTATGCGTGTGTGTACACACAGACTAGCGGAACAAATCATACAAATTTGTCAGGTTGTCTGGATACAACCTGTAGGCTGCTGGGTTGAGTCCTGTGCTCTAGGACTTTCTCAGAACCATGTGTAAGTCTGGAATGAGCTAAGTACTGACCTCTGTGTTTTCAATTTTGTCACCAAAAATAGTCCTCAGATTTGCAGATATGATGTTAGGGGTTTATTGAGAACCACTGGAGAAATCCAAGAGATGAAATGTACAAGGAGGCTCTGTTGGATCAATGTTGGGAGGAATTTATTGAGAATCAGAAGTGCTGAAGATAGGATGGAGATATACCAATGAAATGCAATACTGGAACCTTGATAAGATCCTAGATTTGCTGGGCGGGCGGGAAGAAATAAGAAAAATTATTTTCAGGGCAATTGCAGAAATTTAAATAGAGGCTGTATAGTAGATGGTAATTAATATTAATTTCTTAGAAATGTGTGATAAATAGTGCTGTGGTTATATAGGAGAACATCTTTGTTCATTGTACTCTTCTTTCAACTTTTCTGTAAATTAAAACTTTTTTTTTTTAAGGAAGAGAAAAATAGACTTTCAGATGGGTTGTTAGCTTACTGCCTTGTGAAACATTCAAGTTAATTCATTCAAGTGGCTTTGGTTTGGAATGTTGATGTAGTGGCTGGCTACCTGGACCCTGATAGATGACTTTCAAGTCCTTTATTAAGGATCTGCTAAGGGCAGGACCCAAAGATGCAAATCTAGGATGCTTTTAATTGCTTAATTCCTCAAGCCATCCATTTTTGTCTCCTGACTTCAATGAGATAATTTATATAGCCAACTAGTAGAGTTCTAGATACATGATAGGCATACATCAAATGTTATTTTTCTTTTCATTAAAAACAAATAACTTACCTATGGTCATGCTTTGGACCAAGTATTGCATCTCACTAAAAAACATAGTAGGAATACATTTCAGGAATTCCTAACTAATTAACACCTATCCAGGTGAGTTTTCACAGTTAAACCCAGGAAATAATTTCACTCTGAAACTTGAAGAAATGATTTGAGGTTCTCACTTCAGGGGTACCCTTGTCCTCAGATCCTGCTTAAGAAAAACTAAAAAATGTCCATCTTGTCTGGTTGCCTCTGGGTCTGATTCGGGATACCCTCTCCGTGGACTTACCCTTCCCAGGGAATATATATATATTTTTAATAAACTTATTTATTTATTTATTTTTGGCTGCATTGGGTCCTCGTTGCTGCGCGCAGGCTTTCTCTAGTTGCGGCGAGCAGGGACCACTCTTCATTGCGGTGCACGGGCGTCTCACTGCGGTGGCCTCTCCTGTTGCGGAGCACAGGCGCCAGGCACGTGGGCCTCAGTAGATGTGGCTCATGGGCTCCAGAGCGCAGGCTCAGTATGTGGCGCGCGGGTTCAGCTGCTCCGTGGCACGCAGGATCCTCCCGGGCCAGGGATCGAACCTGTGTCACCCGCATCGGCAGGCGGACTCTCAACCACTGAGCCACCAGGGAAGTCCACCAGGGAATATTTGTTTTAGCTTCTTTTACCCTTTCAGACTTTATCTGCTGTTTTTTAGGTTTAGTTTCTTCCCATTTTATTAAGTGTTAGATTTCCACCCCCGCTATTTTCCTGTTGTCTTTAGTGCCTTCAACTGATGGGCACACTTAAGTTTCATCAGTTCATCTCATTCCTTCTGTCTTAACAGCAACATTGACTTTAAAATTTGTTTAATCTTTAAAATGATCTTTGAAATCTAGTCTTTTCTTTCACACCCTTGCCACATGGTACTTTTATTAGGATTTAGCCCATTTTTAAGGTGCTCTTGGCCATGACGTCAAAATTGATGCTGCAATAAAAATGTCGTAAGCTTTTGAATAACATGCTTTGCTGAAGCCTAAATAATTTCTACTGGCTATTTCAATGGAGTCCAAGATACTTGGGCATGCAAAATCAGCAATCAAAATTTGCCCAGAGGTCTTAGTGACTGGCTCCAAACTGAATATGTTAACTATCTTGGAAAACATCAAGATAAAACCATTAAACCATTTAAATCCTGCTTTTGATATCCCTGCCCACCACACATCCCAATGATAATAACAAAAGTTAATAGATTTTGCACACTTGTTGTGTGCTGAGTGAATAAGAGCACTGTCTCATTTAGTCCTTATAAAAAACCTACAAAGTGAATACTATTATTGTCCTCTTTTTACAGATTAGTCTTAGAGCAATTTAGCCCTCTGCCCACTGTCCCACTATAGCTGGGATGAGACCCTTTCCAAAAGCCTATGCTCTCAAGCAGTGTGCTCTATGGTCTGGTGGCTTTGAAGTCATAAAGAGGCAAAGGAAGGAGAAATTGGAGATGTTGATTAGCAGTCAGGCTGGCCAGTGTGAATTCTAAGGGTGCAGGATTTGTTTCCCTACTTGAATTTTTTATTCAGGTGCCCTGTAACTCTAGTTAGCTAGAACGAAATGCAGCTCATTCTTTTCTGCTGACTTTCAGTAGCTCCAGGTCAATTGTTATATTTTTTTTAAGTATGATATTGGTATTGTGTTCATGATTTTTAAAAAATGTCCTCCTTCCTTTTTAAGACAGTAACATTGAAATGATGTGATATCTGGGATTAGCTTCAAAATATCTGTTTGGTGGTGGTGGGGGGGATGGGTGGCACGATAAAGGAAATAATATTGGCCATGACTGTTGTAATTAGGCGATGGGTAGATGGAGTTCATTAAACTGTTCTATTTTTGTGTGCATTTGACACTTATCATAATAAAATTTAAAAAATATTTCTGGGTCACTTCACTTGCCTTCTGTAAGGATGTCATTACCCTCCAACTTCCCTGGTTACAGTCGTCCCTCCGTATCTGCGAGGAATTGGTTCCAGGACCCCCGCAGATACCAAAATTCTGGGTGCTCAAGTCCCTTATTAAGGTGGCACAGTATTTGCACATAGCCTACACACATCCTCTGTATACGTTAAATCATCTCTAGATTATAAATACCTAATAAAATGTAAATGTTATGGAAGTAAATAGTTGCCAGTGCTCAGCAAATCCAAGTTTTACTTTTTGGAACTTTCTGGAATTTTGCAAAATGTTTTCCCTCTGAGGTTGGTTGAATCAGCGGTTGGAGAGCCTGTGGTTACAGAGGGCTGACTGTATTTCATTTTCTGTATTAGAGGTTCACATAAAGATTGCCAGTCATTGAAGAGCAGCATTAATTCAGGCATCTTCCTTGTGGACCTTCTTTTCACTCTTCTGTGATAAGACTTTTAAAAAGCTTGGTTATTATAATGCATATTTTCCTTAATCTTCCTCCCATTTACCTTTTTATTAAACAATTTGACAGACTGCTACCACAAGCTTCCCCCACCACCCCGGTGTCTTCAATTCTCTAATACATTACTTTCTTTACAAATAGATTTTGTACAGTTAATTATGACACGAATTTGGTACTGTTTTTTCTACAGGAATCCTTTTCCAGAAGGATTGTAGTGTTCCAAGTTTTAGGAGAATGTTGATTCTTTTTCATTATTATGAAACTCCAGTGACTATGATGTGTCTTGCCTCTGAGACAGACTTATATTAAGTAAGTCTTATTTAAACAGAGCTCAGGTTTGAATGATGGTCTTGCCTATTTGTTTGTGCATTCATTCACTCATTTATCAATAAAAAATTATTAAATACCTACACATATTGAGTACTATGAAGAACAATTTGCTGTCTTAAATGCTGATATTTTAGAGGGATTTTATAAAATAATACTTTAAAAATTGTGTTTATACTGAAACTGGATTTGGAGCCAACATTGGCTGAATTACATTCTTTAGGGATCATAAAGTTAACACGTCTCCATTTTTTTTTTTGGCTGCGCCATGCGGCATGTGGGATCTAGTTCCCCGACCAGGGATTGAACCTGTGCGCCCTGCGTTAGGAGCGTGGAGTCTTAACCACTGGACCACCAGAGAAGTCCCCAGTTTACACGTCTTTTTACATAGTACACAACTAAAAGCATGATTAGGAGGAGGGAATTTATTCACTCAACCACTATTTATGGAGGGCCAGTGTGTGCCTGATATTCTTCCAAGATCTAGGGATAATTTGCTGAACAGGTGAAATTCCCTGCCCTCTGGGAGTTTATATTCTAGTGGAGGATACGAATAGTGAATAAAATAAAGAAGTTCATACGTGGTGTATCAGACAGGAATACGTGAGCAGAAACAAAGTAGGGAAGGGTGAAGGAAGCCTACAGTGTTGAAAGGTCCTTGAGGTGGCTTTAAGAGAAGAGCTGAGGGTGTAAGGCGCTTGCCTGGGGGCTACCTGGGCCGGAGCAGTCCAAGTAAAGGCCTGATGCAGGAGCTGCTTGGCTGGTGTGAGAACAGCAATCCACCCATTTTTTTTTAATACAACAAAAACCATTTAATCAAGTGAAAGGTGATAAACTGAACCATAAACAAATATGCAACACAAAATATTTTCCATTGCAAACATGTTAAGATGAATATGGGGTTTCATCACCATCTTGCTGCCATTTTCTTATGTGTTACTGGCCTACATACGCCATGTTGTCTGTAATCATGCAGATGTGAATGGAAGTTCACAACAGTGTGGCCGGAGCAGACTGATGGAAGGAGAAAGGCAGGTAGTGGTCTGGAGGGGCCAGAGCACAGGGTCTTGGAGGCACAGTAAGGTGAGGATTCGGCTCTTATGCAGAATAAGGTGGGAAACAAAACTGAACTTGAACAAAATCACTCTGGCTGCTGTGTTAAGAAGACTGTAGGAAAGCAAAGCAAGGCTGACCAGTTAGTTAGGATTCCAAGGTAACAATTCAGGTGAATGGAGGATGGTGACAGTAGGGGTGGTGAGAAGTGGTTGGAATCTGGATGCATTTTGGAAGCAGAGCTGACATGGTTTGCTGATAGGTGGGATGTACGGACCGAGCAAGACGGGAATCAGGGATGCCAACAGAATGTATGGCCAGAGCAGCTGGAAGCTGGGGTTACCATTCACTGAGCCAAGAAGCCTGTGGGAATAGTGGCTTTGAGGATGATTAGGAGACAGGTTTGTGCATGTTCAATTTGCACAATCTATCAGACATTCAAGTGGAGATGTCAAATCAGATCTACGGTTTGAAGTTCAGGGGAGAAAACTGGGTTGCATAAAAATTTGAGAGTCTGTTTTCCCATCAATGGCTTCCTAGAATGTTTGTAAAATTAAACAAGCCCTCCCCGCTGCAGGTAAAAATCTCAGAAACATCCTTCATAGTCTCTGTTAATTGCCCCCCAATCCCATTGCTGTTTAGAATTGGAAAAGGCTGGTACCGTGGAAAGAAAAAAAAGCATTTGACATCAGGCAGACGTGTTGGAATCCTGCTCTACCACATAACAGCTGGGTGACCTTAGCAAGTTACTCAACTTCTCTGAGCCTCTCCTTTAGAAAAATGGCAGTTAGGCTGTACATCTCCAGTATTATGGGAGGCTTAAATCTGATACTGGATAAACACTTGTGCAGAGTGTCCACTTGTATGGAGCTGGGAAGAGCTGAATGATATTAGCTCTTTTCGCCAGATAGGAACTGCTTAAATGGTATTTATAGCAAAGTGACTCGCCAGTAATGAGGAGGTAATCTCCAGGGAGTGGGGCAATGGCTGGTGTGAGGAGGGAGCACCAAGAGATTGGGGGCAGGGAGCAGAGCCCATCTCCCACTTCCCTCACTCTTCCGAGTGTGAGTCTAGGCTCCACCACGTAGGCGTTAAGTTGGATTCTTTCCCATTTTGGGTAACTTGGCCATTTAAATCTAGAGACTGCTTTTGGCATTTAAATATTTAAAATTATACATGATTTCTGAGGAAATCCCAAAGGCATTAAAGGTTTTGCCTGCCGAGATGAGCCCTGAATACTGATGAGCATCTTTCTTCAGAAACTGTGATAATTGCAGAGTCCAGCCAGCGTTGTTAAAGGATTAGAGTCAGGACCCTAGAATCAGAGTTTTCCATTACATTAACATAATGAGGAGATCTCTTGACTGGTCACAGTAAAATCTCACATTAATGTGAAAACACCGCATTTTGTTTCTCTTACATGAGCTTGAATTTTAGCAGTCCTGAGTCTCTTTCTAACTGGTTTGATTCCTGACTAAAGGGGTCCACACAGCTGGGGCAGAGAAAGAAGGGGAGGGGTGTGTTCCCCCCAATCCCCAGAGGGGGTCTCTTTCAGTGATGGCATCCCTCTTGTGGTAAAATCACGTGTCCTGTCACTCTGCCTCCTTCTCAGCATCTTTCCAGAGATCTAAGAACACCCTGTACCCCCAACCTGGAAGAGCATCCCCTCCATCTTGCGCTTCTGAATGGATTCTCCAGTTGGCGGTATCCTGATTTAGCTTTAAAACATCCTAGGGACTTCCCTGGCAGTCCAGTGGTTAAGACTTCGCTCTCCAGTGCAGGGGGTGTGGGTTCGATCCCTGGTCGGGGAGCTAAGATCCCACATGCCTCGCGGCCAAAAGACCAAAACATAAAACAGAAACAAAATTGTAACAAAATCAATAAAGACTTTAAAAATGGTCCACATCAAAAAAAATCTTAAAAACAAAACAAAAAGCCAAAAAAAAAAATTCCTGTACCCAGACCCACACCAGCCCCCAAGTAAAGGATGGGTTTACCGTGGATCTTTTCTCCCCAAATGCTTCTTGTTTGGCTCTGAACTTAGGACTTTGTTAGTAGGAGGTTCAACAGTCTTGCTCCCAGGAATCTGAGGCCCAAGGATTCTTGGAAATGTGAAGGGAGGAGGCGCTAGATTACCCACCTCATGTGTACTAGGGGCTTGGAACAATTTTTTTTCTTAAATATTAAAGAAAATTGTGACTATAACCAATTAGAGTCAAGACACATATTAAAAAAAATAAATAAATGAATTGTTAAAAAAAAAAAACAACCTCAAGATGTTCCTGAACAGTTTTCTCTTGGAATTTCTCCTGGAGGGCCAGTGTCCTAAAGCCACAGTCAACACGGACAGGGCTGTGCCCCCAGAGGAACCGATGACTGACTCCACCTGAGACTGTGATCAAACTTCCCGTGAAGTCACATGATGATTCCATATAGGTTACTGTGAGAAGAGATCTCCAGAGATTCAGTGGCTGTTTTCCTTGGGGCTTCAGCACCGTAGAAAGGGAGACACATTAATGATTAAAAAAATCTATTTTTATAAATTTACTTACGGAGGGCATTATGCTAAGTGAAATAAGTCAGACAGAGAAAGACAAATACTGTATGATATCACTTATGTGTGGAGCCTAAAAAGTGCAACACACTAGTGAATATAACAAAAGAAAAGCAGACTCACAGATACAGAGAACAAACTAGTTACCAGTGGGCAGAGGGAAGGGTGAGGGTGAGGGTGAGGGGCAACATAGGGGCAATATGATTCTATGAACTCACGTGTGTGAAGTTTTTGAAAATTGTAAAACACTGTATAAAGAATCTTTCATTTGATTAAAAAATAAATATTTAAATATATATATTTTTAAAAATCATGGTTACTTCTTTTTTGATTACAAAAATACTGTATGTTCATTAGGCAAATCCAGGTTTTGTGAGTTGCAAAGCTTATACAATTTGGGGCTACTTCTTTAAGGAAAAGGATAATAAACCAGGAATATAAAATGAGCTAGGATTTGATTATTGATTTTGAAGGGGCCCATGCCAGCGAAGGGCCTGAAGTTCATGCTTCATTAGCTTTATATTCAATCTGCCCCTGAGGTTAGATATGGAAAATTAAGAAGCCAAACTGCCTTTAACCCCATTTTCCCAGAGGGTTATGTAACTCTTGTTTTGTCTTATTTTAAAATAACATTTTTATTAAGATAAAACTCACATACCATTAAGTTCACCTATTTAAAGTACAAATTTAGTGGGTTTGAGTATATTAACGAGTTGTGCAGCCAACCCCGTAATCCATTTCAGAACATTTTCATCCCCCCACAAAGAAACCCTGTACTCATTAGCTGTCACTCACCATTTCCTCCAGCTCACCTAGCCCTAGGCAAAAACTAATCCTGTCTCTATAGATTTGCCTATTTTGGACATTTGCTATAAATGGAATCATGCAAAATATGGTCTTTTGTGGCTGGCTTCTTTCACTTAGCATAACGTTTTTGAGGTTCATCCATGTCATAGCGTGTGTCAGTACTTCATTTTTTATTGTCTAATAATTTCCATTATATGGATATACCACATTAAAAAAATTCTGTTCATCAGTTGATGTGTTACTTCTTTCAATCCCCTGGAAACACAACTGATGGAGTCCTCAAAGAAGGGAAAAATCTAGCCTCCTTGTGTCATCCTTAATTTTTCCTCTCCCGTTTCTTCACTTCCTTCACTTCCCCCCAATTCTGGTGTATTGGAAATTAAGAAAGAGGCATTGCTGTCGAACGGGAAGACATTATTATCATTGTGACAAATGTTACTGAGAGTTCATAGTTCGTGGACTCAAGACAGGCCCTGCCTGCAGGTAGGGTTTGGCCCAAGGGCATGGGCCAGCCCCAGGCATTGCTGATGGCCACAGTCCTTTCCCGGGAGTGATGTATGACAAGTTCGGGGAAGATGGAGAAGATCTCAAGCCTAAGGCACTGTGGACAGGCAGGTGGTGGTTTGCAGTTGGGTTGCCTCTTCGACTCTGCCTCTGAACATGGAGTTTGCCCATGGCCTGGGGGATGGACAGGGTACCAAGCCTAGATGGAGCTCAGGGCTGGCTGGAGGATGCTGGCATTATTACAGGGCTTGAGGGCCAGAGAATGCTGACCTTTGGACTATTTGCCTCCTTGGTCTGGAAGACACTGGAGTGCTTCTGAGCAGCTGACTTCTTACTGTAACAGAGGAAAGATTTTTCCTCTACCTTCTACCCTCTTAGGTCTGGGCTGGGCCTGAGAATTAAATTGACAAAGGACAGATTAACAGGAGACAAGCATACAGATATTTGATGTTAATATTTTTATGTGGCATGGGAGCCTTCAGAGAACTGAAATGAAGACCCAAAGAAGGGGACAGTCCTGAATGCTTGTATAGCATTTCCACAAAGAATGGTAAATTTTGGAATTGTGACGAGACAAAGGAAAAAGGATTTGGGTTGGGGCAATAAATTGTGGGGAAGTGACTAGGAACTATAATGGGGGAAACTAATGGAAGATAAAGGTTATTTTAGTAGGTTTGTTTGTACAGATCTATTTCAGCATTGACTCCAAGTCTCTGGTGATAAGAATGTTCTTGTCCTGGTACAGAGAGGGCATACAATGTCATGGGAAATTTTATGTCCTGATTTTAGGTAGAACGGGGGAGTTCAGAGAGCCTTTCCTGCATCTGCTGTTTCCCAAGTGTCCTCAGATTAACATAGTCAATCTGCCAAAGCAACCGATTTTGGGGTGGCATGTTCTGATCCCCTACATTACCAAGGAAGGATGCGGGCCCTGCAGAGAATCAGACTGAGTACCCATTCATTCAGCAAATAATTATTGAGCACCTAATATGTACCAGGCACAATCCCAGGCTCTGGGGATAGACCAGTGTGATGGTTAATTTTATGTGTCGACTTGACTGGGCTGAAGGACGCCCAGATATCTGGTAAAACATTATGTCTGGGTGTGTCTGGGAGGGTGTTTCCAGAAGAATCGGTATACTAAATAAAGAAGATGTCCTCACCAGTTGGGTGGGCATGATCTAATCTGTTGAGGGTCTGAATAGAACAAAAAAGGTAGAGGACGGATGAATTTGCTTTCTTGTTTGAGCTGGAACTTCCATCTTGCCCTGATCTCAGACATCGACTCCCCTGGTTCTCAGGCCTTGGAATGTGGACTCGAATTGTACTACCAGCTTTCCAGGGTCGCCAGGTTGCAAGTGGCAGATCATGGGACTGCTAGGTCTCCATAATCATCTGAACCAATCCCTCATAACAAATCTCTTTCTATATACCTATATGTATCTTATTGGTTCTGTTTCTATGGAGATCCCTGACTAATACAAGCAATAAACAAACCAGTCGAAAATCCTTGCCCTTAAGAAGCTTTACCTTCCTCCACAAAATAAAAAATACAGTATACTGAAGATGATAAGTGCTATGGAGAAAAATAAACCCCCCCCAAAAGAGAGTTTGGAAATGTGAGGTATTATAATTCCCAATTGGATTCTCAGGAAAGGTCTCACTGAGGAAGTAATATCAAGCAAAGACTTGAAGGAGCGAGCTATGTCATATCTGTAGGAGGTGTTCCCAAGCAGAGAGACAGCTAGTGCAAAGACCCTGAGGTGGAAACATACCTGATGTGTTCAAGGAACAGAAGAGGGCCAGTGTGGCAGAAAGAGCAACTGGGGTTGGGGGGTGGTGGAGAATGGTAGGAAATAAAGACCAAAGGGTAACAGAGGCCAAAGCACACAGGCATCCCAGGTCATTAAAAGGATTGTGACTTTCACCATTGTAGCCACTGGAGGATTTCCAGCAGAGGAGTGCCATCTACTTGACTTGAGTTTTTCAAGGTTCACTCCGGCTGCTGTATTGGAATAGGCTGCCAGGAGCACAGAAGAAGAGTGACTAGTCCGAAGGCTGTTGCAACAATCTGGGAGAGGGATGATGATGGCCCCAAGTAGGGTGGTAGCATGAACGGCACCATGGGGATGATCAGATTCCGGATATATTTTAAAGGAAAAGAAGGCAGGATTTGTTGATGGATTGGATGTGGGGTTGGAGAAAAAACTACAAGTCTTGTGTGACAGCAGGTTTGGAGACTGAACACTGGGTGAGGAATGGCCAGTAGCAGAGATGGAGAAGCCTGACGTGCAGCAGGTTCGGCAGGGAGTGGGGATTCACACGGGTGTGGTGCAGGTTTGGGCGTATTACCTTGAGATGTCTGTTAAACATGAACATGAAGGTGCGGAGTAAGCAGCTAAATCTGTCACTCTGGAGTTCAGGGGAGAAACATCTGGGCTGATGGACTGTCAGGGCAGAGATGTAAACTTGGAAACCCGCAGCATTTGGATGTTTTTCAAGCTACTAGCCTGACTTAGCTCACAAGGGATTGATAGTCTATTAAGAAGAGGAGACAAAGGATGTCTCTGGGGGACTTCAGCATTGGGAGGTCAGGGAGCTAGGGAGGGACCAGAAAAGGAGACTGAGGTAGAGCAGCCTGAGAGCTCCAGGAAAACCTGGAGAGAGTGACGTTCTGGAATCCAAGAGAAGGAGGTGTTTTCAAGGGAGAGACGATGCAGAAGAGAGAGAAGGAAGAATGGCTGGAGCCAGGGACATGGGCGGGGGGGAGGGCGTTGCTATGTTCTGAATGTGTCCCCCTCCCCCAAACTCTTATGTCGAAATCCTAATGCTCAATGTGATGGTACTGGGAGGTGAAACTTTTGGGAGGTCATGAGGTCATGAGGGTAGAGCCCTCATGAATGGGACTAATGCTCTTTTAAAAGAGACCCCAAGGAGCTTCCTAGCCCCTTCCACCATGTGACAACCATGAGAAGCTGACAACCCGGAAGTGGGCTCTCCCAGAACCTGACCATGCAGACCTTGCAGACCTCTGGTCTCATTTCTGCTGTTTATGTCCACCCAGTCGCTCTATTTGTTATAGCCGCGCAAACAGACACGGGCGTAGAATGAGAGCCGGTTCTTCTGCCACGACAGAAGGGAGATGGGTGTGGCTGGAGAGACGAGGGAGCTCCCTTTGGAGGGCTTTAGGCTCTCCTTGAAACAGGGAAGCACAGGCACCAGCCCAGAGGGACGGGTTAGGGAGGGTGTGAGGTTGGAGGGGAGGGTGTGAGGTTGGAGGGGAGGGCGCACAGTGGGAGGGGAGGGTGTGAGGTTGGAGGGGAGGGCGCACAGTGGGGGGGGGAGGGCCAGGGGAGCATGTAAGGACGGCTGGGTCACATTGAGGTTGGCCCATTGGACTGTGTGCTCATCCCATTGTGTTCTTTTCTCCAGCCACAGTCAGCTGCCTGATGGCAGTTTTCAGGTAGGTGGAGAGTGGGTTTTACCAGGACTGGAGACTTGCCAAGTGAGAGTAACTCGTTAAGAGAGAGGAAAGGTAGTTTATAGTATATGTGAGGGAGTGATCTCGACTGACTGTAGATTTTCATGGCTGGACGTGGGATTTAATGAAGGTAAGGAGGGATAAGAGGATGTGAGGGGGTGAAAGACAGTGGAAAAGTGGTAAAATCAATGGATTTTAAACTTCAGTGTGGATGCTAAAATAAAGTAACATTCTTTTGTTTGTTCTGGGCACTTAGGGCTATCAGCACAGTCGGAAAAAAGCACGGACTTTGGAGCCGCACAGATAAAGAGTTTTATTTTTCAGCTCAATCACTTAAGAGAGGCTTAACCAAGTCTCATTTCTTCATCTGTAAAACAAGGCCCTCATTCTTCCCCTGCAGGGTTATGTGAGGTGTAATTCAGAAGACACACATGCAAGGCTGCAGTGGGTGACACTTACCAGGGGGTTCCTAGCATCCCTTCCAGGCTGGATGATCCCCATTCCTTCTGAAGTCAGCTCCCCACCCTCATCAACCTACAGTGAAAATCTTCAGAGGAGTAAGTCAGACAGAGAAAGACATATATCATAAGATATCGTTTGTATGCAGAATCTAAAAAAAAAAAAAACGATGCAAATGAACTTATCTACAAAGCAGAAACAGACTCACAGACTTAGAGAATGAATTTATGGTTACGGGGCGGTGGGGGTGGGGGGGGAAGGGTCAGGGAGAGGGATAGACTGGGAACTTGGGATTGACATGTACGCACTGCTATATTTAAAGTGAATAACCAACAAGGACCTACTGTAAAAAAAAATCTTCAAATGCTTATTGGAATTATTTAATAATTTATAGTATTAATCCTATACATAATGATTCATTACTGATTGATTAATCATTTAAATCACACTCTGAAGGGAGTGACTGATGAGAAGCTACTTTTCAAAAATAAAAAGAAATATAAGGGGAAGGAATGGAAAAAAGAAAAAAAAAACAGAAAAAAATAGAAGATCAAAGGAATGAAAATTAATGAAGAGAAGAGGGAACAGGTGTTGAGAAAATCAGATGTGGCTTTGTCCAAAGAGGCACACTTGTAGAGGGCTGCCATTAATTTCTGTGACTCAATTTCCCTCCCCTTTTACCTCTGGGGCCTCCTTCCTTTTAGTCTGAATGGTTAAGAGGTGGAGATTAGGCAACAGGGTTATTCATCACGTGTTGGACTTCATTCCAATGTCCAGGATAATGGATTTAACCTCAAGATAAGGTCTTTCTTTAATAAAGGGGGAAAGAAAAATGCTCTCACGGTAGGGAGTTGTTTGCTCTGGAGGCTCTTGTGGTTTGAATGTTATCAGTGGGCAGGTGTAGATTCGATTAGTACCTGGGCTCTCGAAGTGCACAGTGGAGAGGTGGGGATGATCTGGCTAGGGGGTCAGGCGGCTGCTTTGGGGCCATAATTGGCAGGAGGAGGGGGAATTGCTTGTCACCTGATGTGTTTGTGGTGTTGGTTCTGCCGTTCTCTTCCTTCTTGCTTTTTCTTCACCTTTATTCCTGGTTTTCTTCAGGGCCTGGGCAGAGCATCCCTCCAAAAGCATGGCCCCCCTGGAAAGTGCCTGAGACTAAATCTTCATGAAAGACTAAGCATATGAAGGCACATGGTTGGGATATTGCTGATCCTACAAGGATCATCTTATAGGGAAGGGGAGGCAGCAGTGTTCCGTAACAGCGGGAAGATTTGCATGTCACCCCCTCCTCATGCCACCTCCCAGGTCATCCCCATCACCTCTCCCCACCCAGCTGCAATTAGATGCCCATGTGGTTACCTTGATGCTTCTCTGTCTAGCACAGCATGTGTGGTCCTGTTCTGCAGCCCTAGGTTTACATCCCTCCGCCTCCTGCCCCTGCAGACAGTAGCCTCCCTGAGGATTTAACTCTGTGTCTCTGGAACTTAGCACAGTGCCTGTCACATGGTTCAAGTCAGTTTCGGATTTGTCGGTCTGCACCAAGTACATGAAATGTCCCCATTTATAGTAATACTTACCTTTTAAATGGGATTAACAGATACAAACTACTATATCTAAAACGGATAAGCAACAAGGATACACTGTATAGCACAGGGAATTATATCCATTATCTTGTAATAACCTATAATGGAGTATAATCTACAAAAATACCGAACCACTATGCTGTACACCTGAAACTAACATAATATTGTAAATCAACTCTACTTCAATTAAAAAATAAGTTGTGTTCCAGGGCCTCTCAGTTTGAAGACAACTAGAATGTTTCCCATTAACCAGGGAGAATGTAACAACATGAAGTTATATCCATAGGGTGGATGCAAGTGCCCCGGCCACATTCCTTTGTCTCAGCCCGGAGGTCACGGACAGCTTTGGTGGGCAATTCTCATCCGCTCCTGAGATGGGCACCCTCTGAAATGGTTCCCTGCAGGGGTCTCCTAGTTACATACCTAGTTATAACCCCCACTCCTTGAGCGTGGGGTGGACTGAGCAACTCACTTCTAATGACTAGAATCCAACAAAAGTGATGGATGTTACTTCTGAGGTTAGGTTATGAAGCTTTGACCTTGGTCATGCTTGCCTTCTCTTGCTCTCCTTGAGGGAAGCCAGCTGCCATGTTTTGAGCTACCCAATGGAGGGACCATGTGACAAGTAGGCCTTCTGATCAACAACCAGCGAGGAACTGAGACCCTTAGCCCATCAGCCTGTGAGGAACTGAATCCTGCCAACAGCCACCTGAGCAAGCCTGAAGTTGTCTTTTCCCCAAGTCGAACCTTGAGATGCCTGCAACCCAGCTGTAACTGTTTTTATTTTTTAACACCTTTATTGGAGTTTAATTGCTTTACAATGTTGTGTTAGTTGCTGCTGTATAACAAAGTGAACCAGCTATATGTATACATATATCCCCATATCTCCTCCCTCTTGCGTCTCCCTCCCACCCTCCCTATCCCACCCCTCTAGGTGGTCACAAAGCCCCGAGCTGATCTCCCTGTGCTATGCGGCTGCTTCCCACTAGCTATCTATTTGACATTTGGTAGTGCATATATGTCCATGCCACTCTCTCACTTCGTCCCAGCTTACCCTTCCCCCTCCCCGTGTCCTCAAGTCCATTCTCTACATCTGTGTCTTTATTCCTGTCCTGCCCCTAGGTTCTTCAGAACCTTTTCTTCCCCCCCTTAGATTCCATATATATGTGTTAGCATACGGTATTTGTTTTTCTCTTTCTGACTTACTTCACTCGGTATGACAGTCTCTAGGTCCATCCACCTCACCACAAATAACTCAATTTTGTTTCTTTTCATGGTTGAGTAATATTCCATTGTATATATGGGCCACATCTTCTTTATCCATTCATCTCTGGATGGACACGTAGGTTGCTTCCATGTCCTGGGTATCGTAAATAGAGCTGCAATGAACATTGTGGTACATGACTCTTTTTGAATTATGGTTTTCTCAGGGTATATGCCCAGTAGTGGGATCCAGCTGTAACTTTGGTTGCACCCTTATGAGGGACCCCAAGCAGAACCCCCAGCTCAACTGCACCTGGATTCCCAGCCCACAGAAACTTTACAAATATGTGCTGTTTTAAGCCAGTCAGTTTTGGGGTAATTTGTTACTCAGCCATTGGTAACTGATGCAACTCAACTGCCTGCTTCTCTCTGACTGAGGGCATTTCTCCCCCCAGGAGTTTGGCATGTCCACAAGTGCCCTGGAGTTCATGTCCCCAGGAGATGTAAACCAATGAGGGATGACAGTTGGTAGATGGGTACTCCAGCTTTCTAATCCTTGGGGCACAATCCTAAGGTGTGTTATACACAGTCTCTCAGAGGACCCCAGGGGGATGGAGCCTCAGTTGCCCGTTGAGGTAACCCATTTGTTAAAGCACCTTTTCTTGGCTTTCTTCCCTTCGCTGCCTTGCTTTTCCTATTTACCATGCTTCCTGCGATCACCTCCCAAACAAGCCACTGACATCCCACTCCTTTTTCAGGGTCTATTTTTTTGGAGGAACCTACACTCAGATAAAGCCTCTATATGGTATTTTCCAAAAGTTTCCCTGAGGAATAGGGGAATACAACCCCTATTCAGACACCCTCCAGAAGTTTGTATTAATCCTGTTATTTAGGGCGATGACAGGTCTCTCGATTAGGGTGAATTGCAGCAGGATTAACATGAGCACTTTCACAATACTTTCTATCTCTTCTGTCGTTTCGTAAATCTAACCATCTGCGCCACAATCCTAAGGGTCCTGGGACTTGTGACAATGACAACCACAAACAACACATGTTTTAGAGTCTAGAATTTAGAGACTCCCAGGCAATCAAATAGTGAAGCTGTGTGATGGGTCTCAAAAGATGCAGTGGATGTTGATGCCAAAGAGAATGGCTGGTGGTCTGTTTCTCACTGCCAGGTCCTCTGCCGGCTGCTCCACTGGCCGTCTTGGCGCTGGTCACAGACCTGTTTCCCAGCTGTCCTGCCTACCAAAGTCATAGAATTTTTCCTCCTCAAATAGTCTTTGGGTTCCTTTCTTTCTTTCTTTCTTTTTTCTTTTTGGCTGCACCGCATGGCACGTGGGATCTTAGTTCCCCAACCAGGGATCAAACCCGTGCCCTCTGCAGTGGAAGTGCAGAGTCTTAACCACTGGACTGCCAGGGAAGTCCCTGGGCTGCTTTCTTGAGGGTTAGTTGAATGTGACCTTACTGCCTGGATACTCTATCATAAGGGAAGTTTGAAAATACTTTCTGGAGTAAGCCGACGGGAACGGTGAGAAAGGAGAACTTGAAATCCATTGCCCCTTTTAAATAGCTGCTGGGTATAATGCTAGCCCAGTGGTTGTCAACTGGGGGGTGACTTTGCCCCCTCTCTGGAACATGTGGCACTATCTGCAGACATTTTTGATCGTCACAACTTGGCAGGATGGGTGCTATCTACTGGCATGTAATAAATAGAGGCCTGGGGTGCTGCTAAACCTCTTGTAATATACCATACAGCCCCCCAGCTAAGGATTATCCAGCCCCAAATGTCAATAGCGCTGAGGTTGAAAAACCCTGAATACTATAGCGAGCTCTTTAAAAATAAAAGTGGAAGGATACGGGTTTATACATCATGCTGTTTCCAAATGCAATCAATTTAGAAGCAAAAGAGCAACTTAAAAAAAGAAAATAAAGAAGAAGCCAGGAAGCAGTGGTCTCATGGGGAGGCAGTGAAGTTCAGTGGTTAGTGGCATGGCTGTGAACTCAAATGGACGTGAGCTGGACTCCAGGGTCTGTATTCACTTGCTCTATGACCTTGAGCAAATGACTTGACCTCTCTCAGTATCAGTTTCCATGTTTGTAAAATAGGCATAGTCGTGGCGCCTGCCTCATTGGATTGTGATAATTAAATGAGGGGAGCATGTAAAGCTTCTGGTACAAAGAATAGCATCTAGGAAGCACCCAATAACTGGAAGCAAGATAGAGCCTCAGCAGGAAAGAATGGGGGCCTGGAATCCAAGTGCTGAGGAAACAACACGGCATTGAGAAAAGGGAGTGTCCGTTCTCAAAGATATTCAATATTAGGATGGAATCCTCTCTGCAATCCTGCTTGTGAATTCATCACAGATTCTGCCTTACCACCCAGAACTTCGCTGTCTAAATTCCTGCTGGTTTTGGTTTTCATTTTTCAATATTTGTTCCTTGAATGTAAATAAACAATCCATGGTTGGGGCCTGTGGAGGCCTTCACACAAATGAGGGCCTTCTCCCCAGGAGCCAGAGTTCAGACAAGGAGGCCCAGAGCTTGACCCCATCCCGCCTGCCCCCTGCGCTTCTTAAGAGCTGCTTTGGGTTACCTCAGGGAAACAGCCTGCACAAATGAAGCAGCCCAAGACAAATAAACGCTGACCCTTCTTGGTCTGATATTCAGGGCATGAGGCCTCAGGAGAAGAATGAGTCCTCACAGGCTGGAGGTCTCTTGAATATGTCTGGTTGCTGGCTTCTGAGAGACAGGGAAAGAGAGAGAGAAAGAGACAGGGAGAGAGAGAGAGACAGAGAGAGACAGAGACAGAGACAGAGAGACAGAGGCAGAGACAGAGAGAGAGAGACAGAGAGAAGAAGGAGGAGGAGGGAAGGAAGGGAAGGAGAGAGGCAAACAGACAGTCAGAGACAGAGAGAGGGAGAGAGAGAGAGATTTGTTAGTTCATCAGGCCCTACAATTTTAGAGTCTGCACAGTATACGCTATAGGACCTCGTCAAATGTTATTTAATCGAAAGAATGTTGGAATTCTAATGATGGACATGACTCTTCCTACCATTCTCTGTTAGATAAGAGCGTGTAATCGGATTCGTATTTTACCTTCACTAGTTATTTTTACTCAAGGCTGGAAACACAAACCTTATGTTTTAAGATTACAAAACCTCTCTCCACTCTCTCCTGCTAGTGAATGTAAATGCGCTGAGTCTCAATTTCCCCATCAAACAATTAATATCTCTATCTCACAGCACATCATTTGAAAAGCAGGATGAACGTATGGGTTACTTGTGTCATGACCATGACGAGTGAAGATGTTGGCTATTTTCCTTGTCCATCAGTAGTTAAGCCAATAAATTCGCAGCCTGACAAAGCCATGTGCCCATCACCTTGTGTGACGAGGGGCAGAGATGACCAAACAGGCATGAGTCTGATCAGTTTTTTCCGTTTATGTGAGCCTGGGAAATGACTCGTAACAAAGAAACTTGACCGGTCCCAGATGTAAGACAGTCCGGATTGCCCAGGCTATTTAAACCAGACCAGGACAGTGCCGACGGGGAACATAACGACGGAGTAGTATCCTTGCCTATCGAGCGTCCGAGGGCAGGTCAAGCCCCTCGACAGAGCCTGGGGTCCATTCTTCTCTTCATGCTTGGTCGCCCGGGTGCAACTCAAGGTCCCCTCGGCGACAGTTACTAACATTCATTGAGGCAAACAGACTCAGACCTGTCCTTCTCCCTCCCCTGCTGGCACCATTGGCCAAAGTGTTCTTCATGATTTCCGAAGGTACGGCCAGCGCCCTCAGTGCTAACAGCAGGGCTGCCAGGCGCAAGGGGCTTCAGGGACACATCTGAAAATCCGTGGTGTTTTTCCAAGCAGCCTTATTCAAACAAAAGGTGGCCACTCCATCCTGGAAAACCTGGGGGGCCTCTGAGAGCAGCCTTCCTGCAACCTTTTTCAAGACCAGAACTTTCGAAACGGGTGACTGCTTTGTAGCTCACCCCAAACCTGCCCTCCAGAGAAACACCACATCCCGAGATGCAGAGCCTTTGAATTGCGAAATAGGTCTTCCTCCTAATTTGTTTGCAGATCTGCTTTTAAGAAGCCGCTCCTCCAAGCCAGGAATTTGATTTTATGGTTACCAGCAATGGTCCGGGAGTGGATGTGGAGGGGGAAGGAGGGCAGTGGGTGACTGCAGGCATGCTTGAACTCCCCCTCTGAATGGCGGCAGCCTGGCCGGTCCCTGTTCCATCTTCCTGTGGCCACAGGATGGTGATGTTTGGGAATGTAACTGTTAACTCTCAATGGCTGTTAACATCCTAAATTGGAGCGCCAAGCTTCTAAATCAGAAGCAAGAGGAAAAGAGGAGGGTCATTTATGGCAAGATTTAAAAAAATCCAGGGCTTCCCTGGTGGTGCAGTGGTTAAGAATCTGCCTGCCAATGCAGGGGACACGGGTTTGAGCATTGGGAAGATCCCACATGCCGCAGAACAAATAAACTCGTGCTCCAGTTACTGAGCCTGAACTCTAGAGCTTGCAAGCCACAACTACTGAGCCCACGTGCCACAACCATTGAAGCCTGTGTGCCTAGAGCCCGTGCTCCTCAACAAAGAGAAGCCACTGCAATGAGAAGCCCATGCACCGCAACAGAGAGCAGCCCCTGCTCACCGCAACTAGAGAAAGCCTGTGCGCAGCAGCGAAGACCCAACGCAGCCAAAAGTAAATAAATAAAAATAAATAAATTTATATTAAAAAAATCAAAATAAAATATTGTGAACTGTTTGCTGAAGTGTATGTAAGTAAAAGCAGAACGTGGCTGAATCCACCAGGAAGATATGCCCTGGGTAACCACTGTCATCCCCGTGATGGATTTCATGCTGAATGCTGACGGTTGCCGGAGATCTTCCTCCCGTCCCTGGGAAGCTCTCCAACAACTTTGTTCACATGACTAGTTTAGCACCTCCATGCTGTGATATCACCAGGTCCGAGTCAGTAAGTTTCCCCACTAGATTGGAAGCCCACTGAGGGCAAGAACCATGCTTTCTTTATCTGTTTCCTTAGCTCTGAGGTCAGAGTGTAAACAGCCTCACTGCAAGTTAAATAAATGACTCACTGAAGTAGCATCAGAGTTTAGGAACAAAAATTCCTACAGGTCAAGTCGTCTGAGAATGAGCCCCAAAGGTGAGATTTGGCCTGACTTTTGTAGAAGGACCAAAGGAGAGGGGGCTGGGGAAAGCGTGGTACATACAGCCCCCTCCCCGCTTACTCCACCCAGTCCTGAGCGTAAGGAAGAGGACATTTTGGGTCTGGCAGAAGCAGAAACAGAGGCGCAATGGACACATGAAAAGTGAGCTCAGGGCTGGTTGCAACGTGAAAGGAAAAACAAGGGATTATGGCAAATACAACTGGAAAAGTGGATCAGAGCCTTGGATTTGGGGAGTCTTGAAATAATGTTAATGGGGCCTTTTTACTTGATTCTCACCATTTTTTCCACCAGCGATTGCCTAAACTTGGGGTTGAGAAGACGGAAGCTGCCATGTGCTTGAATGCCCCAGGAGACTGTGGAGACCAACCGTGAACAAGGTGATCCTCAGGCCCCAAGCTCTGGACGCAGGAACAGGTGTCCTGACCTGCTCTGGCTGCAGGAAGGCCCCAGGGGGCGGCCCCAGGGGGCGACCCCTGCTTCTCTGTCCCTGTGGCTCCAACAAAGGTTGCTTCCAGCTCCACTGCCCAACCCCTATCACGGCTTCAGGGGGTCCGGAGGAGATCACACAGGTTTGTGACTTCAGAATGGGGAGGGCAGAGGGACGGGAGCTATCCTGCCAGCAGGAGTTGGCTGGATCACACAGGGCCCCTGGTGAGGCTGCTGTTGAGTATGGATGAATCTAGAAGCCAACAGCCCCCTGGGAACGGTGTTGGGCCTGGATCAGACCGCTCACACACACATTCAAAAATACTTTTATTTGGGTTTGCAGCATAGATATCCCCTGGTGTCGTGCAAGTTCAGCGAATTACTGGGGATCTAGATGCCTCTTTTATTCCAGTTAATCAGATTATATTGACTGATTAAATCGGATTTGTTAATAACATTCACATATGAGCAGCGGAGAGCTTTATTAATAAGTCATTATGTTGGGGACTTTAAATACCTGGCCTTCAAAAGCAATTCCAAATGTTTTGTCTTGCAAACTTCTGGACTCTCTAAGAAAACGGCTTATGCCTGGTGTGTTACATTCCTGCAACGCTCAAAGACCTCCTTGAAAAAAACCCAGGAACGTGTCCCAGGCCTTTATAAATTAAGCTACTGCTTTGCTCTGAAAGGTATGTTCTTCAATTTTGCTTAGTGTTTTTTCCTGACCTTTCTTTAGGAGAGTTGCAATCCTGACTGGTTCTTGGTGAAGAAATGCATAAAAAAACAAAAGAGGCTCCCCTGGGTGATAAATGGATACACGTGGTCCTTTCTTCCCATTTTAGAGACAGAACCCCATAAATTGTTTGCCTGATATGCTCCCTCATTCAGGGAGGAAATGAGTTAAGGAACTGAGTGAATAGAGTTTGGAATCCAGAGGCCTCGACTTTCCCAGTTTAATAAACTCCGTAGAGGTCCATGGCTGATGGCAGCAAGTGACCTTGGCTGTGATGATTGAGCACAGAGGCTTGAAGTCAGAAGGGGTTGGAGTCCTGGGTTTTGCATGTGGTGAATCTGGCCAAGCTGACGATTCTGTGCCTCGGTTTCCTCATCTATCCCCACCTAATGTGTTTTAGGATTAAATGAGTTATCACATGTAAAGTGTTTAGGGCAGGGCCCGGCACATATCAGGATCTCAATAAATGGCAGCTAATATAATACACATCTAGTTCCTGTTACCTCTCTGATGAACAGAGCCGCAGGGAGACACCTTTACCGAGAGCTCCTTCCTCTTCAGCCGCTTCACTATTTGGTGGTGGATGAAGAATATGGACAAAGGAAACAGCACTTAGGAGGGCACACAGGGTATCAGGCAGGTGTCACATGCTCACAGGCATTCAAAAGCCAAGCAGGCCACTTAAGCTCGAAGAGAAGTGGAGGCTGTAACAAGGCGGGGGAGCCCCAGGCATTGAAAAGGGCAGGTCTGTCTAAAGGCATCCAAATGTAATGTTAAAAACACTCTGTGGGCCGTACCAATCACATTGAAGGGCTATATCCTGCCCAGACTCTGATGTAATTACAGTTGCCCCTCTGTATCCTTGACTGTGGAACCTCAGATACAGAGGGCTGACTGTATTCATTGTACGATGCCATTTGATGCTGCAAGGGACGTGAGCATCTGTGGATTTTCATATCTGAGGGGGTCCTGGAACCAATCCCCCATGGATATCGAGAGACAACTGTACTGAGTTTTGAAGTGAAAAGGCAGGCAGAATGGGTTAAAATCAACGAGAGAAGAACTGAGGAAACCATATTATGGCCAAAATGAAAGGTGAAGACTCCTGTCCTTTGGACCTGGGATGGTCTGCCCAGTCCCCAGGGCAGAGTCAGACGTGGAGCCCCAGATGACCCTGGGAGGTTCTCCCCATCACCAGGTTAGTCATGCTTAGCCAGGGGCACCCTTGTTTCATTCAGTTCCTCTTCCTTCCTCCATTTCTTCTTGCCTTCCCTTCTTCTGTCTCTCTTTATCTTTTCTTCCCATATTTGTGTTCTTCCTTCTCCCCACTCTAGGTCTGGCATGGTGCCCAAGGGTGCCTAGGGCCATTGCGAAGAGTCAGTGGTGACATTCTGAAAGGGGGGGGGGCAACATTGGTTCATTGATCTTATACTGGACCACACCCACTGTAGAATATTACTATCTTAAAGTGTTAATTCTGGGAAGAGGAATTAGCATAGCAAGAAGGCCTGAGTAGCAAAATAAAACCTCAAAGAAGAGTTGAAGAAAAAGTATAAGACCAGAGTGCCAATGAACTTAATTTCTGGTTCATCCCAGCAGGGACCAGAAACTAGTCAGAGGCAAAAACACATTTTCTGTGTTATAAATTATACACAAAAGAAATCATTTCTTGTCCTTGGCTATTAATCCATTATATTTGGTAAAGTCGCTTTTTCCCCCCTTATAAACTGCGAAATTTCTCCAGATAAACCATAAAATAGTATTTGGATCGAGTTACATTATCTACAAACATCAGTGAGAACCACACCCTGATCATCCTGTGTGAGAAATGGATCTCGACTAATTGAAGAATGAGAAGTTAAAGGAATTAAACCAGCCTCCCAACAAAGGAAAGAAAGCAAATAGTCCAACAAGGAAAATAAGAAATATGAAACACATGAGTCTAAGTGTTAGTGGGAGTGAGGTGGTGAGGAACTGTGGGGAAAATATGGATGGCTGGTCCATTTTAAGTATAATATTAGAAAGATAGCCTATGAGTGTCACATTTTGTATATGGCCCCAGGACGTAAGTTTAGTGTCAGAATGACTGGAGCTCAAATCCTTATTTTCTCTTTATCTCTATAATCTTAGATGTGCTAATATACCTTCTTGTGCATTATTTTCCTCATTTGGAAAATGAGGATAATAACATCATGAAGATCACATGAGTTAATGTAGGTGAGTTATCTAGACCAATACTAGACAGAATTCAAATCTGAAAATTGTAGCTGTTTTTATTGGTTGGGGCAGATAAAATCACCCAATGTAATAAAGTTTCCTCCAAATCTAATTACTTATCATGAGGTGTTCCCTCTTCCTCTGTGATTCAGTTGCATTCTGCTTCACTCTTTAGGAGAAAGAGCTAAGCTTGGAGCATCTTTGTTCATAACCTTACCCTCCCCTCAGTTTATTGCCCTTTGAATTTTCGTGATAATTGTTGTTCTTATTGTGATTTCTCTTCCTTAAAAGTGTTCTCTGCTTCTAGGATTACATGCATCTCTGTTTTTCCCTTTGAAATCCCAATACAATGACAGTATTTTTTACATGACACAACCTCAACAGAAATGAAAAGATAACAGCAACAAATTTTGGAAGCTTGTAAGCACTTGGATGACTGTTGACTAACTTGGCTGACCCAAGGTGGCAGAATCCTAGGCCAATGGTGGGGAGAGCAGAAAAGCAGCTCAATGTTTTAGAGGACAGTCAAAGGCTCAGGAATCCATGATACACGTATTTATGGAATTGGGTTTGAAGGTGAGGCTAGAAACATGAATATTGATTAAAAGTCCTTTAAAGAGGTAATTTGCTTTCTAAACATCTTCTCTTGCCTGTGTAGCCCAGGGACTTTTTTTTTTTTAACATCTTTATTGGAGTATAATTGCTTTACAATGGTGTGTTAGTTTCTGCTGTATAACAAAGTGAATCAGCTATACGTATACATATATTCCCACTTCTCTTCCCTCTTGCGTCTCCCTCCCACCCTCCCTATCCCACCCCTCTAGGTGGACACAAAGCACCCAGCTGATCTCCCTGTGCCATGTGGCTGCTTCCCACTAGCTATCTATTTTACATTTGGTAGTATATGTCCATGCCACTCTCACTTCCAGGGACTATTCTTTACCCATTCTGGAAGAAGATGAGTGTTATTTTCTAGAGAGGATAAAAGAGGGGGAAATACCAGGCACAGTTGACAGTGGAGATCCTGTAGAAAAAGGGGACTGAATCCCAGCTCTCTTCCCTCGCTAAGCTTCTGGAATATTAACAGACAGTCAGGAGAGCAGATAATCCTTTTCTGGGAAATTTCATCAACTCAAGAGAAAACACATAAAGATATTAATACTAGAGTTTCCCTAAGGTAATGGCCCAGCCAGATCTTCTTACACTGAAGCGCATATCCAATAAGCCCCATCCATGAGCTCAGAGCTTATAAGCAGAGCTTAAAGCTTTGCTCTTAAATATGAGCAGACAACCAAGGATTACTAGACAATTGAGGTAAGCTTTTAAAAATAAAGATGGAGACCAAAACAAACAAATAGCAAAAAAATAGATTGGAGAGAGACCGGATGAGAAAACACTTAAAACTATAATTAATATTTTCAAAGAAGGCATCCATGAAACAAGAAGAGGATGCTATAAAAAAAAATCAAGGAAATAAAAGAGAGCTTTTGAAAATTAAAAACACTATTGGTGAAATGGAAAACTCACTAGAGGGGTTGGAAGATAAAGTTGAAAAATACTCAGAAAGTAGAACAAAAAGGCAGGAGTGAGGGAAAAGAGAGAAAAGATAAGACTAGAAAAATAGAGGAAATGAAATCATCATTAATTCAAGAAAATTTCACAGAATGAAGTGCCTAGAACAATGGGTGAAAATAATCCCACATTAAGGTACATCATCATTAGTTTTCAGACTACTTCAAGGGAAGAGACCATAGGCTTCCAGAGAGGAAAACCAAGCTACATAGGACTGGAAATCTAAATGGCTTAGTTTCTCAATAAGAATTCTGAAATCTATTGATGGATTGAAGCCATCAAAATTCTGAGGGAAAGTTATTTCTAGAGTAGGACTCTATATCTAGTCAAATCTCAAACCAGAGGGTAGCATAAAAACATTTTCGGGCTCACAGAATGTTTAATTTCCAAGCACTCTTTGTTGAAAATCTCCTGGCAGAATAAATCAAGAAAAAGGATGACATGATTTTAGGGAACAGGAGATCTAACATGAAGAGCCTCCTTCTGGACGAGGGTGAGGCACCTGTGTGAGGCATGAGGAAAACCACATGGGTTGGAGCAGCCGGGGTTTCCAGGAGAGAGAGCTTCCAGATGAAAATGACATAAGGGTCGATGCATCTGAATGTCTTGATTCAGACAGCTGAATGTCTGTAGACAATTCTTGATGAAATTGGTGGACAGGTTGAGGTTGACTCAATAGTAAGTACATACAAAACTAAGCAAAGAGAATAATGATTAACTCTTGGGAAAACAAAATTGTGCAGAAAATAATCACGGAATAATATTATTATTATAATAATGCAATCACTCATTATTGATCTAACCAAAGTTACACACACACACACACATAAATAGACTGATAGATAATATACTGAGAAGATGTATGAGTGTTATGTTTTTTTTTTTTTTAATTTTATTTATTTATTTTATTTATGGCTGTGTTGGGTCTTCGTTTCTGTGCGAGGGCTTTCTCTAGTTGTGGCAAGCGGGGGCCACTCTTCATCGCGGTGCACGGGCCTCTCACTATCGCGGCCTCTCTTGTTGCGGAGCACAGGCTCCAGACGCGCAGGCTCAGCAATTGTGGCTGACGGGCCCAGCTGCTCCGCGGCATGTGGGATCCTCCCAGACCAGGGCTCGAACCCGCGTGCCCTGCATTGGCAGGCAGATTCTCAACCACTGCGCCACCAGGGAAGCCCCAAGTGTTATGTTTTTTACATCTTTTTTTAATTGAAGTATAGTTGATTTGCAGTGTTGTGCTAATTTCTGCTATACAGCATATCAGTTCAGTTTTACATACCTATATGTGTGTGTATATATATATATACACATTCTTTTTTAAAATATTGTTTTCCATTATCGTTTATCATAGGATATTTTTAAAAAATAAATAAATTTATTTATTTATTTATTTTTGGCTGCGTTGGGTCTTTGTTGCTGCATGTGGGCTTTCTCTAGTTGCAGCGAGTGGGGGCTACACTTCGTTGAGGTGCATGGGCTCTAGGCACATGGGCTTCAGTAGTTGTGGCTCGCGGGCTCAGTAGTTGTGGCACGCGGGCTCTAGAACGCAGGCTCAACAGTTGTGCAAGGGCTTAGTTGCTCCGCAGCATGTGGGATCTTCCCAGACCAGGGCTCGAACCCATGTCCCCTGCATTGGCAGGTGGATTCTTAACCCCTGGGCCACCAGGGAAGTCCGTATCATAGGATATTGATATAGTTCCCTGTGCTCTACAGTAGGACCTTGTTTTTTATCCATTCTATATATAATAGCTTCCATCTGCTGACCCCAGCCTCCCACTCCATCCCTCCCCTGACCCCCGCCCCCTTGGCAACCACAAGTCTGTTCGAAGTGTGAGTGTATTGATGGAGTGAAAGAGAGCTAAATTCTCATCTTCCATAGTGGAAAGACAAAGTATAATGATTTTTATCTAAAAAAAAAAAAAGAGGAAGTAACCTCAATAATCTGATTTACTAACGTTTTCTGCTCTATCCAAAAGGTAAAGGAAGAAAGAAATATTCATGAAGCCTTTTTTTAAAATTAAATATTAATATTTTAATTAAAATATTTAACCTAAATATTAGGTTAAAAAACTATATAAATAAGCTATTAGGGATATGGAGGTTAATGGCAAGAGAGAAAGCTAAAAAATAAGAAAGTGGTTGCCTCTGACCAGGAAAAAAATGAGAGAAGATGGGCGTGACTACTGCTGTTTTCTGTAATAAGCCTTTTAAAACGATTTCACTCTTTAAATGTATGCATGCTTAACTTGCGTATAAAGAAACCAACAAAAACACAGATGTGACTCTCACATCACCAGCCATTTTATCTTTGACAATTTAATCAACACATATTGCTGCAATTTTATATATTACTCAGTGGAAATAATGCATTGCTCAGGTACCGTGTACCTGTGCCTTTCCCAACTGTGTTACCTTCCTCCATGGCACTTGCTTTTGGATGTGTTGGAAATTCAATTTGAAACTGTGTTTTGGTTACTCTTCTTGAAACTCCCCATCAGCATCAGCAGATAGATCAGTTTCTCTATTTGGCTTTTCAGGAAATAGCTCATCTCTAGTCTAGCCTTTACAGGTTTCCTTAACAAACAGCTTTAATTTTTGATCTGTTTCTGGGTCTGCGGCAGGCATATTTGTTTCTTTTGTTTTGCATCCACATTTGTGTTATTGTTTGGCGGTGAAATTACTCCTGAATACATACAACCAAAGGAAGAACTTGAAGATTGCCTAAGATTAGAAGTATGTGTATATGTTAATGATAGGAAGTAAACTTCTAAGAGGTTGTCCTAAGAACAATCGGAGATGAAGTTAAAGATATTCATATAAAGATGTCCATCAAAGCCTTACTTATGACAGAAAAACATTGTAACGCCCTTTAACGTCTAACTAGAGGGGATTATAGTACATTCAAATGGTGGAGCTGCATGTAGCCATTAGGCAATATATTAAAGAGAATGTCTATTGATATGGGAATATATTTATAATTTGTTGCTAAATGAAATAAATAGATGAGTAGACCAAAAGACCTTGTGTATGTATCAGTGCATAATTTTTGTAAAAAATTATCTATGTAAATGTAAAAGAAAGGAAAGACATATTTTAAAATACTTAAAGTGGCCATTGCTGGCAAGTGAGATCTTAAGTAACATTTACTTTGCTGTGTTGTTCCCCAAGCTTTCTTCATGAAGCATGAATACATCTTATAATTAGGGGGAAAGTGCTGGTTTAAAAACAAAATCAAGCAAAACACAGAGCCAGACATTTTTGTTGCCACTGAGAAGAATTGGCTTTGCTGGAATTAAGATTATTGGGAGCAAGAGAGTAGGAATCCTTTTGATTGATGCTATCTTTTCCATGGTTTTGGATTTGGAAGGTTAACATATTTTGAGCCGGTTGTGTTATTTGTTCTGGCCGTGTGAGTAGGCTTGTTTCTTATCTTATCCTGGATTCTTTCGATTACTGCCATTTTAAAGTAGTTTATAACAGTACGGCTACTCAGACCATTCTAAAGTATCAGATTTAATAGATTTGCTACTTGACTTAAATCAAAGGCTCTCTAATTGGAGAGCCAAGTAACCTGCCAGTTCCTAGGCAATTAGAAGATTAGACTCCCTATATGTTTTTCCCCTACCTGCTTAGACAAGAGGCTTTTTGTTACCATATAAATCTTTAATGCTACACTTGAAGCAGCAATTATTACAAGGATACTGAAATTTAGTAAAACGCTCACACTAGGCCATAGAGGGGTGGGTGCAGAAATGGTATCTATAACAGCAGTTGAAACGGTGCCAATGGAAGTGGGCTTGAAATGACAGCTAACACTTGTATAACTGCTTACAAGATGCCCATGCCCTGAGAATGGTCCAGGGTGGCAGGCAGGCAGAAGACTGATGGTTTCTTGCATTTTTACCCTGGTCCCCAATTTTAGACAGATAACTCTGTGAGGCAGAGGATGGTAGCTGGATTTTAGAGCTAAGCCATCTGAGCCCTTAAAAACAGATCCCCTTGAAACACAAGGCCATGTCTGTCCACCAAGCAACCATAGAAACACATATGGAGTGACCTTAAATCAGTTGAGAACCTCATGGGACAGTGGTGTATCTGAAAGTCTAAAATAATCGCAAGAGTGATTTTTCACTCACAATCTCATCAAAAGAGTTGTGTTTGTGGGGCCTTGGGAGAGGCCCTCAGTCCCAGACCGGCTCTCCAAAGCATGCAACATGAGGAAGTAGGCATAAAGGTAGCACTGGCAAGTGAATCCACCAAGCCATAGGACGAACACCAAGAAGTATTTACATTGTGTAGCTACCAAGAGGATAAGTGCTTTCAAAGGGTGGTGAGTGAAAGACCACTTTTTAAGGCTGGCTAACCATTCACCGTAGAATGAAAAGGAAGTTCTGAGTTTCTGGGAAATCTCTGAATATCTGTGAAGGAGTGCTCCTGATTGGATCCACCTGACTCTTTAGCCTTCGCTATTAGTATCTCTTTAGCACTAAACAGCGCTAAACTGCTTTTTATTTCTTCACACTGTGCAAAACATGGTCTGCATTGTCTATGAATGTTTTCTCTTCTGCTATCTAGATCCCAGATCCCTGATCTTGTGCCCAAAATCCATGCATGGGCATCACAAGATTCAAGAATTCCCTGAAAATTCACTGTTAAATTGTGTATTCATGGATATGACCCTTAAAGTGGTCCCTAACTCAAAAAAGTTCAAGAGCCACTGGTCTCTCTGTGTTCTCTGCTTGATGAGGGGAGAAATCTCATCTTCAATTTGCTTTGTATTACTATTTAATGTCCATTTGTTGAAAACTGGCCCAGTACCATGCTTGGTGCTTTCATATATATTCTTTCATCTAATCCCCATCCAACCTAAGGAGAGTTCATTAATGTCATCTTCATTTGATCCTGGAGATACCAAGTTCACAGTGGTGAAGTGACTCGTCAAGGATCTCACCACTAATAAATGTCAGAACTGTGTTGTGGTTGGGCTTCCCTCTCCCCTGGAAAGCAGGACCTGGTCTTCCCCAGAACTCAGTACAGAGGGCCAGGCATGACCCAAGGCTCTCTACACCTTCAGTAATCAAGATGCATTGACTCCATATATATGTGTTAGCATACGGTATTTGTTTTTCTCTTTCTGACTTACTTCGCTCTGTATGACAGTCTCTAGGTCCATCCACCTCACTACAAATAACTCAGTTTCGTTCCTTTTTATGGCTGAGTAATATTCCATTGTATATATGTGCCACATCGTCTTTAACCATTCATCTGTTGATGGACACTTAGGTTGCTTCCATGTCCTGGCTAGGGGCAAGATGGGAATAAAGATGCAGACCTCCTAGAGAATGGACTTGAGGACACGGGGAGTGGGAAGGGTAAGCTGGGACAAAGTAAGAGAGTGGCATGGACATATATATACTACCAAATGTAGATAGATATCTACCAAATAGATAGCTAGTGGGAAGCAGCCGCATAGCACAGGGAGATCAGCTCTGTGCTCTTTGTGACCACCTAGAGGGGTGGGATAGGGAGGGTGGGAGGGAGGGAGATGCAAGGGGGAAGAGATATGGGGACATATGTATATGTATAACTGATTCACTTTGTTATAAAGCAGAAACTAACACACCATTGGAAAGCAATTATACGCCAATAAAGATGTTAAAACAACAAAAAGAAGATGCATTGACTGCCTGACTGGCAGCCCTCGACAGTGGATATTGAATATGGGTGATGGCAATATAGCCACACAAGATTCAATCTCTGTAAGCTTGATGCACCTTCAAACCCGAAAGGATCTTCCCCACCCAACCTTGCTCTCCTTCATATTGAAAGGATCCCTGATAGAACTGCAATTAAAAAAGACAACTTGTCATATCATTCAGCCTTAGAAAGGAAGGAAAGGGCTTCCCTGGTGGCGCAGTGGTTGAGAATCTGCCTGCCAATGCAGGGGACACGGGTTCGAGCCCTGGCCTGGGAAGATCCCACATGCCGCGGAGCAACTAGGCCCGTGCACCACAACTACTGAGCATGCGCGTCTGGAGCCTGTGCTCCACAACAAGAGAGGCCGCGATAATGAGAGGTCCGCGCACCGCGATGAAGAGTGGCCCCCACTTGCCGCAACTAGAGAAAGCCCTCGCACAGAAACGAAGACCCAACACAGCCATAAATAATAAATAAATAAATAAATAATAAAATAAAAAAATTTAAAAAAAAAACCCTGCATTTAAAAAAAAAAAAAAAAAAAAAAAAGGAAGGAAATTCAGACACAGTCTACAACCTGGATGAACCTTGAGCACATTAGGCTAAGTGAAGTAAACCAGTCACAAAAAAGACAAATACTGTATGATGCCACTTACATGAGATGTCTAGAATAGTCAAATTCATAGAGACAGAGAGTAGAATGTTGGTTGTCAGGGGCTGGGGGAAGCAGGGAAGAAGAGTTATTATTTAATGGGTATAGAGTTTCAGTTTTGCAAGATGAAAAGAGTTCTGGAGATCGGCTGCACAACAATGGGAATGTGCTAAACACGACTGAACTGTACACTTAAAATGGTTAAGAGGGTAAATTGTACATTATATGTATTTTACCACAATTAAAAATGAAAAGACAGGGCTTCCCTGGTGGCGCAGTGGTTGAGAGTCTGCCTGCCAATGCAGGGCACACGGGTTCGAGCCCTGGTCTGGGAAGATCCCACATGCCGCGGAGCAGCTAGGCCCGTGAGCCACAACTACTGAGCCTGCGCGTCTGGAGCCTGTGCTCCGCAACAAGAGAGGCTGCAACAGTGAGAGGCCCGCGCACCGCGATGAAGAGTGGCCCCCGCTTGCCGCAACTAGAGAAAGCCCTCGCACAGAAGCGAAGACCCAACACAGCCAAAAATAAATAAAATTAATTAATTAATTTAAAAAAAAAAATGAAAAGACATATTAAAAAAATATATATTAAAAAAGACAGCTCGTGAGCTCACTTGGAGTGAAGGTCTGTAGATTCATGGCTCTGAGTGTGCCGATCGTTCGCCCCTCTCCAAGGAGGACAGTTGAAATGGTAATTGCCCTGGAAACATGGGCGCGATTGTGAAGCCCACGTGGACGCCCCGTCCACACACCAGTTCCTGGGTCTGTGTTGGCAGGCTCCGCCTGAGAAGTTAGCTTCCAGTATCCTTGTTTTCAGGTTTGCAGTTCATCTGAGCAGAATGAGGAACTGTTCGTAGTGAATTCCTCTATCAAATTTTGTTCAAAGTGCCCCTTTGTTTCTCTTTAACAACGTACAAAGCAAAAGCAGTGGCTTTTCCCCAGCCGCCGTGTACTACACACAGGCGCCAAGAGCAACCACCAACAAGGAATCCTGCCAGGTCCCGTCACTTCCAGCGCCAAGAATGCTTGCTCCTGGAACCCAGGAAGTCTCTCCACAAGTCATCTGACCCACTGGCAGGCCAGAGCCCCTGGGCCACATCGACCCAGAGAGGAGCGAGGTCATCAAAATGAATTGCTGATTCTCAGAATTTAAAGCCTGCAGCGACCAGAGCCCCGTGGGCAGGGCCACTCTGAATGAATTCGCAGCTGTGCCTGGCCAGCCTGGGAGCTTTGGACGCATCACAGCAGCGAACTGGGGGTACTCCAACCCAAACAGATTTGTAACAGTGGCACAGGCAGCCGGGACTGCCAGAGCAGCATTTGTGTCCGACAAATGGGGCCTCTGTCGGGACAAAGGGGGCTCTTAGGGCTCTTTCTGTTTTGGCTGCTTTATACCCAGCAAGAGCCAGGGGACTTCTTTTGTCAGGACAGGGAAAACAAAAGTGATTTATTTCATCCTGCACCCTCGCCATGGTCTTTGTGGTCAACCAATGCAGGGATGCTGGGTGGCCAGTGACCCTAACAGGCACTGCTTACTGAGGGCCTACTAAGGACCAGGGACTATTCTAGGTACTGGCACGTGCTGCCTAATTGAATCCTCCCAACAATGCTGTGATGTAGGGATTATCTCCACTAGAGTCATGTGGGGACCGAGACAGGGAGAGGTGAAGGTCACACGGTTAGTTAACCGTGGCAGAGCCAGAACTCAGACTCAGGCTCAGCTCCTTCCCAGCTGACTGCTGTCCCCAACGTGGACCTGCTCCAGGTGTCTGATAAGCCAAAGGTAGTCCTCTCCTCTGACCTGTCATCTCCAGGGATGCTGATCTATCTGGAAGGCCTAGAATGTTCTTGATGTTCAACAAAGACTTGCAGCAAATGAAACCAAACTCCCCCCCCCCCAAAAAAAATATGAGGGGGTTGAAAGTCACAGAGATTTTCTTCTGAAAGCCACAGAAAATGTTCCTGCTTTAATACAAGGAGGTTGATATAAGCTTTCGTAAAAAACGTTAGGATAAAGAGAAATGAAGGTCAAAATTTCTATTTCTATTTGTGCCAGCATCCCCCTGTCTCTCACATATAAGGACCAGAAGCTCCAGCTGAACATGGTCCTTTTGGTTTTTCACTGCCAATTAGTTCCAATCCCTGGTAACAAACTTGATATGTCCTAATGTTCGGTCACCTTTCCCCATCCAGATGTACCAGTTCAGCATTTGTGGCTTTTCCTAAAGAAGGGTCCAGGGCAACTGACCTCTCCTTTACCATTTCATTATGGGCCCAGAAAATGAGACAGCCTTTCAGCATAGCTCGTCAGCATGTTAAAATGCCAAATGAGAAACTCTCTGGCACAGTGTGTATGAATCCAGAATTTCCTTGCACAAGCCCAGTTTATCCTCTGTTGTGGCCCGTCGTGCCAGATGGGATGTACTGCTAATTTATCGGTTCGCTGACTTTCATACACAGACTTCTCCCATCTCACCAACCACTCGTGTCACATTTTTCCACTAACATTTTAGGCAGAATCCAAACACTGGCTTAGGGAACTAGGTACGTGGATGTCCCAAGTTTCCAGTTCTAGTTCTTTTTGGGGTGGTGATGGGTAACTGTGGCTAAGCCATTGTCCCCTCAGTTCTCTGTTCCTGGGGACTCTTGGGGACAAGAGCATAAACCAAAGGCTGAAGAGTCAAAAATTTAAAAAAGGAGTGGAGGGTAAGCATTGCTGGGAAGATAGTGAAGGGAAAGTAGAATTATTCTCCCTTTGAAGCTGAAGCAAAACCTATTCCCCATCTACCCTCTTTTTATTCCCCCCAGCAAATGTTTGTTGAGTATCTACTCTTTTCCAAAATGTTAGATACTGGACATATAGTAGCATTTCCATCAGGGTCCTAGCAGAAAAGCAATGGTACCCTTGAGAGCTCATGAAGGGACTATTTGCAAAGGGGTAGGCAGAGCTAAAGGAACCAGTAGAGGGTGAGGAAGACCCTAATTTAGCAATAACAGGAAGCTGTCACCACTGCTAAGCCAGAGAGGCAACAGGAGGCAACAACTAAAGGAACCAGGCCAGGAACGTAACTGTAGGAGTGAGGCTTCCAGAAAGCACCTCTGGCCTTAGATGGAGGAAAGCATTTACTTTCAAGTCTGGGCCCAGTGTTGAGGAATCTGGAGTAATAAATACCCCAAATGTTGGTGGGCCCAAATGTAAGCCAGAAGGTAAGAGGCCAAAGATGCAGTTCTTAGAGTTCTTAGAACTGGGGTATAGAGCAGGGTGGATAATGGGTCTAGTTGGGGGTGGGGATGGGGGAGGGCAAGCAGAGAACATCCAGCATGAAGTGGTGAGCCAGACTGAGATGTTCAGGGTCAAGAGCTACCTATAGGAACCTGGGGTCAAGCCTACCAGTACATCAAGTCAAGGGCTCTTTGGTTTTAACAACAAAGTCTCCATAAGCCAGGAGCTCTTCTCGGAGGAGGCGACAATGCCTGCAATGAGGAGGGCCCACAGATGAGCCTCTCTGGATCCAAGGATGCCAGGTCATCTGACTCTCTGGGTCTGGGGCCCTCCCTGGGCTGGACCTGATAGCTTTGACCTCTCCCCTTTGACCGTGGTGGATTTTGACTGGTGGATTTTGCACCAGCGGCCTTCCCTGAACTGAAGTTCTTTATAAGCACCATCCTCCCAACAGGGTAAGCAAAACAATAGAGGGAAAATCTTTTCATGAATTAGAAAGCAACCACTTCCAAGCTCACGTGGGGGATTTACTATAGACAATGGAAAGCTAATTTCAAAACATACCTGTATATTCATTACAGCAGATCCCCCAAGAGTTCTCTCCCAAGCAGCATTTTGTTGGCATACTTTGTATTTCATTTACACTTGAAAGTCATACAATTGCAACTTTAAAGATATCCTGTAAATCCTAGTTTTTTTTCAATTTCTTCCTGATCTTCTCTACTTTCAGTCTAATTAGCTGAGATTTCCTTGAATATTTCTACAAGAGAGGAAAGTGTATGGGGCCTAGGTACCAGAAAGTAGAGGTTGAGCTTCTATAAGTGAATACCCTGCCTCTCAGTTTCTTCTTGCAAGTCTGACGATCTCTTTTGGGAAACATGGAGCAGGTGAGAAACACTCTGACAGGAAGGTTTGGAAGGTTGAATTATCTGCTCTTTAATGGAAAGCAAGGAAGGATGAAATTGTGGAAAGAGCTTTGGCTTTGGAGTTAGACACGGGTTTGAATTTCACCTCCGTCACTTACCCTGGGCAAGTATTTAACGTTTCTATGTCTCTACGTGCTCATTTCTAAAATGAGGATAGTTAACAAATACCTCCTAGGGGCTGTCTGAGGATTGACTGGGATGAGGAAAGCAAAGCATCTGATACAGAGTCCGGTACCTTCAAAAACTGTCAGTTCTTTTTCCTTTCCAGAAGTCCGGGGCACAGGGCCCTGGGAGAACACTAGCAATATGAAGGGCCAGCTGGTTGGGAAAGACGACTCAGGGGATTGTATTTGTTTCCTGGGGCTTCTGTAACAAAGTATCACAAACTGGGTGGCTTAAACAGCATAAATGTATGGTCTCTCAGTTCTGGAGGCTAGAAGTTCAAAATCGAGGTGTCTGCAGGGTTGGTTCCTTCTGAGAGCTGTGAGGGAGACTCTGTTCCTTGCCTCTCTCCTAGCTTCTGGTGACCTCAGGCAATTGTGGAGGCTGGTGGACTGATCTATGCAAGGCTGTTGCCTCTCATGAAATTGGGCCTGAATTTCCCTGTAGATCAGAGGCTGGCAGTCAGGAGGAAAAGATCAATAGGATATAGGGAAGGGCAAGAGCAAATGGGAACCCACAAGTGAAAATGAAACCCTCATGATTTTAATGGAGGCATCTATTGGACGAAATTGATATTTCAAGAAAAATTAATCTTATATATTGTATTTATTGTATATTAAGGAGGGTTAGAGGAAGATGAAAATGGAGACACTATAGTTAAAAGTTTATTGTAATAGTCTAGGACTTTCCTGGTGGCGCAGTGGTTAAGAATGTGCCTGTCAATGCAGGGGACATGGGTTCAAACCCTGGTCCGGGAAGATCCCACATGCCGCAGAACAACTAAGCCCGTGCACCACAACTACTGAGCCTGGGCTCTAGAGCCAACCAGCCACAACTACTGAGCCCACGTGCCACAACTACTGAAGCCCATGCGCCTAGAGCCTGTGATCCGCAACAAGAGAAGCCACCACATTGAGAAAACCTGCGCACTGCAAGGAAGAGTTGCCCCCGCTCGCTGCAACTAGACAAAGTCCAGCAATGAAGACCCAGTGCAGCCCAAAATAAATAAATTAATTAAATTAATTGAAAAAAAAAGTTTATTGTAATAGTCTGGGTATGAGATTATAGAGGCCTGAACAAGAGCCCCAGGGGAAAAGATGGAAATTAAAGGCTTGACTCTAGAAATATTGTACAGAAAGAATTAATAGAACCTGCTAAGTAGCTGAATTAGAGAGTGAAGGCCTGGAGATAGAATCCAGAATGCTTCTGAGGTACTGAGCCTGGGCAATGAGGAAGACTGTGGTCTTTGAAAGGAAATTATTTGTTTAAAAGCTATTCTATTCTAATAAACTAGACAGTCTACTCTATTGAAATGCATTACTGTATTCAGAGAATTTTCAATGTTTGGAACCATTAAACAGTTTAAAATTGTAGGACAGCAAAGAAGTGAATGACTGTCTTGGAGGACTGATAAAGGGGGAGAAGGAAATTCCACAGAATTGTTAGTGAACCTGATTGCTAAGGACTTCTGTCTGGTAGAAGGTAATTGAGTCAGAGGTGCCCTGCAGAAAGATGCCCTTTCCTCCACGTTTTCTGCTCTACCCAAAAGGTAAAGGAAGGAAGAAATATTCATGAAGCCTTTTTTTTTTCCTCTTAATTTTATAAGTTCTTGATCTGGGTTTCTTAAATTCCTTTGAGTTTCAGGAAGCTTGTAAAGTTTCTAAAGCTTTTAATGAAATGTTTGGTGTTTAGTGAAGACATGAATTTTTCTGGAGGAAAGACTGTGGCTTTCATCAGACTTCCAAAAAGGATCTGGTTTCTAAACCAGTGAAGAGCCTCTCCCTTAGAGAGAGACCTCTTAGTGTAGTGACTGTCTCCATCCGAACTCAGCTTATTCTGTGTCCTAGTGTTGATCCCTGGCATGGGACCTGTGGGCACAGGGAGAGCGAAAGCCCAGACAGTATAAGAGATGATGGGAAACAGACCCCGGACAGAGCAAGGAGCCAGCTTCTGACAGTTTCTTCCTTTTTCTCTCCTGCTAAGTGAAAATGGTATGTAAGTATATCCTCCACTTGAAGGGGTGGAGACTAAGACCTCCTTATTTTGCAAGGGTTGGTCTTTTGTACACACCACAGCAGGTGCATAACCAATGTGCACTAGGTACTTTTCAGGAGGCTAATTGATTAAGGGACTCTTTCCAAAATTTCTGCTTGGGACTCAAACACTGAGGCCATCTACAAGCTAGCAAACTGCCTTTTCTTAGATGTTGCTTCCTGCTTCTGATTATAATTCCCCGGGCCAAGCTTACTAATTGACTTGTTTGCCTTGAGTCTACTTTCTTCTAAATGCTGACCAATCATGTGACTAGCTAATTATAACAGGGCTGCAGTGCACAGTTGCCACTTTTTGGATTCCCAGCATCTGAATTCACATCCATGTTGTGGGGAATCCCCCATGGTGGTAGTAGAGATGGAAGGTAGACCCCCAACTCCCACTAAGAAAGCCAGGATGGAAAACTGTTTCTTCTCCCATCCCTCTGGCATCAGGATGAAGGCATATGACCTGCTTGGGCTAATCAGACACTCCCACCAAGGACTTCAGCCTTGAATGAGTGACGGAGAGACAGATAAATGATAAGATGGAATTTTGGCAGCTGTGTGGCTTCAGTGTCCAATGGTTGGGGTGCGTGTGTAATTTGGCAGTGGCAGAGCCCTGGCAAGCTTGGTTCCTCCTGCTATGCCTCCTGCTGGATGTCTGCTATTTTAAAATCATGTTTCATCACCCGCCTACCCATGTTGTCAGTGACTTGATATCCTTTCAACAGATGCATTTTTGCATGAGTTAACCATATTTGATTTCTGTTGCTTGCAATTAGGAACCTTGAGCAATATAGGGAAAGAAGAAAGATAGTCTCTCAAGCCTTTTGAAACACCTTTACTGAGCAGCATGGGTCAAAATGGAGGCCTCAGCCTTTGAAATGACTCTTATGATGGTTAGTTTTGTGTGTCAACTTGACCAGGCTGCAGGGTGCTCACATATTAGGTGAAAAATTATTCTGTGTGTCTGTGAGTGTGTGTGTGGATGAGATTAACTTTTAAATTGGTAGACGGAGTAAAGTAGATTGCCCTCCATAATGTGGGTGGGCCTCGCCGAATCAGTCGAAGGCCCTAACAGAACAAAAAGGCCGACCCTCCCAAGATTACAAGGAAATCCTTCCTGCCTGACTGCCTTCAGACTGGGGCACTGGCTTTTTTTCCTGCCTTCGGACTCAAACTAAACCATTAGCTCTCCTGGTTCTTAGGCCTTTCGACTCACACTGGAACTAAACCATTGGCTCTTCTGGGTCTCCGGCTTGTTAACTCACTGTTCAGTTCTTGGGACTTGCCAGCCTCCATGATCATGGGAACCAATTACTTATAATAAATCTCTTTTATACACACATCTTCCTGGTTCTGTTTCTCTGGAGAACCCTGACTAGTGCAACTTCCCATTGGGCTTGCAGGAGGACCTAACAGTTCAACCTAGGAGGACCTCCTAGTGATAGGCTATAAAGTTCCAGATTGGAGTCTCCCCTCCAATAAGGGATGGGCCACTTGAGATAAAGGTTGGGTTGTTGTCTTGACCTTCTGGCCAAGTGGTCTCTCTCTTTGTCTCTCTCTCTCTCTCTCTCTTTTTCCTTCAGAGATACTATGTGTAGAAGACCTTTGTGCAAATGGCTCCCTGAGAGTTTGGGCTATCTGACAAGAAGTGTTTTCTCCTTTGGGCCTAAAGTATCATATTCATTTCTATCTCTTCTTTTTGAGATAAATCTTTTAATTAATGCTTTGAGAAAATGACAAATATTTATTATAAAAAGAAAAATTCAGAGACTATCACAGAGAAAATAAAAATTACCTGGGTGATTTAATTATGTATATCTTTCTAGACACATTTATCATTCATTCATTCAATTCATTGATTCAACAATGGGGGTTTACTGTGTATGAGGGGATTGATGCCCAACAACATATAGATTGTCCTTGGCCCTGCTCCATGGAGCTTATAGTCTGTTGAAGACAGACATTGATCAAAATGTGTCCGTCTCTTACATATGTGGACACATCCACAGGGCTAATTTCTTAGTAGCTCCTAAAATGGGTTTCTTCTTTATAACACAGCAAAATCTTCCTTCTTGAATGTTTGTTAGATCTCACGACACCGGGCAGCAGACCAAAATTAGTATTTTCTATTATTTTCTTCTAATTTTTTTTAGCATTCCAAATCTGTGCAAGACAGTGAGAAAAATAATAAAAACTCTCCAAACCATCCCTATTACCTTTATGACTTGCATGATCAGACTCTCAGCAAGGTGATCCCCCTGCTATATTCTGATTCACCCCATTCCCTCTGTAGGTTCTATACTTGTGTCCAGCTTTATTTTCTCTTGTTTGCTCCTTTGTTGCGATGCTGCAATCTAGCGACCTGGCCCCCCGGGGCACTGTTCCCAGCCACTGCTCTGAGAAGGTGTTCTGTGCATGTCCTGAACTTCACCTTTAGCGAATACCTACCAACCACTGTGGTGTGTTGCATACAGGTCTCCGTCTCCAGCCCAAAGCCCCACACCCAGAGGTGTCTGTTGGAAGAAACTATATAAAGTAAACAGGGACATAAAAATTAGGAGGGAGATCACTGGAGCAAATGAAAGCACATATAAATAGGACAGCGGAGTTCTAGTACAGACAATCCCAATCCTAAAAATTTTGAGCTTTAGCAATACCATTCTAGGGCAAGATTGTAAATAATTATTTTTTTGATCCAGTGATTAAACCTTACGGTAAGTTACATTCACAAAATAGGAAGTCCCTATATTATAATTTGTGCTCAAAAAATAATCTAGAAAGAGACTACACTGTCAAAAAGAAAGTGTAAAGGACCAGGAATTGGGAAATTCGATTCCAGTGCCAGTCTGCTTTTCAATCATTCGCTTTGTGCCTGTAGCCGACTCACAGTTTTGGTAACTCAGTTTTTTTCCCCTACATTTCTAGAATAAGAGTACCTATTCTAGATATCACCAGGTTACTTTCAACTGAGGTGATGATAATATATAGAAATTTGGAAAAACTATCACTTATGATAGTGCTTGAGAAGGAAAAAATTTTAAACCCAACAATACTATTTGCTATCCACATTTCTAGATAGTTATCAAAACCTAGCCCTTATCCAGCATGTGACAGAGAATTCAAAATTGTTTTCTGCAAGGGCTCCAGTCTGTTTCTGGATTCTCTATGAAAAAAGCCAACTCCCCAGAGAGCTCATATATTTACTTGAACTTTAGACATAAGAGGTTCATTGTGTCTACATGTTCCCTTCTCTGGGAGAATGTGGAAGTGAGGAATTTGGCCTACCATATAAAATTTTAAAAAATCAGCACAGACTTTGGAGTTAGAGAATGCTGGGGTCAAAATCTAATTCCTACCATCTCATTGGTTGTATTATCTTGGGCAAGGTATTATGTAATTTCTCTGAGCCCCAATCTCTTTGTCTATAACAAGGGTAAAAGTAGCTTCTTTATAGATGGTAAGAGGATTCACTGAAGTCATGTTTGTACATGTCTAGTGGAGTACTTGGTACAGATTGGTTCATGTTGTCTATTGGTTCTGTTTTCTTTTCCTGGATGAGGAGTTTTAAAACAACACCCAAGACTTAAGCAAGGATAACAGAACTGTTGGTCTTGGGGTAGAATTAGGTACAATGTATAAATCTGTATCTGGAAAAAATGTGACCTCAAGGAAAGGACTAATCATAGAAACTTAACTAATATTGACCAAGACAGAGTAAAATTTGGATCACAATCCACATTTCCAAAAATTCCAGAAGTTTATAAAAATGTTTAAAAAGCTAACTTTTCATTACCGAGAACTAAAAGTTGGGAACTACATTTTTTTTTTTTCAGTTCATCCATGCTAGGTCTCACTGAACTGGCTGAGTAACCAGAGAAATTTCTTCACTTTTCTTAACTTAGCTCCCCAAATGGGGGAATGAGAGATTTATTTTGCTGGGCAGTCAATGCCATGTGCTTGGGGATTCTTGGATGGAAGACTGAGTACATCTGAAATACTGTTGTCGACAGAAGTAAATCAAACTTCAAAACCTCCAATGCTCTGCTAATCACTTCCCCCGCCCCGCCAAAAAAGCTGTGTAGGACATTTCTGGTGAAATATAATACATAACCTAATGCAAATTTCTTGCAAATTATTTTCATAGGGTAAAATATTATTTCATTGTGACTGTCACACTTATTGTAACATTTTACTTGGAAGACAGCCCTCAAACCTACCAAACAAAATATAAATCAATTGCTCTCTTTGGGTAGTTAAAAAATAGAAGAAGCAGAAATAAAGACAAAAAATGACCCAGGGAGAAAAACCACCGGCTACCTTCCCAAATCTCACTTGAACTCCCCAAGCTATTGATACAAACAGCAAAGAGTCTCAGAAATGCTTGGTTTTGATGGCATTTGTGAGGTCTCTTTTCTGGAATTGGTTATTTCAAACATATAACTTCAGATTCTTTTTTACCAAAAAGCAGAGAAAATGAAAAAAGGAAGGTGCAGCTTCTCTTTCTCTATACCAGCCTCCACCTCCCACCCCACCCCAGCAGAGTGAAGGCCCTGAAAGCCAAGAAGGCCATCCTGAAAGTGTCCACACCCGGAGGAAGATTATATAGAGGCTGCCCCACAGCCCAAGACAACAGACCTTTCAGGGCCAAGGTACAACTGGCAGAGTATCCCTCAGAGAAACGTGTTGCATCACCAGGCCAGCATCATGCTTCTCCAACCGTGAAGTCCACCATGAAGAAGATGGAAGACAAAACCATGTGTTGATTAAGGATGTCCAGGCCAGCAAGCAGGGTATGAAGAAGCTGATGTCCAGCAATGAAAAAAAAGACATTAGACCAGCCCTGACTACATCACACTGGGTGCCACCTACAAAGGTACTACCGACACACGTGGCTGGTCCCAAATGTAATGCATTTTTCCCACTAGGGAAGTGGGAGAGATAACACCAACATAGACTGCCACAGTAAGATAAAGCTTAACAGGCTAACAGACTGGAAATTTCCCATTGCTGGTCAAAGCGAGTGGCCAGAAATTTCAGGAGAAAACCAGAGGAAACTGGCTCTCGGCTTGCTTTCATAGATTTAACTAACTGCTATTTAGTTAACTGTACGCAGACTGTAACTTTCAAAGCCAATGCCATTTGTCCAGAGCTGATTGAATGATAAGGTAGCTAAAAAGTCAGTGGAAAAAGCAGTCAATGTCATTTGGGGGCCAGAGTGGGGAAGGCAAGAGTGCCTGAAACTTTCTGGTCAAGAACTGCTAGTGACAAAGTTACCCGGAGTCACCAGATCTGCTTTTCCGTGGTGGATTTCATTCCCTGTGTAGACAGGGAATACTGTGGAGTCCAGATACCCATCACTTCTTGCTACCATCTTGTTTTCTTTCAGGGCTAACATTTCAAAGCTACCTTATTAAGTTTCAGGACCTGAGAGGTGTGCTTTATATGCATTTTCTGATTTAATTGTCAAAGACACCCTGCGAAGTGGATATTATAATTAATTTTATTTTAAAGACAAGGAAACGGAGGCTTAGAGGAACTAAGGCTCTCGCTTAAAGTGGCCCAGGTCAAAGGGATGGAGCAGGGACCCCAACCCAGATCTGTCTTTTTCCCAAAGCCCGGACTTTCAACCTTAACATTGTACGGCTGCACACTCACTGCTTCTTAATTCTGAATTGAAATGTGATCCAAAGTCAATGAAAATCGAACAAAACAGCTGTGAATGTGCATGTGAAGTTTAGGGTTGTTAGCGGGCGGAGGGGAGTGAGGGAAGAGCCAGGAGGTCTGTGCAGGATGATACCAGAGCGATTTTCCATGCCAGTCCAGGAGGAATCAAGGTCACGGTCATTATAGAAGCCACCATCAGAGAGCTGCTAGCTATGAACTATGAAAACCAGGGTCGGGGGACTTCCCTGGTGGCACAGTGGTTAAGAATCCACCTGCCAATGCAGGGGACACGGGTTCGAGTCCTGGTCTGGGAAGATCCCACATGCTGCTAAGCCCGTGCGCCCCAACTACTGAGCCTAGGCTCTAGAGCCCGTGAGCCACAACTACTGAGCCCGTGTGCCCCAACAACTGAAGCCCGCGCGCCTAGAGCCTGTGCTGCACAACAAGAGAAGCCACTGCAATGAGAAGCCCACGCACCGCAAACAAGAGCAGCCCCCGCTCACCACACCTAGAGAAAGCCCACCCGCAGCAACAAAGACCCAAAGCAGCCAAAAATAAATACATAAATAAAATTAAAAAAAAAAAAAAAAAGAGAGAAAACCAGGGTCGGGACCTCAGATACCCAGTACCCTGAGAAGTGGTCCTTTTTTCTCACTGGGGGAACTCTCTCTCCCTTGGCTGGTTTCTTCTCCGGTTTGAGCTTGGCAATTTGGTCAGGCACCCAGCTGAGGTTGACGGTGTCCAAACTCTCTGTGATCATATGCATGGCACAGAAGTGGCCCAGGACTTGCAGGCAGATGGCCCAAGTTAGCTGCCTGTGAGACCCGTCTCTGCCACTTAACTAGCTGTGTGTCCTGGGGTTGGTGTCTGAATCTCTCTGAATTAGTCTCGTTATCTATAAATGGCAACGATTATACCTACCTGCTGGGCTGTTGTGAGGTCAAGTAATATAATGAATGTAGTGCCTGGCAAATAATTTGTTCTGAAATGGTAGCCATTCTTATTGTGTAGTGCTTTTTTAAATTGCTGTTTGTAATATGTTCTTCTCTCCACTACAGAATATCCTACTCAAGAACGGATTATGTGCCTTTTGATGAAAGAGCACGCTACCATCTGTGTATTAGTTTTCTAGGGTTGCACACAGTGCCACAGACTGGGTAGCTTAAAAAATTTATTTTCTCACAGTCCTGCAGACTACAAGTCCACGATCAAGATGTTGGTCGAGTTGGTTTCTTCTGAGACCTCTTTCCTTGGTTTACAATGGCCCTTTTCTGCTATCTCTTCACATGGTCTTCCCTGTATGCTGAGTCTGAGTCTAAATTTCTTCTTCTTTTACAACAGTCATATTGGATTAAGGCCCATCCTTACGACCTCATTTTAATTTAATTAGTTTTTAGAAGACCCTATCTCCAAATACAGTCACATTCTGAGGTGCTAGGGGTTAGGACTTCAAAATATGAATTTGGGGGGTGGACACAATTGAGCCTGTAACAATTTATAAAGTATTTTTGCCAAAAATCAAACATCAAGACAAGGAAATTCAGGACACAGAGAAACATGTTTAAAGGACCAAAGGGAAGTTATTAGCAGAAGCTAGGAAGGGAGAAACTCTACACAACACTCTGGTTTCTTTTTTTAAATTATGTTTTATTGAAGGATAGTTGATTTACAATGTTTCAGGTATACAGCAAAGTGATTCAGTTATACATACATATATATGCATGTATATGTGTGCCTATGTCTATTCTTTTGCAGATCTTTTCCATTATAGGTTATTACAAGATACTGAATATAGTTCCCTGTGCTGTACAGTAGGACCTAACAATTATTTGTTGGTTTCTTCAACAAATAATTGAAACAGCAAGAAAAAAGAAAGAGAGGTAGAACCTAAAGACTAAAAAAAACTTGAGACCTACCACTGAATGTAAGTTATGGACTGTGTTTGGATCTTAATTTTTGAAGCTGGATGGTATGTTTGTTATAATAGTCTTGCTACCTTGTATATGCTTGAAACATTTTATTATAAAAAGATTAAAATATATGGCAAACTTTTTTTATGTCATTAAATATTTTTCTACAACATGAAGTTTTCAGTGAAGCATTCCATTGTGTGGCTGTATCATAATTCATTGACACAATTTCCATTGTCAAACTGTTAAGTGTGTTTGCTTTTTCACTATTAACGATATGTAAATCACTATACACAACTTTGTTTCTTTAGAATAGATTCCTCAAAATGAACCTACTGGGCCCAAATGTAGGCTTCTATTTAAGGCACAGGTTTCATGTTGCCAAAATGTCCTCCAGCAGTAACAACCCTTTTCTGTCTCTTTTGGTGACAGGGTCCTGGGCCCCCTTTGGCATTCCCCCAGTTAGATATGGCAGACATACACACCAGGCTCCAGAACGTATCCTGCTGGAGAGCAGTCCCAAGGCATCTCCTGAGGGTCCACGGAAAATGTTCCACATTTGCTTGATTTTTTTCCTTGGCCTAAAATATGTTATAAATGTTATTGATAGTCCTTTGGCTTTGATCTAAAACCTTCATCACGAGAATGGCAAATCAAACAACTAACTGTCAAGACTCTCTTTTTGATGTGATAAGAGGGTAGGGAAAAAATACAGAAACTGAAAGGACCGTGTTTACATTAAATGTAAAGAAATAGGGGGACTAGACAAGAAACTGTTCAACAAGATCAGCAAGCACAAAACCTGGTGTCAGCCTAAAGAACAATAGGGATCCCAAACCCCAGCTGAGAAAAAAAGAGCGAGAAGCAAACTATCGAAATAATCTATCCTCCAAGTCAGACAATGACTCAGCCCCATGACCCTGCTGGTTCACTCAGCTGGCTGAAGTGCCTTAAAGAGACAGATCTGAAACCTCCTTCATACACGTATACCTCCTTTATATTTATACGCTTTCCTTGGTGTTTTCCTGATAGTGCAAAGAACCAGAAGAAAACCTAGTTAATAACAGCATGGGAAGCTGGAATAAACCATGGACCTGGGGGTCTTGCAGACCTGAACTTGAATCCCTGCTCCATCTCTTATTAGCTGTGTGACCTTGGCCAAGCCACTTACCAACTTCAGGCTTTCGTTTACTTCTTTGCAAACATGGATAATGAAACCTTCTTCTTGGGGGTAGTTGTGAGAGTTAAACAAATAAATATTTATTAATTGCTTAGCATAGTGCTGGGCACACAGCAGGAATCCTAAAAATGCTGATTATATATGGTGAACTATTTTAAATAAGTTTGTCTCCTATGTTTCCATTAGCATTTTTCAAAACGGTCATTAAAGCCCTATTGCATTGTTTTATAATTACTTGTTTCAGTGACATTGTCTCACTCATCTGTCCTCTGGGGCACATGCCTAACAAAATTTTCTGCTGACTGAGTAAATCTCAGATCCCAACATCCACAATAGTAAACATCTAGTTACTGCCAAGTGACCTAGATAGTACAAGTGAGCTTAAAGAGTTCATTCATGTCCAGCTATTCAGCATCTAATTAATCAAGAAATGTTTGTTGTTTTTTTAATTTGGGAAGCAATATACAAAAATGGTGAAAAGCAGGGTCTCTGGGATCAGACAGACTAGGGTTTCAGTCTGGGTTTTGCCTTTTACCAGCTGTGTGATTTGGGGCAAGTTTCATAACCTCTGTAACGTTGTTTCCACATCTAACAAGCAGGTCTAATAATAGTGCCTGCCTCATTTGGTTAATGTAAAGATTAAATGGGATAAGTGGTCAAAGCATTTAGCACGTATCATCCTGGCATATCATAAGTGCTCAATGAATGTAATATAGTGCTATTTTGAAAATGTGCTTACTGAAATATTACTATGAGAAGGAACTGAGCTAGATGTCCTGAGAGGTTTTTAAAAAAATGTATGTGACATGATTTTTGTCCTCAAGAAGATGGCAGGTTTCTTTGGAAGATGAAATAAACATGAGTAACTAGATAATAATACTAGTCAGTCTATGGTTAAGTGCTTCATGAGTAGAATAGACAGAAATTCTCAAGTCTGGAGCATTGATCAGTGAAGAAAATTTTTACCATCTACTGCCCACTCTCTCCCCTGTTCCCTTCCTTGATGACAGCCACTGAAGTTTGGCCAATCTTTCTTCCTCTTCTTTTGAACTCTTAGGATACAAAATCAAAAGTTTCGATAAGTAATCACAAACTCAAATGTCTCAAAGGACCAGGCAAGTAATGCAACGTGTGAAGCAACAAGAAGTAACAACAAGGAGTGAGAACGAAATAAAGAATACATGCCAGGCTGGTTTAAAAACCTGTTGTTGGCTAAACATGATCTGACCTACAGGTCACTGTTTGCAATCCTTGGTATAGAGAGTTTCCAGTTTATCATATACTTTATTTTTTTTATTTTTATTTTTTTATATAAATTTATTTATTTATTTTTGGCTGTGTTGAGTCTTCGTTGCCGCGTCCGGGCTTTCTCTAGTTGTGGCGAGCAGGGGCTACTCTTCGTTGTGGTGCGTGGGCTTCTCATTGCAGTGGTTTCTCTTGTTGCGGAACACGGGCTCTAGGTGCACGGGCTCAGTAGCTGTGGCGCACGGGCTTAGTTGCTCCGCGGCATGTGGGATCTTACCGGACCAGGGCTCGAACCCGTGTCCCCTGCATTGGCAGGCGGATTCTTAACCACTGCGCCAACAGGGAAGTCCTATCATATACTTTAAACAGGCTGAAAAATAGTGGCATAAAATACTGCTAGTAATAAATGACTAGTACGTATTGAATACTTACTATGTGTCAGAGCTTGTGCTAAGTGCTTTATTTCTCAAAGCAAAGAGGGTATTTTATTATTCATTTTTATGTATAAGGAAACTGAGGTTCAGAGAGGTTCCATTACTTGTTCAAGGACATAGAACTATAGAGGTAGAGGTAGAATTTGACTCAGACAGGTAGTTTTTATTTTTTAATTGACGTGTAGTTGATTTACAATGTTGTGTTAGTTTCTGCTGTAGAGCAAAGTGATTCAGTTATATATACATGCATTCTTTTTTAATATTCCTTTTCATTATTGTTTATCACAGGACATTGAATTCCCTGTGCTATACAGTAGGATCTTGTTGTTTATCCATTCTATATATAATAGTTTGCATCTGCTAATCCCGAAGTCCCAATCCATCCCTCCCCCACTCTGCCTTCCCCTTGGCAACCCCAATTTTTTCTCTATGTCTGTGAGTCTGTTTCTGTTTTGTAGATAGGTTCATTTGTGTCATATTTTAGATTCCACATATAAGTGATATCATATGGTATTTGTCTTTCTCTTTCTGACTTACTTCACTTGATATGATAATCTCTAAGTCCATCCATGTTGCTGCAAAGAGCATTATTTCATTCTTTTTTATTGCTGCATAGTATTCCATTGTATATATTCTGGGCATATATCCGGACAAAACTATAAGTCAAAAAGATACATGCACCCCTATGTTCAGACAAGTATTTTTGATGGCAACTTCCACATTCTTGAATATGCCACAAGAATTGGATTTTGCTCAGAGAAGATTTCAAGAAGGTAGTAGGATTTAGGCTCCACGTTAAAGGAAGGATAAGGTTGGTAGAGAAAGGCTTAACTTTTCTATGCCACACTGTACTTATCTATTTATAGTTTTTTTTCCCCTTGGTAATAAATAATCATTGCAATGTCCTTTAAAATTACAATCAATTGAACAGCTAATATTTTGGTTTCTTTTTCTGCCTGACTTCGCCCCAGTGAAATTAAAATATATAATAATAATGATGTCCTGAAAAAGAACAAAAATGAGATGAATGTGGCCTTGCTTGAACCTTGCCATATGCATCCCAGGAGGATCCCAGGATAACTAACAAGCAGCAGGTATTTTCTGATCTTTTGCTTCATTACTATTCGTGACACATTTGCCAGAAGTCATGTAGGAAACTGCCACTGTCTTGGATGGAAGTTGGAACTAAATATCTAGCTACCTATCTTCTGAGCTGTCTTTATAAAAGTTACCACTGTAGTATCTAGGTGTTTTCATAATGTTTCCAAGAATATTTTGCTAAGGCTTCTTACACTGAGAGCGGTATAAGCAAATGTTTTGTTTGTTTTGAGTTTTCCAGGAGCAGACTTTTACATGGAGATACGCAGCTTGGCTCATTCAGCTGGCACTCTGGTAGAGTGGGGTAACCAGATAATTAACCAACCAGCAGGCATTTATTGGGCACATGTTAAGCATGCATTAGACATACAAAGACACGAATTTAACAGACTTCTGAGACTATAGCCCATCCTCCCAAGGGGTTTTAGTCTAGCGAGGAAGACTAATCAGATCTATCTAACCATCCAACTATCTACTTCTCTATCTATGCATTTACGCATATATAATAAACAATTGAAGAATAAGAGAGTATCTAAAAAGGACAATACATGGTTAAGATCCTAAATCTTTAATCTTTATAATCACCCTAACCAAAAATTTTTAATAAGATAAATTTCTAAGACCATTAAAAGAAAACCACTTTGAGAATACTCTCTTCAGGAATTTACACAAAATATATACTGTCAGGAGTATATTTGAACAAGAATACAAAGTCTTAAAAATGTAGTCTGCTTACATGAAGCTATACATATAATGAAATTGCACAAAACAATCTGCAAACACACACAAAAGAGTCTATATAAAACTGGCAAAATGCAAATTAAAATGTGACCACTAAGGGAGACTGGGTGAAGGGTGACCAGATATTCCTGAAAATCTGGGGGGGGGGGGGGTAATTTCTTGTGAATCTACAATTTTTCCCAAAAAGTTAAAAAAAGAAAAAAATCATACAAGAAAAAACTGAAGTTAATCTCTACACACCGGTAAGGAAAAATCTCCAAGATGTTTGATAAGCAAAAAAAAAAAAAAAAAAATCAAATTATAGAAAAATATGTACAGTATAATAACATTTATGTTAAAAAGTATAAAACAACTATACAGTCATATATATGCAAACATATATCTTGCAAACATATTAGAAAAATATCTTGAATGAAACGTGTCAGGCCGGTACACATCAGACTGGTAATAATGGAAGGGGGGTCAGAAGTAGAGGGTAGGGGTTGGTTAAATCACATAACTTTCGACTTACCTGGTTAGCTTACCTAAATCTTGTGTTTGAGTCAACAGTCTTTGGACATAAAACACTGATCTTTGTCCCAACACTTTGGAACTCTGCAGCAATTAATGCTTTCGTTCCCTCCATATCAAGTTAAAAACTTTGATTCATGATTTGGGACTTGTTGGAGAAAATTAATTTATTGATCTTCTGAATGTTCCTAGTTACTTTTGGGGTGTTGGTGTTTACTCCCCCTATAATGTCTTATAGGAAAACTTGTCTCCTGTTCCATCCTACTTGGCTCTGCTTGAAAGAGACCATCTGATCGTCCGGTTCTCCGTGCCAACCCTCCTGACAGTGGTCATTTCTAATTGGGTGTCTCTGATGTTAACTCTTTCCAATTTTCTTCCCAGTTTCCTTCTCCAATTTATATACATTTGGTTAGGACTACTAATTTAGGATTAGTTAGTAATCCATGTAAGCTTCCAGATGTTTTAGGAGGGATCGCAAATGGGGTAGGACCTTTTGCCACCTGAAAAATTTAAAGTACATTTAAATGAACAGTTTCTAAATAGAACTCTACACGTGGTTTTCTTGCCACCTTCCTGACATGCAGTGCATGCATGTGTATTTGTGTGTGAAACTAACCACAGATATACATGCCAGGTATGTCATAGTCTGACGTAGCCAGACAGAAAATAAACAAAATGAGAAGCTTGGAGAAACTTCTTTCATTTGGAAAATCTTGGCCTTTTGAGACTCATTTCTCATGGTTTTTCCATTGGCAGTGGTTAGAATTGTGAAGGCATTAATAGTTGCCTGCACTGAATTTCTTACTTTTTCTTTTCTTTTTCCATGTTCTACATTCACAGTATTTATCAAACAACAGTCTGCTTTATATTGGGAGGACAGTTCAATTTTTAATGTTCTGATGACAAAACCGCTTCAGGCATTCCTGGGACTACTGACATAGGATGTGACCTTCACCTCATTACATCAGGATCTTTTCTTTTTTAAAACATATGAATGTGACACAAACCCAAAAGTAAGAGTTTCTTAAGTCTCTGCACAAACTCCCCAAATCAAGATGGAGAAACAGCTACTTCTGTAATTTCTGCCGATTAATCCACCGCCACACCACAAACCAAAGATTCCAAAATAAGTTTAAGAGCAGCATTAGTGACTCAGACAGAATGACTTTACCCACATGGCCCCGCTGCAGCGGTTTTTCAGTGGCCAGCGGTATTTCCCCTTGTCCTAACAGTGACATTTACCTGGGGAGATTGATGGGGGAACAGATGACATTACTTTCCCAGCAGCCCCTGCGGTCAGGGTCCTTGGCCTTAGAAGTGAAGGAAGCAAACCGTGCTTCAGGGGATAGGGTCCCATGACCTCATGCTTTTCCCTGTTAAAGCCTTTCACTGGCTCTCCACCCGTACGGAACAGATCCCACAATAAAGCAGGACAGTCCAGGCTTTCCCTGATGATCTGCCCTGGTCTGCCTTTCCAGCCTCCCCAATCATTATTCTGTACCATAAGCCAAATAAACTGAATTATTCTAGTTCCCCCCAAAATGTTACATCCTTTTTTTTTTTTTTGCTTTTTTTGCTTCCATCTCTGGCTCATGTTGTTACCCCTGCCTGGATTGTCTTTCTCTTTCCCATCTCCAAGAAAACCAAATCATATTCATCTTTTAAGGCCTATGAACCTTTTCTTATTTTTCCAAAGATATGCCCCTTCCTTAAAGCATTGATTCCCCTCTGCCTTATAATCGGATTATTTGTTTACATTTGTTATAAGCTCCTTGAAGGAGAGGTCTGTTGCTATTCGCCTTTGTGTGCAGGACTCTTGTTTAGTATCATTTTTGCGGGGACTCAGTGACTACTTATTGACTTGAATCTCAAACTCAACGTGTCTGAGCTCAGCATGTCTTTTCTCTGCACCCACCCCAACCTGCTTCTACTGCGTTTCCTGCCCTGGTGGTGGATACCCCATTCATTTCACTGCCAGTGCCAGAGTATTTAGTATCATTCTTTCTCCTCTGTCCCTCAATCCTACAACCTCCATCTAATAAATGACTGGGTCCTGTCAACTCTGCCTTCCGAATAACTCTTAAATGTACACCCCTGTTCTTTCCTGCTGAAGCGCTATGACTTTCGTTCTAGCCACCATCATCCCTTGCCTGGATGACCACAGCACCTCCTCACTAGTCAGTCATCTCTCTCCTTGCCTTCCCCTTTGCCTCCACCCAAATCCATTTTCCACACTGTAGCCAGTGTGATCACTCTAAAATACAGACCTGAGGGGCTTCCCTGGTGGTGCAGTGGTTAAGAATCCGCCTGCCAATGCAGGGGACACGGGTTCGAGCCCTGGTCTGGGAAGATCCCACATGCCGCGGAGCAACAAAGCCCGTACGCCACAACTACTGAGCCTGCACTCTAGAGCCCGTGTTCCGCAACAAGAGAAGCCACCACAATGAGAAGCCTGTGCACCACAACGAAGACTAGCCCGTGCTCACCACAACTAGAGAAAGCCCGCGCACAACGAAGACCCAACACAGCCAAAAATTAAAAACATAATAATAAATGAAATAAAATGCAGACCTGATTATGCCCCTCTCTTGTTCATGAGTCTCAGAATCTAGTTCACACTCTTTAACATGATAGAGAATGTCTTTTCGAACCTGACTCCTTCTTTCCCTTACCGTTCATATATCTCTCCCCATCCAGAATCCAAACTCCACCCATACTGAACATGTTGATTTGTTGGAAGGCTCTTTAGGAGTTCTACAAATGTTTGATTCAATTGTATGTTTTAAATCTATTTTAATTATTTAAAATACTATAATTAAAAGTATTCATTTAAATGTATTCTATACCACAGTTCTATGTATTAAGGACTATCAATGCATTAATTTGGACTATCAAGTTAATTCTTCAGTAGGAACTTTTACCTTTTTTGTGAATATACTTGAAGTTCTTGTGTGTCATTGTTTTGAAAAGTTGGTAGTTTGCATAGGCTTTTTTTAAAAAAATTAGGCCACTGCTGATCTGCTCAAGTACAAACTGTGCATCATTACTATAAAGCTTAATTAAATATGGGACAAGGCTAAGGCCCATAGCTTTGGCACATGTATCACTACATGTCAAAGCATCATATTTTACTTGAGATATTTTAGTGCTTACTTTAAGGTTGGGGAGTTTGTTGCTGACTTTTATTTCATGAGAAGACATGCAAGCCCTTGATAAATATTGCTGTGATTACATTTTGAAACTAAAATCTCTTCAACTTCTTGCCCAAGTTTTTGGATTAGTCCATTTGAAGGGTATACTCTGAAAGGAGAGTTGTTAAAAAACCATACTTTCCATTCGCATCGACCTCTCTGCGTGAATTCGAATTTTCTAGTTACTTTGAAATACATAAAAATTTTCTAAGGCCAAAGACAATTGAAATAAATACTTCGGATGCAGAAATTGATATAAAGCTAAGCATAACACTCAGTTTCAAATATTTATGTACATCCAAGTTATCTTGCTGTTCTTTTGATATGTGTTAAAAATATAAATGTTCAAAATAAATTTACATTAGTAAGATATCATATTTATCTGTTTTATAGAATTGAGCCCCAAGAAAAATTTCATTTAAAAGACAGGTTCTAGGGCTTCCCTGATGGTGCAGTGGTTAAGAATCCGCCTGCCAATGCAGGAGACACGGGTTCGAGCCCTGGTCCGGGAAGATCCCACATGCTGCGGAGCAACTAAGCCCGTGCGCCACAGCTACTGAGCCTGTGCTCTAGAGCCCACGAGCCACAAATACTGAGCCCGCGTGCCACAACTACTGAAGCCTGCGCGCCTAGAGCGCATGCTCCGCAACAAAAGAAGCCACCGCAACGAGAAGCCCGCGCACCGCAACGAAGAGTAGCCCCCGCTCGCCGCAACTAGAGAAAGCCCGCGCACAGCAAGGAAGACCCGACGCAGCCAATACATACATATATACATTAAAAAAAAATTTAAAAAAGACAGGTTCTAGTGCTTCAGAAAAGAAAAGAAGTGAGAACCGTTGAGGTATTAGCAGAGCCTCTGTCTTTCCCTCGATCTTGGGAAGGCATTCACAGCGTGTGCTCTTGATGCAGAAAAGAACCACCAGGTACCACAGCCGCATTTTCTGTCCCAGCCAGGATCAGCTCTGATTCACATGGAGAACTGTTCCCTTTCCTGTAGGCATGTATGTTTTCAGGGGAACATAGGAAGTTAGGCTGACTTCCTGGTGGGATGTCCCCGTCTCTCCCGCCTCCGCCATTTTTCCCCACTTCTCACAGGGTTATACCTTAGAGAAATCTCTGTGTGTTGAGAACGTGGACACACATATTCTTTCCTTTTGCTGGGCTTCCTCTGACCCCACGTCTCATGACACACACACATTATTGTACTGTTTCCAAATACTCCGAAGAACAGGACTTGTTCTGCAGACCTCAACGATGTCAGATAATATCTTGCCATGTGTGTTGTTTCAATAGCGAAGTCACCATACCTCAATGTGGGATTATACAATTTCTGGAATTTTAGACCCTTCCTTGACCAGTAAGAAAATGTGTTAAGTGTTTATTTTTGCTGAATCTTGCCTCCCTAAGGAATGCTAAATTAGTGGCATGTTTGGTGCTTGTGATTGCTGACTTAGATGCTAGCTGGACTGCTCATGGGCTGATATGGTCTAGCTGAGCCCATAAAGACACGGATGATGGTAATGCTCATTCCACCGGGTTAAATTCCAACAAGAGGACAGGTGCTCACAGCTGCCCAGAATGGCGTTGAGAAATATGACTCTGTCCTTGTCCTTTTGACCACCATACTGGTTGAATTCCCTAGAGCTTTAATTATTGCCCTGTGTACGAAGCTGGCCATTGCCTTGGTGTTTATCAGCTCCGGAGCTGAGGAAATTGGGCTTTATCTCTTTCAGATTAGATCACTACCAGCCTCATTGGGTAAGGCTAGCGGAAGGAGCAGTGCGGACGGTAATGCCCTTACTCCTTTTACTCAAAATGCTTCTGCAAAGCCCATATCCTTGTAGACAAAGCCCCAGGACTCCCCCGCCCCCCAACCCAGGGAGGACAACTCACTGGGGGGTTATTTATTTACTTCTTTCAAGGACCTTTTAATTGGTAAACCTTTCCTTTAACTAAAAGGCTGATCTCTTTCAAGATAAGGCACTTTGGGCCTCAGGTTTCTACATCTCTCTTTTCCATTTCCTTCAGGTCTTATTAACTCTGTTGCCAGGCTGGGGGTGGCAGCTGCAGGATGGGGCATCTGACCCACTAAGCAACTTGGTACCTACCCCTACCTGCTAAGAGATTCCACTCCATCCCTCCACTCCATCCTCTTCTTTAAAAAAAAAATAGAAAAAGAAAAGAAAAACATTCCCCCCCCCAAAAAAACCCAAAAAACCCCCTGCAGTTGTTTTGATCCTGGTGTTAAAGGGAAACCTTTCCTGTGGCTCGTGGTTTGGCTGCGTATTCCACGTCTGTGGGTCTCCTTGGGAGGAAGAGGTGCGGTCCCCAGGGATGCTGTTCGGGGGGTCGGCGCGGGGAGCGGGGCAGGGCCTGTATCCAGCTGCCTGGCTTGGACTGAGCATCTCTCTGTGGCACTGCCGCTCTTGAAAGGCTGCGACTACCGCTCACCATTTATTGTCCCTCCGCGCTGCGGCTTTGTACTTTGACCTCAGTAACAAAACGACTTTCTGATTACCAAAGGCCGACCCCACCTGACTCCATGCCAAGACCCCAGCCCAAAACTGCCCCGGCTTCACTGAAATTCAGGGGTCCACTCAACTGTGAAGTTACCTCCCTGGACGCATTCATCTTGAGGGCGAGAGGGCTACATTGGAGCGTCTGTTTATCAACACTTTCTTCTTCTTTTTTTTTAAACCCATGCAAAGGTTGTGAAAGGAAAATTCCATCCTTGCTCCTTTTACAGTGCCCAGTGGCGGTGTGGGCAGCATGTCTATCCACTATGCACTGGGGAAACTGGGGGCCCCGAAGGGAGGTGGCCAGGAGCTAGGCATAGAGAAAAAGAAAAAAAAAAAAAAAAAAAAGATCGCAGGATCTCTGAAACTCAAGCCAGCTGCATTCATGAGCAAATCAGCGCTCTCCTGGTTCTTGACCTCCTTTGGGCATTGTGAGGGCTAATGAGCTCATGCTTGTAAAGAGTGCAAGCCTTTAATTGAAGTATAATTAATAATCATCTGATAAGTGAATAACAACAATAATGATGATGTAATCCCCTTCCCTCACAGCCCCACTCCTGCTTCCTTGGGTAGTAGCATTATGAGATGATGTCCCAGGGGATTCAATTAAATGAACGACGGTAAGGACAGGTGCATCATCACAGCTTTGTGCTTGCTGGCACGGCCCGGGGTTGTCCTGCCACCGGGAACCTGAGGGCACAGCACAATGCAGCAATGTTCCCCAAGTGCTGGGCTGTTCAGGTAATGGGAAAGTTCAAGCTGTTTCATGACTCGGACACTAGGACAGCCCACCTGCTTCTTGCCAACCTCGTGGCCTCCCGGTCAGGAGAGCTGAGTCAGGAAGCCTTGAGACTGACAGTTACTTATTTCTCCTGGTCCTCTGCCTCCCTGTCTTTTCAAAGGGACCTCCTCCCAGTAAGATGAGTGAGTGAGTCTTCCAAGGGGGTGATAGAAATGGATCAAGCCACCACCTCTATACCACTGATCATCAGAGGGACATGTGGACCAGTCAGCGTGGTCAAGAGTTGAGTACCTAATGGGGTGAATGAAGAAGCAATAGGTTTTAGAAAAAAGACAGACTCTTAGGCAGAATTCTTAGGTTTCTCATAGTTTAATCTAGAAAACAGAGCCCTCCAAGTAGACACCAAACTAAAAAGAAGTGCCTGGAATGGGAACAGGGAAAAAAAAATTATGAAGAAGGCAGTTCATCATCCACTTTTGCCCTAAAGGCTTCTCCGGCCAAAAGGCTGAGATAGGCAGAATGGAATCCCCAGCTGGAAAAGATAATAACAGCTTTCATTTGCAAACAATTTAGTTTACAAAGCACTTTCATATAGCATGACCTCATTTGAGCTGAGTTTATTATCCCCAATTTACAGATGAGGAAACTGAGGTCCAAAGAGGTTAAGTGACTCACTCGCATAGAAAGAAAGTGGCAGAGTCAGAGTCAAACCCATGTTTCTAGTAAGATGCTGAGACTTGCTCCATGATTCCACGATCTTCTCTACTGGGAAGGTTCATATTCAGTTTAGTCAACAAATAGGTTGAACCACCACTCTATGTTGAGCACTATGCTAGGTGTTGGGGAGACAGCAGTGAACATGACATCCAGGGTTTGTTTCATAACGTTCTCATCACTATATTAGTTTTGTGCTGCTGGCATGTCTAGGCCATGGGATCCTTCTGGAGAGAGCTTTAGTAAAGTTCTTTTGGCTGCAACAGTAAAAGTCATGTTCTGGTTAGCTAACGCACAAAAACAGGATTTATTAGAAAGATTATGGGTGTTTCATGGAATCTAACCAAATATTAGCCCATCCCAAGCCTTGGGAAGGCCAAGAACCTTCCCAAGGTTCCCAAGGTTTGGGAAGGGCAGCTTCCTGGCTCTCAGCAGCAGAATTGAGGAAACCTTCTCTTTCAGTTTTGCCTGATCATGTTTTTCTGCTTCCAAGTTCACATCCCCAGCAGAGAGAATCTCATTGGCCCACCTTGGCCCAGAGTCTCTACCCTTGAAATCAGGCCAGCTGGGCAGACATCACCACTAGGGGTCCATCCGTGGGTTCTGGGGTAGTTTCCAGGCAAAAGAAAACACTGTACGGTAAGGAAGTCACACATTAAAGTGTTTTGCAACACATGCCTACCCAAGACTTTGGAAGGCTTCAGGGTAGAGCAGGTAGGCAGAAAGAATGCTCCAAATTCTCAGTTATTGCCTCCCCAGGCAATAATTTTTTCTCTTTAAATTCTCAATACTTGAGATAGAAATTTCTGTAAAAAATGCAAATGCAAGGATCTTTTACATATACATTCTGAAATATTTCTGGGTAAAATAGCAAAAGGTCTGGGATTTTTCTTAAAATACTCCAGGAAAAAAGAGGGATGGGACCAGATAAAATAAGAAGGACATATCCTGATATTGTTTGAAGCTGAGTGATGGGTACATGGGGGGTTCATTCTATTATTCTCTCTACTTTATTTTTGAAAACGTCTATTTAAAAAGTTAGAAAAATACAAAGGGATTATTCTGTGTCATTATGCTCCTTCCTTGGACCCTTTTGAAATGAATGTACTTTTCTGTATAGTTTTTTTTAGCGATGCCCTGTTTGCCTGGTCTCCTCCATTGTTTGGTGTTTCCTGAAGGGCATAATTACTTAATCAATTTTACAAGTACAGGGTATGTATTGAGGGCTTCCTAGAGCTGAGGCAGTGTCTCTTGCTTCCAGGTGAGCTAATAGCCCTGGCAGTTTGGGGTGTTTGTCTATTTCCTTCACGTGACATCAGCCCTTTGCACACGTTCCGTAAAACGTCCTGGGGACTCCCGTTTGTATGGTTGCTGGGCTGTCCCTCTGGGATGGGATGCTGCCAGCCTGAGGAATGATTGGAGTGAGCGCTCAGGATGCCCCTGGGGCATTTGCACCTGCAAGTGGCATTTCTTCCCTGGCATCGGATACCCAGCAGGTCTTCACACATCAGTTGATGGCTCTGGGGTCAGGGCAGGTTCTGAAAAACATTTAAGAGCAACCTTTATTTTGACTCAACAGGAAAGAAGAAAAGAGAGAGACAGCTCGCTTGGCCACAGCTCAGGTGGGGAGAGACAGGTCAGGCGGCACACGGCAGGTGCCCAGTTTTCTCCACTTCCAGCAGATCCATTAACACTTGGCAAGTTTCACTCCCCTTCAGCGTTTGTCATATGCGGTTGTTGACACCACTAATATTCCCTCATGCCCTTGGGTCTTGGTGTGTTCCCTTGCCCCCGTCATCAGAAGTCAGCGTCTGAGAGGGTTCATTTTCTGTATGTGCGTGTTTGTTTACGGCAGGGAGACAGTTTAGACCCCCTTCCTCAACCTTGCCACCGAAAGCACAGTGCCCTCATTTTTCCTCTCTGGATTGATGTTAAGCACTTAGTATAATTGCCTTACAGAAAAAAAATAGCCAGAGATGTGCAGTCGCCCACACCATGGCCTCCTATTTCACAACCAGCCAGGCTTCTTTGTAAATGGTCCTTCCCGGGGTGTGAAATCAATCATGTCATGGCTGGGTCCCCTATGGCACTGGGGGGACAGCCGTCTCAGCTCACTCTACAAACATGGCCAGTGACTTGATTCCTTCCCTGCCCGCCCCTCACCTACCCCCAGCCCTTCACCCCACGACTTCCCTGCTGGCTCCTCTCCAGGGAGCTTCCTCGTTTGATATGACAGCTCACTCTGGGATTCTCATTTGCTTTGTATAAAGAAACCAAAACCAAACCGTTAACAGTCCACTCTCCTTCCTGGTATCAACCTGTCCCTTGGACGTGGCCTCTGCTTCAGATAAAGCCAGTGATGTTCCCTCCGGCTCATTTCTCAGTATGAGTCAGTTTCTGAACCCTGGCCATTTTCTTTACCTTCCCCTTCAACTTTTCACCCTTGGGATGCCTTCTTCTTCCTTAGGCTGGCCCAGGCCTCATGCAGACTCATGCTAGCCTTCCCCCAGCAATTCTCTTTCACCTCTGGGAAGCCCTATTGTAGAAATGGACAAGGAGAAAGCTTCTGACAATCTGTTCTTGCAAATCTATTGAAGTAGAGGGTGGGCCCAGGAGTAAAGCAAAAATAGCTTGGAAAAGTGAAACCTGTGTCTAGTTAAATAAATAAACCAAGAGCTATGCTAATGACATCCCATCTTTTGCTTGGAGTAACGGTTGGCAACTAAAGATCATAGTTTACTTCTACTTGCTGTTTATTATCTACTGATGCAGAATGATCAAGGCTTACATTTAGAAAATGTAGGCCGAGGGGGGAAAAAGGCAAAGGGAGTGGATAATCTATAAACCAGACAGATAGCCCCTAGCTGTACTACATTTCGTGCAGTTCCCGGTCCTGCTAAATCGTTTCACTGCTGCTCTGGGAGAGAGTCAGACCATGTTGTGAGAATCATTGCCTACCTCTGTCCTGCTTGGCCTTGGCTCGCCTCTTCTAATCACTTCTGTGATGTGTGTGTTGTGATACCCTAGGAGGTAACGATATGGTTATTATTGCTCCCTAGCAATCCTGCTTTGTAGAGAAAAATCAAAACACACAAGTTCTGCCCCTCAACACACACAAGAATTGGTCAGTTTTGATCTGACCGACTCAGATCCGCTTTAATTTCTAACCCTGAGTCCCGTCCCGTGTGTGCACACTCACACATCTACTATCTCTGTGCATCTTATGGGTAATTACTTAAAAGCTGGCTATGTTGATCTTTCTCCATAGGTCATGAATTAAGAGTTTGTGATGATTTGTCTTGTCAAGATGCTTACCGCTGTTTTAGAATAATGACGACAAATAAGATCATGCCAAGACGATCTAAATACCAGACTACATAAATGAGACTACCATTACTCCTTGGGGGACTTTTTTTTTTTTAAATAAATTTATTTATTTTACTTATTTATTTTTGACTGTATTGGGTCTTTTGTTGCGGGGCACAGGCTTTCTCTAGTTGCGGTGAGCGGGGGCTACTCTTCGTTGTGGTGCGCGGCCTTCTCATCGCAGTGGCTTCTCTCGTTGCAGAACACTGGCTCTAGGCAAGCGGGCTTCAGTAGTTGTGGCACGCGGGCTCAGTAGTTGCGGCTTGTGGGCTCTACAGCGCAGGCTCAGTAGTTGTGGCACACGGGCTTAGTTGCTCCGCGGCATGTGGGATCTTCCCGGACAAGGGCTTGAACCTGTATCCCCTGCATTGGCAGGCGGATTCTTAACCACTGTGCCACCAGGGAAGTCCACTTGGGGGACTTTTTGTTTTCCTAGAATAGTAAGCTTGGTTCTTGGTTCTTTACTCTGCACAGGTATTGTCTGTTTCTTTAAAGACTGTCTTGCGGATGAGCTTCGATCTTTGTCTACAATTAAAATGATGGGAAGTTCAAACTGTGTTGAATGAAAGTGCAAGAAGAGGTACATGATACAGATGCCGAAGATGCAGGTACGCTGCCAGTCATTTGCCTAATCATGGGCACAGCTGGGTAGAGACCTCTAACCACACATTCATCCATTAACTAGGCCAGTTATGAAGGGAGTTGGGGTTAGAAGTTAATAAGGCAGACACTGTCCCTGCCCTCATGGAGAGTACAGTCTAGTGGGGAGACAGACTTAAAACAATAAGAATAAACAACGTAAGACACTAATGATATGAGACATAAATGCTAGGAAGAAAAAGTATAAGGTGCTGTGCTAGTGTACAACATACCTCCAGGCAGGAGCACGTGGGAAGATGATATTTATGCATAGATGTCAAGGATGCAGGGAGAGGGCAGGAATGGGATGGGAGGAGGAGAGAGGACAGCCTATAGGTTGCCAGAGCAAAAGTGACCATTGGTGTTGTATTTTATAGCATTTATAATCTCCCTGGCAGAAATTTAACATTTTTCACTTCCCTGGGGACTTTGTCATAAGCGAATTTGGTTAAGTTTGGTTCTAATTAATAGTGATAATAATGACGACACTAACACTAATGCTTACTTATGCATCAGATATTATTCTTAGTGTCAAATGTCACCTCAGCGAGGCTGTCTCTGGGCTCTAAAAAGCAGCCCCCAACTCCTATTTCCTTTACTCTGCTTTTCTTTTCTCTTATAATACTTACCACCATCTGACATTGTATATGTCCTTGTTTACTTGTTTATTGTCTGCCTCTCTGGTTGGAATGTAACCTTCATGAGGACAGGTACTTTTGCCTATTTTGTTCATTGCTGTTTCCCCCAGAACTTAACCTATTGCCTGGCACATGCTTGACACTCAAGAAATGCAACTGTGGTCCCTTGGTATCTGCAGGGGATTGGTTCCAGGACCCCCGTGGATACCAAAATCCATGGATGCTCAAGTACCTTATATAAAAGTCCTAATATTTGCATGTAACCTATGCACATCCTCCTGTACACTTTAAATCATCTCTAGATTATTTATAATACCTAATACAATGTAAATGCTATAGAAATAGTTCTCAGTGCACAGCAAATTCAAAGCTTGCTTTTTGGAACTTTCTGGAATTAAAAAATATATATTTTTGATCTGTGATTGGTTGAATCCTTGGATGTGGAACACTCAGATACAAAGGGCCAATGGTATTTGTTAAATAAATGGATGGATATTATTCATTTAATCCTCACAGTATCTTTATGAAACAGGTACTATTTTCCCCTCTTTGCAGATGAGCAAATTGGCACAGAGAGGTTAAGTAACTTACCCAAGGTCACACAGCCAATGGAGTGGTAGAATCAGGATCCAGACCCAGGCAGTCTAAGTCCAGAGGCTTGTACAACAGGAGTATCCACAAAATAGAAACAGCTGTGGAGAGAGTATATCAGTTTGACTTATAGCTTTTCTTTGGTTAAATGGCATTCTGTTTAAAGACCTCAGAAATATAATCCAGTTCAGTAATGAAGTTCTAGACACTACTGGTTTGATAAAACAGTTTCATTGAGGGAGTGGTATATAGGACTATCTCGGTTGTTAGAAGGCTTGTGCCGACCTAGGGAGTTCACAATCCAGATCAGATAAGAAAGTCCTGAGTCATAAAACACTTTCAGATCCTATAATATAATCTGTACCCAGAGTTCCTGGAATATTCCTTAAAACTGACTTCTTAGTAACTCAGTCTGGTTATTAGGGATATGAAATATGGAAACATGATTTACTCTTGACTTGTTTGGTTGAACTAAAAACTTAAAGTTTGTTGTTTCTTCTGCTGTGTGTTTAAAAAACTAAGAGTTTGGAGTAAGGAACATAAAGCCTCCGTACCCCATCAGTACCTGTGTTAGACAACAAATTCAGTCTTGAGGTCCTGCCTCTCACCATATCTCCTTGTCAATCTGGGCAGATATTATTTAGCCTCTGGGATATAAAACTTGCCCCGAGGCCATTTTGACTTTTTTTTTCCTTCTGACCATTTATTTTTCAGGAATGCATCTGTCAGCAGTTTGCTTTTTCCTTGATAAGAACGGTTTTATCTTTGTGTATGTGTACGAGGTTGTCAAAGAAAGGAACTTGCTTTTGATCTCAGAAACTTCAGCTTTTCCTTTCTGCCCACACATCTTGGGATCACTCAGCAATCCTTAATCTCTTTTTCTAAGAAATCTATTTAGGTGGTTTGGCACTTATTTTGGTATTTCTTTGACCACTTACCCTGTCAGAATTGGCGAGCAATTCCGGTCCTTTTCACACATCTATCTTTATGCCGTCTCTCCAGGTCTATCTCTTTGTGCCTGTCCCTGTTCCTTTCTGTCTCAAATATGTCCTATAATCTCTTGCACACATACACAAATTTAAATTTACAAAAAGTTATGTATTTACAAAGAGTATGTACAATTGCCAAAACTCATCGAACTGAAAATCTGTACTTTTTATTATACGTAAATTTTCCCTCAATAAGAAAAAGAGGTTTTGTGCTTACAAATTTGCAGTAAAATTAAAGAGAGTTTAAGCATCTCTTGAGCGGATTTATGAATTGATCACTGTTCCCAACAATATCTCGGGTGATATTGTTGTGCAAAGATAATGCTTGTTGCTACGAAAAGTATCGTAAGCAATCATTTTTTCAAAGGTCACACGTGCTCAAATTTAACTTTTATAATTTCTGCATATATAATTAGAGCCATTGGAAGCCCATTACCACCAGGAACTTGAAAACCCCGGAGCAGTTTCATTGCAATGAGGAGCCATGTAGTAAATAAAGACTATGTGAAGATTCTAGCAAACACCTTCTCCCAAGACAAGTAATTCTTTCTCTCATCCTCAGGTTCCTTATCTGCAAAAGAGGACAGCATTTGTTCAGCTTAATTCCAAGGTTGTTATGAAGATAATTAAATTTAAGTCAATTAAGCACATATTTAGTGTCCCCCTAAACCATGTCAAATTCTGTGGGCACAAAAGAAGGAACAAGGCATGCTTCCTGCCCTCATGGAACTTACGGACCAGTATAAGAGGGAAGACCAGTACATACGTGTTTACAATAAAACATATCACGCCTTCTAGGTGATAAGGATGCAGAGTGATCCAGACACAAGTAAAAGAAGCATTAATTCTGGCTGGCGCCACTGGGGAAGGCTTCGTGGAAGCAGAAGCATTTAAACAAGACCTTGAAGGAGGATGATTTGGAAGAAAGGCTTTCCAAATAGAGGCAGAATGAGAGCAAAGCACAGGGATTGGTCACCATGAGAATCAAATGAATCTGTAAACTATAAAGCACTATTTAGTTATGAAGTGTTACTGGTTACCTCTACTGGGGCTGCTACTCAAAGTCATGGCCTCTCTAGGTAATAAGATAACACGGTGATTTAGAGAAAAGGCCAGTTTATCAGCTTACAGAATCTCAGAGTAAGCATGATTGCCCAGTGTCAAAGTCTTGAAGATATATCTCGAGTCTAACTCAGAAGGATAAACATCAACCAAAGGTTAACAGTTAAATAAATTCTCTTTCCGTCTTCTAACATCTTTCCCATTCCTTCCAAGCTAGCACCTCCCTGCCCATCAGCACATCAAGTCTTACCCCTTAAAAAGGATCAAAGCGGCCTCTGAGTTAGCAAACCTCAGATTCAAATACTGGCGATGTTGATTTCCAGCTATATGATAGGAAGCACCTTCCTTTAAACTGTATAAGATTTAAATTTTACATCTGTAAATGGGAATAAAAAATAATAGTATCCACTTCATAGAATTGCTGAGAAAGTTAAGTAAAATAATGTAGCTGGTATATAGCACTCACTATTATTTATTATAGTAAGCTACAAGGATATATAGTAAAAGACAGGGAATATAGCCAATATTTTATAAAAACTATAAATGGAATATAACCTTTAAAGATTGTGAATCACTATTTTGTACACCTGAAGCTTATATAATATTGTACATCAACTATACCTCAATTATATTGTATAATATATATTGTACTTATATAATATCCTACATCAACTGTACCTCAGAAAAACAATATATCAGAAGAATAAAATATTAGGGAATGCTATATAATAAAGAATTCGCCTGGTCTTAAAAAATATTATTTATTATCATTATCATCTAGAGTAAGCGTTGCCAAACTATGGCTTGTGGGTCAAATCCAACCACGTCCATTTGTTTATGGATTGTCTAAGTAGCTTTCTGCTGCAATGGCAGAGCTATGACAGAGATTGTATGAGCCACAAATCTAAAATACTTACTTCCTGGTCCTTTACAGAAAAAGTTTACTGACTTCTGATCTACAGAGGTGAGAAGGGAAAATATGCTTATGTTACATTTACAACCAGTTAGAGGATTTTATCTCGGTGGGCTTGCCGCTGACTTTATGTCCTTATTGTTGGCTCTTGGCATCTGATGGTACATGGTATGCACCCCTTAGCGCTGGAGGAGTTCCTCATATGGATGCCCACGTCTCAGTACCATGGAGATCCCTAGGATCTTCTTATATCCTCCCAGAGTCTAGTATTAATAGATAAGGACCACAGAGCAAATGTGGGGAAGGTAGGTAACGAATTCTGGCTCCGATTAATAATGCCATAACCTCAAATGGAAAATGCAGAATACTCAGGATGAAAGGGAATTTCACATGTTACCAGGTGATGGAACAACCCTGACCCAGTCACTGAACAGAGGGAAGCAACAACGTGAAAAGAAAGTAAAACATGGTAGATGGTTTGAAATTCCCATTGGCCTCCTACTACACTCCTTAAACTAAGGGCCCTGCACTCTAGTTCCATTTAAATATTCTCTTTTCAAGCATCTCCAACATTATTGCTATTATGAAATGTACAGGGACCTAGGTAGATTGGGATTATACATCTGAGCAGTATTTCTAGTTTCATTATTTGCCCAGGGAAGAATACTGGGCTTGGGTTTAGGGAACAAGGAGGCATTTCACCTCATCTGTTTTAGCCTCAGGTTCCTAGCATAGATAATCTCTTTGTTAACTGTAAAACGATTTCAAGGGAAGACAACCAAAGACTGGTGTACGCACGTGTATGTCTCTGTGTGGTAGGGTGTTCTGTAGGGGGGGGGGGTGATTAGAAGCTTTCTTTTGAAGTTGGATGCAATGAGAAAATGTTCTAAGATGAGCTCCAGTTGCTGATATTTTCACCTTCTACCCCTTAGGCCATCTGCATCTGTTCTGCTTGTTCAAGCAAGGTAAGGTTTCTTTGGACCCTGAGCTCTCAATCAAGGGAGAGCATGAAACTAGTGTTCTCTCATCCATACCTTTTGATTCAAAGGAGTACATTCCTTTATAAGGTAATAAATAGCTAATATGGTAACCCATCAGTTGTAGGGACATAAGCATAGATGCGAGCTTACTCAGACCCCTTATTGGCATGGGACTAAGCGGTAAGATGCAACAGTATTCTAGTTCATGATGATTATGACAATGATAGTAAGAATATGATGATAATAATCATAAAAAGAAAAAAGGAGTACATTCCTAAAATCACTGGCAGGGGAATTGTCTCTTGTCAGTTGAAAGAGCCTTTTCTTAATTGTTTAAAAAAACAGATATTCATTCATTCAAAAAAATTCATTGAAAACACCAATATTCATTGAGCTGTCACTATATCCCAAACACTGTGATAAGTGCTGGAGCCAGCAAGAATGGACAGTCATTGTGCCTTAATAACCTCAAGTCCTGTCTTGAAACACCCTTTAACAATTCTGTTCTGCTAACATGTTGCTTTATTTTGTTATAGCCACAGCTGTGTGGATCTCTGACATCCCTCTCTGCTGCACCTCCATCACTCTTCCTCCCAGTGTCTGGGAACGCATCGTCTGTTGATTCCCTCTCCTCCCAGTTTCTATATACTTTTAGAGTTTCATCCCCACTAAGGTGCAAATGACTGTCAACAGTTCAGAAGAGTTTTCCTCCTGGGGGTACTTGTATTACAAAGGGCTTCAGTGTCCCCCCAACAGCACTGGTTCTTGCTGAACCTGGATTTGGTCTTAGAACCCATCTGTCATTACCAGTCAAGGTTGGCAGTTATGTTGAAAACTATCCATCATGGTTTAAGCCAAGGCTGAAATTTCAGGAATTGGATAGCAAACAATAGTTTTGTTTTGTTTTTTTTGGGGGGGGGGGTGGAGTTTTCACTTTTTTTCCCAGAGCCCTGAAAAGTTAGGTGACACAGGCAAGAGCTTACGCCTATTATATATAAGGTCTCAGCTTATGGAAAAGCATAGCCCAAGGGTGGCAGTTGTCACGCAGAAATGTTCTCTACCAAAAAGGAAACCAGAAATGATCTTCACTGTGCCTGAAAACCTTGTCACTGTATAAAGTGAGGAGTGTGGCATTTACCGAGATCCTCCTATCCCCGGATTCCTCATCTGTGGATATAGAGGGCTGACTGTACCGTGCCATTTTATATAAGGGACTTGAGCATTCTCGGATTTTGGTATCCTGGAACCAATCCCCCGCGATACCAAGGGGAAGACCGTATGTATATCATTATAAAGGCACAGCCACTCGAAATATCCAGACTAAGTGCAGAATTCAGAGCAGAAGCATTGTGGGTAGAGAGGGCCTGGAGGTGCTTTATGGTACCTAAGTGAACAGTTTGCCTCAAGAAGAATCTAATTTGAATGTTGAAGAACAACCCTATAAGGAGGTCTGTTCTAGAATATTCTAACATCTTAAGCCCCTTGTTTGACAGGGGCTAAATTCCAAAGAAGAAAAATGAACTCATTCATTAGTGAGGATTCAACTTGCTGTTGTATGATCAAGAAGACTCAATAATTTAAATAATGTTCTCTAGCTTTAATAGTATTTGAATGTGAAAGTAGTCATTCTCTAGCTTTAATAGTATTTGAATGTGAAAGTAGTCATTAAATTTGGGTACCTGCTGGGTTATAGTAGATTGTAAAAATTTCAATGTAGTTGTAGAATTTCAAATGCAATATTAAACACTCATGACTATAGTAAAAGAAGGAGAGCTTAGTTCAAGTAACTGCATTATTGGAGTTGACAAGCGAAGTATAAACACCTCCCTGACTAATAGATGTGCTCACTGCCCCGTCCTAGTAGGAAGATAGAACCGTATATGGTATTATCTCTGTTCTTGGAATAGATGCCAACTTGGTGCAGGCTAGGCTCTCTCAAGAAGCTCTCTTCTTGATGGATTGACTATGAATCTCTGAAACTCTTCTCCAGTTGTGGAAAGTATCTGAAACACTTATCTACAGATACATGAGCACGGTGACATAGCTGCCTTAATAAGCCACAGAAACCAGCGTGTTTTAAATATGCACAGAGTTATATTTTTGCCTGACATCTCATTACCAATATAAACATATCATCTACTGTGTTGATTATTTGCATTAAAAATTAATTAGATGACTTTAAAACTCCTATTTCCCTCAAAGCTACTTTTTGTAAATGCTTGATTTTTTTCTCTCAATAATTTCATGAGTGTTCAGTGTTTTATCAAGTAAGTATTTTCCTATGTAACTTATAAATGCACACAGACATAAAAAATATTAACAGTTAAGAACTCATAAGATATTCCCATTATTTTTATTTTTGTTTTTATCAGATTTTAAGCACAGGATTAACATCATACATATACACATCCTTGTGGCTGTCTGGATCGTGAGGTTGATCCTTGAACTATTCCTTCAAGGATATTGTCTCATTAGATGATCATCCCTACCACCTCACGTAGAAAGAGCCAAAACCTCCTGCAACATTTGGAAATATATTTTCCCCAGATGCAATTGTGGTGGAGTGAAATAAACAATGAATTTGGAGGTTGGATTTATGCTTTAACCAGATACCTGTTACTAAGAGGGCCTTTTGTTTAAGCTTTCAGAGCCTCAGTTTTGCCATCCCTGTAATGGAGATGTAATTCTTCTTATTATGTAGCTCATTTAATTAAATAATATTTACTAATATAAACTTTGAGAAAAGCACTTGGTAAAAACTCTAACATTAAACAAATATAAGACCTGCTGTTACACTTTACCACACCACAACCGTATTAGTCCCTGTTTATTCTAACAACGCCCAAAAATTAGTGGTCATTGGCCACCTGCAGGCTCAGCTCTGCCCAAAACCAGGCCAGAGAGACTCTACCTGATAGAATATTAGTTAATCACTCATTGTCGTGGGTATCTTTTGGTTTTGCCTTTCCCCCAACCAGATCTTCTGATAATAGTACACCAAATTTCCATAGCGAACCACTTCTTTTCTACTTCTCAATCCATGTGATTGGCTAGAGCTTGTCAAATGTGATGTAAGTGTAGCCAATCAGAGTACCACTCTGGACACAATGACTGGTTCAGGAAAGATTCTAAGGTCAAACCAGGCAATAAAAACTGGATTCTGGAATTTACTGGGGACTCTGTTTCCACTAGAAGAGGAAATAAGAAAGGAAGTAAGCCTAGGGGTGTTAATGGTCATCTTATCACCATGTAGATTGAACTATTTAAGCCAACTCTAAGCTAACTATTGAAACTAACACAAAGGAAAGCAGGAGATGGAGAAGGACATATCCTCGATTACATCATCTGAGCCCCTGGATCCAGCCATTCCTGAAGTTTTACTCATGCACTTTTTGGTCATCTAGCCCATGGATTTCTTTCTCCACTTTAGACTTTAGAGTTTAGTTTCTGTCCTTTGCGATGAAAAGAGCCCTGACTAATATACTTACTTCTTACTGTGAAGGAGGTACTCTATAAAGAGTCCATGGCCAAGTTATGACTCATGCTTGCGTCAATAGATAGATACAGACCTAAATGCCAGTGATGGTGTTGTGCGGTGGCCTTCATCCCTCCTTTCTGTGTGTAGTTAGCCTGACTAACAGACCTTGAGCCTGGATCGAGCCTACCTCAACCCAGCCAACAGGTGAGTCTGTCCTTCTGTCAGGTTGATACCAGCTTTCTTTTTTATTTTATTTTTTTAAAGTGTCTCTAAATAAAGATCTGCATCAAAAGTTGTAGGTACCAGCTTTTAACCCTAGGGCTAGGATAAGCTTCTAATAAATCCTCATAGAATCATTTCTGATGTGTCATTTCCTCCTTGATCTATTCAAGATTTCTTATTGGCCTCAGAAGCTTAAATATTGCCCAGACTTGTCACTCCCACCCCCTTGTCTCTCTTGGACTTTGCTACCTGCCAGGACTGGATTTGAGCTTGTTCTGAATTACTCTTGAATATGACATTGAATTTGAACTCCTGACCATAATTCTCCTCCACCTTGAATAGGATCCAGCCTTTCCTTCTCAGTTTTCCCTGGTTCCTACTTAGGCAATTCTTGTTTACCTTTCTACCATTCTTTGGGAGTAGTGAAAACAATTTCATTTATAAATTTCTACCCTTAGATACTGGTATCCTTAGTCTATATCAAGACCTTGAATGCACTTTGTGAAACTAAATGAGGTTCTCAATTTTCCACGTACCCAGTGCCTGTCCCCACCCACATCTCTGAAATCACTCTGGAGTTCTCTGACCAGACTCTACTTTGGAAGCCAGCCAAAGGGAACCTCTGCTTCAGTTTAGTCCAGTTCCATTTATGGCAGGGCAGTTGGAGAACACGTGACTCCAACAAGATGAGGCCCGCCCAGAATCATCGTGCACTGACCCTGCAAAAACTGAAAAAGTAGAGAATACCCACTGAACACAGGAATGACTTGATGCCCCACTCCTGGAATTGCCTCTGACCTTGTCCTAGAAGCAGGTGTTGGGTGCTGACCAAGAGAACGCTGAGGATTGTTGGTAAAGTTGGGAAATATGGATCCCTTGGTGGGACCTCTCCTCTCATTCTCAAGTTGATACATGAGTCTCCCTGTCATCTGAAGGGCTGAGTGCTGGGTTCCCTGCTTGGATGTGGGAAGCTGAAGACAGAGATCTCAGACCTAGTCTGCTTTATCCCAAGGAGCCCCAGACAAACCACCTTGCCCAGACTGCTGAGCCAGCCAAGACTTTCTTCTCTCCTGATGGCCTGGCATCATCTCCTTTTCCGATCAGGACCAGCCTCTGGAGCTCTTGCGCATCTAAGGGCCAGTGGAGAGGACATGGATCCAAGAGAGGAGTCCAGAAAGCCCAACTCAACCTGCAACAAGAGAGGATGGGTCCCAAACCGGAAGTCCTATGATGGCGCAAACTCAAAGGGAGCCAATTCTCTCCTTAAGAACTGACAGAATGGCTGAACACCCGAGGAGGAACCAAGTTCAGAGGTAACAGAAGAGACATCAGAAGCCACAATGGTGATCCTGCCCCTCCCACTATTGTCCTGTGTTCTTTCCACAGCTGGGGGAAAGGAGCAGGGTGGTGAGTCCCAGCAACTGAGCTATAAACTGAAATGTGATGACACTTTCCATATAAACAGTATGCTGGCTACGCCCTAAGCTAGCCCACAAAATCTATTTAACACATAACATAGGAAACAAAGATGTATGCCTACAAGAAATTTATTCTGAGTTAAAAAAACCCCCTAAAACCAAAATACAACTTACCAATGAATCTGGACACACACCTTCTGTGCAAAACTGGAGATAGCCCTACTGTGCTTGGGTAAACACAGAGTGGTTTTGAACATATGGTAAGTGCTTGATGACCACTTTATGCTTGATAGGTTTTTACTCTATAAAAGTTTATGCATGTTGTTTCATTTGTTCTCTTTGTTGTGACTCATTTTCAATTAACTTCAGTGTATATGACACTCAGAATCCTACTAACAGAGACATCTTTAAAGGTGTACGATCCATATGTCGGTGTGTCTTAAGTCTTCCTCTTCTTAGAATACACTTGCCGCTATATATATAGTACAAGGCAAAAGTGTGGGGTTTTTTTGAACGTTAACTAAAGGCTTAACTTTTACCATTCATATAATAAAGTGCAGATTTTCCTTAAAGGTGAGTTCTCCATTTCAAAAAGGCTGGTGACAAGGTTAGCAGGTAGTAAAGAATTTCAACAGTTTAAATTCAAGGTCCTAGGAAAAGTCCTCATGGAGAATATTTTCTGATCATGGGAAGATAAAATTTTTATTTGATTGTTTTTTGCAGAGTCAGAAAAAACCCAGGGGGGTGCTGAGAGGTGACAAGTCCTTCTTGTGTTTTGCCTGTGAAGGGGGTCAAGACATGGTCCCAAGACTGAAGGGCACCACGTGACCAGCCGGGCTCACTCTGTGCGGGGGCTCAGCTTTGGCGAGTCACACAGATAGTCATTCAGGCCCAGTTCTTGAATTTCAGCTTATTTTGTTCTTGAAAAGACAAAAACCAATTATTGATAGCTCTGCTGACCTCAGATATGCAGTCTATCTTAGTGAAATGATCTTTTCCGACCATATTATTGCCAGTTAAAAGTGACCCTGAACTTGTTGACATAAGATCAGTGGGAAAAAACCACAACAAACAAGAAATAGATATTTTCCTTGAGTTTTGTGTTTTCAATCACCAGCGTGGCTTTGATCCCCTTCAAAAAGACCCCCTTCATCCTTTTTGCCAGCCCTACTCTCTCTTTCCAAGGCATCCTTTGTAAGACCATCCCAACCTCTACTGGGAATCCCTAGTATAGGGTTATTATACTGTCATAGTTAGCTGTAACCTACCTCTCTGTATCCTCCAGAACAATGTATCCTAAGGGGCCTGAGCCATATCTGGGCTCAACTCTCTCCTGCGTTGGGACCAGCAAGTGCTTTGAACGTATGGACCCTCAATAGATGTACTCTGGAATTTTGAAGTTGAATGAAACGAGTCCTTGCCATCGTCAGTTTATGATTTAAACAAGATTCAGATTAGGATTTGCTCCTTTCCAATCTCAGCTCCCACAGCCCACATCTCAGCTTCTCTTGGAATTCCCTGGAGTCCCCACCCCCTCCCATCTTCCTGAGCTGCCCATCCCATCCCCCTCAGCTCTTTTCCTAGGCAAGCTGCAGCAGCTATCCCAGGCCTTCCCTCCTCCCCTCCACCTGTTTCGCCTGCTCAGCCTCTACTGCCCTGGCCTCTGGGCCCTGTTTTTAAGAAGAGTCGGAAGCATTGAAGTCAGGGCTTCTGATATTTCATGACATCTATAAATAATAGTCATTATAATAACTATCTTTTATGAAGGGTCTGCTATGCTGGACATGTTTGAAAGATGTGATTTATTTACCTAGCCTCAAGCCAGAAGAGTCATTCTCTTTGCTTATTCATTTGTTTAAAAAATATCTAATGAACAGGACAGTGAAGATGCTTGCTCTAACAGAGCTTATATTCCTATGGAAAGAGAGAGACAGCTAACAAGTGGGCAAGGTAATTTCAGGTAGTGACTATACGCTGAAGGAATGACAACTGGGTAACGATGTCGTGAGTGCTGATTTAAGTCTCAAGATCAGGGAAAACCTCTCTAAGGGGTAACGTTAGTGCTGAAGCCTGAATGAAGTAAAGGAGACTGATGATGTAGAGAGCATCCCTGCATAGGGACCAGCACGGGCAAAGGCCTTATGGAGGGTATGAGCTTATCACGTTACTGCGTTATCCTGTGGCTCTGTCTGCTTTCTCTGCTAGAATCTGAGCAAAACCCTAGTTCCCTTACACGCTGACTGTAGGAAGGACTACCTTGCCCTTGCTGGTGACAGGGCTTTCCAACCTAGCAACCTGCTGGCTCAGCTGGGACACCCTATTATCCCCATAAGCATTTTCTCTACTCTTCATGATATAGTCAAGACCCCACCTCTGCTTGACCCTTCCAGTAGGTTCATTTTGTATTTGTTTTCTCCTGGCTTATTTATTTCGCCATATGAAACACGGGTCTTTACATCTGCCCAGGCAGGGTCAGTAGCTGTGGCGCATGGGCTTAGTTGCTCCGCAGCATGTGGGATCTTCCGAGACCAGGGATCAAACCCATGTCCCCTGCATTGGCAGGCAGATTTTTAAAAAAATTAATTAATTAATTAATTATTTTTGGTTGCATTAGGTCTCTGTTGCTGTGCGCGGGCTTTCTCTAGTTGCGGCAAGCGGGGGCTACTCTTCGTTGCGGTGCGTGGGCTTCTCATTGCGGTGGCTTCTGTTGTTGTGGAGCACGGGCTCTAGGTGCGCGGCTTCAGTAGTTGTTGCACGTAGGCTCAGTAGTTGTGGCTCGCAGGCTCAGTAGTTGTGGCTCACAGGCTTAGTTGCTCCGTGGCATGTGGGATCTTCCCGGACCAGGGCTCAAACCCATGTCCCCTGCATTGGCAGGTGGGTTCTTAACCACTGTGCCACCAGGGAAGTCCCCCCAAGGTTGCTCTGTTTGACTATTTGTTTCTCCCTGGTCTCTCATGCTCTCCCTTCCCTAATTAACAACTGATCTGCCCACTGGAACTCAGGGACGGTCATGGAGGCTGAATGAAGGCTGTTTCCTATAATCAAAGAAATGGGAGACACAGAAAGGCTTTGTGCCCAGGAGCCCTGCAGGGTCCTGTGCGGTATCAGCAGGTGGAAATTTTTATGTCTTATTTAGTACATTTCTGTGTTGTTTGAAAATTTTTCCAACAGTGTGTATTAATTTTATAATTAAAAAAACACTAAAAAAGTGTTTTTAAATTCTACTTTATACTCAACACCCAGACCTTGGTATCTAATACCATTCTCCAAGAAAAGGAACCAGGATCCTTGGGGAAATGGCCAACACTAGGGCTGGGGCAGGGAAAATTCAAGATGAGTCTGGAGTACCTTGTGGTGCCAGAAAGTAAGAAAAAGCTCCAAAAACAAAAGGATAGGGCATGTCAAAGGGATGCAAGTGCCAATCTGAAAGAACTCCCAGTGGCCAAACCTGGAACAATATGAGTGACAAAATAAATGGTATTGGATTATAACCCAAACTATAAAATAAATATCCATGAGTCTATACTAATATAAAACGGTGGTTGAAGAAATAAACGAATGGGGGAGAGGGAGAAGAGACAGCTGCTCCTTACAGATGAATTCCAAATAATTCACGTAGATACTCCGCCCTCCAGGAGGTGGAGCTTAAAGCCCAGCCCCCATCCCTAACCCACACTACACACACTTTCAGCCTGGAGAGCTGTCCTTAGTGACCTGATTCCAAAAAGTGTAGTACAGAAAGGGGAGAAAAATAACTTTATAGTGGAGAAGTCTGGCAGGCACTACCTCTGCAAGGTGATCAAGGTGGATTGACCTCAACAATGATAAGTTGTGTTGATAGCATGTACCATTGATAAACGTGATGAAAAGGGTACTTCATCTCTGTGGTCTTCCTCTCCTCCCCCCCGCCCACCCCAAATTCCTATAATCCAGTCTAATCATGAGAAAACATCAGACAAATCCCAACTGAGGGACTTTCTAAGAAACACCTGACCAACCCTCCTCAAAACTATTAAGGTTGTCAAAAATCAAAACTTTGTTTTGTTGTCAAAAACAAAATCTGAAAAACAGTCACATATGGGAAGAGACCAAAGAGATGTGATAACTAAACACAATGTGGAATCCTGAATCAGCTCTCGAGCAGAAAAGGGACATAAGTGGAAAAACTGGTGAAATCTGAATAAAGTCTGGAGTTTAGTTAACTGTACTGAACCAATGTTGGTTTCTTACCTTTGATAAATGTAGCAAAGTTTAGTAAGAATGATATTAGGGGAGGACTTCCCTGGTGGTCCAGTGGCTAACACTCAGTGCTCCCAATGCACGGGGGCTGGGTTCAATCCCTGGTCAGGGAACTAGATCCTGCACGCCACAACTAAAGATCCTGCATGCTGCAACTAAAGGTCCTGCATGCCACAACAAAGACCGAAGATCCCGCGTCCTGCAACTAAGACCTGGCACAGCCAAATAAATAAATAAATAATTTTTTTTTTTTTTAAAAAGGATGATATTAGGGGAAACCAGGTAAGGGGTCTACAGGAACCCTCTGCACTGTCTTTGTAACTTGTCTGTAAATATAAAACTATCATAAAATAAAAGTTTATTTTAAAAAATGAAAAATGTTTCCATCAATAAAAAGGCCTATCAACCACCCAATCAAAAAATAGGCAGAAGACCTAAATAGACATTTCTCCAAAGAAGACATACAGATGGCCAAGAGGCACATGAAAAGCTGCTCAACATCACTAATTATTAGAGAAATGCAAATCAAAACTACAATGAGGTATCACCTCACACCAGTTAGAATGGGCATCATCAGAAAATCTACAAACAACAAATGCTGGAGAGGGTGTGGAGAAAAGGAAACCCTCCTTCACTGTTGGTGGGAATGTAAATTGATACAGCACTATGGAGAACAGTATGGAGGTTCCTTAGAAAACTAAAAATAGAGTTACCATATGACCCAGCAATCCCACTACTGGGCATATACCCAGAGAAAACCATAATTCAAAAAGACACATGCACCCCATTGTTCATTGCAGCACTATTTACAATAGCCAGGTCATGAAAGCAACCTAAATGCCCATCGACAGACGAATGGATAAAGCAGATGTGGTACATATATACAATGGAATATTAGTCATAAAAAGGAATGAAACTGGGTCATTTGTAGAGACGTGGATGGACCTAGAGACTGTCATACAGAGTGAAGTAAGTCAGAAAGAGAAAAACAAATATTGTATATTAACGCATATATGAGGAATCTAGAAAAATGGTACAGGTGAACCAGTTTGCAAGGCAGAAATAGAGACACAGATGTAGAGAACAAACGTATGGACACCAAGGGGGAATAGCAGGGGCGGGAGCTGGTGGTGGTGGGATGAATTGGGAGATTGGGATTGACATGTATACACTAATATGTATAAAATAGACAACTAATAAGAAACTGCTGTGTAAAAAAAACATTAAATTAAATTTAAAAAATGCCTATCAGCAAGCATCTTTATATATTAAAAAAATTACTTTTAACTATTTAAATGATATTTAATCATGTTATTATAAACATTGTGAATTAGAATCATTTCTTTAGGCTCACACAGTCCAAAGCCTACATTTTTCATACTGTATTTTTATCCGTGTTCAATAGGGCTGCCTGAGGCATGCCTGTGAGATCAAGGCTTTGTTTTTAATCCTGCCCTACAACCAGCTGGGTCTTCTGATGTAGCCAGGGCCCCATCCTCTGTGCTATGTCTTAGCTGCCTGGACTCCAAACGGCTGGAATTAAGCCTGGGTGGATTTTGCTGGACAGCCAATGATACTCTAGATCTTTTGCATTTCAATCTACCTTCTCTCGGTCAATCAGGTCTTTTAAGGATAAGAGCTAGTCTTGTTAAGGATCTTAGACTGTAGTCTAAGAACAACATGAAGCTTTTGAAGGTTTTAAGTGAGAGAGGTGAATAGTCAGCCGAGGATGAGATAGAAGGAGAGGGAGGGAAGAGTGTCTTTAGGAGGAAGTTAATACTTCATCCAGGCAAGAGATATGGTCACTTAGACTAGGGTGCTGGCACCGTGGGTGGGGACTTGTGATACCATGACAGTTAATAATGATAATAATAGACATTTATATAATCCTGTAGAGTTTATACTGCAAATGCTTTGACATTCTTTGTCAATTAACTCTGGATAGAATTTTCCTTTTGCAAATGAGGAAAACTGGAGCCATAGGAAATAAGTGAATTGCTCAAGGCTAAGTAGCATAATTTTAACCCAAGTGTTTTGATTCCAGATCCAATGTGCTTCCCAGTGCCTGACTGCAAAATTGTGTGTGTAGGGGTGTGATATATGTTGACAATTTGTTGTTTTTACCCTTGGCTAATGGTTTTCAAAATGACTATACTTACAAACTTAAAAAATACAGATTCCTGGGCCCCGTCCTCAGAGATTCTGACTCCGTAGTTCTGAGGGGGGCCTGGAAGTCTGTGGCACCCTTGGGTGATGCAAGGAAAAAGGCTTGTGAACCACACTTTGAAAACTAGGACTGCTGTGGGTCTCTGCTTGTTATCCCAATTCCCACGCACAGGAGACTGAACCTGGGCAATTGTTTTCCAAGCACATGTTATGATGATGTAAAAGTGCATATAGATTTTACAAAACTATTGTTTGATCAGTCATCTTTTCTAATCTGGACAGCATTAGCAAACTTTGCTTTGAAACTATTTTTGCTGTTTAATAACTACCTTGTCCCTTTTGCTTCTGTCCTGTATCAAGCCTCTCCCACGGTCACAGTCTGCGTGTCCTTGGCCCTTCGCTCTGTGGCTTCCCGGCAGCAAGCCTCTAAGCCACAGAGCTGGCAGTGGCGCCCAGGCGTCCCTGGTCTCAGCTCGGCATCACCTGCCCCGCGGTCAGTTTTTCACAGCAGAAACTTCAGCCGGTAATAGTCTGTGCGTGAGTTTTTTTGTAGCCACAGGGAAAAGGGGATGGAAGAGGCTGGTTTGGGTATTTTCCCATCTTAAAGCACTCCAGCCAAACTGCAGGTTATGACTTCAGTGTGTCATTCTTCTTTTAAGAAAATAACTCAGCTGTCCATAATCACTCCCTGTCTTACTTGGCCTGAAAAATGGATTTTCTTTCTGTTTTGTTTAGCTTTCTGGCACATCTAAAATCAGATGTTCTTTACGTAATGACTTTGTGTTACTACTCCACTGGAAGGTCACTTAAGGCATGCAGCTCACCGTTTATGAATTTTATCTACTTTTGCATCACTACATGAAAATAAATACGTGTGCACTTGTACCTGAAGTTACAGAAGGGAGGCCTGGCTCATGTGGTGAAAGAACAAAACTGCAGTGACCATCAATGTTTTATTCTCTCACTGTTTGCCTCGGCCTCCATTGGCCCACTTTCCCCTCACCATCCACAGGAACGTTTTCCTGGAAGGCAGAGTCAGGGGGAGAAGTAGGGAACCCAGAGAAAACTATTCTTTCCACATGGGGATGGCTTTTCAAAGTCTCTCCCAGGCGCATGGCCTCAGCAAGTGTGTGGATGGGCACATTTCCACTTCACCCAAAGGAGCCCTGGGCTGCCGCACATGGTATCTGCCAACCTCAGGGGGTGTTTCCCTCTCTCCACCTCAGCTGCTTGGTCTCTGGTGGGTGGAAGCTGTGGATGTTTATGGACCAGGCACCACAGAATTGCTTTGATCGGTTACAAACATCTTTTCTTTCAAGCAGATAGGGCTACTGCTATGGCTGTCTCGGTGGTTGGTTGGTTAGTTCTCTGGAATGCTTCAGCCCCAGGGAGTACATACACCCCACCACCACCTGAGCTTGGCAGGGTTCCCCGAGGGGCTCCCAAAGATCACAACTCCTTCTGGTTGTGCCCATTGCTGGGGACACCTGTAACCTCTACTTCAGGAGGACACGATTGGCTGTTAAAGCTCCAAGTTTCCTCCTGCTCCTAACCTTGGATTAAGCTAAAAACACATCACAGGGACTTCCCTGGTGGTGCAGTGGTTAAGAATCCGCCTGCCAATGCAGGGGACACGGGTTTGAGCCCTGGTCCGGGAAGATCCCTCATGCCACGGAGCAACTAAGCCCGTGCGCCACAGCTACTGAGCCTGTGTTCTAGAGCCCGCGAGACACAACTACTGAGCCCACGCGCCTAGAGCCCGTGATCTGCAACAAAGAGAAGCCACCACAATGAGAAGCCTGCGCATCGCAATGAAGACCTAACGCGGCCAAAGCAAAAACAAACAAAAAAAACCACTGCAAAGTGTTTTCTTCTTACAACAAGTCTCTCAGGGCCTGGAAATGTCTCAGCTCTTCCTCTGGCTCTTTCCTTAATTTAAAGGGTGGGGCTGGAAGGAATCTTTACCCTGTATTTCCCTCCAAGGACTGGTCATGGGCATATGTTCTCAGTCTCTCTATAGCAGCTTGGCCAGGTGAAATCAGCAAACGTTGTTCACTCCAACGCAGTGCGTAACTTTGGACCCTTCTGAACCCTCCTGCCTGCTTGCGGGGTTGAGTGACAGCTCGGCTCCCACTGTGGTCACTGCCCCACCAACAACCTCCCGCCCCGATGTCAGGAGGCCTGGACACACCCTCTACGTGGGCTCCTCCCTAGGAAGTATGAGACCTCCATCTGCTTTCATAACCTTTTTAATCAGTGGTGCAGTGGGCAGAGGGGAGGATCCAGGGTTGCTCTGGGCTGCCTTCTAAGGGGGACAACCTGGAATCTACATCTGACTCCCCAGGGGTTTGGCAAACGTGGGTCTAACCTTCCAGGGTATTTGATCAAAGCAGTGGAGGCATGGGAGTTTTAGGGTTTCTGGGCCAAGGAACATGCGTGACAGGCAAGTGGCTTGATGGGAGAGGAAGTGTCTGGGCCATCAGGGTGGAAGCAAGACCCCTCAAAGCAGGTGAGAGAAGGATGCGATAAGTTCCAGTCCTTCAGAGAGGGAGTGCTTTGGCAAGGAGCAAGTGGATTGTCAGGCCCCAAGCTAGGCAGCTGTGGTTTGGGGCAGGGTTCCAGGGCCAGCAGGGAACTGCGGTGCCAAATGCGAGCTGAGCGGGCGCCCGGTCACATGCAAGCCTTGGCCCACAGGGTGGGTTTAGACACAAATGCTCTGGTTGCAGGGCACCTGGGTGCCAAAGAGCTTTCCTCAGGCACCTGGATCCTGGGCTTAGGGCAGCAAAACTGACCAATTCCCCTTCCCCCACTAGTGGCCAAAGGTCCCAGATTATGAAACAATAGGCGTGTGTAGGATCAGCTCAGCTAACTAGCAGGACAGAGTAAGTGTGCAGGTGTCCCGGTGATACGGGATTACCTTTGCCCCCATCCTTCCCACCAAGTTCTTTCTCATGAGAGGCAGCCATTTCTACAAAGTGAAACAGATGAAGTCTTGCAAAGGCTCCTGATAGATTTTTTTTTTTAATCTATGTAATATGCAGACACACAAAGAGGTGAGGGATGATGGACAGATAGATATGTACATCCATACCTACACAGAGACACACTTACACATACAGATAGGTCTTATACACATAGTAGATGAATTCCTAAAAAGCCACATTTAAATTCCGTTTTTGCAAATAATCCCTACTTGAAATTTATCAAGACAGCATCTCCTAATGAGTCTTTATGTTCTCTTTAATTAAATAATGGAACAGATGCAGCCTAACTTCTTCTTTTTTTTTTTTTTTTCTATTTTATTGCCAGGAGGCTCAGAGCGAAACTTCATACTTAATTCATTACTCCCTTAGCTTAAATCTCCTAATACAATTGTTTTCTTTTTTCAGCCCATTTTATTACTGGACTTTTGTATCGAGGTCCTTGATGTAATAATTTTACGGCTGTTTATCAAATGTAATTTTTGATGATTTTAGAAGTCAATAATGAGTAAGGAATATTAGATAAATGAGTTGAATTTTCTAGAATCTGAAAAATATGTATCAGGGAAATTTGTCAGTTTATGGATTTCTAAGCTCTGGAAAAGCAGAGTTCTGTTGTAATGAACAATATCCTATTACAGAACCCACCTGGATAGAGTTCGGAGTGTAGGATCCCCCTCTGCCGTCGAATGTGAAATGCCTGTACAGCTGGGTTGGAAGGATTAATCAGAAGCACCTGTGGCAGGAGGGAAGTACTGGTCCCCGGGGGTAGGAGTGCTCTGCCAGCCTCACTCTCTTTGCACCTACTCTCTCGGGGCCACATTTGCAAACACACCGAGGAATGTTGGCCACATCCTCCCTGGTAGGTTCAGACAGTGCTTTTGCAGTCCTGTATCTGACCCACTTGGTCAACACGGCGCCTGGTCTCAAAGATAGCGGGGAAGAGAAAGGCCTGCAGTGTCACTGAGTCCATTCCTCCGGGTGGGGCAGGAATGAGAAGAAACCTGATCTGCCCCCCTCCAACTCTGGGGAGAAGGGTGCGGTGAAGTCTCCTCTTTCTACCGGCCATCTACCACTGGCACCGGCCATCTCGGGAGTAACCAATTCAGTTTCTCACTCTGGCATCTCTCCTTTACCTCTCTGCGTCCTCACTGCGTTCTGGGAGATAATTTGCTGAGGCACGAATGTGCGTTCAGAAATCTTCCACCAACGTTTCATGGGGCTAGTGGCTGATGGGCCTCCCCAGCTTTGTTAACACTGGTTGGGGGTGCAGGCTGAAGTTATGCTTAGCCTGGGGGTGGAGGCCGGGCGTCTGGGAGGTTCTGCTGACCCTCTGTGCTATGGGGTGAGTGGGGTGGACGGTACTGTCCACCAGGACAGTGTGAAATGAGCCCCCCCCTTGAGCAGCTCTCCAGGCCTTTGTGTGGGGTGAAGGGCACTAAGATCCCCCTGCCTTTGGGGCAGAGAATGAATGGAAGAAGTTGTCTCCCTCTGAAGCAGCTCCTCCAGCACTGTTTGTTCTCAGGCTTCATTTCACAGGTCAAAGAGAGGGGAGTCCTAGAAACAACCTGGAATTGTCTTAAAATAAGTAGAGAACCGACACGGGGAAAGAGACTCAATTTATTTTGTGTAACTGTTGAGGGGCAGAGCTAGGACCTGTGAACACAGGTTAGAAGGAAACAGAATTGGGTTCAAAGGAAGGAAGGCTTTTCTACCCCTGAGAGTTGTTCAAAAGTGGGTTGGGTCCATCCACAGATGAATGGATAAAGAAAATGTAGGTACATATAACGGAATATTATTCAGCCTTAAAAAGGAAGGGGATTGTGACACATGCTGCAATGTGGAGGAACCTTGTGACTTCATGCTAAGTGAAATAAGTCATAGATACTGTATGATTCCACTCATATGAGGTGTCTAAAGTAGTCAGATTTATAGGGGCAGAAAGTAGGATCGTGGTTTTCAGGGTCTAGGGGATTTGAGGAATTGGCAGATATTGTTTAATGAGTACAGTTAAACATTAGTTTGGGCAATCTTATGGTTCCTAAGTGGGAAAGGTGGGGGAGGGACTAATTGGGAGATTGGGATTGACATATACACACTACTATATATAAAGTAGATAACTAATAAGGATCTACTGTATAGCAGAGGGACCTCTACTTAATACTCTGTAATGACCTATATGGGAAAAGAATCTAATAAAGAGTGGATATATGTATATGTATAACTGATACACTTTTCTGTACAGCAGAAATTAACACAACATTGTAAATCAACTATACTCCAATAAAAATTTAAAACAAAAATCAGTTTGGGAAGATGAAAAGAGCTCTGTGGGTAAATGGTGAAGATGGTTGCACAACAATGTCAATGTGCTCAACACACTGGAAGGTACGTTTGAAAATGGTTAAAAGGGGAAATTTTATGTTTATGTATATTTTATCACACACAAAAAATTAAGTAAACAGCATTGGAGATTAAAGGGCCCTGTGACACTGAAAGAAAAGTGGCTATTAGCCACCTTATCACATTGGCATGAATGTGCCTTTTTAGTAGTTGCCACTGATTTGGTTTTGGTGAAACAGTACCAGGTACCATGATCTAATACGGAGAGGGAGAGGCCCATTGCTCAGAGTTCTAAAGAAAATTAGAAAACAGAGCCAGAAGGCCAAGTTCCCATAGGAAAGAAGTCTCAGCTGCTTTCCTCAAGTATGCACATGTGAGTGGCAGGAGTGGGGTACTCAGCTGTGGGGAGGGTAGCATGGTGTAGCGAGAGGCACTGTGTTGCTGAAGAAAGATTCTTCTTAGACATTTTAGGTTCTAGTTGTGTGGTTATTTAACCTTTTGGAGCCTCACTTTCTGTATCTGTAAAATGGGAATTAATACCTTTTTCACAGAAATAGAGAAGTAGCCTATGAAAGTATCTACCGCATAGTGATTTCCCACAGAAATGTTCACTATTATGGGTCTCCCCACAATATTCTTTTTTTCTTTAAGTTTTACGTTTTAAAAATGTTATCATGATTTGTGTGTCAGTGATGTGGTTCTTGCCAAATTCATCAACCAGGAAATGAAGTTGATACTGCAAAATATATTATCCTTGCTCTGTCTTGACCTGTCACTGTCACCCTGCATTATTTTGGACACCCTGGAGTGTTCTGCAAAAGGAAGGGTGATTTCTTCTTGTTTTGATTTTATTGAGACTCCCCCAGGGGACCATCAGCAGCAGAGCTGAGACGTGGTCTCTTGGCCCGGGAGACCCTTGGCACACTGCATGGCTCACTACAGTGTGCTCCAGCTCTCACCTAATTGCCTTAATTAGAGACTCTTCTGGCAGGGGTCCAAGCGGTACCTCGTCAGCATTCAGCATCTCTGCCAAAGGACAAGCGGGAAGGGGAGCCAAAGCCAACCAGGGGAAATGAAGGCAGCAACACTTTTTCCTAACTAACCCATCAGCACCTTGATGCTGGGGGGTGCTCCCCCCTCCTAACCAATCTCTGTACATTCCTGTTTGTAGTTACCCAGGGCTTACACTGATAAACTGGTAGAACACAGTGAAACTTCCACAAGGACTTGAGGAATGGAAACACTGTGAAATGTGAAGCCACCACTCTGCCTTGTCAACAGCACCTTGGGACCATGGAGCTACATGCCACCAAGGCATAGAAAAGTAGATTTTGGTCTGTGTTCAAGCCAGCATGAAGCACCTCCATCCATTTCCCCACCTCCACGGACATACATGTGGCAGCACGTGGAAATGACAAGATGCCATAGGTAAGGCTGTCCAGCTTTGGCCCATCAGTGTTCCTGGCTTGGATTTTTCCTGGTTATCACTATCTGAGGCTCGGCTCTGCTTGCCACCTCTCAGATAGGGGTAGCATCAGGCTGTGGGGAGAGGAGCTCTTCTCTGTAAATCACCAGTTGTCCTGACATGTGCCTCACCATTTCCCTATACTTCACCCGCATCTTGGTGTTTGATATAAAAGATTGCCTATATCCATTGGTGACAGAGACCTAATTCAAACTAATTTAGGCAAAGAGAGAAAGCAAGATCCAGAGGTTTGCAGAGGGGTCATTTTTGAAACAATGGCTGAGCACTGCTCTATGTGCACATGAGAGAATGTATCTGAGATGAAAGAACCACCCCAAAGCAGCAGGCCGAACATTTCCTAGAGCTCACACACAGCTGAGAATAGCTTGTGTCCCCACCAGCCAGGGTAGAAAGATCTCCTAGTAGAGTCCTCAGTAGTGGGACTAAATAAACCCTGGACTAACAGTTGTTCTGGACCCACCATAACAAAGCTTAAAATCAAACTTGAAGAGATCCAATTGATCCCAGTAACTTAATCTTCTGCCATAATAAAGCTCAACACTATTTAAAGAAATATAACAAAATTCAGCAAACAACAATATCAAATTACAGTGTCAGGTTATCTAGGCAAAAATTACTGAGTATGCAAAAAAGCAGAAAAATATTCTTCATGACCAGGAGAAAAACTGATCAATAGAAACAGACCCAGAAAATTAGAGAAATGATGAATTAGCAAAAAAGAACATTAAAATGGCTATTTTAAATGTGCTCCCCATGTATAAGAAAGTAGAAGAAAACATAAACATGATGAGAAGATAAATTGATGATATAAAAAAAGACCTGGATGGGATATATAAAGATGAAGAATACAATATCTGAAATGAAAAATACTGGTTGGGATTAATAGTTAATCAGACACTGCAGAAGAAAAGATGGTGAAGTTGAAGGCAGAGCAATGTAAACTATCCATATAGAGATATAAACTATCCAAGCAAGCACAGAGGGAAAAAAGACTGAAAAAATTAATAGAGCATTGGTGACATGTGGATGATACAGGTATAATCCAAGTAGACTACACATGCATGATTAAAGCGCCAAGAAAATGGTGTGGGTGGTGGGGAAAATATTTGAAGAAATAATAAAAATGTTCTAACTTTGAGGAAAACTATAAGTTGACAGAATCAAGGAGTTCAACAAACACCAAGCAGAGTAAACATTGAGAAAACCATGCCAAGACACTTCATAATCAAATTGTTGAAAATCAGTGGTAAGACGATCTTAAAAGTAGCCAGAGGAATAGGAAAACATTACATACCTGGGAACAAACATGACAATGACAGCAGATTTCATGTCAGAAACTATGTAATCCAGAAGACAGTGGAGCAACATTTTTAAAGTGATGAAAGAAAAACTTTCAATCTTGAATTTAATACCCAGTGAATATGTTTCAAAAATAAAAGTGAAATAAAAATTTTTCAAACAAAGGTAAAATAATTCATCACTAGATGTTCTTCACTTCAGGAAATATTAATGGAAGTTTTTTGGTCAGGATACCATACAAGAAAAAGATCTACATAAATGATTGAAGCGTGCCGGAAATGTGTGTAATTTCTTTAAAAGTTGATTGGCTACTTAAACCAAAAATAATCACAGTGTTTTGTGGGATTCATAATATATGTTGAAGTGAAGTGTATGAAAATAGCACAAAGACAAGAAGGAAGAAATAAACATTCTGTTGTAAGACACTTATACTCTACTTAAAGTGGAATGATATTATTTGAAGTTAGACTGTTATAAGTTAAAAAGTATAATATTCTATATGTACCCTATAGGGGACCAAAATATATTACACAGAACAAGTCTTGTTAAAATAAACTCCAAAGTGCTATTTCAATGATTTTATCATTCTCAAATTTATGTCTTTCATTTTGGCTTTAATTAGTTATAATAACACTTGTAATTTCAAAATTTGACCTGTCTCTGTAGTTCAACATCTGCTCCTCTTTTATTAAACATTGCCAAGTAACAGCAGAGAAGTATTTTCAGCATCATGCTGGTCTCACTAAGCTAAATTTGGTACTGTGGAATTTGTTGGTGAGGATAAACTATGTGAGAATTCCTATGCTTGAAGTAATGCTGGCTTTGGGCCATTTCTATTTAAATAGTGGGCTTGGAAAAAAATGTGTTTTCAAACAGATTCTGCCATTTACAAACTGAACTACCTTCTGTTGGGGAAAATACGTAAGGTCTCTGTGACTTGGAGGTCCCATGTATTGCACATAGCAAAGAAAAGACCATACACGTCTCTGGCGCCCTTCCTTTATTCCCTGTGAAATGAATAAGACTTTTGGAAACCGCGATGGAAAACTTGATTACTTAATAAGTAACCACTCTTGTCAGATGAATAGAAAGTAATACTGACCTCATTGATTTTTCCACCAATGTGTCTCCCTATTCAGGGCTACAAGTGGGTCATATTTGGAACTATGAGCTTTGAACAAGGTCTATTACTTAATGACTGGATGATTTAATAATGGTATAACATTTTAAGTAGTAGTGAATCGCTTAGAGAAGTAAGGTATACAGTTAATAAGTATATCTAGATAGAGGCCCAGGCAGCTTGGCTTAGTGGTAAGGACAATCAAGGGATTCAGGAGATCCAAAGCATGTCCTAGTTCTGCCACTTGTTAGACCTAAAGCACGTAATCTCCCTGACCTTAGTTTCTACTTTAGACCAGAGTAATGTTTCCACAGGTGGAGTATCTACTACTGGTAACCATGGTAGGTAACCATTATAGGTTATTACAAGATATTGAGTATAGTTCCCTGCACTATACAGTAGGTCCTTGTTGGTTATCTATTTTATAAATAGTAGTGTGTATATTTTAATCCCACGCTCCTAATTTATCCCTTCCTCTGTTACCTTTGGTAACCATAAGTTTGTTTCTATGACTGTGAGTCTGTTTCTGTTTTGTAAATAAGTTCATTTGTATCATATTTTAGGTTCTGCATATAAGTGATGCCATATGATATATATCTTTCTCTGTCTGACTTACTTCACTTAGTATGATAATCTCTAGGTCCATCCATGTTGCTGCAAATGGCATTATTTCATTCCTTTTTCTGGGTAACATTCCATTGTATATATGTACCACATCTTCTTTATCCATTCATCTGTCGTTGGACACTTAGGTTGCTTCCATGTCTTGGCTGTTATAAATAGTACTGCTATGAATATTGGGGTACATGTATCTTTTTGAATATTTTCTCCAGATACGTGCCTAGGAGTGGGATTGCTGCATCATATGGTGACTCTATTTTTAGTTTTTTAAGGAACTTCCATACTGTTCTCCATAGTAGCTGTACAAATTTACATTCCCACCAATAGTGTAGGAGGGTTTAGGAGGATTAGTTTTAAAGCATACACAGTAGCACATAATTTGCACCTAACAGTACAAATAAAATGAGAGAAATATCATGGCAACAAAATCTTAGAAAGTAGACATCAGATGAACATGTGGTAATTGACGAGCAGATCCAAGAAAGCTGAATCCTAAACCAGCAGTGGGTGAAGTTGAGAGGCAACATGATTTGCATCTCAGAACCTCTGAAAGGCTTAGGGATTTGTACCATAAATTACCTCTGGAAGCAGAGGCAGGGAGGTAAGATTGAAAACAGGATTGACATATGTACACTAATATGTATAAAATAGATAACTAATAAGAACCTGCTGCATAAAAAAATAAATAAAATTAAAAAAAAAAGATTGAAAACAGAACAACTGTGATTAAAAGTCTGCTTAGGAAGGAGTAGGACTCCAAACAGCCAGAAATCTGCCCTCCTCGCCCAGCTGTTCAGAAGACTCCAGAAGAGAATTCTTCAGGAAGATGAAACTGTTGGGATACCAAGAGCATGGATGCAGAGAGAAGATTTATGCACCTAAGGGAAAGTTTGGAGGTATATTAGTGAAAATTGTATAAAAAATCTCATCTGACCATGGTACTGTTATTAACGCTGTAAAAGGATTCCCAAGGAAAACAAAAAGTTGTGCAGAAGAGGAAAAGGAATCACACTTTACTGCATGGCTCGGATGTCAATAGGGTTTTCATCCTTAAAGTAATGTCAACTGAATATTGATTTTATCCAAATGTTTCTATTGAAAGAATGGGAAAGGATGGAAAGTGGAGTGGGAATTGGGTAAGGAATATGGAAATTAAGCTTGATCTGGTTTGTCGACAGAAGTAAATCAATAAATAACGCTAAAATAAAAAAATCAAAGAGAAACATCAGGACTTGTTTTTAAAAATAACGAATTGGAGGTAGATAGGAAAATAATAATTTAAAAGCACTGAAAGTGGTAACTTCAAGGGGTGTAAGCCTGCTTTACTTCTTGTAACAATTATAGAATTCTTTGACTTTTAACTGTTTGCAGTATAATTTTGATACAATTTTCAGAATTCCTTTTAAAAAGGTATGAAGATGTTATGCAAATGACTAAACTTTGGAAAATACTAGCCTGGAAAACTTAAGCTCCCACAGTCTGTGAATTGATCTAAAGAAACAGTGAATTACCACTCTCTATTGCCATGTGTCTGTTGTCATAACACTCAGACAGTTTAAGTCACACGCATTTGTTATTTAAATTACGGTGAATTGTCTTGGGGATGGTGGTGTGGGGGATTATAACATGGAGACATTACAGGGTTTCATAGACTAGGGCTGGAAGATACCTGGGACACTTGAAAAACCTTAAGTGCTCATTTGTAAAGATATATTTATACATTTCTGCCTAGTAAAGACTATTACCCATCCCATCCCTTCCCCCTCCCTTCTCCCCTTTTAAAGTTAATGTGATTTCTGGAATGCCTGGGACCACAATGCGTACACCACAGCTGCAAGTCTTTACTAGTTTCATTTCATGACATTCGTTAAATTGAAAATATAAGTGGGGTGGGTGGGCATCTATTATTAAATGAGATAAAGCATGTAAAATACCAGGTAGTGAATGAACAGTTGCTACCTTCTCTCTCACTCACCCCCCTGGGAAAGGAGATTCACTGGCAATCACTCAAATTATGACTAATCACTCCTTGGGTTCCTGGAATCTGGGACCAGAGTGATGGTTGGGATGTGAGGAGCTTCTTCCATAAAGCAGAGTCTGATGGCTGGAAGAATCTAGAATTATATCAAAAGAAAGGAAAAATTAATGAGAAATGACTAGACTTTACACCCGACGGACTGGAACATTCCAGAGCCAAGCAAAGTTCTTCTTCTCACACGTGATTTCATAATAATTAGGGCCAGCTGTGCCTTGGCAATTCAGGTCAAGCCAGATGCCAAAACCGAACTCAAACACTTATAGGAAGCTCCTCATCGTCAAAAGCCTCCAAACATCCAGTAGAAAATCAAAAGAAGGTAAATTATGTTATCTCTTCCCATTCTGCCAAAATATTTTTCTCCTGAGTACTGATAACCTCTATGGTTTTTCCTTGTGCTTCATGTCAGAGGGTAATGCTACTGATGTTATATTGTGCATACATGGAAGAATTCTCTAAAAACAAAAAAAGTCTTCATTAACAAATATTGCTTTGTGCTGAGATTTGTTCTTGGATTACTGCGTGTACCCATAAGCCAGACCAACTTACCCATGTCACACATTTATTGGCCAATAAAGATGAACTGTCTTAGCACCTCTCTGAATTGGAGAGGAATTAAGTGGCTGGGAGGATGGGTTGTCAGGAGGGAGACTTTATGATGCTCTGTTGTAAGTTTTGAATTTAAATGAAAAGGTGTACAAGAATTTCTCATTCCAAATAGTAAGTACTATTTAAAAAAAAATTTTTTTTCAGTAGAATATATGTATTTGTTTGCTAACTGACTCACTCACCTTAACTATAGAAATTCTAGTGGACACGATGAACTCTACTTTAGAAACTGAAAACGTCTTTTCCTCCAGTTTATTTAAATTATATTCTTTCCATTGAATTGTGGATTTCTTGGAGTATTTTAAATTGCAGGTCGTTTCATCATATGTTTCTTTTACTTCTTCTACTGCAGGACTATTTTTTTTAAGCTACAGCTGAGAGAGACTCCCAATAAAACAGTACAGCATTTGGCTTCAGTAGAACAAAATAGGCCAGGCCTTAAAGCAGTGCTGGGGGTTTGCCTGGCCCCAGGGCTCCCCACTTAACTCAAGCTGGCCTGCTCCCTCTCTAGAGCCCTGTTTCCACTGGTCCCTTTGTTGCAGCTGAAAAGGAGTTAGAACAACAGCCACGGCTCTACTGCTATTTGCCACGGTGACTAACTTGGGCTAAATGTAGAATTCACCGCATTCCCATCCAGAACCCTTGGGCTGGGGTTGGAACTTAGTCGAGGCTCTCCAAGGGGCTGCTCCTATGAGCCGGCCTTAGATGATCTTATCTGGACCGGCCTGGGGTTGTTTTCCACCTTGGGGACCTGAGTCCAGCTTGTTCTAGAGCAAGTTGATTTTTCTTTTTTAATAAATTTATTCATTTTATTTATTTCTGGCTGCGTTGGGTCTTCACTGCTGCGTGCGAGCTTTCTCTAGTTGTGGCGAGCTGGGGCTACTCTTCATTGCGGTGCGCGGGCTTCTCATTGCGGTGGCTTCTCTTGTTGCAGAGCACGGGCTCCAGGTGCGCGGGCTTCAGTAGTTGTGGCGCACGGGCTTAGTTGCTCTGCGGCATGTGGCATCTTCCCGGATCAGGGCTCGAACCCGTGTCCCCTGCAACCACTGCGCCACCAGGGAAGTCCTAGAGCAAGTTGATTTTTAAAAGGCTTAGATACTCTGAGATGGGAAAGAGAGTTCAGAGAAGAGTATTCTGAATGGATCTGGGTTCCTTGACCAACAGAAGCTTCAACAAAGTAGCCTCCTGCATCTGTCCTAGGACCGAGCACAATGTCAAAGGTACAGCAGGAAACAGGCCACCTTCGGAAGTGCAGGGAGCTCACATTTAATTTGATCCCCAGTTTTGGTCATCATCAGCCACCCTCTTAGATTCCCTCAGTTCCTGCAGCAAAATTAGTTTCGAGAGGCAATAATATTTTTCTTAAAGGCATCTTAGCCTTTTTACTGAATAATTCAACAATGTCTAGTGGAACTCATAACCATTGACTCCTAGGTTTCCTCTATTTGGAGGGAACATATACTCATTTTATAGATCAGTGTTCTCTAAAATGAAGTATTTGTATCTGGTAGACATGCAAGACAATCTTTTGGAGCAGAGTAAGAAAATATTCCAACTTAGATATATTTTTATCTAAAACAAAACAGAAATTAAGCTTCAACTAGTACTTAATAAATGCGTTGGCACTGGTCTCCTCTCTCGGCCCGCTTGTCAGAAGGTCAGGTGTTCTGGACGACAGAGGAGGAAACCTGAGGGAATCCCATAATTTGGGGACATTAATAGCATCACCGTAATGTATTTGTTTTCAGTGTAGGACACACTGCAGTTTATGTGTGGCAGGTTACATGGATTTACAGGTTTTCTAAACTAGTTTTGATAAAACTAACCCTGACAAAAATAGGCTAATGGCGTAAAACTATTTCTCAAATGGAATCAGAGAGTAAAGTTAATAAGAAATGCAAACATAAGTGAACAGCAGGAATATGGTAGGGCAGACACCTCTATAATTCATCTGTCACATAAGGTAAAAATAAGGACAAGCTAATTCATCACATGGTCCCAACTAAAAATACTAGGTGAGAGCAGAGTTATAGTTATTTTATCTCTATCTCATCTTTTTGAAATTTCTATTTTAGTAAATATTTTTAACATACATAAATGTTAATGGAGCTTCATATGTATATAATTTTATAAATAGATAAACATTTCATAAGCAAGCTTGCTGGAACATTTTTTGACTGATGGGATGTGCAATCAAAACAATTTGGAGACCACTGTTAAAGAGAGGCAAACTAAAGCAAAATAATGTTGAATTACTTCTCCGAATTCACAAAGCAAATGAGTCAGAGCCAGAAATAAATTCTGTCCTTGAGTCCCAATCATAGCAGGCTCCCACCTCTCAGGGTCTCTATGATTTTCTAAACTGCCACCTTCTTAAAATATTATTTCTAATATTCTGCATAAGTTAGATCCCCAAGGCAGTAAATACAACTGTGGAAAGAATGAAAGTTCTGGAGTCTGAGCCCTGGGATGTAGCCCAGGCCCTGCAATTTCAGTCTTCTCATCTGCCAAATGGGAGTAAGTGACCACTCAGAGTTGTTGTGAGGATTAAATGAATGAATAAGCATGAAGCTTCTGGAACATGGGAGCCTTCCCTCCCCTCCCCCCATTATATTTTAATTATAATTCATGAAATTTTACTCTAAAGTGTGAGGTTAATCCAAATACTTTCATAAGTCAGGAAACCTGTGGAAATAAATCATTCCCTTCATCCTAAACATACTCACATAGATACCACCTGCTCTACCTGAGGCACCTGCCCTGAAATCCTCCCAACACCCAACACTGAGTTCCTCGAGGATGCTTCACGCTGCCGAAGAGCATGTCCAGTTTCCATAACTCTCTCGGCAACACTAATGGACCATGTCACTGGGAGACAGAATGCTGGAACCATATCCCTGAGGGAGTCATGTCAGAATCTTAGGGGTGGTGGCTTGACAAAGTAGATCAATATGAAAGTATAATTTTACATTTATAAATTCAAAATGCTTGCATAATACATACCACAAAGAGTAAAACTCACCAAGCCATCATGGCTGGTGGGGATACCCAAAAGAATCGGTGATTATAATGGGGGAAAGGTAGAGTGAGGGCAGCCCCCATAAATGGACATGAAGGGGAACAGGAGTGGGAGTGAGGTTTTAGGTCCATTAAAGGGGAACAAGTTCTTAAAATGATGAGCAAACGGATAGGCAAAAGATCTGAGTGAACACTTCACCAAAAAGACATTCAGGTGGCAAATAAGCATATTTGTTGAAAGATGCTCAACATCATTAGTCATTAGAGACAGTCAAATTAAAATCACAATGAGGATTAGTACACACTTTTAGAATGCCTTTAAAAAGAAAAAGAAAAAAACTGAAAACAAGTGCTGATAAGGATGAACTCTCATACTTTATTGGTAGAAATTCACAATGGTGCAGCCACTTGGGAAAACAGTTTGCCAGTTCCTTATAAAGTTAGATACATACTTACCATACAACCCAGCAACCCCACTCCTAGATATTTACTCAAGTGCTTGAAAACTTAATGCTTCCACAAAACCTATACATGGATGTTAACATAGCAGGTTTACACATAATCTCCCTAAACTGGAAAGAAATCAGATGTTCTTTAACAGGAGAATAGAGAAATGAACTGTGATATATTCATATGTGGACTACTACTCAGTAATAAAAAGGAACAAACTATTGATCCACACAAGAACATGGATGAATCTTAAATACCTTTTGCTTAGTAAAAGAAGCCAGAACCAAAGGCTACATATTGTATGATTCCATTTATATGACTTCTTAAGAAGGCAAAATTATAAGGGTGGTTGCTAGGGGCTGGGGATAGGAGAGAGGCTGACTTCAAAAGGTCAGCACAGGGGAATTTGGGGGATGATGGAACTGTCCTGTATGTTACTACGGCGGTGAATACATGACGGCCTTTGTCAAAATCCATAGAACTGTATAGTCCAAAGAATGAATTTTCACTGTATGCAAGTTTAAAAAAACAATCAACCAGGTTATCAGAGGACTAAGATGGAATGCAGACTGTGACAAAAGAATCTAACGGTATTACACACACCATGCTTAAGGGGGTGGGGGAGAAAGGAGGCAATCTAAGTAATTTTGGAAAACAGTGCTTTGAGTTGGTATTGTAAGGCAAAGACAAAAAGCAAAATTATACTATACTACAGAGAGTAAATTTATCTCTCACAGCATAGAGTTTAGCAGTTTTGAAGCTATTTTACCTCTCTACCAGGGTTGAACAAAGAAGTAAATATATTATAGATAATGAGAGACAGGTTTCTCACTGTTGAAGAAGAAGTTATAAATAAGCGAAGGAAGACAGAACAAACCCAGTGGTGCTAGATTAAATCGGAGATGTCAGTATGAACTCATGTGTGTTTGTGTGTTTTTAATATATATTTAGACAGATCAGAGCTTCTCAACTTTGGCATTATTGACATTTTGGGTTGCATGACTCTTTGCTTTGGGGGCCTGTACCGTGCATTGCAGGATGATTAGCAACATTCCTAGCCTTTACCCAGTAGATCCCTGTAGCACTCTCCCCTCGAGTTTCGATACCCCAACATGTCCCCAGCCGTTTCCAAATATCCCTTGAAGCGGGGAGCAAAATTGCCCCAGGTTGAGAACCATTGAGTTAGATCTATATAGAAGTAAATAGAGATGTGTGTGTATGCGTGGGTTAGTATACATTATTTCCTAGCTCTGTTCACTGAGGGCCCAGAAACAATGACACCACAGTAGCAATGAGCACGCCTCACATCCAGATCCTGATTTCTAAATACCAGCCTCCAATACAAGGAATGAGGGTCCTTAGAGAATCAGTTGAGTCCAGGCATGGGGCAGGGAAGATACAAAATGAGCCTGAAGCATCTTGTGGTGCTGTAAAATAAGGAAGTGCTCAAAAACCAGGGTGGGAGGCTTGCTGAAACCTGAAAGAGCTTCCAATAGCCAAAACTGGAACAATCTGAACAACAAAATAAATGACAATAATATGGGATTATAATGCAAAGAACAAAATAAATATCCATGAGTTTATAATGTTGTGAATTAATAAATGAAAGAGAAAGGACAGCTCTTCCTTCCAGAAGAATTCAAATTCATAAATGCAGAAGGACTGAAAGAAACTGTAGAATCATTTGAACAGCACAGAAATAACTGCAACAGGCAAGAACCACTTATGGATGCTAAAATTAGTGAGGGAAAGTTTAAGGAGAAACAGATAGCAGAGAAACCTGGCAGACAAATGATAAAGGGTAACATCATTGGGAATTAAGACATACCAATATTATCTACTCCCTGATATGATGCAGTGAGAAGGGCACCTCTCATGGTGTGCTCTTCCCCAAAATTCATAACCTCAAGCTACCTAGGAGACAACATCAGGCAAACCCAAATTGAAGGACATTTTACAACATAATTGACTAGTATTCTTCAAAAGTGTCAAGATCACAAATGATAAGGAAAGACCAAGAAATTGTAACAGATTGGAAGACACTAAGGAGCCGTGACAACTCAATGCGATGTGGCATCCTGGACCAGAAAAAGGACGAAAATGGAAAAACTGGGGAAATCTGACTAAAGTCTATAGCTTAATCAGTTAATAGTACTGTATCAACATTAACTTCTTAAAATTGCTACTTGAATCATGGTTATGTAAGGTGTTATACTAAAGGAAGGTGATTGAGGTTTATATGGGAACTCGCTGGATTGACTTTTTGCAACTTTTTTGTAAGTCTAAAATTGTACAAAAAGAAAAAGCTTTGTAAAAGATGAGAATCATGGAAGTATTCCTCTGCATGATACCCTCACTCCAATCACAACACATAAGTTACATTCCAAATGTTCTTCAGTAGCCCTAAAGATTACTAAGTTTTCTAGAAACTGCTACCAAAGGTACATGGAGGTAACCAAGGGACTCTGGGAACCCCTGTCCACCATATAGTCTTTGGTGTCAATTACTTCTAAGGAATGGAATGTTCCATCTTATTTTTGATAGATCTATAAAACATACCATGGTTTTCCCTATAAACTGAGAGTTTGATATAATCTAGAAAAGAGGATGTGTCTCCAAAGGAGTGGTTAGAATCATTTTGAATGAAAATGAAAAGAGATGTACAACTTGACTCTTTTTCTTGGTAAACCACTTCTCTTCCTCTTGCAAGTATTTTTCACCAGGTTTTCGGGTGGTCCATCGGAAATGTACAACATTGCAAGAGGGCTAGTGGGAAAGGGGACCTGGAACCAGCAGGGGAGGTTGGCAGAGGACCAGACTCTACGACAGAGACAGAGGCGTGGAAGACTGTGGAGAAGAATGGACCCCTTCTCACTTCTGCTGAGCACCCACCTCGCCAGACACTGCACAGAGAGCCCTGTGCCCATTTCACCCTCATTCCTCACAATGCCCCCAAGAGGTACTGTTAGTATTGTCCCAGTTTGGTGGATAAGAAACTGAAACTGAGGACAGCTAAGTGACTTGCCCAACGCCGCACAGCTACGGGCAGCAGAGCCAGGTCTTGAAACCAGTGTCAGGCCACAACCAACACCATCGCCACTTTTCCTCAAGTCCTGCAAGTGGTCGTGGAGGTTAAACATTCTAAGGCCAGAAACTAGAAAGTCATTCCAGAAGCTGGGTGTCTGGCCATCGTGGTCAGAAGTAAGGCAAGGGTCTGGAAGTCAGACCAGATGGAAAGGGTCAAGGCTGGCAGAGGTCCTGGAGCTCAGCGGTCAAGAGAATGACTCCAGTGGCAGGGTGCAGGAATTAATCTTCTCTTCAGGCAGGGAATGTTTGCTCCAGGGACTTTTTTTCCTTTCTCTCTTTTTTTTTTTGTCTGCGCCCTGCGGCTTGCGGGATCTTAGTTCCCCGACTAGGGATTGAACCCGGCCCCTCTGCAGTGAAAGTGTGGAGTCCTAACCACTGTACCGCCAGGGGAGTCCCTAGGGGGTCTTTTTTTTCCTTCTGGGAGCACAGGATTGGGTCCACGCTGACACGACTGGAGCCTAGGCTCTGAGACTTGCTGACTGTGTGACATGGGGCGACTTCCTTACCTCTCTGAGCCTCAGATTCCCCATCTGTAACACAGTGATCGTAACTGTGAACCAGATCATGTCATTCCTCTACCCCAAACACTCCAGTGATGTCTGATCACACCCGGAACAAAATCCCCAAACCTATAAGGCCCCATATGATTGGCCCCTGGGTCCTACCCACCCTCTCTTCTTTTTGCTCATGTTTTTCCAGCACGCCAGCTTCCTTGCTTTTCCTCCCACCCTCACTCAGTCCCACCTTGGTAGACAGTTTGTTATTCAGGTGGTCTTGCAATAGGTATTACCTCTGCCTGGAATGCAGGTTTCATTCCTTCATTCATCCAGGCTCAGTTCAGAGGATCCTCCCCTGCCCACCCTCTCCTCTCCCCCATCATCCTTCTCTATCCCCATCATCGTCCTCTATCCCCTTCATCCCTCCCTCTGCTTTATACTCATCCCTTCATTTGGTACAGCAGCTACTTAACTAGTCCAGAATTGAAATGTAATCATTTATATCAGGACTGAGATACAGAAGTGAATTTATATAACTGAATTCAAAGCAGGGGGTGGGGAAGAGAATTCAGAAAGTTACCTAACGCTAATTGAATGTTCTTTATAAAAGTAAAGAATTGGAAACAACCTAAATGTTCACCAACTGGGTACTCATTAAGTAAATTGGAGTATATCCATACCTTGTAACTCATCGTACCATCATGGGAAAATATGCAAAATATGTAGTTTAGTGAAAAGGGCAAGTTTCAAAGCAAAACATCTGGTACAATACAATTGATGTTGGGAAAACTTTCTGTGTAAGTGCATATAAATGTAAACTAAAAATTTAAATTGTGTACACACACACACATTTATACAGTGTTTTTTTTTTTTTCCTGGAAGAATATGTATATTAAATGGTTAAAAGCAGTTACCTCTAAGGAAAGGAATTGGAGGGAACGATGAAGGACAGGGGGTTGGGGAAGTGAGGGATAATGTTCTGTTCTTATTCTTTATATTTCTGTGTTATTTGAATTTGTTATAATAAATGCATGTTATGTTTGCAGTTAAAAACAGCAACAGCAGCAAATCATTATAAGAGGAAATTCCCGAGGCAGAGTGTGTTAGAATTGCAGTAAACACACAGAGGACTTAGAAACCTGGAGAGAGGAGGGGTCAGTGGGCCACACGGAGAGCTGAAGCCACTGTCCTCTGTTAGGATCTGTCCTGGCTGCCCGGGAAATGTGAGCTTGTCACCGGTGACCCCACAGTAACATAATCCTAGGAAGGAACCTGAGCCTTCCCCTGCCTGGTCACCTTTGTTCCTAAATCGGGGACGAATGGTTTTCTTTCCTGGTGGAAACCATTTCAGGAGAGGGTTCAAGGGTCCATGTTGGGAGTGCAGGCTGGAATTCACCCACCTTTCCTCCCCACGTGTAATCCCGGCCACTCTGGCCGTATTTAAGTGTGTTCAATTCACATTGGAGCCTCCGAAAGGGACATCTCAACAAGACTTTTTAAAAGAAGCATTCATATACAATTTTGAAGGATATCCTTAAGTTACTCTTCGGTGTTCTGTTTTTTAGGTAAAGTTGTCTCAATTCATCTTTCTTCCTAGTACATATTTATTGACTCTCAAATTGTTTCTGCTCAAAGAAAAATTTTGTTGGTTGTTTTTGTGCAAAGTTGGTGCAGGAGACAGAGCCCTGGAGGCTGAATGTGCCCGGAGCCATCTGGACAATCTTGAACAGAATTGTTTTCTTCTCTGGCCTTCAGCGTCCTTGTCTGTTACATGAAAGAGTTGTACTAGGTGATCTCCAGACTCTCTGTAAGCGCTGACATTTATATCCCAGCCCATGGACATCTGAGTGAACATATACCCGCTGCCCAGAGCTGTGGGGGGCACTGTAAACCCACAGGTTTATAGCATAAATGAATTTTAAACCCTTTCTCTTTTGATTGCTCCCTTGTCCTTCCCAAGCAAAAAACGAACGCCTCCTATATTAGTGCATAAATGACGTCACCAGCTGAGAGAAAGGTCAGTCTGATCAGAGAAAAAACTGGCTTCCTGATGGAACTTGCAGGCCAGCTTGAAGACTCTCTTGGAGCCCACAGTCCTCTGACAGCCTTGAATTGCCTCCTCCTCCTGGAAGGTCTCCTGGATTGACTGAGAGTTTCCTGAGGTGCAGTAGGTGAGAAAAAGAACACTTGTCACCCTCTGAGACTGGCTATACCCCTCCATAGGATGTTCTCCAAGAAAGGCAGTTTTAACCCATCCCCAAATAGAACCCTTTATTTTTAAATTAGAGTTAGGAGCTGAACAAACACTACTGAAGAGATGCAAATGAAGGTTTTCTGGGTCTGTTTCAGCAAGTAGATGTTACTCATTTAAAGGCAGTACATTGCATTAAAAAAAAAAAAGCTTGAACAATGCTTGAAAGTCATTTCGTTATCTTTAAGTAGGTTAAACTAATTTGTCTATACTTTTGTCTATCCTTTAATTGGTTTAATAAGTTCTCTCTTTAATAAACAAAGATTAACTTCAGCCAACTTTAATTTTTTTAAATTGAAGTATAGTTGATTTACAAAGTTGTGTTACTTTCAGGTGTACAGCAAAGTGATTCAGTTATATATATATATATATATATATATATATATATATATATATATATATATTCTTTTTCAGATTCTTTTCCATTATAGGTTATTACAAGATATTGAATATAGTTCCCTGTGCTATAGAGTAGGACTTTGTTGTTTATCTATTTGTTATATAGTAATGTGTATCTGTTAATCCCTAATTTATCTCTCCCCCCCTTTCCCCTTTGGGAACCATAAGTTTGTTTTCTATGTCTGTGAGCCTATTTCTGTTCTGTAAAGAAATTCTTTTGTATCATTTTTTGAGATTCCACATATAAGTGATACCATATATTTGTCTTTGTCTGACTTACTTCACTTAGTATGATAATCTCTAGGTCCATCCATGTTGCTACAAATGGCATTATTTCATTCTTTTTTATGGCTGAGTAATATTCCCTTGTACATATGTACCATGTCTTCTTTATCCATTCATCTGTTGATGGACACTTAGGTTGCTTCCGTGTCTTGCCTCTTGTAAATAGTTCCACCAACTTTCATTATCACAAACACTTAAATTCAGTCATTCAAATAAATTTGTTAGAACAATTATTAACTTTCACATTTGACTCTTCCAGAGGTTCCTACCTCCTGATTTGTGGCGTCAGTCTTTGTCAGCTCATAGTTTACTGTAATCTCTCTGATTTCAAATTCTTTTCTTTTTCTGCTGATCCTTGTTCCCACTAGATTCTCTAGTTTTAACGCTTCCTAACATCTCACGGCCAAGTAGCACCAAACTGGTATTTCTGAAATGCTTTTTTCCCCCTAAATTTGTGTGCTCCCAGCAAATCAACACACATGAAGAAGGATTTAGTGTAGTTTGGTCTCTTTTGAATGCCTCTTCGGGTCATGGTCAAAGTGAGAAAGAAGCGAGCAACAAGGTAGCACAGTCTAGGGTGGGAAACAAGCTTGACCCACGGTCACTAAACCAGGCCTGTGCTTTTAAGGACCTGGGTTCACCTTTCTAAGATTCAGTTTCCCATCGGCAAAAAGATGCTATTGAAGCCGACTGGCCACTGTGTTTTCCGTTCTGACTTTCCACTGTGTTGTGAGAAACACCATTTGGAAGTAGCTGGTATGATTTATAAACCATTTTAGGTCAATCAAAAAGGGATAATCCCACTACTGGGAATATACCCTGAGAAAACCATAGGTCAAAAAGAGTCATGTACCAAAATGTTCATTGCAGCTCTATTTACAATAGCCAGGACACGGAAGCAACCTAAATGTCCATCGACAGATGAATGGATAAAGAAGATGTGGCACATATATACAATGGAATATTACTCAGCCATAAAAAGAAATGAAATGGAGGTATTTGTAATGAGGTGGATGGAGTTAGAGTCTGTCATACAGAGTGAAGTAAGTCAGAAAGAGAAAAACAAATACAGTATGCTAACACATATATACGGAATCTAAGGAAAAAAAAAAAAAGGCCATGAAGAACCTAGTGGCAAGACGGGAATAAAGACACAGACCTACTAGAGAATGGACTTGAGGATATGGGGAGGGGGTGGGGTGAGATGTGACAGGGTAAGAGAGTGTCATGGACATATATACACTACCAAATGTAAAACAGATAGCTAGTGGGAAGCAGCTGCATAGCACAGGGAGATCAGCTCGGTGCTTTGTGACCACCTAGAGGGGTGGGATGGGGAGGGTGGGAGGGAGGGAGATGCAAGAGGGAAGAGAAATGGGAACATATTGTATATGTATAACTGATTCACTTTGTTATAAAGCAGAAGCTAACACACCATTGTAAGACAATTATACTTCAATAAAGATGTTTAAAAAAAAAAAAAAAAAAAGGGATAATGTAAATCTTGAGAAGTACAACTACCAGGGTGCCCATGAGACTCATGCAATCACTCCTGTTCTTGGAGAGATTAGGAAATTGTGGTTGAAAACAAAAAAGCCCTAAGTTGCAGTCCTGTACTCATTGTTTACCAAAAAAAAAAAAAAAAAAAAAGCGGTCAATATTTTCATCAAAAAAAGAGTATAAATAGCATGTTTTGAAGTGAAAGAAAAGTAAACAAGAATGAAAAATGTTTATTAACATTAAAAAGTTTCAGTCTCGGCTGAATGTCAATATTATGACATAGTATGAGTGTGTTTCAGGTTTGGTAATTGCAATCATTGTTGCTTTTGTTGTGGTCATCCATGTACAATGCTTGGTGTCAGTCTATTTATCTCTTGTAAAAATAAAATACAGTGTGTGTGTGTGAAAAAAAAAAAAAAGTTTCAGTCTCGGGGCTTCCCTGGTGGCGCAGTGGTTGAGAGTCTGCCTGCCAATGCAGGGGACACGGGTTCGAGCCCTGGTCTGGGAAGATCCCACATGCCGCGGAGCAGCTGGGCCCGTGAGCCACAACTACTGAGCCTGCGCGTCTGGAGTCTGTGCTCCGCAACAAGAGAGGCCGCGACAGTTATAGGCCCACGCACCGCGATGAAGAGTGGCCCCCGCTCGCCGCAACTAGAGAAAGCCCTCGCACAGAAACGAAGACCCAACACAGCCATAAATAAATAAATAAATCAGTCTCGTGATTGTTCCAGAACACAAAAGCCTTGTCTGTTTTTGTTACTAAGTGGCCTGTGATTTAAAGCTGCTGATGGTACCAGCAGCTCACGATGCCCTCGTCCCCGCTTCTTCCCCGTGCAGCCCTCGCAGACACTCATTTGTATGTATGACTTCAGCCTGTCTGCAGCGTCTGGCCAAAGGGGCAGATACTAATGGCATATGTTAATTACTATCCAACAACTTCCTTTCATCAGAGTGTTTATTAACATTCTCACTTCTGCCCATTGAACCAGCTGGCACGAGGCTACGCTGGCAGCCCTAAGTTCACGGGCCGGTTTCACTCGGGGCTTATAAAATAGAAGAGATTTTTCCTTTTGGATCACGAAACCTTTCCTGTTCCTATCTCAGCCGAGAGCTTTACGAGATGACACCAAAATAGCAACTTGGGAAAAAATGTCTTGCTGTTGGGGCCCATCTTCAGAGTGGTTCTAGATAGATTTGCTGCTATAATCTGATAGGTATCCATCCATCTGCTTAGACATCTCTTTCTTAATCATTAGTGGGCACCAAATCACCCTCATTCTAACTGTATACACTCAGGATCTATGAAATAATTTGTGTATTGGTGAGATTATGAATTATTTTAGGAGGAATACGCAACTTCTCTGAATACATCTCTAGACTAGATTTCTCAATAGCACAAGCAGACACAGCTCATTAAAATTTAGCGGTATGGGGAGTGGGGAGTGGAGTAAAGTAAGGTAGCTGGGGAAAAGCTCTGAAAAGCCAAAACTTCGGATAGCGTGATAAGCAATGAACGGACATATTTTATATTTAACAATAACAGCACAATTAACCATAAAGAACTCTAGATCTTTCTATTTCATTGGTTGCCCATGTCCTTTTAAGGTGCCCTGAGGTGGGAAACGGACAAGTCACCAGAAGAATGACAAAGCAGGAATGACACGGTAAACAAGTGTTTTCCAGCGTTCTCACCCAGTGACAACCCCCAGCAATCACTTGTTGCAGAATATCAAATGCAGGAAAAGAGATAGAGCAAAATGCTCAAGAGACAGTTCTTAGTTGCTTTGTTGGGAAATCACAGTAGATCCCGCTTTCAAGGGGATCAGTTTTGTTCACATCTGATCAGGCCACATGTATTAGATGAATGGGTTTTTTGCTTTCGTATTAGAACATAGCTTCCAAATACCACGTAAAGAACAGAGATTTTGCCAGGGACTTTCACAGCTGCAAAAGACATGGGCTTCACTAACTTCTTTTTAAATTAAAGTGAGAGCAGGCCTGTGCTTTGTACTATGAATCCCTTGAAAAGGCCACATTCCTTTGTCTTCTCCCGTCTCATGTCCCAGCCGCCAGACCCAACCAGCTCCTGGGATTATGTGCCCTAAGGCTAAGACCATGCTTAGTCACACTCTCTGCATTGGTCCATCGTCAAGGAGTTCTGGGAAGGAAAGTCTTTGGCATTTGCTGGGGGGGTGTGGGTGGGTGGGAGGGAGGAGATAATGGAGTACCAGCAGCCATGAGAAGGATGCTTTAGTGAGAGGCATTCATTTCATCAGCAAGTATTTGTTATCTACAAACAAAGCTGATATTTAGCTGTTCTGCACCAGTATGGCTGTATCTACCAGTTTTCAAAATATCAGAATACTTCCATACTGACTGGTAAAATGTCACTACCCTGAGCCTTCCCCCTCTGCCCCAGACATGCCAAGCCCCCTGTACCTCTTGAATTCCCTAAGACCAAGCACCCCCAGAATTCCGTACGACCAAGGACCTATGAGATACACACCTGGCCTCACGGGGGGCTCCAGGACTCTGCTCCAGCACCAAGACTCATATTATGTGGAAAGGGCCATGCCACTGACATGGGTGTAAATAGACTATCACCCTTGCCTATAATGTCCCAGCACTGAGCTGGGCATCCGTGGTACACAGAAGAATAAAACATTGACCCCTGTCTTCCAGGATCACCTGGAGGAGAATTATCATGAAAAAGGCTCTGTGCTAAGGCCTAGGAATTTTGAGATGGTGTCGCTTTGGTGAAATTGATTTGCAGACATATCAACAAGCGAGAGTGATCACGTTCTCAGGGACAGATTCACATCAGTCAAGCTCTTGAGAGACTGCTATATAAACCCAAATCACAACTGATTAATTTGCAATGAGAACTAAGAACTTCTAAGCAGAGTGGACATTTGTGTCACCTTGACTAACACATTCTCTCCCAGTAGGAATCTAAATAGGAAGACAAATGGTAATGAGAACACAGCTTGAGTACACAGCCTGAGCAGAGATAGTAGAGGGATCATTTTCATGTCAAAGGGTGTCAGATTTTCTTAAGCTCATGCTTTCACTCCCTCTTTGGAGATGGACCTGCCAAACAGAAGGGACTGGATGTCCCTGTCAGCTCACCCATGCCCTCTCCGCTTGGCGAGTCCTTCCCTCCGACTCCCACTTTCTCTCTCCATGCAGACAGCCCCCTTTTGTTGACACATTCTATCTTTAGATTTGTTAATACCACCGAGAAAGCTCCGGCCAAACTCTGCTGGTTTCCTGTCCCTGGCTTGGAAGACATTCTGCCTTTCGGGTGTCCCGCACTGATCCTTGGTGTTTGGGTTGGATTGTTATCATTTAGTTCATTGGTTCTCAGATTTGGCTAAATTTTGGAAGCATCTGGGAAATCTGAAAAAATGCTGATGCCTGGTTCCCACTCCCAGAAATTCTGATTTCATGGATACGGGGTGCAATCTGGGCACTGGGCTTTGTTAAACCTCCCCAAGACATGCAGCCAGAGTCTGGGGCTCCTAAAGAGTTGACATTCAAAGAAAAGAGCTTTGAATTTGAACCAACTTTGAGAATCGCTGATTTAACTCAGAGCTGGACATTGCCTTGACCTGAACCAGCTTTTAATGTACACCAGTGCTCTGCTTACAGCCCGAGGTGATGATTTATTCGGTCTGGAGTGTGAGTGAAGCATGGGCATTTTCACAAACCTCCCCCCAGATGATTGCACTGTGTAGCCAGAATTGAGATTCAATGGTCTCAGCATTCATTTTACTGAGTTTTTGGTATCAGTTTCTCCTTGGACATGGCATTGTACACGGGGAACATAGAAGAAAAATTGAGGAAAACTCTGTAGGGGTGAGTTTTCCCAGAGGAAGAGCGGGGTGGGGGGCGCTGTTCATGTGAGTAAGCTCTGTGGCATCATCAGGAAGAACACATGAGCAGGATGGATTGGGCTATACAATCTTTTGGCCATTTTCTGCCATAACTTAGAGTAATTTTAATAGAAGCCAATGAAGTCAGTGGGTGTGTTTGAGGAAAGGTTGGTCTGCTGCATACTTTTGCATGAGGAATCTGACTTTTTGTCTTCTTTGGGTGTTTTTTTGACCTGCCTGCTCCTCTGTGCCCCTCCACCTGAGCCCCCTGCTTTCTGAAGGCCGCCATCTTGAAGGAGGCTGAGCTACATTTTGGTCCATATTCTCCTTAGCAGCAGCTATGCTTAGCAGAGAAGCAAGAGACTGGAGAATCCCAGCCTGCCACCTTCCTAAATAAGCTAAGGATTTTCAGTTTTCCTCATGATTCCCTAACTTCCTGTTGTCATTTCTAACCTTTCTGACGTGCATGAAATTCATTGGCGCTTTCTGGGTGTTTGCAGTCTTGTCTGATTGCAGGGCATCTAGGAAAGCCATCAACTCCACTTATAAGCAACTTTAAAAAAAATGCGTTCCTAGGAGAGGAAAAGGCAGTGCGAAGGGCAAAGGTCCACTCCAGCGCCTCTGCCCTTCCTTCTCCTGGGACTGCTAGTCATAGGATTTGGAGCTAAATGATTCTGAATTGGGAGAAGGGGGACAGAGCAGGGCCGCCGTGTCAGGTTGGGCAGGTGACACACAGCACAATTCTAAGCGAGCCACTGACACTCATTCTTTGGTCATGGTGACCTCAGCCACCTTCCCCCATTGCCCCATTCAGCAGCCCTGGCAGAAGCACTGTTCTTTGAATTTCAGCTCTTCGGCGGCCCCAGATTCCAGTTGCATTTGTGCTTCTGAGACATGCAACACCAGAGAAATCCCTGGTTTTCTCTGGCCGTCATTTTGTTCATTTAGAAATCGACAGGTGTTTTCCAGGTCTCAGAGTGATTCCAAATGTCACTTTCTCTAGGTGTGTGGGAGCCCAGCTATTTGTATGCTTGAAACAATTTGTATATAATCTCGCTGATAGAATATTTGAAGACTTTAGTAGTCAGATATGAGGCTGAATTTTTCCGTCTGGCCCTCTGTTTTACCCATTTCAGATTTGATGATCCCTTGGAGCCATTTCCCAGCTTAGTCAAATGAAGATCCAGTATCTCTCAGAAGGCAACTATGGAAGAAACCCCCATTATAAGGCATCTCTTTATATCATTCAAAGAACAGCCATGCTCAGCTCTTTATGATCATCTAAATATCCACAATTACAGACGAAAGGATAAAGAAGTTGTGGTACATATATACAATGGAATATTACTCAGCCATAAAAAGGAACGAAATTGGGTCATTTGTAGAGATGTGGATGCATCTAGAGACTGTCATACAGAGTGAAGTAAGTCAGAAAGAGAAAAACAAATATTGTATATTAACGCATATATGTGGAACCTAGAAAATGGTACGGATGAACCGGTTTGCAGGGCAGAAATTGAGACACAGAAGTAGAGAAAAAACGTATGGACACCAAGGGGGGAAAGTGGCGGGGGGTGGTGGTGGTGGTGTGATGAATTGGGAGATTGGGATTGACATGTATACACCGATGTGTATAAAATGGATGACTAATAAGAACCTGCTGTATAAAAAAATAGATTAAATTAAATTAAAAAAAAAACCAAAACAGAAACAGACTCATAGATAGATATAGAAAACAAACAGGTGGTTTCCAGAGGGGAGAGGGCTGGGGGACTCAGTGAAATAGGTGAAGGAGATTAAAGGGTACAACCTTCAGTTATAAAATGAATAAGTCAGAGTGATGTAATGTACAGCATAGGGAATATAGTCAATAATATCGTAGTATCTTTGTATGGTGACATGTTGTAACTAGACTTATACTAATGATCATTTAGTAATGCATAAAAATATTGCATCATTTTGTTGTACACCTGAAACAAACATAATTTTGGAATTCATTTATACTTTAATAAAAAATATAATAAAATTTCTAGTCCATAAGAACATAATAAAAAGCCAAAAAGGAAAATAATTTAAAGAAAATAAAAATAAATATCCACAATTAAATACGGTCATTTAACATAGAGAGCAGACTTGTGGTTGCCAAGGGGGAGAGGGGGTAGGGGAGGGATGGAGTGGGAGTTTGGGATTAGCAGATGCAAACTATTATGTATAGAATGGATAAACAACAGGGTCCTACTGTATAGCACAGGGAACTATATTTAATATCCTGTGGGAGACCGTAATGGAAAAGAATATGAAAAAGAATGTATACATATATATATATATAATTGAATCACTTTGTTGTACAGCAGAAATTAGCACAACATTGTAAATCAACTTTACTTGAATAAAATAATTTTTTTCAAAAATATGGTCTTTTAAAATACCCCTCTCTCTCACCAGAACTGATAAGCTGTAAATGAGGATTGTCTTTGTCTTCAGAAACCAGCAGTCTCTGTACACATAGGTTTGTTCTCCTGCATTTGGGGGGTGGGAGTCGGGGAAGCAGCTACGTATCATCACCTGGCAGATCTCATCTTTAACTGGTTCCAGGGAGATGATTCCCCAAAATCCCAGATGCTGCAATGAATGGTGAGCCCAGATGAAAAAGAATCAGATCTTTATTATATTGACAGATACCCAGTGCAGGACATGTGTGTGTGGGCCTGTGAGAGAGAGTTCGACTTCCTCATTTGATGACATTTATTTGCTCATTATTGAAATTGACAAAAACGTCCAGGAGGCAACCGTGCTGGGAGCATTTTGGTTTTGCCTTTCTTCAACGTGTCCTCTTTTCTTCAAAAAAAAAAAAATCTCTTGTAATTGCTCCATGTTACCCTGGAAGGCCCATAAAGAGTTTCATTGAGAACCGTAGAAAATTTTTTTCACGTTTAAAAAAATTGAATGAAAGATTCTTTAAACTCTGTAGTGCTTTACAATTTTCAAAAGTTTCACACACATGATTTCATATAATCGCATAATAACCCCCTTTCCCCCACCCCCCATATTGCCCCTCCCCTCTTCCCTCTCCCCACTGGTAACCACTAGTTTGTTCTCTGTATCTGTGAGTCTGCTTCTTTTTTTGTTTTATTTACTAGTTTGTTGTATTTTTGAGAGTCCACATGTAAGTGATTATCATACAGAATTTGTTTTTGTCTGTCTGACTTATTTCACTTACATAATGTAGAATTTTAGAGCTAGCAGACGCCATGCAGGGCATCCTTCTGGCACTGGCATCGACTTCAAACTTCTGCAGGTGAGGAAGAAGAGGCATAAAGTGACACAGCAGGTAGCACCCAGGTCCCCTGACTGTGTTACCCCTGAGAGCCCCAACTCCCCGCCCTGGGAATGCAAACATAATCTTAGTCCCCCCAGCCTCACCTACCTAAAGCGGGACTACATTCATAGTAATAAACCAAATTTCACGAGTTCGTGCCCATGCCAGCTAAGCCCAGATGTCCTTAGTCCTCTGCAGCACATTATCCCTAGTGTTTCTGGAAGTTTCCATGTACTCATGGACAAACTTACTCAGCTCTGTCTGCCCGGCCTCTCTTTCCCACCAGGCCACAGCACTGGGAAGCAGAGGTGCTCTCAAGATGCTAACGTTGTCCTGGCTCTGCCCACCTTCTCCTCTTAGAAAGGGCCTCCCTCACTGTATGGTGAGGCCTTAGGGAAGCTGCTTCTTCAAGGTTCGTATCTGCTCTGTGAAGGACTCACAACTGAGTCTTGTGTTGTCCAGGAAACACAAGCCAGTGACCAACACTCAGCTATACTCAGAGCTTTAATGACGAGGACAGACTTCAGGGTCAGGCGGCCCCTGAGAGGCCTCCACTCCCCTTTAAATGAGTTCTTTTTCAGAAGGCTCCTCTGTTCTTCGCACAAATCCGTGTCTCCTACACAGGCAGTGTATGATTTATGCTCATAGTTGAATCCAAGCTTAGATGCAAGGCATGTCCCTATTATACTAGTAAATTTCTTCTTCTAAGAACAGAGTGATAATTGCGTCTTAAAGGATCCACTTGGCTTGAAGGGAGGGGGTGTGAGCCGACCTCTGTGATGAACGTGATCTGAAATAAGAACCTTGTTCTCTGACCCTCGATTTTTCCATCCACGGTAGCTTTCCCCCATCTGCTCTGCTGGTAGACAGGGGTGGATCCAAACTTTGTGGGTCCTAAAGCTAGTATAATTTTTGTCATCACCTTTAATAAAAGGAATACAAAATGCAAACACCAAATTAAGCGTACAAGAATGAACAGCTGTTTTGAATGAGAAAAGAAATCACAGCAAATTTTAAAGTTGAAAAATCTGACCGATAACAAAACACTACAAAACCCAGAAAAATATCATAACTTTTTTATTGCTTAACTGCCTGGTATACCTCTCTAATGCCTTTTTCACTACTTTTTTTTTTTTTTGGTTGCATACTTATTAATTGCTTCTTTATATGACCATGGTTTTAGAGTATCATTTTTCAATCTTCCCTTTAGCATGACTGATGGAAAATTGTTTTTGACTGATAGTTAGAAAAGTTGATTTTGGCTTCACAACATGTTATTGATTATGTCAGGTAAACTTGTAGAATTGGGAGACCCTCTCAAATTTCTTTCATACATGAGCTGTAAGATTTCAGGACAGTTCAAGTTTGCGCAGTAACTAATTTTCAACACCCTTTGGTTTGGTGACACTCATTAATTGGGGGTCATCGGAGTGTTCCATGCAAGTGAAGGGTCCTGAAGCTTAAGCCTCCTTTCCCTCCTCCCCTGGCTCCTCTGGAAAATGAGTAGAAAAATGCCCACAAACTCCCTCTCTCCTGCCCGCCCCCTCCCACCACTATGCCCATAGATGGTGCAACTGTTGCTCGGATAAAACTAGAGCCTAGAATGTTGGGGGTATGGCAGCTGTGCAGAGACTTTAAAAACTGGAATCAGGGTCCCAGCTGACTTTTCTGTGATGCTTCCAGCATTTCCAGTTAGTAAGTGGATATGTTTATGTTAGATCAAGTCACTAAGCAAATGTTAGGAATGAATTAAGGTTCCTGTGGTGTCATGCTCACCACATCTCTCTCCTTGAAGGGGTGGTTTTCAAACCGTGCTGCACAGACCCCCTCAATTTCCACAGAGTTCCCTGGGGGCTGCCTGGGGTCGGGGGGCAGGGTGGTGGAGTGCCCAGGGAGGGTGGCGAGATTCCATGGGCAGGGTTCTGTCCCTCCTACCACAACCAGATCCAATCAGATTCAACTCTTTTATGTACTGAGGCTCTGAAAGATTTCCATTCAATGAAAGCGTTTTGCTTAAAAGTTTGAAAATTTTTTCCAATCAGTTTACTTTCATCAGGAACAAGTATTATGCATCCCAGATTTGTCCTCTTTGCCATTCAGAAATATTATCAATTTATTTGCCAATGATTATCAGTCAAAACCCTTGCATAAATGCAGTTAAATAATTTTTCCTCTTCTGTGCTTCACTATTACATGTTCGTATAATATGTATGTCAGTTCCTTTCAGGATTGTGTTACTGCCGCTTTACCTTGGTTTCAGTTTTCTGATCAAAATGCAGTTGTTTGAATAAAAAAAAAATTTGTTTCAGTTATTTAACACAGATACTCTGGGAACATCTGAAATTTCTTGATACAGCAGGGACACATCCACTGGCTGGCATTTAATAAGTGTTGTGTATTTTTTTTTTTTTTTCACTTTCCTTTTTAGCTCTCGGAGTTATTCCTGTATTCACTTGAGGTTTGCCCTACTACTTTTCTCTGGATTTCTTTATCAAGCTCTACATTTTGCCAACTCTTCCATTTAGGTGTTTGCTTTTGTAAGATAATTTGCGAAATGATTAGCATTTTTCAGATGTTGTTTGCTACCTTTGTGCTATATCTTATTCTCTTTTTTTATAAAGGTCATAGGACGTGTATTACCTTTCCCTCTTTCTTCTTCCTTATCTTCAAGAACTAGTCAGGAATTACATACCTTAGGCAATTAGTAAGTCAATTTAGACTTGAACAAGTAGATACTTGAACAACATCGTATTTCTTATTTTTATTTTATTTTATTTTATTTTATTTTTGTACTTTTTAAAACATTTTTACTTGGAAATAATGATATTCACAGGAAATTGCAAAAAGAGTACAGCAAGGTCCCATGTCCCCTTCATCCAATTTCCCGAGCCCTGGGTTAGTTGGTGGCAACGGCAGATGGAGATCATCCAAAGGCTTTACTGAAAGCAAGGCCCTAAATCCTAGTCTTCAGTCCTTAAAGACTAGAAAGGCCATAGTTTTCTTTGTCATGTGTGATTTTTCCTGTGGCTAGATAGGGGAGTCACCTCCCCTAATTATGTGACTAGACCAGAAAGATTAAAACTGGGAGATATAACACTCTTATAATGTGTGGTGTGCTTTGTCATTTTGTCACGTGTAGATTCGTGTAAACGCCTCTGCAAGATACAGAACTACTCTATCACCACAAAGTCTTTGTCATGATACCCCCCAATCCTCACCATCTGTAATTTTTGGCAACAACTAATCTCCACTCCATCTCCATAATTTTGTCATTTTGAGAATGTAATACAATTGGAATCCAACAGTATGTCTGATTTGAGACTGGCTTTTTTTCACTCAGCCTAATATCCTTTGAATTCCATCAAAGTTGTTGTGTATAACAATTGTTCATTCCTTTTTATTGTTGAGTAGTAATCCATGGTATAGATATTCCACAGGTGTTTTAACCATTCTTTATCAAAGGACTTTTTGATTACTTCTGGGTTTTGGCTATTGCAAATAAAGCTCCTTTGAATATTAGTGGGCAGCTTTTTGTGTAGACATAAGTTTTCATTCTTCTGGGATAATTCCCTGAAAGTGTGATTGTTGGGTCCTATTCTAAGTGTGTGTTTAATTTTTTAAGAAACCACCAAACAACTCTACAGATTACTGCGCATTTTATATTTTAACAATATATGAGAGACCTCGTTTCTCTGTATTCTTGCTAGTATTTGCCATTATTGCTATTTTTAAACAATTTAACTCTTCTAATAGGTGTATAGTGATAGCTCATCATGGTCTTAATTTGCATTGCTACAGCCATAACGATGAATTACATTGAACATCTGTTAGTGTACTTATTTGTGTGTGTCTTTTTTTTTTAACATCTTTATTGCAGTATAATTGCTTTCCAATAGTTTGTTAGTTTCTGCTTTATAACAAAGTAAATCAGCTATACGTATACATATATCCTCATATCTCCTCCCTCTTGCATCTGCCTCCCACTCTCCCTATCCCACCCCTCTAGGTGGTCAAAAAGCACCGAGCTGATCTCCCTGTGCTATGAGGCTGCTTCCCACTAGCTATCTATTTTACATTTGGTAGTGTATATATGTCCATGCCACTCTCTCACTTTGTCCCAGCTTACCCTTCCCCCTCCCCACGTCCTCAAGTCCATTCTGTATGTCTGCATCTTTATTCCTGTCCTGCCCCTAGGTTCTTCAGAACCTTTTTATTTTTATTTTTTAGATTACATATATATGTGTTAGCATACAGTATTTTTCTCTTTCTGACTTACTTCACTCTGTATGACAGACTCTAGGTCCATCCACCTCATTACAAATAACTCAATTTCGTTTCTTTTTATGGCTGAGTAATATTCCATTGTATATATGTGCCACATCTTCTTTATCCATTTATCTGTCGATGGACACTTAGGTTGCTTCCATGTCCTGGCTATTGTAAATAGAGCTGCAATGAACATTGTGGTACATGACTCTTTTTGAATTATGGTTTTCTCTGGGTATATGCCCAGTAGTGGGATTGCTGGGTCGTATGGCAGTTCTATTTTTAGTTCTTTAAGGAAGCTCCATACTGTTCTCCGTAGTGGCTGTATCAATTTACATTCCCACCAACAGTGCAAGAGGGTTCCCTTTTCTCCACAGCTTCTCCAGCATTTACTGTTTGTAGATTTTTTGATGATGGCCATTCTGACCGGTGTGAGGTGATACCTCATTGCAGTTTTGATTTGCGTTTCTCTAATGATTAGTGATGTTGAGCATCCTTTCATGTGTTTGTTGGCAATCTGTATATCTTCTGTGGAGAAATGTCTATTTAGGTCTTCTGCCCATTTTTGGATTGGGTTGTTTGTTTTTTTGATACTGAGCTGCATGAGCTGCTTGTAAATTTTGGAGATTAATCCTTTGTCAGTTGCTTCATTTGCAAATATTTTCTCCCATTTTGAGGGGTGTCTTTTTGTCTTGTTTATGGTTTCCTTTGCTGTGCAAAAGCTTTTAAGTTTCATTAGGTCCCATTTGTTTATTTTTGTTTTTATTTCCATTTCTCTAGGAGGTGGGTCAAAAAGGATCCTGCTTGTCATAGAGTGTTCTGCCTATGTTTTCCTCTACGAGTTTGATAGTGTCTGGCCTTACATTTAGGTTTTTAATCCATTTTGAGTTTATTTTTGTGTACGGTGTTAGGGAGTGTTCTAATTTCATTCTTTTACATGTAGCTGTCCAGTTTTCCCAGCACCACTTATTGAAGAGGCTGTCTTTCCTCCATTGTATATTCTTGCCTCCTTTATCAAAAATAAGGTGACCATATGTGTGTCAGTTTATCTCTGGGCTTTCTATCCTGTTCTATTGATCTATATTTCTGTTTTTGTGCCAGTACCATATTGTCTTGATTACTGTCACTTTGTAGTATACTCTGAAGTGCAAGAGCCTGATTCCTCCAGCTCTGTTTTTCTTTCTCAAAACTGCTTTGGCTATGCGGGGTCTTTTGTGTTTCCATACAAATTGTGAAATTTTTGTTCTAGTTCTGGAAAAATGCCATTGGTAGTTTGATAGGGATTGCATTGAATCTGTAGATTGCTTTGGGTAGTATAGTCATTTTCACAATGTTGATTCTTCCAATCCAAGAACATGCCATATCTCTCCATCTGTTTGTATCATCTTTAATTTCTTTCATCAGTGTCTTATAGTTTTCTGCATACAGGTCTTTTGTCTCCTCAGGTAGGTTTATTCCTAGATATTGTATTCTTTTTGTTGCAATGGTAAATGGGAGTGTTTCCTTAATTTCTCCTTCAGATTTTTCATCATTAGTGTATAGTAATGCAAGAGATTTCTGTGCATTAATTTTGTATCCTGCTACTTTACCAAATTCATTGATGAGCTCTAGTAGTTTTCTGGTAGCATCTTTAGGATTCTCTATGTATAGTATCATGTCATCTGCAAACAGTGACGGCTTTACTTCTTCTTTTCTAATTTGTATTCCTTTTATTTCTTTTTCATCTCTGACTGCTGTGACTAAAACTTCCAAAACTATGTTGAATACTAGTGGTGAGAGAGAACAACCTTGTCTTGTTCCTGATCTTAGAGGAAATGGTTTCAGTTTTTCACCATTGAGAACGATGTTGGCTGTGGGTTTGTCATATATGGCCTTTATTATGTTGAGGTAAGTTCCCTCTATGCCTGCTTTCTGGAGAGTTTTTATCACAAATGGGTGTTGAATTTTGTCAAAAGCTTTTTCTGCACCTATTGAGATGATCATATGGTTTTTCTCCTTCAGTTTGTTAATATGGTTTATCACACTGATTGATTTGCGTATATTGAAGAATCCTTGCATTCCTGGGATAAACCCCACTTGATCATGGTGTATGATCCTTTTAACGTGCTGTTGGATTCTATTTGCTAGTATTTTGTTGAGGATTTTAGCATCTATTGCCATCAGTGATATTGGCCTGTAGTTTTCTTTCTTTGTGACATCTTTGTCTGGTTTTGGTATCAGGGTGATGGTGGCCTCGTAGAATGAATTTGGGAGTGTTCCTTCCTCTGCTATATTTTGGAAGAGTTTGAGAAGGATAGGTGTTAGCTCTTCTCTAAATGCTTGATAGAATTCGCCTGTGAAGCCATCTGGTCCTGGGCTTTTGTTTGTTGGAAGATTTTTAATCACAGTTTCAATTTCAGTGCTTGTGATTGGTCTGTTCATATTTTCTATTTCTTCCTGGTTCAGTCTTGGAAGGTTGTGCATTTCTAAGAATTTGTCCATTTCTCCCAGGTTGTCCATTTTATTGGCATATAGTTGCTTGTAGTAATCTCTCATGATCCTTTGTATTTCTGCAGTGTCAGTTGTTACTTCTCCTTTTTCTTTTCTAATTCTACTGATTTGCGTCTTTTCCCTTTCTTTTCTTAATGAGTTTGGCAAATGGTTTATCAATTTTATTTATCTTCTCAAAGAACCAGCTTTTAGTTTTATTGATCTTTGCTATTGTTTCCTTCATTTCTTTTTCATTTATTTCTGATCTGATCTTTATGATTTCTTTCCTTCTCCTAACTTTGGGGTTTTTTTGTTCTTCTTTTTCTAATTGCTTTATGTGTAAGGTTAGGTTGTTTGAGATGTTTCTTGTTTCTTGAGGTAGGATTGTATTGCTATAAACTTCCCCCTTAGAATTGCTTTTGCTCTATCCCATAGGTTTTGGGTCATCGTGATTTCATTGTCATTTGTTTCTAGGTATTTTTTGATTTCCTCTTTGATTTCTTCAGTGATCTCTTGGTTATTAACTAATGTATTGTTTAGCCTCCATGTGTTTGTATTTTTTACAGATTTTTTTCCTGTAACTGACATCCAGTCTCATAGCATTGTGGTTGGAAAAGATACTTGATACGATTTCAATTTTCTTAAATTTACCAAGGCTTGATTTGTGACCCAAGATATGATCTATCCTGGAGAATGTTCCATGAGCACTTGAGAAGAAAGTGTATTCTGTTGTTTTTGGATGGAATGTCCTATAAATATCAATTAAGTCCATCTTGTTTAATGTATCATTTAAAGCTTGTGTTTCCTTATTTATTTTCATTTTGGATGATCTGTCCATTGGTGAAAGTGGGGTGTTAAAGTCCCCTGCTATGATTGTGTTACTGTCGACTTCCCCTTTTATGGCTATTGGCATTTGCCTTATGTATTGAGGTGCTTCTATGTTGGGTGCATAAATATTTATAATTGTTATATCTTCTTCTTGGATCAATCCCTTGATCATTATGTAGTGTCCTTCTTTGTCTCTTGTAATAATAGTCTTTATTTTAAAATCTATTTTGTCTGATATGAGAATTGCTACTCCAGCTTTCTTTTGATTTCCATTTGCATGGAGCATCTTTTTCCATGCCCTCACTTTCAGTCTGTATGCATCCCTAGGTCTACAGTGGGTCTCTTGTAGACAGCATATATACGGGTCTTGTTTTTGTACCCATTCAGCCAGTCTATGTCTTTTGGTTGGAGCATTTAATCCATTTACATTTAAGGTAATTATTGATATGTATGTTCCTATTACAATTTTCTTAATTACTTTGGGTTTGTTATTGTAGGTCTTTTCCTTCTCTTGTGTTTCCTGCCTAGAGAAGTTCCTTTAGCATTTGTTGTAAAGCTGGTTTGGTGGTGCTGAATTCTCTTAGCTTTTGCTTGTTGGTAAAGGTTTTAATTTCTCCATCGAATCTGAATGAGATCCTTTTTGGGTGGAGTAATCTTGGCTGTAGGTTTTTCCTTTCATCACTTTAAATATGTCTGGTCACTCTCTTCTGGCTTGCAGAGTTTCTGCTGAAAGATCAGCTGTTAACCTTATGGGGATTCCCTTGTATGTTATTTGGTGGTTTTCCCTTGCTGTTTTTAATATTTTTTCTTTGTATTTAATTTTTGATAGTTTGATTAATTTGTGTCTCAGCATGTTTCTCCTTGGATTTATCCTGTATGGGACTCTCTGCGCTTCCTGGACTTGATTGACTATTTCCTTTCCCATATTAGGGAAATTTCAACTATAATCTCTTCAAATATTTTCGCAGTCGCTTTCTTTTTCTCTTGTTCTTCTGGGACCCCTATAATTCAGATGTTGGTGTGTTTAATGTTGTCCCAGAGGTCTCTGAGACTGTCCTCAATTCTTTTCATTCTTTTTCCTTTATTCTGCTCTGCAGTAGTTATTTCCACTATTTCATCTTCCAGGTCACTTATCCGTTTTTCTGCCTCAGTTATTCTGCTATTAATTCCTTCTAGAGAATTTTTAATTTCATTTATTGTGTTGTTCATCATTGTTTGTTTGCTCTTTAGTTCTTCTAGGTCCTTGTTATACAGTTCTTGTATTTTCTCCATTCTATTTCCAAGATTTTGGATCATCTTTACTATCATTACTCTGAATTCTTTTTCAGGTAGACTGCCTATTTCCTCTTCATCTCTTTGGTCTGATGGGTTTTTACTTTGCTCCTTCACCTGCTGTGTGTTTCTCTGTCTTCTCATTTTGCTTAAGTTACTGTGTTTGAGGTCTCCTTTTCACAGGCTGCAGGTTCGTAGTTCCTGTTGTTTTTGGTGTCTGCCCCCAGTGGGTAAGGTTGGTTCAGTTGGTTGTGTATGCTTCCTGGTGGAGGGGACTGGTGCCTGTGTTTTGATGGATGAGGCTGGATCTTATCTTTCTGGTGTGCAGGACCACGTTCGGTGGTGTGTTTTGGGGTGCCTGTGACCCTATGATTTTAGGCAGCCTCTCTGCTAATGTTGTGTTCCTGTCTTGCTAGTTCTTTAGCATAGGGTGTCCAGCACTGTAGCTTGCTGGTCATTGAGTGGAGCTGGGTCTTAGTGTTGAGATGGAGATCTCTGGGAGAGCTTTTGCCATTTGATATTACGTGGAGCCGGGAGGTCTCTGGTGGACCAATGTCCTGAAATCGGCTCTCCCACCTCAGAGGCTCAGGCCTGACACCTGGCCAGAGCACCAAGACACTGTCAGCCACACAGCTCAGAAGAAAAGGGAGAAAAAAAGAAAGAAAGAAAGAATGAAGAAAGAGAGAAAGAAAAATAAAATAAAGTTATTAAAATAAATAATTAAAAAATTATTAAAAATAAAAAAATTAGAAAGTAATTTAAAAACAAAAAAAAGAAAGAAAGAAAGAAGAGAGCAGCCAAACCCAAAAACAAATCCACCAATGATAACAAGTACTAAAAACTATACTTAAAAAAAACAAAAACAAAAACACAACAACAAGAAAAACGGACAGACAGAGCCCTAGGACAAATGGTAAAAGCAAAGCTATACAGACAAAATCACACAAAGAAGCATACACATACACACTCACAAAAAGAGAAAAAGGAAAAATATATATTTATATATAAAAAATAAAAGGAGGAAGAGAACCAAATCAATAAACAAACCTACCAATGATAATAAACTCTGAATACTAAACTAAGATAAGTATAAAACCAGAAACAAATTAGATGCAGAAAGCAAACCCCAAGTTGTCAGTTGCTCCCAAAGTCCACTGCCTCAATTTTGGGATGATTCGTTCTCTATTCAGGTATTCCCCAGATGCAGGGTACATCAAGTTGATCATGGAGATTTAATCCACTGCTCCTGAGGCTGCTGGGGGAAATTTCCCTTTCTCTTCTTTGTTCGCACAGCTCCTGGGGTTCAGCTTTGGATTTGGCCCCGCCTCTGTGTGTAGGTTGCCTGAGGGCATCTGTTCTTTGCTCAGACAGGACGGGGTTAAAGTAGAAGCTGATAGGGTGCTCTGGCTCCCTCAGGCCAGGGGAAGGGCGGGGTACAAAATGCAGGGCGAGCCTGTGGCGGCAGAGGCCAGTGTGATGCTGCACCAGCCTGAGGCGCGCCATGTGTTCTCCCAGGGAAGTTGTCCCTGGATCACAGGACCCTGGCAGTGGCGGGCTACACAGGCTCCTGGGAGGGGAGGTGTGGATAGTGACCCGTGCTTGCACACAGGTTTCTTGGTGGCTGCAGCAGCAGTCTTAGCATTTCATGCCCATCTCTGGGGTCCTCACTGATAGCTGCAGCTCGCGCCCATCTCTGGAGCTCGTTTAGGCGATGCTCCGAATCCCCTCTCCTTGTGCACCCTTAAACAGTGGTCTCTTGCCTCTTAGGCAGGTCCAGACTTTTTCCTGGACTCCCTCTCAGCTAGCTGTGGCACACTAGCCCCCTTCAGGCTGTGTTCACGCAGCCAACCCCAGTCCTCTCCCTGGGATCTGACCTCCGAAGCCCGAGCCTCAGGTCCCAGCCCTGACCCACCCCAGCGGGTGAGCAGACAAGCCTCTCAGGCTGGTGAGTGCTGGTCGGCACCGATCCTCTGTGCGGGAATCTCTCCACTTTGCCCTCCGCACCCCTGTTGCTGCGCTCTCCTCCGTGGCTCCGAAGCTTCCCCTGTCCGCCACCCACAGTCTCTGCCAGTGAAGGGCATTCCTAGTGGGTGGAAACTTTTCCTCCTTCACAGCTCCCTCCCAGAGGTGCAGGTCCTGTCCCTGTTCTTTTGTCTCTGTTTTTTCTTTTTTCTTTTGTGCTACCCAGGTACATGGGGAGTTTCTTGCCTTTTGGGAAGTCTGAGGTCTTCTGCCAGCATTCAGTAGGTGTTCTGTAGGAGTTGTTCCACATGTAGATGTATTTCTGACGTATTTGTGGGGAGGAAGTTGATCTCCATGTCTTACTCCTCTGCCATCTTGAAGGTCTCCCTATTTATTTTATTTTTGGCTGTGTTGCATCTTCGTTGCTGCACACGCTTTCTCTAGTTGCAGCGAGTGGGGGCTACTCCTCGTTGCGCTACAGGGTCTCTAGGCATGCTGGCTTCAGTAGTTGTGGCTCACGGGCTGTAGAGCGCAGGCTTAGTAGTTGTGGTGCATGGTCTTTTTTGTTCCGCAGCATGTGAGATCTTCCCAGACCAGGGCTCGAACCCATGTCCCTTGCATTGGCAGGCGTATTCTTAACCACTGCACCACCAGGGAAGTCCCACAACTTCGTATTTCTGATCCCAAGTTTTCCTTCCTGGTTTTTTGCTCTTCTGTGGATTCCTTGGGAGCTAATTTGAGTTTCTTCTCTTGTTCTACCTGGGAAATCCCACCCACAACCATTGCTCCAGCATCACAGTGCAAGAATGGCATCCGTTTATCTCTAAGGCTGTGTCTACATTCCTGAGTTCGAGACCCATATTTTTAATTAATTAATTAATTAATTAATTTATGGCTGCATTGGGTCTTCGTTGCTGCGCGCGGGTTTTCTCTAGTTGCGGCGAGCGGGGACTTCTCTTCATTGAGGTGTGCAGGCTTCTCACATCAGTGGCTTCTCTTGTTGTGGAGCACAGGCTCTAGGCACGTGGGCTTCAGTAGTTGTGACTCGCGGGCTCTAGAGTGCAGGCTCAGTAGTTGTGGTGCATGGGCTTGTTTGCTCCGTGGCATGTGGGATCTTCCTGGACCAAGGCTCGAACCTGTGTCCCCTGTATTGGCAGGCAGATTCTTAACCACTGTGCCACCAGGGAAGTCCAGAGACCTATATTTTTAATGACTCATGAGTTACCATCAGGAGGTCTCCAGTGCCTCAAACTTGTATTCAGTATTAAACCCCTTTTTTTGATAAAGGATTAATTTGCCTCCACATAATGTGAGAAGTCATCATGTTTGCTCTGTAATTTTACTTTCTTTTGAGTGAACATAATACCAATTCCATGAAATTCCCATTTCAGGGTCAGCCAAATTCAAAATGGTAAGAGCAAGTTTAAAAGAAAATAGCTATTATTCGAAGTAATCTGTTATATTTGAATTGAGGTAGTCAAACCAAGTCATTACTCATTGTGATAAAAGTTTACCAACCTTCTGGTAGTCTACCAGTCAATCCTCTGGTTAGGAATCCAGGCACATGCCCAAGCTGTGTCATGAACCATATTTATAAGACTATTAAATATGGAACATAATTTTCTGTTAGAAATCTGATATTGGAAAAAAAATTGAAAACCTGTAGAAATATGTTCATTTTGATTGGAATTTGGAACAGAACGTCTCTTCCTGAGAGATATACTTTTATGCGTATAAAAGTGTAGACCATGTTCATCCCTTTATAGCCATTTACTCATCCCACAGAGATTTGCTAAGTTTTCTCTTATACCAGGTCCAGTTCTAGATGCTGGGAGGCCCTGGAGAACAAGGCACACATTACCTTCAGGAAACCAGTGAACAAGCAAACAGATACAAAAGTGACATGACCTCAAAGGGTGGTAAGTAATGTAAGGAGATGGAGCAGAGCAAGGGGAAGGGGTGTGACAGGCAGATTGGGGGTACTGTCGGCAGATTGGGGGTACTGTCTTCCCTAGGGGGATGAGGGCGGGACCCTCTGAGAAAGCCACCTTTGGACAGAAGCTTGAGTGAGGTGAGAGTGAGCTATGCAGAGATCTGGGGGGAGAGCATTCCAGGTGAGGAAATAGCAAGTATAAAGTCCCAGAGGCAGAAAGGAGCTTGGCGTGTTAAGCAGGGGTTCTTCATTGGTGGGGGGGCGGGGGGGGCCCATAGATAGAATCAGGGGTCCCTGAGCTCGAATGGGGGAAAAGGTACATCACTATTTTCACTAACTTCTAACTGAAATGTAGCATTTCCTCCACTAATGAATACAGGCAAACAAACTGCAGGAGTATTAGCAGCATCTGTGAACCTGTCGCTAATAGAAATCACAGACATTTTCATATCACGTTACAGTTGCTACGGATATTTGCAAATGTCATGGGTGCTCATCATGACTTCAAAATTATGATAGTTATCAGAGCTGCTGCTTGATCCTGTTATTTAATATGTGGCTGAAGAAGCACAAATTTGATCTTTAATATTCTGTATCACAAATTTGATCTTTAATATTCTGATAACCATATTTCAACAAAATATTATCTTTTGTAATCTTATGTAGTTTCTTTTATGCATTGAAAAACTTTCTTCTGAGAGATGATCCATAGGCTTTACCAGACTGCCGAAGGGATCCATGGCATGGAAAATGTTAAGAACTCACAAGTTAGAGAAAAGCAAGAAGGTCAGTGTGACCGCAGTGAAGTCGCAAGTTAGTAGTGGAGCTGGACCGGGTGGGCGGGGACCAGGTCATGAGGGCAAGAAAGGCCACAATGGGGAGCTGAGGTTCTATGTTATGGGCAATGGGAAGTTATGGGAGGCGCCTGAGTAGAGAGGCAACATGATCTGATTTAAGTATTGGGCCACTCCACCTGCTGAGTGGGAAAAAGATTGTTGAGGTGAAGAGTGGCATCCTGGAGATCCTAAGAGGCCAGGCAGTTGGGAGATGATGGTAGAGGTGGAAGTGGTGAAAGAGGTCACGATTATGGATGTATTTTGAAGACAACTGACAGAATTTGGCGGGATATGGGCATGTGAGAAGAAAGACTTTTAGGTTTAGAGCAAATGGGTGAATAGTGGTGACACTTACCAGGATGGAGAAGGCTGGGGAGGAGTAGGTTTGGGAGTGGGAAGTGAAGGGTCTGTGAAACCAAGAGTTCCTTCTAAAACATGTTGAGTTTGAAATGCCTACTAGTCATCTGCATGGGGAGGCTGAGTGGAGAGTTTGGTATGAGTGTGGGGCTTGGAAAGGGGATTAAGGCCTGGAGAACTACATTTGAGGGTCCCGCGTATACAGTAGATCCGTAAAGTCGTGGTACAGGATGAGATCACCCAAGGAGAGACTATATCTAGTGCTCTGGAGGGCAATGTATTGAGGTCTGAAGAGAAGGAAGGAGCTGGCAACACTGACTGTAAAGCAGCAGCTAGTGAGGCAGGAAGACAGTACAGATGTTTAAAGAAATACTGAGAAAGAAAGAAAGAATTTTATTGAAAAGATAAATGCACCCCAATGTTCATAGCAGCACTATTTACAATAGCCAAGACGGGGAAGCAACATAAGTGTCCAACGACAGATGAATGGATAAAGAAGATGTGGTATGTGTGTGTGTCTATATATATATATATATAATGGAATATTACTCAGCCATAAAAAAGAGTGAAATAATGCCATTTGTAGCAACATGGATGGACCTAGAGATGATCATACTAAATGAAGTAAGTCAGACAAAGACAAATACCATATGATAGCACTTATATGTGGAATCTAAAATATGATACAAATGGGTTACCAAAGGGGAAAGCGGGGGGGATAAATTAGGAGTTTGGGATTAACAGATACAAACTACTATATATAAAATAGATAAATAACAAGGTCCTACTGTATGGCACAGGGAACTATATTCAATATTTTATCATAAGATATTGAATATAATATCTTATAATAGTTTAGTATATAATGGAAAAGAACATATATATATATATATAAAACTGAATCACTTTGCTGTACACCAGAAACTAACACAACTTTGTAAATCAACTATCCTTCAATTAAAAAAAAGAATTTTAATTAGAAAGTGTGCCTCAATTTTGTACTTAAAAAAACTAATTTTGTAACACAAATAATAACAGAGGAGCAGAGACTGCTGCAACTCCCAGAATTCCACTTGAAACTATGGTTCAGCCGTGGACAAGGTTCTGGATTTAAGGACCTGAAGTACAGACCACTGCTAGCCTTCAAGCATTTTATGTTCTTGGGCAAGTTTTGGCCACTTTGTTCTCTCTCTCTCTCTTATTATTTTTTTTCCCCCTTTCTTGAAATAACTTGAAATCCATACTGCTGACCTATTTCACAGGAAAATTGGGTGAAAAATCTCACAGAAGAGCCAAGAGACCACAGTTTGCTTTACAGTTTCAAGGTGTTAAGCATCAGGGTGGGGTTTTACCCACTTCTGGGTTCAGTATGGCTCTTATGTGGACCCTGAGAGCACCAGTCTGAGTCTTTATTATATGACACAAATAGGCCCCGTTCTAGATAAAAATGTGGGAGAACAATTGGCCTTGAGCTGCTTCATGTCTTTGTAAGGCACTTCCAGCCTCACTTCGTCAGACTCAAGTGGATCTCCTGAACCTGATTTTTGCAAGGGTCTTGCATGCGGACCACCTTTCCTAAATCTCTTCCCTCAAGATGTGGAAAGGCTTCCCATTCCCTGGGGGCTGTGCCTCAGAGATGCAGGCGACCCACACTCTGTCCTACAGCTGTCACCCATAGGCACAGGGCCTGTGGGAATTGTGGGAACAATTCAGTCCTTAACAGGTGAGGGCGGGGGGCTCCCACTCTTGGACTTGGCTCCCCCTCTTCCCATGGTCTAGAACTCAGTGTGTCCCCCGGTGCTGCCTCTTTCCCGTGGATGGCTGAGCCCAGCCTCTTCCAGCTGTGCCAAGCTTTCCCAAGTCACAAGAAACAGGTATGGGAAGATCTCTGGACTAGAGTAAAAGACCTGGATTCCAGCTCTGTGCCACTCCAAGCCTTGAGCAGGTCACTTCCATGCTGGGTCTCACTTTCCACTTGTGAAAAACGCATGGGTTAGATGAACGTTCATGTCCTCATCACTCAACAAAACCAGTCTGATGAGAGGCACCAAACCTCGGTAAAATGCTAGTGGGTATTAACTGGGTTAATATATTTCCTCTTCCAGGTCACATTTTTGAAGTTTACCTTGGGTGCCCTGAGGAATTTTGTCTTCCCTTATTCCAAAGGGTTTATTTCCATATTGACTGTATGTAACTACTGAGGCAGGCCCATGGGAGTATATTACTTCAGGGAGTTCAGACTTTAATAGCCCTCAAGCCACCTTCTCCATTGACATCCAGTGACAGTCAGGACTGTGACGACCAGTTATTTATTTATTTTTTATCATTACAGATACTTAAAAAAAATTTTTTTTTAATTTATTTATTTAATTAACTTTTTTATTTTTGGCTGTGCTGGGTCTTCGTTGCTGTGCGCGGGCTTTCTCTAGTTGCGGAGAGCGGGGGCTACTCTTCGTTGTGGTACGCCGGCTTCTCATTGCTGTGGCTTCTCTTGTTGTGGAGCACAGGCTCTAGGCGCGCGGGCTTCAGTGGTTGTGGCACATGGGCTCAGTAGTTGTGGCTCGTGGGCTTAGTTGCTCCGCGGCATGTGTGATCTTCCCAGACCAGGGCTCGAACCCGTGTCCCCTGCATTGGCAGGTGGATTCTTAACCACTGCACCACCAGGGAAGCTCTGGATACTTTTTTTTATTTTTTACTTTTTGGCCACGCCACCTGGCGCAGCTTGCGGGACCTTAGTTCCCCGACCAGGGATCAAACGCATGCCCCCTGCAGTGGAAGCACAGTCTTAACCACTGGACTGCCAGGGAAGTCCCTGAGGACCAGTTATTTAAATGGAAAGGATTTGGGGATAGGTCAGTGAGAACAATCGAATAAAGTAGCATTATGCTTCAGGCCCATAGGGTACATCTCATTCCAGTGGGGATCATCTGATGGAAACATGAAAGACTACAGTTAACTGACTGTGAGCCCTGCCCTGCACCGCCCTCCCCCCCGCCCCCCCCCCCCGCATTGGTCTAAGAATAACCATCCAAGGGTCTTCTCCCATGGAGGAAGGTGGAGAGTCAAGATAACAGGAAAGTCATCACCAGACATCACACCTGTGTTCTAGCTCCCAGAGGGCAGAAAGGATCCTCAGTTCTCTGCTAAATCCAGAGGGATATCCTAGCTCTTCACAGGCTGCCTGCCTCAGCGTCATGATGTAAGAGGAAACATGAAAAGCAAAGATTGGAAGTCCCACCATTATCCTTCCCTCTGCATCTCCAGAACCATCCAGGAATCACCTTGGCACAGGATGACTCCTGTGGCCTTTTAAAGACTGGATTGCGGTGCCATTTCCAAATGTGCAAACGGTCTAGAGAGAAGCCCCCTTGAGGAGAATGGGGTGAAAACGTCACCACACTCCCACTCTTCAAGGCCTGGAAGAGGACTAGCAGGTAGAATTGTGGAGCACCGAGCAGTGTCCTTGGGGAGAAACAAGACATCCACCATCTCGCTGGCTTTGCATTTTGGAGAGTCTAAGATGAGACAAAGGGTGCCTGAGAAATCAGATCAGTTGAATATTCAGTTCCCCAAAATATCAACAATTTAATTAAACAACAGGGTTGATCTTGGCGCTCTCAAGGAGCTGTTTTTAATTAAACTTTGCATTTCTTCGCGCTGCTCTGCGGTGGCATTCCAGGGTAGCATTTGGCTTTGAATGAGCCGTCATTTTGTCCACCCATGATGGTTCGGAAAAGCCCCACTGCTGAGTTAACAGAATTCTTTTTTTTTTGAAGACAGCAATATTACTATTTATTGACACTTAGAAGCATTACCTATTATTAGGAATAATGTAATAACACCTCATTCTTATTATGTATTATAATCATTAAGTACATATGAACACATATAATAAAAATACAGATACTGCATGGTGACTAAGTAATTTGGGAATAAGTCCAGAGTCTAAGTCACAGCATGCATAAACTGTTTATGTCTTAACTGCTCACTTATACCTGAACAAGTTTTCATTAAGCATACTAATAATTTTCAAGTGATGTAATAAAAAGTCTGGTTGCAGTATTTTATTATTTTTCTTAATTACATTTGGGAGAAAGATGCTAGCTGCTTCACCTATTTTAATACTAGTATATTCTGGATCGTATTATACAAATACATACATAGAAACTTAAATGATCATAAATTTCCCATGAGGAGATTTATTTAGTCTGTGTCATTGGTGTGTATTTGCAAAACATGTTAACACTGCAAACATTAGAGGTTTCAAGATTGGGCACAGGAAAAAGTTTTACTCTACGCGGATGATGCTGGTGTGCACTTCTCCACAAGGCCTCTTAGCGACATCAATCAATGGGAGGTAGGAGTTTATCAATGAACTGCTTGATATCCATCACTTCCTGTTGACATGAACTGTGCATCATGCCGCCATAGGTTTTGAAGGTTACATTGGCTGGATTTACCAATGTTTTTAGCCTTTCAGCAGTAAAAGAACCAAACATTAGGGGAACTAAAGGATCCAAATCTCCATGGCACTGAAGAATAGAAATGTCTCTATTCACGCCACTGATAGGACCCCATGGAAAGGAAGCCCGCAGCTGAGAGCTGCGACGCCGGCCAGCTTCTGCTGTGTGGTCAGTGCCCGTGTACAGAAATAAAGCCCCTCCCTGAGAAAATCCTCCCCAAATAATTCTGTTAGAAGGAATGCCATTCTTCACCTCTTGCTCTGTCAAAGCTTTTACACTTTCTGCTGCCTATTTAATTCCAGTTTCATCTTCCTGTGAACCTAGTGAAAGCCCAATAATGTCAAACCAAGAAGACATGGCCATGTTCATATTTAATGTTACAGGCATAACCGGTGCGTGCGGGCAGATGTGTTTGATGTGGGCGCTTCTGATACCTGCAAAGGCTTCTGCCCACTCATGCCCTGTGTCTCCCAATCCATGAAGGAAAATCACCGCGGCGGTAGCCTTCCGGACGGCGGGCACGATGGCGGGCAGCGGGGCCAACATGTTACGGCCGCAGATGCACCGGCTCTACCGACCGCGCGTCGGAAGCGGAAGGCGGAGCCAGCGCCACGCCGCGGCCCAAGGGCTCGCGCTCAGGCGCGTGCGCGCAACAGAATCCTTAAATGTGAATATAGCTGACTCTTCATTTTCACCCATATTCAGAAACTTTCATTAGGGTTAATGAAACTTGCGTGTTATTTTATTTATTCTTTTGCGGGCTGTCTGCAAAATATCTGCCTCTACATAGAACTCAGATGTTGACTAAGTTTCAGGTCAAATTTCAGTCCTTTCATCTGTAAAATGGTGTCACAATTCTCACTCTTAATGCAAAATTATTTTACATTTTGGGTGAGGACACAAAAAAAAAAAAAAAAGCTCATGACAATGTGTGTGGCATGACCTCTAAAGCATAGTAGCCAGAATTCATGAGAGCTGGGCTACTAATCACCCTGCATGAAAGTGAAGATGCTGCCACTGTATAAATTGCTTGTAAAATTGCTAATGTATCAATTTTAAGGATTAGAGTGGAGAGAATCCCATCTAGGGTAAAAAGGACATCAAATTATTATGTAGACATTATTCTCATAAACTACTCATCTTCTGACTGGGAGAGGGCTTTGTACACATTGCAGAAAACTGATTGACAGGTGAGAAAGAGAGGATGCGATTAGGAAAGATGGGTGAATGGAGGTGGATGGTGTGGTAATTGCCTTCCTATGATACTGACTGTAATAATTTGACTATATGACCATTTTCTGCTCTGTAAAAACATACTTCACATAAACCCCCTATTTCAGCCGAATTCTCTACACGTGTATATATAATCCAAATGCCTCCGTCTAAACTCTTGGAAAAAAATGAGTCAGAACAGCATAGATTTCAAATTGGAAACAAAATACATCAAAGTAATTCATATTATTAAAATCCAAGATCAACCATGTTGGGGTTAAAAATATTACTTTAATCTTCCCAACAAATTTTGTTATAGGATGTTCTTTTAGAGTGTGGCAAAACAAACTCCTAAAACCGATCACCAGAATTTAAAAAAAATAATTTGCAACACGGGAAGTCTGGCGAAACTCTTTTTTGCTCTGCTATAAGCATTAATATGTTGTGCTTTGGGAAACTTCATGTATTTTACAGCTAATGCTAAATACGCCAGAAGTAATTGCATTATAATGTGTATATAAGAAACAAGAGGGACTACTTACCTGGTGGTCCAGTGGTTAAGTGCCTTCCACTGCCGGGGACGCAGGTTCGATCCCTGGTCGGGGAACTAAGATCCCACAGGTCACGGGGCAACTAAGCCCACACGCTCTAGAGCCTGCGCGCCACAACTAGAGAGAATCCCGCATGCCGCAAGGAAGAACCGGCGTGTCTCAATTAAGACCTGATGCAGCCAAAGAAATAAATATTTTTTAAAAAAAATTAACAAGAAATTTTAAGTTGGGGAAGAACCAAGAGGGTTTTCAAAGCTGAGTTTCTTCTTTTTGAAGACAACCACAAGATTCATATGTCTTTTTTCTTCTCCATATAAAAGTAGAGTAATTCTGGTTGCTTTGTGTTGCTGTCTTTGTGGATTTGCTTCTAATGACTAGTCATAAGCAATTAAAAATTTTTTCTTTTATTTTTTACTCCTATGGGAAAACAATGGTCTCTCTAGAGCATGCTTTGCTTCAAAACTGACTGATGTCGAGATTATCTACATCGTTAATGAACACAAGTGGCTTGAAATGTTATACAGGGAAATCTATTCCTCTTAAGAACAAGATCAGGAACATAGCAACGGAGAAGATAAACCTTTTCATAATAACAAATGAACAACCATGGGAGAAAAGAGCTGAGATCTCTTTCTAGCACAAAACAAGAAACTAAACTAGTAAAGGAAAAGAACTATCATTAGTCCTATAACCTGAAATGTAAAGTGGATCCTGAGCCTCACTTTCACTGTAATTTTCTAAACTTTTGGAAAATGGACTTTCTAAGCAGGGCATTCTGAATATACACATATAATGGACTTTACTAGGTAGATGCAATTGATGTTATGATTACTCACCAACATCTTTAGCTAGTGGAGGATGTGGGTAGCATTATTTTATACAGGTCAAAACCCATTAAAAATAAACTCCAAAGTCAAATAACAAAATACATGTGAAAGGTTTCTTTAAAATTAATTAATTAATTAATTAATTTTTTGCTGTGTTGGGTCTTTGTTGCTGTGTTGGGTCTTTGTGGCGTTCTGTAGTTGCGGTGAGCGGGGGCTACTCTTTGTTGCGGTGCGCAGGCTTCTCATTGCGGTGGCTTCTCGTTGCAGAGCATGGGCTCTAGGCATGCGGGCTTCAGTAGTTGTGGCACATGGGCTCAGTAGTTGTGGCTCGTAGGCTCTAGAGTGCAGGCTCAGTAGTTGTGGCGAATAGGCTTAGTTGCTCCGCGACATGTGGGACCTTCCCGGACCAGGGCTCAAACCCGTGTCCCCTGAATTGGCAGGCAGATTCTTAACCACTGCACCACCAGGGAAGTTCCATGAAAAATATTTTGAATGTTAAAAATGCAAGGCCAATGTAAGAAAGTATTGTGTTATGTCAAATATAGGGAGAACATATGGCCATGGCTTGGGACTCATTTTTAGATGGAAGTTCCAGAGATATTTATTCTGAACAAAAATAACCAGTACATTTATCCTTTGCCATTGAATTTGAAGAAAGAGAGGAGAAAAGAAACTGAAATCTGTATTAGTCAGGACTCTGTTTTCAGATAACAGAAACTCAACTCCAACTAACTTAAGCAAAAAGGGAACTTACTGGCTCATGTAAAAGCGAAAGTCCGGGAGAGCTGGACCCAGGGACTCAAATATCATTTGGCCTCTCTCTCTCTCTCTGTCTCTGTCTCTCTCTCTCTTCACCTTCTTTTCCACTACCAATGCTCTTTCTTTAAGAGATAGAAAATATGGTATATTAGTCAGGGTTCTCCAGAGAAAAAGAACCAATGAAATGTGTGTGCAAAATCTGAAGGATGGGCCGGGAGCCTATACTGAAGTTCAAATTCCTCTTTCTTGGGGGAAGTCAGTCTTTTTTCTATTCAGCCTCTCAACTAATTGGATGAGTCCCACCTACATTATGGAGGGTAATCTGCTTTACTTAAGTCCACCTACTTAAATGCTAAGATCATCTGGAAATACCCTCACAGAAACTTCCAGAGTAATATTTGACCATGTATTTTAATTGGTTAACGTTAGACATAGGGTAATACCATATACTCTTAGTGGCTACATAGTCATGTCAATATCACTTCTTTTGTGATTACTAGTGCACTGACTTTCTTCATACTGATCTGGGGGAGAGGGGGTCCGGGGGTACTGCAGCCTGAAAGGAGATCTTAGTTCCCTGACCCCTGAACAGGAATTGAACCCGGGGCACGGTGGTGAGAGCACTGAACCCTAACAGCTAGACCACAAGGGCCAGCATAAAGGACTTGCACAGGCACAGATTTTGGTATCCAAGGTGGGGTCCTGGAAGCAATCCCCAGGATACTGAGGGAGGACTGAACCAACCTCACTCAGGCTCCTGCTGACTTTCACACCCTCTTTTTTTTTTTTTGCTTTACTTCTCTCATCTATTTTACTTTTATCTTGCAATGTTTTACTTATATTTGATAACTACCTAAATCTTTTTGGAAGAAGGCAGAATATAAATGAACAAATAGTGCTTATTTTACAGGGTGAGTTCAGCTATTTTAGCCAATGCATTTTGTTCTCTTAATAAAATGCCCCATGAAAGAACCTTCTGGAGGAACCTTGTAGGTAGACACACGCACTAGGCAGAACTTGCCTGACTCCTCAGTCTAGATTCTGGATACTAGAACCCAGAGTGGGCAAAATCGGATAAGCAGCCCTCTTACAGGGATGTTTTTCAAATTTAAATAATAGATGCCTCTCTTTTAAAAGAAAATCATTATCACAGACCTTCATTACTGACATTTTTATTATAATATTACCTAAATATGTAAAGTCATAAAATGAGATAAAAGTTCCTTATATATAGAGTTATTATATAACTAAAAGCCAAAACAAATGTATTAATTAAATACAAGCAAAGCTACAAAACTAAAATTTAACAATTTTAATGTGATGAAGAATGCCATTTTGCAGAAATTAAATTTCAAGTGCAGCTTTCTAATTTATATATTTTTTGATTTCCTTTTTTGTGACTTCCGTAGTACTAATGTGGCTTCAATAATACTACTGCCAATAATTATTCACCTAAGTATATTTTTCAAGACAGTATTAACATTTTCAAAACTTTTTTACTTCAAAAAAATCTTATACATAAGCAAAACTGTCAGTGAGAATTCCATGGATGTCAAACTTAAAAGTAGCTTTGTAAAACTGTCCCCTTCTAAGATAAAGTTAACATCACAGTGTAATTGGAGTATGTGTTAAATGGGTAACAAAACCAATTACTGCTTGAATAAGGAGCGGGAAAATGCTTCACTGTATATTTAGTATTATGCTTGCTGCTAATGAATTTTTGCAACTTGGTACTGACAGCAGTAGAGGGGATTCTTTTGAATGTAAAACTTTGACTATGGGATTAATGAATCAACCCTCTCAGCACTTTCCTCTTTTCAAACTCCTGCAAAATTTTTGTCTGATAGCATCCTCATTGGAAGTACACATGTTGCATGGATATACTCAGAATTCCGCGTGATTCTGGTAATAGTAATTTTTTTTTAGATTATCATTGAAATTAAAATGTAATACTAAAAAAAAAAAAAAAAAGACCCCAGACCCTAAGGAAGCACGTGCAACCCACAGCTTGAGAAATACTGCCTTACAGAGTGCTTCTGTATCAGGCTGACCCCTGGGAGATAGACCAGCAGCATCACTGGGTTGGGACAGAAAGGCCATCCTGAGCCCCAAGTCCAGGCTTCTTCCCTTCTTTTCCTCCTCACCACTTGTCACCATTTGTCCCCATGTGTGGATGGACCAACCCGCGGCCCATCAGCTCCTGCCCTGGATGCAGGGCAACTTTGTCCAACTCTCCCAGACGGTCTGACAAAAAGAGGGCTGAGGAACCCTTAGGCAGCGCTTCTCACGCTGTAACGTGCATGCAGATCCCTGCAGATCTTGCTCAAACGCAGATTCTGACCCAATAGGTCTGGAGTGGGGCCCGAAATTGCATTTCTAACAAGTTCCCAGGATCCATCCAATCCGCCTGGCTTGTGGCCCACAGTTTGAGAAGTCTGAGTCTAGGGCCTGCCGGCCCTCTTCTGGGACGCCACTCAGAGTAGGCAAACTGTCCATGGTTTGCCTTAAGTTACTGGAAAGTTGCCTTAACACTGTGTTTTGCTTGGGACCATGGCATTTTGGCTTCTATGAAATGGAACAGAGACTTACTAAGCAGATTAAACAGATTACAACAGTCTCATTTCAATCAGAGAGAAAGAAAGTTTCACCAGACCCAAAGGATCTTTGTATTATAAGGATTTTTCATACCACTAGCTGGTACGAAGTTTCTATAAGATTAACAGCCAAAGACTCAATATAGATAACTCTAGAAACTCTGAATTAATTTTAATTCTACTTGTTGGTAAGTCAATAAATGGAATAATTTAGGAGTGAAGTGAGTGTTTTTTTTTTTTTTAATTTATTTTACTTTTTTGGCTGTGTTGGGTCTTCGTTTCTGTGCGAGGGCTTTCTCTAGTTGCGGCGAGCGGGGGCCACTCTTCATCGCGGTGCGCGGGCCTCTCACTATCGCGGCCTCTCTTGTTGTGGAGCACAGGCTCCAGACGCACAGGCTCAGTAGTTGTGGCTCACGGGCCTAGCTGCTCCGTGGCATGTGGGATCTTCCCGGACCAGGGCTCGAACCCGTGTCCCCTGCATTGGCAGGCAGATTCTCAACCACTGCGCCACCAGGGAAGCCCAATTTTATTTTCCTTTTGTGTTGGATTTCAGTGAGTGCTGGGTAGCTTTAACATACCATTATGTCAGCCTGCTCCCAGACTGATATTCATGGTTAGGAAATATTTTATTTTTAATTAAATGCTATATATTATTAGAAGAAACTCAGGACAAAGTTATCTCCCTTCTGTGAAGCCTATAAAAATCTCCTTGCGTCAGTTATAAATGTAGTTGGCTGTGAGTGACAGAAAATCCAGCCCACTGTGGCTTTAGCAGATGGTGGATTACTTTTCTCACATAGCAGGAGTCCTGGATGAAGGTAGCCTAGCATCAGTTCAGCAACTCTGTGATGTCAGGGTCACTATCTTGGATTTATGGCAGGAAAAGGGGGATAAGGACAGCATCAGCCTTATCCATTGATTTAACCAGGAAAGCCAAAATTTCCCAGAAGCCCCCAGCAGACTTTTGCTGACACATTTTTGGCCAAAACTATGGCACACGACCACTCCCTCCCAGCCCCTAGTGATGGAGGCAAGGGAGAAGTTTGGAAAGAGATGGTGGATTAGTCATCCAATTGTTTTTTTTTAATCTCAAATTTCTCTTCTGCTTAACTGAAAAGGAGAATATTGTTTATCTCTATTTTATGCTACTTCTCTACTGGCAGAAATTGTGATGGTTTAAAAAGTATGACAGATATATGAAATTTCTGAAAACAACCACAGAGTCCAAAGATTCTTGATTAATATGAAAAGTGGAACATAAAAGAATTCCCTTACTTGACACTCCTTCTAAGAACATGGGATGCAGTCCTAAGGTGAAAGGTCATAGGGTCATAAACAAAGTCATAGCATTCTTACGGTTTCATCCCCCTAAGTCTTTCACCAAGACTGCAGAATTTAGCAGGGAAGATTCTCTTTTTCTTATTTAGAGTGGAGCTGGAGCTTTTAGAATGAGAGCTTCAAGAATAAAATGTAATAGTACAGAGCTCCCATCTCTGGCTCCTCTGTCCTTCCCTGGTCTTATCATGGCAGGTCCCAGCTCCCAGTGGGTCCACCTGTTGCTGGAGACCTCAGTACAGTGGCTTCCCCGTCCTGCTTGCCCATCTTCATTAAGGAACCAAAAAAGAACATTGCAAAGATTCCAGGATTAGTTCAGTCTTCGATTACTTGACCTCCTCTTTGTTTTGATGCTTTGATGTGATACCATAGTTCTAAGCATTAAACCCTACATATTTGATAAATTTGCTTTGAACTGGCCATGGATTCTTGGCTTTATCCTTAATTTCAAATTCTGTTTATAAACACCAAGGTTCTTAGTGACTTTTTTTTTTTTTAATAACCTATTTCATTGTTTAAACACTATGAAGGGCTTTTTTTTCTTTAAGATTTTTTTTGATGTAGACCAGTTTTAAAGTCTTTATTGAATTTGTTACAATATTGCTTCTGTTTTATGTTTTGGTTCTTTTGGCCACGAGGCATGTGGGATCTTAGCTCCCGGACCAGGGATTGAACCTGCACCCCCTGCATTGGAAGGTGAAGTCTCAACCACTGGACCACCAGGGAAGTCCCTCTTAGTGACTATTTCTAAGGAAGGATCAGTTTGGCTGCTATGCATTTGTCCGTTAGGAGAGTCTCCTGTTTTCCAGTTTTACTAGGAATTCTGCATTTCCTATATTTTTTTGCAGAACTGAGATGTTGGATGGCTGCTGTTAATGACATTAGGCTGACCTATCAATGGATTTCTTAGTTTATTTGTACTTCAGGCAGTGCTGTACAGGATGCTGGTGTTCTAGATCATATTTCTTGTCCTGGTCCCCATCACCTCCAGATGTCAGCCTCAAACAAGACAGGAAATATTTAACCATATTTCCAGCTTTTTTTTCATCACGTCTAGGACCTCTGTTACTGAAGAACTACTGGACTCTAATCGCACAAAACTGTAATTGCAATAGAAGGAGAAAGTCTATTAATATATATTTAAATATATAACAGCTTTTTGAGATTTATTTGAATGAGTTATTCTTTTAGAGGTGTTTTAAAGAAGATAAGGGGAAAGAATTCAGAGATAGGACCCTTCAGGTAAAGAGTTCAGATCTTGGAGCATCTGGATGAAAGAGTTTCAAGCAGGGAGTCTTACCTGGGCCACTTTAAATCTTACAGTGTGGGTGGAGCTGAGTCTGCCTACTCTACCAGTTTTTACAAGACATGGTCCCACCCACACAGGATGAGCAAAAAGATGCGCATGAGGGACCCTACCATGGAATAGCTTGAAATACCACAAGTGTCTGGGGGTGGGGGAGATGCACAGAGGGAGGAAATGAGAACTCTGAAGAAAAACTGAATCTGCCCCTCCATTTGCCTTGGAGGGAGCCCCAATAGTTTCTTTTACTAAGTACTTTCAGAGGGTAAAGACTATAATTCCTGTGGAAAGAAAGAAAAATTATGAATTAAAAACCAGATTTTCTGTATGTCAACGAGATTTCAATTTAAAAAGAAGAAAATTGTGTAAAAAAATCAGATTTTCTCTCAACTCTCTGACATAGTAATTTTTTAAAAAGAGCAGATTTCGGGGGACTCAACCTTTCTGCCTTACTTGGGACAACAGAAAATGTCCCCTTTTAGTAAACGCTTATGATGGTGATAGCGGTGAAAATATGAGTGCTTCTTTCTAAACAGAAAGCATTTCACTAGCAAACCAATCGAAAAGAATATAAACCAGATATTTAAAGACTGAAAGAAACATAGAAAGGGTAGTAGTGTCAGGATATTTGGAAATGACAAAAATGGGATGACTGCTTAAATACATACAATGGTAAAAATATACCCTTGCTCTCTGGAGCGGCCAACAAAGATGTGCCAGCTTATGGAACAAGGAAATGATGGGTCTCTAAACACTACTTTGATGGGCCACAGCTGGTGACTCTGTTCTGTGGATGGCATTTCAGAGTGTTTTTATGAGTGTGCGTGTGCTAAAGTATCAGGAGTTGAATGTAACCACCTGCTAGGGCTTGGGGGTATTAATCTCCCCCAGATCCAATCGTGGCCCTCAGAACCTCTAGGAGTCGTGAAATCGTACTCATTTGCATTGGAAAGGACTTGAAAAGTTCTCTAGTGAAGTATTTCCTGACTTTTTTTGAGAATCAGAACCCCTTTTAACCTTAAAAAAAAAAAGGCTTCAAGCATCTCCACGTGCCAGTAGTTGTACTTCTAATATCTGTTCTTTGAGAAAATGCAAAACGGCAAAAGACTTTTATAAATTTAGTGACATTCATAATTAGTTTGTACTCTATTAATCATAATAGCATCTGCAAAATTTGAAAAAGAATAGTATATGTACTCACCAGACATATTTTTCATTCCGTCTAAAGCAACACTTGTGTCTGTGGATTCAGACTCTTAAAATAACTCCACTGCTCACCACCCCATCCCTGGAGGTCTTTCATTCACAAACTGGGAAATCCAGCTCCAAGAAAATTACCCTATTGATACTCTACAACAGTCTTGCCAAGTTATTTTCCAGCCTGTACTTGAAACCCTTCACTGATGGGGAACTCACTACTTGAAAAGGTGTCTCATCCTGTCTTTGAATCAAGACTATTAGATGATTAGACTTCATTATCTTGAACTCAAGTTCTTACTGCTTACATTACTTGCTTCTAACTGTTTCCTTAGGTCGTGCAGACAAATCTAGCCCCTCTTCCACACACAACCCTTCAAACATTGTAGACAGTGCTGTTACCTTCCCTGAGCTGTCTCTTCTCCAAGCTAAACGTATCTGGTTCCATGGAGTATTTCTTAGTGTTTTCTTGAAATGTTCTTAGTGTTAACATTTGAAATTGATATTGTGATGATATTACCTCTGAATCAAGTCCTTGTCCCTTTTCCACCATCTTTAATTTCACCCTGTTGTAACGGCCCATTTGTTCTCCAGGCTAGTGGGTACCACGCTAGAAAGGGAACAATTCAAGCGCTGAAGGTAGCAAATAGATATGATTTTGTTTTTCTGTGAACAAGAATTAAAAGGAAGAAAATAAGGGGTTTTGTTTGTTTTTGCTTTGTTCACGTTACCATTTCCTTTTCCAGTTTCATTTATTTAGTGTTGCATTGTGCAGAAGCGTGTGTGGCGGAACCGTGGGGGGATGGGGCCAGAAGATCCGTGTTTAAGTTCAGCCGCTGCCTCGATGACCTGGGATGGCACTGAGAAAAGCCCTTAACTTCCCTGGAATCTGCTTCATCTTCTGTAAAATCGATGGAGTAATTCGGATGCTGTTAATCTGCCTAATGCTTCAGTGTTACAACCTATCTCCCCACGTGGGGCAATCACGTGGCCTCTCTGAGCCTCAGTTTCCTCATTATTGAGCTGTACTTTGCAAAGGCGTTCTAAAGATTAAATAAGATAATGATGTGAAGCCACATTAAAAAGCACATAAGCAAAGGTAGCTCTTGCTAGCGCTAACTTCTCTGGACTGTAGAAAACGAACTGCAACACCCGCCCCAGCCTGCCCTCCCGACCCACTGATGGAGAGATTGACTCTCCATCAATCAATCTCCCGGATCTGACGCTGTGCTCATGCGATATGGCTGCCAGGGGCCACTGGGCCGAAGGTGCCAGCTGCCTCTCCACCCTGCACCCCCCTTTCCCACACAACCCGGAATCCCCAGCAGCCTGTATTTCCAGTTTCTCTTTTGTCCAAGTAAGTGGACCAGCCCACCCTCAACCCTGGTTATAAGCTGGGACTTAACGCAGTCATTTCTCAGCACCTAAGCCCCTCTCTTAAAGGTCAAAGTCCCGTCTAATAGGAGCTGAGTCTCTTTCCCATCTCTCCGCAGCATGTCATTCTGCACTTTGCCTCTTGAAATCTCTCCCACTGTGACTGATTTGCCTCACACTCGTTTCTCTCTCTGCCTTTTCTCATGCCCACTACCCTGGTAGCCTCTTGATCTTTTTATACTACTTTCTCCCTTGAGCAACCTCATGCACTTTAACAACGGTAGCCATGATCTAGAAGCTGATAACTCCCGAACCACTGTAACAAGTCCTCCCTAACTCCAGACCCAGAGGGCCTTCAAGCTGCACACGTCCCACCGCATCTTGTTCCCTTCCTTCCTCCTGTGTTCCCCAGCTCTGTGAATGGAACCATCACCCACCCACGGACCCGCAAAGCAGAAAATTCAGTGACCACCGACCCTGCTTTCCCCTACTGCCCCAACTCTCATTCCATCTGTCTCTACATTTTATCAATTTTAATTCTTTCCCATCTTTTCACTATGCTTAGTTCAAACTCTCACAATGTTTCATCCAATTTCTGTAACCTCCAAACTGGTCTCTCTTGTAGCCACCCTCCCTCCTGGGCTAGAGATATCTTTCTTTTTTTAAAAAAATTTATTCTTTATTGAAGTATAGTTGAATTACAATGTTATGTTAATTACTGCTGTACAGCAAAGTGACTCGATTATAAATATATGTACGTTCTTTTTCATATTCTTTTCCATTACACTTTATCACAGGACATTGAATATTGTTCCCTGTGCTATACAGTAGGACCTTGTTGTTTATCAGAGATATCTTTTTAAAACAGAATTCATAATGCCACCTTGCTTAAGTCTTTGACAAATGTCCTTTGCCAAAAATCGTCCGTGAAGCATTCCACATCCTTCACAATTTGTCCTTTGATGCTCACCCCTTGCCGAATGTCCCTGGGACCCAGGCTGAGTGCCATGTGGTTTCTGTTTAGTTTGCAGTTCAGTTCATCAACCGATCACTTTCAGTCACACGACCTCTCTTCTGCCGAACAGCCCAGCTCTGCTTGAATTGTTTAGCGTATGTAGGTGATTCAATCTCAGAAAATTTCTTTTGGTGGATATTTTTAGTCATCAAATGACAGAAATACTCTACCCACTAATCATAGAGTTTATAAAATTTTAGAGCAAACCTATAACTATCTGATGGCATCTCAGAAATGTTTGAAAGAACAATGGCATAATGATGTTAGCAGAGCGATTCTCAAAACATTTTCCAGTTAACATTGAACTCTTATTTGTCTAAGCTAAGGGAAGGCTATAGTACAAATAACTTACAGCATTAAGTATAGAAATACACTATTTTGCTGTATAATACATTATTTTTTTTTCCATCTTCCAGAGTAGCTTTGGCTAGGTTGATAAAATATTAATTCCTAATCCCAGGTATCAAGCAGCTAATGCTAAATTAGGGAGTGACTCAAAAGTATGGGAATTTCGGGCATCAGGTTCACCAGGAGACGACATTTGTTGCAGATAATATAAGTTTACAACAATAATTTGGACTGAGAATGTGTTTTTTCTGTCCTCACTTGACTGTTGATTTGCTTATGTTTTATACAGTCACGCCTTATGTCTTAGCTAAAGATTGTCATTAAGGCTATACCAGCAACCTGCTTCCTGATATATGCTCTATACAGCTAGGGATGTAGAAAGTTGGTGATTTTTGGTTTCTTTGTCATTATGTATGGGTCAGATGTAAAGCACATTCATACACCAGAGTCTACAAAATATAGTCATTGTTGAAATGAGAGGTCATTCTATTTTTACTCACTTTCACTTTAATTGCAAATTGTTAGTGCAGGAATTTCCACAAAAGGGTTATGCAAGCATGCCCAAATTGCTTGAAATATTTTCCACTTCTCTGACTTCCCATGGGAAAAGCCACTAGGTTGCATTTGTGGCATCTCAGTTGGTTCAAGCAGCCTAATTGGGATTTAGAAGCTTTAAACTCTACAGGTTTACAAAGGGACATCCAGGATTGGAACTCCTGTCTTCATTCCCTCCCTGGAATCTGGAAATGTGTAAATTACCCATGTAACATACAACCTGAATGATGGTGGCTGACTTCCAACTTTTGTTTGTTTGTTCACCGTCCTATTTTTACATTTATTCCTTAAAATGATTTTTCAAAAAGGTTTGAACTGTTTGCCTGGAATTTCATCAGGAAGCAAAGTACACTGTTGTGTTCTTTAAAAAAAAAAAGGGGGATTCATCTATCATATGGGAGAAATATACTCTTGGGCACAGGTAACTTTCTTGTCTCTTGGGCAGAAGCACATAATCATTCTGTCCCATCTGTTAGAGCCACTTAATTGCAAACACAGGCCCTTTCGCAACATAGTGAACCAATGCAAAACAATGAATTAAAGCTCAGAAGAAAACAGTTGTTTAAAGGTATATACTCCACTCAAGACGTAAAACTCTTACTGCGATGTAGCTTTGATTCTCCCTTGTGCTTTTTTATATACCCCCATCCATGTACCCATGCAAATTTCATTTGTCCTACTTTTCAACTTCTGCTATCTAATATTCAGTATAATTTAAAATAGTCAGGGAAAAGAACCAAAGTAAGCAATTCATTGTTTGCCTCTCAAACTTTAGTGTGCTGATAAATCGCCAGGGAGATCTTGTTAGGATACAAGTTCTGATTCAGTGGGTCTGAGGAGGTGCCTGGGAAGCTGCATTTCTAAGAAGCTCCCAGATGTTCTGATGCTGATGGTCCCAGACCACAGTTTGCATAAGAAGGATCTAGACTATCAGATACTTACTCTTCCTGATGTGAATTTAGACTTCATCTCTTCAGGACTGCTATGCAAAGTCATCTCCATTTTACTTGCTTGATACAGTGGGCACATCTCAGATTTATCTTGTCTGCTTCACCTCTGCTCAAACCCGTGTTTCTCTTTGGCCTTGTTGCTATTTCCTCAGGAATCCTTAAAGAAGCACATCAGTGTCTAGGACTCTGATAGATCATGTAACGGATATGTTCAAGATGTGGTTCCCTCTGGACAGTTTTAGAAACAAAATGACACACTTATTTTTCTTTCCATTTATAACTGAACTGTCATGCAGCAGTGCCCTGTTTGGAAAAATGCACAGGGCAGGTAGGAATCTGTCAAAAACTCCCTGTGGGTCTTAAGATCACGTGCCTCAGTTTTCTTCTCGGTGAAAGATGACAAGGCTGAATTTGATGATCTCAAAAGCTCCTTCCTGCTGTAATGCTTTATGATTCTGAGAGTTGGTCAGTGAAACATCTGGAGGAATTCTTACTGGTTTAAATCAATGGATGCTCCTTTAAGAAGGTAATTCTATTAGTGTGGAACCCTGTTGAGTTCACCAGGTTCCACTCCTGCCTCTGTGAGCCCAAAAACATATTACTCAACCCATAAAAATAGTGTGATGACATTGCATCTTCATTCATTTACACCCACTTGACTTTATGGCTGGACTCTGAGTGTCTGGGTCTGAGCATTCTGGGGGGAAGGGAGGCAGCCATGAGGACTGTACCAAGTTGCCAAGACTGTAGGGGTTGGTTAGACTAGGCAAGACTTTACCCAAAATACATGAAATCAGCATAACGCCAAACAGGAAGTAGGAAGTGAACCTAAGAAGTGAAGCTAGAGATGAAGGTTGGAGTACTGCCAAGGCAGTGAGGTGGAACCATAGTCAAGAAAATGAGATGTGATCAGAGATTGGGAGGTTTGGGAACAGGCTAGGAAGCAGAATTTGAAAGGATGCAGGGTGAACTGTTCTGGCTGGAGGCTGTGATCACTCCCGGGGGTGGGACTAACTTTTGAGTTGCTAGATTAAAGAAGTTACTCAGGGCTGGTCAGAGAGCTTTGTGAGGGCAGAAACTCTACATTACTCATTTTTTTGCCTGGTATCTCTAACAAGTGCCTGATACAACAAAAGAGATGAATTAAAGTAAGAATGAATGAATGAATGAATGAAAGAACAAATCTAGTTTTAGATCACATAATTTATCCATTCTCTCCATTTTCTTTGCCACCATACAAGTTCATAGCCTCACTATTTCTCAAGTAAACCAAAAGGACTCCCCAATTCTCCAATCTCTCCCAATTTCAATTCATATTATAGAATGCAGCAGGATTAGCCCTCTTGTTTGTGCCTTAGTTATTTGCATATTCTGTTCCAGCAAAGAAAGTTAAGTCCCTTGAGATGGTCAGAGATAGTGTTCTACCAAGTGTTCTATGTCTATATTCATATGCCCAGTCATTATAAGGATTCAATATCTTGAACATTTAAAGCAATATCTTTTTCTCTACATTATTCTTTAATAATCAGATACCCAAGAGTTACACGTGACTAAAATGTTCTTATAAAATCTACCCCATTCAATCTTTCACGTTCATTATTATTTTAGAGTTGTAACTTTAGGCTTAAATTCATATTTTTTTAAGTTAAGAAACCTTTTAATGAAGCAGTGAGTCTTCATTTTTTTAAAGTAGCAGACTCTGTGAGAGCTATGGAACATTATCCCCAGAAATGCACTTCTGCACGTATGCACAATCTCGCATATGATTTCAAGGGATTCGGGAATTCCCTGAAGGCCCACGAAGACCCCTAACGTTGATGGAAGTCAGCCCTGGAATTTCTACTGGAGACAAATAAAGGTCTTCTGCAGCTAAGAGACCCTGCCCTAATTCTTCCCTCGCACTCCTGCCCGAAGCCCTGCCACCTAGCATTTAAGAAGGCAGAGGACAAGTCCATCAATACCCATTTTGAGATTGAAAACAGAAAACACGTGGGAGGCAGGGCACAGTATATTTTGTGCTCTTGTCAACAGTGGTCTTTACCCTGGGATTATGGAAAACAAGCAGGGGTTGGCTGGATGACCACTCTTGAAGCCTGGAAAAATAGGCAGGTGCTTTTGAAATCGCCAGCTGATGAAAGAGAGGACACAGGATTGCCTCCACCCAACCCTGTCGGCCCCTGGGAGCTCCTAACTGTCCTTGGAGCATCTGTTGGTAGCAAGGGCTGATTCTGAGCCCGAGGAGCCCTTTTTTCTTTCTTTCTTTCTTTGAAGATTACTTTCCCCCTCTTTTCAGCTTCAAACTCGTGTGTGGATCTGACACATGGGAAAGGTTGCTAGGAGAAGGGGGATTAGGTCCTCAAATATAAAAAAGGAAACTAACCTGTCAAAAGTTGATTCTAGTTTAATTTCCTGGCAGCTTTATCCCAGAAATAAGGGCTTCCAAGTTTCTGTTTCGAGAGATTTCAATATCCTTTGCAATTTTGAAATAAGAGGTTTCTCTGATGCAAGTTGTCATGGCATGATGGAAGAGAACAGAAAAATCTGTTGAGATCTCAGAACTCACTCCCCCTTTCACGCTTTTTCTTTTCACTCTTTTCGTGGGTAACCTGCCATTTTAATGTGATAGTTTCACCGAGATCCATCCAGTGTTTGAAACAGGTTCCTCAACCTCTTTATAGGGTGGATGTAACCTTTCCTGGGCCCCACTTGTTTGGCTCATGATTGATTTCTCAACATGTTGAGAGATGTCTAGTTGGATAAGCACATGTGGATGCATAAAAAGCATGATCATTGATGACCGATTAGATACGAAAATCGTGGTTTAACAGACATCACCAATTTTGATTTACGTCACCAGAATAAGTATAATCATGGGGCAGGAATAGCATGTATTTCCTCTGATAAACCTGGGAAGAAACCAAGCATTCTGATGCAGAATTCAGACTCAGTCATTTCAAAATGAGAGGGAAACAAGTTGCAACCAGAATCGCAGGTGTCAAGAGATGTACGTAAGGTGAGGATTCTGCATTTGGGAGGAATATGGATTTAAAATTAATCCAAGCATCATCTGATAACAGCATACAGAAGATATCTGTGCATATAAAGCAGGGGTGTTCCATTAGCCTCTTCCTATATATTCTGCTCATTAATTAGTGCTCTTAATTATAATCTCTTATACAAATAAATGATGTGATTTATACCATTCTTAAGCAAAGAAATTTAATTTTGTACCAAAAAAGGAGGTATGGTTTGCTTTAAGGTATGGCTTAGTGATCTGTGGTTGGAGAAAACCTCAGAGGTCCCACTCCTCAAATTCAAAGGCACCATCTATAGAACAACAGTAAGCAGAAACAACAACAAAACAAAACAAAATGAAACAAAAAGCAAACAAACAAAAAAACCAAAACACACACACACACACACACACACACACACACACACACACAAAATGCCACTAAATTAATGCCACCACACTAATTGTTCTCTTAGGCAATGAAAGGCTATACATAGGAGTTGAAGCAAATCTATTTGGAGTTTTGGGGGCAAGCTTGTTGCTACTTAACTGTGTGGGTTTAGACAGGCATTTTACATGTCTGGGTCCCAGTTCCCCATTTGTAGAAGGAGAGGATTATGACTGTAGGACCTAGTACTTATTGAACACTTTGTGTCAACCACTGTGCCTGGTATTTTAATGTATTATCTTTAATTCTTTAAGCAACTTTCCAAAGTAGATATTAATATCTCCACATTACAGAGGAGAAATTTGAGGCTCAGAAAAGTAAATTAACTTGCCAGAAGTGACATAAGGAACTAGTGATGGATCTGTAATTGGAACCCTATTGTATGGGGCTCCAAGATAAAGTTCTTTTCCCTACGGCGCTTGTACTCATTTGTTTAGGGCTGCCATAGAAAGTGACACAGACTGACTGGCTTAAGCAATAGAAATTGATTGTCTCACAGTTCTGGAAGCAGAAGTCTGGGATCCACCAAGGTGCTGGCAGGGTTGGTTTCTTCTGAAGCTGTGAGGGAAATGGTTCCATGCCTCTCTCCTAGCTTCTGGTGGTTTCTGTCAATCTTTGGCATTCCTTGGCTTATGGCAGGGTAACTCCAGTCTTCACATGGTGTACTTCCTGCGTGCATGTCTGTGTCTAAATTCTCCCCTTTTTATAAGGATACTAGTCATATTGGATTAGGGGTCCACTCTAACTCCAGTATTGTTCCCGAAAGTGGGGTCCAGCTGCTTACCTCTCTGAAGCCAATAAAGAGACAAGGTTGGTGGAAAGGAAAGTTTGCTTTATTTCAGATTCCTGTCCAAAGGCCGGACTTCCCCCACTGACAACCAGTGAGCAAGAGCTTTTATAGGCAGAGGGAGGTGGGGTCCATGCAGAAACAGCACAGTCAGCTCTGACTCTCGTCTTGAAATTGGTCATTCGGTGGCCTGATCAGCGTCATCTTGATTGTTTTAAGCACAGTTAGTCTTTAGTTCCAGGGTCGGTTTGTTCCCATTTCTCTGAAGCCAGTTCTCAGAATTGTGGCCGCTTATGTCATGGCTACAGTCTGGTCATCATGTAGTTAACTTCTTCCACCTGATGGGGGTTTCAGTATCTATAAGACGGCTCACAGGATAGGGCTCAGAATATGATCTACAGCACTTGGAGAGGAACTAAAGGTCTTTGACTATGCTTAATGACTAAACTATTATTATTTAGTCTTGTTGGACTGTTTTCCTTTGTTTCTGCAGTTTCTCACTTCTCTGATTAAACTTATTCTTTTGCTAAAGTTTTCCACAGACAAAAGGCAGGCTGAGGACATTGGGGGGCAAGGACCATAGGGTCCTGCTCTGTTTCAGTATAACCTCATCTTCATTAATTTCATCTGCAGCAACCTTATTTCCAAATAAGTTCATATTTAGAGGTACTGGGGATTGAGACTTCACCCTATGAACTTGGTGGGGGGGATACAATTCAGCCCATAACAGTGGGGTTCTTAAACTTGTTAAAGCTCCAAGAAAGAAGTACACAAAAGGATAATTAATATTCGGACATGAGCAATAGTTCCAGGTGACACTAGATGTCAGAGTGCATGAGTGCTTTCTTTGGTGGGTAAGTAGTGCTAGCCCTTCAGAAGCTTAAGGAAATCCCCTTTGGCTGGGATGACCAGGGAATGCTTTATACTGTGATGGGATTTTAACTGACTGTGAAAAAGTGGCGTATCCCTTGGGTCGGTAGAGATGAGGAAGAGGAGGGGTCCTGGTATGTGTAGGGACATCTTCTCTGTCGTCAAGGAACTTAAAATCTAGCTCCAGAAACACAAATCAAACTTGAGAAAAGTTAACTATCAAGGAAAAAGTTTACAAAATGGCCTTAAAAAAATAATAAAATAAAATATGACCTTCACCGACACATATGTGGGTAGCCGTGCAACACGGCACAAGGCAATGGCCTTGTGTGACAAAGTGAGCTCCAGTGCTTTGGGGAAGGTTTGTGGGTATATGGTGATGTGAGCTGGGTTTGTTTTTTTTTAAAGGATGGGCTTTGGATAGAAGAAGAGCAGGGAGAGGGGTTCCCAGGGAGAGAAGGTGCTGTATACAAAGGTCGTAAAGCCCAAAACCTAACCCTAAACCATCAGACAAGCCAGTTGGGTGGAAACATCAAGTTTTTGTAGGGGAATGCTCCAGGGTGAGAGTGGACAAGCTGTCAGCCTGCTTTCATCTTTCCAGAACCCTCCACCGAAGCCACTGCCTAGGAAGGCATTTACCAAAGTATACGGTCAAAACCTGTGCTTTGTCAGACATCGGTAAGTATTCCTCAATTTAGAAAAAAAGTTATGGGTTTAATAAATGGGAAATAATGAATAATTAACATTAAGACTGCAGTCAGGTCATCAGGTCCTGGTGGGAAACAGCACACTCAAATTTAAGGAAGGTTCAGTAAATGGCTGGGCAGCGTTTGAGGAAACCATAAAGGAGAGGTGAGTGCCCCAGGGCTGGTACCAGCGGCGAGCCATTAACTATCCCTAGGCCTGAAGGGAGGGGGAGAGAAAGGTTACTGAATCTGGAGAGGGGTGCTCAACTGGACCTGTGTCCTTGAATTACAGCAGCCCGTGGTGTCTGGGCAGAGACCGGGGAATAAATACTCCCACCTCACTCTCCTGCCTCCCCACCTCCTGTTCAAACCAGCCAAGGCCAAAGGCAAAGGACTCCATTGATAGAGAAAGTCAAGATAGCCTCCCAAGGCACAGAGCAGGTACATGGGGGGATGAGGGGGGACAAATGGGAGGTTTCCCACACAAACAGTTACTTTACAGGAGGAATTCATAGAGTATTTAATATATGAATGGGCTAATGACCCTACAAAGGAGGCTTTGGAAGGCAGTATTCCTAAACTAGCTTTATCACAAAATTCCATTTTTGAAGGATCTTTAGGACGAGTGATCAAAGGAAACCAAATTGGGAGGCTTTGATCTGTGGGATGGAATCCAAGCCTCTTATATCAGTCAACCTTCTTTCAAATGAAAGTGTCAGAAACCGGTCTCAAGCTAGTTTAAACAAAAGGAGAATTATTTTGGATTTCACATAATTGGTGAGTCAGAAAGGAACTGCTGATTCAGGCATGGGTGGACCCAAGAGCTCTAGGGTTGGTGAGAGCTCTGTCTGTCCCTAGAGCATTGCACTCTGTCTGTCTCTGCTAAGCTTTATTCTCACCATGAGGTGGGCAGTACCACTACTGACTGCCTGACACCACATCCTCCCAGCTCAGCAATCCAGTGAAGAAGAGACTTCTCTCTCCCCAAGTCCATATACAAATCCCATGATGATTCTGAGTGTTTCTGCCTGAGGTAAAGTGTCCATCCCTAAACAATATCTGTGATTATACATTGAGGTCCTTTGATTGACACTGCTCAGCCCTTTGGAGGTGAGGAGGGTACTGACCCCACTTTCACAGACTCAACAGAACCATATCACCCCAGAGTGTGGGGAAGAAACAAGAAAGAGGGTCATGAAAAAGCATGCAAACTTACTGCCAACTAAAACTATAGCTACCATGATCTATCATATTCCTTTACAGTGTATTCATGGCTTCCTCCAAATCTGGCCTCAAACAATGAGTTCCAATACGCACTGTTCTCCTTTATAACTTCCCTGCTTCAGTCAGACTGATTTACTTCCTGTTTCTTGAACACACCATAAATTCCCATATTTGTTCCTCAGCCTTTCTGATTTGAATCCTGCTTTGTCCGAATCAAGTCTCAAGACTTCAATGAAGTCTGCTCACTGTGTCCCCGGTCCCTTATTCCAAACTGTAGATCTTGTTTTCCATCCTCTTAACTCCTGTTGCATTAGAATGTCTGTACCATCCATTTGATCTTTATGACCCACTGCCCTTTCTTGTTTGTGTGTGTGTGTGTGTGTGTATCCTGTATTCCTATAGATATAACTAGGTTGTAAGCTCCTTGAGCTCCAAGACATCATCACCATATCTTCATAAACTTTGTATCTACCTTGCCTGGCACACTGTAGAGGTTAATCAAATGTATTTTGCTTGCTATTTCAGAAGTTCAAGGTTAGCCTCCCACCTCTTCTTGCTTGCTTGCATTTTCATCAATCCTTCACGTCCTCTATGCTAACTTGTAGAGTGGCCTTGAAAAATGTTCTTACCTTAGTCAGGTCCCAGTTTCTTGTCAAGTGGGTTAGCAATGCTGATATCATGGAAAAGAATAGCCCATTAATTCATTTATTCATTCATTTACTCACTCATTCGGCACTTATTGATAACCTTCTATGAACAACACACTATGTTAGGTGTTGTGGAGCACACAAGGATAAATAAATAGATTGTGCCTTGAGGACATTCAAAAAATTGTGGGGAATATAAAATAAGAATAAAATTTCTAAAAGACACAGTAGAATATTGTGCATCAAAATATTTTACCAATCCCTATGGAAGGTAATTTGGCAACTTCTAACAAAACTATATATACATTTACCCCTTGACCCAGCAATGCCAATTCTAGGAATTCACCCTAAAAATAGACCTCCATCTATATGAAACAACATATGTACAAGGTTTTTCACTGTGGAAATTTTGTAATAGAAAAATTAGGAAACAACCTAACGATCCATCCTTAGAAGACTGGTAGAATATATTATGGAACATCTACATAAAAAGACTGAGGAAGATTGTTATAGGTTGAGTGAAGTGATTTCCAATATAATATTGTTAAGAGAAAAGAGAAGCAAGGTACAAAAGTGTATATAATGTGCCAACTTTTGTCTATAAAAGAAAGAAAAATTTTAAATATGTATCGTATTTGCTTTTTTTAACATGATGAAACACAGAAGGAATGAATTAAAAAATTAATGAAAAAGGCTACTAATAGTGCCTCCCTCCTTCTCTCTCTCTCTCTCTTAAAAGAGATTTCCTAGTTTGTCTTGTCCACTGAAAGGGCCTAAAAACAATGACATCCCGGTAGAAATGACCATATCTAGCACTCAGATTTTGTTTTCTATTTACCATTCTCCAATAAAAGGAACCAGGGTTTCTTGAGAAATGGCTCATTTCAGGTCTGGTACAATAAAGGTTTAAGGTAAACATGGAACATCTTGTAGTTCCATAAAGCAAAGAAATACTCAAACTCTAATGGGGTTAATGTCAAAGTACCATAGGAATGAACTTCAGGGTTTCCTGAACACATTTTTAATTAAGTGCAAAACACACAAATTAAGTATAAAAAAGAATATGGGAATATAACACTTTGAATTAAAAAAATTAATAAGCCTATGCAGACTTAAAAAAGAGAGATACAATAGAATACCACTGAACAATAATAAGGAACAAACTGTTGAAACACACAAACAACATGGCTGAATCTCAAAATCAAGCCAAGTGAAAAAATTCAGACAAAAAGGAGTACATACTGTAGGATTCCATTTATATAAAATCTAGAAAGTGAAAGCTAATCTACAGTGACAGAAAGCAGATAGGTAGTTGCCTGTGGATGGGGTTAGAGGAAAGAGGATGAAAAAAAACTTTGGGGGGTGTTGGAAATTCTTGTTATCTTGATTATGGTAATGGTTTCACAAACATTTGTCAAAACTCATCAGTTTATACATTTTAAATGTATGCAATTTATTGTGTGTTAATTTTATCTCAGTAAAATTAGAGAGAGAGAGAGAGTGTAAATGATGGGGACTCTTCTTCCATTGCTAGGTTATAAATACAGAAGAAATGAAAGAAGTAGAAAATTGTCATTTTGCAATCCCCAATGTAATAACTGATTCAGACAAGAATTATCAATAGAGGCTATCAATTCTGGGGGAAATGTTCAAGGTAACAGGATAGTCACATGGTCTCAAAACATCACCCCATAGATTACTTATCAGTCCTAAAGGGGAAAATATACCTCTATGTTGGAGAGATATGGTGATAACACCATCACAGCAGAATATACATTCTTTTCAAGTGCACAGGGAACAGTCTCCAGGATAGATCACATGATAGGCCACAAAACAAGTCTCAGCAAATTTAAGAGGATAGAAATTATCTCAAATAGTTAACTTGAAGGAGCTGTTTGTTGCAACTGTATCTGAAGCCAAGATTGCCTCCTTTATAGTAGACCTTGACATATGAATGAAATAAAAATTGCAATCATATTGCTACTCATGGGATCTGTACCATCAGTAGGGATCCACTGAGGACATCCTGGTCCCAACATTGCATAAAATTCAATTGGAATATTTTGTTACTGGTGAGATTGGCCTGTTCTTTTAAATAGCATATTGTTGTTTTCAAATAGAGTCATTAATGGTTCCATTTTCCCCTCTACACATTGAGAAATAGCAGTTTCTGTTCTATCCATGGGCAAGTCATTACTTCCAATTTCAGCATTTTATCATGTTGAATATTTATTGAGTTCTACAGTAAATCATGGAGCTTGTAAATACTGTCACAGGAAAACAAATTTATAAACTACTATTATCACAAAGATTCCTGAAGCGTTATGCTGTGTGGAGAACCCATCTCATCAGTCACTCAGGAATGTTATATATAAGATTTACAGCCCTTGCAAATGAAGCTTTAGAGGTTTTCATATGTGATTGACGTGTCCATCCATTATATCTGTTACTCAGTAAGTGCACAGATGGTGCTGTGTGCTGAGTGGCAAGGTGGGTGGGGACCCAAAGGAACTCTTCTGGTGCTTGTAGAGGTCAACGTGTGGGCTTGTGACAGAGTAGGAGAAGAGGATGTAGCCAGATACAAGGTCTGACCCTTCAATCTGGATGGGCCCCTGCTCTAGAGAGGAGTTTGGCAGTGCAGTATCTCCAAAGTTTTGGATTGGCCTATGTCCCTAGAAGAATGTTGGGTGCACTGTGACCATGGCCACTGCAATTGAGCCCACCCATTGGATGAAGTGCTCTAAGTTCTGTTGTAACAGAGGTGGGTCATCCACCCAGGGCCCTTCTATATCTTTCCCACAGGGATTTGGACTTTCACCTCTGTGCATCTGTTTCCTCCCTGGGAAATGTAGGAGAGCACCTGCAGCCTTGTGGAGAAAATCGTAACTTCTCCTTTTTCTGCTTCACTTCTTAAGCCATCACCCTCTTTGACAAGATGTACATTTCTCTTTCTTTCAGATTGCTATTGAAGTACAGTGCATAAATCTAATCTTTAAAGTTTATCTTATTTAAAGTCTCTGGGGAGTACTTAGGATTTGAAGAAAGCAAGCGGCAAACCCTGGAAAATGTGAATAATTATAGCATTATTGATTTATTCTGTAAACTTGCATCTTATTTCACTTTACTTGAGGCTGGAGTGAACAGCTGTCTTTTTCATTTATTTTTCAAAAGCAGAGACTAGTTAATTCTTTTTCAGGAGTGGCAAGTTGTTGATCAGGAGATTACAGTCACCCTGACTAGTGAGCTGAGTTTTCTTCTTGTTGCTCTCTGTTGCCAGGGTATCTTCTTTGGGTTTGGGGCAACTTTCCCCAGCTTCCTTGTCTTTCTCCTCTTCCTACACTACACAGTGACTGAACAACCTCCAAGGGCTAATTTAGGAGGAGTCGAGAGCGTTTGAATGGGGCTTTGTATTCGTGATTCATTTCCGTTAGCCTCACACAGATGAAGGATGGCACTAAATAACACATCCAATTTTTGAGGCTTGATATTTGCTAACTGTATAGCCAGGCCCCTTTGACTCTCACTGAAGGGGAAACTTAAGCTATTAACTGAGATTAAGTGACTCATTTTAAGGTCAAACAGTAAATCAGGGATAGAATGGGAATTAGAACCACAGCTCCAAAGAGCTACAAAAACAAAGACTTGAAGAGCAGGGAAAAAAGGATACAATTTAGGAAGATTACTTTCTCCTCTGGCTACAATGACAGACAACCCTGCCTCTGGATTATTCTCAGGGATTAATAATTCATTTTGAACCTCAATAATGAATTCAAGTGTTCACGCACACAGCATCTTTGTGTGACAGTTCTGTGCTCTGCTCTAGAAGAAAACGGAAACAGATTTAAATGGTTCGCTGATCCCCACCCACTCTGCTGTCTGCGGTGTGTTGATGTAGTTCAGTTTATTTTAGCAAGAATTTATTTAGCGCACACTGCATGCCAAGCATGGTGTTAATCCTCTAAAATGAATATTGGAGAATTTAAGCAAGACCCGCACATTTCCCAAAGGAACTTGGAGTCCAGTGATCTATTCATTTATTACCTTAAATGATTATTTGTACCCTTCTCTTTCCAACCAGTATAATTACAAGAGGAACACAAATTAGACTTTGACTTAAAAGTTTCAAGAATACGCAGTGATCTTGAAGACACAACTGGTTTTTTTTCATTCAGCCAGATGAAGTGGTGAATGCCAGCACAGTGACATCGGCGGCTGCCCTTCTGTTGTAGACTTGGAAAGCATATCCTAAATCCTCCAGTGAAATGTTTTGACAGGCATTTTCATCCAGATGTTATTAGCAACAAAACGAAAACAATCCACACATCAATTCTGACTCTCAGGGAGGTCCTTGATGGGAATGTTAGCAACTGCAACTTCAAGTGTTCTTGCCCAACCAAATCTCATTTCCCAATCAGTCGTAATCTTTTAAGTAGCTTTTCTCTTTGGGGGTAAATAAAGCATAGGCATGTATTTGTTCAGCCACTTTTTGCATTTTTCATTACTGCGACACTTTTTGGAAGTTATGACTGATCCATGGCTTAACGACGTAAGGATATTCTCAATAGCCAAAAGGCTATTGGCAAAAACATCACACAAGCCTACAACCTATTGGAGATCGGAAAGAGCGTGGTCTGGGCAGTCCATTCATTCAACAAATATTTATTGAGTATTCTGCTAGACCTACATCTGAGACCAATGACTCCATCTCTCTGAGCCTCAGCTTTTCTCATCTGTGAAATGGGGACACCTACCTCGCAGGGTGGTGGGGATTCAGGACAGCAGCTACGTGAAAATTCCCAGCCCAGGGCACACATAGGGGAGGTACTCAGTAAACATGGATTTCCTTCACTTCTAGGGGAAAAGGAAAAGATGTATTTTTTCACACTTCCTTCAAGTTGCCTTCTTCACCTCTGCCCTCTTCATCTTTAACAGCTGCAACCTTGGAGACTTCCTTAGAAAATAGATAGAGGTCATTGCTTGGGAATGCCTTCACGTTCTGTCTTCTGACCTCTCCTCAATGTGTCCTCATCTTTACTTATTTGGTCTCAAAGCATCACCGTCCTTTCTCTGGCCAGATTAACTCAGCCTTCTGTACTCTGGAGCTCATTCCTTCCCAATTCCAAAAGACCTCCTGCCATCCAAAACTTCTTTCTCTTCTTGTCCTCGGGTACTTTACTTTCGGTGTATAAACAAGGCTTGACTCTCCTCTTGGACTCTTGAGCTCCCCCGTCCAAGGGTCTCTCTCTCCTTGACTTCAAAGCCAAGCTTTTGGGGGTTTCCCTGGTGGCGCAGTGGTTAAGAATCCCCCTGCCAAAGCAACCGCATAGCACAAGGAGATCAGCTCTGTGCTTTGTGACCACCTAGAGAGGTGGGATAGGGAGGGTGGGAGGGAGATGCAAGAGGGAAGAGATATGGGAACATACGTATATGTATAACTGATTTACTTTGTTATAGAGCAGAAACTAACACACCATTGTAAAGCAATTATACTCCAATAAAGATGTTTAAAAAAATAAAAAATAAAATAAAAAATATTAAAAAAAAAGAATCCCCCTGCCAATGCAAGGGACATGGGTTCGATCCCTGGTCCCGGAAGGTCCCACATTGCCGCGGAGCAATGAAGCCCGTGTGCCACAGCTACTGAAGCCTGCATGCTCTAAGGGCCCGCATGCCGCAACTACTGAAGCCTGCGCACCTAGAGCCCGTGCTCCTCAACAAGAGAAGCCATCGCAATGAGAAGCCCGTGCGCTGCAACGAAGAGTAGCCCCCGCTCACCGCAACTAGAGAAAGCCCGCGTGCAGCAGTGAAGACCCAATGCAGCCAAAAAATAAAAAAAAATTTTTTTAATAAAAATAAATATAAATAAAATAAAGCTAACTGTTTAAAAAAAAAAAAAAGCCAAGCTTCTGGAAGGATGGGCGATGGATCACTCCCTCCGCTTTCTCACCCACCATTCACTCCTCAAATCCCCATCCTCTGGCTTCTGTCTTCCTCACACCATGGGGACAGCTCTTGCCAAAGTCATCATTCATTTCCAAGCCTATTGAATATTTTTTCACCTTATTCTTCGCGGCTCTTTATGACGTTTGAAACTGTTTTCCTTCTGGAAACTGCTGCTCCCTTGGCTTTGTGGTATGTGATTCTGGCCCTCCTCTTCCTTCCCTGGCCACTCCTGGCTACTCTAGGGGCTCCCCATCCATTATGCCTGATGATAATAATCAACTTTTTTTTTTTTACTTTTATTGGAGTATAGTTGATTTACAATGTTGTGTTAGTTTCAGGTGTACAGCATAGTGATTCAGTTATACATATACACATATTCATTCTTATTCACATTCTTTTCCAATATAGGGATAATAACCAACGTTTATAGAGACCTCAATATATGAAGGTAGTTTCCTAAGTACTTTATATAAATTATCGCATTTAGATCTTAACAAACCTTTAACGAGTACTAATATTTCCCCCTTTTATACACAAGGAAATTGAGGCTTAGAAAGGCTAAGCAATCTGCCCAGAGGGACATACTAATAAGAAGTGGAGCCTGATTCAAACCCAGGCAGCCTAGCCCCAGAGCCTCTCTTATCACTACCTAAAGATTAGTTTTCTCCTTAACCTTTTCTGTCCATTTTAACATTTCAATCCTTTCCCCCCTCATCCTATAGGTTCTCCCAGATATATCTAATTTACTCCTATTCTTTCAGTGATTACCTACCTATATATTGATGACTCCTAGGTGAGTGCAGGATCTCCAAGAAGCAGACACCAAAATGGAATTAGATGTGCAAGAGATTAGTTGGGAGAAATGACTGCAGGGGATACAGGAGAGAGGGAGAGCCTTAGACCTTTGTGCTGATGGACGTCGATGAAAGAACAGGAAGGAAGGACGTTGGGTAGGGAGAGCCTCAGCTCCCAGTACAGCCCAGAGGAAGCCTGTGTTAGAGAAGCACGTGTGAGGCATGGCCATGCTTGGTCACCGGGTGGGAGCAGCCCAAGGCGAGTGTGGTGAGTGTGAGCCTGTCACACTTGAAGGTGAAGGGGCAGAAGCCTGTCTGCCAGCCTACTTCCTCGCACCGGGTTCTCTTGATGGGAAATCTGAGCAGTACACCTCCCTAATCAATGCCAAGCCCCAGTCCCCATTTTCCATCCGAACCTGTCTTTGAACTCCAGTCCTACCCCCAGCCGCTTGTCTCCCATGTCCATCCCACATCCACGGAACCTCAAACTCAGCATGTCCAACACTGAACTCCTTAAGGGCCTCGCCCCTTTCATATTCTCTACATCCGCTGCCTCACCGTGTGGCTCTATCATCTAAGTCCCCCCCCCCCACTTCCTTTCCCTCATGTCTGCGCATATAACCAGTAACCACATTCTGTGGATTTTAGGTTCTAAATTTCTGTTACATTGATTGGTCGTTTCCTCTCCATATCTATTACCGATGCCTTCGTTCGGACCCTCATCATTTCTCTGTTATAAGAGCTTTATATCTCCCTGGTCTCCTTGTCTCTGCTGTCTTCCCATTGTGCTGTCAACAGAGTGATCTTCCCCCCTTGAAACTGACCTCATGACCTGATCATCTCCACGTGACATAGTGAAGCTGAGAGGTGAGCGCTGAGTGCTACAAGAATTCAGAGAGGGGATGGTCAGCATCTGCTGGAAACGCAAGGAAGCCTTCCTGGACAAAGACACCTGAAAAATCACCAAGTAGATGACCAGCCCCTGTTTAAATAGGTAATTATCCACTCAGCCACGGCTGCTCATGGCCAAGAAAAGTTTAGTCATAAGAAAGTTTCATGTTGCTTATGAAAACAGTGATTTGTTGCAGGCAAAGAAGGAAGGCTCTTCATTTTCCCTGAAATGTGAGGACCTTTAGGTTTGGGATTTCTGTCTTTCAAGCACAGTGGACATTAACACATATCTGTTGGATGGGTTTCAAGTTCAGCCATGGCCTTTGCCCTAGTGCTCCCTGACCTCGCCCCACACCTCCCATCTCCTTTTAACTTGAGAGGCAAATGCATTCTCACTTCTCTTCGGGGAGGAATTGTTTCTTGTCTCTTCAAAGAGAAACTTGAGAAGGCCAAGAGTGTGGGCCTCTCCGGCAGGTACGGTGAATTCTTGATGGGTCTGAGAAACAACGGAGTTGATTTTGGTTTTCAAGGATATCAGAGAACTTTAGGAAATCACCCAAGTTTTGAGTATTTTGAGTTCAATTTCCAGACATGTCAATAAAGATATGACTATAATATGCTCTGGAGGATACAAGATATTCTGCTCAGTGAACTGACTTGTGAAAGTTTAATCAGCTAACTTATCCTTCCCCCCACCTCTACCCATCCAGGATACAGAAATGAGCACTTTCCTTCTTCCAGAAGAAATTTATTCCACATGCTCTGTGAGACAATGTAACAGAAACTATAGTAGATCAGATAAACCGACACACGCGAAGATACTATCAGCTACAAATAATACCAAATAGCAGCCTTCTAATTTTGATACCTAAACATAAGTTCCCTAGAAGATGTCATTTTAATAGCAAATAGTTATACACTTGCTTTAGATTAGTGTTTACTTTCTGAAGGAAATGATCCCATTATCATCTTTTTGCCTGTAGGAGAGGAGGGGCAGCAGGAGAAAGATGACCGAAGCAAAAGGTCATGGAAATCGATTCCCGGTTCAGGCAGATGATTAACTGCCTCTTCAGAGGCAACCCCTAGGGCCACAAAAGCCGTTGCTCATTTTAAGACTTTCCCAAGTTTCCCTCTTGATTATTGAAATCTGATCTTTGTTTCATAGGCATACATCAGTAGCTTGAAAACTTTATTTTGTTGACTGTAATTTGTCCCCCATATTCAAGACTAGGGAAGCAGGTAATAGCTCTATGCCAGGGGCTCCCCTTCATGCTGGGGTTTGTCTTTGCAAACGTGGAAAGGAACAAAGGCTGGGAGAAGATGCCCAGAGAGCTCAGACCATGAAGAGGGAAAGAGGCATAACTGCCACTTTGGGTGGCCATTCATTACCTTTTGGAGTACAGGATTAACCCCAGTACAAAGTGGCACTTTCCTGGTTAAACCAAACTCTTGGTTTTCTATAATCCTGGGGTGTCAGGATCAGTTGTGAAATGTGTGTCACACGCACATTACTACTAATAAAGTTGTAGAGCTTTTCTTAGTACCGACCATTATTATTACTCAATAAATGTGAGTAGATAAAAATATATATATATGAGTAGATTAAGTGTTATCCTTTAAAAATGTCTCTCTCACTCAGGTCCATTCTTTTTTTTTTTTTTTTTTTTATAAATTTATTTATTTATTTATTTATTTTTGGCTGTGTTGGGTCTTCGTTTCTGTGCGAGGGCTTTCTCTAGTTGTGGCGAGCGGGGGCCACTCTTCATCGTGGTGCGCGGGCCTCTCACTATCGCGGCCTCTCCTGTTGCGGAGCACAGGCTCCAGATGCGCAGGCTCAGTAGTTGTGGCGCACGGGCTTAGGTGCTCCGTGGCATGTGGGATCTTCCCGGACCAGGGCTCGAACCCATGTCCCCTGCATTGGCAGGCAGATTCTCAACCACTGCGCCACCAGGGAAGCCCTCAGGTCCATTCTAATGAGCTTCCCTGGGGGAGAGACTGAGGCTGGAGATGGTTACTAATGAGCCACGAAGACCACTCTATGGCAGCTCCAGTGGTCTGTGCCTGAGAACCTCATGTGTGTTAGGCATCATGACTAGAATAAGGTTGAGAACCGTTGGTCCAAGAAATAATCTCTCAGGGAGACCTCTGGGCCTCTAAGCTGGTGAATGACCATGCTTACGTGTGGCATCTTTCTCTCCTCCTCCTTCTCACCTTGCAGCTCGACCACAGGTACTAACACAACACAGTGTTCAGTTGACTCTTATTTCACATGAGCTCCCTCTGAAACCTCCTTTCACTGAGTTGTCTTGGCCCAGGCTGCTGCCTGCAACTTGTCCAGCTCTGCCATCACGGCTCCAAGCATCCAAGGAGAAAGGGAAGACAGAACCCATCACCCAGCTGTTCCGGGCCACCAGCGTTGTGTTGCATGTGTATGTAGCATGTCAAGAAAACTGGCTGCGTTTTTCTTTTTTCAAGTAATCAGCTTTCAGAGCCCATCTCTGCCATTTAACTAGTGTGTGACCTTGGGAAACTTTCTTAACCTTGCCAAGGCTCAGTTTTCTCACCTGGAAAATGGGACTACAGTAGGGTTGTTGTAAGGGTTAAGTGAGATGATGCTGTTGGGAGGAAAAACTTCCTCTTCCAACATGAGTTCAGCTCGTCAGGAGAAAAGACAAAGTTTATTTACATTCACTGGAGCCTTTAGATGAAATGGCCCAGAACAGCAAGAGACAGGGGTTTATACATCAACTAAATAGGGGAGAGAAAGGAAAGAGAAAGATCTTCTGTGGGAGAACAAAGGAAGGTCTGACAGTTTCAGATAAAGTTTGTTAAGCAGTTACTCATTCCAGTGATAATGGTTAGTCTCTATTCCACAGAATGGAGACTCTCCCAGAGAGGGGATTTATGACAACTGTATTTTTGGGGAGTTCCAGCTTAAGTCCCCCAAATAAGTTTAGAGAAGGTTTCTTTCTGTGGTTGGTGTTTGTTCAGATGTTTTTAGCTTAAAATAATCTTTATGCCATTGAGGTGCATGTTGGGTTCCTTCATTGTAAGACACATGGTGCTATGTAGGTGTTGTTACAGGAGAGGGAAATCTTTCAGAGTTCGGAGACATTACCCAAAAGTGGCATCATCACCCTTGGGGCCAGTGGCTCCCTTCTGGGCTCTGGGGAGTAGGTGGTACCCTAGAAATCGTAGCAGCAAAGGCAGCCATGAGGAGAAGTGCTTTGCTTGTCCCGAGAGGAGAAAAGAGGTCCCCACTCTCCACACTTTGACCTTAAACACAAATGATGTGCTCCTGCCTCCACCTGGAAACAGCCTCTTCTTTGGCTCCGCCACAGAAAAAAATCAAACTGAATAAAAATAATTTTCCTTCTGAAGTTTTTACTCCTGGTGTCTGTAGAGATGGTCAAAAGGAGGCAAGGCATGTGGCAGAGGGATGCTGGAGTCCAGGCGGGAATTAAAGTCACCTAACGAGGACCAGCTGAAAATCCACATCCAGGTTTGTGTATTTTTAAGTCCAAGTGAACAGCTTTATATAAAGGTGTGATTTGGTTTCAAGGTATTTTAAGCCCTGACAAGAAAAATCTTTAAAAATAAGAGATAAATCTCTACTTTGCTCGTTAGAGAAAAGAATAGTGGAATAGTTCATATTGCATAGATTTTCATGTTTTAATTCCATTTTTTTCCAAGAAATCTACTTCCCTTCTATTTGTGGCACTGCGTGTATAGCTGGGAGTGAAGACACGTTAGAAAAATTCATGTAATACCTAATTGCATTGAAGATAGTTATACCAAAAGAGACTGACTCCCAATGAGAAATCTGCTTTAATTTTATTATTTATACTATAAAGGATTTATGAATTGCATGTAGTGCAAAGGGCACCACACCAATCCTATAAATGTTACTCTTATATAACTGCACAAATTATGCAAATGATGCAAATGACTTATGCAAATAATTCAAAATTGCTAATCTGAAATTTTAATTGGGCATATATGACAAATATTTTCTTCAGTAAGGTAGATTCCCCCCTCCCCAGGCCAACTGGTAATTAAATAAGAAATAAGGGGAGTAAGGTACCTTAGTGGTTAGAAAATGAAATTTGTTTTTTTTTTTTTTTTTTTTTTTAAAGGTTAGACTTTATTTTATTGCCTAGATTCTATTTTTTTTTAATTTATTTATTATTTATTTATTTTTGGCTGTGTTGGGTCTTCGTTTCTATGCAAGGGCTTTCTCCAGTTGCGGCAAGCGGGGGCCACTCTTCATCGCGGTGCGCGGGCCTCTCACTATTGCAGTGTCTCTTGTTGCAGAGCACAGGCTCCAGACGCGCAGGCTCAGTAGTTGTGGCTCACGGGCCTAGTTGCTCCGTGGCATGTGGGATCTTCCCAGACCAGGGCCCGAACCCGTGTCCCCTGCATTGGCAGGCAGATTCTCAACCACTGCACCACCAGGGAAGCCCAAATTTGTTTTAATATAAACATATCGCCCAACATTTTTTTGAGTGACTTAGTTACTGATGCCAAAGATTATCAATCAGACTAGTTGTAGAAGCTAAGAACATGCAGTATATATAACAAATAGGCGTTTTTGGAATTATTTGAGGAAAGGTGATATTTTTCTTATTCCAAGAGGTACCCTATGTTTATCCATTATTTCTTCCCTAAGGGCACTTGTTTATGACCAGTAAATAATCGAATTGCTTAATTGGTCTATCCACTTAAAAAAATATCATTCTCTGCATATTGCCAGCATTTTTATCTGCATTATTAAATTCTTTTAGATTGTAAATCCCAAAGCAGTAGCTTTCAGTTCTGGTGTCATAAGCCATTGGTGTTTGATCGTCTTGTAAGAGAAAAGAAAAAAAACCACAAAAAAAAAACCTCGTGGGGTGGAATGTGGGTGGGATTGAACATAACTCACAGACCGCCCTACGGGTGCCTGGAGCTGGAAAGCATCTTGGACGCCCATGGGAGCGCGTCCCTCATGCAAATGTCCTCTGTCAAGTGTGACCCTTCAGAACAAAGGTTGAGGCCCAGATCCTGTATGGCTCGAGGTCACGTTGATCCAGATGATTCTTCCCAGCTAGGATGGTGACACTACAAGAGGGCATCTCATAAAGGCCCCCTGATGGTGATAACAACAATAATAATGACCACGAAGCTGGTGGTGGTGATGATAATGTGTCTTTGTTCTCAAGTGGTTCCCGATTTACTCTATGTCACCTCTTCTTAGCCTAGGCCCAGAAAAGCTGAAAAGTTGGAAAGCCAAAACTCCTTCCTCCCAGCAAGTGCAATGAAAGGTAACGGGTAAGACGTACCAACTCTTCTCCTCTGCCTGATACACCTGTGGGCCCAGATGAAGGTAAGCGTTGCTCTCCCATGTATGAAGCCCCTCCGGTGCCCATCAGTATAAGGTCCAAGTTCAACGCAGCTAGGAAAGAATAACAGGTCTTGTTAGTGTGGTAGACACTTTGCATCACCTCCCAACAGCCAGTCTCACCCCCACTCCTTGTGATGTTTACTCTGCACCCACGTGCTCAAGGAAGGTAGCTCCCCTCCCCCCCTCCCCATCTCTGAGGGGTGGAACATATGAGTCAAAGGCAATCACAGTGGTCTTCTCTTTAACAGTGATTGGCTTAGGCACTGGCACCTTGACCCAGTCCTGAGGATTAGTCTGGGAAAGCTTTTCCTCATTGATTAAAAATAAAAAGATGCACAGGAGCGCACATTTCTCTCCTTTGCTGGACATCTTCATACCCGCAGGTGATATCTGGAACTGCTGTAACCCCTTGGGACGGAGAGGGGAGACCCTGGCCACACACTGGGATGTTGAGATGCTGAATCACAAAGAAGGAAAGCACCTGGGTCCTTGATGCCATCGTGGTGCCACTGTATTCAGCAAACCTGGAACTGCCATCTCTCTGGAGTTCTGTAAGATAATAAGTTTGCTATTGTTTAAACCACTTTAAGGAAGGTAGGACTTCTATTGCGCGTGTGGGCAAAGGCGTTCTCACAGACACACCCTTTAGAGGAGCATTCAGCCTTGTGATCTGCCAGCCAGGCATAGAGGCCACGGAGTTGATAAACGAACCAAAGGAGCACGCCCATAAGTTGCCCCAGTCACCTTGATTCAGTTGCTGGTTTAAAAAAATCATTGAAAACTGTAATTTTTCAGCCTTCTGAAATATCCATTCATTCACTCATTCAGTGACTATTCAGTTAGCGTTTACTACGGTCTTGCTGGGAAGGACACAAAGAAATGGAGTATCTAGCAGTGACTTAGTTCTCAAGCATTCACCAAAAGCTTCACATGCACAATTTGATGGCCACAAGAACTCAGTGAAATCAGTATTAGCATTTCCATTTTACCGATGACTGATCTGAGGTTCAAAAAAAGGTTGTCCAAGTGTCCATAACCTGACTCCAAGTCCAGGGTTCTTTCCACCAAAGCGTGAATTGTATCTTGCCCTTGTACCTTGCTTTTAGATCTAAAATCCGGGAGATGAGGTATCCATACATTTAGAATGAAAAAACAAGATTTAGATAGCGATGCAGAATAGCTATTTGGGAAATATTACAGGGTAGTAAGTGGTTAAATGCCTAATGCGTAGGGCAAAGAGCAAGCATCACAGAGGAGGAACTTATCATTCTTGATGCAGAAGCAGAGTGTATGTTTATTGCAAATGGAAAATAATCTTTCCCACACAGGGACTAACAGCCTGTATTTGGAATCTGATTTAATCATATAAAAACTATTGTTAACTTCAAAAAAACAAAAAAATGCATTAACCAAATCCATGTTTCTTATCAGATCTGTGCTACCTACTTTTGGCACCTGTAAATAATTAATTCTAAGCTTGAAAAGATCTGATAAAACAACTTCATTTGAAAAGCAATCATGTGTAGTTGTTGAGACTATTAGAGGAAAAAGATTTAAGGTAGTCTCAATTTGCTCCAATAGCAACTGAAGTGAAGGAAATGGATTAACAATAGATTCTTACCTTTACTAAATCACAGAATTAATAACATGTACTCAAGCCCTTTAAAACTGTCTGATTCAGTAGCCAGTAGCCACTAGATGCAACTATTTAAATTTTAATTAATTAGAAATTAAATAAAACTTTAAAATTTAGTTTCTCAGTTGCACTAGCCACATTTGACATGCTCAGTAGCTGTATAATAGGTGATCGGCTACCATATTGGACAGTGCAAATATAGAACATGTTCATATTTGCAGAAAGGCCTGCTGGACACTGCTGCTCTAGACTGGCAAATGATAGATTGTGATGGAGAATTTAAATTATTTTTTAAAAGAAAAAGGGGAAATATTGAGTTCTTATTATAGTACTTTTGCCTTGTTTTGTATAATGATAGCATCAGAGTTGCTCTGCTCATTCATTATAAAACAAATATTTGCACTTTGCTAGGCACTGTGTAATTACGCAATTTCAGTTCTGCTAGGGATGGGCAGTTGTTTCTCCCAGAACCTAGCACCTAGCACTGTGCAGGAAAATAGTCCTACTCAAGAATTGTTTATTGACGGAACAATGCAGATCTTCAAACATCTTCCTCTGCCTTTGTACAGGTCAGGAATGAGACTAGCAACTCCATTGCTGAATATAAGGTAACTTCTTAGTTGCCCACCCAATATCTTTTCCCTCCTTCTTTTCTGCAGGTAGAATTCCAGTTTTATTCAGGTCACTAATGTCCCCAGCCAGGGAGATGGATCAAGACTTTTCTATGCCCACACAACAATTTTATCCCAGCTTTCCCATCCTTTGTTTCATCTAGAATGGCCATATAATCCAGATTTGGCCAGTGAGATCTAGGTAGAAATTAGTGTGTGGCGTTTCTATAAAACCTGATAAAAGGAAATCGACTTGGCTGCACCACCCGCTCTGTTCCCTTCTTCCTGCTTTGAAGGTGAATGTGTTATCTGGAGACGCCACAGGCATGATAAGATTCTACATTTGAAGTGGCCATTATAATGTATGGTTCAGACCTCCTGCTCCAGGGAGCATAATTGACTGATGGCTCCAGGTGCTGCCTTTCTGGACCCACCCCCGAGCTCATGCAAGGCTATCCTTCCTATGGGACACTCTGAGTCTATGACCGAGTATGGCAGGGAAACGAATGCAGGCCCATTCCTGCAAGACAAAGGCCTCCTTCAACAGGCAACTTTGGCCTGAGGACTCCCCATTGGCCTGGCTGAAACTTTCTTAGAATTATCCAGCATCTGAGAGTCTTCCTCTCCAAGCCTCCTTCCTTGCTGCTCTTTTTCACAAGCACCAGATTTGCAACATGGTCTGAAAGCTCTTCTTGTCAATTCTTTCTCCCTCCCCTTTATCCGTCATAGCCATTTCTCCTAATAAATCTCTTGTGTATCTAACTCCCTCTTGAAGTCTCCTTCTTAAAGGACCCAATCTAAACCCAATCTAATCTTGGCTAAATAAATTAGGAACATAATCTAACCTGGGAAGCTAGAAGAGGTTCAGCCTGATTGAAGCACGAAGCGAAAAGGCTGGAGAGGTTAAGAAGACTTGAAAGCTACATTCAAACCATTGGTTTATCAACCTCTCTCTGCTTTCCTACTTTTAAAATCCCTGCAATTTTTTTTTTTTTTAATAGTGTAAACCACTCCGTCAGGATCATTTCCTAGAATCCACTCCTATCCTTCTGGACAATTCCTTTCAGCACCAGTTTGGTAGCTTGTCTCCAAGATGGCCACCATCAATTCTTTCCTCCATATAAGCTCATACCATTTCCTCATCAAGAGATGGAATCTCTTCCTACCTTCCCCTTGAATCTGGGATGGCTTTAGTGACTTGCTGGACCAGTAGAATATGGCAGAAGTGACACCCTGTGACTTTCAAGACTCAGTCATGAGAAATCTTGTGGCTTCTGCCTATACTAATAGGCATATTCTCTCATGGAATTCTCTCTCTTTAGAGGAAACCAGTGACTGTGTAAGAACTGCAACTAACCACGAGACTACCTGTCGAAGGAGAGAGAGAGAGAGAGGCATGCTGGCCAGACTTCAACTGTTCTAGCCACCCCAGCCCAGCACTGAACCTGAGTCAAGGAGCCATCTTGGACTTTCCAATCCCATCAGATGCCCCAAAGAGAAGAAAAGAGGCTCCAGACATACAGCCCCAGGAGAGATATCCTAGCCATCTCCAACCATTTATTCCACTCCAGCTGAAGTCTCAGATTTCATGGAGCAGAGACAAGCATTCCCACTGTGCCCCACTCATATTCCTGACTCACCAAATCATGAGCATAATAAAAAAGGTTGGTGTTTTATGCCACTAACTTTCAGGATGGTTTGTTTTGCAACAAAAGATAACTGGAATATCCTTGGGATCCCTCACATCCATAAGACTAAGCCATTTTAAACAATGGCTTCTCAGAACTTCATTTTAGTTCTTTGAACTCTATCATCATATTGAGCTAATTCTCCACAGTCTTTATCATCCTCCTGCTAGACTTCCTGTCTTCCTCACTGAATCCAGTATCATATGGTACAGTTATGGAGGTCGTGCACTGCACAAAGGTGTCAGGCCAAGGAGTTGAGTGATGGCTGAAAAAGGTGTCTTTACATTTACGTAAATCTGTTATATAGCTTAGTGGCTGTCTTGACTGGGACAGTCAGTCCCCTCAATTTTTCAGTCCTTCAGTTCTCTTTGCTATTATTGGATTGCCTGTTCAATGTAATCCAATGCTACCTTCACCCCATTTTCATTTTTTTGCATCTTTGATGTCTTGAAGTACTCATTGTGCCTGTCGCAAGTCTTGGGCCACTTCCTTCCTCTTCCGCTATTAATAAACTCTTTTTTTTCTCTCTCTCAGCAGAAATACCTTATTTCCCTAATTGTATACAATATTTGCCTATTTAAAAAATTTAAACTATACATAAAAGTTACACTATACATAAAATTATAAAGAAGAAAGCAAAAAACCTGAAATCCCATCCCTGAGATATCTATAATTAACATTTTTGGTGACTTTTTTTTATATGTTTGTACATATACACAGGATTTTCTGGATCATTCTATCTGCTTCCTCCAGTTCTTTCCCCAGATGATAAATGAAGAATCTTTGCCTGGATGCTTACACTGCTTGGCAATGTTTTAAAATCTGTCTCATTTCCTTTCTACTACATCTGGTAAGTTGACATCTTTTCAGTTATCCTCAGGCTCTACCCACTTTGCTGCAAAGAGTGAGTCCCTCCTCAACTCCCCGTCACCTCAGTGGACTTCTGTCATGGCCCATGCATCAAAAAAGGATGAAGAGGGACTTCCATGGCGCGGTTAAGACTCTGTGCTTCCACTGCAGAGGGAGAGACTATGGTTAAGACTCTGGGTTTCTGGGACTACCCTGGTGGCGCAGTGGTTAAGAGTCCGCCTGCCAATGCAGGGGGCATGGGTTCAAGCCCTGGTCCGGGAAGATCCCACATGCCGCGGAGCAACTAAGCCCGTGCGCCACAACTACTGAGCCTGCTCTCTAGAGCCCACGTGACACAACTACTGAAGCCTGTGCGCTTAGAGCCTGTGCTCAGCAACAAGAGAAGCCACCGCTCCCCGCAACTAGAGAAAGCCCTCACACGGGAACAAAGACCCAACACAGCCAATAAATAAATAAATAAAGACTCTGCACTTCCACTGCAGGGGGAAAGACTGGTTAAAACTGCTGTAACCTAAGTGTCCATCAACAGATGAATGGATAAAGAAGATGTGGCACATATATACAATGGAATATTACTCAGCCATAAAAAGAAATGAAATTGAGTTATTTGTAGTGAGGTGGATGGACCTAGAGTCTGTCACACAGAGTGAAGTAAGTCAGAAAGAGAAAAACAAATACCGTATGCTAACACATATATATGTAATCTAAAAATAAGAAAATGGTTCTGAAGAACCTAGGGGCAGGACAGGAATAAAGACGCAGACATAGAGAATAGACTTGAGGACATGGGGAGGGGGAAGGGTAAGCTGGAACGAAGTGAGAGAGTGGCATGGACATATATACACTACCAAATGTAAAATACATAGCTAGTGGGAAGCAGCCGCATAGCACAGGGAGATCAGCTCGGTGCTTTGTGACCACCTAGAGGGGTGGGATAGGGAGGGTGGGAGGGAGATGCAAGATGGAGGGGATATGGGGATATATGTATACGTATACCTGATTCACTTTGTTATACAGCAGAAACTAACACACCATTGTAAAGCAATTATACTCCAATAAAGTGTTATTAAAAAAAGAAGAAAAGAAGAAGATTTGGGCATTACATTTTCTAATTCTTTTTTTGTATTGAATGTGTGTCCAGAATACTTGCTTAATGATCTTATACATTCTCATAGTTTGTAAATTTTCTTGGGTTTCCTATGCAGACAATCATATTGTCCCTGAAAAATTAGATTTTTATTTCCTTTCTCTATCCAAATATATTTTACTTCTTTTTATAATTTATTTATATTAGCTAGTCCCTCCAAGCAATGAATTAGAAGTAATGATAGTAAGCATTCCTGTCTTCGTCCTGACTTAGTAAATAAAAAGCTTCTAATGTCTCACCGTTAGGTATAATATTTACTAGAGTTTTAGTGAATATCACTTTGTTAGGTTAAGGAATTTTCTTTCTATTCCCCTTTTGATTATAGTTTTATTTTAACGTTAATATATGTTGGATTTTTCTGTATCTATTGATGTGTTTATGTTTCTTTCACCTTTAATTTCTCATGAGAAATTACATTAATGTATATTGTCTAGTATTAAAACTTGGGTGGACCCAACTTAATGGCAATCTATAATTTTTTTCTCTCTAATAGCCTTTTTTAAATAGTTGAGAAATTTTGTCTCTTTTTCTATTTTTGGAACATTTTACATAAATTTGGGATTATCCATATTTAAAGCATCAGTAGAATTATTTTTAACTGCCTAGGTCTGTAATTTGAGGGAGGATATATGGATAGAATATATTTTTAAATAGTGATTAAATATGCATAATAGTTGTAAGTGTAATCATATCTTTAATTCGTTTGCGAGTCAGCCTGGCAAGTTATATTCTTTTGGTAAATTGTTTATGCAAGTCTTCAAATTTATAAATTTATAAGTAAATTTATAAGCATTCCAAATGTAAAGTTTTCCTAGCATTATATTATAGTTTAAAAAAAACTCTAAAAAAATAAAAAACTGTGCACTTCCACCACAGGGGACCTGGGTTCGATCCCTGGTCAGAGAACTAAGACCCTGCATGCCATGTGGTGTGGCCAAAACAAAACAAAACAAAAAAAAAGAGGATGAAGAGGGGCAAAGAGAAAGGAAGCAAGTCGGGGCTACCTTGGGATGGACAGTTGGACAGTTGACAAGCTTAGGAGACAGAAGCTGGGAAGGCAAAGCATAGCAGGCCAGGATGGCGTGTACACTGAGCAAGGCCAAGTCCAGATGCAAGAGCCAAAAAGTAAGATTGCAATGGAAGCAAAAGAAAGGCCTTAGAGAAAGTCTGTTAGACACCTGAGTATGACTCCTGTTAACAGGGCTTTATTACAGCCAACTCCGGGTGCTAAAGTACTTAAAGGTATAAGTGTCACTCCTCACAGGCTGAAGTTCTGGCTCTTGAGAACTGACTCCCTGTGCGTCCCTGGCCAGTTGGTCCACTCACTCCCCTTGCCTGACTGTGAGCCTTGGAAGCAGCTCATGCCTGCATGAAGGCTAAGCTGGTACTAGTCTTTGTATGATGGCTTGTCTGTGGAACTTCTCTTCCAGGCTGGAGTTGGCCAGGGCCCAGCTCTGCCCTGCTGAGTTGTTCCCTCAAAACATTTTTCTTCATATTCCTAAAACCCTTGCCAAGCTCTGGCAAAAAATATTACGTTTATTACCACAAGCCAGGTTATAAGGTGGGAAAGCATCCTATGTTTTGATGCTGCGGTATAGAAACGAGAGGAAAAAGTCCTTCAGTGTCCTGGTAAGGCTTGAGTGGCTGCTGGGGTGAATAAAGAGGGGAGAGTTGTCTGCTGTGGGCAGTAGGGGAGGGGACCTGACGTTCCAGTGGCTTCTTACTTGGACCTTCAAGCAATCGGCTGGTTTTCAGCTGCATGTTCATCGTCAATGCCCAAGGTCCCTGTGAGTCCAATTCCTAAGCATTTCAGAGATTTTTTGTTGTTGTTGTTAATTTATTTATTTATTTTTACAAGAGATAAATAGACTGACACCAAGCATTGTACATGGATGACCACAACAAAAGCAACAATGATTGCAATTACCAAACATGAAACATTTCAGAGATTTTATGGCATAAATCAGGTCACTTCTAGACTTCTCTCACTGCCGGTTTGGGATTCAGTTTTCACAAGTCTCCTGTGTCAGTTATGGCTCATCCATCTGCTTTACAGTTTTCAAAATGTTGATGATGTTTGTCTTCATGGGCATAAGCCTATCTTTTAGATTTATTTATTTTTAACCTTTTACTGTCATTTTGGGGGTTGGGGAAAGAGACTGAAGTAAAGTACACTCAATCCATCATCTTCAACCAGAAATTAATATGAGAGTATTTGCCAAGGAGAGCAACATGGTGAAAACATTATTTTAGGAAGTTCAGATCATCTGTAAAATGCAGGATAAATTAGACGGGCAGAAACTTAAGTCACGGAGCCAGGAGGGCACACAAAAATCCAAAAGGGAGAAAGTTAAAGGTCTGAAATATGGTTGTGGCAAAGAGAATGAAAAGAAAGAGCAAGACCTTTGAAAAAGGGGAAAGGAAGGAATTTGTTGGCCAATTGACTAAAAGGAAGAAAGAGGAGTCCATGTGCTTAGGACAGAATGACTGAAAGAATCCTAGGAATTTATGAGAAGTAATAAAGAAGAAGCAGAAAGAGGTTTGGGGGGCAGTTCATGGCTTCTGCTTTTATAATGATGAGTGTTAAGAATGAGGGGAAAGTAGGTTACTTTCTTAGGGCAACCAAAATATAACAGAAATTCTACCAAAACTCATCAAAGTTTTTATTTAATTTACAGGGAAATCTATTTTTAAAAGATATTTAGAATATATATTCAAGAACTTCTAAGTGTAACATTGGAAGTGAATGGCCTTGGAGGTTCAGGAGGTAATGTCTTTTCTCTCCCCATATGAAGGTCATAACTTTTTTTTTTTTTAATTTTATTTATTTATTTATGGCTATGTTGGGTCTTTGTTTCTGTGCGAGGGCTTTCTCTAGTTGTGGCAAGTGAGGGCCACTCTTCATCGCGGTGCGCGGGCCTCTCACTATCGCGGCCTCTCCCGTTGCGGAGCACAGGCTCCAGACGCGCAGGCTCAGTAATCGTGGCTCACGGGCCCAGTTGCTCCACGGCACGTGGGATCTTCCCAGACCAGGGCTTGAACCCGTGTCCCCTGCATTGGCAGGCAGACTCTCAACCACTGTGCCACCAGGGAAGCCCTGAAGGTCATAACTTTTTAGGAAAAGGTTTTTTATTCTCTGGAGAGAGTAAATCAGAGGGTTTCTGATTTAGGAGTTACCAGGCACAGCTTAAGTTTTGAGGTACCAAAACTTAAAACAGGGGATTAAGAAAAATCCTGCAGCCTTTTTATCCCACTGGTAGCCAGGCTGCCTTTTTAGTCAAGAGACCATGAGTCTTTTTAAAGAAATCTGACTAGGCCAAGAGGAAAAGCCTAAATATACAGACAACAGGGGCTCCCTGTGCCAGTCAAGGATCTCCACAGAAACACAGAATCAATAGAATATATGTGTATTCACATTAAGAGATTTCTTTTAAGGAAATACCTCATGCAGTTATGGGGCCCAGAAAGCCCAACATCTATAGGGCAGGCCAAAAGCCTGGAAACTGAGGCAGGATTTCTCTGTTACAGTCTTAAGGAAGAATCACTTTTCTCTGGGAAACCTTGTTTTTTGCTCTTAAGGCCTCCAACTGATTGGATGAGGTCCATCCACATGATTGAGATTAATCTTCCTTAAAGTCAACTGATTGTAGATGTTAATCACATCTACAAAATACCTTCACATCAATGTCTAGAGTTGTGTTTGATCAAACAACTAGGCACCATAGCCTAGCCAAGCTGACACATAAAATTCGGTCCTCACACTCCCCAAAGAAACTGCCCAACCAGATCACCCCAACACCAAAGCCCACCATCAACAAGGCCCACCCATGGCACAGACCTCTGAGTCCCCTTATTAAGTGCCCCATGCTAAAGAAATAATAGTCAACCAAGAATCAACAGACATCTCAGCAAAGTCACTTTGTGGAAACAAAAACAATTCAGGGAGAAGAAAACAAAACAAAAACAAACACAAACACAAACAAAAGCAAAAACAAAAAGCCAAACCACCATTAATATCTTTGGGGGAGATAAGAGAAGACAATTCAATCCTGAAACAAGAAAGAAACTACTGGAGAAAAAAAGACTTCAGAGAACAAAAAGGAGCTCCTGGAAATTATAAAAATTATAACATAAATGAAAAACTTGGTAAGAGGGTTATAAGATAAAGGTAAAGAAATCTCCAAGAAAGTAAAACAAAATGACAAAGAGACAGAAAACAGACAAGAAAAAAAAAAAAAAAGGAGAGGGAGAGAGAAATCAGTTTGGGGGGATTGACATCTAAATGAGGTTTCAGAAAGAGAGAACAGAGAAAATGGAGGAGGACAAATTGTCAAAGAAATAATTCAAAAAAGTTTCTGAACATTAAAGGTCATAAGTTTCCAGATTGAAAAGTTTTACCAAGTTCCCAGCCTAGTGGTTAAATCTATATCCACACCAAGCCACCTCATCATGAAATTTAAGAAAACAAAGAGAATAAAGCGTGGGTGAGGAGGAGGGACAGATTACATACACATGATCAAGAATCAGACCGACTTTGGACTTCTTAACAGCATCAGCAGAGGGCAACGGAACACGCCTTCAAAACTCTAACAAAAAAATAATATTTTAACCCAGAATTCTATTACCAACCCAACCTAGTAAATTTAAGGGTAGAAGAATGATCTTTTCAAAAATGAAAGTTCTCCAAAAATTCACTTCCCAACCACTTTTTCTCAGCAAGGAGTGAAGGATATCTTCCTCCCCAAAAAAGGAGTAAACAAAGAAAGAAGAGGACATGAAATTCAGGAATCAAGGGATCTAAGGAAAGAGAGAGGGAAAAAGAATACTCAGCAGAATGTTGAGGGGAGATCCAGGACACAGCTGCCCTAGACAGAGAGAGTAGTCAGTCCAAACTGAATAAGGTCAGAGGATTCTGGGAGAGATGTCTCCAAGGATAAGAAATTGATGGGGCACCTGTCATGTTTGAACATATTAAGAGGAGAGTTACATCACTTGGGAACGGTTCGGAGATAGAAAACTAAGCAATAAAAACAAAAACAAACCAAGAAATTATCAAATCCAGGAAAAGCAAAAGGTTATTGAAGAAAGGAAAAGTAATAATGTCAGTTAGAACTACTTGGCTCAATTATAAATGGTATTTACCTAGTTAAAATAATGTCAATATTAAATATTGTTTAATAAAATTAACATATTTGCGGGGCAGGCAGAGAAGTGGAGAAGGAGCTAAATCCTTATCTTGTCTAATAAATAGAAATGGATAATATGAAATACTGAAAAATCAAGAAATAGTAGTTACTTCAGTAGCAGTCCAGTAATGTTATTTACAGATTTAGAGGTAAATAGATTTAACAAAAAAAAAAAAGAGTTAAAAGGGCTTGTCTCTGGGAGGAAAAAATTAATGGTGGAGACAGGGAGAGGATTGTTGTTTTTCCTAATAAGCTTTGTAGAACTGTTTGATCCTTCTTGTATATACACAATTTTAATGAAAACAAAAACTAGAAAAAAACTTCCCAAATAGCATAAAACCCAAACTCCTGGCAGTCTAAGAGTCAAGCTTACGGAGTCAGAGTCCTGGGTTCCAATACCAGCTTTGCCACTTACCAACTATGTAACCTTGGGCAAGTTTTCTAAGTTCTCCAAACTGTGAAAAGGGGATAAATAATAGTTCTCATGGTAACGGTGCATACTGACTGATTCACAGCCCTGGCTTGTGAAGAATGAATGAAATAACCCATGTGAAGTCTGAGCACTATGCTTGCTACACTTAGTGTTGTATAAACTTTTGCTGATTTTTTTTTTTTTGGCCATTATCAGGCTGACGTTCAAAGGCTCTTTGTCATCTCTCCCATCTGCATTTCCAACCTCAAGTTCTCTCACTCTTCTAGATAAACTCTAAGTTTGGCTGGGCAGTGTTCATTCTTTCTGAAATACACTGCCCTCCTTCCTGCCTGCTCGCTGCTCATGCAATTATTTATTTTCCTATTCCCCAACCTATTGTGGTTGAAATAACAATGGCAATGAAATGTGTTACACCCTGTAGATAACTGGACGATGTCTGCATTGATAGAATCTAAATTCAAGATGTAAATATTTCCTCTAGGGGCTAAAAGCTGAAAGGAGGTGTTCCATTTTTGTTCAAGACATGTTAATCTTGTCATTGCTCAAGGTTGCCATGGTTCCTGTTTGGCGCTTCCAGGACTTAAGCTTGTGCCACTACATCTGAACAAGTATAAATAACCCTATTCGACTGAGACAGGGAGACAGGCAGGGTGAGATTCTTGTGAGATAGGTCAATACTGTAATTAGAAATATAAGCCAGGATTTTTGTGTCTCGGTTACAAACTGATCCTGGCTGCCCCTGACAATGCATATTTCCAGCTTCATGTTTTCCTGGAGACCAGGGAGCAATTTACTTTGTAAACCAGAGAGATACTCTTTTCCCTTTCCTGGGGCAAAATTTAAATGGAAAAAACCCCCCATAGTAACCATTTGCTTATAGTTTTTAAAAATAAAGGCTTCAATTGTGTAATTTGTTAGAGCCAATTATTTTATTGAAGAGAGAGACTTCATTACAATATAAAAATAAGTTCTAGCCTAAAAGATAAAGATTGAACCAATGAAAATAAAGCTAATTAACTTTGGCAAATCATACTCTTCCGTCAACTTCATAATCATTTTCAAGTGCACAGTCATAGGTAGAACAGTTCCTTGAACAGAAATGAAAATCGTGTTTTTATGAGACTCACTAACCTATCTCTGATGACATTTATGTACTTTCTTAGAGACTTTTGGTGTCTGGTGTATATAGGAAGTAAATAGTAATATAGGAATGGTGTTAATTGCTTTTCATTGCTTTAAATGGTCACAAGATTTCAAATTTTGATTGCATACATCATTTTATGAAACTTTCTTTCGAAGATTTAAAGAAGAGGCACAAAATTATCTTCCTTCTAACCATCATTGTAAGTTGAATTCAAATAGACTATCCAGCATCTTATGCAAATTCACCAGCATTTCATCATTTATTATCTTCGCCAACAATATTTTGTTTGTATTTACTGACACTTTATCAATGTCCCTAAGGCATATAAGGATAAATCAGTTGCTATAAGGTGTACATTTGTATGGACTAGGAATATTCTCTTTCCTCAGAGGGTAAATAATTCGTGAAGGGTTGTTTCATGCGAACTGTATTAGGTTTTTAGGTAAGAAAGTGAGAGATGAGAATATTTTCATGCAAAATAGAAAATTTGAAACCCTCAGGTTAGGTTTTGAAAACTCTTATTCCCTTAGCTTTAAGGAGGGATAAAGTAGAAGACATTTAGGTGAGCAAAGACCTCCAAAATGTACACTTTAGTTTCACCTTCTCTGTGCCGTTCCTATGCTTTATCTACTAAGCCAAATACTATTGCTTAGGACACCCAAGGAACAATTAGAGCACCGTTCAATCTCTATTTTAGAAAATTTCTTATAAACTGAGTATTAACCCATGATTGCCCTTTATTTCTAATTACTTTCTTGCTTATTAATATCTTTGTTAATTTAAACATATGTGCCTGCTTAAATCTCATGAAAACCAAGTCTTAGATAATAGACAAGATATGTTGCCAATGCAAAGTTGCCAACTACAGGTTGGAACTGTTCTTAAAACAAGAAGGTCAAATCCAAAAAAGGACCCATGAACCAAGTTTCCAGGACCCTCTAGTATGCACTGGATACCAATGACTAAACATGAAAGTAATACTGATCTCTTTTTATTTTATTTTTTTATACAGCAGGTTCTTATTAGTTATCTATTTTATACATATTAGTGGATACATGTCAATCCCAATCTCCCAATTCATCCCACCACCACCACCACCCCTGCCACTTTCCCCCCTTGGTGTCCATACGTTTGTTCTCTACATCTGTGTCTTTATTTCTGCCCTGCAAACCGGTTCATCTGTACCATTTTTCTCGATCCCACATAGATGCCTTAATATACGATATTTGTTTTTCTCTTTCTGACTTACTTCACTCTGTATGACAGCCTCTAGGTCCATCCACGTCTCTACAAATGACCCAATTTCACTCCTTTTTATGGCTGAATAATATTCCATTGTATATATGTACTACATCTGCTTTATCCATTCGTCTTTTGATGGTCATTTAGATTGCTTCCATGTCCTGGCTATTGTAAATAGTGCTGCAATGAACACTGGGGTGCATGTATCTTTTTTTTTTTATTTTTATAAATTTATTTATTTATTTATATTTATTTTTTGGCTGTGTTGGGTCCTCGTTTCTGCACGAGGGCTTTCTCTAGTTGCTGCGAGCAGGGGCCACTCTTCATCGCGGTGCGCGGGACTCTCACCGTCGTGGCCTCCCTTGTTGCGGAGCACAGGCTCCAGACATGCAGGCTCAGTGGTTGTGGCTCATGGGCCCAGTCGCTCTGTGGCATGTGGGATCCTCCCAGACCAGGGCTCGAACCTGTGTCCCCTGCACTGGCAGGCAGATTCTCAACCACTGCGCCACCAGGGAAGCCCTCTTTTTGAATTACGGTTTTCTCTGGGTATATGCCCAGTAGTGGGATTGCTGGGTCATATGGTAATTCTATTTTTAGTTTTTTAAGGAACCTCCATACTGTTCTCCATAGTGGCTGTATCAATTTACATTCCCACCAACAGTGCAAGAGGGTTCCCTTTTCTCCACACCCTCTCTAGCATTTGCTGTTTGTAGATTTTCTGATGATGCCCATTCTAACTGGTGTGAGGTGATACCTCATTGTAGTTTTGATTTGCATTTCTCTAATAATTAGTGATGTTGAGCAGCTTTTCATGTGCTTCTTGGCCATCTGTATGGCTTCTTTGGAGAAACGTCTATTTAGGTCTTCTGCCCATTTTTTGATTGGGTTGTTTGTTTTTTTAATATTGAGCTGCATGAGCTGTTTATGTATTTTGGAGATTAATCCTTTGTCCATTGATTCGTTTGCAAATATTTTCTCCCATTCTGAGGGTTGTCTTTTTATCTTGTTTATAGTTTCCTTTGCTGTGCAAAAGCTTTGAAGTTTCATTAGGTCCCATTTGTTTATTTTTGTTTTTATTTCCATTGCTCTAGGAGGTGGGTCAAAAAAGATCTTGCTGTGGTTTATGTCAAAGAGTGTTCTTCCTATGTTTTCCTCTAAGAGTTTTATAGTGTCTGGCCTTACATTTTGGTCTTTAATCCATTTTGGGTTTATTTTTGTGTATGGTGTTAGGGAGTGTTTTAATTTCATTCTTTTACATGTAGCTGTCCAGTTTTCCCAGAACCACTTATTGAAGAGACTTTTTCTCCCATATATAGCCTTGCCTCCTTTGTCATAGATTAGCTGACCATAGGTGTGTGGGTTTATCTCTGGGCTTTTTATCCTGTTCCACTGATCTGTATTTCTGTTTCTGTGTCAGTACCATATTGTCTTGATTACTGTAGCTTTGTAGTATAGTCTGCAGTCAGGGAGACTACCAATCTCTTATGGTTCAAAAATTTCATTGGATAATGGCATCTTCCTTGGGTTCAATAATACAGTGGCTTCAAATACTATGGCTGCCAACTCTTCAATTAACAGATTGATGAATGTATTGAAAAACTGGGCTGTTCTCAAGTGGTAATCCCACTAATGGATATTATGCTTGATAAATTAATTCTGAGGCTTAACTTCCATGCAGAGTGGAAAACAATGAGAAAATCAAAGAGAAAACAAAAAGAAAATCACAATAGCACAAAATACAGATTTCAAAGAACTGCCTTGTAGCCTCTCCTATAGAAGAGGACAAGAAGAAATAGACATTTCCAGAAACATGGCACGTGATATAAGATGACCACCTCATCACTTTGCCTTGACTGGCATGGAATGTCACCTCACACATGCAGATGACTTTGGTGCAAAAGCTTTTTGCTCATGATGGTTTTACTGCTGTCTGTGCAGGACACACTGAATTACATGTGATGACCACGTGCTTTTTCCATAGCAGCGTCTATAAGAATGTTTAATTTGGATTTTCCAGAACAACAGCCTAATGGCTAACAGGGCCTCACATCCTTTCCCACCAAGTGGTGCCCAGGGAACCTTATTCCTGATTGTGGTTGATAACTGACCACTAGGTTTAATATTTCCCCAATTTCTTTACTTTTCTTATTCCACTTTTTTTTTCCTGTTTTCAACTGCATGTCATATACAGATTGGGGTAAAACACTTCACAACTTATTTCTGGTTTAATATTTCTCATTTTCAAATGTGCTTTTCAGACTTTAATTAAACCTAGTCTCCCTAAGGGGCTACTAGGAAGCACTGTTTTTTCTGCTTTCCAGAAGGGGACAAAGAAAAAGGAATAATGACTTCAGACAGTAAAAGTAGACAGGGACAGTAAAAAAGAAACTCTCCTGACTGCTTCTGAATTTAGAAGCTTTGCAGCCTTTCCTCAGACCTCAATTCGCACTAGTAAGCCTTTTAGGGAAATCTGTTTCCTTGAGGAGGTTGATAGGTATTATATTCTATTTCATAATATGAGAAGAAAAATCATTACTTAATTTCTTATAGGTGTAACATCACATATAAATTAAAGTATAAAAATAAGAAAAATGTTTACCTTATTTGCTTAGACAAAAAAATCATTTTTATTTATTATGAAGTAATAAAATTATTATTATTTTTCATTTTATAGCAAAATTCATTCATGATTAGGCCAAAAATAATTCTAATTTGACGTACTGGCCTTTAAGTCATATAATTTGATAATCCTGTATAATTAGAATTTATTGAGACTATTTAAAATACAACCTTTTTGTCTTTAAAATGCACACATTAAGTGGACATAAAACAGTTAAACAACAAAACCTCAACAAGGTAGCCACTGGTTAGTTTTGACTGCATTTACTGAGACCAAAGAGTACATCTGCAAGCAGTATATAAAAAACATCTCAGAAAACTTTTTGGGGGGATAATAAAGTAGCTCCTTGAGGAAGCACTTATTCTTTCTTCCAAATTCCACAGCAAGATTTTACTTTTAAAGGCAGATGCTGTAGGTCTTTTTTTTGCAGAGAAGGCAAAAGAGTTCCCCTCTTTGAGGTGTAGTGCTGCACAAATATTTTTAACAACTAATAGGAACAGAAGGAACAAGGTACAGAAACCAAACTGATGAAGACACTCTCATCTAAAATTTGTATTTTACTCACTGCAGACAAAGACATAAAAAATGGGAATGTTCTCCAGTTTTCACATCAGAAAGAAAACATTCTAGTATGGACCGGTTCGGAATGGATGGAGGACCAGGAATGACAGAATCAAGTGGTAAAGAAAGCACAGGATGTGGGCAAGACCAGGTGAGAAACAGTTTCCTCTGTCAGCCGTGCCCCGCTATAGTGTGCATTACGGTCGACTCCTCACTATCCTTTCCTCCCACCAGATGATCAATCTAGGCTAACTGTAATTCCATGAGCCTTGCCAGCTCCTAGTTAAGGAATGGGTTTGTGACCCAATGAGAAAAAATCTGCTGAGGGCTTTCTGGGCAAGGTTTCCTCACTCTTATGAAAGAGTTAGAGGAAAAGATGGACTTTCTTCTTTCATACTCAACCAAACCTACGCTCAGAAGTTGGCAGAGTGGATGGAAAGAACTTCAGTATTTGATGAAGTTGTTGAATTACTAAATCAGCCAGTCTTGAATCCTACCCTACTTCTGGACTTCCATTTATGTGAAATAATGTTTCCCTATGTTTAAGCCAGTTTAAATCAGAGTTTTTTGTTAACTATTAACCAAGAATTTTCTAATTGATAAAATTAATGAGGAAGATTGGGTATTTCACCAAAACTCTTGCATGACACTATTTATATTTGCATTTATATTTATATTTACATTTACCTTTATATTTATATTTTTTGGCCACGCCACACGGCTTGTGGGATCTTAGTTCCCCAATAGGGGATTGAACCCAGGCTATGGCAATGAAAGCACCGAGTCCTAACCACTGAACGGCCAGGGAATTCCCTTGCCTGGCTATATTTTAAGTACGGTTTCCATAGTGTATGTTTATACCTAAGTTGACTGAGCTTAGTTTATTCCACAATTTGGGTTCTCTTCTCAACTCTTAGTGATCTTTCTCAAGTCCTAACTCAAGAATCCTTTTATAGGGGCTTCCCTGGTGGAGCAGTGGTTAAGAATCTGCCTGCCAATGCAGGGGACATGGGTTTGAGCCCTGGTCTGGGAAGATCCCACATGCCACGGAGCAGCTGGGCCCGGGAGCCACAACTACTGAGCCTGTGTGCTACAACTACTGAAGTCCGCGTGCTTAGAGCCCGTGCTCCGCAACGAAGAATAGCCCCCGCTCGCCACAACTCGAGAGAGCCTGCAAGCAGCAACAAAGACCCAGTGCAGCCAAAAAAAAATAAATTAAAAAAAAAAAAAAGAATCCTTTTATATGTTGTTTGGTAGAAAGGTATGTGAACTAATTGACTCCAGATGTCTTTGCAGCCAAGATTTGGTGTTCAGAATGGGAGAGTAAGCAAGCAGCATCAGTTGCAGAACGATGCTTGTAACATCTGTGAATGTGTCAAATATTATCCCTTTGAGATTATTTTACAAATGCACTAATAAAGATGTCATCCACTAGCAAATTTGATATTCCTAATAATATGACTGGAAAAATAAGAAGAATTTATAAAGAATTTCTTTATTCTTCCCCTCAATCTTCCATCATTTGATGACTATTTTATTAATGACTTAACATGTTCTCCATTCTATGCTGGCAATTAAGAGCTAAGCATTCACTATGGATATCAATATTCATATTGCTGGGACTAGGAAGAGTGAGTATTAAAGAACAGTCCTATTATTCCAGGGATCTGCAAGCCAATATTTCTGAAAATGAAAAATCACATGTCTTTCAGAAGGAATATCTTTGGGTTAAAATTTGACTATTTAGAGTAGCATGACAAGAGCACCGCTACAACAGTGCAGTCTATGGGAGGTTTGAATAGTAACATGAAGTAGGATGGCCTCTAACCTAGGATTTCTTACAATCTATGGGGTCCCTTTCTATGAGTCTCAGGAGTCCTCTGTCCTTTTGCCAGGACTCTTTTGTCCTTAGTTTGGCCTTAGTAATAGCCCACAGGTAACAAAGGGGGATATATAGTAGGGGAGATACTAATTCTTGCACCTAGCATTCTTTCCTTTTATATTTATACTCTTTCTATAGTGCTTTAGTGCACCTAAGCACACCTTACAGTGCCTCCAAGCTATTGCAACCTCTTGACCTCAGTTAATTCCCACTTAAGATAAATCTCATCTTTCTGTCCAAGTTGCCTTTCTTGCCCATAGTTCTGATTTATTACCCTCATGACAGCCAGAATGATTCTTTAAAAATATTTGCATGGTATATCATTTTCCATCATCTTACTCTCGAGCTTTCTGTATCCTTATATTAAGGATGTGCTTCTTGTAAGCAACATGTAATTTATTTATTTATTTATTATTTATTGTTGGCTGCGTTGGGTCTTCGTTACTGCGCGCGGGCTTTCTCTAGTTGCGGCGAGCGGGGGCTACTCTTCATTGCGGTGCACAGGCTTCTCATTACGGTGGCTTCTCTTTGTTGCACAGCACGGGTTCTAGGCGTGCAGGCTCAGTAGTTGTGGCTCGCGGGCTCTAGAGCGCAGGCTCAGTAGTTGTGGCGCACGGGCTTAGTTGCTCCGCGGCATGTGGGATCTTCCTGGATCAGGGCTCGAACCCACGTGCCCTGCATTGGCAGGTGGATTCTTAACCACTGCGCCACCAGGGAAGTCCCCTAGGTTTTGTTTTCTTATCCATCCAGTTTGACAACTTTTATATTCTAATTAGAACATTTAGTTCACTTACATTTAATATAATTATCGATATATTTTGCTTTATATCTATCATCATAATATTTGCTTTCTTTTTGTTTCTTCTGTTCTATGTTCTGTTTTCTCTCATTTCTTGTCATATTTTGGATTTATTTTATTATTTATTAGTAGTATTCTAATTTCTTTCCTCTATTAGCTTAGAAGTTATACATTCTTTTATTATTCTTTTACTGCAGGATTACAATATTAGCTTACCAAAGTCTAACATTAATTGGTATTTTTACCCTCTTACCAGACAGGAGCCTTAGAACCTTTTAACTTTATTTATCCTTCTTCTGACTTATATGCTATTGTTGTATTTTAATTTCATGTTTATTGAAAATTTCACAAGAAATTATTATTTTATACAGTCAATATTTATGTTATCCACATATTTACCCTTCTCATTGTTCTTTATTCTGTCCTACATCTCTAGGCCTCTGGGCTTTCATCTGGGATCATTTTCTTTCTGTCAAAAAAAAATCTAGATCTAGATCTATCTCCTTTGCATTTTCTTTACTGTGAATCTGCTAATATGAATTTTATCAATTTTTGCTTGTCTGGATATTTATTTCAGCTTCATTCTTTTATATATATATATATTTATTTATTTATTTTTGGCTGTGTTGGGTCTTCATTGCTGTGTGCGGGCTTTGTCTAGTTGCGGTGAGCGGGGGGCTACTCTTCGTTTCAGTGCGCAGGCTTCTCATTGCGGTGGCTTCTCTTGTTGTGGAGCACGGGCTCTAGGTGTGTGGGCTTCAGTAGTTGTGGCACATGGGCTCAGTAGTTGTGGCTCGCAGGCTCTAGAGTGCAGGCTCAGTACTGTGGTGCACAGGCTTAGTTGCTCCGTGGCATGAGGGATCTTCCCAGACCAGGGCTCGAACCCGTGTCCCCTGCATTGGCAGGCAGATTCTTAACCACTGCACCACCAGGGAAGTCCTGGTACTAATATATTTTGATCAATGTGTGTCCTTCCCATTAGAATGTAACCTCCAAGAAGGTAGAAGGCATGTCTGTTTTGCTCCCATTGTATTCCGAGCACCTGAGCAGAGTGTATGGGGCATAGTAGGTGTTCATTAAATATTTGTTGAAAGAAGGAGGAATTTAACCTTTACTGAACACCTGTTATATACCAGGCAGTGCGGTAAGCGCTTTGCAAATATAATTTTATTGACTTTTCATAACAACCAAATGTGTTAAGAATTCTATCTCCTTTTCACAGATGAGATAAAGTTTGAAGAAGAGAAATAATTTCACCAAGTTCACACAGTCAGATATGGATGTGGGGTGTGACCTATAACCTCTGCCTCCATAGTAAATGCTCAGTTTATTCTGCCACATTTATGTTGACCAGGTGGGCTGTTCCCTGGCTTCCTCTGATAACAGGCTGGCTGATTTCATGAAAAGATGGAAATAGTAAATAATAGATTAATATCCTTTCAATGGCAAATTCCTGAAGCCTTGTTGCTTTAATGAAAGAAATTAATTTATAGCTACTAAATTCTAGGTATAATGTAGACAGCTGAATGAGCTAGTAGTTTAGAAGAGATACATTCAGGAATATATCTTCAAAAATCATACCATGTAGACATTTTCCTACTGAGCTAACATCAATTGCCCACAAAGATCAGTTGTTTAGGTGATACAATTTTGATATTAGGGTCTCTAGTAAAGAAGCTAGCACAATGACAAAAGTTCCAACCAAGATAACAAATAAATTTTAAAGGTCAAGGAAAAGGAAGAGGCAAGAAAGAGAAGATAAAGGAGCAGAGAAGAGAGGGAAACATATACAAAAGGAGAAGAAACAGAGTAAAATGGAAAGGGGAGAGAATGGTGCCCATTTGTTTTTTTGTTGTTATTTTGGGTTTATTTCTTTTAGTTTTCAGTCCACGCTCTTTCAGTAATACCATCCTCCACTTACCCTTTGGGATTACATCCTCCCTTTTGGATACGTAATCTGGTGGGACTGTTGTTCAGAAGGGGGCTGCCTTCCCTGGGCCAAGGAAAGAAGAGTTGACCATAGCTAAACCACTCAAATGCTCTCTTCCTGGAATCTGAATCATTCCTTCTAGATGCAGCTCTTGAGATGTTCATGCCGTGGAGACTCACGTGAGGTGCCCGGTTCAGTCCTTTCCAACACTGGGTCTTCAGCCTTCTCTCCTCAACCCTTTGAGCTTCCCCAATTTACCCAATAAATTCCTTTCTTACTTAAGTTTACCAGAGGCAGTTACTGTTGCTTGCAGCCAAAGAACTCTACCTGACAGAGTCAAGGAAGAAGGTAAGTGAAAATAAGTGTGGAAATTAAGATCTGGAGTGAGATCCACAGAGCATATATTTTCAGATCCTAAAACAGTAGGTACTGGGGACAAACAATTCTGGTTTAAACCTGGAAAAAAATGTGCAAGTTAGTGTTCAATCATCTCAGCTCTCTAGGAGCAAATATAATCACACTGTAAAGTAGCAGAGGGTTTCCAAAAGGTGAGAGTAATATTCTTTTTCAAGGATAGCCTACTGTAAGATTGACATCGCAATTTCGAGTAATGAAAAGAGAATGTGTCTCCTGCAAGGCAGAGGTTTATCTCTGTTTTTACTGTGTAAGATCTTTGTGTCTTTGATGATTTCACATCTTTGGCATGACTAAAGGATTTTTCAATTCAAATCGAACTCCTTCAACTTGGCTAGTCCCTCCCACTTCCCCTGACTGGCCCCCTGGGATTCTTTCTTTTCACTGCCGAGGATTAAATTCCCTGTGAAAGCCTTGAGGGCAACAGACATCTGTACTAGAAATGAGATACAAAACTGTCCAAAAAGAGAGAAGCAATCCCAAAGCCAAAGTGAGAAAATAATTGAACACTTATTCATACTGGAAAAAAGTCTGGTTCCAAACTGAGTTTTTTATTGACTTTTTCTGTGAGGAAAGTATCATCATTTTTGAATAAGAAACTGTTATTCTTCTACTTTACCAAAGATGCTAAGTTTTGCATGTTTAAAACACCACACAAACATCTCCATAGAGAATGGCTTGCTGCCAATATCTGGTGAGCACACCAGACTTTCAAAACAGCCCAGTTATACCAGTTCTGTATGGGTGGGTGAGCGATTCAAGATAGAAGGCTGAATTAGAACTCAGTCCTAATCCTGCTTGGAATGCTGGTTTTATTGGGTCATAGCTTGGTTGATCAGAAGACAACCCCACATGCCTACAGTAGCACAGATCCATTGCTCCCTCCTCAAGCTACACACATGAAAGGCACAGTGCTGTTTGCAATGTGAAACATCAGATGTGATGAGTACAAATAAAAAGGACCAACAGAACACATTGTAGACCTTAACTATTACCTTGTTATTTTATCAGTCCTTACTCTCTCCACCTCACTTATGGAATATCTTACATTAAATTTATATTCTGGCAATTGGTGTGTGGAGTCATAAATTGTGCCAAACTGAATTGATTGCCAGTTTAGACATGATGATAAAGGGGTTCATATAAGAATGATATATTATCAGAACTGTATTGTCTCAACTTTCATCTGTTAATCCAAAAGCTCATCAGAAACTTGAGGCTGGATATAATGGAATATGATTCAATGGACAAGAATTGAGCTCCAGATATTAACTCTCATAAAATAGCCCCTTGAAAATGTCTTTTCTTTATGTTTATTTGCCATGGGAATTTTTTTTTTGTTGTTGTTTTTTTGTTTTATTTTTGCTCACACATTTTTGCTCTGTGTGACAAAATTGAGCTTGGGGGAAAAAATCACATAGGTTATTATGTCAGGGCTCCCAAATGGTTAGATGACCCTTCAGTAAAAAAACCTAAGGGTTCTTTGTTTTTCTTATAGTTGCTCAGGCTTTAATTCTACTGAAAAGTGACTGGAAAAGCCATTCTATGAAATGACTCTTTAATATTTGATAAACGAGTCAGTCTGATGGGCCTATATTGTCACATCAGTCATGCTTCTCAGCTAAGACTGCATATTTTCACATGGAATGGTCATTAAGCAAACCTTTCAAGATGACAGGAGTTCAGTTACTTTGTCGCATTTTCCAGAAGGAAGAATAATGAAATAAAGTCTGGAGAGTTAAAAGGAAAAGGAAAGCATGTTGCGCACACACACACACATACACACACACACAAACACTTCTTTCTAACGTATGTCTTTGCAACATAATTTGTCACAAAGAGCTACATACGAAGTGAATAGGAGACATTTATTCCTAAATCCTCATGACACTTTAATGAGATAGCAGGAGAATATTATTATTTAGCCCTTAATGACTGGGAAAATTGAGGCAAAGGGATGCTGAAAAATATATTGAATATTACACTATTAGTCTGAATTAAAAGACCGGAACTTGCTCAAATAACCTAGTTTGGGGAAATGAACCTAAGATGGGGAGTGAATTGGACAATATAGACACCAGATAGCTTCCATCTGGATCCAGATGCTATTTCCATTCTACTCTAAGTAGCACTGCTTTTAACCACAGACTAAGAGAGCTCTGGTCTCTCCCCAGAGAAATCAAACTGTCAGACTTCTCCCTTGGATTGCTCCTCCCAATCACACACTCCCACACTCACGCTCTGTACACAAACCTACCAGCTGCCCACCAGAAACAGCTGTCTCAAGACAGGTCTGTCAAAAGAAGTCTTTCTATGGATGTACAACCACTGGCAGCAGCAGGAACCCTTCACCAAAATTGTCCCTTTGGCCTCAGTTCCAACTTTTGCCTCTGACCCAGATAATACGTACATACCCATTGTAGAAAACATAAAAAATACACAGAAATCTTTTTTAAAAAATCACTCATAATCTCACTACCCACGCATGCCGCAACTACTGAAACCTGCGCACCTAGAGCCGGTGCTCCGCCACAAGAGAAGACACTGCAATAAGTCCGCGCACCGCAATGAAGAGTAGCCCCCTCTCGCTACAACTAGAGAAAGCCTGCGCACAGCAACAAAGATCCAATGCAACCAAAAATAAATAAATAAAAATAAAATTAAAAATTAAAAAAAAAATCTCACTATCCAGATTGATGTCTGTCAATATTTTGATATTGTGTAAAAAAAAATTTTAATCTAAATATTCATTTGGGTTCACACTGTACTTGGAATTTTGAGTCCTGCTTTACTTTTTTTAAACTTAACTTATATTGTGAACATTTCTCTATGTCATAAAAACATTCTTTGTAATCACCACATACATCTAGTCCATAAAAAATAATGATTATAGAGATCAAGGAGAAACCACAAAACCGAAGGGGAAAATAGTAAACAATCTCAAAGTTGAAGATGAAAGAATGATCGTTCCAATTACTAATTTTCAAATCCTAAAGGTTATGGGGGAAAATGTTCAAGAAAAAATTAGAAACTAGTAAAAAAGGAATGAAGCTACTTTGATAAACGTATAAAATAGCGAAAAGATAGTTGTTAGCAAAGGCATAATACATAAATACCAAGAAAATAACTTTTATTGTGCAGCACCAAATTATACTGGTGAGGTTAATTAATGTAGTTTTATTAAATAATAAAAGGGAAATGCCTACATTTTAAAAAGATGCCTAAAGAAAATATGCATAAAGGAGCTCATTAACTGTATGATATTCTTAACATGGCATTGCAGGTTCTAACATTAGATTCCCTATGTGAGTTCTGTGAGGACTTAGAAAAAGAGGTGGGCAGTATGTTAATGGCAGAACCGTCCAACTCCTCCCCCCATGCCCCACCAAAGATCATTCACAAGAACAACAACAACAAGAAAAAGTGGTAATATTTAATCTCTAGCAAAATATTTTGTGTTCACTGGAGATTGATCCTGATACTACCAGCACCCCCCTTTTGCTTCAGAGCACCTCTCACTTCCCAATGACATCCAGGGGGGTGGGCTGGACCTGGGCTAGAGCTGGGAGGAAAGAGCTCAGTTAAGGGACCTGGAGAAGACTGCGATTTATTGCTAAGATGATGGGCTGTGGAGTCTGACAGAACTGCATTCCAATCCGAGGTTGTCACTTCTAGCTGTGTCACCTGGGCAAGTGACCCAAACTGTCTGCAGTTCCCTTTCCACATTTATATAGTATAGGTAATAAAATCTGTTTCTCACAGATGTTTCATGAAAGTTGGTTATTGTCATTTATACTTCATTTTCATGTTTTCACATATTTCTACTTCCCCTTTTTTGACCATGGAATTGTAGCTCATTTCAACAGTGGTTCTGGCTTCTTGTTGTTTGTTTCAACTTCATTAATAATACACTGGACTTGTGTTATGGTAAGTCAGCAAGATTCCGTCCACCCCAGAACTTGTCATTTGATGTTTAACAAAGCTCATAGGTGGCACTAATACTACTCTTTAAACATTCATTATACAAAAATTCCCTAAATAAACTTTTTATTGAGAGCCTAATATGTGCTAAGCACTATGCCAAATGATATGGCTAGAAATTAATAAATCCTGGCTGGATAAGAAGGTGAAAAGAATTGTCTAAATATATTTAGAAAAAGGCTTAGGCAAATATTTTAAAAAGGTATAATAGATGAGGCTAACAAAAAAGTAGAATTCTAGTTGTAATATGAGTTAAAGACAATGTTGGTTTAATTTCAAGAAGCTTTCTGATAGGGTAAAGAATATGAATTAAGAAACTGGAAAAGCAAAGTGGAGTAGTAATCAGGAGACTTTATTTTCAACCCATGCATTAGCTATACTATTTTGAGCAAGGCATTTAATTTTTCTGGACCTTAGTTTCTTTATCTGTAAAACAGAATTCAGGGATTACAAACTAAAATTTAAAAAAATACTCTCCTAAAGAACTCATGGATTCAAGAGAAATCACAATGGAAATTATAAAATATTTTTTTTTTTTTTTTTTTTTTTTTTTAATAATTTCCTCCTCCTTTTAGCTACTTTTATTTTTATTTATTTATTTATTTTTGGTTGTGCTGAGTCTTCGGTTCGTGCGAGGGCTTTCTCTAGTTGCGGCAAGTGGGGGCCACTCTTCATCGCGGTGCGGGGACCGCTCTTCATCGCGGTGCGCGGGCCTTTCACTATCGCAGCCCCTCCCGTTGCGGGGCACAGGCTCCAGACGCGCAGGCTCAGTAGTTGTGGCTCACGGGCCCAGCCGCTCCGTGGCATGTGGGATCTTCCCAGACCAGGGCTCGAACCCGTGTCCCCTGCATTAGCAGGCAGATTCTCAACCACTGCGCCACCAGGGAAGCCCTTATAAAATATTTTTATATGTACAACAACATATCAAAACTTGTGGGTAATTAGAAAGGTAATGGTAATTGGAATGAAATGCATACATGTAAATGAATTTATTTAAAATATAAGAGATTGAAAATGATTGAGCTACATGTGCAATTCAAAAAGCTAGGAAAAAACAAAGTAGAAAAGGAAAATAATGAAATTAACCATGGAAATTAAAGAAACAGAAAAAATAATAAAAATATAGATTATCAGCAATACCAAAGGCTGGTTTTTGGAAATAATCCAGACAAGGCAATTTATGGAAAGAAAGTAATGGGCCAATCTCATGAATTTAGATGCAAAATTTCTAAATTAAATACTAACAAATCACGTGCAAAAATGTATAAGAAATACATTGTGATCAGAGGTGCAGCCATTATGGAAAGCAATATGGAGGTTCCTCCACAAATTAAAAATAGGATTGCCATATTATCCAGCAACCCCATGTCTGGGCATATATCCAAAAGAATTCAAAGCAGGATCTCAAAGATATATTTGCACACCCATGTTCATTGCAGCCTTACTCACAATAGCCAAGACGTGGAAGTAACTCAAATGTCCAAAAACAGATGAATGGGTAAAGGAAATGTGGTATATATATATATATATATATATATATATATATATATACCATGGACTACTATGCAGCCTTAAAAAAGGAAGGAAATCTTGTCACATACTACAACATGGATGAACCTTGAGAATACTGTGCTAAATGAAATAAGCTAGTCACAAAAAGATGATACCATATGATTTCACTCAAATGAAGTATCTAAAGTAGTCAAAACCATAAAAACGGAAAATAGAAAGGTGGTTACCAAGAGCTGGTGTAAGGACAGTAGTAGAATTAGTGTTCAGTGGGTATAGAGTTTGAGAGTTGCAAGATGAAAAAGTTGTAGAGGTCTGCTGTACAACAATGTGAATATACGAAACACTACAGAGCTGTACACTTAAAAATGGTTAAGATAGTAAACTTAATGTGTTTTTTACCACAACTTAAAAAAAACAGTAAGACATGGAAGCAACCTAAATGTCCACGGATAAAGAAGATGTGGTATGTATGTATATATATATAATGGAATACTACTCAGCCATAAAAATGAATGAAATAATGCCTTTGCAGCAACATGGATGGACCTAGAGATTATCATACTAAGTAAGTCAGAAAGAGAAAGGCAAATATCATATGATATCACTTACATGTAGAATCTAAACTATGATGCAAATGAACTTATTTACAAAACAGAAAGAGACTCACAGACATAGAGAACAGACTTGTGGTTGCCAAGGGGGAAGGGGCGCTGGGGGAGGGATGGACTGAGAGTTTGGGATTAGCAGATGCAAACTATTATATATAGGATGGATAAACAACAAGGTCCTACTGTATCACACAGGGAACCATATTCAATATCCTATAATAAACCATAATGGAAAAGAATACCAAAAAGTATATATATACATATATATATATATATATATATATATATATAACTGAATCACTTTGCTGTACAGCAGAAACTAACACAACATTGTAAACCAACTATATTTCAATTAAAAAACAAAGTAACTACAGCACAGTGCATAATATTCAGACACTGGAGGGAAATGATCTGGGTTCCAGTCTCAGTTCTACCACTTATCTATGTAACCTTGGGTAAATTACTTTTCTTTAGTTTCTTATTAAAATTAGGATAAGTATAGACCGTTAAAAACAAACAAACAAAAAACACTGTGACCAAGTAAGGTTTATCCCAATACCTGTTGGTCTAAAATTCACCATATTAACAGATAAAAGGATCAATAAATACAGGAAAACTTTGTGAAAAATCAACACTTGAAATGTTCTTCTCTATGATTTATGCGGCTTTTCTTTCTCTTTCTTTAGGTCTCTGCTCAAATGTTGACTTATCAGTGAGGCCTTTTGGGACCATCCTGCATACAGTAACACCCTCCCACCCTGCCATTCTCTAACCCTGCTCTATATTTCTTCATAGCAGTACTTCCCAGGCATAAAGATAATGGAAGAAATCACAAAGACAAAAATAGAGAAATTCGACTACTTAAAAATGTAAAACTTCCTTATGGAGAACAGTATGGAGGTTCCTTAGAAGGCTAAAAATAGAACTACCATATGACCCAGCAATCCCACTACTGGGCATATACCCAGAGAAAACCATAATTCAAAAAGACACATGCACCCCAATATTCATTGCAGCACTATTTACAATAGCCAAGACATGGAAGTAACCTAAATGTCCATCAACAGAGGAATGGATAAAGAAGATGTGGTACATAGATACAGTGGAATACTACATAGCCATAAAAAGGAATGAAATTGGGTCATTTGTAGAGACATGGATGGACCTAGAGTCTGTCATACAGAGTGAAGTAAGTCAGAAAGAGAAAAACAAATATTGTATATTAATGCATATATATGGAATCTAGAAAAATGGTATAGATGACCTTATTTGCAAAGCTGAAGTAGAGACACAGATGTAGAGAACAATGTGTGGATACTAAGGTGGAAAGGGTGTGGGTGGAAGGAATTGAGAGATTGGGATAGGTATATATACACTATTGATACTATGTATAAAATAGATAACTAATGAGAACGTACTGTATAGCACAGGGAACTCTATTCAATGCTCTGTGGTGACCTAAATGGGAAGGAAGTCCAAAAAAGAGGGGATATATGTATACATATAGCTGATTCACTTTGCTGTAGAGTAGAAACTAACACAACATTGTAAAGCAGCTATATTCCAATAAAAATTTTTTTTAAAGTCAAATCACTATGTAGTACACCTAAAACTAGCATATATGATACATTAACCATATTGCAATAAAAATTAAAAATAAATAAATTAAAATTTTAAATTTTTTATTGGAGTATACTTGATTTATAATACTGTGTTAGTTTCAGGTGTACAGCATAGTGATTCAGTATTTTTGCAGATTATATTCCATTATAGGTTATTACAAGTTAATGGGTATAATTACCTATGCTGTACAGTATATCCTTTAAATTAAAATTAAAAAAAATAAAAATGACTGGAGCTATCTTCAGTGCTACCACTTAAAAAAAAACAACTGTAAATGGAGTGTAACCTTTAAAAATTGTACAAAAAATAAAATTCTTTTAAAAAGCCCACTCCAACTATTAAGATTTACCCAGAAAAGAATTCTAAGCCTGTTTTTTAACAAAACATTTTCCTTTTTATAATTAAAAAAAAATACACATTAAAACACTTTCCAAGGTCACTTATTTTGATATATTCCCCAAATGAAAGTTACATATAAATAGCATCTCAAACTCTATGACAACACTCCCTGAGAAGTTAGGTCACATTAGTTCACTCTGTTCTGTCTTTGCTAACTCTACTTCACTTCTTTCAAATCAAACTGATACGGTTAAAAATGACATGCCTGAAAGGTCCTTATGTTCACTTTTACTGTATATAGTATATCAACTTTATGAAATAAATAATTCACAAAATATTGCAATCCAAAAAAAAATGTAAAACTTCTTGATGCCAAAAAACCATAATAAGCAAAATTAAAAGCCAAGTTTAAAAACAGGGGAAAATATTTATCATCAATATAACTGGAGAAAGGGAATGAGTTCATAAGTACAAATAAGAAATTTTTTTAGTAGGAAAAAGTGGGAAAAGGACATGGACAGATCAATCCATTTACAGAACATGAATTGATTAAATTTTTGAAAAAAAATCAACCTCACAAGTACTCTAAGAAATGCAAAATTTAAAGAGATGCTTTTTTAAAAACAAAAATCTTTGGAATTAGAATGATTTTAAAAGGAATACAACTCCATGTGGTAAAACAGGTCCTCATGTCCTGCTGGTGAGAATATAAAATGATGCACATTTTCTTATATTAGTTATGCATTGCTGAGTAACATGTTACTGCTAAACTTAGTAGCTCAAGGCCACCGATGAACATCTATCATTTCACAGTTTCTGTGGATCGGGATCCAGGAACTGCTTACCTTGCCACTCAGGAAGGGCAGTCTGTAGCTGGGGATGGTCATTGCAGGCTCAAGCAGGGCAGGAGAACCTACTTTTATGCTCCCTCACGTGGCTGTTGGCTGGCCTCAGCGGCTAATGGCTATTGGCCAACAAACTCAGTTCCTTGCCACGTGGAGTTCCCCATTGGCTGCCGGCATATACCTACAACATGGCAGCTGGCGGCTCTCAGAGCCAGTGACCTGAAAGAGCGACCAAGACAGAAGCCACAGTGTCTTTTATAACCTAACCTTGCAGGTGACCTGTCATCACTCTGCTGTATTCTCTTGGTCACACAAATCAATCCTGGTAAAATGTGGATCAGGACTTCGTAAGGATATGAAGACCAGGAGGCAGGGACCACTGGGGGCTCTCTTGAAGGTTGGTTACCACATTTTTTAAAAGCAAGTTGTCAATATTTAAAAGTTTATACCTACCCCTTGGTCCAATAATATTAATTACAGTTCGAGCAATTTATTCTAAGAGAACAACCATATACGTGGATAAATATTATGCCCAGGCGTGTTTACTATAGCACTTTTATAATAGTAAAATATGGAAATAATTTTAATGTGTAATAATAGAGGATTTATTGATCAAACAAATGGTAATAGTATATGATGGACTACAATGTATCCATCAAGAGTGATTTTGAAGAATTTTCATATAATGGGAAAATGATGATATAAGGCTTTTTTTTTTTTTTTAAGGCAGGGCATGAACATTTGTATAGAATATACTTACTATGTAAACATTAAAATGCATACATAATTATGTTTTAAAAAGAGTGGGTATACCTTAATGCAGTGAGAAGACAAAATAACACATATGTAGTATTCCAAGCACTCACCCCTCCTACTCCACCAAAAAAGTTTAACCTGTGTCTCATTATGAAGAAATAATCAAACAAATCTAGCTTGTGGGACATATTGCAAAATGACTGGTCTGTAATCTTTAAAAATGTCAGTGGCAGGAAAGACAGAAAAAGACTAGAAAATTGCTTCCAATTAAAAGAAGGTGCAATGGATTTTCCTCGATTGACTTTTGGATTTTTTTTTTAGGGTATAAAAGACATTTTTAGAACAATAACCTGAGGAAATTCGAACATGGACTTTATATTAGATAACAACATTGTATCAATGTTATATTTCCCGAATGTGATCATACTATTATGATTATGGAGTAGACTGCTATTGTACTTAGGAGATCCATGCTAAAGTCTTTAGAGTTGAAGTGTCATGCAGATAACTCTTGTGTGTATATGTGTGTGTGTGTGTGTATGTGTGTGAGTGTGTGTGTTAACAATTGGTAAATCTAGGTGAAGGGTACAAGGTGTTCATCTTACTATTCTTGCAACTTTTCAAATGATTTGAAAGTTGAAGAAAATAATCTTTTAAAATTAAATGCAGGGCTTCCCTGGTGGTGCAGTGGTTAGAAATCCGCCTGCCAATGCAGGGGACACAGGTTCGAGCCCTGGTCCGGGAAGATCCCACATGCCGCGGAGCAACGAAACCCGTGTGCCACAACTACTGAGCCCGTGAGCCACAACTACTGAAGCCTGTGAGCCTACAGCCCGTGCTCTGCAACAAGAAAAGCCACCGCAATGAGAAACCCGCACACCACAATGAAGAGTAGCCCCTGTTTGCCCCAACTAGAGAAAGCCCGCGTGCAGCAGCAAAGACCCAATGCAGCCCCCAAAAAAAAAAAAAAAAAAAAAAAAAATAGTAAATGCAACCCTAGAAAGAATCGAGATAGTAAGAACAGCTTTATTTTGGAGTAAAATTAAGACAAAAGTTTATACTTTTCTGTAGTTACACATTTTCAGGATTTTAACATGCTAAGCCTGTTATTTTAATAATTGGCTAATAATAAATGTTGTATAAAAAGACAGATTTTTCCTCGTTAGGAATGTCCACTTAAGTTTTTGTACCTTATTCTATAAATCTTTAACTGACTTTATTTAACAAGGCAGAAATTTTGCCTTGAAACTTTAGTAAGATGACTAGGAGACAACATACACAACAACCATATATATTGGTTGTAAAAGATCGAAGTTAACAATATGGATGACCCTCAAAAGCATTATGCTCATCATACAAAATATCTTTAAAAAGGGAAAATATAGAGAGACAGAAAGTAGATTAAATGGTTTGGGAGTGGGAATGACGATTGGCTATAAGTGGGCATGAGGTTTCCTTTTAGGGTGATGGAAATATTCTAAAATTAGATAGGGGCGATGGTTGTACAACCTTGTAAATATACTAAAATTCATTGAATGCTCTACTTAAAACAGGTGGATTTTAATGGTATATAAATGATATCTCAGTTGTTTAAAAAATACAGATTAAAAGACTTTTTAGCCAGATGAAACACACAATCTCAATTTGAAGAGACAAAAAAGGTATGAGAAATCTATTAGGATTACTTGAGAAATAGCCAATAGAATCTTACTGTTCTATCCTTAGATTTTCCTTGTTTTTATCAAGAGAAGCATCATTCATTCAGACTTCCTGGAGTCATTTAGATGTAAAGGAATACCTGATTTATAGACTAATTCTCTAAAACATATTTTATAAATTTAAAATACACAGGCTAGTAGTGGATCACAGAAGACTCATTGCTTAATTAATGGATTAAACTGCTTTGTAACTACAGTTTCAAATTTTATTTCTTTCAGCAATTGATTTTTTTTTTTTTTTAGCAATTGATTTTTGAATGTTTACTATGGCCAGTTTTAGAGGTAACCACCAACATATAATTGTCTGTATAGAGGTGATGGTACCGGTAAATACTTAAAAATGCTGCTTGGAGTCAGGTTTATAGGTTAATTTATAAGCATATCCTTTCTTCAAAAAATAGGTAATACCAATGCAAATTTACTCTAGTCCATGAGTCACAGTGGTTAATGCAGTCTGAGTTAGTGACGTATCACTGTGTTCTCAAAAGTGTTAATGAAGTTATTCTTGGTAAATTTTAATGCGTCTATAAAATACTAATTAAAAGATATTTGATCAGAATTAGAAGATCATATTCTAATTCCAATTGTGGCAATCAGTTCTGAGGTACTGTGATAACCAGACACCTCGGCTAGTTCCTCTTGGACCTGTCTCTTACTAGACCACTCGCTAATGCCACACAGCCCTTGACTGACTTTACGTAAGTGTGAGAGGACAGTGCTTGGTCTGTCTCATTGGCGTGGAGCACCATCAGACCAGGATCTGCAGTCATGCGAGTGCAAAAAAACCGGGGGGGCCGGCGGTGGATTTAACGTCCATAGGACCACACTTTTGAGGAATGAGGAATGGAAATCAGTAGATAGATGTTAACCCTATTTGTCTCCTGGAAAACATATTTTAAGGTTCCTCCATGATAGCCTGCTCAGTAATACATCCTTGTTTTGGTTTTTCCTCCTTCCCTGTTTCATTCCCTCCTGCTGATATTCCTGCCTCCTGACCCCACTTTTTCAAATAAACTACCTGCATGCAAACCTTGTCTTTTACTTTGGAGGAACTCAGGCTAAGACATATAGGATATTTGATATATATACTATACTATGGTATATATATACTATATATTACAGTACTTGTTAGTAAATTCTTGCTGAATAATTGACAATGTTGGACCAATAGGTTTGCATTTTTCACTTGAATAGCTTCATTCGAGTAATAGGAATTTTATAGATGATAAGCCCCTAATGTTAGAGGGAATAAGTTCCTAATGTACTTTAAAAATTTTTTTTTATTTAATTAATTAATTTATTTTTGGCTGCGTTGGGTCTTTGTTGCTGCATGTGGGCTTTCTCTAGTTGTGGAGAGCTGGTCGGCTTAGTCTTCCAGAGACCTCTCCCAGCTGCTTTGCAACCAACCACAGACACCAAAGAATTCTGTGTTAATTTAATTCTATCCTCATGCAGTCTTTGAAGAATTCTGTATGTGACCTTGGTACCCTTAACTAAGTTCTTGCTCCACTACTCACCCTATTACTTTTTTTTTAATTTATTTATTTATTTTATTTATTTATTTTTGGCTGTGTTGGGTCTTCGTTTCTGTGCGAGGGCTTTCTCTAGTTGCGGCAAGCGGGGGCCACTCTTCATCGCGGTGCGCGAGCCTCTCACTGTCGTGGCCTCTCTTGTTGCGGAGCACAGGCTCCAGACGCGCAGGCTCAGTAGTTGTGGCTCACGGGCCTAGTTGCTCCGCGGCATGTGGGATCCTCCCAGACCAGGGCTCGAACCCGTGTCCCCTGCATTAGCAGGCAGATTCTCAACCAGTGCGCCACCAGGGAAGCCCCTATTACTTTTTGATGACCCGATCATGTCATATTTCTGCTGGTTGTATAAGTGTGATAGAGTCGACTGAAATGTACATTATAATCATTCTAGAATGTTCTGTTATGAGGTTTGTAGGCAGAAACTGAGTTTCCTGTTCCACACTAAAAATGAGCTACAATTTAGGCAAGTCCTTAATAAATGTTTGTGGGCAGAGAGACCTCATTGAAACAACAGCGATCAACTCTTCGTTATCTTTGCTATTAGAAGAAAGCAATGACAGAATTCTTCCAAAATATTGGATAAAGTATAATAGACTTAGACGTCCCCCTCAATAGTGTTACCAGACTAGACTTTTTTCCTCTTTTGGTCTAGACCAATTTCTAAAGGATTTGCCATCCGTCATGCACACACTGTAATGGGGAATGGAGGACCCGACTGCAGTTGACTGAGAGGTTCAGGATGGTCTGGGAATGCAAACTGCCCACAGGAAAGTCACATGCAGATAATGAGGTGATGGTTGTCCCTGCAATACTGATTAAAATGCACTTCAATCTCTGCAATAGGCTTCAGGCTCTGCTTTTCTGGCCCTGGGACTGCCATAGCCAAGCTGGTAGGACAGGGGTCTTTCATGAACAGGACCAGCAAGTTTAGGCTTTTAAAATGGTCCCTAGCTTCCTTGTTGAAAATGGAGCTCAAGCTTTTGTTTTAAAAACTTCGTTTTAGGGCTTTAAATGTGAAGCTGATAACTTACTACTGACATTTATCTTTAAACGTAAAATCCCCTTTCTAGTCTTTCTCCTTACGGAATATTCTATCTGTCACTATATAGATAGTGGGCTGCCATAGAATAAAATCAGTGAATGTTAAACATATGAGATACGGACATAGTTTTATCCTAGGCTTGGTTGTTTGCTATCATGACATTTGTCAGGGGATAAGTAGCCTCGAAGAACCTTTTGTGTGTTGTTATTGCCCCTGCTTTCTGTTAAGTTTGGTGTATTTTATTAGTAGTATTGCTAGATTTAGTTACACCAGGAACACAGAGGCTTTTCTCCTCCCAAATGTCTGCCATTAAAAAATGAACAAAAGCCAAAACCCAACAACAAAAAATTAAGACAACCAACAAAACCCATACACTTACTCAGAATCAATTATCATACTAAAGAGCCAAAATTGCAGGGTTTTTTACATCTGTATTGGGCACTATTCCCCAGCAGATGTATGCATCAATGAGGCATCATGGTTTCTAAACTACATTGTTGCTATTGTTTCACATTAAAATTTTTCTTATCTAATTTCTGAAGATCCATATTGTGCCTATATGTAACTGCTGGATTAAGAGGTGCTTGCAATGACTTGGAAGTCTCTGGTTAGGTTCAACCTGGAGGAGAAATGTCTTTGGGGAAACGTGAACCAAATTGTTCTCCTGCTGCTTTCCATTTGTCCTTTGTTTAAAATAAGGTTATATAAATACACCTTCGAGCTGGGGGTGAGGGTCCGGGGTAAGGTTGCCTCCTTTTGTGCCCTCACTGATATATAAAAGACCATTGTACAGGCAATTTTGTCTACTAAAGAACAGGCAGTAGATATTCAATTAATGATATTGGACTTGGATCAATCTTATCTTTCCTATTCCTAGTTCTTCTAAGGAGAACTTCCCATTATCTCATCCTTACCAGTATAGCAGACCACAAATTATTATATATTTTGAGTTAATTCTACTTACTTTCCAGGGAAAAATATTTTAACCCAATAAGATGAAAAATATCTGCAATATAACTCAGATGAGATCAGCCATGACTCTTTATATGTATTTGTGGAATGTTAAATTTAAAAAAAAATTAGTTGATAACCTTTTATTTGCTTTTTTTTTTAAAATTATTTTTCCTCTCCTACACTCTTTTTTAAAGTATTTTGTTTTTATTTATTTATTTATGGCTGTGTTGGGTCTTCGTTTCTGTGCGAGGGCTTTCTCTAGTTGTGGCAAGTGGGGGCCACTCTTCATCGCGGTGCGCGGGCCTCTCACTGTCGCGGCCTCTCTTGTTGCGGAGCACAGGCTCCAGACGCGCAGGCTCAGTGGTTGTGGCTCACGGGCCCAGTTGCTCCGCGGCATGTGGGATCTTCCCAGACCAGGGCTCGAACCCGTGTCCCCTGAATTAGCAGGCAGATTCTCAACCACTGCGCCACCAGGGAAGCCCCATTATTTGCTTTTATATTTTATGTTTTTGCAGCAGTTTCTTATTCATGAAGTACAACTCAACACGTTTTTAGGATGAACAAAACAGCAAGTGGTGTTATCAGTTGACTGTTGCTGCACAATTGTCGCCAAGAAGAAAATGAGATATTACTATTTAAGGATTTCATTCAAGTGAAGATGGTTGTAGTCTCAATTTCTGAGGTATGCTGAGGGAAATGGGAGTGGAGGGAGGGGCAGGTTGGAGCACTGGACATGAAGGGAAGAGAAAGAGGAATGGGGAGTGATGTCTATTATAAAATCTATTCAGCCTCCAAAACATTTTTGACTTGTAGATCAAAGCCATTTGAAAATATGTTAAGGCCTGAGTAAGGCCTGAGTCTTAAAAGAGTGACTCGTCTGGTGCAACTAGTAATAAGATGAATGTTAAGCTAATGTCTTATTAGAACAGAGTCACTTGAAACAGTGCCAAAGACTGTTCTCTCTGGACATTTTAATAATGCAGAGCTGGGTGGAAAAGGTGATTGGCCTCCTCTGAAGATCCTACAGATCTGAGAGGCTCTGGGGCCAAAATCTCCACGCTCTTCCAAAGGAAGTGGTGACATAAAGAAGTCCTACTTTCAGTCAATTACTATGTATTCACTGGGAATAAACTTCAGCTACAGAATCATTATCATTAAAAAAGAATTTATTGAACGCTTGTATACAGGGCTAAATATTATGTACTTAATTTTTTAAAATAAATTTATTTATTTATATATATATATTTTTTTTGTCTGCGTTGGGTCTTCGTTGCTGTGCGGTGGCTTCTCTTGTTGCGGAGCACAGGCTCTAGGCGCGCGGGCTTAGTTGCTCTGCGGCATGTGGGATCTTCCCGGACCAGGGCTCGAACCCGTGTTCCCTGCATTGACAGGTGGATTCTTAACCACTGCGCCACCAGGGAAGTCCCATGTACTTAATTTTAAAAACATATCCATAATAATAAACAAGGTAGCTTCTTTATTTTAACCTTAGTTATAGAAAGAAGGTTGTTTTTTATTATACTGACAATTGTAGGGGAGGAAAAAGAATTCTTCCTCTACCCTTCTGAGTTTTTAGCTGAGGCCCTTGTTATAAAAGACAGATTAATATTAAGAGAACTACAAACAAGAATTGCAAATTAAGAGGAAAAAACCTAGAAGTTTATTAGCATGTATACCTTATGCATACATGGGAAATACCCAGGAAAAATGAGTAACTCTCCCAGGTGGCTTAAAATTCAGGATTAAATACTGTCTTAATAGGAAAGGGTAGGGGGGATATAGGCCTCTTACGGCAGAATTAGTGACTTTTAGGAAAGATGAATGGACCCTTAGAAGAACAGATGGGAGGTGTGGTAGTCTTGAGTGTGGTGCTGACATCTAGTTCTCTCTCCTCTGATGAGTCCATCTTCCCTGGTTGATGAAACTCCTGGGCAGGGGATTTATGACAATTGAGTTCCTTCTGGAGGATCTGTCTTTAGGCAGATAAAGGAAGTTCAGAGAAAGCCTCTCCCTGCATTTGCTGTTTTTCAAGTGCCTACAGTGCAAAATATTAATATACCAAAGTGGCATATTTTGGGGTGGTATGCCTTGCTACCCTTCACAATCATTAATAAAAGGAAAAAGTGTTTCATGTGGAGACAAATGCAAAAATAATAGCAGAACCCTCATTTGGTATTAAGACTTCAAAATGGAAGTTTTGACCAATAAACAGGTAGTAAGTTTTTTAGATGTATTAACTAAGTCAAACTTTAAAAATTGATCATTTTATCTGAAATTATTCATTGTAGTCTTTGTATGAGCTCTGTGACTAGTCATGCCAAGTAAGTTTCTTAGAAGATAGTTCTGGAGCTCATCTGAGTGGAGGAAGCACATGAATTCTCCATATCCTGAAGCCAGAATGTAAGGAATGCACTTCCAGAATCCACAGAGGCTAAGCACTCCAGTTCTAAACAGTATTTAACATAATGCTCTGTCCCTAAACAAATGCAAAGCTACCAGAAAAGAGGATGCAGATTCAACTCGTATCTTCTTACCATTTTCACTGAACTTTGCTTCTTAAAAAAAAAAAAAGATTGCTTTGGGCATGATGTTCCATGAAAAAGAGTAGTCAGCAAGTTGTTATAAGCTTAGGCTGGGCAAGGAGAATTTTACAGAGATCAAGTAAAGAACAGAGAAGGAAATGTAATACCATTGGATGCCCTTGACCAAAATTTTAATAGTGAGCTTGTTTCCTCATGTCATAATTTCTGAACCTAATGTTCTGCAGAAACATCCTGTGAAAAGTTCAGTAGTGAAAGTTCATATGACAAATTATGTTGACAATATTATTGTGTAATGTGGGATTTAAGAAATTCTTTACAAGTACTTATTGAGTTACTATCATATGCTTGACAATAAAGAGAACTTAGCGCCCTTTCCAAGATGTTTTTCACTGGAAGTATTCCTTTGAAAATGCTTGTTTTTCTTTATTAAATAATTTAGGATCAACACTGGGGTACCATAGAGTATTATTACCCCATTTTATTCAAAATACGTATTGATAGAGGTGTAATTCAACAACCATTTTTGTGTGTCAGTTATGACTTGGATAAATAGGGTGTTTAGAAACTCTTTCAAAACATCAAACTTAAACCACTGAGTTGGCATTATGGTATGATCCCATTCCTGTCTATAAATAACTGGGGCAAGAAAGCACCTGGACCTTTGCTTCCAGTTTTTGATGGAAAGCTTTGCTGGCATCTTTGCAATTAACTTTATGTTTAACTTCATGAAGGGGCTGAGTCAGTTATACATTTAATTTTCTTGAATTTGACAAGTGTGTATATATTGCATGTAATAAATCAGTTTTATTAGGCTCTTTCTTCTAAATCCCATCTCACGCTTTTCTCTGAAATTCCAACCTTTCCCCTTTAATTGTTCTAATTTTATCATTCACACAGGAAGGTTTTGTAAACACCTTCCACAGGCAAACAGTACACTTAATGGTCTACGGTCATCCTATTTATTTATTTATTTATTTTTGGCTGCGTTGGGTCTTCGTTGCTGTGCGCGGGCTTTTCTCTCCTTGCGGCGAGCAGGGGCTACTCTTCGTTGTGGTGCGTGGGTTTCTCATTGCTGTGGCTTCCCTTGCTGCGGAGCACGGGCTATGGGCACGCGGGCTTCAGCAGTTGCAGCACACGGGCTCGGTAGTTGTGGCTCACGGGCTCTAGAGTCAGGTGCAGTAGTTGTGGCACACGGGCTTAGTTGCTCCGCAGCATGTGGGAATCTTTCCAGGCCAGGGCTTGAACCCATGTACCCTGCATTGGCAGGCGGACTCTTAACCACTGCGCCAACAGGGAAGTCCTACGGTCATCCTAGGAAAAGGATTTTATCTTGTGTTTCTGACTCTAATTTAGGTTGGATGTATCTAAGATTTTCTTTTCATTTTATTCAAAGGTATTAATCAGAAAAGATTTTGGCCTTTATGACTACTGATTTCTTGTTTTTCTTCTACAATGAAATTAACTGGGAATGTCAATTTAAGTATAAGTTACCGAAAACTATTTTATTGATTTTCTTCTCCTAAAACATAACCCAGAGTAGAAGGAGAAAAATGAATGACCAAAGGAAAATTCCACACTGAGGAATGACTTCAACAGCCATTCTTTTTTCCTTGAGCTTTGAGACTGGAGATATACCTAAGTGTTTGTGAACCTAATCTTTAAATACGAAGAAATACTGGCTGCCATGGTTTGTTTGTACTTCTTGACTTGGTTTTGGTTCATGTATGGTGGAAGGACAGAGGTCTTCTTGGAATTATGATACAAAGAAAAATAACAAATTTGTTTATTTCTGTAACTTTAAGTATTCAAAAACATGTACAAATACAAATTGGTCCTTAGAACATGTTGGAAAGACTAGATTATTATTGTCCCTATTTTACAGGCTCTCATGTTAAATGAACACTAATTGCTAAAATGGGAAAACATTTATCTTGTCCTGTATAGACAGTGTCCCTCAATTATGTGTGATTAATGCCTTTTTTCCCCCAAGCATTTGACATCTGTTTTTGATCAGTGAAGGATCATCCAACTTATCAAGCTGTTGTTCTGTTCATTTATGTCCAATTCCTACGCAGCCACAGTAGAGACTCTAAAATGTTCATTCTTTCCTAGAATGTCTCTGCATCAGGAGAAAATGGTGCTCCTAGATTCTTTGGAAAAATTAAAACATGAGTATTATGTAGAAATTTAACTTGGGAGCTAGAATTGGCAGGAACCTGATTTAACAATGTGTCTCAAGAGGCAGCTGTGAAGTAAGAGGTGGTTACTCCGTATGGATTTGTGTCTTAACCCTACTACTTGTTGTTGTGAGGCCTCAAACTCTCTGTACCCCACTTTCCTCATTTGCAAAATGGGGTAATTATAGTTCGTACATTATACAGTTGTGAGAATTAGAGATAAAACAAAGCTGTTAGAAAATGTGTGGTTGAGAGTAGGCATTAAATAAATATTAGCGATCATCTGGGGAGATCTGGAGGATTATTTGATTATAAACTTAAAAAAACCCTAAATTAACAAATTATTTCTTTTTTCAAGGTCACTTCACAGTTCTGTAGCAGAAGTTAGAAATGATTTTTTTTTAAGTTGAGAGAAAATTCTCCAAATTAACACATTCGTAAGTCAGCAAAGACTGACTGTGGAAGCATGTGTAACATTTGCATTGGTTCAAACAGGGAAGAAGTCTTTTATCCTCTTCATGTAGAAGAAATGCTATGTGCAATTAGTGTGTGTGCAGCATATCTTCACTGGCATTCAAAAGCATTAAAAGAACACTCCCTAATTTCCAAAAGAGCTTTGAAAAATACTAGTCTCTAGAGGTCAGACTGCTTTTTCAGAAAAATCCCTCAGCACAGAGGCATAGAATCTGAAATTAAGAGGACCTGAGTACCCAGATTTAGGCATAAACCTTGGATGAGTTATTTAACCTCTCTGTGATCACTTACTTCTAAAATGAGAATGATAATGCCTCCTCCTTCAAAGGGTAGAATTTAACAAGCTAATGTATACCAGTGTGCCTTCTGAACCATAAATTCAAATTTCTGTACTTTTTTCCATTTTATAATTGTGTCTCCTTTGAGGATATAAAATTGTTTAGCTGACCAGAAACATTTATATTGAAAATTTAATAAGTGCTGCAAAATTTCATCAGTTACAAGCTAAGCTATACTCATTGAAATTTGAATGAAAAGTTTCAAAATAAGTATTTTGTGCAATTTACAAAAGTCAAATAGCACATACAACTCCTGGTCTCATTTAAAGAATTTTCTAGACAGCAAATTGATTTATAAACATGGTGTAATATCCCTGTGCATAAGTTTCATATGTAAAAATGTGTGACTTTTTCCATGTTTATAACTCATTATTCAAAAATTTGATTTTTTTTTTCAGATGACATTTAAAAGTTACAGATAAGTCCTATTGCAGGACTGAAGCACTGGTTAGCCAGAAAAATTACTGGAGTGGATCAGTGGTGTATTTTCTTCACCCATTTCTCTTTAGTATTTATCTTTGCACTCACAGCCATTCTGAGTCTAAGTATTCCCTTCCTGTTCTTCAAGGGCATTACTTTTGGAGAATTAATTGGTTTTAAATACTGATCTATTTCACAGTTCTCACAAATAGGTAAATTGAGTTATAATGGTCAGGAAAATTTCTATTTTATGGTAGAAAAAACTCTAAACATAGTGAAACTGAGCAGGCGCCCTGTGGGGCTCCCAAGCACAGAGGCCCTTTTTGTCCCCCCATTTCTTCTGGGCAAGACTCCACCTCTGTGACCTTCCCTGAGTTCCAAAGGGTGGATTCGGACAGTTGCTAATCAAGGGAGGGGCCGCCAAGAAACCACCTGAGGCCAGAATCAAGGGAGGGGCCGCCAAGAAACCACCTGAGGCCAGATTAAAGGGACCAGAGAAGCTCATCAAGATGAGGAGATGAGCATCTGAGAGGAGATTGAGGAAGTGCAGGCCCTGCTCACACCCTAATCTTGTCAAAGACCCCGCCTTTGAACTCCTGTTATAAAATCCCTTCATCAGATCCTCTGGGGTTGAGACATTTTCCTGAGGCAGAAGCCCGGCGTGTCTTCCTTTGCCTGGCAAAGCAATAAAGCTATCTTCTTCTACTTCACCCAGAACTCTGTCCCCGAGATTCGATTCAGCACCGGTGTACAGAGAGGTGGAGCTTTCGGTAACAATAGCCAAATATACATGCTGGTTTGCAATGTCACAATAACGAGATTTAAGTGAACACTGCACTATGGACTAATCTTTTCCACAATAGAGAGTAATTCAGAACTACACCTTCAGAATGTAAACAGGTGAAATGCAGTCTTTCAAAAGACAAAGGGTAACTCCAAGTACTGAGTTCAAAGGAATTAATGACTTCATTGCACATAGCAGTGTGCATTTGATATTAATGTAAAAAAAATTCAGACCTTTTAGATTAAAAGGTGGTAACATGGTAACATGGGGTTGTTCAAGTGCTTCGGCTTGTTTTTATGGACTTATATTTATGTATTGCTGTTCATAGAAACGTTGGCAACTGGAGAAAGGAGAGAGAGAGCGATGTTTCTCAAACGCAGGTTGCCGTAATTGCAGAGCTGCTCGTCTATCTCAGTGGGCCTTGATGCAGCCTAACCAGGAATTTGAAGGTGATACGGCAGAGAAAAGTGAAACCCATTTCAAAAGGCTGTATTTTCTATGTCTTACGTTATCCTGAAAAAGTTAAAACAATAACAACTTTCTTTTAAAAGAAATAATATACCCACTAACCCCCAACATCAAAACAGCCCAAAATAACAATACTCATTACTACTGGTTATTAGAAGTATCTGCTTTTACAGGGTTATCTCAATGACTCATTCTGTCAACGCTGGAAGACTTTATTTTTTATAAATTTATTTATTATTTATTTTTGGCTGAGTTGGGTCTTCGTTGCACGCAGGCTTTCTCTAGTTGCAGCGAGCGGGGTTTACTCTTCGTTGCGGTGCGCGGGCTTCTCATTGCAGTGGCTTCTCTTGTTGCGGAGCACGGGCTCTAGGTGCGCGGGCTTCAGTAGTTGTGGCTCGCGGGCTCTAGAGAGCAGGCTCAGTAGCTGTGGCGCACGGGCTTAGTTGTTCCGCAGCGTGTGGGATCTTCGTGGACCAGGGCTCGAACCCGTGTCCCCTGCATTGGCAGGCGGATTCTTAACCACTGCACCACCAGGGAAGTCCGGAAGACTTTATTACATGGGTTTCTTCTGCTTCAAACCCTATCATAGTTGGTGTTTAGGCGGCAGGTATTTAGCTCAACACACCAGGGGGTGTTGAGCTGTTGTCTGGGGTAGTTTAAAATTTTGACCTAAGGCAAGATTTTGAGAGATCTAGAGCATTTTCTTTCACACTGTAGCTCACAAACACATTTTGCCCTACTAAATTCTATTGCAGTTTCAGTTCATTAGGATACTTCCTATTTTCCGTTCAAAAACTGTTGAAAAAAGCATGTCAGAGTTGCATTTCAACAATGAATGGCGGCCATTAATCAGGTGTATTTCTTGCAACAAAAGCTGTTGTAACATTAAAAAAGAAATTATTTTTGTAAAATACACAAATGGCCATAGTTATGTTAAAAAAAACCCCAATCATTCACGTATTAATTCATGAGTAACATAAAACAAGTCCGATCTTTTCAAGTGAATTTGAGTTTTACTACCATGTCATTTTCAATATTTGTGAGCACCTACTCCGGAACTCCACATTAAAAACACGTAGTCCTACCTTTTGGGTTTAGTGGGGGACACCACAGAAAAAGCAACATATCAAAACTTTGATACAGGCTATACGGAGATGTTGAGGGTGCGTTTCTATTCAGTAATAGAATGGTGATATTCCTAACCTCTTGGGGCACAGAATGAGGGGAAAAGTTTAGAGAAACCTAAAGTAACGTGTTGAATCGACAATTATGCCATTTATGTTTTAACAAGCTCCTGAAATACGATTGTAGATCTGGAAGTCTGTGAGACTTACTGAAGCATAGGTCTAACCATAAACGTTCAGTTCCTCAACAACCTAAGTTGAAAAAAAAAAACACATTTCTCCCTAGGGTTTTCTATATTATAATACTTTGTTGTTTTTTAATTCCTGGGCGAGAAGTACACTCTCGCCTAGTAGTAAACAATGCTTAGAGCTAGAATGTTTTGATGTGTAATGCCAGGGAAGCAACTTCCAGTAAACTGCCTCCCATCAACCTAACATTGCTTCTGTAGCACCATGCTCAGATCCATGCAGGTTTTATTATTATTTTTTAAACTGGAATTGCAGATGGTTCTTTCTCTTTTCTAACCTTAAAGGGTAGTCTTCATTGATGATCGTGTTGCCACCATGACTAGGCCAGTTTGTCTTTTAAGTCAAACCTATGCAGGCTACAGCCTGGACAATTAAACGAAAAGCTACCCCTGCTGGAGATAAGCTCCACCTGTTGAGGTCAGTTATTTACTTGGCCGGGCTACTGCTTCCCTCCAGGTAACGACGAATTGCAAGCGCTCCCTCTCCAGACAAGAGCTCAGGCAGTTAACTGCAAACAGCTGCAATATCTGCCGGGCTGGCTAGTCCGTGCCCGTCGAAAAGCGAGGGGACCGCATGGCAGCTGCAACTGCGCTGCACAAAAGGGAGCGTCTATCCCGAGGAGCTACCGGCCTTCCGCGGACGCCGCGGCTCCGAACGCTGGGGCATCCTCCGAGGGGGCGAGGGCCGCGCGGGCCGGGGTCGAGCCCAGGTGCGGCGAGGAGGAGGAGGGCGCCTCCACGCGCCGAGGAAGAAAGCCTGACTCATGTCGTGGCGGCGGCGGACTCCTGGGAACTGAAACTCGTGATGCTGTTGCTGCGGAGAAAAGCCTCATTACCCATTCCGCAGGCGGGGGGACACTACCCAGAGCGCTGACACCCAAGACCCGGGCTCCAGCGGCCTCCGCGAGCCCCTCCCTGCCGCGCCCCCTCCCCTGCCGCGTGCCCGCGCGCGCGCGCGCCGCGCGCCGGCCGCGTGTGAAAAAGGAGCGGACACACCTAACCTGCGCGCGCCCCGCACCCTGCCCCACCCCCACCAGGCCGACTCTCTCCGGCCGACCCGGATTCGCTCCCCCGGCCGAAATTCCCCACCCCCACCAGCGCCGCCGACGTCGGCGCCTCCGCCAGCCTTCGGAAATTTCCGCCAGGAGACCCGGCGCTCGGCGAGGTTCGAAGACCCGCCGCCTCCTCCTCCGCCAGACCCGGCTTTATGTCTGCGGCGCCGGGGCGCATGCGCAGACGCCATCTTCCCTCCTTCTCCTCGGCCAGCCCCCTCCCCCCGCCACCGTCGCCGCCTCCTCTAGCCGGCGGTCGCCCCTCCTCCTCCTGAGCTCGGGCGCTGGTCCCTCCTCTGCCGATGCCGCGAGAGACCCGGGGATACGGTGGAGCCGGAGAAAAGCACTAGTAACAACCACCACAGCCCCCTCTCCGCCCGCCGCCCTCCCTCGGCACCCACCCACTCACCCGCCCCGTTCGCCGACACCGACCAACCCCACCTCTCGTTCCTTTGAACGGCGTCGGCTGCAGTCGCTGCAGCAGCCCCTCTGGCCACCAACGCCGCCGAGAAAGGAGTCGTCGCCGCCGCCTGCGGCCCCCTCCCGCCCGGGCCGCGGGAGCAGCGGGGTGCGGACGAGCCGGCTGCGGAGGAAGAGGACGAGAGCGGCTCGCATCGTCGGCGTTAGCGCACGTCCCGCCGCCCTCCGGGGAGGCTCGGGCGCCGGCCCCTTCCTCCCCGAGGACGTGTGCCGAGCTGAGGCGCCTGCCCGGAGGGAGGAAAATGCTCGGGCTCCATGGCTGCCAGTGATGGAGAGGTCCCTGGGCTCCCGCTGCCACCGCCGCCGCCGCGCCCCGGCCGTGATCCGCGAGGACCCGGCGTCTCTGCGCGCCCGCCCGCGCCCCGTTGCTGGGCTCACCGTACCCGGCGCCCCGCCGCCGCCCCGCTCCGAGCCTCGCCGCGCCGGCCCCAGCCGCGGCCAGCGTTTCCTCACGGAGCAGCCGCCGCGAGCCCAGGGGGTTTGAAAGGGTCCGCGGGGCGTGGGGGGAGGGCCGAGCGGGGCCGGCGGGGCCGGTGGGGCCGGTGGGGCCGGGAAGGGAGGTTTGAGCCACACTGAGCTCAGGGTTCGCCGGCGGCGGCGGGGCTGGGGGTGGCGAGGGGAAGGCGACACTCGCTCGGCGCCGCCTTCGTGCAGAGCGACCGGGAGGGTTTTGCAGCGGCCGCCGCCGCCGCGGCGGGAGGAGGGGTGGAGGTGGCTTCGGAGTTGTCCGGAGAAGGTGGGCATTTCTCGGCTTTCCCACCCCCTCCCCTAGCCTCCCCCCTCCCCTGGTCTTCCCCTCCCTCCTGCCCCGCACCCCACGTGAAGCGGAATATAAAGGGGGGTGTGAGGCTAGAGGGGAAAGTGAATGGTGAAGGACTGAAGGGGTTCCCCCTTCGGGTCCCCGGCTGTTCTGTTCACCCTCGTTCATCCTCCCTTCCCGAAGCTCGCCCTCGAAGGCAGAAGCGACCGGCGCCTTCGGCTGAGAAGGAGGAGGAGGAGGAATCGCGCCGGGCAGAGCGTCAGGTCCCGTTTTCCTCCTCGGCGTCTTGAATACAAAGATTACGGTGCAGAAGGAAATTGCACTCGCCTCCTCCGCCCCCCGGTACCCAACACAATGCACCAGCCGCCCGAGTCCACTGCCGCCGCGGCCGCGGCCGCTGCAGACATTAGTGCTAGGAAGATGGCGCACCCGGCAATGTTCCCTCGAAGGGGCAGTGGTGGTGGCAGCGCCTCTGCTCTCAGTGCAGCAGGTACCGGCGTTGGTAGTAGTGCCCCATCTTCCGAGGATTTTCCGCCTCCGTCGCTGCTCCAGCCGCCACCCCCTGCAGCATCTTCTCTGTCGGGACCACAGCCTCCGCCTCCACAAAGCCTGAACCTCCTTTCGCAGGCTCAGCTGCAGGCACAGCCTCTTGCGCCAGGCGGAACTCAAATGAAAAAGAAAAGTGGCTTCCAGATAACGAGCGTGACCCCGGCTCAGATCTCTGCCAGCATGAGCTCTAACAACAGCATCGCAGAGGACACCGAAAGCTACGACGATCTGGATGAATCTCACACAGAAGATCTGTCGTCTTCCGAGATCCTTGATGTGTCACTTTCCAGGGCTACCGACTTAGGGGAGCCTGAACGCAGCTCCTCAGAAGAAACTCTCAATAACTTCCAGGAAGCCGAGACACCTGGGGCAGTCTCTCCCAACCAGCCTCCCCTTCCTCAGCCTCATTTGCCTCACCTTCCACAACAGAATGTTGTGATCAATGGGAATGCTCATCCCCACTCCCTCCATCACCACCCTCATATTCATCATGGGCACCACCTCCATCATGGGCACCACCATCCATCCCATGCCGGTGTGGCCAGTACACCCATTCCGGGAGGGCCGCCCTCAAGCCCAGTATCCAGAAAACTGTCTACAACTGGAAGCTCTGACAGTGTTATGCCAGTTGCACCAACTTCTGCCGTATCATCGAGTGGCTCACCTGCATCTGTAATGACTAGTATCCGTGCTCCGAGTACAAGCGGCAGTATAGGTATAAATTCTGTTACAGGCACTAATACGATGAATAATGTCAACATTACGGCTGTGGGTGGTTTTAATCCTAACGTGACCAGCAGCATGCTTGCTAATGCTAATTTAAGCGCGAGCAGCGTTCCCAGTGCTGCCGGTGTGAGCGTTGGGCCTGGAGTGAGCAGCGGTGTTAACGTGACTCTCTTGAGCGGCCTGGGCAACGGTACGATTTCGTCCTCCGCTCTCATTAACAGCACTGCCAGTGCAGCTGCAGGGATGACTGTAGGATCAGTTTCAAGTCAGCAGCAACAGCCGACAGTTAACACGTCCAGGTTCAGAGTTGTGAAGTTAGATTCGAGTTCCGAGCCCTTCAAAAAAGGTAGATGGACTTGCACCGAGTTCTATGAAAAAGAAAACGCCGTCCCCGCCGCCGAAGGGGTGGTGATCAATAAAGCAGTGGAAAGTGTAAAACAAAACCCGACGGAAGTGACTTCTGAGAGGGAGAGCACCAGCGGGAGCTCAGTGAGCAGTAGTGTCAGCACCCTGAGTCACTACACGGAGAGTGTGGGGAGCGGAGAGGTGGGAGCCCCGGCTGCCGTGCTGCAGCAGCCGCCCGCTCTTCCAGGCGTCGCCCTGCCGCAGATGGACTTCAGTAGCGCTGCTCCGGCGGGCATTTCAGCAGTTAGCCTGCCGCAGAGTATTTCTCAGTCACAGATCTCGCAAGTACCGTTACAGCCTCAAGAACTGAGCTATCAGCAGAAGCAGGGTCTTCAACCGGTACCTCTGCAAGCCGCTCTCAGTGCTGCAGCGGGTGTCCAGCCATCACCTGTGAGCGTGGTGGGTGTACCTTCAGCTCTAGGTCAGCAGCCTTCCGTTTCCAGCCTGGCTCAGCCCCAACTGCCGTATTCTCAGGCGGCCCCTCCGGCGCAGGCTCCCCTGCCAGGCACACCACCCCAGCAGTTACACTATGGACAGCAGCTGCCGGCTCTTTCCACACAGGTGGCCCCAAGCCACGGTCCGTCAGTGACTCCGAATGCTGCTTCCGAGTATGTTCAGCAGCAGCCGATTCTGCAAACGGCAGTGTCCTCTGGACAGCCCACTTCTGCGGGGGTGGGAGCAGGAGCCGCGGTGATTCCTATGGCTCAGCCACAGAGCATCCAGCTGCCAGCGCAGCCCGCAGCAGTCCAGGCGCAGCCCGCAGGGGCATCTGGCCAACCTGCTGGCCCGGCGCAGACGGCAGTGTCTGCTGTACCTCCTGGCAGTCAAATTGCAAATATTGGTCAACAGGCAAACCTACCTACAGCAGCACAGCAGCCCTCTACCCAAATCACACCTTCAGTTATCCCGCAAGGTGCTCCTCCATCTTCACAGATAGTTCCACCCGCTCAAGCTGCGATTCTTCATCAGGGAGTTCAAGCTAGTGCTTCAGGCCTCCCTCAACAGTTGGTCATTGCACCCCAGAGTACCTTGTTAACTGTGCCTCCCCAGCCGCAGGGAGTAGAGTCAGTAGCTCCAGGAGTTGTTTCGCAGCAGTTGCCTGCAGTTAGTCCTTTGCCCTCTGCTAGTAGTATTTCTGTTACGAATCAGGTTAGTTCGGCTGGTCCTTCTGGAATGCCTCCTGTCCCAACAAACTTGGTTCCATCACAGAATATAGCACAAGCCCCTGCCACTCAAAATGGTAATTTGGTTCAAAGTGTCAGTCAGCCTCCCTTGATAGCAGCATCTAATGTAAATTTGCCTTTGGCGCAGCAGATGCCACTAAGTTCTACTCAGTTCTCTGCACAATCATTAGCTCAGGCAATTGGAAGCCAAATTGAAGATGCCAGGCGCCCAGCGGAACCCTCCTTAGTTGGCTTACCTCAGACTATCAGTGGTGACAGTGGGGGAATGTCAGCAGTTTCAGATGGGAGTAGCAGCAGCCTAGGAGCCTCTGCTTCTCTTTTCCCGTTGAAGGTGCTACCGCTGACGACACCCCTGGTGGATGGCGAGGATGAGAGGTAAGGTCATGCCATGTTTCTGCAGACACTCGGCAGATTCAGAGTTAATCTATTTAGTAGCTATGTATATGCACAAGATTAGTCTAAAGCATTATATATTTCTTCCTTTTTGTATGTGAAACTGCGTTTTTCTGGTAAGTTTTCTAGAGCAAGAGCGTTAATGGAGCAGTCTCAAACTAGTTGGTCAGGAAGTGGTATAAGTATTGTGTAAACACTATTTGACAGGATAGTTTTTGAGCATTAAGACTAGGTCTGGGAGCACCGAGTGGTTTTGTTATTTATAAAATGGTTTTTAGAGTTATTAGTTTTTGCTAATCCGTCTAATAGCTAATCTGTTCTTTTGAATTACGAAAATCATTATGATCATCTCTCGGGCACGGGAGGGGAGGTTGTGGTTCCCACATTTGTTTCTCCTTTACTGGACAGGACAACCCTTTTCAGTTCTACTGTGTTTGCTCTTAGTCTGTGAAAGATAACGTTAGCTGCTTTTCCTCATCAGATATTATAGGAAAGATGACCTAAGCTGGGTTATACAGGTTGCCCTCAAACTAATTGACCAACTTTTTGTGTACTTATCTAATGGTCGTTTCATCTGAACAGTAAAGGAATGGGAATCTTAAAAAGTGTTTCGTGGGGTAGGAGGCCATACACTCTTAAAAATAACCAGATTTATCGTTGATGGTAGTATGCTGTGCATTTTTCCTTTTGCATAGTAGATCAAGGTGGTAGCCATTTTAAAGGGTAAAGAAACAAAAGTCTTGGAGGGTTGAATTTATAGAGACATGAAACCGACTTGGCGCTCCTACAGTCTACTCCACCTGTTCTCCTCTTCTCTTACCAAAAAAAAATACATAAAGCCTAAAGTACATTATTAAACCAGCGTTTTCTTAATTGGATTGGAAATAATGTGATAATCATGTTTATTGAATCAGATTGTGTCTTTGAAGCTGGCTAGCTAGAAAAGTTGTGAAATCTCTCATGCTACTACATGGCTTTAAACTAAGTTGATTTTTAAAGGAATGTTCTTTTCACAGATTTGCCAGTCTGTGACTAACCTTGATCAGAATAATATAGGAGTTATGACAAAGGCTATTCATTTTCACTGTGGAACTTTGAATAAGCTTGAAAGATACTTAATTATTTTAGTATTAGTTGGAGATTTTTGTGATTGAACTTTTATCAAACCAGTTGGAACATTTACGTTCAAAATGTATATCTGTGGTTTTCCCTTTGGAAATGTTGAGCATATTTCAAAAGAATTGCAGTTTTAGAAAAACAAAGGCCTAATGTTTCAGTGAGGTTTTCATGTTTTTTTTTTTTTTTTAGTTACTTAAAAGATATAAGGTAAAGGCATGATTAATTGAAATAATTTAAAGTCTTGTCTTTCAAGATTTTTATTATTTTTCTAAGTCATATAATTAAAATCTCGTTACCTAGCCAAATGTATTCTGTATCATGTGTACAAAACTGTACATTAAAAGATAGACCTCTTCTAGGAGGTGGTTTCCTTAATAGTCCTATTATAATTATTGTTAAACCTTTATATGTATCAAATCATACTAATACTTATCTGTAATTTTAAAGAATTATTTACCCCAAATATTAATATGTTCTAAATTTAAAGGGTGTGATCTGAGTAAAGCCCACGGGTACATTATGTGGATGCTAAATTTAGAGAAATAAAAGATGGGTCAGATACACAAATGAAAACCACATATTTTGAATTCAAACCTGCCATGATTTTTGCTAATTACTGTTTGTGGTCTCCTGGCATGACATTCTCCTTTTTTGTTTTCCTCCTGGTGGTAGGGCATGATAGAGCTTTCCACAACATGCTGTTCCAGATGATTAAAGTCAGGAGACTTTACAGCTAGGTTTTTAACTGTAGAGATAGAGTCCCCGTTTAAGATATTACTACAAAATTAATTTTTCCGTATAGTAACTGAGAGGAAGATTAATTAGGGGCAAATTATGTAGGAAGGTTTGAAATTAAAGGGACAAAAACAGATACTGAGAAATATGATTAAATATTGGTATAAAGTAACTTGAGTTGACTGTACCTGTTTGAATGAACTACATATCTGAGCCTTTGTTAACATCAAAGTCAAGTCGTCAAAACCAGAAAATTTTTTTTCAGAGGTATCCTTTAAATTCTGAAAAATCAAAATGACCCCTAAAATACCTGTAAAGGTCAGATAGGGTAAATTTGTATATTTTTTTCTTTGTGTTTTCCTGCAGATTATTTCTTTTATCACTGTAGTTTGGAAAAAGAAATGTGTTTCATTTAAATTGGTTCTTGGAAGGCAATTTGAGAATATCTGCACGAGAAAAAAGTGATAATGAGTTTCTATTTATTTTTTTAAAATGTTAATGGTTAAAAAAATTCTTTTTACTTTTCCTTCCCATGTTAGTTTCTGGGTCACTTGCGTCTTCTGGGCTTGGTCACCTATTAGTCTCCCATGGGAGAAAAGAGTACATTGTAATTTCAGTATTATGACTTAGAAAACACGTTAACAATAAAACTTTTGGATGGTAGGACAAATGAAGATTCGTTGTTCTTTAGTCATCTTTTGAAATAATATTCTAACACTTTAAATTTTAAAATATTTCTAACACGTGGAAAATGCTTTCAGTTGGCTACTGGTAGAGACTGTGAAGATCAGAAACATGGATCAGGCATTAAGATTATGTATCTAGTTTTTAAAAAATCATTCTCATTAAAAAGTTCTTAATGTCTCACGTTAGCCTTTAATGTGAACTTATTTTTACAACACAGGGAAGATACAGGTATTTCACACTGATATATAGTCTTTAGTGTTTTGTGATTGTTAATACAGCCTCTTCTGTGAAATTAATTGGTCAAACTTCTATTCATCCTTCAAGGCTCAGCTCAGATGTTCCCTCTGAAGCAGTCTCTTCACCCAGGGAATGTTGTTTCCTTAGCCCTTTTTAGTGTTCCTCTATTCAAGGCACTGCACACATTCAGTTTGAATTATGTTTACCCATTTTCCCCACAAGACTGTGGGTTCCTCAAGGGCAAGAGCTAAATCTTTTTTGAACGGATTAATGAGCAGACCTTTCTCTGCTTTTTTATCATGATTTAAAATTTGTATTGTCTCTCACCTTAAGCACAACTGTTCAGGTTGTAGGATCATATAATTAAATGCAACAAAGTGAAAAGAAATGAATGAAAATACTTGCTTTTTCTACCTCTTTTGCCTTTTCATACCTTGAGGTGAATTGATGTCTATCTTTAAATACAGTGCCTGTTATACAGTTGGCCCTCATATTTATTAAAGAGGAATGAGTTTTCTTATCAAGTAGGAGTAATACTCATTTTACCTACTTCTTAGGATGGTAGCATCAGATAAAATACTTTAACTGTAAAATACTAAATTATAAGTTTTAATTTTTATTTAGGTTGTACCTGCACAGTTTAAAGAGCCAAATAGTTTACATGGTTATCAAAACAAACAAAAGCTTCCTGCCTGCTTCATTTCCGAGAAGCAATCACTTTCACCTCTTAGATAATGACTGTGATATTTACCTCTTAGTCTCTAACTGCTTGTATTGCTACTAGATGTGCAACATAGCCAGGTGGTTAGGAGCATGGACCCTGGAATTAGACTGCTTAGGTCTGATCCATCCTCTATTGTTAACTAGCTGCTTAACCTCTCTGGGCCTCAGTTTGCTCATTTTAAAAAGTGAGGAAAATAGTACCTATCTCATAGGGTTGTTACAAGAATTCAATGAATTTGCAAAGCCCTTAGAACTGTTTCTAACTCATATGCCCTATATGTGTGTGTTAAATAAAATACTCCTTACTTTTTTAAAAAAATACATTTCTTTCTTTCTTTCTTTCTTTTTGGCTGCATTGGGTCTTTGTTGCTGTGCGCGGGCTTTCCTTAGTCGCGGTGCTCGGGCTTCTCGTCGCCGTGGCTTCTCGTCGCCGTGGCTTCTCTCGTTGCGGAGCCGGGCTCTAGGCGCGCGGGCTCGGTAGTTGTGGCTCGCGGGCTCTAGAGCGCAGCCTCGGTAGTTGTGGCGCACGGGCTTAGTTGCTCCGCGGCATGTGGGATCTTCCCGGACCAGGGCTCAAACCCGTGTCCCCTGCATTGGCAGGTGGATTCTTAGCCACTGCGCCACCAGGGAAGTCCATCCTTGCTTTTGTTTTTGGCTTTATTAACTTCCTGGGTAGAAAATGAAGATTAACTTTGTCATGACCTACTCAGCTGGTCCTCTTACCTCCTGGTCCCCCCTCCTCTTAATAGTTATGATTGCATCACTATTGATTATTCAGTGTTCTTGTAAAATATGATTACTTTTCCTGTCCTGTCTAATGTTCTGCACTCGCCTCCCTCCTCCCACCCCAGCCATCTAGTATGTGTGGTACACTTATATATATATTTCTGTACACTATTTAGCATTTAGAAATGTTAGTGGGTTCCCCCACCCCAAGTTTTCATCTGTCATCATCTGTTCCCTCCAAGTTGCCTTTCTCCCCACTTTTGTATGTTTTGGGCTTAACCTTTTATGATAGAGCCTTTCCTCAGACGTCTGGCAATTCTTGGTCCTCTGCTTGTACTTAAGCGTAGGAGACTAAAGAGCTGATAAGAAGTTCTCAATGTGACTTGCTGACTGTTAGCTTTACCATAGGATGATTTGGCTGGAATTCATTGTCTCCACCCACCCTGCCCCCCCTTAGTTTTCTCTGTAGTAATCACTGATTCATCATTTCATCAGATGTCCCTTGAGATGTTCAGACATATCAGGTACTGTTATCAATTTTATCTTCCTGAGGAAGTCTCTCTCATATTTCTCTGAGCTTCATTCTGGACTGATTGCCTTTTAGACTTGGTATGCAACTATTAGTATTTGGGGGATTCCTTTCACTGTCTTCTGTGGTTGGATCTCCATTTTCCAGTGACTCATGTCATTATTCATTCTTGGCTCACTTGATGTTTTAAAATGGCTTTTGCTTACCCTGTTACTTGTTTGATTCTTCGGTTAGGTAAAGAATACTGGATTGGAAATTGTATTATTTTATAATTTTGCTCCATGGCTTTCTAGCTTCCACGTTGCTTTTGAGAAGTTTGAAGCCATTCTCATTCCTTATATATATTACATGTGACCTGTGTGTATGTGTTTTGTTTTTTCTTTTTTTCCCCTGTACTCTTGTTTATTCTCTCTTTCCATCCCTTCTCTCTTTCTTTAAATCTCTGAAAGCTTTTAAAATTGTATCTGTTTTTAGTGTTCTGAAATTTTACGATGATGGGTTCTTATGTGGGTTTTGTTTCATTCAGGGTGCTGAGTACTGGTGTCCCCTTTCAGTCTGGAAACATCTTTTAATTCTGGGACTTTTTCTTGAATGAGGTTGTTGATTATTTCTTTCCAATTTCTTTTTTCTTTCTCAAACTCCTTTTATTGGGATAACGGACCTTCTTGACCAGTCTTCTAATTTTCCCATATTTTCTTTCCTATTTGCCATCTCTTTTTCTTTTTGCTTTACTTCTATTGAGTTTCCATCTATTATCATGTATTTGATTTCCAAGAGCTTTTGTCTTTGGTCCTTTTAAATAATATCTGTCCTGTTCTAGTAGCAATAGTACTTTCTCTTAGCTGTCTGATCTCTGTGTGATCTTTGTCCTCCAGTTTTTGCTTTCTTAGTTTTTATTTGTTCGGTCTTTATCTTTTGTGCTATAGCCTTTCCGTAGATGGTGGTTGTGTGTGAGAGTAGGGGAGTAAAATGCTGATTCAAAATTCTGAGAGTCTCGTTAGCTTTGCTTTATGGTCACCTGGCCGAGCATCCCCGTATATGTCTCTTCACTCAGTCAGCTTGTTTTCAGTATGTTCTCCCGCATACTGTTGTGCCTCATTTCCTCAGTCCTGGGATCTTGTGTTTTATATTCACCAGACAATATATTTTCAGTTTTTTTGTTGGGGCTGGGGAGGGGCAGTTGGGATTTGTGGGGCTGGTTGCTTCTTAAACAGACTTTTAAACAATCTTCCTTATTTTAGCACTCTCTCTCTCCCACATCCCACTTCAGATGTATGTGGTACTGCCAATTCCTGAGTCTTTTGGGGATTTTACAGTTTAAATTGAGTTTGTTCTTGGCTTTCCCCACTGTTTGCTAAAGATTTGATTTCCTAGTGTTTGCTAAATAAGTCATTTGTCACTCAACCATCTGCTTTCCAGCTTCCAAATTTTTGTTGCTATTGTCTTTTCCACCCGTTCTCTCAGTTTTTGTGGGTTTATGGCTTTATATCTTTAAAAATTCCTTTTCTGTCATTTTAGTGGGGTTTTTAGGAAAGGAGTGTAAAATAGATGTGCATTTAACATTACACATCTATTTCAGTTGTAGAATACTGCACTGTTAAATGTAAAGAATGATACTAATTTTAACAATTCATGTTCCAAGATTTGATCTATAACTAGTACGTAAATTTTGAGTGGAATTGCTTGGCTTATATTCAGCAGAAATAATAATGGCATATAACTTGGTAGTTCAATTCACAGAAGTGATCAAGAATGTTAGGATTAGATTCAGTTAATATTTGTTGTCACATTTAACCACTCAACAACCTTGTGAATTAAGTTTTTTTCTAATTTACTGGTGAATAGACTGAAGCTTATTTAGTTTATTAGAGAAGCCAAGTAAGCAGTGTCAGGTTATATACATAACAGTAAAGTTATATACATAACAGTAAACAGTAGGATTAAAAGCCATTTTTCCAATTCAGAATCTGGTGCTGTTTCTACTACTCATAAAGCCAACAAAGAGGTAAGGGTGATGCCCATAAGTAATAATAGAGTGGCTGAAAACCCGAAAAAGGGCAGGCTTTACTGACTTGTGTATTAGTACAAATAATGGGATTGTCATAGAACGTACCAACATTTACCTATGAGCCCTTGGTGAGAAAAAAGTGGGTAAAGTCGTAAGAGTGGTGTACCTGGGATACAGTAGACAGACATGTTAAATGAATTAATTTTAACATTTTTTGGGGAAGTTGTATGAAAATTATCTTTTCAGGAAAACCATTTTAATTTTCTAATAATTTAAATTCTGTCTTTGTAACATTGACTTCAGAATTGCAAAACATGTAGATTTTATTTCTTATTTAGAAAGTTCAATTTAAAAACATGAAACTGCAGAGCATGCCCTGTTCTGGTGCGACAATATCAGAACCCTGGTTGGTTTTTTGCTGTGTCACCGTGTCGTTAGGTTTTAATATGTCATGGTAAGAATATGCTTTAATGGCTTATTAAAAGAAATTACATGAGGGAAAAAAATGATAAAGGATGTTTACATTATTTGAAAAGAATGATCTATAATGTTTTGGATTCCAGGTTGACTTTTTTCCTAGTCTCACATATATTCAAATGCCCCACTCTCCCCAACCCTTCACTTCTTCCTTACTAGTCAGCTTGACCTGAAAATCTTACTTGACCTTTCAGTCTCAATAGGTCTAGTTGATCTTTGTTTTCCTTCCTTGAAACACCCACTCTCTTTTGCTTTCAGTGATATCCTGCATAGTTTCTTCCCACCTTTCTGGCCACTCCTTTTCATTCTCCTTCAGTTCAGCTCCTCTGTCAGACTCTCAACATTGGAGTTTGTTTGGATTTGAGTCCTCTTCCCACCTACTGCCTTTTCCCTTTTCCCTAGGTAATCTGCTGTTCCACGGTCTGTATGCTCTCAACTCCTGAATGCATATCATAGCCCACACTTCTCTTCTTAGCTCTAGACTGCTACGGTCCTCTGCCTTCCTGTTATCTCTGCTTATATTCTCACAGCCTCTCAGTCTCAACAGATCATAAACTTAACCTCTTCATTACTTACCCTCTCAAATTTCTCTTTTAGTCATGCTCATTTTAATAAATATTTCTTACTGTAGTTCTTCACTTTAGAAACCTGAGTCAATCTTGATAGCTTCCTTTCCCCCACCCTCTGCATTCTGACCATTACATTCTAAATATATCTTGAATTTATCTTTTCTTTCCCCATCTGTGTTGCCACCACTCTAGTCTAAGGTAACACAGTCAGCTCTTAAAGCCCTGCAGTAGCTTCCTCACCAACTTCCTGCATACATTCTTGCCTTTCTCTGATTTTATGTCTTGTAGTCAGAGTGATGTTCTTAAAACGGAAGGCTGTTCAGGTCTCTCACTTGCCCCAAACCCCTGAAGCCTTCCCATTTCTTTTAAGGTAATTAACATTTCGCTTTTGCTCACTTCTGGCCTCATATGCCACTTTCCCCCTCACTTTCTGTGTCCCAGCTGCCTCCTTTCGACTCCTTGGGTTGCCATCCTTTCTTGCTCTCTCCTCCAGGCTTTGGCATGCGCTGTGTCACCTTCCCTCCATTCCTCCTTAAGCCTCACTGTCACTTTGAGAGGCCTTCTGTGACATACCAATCTAAACTTAGGTTCTTTGTTAGTACTGTTTAAGATCACCTTGTTCTTTTATAGTGCTAGTACAGTTTGTATTGCATAATTAGTTTTTGTTTTTGTGGATTATCTGATTGATGATTTTAAGCTTCATGAACAGAGATGTTTGGTTTGCTACTATATATCCAAAGTATATTTCAGTGCCTTACAGTAGGTACTCAGTGAAAATCTGCTTAATGGATAACTGAAGAAAAATATTTTTAATACTGGCATAAGTTCAGCTTCTTTTTTTTTTTTTTTTTAAAGATATCTTTATTGATTGACTGATTGATTGCTATGTTGGGTCTTCGTTTCTGTGCTAGGGCTTTCTGCAGTTGCGGCAAGTGGGGGCCACTCTTCATCGCGGTGCGCGGACCTCTCGCTATTGTGGCTTCTCTTGTTGCGGAGCACAGGCTTCAGACGCGCAGGCTCAGTAGTTGTGGCTTACGGGCCTAGTTGCTCCGCGGCATGTGGGATCTTCCCAGACCAGGGCTCGAACCCGTGTCCCCTGCATTAGCAGGCAGATTCTCAACCACTGCACCACCAGGGAAGCCCAAAGGGTACTCTTGAGCTTCATGGGGATAAGACAGATGAGATAGCATCTTATTTTTCCAGGCATCCCAGATTATTTTTGTAATATCAGGTCACTACTTAAGTTGAGGAACTCTTGATACTCTGTGTACATGCCTGAGTATTCCTTTTTTGAGTAAATTGTAGATGGATGGATTGATTATAAAATTGCTCATTGTTGATAAGATTTCATTCTCTCCCAGCTCACCTAGTTATCTAATTTCTTTGGTTATTAGGGTTAGTGTATATTCACATGGTAACAAACAGCATACTGACGAGTTAGGAACATATAAACGTACAGTTGAAATACTATCTAGCATTAAATTTTTGCTAACACATGGCTATGATAAATTTCTAGTGGTGATAGTAATAAAACCTGCCTCTTGTATGATTGGCGGGGGGCGTTAAACAAAACTCTGAAATAGATTATGTACTCTTGAGTCATAGCAGTCCTAAATTTTTTATTTTTTTATTTTTTAGGACTTTTTTTTTTTAAATTTATTTTTGGCTGCCTTGGGTCTTCGTTGTTGCTTGCGGGCTTTCTCTAGTTGCAGCGAGCAGGGGCTACTCTTCGTTGCGGTGCGTGGGCTTCTCATTGCGGTGGCTTCTCTTGTTGCAGAGCACGGGCTCTAGGCGCGCGGACTTCAGTAGTTGTGGCACGTGGGCTCAGTAGTTGTAGCTCACGGGCTCTAGAGCACAGGCTCAGTAGTTGTGGCACATGGGCTTAGTTGCTCCGTGGCACGTGGGATCTTCCTGGACCAGAGCTTGAACCCGTGTCCCCTGCATTGGCAGGCGGATTCTTAACCCCTGAGCCACCAGGGAAGCCCATGTCCTAAAATGGATAGGATGCTTTTGTTCCATTTTCACAGAGGAAAAAACTGAGTCTTGGGTTCATTTATTCAGTCAGTAATTAAATATTGAGTTCCTACCATGTGTCGTATGCTGTTTTTAGCTTTTCATGGACAGACTACAACAATTTAGTAATAATAGTAGTAGTAATAGTTGTAGTAGGAGTAGTTGAAAATTATGGTACTCGCTATATGCTTGTTCTAAGCACTTTATATATATCAACTTGTTTAATTCTCAGAACAACCTTATGAGGTGTAAGTACCATTATTATCTGCATTTTGCAGGTAAAGAAATTGAGGGATAGAATGATTAAGTAATTTATTCAAGGTCACATAGCTAGTAAGTGGGAGCTGGGATTTAAATCAAGTCAGTCTAGGTCTAGATTTTGTGCTCTTAATGACTTCTGTGCTCTGCTGTCTCTGTAGGATATGATCAAAACCAAGGTGTTCTGACTGTTGTTTCCTACGTTGGAAGGCACTGGGAGCTACAGATATTTAACTCATTATATCCTCAGATACTCTTGTTTTGATCTTGGAAGTTTGGGTAGGGATGCTACTCTTGTTCTTGTACTCCAGAATGTAAGCTCCTTGAGAGTAAGGATGTTACCCACCTGTTTTTACCTCTGTATTTCCACTGCATGCAGTATAACCTGATTCATAGTGTGTTCTGAAATATTTGTTGAATAAGTGAGTGCAGACATGTGGCAAAAACATACCCCACAGTCATCTGGGAAAGGTATATAATTATTGCCAAATACTTTGCCATCCTGTTACATTATTGCATAGCGGTTTTGATAGGAGTAAGGTTCAGTTTTTCTCGGATATGTTACTGTACCTATTACATTAAGTTCTCTGTCTCCCCCTCACTAGCCTATCAGATGGGTATATTTATTGAGTAGGTACTAGGTGTAAATCATTATATCTAGTAATGGTGTGGGCAAAGATGTAATCTAACATGGTTCTTGTTCCCAAGCAGTGTATGCTACATACACATGGGGAAATTATGAGAGCTAAATAACACTTTTAAACAACATGAAATATGAAATCAAAGAATCAGAAATTTTGAGCTGGAAATCTTGATCCCATTCAACTTTTGGCTTATAGGTAGAGGAACAAGTTCAGAGAGGCTACGTGAATTCCTGACATAGTGCTACAAAACGTTTCTTAGACTGTAACTGGAGCGCTAGCCTCCAAAATGACACAGGAAATTGCATTCAAAGTTCACAGATGGGATAGAATTGACCTTTGGTAGGTTAGGAAAGCAGTGTTGTTTGAACTTACTTTTCAAAAGTCTTGAGTTGAAGGAGAAAGTTTGAGGCAGGAGAGGGTTAATAAAAATGGGAGGAAAAAAGGAGAACAGTCTGGGCCTAAGTAAGGCAACAGTTGGGCTTAATGGAGTAAGTTTGTCTTAAGGAGGTGATAGGAAGTGACTGAAGGTTAAATTGAGGAGTGATTTTTGCCCTCAACACTTGCTAACTAACTGATGTTTAAGGAAAATTAGTATCAAAGGAATCCGTAATCCGGATTGGAGTGGGGGTACGCTTGGAACAGGGAGGAGAACTTAGGAAATTATGTTTTTTCTGTTATTTGTTAACGAATGAAAGAAAGAAATTAGGGGGAGAGTGATTTCCGTTGTAAAATGATTCAGTACAGGAACGCTTTGGTTAGCAAATCTCTCAGTTTATAAAAATACTGTATTCACCTTCCTACCTTCTCCTCCCTTGAAGCAATGTTTTGTTTCTCTTGTGTTGAAAAAGAAAAAAAATAACCTAATTTCCCAGAAAAGCTATTATTTATAGCTGCAATTTTAAAGGTCTGAGGATAAGTGGTTATAACCTTCAGGTAGGATTTTTGGCAATTTAATCTTTTCATAGGGTTTATCTGTGTCTATAATCCAAAGCAGATGTGCCCCAAAAATATTTAGTAGTGAAAAGAAATCCAAGTGAAGGTGAACTAAATATTTAGGATTGGTTCTTTACTTTAGTGATCGTAGCTGCTTTCTTTTCATACTAACCAGGTTCCATTGCCAGTCTCTTCCAGGCATTGGAAAGAGGTGGAATTATTTCTTCCTATCTCCTGAGCACTCCTAGGTCTCTACCGAAAGGGAAATGGTATAGATTTATTTAAATGAGAAAAGCATTAATGCTATCATTGACAATAAATGTGAGTAATTTGATTATTTTACTGACATTTAAAGTGCCACAAAACTTACGCCTTTATATGTTGGTGCATTGTTTCATTTTGCTTGCCATTTAAAAATTTCGAGAATATATACATGTATGTGTGGGTACACATACAAAGGAATATAATTTTTTAAAAGGATGTTTTGAAAATGTCCTTAGATTACAGAATCTCCTGGGTATTTGAAAGGATGTAATTTATTGACTGTGTATATGCATAGTACTCTTTATATCCTTAAGGAGAGCCTACGTTGAATTTAAGAATAAGTGTATATGTATATGTACGTATACGTATACATGAAAGGAAAAGATAACAGGTAACAGATTCAATTTATATTACTCTTCTATTTCTGGTCCTTTGTGTCAAGTTTTCTCACTCATTTATAATTTATTGTATCTTAGAGTATTTATATCTATCTTTGTAAGCTTCTTGAAACATTTTAGGGAATGACTTGGGATAGAAAGCCAGTAAATGGGAAAAGTATGGCAAGGGAGAATATGGTGTGTCATAAGAGATCTCATAAAGCAGTATTGGGAGACAGAAGGTAAAGATCACATGCTTTTGAGGAGGTGACATTTGAGAGAAGTTTGATAGCCATGGGGATTAGCAAGTCACTTTAGTGGAGAAAACATACCAAGAAGGTTCAAGGTTCTCTTTATAGAAGAGAACACAGGACATAGTCTAAGTTGGTAAGAGATAGTGTCTGTATACAGGAATGTAGAAGACAAGGCTAACTTTGAAAAGCCTTAATTAAAGGCGGGATTGCGAAGTTTGGACCTAATTGGACTTGGAATGGAGAACGCTTCTTGTTTTTGTATAGTGGCCTTATCAGTGCTGTGTTTTAGGAAAGTGCTGACCTTACTTTGGATGTCTAGTTGCTTCCTTCCTTAATGGGGTATGAGAAGTTCAGTAATTCCTTTTCTGTCACTGGTGGAAATGGAGGCACATTTTCTTTGTGGTTGCAATCTGAGGTAATGGTTTGAACCAGTGACCTTGGCCTCATTAGGAAAGCTAAGAAGGTAAGGACCCAGTCCACACATGGTAGCACTCCACTTATCCAGAGTGGATAACCTAATCCTTCAGACACAGCTCTGGCTTCCAAAACTGCTTGAAATTGCCATCACAAAATAAAGCTATGTTTGTGTGTTTTTTTTCCCTTACTGTTTTTGCATAGCATTTCTGGTCCTTTTTAGACTTTTTTTTCAAGTCTTATGTTTTACTGGCTTTATCATTTTAAAGCAGATGAGGGGAGGGGAAGGGAAAAAAAAGGGGATTCTGAGGCATGTAAGGTGACATTGGGAAAGTAGCAGTTTCTATAGCCTGGCAGCAAGGTAGGAGTTAGAAATTTTAAGAAAACCCCAGAGAAATTTGATATGGTATTGAATGTTCACCAGTTGAAAGTTAGATTATGTTTTGTGTATTATTTTAAGAAGCATGAACACGAATGCGTTCCCAATGGTGTTAACTACTGAGCTATGGATGAGTATAAGGAGACAGTATTTTTAGTTGTCTGCCTCCATTGTATCAGTTAACCATCGACAAATTAATATACTGCTCCATGTTGCTTTTTTCCTATTCTAAAGTAAGGGCAAGTGTTTCACGTTTTCCTAGCTTTCAGGCTGGTAAGATTATTCTGTAAGAAATTCATAATGTGTTATAAATAAATGTTAGACCTTTACAGATAGAAATTACAGAGAATATTTTCAGTAGTAAAATTAAAAGTCCCTAATAGATGCTAAGATTGAAGTAATTATTATTAATGATTTGTAGTTTTAGTGAAATTACTGATGAATAAGTGACATACAGTTACCTGTTCTGTATGAGGTATTGTATAGATACCTACTTATTAGTTATTTTGCTATAATATTATCCCCCCTGAGTTTTTCCTTTGAAATATTTTTATTAATTACCTTTTTCAACACAGTAAATCAAATAATTGTATCAAGGAAAGCTGATTTCTCATTTCAGATGTTTTTAATCTCTTTAGAAATGGATAACCCAAACCGCTTACTTTCTTTCATAAGGAAGTTTTTGCTTATGCTTAATATAGTTTTGTTTGCTTGGTTGTGTCCTTTTAGACAGTTTTGTTTTGGTATTTTCAACAATGACAAGGATTCTCTTTCTATTGAGGGAAATACTCTCATGTTTTAAAAATTACTTTTGAAAGATGGTATTCAGTGAAACTTACATTAGCCAATTTATTTTGGAAAAAAATGCTGCTTTGTAGTTACCGTTTTTGCTTGGTTTTTGTTTCTTCAAGTGTATTGTTTTGGGTGCAACGTGGTGAGGCGAATTGAGTGAATGCCTAGTTTTGGCTCTAGTGCTGTCTGCTGATCATGTGCTAATGAGCCATCGCACGTCTGGGTCTTTCCTTCTCTTCCTGTTTTAAAAGGCTTGATCACTGTGCAGTTTGTCTTAACTTCTCTTTCAGAGTCAAGCGTGGTGCCGTGTCTTGCCTTTGGTGGATGTTCCATGATATCATAGCATCTTGAAATAAGGGATTTGACTGATTCCTAAGCTGTTCTGTATCTTCATTGTGTTATTCTCCTCTTTGGGGATCCACCAAACATTATTTACCAGTTATTCTCTGATATGACATCAGGATTTATATGTTTGTACACTGGATATATTTTATTATTAGGAATTTTACCTATTTTGAGGTTCCAGGGAGGAAGGGTGGATCCAGAATGAGGAGGTAGGGTAAGTCCAAACTAGGTATCGTAACTAGCTTTCTGCCTCCATTCTTGAATCCCATAATAATAAACCACGAAACTGCATCCCAGTCCTTTTAGGAACAAGTATATTTAATGCTTATTGAAGGTAAATAATATTTGGATTAGCAACTTCTTTAACTCTTTTTTGTAAATTTGTATAAGATTGATGATAAATTCATAGGGGACCTGAGGATTATATAACAGATGATTCTAAGATTTCTTTCAGTGTATTACTGGCTGATATATTACTATGGGTAAAATATTGTCAAGTAGCTTGGTCACGTAGCTACTAAGTGATGGAGCTAGTATTCTAGTAGGTGATTTGATTCCAAAGCTTGTACCACTCGGCTCTCTGTATCCATGGGTTCTGCATCCATGGATTCAACCATTCTCTGGTTGGTTGAATCTGAGGATGCGGAATCCACAGATGGGAAGGGCCAATAGTATTGATACTACTGGATTTGGTATCCACAGGTGGTCCTGGAACCAATTTCCCTGTGGATACTGAGCGATGACTGTATTCTTAAGCATTTTGGAGGTTGCCATGGCCCACTGATAAGCAGCAAGAGGTGACAGTGGACAACTATAAAAAACAGTCTTAGCCTACGAGTATGGAGCCATTTGGCCTTATACACTTCTCGTTGGTTCCTCATTATAGAGTGGTACAGTGACTGGTGTTCCTAATGATGATCCTCTCAATCTGAATTTAGTTATTTTTTCTTGATACATTTTGAAAGCATTTTTTATTCAAAATGATTAAATTTTCCAAGTTCTTGCTGAAGAATAAACTTTTAATTTGGAAAATCTGCTTAAGTGGCATCCAATTTCTGAATAATAAATTGATAACAGAGATAGTTTTATGACATGAACATTTCAATAAATCAGACTGGTAGCCTTCCATTGGTCTCAGTGAGCTTTAAGTATTATAAGCTGTTGATACTTAGGTTATTTTTTTTGTTTGTTTCATGTGATCAAATTATATTACAGTACTTTTTAAAGTAGAAAACTCACTTTAATCAATTCAATCATAGTAGCACATTGTGACTCAGATCTTTAATTCTGTACAGTTACAGCTTATATTCACATCACATGCTTATTATTGGAACAAGAAAATGCTAATTTACACGAAGGTTTTTATAGTAAGTTGAAAAACAGGATTAATCTAGTCTTTTCGCTCATTAACCTAGAAGGGGAAGTGTATTTTTTAAAATCTAAGACAATTGTATTACTTATTAATTCAAAGTTTTTATAGTAAAGCTGCTTTCCTTAATTGTTATTATATTTTTCCTGATTCATTTACAAACATTGGAACTATAGAAAGAAGCAATTGGAATTTTTTTTGAATTGTAGTTAACAGTAAAGATTTATCTTAAAGGATATAGTAGCTTAATTAATCATTTAATAGTAATGTAGTATAAATCTTACATGTTCCATAATTTTACTTTCCAGTAATATGAAATAGCCAAAAGCTGCTGAAAGTCAGTAATTTTCACATCTTACACAGTTGATTTCATTTCTAGACTTTTTACTTACTGATATGCTTTCAACAGCCTAAACCCGCCACTCTTCCCAATCCATGAGACGGTCACATTGAAGAGAGAATGTTTTAAAGTGAGGTTACCATTGTGAAATGGATAGGCTAACTAACAGACTCTGGGTTTTTTTTTTATGTAAAGGTTTAGTTGTGTTTCCAGTTATATTCAGATTCTTAGCCCACGAGGATCTACCAGTAGCTTCAGTTAGCTTTTTAAGAAATCGATCCAATATGCAAAAGCAAAAACAAGTAGACACATTGGCCTAACAAAAACCTAGTTGTGCTATATTTGGGCTTATGAATATGTGACCTAAATGCCATTGATACCAATGGTCTGAGTTAGAGGCTCAAAACATGAATAAGGGAGAAAAAACAGAGAAATAGAAAGGTGGTAGAAGACCATTAAAGGGGATGGTAGGGAAAGAGGAGGATCTGGTGATAGTCATAATTTATTAAGCAGTTTTGTTGCCTGCGTCTGTAAATCTAGCTGTATAAAGTATTTTAGAAAAATTACCTAAACTAGTTAAGCAATTGTGTGTTAGCCCAGAAGGCTTTTTATATTTACAGTATTTCTTTTCTTTTTTGGTATTGTGATGGTTTATTTATTTAAGAAATATTTATTAAATGCTTGTTATGTATGTTAACACTGAGCAAAGGTACTCAGGATGCAAAGAAAAAAAGTCATGATTTTGGTCTTAAAGAGTTTTGTCTAGTACCCTGAAGAAATATCCTAATATCTTGATATATCTTCCGAATTATCCCAAGTTATATTATGCTTAGTTATTCTGTGTGTGATGTGCACGACAGCTTTTTTATTCACACAAGTTGATTAATCTAGGCTGTAGACTAATGAGCATAGAGCATAATGAGGTAGAGTTTAATGAGCATTAGCCTTGGCATCCGATGTGGTGTCTGATCTTGTTTATGCTACCTCTTCATTGTATGACCTTTGTAAATGTACGTGTAAGCCCAATTTCCTTACCTGTTAAATGGGAGTAATAGCTATCCTTACACTGTTGTTGGGAGGATTAAAGGAGATAAAGTAATGCACCTAGCTCAGTTCTTAGTTTTGTAAACAGTGGCTGCTCTTATTGTGCCGAATAAGAATGATTCCATTCCTTTCTTACCCGCTGTAAATTAAAACTAAAAGCTCGTCTACATATTTAGAGACTGTCTCCCTACTATAGCCTTCGAAACAAGTGATTCTGCGCCTTTGTGACATTTTTGGTTGTAGCCTTTTTCACCTTGGGCTCCATAAGAGAATTAATGCCTACAGGAAAAGAGTGACTACTTTCTCAGTTCTCTTAAGAATAATGTATATCCAATATCACCATTCCAGATGCATAAGAGAGTAGTGAATGTGTTACATATAGTGGAAGCATCAGGGGTGAATTCTTTTGCTGAATCCCAGGATGCTAGTACTACATCTGACTATTGGAGAAGTGCTTCAAACTTCTGAAAGTTATGGAAGTAAAAGTTGTTACAAAGCACACTTTCCTCTTTCTTAATGGGGGCAGGGAATATGTAGAAGGAATGTAGTGTCATGTAGCAGTTTGTTGATACTCCAAAATGCAACCATTTCCCTAATCAAATGATTCTGAAACTCTTTCATTGTAAAGATTGTTTTAGACAGGCATAATGCCCTGAAGACCCATCTGTTCCGTACTCGGTCCCATATGGGACTGAACACTTAACCTCCTTAGAATGAATGGAGTTAATCAGTTTATTTTAAATAAGATAATGAGTCAGTACCTGGTTTTTAAGTTTCAAAGATTCATTGAACTGGATTTTGAAATCTAGTTTAAAAGTTTCAAAACAAGTGTTTTGGGAATACTAGTTCTTCAAGTATAAAAAAAAAAAAAAATAGTTCTAGAGCCCAAGAATTTGGGGGAATGCTTTTTGACATAGACATCTTGGAGATGGACATTGCATTTTAGTTTATTGAAGATTGAGAAATTCTGCAGAAGGGAGACAGTTTTACTTATTGACTCCAACTCTTTTGAACATATAGCACCTATTAATGTCCTGTAGACCCAGTGTTTTTTGGAATACACTTCGGGAAATATTGATCTGCTTCATTTTATATGTGAGAAATATTCTGGGTCGTATAGCTAAGTGATGGCAGGCCTCAACTGGATCCCATCTCTACATTTATTATTCTACGTGAACAGTTCTTTTTCTGCTATACCACCATATTTTCTGTAAGTATTTGATTTATATTAGAAATAAAAATATAATTGTTGTCATGTGAAAGTATATACCATCTGGCAGAAGTTTAAGAACATATTTTGAGAAGTATAGCACTGACATATTTGCAGCCTCATTTAATTGGCCCTGTCATTGTGAATGGTTTGCAGATCTTAGGGATGGCCTTCATATGAGTTTAGTATATTCCTGGGGGAAATCTAGTTAACTCCACAAACATTCAAAGATAGGGAAGCTAATCAGAATTTGTTCTACGCTTTGATTAGTAAAATATAGAAATTTTACTAACTTGGTTTTTCTTATGCTTTAGAGTTAAAGCTTGACATTGCTAACAAAGTAAAGGAGCCAATTAAACATTCTCATCTCCCATTTATCCATTTCCTATGTTACACTTATTTGAACAATGGAATAAGAAAGGAGTACTGAAAGGGATGTCAAATTCTGAGAAAAATTGAAGTCTTCTGGGGACTAAAAGGATTTATCAAAGGGGTGAAAAGAATGGATATTGGAGATGTTCCTGAAGATGTATTAGTAGATTAAGGTATTTTTGGCTCTTTTGGGAATGTCTTTGAAGATAGACCACCATAAAACTGCAGGAAGTCAGAACTTTTAAAGTGTTAATACTAGCTGCATTCGGCAGTATCAGAGATTTGATTCAAGTTTTGAAGGAAGAACGGAAAAAGGTTTTTTTCCTACTCAGAAATACTATAATCTGGTGTTCTGAGTAAAATTTAAAGGAGTGCCTTATTAAAACATGTGAAGGAATATACATGAATTTCATTTCTTCGAGGAGGTATGTCCACATTTGTCGTTTTCTCACTTGCTAAATTGAAAACTTGAGTTCTGGTAGTAGTGGCAGTTTCAAGGCCTTAACCCAAGATCTGTGATGGCTTTTACAAAGTTGTGTTGATAGCCTATACGATGTTAACTAAACTTCATATATCTGTTTTATATCAAATCATATTTCTTAAATTGTTGATTGTTGATGGTGGTGATATTCTTTTCCCTTCGTACCTTTTCACCATTTTCTTTTTGGCAGTACTTTCCTTTTCAAGACCTGGATGTGACTGTAAAATCTTATTTACAAAATGTTTGGAAAGTAGAATCGGCTGTTAAAGCTGTGAATGGTTGGTAAAATGCCAGGATTAAAGGTTTTTTTCCAGGATTTAAATTTAGTATAGCATATCAGGTTAGGCATTTTTTATTTTTCTGGTTTGTAGTTTCATTACTGTGTAGATATTAACTACCTGATGAGTATTTGACAAACACAGGCTTTCTTAATTTCTGATGGTTTACTGACATGGGCCCTGAAGTTCAGGATGCCCTCTCTCTAAGACTTATGGATGTGTTGGCCTTATGACTTTTTTTTTGTCACTGCAAGCTCAGTGGCCGGACAAGTTATATAAATTAGAATAGGGTAGATTAAAGGTGTTATTTGTAATTAGATATTTGTCCTGTCTTTTCAAAAGCCTACCCCATTTTATTGATAAAGAATTTGAAAGCATCCTGTTCTTGTATAAAGTGTTGAGTGCTTCTGATATCATACTTACATTGAGATGAGTGTATTTATATTGATTTTTATTAGACTTAGGTTGGGACGAGGAAGGGAAGGACCTTCCTTTGATTTTGTCTTTATGTACGGAAGAATTTGAGTAGATATACTGAAAGCTATCTGTAAATAATTTTTAAAATATATTAAAATTTAGGACAACTACAACGTCCATACAGAGTATTATATACTCTGTAACAAACTAAAGACTGTTCTCTGGGTAGCAGAATTGAGCTCTGAATTAGTAGAGAATAAAATCCAATTTGTTATTGCTAGATCATTATTCTAATCATGCACATAACAGAAATGATGACTTAAATTATATAATTTTATATAATTTTTAAAGTACATTAAGATAATTGAACTCATTAAACTCTTTGAGATTTTTATACATTTAAGAGAGTATCCTATATATTTATTTGTTAGGCAGGTCAATAGATATGTGTGACATATAAACTAGAAATTAAAATTCTGCATTTTGCTTTTTTGTAGATAGTTTAAAGATGAGAGAAAAAAAAATAAAGATGAGAGGAATTTTGGATTACCTTTTCAACAAAGTTTTAGATACAGGTCTTTCAGTTTCCATAGAAACATCTGTTTGTTCCTAGATATTTATGTTGCTGATATTGAGTTTTGCTATATTTTATTTCTAACTCTTACTGCCTTGTCAAACTTTCCTGGGTTGATAGGAATGGCAAAGCAAATAACTGTCAACTGATCTATGTTGAAATGAAATAGAAGGAGAGAATTTTAGAATTCTACTTAAAACATTTATTCTAGCACTTTATCATATACTAAGTATTTTGAAAGAAAATAATTGTTAATCAAAATAATATGATTTGGAAAAGTATAAAATTAGTGAAAACTCAGGATCTTGGAGACAAACTGGTTTTCAGTTTCCTGCTCTACAGCCTACTAGGTGTGTGATCTTAGCTGAGTTACTTTACTACTTTGTGCCTTAGTTTCCTTATCGGTAAAATTGTGATGATTGTACTGTATGTGTCATTGAGTTATTGTGAGGATCGAATGAGGCAATATATATATATAATGCATAATATATTGCCGTATACTAAGCTCTCAATAAATGTTAACAAAATAAAATGAAAGTTTATGAATATTGTAACTGATTTTATAAGTAAAGGTATATTATTTGGGAGTTTTATAATTTGATTTTTAGCAAAAAAGTGTTAGAGGGATATTTATGGTGCTATACATTGTTTCTTATGAAAGTTTTTAAGGAAAATGAACAGAAATTTTTATTCCTTCCAATTTTATTATGCAGGAATAAAAATTCATACATGGTAATTTATTTTTATTTTTTTATTGGAGTATAGTTGCTTTACAATGTTGTGTTAGTTTCTGCTGTACAGCGAAGTAAATCAGCTATATGTACACATGTATCCCCTCCCTGTTGGACCCCCGACCCCTCCCACCCCTGCCAATCCCCCCCATCTAGGTCACCACAGAGCATCTAGCTGAGCTCCCTGTGCTATATACAACAGGTTCCCACCAGCTAACTATTTTACACATAGTAGTGTGTATACATACATGGTAATTTATATTTGAAGACTTCTGGTTTTTTAGCCACTTACTCTATTATATGTTTGCTTTAGTCTAAAGTTAATTTCCATGCTAGTTTAACATAAACATAATTCAGTTTTTCTCTTTGTAGGAGAGAAGATATTTTTTGATCTCTCATACTTTTCTTCTGAATTAAAGTTCTCCGTATAGAGAACTATTTATCAAAGAAATTAAAAAGCATAAGCAAGACTGTCACCATCCGATTACTTTTCTGATATTAGTACAGAACATAATGCTGTCTGTCATTTCCACTAGAATTAGTTTTTAAAGAAAGATCAGAGTGAACTTTCTATCAATAAAAATTGTAGATTTATATTTCTTCTCAATGAACATTCCATAGGTACGTCACATTATTCAGAACCTTTTGTTTTATATTTTTAACTTTATTTTAAAATAAATTTAGACTTAACAAAAAGTTGCAAAAATAGTACAGAGTTCCCATATACCTTCACCCAGCTTTTCCTAATATTCATAGGACAAATATAGAAATCAGGAATTAACATTAATACTAACCAATCTGTAAACTTATTTGCATTTTGACCATTGTCCATTAAATCATCTTTTTTTGGTCCAGGATCCTATCTGGAATTTCAGTGTACTTAATTGTCATGTCTCTTTAGCCTCCTTCAATCTGGGCTAGTTCTTCATTCTCTTTGCCTTTTGTAACCTTGACAATTTTGAAGAGTACTAGCTAGTTTGAATATTACTTAACTTGTGTGTCTGATGTTCTCTCATGGTCAGATTGAGAATTATATATTTTTGGAAAAGATTCCACTGAAGTGATGTTATGTCTGTATCAGTGCATTATATCAGGAGTTACATGATACCGATTTGTCCATTACTGGTGGCGATAAAAGATAATTTGGTTAAGGAGGTGACTGCCAGGTTTCTACACTGTTGATTTACTCTTTTTCCCTTTGTAAATAATAAGTGTCTTTGGGGAGATATTTTAAGACTATGTAAATACTGTTTCTCAAAATACTTCCATTAATTTTAACATAAAATTATGTTCACTAAGGTTTTCTTTGTTTCAAAGAATGGAGCCTTTTTCATTCAAAGGAGGCAGTGGTCAGTTTAAATGTTTCTGTGTTTAGTCATCTTGACCCTGAAGTTGCCTTTTTAAAGGCAACTTGATTCTGAATTTTTTTTTATAGTCGATATATATTTTTATGATTGCCTTTTATATTTTATTCTATAGAGCATTAACTACTCTAAAAATGTATTGTGCATTTTCTTTTTTTTACCTGTTTTACTTCCTCATCTTATAGTCAGTGGAACATGAGGGCACAATTGGATTAGCTATTTTTTTCTTTTCTATCTTTTAACAAACACTTGACATTTAAACCTAGTGGAGTAACTTGAATCCCAATAATATTTCGGGATAGTATCTTTTCCAAAAGGATGAAGAGAAAATATATTGGTAAATCTTGGAATTTGGTTAGATATTTCTTAAAACAATCTAATATTGTGTTTATTTTAGTGTTTATAAGGTGTATCCCGTTTGACAATATATACAAGGTTGTGGTTTAGATAGAACCTTTTCCTCCAGAGTCAATACAGTACTGTGGCTAATTAATTCTAAGCAAGCTGGGCTTTGTTTGTCTGTCTGCTTCTTGACAAGATCTCTCACTTTTTAAAATTGAAAAATTGAAATTGGATGTTCTGGCAATATCCGGTTTTTTTTGTTTTTGTTTTTGTTTTTTTTTTACTAATTTTAGGTCTGGAAAACAACATTAGAAAATCTATAATGGGTGTTGTAATTTAGCTAAAATTTGTGTCACCTCAGGATAATACCTTTGACGTTTCTGCTGATCATACTTAGAAATTAATCCTAGAAGCTGATGACCCCCAAAAGAGAATCCATGAAACTAATACACTTTCGATAGTTTTTATTTCCTTTAGGATAAGAAAGTTTAACTTTAGGTACCAGCCACTTGACAAAATTCTTACTTTTTGTTTTTTGACCAGTAGACTTCGTTCATTTGTAAAACGTTTACTGAATTTATTTAATTCAGTGTGTAGTCTAGGGGCTGGAGATGCAAAGACTCACTGCTTCTCTTAGGGATGTTCTTTCATTTTCTTCTTAATGCCATCTGGGGCTGATCTGGACACTTGGAGGGATTTGTGGGAAATTCTTATTCTTTCTAGAAGTGCCTTACAACTAGTAACAGTGAATGATAAAAGATGAATAAGAAAAAGATATTACTGTGTCCTGCTCCCAGTTTGGAGTAGTAGAATGTTTTGTTTTATAAATAATCTGTAAATCTATAATTTAGTAATTTCGACTTCAGATTGGTCTTCTATAACACAAGTGAATAGAAATCATAGTCTTTGTAGAAGTGTGTTACCTTCTATTTCATTGCTTAAAAATGATCAGGTGTAGCTTTCCCTCTTTCATTGATATTAGAAATGCTTAAAAGTAATAAACAGTATATGCTCATTTAGTAATTTAGTATTGGGAACAAATATCGCACATAGTCTAGTTTGTACATTTCAGGAGAATTTCTCAGAGTGGTATTTATATATAAAATACTTAGATTGTTTCTGATTTGAATGTGACTTGATTTTCAGTAAGAATCTTTAAACTTTTAAGTATTAATGGAAAATATTAAAATCGTAAATGAATAGACCTTCTAACACCTTGTTTGAGTTCCTTTGTGGCATTTCAGCATTGCTGATTTTATTAGCTTTGGTTTGGAATTTCTTCTTTAGTGCTTGAAATGCAGCCCTGCAGTGGAGTAATTTCTTTTTTCCTTCTTGAAACATCACATAGAAGAATGCTGTATACTGAAACAGAATTAGGATAGGTCCTACTATGTCATTCTTGTGAGCCTCCATCAGTAGTAGTCTTGCAAAGGCTGTCCTTTCTTGTTTGAATAATGATCTCATTTTGAAAGTGCCTTTACGTTTTTCTACATAAGTGATATGATACACTATCTAATCCACAGTCTTCATAGATTATGAACTCCTGAAGCAAGAGAGATGCAGCTCTCCTCAATGATTCAAAATAATTTCTATTTAGGGAAATTTGTTTAATTTTTTTTTGAGTATGAATATGTTGAATCCACAAGTTTTGGCATACTTCAGGCAAAACAAAGAAGTTATATCCTGAAAGTAATCTGACTTGGGAGAAGTTTATAAGTGGATCTATTATTTCTCCAGCCAACTCTCATATTTAATTTACCCTATAACCTAACCTAAGGACATTTTTTTTTTTTTAATCTAAGTTTGTTGCATTTTTAATTTATATACTCTGTGGGGTCTGGTAAATAAATCAAGGGTTTGGAGCTCCTACTGAAGGAGAAATTGTAAATTTAGACCATTATTAATCTGAGCAAGATACGATTTCTTGGGAGTTGTTTTTCATTTTCAAAGTGAAGTGGGCTTCTGAACTTAAATTACCAAGTAATTCTGTTCCATAATGGAATGCTCCCCTTTTGCCTGTATTTTCAATCAGACATATTGTTACTAATTAGTATTTAAGAAATGAAGGAAAACTGGGAAATTTGGAAAATCATATCTTGTTTATAGTTTCTGAATATATTTTAAACTGTATCTTAATCAAAGTAGTTAAGTTTTACTTAGATCTCGTTCATTTGGGAGTCTTTAATAATTTTCACGGTTTATATTGAAATATTATTAGATATGAAAAAGAATGATTTGTCAAGGAAATTGATTAGAAAAGGCTGGAGGATGATTGTTTAATAATTTTAAAGGCACTTTTCTAGCACCTGTTTCCACTGTATAGGTCCAATGAAAATAAATAAAATAGCTCTGATGTATCAATTTTAAGCTCTTTCTCATCTGTTAAAAAGCCACCTCTTAAGAACTCCAGCTGTGGAATACTTTGCTATTCTATTTGTGATTTTTGGACCCTTGCAAATACCTAGTTAGATTGTGTTTCTTGAGATATTCAGTATTCAGATCTTTTTCTTTTTTGTGCTCCTTTCCTCTTGTCATCCCTCATGTTCCTCCTCAATGTGATTATACTGTAGAATACTGTTTAAAGACTTCAGGATTTAAAATCTATTGGAAACTTATAATGGAAAATAGCCGCCACATAGGCTCATAACTTTTGTAGTTATTTATTTGATACCTCATGTTAGATGGCAGTTTCACCCCCTTGACTTCTTTAGATTTGTTTTTTCATTGCTTTCTTTAAATTCTTGAAATTACAGATTTGATGGTTAAATTTGTAGGTTTTCTTTTCTTAGTCCAAACTGTTTACATTTTTCACTTGTAGAGACTTGAATATATTCCTAAAGTACAGAAGGGTTATTAGCTCATTCCTTCATCTTCAGGCTTTAAAAAAAACATTTAGTCTAACTGTTGTTAGGTAATGGAATAACCATTCCTTTTCAGCTGCTGGCATATTTCCAAACTGGCCGGCAGAGCCAGGAGGAAATGAAGGCATTAAAAACTAACTTTGGTTGGTTGCCACCTTCTTAGTGCTGAGACTATAACCTTTGTTGGTTGGTTGATAGAGAACAAGAGAGCACAATCCTCGTTCCACTAACAGGTAAGGAACCCTTGTGATGACGAGTTGGTGTGAGAGAGCGATTATTTGATAGCATTTTTACTTAATTTATCCCAAAATATAACATGTCCCTGAAGTCAGATAGTGTGACTGCCTATGTCCCATCCGGCAGGAATATGCAGCACCTTTCTGTTTAGAGTAAGATCTGAAATTTAATAGGCATGTATCACTCTGTACCACAAAGTATAATTGATCTGTTTTCTACTGTTAAAATTTATCCTGCAGTCCCTATAACTTTAAATACCTATCTGTCTGTCTTGTTCTCCTTTCAGCTTTTCCTTGCTCAGATGCTGTGTCCTTTGAACTTCCTTCTCTTAGTTACCTAATTGCTATAATAAAGTAAACTATTTTCCAGTGTCTTTATCATCATCTATTATTTGGGTATATCTTACTGCTTTAATTTCTGCATTGTAGCCATTAATGATTATTTCCTGGTCCTTCTTGACCCAAAACCAAATGATCATACGTTTGTAAAAGATTGTTAGTCTGTATTGCCTGTATCCACAGTTCTGCCCTCCCGCTTTTAAATATGAGTGCTTGAAGAATAAATCTTTTTCAGTGACAGTAGTCATAGCTTGATAAAATTCAGGTTTAGTTTTATATTGCTATAATATGGGACTGTAGTCTGACTAATTCTTTAAATTACTGAAAACTTAAAAACTGAGAACAAATTCAGCTTCTTAGACAATTCCCAAGGTTTATTGGTATTCCTGTTAATATGCTTGATTATTCTGTTTCTACTTTTCAATCCGTCTTCTTCTCTTTGACAGAAGAATTAATTGGGACTTCTTTGATATATCTGAGGTCGAGTGCCTTTCCCTGTCCCTTTAAAACAACTGATCTTGTTTTCCAGTCCTAATTTATCATTTTTTGATTTGGTCTTCCACTTGAAGTTGAGTGGTTTGTCACAGAACGTGTTACGGCTTAGACCAGGATAGGTCCCTTCTTAATAATAGTTACTGAGGAATGAATCATTTGTGGTGACAGACTTCTAAAATTCAAATTAAGAAGGCACTAAGGAAAGTATGCCCAAAGGTAGCTCCTTTTTATCCTGAGGATAAGTCATTACAAGCTCAAATGACCAGAGAATGTAATTTCTTAATAAGAATTTTTTCTTAAATCTATTATATTCAGCTCTCTATTTCAGTGCTTCTCTCCTACCAGAGGTGCAAGGAGTGATCCTAGAACCACAGATACAGCCAAGACCACGGAGAGCTTTTGACGTCAGGGGTCCACTTTCTCCACTGAACCCTTGGAGGCAGAATATCCAGCTTCTGGAGAGAGTTGGGAAAGGATAATAAACAAGTGGGTGCTTTCCATTATTTACTTGGGTTTATTTATAGATTGGAGTGTCCTTCCATTGCCCATTTAATTCTACTGTTAAACTCCTTGGTTTCATATAAGAACCAAGTGGGGCTGCAATCTGTTTGTTTTTCTAAGAATGCTAACTAGTGCCCGTTCAGAAAAGGGACCTAAAATTTATTTTAATTTTCTCTCCAGATAATTAAAGCAGTGGGTGATTTGGGGGCACTTGATTTGGTGAATGCCTGTGTAGTCCACAGGAATTTTTAAAAGGAAATATTTGCCCATTTTAGCCTTTACTGGTATTAGTGTACTTCTAAGTGCTCTTTTATATTCCAGTATTTAAGAAGTTTCTTTATTTCGTCTTTGGGCAAGCTGGGCATCTGAATTCTCCTAATTTACACAGTCTGATGTCCAGGTGTTATCCTACCCTGTTAGTGAGAACTTTTTGCTCTTTTTCCTACCTTGAACTTTAGGACTTCAGATTAAGTAGATCTTTAAACAAGATGCAATGATAGTACCATTATGGTTTTACTGTCAAGTCTGGGCTTCATTCTTTAATAAGATAAATATTAATGAGAATGAGTTTCAGGATATAACATCCCTGAAAGCTATGTTAAATATACTCACAAGTAGTTTTCCAGTCTGTAGGAATAATGTTATGTGTGGCAAAAGAGCCTTGTCCTAGATTTTCCCCATGGCATTAAGATGGTTTTCTCTTAGTTTCTTTGATGCCAAGGGTAGGATTTGATTCCAGGAAGTTCTTATCACCTACAGTGGGTAGAATGTGAAGTTGGTGCCTTTGGCAGGTTTTCATTTCTCCTTGGTGGATCCCTTCTGTGACTCCAGGTATCTTGATAATGGGAGACCGGTTTATTTGTTCTCTAATTGCCCAGATTTCTTTCAACTGGTAAACATCATACTTCAGCAAAAGGAACTCTTCTAGCAGAGCCTTCATGGATGATATCTGTCACACATGCAGCAGCTGCAGTTTGGAAGGCAGTGGTGAACGGAGCCATGCATTATATCTAGAAGACACAAGGATGAGAGAGCCACCTGATCTTGTCATTGATAAACTTTAAGATTTACTCTGGTGTACTCTTGGTCTGGAAACGGAAAGGCTCAAATAATGACGTAATTTTTTCAGATTGGAATTTTACATGGCCATGAAAATATTCCTTTTTATTCAGAAGACTGAAATAGAGGAAGCATGAGAGACACCTTTCTTTAAAAAGCAGCTCTCTGTATCTGTTTCACTTAAAAGATTTGTGGGATTGAAAATCACCTTAATGAAGCAGGCAAACTTTTTTTTAGTAGTCTGGGAGATCGAAAAAACGTAATGAAACTGTCTTTTGTTGCCTGACACTGAAAGGAACTAGGAAATATAAAGGGTGAACTTCTTAATTATTCCCAAATTACTTTTAATATTAGGATGCACTTTTTTAACTTTTTCTAGTCTTGAGCCTTATTCTTATTTGTCAAGTCAACAAAGATTCCAGTATAGGAGTAGAGATGTCTTTGAGTTCAGTCTTCTAAAGTAGTAAATACCTGTTAAACTTGAGGTATCGTTCTGCATTGCAGGCATTCTAAAGTTGAATGATACTGAAAAAAAGAGATATTTTATAGAGCAAAAGCAATTAGTAGTAGTAGGATAAGCCTCTGTGTGTGAATAAGTGTTGCAAGATAGTTATCCATACTGTCGATAAATTGATGGCAGTAGTGATCAAAATGTTTTATTTCTCTTTTTGGTATCTATTTAACTGGTCAGTCAAAAGCTGTTAAAGAAGTTTTTAAAAGTTATGCAATGCTGCCAGTTTGTTTTATTTGGTATAAATTTTAAGAATAGAAATTCTAGAGATAATAATATGGAAGCATCTAAATGTCTTAGGAATCTTAAAGGTTTTGGAAACCACATTTGCTAGATTATAACCTGGCCTTTAGTCTTTCTCGGCTATTTGTGAGACCTGTTTTCCCCTCATTTATTATAAATAAACTTTTGTATGTACAGTACTTAAAAGTAAGTTTAAAAGATCAATTTGAGCTAAAATTTCCCTAGAGAGCTCTGAATTCCCATAAACAATTACAGCTTTTTACTCTTGATTTGTTTTTGTTAAAAGTTAATAAGATAGTTGTTACAAACACATATAAATTAAAAAACAACTACTCACTCAACATTTTAGAAAGAACTCAGGGAACTGAAAGTGAGATTTGCTTGGAAATTTAGTTGAACTCTTTGAACCACAATACAAACGAGTTTATGGCCTGTGAGGTTATTAGCCTTTTGTTTCAGTTTTGAAGAAGTGATTTAAACTCTTAATCCCATTAATCTCATGCTTTGATTAAATTTTAGCTTTGTTCCTTAAAGTGTGCAAAAGAAATGTAAGTGCATTTCTATTCATCTCATGCCACTAAAAGCTATTTAAAAGTGAAACTTTATGTATATTAATGTGAACTGATGTGTTTAAACTTTTATTTTGATACATTTTCCTTTCAGATTTTTAAATATTTCGTGTCACAATATGCAATCCTATATTTTTCAGTGTTTATTTTATGGATATTACTATAAGCTAATTTTTTTCTAGAATGACTAATTGTGTAATATTTGTATTATGTGATCATTTGAAAAACTAATAAATATTTTCTCCATAAAAAAATGCACTTACTGATAAATGGCTTATTTTTCTTTCAGGAGTAGAAAATGGAAACTACAACAGTATTTTTAAGTGTATTTTAATTTTATGTGTCTTTCTCTAAGTATTTCTGAATATATATCCTATCCTTGTATATGTTAAACTTTTTTGAGAAAAAAAATCATTTTAAACTGTTGAATTAAAATGATTCTCATTGGGTCACCCAGTGCCAAATGTAGGAAATAGGTGATCTGTTTAGTCTATTTTTGCATTTTCCTGATTAGCTTCATCTTAGCTTTGTTTCCAGAATTGGATTTTTTTAGATGCCGTTTTTGTATGCCAATTTTGCAAACCATTAAAACTCGAGTTACTATCATAAGTATCAGGAGTAATATGGTCAAATCTTTTAAAGTGAGATCTTGATAAGCAAAGACCCTTACAAAATAGCATACAAAAGACAGTTCCTCTATTCAGAAAAAGAATATTTGAAAGTAACGGCTGATTGGAGAACTACCCAATTTGTGGGTGCTGTTAATAGGAGAAGAAAATGTTTTATATTTTAGTGTTCTCCTTGAACAAATAATTGTAGAAGGGGAAATCTTAGAGTCTCTTGCTTTTAACCTTATCAAAACAACATGGAAAAGGATAAAATTGGGTTTTAATGATTCTTGTCTTTATATCTACGTAAACTTAATCAAAGCCACTGGAACAATTTAGCTTTCCTATGCAGAGTCTCCTAGAAGCAAGAGGAGATTTCCCTTTTTGATTTGAAGAAAACTCATAAGAAGTGGACTCCTAAAATTAAAAATGAACATTATGATAGGGTCCTAGGCAAGAAATAAAGTTTGATTAATGACAATTTGTGGATTAAAATGAAAGAATTTGGCTCCCTGAAGAAATTATACTCTGAAAAATGAGAATTATAAAAGGAAATTATGATTTAGAATAGCTACTGTATTTGGGGTGGGGGCGGGAGAGGAGCTAAAATTCTTGGCTTTATTAGTCTGGTAAGTTTGGGAAAGATGAGTAAAGATTCTGTGGATAAAATTTTTTTTTTAGAGTTAAAGCTATTAAAAGGTTTACAGACATAATGTATTTCTATGGAAGATGGAAGGCTGTATTTTCCTTGAATACAAAAAAATTTATAAGCCTTAACTGTATGTGTATAGAAGGGTAGGATTGGGGGGTTAAATAAAAATCTTGCACTGGAAATTTCAAACATATTGTAAAAATAATGGTGAAATGAGAGTTTTAAATAATTTTCATTACATGGACTTTTCCCTACACTGTCAATAGCTTCAAAATAAAAACATTACAGAATGTTGAACATGGCTTTATCTCCGAGGTGTAAGAATGTAGGCTTATTGTTTCACCATGATTCATGGGATTAGCTATAGGAAAAAGTTTTGTTTTGTTCCTTAGTGAGGAAACAGTTTTTTAACATAGCTTCTGTTTTAAAAAAGGTAAATGTCACATAAGCAGTGTGACTGCAAAGTACTGACCTTGTAGCTTATTGTAAATAAGTGCACAGATCTTACTGTATTTTGCTGTATTGAAACAATTGAGCAAAATGTCAGTGCCTAGATGTCCTAAGCGATTTCTTGATTTTTAAAAATTCAGGTATTTTTATTTCCCATTTAAAAAAATTCACATTAACGTAGTCCTGAAATGTGAAAGATTTGTGTTTCCAAAATAAGCACATAGGTGCCCTTTAAAGTTTTTTCCCACTAAATGTACATCTAAAGTAATTAGATCACTGCAGTAAAAAAACGTTAGGGAACTTTGAAGGGTGCATCGGAGTTTTCAGGAATTACGATCAAAGGGATCTCTACTCAAGAGGTAAGGTATGGCATAGGTAGAAAAATGTTCAAAACGTGTTCAGTGCAATGTCTGATGATAAAGTAAACTGCAACAGATATCCTTTGATTTTCAGACAGATGTAGAATTAGGAAAATAATTTTTCTTAAAAATCTCTCCCAGAGAAGAGCAATGGATAAACCACTAATTTGTTTTTGTATGACTTTGGAGTACATTTAGAAACAAATATCTTCAGACATTGTACCCTTTTGGTACCTGGCCTGAATATATTCCGTGGCATCTCCTACCCTTGCTCTCTTTAATGTTTATGATCCATATTTAATTTAGTATTTCTTAAGCCCTGAGAACTGTTAAAATATTGTACTTTGAATGGAAAGTTGAGTACAGATTCTTTGAGGTTATTGCCTGGCTTCATGTTTGCTGTGTATGCCTGTTTTTGTTAAATGAAACCTAGAATTTAGAAAACAGTAGCTGTACTGAGTAATTTTAACTTCGGTTTGAGAAATTTGAGTTTTATAAACATTCACTTACACTGTAACTCGGGAATCTGTTATATTAAGGATTAAGAAATAATATTGTTGGCTAGTATATAAAATTGTTCAGACAAAGTTATACTGTTATTCTGTAAGGTATATTAAGTAGGTTCAAAGAATCGAGTGTTAGCATAATATGTAGTATATCTAGAAACAAAGGAAAATGCAGTATTCAGTACAGGTGAGCTAGAAAAATGATTTAGAATTCTTTCTCTAGAATTACATTACTAGTATAATTTACTCAATAGATGGCAATATAGAAAACACAGTAACCTTCCATCCTATCTTTTTGATTCTTTTTATAAGGACATCAGCTCCTGGACATTTGGCTTTTATTTAAAACAGTTTGCTGTCTAGTCTGCATTTGCCTTTATGCAGAGCAAATGATCATATTGCTGTGATCTAGTGACAGCACTCACTACGTCAGTGAGGTAGCTGATTCCATGTTCAGGGATGCTCTGATGGTAAGAAGTTGACCCAGAATATGCTTCCATGTCATTTTTTATTTGAAAATTACCTTAGAAATTAGGTAGGTTAGCATACTTATCTGTAAAATAAAATACATAAAATTTTACATGCAAGATAATCGATATCTGGGAACAATACATGTATTTCTAATATCACATAGTTTATTAAAGGTCTGCTGTAGGATTCAAGTCTCTTGACTCCAGGCTCAGAGATTTATACTTAACTGTACTTTATTTCCTCATCATGTTAGTCCTAGTTCTGGACAACATAGAGCGAGTCTGATGCCCTTCAAATATGATAGCCTTCAGGTATCTTAAGATGGCTGTTATACTCCATCAATTCCAAGCGCAAGTTCCCCCCCCCCGCCGCCACAGATTAAGCACACCTCCATTTTTTTTTTTTGCTCTTATTCATGTAGCATGGTTTTGAAATCCTTAAGAGTTTTGTAGCTCTCTGAACATGCTTCAGTTTATTATTCTTCTTAATGTGTGACACTGAACCAACACAGTACACGCTCAGCCTGTGTTTAGCCCTGTGACTCATACCATTTTGTTTACGTATTTAGCCAGTCAGGTGCTTAATTTTACAAGATTCTCTTGGACAAAAGAGTTACAAAGTGATATGCAAAAAATTTTGTTTCAAACAATTAGGCCAGTACAGACTAATGTGCACAGTTCAGAGGAAAAGAAAAAAATTGGCTCAAGGTAATAGCTAAGACCTTGAGAAAGCAATCAAAAAAGTACCATCTTCATTTCAATTATTGCTTAATTCTGAGTCACATAACTATAAATTCCATATTAAATGGCTTGTGTAATGTAAAATGTTATTTTTCAGGTTGTCCTTAGTAATTTAAGAGGAGCCAGGCCCTTAGGAGCTAAACTGTTGACATGGCACTGGCATTGAGAAGAAAATGAACTTGTGTTTAGTAGCATAATGAAAACTAGAAAGGAAAGTCAGTGCTTCAGTGGAGAAGTTTGAGATACACCCCAAACAGCTGAAGATGGTGGAGAAGTGGCCCTGGAAGTCTGAGAGTGTGACCAAAAGTCTAATGAAAGCACAGTCTTATGTTGCTTCTTGAAATATAGTGCAAATACTGTAGCAACGTTATTTTGGTATAACAGTGTTTTAAGTTACCAGTTATATAGCTTTTTCCCCCCAGATTTTAAATTGAGCTCCAGGAAGACACAAGGTGTTTATTTAATGGTTGCATGTACCTTTAGGGTATGCGTACCTTTGTTTGAGAAATACTGGTTTGAGACAGGTTGTGTTCTACCTTACCTGAGTTAGAATTTGGGGACAAATGAGGGAGAAAGAAAAGAACAACCATTTACATGCCTACTCTGTGCAGCTTTTGCTAGGTGCTTTACATATATTTATCTAATTAGATCCGGTTGACCTATGAGAAAGGTAATTTTTTATTTTACACACAAAGATGCTGAAACTCAGAGGTTACCGCGCCTGCCCAAGGACACATAATCAAGCAACAAAAATGGCATTTAAAAGATGATTTGTCAAAATCTAAAGAATTCTATCACACCATTGATTGTCAAATATCTTTGCCAAAAAGAATGCATATTCTCAGGAAAATTTCACATAGAACCTCAGTGCTTAAAGTAGATAAAAGGGATTTTTGATTTAGTATGCATTTTTTGAGAATAGTTTTAGTTTTACAGAAAAATCGGCCAGAAAGTACAGTCCTCCCCCTGCCCGCCCCCATTTATACAATTTTCCTTACCATAGTTTGCTCTATTGTTGATATCTTGTGTGGTGTATTTTGTTACAATTAATGAACTAATACTGATGCATCATTATTAGTTGAAATCCATAGTTTACATTAGGGTTCACTCGTGTCATACAGTTCTGCAGGTTTTGCCATATACGTAATGTCACGTATCATAATTATAGTGTCATACAGAATAGTTTCACCTGCCTGCAAATGTTGTTCCACCTATATTCATCCTTCCCTTCCCACCCCTCCCCACCTCTGGCAATCTGTAGTTTTGTTTTTAGCCTTTTCAGGCTGGTTTCCTTCATTTAGCGATATACAATGTCTTTTTGTGACTTGATAACATATTTCTTTATATTACTGAATGGTATTCCATCATATAGATTTACCACAGTTTGTTTATCCATTCATCTTTTTTTTTTTTTTTTTTTCCATTCATCTTTGAAGGACATCTTGATTGCTTCCAGTTTTTGGCACTTATGAACAAAGTTGCTATAAACATTTATGTGTAGGTGTTTTGAGGACAGATTTCAACTCATTTGGAAAAATACCTGGTAGTGAAATTGCTGGATCTTACGGTAAAGCCTATGCTTAGCTTTGTAAGCAACTGCCCAGCTGTCTTCCAAAGTGGCTGGACTATTTTGCCTTCCCACCAGCAATGAACCAGAGTTCCTGTTGTCCTGTCTCCTTGCAGGCGTATGGTGGTGTCAGTGTTTTGGATTGTAGTCCCACTGATAGGTGTATAGTCGCATCTTACTGTTTCATTTGTAATTCTCTAACGATACTATTTTCCATCTGTATATCCTCTTCAGTGAGGTGTCTTTTCAGATCTTTTGCCCATTTAAAAAATCAGTTTTCTTTTTGTTGAGTTTTAAAAGTTTTTTGAATGTTTTGGATATCAGTCCTATACCAGATAAGTGTTTTGCAAGTATTTTCTCCTAGTCTGTGGCTTGTCTTCATTCTCTTAACAGTGTCTCTTAGAGAGCAGAAGTTTTAAATTTTAATGAAGTCCACTTCATCAGTTTTTTTCTTTAATGGATTGTGCTTTTAGTGTTGTATCTAAGAACTCATTGTCAAGCCCATGGTGACCTAGATTTTCTCCTATGTTATCTTCAGGAAGTTTTACAGTTTTGAGTATTACCTTTAGGCCTGTGATCCATTGAGTTAACTTTTGTGAAAGGTGTAAGGCCAGTGTTCAGGAAAAGACTGTCCTTTTTCCTCTGAATTTTCTTTGCTCCTTTTTCAAAGATCAGTTGACTATATTTGTATGGATCTATTTCTGGGCTCTTTATTCCATTCTATTGGTCTGTTCTTTTGCTGATACTATACTGTGTTGAATTCTATAGTTTTTTGGTACGTCTTAAAATTGGGTGTCAAACTTCTGACTTTGTTCTTCAGTATTGTGCCTACTATTCTAGGTCTTCTACCTTTTCATATAGACTTTAGAATCAATTTGTCCACAAATGACTTGCTGGGGTTTTTATTGGGATTGCACTGGATCTAAAGATCAAGTTGGGAAGAACCGACATCTAACCATATTTAGTCTTCCTATCTATGAACTTGCAGTTACTCTCCATTTATTTAGATCTTTTTGATTTTTCATCAGGATTTTGTGGTTTTTCCTCACAGTCTAGACACATTTTCTTAGATTTATACCTAAGTATTTTTTTTTTGGTGCTAATGCAAATGGTGTATTTTAAATTCCAGTTGTTCATTGCTGATATATAGAAAAACAATTGACTTTACCTGTATCTTGCAACCTTGCTATAGTTGCCTACTAATTGCAGGTATTTTTTCCTTGCTTTAGGGACTTTAAGTGTACACAGTCATGTCTTCTGGAAACAAAGACAGTTTTATGTTTTCCTTCTCAGTCTTTATACCTTTCACTTCCTTTGCTTATTGCATTGGCTAGGACTTCCCACAACAATGTTGAATAAGAATGGTGAGAAGGGACTTGTCTTGTTCATGATATTTGGTGGAAAGCATCTAGTTTCTCACCAATAGGTATGATGTTAGCTGTAGGTTTTTTGTAGATATTCTTTATCACATTAAGGAAGTTCTCTAGTTCTGGTTCCTCAAAGGTTTTTTGTTTGTGTGGTTTTTTTTAAATCATGAATTGGTGTTGGCTTTTGTCAAATGCTTTTTCTGTATATATTGATATGATGATATTTTTTCTTTAGTAGTTAATGTTTCTAATTGATTTTTGAATACTAAATCAGCTTTATATATGTGGAATAAATGGAATTTGGCCATGGTGTATAATTCTTTTTTTCTTTTTTAATTAATTAATTAATTAAATTACTTTTTTGGCTGTGTTGGGTCTTTGTTGTTGCGCGCGGGCTTTCTCTGGTTGTGGTGAGCAGGGGCTACTCTTCCTTGTGGTGTGTGGGCTTCTCATTGCGGTGGCTTCTCTTGTTGTGGAGCACGGGCTCTAGGCACACGGGCCTCAGTAGTTGTGGCACGTGAGCTCAGTAGTTGTGTCACCCGGGCTCGAGAGAGCAGGCTCAGTAGTTGTGGCACACGGGCTTAGTTGCTCCGTGGCATGTGGGATATTCCCGGCCCAGGGCTCGAACCCGTGTCCCCTGTATTGGCAGGCGGATTCTTAACCACTGCGCCACCAGGGAAGCCCGTGTATAATTCTTTTTACATATTATTGCATTCAATTTGTTGATATTTTGTCAAGGATTTTTGTATCAAGGTTAATGAGACACTGGTCTGTAATTTTCCTTTCTTGTAATGTCTTTGTCTGATTTTGATATTAGACTTGCCTCATAGAATGAGTAAGGAATTGTTCTCGTTTCTATTTTCTGAAAGAGATTGTGGACAATTGGTGTCATTTTATTCAACATTTGGTAGAATTCATCAGTGAAACCATCTGGGCTTTGTGCTTTCTGCTTGGGAAGGTTATTAATTGTTGATTCAACTTCTTTAATAGATACAAGCCTTTTCAGTTTGTTTCTTGTGTAAGTTTTGGTAGATTGTATCTTTTAAGGAATTGGTTCATTTCATCTAAGTTATCAAATTTGTGGAGATAGAGTTGTTCATAATACTCCTTACTATCCTTTTAATATCCGTGGGATCAGTAGTAGTGGCTCCTCTTTCCTTTGTGATATTAGTGGTTTGTGTCTTCTTTCATTTTATTTGTTAGCCCAGTTAGAGATTTATCAATTTTATTGATAAAATAACCAGACTTTGGTTTTGTTGATTTTTCTCTGTTTTACTGTTTTCAGTTTCATTGACTTCTCTAATTTTTATTTCTTTTCTTCTACTTGCCTTAGGTTTATGTCGCTCTTCTTTCTAAGCAGTGTTTTTGCTGTATCCCAGAATTTTGATAAATTCTTTTTTCATGTTCTTTTAGTTTGAAATATTTAAAAGTTTCTTTTGAGACTTTTGAAACCAATGTATTATTTAGAGGTGTTGTTTAATTTCTAACTATTTAGGGGTTTTTCATTTATCTGTAAATATTTGGTATCTTACTAATTTTAGTTTAATTCCCTTGTGTCTGAGAGCGTACTTTTAGTATGCTTTCTATTCTTTTAAAATTTTGTGGTGTGTTTTATGGCCCTTAATCTTGGTGAATTCTCCATGTGAGCTTGAGAAGGTATATTCTGTTGTTGGATGAAGTAGTCTTTAGATGTTAGTTAGATCCAGTTGATTGATGGTGCTGTTCAGTTCAACTGTCTTTACTGATTTTCTGCCTGCTGGATCCATCAGTTACTGGTGGAGCGGTGTTGAAGTCTTTTAAGTATAATAGTGGATTCATCAATTTCTCATTTGAGTTCTGTCCGTTTTTGGCTCACATATATTGATGCTCTGTTGTTAAGAAAACATATATTAAGGATTGTTGTGTCTTCATGGAGACTTGACTCCTTCATTGTTTTGTAATGCCCCTCTTTATCCCTGATAACTTTTCCTTGTTCTGAAGTCTGGTTTTCCTGAAATAATGTGGTTATTCTAGCTTTCTTTTAATTAGTATTATCATGGTATCTTTCTTATCCCTTTACTTTTAATCTACCTGTATCTTTGTATTTAATGTGGGTTTTTTATAGACAACATACAGTCAGGTCTTTTTTTTCTTTAATCCATTTGACAGCCTCTGTCTTTTAATTGGTATATTTCAACCATTTACATTTAAAGAAATATTGATATAGTTGGATTTGTATCTATCTTGTTTGTAACTTTTCTATTCATTGGCTTTGTCCTTTTAAAATTTATTTTGCCTTACACTCTATTTCTGTCTTCTTTGATATTAAGTATAATTCCAATTTAGTTTGAGTCCTAACATTTACACGTAGTGGTGCTTTGCTAGGTGCCTTCTAAAAGCATTTCACTACTTTAATTTGATTCATTTAATTCTCTTGAGCATCCACTTACCAAATTTCATGCATCTCCCAAGCATTGGAGATATTGAGATGCTTCTACCCCCATACCCCTCTTTTCAAAGGCTTTTTCCCACTGTTATCTAGAGCCTGGATCTGTCTTTTGTATCTTGTCAAGGATTTTGTGGCTTTAGTATTTTCTATGAGCAAATTTCCCTCTCTACTGGATCATTCCCATCACCATCTAATTATGCTGTCATATGTTATCTTAAGAAAAGGAAGCGGGACTTTCCTGGCAGTCCCGTGGTTAAGACTCTGCACTTCCAATGCAGGGGATGTGGGTTCGATCCCTGGTTGGGGAACTAAGATCCCGCATGCTGTGCGGTGTGGCCAAAAGAGGGAAAAAAAGAGAAAAAAAAAAAAAAAGAAAAGGAAGCCACCTTGACCTTTTCTTCACCCTCTAACTTCTACTGCAGTCTCTACTCACATTTATTACCAAGAATTGTCTACTCATATTGTTACAATTTCTCAAATTTTATTTACTTCTCAGTCTATCGCGATGTGGCTTTTGCATCTCATACCACTGTGACTGCTCTTATCAGAGTTACCCAGGTCCTCCCTGTTGCCAGATCCACTGGATGCTTACCTGTGCCTTGTGACCTTTTAGCAGAATTCAGTGTAGTTGAACACTCCTACCTTCTGAAATGCCCTTCTCAGTCCTTGAGTTTTTCCTCTCACCTCTTCTTCCTTTACACTTAGATGATTTTATCCATTCCCATGGTTTAATACTTTTTCTTTTTTTAACTCCCCCAATTTTTATCCCCTGCCCAGCCACCTCCTCAAAGCTCCAGTCTTGATATCCACTTGGATATCAAGTGGATTAATTAAACTACTTAAATTAAAATTAAAAAACATGTCCAACCTTGGACTATTTTTCTCTTCATCTCAGTGCGGAATCATTATGTGAAAAACCATGGAGTGGTCTCTTCCTCACCTCCCATATACAATCTATTTGTTTTTCGTTAGTCCAGTTGTCTGTTTTGGGACTTTTTTTTTTTTTAACCTTGTTACTATTGTTTACAGCACTTTTAGGTTTACAGAAAAATTGACCAGAAAGTACAGAGAGTTTCTATATTAATTCCCCTTCCCTTGTTTCCCTTGCTACCAGATATCTTGCATTAGTTTGGTACCTTTGTTGTAGTTGAACCAGTTTTGATACATTAAAGTCCATAGTTTACATTTGGGTTCACTCTTTGTGTCAAGAGTTCTATGGGTTTTGCTAAATGTGTAATTTCATGTATCCGCCATTAGGATATTTTATCACCACCTCAATCCCTGGCACCCACTGATGTTTTTACTGTCTCTCTAGTTTTGTCCGTCTCAGAATGTCATATAGTTGGAATCATACAGTATGTAGCCTTTTCTGCTGGTTTCTTTCACTTAGCAACATGCAGTTAAGGATTGTCCTTATCTTTTTGTGGCTTGATAGCACATTTCTTTTTATTACTGTATAGATCTGTCACAGTTTGTCCTTCACCTATTGAAGGACATCTTGGTTGCTTCCAATTTTTGGCACTTATGAGTAAAGAAAGCTACTGTAAACATTTGTGTGCAGGTGTTTTGAGGACGTAAGTTTTCAATGCATTTGGAAAAATACCTAATACTGCAACTGCTGGATCTTAAACGGTAAGCCTATGCTTAGATTTGTAAGAAACCACCAAACTGTATTCCAAAGTGGCTGTCCCATTTTGCATTCCCACCAGCAGTAAATGAGAATTCCTGTTGTTCTACATCCTTGCCAGCGTTTGGTGTTGTCAGTGTTTTGAATTGTAGCCACTTTGATAGATGTGTGGTGGTATCTCATTGTTTTAATTTGCAGTCCCCTAATGGCATGATATTGAGCATCTTTTCATATGCTTATTTTCCATCTCTATATCCTCTTCGGTGTTGAGATAAGGCCAGTGTTTAGATTGATACATCTTTTTCCCAATGTGGATGTTTATTTGTTCTAACACCGTTTTTTTGAAAAGACTGTTCTTTCACCTTTGAATTGCCTTTACTCCTTTTTCAAAGATCAGATCTACCTCCTAAATCTCTCTCAAACCTTTCCAACTTCTCACCATTTCCATCTACCAACTTCTGCTCCAGGCTACCATCATCCCTCGCCTGAACTATTGCAGTAGGCCTCGCTGGTCTCCTTGTTTTATCTCTTGACTTCTGTGTTCTTCATAGAATAGGATTTATAATGATTTTAAAGTATAAATAAAATCGTAACTGTTTCCTGCTGAATACTCAGTGCTCTTCTTTGTAAAAACTTATAAAATCCAAATTCTTTATCATGGCCTATGATCTCACCTCCAACTTTACCCTTACTCCTGCACTCCAGCCAACCTTGGGTTTATTTCATTTAGTCTCTAAATTGTTTGTCCCCTATCTTAGGGGATTCCCAGTGACTGGAATGCCCCTTCCTCTGCTTTTAGGTCTCAGCTTAAATGTTTCCTTTTCAGAGATGCCTCCCCCTAGTCACTATAGCTAAACATCCAGTTCTACATCTTGACCTCCATTCTCTGATATTGATTCCTTCCTAGTATTTTTCTCAATTTAAAAGCATATATTGTTTATCTGTTTATTGCCTGACTTCCTGAGACCAGGGATCACGTCTGTCTTGTTTATACTGTTTCTTAGCACCTGGCAGAGTAGCTGTCACACAGTAGGCACTGAACAAATATTTCAATGAGGAAGGCGTAGGCAGCCTTTGCGATGCCCAAATCTAGTGAGGGAGATCCACACGTAAATAGGTGAATTGCAACGCCACTTTAGTGCTGTTGGATAGTTGCCGTAGTCCTGCAAAATAAGCAATAGGAGACTAAAAAAAGAAAAAAATCTTTGGGATTCTTTCTCAGTAGTGTGAAGTAGTGATTACAGAGGTCAATTTATGAAGTCTTACTACCTAGGCTTATTTATGAAGCCTTACTGCCTAGGCCATAAATAAAGTTAATATTATTTAATAATGGGGTCAACATAACTTTCATCCAAGCAGTACGAGACTTAGGATATTAAGTGTTCCAGAAACCGTCAATCTGTACCGACAGTATGGGTGCTTTAGGGTCAGTCTCACGCCCACCAAGAGATGGTCCAGCATACTGACTGAGCTTTGGCTATAGAGTCAGTGTTTGGTTTTGAGTACTCAGTGCTGCCATTCACCCCGGGCAAGTTGTTTAACCTCTCTGCGCATCAGTTTCCTCATCTGTGAAGGAGCTAATAAACATACTGCACAGGGTTGTTATGAGGGTTAAATAGACTAATCTATATAAAGCATTTTTCCATGTGCCAGATACTGAAATAAACATACAAGTGTTTCCATCATTTAACTAAACTTTTATTATTTTAGAATACACTTACATTGAGTAATATGCAGCTTTCTCAACAGATACCTCCCTTCCTACTTTAAAGAGAAAGACTTCATTTTGATGCCAAACGTGAATCTTAACCTTTGCAGCACCCATCCTTTTTACCCTCTACCTGTGCTCTACGTTACATTACCTCTGCTTTCTCAGATGTCTTTAAAAAATCTCAGATGATTTTTTAATTCCTTTTCATAATTCTTCCTTTCAACTAGATTTTTCTCATATGCACAAAAACATGTTAAAGTGTCTCCAATTTAAAAAAAATGGTATCTTAACTGTAGGCACTGCCCCACCTCTTCCTGTATATATGCAAACTTAACATTCTCTATAACATTCTCTCCGTTTCTTTCAATGCCACTCACTTCTCAGTCTACTCCAAGCTTGTTTCTACCTCTTAACTTCATTGAAATAATACTGTTGAGGTGATCAGTGACCTTATCACTGAATCAAACAGACCGTTTTCATACCTTGTCACACGTGTGCTCTCAGCATTCAGCGTGATCGATGACATTCTCCTTTTCTGACATTTTGGACTCTGAGTCTTCACTCCTCTGATTTACTCATATCTCTCTGGCTGGTTCTTAGTCTGTATTGCAGACCCATTCTTTACCCAGGCTTTACTTTACGTATTGGAGTTTCTAAGGCTGTTTCCTCAGTCGTTATCTCTTACTTCTTTGCGTCTCTATCCATACTCTATAAGACTAATTACCTTTATACTGATGACTCAAGTTCAGTAATACTGGTCCAACTTTAGAGATCGAACGACCTACTTGGCATCTCTTTTCCTTTCTGTGTGCCCCAAGGGCACTTCAGACATGTTTTATGATCTTTCCCCCCTCAAATGTGGTCTTCCTTTAGCATTCCTCGGTTTAGTGACTATCACCCCCTGCATCCAAGTTATGCATGCTGGAATCCTAGGTCACATTCTGCATATGTGTATTCCTCACACCTCCTTTACCCCCTCTGTCATCCAGTCCTGTTGATTTTTGTGTCTGAAATCTCAGTAACCTACTTCTCTGTTGTCAGTGTCCTGGCTTAGTCTTATTACTTCCTAACTTGAACCATAAGAGTTCTAATTGGTCTCCTTGTATACATCCTTGTGCTAATCAAATTCATTCTCCACAGTACAGCCAGAGTGATGTGTCTCAAGATACGAGTTTGATTGATATTATTATACCTTTAATTAAAACAATCAGCTGCTTCCTGTTGTTCTTAGTTAGAATCCACGGGTAGAATAGAGACAAAAATCCTTAATGTCATCTGTGAAACCCGGAAAGACTACGTTCTTATTTACCTCTCTGCTCTCACCCTTGGTCACTTCTTATTGTTTTTACTCTGTCTCTCCCTCATCCTTTTTGCCTTAGCTGGGTGGTCATTTCCTTACCTCAGGAACACCTCAGATGTGCTTGAACAGGTTAGATCACCATCTGTTTGCTCTCATAGTGCCATGTACCTATTGTATCAGTGCTTACAGTTTTACATGTTGGTGTGCCATCTCTCCCTCTAGCTAGAAGTCCCTAAGAGACCAAGGATCTTGTTTGCTTTTGCTTACCATTTGCCAGTACTTCGCACAGTAACTGGCTTGTACCCTTCATTTCATCAACTCTTAAGATGCCACCTTCATTTTTTTTCCACTAAGGAATAAAAAAAAGGAAGGAAAGTAATCAATGGAAGATAAGCTCACAATAATGTTATTGAAAGAATTTTCTGTAAAAGCTGAATTAACTTGAACTGTTATATTTTCTTCCAGCCCCCTGCCTTTCTTGGATGATAAAAGAATGTAATTTGAGAAAAATATCCTAGAGTTTATTTCTAGACTCCGATACTCTACGAAAATAATTGGCACTTAATCATGGTTCCATTGTTCAGGGCTTCCGAAACGGAGAAATTAGATTTGTTTCTAACTTTGGAAATAAAATATTCAAGCTAGTTTTGATTTGTCTTTAAATGCAGGTTTGATGACTTCCTGAACTCCCAAGTGATGCTGACTTGTGATCATCTCTGGGAAAGGGATATTTAGTGAGAATTTGAGTTTAAGAACAATACTTTTAAAAAACATTTACGGTGATGTGAAATGAATCTTGTTTGTCTAGCTCCTCCTTTCATTAATTTACTCTTTTTCGCTCATACTTTTCGTTCTTATAGGAAGATACGCACTGCCAGCATTTCTGTTTCCATGCCTCAGTTCATGAGGTTCTCTGCACCGTTCCTATAGTGGGCCCAAGGGGTCGTTTCTATACGACTTAATTTTTGCCTTGACTCAGTTTACGCTTTGTGTTAGAGAAATTTAGAATGGAGAAACTCAGTTTACCATTAAACATCGTATGTTTCTCAAAGGAAACTTTAAAAATCTATCAAAAAAACCTTTTTGTAGTTTTAAGGCCTGTTTTTCTAGATTCTGAGTAATAAAACACTCCTGGTAGCCTGGCATTTGGTAGTTGGAATAAACTAATCCCTTCAGCCTTTTGCAATCACTTAAAATACTCATTAACTGTGAGTCATTGTTTTGAGATAATGTACATTATATTCTTTTTGTTTTTCTTGCTTGAATTGCCCAACATTCTTTAGAATAGCTCCGTGCCACTTGTGAGCTTAGCGTACATTTTTATTTGGAAAATTGAGTGGTGCCAAAGAACATTGCGGGACAACAGCTATTTATTCCCTTCCAATCAAGTTGTCTTTTTGTAGAGCAAAAAGTACACCGAAGAATAGAACTTTTTTTTCTTGCTGAGGTACTGATAAGTTTGAGAAAATGAATATGCCTGAAATAATAGGGAACTAATTACCTTGGGCATCTTAAAAACTTATAAACAAATTTCTTTGCTAAGAATGGTACTGTATTTCTTTATTTTCAAAATTAAATTTATAATAGTCCTTTGAAAGCAGAGAATAATCTTCATATTTAAAAGTCAGTGACTATTATCACATTAATTAAAATATATCTGTATAAAATAGCTTAAATACTTCCTAAAATTTCTAGTTTGAACTATAAGGACTCAGTCATTTTTTTCATAAGTAATTTAAAACATTTTAAATATGTCGTCCACTTTTTAAGTTGGTGGCATTCTACTATTCTAAATATAAGCCTTTTCTTCATGGAAAATGTGACTTAATGAACTCTTGTATTTTTCAGTATTGTCTTTAAAAAGTCATTAAAAACAATCTTGTAATGGCTATCAGGTTTTTAACAATGATCAGCTTTGCTTCCACTTTTCACATGAACCAGAGCTTTGCTGTTTTAGTTGCACAATTCAGTGCATTAAAGACAAAAACAAACCAGTAATCACCTCCTCCCAGTTACCTTCTTTGTTCTCTGAACTCTTGGTATTGGTGGAGGATGTAGGACTATTCGAATGAAGATACATTTTATGCATGTCTTCTAATTAAGTAGTCTAAATTCTGAAACCTTTGTTTAGATATATTCATCTCCCTATAATACAGTTTCTTAAGGTCTATATCGGTATTGCCAAATTTAGATTACCTTTTTCATTAGTCTACTAAATATGTCAGGTTACCTATTATGAAGAGGAAGTTATCCTAAAGGATTTAACACCTCTTTTACATTCTTGGAAATGTATTCAATTGTTGTGACATGAAGACTCCACTAGGAATGGAGATATTTATATGTAAATTCTATCTTGATAATTTTTCAGTCAAAAATTGGATACTACTTACTGGCTCTGCTTTTGGGCTTCATTTTCTTTTTTTTTTTTTTGAATTTATTGTTTTATACAGCAGGTTCTTATTATCTATTTTATATATGTTAGTGTATATATATATGTCAATTGGGCTTCATTTTATTTTCTATTCAAGTTTGGCTTCTTGATAGGAAATGGGGGATCAAATTTGTTATATAAATTAGTTTTTTATTCACCTCTATAAATCAAAAGTTTTTTTAAGCTCACCCCAATATAAGTTTTTTTTTTTTAAGTTTGTGGAATTATTATTTTAAAGGAATTCCTTAAATTTTTTTTTTATTATTTATTTATTTATTTATTTATTTATTTTTGGCTGTGTTGGGTCTTCGTTTCTGTGCAAGGGCTTTCTCTAGTTGCGGCAAGTGGGGGCCACTCTTCATCGCGGTGCGCGGGCCTCTCACTATCGCGGCCTCTCTTGTTGTGGAGCACAGGCTCCAGACGCGCAGGCTCAGTAGTTGTGGCTCACGGGCCTAGTTGCTCCGTGGCATGTGGGATCTTCCCAGACCAGGGCTTGAACCCGTGTCCCCTGCATTGGCAGGCAGATTCTCAACCACTGCGCCACCAGGGAAGCCCTAAGTATGTATTTTGAGTGTGCAGATATGAGAGGTTTTTTAGATCACTGTCAACATTTCAGTACAAATTACAAAATGGTGAGGATGTTTCTAAACATCCATCTGTAACATGCTTCATAATTTTTTGAAATCTTGGTTAATCTCTTTGACAGCAATATGAATCAGATTCCATGGTGAGTTTATTTTGATACTTTTTAAATGGCTGTCAGAGATGGTTCACAAAGATACATAGATTCAAATGGCAATGATTCCTAAATCATGATACTAAGATTTTAATACCATCCAGCAGTTATGCAGAGGTTTTGGTCATATTTGGCTGGCCCCTAATAGTCTGACCTTGCACCTAATGGGAGGGATTTTAATTTCTGTCATTTTAAGAAATGGATTAGAAACCTGATGTGCTTCTTCTGGAAGATTTTGAAAGGGGTTAAAAATTCTGTTTCCAAGCTTTTGGGTGTTCCAAGCTTTTAAATGAGAGGATTTTAAAAATTACTCTCTCAACATTTTTAGTAACAATCACAAAATGATGGAGCTGTCTTGAAACATCCATCTTTAAAATTCCCATAGAAGTTACTCCCGAAAAGCGGTCTTTCTCTCATGAACTGTTGAAACATTCCGTTTACATTGAAAGTACAAGTTCAGTGTGTTTGTTTTGAAGATTGTGCTTGGTGGCTTAACCTCTTGTCATCACAGAAAAGCTCAGCAAATTGTGAATGTTTTTCTTTTTGTAAAAGAAAAAAATCCATAGCCCATCTTTTAAGTTCAACAATTCTTTTACGTTCTTTACAGTAGATAGCTAGCAAGCCTAGTAGCTGTTTTTAGCTGTTCCCTATCTCATTAAAAATACTAGCAAGCCTAATAGCTGTTTTTAGCTGTTCCCTATCTCATTAAAAATACCCTAATGATTCTTCTACTTTAAAGGTTTTTTTAAAAAATAAAATTAACCACATTGATACTAGTGCACACTTCTTATTTCAACTCCTTTGCTGCAATAACTTGCCTGTACGGAAATGACTCATTGATTTTCACATGAGTTGCTATCTGATTTATCTGACAGTCCCTTTTCTAGTTAAAGCAGCTGCTCCATCAGAAGTTACACATACAATTTATAAAAGAAGAAATTTGCTGTGGAGTAGTACATCTTCTCCAGTAAAACTTTTCTTTAATTCTTCATATACACAAAAACACAATGTTTTATATTGGAAACAGAATCTAGCAAATAGCGTAGGCTGAGACGTGTAAGAAATGTGTCTTTTTATCTTATATCCAACCTTTTGGACTACATAATTTGCTCCAGTACTTCTTTCTTCAAACATTATGCAATCTTTCCTATAATTCTGGCAGTGTTTACTGATGGAGGATTGCATTTTAATTTGTTACTATGCTGTTTTTGTTTTTGTTTTTAAATTACTCATGTTTGCCATAGGAGGAAGAGCAAAGTATTTTCCTAATGTGACATGACTATTTGTTAGGAGTATTTTGTGAGTATTGTAAAATGTTGAGCGAACTGGATTGAGTATTGCGTGGCTTAAAACATGTCGTTAAAAAATATAGATATTTTATGTTCTGGATGTTCAATTTTTAGATACCTTGCTAACAGTGATGGCTTCATACTCATTAATTATCAAAGCACAATATATATTTAGGGCTGTGATTGCCTGTTTGGTGGTGGACATACATATTTCAGATGAATACTTGATAGTTTTGTGGGGCTTCTTTTTTTTAGATCTGATTAGCATGATGCATTTGTCAACTTGTAGTTGATAGGGTGTTCGTGCTAGGAGAAGTATTCAGCTATGCCATTTTCCTTTTATTTGCTTGTGTTTGTGTTATTAATATCATCCTAATCCTATATTCCTTAGCAGGAATATTTTAAAGCCATTTCTCCATTTGGTGTGGGTTATTTAGTTAATAAAACTCACTTAATCAGATGCCCATAAACTGCAGTTAAATTTAAAACATTGAAAGTGATCAAGTAAAAGTGCTACTAAACATTCCTCTACCTTTGTGGAACTACCACTGAGGAAACCTTAACTGGAACACAGCTTGAGCACTAATTGATGAGACCATCTGACCAAGGGATAGATCGAGGGCGCCAGTGTCAATTTCCATATTAAATATCAGCACAGCTCAGTGTCTTACTTAATTTTTTAAGATTAAAAATTTTTTTAAATATATTTTCTTCTGGTACCAGATATCAATAGATTATCTTTTATACTCTATTATGGAGTTTACTAGTTTAAAGTATGGTTTTAAAAATTGGGTTTTTCTCTCTCATAGTCCTTCAAGATTAAAATAATTTGCATGTCAATTAAAATAAATGTCAGCCTCATTTAACAGTTCACGATTTTTTCCATCACCTTATTTCCCTCAAAGTTTTTCATTTCCGAGGTTATTGAACTCTTTCTGAATTAGACCATTGTACGGTCTTAGATAAATATTAAAGCAAGGTTTGATGAAACCTTGATACTTTGATAGCTAGATGTTACAGTTAGGACTGTCCATGAATTAAATAAGCAATCTGTTTTTAACTTTGCCCTTTTGAGGGGGATGAGACAATTTGTTTAATTAGAAATACTCTCTGTGAATTAACACATAATTTGTTTACCTCCACTTTGGAGCAGGATATTCGTTTTCTTCTGGGATATTTAACTTCATTCTTTGTCAGAACTACTTTTGAATATGTTGACATATTCACGAGATTGATTTAATTTGTAGACACTTAAAGAAAATAACAGCATTAGGCTGGAAAATACTTTAAAACGCTCAGGTTTTGATAGATCCTGCACACTTAAAATAGATTTTAATGTTCCTGCACATTTTCAGTGTGAAACTTAATGCTTATTTTCTGTTATTGATGTGTCTGAGAACTTATAGGGGTTAATAAGTTCTTCCGGGAAATTTTCTGATTTATGCTTACTGTTCATTTTCTCCAATTTTTCCTTAATATTTTAGTGATTATGAAATAATTTAATTTTTGTTACGGTAACAATGACGTTACCATTGCTTTCCTGTTTTTTGGATGTAATGGTCATAGATAAGTGCACGCTGTGTAAGAAAATAAATATTAGTTTGTGAAATGGGCCATAGCACATGATGAATTAAGTTTTGAAAATTAGCTTCCATTTCAGTTGTTACCTCTAATGACTGAAAGATGTGTGTGTGTGTGTGTGTGTGTGTGTGGTGTGTATGTGGTGTGTATTTTACACACAGTCTGGATCTAATTATATTTATATATTATACATATACATGTATTTGTGTTAGCACACAAACACATGCACACACATGTGTATACGTGTGTATAAACACTTCATTGATCTCTGACTAGAAGGGAGCATGGTAGATCAGACAGTGTAATTCTAGGTTTTTTTTTTTTTTTTAATTTATTTTATTTTTGGCTGCGTTGGGTCTTTGTTGCTGCGTGCGGGCTTTCTCTAGTTGCGGCGAGCGGGGGCTACTCTTCGTTTCGGTGTGTGGGCTTCTCATTGCGGTGGCTTCTCTTGTTGCGGAGCACGGGCTCTAGGTGCATGGGCTTCAGTAGTTGCGGCTCGCAGGCTCTAGAGCGCAGGCTCAGTAGTTGTGGTGCACGGGCTTAGCTGCTCTGCAGCATGTGGGATCTTCCCGGACCAGGGCTCGAACCCGTGTCCCCTGCATTGGCAGGCAGATTCTTAACCACTGTGCCACCAGGGAAGCCCTAGGTTGTGTTTTTAGGTTACTGGAGGCAAAATGGCCTTGACTCTACTTTCACTAGCAGTGTGTGAGTGTATTCATTTCCCTCGCCCAGATTATTATTGTTTACCTTTTTTTGCTAATTTTCTAGTTTGATTTGTTTTAATGTGTGCTTTGATTATTAATGAAGATAAACATGTTAAAAGTACAATTATATTTCTTCTTTTGAGTATCTTCTTTTTTTTTCCTCTTCTAGTTCTAGTAATTAATTCAGTGAGCATTTGCAAATTCTTACTCTCTCTGTCGTGATTTAATAAACTTAGAGCATAACCTTCTTAGCTTTTACGATTTGCCAGGGCAAGGAGGTCCAGGTTTTTTAGCGTTAAAGATGTACTGACACTTTCCTACTCCTGCCCCCCCTTTGAAATTGTGGTAAACTACTCATAACATAAAATTTACCACCTTAACCATTTTTAAGTGTACAGTAGCATTAAGTACACTCACATTGTTGTGAATCACTGTCACCCTACCCTCTTGGTCATTTTTACAACTCTGCCAGCATAGTAACGTTGGCTTTAAAATTTCACCGGTGTTGCCCGTAGCATTCTTACTGTTAGTGAACCATTCTTTTGGTTACTATTTTTGTAATAACTTTGTGGAGATTTGTTGGCTTCTCTGGGTGTGGAAGCATGCTGTCTAGGTGCAGAAGCTGAGACTTCTAGTTAGAGTCCCTCATTCTATGAATATGGCTTATTAGCATTAATTTCAGTTTTCCCTAAACTTAATTTGTTCTGCTAAGACTGATGCTCATCTGCCAATTTATGCGCATCACGTGGGGGCCTCATGAGATAGTTCTCTGGTTTGTTCTTTCCAACGAGACACTTTGCTTCTTGAGCATGGGGGCTGTGTGTCTATCTCTTTCTGTCTGTATTGGCAGAGGGCACAGGAAGTACAAAGGCCCTGCTGGGGAGGGAGCTTGATTTGCTCAAGGAACAGAAGGGAGGCCTGGTGGCTGGGTGTGAGAAGCAAGGGGGCGTTGGTGTGCGATGAAGTTGCAGGGCCCAGATGCTGTGGGGCCCATGGGAGTTAGGTTCCTATTGCACTGTGAATAGAACTCTGTTGAAGGATTTTAACTGAAGCTGGAGTGCAGTGAGCGACTTAGTCTTACGTTTGTGTTTTAAAAGATAACACTGGCTACTGGATGGGGAAAAATGGATTCTAGAAGAAGAAGAGTAGAAGCAGGGAGATGTGTTGGGATGCCAGACGTGTAATCCAGGCGGCACTGTTATCCTGATTTATTTCCTTTTTCTCAATCTCTCTCTCTCTCTTTTTTTTTAAAAACTAAATCCACATTGTGACCATCTGCAGCACAACTGAAAATAACTTGCCAGGTTTACTCCATGGAAGAGTGAGACTTATCAGAATGTATAAACCTCAGAACGATGGGTTCATTAATATCATACTTCAACCAAGCTAGCTAACCCCAGGCTAAATATAGTTTGCCTATGAATCTCAGAAGTTCACTGTCAACTATCTTTGAACATCCCGGTGAGGTTAAATGAACTTTAATTATGTAGGAGTTAGTGAATTCAGAAAGGTAATTCGTATGCCTATTTTATACGTGAAGAATAGGACTTAGGACATACAGTCATTAAAAATACTGAAATAAAAAGCAAAACATTTGTCAGTTTCTCCTGACTGCAGGCACCGTTTTGTCAACATCATGCTTTTACTTTAATTCCTTCCAAATCCATTATAACTTTAGGACATAGGTGAAATTTGAGAGTTTTATGCACGTTTTTGGCATTTATTATTTTGGTGTCCCAGATAAAAGGTCGTGTGATTCCTCTGTGTAATTGCTTCTGATTCCCCAAGACTGGGAAAAGGCCCCTCTTATATGCTTTTATAGCACCTTATGCCTTCCCCTATGTTAAGCATTTATTATACTGAATTATAAGGCTCTTTGAGGGCAAAGATAAAGATAAGGGAGAATGAAGGCAAATGGGGGAATCGGAGAAACAAACTTGAATGAACTTGAGGCAAGTGTGAAATTTCTGTGAAGTCTTATTTCACTCCATAATACAGTTTTGTTATATGAAATAGTATTTTAAATTACCGAACACCGAGTGAGATTGACATCACAGGGAGCTGTGACTTCCTCTATTTTCAGCATACTATTATCTTCTCCAGTGTGAAGAGTTACAGTTCTATAGTATTTTGTGAACTTGAAGTTTCCTATCTTGGCTTTAGAGGAATAACATCAATACTTACATGATTAGACTTTGTAAGCTTTAAAAAATAATTTAATATAAGATATTTACTTTTTACTTTTTTTTTGAGGTAGAGTTGTACAGTATTATATAAGCTTCAGGTGTACAACATAGTGATTCACAATTTTTTAAGATTATGTTCCATTTATAGTTATTATAAAATACTGGCTATATTTTCCATGTTGTACAATATATCCTTGTAGCTTATTTATTTTATACATAGTAGTTTGTACCTCTTAACCCCCTACCACTACATAAGATATTTACTTTGAGTATAATATTTTGAAAGGAATTCAGATCCTCAGTTCTTCAGTATAATATTAGTCTGAGTCGTTGCCTTTTTAGGCCTCTCTAAGCTTGGTCTTTCACTCCTTTTTGAGCCTTCCTTATTTTGACACTGCACTACTCTGGTTTACTCCTTACTTCTGCTCTTTTTATCTTATTTCTTGGCTATTTACCACTCCTCCCATGAGCTATGTATAGGTACGTAAAAGTTTTCTCCTTAGTTCTGTTCCTTTCTGTCAACTTACTGCTGGAGCATTTGCCGCAGTCCTTAAACTCTAAACTCTGCCGACGACTCCAAATCCTTATCTCCAGCCTTGGCCTCTTTCCCGTTGCCCTGTCCTATGTAGCTGACTAACTGCCTCGTGTTCTGCGTGGGCTCCTTCTCCTGAGCTTGGAGCTTCTATTAATGATGGTCCTGATGTTCCCATCATCTAGGCTCCCAAGCTTAGTCACTTTGACTCCACTTTCTCATGCCCCCCACCTGCTTGCCCCTGAGTCCCCAGTGCCAGAACCCCTGAGTCCCCAGAGCAGATGCTCTGGGTTATCCAGTTTTGTAATCTCTGATTCTGTAATATGTTTTGCTTTTTTGTTCTTCTTCTTTCCACCCCCATTATCACCACCATAGTCCAGGCTGTTACTAGCTCTTTGGACTATTCGTGGGAGATACCTTATTGACTACATAGCCTCCAAGCCTACCTGCCTCCTTCCCAGTCGTAAGATTAATCTTACTAAAACATTCCCTCTCAACCCAGTTCAGAAATCTTTAGTGGCTTCCTACTGTTTTCTTCTAGCTGACTACTTACTCATATTTTTAAAATGCTACCTACCTTAACGTAACCTCCTGCTTATTCTTACGCATCCTCTTTACCTAGAATTCCCACTTCACTCTTCCCTGAAGCTTACCTATCCTGGGACCACACTTCAAGTTCTACCCAATTGGATGTGATCTTTTGGAAATTCAATCCATATATGTGTGTGTGTATGTGTGTGTGTGTTTGTGTATTTTATACTTTAAAAAAAACTGCCACTCATCCACACCCTGCCTTAATCATTTTTTCGAGTCATCACAGGCAGAATGGTTAAGAATGGACTCTGGACCTGCATTGCCTGCCTTCTCATCCCAGTTCCACCTCTTACAAGTTCTACACCTTGAGCTGATTACTTAACCTCTGAGCCTCATTTTTCTCATCTGTAAATTGTGAGCAGTAATAGTACCTAGCTCACAGGGTTGTTGTGAGGAATAAGTGACTTACTACTATATGTTTAAAACACGGCCTAGTACCATATAGATGTTTGCTATTATCACATGTTTAAAAAAGATTTATCCTATTCCATAAGCTCCCTAAGGGTAGGGGATGTCTTATTCTTATTTGGAATGCCGCACAGAATCTATCAAGTTACCTTATACTTAGTAGACACTTAATAAGTTATTTAGTGAATGAAATTGAAATTTATTGAAAAATCCAGTTGTCCAATAACATCTACTTTTGGTTTTGAAATAAGATTGTTTAAATTTGTACAGGGGAGTTTCAACAGTCATAATGTGAGGTCACAGAGTTTTTCTGGGATAATTTAGGTAGTAAAGTATACTGTTTCCTTGTTTAATTACATGGTTTGGAAAAAAAACCAACTGTACTTTTAAGAAATATATTCTAAACAGAATCACACAAAGATGATGAAATAGTGAAACTTTGAACACTAAAACTCTTAAAACATAAGCTTTAGTGTTTTAAATTAAAAAGCAACAACAACAACTAAGAATCATATTGGACAACAATTTGCATGCAATAGAGACAACCTTCTAAGTGAAAGCACCCCAGAGTAGAACTAGTCGCTTATAATTTTCTTTCAAGAACACTAGTTTTAGGCTCCATCCTGGGATTTTAACTTATATATGCATTTGGCTTTTCCAAGATATATTTAATAGTGTTTTTAAAAAAAAATTTTTTTTAAATAGTGTTTTTGAGTATTGAATAAGAGATATCTAGGACTAATATTTACTGTTGGTCTTGTATGATAATTGTGAATTGTGGTAACAGTGTTTCAGGCTTAAATATTTGAAATCGTTTCAGGTAGTAGTTTTATTTATATGGTTTTAAAGAAACATTATCATCGGACATTTCACTGAAATTTTATCAATCTGCTTGAGACTTTTAATAGGAACTTAAAGTAGCTCTAAAACTAGACCACAGGTAAACTACAGAGTAATGTTTGGTTCTGATGGGAAAAAGGGAAGAAATATCCATTAAGTATGGGCTTAATTTTTCTGGCTCCAGAGAAGAAAAATTGAATTTTCACCAGTAGATAGAAACCTGGCTAAATGCCCCAAGAAAGTAAAATAATTTTCCTCACTTTAAAATATTTGGTGATAATCAGGTAAAGCAGCTTTTTTTTCTATGTAGGTTTTACAGGGCCTTGAAGCATCAGCCAAAGAACCACTTGCAATGCCCATTAACCCAGGGGCTCAAATTCCCATGAACTAATCATTATTTATAATAAAATCTAGGTATATTATCTTACATATTTAATAGAGTAAAAAACTAAATTTCCATCTTTTAATGTTAATATGCTGTGAGATTTATTCAGTTAATGTCTCCTAATTTTGTTATGAACTTATTTAAAATTTTTAACGTTAAAGTGTTGTAAGTATTTCTAGTCAAAAACATAGATATATTTAAGAATCTATAAAACTAGGTTTTGTAATGGATCAGTATTTAAGTAAAAGGAGGAAAGGTATCAGGTAATTGTAATGAAATATTCATCAGCTGTAGAATGACCTACTCATCCACTTGCCAAGTCTTTACCCTCTGTTTCTGTTTCATTTGTCTTTATAACCTTAGTGTTGAAACACTGAGAGTTTATGCTGTAAACTCTTTCTCACTGCTTTAGAGTTGTAAATACTGAAAGATTTTTACATTCTAGATTTCACCTCCTCCTCCCCCCCCAAAATTGATGAAAATTCTTGGGAAAATAGTTGTTTTACAAACTTAGTTGCAATGGCAATATGAAAATTTAAAGGTATTTATGTGTGGCATCCTGGAGTTTGTTGGAAATCATTTATTTTCCTTTCTCTTTTGCCATGTTAACTTCAGTCTAGATTTATATATGACAAAATAGAGCCCCAGCAGATTTCTAGAGACTTTCATCTTTTACCGTATCACCTCGCTGCCGTCTGTTTTTCTTATGTACTTTAAGGTATCTTGTGTGGGTACATTAGAAACTATCCAAAGGAACTAGGAAGTAAAATTGCTGAAATAACAACCTTCATGTTAGTAATTCTATGATACCTTAAAAATTATTGATTGTAGATTTGTCTATGTTGTGTGCATTTTTTCTGTATTTTTATCTTCAAATTTCATTATGTTCAATATGCGCATATTAGCGTATCTCTAATGACTGATGATTATACTTTGGCTCAAGCAAATCTTGTATCAAGTAAGTTAGTCTCGACTATTTGAATTCACTCTTTGTTTCTTGATTTCCTATGGCTACACTTAGTTGTAATGATCAGTTAAACATTCTGAATGCTTTTTTTGGTGAGCCTAGGGCTGTGGGAATACAAGGGAAGTTCGTTGTGGTCCTTATTTTAAACAGCTTGCAGTTTTGTTGGGAAAAGTATGTGTGTGTGTGAAATAATTATAAAAATAGTAAATCATTAAGGATTAGGTCATAAAGTATTGCTTACATAGGAAGGAAGAGCTAAGTGGATTCAGAGCAACTGGGTTGGACTTACTGCGGTAGGAAGGACTCTGGAGCTTGACTGCCTGGATTTGAATCCTGGTTCCACCACTTACTTAACTAGCAATGTGACTTTGGTCAAGTAATGCAACTTCTGCCTCAGTTTTCTCATCTGTCAAATGGGGATAATAAAACTTACCTACTGGGATTGTTGACTTGTGGCCTTTCTAAACAGGGGTTTCTTGAGAAAATTCAGCCCTAATGACCTCAGGCATCTATTTATATACTGACTTGACTTCTCTCCTATGCATCTGGAATGGCACTAGTTATGAACCATCCTTGGGAGATTTGAGAAAACAGGCATCAGATAATTTTCTGTGTGTAGTGGTTCCAATAAGGAACCCTGGTTGAGGATTAAATGAGTAAATGAATCATGTGGAACAGGGCTTGAAAGTGTTAATTATTACCGTTGTTAGACTCTGAAAAAAAGAGAGGATTTAATTAGAGGTAAAGGGTTTTTCAGGCTGAGAGAAGTTAAAGGTTATCTGAAAGTGTTTTCCATCTCAAACAAGTATCCAATTACTTGTGTCTGTGGGACCGAGATGGGACTTGGAAAATCAACAACTTAGTCATCAGTCAGAAAAGCATGGAGCATTTGAAAGGAGGGTTGTACATAGGAAAAAAAAAAATGCTTCTTAATAAGCACTTACCTGTATCAAAGTTACACAAATTTATAAATATCATATTGAAACTGTGGGAGAGAAAAGTTTTTAGTGAGCAAGAGGTGGCAAATGGAAATTAACCATATGCCAGAAAGATAAATTGACACACCTTTTTTTGGGTGGTTACATATCTATTTTTTGTTGCATATTAAGGCAAATTGGAGAGACATTTGTTTCATTTGATCTAGAGGGCTGTGGGAACACAACTTTAGGTAGGTTAAGTTGGCTGCTGAGTATAAAGATCATTGGTGACACTGGGAGAGAGTCATTTCAATGCAGTTCACCCCACCGTGCGTGTGTTAGAGCTCACGCTCCCTCTCCCTCTCTCTCTCTCTCTTTCACACACAGACACACACACACACACACACACACACACACACAGTTTCAATATAGTTGTAAATTCCTATGGCTTTGATACACTTAACATGCTTATTAAGAAGTTTGTTGTTTTTTACTACACGAGGCTCATCATTTCACACTCAGAGCCCCTTTTCCCTGCATTTTATCCTGCCTGTCACACCTGTGATCATTTTCTTTCATCTGTTCCATTTGAACCCCAACTAGTACGCTCACCCCTTCCTCAGTCCAGCCTCTGGAACCCAGTCTGACCTTAGGGCAGATTTAAAGAGGTCCAGTTCAATACTGGCAGATTGCGCAGTTGGGATACTTGTTGCTAACTTGATGCTTTATTGTTTAGTAGTATGTATAATTGGCGTACGGCTTTGTTCCTATGATCAGTTCCCCACCTTGCACCCCAATTTGTGTACCTGGGCTACTTTTATTTCTCTTTGCAGAGTCCTTTGATAACTCTAGGCTTATTCATGAAACTCAGAGGCGGACTTTCTCTGATGTACGACATTTGCAGTGTCCCATCAGTTGGGGCATCTGTTAATTGATGCTGAAACTCCCTGAGACTAACCTCCTGCCTTATTATTACCTTTGCCTCTCAGGGTTTTATCTGTTTTATCCCTGCTAAATTTTCCATCACTGCCCACTGTTGGTTCCCCACCCCCCAGCTTCTAGTTCCAAATCCTTATCCCTTCCAGGTTCCTACTGCAGGAACCACTGGTACTGCCTGAAAAATGACAGTGGCAGAGGGTGAGATGTTCTTTAATAAAACTTCTGGCAAAGAAAGAAGCCAGCAGAGGAGACACCATTAAATATATGAGATAAAGTAAGGCTATAGGAAAAAACGGAGCAAGTTTTAGCATTAAGAACCCAGAGGGAAGCCCTTTCTTTCTTTTGGTTGAGATTATAATTTAGAAATTTTAAGATGCAGTATGGGGAGGAGAGAGAGGGAATTTAATTGATCGGCTTTATCATCTCTGAAATTTAGGTAGAAATGTTGCTTGTTGACACAGATAAATTGCAGTGGCTCCAAGAGAATGAAAAACGAGATATAGAATGGTTTATATGGGGAATGGATATATAGTCAAACAAGAATGTATACGTGGATTGCTGAACAGCTGTGGAATAAGACTGATTAGGTCTTGCTCCTGTATCATTTGGGAAGCAGACTGGCTAATAATTAGTCAAATGTGTATATAAAGTTTTTCTAGGAGTATATTCCAGAAGGAGTTAAAGGAAGCTTACAAAAATATGCCCAGCATGACAAAATAAAGTATCTGTTGAAAGTATATACATTAAAAAGGATAAGATGGGGCTCAGAATGAAAATATTACCCAGGCAACATATAAGGAAGTCTAGAAGTGGGCCATAAATTAGCTGTGGGCTTTCTAGCTGCCCATGTGAAGATGGAAATAGTAATTGCTAATTCCAACTCTGTACGACGTAAAACAAATGAATTAAGCAAAACACAAGACTTGTTGGCATTGAGAAAATATTTGTCCGAAGTCTTTTCTGGGAATTTACAAACTAATGAAAATGGGGAACATGTTTTGGGTCAGCAGAAATAGCTCTAGGAAAAATCAATCTTGACCGTAAGAAAATAAGTCAGTTAATAGCATTGTCTCATTCTTTCAAGTGTTGGAAATCTATAGATGTTGTTAAGTGGGCAGAATTCAATTGGATTAGAGCAAATAGAGTAAAACTAAACCCCATTACCAATGAAAACACATAACTATAGTTTGTCATTCAAGTACTATTTTATGGGAAGTATTTGTAAGTTTTAGATATTTCCAGATTTCAGTTTACCCCTAATCATCAAGGCAGTCTAGAGGTATATCCCTGCTTATCTTGGGCTTACCTGGGTACCTTCAAATGCAGATTGTCGAAACATTCTTAGATGTCAAGTGTTTTCAGCAGAAACGAGTAAAAGAAAAGAGTAGAGAATACTTCCTTTGAAAAATATTCTGAAAGGATCTAGTTTCTAGCATAGTATCTAATGGCATCCAGATGATTTGGTGAGGCTAAGAACACGGCAGTGTGCCCGGGGAGTTGGTAGCTAGTGGTGCAAGAGTGAGCAAAACCGATATCCAACTCCACAGGCCAAAACCGAGTTGTTATTTCCAGTGAGGGAGAGAACCATTAGTTAAATTTTTATATTTAGTTTGTTCGTGTCAAAGCTAATTAAGGGATTTTACCTTGACGGTGGCCTTATTTAATAAGAAAAAGATTTACATTTCCTTAGATTGACTTAGAGCAGTTTTTTTAATAAGAAGGATTAGAAAATATTCCTTCATGTATTAAACGCATTAATCAAGTCAGAAGCTCTTGTTTTAATTAGTCTGAGGAGGGATTACTAGGCAGAAATGTTGCATAAACAAGTTGCTGGTTATTTTCTCAGATATTGGCCAGCCATGAAGACCTAACAATCAAGTAGCAAAGGGTGAGCAGATCTGTGAATTATTTTATGTTTGCCTGACGGAGTAAAGGGCTGAATAGATGAACATTTGCTGAGCGAGATACCAGGGAAATAAATATGATAAAGTCATGGCCCCTGCCCTAGGGTGTTATCTAGTCTATGGGAAAGTCAGCCAATTAAGTGGTAAGTCATAAGTGCTCTGATAAATGCTTGGTATGCTGTGAAAGTAGTGAATTGGGAGCTGCGGAATAACCCTTTCTAGAGGATGAGACATTTAGTTGAATTTTGAGGGAAGTTACTCACTTGGGAAAGGATCTCCCACTTAGAGAAAGGGCACCCCTTAAGCAGCCTAGGTCTTTAAAATAGGAAGAGTATACCCTTTGTATATTGGGGAAAAGACAAGGAATGGCAGGAGATGAGGCCAGAGGGATAGGAAGAGGCTAGAATAGGGAAGACCTTTTGTGCTAGGATAAGGACCTTCACTTTATCCTAAAAACTATAGGGAAACATGGGAGGATTTTGAGTAGAAAAATTATATGATTAGATTTGCATTTTGGAAAGATGGATCTGGCAGCAATTTAGAGATTAGCTGTGGAGAACAGTGCTGTTGGCAGTGAGATTATCTGGGACACTTTGTAATTAGTAGTGAGAAGTGATAGTCTTGAATTAAGGCAGAGACGGTGGTGAGGAAAGGAGGAGGAGAGGGTCACATTCCAAAGTGGAGGTAGAATCTGCTTTGAGTCAGTGCCAGATGGGGTGCGAGCGATGATGGAGAAAAGGGGTTGAAGATAATTTGTGGCCACGGGTTTTTGTTTTGTTTTCAGATTGAGGTGAAATTCAATTTAACATAAACAACATACAATTAATTATTTTAAAGTCAATAAACTACGACTGAAATATGGTATTAAGTATATTTACAGTGTTGTGTAATTTGTCACATTTCAAAACATTTTTATCACCCCAAGAGAAAACACCACACCCATTAAACAGCTATTCGCATTTGCCCCTGCCCTCAGGCCCTGGCAACCACCAATCTGCTCTCTGTTTCTAAGGGTTTACCCATTCCGAATATTTCATATGAATGGCATCATACAACACGTGACCTCTGTTGTCTGGCTACTTAGCGTGATGACTCCGAGGTTGATCCATGTTATATCATCAATCAGTACTTCATTTATTTTTGTGGCTGAATAATGTTCCTTGGGTGTATGTCCCCCATTTTTTTAATTCATCTGTTCATGGACATTTGAATGTTTCCACCTTTTAGTTATTGTGAATAGTGCTGATAAGAACATTCACTTATAGGTATTTGTTTGAGTACCTGTTTTCAATTTTTTTGGATGTATACCTAAGAGTAGAATTGCTGGGTCATACGGTATTTCTTTAACATTCTGAGAAACCACCAAACCATTTTCCACAGTTGCTATACCATTTTACATTCCCACCAGCAAGGTACAAGGGTTCTAACTTCTCTGCATCCTCACTAACACTTATTTTCTATACTTTTAATTACAGCCAACCTAGAGGGTGTGAAGAAATATCTTACCGTGGTTTTGATTTGCGTTCCTTAATGACTAAAGAAGTTAAACATCTTTCATGTGCTTGTTAGCCATTTGTATGTGTTCTTAATTCCACTCCTAGGTATATACCCCAAAGGTCTGTTCAATATATACTAGACCCTTATCAGATATATGATTCACAAATATTTTCTCCCACTCTGTAGGTTATCTTTTCACTTTCTTGATGATGTCCTTTGATTCACAAAAGTTTTAATTTTCATGAAGTCCAACTTACCTGTTTTTTGTTGTGGTGGTGGTGGTTGGTTGTGCTTTTGGTGTTATATCTAAGAATCTATTGCCAAATCCAAGGTCATGAAATTTTATTCTATATTTTGCTCTAAGAATTTTTTAGTTTTAGCTCTCATATTTTGACCATTGGTCTATTTTGAGTTTGTAGATGGTGTGAGTCGAGTCCAGCTTTATTCATTTGCATGTCGGTATCCAGTGTGCCAGCACCATTTGTTGAAGATACTGTTCTTCCCCTGTTGAATGGTCTTGGCATCCCTTTCTAAAATCAGTTGGCCAGAGTTGTGTGGGTCTTCTTTCCGTATCTTTGTCGTGGTTGATCTCTGAAGTGTATGTTACTTCAGCTTGGGGTCAGCTAGTACTTGGACAGAGATTGCCTTGAATATCTGGACCCTCCCCCCTCCTCCTCCACCAAATAACCCCAACTCTCCCAGTTTTTGTAGCTTGGCCCTGTATTAGGACATTCCTTTAAAGCCGAGCTAGGCTACTTACAGTCTCCCTTAGCCTTCGCTTCCTCATTGCACTGAACCTGAAGATCAGCCAGGGGTGACATTTCGGGGTCTTCTCACATCCTGTCCTGGGTATGCACTTTGGCTTTCTAAATTCCCCGGTATATATGGTAGCTTTCCACTATACTAGTTTTCCAAAGACTCTCTCTCCCCAGACTTTCAGCATATCTTTTGTGCACCTTACCTGTAATCTTTTTTTTTTAAAGAATTTCACTTTTAATTAATTAATTAATTTATTTATTTTTGGCTGTGTTGGGTCTTCGTTTCTGTGCGAGGGCTTTCTCTAGTTGTGGCAAGCGGGGGCCACTCTTCATCGCGGTGCGCGGGCCTCTCACTATCATGGCCTCTTTTGTTGCGGAGCACAGGCTCCAGACTCGCAGGCTCAGTAGTTGTGGCACACGGGCTTAGTTGCTCTGCGGCATGTGGATCTTCCCAGACCAGGGCTTGAACCCGTGTCCCCTGCATTGGCAGGCAGATTCTCAACCACTGTGCCACCAGGGAAGCCCTACCTGTAATCTTTTGCCTCAGGTGATAGCGGGTTGTTCATAAGCCTTTCATTGTTTTCTAGGAATGCCCTCTACTTAGCTACTTTTCCACCCTGAGTGAGTGAGTCTGAGTCAGTCCTTCAGGTTGTCCCCAGATAGGTCAACACAAACACGATTCTTTGAGAACAAGGTCTGCTCTGCTCCCTACGCAGCCAGGGACCTGAGTCCCACACTGGGAATGAGGGCTGCCATCACCAAGATGACAGCAGAGCCAGAGAGTTGGGTGGGCAAGTAAAAATGCTGCTAAGTTTACCTACCATTTTCCCGTTTCCTCTTTTTTGGTTCACTCTTTGCTTTGTTGCTTATAAACCTTTGACTATTCTCCAGAATTCTGACTAAGTTGATTCTGATAGTTTTGCTCATTTTGGAGCATGTTTCTTTGGAGGGACGTGCCTTGGGGCCACCTACTTCGCCGTATTTGCTGCTGTCACTCCCGCAGATGGCTCTTGGAGGAATACATTTGATGGGAGAGGTGAAGGGGGTCTGAGCTAAAGAGAAAGTGGGATTTGAGAGTTATCAGATGTAGATAGCTACCCAGGGAGAGTGCATCTCTTGAGCAGTTTGCAAGGGAAATGTTAGAACTCATATTTATATATTTTAAGAAGTTTTTTTTATCATTTGTTATGGGATTCCTGTAAAAGAATTACATAACATTTAAGCAAATTATGAAACAAAATAGACACCTGTGAATCTACTAGCCAACTTAAAAATAAAACATTAGAGTATCTTTGAAACTATTTTGTATCCCCCCAGTCCCAGCCTCTACCTTCCCCCATCTTACCCTCAGAGGTAACTACTATAGTGATTTTTTTTTGGCGGGGTGAGTGTGGGGGCTTATATTCCTGTATTTTAAAACAAAACAGATCCCACATCAGCTTATCTAGATATGTACATATTCCTAAACAATGTGTTGTTAGTTTTGTTTGTCTACGAGCTTTATAAAAATGGAATCCTGTAGGGAGTGTTGTCTGGATTACATTTTTCACTCAGTGTTGTTTTAAGAGTATCCAAGTTCTGTGTATTCATGTGTTTTCATGAATGCATAAAATTTAGATGTGTGAAGCCCTACAGTTTACCTGGTCTCCTCTCGAGAGGCACTTAGGTTTGTTCCCAGGTGTTTTTTTTTTTTTTTTTGCCAGCATAGACAGTGCTACTGTGGACATTTTTATACATGTGCACAAGACATGTATGGTATTTCCACAGGAGTGGAATGGCCGAATCATGGAAGAGACACACGTTCAACTTTAGAAGTTGATGTACCATGACTTTCCACAACAGTTGTTCCAATTTGCCCTCCCACCAGCAGCATGTAAAAAATCTCACTGATCGGTATTTTTGCCATCATTTGATATTACATACTGCTTCAATTTTTCTAATAGAGTGCATGTAAATGTTAGTTCATTGTGGTTTTAATTTGAAGCTGAGTACTCTTTGATACGTTTATTAGTCATACGTGTTACCACTTCTATAAAATTCTCTTTACCATTTTTCCATTGGATTGTTTGTATTATACTTATTTGTTGGAGCTTTTTATGAACTCTGCGTACTAATCTTTTATTGGCTATGTATATTATCAATATTATTGCCTAGTTTGTAGTATGCCTTTTCACTTTATGAAGTCCTTTAAACAAAAGTTCTTAATGTATTCAAATTTATGTATATATTTTTTACGGTTTGTGATTTTTGGGTTTAAGGAGTCTTTTATTACCTCAAGGTCATCAAGACAATTTCCTGTAATTTCTTCTAAAGTATGAAAGTTTCGTTTTGCACATTTACATCTTTAACCACCAAGAATTAATTTTTTAAATGAAGTGTAGCATACAGAGAGAAAGTGTAAATATTGTATTACTTGATGTATTATCACAAAATAACAGATGAGTAACCTCCATCCAGATTTAAGAAAAATAGAACATTACTAGCATTCTAGAATCCCCTTTCAAACCACCTCCTAATTATACCCTCATTCTTCTCCCTAAAGATACCTAGTCTATAGATTTCTAAGTGTCAGTTACTTTTGCCCATTTAGAACTTTATATAAATGAAATTATATGCTATATATGCTTTTATTTCTGGTTGTATTTGTGAGATTCATCCATGTTGAGTTTAATGGAAGTTCACTCATTTTCATAGCTATGTAGTATTTCATTGCATAAATATATGGCATTCTATTTTTCTATTGATGGACATTTAGGTTGTTTTCATTTGGAGACTGTTAAGAATATTCAACTATAAACATTCTTATGCATATCCTTTTGGTGCACAAATATTTGCATTTCTGTTGAGGGTAGTCCTAGGAATAAAACTGCTGGTTGGTTTGTGTATGTTCATCTTTAGTAGATATTACCAGTTTTCCAAAGTGGTTGTACCTATTTTCACACCTACCAGCTATGTATGTGTGTTCCATTTGCTCCAAATTCCATCCATCACTTACATTTAAATCTACTCGTCAGTCTTTCTTATTTTAGCCATCTTGGTGGGTGTGTAGTGTTGCTTCATTGTGGTTTTAAATTGCATTTCCCTTATTAACAATGAGACTGAGCATAGATAGATAGAAAAGCAGACAGACATGCTATTGGGATATATTATTTTGTAAAATACCAGATCAAGTCTCTTGCCTATTTTTCTATTCAGTTGTCTGTCTTTTTCTTATTGATTCTAGGAGTTCTTTAAATATTCCTGAAATAAGCTCTTTGATGTATTATAAATATCTCCTCTCACAATGTGATTTATCTTTTCATTCTTTTATTGCTGTCTCTTAATGAACATAAATTTCCAGTTTTGATGTAGTTCAGTTTGTTCATTTTTTCCTTTAAAGTTAATGCTTTTGTGTTCTGTTTAAGAAATTTTTGCCTATCCTCAAGATAACTCTCCTATGTTATTTTCTAGGAACTTTTACCATTTACATTTAGAGCTACAATCCATCTTATTTATTTATTTTAATATGGTATGAGATAAGAGATCAAGAGTAATTTTTTCCATTTGGGGGCAGCTAATTAATTGGCTCAGCACTAATATTTGAAAAGACCATCCTTTTCCTTCTTTGCAATGCTGCCTTTGTCATAAACTCATATATATATATAACCATTTCTGCATTCTGTTCTTTTTTTGATCATGACTTTTTTTTTTTTTTAACTTTATTTATTTATTTATGGCTGTGTTGGGTCTTCGTTTCTGCGTGAGGGCTTTCTCTACTTGCGGCAAGCGGGGGCCACTCTTCATCGCGGTGCGCGGGCCTCTCATTATCGCGGCCTCTCTTGTTGCGGAGCACAGGCTCCAGATGCGCAGGCTCAGTAATTGTGGCTCACGGGCCTAGTTGCTCCGCGGCATGTGGGATCCTCCCAGACCAGGGCTCGAACCCGTGTCCCCTGCATTGGCAGGCAGACTCTCAACCACTGCACCACCAGGGAAGCCCTGATCATGACTTTTATTCAAAATGTTTTATTGAGATGTTATCGACCTATAACATTATTTTAGTTTCAGGTGTACAACATAATGATTCTATATATATTATATTATAAAATGATCACAATTAGTCTAGTTAACATCCATCACCACACATAGTTACAATTTTTTTTTCTTGTGATGCGAACTTTTAAGAACAACTCTCTTAGCAACTTTCAAATATACAGTATTATTATTTACAGTCACTGTGCTGTACATTACATCCAGTGACTTTTATAACTGGAAGTATGTACCATTTGACCTCCTTCACTCATTTTGTCCAATAAACTGACAACCACTAATCTCTTCTCTGTATCTATGAGTTTGTTTATTTTTTAAGAATCCATGTATATAAGTATTCATACTTATGAATCATACGGTATTTGAGAGAGATCATACGGTATTTCTCTCTCTCTGTCTACTTATTTCACTTAGTATAATGTCTTCAAGGTCCATCCACGTTGTTGTAAATGGCAAGATTTTCTTCATTTTCATGGCTGAACAATATTTCATTGTATATGTATACCACATTTTCTTTATTCATCCATCGATAGATGCTTAGGTTGTTTCCATGTCTTGGCTATTATAAATAATGATGCAAATAACATGGGGGTGCAGATATCTTTTTTGAGTTAGTGTTTTCATTTCCTTCAGATAAATACCCAGAAGTGGAATGGCTGGGTCATATGGTAGTTCTATTTTCGATTTTTTGAGTAACCTCTATAGTGTTTGGCACAGTGGCTACACTGATTTACATTCTCACCAACAATGCACAAGGGTTGCATTTTCTATACATCTACACATCCCTTTTCTACACATCTTTGCCAACACGTTATTTCTTGTCTTTTTGCTAATAGCCATTCTAACAGGTATGAGGTATGTAGGTTTTGTAGTAGTCACATTAAAAAAATATAAAGAAACAGGTGCAATTAATTTGAATAATATGCTTTATTTAACCCAATATTGTTATTTCAGCATGTAATCAATATAAAATTATTAATGAGATACTTATCTTTTTTTGGTACTAAATCTTCAAAAGCTAGTATGCATTTAACCTTTACAGCACATCTCACTTTGGACTAGCCACATTTCAAGTGCTCATAGCTGCTCATAGTGGGTACTGTATTAGTCAATATAGGACTAGAATTTCTAGTAGAGTGCTGATACTGGGCAGACTTACCTTGTTCCTAACTTCGAAACAAATGCTTCTGACATTTCACCGTTAAGAAGGATATGGTCTGTAGGTTTGGGTAGCTATCTTTCATGTGGTTAAAGAGGCTTTCTTATATTTTTAGTTACTAAGTTTTATTATTAATAAGAAACTTATATTGAATTTTGTCAATGTTTTAATCTCTTGAGATGATCTTTTCTTTTTCCTTTAATTTGTTAAGGTGATAAGTAAAATTTTGAGATTTTCTAAGGATAAACCAGTTTTGTATTGCTGGAATAAACTCAACTTGGACATGATGTCTTTTTATTCACTACTAGATTTATTTTATAAGAATGTCATCTTCTGTTACTTGGCTGTTTGATAAAAATTTACATGTAGTAGGTTCTAGGTCTGATGTTTCTAAGTGTTGCCTTAAATTTCATAGTACTCTAATACGTTTTAATTTTTGCTGTATATATGATTATATCCCCCTTTTATTCCTGATGCTATTTATATTTGCATCCCATTTTCATTAATCTTTTCAGAGTTCTACCTATTTTATTAGACTTTTCAAAGAGCCAAACATGTAAAAATTGAATCTTGTTTTAAAATTTCATTCATTTTTGCTTTATATTCATTGTCTCTTTCCTTCTGCATTTTAGGTTTATTCTAGTTCCTATTCTATCATATTAAGTTGAAATTTTAGCTCGTTAATTTTCAAGTTTTCTTCTTTAACATTGTAAGCATTTAAGGCTATAAAATTTCTTCCAAGTTATTACTTTGGCAGCATATCTTACAAGTCTGCATTTTCTTTTCATTTTAAGTCTTTTAAATTTTCACTGTGATTTTATTTTTGACCCAGAAATGATTTAGAAGTGTGTTTTAAAATGATCAAATGTAGGTGTTTTTACATTTTTATCACTTTGTTAGCAGATTATGTATAAATGATTTGCATAGTGGTCTACCAACTCGGTTGTGTGATATCGATTCTTTGAACTTTGTTTAGTCTTTTAATTATGGTTTAGCACATAAATAGTTTATGTAGATGTTCCATGCATGCTTGTAGAGGATGTGTATTCTTTAATTTTGAAGTCGGGAAATCACTTTGTGCCCATTTAGTAAAATTTTTTAATTGCTTTGTTTAGATCTTTAATATCTCAGCTGATTTTGTCTGCTTGATCTAACAATAGTAGAGAAAGGTGATTTAACACTTTCTCCCTTATAATTCTATCAAATTTGCTATATGTATTTATGTGTATTCAGTGAATACAAGTTGAGAATTTGTGTATATTTCTGGTGCATTGAAGCTGTTGTGTCTTGACTCTCTATCTCTAATGATGCCTTTGGCTTAGATCTATTTTGTCTTACTTTAACAAGGTCATTCCAGCTTCTTTTAGTTGGTATTGCCAGTGATATCTTTTTTCCACTTTCCGTCTTTTTTAGTATTTCTGTGCCCTTATATTTTAGTGTGTCTCTTTTTTTTTTTTTTTTTTTTTTTAGTGTGTCTCTTGTAAATACTATATATTGTAGGATTTTGGTGTGTGTAGGGAGAGTTTTTGTGTTTTTTTTCCTATGTATAGTCAACAAGGTTAATCAATATCTTAAAACCCACTCCCTCTAGAAAAAATACAAGTCTTATCATATTTTAACACTAATTACTAACTTCCCCATTCCCCACAAATTACATAATACTGTTATCGACCATTTTAACTTCATTTTTAAAAAGTTCCATAAATTTGATGTTATTATTTTTCTATAGACAATGTATGTTTAGTTTTATGTACATGTTTACCAGCTTCTTTGCTTACTATTCTTTCTTGTAACTCAGACCTTTTTAAGGGGGCATTTTTCTTCTTCCTAAAGAATATTTTTGGGGAGTTTTTTTTAGTGAATGTTAAATGGTGATAAATTTTTATTTTATATTTATCTGAAATGGTCTTTATTTAACTCTAGTTCTTGAAAGGTCTTGAGTACCCAGTTCTAGGTTAAGGGTTATCCTGGTCATTTGTTCTTTCCACAATAGCAGGACATTTTTGAAATGTCTTTCTAATGAAAAATGTAATCAAAAATCTAATATTTATTATGTGTGGGCTCAATAAAAATAATCTTACTAAGAAGCCTCTTAATAACCTTGTAAAAAGTTTGTATTAGGTTACTGGCAGAATAGCTATACATTTAAAGATTAAAATATGACTAATAGAAATTTCTATCACATATGTGTGGTGATTGCCCTTAGGTTTGTAGCTAGGGTCACTATTTATACTAATATTGTTTATGATCTTGAGTTTTTATTTGCTTATACTAAGCACCCATTTTTCAGAAACTCATTTTTAGTTCTTGGTGATAAGAGGGCAGGCTGTCTGCATTTCAGTCTTTAAAACCTTATTTTCTAACTATTGCCTTAAGTGGACTTTACTATTATTTCTGTCTACTCCTTACTACTTCTATACTATGATAAAAGGAAGGAAATGTAGTCTTAGCTTCACTGAATGTTCGTGTATCACTCAAGCTATATACTCTACGTATCTTTTATTTTTTAGTTCTCACTGTAATCCCACCTTACTTGCATTTTATAAATGAGGAAATTGAGTTTGAAAGTTATTTAAGTGACTTCCTGAGGTATCATAATATATGTGTTGGGACTAGGAGTCAAAACACAAATACTCAGGTATTTTCTACAATTCTGGTCTCATTTAAGTTACGATATCCTATGGTAAGCAGTCCTCTTAATGCAGATCAGTAGGTGGACTGCATAACCACCTGTGTAGCTTGATGTTAGACATGCAGAAGAGCACTTCAACTAAAAAGAGTGCTGTACTGTTATTTTGTGTTGCTTCAAGGTGTACAATTAGATTTACTTGTAGGATTTGCGATAGCTATCTTATGCCACGAATCATTAAATATGTTTATCATGAGTATCATTTGTACTTATAATAATTTCTGTCACTCCCTGCCTTCTCCTACCCCAGCTCCCATCCTAGATTAACATGACAGGTAATAATAAATAACTGTGTGTTTTTTCTCTTCCAGACTAATTAAAATAACTTATTACATACTTAAAGCCCAACATTCAGAGACGTTATTTACTACTGGGTTGGCACTATTATTTATAATGTATAAAAATGGACTTGTATGGGAAGGGGGAAGGACTGTGTTCCTTTACCTGTCGAAGAAATTGGAATATTCTGCATAGTCTTAAAGGATTTCATAGAAAGATAGGGAAATCCATTATTGTAAATACTAGGGGTTTTAGAGGGCTGTTTGAACATTCCTATGGTTGACTATAGAAATCCTTTCAAACTTTACGGCTACTCTAACCTCAAAACATTCATGTACTATTTTTGAGTTTCTTTTATCTGTTCTTTTTTTCCTCAGTTTTTCAAATTTTGTGACAGTATGTCTATTAAATTTGTTAACAAATTTTGTAGATTTTAATTGTGTGTTTAAGCAATACATTAAAAAAATAATGGTCCAGATTTGTGTATTAGGTGCCTGTGTGTTCAGCTTTAAAAAACTAGGTTAGATATCAAATTATATAGAACCTTATATAAATAAAATTATACTTAATTTAAGATAGCCTGGGTTGTGTACATAAAAATATTCTTCTAGAAGGAAATGGACAGGTATTTTTTTAAAAAATAGGATATGATGTGTTAGCGCCATCTACTGTTGAGTAACAATAATCACGTCTTTGTGTATACTTGGATTTTTTTTCCCCAGCCCCTATTAAGTCCTGTGTATTACTCTGGATATTCTCACTTAGTTGACAACTCTGTAAAATCTGGGTGTTTTGGGACATTCAAATGATACCCAATCTATGTTTAGAGTTGGTCAGTTTTTGGAGATCTTGCTTCATAATTCTTGTCGAAGTAGCAGTGGCGAATTTCCTTTAATATTCTTGACAGCGCAGGATTTTAAAATAAAGCTAGCTGATTATTCTAGTTTTCCATATAGCATCCTTGTTTTAAAATTTGCTGATTGATTGACCATTGCTATAAAAAGACTGGTGGATTAAAATTGGGATTTAAATTGAATGTCCCCTTTGTAGTTGAAAGGCTGTCTGTGGAAAGCTATTTTCCATATGTTGCTTGTTATTTAATTAATTGAATTGTCCAAATCTGCATAGCACAGTATTGAGTGTATTTGTGATTTAAAGGAAAACCTTTGTCTAAATAATATATTAAATTTCTTGGAGCTTAATTTGTTAATGGAAAGGACATTACAAAAATAGGTTCATGTAATGCTATTCACTTTACCACTTGTGATCTTAAGACCATTAACGTTAACTTCTCTGAGCCTCAGTTTTCTCATTTGTAAATGAGAATACAGTAATAGTACCTACCTCTTGGGATTATTGTAGAGCATAAATAAAATATTCCTTCTAAAGCACTTAGCATAGCTTCTGGCACATAGTAATAAACACTCAATAAATGTTAGTTATCATTATTTGTCATTAATATTTTGATCACTGTTTATATATTCAAAGTGAATATAATGTTTCAATAAATATATTTTTATCTTAGTCACTAATACCTTTTTTAAAACCCATATTGTTTGAATAAAATTGTAGCTTAAGAATATAAATGTTCAAAATGTTTACCGTTTGTTTCTGCGCATCATTTAGAGTGGAGAATGTATGGTAGGTGGAAAGTACAAGGCCTTTTGGGTCTTTGGTCCTGGATCTGTCAGTTACTAGCAGTGTGACTTGCAGTAAATGATTTAACCTCTCTAGAGCTCAGTTTCTTCATCTGAAAAATGGGTTTTTTTGAGGATTAAATGGTATAGTGTATGTATAGAGCCATTATTCTTGGCATTTTGTAGACTAACAGAATGTAAATGTGAATTCTCTCTTTCAGTAACAACATACTACAAGTTTACTAACATGCACATATTTCTATAATTTTGCTTTATGTTACTCATGCTAAACTAAGAAGATATTAAGTATCTTTATGTTTGAATGACATGGAATTTGAGAGGATACAAAGAAATTGTTACATCTTGGAGGAGTATAATTGTGGAGATAGGATCTAAATATAGGAAGGTTTTTTTTTTTTTAATTTGAGTAATGTGGTAATATTTGTACATGATTGTTAAATAAATTATACAAGAAATAGTTTTTAGGAATTCAAAGGAGGAATACTTTTTATACTGGACCCAGCTTACTTCCCCCCTCCCTCATCACCATCACCATCACCATCACCATCACCATCACCATCATCACCATCATCATCATCATCATCATTTTAGTAATTGTGGCACCTTGGGTATCCTGGGAGGACATAAAGAAGATAAAATCCACTCATGGACTGATAGAAGTATTTCCCGATTACATGTTATCTACCAGCATTATGGACCAAGTCTTCAAGATGGGGCAGGGGTTGTACGTGGTAGTAACTGATCAACACTGAACATGGTACACGCTTGTAAATCCATGAACAAGCAAATGAAAGCCTCCGCATCACAGTAGTAACGCCAGTTGAAACCAGTGTTCTTATCACATGCTACTTTAAATTTCTGCGTATAAATATAAAGAGCTAATTCCCTCCCGTGTCCTCTGGGTCTTTACCTCATCAGGATACTGCATCATCTCTTATCTTTCATCTTTTCCTCTTTACTGGTAGCTTGTGTGGACCAGCAAGCCCCCAGTGCCCCCACCCCAGACCCCGTCTTCCTCACTCCCCATCCATCAATGGGGCTGTGAGGCGGCTGTTCCCTCTTCTTCACCCCCCTGCAAACCAAGCTCCTGAAGCTGTTCTTTCGCAGATATGACCAGTGGCTTCCTAACTGTCCAGTCTCAAGTCCGAGGAGCGCTTTTCGGTCTTAACCTCCTTTGATCTCTCTTTGATGTCGTTGCCTCATGCTCTCCTCCCTCAGCTTCAGTGCATCAAGCTCTCCTAGTTTTCCTCTCTTCGACCTGCTCTTTTTTAGTCTCATTTACTGGTTTACTTTTCCTCCCCCAGCCCTCTAAACTGTTGGTGTTTCCTTAGGTTCTATCATTGGCCTCCCCTTCTTTACTCGACAGGTTTTCTTTGCACTGCAGAGACCCTGCCTAGATGTGATGATATCTGTGGGATCCTAGGTTCACCCTGGTAGTGCAGGGGGCAGAGGGCATGGGCTTTAGCCCCTCATAACTTCCATCACCTATCAACACACGAAAGCTTCCCTGAGTAAACATACAATCTATGTAAAACAAACAACTGAAAAACACAAAATCATGTAGAAGTAGTATGTTTGGTATGGAAACTCAGCCTCAAGAAGTGTCTCTAACCCTTTCTGCCCCTGAACTGCTCCTCTGTGGAAATTCTGGAGCTGCCCTTGAGTGACCTCAGTTTCCCTGTGAACATAGCTACTTGCATGTCCCATCCAAGCTGGGCTCCTCACTTATCACTCCTTTCAGACAGTCTGCGCCTCCTGCATTCTGCCAGTTAACAGTACCAAGACGTGAGCTCTATCAGAGCCAAACCCTTAATCATCCTAAACTCTGCTGCTTCTCTCTTATCTTAGTAACAAGCCAGTCCTGGGATAACTACTGCCTTAGTATCTTTCATTTATGATGGAATTTACTCCGTTATATTATGGTTATTTGATCAATGTCTTTTTCTTTCACTAGAATCTTTATGTCCCAAGTACCTATCATAATTTTATCTGATAATATTTTTATATGTAGAAATAAATTTAGCAACAATCCCTAGACCCCAAGGAATTAATAGCATCAGCCTATTATACTAAAAAACACCAAAGTACTATAAAACAATAGGTCTTCTACTCTTCATATGTAAAAATGTTATATTAAAGAATGTTAAATTAATGTTACAGTAAAGTGAAATGCTTTAAGATTGTTTTCTTTTGTAGTTTCTCAATTTAAAAGAGTTTTTTATATGCCATCGATACATTTTGGAACTTGTACACTTCTAATTGCTTCAGTCTTAGGTTATTAATCCAATTTTCCTTGTTTAATAATATTTCTCAGTACTATTTGTTCCTTGGATGCTCTCAAATGGTGGTTTGATAGTTACATTTCTGTTAAATGCATACTGTACCCTCCATTTGTTGTCATTTTTTGAAATAAACTGTTCCCATTATCCTTTCAGGGCCACTCTTGGAGGGGTAGACTTTTTCCATTTCAGTCCTAAATAAATAGCCTAAGAGAGGATGGCGGGTTCCAAATTCTAAATGGTTACAACTTATTTACGTAGGTTTTCCGATGGTTCTAGTGTTTGACGTTAAGAGAAGTATGGGGCTAACTGAAACAAACTTTTAAATGCCTAATCTTACTTTAACCTCCTAACCTTATTTTAACCTTCTGAGATGGTCACGGTTTGATGATGGCTCAAGTTCAGCTCCGGGCTGATGACTTGTCCGTATGGAGGCCACTACTAAGCTGTCAGCCTAACAAGACAGAAAAGTGATCTCTTCTTGAGACTGTGTGTGACTGGTAACAGTTTGCCCTTTTCATTCGGTTGTTGTTAATCTCCTGAGGCCCAGGAAGCCTGATAATCAGGTTTTAAGAATTGTGTGATGAACAGGAGTCAATAATTCTCAAACAGGATCTAAGGAACAGAGCGTATTTCTTTGGTGTAGTGGCTTTACAGGAGCTTCTTCCATTGTTCAGTTAGTCTTCGTTCTTTGAGTTTCTAGACTGTGTACTGAAGGTTACTTAGGGTTGCTGATTCTAGGTACCTGGGTGCACTTCCCGTTCATTTATGGTTCACCTAGTTCTGATGTTTTCTGAAATGTAATCAGTCAGTCTTGGATAGTTTATTTCATTGCATCTGCTCATAGAGCCATTTGGGACAGAGCCAAAGGCCTTAATTTCTTTTCTTTCAGTAATATTCAGAGGGCTTGAATCTTGGGTGATGGAGGGCCTGAGTGAAAGTCTATATACACAAACACATGCACACATACACACAGTACATGTGTGTGTTTGTGTTTAATACACTCATAGCATGTATTCATTAACCTTGTTGCTGTTAGTTCACGGCCGGAGTCCCCCTCCTAGTGCTGTTTTTGATAAAGATCAGTGTTCGTGTGTGCGTACTGGGCTTTCTTGCTGGGTGGTGGGCATAGCAGGAAAGACTAGATACTCCGACAGAATGTGGGAAACAAACTGAGTGTGAGTTTTCCATAAATAGTTTGATGCTAGCTTCTGTTTTGGGATGTGATGTGAATTTACTATCATTGCCTTATTTTAATTATATAAAGAATTGCTATGTATTAAAAACAGGGGAAAAATTTCAGTACCCCATTATTTTATTATTTTCAAATTTTAAACTGTCATATTTGTTCTTTGTAGAGGCAATAGGGCTGTACATTCTGGCATCAGGCTGCCAGATTCTAAGCCTAACTCAAAAAATTATTCACTTATGCCTATGAACTTGGGCATGTTTCTTAGTCTTTCTGTGACTCAGTTTTCCTGTCTATAAAATGGTAAAATAGTTATTATGGGGATTATACTATATATGTAAAGTACTTAAAATAGTGTGTGGATACTAGTCACTCAATAGTGGTAATACAGTTATTCTTTCTATATTATTTTTCCTGTGGCAAGCATTTGAAATGTAATTTTTCATGTAAATTTAAAATGTAAATTTAAAAATTTTTTCAAACTTAAGACTTCTGGAATCTTCTGGCATCTCCAAGAGAATGTTGTGATTTAACTCTTTAAGCAAAATAAAAGTAGTTCAAATTTCAAGTTCTGTCCCAGCTTCCACGACAATCAAAATTTGATTCAAAAAAAAATTTGATTCAATGCTTTTAATATTAAAGAGTATTTCAAGTATAAGATATTTATTCTTGATAATGTTGGGGTCAGATCATGTAGTTAATGAATAATTTTCATCACTTTCTTTTTTAAAAATAGAGCACATTATCCCTGTTTTTGTAAATTGCACCATTAGATGATAATCAAAAAAAGGAGGAGAATCACTTCATTAATTATTCTAAGTTTATTTCAAGTTACAAATAATTGATTTTTTGGGACTGATTTAGAACTAACCATTCTGTTTTATAATAATTCTAATGTATTTTTTCTGTACTTGTATTCCCAGAAATAAATTGCACAAGTTGTTCTGTAGTTTGTAGTTTATGTAACTGTTAAAGTAGAAAGTTGAACAGACTTTGAGTGATACCTAATTTACATGTTCTGTCAGCAATGACATTTCAGCTAACTTTTAGAAACTCCATATCTCTTAGGACTTCAGCATGTCTTGTTAGAATCATAGTTTGTGATGATTGTACAATCTATGCCTTCACCTGCTGATGCCCCACCTCCAAGTGTGTTTTAACGTCCAACAGAGTATCTCACATGGGCTCATGTGCCTTATCTAGTGTCAGCCACACGGCATTACTTTTAATTTTCTCCGTCTCTTCGGGCCACCCACTAAGGTTCTGTCCTGATCACAAGGCAGTGCCCCTTTTGGTGGTTTTTTGTTGCTGATCCTTTTCTTGGCCGTTGGGGGGACCTCCCAGGGCTGGGTCACTGAATGATTTCTAGGACTCGCTGGTGAAGCTGTCTGGTTACAAAAATCTCTGTGAAAAGGTTTTTCACTATTGATTTAATTTTATTTAGTGGCAATATAGGACTGCTCAGATTTCATATCTCCTCATCAGTCTGTTTCAGTAAATTATATTTTTCTAACAGTTTGCCCATTTAATCTATATTTTAAAAATCATTCTTATATTCCTTTTTCATTCCTGATATTGCTTATTTCTGCCTTCTCTTTTTTCTTAATTAATCATACTGGGGGTTTGACAGTTTATTTTACAGTCTTTTTCACGGAGCCAATTTTTGGCTTTGTTGATCTTCTCATATATGTTTTCTATTTTAATCGCTTTTGCTGTTATCTTTATTATCTCCTTTCTTTTATTTTGCTGGGTTTCCCCCCAGTTTTCTTGATAAAGCCTTATCCCACTAATCTTTAGCCTTTATTCTTATGTTCAAGACTGTACATTTCCCGTTACTTTAGTTGCATCCTACAATTTTGATTATTTGTTATTCATTTTAATCTCATAATTGAATAGAAAATCTGTGATGTTAATCCCTTTGCATTATATTTTTTCTATTACAAATTTTCCTTGATTTTCTAAAGTTTAATCTATTTTTTAAAAAATCTCCAACATGGACATTTACTGGGTTTTTTTTCTGTGTTTTAATTGATAAAAACAGAAATCCATCCTGCTGTTGCTGATGTCAGTTCCTTTCACTTTGGTTGATTTTATCAGTCTTTTTCTACCTTCTGGAGTAGCATTGCAGACTGTGTAGGAGAAAAACAAATGAAGAACTATGTGTTTCTCTTTATTTCCCATCCCATCCCCACCTCTGCTCCAGTAAAATGGTATATTTATAGGACTAGAATAGAATATCTTGGTCGCAAAGTGCAGGAAGTACTATGGGGCCTCTTGGGAATGGAAAAGCTGCTGGGCAGTAGGTTTCTCCGTCTCTCTCTGAGACCTCCATGTCTGCTTGTTTCTGCTCTGCTTTGCTTGGCCTCTTGATTTTTCCTCTCTTCCCTCGCTCTCTCCTTCCTTCCCTCCTTTGTTCCTTCTTTCTCTCCTTTTCTCCCTGCCTCTCCCTCCCTGCCTCTCTCCCTTCCTCCCCACCCCCTTCTTTCTTCTCTTCATCCCTTCCTTCATCTTTTCTCTTCCTCGAATCTTCCTTCCATTCTTGAATCCTCATTGTCTGCCCCCAAACTCCCCTCACACGCACAATACACAAGTATGTTTCAAAAGTTGGAAAAACCTCCCGTTAGAGCCTCCTGATTTTTGGATCAAGGAGATCCATGGGAGCCATATGGCATTGACTTATCACCTTCTAAGAAAACCTAAAGGAAATCTCGTATGCCCTTTTAAAAATCCTTGAAACAGAGCAAGTCACTGTATTGATAGTGTTTTTGTTCTCTCTGAAGCCAGCCATCATAAAGAAATTGGGTCACTGCTCCTTTAAATAGAAACCGCCCTTGGGGAGGGACGGGAACTTTGGATGCTTCCGGAAGCACGTGGTCCACCAGGAATGTCAGTTGGTCCTGGGTGGGAAGAGAGGCCCTAGGAAAGCCACGCTGGTGTGTGTACCGTGAAATTTTTTCTGTAGTCTGGTAGAGAGATCTGCTGTGAGTACTTAACTGTAATTCAAATAACCGTGGAAAGAATTGCCCCTCAATGGTCCTATACATTGCTTATTACCTTGAAAGGCAGTTGGCTTCTAAATACTCATCTTGGAGGGGGAAATAAGGTTCAGTTCAGCCATTTTTTTTCCCCCTAGTTGGAACATTTTAAGATATTTTTTTAAACCACTTGGAGGATTATTTGGAGATTATCAAGGGAAGAAGTTTTTCCTTCTCTTGTTAACTGAGATGAATTGTATAAAGTCCCTTTTTAGTTTAAGAGCTTTAAAAACTTAGTTGTATAACAGCTTTTTAATTTCTTTGATTCCCCAGGTGAAGCTATTGTGAATTGACTTAAAATTGTAGATGATTTAGAATTTTATGTTGAGCTTTTCTATCAGAAAATATTGCCTTCATTTATCCATACTTGAAAATGATGTTGGCTGTACTTTATAGTATGTTTTCAAAATAGAGGTCTTTAGATTCATATGTAAAGCATCAGTTGCATGGTTCTTTTGAATTGTTCAAAATTTTTGTGAATGCATCTTAAGAGCTGGTGAATCCTAGCTTACTTTAAATATAATGTTATGTATATTTTATAACAGTATATATATACTGTTTCTACTGTTTCTGTAACTTAAGCTGATTTGAATGCTGGCAGAAGTGCTCATCCAATTGTATAGTTCCACATAAACTTAAAGTACTTCAGAGTAGTTGGTATTAACTCTTAAAATTAAGAATTACAATTTTAAAACCATTTAAGTTTCAAAAAAGAGTTTTGTTCACTAGCTTAAAAGTAGAGAAAGTAATTGTAGGAATTTTGCAGTTGGCGTACTATAAAAAGACACAGGTTATATCTATGGTTTTATTTAAAGAGAGGTAAACCAAAAAGATAATGGACAAATAAACTTTTAAGTCTTTTAAAATTAAATCTGTAGATTTCATCAATACTAACAGTTTGAAAAAAAGTTATATTATACACTAGAGCTGAAATTGCAAATGGGAAATTTTCTGCTTAGCATAAATAAGTCTTGAATCTTAAAGGAGAAACAAGCTTTTTGCCTAAATTAACTCTTGCATAGGATGGCAAAATTTTGTAGTTATTTTTAGTGAAAAACTAATGAATCTATTTAAAAATTCTAATTTATGTTTGATTTATGGATTCCTGAGGTGTTTGTAAACTTTGTAATAAAATAGTCCCATAATTTTAAAGTCGTGAGGGAACTAAGAGATCATTTAATATCTGATTGCTAATGGTCAAATAATGTTTGTTTTCATAACAATATAGATACAGATGGAAAAATTGTTTTTTTAAAAATCACTGAAGTAACTTAGAATAACTTTAGTTATTGCTTAAATAGACAACCACCAGTTGTTGTTTATGATATAATTTTTTAAGAACTGGCTTGTGATGATTTTAAAAAAGACACACTTTTGTTAAACCAAATAGAACTTATGATTAACAAATGAATAGCTCACTGAAATTAATGGTTAATTGAAAATATTTTGGATATATAGGATAACTTTCATCTCAGTTATAGCATTAAGTGATCTTATTTGCCCAGGTGTTTTGTAATATGACTTGCTTCTCTGATTATTGGCTTTAGAAGTAACTTACTTAATACTTTATAAGTGCTTTTGCATGTATTGTCTCATTTGGATCTTTAGAATAACTTGTGAGGGAGGTAAGGCAAATACCCTCATCCTCATTTTACAAGTGAAGAAACTGCAGTCAGGAGATTGCTACTTATGGAAGCATAAGTAGCCAGTCAGACTAAGTCCCAGTCTTTCAGCTCCTGAGTTTGTTGTACTTTTTATATATATGTAGTAGTACATGTAAAGTATGCTTAATAAATATTTGTTGAGTGATTTTTATGATAAATAATTTTTATCATAAAGCAATATATATTGTACTTATTAATGATTTACTTAGAAATTTCTTTAAGAAATTTGGAAGATACAAGAAATTAGAAGGGAAGAGTCATCTTCAAATTCATCTACATTGCATTTGATGAAAGATAAATTATCTCACAGATATCATTTGTATGTGATTGTAATATATAAAAATATAATTATATATCTATATGTACATTAAAAATATATAATTATAGTGTATATTATGGTGTGTGTGTATATATATACATATGTGTATATATACACTTACATATGTATATGTATTTAACTGATATTTCACTGGCAATTTAAAATCTGTTAGTTGATCTGGTGTGAGCGAAGAAGTGTTTCTAGAGGAATTTATGTCCAATTTTAGGGACATTTAGGGAGAAAGTTAAGAAAAGCTGTTTGTTTTATGAGTTTACTTATGGAATTTATAGGTAATACTGGTGTCCTTGTTTCTTCTGTAGCCATTCAGTAGGTTCATTGCACATTTTAAATTATCGACAGAAAAGATAAAAAGATTGTGAAAACATTTACTGCATAATCATAATCCCTGATAAAACTTTTTGTTTTTTGCACTTTTTTCTATTAACATAGTATGAGACTTTCTACTATAAAAAGAAACACTTAGCAAAGCTGTACAATTAAATGTGAAGCTTATTTGGAGAATGACTTTGAACATGGAAGGAATGGACAAAAATAGATACCTCAGAACAAAATTAGCTACCATTCTTCCCCAATTCCATTATACTCTCTTCATACTTGTCTTGAAAAACTTATCATTATACTGTCTCATTGCCTCTCCTACTAAAAGATAAATTTTTGATAGTAAAGACTATGCTTTTTCATGTTTTTGTCCTCAGTACCTGGTGCACATAGCAGGTTCTCAGATATTTGTTGGATGGATGATTGGGTGAGAGGGGAGAGAGAAATCAGATATGCCAGTGGTTTTAAGTATCTGAGAGACTGATACCAGTATGCAAGGTAAAACTGCTAGTTTATATGAAAAAAGAGAAGGCATAGTTCTGGGGCTGTGAGATAAAAGAGATGACCGGCTGTTGTTAAAGAAGTAAATTCCAGGGGCTTCCCTGGTGGCGCAGTGGTTAAGAATCTGCCTGCCAGTGCAGGGGACACGGGGTTCGAGCCCTGGTCTGGGAAGATCACACATGCCGCGGAGCAACTAAGCCCGTGCGCCACAACTACTGAGCCTGTGCTCTAGAGCCCACGAGCCACAACTACTGAGCCCACGTGCCACAACTACTGAAACCCGCGTGCCTAGAGCCCGTGCTCCGCAACAAGAGAAGCCACTGCTATGAGAAGGCCACGCACTGTGACGAAGAGTAGCCCCCGAAGAGTAGCCCCCGCTCGCTGCAACTAGAGAAAGCCTGTGCACAACAAAGAAGACCCAAGGTGGCCCAAAAAAAAAAAAAAAAATCCTCTTAAAAAAAAAAGTAAATTCCAATGATGCTGTAGGACAGCAAAATGTAACAGTCTCTCTTTGCCCTCTCTCCTGAAAGTTTCAGTAGTTAGAAGGAAACATAAGTGCTATTCAGAGTCATCATTAACATAAAGATAAAAAACAAAAAGATCTAATGTATTATCTTTTCAGATACATTTTAAGCAGATATTCTACTTTTATCTATGTAAATATCTATTCTATTGGTTAGGGCGCTTGGAAACTAGAAGCTGAACCTGTCACTTAGGACAGGTTATTTGACCTCTAAGCCTCAATGACCTTCTTGGTAACTTGGGGATAAGAGTGGTTACTCTTTCACAAGGTTAACATGAGGATTATTAAATGAGCTAGAGCAGGTGAAGTACATAGCACAGACTTATAGGAAACTCTCAATAAATGTTACTTATTACAATAAACTAAATTACAGTTGAGCAATATTAAACGATTTTTGACCTACATAAATAGAATTTCATATGGTTCAACCTCATCTTGCCGTCATCATATTTTTCTGTAATTGGTGTTCATATTTTCACAGAATCAACGTCCAATCCTTTATCTGTCAAAAGAGACTTAGTCTTCATTGAATAGTTTTCTTAAAACGAATTAATACAGATGGTGCTCTGAAAATGTCAGTGGTCCTGTAATTTTATCCACTATTTTAAAACTAGTCTTTTTATGTCAACACGATGTTTAGAAACTTCATAATTTATTATTTAGATTCATCAAGGAGTCTGAACAATTTAAGAATTATAGAATGTGTGTAAGTCAAGGTACTACAGAAATTTACCATACTTCATTTTTGCCTACTTCATCATTTAAAGTTGATCAAGCAATGCTATCTAGTGGGCAATACAAATTTTGCAGCTCCATTTATTTAACAGGATGGTTAGTTAATTCCCAGAAAGGAAAGCATGAGCCACAATTGATGTGAAGAATGTATTGAGGGCTTCCCTGGTGGCGCAGTGGTTGAGAATCTGCCTGCCAATGCAGGGGATACGGGTTCGAGCCCTGGTCTGCCTGGTCTGGGAAGATCCCACATGCTGCGGAGCAACTGGGCCCGTGAGCCACAACTACTGAGCCTGCGCGTCTGGAGCCTGTGCTCCGCAACAAGAGAGGCCGCGATAGTGAGAGGCCCGCGCACCGCGATGAAGAGTGGCCCCCGCTCGCCACAACTAGAGAAAGCCCTCGCGCAGAAACGAAGACCCAACACAGCCATAAATAAAAAAAAAAAAAAAAAAAAAAAATGTATTGAGAGCTCCAAGTGCTCACAGTTGCATTTCTTCATCTTATATTTGAAGAGACAATTTAGTTTTTACCTTAGAAACAATTTCATTAAGCTAAACGTTGACAATTTAATAAATTTTTACAAATTTTATGAACATTAAAATCAGTATTTAAGATTTTAAAATAAGTCTTATACTGATGAATATTTTTTTACATACGCACTTTTTTTTTTTTTTTTAGCACATTTTTAAAAATCAGAATTTGTTTTAAAGTATGAAGTGGTGAAGGGCTTTTGAATAGGTACCACAAGGTGGCAGGATTGTATTTTTGTAGATTCTTTTTGCTTTGACGTACTGAAAATTCTTGGGTATCTAAAATCTAAGTTTTCCATGTGGTTAACTGTTAAGCGTTTTATATACCAGAACTTTTAAATTTTAACTTTTCTGATGGAAAACCTTCTAAAGTACATTCCATGCTTTCCTGAACTCTTAAGCAGAAAAATATAACTCAGCCTTTACAATAAGCCATTTGAATACCAGATATTGGATTGTGGTTAAGATGAAGTGAGAGATAAAGGTGGTGTGCGAGGAATGAGGACTGGTCCCAGCAGAGACTGTAGAACTTGTGCTCTTAAAATGTGTGTTTGCATTAGCTTGCTTTTTGCTTATCTACATTTTTTCCTAGTAAGGTGAAGTGAATCATGTCAAATGCCAGACTCTGGTGTAGTAGAACATAATTGCTTTCTGCAAAATTAAACAGCAAATGAACGCAGTCATTGCCTTCTCCCAGTGGCGGGGGGAAGGAAAATAAACTATGAGGCTTTAGAAAGTCTTCATCAAAGGCCACTCTGGTAAATGCAGCCCCAGACCATGAAGACTAGGATTCTGTAGCTATGAGTGTTATTAGAAACTAATGTAGCTGCTTGTGGAGCAACTTTCAGAAATGTTTCCTATGATAATATTTTAGACTCTGAGTTGTACATACTTTGTATGAAAGAGATAATATTGATTATAAAAGACGTATTTAGGGATGGATGTATTTCCATGGTGACTCTGTTTTCCTGTCCTGGTCACGGGGGAGCTGTTTCAAGGCAGTTTGTGCCTTTATGGGCGATACAACAAGCGTTGGGTAAAATCTTCAGTCTCTTGGAGGCTGCATTTCTGCCAGAACCTTTCTTTCCCCTCCTGTACACTTCCAGCTCGAGTTGTTCTGTGAACCTGTTACAGAATAGTTTTGGACTAAAGATAGGTTTTCTTCTGGATTTGTTTCCTTCATTAATTATTTGCATATTTTTCTAATCTTTGAAAAGATATCATGTATAGAATTCATTGGACCAAATTTCAGAAGGAGTCCATTTAACCTCCCAGAAGCACGGGTAAAGCACTATTGAGCTCTGCTGATGAAGGGGAGAGGAAGAGGACGTGGCTTCCAGCAGCACCCCTGTGTTTCTCTGGCTCTCTGGAATGTTCCTCTACCTGCCTGCCCCTTCCCTACTCTCCCTAGTGATCATCGACTTATGGAGGGTTTGGTTTTTTTTCCCCTTATCTTTCATTCAGCCCTTCTGGGGTAATTAGAGAACTTTGTAAGGGCTCCAGGGAAGCCCCAGGAAATGATTGCTAAGTTAGCTCCATCTGAAATGGATATCAGAGCCTAGACACTTGATCCTGTCTTCTTGGTTCTCCTCAGTGGTACTTTTTTTTTTTTTAATTTACAGTAGATGAGGAGGTAAGCATTTCATGACTGAAATATACGGATAAACTTCCCTAGCTTGTAATTTAAGGATGTGTACACTTTCCTCCTGGCAAGGTATTATATGTTTTTAAGTAAAAGTGATCTTCTTCAAGCTTTGCAGACGGGTTTTGTGGATTATTTAAAAGATTCATGCTTTAAGAACCAGCTCGAACTCGCCCTGTTGCCTGGGGGCAGTTTTTGTGTAACTGTACACTCTGAAACGAAATTAACTCTGACTTTGAGATTACCTGAAAGATGCGATGCAAGAGGTTAGCTGTGTTAAGAACCCCCTCCTACACGTTCTGCAAAAAATGTAACAACGGTGAGCAAAAAAGCAGCTCATTTGAAGTTGTACCACGTTTGAACATTTAACCCCAAGATAGAATCTCATTAAAAGTGTTAGCCCACAATTTAAGTATTTTTCTCATTTTAAATGTAGTTTTAAGATATATTTAATTCTTGTTTTGATGAAGGAATTTTGGATTAAAAGTACATTGTAGTTGAATTTTTTAAAAAAGAAGTTAGCGATGGGTAAGGGCAGTTAGTTGCAGACTTTGAATGCCAAGCTAAAGATTGGGGTCTTATCCTACAGGTAGTGTGTAATCATTAAAAGACCTGTAACTGAATGAGTGACAGGCAAGAAGGTTAAGAAAATTAAGAATATTGGCCTGGAGGCAGTATACAAGATGGATTTGCTTGGATCCAGCTGGATAGAGATTAGAGCCAGATTGACCAGTGGGGATCATTTGGCAATAATCCAGAAGTCTTATGATATGGGTCTGGATTAGGGTGTTGGTAATACAAATAGAAAAAGAATTAAAGGCAGAGGTATTAGCAGGGAGGAGTTGACCAGACAGCAAATTGCTAAGTGCAGTTAAGAAAAAGGTATGTTGTATAAAATTTCTGTTTTTGTCAGACAGAAGTCTTAGACACAAGCCCATCTTCTGTAGGAAAACTATTTCTGTACATTTAGCATATTGCAAATTCTTCATAATAAAGGAGATACTGCTACTTGATGTAAAGCCCAATAATGGAAGACAATGTTGATACTGAGTCTGATTTCACAGAATGATATGCTACAGTTGACTTTGAAAGGTCATAGTGCAGTGGTTCTCAAAATACTAGCAGCCTCAAAATCACTTGGTTTCTTGGGGAGGGTGAGGGTGTTTTAAAGAATGCAGAATGTCATGGTTAAGAGCACAGGCTCTATGCAGGTCTACAGGTTTGAAGCCTGTATCCACCGTTTACCATGGGCAAGTTACTTATCTTCTCTGTGTCCCAGTTAACTATTAGGGTTGTTATGGGCACTAAATCCGATGATATATAGAAAGTGCTTAGAAGATTGCCTGATACATTGTAAATGCTGAAAAAATGGTAGCCACTATTGTTATTAATTTGTCATTTCTTACCTCTGGAGATTCTGATTCATACCTTTGGGCTCAGAAATCTATATATTTAAAAATATCCCCTCTTGCAGCTCTGATCACCAAGTTTGAAAACTTTTGTTGAAACCTGCTTTTCTACCTCCATATAATGGGGCTGTATTTAAACCTCTTTATCCATTTTTTTCCCTTTATTTTGACATTCCAAGGTTGGCCATGTTTTTCAATGGTATGTGCAGTACTTTTAATGTGCTAGGTCAGGGACTCCTTTTGAATAGCTTATCTAAATCCCTCTGGAAATTCCTTCAAACCTTCCCCACCCCCATTCCTCTCCCCTTGGTCTCCCAGTGGAATTGAGGATCCTAGCCCTTAGGTGCCAGACCTACATGCTGCCTCACCTGGAAGCCTAGATTAGAGCTCCCTGATCTGGGCCCTCACGTTTCAACTCTGCTTATTTCCAGCCCTACCTATGACCTCAGAAATAGCCTTATAAGCTTTGTTGGGGAAAATGAATATACAGTCTTATTGACTAATTACAACTGCAAAGTTTTTTTTTTTAATGCATAAATAATATCAGGTTTTGGTTTTTGTTTTTTTAAAATACCTCCTAAGACCTTTTCTCCAATCCTCTGATTGTTACTGGTGTCTTGCTCTGGTCTAGTGGTTCTTAGCCCTGACTTCCCTTCGAAATCACCTGGGGAACTTTTAAAACCTACCGATGCTCAGGACTTGCACAAGAGCAATTAAATCAGGATGGACCTGAGCATCTGGATTTGTGAAAAGCTTCCCCAGTTGAATCTAAGTTTCGGCCAAGGTTGAGAAGCACTGAATTAGTCTGTCTCATCTACCCCGCCCGGCTGCAGTTCTGTTGGACAAACGAATGCTTCAGCCATCTGAAGTGAACATAGCTCTCCTAGTCTGGCAGGGAATTTGAGGTGATAAAGGGAAAGCTTTCCAAAGCCTGTGTCTTTCCGGATGGACTCTCCTTGTACTCCTGTCTCTGTGCTTTAGACCTTCGCACATGCTATTCCCATATTCGATCAAGGTCTTCTAGAACTGTAAAAACTGTCCTTCATAGTGCCGGCATTTCTTCTGTACCATGATACGTATGTTTCTCAAGACCTTTTCATTTTTCAAAATGGCATGCAAAAAATAAGACAGCTTATGGAGAAAACAGAGTTGGGGCCGATCACACAACACTTAGGCAGCTTTTGTAACCAGAGCACCGAGAAAACAAAAAAATTGGTACCAGCTCGATAGAGCTGGAAGCTCTCATGGTTGATACTAAAAATACACACAGAAAAGTAGAGTGAAATGCCAGCAACATTTTAATTAGAGCAGAGGCGGCAGGTGCTAAGCCAAGGCAGAAGGAAACGGAGCTCCAAGCCAGGGGGTGCTGCCTGAGGCTGGGAGCAGGAAGCAGCACCCCGGCAGAGGCTGAAGGCTGCACGGAGTGGGCGCTCCTGGGGAAGCGCTTGCTTTCGGGTTTTGTTAAATGCACATGAAAGGCCTCCTGCTGCTGCTACAGCAGCAGAGCCTAGCGCTGTCTCCTTTCTTGCCAAAGGCTGTAATTCACTGGCAGTTCTGGCTCCTCTTGTGTAGGAAAACCCCTTGTGAATCAACACAACTTTTGTGTTAGACTGACATCATTTTTCCATTTACTAATCACTTCAGAATTACTTTGCCTTCCAGAAACACATGTGATAGCAAAAAAAAGACTGTATCATACTTGGTAATCCCGGACTAACTTGTGACATGAGTTGATTAAGGCCTCTCGTTCCCTCTAGAATGTGAGCTCCTTGAGGTCAGGGACTGGCTGTTTTGACTTCCCATCCATCCTAGGAGGCATTTGCGGAATGAATGAATGACTGAGAACTTCTCTAATGAAAGTGGTGGGAGCCATTAGAGCTAGGACCATTGAATGTATACTTTCAAAAAATGGAACAGTGAAAGTGACATAACCTTACAGAAAGCTTAGAAAGCAGAGGAAGAAATCATCCCTGCTCTTCTACTACAATCATACTCTAGTACTATTATTATTGTTATTGTTATTATTATTATTACATGGCCTTTTGAAATATACATTCTATCAGTTCTCTATTGCTGTAACAAATTACCCTACAATGTAGTGGCTTAAAACAACAGTAAACATTTATTATCTTGCTCAGCTTCTGAGGGTCAGGAGTGGCTTAGCTGCATTGTTCTAGCGCAGGGTCTCTCAGGAGGTTATGGTCAAGATGTCAGCCAGGGCTACAGTCCTCTGAAGGCTTGACACTAGGCTGGAGGATCCACTTCCAAGATGGCTCACGTACATGGTTGGAAAGTTGATGTTGGGTGTTGGCAGCATGCCACTTAGTTCCTTGCCATGTGGACCTCTTCTCCACAGGGCCACGTGAGGGTCTTCATGACATGACAGCTGGCTTCTCCCAGAGGGAGTGATCAAAGAGTCTTAGAAGTCACACACCATCATTTGTGCAGCACTTTTTCCCCAGGTCAGCACTCTTCACTGTGGAAGGGGGCTATACAAGAGTGTGAATGCCAAGAGGGGAGGATCACTGGAGGCCATCTTGAAGGCCGGGTACCACATATATGCATTCATGTTGATAGTTGTCACCACAGGATGGGTATAGTCTACATCTTTTTGTTCTCTTAACATAGAAGTATTTTCATACTTAGTTTCTATTATTTTTGGTGTCTATAACTCTCTAGTTTCTTTTGTTTCTAAACATGAGATTATAAAATATAATAGTTATACTTAATTTTCTCTAAAATTCAATTCAGCAGGCATTGAGAACCCTCTATGCACATAGCTAAGCCTTTAAAATTTGCCACTATATCCCTGCATATAAATAACTCAATTATGGTTACAGTAAACAGTTAGGAAAATGACTGATTTTTCTTTTCTTTTTTCTTTCATGGTTTGATCTACTTTCCTGACGTTGTTCTTTGACAATTACTGTGATTGGATTGCAGGTAAGGATTCTTTTAAACTTTTTCTCTCTTATTATACCTTAAGAGCAAATGGATATAAATTTGCAAATATAAGTTTTTAATGAAATCCTTGAATGAAATACCACACATTTAAGGATTTAGACGTTTCTTTCAAAAAGCCATCTTCAAAGAGAGAACTATTCTCTTTATATAAACTTCCTTATGAAATTCAGTAGCTAATCTGAATTTATTCCCACTGACCCATCTCTGGCTTCAAGTGCATAGTGTGTTACCCATGGGCTAACCCGTTGTGTGTTACCCGTAGTGTGTTACCTTAACTTCTAGTTCAGAGTCAAGAGTGCAGCCAGTCACTGGGCTGCAGTTTAGCCAAAGCTACTGTTTCTGTAATTCTGGGTAGACTGAAGATTAATACAGGTACGTGAGAAGTTTGTGAACATGTCAAATGAGTTGAATGCGATTTACAGATGTTAGGTTATTACTGCACTTCAAAGAAATTTCCATGGACTTTTAAACTGAAATTCCATAATTTTAGGAAATCACATATATGTAGTTTTTATATCTATTTATACTCTCTTCCTTATGTTTATACATAGATGATTATGTCTATTTTTATTACTTTGTCAAGTAAAATTGATCCCTTTGATCAAACACTTGAGAAACTTATGTACAATTTTTTTATGATCAATTTTAGTTTTGTTTTTGTTTTTTCAGAATTAGGATTAGCAGGGATAAGGACTAAAATTGTTAAGTGGATCTTTTTTATTGAAAAGAGTGGCGTGATTTGAATTATTTTTCAAATTTCTTAAGCCTTCAATAAGTGTAACATACATCTAAAATCTTGTTTATAATTACGTACATTAACTTAATTTTTATACATTATGTATGTTAACATAAGCTTTACTTTTCACAGAGTATTTTAAATATTAAATATTTAAATATTAAATATTTAATATTTCCAGACACATTCACCATCTTTTTTTAAAATTGAAATATAGTTGACTTACAATACTATATTAGTTTTTAGTGTACACTATAGTGATTTGATATTTTTACAGATTACACACCATACAAAGTTATTATAGTATTGTTGATTGTATTCCCTGTGCTGTACATTACATCCCTGTGACTTAGATTTTAACTGGTATTTTGTACCTTTTAATCCCTTTCTCCTATTTTGCCCATCCCTACCCCTTCACCACCCCCTCTCCCTGCAACCACTAGGTTGTTCTCTGTATATGTGAATCTATTTTGTTATATTTGTTCATTTGTTTTGTTTTTTAGATTCCACATATAAGTGAAAACATACAATTATTTGTCTTTCTGTCTGACTTATTTCACTAAGCTTAATACCCTCCGCATCCATCCATGTTGTTGCAAATGGCAAGATTTCATTGTTTTCTATGGCTGAGTAATATTCCTGTGTGTGTGTGTGTATCACATCTTCTTTATCTGTTTATCTGTCAGTGGGCACTTAGATTGCTCCCATATCTTGGCTATCGTAAATGATGCTACCGTGAACAGTAGGCTGCATATTTCTTTTTGAATTAGTGCTTTTATTTTCTTCCCGAAAATGAAAACACTAATACATGCAACCCAGATAAATACCCAGGTGGTATGCTGGGTTGTATGGTAGTTCTATTTTTAATTTTTTGAGGAAACTTCATACTATTTTCTATAGTGGCTCTACCCATTTACATTCCCACCAACTGTGTACTAGGGTTCCCTTTTCTCCAAATCTTTGCCACTTGTTATTTCTTGTCCTTTTGATGATGGCCATTCTGACAGGTGTGAGGTGATATCTCATTGTGGTTTTGATTTGCATTTCTCTGATGATTAGTGATGTTGAGCATCTTTCCATGTGCCTGTTGGCCATCTGTATGTTTTCTTTGGAAAAATGCCCATTTAATTCTTCTTCCCGTTTTTAAATTGGGTTGTTTGTTTTTTTGATATTGAATTGTATGAATTCTTTATATATTTTGGATATTAGCCCCTTATTGGATGTGTCATTTGCAAATGTCTTCTCAAGTAGGTTGCCTTTTCGTTTTGTTGATAGTTTCTTTGCTGTGCAAAAGCTTTTTAGTTTGATGTAGTTCCATCTGTTTATTTTTGCTTTTGTTGCCCTTGCCTGAGGAGAGAGGTCCAAAATAATACTGCTAAGACTGATTTCAAAGAGTGTACTGGCTATATTTTCTTCTAGGAGTTTTATGGTTTCAGGTTTACATTTAAGTCTTTAATCCATTTTGGGTTTATTTTTGTATATAGTATGAGAAAATGGTCTAGTTTCATTCTTTTACAGGTAGTTGTCTAGTCTTCCCAACACCACTTATGGAAGAGGTTGTCTTTTCCCCATTGTATATTCTTGCCTCCTTTATTGTAGATTGGTTAACTGTACATGGGTGGGTTTATTTCTGGGCTCTATGAAGGAGGCGTACCAGGACTGGAACATAGTTTGGGACGTCAAGTAAATAGGTGAGGAAAAAAAGAGGGGATTCTCTCTAAAGATATAAAACAAAAATATTAGGAATCACTCTCTGAACTATTTCATCATATCATAAGAGATTAAAGCAAAATTTTCATTGCCCTTTTACCAACTCAGTGACATCTTTCTTGGGATATTATTATGAATTGGTTCTTGGGATAATTTTTATGTGTTAGGGATTCTCATAGTTGAAAAAATTTCTTTTGGATATAATCTATAACAATACCGTTTATTAATTAGGCTATTCTCAGGCAACTTTCTATTTTAAAAAGTAAGTGGAGAGGGGCTTCCCTGGTGGCGCAGTGGTTGAGAATCTGCCTGCCAATGCAGGGGACGCGGGTTCGAGCCCTGGTCTGGGAAGATCCCACATGCCACGGAGCGACTGGGCCCGTGAGCCACAATTGCTGAGCCTGCGCGTCTGGAGCCTGTGCTCCGCAGCCAGAGAGGCCGCGATAGTGAGAGGCCCGCGCACTGCGATGAAGAGTGGCCCCTACTTGCCGCAACTAGAGAAAGCCCTCGCGCAGAAATGAAGACCCAACACAGCCATAAATAAATAAATAAAATAAATAAAATAAAAAAAAAAAAAAAAAAAAAAAGTAAGTGGAGAAATGTGCTAATAACCTCTTTTGATTAACCCCTGGTATGGCTGAAACCAAGCAGTTCAGAGTACGAGGTCATAACCTTAATTGCTCATCTGATTGATGTGGGAAATGCCAGGTCTTTTCTTGTGTTATCTCCCCATTTTATATAGAAAGAAATGATTTTTGGAAATTTGGATTAAAGTCTAACTCCAAAGCATAAAATCTGACCTTTACTCTTTAAAGCAGCATTAAAAAGTCATTACTGATCAGGGAGCAAAACAGACTTGAAGTTTTGCCATAACATATCCAGAGTCAAATGACTAAAATAACATCAGAGTTGCTTTTAAGGGTTGTTTGGAAGAGATATTTTAATTGGAATTAAAAAGGATAAGTCAGCATCATTTGGTTTACCTCCCTTAGGCCACATAGAATCATGTGTGCTATTAAGAGAATGAGAGTGTTCGTTGCTCTCAGAATCTTTGCGGGAAACATTAGAAGGCTCACATTTGATAGAATATAGTGACTTGGAAATAATCAAAGTCTTCACCGATCCATTTGAGAAGTGAAAATAGATCCTAGAACTTTTCCATTTTGATATAAGCAGACTTTGAAATCCTTGGAAACTTAGTTTTCTAAGTCCATCCAATAATATAAAGCAGTGTCAATAGCCTTAGATCTTAGATCAAATGCATGCATTTATAATAGACACCTGTTTCATCAGAATTGGAAATTTGATCCAATGTATATATAAAACCTCCTTCTTCAATTAACTTGTATATCATTGCTGGAAATTCTTCAGCAGTTTTCTTATCTGCATTCTCTGCTTCACAGAGAATGACAGCTGAAAGCTTTGAAATTATAGAGATTTTTGAGACTGCTAAACTAGTCATTGCCAGCACTAAAAGAAGCAACTTCTGCAGGAAGACCTGGTGATTTCCATTTAAGGTCTTTGTGTATAGATAGTGCTTTCTCTTTGATTGTGAAACAGGTTGTTCTTGGTTTTTTGTTTTGTCTTGCTATTTGTTCTTCAATCCATGTATCAACAATCTTTCCATTCCTTCTGTTTCTTAAGAGCTTGTTCTTATTGGCTTCACAGCACTTGAAGTTACTCTAGCTATAGATGTTTCTTTTATTTTCATGTGTCATCTTTGGTGGTCCACAACATGGATTCCTTTATGCTTGTTGCTCTGGAGATATCACATGTTCTCTCATGTCTTTCAAAACACCCTATTCTTAGCTTCTTCCTCAATAGTTAAAAGTTTTTCTTTTGCATGCACTGCTTGGTATTTTTTTAAAATTGAAGTATAGTTGATTTACAAAGTTGTGTTAGTTTCAGGTGTACAGCAAAGTGAAATATTGTTCCCTATGCTATACAGTAGGTCCTTTTGTTTATCTATTTTATAGATCGTAGTGTGTGTATGTTAATCCCAAACTACTGCTTGGTATTTTTGAACCAGGTGGTTAGATGTGTTTGGGATTCGATTGAGTGCTTTTTTTCCGTATAGAAAAGTTAACATTTGCAAAAGAATAGCAAAACAATCTTGTAGGATAACAAACGTGAACTGAGTAGCTGGTATATGCTTGAGATGTGTGCGTTTGTATTTTTCCAGGTAGCCTGATTCAGCTGGGTGCAGTTTCCTGTGTTCAGCTAGTATTTCTTGAAGACATAGCATAAGGAAAATGTGAAATATGAATTATGCTCTAATTGTTCTCTATCATATAGACTGTGTTGGAACAAATTTGTGTTTTCCCAACAAGCTTTATAACAGAACAGATTGTGCTTGATAGGCTCTTTTAATTTCTAAAAGCATGATCTGTAGTTCTAGGAAATTTTCTTGAGTTATTTTATGATACTTTCTTCTCCTCCATAATCTCTATTCTGTTTCCGAAGCTTCTGTCGTGCAGATGTTAGTCCTTCTAAACTGCGCTCTCTCTTCTTTCCTATTTTTCCCTCTTTGGTATTTGTTCTAGTTCTGAGATATTTCTTCAACTTTACTTTCCATTCATTCTAGGGAATTTTCACCTGTGCTCTCATAATATCAGTTTTTCAATTACCAAGAGCTTTTTGTAGTGTTTTGTTGTTGTCTACTCACCCCATCCTCATTATTTTATCCATGTGATCTTTTAGGATCTTTAAAGTTTCTTCATTCCCCTACACTGTCTCTGTTTCCTCCAGGTTCCTTTTTTTCCTGGGTGATGGTTCTATTAGAGGATGATTAGCCCTTGCTCAGTTATTTATTCAGTTGGTAAGGATAGGTAAGGGTCTGTTTTGTTTTCTACAGACTCTCATTTTGCCTGTACCTTGTACTTTGAGAAGCCTGTGCTTTAGAAGTATTGGATTCTTCAATGCATATCAGCTATCTTCTGGACTTTCTTTACGGCTTGCTTAGGTTTCAGCTTGACGAATTACCATCTTTTTTCCAGGCTGTTGAAATTGACATCTCTCCCATTTACTCTATCCTTGCATGTTTAAAATTGGATTCTCTTATCTCTTTAGTGGTTTGTAGATAGCAAGAGAGATAATATAAATGAATGTATTCAATCTACCATATTCACTCAAAAGTAGCTTTAAACAGCTTTGTAGTTGAAGAAAATAAACCCTGTGAGATTCTCATGGTTTCATGAAACTACCCAAACCAAGATTCAGAAAAGAGCTGTCATTGCATTTCTAGTGCTTGAACTTTGTAGGCAGATGATTCTACAAAAGGATATCACTTGTTTATACTTCCAGACAGGAAAAAATTTTGAGTTTCATTGGAAGGTGAAAAGCACCCCAAAATAATCTTTGAAAAAACTATTTTGGAGCATACCAAGTGGCTATATTGCTGTTAAATGCACAGCAGTGTTTCTTAAATGCACTGTGTATCATTATGCTGATCTCAGTAAATACTCTTCTCTACCAGAGAAGAGAGGAGTCTTTCAAAATACCAAGAAAGCCAGGGCCATCTCTTACATCATATACTGCTTACTGCATGTTCCTGCGATGCTTCATGATGGCTTGACTTTGTACAGACTCTTGAATATCAGAGGACCATTGTTTCTTCCTGTTCTCCCTGTTTGATAAGCTCTTCCGTGACTGATTCCTTCATTTCTTTCAGGTTTTTACTCAAAATTCACTTTCTCAGGGAGGCTTTCCTTGATGACTTTATCTGAAATTTTATCCCCTCTGATCTTGCATATTCCTGCTTCCATTCTTTGTCTCCTCAGTATTGTCACTATCTCACATACTATGTATTTGCATGTTTGTCTTGTTTAGTTTTTTTAATCCCACTTGAATGTAGGTGCCACGAGGGCAGGGCTTTTGTTCGTTACTGAATCCTCAGTGCCTGGCACAGAACAGGTGCTCAATATATAGGCGTTGGGTTTCCATCAATTTTCCAACTATTTCAGTATATTCTAGTCATAACCAGTCTTTCAGCAGACTTAGGGTTACCAATATATAATATGATGACATCTGTTATGTTAAGATTGCAGAAATATTTTTTGCTATTCATAGTGATGATGAGTATGGCCTTGATCCAGTCACATAACTCCTTTGTGCCTCGGTTTCTTCATCTACATCAATGAGGTTAGTAATGGTACCTAGATGAGCAGGTTGCTGAGAGTAAATACATGTAACAGGCTTAGACTAGGGACTGGCAAGTACTAAGTGTAATTAAGTGTTTGCTGCTATTGTCATCACTATGATTATTATTACTGTTCATTTTCCTTCTTTCAGTGACACCATATTGAGCATTTACCATATATCAGGCTCAGATCTAGGTGTTTAGGACACGCCTGTAAATAACAGTTAACACTCCACCCCACGCCCCAACCTGTTCTAGCTGAGGGAGGCAGACAATAAATATAGTAACTAAATACACGGGAATGGCTTTTAACACTTTCTGGCCAGGGAAGCGCTGCTCTTGGTAGGAGACTGGGGGAGGAGGGAGGGGTGTACAGGTGTTTCAGTGGTGGTGGTAACCTTCTTAGTTTAGTGATGGGTTTCGGGGTGTTTGTTCTACTGTTATTCTTCATAACTTACATATATGGTACACGTATTTATATGCTTTAAATACTTCATAAAAAATCGTTTCTGGGGCTTCCCTGGTGGCGCAGTGGTTGAGAATCTGCCTGCCAATGCAGGGCACACGGGTTCGAGCCCTGGTCTGGGAAGATCCCACGTGCCACGGAGCAACTGGGCCCGTGAGCCACGATTGCTGAGCCTGCGCGTCTGGAGCCTGTGCTCCGCAACAAGAGAGGCCGCGACAGTGAGAGGCCTGCGCACCGCGATGAAGAGTGGCCCCCACTTGCCACAACTGGAGAAAGCCCTCGCACAGAAACCAAGACCCAACACAGCCAAAAATAAATAAATAAATAAATTAAAAAATAATAATAATAATGTGTAGAGTAAAAACCAAAATGAGAAATTTAAAAAAAAAAAAAAAAAAAAAAAAAAAATCGTTTCTGTCTCAAGCATACTTCAGTGCTGAAACAGCTTAATTATTCATTTAATTTAGTTATCCTGATTAGGTAAGATACTTGACTTAAGAAAATCCCTTAATATAACCTAATTGGCCCCATCCCTGCCCCCCATGTATTAAAGGCAGTCATAGTTGTTTTTAATTGGCTCTGTTTTTTTTTTCCATGATATGTATTTGAAGTATTCAGTTTTATGTAATTTGTGCAGGATTATCCTAACTTGGGGTAAATGGGTGATGAGATTTATGCTTTGTCACTGACACCATTTTAATGACTTTAGCAAAATGTCTTGTTTTAGTCCACATAATATGATTGAATTTTCAAATATATGTAGTATTTGTGTAATGGAGAGAAGGATTTGATTTTTCTACATTAGACTAAATTAATCATTTTATGTTTTAACTACCTTCAAACCAATTATGAACCTATTAAAATTAAAGCATATTCAATTAAGAGTATTTCTTTTTTATTAGAAACACATATCTAATAATAATCTGATAAATAGTAGATTTAAGATATAAATTGTTCCAACGTGTCTAACCGTAATGGCTGTAAGTACAGGTACTATTTTAAGGACAGGCATCAGTTTTGCACTAAGTTCATTGAATTGGGCATTTCTGAGGCATCTAGAAACAGCTCGGCACCTCTCAGCTCTGTGGGGTGGTTGCATCATGCTGTATGTGAGAGTCAGGTGGCTTGAGTTTGGATCTTGGCTCTGCTGTATTTAAGCGTTATGTTACCTTGGGCCGTGTTTGGCCACTGTAAGCCTCGGTTTTCTTTTCTTTAAATGAAGAAAATAACGGTACCTGCCACCTCAGAGTTAGAAGTATTCCGTAAGAAAATGCATGTACAACCAGTTTATTGAGAAGTCTTAATTTTTCAGGGGTATGAACGTGCAGCAGTTTTTTAAAAATTAATTAATTAATTAATTAATTAATTAATTAATTAATTTTTGTCTGTGTTGGGTCTTCATTGCTGCACGCAGGCTTTCTCTAGTTGCGGCCAGTGGGGGCTACTCTTCATTGCGGTGCGCGGGCTTCTCATTGCAGTGGCTTCTCTTGTTGTGGAGCACGGGCTCTAGGCACGCGGGCTTCAGTAGTTGTGGCTCGCGGGCCCAGTAGTTGTGGCTTGCGGGCTCTAGAGCGCAGGCTCAGTAGTTGTGGCGCACGGGCTTAGTTGCTCCGCGGCATGTGGGATCTTCCTGGACCAGGGCTCGAACCCGTGTCCCCTGCATTGGCAGGCGGATTCTTAACCACTGCGCCACCAGGGAAGTCCCATGAAACAGCCACAGTTTTTAAAAATTCACCTTTTCTTATTTCGAAACCTGACTCTCATGTTGGAATCAAAGCTCTCTACTCTGCCCATTCTCACCCCCCAAAGGGAAAAAAAAACCTTAGTCTGGATCCTGGCACGTTGGGGGAGTGGGTACCGCTTGGCTCTCACATGCATTCCCCCCGCCCCCTCGTCTCCCAAGCAGTGGCCGGTGTGGCCGGCGTGGCCGGCGTGGCTGGGTGGGTGGGTGGAAAGAGCAGAGGTGGTTAGTGGCCCACTCCTCTGTGTGAGTGGCAGCTGCTTCCCTGTCTCCCTGTCTGGACTGCTGGCTTTTTCTGTGAGGCAGCCATTCACATGTGGGCTCGTGTAGGACACATCTGGCAGTTCTTTGGGGAACCCTTGGCCTTGGAGATCTGACACGATCTCCTCATTCCCCTGCTCCACAGTCAAATCACCTTCATCCTCTTGCTTCTTGGTCTCCGCATCCAGTAGGCTGCTCTCCTGGGCAAAGTTCTTGCAAAACGACTCAAGCCTCGCTACCTTTGTGGTGTCCCCTAGACCCACAGAAAACCCAGGTGTCTTTGCCAAGACGGATGGCTGCCCCGATGTTTGCGGCCGTCAGCTCCGCCGTCCCTTTCCTGCGTGCATTACTGTATACATTCTCTTCCACCCCCCACGGCTGTTTACTGCTACCTAACAACTTCCAAATCTTTCTCTCAAGCCAGATCTCTCCTAAGTTCCCAGACCACATTTCCCATAGCCTAGGGTGTCCTCTCACCATTATTTCCCGGATCCAGTTCCTCCCCGTGACTTCAGCGTCATCCTGGTTAACGGCATTGCCTCCTCCCATTCATGTAACCCAGGAGCCTGGGGGCCCTCCAGCCCCCCTTAGCTCCCTGTAAGCCAGTCCTGTCTCCCAAATATCTTCTTTTTTTTTTTTTAAAGATTGAGGAAGCAATTAGATTTAATTTTCTTAACAATAAAATATACAATCACTACTCACTGGTAGGCTCTTTTGCCTCAATTCAAATACCCACTCATTTCAAGTAAAGCACTCACTTTAGGTAATGACCAGACACAGGAAATGAAAAAATCTAGATTCTAAAAGTAGTCACAAAGAGCACTGTAATATTCATGGTATAAAACTTGAGAATACCAAAGAACTGTTGGAGGAAACTATCACCATGTACACTGTTTACAACAATTATTCACTGCATATCTTTGCCCCAAGAACAGTATCTATTACGAAAACATTTCAATTCTAATTTATACTAGTTCATATTCACATTGTAAAAGTTATTCCTGGATCAAATGTTTAAAAGAAAGATGTTAAAATTTGTAAGGTTCAAAGACTGTCTACAAATAAGAAAATGACTCAGAAAAAATTATAAAAATGGGCAAAATAAATGAACAGCAATCATACAGAAGAGAAAAGCAAACGGTCAACAGAAGTAAGCAAGCATGTTCAGCCTCATTAGTAGTAAGATATCAGCAGATGAAAACATCTTTTGAATTCCTTCCCCTTTTCTCTGTGTCCCCCGCCCCTTCTTGGTTCTGGTCCTCATTATTTCCTTCCTTTTACTCCAAATCCCATCTCCTTTAGACTTGTACACTGTGGTCAGGGTGGTCTCGCTAAGACACAAATCCCGTCGCATCACCTGCCTGCTTACAACCCTTTTGTGGGGACCCCTGCTGCCTTCGGACCAAAGTCCAGTCTCCATCCCATGGCCTCTGAGGCCCCAGCCTGGGAGCAGCCTTTTTTCCTTCTACTGCTTCTCTTTACGCCCCACCACTGACCCTGACTTCCCTGCTCCATAGCCACGCTCAACCACTGACAGAGGCCGGGGGGCGCGGCGTGATGCTCCGAGACCCAAGCTTTCCCCGGCCTGTCCCTGTTTACGGAGGGTCCTCATTCTCTTTGTCCCTGTGGTCCAACCAGACACTTCCACTTGCTTTTCAAGGCCCAGCGGGAGTCTTCTGCTCTCAGAAACATCCTCTGGCTTCTTTCTGCTAATCATCCTACCCACATGATTCCAGGCATCACACGTCTTCCTCTCCCCACCCCCCAAGTGCCCCTGGGTCACTGAATGCAGAGACTATGCCTTATACATCTTGAAATTTTAGGGCCAAGCCTAAAGTTCCTGGCCTTTCGTGGGTGCTCAGTGCTGAATAAGTATGAGTAATGAACAAAGGCACACCTGAAGAGCTAATGTGTAGAAAAGTTTTCTTCTGGTTCGTATCCTAGCTAAGATGTGTTGTAGTGACCATTTCTTTTACAGTGGTTGGCAGTGAGTTTAGATACTAAGAAGTGACCCTAATGATCACTGCGAATTTGTATTTCCCACTCCACTGGCCTTGGCAGCCCACACAGTACTTTGTTATTTTCATTATGTTGTCTTCTCACTCTTACTTGTGAACGAAGGAGAACATAGCAGCGTCAGAGTCACATTCTGGCAGAGAGATGGGAAGGGCATCCTAGGTAATGACCACAAAGAGTAAAGATCCGTGGGGACTGTACCGGGAAGCTAGACGGTCTGGGCGTGATGTGCTTTCTCCCATGAGTCTCGGCCTGATGTGCTGACCGGGCCGCTTTCTCCTCCTGGTCCCGGCCTCAGCCACAAGCCTTGGGGACACAGCCTGCCTGCCTTCTTTATTTTTTTATTTTATTTTATTTTATTTTTGGCCGTTCCAGGTGGCTTGCGGGATCTTAGTTCCCCAACCAGGGATCGAACCCGGGGTCCCAGCAGTGAGAGCGCCGAGTCCTAACCACTGGACCGCCGGGGAATTCCCATGCCTGCCTTCTTTATGAGTGAACATTTTTCCCTGCAGTCCACTTGGGTTCCTTTTGATCCTTCTCACAGCTCTTGAGGGCTCTCCAAGGAACTACCAGGGCTTATGAAAAAGACATTGGAAAATCAATCTTGGGCACGTTTGCAAAGTAACGTGCCTGTCAGCAGGCTGTGTCTGTGTGTCTGCGGTGGGCCCCCTCACCCTGGGACCTCTTCCCAGTGGTTGGAAAACACCTCCTCAGACTGTGGAACTCGTTGGCACTGGGACTAGCCTGGGTGCCCGTCAGCCTCTCCAGCGCCATAATCTATTTAATAATACTAACCGGGTGAGGGCCGGCTTTCACCAAGAGTTCAACATCTCTACTCAGGACAATGCCTGGAAACTCTGCAGCCAGGCTGCCGGGCCCATATGCCACCTGGAGCTCTGGCTTTGGTCTCCACACGGACTCCTGGCCAGTTTCTTCATCTGTAAAATGGGCAACTTTACATGATTACTGAGGTTCCATTGAGATTGGCAGGAGGGATCTCCCCTTTACTCTTCCCGCACTAATATTCCTTAGTTTAGATCTCTGTATATGAATCTGGAATTCCTGGTCTAGAGGACAGCATATTGAATCAGAAGATGGTTCTCTGCCCCGTCCTACAGTGAATGAGATAAACGCTGTACAAAAGCACACGATGTCTTTGAGCTTCAATTTCTAAACCTACAGATGAAGGAAATTAGAACTAGATGATCTCTAAATTAGATGATCTCTAATGAGAACTAGATGATTTCAGCTCTAAAATTCTGAACAGACCAATTAAAGAAACCCTCGGGCCTCAGTGAAGTCACAGAGCCTGGACTCTGAGAGACCATAATATGGAAATGTGTCCCTTGATCAAAGCAGAAGGTAAACACGCAGCATCCCTAGCACAGAGTTACCTTTTCCAATTTGTTAATGCTTACCTAAGTCTGCACTGCATTAGAAATTCAGGAGCTGTGTAATCCTCTAGAATTTATCTTCACCTTTGTAAATAAAACTGTACAGTTGAACTTCATCTTATTGTTTCAGGATCACCAAGGACCGACTCTAATGGCCCTAAGTGGTTCTGTGTGCAGAGAATAATGGTTAATCTAGTTCCCACTGGCTCTTCTTTCTCTATTGCTTATCATTGTTGTTATCTTATGGAATTTAACATGAAAAAATAGCTTAAAGTAACTAGTTGCTTTTCAAAAGTGAAAGAAGAGTTTGAGGCATCTGTCTTACGTAGCTGTGCAAAAGTGAAATAGAAATAGTATTCATTTCTGATGGACTTTCACGAGGTTCTTGAAATAGCAAATCATAATCAGGACGACTTGTCACTTCTTCAGAAGTTTTATGTAGGCTATCATTTGGTTTCAAAATCTACGATGCCCTTTTGCCCGTGGCTTCTGATTTTCATAATCTACCACGATTTAGCAAAAGCGGTGATTTATGAAGAAACTTGGCTTTGAGGAGCTTATTTTCAAGAAGATAAAAAGGAAAAGGGAGAATGTTAACCCTTTGAATCCTGTTGACTCTTTTAGAATAGGGGCATTCTTTTGGAATTATAGTTATGTTAAATAAAGCAAAGAAATAGAGGCATGTGCAGACAAGTATGGAAGAACCAGAGATTGTTTCTAGAACTGTAAAATAATTTAAAAGTAATCGTAAATGTTTAGAGAGAAAATCTACAGAAAGATATAGGAAAAATATATTTATAGAGAGCCTTATATGCTATATATATATGTGTGTGTATAAATAAATAAAAGGTTATATTTAAATTTGCTAATATTTTGCTAGGATTTTTGAAATTCTCACCCTGAGCAAGTAATTTGTTACGTCTTTTAATCCTCGTGGGATTTAGGGAACCTGTAGTATCAATATACCTGAGTTAGTTTTCCTGCAGGTTAATTACCAACAAATGCGGCAGCTTTAAGACAGAGCAAAATTATAGTTTAAAATTCAAACTCAATAATACATTTCAAATGATTATAGAGCAGTTAATTAGTCTAAAGTAGACATTTTTAGGTCTTATCAATGAAAGTATTCAAGTCCTTAGATTATAACTTCCTTCTTTTTTTTCTTTTTATTTATTTATATATTTATGTTTTTATTTATTTATGTATTTATTTTTGGCTGCGTTGGGTCCTCGCTGCTGCGCTCGGGCCCTCTCCAGTTGAGGCGAGCGGGGGCCACTCCTCGCTGCAGTGCATGGCTTTCTCGCTGTGGCGGCCTCTGTCGTTGCGGAGCACGGGCTCCAGGCGCGTGGGCTTCAGCAGTTGTGGCGCACAGGCTTCAGCGGTTGTGGCTCGCGGGCTCTAGAGCGCAGGCTCAGTAGCTGTGGCGCCTGGGCTTAGTTGCTCCGCGGCATGTGGGATCCTCCTGGATCAGGGATCGAAGCCGTGTTCCCTGTATCGGCAGGCGGACCCTTAGCCACTGCGCCACCAGGGAAGTCCCTGTAACTTTTTTAGTAGCTTTTTTTTCCTCTTTGCTTTTACTTTAAAATATTTTTAATCAAAATAATACATGTATAGGTATCTAAAGTAGTAAATTCATTGAAACAGAAAGTAGAATGATGATTACTGGGGCTAGAGGTGGGGAAGGGGTACGGGGAATTGTTTGACAGGTATGGTTTCAGATTTGCAAGATGAAGAAGTTCTAGAGGTCTGTTTCACAACAAGGTGCATATACTTAACACTACTGAACTGTACACTTAAAATGGTTAAATTGATAAATTTTAGGTTATATGTGTTTTACCACAATAGAAAATACATGTGCATTTATAAAGATCAAGTAGAATTAATAGAAAAAAAATATTAGCAGTTCCTTTTTTTTTTTTTTCATCCTCTCACCTGCTACCTAGAGGCAGCCAAGTTTTTTCTTTCATTTTTTTAAAGTGTAATTCAGTGAAGTTTCTCTGTTCAGTATACAGTTCTTCAGGTTTTGACAAATAAACAGTGGTTGTACCACCACCACAATCAAGAAATGACACAGTTCCATCGCCTACGAAAACCTCCCCTCCCTTACCCCAAGGCTCTGGCAACTTCTGACCTGTTTTTTGTGCCTATAGATTTGCCTTTTCTAGAATGTCACTGTAAATGGAATCATCGTTTGCAGCCTGAGTCTGGCTTCTTTCATTTAACCATAATATATCTGAGATTCATTCATGTTCTTAGGTGTATCAGTAGTTCATTTCTTTTTATAGCTGAGTAGTATTCCGTGGTATAGGTGGTGTACCACGGTTTGTTAATCCATTCTCCAGTTGAAGGACATTTGGGTTGTTTCCAGTTTTGAGTGATTATGATAAAGCCACAAACATTTATGTACATATGTCTGTGAGAACATAAATTTCATTTCACTTAGGTTACTGACTTAGACTGGGGTTATTGGGTTTTACGGAGAGTCAGTCAAACTTTATAAGCAACTGCTAAACTGTTGTGCAGAGTGGTTGTACCATTTTGCATTCCCACCATCAGTATATGAGCATTCCAGCTGTTCTGCGATCTTGTCAACAGTTGATATTTTTAGGTTTAATCTTTAAAAGATTTTAGCCCCTCTAGTAGATGTGTTGCTGTATCTCATTATGGTTTTAGTTTGCACTTTTGAAATGATTAATGATGTTTACCATTTTTCCATGTGCTATTTACCAAGCATGTATCTTCTTTGATAAAGTGTCTGTTGCCCATTTTTTTAAAAATTGGGTTGTTTGTTTTCTTGCTATTGAGTTTTAAGAGTTCTTTATATATTCTAGATATAGGTCCTTTATCAGATGTGTGACTTGCAATATTTAATTACAGTCTATAGTTTGTGTTTTCATTCTTGTAACAATGTCTTTCAAACAACAGAAATTCTTCGTTTTGATAAAGTCCAGTTTATTGATTTTTTTTTTTCTCTTTTATGGATGGTGCTTTTCATGTCACATTCAAGAAGTCTTTGCCTAACCCAAGGTCTGAAGGAATTACGGTTTTGGATTTTGCATATAAGTCTGTGATCCATTTTAAGTCAATATTTCATATGGTGGGAGGAATGGATCAAATTGGGTTTTGTTTTCTATATTCTATCTAGCTGTTTCAAGACTATTTGTTGAAAAGATTATCTTTCTGCACTGAATCACTTTTACATCTTTGTTAAATCAATTTGCCATATATGCGTGGGACTGTTTCTTACCTCTCTGTTCTGTTCCACTGCTCTACACATCTGTCCCTTTACCAATACCACACTATCTTGATGAGAGTAACTTTACAGAAAGTCTTGAGTTTCTGCTCTATTCTTCTAAAATTGTTTTGCTTATTCCAGTTCTTTTACTTTTACGTATAAATTTTAGAATCACTTTGTCATTTTTTAATAAGAAGTCTTGCTGGAATTTTGATTGGGATTACGTTGAATCTTTACGTTAGTTGGGGGAGGGGGAATTGACATATTAACAATATTGAGTCTTTCAATTGAACACAGTGTATCTCACCATTTATTTGGTTCTCTTGGATTTCTTTCATCAGTGTTTTATAGTTTTTAGCATACAGATTTTATACATATTTTGTTAAATTTATATCTATTTCATGTATTTTTATGAGATAAATGGAACTTTAAAAAAATGTCAGCTTTTGGACTTCCCTGGTGGCGCAGTGGTTAAGAATCCACCTGCCAATGCAGGGGACGCGGGTTCTATCCCTGGTCTGGGAAGATCCCACATGCCACGGAGCAGCTAAGCCTGTGCGCCACAACTACTGAGCTTGCGCTCTAGAGCCTGTGAGCCACAACTACTGAGCCAGCATGACACAACTACTGAAGCCAGTGCACCTAGAGCCTGTGCTCCACAACAAGAGAAGCCACCGCAATGAGAAGCCCACTCACCTCAACGAAGAGTAACTCCCACTCGCCGCAACTAGAGAAAGACCGCACGCAGCAATGAAGACCCAATGCAGCCAAAAATAAATAAATAAATAAATAAAATTTTATGATGTCAGCTTTTAATTGTTCATGCCAATACGTAGGAATATAATTGATTTTTCTGATTGAACTTATATCCTGTGACCTTGATAAACATTCTTATTGTTAGTTCCTGTAGTTTTTTTTGTACATTCTTTGGGATTTTCTGTGTAGGCAATCATATTATCTGTTAATAGGATAGTTTTATTTTTTTCTTTCTACTCTGGATGCCCTTTCTTTTGTCCCTTCCTTCCTTCCTTCCTTTCTTTTTTTTTTTTTTTTTTTTTTTTGCCTTATTGCCTGCCTATTACTATTACCTCCAGTATATCGAACAGTATTGCTAAGAGTGGACATTCTTGCCTTTTTTCCAATCTTAGGGGGAAAGCATTCATTCTTTTACCATTAAGTGTGATGTCAGCTGAATTGTTTTTGTATATGCCCTTTATCAGGTTGAAGAACTTCGATTCCTGTTTTGCTGAGGGTTTTTATCATGAATGGACGTTGAATTTTGTCAGATTGCTTTTTCTGCATCTATTGAGATGACCCTGTACTTTTTCTTCTTTAGTCTGTTGATATAGTGAATCACATTGATTTTGGAATGTTTACCTTGCATTCTCAGGATAAATGCCATTTGGTCCTGAGGTATTTATTACTCTTATTATATATAGTTGGATTCAAGTCGCCAAAAATTTTTAAAGAACTTTTGCGTCTCTGTTCATTAGGGCTATCGGTCTGTAATTTTCTCTTTCCCTTTTTTTTTTTTTTTTTTTAAATAATGTCTGCCTGATTTTAGTATTAGGGTCATGCTGGCCTTGTAGAATGAGTTGGGAAGTGTTTTCTCTTCAGTTTTCTCAAAGAGAGTTTGTGTAGAATCGGAATAGTTTCTTCCTTAAATATTTAGTAGGATTCACCATTGAAACCATCTGGGCCTGAGATTTTTGGGGTAAGAAGATTTTAAATTACAAATTAATTTTAAAAATGGACTATTTTAGTTACCTATTTCTCCTTGAGTGAGTTTTGGTAGTTTGTGTTTTTTTAGGAATTTGTCCATTACATCTAAGTTGTTATATGTACTGAAATAAATTTGATATGCCATGTTTTCTTTTTACTCAGTTCAAAATACTTCCCAATTTCCCTTTTATTTGACCCCCATGGGTTATTTAGGTATGTGTTATTTCTGAATATTTGGAGATTTTCCAGATAATTTTCTGTAATTGACTTCTAATTTAATTCCATTGTGCTTATAGAACATGCTTTGTATGATTTGAACCCTTTTAAATTTATTGAGACTTGTTATGTGGCTCAGGATACGGCCTATCATGGTAAGAATGCCATGTGTGCTTGAAATGAATGTGTATTCTGCTGTTATTGGATGGAATGTTCTACAAAAACCAGTTAGGTCAAGTGGTTGACAGAGTTATTCCAGTATTCAGTACCCGTGCTTATTTTCTGCTTACTGTCTTTCAATTACTGAGAGAGGATCGTTGAAAACTCTAACTTTAATTGTGGATTTTTCTATTTCTCCTTACAATTCTATCGGTTTGTTGCTTCATATAATTTGAAGCTCTGTTATCAGGGTATAAACATTTAGGATTTTTATGACCTCATGGTGAATTGACCCTTTTATTCATTATGAAGTGATTTTAGCTCTGCAGTCCACTTTCTCTGAATCATATAGTCCCTTCAGTGTTCTTTTGATTATTTTAACATAGAGGATCTTCTTCCATCCTCTTATTTTACCTAATTATGCCTTTATATTTCTTTTTTTAAATAAATTTATTTATTTGTTTGTTTGTTTATTTTTAGCTCTGTTGGGTCTTCGTTGCTGCACCCAGGCTTTCGCTAGTTGTGAAGAGCAGGGGCTACTCTTTGTTGCGGTGCACAGGCTTCTCATTGCGGTGGCTTCTCTTGTTGCGGAGCACGGGCTCTAGGTGCGCGGGCTTCAGTAGTTGTGGCTCGTGGGCTCTAGAGCGCAGGCTCAGTAGTTGTGGTGCACGGGCTTAGTTGCTCCACGGCGTGTGGGATCTTCCCAGACCAGGGCTGGAACCCGTGTCCCCCTGCATTGGCAGGCGGATTCTTAACCACTGCACCACCAGGGAAGTCCTAAAGTATTATTTCTTAAAGGCAGCAGTGGTTGTGTCTTGGGTTTTTTTTTAAATCTGATCTGACAATCTGTACCTTTTAATTAAGGTGCTTAATTGAGAACATTTACATTTAATGTGATTATTGCTATAGTTGGTTTGAATGACTGTCTTACTATTCACTTTTTATTTTGTTCTTTATTCCTCTTTTCTTCCGTTCTACTTCTTTTAGATTGTATTTTTTCTAAGGATTCCATGATATCTTCTTTATTGGCTTATTAGCTGTAACTCTTTGTATTGTTATTTCAGTTATTACTTTAGAGTCTGTAGCATATATTTTTAACTTACCGCATCTACTTGCAAGTAATGTAAGAACCTACAGCACTATCCTTACCTTCTTCCCTCCTGGCCTGTGTTGTTTTTTGTCATACATTTTACTTCTACATATGATATATCCCCTCTTCACTCATATATTGTTATTATTTTTGCTTTAAATAGTCATTTATCTTTTAAAAGAGATTTAAATAGTTAAGGGAAATGTCTTTTGTATTTAACTACATAGTTACCATTTCTGATGCTCTTCATTCTTTTGTGTACATCTCAACTTCCATCTGGTATCATTTTCCTTCTGCCTGAAAGACTGACTTCACAATTTCTTATAGTGCAGGTCTGCCAGTGATTGAATCCTTCTAGCTTTCGTGCGTCTGAAAAAGAATTTCATCTTCATTTTTGACAGATATTTTCAGTGGGCATAGACTTATAGGTTGACAGGCTTTTCAGAATTTCCTTTCAGCACTTGAAAGATGTTGCTGCACCGTCTTCTGTCGACCAGAAGTCTGCTCCCAATCTTATCTTTGTTTCTCTGTGTATGATCTAGTTCTTTTTTCTGGGCTGCTTTTAAGATGATCTCTTTATCACTGTTCTTAAGCCATTTGATTATGATACACCTTGCTGCAATTTTCTTCACAGTTCTCTTGCTTGAAGTTTGTTTAGCTTCTTGGATCTGTGAATTTATTTTTTTAAAATAAAATTTGGAGAAAATTGCCATTATCACTTCAAATATATTTTCCCCTCTCTTTCCCTCTTCCCTTCTTCAGGGACTTCACTAAAGATTTACTTGGTTGTTTGAAATTGCTTCAGAGTTTAATGATACTTTCTTCTTTTTTTGTTTTGTTCTTTTTTTCAGCTTTTTTTCCTCTCTGTTTTGTTTTGGGTAGTTTCTATTGCTGATATATCACTAATATTTCTTCTGCCCTGTCTAATCTGCTGTTAATCGCCTGCAGTATATCTTTCTTCTCAAATTGTATTTTTCATCCTCATAAATCTAATTTGGGTTTTCTCTATACCTTTCATACCTCTATTTAATATGCTGCTGTTTACCTCTACTTTCTTGAACATATAAAATATGGTTATAATAATTATTTGAGTGTCCTTATCTACAAATTATATCGTCTTTGTCATATCTGGGTCATTTTGATTGATTGATTTTCCTCCTCATTATGAGTCATGTTTCCCTGTTTATTTGTATGCCTGGTACTTTTCATTGGATGCCAGACATTGTGAATTATTGGTTGCTAGCTGCATTTTATTTAATATCCTCGAGGCTTGTTTTGGGAAAAAAATAAGTTACTTGGAAACAGTTTGATCTTTTCAAGGCTTCCTTTTAAACTGCTTTACACAAGACCAAAACACCATTCAGTCTAGAACGAACTTTTCCTCATGACTTTCCTCCTTGAATATCTGGTGCCCTGCGTTTACAAGGTTTGTGTTTTTTTTTTAACCCAGGCTGGTGGTAAGACCAACTATTCCCAGCCCTGTGTGATTTCCAAAAATTGTTCTTCCTGCTTCTTTCGGGTGGCTCTTTCCCCAGCCTTGGGTAGTCTCCTCACGTGTGGTGCTAAGTACTCCACGGAAGCCTGGGAGCAGAGGAGCACGGTCCCTGCAGGTCCCATCCTCTGTCTTTTTTTTTTCTTTTTTCAAACAGAAAGTCACAAAAATTATAATCATCCTCATCAGTTCACTCAGTCCCATGTAATTAATTTTTTTTCATCTTGATCTTTTGTTAGCACTTTTATGAATTCATCAGTTTTCCATTAGAGTTCTGAAAATGCTTATTCATTCAGTTCAGCAGTATAGTCAGTTACCAGAAACCTGTACTTGTCAGAGTCTTTTCCATGAATTCCTTGAAGATGAAACCCTTTTATAGGAACATTTTTGCAAAAGCATCAGAGTACACCCAGAACTGCCTGTAAATGACGAAAGACTTAAAAATGACCACGGTTAAAGATTGATGAAAGTTCATAATAATGCAATTGACAAGGAAATTTAGTTATTTCTGAGGTATACATTTTAAAATAATAACTAGAATTATGACTTATAACATTATACCAGGACATATAAGATTTTTAGGAATTTCATGTAATGTCTGAAACATTTATATTAACATATTTCCATACAAATAACCCAAAGAAAGTTTAGTATTGTTTATTTTTTAATTTTTGAATTTATTTATTTTTTTATACAGCAGGTTCTTATTAGTCATCCATTTTATGCACATCAGTGTATACATGTCAATCCCAATCGCCCAGTTCATCACACCACCATCCCCACACCCCCGCGGCTTTCCCCCCCTTGGTGTCCATACATTTGTTCTCTACATCTGTGTCTGAACTTCTGCCCTGCAAACCGGTTCATCTGTACGATTTTTCTGGGTTCCACATGCATGCGTTAATATATATTTGTTTTTCGCTTTCTGACTTACTTCACTCTGTATGACAGTCTCTAGATCCATCCACATCTCAACAAATGACCCAATTTCGTTCCTTTTTATAGCTGAGTAATATTCCATTGTATATATGTACCACAACTTCTTTATCCATTCGTCTGTCGATGGGCATTTAGGTTGCTTCCATGACCTGGCTATTGTAAATAGTGCTGCAGTGAACATTGCGGTGCATGTGTCTTTTTGAATTATGGTTTTCTCTGGGTATATGCCAGTAGTGGGATTGCTGGATCATATGGTAATTCTATTTTTAGTTTTCTAAGGAACCTCCATACTGTTCTCCATAGTGGCTGCATCAATTTACATTCCCACCAACAGTGCAAGAGGGTTCCCTTTTCTCCACACCCTCTCCAGCATTTGTTGTTTGTAGATTTTCTGATGATGCCCATTCTAACTGGTGTGAGGTGATACCTCATTGTAGTTTTGATTTGCATTTCTCTAATAATTAGTGATGTTGCACAGCTTTTCATGTGCTTCTTGGCCATCTGTATGTCTTCTTTGGAGAAATGTCTATTTAGGTCTTCTGCCCATTTTTGGATTGGGTTGTTTGTTTCTTTAATATTGAGCTGCATGAGCTGTTTATATATTTTGGAGATTAATCCTTTGTGTGTTGATTCATTTGCAAATATTTTCTCCCATTCTGAGGGTTGTCTTTTTGTCTTGTTTATGGTTTCTTTTGCTGTGCAAAAGCTTTTAAGTTTCATTAGGTCCCATTTGTTTATTTTTGTTTTCATTTCCGTTACTCTAGGAGGTGGGTCAAAAAAGATCTTGCTGTGATTTATGTCAAAGAGTGTTCTTCCTGTGTTTTTCTCTAAGAGTTTTATAGTGTCCAGTCTTACATTTAGGTCTCTAATCCATTTTGGGTTTATTTTTGTGTATGGTGTTAGGGAGTGTTCTAATTTCATTCTTTTACATGTAGCTGTCCAGTTTTCCCAGCACCATTTATTGAAGAGACTGTCTTTTCTCCATTGTATATGCTTGCCTCCTTTGTCATAGGTTAGTTGACCATATGTGTGTGGGTTTATCTCTGGGCTTTCTATCTTGTTCCATTGATCTATGTTTCTGTTTTTGTGCCAGTACCATATTATCTTGATTACTGTAGCTTTGTATAATAGTCTGAAGTCAGGGAGTCTAATTCCTCCAGCTCCATTTTTTCCCCTCAAGACTGCTTTGGCTATTCAGGGTCTTCTGTGTCTCCATACAGATTTTAAGATTTTTTTGTTCTAGTTCTGTAAAAAATGCCAATGGTAATTTGATAGGGATTGCACTGAATCTGTAGATTGCTTTGGGTAATATAGTCATTTTCACAATGTTGATTCTTCCAATCCAAGAACATGGTATATCTCTCCATCTGTTGGTATCATCTTTAATTTCTTTCATCAGTGTCTTATAGTTTTCTGCATACAGGTCTTTTGTCTCCTTAGGTAGGTTTATTCCTAGGTATTTTATTCTTTTCGTTGCAGTGGTAAATGGGAGTGTTTCCTTAATTTCTCTTTCAAATTTTTCATCATTAGTGTATAGGAATGCAAGATATTTCTGTGCATTAATTTTGTATTCTGAAACTTTACCAAATTCATTGATTAGATCTAGTAGTTTTCTGGTGGCATTTTTAGGATTCTCTATGTATAGTATCATGTCATCTGCAAACAGTGACACCTTTACTTCTTCTTTTCCAATTTGTATTCCTTTTATTTCTTTTTCTTCTCTGATTGCTGTGGCTAGGACTTCCAAAACTATGTTGAATAATAATGGTGAGAGTGGACATCCTTGTCTTGTTCCTGATCTTAGAGTAAGTGCTTTCAGTTTTTCACCATTGAGAATGATGTTTGCTGTGGGTTTGTTGTATGTGGCCTTTATTATGTTGAGGTAGGTTCCCTCTATGCCCACTTTCTGGAGAGTTTTTATCATAAATGGGTGTTGAATTTTGTCAGAAGCTTTTTCTGAATCTACTGAGATGATCATATGGTTTTTATTCATCAATTTGTTAATATGGTGTATCACATTGATTGATTTGCGTGTATTGAAGAATCCTTGCATCCCTGGGATAAATCCCACTTGATCATGGTGTATGATCCTTTTAATGTGTTGTTGGATTCTGTTTGCTAGTATTTTGTTGAGGATTTTTGCATCTATATTCATCAGTGATATTGGTTTGTAATTTTCTTTTTTTGTTGTATCTTTGTCTGGTTTTGGTATCAGGGTGATGGTGGCCTCATAGAATGAGTTTGGGAGTGCTCCTTCCTCTGCAATTTTTTGGAAGAGTTTGAGAAGGATGGGTGTTAGCTCTTCTCTAAATGTTTGAATTCACCTGTGAAGCCATCTGGTCCTGGACTTTTGTTTGTTGGAAGATTTTTTATCACAGTTTCAATTTCATTACTTGTGATTGGTGTGTTCATATTTTCTATTTCTTCCTGGTTCAGTCTTGGAAGGTTATACCTTTCTAAGAATTTGTCCATTTCTTCCAGGTTGTCCATTTTATCGGCATAGAGTTGCTTGTAGTAGTCTCTTAGGATGCTTTGTATTTCTGCGGTGTCTGTTGTAACTTCTCCTTTTTCATTTCTAATTTTATTGATTTGAGTCCTCTCCCTCTTTTTCTTGATGAGTCTGGCTAATGGTTTATCAATTTTGTTTATCTTCTCAAAGAACCAGCTTTTAGTTTTATTGATCTTTGCTATTGTTTTCTTTGTTTCTATTTCATTTATTTCTGCTCTGATCTTTATGATTTCTTCCCTTCTGCTAACTTTGGGTTTTGTTTGTTCTTCTTTCTCTAGTTCCTTTAGGTGTAAGGTTAGATTGTTTATTTGAGATTTTTCTCGTTTCTTGAGGTAGGCTTGTATAACTATAAACTTCCTTCTTAGAACTGCTTTTGCTGCATCCCATAGGTTTTGGATCATTGTGTTTTCATTGTCATTTGTCTCTAGGTATTTTTTGATTTCCTCTTTGATTTCTTCAGTGATCTCTTTGTTATTTAGTAATGTATTGTTTAGCCTCCATGTGTTTGTGTTTTTTTACGTTTTTTTCCCTGTAATTCATTTCTAATCTCATAGCGTTGTGGTCAGAAAAGATGCTTGACATGATTTCAATTTTCTTAAATTTACTGAGGCTTGATTTGTGACCCAAGATGTGATCTATCCTGGAGAATGTTCTGTGCGCACTTGAGAAGAAAGTGTAGTCTGCTGTTTTTGGATGGAATGTCCTATAAATATCAATTAAATCTATCTGGTCTATTGTGTCATTTAAAGCTTCTGTTTCCTTATTTATTTTCATTTTGGATGATCTGTCCATTGGTGTAAGTGAGGTGTTAAAAGTCCCCCACTATTATTGTGTTACTGTCAATTTCCTCTTTTATAGCTGTTAGCAGTTGCCTTATGTATTGAGGTGCTCCTATGTAGGGTGCATATATATTTATAATCGTTATATCTTCTTCTTGGATTGATCCATTGATCATTATGTAGTGTCCTTCCTTGTCTCTTGTAACATTCTTTATTTTAAAGTCTATTTTATCTGATATGAGTATAGCTACTCCAGCTTTCTTTTGATTTCCATTTGCATGGAATATCTTTTTCCATCCCCTCACTTTCAGTCTGAATGTATCCCTAGGTCTGAAGTGGGTCTCTTGTAGACAGCATATATATGGGTCTTGTTTTTGTATCCATTCAGCAAGCTTGTGTCTTTTGGTTGGAGCATTTAATCCATTCACGTTCAAGGTAATTATCGATCTGTATGTTCCTATGACCATTTTCTTAATCGTTTTGGGTTTGTTTTTGCAGGTCCTTTTCTTCTCTTGTGTTTCCCGCTTAGAGAAGTTCCTTTAGCATTTGTTGTAGAGCTGGTTTGGTGGTGCTGAATTCTCTTACCGTTTGCTTGTCTGTAAAGGTTTTGATTTCTGTGTCGAATCTGAATGAGATCATTCCTGGGTAATCTTGGTTGTAGGTTCTTCCCTTTCATCACTTTAAGTATATCATGCCACTCCCTTCTGGCTTGTAGAGTTTCTGCTGAGAAATCAGCTGTTAACTTTATGGGAGTTCCCTTGTATATTATTTGTCATTTTTCCCTTGCTGCTTTCAATAATTTTTCTTTGTCTTTAATTTTTGCCTATTTGATTACTATGTGTCTTGGCGTGTTTCTCCTTGGGTTTATCCTGTATGGGACTCGCTGCGCTTCCTGGACTTGGGTGGCTATTTCCTTTCCCAGGTTAGGGAAGTTTTCGACTCTAATCTCTTCAGATATTTTCTCCTTCTGGGACCCCTATAATGCAAATGTTGTTGCGTTTAATATTGTCCCAGAGGTCTCTTAGGCTGTCTTCATTTCTTTTCATTCTTTTTTCTTTAGTCTGTTCCACAGCAGTGAATTCCACCATTCTGTCTTCCAGGTCACTTATCCATTCTTCTGCCTCAGTTATTCTGCTATTGATTCCTTCTAGTGTAGTTTTCATTTCAGTTATTGTATTGTTAATCTCTGTTTGTTTGTTCTTTAATTCTTCTAGGTCTTTCTTGCATCTTCTCGATCTTTGCCTCCATTCTTTTTCCGAGGTCCTGGATCATCTTCACTATCATTATTCTGAATTCTTTTTCTGGAAGGTTGCCTATCTCCACTTCATTTAGTTGTTTTTCTGGGGTTTTATCTTGTTCCTTTATCTGGTACATAGCCCTCTGCCTTTTCATCTTGTCTATCTTTCTGTGAATGTGGTTTTTGGTCCCCAGGCTGCAGGATTGTAGTTCTTCTTGCTTCTGCTGTCTGCCCTCTCCATGCTCTCTCTTTTACTTTAAAAAATTGTACATACCTAAAGATAGAGTGAATAGAAAAAAATATATTAGCAGTTTCCTTTTTTCCAGTCTCCCAATCTATTCCTGAGGCAGCCACTTTTAATTTTTTTGGTTTCTCATATTTACCCACACATGTCCATGTCATAGTGATATAGTTATTCTTGCTTTTTCAATTGTAGATATTTTATAATCAAGCTGTGGTAGATAAGGATTTAGCACTTTTAAACTATTCTTACCACAGTTTTTTTCTTCCCACCACACATTTCTTCTTCCTACCACCTTCCCAATAAAGTTAATTTAACTTTTAAAAGTTAAATAAGTAAAAAATGTTAAGAACGAATATAGTCATGTAAATTTTATTTATGAGCGTAACTTTTTTTTCTTTCTTTTTTTGTTTTCTGTAAAACTGTCTTTGAACTTATCTAGTTGCTCCATTAGATCTGTCCCATACCTTGCTGTACCACCCCCCGCCCCTGCAAATGCTCAAATGTATTAAATCCTGTCTCTGTTTATTCCCACCAAAGTGCTGCCTCCCAAAGGCTCCCACTTCCCACATGGTTACATACCTGTTGCTGCTAAGGCTTGCTTATTAGCACCTTTCATCCCCAGATTTCCTTCCCCCATCATCCTGCTTTTTTTTTTTTTTGGCTGTGCCTCACAGCATGCGGGATCTTAGTTCCGCAACCAGGGATCAAACCTGTGCCCCGTGCAGTGGAAGCACGGAATCCTAACCACTAGACCACCAGGGAATTCCCCCCATCATCCTGTTAATTCCCTTCCTTCTCTCCTGCATTTGAGTCCCTGGTTCATGTTTCCCTTCTTTTTTTTTTTTTTTTTTTTTCCTTTTGGAATATACAATATTTCTTATATTTTTTAAATTTTATTTTATTGTGGTAAGAAGACTTAACCTGAGACCCACCCTCTAAAAGTTTTATGTGTACCAACACAGTATTGTTGACTTCAGGTTCAAGGTCGTACAGCAGATCTCTAGAACTTATTCATCTTGCTGTAAACCCTTTTCCTTGATTTGCTCCTCCATACTGGTGTCTGAAATGTCTGAAAATGTTCTTATTCTACATTTACACGTAAATGATTTGGCAAAGTGAAAAACCTTTCTCTCTTAGAATTTTATAGACATTTTCTCCATTGTTTCCTGGCAGCCAGCAGATTCTGATACTAGTACCTGTGTTTGTACCTTGTTTTTTTCTGTTTGGACGCTCTTAGGATTTTCTCTGTCCTGAATGATCTTTAGTCTTGTGATGATGTGCTTTGGTGTAGGGCTCTCTTCATTGATTGCGGTAGCCGTCTGGTCATCTGATTTAATCTGGAGACTTGTGCCCTTCCGTTCTGGAAAAATTCTTAAATTATTTCTTTGATAATTTTCTTCCCCCTGTTCTCTATTTTTAGAATTCATTCTATTTTGATGTCGGACCTCCTAGATTGATCCTTTTAAGTCTCTTGTATCTCACAATTCCATCTCTTTTTTGTTCTACTTTTGGGAAGATTTTCTGAACTTTATCTTCCACCTTTTCTATGGAAATCAAGGAAATTTAAAATATGGTTGAATTTTTCCGTTTGGATTTCTTTGGCATTCTTTCTTGTTCCAACAGTGTGTGGGACCCAAACACTAAAACATTATTTGTTGTTTATCTGCAATTCAGCTTTAACTGGGAGTCCTGAAGTTTCATTTGCTAACACTGGTAACCCTAATCCCAGTGCCTAGTAAGAGTAAGCCAGGAAAGGGGGTCCCTAGACAGCAGTGATTTGGTCAGGCTCACAGTGATGTGCTTTAGCCTCTTCCCTGGCAGTCACTTTAGATTTGCAAGGAGTTTGGACAGAGGGAGAAACAGGTTATCCTATTAGAGTGGTGGATCCCCAACTGTACCTATATTGGCCAAGGCAGATCAAGTTTGGAAGAAAAGCAGATGTTACTGAATTAGCATACATGCTACCAATATGCAGAAGTGATTGAATTGGAGTCCAGGTAAAAAGGTTCTTAGGCAAAACAGAACAGAATAGAACAACAAAATCAACCTCAGAGAACCACCCCGATCTCAAGTGTCCAGGCTTTTTCCTGTATTCCAGATTCCCCAGCAGAGTGAGACCTCCTGATCTCTGCCCAGTGCCTGAAGGTGACTAGTATCATCCATGCCTTTAGGGGTCTCTCCCAGAGGCATGGGAGTATTTATCCTGTCCTATCAGCTGGTCTTGGTTAAGCTCGGGTCACTAGACTCACAGATGTTCTGTTTTACAAATGCAAGAAACTTTTGTAATGGCTAGAAAGTAATTTTAGCCATTTGGGCCTCAGACGTTTCTGACCCATGGGTTTTCCTCTATAGAGATTAACTCCAATTTCTTTACCTTCTTTTTGAACTTATGTCTTTTCAGTTTTCACATAAAAATCCATCTTAAAGGAATCTAGCCCATTTATGTGAAAAATAGGAAAAGAAATAGATTTCTAATCATATTTTTGCTTGTATATCTTTTAGCCCAGCAAATTCTCCAGAAATAGATTACAAACGTTCAAGGATATATGTACAAGGATGTTCCCTGCAAGTGTATCTAAAATAGCAAAGTATTGATGATGACCATAACGTCCTGCTGTAGAGATATTGGGTAAACAGAGTGTGGTTCAGATATTGGCTTCTATAGCTTAATACTTGGATGATCAGTTGGAATGAATGAAATAAAAACATAACCAACTTGTATCTTTGTTTTCAAGAATCTGGAGCACAGGAAAAGGCCTGGACATTTGAGATTGGGGTGGTTCTTTGCTATTGATTTTATTTTTCTATTCTGTTCTGTTTTGCCTAAGAGCCTTTTTACCTGGATTCCAGTTCAATCACTTCTGCATATTGGTAGCACATATGCTAATTCAGCAACATGTACTTTTCTTCCAATAAATAAAATCCAGTTAATTTAGTAATCTTCTTAAACTTCAGTGGGAATTTAAAATTCATTTCTTTATATGACCTTAGAGTTTTGTTTTTTTAAGCTCTTAATTGCAGCTTAAGCGATGCTTTAATTTTTCCTGTGCAGTTGGCATTCCGTTTAAATATATAAATGACTTAATCACATAGATAGTTTTAGTGATAACTGTAACTTTCAAAATATAGAAACTACCATGTAGTAAGTAATAATTGTGCCTAGCATTCATAGACATGGAGACCACGTGTCTGCTTCCCAAATTATGATTTTTGAGGTTCCACTTACTCTGTTTCCTTTTACTAAAAATGGGTGCCTTTCCAAAATTTGTATCATGAGATAATATATATTTAATTTTTGTAAATTATAAATATGCCAACACGTATTTGAATATCACTTGTTATTCAAAAGCATAGCCTTAAAATTTAGAGAACAATATGAACCTTACAGTAAAAAAAGGATGATACTGACTTGGTTTTTTTAACCCAAAAGAGAATTGCCCTTTCATCAGCTACCACATTCACCAGATTTGGTTCCTAACGACTTCAGACAATTTCTAAAACCAAATGCACTCTGCCAACATTGGGTCACCTTCAAAGAATGTCTAAGAGGCTCCATTGGCAACTAAAATTTCCTAAATTAAAGGATGCTGCTTGAGGGAGAATGCTTCTTTGAGAGAAAAGACTCCGTGTGTGTGTGTTTGTATGTGTGTGTAAATCGAATATGTACTTATACATGTTCTATGGTTAGATTTTATGTTGGAATTATTTGTGATGATACAACTTGTTTATGGATTAGTCTTTAGTATTTGTAGTTTTTTTGTTTTCTGTTTTTATAGGATTATACCATTAGAGGGCAGTATTGTAGAGGTTTAAATGTACCTTCTTAAATGTATTGAATTGCAAACTGTTTATAACCTGTAATAAGTGAACTTAAGACCTTAGACTTATAGTATATTAAACTGCAACCTCAATTGATAACATCCTTGCAAATATTTTAAATTAATAGAAGAAATTATGTAACGGGTTAAGCTATTTTACACCCAGATCTCTTAATTTTAGTTTAGAGAAGGGAATTATTTGGTCAGTGTGGCCATCAGGGTGACATATATACCTACAGTATTTCAGTTCCTCTGATGGAAGAAGGCTCAAAGGATTGAGTCTTATAGGAATTGCACTTAACATCCAAAAACTTGCCTTACGGACTTAGTGAAAATATATCCATGTGGGTAGGATTCAACCTGTGGATTGATTTTTTTTTTTTTTTTTCCCCTAGCTATAAATGGAAGAAGGAGGTGCAATTTTAAGTTTTATGGCTCTAGGGACATTTTGAGATCTACCTGATTACATCTGGTGGTTTCCTTTTGGCCTCAATTTGTATATGCCTAGCAAAGAATATGTACTGTTTTTTGTTTCTACACGTAATTGATAAATTCATGGAAAGGTAGAGTCTCTCAAAAAGGAAATGTGATTTTTTTCCCTCTAAAATTCACTGGCTAAGAAAAAAAAAAGTATTATTACAGTATGGTGTTATCCTTATAAATAAAATTGCCTGTAAAATCCTCCAGTTACTGCTGCTTGTAAGAACGAGATAATTGAAATCGAGACACTCGGGCTCCTGCAAGTCTTTAGTGGTGGGACTGGGCATGCCCAGTAGCTCAGACGGGTCTGGTTGCAAATAAGCAGCTTTCGCGTTCGGCAGCCACGGGGACAGGCAGCTCCAGAGACTGGGTCTGGCTCCCTTAAACGTAAGCACGTGCGGGTTCCCAATCGTATTTTTCGGAGCCCCTCGGCGTTTTCTGCCGGAGCACTGCTCCATCTTTCCTTGATCACGGAGGCTTTGGCGGCCTGCACCCCAGCCCCTTAGACTGCGGCCTGGGCCAGCCCACCCGAGGAGCGGATCGCCGGGCTGGGGGCGGGGTGGGGGTGGGGAGGAAGGCGGGGAAGCTAGGAGGAGGGCGGGGAAGGGAGAAGGGGGCGGTTCCAGCGGCGTGCTGGCCAATCGGCGCGGCCCTTCCCTGCATATATTTTGCACGGAGACTGGGAGTCCTAGTCTAGAGCCTGGTGGAGCCCGGCTGCCGACGTGGGAACCTTCTCCGCACGGTAGTGGGATCTACATCTTCCCGGAATCGCCAAGCCCCAGAAGCCGGGTTTCTTTCAATTAGGGCTGCTGTTTTCTATTTCTCCCTGAGCTACATAAAGCCAGAAGATTTTTATCTAGCTCAAACAAGGCTGCTAGTCTTCCTTCTTTTTTTTTTTTTTTTTTTTTTTTCTGCGAGGGTGTTTTTGGCTGCAATTGCATGAAATCCCAATGGTGTAGACCAGTGGCGATGGATCTAGGAGTTTACCAACTGAGACATTTTTCAATTTCTTTCTTGTCGTCCTTGCTCGGGACTGAAAACGCCTCTGTGAGACTTGACAATAGGTAAATGTCGGCCGGGATAGTTTTTAAAAATTTACTCGTGAGATACTTGTAATAATGCAGGTGAAAGATAGCCTGGCGAATTCCTTTGTCCATTGCTGAGAGGCTACGGTGACATGGATGTTGCTTTTTGAAATGTTCAGAATAGCCTTCTTTTTGCAGGTCTGGCCAGAGAACAGGCTTTTACCACATTATGTAATTTAGCCTTTGTGGCTGACTAAAATTGGGAAATGTCTGGATATTCATTAGTAAAAGAGTGGCTGGTGTGTTCTGGAGGGTGATATATTACATAGCATTAAAGAATATTGAAAAAATGATGCTAGTAACATCACGGAATTGGGAAATCCTTTTTGTCTTGGATGTTTAAGATAGATTCCATTTATCGATTTTTTTTTTCCTTTTCAGCTCTTCTGGTGCAAGTGTGGTAGCTATTGACAACAAAATCGAGCAAGCTATGGTATGTACTGATTAAAAATCGTTTGTACTAAATGTGGGCACAGTACAAAAAGCGAGGTGTCTTGGGATGGAACAAGCGCATCCATAGTTAAACTGATGATTGCTCTCCATACATTTAGAAATGCCGGCACTGTCTCCATTCTGCTAGCATGAAGCCACATACCACAGCTGCTAAGGAGAGAGAAAGGGGCCCTGAGGGTATTCGATGTTCTTTCCAGGACCGATTTCCCACAGCCGTCGGGATTTTGGCGGAGGTTCCCCTTTTTGCTGGGGAATTGCTAGGAAAGCGCTGGCCCGGCGTGTCCTTAGGTCGTGGGTTCATCTCTAGTGATGTGGCTTTACTAGGAATCCTAAGGTTTACCGGGGAGCCGGGAGGGGGGAGGGCCACAGAAGTGGGGATCTCCGGAAGGGGCCTCCTACACCGGGCCCAAACGGATCCCCAGTGATGGAGGCTACTGCACAATGAAAAAGAACCGGAGAAAAGTTTCGCCTTCTCAGCCTGCGCCTGGTTTTCTCCTATTTTTTATTTCCGCCTTGGCCGTTCTTTGTTATTGGAGCAGCGCCTGTGGCTCTTCTCACGGGATTCTCTGCCCACTGTTGCTAGGCAAACTCCGAACCTTTAATTCGGAGCTATAAATAACTCGAGCGCCCATTGGCTGCAACGGCTGCCCAGGTTTCTGTGATGTCAGCTTAATCACGAAAGAGGGGGGGATGGGGGGAGGGAGGAAAATGCGGCAACACGCTCTGTAGGAACTGGCTGCAGCCGGTGCTGAGGGAGGCGGTCTGGCGGGCGGAGGGAGGGACTTGGGGGCGGGGACGCGGCTACCGTTGCTCCGGGGCTGGACAGCCCTGGGCCGGGCTTTTGCAAGGAGCCCCAGAGCCCCAGTGCATTTTGCCATCTCGAATAGGAAACTTGAGCGTAGGCATTCCTGGCCAACGGCTGCAAGGAAAGCAAAGGCTTTAAAAAGGCTTGATGACTTAGACGTTAAACTGAAGTATTGTACAGTTGTGGTTGTATTCCGGAGATTTCTCCTAGGGCCTGTTAAATGAGCTCTAAAGGCAGGATACGTAAATGGTTAGGGAGAGCCCCGCAAAGTGATGCTTTAGAAATTCAGAGTGCGGGGAACAGTAAAGAGAAAGTTAAACCTTTTTTTTCCTCTTCTCTCTCTCCCTTTCAGGATCTGGTGAAAAGCCATTTGATGTATGCGGTTAGAGAGGAAGTGGAGGTCCTCAAAGAGCAAATCAAAGAACTAATAGAGAAAAATTCCCAGCTGGAGCAGGAAAACAATCTGCTGAAGACACTGGCCAGTCCCGAGCAGCTTGCCCAGTTCCAGGCTCAGCTGCAGACTGGCTCCCCCGCTGCCAACACACAGCCACAGGGGACCACACAGCCCCCAGCGCAGGCAGCGTCCCAGGGCTCAGGACCAACCGCGTAGCCTCCTGTGCCGCCGCGGAACTGGCTGCTGCTGTCTGAACTGAACCGACCGGAGAAGATGGACTGGGGGGCGTCCGCGTCCACCGTCACCCATTTCATTGCTCGCTGCAAAAGAGACGTGAGACCTGACATATGCCATTATCTCTTTTTTTCCAGTATTAAACACTCATACGCTTTCGGCTTGAAGAAATTTCTTAAGTTGGGTGAATTAAAGGTTAATGAGAGAATTAGCATGGATATACTGGGACCTCATGCAGCTTGGCAGATCCGTGAGAAATGGTTTCATTCATGCTGAGGAGCTGTGTGCCTTTCCATCCCTCCCCTGCTCCCCACCCCCCACTGCCAAGAGTTCTTCCTGCTTGCACGTGGTATACTCCACGGGGTTCTGAAGCAGTGGGGCACCAATGGACTTTCCTCTCTCTCCTCCCCCCGCCCAGGAACTGGACGGGGAGGTGAAAGTCAAGAGTGAAGCTTAGTCTCACCTCAGATGAGGAGAAACATAGTTCACTGTACAAATGACGACTGTCACCAACATTCATAAAAACCAATAGTACTGTGCCTCTTTCCAGAACAGTGGATGACACAAAACTATTAGCGTGACTGAACGGTGACAGGTAGCTGGGATCTAGGCTATCTTACCCTGAAGGTTGTTTTGCTTATTGTATATTTGTGTATGTAGTGTAACTTTTGTACAATAGAGGACTGTAACGACTATTTAGGGTGTACAGATTGCAATTTAGATGTTTCACTGGCTGTCTGAAGAGGTGTGGGTTGTCTTTTATATAGAGATCTACGTGAAAAATAATACATGAAGAAAAACACACCTACCTAAAGAGATTTTAAGAATTTGGCACAGTTGGTCACTTTGTGTAATCTGAAATCTTCTAGCTGCTGAATATCTTAAAGTCAGTCCCTGTTCACCGAAGTCTTTTGATTGAGCTGGTTGAATACTTTGAAATATGATCAGTTCTAGCTAATGAAATGGATTTCCCAGTAGGGGTTTCTGCATATTACCTGTATAGTAGTTACCTGCCTATGTTTCTGTGCATGTTCTCTACACAGTTGTAAGGTGTCACTGTATTTAACTGTTGCACTTGTCAACTTTCAATAAAGCATATAAAATGTTGATAAACCAGTGTTTCCATGTTATAGTGTTAACATAATCGCAGTCATTTCCACAACTATTTCCAGATAAAGTTAAAACAATTCGACTAGTAAAATCCTGAAGGGGGATGAAAGGGTTGGGCAAAGTAGTGGTGCTAGTGGTTTGACTGGAGGAGTAAAACGAATCAGACGTTGCGTTCTGTCAGGCAGTAAGGGAAGAGACATAATGAAAGAGGCAAGAGCTTACTTCTTCAGACTAGTTGTGTGACCCAGTCAAGTGGCTTCCCCTGCTCAGGGCTAATGTGGGGTATTGTTGAAAGAGAGAATCTCTTAAGTTCCTCTGTGGTTTTAAAATTCTAGGAGCCCGTGGAAGTTTTAATCTCTCAATGTTTACCAGCTTAGGGGAATGAACCTTACTCTGTGTATAATCCCAACAAGCAACTCTAGGATCAGAAGATGGGAGTTAGAGAAGCTGATTTCCACTTTTAAGAACTCTGTCACCCTAAGTTGGGGTGTCTTTCCTAGTGTGGATTGAGTTCCCAGCTCCTGGGAATTTCCAAGCAAAAGATAGGATAATTCCAGGGGTTTCCTCTTCTGGGTTTGAGGAAGGAAGGACCAGATAAGCAAGGGAGTCCCTCCCAGTTGATTCCTTAAGACTATATAAAATAGGTCAAGATTCAAAACATGATGGAATCCTAAAGCAAATTGGCCCCTGAGAAGTGAGCCTGAGGGGTCCCACTCTGCTGCAGGAGCCGTGCCAGCGAGCAGGCAGGGTGGATTTTCAGCTCTGCAATCTGCCCCTGCACCTCAGCAACCGCCCCTCCACCCAGCGGGAGTCAGGTATTCCCCAGCTCTAAGGCTTACGGAAGCCCTTGCAGGACAGGACTCGACTCTTCTGAGTCCTTCACTTCTCTGATGTAGAACTGCTGAGAGATTGATGGGTGGATGGAGGGAACATCAGAGCTCCCCGAAAAGAACTGGACTGGGTGCATGTGTTACGAAGCTCAAAGTAACTGGTGGGGCCACCCATCTCCTGTTGAAGCAGTAAACTGCCGACGGCCTTGGGAGGTGGCGGTTGCCATGAAGATGGTTTGGGGAATTTGGAGAAGACTTAAAACAATCTTTGTCGTATTTGTTTGAAGGTTATATAACTTTGACTTAAATAAAGAGATACTTAATACAGTAATTTCATTTCCTTTAAAAAAAAAATACTGAATCGAAATATTTAACCATTTCATCTTTTAGGTTTTTAATGAATATCCTCAAGAGCAAAGGTGGTAATTGAGGAAATTTGACAAGTGTCATGTCAATGTATTATTAAGATAAGGGAGAACTTTCTTCATTATTTAAAGGAATTTGGGGCCTTTATATTAAAAATGTGACACTCCCATGACGTTTTGGGGGCTGAATATTGTATGTGAAATACGAATGAATTATTAGAATCAAAAGATGTTTTTCCTTACATGTTAATTTTAGTAATTACTAAACACATTTTAAGTGATTGACTTATATTTAAGGATATTTAAGGTAATTTTAATTATTTAATTATTTATTTATTTATGGCTGTGTTGGGTCTTCGCTTCTGTGCGAGGGCTTTCTCTAGTTGCAGCAAGTGGGGGCCACTCTTCATCGCGGTGTGCGGGCCTCTCACTATTGTGGCCTCTCTTGTTGCGGAGCACAGGCTCCAGACACGCAGGCTCAGTAGTTGTGGCTCACGGGCCCAGTTGTTCCGCGGCATGTGGGATCTTCCCAGACCAGGGCTCGAACCCGTGTCCCCTGCATTGGCAGGCAGATTCTCAACCACTGCGCCACCAGGGAAGCCCTAAGGTAATTTTAAAAAGCATTTTACTATCTGCTTACAGGCCTGATTAGGCCTTTGTTGGCCTGTGGGTTGTTATGTAATTGATTATATCATACTTACGTTATGTGGAGCAGGAGAGATTTTTAAGGGGGACAGAATGTTGTCCAGCACTGGGTGTTCCTGACATCAGCAATTGCAGCAGGAGAGACCGCCATTCAGGGAAGGAGAGACAGAAGGAATTTTACGTGATTTTAATGAATGTTTGCTTTTTGTTTCAAATTAACAATGCTCATAACTCAGTAATTCTGTGCTTTTTTTTTTTGCATAGTTTAAAAGCAAAAATCTATTTTTCATTATGTGATCAATACATAATGCCAGGATCAATTTTAAATTGACACAAGAAATGTATAAAAGTGCATTATAACTGAACTTAGAAATGAAAACTTAATTTCCTCAGACACTGCTCTGCCCTTACTTTATGTAAAATAAATAGTTGAAGCTATCAGGAGCCTGACTGCTTTTAGCCGTCAACTTGCATTCCCACAGCAGTCATGGCCTAAAGATTAGAAACGGAGGCAGAGAAAATGAAGTTTCCTCCTTCACAGATGAAATTGCCTGCCACGGAGCCGAGGATGAAGACTTCTGGCTGCCAGGCCTGGCCCTGCAGTAACTAGCTCTTTGACCTTTTGAATGGGACCTCAGACCCACTTTCTCATCTGTAAAATATGGAGTTGGATCAGATCACAAAGATTCTGTCCTGCCATAAGATGCTACAGTCCTCTGCTTTTTCCAATGACTTTATTTCATTGGAACTTTTTGGGGAGAGTGTGGTGTTTTGTTCGTTCATTTAACTTCTTGGGCTAAAATTAATTTGGTTTTAATCCTAGCTTTGCCAGTTACTAGCTAAGTGACCTTGGGCAGGTTCCTTTACTAACTGGTCTGTTTCCTCATGTTAAAATGGGGGCATGCTATCTCCATAGGGTTTTTTGTAAGTGTAATGCTGGAAAGCCATAAACAGAGACATGGGTTCAGAGCAAAGGTTCAAGAAATGTTAGCCTTTCTCTTATTTTTGAGTCATTCATCCTCTTGTTTATGTTTATATATATATTTAATTTTGTATTTTTTTCAGGAATAAAGTTGTGGCAGTTTTATTTTCTAATAGCTTTTATTTAGCATGGATAATAGTGGTGGCTGTTAAAATTTTATTACAAAAACACACATTAAAAAATGCCATTTAGAATATGGACAGAAATGGACCATTTCTTCTGTATCTAAAAAAATAATACTTAAGGCAGCTATTTGATTTACATAAGTCAGAGAAAGAATTTACTGGGAATTGTTCATGTTTGAAAGTCATATTGGTAGAAGTAAATACACAATTACTTAGGTCTTTGTTGCTGCACGCAGGCTTTCTCTAGTTGCGGCGAGCGGGGTCTACTCTTCGTTGCGGTGCATGGGCTTCTTATTGCGGTAGCTTCTCTTGTTACAGAACATGAGCTCTACGTGCGCCGGCTTCAGTAGTTGTGGCTTGCAGGCTCAGTAGTTGTGGCTCGGGCTCTAGTCAGCGGGCTCAGTGGCGCATGGGCTCAGTTGCTCCGTGGCATGTGGGATCTTCCCGGACCAGGGCTCGAACCCATGTCCCCTGCATTGGCAGGCAGATTCTCAACCACTGCGCCACCAGGGAAGCCCTCAGTGGTCATTTTAAAGAGTGCAAAAATGACTACACGGTTACAATATAAATCTGTGCTTTAATCCAGGTGTTTTGGACACAGATGTCTGTAGGGTATGACAGAGAAGCCCCCTGAGTGAAGTGAGATGGGACCATAGGAAGTGGTAGTGACTGTGGCCTTGGAGAGTGTGCTCCATCCACACACACGGGGCCTGTGCTCCTCAGCTCCATGCGGTTGTTGCTGGGTGGGAACTCAGGCGCTGTGTTGCCAGATCTTCACATTTTTCAAGATCCAGAAACCCAGGCTGTGTCTGAAAATTCCCGATTTTTAGACACCGTGCAGACCAAACAAAAGCACAGCTACTCTGCTGATTTGGCCCACAGGCTGCGAGTTTCCGCTCCCTACTCTCTAGATCTGCCTCAAGAACTAGACTCCTGCCCTAAATGGCAACTCATCCCTTCAGCACAAAATAAAACAAAATCAAACCTCTTCTTTTTTGAGTAGAGAAAATGGGCACAGGCTGTCTGGTAAGCTATGTGTGAATTTACTCAGAGAACGTTTCCTGAGTACCTTCTGTGGCTTGTTCGTTTTACTAGAAGGTAGTGTAGAGCCCCTGCCCTGAAGAGCAGCTCAAGTATTGCCTGTAAGAGAAGTGAAGCACTTTGTTCTCTGGCAAAATTTGCCTTACGTGACATAATACCTGAATCACTCCTTCTCTGTTCCTTTTCAGATGAATCCTTCAGCAAAAATATTTCTGGGAGTTCTTTTAAGAACTGTTGTTAAATTGGTAGCAATTCCTCAGGGTAGTATAACCCCTCCGCTACATTTTATAACTGACTCATGTAAGGACAAAGATGGTGTTTGCAGATGTGTGTGCTACAAGCTTATATCACACATGCCCCAAATTTCCAGGAATAACATGTATTTCAGTAAAACAATCTGCCCTATTGAATCAAGTACACTCAAGCATCCCCTGATAGTGGTTTATAGTCGATGCAGACTAGGGGAGCAAGAAAACAGAAGACTGAGTTTCTCTCCTTAAGAGGAGAGAGAGGTGGAGACATTAGGGTGACCCACTGTACTGGTTTGCCCAGGGATTGAGGGCATTTCCGGGAAGTGAGACTTTCAGTGCTAAAACCAGGAAAGTCCCAGGCAAATTGGGACAAATTGGTCTTCCTAGATCCCATTTCCTCTTCTACTTAGACACACAGCTGAATTACACCTCCCAGCCCCTTGAAGTTGGGTGTGACATGGGACTCAGTTTTAGTCAATGGATTGAGAGCTGAAGTGATGAACACCTGGCCGTAAGAAACCCAGTCTGCTGTGCTCCTTCTGCTGACCTGATGGGAAAGACCTTGGGCCCTTGGACGTGACAGAGGCTCTGTCAGCCTGTGTGTGTGTGTGTGTGTGACTGGAGCGTCCTACCCCACTAACCTGGGACCGGCCAGCACGGTGCCATTTGCCGGAGCGTGTCAGCCTTTAGGCATCTTAGAAACTGCTTGCCTCAGGGACTGACTCCAACTAACATGGAAATGAAGACGCTGAACTGGGGTGCTGCCGCCAGAACCAAAATGTGTGGTGTTGACTATGGCTGGGTGATGAAACGATTGGAGGCTTGAGGTTGAGACCCATACTGTGAAGCGGCAACACGTTTTGTAAAACTGCTGCCTGTGCTACCTTAGAAGCCGCCCAAGTGCCCAGTGAGCCTGTAGCTCTAAGGGGTCAGAAAGTTAGTAACCTGTGGCTCTTTGCTGTGTTTGACAAAGGCTTTCAAGAAAAAGGTGAGCTCAGGAAAGAATGAGCTCAGTTTGTAAGTAGAAAGGAAGGGGAAGAAAAGGTAAGAAATTTGGGATTTGGGGTGGTCTGGTATTGGAAAAGCCTGTTGCTTCTAGAGCCCAAGGAGTTGGAAATAAGACTAAAAAGCCGTTAAGGCCCATTAGGACCTTTCAGTTAAACAAGATGATCCACCCCTTCAGCAAATATGGGATAAAGGGTACGGACTCTCCGTAGATGCCTTTGGTTTCAAATGGCTTCCGGGTGCTGACCGTTCAGCTGATAGAGGTGGGCGAGACCAAGTACTAAATCATAACACCATCTTGTCCAGAAAAATATTTTTGGTCATGCTATTGACACATTGAATTGATTGGATACAAATAAGGGAGAAGCCTGCTAAGTTTCTGAGGAACTTCTATCGCCAAGGAAAACACCAGCCTGCCCAGACTTCAATGATAACAATGACACCAGCAAAACGTTGCTGGAACCTTCAAATAACCAGCAGGCCTTAGGACTGGCAGTGGGTATCTAAAGCTGTCCGGCTCCCAAGGAGATCGTTCTTCTCCAGCACCCACTTCACACAAGGAGGATACCAGGCAAGGAAACCCCCCAGACGCAGGAGCCTGGAGCTTTGGAGAATAATGGGCGAAGGATTTCCTCCCAGAGAGCAAAAGGAGTCAGCTGGGATCAGAGGTCACCATCGGATGATCCTTGGGCTGTATCAAGCCTACTGACCAGAGCTGGCTCTCAGACATGTGTTTACACAGTGTTTGGGGCAAAAAAGTGAATTAGTGACATCCCTTCTGAAACTCGGGTATCGTTCCAAGTTCTGGCAACCTTGAGTCTGTCAATTCCTGCATGACAGTCCCCACCTGCTGCTGAGTTGAGCTGCTGTTGACTTTAGCTGGGGCGTGGGCCTCCAGCTGCCAGAAGCCCACCACTCTGGGATGGCCCACGCTGTCAGCTGCCATCATGCCTCTCTCATCTGGTTGCATACCTGGCCCAGGTAGGCATTCGAGGTTGTGTTCCAAACCCAGACTCTAACACCTGATTCCTAAAATTTGGTGGCTTAATTCATTTTAACCCTGTTTTTAACATTCACATGATATGAACCCTTAAAGAAGAAAAGAACTTGAACTTGTTCTATTACCTCTTGGGTTTTATTTTGCTTTGTAGATCCAAGCTGTTGGAAAGGAGCAGAGTTATGCTTTTTCCTTCACGGATGAGACATGATTGAACTGGGCCAAAGCATGAAGACTGGCAGCGTCCTTTTGGGGAAAAGAAAATGGAACCCATTTGTTATTATTATTATTACATGTTATTGAGCTTACTGTGTGCTAAGCACTTGAAATACAGTATCTCATTTATTCTTCACGCCGGCCCCGTGAGGAAGGTGTCATCCCACATTATAGGAGAAGAGAGCAGAAGTAAGTTGCCAGGTCAAGTGTAAAGAGGTGATAAGTGTCATGCAAACCACTTGTGACAGACACCAAGGTCAGTGCTCTTAGCCACCATTTTGGCCCTTTCCAAAGCCAGGCAGCCCCATCCAGTGGAGCATGGCTGGGGCCCTTGGCTGCCCCAGTGCTGGCATTCTGTCCATCCCTCCGTGTGTACACCAAAGAGGGGTGCATGTGGTGGCACAGGTCAGGGTTGGCCTGTGAATCCTGTTTCTTCCAGGAAGCAATAATACACAACACCCTGCCCCAAACTCTTCCTGCCCTGTCAAGCTGCTTGGCTAGCAGGGTCCAGTGGAATTCTATGTCCTTGTAAGGGAATTTTACAGCACAAAGGGAAGACTAGGTATGGATTGAGGAGCCATAGGTGAATGTACAGCACAAAGGCAAGTAGACCTCCACTTCCTCCCGTCCATCGTGGCACCAGATGGATCCACGGCATAGATGAGACAGTTTCCTTTCCCACACCAGTGTCCCCGCCACTTGACCCAGAAAAGCCATCACTGGAGAATGAAATGATCCTCTAGAGCATAAAACCCACCACATTTATTAAGCACCCACAACGTACCAACCTTAGGGAGCCCACTACGTCCTGTAGGTACAACAATGAAAACACTTCTGCTTTTGAGGTGCTCAAGTCCAGCAGCAAAGACAGATCATATAAAGGATTATTATGATGCAAAAGACTACCTCTCTCAATATCATTGCACGCTGAAGCGTCGTGGCACAAAGCGGCAGGGAGAATCCACTCTGTCTGGGAAGTGAGTAACTGAGGGTGGGAAGAGACACAGTTTGGGGAGGATATTTTGGTCTCGCTCCATGCTTGTTTTGGGAAGAGGCGTTGGAATACTGTCTTCTGTTGGCTGCCCAGAATTCATTTTTCATCCTTCCTTTGGGAAACCCCAAGGTAACTACAGAAATGGCCCTGCTTGACATCTGCCCTTCCCCCCAGCTACAGCGACCCAACCTGGTTGAGTCAGAATGAACTTTAGCCTTCAAAGGACTCAGAATCTTGCCCCGGTCTCTCCCTGCTGGGATTGGCAGTTTGAAAATGAAACGCTCACAAGTGCCACAGCCATGAGCAGAAAGCTTGCGGCACCTGCAGGAGCCGTTGTGTGGGTCCAGAAGATGAGGCAGCCTAAAGGAAGCCGGGCTGAGATGTGAATCTTTATGACATCATTTGAACCCTGCTTTCAACTAGATCTGAAGCCAGATCTATCCCCTGACATTGTTCCTTTCTGTGAAGCTGATTTAAGTTAGGCTTTCTGTGGCTGGCAAACTAGAGGATCCCTAACTAGTACAGATCTTTCCTCTGTTTCCTTGTCAACAGATTGGAATTCTGTTTTTTTTTTTTTTCTATAGGAATAATTACTGTTGCATACTTTGAATTTTGGAAGAAATAATTATTGCTGTATACTTTGAGTTCCCAAAGTTCTATAGGAGTTATAAGTCTGTCTCATGATAAAGGAAGGAAGGGAGGGAGGGAGGGGGAGAGAGAGAGAAAGAGAAAGAAAGAAAGGAAGAGAGAAGGAAGGGAGGAAGGAAGGAAGGAAAGAAGGAAGGAAAGAGAATGAAAGAGAGAGAAAGAAAGAAGAAAGAAAGAAAGGAAGGAAGGAAGGAAGAAAGAAAGAAAGAAAGAGAACCACCTCCCATGGTTTCAAATTGAGTCCATTAGTGTGTGAAATTTTTACTAATACTGTAGATGAAGGACATCATATTTAACTGGTCCCCATGGTTGAGACCATTCTGTAAATGACCAACTGTAATTTCCATGGAGGTGGTGCTCAACTATATCTGGGAAGGTCCTCGAAGCCTCCTCGAGAACGTGATACTTGAGCTATGCCTTCTAGGGTAAATTGCCAAGAGGGGAGGGGGGAATCTTGTGAACGCAGAGAGGAACGGAAACTTTAGGCTGGTTTCCTCTAACTGGAGCGCAGGCTGGTGGGGTATGAGGCAGGAGGGGGAGGGGGAGGTCCTGGAGGGCCCTGTAATCACGTTAAGGAATTGCAGGGAAGGAACACATTATAAAGTCCATTTTAGGAAGAATTTAGCAGGGGTGAGATTGTACACAGAGAAATCTGTTATTGAGCTGTTGAAATAGATCAGGTGTGAGAGAGGAATCTAAGAAACACACCAGGATGTAGAGTCTTGTCCGGGTGGGGTGGGGGAGGAGTGTGGGAGCCTCTGGCTCAGGGAATGGGTTGGGTGGGTGATAGTGCCACCCCCAGGGCAGGAATAGGAAGGTAGAGCCTGTCTGGCAGCCTAACAGAGTTCAGTTTTGAATGTGCAGAGTGAGGGGCTGTAAGGAATCCCAGTGGAGATTTCCTCTAGCCAGACCAGCCTCTGGCTCCGGGACCGGGGGCGATCTGGGCTAGCTGGCAGAGATTCCCATGCTCACGATGTCCATGCTTTTCTCTTCTTCCAGGGCACAGCCAGACTACCTTCCCAACCTCCCCGCAGTAGCGTGCACTATGTCCTGCCCACGGATGGTGAACAGAAGGGACATATGCCACCTGCAGGCGTGGCCCCGAGGGACCTGCCCACGCTCTCTCGGCATCCACCCCCGAGCTGAGGGGGAGGACTTGAGGATGGGGGGAGGGCAGAGCTACAAACTGCAGGAGCCGGGCTCCCTGCGTGACTGTGTGGACAGGGCACCTCCTCCCACACCCCCTCCCAACTCAGAGTGAGCTATGGGGAGAGTGAAGAGTGTGACCTGGGCTTGTGCTGAGCCCCAGGCATTTGGGAGTGTTTGTAACGCAGCTGAAGAAAGTGAGTTGAGTGTCATTTTTGTACCCAGTCCAAGCCTGTACTGCTCACCACACAGGTCAATGAATCGAGAAATGGGTTGTTGGGACAAGGAATAGTGACTTTATTCAGAAAGCCGGCAGACCGAGAAGATGGTGGAATAGTGTACAAAGGACCATCTTACCCGAGTTAGAATTCAAGCTTCTTTTATACTAAAAGGGGAGGGAGTGTGGCTGCTTGTTGCTAACTTCTTGGTGCAGGTATCCTTCGTTCTTGCAGCTGTGTCCACTGAGGTCTGGTCACAATGTTCCTATAAACCTCCAACAAGACAAATGTTATTCTCTGTTCTACAACTTTGTATCTCTATATGAATGGGAAACTGTCATACCTTGAAAGGTCAGAGCCTTGAGAATGGGCTCTCCTGTATATGTCAGGCTATAGGCAACAGTCTTTTACAAAGGTGCAGAGCCAGCATGACTAAGCAGAAAGCTTAGAGCTAAAGGGAAAGATCCAATGTGAGTCAGGTTTGTTCTCCTCTGTTACAGGACCACGACACAGGTGGAGGAATCGGGTCTTCTCAGAGAAAGGGCAGGAATGTGAAGGTGGAGGCAAATACAGATGCATTTGCAGGTGTTGGGAAGCTGAATGTCCCTCCTACTAACCAAATTTGTCCCCTGTGAATTAGGAAATGGGGATCTGCGCAGCAAGTTCAGACAGCAGCGGCTGGGAGTTTGAGAAAAACAATGAAGGTAGAATCACACAGATTTGTGGAAGGAAGCTGTCAATGAAAAGCACTTTTGGTCCCAGTAGCAAATCCGGATCTTGCAGGATCCTGGTGGTCTCTGAAGAAGGCTCTGCCCCCGGATCAGGTGGCCTGGGGACCAGGCTCTGGGACTGGTGGTCTGGGGCTGTGTAGATGATGGATTCGGTTGAGACAGGAGATCCTTGGGGCAGTGACAAAGAGAGTGAACACGAGAGAAAATGGAGGTCTGGATTTGAGCAGTGGTTTAAGGGAAAGGCAGGGGGGTGGTTGGGGGATTTAAAGACATGAAAGCTATAGAATTGAGAGGATGACATGACCAACTAGATACCAGAGTTAGGACATTGGAGGGATGCTTGGGACAGAGAGCGTGGCCGTGGGAGGTTCTTCTATCCCAGCAGTACTGACACCTACAAAGTTACACAACAGAATTACCTTACACAGGAGAGAGGGGAGGGGGTTCCTACGCAGCCTCTGGCTCTACCCCCTCCCTCCTCTTCCAGAGGGGACACTGAGTCCCAGGGACGTGAAGTCACATCTCCATGATCACAGAGTTAGTGACCAAGACAGCTCTGGACCCGAAAGTAATTGCAAGGGAAAGGGAAAAGTTGGTGAGAGGTGGGAGAGGAAGAGAGGAGGGGCATTCATTCATTCATTCACTCATTCGTTCCTTCACTCACTTCTTCATTCAGCAAGTAAGTATTGCCTTTTAGATGCTGGGGCCACAAATATGAATATGAGCCGGTACCTGCCTTTAAGAGCTTCTAGCCAGGGAGGAGACCCAGACAGCTGTTGGAATAAAGTGTGCAGGTTACAGTGGGACCGGAAGGAGGAGTCATTTGTGGCTGGGTTGTTGGAGTGGGTGGATGATGAGTATCACGAAAAGCTTCCAAAAGGAGCAACTTGAAGTCTTAAAAGATGAGGTGGACGAGTGGAAAGGATGTGTCGGTAGAGGAAGCGGACACCGGGCCAGAAAGCAAGCTGTGCTCTAAAGCAGCCCTCGGGTTGGAAAAGCAAGTGCTTCTCCTTGGAAATCATGTTTTGATCGGTGGGGGAATTTGGAGGAGACGTCAGAGAGCGAGGTCTCGGGGTAGCACGTGTTACAGCCTTGCCCCTCGGAGGCCTGGCTAGTGCACATCGGCCAGTGGAGCGGGGAGTAAGTTGCACCCGTCACTCAGCTAAGAACCGGAGAAGGCAGAGCTCAGAAGCAGACCTCTTGGCTCCGGGGATCGGCTCCACTGCACCGCAAGCCACCAGACACCACGCTGAGGGCCAGGATCCTGGAGGCGAGGCCGACCATAAAGAACACAAATAAAAAGTGACAGTGCTAAAATCCATGAGAGAGTGTTGGGGGAGGGGGTGATTGACTCGGGCTGGGTAGGGGCAGCAGAGGTAGGATCTTGAGGTATGAAGAAGATTTTGACAGAGTAGATGGAGAGACATAGGGTGAGGAGAGCTATACTGGGGGAACCGTGAATGATTCCGATGGAATTTCTACCTTAGGGAGGAGCCTCCATGGATTTCAAAGCAATGAACAGCTGGAATCTGTGTTTTCTCAGAGGCCTGATCCCTCGTGTCTGCCTGGCCCTCTTCCTCTCACCTGCCGGGGGGCAGTGATGCTCTTACCAGGGGCCATTTTTTTTTTCAATTTGTCTGGCACTTTGTAGATGCTAGATAAATATCTGTTGAATAAATGGAAAAGAGTGATGAGAAAAGATTCAGAAGGGCCTCTCCCCTTCCACTACTAGGGACATCTTTTGAAATTCTGGGATTATAAAACAGAAGATTTCGTTTACCCAGAGGACCCAAATCTTAGCTTCCTCCCCCAGGGTTCTTAATCTTTTTTTTGCACCTTGGATCTCTTTGGTGTCTGGTGAGCCCTTCTCAGAACAAAGTTTTTGTTTTGTTTTTAGTTTCTGTTTTTCTGTCAGGGGATAGATTAATTCTTTTTGTCCTGTTTATTTTCATGACCACTGCATTTGTTTCAAAAAGAACTTGCAGAAACAAGAGTGCAACTCAAAATCCCCTAGCGGGCTTCCCTGGTGGCGCAGTGGTTGAGAATCTGCCTGCCAATGCAGGGGACACGGGTTCGAGCCCTGGTCTGGGAAGATCCCACATGCCGCGGAGCAACTGGGCCCGTGAGCCACAGCTACTGAGCCTGCGCGTCTGGAGCCTGTGCTCCGCAACAAGAGAGGCCGCGATAGTGAGAGGCCCGCGCACCGTGATGAAGAGTGGCCCCCACTTGCCACAACTGGAGAAAGCCCTCGCACAGAAACGAAGACCCAACACAGCTAAAATAAATAAATAAATAAATTTATTAAAAAAAAAAAAAAATCTCCTAGCAGTGTGAATTCAATGAGGTCAACTTAAAAAAAAAAAAAGAAAAGAAAAGGAAGGGAAAGAATAGGGGAAAAAAAGGAAAAGGAAATGTCTGAAGCATTTGCCGGTCTCATCATCCAAAGCGAGAATCTCTGGCAGGGAGCTGGCCTCACGGCCCTCCCCTCGAGGACCCCCAACATGAAGCAGTAATCCTGGTGGTTAGACAGGGTTCACGCTGCCTCGGCCACTCAAAAGCCAGTGTGTTACTAGCAAACTGCCAGGTGTGCTGGGACGTGGGCCTGGGAGTGGCGAGTGTTTCACGGGCTTATGGGCCACCGGGCTCAGTGGACCCCTCCTCACTCCTGAGCCCTCACTTCCTCTTCTCACTTAGAAGAGGCAGGGATCCAGGTGACTCCGGGCAAGGAACACACACCCCTTTGGCGAAAACCTGGGCTTCTAGAATCCACTAACTTCAAATGTCTGAACATCCCTGATGCTTTGCTCTGTCTTTACAAACTTTTTCTTTCAGAGATTGATTGCATCTCCATTGTAACGAATATTTATAGCCCGTTCATGCCTTTGACCCACAAATATTTACTGAGTGCTCATGTGAGCGAGAGCAAACCATCCGTGCTCCCTCCAAGACCGCGGGACCCGTCTGTCCGCCATCCGGGCAGATTCCAGCCATTCTTCCCAGTTTGGTTAAGGGAGGCCCTTGGGGTGGGGATGAGGAGTGCTGAGGGGAGTGGCCAACGTCCTGGGTTGGTGGGGCCTCACTGGGAGGCCGCTGGGAGGCCAGAGGGCGCCGGGGTGGACGAGGGTGGGGTTTGGTGGGATTGATGTGGGCCCAGCGACCAGTAGCCCGTGCAGGGTCCGTTGGCGGAGGCGGTGGAGAGGGAAGGCTGCGGCCCTGAAGGAGTGCGCTGCTTTATACGCGGTGCTGATTGGCAGCCTTTACGCCATTCATTCCTTCCTCAGATCCATCCATCCACTCACATCTAAAGAGATCTTCTCTACCTATGTACCTTCTCTAGGTTCTATACAGCTATGAGCACCCAATACAGCCCCTGATGCCTGGGAAGGGAGATAGGAAAGTCAATGGTTGGCATCTAGAAAAGGGCTGAGTGAGCGTCAGTGAAAGGGGCTGGCTTGGAGCAAAGGAGGAAATGACCAGGTCTGCCCGGAGGGGCGGGGAGGAGAGAAGAGGGGATTCCAAGGAAGGAAGAGCAGAGGGGTGTGAAGCAAGACCTCCTGGCCCGGAACCAGGTCTTGTCGCCAGAGACAGGCTGCTCGCCCCAGAGGTGGCCGGGAGTATCACCGTCACACTCGGGGCCACCAAGGGCTGAGGCCCGAGGCAGTGTACTCAGATTCGCTTTTGGAAATCCTGAGCTGACATTCATGAGGAGGGCAGGTTGGGGGTGAAGGGCTGGGCTGGGGTGGGACTGATGTTGTGGCACTGAGACCACCTGGGAACCTACAGCTACACGCAGCGGTGATGACCCTGGGAGGAGGGGCCCGATCTGAGAAATATCTAGGAATAAAATGGGCTGGTAGCAGGCGGGGGGAGGTGGGGAAGGAAACCAAGGGAGGGAGGGCCAGCAATTACTGGTGCTGTGCCGGGCTACCCGCATGTTTGGCCGCGGGAAGCTAGGCTCAGTTTTGAGTGGGTTCTGGGATGCTGGGTGCGGAGCCTGGGCACAGCTGTTTGCTGGAATTTGGAGCTCGGGAGAGACGAGGACCCTGGGCTGGAGCTGAGCTTCGCACAGTCGCGTCCTGGTAAACAGGACCTGCTGCAGAGCCAGGCAGCTGGGGGCCGCCGGTGCTACCACCTGCGACCATGGGCAAGTCCTTTCCCTCTCCGGCCTCGGCTTCCTCCTCTGCGCTGGATGCGGTGGTGGTGCAGATGTGATGACGTAACCTATCTATTGGGCTTAGAACAATGCCCGCCGCACAGACGTGCCCAAAGCTTGTTAGCTACTGTCCTTAGGACTGTTTGGGACCCCTCAGGTTTTAAGTGGTGGTTGAACCCTTATGAATGGACGAGATGGCCAGGGAGAGAGAGTTGTGAGGCTGAGGAGAGCCGTGACCCTGAGCACGTAACGATGTTTTCTCACTCCACCCCTGTTTCTGAGTCTCTGAGTCAGAATGGTGGCCGGAACAAATCACGGGGCTGTGGTTTAAAATCTTTTAAAAACAAGTTCTCATCGGACCTTCTAAATATATCAAACCATTTAGTTTTATGAGCAAGCCAAATTAAACCCTTACTCTTTATATTTCGAAAAGAACAAAGTGACACAGTGAATACCATACAGGACATTTTTAAGGTATGTGGGAACCACGGTTGATCCCAAACTTGCTGTTAACCAGTGGTGGGACCCTGGGGAGTCATCCACCGTTTATGAATCTGAGTTAATTCACTGTAAAATGAGTCACTCAGATCGTATCATCACTCAGGTTTCTTCCAGTCCTAAAAGTTTAGTTCTAAAGGCAACGAATTATTTGGCTGGTTTTAGTTACTTGATGTACTTGAAAGTTCAATGGCAGATCTTCATGTATATGTGGGACGGGGGAGGCTTTGTCCACAGTAGGTGAGAGGCCAAAGCAGGTGGGGAGAGGACAGTGGGAGGGAGGTCTGGGAATCCCGCAGCCTCGGGGGGGAGGCTCGGCAGCCCAGTCTGGGGCCCCTGTGTGGGCTAGAGGCCGACCCCCTCCAGCGACCACGGCAGACACCATCTCTGCCTCCGTTGTATTTACAATCTGTTGGGAAAGTGAGCTAGTGAACAAGTCCCAATAATGAATGAAATGATGCTAAGACCACAGGCAAGTTTCTGAATCTCTTCAAGCTTCCCCATAAGATGGGGATACAAACGTTTCACTCAAGGGGTGTTATGAGAATAACTGCCCTAACATGGTTTTTTCCTTGATTTTTTTTTTTTTTGAGAGTAAAAAAGAAGTTTATATATTTATAAATGCCAAATAAATACCAGAGGCCACCCAACGCCCCCTCCCAGACAGGGCTGTCTCCCCCAGCCCTAGGCTTCTAGGGTCTGAGACATCTTGGCCCCAAGCTACAGCCCAAGAACAGCTGCCAGTCTGGGCTACCAGGGAATTTCCTTGATTTTTGATGGGACTTGCAGAGATGCATAGAGTATAACAGAAGTAAATAAATGAGGACATGGGGACGAAGGGACGATAAGATGAAAGAAAGGTGAATTAATCTCCAAATGGCGCAGGGATGGCCTCCTGTAGTTGCTAGCAGTGGGGTGCAAATTCAGTTCTGAGCTTCGAAGCTATCAAAGAAAGCAGAAAATATGATCAGTTTGATCATATCACTTCCGGTTAGAATTTTCCAGTGGCCTCCTGTTGCCCTTAGATAGAAGCCAGGTGCCTTTTAGCATGTCACAGCTTCCTCTGCTCCCACCAGCCGCTCACATGCTATGGCTTCTCCCTTTCTTGAGCTATAGCCATTTTCCTGCTCTCGTACTCTTTCTTTCCAGGCTCAGCTCGCTGTCTCTTCCTCTAGGAAGCTTTCCTGACCCCGAGGCTGGTGAGAGAGCGCTGCTCTCTGCTCCCCAAGAATCCTGCACCTCCTGCCTGTAATTGCTGGTCTGTCTTCTCTCCGGCTACCCACCTCCTTCCCCACGACTCCCTCCCTCCCTCCTAGAGCGCTGGACACGCAGTATTTGCTCAGTAATTATCAGCAGAATGAATGGATCTACTGAAAGTTGCACAGCTTTTCTGGTCCTGAGATCTCTGTGTCAGGCTCCCCGATGGATCTTCAGAAAGGGGGCCTCATGTGGTGTAGGGGACACACCGCACGACCCACAGCCTGGCCGGTTGGACTGAGTAAGTGGTGATCTAGGAGAAATGGAAAGAGGCTGATGGTGTGGTGGTTCCAGCAGGACTCACTAAAGAAAATAATCTCAGGTGATGAGAACCGAGGTGGGAGTTTCCTGCAAGGGAGGGAAGGAGAGGGGGAAGGAGTGAGCTGAAGGTAGTTTACAGAAAACCTACAAAGGACATTTTAAGAAGCCTGCTTTCTTTTTTTTTTTTTTTTTTTTTTAAATACCAGCCATCCCCCTCTCCCAGCCAATATGAGTGACGGTTGCTTCTTTTTTTTTTTTTTTAAATTTTATAGCTACTTTTATTTTTATTTATTTATTTATTTTTGGCTATGCTGGGTCTTCGGTTCGTGCGAGGGCTTTCTCTAGTTGCGGCAAGTGGGGGCCACTCTTCATCGCGGTGCGCGGGCCTTTCACTATCGCGGCCCCTCCCGTTGCGGGGCACAGGCTCCAGACGCGCAGGCTCAGTAGTTGTGGCTCACGGGCCCAGCTGCTCCGCGGCATGTGGGATCTTCCCAGACCAGGGCTCGAACCCGTGTCCCCTGCATTAGCAGGCAGATTCTCAACCACTGCGCCACCAGGGAAGCCCAAGAAGCCTGCTTTCTATTACCACCCCTTGCAAGGCAGATCTGTAGAAGTTAGTGAGATTTTTGAAAATAAGCAAAAGATCAACCCCGGAAAAGAGAAGGCAGAGGATGGTACAAACTCACAGCCCCAGGGGACATATTCTAGGGCAAAGGTCACAGAGGTGAAAGGCCAGTGACTAATCTGAATTATCCAGGCAATGAGGAGTTCACATGGTGAAACCTTTTGGACTTGCTGAGCTGTGAAGATGCTATGGTGATCTTCATGGAAAAATCATAGAGAACAGTCCACACCGACATTTCACAAGTAGACGTTGGTCCAAAGATCTTTAATCACTTTATATAGAGATACCTCATTATATGTCTCACTGGAATCTCAGCTACCTGAAAAGAGTAAGAACGTTTCCTTTTCATACATTTCCCACAGTATCTGTCTTAGAATCTTCACATCATCCTTGCTTGTTGAATTAAATTGAATTCAAAGGACTGGAGAGCAAGGTTTTCAGATGTAGGGAAGGCACACTAAGCTTAATAGTAGAGGCTTGTGCTTCAGATGGCTTAGAAAGGATCACTCATTTGTAAAAATATTCACTCTCCCATTAAAAATGACCCGGAGCCTCCATGAAAAAAAGACTCAGGGATTTTACACAATAATATATTCTATGCAAGTCATCACTGTGAAATGACTTCCAAGGAAATCCTCAGGACCCATGGGCTGCATTCATAAGTGCGTGATGGTCCTCTCCTCCATTGGTCAAACCACATCTGGAGTAATAAGTTTTCTGTTCTGGGCCCATATCTGCCAAATGACATGGATAAACCCAGAACAGATTCAGGAAATGGTGACCAGGAGAGAAAAGACCCTCAAAGTTATGAGATGTAGGAAACAACCGAAGGAAGATTCCACTTATGCTTTCATTCACCTGCTCACAAGAACCGGAACCTTGGTACTAATTCTAGACTCTTTCACCTCCCTCAATCCCTCTTGGATCCCGACACTGCTCTGCGTTCCCCCGTGTCCCCAGATGAGTTCTGGTGCCCCTTGGGTCTCCCCCATGCTCTGCAGCAGCCCCTTCCTCTGGGCCTGAGCAGGGCTCTCAGGGTGAACTTTCTAAAATGCACGTCATTTCGTGCCACTCCTTGCTGAAAATCCTTAATAAATACTCATACATCCAGCCTCTGACTTAAGCCCACTGTTAACAGCTTTATCCTATTCCCTCCCTGTCACAAGCACCCTCAGCTCTGGCCAGGCCACAAACCCAGCAGGTCCTCCAATATGCCATGCACTTTCTCACCTCCCACTTTTGCACATACGTTTTCTCCATGGTAAGCTGGAACACAAATTCAACTCCAGCTAACAATATAATATATTACCTGATGAATATAATATATACCTGAATATAAAGTAACCCTGAATATAAAACATTTTCCAGTAAGAAGATTCTCCACCCTGACTTGATTATTTTCCCCTATGTTGAATATTTACACTTACTGGGGAGAAGGGGCAGATGGCAGCCAACAGTTCTAACTTTACAACCATCCAGCATCCTGAATTCAGAGTCAAGAGACAGTTTTCCTCCCTTGCCGAAGATCCCCAGGGAAAACTCTCGGAGGCTGAGCTTTGGACCTACCCTGAGCCAATCACTGTGACCAGGGGATAGGGGCTCACTCTGATTGGTCCCTGCAGGAGAGGGGCGGGGCACAGTGTCTGGGACCAGGGAACCGCCTGCAGGGAGGGAAGCAGAGGAGTTCCCAAAGGAAAGAATGCTGGAGAGATGCACCACTATGTCTTCTCTCTTTCAAGCCCTCCCTAACCTTCCCTGAAGAGTCAAGTGCTTCTTCCCAGGTGCATCCAGAAGTCCTCACGAACACCCCTCTCCCAGCATGGGTTACATCACTGTGGTTTTCTGGGTTATGTGCCTTCTCACCCATCAGACGTAAATTCCGGGAGAGCAGGGATTTTGTTTGTACTGGTCATCTTCTGTCTGCCGTCCATGTTTACTCTCCACCCTCTTCCCCCTGCCTGCCCATATGGACAGCATAACCGGGCCCCTGGGCCTTCTTTGGCCAGTGGGGCTGATGAGCAGGAGACGAGAGGGAGAGAGGAAAGTGAGGCTGAGATATTTGTCCCTCTGGCTCCTTGCACTGCTGTTCACAGTTGCGGGTTCTGCACTATCTCTTTAGGTTTCCCTGTACCTTTTCCACACCAGATAAATAGCTCCTTTATTAAACTCTCCTCATATTACCCAATTAGAGCGTGCCACCTGGTTCCTGCCAGACCCTGCCTGACCCAGTCCTCTATTCATCTTTGTTTCCCCAGGACCCAGCACTGAACCTTCCACACCATGGGCACTTAATAAATTCAGGAATTAAGGAATGATTGAGCATCGGCTAGATCTAGGAGTGTTGAGCTCTGTATGGAAAATGGACCAGGGCAATAGGTTTCAAATATTTTTTGGTCAAGACTCACAGTAAGAAACCCAACTCAAATTGCAGCGCAGTAGACACACACATATTTATATATAACTGAGTGAGGAGTTTCGTGAAGCAATGCTTAATTTTACTATTTGCAACGCACTGTGGTATCTTGTATTTAATTGTGCTCTGTCTCAAGTTCAAATTCTCATTTTGATCTGTTAAATTGTCTTATGCCCCCCAAAATGGTTGCAACCATGGCTTAAGAAGCACCAGCCCAGTGACCCTTCACGTTTCCTCCCTGCTGGAGAGTCTGGGATTCCAGCGGAGAATTCTAACGCACAACGAGCCACAATGTAATAGCGTCACAGGGATGATGAATTTACTGGGAGTTGCCTTCATTGCCTTGAAAAATCAAACAAAATTGCCATTCTATCTTCCGTTTTTCATAGAACTCTTACTCAAAGTTGGCCTTTTTAGGTTTAGACTGATTTGGAGGAAGGGGTAGATGAGAGTTCTTAAAACACACCGATGTACGTGAGCAATTTTAAGCATCGGGTTCATAAAAGTCAGTGTGGGGACCACAGGCCTGGGAATTCAGAGCCAAGTGAATAGGAAGGCTAATCTTGTGTGTCTGCCTGCGGCTCCCTGGGCCTCTCTTCTGTGACCCGCTGCTGTCAGCAGCTCTGTCTCTGCCTCAGCAAAAGTGCGTCTTAGTGCCCTGGTTATATGTAAAGCTTGACCAAGACGACACTGCCAGCCAGTCTGTGTCACCAGGGGCTGGTGTCACCAGATGGCAGGCCTTGCCATCTACTTGCAACTGGATATTTTCTCCCCGTTTCAAACTCAGCCCAAGTCTGTGGTCCTCTCCACCTCAAAAATTGTATGATTCTATTTTAAAAACTGAGTTTTATGTTCTCTAAAATTGACTCTCCCCCTCCCAATTCACCATCTGTCATTCTCCCGGTGTCTGAACTGTAAAGCCAACTTGGAAGGGTAGAAGATGGTAAGAGATGTTATTTAGCTGTGATTCGGAATCAAATCCTTAAACCCCATCTTCCACCGGCCACTGCCTCCCTGCAAGGTTCTTGAGAGAGAAAAATGCAAAGACGACAAGCCCAGATGGGGCTCCATAGTGGAGGTTTGGCCCGCTGTACAGGCGAGCTGTCGTTCATTTGTTTCTTAATCGTCAGTTTTTCCAAAAATTCCTATCAGCGCCTACGATATGTCAGGCACGAGGGAGAGAACGGTGAACAGAATCCTTGTCCTAGTGAAGCTGATGTCCTGGGTGGGGGGGGGGAATCAGAAAAGAAACAAATAAACCGATATGTCGATACCAGCACAGGCGATGGTGGTAAGCGAGGGCACAGCTAAGGCACGTGCCAGGCGGTGAGTGTGAGTGTGTGTGTGTGTGTGCGTGTGCACATGGGAGCATCATTTTAGTTAGTGGTGTCAGTGAGGGCTCTTTGAGGAGGTGACATCTGAGGAGAGAGCCGAGTGGATTTGAGCCAAGGAAATATTTAGGGGGAAAGTTTCTGCACCCCAGACCACGCCAAACCTTGGCCACTATTTTAACACCTAGACTCAAGGATTTTTAAAAATTATTTTTAATTATGGTAAATTATACATAACACGAAATATACCCTCTTAACCATGTTTAAGCGTACAGTTCAGTGGCATTAAGTATATTCACAGTTGTGCTACCATCACCACCACCCATCTCTAGAACTCTTCCCATCTTGTGAAACTGAAACTCTATATCCATTCAGCAATGCTCCATTCTCATCTGTGCCCCACTGCCCAGCCCCTGGGAACCCCCACTCTACTTTCTGTCTCTAGGAATTTGACCATTTGACCATGAGCTTGTCCTCAAGTTTCATCCATGTCATAGCATATATCAGCCTTCCTTTTTAAAGGCTGAATAAGATTCCATTGCACTTATAGACCACATTTTATCTATCCATTCACCCATCCATGGACACTGGCTTGCTTTAACCACCTCTTGGCTGTGGTGAATAATGTTGCCTTCAACATAGGTGAGCAGAGATCTCTTTCAGTCCCTGCTTTCATTTCTTTTGGGAATATACCTAGAAGTGGATCTACCATTTTAGAGCATTTTTCCCCTTGAGTTGATCTACTGTTCTTTGCACGTGGTCCCTGGTAATTATGCACCAGCGCTTCTCCATCTATGTTCTCGTCCCTCTCCTCTCTGGACTGTAGGTTCCTGGTGGCTGGGAGTCTGTGTTCAACATTCCCGCACCCCGAGGCCACGGAAAGCACACAGTCTGCCTCTGGAAGGATTTATTAAATGCACAAATCTGGACAGGGCTGCAGCCAGGAGGAGGGCGAAGGGTGGGTTGGACTGAGCATGTATTTTAATATATTGGGCTTCTCTGATTTTGTTTGAAGGGAGGGCACTGCCCCTAAAATAAAAACGGGTATAAATCAACTTCCTGTGGGAGAAGTGGAAACCCACAGAGGGTAAGTGACCAGCCAGGCATCCAGGTGTAGTTAGTGGCTTGGCCAGGACCCAACTCCATGCTCTCCTGTTCTCTGTTCAGAGCTACTGCCACTATGGCCTTTGCCAGGACAGGCAATTGCCTTCTATTGCTTTCTCCCTTGCCCTCTGCCTGACTCTGTCCCTCACTTCAAAGGGCAGAGCCGTGCCAAGCACAGAATAGAGGACACACCTCTCACTAGACCCAGCCTTGGCCCTGGTCCCCTGCCGGGTTGGGCAGCCCAACATGGAGTGAGCAGGGCCCCCATATGCAGGGAAGTGAGCTTTCCTCTCCCAAGAGCTGTAATCAAGTTCAGGGAGAGGGTCTCAGCACCAAGGCACCTCGGGGCCACCCTGGCAGAGGTAGCTCAACCGAGAATCGGAACCTCCCTCATAGAGCTTTGGGGGTTAAATGATCTGAAAAGCACTTGGAACAGGACCTGGCGAACAGCAAGGGCTCTATGGGTGATTTTCATTATCACAGAAGGCCAGAGAGAGAGAGAGAGAAGGCCAGAGAGAGAGAGAGAGAGGTGGGGAGAGGAAGGGAAGGTGGGAGGCGGGGAGGAAGAACAGGTCCTTGAAATCTAACAAAAGTCCCATAACGCTGGCTATGCTCAACTCCCTTCCCTTTTGTATTTTAAAACTTAAATAACACAGCCTCCATGGTGTAAAGGAAAACATTTTTTCTGGATTCCCTGCAGTACCTCAGCGCATGGTGCAGGGAAAGCCTACCTGGCAGCAGGCACGGAGGTGGCGGGGACAGGGCAGTGGGGTCCGTCGCAGCCCTGGTCCCCGGCTCCCTGGGCTGTAAGAACACCCCTGGGCCTCAGCCCTTGCTGCCTGCCCCTCCCCTCCACAAACTGTTTGGGCTTCAACCCACCTTTGGCAGGAAGAAACTGCTTCCCGGACGTGTAGCATTAAAGATGGGTCCCAGAGCCTCCAGGCCCTGGATTGGGATAGGTCCTGGGTCCCTCCAAGCCCTGGGAAGGCTTCCCCAGTGCAACTCTGCTGAGACCATCTCCCACCTGCAACTTGAAAGCACCCACTCCCTTGTGAATGGCTTAGAGCGGACAAGGCTGGTGGGACCCCCAGGATGTCTATGTTGATTTACAATCCAGGTCATCACAGGGGCACTTTTTTTGGTTCTCGTTTAAAAAATGCCATCTTGTTTCTCCATGGAGACTGACAAGAAGTCTTCAGGAGAGTTCCCTCCCAGGGCTGGCAGGCTGGGCTCTGTCCACGGACCCGGCCTCATGCCTTGTATCAGTGGTGGTGCACTAATCACACTTCTCCTTCACCTTTGCGCCAAGAAAAGAGCAAAGAGCCAGACCCAATGATTGTTTGCATTTGCCCACACCCTCTCAGCCGGTGGGCAGACATCACTGGGCTGCATCCAGGGAGAGGGAAAAGGGAAGGGGCTTCTCTGGTGAGAGAATGAAAGGGCTGGCCTGGCCAGGGGAAGGAGGCGTGCAGCCCAGGGCAGGACTGAGGGCAGGACACGGGGGCACAGCTAGAGAAGCGTGAAGAGGCAATGCTATGAAACACCCCAAAGCCAGTGCATAGAATATGCCGTTTTGTTAGATACAGAGTAGAAATTGCTGCTCCTTTGAGAGAGACACAGACACCAGGGCAGAAAGAGGCAGCCCGACATCCCCTAGGGATGTGTTGTCGAGGGTAGCTTCCTAGGGAAAAGCCTGAGCCCTCCCTGAGAAGACTCAAGGCTATTTTAAGGGCTGGTCCTCAGAGGGCCGTGCCCAGCCTCCCTGTGCTGCAATGCTGGGCAGCAAGGCTATGCGCTGGCTTCCCCCAGGTCTCCGTTGCCACTGGTAGCAAAACCCAAGCTGGGTTATTACATCAACGACTTCTCCCCTCCTCGGCCCCTGGGGAGCCCGGCCAGGTTGGAAAGCAGCAGGAACCTTTTCCAACACAAATACATGATGATCTCAGGTAGCAGCGCTGATATTAGAAAATGGGGAGAGACGTCTTATGGGTTTCACTCAGATGGAAAGGGATTGGAGCCAAGCTCAGTCCGTTTCAGGGCTGTGGGCCAATCTGGGCGGCGGAGAGCTGCAGAGATGGCCCTTGAAATACAGGTTTGGTGACTTCTGACAGTAAGTGGCCTTAATCCACAGGGGGAACGTTCCTGCTTCTTTGCCATCTTTGCCAATTTGCAGTATTTGCTGTAAAATAGAAACACCCAGCCAGGATCTCCTGCCCTAAAGGCAGGGAACAAATGAAATGTTTTCCTATTGAGTAAAGAGCTCACATTTTCCCACATGCAGAGCACGGATCAATGTCATCAACCTTTCATCTTTCTTTTATTTCCCCAAATTACCTTCCAGAAGAGAGCGCGAACGCCAGTTTTGTGGACGTATCTCCAGTATACAGATACTTTCTGTGTCACTGTCACAGTGGACGTTGTCGTGTTCTGGCAGCCACCTTGCATCCTCAGGAGGAAAATTAGATTGTGCATCAAGCCCCCGTGTGAAAGGAAGGGGGCCGAGAACGCCGAAGGTGGCTTCTTGCCCCTGAGCCTTTAGGAGGCTGGGAGCCCAGGAAGGTGCTGGCAGCCCCCAACCCCCCCTGCTGTCTGCTCTTCCTGGGCTCCCAAGACGTACCCGGTCCACAGGACCAAGGGCGCTTCTCCTGTGTGTGTCTTGCTCCCTGACTATCCTATTCACACCTTGTCACCGGAAATGTATCTTTATTCTACTCTCGCCCGTCCCCTGCCACCCCCAGCTATCCGGTCTGAAGATGGTTTATCAAAATAACACCAGTCAGATGAAAAACAGGGAAAAAGTTAACCCTTTTCTCATATAAAAGTAATACAGGTCTTGGAATTGGACCAATTTCTACCATCCCTCCTAAAACAAATTCCCTTGTGGGATGTGGTTCTGAGAGTGGAGACTGGGAGTGTGGGAGGGGTCACATGCAGGACCCTGTCACCGGGCCTAGGCACACCAGATCTGGTGACTTTGTGTGAATGATAAAGTGAATCACTAAAATGTCAGAAAATCCCTTTCCTCCCTCCATTTTCTTCTTCTTTCCTCCCTTCCTCCCTTCCTTCCTTCCTCCCTTCTTTCCTTCCTTCCTCCCTCCTTCTCTCCCTTCCTCCATCTACCCACCCCCTCGCCTCCCACCATTCGCCATCTGTTTGGAATTCCAGTTCTCCAGTGCTGTGGGAATTGACTGCATGTCTTATCTCCATTCTAACATATTTGGAGGTTTGAAGATAACAAACGTGTAATCAGAACGAAACTAGCCGTAGGTCAGCCTCTTCACAGATACCAGTTGTCTTCCCTAGCCCAGATTAATTTAGAATCTTGCCTAAAACTCCACCTTCAGGAATTACTACAAGTAACAGTAATAATAGAGAAAACCATGGCACTGACAGTAGTGTATACAGTTTGAATTCTTTCTTCATCATCTGGGATGGATTGTGTTGATCCAGCCACACTTTCCCTTCTGGGCATTCTTTTTTTTCTTTTCTTTTTTTAAATGACTTATTTATTTATTTATTTACGGCTGTGTTGGGTCTTCGTTTTTGTGCGAGGGCTTTCTCTAGTTGCGGCAAGTGGGGGCCACTCTTCATCGCGGTGCGCGGGCCTCTCACCATCGCGGCCTCTCTTGTTGCGGAGCACAGGCTCCAGACGCGCAGGCTCAGTAATTGTGGCTCACGGGCCTAGTTGCTCCGCGGCATGTGGGATCTTCCCAGACCAGGGCTCGAACCCGTGTCCCCTGCATTGGCAGGGAGATTCTCAACCACTGCGCCACCAGCGAAGCCCCCTTCTGGGCATTCTTGCTGTTGAGAGCAAGTTGTTCTAAGATAGGGCCCTGGCAGAGGTAGGATTTTGAATACATAGCAACAGTTCTCTGTGTAGTCTCCACTGTTCTGAGTAGCAATTACTATTATATTACTGTATGATTGCCAACAATAATTCCATATGTAGTTGTATACATATATGTAATTATATATATAATTTGTATAGCATTCTACAATTTTTTCAAAGCGATGTCACATACCTCGTATCATTTTCTTCCCACAACAGCCCTGTGATGTGGAAGGGCAGGATATCTTCAAATGGATGAAGGAGGAAATCAAACCAGAGAACAAAGTGACGAGCAGAGGCCAGGAACCCAGGGGCCTGACTTCTGGTCCTGGGCTGTTTCTATGATCCAGTTCTGCCTTCCAGCCTTGCCCAAGCTATGTCTTCACCAAGAGGCTGTTGTTTGCTGACTTATTTATTCATTCATTTCATGAATAGGTATTGAGCTCCAGGCACTGTTCTAGGTGTTGGCGGTATAGCAGTGAAAACCAAAACAAAATCAAAACAAAATCAGCCCTTCCTGTAGCGTAGGGTCAGGCGCTGGCTAAGGTCAGTGCAGTGTTGAAAAGCACAGATGCAGGGCCAGCCTGCTTGGGTCTGCATCCCAGCTCATCTGTCTACTTGCAGCATGACCTCTGGCATTTCAAACCTTCTGATCTGTTTCTTCATCGGTAGGGCAGAGGTAATTATAGCCCCCCCCCCAAGGGGCATTTTATGAGGCTTCAATGAGCAGATACTCATAGGTACTAGAATAGGATCTGGCCCAGAGTAAGCCTGCCATAAGTGTTAGTAGTGAGTGTAACCTACCTTATGGGGAGACTGAAAAAAAAAAAAACAACAAATGTGTGCGCAAGATTGTTAAATGCTTAAGAATGCTTTGCAGCAAATTTGGGGTGATGACTGCAAATGCTGATTTCTTTCTGGCCCTTTCTTCTTAAGTAGTAACGTATTTTCTCTCTCTCATATGCGACCTCCATCTTGTTCCCACCAAGAAGTAATGGATGAGTTATAAACGTCTCAGGGCCATTTTTTTTTTTTTTTAAATTTTTGGCTGCTTTGGGTCTTCGTTGCTGTACGTGGGCTTTCTCTAGGTGCGGCAAGTTGGGGCTACTCATTGTTGTGGGGTGCAGGCTTCTCATTGCGGTGGCTTCTCTTGTTGCGGAGCACGGGCTCTAGGTGCACAGGCTCAGTAGTTGTGGCTCATGGGCTCTAGAGTTGCAGGCTCAGTAGTTGTGGCGCACAGGCTTAGTTGCTCCGTGGCACGTGGGATCTTCCCGGACCAGGGCTCGTACCCGTGTCCCCTGCGTTGGCAGGCGGATTCTTAACCACTGTGCCACCAGGGAAGCCCTCGGGGCCAATTTTTAAACTATTCATTTGGACTTCTCTTCCAGAGCTCTGTGCAACTTTGCTCAGATCTCTCTGTGTTCCTAATGCAATATTTAAAGTTTGTATCTGTCACAGTGAGATAAAATAGAAGTCTCTGTGTACAGGCTTGTGTCTTGGGGGCTTTCAGGATGTAAAAGTCTGTACTTCTGTTTTGAACATTCAAGGCTGAGACTCTCCAGTTACTTCTCAGAAAGAGCTTGACTTCCCAGCCCAACCTTCAATTCTGCTTTGCCTTCAAGGTCCCAGCCTCCCACCCCAACTTCCCACTCATGCCTTGGCACCGATAGAATTAAAATCCTTTGTATTCATCCTGAGAGATTTCCTCACAGCTCTGCCAAGGCAGATCGTTGCCTGTTTCACTTTTATTATTTAAATTCTAAATTCCTTCTTAGTAGCGTTTGCCTTCTGTCATGAACAAGGGGCTGGTGGATGTGCAGAACCTTCCAACTTAATCCAGTGCTTCTCGAGTGAGGGCTTGTGCATCACGATCTGAGAACTGCCACTCAAGAGCAGGGCTTGGCAGGGCCCGCTTGTTTGTTAAATAAAGTTTTATTGGAACAAAGCCTGTCCACTTGTGTAATGTATCGCCTAGGGCTGCTTCCAAGCTACAACAGCATAGCTGAGTCGTCTCAAGGCCCTGTGGTCCACCAAGCCTAAAGTATTTACTCTCTGGCCTCTACTGAGAAAGTGTGCTGATCCCCAGGGAGGAAAGCAGACCCACAGCCGGCAGATGGAAGCCTGAAGATTTAAAGATTTTCAAAGAAAGGGACCCATGGCTGAGAGCTGTCGCTACATGTTCACAATTTGCAGCTGAAGCCTGATGATGACTTGTGTACGATAAAGGATATCGCCCCAATGATATTTTGCCTCCAAAGCAAATGGGACCACGTGTGGGGACCAAGTGTGGAGTAACAGCAGGGATGTTACGTCAGGATGTCCTTGTGTCTGGATGGGATGAGAATTGTCTTACAGCAAAGTGTCTACACATCTGTGTGTGTGTTCCCCCCCTTCTGAAGCAGCGAGCACGTTCCCTGTGCACAGCCTTCTCAGAAAGAGTGTTTGATCTGTAATGATGCCCTGGAGGGCGAGGACCTGGAAAGAGCTCTCTGCCTTCCCACTGCAGGTGGCTTCCCTCTTACAGAGCTTTTGAGGGCCAGGTATTAAGCACTCTGTGCCCCGGTCTGTGCTGTTCTTGACAAAGACACACAAGACCCGGAGCAAAACAAGACACAGTGTCTCATGTTCGCTGAGCTCGGCAGAGCACCCCCTGGTGCTTAAAATGTCAGAGGAGGGAGGAACTCTCGTGCATCAGGGTTGATGCAGTGTTAGGTTTAGGGGTATTACCTCTGGGTCCCTGTTTCATTTAATTAAAGCACGTCTGCTGGTGAACTTGTTCCCAAAGACTAATTAGTGGATGGGCAGCATCGAAATCATCTGCATATTAAAAAAAAATATGCTGAACATCTTCCTCGGTGAGTTTGATTTTCAATAGGCCTGGGGTGGATTCCTGCTTTTAAAAAAACCCATCCCCCCTATAACTGTGATGCACCGCAAGTGAATGCTGACAAACGGAATCTGGTGTTTATCTCACAATGTTTCAAAGGATTCTGGAGGTGCTAGTTCTTTCTCTGCAGGATCTGCACCTTGAGTCCCCAAAGAAGCTGCTTAATGCGCCCCTGGAGGTACTGATTGTCTGTGATTGAGATGTGAGGTCAGGTTCTCATCAGAACTCAAAGTGGGACTCAGACGTTCTTACCTCGTGAGCCCTGCTTATCTGTCTCCCATAAGGGCTTGATTTTTCTCCAGAAGAGCAGTGTTTTCACACTGTAGGTTGCAATCTACTCGTGGGTTACAAAGTCATTTAAGGAGGTGCAATCAGCATTAAAAAAAAAAAAAAAAAAAGGACTAGGGAAAAAAAAAATCAGGGTGCATCACATGTGTTAAGGATAAGTGTTGTTCTGTTATAGTTGCTTTGGTGGGTGTGTTGTGCATCGGGTTGCCATGTGTTTCTTGCTATGTGTCATGGCAAAAAGTCTCCACTGTACAGTATAAATCAGCCATGAACCTAATTTACTTAGGGCAGCTCCCATCTCCGCTTGCAGAGGGCTGACGGAAGAAGTCACCAGGGAGGGCAGACTGTCCTATACAAGTGCTTCCGGGGAGGCTACCTGGAAACTAATAGAAAACCAATTTGTGGATGATTGCATCTTCTGGGGGGATAAATCCATCATGGGAAGTTTTCCGGATGACAACCGACTCAGCCCAGCACACCTGTCACCTGGCGACAGCTGGGTTTATCTGGAGCCCAGTCTGGCCAAATTTCAGTTTCCCTTTGCTTGAAATGGGGATATCACCCCATTGGCTATTACTGTTGTGGGAAAGACCAAATTAGGGAGGGAAAAGGCTCTCTCCAATAAAGGATGAATTTCAAAGCTCAGGCCCAGTGATGGCTTTTCACGATGGTCTGGTAGGTGTACTTTTATTGGCACTAGGAAAGGAAGAGGAAGGCCCTTAGATCAAATCCAGGCCCCGTGGGTGTCAGAGAGGGTGTTTGTGGGAGCACAGGCCAGGGAAATTTTATAGCAAGGGGGCTTCCTTATGCTGGCTTCTTGGCAGGCAGCAGTGGGGTCTGATCTTACACGGATCTTAGTCACCAAGAAGAGGATGGCCAGACAGAGCCAAGACAGTGAGCAGACCAGCTCACAAAGCATCTACTCAGTGCAGCCCTCAAGTGGTGGGGAATATCTCCTGCCGGCTCAGGAGGGGTTTGGGGTTGGAATTGGGGGGTGGGGAAGCATAAGGATGGTAGCCTGTCCCTGGGGCGGCTAATTTCAGAACAGCCCTGTCACCCTCTTCTCAGTGGGAAAGAAAGAGGAAGGAGGGGAACTCAGAGTATGGGAGAAAAGAAAGCTTTCAAGAATATCACTAAAAGGTCTGGGGTGAAAGACTCTTGGGGATGAAAAGCGTCCCCCCCCCCCCATTCCAAAGGGCCACTTACAACAACTCCCCTGAAGTGGCAGAGAGAGGTCCTGGCCCCTTCTGCCACTTCTGTTTTTAAAGCTCTCACAGTTTTAAGGGATGAAAAAAAATGGCTAAGGACGCAAAGATGGAATTTAAAAAACAATCGTGAAGGCCTGTTTGAAGTTGCACGGTGAGAGCATCTTTAATCCTTCAGGTCGTCTGGTTGTCCCTATGACTTCCTTAGGCAAGATGAGAAGTCCCAACCAGGGGGCAGGCCAGATGTCACCCAGTCCCTGCCAGGAGAGGCTTTGCTCAAGAGCAAGCTCGGCTGCCTTTGCTGCTCGGAACGGGGCAGAACTCCACTCCTTCCTCAGCGGGGCTTTCTCAGGATCTCGGCGTAGAGGACACGGGCCTCACCCAGGGAGCTGGTACCAAACACTTCTTCTTAGCCCCAGTGGTGGGGATTTGGATTTAGCAGACTTGAGGTGGAACCCAGGAGTCTGCATTTTGAAATGCATCCTCCTACCCCCCCCCCCCCCCCCGGGGACAGGATGCAGGCCGTCCACACTTTGAGACGCTGTGGGGAAGGCTGGCCGGGGAGAGGAGGGTCTCGCCCACCAACCTTGAACCTCACGCACCCAGCCGGCAGGACTCCTGCCTGCCCGGTGCTCTGTGTTAGGGCGGGGCTGGGCCTGAGGCCGGATGATTTTCCCAAAGAGGCCTCTGGGATGCACCAAGCCCTAATGCAGCCCACAGAGGAGATAATGGCTAAGTGGACTTGAACACACATTGTAGGTACCTTTTCCGGATTGAAAAAAAAGAACAACGAAGAGCGAACCAAAAAAAGAAAGAACCCCAAAAGATTCACACGTTGTGAAATGTGTGGAAAACCCAAGGTCCTTAGAGCTGCCCAGGACTTCATTTCAGGCAAAGACCTTGAGGGTGGCCAGCGCCCGGCTGGGCAAACCTAGCCCTGGTTCCCGGGCCACAGATTCCCTGACCTTCTCCAGTTACATAGTCAAGTCCCCTACCCTACCCATCCCCCCGGAGCTTTCCTAACATCATCTTCACTTTGGTTTTCTCACTGGAACCCACACAGTGTATAAGGTTGAACAAAGACATTTATTTGTAAAAGCAATTCCCAACGGAGCAGAGCTTGCATCCATAGAAAGTAAAGCGGTGATCATTCAGAAGCCCACATGCAGACATCAGTGAAACCCAGGGCAAAAGCAGACAGACAGCTCTGCTGCAGACACCCGGAGAGCTACCAATCCTGCCAACTGCAAAGCAAAATGTCCTTTCCGCTTGAGAGCACAGATGTACCGAGATGTCCCGTGAGAAAGAAATTTGGTCTGACATCCACGATGAAGTGATCAGGGAACAGTTGAGGGAGCCTTTTTTTTTCTTCTGGGTGGCTTGTCGGCTTCCCACAGATACCCGGCTAAGAGCTCCACCTGCCAGCGGCAGGGGGCCGTGTCCCAGCCCAGCCCGCTCACATGCCCATCCTTATGCTCTGAATGATCTGGAAGATAGCTGAAGGAGGGAAACAAAACAGGCGGCTCAGACACCAGACAGCGCACAGCTGGAAACCCAGCCCCACCGCCAGCCCTGCTTCTGCTGACCCCGGGCCCTGGACCTGTTAGCACACAGCTGATTAGATATTTCCTAACAAGGAGTTAAGTTGACAAGAGGTCAGTGAACTTCTTTAAAAAGGCAGCCTTGCTCTGTCTGCTGATGGATGCCTCGGGGATTTATGGATAACTCCTGCTAATTCCACCAGGAGTGAAGGCCAGAAATCCCTCAGGCCCTGAGACGTTTGGCCCTCTTCCCCGGAATGTTCTGATGCTGCTGGGAAGCGGGGGGACGGCGCTTTCGTGCAGGCAGGGCACTCATTTAACAGGTCAGAGACGCTGCCTCTTCAAAATGGCTGTGACCTGGAAAAGAAGCTGCCCTTGAACTGGAAGGAAGGCCGGGTGCTGGGAGCAGACACGTGGAGCTGGGCCCCCGGCTGCTGATAACCTTTGATACAAGTGCATCTTTAGGCGGCCTGGAACTTTCTGAAATTCGACTTGAAATGCACCGAGAGCAACGCTGATTTATTCAGGGCACCGTCTTCACTAAGTGGACCGAACTCCTTCCTGAAGGGTTGGGTAGCCTGAACGTCCACAGACAATTCCTGGGACTCCCTCCCCTTATTCTGGTAAGAGCTGGTTGGATAGCACCCAGCCTGGTTTTGTTTATAGGGTTTAAATGTGTTCCAGGGGACGAAGGTCCAACTTCCTTTTCCACATCCTCCCCAGATGTGACATATACAATATCGGTCAATCGTGATGAAGACAGTCATGATAATAATAGCAATGAACACACATAGAATGATTTTTTTTTTTTTTTTGAGGGGCAGCTGGGTATCATGTAATCATGTGTAAAAACAGAACAAGCACAGAACATTCAGGGGGCTTACCCCTTCTCTCCTTCATAAAGTCATCCTGGAATATACCCAGGAATGCTGCTTCCTAAGTAACCATAGTGAAATATGCTACCCAGAACCCTCGAGAAACAAAAAGTGGTTGACATTTTATCAAGTAACGTTAGTGAGCACATACTATGTGCCAGGCATTGTGCTTTGGGGATCCAAAGATAGTTCACACCGAGGGCCCCGGGGACTCTTTTCTTGGACAGCTAGATTTGAAGGGTAGATAAAGCACTAATGTAGTTGGTTTTTTATAAACTAAAACAATCACTGTGTGCATCATCACGACTTTCCTAAATTGGATATACACCCAACATGATTTAATATTAAGTTTTCATGAATGTCCAGTGTGACCATAATAAGAAGTGATAACTAATAAGACCCTGCTGTAATATGGTTATAGAGGATGCACAGCGTTTGATCTGATCCCAAAATAGCTCCGGTTGGCTGTACTTCTTGGGCTCTCATTTCTGCTTCTTAGCGGTTATTTGGTCTCGATGATTCTTATCTCTGGTCACATCTCTGGTGCTACTACACCAATCTGCAGTGGGCCCTCTTCTATTATTATGCTACTGTAGACTAAGCTGAAAACAAAGGCTGTTAGAACTATGTATAAAATTAGAGTCAACCAGTTGTGTGTGAAGGTCGGAAAGACTCTTCTCTAGATAAAAGAGTTAATTCAGCAGGTTGTGATATTTAACTCTGGTTGTGCTCAGAGGTTTTCTTGGCTTATTCTCATCTGGGGGGTGGCCCTTAACAGGAGAAGTTGCTAGATGGATGAGAAAGTACCTTACCCAAATGTATAAGCCTGCCGGAACACGGATGTTTCCACCCTCCTCTACCAAAGCTAACAAGGAATAAAAATCAAATAAACATTTCTGTGTTCTGGCTCCGCAGGAGTGCTGGAAGACAGCTGTATATTCAAGCACATCAGGAAAAAAATATTTACATCTACTGTGCCTCAGGCTTTGTTCTTGGGATCAGGAAAACATCCCTAATTTGGACAAACAGGCTTACTTTAGAGGGGAATGTTAGGGTCAGAGGGAACTGGGTTTGAATCCCAGCTCTTGTGAATAGCTGTGTGACTGCATGAATAATTTAACCTCTTCAATTCTGTCTCCTCTGCTGTGAAATGAGGACCATGCTGCTTGCAGCGTTAATACAGGGATTAAATGGTCTGACATAGATGAGGTTCCTCACACATCAAGGTTTCGGTGCATGGGAGTCATTGCTATTATTACTGTTACTATTACTACAATGACGGCTGCTGCTTCCATGTATGAACATGCATACCAGAGCTCAGGTGCTACCTGCCACCCTCTAGAGGTGTGAATTTTCGGAATTCACTAACTAGTTCTGAGCCCTGATTTCTCTATTTATAAAACTGTAGATAATATGTACCTCAAAAGATGCAAGGAATAAATATGAAGACATAAGTAAAATATCTGCCCATAATAGATGCTCCAAAATGTTAGTTCTCCCTGAGATTTATTCGTAGACAAGGAATCATTATCAGCAGGATATAGGTCAATGAATACGAAACAGGCTGTCCCTTAGTCCATCAGACCCTATTAATTCATGACTTCAAAGGTGCTGGGTAATGATAAAACCACTCAATTCTTTTCAAGGAACTGCTACAAATTTCTCTTAAGAGTCTTAGACAAAGTTTGCTGGCCTCAGAATAGCAACACATATTAAAACAACTTACCTATTTCTGAGTCTGCTTTAAAAACTAATGAAAGATCATTCCTGACCCTAATTGAATCCATGAATTAACAGGTAAAAATCTAATGGGCTTTAACATGTGTACAGGCGACCCTTTAAAATTGAACCCTCTTGGAGAAATTACTTTGAATAAAGTCTATTTTAAGTTCACCATTTGCCTCCACCTCTAAGATAATGGAGAGATGGTTGTGTTTTATGATTCCTTTTTCAATGTCTTTAAGAATTGTATCCCTGTCTTTAAGAAGGCTTGTATCAATGGCAATGTCTTTAAGAAGCCTTCACCATCCTGTACCAATTATGTTAACTGTACTTCTGTGTGCCCGCCAGTAATGACCCGCCCTACAGCCCTGGCCTCCCCGATGCTGACTTTCTGAGGCGGTGAACAGGAAGGGAGCCAAGAGTGGGTTCAAAGTGGGAAAGGAAGTGGGGAGTCTAGACCCTGACAAGTTAATAACTTAACAGAGGGTGAACAAAGCAGAGAAAACAGCCGAGCGGGCTGCAGGAAAGGCGCTGTGGGCAGGCGAGCCAGCAGGGAGGACGGATGCCAAGAAAGGGAAGGATGGCAGGCATTCGAGGTCAGGGGATCTGGCCTTGGGCAGGTCAGAGGTTCAGGAAGATCCAGGCTAGAGTGGGAACTACAGAATCTGAGAGCCTCCACACTCTCCCACCTGTACAGGATCCTGGTCCTTGGTAACCTCGGACGATCACGTCTCTCTTTTATTCAACCATTCCCTTTCAATGAAATTCTTAGGGTTTAACATGCAAGAAGCACTTGCAACTCAAAAATCAACCAGAACAATCCTCCTGACTCCACATCTCCCATCCACAGGTGTCCTCTTCCTCTTTACAACCATTTCCAAAAAGCTGTCTAAGTCCTCACTTTCTCCATTTCCTTACCTTTGGGTTCCACCTCATTCCACTGCATTCTAGCTTCTCTCTTCACTCCAGTGAAACAGCTCTTGCTAAAGATACAAATGACCTTCCATGTCACTTAATCCAACTAGCACCCTTCAGCTGCCTCTTGTCATACACCCCTACTTACCATCGCTGAGTGCTCCCTCCTGGAAACTCTCTTCCCTTGGCCTCTGTGACACATCATTCTCCTAGTTTCTAGTTTTCCGCTTCCTCTTTGGCTCTTTACACTAAACGTGGTTTATGGGGGTCATCCTAACTCCTCCTGACCAGTAAACAAGAATGTTGAAGTTCTGCAGTGAGCATGCTGGCTTTCTCCTCTTCATTACATTCCTTCTCCCAGGTGATCTCATCCCGGCCCACAATTTCAGTTGCCACTTAGCTTTTGATGACTCACCCATGTGTGTTGCCAGCCCCGACCTCTCCTCGGAGCTCCAGATCCACACCTTCCACCATCTAATTGATACCTACACACAAGTGGCTCAAAGGCACGTCAAATGCAACAGGACCTTCTCATGATCTCTTCCCGTTGCCAAGCTTGGCACCATCATCTTCCATCTTGCACGTACACCAAAAATGCCAGAGTCATCCTTGACACCTCCGATTGATGACCAAGACCTGTGGGCATTACCTAATAATCTTGTGATTGTGCGTCTTTCGCTCCATCCTTCCAGAAACCACCCTAGTCCAAGTTACCATCATCTTTCCCCTGATTCCTGCAGTGACCTCCACTGGTCTACTCTTGCTCCTCCTTCAATCCTTTCTCCATACTCTAGCTAGAATTATTCTTTAAATAAAAACAAGTGAGATCGTGCCCTCCTTGAGTTTCTAACACACCAGAAGCATTCTATTGCCCAATCCTTGGTGAAGCCTCCATGATCTGCATCTCCTGGCCCCCGGCAACTTGTCCAGATTCACCTTCTCCACTCTCCTCCTCTCTTACAGTAAGCCCTCCTGTTTTTAAAAGCTCCCTGCTCTTACTACTGGGCTTTTACACATGCCAATCTTTCTGTCTGAAATACTTTCCCCACCTTACCCTATTGCTTAGTTTTTACTTCAAAATTCAGAAGTTACTTCTTCAGAGAAGCCGTCTTTGACCATCTGGAGCAGGAGTTCTCAAACTTAGGTCTCACAATCTCCTGAAAATGTTTGAAAACAGACACTGGACCCCATCCCTAGAGTTTCTAATCCAGTGGGTCTGGGGTGGGAACTGAGAATGTATATTTCTAACAAGTTCATAGGTGATGCTAAGGCTGCCGGTCCAGGGACCACACTTTGAGAACCACTTCCCTAGAGCACACCAGCCCTCTGCATTACAGGCACACCTTGTTTTATTGCGCTTTGCCGATATTGCGATTTGTGTTTCTTTTCTTTACAAATTGAAGGTTTGTGGCAACCCTGTGTGTAACAAGTCTATGGGCAACACTTTTTCCAACAGTATTTGCTCACTTCGTGCCTCTGTGTCACATTCTGGTAATTCTCACAATACTTCAAACGTTTTCATTATTATTATGTTTGTTATGTGATCTGTGATCAGTGACCTTTGATGTTGCTGTTGTTGATGGACTCACTGAAAGGCTCAGATGATGGTTAGCATTTTTCAGCCATAAAGCATTTTTTAATTAAGGTATGTATACTTTTTTTTAGACATAATGCTATTTATTGCATGCTTAATAGACTACAGCATAATGTAAACAAAACTTTTATGTGCACTGGGAAACCGAAAACTCATGTGACTTGCTTTATTGCGATATTAGCTTTATTGCAGTGGTCTGGACCCGAACCTGCAATGTTTCCAAGGTTGGCCTGTATATGCTTTCACAGCCCTATGTTCCTCTCCTTTGAACATTTTCATGCCTGAAATTTTACATGTTTCAGCATAATTATTTGTTTGACTCATCTTTCTTCCCCACTAGACCACAAGCTCCAGGAGAGCAGGGATGGTTTTGCTCCCAGCTCTACCCCTGGGCCTAAGCTCAGCACCGGGCACATAGTAGGTCCTCAGTAAAAATTTACTGAAGGACTGAACGGTGAAAAATTGCAAACAGCATGGAGGAAAATACATTTTAAAAACCTCAACTGATTACTCTTCAGACCTAAAGAATCAGCATCAAATGGCGACCTTGAGATTCAATTGCTCCAAGAGCTCAGTTCTTGAGGGGAAGTCAAGTCACCAGTCAAGAACATAAACCCCTTAAGGCCGGGAGCTGGGCCAGCCCAATCCACTCTTCCCTGGGCACTGCCCCACCCCAGCTAACTGGGAGTGCCCAAAGGACACAGAGATGACACAAGTGGATCCCCTAGGACACTGTCAGAAAGCTGGAACCCTGCCAGACAATGGGGCCTTCCGAAAACGACATTTATTGAAAGTAAATGGCTGACGATAAGCGAGATCAAGGGAATTGCTGAGAAAAGAGATCAAGACAGGCCAGAGGAACACCCTTTAGGAGGATAAGCCAACTCTAGAATTCACACAACTTTGATTATTTTTCATTTAAAAAATTAAAAAAATGAAAGCATTGGTAAGAAAAGTATGGGCCTTGAGAAAGATAAGCAGAGATGTTAGGAGACAAGACATCGCCAAGGTGGGTCATTAAGCTCCCTGAAAGAATTAGCACAAAGATAGTCAAAGGCAAGATGCCACTTCCCCATGGCTTCTCCAGAGATGGAGAAGACGGGAAAGAGAGGGAAGCCAGGGATAGGTGAGGGCAGGAGGGCACTATTAAAAGAGAGATCGTATTAGCAAAGAATGGGATGCTCTCTCCACATTAAAAGGGCAGACAGCAGAAGCACTCTTCCGAGAAGGAAACCATACACAGACCCAAAGGGCCCCAGGGGCACAGGGCCACAGGGCAGAGCGAAGCACATGACAAGCGAGGCCGTAGGTCACCTTGAGGGAGCCAGTGGCTGATGAGACATCTTTTTCAGACCGTCCATCTCAGATCCTGAGGCAGGAGTTCCAGAGCAGACGCATGTCCTCAAGCTTTCCTTTGTGGTGAAACAGAAAGGTTTCTCCCAGGGCTGCTCAATTCCTCAAACTTGCCAATCTTGGGGCTGTGACTCCCTCTGGGTGTCACAGTTTCAAGATAGTTCGGGCAGTCTCCAGGAAAGGCCAGTGCTTATGTGGTCGACCTGCAAACACGGTGAATTCAAATTTGCCCTGGAGCAGGTGTCCAGGACAGAGCAAGGTGATGGAGCACCCCGGTGGCCCAGTCAAGAAGCAGCCCATGGCTGGATCAGGGCTTTATCCACCTGGGAGCAGACCGAGAATGGCCGTCCATCTGGAACCTCTGGACAGCACACATTTTCTGGCAGGGAAAGTAGGAGATGTTTTAACAGGAGTTCTTTTCAATACACAGTCATATGCTAAAGGCCTAAAGTTGGTGGAAAATCTGCTCCATGGTATTTTGGGGGAAATGGTAAGAGAGAAGGATGCAGGATAATAGAAAGCAGATGGGTTTGGAGTTTAGGTTTGGGTACTAGCTCTCTTTTTAGCTACGGGATGCTGGTGGATTTCCTCTTTGAACCTCTGTTTTGTGATTTGGAAAAAGGAGTACCATAGCTTCTTTGTAGGGACTGTGTGATGAGAAAAGAAAATATAAGTGTAGGACCTGGCATTATAATCAGTACTCAAGAAACGGTAGCCAAAATAGTTGTATGAATAGATTCTGCTCACCCCCATTGGCTAGTTTTTAAAGAGTTCTTTCTAGAAGGAGAGAAGAGGCTCCAGCTCTAGCTGTCCCTGCAGAGGTGACACCACTGACCTCTGGCCGGCAAACTCTGCCCTCTACCTATCCAGGTGGGAGCTGGGGTTCCTGCAGCTTCCCCAGTATCTCAGAGCTCTGCTCCCCCAGGTTTTCTCCCCATCACAAAGGTCAAAATGTTATCTTTCTTTCCTTGCAAGCATTCAGAATCTTGGCCGGCACCTTGCCAGGGGGGTTGAGAGGCAAGGAGACAGTGCAACTAAGGGCCGTCAACATAATGACAATAACAAGAAACATTTGTAAAACTATTACCAGGATTCCACTAAACGTGTGGCATGCGTTGTCTCATTTAATCCTCAGGATTGATTTTCATGAGGATCCTAGGAGTTTTCAGATAGGATCCTACGCCTTTTAAGAATGGAAGAAACTGAGGCTTGGAGTGGGCGTGTGGGTGAGTAGCTTGGACAAGGCTTCACGGCTAGTAGTTGGCAGAGCCGGGTTTGCAACCCAAGGAGGCTGGCGCCGGAGCTGGTTCACACAGGACTGAGTCCTTTCCCTCGCCACAGCGTCCTTAACAAAACAGCCAGTCCGAGGGAGGGTGGGACTGTGGGCTCTTCCAGAAACGGAGGGGCCTCCAGCGCATGCATAAAGGGAGACCACTGGACCACCTGAAACAGGAGGCCCGGAGGACAGGAGGCATTCAGGTGCAGCTTAGAACATCTCAGGGAATCACTTTCCTTATCTGTTCTGAATAGGTTGTCCTGAAAAACGGTCCAGCCCGTGACACGTTATCTCTTCCCAGTCCTGCCCCGGCAGGCAGAGCGCCTACCAGATACAGGAGAAGAAAACACACCGAGACACACGAACACACACACAGACACACACAAACATACACATACACAAACACACACAGACATAAACACAGACACATAACAGATCCTGCTTCAACCAGAACAGCTTTTCTTTTGTTTCCCTCTAAGATTTGAACAAAGAGGTCTACTACTTTAAAAAAAAAATAAAAAAGGTCTACTGCTTTTAAAAAAAAAAAAGAAAAAGCTAAAACCAAGAGTTTAGCCATTTTGCTCTCAAAATACACTTATTTTTTTCTGATTATACAAGTAATATATGCTCATTGACAAAATTGGAAAATATAGAAAATTAGGAAGGAAATAAGTCACTGGTTAATCCTATTACCCTAGAGGTTTCCCTTTGATGGGGGATATAAGCTCATCAGTTTCAAGAAAACCCAGACTTCAAGAACGACTAAAATTCACATAATCTCTAATTAGGAAGTGAGTATCAGGTTCGGCCAGAGAGAGAGAAATGCAATCGAAACGAGGGATAGATGAGGGAGAAGTAGTCTGAGGGAGGGAGGTGGGGTGTGGCTGGTATGTAAGTTTCCCTCTGAGAATCACAGCACGATGGGGATTAAATGGTGGTTCCACTGACCCCGGTTGGAACCTCAGTGAGGGAGGAGGACAGAGAAGACTGCTCTCAGCTTGCTGCTTCCTGTTCACACCCAGGGACACACCTGGGCTCAGGAGAGGTGAACGATACAACAGGATCACAAGACACACGTAGGCGCTAACATACTGCCTGGTCAACTGCATGGGAAGGGAAAGACCTACTGTCACTGAGTCCATGTGAAACTTCTAGCCCAAGAGGAAAGTCAAAAATGCTGAAGAAGACAGTTGTCCTGTGAACACTGCGGCACTGACACTATAAGGTGGGTAGGCCGGGGTTGGGACCCTGCTTGTCACTGCCGTGTTCAGGCCAGACATTACTGATACACAGCAGCATACTTGCCACAGAGCTCTGGGGAGGCCTCAGAACCCTTCTCCACAAGGCTCCTGAAAGAGATGAGGACAAAAGGGAGAGGAAGACCCAGGGGCAAGGGCCGTGGGCACAACCAGCAGGACGGGCTTCATCCATGGTCCCGGGAAGCACACGCAGACAGCAAGTGTCTCGCGCAGATAGCAGTTGGCGTATCTGTGTGACGGCATCTCTGCCGCCTCAGATGGACATTCCGGGTCACGCTTGTCTCTGAGCCTCAAGATAAAAACAAGTACTCTTCAGAAGCTATCAAACAGTTCTCTAAAGAGGCAGGCTTTGAAACCGGGGACTGAGAGTCAGGACGAGCTGCTTATCTGGAAAGAGGCCCCACCGCCTGCAGAAATGGAAGATAATATTTTTATAAAAACGGGAGCGAAAAAACGGCCAAGTCTCTAAGAGGGGGGTGTTTAAACCCTTGGGGCTTCAGTGTGAATCTGAGGTCCTAGGAGATCAAATAAAGACAAATGCAACCAGTTAAAAAGGCCCAAGCAAAAGTCCTGGGTCAAGATCTGAACAAGAAAAGTTTCTGGCCTGTTTGGAATAATCATCTGAGGGGACCCAGAAGAGGTATCTGACTAAGAAACAGGTTTTAGATTTCTGATGGAACGTATATAATACTAACAACAATAAGGCTAGTTTCCAAATTAAACCAGACAAAGCAAGATATGGCCCTGAGATGTCCTATCTGGACAATTCCATGTCTCAAAAGAACGCTGTTCGCCAAGCTTTTGCATCTCACAAAGAAAACTTTTTTTTTTTTTTAAATAGCAAAACGGTGGTGCATTTGGGTTGCTTTAAGGGAATAAAACTTAGTTTATTTCTGATATTCAACTTAAAGTACAAACCCCTATTCATTGATTTTAGTGTAGCTCTGGGCGCTTCCTTTTCCCTGCCTGGGTCGGTCTGAAAGATTCTGATGCTTTATCGTGGGAACATAGTTTCACCCACTGGGAGTGCTATCACTGAAATTGCTCACACTCGTCCTTGGAGTGAAGAGGCGGGGTCTACAGCTCTCTGGAAGGTCAAGACCAACGTGAGTGGCTGAGCCTGCCAGGTGAAGGCGTGGCCTGGGAGGATGGAAGGCAATGGGAGCCTGCAGTGTCCATGACACACCTGCCCCATTCATGGTGCCACTACTTTACATGAGGGCGATGGGGACAGAGGTGGTGGTGACTGAAGCTGCAGGTTTCAAGCGTGCTGTGGGCCAGCACTTACGTCCCTGGAACCATTCAGTACCAGGACAACCTCTGGAGGGGCTCCTCCTATCCCTGTTTGATGGATAAGGAAATCAATACAGAGAGAGTAATGAACTTGTCCAAGGTTATTCAGCAGAAACATAGCGAATCCAGGCTTTGAACCCACATCTGGCGGAGCCCCAAACTATCCTCCCCTCTGAAGCCTCTTATCCATTTACTGCCAGTTGGTCAGTTTTCAAAGAAGAGACCTTTTGCAATCCTGGAAAGTGGAAATTTCCTTCCTCTGAAGGGGGGTGTATTTAGTATTTAGATAACGTCCTCTGACTGGTTACAACCATGGACTTGGGCTGGACTGGGGCCTCCCTGGTGAGGAGTGGGCATTCCCTGGGCACGTGTTTTTGTGCCAGGGGTCTCTGGGTGCCTGTGCGCTGTGCCCTCACTGCTCCCCTGGTTCCTCTTCCTTCCTTTTCCTTATCTGGCTCTTAACAGCACCAGCACTGCTGGCACAAAAGGCATGTGTGGAGAACAAGGAAGGCCAAGGAAAGGAGCCGAGAAGGAAGGGGTCAAGAGTCTGCTGTGACACATCACTCCCCATAATAATGGGGTCCCGTAACCTCTTGGAGGTTTGTTAACTTGTTTTGCCACGTAAAATGGAGTAAAGGTGACCAATAAGTGAGCCTATACTTAAAGGTCAACATTTTTACCATTCTTCATTTTTTTCCAAAAGATACTAGGGAAACAGATAAAACCTGCATTCCTTGTGACTTGCCTGATCTGAAAATTTATTTACCCTAGGTACACTGACAGTATTTCTATAATTTTTATTTTTTAAAATTAATTAATTAATTAATTAATTTTTGGCTGCATTGGGTCTCTGTTGCTGTGTGTGGGCTTTCTCTAGTTGCGGCGAGCGGAGGCTACTCTTCGTTGCGGTGTGTGGGCTTCCCATTTTCGTGGCTTCTCTTGTTGCAGAGCACCGGCTCTAGGTGCGCGGGCTTTAGCAGTTGCAGCATGTGGGCTCAGACGTTGTGGCTCGCGGGCTCTAGAGCACAGGCTCAGTAGTTGTGGTGCACGGGCTTAGTTGCTCCGCGGCATGTGGGATCTTCCCGGACCAGGGCTTGAACCCGTGTCCCCTTTATTGGCAGGCGGATTCTTAACCACTGCACCACCACGGGAGCCCTCTATAATTTTTTAAACTGAAGTGTAGTTGATTTACAATGTTTCAGGTGTGTACAGCAAAGTGATTCAGTATATATATATAATCTTTTTCAGATTCTCTTCCATTATAGGTTATTACAAGATACTGAATATAGTTCCCTGTGCTATACAGTAGGTCCTCGTTGTTTATCTTTCTTATATACAGTAGTGTGTATCTGTTAATCCCAAACTCCTAATTTATCCCTTCCCCCTCTCCCCACTCCCTTTTGGTAACCATAAGTTTGTTTTCTATGTGACACTATTTCTAAAAAAGAGCCCTTTGCCCAGCCCACCGTCAATTAGAAAAGTGGGTTTAATAGAGTGAGGTAACGAAAGCAAGAGAATCAGATCAATGATCAACATCTTCACTACTATTAGAAGATTTCATATTTTTCTTATCTGTATAAGGATCTACAAAATATGAATAATTAACCACATGAACTCAGAGAGGGTGAATGACCTCAGAGGTATCCCAGGGACTTGGTGAAATGGAACTTCAGCCTGGCACACGGGTGTATCCTGTTCAAAGGGAACGGACCCGCTGGACAGACACAGGAAGGGGTGTGTCTGCAGAGGCATGGAAATCCCGCCGCAAACTCCAGTGCATTTTGTGCGAGCGTGACAGGCAAGGGCAGGGCTGAAGGTGCTGTTGTGCGCACTACAGATGATGGCAGGACGCTAGATGGGGCGGGTCTCTCCTACTTTGTGCTACAAAAGGGGAACAGAAGCGAGCGAGAGCAGTGATAAGGGGCTTCAATCATCCAGGCCCCGAGAAGGCTCATTATGTAAAGCAGAGGAACTGATAAAGGGAAGAGCTAGATTTGAGGAAATTGCATTTTTTTTTTAACATCTTGATTGGAGTGTCATTGCCTTACAGTGGTGTGTTAGTTTCTGCTGTATCACAAAGTGAATCAGCTATACCTATACATATATCCGCACATCCCCTCCCTCTAGCGTCTCCCTCCCACCCTCCCTATCCCACCCCTCTAGGTGGTCATAATCGCATTCTTTTAAACGAAGAGAAGAGATAGGTAGATAACTGAATCACTTCGCTGTACAGCGGAAATGAACACAACACTGTAAATCAACTATACTTCAATAAAATAAATTCAATAAAAAAGATAGGTAGGAGCCTATGGTCTGCGACTCTGAAAAGGGAGGAACTCAGGAGGGAGAGTAGGAGCTGCAAGAAGAACTGAATCGTGACTAATCCCAGAGACGTGGCAACGGGTATGAATCTAAAGGAGCTATTGTGTTTTTCGTGACGTGTTTGGTTTAGAAAAGGACACGGACAAAGATAGAAGGAAGGGCACAGTACCAAGGACGAACTGAGAAGAGTGACACATTTCTGTGAGAACAGAGCTTGGCCTGAGCTGAAGCTTGCAAAAAAAATGCTAAAGTTGGCAAAAAAAAAAGAAAGGAAAGAAAATAAGAAAAAAAGGGAGATGGTGGTGGATTATTTTTAGATATGATTTTAAAAAGGAGGAGGTCCATTGCTTGGGGATCATGATGGCATGTTAACAGAGGATAAAGTTAAGAGGACCCAACTCCCCGTTTGATGTCTAGCCTTTCCGTAGAAGCTAGTGGTCTTTTAACTAGATTTAAAGAAGCATCCTTAGAAGAGCACCAGACATGCAGGCAGGGGATGTAGTATGCCAGTAAGTGGTGTGTTCTCTTGGCCAGTTTAAGTCCAAATCTCCACGCCCTGCAGGCTCCCATCCCAGGCCCCTGGACAAACCAGCAGAGAGGATAGCAGAGACAATGTACTTGATCCCTGAAAAAACTAATGGAGACTGGGAAGGTTCCAAAAGATTGTTGTCAGCAAATGTCCCAATTTACCCAAATGGGGGGAAAGATACAGTTCCTACTATGTGAATCAATAAGCCTGGCAAAATTTTAATTAACATGTAATTTAGAGAAGGTTTTTAATCCCTTTGGAAAAGATGGATATTGAGAACTAGCACAGGTTGGAGAAAAATAAGCCAGACTAAATGACTTATTGGCTTTTTCCCCTCTCCTATATGCTACCTAAGGGCACAGACCGGACAGGGCCCCGGTTACTGTGTATCTTGAAGCCAAAAAAGAAAAAAACCCAAAAAACAAAAAAAAACACCAGCTCCGTATCTATTTAGTTCTTGACAACAAGGGCTACATGATGACCGAGGCTCACAGATCCCTGTGATTGGGCTTTGGCCAGTCTTGAGCCTGTCGTACTATCTCAGGCCTCTGTGCCTTTGTCATGCAGTGTTCCCTCATGTGGAATAACCTTCCCTTTGTCTGGCTGTTTGTCCTTCAAAACTCAGCTCAAATGGCACCTTCTCTGGGAAACTTTCTCTTCTGCTCAGTAGGAATTAGAAGGCCCTGATATAGTCTGACTGTGTTTTCTGAGATCCACATGTTGGAATCCTAATGCCCAATGTGATGGTGGTAGAAGGTGGGGCCTTTGGGAGGTGATTAGGTCCTGAGGGTGGAGTCCTCATGAATTGGATTAGTGCCCTTGTAAGAGAGACCCTACTGAGCTCCCTAGCCCCTTCTACCACGTGTGGATGCCATGTGAGGATACAAGGAGAAGTCTGTGATTGGGAAAGGGGCACCCAACCGATCACACTGGGACCCGAATGGGACTTCCAGGCTCCAGAACTGTGAGCAATCAATTTCTGCTGTTTATAAGCCACCCGGTCTCTGGTAGTTTGTTATAACAGCCCGAATGCACTAAGACAGTCCCTTGTCCACGCTTGCCAAGCTCTCTGGGTGCTCTGCTGTCAGAGTGCTCTTTTCCTGGGAGCAACGACATGTTCCTTATCTGTCTCCCCAGTGCCAGCTGCCCCCTGAAGGAGTTTGTATCTCCAAAGCCCGCACTGTGCCAGGCACACCAGGGACCCTCAAGACACGAGGACTGCTTGCAGGAGTTTTGCTGAGAGGTTCCAAGTCAACCTGAGGGGAGTTGTCTCTAATTGTTTTCTGTGGGCTTCGCCAAATCTAGACTTTTATCAGTGCCTAGGACGAATAACATACTTTCAAGAAACCATAAAGCTGGGAGAGAGAGATAATTAGATAAAAGGCTCAAGGTTCAAGATCTAACAATCTACAGGTTGGCCATAAAGCCTGAAAACGTAGATCACTTTTTTTTTTAACATCTTTATTGGAAAACTGCTTTACAGTGTTGTGTTAGTTTCTGCTGTATAACAAAGTGAATCAGCTATATGCATACGTATATCCCTGTATATCCCCATATCCTTTCCCTCTTGCATCTCCCTCCCACCCTCCTTATCCCATCCCTCTAGGTGGTTGCAAAGCATGGAGCTGATCTCCCCGTGCTATGTGGCTGCTTCCCACTAGCTATCTATTTTACATTTGGTAGTGCATTTGTCCCAGCTTACTCTTCCCCTTCCCTGTGTCCTCAAGTCAATTCTCTAAGTCTGTGTCTTTATTCCTGTCCTGCCCCTAGGTTCTTCAGAACCATTTTTTTTTTTTTTTTAGATTCCATATATATGTGTTAGCATACGGTATTTGTTTTTCTCTTTCTGATTTACTTCACTGTGTATGACAGTCTCTAGGTCCATCCACCTCACTACAACTGACTCAATTTCATTTCTTTTTTTGACCGAGTAATATTCCATTGTATATACGTGCCACATCTTCTTTATCCATTCATCTGTCGATGGACACTTAGGTTGCTTCCATGTCCTGGCTATTGTAAATAGTGCTGCAATGAATATTGTGGTACATGACTCTATTTGAATTATGGTTTTCTCAGGGTGTATGCCCAGTAGTGGGATTGCTGGGTCGCATGGTAGTTCTATTTTCAGTTAAGGAACCTCCATACTGTTCTCCATAGTGGCTGCACCAATTTACATTCCCACCAACAGTGCAAGAGGGTTCCCTTTTCTCCACACCCTCTCCAGCATTTATTGTTTGTAGATTTTTTGATGATGGCCATTCTGACCAGTGTGAGGTGATACCTCATTGTAGTTTTGATTTGCATTTCTCTAATGCTTAGTGATGTTGAACATCTTTTCATGTGTTTGTTGGCAATCTGTATATCTTCTTTGGAGAAATGTCTATTTAGGTCTTCTGCCCATTTTTGGATTGGGTTGTTTGTTTTTTTGATATTGAGCTGCATAAGCTGCTTGTATATTTTGGAGATTAATCCTTTGTCAGCTGCTTCGTTTGCAAATATTTTCGCCCATTCTGAGGGTTGTCTTTTCATCTTGTTTATGGTTTCCTTTGCTTTGCAAAAGTTTTGAAGTTTCATTAGGTCCAATTTGTTTATTTTTGTTTTTATTTCCATTTCTCTAGGAAGTGGGTCAAAAAGGATCTTGTTGTGATTTATGTCATAGAGTGTTCTGCCTATGTTTTCCCCTAAGAGTTTTATAGTGTCTGGTCTTACATTTAGGTCTTTAATCCAGTTTGAGTTTATTTTTGTGTATGGTGTTAGGGAGTGTTCTAATTTCATTCTTTTACATGTAGCTGTCCAGTTTTCCCAGCACCACTTACTGAAGAGGCTGTCTTTTCTCCATTGTATACTCTTGCCTCCTTTATCAAAGATAAGGTGACCATATGTGCGTGGGTTTATCTCTGGGTTTTCTATCCTGTTCCATTGACCTATATTTCTGTTTTTGTGCCAGTACCATACTGTCTTGATTACTGTAGCTTTGTAGTATAGTCTGAAGTCTGGGAGCCTGATTCCTCCAGCTCCGTTTTTCTTTCTCAAGATGGCTTTGGCTATTCGGGGTCTTTTGTGTTTCCATACAAATTGTGCAATTTTTTGTTCTAGTTCTGTGAAAAATGCCATTGGTAGTTTGATAGGGATTGCACTGAGTCTGTAGATTGCTTTGGGTAGTATAGTCATTTTCACAAAGTTGATTCTTCCAATCCAAGAACATAGTATACCTTTCCATCTGTCTGTATCATCCTTAATTTCTTTCATCAGTGTCTTATAGTTTTCTGAATACAGGTCTTTTGTCTCCTTAGGTAGGTTTATTCCTAGGTATTTTATTCTTTTTGTTGCAGTGGTAAATGGGAGTGTTTCCTTAATTTCTCTTTCAGATTTTGCATCATTAGTGTATAGGAATGCAAGAGATTTCTGTGCATTAATTTTGTATCCTGCTACTCTACCAAATTCACTGATTAGCTCTAGTAGTTTTCTGGTAACATCTTTAGGATTCTCTACGTATAGTATCATGTCATCTGCAAACAGTGACAGCTTTACATCTTCTTTTCTGATTTGGATTCCTTTTATTTCTTTTTCTTCTCTGATTGCTACAGCTAAAAACTTCCAAAACTATGTTGAGTAATAGTGGTGAGAGTGGACAACCTTGTCTTGTTCCTGATCTTAGAGGAAATGGTTTCAGTTTTTCACCATTGAGAACAATGTTGGCTGTGGGTCTGTCATATATGGCTTTTATTATGTTGAGGTAGGTTCCCTCTATGCCTACTTTCTGGAGAGTTTTTATCATAAATGGGTGTTGAATTTTGTCAAAAGCTTTTTCTGCATCTATTGAGATTATCACATGGTGAAAACATAGATAACTTTTTTATACAGATGGATTTTTCCTCTTGATTTTCTGTGGCCTGCTAATGGCATTTTTTTGGTTTGTTTGTTTGTTTTTTGGTTTGTTTTGTTTTGGCGAGAAAATCAGAGAGCGATCATCTGAGGCAATGCATCACAGATGACTAGGCAGGCACTGAGGGAAATGCTGCATTGATGCACCACATTCATTGCAATTTTTCACAGTGCTCTGAACTATGCATTGCTAATGCAGGGCAATACACTGAATACATCATGTAACGTCACTAACCATACTGTACATTATTACGTAATATCAGTAAGCCATTTATTATTTATGTTCTTCTATGTTTCCATACTTTATGGCTACTCTGTAGAAAAACAGCTTACAACCAACAATGAAATTAAAATAGAAATGTTCATGGAGCTTTATATTAGGTCTAAAAAGAAGTCTATTTAATATCTACAGCATGGGGAATATTTGGTTTTATCCATCCATCCATCCATCCATCTAACCAACGAGATTAAACACTCCCTATGTGCTAAAAACTGTGCTAGTATCTAAAAATTTAGTGGAAGATAAATACTGTCTTCCCTAAGCTTATATCCTAGTAGAGAGAAATGGATAATAAGTAAGCAAATTAAATAATTTCAAATGTTGATGAGGGCCATGAATAAAATAAAACAATGTGTGATGCAGATAGGGGACAACTTTAGATGGGAGGGTACAGAGATGCATCTCTGAAGCTTGCAGGAAGTTGACGTGAAGAAGAGCTTGGTGGGTCCTGGCTGGCCATTAGCTCTCTGTAAGTCTAGGAGGTGCTGTGATTGTTAAAAATAAACTGCAAGACAAAGGCTTAATCTCCAAAATATACAAGCAGCTCATGCAGCTCAGTATCAAAAAAACAAACAACCCAATCCAAAAATGGGCAGAAGACCTAAACAGACATTTCTCCAAAGAAGATACACAGATTGCCAACAAACACATGAAAGTATGCTCAGCATCACTAATCATTAGAGAAAAGCAAATCAAAACTACAAGGAGGTACCACCTCACACTAGTCAGAATGGCCATCATCAAAAAATCTACAAGCAATAAATGCTGGAGAGGGTGTGGAGAAAAGGGAACCCTCTTGCACTGTTGGTGGGAATGTAAATTGATACAGTCACTATGGAGAACAGTATGGAGGTTCCTTAAAAAACTAAAAATAGAACTACCATACAACCCAGCAATCCTACTACTGGGCATACACCCTGAGAAAACCATAATTCAAAAAGAGTCATGTACCACATTGTTCATTGCAGCTCTATTTACAATAGCCAGGACATGGAAGCAGCCTAAATGTCCATAGACAGATGAATGGTTAAAGAAGATGTGGCACACATATAGAATATATGGAATATGTAACTCAGCCATAAAAAGAAATGAAATTGAGTTATTTGTAGTGAAGTGGGTGGACCTAGAGTCTGTCATACAAGTGAAGTAAGTCAGAAAGAGAAAAACAAATACCATATGCTAACACATATATATGGAATCCAAAATAAAATTGGTTCTGAAGAACCTAGGGGCAGGACAGGAATAAAGACACAGACGTAGAGAATGGACTTGAGGACACGGGGAGGGGGAAGGGTAAGCTGCGATGAAGTGAGAGAGTGGCATTGACATATATACACTACTAAATGCAAAATAGATAGCTAGTGGGAAGCAGCTGCATAGCACAGGGAGATCAGCTCAGTGTTTTGTGACCACCTAGAGGGGTGGGTTGGGAGGGTGGGAGGGAGATGCAAGAGGGAAGGGATATAGGGATATATGTATACATATAGCTGATTCACATTGTTATACAGCAGAAACTAACATAGATTGTAAAGCAATTATACTCCAATAAAGATGTTAAATAAATAAATAAATAAACTGTTTGGGGCATATTAATAAAAGCAGGGTTATGAGACAAAAAGCAGGGACAGACCTATTATCTCTGTAGCAGTTGCACCATTTCTAGACCAACTTCTGCAGTTGCAAATGCAATACTTTAAGAGAGTCATGGCATGTATAGAAGGATCTAGAAACTACATCTTATGAGGACAAGGTTGAGAGAACTAGGGAAGTTGAGTTTGTAGAAGGAGTCACTAGGCAGTCATCTTGAAAATATCCAAAGAGTCAAGACGTTCAGAAGCAAAAGAGTCCAAGCTGTGTGGTTTTCGGCGTCCACACCTGAACTACCGAGAAGACAGCACAGTGTGGTTCAAAAGAGGGGAGATGTTTCCAATAGAATCAGAGCTGCACAGAAATGGGATAGGCTTTTTGAAGGAGTGAGCACTCCTGAAGTATTCCAGCAGTGGCCGGGTAAACTCTATTAAAGATGAGGGATCCCTGTATTGGACAAAAGACTCCCTTTGAGGACACATCTTTAGGGATGGCGTACACTTTCGTTTCTTGGAGTGGAAGATCTTCTCTCATCTTGGAATCATCTTTTAAAAAATTGAGCCTCACACAAAGGCTTGTTTGGCAATAGTGCCAAGACCATCAGATCCCTCCTTCCTCCTAAGAGCTTTTGTTTCCTTGGAAGAGTGGTCTCCTAAAGATCAGAGGCACCTTCAGTCATGGGCATCTCTTGCCATTGGGGAGGAATGATGTCTTCCTGGGAGGTCTAGATCTTTGCAGGAAGATGTGGACTCCTCGCCTTCCCTGCCTTCAGCAACAGTGAGGAGATGGAGGATGGGAACATCTAAAGACCTACCTTGTTGATAGAAGTGACCTCCACTCACCAGTACTTCAGAGACCCAACCCATGGGGACCAGGAATTAAGTCAAGGCTCCCAATTACAGACGTCGACTAGAAACAACTGCATGATCCTTCTGGTCAAGTCTGCACTGTGTGTGTGTGTGTGTGTGTGTGTGTGTGTGTGTGTGTGTATGTAAGTAAAGCTCTCTTAACTTGCCACCTTCCAGCATCAGGTGACTACACCTCGAGGCTCAGGTCAAAGGCTCTGTTTTACTCAGCATCTCTGCAGAGCTTCCCTTAAGGCCTAAGGCCTCTCCTCTCTGGAATGTGGATTTATCTCAGGCAGACAGGTGCTCCACTTTCTGTTCCAAATGCCCTTTTTAGGTTAGGTCTTCAGAGAAAGCTTTAACTGAACTCTGAAGTGTAGCCAGCCAATTTAATTGCTCACTGTAATCATTTTATGATTATGATTTGATAGCATATCAGTTCTGTCTCTACTCTGTTTGCTGGAATGGAAATGAAATCAAAACCTATTAAGATGAAGACTTCGGGCAGCAATTAACTTGAATCCCAGACCAATATAGTTTTTGTCTATTTACCTTGAGAATAAAACATGTGTTTTTACAGGACAAAGGAGACCACGGGATATAAGGGCAGCGAGAAACCCATACCTGAGCCGCAGACAACAAAAACAAACAGTGCCAACAGCCATGGGCCCACAGGATATTTCTCTTCTTGCGGCCTCTGAAAGGGAATGGGAGAAAGTAAGATTAGCTTCATTCATTCAAGAAACATTTACTGAGTATGCTAGTCACTAGACACCTCTGTGAATGAGACAGACCCAGTCTCAATGCCAGCGGGCAGATCTAGACGAACAAAGTCAATTTTAAGGGATCAAGATTGGTTTGGGAAAATTCATCAATAACCTTACTTACACGCCTGTAACTCAATGAACTTGGTGGTTCTTAAATATTCTGGGGACAGATGAGGTATAAAAACACAAACCAATACAGTGACTTGGGAAGCCAAAAATGATATTACTAATCATTGCTTCTGTTGGCTGAAAGCACACTTCATGCCAGGCACTCTAGAAGGCAGCCAACATCCGCGATCTCTAGCACTCACAACTCCACGCAAGGCCAGTATTATCATCTCCATGCTGTACTTGAGAAACTGAGGCTCAAGCTTTGCTAACTGGAACAAGAGGCACATTTAGGTCTGTCTCTTTACGGAGCCAGGTGATTTTCCTCCAACAGATTCATCTTGAATTCCTGCATCCGTGGCTTCCAAGCAGGGTCACAGAGCACCGCCATTTTCTCAAAACTTTCTAAGTGCTAAAAACCTGGGAAGCCACTGCAGTGGAAACCCTGGGAACAGTAGACGCACCACAGCAGCTGTGTATGGAGATGAGGGGAGCGGCGTTTTGTAATAAACCTCCTAATTCTTAGTGAAGCTTATGCTTGGGAGAAATCTCAACATCCCCGGGAAGCACAAGGGGACTGCGGTCCCCACACGGACCAGCCCTGCGTACCTCCTGCTCTTCTCAAGCCAAAAGCACAGACGTCAGAGGAAGGTCCCTCTGCAACTCCTCTGGGTCTGTGTGTAGGTAAGGCTTGGTCCTTACAAGCAAATCAATCAATGGAAAACCAATATTTTCTGAGAAAGGCATCTGAAAATGTGGGGAATTTCTCAAGTGAAAAGGGAGATGGTAGAGTGAAGAAAAATGAAGAACTCACTAAATATTCCCTCATTGGCATGAGCCAAAAATAGGCTGTGGCCAAAACATAGGTTAGAGAACTTATTTTATCATAGACAAGGCAACAGTTCTTTGGTTCTCAGCTTACCTGTTCCATTCTTAGAGAACCTTCTCTCTTCTACCTCAGTTGAGTTCACTTGGCATTTAAATCACCAAGTACTTTTTTTAGATAGCATTTATCACAGTTTGTATCTCGATGTTTATTCTTGTGATACTGTGTTTGATGTCTGTCATTCCACTAGACTGTAAGCCCTGCAAGGGCAGGCACTGTGTCTCTTTCGTATATCAATGTATAGCAACGTCTGGCCCAGAACTTAAACACAATAGATGCTTAATAAATGTTCTTCGAAGAATGAACAAGCATACAAGCCCCACTAAATACGATGTCTTAGGTCAGCTAGAGTAAAGAAAGGGTCTAGGAAGGATATTGGCTATTTTAATACTTCCTAATTGGTGATAGGGTTATTCCAGCATTTCTCTTACTAGAGAAGTATGGATTAGTGTCAGTGGCAGGTAAAATCTAAGGATTAAAACCACTCACTTCTCCGACCTTGACCACTTGTATCTACCAACACTCTTGTATGGTGGCAAAGCACACTGCAAGGGAATAGATGGTTTCTTTTGACTAGAAGAAAGACAAAATCAGTCTTAAATAATTGCATAGGATAACTTTAATCAGCATTTGTACTGTGTCATTCTTTGACACTTAAGACCAGGTCAAGATCAGAGCAAGTAAATAATAGAGGTATTAAATAAAGTTACCTGAACAGAGTGTGACATTCACCCCTCTGCCCCTTTGCCAACTTCCTAATCACTTGTGATAGTTGACCAGAAACAAATTCTGTTGCTGTCATCCCACTGATGCTAAACGAAAAAATTCATTTAGTTCTATCTCCAGCAGAGTCAACAAGTGAATCCAGGAGCCTGTAGATGGATTTTTGGTCTCATGCAGATACCAAATGGAGTCATTTATTTTTTCCTTTGCAGAAAAACTCAAATTATCAGGATACAGAGCTTGCATCCTGATAACACAAAATCCTTTTTGATGGCATTCCACAGTGAATCAATATTATTTGGGGACTTTCAGAGCTCAAGAACTCCTTGGCTGGTCATAATACCAATATATCCTTTTTTGAGAGCTTTGAGTTACTTTTTTGGGGAAGCAGTGCCCAGCACAAATCTGTTGGGACAATTCACCTAAGCCTGAATCTATTGCTGGGAAAGGTAAGAAAAGCAGTAGAATCCTGCAAATGACACGGTTCATTACCAGCAGGAATTTGTCACTCCCTGGGCTCCAAAAAATGGATGACTTTCCCTGTGATAAGATACCAGCAGGGTAACTCAGAATTCTGAAATTTAAATTGCCCTTTCATTCTGAAGAAGTTACTACTGTATAATCATGAAATGATTATTCCATTTCTGTTATCTGGGAGAACAGTACTGATTCACTCCGTAGCTGTAAGCTGATAATGAAATACCCAAGCATCTATATACAATTAAAAGAGTTTATTTCTGAACAATTAGTCTGAATTTTCTGTTAGAATCTGTTCATGTGTCTGCATTTATTGAATTTCATTCTGAACAAGTTACCCCTTACAAGTTACTTCTTTCAAAGTATAATCATGTTTGATCTCTAATTAGGAAAAGGAGATTTAAGATTTAAAGTGTTTCTTTTTGAAAGAGAATTTCATTTTTCTTTTTGGAAGCTGATCCATTTACAATAAAGTTAACCAAAAAGCCTTTCTAACCAAGGGAAAATAAACATACATTGTGGCTTGGTTTGGAAACCTTTCATTACAAAGTTAGTAGGACCATTTAGAAACACTCATAGGTGCCAGGCACTTCTGAAGGGCCCACTCCATGGTATATCAGAACCTATTAAAAATCCACTCAGACCATACATTAAACATAATTTGAAAATATCTCTGAAAGTTAAGCTGAACTGCAGTCAAGTTGACTACATTTCCTAGATATTTAAACAGCTTTTTCTCCAATTTTTCCATTTTCTTTTCTTATTTTGGAGCCAATCATTTTTGTTTCAGGTACCAAACATTTTCTAGTGGTCTTGAGAAGCTAGAAGTGGCAGACACTGACTTTACCAAGCCTAATGGGTAAAACAGCTCTGCAAAGCAGTTTCTGTTTTGTCGTTACTTCTGCAGTCAGATCAGTTGTCAAATGAGAAGAGTTAAGTGACCTCTGTTTTTTTAGTTCACTAAAAGGAACCACACAACTAGAAATTTTCAGTAAATCAGCTAGTCTGTATGATATCCTGGGAAGAATTGATCTCCTAGGGATATAAACCCCGAATACTTTAACATCCATTAAAAATTGTTTTTCAATGTCAATTTGGACAGCAAGTTTTTTTTTTTCTTTTCCTGAGTAAAAATAGGGAAAACAGAGATCTATGTGAAAAATAGTTCCAATTCAATGGCATATTGGCATTTTGCTGCCCAATAACAACTAAATGATCTAACTCCCAAATGAGAGAACTTCCAGCACAACTTAAGCTTGTAGCTGCCTATAAAGATCCAAATTTGATGCTAAGGTTTCTCTGCCATAGTACTGCTTTGTTCTGCAAGAATTCTGGTGTAGAGATTGCAGATCCAGCTTTGTGCTCAGTTAATCAAACCAGCTTCATGCCTTTGGCTAAAAGCAACTGCCTCATCAAGTCTGCAAGCTCTTCCAGCCAAACCTCAAGTTTCAGCTGAACTTCCACTGAAGTGTCTGGGATAATAGATTCCATGCGCCTTTGCTCATACGCTTGGAGACCAGCACTACTCAACAACTCTTCCGAGGGCTGCCTCTGAATGTCCAGGATCATGGGCCTGGCAATTTCTGTTGAAGATCATAAAAACAAACAAACAAACAACACACACACACACCCCCCTGTACTTAAGGCACAGATTTTACGTAAGCATCGTTATAAAGCTTTAGTCTACAGTTTTGGAGGTGCAGAATGCCTGGCAATAAGCTAGTCTCTAAAGTTCTGTAACATACTATCAGGATGAGCCGGAATTGACGAGGGGAACAAGGGGAATGTTGCTTTTAAACTTTCGCCGAGTGGTGCGGGACCTCACTGGAGAACAGACAAAAGAGGAGGATGGAGGGAACTACTGGGCTGAATAGCATTCCTAATTCCCAATTTATACAGGGAGACCATTACAAAGGGGCAGGAAAGAAAACCTTATCTTGGGGTGTTTGTTGGGGATGGAGGGCAGGGGATGAAGCCTAGGAGGGAGACGTGGCAAAGGGCCTCCCTTTACTCATTCATTCATTCATTCATTCAACAAAACCGAGCTAGCACCTCCTAGGTTCCAGGCCCCGGCGTCAAGCAGTTGGTTTAACTGTTCCCTGAAGGATGTGAGTTTCGTCTTTCCCCGAGACAAAGGCCCAGTTCTCTCCTGGGGAGGCCCTTCTGCGCCTCCGCGGTGGCCCCAGCAGCCGCTCCCAGAGGGGCCACAGCCAACCCGGGCCCTCTCCGCTCCGGCGAGCACAAGTCCGCGCCACGGGGAGCCCGGGCCTCAGTGCCCACCGTGCGGGACCCCGCGGGAGGGGCAGCCCGGGGCGCTGGGGAGGGGGAGGCTGGCCCCGCGCCCGCCCAGCCCGGCCCGGCCCCGCGCCGCCCGGTCAGCGCCGCCCCCGCCTTACCAGGGTTTTGGCTACATTCCCCCTCTGGGTGATATTTTTGCTGTGCTTCTCGTTAGCCATCCGGATGCGCTGTTTGGCCACCATGGCTCGGGCGCCAGGAAACGTTCTCGACTCCCACCTGCAAGGATTCCCCCCCCACGTGAGCCCCCGACAGGGCCGAGCGCGTCCCGCCGGCCCCGGGCGCTGCAGGTGGCAACGCGCGGCCCCCGAGCCCCGCGCACCCCGCTCCCCAGCCCCCAACGAGCCGGCTCCAGAGAGAGGCCAGAGCCCGGACGGAAGTAATCTTTCATCTCAGGAAACCCTCTCCTACTTCCTCGCCATCCTTCCGGTCCCCCCAGCTACCTAACCAGCGCGGCCCCGAGGCGGGCGCTGCGGCGCGTCCTCCCCGCACCTGGCGGCCGGAGCGCGGCGCGCCGAGCGGCTCGGGCCCCGGGGCCCCAGGGGTGGGTCAGGACCCAGCGGCCGAACGCGGCGGGGCCGAGGGTTCCGGCGGCCGCGGGCTTTGTGCGCTCATAGCGGCCGGGGGCTCCTCGGGCCGGGACCCACTGGGTCCCGGGGAAGAGATTGGGGCGGCCGCGCTTCGAGCAGGGTCGCGCTGTTTCCCCCGCACCGCTGCCCCCTGGCCGAGGGCTGGGCTGGAGGTGGCGGCCCGGGGTCCTCCAAAGACAAGTTGAACAAGGACGGGGCTGGGTCCGCGCTGTTGGGGGACAGTCCGAAGGAGCCTCCCCTTAAGGGGTCTGGGGAAGGGCCTGCGCGAGGGAAGGCCACTGCAGGAGCTTTCTCAAGTGCTGCGAAAAGGGCCGGATCTCCCCGGGGATGGGGATAAAGGGGTTGTGGGGATGGAGCTGGGATAGGCCTTCCTGCCTGGGTGATTGCGTGGGTTACACGGAAGACGGTCCAGCGCCACATCTGAGTGAAAAGTGGAGGAAGACCTCAGGCCTGTCGCCCAGGCGGGATTTGGTGATTGCTGACCGGAGGTGGGTCGGTTTGACCCTCTGGCGCAGCTTGGATTTCCTCCAGCCACCCTTGTCCCTGGGAGTCTGAACTGGGAGTTTCCCTGCGTTACCGGGATAAAAACGGAAGTTTTCCTGACTCACAAACATTGGTACTAGGCCCTACAGATTGTCTAGTGTCGGGGGGGGGGGGGGGGGGGGGGGGAAGGGGGAATAGTGGTTCCGTCCCTCACTTTTCCGTGCTGAAGGGATTGGAGTTAGCTCTTAGAAGACCAGAAGAGTTGAGAAGAAGAGGGGAGAATTCAGCCTGGAAGATCTGGGGCTTCGGGAAGTGGTGGGGAAGAAGAGCTGTGAGTTAGTTAGACCAGCTTTGGCTAATGCACCCCAATTCTTCCCCTTTGGGCATCCGTGGCTACGTTTCTACCAGGTTTTATGGAGTGAGATTCCCCTGTGGCAGTGGGAGGGTGAGGGAGAGCTCCTTCTTTCTTTGGGGGGGCCCTTTACCAAGCTCATCCTCATGCCCCTCCCCATTCCTTGTCATGCAAACTACAATAGGGACTGTTTAGGGGCTGCTTTTGGTAACACAGAAGCTACCTAACATCATTAGTAAAGTCTGGTCATTCTTTTTCTCTTCTAAAGATCAGTCATTTCCAAACTAGTTTCCATCGGCTTAACCATTACCACCAACACCACCCCGTAATTACAGGACCTCAAACCAAGCAGGCCCAACTAGTGCGTTGCTTTTATAACACTTGAATTCTTGGTGGGGAAGGGAGAGAGGGCCATCCCTCCCTCAGTTATGCTTGCTGAATCTGGCTGTGGTGTTAGGCCCAGGGCGTGCCTCTCCGTGACTCAGCTTCCTAAGAGCTCATCCAGATTTCTGGAGAAGTGGCAGAAGGTAGCAACCCGCCTGAGCTGAGCACAGACCTGGCTCTGAGGAACATTAAGGAAAAGATACAGACAGAGATGGTTTTCCATTCGGGCCTGCAAGCAGAGAAGTGTTCCTCAGGGTCAGAAGCCTGTCTTCCCTCAGGCTTAGGTGTGCTGCCTTGTTTAGGCAAAAATTATTTTTTGACCCCTGGCTCCTGCTTGATACTGGCCAATTTTACTCTTTTTTTCTTGCTATGCTTCACTTTTACAACATTTTAAATAAGTTTGTTTTAATTATAGACTGTGTACTCACAGTAAACATTTAAACAGAAATAGTGTATAAAGTGAAAAGCAAAGGTCTCATTCCCAGCCCCCTCCCACTAATTCCCACTGTTTCTAGGTTACCCTTGCAGTAGTTTTTACTCATATATAAGCCTACTTATGTATTCCTTTTTTAAAAACAAACAGAATCGTACTATGCCAACTGTTCTGCCACTTGCTTTTCTCAATTTATTACAATATGATTGCATCTACTTATATATCACTTCTTTTTTTAATAGGCACATAGCACTCCATAGTATGGTTATATAGTAATATATTGAACTATAGGTGGACAGTTTTTGTTTTGTGTGTGTGTGTGTGTGTGTGTGTGTGTTTGCCGACAATGCTTTAGTGAACATTCCTGTACACATATCTTTATGTACTTTGCAGCTATATATGTGGAATAGATTGCTGGAGGTGAATGTGCTGTACTTTTTCATGGCTTCGGTGGAGTTAACTGCTTCTGTTTTGGGTGAGGCAGTCTCCTGTTGGGAACTCCACTTTACCCACCCGTACCCCACTTTGCCCTCTGCAAGTCTCAGACCAGTATATTGCCTGGAGGATCACCATTATTTACTAAGAAGAGTTTTCCCTTCCAGTATGGGTCTTGGCCCTTCCTCTCCTTAGCTCCCCTGCCTGCCATAAACCAGAGGTTGAGCTGGCTTATGCTAGAAGTCCTTCTGCAGGGAAGTGGGGTCCAAGGTCTGAAGCTGTGTCCCTAGAGTTCAAGAGTAACCGCTGGGCTAAGAAGTAGCAATGCCTGGAGTCATCTTGCTTTTTTGAGGTGGGAGGATTGAGGAGGGGAATGGAAACTTGATCAAAAGTAGAAAGTTCCTTTGGGTTAATCGTGCTGGCAGCAGAAATTTTATGACATACCTTTAGCGTGCAGTGCTCAACCGCAACTTCTAAAATTGCCTTGGGTAAAGAAGCAGGAAACTGCTAACTGATTAAAATTTAATTTAGGCTGGTAAGTTTGTCAACTTTTAGAGCAGGAATTCATAACAAGCCTGTGTCCATTAATCATAAGTCTGCTCCATTTAGGGCCCTGGCTTTTTATGGCTATAGAGACTGAGTTTTACCCCTCCTTATAAATGATGTAAAATCAAAGCTTACAGATGTGACTCTATTGGGCTGTGATGTAGTGGACACCTGTCATTTTTCTGTGGCTGACCAGCATGCAGACCTCACTTCTTCTGGGGGGACTCCTGTACTGTGTGAGTCTCAGGACCGTTTCTCCCACTAGGGGAGCTCACTGGGACTTGGTCTCCCAACCCCTGGCAGCTAGGGCCGGGGTGTGTGACCCAGCTTGGCCAGTCAGATGCTCCTGTTTGGAACTTTGAAGCTTGAGCAGGCAGTGCAAGGATAAAGGGACAGGTTAAGCTTCACCCTGGTGGTGGGGTCTTTAAGACACCGGCAGTATCTAGTAGTGGAGGTGGTGGTGGTGGACCCAGGGGTGGTGTCTCACTTATTATGTAGCACCGGCAATCCTTACAATAAATTCTTCTCCTGCTTTGGACTTCCCTGGTGGCACAGTGGTTAAGAATCCACCTGCCAATGTAGGGGACACGGGTTCGAGCCCTGGTCCGGGAAGATCCCACATGCCGCGGAGCAACTAAGCCCGTGCACCACAACTACTGAGCCTGCACTCTAGAGCCCACGTGTCACAACTACTGAGCCCACGTGCCACAGCTACTGAAGCCCACGCACCTAGAGCCCGTGCTCTGCAACAGGAGAAGCCACTGCAATGAGAAGCCTGCACCCCACAACAAAGAGTAGCCCCCGCTCACCACAACTAGAGAAAGCCGGTGCGCAACAACGAAGACCCAACGCAGCCCAAAAAATAAATAAATAAATAAATAAAGTTATTAAAAAAAAAAAAATTCTTCTCCTGCTTCTCTTGGCCAGAGTTTATATGCCTTGTTCACAACCAAGAACACTGATTAATGTACATGAAAACAGACAAAAACCCAGAATGTCCTCCTTGGTCATTTCCCTTTCCAGATCTGGAATGATGGCCATCTCACTTGAAGTTTTCAGACATTGTCAGCTAGTGGCCTCTCTTCAGCCTAATTCATCAAGGGGACCTGAGTGTAGAGGCCTTGATGACAGGTGCTGTGGTGACCAGTTATTGATTATGAATGAGACTGATTGACAGGTACACTCTACATAAGTAAAACCAGCAGATCACTGACACTTCAAATTAATATTTTCAGTTTCTTCTTCATCCAAACCACTTCCAATACTGCTGGAGAAGAGGCAAATTTGACAGATCATCTCCTTTTGCACATATTATGTTCCAGTGGAAACATTCATGACGATGTCTGAACTGCAGGCAGAGGAAAATAAGAGAGCTCACAGCCAGCGTTACCTGCTGCACGCGTTAGAATCAACTCAATGCATTCAGTTATGACTTTACAGAATCATGTCACCTTGTAACTGGAAGGAAACTCAGTCATTCCTTTTGTGTTTATTGAGTGTCTACTATATGCCAGACACTATTTTAGACACTGAGAATTCAGTGATTGATACAAGAGTTTCTGCCTTTAGAAAGCTCCTGGTTGTGGCAAAGGAGTAACCTTGGGAGACCGCCCTCATTTCACAAATGAGCAAAAGCCTTGGAATTGCAAAGGGAGTTGTAGCAGAGCTGAAAGCAGAATTGAGACCTCTTGGCTTCCTGTTTCCTCAAAAGAAACATTTACTAGGTAAACTTGAGTGGGAGCCAGGGTGCAGCTTTGGGAGATTTGGAGCAGCCTCTACATGCACAGAAAATAAATCACACACACACAAATGTGCACACACACATGCATACTGCAGAAGAAAGATAAACTACGTTCCAGACCTCCAGGCTTGAACTTTGGTCCATAAATGGTGGCACAAAACAGACTTTAACCATTACGGTAACCATGGCATTCCCTGACCCTAGAGGTGATCAGACTAAGCTTTAAAATGCAAGATGTGATTACCCATCTCCAGTCTGTAATTGCCTGGCCACAGCTGTTATTAATAGCAGTAAAACCATCATATCCCGAGGGGGGGGAAAAGAATCATCCCGTCACAGTGCTTTCCCTAATGACCTCCCATGGCAACGCACTCATGGCTGAAGAGATGCGAGGTGTTTCCTCATGTTTGAACTCAAGCTGTGTATCACACTCCTGACCATGCCCCTGCTAAAATTTCAACCGTGCTTTCAGGACAAAGCCACCTTGTTTCTGTTCAGTTGGGTGCATGTTTTTAATGGCTGGAAGAGTTTCCTGGTAGGGAAGAAATAACATCAGCAATAATATCTAACATTTCCTAAGCACTTCCTGAGGGCCAGACATTGCTAAATGCTTTGCCTGCACTTTCTCACTTGTTATACAACCCTCTAAGTACATGGATTCTGGAAACAGATTCCAGCCCCTCCACTTATTAGTTGGGTGATAAGTCTCTCTCCCCATCTATAAAGTGAGGCTATAGCGATAATGATTAACAGACAGTTGTTTTGAGATTAGATGAAATTATTCATGTTAAAAACACTAAACGCAGAGCATGGATCCCTGGTCATTACTTAGTAAATGTCGGCCCCTACTATTATCTCCATAGACCACTGAGGAAATTGGTTTAGAGAAGTTAGGTATCTTGCCCAAGGAAGATCAAGACAATGAGCCATGGTCATTGCCCTCAAGTAGTTTGGAGTCTACTTGAGGTGCTTAAACACTGCCAAACATTTTAAGCCCAGATGAACTCAAGGAGCCATTGCATTGAGGGACAGAACATGTGGACAACATTTCCAGGTCATTTTTTTCTTTTAAATTATTTTTAAAATCTGAAAAAAAAATTCATGCATTAACCATACCAAAGGGATGTAGAGAAAAGTCAGTGTTTCTCATCTCTGACCCCAATGAGTTCAAAACAACCCCTACCTGTCTTTCTATGGATATTGAAGCATGTATGCATAATACATTTTTATATATGTACATATATTATACATGCTTATTTATGTATAGTATATTTAAATAAGCTCTTTACAAAATCCTTTTAATTCCCCTTTAAAAATCTCAGATAGTATCCCATTATTCAACATGATTTGTACCTTATTTTGTTTTTTTTTCACTTGATACCATATGATGGAGATTGATCCATATCATTATATCTAAATCTATTTCATTCTTTTAAAATGGCTGCATGGTATTTTGTGTATGGCTATACCATAACTGACTTAACCAATCCCCTATTGCTAGACATTTAGATGGTTTCCAGTTTATTGTTACAAAGATCAATGAATAGCCATGCATATATATTTTTGCAAAAATGCATGCATATATTTATTGGAGGACTTCCTAGAAGTGTAATTACTGCGCCAGAAGTTATGTGTGTAAAAGTGTATGGATATTGCCAAATTATCCTCCAGAGATGTATCAATTTATATACTCCCTCCATAATGTATATGAGTGGGTTCAGGCTATTTTTTTCTTAGTTATATGGCATTGGACAAGCACTCCTGGGGGAGTAGCATTACTTCTTTTTGTTTCTTTATAGTCTTTCCTAATGAGACTGAGTGCTGTAATGAGGCCAAGGTCATGAATTTGTCCACTAAGTAGTCAATTAGCTTTGTTGTCTCCTTAATCAAGGTTAGATCTTTCCTTGGTCCGTGAGTCACAATAGGGACCAGAGGAGAAAATGGACAGATAGGCAACATTCCTGACCATTTCTGGATTTCCTTAGAGTCTACTTTTCTAATAATAGGGAATTATCAAAAATTTAAACTTTAAAAAAATAAATAATATTGTTCTTTGCTGTTGCAAGACATTTATATCTAGTATAGAGCTCTAAACAATTTAGAGAAAGAGGACTTATATTTATGAACAATCCTTATTGTACAGAAATTGCTTTTAGTAGATTGTCAGCTCCTTCAAGATACAGACCTTGGATGTTCTTTATGGTATCCCCAGAGGCTGTCTGATGACATGTGTTATGTATTGAGTGAATATTGAATGAAAGAATAGTGAAAACTGAAAGGATTTGGGGGATTTGGATATTAACTACAATAAATATCTATTTAGTGTTTTATATAGTTTGTATTTCATTCATTCAGAGTACATGTCAACTCGTGTTAGGTACACAGAGGAAGTTCGTACTCCAAGTTGTAACCCAGTCATCTATAATAGATAACACCTTATGCCCCAATTTCATTGCCTATGTTAGTTTCCTCTGATTTAAATTCAAAGTTACATCACCATTTTAAATAACATGTACGTTTTACTGATCCGATTCACTTATTCCTAATTATAGTTGTTATTTTTATCTCTGTCACGTCAAATTTTTTAAAAATCCAGTCCTTTCAATAACATAAGCACAAAGTTGCTTGAAAGGAGCTTTGTGGATGATCAAGAATGCTATTGGCCTTTCTGAATGTCAGCATATTAAACCGATGATCCCAGCTTCTGGAAACTTGTCACATCTAATGTACTTTAAAAGGATTTCATAAAGAGCTTATTGGCAATGATATGTACGGATTAGTAAACCATCTGCAGAAAGCTCAGACGTTTGCACGAAACTGTTTTCACCGAAACCGCAGTAGGTTTTGAATCACACAACATCCCTGGGTGACTTTGTATGTGGAAAGCTCTGGGCCATTCGGGCTTCCCACATTCATCTGGGTGGAATTGTATACTAGGCAGGGGTTGCCCTAAGGTTGTTCAATATCACAATGAGATCTGAGCCTGGATGAGGAAAAATAGGTGAGGGAAGAAGAAGAGGAAGCTTTGAAGGGGGTCCCTTCCGGTCACCATAGAAGCATTAGACCCCCATGTCACCTGGAAATATAAGCCTGGGACTAGAGCCATGGCCCCTCTCCCATACCCACATACACACCCATTTCATCTAGAAGCAGAAATCAGGAAAGAGCCAATCTATGGGAGGAAAGGAAGTGATTTAGAGCAGCTGGCAATCGTCGGCAATAAATGGATTCCCAGGAATTCCTCTGAGCATGATATTGGGAGGGTGTGTGATTTAAGCTGCCCTTTTACCCCAGAGACATTTGTCCAAGAGTGACAAAATACCGGCAAAGAGTGACAAGTGTTGCAGCATCCACTGTGGGTCAGGCCCACGGAAACGTTGTGAATTCTTTCTGAGAGATAGGCAGAGAGTGTTCGTTTGTCCATTTTCCAAGACATTTACAGGGCTTGATTAGCCAATCGCCACACCACTACTGGGAGATAGGTCAATGTTATTATTATCCCAGGTTTACAGCTGAGATACTAGCACACAGATGGTGACTGTGACAGAATTCCCAAAAAGGAGGACCTGAGGGCCAACAATCTGGTTAGAAAGGGGATGGAGTGGGCAGTGGTAGGAATGTGTCTTTTTTTTTTTTTAATTTATTTTATTGAAGTATAGTTGATTTACAATGTTGTGTTAATTTCTGCTGTACAGTGAAGGGATTCAGTTATACATATATAATACATTCTTTTTCATATTCTTTTCCATTATGGTTTGTCACAGGATATTGAATAAAGTTCCCTGTGCTATACAGTAGGACCTTATTGTTTATCCATTCTATATATAATATCGATAGTTTGCATCTGCTAATCCCAAACTCCCAACCCATCCCTCCCCTGCCCCTCTCTCCCACTTGGCAACAAGTCTGTTCTCTATGTCTGTGAGTCTGTTTCTGTTTCACAGATATGTTCATTTGTGTCATATTTTAGATTCCACATATAAGTGATATCCTATGGTATTTGTCTTTCTCTGTCTGACTTTCTTCACTTAGTATGATAATCTCCAGGTCAATGCATGTGGCTGCAAATGGCATTATTTCATCCTTTTTTATGGCTGAGTAGTATTCCATCATATATATGTACTACATCTTCTTTATCCATTCATCTGTCAATGGACATTTAGGTTGTTTCCATGTCTTGGCTATTGTGAATAGTGCTGCTATGAACATAGGGGTGCACGTATCTTTTGAATTATAGGAATGTGTCTTGAAGTCATGTTTGCATAGCATTCTATATAAAATTAAGAAAACCTCAAGCATACCCAGCCTCTATTCCTGGCACTGTCTCCTCGACACCACCATGGCCCACAGTGACAGATGTGACTTTGCCAGGGGGTTGTCACATATATACCAGTGGTGGCACTTGGTGAGGGTTCAGGTTGCTAACCCCTCTGCTCTTTGCTAGGGCTCCCCATTTAACAATCCCTGAGCCCACCTCCTGAACAGACTCATGGGACTTCAGGGTTGAAAAGGACCTTGGAAGCTATTCAGTCCAACTCCTCATTTAAAGGTGATGCAGAAAAATTCATGACGGTTGCTTGGTAACTGAGAGTGATCATTTTCATATGTAAAAACTGTTCTCAACGAATCTGAGTGTGTGTGAGTGTGTAGAAAGAGGGGGGGGGGCTTATTTTTTTTTTTGCTTTCTCTATCGTTTCGGTAATATGTAGGACGTGTAGTTAAAATGCATTTCTTCATTTTAACACAGCTAATTATCATTCACGAGTAAAAGCCATAAACAGAGTTTGGCAGTTAAAGGATCAAAGTCTAGAAGGAACGGAAATATGACTGGTTCCACTGAGGGTTTTTTGTTTCTTTGCTCTGAAGGAACAGAAACATTCTTCTTTCAGATTCATTCGGGTTAGTGTTAGCATTGCTGGTTTAATAACAAAAGTTCCCTATTTTACTGGCAAGCCGTTCTCTGGGACGCTCCCCTGATTGATTCCATCTAGAGGTTGTTTTTTCGTTTAGTGGCGTGGCGCTCCTTTTCTGCATTACTCCTTTGTCATAATTGATATTCCGCGAGTGTGTTCACTTGGTTCATATTTGCATGATCTGTTTTCTCTTTCTCTGGTCACCTTCCGTTCAGTGCTTTCCACGGTGCTCTACTGCACAGTCGCCATGCCAAAGGCACTGACATCCAGGCCCATGGACTTTGGATGGGCAAAGTAGTCCTATATTAAATATGGTATTGCCTGAATGCACATTCAACATTTTGACTCCGCACAATAGGAAAGCACTGAATATTTATACTGTTATCTCCCAAAAGGGAAGCCTTGGTTGCAAACAATTTATCTGGCTCATTCTGCAGCTCTCCTAATCTGAGAAAACAGGGCCTTAATGAACTTCAACTATAGCAAACAACAGATTTTTTTTTAAGGCTCTAGTTGCCTTTGTGCTTCTGACTTTGTGAAGAGCTCACAGAAAGACCAGGTCCATCTGGGTCTCTCTCTGTCTCCCGACGGCCATGAGTACCAAGCAGTTCACCTTCCCAAGATCCCTATCTCCCCCTGCTTCCTTCATCCTTCTAGAGATGCTCGAACCCGGGTGGCCCATGGGAACCGGGCGTCTCTGCGGCCTCTGTGCTTGGTTCGGTCCAGCTCTTTCTGTACAACCCCAGTGAGAGTCAAGGAGAAGGTGTCATGTCATGACTGGTATTTTCTCCTTTTTCCTCTCCTGTCCAAACCCACAGAGTCTAATCAGTAACCAACAAGCTTTATTACAGACTTGGCTTTCTCAGTGACAACTTAATGAAAAGGGACCTTCACTCCCGGTCTTGTTTCTCTCCCTCCATTCCCTTGACTTTGCACCCCACGTGAACTCACTCCCATAAATGGTGCGGTTTGCTTTCTCCATCCCCGGCCTGCCGAGATCTGGAAACAATTGTGTTGTCTGACACTTCTTTCCACAGCTGAACTTGTCTCAGTCAAATTGTGGTCTCTCCTGCTTCATTGGCTATTTGTTTTCTTAACTCTGAAATGTGCTTCCGCCTCACCCACCCCCTCCATCCTGTGTATTGTGTTTATCCAACGTGGGAGGTTGCCAATATAAAAGAAAGAAAATGACCAGTTAGATCTCTGAATAGTTTAGGAGGGGGAGGAAGGGGACAGGAGGCCAGAGAAAGAGGGATGGGCCATTTGGAAAACTTCTGGCTGAATAAGACCTTACTAGCCAAGGATCCAGGATAGATGCATGCAGAGTCGACTGGCTAAATGCTGCCTTGTGACCATAATAGCCCTTTTGGTGAAATGCAGTGTCATTCCCCTCCTCCTCCATTTCTAGTGTCTACCAATTGTTAACCTTTTCCTTAGGATTCACCTTTTTTTTTTTTTTTCCTGGAAAATATCTTCATTTCATTGTTACTTCAAGTGGCTGAGATGTTCTACCTTTGTGTGTGTGTATGTGTGGTAAAAGACACATAACATAAAACTTAACCCTTTTAAAGTGTACAATTTAGTGGCATTAACCATCACCACTGTTTCTAGAATTTTCTCATGAACCCAAACAGAAACTCTATACCCACTAAGCCATCCCCCCCTTTCTCCAGCCCGTGGTAACCTCTATTCTATTTCTGTCTCTATGAATTTGCCTCTTTTAGGTATTGAAATACAGTTTTGAAGTCTTAGCGTCCTTAAATGGGTAACAGTTGGCTCAAAGCCCCAGTGTACTTCTATCAGATTGTGGAACAAACCATCTGGTGGACTGAATCTTTCCTTAAATAATCCAGGAAACAACCACAGTTTACCTGAATTACTCATCCTATGGCTCCTAGCAAACAGTTTGACTTTCCGTCGTATAAAGCTCTTCAAATCCTTATTTTCTCCTTTCCCTTCATTCGTGGTACTTCTCAAATAGTTTGCAAAAAACTGGTTTGTCATTAAAAGGTGGCAATTGCCCTGGTTACTGCCCCTAGATGATTCTAATAATGGGTTTAGATTTCTTTTTAAGAACATTTTTAAAAATTGAAGTATAGTTGATTTACAATGTTGTGTTAGTTTCTGGTGTACAGCAAAATGATTCAGTTACAAACACACACACACACACACACACACACACACACACATATATATATATTCTTTTTAAGATTCTTTTCCATTATAGGTTATTACAAGATATTGAATATTCCCTGTGCTATACAGTAAGACCTTGTTGTCTATGTATTTTATATGTAGTAGTTTGTATCTGCTAATCCCAAACTCCTAATTTATCCCCTCCTCTTCCCCTTTGGTAACCATAAGTTTGTTTTCTATGTCTATGAGTCTGTTTTTGTCTTGTAAATAAGTTCATTTGTATCATATTTTAGATTCCACATATAGGTGATGTCATATGACATTTGTCTTTGTCTGACTTACTTTGCTTAGTATGATAATCTCTAGGTCCATCCATGTTGCTGCAAATGACATAATAATGTTTTTGAAACAAGTTCCCTATATTCCTTTTTTCAAATTGTGATAAAATATACATAACATAAAATTTACCATTTTAACCATTTAAAAAAAAAATTATCTGGCTGCATTGGGTCGTTGGGTCTTCGTTGCTGGGCACGGGCTTTCTCTAGTTGCGACCAGCGGGGCACTCTTCGTTGCGGTGCACGTGCTTCTCATTGCGGTGGCTTCTCTTGTTGTGGAGCGCGGGCTCTAGGCATGCGGGCTTCAGTAGTTGTGGCTCGTGGGCTCCAGAGCACAGGCTCAGCAGTTGTGGCGCACAGGCTTAGTTGCTCCGAGGCATGTGGGATCTTCCTGGACCAGGGCTCAAACCCATGTCCCCTGCATTGGCAGGCGGATTCTTAACCACTGTGCCACCAGGGAAGTCCCCCATTTAAACCATTTTTAAGTGCACAGTTCTGTGGTATTAAGTAAATTCACACTGTTGTGTGACCATCATCACTATTCATCTCCAGAATATTCACATCATCCCAAACTGAAACTCCATACGTACCCATTAAACACTAATTCCCCATTTGCCCCTCCTCCAGCCTCTGGTAACCCCCAGTCTACTTCCTGTCTTTATAAATCTGCCTATTCTATGTGCCTCATATAATTCCCTTTAATCGACTCAATGTCTATAAATCCCATTCAACAGCAGAGATGGGATGCCACATCAAGAGGAAAGGGACTTGTTAAACTTCTAGAGTTTATTTCAGGCTTCTATTTTGACATGGCTGGACTTACAGAGATGTACAACTCTGGGTACATGGTTATAGATCAAATTTTTGAGATTCCTTTACGGTGATAAGGGACCCATTTTTACAAATGCTCGCACTGGGTTAGTTGCTTCTAGGAAACAGGAATCACATGGGCTGTGTTTCTTTAACTATAGGCAGGGCTTGCTGATTTCTAAAAGGAAGATTATTTCCTCGAGGGACTTTTGAGGAAATAGTTAACAGCTGGAGGGTGGGCCCTTGGGCACATTCAGAGCACTTTCAAACGCCTTTGGGGTGGGAGTGTAAATAACATATATTCTTGTGGCCGGGGTAGGATAGCTACTAGAACTGAAGCAGGCCACTCAAGTAGACCATCTCAATGTTTTGATTAGAGCAGTTGTCATTATTTTCTATTTTTTGGAGAGAGAGAGGTAGGAAGGAGGAAAGGATTTGAATTAGTTTTCTTCCATCTTGGTCCAGAAGGATCAAGGTAAATGTGCAGATGTGCCTAAAGATAAAAAGAAGAACAGATGCAAAATGATTCTCCAGCAGAATACTCAGGCCCCACCTTCCCTCAGGAAGCATTTTCTGACAATTTGACCTGTACCTTTTGCTTTCTCTGCAATCCTCCTGTGCTTTTCTTAGTCATTCATCTGATGGAGACCATCCATTGTCTGCGTTTAATGTCTGATTTACTCCCCAATAAGACTGTAAGCTCATCAAGGACAAGAATCAGGTCTTCTCTGAGGTGTTTACCATTGCATCTGCCCTTGGGCTAGCTTTTATTAAACACCTAACATAGCACTTTGCCCACAGAAGGGGTCAATCATACTTTGGAGAGACTGTTCCCAGAAGGGAAAATATCTGGTTTGGGCTCTCTGGAATTTTTTTGTTTTTGTTTTTCTGACTTCTCATCTTTTACCTTCACCTCCCCTTCTTTTCTCCTCAACACCTGTGGGAGTTTCCTTTCTTCTATCCGTGGTCTGTGCTACCTAAAGCAGCGGCTCACGAGCTTTCAGGGGCAGCTGTGGTGGAGCAGAAAGAATACGGCATTTGGAACCAAAAGATGTGGGGTTGAGTTCTGGAAGCCTATGACCGGGAAAGGCCTTGGTGTTCTCATCCATAAAAATAAGCATAACAGTACTTCCTCTGCAGGTTTGCCATGGAGATTAAGCATGGGCTAGGATGTCCAAGTGCATTTTGATCTGTAAAGCTACGTAGGGAGGTGTTAGTGTGGTTAGGGATGTGGCCTTGGGGACCAGCTTACCTGGGTTTGAACCTGGTTCAGCGTTATTACCTTGGCCACGTCACTTAAACTCTGTCTCAGATTCCTGATCTGAAAAATGGGGATGTTTATGACACCCACCTTGCAGGCTTGTTCTAAGACTTCAATTAATATGCTTGCAGACACGTGGTAAGGACCATGTGGAAGACGATGATTATTATGTGATCATAAAGAGTTGCGATGACTGAATGCAGGTAAATTCCAGTCTTAGCCCCAGTTTTACATTTTGTTCTTATCTTTTTGTCCCCGCAATCAGCAGGGTGTTTCCACTTGGACAGTTTATCATCACTTAGATCTCTAATGCCTAAAATGGAATATATAATCGCAACCCAAGTGACCCCCCCCCCAAACCTTGGCTGCTGTTCAGGTCTACCACTGCTGGTGAAGGGCTCCGTTCTTAGTTACGCATGTTTATAGTCTCATAGTTATCCTTGACTCTGTTCCCCCTATCGTGCTCTAGGTCCAAGTCATCAACAGCATGTGCTATTTCAAACATACGTAGGTTCAGCTGGAGACAATGTCCTTTGCTCTCAGAGAATATTATGATTATTAATCAACTGTTTTGGCTAGAGTTTCCATAGAATACAAATTAATCTTCTTGTGTCATTCCAGAACATGGAAAGAGTGGATGATTGATCAGCAATGGGCCATAACAACAAACTTTCTGAAGATCAAAATCACACTTTGAAGAACTCTGAGATGTCACTTTCTGGGTTTGAAAATAAAAACACAGATGCATTCTTGATTTTGTATATCCTAATCCTATCTGAACTGTATTAAAAAAAAATTCTGCCATATGATAAACTTCACACGTGTTTATGGCTGCATTTTTCTAGGAGCAATTTCCATTTTGATGTGTTGTTTCCCAGATTGTGTTACTCGTGAGTTAGGCAGGATGGAAAATAAGATATCAAGTTGACATCTTGGATAGATGCAACTGCAGATTAATGGGGCAGGGGAATTCACTCAGGGCTGTGAGGAAGTACACCATAAGTTGAGCAGTAATTTTATCAGAATATGCCAGAAGACACGGGAAAATTGCCAGGCTGGGATAGGATGGCAGTGAATACATTGGCTTCTGCTGTCACGACAAATCGTCAAATGTTTTTGAAAAAAATGATTGTATGGGTTCATAGTTGGAATGAAAGAAAAAGATAGTAACTCAGTTGCTGTTGTTTATGAAATAGTTTGAAAGAGTGATCAGAAGAGCAAGAAATCTAATAAATCATCTGGCACTCGAGCTCATTGTAACAGACCACAGAATAAAAGCTTTGTAAAGTGATTTCTTCTGGGTCACTCTGAGAAGAAAGTTAGATGACAGAGAAAGACAAGTATCATATGATATTACTTACATGTGGAATCTAAAATATGATACAAATGAATTTATTTACAAAACAGAAACAGACTCACAGACATAGAGAACAAACTTATGGTTACCAAAGGGGAAAGGTGGGAGGGGAGGGATAAATTAGGAGGATGGGATTAACATATACACACTACTATATATAAAATAAACAACAAGGACCCGCTGTATAGCACAGGGAACTATATTCGGTATCTTGTAGTAACAATTAAGGGAGAAGAATCTGAAAGAGAATGGATACACACACACAGCTGAGTCACTTTGCTGTTCACCTGAAACTAACACAACATTGTGGATTAACTCTACTTCAATTTAAAAACATAGTTAAAAATTAAAAATTTAAAAAAAAAAGCAAAGTTAGATTGAGAATTTGAACATTTGGGTTCTTCTCCTATTTCCTCTAGCTATGTGATCTCAACACACTACTCATTCCCAGGCCTCATTTGTCTGATTTGTAAAACAAGAATAATATAATAATATTTGTTCTCTTAATTCATGGAGTGGTTGTGACGATCCCCTAAAATAAAATAGGTGAAAAATCTTGGAAAATTATAAACTATAATATGTGTTCTTATTATATACATTTCCCCAGGATTTCCACCTTATTTCCCTATCACAATTTTTTTTTATATTTCAAAATTCCCAAATTTCCCCTTATCAGAAATGCTCAGCAAATATTTCTGTTGCTTATTGAAAAGATCAGCTTGGGGCTTGTTTACAGCTGTTACTGTGCACTTAATACTTTCTTCTGAGCTGCTCGTCTCTCCTCCTGGCATCCCTGCAGGAGAAACAGAAAGCACATTGAAGGTTACGCTGATTGATTTTAGGGATACAACCTCCTAGGGCTGGGAGGGAGCCCTATTTTTTTTTCCTAAGGAGGCTAAGATGACGGATTAGAATGAGCCAAGTTTTTACTAGCACTTTCCTTTAGGTTTGGCAATATATATTTGGAAATAGCCTAATAATGTTACTGATACATCATGATTTACACACAGCTACTATGAGTGTCTATTGTGCCTGAGGAATGAATAAGGACATGTCTTCTTTATTCATTTAGTTCCCTCAACAGACCCAGGAGAAAAGTATTCTTTTTGACACTTCCACGGATGAGAAAACCAAGATGCAGATGGGTTCCCCTGCCAAATGATTCAGAACCAGTAAATAATGATCCTGGAATTTCGAGCCAGGTGCGCCTGATTCCCAAGCCTATTATGCCACACTGGGTTTTATTGTACGTTGACCTGTCAGGGAATTTCACTTTTTCTCGGACTGTATTTAAGGCTAGAAAACGTTTGGCTGGCAGTATCGTGTGTACCCCTAGACGATCCTCCTTTTGTTTTATTTTATTTATTTTCTTCGTTGTCGTTTTGGCCGCATCGCTGGGCATGTGGGATCTTAGCTCCTCGACCAGGGAACCTACTCGCCCTGCGGGGGGTCTTAACCACTGGCCCGCCAGGGGAATCCCGATCCTCCTTGTAAAATCACGAGTCACATCTGACTTGCACGTGATGCCTGCCCCCGTAATTAGACTAGACCCGAGAGACCAACTTGCTCAGGCCTCTTCCTGCAGACGGGCTGCACGTGCAGCCCTTGCTGCCCTCGACGGAGAGGAAGCCACGCCAGAGACGTGATCACGGTGATGAGACGCCCGGATGGCGCAGCCAAGGGGTGGAGGCGGACAGCTTCCCGGGGCAGTGCTCTCCGTGATGCCATTTTTATTTTGGACGAAAAGTTTGTAAGTCAGAAACAACAGAGAATATAACAAACACCCTGTGCCCGCTAGCCAGGCGGAACAGATGTACACGTTTTACCATACTTGCTTCGGAGAAAGCCGAAGTCCCTTCTGTTCCCTTTCCCAGTCCCGTTCCATTCCCTCCTTCCCTAGACATCAGTCGCCACCATCATGAATTTAGTGTGTCTCTTTGCTCTCCCTGCTTAACATAATAGTATATTTTTAAAGCATTGGCAGAGATGGCGGCATGTTAAATTTATCATCCTATGACTTTCTTTGTTCCCTTCACGTTATGTTCCTAAGATGTCACCATGTTGATTTATATGAATCCAGTTCATTCATTTCAATTTCTGTGTACTGTTCCATAGTGTGAATATACCACAAAATCTATTAATTCCCCTATTTTGGGCTATCATATAGAATGTTATAGTCAACCCCCTTCTGCACACAACGGGCATTCCCTCTAGGGTGTACACCTAGAATGGATGAACTGGGTCATAGGCCGTGTGCATTTTCCATATTACCAAGTGTTCTCCAATGTTTGAGTTGGTTTCTACTCCTACCAGCCGAGTGTGAGAATGCCCATTTCCCCCACATCTTCAATAACACTTGGTATCATCCAACTTTTTGAATTTTGCAAATCCAATGAGTGGGAAATGGTAACTGTTGTTTTAATTTACTGGTGAGGTTTTAGTTCCTACAAGCTCTAAGGCTCATCCGAATGGCCTGTGCCCACAGTCCCAAAAGACTCGGCCTCCCAGGAGTTATCACAGCATCTACCCTCTATTCTCACCTGAGAGTTTGCAGCAGACAGAGAGGTGGTGGGCAGGCCAGGGTGTGGCCAGCAATGTGTGTGGGAGGTGTGTCATGTCCTGAGGCTGATGACTGCCTCTGTTCCCACATCCTGTTAGTCTACAGGACTGCAAGGCCATAACAAATATTGACCCCGATTTTCTTACGTGTAGGTTTCTCTGTGTTTATTGGTTGGGTACATTTAGGAACCAATCTTCCTGATGAGCTTGCGGAGTAGAAAACGCCTCCACACAAAGGCCCCTGGAAGAAAATGTCCTGCTTCCAGATAAAAGCGATGTTTCTTAAGAATCTATGCCAACTTGGGACTTCCCTGGCGGTCCAGTGGTTAAGACTCTGGGCTTCCACTGCACGGGGCATGGGTTCCACCCATGGTCAGGGAACTAAGATCCCGCATGCCACGAGGTGCGGCCAAAAATTAAAGAAAGAATCTATGCCAACTAGACATGCAGGTAATAGGATTCTCCCTGGGCCTCTGCCCTTGAACTCTTCAAGTCCACTTACGCATTAGACCTTGTGTAGTGTTAAGGAAACTGGGACTTGGAGTACTTATTAGCTGATCTCGGCTCCACCTCAACAAATAGATGATTTTGGGAAACATCTCAAAGCTTTATTCTTCTCATCTGCAAAATGGTGATCTTAACACCTACCCTAGAGGGTTGTTAGGATTAGACGAGGTAATGCAGGCACATGGTAAGGGCTCATTAGATGTCAGCTATTTGTGGTAATAACTCTCTGATTTATTTTAATTTGACTCAACTTTTAAAAACTGGGAACTCTCAAATAAATATCTTGATTTCTTAAAAAAAAATTGAAGCTCTGGTAACACTGGGCCAGATTCCTATGTATTTAAGATAATCCCAAGAGGCCCTCTTGATGGGCATGCTTTCTTTTATTTGTCACAGCCCCCGTGCCCACACATGGGATATACTTATTTATATCTCCTGCCTGGCCTTAGGAGGAATCTGAATTTGCAGCTTCTGCTCTTGTGATTTCCAGTCTTCACGGTTCCTTCACGATGATTAAGCTATTGTTCTCTGAGCAGGCCCTTAGAATCCCTGTCTACAGCTTCCAGGGACAGAGGATAAAGAAGGAAGAGAAGTAATATTTAGTGACGGGCTGGTTCTGTGCCAGACATTTATGCTCTGTACTTTACACCCCTGTATTATTTAATCTTCACAATAGCTGTGAGGTAAATACTATTATCCTCAAATACAAATTACAAAATACATATGACAAATGGTGAAGCAAGCTGGGTGAGTTGAATAACCTGCTCCAGGACATGCCGCTACAAAGAGGCAGAGCTGGGGTTTGATGCTGGTCCTTTATTTATTTATCTATTTTTGTTCATGTATGTACTTTTATTTTTATCCTACCCTATTCTGAAAAAGATTTGTGGAAGAAAAAGTAAAGAAACAGATAAGAAATGTTCATTCACTTCAGTAATCAAATAATTGAGTTAAATTACAATTTTAATCACATTAAATTATATAAAATCTTTTCTTAAAAAACCTGTTATGAAGTACATATCCAGTTTGCAATTAGTGGATATAATTTCTAGTGCTAATGCTATTATAGTTGACAATCTTTTGGAAAGCAATATGACAATAGATAGATAGCATGAACCATAAACATGGGCGTACTACTGAATGAGTAGTAATTCTAACCATTAGTTAATAATATAATTTTTAAAAAGCAAAATAATATTTGATGGAGGATTTTCATTACAGTACAATCTTTAATTTCAACTAAGAGAACACTTCTTAATTTCTTATTTCTATTTAATTATTTTTTATCCAAAATAGTAGAAATGACTTGGTAAATTTGAATAAATAAAATAATATTCTGAAGCTCCTCATAAAATAATTATTGAAACTACTATGGAAAAACATAAAAAATTATGAAACAATATCAAATATAACAGTATAAATTAGGATGTCTACCTATTGCATTTCTTGAAAAAGTATTCACTGCAAACAGGTTGGACAATGCATTTGAGATTCAGCCATGTTGTTATGTACATCAGTAGTTCATTCCTTCTTATACTGAGTAGAATTCAGTTGTGCAGATGTACCAGAGATTGTTTATATATTCACCAATTGAAGGACATTTGGGTACAGTTTTCTGTGTAGTGAAAGCAGCCAGACTCAAAAGGTTACATACTGTAGGATTCTATGTGTGACATTTGGGAAAGAGACAAAACTATAGTTGCCGAAAACAGATCTGCGGTTGGCAAGGGCTGGAGGTAGGGAGAAGAATGGATTTTAAAGGGGTATGTATTCATTTCCTAGGGCTGCTGCACAACTTACCACAAACCAGGTTACTTAAAGCATATGAGTATTATAAGTGCTTTTGGTGAGTTTCTCAGACAGAAATTAGAAAAGTGTTACTGGATACTGGAAAAAAAAAAGATGAACCTTGTTATAAAGCAGTGGTCCCCAACCTCTTGGCACCAGGGACAGGTTTCGTGGAAGACAATTTTTCCATGGACCGGGGGTGGGGGAGGGTGGCTCAGGCGGTAATGTGAGCGATGGGGAGCGGCCGATGAAGCTTCGCTTGCTCGCCGCCGCTCACCTCCTTTCTGTTATAAAGTGACGGAAAACTTGGCTGAATTGTGTTCTAACTTTGGGTGGAAAGTAGAACTTGTAAAGTGCTGAATTTGGATATTTAGGTAAGAAGGTATCTAAGCAAAGGGTTGAAGGTATGGCCTAGTTTCTCTTTGGTGCTTATGATAGAATGAAAGAGATGAGATAAAGTGAGGAAGGAACTGTTAAACTAATAGGACCCAGAAATTGATGATTTGGAAAATCCTCAGCCTATCCATATTGTTAAAGATGAGAAGTTTGCCCTGGAGAGGAATTTGCCCCAGGTTGGGCCATACTCAGAATCTCACCTATACCTGATTTAGATGAATTAGAAGATGAGACTTGGGACTTCTTGAGTTTATCATATTTAGATGAGATTTTGGATTTATTGTTGATGTTGGAACGAGATAAGACCTTTGGGAATGTTAGGAGTGGGTGAATGCATTTTGCAGGTGAGAAAGACATGAATTTTGGGGGACCAGAGAGCAGACCATTGTTGGTTGAACTGTTGCCCTCCAACAAGATATGTTCAAGTTCTAACCCCTGGCATCTATGAACGTGACCTTATTTGGGAATACAGTCTTTGCAGATGTAATCTATTTTAGATTAGATCATTCTGGGTTTCAGTAGGTCCTAAATCCAATGACTGGTGTCTTTATGAGAGAGAGGGAGATTTTTAGATACACAGACACACAGACACATAGGGAGAACCGCATGTGAAGATAGAAGCAAAGATTATAGTGATGCACCCACAACCTAAAGAGTGCCAAGGATTGCTAGATGCTGGCCCTTTAGCACACCTAACCCGCTTCTACTCATGACACTGTGCCAAAGGATAGAAAATAAGCTTATCAGAGATTTGTGGTGACCATCAATATTCAGGCTCCACCTAAATGTTCTGGCAGTTGTTACTGGATTTCAGGTGTGTTCTTGGGGAGAGGTGAGCCGGGATCACCCGGAGGACATGCACATGTGTGAACCCCAGGGCGTTATTTCCTGTGCCCTGATTGGAGCTACCTCCTCCTTCAGCAACCGTCTCCCTCAAGGGCCAAGGGACCTCCCCAGGTGAGGTGTGTGTCTATCTTCAGGTAAGGCTTTACGTTTGGCTGCGTCCCAACAGGCTATGAAGGCAGAGTTTTGGGGCTCAGCCTGTCAGGCCTCGTCTGACTGAGACTTCCCAGCACAGCTCTGGAAAGTCAGAGAAAATGTCAGTTGGAGCACTTGAGCAAGCGGAAGCAGTATGTGGTCCATACTGAAGATAATTCCACGGCCGGTGTCGTAAAGGGTAATGAGGTAGTTGAAGTCACACAACAGAGATGCCTTCGATTGGCTGAGGACTGTTTCTCTTTCGTGGGTAAATATTTTACAGCAGTTATCTGGGTGAAAACCAGCTTCCTGTAAAAGGCTGATTAAAAAAAAATAAATACTCTTGAGGGCTGAATGCTCTGTAATTATTTCCCAACTAATGATACCAGCTTGACTTTATGCAAAGGAAAAGTTCAAAAACAATCCTTATTGTCCAAGGACCATTCCCAAGTGTATAACTATTGCCCCACAGCTTCAGAGGTGAGAACCACTTGTTCCTTTATTCTTCAAACAGAATTCACAGCTACAGAAACCTCCTTAAAAAAAAAAAAAAAAAAAAAAAAGCCATTTAATTTAACACTCACAATGTAGTAGAAAGTCCTGTGTGTGACCTTTGAAGCCAGAAGACTTAACACTGAGATCTTTGGCCAGGGAACTTAATTACTTTAAGCCTTTGTTTTCACCTATATAAATGAGATAATAATATGTCCATTTCTCCTGGGTGCTGTGAATTCAAGAGGGATTATGTTCCATTCGGCAACAAACATTGAGTATTGGTTATGTGCCAGATGCTGGGAACAAAAGATGAAAGGGCCCTTGAGCCTCAAGCACTCCCAGGGGAGTGGGGACAGACCCTTCAACCAGAGACCTGTTCCATACTAAGGGATGCCCGTGGATGCCCCAGTCTGTTCTGTGTGACGGGAGCCCAAGGAAGGCCACGGCCATCACTCTGGAAGGACAGCACGTGGGAGGCAGCACCATGCTGGGTCTTGAAGGTGTGTGGGGTCCCCCGGAAACAGAAGGGGGACGACCAGGAGGAGAACCGCAGGCGAGTGTGAAACAGCGTGGGGAGCGCCCGCAAGCCCTCTGGTGTCGCTCAGAGGTACGTGGGACACAGGACGGGGTGGTGGGGGGAGATGAAGCTGAGGAGGTGGGAGTGCAGGCCAGGCAGGGCCAGCCCCGCTGCCGGTGACTCGCATGGGCTCCCTGCTGGAGACGAAGGGCCAGCCAGCACTGGAGGAAGGGATATCGGCAGCTGTTAGCAGGGAGAGCAAGGGACCGCCGAGGCTGTCGTGGTTCGCCCTCATCAGGTAATACGGAGCCAGACGACGGCTCCCCCAGTCGGCTACGTAGAGCAAACCTCCTCTGGCCCTTGATCACTCCCGAGTCTGCCCTTTTATACAGTCAGGGACCTATCTGAAGCCATTTCTCGCAACCTTCCATCTGTCCTTCCCATCACGTGCCCTCGCCCGGCCTTGGACCCGTCCTGCGCCAGGATCCCTCATGTGCTGGACCTCACTGTCGAGTGTGCCGAGTGCATATGTCCCTCTACCTTGTTCCCGCAAGAGTTCCCAGCCCCCAGCCAAGGCTGCCCCTTGAATCCCAGCACCCCCCGGTCTCCATCCCTGCGATTCTGTGGCCTCCCCATCTGCCTTGACGTTGCCTCCAGCACAACCGCGAGAGGAGAGGTCTTTGGTCAGAAGGGGTGGAGAGCCAGACTTCCCCAACCACCAACTGCGGAAAGAGCCCGCTGGTCCTTCTCTCTGTTTTCCCTTTAAGGGCGATAAGGCATCGTGTCCAGTGCTCTGCCCACCTTGGATAACTGGACTGCTTAGGCGAGAGCAAGAGTTTCAATGGAGAACCACAGCCAACACATCCATGTACTGAAAACTCATCAATGGGGCAAATATTAACGGCTAAGTGAAATATATTATGTCCACCGTGCAAAACAGCATTAAAATTTAAAAATATATGAAAGGTTATAGTTTTTACTTGAGTAATAGGTGACAGAATATTAAAGATGGCTGAATTTGATTATCATTGTACATATCTGAGTGATCTTTTCATGAGCTGGCAATGAATGAATAATTTTAAAAAGCCTAAATAATAATAAATTATTATATAATTATTACATACATTTTATTTTTCTCGCCTTATTTCAGCTTAATTACTAGTTATGTTATAATCAAGATTTTCACATCATTTATGCTCACTTGATAACAGTGATATTAAGTATTAAAATTACTTTGTAATTATTTGAAGGTAATGAAGTATAAATATATTTTATTTATAAAGCAAATTAAATATGAAAATTTATAATTATTTTATATACATTTTCAAATAGTTATTTTCTCCTAAAGTAGTCAAAATTACCTTTTAAAATTGAGGCAAATTATAGTTTATAATTAAGAAATATAAAACTTTTAATCAAAATGGTTTAAAGAGTTGTGTTTTTAATTTAATTCTTTGAATATTTGAATCCTATTAAATATTTTATAAAAATAAATCTATTTGTCTTTCTAGCATTAAATGTCTCTTTAGTTGCCAGCATAATCGCATGTCGTGTGTATATTTATAAATACACAATTTTAAGAGTAATATGAGTTGTTGAATACTGCAGAATGGTTCTCTGTCATCATGTTGTGATGCCCCGCTAATCTGAGAGTACCTGCAGAACCACGCCCTGGAGCACAAATGAGTTACCCGGCACTACTGTGAAACAGTATTTAATTTTGCAAGGGTCTGTGTCTTCCAGGCTATCTGAAAGGAAGGTCTTGGCAAGTTAATTAATTTGTCTTTACCTTCATGCTTCTGTCATTCAAACGTTCCCAGTGTTCACCACTGACCTTGGCAGTGGCCCAACCCACAAACCTTCACAGCATTTAGATACAGTAGTCTATTGTTTCAAGGACAGGAGAGCAAGAGGAGTGGACAGGTGATTCCCTGGGGCCTGAACGGTGCTCGCTGTGAGAATGGTTTCATTATCAGAGGGAACGTTTATGGTTACAGGTTATGCTGTGCCACCGATGAAAGCCAGATCTTAGTAACAAGTGACAGAGGTGCCCATGTATTTCTTCTTTTTTTTTTTTAATAAATTTATTTATTTATTTTTGGCTGCGTTGGGTTTTCGTTGCTGCACGCGCGCTTTCTCTGGTTGCGGCTACTCTTTGTTGCGGTGCACGGGCTTCTCACTGCGGTGGCTTCTCTTGTTGTGGAGCACGGGCTCTAGGCTCACGGACTTCAGTAGTTGCAGCACGCGGGCTCAGTAGTTGTGGCACACGGGCTTAGTTGCTCCGCGGCATGTGGGATCTTCCTGCCAGGGCTCGAACCCATGTCCCCTGCATTGGCAGGGGGATTCTTAACCACTGTGCCACCAGGGAAGTCCCCATGTATTTCTTCACTACATTTCTTGACTGTTTGTGTTATGTAGGCCCTCTAAAGCAGGGAAAAATAAAATACATGACACACAATTAAGCTTGACTTCAGATAAACTAGGACTAATTTTTTAGTGTAAGTGTACACCCCAATTGCATAGGATATACTAAGATATCCTACATGTACGGATATATACTGATTTAGTATAATTCCATACTTATACTAAAAAATTGTTCATTGTTTATCTGAAATTCCAAGGTAACTGAGCGTGCAGTATTTGTATTTGCTTAATCTGGCAACCCTCAGGGCAAAGAACATGCTCTCTCTTGCCCAGGACTAAATGCAGTCCTGGGCTCCAAGGGCTTTATATGGAACACAAAAAAGAGAAAAGCAGATCCCTGAATTCTGAAAATCTTAGCCGAGACTCCTGTGGGAGGAATGTTAAATATCCTTTCTAGCTATCGCAGAGGTAGGCAGAATCAGAGAGGTTAATTTCCTACCAGGAATGTCTGTGGGAAACCAGGAGATGAGTTCTTCTCTCCCAAATGTTTCTTTCATCATGAAGCCATGGAATGTTATTGGTTCATTCTGTCGTAAAGCTTGAATAATCCTCAGCTCTTCATTTATTTATTCATTCATCCATGAAATATTCATAAAATCTTTTTATGTACCAGGCACATAATATTTAATAGTTGAACAACCCTATGAGGTAGATGTTATTATCTCGATTTTACAGATACAGAAATGAAGCTCAGTGAAGTTAAATAATTTGCCTAAGATCACCCACTTGGTGCATTACAGAGGCAGAGTCTAAGCATATGTTGTTCTGACTCCCAGCTCCTAGGGGAGATGCAAGCTGGGGTGCAGAAGGGAGAGGAGAACTAATCATTCTTCAGTGCTTATTATACCCCAGGCATAACTGTATGCGCTTTAAACTACTAACAATCTTTGTTGTTTGTCAGATTGAATTCTGACCTTTCAGGAAAAAAAAAAAAATGGAAGAAATACAGAATTGTTTCCATAAGATAAAAACTGTTTCCATAACCTAAAAAAAAAATTGTTTGCTCTTCCTTAAACTTATTTGGAAATGCAAAGGACATAAATTGCCAAAACAATTTTGTGAAAGAATAAAGTTGGAGGACCTACAGTACCTGATTTCAACTTATTATGAAGCTACAGTAATCAAATACATGTGGTGTTTGCATAAGGATAGACATATAGGTCAATGGTAGAGATTTGATTCCAGAAGTAAACGTATACATTTGTGGTCAACTGATTTTTGAAAAGGGGGGCAAAAGATGAAAGGATACTCTTTTCAAAAATGGTGCTGGAAAAATCAGATATCTATTCGCAAAAACAAACACACAACAGCAACAACAATAAAATACTTAGACCCTTAGCTCACACTATACACAAAAATTAACTCAAAGTACACCATAAATCGAAATATAAGAGCCCAAACTATAAATTAAAAAAAATTTTTTTGAAACCTGATGTTCATCTTAAGAGCTGAGAATTTAGTAGTGAATAAAGTGTCGAAAACCCCTTCCACTGATGGGCTTACATCCTAGTGGGGATAGACAGATACTAAACAAAATAAGTTTAAAATTATATAGTATATTAGTTGGTGATAAGAACTATTGAAAAAAACAAATCAGGGAAGAGATTGTAAAGGGGTTATAATTTTTTTTTTTTGGCTGCCTTGGGTCTTCCTTGCTGCACGTAGGCTTTCTCTAGCTGCGGTGAGCGGGGGCTGCTCTTCGTTGCGGTGCTTGGGCTTCTCACTGCCGTGGCTTCTCTTGTTGCAGAGCACGGGCCCTAGGGCGTGCGGGCTTCAGTAGTTGTGGGGCACGGGCTCAGTAGTTGTGGGGCGCGGGCTCAGTTGCTCCGCGGCATGTGGGATCTTCCCGGACCAGGGCTCGAACCCGTGTCCCCGGCACTGGCGGGTGGACTCTTAACCACTGCGCCATCAGGGAAGTCCCAAGGGGTTATACTTTTTATAACTGCTGTCTGGAGGGCACCATTGGGAAGATAAAATGTGAACAAAGACTTGAAGGAAGTGAGAGAGTGAGACACAAGTTATCCTGGGAAGAGCATTCCAGGCAGAGAGAATGGAAAGTGCAAAGGTCCTGGGGTACAAGGAGTAGCAAGGAGGCTTGTGTGGCTCCAGGAGAGCACATGAGGGAAGAGGGCTCATGGCTCAAGTTGTCGTAGGTCTTGCAGCCCATCAAAAGGACTTGGGCTGTTATTTCTAGTGAGGTGAAGAGCATCACACTTGATGGAATTAGAAGTTTTAAAAGAAAAATTCTAAGAGAATAATTAATGTTTTTCACTATGCGATTAGATACTATTTCTCTCTGTTGGAGAACCACCCAAAGACCCTTGGCATAAGCACACTGATCCTCAGTACCTTTTGGAAAAAACTAGTTCATAGGAATCAGTTCAAACTCCTTACCAGGACCTCTAATGCTCTGTAGCCTAAATCTCTTTAAAAATTAAAACTCCTCACATTGTGTATATACACCCTCCAAGTGTATACATTGTATATGTACACATACACCAGACTGCATTCCATTCCCCAGGCCCTTTCACTTGGCTCAAATGGCACTTCCACTACGAATGTTTCCTTCATTTCATCAAATTCCCTCTCTACTCTCAGTGAACTTAGTAGACACCTGAATTAGTCAGGAGAGGTGGATAACAAACACTCCCTAAATCTTACAGGTCTAGAAGAACAGCGATGTACTTCTGGTTGACGCAGAGTTGGCTGTGGTTTGGGAGCCTCTCTTGGGTCGCTGACCTCATGTGTTGACTTAGCGTTGCACTTGATCGCAACTCATCCTTCCACAATCACTAAGATACCAGATGAAAACTCTGTGGAGTCTCACACTGGCAGCTAAATGCTTCTGCCCATATCATTTTCTCTAACATTTATTGACTAGAGCAACTCGCCCCTGCCTGGAAGGGTAACTAGAAATATCGGTGGATGGCATCCCGGTTGCCATAGATCCTCTTTAGGTGTGCTTGTCAGGCTTGTGTTGATTTGTTTATATGTGTGTCTCCCCCACCCTATCACATATGAGTGTCTGTCTCGAAAGTATCACAATTCATCATCTTGATTTATCTTGGCCTAACCCAGCACTGCACCTGGCATGTAGTAGGTGCTGAATAAATGTTTTGTTTTAAAACAAAAATATATGTTCTTTATGAAAAGCTCACAGGTGTGGCTCAGAGAAACTGTGCTTTCTGCATTTTTGCATTTTATTTTCTTTCTAGCAAAAAGCAGCCCCAATAAAGACGCAGACATAGAGAATGGACTTGAGGACACGGGGAAGGGGAAGGGGAAGCTGGGACTAAGTGAGAGAGTGGCATGGACATATATACACTACCAAATGTAAAATAGATAGCTAGTGGGAAGCAGCTGCATAGTACAGGGAGATCAGCTCGGTGCTTTGTGTCCACCTAGAGGGGTGGGATAGGGAGGGTGGGAGGGAGACACAAGAGGGAGGAGATATGTGGATATATGTATATGTATAGCTGATTCACTTTGTTATACAGCAGAAACTAACACACCATTGTAAAGCAATTATACTCCAATAAAGATGTTAAAAAAAATAAACAAACCAAAAAGATACAGGTATCCCAGGGTGCATAGCAGCACTATTTACAATAGCTAAGACATGGAAGCAACCTAACCATTATCAGATGAATGAATAAAGATGTGAGATATATGTGTATATATATATATATATATATATATATATATATATATTATACATATACCCATACACGCAATATACACACACACAATATTACTCAGACACAAAAAAAGAATGAAATAATGCCATTTAGAGCAACATGGATGGACCTAGAGATTATCCTACCAAGTGAAATAAGTCAGAAAGAGAAAGACAAATATCATATGATATCACTTAAATGTGGATCTAAAAAGATGATACAAATGAACTTATTTACAAAACAGAAATAGACTCACAGACATAGAAAACAAATTTATGGTTACCAAAGGGCAAAGGGGGGAAGGGATAAATTAGGAATTTGGGATTAATAGGTACACACTACCATATATAAAATAGATAATCAAGAAGGACCTACTGTATAGCACAGAGAACTATATTCAATATCTTGTAATAACCTGTAATGGAAAAGAATCTGAAAAAGAATATATATATATATATAACTGAATCACTTTGCTGTATACCTGAAACTAACACAACATTGTAAATCAACTATACTTCAATTAAAAAAAAAAAAAAGCAGCCCCAAATCCTCAAGTTTCCATTTGTTATCCCATAAATCAAAGGATGATCAGCTGCATTTCTCACCACTTGGCTGAGTCAAATCATAAGGGACATTTCTCACAACTTGGCTGGGTCAAATCATGTGGTTTATGATTTTCAAAAACTACAGAAAAGGACTGTTAGTTTCTTACTGTTGTTGGAATATTTACAACAGTACGATTTTTGCTCATACCCTCTCTCCAGAGAGCACAATGTAGTTACAGGCATTACCTAATGCAGGCAGGTCTGGGGAGGGGAATGGAGGTATAATAACCTCCGTTGTCTGGGATGCAAACTCAGTAAGGTCTGGTGATTTACACAGGTACACATGGGAGTCTGCAGATCTTCATTTCCTGACTTTGGTTGAAACGTGTCTCCATTCCCTCCGGTTCTGCCTTAATTTTTCAAATCCAAAAAATGTACAAAAGTGGCCAATTTTACTTGGCCTCCTTTTAAGGAATTATTTTCCTTTTCTAGTGTCTTTTTCATCTTCTAAACAACTTGGGTTCAAAATAATTAATATAGTAACAAATCCACCAAAATGGCAAACAATATTGCTCTGAAGCCAAGGTCACTTGTCAGGTTGGGCTGGATAAGTTCAGAGCATCAAATTAAATAACCTCACAGGACCCATCCTCTTTTAAGATTCCATGACTCCACAGCAGAGAACATCTCCAAATGAAATCTATCCTTATTTTAACAAATATATCCAACCCACTTTCCAACGGCTGTCTCAGGATGTTTGCGCAGTGCACTAATGGCCTTGGGTGGTCAGTCAGCCACTCTGGCTTCTATTTTTTTGGGAAAAGTGATTCAGAGGCTAAAAAAACCCCGCCATGTAACATTGTGAGTCATCTGGCTTTTACACCTTTTTCCTTCCACTTCATTTGTCAGTTCATTCATTCATTTCTTTATCCATTCATCAAGCATGTACTGAGTACCTGCTCTGTGCTGGATTACTGCAGGGCATGGAAAAGCACCTGGTCTCTGCCCTCTGGCATCTCATCATCCAGTAAGTGTACGGATAATTACAATCCAAGGTGGTAAGTGCAATAATATGCACAAAATATTTTAAGAGTCCTGAGAAGAGGCTCCTCATCCAGTCTTGGGGTGGCTAGGGAAGAAGTCAGGAGGGCTTCCTGTAAGAGGTGACGCCTCAAGGCCAGTGTTCAGGTATGAAATACTCATCCAGGAGAATGAGAGAATGAATGGAGAGGCATGCGATAGGATTGCCTGGCAGCACTGAGGGTCCTTTTGAGTTTATTAGTCATGAATTTAAACTGAGACTGAGGAGCCTGACAGAATGTTTTCCTCCAGCCAAGTTCAGATGCTTGGGTACAGGTACAGAGTAGGTGGGGGGTTGAATTATCCAGGGCTTGGTAATTTCAATGAGTACAAAGAAGGGAAAGAGGAATAAAGATTTAAGGGTGCATGTAAGGAATGACTGTATTTATGGACAATGACACAAGAACTGGGAAGAGAATGAGGGTAAGAGAAAATGAAACTGGAGGACTTTTGGAATTTGAGTTCTGGACTTAAGGGAGTGAGGTGGAAAAATAAGAGGAGTGGAGATTGGAGAGGGCGATACTTGAGAGTGAGATTACGGAAAGGCTGTGGTTTGAGGAAAAGACAAGATCACGGGAATGGGGCCTTTGGAGGAGGGAAACTCAAGGAACTGAGGGATTGGAGGGTATTGGATGGACTGTCTACCCCATGCAATGTTAAAGTCGCCAAGGCTTATGACAAGAGTTGTATTCATTTCTATTGTTGCTGTAACAAATGACTACAAATTTAGCGGTTTAAGCAACACAAGTCGATTATCTTACTTTTCTGTAGGGTAGAAGAACAGCACAGGTCTCATGGGTTAAAAATCAAGGTGTCGGCAGAGCTGTGTTCCTTTCTGGAGGCTCCAGAGGAGAATCTGTTTCCTTTTCCTTTCCAGCTTCTAGAGGCTGCCTGCATTCCTTGGATTGTGGCCCCTTCCTCCGACTTCAAAGCCAGCAACAGTGGGTCAAGTCCTTCTCTCATCATATCACTTTGACCTCTGCCTCTTGGGCTAAAAGTCCAAGATCAAGGTGTTGGCAGGTTTGGTTTCTCCCGAGGACTCTCTCCTCGCCTTGCAGACAGCTGCCTTCTCACTGTGCCCTCACGTGGTCTTTCTTCAGTGTGTGCATCCCTGATGTCTCTGTGTGTCCAAATTTCCTTTTCTTATAAAGACTTCCATCGGTTTGGATTAGAGCCTAACTTAAGGGCCTCATTTTAACTGCGTCACCTCTTTAAAGGTCCTGTCTGCAAATGCAGCCAGATGCTGAGGTGCTAGGGGTTGGAGCTTTAATATACAATTGTTGGTGAGATGCAATTCAGTCCATATCACCATGTCACATATTCGCAGGTTCCAGGGACTGGGACACAGACATCTTTTTTGGGGGGATAGGGTGGAGTGGGGGGCAGGCATTATTCTGTCTATCATGGGAGAAATGTTGAAGAGATTAACCATCTTCCCAGTGCTGAAACCTTCCAAGAGTGGGGATGTGCCCAGGATGTGTGTAGGAGATACCCACCAGGAGTTCCGGTCTGAGAGTATGTGCATAAGGGTCGCTGGAGGTTGGAGGCTGGAGGAGAAATGAGGAGCCTGACCACGGGTCACTGGGGGTATGTGTTCGAAAGGACTGCTGTTTGAAGGGGCTGCAGGAGAATCAGCTTCTTTCCCGTGGAGCCAGGGTTAGTTGGGGCAGGAAGGTGACAAGAGCTCTTAGAGAAAGACGATCAGAGGGTATGGGGAAGGGTGAGGTAGGTTAGGAAGAGAGTGAGATTTGGTCTGCGTAGAAGGATGCAAAGTTGTTCAGGGGACGGGACCTGGTCTGGGAGGCTTGGGTTTCCCTTGGTGACTGATGTAAACAGAGACGTCGTCAGGGACCTTCCAAAGGCCTTTCCCAAGCTCGCACTAATCTCATTCCTCTCAACTTCTTCACGGAAGATAGCATTTGGGTTTGTACTTAGTTTTTCTTTGTCTATACTGTTAGACAACAGTTATGGTTTGTCTATACAATTTGACCACAGCCTCTTCTAGGGGAGGGGCCCTATTTGATACCCCAACTAATGCCAAGGACAGTCCTGGGCTTGTAGTTCAGATGTTCAATAAATAATTGATTAAGTTCCCTGTGCATTTTATTTTTAGAAGAGAGAACAGGCAGGATACTTCCACCATCTTCCATGCCTCCATTTTCTTTCTTACAGCGCCCAATTTTCCAATGACTTGAGAATTTTGCTTGAAGTGTAGAGTGATCTTGTTTCCTTCCAGATGCAAAATGACAGCTGACACTTTCTGAGCACTTTCTTTGTTGGGCTGCTGTGCTCCAAGCACCATCTCATTGAATTTAATCCTCCCAGCAACCCGATGAGGGGGTTACATTTACTCTCCTCATTTTCCAGATGAGGAAACTAAGGTCTGGACAAGTTAAGCAACTGTTCCTGAGGCCACACAGCTGAAAGGTGGGTGGAACCCAGAGTCCATTCCTTCTACCTTTTGACGGTCAGCCTTCCATTTGTCAGTCATCCTTTCTTCTTTAATCATGAAACAGCAAACAATAGAGCTTAGAAAAGTGTTACTTGCACAAGATGACTGCTTTTAGACTTTACTGTAAAGCTTAATTTTTGTTGTGCAAAATATAAACCTCCAGAGTCCAGTTCTTGCTATGACTTCAGGATGGGTGTGTAGCCAAGGGGCTTCTGGACATGTGGAAATGAAGTCTAGAGTAGATCTTCTCTGACTTGCCAGGAGCTCCAGCATTCTTTCTGATCTGCTCTAGAGAACTCTGCTTCCTGTGATTTGTGAACATGCCAGTGAGGTTGAGAAATGCTGCTACCAGGGACATAAGCCTTATGGTCGGTGTCTGCTCCACAGGTCTTTCCAACTGAGGGAAGAATGACACGTTTTCTAAGCACGTCATTTAAAGCTATTGTTTATTAAACTTAAAAAAAATTAAGTAATTATTTTAATTTAGGTGTGCTTGTACAATTTTTTTAAAATTTTATTTTATATTAGAGCATAGTTGATTTATAGTGTTGTGTTAATTTCAGTTGCACAACAAAATGATTCAGTTATACATATATTTATTCTTTTTCAAATTCCTTTCCCATTTAGGTTATTATAGAATATTGAGTATAGTTCCCTGTGCTCTACAGTAGGTCCTTGTTGGTTATCTATTTTAAATATAGTAGTGTGTATATGTCAATTCCAAACTCTCCATTTATCCCTCCCCTCCTCCGCTTTGGTAACCGTAAGTTTATTTTCTAAGTCTGTGAGTCTGTTTCTGTTTTGTAAATACGTTCATTTGTATAAATTTTTTAAAGATTCTGCATATAAACGATATCATATCATATTTGTCTTTCTCTGTCTGACTTACTTCACTTAGTATGATAATCTCCAGGTCCATACTTGTTGCTGCAAATGGCATTATTTCATTCTTTTTGTGGCTGAGTAATATTCCATTGTGTATATATACCACATCTTCTTTATCCATTCATCTGTCAATGGACGTTTAGGTTGTTTCCATCTCCTGGGTATTGTAAATAGTGCTGCTATGAATTTTGGGGTGCATGTATCTTTCTGAATTATAGTTTGTCCAGATATATGCCCAGGAATGGGATTGCTGGATCATATGGTAACTCTATTTTTAGTTTTTTGAGGAACCTCAATTATTTTAATTGAGGTATAGTTGATGTACAATCTTATATAAGTTTCAGGTGTACAGCATAGTGATTCACAATTTTGTTTTTAATTCTAATTTTTTATTTTTTTAGATTTTTTTTTGATGTGGACCATTTTTTAAAGTCTTTATTGAATTTGTTACAATATTGCTTCTGTTTTATATTTTGGGTTTTTGGCCCCGAGGCATGTGGGATCTTAACTCCCCAACCAGGGATCAAATTCGTACCCCCTGTATTGGAAGGTGAAGGCTTAACCACTGGACCACCAAGGAAGTCCCACAATTTTTAAATGTTGTACTCCATTTGTAGTTCTTATAAAGTATTGGCTGTATTCCCTGTGCTGTATGATATATCCTTGTAGCTTATTTATTTTATACACAGTAGTTTGTACCTCTTAATCCCCTATCCCCATTTTGCTCCTCCCTTGGGTCTCCCCAGTGGTAAACACTAGTAAACATCTTTTTTTTTTTTTTTTTAAAGCAAAAAAGTTTATCAGTTTGTTCTTTATGTCAGGGTGTGGGGGGAATTAACTTGGGAGCAGAAATTCTGTCAAGGTCCAGAGTATTTTCTGCCTTCATGGTCTTTCTCTACATGTTCTATTTCTTTTTGCTTGTGTCTGAAGAAGTTGCATTTCAGTTGTACCGGCCTGTTTGACCCAGTGCTGTAGGATGGAGAAAATGTTCTAAGCCCTTCCAGGAAACAGCCTGATTCTCTCTGAAGGTCACAGAATTTCAAGTCACATATGTGTAGCCAGAGCTGCACTTTAAACTCCTCCAGAAAGAGGGCTTAATGAACTCCTGAAGTCTCCAGGGAAGGAAATGCCAACAGCATTTTTTGCAATGAATTTCAGTGTCTCACAGCACTGCGATTGCAGAGTGAGTTTTACTAGCTAACAGAAATCTCAGCTTCAGAGAAAGCCAGGCTTGGACCTTGTTTTCCCCTTGGTGTGGCTTGCCTTTCTCTCTCTGATGTTCTTGTAGATTGCGTCTCTTGGGAGCCATGACCCAAACATTATCCCTGAGCCCATCTGAGTGCACAGCAGGCAGATACATGAGCTGATGCAGAAACTCTAAGAGCTTGTTTGCTCTGGTCCACTGTTGTAATTAAGCATTGGAGAAATCTCCTTAGTACCCTTGTGAAAAGTCAAGCATTGATCTGATTTCATGGGCACCAGCAGGTGGACCCTTGGGAATCAGGGCTTTGGTTATTCTGTTGCAGGTGGATACAGGATCTGGTAGTGATTCTCCAACATTGGTGTGTTCCAAAAGAATATAGAGCCTCTAGCTCTTTGAAATAGGACGGGGCCTGGATCTTTGTACTTTTAGGAAGTTCCCCACGAGTCTCTGATGCAGATCAATGTTTAAGAACCACTGTTGGAAGCACAGCGCTAATTATTATACATCTTCCAATGAAGTTGCATGATGGTCAGATGCTGTGCTTATAAAGGAAACTATGTTTCTTGTGGGTTACCTTTCATAAAAATCGTTTCTTATTACATCTGAAGGAGAAGAAATAGAAGGTACCAAAGGTATTATCCTCTTACAGGGCAATCAGGAGAAAACCTGAATCGTTGATTAGAACAGTTGCTAAGCAACCACTTGCGGCCAGGATGATAAAAATACTTCAAAATAAAAACTCTGCTCAATATTCTGTAACAACCTAATTGGGAAAAGAATTTGCAAAAGAATAGATACATGTATATGTATAACTGAATCACTTCGTTGTACACCTGAAACTAACACAACATTGTTAACCAACTATGCTCCAATATAAAATAAAAAGTTAAAAAAACAAAACAAAACAAAACAAAATTTGAGGCCTGGGGAGAGGGAGCTTTAGGCTCCAGGGAAAGAACTGTTCTGCACTTTATTTGGCTTCCTTCCTTCCTTCCTTCCTTCCTTCCTTCCTTTTTCTTTCTTCCTTTCTTTCTTTCTTTCTATCTTTTTCTTTTTTTCATCTTTATTGGAGTATAATTGCTTTACAATGTTGTGTTAGTTTCTGCTGTATAACAAAGTGAATCAGCTATACGTATACATATATCCCCTCCCTCTTGCACCTCCCTCCCATCCTCCCTATATTTGGCTTTTGCTTATTGCCGGTCAATACATCTGAAGGCGGCATCCTTGTCAAATACTTAAAGAAATTCTAAATGATATTTCAAATGAAAAGTAAGTAATTTATACAAGAGTTAAGGAAAGAGTTCTCAGTGAAGGGGAACTGAGTAAACTTTTGAGTTTAAAAATTGAGTAATTTGTACTTGTGTGTGAAGTTTTGCTAAAGGACCGGTTTCTCATAGAAATGGGCAATGGTATTGCCGTGAAGGTAACGAAACCTTGTAAGGGAGCGGTTTAGGCAGTAGGCTGCCCCAAAGGTGGATCCTCATCAGCCCTGTGGGGATTGAACGCCGTCTGCCCTGCTGGGATTTGAACACTTGAACCTCTGTTTCTCAGAGTGTACAGGGGGGTTTCCATGCTGCTCCAATATATGGCTCCAATATACCCACCCTTGCTGTCTCACTCTTATTTCCATGACAGGCCCCAGTAGGCTGGTATGGGAATTGAAAAACAAAACAAAATATCAAAACCAAGGGGAAAACTGCTACTACATGTTCCAAGAGATTTACTCTGTTGGAAACCTTTTCCAGGGACCTCACAACTACTGGCATTCCCATGGACCGCATGTGTGTCTTTTTAAAAAGGCCTGGGCTTAGACTTCTGCAAAGAAAGCGACGTCCAGTGACATCCTTCAAGGCAAGTGTTGGCTTCCTGTTAGCGCCTCCAGGACACACTCTAAGGCTCTACAAGGCTCTTTCCAGGCCCAGCCGTCAAACCCAGGACTGATGGGGCCTCTTAACACAGTGGACCTATGTCTGCCCAGCCGCATCTTTCTAAATTCAAATTTATAACCTGGGCAAGTATTTGTTTGGGGGGCAACGGCACGGAATATTTGAAATCACGTCTGTCGTTCAAAACTGCAGAGGTATAAATATTTTGTCCAACTCCGGTGCTGGCGTTCAACCACCACGTTCTTAAACATGAGGCAAGTAGAAGATGGTCTTGGACACAATTTTCTCTCCAAGCATGCTCTACCTGGGAAGGATTTTGAGGGGCTTATTCGAGGTTATATTTGCCGGGTTTGCTAATGTTCTGACTTTAATCCTATAGAGAAAATGTGAAAGGGAGCCTTTTTTCCTTTTTCTAAGATGCCCTGATTTCTTTGCATTTAGAAGAGAATATATTTTCTGGATTACAAACTTAAATAAATATTTGGTTTGGTTTAAATAGTTAGAAATGCTGGCCTGGGAAAAGTCTCTTGCCCTTTCTTGCTTCTGTTTTTTTGCTCTCGTACTGTCAGCTTCACGTGGTCAGCTCCACAGAGCCACGTCCCTTGGCCTGGCGTCCCCTCAGCTCAGGTGGGCAGAGTCAGCCAGGAGCGCGGTGTTTCTGGCCCCAGCAGGCTGCTGGGCTGTGTGCGTGTGCTGGGCTGTCATACAGTCCGCTCGTGTGCTGTTTGGGCCCAAATCTAAGCTCCCGGTGCTCCCTTGCTGCAGAAATGCTGATGTGGTCTCAGCCTCCCTCCCTTCATCGAACAAAGACATTCCCGCCACTGTGGCCAGCGCTCACGGGGCTCCAAGCTGGAGATGTGATGGGTCAAGGACATTCAGAAACCTGGGATGGAAGGAGAGAGGAAAAGAGCATTTATTGAACTCCTGCTCTGGGCCAGCTGTTTTATGTTTGTACTTCCTTAAAACTCCCCCAAACCATTTTGTGAGAGACAAAATGTCACCCCCATTTCATGGATGGGAAAACTGAGGCCGTGACTGGTGAAATCATTTGCCTAAGGTCATGCAGCCAGTAAGTGGCCAAGCCAAGATTTGAGCTCAGGTCTGCCTGATTCAAAATCTACGGCATCTCTGCCTCATAGTGGAGTTGGGAGGTTAGAATCCATCCGATCTGGTTGAAGGGTGAAACGTTTTTCCAGTGAAGCGCCTCCTCTCAATGGGCCTTTGCCACTGGGAGACTGACTGACACTCAGCACGCCATCCTCCTTGGGGAGAAGTCTCCCCGGCACCCTGTCCTGGGTGGAGGCAGCAGTGGCGGAGGGATGTGTTCAGGGTTCTGAGGGCTTCCTGTAACTCTGCATAGCTGAGCTTCTTGGCTGTGTACTCAGCTCCCCAGACTAACTATCCTCCGGTCTTCCCCCCAAAAGCCTTTCCAATACACCTTCCCTGCTGAGCTTAGCTGGGCAGCTTTCTGTTACTTGCAAACCAAGAACTCTGACAGCTCCGCCCTTCTAGAGATAATTCCAGACCTGCAGCAAACAGGAGTGAAGATCCCCGCTCAATGAATGGGAGACCCCCTGCTCTGTTTTCTCCTCTCCACTCCCCTTTCTGCTTGGACATGTTTCTCCATTCCTAGGGAGTGTGCAAGCTCCAATTGCCATGCATTTTCCCAACAAAACTACCCCCAGGAAAGATTCTGAAATGTGTTTATCTTAAAGTGAAAAGGCTGATGAGAACTTTAACTAGACCTCTCCCCAGGGGAATTCGCAATTTAACAGGCCAAGCCTAAAGGCAAAGGCTTGAGCCATCTGAGGAAACTAGGCTCCAGGGAGACTTAGGAGGGGTCTTAGAAAAGGAGATTATCCTCCAGGGGTCCTGTGGATATGACTCGAGCAGGCCCACATTAGACTCCCAGCCAGGACCTCTGCAGAAATGTGGGAACCTTTGAGCGTTCCCACATCTGCTGTCAGGGCTTGTCTAGCCTCTAACGGAGGAGGTGGACTTAGCTCCACTGCACTTGTAAGCAGACAGGGTAGGGGGCTCCCCAGAGAAAGAGAACCAGGCATGGCTTTCTTGACATAAGAGAAGCCATTTTTGCCCTAAGCCATTTTGTGATCTAAGCCTGGCCAGAATGCTTGCCCTTGAACAGTTCTTAATAAATAATGATTCTGAGGGAAGTGAGAGAATGTAGGACAAAAAGGTAAAGCAGTCAAGAAACAATAGTTAAGTGAAAAAACACAGACCTAGTTCCTCCTCAAAGGATATACAGAACAGTATATCTTGAGTTCTGCAGGAACTAAGGCCCCCATCCAGGTGGAAGATGGAATGATGATGTTGACCTTTTCTGACCCTCAGGACTTCAATCCACTAAAGTTTGGACTCTGTCAACCTTTGCCCCAGTTCTGCGCTGAATTCTCCTCTGTTCAAGCCCCCTGGGGAATATGCATGTACCCTTAGCTTAAAACTAAGCTCCTTCCTTGCTGCAAGTAATAAATCCTTCCTTCTCCCAATCTTTGGCTTGGTTGTGTCTTTTGGCTCGATACCCACCAAGAGGCAAATCCAGTTTGATGAGGCCATTGATGAGACCCCAGTCCTGAAGTGGGGCAGGTGGGGAGACCAGAAAAGGAGATTTCTCTGCAGGACACCATTCATCACCAGAGGATTTTAAGGCCTCTTTATTCAGACTCCCTTCACACGATGGTCACGCAAAAGTGACTGAACCACTCTGAACTTCAGTTTCTTTTTCTGACAAACAGACAAAATAATGACATCTACCTCAAAGAGCTGTTTGAGAGGCCTCTAGGAGATAATAATGCTCTAGAAAGCATTTAAAAAATAGTAAAGAACTGTTCACATATATCTTTCTAATGTGATATTATTCTAATACTAAAATGAATGAGACTTTTTCATGATAAGAGAGCTTCCTCTACACAGTCTCTTCTGAGTTTCTGTGTAGGTAGCTTTTCATTTCTCCAGTTCCCCAGAGTGATAACCGTACTTGTCCTGTTCGGCTGGGTCTCCTTCTGCCCTCTGACCCCTCGGTGGGAAGAAAGGGTCTGAGGCTGCCAGGGCATAAACCCTTAGAGGAGAGTGCCGAGCGCTCACACCTATAGAACTATGAAAGGACTTTGAAAGGCTTCAAGGGAAGGATGCTGCCTTAAGAGATGATTTTTTTTTTTTAACAGGATTTAAAAACTGGAATGTCACTTAGGAAAGTATGATGTGATGGCTAAGTGTGAATGCTTGGAGTAAATGCCTGAGAGTGGAGTGTCTCCACAGTGGAGCAGAGTTTTGAGTTTCCTCTTAGGATGGCCAGGCTTTGCCCTCTATCTTTCCAGGGCTCTGCACTCTCGCTGGGAGGGCTCGTGGGCAACGAGTCCAGCCAAGTGGATCAAGAGAATCCTGACTCTGGATCCTTAATGCAAGAGGTTGCTTTGGGGGCTACAAGCCTCAAGAAGCCAGGCGCCCAGCCTGTGCACCTCTTTGGAGCCGCGATCGGTGGGGAGCGGATTTGGGGGTTTGAATCGTGACTGACAGGTGCAAGCTGTGTGAGCTTGGATACGTTATTATTTCCCAGGAACATCGTTTTTCTCATCTGTTCAATAGGGGCCATGATAGCACCAACCTCATAGGTTGTGAGAGTTTGTGAAAATGCCTGTAAGGGCCTGAAATTACACAGAAAGCATGGAGGTAGGGTGACCAGCTGTCCTGGTTTGCCCAGGACTGAGGGATTCCAGGGGTGTGGGACTTGCAGTTTTAAAACCAGGATAGTCCCGGGTAATGGGGACAAATTGGATACCCAAATACAGGTGTTAAATACGTGGTAAAGTCACTGGCCACAGGGATAGACGTGTGAGAAGGAACACTGCTTCTTACAGTAGCTGCAGACACAAACCCAATGCACCAGTTAGGGAAGATGGCCCGGGGCCCAGGGCTAGTACCAACTGGGGGAAACCTCTCATGAGGTGAGGGCTCCCAGTGGTGAAGAGCAGGTCGGAGTAGCCCTGGGCAGCAGGTGGCAGGGAGTCTCTGTCCTCACTGCCAGCGGCTTGGGGTGGTGGAGGTGGGGTTTGTGAGAGATACAGAATAGGGCCAGGATGCGGCTGGCCTACACGCCAGCTTTGCTAATCTGCTTCTGACCCGCAGGGAAACCAAGTCAAGCGTGCTGCTGGCAACAGCAGGGGCAGGGCCACTGCACTAGAGGCCACGGAGGCAGATGCCCCCAGCACACCAGAACCTTCCTCCAAAGGGCCTCAGCCTCCTGGCCAGGATGGGAGACGGATGGGCTGGTAAAGAGAGGAAGTCTGCAAAGCACATACAAACAATCCCTGAGTGATGAGAAACTTTAAGAGACCTAAGAGGCAAAAAGAAGAGTTAGACCCACTACATTCAAAGTTGAGAGACCCCAAATCTTGCCCTCACTTCACCATCGATGTGCACTTTGTCCTGAAGAAAGTCTGTTCTCTGTTCCACTTCTTGGACCCCAGGACCTAGCTGTGAAATGAAGTAGTTGGATTAGATTATCCCAAAGCACCTTTCAGCTCCCAAATTTTTATTCCAAGAGGGCCCAACTCAAAGAGAGGGTGTAGGGCCTGCCTGTTTTCTCTCGCGTGCCACCATCGTGGAATATTTGAATTTTGGATTTTAAAATATATATTCTCAACTGAAGAGGAAGAGTCCTCTGCAGCACAGGTGTCAGCCCCTTTTATTAACCACTCTCCAGAATAACTCCTGAGTTCCATGTTTCTGTCACCCACTTCCTTCGCGATGCCTAACACAGCTTGTTTCCATCTCTCCTGCTCAAAGGCGCCCTGCTTAACGCTGCCATGTTAATCTGCTTTTGCCATCACCAATGGCAACCACACTCACAATAAAAACCGTCCACAGCTCCCCCTCATCACAAGGACCAAGTCACCACCCAGCCATCCCCCTGCCAGGCCCAGCTGCCCTTTCCAACGTCTCCCCTTCCTCAGGCCACAGGACTTTCTAATGCGGCCTCCTGCTCCCAAAACGCTCTTGGTCTGACCCTTCTCCAAGCCTTTGCTGAAGGAGTTCACTTTTTCAAGAATGTCCCTGAAGTTCTGCTCCCAACTATAACATGTGTGTTTCCCCCTGACATATCCAAGCGATTCTCCGACATCTGCTGGTGTCCTACAACGCAACTCAATGCTGATACTCTCTATCTGGAGATAGTGCCTGATCCCACAGGCTAAGGGCTCAGACCACTGACCCACACCCTTTCCCTGAGACGCCAATCCCAAGTCCAAGTTGTCACCTGTGCTTCTATAGATCGGAGGTTCCAATGACGCCATCCTTGGGTTTGATTAGTTTACTAGAGCAGCTCACAGAACTCAGAGAAACATTTTAATTACTAGATTACTGGTTTATTATGAAAGGATATAACACGGGAACAGCCAGATGGCAGAGACGCATAGGGCCAGGTATGGGAAAGGGAGGAGCTTCCATGCTCTCTCTGGACACCCCCCTCTCCCCAAATCTCCACATGTTTACCAACCTGGAAGCTCTCCAAACACCATCCTTTTGGGTTTTTATGGAGGCTTCATTATGTAGGCATGATTTTGATTAAATCATTGGCTATTGGAGATGGATTCAGCATCCAGCCCCTCTGCCCTCCTTGGAGGTCAGGGCACTGAAAGTTCCAATCTTCTAATCAAGTGGTTGGTTTCCCTGGCAACCAGCCCCCATCCTTAGGCCACTGAGGGGCTTTCCAAAACCCCCTCATTAGCATAATAAAAGACATCTTTATGGCTCTCATCACTCAGGAGATATCAAGGGTTTAAGGGTTCTGTGCCAGGAATGGGGACAAAGACCAAACATCTATTTCATATTACAAATCACAATATCATCATCTCCTCTCTGGACATATTTCGGTGTCCGCCCCAACCTCACCAGTTCCTTGTAGCCTCCCTGGTCACCTTAGCTCTCAGCACTCCCTTCTCTCAGCCTCGAGACCATCAGTATTCACAATGTAGCCCACTGACCACCAGCACTGTGTGATCTGGAAACTGGTTAGAAACACAGAATCTCAGGTTCCACCCCGACATACTGAATTGGAGCTGCATTTTCATAAGGTCTCTACAAGATTCTCACAAATATTAATGCTTGTGAAGCACTGTCCAGGACCACTGGAGGCTTTAACTTTTCTGTACTGGTTTGTTTCAAGGCTCCTCAGAGGCCAGCTCTCTATATTATAACTTTTTGTTTCCTCAGAGCACCTAGCATAATAATGTCTTATGGAAGGTGATAAATAAATTCCTCTTAATTTTACCAACTAAAGTGGGATGGACCTTCTAATGGGTGAAAGAGAAATAGGAAAATGGATTCTCCTTTCTCCCTTCCGCTTCCCTCCACTTACACACATCCTGGCCCGAGAAGGTCATGGGGGTCAGGGACTCATACTCCTTAGAGAGGCTAGTCTGGGTCATGATCCTAGGTAAGCCACTAGGGCCAGCCATGTGGTGGCAGAAGATAAGAGAAATCAATCAAATAGAGGTAGCAGAAGAGAGAGATGCTGAGTAACGGCCATGACCCTGAAAACAGACGCAGGGTAGGGAGCTATAAATTAAATTTCCTGATTGAGGTGGGTATAAAAACCTGACCATTTCAGCCCCGTGGGGGACAACCCTTATGGGCCACATATGCTCCTGAGCTCATTGTGGGATTGGACAAGGTTTTCTTGTGCCTGTATTGGTTTGACTTCTCTCTCTGGCCAATCCTACCCCCTCCCCCTCTCTCCCACAGCTGTTGATCCCTAATTAATATCCTGTATGCCAAACTCCATCTCAGAGTCTGCTTCTAGAGAATCCAGAATCACTACCAACCTGCAACAGTTGGTGCTGGGAGGGGTCCAGGAAAGCAGGCAATAAGATGGAGTTTTGAAGCTGCATCACTTGCCATCCACCTAGAGAAGAGGACTCCATCATTAGTAGGAGCTGGAGCGCAGAGAGCGCCTCACACAATGTGGTGGCCCAGTTGCTTAAACTCTCACCAACGGTGAATTGGGAGAGTACATTGTTTGAAGAGAATGCACTGACTAGAGCAATTTGTCAGGCGTTTGAGAAGAGAAGGAAAGAGTCATTTTAAGGACTGATTTTGCTCAGTGACTTTGAGTAAAATCCTCAGCATAATGGTTCAGAGGTATCTATGTCAAAAATCATAATACAGTCTTATTGTGAAGTTCAAAAAAATTCTTGGAGGCTATAAGAACTTTTATCAGCCAGGAAAATGTCACTGTCATTGAAATAATGCAACTGAAAGTTAAGAACTTCAATATCTAGGCATCCTCTGGATGCCCAAGAAATATGAATTGACTCACTTTTTTTAAAAATTAATTTTTATTTTATACTAGAGTGGATTTACAATGTCGTGTTAGTTTCAGGTGTACAGCAAAGTGATTCAGTTATGCACATACCTATATCCATTTTTTTCAGATTCTTTTCTCATATAGGTTATTACAGATTGAGTAGAGTTCCCTGTGCTATAAAGTAGGTCCTTGTTGATTATCTATTTTATATATAGTAGTGTGTATATGTTAATTCCAAGCTTCTAATTTATCCCTCCCCCAACCTTTCCCCTTTGGTAACCATAAGCTTGTTTCGAAGTCTGTGAGCCCGTTTCTCATTTGTATATAAGTTGAATTGACTCACTTTGAATAAAGAATTGAAAAACTGGTACTAGAGATCAAAATTTTAACTCCTGAAATTACTAGTTAATGCTTAGCTTATTCAAATTTAATTTTCATGGGTAGAGGTGACCCACCCTCTCTTTGGTAAATACCAAGGCCTGGGTATCAGTAAGCAGCTTCATGCAGAAATCCTGATTCCCCATCGCTGTCTTCCACTCTTTGAGCTGGAAAGACAACTGCCTAGTGAGTCCTGCCTGCACCCACCTCCCTGAACCCAGGCTGGGTTGAGTGTTTTACGAGATACATACCATTTGGATCCCTTGATGCTAAAGAACATATTATAGAAAACCTTGCCCATCTGCCTCAGTCCAAAGACTTTCCAGCTTGGATTTCAAGATGTGTTCTGTCGTCAGCTGCTTACAAACCATTCTGCGAAGCTTCAGCTTCATTAATTGGCAGCTGCATTTACCCTGGGCTGAGTTTTGTTGCAGTGAAACGAGAGGAGCCCTGGGTAAACTTGAGTGCCCACGTATTTACAGAGATAATGATGCAGTCAGGCGGGTGGAGTTCTGCTGTGTGTATAGGGATCCCCAAGGAACACATCTAAGTTGTAAGTCATTGCTCTTTACCTATAAGAACAGCTCTGCCAAGAGCCCTGGGTGTGGAGGCCCAGAGGTAGATATCGGACAGCTGTTTTGGCTTTTCCTTGTGTCTGTTTTATAATAAATACTGTTTTATCTCCTTGATTTTATGTAGCACTTTATGTCTTCCAGACCTCTTTCAACTGTTATCTCATTTCACCCTCTTAAATAACCCTGCAAAATAAACAATTATCATCTCTATTTGATATATGAAGAAATAAACTTCAAGTTCATTGAATGTGATGTTTAGAAAACTTGAGTAATGAATATCTTTAAATAAAGTTCTCATAGACTCTAAGTGTTGACAAATTATGTTTCTATAGAGTTATATAAAAATGTACAAATATTCTTTTTTTAAAAAATTTGTTTATTTATTTATTTATTTTTGGTTCTGTTGGGTCTTCGTTGCTGCATGCAGGCTTTCTCTAGTTGCAGTGAGCGGGGGCCACTCTTCATCACGGTGCGCGGGCCTCTCACTATCGCGGCCTCTCTTGCTGCGGAGCACAGGCTCTGGACGCGCAGGCTCAGTAGTTGTGGCTCACGGGCCCAGTTGCTCGCGACATGTGGGATCTTCCCAGACCAGGGCTCGAACCCGTGTCCCCAGCATTGGCAGGCGGATTCTCAACCACTGCACCACCAGGGAAGCCCTGGGGGCTACTCTTTGTTGCGGTGTGCCGGCTTCTCATTGTGGTGGCTTATCTTGTTGCGGAGCACAGGCTCTAGGCACACTCAGGCTTCAGTAGTTGTGGCATGCGGGCTCAGTAGTTGTGGCTCATGGGCTTAGTTGCTCTGTGGCATGTGGGATCTTCCTGGAACAGTGTTCAAACACATGTCCCCTGCATTGGCAGGCGGATTCTTTTTTTTTTTGGTCCAGCACCATTTTATTTTTTATTTATTTATTTTTGAAATTTTATTTTATTTTTTTTTATACAACAGGTTCTTATTAGTTATCTATTTTATACATATTAGTGTATATATGTCAATCCCAATCTTCCAATTCATCCCACCATCAGCCCCTTCTCCCCCCGCTTTCCCCCTTGGTGTCCATACGTTTGTCCTCTACATCTGTGTCTCTATTTCTGCCTTGCAAACCGGTTCATCTGTATCATTTTTCTAGATTCCACATATATGCGTTAATATATGATATTTGTTTTTCTCTTTCTGACTTCACTCTGAATGATAGTCTCTAGATCCATCCATGTCTCTACAAATGACCCAATTTCGTTCCTTTTTATGGCTGAGTAATATTCCATTGTATATATGTACCACATCTTCTTTATCCATTCATCTGTCAATGGGCATGTAGGTGGTTTCCGTGACCTATCTATTGTAAATAGTGGGCAGGCAGATTCTTTTTTTTTTTTAACATCTTTATTGGAGTATAATTGCTTTACAATGATGTGTTAGTTTCTGCTTTATAACAAAGTGAATCAGTTTTACATATACATATGTTCCCATATCTCTTTCCTCTTGCGTCTCCCTCCCTCCCATCCTCCCTATCCCACCCCTCTATGTGGTCACAAAGCACCGAGCTGATCTCCCTGTGCTATGCGGCTGCTTCCCACTAGCTATCTATTTTACGTTTGGTAGTGTATATATGTCCATGCCACTCTCTCACTTTGTCACAGCTTACCCTTCCCACCAGGGAAGTCCCTGTACAAATATTCTACATGCTTATATTCATTACACAATCATTGAAAATCTACTAATTAAATATAAACAAGACAAAAATATTGATAGCTTTTAAATTAATAATATTTGTTTGGTATGTTAGCTGATGTTTTGCTGAAAGTAAATTGCTAATATTGGGCTTACTAGTAGACCCATGTATCTACATTTTTCATACTTGTCAACATAATTCCTTTTATCAGTTTGAGTCACAGTATTTGTCATAGTCACCAGTCTCCCATTTTAACCTGACCTTATTTTAAACCATGCATCCATGGTTGTGAAGGACAAACCAATTGAAAGGTGTAAATCAAGATGCCTTACTCAAAGTTTAAAGAGTTAGTATTTAATGAAAAATCCTCATTGCATATTTGCTGTAATACTGTTGATGAACCATTGGAGATCGGTACAAACAGAAACAGGATCCAATGAAAACATTTACTCACAAAGTGATATTACTCTGAATGATGACTCTGGGATGAGGCCTCCATTCTTCCACCATATTTCTCCATTTCAATTACCCCCCATTAGCAAAGCATTCTAATACCCCCCTGCGCGGCCCCCCCTTCAATGTTTATTCAAATCTGTTCAATCCACAGGGCTGGTTCAGATGCTTCCTCTTCTTGTAAGAATTCGTACCTCCTCTCCCCACAATCCCACAGTTTATCTCTGTGATTTCACCCTGCCTTGGGTTACACTTAGCAGTCGCCTGGTTTCCACACTGGGTGGAAAACTTTTAAGCCAGATACATTTTCATAATCTTTGCGGTCCCCAATACGAATGAAAGGTCCTAATTTAGGGGGAAACCAAAGTGAGGGACCTTCGTAGGATATACACTTGAGCTCCACGAGAAGCAGAACTCAAATTGTTTGCTTTCTGACATAATGGCAGCCTCTCAGCATAGGTCGGTTGGCAGAAAACTTGAACTCTTCAAAACCTGAGCAGATTTAGGCCTCCTCTAACCCAATCCATCTCATCCAAATCTCTTGCTTTATAGAGGACGAAACCGAGTCTCGGAGAAATGAAACGACTTGCCCAAGGAGAGGTCACACAGCTAAATGTTTGCAGGACCAGTATTAGCTCAGAGCTCAGTGGCTCTGCTTCATCAGGCAGCTCTCCTGCCTTCAACGCTGCACTGATCCCTAGAGAAGCCATTCAAAACAGCCTGCTCTGAACTCAAAAAATACGCTCGATCTCATTGCTCAGTAGAACTTCTGGAACATTGATTTATACTGCCTGCTACTATCCAACTTTTAATTTTCCTAACCAATTCTATCTACATCACCAAAAAGTGAAGTCTTGGGCCATATTAACAGAGACAAGGAGAATTAACGACAGAACTGTAGTGTATGCAGCATACAGTATGCACCCCCCGAAACTTTTATGTTAGAATGAATGAACCAACACTCCATATCCTAAATCTCATGACATTATAAATCCAGACACGAATGAAATGAACATAAGCGCTTGCAAGCACAAATTGCAGGTAGTGAGAGTACAGAGCTGACAGTTTAGGGGGTCTTCCATTTCACTGTTCACACACTACATCAGGGGTTGGCAAACTATGGCCCTTGGGTCAAATCTATTACTACTTTTTGTTAATAAAATTTTATTGAAACACGACCATATCCAATTGTTTAAAAATTGTCTGTGGCTGCATTTGTGCTGGAAGAGTTGAATAATTGTGACAAAGACCCTATGGCCCACAAAGCCTAAAATCTTTATTATCTGGCCTTTTACAGAAAAAACCTCTAGACCCTTGACCTCGATGTGTTTCTTCATCTGGCAGTTTGTCACTCCAGTAGGATCTGTAGACATACTTCTAGAATTATACCAGAACTTAAAAAAAAAAAATATATATATATATATATTTTTTAATTTTATTTCTTTATTTTTGGCTGTGTTGGGTCTTCGTTGCTGTGTGTGGGTTTTCTCTAGTTGTGGGGAGCAGGGGCTACTCTTCGTTGCTGTGCATGGGCTTCTCATTGTGGTAGCTTCTCTTGCTGCGGAGCACAGGCTCTAGGCGCACGGGCTTCAGTAGTTGTGGCTCACGGGCTCTAGAGTGCAGGCTCAGTAGTTGTGGCGCACGGGCTTAGTTGCTCCGCGGCATGTGGGATCTTCCCGGACCAGGGCTTGAATCCGTGTCCCCTGCATTGGCAGGTGGATTCTTAACCACTGCCCCACCAGGGAAGCCCTATACAGGAACTTTTAAATGTTGTGTTTCATGTCTATGATAATCCGGAGTTAAGGTGGACATGAGCATGCACTGTGTCTTCCACACGGCTTTGCCAGAACCTGTCACAGTGCCTTGTGTTTTAGTGCCTGCATTTGGATTTGGGTTTATGGTTGTTAGAAACATGAGAACCTGGAAAGACCTCACAGCAGGCTAGACAAACTCCTTTTAGGAGCATCCAGGGCTGTTCTAACCACTTTGCCTATGACTTAGAAGCATCTGCCCACAAGTCAAGTCAACTCAGAGCCAGAGAAAAATACACAAGCTTTCTCTACCTGCAAGAGACACATCCTGGCATAGCCAAACACGCTTTCCCAGCTCCAAGGGAAAAGGAAGGTAGTTATTTTTGCCATATGGAAAAGGAAGGTAGTTAGTTTTGCTATATGGAGGAGTGTAAGGAGGGTCTACATTAAACTTTGCATGGGGTGCATTTTTCTTAGTTACTTGACCTACGAAGTTTCCAGATATTCGTGAAGTGGTCAGTAGGTTTCCAAGGACCTGGCCTTTTGCCAGGGGAAACCGGTGTTACTCCATCTGGATGGAATGATTGTACCACTTTGCTCCCAGACTAAAAATGTGCCTCTTGCAGGAAGTATAAAGTTGGGCTTGATCATCCAATTAAAATGGTGTTCTTGAGCCGTTTATGCAACCTTGGGGGTCTACATCAATCCAATCAGATTCATGAAGAGAGACAAGGAGGTAAAAGCAGACAGCCGTTTAAAAGTTCACGGTCTATGAAAGATAAGCCTGACTGGTTTGAGGGGGAACTTTCAAAGCAAGAAAGCAGAACTTGACTTATAAAGCTTGAAAGCCATGATAAGGCAATCAAAATACTGATTTCCCCAAAGTAAAAGACTTTTGTGGTATTTCAAAAGTAACTGCTTACAGGAACTCAATTTCAGTCTTGACTAGTAAGATAAAATTTACAATTGCAAATGGGAATAATCCTTTGGAAAGAGTTATATATAGTAGGAGACAGAAAGATAATAAATACCTCTAGACCCAGTAATTCTACCCCTAGGTATTTTTCTTAAGGAAATAATGCACAGAAACCAAAGAATGTGTAAACAAAAATGTTCACTGCTGCATCATCTTTAAGATAAAAAATAAAGAAACATTTATGTAAAAATATCAATGCTAGGAGAATGTTTAGTCAATTATGCTGTATCAATATTGTAAAACTCTTAAAATGAATAATTATAAAGAACATGTAGGAATATGGAGAAAAGTGCTATAATTTAAGTAAAAATAACAGTAAACAAAATAGAATGTTCACTGTAATTGTGGACATGTAAATATTACATGCAAGAGGTAATATCAAAGAATGAAAATAGTTTAATTAGGTAGTGTGATACTAACGGTGACATTTTAAGTAGTTTGTTTAATGATGTTGTGTTTTTTCAAAAAAGAATTAGGACAGTCACTAATTAAAAAACCAAAAGCTCAGGTAAGGGCAAACATGAAAGAAACACCACATTTTAATTTTGACATAGATTTGATGTACCAGGAGAAAATAAAATCACGTTATTCAAAACATCATAAGGTTTCTGAAAAGAATCTAGGCACTAAAAGTCATGCGACTCTCTTGTGGGAGCTAATGGGAAGTGGCACTTACTGTGTGGAAATGTACTTGAGTCTTCAAACATCCTTTGCAGCCAGCACTAATACTATTCCCATTTTTCAGATGAGGCAATAGGAGTAAAGAAGGGAGGAGATTGGCCCGCGATCATACAGATAATCAGTGGCAGAGCTGGGATTTAACCCAAGTCTGACTTGAGAGCCAGTACAGCTGTTGAGTTGGAAACCCTTCAAGACTTTATGCCCAGGGAGACAGACTCTCAGACTAGAAAACTCTTGGAATGAATAGGTACTTGATCATCAGACAGACCTGAGTTTGGATTCCGCTTTTTGCATCAGCCAGGCTGCTTTTGATGAAAGAGAAATAGAATCTGATTCATCCTGAGGTAGACACTTAAGAAATTTATTATCTCGTGTAACCTGGAGTCCAGAGGTTGAGCTGGCTGTGGGGTGGGTGGGGTTAGGAAATTTATTATCTCATGTAACTTGAAGTCCAGAGGTTGAGGTGGCTTTGGGGTGGGCGGGGTTGGCTGCTCAGTGATGCCACCCAGGACCCTTGCTGTCTTTCCCTCTTGCTCCTCCGCCATTCTTGGAGTGATCTTTGCTGGGAAAAGGATGCATCACAGCCTTAGCTGAGGAAGAAGAGAGAGCACCCCATCTAGGACACTGTCTCAGGAGAGGGAAGCTTTCCTCAGAAGACTTCCAGCAGAAAAGTGTCCCAGGATCATTCCTGAGCTAGCTCCTGGCTGGGGATGGTCTGATTGGTTTGCACTGGTGAGGAGGCGTGGACATCAGCAGTGAACACGAGGTTCACTGCTCTCTTCTCTCAGTCACCTAACTTGCTTGCATTGCCATTTCTCTGTCTGTAAGAAGGTGGAGCGGAGGGAGGATTCAATGGGATGAAGGTTGGATGTGCCTGGTCAATGGGGACATTCAGTATTTAGTTGAGTTTTTATTAGTTTGGGGAGGGAGGGCAGTGAGTACCGGTTGTATAAGCTTGAGATGCAATCTTAGTGAGTGCGCTGAATTTTTTTTCTTTACCACCCTTTACTCTAGCAGCAGTAAAGGGATAGTTTGATAAAGAATGAGGTGCTAATAGTCCTAAAATTAAAAAAAAATTTTTTCTCCTTTTTTTTTTAAAGCAGCTTTATTGAGACATTATCAACATATAAAAATTGTGTATATTTAAGGCAATGCTTTGATATACATATACATTGTTAAAATATCACCACAATCAAGATAGTTAACATCTATCACCTCTACATAGTTACTGTGTGTGTGTGCGCACACACGTGTGTTGAGAAGATTTAAGATCTAGCCTCCTAGCAAATTTCAAGTATATGACACTGTATTGTTAGCTGTCATCACGTGCTGTACATTAGATCTCCAGAACGTATTCATCCTGCATACTTGAATTTTCTCCTCTCTTCTTGTCCTGGGCCATCATCCTACTTCTCTATTGAATTTTTTTTTTAATTAGTTAATTTATTTATTTATTTTTGGCTACGTTGTGTCTTTGTTGCTGCGCATGGGCTTTCTCTAGTTGCGGTGCACGGGCTTCTCATTGCAGTGGCTTCTCTTGTTGTGGAGCACGGGATCTAGGCGCATGGGCTTCAGTAGCTGTGGCACGCGGGCTCAGTAGTTGTGGTGCATGGGCTTAGTTGCTCTGTGGCATGTGCGTTCTTCCCAGACCAGGGCTTGAACCCATGTCCCCTGCGTTGGCAGGCAGATTCTTAACCACTGCGCCACCAGGGAAGCCCCTTGAATTTCTATAGTTGATAAGAAACGTGCATACACCCAGAGTTTTAAGATGTTATGAAGTTCCATTATTTAAAAAGTGGAAATGAGATTTCACAGAAAATTCACCATTTTCAAGATCCAAGCTAAACTGTAATTTTTGCTGTTCTCCTCCACTCTGCTAGTCTTTGTTACTGGTGTTTCTCCCAGGCTGTTTCAGTTTATCCTTGAACAACAGAATTTCTTGCTCTGTGTTATTACTCAGTTTTTATTTATACTAAATGAAAAGACAATGAGTTTTACAAATTGTAAAATTCATGGGCCTTATCATTTGTGGCTCTTCTCTCCCTGGTCCCCTCCTGCAAAGGCAGAGGGCATCCACTTTCTCAGTGAAATGTTTCTGGATGCCCCAGTCCCCTGGAGGACTATCAGAGAGCCCCGGCTCTGACTGTTTCACATACTCATGTACAGGCTGAGCAGCTCTCTTCTGCTCTGTCTGCCCCCCCCCGCCATCTCTGGTGACATGCGTGTGACAGATAGAATGACCCCTGGGGGTCAACACAGGAGCTATAAGTAAAGAAAAAAAGAAAATAATTGGCGGTGCTTGTTAGCATGAATACATGATTCCTCCCCTCTTTCTGTGTTTCTTCCTCCCTTCCTTCCTCCCCCTCTCCTGGTGTCACGTGGACTGAGCCCCTGGATGTAAGTTGCAGTTTCTGTCAAATCAGTCAGTGGGGTTTCAGAAATCAGAGGCACGTCTCCTTATCTGAGTGACTGTCAGCCCCACTTTGAAGCCCAAGTCCTGGTGTAGTTTCCCAGTGTATATGGATAGAAAGACATACTGATTTTGGCATGTCTAGTTGAATGCCGTAGAAAGTATGATGTGGTTAGCTCTGTACCGAGTTCCTGCTTAATTCCCCAGGTTTTACCCATTTATTGCAACCCAAAAGCCCTGCACACACATTAAAAACTATAAAACCAATGGGCTAAAGGCAATCGAGTTCAACCTATAAGAATGTGCCTGTAGGGCTTCCCTGGTGGCGCAGTGGTTGGGAGTCTGCCTGCCAATGCGGGGGACACGGGTTCGAGCCCTGGTCTGGGAGGATCCCACATGCCGCGGAGCAACTGGGCCTGTGAGCCACAACTGCTGAGCCTGCGCGTCTGGAGCCTGTGCTCTGCAACGGGAGAGGCCGCGAAAGTGAGAGGCCCGCGCACCGCGATGAAGAGTGGCCCCCGCACCACGATGAAGAGTAGCCCCCGCTTGCCGCAACTAGAGAAAGCCCTCGCATGAAACGAAGACCCAACACAGCTAAAAAATAAATAAATAAATAAATAAATAAATAAATAAATACAGTTGCTATTAATTTAAAAAAAAAAAAGAATGTGCCTGTAGAGTAGTAAATCGTTTGTGTGAACTTTATTATAAAATGACAATATAATACTTAATAAATATTTTAAAAGGAAAATGTTACTTAGAATTCCTTTGCCCAAAACTACTGTCTTTATTTTGTATTTCTAGGCAGCATTAGCCATATGTCTACATTTTCAAATAGTTATAAGCATAATGTATATGTAATATTATATATACTATATGTAATGCATGTGTATATATAATATGTATACATATGTAATATAATTTTATATATTATGAATAGTAGTAGACTGTTGACATTCTTGAATTTGACATTCTCACTTTCAATTATTTGCCTGGGACACCAAAGGTCCCAATAGTTTGTAATTTTGCAGGGGATTGACTTTGAAATGGCTGGGTTTAAAAGCTGGTGTGCAAGAAAGGAAGAGACCATGTATGGTGAACAAGCCCACCCACCATTGCTGGGAGCAGCATTTCAATACAGCTTGCTTTTGTGCTTGCCTATGGAGCTTGTACGGAACTCTCATAAAGTGATAAAGATGTTGTTTCTTTGCAGATTTAGGTAAATTTAGTAAGTACACTAATGATGTGATATAATGCAATCTAGAATTTATTTTATTGGCATAATTTATTTTTATAGCTTTATAAGCAAATCCTTAGCTCATAGATTCATTAAGAGTCTCAGGGGGTTCCTTAACATTTTTAGTTATTGCATTTTAAAGGGGGCAGTTGTATGCTACAATGGTTTTCACTTATCTGGGACTTTGCAAAGATATTAGGCTATATTCCTCATGAATGTAAATAGTGTACTCTATTCTACCTTTTCACGTGACAGTTTACTTCCTATAAATATTTTCCCATGGTGTTACATAATCCTCATAAAGATCATGTTAAATGACCACACAGGGGCTTCCCTGGTGGCGCAGTGGTTGAGAATCTGCCTGCCAATGCAGGGGACACGGGTTCGAGCCCTGGTCTGGGAAGATCCCACATGCCGCGGAGCAACTGGGCCCGTGAGCCACAACTACTGAGCCTGCGCGTCTGGAGCCTGTGCTCCGCAACAAGAGAGGCCGCGGCAGTGAGAGGCCTGCGCACCGCTATGAAGAGTGGCCCCCACTCGCCACAACTAGAGAAAGCCCACACACAGAAACGAAGACCCAACACAGCAAAAAAAAATAAATAAATAAAATAAATAAATAAATTAAATTAAATTAAAAAAAAAATGACCACACAATATTCCATTGAGTTGTTGTATGATTGTTTACCAAACCATTGTCCTGTCACTCCACATTTAGTTTGTTCTCAGTTTTGCACTGTTAATGTTGCAATGACAAACTTTGAGTCTATTTTTGAAATATTTTCTTTGGATAAATTACTACATTGTTTTCCAAAAAATTTATGTAAATTGACAATATGACCATGAAAGTGTTACCGAGTCCAAGCTCACACTGCGCACCACACAATACGCTGAGAGATGAGTTATTGAGGCAAGGAACAGAGACTTCATTTGGAAAGCCAGCAGACCTAGAAGGTGGTGGACTCATGTCCCAAAGAACCATCTTACCTGAGTTAGAATTCAGGCTTCTTTTGTACTAAAAGGGGAGGGGGTGTGGCCGCTTGTTGATGACTCTTTTGTTCTTGCAGCTGTCCACTAGGTCTGGTCACAATGTTCTTATAAACCTCCAAAAAGACAAATGGTATTCTCTATTCTGCAAGTTTTTATCTCTATACAAATGGAAAAGTGCTATACCTTTAAAGGTCAGGGCCTTGAGAATGGGCTATCCTGTATATTTCAGGCTATAGGCAACAGTCTTTTACAAGAGGTGCAGAGCCAGCATGACCAAGCACAGGCAACAGAGCACAAAGGTTAGAGCTAAAGGAATAGATCCAATATGGAGTCATGTTTGTTCTTCTCTGTTACAAATGTATTGATGTCCATTGAGTGATACAAAACAGATGGCATTGTGCATGGTTAGTAATGTTTTGCTGGTTAAATGGGTATAAAATGGTTCAATATTATTGTTTTACTTTCTGATGCTTTGATTTGTGCCCAGGTTGAACATTATAAATATACTTAGAATTCAAAGTTTCCTTTTAAGTGATGTTATCTGTTCATATCCTTTGCTGGGTTTCTTTTAGGGGGTCCTTTTTGGGCTTTGGAGTTGAGACAGGTAGAGAGAGAGTTTGAATTCCAGCTCTGCCACTTACTAGCTGTGTGACCCTGGGCAAGTTACTTAACCTCCCTGGTCTCTGTGTCCTCACCTGTAAAGTGAGCATAACAATGGGTCTCTCACAGAGTTGTTAGAGGATGAACCAGGCTAGCACATGTGAAGAAGTACTGAGCACACACATTAAAATCATTTCATGAGTTTTTAGTCACACAGTATGCTTTTGGTTTGTTGGTTGGTTTCTATCTCAGCCTGAGCCATCAGTGGCTTCCCAATGCTCTCAGGATAAGCCCTCCTAGGCTTCCCAGCAGCCTGAGTGCCTCTCTCATCTCTGTGTTCATTCTCCCAATCCACTCTTCACAGGGAGTGTCTTGAATGTGTCTTTGTTGTTTCAGAATTCTACCTATGCTTTCCTACAAGCAGTTCCTCCCATCATGCCCTCATCAACCTTCTTCATCTAGCAAACTCCTAATCATCCTTCAAAACATCTTCCAGAAGTTTCTCTGACCCTCCAATCTAACTTTACTCCTCTTCCTCCCAGAGACCCCCATGCCTGTCCCCATCACAGCATTTACCGCACTATTCTATAAAGTCAATTTACTTGTCACTTTTCTCTAATAGACTCTAAGCCCCATGTGAGGAAAAACTATGTTTTATTTGATTTTACAGCTTCACTTGTAGCACAATCCTTGGTGTGTGGAAAGCACTCAACAAATATTTGTTGAATGAATGAATCAATACCTACATTACTCATCAGGTGTGGATTCAAATGTCCAATAGAGGAAAGGAAATCACTTTCACAGGACAAATATTTGCCATCACCGGGATTGGTTAGATTTAGGGCAGTCCTTGTGGGAGAAAGGGTTTTATCTTCCAAGGGACTGCTCTGGATGTGTAAATTGTGGAATTACAAAATATATATGTACTCTCACTAACCTGCAATCAATCACCTGAATGATTCCCTAAGACCTCAAAGAAAAGAGAATTGCTGTAGGCTGTTTATTGTGTTCAGTGGTGTATGATACATACTCTGAAGTCAAACCCAAAAGAAGAATCCCCAAATTAGGATGGGGAGTGGCCTTATTGGAGGAAGTGATTAATCGCCCAAGATGAGTATTTTGAAAGTGACAACATCTATTTGGATGATTAAGTTCTGATCTAATTGTCTAAAAAATAAAAGTAGCTACATGTTTTGACGTATCACTTAAGTGCTAAAAAATACACACATAAGGGGTATAGGCAGAGTCTGGTTGGCAAACCTTGGAATAAGTAAAACTTGAGTTAGGTCTCAAAAGAAAGGAATAAGTAGAGAGGAAGCTCTCTTAGCAGGAGAAAGAACAATAATAAGACATGCGGTGCGGAAACAGAGGGGGCGCAGTTCTGGATGGAACAGAGGAAGCTAAAGAGTGGGGGTGTAACAGGCGGCGTACTGGGAGCTGGAAGACTACCCCAAGGATTCCTTGGTGCGTCTGCGCAGCTGCAAGAGGGAAAGTCAGAGGCTTATGCTGGGTTCCCTAGAAGCAAAGCCTGAGATAGAGATTTGGATGCCTCTGATTTACTGAAGAGTTGTTCTCAGGAAAAATACCCCAGAGAGCAAGGAAGCAGGTTAGGAAAGGGGAACGAACCTAGCAGAGAGTAGCCTTAGGCTGATCCTCTGGGGCATGGGGTGCAGAATTGTCCCCATGCTGGGGCAGGGGGGCTGGCCTTTTGTGCCCCTGTATCAGTCAGTCCCTGGTTGTCAGCCACTCTGAGAGGCAGGGGTGGGTCTCTCTCTGGTGGGGTGCTGTGGTCAGCCAAAGGCAAACCTCAGAGATGGGGAACAGCTTGGAGCCAGGAACAACAGAAGCCCCAGCTGCCCTACCCACTGAGGGGATCCGGGCGAGACCTCAGCACCTCCATTACATCCGTGGAGGCAGCTGATGAATTCTCGTCCTCCCCAACTCCGCATGCCTGTATCCTTACCCCTTTGAAAGACTTAGCTGAATGCCTGTCCTCCATAAAGCCATGGCCTCTCCAGCGTAGGAGAGTAATCTCTCTCTTCGCACTTCCTGAAACACTTCATCTGCACCTCTTTTGCGGCACTTTCCACTTAATGGGTGTCGTTTCACTCGTTGGTGTGTGGTTCTATCTCACCTACTAGCCTGTCAGCCTCCCCGTGCCAGGAATCACGGCTCATACAGCTCTGTATTACGTTGACCCCAGCATGGTGGTTGGCACATGGGCTTCACAACAAATGCGTGTAAAACGAGTGTTCAGAGAATGCTGTTGCTGCCCAAATTGGGAAAGAACTTCAGCTGTAAATCTATTTTTTCTGGGTTGACTGCTAGATACTCTTGGTTTATCATCAGACCATAGCTCTGCAAAGTCCTTCATAATCCCACCTCCCTGAACGTTAATATCATCTTTTTAACATCCTTCTGCCTGTGTGCTATTAGCATGAACAGCAAAGTAGTGAAATTATAGTAACTTTGGAATTGCAACCTTGGGTGTTTTTTGGAGGATGCTTTCAGAGACTTGGCTTTGAGCTACCCAGTGTTCAATTTCACAGACCCACGTCGGGCCTATGAATGGAGCATAGACATGCTGGTTTTGACATGCCCATCAATACATAATATCTGTTACACTGTGGTCTGCAATTCTGAGCCTGCCTTCCGATTTTCTTGAATTTTCTATAGGAAGTTCTGCTGATTGCTTACCAGCAGGACGGAGCAGTGAGATGCGGTGGAAGTTGTTCCATGGGGGCTTCTTACTTTTGTCCTTCAAAGCCCCCTGGTGTTGGCACTGCTCTCACGCATGCAGGAGAACGCAGGAGAGATGGTATAGAGCATCCCAAGGCAGGGCTCAGTCAAGGCTGCCTGCACGCTCCAGCTTGTTGGGTATTTGGACTGAAGGTGGAGAGCCACGGGGGCTGGAAAGGAGCTTTTATTCGAGCAGAAGGGCAGCCTTTTCTGTACACATTCTTTTGGAAGAACATCCAGGATGGTGTGTGTTTCATAACACTGCGCAACCTGATACATCCTGGACGGGTTGGATTCATGGCTTACCATGTGTTTTTTAATCAAGCCCGATCTCCTTAAAAATGTTATTGGCAGAGCTGCGGGAACAGGTATTCCACAGAGCTTCTGTTGCTAAGTGTGGGAGCACTGAACTTTTCATAACCTGAACCATCCGAAGACCAAACGTGTTACCCACGTAACAAAGGAAATGAAGTAATCCAGAAAAAACCCCCAGTGAATTCTGACTTGTTTTCTATACTTGGAGACCTGCAGGCAGTCAGGTTCTCTCCTTGAGCAAAATTACTCACTGGCCAGAGGGATCATTAACCGTAGGCGACCAGGATGCCCATTTGGGATGGGTGCTGTTTGCAGTCATGGGAATAATTAACTCTGGAGATGCTGACCAGGTCACAGTTAAGGCCTTTTGTAAATTATTGGTACCAGGCTCTTCTCAAGCATCAGTCCCGGTGCTTCCCAGACCCCTCGATCCAGCTACTGCAGGATGCAATCAACCAATGGCCAGAGGGACCCAGCTGACACCATCCGGAAGTGATGAAAACGGACGGCACCCTAGAGGGTGACAACTTCTTGTCCTTCTCAGGGGCCATCACTCCTTTCTATCTTCAGTCTGGTTAAACCAAGAAAATTTTAAAATGACCCCACTTATTGAGATTTAAAGTGTTGGCTCTGTCTATATTTCTTGATGGGCACTTGTTAATTTCGTCTGCCTTGGCTCACTTGGATTCTCCTAGACATATGATCCTGATGAATAAAGCATTCAAGGGCCAAATGTTGTAGTGAATGTTACTGATGTGAACATTACAAACTTGAAGTGAACGTTACTGGAGAGTGGCATAAGGTACAGATCAGGTCCCGGAGATGCATCTCTCCCAGAGGAAGACGTGGGAACAGCTGTGCTGTAGTGGACCGCATCCTCCTCCTGGGGTCTGAAGACTTCCTTCAAATACTGAGTCTGCCACTCACAAGATACTGGGTCAGGCAATGGCTTCACCTTAGTTTCTTCGTGCAACGGTGTGATACATAGTATTAGTGTTTGTAATTTTGCTGTCTCTCTCTGGTGGAGGATTTTTGCATCCGAGTCCCACGGTGCCAGGCGTGGGCATGTGATTTTTGGCACCCATCCATCCTGTCGAAGAGTAGGCGTCCCTGCCCTGTTGACATCAGGCTTGACTATGGGATTTGCCTTGGCTGGCAAGAGCGAGTATGAATAATTGTGTCACTATTGTATAGATACCTTAAGGGCCATTGTGTGGTCTGCCACCTCTCTTTCTCTCTGTCATTGGGGCCTGGAATGAAGAAGATGTGAAGATGGGCTCTAGCTGACCCATAGCGCATGTGTGACGGTGACATTGGTGAGACTCAAACCTGTGCCACAGTAAACACTGAGATTTCCAGGTTGTATGTTATTGCAGCATAACTTAGCTTAAGCTGATTAATACAATTGAGAATAATATGATATATTGGACGGGCTTCTTGTGAGAATCTAATGAGAGAATTAACTCAGAAATGTGTGTGTGCTTACCGGGTACCAGGTACTGTGTTCTGGGTAGAAGAGTGACAAAGGTGCGTAAGGCAGGGAGCTCATCCTCCAAAGAGCTCAAAGGAGAAGAGACAGAGGTTTCTAAAAAATATGTTAGTAACAACTTGTAGTAGACCTACAGCATTGGTAAGGGATTCAGCCTGGGCTGTCACAAATCCCCCAATTCAAGAAAACCTCTTTTTTTTACTTTTTTAAATTTTAAATTTAACATCTTTATTGGAGTATAATTGCTTTACAATGCTGTGTTAATTTCTGCTGTATCACAGAGTGAATCAGCTATACGTATACATATATCCCCATATCTCCTCCCTCCTGCATCTCCCTCCCACCCTCCCTATCCCAGCCCTCTAGGTGGTCACAAAGCACTGAGCTGATCTCCCTGTGCTATGCGGCTGCTTCCCACTAGCTATCTATTTTACATTTGGTAGTGTAAGAAAACCTCTTAACAGATGATTTTCCTCAGAAAATGCTTGCAGAAAAGTGAGTTGAGCACAGCAATAGTGCGCCCTGATATGCATGCTGGGCAGCTGTGTGAGATCCCTCACTCGTTGAGTTACTCACTTCTTTTGCATTGAAGCGCTATAGATCAAAGTACCAAGTCTCATGAAAATATTTTATTTCAGTTGCATGTGGTTACTCGTATGTAGTCAAAATTATAAAAGTAAATCATTCAAGAACCAAGTATACATGGTATGTAACATGGCAGTACTTGATACCCAATATGTTTATCACTTGGTAAATGGCTTAGAGAATGGGGCAACTTAGTAAAAGCCACAATGTGTTTGTTATAATCAGAGAGGGTTCGGTTGCCAGAAAGAGAAACCCGCTCAAGCCAGTTGAGCGAAGGAGGGGGATTGGAAGGATCCAGGGGAGTCTCATGGGCTCCGCAAGTCCGCCAGGCGGTACCTTCTCCACTCCTCATCTTGATTCCTCGCTGAGAATGCCCAGTTTCCTCTCTTACAACCCTGGGTTTCCTCATTCAGTCCTGCCTGGGTTCTGGCCCCTCTCTATGTGATGGTTAATTTTATGACTCTAAGAAAACTGGTATCATTTTATGAATAATGTTTGATCAAACATCTGGGCACCCCATTTCCCAACTTGACTGGAGCCCAGATATTTGGTCAAACATTATTCTGGACATTTCTGTGAAGGTGTTTTTGGAGGAGATTAACATTTAAATTGGTAGATTGAGTGAAGCAGCTCCCCTTCCCCAGTGTGGGTGGGCCTCATCCAATCAGTTGAAGGCCTGAATGGAACAAAAAACCTTGACCCTCCCCTGAGTAAGAGAGAATTCCTCCTGCCTGACAGCCCTCAGATTGAGACATTGGCTCTTCCTGGGTGTCAAGCCTGCCAGACTTGCCTACTCACTTTGTCGATCTTGGGGCTTGCTGGCCTCCATAACTGCATGAGCCAATTCCCTATAATAAATCTCTTTCTATATCTATATGCGTCCCATTGGTTCTGTTTTCTCGGAGCACCCTGACCAATGCAGTGATTGTACAGCTGCAGGCTCACAGATGCTTTAATTGTCCTTCCTATGTGTCAAATCCAGTCCTGTGGGAGAGCACCTCTGACTTACTTGCAGTGGAGACTCTCCCTGGTCCAATCAGCTCTCGATGAGGGGTGTGTGGGTCATAGACCCAGGGCATTCAGAGTAGGGACACAGCAGGTTCTTGAAGGTGCTGTTATTCTTGAATGAATAACGTTTCTCTCACTGTTTTCCTCTCCTGCGAATGCAACTAACCTCACCTCTGTAGACTCAAGAAGAGGGTTTTACACTATTATGAGGTTATCATGGGGTTGACATCTCTGAGTGTTCCACTTCTCAGAAGCCTGACATGTTAAATGGTTCCCCCTTACCTCTTTTGTATTGCTTCCCAATACAAAAAAAAAAAAGGCATAGCAACACTTTGAGCTTGTGATTGCAAATGTACTTTTGTCATTCTGGGGACAAGGCTATTGTCCACGATTGCCCTTCCAGAGCACTGGAACAGGAGGTGCTGGATGAGGGTTTGTTACAGGCTCTGCTATCTACCAGCTCTGTGGCATTAGGCAAGCTACTTCTTCTCATGGGGCCTCAGTTTACTCCTCTGTAAAATGGGGTTAATACCCATCGCTGGAGATAACAATGAGGTGCTGTGGTGCAAACCCCCTTGACAATTTCATTATGATGAACAACATTTAAGTATTCCAGGATATCCTAGCTAGAAGGTATCATAAAGAACACTTAGTCCAACCCCTTAATTGTAAAGAGTATGAAACCGAGGCTCAAAGAGATGTTATTATTGCTGTGAACACAAATAATCATCCTCATAATTCTGGGCTTGTTCTGGTCCAACCTTTCCACCCTCCACGAGACATTTGTTTTCATAGCTGGGAAGGTTAAGATCCCCAGGCTGCCTTCCCTCCTTCCCCTTTTAAGGGCTTTCTTTGTTTCCTCTGGGGCCACTTGTTGGACCCCCTCTGAGGTCAGGTGTGTGATCTTCTCCCCTAATCAGGAAGCCTGGGCAGACCAGCTGCTCTTCTGGGGGCAGACTTGCCAAGGGCGGGCATCCAAACTCCGACGGCAAGAAGAGTCAAAAGCTATAGATCTAAGTGAGGATTAAGTCACATGGCAGGAAATAAATGCACAGCACACAGGCGTGCAGACCCTGTGGCCGGTGTTCCCCGGGATGGGGATATGCAGTTTGGCAGAGCCAAGCCTGGGGTGCCCAGCAAACAGCTTTTGATCTAGCGCCATCGTGGTTTTTGAACTCAGAGTGCAATGCCTTTAATCGTTCTTGGCTCCGATTTCCCAGGTTAATTTCCTGACATCTAAGGAGCTTTGTTTAGTGTGTGTAACTTCCTGCCTTTTATGTCAGAGCCTGTGAACTGATGGAATCAGGGAATGAGCCAAGATAACCTGGGGATGGGGGCAAGCATTTGAGACTCCTTTCCTAGTTTTCTTTCCCTTTAGTCACACACTCACCCTTAGTCACCTTTCCCCCTGATATTAACACAATAGGAGGCTCTTATGTAAGATGTTAGAAGGGGTAAGGAGGGCCCTGGAGGGAGTGTGGAAGGAGGCTGTCATTGTTGGAGTGAAGAGTTGGAGGGGTTTTACCCCAGCTTTATGACTTTGCACTGATGTCCCAAGCCTTTGGGGGGCAGTCATGGAGGGCCCTTGTCCTGGGTCCTGGGTCTCCATCCCAGTTCTCGCTACCCTCCTTTTCTCCACCATTCAAAAGGACCTGGCAATCCTGGGGCTTCCCTGGTGGTCCAGTGGTTAAGACTCTGTGCTACCCATGCAGGGGTCACGGGTCTGATCCCTGGTTGGGGAACTAAGATCCTGTGTGCCAGGGGAGGGCGGGGGGGGAAGCCTGGCAACCCTGGACTAACAAGAAGACACAGCTACAGACTTCCCCACCCTGTTGCATGTTCTGTAAGCCCCTCTCTCCCTCCACCTTCACCAGCTCCGCATTTGCATTCCCTTCGTTGGTCTGACAGCACCATTTTATCAGAGTTTGCTCTGTTGTTGTTTGTCCTTTCTATGGGCAAGCTCCAGGGTTTCTAGAAGCTTCTGGACAGCTGGGCTGTGCCTCTTTGACTTAGAGCACAAGATGCCCCAAGCACACAGGAGCCTAATGAGTGCTTATGACTGCGGCAGACATTGCCACACTCACCTCTCCCCAGGGGCTCTGGCGAGGCTCCGTGACCAGCTCAGACACCCACACCGTGAGTGCCAAGTGGTCAAGTCTGGGAACGCAAATGTAAACAAATAGACAAGCAAAACATGATTCCTTTTACTTAGTAGGGGCTGAATTCTTTAGCTTGGGAGATATAAGGAAGCCCTCTGGCCACTAAGGAAATATTTAGAGACTGTTGGATGGGAAAAGCCCTTGGAGGGTATATCTTACAAGCCTGTTGTTGCCTGGGTCCATGTGGGCTGCTTTGCTTTGTGTCTCTATAACCCAAGGCTGTCCCTGACATCCAGAGGGGTTTCAGGAAATGACTGTTGAATCAAGGACTGCAACTGCCCACACCCTGACATCTCAGAGGAACAGACTTGCTCCACAGAAGCCGTGATGGAGCCAGGAAGGTGAAAACCTGTCTCCTGCCCCTCACGCTAGAGCTGCTTAACTGGCTTGTTTCTGTTGTGTGCCTGGTGTGGCCACTCAAGCTGGGTCTGAGGGCCCTCCTGTCTCAGGAAGCTCCTCAGAAGCCCACTCCTTGGTGAGGAGGAGAGCCCAGCAGGGCACCAGCGGGAGACCCGCTGCCATCTTTGGGGCCAGTAGGAAGCCCTGGTTGGGAATCTGAGGGAGTCTCTTTCAGACTTGACCGGGTCCCAGCCGTCAGAAGATCCAGATATATCTGGCCAGAGACAAATGCTCTCAGAGATAGTGCTCTCCAGCCAAAGGTCTCCCCCCCCAGCCCCACTCAGGGCTGCCTCCAGAGGCAGCTGTTAAGGGGACACTGTGACACGTGGTCTGGCTTGGGTGGAGCCCAGGGTTCCCCATCAGGAAGATTTATCTTATAAATCTGCCCTCCCACCAGTTACAAACAAACAATAAAATTCTGAGTCAAAAACAAAACACCTCCAAAGAAAATAATTCCTGTGTTCAGGAATTCCCACAGCCTCAGTAAATCTTTGCCTCTCTCCTTTCTCTGTCTCTGTTTCTCTCTTCGCCTTTGTTTCTGACACACACACACACACACACACACACACTTTAGTTCATCTTTCCTCCAGCTGTCATCACCAGCAACCGTGAACACTCTGCTTGATGGACAGTTAAATCCTGGGTGCGTGGAGATGATACCAGCATGAACATTATGCTGACTTGTACTCCAAAGGGCCGATTCGGAATTGTCCAGAGCCTCACAGGTGGGGCCTAGGAAAGTCAGAGGAGCCATTGGGATCCCCAGTGGAATGAGGCAGCTGGTGCAGAGGGGACAATGGTGTCATTGGTATCTGGGAATGGTCATCGCAGAAGCAGCAAGTCACGTGAGAACAGCACCTGACACAGGGGGTTGCCACTCCCTCCCTGAGGCCCTTTGGTGAATTCCCTGGGGTTCCGAAGCCAGGCAAGCTTGGACTGCAGACTCCAGCCCTGGCCCAAGTAGGAGGTAGGGACAAACTAGCAGGAGAACAAGGACGAAAGAAGGGAGAGAGTGGGAGGTTTCCATGGCCATGCTCCTGGAAAAATGCCAGTGACAGGAGTCCAATTCTAGAACCTTCTTAAGCAGGACACTTGAACATTCTGAAGTCAGGGTTTCCTACACTGGGAGAAGAAAGATTGTTTATAGCACTGAGGCTAGGTAATGCCCTGATTCCTAATTTAACAGGTTTTTTTTTTTTTTTCATTCCTATTTCCTCTGCCACCTAGCTACCTCCCTAGGGTGTTCATAGGAATAATGAGCACATGTGTAATTGCTGTGAGCTCCTTAAAAGGAAAGTGCTGTATACATACAGAGTATTTTTATGTGTGCATATAAAATATGTCTTCCCTGGCTAGAAGTTTCTTATTCATGGAGCTAAATGAAACAGGTTTATTTCGAATAGCAGCAACCCCAGAGGACCTGAGTAGTGCAAAAAGCTTGTGTTTGGGGAAATATCAGTCAATATTAGAAACTGTTTTCAGCATTAATTTCTTCCCCTCATTTGTGGAGTCTTAGTTTCTGCCTTATTCTCTTTGTTTTACCTTAATGAGGCTCCAGACGCATACTCACACAAAGACTTTTCTGTATGCATCATGATACAGTTTCAGGTAGTGGTGTGCTGGCTCTTTGGGGATGGGGGTAGTCCGAATTTGCAGTTTTTGCGATATCAGTTTTCACGATGTAAACACTCCTCCCCATGGCTGATTTCAAGCCAACAACATGGCTGATGTCGATAGGAGCTGGGCAGAGAAGCACCTAGGACACCTTTATATGATTTTCCCACCAGGCTTATAAAATAGACATAAATCACCTCAAAAGCACAGATCATAGTAAAGTATAGTAAAGTAGTTAGGAAGTGGAGAGCTTTGAGAATTTATTATGCTTGTTTTTAAAATCATTTACGTGTAAGTTTCTGTGACTCGATTTTTTATGATGGCTGTATTCACTGCCAGTTTGCAAAATTTCAGAAAATTTATCCACTGCCTCTCCCATGCTGGGCTGAGCTGGCCCTGCCACACCACTGTGCTGGCATACTGAGGTGCTGGGTTTGGTATGGTCTTGACTCTCATGCCCCTGGAGCCTCTGGCTCACTTTGCCGAGTATCTGTTGGGTGCTTCCACCTGGACATCACACCTGAAGGGTAAAGGGCTCTGAAAATAAATTCCTCGTTTCCACACTAGCATCCGTTTCTGACTTTATCCAAGTTAAAAACCGTAAGGTTAGGTAGCCTCACCCACCAGAGGGCAGACAGCAGAAGCGAGAAGAACTACAATTCTGCAGCCTTATTAGTTATCTATTTCATACATATTAGTGTATACATGTCAATCCCGATCTCCCAGTTCATTACACCACCACCACCACCCCACCGCCACTTTCCCCCCTTGGTGTCCATACATTTGTTCTCTACATCTGTGTCTCTATTTCTGCCCTGCAAACCAGTTCATCTGTACCATTTTTCTAGGTTCCACATATATGCATTAATATACGATATTTGTTTTTCTCTTTCTGACTTACTTCACTCTGTAGGACAGTCTCTAGATCCATCCACGTCTCTACAAATGACCAAATTTCGTTCCGTTTTATGGCTGAGTAATATTCCATTGTATATATGTACCACATCTTCTTTATCCATTCGTCTGTTGATGGGCATTTAGGTTGCTTCCATGACCTGGCTATTGTAAATAGTGCTGCAATGAACATTGGGGTGCATGTGTCTTTTTGAATTATGGTTTTCTCTGGGTATATGCCCAGTAGTGGGATTTCTGGGTCATAAGGTAATTCTATTTTTAGTTTTTTAAGGAACCTCCATACTGTTCTCCATAGTGTATCAATTTACGTTCCCACCAACAGTGTAAGAGGGTTCCTTTTTCTCCACACCCTCTCCAGCATTTATTGTTTGTAGATTTTTAAATGATGGCCATTCTGACTGGTGTGAGGTGATACCTCATTGTAGTTTTGATTTGCATTTTTCTAATGATTAGTGATGTTGAGCATCCTTTCATGTGTTTGTTGGCAATCTGTATATCTTCTGTGGAGAAATGTCTATTTAGGTCTTCTGCCCATTTTTGGATTGGGTTGTTTGTTTTTTTGATATTGAGCTGCATGAGCTGCTTGTATATTTTGGAGATTATTCCTTTGTCAGTTGCTTCATTTGCAAATATTTTCTCCCATTCTGAGGGTTGTCTTTTCACCTTGTTTATGATTTCCTTTGTTGTGCAAAAGCTTTTAAGTTTCATTAGGTCCCATTTGTTTATTTTTGTTTTTATTTCCATTTCTCTAGGAGGTGGGTCAAAAAGGTTCTTGCTGTGATTTATGTCATAGAGTGTTCTGCCTGTGTTTTCCTCTAAGAGTTTTAGAGCGTCTGGCCTTACGTTTAGGTCTTTAATCCATTTTGAGTTTATTTTTGTGTATGGTGTTAGGAACTGTTCTAATTTCATTCTTTTACATGTAGCTGTCTTGTTTTCCCAGCACCACTTATTGAAGAGGCTGTCTTTTCTCCATTGTATACTCTTGCCTCATTTATCAAAGATAAGGTGACCATATGTGTGTGGGTTTATCTCTGGGCTTTCTATCCTGTTCCATTAATCTATATTTCTGTGTTTGTGCCAGTACCATACTGTCTTGATTACTGTAGCTTTGTAGTATAGTCTGAAGTCCAGGTGCCTGATTCCTCCAGCTCCGTTTTTCTTTCTCAAGATTACTTTGGCTATTCGGGGTCTTTTGTGTTTCCATACACATTGTGCAATTTTTTGTTCTAGTTCTGTGAAAAATGCCATTGGTAGTTTGATAGGGATTGCACTGAATCTGTAGATTGCTTTGGGTAGTATAGTCATTTTCACAATTTTGATTCTTCCAATCCAAGAACATGGTATATCTTTCCATCTGTTTGTATCATCTTTAATTTCTTTCATCAGTGTCTTATAGTTTTGTGCATATAGGTTTTTTGTCTCCTTAGGTACGTTTATTCCTATGTATTTTATTCTTTTTGTTGCAATGGTAAATGGGAGTGTTTCCTTAATTTCTCTTTCAGATTTTTCATCATTAGTGTATAGGAATGCAAGAGATTTCTGTGCATTAATTTTGTATACTGCTACTCTACCAAATTCATTGATTAGCTCTAGTAGTTTTCTGGTAGCATCTTTAGGATTCTCTATGTATAGTATTATGTCATCTGCAAACAGTGACAGCTTTACTTCTTTTCCCATTTGGATTCCTTTTATTTCTTTTTCTTCTCTGATTGCTGTGGCTAAAACTTCCAAAACTATGTTGAATAACAGTGGTGAGAGTGAACAACCTTGTCTTGTTCCTGATCTTAGAGGAAATGCTTTCAGTTTTTCACCATTGAGAACAATGTTGGCAGTGGGTTTGCATATATGGCCTTTATCATGTTGAGGTAAGTTCCCTCTATGCCTACTTTCTGGAGGGTTTTTATCATATATGGGTGTTGAATTTTGTTGAAAGCTTTTTCTGCATCTATTGAGATGATCATATGGTTTTTCTCCTTTGATTTGTTAATATGGTTTATCACATTGATTGATTTGTGTATATTGAAGAATCCTTGCATTCCTGGGATAAATTCCACTTGATCATGGTGTATGATCCTTTTAATGTGCTGCTGGATTCTGTTTGCTAGTATTTTGTGGAGGATTTTTGCATCTGTGTTCATCAGTGATATTGGCCTGTAGTTTTCTTTCTTTGTGACATCTTTGTCTGGTTTTGGTACCAGGGTGATGGTGGCCTCATAGAATGAGTTTGGGAGTGTTCCTCCCTCTGCTATAGTTTGGAAGAGTTTGAGAAGGATAGGTGTTAGCTCTTCTCTAAATGTTTGCTAGAATTCACCTGTGAAGCCATCTGGTCCTGGGCTTTTGTTTGTTGGAAGATTTTTAATCACAGTCTCAATTTCAGTGCTTGTGATTGGTCTGTTTATATTTTCTATTTCTTCCTGGTTTAGTCTTGGAAGGTTGTGCTTTTCTAATAATTTGTCCATTTATTCCAAGTTGTCCATTTTATTGGCATATAGTTGCTTGTAGTAATCTCTCATGATCCTTTGTGTTTCTTCAGTGTCAGTTGTTACTTCTCCTTTTTCATTTCTAATTCTATTGATTTGAGTATTCTCCCTTTTTTTCTTGATGAGTCTGGCTAATGGTTTATCAATTTTATTTATCTTCTCAAAGAACCAGCTTTTAGTTGTATTGATCTTTGCTATTGTTTCCTTCATTTCTTTTTCATTTATTTCTGATCTGATCTTTATGATTTCTTTCCTTCTACTAAGTTTGGGGGTTTTTTTGTTCTTCTTTCTCTAATTGCTTTAAGTGTAAGGTTAGGTTGTTTATTTGAGATGTTTCTTGTTTCTTGAGGTAGGATTGTATTGCTATAAACTTCCCTCTTAGAACTGCTTTTGCTTCTTCCCATAGGTTTTGGGTCATCGTGTTTTCATTGTCATTTGTTTCTAGGTGTTTTTTGATTTCCTCTTTGATTTCTTCAGTGATCTCTTGGTTATTTAATAGCGCATTGTTTAGCCTCCATGTATTTGTATTTTTTAAAGTTTTTTTCCTGTAATTGATATTTAGTCTCATAATGTTGTGGTCGGAAAAGATACTTGATATGATTTCAATTTTCTTAAATTTACCAAGGCTTGATTTGTGACCCAATTTATGGTCTATCCTGGAGCATGTTCCATGAGCACTTGAGAAGAAAGTGTATTCTGCTGTTTTTGGATGGAATGTCCTATAAGTATCAATTAAGTCCATCTTGTTTAATGTGTCATTTAAAGCCTGTGTTTCCTTATTTATTTTCATTTTGGATGATCTGCCTATTGGTTAAAGTGGGGTGTTAAAGCCCCCTACTGTGATTGTGTTCCTGTCGATTTCCCCTTTTATGGCTGTTAGCATTTGCCTTATGTATTGAGGTGCTCCTTTGTTGGGTGCATAAATATTTACAATTGTTATATCTTCTTCTTGGATGGATCCCTTGATCATTATGTAGTGTCCTTCTTTGTCTCTTGTAATAGTCTTTATTTTAAAGTCTATTTTGTCTGGTATGAGAATTGCTACTCCAGGTTTCTTTTGATTTCCATTTGCATGGAATATCTTTTTCCATCCCCTCACTTTCAGTCTGTACATGTCCCTAGGTCTGAAGTGGGTGTCTTGTAGACAGCATATGTACAGCTCTTGTTTTTGTATCCATTCAGCCAGTCTATGTCTTTTGTCTGGAGCATTTAATCCATTTATATTTAAGGTAAGTATCGATATATATGTTCCTATTACCATTTTCTTAATTGTTTTGGGTTTGTTTTCGTAGGTCTTTTCCTTCTCGTGTTTACTGCCTAGAGAAGTTCCTTTAGCATTTGTTGTAACGCTGGTTTGGTGGTGCTGAATTCTCTTAACTTTTGCCTATCTGTAAAGGTTTTAATTTGTCCATCAAATCTGCATGTGATCCTTGCTGGATAGAGTAATCCTGGTTGTAGGTTTTTCCCTTTCATCATTTTAAATAGGTCCTGCCACTCCCTTCTGGCTTGCAGAGTGTCTGTTGAACAATCAGCTGTTAACCTTATGGGGATTCCCTTGTATGTTATGTGTTGCTTTTCCCTTGTTGCTTTTAATATTTTTTCTTTGTATTTAATTTTTGATAGTTTGATTAATATGTCTCAGCATGTTTCTCTTTGGGTTTGTCCTGTATGGTACTCTCTGTGCTTCCTGGACTTGATTATTTCCTTTCCCATGTTAGGTAAGTTTTTGACTCTAATCTCTTCAAATATTTTCTCTGTTGCTTTCTTTTTCTCTTTTTCTTCTGGGACCCTTATAATTCGAATGTTGGTGCATTTAATGTTGTCCCAGAGGTCTCTGAGACTGTCCAAGATTCTTTTCATTCTTTTTTCTTTATTCTGCTCCCTGGTAGTTATTTCTACCATTTTATCTTCCAGCTCACTTATCCGTTCTTCTGCCTCAGTTATTCTATTATTGATTCCTTCTGGAGGAATTTTAATTTCAGTAATTGTGTTGTTCATCACTGTTTGTTTGCTCTTTAGTACTTCTAGATCCTTGTTAAAGTTTCTTGTATTTTCTCCATTCTGTTTCCAAGATTTTGGATCATCTTTACTATCATCATTCTGAATTCTTTTTCAGGTAGGTTGCCTATTTCATCTTCATTTATTTGGTCTTGTAGGTTTTTACCTTGCTCCTTTGTCTGTAACGTATTTTTTTGTCGTTTTTTTTTTTTTTTTTTTTGATGGATGGTGCTGTATTCCTGTCTTATTGGTTGTTTGGCCTGAGACGTTTGCAGGAGTGGAGTTTGCAGGCAGTTGGATAGAGCTGGGTCTTGGTGCTGAGATGAGGACCTCTGGGAGGCCTCACTCCACTTGATATTCCCTGAGGTCTGAAGTTCTTTGTTAGTCCGGAGGTTTGGACTCAGAGCTCCCACCACAGGAGCTTATGCCCAACCTCCAGCCTGGGAACCAAGATTCCGCAAGCTTTCTGGCATGGTAAATAAAAAAAAAAAAAAGGAAGAAAGAAAGAAAAAAAGGAGCAGTACAATATCAAAGAATAAAAAACCAAATAAAATTAGAAAGATAAAAAATATATTAGGAAAAATAAAACTATAATTGAAACAACTGCAACAAGGTAAAATAAAACCACCACAGAAAAAAAGAAAAAAAAAAAGTGGGGGGGAACAAGCCAAAAGGATAGAACAATAACAAACTATAAAGAATAACATAAAATTAGAAAAATAAAAGATTAGGAAAAATAAAAATATTTAAAAATCAACAATAGTGAATCTACAAGGTAAAACAGAACCCCAATCTAAAAGAGGAAAAAAAAAAAAGCCTTGGCTATGGGGGTGGAGTTTAGGCGGGGGGGCGGGTGGAACTTAGGGGCGGGGTTTTGGGTGGGGTTGGACCTAGGCTGGTGCGGGGGTGATGTTTGAGTGTGGGGCAGGGCCTAGGCGGGGTGATGTTCAGGCGTGGGCACGGCCTCTGCTTAGGACCTGAGAGGGGAAGGGGAGAGGCAGCATGTTGAAGGGAGGGCCTCCAGAGTGTGGAGTTCGGGAGTTTGGAGGTAGGGCCCTGCCTGAGGGTGTGTGGGTGGGGCTTAGTCCCAGCGCCTTGGAGGGGGTCTCAGAGGGGGTCTCCGAGTGTAGAGGTGGGGCCCTGGGGGGGGTGTAGGGGCGGGGCTTGGGCTCTGCACGGCAGGAGGGAGGATCCTGAGGGCGGAGGATTTGGCCTTTGACCCCAACAGGCTCCCCGGTGCCTAAGTGGACAGGGAAAGCACTGGCCCTGTTCCCTTCCATTCCTTTGTTCCCCTCTCCCACCATCTCCCCCAGGGTCTCCCCCATCGCTGCTGGACCCCTAACTGTGGGTGGGTCCAGCTGGCTGTAGGAACTTCTCCCCTCCCCCAGCTGCCCCTCAGGGGCTCCAGTCCCGTCCCACCGCCACTTGTCCTCCCCCTTCATGCCCCCCGACACCCTACCGTCCTACCTGGTCACTGGGGGCTCCTCCCGTCCCCTTAGGTGTCCGTGGTCCCCCACCAGTACCTGGTAGGTGCCCTAGTTGTGAGAAGATGCAAATTCCATGTCCTCCAGCTCGCCATCTTGACCCCGCCCCTACCTCCATGCTTTGTGTCTGCTCTTCCCTCCCCTGGAAAGCCTTTCTTCTGTCTCACCTGGACATTCCAACTCACTTGTCAATGTACCAGCTATACAACCTTCCTTAACTGCCTCTGACAAAATTAATTATTCCTTCTCTGTGTTCCACGGCCCTTGGTACAAACCTTATTCAGCACTTGGCTGCATTGCTTTAATTGTTTTCCTATCTGCCTTCATTCAAAGGTGGCTTAGTCATCGTGGTATTCCCCCATGGCCCCATGGGAAGGAGGAGCTCTACACATGTTTGTGAAATTAGCGCATTTCCTGTCTCACGTTACACGTGCTCTCTCTTGTCCTTCTCTACCAGAGATATGCCAAGAGACCGAGAGGAGAGAGCCTACCTAGATTAGACAACAGTACTCACAAACATCTCAAAAGCTCTGTTGTATGTCCAGGAAAAGCTTCCTTCCAGAACCCATGTGGCAAAGCACATTGAAGCAAGCTCTAGCAGACATGGGAAAAGTCTACCTTTCACCCTCAGAGAGGCTGTGCTTGGAAAACCCGTGTTGATTTTTAACTTGAGTGTTAGTCACCCGTAAAATGCTGCCGGAAGTCTCTCTGGGGCCGGCCCAAATTGCAAATCGTGTGCAGCTTGTTTTCTAAACTGTGCTTTGTTAAAATAGCAGTTCCCAGTTTGCCTCAGGTGTGGAGTTTAGGTTCATGGTTCACTGGATATTTTAGGAAAATATGAGCAAACATTCCAGTCCCCGAATACCCTGCCTGACACTATGTGAGGCTTAGGTTGTTTGTTCATATGGCTGAGATTTTTCAGAGAAGAGATTGCTGATAATGGCCATTCCATCTCCTGGCCCTCTCCCGAAAGGACCATGTTTAAGTGCTCTGTGGATTTGAAGGTCCACAAAACATCACTCTCCAGGGTAAGCCTGGAAGTGAGGTTGGGGGACTTTGGAGCCCCTGACAGAACCAGAGCCCTGGGCCCACATTAGAGATAAGGCCACACTTGGCCTTTTTCTGGGAGATCTAGCCAGATTGAAAGAACAAATGAATGCATGAATGAATGAATGAACAAAGGAATCCTTCGTCATAATTTGAAAAGAGGATTTGAAAACCCAACTCTATATTTAATGGTATTTTCCCTTCTCATCAACCTTCTCCCTACTCTCCCCTCTAGAGGTTCACCCCCTTGCTTTTGAGCACTGACTTGGTGAAGTCACTCACCAATATTTACTTTGCCAGATTGACCTCCAGTGTCAGACAGTAAAAAAGACCACCAGTGACCATTGTACAGGACCAGAGGCTGAATTCTAGCCAGAAGGCTTCTGAAACAAAAGTAGGAGGAAAAGGTCAAGGAATGATGGTATAAAATACCTTCATTCCCTTCATTGGAGAAAATGACATCTAGGTTGGCTGTCACTCTTCATCGGCCGGGTGTGTGTGCTGGAGGAGATGTTGACAGAATGAACTGGGTGCTGGCGAGATGTTGGGGAAACAGCAAGGTGGTGAAAGGGGGAGGGGTTTGGCGGAGTTCCGGCTCCGGCAAAGGTGAAGAAACTAAATCACAGTCGTGGAAAGGAGCTGCTCCAACTCCATGTCATCAAGTAGATAGCCAAGGGAGTCTCGGAGAATGAGGTCCTCGTGTCTGCCTGGGCAGATATTGGTGACAGCCACTTGTCAGACTCCAGGAATTAAAGAGTGTACGTTAAGCTAAAACAGCTGTTCTTAGAAGTGCACATCCAATTTAGTTATATAAATCAATTAACGATTATTATATAGAACAGAGAAAAATGTAGGAATGAACAGCTGTGGTTTGGGGTATGCTACCCCACAGACGGGGGTAGCAGCTACCTACCGCCTGTCAACTCAGTCAGTCAGTGGAATCAAACTTCTTTAGACTGCTTCTTGAGGAGCTCGGAAACTCATGCCATCCTGGGAGGTTTGTCACCTTGATCCCAAGACAGGAACGGGCAAGTTCTCTTTCCTGGCTCTACCCTGGGATGGAGGTGAAAGTTCTCAGAAGGCACAACTGTATTATGGGGCCAAATCAAACACCCACATAATGGAGTACAGGAAGTCACATCCCTTATCTCACTTGATACTCACTGGGTCCTTTTGAGGGTAGGCAGGGCGTTGTTCATTCATTCATTCATTCAACATTTGCTAAGCAACATGTGTCAAGCTCTGTGTTAGAGATTAAGAATGTAAGAAGACAGACCCAGGCTTTAAGATGCTCAGAGCATAGGAAGAATGTTAGCCATGATACCACAGTGTGAAAACATGGGGCTAGAGGTATACGCAGGACACTATGAGAACACGTCAGAGAGGTACTGGATTCAGCCTTGGAGAGAAATTCAGGCAGGCTTGAGTTGATCTTGAAGGATGGGTAGGAGTTAGTCAAATTACAAGGTGGCAGGGGGTGGGGTTTGGATTCCAGGAAGTGGGAATAACATTTATAAAGATATAGAGGCATGAAAAAAAATACAGTGACAGGGAAGCAACAGGTATTTCAGTATGACAGGAACAAAATGGGTGGGATTCTAGTAGGAAATAAAGTTGGAGAAATAGAAAGGGGTCATAGCATCAAAGACCTTGTGTGTAATACTAATTTTTTTTTTACTTTATTCCGAAGTAACGAGGAGCAATTGAATACTTTTTTCTTTTTAAATGAACTTTATTAAGGTACATTTAAAATACAATAAGACACACCCATTTTATTTTTTTCCTCCATTTTATTGAGATACAATTGACATGAGGCACTGTAAAAATTTGAGGTATACAGCATAATGATCTGACTTACATACATCAGAAAATGATTATCACAATAAATTTAGTGAGCATCCATCATCTCATATAGTTACCAAATTAAAGAAACAGAAATAAAAAAAGTTTTCCCTGTTATGAGAACCCTTAGGATTTACCCTCTTGACAATGTTCATATATAACATACAACAGTGTTAATTATATTTATCATGCTGTACATTACATCCCTAGTACTTATTTAGCTTAGAACTGGAAGCTTGTGCCTTTTGACTGCCTTCATCCAATCCCCCCTCCCACCATCCCCACCTCTGGTAACCACAAATCTGATCTCTCTTTTAAATTTTTATTTTCTTTCTTTCTTTATTTTTGGCCACCTGGCTTATGGGATCTCAGTTTTCTGACTAGAGATTGAACCCTGGGCCATGGCAGTGAAAGCCTGGAATCCTAACCACTAGGCCACCAGGGAACTCCCTGATGTCTTTTTCAATGAGTTTGTTTGTTTGTTTGTTTGTTTCTGAAGCATAATTGACCTACAACACTATGTTACTTCCTTTTACACAGCACAGTGATTTGGCATGTCTACACATTTCAAAATGATCAGCGCAATAAGTTTAGTTACTATATGTCACCATACAAAGATATTACATGGCTATTGACTATATTCCCCACACTGTACATTTCATATGCATAACTCATTTATTGTGCAACTGGAAGTTTCTACCTCTTAATCTCCTTCACCTATTTCTTTCCTCCCCCTAACCCCCTCCCTTCTGGCAACCATCTGTTTGTATTCTATATCTATAACTCTGTTTCTGTTTTGTTGTTTGTTCATTTGTTTTTTAGATTCCACATATAAGTGAAATCATACAGTATTTGTCTTTCTCTGTCTGACTTATTTTACCTAGCATAATACCTTCTAGGTTTATTCATGTTGTCACAAATGGCAAGATTTCATTCTTTTTTTATGGCTGAGTAATATTCCATTATATATCTTTATCCATTCATCTATTGATGGGCATTTGGCCTAGTATGTGATCTATCCTGGAGAATGTTCCACGTATATTTGAAAAGAATGTGTATTCTGTTGCTTTTGGATAGAATGTTCTATTAATATTAAGCCATTTTGTTTTAATGTGTCATTTAAGTCCTGTGTTACTTTGTTGCTTTTCTGTCTGGATGACCTGTCTATTGATGTAAGTGGGGTGTTAAAGACCCCTACTATTATCGTATTACTGTCAGTTTCTCCCTTTATGTCTGTTAATATTTGTTTTATGTATTTAGGTGCTCCTATTTTGGGTGCTTGTATGTTTACAATTGTTATACCTTCTTTTTGGATTGATCATTTAATCATTATGTAATGTCTTTGTCTCTCGTTACAGTCTTTGTTTTAAAGTCTTACGGGTTTTGTCTGACATAAGTATTGCTAACCTGGTTTTTTTTAATTTCCATCTGCATGGAATACCTTTTTCCATCCTCTTACTTTCAGGTTGTGTGTCTTTAGATCTGAAGTGAATGTCTTGTTGGCAGCATATATATGGGTCTTGTTTTTGTATCCATTCAGCCACTCTGTGTCTTTTGATTGGAGCATATAGTCCATTTACATTTAAAGTAATTATTGATAGGTATGTACTTATTGCCATTTTATTAATTGTTTTGGGGATGTTTTTCTTCTTTTGTCCTCTTCCCTTGTGATTTGAAGACTACCTTTAGTGTTATGTTTGGATTCCTTTCTTTTTTCTGTGTATATATGTACTACAGATTTTTGGTTTGTGGTTACTGTAAGATTTATATATAGCCATATATATGATTATGATATATGATTATTTTAAGTTGCTGATCTCTTAAGTTCAAACACATTTTGATAATCCTGCATTTTTACACCCCTGCTCCCACTCCATGTTTATGGTTTCTGACATGATATTTTCCATCTTTTTGTTTTGTGTATCCCTTAACTACTTACTGTGGATGTAGATGATTTTACTACTTTTGTCTTTTAACCTTCCTACTAGCTTTAAACATGGTTGATTCACTACTTAACTGTATATTTGCCTTTACCAATGAGCTTTTTCCTTTTGTAATTTTCATGTTTCTATTTGTGGCCTTTTCTTTTCGCTTAGAGAAGTCCCTTTAACATTTCTTGTAAAGTGGTGGTGCTGAACTCTTTTATCTTTTGCTTGTCTGTAAAACTTTTGGTCGCTCCATCAGATCTGAATGAAAGCCTTGCTGAGTAGAGCATTCTTAGTTGTAGGTTTTTCCCTTTCTAAAATACACCCATTTTAAGTGTGTAGTTTGGTGAGTTTTGACAGACATATATACCTGTGTAACTACTGCCCCAATAAAGATATAGTACATTTTTCCATCTACCCCAAAAGTTTCCTGTGCTCCTCTGCAGTCCCCTCTTCCATTCCCAGCTCTAGGTAGCCACTTATCTGTTTTCAGTCATAATAGATTAATTCTGCCTATGCTAAAATTTCATATTGATAGAATCATACAGTATGCTCTCTTTTATCTCAGTATGTCTTTGAAATTCATCCATGTTCTTGGGTGTATCAGAAGTTCATTCCTTTTTATTGCTAGGTAGTATTCCATTGTATGAGTATATCACAATTTGTTTATCCATTCATCTGTTGACAGGTATTTGGGTTTCCAGTTTTGAACTATTGTAAGGTTGCTATAATCATTCATGTACAAATCTTTTTGTAGACATGAGTTTCTATTTCCCTTGGGTAAATAACTATACAAATATATGATAAGCACATGAAAAGACGTTTAACATCATTAATCATAAAGAAATGTAAATTAAAACCACAACAGGATACTAGTAAATACCTATTAGCTTGTCTAAAATTAAAAAGACTGACCATAACAAGTGCTGGCGAGGATGTGGAGGAACTGGACCTCTCAGACACTGCTGACATGACAATAAAATGGTACATCCACTTTGGAAAATGGTTTGGCAGTTTCTTATATACATAAACATTAACTAAGCAGTCCCATCCCTGAGTTTTTAACTGTTGAATCATTTTAAGCAGGGTAGCAATATGAAGAGATTTTATATTTAAAGGAATACTCTAGTGGCATTAAGGATGATAGATTCTGTGTGTTTAAATAGTCTTCACATACATTAATTTTTATTGATGAAAAATCATCTGTCATGTTTTAATACTATACGTGGGTAATCATTTCCTTAGTGTGAATAGTTAGGTAACATTAAATATTTCATTATTGACTATAATTCCTAATAAACATAAGTGTTGTTTCTGCTGAATTCATTCCTTAAAATGAGCTCCTAGGATCAGGTTCACTGAGTCAATATTCTTAAAAATCTTAATGCTTTTTGCTGCTAAGTGACATTCTGACTGACTAAGGATTATACAAGTCAACAACAGGTTATATATTACTAGTTAATTTTCATAGATCAGGAAAGAGAAACTCAGATAGATTATGTGAATTAGCTAACATAGGTGGAAAAAGGTACAGCAGTGTTTTGAGCCTGTGTCCTTGATCCCTCCGTAGTCTTGGGTTTCCTTATTTTTCTGTTCACACTTGTGCTAACTCAGAACTTTATCTGGAGAACCCCTATTCTGTGCCGTAGACTCTTCTAGCGTTAGGAGTACAATGAAAACGCATAGTTCCGTTTCTACACAGCTTATGGGCTAGTGACATTTCCAGATTCCTTCCTCTCTATCTGGAGAAAATCTCAAGTGAACAGACTGAACGACAAAAGGAGAAAGAGAAAAAGTGTTAAAGTCATATAATGGGTCACAGCTCGGGTACTCATTTTTGACCCAGCTTCCAGGACCATGTCAAGAGACACGAGGGAATTGCATCTTCTGTTGTGCCATTACTTGGTTGGACCAGTCACGTGGGTGGACGTCTGGAATGAAGTGACCCACCTCAGTGAGGATTAACTACAGATATTCAGCGTGAGTTTAAGAAGGAGAGAGTATACAGAAGCACTCAGTGGGGAGAATGACAGGTTGCAGCAGTAACGGGGGAGTCTGACAGAGGCATCTGACTTGAGTGCATTTTATTGTGAATGACTCACATTTCTTGAGTTCTTTCTGCGTGGTTGGCATTGTTCTAGGTACTGGAAGAAAGTAGAAGTGAAAAGCTCTGGGGGCTAGAGATCAAGACGTTCCAGGAAACGTCTGGCACAAAGCAATGCAGGTGAGGTAGGAGGCGGAGTGAGGAGGTGGTGGTGTTTCATTTGCGTGTGCTCCAGCTCCCTTCCTCTCTCCCTCTGGGGGCCCCTTTTCTATATCCTCTCCCAACATGCACCCCCTGGGCCTCCAGACACCAAGCGAGCCCTGTTTTGTTATCCCAGCCCTTTGCAGAGACACCTTGCCCAGGCCTGCACACCTACTTTGGGATCAAACCGCAAATGCCTACAGATATCAGCCAGGTCAACCTAGTGAGTGAAGAAAGATGTCGTGGGGAGCCAGTGGTAGGGGCTGCAGAGAACTGGACAGCTTCTTGTGCGTCTCAACAGGGCACCTGCTACTGCGCCGGGTGATCGGTGCTAGTCATACTAATGCAACAGGGCATCGCAACATGGCCCAAGGTTCTAGGAGTATGGGAAAACCAGTTTTCATCTGAAATTTTAGTATGTTTAAATATTGGACATCCAGTTAATTTAACCTTTTGTGTTACAGTTTACATTGGCCAAAATAAAATAAGAGTTTAGACTGGATTCCACTGGGGGCCTCTCGTCTGTGCTTCTGTCCTAGGAGATGACAGTTCCTTTTTCTTTCTATCTCTAAGCCTGTCTCTCAATCCTGGGAGGTTACTGCTCAACTAATTAATTTCCAAGGGTGATAATGGCTTAATAGTAATCAATTTCCTTTCGTCTTCAAAGGCATGACCTGGAGGTACTGAAACTGATGGGGAAAATTGAGGCTTCATGGGAGGTGCAAGTGATCAGTAGGTGGTCGGGCCCTTTTTTGTCCCAGCTCTCATCAAACCATTTGGGAAGTCTGTGGGCTCTGACCATGTCTAGGGTCAGCGCCGTCTTCAAAGGTTCTGGGGACACTCCATGATTCTTTATGAGTAGGTTCACTTGGGTCTGGGGCTTGGAATGGAGAAGGATGGCTCTAGGGCATAGTACCTATGGAAAGACAAGGGCGACTCGGAACTCCTCTCTGTGCAACTCAGGTTTAGCACTAAGGCCCTACCTGCATTGTGCAATATGGTAGCCACTAGTCACACATAGCTATTTAAATTTAAATTAATTAAAATCAAATCAAATCAAATCAAATCTAAGTCCTCAGTTGCACTAGCCACATTTCACATGCTCAATAGCCACTTTAGCTGGAAGCTACCATATTAGACACTGCAGATATGGAACATTTCCATCATCACAGAAAGTTCTATTAGGCCGTGCTGCTGGACCACCTGCCTCATGAGGATACAGGCATGGGAGTCAGGAGAACTGAGTTTTGGTCCTAACGCAGCCATTCATTGGCTCTGTGACCTTGGGCAAATTATTTAATTCTTCTGGCTCTCTTTCTTTATTGATAAAATGGAAATGATAACATTTTCCACAAGATTCCCTTGAGCATTAAAGGAAAAGACAAACATATCGTCACTATAGTGATTAATAATGTTGCCCCCCAGGCAGAATGTTGTCCTGCACGAGGGGCAGAGCTGAGCCTTATATACTCAGGAGGAACATTTTCTCCCCTCACTATGGTCTCCAGTCTGGTTCTAGGATGTTACTGTATTAGTTTTGCTTATTATCGTAAGCTCAGAAAGATCCCCTAGGTGCACGTAGGCACGGAGGATGAGCAGGAAGGAAGAACTAGGCTGAGGGTGCTGCCGCAAGACTTGTGTAGAGCACGACTGTCCCAGGTGGCCTGAGGGAGGTTCAGGGTTGAGCATGCACCTGGGAACAATGAACAAAGGAGAATCTGAGGGGTCAAGCAGGTCTGGTTAACAGTGGACATTGGTGATGCTGGAAAGCAACAGGGGACAAGATCTAGGGCTTGGCATGTAGTAGGTGCTCAAGAAATACTTGCAGAATGAATGAATGAATGAATGAACAAAGCACACAGAAGGTAAAGGCCAACAGGCAGCTTCTGGTGACCCTGGCTGGCTTCTGTGATGGTTTCCCCATAGGTATAAAGCCTTGAGTTAATGGAGGAGGGGGAGCAGTGGAGGGTGGGATTCGCGTGCAAATAGGATGCAGTAAATACAGGGGAAGTATAACAGCCTCTATTTACTGGCCGTCTACTATGTTCCAAGGGTTCTGCATGTTTATCTCTACTCCTTGCAAATACTCTGCAAGGTACATGTCTTTATTCCCATTTTAAAGAAGAGTGAGTTGCCCAGAGTCACCTGGCTTTGTGCGAGCCTCCGAGATTCAAACCTAAATTACACTTCTTTCCTGCAAAGTCAAATTACTCTTAAACAGGTAACATGTTCTCTCTGAGGAGGCCTGCGTTGTCCGAGCTTTAATGCGAGAAGTTGCAACAATCTCTACTCTTCAGGGGGACTTCTGACTAATGCTATCTTTGGTTTGGCTAGGTTGGTAGACATACCATTTACTCGAGTATTTCACAGCACTTTACCATCTGTGCCTTGAACATACAACAGCGGTGAAGTTATTTCTCTCAGTTGAAAATGGAGAACCTGCAGCACCAGGAAGTTATATGACTTGTTCGAGAGCCTAAGAGAGCAAGTCACTGATGGAGTGTATATGGAAATGAGGACATTCAGGAGACTGTTCGGGGAACTGAAATGGATCTGTGACACATCATCGTCTGTATCTATTGCTAAGTTATGGAATTGCTTTTTGCTTCTTCAACCTCAATGCTTTTAATTGTATATTCCGGAATGCAACAAAATAATGCCAAAGACTGTGGACCACATAGAACACAAGTGTCATTCACAGGCCATTCTGCTTGAAGGTTGGTTTGTCTTATGCAAAGGGAGTGTCCGGTCATCAGACCCTATTTGTTACAGATGTTTCCACTAATACCTTTGTGGATGTTCTACTTACAAGAGTCTCTACATGGTTCAGGGTGTGTGGAGGAGTGAGCAGTCAGAAAGAGGCAGGGGGAGTCTTTCAACCAAGGTCCTTCCTGGACTTTTCCTTTCACATTTACCGCTTAGGTGATGTCTTTCATTTGTGGATGTAGCCACATTCTTTCATGTTCCAGTGAGGACCGACCTGGGGGTCTAGTGGTCCTGGACAGGGTCTTCTAGGTGTGGGGTGCCCAGCTCTGTTCTGGGAGTTGTTGGAAGGCACCCTAGAAGAAAGAGAAGAGAAGGAAAATGGAAATCAATCAGAGCAAGTGATAGTTGCCCTGAGGCAGCGTTCTTCAAAATGGGTTACACAAACATTAGTTCCAGGAGCTGCTCTGTGATAAAAGGATTCTGATCCAAAGGTTTCAGGGATGTGGCATATTATATCACCCATGTGGAGCTTCACAATTCAAACTGACATATTAAAGTCTACAAAAAGCCTTACAGAAAAGAAATTCATTTCTTTTCGTTTAATACAGTTCTTCTAAAATTTACTGGAGTGGGGAACCCCATCTCTCCACCCCCTGTGCCCAACACATCTCTTAATATCCCAGGAAAGCACTTAGCATTGAAGGAAGATGAAGATACAGGAGAAGGCGAATCTACTGCCTAAAAGAATGTATGAGCCCTCTTTCCATTGTCTGTTGCTCAAATTAGTAAATCCCAAACTCCATTTAGTAAATCTTCAAGGTATCAGGAAGCTCACAAAACATTATTTAAAGCATGGAGAGGTGCATTCACTTTGACTGGAAAACCCCTCAGCGCCATATGCAGTGTTTAGCAGGAAGCAAAGGGCCATAGGACTATCGTCCCTGAGTCCTGCTCATTGAGTCACGTCCTCAAAGAATTCTTGCTGACTCCTCTCTAGAGGTTGGTCTCCTTCTATATTCTCATAGCACCTGCTCTTTCCTTCAGAGAACTCACCTCTGTTGTAACTAGGCATTCACTAGCATTGGTTTATGGTTTCCACAGGCCTAAAAACAGCAAGAGAACAGGGACCGGCACACAATTAGTGTTCTATAAATTTTTGCCAAAAAATTTTATTAAATCCATTAGAGATCATGATAAATTCACATTCCTTGAAACTCATTATACCAGACACGCCTTTACCCTCTAGGCAAAAAATCTGTATTAGATTCCTAGGGCTTCCATAATAAATAACCACACACTTCATGGCTTAAAATAACAGAAACTTACTCTCTCACAGTTCTGGAGGCTAGAAGTCTGAAATCAAGGCAAGGTTGGTTCCTCCTGGAGGGTCTGAGGGAGAATCTGTTCTGTGCCGCTCTCCTGACTTCTGGTGGCTCCTGGCAATCCTTGGTGTTCCTTGACTTGTAGCTGCATCACTCCAATCTCTGTCTACATCTTCACATGACCTTTTTATCTCTGTGTGTCTGATCAGAGATGCCTGTATGAAACATTGGAATCCTTCAAACATAACAAAAGCCTAAATAAAATGTATTTTTGTACCACCCTGCCCTACTTTCCCGCCAACAAATATACACCCACACCCTCATGCCTTTTCTCAGAAACCTTCAATGTTTTCTAAAAACTTGGGGCTTACACATCTTACCATCATTAATTCTGTCAACAGGAGTTTGTTGGACAGCCTTGAAGGGGTGGTAAGATTTCCGCAGGTGGAGAAGACAGAGAGGCATTTCAGGTGGCAAAACCATAAGGAATGGAAGTTTGGTCCAGGTGAGGAAGACAGAGTATTTTCCCTCTCTCTTTTCTTTCGTATTTTTTCACTTTCCTTGTACCACCAAGCCACAGAATTCACAAACTGTACATTCATACAACTTGTCCTCAGCTCCAGAAGTGCCAGGTTGGTTTGGCTGGAGCTGTAGACAAGACACTTCCTGTGGAAGAGGCAGTTAGGTTGTGAGCAGGAAACAGGGGCAATTAACAAAGAAGACCTAGAATTTCTACCTTCAGTCTGGGAAATTGCCTCTTGAATGAACTATATGAGGACTGTGAAATCTTGGATAGTTGCTGTCCTTGAAAAAAGGAAGGCTGAATGTAAATTCGATTGGGAACTTTAGTTCTGCTCTAGACTGTGCTTCCTCTGGGGGTAAGTTGAGAGCAGAAGTTCTTATCTGGTCAACTGCTACTTCATACAGGATCTGAGGTCCTTGTAAGAGGACCAGATGCCCCCGTGGTCTATGATCTCTGAAAAACGAAACTAGAAAAATATCCTTCCCCTACTTTTAACAAACTGTAGAGCTCATGGCTTACTTTATGAATTAACATCTCAGGTGAATATATTGATGGAGCTTGGGACGTGTTCTAGCTTTGCGTGATGAAGCAGGGAACTATTTGGAGCCATGGTCCCCTGTTGGGCTAGGATTCCTCATGAAGGCCTTCCTCTTTGTGACTTTCTTGTATATAAACCTTCATCTTCCCTCCCTACCCCAACCCAAAATAGACCCAGTTATAGAGTAACATTATCAGGGAGACTTACCTGGTAAGTATTATGTATTCTTATTATCCCAAATGACTTGAGAAGAGGAACTGAAGGCATAATGATTTTCCATCAATATACCAAGTAGAAGAGTGAGGGATGGGACAGAGTTTGGTCCTTTCTTGGTTAAAAGGAAGGAGAGAGGTGATATGTATGAAATAATTCATTTTTTCCATCTACTGCCTTTACAAAAAGCAAAATATTAACCTACAGATAAGGAAGAGCTTGAGGAAAACAAATGAAATGCTGAGGCATTATCCTGATGAATGCCCAAAACACATTCCACCGGAAGAAGAAATATTCCCAAGAATTTTGTGAGGAAAGAGGAAGGAGCAATGCAGTAATGTCAATATCCATGTCTGTGGAGACAGGAAATATTTTTTGAAAATTAAATTTGAAACAGATAGTGATGAGGTTGATATTGAGACACTTGAACACAGAAAACTCTGATGAGTTTCAAAATTTTGTTTTCTAACATTCATCTCCTTTTCTTCTAGGAAGGAAAAATTTATGAACTTCAGAATTAAATTCAAAGGATATAGTACTTGGTATGCTGGAAATATTCACTGGCAAATAGGTCAAACCCTAACATAGATGGGTCTGACATATTTCCATGGGAAAAACATCACGTCTTTTCTATTCTTTCAAATCAGACACGTGAAATGCATTTCATTAAACTTGATGCATTAGGGGGCCCTCAGCTCACATATTTTATTTAACAAAAAGGCACAATATACCTTTCTCTCCTAATGTCTGTTTGCTTTGAGAAATCTTTTTGCCCTTCATGCACACCTAAGAAGCACATCTCCAAGGTACATAAATTTCCAGACTGTGTTTTCAACCAGGTGAATTGCAAAATCGATCAGTCAGTCCTTCCAACCAAGAAGAGAAATTGTCATTGGAAAGTTCCATTCCCAAGGCTGGGTCTTAGCATTGAGGCAGACCTGGATGGGGAAGGAGGGTGGGCTTCTGTTGGGACAAGTGATGGAAGCTTTGGGAGTCTTCCACTCTGTGATTGATGAAACCCCCTCATCTGAGATAATACTCCTTTGGCCAGATGTGCTGAATTCTGGGATTGCACAGTGTGAGCGTTAATGGGAGTCAAGTCAAAGACAGCAGTCAAGGAGAAACGAGAGGAGGGAGGATATTTCCAGATGAGACTTGAAATGAGATCATGAGTTGATGTGGCAAAGACAGTCAGGATGGCTGTTCCAGATGACAGGAGCTGCAGAAGATGTCACCGCATGTTTGTCTTTAGGAAGAGAGAAAGCTTAAAGGGGCAGGAACACCAAGTATTAAAAGTACTACATGCAACACAGAACATTGTTTTAAAATCTGAGGACTTCCCTAGCAGTCCAGTGGTTAAGATTCCACGCATCCACTGCAGGGGGTGTGGGTTTGATCCCTGGTCAGGGAAATAAGATCCCATATGTCGTGTTGTGCAGCCAAAAAATAAATAAATAAATAAATCTGAAAATACTACAAGAATACAGATTTCATTTTAAATGGATTTGCTGACATGATTTTCAAAAGTAAAGAAGTAATTTTACCTGGTATAGTGGTTGAATTGTGGCCCCTCCAGAAAAGATATATCCACATCCTAGTACCCGGAACCTGTGGATGTGAACTTATTTGGAAAATACATCTTTGCAGATGTTTAATTAAGTTAAAGATCTTTCAGTGAGATTATCCTAGATTACCTGTGTGGGCCCTAAATCCAGTGACAATTTTCCTCATAAGAGACAAAAGAGAAGACACAGACACACAGAGGGAAGAAGTCCTCGTGAAGATGGAAGCAGAGATTGGAGTGATGCGTCCACAAGCAGATGAACGCCTGGAGCCATCAGAAGCCGGAAGAGGCAAAGGAAGGATTTTCTCTGCAAGATTTCAGAGGGAGCATGCTCTTGATTTTGGCCTTCTGGCCTCCAGAACTACAAGGGAATAAAGTTTTTCGTTGTAAGCCACCGAGTTTGTGGCAATCTGTTATGGCAGCGCCAGGAAACAAATACGGGTGGTTATGGCAGGGTCTTAGCATCGAGGCAGACCTGGTTTTGAATTGTGGTCCCTCCTCTTCCTAACCTTTTGAAAGGCCCTTCTCTAAATATAGCTTCAGCACCTCTGAAATTGGTAAGGCAATAGTAGCTACCTGATAGGTTGTGGGGAGAAAGGGAATCAATGTGTGGAAAGGATGGAACACGGGATGTCATATAGTAGATGCTCAGTAATGGCAGCTGATGTTATTATAGTGATGAATACCTTCCTTACTCCAAACCTCTTGCACTGGTGCTGACACGTAACCCACTTAGGCTGGTTAGGATGCCATTCTCTCTCAGCTCCAAACACACACTCCTGTCTTCTGCTGTGTTGGGCTGGGTCTGGGCCTCTGCTAACCACACGTCTCCTCTGCCAATTAGTGACACTACAGGGAGATCTGGTGTTGCAAGGAGGGGAGAAGGACTTGCCCTTTGTGTTTGCTCCCTTTTTCTGTCAGTATTGCCCCAGCAGTGACCTTTCAACCGGAAGCAGCTTTGGTTCCAATTGGTTGCTGTTTCCAGCCTCTTTCAGTACTTCTGGAAGCAGCCCCATCACTTGTGCTCTGAGGTACCAGCACCAGTGGGGCAGTGCCCCCTCCTCAGAAGCCTGAGTCATAGCTCCCAGGGCCCCTTCTCCAAGCTTCTAGGGTCTGTGGACCCCAGCCTCCTCTCTGTTCCTCTAGCCCTAGATGTTTCCTTAGCTACTTCCTACATTTACAAGCTTTTGTTACGTAGGGTTCCCTGTTTGCCTTTCTAGTTCCTCAACACCTGTTTCACCAATTCTCCATATTAAATTCCCTCTGTTAAAATCACTGGTGAAGTTTCTGTTTTCTGACTGCACCTGGGGGATACAGCACTCTTTGTGGGTTTCTCGGTTTGCTGTATGTGTAGGAAAGGGTTGGTACAGCTGACCCAGCACTGAATTGAAACCAGAAAGACTTAGTTTCACATCCTGGCTCCTTTACTTTCCAGCTGAGACATCTTGGCCAAAATACTTGGCTTCTTTGAGAGTCCAATTTTCTTATTTGTGAAATGGGGTTAATCATGTTTATCTTGTCGGGTTATGTATAATTGAATGAGATAATGTCTAAGAAGTGCCTGGCACCTAACAGATATTCAAGAAATGTTGGCTATCATGTTATATGTGTTAGAAATATATCTTTGCATCTGTATATCTCTTACAGGTTCCTTTGCTTTTTACTGTTGAGCATATGAGCTCCTCTGGGCAAGTCTGGACTCTCTTACTTCAGCTCTCTTGGTTCATTTAGGGTGTTTGTTTTAGATGAGAAGACTGCAGTTCTGTTGTATTAATTAGCTTGATCCCCAACTGATTTAAGAATGAAGAAGTGATAGTTGTGAGTGTGAAAAGAGTTGGATTTAAATTGTGCAACGAATTAGGATGAAAAACAAGCCCCCTGTTGGGAAGCGCCACTGGGACACTTTGATAGCCTGGTACTCACCACGGTTCACTCAATACTCTTTCTCACGTGGATGTGCTCCTGACTTTTAGAAGCCCGTCCAGTAAGAGGCTGTGACATTCCTGCGGGTGGCAGAATGTGAATTAAAAATTAAATGAATAAAATCTGACCCGGACTGTTTGCGTAAGACTTAGTCAAAACTCATTTGAAGCCACTCCCAAGTTTAAAGACTATTTCAATGTCAAAGAACAAGGTCTGCAAACCACCAAACATTCTCTGGCCACCTGCTGTAGGTAAGGCAGCATTCTGGAGGGGCTGCCAGAATTAAAGGCAAATGAAAACTGTGATCTTAGCTGGTGTGGGGTTTCCAGTATAATGGGGGAGACCAAACTGAGAGGTCCAAACACAAATATAACATTTGCATGTGTGATTCCTCTAGATTTTAGCATTTTCTGGAACTCCCAGGAAGATTCCTGAGCTGGCAGGTGCAGGGCCTGGGGCATAGGAACCACCACTGAAAAGTATTTTTCAGAGTCTAGTGGAAATTATTAATCCCATTCTCGATTCCTACCCACTTCCAGCTGACCCCAGTGCCCTGATACTGCTGCTAGCCCTCATCACCTCAACTCACAGAAGGCTTCATGCATCCACTTGGCTCCCAATTAATTCCCCTCCTCCACCACCAGTGTATCATCCTTTCTCTCTCAGGACCCTGCTTTCTTTATATGAGAACATTCCATCAGTCAGCTGTATAAGCCATGTATAGCACCAGACACTGGGCCAGGCCTGTTGACACAAAGGCACACCTGAACCATAGATCTTGGCCTCAAGGAGTTTATAGTCTCAGTAGGAGACACAGACAGGTGAACAAAGTGTATATTAAATGCGCAATGATTTTGGGCCCTAGGATGATGAAACACGAAGAGGGTGTGGGCATTCTAACAAAGACGTGATGAGAAAAAGTTTCATAGATACTTCAAAATGGGTAGAAGTACAGTGCTATTAATTGTAGGGAATTGGAATTTGGAGAGTGAGGAAAAGGGGATCGCAGGCACTATGGCAAAAGAGAGGATGGGCAAACAAAATGGTGAGGTCTCAAAATACATACGCATGGCAGGTTCTAACTTCAGAGGATTGAGAAGGAGAAAGGCCAGGCTAGTGGTGAAGGGGACAGTTTGGCAGACAGCAAAGGATAAAGGGTCCTTGATTTTTTTTTAGAGGGTTCTTGCCTGAGCCACCTTTGTTTCACACCTCACAGCCTGGTCCCTGATATTTCGATCAGGTGTTTGGCACTGTCTCCTTAATGTCTGTTTGCCACAGACTTATCCACTGTCATGTCATGATTCTTGGAATGGAGCCACATTTGAAAAAAGTGTTTAGAAGATGCAATCAGGCTTCATACCTCTCTTACCAGCTGGGATTCTGATGAAAAGTCTACTGTGCTCCTCCTCGCCTTCCATCCCAGAAAACAAGTCCTAAAAACATCCCCTGGGTATCTATTGCAACCTGATTTCACGCTAGTCACCTTGGGGAGGGGAATAGCTAGTGCTTTTTGAAAAACATTTACTGTTTTCCAAGCACCGTGCTAGCTGCTTCGAAGGCAAAAAAAATAGGGCACAGTCCCTTCCATGAAGAGCTTGCAATTCTTGTTGGGGAGTCAGACTTAAACATGGATTTTCATATAATATAGTCATGGCCAAGGGAGCACTTTGCCCAATCTGGAGCTTCTGGGAAGGCTTCAAGAAGTGGTTGAGGCTGAGTGTTGAAAGATGAGTAAAGGGTAGTTATGTCAAAGAAAAAGATGGGCCAAAAATTCCAGGTTGAGGAAAGAGCAACAGCACAGAAACTTGAAACAACAGAACACATATTGGGAGCTACAAATGCTTTAGCACAATTAGAGCATAAAGTGTGAGACAGGGAGGAGCAGAAGAGGAAATAAGAGGGTAGAGGCTGCTTCATACGGGACCCAGGAGGCCAAGCAAAGAACTCTATTCTGTCACGTTGGGAAGCCGTAGGGTGGTTTCACGTTGCAGGTGAACGTGGTTAGATGTTGAACTGCAGAGTAGAAGATGGATCCAGGCAAGAGGTTTCAAGACTGGGAGCAGGGAGTCAGTTAGGAGTCTTGTTCAATAGTCCAGGCAAGAGATGCTAAGCTCCCGAGCTAGGAAAGGGGTGGTAGATGAGGTGGGGAGGAGGGGACAAGTCTAAGGGCCATTCAGGAAACAAAAGAAGCAATTGGATTTAGTGATGGATTGGCTAAAGGGTGGGGGTGGGGGATAAAGGAGGAGGCATGGTGAATTAGGTTGAGGCTTGGCTGAATGGGTGCATGAAGCTTATACAGGAGGGAGAACAGAATTTCGAGGAAGTGGGGGAAGGCTGTGAGTTCAGCTGCGATTGCTTGAATATGGAGGGCTTGGAGGGCCTGAAAAAGGGAGTTGGCCCTATAATCTGAAACTCCTAAGAGAGGTGGAGTGACTTGTGAACATCGTCAACATATGGGCGAGGAAGGCCACCGTGACAGCGACTGGAATCACCCATGAAGAGAAAAACAGGGGCTAGAAAGAAGACCAACACATTTTCCTTTCCCTGGAGGGACTCTACATTCTACTGGGGGAGAAAGACTTGCACACAAATAACTAGAATACAAGGAACCATGTAATAATTCCTGCCATTACAGCGACTGCATTTTCCAGGTCAAATGTGGGACCATGGGGTCTCACCAAGCTCTGACCACAGACACAGATTTTGAAGGAGAGTTGTGTCAGAAGGTCCAGTTGCCTTAGTTGTAATAGAGGTACAAACAGAAGTGCTTTTAAAGAGCAGAGTAAGCAGCCATAAAAAGAGAACAAAATGCTGCCATTTGCAGTAACATGGATGGACTTGGAGGGCGTTATGCTAAGACAGAGAATGACAAACACTGTATGATAGCACTTATACATGGAATCTAAAAAATACAACAAACTAGTGAATATAACAACAAAGAAGCAGACTCCCAGATACAGAGAACAAACTAGTGGTTACCAGTGGGGACAGGGAAGGGGGGAGGGGAAATATAGGGGTAGGGGAGTAAAAAGTACAAGCTATTACGTATAAAATAAGCTACAAGGATATATTGTACAACACAGGGAATGTAGCCAATATTTTATAATAACTATAAATGGAGCATAACCTTTAAAAATGGTGAAACACTATATTGTACACCTGTAACTTACATAATATTGTACAGCAACTATAGTTCAATTAAAAAAATAATAAAGTGCAGAGTAAGAAGAAATTTATGCAGAAAGAGGAATTTGAGTTAATCCCTGAGAGTGGACTTGGGAAATCTCAGCTCTACCTATACTGAAAGTTGTTGTCTTCGAATATGGTGTCACCCCAGAGCCACCAAGAAAAGGGTTGGCCCCAGTGGAAGAATAAATTGCATCCTGCAGCAAGCATGGACTGGCCACAGTCTTTAGAGAAGATATGTTTGGGCCCTGGGTTCCCTTTTGGACTTCTGGGTTCTGGTAATTTGTACAGCACCATCTTTTTCCACCCTGTGTCAATCAATGAAGACACACCTAAATGGAGACAATGAATGAATTCCATTCTTTACCACTGTGGTAGGGTCTTAGTTATGTTCAAATTGGAATTCCGAGTTTGTTTATCTGCAGAATAAATGGCTTACTGAGCAGCCAACACCCCACCCCCCATATCTGTTTCATGAATTGTTTTGTGTGAGGTTTTTTTTTCCCTCTGAAAGGTAATGCAGGAAGTTTAGTGCATGCACTTCTTAGAGAGCGATGAGAGATATATGAATGGTAGAGAAATGCAACAATGTCTGTCTCCTCTGCTTGGTATTATGAACCTCAATTTGTTATTATGAACAATTTAAAATCGTCAAAAAGTTTCAAGAATGGTGCACCATATACCTGCCCTTCACTTAGATTCACTAATATTAACATAGCATTTCCTTCCTCTCTCTCTCTATGTGTGTGTGTAGCATACACAGGTTTTTTATTTTTTGCTAAACCACTTGAGAGTTAGTTGTAAGCTTCATGAACTTTCGTCTCCAAATACTTATCGTTCTTTGTAAGTACAATACAACCTTCACATTCAGAAATTTAAAGTTCATACAACACTATTATATAATATGTAGCTCACATTCAGATTTCCTCAATGTTCCCACTAAGGTGTTTTACGGCTTTTTCATCCTTTTTTAAATCCTAGGACCTAATGCAGGACCATCCATTGTCTTTGGTTGTCATGTCTCTTTGGTCCCATTTAGTCTCGAACAGTTTCCCGAACCTTTTATGGTTTTCCATCACATGGAGATTTTTGAAGGGTCCAGGCCTGGTGCTTTACAAATCCTCAGTGTGGATTTTCCTGATTGTTTCCTCATGGTTAGGTTCCGGTTAGGCATTTGGGTCAGACTGGTTTTTGAGCTCCCGAGTCAGGGTCACCTGGCCTGGGCAAGGGAGCTCTTCCTGGTCAGGTACATCTCAGCCTGGATCCAGCATCCTGAGAAAAAAGCAGCCTTGGTATGGCTGCCGGTGCCAGAGCTCTGCAGTCTGGATGTGACCAGGGTCAGCGGCACAGAGCAGACCCGGGGACGGTGGCTTGGAGCAGGTGTCAGGGACTTCAAGAGCCTGGCAAGAGGCTTAGAAGGGGAGTGGAGGTGCTTACCAGACAGCAGAAGCACCCTTGAAGTAGATGCATCTGTAAAATGTACAAGGCTCTCCTGGGGTTCCAGAAACTTGGGACTGGTGTTCTTCAGAGTGGAGGTTTCTGGATTGTTGCTACCCTTCCTGATTCAATAGTGGGGTAGAATTCAGTTGTCAAGTGAATGTAGTGGTTTATAATCTGCAAAGGAGGAGAAGGTACGACTTAGCAGATGGGAAACGAATGAATAATTGGAAGAAAGTACTAAGATTTTCATTTTCCTGAGAGAAGAAGGGACCACTGTGGTGGAGGAAGGGCTGGAAATGTATTACAGTCAGAGATCCTAGGCGAACTTATTTTTAGGAGAATGTTTGTCATTAGAGGTTCAGGACAAAACAGGAAAGGCGCACTTGTATTTCCTTCTAGAAGACAGATTTCCTGTTCCTGAGATTTCCATTCACCATTTTGAGAGACATGTAGGAGGCAAAGAGCATGCCCTTCTGCGCCCACCAGGTCATCTGTCTGCCCTCCTTCCTCCTGACATTTTACCGGGAGTGCTGTGTGCATTCGTTGCTTCCCGGATTTGGAAGGAAATAAAAATGGAGACCAGGCTCGTTGGGGAACAAAGAGGAGGGAATACTCGCTGTTTCCTGGAGCTGGTCCTCTCTGGGATCACCAGGGGGAGGCAGAGCCGGGCTTGGTTTCTGGATTGCAGAGCCTTTTGATCTTAAAGCAGCCCTTTGATCCCAGACATCATTCAGGCCAGGGGGGATGTAGCTGGTGGTTTGGGTAATCATGTGTTCATTCCTAAAAACAAATCCTACCTTGCGGCCATTAAAATGGTGAACAAAATGCTTCAAAGCAGCAAATTATTTTTTATTGAATTTATTTTTTTTTAAATAAAGCAATGATGCCTTCTACTTGTAAAGCATTTTACCAATTACAAAATATTTTCACAAATCGTGTGTGACCCTCACATCAGTTTCACAATGTAGGTAAAAGGAGGAAGCAGCCCGTCCTAGAATCTGGGGTTTCTGTTAAGGCTCTCAGCCCAGTGTTCAATCCTCTGCCCTTTGCTTCCTCCTCTCAGCAGGTGGGTACCATCTAAGATGTTTGCTAAGAGAACTGACTCCTCCAGCTTTCACCCTTCAGCCTCCTATGAGTTCTTTCTTCCACTTGGTACCAGGTCTGCATGGAGACGTGACCTCACTCGGCAGCAGGGAAAAGCCCAGGCCTCCTTGGGCAGCTGTTGACCCCGAGGGAAGAAGTCGCCTCTGAGGTTTTCCCCTCTTGTGAAACATAAGTCCTCATGTGATGTGGGAGAGACGCACCCTATCTTCTCATGAGACCGCTTGGGAGGAATGAATATGCCCCATAAATGTGACCAATAGAACATAGATCCCTATTAAGGTGAGCTTCTGCCTGACCTCTGAGTCTGGGGTGATGGATTTCAGGTCAGCAGGCTGTAGACACTACCTGCCAGATTTCTGTGGGGTGTGTGCTTGTGTGTGTGTGTGTGTGTTTATGTGTGTATGTGTGTGTGTGTGTCCCCACTCAGGCAGCTATTGGGGGTAGCACTCTAAGTGATCATCCATAAGTGATAGCACATTTCATGTGTCCCTCACAGGAAAGATGTCATGATGGGATGACATATCCTCCTACAATTTCAGCTAACTTTGGGTGACTTGGTCACTTACAAGGGAGGTAGCTTCCACTGAAGTCTTTGTGAAATCCCTGAACTGGGAGGCTGGTGGGGAAAGAGCTGCAGCTCCATGGCGGGGTCCTTCTGAGGTCACACCAGGATATTTCCACAGTAAAGTGGCTGGTGGCTGGTGGCTGAGGATGACACATTAGGACCCACCCCACCTAATTCTCCTCCTCTCGGAGCTGAATCAAACATCATTGTCTACGCACATGTTTACACGTTCTTGCAGGATGTCCTGGCGTCCAGCCCATTACAATCTGTCATCCATGAAGCTTTGTGTCCACGCCTGGAAGCAGAAAGCATATGAAATTGTACACTGGAGGAAAAAAAAGCACCAAATCTCAGAGGCGCGTTCTCTTCAGGCTCAAAAGGAGATTGGGAAATCGAAACAATTTAGAGGTTAGTATGGTAGAACCAAAAGGCCCAGCCAATGCAGTAAAAAAACAAAATAAGGCACAGCCATGTTCGTGGCAGTACTATTCACAAATTCACACTTGCACGCTAGCCAAAAGGTGGAAGCCACTCAAATGCCCACCCGTGGACATGAATGAATAGATAAACAAAATGTAGTGTGTATATGTGTTATTCAACTATGAAAAGGAAGGACATTATGACATATACTACAGTGTGGATGAACCTTGAAGACATTATGCTAAGTGAAATAAGCCAGTCACAAAAGGACAAATGCGTATGAGCCCACTTATGTGAGGTACCTAGTGTAGTCAAACTCATAGAGACAGAAAGTAGAACAGTGGTCGCCAGAGGCTGGGAGGAGGGGGAAATGGAAAGTTGTTTAATGGGAACAGAGTTTCAGTTTTGCAAGATGAGATTCTGGAGACATTGCACAACAATGTGAAGGTACTTAACACATCTGAATGGTAGACCGAAAAATGGTTAAGATGCTCAATTTTGTTATGTGTATTTTACCACAAATAAAACAACAACAGGGCTTCCCTGGTGGCGCAGTGGTTGAGAATCTGCCTGCCAATGCAGGGGACACGGGTTCGAGCCCTGGTCTGGGAAGATCCCACATGTCACGGAGCAACTAAGCCCGTGAGCCACAACTACTGAGCCTGCGCGTCTGGAGCCTGTGCTCCGCAACAAGAGAGGCCGCGACAGTGAGAGGCCCGCGCACCGCGATGAAGAGTGGCCCCTGCTCGCCGCAACTGGAGAAAGCCCTCGCACAGAAATGAAGACCCAACACAGCCAAAAATAAATAAATAAAGTTATTAAAAAAAACAAAACAAAACAACAACAACAGAAGAAACAAACAAAAATAAGGCAAGATGAGTCAGTTGTATAACAATGGAGCTTTGTTAACTGGTTGCTTGAACTTCCTGGAGACGCAGCCACGTGTGGCTAGCCAGGGAATGGGGTCAAAAGAGGTGATGATCTCAGCTGGGAGGGAAGCTGCCCCGGGGGAGGATTTTTTGAGGAGAGAGAGTTGGAACGAATGTTCTCTGCCCTTTGCCTTCCTGGGAGTTCTTCCCTGCATCCATGACTTCCAGAGGAGAACTCAGTGTGAAGGTATCCACCTCCAATCTCTGTATTTTACTCTAAATAGTGACAATGTCCTGGGCAGGGAACTGCTATCTCATCAAGATTCCTGGAGACTGGGGTGGGTTTATCTTTCCTTGGACACAAAGTGTGATCAGACTGGTCGGACAGATAGGGAAATGTCGCCTGGGTTGGTGGTTGATCTAACAGAATGTTTCTCAAACCAGAATCCACAGGTTCTCTATGCAAATTTTATAATTTATAGTAGTCTAACTTTTATGATATAAATATAATTTAAAATTATACATTTAATTGAATAGTTGGAGCATCAAGACGATCAACTTCTCACTAGTTTGCTGGCGTAATTCCAGCACCCACATTTTGGATTGTCATCACTCCAGTGAAAGGCAAGTGACATCTTGAAGCTTGGCATGGATGGAGCTGTAGCACCAAATTAAATTGAGGAAAGGGGTGGGAGAATTGAGTCATCCCATAGCACAGGGTAGCACGGGCCTGCCACACTAAAAAATGCCAATATCATAACAACACCAGCCTCGTATTTGTGCTATGATTCAGTTTCAGCAAAACATTACTGGTGCCATTAATGTAATGTGGTTAATTTTCATTTTGTCGACCTCTGAGGCTTTGTTTCCATTTAATTTGTAAACTTCCGTTGCTTTTCAGTTATATTTGAGCTCTAACCGTAAAGTGTTTATATCAATGCTAATGTTGGTATATTTACAAATAGCTGTATAAAAAGGTTAATTTATAAGAAGCTTAAGTTAACCCTTAGGGTCCAAGATGCTTTCTTCTCTGTAGAAGCTCCTACAGCTCCTGGCGTGAGAAGCCCGTTACATGGAGGGTAAACCGGCCCTACCTGTGTTTGATCAGACCTAGAGGGAGGTCTAACTCAAGACTTTATGAGGTCAATACAGTGACTTATTGAGGATGGACTAACTTGTGTTTAGGAGTTCTACCCATTATCTCCAACATCGATACATACAACTCTAGAATATAATTGATAGCTTCCAGTTTGTGTTCACAAAGAAACCGGGGGCTCTGATTGCCTAACCTCTTCTCTCGGGCTTAGTTGACTCTCTTCTACGTTTCACACCCTTCTTGTCCTTTCTCGTTGGAAGCTAGGTTTAGCTGCTTCTTTTGTTCAGGATGCTTGTTTTATGTACAGAAACTTCGAGACTTAACGTTAGTGAAGGCTCAGATTTCACCTTAAGCACCATTCTCATCAAGCGGTTTGGCTTCCCTAGGACTGCAAACTGCTGCTTTCTTACTGTGCTGATTCCCCCAAGACGTGCTTGGCGTTCTTCTTGCTTTCACAGCTCTCCCCGTCTCTCTCTAACCAGACACTCTGCCCTACCTTTGCTCTCTCCCATGAGATGCAGACCCTGTCTGACAGTAGGAGGGGTTCTCTGTACAGGAAGTCACTTCCTGAACAGAAGCCAAGTTGAAAATGGATTCCCACTTAGGAGAGGACTTGGGCACCCAGATGCTTTCTTTGAGAAACCATGAATGTTTCTGCTGTCAACAGGAGTTAGGAGCTACTTCTGGTTAACTTTCCATGACCTGCCTCACGGAGGTCTCCATGTTATTCATTCACTTGACAAATATTTACCAGATACCTTCTATATGACAGTCACTGTTCCAGGTTTGGGCCATGCCAAGATGAATAAGTAGTATTTGTCCTTCATGGGCTGGTGGTCTCACTGGGGATGCCATGTGCCTCTAAATAAGTTGCAGTACAAAACCAGAAATATAGATCAATGGAACAGGATAGAAAGCCCAGAGATAAACCCACGCACATATGGTCACCTTATCTTTGATAAATGAGGCAAGAGTATACAATGGAGAAAAGACAGCCTCTTCAATAAGTGGTGCTGGGAAAAGTGGACAGCTACATGTAAAAGAATGAAATTAGAACACTCCTTAACACCACACACAAAAATAAACTCCAAATGGATAAAGACCTCAAAATGTAAGGTCAGACACTATAAAACTCTTAGAGGAAAGCACAGGCAGAACACTCTATGACATAAATCACAGTAAGATCCTTTTTGACCCACCTCCTAGAGAAATGGAAATAAAAAAAAATAAACAAATGGGACCTAATGAAACTTAAAAGCTTTTGCACAGCAAAGGAAACCATAAACAAGAGGAAAAGACAACCCTCAGAATGGGAGAAAATATTTGCAAATGAAGCAACTGACAAAGGATTAATCTCCAAATTTACAAGCAGCTCATGCAGCTCAGTATCAAAAAACAAACAACCCAATCCAAAAATGGGCAGAAGACCTAAATAGACATGTCTCCAAAGAAGATATACAGATTGCCAACAAACACATGAAAGTATGCTCAACATCACTAATCATTAGAGAAAAGCAAGTCAAAACTGCAATGAGGTATCACCTCACACCAGTCAGAATGGCCATCACCAAAATATCTACAAACAATAAACCCTGAAGAGGGTGTGGAGAAAAGGGAAAGCTCTTGCACTGTTGGTGGGAATGTAAATTGATACAGCCACTATGGAGAACAGTATGGAGGTTCCTTAGAAAACTAAAAATAGAACTACCATACAACCCAGCAATCCCACTACTGGGCATATACCCAGAGAAAACCATAATTCAAAAAGAGTCATGTACCACAATGTTCATTGCAGCTCTATTTACAATAGCCAGGACATGGAAGGAGCCTAAGTGTCCATTGACAGATGAATGGATAAAGAAGATGTGGCACATATATACAATGGAATATTACTCAGCCATAAAAAGACACGAAATTGAGTTATTTGTAGTGAGGTGGATAGAGCTAGAGACTGTCATACAGAGTGAAGCAAGCCAGAAAGAGAAAAATAAATACCGTATGCTAACATATATATATGTAATCTAAAAAAAAAAAAAAAAAAGGTTCTGAAGAACCTAGGGGCAGGACAGGAATAAAGATGCAGATGTAGAGAATGGACTTGAGGACATGGGGAGGGGGAAGGGTAAGCTGGGACGAAGTGAGAGAGTGGCATGGACATATATACACTACCAAATGTAAAATAGAAAGCTAGTGGGAAGCAGCTGCATAGCACAGGGAGATCAGCTCGGTGCTTTGTGACCACCTAGAGGGGTGGGATAGGGAGGGTGGGAGGGAGACACAAGAGGGAGGAGATATGGGGATATATGTATATGTATAGCTGATTCACTTTGTTATATAGCAGCAACTAACACACCATTGTAAAGCAATTATACTCCAATAAAGATGTTAAAAATAAATAAATAAATACATAGGTTGCAGTGCATTGTGACAAATGCCCAACCATATAATACAAATGCCATACTATATACTAGCCCTCCAGAGGCGAAGAGGAGGAGCCCCCTGACCACCAGGGGAGGTCAGGGGAGACATCCGGAGGGCGTGACACTGAAACCCCTCTTGAAGGATGAATGGGAGTTCCTTTGGTGGGAAAGTTCCATGGGGGTGGGTGAGCATTCAAGGTAGAGAAGAGGTTGTGAAAAAGCTCAAAGCTTCATGGAGTTTGGGTGGAAATGTAAATTGTTTGGGATGGCTGGAGTGTACGTTTTGGTGTGTGTATACATGTGTTGTAGGAGAGTGAGGGTGCAGGGTATAGATTTGCAAGAGGCTTATACTCCAAGCCAAGCAGAGGCAATGGGGTACCATGCCTTACTGCATTCCACAGTGTATACCACTCCTGCCTGGGGTTGCTCTTTTTTCCCCTCCCTCTCCCACCCTCCCTCCCTCCCTCCCTCCCTTCCTTCTTCCCTCCCTCCTCCCTCCTTCCCTCCCTTCCTTCCTTCCTTTCAACAGCTTTATAATTCACATACCATACAATTCACCTATTAAAAGCATAAAACTCAGTGGTTTTTAGTATGTTCACAGAGTTGTGTAACCATCACCACAATTAATTTTAGCACATTTTCATCACTCCAAAAAGAAAACCCAGACCCTTTAGCTGTCACCCTCCTACCCTCATCCCCTCCACCTCAGCTCTAATTAATCAATAATCTACTTTCTGTCTCAATGGATCTGCCTATCCTGGACATTTCATATAGATGGAATCATACAACATGTGGTCTTTTGTGGCTGGCTTCTTTCACTCAGCGTTGGGTATTTTCCTTAGCAGCTGCAGAATGGGCAGCAATTCAATTTCCCCTAAACTTGCAAAGGGTTGGTGAGTTCATGGGAGAGAGAAAAAAAAAAAAAAGAAAACAGTGATGGAGTATTTGGGGACTCTGAAACAGCAACACTAAAAAGGCATAAAGTTTCATTTAAGGCATTTCTTTCTGGGACCATGGCTTCGCAGGTGTAAATATTTCTCTTACAAAAGACTTCTTGTTTTGAGCCATGGTAGTGTATCTGGAAACCCATGGTTTACAGTTTATGTCTTTGTGGACAGCTTGGTGGAGACAATCCCTCTCTTTCCCACTGCTGTGGTGCCATTGCTTCCATGAAAACGCCACCGAATTTGGCATTTATGCTACTTGCTTCACTGTGAGCCTTCTGCCCGATATCGGGTCAACACAAAATTGCTTCTTCTCCAGAACAAACTTGATGAACTGGGAAGTGGCATACGCTGTACCCGGAACTGTTCTCACAAGTGCGGTAAATTTCACATTTGCAAATTCAACAGGACAGCCCTCGTCCATTTCGTATGTCGCTGTGCAGAACTGCTGAGTTCTATAAAAGGTCTGGCTTCTCTCTCTTGCTGGCACATTTTCAAAGACCACATCAGTCAGTGAGAGCAGCCCTGGGTCCTTTCCACGCAGCTGCCTCAGGGTTTTATAGACCCTGAGACGGAATCTCGTAAAGTCTAGCTGCCATTTTGAGTTGCAGTCTAGTGATTCTCTCTCTTTTCCTACATGAAGATTTGATTTTAAATCCGTTTGGAAAATGACATGGTCAGCCTGAATCATCTTAGTTTTCAATGTTAAAATAGAACAGAATATGCGGTAGTTGACTCACAGTATTGTAAACTACTTGTCACTTAATACTACACAACTTTAAGGATTGTTTTAATCAATAGTATTTTTATAAGGTACATAGACGCCAGAGAGTTCCATCCATCTTGTTCTCTTCTTTGGCGATGTGCGTCATTATTATTCCAAGTAGTATGTCTTAAGAGCCTCCTGTGTATAACTCTGCTTTCTCTTTCTGTTTCTTTCTGTCTCTGTCTGTCTCTCTCTCATTCATACTTATATTTACCAAAATATGATTCCAAATATTCCTCTAATATTTTCATTGGGACGATTTGGGCATGTGGCTTCTTGTTGTCCTTGAATGGTTTTACAAGTGCTCAGTGAGAATGGGGAATGGGAGAGGCAGGTGTGAGGCAGCTGGGGGGAGGGAACGCCTAGCGCTCCCCGGAATCCCAGCCTAGCGATGCAAAGCTTCCACCTGAGGTTAAAGACCAACTCGCCTCATCAGAACAGCTGTGAACCAAAATCTGATCTGGGAGTTGATGTCTTCTAAGAGCTCAGCCATGTGAGCCTGGAGCCCCAAAGCCAGGAGCGGTGGCAGCCCCACACTCATTCTCAGGTATCAATGAGCTCCAACCCTCTGGGGGGCCTGATGTGCTGAGAAAGCGCAGGTGTTACACTCCATGGACATGGGATGGAGTTTGGGGCTCAGCCACTTACTGGCTCTGTGATGTTGGACAAGCTGTTCAATATCTCTGATCTTCTATTTACTTTTTTTGTAAAAGAAATATGATCACATCAGTAACCATGGAGGTTATTGTGAAGAAGAAATATGCATGGAAGATGACTGGTTTGGGAATTTCAGAGTCAAGATTTGTCTCTGTCCCTTAATAGGACAGTGTGGTATGTGATTCCTTTGAGAAAACCTGACCAGAGATTTAGCTGGAAAGTTGCTTTATCCACTTGGTTTCATGAATCAGTTCTTTCACTGATGTATTTTCTCAGTTAACCTAGCTGGGGAGGGGTCCAGGAAAGTGGAGGCCCCAAAGATGAAAAGGAGGTAGCCAGGTGAAGGTGAGGCAAAGAGCAGAGAATGACACACAGTGGGCAAAGACATGGGGATAACGGGGCTCCTGTAGATATTTTGGCAAATATGGAGTGTCGAGTGTGAGGGGAAATAGATAAATACGGAGATATAGAGAGAACACAAGCTTCCTGTGCCCAGGAGTTTGCTCCTTGCCTCCCCGATGGAGTGCCATACCTCAGATGTTGATACCATGCATGCTGTCATCACGAAAGATAGGATGCTAGGGTATTCCTGACATTCAGAGTTAGAACTTGAAATACAATTTCTACAGAGGCAACATGTTAACTGGTAGTTCTATGTAGTTAGGATAGTGTTATAAATAACAACTTCAAGTGGATTTTAATTTAAACAAGTAAAATACCGGGAGAAGGGTGGGATAGGTCCTGTTTCTTGGCTAGGGGTCCTTTGCAATGCAGAACACTGGGCTTCTTGCTCTGGCCATCTGAGCCCAGATCAGATCTGTAGGTTGACTCTGCTTGGCCCATGTATTTGGATTCTTTTTTTTTTTTTTTTTTTTTACCAATTTTATTTTAAATTGAAGTATAATTGATTGACGAAGTTTCAGGTATACAGCAAAGTGATTCATATATATATATAACATACACATTCATATATATGTTTTATATATATGTGAATATATATATTCATATATATATTATATATATATAACTTTTTTATATTCTTTCCCCTTATAGGCTATTATAAAATCCCTGTGCTATACAGTAGGTCCTTGTTTATCTCTTTTATATATAGTGTGTATATGTTAATTTCAAACTCCTAATTTATCCCTCCCCTTCGGTAACCGTAAGTTTGTTTTCTATGCCTGTGGGTCTATTTATGCTTTATATATAAGTTCATTTGTATCATTTTTTAAAGATTCCATATATATGCGATATCATATGATATTTGTCTTTCTCCATCTGGCTTACGGTATTTGAATTTGAGTGTTTGGTCCTGTGAGGCTCTCGTCACAGTGCTTCCGTGGTTCCATCACTCCCTGCTGTTTAATACCTGGCCCACTTCCTCACTTTGATGCTACCTCACTTGGTCCCTGGAGGCACTGGACTTGGGAACCCCATGTCTGGGCAGCAGAGGTGAGAGGTGCCATCACCGTTTCCATCTGATTCATTATCAGCTTGGCGTTTGTCCATATCCAGAGTCAAGCATGATCATGGAGGTGGTGTCTGGAGGTGCCTTCTCACTTTCCAACCAGTGCTTCTTTTTCTTTTCCTCTGGTCCTTCTCCCAGTCTCTTCTCTTGCTCTGCCAGCATGTTTGTTTTCTAGCTCAATTAAATTCAATTCAGCAAAGGCACATCAACCATGTGCCTGCCTCTTAGGCTGCAGCGGTTGACAAAGCACAGTGGTTACCCTCAAGGGGTTCATCGTCTGGCCCGAGGGGGTGGAGGACAGACAAGTAGAGAGGTCAGCTCTGCTTGGTGGGGAATGGGCCTGCTGGGATGGAGTCTATCCAGCATCAGAGAGGAGAAGCTGAACCATCTTGGGGATGAGGAAGAGGCTGGAAGGACCTGCAGGAATTAGACAAATGCAGAAGAGTTCCAGCGAAAGATAAGATACAGCTTCATGCACTCAGGATACTGCAGGATTGGACCAAAGGCTGGGGGAAGAGAGGGGGAGGGAGTGGAGAGCAGTGAGAGGTGAGGTTGAGGAGGCCAGCTCTGCCTTTCCCGTCTCTCCCCAGAGACACTAGGATGGTACTTAGCACCTCCTGGGAGCCCTCTGAGCTCAGATGGGCACTGACTCCTGCCCTATGGGAAGCCTGTATTTTTCAAAAGTTTCCTTAGAGAAGAGTCCCAGGAGAGTTGAAGGGCTGAGGCTGCATTGGCAGGAAAAGTGGATTAACAGAAGGCCAAACCCAAAATAGCTCCTGGGGGCTGACAAGATGGATATTGGATTGCTGGCCTGTGTGGGTATAACCCTGCAGAGGCCAGTAAAAGGGTGAGAAAAAGGGAGTGATCACTTCTAGAGAGTGGGGGAGAAAATGTTGCTGCCTGGGTCCCAGCTCAGCAAATGCTACAAAAGAATATTACCCAAAAAATCCATATCTTTAAAAGAAATTCAAAATGCAAAGGATTTTCAAGTGCCATAGGAAAAATATTATTTTATTAATAGATGAGTATCAAAAAGATTACTGGCCTTATGTTTAAAAATATTAATATCTGGACACGATTGGGAAGTAACGATCTGGAGGCAGCTTTCTAATCTTTTTTTTTTTTTAATTTTGTAATTTGTTTTCGCTAATCTTTCTTCCTGAGCTGGGAAGCATTCAGCCATTCTCCTTAGGTTACTGTCTCTAGGCATGTGGTGTCCTGTTTGGAAAATGCACCTGGCCTTTAGAAAGGGGCTGTTCTGTGACCTTGTAGGCATCTGTCTCTGGTCTTTATGCAGAAGGCCACCTACCGGGGAAGACCAGGGTGCTGTGTAAACACATAACGCCTATGCCGTTTTGGTTTTCTTTTCTCATCACTGTGTTGTTTTGGGAACTCAGTTCAGGGAAATGATGCTGCTAGCCTTTCAAACCGCCCTGGGCTGTGCAGACTCCCAGCGGGCACCCCGAGGCAGGCACGTCTGATTTCCTCCTTTCAAAGCTGCAGGAAGTAGCAGCCCCAGGATAAGCACACATCTCAGCCTCGTGAGAAAGACGGGCTTTGGGAAGGGAGATTTAGCGTTAGAATAAACAAGAGAGAGGATTTCATAAGCTTCTCGGAAACGCCTGGACCTGATGCTTGTCATCTGCTACTAAATTTGGCCTTTTCATTTTCCTTGCACAGGATACAGTGGCAACCAAGGCACAAATTCCGGGACGTATTTAGATAAACAACGTGGCGGTGGAGGATTTTTACCTGTCACGGAACCAAGAAATGTCAAGGGTTATAAGCGTGACTCAGGACAATTTCAATTAAAGTGTCAAGAATAGAAAAAAAATCAGTAGTCTAGCTTATCTGTCTCTCTTTTTTCTTTTCTACCCTTACAATTTTCATTACTCTCAATGAACTGCTAGAGGTAGAACTGTTTCTGTCCTTTCAGCTTTTACGTTGTGTGTACGTTGCTTCTCGTGTTTGGATAATACCGTGGAGAGCTTTCGGTATCACCTCCGCCCTCTTCCTGGGCGGGTAGAATGAATCTCTTCCACCTTGAATACCCAGAGCACCTGTGCACGCCTCTATTACAGCACCCATGGCTTGTAGTGTATTATTGGTTCGTGAGTCCGTTTCCCCCGCTGGTTCTAGAACCCCAGTGTGGACCATCTCTGGTTGACGTTTGTATCCTCAATGTGCGCACAGGGCCTGGCACATAGTAAACCCATATTTGATGTTAAGTGGTCATCCTGATTCTGGGGGATTATGCTTTTGGCTGCCAAATGACAAAAGAATAGAGCCAAAGCCTCATGAAAAGACAGCAAGGAGGTAGGAGAAGGAGCCAAGGATTTGAAGACCAAAGATGCTTCTTTTGTTTACTGTTTCTATTACCTTGGGCAAATCACCAGTTTGACATTTTGTTACCCAGGAAGTGATAATACTGCTTTCCTTCTAGGCTTTTGGGAGAAGTTTAAATGATGTAACAGATAGGGATGTGTTTTCTCAACTGGGATGAGTTCTATGCGGGAGAAGCACAGTCATTAGTGGAAAGAATCATCTGGACCTGGGAGCTGAGATAGCCCTGTGTCTGGGCGGTGCTCTCACTTTCTATCTGAGTGATCTGGGGCAAGGAAATCACTTAGCCTTTTGTGGATTCCTCACCAGTCAGGAAACTCAATTCTGTTTCCCAGGGTCATTAGGAGGATCAAAATACACATGAATATTTTGGTTGATTATTAAGGTCTGTGAACTGGAGCCCTAATATTATTAGATAAGGTGGGATGAACACGTCCAGATCTCTCTCTGCTCGTGTTCCCTGTTCTTCTCCTCTCTGCCCTGGTCTCCCCACCATTGACTCAGGACAGATGTACGTGTGTGTGTGTGTGTGTGTGTGTGTGTGTGTGTGTGTGTGTAGTGTCAGGGCAGGGGGCAGGAGACCCTCTGACTCTGAATGCCAGCAGAGTGGCCCCTGTCCTTGCTGAGCAATGACCCAGGGGGGCTGGATTCTTCGCAGTCTGCTACTAGGACAGGAGGGGAGAGGTCAGCAAAAGCTGCTCTGATGAAATTGCACATCTGGGGGAGTTGCATCCAGGTGTACAAACAAACACGTACATTTCTGGTATATCTGCTCCCAAACTGGACATCGATGATGTTTTTTGTCCTTTAATGAACAAGAGCAGCTTTTTCCACCAGCCAAACCATATAAGCAGTTGGTGTTCTTACCCGTGCACAAAGCACTGGAAATCATGATTAGTAGAACCTTTCTAACCAGGACCCTCAATTCACCAGAATTACGTCGCTGCATTTAGTATTCATGAGAAAGATTAGCAAGCAACACACGAAGCCTGTGTGTCAGGGTAAGGTATGAAGATATTAATTTGTGCTTTGTTTGTGCAGGGATGGAAGAATGTAGTTAAATGGGACACTGTTGTGTTTTATTCATTTTATCCCACCTTTCTCATTCTGAGAAGAGAGACAGGTCTTTTAGGGTCACTTGATTGTGAGTTCCCAGGGCAGAAGAGAGAGGTGAAGATCTGTGGGGTGTGTGAATGTGAGAGGAAAGGGGAGCTATCCCGAGACTGGGGAGCTGGTGGAGATTGCTGGGTCTGCTACATCATGGCGCCCTCACCCCTTCTCCGCCCACACCGCAGATCAGCATTGACACCTTGGACAGAAATGGTTGCGTAGAGTTCCCAGGGGGCTAAAGCCCAGGAAATGGGGCTCCTGGCCCCAGCAGCAATCGGCTTGCTCAGCCCCAGCACAGGCGAGGAAGTACCAGTCCCTAGGACTTCAAGAGACCATGTTCACTCTTTGTATGATGCTGGTAGATTCGGAAGCCCTGATAGGTACTGAGATTAAATTTTGGAATTATTGCTTAGAATTGGGTTGAAGGCAAATAAATACATGTGATATTTCTCGGGTAGTGGAATATATTTGCAAACCTACCCTTGGCTACTTGGTTGGCAGGATTTATTTTAGAAATGCAATTTCCAGAGCTTGCTATGAGGTCAAGTGATATCCAGTCCAGGTTCCAGCATCTACATCTTCAGGACCGCAGGGGCTTGGAGAGCTGGAGGTGGAGCAAGAGGAAAGCTGACAGCCAAGCTTCAGAGCTCAGGGTGAAGGGATGTGGAGGAGACTGGGATTCATCTGAGCCAGGGGTGGAAGTGTCCCTCATCTCTCTCTCACAGGGAATCCCTGAAACCCCTAGAGGTCGTGACAGTGGCAAACCAGGTAACCAGGTACTGTGCTAAGCATGTTGCATACATCAACTCATTTAATCCTCGTAACAGCTTTGGGAGGTGGGCACTGCTCTTAATCTTCCATTTTACAGATAGAAAAACTGAGGTAGAGAGATGCTCATGATCACACAGCTAGTGAGGGGCAAATCCAGGAGTGAGCCGAGCTATCTGGCTTCAGAATGTATGCTCTTGGCAACCACACTCTTCTGCCAGTCGACCTTGACTCATAACTGACCAGGTGGGATGTTGTTACTGGACAGTGCTCATGGGTGCTTGTCCAGCAAGACTCTTAATCATCAAGGGAAGGTCAAATGTGCATATTCTTGGTGGCTATTAAGAGATAAGCTATTTTAATTTTTGTATTTTTATTTTTTTAGGACGAAATTTTACGTGTACTGAAAAAAAAAAAGGCATGTCTGGGCAAGCCTTGTTTGTTTCATTTCAGCCGTACTAAACAATTCTCTTCTGAGCACAATTTTGGTTACTCTGGATTTTACTTCAATGAATGACTTTGGGTACTTGAGGCCATCTTGAAGTGGATGAGGCCAATTTCTTCCTGTGCTACTCTTTAACCAAATCTCGTCTGGTGTGTGGAGCTGTTCTTTGGAAACAGTGGAATATGAGGAATGCCATGAGAATCTCAGGATGAAATCACGAAAACAGTCTATTAGCCTTCTGGCAAGAATACTGAAATTTGGCAGAGTGTGTGGGGTAAACACAGAGAGGATGGTGTCATTCGGATCATTCCATTTAAAGGAAATCTGACTAGGGATTTGGAGAGCATTATTACAACCTTTACAATTGGGAATTCCTGGGTGGATGTAAATAGAGCTTAATATTTGTTTTTAGGTAAACAAACACCCAAAAGGTCATAACAGGTAAGGGTTTGGAGGATACAACAACAATAGCCTTTTTAAAAAGAACTTTATGTTTGGGTACTTTCCATGTGACACTGCTTTCTGGATTTGAAGATGATACTTTTTTTTTTTTTTTTAATTTATTGCTATGTTGGGTCTTCGTTCTGTGCGAGAGCTTTCTCTAGTTGCGGCAAGTGGGGGCCACTCTTCATCGTGGTGCGCGGGCCTCTTACTATCGCGGCCTCTCTTGTTGCGGAGCACAGGCTCCAGATGCACAGGCTCAGCAATTGTGGCTCACGGGCCGAGTTGCTCCGCGGCATGTGGGATCTTCCCAGACCAGGGCTCGAACCCGTGTCCCCTGCATTGGCAGGCAGATTCTCAACCACTGCGCCACCAGGGAAGCCCCGAAGATGATACTTCTCATGGTCCTCTCAACCCATGGTTATTATGGCAGAAGGGTCACATAAGAATAGATACATTTATACCCTATTAATTTTATCCTCACTAGGAGAGAATCACGGTCAAGTGACTAGAAGCTTCCTTTGTTAGATGCCTTTAGACCACCCCTTCCCCACTCCCCGGCCTCTTCAAGGGGAGCTACCATAGGGCTGTCTGCTTCAATAACTCTAGGTCTCAGCAATGAGCAAAGCATTGAACGAAGGTCATCTGACAACCTTTTTCTCCTTAGTACCTCGCAATTACCTTTTATTTCTGACCCAGCTTTCTCTTTGGACTTGGGTTTCTGACTCTGATGCAAAGCCATCTGTCCGTCTGTCCATCCGTCTATCCATCTAGCCATTTATTCATCCATCCACCCATCTGTCCATTTATTCATCTATTCAAGTATTACCCATTACCTGCCTTCTCCGGGTTGGGCTTCCCTCAGCACCCCAGATGATCGTGCTCTCCTTGGAGGGCTTGGCGACCACCTGCAGGGGAATGCAGGGCGCTGGGAGGCCCCCCTCATGGACCCCTCTATGGGCAGCATGAGTCCACCGTTGAGCCAGGCTGACTGGTCTGCAGTTTCGGTCCAACACCACCTGACATGGTTCTGAGCCCACAGGTCTGGTGTGGGAGGATGGGAGGCTCGGGGGGAGGGAAGCCAGAGTCCCATCTGGGGTCCTCTTCTTCCTGTGTGGTTGGAATCACCCTCACATCACACTCTTCCTTCCTTCATGCCTTTCTATGTATGGCCAGCTCACAAAGCTTTTGGTTCTTTGTATGTTAAAAACAAAAAAGAAACCAATAGAAAAAAACACAAAAAAACCAAAAAACTTTGAGAGTCCTGATGAAACCATGTTTTCTTAACAGGCTTACAAATTCTGTTGCCTTTAGAGTGAAATACAGTTTGAAATTCACAGCAGAAGCAATGGTGTCTTTACTCCAGTTGGCGTATCCCCTTCCTGGGATGTCTGTTTCAACAGCATGGTCCAATTTTAATGGCAGATGAGCTGTGGAATTGTGGGCAACAAACAGTCACTGGGAAAATACAGTGGGTGATAGTTCAAAGCATCCTTGGACACGTGGGCCAAGGGTGTGAGCCCCACCCTCAAGTGGCCCTCACCTTCTACTGACATCGACCTGAATGGTGCTCTTTCACATGACATAGGGAAAACGCCTTCTTCCTTATATTGGGTTCTAATTTATGTGACTATCTTGAAGCTCAAACTTGAACTGCAGCTCGTCACCTGGGAGCCCGCCCCCCCTGTATGTACGGAGAGCTTCTGCGCTGCACTCAGCAGTCACGCCACATCGTCTCTTTCCCACTGCCCTCAGGCAGCTTGGCCCCATGTCCAAAAACAGCAGCCCCGGGGTGTCACCATCTGTCAGACCAGCAAAGTACAGGAGTTTCTCCAGTGGACGTCTCTCAACTTACACTCCTTGGATTTTGACTGGCATCAAATGCAAGTGCCCTCTCAAAATGTAGGCAGCTGAAAGGCAGCTTTTTGGGAGTCTGGATGACAAGTCTGCCTCAAGGACAGTTCTTGGCCATGGCTTGTGGCTATGACCTGCTCCTTTGTCTGGCGTTGTGGCCCCTCCCAGGTATCTTAGGTGGAGGGTCTAACCGTGACCTTGCGGGAAGCTCTTCCTAAGTTCTTCCTCATCATTATGGCTCGAGGATTCAAACGTTCTGTGCTCTGTCATGCCTCTGTGCCTCTGTGTATATTATTCCTTCTTAGAATACTTTGTACTCATAGTCCTTGACTCAGTACAACATTCACTGAACTAGGTGGGCACGTCTCTGGGTACGAAACTGCTCTAAGTCCCATTTGTCCCTTAGGTCTTGGCTTGGCATACAATTCCATCTCTTGGGGGACTACCTGGATTATTCCCTCTCCCTTTTACATCCCTTTCTCCCTTTCCTCCCAGCCCTGAATTAGGGGCTTCTCCTCTGCTCCCTCAGAACCTGTTGCAAATATCACAGCATTTTCCAGGTACTATAATTGCTTTCTCTGTCAGCCCCCTTATTTTGATCCCCGAAAGGGCAAAGATGGTGTCTGTTCGTCTCTGCATGTAGCACCCAGCACACTGTCTGCAAGGGGAAGACCCTCAATAGAATGTACTAAATGAATGGATAAATAAATGATTGGTTTTAATGTATTTTCAAAATCACATCCTGATGAAGGACTAAGAAGATATTCCTGGAACTGGGAAAACAAACCAGAGCAATTTAGTGTGATTTTAATTTTAACCTGACCTTGAGGCTCTAGGCTGAGTAAACAGAAGATGAATGACAAAATATTGGATTTAAGAAATGGTCATTTTCTCAATGTTTGAAGTTTTAAAAACCCCATGCAATTTTGCCCACAGAGAGGAAAAAAAGAAACGCTGCCATGAGAGAGCTGTGAATTTTATGTCTCCGGGGCAACAAAGTGAATAATTTTAGAGAGAGAAGGAGAGAAATTGAGACAGAGTCTCACCGAATGAATTCGCTGTTCCAACCGAAAGTCACTTAAAAATTTTTTTTCCCCAAACAGAAGTATAGGAATCAAAATGAAAATAAAAGGAGATAAGGTAGTTTCCCTATTCATAATGTTCTCTTGGAGGCGGAGAAGGAGATGGTGAAACAATGGACATTTTATGAGCGTTCGACTCTGTTGAGACACAGCAGGGCCATCTTTCTGACGTTTACAGCAGGGAAGAAACATCAGGTCGGAACCCTAAGTATAAGCCATCTCCAAGGCCAACTGCGAAAAGCCATCAGCCCCGGGAGGTGTGTGAAGGAATACGGTGACGGGATTTCCCTGCAAAGGGCTGCGGGGGAACAGAGCTGCTCTGAAGGATTACCCCTCGCCTCTCCTTTGCTGTCCTGCCTGGGGCGCCGCATTTCGTGTGCATCAGGAACAAATTACAGGTCTGTTTCCGGCGTGGTTGTTGCCTCCTGACTCTGGCATTCTGCGAGTCAGCCCGTTGTCATGGAGACCACCATTTAGACAGTTCTTCTGAACAGGGCCTTGTTAAGTGGGCGAAAGGAATCCGCCGCAGTATCCACTTTGGTGCGGGAAGGGTCCCAGTCAGGAGCGCTGAGTCACTGCTTGGGTAGCAGCCACGGCGTGTTGTCACAAGGCTTCCCAGAGCCTCCTCGGGTCGTCCCTTCATCTCTCCATCTCCTCAGAACACATTTGTTTATTGCTCTTTACGTGCCCTCGATGTGTGACTTCAGCAGAGACGTTTCTGACCGCTCTGATCGTCAGGACCCTCTTTTGTGCTGGGTTCCCGCACTGAGTCATCACACTCCCAGGGGTTCACCCCGGTCACGTCCATCACAAGTGTTTCATGTTTAGAGTGTGGGCGGTCAGTTGCTTCTTACTCACTGTGTCATCAGTTGTGAGATCTCTGAGTGCTGCGGGCCCTCTGAGCAGGTCCCTCTGCAGTAGTGCCCAGAGCCTGCAGTTAGACGGCCAGCACCCCATCACGGCGGGGAGGGGAACCCTCCAGGTACAAGACTAGAGCCAAGGACAGGTTTAAGAGCCACTGGGGACAGACAGCTAGTCTCCCAGGGCCTGTGCATTTTATTCTATGTAACTGACAGGAAGCCATTCTGAGGGCTTCTCCCTGAAAACCATGTGAACTAAAGAAATCTGCAAGATTCTGGGGCAACGGATCACATTCAACACAGAGAATAACATCTAATAGGAAACTGGAGGAAACAGAAACTTCAAGTCTGTGCCTGTGTTCTCAGTTTGAGAAATACCCGTAGCTGGGGGTCATTTACCACCCCCAAGTGATTCTGGAGGCAAAGAATATTGCATATCCTGGAAGCCACCAAAGATCTTGCTCTACTGGTGTTCAGAATGCCACCAATACATCATCAAGAAAAGCTAAATATATATGTATATAGACACATATGTTTTTTAAGGAGGTGAAGTATGTAGTGTGTTTCAGGAAGATTTACTACCAAATTGATAAAATAAGAAAGGGGAAAACATCAGTTTTATGGAAAATTAAGTTATGTAAACTACTATGTGTAATTCTATGTGATAAGAACTACTTTCTGTTATAAGACCAGTGGAATTAAGAGTTCTTATATATGGATTTCACAGAAACACTGCTAGTGTGGCTGGGATATTTGCAATCATATATTATGGTGGCTTTAAAATAATTATCAGCCTTGGAACCCTTTCTGCAATGGAATCTTATGCAGGAGACTCACCTTATGTGGAAACCCGTCTCTCTGCCAGCATGTGAGGAAGGAGCTGAGCTGTAAATCTGCTGCTTTCAGATTCAGGTGGTGTCTTAGTCTGCTCAGCTGCCATAACAAAATACCACAGACCGGGTGGATTGAACAACAGAAATTTACTTTCTCACAGTTCTGGACGCTACAAGTCCAAGATCAAGGTGCCAGCATGTTTGGTTTCTAGTGCGAACTCTCTTTCTGGCTTGTAGACGGCTATCTTCTGGCTGTATTTTCACATGGAAGGGAGAGAGACAGAGAGATCAGAGAGATCTCTTCTTACAAGGACACTAATCCTATCATGAGGGCTCCACTCTCATGACCTCATCTAACCTTGATTACCTCCCAAAAGTCTTATGTCCATATACCATCACTTTGGGGGTTAGGGCTTTATCATATGGATTTTAGTGGGACACAATTTAGCCCATAGCAGGTGTGAAAGCAGAGGTCTAGGGAGGTTCTGTGATGGAGGGAGTTGTTCTCAGGTGACGATGTCCAGTCCAGGGCTCCTCATTTTCTTCTGCACAGCCTAGACTTCCAGAGCAACTGCCCTAGGGTCTTGACTTCCTCAATCCCTTCTGCCCTTTTAAGGGCTGGGTGGGTTTAAGGAAGGAATTTTGGAGGCTGACTTTTCCAAATCTCATCAGGAACAATGTTAACAATTATATTAGAAATAGCTATCATATATAGGACCTTGACTAACTGTTCTAAGAAGTTCACAGATAGTACCTAATTGAACCCTCACAACAACCTAGGATAAGGCATTCTTATCTCTTCTTCATTTCACAGCCGGAGTACAGAGATACTACATGATCGTGCAAAGTCACACAGCCAGGAATGGAACCCAGGTGTCTGGCTCCAGAGTCTGTGCTCTTAATCAGCACCACCCTTTGGGATGGAATAGAGAATACCATAATCAGGAGATGGGCAAGAGTCACCCTCCCCTGGGCTAAGTGTGCTGGAATACATCAACTGTCCCCTGGTAAGCGCTGGAATGACATGTGAGGCTGATTTTGAGAAAAATCAAAGTGTAATTGACATATGGGTGTTTCTCAAACTGAGAACCAGGCATAGACTTGAAATTTCTGCTTCTTCCAAAGTCAAATAATGAAGTAGACAGAATTATTCTAGTCATAGGCCCAATTTCTTGTTTTCTAGGAGGATATAGGTCAAGGTTTTCTTGACCTAGGATCACAGACTCAAAGGACTAGTCAAGGACTATTAAGTCACCTGAGACCTTTTGGTGCCATTGGACAGGCCCACGTGAAGCAAGATGCCATTTTAGTATTAAATAGTAAGTGCTGGTCTATCCCCTAGGGGTGGTAATCTCCCCTTCTTCTTCTGGGTGACATTCAATAGTCACCAAGGATGTTCATTGTGCTGGGTGCCCACAGCCTAGACATAAGTCCTGTGCTGTTGAAATTTACATCTCGACATTGATTCATGTCAGTCCCTCCCGGGGCTCTTATCATCAGCTGTCGCTCTGGTTGGATGGCCCACAATATGTCTATGTGTCAGATCTGGGAGTTACATTGACAAGGGTTCAGTCTTGGCTTGTCCCTGGGTTACTTTGGACAAATGACTTCACCTTCCCAAATCCCAGCTTCTTCACTTAGAAAGTACAACAACTGCATTGCAGGTTGTTGTCTGGGTTAATTTAAGGTGTCTGCCTTCTAGTTGGGGCTCAGTAATGTTAAGGGTTTTTCCCTCGGGTGCTATAGGTTGTGCATTTTTACTTAACAAAATTCTTCTGCTAGAGTTTAAGTGATGTCATATTTCTTCAGCGGGTTGTTTGTTTGCCTTTGACTATGAATCTTTTTATAACTGAGATGCATTCGTGCTTCTGGGTAAAGAAGCAGAGGTTAAGCCAAGGAAGAAGCAAAGCTGGGGTTTCAGGATAGTTATGGAAATGTAAGGATCACCCATTGGCAGAAAAATAACAATGATTTAAAAAGCAAAAAAGAAAATCCTGGGGGGAAAATTGCACTGAATTTCATTCCATTGTTTCAAGTCTTGGAGGGCTTTTAAAATTGTTATTTTATGTCATGTTCTCAAATACAAGCGCCACAAAATATCACTGTCTCCTAGAAAGATTCAAGCAAGTGAAATTAGGGAACTGGAAGATCAAGACAATAGCAAATAATCAGTCATCAGAACAAGAACAAGGAGAGAGAAGCATCATCACAAACTCAGAGTAATATTTCAGACCAGATTCTGCTTGAGGTCAAGGTTCGCTTAACAGTCCTGCCCCAGGCAACAGAACTGGCTAGCAGGAGATGGATGGTTTAAGAGTTAAAACATTATCATTTACTCTCCTTCCCTGCAGATCTTAGCTTTCAAAGATGATTTTCTTGCTAATTCTTTAGTAACAGGGAGCAGCTGATGCATTATGCTGTTTTTCTCCTAGGGGAACATGCACTTTGCTGGCAGAAAACACAGGAAAAAAGAAAAGCCACACAAGTGGATTGATGAAGGATCATGATTGGCCAAGAAAGGAGGTTGGGAAGTTACCCGTGGAGATGAAGCACACAGATTTAATTTAATATTGATTTCAGTTTCAGGAGGAAGAAATTTCCCTTGCAGCTGGGCGTGCTGTCATGCAGAAATCACTGTTTTCTCATTCTGACCAACGCTCCCCCCTCCTCCCAGTAGCCTCCCCACATGCACGTGTCTTACACTGAGAGCATTTTGCAGGGCTGTTCATTCATTCTAAGCTGATGGAGAGGGGCATATTAAGTGCATTCCATCAAAAGCACCTCTGTACAGTGACCAGGAAATAGACTAGTTTCCTGAATAAGATGCTTTTCTTTTCAATACCATTAGCATCTTCTCTAACAAACTGAGAGCCCGTTCTTACAAATGATTTTTAAGAAACAAACCATCACTCTGGTTTTGCCTCCTCCACACAAAAGGATTTAAAAATAACCAATGTTAGGATCAAACACTGAGTATTTCTGGTGCGTGTTTTCCTTTCAAGTCATGAAGGGCATGACATAATTCAGCGCCATACCTGTCTCCTGTGGCATCTTTCTGTATCTCTGTCAGCACAAACACTCACCCCTTTGTCCCCTCACCGCGTGACCACCTGAAAACCATGTGACTGGCACATAAATTGTGCCAGGCAAAGGACAGGTGTGTTAGCTGAGCTTGGGGGCCTGCCAGCCCTCCCATCACGTAATAAGAAAGCTCTCAAATAAACACTGTATGATTTAATTGAATCTGAGCTAGGAGATATGGCTTTACAGAAACTAATTACGGCAGGCAGCCTGGCATATTAGTGTAGTAAATCTCACTGATGTCAAGCCCTTGAGCTACTGTGTCGGTTTCTTTTCTCTCTCTTCCACTTCTTTTGCTTCTTAGTTTCTTTCATTTGGTCTCTTTCCACTTAATTTCATCTCTCCCTCTTCTTTCTGGCATGTTTAGACCTTGAATAAGGGTTCAGCACTGGTAGCCCACTGATTCCTGCTTCAGATCAATGAACATGTATGGTCCTGTGTATGTGTATGTGCGCGTACACATGTGTGTGCATGTGTGTGTGTGTGTTTTGGTCTTTCTGCCTGCAATGGACATGACAATTCAGGACAGAGTGGTGTAAGGGTGGGGGCAGGAGGCAGTGGATAAAAAAATTATTCAAACTTCTTGCCTTCAAATAGCTTTATCATGGGTGATATTGGGGGTGGGAGTGGTTATGAAAAGGGGAAGAGGCAAATTATGCAAGCAACTAGGCTTGAAAACATAAGGCAGAATGAGGTAAAGACCACGTGTCATGAGAGGGCAGATGGAGGCGTTTTAATTCTGATCAGACAAAGCTTTAGCTTCTTTCCTTCAAGGCTACCTTCCGTTTCAGTTAGGAACAGAATACTTGATTAAATATTATGAGTGAATGAACTCATAATTACATTTATTATTTACTTAAGAAGTCTGGAGCTGGTCTCAGAGTTTGTTTAGTTACTTGGTTATCCTTCCATGCTTTTTCCATCCTTCTTTGCCATCCTCAGTGTTTATGGCTTTTTGTTCTCCTGCCTCATGGCCTTAAGATGGCTGCTGCAGTCCAGATATCACATGAGCATCCCAAGCTTAAAGGAAGCAGCAAGGGCAAAAGGCCTTCTCTTTATTAGGCTCTAGAAAGAAAAGTTTTTCCTATAGCCCCCAAGAAAAGTTTTCTTATATCCCCATGGTCTGAACTGGGTAGCTGGCTACAAGGAAGAACAGGAATGTGAGTATCTAGCAAAGGAGAATGAGAGGGCCATGATTCATTTCCTAGGGATGGATGCATTGTCATTCTAGTAAAATTGAGATTCTGTGAGATAGGGGAAGGGGACTGAAAGGGCAACTGGGTTGGCCAACGTATGATGTCTGCCATGCTTTCCTCGGGTATATTTGAGAAAAAGGCTACCTGTCTTACATTAGTTACTGAGCTGCCTTCTTACAAATCCCAGCTGATGCCCCTCACATAAGTACCCTTCTCTGCCGTTTGCTTTGCTGCTGGTCACCGCAGGAATTCTTCAACGACAATCCTCTCGAAACAATACTGCCTTCTTCACACAGGCCTACACATAGGATTTCACATCAGACAGACCTGGGTTCAAATCCTACCCCAGGGGTACTACTTACTTGAGTTGTGCCCTGGGTGAGTTTCTTAACCTCCTCACTCAGTAAAAATGCACATAATAATTTGCATCTCCTTGAGTAACTATGAGGATTAAATTACGAATGTAAAGTGCTTAGCGCTATGCCCGGCCTAGAGGGGTGCGCAAAAAATGGTAGTTTTCTCTTTTCTCCACATTTAAAAAATAATAATAGCTGACATTTATTGAGGGCTTCCTATATGCCTGGCACAGCTCTAAGTGCTTAATACAAATGAACTCATCTAACCCCTCACAACAGCTCAGTGAGGTCTGTACTAACATCGTGTGCATTCAGAGCTGAAGCAATGAACAAGGAAAGTAAATTTGTCTAAGATTCCAGAGATAGTGAGAGGCAGAATTAAGATCGAATCCAGGCAGTTGGTGTAGAGCCTGGGCACTGACCACTGTGTGTATTTTCTCCTACTCACGATGTGCCCCTCCGGGAAGTGGGTTCATAATCAGCTAGGACCAAAACTTCCTATTAGGCAACAGACGTTCGACAAGGGGCGACCTGAATAAGCACAGGCGTGTGGGTGGAGAACGGTGGGTTCCTCTGTGGGGCAGGGGCTGTGTCCTGTCTGAGAAGGTGGCACAGCAGGAGAGCAAGGTCACGTGAGGGAGTGGGGGGCAGTAACGCCCCACACTACGCATCAAGCTATATCCCACAGAAGGGTTTCCTTCCACCACTGTAAGCTTAGCCAGCCTCCGTGTGGTTACGGCTCCCGGCTCCCTATGCAAGGAGCCTGCCCTCGGAGAGGTGGGATTCACGTTTCCTGCCTCCAACTGTTAGACTATTTTCCAGGTGAAAAGCTCAGTATTGGAAGCCAGCAGCATGAAATCATTTTGATATTCTCCCTGGGCATAGCCTTTCTAACGGAAAGAAGACAGAGCAGTGTTTTACAGGGGGAAATGGCCAGCTTTCCTTTGGCTTCTGAAAGGACTACTCAGTTTCATTGAACAATTCTAACCGACAGACATAGGCTGCAACATCCAAACAGTAGGTGCCCTGTGGGGCTCAGGAGCTAAAGCACCTTTTAGTCTAAGATCCCAGCCAAACAAGGGAGAGAGGAGATCAGAATGGGACACTGAAGAATGGGGCAGTGAATGGGACACGGCTCTGCGGGCAGTCCTAAGTTGAAGCAATTTCAATTTGATTCTTAGATGGGGGTGCAAACATCAGTGCCTGTATTGATATACACTCCATTTAAAGAAACAGATGAACCACAAACCACACTGGAAAGGTAATTGATGAGGACACAGCATTTTTCTTTCTTTCTTTCTTTTTCAAATGCTATCGCACCAGAGTCCATGAGGTTGGCTGGAAGGTGGTGGGTAGGGAACATGCAGGTGTTGAAACAACTGCACTTGGAGGAGGTAAATTCCCCTGCACATCCCCTGGCCCCTTTGTTGTGGTTTTGTTGCCTTTGGATTTTGTTTACTTGTTTGAATAAAGGATGAGCCCTCACAAGAATGGGCCAGAAAGTTTAGATAGTGGAGTGCCATAGGCCTGCCTTGAAATGAGTCTCTGCATCGCATGTGATGAGTTGCATGTGAATTTTTGACATGCCAGGCATAGAATCAGCTGCTTACTTAGGCCTCTCTGAGCATTGCTGAGCCCTAGCTAATGAGAAGTTTACCATTTTACAAGTGATTTCCTGGTACCCTATCTCACATGATTTCCGTCCCCTTGGCCGGAAGTAGGGTAGGGGAGATTTTAGTGTTGTCCCCATTTTTACAGAGGAACCCTGGACTCGGGGCAGCTAAATGACTTGTCGTCGGGGAAGGACTCAAACTTCTCATCTTTGGAAACCAATCCCACCACACCCTCAAGCCCTTTCCCTAGTGGTTGGGTGTTCTCCCCAAGCCTCCCTAAGATGCCGGGACTCAAGCTCCCGGTGCATCAGGAAGGTGTTGTCCGGCAGAAAGGAGGATGGAGAGGCAGATGTTTTGAGTCACCAGCTTGCTGCCTCCATGGGGTCGGAGCTGCAGATAAGTTCAGCAGGGCTTTGGAAATAAGTGTGGCTTATCAGGAGGGCAGGAGTATGCCCATATTATAGACTCATAACGATCTGAACACTGGAAGGGACATCAGAGGTTTCCCAGGCTTGTTCTCACAAATGAGGAAAATGAGAATCTAATTCTGTACCCAGTTCCAAAGAGTGGGATTTTTTTCCCCATACCAAGCCGTTCTCAGACACCAGCTGGGGGTCGTCCAATTCAACTCAGCCCTGGCACTATGGACCTGGAGAGAACGTCAGACCCCACAAGTCAAGGACTCTGTCTTACCAGCCTGCTCCCCTCACCCACACTTCAAGAGGCAGGTTCAAGGCAGAAAGAAGGCAGAACGGTAGGCTCCTGCTGGCCAAGACTGTCCCTTCCGCTCAGGAAAGGAAAACTGATTCTGGAAGCCGCATCCAGGAATCTTCTCCTTCATTCTATGGGCCAGAACTGGGTGCTCTGGCTGTCTAGCTACAAGGGAGAGGGAACCCTAAGCTGTGGCCTCTGCAGTGGAAAGCAGCGAGGGGGCAGGGGATGGTACAGGGCTCCTGGGGGTCCATCCACAGTGTGTGCGTCAGGGCCCACCCTGGATTTCCAGGAGGAGGGACATGGGACACAGTCGTTGGCTCAGCCTTATGTGTAACCCAGGGCAGCGGGTTTCCTACTCCTTATTTTTAAGAACCAGGTAGACTTGGTTCAAGTCTCCGTTTCTTGGTACTCCCAAGGTTGTCTCCAGGATGTCTTCGTATTAAAAGGAAATGTGTATTCTCATGGTCACCTCTGGCTTGCAGCTCCGTGTCAGTGGCAGGACCACATCGCTGCCTGTGGGCTCTGTTCCCTGTTTCCCTGCAGTTGACCCAGATGTGGATCTCAGAGACTTTCTTTTCTTTCCACCAACCTTCCCGGGGTTCCAGATGTGTGCATTTTACTCAGAAGTGAGTTTAGAGTCGGGTCCACTGACATCAAAGCCAAGGAAAATTCCATGGAAGAAAGCGAATTGGTTGCACCATTGTTTCTACAACAGTTTAGTCTGAATTCTTTTCATTGCGTTTTCCCCTTTAGGGCAGGCTGGGTCTGTTTTCTAAAGAGCTGTCTATGCCATTGTTTATGTGATAGTGGGTTCCCAGAGCAGGGTGGGTGTTTAATAAATTACTTAAATAAAAGCAGGGAGGACAATCATGAGTCAGGAAGCAACCACTCAAATATGGGAGAACTTTTGCGAAAGTTTGGAGAATCGGAAGCAGAAAAACCTCTTTCGGCTGGTCAGTGTTTAAAAAGGCATTTTCTTCTTGAACCTTTCACTTTCTCATGCGAAAAATGTTCTTACTGTTATCTTGGTGGAAGGACTAGGTTTCGGTGTGAAACTGCCAGGGTGTCAGTGGCACTTTGATGATAAAAAAATACTTGTACATGTAGTTCAAAATATTTTCCTGTAACTTATGTTATCTTTTCCCACCACCTACCCACTTACCAGGACTCTTTGCAGACTGTACGTGTGCTGCATTTCTGAGGTTGCCTTGGAGAAAGAAGCTCCAGGATCTTGGGCCATAAATAAGGGCGCTAAATGTTTTTTTCTTTTCTGCTGGGGAGTGTCTTTGGGCCTGAAACATGTCTGCATATTTACTGTGGCTGTTTCCTTATGTGAAGAGTGGAATTGTCATTTCAATTCCATGGATTCTTCAATGCCCTGAAGACTTTCTGATGGGCAATTTTCAGCCAGCTTGTGTAGGAAACACTGCTGGGCTACTAAGACTTCAGGAAGTCGAGATGTGATTTTGGAAGGTGCAGAGATCAGATTGGGCACTAAGGGAATTTCACTGCTGACTGAACATAGATAATGTCTTTCTAGGACCAGAATGGAGAGAAGCCACCTGTGTCAGGCCACTCTCGTTGATGGGTCAGATGATGTAATAGCTCCGTCAACTCTTCACTTAAGGCTCTGATAGATTTCAGCTGCTGTTTTTCTTTTTTGTTTCTGTTTTTTTGGTGGGGTTCGGGAGAGAAGGATGGGGGGCGAGGGCTGGGCTGAGCTGTAATGCAAGATCCCTTCTCGGAGGAATCAGAAGTGGAAGCAATTGTTCACATTCGAGAGCTGATCAGCCTACAGGAGGGAGCAGAGCGTGACACGGAAAAATCACATGGGGCCACGAGGACAGTGGGAAAAATCCACTCAAGATGTTCATTACCACGTGTGAAAAGTCGAATTGATTTCTACCAAATGGCTTTACATGATCTTCTAGAAACGTAGGTTAAACAGCCGCTTAGCTAAACAATGCTCACAAATATTTTTCTCATCACCAGTGGGTGATGAGAAACTGAGATTTGCATGAAGTTCTTTTAAAAAGAAGAATAGTCACCAACACCCCAATTTCATTTTTAGGTAAAGAAACCGAACTCAAACTTTACATAGCAGAACAGGAGCTGAGAGAATCATTTACATCGAATTAAGACTGGACCATTGCCCCATGACTGTCTTCTTGCCTCTGGAGCTGGGGGTGAGGGAGGCTTTGAGGGTGGGTGACACGCCAAGTGGACCATCTCATTGGTGGGTCTCTGAGTGGCCGAGGCTAGACTGCCACAGCAGCAGAATAGATCAACCACCATCCTGTCTTTCCAGAAGAATTCCTCCCCATTGTGTTCCAAGCACAGAGAACTAGTTACACTTCTCCAAACATGGCGTCTGCTTGGCTGTTTTTTGTACCTTTGCGTATTCACTCCGTCTAGAATCCCTTCCTCATTTTCTCTTCTGGGTAAGTCCCTCTTCATTCTTCAAGCCCCTTCTCCATGGTCACCCCTTCTCAGATGCTTCAGCCACGTTACCTCTCCAGCTCCAATCACCCTGAATGCTGTCCACACCCGGGCAACGTATCTCCCTCTCTCCCTGTCCTGTGTCTACAACTTTCATTTCTGTAGACTTAACACCTCAACGATGCCTGGCATTTAGGATACAGTTTTTAATTGATTAATTATTGGATCAATCTCACCGTGCTCAAAGCTGGAAATGTACCAGCGGCATCACAATTCCCACAGAGACCCATATTAATTCACTCTTGTTACATCTGAACTCTTGGGGGAGTTGCTGGGAGCTCACCGAGACAAACCCCAGCCACTGGGTGTGTGCAGAAGGAGCGCAGAGCACCAGCATTTCACAATCAGGTTCTACACCTGCCATCTCATTGAATCTTCATATCAGCACTGCAAAGTAGACGTTAATATCCTTACTTTACATTTGAGGAAACGGGGGCAAAGAGAGGTTACCCATGAGGCTCAAGGTCACAGGGTTCCCCAAAATGGCAAAGCCAGATTTGGACCTTGTCGGCTAAAGGCTAAAGGCGATGCTGTGGACCACTGGGTTGTATTTATTGCCTTTTGACACATCCATCACCACATGCGTTCAAGGGTACAAAGTTGGCAGGGGGTGGGGAGGGCTGGGGAAGGTGGATCAGGCCTGGGGGCTGGACTGGTGCTTAGGTCGTCTATTTGGAAAGAGACCCATGGGCCTCCCAGAACCAGGACATCTGCAGTGTCTATAATCAGACGTGTCATTATTGAAGACCAAGTACGAGGGGCTTCACACACACACACACACACACACACACACACAAGCACATTCCCCCAAAGAAGCGCTTGTTGGAGACCAGACAACCAAGGCTCCGCAGTCTTTCCCAGTCAGTATCAAGGGGAAAGGTCCTGTGTGGGGTGTGGCGAGAGGCCGCACAGCCGTCTCCAAAACAACACCAGTAAGAACAAGCCCTGGGAGGCCAAATGCTCGCCTCCTGCCCTGTGTTTGCTCAGAGTTCTGGGCAGGAGTTTGGGGTGGGAGGGGACAGGCTTTCAGCTGCTCTACGCCAGCCCAAGGCAATGGTCGGAGTCCAGGATTTGTCTTGGTTTTGCAATCCTGGAGGGCTTTGCTCCTTGCTGCAGACCCAAGAGCTGCCATGAAGCCCCGGAAAATGCTTGAGAACAAAGAGGCAAGAAACATGCTCCGAACCCTTTTACCAACTGGCTCCATCCCAAACCAAAATAAGAAATGAATTGCTGGGGTGTGTGTGTGTGTATGTGTGTGTCTGTGGTCTCAAGCTGGTGGGAAAGGAAAGCCCTGTTTTAGATGGGAATATTCAGTTTGGACCATTTAAAGGTATGGTCAAGTGAATACAGCAAATTAAGTTTCTATACATTGGTCCCTCTGAAAAGCTGACCTGATAAGCTGTAAAATCTTAGCACCTCAAGTTTTCTTAAGTACTCACATTCCTGGGGGAAAGGCAAAGTGTTTGTTTAGCTTGAGACTGTGTTTTCTGAACGGGGAAGATTATCACCCGCATCATCAACTCCATGCCATCGTCATCACCATCTTTTGTTAAGCACAGTTTATAAACAAGCAATCTGCTGGAAGCTCACTGATATCATTTATCACTTTTGTAACAACACTGCTGGGTTGCTATCCTTGACCTTATTTTACAGAGGACACAACTGCTGCTCAGATTGCATAAGTGATTTGTTAAAGATCACACTGCTGGTATTTAAATTTAAGTCTTTCAGACTCCAAAATCCACACTATTTCTGCTTACTTCTCTATGTGCAAATATTTATTATTATTAACACAATGTCTCAAGCCATAGCACTATTCAGCAGTAGGATATGGGAATGACTATTTTCTCAATGTATTGGGTTTTTACAGGAAACTTTGGGTGGGTGTGCTGTTACCCCAGCCAGGGATCCAGGAACCAGGGCCTGGATTCCATTTCTGGCTCTCAATTACTTTTTCTATTCTTCTTTTTGATAAAATAAATATGATGCCACTTGCCTTTACACTATTTTGTAAGACTTGATGAACTCATGTCCATAAGTTGCTCCAATATCTTAGTTTTAAGGTATTCACACATTTTGCTAGTTGTTTTGCTTGTTTGTTTGTTTTCTTTTTTTTTTTTTTTTTTTTTTTTAATTTATTTATTTATGGCTGTGTTGGGTCTTCGTTTCTGTGCGAGGGCTTTCTCCAGTTACGGCAAGTGGGGGCCACTCTTCATCTTCATCGCGGTGCGCAGGCCTCTCACTGTCGCGGCCTCTCCTGCTGCGGAGCACAAGCTCCAGACGCGCAGGCTCAGTAACTGTGGCTCACGGGCCCAGTTGCTCCGTGGCATGTGGGATCTTCCCAGACCAGGGCTCGAACCGGTGTCCCCTGCATTGGCAGGCAGACTCTCAACCACTGTGCCACCTGGGAAGCCCTGTTTTCTTTTTTAATTTAATTTTTTATTGAAGTATAGTTGATTTACAATGTTTGTTAGTTTCAGGTGTATTTGTTTGCTTGTTTTTTATTAAAGTTAGACCATATTTACTTCATTTGTGTCCGAGCTGAAGTTTCTGGAGGGGTGTAGGTGAGAGGCCTGATCTATGACCTCAGGAGATTGGTGTGATCCGCTCACCATCTGGAAGGCTCTTGGAGGCCTTCTTTCCATGAAGTGCTTGCTTCTAGGGGATCATTAGTGTCTAGGAGGTGGCATGTCCTCGCTTTGTAGGAAGGGGATCAAGTGTCCAAATGTAACTGGCTCCTTTGGTATCACAACTGAATCTGAACACAATATCATACTTCATGTAAAATAATGGGATTAAAACCAAGGCAGGGCTTCCCTGGTGGCGCAGTGGTTGAGAATCTGCCTGCCAATGCAGGGGACACGGGTTCGAGCCCTGGTCTGGGAAGATCCCACATGCCGCAGAGCGACTGGGTCCGTGAGCCACAACTGCTGAGCCTGCGCGTCTGGAGCCTGTGCTCCGCAACAAGAGAGGCCGCGATAGTGAGAGGCCCGCGCACCGCAATGAAGAGTGGCCCCCGCTTGCCACAACTAGAGAAAGCCCTCGCACAGAAACGAAGACCCAACACAGCCATAAATAAATAAATAAATAAATAAATAAATAAAAATAAAATTAAAAAAAAACCAAGGCACCCTGTGCATATCTGACTTTTTAACAAAATAAAAAAATCAAGCCAAACAATAAACAAACACCAACAACCCCAACCTTTCAGGACTTTCCTGATAGCATCATTTGACTGAACTAATTATAAGATAAAGCTGTTAAATTGCTGAATATCTGACAATCCTCTATGAGAACATAGGAAAAGCACCATTGATGGGAAGACGTATGCCCAGAAATATTTAACATTAATCAGCACTGTTTTCAAGAGGTTTACACGATGAAACCAATCATTCTCACAACAATTCTATATCCTTTTCAAGATGAAGAACCTGGGCACAGAGGAGGCAAGTAACTCACCCAAACGCATTCAGTAGATATTTATACGTTCAATAAATTTCTTCAATAACTATTTATTTGCTACAAAGCCTGGCTACTCTTCTAGGCACTGGAGGTGCAGTAGTGAACAAACCCAATGCAGATCCCTGTGCCCAGGGAGCTGGTGTTTGAGACGGGGGGTGGGGGGGCGACTCCCAAGCTGTAGATCTCATGTTCAGCAGGACATCCTTACCTTCGGAAGCCCCAGGCGTGAAAATTCACACCTCTAGACCGGTGGCTGGATCTTTGTGGTGGGAGTTTGTTTTAGTAAACTGATTATACACTGTGGGTTCCAGAGTAACAGATATTGACGTCTCTCTTGTTTCCCTTGGCTCTTTTTTAAGATTATGAAACTCTTGGTCCCTTGCTAATTAAGACTCTTTGCCCCATAGAGCAAAAACTTCATTATAATCAGAGAGACAGAGAGGGACTCAGAAGGGACGAAGGCCTGAAGCCAAGCTCTCAGTGTGAACGCCTTGGTTCAGTCCTATGCACAGTGCAGGTTGTTTTACTGGATTTGTGCTGATCTGGTTTAAGCTGCATTCAGCCGAGGATAGGAACCGTGGGGATGCTCTCTCTAAGCATCTGGAGATCGCTCTCCCTTTGATGTCAGCTCCCCATGCTTCCAGCAATCATAGCAACAAAGACTGTGAGCTCCTGAGGGCAGAGGTACCTTTCCTCTTCCGATGCCCGGTTCCTCAAAGAACTGGCTTATTTAAGTGCTTGCCAAACGATGAATGGGTAAGTGAAAAGATCCCAAGTCCAAGAGTCATGATAGCTAGTTTTGGGTCTTAGAAACTTAGGCCAGGGGGTCCATGTCCCTGCCCCCATATCCTCATCTATAAAATGAGAAGGCAAGTCCCCTCAAACTTAGGTAGCTGTAGATGGTTTCTATTCCAGGAATTCTTATTTGCAACAATAGATATGGATAGCCTCTAACTTACATTGTTCTTCTGCTTCATAGTGAACCCTACGGAAAACCCCAAACGAAATCACCTCTGATTTTCTACAGGGTGCTGAGGGGCTGAAGATTTTTTGTTAGGAAAGAGGAGATTTTTATTAGTAGTAGTATTACTGTTATCTATCAGTTATTGAGCCCTTAGAATATTCCAGGCGTTGTGCTAAGTGCTTTACAGATATTATTTCTATTAATCCTAGCAACGACACTATGATTTGATCCTTTTATTTTCCTCATTTCATAAACAAGAAAACCAAGGCTCAGAAAAGGTTAATTAACTTAAGCAGGCTCACCAGCTAATAAGTGATGGAGGCACATTCGTGTGTGCACTTGTGTGTGTCTATGTATTTGTGCAGGTGTGTGCAGGTGTTGACGTCTTGGTGTAAGAGCATCTCTTTTTCCTTGTATTTTTCTCAATTCTGCGGGAAGGTCTGTCTGTCCCCCAGAGGATACCAGACTCTGGCAAAGATCCACAGCTGAAACAAAGCCCCTTCCTGTCCGACCTGCTGTCTGAGTCTGTTCGGGCTGCTATGACAAAATACCACAGATTGAGTGGCTTATAAACAACAAACATTTATGGCTCACAGTTCTGGAGGCTGGCCATCCGAGATCAGGTGCCAGCATGGGCAGGATCCCGTGAGGGCTCTCTTCTGGGTCGCAGACTTCTCATTGCATCCTCATGTGGTGGAGGGGGCTCGGGAGTGCTGTGGGGTCTCTTTTATAAGAACGCTAATCCCATTCATGAGGGCTCCACCCTTGTGACCTAAGCACCTCCCCAAAGCCCTACCTCCTAATACCATCATCTTCGGGATTTAGGATTTCAACATATGAATTTTGGCAGGGACACATTCAGACCATAACCCCTGCCTAAGCCAAGCAAAGCCGAGGTGTGAGAGTAACTAGATGCTTTACACAAAGGAAGGGCAAAATGAAGGGTAAGCCAGAATCCTAACTAACCAACTTCTACCAGCCCCAAGCACCTTGGTGGTCAGGGGCAACAGTAATCTCTATATAAGAACCAAAAATGACTCCCGGGGGAAACTGGGGTTGTTAAAACTTCTGAAAACTTTTGTGATCATTAATTCCAGTTGCTAAAATGCCTTTCCATAAGTAAGCCAATTTCACTCAACTCTTCTTTCTCAAGGTTGTAACCATTTTCAACTCAGAGACGAATATTCAGGCATCTATGAGTCCTTGATTTCAAACGAATTTGTCTTGCTTTCTCTTAATACTAACAAAGCTGTCCTTGATAGAAACCAAGGGCATTAAAACCCAGAGCACATCTACTGGCCTGGGGAAATCAATCAGATGTTAACCGCTTTGAGACACAGGCTCTGTGTTGGGACACACTGGCCAGTCTCCTTAGGGCACACCCAGGATCTCATTACAAACCACCCACCCCATCTTGTGTAGGCTCCTCTGCAGAACTCACATGCACAAAATTGCCTCTGTTGGTGGGACGTCCTTCCCCAGACAATGGGTTTGCTGTGCGGTTTCACAGAAGAAACACCATAAGCCGAAGAATTGATGTACATGTCACAGTCTGGTGGCTGGGACACCTTGGTAAAGAGCACCCAATAAATTCAGGGGCACTGATCATGCCGTGTTTTGTTGGGCAAAGGCCCAAGGCCACACACCAGCCCACTTGCTACTTACAATACCTGCATTTAGTATCATTGGCGAGGCCCTCCAGGCCTACCTACTAACTGAAATTATTATGCACATTTTACCTGGATTTCAACATGCTGTTGTTTATTCTTGCTGCTGGGTGTGCAAAACAATTGTCGTTACTTCACGTTTGCCTTGCCTTTGTTCTCCTGAGCCAAGTGCAAGCCCCAATCAGCCTCTGCAGGTCTGAGTTTGAGGGTAACTAAGAGCTTGCCTTCTCATTTTACAGATGAGGATGTGAAGGCTCAGAGACCTTGAGCACATGGCCAAGGTCCCCGCTACATATTCTTAGAGTCAAGACCAGAATCTACCTATCAGGCCTTTTGGTCTTGGGATCTTTTCACTCATCCACGCAACATTTGACAAGCACTCAAGCCAGTTCTTTGAGGAACTGAGAATTTGGAAACGAAAGGGGGTCTTGTCCTGAGGAGGCTGTGGTCTCTGATACTCTGATTGCAAGAAGCGCTGGGTCCCAACATCAAAGGGAGAGAGATGGCCGGAAGCTGAGAGAGAGCAACCCCACGGTTCCCGTTCTCCACTGAATGCGCCTCAAACCAAATCAGCACAAATCTGGGATGCACTAAATAAAACCACTGGAAAACAAGGTGAAAGTGACCGAGGCCAAAAGAACCAATACAAGTGCCTTCCTATCCCTCCTGAGAAGTGAGCCGAAGAGTGGCCCCCAGTGACAACTTGGGACTCACGGCTGGGCCTCACCGCCCACCCCGGCACTGCCTGGGATGAATCACACAACAAAGAACAACGGGGCTGTTTCTTAAGAGTCATTTGTCAAGTTGACATCCGTGCCTAGAGTTATTTAGGGCTTTCTAAAGACACTTCTTTCCCTCCCTGCTGCAGGAAGCACCTGCGCGGCTGTCGAGCTGTGCGTTTGCTCAATGGCACTTTGATATCCCTCAAGGCCATCAATTACACTTCTGTCCCCGCCAGCATGGACTTCGGCTAATACAAAGATAGGGAAGCTTAGGGAGGATGATGAAGAGGAAGAGGATGGCGAGATCCCACCCTGCCCCGGGATCTGAGGCCAGACACTGTCTGGAGGTGCGCTCCTTGCTGATTCCTGTGGGAAATCCTCCAGGCAAGGACAGTCTGAGTCCTTGGATGGCTGGACTTGGAACTTAACTGTGATGCTCCCATGAGAGCAAGTCTCCCTCTTGTCAGCTACTTAGAGGAAAAGCAGGCCCATCAGATGAGTGAGACTCAAGCAAGATTCAGGTAAATGGCTTCAGGGAGAGGGAAATTGGAGAGGACTCAGAGGAGAAAAATATAAATAATTAGAAGATCCGGTGAATGGACCTCTGAAAGCAGTTAGGGGAATTAGAGTTGTTGAGTCTAGGGAAGGCAAGGGTGTACTAAGAACCAGCTTTGATTACAGGGAGAATAATTGTGAGATTAGTGGTCATTTCCACTGAAAACATGATGTGGGTTAGTGATGCTTAACTTGTAGCCTGAGGATTTTGTGCAGTGCGTGCTGGCCCGTCTGGGCTGTTACATTGTTCTTATTCATGAGGTGGTGGGGCTTCTTCCGTGGAGATGTGTGTGAATGAAAATGACATCCTCCCATCTGGAATGGTTTAGGGAAAGTCCTAATGGCCCATGGGTCTCCTCCGTTCAGTTCACACCACCCAACAGCCCAGCTTGGCCCTTATGTCTGAATCAGTTTGGCAGACTCTTGGCTGGTATCCAGGCATTCCATCTCTACCTCCTCCAACCTGTTTTGCATAGTGAGGTCCTACTTATCGTCCTTAAATTCATCTTGGGTTATAGCAGTGTCCTGCTCAAAAAGTGTTGATGCTTCATTCGTTCATGCAACAAATATTGAGCACCTATTGTGTTGAGCCCAATACTGTACTAAACTTTGTGCATACAGTGTGGTACAAAGTGCAATAGGGCCTCAAGGAGGTCTCGCAGTCTTCGTGTCCTTGTCCTGGAATTTTTCAAGGCCCCCACTGTTTGGTTTTGACATGTCTTTCTGACTTTATGCCAACTATGAAACTTCCCCCTCCACCAGCCTGGTCTATTCACCATGCCCAGCTCACTCTGGGCCTTTCCTCTCACCACTACTGGTGCATGGACTAGCCTTAGCCAAAGCCCATCTCTCCTTCGAAACCAACACAAGTCTCCCTTCCGTTAGCAGGACTTCTGAGGCCACTTGGGTTTTGAGAATTCCAGCACCTAAGCCCCAACGGTGCTTCCTTGGCACTACATATTTCCTGCCTGAGGGCAGATTGCAAACTGGGCAGCTGCTGGGCCTGCTATGACCACTGCTGCCCTCACTCACTGTGCACGAGACCCCAGAGAGCTGTGATCACATGGACCTTCTCTCCGTATCCAAAGCTCTGCTGTGAGCAGTGAAGATAGCTGGGGGTTGGGGGACAGCTCAGGTGTTGGCAGGTGCTTCCGGAGCATTTTACACTATTAAGAAAAGGGCAATTATATCAAATCTCTGAACTTAACGGGAGAAAGGCTTTTGTGATCGTTTAGTAAAACTACCTCATCTTCCAGATGTGGAAACTGAGGACCAGGGAAACTGGTTTACCCAAAGCCACTAGGTGAAGTCATAACAGAGTCAAATCTGTTCTCCTTGTCCACTAAACTAACCTGTCTCTATACAGTCCAGCAGCTGGAATCCTAAAGAACCTACCATTTCAGGACACACATGAAAGAAATAGGAAATGCATTGGTTTCTTATTATGGCTTCAACAAAGAACCGCACATTTAGTGGCTTAGGCAACACAAATTTATTATCTTACAGTTCTGTAGGTCAGAAGTCTGACATGGGTTTAGCAGTCTCACTGCTAAAATCCAAGTGTTTACACGGCTTCATTCCTTTCTGGAGGCTCCAAAGGAGAATCTGTTTTCTTGCTTTTTCCAGTTTCTACAGGTTGCCTGCATTCCTTGGCTCATGGGCCCTTTCATCCATCTTTCAAGCCAGCAACGGTGTGTTGAGTCTTTCTCGCGCTGCATCACTCCCGCCTCCTCTCCTGCCTCCCTCTTCCACTATTAAGGACCCTTGTGGTTACAGTGGGCCCACCGGGATACTCTTCCTATCCTAAGTTCAGTTTAATAGCAACCTTAATACCTCTTTGCCATGTAAAGCAAGATATTCTCACGTTCCCTGGATTAGGAGGTGAATATCTTTGGGGGAGGTCCTTATTCTGCCAACCCCAGGAAAGGAACAGAGAAATGAGAACAAAGGCCAACTCTCTGTCTTGTTTTCTTAATTTCTCTAATTCTCTGTGACCAGAAAAAGTTAGTTTGAAGATATCCTAGATTAGGCTTCTCTTCTGAGCCGTGATCTGGTTAATTCAGTCAAGACACAAAGGAAAGGAAAATGCCAAAATTTATAGAAAAGAAGCCTCCAAATGTTGGCAAAAACAGGATGAGAACCAAGGGAAGACCTCTCTAGTTTCTAAGGGCCAGAGAATTTCTAGGCTTCAAGGGTGTGGGCTTAATTTACCAGAGGAGGGAGTTTACATGAGACATGTAGATGGAATCCCTGACTTCAAGGCCTGTTGGTCATTAAAATCAGTAAGTAAGAGTAAGGCAAGGAAGGGAATGTCTTGGACAATTTAAGGATGGAATCAACGAATTTTGGGTCAGGATGTTTTCATAGACTCCTGGCCTCTCAGAGTCGAAACAAAGGGCCTTACGAGGTTCCTTGTCTGACCTCACACCTAATGCAAAGTCCTCTGTAAGACCTTTGACCACCCACCATCACTCTGCTTTGTGGAGCTCTGGCCAGAGGTAGAAAATCATCTAGATTCCCTTAGGTATTCTCCAATTCTCTGTGTTTATGATTTTCTGTGAACCTCAAATTTTATTTCTAATTAATTCTTGGAGTTGGTGGGAAAATCAGGCAAACTATCCCTCCTGATCTTTTCTCTATCAGGATGGTAGGATGTTGACTGTTGTTCTATCTTCACATGGAGAGTCTGACACCTCCCTAGACCACATGTAGTATTTAACCTTCACTGATGGGACTGTGAGGAAGGGAGGAAGAGCCCAGGGAGGAGTCATCTGCCAGTGGATTTGGTTTCACAGAGCTCTCTTGTCCTCATATGCTGTAGTGGCTGTTGTTTAATCTGCCTAGCACCCTTCTTCCACCTCTTTTGGTAACCGACCCTGTCTCCTGGTCACATGGGACACATGACCCAGGAGAGCCAATCACATACCTCACTTGCTTAGTCATTGTGGCTGGGCCAATCAGCATCATCACTCAGGGATTGTTTTCTAATCCATGGGAGGAGGGGGAGGAAATGCCCATCTGCTCAGATCCTGAGCTGTGAGGAGGTGAGATTTGCCCATGGCCACATCTCCACCTCCTGGAGAAGCTCATCTGGGAAAATGGCATCATCCAGGAGTGAAAAGAAGAGAGAGTGAGTATCCTCAGGGTGTTTTCAGGTCCCTCAATCCAACAATCCTTTTTTATGGTTTGGTTATATGAACAAATAAATTTCTCTTTTAGGCTTAAACTGGCTCAAGATGTGTTTCTTCCATCTGTAACCCATGAGTCCTAAATCATTTAGGACTTTTCTCAGTTTTCCTGTTTTTTAGAGACTCTGGAAAGTAAACTAAAGATCAGAAATGATTCGTCTCAGAGTCCAACGTGTCCATGAGGGTTTGGGGAAGAATGAGTAGAAAGAAAGAGTGGAAAATCATGCAGGTGAGAAATAAAGGTTCTTGTGTGAAGCCCAGTGAGATGGGATCCATGGGTGATTCATGGGGTCCCTCTCCCTTTGGTCCTTTTGGACCTCAACTTGCTTAAAATAAATCATAGCCCTAAACTCACATAGATTCAAGCCAACCTTGGGTTCCCAAAGGGAGTGTTTTTCTACTTTATGGAAATGGTACTATTTGTTTGGTGTAAATCAGAGCTTTAGAGAGTACTCAATAGGTTCACTGTTAAGCCCAAGGGAAAGGGGAGGGAAGCAAGAGAAAAGTCTTGAGGTAAGGAGAGAGAAACATGACTCCACCAACAAGATGCTGATTGAATATCTCCTATGAGTGTTAGTCTGTGCTCGTTTCAACTTGTCATTCCAAAGCACCAAGCAGAAACCTTATTCGTGATGACAGACGCTAAGAATTAGGTGTGTCTGGTAGAAGAAAAATGCACACCCAGGTAGGAATGGCAGGCAGCAAAGTGGACAATTACTCATGAAGGCTATTAAGGAAGGAACAAGGATGAAAGGGCCCATGTTTAAACTACACATTAAGTTAAAACATATGGGAAAAAATTTTTGATATATATTTAAAGCCTGTAACGGTCTATACAAAGAGGCTGTGGCGTCTCCTTCAGAGGGAGGCTATTGAGGATAGTTTAGACTGCCTCATGACCGCTTCTCAGGCTTGATTATAGGTCTGCAACTTGGCCGTCACATCTGCTTTTCAGTATCACCGTGGGGGAGGGCAATTTGTCCCTTTGGACTCTTAAACATAATCTAAGGCTTTTGCATTTTTTTTCTGGCAGAGTTAGTTTTCCATGTTTATTTTGTCAAGAATGGCTTTATATATATTTTTTTATATATAATTTTTTTTTGCAGTAAACAGTTGAACAAAATGTACACAGTGTTGTCCAAACTTCTTAAGTGCTCCCAGATTTGGATGCAGTGTTTATTTATGTAGCTTTCAGAAAGTCCGAATGGATCTGAAAGGTCAGAAGATACCTGAACTTTTGACTCTGCCCTTCAGCTCACACACTGTTCGGTCCATTGTTTTATCTTCAAAACGGGAAAACGAGAAACTATTCTTTGGCCATATCTTGCTCACAGAGCCTTTCCCCTCCTGCAGACTGTGCCACCACCCGCAAGCTTGAAAACACCCAAGGAAACCATCCCGGCATTGTGAGCAGACTAATCGCCACATACCACTCAGTTTTCCTTCCTGGACTGCGTCACTGGCCGTAGCCCTGTGGTTCCCACATTGTTTCTGTCATCATCCCAAAGAGCATAATTCCTGATCCTGAGTCTGGGCAGGACAGCCTGTCTCAGCACGAGCTCTTATGTAAGTGGCTATGGGAAGAGTTGGCAATAAACAAACATATTTCCAGCCATTGTTTTCTCTGCAGTCTTGAAAATTATTTTCTCTGGGGCTGCTGCTGTTCTCCTGCCCCAGGACGGAAGATTCCCAGCTTAGAAATGTCTTGCGCTGCATTTCTAGATTCTAAAATCAGAACGAAGTGAGCCGCAGTGTTCAAAGAACTTATTGAGCACGGGGATATTTAGATGGATTTCTTTGCAAGGGGATTTGAGGCAGCATTTCAGAAAGCTTGTCCACTCATCTGTGCTGCTGGTGACTGTTGGTAAATTACATGGTCCTTCAGAGCCACAGGTGGGGAAACCAGAAGACGATAGGAACTAACCTGGGAATGGAGAAGTGATTTCATGGCTACCAGGTCCTGTCCTCCAGTGTCAAAGTCAGACTCACTGCATGAACAGATTGCACAAGTACGAGAAAAATGGGACTATTTGCAGACTCTCCATTTTTCCTTGAACCACTCCATCTTGGAAACTCAGAGGAGGGACGGTGTCCAATACCGCCTGAAAATACTCTGCCTCTAACTCCCATTACTGAATTTAGTGAAAATCCCACCCAAGTAGGCAATTCCTGGGAGAATCTTGTAGGGACACTCAGCTGGCTCCTGGTTCACTGGGGGGTATCCCTGGGCTTCCTGTGGTTGACACGACGTCACCTGCGAGGCTACCTGGCTTCAGCTGCTTGTCTGAAGCAGTCATTTCCTCCTCCCACCACCCACCCCCCCCGCCCCGCCTTAGTGGTCTCCATTGGGAGGCCCCCACCAAAATGATCGTGTCCCCACTTTCCCAGCAGTGGCCAGCTGTTCTGGGGGTACTCTCTGTGCTGAAAGCCAGGTTGATTTCTCTGTCTCTCTGAGTAACTCAAGTCATCTCACAATGAATTACGAAGTGCATTTGTTATTTTTCTTGGGGGGTGGTGGTGATGGGGGTGGGATGCACGCCCAGAGTCTCTTTTAGTTTTCCTTGAGCCTCCTGAGCCCCCTGAGAGAGGACTCATTGCCTGTAGCCTGGACACGTCACTACACACTTGAGAAGCCTCCACTCTGCTCACTGTCAAGGCTGGGTCTGTGTCTGTATTCACCCTACCTCGCTCACTATCATCTCCATAACATCCATAGGACAGGGATAAGGTAACTTGAAAAGGAAAAGGCTCACGCAGGCCACTTGGCTCGTCCTTGGTCACCTGCAGCTAAGGTCGGCTACATAATTTGCAGGGCCCAGTGCAAAATTAAAATGTGAAGTCCCGTTCTGAAAAGTTATTAAGAACTTCATGATGGTAACAGTCAAGCGTTAAGCCAAGCATAGGCCCTCCTATATAACTACACAGGTTACACACCCATGGAGCCTGTGTAGTTTTATTTGAAATTGCCAGTTTTCTGAGTGGAGTGACTGGAAGAGGTAAGTACTCTGAAGACCATGTAAGAAAGTCCGTGAGAGCAAGGCATCAGCTGGCTGCTCTAAGAGGAGGAGGTCTTCTGGGGACACCCTGACCAGCAGGCACCATTCTCAGTACTTCCATATGTTAAGTCATTTCATATACATACACGCATGTAATTTACATCTATTACATCATGAAGTCTCACAGCAACCATACCAAGCAAGTGCTTTTATTTTCCCCTGCTTTACAGTTGAAGAAACTGAGGCACAACAGCATCTAAGAAAACATTGAGAGTTTGCTTCTCAGCTTTCTGATACAGAACCTCTGTTTTTCAAGTCTACCGGGACCTTACCAGACCTGGAGGGACTGAATCATGCTGAACTCATGGATAATTGATTTGTATGCTGCAAAAACACATGTATTCCTCTACAGTGATAGGCGCTACCATTCCAATAATTCAGTTCCATGATCCAGGGCACCCCTTTGGGTATTAAGGTGCCTGGGGTGGCTAAAGTCAGAAGATTTCTCAGTGAGCACAGAATCAAAACAAAGCTAACTGCAAAATCTCAGGGGAGACCTTGACCAGACTAGCGCAGAATCCGGGAAACGATCCTGCTTGTTCTTAACGCACTTCTTCCTGGTGGGTGGAGCCCCCCATCTGCTGAGCACAGAGGCTCTGTGCTGCGCATAGAGTCACTCCCACAGCCTCATGCCAGGCCAGTCACATTACAACCCAGGGGGGTGTCCCTTTCTTTACATTGTTGCAATCAGGTCTGGGATTTGATCCCAAACATCACAATCTCGGCAGTAGTTTATTTACAAACCAACTCTGAGGATGCCCAATCCACAGAAGCCCTGTTGATTTCTACCAGTTTCCATTTCCAAGGACAAACTGAATCTGGCCCTCTACGTGCTGCCTAAACTTAGCACTTAAGTAATTCCAAAGAGAAGCAGAATGTTAACGTGTTAAAACGAGATTGTGTTGGTTCCATCATGAATGTAGGATAAAGATGCCAAGCTGGCCCCTTGGAGGTAAATTAACTCCCTAAAAGCTCCTACCTGAGTAGCACTGAATAAATAAACAACAAAACTACACTTGGACAGGTTTCAAGTGGGACTGAGGAAGTAGTCGTGAAATAAATGACTTTTGCATCATCAGGGAATTAGTTTTTGTTTTGTTTTGTTTGTTTGTAAACCTCACTTGAAAGTTGTCTTCTCCCTGCCAAAAGTCAGGATGATTCAGAGGACCCATCTTCTGATGTACAGAGAACCTGCAGCAGGCGATTTTGAAGGGCATCTTCTGGGGGCCAATTCAGAATAGCACGATTGGATTATGAAGATGATAATAATGATGATGATGATAGCTAACATTAAAAATATTTTTACTATATAGGTGGCAAGAATTTGCTAACTGATTAAAAATAAGTATTTTCTAACAACACTATGAGATTATTCTCATTTTACTGAGAGAAAATGGATTTTGGACCAGCAATTGTAATAGAGATAAAGGTGATGATTCTTAAACTCTGAACTAAAAGCATTAAGAATTGGCCGCAATTGGAAACTTGTCTTAGATGGAAGGGATGGTTCCAGGCAGACGAGTGTGGGCTGGATACTGGTGGGACACATGAGGATGGACGAGAGACTAAAATAGCCACGTGATGAAGATGGAAGAGGGTCCTAAAAGGACTAGGGCAGAGAAAGCACCAGGGCAGGTATTTCTTTGGGTTAGGTCCACCTGGATAAAATTCTCCTGAGATCCCTCACTGAGAAGGGGCCAGAAAGACCAGCAGGACCATCTAGTCTCTAGTTAGGTATGAATATTAATTGTAACTGATTATATACATGTTCATTTATGCTCAAGTTAACTGTGAGTAGATTGGTAGGATGTCATTCCATGGTATGGATTTGGCTTTCTTTCCTAATCTCTTTTGCTTCATTAGAAACTCCAGTTAATGGAACACTTCCAATATTGTGAGAAGCAGAAACCAGCTGACCAGCACATAGTCACTTAGCCTTCTCTTTCTTCCCGGGAGGTGGTTTCATCATATCCATTTGTAAAAGAGGAAATAGTGGCTTGGAGGAACTCAGTAATTTTCACAGTGAGGTAGTTCACAGGTGAGTGGTTCAGATCTGGGTCTCAGATCTCTCTGGCTCTTTCCCCTTCCGTGGAGAATCAGGCAAACAGCAATCCTCGGATAGGAGCAGTCAACCAGGCTTATTCCTGTCTTCGGCATGCCTCCCGCTGCCCTGTCTGCAGCTGCCCTCCCACGGGACACCGCCCCACCCCCCGCCCCCCGCCCACCAGAGTCTAACCTCAGGTACATGGTGGTCTCCTTTAGCTCATTGCTTTGCCTACTCAGGTGTGGTAACTGAGAAAAACAAGAATATGACTGTGATTTTCTTAGCTACTTTTTAATGTTCAAATCAGCTCTTTGAAAACAAAGTCAAGGTGCAATAATAATAAGTGTTTATAGTTAAAGTAGGGAATCAAACAGCGCTTCTATAGCATCTACTATGTGGCAGGTACTGTTACTGGTGTGTTCCATGAATTCAGTTTGCCCCTGGCTTCATAAAGCAGTTTGTGTGTGTGTGTATTTGCCTGTTTGTGTGTGCGTGGTATGTATGTGTGTGTGGCAAAGGATGCTAGAATTTCAATTTTCTTCTGCTCCCATCTTTGAACGTCTCAGAATTAATTTTAGCCGGGCTGGACCTAAGTAGAATCTAATTCTTACTTGTGGCTCCCCAAATGGTCCCACTGTACAGGCTGCCTGTTTGGCAAAGGGAGGGGCCAGACAAGACACAAGGGTCTGAGGCGCACCCTGGAGTCCCCCAGGCCTGACCCCTCTGGAGGTGTTATCAGAATCTGTGATTCTTGTTCGGCTTCCTCTTATTTTGCTTCTTCCCCCGCCATCACAGAGTCTTTCTTTTGATGGTGAAGAGCCATGTGCTAGTTACCTTGTATGCCAACAGCCTCACCCTCCTCTGGCTCTCAGGGCCAAGGCCCCAGTCTCTTGGGACCCTGTATGCTTGGCTTCCCTGCACCCTGGGAGGCTGGAGACCGCTCCACCTCCTGGTGCCCACAGAGCCATGCGAGACACACGTGTGCAGTCGGGGGAGAATTTGGCTCCCAGGATCCAAAGACACTCAAAACCAAGCTCTGTGTAGTAATCCCCCACATAAATCTTGCCTTTAACTACAAATTATTTAGACTATCCCATTTCACTTCCTTCTCCTCTCCCATCAGATTCAAAGGATTTTAGACTTAAGAGAAACATTGGGTCTGAATTAAGCTGAGTCATTAACCTGATCATCTTCAAGTGTCTCGTTTCACCGGGGAAGCCTGGGAATAGGGAGATGTAGGGGCAGCGGCTCCGCAAAGCAGGGGCTCTGAAGATATCTACGTATAAAAAGGCATTTGCAAAGCCAAACTTGCTGTGGACTTTAGGATACTGACGATAGTGCAGCCCGAATGAAACATAAAACATAAGGCTGGCCCACCTCACTGTGACATTATTGCCCTTAATAATTGTCCTGGGTGGTGCACCTCCAGAAATTTGAAACAGGAAAGAAACAAGATTCCAGGGGCTCCAGCAAGACCATAATGACAGCTTTAGAGAACTGCTGCAGCCACTTTTTTTATTTTTTTTAGGCCTCTGCCCCGCCGCTGGGGTCCAGCGTAGTATTTGATCCCTACAGCTTTCCTTCCATCCAGTTCAAGTACCTGCTTGCAGGCTTCCCTGGCCCAACATGCAAACAATAAGTGACAAAGGAAAACACTGGCAGCAGGTTCCAAGGCAGGCCTGAGGCAGGGATTTCCCAGAATTTGTTATGAGAGGCAAGCTGCTCTCCCCACCAGGTTGGGAGTGGCCTGGAACCAGGTGGAACAGCCATGAGTCAGGCCTAGAGAATTTCAGTTTCAACACCCCTCTGCAAGAGGCTGTTTAACTACATCTGTTACCTTCAATGAAAAGGTCACCCACCCTGTAGTAAGTGATTAATTGCTGGCTGCTGAACTTACCGTTCCGATTCTAATCCCTTTACATTTCTGGTTAATTTTTGTAGGAAAACCAGGATGTGATTCATTTTGTTTTATGGGATGGCAACCACAGTCGATGGTCAGTTAGTGAGCTGGTTCCGTTTGATGGATCCTTTGCAAACAGCGCTGTGGAGGATGGAAGGGTGGACGTGGGCGGCATGGGACTCAATCTGTAGTTCAAATTCTGGCGTACATTGTTTCACCCAAGTCTAAAGTTCACTGAAAGGTTGGAAACAAGTTGAATAATCACTGTGGTCTGAGCAGGGCAGGAAGGAAGGATGCGGGGTTTCCAGAGAGAGCGTTTATTCACGCGCCACCGGGACTGCACTCAGGGTCCTCCAGCCCCCAACACGCTGTCCTCAGCCCTTGGAGCGAAGGGCCCAGGAAGATCAGCGGTCCCCTCTTAGGACCTGTCAGCACTATTCCTGAGACGACACCGTGGTCAAGAGTCACGCTGAGCACCTGTCATGCGTGCTGGCTTTCTTTGCTACGGTGATGGCAAAGGCGCAGGCAGAGAGCTATGGAATTTGACCTACAACTTTTCATCACAACTCAGCCCCTTCACTTCTCTCAAGAGCATAATTGTCAACAGTCCAATTTGTTGGAGATTATTTTTTGGATCGAAGAGGGGCGTGGGGGGGATCAGTAGATGGAGGGAGTGTCAAATGTGTTCTAATCATTTCTTCACCTCTTTCCCTACCATTTTTTTTCTACGTGGGACTCATTTAATGTCTGTCGTAAGCTCCTGAATAAGCAGAAGCACATCATCTGTACTGGTACCTAAGAGCTGGCCCAGTTTCCTGGGGCTTGAAGCTTAGCAACTCTGGGGGCCTCATTTAAGGAAACTGAATATTCAGAATTAGGATAGAAATAAAAATAAATGATAATTTAACAAATACTGACAAATACCACAAACACGGACAAAAATCCAGAAAAATCCCATGCTGTTTTTATTAACTAACTGCCTGGCATACCTCTATTATACTGTTTTCCCCACCCTTTTTTTGCCTACACTCTATTTGATCATCTCTTCACATGACAATAATTTTATAGAAAAACAATAGGAGGATAATTCAGTCTTTCCTCTTAACACGGTTGATCAAAAACATTTTTTTCAACTTTGAATTAAATAGTTGGAATGTATAAACAACGTATCAACTCACACAGGGAGAGACACACTTGCTATTTATAGTACTACTAGAAGTTTGTGCCCTACAGACACAATGAGAACTTCCTTTTTGATGAGACATCCATGAGAATTGAAATCTCTGCTTACAATTTTACATGTTTGATGATTGGTGGGATTCCCACAGACCTGCTTCTGCTCCCATAATCTCACACCTCCGTGACTCTCCATTTTCCACAGATTTCACAGGCAAGACTCTGCACGGCACATTTGTATCATGATATAACACCTGGCTGTGTGCCTTCACATCACGATGATGGATGAGTTGGCACAATAGGTTCCAGGAGTATTTATAGAAGAAATTCCTACACCACAGTAACTTGCAAGAACTTAATCATAATACGCAGAGGTGACTGTGAACCATAAAAATATATCCCGTTAAATCCAAACCAAATTTATCTCCAATTCACCTTTGCCTCAGCAGAATTCCCAAATGCTGTGGCCACTCCAAGCCAACCCGCACAAGAGTGAGTGTGGTGAAGCAGAAGTCAGAGCAGAAGAAATAGTCTTAATTGATTTCAGTTAAAATATTTTACTTTTGCAAATTTTACAGAACTCCTGTGACTGTGAACCTTGTAGCTTCATTAACATCACAATCTGCCTCTGCTTGTATCCATTTTAAAGCTCAGTTCAGTGCTTAATAAATAGCTCTGAATTGAGAAATGGAGAAATTAATCTTGAAAACACAGTGAAAAAAGAGGAAAGAGGACATGAAATGTGAGGCTGCTGGCAGCCACGCATGTGCTGAGCAGCACATCAGCCTGACATGGGTCCAGGGAAGCGGCCAGGTTGCCAGCCTGGGATGCTCCCGGAACCTTCTAGGGACGCTCTAGGCTGGGGATCTGGTTTCTGGACCATGATAGTTTCCAAAAGCGCAGAGAAGTCTTGGCTGTTACTGAAGGTGAGAAGACATCCTGAATGTGCCAGAGAAAAAGGGAAGAGAGATTAGGAAGGGAGCGGGAAAGGAAGGACAAAAAATAATGATGATAAAGGAATTTTCCTCATTAGTCCTCCAACTCTTCTTCCTAGCAATGGCAATTCTGTGTGTAGCCTGGAAGGAGAGTATGTCAGAGGTCACTTGTGGGTACATAAACCTTTCAGAAGTGACCCACAAATGACAGTGGTCTGCTGGCCCTGGAGAGAATCCTTTGCTAAGTCTGAGGATTTTCCTGTCTGTGTTTGTAGGAGGCCTTTGTGGTTGGTTCTCTTTATGGATAAGAAAACAGTTTTATGGGGGAGGGAGAGTGACTTATGAGACTCTCGTGAAACGGGTGAGACCCATCGCAGAGCTGGAGCAAAACCTCATATTCTCCATCTCCTAGTCTTCTAGGGCTTCAGTATTCTCCTGTTCATTAATTGGGTCGACGACTGTGTATTGACTATATACTGATAGCCTTACATGCCAGGTACTTTTCTAGAACTGGGGATACAGTGGAGGACAAGACAGGTAAAGCCCCTGCCCTCATGGAGCTTCCATTCTAGCGGGGGGACAAATGGTATATAAGCCAATGAATATTATGTATCAGCTCCAGTAGCAATAAGTCTTGAGAAAATGAAACGGGAGGATGGGATATGGGTTTAGAGAGAAGTGTGTGTGTGTGTGTGGGAGACAACGGCAGTGTTGTGTGTGTGCTCACTTTTGAGAGGTGACACCCGGCACTGGAATGGTGAGAAGGAGGGAGGTATGCAAGCATCTGGGAAAAGAGTTTCGAAAGGAAAGGGAACACCAGTCATGAAGGCCCCCAAGACCAAGAGGAGCTGGTACATTAGAGGGACAGAGAGTACACCAGTGTATCTGCAGTGAGGAGGTGGAGAAAGGCAGGGGATGAGATCAGGGGGAAATGGCCCAGGTGGTGATGAGCTTTGTAGCCTATGGTTAGGATCGTGGATTTGGACAAGTTAGCCTATCCATTCAGACAAACTGACTCCCATTGTACAATTCTACCCCATGAGCCTAGAAGGGTATGTAGAAAACGACTATGGTGAATGTAAAGGCCACCAGACCAGGGCCAGGAGTGGGCTCAGGGAACTATGAGAGAGATGAGAGGGGACTACAGACCCCAGGGGAACAATGAACAATGGTGGGGGAGTAAATGGGTTTCACGTGACCCTCAGTAGGGCCTGCTTCAAGGTACCCAAGAGAGTGAGCTGGCACCAGGTGTGCAGAAATAATCTTCACAGTTTAAAAAGACTACTTTGAATACACAGGCTATATAAGATAAGAGAGGTCGCAGAGAAGCCAATTAAAATGGGATTTTTGTGGTAGTTCGGGCCCATGGTAATGTTACCGAGTCTAAACTCCTATTGCTTGCCACACAACCAGCCAGTAAATCGAGATGGGTTGTTGGGACAAGGAATAGCAACTCTATTTGGAAAACCAGCAGGCCGAGAAGATGGTGGACTCGTGTCCCAAAGAACCATCTTACCCAAGTTAGAATTCAGGCTTCTTTTATACTAAAAAGGGAGGGGGTGTGGCCGCTTGTTGCTAACTTCGTTCTTGCAGCTGTCCGCTAGGTCTGGTCACAATGTTCCTATAAACCTCCAACAAAGCAAATGTTATCCTCTGTTCTGCAACTTTTTACCTCTATATGAATGGGAAAGTGTCATACCTTTAAAGGTCAGAGCCTTAAGAATGGGCTATCTGTAATATTTCAGGCTATAGCAAATATTCTTTTACAAATGGTGCAGAGCCTACATGACTACGTGCAGGCAACAGAGCACAAAGGTTAGAGCTAAAGGAATAGATTCAATATGGAGTCAGGTTTGTTCTCCTCTGTTACAGTAATATTTGCAGGCACATATCTTGGAGGTAGAGCTGAGAAGACTTGCTAAACAATTGGAAGGGGATATACGAAAGTGAGGGGGAGGATGGGTTTCATCAATTGCTGAAAAAGGGAAGATGAGAGAGAAAGAATTTTAGTGGGAAAATCTCGCTGTGTTGTGCTTGCGATACCTAATGATACGTTGACTAGGACAACGAATGGAAGACATGGAGCCCAAGGAGAAGGTGGGGCTGGATTTATATATTATTGGTTTTATTAACTCCTATTGATTCTTCAACAATGTTGCGAGCAGCCAGGCAAACGTACAGTTCAGATCTTGCCATTGCCACCTGTGACAAGTTGACAGTTGTTCATCAAAAATGAACAAAGAAGAGTTGTTGCTGGAAGCAGCTGCCTACCAGGACTCATTTCTTTGCCCCTCTTACATTTAGGAAGAAATCAGTGATTAATGTTTCCAGGTCAAGGAAACAGAGTCACAGAATAGTGAGCAGCTGTATCTTATTGAGTCTTTCTCTTCCCTGTTTAGCTGGCCAGTTACAAAAGATTATATGTCTCTTGGGCAGTATTTCTCAACCTTGGCACTATTGACATTTTGGACCAGAAAATTCTTTGTTGCAGGATCTGTCCTGTGCCTTGTAGGATGTTTAAGAGAATTCCTGGCCTCTACTCACTGATGCCAGTAGTATCGCCCCAGTAGTGACGATCAAAAATATCTCCAGATATTGCCAAATGTCTTCCAGGGGCAAAAATCACTTCTGGTTGAAAACCACTACCCTAGAGGATGGTGAAGCCACAAAATGAAAGAGGCCGGAATCCCTGAACCTCTGCATGGAGAATATCCGTCACCCGCTGACCAGGAAAACCCACGTTGTACTGTCCTGTGAGTAAAATAAATGTTTATTGTGTTAAAGCCACTGCTGCACAGTTAGGGGCTTCTTTGGTACTCTAACCAGTCCAACAAGAATAATGCCATAAGCAAAAAACAAAAATAAAAGCAACTAAAAATGACAACATTTCTGTCTCTCCAATGCCGCTAATGAGCTGTGTGACTCCACGTAAAGCATTCAACTTCTCTGAGCCTTAGTTTTTTCTCATCTGAAAATAAGGTAATGTTGGATTAGACACATGCCTTCCAAACACTTAAGACTGCAACTCACAGGCAAAAATACATTGTGGTCCAGGACACACGTAAGAGTTTCAGAGAGCAATACTTAACATTACTATGAGCAAATAGCTTTAATATAGTTGGGATACTGCACCATCATTAAAGCTATAAAAAGCTATCATTATGGCTATAAAAAGTTTGTAGGAAAATGGGAAAATGATGATTTTACTGTGTCAAAAAGTAAGAAATTTTAACTGAGCTCTTTCCCAGGGCGATTACCCCAAGCACTATGCATAAAAACCCATTTTTGTGTGGAAATGTTGTTTTTCTAATAGAAAGGAAACCCAATACTACATTTCAAATCCAAAGAAAACCTGAGTTTTGGCCTCTACAGTGCTTCTAACAGACTATATAATCTATAAAAGTGGTGTGAGGAAAATATGTTGCTTCCACCAGGAATTCTGGTGGGAGAGAGAATGACATTATTTGTAGCACTTTCCAAGGACCAGTCCTATGTAAACATAAGGTGTTGTTCTCTCTGCTGTCATAACTAGCAAGAAAAAATATTATGAAACCTTTAATTTTAAAAAATAAGACTTTGAATCCTGATTAATTGCTACCATAGACATTCACTAGAGCACGGAAGTCAAACTCAAAGGGTAATAACCTATTTCCCTGTCTCAAACTCTTTTCCTTGGTTGAAAATACTCTGTCCTAAATCTACAGACTACAGCTGCAGTGGAAGGGAAGGAACCAATCTCTGTTGAGATGTCCACCTTTCTGGAGCCTTCAGTGGAAAGTTTTATGAAAAATAAGATATAATAGAATTCTTAAGAAGGTAGAAGGACAATCTTAAAGACTCCAATTTCTCCTAGAGGGCCTCACAGTTCCTTCCTTTGCAACATAGTCTAGTGGGGTTATTCATTACTTTGCCAACTGGTTTCAGAAGTTGGTCATCTGTTTTGATATCTCTCCAAGGAGTTAACTTTTGTTGCTCAGAGCACAGATTCTTCCTAAGATTGCAGTTTCCTGGACTTCAATTACCTGTGAAGTCTCCTTTGGAAAGGTTAAAACAAGTATCAAGGGCACCATTTTCTTGCTTTTTCTATCCAGGTACCTTAGTGTTTCATGCCTCAGTGCATAAGAAGAGAAATTATGGAAGGTGAAAGAGGGAGATTTTAAACAGACTTAAGGCAAAGGATGGGGTTGGATACCAATGGAGAGTATGTATAGTGAGATATTTCTTACTTGAGAATCATAGAATGGAACATTATCACTATCAACTTTCCTAAAACTCTCTAGTCTTGAAATTCCTGGGCACTCTTGTTAATAATAATTATTATGAAGGTTGTAGTGAAAATAATAATAACTCTAGTAAACATTTAGTGATTTTTATAACTAAGGGCTGGATACTGTACCAAGCACATTATCATTTCATTTAATCCTCACAGTAACCCAAGAGGTAAATTCCATGATTATACCAATTTTGCTTAAGGATAATTCCATTCTAATAATTCCATTATTATACCAGTTTTACTTTTAGTAACTTGCCCAAATACCAAAGCTAACAATTGACCCTGTGAGGATTTGAACTTGAGTCAGTTAGAATCCAAAGTTCATGCTCTTAGCCATTAAGCTATACTACCTTCTTGATACCCATAAGATATCCCCAGTGAAAGTAGCTATGAATTCTAGAGGGGGTTTCATGGTTAATCAGTGCTAATGCACCACTAATGGTGATGGCATCCTCTTCTGTTGATATATTTGTCTTTTTTTTTAAAGAGATAATGCTCTCTCCAAAATCCTAATGTACTAGATCTGAGGCACTGTAAAAACATTTTTTTGCTCCTTTCACATTTGTCAGTTCATAATGTTCCCTAAGCGACCATCTACAATCCTTCTTTCTTCTGGAAATAAATGCACTTCCCATGACCACATGCCACTTGGCTATGTCAAGCCCAGTCAAGTGCCAGCAATTGGTCCAGACTTAGGCTGGTGATTCAGCTGGGCCAATCAGAGTTCTTCCCTGAGACCTTTCTTACCAAGAGGTAAGAAGCCTCTTTATTACATGAGCCAATATATCACCTTTTGGGTGATCTTATTTCATGTTGAGTTTCTGAAAGAGTCCTGATTAATATAACCTTATCCCCAGCTCTTTACAATTTTTGTTCTATTGTAGGCCCCAGTATACTGGGGAATTCAGTTTTGTACCAGTAAAGACCAAGAAGTTCATTTGAGAGTAAATGAAAAATGAGATAAAGATGGGGAATGGGTACCGATAGGGATACACTCTCATTGTAGGTGTTTGAGGACATAGTGCCAAGGGAAGTTATAATATTTCTTCTCAAAATACTTTTTTAAATATGGTAAGAAATTTTCATAAGGAGGAGGTACTAGGGAAGATGCCGTCCTGCCTAAATGTAAGAGACTCCTGAGAATTTGGAGACTCATCATACTTTAGGCTTTATGAAATATTTCTCCTCTGGGTGCTTCTGTTTGCGTAAATTTTCTATATTTGGTATGCATGTTTTTTCAATGGAAACTTTCTCCATTGTGTGCCTCTTTTTTTCCTCCCCTAGGGACATATAAGAAAAAAAAATCAGCTTATTTTTCTATCTAAAGGGAGGTTTGTGCTAAACACAAAAATCTAGCTATGAGTAAATTATGCTCTGATCTTGAAGGATAAAATAAACACAAAGCAATGCAGAGATGGGCTTTGCCAGAGCCAAATGGAACATGAAGTCCAGAAGTTTCCAACTGACTTCCAAAATTAGAATAAATCTTGGCAAAATGCATACACATGTCCCATTAGGAATTTTATCATTTGAACTCAGTGCTGGCTACTCCATGCCTTACTCATTCCAGTAGCTCCCAGGAGGCCTGAGGACCTGACTCCATGTGTTCTGGAGCTGCCCTGGGCCTGCTAGTTTTAACTTTGCCTCAGTTAGGATGGAAATAGAGCCTCAAAAACCCAACCAGTGATACCCACTTCCAGTCCCATGTCTTCTAGGAAGTCCAGCTGTTGCTGCTGAGTTTATGCACTGAGTAGTTATCCTACTTGGTCTCACAGCTGCAGTCCTCTCAGATGTTCCTGGTGGTAGGTGCTGGATCTAAGCCTTTTGGCTGGGCTCTAGGTTCCTATGAAAGTCTCTTTGGATTATACATTCTGTAAGAGGTAGTTCATTTCTAGATTAGAGGCCTTCTTGGGTAGGTAATCTGGTTCAAGTGTGAGAGTATGGGAGTTCCTATCAGGAAGTTCTCAATTAAAGACAGCCATATGGTTGCCAGTTAGACAAGTTTCAGTACTTGCTGAGTTAACTTCCAGGGGCCAGGATGCCAAACTTCATTACCAAAATGGACCTGAGGCTCTTCCCTCTTTTGTTTGTGGGGCCTTGCAGCACAAGACTTCATCCTATCTCCCACTACTCATGAATCAGAGTGTAGCACTTTTGTCAGCCAGCGTCCTCTTAGCCCCTTAAGGTGTTGTGTTCATGGTAACCTCAAGATTTCATTCATTCCAGTTTCCCTCTTGGAATGCTTCCTTCCACTCCATTCTACAAATGCCATTCACTTCCCAAGCTCATCTCAAATCTTCTTACATCCTGTGTGAGGCACCCCTGCCAACAATTTCAGCCCACTTTGGTTGCTTGCCTCTCTATTTTCTCATTGCCTCTATCATACAATTACTACTTCATTAATATTCAGCCATTTATTTTTCTGCAGTTGTGTCCCACAACTGTACCAAAGCATTTTGAAGTCAGGGCACATATTTCAGACTTTCTCTCTTAATATCTCTTGCAACTTGAAACATAGGTACTTGAGATCTGCTCAAAGTTGAATGTGAATCTAACAAAAGATGAGCAAAATCTTTAGACTGAAAACCATGGATCATTACTGAGATAAATTAAAGACCGAAATAAAAGAAGGTATAGACCATGCTCATGGATTGGAAGCCTAAATATTTTAATGCAGAAGAATATTTTCATGAGCATGAGAAAGGCAAAGATTTCATAAATAGCATTTATGAATTTTATGACATACTAAAAATACAATTGATAAGTTAGATAACAGTAAAAATGAGAATTTCTGTTTATCCAATATACCATTAAAAGAGGGAAAAAATATCAGCAAATTATATATCTGACAAAGGACTTATATCCAAAATATGTAAAGATCTCCTACAAATTAATAAGAAAAAAGATGGACATCTCAACAGAAAAATGTCCAAAAGACCTAAAGAGGTAGTTTACAAAAGAGGAAATCCAAATGGCTAATAAACATGAAAAGATGCCTAACTTCATGAGTCATCAGGACAATACAAAATAAATACATGTGCTTAAAAAAGCACAGTGACCAGAGAGGCTAAAATGAAAAGAACATTCAATACCAAGTGTTGGAGAGGATTTGGACTATTCAGAACTCTTGCATGCTGTTATTATACAATGGTAGGATACAGCTGACACAACCACTTTTCAAATCTATTTAGCAGGATCTACTAAATCTGAGTGTATATATAGCACATGATCCAGCACTTCCATCCTATGTATATATATTAGTACATATGCTCATCAAAAGACATGTAGGAAGAAGAGTCATAATAAGCTCTGTGCATAATCACCAAACAGCCCAAATGTTCATCAACAGTAGAATGGGTAGATAAATGTGTATACAGTGGAGTCCTTCCAGCAACGAGAATGAGCAAACTATTGCTACATGCAACCATCTGAATGAATCTCATGAACATATTATTGAGCAGACGAAGTCATACACAAAAAGGATATATTCTATAATTGCATTTCTTGAAAGTTCAAAAAGAGGCAAAACTAATCTATGGTAACCAGGAGGGCTTTCAGGATGCAATGATGTTCTATTTCTTCATCTGGATGGTAGTTACAAGTTCTTTCTGTGCCAATTCACTGAACTGTATACTTAATGATTAGTACATTTTTTCTGTTTTTAAGAAGTATTAATGTTTAAAAGCATAGGGTTTTGTCCTAGGAGGATGAACTGTCATTCATCAGGGATTTTTACTCACTGCTCATAAGCTTAGGGGTGGAAAATGAGGAAAAGTTTGATTGATTAAACAGACCCATAAATCTGATTTTAAATCTCATCTTGACCTTGAAATGGATAAGCTGGTTTGAGCTACTCAGCTCCTCCTGCTTCAACAAGTTTACTCATAAAACCATTTCATGGATGCTGCTTTACTTTCAACAAGGAAAGCATTTTTATTAATAATATTCACATCCTCATTATCTCCCCATTGTAGCTCCTCTCCTGGCTTGGAATTGCCGAAGTCTCTCTCATGACTATGATCTTGTTGAATCTTGCATTTATAATTGTGTGTATTCTTTTCTTATTCCAGCATCCCTGCTCAGTTCGATACACAGGAGAGGCTTGAGGCTGGACTTCCCAAAAAAATTTTAATTGAATTGAATTAACTGCAAGGTTCAGGGTTACAAGCTAAGTGGGTGGGTTTGGCTATACCTGGTTATGCTTCAAATTCTCCTTGTTGTGAATTGAGTAAAAAGGTCACCATTCCCACCAAAACCCAGCTGGGTGCTGAGGCATCTTTGCTCCAGTCTGCAAGACCACGGGCTTCATTTTCCGAGGTTATTCATGGGCACTCGGATTGGTTTAGGATATTCCAACCAGAACATTCTTTTTTTTTTTTTTTTTAAGGATTGATTGATTGATTGATTGATTGCTATGTTGGGTCTTCGTTTCTGTGCGAGGGCTTTCTCTAGTTGTGGCAAGCGGGGGCCACTCTTCATCGTGGTGCGCAGGCCTCTCACTATCGTGGCCTCTCTTGTTGCGGAGCACAGGCTCCAGACGCACAGGCTCAGTAGTTGTGGCTCACGGGCCTAGTTGCCCCGCGGCATGTGGGATCTACCCAGACCAGGGCTCAAACCCGTGTCCCCTGCATTAGCAGGCAGATTCTCAACCACTGTGCCACCAGGGAAGCCCCCAACCAGAACATTCTTGAATGTTGGAGGCAAATTAGAAAACATACTCTCCTGCTTTTGTGTAAATTCTATCAATTATACTAAAGTGAGGTAAGAGAATTTTGGACTTTAGAAGTCCTGAATTTAAAGTGTTTTTACTTTAGCACTCTGGAACTTTGGTAGTGGGGAGGGAGAGGGGAACTTAGCACCTGTTTCTGTATCTTCCCCCAATGGGACAGTAATGTCACCCCACGAGATTATTGGGAGGATTCATTCTTGCATACATGCATTCAGTTTGCAACATTCAGCATTTATTCCTAACACTATAGAGTGTCAACCATTCCATCAGCTCCAGGGACCCACAAAAGATTCATAGTCTAGTTGGTAAGAAAAACGTATGACCAAATCAGTTCAGTACTTCTCAACCGATTTTTCATTATTGGCCTCTAAAGGGCCTTCTTAGACACATTATTTCTAACTCTCCCACCATGAAATGTTAATACCACAGATATACTGTATAAATATGTATGCATATCTGTGCTTTATAATACAAAGAATACGATTTTTCCAACCCCCCAACTCCCCGGCTCCAAGAACTCACCCCCTGGGGGGAATATCCCCTCCATTGACCATGAAGGAAACAAATGATTACAGGGGAGCGTGACGAGTGCAGTAGGAGAAGAGGTACCGGCTGTAGAGTGCCCCCAGCACCCACCCATGGATGGAGGAGACCACCTGTGACAGGTGATGTCAGGGAAGACTTCAGGGAGTAAGGGAGGTGCTGGAGATCACAAAGGACGAATCAGGACTGCCCGGCAGCCATGGAGAAGGGTGGTCCCTGCGGCTTTTGTCACAAGGGGGGGTGAGGCAGTGTGCCCACTCTGGATGGGTAAAGGTGGGGAGGCCCAGGGGCAGCAGTGCAGGGCCTTGAACGCTGAGCCCGAGAGCAGACCTTACCCCGAGACACCGGGGACCCAGGAAGTCCTTAAGAAGGGGACTGACTTGATGAGAGTCATACATGTACAAGGTCACTTCTGTGTAGATGAGGCAGGGAAACCAGGTCAGAGACTGTTAGAGAATCTGAAAGCCAGGAATCGTGAGGACTTGAACGAGAGCAGGTGCCCGTGAGGATGAGAGAGGAGGGAAGGAGATTTTGGAGACAGGATTAAGTGAAGCAGTTTCTGTGACAGCACCTGGCATGCTGTCGGTAAGTGGTAAAAGGGCTTATCGCTGAAACTCAGCCTTTGGGACCATTTGGCGACTTGGCACTGCAGACGCTTCCCAGAAGCCTGAGAACCTGACTGCCTTACATCTCTCAGTGGCCGGAGGTTTGATATCTGTTAAATCAATGTTTTCCTCTGAGGTGAAACTGGGCAGAGTAAACCTAGCCAGTGGGCTGCGAGGGGACCACACGGGCCGGGTGCTGACCCCTGAGCTGAATGACTCCTGAAATTGTGTCACGACAGGACAGCACGGGCTGCGGGCGGTCCTAGACCCGTGCAGGCATTCCACGTTGACGTCAAATGCTCCCTTGCCGCTCAGCTCCAGCCGATCTGAACCCACTGACGCCATCAGATGCTGCACGCCCCGCCCCTTCTGCCTGCTCCGCCCTCTTCTGGGCATCGCCTGATCTGCTACCAAGACCCCTGAGAGATGAGCACACTCTCCCATCTGTCTCTAGTTCACAATAAATTAGGCTGCTTATGGATTAGCCAACAGAAAGCTATTCATTTCCTATCTGTTAGTAGCTTCTAGGATTACGAAGAAAGTAAAAGAAAGTGGCAGTGATGTAACACGTAGGGAAAATGAGGCACATTAATGTGTGAGTGGCTTTTCTATCACGTGGAGCAGCGGGGGTCAGTGGCCTTTCGGCATTGGAGGACTGTTTGCCATGCCCGGAAGCCAGGGAAGGATCCAGGGAGGTGGGCCAGGGAGGGCAGCGGCTGCTGGTGGTGCCACTTCTCTCTGTGCTGGTGTCACTTCTTCCCCAAAGAGCTGCCCGACAAGGCCTTGGGGCGGACAGGGAGCTGTCTGTCCACCGCCTGGGACCCTGTGATCTAGGTTGAAACCCATTCCTTTCATCTTTATGCAGAGCACACTTGCTGACTTTGATAAGATGGCTTTGAATAAAGATTAACGCTCTTTTGTCTATTCTGGATCAAATCCACTGCGGGCCACCTCCTCAGCACTCCTCTTTATCACAGCACATCCCTTATAGGCCCTTCCAGAAGCCCATCATAACGGCAGCAGAAATCAAGAACTGCCAAAGTCTCCCTCCCAACTATCCCTTTTAATGTCCCCTCTCTTTGGCTTCCCCATCTCAGCTTCATTTGTCTTCTTCTGCTCTGCCGAACCCCAACTCTACTGACAAGTTGGTCTCAGTGTTTCCCTTGGCTCTGACATAGAGTGCCTTTCACACACTGCCCTTCATGGATTTGCACTGAAACTGGGCAAGGGTCCTGGTCCTATGTCTGCCCAGGGTCTAGGAATTGGATTCAGCTGGGCCTACAGAACCTTCCAGATTCCACTTATTTGTTAGAAGGTGGAAGCAACCGTGCTGAGGGAGCCAGAGCTGGAGATGATTAAGGAGCTTGCTAGGGAGCTCCCAGATGCTCCCAGGGGGCCAGAGCTTCTGACCTGGCTCAAGCTCCGTCCCAGGCAGGGGCTACCTAACTATTGAAAGGATGTATCCAAAGAGTGCTGACTCATGCATTTTGGTGTCTGGAGGGGGTCTTTGGTGGGGTGCCACAGTGCCTGATATGTCCCTGTTTAAAAATTAACTGGATGAGGAGCTTTGGGAATATGTTAAATAAACACAGAGAATGCAAACCTGGGAGTGGAGACCAGTGCACTGTGACAAACTCTGGATTGAGAGCAACTTTGAGGGGCTGAGCAGTGTTATAAGATTCAGGGAAAACTGAGAAATGTTAGTGAGAAGTGTGAATGGATTTTCTATTAACTGCATGGTGCAAGAGAGAGGAGATACGGCATATTGTCATGAGTTGAAGAGCCTTCAGGATTTTTAATGACCAATAAGATAAGGGAATATAAAACACAAGATCCAGTACCTCAAATTTTAAATACACTGAACTGAGCATGTCAAATTTGTCCTTCCCTTGATGGTCCCAATATCTGTTGATCAGAGCTATTAGTCTGCTAGAATTATCTATTATATGGTTTGAATGATTTAATATATCATTGTAATTTGTAGCCAATTGTTTTTTTTAATTGAATTTTTAAATTTTATTTAATTTATTTATTTATACAGCAGGTTCTTATTAGTTATCCATTTTATACATATTATGTATATATGTCAATCGCAGTCTCCCAATTCATTCCACCACCACCACCCCCCATGCATCTCAAGGATTTTCTATGCATAGTATCATGTCATCTGCAAACAGTGACAGTTTTACTTCTTCTTTTCCTTGTATTACTTTATTTCTTTTTCTTCTCTGATTGCGGTGGCTAGGACTTCCAAAATTATGTTGAATAATAGTGGCGAGAGTGGACATCCTTGTCTTGTTCCTGATCTTAGAGGAAATGCTTTCAGTTTTTCACCATTGAGAATGATGTTTGCTGTGGGTTCGTCATATATGGCCTTTATTATGTTGAGGTAGGTTCCCTCTATGCCCATTTTCTGGAGAGTTTTTATCATAAATAGGTGTTGAATTTTGTCAAAAGCTTTTTCTGCATGTATTGAGATGATCATATGGATTTTCTCCTTCAATTTGTTAATATGGTGTATCACATTGATTGATTTGCATATATTGAAGAATCCTTGCATACCTGGGATAAATCCCACTTGATCATGGTGTATGATCCTTTTAATGTGTTGTTCGATTCTGTTTGCTACTATTTTGTTGAGGATTTTTGCATCTATATTCATCAGTGATATTGGTCTGTAATTTTCTTTTTTTGGAGTACCTTTGTCTGGTTTTGGTATCAGGGTGATGGTGGCCTCATAGAATGAGTTTGGGAGTGCTCCTTCCTCTGCAATTTTTTGGAAGAGTTTGAGAAGGATGGGTGTTAGCACCTCTCTAAATGTTTGATGGAATTCACCTGTGAAGCCATCTGGTCCTGGACTTTTGTTTGTTTGAAGATTTTTAATCACAGTTTCAATTTCAGTACTTGTGATTGGTCTGTTCATATTTTCTATTTCTTCCTGGTTCAGTCTTGGAAGGTTATACCTTTCTAAGAATTTGTCCACTTCTTCCAGGTTGTCCATTTATTGGCATAGAGTTGCTTGTAGTAGTCACTTAGGATGCTTTGTATTTCTGCGGTGTCTGTTGTAACTTCTCCTTTTTCATTTCTAAGTTTATTGAGTCCTCTTCCTCTTTTTCTTGATGAGTCTGGCTAATGGGTTATCAATTTTGTTTATCTTCTCAAAGAACCAGCTTTTAGTTTTATTGATCTTTGCTATTGTTTTCTTTGTTTCTATTTCATTTATTTCTGCTCTGATCTTTATGATTTCTTTCCTTCTCCTAACTTCGGGTTTTGTTTGTTCTTCTTTCTCTAGTTCCTTTAGGTGTAAGGTGAGATTGTTTATTTGAGCTTTGTTTCTGGAGGTAGGCTTGTATTGCTCTAAACTTCCCTCTTAGAACTGCTTTTGCTGCATCTCATAGGTTTTGGATCATCGTGTTTTCATTGTCATTTGTCTCTAGGTATTTTTTTATTTCCTCTTTGATTTCTTCAGTGATCTCTTGGTTATTAAGTAGTGTATGGTTTAGCCTCTATGTGTTTGTATTTTTTACGTTATTTCCCCCTGTAATTGATTTCTAATCTCATAGTGTTGTGGTCCAAAAAGATGTTTGATATGATTTCAATTTTCTTAAATTTACTGAGGCTTGATTTGTGACCCAAGATGTGATCTATCCTGGAGAATGTTCTGTGTGCACTTGAGAAGAAAGTGTAATCTGCTGTTTTTGGATGGCATGTCCTATAAATATCAATTAAATCTCTCTGGTCTATTGTGTCATCTAAAGCTTGTGTTTCCTTATTAATTTTCTGACTGGATGATCTGTTCATTGGTGTAAGTGAGGCATTAAAGTCCCCCACTATTATTGTGTTATTGTCAGTTTCTTCTTTTATAGCTGTTAGCAGTTGCCTTATGTATTGAGGTGTTCCTATGTTGGGGGCATATATATTTATAATTGTTATATCTTCTTGGATTGATCCCTTGATCATCATGTAGTGTCCTTCCTTGTCTCTTGTAACATTCTTTATTTTAAAGTCTATTTTATCTGATATGAGTATTGCTACTCCAGCTTTCTTTTGATTTCCATTTGCATGGAATATCTTTTTCCATCCCCTCACTTTCAGTCTGTATGTTTCCCTAGGTCTGAAGTGGTCTCTTGTAGACAGCATATATATGGGTCTTGTTTTTGTATCCATTTAGTGAGCCTGTGTCTTTTGGTTGGAGCATTCAATCCATTCACGTTTAAAGTAATTATCAATAGGTATGTTCCTATTACCATTTTCTTAATTGTTATGGGTTTGTTTTTGTAGGTCCTTTTCTTCTCTTGTGTTTCCCACTTAGAGAACTTCCTTCAGCATTTGTTGTAGAGCTGGTTTGGTGGTACTGAGTTCTCTTAGCTTTTGCTTGTATGTAAAGCTTTTGATTTCTCCGTCGAATCTGAATGAGATCCTTGTGGGGTCGAGTAATCTTGGTTGTATGTTCTTCCCTTTCATCACTTTAAATATATCATGCCACTCCCTTCTGGCTTGTAGAGTTTCTGCTGAGAAATCAGCTGTTAACCTTATGGGAGTTCCCTTGTATGTTATTTGTTGTTTTTCCCTTGTTGCTTTCAATAATTTTTCTTTGTCTTTAATTTTTCTCAATTTGATTACTATGTGTCTTGGCGTGTTTCTCCTTGGGTTTATTCTGCCTGGGACTCTCTGCACTTCCTGGACTTGGGTGGCTATTTACTTTCCCATGTCAGTGAAGTTTTCGACTACAATCTCTTCAAATATTTTCTCGGGTCCTTTCTCTTTCTCTTCTCCTTCTGGGACCCCTATAATGCGAATGTTGTTGCGTTTAATGTTGTCCCAGAGGTCTCTTAGGCTGTCTTCATTTCTTTTCATTCTTTTCTCTTTATTCTGTTCCACGGCAGTGAATTCCACCATTCTGTCTTCCAGGTCACTTATCCATTCTTCTGCATCAGTTATTCTGCTATTGATTCCTTCTAGTGTATTTTTCATTTCAGTTATTGTATTGTTAATCTCTGTTTGTTTGTTCTTCAATTCTTCTAGGTGTTTGTTCTTTAAGTCTTCTAGGTCTTTGTTAAACATTTCTTGCATCTTCTCGATCTTTGCCTCCATTCTTTTTCCGAGGTCCTAGATCATGTTCACTATCATTATTCTCAATTCTTTTTCTGGAAGGTTGCCTATCTCCACTTCATTTAGTTGTTTTTCTGGGGTTTTATCTTGTTCCTTCATCTGGTACATAGCTCTCTGCCTTTTCATCTTGTCTATCTTTCTGTGAATGTGGTTTTTGTTCTACAGGCTGCAGGATTGTAGTTCTTCTTGCTTCTGCTGTCTGCCCTCTGGTGGATTAGACTATCTAAGAGGCTTGTGCAAGTTTCCTGATGTGAGGGATTAGTGGTGGGTAGAGCTGGCTGTTGCTCTGGTGGGCAGAGCTCAGTAAAACTTTAATCCTCTTGTCTGTTGATGGGTGGGGCTGGGTTCCCTCCCTGTTGGTTGTTTGGCCTGAGGCAACCCAACACTGGAGCCTACCTGGGCTCTTTGGTGGAGCTAATGGCGGAGTCTGGGAGGGCTCACTCCAAGGAGTGCTTCCCAGAACTTCTGCTGCCAGTGTCCTTGTCCTCACAGTGAGACACAGCCACCCCCCACCTCTGCAGGAGAGCCTCCAACACTAGCAGGTAGGTCTGGTTCAGTCTCCTATGGGGTCACTGCTCTTTCCCCTGGGTCCCAATGTGCACACTACTTTGTGTGTGCCCTCCAAGAGTGGAGTCTCTGTTTCCCCCAGTCCTGTTGAAGTCCTGCAATCAAATCCCACTAGCCTTCAAAGTCTGATTCTCTAGGAATTCCTCCTCCCACTGCCAGACCCCCAGGTTGGAAAGCCTGACGTGGGGCTCAGAACCTTCACTCCAGTGGGCAGACTTCTGTGGTATAAGTGTTCTCCAGTTTGTGAGTCACCCACCCAGCAGTTATAGGATTTGATTTTATTGTGATTGCGCCCCTCCTACCGTCTCATTGTGGCTTATCCTTTGTCTTTGGATATGGGGTATCTTTATTGTGAGTTCCAGTGTCTTCCTGTCGATGACTGTTCCGCAGTTAGTTGTGACTGCAGTGTTCTCACAAGAGGGAGTGAGTGCACGTCCTTCTACTCCGCCATCTTGAACCAATCCCCCCAATTGTTTAATATACATATATTTGGCACATAATCCCATAACATGTTTTAGTGAATCATTTGATCATTAATTTATTCTTTTTTCAATTTATTTTTTATTTATTTCTGGCTGCATTGGGTCTTCGTTGCTGTGCGTGGGCTTTCTCTAGCTGCGGCGAGTTGGGGTTACTCTTTATTGCAGTGCCCGGGCTTCTCATTGCGGTGGCTTCTCCTGTTGCAGAGCATAGGCTCTAGGTGCACAGGCTTCAGTAGTTGTGGTGCATGGGTTCAGTAGCTGTGGTGCGTGGGCTCAGTAGCTGTGGCTCGTGGGCTCTAGAGCGCTGGCTCAGTAGTTGTGGTGCACAGGCTTAGTTGCTCCACGGCATGTGGGATCTTCCCAGAGCAGGGCTTGAACCGTGTCCCCTGCATTGGCAGGTGGATTCTTAACCACTCCACCACCAGGGAAGTCCCATTAATTAATTCTTTTCATATATATTTATTGAGCAAATAGCAAGTACTGTACACTCTGCTAGGTGCTGGAAATACAGTAGTAAATGAGATAAACATAGTCCCTGCCCTTCTAGACCTTGTTCTATCCTGGGAGACACTTCAGACTAGCAAATACACACATGATTATTCAAAATTATAATCTCCATTAGCTTTATGAAAGTACAAGTTTCTAAACAGCATATAGTAGGGAGATAGGCCTGGCTATGGGTGGGGGATTCAGGGAATGCCTCTTGAGGAAGTGAATTTTGAATTCACTAAAGGTTGTAGAGTTATTCTGTCCAATATGGTAGCCACTAGCCACATGTGGGTATTTACATTTAAATGGCTTAAATTAAATAAAATTAGAAGTTCAGTTCCTCAGTCACACTAACTACATTCCAGTACTCAATAGCCACCTTCAGTAAGTGACTACCATATTATAAAACACAGACATAGAATGTCTCTATTGTTGCAGAAATTTCTATTGAGCAGTGTTGTTACATAGGATTTCACTAGCTGGGAAGGAGCCCAGGGGAGGGGAAAGGAAATAACTTGAGCCAAAAAAATATACTCCTGAACTTAGAGGACATTGGTTATACTCTAAGAGAAATAATATTTTTAGAATGTTCTGTGGATGATGACACTGGATGATGGGTTTTGGTGAAGGATCAGAGGAGATGGGAAATATTCCCTCCTCTTGTTTTGTGACTCAGCCTTGGACAGATAATATCCAGCCAATCATTCAGGGCTTATTCCCACATGGGCCCCCTGTTCTGGACCCTTGCCTTGGTTCCTGGGTATATGAAATAGTTAGGCCCAAGACAGGAGAAAGGAGAACAATATTGTGCTTGAATTGTTCAGCAAAATATAAAATGAGTGACATAAGAAGACAACTGGCAGCACATTTCGATGTGTGTAGAAACTACACATAACTAAATATTGGTAGTCACTGCCCTCTGAGTTGTCTGCCATTTGCCACAGGCCCTTGTCCTCAGACCATGTGAGACAGGCTGGGACCTGGGACCCTTTGCTGCTGTTCTTGCGCCTGGACAAACGTCTCCTCTCCTCAAGCAACAGAATACAAAGAAACTATAAGGGACAAAAAAATAACCGTGTGCATGTACGGTTGGGGCAAATTATGGATAACAAGATACAAAAAGACCATAAAAACCCAACTGCCACTTCTGAAGAGCCAGGAGCAAAAACAGGGTACTGCACATGCCCCCTGCACTCAACACCACCAAAGGGGTGGGCAAAATACCTAGGCCACGCCCCCGGCCCGACCCCTGGACACACCCCTACCCTCACTCCATATAAGGAACAAGCTCGTGCGCCCTCCACCCTCCACCCCCCGGGAGCGAGCGAGCAAGGGAACCTGTTGCTTGTTTTTGCTTCCCCCTCTGCTGCAGCAGGGGCTCCAATGAAGCCTTACCTGAATTTCTTGTCTGGCCTTTTATCAATTTCTACTGATTAAGGAAGGCCAAGAACCCTGATCGGTAACACACAGAGTAAGTGTCAGTGCTCCTGAGAGTTCCTGGGCCCTATTTTCTTTTCACTTTGCACCTTCCCTTGAGTGCAAGCATTCTCTCCCTGACTTCACATACGACCCACACCCTGACAGTTCCCAAGTCTCTATTTCTAGCCCCAGGCTCTCTGCTGTGCTTCAGACCACTCAACGTCCACTAATAAGCTCTAATACGCTGTCCCACAGACACTGCAAACTCACCCCAACTGTGTCCACCCAAACTGCCCCTCCTTCTCAGGTCCCGACATCAACAATGGCGACACTTTCTGAACCAGAAGCCAGAAGCCTGGGTGTCATCCTTGACTTCTGTACTGAAATCCCACCAGCCACCAAATCTGTTGATTCTGCCTCCCGAATAACCTCTTGAATTTGTTGACTTATCTGCCTTCCCTTCTGCACTGTCCTAGTTTTTCATTCACTGCCTGAATTATGTAACCATTTCCTAACCATTCCCCTTGGTCCAGTCTTGGCTGCCTGCAGACCACGCTCCACATTACAGCCATAGCCGTCTCTTGAAATTTGATCATGTCCTTCCATTGCTTAAAACCTTTCAGGGCCTCCTCATTACACTGGTTCACATGACTTTCTGTAGTTACAAGGCTCATCTTGATTTGGCCTCGATTACTTCTCCAGCTGCTTCTCCTACCCATTCTCCTTGTACATTCCTCTGCAAATACACTTAGCTTCATTTAGTGCTAGGAATCCAGCAGGCTTAACATTGTATTGGGATCTTTGCACATGCTCTTTCCAGAAACACTTTCACCACCGTCACCCCCTTCTTTTCCTCTTTTCCTGGCTTATTCAGCTTAAACTTTACTTTTCTTAAGGCAGCTCACCCCAATTCCCCAGGGTTAGCTGCCCCTGTCATATACCCTCTGTAGTGGGTTGAATGATGGCCCCTCACATCCTAATTCCCAGAACCTGTGAATGTTATACTTTCATCAGAAAAAAAGTGTCTTTGCAGATGTACTTAAGGATCTTGAGATGAGATCATTCTGGATTATCCAGGTAGACCTTAAATACAATGACACATGTCTTTATAAGAGACACAGAGAAAAGAGGAAAAGGCCACGTGAGGAAGGAGACAAAGGTTGGAGTGATGCAGCCGCAAGCCGAGGAACACCTGGAGCCACTAGAAGCTGGAAGAGGCAAGAAAGGATTCTCCCCCCGAGCCTTCAGAGGAAGCACGGCTCTGCTGACACCATGATTTCAGACTTCTAGCCTCCAGAACTGTGAGAGAAGAAACTTCTGTTGCTAATAAGCCACCAAGTTTGTGGCAATTTGTTTCATCAGCCACAGGAAACTAAGGCATCCCCCCCCCTTCTTCTATGAGACCTCTTATCACAGTGCTTCAAAGTGGCCTTTTTATCAATACTTGTTTGCCTTCCTGACTTGCAAAGTCTCATGAAGGCAGTAGAGATTGACCTAATCGCAGGCTGGGGTTCCAAAAATAAAGCCGGGTGAGCACTAAGGCGAACTAATAGAAACTTCTCCTGCAGGACTGAATTTTCCCAGCAGGTGAACTCAGCATCTTTGTGTGCTGAGAAAGGATTACAGTTTGCCATGACATCTGTTCTCCCCAGAACGGCTGGTGGGACCTGGGGCTTCAGAGCAGCCCACTACAGCATCCATATATTAGCATGTTCTTCGTGTACCATGGATTAAAAAAGGCTGGCAAATACTGCTAAGGTTAGGAGTCACTAAAGCTTCTTGAAATTGAAACATGAATAGGACTATCTACATAATTTGTGGGCCCCAGTGCAAAATAAAAACACAGGCCTCTGATTCAAAAATCATGAAGAATTTCAAGATGGCCATAGAAGAGCATTGAACCAAGTGTGGGCTCCTGTGTAGTTAATTGCATGAAGCCGACCCTGATCACAATAGAAAGATGTGCTGAAAATGGATATGACGTTGTTTTGTGAAATGGGCTGAATGGGTAGGAGGGTAGTCAGGGGCACAAGGTAAGGGGCTACTGCAATAACCCAGGAAGGCAGAGGTGAGGAGACCGTGGGCTAAGGTGGTTTCATGGCAGTGCTAAGGGAAGAAAAAGGCAAATCCAGGAGGTGATGTGTGCTCAGAGGCAGGGACGCTTCAGGGTCTTTCCAGACTTAGAGCAAGGAGAGGCGTCGGGGAGCCCTGGAGGAATCTGGAACACTCATGTGTCAGTGACATTGTCCTGGGAGCTGCAGTAGGCAGGAATGAGCTCAACGGAGATCAGAGTGAACAGGGGCACTTACTCCACAAAGGAACCACATACAGCTGTCAGGCTGTAGCCTAGCAACTCGACGGCTATAGTGAGGGTGATGGACAGAAAAGGTGGCAGGGGAAGAGGACACGCCCTCAGATGCTTCCAGGTGCCGGAATGTGTGAGGATGAGGAGTGGTGGGGACCATCGAGAGCTCAGGACCATCCCCAGTGACAGCCGCCACCGTACATGGTTAAGTGGGAACACAGGGGCAGAACGGCCAGAGCTGCAGATTTTGAAAGAGAAGCCAGGGATCCAGAATTGTGAAATCTCCCCATTTTTAAGTGTTGACAACTAAGCTAAATATTTTTCTATAAATACCATAAGCCAAACAAAACACACCCATAGGTTAGATCTGGCTCCTGGGACTCAGCTTGCAGCCTCTGTACAGGGGGCAGCGGATAAGAGCTGGTGGGGCTCAAATCCTGTCTCTGCCACTTGACCCATGGAGCCCTTCTAAGCCTCGCTTCTCCATACGATGGGGACAATTTTAGGATCTACCTCTCAGGGTAGTAGTGAGGAATAAATGCATCTTTTAGGCAAAGCACAGACGACAGTAACTGGTATGTAAAACTGTGCTGTGCACTTTATATATTCTATTTTATTTTATGCTCACAGCCATGCAGTCAAGTTGGCTTTATTACAACATACCCATTTTCCAGAGGTGGGGTGGAAAGAAAGGCTCAGAGATAAGAAATCACTTGCCTCAAATCACACACACCAAGTCTGAGCAAGCCTTCAAATCTCATTATTTCGGCCTCCAAAGGTATTGCTTTTTAAAAAGTCTCTCTTACCCTGTACTGACTCATATTTTATTTTAGAGGTTTCTAGAAAGAATGTTCCAGCTGATGGTACTTTCGCAAGAAAAATTTTAATAATAAAACAAACTCCAAAAAGGAAAAAACAGCCTCTTCCTCTTCAACCTCCACACTTAAACACACACACACATTCAAAACAAAAGTAACGAAAGGTGCCAGAACATTCCCCCTCCTCACCCCACCCTCAATCCAATGGACTCTTAAATAACATTATTTGAGGGAATACATTATTCTTTGTATTTTCCCAATTCCTCAGGACAACCACTGCAATCCTATTCTTTAAATCTTTTTTTTAATTTTATACAATTTTTAAAGGTTACTTTCCATTTACACTTATTACAAAACATTGGCTATATTCCCTGTATTGTACATTACATCCTTGAGCCTGTCTTATAGCCAATAGTTTGTACCTCCAACTCCCCCATCTCTATATTTTCCCTCCCCCCTTTCCCACTGGTAACCACTAGTTTGTTCTCTACACAGTGTCTGTGAGTCTGCTTCTGTTATGTTATATTCACTAGTTTGTTGTATTTTTGTAGTTTCCACATGTAAGCAATATCATACAGACTGCAATCCTATTCTGCCTCAGAGGGGCAGGAGTTGATAGTATAATGGATAAGGGGCCTATGCACAGGCCCTTAGGCAAGAGATTAACAGGTAGGACCCTAATGCCTTTATTGAGTAGACCAACTCCTTTGTGTCCACTCAGCAGTGGTGACAGGTGTCAGCGCCAAGCATAGGGCCCTAGGGCCTCTGTGTCCTGGAAGGCAATTAGGCATTTGCTCAGTGGCGTATACTTCACGTATACGCTCCAGTCCCACAAACTGATCATTCCATTTCCCGTTTCTCCTCGGGGCCTTTGCCTCTGGAGCTGGATATTCCAGCAAGCAGATCTTCCAGCAACCAGAATTTCTTTTCTTAAAGAGAGAAAAGGAAAGAAAAGATTTGCATTGTTTGTAGGTCTGAAAGTAGCAGGAATTTTAACTTGCTCCTGGAACAAATTCTGGGGCATTTGAATTGGGAGTAGAATTGGGGTAGGGGTGGGGAAGGTCTCAGCTGGGCAAGTCAGAGTGATGAAATTCATAGCCAACAGCTTTGCTTGATTCTTTTGACTATGGCCAAGCCAGTAGGGCTGAGAGCACGATGTTCTCTATAATAGCCTCGACAATAACATGATTTGTTTCCCTTCCAAAGCCGCACATGGCATCTCAGCCTGCAAAGGGGAGATTTCTTCTGAACCTGTGGGATGGGAGAGCTGATTTCGTCCTCCAGACTAGGAAATGAAGGCATTAAGCAGGGAGGATTCGAATTGAAATGTTATCTAGCCATAACACTTGCCTAAACAATACATATTTTATTTTGTTTTGAAGGAACGTCTCTTCGGTCTTTTCATGGGTAGGATTTCAGACTAAGATGTTCCTCTTTCCTAACCACCAGATTGAAACTGAATATCGTCTCGGTCCAAGGGGTACAATACCGCTGTTATTTCTTTAATTCACAGCAGAAACTAAGTCCTGAAGCTTGACCCAAGCCAGTTGACATTTTTAGGCCCTGGGCTGGTAACTACCAAATGGTTTTCTTTTCTTCACGCTTTTCTGGATTCTTTCAGAGAATTGGGAGGCTGTTTTCTCCACAGGGAAAACTGAAAGCTAATAGGCATTTATGCCATTAAGAAAAATAATGGTTGCAGTTAGCTAGTAGTTAATCATGATTGTAAGTGATTGCAAATCTCTTGAGTTGCACAAACGCTACAAACAGAAATAAATGAGGGTTTCAATGCTTTCCCCACTGGTGAAAAGCACAGATTAAGCTCAACTCTGGCCAAAGCCATGCTCTAGTGCTGCAGGGAAACAATGAGTCACCAAAGACGTGATCTCTGCCCCCACTGAAATTACAGGAACGCAAGAGCAGGGCACCCCCGGGCACACACATGCACACACCCGCAGTAGATAGCACAGTCTCCAAGGTGTGCATGGGTGTGCAAGTTCATGTCTAAATCAATGGCTTGAATTCAGATTGCATTTGCCAACATAAATTATACCATAAAGGCTGAGTAAGTTCTTGGGCTGGCAAATCACAGCCCATTTGCTTCTTCAGACAACCGTAGGATTTGTCCACCTTTTGTAACATTGTTTCTATGGACTAACTTATTGATCTCCATGGTCCTGATAGTAAATTTCAGAAGCTTTACGTCGTCCCCCTGCTGGAGAGAGTGTCCCCTCCTCTCTCCTTTTACTGGGATTCTGTTTTCTTAAGGGTTCCAGTAGGGGTGGGGTGATGGTACCTGACCATTGATGGGAGTATTGAGTGGTAGGGGACTTGGGTGAAGCTGGAAAATCCGAGAGGCCTCCGGGACATTCAGGGAGCAGTTCATCTTTAGGAAGGAGCTTAAATCTTCGCCGTGGCACTTATTAGTCCTGGAGCCTCAGGCGACACCTTCTTGATGAGTCTCTCGGCTGGCCTGGACCCTTTGAATCTGTTTCCACATCTGGAAAATGGGAACAATGATAGTAACAAATGACACTCCCCTCATGGGGTTGTCGTGAAGATAAGGGGATGGAGTCTGAGAAAGCACCTAACATGATGTGCTGTCCCAGAGCTGGCATTCAGTAAATACCGAATTTGGATCTGTTAGAGGAAGAGAGAGCATGTACAAAAGTATAAACAAGTAGAAATACATTGAATGCAAGCTATATACAGGCTGAGAAATAGGTGTGGAGTGGTGTGGAGATGAGGTAATTTGTGGACCAGCAGATAAAGCTATCCAGGGAGACTCTGAGAAACTTCCACGTGGATGTCTCTCTATAGGACACATCTCTTAGCATGGCCAGGCTTTTTGGGTTCTTCGCGGTCATGTGGGTTTGGTCAAGGCTTCCATGTGCAGCTCTTGGCTCTGCTTCTGTTCTCGCTGATAAGAAGGAGCTCAGCCCCACCCGTGCAGGGTCTCAAGATTTAGAAGTCAGACCACAGAATGCTCAGTTAAATTTGAATTTCAAATAAACGGTAAATAATTGTTTAGTATAAGTATGTCCTATGCCATATTCTCAATGTACTTATATTTTTAAAAAATCCATCGTTTATCTGAGATTGAAATTGAACTGATTGTCCTGTATCGTATTTGGAGACCCTACCCCTGTCACCCCCAAATCGCAAGGGACCAAGGGCAGAACTCAGCAGGATACTCCACACTGACCTCTTGGGGAAGAGAAATTAACTACACCCTGGGTGGTTGGATAGATTCAGGAAAAATCATGAGGACAGTGCTGAAGGACACAAAGGACTTCTGTTGTCAAAAAGCTCTATCACCTCCCCTCTCTTCAACTCTCCTCTTTGGATCAGGGACACTCCTTGAATGAAGACCAAGATTGATGCCCCTGGACTGTGTAGCTTTGGGAATTCAGCCCCAGAGGGAGAATGCTTCCTGCCTTGGTTAAGGATCTGAAAGAAATTATGTGTGACCTTAGGCCAGGGTTTCTCTAGATTCCAATCAGTCCTCCACCTCAGAGTCAAGCCTTAGAGCATCAAATCCACTGCTCTCCTCAGTGCCCATCATTTTTATGCTTTCCTGATGAATACGGGGACCTTTCATTGGTCCTGGGATCTGAGGAGATGGAGCTTAGTAAATTCTTAGGATAACAACACAGCTTGAAGAGAAAGATCTGAGGAGGCAAAGAGAAACTTGAAAATATAAAAATAATGATATCACTGACAGAAGTCTGGAGGGAGGTGATGTTAGAAGAATGTAAAAGCACCAATTTCTTTTTTTTTCTTTATAAGGTTGTTTCATTTTCTTTCTTTCTTTTCTTTTTTTTTTGCCTGCGTTGGGTCTTAGTTGTGGCACGCAGGATCTTTTTGTTGCGGCACGTGGGCTCTTCGTTGCAGCATGCGGACTTCTCTCTAGTTGTGGCACGTGGGCTCCAGAGCACATGGGCTCTGTAGTTGCAGCACGAGGGCTCTCTCATTGAGGCACGCGAGCTCAGTAGCTGTGATGTGTGGGCTTAGTTGCCCCGAGGCATGTGGGATCTTAGTTCCCAGACCAGGGATCGAACCTGAGCCCCCTGCATTGGAAGGCGGACTCAACCCCTGGACCACCAGGGAAGTCCCAATGCACTAATTTCTTAATCGTATATAGCGGGGAGTAAACCAGTGCTGTTGAAAGCTGGTGGAATAAGACACAAGTACATAATTTAGAGTTATACACATAATCAACAGAAAAACTTAAAAAAGAGTAATAAAACTAACCAAACTCAAGAAAGGGGAAGTAGTGTAAGAAAGGCAAAGAGAGTGAAGAGGTATTCACTCTTCTTTTAGAATAGGAAGTAAAAAGAAAAAAACTGTTAAAAGTTTATAAATAAAGACATATAAGTGTATCAGCTAAAAACTAAAACAATGGTTCTTGTTCTGCTTGTATCTCATGGCTGTGGCTGCCAGTCTCCAAGATGGCTTCCGATGATCCTTGCCTCTTGGATTGCACACTCTTGTGTAGTCCCCTCCCACATGGCACCAAGAATTGGTCTATGTGACCAATATAATACTAGAGAAGTAATGACGTATAACTTCTGAAATTTAGGATAATTTGTTATGCAGCAGTAGATAACGAATACAGTGGCTGTCGGTTTGCTGAGTGTCTGCACTGCAAAACGTCTCATTATGAGACTCAGGAGGAATGAGTAGCCCCTGGGACATCTGTTCTCATGGCAGAGAAGAGCCAAAGGGGAGTGGAAGCTCACAAGGACATTAAACCGTCTGCTTAGAACTGGCATACGTGACTGCTGCTCACATTTCACTGGTTAAAGCAAGGGCATGGCTGAGTCTCTTTAGGATAGGTAGGTATATTCCTTCCACAAAAAGGCATTATAATAGGCAGAGATGAATAATTCTCCTACTGGGGAAAAGGACATCAATAATCAATAATTGGGAATTATAATACATTTGATTCCAAGAGGCATAATGTATTTGATAACACAACTAAAATATCTCTGGAAGCATATTCAGAATAATGATAACATCGGTTACTTCTGGAGGAAGAGACCTGGGTGTCTGAGGAATAAGAATGGGCGGGAGATTTTTCACTATATGTCTTTTGAATATTTTAAATGAGATCTAAGTAAATATAGAAGTATTTACTTCTATAAGTAAGTGTTAAAAATACTTACTTGAAATTAAAATTTAAAGTGGGGGAGGGGGTGTGAGCCTTCTATTTTGAAATATATCATTACTAGGGAGATACTTGGAGAACCACTAGTTATTTATGGAGAATGGAGTGAGGGTAAGGCGTGAGGAGTGAGAGGCTTAGATGTTTTGTTTAGGTCCTGTTAGTTACTATTTAAAATAAAACAAACTTCTGCTTCCAGCAAGATGGAGTAGATGTACTTTTCCCTATTTCTTCACCAGGGACAACTAAAGTCCCTGGACATTATATTTAAAACAAACATTAGATGTTACTGAAAGATAGAGAGAAGAAGACAGACCAGCTAGGCACCTGGGGACCTGAGAAATGACATGGTCATGAGTTCCCTGAGTTCTCTTTTTGCCTCATACAGCCCAGACTTGGAGATGAAGAAGTCAGTGATGGAAGAAATTTTCACATATTGAAGTATGAGGAATTGTTCTGGCTTATATGTGATTTGGCTTGAACTTCATGCTAGCCAGAACAGCCTGTCTTTTGGCCTATCAAACATGCATTGTACAGTTGCTTTAACCATTAAAGAAAAGAATGTATTTAAAAAATCAAAATGGGGGCTTCCCTGGTGGCGCAATGGTTGAGAATCTGCCTGCCAGTGCAGGGGACACGGGTTCGAGCCCTGGTATGGGAAGATCCCACATGCCGCGGAGCAACTGGGCCCATGAGCCACAACTACTGAGCCTGCGCATCTGGAGCTTGTGCTCCGCAACAAGAGAGGCCGCGACAGTGAGAGGCCCGTGCAACGCGATGAAGAGTGGCCTCCGCTCGCCGCAACTAGAGAAAGCCCTCGCACAGAAACGAAGACCCAACACAGCAAAAAATGAAAATAAATAAATTTATTTAAAAAAAAAAATCAAAATGGGGTAACTGTGGTTTGAGCATTCAAAATGGAGCCGGATGGACATTGTGGATGTTGTTTCAGATATGTTCCTGCATCACTGAAAACCTGAATCTTCTAACTATATCAAACTCAAGGACACCACCTTGAGATATTGTTCTCAAAACAATGTCTGCTAGCAGCTGCCAACTGCAACCTTATGGTCTCTAGGTCTCCCTTTATAACTATGCAACCATTTCGGACCCCAACCAATTCTTACTGTTAAATAGCACCCTTACTTCTTGCAGTTCCAATTACAATCCTTGATAAACAACTCATGTAACTAACTGTAACCTTGCAGCTTTTGCCTACATAAGCCTCCCCCATTTTGTAATACAGTGAAACACAATTTGAGTGCTTCTTGAATCTGTGTTTCCTGGGCTATAGTCCTCAATTTGGCTTGAATAAAACTTTTCTATTCCTATTAAAGATTGTTTATTGATTATTTCCATCAACACCAGCAACCTGGATTTCTCCTCTTCCCGGCAGTTACACGGTGGTCCATTCTCTCCCCTACCCCAACCTCCTGCCACAGCAGTATCAGAAAAAGCCACTTAAAAACAGAAGGTTTAAATAAGATCCAGAATCTTGTAACATATTTTGATATGCAGCTTTCTATCGGTTTCCTGTGTCTGCAGCAACAAATTACCACAAACTTTGTGGTTTAAAAAACAGAAATTTATTCTCTCACATTTCTGAAGGCCAGAAGTTAGAAAGAAAGGTGCTGGCAGGGCAGCTCTCCCTCTGGAGGCCTTAGAGAAGATCTGTTTTTTTGCCTCTTCGAGAGTCTTGTGGTAGTTGGCATTCTTCAACTTGTGGCAACTCCAATCTCTTTCTCTGTGGTTACATTGCATCCTCCTTTTCTATCTATCTCCTCTGTGTGTCTCTTACAAAGACGCTTGTCATTAAATTTAGGTCCCACCTGGATAATCCAGGATGGTCTCCTCATCTCAAGATCCTTAACTTCATTACAACCGCAAAGAACCTTTTTCCAAATAAGGTCACATTGATTCATTCCAGGGATCATGGCATGGACATATCTTTTGGGGGAAATACCATTTGACTCACTCTAAGATTTAGATCAATTCTATCAAAAATCTCAGCAAGATTTTCTGTAGACATAGACAAGATTATTCTAAAATTATATGGAAAGGAAAAGAATTTAGAATAGCTAAAACAATTTTGAAAAATAAGAATGAAATGAAAGAAATCAGTCTACTGGATTTCAAGGCGTTATATAGCTACAGAAATCAAGATTGTGTGATATTGGTGGGGGAACAGACACATGGATCAATAGAACACAACAGAGAGCCTAGAAATAGACTCACACAAATATGCACTACTTGTTTTTGACAAAAAGTGCCCCCCCCCAAAAAAAAGTAAAGAAAAGAAAAGAAAAAGGAAGGATTGTGGTTCTGGAGTAATTGGACACCTATAGGCAAATACATGAAACTCAACCTAAGTCTCACATTTCATACAAAATTAACTCAAAATGGATTATGAACATGTAAAATGTATAACTATAAAATTGCTAGAAAAAACAATAGAATATTTTCAGGATCTAGGGCAAAGAGTTTAATTAGACTTGACAATAAAAGTACAATCTATAAAAGGAAAAATTGATAAATTAGAAACTTTAAAAATTTGATCTGTGAAAGACTCTGTTAAGAGGAAGAAAAGGCAAGGTACATATTGGGGGAAAATATTTACAAACCTCATATCTGACAAAGGACTAATATCTAGTATATACAAAGAATGCTCAAAAACCAAAAATGAACAAAATTAACAGTCTGGTTAGAAAATGGGCAAAACATATGAAGAGACATTTCACCAAGGAGAATATACAAATATCAATAAGCACATGAAAAAATTTTCAACATCATTAGTCATAAGGAAAATGAAAATTATAACCGTGATGAGATATTTCTACTCACCTATGAGAATGGCTAAAATAAAAAATAGTGACAACACCAAATTGTGGCAAGAATGTAGAGAAACTGGATGACTCATACATTGCTGTGGGAATGCAAAATGGTATTGCTGTGGGAATGCCAAATGGTACAGCCATGGAAAACAGTTTGTCAATTTCTTAAAAAACTAAACATGCAACCATCAAATGATGCACGAATTGCATCTCTAGGAATTTATCCTAGAGCAATGAAGACTTATGTTTACACAAAAAGCTGTACATGAATGTTTATCGCAGCTTTATTTGTAACAGCCCCAAATAGGAAGCAACCCAGGTGTACTTAAATGGGTGAATGATTAAACAAACGGAGATACATCCATACCTTGGAGCACCAAGCAGCAATAAGAAAGAACAAACTATCGATACACACAAGAATCTGGATGAATCACCAGAAAATTATGCTGAATGAAAAAAGCCAGTCCCCAAAGGTTATATACTGTGTGATTCCATCTATGTAATACTTTTGAAATGACAAAATTACAGAAATGTAGAATAGATAAGCAGTTGCAAGGGATTATGGGGGGGGTGGGAGGGATGTAGCTATAAAAGGGCAACATGAGGGATCCTTGTGATAATGGAAATGTTCTGTATCTTGACTGTCTCGATGCCAAATATCCTGGTTGTGATATTGTACTATGATGGGAGGAAACTGGGTAAAGGGTAAAGGGTATTTCTCTATATTACTTCTTAGAATTGCATGTGAATCTACAACTGTCTCAAAAAGTTTAATGAAGAAACCATACTTCAATTAAAAAGAAATGTGAAACAAACTAAAACAATGTTCATGTATTATTTAATTTATAATTAAAAATAAAAATAAACAACATACCAGGAAAATATATTTAACATAAATTACAAAGTGTTAATATTATTACTGTAACATGATCTTCATGTAATCATTAAGAACAGACAACATAATAGAAAAATAAGCAAAAGCTATAAGCAAGCGATTCTCAAACTAGGAAATGCAATGGCCAGTAAGTAGTGTGACATGAGTTTCATTTGCTTCCCTTCTGGGTAGCACTCCTTTCCACTCAAAACACTCTAAATTGCACAGTAAGTTATATGATCATCTCACTGATAAACCGCTAAAAAGGCGTTCACCTTCACAAATAGTGAAAGAAAAGTGAAAAACCAAGTTATTGTTTTTCCCTATCAGCTTGTTAAAGAATAAATTTTGCTAATTCTCACTGTGGGCAGAGGCGTGGGAAAGGTGGATCTTATGTTCTGTTGGTGAGAGTATAAATTGGTTCAGTTCTCTGGAGGGTCATTTGTCAATATGTACTAAAACCCTTTAAAAAGTACATTCTTATGAACAGCAATTCCATTTCTAGAAAATTAGACAAGTATACATAGATGGATATTCAAGAATTTTCATTGAAATGTTGTGTAGACATTGAAGACAATCCAAATAGCAAATGTTCATTAATACATAAATAATGGTACATACATACAGGTAGATGTAATGGAATATTATATATATATACATATAAATATATATTATATACATGTCTAAAGATAGTAAAATTAGCATATCTTGGTAAGTGGGTTACTTGTTAATGCTAATTTGCTCTTTTATACTAAACTAGTGACAAAAGTCACATACTATTTTTATAATCTTAATACAGCAAATCTATTTTAAAAGGATCCTGAGAAAAGTATACCTAGAAGATCAAGGTAGCCTCAAGGAGATTAAGTGAAGCAATAAGAATGCAGAGTGTCACTTAGGAAAGTGCCCTCTATGGGATGTGGGAATTGATTCTAGAGTCCAAGAATAACATTAGGGCTGGTCCTACCTACCAGCCTGAGAAATATGGTCACCTTGCTGTTCTGTTTGTAGAGTGGCTCCTTCACAATTAGGACATATGAGATAGGTACTTTATAAACTATAAAACGCCACAAAAATGTTGGGTATCACTCTCATCACAAGTGGTCCCTCCACGCTGCTGAGGTGGGATTTGAGGGCAGTTCTGGAATACCAACGAGCCAGCTGGATCCTGGGAGCGCATGAATAGCATGCTGGTGTTCAGCTCACATTCAGCCCTTTGGCCAGCTGTGGGCTCTGCGCTGAGATGTCACATGGTGTGGAGCCCAGAGCAAAGGTTCGGGCGTCGTAAGACACGGGTTCAAATTCTGCGGACTCATTCACCTTAGAAAACCTGGGGAAATTGCTGTAATTCCACTACCTGTTTCCTCCACTTAGAAGTGAAGAAAATAATAATTCTCATGTCACAGGAGTGTTCTGAAGATCCAGTGAAATAGGGCATGTGAAAGTGCTTTGTAAATACAATATTCTGCAAAGCTCAGTTATATGTGTTGCAGAGGCAGTATTGATACCAGGAATGCATCGGTTTTGTAGTGTGAACCCAGAGTGGCCACCTGTAGTCGTGTTACTTAAACTCTTTAATCTTTCGTTTCATCATCTATAAAACAAAAATTATAATAACTTCCTTATAGCGTTTTTTATGAGAATTAAATGAGATAGTGAGGGAGAGAAACACAGTTATTGAGCATCTGCTACGTGTCATGCACACAGTACATGCTTTTTATATGACAATAAATAAATATAAGGCATATTCCCCCCCCCAAATCACCCTTTGATATAAGAGCTTGGCCTTGTGTTCAAGTCCTTACAATGTTTCCTGTATTATGGGATGTTCTCTTGGTTATTTTATTTTTGAACAGCACAGTACCATTTGAGAGATACTGACTTAGATCAAAATGACTCAATGGATGCTGGTTTTGGACACAGAGGTCACCGGACATAATCTGTCAAATCAGGAAGCAACATTCTAGGACGGTTAACCAGCACATGACGTGCCCGATCACGAGTCAGCATCTGCAGAGGGGTTATCTAGCACTCACCATAGCTTTAGTGAAATCTTTTCTTTGGTACAATGAATAGTGTCAACGCTGGTGGTTGGTTAGGAATATTGTACAGGCCCCACTCGTCCCCCGCCCTTTTATGAACAAGACATAAGAAACTGGCAGATGTAGGCCTGCCATCAGCCACTTGGTCCTCTGTCCTCTCCTTCACGGGGGACCCTGTTGCCTGATCTGAACCAGAACTGCCCAGTGCTCTCCTAAGAACATCACCGTGTCTGCCCCAGTGCCAGCCTTTCATGCACGATGCTAGCTCGACTGCCAGGGCCATAGTGGGTCTTCTCCCAAACCACTGAGTGAGTTTGAATGCCTGTTTTTGCACTTGCTTCCTAATGCATGCTTGTTTGTCTGATGGGGTTCAGTCCAACATTTCTGAGGTTATGGGAGAGGGGATTTATAATTCCCCATGTGCCTCTAACCGTAAGAGGTTACCAACAGTTACCAAAAGAAACTGATGTTTTCCAAATCGCCAAGTTTGCTTAAGTCAGAAGGCAATGTCATTGTCTCTCTCCCCCAGACCACAAACTCCTTTAAGGTAGGGACCATGCCATTTCTGTGAGCCTCTTTCAGATGCCTTGTGTAGTGCTTTGTGCAAAAGTAATGTAGGAAGCAGATACGTTTATTTTGAATAAAGCTTCCTATGTTCAAATCCTGCCACTTGCATACATTGAGAGAATTTGGGGAAGTTATTTAAGCTCACTATGCCTCAGTTTCCTCTTCTGTAAAATGGAAATGGTGACAATGGCACCCACTCTGTAGGGGTCTGTGCAGATTAAGGTAATAGATATGAAGAGTTCAGAACAACGCTTGCTTTTCAATAAACATTAGCTCTTCTCAGTAAGAAGGTGGAAAATGTTTGTTATGTGAATTAGGAGTAGTAGTGCAGGGTTCTGGTAATTGCACAAGAGCTCTGTCCAGGCCAGCTATGATTGTGTAATCAGTTGCCATAAATCTGCTACTGGTTCCAAGAAACATCCATCAACGAATCCACCTGCACGGCACTTGAAGCCACCCCAGTGGGGCTGGAGGCAGGCCACACAGCCAGCCCCTCCATTGCCCCTTCCTGCTTCTCGGCCTAAGCCAGCAGAACACTTTTCTGAGAGGGCCACCTGGGCACTCATCCCTAATGGATCCTATTTTTTCCCACACTGAGTGACCGTCCCATTAGGATGCCGAATTTGATAATTGGTAGATCTCCTCCTTGGCTCATTCCATCTCATCACTTCATGCTTCTCCTTTCCCCCACTGATGCTAAGTGATTCCCAGAGGGTGAACTGGAATGAGAACAGGGTACTTGTCGACTCTTGGAAAATAATGGCTTTTCCCATCAGAGTTGGGTTTGGCAACTGTTCTGTGGTCAGGCTAACATGTGTAGCGCTTGTATTGTTCGCAGCATCACATGAGTTTCCACGTGCGTGCCCAGAGGCACCAGCACTCACTCTAATACAGATCCACGTGGGGTGGTGCACACACCCTGTGTTCACATACAGGTGTTCACAAACCCCTCCCCCTCTTCACACAGATTCCCAACTTATCCTGAAACGACCTGGCCTAGGGAGAGAAGGAGGAAAAGCAATCCACTTTCATCCTCTCATCATGTTTGCTGTAAACTTGTTTTGAACAGTGGGGACCCTACACTCACATTTATTCCCTCCCTCTCTGCCCACTGGGCTCCGGTCCCTGCTGCCTCCACCCCGAGAAGACTCCAGCTGGGTGAGCGTGTGCTGTGCTCAAGGTGATGACTTGCTCTAAACGCCACCTTTAGGGCCCTTCATGTCCAATCAGGAGGAAGTCAGGACTTTGTCCTGCTGCCCTGACCATCCTCCCCACTGGCCTTGGGACTGTGGTGGTGAGAACAGTCATGGGGAAATGAGCATTCCAGACTCGAGGGCTGAGATACCATCTTCCCAGGGCTGACTGCTTTATCTTGGTTGCTGCTTCTCTCGTGAGACTGTGCCCCTGGAACCCTGAAGCATTTAGAGGCTGTTGCCACCCATATCCTTGAGATGGTCCAATTTATTAGGCAAATCCCTGGGTTCGGTTCACATCAAACACCCTGGAACTGACATGGCTTGCCTTGCATACCAAGAGAGCAAACATGTGTGTGGGGTCCGTCCTCCCATGGAGGAGGAAGGCCTCTCCTCTTTGTTCAGGATGGTGACAATGTGGCCCTACCCCTCCCACACAAAGGAGGCTATTTATAGATAGTGTCTGTGGCCACCTAGGTGTGTCTCTATAAATAGAACTTTCCAGAACAACCTTTCAAGCAAATTTTCTTATCCGTCCCCTAAAAAATGTTGACTGATAGGGAGAGGCGAAGGTATATTAGCTTTCCACCAGCAAGTAGAAGGCATGGCTGATGAATTCGACAGGTGAGATGTTAATAAGTTTGTGTAGGTGAACTCCCAGCCAGAGAGGAATGAGAGATAAACATTGTCTAAGAGACGTGAACTCTTTCACCCAGCACCTATGCTTTTGGGGTTTTTTTCTCCATTAATTATGCCCTGGCTTCGGCAAAGAGAGTAGATAATGCAGTTAAAACATGCTTGTGTTCTGGTTGTCAAGGAGATGGGGGATCTGTTTGCTTAAGGCTACACATAAGCAAACTTCATAAGCACAGCCCAGTATTTAGATTTCTGGATTTTTACCAAATCTCTGCATCTTTACTTCAAAGCTTTGTTGAGTTCAGTGATTTGTGGTGTGTTCTTTTCTTTCCATGGTTCTCTTCTCTCTGCCACCCCCTCAGCCGGTGAAAATGCTGACATAAAATGAAATCCCCTGTGGCAAGGGAGCTTTGCCAGGCTCCCAAGCCTGATGGCGTTGAGCCCCTAGGATGGCAGAGCCGGGCGACGTGACCATCGCAGCCCAACTCCCAGCACCCACTCCTCAGGACTGTGAGGGAAGCAGAGACTTCCTCAACCCAATGACTGGCTGGTTCAAAGGACAGGTGACTGAAGTGGAGAAATGTGATTTTGGAAGGCTGGAGGCAAAGGGGGTTGGAGCCAGAGAGGAACACGCCAGACCTGAGAGCGAGAAAGCTGAAACATAGATTTTTTTTTTTTTTTTTTGCCACGCCGCGCAGCTTGCGGGATCTTAGTGCCCCGATCAGGGATCGAACCTGTGCCCCCCACAGGGCAAGCATGGAGTCCTAACCACTGGATCACCAGGGAATTCCCGTAGATGTTGTTGACATGTTTCCGTGTCAACCAAGTGTTTCGGATCCAGATGCTGGAATGACAGAGCTTTCCTGGCAGGATGGTGGGGAAGCTTGTGGCACCAGCCAGGCCAGGCTGAGCCTTGCTGGCTGTTCTGTTTTTCCTGGGATGGTCTCGTGGAGAGCCTGTTTCCCCTTAGCCGACTGGTAAATCATTACAGAGCCACGACTGGATTATGTGTGAATGTTCCCCAGGTTCATTAGCCTTGGACACAAATGAGGCTGTCGACCTCTAGGATCAAATTTTGTTTGCTCACCTGTGTCCCCCGTGGGCCCCTGGGGCTTCTTTCAGTCCTCACCCCTCAAGCCTCTCTGAGAGTTCCAAGGGCGTGTCTTATATCCTCCACCATCAGTTCAGCTGTATGGAAACAGCAGCCTGTCATCTGCGAGCTGCCGTTTTAGGGGGTCCCCAAAAGGCTGCTGGAAGTCTAGTAGATCAGGGTTGAGTTACATCTTGACCCTTTCACTTCAGGGCACACCCCCTACCACCAAAGGAGACGGCTGGGGTGAGGCAGCAGAGGTCATCCATGCCTTTCACTTACACTGTTCTTCATCACTGGGAGATGTTCTCCCTGAGAAGGCAGCCCCCCTTCCTGTGGCTTGCCTTCCTTTATCCTCGCCTCTCTCATTATAGTTAATCAGTTGAGGAGGCAAAGTTCAAAGAAATATATATATATATTGCAGATGAATGAATCAAAAAGTACAGATAGGGACTCCCCTGGCAGTCCAGTGGTTAAGACTTCGCCTTCCAATGCAGGGGGTGTGGGTTTGATCCTTGGTCGGGGAGCTAAGATGCCACATGCCTTGCGGCCAAAAAACCAAAACATAATACAGAAGCAATATTGTAACAAATTCAATAAAGACTTAAAAATGGTCCACATCAAAACAATCTTTAAAAATAAAAGTACAGATAAAAGTAGAACAATCTGATTGCAAACGAGAGGAGGAAGACCTGGAGGGACCAAGCGAAAGGGCAGGCATAGGAAGCGCCCTGGGAGAGGTGAGTGGAGCCGGTGAGGGAGCTGAGAGATGGGATTACTGCAGATGTGGCGAGAGGACATCCTATGTGCTTCCATAGCAACCGGGCTTTCCTCTGAACGGCCTCCCACAATTATAGTGCCTTGTAATTGCTCTTTCAGCCGTCTTTCCACGAATCTGTGAACTTCAGAGACTGAAGCTTTAATCTCTGTGTTCCCAGAAGTATGGCTCGGGCAAAGATCTGGAAGCGAAGCAGGCACATTGTGGACCAGGGGCAGTAAACGAAATTGCTTGGTTTAAAATGATGGATATTTTGTAAATCGACTATACTTCGATAAGATAAAATTTAATTTTTGAAATGATGGATACATGAAGGGAAATGACTCTTATAGTCAGCCTTGAGGACCTCGGTTTTACTTAACCGTGGGTCAGAAGCTGAAATCAATCCTTAAGTGTGCATCCAAAAACAAGGCTTGAGAATTAATTTTCAGGAGTTGTGTGTAGAATGGCTGGGGTTGGGGCAGAGGAGGAAGGAGGCTGTGGGCTGAGGGACTCACCACGAAGGTGTTGCAGGTAGTCAGCACGAAACCGGGCAGGGGGAGATGAAGGCCCATTTATGGGAAGAAAGGGCAGAGCAACGGGGGAGGTTGGATGAGCCAGAATTAGGCTGGACCATACGAAAGACTGATAGGCATGGACTCATTCATTTGCTCCGTTGTCCATTAATTCATAAACTCATGCATGCTTTATTCAGCACTGGGCTGTGCCGGTGCCCTTGCTGAGCGCTCCTCTCTCTTCACCGTCAAGCGACAGCTGCAGGTGTCACCACAGCCAGGGAGTGACTGCGTGGCAGAGTGTGGACCCTGGCTTCAGTTCCCATTGGTTCATGTCCCGATTCTGCCTGCGTGGATCTTAGCAATTTACTCAACTTCACTAAACCTCACTCTCCTCATCTGTGAAGTGGGGATAATGACCTACCTCATAGGGTTATTGTGAGGGTTGCTTGAGATGATGCACGGAGCTAACAAAGGCTAGCTAGCAGATGATAAATGAATATTTCTTAAGCACCTGCCTATGTGTTAGGTATCGTGATATTAGGATATCGAGCCAGATAGGACCCCGTCTTGTTCTCTAGCACCCCAAAGACAACTTAGGGGAGTAGGGAAGTTTGAAAACTGTGCTGTGCATGTAATGTGGTAACTGATCTAACAGAAGGATGATGTTAGGGCCATGGAATTCAGACAAAGAGATTAAAGGGGCCTGGGGAGTTAAGAGAGATGCCGCAGAGGAAATGGTAATTGAACTGGGTTTTGAAAATGAGTAGAAATTTGGAAGATGAGAGGAGGGAGGAAGAAAAAGATCTTCAGACAAAAGGAACGAATGTACAAAAGAACCAAGGGGAATGCCACACCTCCCTTGCAGGGTTACTGTAGGATGGACTGAGGCACCATATATGCCTGGCACCAGGGCCTTCGAGGTCATAGCAAAACTCAACATATCAACAAACGCTAGCTTTGTCTCTGCCTTTGCTGAATCCCAGCTGTATCTTCTCTAGACAGCTTGTAGCTCAAACCAAGAAAATGGAGGAACATCTCAGAAAAGAGAGGAGAAAGAAGGCAGGAGTTCTAACCAAGACTTTTATGACCATGGTTAATGAGTAAATGGAGAGAGTAAAGCAAGTGTCTACAAAGGAGGCCAACAGAGGTCACTCAGGGTAAAAGGAGCAAAAACAACAGGGCTCATGTCACATAAGCTGAAGAGGGGAAAGTCTTAAGAATGAGCACTCACTTACGTGGTCTGTAATGAGAGGTCAATAAAGGAAGAACATCGCCAGGGCTGCTTCCAGTGGCCTTCAGCAACCTTCTCAGAGTTTTCCATGGTAACTGCTGCAGCCACTGTAAAGGGCTGGCTCTCCAATGTCTGCCCGCAGCTCCAGAAATGTTTCTTCTTCCCCTGGAGTCCCCATTGCCCTCTGCACCCACCACCCCACCAGGCCCACGGGGTATGCAGATGCCAGTGAGGTGGCAGCAGAAGGGCACGTGGCCGTACTCATGGCCACTCCACACACCAAGCCACTCTCCCAGGACAGCCCCACCCACCCCAACTTTCCGATGGTTATGGTTGGTGCCCACGCGGGAGAACCCCGCCATCATGAAGGGCAGCTGCCTGCCAACCTGGAGTCAGCATCCAGGAGGAACTTGGTAAAACCGAGACAAAGCAAAACAAAGTCTTCCTGTGTTATTGCTGCAGCTGGGACTGGTCTGCGAACTACCTGTTGGTGCAGTTCTCCCAGAGATGACCTTAAAGGACTCAGACTGCAAATATTTAATGACAAACAAGTATGGTTGTCAAGATAAAGTCCTTTTAGACTGGGTCATTCACAAATGCACTGGTAAGCAGGGAGGCCACATTAAACTCCAACAAAGGTCCATCTATTCCAGCACCTATAACAAAACTCAGGGAACTTGCAGTTCCTAAAAACTACAGATTAGTAGGCCTGCCTTTGCTTGATTTGTATGCCAATGCATCAGGATACGGGCTCCCTTTGCTTTCTTTATAGGTGAAACCCTGTAGAGTGGAATAAAATAGTACTTTCTCCTGAAAGTACAGTAATACAATGGAGAAGACAAATAAACACGGTAGGAGATTTCCTTTTTTCTTGCCTCTTCTTTGCTTTACATTTTTTAAAACTCGGAGTGTGAATCAAATCTGAAGAACTACCCTAAGATAGCAGGGTAAACTACCAGGTTAATGTTTAATTCACTTTTGCTTGATCAGGACTTTAAAACTTTGAACAAAATGGACTTCAATAAAGATAGAAGATGGAAGAAGATTTTAATATAATTTTGGTGGAGAAATAGGGCGAAAGCAAGTGGTTATGGAGGAAGTAATTTGTAAGGAAAAACAAGCCATATCCAGGGGTTGGTAAACAGAACAGGGAGAGCTGAAATCTCTGCTTGTGTAAGAGAAGCTCTTGCCTCTTCATCAGGGAGTGGGCTGTGCTCTCACTGTGGTTCTTATTCTGCTGGACCTTCCTCTCTCCATGCCCAGTAAAAACTTGCCATATGGTCACCAAATACTAATCTAGCATGTGCTAATTGCTAAGCAGAGTACTTAGCACATGGGAGCGTAGAAAGAAGAATGATATTTTAAAACTCTCTTCATCTTCATCTGTCTCAGAGATGACTCTGACCCCGGTCTAGGTGGGGGCCACTATTACGTGCATGTACAACACCTCGACTGTCTCACTCACTCTTGTGTTTACTTGATGAATATCTGTCTCCCTACAAATTGTAAGCCCCAACAGGGCAGTGACTCTTGGTGAACTGATCCCATCTATATCTGGAGCATCTAGTATAGTGCCTGACACAGACAGTAGGTCTTCAATACATTATGAATGAATGAATGAATGAATGAATGAATAAACAAGCAATGGAAGGACAAATACCACTTCTAGGTCATTGAAATGATTAATTCATCCTTCTTTTGGAATAGCAATGGAAGAATGCCATTCAAACATCAGCTCACTCTCCCCTCCCTTCTCTTTCCTCCTTTCTTTCTGCCTCTCCTCTGCTTCACTCCTCACCCCTCCTACCAGCCCCTCAAATATGAAAATAACATCATCAATGACCACAAAATGCACTCTGAGTACCTGCATCCTGGAGGATGTGGTGGTGCCGATGTGGGCTGTACGGACACAGCCCACGTCCTCTGCTGTGCTGCCTGGGGTTTTTATGTAATAGGAACAGGTCGATTGGCATGTTCTCAGTTTGGAAAGAGGAGCCATGCCTTGTTGTGGCTTTGAGTTCAGACCAGTTTTTCTTAATCTTTGAAGATGAAGAGCCCTATAAGCAAAAGCAAGGCAAAATGAGCCTGAATGCTTCAAGGCAGGAAGAATGCTGTGTGGTGATATTGTTTAGAAAGACTTGGTAATTGCTGTACTGGAGAGCCGACCTTTGCAGAGCTCAACTGCGTGGCGTCCGACTGAGTAAGTTAGCAAAATAAAGACAGATGGCATGGATTAACTCCAACACGCCCACCAGACAATGGCAGCCAACATGGAGAACGGTGGAGTGCCCTAAAAAAGCGCTATCAGGGAGACTTCACCAAGTGCCTCCCGTAGATGCCACCTAGTGACTCACCAAAACGTTGCATCTTGCACAATCCTACAGATTGAGGAAACAGTTTAAGGGGACTACGCCATACACAGCCTGGTTTTGTTTAACAGGAAAAGAGAGAGGAAGAGATACCAGATCATGGAGGCCTTGAAAATTTATAGTAGTTTAATGTTCAGTTCACTGAGAAATAATGGTTGAATTTTGTATTCTGCCTTGTAGGTTTAGAGAAAAAAAAAAAAAGAAAGAGAGAGATAAAGAACACAAATCCTGCAAGGCAGGCAACTGTCTTTCATCCAGGAATAAATGACCCAGAGATAGACACAAGATTTAGAACAGTTTATGCATTGGGGTCCTGACTTTATACAACTAAAACCTAGAATATGAATCATTCACTTCAAGTGCCAGCTCCAACTGACTAGCAGAAGCTCTCGGGATGGTGTGGGGTTGCGATGTGGGCCGCAGACTCATGGCTGGGACCTTGTGGTCCTTGAGATTGTCTGCCGTGGCTGCAGGCGAGGGGACTCGTGGTACCTGGGTCTGCATTAGACAACCTTATGTCAGGCTATCAAATCTCCAGATTTGTTTAAGAAACTGTACTCCTGACTGTCTGAGGGCAGGAGCTGAAATGTGCATAGAACACATGGAAAAGGTGACGGTTTTCCATGTTAAGGAGAGATGAAGAAGTAACATGAGCAGTTTTGTTAGGTTCTACCAAACTCAGGTTTCGTTATGTTTGTCCCTCCATTGTGGAAGGTGGTGTTTGATTGGCAGTTTACACACTAGCATATATAATTTAGGGCTTATAGTCCTTGAACATATGCCAAGAACTTGGTGCTGAGGCACTGATTATTCTTAACTATAGAATTATTTTACAAGTGAAGGTCTAGACAATTTCACTACAGGCAGACCTCAGAGATAACCAGACGACCGCAATAAAGCAAATATCGTGATAAAGCAAGTCACGTGAATTGTTTGGTTTCCCAGTGCATATAAAAGTTATGTCTAGGCTATACTGTAGTCTGTTAAGTGTGCAAGAGCATTATGTCTATAAAACAATGTACATACATTAAATTAAAATAATCATTTAAATTAATTTACTTTATTGCTAAAAAAATGCTAACCATCATCTGAGACTTCAGTGAGACGTAGTAGTAACATGAGAGATCACCAATCACAGATCTCCATAACAAATGTAATAATAATGAAAAAGTTTTAAATATTGTGAGAATTACCAAAATGTGACACACAGAAACGAAGTGAGTGCTATTGGAAAACGGCACCAGTGGACTTGCTCCATGCAGGGTTGCCACAAACCTTCAATTCGTAAAAAACGTAGCATCTATGAAGTTTAATAAAACGATGTAGTTTATTCATTGCCACATGCGGCCAACCCACCTGAAGTGTCTAGAAGGGTACCCCAAAGCAGTTGGTAAACACCTCTTGTGTGCCAGGCACTATTCTAGGGGTTCAGGGACACAGAGATGAAAATGAACCACGACTTGTGCAGGAGAAGTTCGTGTTTTAGTGAAGAGGCAGACATGCATAGATAAAACCCCAATATCATGAAAGAGATGTTGTGACTGAGGTCATGGCTGAGGGAGCTGGGAGCTCAGTGCAGATGGTGACATTTCAGTTGGGTCTTGAAGGATGAGGCAGAGTTGTAAAGGCTGAAGATGACAGACTAGTGTTTGCAAGGGCAAGGTCACATGGAAGGGCAACGTGCAGTTGCAGAATAATGAAGTCCAAGCTGATCGCAACACAGGGCAACAAGAAGCCATTGCCAACAAAACTACAAAGACTTTCATGTCTTCTCTGCTTTGACATGAGCTTCATGTTTGGGCTTTATTCTGGAGGCCAGCTGTCCCCAGTATTCACTCTTAAGGATTCACTTTTTATACTTTCTTTCCAGTGGATCGTGTCTTTATAGATTTCTTTTTAACCTCCCCCAATCCTGCAATTATTAAGAAGTAATTTGTTTCCTATTTCAAAAAAGTCATCCAACCTCCATAACTTGCAATGGATAAGCGTGAGATAAAGCACGTTATTAAACTGCAGAGAAAGGATATAGAACATTAGCTGCTGCCTTAGACAAACCCCCCAAATCCCAATGGTTTAAGACATGAAGGTTTATTCCTGCTCAATTAAGGTCCAGTGCATATAAAAGTTATGTCTACACTATACAGTAGCCCCCCATCATGTTGCAGTAAAGCCACTGAGAACATTATCTTCCAAGGTCCCCACATCAGGGGACGAGAGAGCACGGAGGAGGCACCCTATCTCAGCCTGGAAGTGACCTTGTCACTTTTGCTCACAAATAATTGGACAAAACTAGTCACATGCCCCAATCTAACTACAGGGGAGGGGAGAATATGTGGAGATGCAGCGTTTGTTCATCATTAACAACCTGTGCCATGTGTCATACATGTGTAAATTTGCTCCTGGGTCTGTGGAGTTCAGAGGCGCCTCCAGCTGAGAACCACAGCTCTGGCAAAAGGAAACAGGAGCATGATCGGATTGTTTTCTTTCTCAGAAAGATCACACAGGTGGGAGTTCAGAGAATGGATTCCAGTGAGTAGAACAGAGGCAGAAAGACTAGTTTAGGAGGATGAGGGCCTGGCCCAAAGCAAGGGATGGAGCAAGGGAATGGGTTCTAAAAATAGCCTGGGGGTAAAATCCCTCCGTGTTGGAGACCAGATAGGATGCCCGAGGGAGTCAGAGGTGTCAATGTTGGTTCTTGGGCTTCTCGCCTGGGTGAGTCAGAGGCACTGCGACAGCCACAGCATGAGTCACAGCAGAAGTCATGGCCAGGCAGGCAGGATCCCCTTCTCCAGGGTTGCAGGGGTAACGGTTGCCAGTCATCCCTTTTTTTCCCTGCTGACCTAGTCATTTGTTCTACCCCTTCCCCACCCAAGGAAACACCAGGTTTGAGTCACAGCCTGTGGAAACTCAAAAGCCAAGGCACCAGAGTGAGGGCAGATGTGGCTGGAAGTTTCAGACTCCAACCCAGGGACTAAAGCCTTCCTAGCTCTACCCACCCATGCTTAGGTGCTCTGTTAAGTGTTTGGGCCAAACAGCACTTAAAACCGCCACTGCTGCCATCCCCCAGTGCCCCTTCTTCTCTTCTACTCACTTCCCTTCATCAGGTGGCTTCCCTTCTGGATGCCTGCCGGCCGCTCCTATCAACCTTGCTAATTTGCACCAAGCATTACAGCCAACTCCTCATCGCTCGGCGGATATTGTGGTCAAATGTATCTGTGCACTTGTTCTCCAGCCTGTCTTGTCTTCCACTGGACAGCAACTTCGCCCGTGGAGGGACCGCACCTTCCCAACTGCTGTGAATTGAGCAGAAAGGGGCAAACTTCACCCCCTTCAAATAAGTGAGCCGCTCTCTTTAATAACGTTGGCCCTCCTCTCTGGACATCAGAGCCTTGAATGCAAAAATCAATTGCGTTCCCCTGTCTGAAGCATCACCCTCTTAGCAGAAGCTACTGGTATATGGCTTCTTTGAACTTTATCAAGAGACTTGAAGCAATCACTTGAGAATTGAAACCACACTTAGGAGAAAAGTACGTTCCGTGTTCTGTTTACTCAGTACGATGAACTACTAATGAGTAAAGTGGCTGTTACAACGGAGAGCGCAAGAGAATGGGCTTGAGCATCAGGGGGAAGTTGGTGCTTGGGTTCTAATTTACTGCACGTTACAGAGCTTCACTATCTTCATCTGCAAAACGAGGGATCGTAAGAGGCAAAGGCAGTGCTGTTCTAGGCCTGGGCCCGTGCAGAGCACCTAGTGCAGGCCTTGCACAAGAAGAGCCACTCAATAAAGGGCAGCCAATACATGATTATCACTCAGTTTCCTCCCTTATGACGTACGATGTTATAACCGGAATTGTTTCTGCCTTTTTTCTTATCTATAGGTCCGCTTCGCGTTTTATCTCCCTGCTCTTGTGTCATTCGCTGATCTTTATACACGCGTCACACACAACCTTGAGGGCTCATCACTTCCTAGTCCCAGTATTAATTGTAAAGAGTTGTCAGTATCTTATTTGCATAAAAGTTGAACCTAAGAGTACAGAGTTTGCATCAACTGCTTTTATACGGAGAGTCTGAGCTACTTATGTTTCCATTTGCTGCTCTATGAGACCACGCAAAGACCACTGGACTTGCTCCCAGTTCTCCAAGAGCTGCCTGGGGACATCGTCTTGTGGTAGAGGAAGCAGAGCCAGCACTGATGCTCCTTCTGCCAGAAGTTCAGTAAGTCTCCCTGCCTTTCAGTGAGAAGAGGAATCTTTTCAGCTTGAAATGATTGTACTGCTCAGAGATTAATTACTTTTGGATCTGACTTTTGTCTGACCATTAATCATCCACACTAGCAGCAGAAGCTGGGGTTAAAAACTGCACTATTGTTGCCTTACTGCAGATTTGCTATTCAAGCATTTCTCGCCATTTATATGTGTGGTGGCAACAAGTTCAAGGCTATGTGCACCGTAGGAAGTACTTAAGTTTCTGTTCGACATGTCTGATGCATTCCGGATGTAGTTTGAGAGTTCAAAGAAGCTCCATGAAACCTTTTGAGGAAAGGATTTGTAGGAATATACCCAAACAAAAACAAACACATTAAACGGCACACTTTTCCATCTGGGCCCGCGTCCAGTGTTAGAGCACCTTAGGGTGTCAGAGTGTTTGGGTTTCCTGCCACTTTTTGCAAATGTTGACAGAGCAGGGAGGAAACCAAGGTGAAAAAAAATAAAGGAGGAAGGTACATCTTGGGAGACGTCATATGGCTGGAGAGGTAAGGAGTGGGAAGCATGCTGTTCTGGACTGAATTGTGTTCCCCCCAGAGTCATATATTGCAGTCCTAACCCCTGAGAAGGTGACCGTAGGGTGGGCCCTAACCCAATATGACTAGTGTCCTTATAAGAAGAGGAGATTAGGACACAGACACACAGAGAAGGGAAACAATGTGAAGACACAAGGAAGACGGTCCTCTACAAGCCAAGACGAGAGGCCTCCAAAGGAGCCAATTCCACTGACACCTTGGTCTCAAACTTCTAGCATCCAGAACTGTGAGAAAATAAATTTCCCTTGTTTCAGCCACCTAATCTGTGGTACTTTGCACTACAAGAAACTGATAGACTTGCCTTATTGATATAGAGCAGCAAGTGAACACTTCACAAGCAAAGAAGTTTAGGAAGACTGAGATAAATGATTACGTATCTCTAAAACATTGTGTGTAGGTATGTTGGTATTTTATATACATTTGAAGTTGCCCTATACCTCCTACTCCTGAAATGCTTGCTCATGTTTAAATTGTTCAAGATCTTGGGATCCATCTTACTCAGAATCATACTCAAAACTCCTTCTTTTAAAGAGAAGAGATGTTAAGTGGGTAATTCTCAAACTTTTCTATCCGGGTATTCCCAAAAGCAAGTAAGAAAGAGTAGATGCAGCAGTGAATTAGCCTGAAAAGGGAGCCTGAAGTAACCTGATATTTTTCTAAAAAGTCAGGTTTATTGAGATACAATTTACATAAAGTAAAATTCACCCTTTTAAATTGTATAGTTAATTAAATTTTTACAAGTATACACAGTCATGTAACCACCATCACAATCAAGATGTAGAACATTTTTCATCATCTCCAAATTTCCTTGTGCTCCTCTGCAATCTCCTTCTTCCACTCCCACCCCCTGGCAAGCACTGAGATGAATTTTATCCCTATAATCTTGCCTTTTTCAGAATATCATATAAATGGATTCACATGTCTGGTTTCTCTCATTATTTTGAGGTCAATTTTTAGATTCTAAAATTTATTTGAATTTTATATTCAATGCTGATATATATGATATATACATATATAACATATATATATATTTTAAATGCTGAATAATATGTCCATGTTTGTTTTAATATTGGGAAACATTTAAACCTATGTACCCAATTAGGTTACTTAAATGTGACTTAATAATAATTAGATAAAATTAATATTCCATGAAGATGCCCCATTTCCTAATTTTAAAATATCACTGAATTATAAAGATGTTGGGTTACAAGAGACCTCCAAGAAAGTTCAAAGAGATATTCATTAAATTCTGAAAAAATATGGGACAGGGAGTAATGAGCAATAGCCTCCTTCCCTTTTATCAGAGACTGCGATTAGAAATGGCTTCTTGGGGTTTGAGAGACAACATATTCTATATGTAAAATAAATAGAAAAAAATTTTCATAAGAAAGGCATCCAAACAGGCCACGTGATAATCTCAATAGTGATGTATCACTGAAACACGCTGATACACTACAGTTTCCCACTGTGCGGATAGTAGTAGGTGTGGAGGTGGGGCCTCTGCTATCCAGCCAGTAGCCACCAAACCGGTTCCTCACAACTGGAGGCCCTTCTGGTTGGTTGTTTCTCTGGGCCACGACCCATCTGTAGAACACGTTTGATATCTGTCTTTAGATTGCCGATCAGAAATACATCTTGTGCAAAAGATGGTTCTTTTTATGCAAGGTCTAGGCTTTGGATGAGATCAACACAAAGCAAGAGGAGAGGAAGAGGCACCCACTTGGTCAGCTGGATAGTATACTTTCTGGGCTGTCCTTTCACACTCTCCTTACTGAATTCTTTAAGAGCCCACTCAGATATTACCTCCTCTGTGCCCCCATCATGACCCGTTCCCTAACCCAAGGCAGAACTGGACCTCTTACAACACTTGCACATAGTTATCACATTTTATGACATTAGTTTTTTATGTGTATGTGTCGCCTGCTATGTTCTAACTCTGTATCCCTAGATCCTGGCATGATAGCAAATGCTCGATGAATACACATTAAATTTAGTTGGCCCTTACAACATATGATATGCCACATGTCACAGACCCACCTCAATCAGACTTTGGAGAACCAAGAACTGGACTGTGCAGATGAAGAGCTAGTCTCCAATTTAATTTGTGTATCAGGCTTCATGTTTCCTACCAGTCTGCCAAGCTTTTGACCCAGATTCCTTCTCTGAGTCTATCTGCCTGGTCCAAGTGCAAACATAATTCCTGCTCTGACCCAGATCCACTGCCCTTACTTGTTCCAGCTCACCAGGGTCTCCTGCTTTGGCCTCATCTATGAAATCTGATGTGCGACTAAGGCAACCCTGGTGAAGAGCCAGGTGGGGCAAGCTGGTACCTCAAGGTCCCAGGGTGACATCCAACTCTCCCAGCTATCTGCAAGGCAACTGAGTGGGCCAACCAGAATAAGCTTTCATGGGCTCAAGTATACAACGGGCTGACAGTGAATCCTAAGGTAGGAAGCAGGTACAGACGCGGACCAGAGTGGAGCCAGGAAGCAGCAGATTAGTCGGTCAGGATGTCTTGCTTGCCCCTCTGGCTGTGAACATCCCATAAAAGAAGTATGGACGAGACTGGAACAGGTGTGCAGGGGAAAGGAAAAGGGAAAAGGAAATATATGTAGGTTCAAACAAGGAAAAGGGATGGATTCTATTTGGAACCAGTTAGGGCCCTTTTATTCCTTCTAGTGGGTTGAATAGGTGGCCCCAAAAGATATGTTCACCTCCCAACTCATGTGAATGTGAAGCTATTTGGAAAAATTGTCTTTGCAGATATAATTAAGTTAAGGATCTCAAGATGAGGTCTTCCAGAATTCAGGGTGAACCCTAAATCCAATGACAGGTGTCCTTAATAGAGACAGGCAGAGGAAGATTTTGACAGAGATGCACAGAGGGAGAAGGCCATGTGAAGACAAATATAGAGATTGGAGTGATGCCACCACAAGCCAAGGAATGCCTGGAGCCAGCGAAGCTGGAAGAGGCAAGGAATTCTCCACCAGAGCTTTCAGAGGGAGGTGGCCCTGCCAATACCTTGGTTTCAGACTTCTGATTCCAGAGCTGTGAGAGAATAAATTTCGGTCGTGTTAAGCCACCAAGTTTGTGGTACCTTGTATGGCAGCCCAAGAAAATTAATACACCCCTCCTTTGCTCATTTATCAGAGAAGTAGGTATGCATTTGAGTGTTTGGGTCTATGAGGAAGGTTTTCAGAGCATTAGGGAAAGAAGACAAGGCACAGGGGAAGACGCTGGCTCAGAACCACACAGAAAGAGCTCAATCATCAGTAGAGACCAATAGTATCCACCGGAAGAAAGTTTCTATTATTCAATTTAGCTCACCCTAAGAAAGTATCTTTCACTTACAAAGGAAGTGATAGCAATAGAAATAATAATAATAATTACTGGGAGTATGCCATATGTCAGGCACTGAACCAAGGGTTCTACATATATCCATTTTTTTCTGATGAGAAAATTGAGGCTCAGAACGATCAGGTAAACCTTTACATTGTACTTACTATATGCCAAGCCCTGTTCTAAGAATTTTACAATTATGAACTCATTCAATCCTAATAATAACCCTGTGAAGGAGAAATTATTATTTCCGTTTTACAGATGAGGAAAACCAAGGCACAGAGAGGTGAAGTAACATGTCTAATGTCACACAGTGAGGAAGTGGAGGAGCTAGAATTCAAATCCAGGAAGTCTTGCCCCAAAGATTCTGCCCTTACCTAAAGCTACCTCATAGCCATAGGTAAAGGAATAGGGATTTGAATGCAGGTGTATCTGACCCAAGATTCCATGTATATTCCATATGCTGCACTGTCTCTTAAAAAAAAAAAGGTGGAATCACATTGTGAACAGCGGTCCTGCCCATGTGACCATCCCTGTCTGCCCTCTCAGTTACAGGCTCTGAAGCCAGAAAGGAATTCCTCCCCGTTGCTTACACAACCCTGAGCACAACAGCCAATGTAGATGGAAGCTCAGACCTACTTCCTGGCAGAGACTGGCCCTGGCTTTGTGGGCCAGTCTCTGGGAGATTGCAAGAGAGCCCTAGCCACCTCCTTCCCTTCCCCCTCCCCCATGCTGTCCTGCCTATGTTTACCCAGTTGTGTAACTGAGGTTTTTATTGTTTCAACAACTATTTATCAGGCATTTATTGTATGCTCTGCAATGTGGCAGGTGGTAGAGACAGAGTAAAGGCCTAGGCCCAGGCAAAGCATGCACAGTCTCCAATTCAGAATGATAGGTGCCATCAAGGAAGAATAATAATAATGGCCACTGTTTGCAGAGTGCTGTTATGTGCCGGTCATTATATAATCCTCCCAACACAGGATGCTCTGGGAGAACACAGGAGGGTCACCTACTCAGTCTTGGGAGGTCAAGGAAGGCTTCCTGGAAGAGTCCTGGTAGACACATGGGGGATGAGTAGGAGTTAACCAGGTAAAGAAAGGGAACCAGGGAGAATGGTCTTCTAGACAGAAGCCTGAAGCTGAGAAGGCACAGAGTACATGCTGTAGAAAAAGAAAGCAACTCACTGTAACTGGGGGCAGAGCAGGAGGTGGGAGAAAAAGATGGATGTGGAGGGAGAAGTATGTCTGCAAGTAAACATCATCTTAGCCTTGGAAGCCATGATAAAGGATTACTGGTCCAGCCGGACTGGAGTCTAACAGCGCCTGTCAGCTGAGACATGTAACATCTTTCCGCTGTTGCTGAATTCCCTGTCCCCTGTCCACTTCCTAGAGTCCTGCTTCTGGGTGAATGGACAACCCAGAACTACAGCCCTCCCACCCCTCTGACTGCAGGCACCACTACTGCTCAAAAGCTCCTTGGATACTGAAACTGGCCTTAATGGCACTCAGGTTCACCGTCCCCTGTAGATACCTCCAAATCGATGGTTGGACACCACGAGCCCCGGAGAGCACATCCACAGGAGAGTTATTCCGCTAGCCCTGACCAATCTGCCCCTTGCTCCCCACTTTCTGGTGCCTTAGAGGGTCCCTGAACATTTCAGAAAGATGTCTACCCTCTGCAGGTTAAGAAGAGATTCAGAGTTGCATTTGGTAAAGCCTACACAGCTTGTCACTGAGGAGATCCTGGCCTCCTGACTCTACATCCAGGGTTTTGGTCAAGTGCAAGTACTTTGGAGACATGTAGCCTGTGTTTGAACACAGGTTGTACTGCTAAGCAGTTGGTGGGTGATCTTGAGGCAAGTTACTTAGCTTTCCTAAGCCTTGGTTTCCCCCACTGTAAAAAGGGGTGATAATTTATCTCCCTCACAGGACTACAGTGAGAATTAGAAAATGTGTGTAAAAAACTTAGCACATGGCCAGCCATTTAGTAAAGACTTATATCATGAAGATTGTAGTGGATGTTGTGATACAACACCAGATTCCCCCCCAGGTCTGAGACATTCATTTTCCTGGCTGCCAATAGCTCCGTAAGCCAAAGGAAGCTCTCTTGCTCAAGGTCATGTCCCTTTTCTGGGGCGTCCCATATTCAATGACGGGTTGACATGAGAATACAAGTTCTGGCCCCCTTTGCCCCAGAAGGGTCATCAATAGAGTCCCCTTTCATCTTCAGGGTCTCTCCTGAGATCAGCTTAGATATTTGTCGCCATTGCAGTGGGGTTCAACTTTTCCTTCTAGTCATGTTTCTTCTGCTATCCTACAGGTGTTATGCCCTAGGGCAGTCCTGGATAAATTTCCTGCATGCAGATCTCAGAGTCTCAGAGGACCCATGCTATAATGATGATGAGGAAGATGACTTGGTGATTGCACCTCACTGCCTTTAAAGATCAAGCCTGTGCTGATATTGACAAGAAATGGCGGCAAATTAATTGATTGGCTTATATTTATTGCCTATTCTCAAATAAGTTCTTTCTTTGTTTATCTGAAGTTTCTATTAGAAAGAAAATACACAAACTTGAATTTCACAAGTATGTGTGATTTACAAAAGTGTGATATTTCTTTAGCAAGAACCCAGCTTCAGGCTCCTTTCAGACACTGATTATTCTCAGTAAGTCACTAGTCTGGGTTAAGCAATATTTATCTTTTGTGTTAGAACTGCAAACCAAACAACAGCTAATTCATGAATTCAGTTATAACTGTCATTACCTATTTTTTCCCCAAAGTCTAAATCATACATATAGAAAACTCTATTATCAGGTTTTGTAAGAGTATAGTATCATTTGGGCAAACCAATATTCTGATAAATAGAATTTTCACATTTCCACACATGCTTTACCAATTTTTAATGAATTAGAAATAAGTAAAACATATTGAACACTAAAAGTCTGCTGCACACAATTTAATTTTATTTTTGGTAATTCCAAAGGCATTTGGCATTTGAATGATTAGCAGTGTGTTATAAGTGTGCAGAAATTACAGTACTAGAGAATGACAAAGTCAGTTTTAATCTAACTATCAATTATGATATACATGAATATCCATATTTGCATACATTCATCTTGTTGAATATAATTATGAGAAGTGTTGTTATAAAAATTGGTAATTGGAGTATAGCTGCTCGTGGGCACAGCAGGGAACTCATTGATTTGAATGGGCTTAGATAGATAGATTTTTAAAGTAAGATAAAATTTACATATACTGTACATTAGGTGTAGAGTTTGATGAATATTCAAAACGGTATATACTTATGTAACCAACAAGATATACAACATCTCCAAAGCAGGGATCATGTGGGAAGATCTTGGATTTTTGGCTTTCCCCAATAGTGTGCTTGGTTTCCCAAGATAGCTTGTCAACTCCTGGATCCCGGTGTCTGCTTTGATCCTTTTCTCATCTCCACTGCTTCTTGCAGCTTCCCTTGGTGTCCACTGCACCTTTCCTCTACTGGTCCTCACTGCACACAGTTTTCATCAGATTGGAGGTGAGTTCTTTCATTTTCCCAGGTGGTGGCTGTTTCCACCTTTTCCTTTCCAATAGTCTGTTGTTGGCTTACTAGTTTCAAATGATCTTTCCTCACAATGAACACACACAGTGATCAGATTTCTTCACTCCTTCAGGAGCTTTCCAAACGTTTGTTCATAAATCTTCCCAGTACAGTCCTGGGTAATGAGTAGGGAACAAGTCATATGCTTTGTTTTTACAGATGGAAACCTCAAAGCAAAGTGAAGTTAAATGGCTTCCTGCAATGACTCTGACACTAACTCAGAATTATATGACCCAGTTTGTGCCATGTTTGTTTTTGTTTTTGTTTTCTCCCTCCAGCAGGAAAGAGAGTATGGTGGAGTTCCTGAGGCAGTTCTCTCTTCAAGCCTCTCAATTTTTCTCACCTTTACTTGAGAGGCTATTCCATGGTCCAAGTATGAGGAAACAGTGACCTGGAAGGAGACACAGCAGTAGGAAGAGACACAGGGAGATTTGGTGTGAGAAGCCTCAGGTGTTGGTCATGTTTTTAGAGATTAGGAACAAGAAAGGGGGAGCAAAGGGTCAAAGATGGACACAAAAAAATTAGTCAAAGCGGTAGTTCTTCACACTTCTTGTAGTTATCTGCACACTTCCTGCAGTGTCACCTTCAGCAACTTAATAGTTTCATTTAACTGGAGGCAAAAGGAAAATTTAGTTCGACTCTTTGCAGTATCAAAAAGATGATGATGGAGAAGTTATAAAGAAGATACTGAATTTTCTGGGAAATCCCCGTTCCCCACTCCAAACATTCCTCCCTGCGAATGTTGCCCTTTACCTTAACTGATTGGCTTTGTGGAAATAGCCACATTTAGGTATTAAAGGACATATATATTTAGAGGCTTAGGAAATTACACCAAAGGATTTTTCCATGCTTTGGGCAGTGGGACGGGTAGCCACCCAGTGTGTTAAATTTTGCAAAAGGAACTGTGCAGCTGGCTTCGCCAATGCCCTACCTCTGCAAACAGAGTCAGGAGACGGGAGCAGTTGGAAATGGTACCATTCTCCCGCTGCTCTTATTGGCTGGCTCGGAGTTCACCTCATACCCTTGGCATAATGCCTGTGCTGTGGGATTTGACAGTTGCAACATCTAATCTGCCTCAAAGGCTCTCCTCACGTCCAGGGAGTTCCACAGGACCTCCCTTAGTCTGGTGTAAGATCTAACCACAACCTTAATTATTAGTCTTCTTGAGAGAACCAGGGAGACTGTCTCCCACACCATGACTCCATCCACTCAGCCGTGAATGAACAATCCAGCTCTTTACAGCTAACTCCCCAAGTAAGCGTCAAACCCAAAGTGTGAGTAAAATAACTATGTGCCTTAAATAACACAGACCAGGCATGCCGCTCCTATTTTGATTCTTAGGCAGCGTTTTACACTCATCTGCAGCCTGAGTAACACTTTCTCTGGTACCTTCCTCTGACTCATGAGAGCATCAACTTAATCCACGGTAATAATAAAGTATTCTATTTAGCTGTACTTGTGGAAGAGGCATCATTAAGGTTGCTTAGCAGTAGACATTGGTTTATTAAAAACAACTGTCTGTGAGGAAATCAACCCCTCATTTTCCTATGGATTCGTGTCTTCTGGTTGATTGAACTGCTGACTGAATTGCTCAAAAGATTTTCTCCTTATAATGTGCTGGGGGGACCTGGAGAGCAAAATGGCTGGGAAAGACTCGATATTAGAAAGAAGACTAGATGCCTTGAAGCAACTAGGTGGACCATGTTGCTTCTGTCTAGAAAGTCAGAGGACTCAGAGCAGCTGTGTGTCCCCTGCCCAGCTGTGGGGTTTCATGTGATCTCAAGCAAGACGAGGGAGAAGCTCAGAGAGGGAGAAGGGACAGGTGTCAAACTGGGGATGAGAACAATCATCTCTGGAAAGGATGTAGACATGAGTTGTTACGTAGTGACCTGAAGCACCAGAGTTGCCAAACTCATTTTATTGAATTTTTTAGACTAACAGTAATGATTATGGGGCCAAGAAGGTAGGGAAACTAGTAAAGCTACCTGTGTAAGGGGGGTGGGAAGGAGAATCATTGACCTTTATTGAATGATTATTATGTGCTACTTTCTTCTCAAGTGTGCACGGAACATTCTCCAGGATAGGTCACATCTTGGGTCACAAATCAAGCCTCGGGAAATGTAAGAAAATGAAATCATATCAAGCATCTTTTCTGACCACAATGCTATGAGATTAGAAATCAATAACAGGGAAAAAAACGTAAAATACACAAACACATGGGGGCTAAACAACACATTACTAAATAACCAAGAGAACACTGAAGAAATCAAAGAGGAAATCAAAAAATACCTAGAGACAAATGACAATTCAAACACAATGACCCAAAACCTATGGGATGCAGCAAAAGCAGTTCTACGAGGGAAGTTTATAGCTATACAAGCCTACCTCAAGAAACAAGAAAAATCTCAAATAAACAATCTAACCTTACACCTAAAGGAACTAGAGAAAGAAGAATGAACAAAACCCAAAGTTAGCAGAAGGAAAGAAATCATAAAGATCAGAGTAGAAATAAATGAAATAGAAACAAAGAAAACAATAGCAAAGATCAATAAAACTAAAAGCTGATTCTTTGAGAAGATAAGCAAAATTGAGAAACCATTAGCCAGACTCATCAAGAAAAAGAGGGAGAGGACTCAAATCAATAAAATTAGAAATGAGAAAGCAGTTACAACAGACACCGCAGAAATACAAAGCATCCTTAGAGACTACTACAAGCAACTCTATGCCAATAAAATGGACAACCTGGAAGAAATGGACAAATTCCTAGAAAGGTATAACCTTCCAAGACTGAACCAGGAAGAAATAGAAAATATGAACAGACCAATCACAGGTATTGAAATTGAAACTGTGATTAAAAATCTTCCAACAAACAGAAGTCCTGGACCAGATGGTTTCACAGGTGAATTCTATCAAACATTTAGAGAAGAGCTAACACCCATCCTTCTCAAACTCTTCCAAAAAATTGCAGAGGAAGGAACACTCCCAAACTCATTTTATGAGGCCACCATCACCCTGATACCCAAAGCAGACAAAGATATTACAAAAAAAAAAGAAAATTACAGACCAATATCACTGATGAATATAGATGAACAAATCCTCAACAAAATACTAGCAAACAGAATGCAACAACACATTAAGAGGATCATACACCATGATCAAGTGGGATTTATCCCAGGGATGCAAGGATTCTTCAATATACGCAAATCAATCAATGTGATACACCATATTAACAAATTGAAGAATAAAAACCGTATGATCATCCCAATAGATGCAGAAAAAGCTTTTGACAAAATTCAACACCCATTTATGATAAAAACTCTCCAGAAAGTAGGAATAGAGGGAACTTACCTCAACATAATAAAGGCCATATATGACAAACCCACAGCAAACATCATTCTCAATGGTGAAAAACTGAAAGCATTTCCTCTAAGATCAGGAACGAGACAAGGATGTCCACTCTCACCATTATTATTCAACATAGTTTTGGAAGTCCTAGCCACAGCAATCAGAGAAGAAAAAGAAATAAAAGGAATACAAGGTGGAAAAGAAGAAGTAAAATTGTCGCTGTTTGCAGATGACATGATACTATACATAAAGAATCCTAAAGATGCCACCAGAAAACTACTAGAGCTAATCAATGAATTTGGTAGAGTAGCAGGATACAAAATTAATGCACAGAAATCTCTTCATTCCTATATACTAAGGATGAAAAATCTGAAAGAGAAATTAAGGAAACACTCCCATTTACCATTGCAACAAAACGAATAAAATACCTAGGAATAAACCTACCTAGGGAGACAAAAGACCTGTATGCAGAAAACTATAAGACACTGATGAAAGAAATTAAAGATGATACCAACAGATGGAGAGATTTACCATGTTCTTGGATTGGAAGAATCAATACTGTGAAAAAGACTATACTACCCAAAGCAATCTACAGATTCAAAGTAATCCCTATCAAATTACCAACGGCATTTTTCACAAAACTAGAACAAAAGAATCTTAAAATTTGTATGGAGACAAAAAAGACCCCAAAGAGCCAAAGCACTCTTGAGGGAAAAAAGCGGAGCTGGAGGAATCAGACTCCCTGACTTCAGACTATACTACAAAGCTACAGTAATCAAGACAATATGGTACTGGCACAAAAACAGAAACATAGATCAATGGAACAAGATAGAAAGCCCAGAGATAAACCCACGTACCTATGGTCAACTAATCTATGACAAAGGAGGCAAAGGTATACAATGGAGAAAAGACAGTCTCTTTAATAAGTGGTGCTGGGAAAACTGGACAGCTACATGTAAAAGAATGAAACACTCCCTAACACCATACACAAAAATAAAGTCAAAATGGATTAGATACCTAAATGTAAGACCGGACACTATAAAACTCTCAGAGGAAAACATAGGAAGAACACTCTTTGACATAAATCACAGCAAGCTCTTTTCTGATCCACCTCCTAGAGTAATGGAAATAAAAACAAATGGGACCTAATGAAACTTCAAAGGTTTTGCACAGCAAAGGAAACCATAAACAAGATGAAAAGACAACCCTCAGAATGGGAGAAAATATTTGCAAACGAATCAACGGACAAAGGATTAATCTCCAAAATATATAAACAGCCCATGAAGCTCAATATTAAAAAAACAAACAACCCAATCCCAAAATGGGCAGAAGACCTAAATAGACATTTCTCCAAAGAAGACATACAGATGGCCAAGAAGCACATGAAAAGCTGCTCAACATCACTAATTATTAGAGAAATGCAAATCAAAACTACAATGAGGTATCACCTCACACCAGTTAGAATGGGCATCATCAGAAAATCTACAAACAACAAATGCTGGAGACGGTGTGGAGAAAAGGGAACCCTCTTGCACTGTTGGTGGGAATGTAAATTGATACAGCCACTATGGAGAACAGTATGGAAGTTTCTTAAAAAACTAAAAATAGAATTACCATATGACCCAGCGATCCCACTACTGGGTATATACCCAGAGACAATGATGATTCAAAAAGACACATGCACCCCAATATTCATTGCAGCACTATTTACAATAGCCAGGTCATGGAAGCAACCTAAATGCCCATCGACAGACAAATGGATAAAGAAGATGTGGTACATATATACAATGGAATATTACTCAGCCATAAAAAGGAACGAAATTGGGTCATTTGTTGAGACGTGGATGGATCTAGAGACTGTCATACAGAGTGAAGTAAGTCAGAAAGAGAAAAACAAATATCGTATATTAACGCATATATGTGGAACCTAGAAGAATGGTACAGATGAACCGGTTTGCAGGGCAGAAATTGAGACAGAGATATAGAGAACAAACGTATGGACACCAATGGGGGAAAGCGGCAGGGGGGCGGAGGGCGGTGTGATGAATTGGGAGATTGGGATTGACCTGTACACTAATATGTATAAAATGGATGACTAATAAGAACCTGCTATATAAAATAAATAAATAAAATAAAATTCGAAAATTAAAAAAAAAAGGAATCACTAGATGTTCCTAGATAATTTGTTAAATAATTTATCATGCCCTCATTGTTTCAAAATCTGTTTATATCAAAACAAAAAATGTATAATGGGAAAAAGAAGAAAATGGATGTGATAGCTATTTTGTAATGCATGTAGAGAAGTGTTGCATAAAAAAACATATGTAATAAAGGTGGTTATAAAAGAAAAAAAAAGATTATGTGCTAGCCACTGTTTTAAGCATTTTTGGTACATAAAAACAATTGCTATTAGTTTAACATTGTCTTTAAAGATGAGAAGCCAAGACTTGAGAGGTTAAGTTCGTGAATTTGGTTACTTGTAAGTAGCAGGGATGGGATTTGAACTCTGGCCACCAACATTTCTATCCACTGCACTACCTAGGCCCTCAGTTCTCAGATAATTGTGACCGTGGTGGGAATTGTGGCCCTCAGCTGTCAGATCTTTCCATTTTTCAAGAAGTTTATCTGAATTTATCAATGAGAAATTTCTGAATTTTTAAACCATTGGAAATATCTTTTTTTTTTTTTAATGTTTTCATAAGACTCATTTCAGGTCAGCAATTGGATGCAGACTGAATGTGATCTAGGATTACTTCCTGCTCAAAGTCATTAGGTCACTGCTCAACCTGCAACCCTATGCACATGCTGGGGAAACCTGCACCAAGGAAGCAGAAATATAAACAGGAACTCGTCCCATTGCAGGAAATGCCCTTTGAGGAAGCTTTGTAGCATTGGGTCATCAGAGGGAGTCTGTCCACCTAGGCTTTGCTAGTTTCACCAGAAACCTAGGGAAAATGTGGATTTCAGATTTGCAATGGAATAGAGTCTAGACCTGTGTGTTTAGACCAGAGTGCCATTGATCCCGTTCAAAGAGGTCAGTGAAAGCTGTGATACTGACCCTCTCAGTCCTCAGGGGACTGGGGAGTTTCTGTGGTCTAGAGGTCCCTTAGATGGTCACCTCTGGCCACAAGTAGCTCCTCTTTTCAGTTTACCCCATGTTGCAAATATTATAATTTTTTAAAAATGTGTGCCATGAAGTTAAAACAGTTGGGAAGTACTGTTGTGGTCTATTTCTCATGTAATAAGTTGCCCTAACTTACTATCAGCTTTTTTCCTTTTAATGAATGGGATCTCCATTTTTATATGAATCCTTTAATGAAACTTTTCTCTTCTGCTCACCTGGATGGTAGGACATCCTCCTCCTGGTTCTTACCCCGCTCATTATTCATGGATCTTTTCATTAAAAACAAATCATTTCATTCACTTATTCATTCATTTCAGTTCTCTTCCTGACTTTCAATTTTACACAGCAATTTGGTACTGTCTGCTATCAATTCATTCAATAAGGATTTGTTATCTGTTTGGAAAGGTCCCTGGGGAAGGGGTGTGAGGCTTAAGAGAGCAATCATTCTGTCTTCATCTTCCTGGGACATTTCCAGTTTTAGCACTGAATGTCCCAGGGACCCTCAGTCCTGGGCTAACTGGGATGGTTGGTCCCCCTAGGCCTAGGTAACAGGTAGAGCTGTTGTCACGGAGAGAATGAAAGACTCTTCTTCATATGAGTGGGTAGGTATGGAGAAGACAGGGGACAGGGGAGGGTTTCACACAAAATAAGCTTAATTTTTTACTACACAGGTGTAAAGTCATCTGCTGAGAGGAAGGTGAGCAGATAGTAGAGGAAGTGTCATTCAATGACCCCTAGTTCCCTTCATACCATGTGCTTCTAAAACAACTCTTCTAAAACAACAGCAACTTATGTTAGGTGCATCTATGCCTTGCCTGGATGTAATTGGTCATTTCCTGAATGCAAATTAATACGAATAACTAAAAAAGGGAAATGATTCTATATTTATCTTTCAAAAATAAAAGGCAAGTGCAAAATACTAATCTATTATGCTGAGGCATCATCTAGATCATTAGATGTACCTGTTCCTGTAACTGCCATTCTTTAATAACCACATGCCCTCAACTGGCTACCATGCTCCTGCTCCCCATCCCCACATCCTAAAGAACACACCTGGCTTAAGTAATAGTTAGTAACTCAAAAATGGGGGAAAAGTGGCTATAGCAGAGGGAGGGAAGTACCTGATTTGATATGTGGCCCTCAAAGATCCACTGGATTGTAGGTGCTGTATGGAGAGGAGCCAAGGACAGGGCATGACCTGTAACAACATGACCTTGGACAAGCACTTAACCTTTCTGTGCCCTGATGTCTCCCTTTGCAAAATGAAGGGATGGATTACATAAGCCCCTATGGTCCCTCGCGTGTTCTAGAATTCTAGCACTTTTTGAAGGACTGTAAGGGGAGAGAAGCAGTTACAAACACACACGTGCGCACATACACACACACACACACGTTAGAAGTCTTTGGTATGTGAAGCCAAGGGGACAGGCCAGAGAGCTCTGCAAAAAATTAGGATTATGACTAGGATGGATCAAGCCCTAGGACACTGAGATCCAGGCAGCTCCGTGAAAGTTTGTGACAAAGGAAGTCTCACTCCCCGCATCAGAAGCAAACTTCTCATTATGGACTTTCACAGTTGAGAAAACATTTTCACATAGAACGATAGCTTGCAGACTGAGAAGCATTTGAACACAATAGTGTTGCATTTGATCTTCACACAGTCTTGGGAGGCAGGCATCAGAGTTTCTATTCTCTCCATTCTATAGGTGAGAAAACTGAGTTTGCAAGTAGTTAAGGTCACAGAGCTGAGTCTTGGACTCTGTTCCCATGAATCTCTGTAACCTCTATAGGGAATGGGGGTCAGTGGGGTCTTACCACTGAGTAGCCATCTCAGAAGTAGGAGCCCTGGGTGTGGAGCCTTCGGGATCCTTGGAACACAGGATGGAGCAGAGGCCAGCAGTTGTGAATGCCATGACTGTCGGGTCACCAGAGATACACTAGATTCAAGGGTAGCCTGACCAGTCTGTGTCCTTACTCTCTGCTGGGGTTGTGTCCTTGTGGTCACATCTCCAATCTGGTCGCTGCTGGGCTCCCTCATTCTGATTGTTCCCGGACCATGGCTTTGGTGTTCTGGGAGGCTGTGGGACTGAAATGATCTAGGAGTCTGCGAGGACTCATGCTTCTCTGCTGCCTGCTGTCAAGTGAAGCGGGATGCTACGGTACCACTTTTGATGCTGTTTAGATGGCCCGTCCACTATAGATTATTATTCCACGAGTAGACCTGTAATGTATTCTTGTACATCTGAATTTAATTAAGAACCTTTTTCTCGCTGACGTGAACGTGGTTTTACCGTTTCTGGCCAGGCCAGACAAAGATGTTAGAAGACAGATTTCTGAATTGTGGGCCAATTTCCCTGATCTTTTAAACCCAAGGCCCCTGTTCTGAGACAGAGATTTATGACTTTGACATGCTGTCTTCAACCACGCTCTGGTCACTAGGGAGTATGCAGAAGCAACTGCTCCCAGGAGTCAAGGTCCTCACCAGGATCCTCGTGGGATTCAGAGGATTACTTAATTTTCAGTATTCAGAGGATGGTATTGGGATCACCCCAGCTTTACCTAATCATCTCATGACTTGGGAGGGTTGGTGATGGGATTAAATCTTCTGTGCTGTGGTCCATTTCTGATGTGTTGGCCTGTGGAGCCTCAAAGGGCAACGTGGGCTCTACTTTTTCTGTTCCCAAAGGACTAAGACCGGAAACTCGTGTACTATTTTGTCCTGTGGCTTCTCTGTTTAGCAATACCTCGCCTTTGGTGCTGATGTTGCTTAAAAATAAGAGAAGGTTCAGGAACACTGACAGTTGTTACCAAGGGCACTTCTCATGTGCTCTGCCCCTCCCCATGTGTGATGGCCACACCACCTGCACCTGGGGCAGTAAAAGCCTGCACCCTTTAACCGCCTCCCCGGTGCTCACCCCAGCTGTTGACTCAGCTTTAAACATCCAGCCCAGGGAACATTGCCTCTTTGGTGCATGTCATAAACAGGAGATTATGGTTCTCTTCAGATTCTGGACTTCACTCCATTTAGGGTGGAGAGTTTGGGAAGCAGGGATGAGGGGATGACAGCATCCCTCCATCCATCCATTCACACCTCCATCCAGTCTTCCCTTACACAGTGTCTGACTGCCCACTGTGTGCCATGTGCTAAGCTGGGTGCTGTGCATTCAGTGGTGAACACAGAAGACCTGATCTCAAGGAGCAGCTTCTGTTTCAATAGAGCAGCCCAAGGAACTTTACCTGCTATTATTTCGGGTATGTTTCTTACTGCCAAGAGTCTGTAGGTGTTTAGGGACCTCATTAAGGTTTGGAAGCTCTGGATCCTCTCTGCTCCGTTGGAGCCTGGCCCTTGGGTGGGCCAGGCCCTCAACGTGCCACTGTCGGCACTTTCCAGATGAGTACTATGCATGGGGAGGGGCCAGGCCTGGGGCCCCCTGAAGGCTGTGTCATCCCTGGCTCTAGCCACAGAGGCTTCATCACAGAGGGAAGCTGAGCTGTGAGCATGTTGCTAGGCTGTGGCTATTTATTTTTATAAACGAGGCTTGTGCTTAATTTAGAAATCTGCTTTTGCTTCTTCTTTCCTTTGTTCCAGCATCATCTGGCTGTCTGGCACCATCAAAGAATTGCATTTCTGACCCAATAAGAGCTCATGGGTGAATGGGGGCAGGAAAGAGGTTGGGGAGAGGACTGATGCCAGCCAGGGTGCCTCCCGGGGAGGTGGAGACACGTGACCATGCCATTAGCATCCTGTTCGGCTTTCGGATGAGTTTCATCTATGACACCTACATAGTCCTCACTTGGAACAAGAGGATTAAAAGAAGCCCTGGTGCTAGCTCCTCTTCTGATTAACCACACCTCGGCATACAGCGAAGCAGAAGGCAAAGCTGCACAATCGAGGCCCAAAGTCTGGTGCCAGAAGCAGGTGACATCCAAACTCTCAGTTCGTTGGAGGCAGCTATTTTAATAGAGCCACTTTTTTTGTGGCTATTTAGACATGAGGATATTTCAATTTGGCCTAAAAATTAAGCTGATAAATGTTAGTTTTTCGGCACAGGGAATATTTTATAATAACTTTCAATGGAGTGTAATCTATAAAGATATTGAATCACTATGTTTGTATACCTGAAACTAATATAACACTGTAAAACAACTATACTTCAATAAAAGAGAATTTTAATTAAATGATGAGTAAAATGGGCACTTTATACTCCACCTTTGAGTTTCACCCTAGCCCCGAGTTTTGTCCTATTGCCAATCCTACCTCCGGGCGTCAAGGTGTATGGATCGGGGAAAGGTATGGTAGAGGTTCAACATGGAAGAGATATCGGGGATCAGGTAACAGTTAAGGACGGAGTAAATGTCAGGAATAAGGGGCCCGTAAGAACTGGGAGCAGGTTAGGAGGAGAGGAGGGCTGGGAGGCCTCTAATGTCAATCCAATAGAAATAGAGCAAGACTCAGAGATGGAGTGAGGGGTGGGGAATTGGTTATAAACATAAAATCCTGTGAGCCTGCATTTTGGCTCGCCTGTTCCGAGGCTGTGTCAGAACAGCTGCATGACATTGTTGGGCAGGAAAATAATCCACTTAGGATTCAGACAGCTCATGTTGGCTCCTCCAGGGGCAGTGTCTGACTCATACATGTCTAGGCATTTCACTTGAGGGCTTGAGCCTCAGTTTCTCCATATACAATGCAGATGATCATGTCGACCCTTCCTCTTTCCCCACCTGTGTTTTCCCTCCAAGCGACAGGACGCAGAATGAGCCAGCAGCTCGTAAACTGCTTCGAGCCACTTGGAGAAGGTGCTTGCGTAACTAGTGGGCATTAGTCGGTACAAGTGCTCCATGAGTCAAGAGTTTTTGAGTCGGGCAAGTGTAGCCGTCTCTGCCTGATGATTCATGTGGACACAGTGATGCCTTTAGCTGGAACGTACAGTGTTGGTGATGAATTTGTTCTGGCCATGGCAGAGAACTTCATCTTTACCCGAATGCTATCGACACGAGGAGTGTGCGGGGATTAGATGCGGAAAGAGTTGAAAGGAATCTGGCACTTGTGCCTGCCATGCAGAGCTCCACTGTACAGACAACTATGGCAGCATGTATATGCCCAATCATCGACTCCCCTTGGCCAGCAAAGCAATTCTTCCAGATTCTTCTGCCATTTGTCAAACTTGCCAAAGTCCCCGGAGGCAGTTTCTGTGTAACTGAAGGTGGAGGGAAGGGAGGACTTTCTCCACCAGGTTTCACTACTTTCTCTGTTGATCTTTTGCATCACATGGTGAAGCCTCACTGATTTGGGTATGGAATGTCCTTCCAGAATTGGTACAAGGAGGCAGCAGGGCCTGGGGCCTCAGCTTCCAGAAGCCTGCCCTGGGGCTGCCATGCAGCTGGGCAGGAACCCTCCTCTGAGCCCTCAGAGCAAAGGCAGAGGGCAGGAAGGGCACGCGTGTCTCTGCAGCTCGCTGACCCAGCCGCGCCTCCAAGTGCTGGCCGCCCCAATCCCTGCTCTAGGAGCCAAGATGCCATCTCCCGGGTACAGTTAATCTTCGTTCCTGCCACCAACTCATCTTTCTTTGTTACTTCTCACCATGCCTCTGGCTGCAGATTCCTTATGGATTCCTTTCTCAGGTGTCCTGTTTTGATTCCCTCCTCACATGTACTCCCAAGTGCCAAGAACAACTCTGTTCCGGCAGGAGGATATCATTTGGCTTAAAAGAGGGTGGGAGTGGTAGCTTCTCCGCATGAGCATTCTTTGGATTTATGTGGGGATTTATTCTGGGAACTGTTTACAGTCTCCCGCAAGTCTCCCCCCACCGCCAACAGCATGTTTCTGTCGCAGAGAGTCACTCTGCTTTCATTGTTCGTAACTGGAGGATGATACGAGCTTTTCCTCCGGAGCCCGGGTAGAAGGGCTCAGCAAGCTCCCGCCACACACACTATTACTGCCCCAGCACATTGGCGGGGCCCACACTGAACAGTACAATGTGCTTTGTTACCATTGTTACAGCCCCAAGCCTTGTCCCCAGTATTTGTGAGATAAACCTTAAGACTTCTTCCCGAATAGTCGGTTTCTCCAGCCCTGGCGTGGTGTTCACCCCATGGGGCAGCCCTCCCTGAGCGACTGACAAGCATTCCCAGGTTTAGCTGGAGGGGTCAGGTCCAACTGACATTTGCTTCTCTGTTGTCACTGCGTCAGACTTAAGGATACATGCTAAGCACAGTAGCTGCTGTTCTCCCTCGTCCCCGTCGTGGTTTGGGGAGGTTGCGTTGCCCCATCTGTCACTTTGTATAGTGATTCAGGAATCCGTTGTTGGACATGGAACTAAACTTAGAGACAGTAGGGGTCAGGCCCCACGCAGGCAGCAAGGAAGCCTGCCCGGCCTGTCCCCAGACAGGGGAGAGTGCCTCCAGGAGTGGCCGAGTCCTGGACTTGGTCTGCCTGGACCAAGAGAGTCACCCAACAAGACCCCTGCTTTAGGGGCTAAAATCAAGTAATCAGGCCAAGCCTGAACAAGAGCAATCTGAAGTTTGAAGGTGCTTCCAGGTACCACCCCTGATTCAGGTGCGAAAACTAAGACAGTGGCCTCCTTTGAGTCCGACCACAACTCTTGGAGGTAAACAGGGCAGGTGTTATTACTCCAATTTTACCAATGGGGAAACTAAGTTCCAGAAAGTTTAGTTCACTTCCTTAGAGTCAACTAAGTAAGTTACTGGTGGACGTGAGACGAGAAACCTCAAATTCCTGACATCTGCTCCAGTTTTTTCCATTACTCCATGCTGCACTTCAGCAGGGCTTACACAAAACATCAAATGCAAGTGCTAGCCCTTCCAGCTGGGCAGGAGCTGGAAGCTGGCATGGGTTTCCATTGGCGTGTCTGGGGCCCAGGAGCCTGCAGGCGCTGTTTCCACTTGCTTGTACAGCAAGGTGAGGCTGCGTGGCTCGGTAGGGCTGAGACCATTTGGGGGCTCGCTGCTTATGAGGCTGCAGTGAGGGCAATGCAACCGAGAGGGAGAGGAGTGGAGCAATGCTGCGAGTATCTGTGTGTGCACTTGTGTATGCACACTCACACACACACACACATACACAGTCACACACACACACAAGCCTGGGTTCACAGGTGAACAGCCATGACTACCGTCTGCCACGATGGCTGTTGAAGGTGGATGGAGCAGATCCCCTTCGAGGTCACCTGCAGCTTCTGGACGCACTGTGGCTTCTTACGTCAAGCTTCTGCGTCCTGCAGTCTTTCTCTGGCCACAGGAATTTGCTGAGCCCCTGGGTGGGGCTGAGGCGGCCCAGAAGAGCCCCAGAACTAATGGTCCTCTGGCATTGGTTAAGACCAATGGGGGATGGAGCTGGGCATAAATGTCTCAGGTTCCTTGCCCCTCGATAAGACAATTGAGGTGTTTTCTATGGGGTCTTTGAGAGGGACCCCAGTGGGAGTGAACCCCAATGCTCTCAGCAGCAGCCTGTTCATAACATCCCCCTTTTTGCTTTCCCCTCTCTGTCTTGCTTCCCCCATCCCTCACTGCGTTTCTTGGGATCACGTCTCCCATAAGCTCTGTGCAACCAGATTTCTGTTTCAGGCATGAAAACTAAGACAGTGGCTTCCTAACTAACTCCTGCCCCCCAGGAGCACCTTGTACGTGGTGGGCTTTCAACACAGCCAGGTTCCTGCTGAGAGTGGCAAGTGTGCATTTCCTGGCGAGCACTGCTCCTTTTCAGCCATCGGACAGGAAGCCTGTGGCTCTGGTACAAATAATGATGGAGTTCTACATGCTGGAAGAATCTTTTTTCCTATGTATCCAAGGGAGGCCCTGCATCAGGGCTGCATGGGTAAGAAATAGAGAACTGAGCTCAGTGTCTTTAAAAACGATGCCAAGTTGAAGCAAGCCTGGAGGTCTTTTTTGCTGTTTTATCTTCTGTTTTGCCAACGACATGGGCTCCGTGCAGGTGTGGCCTCAGCTACTCCTTCACTCCTTTAAGCCCTGGTGAGCGGCGCCATAAATGCTCCCTTTTCCGGGGGAGGCCTGCATCGCCTTGCTCTCTAAATTCCTCTTAATGCGGCCGCGGAAATCTTGGGAGCCTGGGAAGGCTGAGCCAGCACTCCCCGAGGCGGGAGCAGGTTCCTGGATGCCATCTGCCCATCAGTCCTCCTGGGTTCCAGCAGACAGCAGATTCGACTTGCAACCAAGCAGACACATGAAAGCAAACGTGCGCTTCTGACATTCTGTAACCCGCCTCCCACAAAACAGAAGGTACTCTTTTCCTTGTGTTATTCCCTGCCTTGTTCTTGACATTTTTAATGTGCTGAGTCTACAGCCGACTTTGCATTCCCGACACCTCCCACTTGAATTGGCTCCTGGTCCCTCCAGGCCTGAGATCCCAGTCACGTGCTACACCCCAGAGAACACTCTACGTTCCCTTTCTGCGCAGGCTACCCTCCTCCTCACCTTGACATTTAGGGCCTGCTGTTTCTTTTCCTCTTCTCCTGCAATAAATCAGCGCCAGGCAAGATTCATGGTACGCTTGGCAGGGTTTGGGGAAGCTGATGCTGGGATAAGGGGGCTTTTCTGCAAGCACTGGGTAAAAAGCAAGCATTGTCTTTCTGCTCCTATTGCCTGGCTTTGCAACGGTGTGAAACCCTAAGCAGAAAGCCCAGGTTCCATTTCCAGGCCCTTGTCTGACCTGCACAAAGCTAAGCGTATCTTCCAAGTTCTTTTGCTTAAACCAGACAAAGCAATGCCGTCCCTTGCCTGGGTTTTTCCTAGTTTGTAGCCCAGGCTGAGCTGCTGGCTGAGTTCATTCACCTCAGGGGGTCTGGTATGGAGCAGAGTCCTTAACAGCCAAAGGAACACAGAGGCTGGGCCATTTCTGTCCATCCCCTCCCCCCCACCCAATCTCCCCAGGCCACGTTTAGGAGTTGGGGTTTGATTCAGCTTGGGAGTGAAGGGACGTAAGCCTTTTTAGCGCCAAGTGTCAGATACTAAGCAATGCCTAAGGGTACATATGTACGGAATGATAAAGTCATCAGATAGGCTATGAGGATATATTGTACAACACAGGGAATAGAGCCAATATTTTGTAGTAACTGCCAATGGAAAGTAACCTTTAAAAATTGTATAAAAAATTAAAAAAATTTTTTTCAAGACAGAGGGAAAGGGGAGAGAGAGAGGGACAGAGAGCAGGAAAGAGATGGGAGAGAGAAAGACGGGAAAGGAAGAAAATGAGTCCACAAAATAATAGTGATGCAGAGGAGTGGCTGAGTGCCACCCACAAGCCTCTGAGTGGCACCGATGCCATCTGTCACCCATCTCTGCTTCAAAGTGGCATCAGGAGCTGGTGAACACGTGCTAGCTCCACAGAAAACACACCGCTCAGATTTTAGAAACATGTTGCCTCCCACGGTCCCCTGGAGTAGGGATGAGTGTGAATCTCCTTACTCAACCACGAGAGGTCTTCATCGAAGGACTTTCAAATGCTTCACGATATACTAAATCACTTGTGTAAATATAAGATGGTATTTTTTTTTCTCCAACTCACTTCAAGACTTGAACACACACTATTTGCACAAGTCTCAAGGTTAATTTAAGAATACTTAGAAGATTCTTAAAGGAAGAGACCATGACAGTTGGGTTGAACCAAGTGCCTGGCACACAGTAGGTGCTCAACAAATGTCTGAAATTGAATCAGGGAATGAATGAATATGAGAGATACAAAGAAGAATATTTTAACAAGAAGATACCTGAATATTCAACACTGATTCCTTTTCAACACATTTCATGGCATTCCTTCTGGGTCCCAAGGAGGCAAGGATGAGTGAGCGTTCCACACGTGTATTCACTAGTCGGCCTGTGATCACACGCACACCCTGGAGTAGGTGTGGACAGGGTGCAGTGAGGGGGATGGTTGACACCGCCCAGGGGTTTCTGCAGAGGTGTCTACATATGCAGGTCCTGAGGCTACCCAGGAGGTCTCACCAGGCAGACCACTTGGAAGACAGAACGTGAAGACAAAGGGATGAAACAGCCTAGTGTGTCAGAGAGCAGCAATACCTGCATATGGCTGGGGCAAATAGAAGGTGTGTGTGTGTGTGTGTGTGTGTGTGAGAGAGAGAGAGAGAGAGAGAGGGAGAGAAGGATGGGGGGTGAGGGAAGGCAGGGGAAGGATAGAGAGCCCTGAATGTCTCTGACAACCGCCAGCTTTTGCTGGTCACCAAAGATTTCAGAGTGTCTTCTATATGACCAACCACTGGTCACAGTAGGTTTCACTTATTCAAATCTTCCTGGGAAGCTGAAACCCCATGGATCAACTGCTGCTTGGTCACTGGGGAGTGTGGGGTGTCTCCACGCCTCCTTAGGGCCTCCAAGCTAACAGTAGAGGGGTATGATCTCTGACCTTCTAAGCACCTCCTGGTGCTTATGTGGTGTCTGGTCTAATTTCCTCTCTGCTGTGAGCTACCTCAGGGCAAAATCTCCCTGTTCTCTGAGCAGACTGAATGCAACAGAGCTTTACTGGAAGGATGGATGGATGGACAGATGGACAAGTGGGTCCTGAGTCCTACAAAAGCCTTTAAGCCCCACCACACTTCCCTAAGGGGGCAAAAGTCACATTTACCGTGACTACTTGTTTATTATTAACATTGCAAGTCTCCCATGGGCACAGAGCCCAGACTAAAACCAGTCTGGGATGAAAAGAGACAAGGCTGGAGCCCCCAAAGAACTTAGCAAGAAGCCAGATCAGGGCTTATCAGAAGAGTGGCCAGCACAGGCCCCGAGGCCTGGGAGGAAGAGCGTGGGCTGGAAGCCTGTGGTCCCTCAGGTTCTCGGGCCCCTGGTAGCTCCAGCAGAAGTGGGCCCAGTGCTGGAACACCACAAGCGCTTCTGCTACAGAATGCCCTGGAAGCCAGAGGATTTGATAAAGCCCAAATCAGAGCAGATAAAAGGCAATTATGTCCCCACAGCCTGGGCTCCTGCCACCCTGAGCCTCCCTGGGGATGTACCTGTGGCATTTGGATGTTTCTCTCACAAAGGCCTGGACAGAGAAAAACAGCCATTCAACATCTAATAAATTATCTATCGTGTCACTGCTTCTGCTGGCCTCGTTCTGACACTTCTCCCCTTCCGATTGTAGACAATCATCATTCTCTAATTGCTTAGTTCAGCTTGCTCATGGAGCTACAGTAACAACGAAAAGCTCTCATTTGTCATTGTTTGCTCAGAACGCTGAATTAAGCCAGATTATGCCTCAGTTTAGGCATGATTCCATTCTGAAGAGCAGCTCCCTGCCCCGCACTGGCCCCAGCGAGGCTTCTCTCTTGGCCCAAAGGCTGTACCTGATTTCCAGGAGATCACTAATCAGCCCCTCCCCAAACGGGGCCTGGAAGGGGGGTCCTTGTGTATCTGGGGGCCATGATCCGGCAGCGGATGGAGAATAACCGAAGGAAGGCAGTAAGTGCATGCAGGTCCCGACCCCACTAACAAGTGGATTTCCCTGGAATTCAGACCAGCCTGGGACCCTGCGTGTGAGTCTCTCTTTTTTCAAAGCACAGAACTGAATGGCAGGAAAATAGGACAACTTGTTGACATAATTAAATAGTATTTATTAGCCATCCCATATTCATTGCTTGGTGCTTTACAGTCTTTGGGAAGCTTACTTCCTACAACATGAGTACAGATTATGCACAGAAGTCACCGTGAATATATGGAATACATGGAACTATGAGGCAGTGGTGTGAGTTGGACATAGCAATGAGCACAGATTCTCAGAGCAGCAGCGTGTAGAGAATGCATGAGAGAAATACCTGAGTGCAAGCTGGACATTAGGCCTAGAGATCTAAGTGGCTTAACTGATTACTTAATTCATTTGTCCTACTCCATGTATTGAGGACCTATTAAGTAACAGGTACCAAATGAGGCACCGAGAATTTAAAGAAAAGAATAAACCTCTGCCTGTGGCTTTGAGGAGTTCATACTCTAGAGAGAATTAAAGGACGAATACACTAGATAAGTAATTAGAGTACAGTGGCACATGGAGAGTGGGAATTATTGGGGAAGCATCAGGGAAGGATGGATGGACTCAGCCTGAGGAGACGGGACTCAGATTTGAATGGAGCTGGCAGGGTTGGTGAGCTTCTGAAAGGTTTGCTGAGGGTATTTCAGGCCTGGAAGCCGGAGGAGCAGGGAGCAGTTAAAGGAACGTGCAGTAGTTGTGTGAACAAAGAATAGGGGGAGGGAGGCGGAGTGACAGATGTGGCTGGAGAGAGGCCGGGGCTAGTTCGGGAAGCTTCTGAGTGTCCTGTGAAGGATGTGGGCTTTTACACTGAACGCTTTAAGAGGGGAGAGGACAGGAAGAGAGTCACTGGCCAGTGTGGAGGGGAGTGGATGGAAGCGAGAAGGCAGGAAGCAGAGACAAGTGAGGAAGTGGTGGAATTAATGGGGCTGGAAGAGACGCTTTCAGAGACACATGAGATGCGGTCTATTCCACCCTCACATTTCTTTCTTTTCTCTTTTCAGTGCTTTTTGGGGCATTACTACACACAGCTGTTTTATAATTTGACTGTCTTAATCTGCTTATTCTGGAAGTCTTTCCCCACATTTTTCTTGGGCCCTGAGATCTGCCTCTATTTCTGCAGTGTCCAGGTGTACAATATTTTCTGTCCTTGGTTGGGGGTGAGAGACCCCAGGGCGCACACTCTGGTTAATGGAAATTTCACATCATGGGTTGGACTCAACTTGAAGTCCTTCCTTTATGATCTAAATAATTAATTTATGTTTTCTCTTTTCAAGTTCACAAATTCTCAGCTGAAGCTAGAGTTATCTGTGTGAGGACTTGGATCCCTACTTTCTCTATCGGGGGTGTTAGTAATCCAGGGGTCAGGTCTCAGCCAGCTTATGAACACAAATTTATTGGACATCTGCTGTTTATACTTCACATCACTATTCCAGGGTGGGTTCAAGAAAGAGTCTGAATATTGTTCAACAGCCAAAGGAAGGTTCAGGCCATTGACGAAGGTTCAGGCCAGGCGTTCGTAGCAATAAGCAGCCTCCGCCTGGTGCTGAACTCACCAACCTCGGGCTAACGGTGAATGTCTGTCCTTCTCCAGAGACCTGCTCATTTCCTTGGTGTAACTCTGATGACTCAGCATCCTCAGACGCCATACACGCAAACATCTGCCTCCGGGGTAATTGCCATGGTTGTTTCCAGATCATTACTGTGAAAGGTGATAAATGAAAGTACTCTCTAGGTGGCCTTGAAAAGAGCTCTGCTCTGAACCTGCACCTCTCCTCACTTTCTCCACCAAGAGTGTAAATAATCCGAGGGTCAAGAGTCAGCCAACCTATGATCAAAGATTTATTGGACGCTTGCTGTTTACACATCACACAGCTATTCCAGATTGTGTCCACGAAAGAGTCCAGACTCTGAGTCTCAGCAACAGTCCCTTGTAATCCCTCCCACTACCAACAGTGCTTGTTGCTGGCTTGGGGCAGCCTTCCCCTGTGCTGTTGTGAAAACTAATCTCTGTAAAATGCTTGCAAAGCCTGATGCACATCAGTCATCTGGACCCCCAGCTCCCTACGAACGACACAGAAACAAGAGAAGGGCTAGTCTCTGTAATGCTCTTCAGATCATAAATCTCCCAACTATACTGAGGAAGCAGCCTCTCCCTTGGAGATGGTAAATCGATTTGCCTAAAAACCAACCAACCAACCGACATTTCTCTGATCCTGTTTCTCATTTCCCAAAGGTAACATATTCTGGAGAAATGAAACAAAAGGAAAATAAGTAGATTGATTCAACACCTCCTGTATCTATGAGTCTCTGTTAAGCACCATACAGGTACTATAGGGTCACAAAAAAACTAGGACTTGGCCTCTGACCTCGTGGAGTTTACATTCTACTTGGGAACATACAGAGCTGCATGAATACCTTTAGAGGCTCTGACATGAAAAGATACGATCCCTCCCACCCGTTTACAGGTCAAAATAAAAAAACAAACCTATAGTGTAAAACACAGAGCTTATTACATGTGTGTAAAAGTTCTGGATTTTCTGATTGCAAAATTCTGGACAAGTTAAGTGAATTCAAGATGAACTTTTCTCACGTTTTTGTGCTCTTATTTTACTGGTTCTTTAAGCACAGGCTTCATCTGCCTACTAGTAATCTAAATGGGGCCCATGACTATACACGCAAGATACAAGACTATACACACCAGACAATATTACAAGAAAAAAAAGGACGTGGTGGGTCCCTGTGTCATTTAGGGTTCTCAAGAGAAACAACCAGTGGATTGTATATGTGTGTGTGTGTGTATGTGTACAGAGACAGAGACACAGAGACACATACACACACACACATGTAGAATTATTTCAAGGAACTGGCTTAAGTGATTATGGGGGCAGCTGGCAAGTCTGGAATCTGTAAGGCCGGCCAGCAGCAGGCTGGAAACTCTCAGACAGGAGCTGATGCTACAGTCCACAGATGGAATCTCTTCCTCCTCAGGGCAACTTCAGTTTTGCTCTAAAGGCCTTTCAACTCACTGGATGAAGGCCACCCAGATTATCAAAGATAATATTTACTTTAAATCAATTCAAGTAAATGTTAATTACGTATACAAAATACCTCCCCAGTGACACCTAGATTAGTGTTTGAATCACTGGGCTATAGCCTGGCCAAGCTGACACGTCAAGCTGACCATCACGGTCCCCTACAAAGGGTGTAAATCAGAAGAAGGAATCCCAGGATGCGAGAGCTGGAAGGGGATTCAGAGCTCACCAAGTTCAATCTCTTCCATGCACAGGGATGCTTGGTTTGTACATAATCTTGAAACCTGATTTTTCTAATCTAGTAGCATGTTGTATGCGAGGAATTCAAGGGGATTGTTATAGAGGCCTGGGGTCGAGATTCTTTCTTGATTAAGGCCTAATGGAGCAGAACGTACAAAACAGGTGTCCAAAAATATTTTTTAGTTGTGTCACATGGGTATTGGAACCGGGCCTGAGGTTTAGTCCTACCCTTTGAGAGCAGGGTTCAAGACCATCAGTTCACTGATATGTCCCTAGGGCCTAGCCTAGTCATGGCACGTAATAGGTGCTCCAAAGCATTGGTGAAATTCATGAATTGAATGAATGCATGGAATTCAGGCCAGTTGGATGTGCAATATCCTGATTCTACCCATAAAAATGCAGACACAGAAAGGAAATATTCTAAGCATGAAGTATGGTGTTTTCTGAGTTTCCTCATCAGTCCAATGGAAATGGTAGTATATTACCTATCTAATAGCTATATTCCAAGGATTATATGAGCATAGGTATATATTTATATTTTATACTTTATATTTTATATTATATATATATATATAGCATTTAGCACAGCACTTGGCATATAGTAGTGCTCAATAACTGAGAGAGATTACTATAATCCACGTTATTTCACACTATCCATTTCCAGTAGATGCTGTTGGTGCCATGCCCAGACTACTTTTACCAGTCATGGCGTGTATGGTAAAACTACCACCTCTGGGCATTGAGCGCCAATGACCCACAGCTGCCCATGGAGAGAATCACCCTCCAATAAAACAAGATCTTTGCTCACTAGGCAGATATGGTTCCCTGCCTTCAAGGGATAGCCCACAGCCAATGACCGACCCATATAGAGAGACAAAGAGTTAGCCTCCTTGCCTTAAGGTGGGACCAACCCCAAAGCTCATGGTGATAAAGCTGCAGCTAGTCTCCAGCTGAGCTCACGTACTGGCATTTCCCCCGCCCTCTTCTGCTCCTCTCACTCCCTTTCTCCTGAGAGCATGCCCTCACTAAAAAAATCACTTGGACAAGAATCCTTGTCTCAGGCTCTGCTTCTAGGGAACCCAACTTAAGACATAAACATTTACTTGGAGACAGCACCCCTTCTTTGCCTGTGCAGTAATGAGCCATTGCACTCATGTGATTCTGCTGTTCGGATCCCCGGGTGAGTCTCTGCCACATGCTGTTCCTAGCCAGAAGAGAAAAATGGCCTTGCCTCTGCAGCTGGCACCTGGCTCATCCATATCAGACCTCTCTAGGCTGGTGCAGTGAGTCCTCTTTAGCTTACATTTTGCCTAATTCTTCCTGGCCAAGTCTATTCAATTAGCCTTGCCTGTTCTTTAAACCAAATAATCATACTTTCAATCACTAAAGCTTGAATTTCAGGGAAGACATTCACTTATCCATCCATCCATCCATCCATCCATCCATCCAACCAACAATTATGGAATACTGTCCATGTAGCTGAGACCTGTGTTAGGTGCTGGGCTACAAACATAGACAAGACATAGGACCTACCCTCCAGGATGTCGTAGTCTGGAGGGAAAAATGGACAAATATGCAATTGCGATGGAGTTTATGATCCACTATAACATGATACTACAAGAACACAGAGAAGAGATTCCTAAATCAGGCTATTGGTTCAAAATGACTTGGTCTTCATTGTGATTGACCTAAACAGAAATAACTAGAATGGATATCCCCTAGCATGCTGCAAACCAAGGTGGTTACTTCAGAGAATAAGGTGTTACAATGTAGAATGATGTGTAGTTTTAAACACAAAGAATAGTTGCCTGGTGATGGACAGAATAAAGAGATATAAATGCAAAGGACTCTGTCTGCTGTGTCATTACTGCTATAGCTTTTCTCCCACTCAAATGCTTCCTTCCTGGGGACCCAAAGAAAGGGCAGCTGAATTAGATGTTTTCTGTCTGGGGACTGGCTAGATCAGTGGCAATCAAAACCGAGTTCTCCCACTGCCTTTCCACCTGATGGCATGGCTGATCTCCCACAGGCATGGCCAGGATGCAGAGGTCTCACTGCTCAGCTGCCTTATTGTTGCTTATTCCTCCTAAGCCATTCATCAATCTATTCCTGAAAGACATGTGCAGGTTATAGCCTAACCGTGAGGTTAGGAATGTTAATTGTTCTATGCTGATATTAGTGTGGCTGGTGCTAATGGGAAAACAATTACTACTCTGTGCCTTTATGGCCATGTTCATTGCTCTCTGGTGGGTATGTCGTTGTTTGGCTATACATGGTAATGGCACAATGCACCGGGGCTATTGTTGCTTCAGCTCTACAACTGGGGGGAGATAGGAGGAGGTGTTTGAGAGGCTGGGACTTAAGAAATAAAGACTTCATTCCTCTTGAGACTTTTTTTTTTAGTCTTTGCAGAGTTCTCTTTGCAAAATCTCTATGTAAAATCCTAAAACTCCAAAAAATTTGGTGATTCAAGAACCCGAACATCTTATTCATAAGTCAGCCCTGTTGGTGATTCTGTGCTGCGGTCTGAACAATAAGGAGTCGCCTCGTCTCTCTGGATGCCTCCTATCACCTAGCTTCCTGAGTTATAAGCCTTGGAGTCGATCTAGATTCCCCCATCTCTCCTTTCTCCTGTGCCCAGCTCCAGTCACTCTCAAAGCCCATCAGTTGTATCTCTTGAGCATCCCACTTCTGTCGCCTTTGTCGCCTCCTCTCTGGTCCTGATATGGCTCTGGTAGGGGGCCTGGGCATTTATCTTTTCTTGGACTCTTGATTGACAACTGCCACCTTACTGGTCTCCTACCTCGAGTCGCAACTATTCCAGCCCACCAATCATGCCGGTTCCTTATTCAAAATTCTCCCCATTGACTACTGGATAAAATAAAAAGTCCTTTCCAAGATGCTTCAACATCTAACCCCTGCCCACCTTTCTAACTTTACCTCCTTTCACATTTCCTTCTTCTTCCCAGCAGCCCTGTGTATGACTCATGACTTTCTCTTCCCTGAGTACATCATGCTGTCTCCTCTAATGCCTCTCTTGCTTCCTGGAATGCCCTCATCCTTCAGAAGCTACTTTGTCTGAGACCCCTCCCTGCCTCGCCAAGGCAAATATGACCATACCTCTCCTGTGTCCTGCAGGTGACACCTCCAGCACAGAAACGACCACACTGCACTGTAATGGTGTGTGGGCTCATCTGTTTCCTCACGAGACTGTGAGTGTCTAGAGGTTCATGAGGTTTTTCTGTCCTTAATTTTCAGTACCTGGCACAGTTTCAGGTACGTGGAAATTATTTAACATATGCTGAACAAATGAAAGAAGTGGTTTTCCTCCTTATGAACTAGGATCTTCTGGATTAAAATGACAGACAAAATAATTACTCTTTAGAAGGATCATATGAGATGTTTTTATCAATTTAGAGTTATAGTCACACAGTCATACCTGTTAGAAGGCCAGCCTCCCCTTCTTCATGGTCCTCACACGTGCTGTTCCATCTTCTTGGGACACTCTTCCTTTCCTGTCATATGATTTCAGCTTAAATGTGTATTCTTTAAACAAGCTTATACTGAGCACCCTTCCAACCTCCATCAGTCTAGCCTAGGCCCCCAGTTATATGTTCCCATGGCATCTGAATACGGGCTTTCCATTTTACTTACCCCAATTATTATTAGAAAATATTAGTTAAATAACTGTTTTATCTATTAAATATTAAGTTCCTTGAAGGCAGGGGTAATAGTCTTATTCACCACTGTGTTCTTGGGCCTGGCATATCACCTTGCCTATACAGAGTATATAATACATATTCAAAATAAGGAACTGAAAAAGTTTCCAAGGCAAGACATTCTTTTGACATCTACTTTATGAACAGATTAACAGGGTTACATAACTACATCTCTTTCCAGAGGTAGGCTGAAGTGCGTGTTGTCTTGCATAACATTTCAAGCAACATTGAATTTCCATCAGTTTGGACTAAGAAGAATAGGGGAGAAGATAGGTTCTTTTGAGTATGCGATCAATTTCAATCTCAGGCTTTTTTCCAGATCAGTTTAGTTCAACATCTCCTGAGCACCTACTATGTGCTAGGCACTACCTTGGACTCAACACTGGGTATATGAACAAGAATATGACAGACTCTCTGATGCTTAAAAGCCCTTTGAGAAATGCCTCTCTGTAGATTTACTAAATTTTTTTTTAAATTATTAGCACTTTTAATTATTATTATTATTATTATTTTTGTTTGTTTTGGCTGTGTTGGGTCTTCGTTTCTGTGCGAGGGCTTCCTCTAGTTGCGGTAAGCGGGGGCCACTCTTCATTGCGGTGCGCGGGCCTCTCACTATCGCGGCCTCTCTTGTTGTGGAGCACAGGCTCCAGACGCGCAGGCTCAGTAGTTGTGGTTCACGGGCCTAGTTGCTCCGCGGCATGTGGGATTTTCCCAGACCAGGGCTCGAACCCGTGTCCCCTGCATTGGCAGGCAGATTCTTAACCACTATGTCACCAGGGAAGCCCAGATTTACTAAATTTTAATTCACTCTAAGCACATCCTGTTTCTTTAAATCATGTGGTCATCTCTCCCCAGTTCTGTCTGGAATGTTCTTTCCTGTCTTAACCATTTGGTTAATCATTATTTCTCTCCCCTACAGCAAACCCTTTGATTAAGATCACACCGCTCCTTCCCTGGAATCTTCATTGCTCCTCCTCTGCACTGCTTTGCTATTCTCCCAGGACTGGTCCCCATAACGCCATCCACTGCATCATCTTCCCTCCTTTACTCCTATTCTGTGTGTGCCCGCAGGGCAGGGACCATCATTTCATTCTGTCTCTAGCACAGTGACTGAGATATAGGAGATGCTCAATGATTTTTGCTGTTTTTACAATGCATGAATAAATGAATAAAACTCGTGTTTTTAGCTAGAGATAGTGCAAGACTATTTTTTTTTTACTATGCAACTTTAATTTCTCATCCAAAATAACTGAAAAACAATTTTACACCTTTTCGCTCTACTTTACATCCAAGCATTTATCCAATTAAAATGTGATATCTTTCTGCATCACATTAATGAAATTGTGTCATAGCACTGTTGCAAGACTATTTTTAATGGATTGTTTACAATTAGCGGTACTCACTCCTACAAAGACCTAGACAAAATTCCTCAGTATTTCTTCCCCTGCAATCAAGTAAGTTAAACATCCCCTAGTGTATCTTATTTATCTCAGGATTCTGTAAGATTCAGTCATATGAAGCTACCATTTCTGTGCATCAAAAACAATTGAATATCGGTACTTCACATGGCTCAATCTAATGCTTATCCGCTCATTAATGATGGTGCCAAGGTGAACATCAAAGCCTACATTTAAATGTTTCAGATTCCAAAAGAGAGGACTGTTTTCCTTATCTCATTCTGGATCTTCTCCCTGGCCTATGTCTCCAAAGCTATTCAGGAGTGTCTTCTAAGCCCACTGCTTCTTCCATTTTCCCTGAAATCAGAAATGTTTGGAGCACAGCGCAGAAATCATCTTTTTTAGGATCATTTATGAAAGGTCAGCATTCATAGCCAATTAGCAAAAGCCCAACACAAAGTGTACGTACAATAAATGTCTCTGAATGAATACAAAGCAGCACAGTGGATATTACTCATATCATGATGAGATTCTCCAGGTGGTTGGGATGGAGGGATTGAGGGATAATGGTTTTGGTGAAGCCCCTTCTTTTCTGGAACGAGAGTCACACTTTTTGATATTTGTTCCTGGGCCTTTAACTCCACTGCCCCGCCCCTGTCCCATGTGGCTAACACCCACAGAACCAAGCTGTCCTCTGAAACATCTAATCCACAGCCTCTGCCTAAGATTTTATTGCTCATACCATTCTTTACTCCATTTCCCAAGCAAATGGCATCACTTGCTCCCAGCCTTTTGCCTTATCTCTCATCTATGTCTTTATGTTCACCACTAGAATCTCACAACCAATATTTCTCTACCAAAATTGCCCTGTATTTCCCTCTTTGATGGAGGCTGCATTTTCTCTGGTCACTCAAAATATCATCTCTGGATGTTGAGGGAACACTTGGGTCCTAACCCCCAGCACTATCCCTACTCCCTCCTCACACTCCATATTTCCCAAGCTTACCTGGAAAGGTGAAGGAAGAGAAGGCAGAAGAAGAAAGGTGAAGCCCAAGAACCTGGGTATTTTTCTTGATCAAGAATCAGGACTGCTCTAGATAAACAGAGGTTGTGTATGGAAGTGTGCTGTATAGTTCAAGGCCACCAGAGCTACAGAGGCCAAAGTCACTTTAGCAGGAACTCTGACCTGGTTCCCAGGGAGAACTGCCTCCAGCTTTTCCCTGTAGATGTTATCCCTTTTTGTCTGCCAGGCATATAAATTTCTGCTCCCATCTTACAGCATTTAACCTTCAGTTTGAGCCCTTGGTCCCCTCAGGTCTACCAGCTCCCACCTCCTTCCTTGTTCTGTGACACCTGTTGAATGAGACACACAGGATTTGCAGTCACTGCAGTACGACTTGTGATTGTGAGGTAACTGGATGATATTATCACCTTCTCAGAAAGTTTTCAAAGATATCACGAGGAAGTGAGGCATTCCTCTTCTGGCAGGTATCTGTGTGGTCAGTTAAGATGACCACTGCATTCCATTCCAATCATGTCATTCAGCCATTTTTCCACAGTGGGCACGTCCACAGAGACACCGAAGGATGTGAGAGTCCAGAGGACTCAGCTGAAATGCAATTCCAAACACAGCACCCACACATGGGTTTCTAATAATCAGTCTGCACATAGTCTCTCCACAATTCAGGACGTAGGTTCCTCTCACTGCATTGTTTTTGCTTTTTACCTCCTGCCTTTTGGGAGTTGTAAAAAGTTAAAGGCATCTTGGAGATAGTGACAAAAGTATTCATTATCAAAGAGAGCTCTTGTATATAGGACAAATATTAATGTGTGTGACTCCAAGAGCTAGATTGCCTGGGTATAAATTTCCGCTCCAACAACTTACAGCTTTTTAAACAAGGAGAGGTTATTTAACCTCTCTGTGCCTCAATTTCTTCATCTGTAAAACAGGAATTATAATAGGATGTACCTCAGAGGTCATTGGGAAGATTAAATGACTCAATGTATATAAAGCACTTAAAACAATACCTGGGGAAAAGTTGACAAAAAATATACTGTTATATTATTGGTAGTAGATAATGTTTAGCATTTGTCTTAGAGGTGTATGTTTTCGGGCAGTGTATCTCCTATGTAAGAACTCACTGAAGCCCTTGAATATGTCCCTGGACCATCTTGAGCTCTCTGGACTTCTGAGTATCACAGGTTTTGCAAAACGAGTCCCAGACTAGAAGCCAGAAGACCTGGGGGGTTCTGTAGCTACCTACTTACTATTCATTAACAGCCTACACGGGCCAGTCCTCATACCCGATTCTTCTCCTGTTACTTTATGTATTCTTCACACCAGTTCCGCAAGGTGGCTCTTATTTTCCTAATTTCACAGATGAAGAAACAAATTCAGATAAACCACTGAGTCAATGCTATGGAGCCGAAAAGGCGGGTCTGGAACCACTATTAAAATCTCGTTTTAAAAACCCAGCACGTGGTTCTATGGAAAGTCACTCAACCTCTGTGACCCTTATTTCTCCCGCCTGTAAAACTGGAATATGCCTCCGGGGTCCATCTCACAGGGTTAGACTCCAAAGAGAAAGTGTTCATGCAGGCCGGCTGTAGGCCGCGAAGGCGTGGCCAGCATCTTACTCCAGGCGCAAAAAAGCACCTGGAACAACGAACCAAAAAGATGCTAACGCGGGGATGAGACTCCCGCTTCCGGGCGGGCGCTCGGATGAGTGGCAGGAGCATTGGCCAATAGGGCTGCGGGAGGCGGCAGGGGCGGGGTTGCCCCTCAGGCGCGCTACGCCTTGTGGGAAAAGGAACGGGAACGCGCCTGAGCGTTCTCGGGTCAGTCGTGAGAGAATCCTGAGCCAGGCGGCCTGTGGGACTTCAGCAAATGCCAAAGCGCTCGCCGCGGGCGCCGAGATGCCTGGCCTTAATGTAAAGAGGCTGGCGAAACCTCGTTAGCGAGAAGAGCAGGCTGCTGGCGAAGTCACGACGTGCTGCAAATGGCCTCAGCGAGTCTGGGCTCTGGAATCTGGGCGTCGGGACAATTGATCTCTGTAATCAAGACCCCGGGGGTCCCGGCCTTCTGTTTCCTGTCTCATTCCTGACTGTTCCAGGGGCGGGGACAGATGGGGAACAAGGGGAGGCAGAGAGCAGGGACTGTTTTCCTACCAGAAACACATTTGCAGTCGTCCTAGAAGGAGAAATTCATTAACAGTGGGGTTCGAGGAAAGAATGACAACTTGGTTCTCACATTTGGATGTGATCCGTTCACTTCGCTTTTTAGGCTGCCACCACCATCTCTCACGTGCTTTGTCGCCATCGTTCTGACTGCTTTCCTGCTCCAAGATTTGCCCATTCCTGTCGGGCCCACCGTAGCTCAGAGTGACTGCTGCTAAATGCTCGGGACATGCCGCTACATAAAACTCAAGGGATTTCCCATTACCCTCAGATGCAGGCCTAACACTGAACTTGGCATTCACGGCCATGAGGCTCTGGCCTCTGATTACTGCCCCAGCCCCGTCTCTAGACACCTTCCACTCCCTTTCCTCAGTTAAGGGTTTGTGAGATGAATACGTGGATCAATGAGTTAATTCTAGAATTATCAGCAATATTATCAGAATAGAAGAAGTCCTCCATAATCTGACGATGGATTCTCAGTAATCGCCTCAGATGGGAAGTCAGCTCCGCCCTGGAGTCCAGGAAACCTAAAGGCTAGTTGTTGCTGCTGATTTTACTGTGTAATCTATCACAGGTTGCTTCCAGTCTCTGTTCCTTTATTCATAATTTAGAGCTGGTGAGTAACATTTCCAGTTCTCTTATATTTTTACCTTTTCAGGATACTTCAAAGGTAAATCTAATAGTACATGGAGAAACACTTTACAAATTCAAAGTATTACTGCTATATGCCCCTTACATCAAGGTGTACACCTTAAAAATGGGCCATGTAGAATCTGCACTTTATATACAATATGTCATACCTAAGGTTTATTTTTATATCTGACGTAGATTTAAAGCACCTCACAGATTCCTTTCCCTATGGCTGGATCTGAGGAGCCCACCTGACTTGTAAGCCTTGCCCACTTCTGTTCACCAGTTATTGTACGTTTTAGCAGAAGGGCCTAGAGAGAAGGTGAGATAGAAGATGTTAACTAGAGAGTCCTGGCTAGATGAACTAAAAATGGCTCTTTCTTAAGGAAACCTTAAAAAGTAGTTCTTTTTTTGTGCCACGTACAGTGTTGCCCTCAAAGGAATTGGAATAGCATGTAAAATAGAACGTGGGGTCATGGGCTGCTGTAGGTCCCTGATCACACCATGCCCTTAATCACCTCATTTTCTCTGCCTTCAATGCCCTTTCCCAATCTGGGGTGCCTCTCTTCTTTCCTTCCCCCAACCTCCCAACGTACATGTACTTTTCATTTCACTAACTCTTGGAAAATACTATACATATTGAAGAGTGAAGAAATGAAAGGATGATGGATGGATTGATGTTTGGGCACCATGGACATAAAGTCAGAAGATCTGGGTTCTCGTTTGGGTTGGCACAACCGCCTTGTAAAGTAAGTAGAGCAGCAATTAATTGTCCCATTTTACAAATTATAAAATTGAAATTCAGAAAGTTAATTGACTTGGTTGAAGACATATTGTTACAAAGTGACAGAACTGGCCCTTAACTCTTAGGATATTTTTCTTCCCACAACATCGTAATTCTTGAAGTCAAGAAAGACTGAATTTCCATGTTGTAGGCTGAGAAGAAGCCATCTTTAGAGAAAAGGACATTTATATGCCTGTCTCCTTAGCCACCTCCTCCTCCCCTAAGCAAAGGATTTCCAGGCAAGCCAGTACTCAGCCTAATTTTAAAGACAGGTCTGGAAAGTGATGGCTGTCAGGAACATGGTAGGGAAGAACTAGACATCATGGGATTTCAGCCCTTTTTTTTTTAACAGACTTTTAATGGGAGACTCAGTACAGTTCTCTGCTTAGGAAAGGAGCCTGTTTCCATGGTAAGGGAGGGACTGAGGGAGGAAGGAGAGAAACAGTAGAGCATGTTTTCTCAGAACCATTTCTTCAGATACAGTGAACCATTCAAAGGGCCAGGGCAATTCACTGATGAGGAGTGTGGCAATGGGTGAGCCCTGAGAAGTATTGATAGAACAGTTCTTTAGGTCTCACCCACGTGACAAGATCAATGAGAAACTTGGGCATAAAAACGCTTTATTGAGCTTGTGAGCCTGCCCTATTTCATTTGCTCTGGCTCACATCTCTCCATATAGTCTGAAGCTAGACTTCCTGGGTTTTAAACCCCAGCTCTACCACTAGCTAACTCTGTAATCATGAGTATGATTCTTAACCTCTTTGTCTATTCTCATCTGTAAAATGGGGATAATAATAATTAACACCTCCCTTGTAGGTTGTTGTGAGAATTAAATGAATTAGTTAATGCTCATACCTTTAGGTATGTCTGGCACATTATAAATGCTACTGTCTATCATCATTACAGCTGCCTCTTGATAATTGAAGTAGGGCACATACATTAAGACAGTTATTTTCAAATGGGTCACAAAAGGGAGGAAAGAAAAAAGAGAGGAAAGAGTGACTAGATCAACTGGGGCTCTTTTACACTTTCTGGCCCCCTTCTCCATCTCCCATCCCCAACCTTCTGGAAATTCAGACTCATTTGGTCTGGGGTAAGACATAGTCATTGTATTTTGAAAAGGCAGCTCTAAAATGCTTTCTTTCATCCTACCCCTCAAACTAACTCCCCAACAGAATCTCAACTTTAAGGGACTTCTCTAGAGGGTAAAAGGTATTTTTACTTCATGAGGATTACAGCATAGTATAAGCTTGGGCAGGGCATGTATGCATTATTATTATTAAGTCCATCCAAACTTAATTGGATTGAAACCAGCCTAATTTAGGATTCAAGCATTTTTTGCATTATGGATAAGCTGATGAGCCTTCCTCAGACTTACAGATGATATTGATATGATGATACTCTTTCTGTAGACACCAAGCCCTAATAATTTAAAGCTGGATCATACAGTATTGTGTCCATTATACTGCAACTGACTTTTTTCACTTAATAACCTATATGGACATACTTCCAAGTTCATGCATATAGATCTAACTCATTCTTTTTCATAGCTGTATAATATTCCATTATATATATATATTTTTCATGCTTTCTTCAACCATTTTCTGTTGCAGGAAATGCAGATTGTCTGTACCCTAGATTTTTACTACTGAGCAACAAACACCCTTGCACATAAATCCGTACATACTAGGGCATTTTTTTCTTTCCTCTTAGGGTGGGATCACAAAAGTGTAATGTTGGGATCACAAAGTATGTATATTGGTAATTCTAGACGATATTGCCAACAAGGTTGAAACACTTCACCACTGCCCCTCCCATGAGCTTCTCCAGAGCCTAGTATGTGTAGTGTGGGAAGGGGACAGGCTGACCTAGAATACCTTCACGTAGATGCAGCTGTGAGTACAATACTATGATTCATGGTTTGTGAAGTATTTTGGATTTTATGGTTCAGCTAAAATCTCATTAGATAACATGCCACCTGCCCTTTTCAGAATATAACTGTCCATGATGTGGCTAAACATACTACCCACCCTTGCTTAGCCACAATCATCAATCCGCCTTCCATCCCTGCTTCTGGTTTTGTATGGTCCCTGCTTGAGGGAGAGAGGGAGTGGGCCGGAGAAGATGCAAACAAAGTACAGGGGCAGGTAAAAGGAATTGTGGGAGTGGAAACCCACATAAGCTCAACGCAGAGACCACAGGAGAGGTGTCAGGCGACAGGATAGAATCTGTTTCCTTATTTTCATGCTCTCTCTTTCTGCTCAGAAACATTTTCCATGGAATAGCTGCTGACTTCTATAGCACCCTCCTATAATCTCCTGCAAATCCAGTGGACTCTGTGTTGTCACACTTCATCAGCTGTGTTATAATTCCCGATAACTGGACACAATTGATGTCCTATCCCTGAAAAGCTGGCTCCAAATAAATGGCTTCAGAGGGCTTAATGATAAATCAGAAGCATTTTGAATGGATTCTGAAAGTATTCTAAGTCAGGACAAATCCTCCCTAGAATCCAATTTGGCTGCTTCATTACCAGTTGTATCTCCTGCATGCAGAAAGATGATAAACAACATTGTAAAGATGTAGATGAGATTGGCTTTTGTGACCTAATGTTTCTGATGAAGAGAGAAGTACATGTTGTTAAAACGGAAAAAATGCACACAACCCACTGGCAACAGATTATTACAAGGTTCATTTTGAACAGGAATCATTTGTGATTTTATTACCTCGGAGACAAAGACCTGGCTGCTTCTGCATTTTATAGTGGTTTAATTAACCTTTGTGCACAGAGCTGATACACCTACTGAAACTAAAAGGCACTTAAAAAATTGAAAGTTGCCAGCTCTTTCTTACAGACCCAGACCAAGATTCTGCAGGGATAGATAAAGGAGCGATGAGGGCAAACATTTCCAGGCCAGGCTCTGGGGGGTGACTTCCAGCAAATAAGTTCTCTGTGTCTCAGTTTCTTCATTTGGAAAATAGGCTAACAGTAGTTTGTACCTCATTTTTAAGTGGCACTAAAAAGAACCAACAAATAACCAAATATGAGAGGGTGTACGGGCAAAGAGTGGAAGTTTATTTAGGAAATCTAGTCTCAGAAAAATCATTAAGAACTGTTGGAGTTTGGCTCTCATTTTTGGTTAGTAATTTCCATGTAAGGTGTTAGGATTGACAGTATATTCCATATGTTGTTTCTGTTCATGGCCTTTGGAGTTAGACCTGGGTTTAAATCCTTGCTCTGCCACTTAGCAGCTGTGTGACCTCACTTTCTTCATTTACCTTATGGGGAATAAATGTCACAGAGTGCATAACCAATACATTATAAGGATGCAGTGCCTGGCAGCAGCTCTGATTATTATTATGCTCTAACTATTGGCTGCCATGTATTGAACCTTGTATTAGTTTCTTATTGCTGCTGTAACAAACTAACACAACTTTGATGGCTTAAAAACAACAGAAGTTTATTCTTTCACAGTTCTGGAGGCCAGAAATCTGAAATCAAGGTGTCAGCAGGGCCACACTCCCTGCACAGGCTCCAGAGGAGAATCAGGTCTTTGCCTTTTCTAGCTTCTGGTGACTGCCAGCATTCCTGGTGTTCCTTGGTTTGTGGCTGCAACACTCTAATCTCTGCCTCTATCTTCACATTGCCTCCTCCTCTGTGTGTGTCTAATCTCTTGAAAAGGCACTTTTGGTGGTATTTAGAACCCACCCAGATAATTCAGGATAATCTCATCTCAAACTCCTTAATTTAGTCACATCTGTTAAAACTATCATATAAAATAACATTCACAGGTTCTAAGGATTAGGACTGATATCTTTGGGGGCACCACGCAGCCCATTATAATCCCTTACCATGTGTCAGGCTACCCTGGTTTTCTAGGGATGTTTCTCATTTCTAGTTGAGGAAAAGAGGAAATCGGAAGTAAAGTAACCACAACTTTTTTAACCAGAATGCTGAGAGAAATAGGGACTTCAATTTGTCAGTTGAAAACAAAGTAAACATTTTGTTTCTGTGTTACTGGGTCATCATTTCTAACATAAACAATGATCCTACACAGGTGACATAGCTTAGAGGTGGAGACCCTAGATCCTGGACGCAGATGGCCTGTATATTAGGTGTAACTTTGGGAAATTATGCCTCAGTTTCCTTATCTATAAAATGAGTACAGTTAGAGTACCCACCTCAAGGGGGTACTTGTGAGGACTGAAAGGAGCCCAGCTCACAGTAAATATTATGTAAGTGTTAGCTGTTATCATGTATTTCCGTGCATGCAGAGGGAGAAAAGATTTGGGACCAGGTAGAACACTTGCTACATTTCTAAGATTAGAAATTGCTTTTTTTCTTCCAATTTCATTACTTGCATCTGAGGGTATTATGCAGAGAACATTTTGGTTAATTAAGAATCAGTTATCAGGACCCTTGTTAATTGAGATTTCCTATGTAATTATGCACACAGAGCATGTGCACTATATGAGTAGATGTATGAAAGGGCAGATCCAACTTTGTGGGTGCTGAAACTTACAGAACATGGGGGCCCTCTTGATGAAAAGGAACACAAAACCACAGATGCAAAATTAGGTACAAAAGTGAATATTTATTTACAATAAGAAGAGAAAGCACAACAACTCACTGATTTGAGCTGGTCACGGAAGGTAAATGGAATGCAGATTCCAGGGCCTGCACATATGGCCACGGCCTGGGTGGTTAAGAGAAGCAGTTCCAGAAGTGGTCTCGGCATAGCAGACAACTTGATTAACAGCCTTCTCCCGGACAGGGGTTAATAAAGTTAAATCCATTAGTAAAGGAGATTTATTATATGTAAACTAAAGGCAATTTATTTTCCTTCTTTAAGACTTCACAGAAAAAATTTACATATATGTCTGAACCAACATTCCAATTTGGGATTAGGAAATTCAGTCCTGTGTTTCCTTTTATTCTTAGTCTTCATCTAGAAAAGGATTCTACTTCAGATTCTAGGTCTTATCTGGATGGAGAAGGAAGCCTGGAAATGTGGGCCTGGGGCATGCCAAAGTGACAGTACCATCTCAAGCAACATACATTGTTTTGATGTTCTTCTTCTCTCTTATTTCTTGAATGCTTGAGTTTTCAGGTGCTGTGTGGCTGGGAGAGAAAGCATGTATTGAAGAATATGTGTGATGAGGGACTTCCCTGGTGGCTCAGTTGTTAAGACTCCATGCTTCCGATGCGGGGGGCCCGGGTTCAGTCCCTGGTCCAGGAACTAGATCCCACATGCATTCCGCAACTAAGAGTTTGCATGCCACAACTAAGGAGCCGGCAAGCCACAACTAAGGAACCCACCTGCTGTGACTAAGAGCTGATGCAACCAAATAAATAAATAAATAAATTTTTTTTTTTTAAAAGAATATGTGTTATGAGTCCTGGCCTGCTGGGTTTCTCAATATTGTCTGGGCAACTTTGGAAGGGCTAAGGGTATTCTGGAAAGTATTGCGCTGCACCGGGAACCACTAGAAGAGAGACAAAGTCTGTTTATATCTCTGTCCCATTTCTTTTTCTGTCTTCCTTACCTATCCCCACCTCCCCCTATTCCAGAATCCTACACAGATACCAAGTAAAGAAATCACTCAATAATTGGAATCTCTGAGATACTCAAAAGCATGAACAGATAACGGTGACAGAATTTTGGGTATTATGACAGGAAATGGAAAGCTCAATGTGGGGAGCTGTGTGATGAGAGCCTTCCAGGCACTTGCCAAATGACTCAAATGCCATGCGCACTCAAACGCCCACTCTTCTTACTCACAGGCCATTGCTGCTCTTGGAGATAAGCTGACCCCTGTATTGGGCAGTGCAGTTGGGCCAGCTCTGCCAGGCCCAGTGACAGTGACATGCCCACATCAGCCTGTCCACACCTCCTCCTCAGCCAGAAGCCACAGGACACGGAGGAGTGTTGCAGATTCCAGCGTTACGTTCTAATGCTTCCTGAAGTCCAGGGTCCAGAACTAATGCTTCCTGAAGTCCAGGGTTCATCTGCATGCCTCAGGGATGAGCAGAAAGGTAAGAACAAAACTGGCATCAGCTCCTTGATGACAAATGAGACTTGATTCTGCTGAGTGACTCAGGGTTCCATCTTGTTAACCAATATGTGTAGTAGCCAATTATTCAAATATTCATTCAACAAACACTTCTTAGTACATGCCAGGTGCTTGACAGGTAAAAGATACAAGATAAAGTTCACAAGTATAATTATAAAAACATATGAGTATACCAGAAATAATATAGTGTAATGGGATAATTGCTCTAATAGAAGATAAATAGAACTTTAAGGAAACCAAGAAATAGGAATGATTAATTGTGTGTGTGTGTGTGTGTGTGTCTAGGAGGTTGTCATCCAAACCAGAGAAATGTGGGGTTTTTTTTCATATGTAAACCAAGTATCCAAGTGTCTCCTGCCAGTACAGCCCTTTCTCCAGTAGGAACTAGCTTCTTTCCTGCCTTCGTATCAGGTTCACCTACTTCTAGTGTATTTTGAGTGAAAGGGAGTCATCTCACGTCCCTTCACGAGGTGGGGTGGCCCATGCTCCAGCCTTCTCTCCACTGTAGCCTGTTCTTAACGGCCACTCACAGCTCCTGCAATTGCTGACCTATCCCTCCTTCCCCGCACACTGGATAGCATCTCTGCTCATCCCCAAAGCTCCCCTCAATCAAAGCTGTTGTGTGTAACAGATTTACAGAGTGGCTGGAGGTTTTGGAAGGGGTCACAAGATAATGAAGAAGAGAAACTATTTAAAACAGAAAATAAAAATGCCACTGTTCTGTAAAATGCTGTAGCCATTCTTGCCCCAAGAAATTTTTCATGGCCCTCGTTGAGCCTCAAGTCCTGCTACCTTCTGTCATGTCTCCAGAGACCACTGCTTGATCTTGGAGTCTCAGACCCTATGATGTCCCTTTGCTTCCCTGAGGAAACTCAGATTTCTGGTTACTTTATTAAGCAGAAGTTTGGTGCTTCTCTGTCCCAGCCTCTCTAGGTCAGACCAGGTCACTCTCTAGGTCACTTTCATGAATCAAGGCCACACCCTGATGCCTTTTCCTTTGAGAAGCTTCTCCCCAGACACAGAACAGCAGCAGTTATTTTTGTTGTTGTTATTGTTAAAGCATTTTGTTTTCATGCCCTTGAACATGAGAGGTGGAATAAAATGAAATCTTGTAGACCTGAGTCTCCGATGGAGTCCCCTTATCCAAGGAGGTGGGACAGAGATGGTGGCTAGGGGAGGCAGGTCCCAGAGAGGGATGGCCACTTGGGTTGAAGTTCTGCATATCTGTCAGGGGTGTGTCCTGGACAGATTCCTTGAATCCTTCCACTCTTAAGCACTATGGATTTGATGTTTTCTCTTGTATTTCAAACTTGTGATTTGAAGCCACGAAAGGATCAAAAAGTTGCTGTACTGACAGCAGCCTCCAGCTTTGGCGTGAATCGCAGCACAGGCATACGCTTGTCCCTTCCACACTGACTTTATCTGTTTGCCAACTCAACCTGGCCAGGTAACCTGCTCACAATTCCTCAGGTAACACAAAATGAGAATTAATGAAGAGAAAAAAGGAAAACCTGCTTTGGTTTCAATGACCTAAGCAATGTAAAACAATTTTTAAAAATTAGATCATCCAGGAGGTAGGTCTTCTTGAATGGCTTCTAGGAATTTATTTTTCTCCTGCTCTGAGGGATCATTCTAGTTCATTCCAAGGGCTATGAATTGGCTCCAGCAACTGCTGCCAGTCGGGTTCCAGAGTCATGCTTAAGCATCCACCCCTTCGCTTTCATTGTGCCCTGGTGGCAGATCTTTGTGAAGCTTTACTGCTTTGTTCCCCGGCACTCGGCAGGGAGAGGCTCTCCTCTGAGGCAACACTGGGGTCAGGCACAGTGGTCCACTGGCAGCCTTTCTGGCAAGCGTTACGACCATCACTCAAGGCCAGGGATCACACTGGGTTGGATGCGTGAGCAAGAATGTTTATGGTAGTACTTAGCATCTGGTCTGTTGTTTGCCATCCGGGACAGAAAGATGAAGTGGAGCAGCCCTGAGCAGAATAGAGGGCGCACATCCACGGAGACTCAGGATGTATCAAACACAGCCTCCAAGGGAAAGGGGACAGGGAAATACTGGGAGCAAGAATGTTGTTGCTTATGAGCTTTAAGAATCCAGAGGTAATTCCATTGTGAAGAAGTGAGTGCAAAGAAAGAAGCCGAAATTAGCCAGAGGCAATGAACCCAGAGACTGATAGGCAGCATTGTCCAACTCCAAGCTAGCAGCCCTGCCTCCAGTCCTCACTGACCTCCCCCTTTCCTGAGCTCCTATCACATGCTCCATCTTTATTACGTTTTGACATTTATACCATACTCTGTCTTATGTTGTTTCCCAACTGCGGTTTCATGTATATGCATTATCTCTTCCCAACTTGAATATAAAGTCCTGGAGGGCAAGACCATACTTGACAACTGGCAAAAGGTATGAATGAAATTAATTTTTAAAACTTGTGTATTTACTATAAGAGAGAAAATACAATTGAGTCATATTGTGCATGAAAGTAAATTAAATAATAATTACTATAAAGAAGCACACCAGCGCTATTAAAAAGCGTTCTCTACCTAACTTTCTGGTACAAAAATTATTTTTAAGGTTTTTAATAATAAAAAAAGTTAAACATAGTCTAAAGTAGAATAAACAGTTTTATCCCCATATAATCATCACCCAGAGTCCAGAATTTTCAAATTTTCACTACTGTTGTTTCATTAATTCCCTTTTTTACCCACAGTAATTAAAAAATTTTAATCACAAATCCCAAATATGTTACTTACCTCTATATACTTAAGAATGCATCTCTAAAAAATTTGGACATTTCCTTTCATAACCATATGCATTCAATAACCTGATTAACGTCAAATTAAAATTAACAATAATTCCTGTATATCATCTAAACTTCCCTGATTTTTTCAAAGAGCAAGAACATCATTTAAAAGAAGGTCTGTTTGGCTTGCTGAATGGATCCAAAAATGAGACCCATATATACACTGTCTACAAGACACCCACTTCAGACTTACGGACACATTCAGACTGAAAGTGAGGATAAGGAAAAAGATATTCCATGCAAATGGAAATCAAAAGAAAGCTGGAGTAGCAATACTCATATCAGATAAAATAGACTTTAAAATAAAGAATGTTACAAGAGACAAGAAGGACACTACATAATGATCAGGGGATCAATCCAAGAAGAAGATATAACAATTATAAATATATATGCACCCAACATAGGAGCACCTCAATACATAAGGCAACTGCTAACAGCTATAAAACAGGAAATCGACAGTAACACAATAATAGAGGGGGACTTTAACACCTCACTTACACCAATGGACAGATCATCCAAAATGAAAATAAATAAGAAAACAGAAGCTTTAAATGACACAATACACCAGATAGTTTTAATTGATATTTATAGGACATTCCATCCAAAAACAGCAGATTACACTTTCTTCTCAAGTGCACATGGAACATTCTCCAGGATAGATCACACCTCGGGTCACAAATCAAGGCTCAGTAAATTTAAGAAAATTGAAATCATATCAAGCATCTTTTCTGACCACAATGCTATGAGATTAGAAATGAATTACAGGGAAAAAAACGTAAAAAACACAAACACATGGAGGCTAAACAATACATTACTAAATAACCAAGAGATCACTGAAGAAATCAAAGAGGAAATCAAAAAATACCTAGAGGCAAATGACAGTGAAAACACTACGATCCAAAACCTATGGGATGCAGCAAAAGCAGTTCTAAGAGGGAAGTTTATAGCTATACAAGCCTACCTCAAGAAACAAGAAAAATCTCAAATAAACAATCTAACCTTACACCTAAACGAATTAGAGAAAGAAGAACAAACAAAACCCAAAGTTAGCAGAAGGAAAGAAATCATAAAGATCAGAGCAGAAATAAATGAAATAGAAACAAAGAAAACAATAGCAAAGATCAATAAAACTTAAAGCTGGTTCTTTGAGAAGATAAACAAAATTGATAAACCATTAGCCAGACTCATCAAGAAAAAGAGGGAGAGGACTCAAATCAATAAAATTAGAAATGAAAAAGGAGAAGTTACAACAGACACCGCAGAAATACAAAGCAACCTAAGAGACTACTACAAGCAACTCTATGCCAATAAAATGGACAACCTGGAAGAAATGGACAAATTCTTAGAAAGGTATAACCTTCCAAGACTGAACCAGGAAGAAATAGAAAATATAAACAGACCAATCACAAGCAATGAAATTGGAACTGTGATGAAAAATCTTCCAACAAACAAAACTCCAGGACCAGATGGCTTCACAGGAGAATTCTATCAAACGTTTACAGAAGAGCTAACACCCATCCTTCTCAAACTCTTCCAAAAAATTGTGGAGGAAGGAACACTCCCAAATTCATTCTATGAGGCCACCATCACCCTGATACCAAAACCAGACAAAGACACTACAAAAAAAGAAAATTACAGACCAATATCACTGATGAATATAGATGAACAAATCCTCAACAAAATACCAGCAAACAGAATCCATCAACACATTAAAAGGTTCATACACCATGATCAAGTGGGATTTATCCCAGGGATGAAAGGATTCTTCAATATACGCAAATCAATCAATGTGATACACCATATTAACAAATTGAAGAATAAAAACCGTATGATCATCTCAGTAGATGCAGGAAAAGCTTCTGACAAAATTCAACACCCATTTATGATAAAAACTCTCCAGAAAGTGGGCATAGAGGGAACCTACCTCAACATAATAAAGGCCATATACAACAAACCCACAGCAAACACCATTCTCAATGGTGAAAAACTGAAAGCATATCCTCTAAGAGCAGGAATAAAACAAGGATGTCCACTCTCACCACTATTATTCAACATAATTTTGGAAGTCCTAGCCACGGCAATCAGAGAAGGAAAAGAAATAAAAGGAATACAAATTGGAAAAGAAGAAGTAAAACTGTCACTGTTTGCAGATGACATGATACTATACATAAAGAATCCTAAAAATGCCACCAGAAAACTACTAGAGCTAATCAATGAATTTGGTAAAGTTGCAGGATACAAAATTAATGCACAGAAATCTCTTGCATTCCTATACACTAATGATGAAAAATCTGAAAGAGAAATTAAGGAAACACTCCCATTTACCACTGCAACAAAAAGAATAAAATACCTAGGAATAAGCCTACCTAGGGAGACAAAAGACCTGTATGCAGAAAACTATAAGACACTGATGAAAGAAATTAAAGATGATACCAACAGATGGAGAGATATACCATGTACTTGAATTGGAAGAATCAACATTGTGAAAATGACTCTACTACTCAAAGCAATCTACAGATTCAGTGCAATCTGTATTGAACTACCACTGGCATTTTTCACAGAACTAGAACAAAAAATTTCACAATTTGTATGGAAACACAAAAGACCCCGAATAGCCAAAGCAATCTTGAGAAAGAAAAACGGAGCTGGAGGAATCAGGCTCCCTCACTTCAGACTATACTACAAAGCTACAGTAATCAAGACAGTATGGTACTGGCACAAAAACAGAAATATAGATCAATGCAACAAGATAGAAATCCCAGAGATAAACCCACACACCCATGGTCAACTAATCTATGACAAAGGAGTCAAGGATATACAATGGAGAAAAGACAGTCTCTTCAATAAGTGGTGCTGGGAAAACTGGACAGCTACATGTAAAAGAATGAAATTAGAACACTCCCTAACACCATACACAAAAATAAAGTCAAAATGGATTCGAGACCTAAATGTAAGGCCGGACACTATAAAACTCTTTGAGGAAAACATAGGAAGAACACTCTGACATAAATCACAGCAAGATCTTTTTTGATCCACCTCCTAGAGAAATGGAAATAAAAACAAAAATAAACAAATGGGACCTAATGAAACTTCAAAACTTTTGCAGAGCAAAGGAAACCATAAACAAGACGATAAGACAACCCTCAGAATGGGAGAAAATATTTGCAAACGAATCAACGGACAAAGGATTAATCTCCAAAATATATAAACAACTCATGCAGCTCAATATTAAAGAAACAAACAACCCAATCCAAAGATGGGCAGAAGACCTAAATAGACATTTCTCCAAAGAAGACATACAGATGGCCAAGAAGCACGTGAAAAGCTGCTCAACATCACTAATTATTAGAGAAATGCAAATCAAAACTACAGTGAGGTATCACCTCACACCAGTTAGAATGGGCATCATCAGAAAATCTACAAATAACAAATGCTTGAGAGGGTGTGGAGAAAAGGGAACCCTCTTGCACTGTTGGTGGGAATGTAAATTGATACAGCCACTATGGAGAACAGTATGGAGGTTCCTTAAAAAACTAAAAATAAAATTACCATATGATCCAGCAATCCCACTACTGGGCATAAACCCAGAGAAAACCATAATTCAGAAAGACACATGCACCCCAATGTTCATTGCAGCACTATTTACAATAACCAGGTCATGGAAGCAACCTAAATGCCCACTGACAGACAAATGGATAAAGAAGATGTGGTACATATATACAATGGAATATTACTCAGCCATAAAAAGGAACGAAATTGGGTCATTTGTAGAAACGTGGATGGATCTAGAGACTGTCATACAGAGTGAAGTAAGTCAGAAAGAGAAAAACAAATATCGTATATTAACACATATATGTGGAACCTAGAAAAATGGTACAGATGAACTGGTTTGCAGGGCAGAAATAGAGACACAGATGTAGAGAACAAACGTATGGACACCAAGCAGGGAAAGTGGTGGGGGGGTGGGGGTGGTGGTGTGATGAATTGGATGATTGGGATTGACATGTACACACTGATGTGTATAAAATTGATGACTAATAAGAACCTGCTGTATAAATATAGATAGATAGATAGATAATTTTTAAAAAAGGGAAGTAGGTAGTGGGAAAATAAAGGACTTTAAAGAAAAAAAAAAAAAAAAAAGAAAGCCTGTTTCTCAACCTGTCACAGGGAGTCATTCTGGAAACTGACAAGAGAAGGCAAGGATTAAATTCAATGTCAATTCTTGTCTGGTTGTACTAGCAAAGTCTGAGAATCATAGTCACAAGCTTGAAGTTGGCTATTCTCTGACAGAGAGGACTGGCCTGGAATCCAGCTTTCTGAAGAAAGGCCAGTAGGTTCTAGACAGCTAATGCTATTTCGAGGTGTGTATGTGTGTGTCCAGATAAGGGCCATCCTTGAGGCATTGAATTGAGAATAGATTTCAGGGGATTGTGATGGAATTCAGGGGAGCTATGAATTTAGATGGAAAAGGGGGATACATCTTAAGTTTTTATTATCCTTTAATGGAAATTTAAAATTCCTTTTAACTGTAAATATAGGCTGCAAACCACAGAAGTATTAGTATCTGTGGCTTTGTCACCAATAGAAGTAAAAATATTTTAATATCACATTAGAGTTGTCCCAGATATCTTCAAACATTGTGAATACTCATGATTACTTTGCAATTATGTTGTTTCCCCACCTCTAGATCTTGTTATATGTCAAAAAGGAAGCAAATACATTACTATATCACAAATCTGTTTTGTTTTGTTTTACTATTTGGATAACTGTATATTTTATATACTTGATTTCCTTTGTAGTCCTATGTATTTTATTTTACACATTTTAAAGTAGTATTCTGAGAAAGAGTCCATAGACTTCACCACACAGCCAAAGGAATCCATGGCACAGAGAGAAGGAGCCCCTGGGAACAGCCTGTTTGGAGACATAAAGAAAGCTGAGATGCTGTGAGTGATGTTAGGGGAGAAAAGAGAATTACCCCTTGACTAGTTCGTCATATTTTTGAACTGTGAACACAATAGCTGGAGATGACAAATCAGCCCATATAAGGAGCCTGGAAGTCACCACAAGAGCCATATGAAGGCCCATCTCCAAAGCGAAGTTTCTCCTAATGCTGGCATATGAGTCACAAGCTTTGGCCAGCTCTTCTGAAAAGACGCTCAAAGTCCTCTACAGGCAGAGTACTATAAAAGTCTAAGGTATTAATAGAATTCCTCCCACCTCAAGGCTGTGGTTCTTCCCACGAGATCTTTGAAGCGACATCTTGGGCACCTGCCAGGCTGACTGTTTGGGGGGCGGGGGAACTGCTGGAGACAGCTCTCAGCTCAGTCTGAAGTTGATATTGACTCGCTATCATGAGTAGGACGAGAGGGAGGTGAAGTGGTTTGCCTAAATTCCCTTTTCTGGAACATAGGAGCCATGCCACTTGCCATCTGCCTCACAGAGTTTTAAGTTGATCAGCACAGTATATATGTTAAATCCTAGGAGTGTCACATTATCGTATCATGAAAAAGTTACCAAGCTTTGCTAAAAACAGAGGGTAAAAATAACCAGCTGTTGCTGGGATCACATAGACTCGTATTCTTTACCTGCAAATTCATCAATCTTGTTTGCTTCTCACTGGCTAATGACTTATTAGCCTTATGCAGTGATTTGCATATAACTGCCTTATACAGTAACCATACCTTTAAATTGTCCAAGCAAGGAAAACGATCTTTCACAGTTATTTTTGCTTCCTACACCACAACAGTTTATCAGCCTTTGAATTTCACATTCACATTTGGTGTGGCTTTTGGCAGGAGTATGTTAACAACAATCAAACATTAAAAATGGCTGGCAACCATTCACATTAGCTCCAAACTGGAAGTGACCCAAATGTCCATCAATAGGAGAATGAATTAAGTTATTTGTGGTAGATTTCTACAAGGACATACTATACAGCATTAAGAATGAATGAGCTATTGCTACTGGCAACAACCTGGATCAATCTCATGAAAATAAGGTTGAGAGAAAGAAGCCAGAGAGAAGAGAGTGCACGCTGAATGATTCCACTTACACGAGTTCACAAACAGCCAAAGCGAGCCTGAGGCATTAGAAGTCAGAGCAGTGGTTATCTGTGGATGGCGAGCAGTGACTAGAAGACATGAAGGGGTCCCTGGAGTACTAGTACGAAGTCTGTTTATTGACTTGGGTGCTGGCTACTTGGATGTATTCATTTTGTGAAAACTTTTGAGCTGTACACTTATAATTTGTTCACTTTTCTGTGTATATGTTATACTTCAACAAAAATTCAGAATTAAAAAAAAAAACCATGAAGACAGGATCCCAACATGTTTTCTTTTTAATACACCCTCCACCAGAATACATTTCTTCTTAGAGAATTGGCGATATTTTAAAATAGTGTTAAGAAATCTGAAATTCTTAATTGGGGTTTCTGGGAATATGCAGATCACCAGAAAATAAGCTATCCTGCCAGCCCCGCAACCGCCGGTTGGGTAATAATTCTTTTTATTGACATATTTGTTCATCTTAAATGACAGATATCACAAAGCCAACTGTGATCTGTTCTAAAGCCTTGTTAAAGTGACCTTAAGTAAAGTGAGCAATGGTTAGGAGAGCCTTACCAGGAGCTTCTCCCCAGGAGGCAGGGCGGTGGTGACAAGGGCACCCAGCCAAGCAGATGCAAGAGCGGCTGGAATCTGTTCTTGCTCAGCTCCCGGTGTGGTGCATGCAGCAGGACGAAGGGGAAACTTCTAATTGGCCAGCCCAGAGAGCGCATTTTTTCCTGATTGGTGGATCCAAACGGGTACTGTTGTAGAGAGAGGACTAGCCAGAATGCAGCCCTGCTTCTGTCCCCCATGGGGTCCCTTCTTCTCCTCATTACTGTTGATGTAGATCACGGTCCCTCCCTCCTCCAGTTGCCTACCTTCTTTTTTCCCTGTTTTTATGTAGGAAGCCTTTAAGAACCCTCTTCTTTCTTTCATGTCTCCCTTTCATTCCGCCCCAACTCCAGAGGAGAGCTTAACCCCAAGTCACCATGTTTCACTGTTTGCTCTGTAGGGATTGAAGGTGAGAGCCCTGTCTATGAAACATTGAAACCCAGTTCATCTCCCGACACTTGGTGTCTAGGAGGAATTTACTAAACACTTGTTCAAAGAAGGAACTGCAGATTCTTGGTATTTCTTTTGGCCCTTTTGCATTTTTGTCTTGCCTTTATTCTGGGGTATTTGTTCTCGTGTCAGTGGGGTACAGTGGAAAACGAGCAGGTATCAGAGTTAGACAGATCTGGTGCCAGAATCCTGCTAATCACTTGTCGCTTGTTGAACCGTGGGCAAGTTATTTACCTCCAGGTTCAGTTTCCTCAATTGTAGAATAGGGATGGTACTATCTTCCTTGCAAGGGTCTAAGGAAGATCATATAAACAAAATGTGTGTAGCTCCTAGAACAATGTTTGCACATAGCATTGCACATTCATTCATTTCCTCAATCATGCACTTGATAAACATTTGATAAGCTTGGAAGAGATGCCAGAAACCAGGCTAGTTGTAGTGACATGAAAAATAGGGTTCCCATTCTCATTGTGTGCAGAATCCTATGGGGGATGTATTTGTAATCAATAAATGCAAAATAAATATTAAAACATTAAAAGATTTATGAACTAAAAAAATCAAAAACCTAGACAAAGTGGAAAAATATTAAATGCCAAAATTGGCATTAGATACAGGGAACTTGAATAGACCAATCAGTTTTAAAGAGATTACGTTGCAATTAACAACCTCCACTCTCAGAAAATTGTAGGCTTAAATGGTTTTTCAGGTGAGTTTTACCAAACTCTTGAGGAACAATAAGTTTCCAGGTTACTCCAGAAGGGACAAACACAAAGCTGCCAAGCTCATTTCATATTGGTATAATCAGATGAACACAGTATATTAAAAAGAAAACTCTATCCTCTTTTTAAAAAGATGAAAAATCTTTTAAAATGCTAGCTAATTGATTCTAACAGTATGTTTTAAAATAATACAGCTTGATTAATGAATGGTTCATCATTAGGATTCTGCCAATATAATTTAGAACATTAATAGATTAATTTTTTTTTAATCTCATAATAATTTTAATTGATGCAGAAAAAGTATTTGACAAGTTCTTTACTTATTTATGGTTAAAAATTCTTAGTAAGCTAAGAGTAGAAAAGGATTTCTTTAATTCCCTTAAATGAATGATGGTTATATTCCAAAATTCTCAGTAAATATTATACTTATTGGAGAAACTTTAAGTGCATTCCCATTAAGAATGGAAGCACATATTCTTACGGTCAGAAACCACTGTATATTACAACCAACACTATAATATTGGAAATCCTGGTCAAGACTGAAGGAAAGAAAGAGAAATAAGAGGCTTGGAAAGAAAGAAACAAACCATTGGTTTTTGCAGGATGATATACTTATTTACTCCAAAATCAACAGGTAAATTATAAGAACGTGGTGGATGTATAATCAAATTATAAGTGCATTTCTAAGAGCAAACAACTAAAAAAGCAAGATACTATTCACATAGCAACAACAACTAAAAATTGTCAGGTAATTAACTTAACCAAGAATACATAAGGCCTCCTGGAGAAAACTTAAACATTGTAATAAAGGACATAGAAAAAAACCTGAGTGATTAAGAGACATACCGTGTTCTCGGATGAGAGGACTTAATATTGTAAAGATATCAACTCTCCCCACAATTATCTCGTAAATACAATGTAATTCCACTAAAATTGTAGCTAGACCTTTGAGATCCACAATAAATGTATTTTAAAATGTGTCTGATGTTGAGGCAGTATAGGACCTCTTAAGCAAAAACTTCAAAAAAATATGGTATAAAATTGATTATTGAATACATCAAGGTTACACATGGATAAAGTTAGAAACATGGGTGAAGAGCCTTTAAAATGTTTCAAATGGACGAAGGATTCCCATCTAGAATGTAGAAGAACACAAATCAAACAAGAAATCAAGTCAAATGAACAAGAAATCAAATCATACAAATCAACAAGAAAAAAGACAGTAACTTCAATAGAAAAATAGGCAAAGGATATCAGCAGGCAATTTACAGAAAATAAATTCAAAAAGCTAACAAGTCATAAGTAACTTGCTGACTTAACATAACAGTGAGATATAATTTTATACTTATTTGACTGGAAAAAATTAGAAAGCTGAATTATGCCCTGTGTTGGCTGGATATGGGGATAAGTCCTGCTGGTGGGAGTAAGGATGGGCACAGTCATTGGGAAGCACAATCTGTATTGTTCAGGAAGTGAGTAAACCTGTGTCATATAAAATGGCAAGACTAATAGGATAGTAAGGAAATGAGAGGAGTAGAGAAAACAACAAGGCTTCTGGCTTAATCATTGACTGCATAGATTCAGGTGACAGTGCCCAGGATAGAGAATGAAGAAAGAGGAGGAGCTTCTTTGAGGATAAAGATGATGTTTTCCATTTTGGACCTTTTAAGAATTATGAACTTATGGGGCACCCTGATGGAATTAGTAGGTACTCAATTAATATTAACTTCTCCCCCATCAAATAAATTTCCTTTTTCTTCTGTGTTTAGGAAAGATTGAATCTTAATTTGCAATTTTCTTGAACTTAAATACTGTTAGTTTTTGTATTTGAAGGACCAATGTTTCTATTAACCCCTTCTCAATAATAAAAGAATGAATAGATAATGCTGATTTTTTTAGATCATCAAAACTTTTAAGCTATAGTTAAGAACTAAGTGAGAAGATATCCCTGCTTTTTCCAAGTCGCCAAATGTCAACATTCTTGGGCATATTTTTTAAAGTGATGTAAGGAATGCTTAAGAGACATCATTCCAGAAACCTCATGGGAACCACAAACCAAACATCCACAATAGATATAAACACAAAAAAGAAAAAAGCAATCCAAACACATCACTAAAGGCAGACATCAAATCACAAGAGAAGAAAACAAAAGAGGAAGGGAAGAAAAAGACCTTCAAAAACAAATCCAAAACAGCTAACAAAATGGTAATAAGAACATTCATATCTATACTTATTTTAAATGTAAATGGATTAAATGCTCCAAGCAGAAGACATAGACTGGCTGAGTGGATACAAAAACAAGACCCATATATATGCTGTCTACAAGAGACCCACTTCACATCTAGGGACACACACAAACTGAAAGTGAGGGGATGGAAAAAGGTATTCCATGCAAATGGAAATCAAAAGAAAGCTGGAGTAGCAATACTCATATCAGACAAAATAGACTTTAAAATAAAGAATGTCACAAGAGACAAAGGTGGACACTACATAATGATCAAACAATCAATCCAAGAAAAGAGATATAACAATTGTATATATGCACCCAACATAGGAGCACCTCAATGTATAAGGTAAACACTAACAGCCATAAAAGGAGAAATCGACAGTAATACAATAATAGTGAGGGACTTTAATATAGTTAGTCCCCTACATACAAACGAGTTCCATTCTGAGAGCATGTTCAGAAGTCCAATTTGTTCGTAAGTCCAACAAAGTTAGCTTAGGTACCCAACTAACACAATTGACTATGTAGTACCATACTGTGATAGGTTTATAATACTTTTTACACAAATAATACATAAAAAACAAACAAACAAAAAGTAAAGAAAACATTTTTAATCTTACAGTACAGTATCTTGAAAAGTACAGTGGTACAGTGCAACAGCTGGCATACAGGGGCTGGCATCAAGTGAACAGGCAAGAGGAGATGGGAGATGGTAGAGCTGAAGGATCATCAGCAATAGGAGAGAGACGGAGGGCAAGCTGCAATTTCACTCATGCCTGACGATGGTGGCACAGGTACTGGTTCCTTGCTGGATTCAATTCTATCTACCCTCTTGAAAAAATGATCCAGTGATATCTGGGCAGTAGCTCTTTTCTTCTCATCATAGATGACATGGTAGCACTGGATTGCATTCTGAATGGCTGCTGCAAGCTTCATGTACCATTCTACATTCAGGTCCTGTGCCCCAAAACCTAACGGTGCCTCCTTAAATAAAGAAAATCCCCTTGCCATTTCCTGTGTCATGAATCTCTTTGGTTCTTCAGTTACTTCTTCCTCTTGTCTCTCTTTGTCCTTTCTCTGGCCCTTCAATTCTGTCAGGTCTTCATTAGTAAGCTCCTCATGTTGCACAGCAAGGAGTTCAATGAAGTCATCCTCTTGCAGATCTAGCTCCAGCTTCTTGCTGAGGGTCACCAAGTTGCCGAATACCTCTTTGGACTCCTCATCCACCTTCTCAAATCCATGAAAATCGTGAACAAACTTTGGGCAAAGGTTCTTCCAAACCCCATTCATGGTGATGGCCATAACCTCATGCCAAGCAAAGTCAATGTTTTTTATGGCCTTGTAGATGTTATAGTCCTTCCCAAATTGTTGCAAGGGTTGTTCCTGATTAGTCAGTTGCCTTTACTGCCTGACAAAAAGTGTGACATAAATAATATTTCTTGAAAGCTGCTATAACTCCCTGGTCCATAGGTTGGATGAGTGACGTAGTATTCGGTGGAAGATGCACTACTTTGACATTGGGATGAAAGTTGTCCATGAATGGAGGGTGGCCTGGAGCACTGTCAAGCAGCAAAAGAACATTGAATGGGATGTCCATCTCCAAGCAATATTTCTCTACCTCTGGGATAAAGTGGTGGAAAACCAGTCTTGGAAAATGGCCTGTGTAACCCAGGCTTTGGGGTTACTCTTCCACACAACAGGAAGGGAGCCCTTAACTATGTTATTAAGGGCCCTTGGGTTCTGTGAATGATAAAACTAACAGAGGCTTCAGTTTCATATTGCCAGAAGCATTGCCACCAAACAACAGAGTTAGCCTATCCTTTGTTGCATTATGGCCTGGCAATAACTTTTCCTCCTTACTGATGTAACTTTGGTCTGACATCCTCTTCCAGTACAGTCCCGTCTCATCCACATTAAAAACCTGCTTAGGTAAATACGTGCCTTCATCAATAATTTCTCAAAGTGTTTCAGGAGATTCCCGGGCAGCTACCATATCTGCCTCGCCACTTACTTTTACATTGTGAAGGCTGGCTCTAGCCTTGAACCAATGAAACCAGCCATGTCTGGCATTAAAAGATGCATCCTCTGATTCTTTGTCATGTTTCTTCTTCACATCTTCATAAGGGCTTTTAGCTTTCTCTTGAATCAGCATTAAGCTGAGTGGGACTCAACGCTGATGCTGATACTTCGTCTACACACTGAGAAGTTTCTCCATTTTCTCCATCCCTTTTCCATGCTTCTTCAATATTATTGTCAACATCAGCAGCACAGCAGACTTCACATGTTCCATGATCTTGTCTTGTTCTTTAGAATTGTGCTGATGGTTGAACAGTTCATGTTATAAGAACAAGCAACGTCTACCATCTTTTCTTCTCATTCCACTCTCAATTATTTTCACTTTTGTTTCCATCATTATTGCTTGCTGCTTCTTACCAGTACCAGCTACATCACCACTGCTTTTATGCTTGCTTCTGGACATCCTGGGCTTGAAATAAAGATATTGTACTCTATACAGTACTGTACAGTAAAGTGCACAAAAGCACAACCACTTGTAGAGGATGCATGCACATGACAATGTACACCAGACACATGAACTAACTTACATGATTGGACATGTGAACACACATTTGCGTCTTTGAAAGTTCGCAACTTGAAGGTTCGTATGTAGGGGACTTACTGTATCCCACTCTCATAAATGGACAGATCATCCAGACAGAAAATCAATAAGAAAACATAGGCCTTAAGTGACACATTAGACCAGATGGACTTAATTGATATTTACAGAACATTCCATCCAAAAACAGCCGAATGCACTTTCTTCTCAAGTGCACATGGAACACTCTCCAGGATAGATCACATCTTAGGCCACGAATCAAGCCTCAGTAAATTTGAGAAAATTGAAATCATACCAAGCATCTTTTCTGACCACAACGCTATGGGATTAGAAATCAATTACAGGAAAAAAACTGCAAAAAAAAAAAATACATGGAGACTAAACAATATATTACTAAACAACCAATGGGTTACTGAAGAAATCAAAGAGGAAATAAAAAAATATGTAGAGACAAATGACAACAAAAACATGACAGTCCAAGAGACATCATTTCAAACTGGAAGGTCATGTATTTTGGTGCCAGAAAACCTGAATTTAAATACCACTAACAAGCTATGCAATTTTGAGCAAGATGCTTAACCTTTCAATAAGTGGAATAATAATAATTACTTTTCAGGAGTGTTATTAGGATTAAATAAAATCATATAGGTTAAGCTTTGGACACAGTAGATGTATCATAAAGGCTGTCTATTATCATTATTATTATTATCATATCACCGTAGACCCTTACCTTCCATTCTTCTTTTATTAATTCTACACAGAGTAGTCTACATCAGCACTGTCCAATAAGAGTATAATGCAAGTCACATTTGTTACTTAAAATGTTTAGTAGCCATGTTAAGAAAATAAAAAGAAACAGGCTAAATGGATTTTAATAATAGACTTTATTTAACCCAATATATACAAAATATAATTTCAACATGTGAGCAATATAAAAGTTATTAACAAGATATTTATATCTTTTTATTGTTTCAAAATACAGTATATTTTATACTTAGAACACATCTCAATTCAGATGAGCCACATCAAGTGCTTACTAACAACAAGTAAGCACTAGTGGCTGTGGCATTGAATAGCACAGGTCTAGATACAATGTTTTAAATCCTGCATTATTTAAGCATTCTTTTTAAAATCAACAAGTTCCTCTCTATCATTCTCAGATGGTAAGAGTTTGTCTAAGAAACAACACAGCATTTTTTTCCCCGCCTCAGTCATTAGAAATGGAGGTTTCTGTGGAGCAGTCTTTAGGCCTTTAGTGCTTCTGGAAAGAAGGTCTTTGCAAATGCTCCCTCCTTTCCCTCCAATCTCTGGAGCCAGGATGAAATGGGGCCTTGGAAGGATCTCTTGAACCAGGAGTCCATGCAGCAGTTTTGGCTGCATCTTGAGGAACTGCAGGTTTTCTGACTCTTCTCCTCGGGTTCAGAATATGAATTCTTTTTTTTTTAATTGGTTACTTATTGCATCTTGTGCTTATACAAAAGAGGCCAGAATTTGAATTCTTAAACAAATCTTATTCCCTCCCAGACCTGGGAAGATCCAAACCACAGCAGCCATTAAACAAATGGGAAGGGAGGAGACAACTTTTTCCATTTGGGGCCCACTCACGTTCCAATGCAATCAAGCAGATCATTTATTCTGCTTGGAATTGGTTTGGAATGAAACAGAGAGGAAAGAAACACATATTGCATAAGCTTATGGTAACCACAAATTGGGCAAGACAAGTATTAACAATACTTGAAACAAATGAAAAAGTTTGAAATTATTTCCTTTCTCTGCCAAATCTAATACAATGTCCTGCGTTGGGTGGGAGGGTGACAAGATGACTTCTCTCAAATCCATTTTAAGTCTGTTATTCTCTAGTTTCTAAAATAATTATGTAGACAACAGGTTTTTTTGTTTTTTTGTTTTGGTTTGTGTGATAAAAACACATACCATGAACTTTACTATTTTTAAGTGTACAGTTTAGTAGTTTTGAGTATATTTACATCGTTATGAAACACATCTCCAGAACTTTTTCATCTTGTAAATCTGAAACTCTATACACATTAAACAGCAACTCCCTTTTCCCCTCTCCTCCCAGCCCCTACTAACCACCATTCTACTTTCTAAGAGTTTGACTACTTTAGACATCTCATATAAATGGAATTGAACAGTATTTGTCTTCTTGTGACTGATTTATTTCACTTAGCATAATGTCCTCAAGGTTCATTCTTGTTGTGTGAACATTTTTTAATAAGATTTTTTTAAAGTTTAGTCTCCCAAATTCATCACAGAAAACAAATTTGATTTTTTCTACCAGACTTTAAATGAGTAACAATTATATTCTCTGTGCCATACACATGAAGCCTATCTTCCTGTTGGGGAGCTAGAAAGCTGGGATCTTCAGTCTCAGGTTAGCAGAGCCATGGATGGGACTTCCTTGAGACTCACTCTAGTAAGCTTTAGAGAACATGCTGGGGAATGTACAGCCTTATGTCCAATTTAAATTCTACCCATGCTCCTCAGCCAGGCACTTCATTACTCCATGTTTCTCAGTCTCCTAGGTGATAAGTCAGGTCCACAAACCATGGAGAATATAGGTAAAAGTAAGCATAGAATATGTGTGCAGCCTTGAGTGAAGTGGAGATCAATTGATAAGCTCAATATGTCACGCTCAGTGATTTGGGTGAGACACAGGCTGGCAATGGAGAGGGTGGCCCATAACAAAGAATCCCGCATCATCAGAATCTGTCCCCACCCTCTTTCTTTCCCATTCCCAACACTTTTGACTTCTCCAGAGCAGCAGGGAATTCAGCCCTGCCATGTGTATCTTAGGTCAAAGAGAAAAAGTATAGAGCTCCAATGTGTGATTCCCAGTCTGAAGGGAACCAAGTGTCTTCTGATAAACAACGCTTGAGTTTTTGTTTTTTTTTTTACGAAGGCACTAAACTGACCTTCTTTTGAAATGGGCTAGACAGGGTAAATAGGAGAGATCTTGTTTTCCCTTCATCCTGGAAAAATAACATTTCTCTCTTTCCAGCTCAGTACAGTTGACTGAATTGGAAAGGAATCTATTTTCTCTGGAAAGATTTATTTGCCCAACAGTTGTGTTTTTGTATATGTGTGTGTGTTGGCAAGAGGTGATACATTTTCCAGAACAAGGGTCGTCTTGTTCACAGTTTAAAGGGGCCCAGAAGTTGACTAAGGAATTGAATGTTAAGGAAAGCTTTTTCAGCTTTCGTTAATGCCATGTACAGACTCCAAAGAATCTCAGGTTGGTCTGGGCATTAGGATGGGGGGAAGAGTTTGCTGGGGCATGGCTCTGGGCTACCACCCCACTCATTCCAGAACAGATAAAAACATTTCCACTTTCCTCACCTCAATCTCAAGACATGTGACAATCAGGGTCTGTTAGGAAGCATCTGTGTTTCTATTTCTCAAATAGAGAAACTGTTTCCAAAAAAGTTAAGCAGGTTTTGACTAAAGCCATGTGGAAAAGCAAAGAGTAGCATTACCTCCTCTCCCCACAGCCAGACTTCTTTTCCCACCTGGGAACACATGTTTTAGATCAAGCAAAGATGTAAATTCCTTTCTGGCCAAATTAGAGAGAAGACTTAAAGGGATTATTAAGGTGCCCCTGTCTCCTGTCTCCTGCTCTACTTAGCTTCCACAAAGGACTGGCATCACATTGGAAATTTTAGAGCAAATATTTTCTGCTTTACAGAGAATTGTTTTCACCGCTTTTAGTTTTCTTGTATTGTGTGCTAGGCATTAATACAATATAAAATAAAATTGGATACTTTGAGATATTTTCTTGAGAACATTTCTTTGAAGGTGAATGACCTACTTCTTGTCAATTCAAAAAAGTTGACTATATATTATGTACATAACACATATAATTAAATATATATAATACTGGGTTGGCCAAGAAGTTCTTTCAGGTTTTTCCGTAACATCTTTCGGAAAACCCGAACGAACTTCTTAGCCAACCCAATGTATATATTCTAACACCAGAACTGCAATATATGTTAAGCTGAAGATTTTTTTCCCCTGATTTTTTTGTTCCCAAGTCACTGCTTGCTGAGCTCAACTGACAGCTCAGCTGGATTTTGCACAAGTGACTCTTCACTCACCTGGTCTTTGCCTTGCCAGGTGTGGCTGGCCAATGTAAAGGAAAGGAAAGGTGTTTTTCCTTTTAGCACGGATGTTAAAACTTTTACCATATTTTCCATTGCCCAGTGTCTGTTTTCAAGGAAGCACGGATCTGCAGAAAACAGAGGAGGCTGAGATTTCCCATTTGTAGATGTTGGCTCCCAGTCTCTTAGTGCATTTAATTTAGCAAAGTCCAGGTAATTAAATGAGGGGAAAATAGAATTTTTCTTTGATGGCAAAATGGTTTCCATGAAGAGAAACTGGCTGATGGTGTTGACTCTGAAGTGTTGCTGGAAGACTTCACAGCTGCCACACACCCTCCTTCAGAGCCCAGACTGTCCACACTCCCAGGGGTTGACTCTCCTGGCGCTCAACAGCTTTCTGCTTAGGAAGTGTATACCTTCTCGAGACATTTTTGACTTTTGTGTGCCAAAGTCCATGTATTTGGCGTAATTGGAAATTTTACTAATTCATATTGTGTTCTTTATCACCCTGGTTTGAAGATAGCTGGGACTAAATCTGGGCGAAATGGGTTTCCCACTTGCTCTCAAGTTACCTAGTACAGCAGCTCTAGAAGAATCAGATGTCATCTTTGGGAAAGACCCCAAAAGCTTTCCAGGGCAGGATCCAGGCTTTTCTTCTTAGTCTATTCTCCAAATATCTACCCCATCCTTGGTGTTAAATAAATATTAATTGGAAATGCTGACCATGAGGTAAAAGACATAGAGGAGGGGAGAGAAAAATGGTAGCTTGCTGCCCATGAGCAAAGGATAAAACAGGGGTGATCATCCAGTAGACCCAGACCTGATTCTCAGTCTCCAACTTATTTTTGTAGGGCTCTCAGTTAACTGAAGCTTCCGGGTCTTTCTCTGCCATAATCCCTTCTCTGATTCGCCCCTGGTGGTGCCCCCTAAACTCTGCTCATTCGTCCTTCCATCAGCACCTTTCTTTCCCACCCCGTGGTGCAAAGAGCCCTCCACGGTGACACTTCTCTTGCCTCAGTTCCAATCTCTTCCCCTCCAGCCAATCGCCTGTGGAGTGGGAGAAAATTAAAAACAGCTTCTTCACAAAGAAGCAGTCCCTGGGATGGAATATTATGTCAGGCTGGATGGATCCCACACTCTGGGCTTCTGCACATAGGACAAGAGGCAGAAGAAGGGGATTTGAGGTGAGATGTTAGCACTTGCCACCTCATTGTCAAGGTTGGTTGTTCACAGAGATGCATTCCTCACTAAGGTTGTGGACAAGCTTAATGGAACAGAATGGGAATAGACTATCTTAGCACCTGGCCTCAGAATTTCTCCTACCTTGATGAGCCAGCCTGATGTGAAGAGTTGAGCAGAAAAGTTCAGCCCCAGGTGAGTTATGGAAAGAAAAGAGAACCAGGAGAGGGCTGAGTTCTGTATTAAAAAAATGAAAGTATAATATTTTTTTATTAGTGAGGGTGGGGGTAGGAGGTAGGGGAGAATATTGTGGTAGTCTCAGTTGATGGAAAAAAATATTTATATCATATAAATATTAATTTATTTGTTTGCATGGGTATGATGTAAACCCCTCTATTTATCTAAGTCTTCAGTAAAAGAGCATAAAGTACTTATAAATTATATCAAATACATATAAGACAATGTGTGTGTGTGTGTGTGTGTGTGTGTGTGTGCACGCGTGTGAAAATCAAGGGACTATTCTGGATTTTCTACATCCACACCCCCTTGTTAGAGAAAGCCCCAAGGGCACAATGAGATGATGTACACATAGATACACAGAGTCAGTGTTTCAATGGGAGGAACTGGAACTTGACCAGCAATATCAAAAGGCATACCTTCCTTATGCATCCAGAATCCAGGAGGCAAAAGGGGTGTAAGGCCCCTCAGATGGGAATGTGAGGCGATTCATTTGAGATTCATTTTTCAGATTTTGTTTTTTTCTGAAGCCTTGGTTAAATTAAGAGCACATTTAGCAAGTACAGGGAGAGGGCTGGGCAGCCATTTACTGGCTTGATTTAGTTCTACTAGTGTTACCTGGAAAAAGAGATCAAACCAAAAGAAATTTAAACGTCTATCCAGCATTTTGACTCTATTTTTTTTTTTTTTTTTAAAGAACTATAACTATGGGAATTAAGTAAGGGAGCCCTTGCTTTTTTTTTTTTTTTTTAAATTTATTTATTTATGGCTGTGTTGGGTCTAAATTTCTGTGCGAGGGCTTTCTGTAGTTGTGGCAAGTGGGGGCCACTCTTCATCGCGGTGCGCAGGCCTTTCACTGTCGTGGCCTCTCGTTGCAGAGCACAGGCTCCAGATGCGCAGGCTCAGTAGTTGTGGCTCACGGGCCCAGTTGCTCCTTGGCATGTGGGATCTTCCCAGACCAGGGCTCGAACCCGTGTCTCCTGCACTAGCAGGCAGACTCTCAACCACTGCGCCACCAGGGAAGCCCTTTGACTCTATTTTTAATAGAGATCCTCACCTTCCTTCATGAAAACTTATGGATCACAGACATGAAATCACCAGAAATGTTAAAGTCATGAACCCAAATGTGGCAAGAGCCATAGAGCAGATGAATCCAAACCCTGGTACCAATGATCTGGACTTGACCATGCTCACTTGTAAGTGACCTTATGCAAGTTCCTTAACCTCCTTGTGCCTCAGTTTCCTCTTCTATAAAATGGGGATAATCATAGTTCCTAACTCATAAGGTCCTTGAGAACATTGAGTTAGTGCAGAAAGCACTTAGAAGAGTTCTGGCACATTCAGAACCTGAATTATTGTCATCTTGCTTTATCACAGGAAGTCGGGAAGAGGATTATGCTAGGAAATTTAGGTACCTATCTCAATCCTCCCAACAATTAATTTTCATAACAATGGGACATTATTAAAACTATTGTCTCAGCTGAAGACTTGAGACCAAGGAAGAGAAGTAAATTTGCTAAGGTCACACAGCTGGTTAGAAGCATGTCTTTGTGGGTCGTTTGTTACACAAATTTACACAGCAAAATTATAATGACTGATTATAGCTCACACAGTGAATAGTACAATATCTTATATAGTATTTATAGGAATGGAAAACCAAATAGGAAGTAGCTATGTTAAGTGCATTAGGCTAGCCACACACCATTTTAAATGGGAAAGTGTGAAATGAAACCATTACAGTTAATCTCTAAGCAGAAAGTCCACGGGATCAGTAGTGGGGCTGAGCTAGCATGTCTGCAGAAGTCTTAATTTCTCAATGTCTGGTCTGCAATTGCTTAAATTTTTTAAAATAGTATTAAAAGTAGATTTAGCTAACATCTCAAATATTAAATATATTCATATTAGTTGAAAGAGAAACAATTTTCCTCCTCAAAGCTATGTCTAAAGTAAAAGTCCCTTTTTCTCAGTTTGGGCGAGCCTGGGTTACTGGAGGTGAGCTTTCACGTCCCCTTTGTGGCTTAGAGCCTGATATTGATCCCACTTCTGGGGGTGGGCTGAGAGGTCGGAGAGAATCCTTCCTTGTTGAGCTCTATTGTCAGTGCCATGCTAGACACTTGGCATCCATCATCCCTTCAATCCTCACCACCATCTTCTGAGGGTGGTACTCTCATCCTCTTTTTGGAGGAAGCAGGCACAGAGAGCTTATTTCTTACTTGTTCACTAAACACTCTGACAGTATTCAGAGAAATTCACAGGCTCTAATCTCTTAAACCAGTGCTTATCTCACTTTTCCTGTGTGAAATAAATGGCGTGTTTTGTTCTAATGAATGACACGCTCCCAAGGGTATACTCAGGGCTGTGATAAATTTGCTACATCTACACTCTTTTCTCTTTCACTTCAGAAGGCCTATCAGAATGCAAGTGAATACTCTGGTTATTAGAACCATAACTTTGAATCCATACTCATTTATATAAAATAGTACATCATTTGCTAACTTCAGCATTGCCACCATTATTTGCAATGAACTATACGCAAGATACAAAAGAAGTGATACTATGATGTTTAAAATCAAAATGAAGCAGGCATGGTGGGTATATATGTCAACACATTTCCAAAGGAACAATTCTGCATTTTCCTCTCTTTTTAATCCTTTCTTTTTTATGAGGATCTCTTCTGTGTTCTATTTCCATCTATAGAGCTAACTTACCTAGAGTTATCCAGATTTAGCAGCTCAGGGCCATTTTAGTGCCTCCTCATACTTCACTATTTCTCTCACATCTGTTCTCTTTTCTCCATCCTTAGTTCAGGTCATCATTATCTTACTTCTGGGCCATTGTCTGTTCACTTGTTTCCCTGCCTCTTTCCTCTTTCCCCTATATTCTTTTTATTTCATTGCTGCCAGATAAGTCTCCCCAAAATGCAGTTTAAATCCTTTTAAATCATTTTATTGTAACGAAACCCTAAATAGCTACCCAGATCCAGTGTAAACCTCAATACATGAGGCAAATGCTAACAGCCATAAAAGGGGAAATCGACGCAAACTCCTCCCCTTAGCCCCTAATAAACTTTGCCTTATGATCCCAACAAGTTTTCCAATCTTACCTTCTACTCTCTGTACCCTGTGCCCCAGCCAAAGTATAATAGATAACTGGTGCCTGTGTTTCTCTTTGCTCATCCATTACTCACTCTATTAAAATGCTAGCCGTCCTTCTAGATTCTATTCATCCTTCTCCAAAAAGTATCTCTAGATTCTCTCAAACCGATGTAATCATTCTTCCTTTGAACTCTTCTGTCATAAAATGAGCAGACATTTCTGTATATTATTATCTCTAATTCTCTGGTCTCTTGCCCCCCTCCTTCCCCAACTACACACACACACACACACAAGCACACACACACACACACACACACACAGTTGGGACTTTGTATTCCCTGTAGTTCCAGTATGGTCTTTCTCATGAAGTGGTATCTGCAATCATAATGTTGTTAAGAAGAAGGAGGAGGGGGCCGAAGAGCGGAAGAGATGAAGAAGAGGAAGGGGAGGAGAAAAAGATGGTGGAGAGCTTTTTTGCTTCTCCAATCATCATGGTTAAACAGCTCTAATTGTTGGAAAGTTTTTCCCTATATTCATCTGAAATCTTTGAAAAATTCAGTTCCATAAATATTTATTGAGTGACTACTATGTACAAATTATACCATTTTAGGCACAAAGCACATTCACGGATCCAAATACAGCCCATATGCCTGCCCTGCCCATGACCCACTATCAGGGACCTTCTTCTCACATATTGAGGAGGGAAAAGGCTGCTTCTGAGTCCACCCACTCTTAGCAGCTTCTGTAAGATCTGAGGCCCTGCTCTCCCGGTTAATTTCTTTGAAAGTATCTTTGTCCGCTCATCTCAGCGCTATAATATATATGGGGGGGGGGGATGTGCCTACAGGCTTGCTGAGGGATTTATTGGATTTACTATCATTATGTATAGCAAACCCCTGGGGGTCAGAGGCAGAAAGATTTGTTCTTCCATTTACACAGAAAAATGGATCTAAGCCTCATGATTAAATCTTCAAATATGTGAAGATAAATATCCTAGTTCCCATTAATCTTCTTTGGAAAGATTTATTTACTTTGGAAACTAAGAGTGGAGGGATAGGTAAATATTCTTAGTATAAATACCAGGAGATGAGTTTAAAAGGGATTTTGGTAATTTGGTTTAAAAGGGATATATTTAGAAAGAGGAGTCATTTATTTAGGATTTATTTTTACATTACAGGGATGGGGAACGTTCTATAAGTTGGACTATATGATTGTATCAGTCCTTGGAGGCACTCCTACATAGCTGGCAGAGAAATAGACATAACTTTGCTCTCATAGGTTCACTATATGAATAGACTTTGTTGTAGGTAGTTGCTAAGCAATGCAGGATCTGATTTGACACTTGAACCAGCCAGATCCACCAGTGTCTTCCTTTCCATCGCTGCTGCCACTATCCTCATTGTCTCTTTCCTGGACCACGCAATGACCTCCAGCCAGGATCCTTGTCTCCAGTTGCTCCTCTCTCCAAACCATCCCACATGACCCAGTGAGGGCGATCTTGCTAAAGTGCAGCTCTAATCATATCCCTGGCCCAGCAGTCCTGTTTTCTTAAATCTTACCTAGAGGGATGGGATAGGGAGAGTGGGAGGGAGGGAAACACAAGAGGGAGGAGCTATGAGGATACATGTATATGTATAGCTCATTCACTTTGTTATACAGCAGAAACTAACACACCATTGTAAAGCAATTATACTCCAATAAAGATGTTAAAAAATAAAATAAAATAAAGTAAAATACACCATCATTAAAAAAAAAAAACAACTTCAATGCCTCCTCCCACCTCATCCCTGGAGGGGTTCCTAAGCTCCATATAGAGTTGACCACCCTCACTTTTTACCTATTATTTCTGATACAGCTTTCAATCATAGTACTTATGGCACTTTACTTCTTTAGATCGCTCTCCTACTTCTAAGACTATAATTTACTTTTGCATCCCCAACACCTACCATAGTGCCTAGCACCCAGTGAGTGTCTAATATCTTGTCCTCGAATGAATACAGGCATACCTCGTTTTATTACACTTTGTAGATGTTGTGTTTTTTACAAATTGAAGGTTTGTGGCAATCCTGCATTGAACAAGTCTATCGGCGGCATTTTTCCAATGGCATTTGCTCACTTTGTGTCTCTGTGTCACATTTTGGTAATTCTTGCAATAGTTCAAACTTTTTCATTATTGTATATTTATTATGGTGATCTGTGATCAGTGATCCTTGACGTTACTATTGCAAAAATGTTATGACTCACTGAAGGGTCAGATGACAGCTAGCATTTTTCAGCAATAAAGTATATTTTAATTGAGGTATGTACGTTGTTTTTTGAGACATAATGCTACTGCACACTTAACAGACTACACTGTAATATAAACGTAACTTTTATATGCACTGGGAAACCAAAAATTTTGTGAAACTCACTTTATTGCAATATTTGCTCCTTTGGGTGGTCTAGAACTGAACCTACAATATCTCCAACGTCTGCCTGTGTAGGATAAAATCCAGTCTCCTTGGTACAGCACTCCAGGCCTTCCATAGGCTTGGCCTGCCCCATTTCTCCAGTGTGCCTTTCCATGGCCCCTGTTCCTTTGCAAATCACAAAGCAAACCTTTCCCCTAACAAGGCTTGAATTTTCCCACTTTGATAGGGGAATTCTGTCCCTCTGGAACCACCCAAACCCCTGGGCCAGTGGTCTGGCTGTTTACCCAGCGTGCCTCACAGACACTGCATGTGGGTCCTGTTATAAACAAAGTTAGGGGGCAATGACCTAGTCAAATTAGGGCAAAACCACAAACATGGGTGCACGCACACTGCAATGGGAAATGGCTCTGTTTGGATTTGGCGTCCTATCTGTGGGCGCAACAGGAAGAGCAGGAACGTGGAGTCAGAAGCTGCATCCCAAACCCATCCCTTACAGCTGTGTGACTTTGAATAAATCATCTGAACTTTCTGGGCTTCTGTTTCCTCCAGGATTTTTTTTCCTTCAGGGATTTTTTTTTTTTTTAAACCTGGCTTCATTTGGTGTCAGGGGAAGCCTCGGTTTGAGGTTTCTAGACCCTTGCCCCACTTCGGTCAGGGCAGCTCCCCTTGGTCTGTTTTATATGCTGGGGGAGCAGGTAGACCTCCCTGGGAGAAAGCACTATACAGCACTATACAGCATCTGAAAGCCATTGGACTAAATGTTGCCCACATGCCCTTTCAGTGCTCACATCCCTGAAGTCTATGGAAATCTATTTCCATCACTCTGTTGAAAGTAAGTAAATTAATACACTTTAGGCCACAATTTTTTCATTCTTAAAATAGATTGTTTTGCTGGTTAGTCACTTTTTATCATTTGGTTTTCTGAGAAAGTAGGGCCTCTGGGTGAGGTAAAAGCTTTAATGACCTGGGTGTTAAACCCACCAAGTTGAAGGCAAAAACTATGACTCCTTTTGGAAGAGGAATGTGAACATCTTTTAAGGGCATCAAATGCCATAGATTTCATCTTCAGGTGAAAGATGAAAAAAAAAAAAGTGGGCTTTATTCTCCCACTCTCAATTAAATATTATAGGATTGTGAGCTAGTTTAAATATTATAGGATTGTGACCTGCAGCACAACCTGTAGGTCGTGTGCTGTTCATTTATTAATTCAACAAAGAATTGCTTATGGTAACCCATACCACCGTTTGTGCCCAAACAGTCCAGGTTAGACTTTTTGTGCATTAGGTGACTTCTAATAATTATTTGAAACACTCCTTTTCATTTTGAATATCAAGTGCCTTCTCTCTGCCAGCAGTCTGCCCCTTCTGGGTTGGGTTGGTATAGATTCACAAATGACTCTGCTCATTCAAAAAAGAGAACTGAGTCAAAACAACCTTCTGAAATCTCTGTTTCTGAACCTGGTGAGTAGTCAATAAAGGATGGTGGAGCCTGAATGAATTACAGGATTCAGAATCAAGCCCTCTAGCTAAGCTCTGATTCTTTCTCAGACACAATTTTAATTTAATTTTTAGACGGTTTTAAATTCATGCTTTCTCCTCTATGTTTTTGTGGCTTATAACGGTTTGGTTTTCCATATCAGGATTTTTCTCATTGGCGTGGACATTAATCCAGATATTGACCACAACAGAATTCTGCTTGCTGAGTCAGAAATCAGTCCTTGGGGTGAGAATTCACTTGCTGAATGAAGATACCTTTTAGGTGCAAGGCATCTCCTTCACCATTCACAAGCATGATTTGTTCACTCGTTTCCACACACTGGCTTCTGTCTCCATCCACAGAGCTGGAAAAAGGGGTCTTGATTATATAAAGGCATCATGAGCTGAATCTGTCCCTGCAAGGCCTCCTCCCTTGCCATGGGAAGGACTCCCAGATGCACTCTGTGCTGTGTAAATACACCTTTTCATCACCTGGCACACCTCCTCCATTTACAGCCTGAGAATTCCCTTCCCTTATTCTGACCTAGTAATGCTTCTTGCTTCATTTAAAAGCGTGATTGGGCTTCTGGGATCTTCTCCCTATTAATGCTGCCTCATGCCATAGCATAGTAAGGTCCTGTTTAAACACAAGCTTGTCCAAAGCCTTCACTGACCCCCACTGTGGAAATAAGCTCTCCTTCCTCTTAGCTCCTGACGGTTCTCCATAACCTTTCTACTTGCATGTATCACTTTTTAAAGTGATAAGGGATCTTCAAATCCCCAACAGACTGGGACCATGTGAGATGATTGAGGCATTGGCCTCAGATGCAAAATTTAAGGGGGCCCCCTCAAAACCCAGTCACCATAAATAACATCATAACATGACAGTTTAAAAAATAAAAATTAGTGCAAAAAAATCCATGATGAACAAAATATCAAATTTTTCAATGAAGACTTGATCAGTATTTTTCCTTTTATTTTCTTTCAGATTTTCCCTTTTGCCTCAGGCTCCAGTATGGCCCAGCACTGTTAATGATTATGTCTTTCTTGGAAATTTTAATATGTCATTCATCATAGATTTTTGCATTAATTTTGATTTTTTTAAAAAAAATTGCATTCATGTGTTATTTATCTTGATTCCTGAGTTTTTTGGCATCACTAAATGTTGTGCTTCAGGCCAGTGCCTCACTTGCCTTTCCCTGGGTCCTGGCTCTGATCACCATAGCAACTAGCACAGACCTTTGCCCATTGATAGGCACTCAATTAATACTTCAGGAATGAATGAATGAATACTAGCAGAGATATTTTAGGTACTCTTTTCTTTTCTTTTTTTTCTAAAGGCAAAATGACACCCTACCCACAATCCAGCATCTACCATGACATTTAGACAGACAGCGACACAGATATGTCGTCATGGTCTCAAGTGGCTGCATGTTGTGGCAGTCACCATTGCTCTTACCAGTTAACATAACTGATCCTGGGCCTCTTTCACTGTCACAGAGTATCCCCTTGCAGTCTTGCTTTATTTCATAAACAAACAATTCTCAAGAAGCTAAATAGCCGCGGAGGTGTAGAATCATCTTTCACCTTCTTCTAGTAAATTGTTAACCACTAACAACAAAATAACCCCTTTGCAAGTCCAGAATAATGGGGGAAGGGGTTCTGTTGATGGGTTTCCGCAGGAGCCTCAGTGGTTCCACGGAGAGGAAGAAGGCAAAGGGCTGGAAGACCAAACATGATGGAATGGGGTCCGCCCCTCAAACTACTACCCGGCTTGACAGAAAGTAAAATGTTGTTTCATTACAACAGCACAGACACATAGGACAGGTTCCCATTTCTCAGGGGAAAAAGACACAGATCATGTACGTGCTGAGTCCGAGCTTCACATATGCTCTGAAGCTGATTCCTCAGTGTATTTATCAACATCTATCTTTAAAATACAAAAGTGACCATTCACAGAATCCTCTCACAAAATCATCTCTAGAAAGTTGAGCCTGTAATGACAAAATTATTTCTCTGCCCTGGTAGATGAACCATGATAATAATGTTTTTGATTTAGTTACAGGAATTCTGTTCAGCAAACAATGCTGTTAAAGTGTTTTCTCTGGGTTCTGCCCATAGAGTAGCCACTGTCCTGAAGTGGGGAAAATAGATTTTATTGTTACAGTTAGTATGATTTACACTTTTGTCTTATCATCAAATGATCATTAGCCTTTGTCGATCCTCACTCCTCCTAACCTTAAGTTGTCCAACTGTAAAAAAGTTAACTAAATTAACTTTAAAAAAACGTTTCTTAGGGGCTTCCCTGGTGGCGCAGTGGTTGAGAATCTGCCTGCCAATGCAGGGGACACGGGTTCGAGCCCTGGTCTGGGAAGATCCCACATGCCGCGAAGCGACTAGGCCCGTGAGCCACAATTGCTGAGCCTGCGCGTCTGGAGCCTGTGCTCCGCAACAAGAGAGGCCGCGATAGTGAGAGGCCCGCGCACCGCGATGAAGAGTGGCCCCCGCTTGCCACAACTAGAGAAAGCCCTCGCACAGAAAGGAAGACCCAACACAGCCAAAAATAAATACATAAATAAATAAAACCCAAAAGTAAAAAAAAAAAGTTTCTTAGCGACTACCTCTTTGTTTCACTGACAGTCTTCAAATCACTTATTTTCCCATTTTGTTCTTTGCTGTTTCATTGCAAAGTGACTGAAACTTCACTTCTAGTATACCTCTGGAAATCTGGGGATCTGAGACCCAGCGATGTGCTCATTTTAACAAATTATCTTACAGGGAGAATGTTTAGACACTTCCTGGAATATTAAGGAGCCTCCCTAATACATTAGGTTAAGATTCCACTTTTCATGAGGGCCTGCTCTGTGCTAGGCACCATGCTGGGCGGCTTTCTCATGTTATTTCATTGAACCCTTTGAAGAGTCTGGCGGGAGAACAAGTATTGTCAGGCTCACGTCAAAGAAATAAAAACCGAGACTCCAAGAGGTTGTGATGTGCTCAGGGTCACAAGACTAGTAAGGAGCGAAGCTGAGGCTTGGCTCAGGTCTAGGTCTCTTGCTTGTCATATTGCCTGCAACTGCCTTATTGGCACAGGAGGAAATTTGCACTTCTGCTTCCAGAGATGCCGAGGACATGTTTATCCAACCCAGTTTGTCCTGTGGTTAGTTTCCAAGGTGAAATGAAATCAATCCTAAGAGGTTTCAGACATGATTTCAACCTATATGAAGAGACAAGCGCTGTCTGACCATCTCTCTAGACCCTGTATATACTTTCCCAGGAATTTCATATTGTTTTCAGGGAAACTTCTCCCTTTTCAAAAAGGTCACCCTAACTTCCAAAAAGGTTTACAAGGTATAGGTTTTAGATCACCTTGGAAGAATTGGTAAGGTGATTGTGTATGAGAAAGAACAATTTGATTCTATGAAACGGAAAAGGCGTCAAAGTTTATATGCCTGAATTTGGGGGGTATATGTGGGCATAGTTGTGTGTGCGCTGGGGGCAGGGAAAGAATGTGCATAACAGAAATTGAATGATACTCAGGACAATATTTTTGATGATCAAACAATCAAGTATTCATGGCTACAACTCTAATGGATAAAATGACTCAAAAACAGTACAGGGAAGTAAGATAGACTAGCACAGCACAATGGTTAAGTCTGTAGGCTCTTAAAATCAGTTGCATGCATTTATATCCCAGTTTTGCTACTTACTGATTGTGTGACATTTGATAGGTCACTTAAAAACAAACAAGCAAACCCTGTGTGTTCAGTATTCTCATCTATACAATGGACACAATAACAGTAAGTACACATAAGGATGTTGTAAAAGTGAAATGAGAAAGTGCCTATAAAGTATCTAACTCTTCATAAAAATGTGCTATTATCAAAAGGAGGATATACCTAACATTTTTGAGCTCCTTGTAGTAGAATAATGTATTTCTCAGGTTCAAGAAATAGGAAAGAGTTAATCACAACAGGAATTGTCACCAGGCTTAGTGATAGAGCAAGTGATTTTATTAGTGGAAGTCAATGTGACGCCTATATCAAGGCCTACAAAGCATGGGGAAGAGGACACCTAACCAATAAATAGTAATAATCACAAGGTTGTCAGCAGCTGAGCCCTTGGAGCATCTACATTCCTTTAATAATTAGTAGGCAAATAACCCTGCTCAGTGGCAGTGGATCTACTCTAACCACACAAGTGGTGCCAGCAAAACTAGAAAAAACTAGCAGACGCCCCTTGCAGGAAATTTAATTAAAGTGGAAAGGCCTGTAATAGTGGTCCCATTGTGCTCTTTTTTTTTTTTAAATGTCTAATTAAATTAATTTTTTTTAAACATCTTTATTGGAGTATAATTGCTTTACAATGGTGTGTTAGTTTCTGCTTTATAACAAAGTGAGTCAGTTATACATATATATATGTTCCCATATCTCTTCCCTCTTGTGTCTCCCTCCCTCCCACCCTCCGTATCCCACCCCTCTAGGTGGTCACAAAGCACCGAGCTGATCTCCCTGTGCTATGCGGCTGCTTCCCACTAGCTATCTATTTTACATTTGGTAGTGTATATATGTCTGAGGTAAGATGTGACAGGGTGAGAGAGTGGCACAGCCATTGTGCTCTTGACTTAAATTGGAGAGGCAAAGCATTGTGCAAATTCTCCAGACCAGGAGGCTGGCGTGGAAACAGCCAGACGCTGTGGGCCTCCTTGGATCCTGCAAGAGGACTTGCAGCTATGTCGATTGATAATCACTTCCCCAAAGTCACACAGCACCTTCATATAAGCCCAATTCTGGGTCACAAAATGGGTGGGAAGCCACAGAGTTCCAGGTCCTTTAAATAAAGTTAAAGATTACACCATCTATAATGATATACCTTTATATCTCCTCATGGCCTCAGTTCCTTACTCACTGAGAATACAATAAATTCCTCAGAAATAATTCATGGAGGTGAGAAATGAAGCCTCACCTCTTATGTTCTGAGCTGATAGCAATTGCTCTAGCTCTTGAAAGGGGGATGGAATATTTATTGTACATCCTCAGCCTGTGATATTTTCTTGCCAATGTGGGAGATTCTAAGTTCTGGAAGGTAGTGGGCAGGCAGTTCCACAGGGAGACAGTATAACTGGCACCTGCCCTGGAACAGCAGTGTCTGGTTTCAAATATGGTCTCAATGTACCAGCTCTATGGCACTGGGCAATGACTTCATTCCCTGAGCTTCTCGGTTTCCTCATCCACAAAATGGGAGTAATAATAGTGCCTACCTCGTAGCGTAGTTGTGCCTGGCACACTGTAGGTACTAAATAATTGTCAGCTATTATGCCCATTCTTCTCAGTAATTAACAATGGTCTCACCTCTTGATAGTCTAGCAAAGAATTCTTTGAAGACAATTACAATGACCCATTAAGTGCATATTTCGTAAAGATAAAATATCTAACATTATTTTGGATCTATACCCAGAAGTAGAATTGCTGGATCATATAGTGGTTCTGTTTATAATTTTTTGAGGAACCTCCACACTGTTTTCCATAGTGGTGGCACCATTTTACATTCCCACCAAAAGTGCACAAGGGTCTCAATTTCTCCACATCTTTGACAACACTTGTCTTTTTTTTTTTTTTAAATAATAGCTATTCTAACTGGTATGAGGTGATATATATATCATTGTGATTTGGGTTTTTTTTTTTTTTTGTATATCAATTATATTTCAACAGAGCTGTTTTTAAAAAATCTAACATTGTACTTTACATGTTGTAGGGATCTCACACAATATAGGTAACTATTGGCTCTTTGACTGCTATGTAGAATGATAACCTGTGTTGCTTCTCTGAATGATATTCTGCTCCTTTGACATTTCCACTGCTTTGACCTTTCCCAGTGGACCTGTTGAAGGGCTAACAAAGACTTTGGCAAGTCTTTACAGGGTTCATTCGAAATGCATACAGTCACTAGATGTTAAGAATAGAGAGGGGGGAGGTGCAGATAAGAGTGTGGATGGGGTCCCTCCTTCATGGAAATTAAATTCTGGTTAGACGAGAGGTAACAACAAAGCCTGAGAAGTGTTAGAGCTGGAAACTCAGAGTGTGAGGGAGTTATGTGTCAGGAACTCACAGGAGGAAGAAGGAAATGTTTCCCTAAGGAAATGAAGTTTAAGCTGGAAAGTGAAGGATTCTAGGTATTAGCTGCACTTGAGAAAGTGCTGCAGGCAGGTGAAAGATTGTGGTTCCGAGATCTGGAAGGAAAAGAGCTGGTAGCAAAAAGAAATGGAAAGGTGGGTTGGTGACCAGATTCTGATATAGGCTTGGAGGCATTTCAATGGGTGAGGCTTGATCCTGAGAATGACGGGGAAATCGCCAGAGTGTTTCAAGTAGGGAAGGGAAATGATCCCATCTGAGATTAGGAAGCATCATTCTGACTGCTCTGTGAGGCCAGAGGGAATGTAGGATCCTGGTAAGAAGCATTAATGCACCATCTCTTGATGATTCTGGCCCACACTTCGGTGGTTTGGAGGCAAAGAAATGGGTAGATTTGAGAGAAATGTAAACAGTAGGCTTAAAACCAAAGCTAACCTCCCCCTGCCATCCAGATAGGGATGGGACAGGTAGAAACCTTAACCTTCAACCTGCTCTTCTGCTAAGAACACCCAAAACATATTTAGTCTGGAGAAATATGGAAAACATATATCCAAAGTGGAGCTAGGGGGTTGTCTACCCATGTCAATCGTCTGTGCTAATCTACTTGACCCATTGCTTCAGCTAATGAAGGGCTGCTTGCCTGCCTTTCACCCTAATTATGCTTATCATCCAGGGCCCATAGGCGCCAGGAATAACTCAACACGAGTCCCTCTAGCCAAACAATCAGCAAAGATAAGTTTAAAGTGTGTCAAGCCCAACTTTATGACTCCCTCATAGGCACCAAGGGCATGGTCTCAACAGCCTAAGCCACCAGACAGGATGACCCAGAGCTGCTTGTTAGTTGACCTGCTGGGACCAACCAACTGTGACTCATCTGTTTACTGCAGAGCAAAGGTAACTTGGGCTGTAAAAGTAGACAGCTGCCTGCCATCCGCACCTGGAAATGAGGGCACTGGGCTCTTCAACCGGAAGTGTTTCCATTGGCACAGACCCAGGCTGGATGAAGCGTGCTGGGTGAGAAGTCATGCCATGGGACATGAGGGAACACATGTGCATATTTTAAAGAACGGGGTCTTCACAGCTGACTGGCTATTTCAAGTCACTTTCATTCTCACTGAGCAGCTTAGAGGCTAGTGATAATCACTTGTGAGTGTTCTGTTATTTACAATTTCAATATAACCAGACTTCTTTTCTTGGCAGAAGTAAGATTAAGGGCAGGAATAATAAAAGAGTAACAATAGTATTATTGGTATGATTTATTAATTATTATTATATTCGGAAGGTGCTATGTTGTTCAGGTTATATACATCACCTCCAATCTAGTGATCACAACCTGGGTGCCCATGTGAGTCACCTGGGGAGCTTTAAAATACTGATGCTTGGGCTCACCCTCCAAAGGCTCTGATTTCATTGATTTGTGGGAAGCCCAGGCATTGGCGTTTTAAGGCTTCCCAGAGAATTCTAATGTGCAACCTACATTGAGAACCACAGTTTTAATGACCATAACAGTGTGCAACATAGAGATATTTAGCTTCATTTGATAGATGAGGGGGAAAAAACAGAGCCGGAGAGAAAAAGTACCTTGCCTAAATGCAAGAGCAGGCACTTCAACCCTGAGTCTGGCCACCAAACCCCCTCGCAATTGCTTCCTGTACTATTTAGTGAATCCTTGGTAAAGAGGACACAGGGAGAGCACATGGAGGGAGAAGGAAGGAAACCCAGGGTGATAGTACTGCACAGGTACCTGGAACTCTGTATAGGAGGCTCTACCTTGCCCTGAGCCAGCTGTGCAGCCCGTAGGTGAAGATTCATAAAGGAGAGAAGCCAAGTGGGCAAATAACCCCCCTTCATGGTGGCAGCAGCTCCTGGCCTCCGTCCAAGCCCTGGGGATGGCACACAGGGGACACTTGGCAGAAAGTTGAACAGGGAAGAGTTGGCAGGCAGCCCCACACACACCCATGTACCCTTTGCCTCGTCGTATTGCTGCAGGGAGAGGAGCTTTCTTCCCCAGCTCTGTCTTCTCACCCTGTGCTGTGTCAGTCAGGGCTGGCAAGTTCCCTCCACCTCTAATCTGGGCTTCTGAAACACTGGCGCTACGTCAAGGAGGTCACGCTGATTGAGACCCTATAGAGTGGAAAGGGGGCATCCTCTATTCTTGTTTCCCACCCATAAGCACCCTTCACCGTAACTGCCTGAAATAAATATAATCAAGAAGGATTCTGAAGCCACACTCTTATTCCTCCCTGCTGGGAAGACAAGGACTAAATATTTGAAGAATAAAAGAAGGTAGAGGAGGCCATATCTGGAGCTAATTGAACATATCTCCAACATGGGATCATCATGTTTCTTAAAAAAGAAAAAGAAGAATGAAGCATGGACACAAATCACACATTCAGCTCCTTTGTGTCCTCCCACTTGGGAATGGCTGGGAAAGAATCACACTCTGAAGGATGAAGAAAGGAGGGGAGAAGTTTCTGGAATCTGGGGTGGGAGGTGTCTGACCTTCTCTGTAATTCACATCTGACTCCTACTTTTATACTCCCCACAAAGCCTTAGACTAGCCATTTTCATTCATGTATTTACTCACGTAAACAGTCATTAAGGGTTTAAAGCTCTAGGGATTCTTAGAGGAATAAGACCTGACCTTAAGTAACTCAGAGTTCAGTAGGGAAGAAGTCACATAAACAGCAAGCGTGATGACAGGGGAAACACCGGCGTGGTGGGAACACAGGGAGGGGCCCTGGGTCCAGCTGGGAGGTGGGGAGGGTAGGGGCCTGGAGGGGCAACCCCTCATTTGGGACTTCCTGAATGCTTAGCAGGATGAGTCAGTGGAGAGTGGGGAGATGGTCCATCCTCTGCCTCAGTAAAGGTGTTCCTTGTTGAATAGCCGCATTGGCGTAGCAGAAACTTCCCTCTCTAGGTTTCAGAGACTTGGACTTCCTTCCCTCTGTTCAAGCCAAAGAGCTGAGTCCAAAGTGAGGCTGATTCCTCACTCAGATTTTTTTTTAAATTTTTTTAACAGAAACATGTAGCTCCAAAGTCCTGCCAGCTGTACTAAAGAGCTTTTCCCAAGAAGGCATGGGCCAGGTAGAGGCAGCTTTGCAGGGGGAGGAGTGTTAGGTTTTGGACCACAAAAACATGACTCAGATGAGGTTAACAATACACAAAACACAGGCATTGCATGAAGGAGTCATTCTCCCCCTCGGTAAGCCTTCTGTTTCATAATATCGAATGTCATAACAGGGCATAACAAGGGCAGACAGATAGATCCTTGGCGGGAGGTGTTCCTGGATTTCTTTCCTGGCTCTACCAAGTAGGACTGTGGATGACCTCCTGCAGGTCTCTGAGCTTCACCACTATTATGTACAAAATAGGGCTGAGAGTGTCCCCCAATCTACCCCGGAGGGGAGAATTAGGTGACATGGCAGCAGAAGAGGACTTGGGCTTGGCACAGATAGGGTCTCAGCCAGTGGTAGCCGTGCTTCCTGCACTCCTGATGTGACCCTCCCGTTTCCAGCCCCCCTCACCACACAGCCCCCTCTCAAGTCTCTAAGTGCAGTCACCCAAACCCTTGCTCTCAGAAATTTCTACCTTTTTCCAAAAGTGGATGATTCGCTTTTTGATCCCTTTCTGCCCCCTTGAAACGCGGCCACATATTCCTCCTTAAGTTCTTCGGTTGGATGTTCATGGACGCACCCCTGTTCAGTCAATGTATACCGAGGGCAGGGCGGTGAGGGCTGGGCTATGGTTACAGGATCAAGGGTAAGTGTGAAGGTCTCCCAGCTGCATTTCTGTCTCCCACTCCCCTGAGAGAACCACACCAGGTCACTTTATTTCTCCATTACCATGACTTTCACTTTACCCATTTTGGAACACTCACTAACATTACGAAGCCTTTGTTTCTGCCTGTGCTGAGTCTGTCTACTTTATATGACAAATCACAATGGTTGTCATAGTTATGCTCTATGCTTCCTGAGTGAAACAGCACCAGGTTTGATTATATTTCATTATTTATAATTAATTATACTATATTATGGATCTCTCTTTGATGGTGGGTGGCAGAGGAGGGTTTGCTAATTCATTTCCTTTTTGATTTTTTAAAAAAGCTCTCAGAATCAAGTCCATGTTATTATTTTCTTCTACTTTTAAATAGACTTTAAATGCACATCAAGTGAAAAAAGCATATTTAAACACCTACAGTCTGTCATATAATAGTGAGAGGGGGAAAATCCAAAACAAGAGGTCATAGGAATATTTTAGAAAACAGTGCTTGAACACAAATCCTTCCCTTCTCTTCCCACTGATGCCGCTGGATAAAAAGGCCTTGTCAGCTCCTACCAAGACCATTACAAGAACTTCATATTTGTTCCCCAGCCTCCAGCCTCTTTCCCCTGCAGTCTGTGCTGCCCAAGTACCCCAGTCATTACATTGTAGTCTAGCTAGTTTCCTAATAGCTCCTAGTGATTGCAGGATAAATTCCATCCTCCTCAATGGACATTCAAGGTGCTTTACTATTAGGTTCCTCCTGACTTTCCAGGGACCCCACTGCTGCCAAATGGGTCTACTCATTGTCCTACGATAGTCCTGGAATAGCTTTACTTGGTGCCTAGAGTTATGGATCCCTCTGCATCCCCCTCTCAGAAATCCTTCCCCTCCTCCTTGATGTGTGTACAAATATTACCCGTGTCCTCTGAGCTGGAAGCACAGCCTCCACCAAGATATGCATGTGGTCATCTATCTTGGTGAGCAATCATTCTGTGCTCCGTTTCCCTTTGCCCCTTGGAGGTAACATGATATCCCTGGGCAAAATGGTGTCCCCAGGCCCCACTTTCCCTTTGACTTTTCCCTGGCAGCTCCACTATACTTCATCTTCTCTGCTCTGGCTATTTCACAGTCCTCCTTCTTCACAAACCCAGGAAAAATGTAATATCCCCGAGACATTGCTCTCTGCTACAACCTATGTCCAAGCACGTTTTTATATAGTTTTGTCTCTCCCATTGTGCACCTGTCCTCCAAACACACCTGAGCAGGTAAGGAGAGAGATTACTGATGTTTACTGCGTATCTACTGTACATCGGGCATGAATAAATTTGGATACATTTAAATTTACCTACAAACTTGTATGGAGGTATTTTGATTCACACTTCCCGATGACGGAACTGAAACTCAGGAGGGGTTAATGACTTTCTCAAGGATAGTTTGATGCCGGATATGGTGCCAAAGAGAAGAAAATAATTGTGGGATGGAGCTTGTGAAGACAGGCTTCACAGATGTGGTAGGAGCAGAGCCAGACCTTGGTGGGGTAGGCAGGAGGAGAGAGTACCATGAGTGTGGGTAGCACCTCAAAGATTCCAGACTCACCCTGACAGTGTGATCATTTATGGCTTTGAGAGATTATACCTGATTTCCTTTAAGAAGGCAATATTAAAATTAATTGCCTGGCTTTGAGCATGCAAACACTGAAATGCACTGAAAGGGCCAAAGTTCAGGGGTAAATGAACTTTACTGCAGCATGTTGAGAACGGAATAAATGCTGACAAAGAAACAGAGGCTTTTTATTTTAACTGTAGGTCAAAAGAGGACTTTTAACACATGATGTCTGAAATTGGGCAAACACACAATCCCAGATGGTTTCACACAGCAGGATAAAAATGAATGAGTTGATGTGGGTTCATGGATAACAAACGTACTGCTGTGTGTGTGTGTGTGTGTGTGTGTGTGTGTGTAGGTGGTGGGAGGTAGGAGCTCTGTACTTTCTGCTCAATTTTGCTTGGAGCCTAAAACTACTGTAAAAAGTAAAGCCTATTTAATAAAATAAAATCACTTTTAAAAAATGTAAATGAATGAGCCCAGATCCCAAAGCTGTCCTCTGAGGCATGAGGGGAGGGGAGGATGTGCCCTTCTTTTGATGTGCTGGAGCACGGATACCTCCTCAGCTGTTGTGAGTTTCATAGTCTTTTATTTTTCCAGTTTACTCCCTAATGAAATGTTTATGAGCATTGAAGCCCTCAAAATTAAGACATGGAATATGAAAAAGGAGGAAGGGGACAGTGAAGAGAAGGAAGTAAAGGATGCTTTAATAGCCTGCATATTGAAAAATAAAAAGCTGGCTGCATGTACAGGTTTCAAAAGCATAATGAGTTAAGTGTCCAAGAAGAGGAGTTTTACAGAACATTTAATATATGGTAACCTTGGGAAGCTGCTCACTTCTTTAATTTTCTTTTATCTCTTCTGTGAATCAGACATAACAATACCTGCCTTACATGGTTATGATGAAGATGGCATAATGTACTTAAAATTCTTAGCCCAAAAGCCTGCATTCATTCCCTGAAAATAGTTGTTGAGTGCCTAATATCAGCTAGATACCAAGGTGATCAAAACAGTTGTGACTCCTCCTGGCTCACTGCATTTACAATCTAGCGGGGGAGACAGTGTCAAACAAGGAAACATAAAAATAATTAATTACAAATTGCAGAGAATTCTACAAAGGGAAAACTCAGAGTGCTGTGAGAAAATAATAGGGCCTCTGAGTAAATGATCAATTTAAAGACAGACATTACTTTGTAATTAGGACAGGTTCGTTTTTATCAGACAAATCATTCCACAAAGAATAATTGGGAGAAACTGGATAAAATATTTTTTAAAAATCTGTTTGAAGGAATATGAGAGCTACCAAGGAAGCAAGGTTATTAGTAGACAAGATTCCAGAGAGAAGGTAAATACAAAGAGGTAAGATCAAAATGCAGCTCTACTTTCTCCTAGAAACATTTGTAAGATCATAAGTGGCTGAAGATAGTTTTCAGCAATCTCATGGGACAAAGTTAGAGTTCATGGCCTGCTAAGGAGAAGGAACACTGAGGAACACTACCAGCTTTCAGTTCTGAGCTCTAAAGGGTAACACTCTTTGAGTAAAGACAAAGTAAGTACAGACTAGCTCTCACAAAAACTAAAAGCTGCTTCACCCTAGGTTGGATTAAGGCGATTTGCCTAGCTTAACTACCTAGAGGTTATCCCCTATGAAGAAAGACAGCATCACCCAGAGCCTCAAATTATCTTTATAATTTTTCATAAAATAAATCCTGTATTCAATTTTTAAAATTCTAGTGTACGAACAGATAAGCCAATGACCAAAAATCATTTGAAGACAATAGAAATAGATCCATAGTGGATACAGATTCTATATAGACGCTGGAGTTATCAGACACATACTTTAAATACTGTTAATTATATTCAAGAAAATCAGTGACTAGATGGATTTCAACAGACAACTGGAATCTATAAAAAGAATAAAAAGGAAATCAGAGGACCAAAAAATACAATAAATAAAATTGAAAAATTCAATAAATGAATTAGGAGCACATTAGACGTAGCTGAAGAGAGAAATAATGAACCAAAATGTAAGTCAATAGAAATATCCAGACTGAACTACAAAAAGAAAAAGGGATGCAAAACAGAAAAAGAAGATAAGATATATATGGGACATCATAAATTATCATATATAAATGTATAATTGTAGTGCCAGAAAGAGAAAAACAGAATGGGCAGAAGCAATATTTGAGAGTTTTCCAAAACATGAACAGCAGAAGTCAAATATAGAAATAGTTCTATGAATCACATGATGGACAAATACAAGTAAACTATGGCAAGGCATATCATAATAAAACTGCTTGGCGTCTGGAGAGGACAGCCCTGGTGGTACCACGAGGTCCATCCAGTCAGCAGGTGGTTAATTTTTAGATGAAACAAAAACTCACTAATTTAGATGAGACAAAAATCACCACTTTCAGAGGAGCTCCAAGATGGCAGAAGACTAAGACGTGGAGATCACCTTCCTCCCCACAAATACATCAGAAATACATCTACATGTGGAACAACTCCTACAGAACACCTACTGAATGCTGGCAGAAGACCTCAGACTTCCCAAAAGGCAACAAACTCCCCACGTACCTGGGTAGAGCAAAAGAGAAAAGAAATAACAGCGATAAAAGAATAGGGACGGGACCTGCCCCACTGGGAGGGAGCTGTGAAGGAGGAAAGGTTTCCACACACTAGGAGCCCCTTCGCGGGCGGAGATTGCGGGTGGCCAAGGGGGGAAGCTTCGGAGCCACGGAGGAGAGCACAGCCACAGGGGTGCGGAGGGCAAAGCGGAGAGATTCCCGCACAGAGGATCGGTGCCGACCAGCACTCACCAGCCCGAGAGGCTTGTCTGCTCACCCGCCGGGGCAGGCAGGGCTGGGAGTTGAGGCTCAGGATTCGGTGGGATCGCAGGGAGAGGACTGGGGTTGGCTGCGTGAACACAGCCTGAAGGGGCTAGTGCGCCACAGCTAGCCGGGAGGGAGTCCGGCAAAAGGTCTGCCGCTGCCAAAGAGGCAAGAGACCATTGTTTCAGGGTGCGCGAGGAGAGGGAATTCAGAGCACCGCCTAAACGAGCTCCAGAGACGGGCGCGAGCCGCGGCTATCAGCGCGGACCCCAGAGACGGGCCTGAGACGCGAAGGCTGCTGCTGCCGCCACCAAGAAGCCTGTGTGCGAGCACAGGTCACTCTCCACTCCGCCCCTCCCGGGAGCCTGTGCAGCCCGCCACTGCCAGGGTCCCGTGATCCGGGGACAACTTCCCCGGGAGAACGCATGGCGCACCTCAGGCTGCTGCAACGTCATGCCGGCCTCTGCCGCCGCAGGCTCACCCCGCATCCATACCCCTCCCTTCCCACGGCCTGAGTGAGCTAGAGCCCCCGAATCAGCTGCTCCTTTAACCCCGTCCTGTCTGAGCGAAGAACAGATGCCCTCAGGCGACCTACACACAGAGGTGGGTCCAAATCCAAAGCTGATCCCCAGGAGCTGTGCGAACAAAGAAGAGAAAGGGAAATCCCTCCCAGCAGCCTCAGGAGCAGTGGATTAAATCTCCACAATCAACTTGATGTACCCTGCATCTGTGGAACACCTGATTAGACAATGAATCATCCCAAGTTGAGGAGGTGGACTTTGGGAGCAACAATATATATATATTTTCCCCTTTTTCTCTTTTTGTGAGTGTGTATGTGTATGCTTCTCTGTGTGACTTTGTCTGTATAGCTTTGCTTTTACCATTTCTCCTAGGGTTCTGTCTTTTTTTTTGGTATATATATAGAATAGTTTTTAGTGCTTGGTATCATTGGTGGATTTGTTTTTTGGTTTTGTTGCTCTTTTCTTTCTTTCTTTTTTTTTTAATTACTTTAAAAAAATTTTTAATAATTATTTTTTATTTTAGTAACTTTATTTTACTTTATTTTATTTTATTTTATCTTCTTTCTTTCTTTTCTCCCTTTTATTCTGAGCCGTGTGGATGACAGGCTCTTGGTGCTCCAACCAGGTGTCAGGGCTGTGCCTCTGAGGTGGGAGAGCCAAGTTCAGGACATTGGTCCACAAGAGACCTCTCAGCTCCACGTAATATCAAATGGCGAAAATCTCCCAGAGATCTCCATCTCAACCTTAAGACCCAGCTTCACTAAACAACCAGCAAGCTACTGTGCTGGACACCCTATGCCAAACAACTAGCAAGAAAAGAACACAGCCCCACCCACTAGGAGACAGGCTGCCTAAAATCATAATAAGGCCACAGACACCCAAAAACACAGCACCAGACGTGGACCTGCCCACCAGAAAGACAAGATCCAGCCTCATCCACCAGAACACAGGCACCTAGTCCCCTCCACCAGGAAGCCTACACAACCCACTGAACCAACCTTAGCCACTGGGGGCAGACACCAAAAACAACAGGAACTACGAACTTACAGCCTGCAAAAAGGAGACCCCAAACACAGTAAGTTAAGCAAAATTAGAAGACAGAGAAACACACAGCAGATGAAGGAGGAAGGTAAAAACCCACCAGAGCAAGCAAATGAACAGGAAATAGGCAGACTATCTGAAAAAGAATTCAGAATAATGATAGTAAAGATGGTACAAAATATTGCAAATAGAATGGAGAAAGTACAAGAAACGTTTAACAAGGACCTAGAAGAACTAAAGAGCAAACAAACAACGATGAACAACACAATAAATGAAATTTAAAATTCTCTAGAAGGAATCAATAGCAGAATAACTGAGGCAGAAGAATGGATAAATGACCTGGAAGATAAAATAGTGGAAATAACTCCTGCAGAGCAGAATAAAGAAAAAAGAATAAAAAGAATTGAGGACAGTCTCAGAGACCTCGGGGACATTAAATGCACCAACATTCGAATTATAGGGGTCCCAGAAGAAGAAGAGAAAAAGAACAGGACTGAGAAAATATTTGAAGAGATTATAGTTGAAAACTTCCCTAATATGGGAAAGGAAATAGTTAATCAAGTCCAGGAAGCACAGAGAGTCCCATACACGATAAATCCAAGGAAAAACACACCAAGACACATTAATCAAATCATCAAAAATTAAATACAAAGAAAAAATATTAAAAGCAGCAAGGGAAAAATAACACACAAGGGAATCCCCATAAGGTTAACAGCTGATCTTTCAGCAGAAACTCCGCAAGCCAGAAGGGAGTGGCAGGACATATTTAAAGTGATGAAGGGGAAAAACCTACAACCAAGATTACTCTACCCAACAAGGATCTCACTGAGATTTGACGGAGAAATTAAAACCTTTAGAGACAAGCAAAAGCTGATAATTCAGCACCACCAAAGCAGCTTTACAACAAATGCTAAAGGAACTTCTCTAGGAAGGAAACACAAGAGAAGGAAAAGACCTACAATAAGAAACCCAAAACAACTAAGAAAATCGTAATAGGAACACACATATTGATAATTACCTTAAGTGTAAATGGATTAAATGCTCCCACCAAAAGACATGGACTGGCTGAATGGATACAAAAACAAGACCCGTATATATGCTGTCTACAAGAGACCCACTTCAGACCTAGGGACACATACAGACTGAAAGTGAGGGGATGGAAAAAGATATTCCATGCAAATGGAAATCAAAAGAAAGTTGGAGTAGCAATTCTCACATCAGACAAAATAGACTTTAAAACAAAGACTATTACAAGAGACAAAGAAGGACACTACATAATGATCAAGGGATCAATCCAAGAAGAAGATATAACAATTGTAAATATTTATGCACCTAACATAGGAGCACCTCAATACATACACAAATACTAACAGCCATGAAAGGGGAAATCAACAGTAACACAATCATAGCAAGGGACTTTAATACCCCACTTTCACCAATGGATAGATCATCCAAAATGAAAATAAATAAGGAAACACAAGGTTTAAATGATACATTAAACAAGATGGGCTTAATTGATATTTATAGGACATTCCATCCATAAAAAACAGAATACACTTTCTTCTCAAGTGCTCATGGAACATTCTCCAGGATAGATCATATATGGGGTCAAAAATCAAGCCTTGGTAAATTTAACAGAATTGAAATCATATCAAGTATCTTTTCCGACCACAATGCTCTGATGCTAGATATCAATTACAGGAAAAAAATCTGTAAAAAATACAAACACATGGAGATTAAACAATATACTACTTAGTAACCAAAAGATCACTGGAGAAATCAAAGAGAAAATCAAAAACTACATAGAAACAAATGACAATGAAAACACGATGAACCAAAACCTATGGGATGCAGCAAAAGCAGTTCTAAGAGGGAAGGTTATAGCAATACAATCCTACCTTAAGAAACAAGAAATATCTCAAATAAACCACCTAACCTTACACCTAAAGGAACTAGAGAAAGAAGAACAAACAAACCCAAAGTTAGTAGAAGGAAATAAATCATAAAGATCAGAGCAGAAATAAATGAAATAGAAACAAAGAAAACGACAGCAAAAATCAATAAAACTAAAAGCTGGTTCTTTGAGAAGAGAAATAAAATTAATAAACATTTAGCTAGACTCATCAAGGAAAAGAGGGAGAGGACTCAAATCAATAAAATTAGAAATGAAAAAGGAGAAGTTACAATGGACATGGCAGAAATGCAAAGGATCATAAGAGACTACTACAAGCAACTCTATGCCTATAAAATGGACAAACTGGAAGAAACGGAGAAATTCTTAGAAAGGTATAAGCTTCCGAGGCTGAACCAGGAAGAAACAGAAAATATGAACAGACCAATCACAAGTAATGAAATTGAAACTGTGATTAAAAATCTCCCAACAAACAAAAGTCCAGGACCAGATGGCTTCACAGGTGAATTCTATCAAACATTTAAAGAAGAGCTAACACCCATCCTTCTCAAACTCTTCCAAAAAATTGCAGCAGAAGGAATACTCCCAAACTCATTCTATGAGGCCGCCATCACCCTGATACCAAAACCAGACAAAGATACTACAAAAAAAAGAAAATTACAGACCAATAGCACTGATGAATCTAGATGCACAAATCCTCAACAAAATACTAGCAAACAGAATCCAACAATACATTAAAAGGATCATAAACCTTGATCAAGTGGGATTTATCCAAGGGATGGAAGGATTCAATATACCCAAATCAATCAATGTGATACACCATATTAACAAATTGAAGGAGAAAAACCATATGATCATCTCAATATATGCAGAAAAACTTTTGACAAAATTCAACACCTATTTATGATAAAAACTCTCCAGAAAGTAGGCATAGAGGGAGCCTACGTCAACATAATAAAGGCCATATACGACAAACCCACAGCAAACATCATTCTCAATGGCGAAAAACTGAAAGCATTTCCTCTAAGATGAGAAACAAGACAAGGATGTCCACTCTGGCCACTATTATTCAACATAGTTTTGGAAGTCCTAGCCACGGCAATCAGAGAAGAAAAAGAAAAGGAATACAAATTGGAAAAGAAGAAGTAAAACTGTCACTGTTTGCAGATGACATGATACTATACATAGAGAATCCGAAAGATGCCACCAGCAATCTACTAGAGCTAATCAATGAATTTGGTAAAGTTGCAGGATACAAAATTAATGCACAGAAATCTCTTGCATCCATATACACTAACAACAAAATATCAGAAAGAGAAATTACGGAAACCCATTCACCATTGCTACAAAAAGAATAAAATACCTAGGAATAAACCTACCTAAGGAGGTAAAAGACTCAGAAAACTATAAGACACTGATGAAAGAAATCAAAGTTGACACAAACAGATGGAGAGATATACCATGTTCTTGGATTGGAAGAATCAATATTGTGAAAATGACTGTACTACTCAAAGCAATCTACAGATTCAATGCAATCCCTATCAAATTACCAGTGACATTTTTTACAGAACTAGAACAAAAAATCTTAAAATTTGTATGGAGACACAAAAGACCCTGAATAGCCAAAGCAATCTTGAGGGAAAAAAACAGAGCTGGAGGAATCAGACTCCCTGACTTCAGACTATTATACAAAGCTACAATCATCAAGACAATATGGTACTGGCACAAAAACAGAAATACAGGATAGAAAACCCAGTGATAAACCCATGCACCTATGGTCAACTAATCTATGAGAAAGGAGGCAAGCATATACAATGGAGAAAAGACAGTGTCTTCAATAAGTGGTGCGGGGAACACTGAACAGCTACATGTAAAAGAATGAAATTAGAACACTCTCTAACACCATACAAAAAAATAAACTCAAAATGGATTAAAGACCTAAATGTAAGACTGGACACTGTAAAACTCTTAGAGGAAAACCTTGGAAGGACACTCTTTAACATAAATCACAGCAAGATCGTTTTTGACCTACCTCCTACAGTAATGGGAATAAAAACAAAAATAAACAAATGGGACCTAATGAAACTTAAAAGCTTTTCCACAGCAAAGGAAACCATAAACAAGACAAGAAGACAACTCTCAGAATAGGAGAAAATATTTGCAAATTAATCAATGGATAAAGGATTAGTCTCCAAAATATATAAACAGCTCATGCAGCTCAATATTAAAAAAACAAACAACCCAATCAAAAAATGGGCAGAAGACCTAAATAGACATTTCTCCAAAGAAGACATTCAGATGGCCAAGAGGTACATGAAAAGATGCTCAACATCACTAATTATGAGAGAAATGCATATCAAATGTACAACACACACCAGTTAGAATGGGCATCATCAGAAAACCTACAAGCGATTAATGCTGGAGAGGATGTGGAGAAAAGGGAACCCTCCTGCACTGTTGATGGGAATGTAAATTGATACAGCCACTATGGAGAACAGTATGGAGGTTCCTTAAAAATCTAAAAATAGAATTACCATATGACCCAGCAATCCCACTACTGGGCATATACCCAGAGAAAACCATAATTCAAAAAGACACATGCACCCCAATGTTCACTGCAGCACTATTTACAATAACCAGGTCATGGAAGCAACCTAAATGCTCATCGACAGACGAATGGATAAACAAGATGTGGTACATATATACAATGGAATATTGCTCATCCATATAAAGGAACAAAATTGGGTCATTTGTAGAGACATGGATGGACCTAGAGACTGTTATACAAAGTGAAGTAAGTCAGAAAGAGAAAAACAAATGTCATATATTAACGCATATATGTGGAATCTAGAAAAATGGTACAGATGAACCAGTGTGCAAGGCAGAAATAGAGACACAGATGTAGAGAACAAACGTATGGACACCAAGGGGAGAAAGCGTCGGGGGGGTGGAGGTGGTGGTGGGATGAATTGGGAGATTGGGATTGACATATATACACTAATATGTACAAAATAGATAAGTAATAAGAACCTGCTGTATAAAATAAATAAATAAATAAAATTCAAGAAGAAAGTAAAAAATAGAAATCAACAGGACTTGGAGAAGGATTTTACATGGTGACTGAGGGCAAGGGAGACATCAAGGGTGCCTTTTCAGGTTCTTACTTGTGCAAGTGGGTCTGACAGTGATGACATTCTCTGAGACAAGAAACACAGATAGAAGGCCAGGTTTTAGAGGGAAAATTATAAATTCAGTTTTGGACGTATTTAGATGGAGGATGTTTTCTTTAAGAGTTTGTTCTGTAGAATGTCTTTTCCATATTCTTAATTGATTATTCTTTGTGGTGTTTGGTTTGTTTTATTCATTTTTCTTACCTCCTCCAGTCTAACACTTCAAAAATACAATCACAAGCTCAGACTGTAGTTATTTATCATGTCACTGCATACAAATATTGGTGCTTGCCTAATTTGAACCTTCCCAGAGAGTAATGCAAGCAAGAGAGAAGATGGAAAATTTGTGAAGATTCCCCAGGAGTGCTTGCAGGATGTCAGACACTGACCCCAGTTTGAGTCCAAATGTGTCAGGGAACTTTCCTGGCTCTGGCTAACAAAGGCCACCTAATGTGCCAGGATTGCTCTTCTTGAAGATGCTGCACAAGGATGAGCAAGCCAAGTTTAGAAGAATTGGCTCTCAATACACAGGGCCATTTCAGAGAAACACTAATGAGCTCTCCCTTCATTGAAAGTTAAATCTGTCAAGGATTTGAATCAGGTGTCATGTGAAAGAAGCCAATCAACTCTTTCAAAGCAATTTCCTGTTAGAGCTCTGAGATGGGAGGTGCCATTTCCCTTGCTCCAGGGTGGTTGAGATCCTGATGGCAAGTTGTCTTGAAATCCTTTCCATGAGAAAGCACACAGTGAATATGACCGCCTGTGCAAAGTCAGTTCACATCCAGAGAAAGGGAATATGTAGTCATGACTCTATCTCTCTCTCTCTCTCTCTCTCATTGACCAGTAACATTATGAGGATGTATTGGGCCTTTTCTCAACACTTTTTTTTCTTTCTTCTGCTTGCATATATCCTTTCGTTCTGCTGGGACTTAAAAGAAGAAATTGGCTTTCTATCTGTTGATATCTGATAAAAAATTTGGTTATGGTATCTGATTGGAATGAGGTATGTAGACTTTATGACGATTAAATTATGTGTTGTTCTTGACAGCTTAAATTTTAAAATTTTGCTCCAAGCATTGAGTTTGCCTACAGTTTCAAGAGTTGGCAATTCCTTACTTGTAATAGAATCTTGTGTTTTGTAAATGTATGAAGGAGGAGATAGATGATTTATAGCTGTTTCACAAGCTATGAACATAATTAAATTGTCAAAGGAGGAAAGGTGGTAGATGTTCAGGTGGTAGATATTCAGGAACTTGTTCTTTTATGTGATTTTCTGTATTTCTGATTTGTTTGAAGATTATCATCTTAGGAAATTATAAAATAAAAGGCTATATATATGTAGCCTAGGACTGGGTCAAAGAGCCATGACTTTGCTTAATACCACTGCTGCCTAGTGCAAAACACCACAGAATTTTGAAGTGGGGAGGATCTTAAGCCGTCAGTTCATCCAGAGCTCTCTGGAGGGCTGTGGTTTGGGATCCTGGTTTTAATACTCCCCACCTCTCATTACCCATAGGGAAACAAAGACCCAGAGGGGAAGTGACCTGGTAAAAGTCACGTGATTAGTATCTCAGAATTCACCTTCTTGTGAATTTTATTCAAAGAACCTAGCGCTTGAGCTAGTCTTTATTCTAAGGGAATGATTTGAAATATTACAAAGAGAAAGTCTCAAATGATAGCACTGGGAAAAACTATCCTACATGAAGTCCCTCTCGATGGGTTCTGGGCTTTGGATGTGCTTGGGCCATTTTATTTCCATTTTGGATTCCTGCAGACCCTGTAATAAGGAGGAAGCCACCAGGTTCTTGTGGCTGAGTGGAACTGAGGGAAATGAGAGGAGGGAAGCATCTCAGCACATGTCTGAACTTGCCCCTTGCTTTGGACCCCTTCTGCACACAGAGTATGAAGCTCTTGAGCTGATAAGCAAGGATCTTGGGCTAGAATGTTTTGCTTTCACATTCTCAAGCTTCGTGTTTATTTCCTTTCCTCTAAGATAACACTTGCTTACTCCCCATGTGGTTCCCAATCACATATTGAGAAATATGGGTCAAGTCTACCTTTTAATAATTTATCATGTTGCTTGTTCTTGAATTTGATGGATGAAACAAATGACCCAGAGTTTGTGATTAATGGAACCCCATCTCCACTCCAACCCCAACTCATTAACCAATGACTTTTACTTGTGCCTGTCATATCAATAAATATGCCAGAGGCCTTAATTAAATCTGGAGCTAAGCTGGTGATCTTAGTTGAAATACTCTGATTCATTCTGAACAATCACTTGATAGAATAGCCTCAGTTTTTCTATATGTAAAATGAATTTAACGTTGGCGACACTGGTGTTAAAGTAACTTTAAGAAAATTGCTGAAGGCTGTGACATATTGACCTAGTGTATTATCATTTTATAATGGAGAGTTTTACCTACCAAAGAGAAGACCTATCAGTTGCTCATGTCATCGCTGGTAATTTATTATTAATGATTTCTAAAAATTCCAGCACTGCAGGAAGCTTCAAGCATCGTTACTACATAACATTTTGCTTTCATGTTAATGGACAGCTATTGTTCACTGTCACTTTCACGAGTAGCAAGAGAACAGAGATGAAAATTTTTAACAAATATGGACAGTTGAAGACGTATTCCAGGCTTTGTCACTTGTTAATAACTGAATGATCAAATTCAGCTTTACCAGAACCAAGAATTTCCTGGACACAGACAGTAACCCATATACGTCCTTACCAGTGCCCTTGTTACATCACACCCACTCAGAAGCAAAGGTCAGGAAACACTGAATTTTGTTAGCACTTCCATGGTTAAAGAGTTAAAAAATCCACATAATCAATTTTTTGCTTTTTCATAATTGAGAAGGAAAAAGTCATGGTATAATTTCACGCAGTGGAAAAGCTTCTCTTCGATTCAACTTCTTCATGGATTAGAAGAAAGAAGCCCTTTTGATGTCACCAAAAAGATCTTCTCCTTCTAGAAGCCTTTTTAAAATATTATGTCTCATGGAGATTTCTCTGGTTTGCAGACATCTCATCGAGGTAAGGAGTCTCTGCTTGCCACAATCTGGAATAATCTAAGTCAAGACCAGTTAGCATACATACTGTAGGAGCAAAGCCATGCTAACCCCTGATATTACAAATGGAAGCAGTTCCTCTCTGTCTAAATCACAAGTCCCTACTCTGAATATCCAGCTTGTAATCTGTCTCTCTTCAAAATGTTTGTGCCCTGGGGATGGCTGTATCTGAAGGTGTTAACTGTCAGCAGGGACAAGGACATCAGGGCTCTTGTTCTCTTTCCTCTTCCATGCCTGTCCTTTGATTAGTTGGTGCTGTAAGAACAAGTTTACAAATTGAAGGGCACATTTTCAAAGGGATGAAGGATGCCAAGACAATAGCTGTCTGCCAATGTGGTGCAATTGGCAGACGTGAAAGGTGGAGAAAGGAGATATTTAGCATGTTTACACTCATTATTAATAGTTTACAGCTAAGCAATTACATATTTTGTTTTGATATCTTCTGACTTCATGCAGTTTTCCTTTATGCAGTCCAAGCATGTGCAACAAATACTTTCTCATCCAGTTACAGATGGCAGTGTATTTTTTCCCCATCAGCAGGGTCCTTGGTTGTGGTAACAGTCAACAGAAACAAGGACATCAGGGGTCTTGTTCTTCTCTCCTCTTATTGTCCATGGCTGTTGTTTGGCTTAGGTAATTTGATGCCGAGTAATGGCTCTGATGCATCATATTTTCCATCCATTAACCAATGCTAATCCGAAGAAGAATGGGGCATAGACAGGGAAGGTCTCTTTCCTTCCCTTACAAAACAAGTTAGTGTTTATTCTTGGAATCTGTTCTAGACAAATCAAAGCACAAAGAGACTGCACTATGCATTAAACACCATGACAAACTGGCTGTAAAACCTCACAATTTGTTCAGAGTCAGTAAATGGATATTGTGATATTTCTTATCTGTGTTATGGGCTAGTGAAGTATTTCCTAAAAGGCATTTCACAGAAGAGAAGCCCTTGGAGGTGCTTCGGAGAAGGGATTCTGGAGTTCAGTAAGATTGGGAAGTGTTTCATACAGGAATTCCCTCTTTGAAATTCACAATGCATAATAGGATTTTACAGCTCTGACAACTCATTCTGTTAAAAAACAAAACTAAACTATGATACTTTGTATAACCCAGAACTTTTAAAATTCATTTGATCACAGAGCACAATTTAACACTCATTTTTTGGAATATCTGGAAGCTGTAAGTGAAGCAACTGATCTATAAATTATAGATTGAGAGTAGATCAGTACTTTTATTTAAAAGATAAAGTTTCCAACTCAAGCTCTGCAACGGCTTTGTAATAAATTGCAAATCACCATCGTATCCTGCTATACCCCATCAATAAATTTACTTTTAAGTGAAAATTTATTAAGTTTTTATGATGTGTCAGGTACTATAGTAAGTGCTTTATATGTCTTATTTAATTTATTCCTTTAAACTTGTGTTTCTTTTCTTTTTTTAAAAAACATCATTATTGGAGTATAATTGCTTTACAATGGTGTGTTAGTTTCTCCTTTATAACAAAGTGAACCAGCTATACATATACATATATCCCCATATCTCCTCCCTCTTGCATCTCCCTCCCACCCTCCCTATCCCACCCCTCTAGGTGGTCACAAAGCACCGAGCTGATCTCCCTGTGCTATGCGGCTGCTTCCCACTAGCTGTCTGTTTTACATTTGGTAGTGTATACATGTCCATGCCACTCCCTCACTTCGTCCCAACTTACCATTTCCCCTCCCCATGTCCTCAAGTCCATTCTCTATGTCTGCGTCTTTATTCCTATCCTGCCCCTAGGTTCTTCATAACCATTTTTTTTTTTAGAGTCCATATATTTGTGTTAGCATGCAGTATTTGTTTTTCTCTTTCTGACTTACTTCACTTTGTATGACAGACTCTAGATCCATCCACCTCACTACAAATAACTCAATTACATTTCTTTTTATGGCTGAGTAATATTCCTTTGTGTATATACACCACATCTTCTTTATCTATACATCTGTCAATGGACACTTAGATTGCTTCCATGTCCTGGCTATTGTAAACAGAGTTGCAATGAACATCTAGGTATTTTTTGATTTCCTCTTTGATTTCTTCAGTGATCTCTTGGTTATTTAGTAGTGTATTGTTTAGCCTCCATGTGTTTGTATTTTTTACAGATTTTTTCCTGTAATTGATATCTAGTCTTATAGCATTGTGGTCAGAAAAGATATGTGATACGATTTCAATTTTCTTAAATTTACCAAGGCTTGATTTGTGACCCAAGATATGCTCTTTCCTGGAGAATGTTCCATGAGCACTTGAGAAGAAAGTTTAATCTGCTCTTTTTGGATGGAATGTTCTATAAAGAAAAATTAGTCCATTTTATTTAATGTGTCATTTAAAGCTTGTGTTTCCTTATTTATTTTCATTTTGGATTATCTGTGCATTGGTGAAAGTGGGCTCTTAAAGTCCCCTACTATTATTGCATTACTGTAGATTTCCCCTTTTATGGCTGTTAGCATTTGCCTTATGTATTGAGGTGCTCCTATGTTGGGTACATAAAATTTTACCATCTTCTTCTTGGATTGATCCTTGATCATTATGTAGTGTCCTTCTTTGTTCCTTGTAATAGTCTTTATTTTAAAGTCTATTTTGTCTGATATGAGAATTGCTACTCCAGCTTTCTTTTGATTTCCATTTGCATGGAATAAATTTTTCCATCCCCTCACTTTCAGTCTGTATGTTTCCCTAGGTCTGAAGTGGGTCTCTTGTAGACAGCATATGTATGGATCTTGTTTTTGTATCCATTCAACCAGTCTATGTCTTTTGGTTGGAGCATTTAATCCATTTACACTTAAGGTAGTTATCGATATGTATGTTCCTATTACCATTTTCTTAATTGTTTTGGGTTTGTTTTTGTACGTCTTTTCCTTCTCTTGTGTTTCCTGCCTAGAGAAGTTCCTTTAGCATTTGTTGTAGAGCTAGTTTGGTGGTGCTGAGTTCTCTTAGCTTTTGCTTGTCTGTAAAGGTTTAAATTTCTCTGTCGAATCTGAAAGAGATCCTTGCTGTGTAGAGTAATCTTGGCTGTAGGTTTTTCCCTTTCATCACTTTAAATATGTCCTGCCACTTCCTTCTGGTTTGCAGAGTTTCTGCTGAAAGATCAGCTGTTAACCTTATGGGGATTCCCTTGTATGTTAATTGTTGCTTTTCCTTGTTGCTTTTAATATATTTTCTTTGTATCTAATTTTTGATAGTTTGATTAATATGTGTCTTGGCGTGTTTCTCCTTGCATTTATCCTGTATGGGACTCTCTGCACTTCCTGGACTTTATTGACTATTTCCTTACCCATATTAGGGAAGTTTCCAACTGTAATATTTTCCTCGAATATTTTCTCAGTCCCTTTTATTTCCTCTTCTTCCTCTGGCACACCTATAATTCGAATGTTGGTGCATTTTATGTTGTCCCAGAGGTCTCTGAGATTGTCCTTAATTCTTTTCATTTTTTTTTTTTTCTTCTGCTCTGCTGTAGTTATTTCCACTATTTTATCTTCCAAGTCACTTATCTGTTCTTCTGCCTCAGTTATTCTGCTATTGATTCCTTCTAGAGAATTTTAAATTTCACTTATTGTGTTGTTCATTGTTGTTTGTTTGCTCTTTAGCTCTTCTAGGTCCTTGCTTAATGTTTTTTGTATTTTCTCCATTCTATTTCCAAGATTTTAGATCAATTTTACTATCATTACTCAGAATTCTTTTTCAGGTAGACTGCTTATTTCCTCTTCATTTGTTTGGTCTGGTGGGTTTTTACCTTGCTCCTTCATCTCCTGTGTATTTCTCTGTCTTCTCATTTTGCTTAACTTACTGTGTTTGGGGTCTCCATTTTGCAGGCTGCAGGTTCATAGTTCCCATTGTTTTTGGTGTCTGCCCCCAGTGGCTAAGGTTCATTCAGTGGGTTGTGTAGGCTTCCTGGTGGAGGGGACTGGTGCCTGTGTTCAGGTGGATGAGGCTGGATCTTGTCTTTCTGGTGGGCAGGACCATGTCCATTGGTGTGTTTTGTGGTGTCTGTGAACTTATTATGATTTTAGGCAGCCTCTCTGCTAATGGGTGGGTTTGTGTTCCTGTCTTGCTAATTGTTTGGCATAGGGTGTCCAGCACTGTAGTTTGCTCATCATTGAGTGGAGCTGGGTCTTAAGGTTGAGATGGAGATCTCTGGGAGAGCTTTTGCCATTTGGTATTACATGGGGCTGGGAATTCTCTGGTGGACCAATGTCCTGAACTCAGCTTTCCCACCTCAGAGGCACAGGCCTGACACCCGGCCTGAGCACCAAGACCCTGTCAGCCACACGGCTCAGAAGAAAAGGGAGAAAAAGAAAGGAAGAAAAAATAAGTAAAATAAAGTTATTAAAATAGAAAAAATTATTAAAAATAAAAAATAAAAGGTAATTAGAGAAAGAGATAAAAAGAAAGAAGAGAGCAACCAAGCCAAAAAGCAAATCCTCCAATGATAACAAGTGCTAAAAACTATACTAAAAAAAAAAAAAGGACAATCAGAACCCTAGGACAAATGGCAAAAGCAAAGCTATACATACAAAATTGCACAAAGAAGCATACACATACACACTCACAAAAAGAGAAAAAGGAAAAAAATATATATATATATATATAAATAAAAAAAGGAAGAGAGCAACTAAATCAATAAACAAATCTACCAATGATAATAAGCTCTAAATACTAAGCTAAGATAAACATAAAACCAGAAACATATTATTTGCAGAAAGCAAACCCCAAGTCTACAGTTGTTCCCAAAATCCACCGCCTCAATTTTGGGATGATTCGTTGTCTATTCAGGTATTCCACAGATACAGGGTACTTCAAGTTGATTGTGGAGATTTAATCCACTGCTCCTGAGGCTGCTGGGAGAGATTTCCCTTTCTCTTCTTTGTTCGCACAGCTCCTGGGGTTCAGCTTTGGATTTGGCCCCGCCTCTGTGTGTAGGTCGCCTGAGAGCATCTGTTGCCCTTCCAGACAGGACGGGGTTAAAGGAGCAGCTGATTCAGGGGCTCTGGCTCACTCAGGCGGCAGGGAGGGAGGGGTATGGAATGTGAGGTGAGCGTGCAGAGGCAGAGGCCAGTGTGACGTTGCAACAGCCTGAGGCCCACCGTGTGTTCTCCCAGGGAAGTTGTCCCTGGATCATGGGACCCTGGCAGTGGCGGGCTGCACAGGCTCCTGGGAGGGGAGGTGTGGATAGTGCTTACACACAGGCTTCTTGGTGGCTGTAGCAGCAGCCTTAGCGTTTCATGCCGGTCTCTGGTGTCCGCGCTGATAGCCGTGGCTCACGCCCTTCTCTGGATCTTGTTTAGGTGGTGTTCTGAATCCCTTCTCCTTGTGCACTCTGAAACAATGGTCTCTTGCCACTTAGGCAGGTCCAGAGTTTTTCCCGGACTCCCTCCTGGCTAGCTGTAGCGCACTAGCCCCCTTCTGGCTGTGTTCATGCAGCCAACCCCAGTCCTCTCCCTGGGATCTGAACTCCGAAGCCTAAGCCTCAGCTCCCAGCCCCCACCCACTCCAGTGGGTGAGCAGACAAGCCTCTCGGGCTGGTGAGTGCTGGTTGGCACCAATCCTATGTGCAGGAATCTCTCCGCTTTGCCCGCCACACCCCTGTGGCTACGCTCTCCTCCGTGGCTCTGAAGCTTGCCCCCTGCCCACCCCTCATCCCTACCAGTGAAGGGGCTTCCTAGTGTGTGGAAACTTTTCCTCTTTCACAGCTCCCTCCCAGAGGTGCAGGTCCCATCCTTATTCTTTTGTCTCTGTTTTTCCTTTTGCCCAACACAGGTACGTGAGGAGTTTCTTGTCTTTTGGGAAGTCTGAGGTCTTTTGCCAGCGTTCAGTACGTGTTCTGTAGGAGTGGTTCCACATGTAGATGTTGTTTTGATGTATTTGGTGGGAGGAAGGTGATCTCCACCTCTTACTTCTCCACCATCTTGAAGGTGCCCCCCCCCTTGCGATTATTTTCAAATAAACCCAAGTAGTGCAAAAATACATTCTTATCACAAAGAGCCAAAAAAATACATAGAAAATTCTTTAATTTTTGTATGTAAATATCTAAATATTTTTCTGTGCATTTACATTAAAAATGGGTCCTTAGAAAACATGTACATTTCTTATTATTTAAATAAAATGGAATTATATTATGCATACTGTTGAGCAGCTAGCTTTTTTCATTTCAAAGTATTTGTTAGAGATATTTCTATGTCAGTATATGTGCATCTACCACATTAATTTTAACGGCTTCATGACATTTATAGTGTATATGTACCCCCAATTTTTTAGTGGTAGATATTCAGCTTAGTTTAGAATTTTTCACCAATGTAAACAATTATTTTTATTTCTGTTTCTGGTAGTATGGCAGATAGATAACTTTGAATTTAAACATCCAGAATGCTGGAGCAAACCTAGAGTGTATCAACTGGTTCACAAAGAAAGAATCCTCAGAGGTCAAAAGCAAAGAGAATGCAGAGACCTGGTGGAACAAGAGACTGACAAAGTTGTCTTTCCTTTTGAGGTTTTCTATTGAACCCAGGAAAACTTGAGCTACTGCTTGGTGAGATGCAGGAGCTACTGCTTGCTGAGATGCAGGAGCCAGGAAGTAAAAAGTAACATCCATACAAGAAGCTGAAGCCAATAGAAAACACCCAGCATAAAGCTGGCATCCAAAGGACTATACCTTCAATGTAACAGTAAACAAGAAGCAAAACCACTATCCAGACAGGAAAATAAATAAATTTACTTGTCTCAGTCTGGGTGCTGGGTAGAGGATGATAGTAATGTCTCCTGAAAATTGAAAACAATAAGCCTGACTTCATGGGGGTTTGCATCTATTTCATGTGATGTCTTTGTGTTTCAGAAAACATCAAGTAAAGAATATAAAGTGAACCAAGTTAGTGGTGCCTTTAAGCATATTATGTAAGTAAAACAAATCTGATTCTTTTTAGAGGGATTTCAACTCAGTCCTCAAAGAATTCCCACTGATAATGTGATAAGAAGAATGATCAGCCTACAGCCAAAATTCACAAAACACATAAAGAACCAAGACATCATGAATGAAAACCATCAAAAATAATAAACAGGAGAATCAGACTTGCAAAAACTTTATATATTGAAATTATCAGACACTAAAGATAAACTATATTTAAAGTTTTGAGACATAAGGGAAAAGCTTGAGGATATAAATAAGAATAAGCAATTGAAAAAGAAGAACCAAATATATTTGTAAAAAATCACTAGAGAATTTCTAGAATTCTAGAAGTAATAAATAGACAAACTCAAAGTAATAAGGCAATACAAACAACAGATAAGATAGACACAGCTAAGGAGAGAATTCATCAATTGGAAGATATAGCTAAAGAAGTTATACAGAATACATTCCAGAGAGATCAAGAGATAGAAAATATGAAAGAGATGTTAAAGACATAGATGATAAAGTAAGATTATCTTATACACATTAATTAAAGTTTTAGAGGACAATAATCACGATAATGGGGAAAAGGCAATATTTGAAGAGATGATGGTTGAGAATTTACCTTAACTGTTGAAAGACTAATGCTGTTTTTCGAGAATGTCAATGAGTCCACAAGTATGATAAACAAGAGAAATTTATATCTAAACATATCACAGTGAAACAAAATACACACAAAAGAGATTTTAAAGAAACAGTCAGCAAGAAGACACTACAAACAAAAAGCAATTATCATTGTGGCTAACTTCTCAAAAGCAACAATGCCATCAATTTCTTCATGCTGAGGGAATATAAATGTCAGTTTAGAATCTGATACTAAGAAAACTTCTTTCAAGATTGAGGTAAAGTAAAGATATTTTCTATCCTTTTGCTTAGCCATCCTTACAATATGCTATTTGACTTGTCACAGAATGGTTGCTTCACCTCTGAGGATTGCCTCTGCATTCTGGGTAGGAAAAAGGGAAACAGCAAGGGCAAAAAACCATGCCAGCTGAATCTGTTCCTTTTCTCCTGGAAGTCCTATGTACACATCCACCTACATCTCATTGGCCAAAACTCCATCATATAACCTCGCGTATCTGCAAGGTAGCCTGAGACACCTCGCCTCCCCCAACAAAATTTAGTTTCTATTTTCAAAAAGGAGGAGTAGGGTGGATATTAAAGAAGCCACTAATTAATGATTTCTATCACAATTAAGAATGAAACATGGGGGCTTCCCTGGTGGTGCAGTGCTTGGGAATCTGCCTGCCAATGCAGGGAACACAGGTTCGAGCCCTGGTCTGGGAAGATCCCATATGCCGTGGAGCAACTAGGCCGGTGAGCCACAACTACTGAGCCTGCACGTCTGGAGCCTGTGCTCCGCAACAAGAGAGGCCGCGATAGTGAGAGGCCCGCTTACCGCGATGAAGAGTGGCCCCCGCTTGCCACAACTAGAGAAAGCCCTCGCACAGAAACGAAGACCCAACACAGCCAAAAAAATTAAATAAATAAATAAATAAATAAATAAGAATGAAACATGGTTTTTGTCCTCAAAAAATTCATTGTCTGGTGAGAAAGATGGACCTATAAAAAAGGTAAATGTGGAATTCCAGACACTGATTTCTATAGTTCTTTCTATAAATAAAAAGGAGAGGCTTTACTATTATCATTTCGGGCCTTTGTTTATTCATCATTCCATCAGCAAACCAACCAACTGACTTTAATAAGCATCCTCTTGTGCTAGGAATTATACTAAGTCAAGGCTACAGAGAAATGCCAAATGTGGTTCCCTCTATGTAAAGGATTATGAACTAATGGAAGATGTCGGGCAGAAAAAAAATACACTAGTGCAAGAAATTATTACAATATAAATAGGGGGAAAGGAATAAAAGAGGGCATTATAGGTTGAATTGTGTACACCAAACATGAATTTTGGTGAAGTCTTAACCCCAAGCACCTCAAAATGTGACCTGATTTGGAGATAGGGTCCTTACAGAGGTAATCAAGTTAAAGTGAGGTCATTAGGGCAGGCCCTAATCCAATATGACTGTTATCTTTCTGTGCAGAAGAAATTTGGACACAGACATGCACGGAGGGAGGCAGTGTGAAGAGAAGGGTAAAACATAACCATTTAGAGACCAAGGAGTGAGGTCTGGGACAAATCCATCCTTTATAGCCCTCAGAGGGAACCAACACTGCCAACACCTTGATTTCAGACTTCTAGCCTCCAGAACTGTGAGACAATCAATTTATGTTGTTTAAACCACCCCATCTGTGGTACTTTGTCATGGCAGTCCTAACAAACTGATACAGAGGGAGTGGTAAATTCTCTTTGAGTCGTGGGAAGTAAAGGTATTTTACAAGAGCTTTCATGGATTATCTGAAGGTTGAGTTGTAGGCTGAATAGGCATTCACCAGGCAGAGTTAGAGAAGGAAGAGCAATAGAAATTCCCACCCAAAAGGCTGTTATAAGTAGAGATTCAGAGGTGTGGTGAAGCATGGCATGACTGAGAAAGCATTACAGCAGGAACATAGGTTTTGAAGTAAAACACTATGAAGGAGAAGACTGGAGTAACAGGATGCTCAGATTAAGAAGACCTTTGATTTCACAAAAAAGCACTTCTCTTTGAAAAATAAATATGAAGTAGAGAAATCTTTGTAGCTAGTTTTGTATTGGATTGAGTCTGTTTCTGATTTCTTTGATGTCATTTAAATGAGCCTTCTTCATCAGATAAAACTGATGCTCAGATGAAATTGGTCCCTTCTAATCTCCAGTGCATTCTGTACAGTACCCAGTACACTTGCAGGCACATTGTGTTGAACAAATACTTACTGATGGAGATAGGGAGCTGTATACTCAGTGTGCAATGAAGCAATATGGCTTCACACATTTTCATGAAATCAAGATCTTAGTCCTTCTAATACAAATGTGATCTTTTGATTCCTTTGAGACTGTTTAAGAGCATTGGCTCGAAGATATGAATTCACTTAATGTAGAAGATTATCCTGTCTGAGGATGTGTTGATATATAACTGCTACAATTATGTCTCTTCAATTAACTGTGATTTTTCTTGTACCTTTCTAATTTGAAATTTCTGTTCTGGTTACATGTTTCATTACTCAACGTAATTAAGTCAAGTACATGCAGGAAATATTGGAGGAGCAGCAGATATAGCCCTTTCATGTTCAAAACCAGAGAATAGAAAACTCTAGTGTGTTTTAAAATAGAAACTTTTTCAATTAAACCCACTCCCTCCCACCCAAGAAAATCCATCTGAATCAAATTTGATGACAGTACTTCCTGACTGTAATAAATGACTGTAAATAAGCAATCTAATTTTCAATGCTTGCAGCATGAAATATAATTAAACTAGCAAAACTTTCATGATAAAATTTGTCACATCTTGAATCAAGGTTATCAAAATGGCCATTATTTATTGGCCATTATTATTAGAGACAGCATTATTTATAGAGACAGCAGCTGTTCATTTCTGACTTTGTTATTCCTGCATTCTAAACCAATAGTCCATCTTCTATAGAGAAGTTAAATTTAAAAAGCAATTAAATAAAACAATATATTACAAATACTAGCTGCTAAAATACAGGAGGTGGAAGGTATTATACACGAGAGAAGCATAAATAGCATAGCAACTGGATTCCATTAGAGTAATCTGTTATCCATTCATTGTGAGGCTTGGATACATTCTTCAGTACCAGAGTACTTCTGTTTTTCCATCTATAAAATAAAGAGATGAGAAATAGATGTCCACTCATCCAAATGAAGCGCATTGAATGAAAGAAATAATGTTCCAGGTGTCCTTGCTTAATTGCACACTAAAAATATCACAACAAAATGAGCATTTTTGCTTGAAAAGGCTGGAGCAATTTACAACCAGTGTTCAAAGATGATCCTCAGAACTTAACAGAAAGATAGAACTAACATCAGCTTTGTTTATGCAGAGATTTATTGTTTTTATTTAACGTATTTCTGGAAAAGGAGAGATGGCCAAGTAAATAAAAGTTCTTTAGAAGAATGCTGATGTTAGCTGGCTATGAAAATTGCTATCACTGAATCTGAGCACGGTTGCTGCTTTGGGACTCAGTTGAAAGAATTGTTGTTCATACTAATTCTCACATCAGGTTAGAATCAGTAACAGATTTGCAAATAGAAAGACAATGACAGCTACAGGTTTTTTAAATACAAATATAAGGAGACATTTACAGATTTGATTTTTATTTATTAATTGAAGTTCTCTTTGGCATAAAATAATTGTAGGCCACCTTGCATTATACACACCTTCCTTATTATCTCATATTTAAGAAATGACCTGGACATTCTGGATGATCAGTAGGGAGGAGGGACAGTCTTAGGGCCCAAAGAGCAGAAATAATTCCCTGGGTCTCCAGACTCCCTTATCAGCCTTACAGGGTGTTCCTCCAAATGTTTACATTGCCCTTCCCTGTTATCAATCCATTTTTCCCGTAACATGGAAGGTGCTGCACTTCTTACATTTTTAAAAAATGTGTTCAAAAATCCACCAACACTCTTGGTCTGAAAGATTTCTAACAAGTTAGAAAAATTGTCTCCAATTTTTAAAACAGTACAGATAGGTTTTTATTTATTTATGCTCTTCAGTTCACTAAATTCCACCTAAATCGCTGACTGTGAATCATATTTCACACTCACAGCTTACCAAACCTGATAATTTCAACAACTTTTACCAATAGAACATATGTGTATTTCACATTCCACCCATATAAATATAGGTGCAAATAAGACAAATCTCCTAAAAAAGCTGCTAGTAATACCCATTTAAGTAAGGGAATATGGAAAAATGATTGACAAGATGAATTCATATGAAGCAGTCTTTTCCTTATTGATTAAATAGGAGGGGTGTGCTTTCTGTGGCAAAACCCATAATTGTTTAAGAGAGATTAAATCAGTCACTCTAGGGAAGCAGAACTTCGCTATCATGTATTGAGTTTCTAGCCATAGAAATGGATGATGAATATTTGTTATCTAACTTAAGTCTGGACATGTTAGTAAATCCCTGACCCAAGGAAAACAAAGATTGCCCAACAGCAGGCTGAAATAAAGCCAGATCTCTTCCTTAGTTCCAGTTCAGTGGGTCTCCTTGGATAAAAATGAAAATGGCTAGATCAGTGTTGTCTAATAGAAAAACAATGCAAGCCACATAGATAATGTTAAATTTCTAGTAGCTACGTTAAAAAAGTGAAAGTAAAACGAGTAAAATCAATGTTAGTAATATATTTTACTTAACTCAATATAGCTAAAATATCACTATTTCAATATGTAATCAATATTAAAATTATTAAAGAGATATTTTCCCCTTTTTTGGAACAGTCTTCAAATTCATCTGTGCATCTTATACTTAGAACCATCTCAGTCTGAACTAGCCCATTTCAAGTGCTCGAGAGTCATCTATGGCCAGTGGCCACCACATCAGACAGCACAGAGCTCTAGAATAAGCCAAATAAGAGAAAGAAGAAGTTCAATTCTCTGGATGGCTCATGTACAATGTACATGGCAATGTACAATGGCAAATTGTAAATGCTTCTCTGGAATTAATTGTCTTCAGTTTTTAGACACCAAAGCTGGGAAGCCTGGATTCAAACTGTCTGAAATGGGTTGTCCAAGATTCCAGCCAGCCAAAGTCAATCAGTGGATGCACTTGGTTGAACACTGTTGAAACTTGGCAGGATTTCTTTTTGCCATCCAAACAAGTTTGCAATTTGCCACAGATGTGAACAGGATTTTTTTTTTATTGTTTCATCAGCCACATTAATCTTTAGTTAGGATGCCCATAGATAGAATTGATTATTCAAACAGGAATACTTTTTTAAAAAATTGTATTGAAACATAGTTGATTTACAATGTTGTGTTAATTTCTGCTGTACAGCAAAGTGACTCAGTTATACATATATATATTCTTTTTCATATTCTTTTCCATTATGGTTTATCGTAGAATATTGAATGTAGTTCCCTGTGCTATACAGTAGGACCTTACTGTTTATCCATCCTATATATAATAGTTTGCATCGACTAATTCCAAACTCCCAGTCCTTCCCTCCCCCACCCTTCCTCCCCCTTGGCAACCACAAATCTGTTCTCTATGTCTGTGAGACTGTTTCTGACAAACAGGGAAAGTTTTGAGAGAGAAAGGAGGTACTCCTAATAATTACCCTGGGACAACAGGCATAATATGAGACTGTCCCCGCTGGCATATCAGGGTACATGGTTACTCTACCTTTAGTCAGCGTTCCCAAAAGAACTTGGGTTACTGCCTGTAGGCACATGTTTCTCCATGATACATGTAACTCAATGAAGAGGAACCAGTTCCCACAGGAGCCCTGCACACAAAGCCCTAAACTCGTCCTATAGAATTTAGGTCTCATCCCAAAGCCAGCATCATAGAGGGTCTTTTACACCAATGTCTAATAACATTACTCTGATGCAATTTGCAAGCTTCCTGTTTTGCAATTTTCCACTCTGGGTCATGTTTAAATTGGGGGTTTAATGAGAAATGGCTGTTGTCAGCTAAATGGAGCTTCTTGTTGGCGTGGCCTCCCAAGAAAACTAGAGGACCAGTAAACAAAGCTGTGCATATAGGTGGCCAGGAGATGTCTTTATTTTTGGGGGGGGGAGGGTCCTTCTCTTCTAAAATTTCTTTTTCTCCTATATAAGAAGAGAAGTAGAACAATCAGCAGTGACAGCTGAGGGAAATGTTTAACAGGAAGTAACAGATGGCTCAAAGCCACCTTCATTTCTGAGTGAGAGGGAGAGTGCCTGTAGGCCTGGAAAATTGAAGACTTGGAAACTAATTTTGCTTGACTCGTTAATCCATTTCAAACATAGGCTCCAAAATGGAAGATTAAAGGATTTCACTTTTGCTGCTGAGGACATTCAGTTTAGAAAGGTGACAGATTCAGAAGCAGAATGACTTTAGGAGGAACAATAGGAGATTGAACAGGAGGAACTTACCTTTATTAGCCCCAGGGTAATTGAATAAAATTCTCAAATTAGGATTTTGCCATTACTGTTTTTGTTGTTTATGTTAAGACTGGAGTGTTTTACCAAACTGTAAGACACTGGGTCACCACACAAGGTTATATTTTATATAGAAACTACAGGTCACATTATTCAGAGCAGAAAGTCATAAAGTAAGATTTGGAGGTTGGTTAATATGAATATTCCAGCAAAGGTAATGAAAAGCACAAAGGACTCAAGCACATTCATTCATTCATCCAATATTTATTGATCACCTACTATGCGGCAGGCAGTGTTCTGTTTCAGGTTCTGGAATCAGCTTTGCACAAGGTGTACAGTGTAACGTGCATTACAACAACAAGAAGTTGACAACAAAGAAATAAACAAATAGTAAGATAATTTCAGAGAAATATGAGCACATGAAGAAATCTTAAAGGTGGAAAGAACAAGTAGGATGGAATGGGGGTACTTTAAATAATGTAGTCAGGGAAGACTTCTCTGAGGAGGTGGTATTTAACCTAAAACACTGAGTGGTAAGAAGGAGCCTTCCAGGTGGCAGGAATAGTGTATGCAAAGGTAGCTTGGCCCCATTATGTGCCAGGCATTATTCCAGGAATACAGTGTGAGCAAATTAGGCAAAATTCTTGCCCTCATAGAGCTTATACTTTAGTGGGGGTGGGAAAATAAATATGAGCTAAATAGAAAAACTTAGCTGGGAGGTGCTAGGTAGAAAAATTAATCAGGGAAATCATGGCTCAGGGAAGTTTTCACTTGCCACCTTCTCAGGGAAGGTGATATTTGAACAAGGACCTATAGGATGCAAGGGAATGAGCCATGAAAATTTATGGGAGAAGACAAGCTTTCTAGAAAGAGGGAACAGCCAGTGCAAAGGCCTCAGGCAGAAAAAATGTGTAGCTTATTTGAGTAACAGTAAGGAGGCCAATGTGGCTACAGTTTACCCAGGAAAAGAACAAGAGTAATTTATACTTAGTATTAGAAGATGATGGGTGCCTGGCCAATACCATAAAACTTCATGATTTCATCAATTATTAGTGTGTTGTTTAATCTTCAATTCTAGGGGAACTTCCAGATATCTTTCTGTTATTGATTTCTACTTTAATTCATTGTGGGCAGAGAACATACTTTGTATGACTTAAACTATTTTACAAATAATGAGATTTGTTTTATGGCACTCAGTGTGGTCTTAGTGATTGTCCTGTGTACACTTGAAAAGAATATGTTTTCTGTTGTTGGGTGGAAGTTCTACAGATGTCAATTATGTCACTTGGATGATAGTGTTGTTCAATCTTGTATATTTTTAAAGATTTTCTATCTAGTTTTTTTCTACCAGTTAGGGAGAGAAATGAGTCAAAATCTCCAACTCATATAATTGTGAGTATGTTTATTTCACTTTTGACTTCTATCGGCTATTTCTTCTTCCTGAAAAATTCTTTTAAATATTTATTTATTTTTTTATTGGGGTATAGTTTTTTACAATGTTGTGTTAGTTTCTACTGTACTGCAAAGTGAAGCAGAGTTCCCTGTGCTATACAGCAGGTTCTCACTATTTATCTATTCTATACATATTAGTGTATATATGTTAGTCCCCATCTCCCAATTCATCACACCCGCCCTTTCCCCCCTTGGTGTCCATATATTTGTTCTCTACATCTGTGTCTCTATTTCTGCCTTGCAAACCGGTTCATCTGTACCATTTTTCTAGATTCCACAAATATGCGTTAACATATGATATTTGTTTTTCTCTTTCTGACTTACTTCACTCTGTATGGCAGTCTCTAGGTCCATCCACGTCTCTACAAGTGACCCAATTTTGTTCCTTTTTATGGCTGAGTAATATTCCACTGTATATATGTACCACATCTTCTTTATCCATTCATCTGTTGATGGACATTTAGCTTGCTTCCATGACCTGACTATTGTAAGTAGTGCTGCAATGAACTGGGCAGAGGACCTAAATAGACATTTCTCCAAAGAAGACTTACAGATGGCCAAGAAGCACATGAAAAGCTGCTCAACATCACTAATTATTAGAGAAATACATATCAAAACTGCATTTTGTGAGGGATGACCTCACACCAGTTAGAATGGCCATCATCAGAAAATCTACAAACAACAGATGCTGGAGAGGGTATGGAGAAAAGGGAACCCTCTTGCACTATTGGTGGGAATGTAAATTGATACAGCCACTATGGAGAACAGTATGGAGGTTCCTTAAAAAACTAAAAGTAGAATTACCATATGACCCAGCAATCCCACTACTGGGCGTATACCCAGAGAAAACCACATTTTAAATATTTATTAGTAGTTTTGCTGGTACTTAATGCTCTAAGACTTTGTTTGTATGAAAACATACAAGGAGAAATAGATTTCCCCTTCATTTTTGAAGAATATTTTCACTCAGTATAGAATTTAAGGTTGAGAGTTATTTTATTTTATTTCAGCTTTTTATAGATGTGACCCCATTGTCTTTTGACTTCTGTTATTTCTGTTGAGAAGCAATCAATTTGTAATTGTTACTTTGAAAGTGATGAGTCTTTTTCTCCAGCTACTTTTAAATTGCTTTTGTTTTTGTTTTTAGTTTACAGCAGTTTGACTACATTGTGTCTGGGTTTGGGTTTTGGGTTTTTTGTTGTTGCTGTTGTATTTAATCTTTTTGGGTTCTTAGAGCTTCTTGAATATGGATTGATATGTTCCATCAGGTTTTGGAAATGATCAGTCATTATCTCTTCTAATATTGTTCCTGTCCTATTTCTCTCTTCTCTATTTCTATAAATCCAATCACAAATATTAGGTCTTTTTTTATTTTTATTTTTTTGTATTTCATATACGCTACAGTCTTTCTATATTTTTCATCCTCTTCTCTCTCTATGGTTCAACCTGAATTTTTATTCACTTACTCATCTTCTAGTTCAATATTTCTCTCTTCTGCTCTATCTAATTTTGTTAAACTCATTTATTGAGTTATTAATCTAAAATACTGTATTTTTCAATTCAAAAATTTCTATTTGATTCTTTATTTGAAAGATCCTATTCTCCAGCTTGTCATCAGTTTTCTCAGAAATATTGACTATAGTTAATTTTAAGTTTTTTCTGATAACTCCAATAACTGGTTTGCCTTTGGAACTATTTCTATTATTTTCTTTCTATTTCTTGATTTTCAGTCATTTGGTCCTGTCTCCAGGCACACTAGTAATTTTCAATTGAATAATGGGTATTCCCTATGAAAACTTGTAGAGACTTTTGTGTTATTATCTATTTCCATAAAAGATTTATTTTTCTTTTGGCAGGCAGTTAGAGTAGGACCCTGTAACCTTGATTCAGTGGGGGACTGGGAGAAATCAGGTTGAATTTCCATTTTTGTGAGGACTTGTCTATTTCCAGTTTGCCTTTAGTCTCAGCATGTAGTTAGTTATTCATGGGTCTCAACTCAAAGAATAGAATGTTGACCATTGCCTCTCATCCTTGGTTGGGATTTAAGCTCCAATTTGTGTCTTCCCAGTACCATGATATCAATAAAATTTTGCTAGTTTTTAACTTCTTATGTGTGTCATTGTGTTTGTCTCCTTATCTTTTCACCTTGCACAGGTTATCAGTGGTAAAATGTCTCAAAGTGAAAAGCAACAAAGTGTCAGCTTGTCTCATTGTGTTTTCTTTCTTTCCAGAATATTTGTCCCCTCACTCCTTTCCCCCTTGATTATTCTCTAATGCTTTCAAATTGCTACATTTCAGTGTTTGTTCAGCTTTCATTGATGTTATCAGAGAGGGAGTTGATTTGATATATAAGGTAGCCTATGATTCTTAAAAATGTAGATGACTTGAACTTTTGAATTTCTTTTACTTCTAAATATCATTTTGATGAAAAAATATTTAAATATCAAAGAAGCATTATATTTCCTCTGCCAAATAAAATAACAACTTGAAGTTAGGAAACCGACTACTTGACAACCACATTTTTAATAGATGACTACACTGTAGTCATGCTGGAAACCAAGTGATAGGAGGAAAGGAATACACCATGAGATCATATTACCAGCAAGATGTTAGTTGAAACCAAAGAGAAAGGTACTGGAAAACAAGTTCTGCAATGTCAGTGTGGGTGTGTGTAAGAGGAAGAGAACCATTAATAGCTCACTTATTTTTAGAAAATAAGTGGGCTATTATTGCATTCTAAAAATATGATCATTTATCTAGTAGCACTATGATCTTTCAGTGTAACTTGGTAAAAGGATACATGACTGAGAGGCAGGTGATATTAATCATTTTCTGCTGAAATCTTGAAAATAAGGTGGCAGAATTGAGTAGTCCCTTTTCCTCAGCTATTGAAAACTCACCAGTGCATCAGTTACATGAGAGACAGCACAACATGGTAGCATTGGTGGAAAAGTGCTGTTCTGTGCATAATCTATAGCAAGAGGTTATGTGAAATGAGTGAATAATGAGCAACCACAACCACTAGACTCTTTACTTGAGTTATCGACCTACAGCAAAACACTAACCTGCCCTCCCACAACAAAGACACTGAACCACCAGAGAGTGATGTTGTAATTCACCAAGCAGATGATACCAGAGTGTATGGAAGAAACAAAGGAAGAGTGGAGGAGTGAGAAGGGGTCTTAGAGTCATCGTAACTAGGGTTCAGATTCCCAGGTTCTGTCACTTCTTAACCATGTGGACTTAGTCATGTTGCCTGAGTCTCTGCTTCTTCATTTGTAAAAAGAGGATAATAATGCCTACCTTGCAATGCTGTTGCACAGGTTAGAAATTTCCTAGCAAAATGATAGACATAAATAGGGTCTCAATAAATAATTGGTATTCTTGTTATCGCTTTCTCAAACCTCCAGGATAATAATGTATATCGAGTTACTTATTGTCATGTAATCATTTACGTGGAAGACAATTTGCCTTAGAGATTCTTTCAGAATGAACTTTTAATTTTTATATTAGAAGAGTCATGTGAAATCAGCAGAGGGAGAAAATGTTTTCATTAAAAGAATTCATAATAATCGTCCCAAGAGCTATTAGTAATTTCTCATGGGGAAATGAAACTAACATTATAAGGTTGAGAAAAAAGGAAATCAAATGCAGTGTGTCCTTTGTAATTATGATTTGTATTCCATTTATCATTGGAATGCAATGAGACTTCAATGTAGGCTTAGTTCTTTGTCATCATGATTAGAAACACAAAATTAATTTGTGGCACAATGACCTGGACACGGATCAGCATGCTTTTTCTGGTATCACAACTTTAACGATTATTCATAAACAAGAACTTCTGCCGTATTGACTTACAACCACTGTCCTCAACTTACCTCCCTCTGTTTAGAATCCACAGCCCATAATTAGAATATCCCTGTCTCCCACCTGATGTTTTTGCCCCTTCCCTTTCATTTTGAAGGCCTGGCAAAACACCCACTTTCTCACCCTCACCCCACTTCTATTTATAGAAAAACTCTAGTTTTCTCTGCTGGTTCTCCCCACTCCCTCTCCACCCATTCTCTCTTAAACCCACACAGTCAGGCTACTATACTCATCACTCCTCTTAAATTGTTTTTATCAAAGGCACCAAATCTAGTACATAGTCAATTCCACATTGTCATCTTACTCAGCAGCATTTAATACAAGTGATAATTTCCTAATTTTTGAAAAAACCTTCTTTAATTGGCTACAAAGACACATAATTGTTTAGTTTGTCTCAGACTTCAGAAGCTGCTACTCTGCAGTCTCCTCTGATGGATCCTTTCCTTTTTTTTTTTTCTTTTCTTTAAACAACATTATTGGAGTATAATTGCTTTACAAGAGTGTGTTAGTTTCTCCTTTATAACAAAGTGAATCAGCTATACATATACATATATCCCCATATCTCCTCCCCCTTGGGTCTCCCTCCCACCCTCCTTAACCCACCCCTGTAGGTGGTCACAAAGCGCTGAGCTGATCTCCATGTGCTATGCGGCTACTTCCCACTAGCTATCGATTTTACGTTTGGTGGGTATAAGTCCATGCCACTCTCTCACTTTGTCCCAGCTTACCCTACCCCCTCCCCATGTCCTCAAGTCCAATCTCAACATCTGTGTTTTTATTCCTGTCCTGCCCCTAGGTTGGTCATAACCTTTTTTTTTTTTTTTTAGATTCCATATATATGTGTTAGCATACGGTATTTGTTTTTCTCTTTCTGACTTACTTCACTCTGTATGACAGTCTCTAGGTCCACCTACCTCACTACAAATAATTCAATATCGTTTCTTCTTATGCCTGAGTAAATTTCCATTGTATATATGTGCCACATCTTTATCCTTTCATCTGCCGATGGACACTTAGGTTGCTTCCATGTCTTGGCTATTGTAAATAGAGCTGCAATGAACACTGTGGTACATGACTCTTTTTGAATTATGGTTTTCTCAGGGCATAGGCCTAGTAGTGGGATTGCTGGGTCGTATGGTAGTTCTATTTTTAGTGTTTTAACGAACCTCCATACTGTTCTCCATAGTGGCTGTATCAATTTACATTCCCACCAACAGTGCAAGAGTGTTCCCTTTTCTCCACACCCTCTTCAGCATTTATTGTTTGCAGATTTTTTGATGATGGCCATTCTGGCTGGTGTGAAGTGATACCTCATTGTAGTTTTGATTTGCATTTCTCTAATGATTAATGAAGTTGAGCATTCTTTCATGTATTTGTTGGCAATCTGTATACCTTCTTTGGAGAAATGTCTATATAGGTCTTCTGCCCATTTTTGGATTGGGTTGTTTCTTTTTTTGATACTGAGCTGCATGAGCTGCTTGTAAATTTTGGAGATTAAACTTTTGTCAGTTGCTTCATCTGCAAATATTTTCTCCCATTCTGAGGGTTGTCTTTTCGTCTTGTTTATGGTTTCCTTTGCTGTGCAAAAGCTTTTAAGTTTCATTAGGTCCCATTTGTTTATTTTTGTTTTTATTTCCATTTCTCTAGGAGGTGGGTTAAAAAGGATCTTGCTGTATTTGTGTCATAGAGTGTTCTGCCTATGTTTTCCTCTAAGAGTTTGAGAGTGTCTGGACTTACATTTAGGTCTTTAATCCATTTTGAGTTTATTTTTGTGTATGGTGTTAGGGAGTGTTCTAATTTCATTCTTTTACATGCAGCTGTCCAGTTTTCCCAGCACCACTTATTGAAGAGGCTGTCTTTTCTCCATTGTATATTCTTGCCTCCTTTATCAAAAATAAGTTGACCATATGTGCGTGGGTTTATCTCTGGGCTTTCTATCCTGTTCCATTGATCTATATTTCTGTTTTTGTGCCAGTACCATAGTGTCTTGATTACTGTAGCTTTGTAGTACAGTCTGAGGTCTGGGAGCCTGATTCCTCCAGCTCTGTTTTTCTTTCTCCAGATTGCTTTGGCTATTCAGGGTCTTTTGTGCTTCCATACAAATTGTGAATTTTTTTGCTCTAGTTCTGTGAAAAATGCCATTGGTAGTTTGATAGGGATTGCACTGAATCTATAGATTGCTTTGGGTAGTATAGTCATTTTCACAATGTTGATTCTTCCAATCCAAGAACATGCTATATCTCTCCATCTGTTGGTATCATCTTTAATTTCTTTCATGAGTGTCTTATAGTTTCTGCTTACAGGCGTTTTGTCTCCTTAGGTAAGTTTATTCCTTGGTAGTTTATTATTTTTGTTGCAGTGGTAAATGGGAGAGTTTCCTTAATTTCTCTTTCAGATTTTTCATCATCAGTGTATAGGAATGCAAGAGATTTCTGTGCATTAATTTCGTATCTTTCTACTCTACCAAATTCATTGATTACTTCTAGTAGCTTTCTGGTAGCATCTTTAGAATTTTCTATGTATAGTATCATGTCATCTGCAAACAGTGACAGCTTTACTTCTTCTTTCCTGATTTGGATTCCTTTTATTTCTTTTTCTTCTCTGATTGCTGTGGCTAACACTTCCAAAACTATGTTGAATAATAGTGGTGAGGGTGGGCAACCTTGTCTTATTCCTGGTCTTAGTGGAAATAATTTCAGTTTTTCACAATTGAGAAGGATGTTGGCTGTGGGTTTGTCATATATGACCTTTACTATGTTGAGGTAAGTGCCCTCTATGCCTACTTTCTAGAGGGTTTTTATCATAAATGGGTGTCAAATTTTGTCAAAAGCTTTTTCTGCATCTATTGAGGTGATCATATGGTTTTTCTTCTTCAATTTGTTAATATGGTTTACCACATTGATTGATTTGTGTATATTGAAGAATCCTTGCATTCCTGGGATAAACCCCACTTGATCATGGTGTATGATCCTTCTAATGTGCTGTTGGATTCTGTTTGCTAGTATTTTGTTGAGGAATTTGCATCTATGTTCATCAGTGACATTGGTCTGTAATTTTATTTCTTTGTGGCATCCTTGTGTGGTTTTGGTGTCAGGGTGATGGTGGTCTCTTAGAATGAGTTTGAGTGTGTTCCTCCCTTTGCTATATTTTGGAAGAGTTTGAGAAGGATAGGTGTTAGCTCTTCTCTAAATGTTTGATAGAATTCCTTTGTGAAGCCATCTGGTCCTGGGCTTTTGTTTGTTCGAAGATTTTTAATCACAGGCTCAATTTCAGTGCTTGTGATTGGTCTGTTCATATTTTCTATTTCTTCCTGGTTCAGTCTTGGAGTGTTATGCTTTTCTAAGAATTTGTCCATTTCTTCCAGGTTGTCCATTTTATTGGCATATAGTTGCTTGTAATAATCTCTCATGATCCTTTGTATTTCTGCAGTGTCAGTTGTTACTTCTACTTTCTCATTTCTAATTCTATTGATTTGAGTCTTCTCCCTCTTTTTCTTGATGAGTAATGGTTTATCAATTTTGTTTATCTTCTCGAAGAACCAGCTTTTATTTTATTGATCTTTGCTAACGTTTCCTTCATTTCTTTTTCATTTATTTCTGATCTGATCTTTATAATTTCTTTCCTTCTGCTAAATTTGGGGTTTTCTTGTTCTTCTTTTGCTATTTGCTTTAGGTGTGAGGTTAGGTTGTTTATTTGAGGTGTTTCTTGTTTCTTGAGGTAAGATTGTATTGCTATACACTTCCCTCATAGAACTGATTTTGCTGCTTCCCATAGGTTTTGGGTCATCGTGTTTTCATTGTCATTTGTTTCTAGGTGTTTTTTTATTTCCTGTTTGATTTCTTCAGTGATCTCTTGGTTATTTAGTAGTGTATTGTTTAGCTTCCATGTGTTTGTATTTTTTACAGATTTTTTCTTGTAATTGATATCTAGTCTCATAGCGTTGTGGTGAGAAAAGATACTCGATACAACTTCAATTTTCTTAAATTTACCAAGGCTTGATTTGTGACCCAAGATATGATCTATCCTGGAGAATGTTCCATGAGCACTTGAGAAGAAAGTGTATTGTGTTGTTTTTGGATGGACTGTCCTATAAATATCAATTAAGTCCATCTTGTTTAATGTTTCATTTAAAGCTTGTATTTCCTTATCTATTTTCATCTTGGATTATCTGTCCATTGGTGAAAGTGGGGTGTTAAAGTCCCCTACTATGATTGTGTTAATGTCGATTTCCCCTTTCATGGCTGTTAGCATTTGCCTTATGTATTGAAGTGCTCCTATGTTGGATGCATAAATATTTACAATTGTTATATCTTCTTCCTGGATTGATCCCTTGAACATTATGTAGTGTCCTTCTTTGTCCCTTGTAATAGTCTTTATTTTAAAGTCTATTTTATCTGATATGAGAATTGCAACTCTAGCTTTCTTTTGATTTCCATTTGCATGGAATATCTTTTTCCATCACCTCACTTTCAGTCTGTATGTGTCACCTGGTCTGAAGTGGGTCTCTTATAGACAGCATATATTCAGGTCTTGTTTTTGTAACCATTCAGCCAGTCCATGTCTTTTGGTTGGAGCATTTAATCCATTTACATTTAAGGTAATTATCGATATGTATGTTCCTATTACCATTTTCTTAATTGTTTTGGGTTTGTTATTGTAGGTCTTTTCCTTCCCTTGTGTTTCCTGCCTAGAGAAGTTCCTTTAGCATTTGTTGTAGAGCTAGTTTGGTGGTGCTGAGTTCTGTTAGCTTTTGCTTGTCTGTAAAGGTTTTAATTTCTCTGTCAAATCTGAATGAGATCCTTGCTGGGTAGGGTAATCTTGGTTGTAGGTTTTTCCCTTTCATCACTTTACATATGTCCTGCCACTTCCTTCTGGCTTGCAGAGTTTCTGCTGAAAGATCAGCTGTTAACCTTATGGGGATTCCCTTGTATGTTATTCGTTGTTTTTCCCTTGCTGCTTGTAATATTCTTTCTTTTCTATTTAATTTTTGATAGTTTGATTAATATGTGTCTTGGCATGTTTCTCCTTGGATTTATCCTGTATGGGATTCTCTGTGCTTCCTGGACTTGATTGACTATTTCCTTTCCCATATTAGAGAATTTTTCAACTATAATCTCTTCAAATATTTTCTCAGTCCCTTTCTTTTTCTCTTCTTCTTCTGGGACCCGTATAATTCGAATGTTTGTGCGTTCAATGTTGTCCCAGAGGTCTCTGAGACTGTCCTCAATTCTTTTCATTCTTTTTTCTTTTTTCTGCTCTGCGGTAGTTATTTCCACTATTTTATCTTCCAGGTCACTTATCCGTTCTTCTGCCTCAGTTATTCTGCTATAGATTCCTTCCAGAGAATTTTTAATTTCATTTACTGTGTTGTTCATCATTGTCTGTTTGCTCTTAATTCTTCTAGGTCCTTGTTAAACGTTTCTTGTATTTTCTCCATTCTATTTCCAAGATTTTGGATCATCTTTACTCTCATTACTCTGAATTCTTTTTCTGGTAGATTGCCTATTTCCTGTTCATTTGTTTGCTCTGGTGGGTTTTTACCTTGTTCCTTCATCTGCTGTGTGTTTCTCTGTCTTCTCACTTTGCTTAACTTACTGTGTTTGGGGTCTCCTTTACACAGGCTGCAGGTTCGTAGTTCCAGTTGTTTTTCGTGTCTGCCCCCAGTGGCTAAGGTTGGTTCAGTGTGTTATGTAGGCTTCCTGGTGGAGGGGACTAATACAGGGGGCTGTATTCTGGTGGATGAGGCTGGATCTTGTCTTTCTGGTGGACAGGTCCACACCCAGTGGTGTGTTTTGGGGTATCTGTGATCTTATGATTTTAGGCAGCCTCTCTGGTAGTGGGTGGGGTTGTGTTCCTGTCTTGCTAATTGTTTGGCATAGAGTGTCCAGCACTGTAGTTTGCTGGTCATTGAGTCGAGCTGGGTCTTAGTGTTGACATCTAGATATCTGGGAGAGCTTTCACTGTTTGATATTACATGGAGCTGGGAGGTTTCTGGTGGACCAATGTCCTGAATTCGGCTCTCCCACCTCAGAGGCACAGGCCTGACACCCAGCCGGCGCACCAAGACCCTCTCAGCCACACAGCTCAGAAGAAATGGGAGAAAAAAGAAAAGAAACAAAGAAAGAAACAAAGAAAGGAAGGAAGAAAGAAAAGAAAATATAAAAAGTTATTAAAATAAAAAATAACCAATAATTATTTAGAATAAAAAAATAAAAAAGTAATTTAGAAAAAGAAAGAAGAGGGTAATCAAACCAAAATCACATCCACCAATGATAACAAGCACTAAAAACTATATTAAAAACAAAAACAAAAAACGGACAGACAGAACCCTAGGACAAATGGTAAAAGCAAAGCTATACAGACAAAATCACCCACAGAAGCATACACATACACACTCACAAAATGAGAAAAAGGAAAAATATATATATATATCGTTGCTCCCAAAGCCCACTGCCTCAATTTTGCGATGATTCGTTCTCTATTCAGGTATTCCCCAGATGCAGGGTACATCAAGTTGACTGTGGAGATTTAATCCACTGCTCCTGAGGCTGCTGGGAGAAATTTCCTTTTCTCTTCTTTGTTCTCACAGGTCCCGGGGTTCAGCTTTGGATTTGGACCCGCCTCTGCGTGTAGGTCGCCTGAGGGCATCTGTTCTTCGCTCAGACAGGACGGGGTTAAAGGAGCAGCTACTTCGGGGGCTCTGGCTCACTCAGGCGGAGGGAGGGGTACGGATGTGGGGCGAACCTGCAGCGGCAGAGGCTGGTGTGACGTTGCAGCAGCCTGAGGCGCGCCGTGCGTTCTCCCGGGGAAGTTGTCCCTGGATCACGGGACCCTGGCAGTGGCGGGCTGCACAGGCTCCCGGGAGGGGAGGTGTGGAGAGTGACCTGTGCTCGCACACAGGCTTCTTGGTGGTGGCAGCAGCAGCCTTAGCTTCTCATGCCCGTCTCTGGAGCTTGTTTAGGCGGTGCTCTGTATCCCCTCTCCTCGTACACCTGGAAACAATGGTCTCTTGCCTCTTCCGCAGGTCCAGACTTTTTCCCGGACTCCCTCCCGGCTAGCCGTGGTGCACTAGCCCCCTTCAGGCTGTGTTCACGCCGCCAACCCCAGTCCTCTCCCTGCGATCCGACCTCCGAAGCCCGAGCCTCAGGTCCCAGCCCCCACCCATCCCAGCGGGTGAGCAGACAAGCCTCTCGGGCTGGTGAGTGCTGCTCGGCACCGATCCTCTATGCAGGAATCTCTCTGCTTTGCCCTCTGCACCCCTGTTGCTGCTCTCTCCTCTGTGGCTCCGAAGCTTCCCCCCACCACCCCCCGTCTCTGCTAGTGAAGGGTCTTCTGAGTGTGTGGAAACTTTTCCTCCTTCACAGCTCCCTCCCAGTGGGGCAGGTCCCGTCCCTATTCTTTTGTCTGTTTTTTCTTTTTGCTTTTTCCCTACCCAGGTACGTGGGGAGTTTCTTGTCTTTTGGGAAGGCTGAGGTCTTCTGCCAGCGTTCAGTAGGTGTTCTGTAGGAGTTGTTCCACATATAGATGTATTTCTGATGTATTTGTGGGGAGAAAGGTGATCTCCGCGTCTTAGGTGGTCTCCTCTGCCATCTTGAAGGTCTCCCCTTTCCTTCTCTTGATTTATGAATGTTGGAATGCACAGGGGCAAGTCACCAGACTCCTCTTTGTCCATATTCACTCCCTTATGATCTTATCCAGACTATGGTTTTAAATGACCTCTACATATTTCATCAAGTCTAAGATTCTGTGATAGGCTGAATAATGGCCCCCAAAGATATCCACGTTCTAATCCTTGAAATCTGTAAATGTTACTTTATATGGCAAAAAGGATTTTGCAAATGTGGTTAAGTTTTGGATCTTCTTGTGGGAAGATTGCCCAGGGTATTCAGGTGGGCCCTAAATGTAATCACAAATGTCCCTATAAGATGGAGGCAAGGGAGATTTGACTGTAGACACAGAAGGTAATGTGATACCGAAGCAACATATTATGTAACTGAAGATGGAGGAAGGGGCTTCAAGCCAAGTAATTTAAGGATCACAGCTCTAAGAACTGGAAAAGGCAAGGAAATGAGTTCTCCCCTAGAGCCTCTGAAGGAGTGTGGCTTTGACTTCCACCCCGTGAGACCATTTTGACTTCTGGCCTCCAGCGCTGTAAGAGTATAAATTTGTGATGTTTTAAGCCACCAAGTTTGTGGCAATTTATTACAGTAGCCATAGGAAACAGATACAGATAACACTTTTTTCTTTACATTTTAACATCTTTGAGATCGGATGCATCTAATAATCATGGCATCTTAGAATTGCTGTCAGCCACGTGGAAGTTGTGATCTAGTTGGAATAGTGCAGTAGTGTAAGTACACTCACATTGTTGTACAACCAATCTCCAGAACCCTTCTCATCCGGCAAAACTGAAACTGTATACCTATTTAACCACCACTCCCATTGCCCCTTCCTCCCAGCCTTGGGCTACCACCCTTCTACTTCCTGTCTATGAATTTGACTACTCTGGGTACCTCAAATAAGTGGAATCACAGTTTTTATCTTTTTGTGGTTGGCTTATTTCACTTAGCCAATGACGATGATAATATCATCAAGGTTTATCCATGTTGTAGCATGTGCTAGAATTTCCTTCCTTCTTTTTTTTTTTATCAATTAATTTTTATTTATTTATTTATTTATTTATATTTTTGGCTGTGTTGGGTCTTCGTTTCTGTGCGAGGGCTTTCTCTAGTTGTGGCAAACGGGGGCCACACTTCACCGCGGTGCGCGGGCCTCTCACTATCGCGACCTCTCTTGTTGCGGAGCACAGGCTCCAGACGCGCAGCCTCAGTAGTTGTGGCTCACAGGCCTAGTTGCTCCACAGCATGTGGGATCCTCCCAGACCAGGGCCCGAACCCGTGTCCCCTGCATTAGCAGGCGGATTCTTAACCACTGCGCCACCAGGGAAGCCCAAGAATTTCCTTCCTTTTAAAGGCTGAATAATGTTCCTTTGTATATAATGTATATACCACATTCTGTTTACCCATTCATCTGTCTGTGGACACTTGGGTTGCTTCTCCCATGGCTTTTTGTCATTCTTGGAATAAAATCTGGAGTCCTTATATGGCTCAAAAGGCCCTATATGATCTGACCCCTAGCCATCACTTTGGCCTTTTTGCCTATTAAGCTCCTCCTCACTACTCCCCAGCCACACAGGCTTCTGTCACAGCGAGCTGTCTCCTCTCTTTCCAGGGCTCCAGGACTCCTCTCTGAGTGGTCCGCATGGTCCCTCCCTCACTTCCTCTCTCAAGGCTTCCATCACATGTCCCTTCTGAGAGAGCACTTCCCTGACCACCACATCTAACACAGCACTGCTTCCACCTCCCCTGCCTGTGCATTATACTCATTCATTTTCCTCCATAGCATTTACTGCCTGACATTATTTGTGTTTTTATGAGTTTATTATCTGTCTCCCAACTAGAATAAAACTCCAAGAAGGCAGGGATATTGTCTCACTAAATGCTGAGTCCTGAGTGCCTAAAATAGGAAATAGCGTGTAGTAGAAATTCCATAAATGTCCTGGAATAGTCAATAAACTAAAAGAGATCAAATTCAGCAATTAACCTTTGGAGTATCTTACTATTTTTTTAATTAAAAGACTATTTATTAAAGCAAGTTTAGGTTTACAGAAAAATTGCACAGAAAGTACAGAGTTCCCATACAGTCCCTTTCCCCTCTCCACTTTCCCCTATTATTAACCCTTTGCATTGATGTGGTACATTTGTTACAATTGATGAACCAGTATTAACACATTATTATTAACTAAAGTCTGTACATTAGGGTTCAGTTTTTGTGTTGTACGTTTCTATGGATTTTGCAAATATGCAGTGTCATGTATCTACCATTAGAATATCATACCTAACAGTTTCACCGGCCTAAAAATTCCCTGTGCCCCACCTATTCATCCCTCTCCTTCTAAAAAAACCCTGGCAACTGCTGGAGTGTTTTAATTTAATGTGACTAGGTGACTAGACTCTTCCTAGGACAGACATAAGAAAGCCCATGCTTTAGTTTTCCACTGTTCCTGACACATTGCCTTCATGTATAATGTTCTTGCTTTTCAAAGCTATTAAGGAACTGGAGCACATTTCTGAGTTAAAAAAAGAAAAAAAAACCACATCACCTAATAATGTTCCATCTTGTACTCCTTTCAGAATGATTGCTTGGTTCCTAATTATCACCCAGCTGTGGTCTCCGAGGCTGCTGCCTGAAAGCTGTAATTAATATGGGGGCTCATTGGGAAATAGTTTCTCACATAGATTCATTTCCTCTTTCTAGGATTCTCCCTACTCCCACTTTTTTCCCTTTTCTTGTCTTCATTTTCTAACAGGTCTGAGTTACTGAAATTTCTAAATCTGTTTTTATGTAATGCCACTTTAATTAAGAAATGGCCACAAGCAAATGGATTTTTCCCATCAGTCACGGGGAAAAGCTGTGCTTGAAAGTTTCCAAATGGCAGATGCTCTAATATAGGGGGTGGGGTAGGGAATATAGAGTGCTACCAAAGGGCTGGGGGTCTTTCCGTGGGGATGGGGACAGAGCGACTGCTAGGCGAATGACTTCTTTCCTGGTAAGGAGAGGATCTATATCCCATACTCCCTGACTACCTGTGAAGTCAGCTGAAATGTGTCGAGGGGGAGTAAAGCTTTCTGGTCTCAGCTTGGCTGCTGGGGGATTCCTCCCTCTTTTACTCATATGACCACTGGAACTGGATCATTTATTTCCTTAGCCTTCAATTCTATCTCCTAGGAGAAACTCACCAGTTACAAAATCACAGCTATTGCTAAGTGCAAGAAGTCTTAGCACTAGGGAAGAAAATGTATTTGAGAGGAAATTATTTATGTTCATTGTGTAAATCAAGTTCATAAGAATGGTTTGTTTCACCAATTGCTTGTCATTTCCTAAGCACACAATTCTTTCCTTCACACATGTTTTCCGTGTGCTCATCCCGATGTCAGTGTTACCTTTTCTTTCTCTCTCCCTCCTTTCCCTCTGTGATGTCTTCTCTGTGGCCTCCGGGGTGAGTCAGTCACTTCTTGTTCAATTTTTGCATCGTTCTTTATACATAATTTTAATATAATACTTTTTACTCCTCTACTACGTGACAAGTTCTTTCTTAAAGGCAAGAAGTTCATCTAGAGTACCATGATTCATGGTTAGGTGCTCAAGAAACTGTGGATTGAAAGCCTGGACTTAGATCTTTTAAACGCAGTGTAGCGGGAGTCCTGGCTGGAATGTGAACTGTTGACCCCGTGGTCAACATGTTTGGAGGACTGGTGGAGCCAGCCCACTACAAGCTGTTTTTGTGAAGACTGAGAATCTCTGGGGAAAGAATTAGTACTACAAGACTCGTTCCTGGAAAGACTAATCTCTCCTGCCTCCAGGCCTCTACACATGCTCTGCACATGTTTTGCCTGAAACTCTTTCTCCACCTATTTCATTTATATTTCAGAGTTGAGTCTAAATATCACTTCTCTAGGAAACCTTCGCTCGAGCCACCCAGATTGTCGTCTCCTCTTGTTCTTCCCTCCCTAAGCCCCCTGATTTCTACATCAATACCTACATCGTGTTAGTTACTTGTTCAATGTCTGCCCTACTTGCTTATAAATTTCATAAGGCTAAGACCACCTCTGTTTTGTTTATGGCTTTACCCCCAGAATCCAGCCCAGTTCCAGTGTACAGTTGAGATTCACAAATATTGTTAAATCAACAGATGAGTGTACGCAAATGCCTCAGTGCCCCACTCCAGTAACTCATCAACCTGAATATGTTGTAAACTTTTGATTTCCCCTCAGAGTCTGTTTTTCATCTTTCTCATCTTAGTAAATGCATCAGCATCCATCCAAGGTTCAAGCCAGAATCTTGGTAGTTGATCTGGATTCTTCTCCTTACCATACCTCTATGTTGACTCTATCTGCAAATTTTTCTGGTTCTAAAATACATCTTCCATTTACTTATAACCATCTCCAGTGTCACTGTCCTTCAAGCCACCATCACCTCTTACACAGTTGGCTGCAACTTGCATCCTTACTACTCTCCTTACTAGCACCCTTATTCCCCTCTAATTGCTAATTAGACTCTGACTGCTAATTCCCCACATAGAGTCAAGATGATCTTTGCAAAATGTAAAGAAAATTATTCCATTGCTCTGCTCTTTAATGGCTACCCCAGTACAACCCACAGACCCAAACATAGCTTGGCTACTCCTTACTGCTCCAACCCCACCTCCTGCCACTCTGCCTCTCTGTCACTGACTGTCTCTTTTCTAGCCACACTCATTCCATATTTATCCTAGGTCTTCAAATATACCATGCTTCTTTATTCATTATGGACTTTGCTGGTCCCTTTGCCTGGAAAAATCTTCACCCAGATCCTGAATGGGTTGTTTTCTTCCCCTGCTTTGGCTCTCAATCTAAATGTCATTTCTTGAATGAGGCTACCTCCTGACAATTCCATTAACTCTCATTCCTTATCACAACACCTTGGCTATTTCCTTCCCAGCACTTCATGTAGGTAATTGTCCATCTACTAACTTGTTTGCTTGTTGACTGTCAGTCTACACATGAGAATCTAAGCTCCATGATGCTTCTTTCCTACATAACTGTACACCATAAGCCCACTTTATTGCTCTGTAAATAATAGATGTTCAATAAACATTTGTGGACTGAAAGAATACATATGACTGAACAAAGCTCAAGGACAATGGGGTGGAAGTGGAGTGGCAAGTTGGCTTTGATGACAGTACGGAGTCTGTCATGACTAAATGCAGTGGCCCGGATATTGGTTCACTTTACCTTGATCACCATCAGCCTCAGTGTGGACATTTGGAACAGTCGGCCTCTCTGGTGGGCATTGAAAGCCAGGCTCTCCTCTCAGGCACAACAGAGGCAGATGCAGCACCATGGAAGTTCAGACACACTGGGGTCCCATGAGTGCCAAGAAGGTTAGTTGTTTGAACCCTTGGGAGGTGCCATATGGGAAGAATCTGGGCCTTACTAAGACCCTCATGGGAAGAATTTGAGGGGGCTGAAGTTTCTACAGATTGTGTGAGGGTAGAGCTAGAAAAAATGCCATTTTGTGAGAGTTGTGGGCAAGGACATGTGGGTTTGGGTTGCCTAAGTCTTTCAAGCCTTGTCTCTCAATTGGTAACTTATGTGGGGTTTGATTTTTATCTTCAAGACATTTAGAGTAGGCAATATTAATAATCACTAAATATCAATAGTGTTGGAAGGTGGACTCAGGGAGTTAAACAAAACCTCAGTCCCACTGGTAGTAGTGGTTACAGTTTTATGAAGTCACTTTGGGAAGTACATTAAAAAGCAGACACAAAAGATCTTTGAGCTATATTCCAGCTGTTGTAGAAACCCTTCAGGTATTTATGTCAGGGAGTACATTAACAGTCTTAATAGGTCACAGGTGCTGCCTTTTATTTTTTTAAAGCATCCTTACAAGGCGATCCAGTTTAAGTATACATTTGGGCCAAATTTTCATCCTTTATGGCTCTGTGGGGACATGAATTCATTAGTGAAACGGCGTAGAGTTCTTCAAAAGGAAGAATTGTCTACCCGTTAGTGAGTTGGCCTAAAATATTAGAAACTCCATATCCTCTTTCTACTCTGTTCATTCTCAAATTTTTTCCTTCAGTGGGGGCTCTGGTTTTCCTCAGGGCTGACTTTCTTCTTGTCACCTCCAACATGAGTTCTGGGCGAGGAAAATGAGGTCACAGGAAACCAACATGGATTAGTCTTGCCCAATATCCAGCCTCTTCAGGCTTCTTCTCCCTCCATAGCTGAGGCTACTTAAGCCCAGTTTCAGGCTCAACCTTCTGAGGCTTAAACAGCAGCAAGATGTTCCAGAACACACCCTGAGTCTCTGCACAAAGTCACGTGTGCCCCCAGTCCAGCTCTGCCCTTGTACACAGGCCCTTCTGTCTTAGCCCCAAGAGCTAGTCTCCACCTCAGGCGCCAGTTCTGAGAATCTGTCTTCTTCCTTGTCCCTAGTGTCTGAGTTCCTGCATTGGAAACCTGATGCTCTCTGTTTTAAAAAGTTTTTTTCTTCTTTTAAAAAATTTTTATTATGGTAACATATACATAACACATAATCTACCATTTTAACCATTTTTAAATGCACAGTATTTTCACATTATACATTGTCATGCAACCATCACCACTATCTATCTCCAGAACTTTTTCATCATCCCCAACTGAAACTCTGTACCCATGAAACACTAACTCCCCATTCCCCTCCTCCCAATGGCCCCTGTATTCTACTTGCTGGCCATTGTCTCTTATACTGAGCCATGTCTTGCTCTTGCCTGCCCACCTCTTTGTTCCCAAGCCACAAGGACGAGTAAGGGACTACAGTCTTGCTTTTGAACTTCGGCATAAGAGGTGAAGCCCTGCTACTTGCTAACAAATTTTTTATATTTTCTACCTGCCTGGACTTCTGAGTATCCCTTCATACCTCAGTCTTCACTGCCTTCCTCTGCCTGTCTCTCATAATTTCCCTGCTCTTTTGCTTTGACCTTCTTCACAAGACAGTCTTCTTACTTCCAATGCCCCTCCCCCATACTTGTGGCTTATTTCCATACCCTCTGAGACAGCATTCTCTCTGCTAGACTATACTTCTCAGCACCTGTAGCTGGACCCTTCTCCCTGCTCCCTTATTCCAAGTCTTTGTCCCTCCAAGGATGTTCTTCCCCAACCTACCTGGCAGCCTCAGGGGGCAAGAGAACATTGCCATTCAGTGCCTGGTCATGTGGAGACAAAGCCACTGGCTCTGCAACCTTTAGAAGTATAAGACTCTCAATCTCCCTAGGAGCATGTAGACCCAAATTCAGAATTATGAGCCAAAAGTAATGAGAATTGATAAAGCACTGTGCAGGGAAAATATCACTCTGGCAACACAAATGAGATGAGTTTTAATGGACTGGAGTGAACCAATATGAAATCTCATTTGATACATAGATTTAAAAGACTGACTTCAAAAGTCATCGATTCTGTTTCCCGAGGCCCTCCACACCATCATGTGATATGTGAATCTCTTCCACAATAACTTGTACAAGGATAGGAGCTAAATACATCTCATGGTGTCCTGTACCTGAACAGGTTAGATTGTTAAAACCCAAGGTCCCTTCCTAAAGAAAAGCTTGCTCTTCTAATGTGCAGTATTATTTTTCTCTTCTATTAAAGACTGATTCAGCTAAAGAATTAGTTTCTATATCATTTTAATAGTAAGTATTTTTAGAGGTCAGTGAAATATTACTGTGAAATTGAAGATAATGACCCAATTCCTCATCTTCTTCAATAGAAGTGACACATATTAAGACTTATCTCCCTGAGAAGAGAGATGAGGTAGAATTAGATATTCATAATAACTCTGTGAATTCTCAAGTACTTCATTTTTCAGTGAGCTTTTAAAAATAGTACAGAGAACCTATTTAAAATAGCATTTGGGTCGTCTCTAGCAGTCTGATGCTCTTTGTCATGTGTCACTCTTGGTCAGAACCAAGGAAAAACAGGCATAGGGACCAAGTTCTCAGCATCAGGCAAGTGGGTGAGGAATTTAAAGCTGAATTTTCTACTGTAAGATGAATAAGGTCTGAGGATCTAATGTAAAAGATGGTGACTACAGTTGATAACACTATACTGTATAATTGACAGTTGCTAAAAGAGAATTTAAATGTTATCACAAAAAAAAAAGAAAGAGAAATAAAAATTTAAAAAGAAAGCTGAATTATGGTGTGGAAGCAGGATCAAGTAAGATACAGAGTGACTGCTTACCAGCTGAGCAGGAATGAGAGACCTAAAGTTCTAATCAGACTCATACAAGAAGCAGAGACAGTGAAAGCATTTGGGGGACAGGTTGAAAGAAGAAATTAAATGACTGGAATTGAGACTTAGTGATGGGCAGAAGAATTTTGAGGTTTGTTTGTACCCATGCCCACTTAGAAGGCCAAAGCCCACCTGTGGTGTTCTCACTCAACAGATGACACCTTGTTCAAGATGCCTGGTATTTACTAACATGTGCCAAAGAACAGGACAAAGGCTTTTTCAAACAAATTTAGTTGTAGAAAGGGTATTTGGTGTTAATTTACAAGACCTGGGTTTAAATTCCAATTCCACTACTTTTTAGATGTATATTTGGTGCAAATTACTTACCCTCCCTGAACCTGTTTCTTCCTTTAAGTAATAACAAAACCCACTTCACAAAGTCCTTTTAGGCATCAAATGAGTTAAGGGGTCCTTGAGTATTGGACAGCATTCTACAGTTATTAAAGCAAGAGTTTTCTAAAAGAAATATCTTGCAGGCTCTACAAAGAAAAATCCAGCCATTTGTTCCATAGGAGATGTCAGCTGCATACAGAAAACAAAGTTGAGAGAGTTTGTATTTCCCTGTTCAGTTCTGTTCAAGGGTCCCATGTCATGTTTTTTCAGCTGTCAATAATGGAAATTTCTGCCAAATATGTAATAATAATAATTCTAACTCTGAACTTCTTCTGGCTGCCACTTCAACACTAAGCCAGCACAGAGCCAAATGGAACACATTTTTCTGGAACTTATCTGTGTGATATCATTTTATCTCAGACTTTTTAAAATAGATCTTCCCCGATCTGTCTTGTAATATCACAGGAAAGAGAATAATTTTCTTTTTTTGAAAATAAACTTTATTTTTTAGAACAATTTTAAATTTACCAAAAATTTGTGAAGATGGTTCAGAGAGTTCCCATATACCCCACACCTACTTTCCTCTGTTAGCCTCGTATATTAGCATGGTATATTTGCTGCAATTAATGAGCCAATGTTGAAACATTATTATTAAGTAAGGTCCATAATTTAATTAGTTTTCACCTAATTTCTTTTTTCTGTTACAGAATCTCGTCTGGGACACCACATTACATTTAGTCGTCATGTCTCCTTAAGGTTCTTCTTAGCTGTGACAGTTTTTTAGACCTTCCTTGTTTTAGATGACTTGACAGTTTTGAGGAGTATTTGTCAGATATTTTGTAGACTGACCCTTAGTTGGAATTTATCTGATTTTCCTCTCACGGTTAAACTGGGATTGTGGGTTTTGGAGAGGAAGACCACAGAGTTAAAGTACCGTTTTTCATCACATTATATTAAGGGTGTATACTACCCACATGACATCACTGTTGCTGTTAATCGTGATCACCTGGCTAAGGTCGTGTTTATCAGGTTTCTGCACTGCAAAGTTATTTTTTTTATTCCCTCTTTTCGTACTCTTCTAAAGGAAGGCATTGTGTGCTGGCTACACGGCCACACTTAAGGTGTGGGGATATGTGCCCCACTTCTTGAGGGTGGAGTATCTACATAAATTATTTGGAATTCTTCTGCATGGGAGATATTTACCTTCTACCCCATTTATTTATCTATTCAATTCTTTATATCAATATGTGCTCATGGACGTTTATTTCATACTTTGAATTATAATCCAATACTACTTTATTTGATTTTTTTTTCCCATATTGTTCCAGCTTTGGACTTTGGGAGCTCTTTCAGGTGGCTCCTATATCCCTTGGGAATATCTCCCTTATTATGAGGTTTGTTTGTTTTGCTTTTGTTTTTGTTTTTTGGACACTTCCTTACTTTCTGGACTGTAAGATGCTCCAGGGTCATCTCGTCTATTTCCTGACCCAGCCTTAGAATCAGCCATTTCTCCAAGGAATCTTAGTTCCTTTTATTGGGAATGGTATTAGAAACCAAGATCTGGATACAAGGTGTGTTTATTGCTACTGGGGTGTTGGTGCTTCTGGGTCCTCTCAGCTGACAGAGCAAAGAAATATATGTGTGTATACTAACCTATGTATTTACACATATCTAAAAATATTTTGTTTTCTAACCATCTATATCTATATTAAGCTAAACATGAGTTCATACTGATGTCTCCAAACCTAATCCGTTATCACATGGTTCATTGTGGCCTCCTCCCCTTGCTTATCTGTAAACATCCACTCTAACAGTGAGAAATCTGACTCTCATCATCTGCCATCCATTTACTTGATTGTTCAGTTCCAATATACATGTATAGTAGTTTCAGAATCATTAACCCATATCCCTACTGCAAGCAACTTTACCAGAGTACAGTGCTTATGTGCAAGTTCTTTTTCCTTTAATTCTTACAGACTCCATTCATTTCCTAAATCACTTAGATCAGCACCTTTTCTCCCTACCTGCCTTAGTGAGGTTGTTTCATACACTGTAATACCGTTAGAGTCTCTCGTCACAGCTTACACTCCTCCTTGGTATCCCCTGACACCTTAAATGATTTCTTAAAAGTTTACATAAACTGAGTTTCACTCTTTGTCCTTTAAAGTTCAGTGGGTTTGGACAAAATGCATAGTGCTGTGTATCCACACTTTCAGTATCATACAGAATAGTTTCACCACTTTAAAATATCCTTTGTGCTTCACATATTCAATACTCCACCCCCACCACACCCTTGAACCCTTGGCAACCACTGAGTATTTTACTGTCTTTATAACATTGACTCTTCCAGAATGTTATATACATAATTGGAATCATACAGTACATAGCTCTTTCAGACTGGCTCCTTTTACATAGCTGTATGCAGTTAAGACGCAGCCATGTCTTTTTGTATCTTGATAATACATTTCTTATTATGGCTGAATAATATTCCATCATATGACTGTATTGTAGTTCATTTATCCATTTTACCTCTTAAAGAATATCTTGGCTGCTTCCAGTTTTTAGTGATTATGAAAAAAAGATGCTATAAACATTCAGAAACAATCCAGTTTTAGCACATTTCCATCAATGGAAAAATTCCCTTGAACTATTTGCATTTAATCCCTGCTCTCTCCCCAGCCCCAGGCAGTTTTGCCTTTTATAGAAATTATTCAAAATGTAATCATTGTAGTCTAATGCATTTGGCTTCTTTCACTTAGCATTACATTTATGAGGTTCATCTATGTTGTTGCATGTATCAGTAATCCATTCCTTTTAATTGCTGTATAATATTTCATTATAAGAATTTACTACATTTTGTTTATACATCCATCATTTGATGGACATTGCCATTTTTTGGCTATCACAAGTAATGCTACTATGACCATTCACATACAAGTTTTTGTATAGATATATGTTCTCATTTTGGGGGGGTAGATATCTAGGAGTGAACTTGCTGGTCTGTTTGATAAGTTTATATTTAACTTTAAAAAAACTATCAAAGTATTTCTCAAAGTGGTTGTATCATTTTACTCCTGCCAGCAGTGTATGAGGGTTCTACTTCCTCCGCATCCTCACCAACACTTAGAATTTTCAGTCTTTTTTAATTAAGCTACTCTAGTGAGTGTGTAGTGGTTTCTTGTAGTTTTAATTTGCATTCCTTGATGACTAGTGGCACTCATTTGTATATCTTCTTTGGAGAAATGTCTATTCAAACCATTTCTTATTTTTAATTTGGTTGTTTCTCTTATTATTGAATTGTAAAAGTTATTTATTTATATAAAATTATTTTATCAGTTGTTTTGCAAATATTTTCTCCCAGCCTCTGTCTTATCTTTTCATTTTCTTAGTAGTATCTTGTGAAGACCAAAAGTTGTGATTTTGATGAAGTCCAATTTATCACATTTTTAATACATGTGCTTCTGATGTCATATCTAAGAAATATTTACTAACCTAAAATCACAAAAATTTTTCTCCTGTGTTCTCTTCAACATATCTTAGAGTTTCAGCCTCACATTCAAGTCTGTGATCAATTTAAAGTTAATTTCTCAGCTCCATTTGTTGAAAAGACTGTTTTCCCCATTGAATTACCCTGGCACATTTGTTGAAAATAAATTGACCATATACATGTGAGCTTATGTCTGGACTATTCTGCACCATTGATCTTTATGTCTACCATTATGCCAACATCACACTGTCCTGCCTACTATTATTTTGTGTTGAGCTTTGAAATCAGGTAGTGTAAGTCCTTCAACTTTGCACCCCTTTTTCAAAATTGTTTTGACTATTCTATGTCCTTTGCACTTACATATGCTTCCTAGGATCGACTAATTGAATCTAATAAAAAAAGAGCCAGCCAGAATTCTGTAGGGATCATTTTGAATCTGTAGATCAATTTGTGGAAAATTGACATCTTAATATCAAGTTTTATAATCCACAAACATGATATATTTCTCACTTATTTAGGTCTTCTTTCATTTCTTTCAGCAATGTATTATAATTTTCAACGGAGAGGTCTTATATTTTTAAAGAAATATAAATTATTCCTAAGTATTTTGTTCTTTTTGATATTATTGTGAATGGAATCTTTTATTAATTATATTTTTACATTGTTTTTTGCTAGTATATAGGAATACATTGCTGTCTGTATATTCAACTTCCTGTTACCTTGCTAAACTCTTATCATTAGTTCTAACAGTCTTTTTCTTAGATTCCTTAGGATTTTTTACACACAAGATCATTTCATCTGTGAATAAAACATTTTACATCTTCCTTTCTAATCTATATACCTTTAGGTTTTTTCCTTGCCTTGCTTCACTGGATAGAGTATCTAATATACAGTGAATTTCCCCAGTCTAAGGGAGAGAGAATTTAGTCTTTCACCACTAAGTATGATATCAACTATACGTTTTTTTCTTTAAGATTTTTTTTTGATGTGGAACATTTTTAAAGTGTTTATTGAATTTGTTACAATATTGCTTCTGTTTTATGTTTTGGTTTTTTGGCCCTGAGGTATGTGGGATCTTAGCTCCCTGACCAGGGATCAACCCTGCGCCCCCTGCATTGGAAGGCAAAGTGTTAACCACTGGACTGCCAGGGAAGTCCCAACTGTAGGGTTTTTTTTGTAGATGTTCTTTATTAAATTAAGGAAGTTCTCTTTTCCTGCTTGTTTCTTGGGAGTTTTTAACATAAATGGGTGTTGTGTTTTTTTCCAATTCTTTTTCTACATTTATTGAGATGTTTATATGGTTTTTGCCCTTTATCCTCTTAATATTGTACATTACATTGATTTTTGAACTTCAAACTACTCTTGCAAATCCCTGCTTTTCATCATTTATAAACCTTTTTTACATGGATGGATATGATCTGCTGATGTTTTGTTAATAATTGTTGTTATTATTCCATAGTTATTATTAGTGAATGAATGTTATTATTCCATAGTTTTATTTATTCACTTTTCTTATGATAACTGTCTTACTTTGACATCAAGGTAATACTGGCCTCATTAAATAAGTAGAAAAGTATTCCCTCCTCTATTTTCTGAGTGTGTGTAGAACTGGTGTTATTTCTTCCTTAAAAGAAATGACTTCATAGATTTTACCAGTAAAGTCATTTGGGCCTCAGGTTTTCTATGTGGAAAGAGTTTTAATTCTAATACAATTTCTTTACTTGATGTAGATCTATTCAGATTTATTATTTCTTTTATAGTCAGTTTTAGTAATTTGTGTCTTTCTAGGAATTTATCCATTTCATTTAAATTGTCTAATTTGTTAGAATAAAGTTATTCATAATATCCCCTTATAACTATTTTAATTTCTTCATGGTTTATGTTAATGTGTCTCTTTTGTTCCTGATTTTGGTAATTTATGTCTACTTCCATCTTTCCTTGATCAGACTAAGTAAAGGTTTATCAATTTTGTTAATGTTTTCAAAGAACCAAAATTTAGTGTAATTGAAATCCTCTATTGTTTTTCTGCTTTCTTATTTACTGATTTCCATTCAGATCTTTATTTCCTTCTATTCCTTTCGGGTTTGGTTTGCTCTTCTTTTCCTAGTTTCTTATGATGGAAACCTAGATTAGTGATTTTATCTCTTTCTTTCTTTTTAATACTATGTAAGTATTTATCACTATAATTTCCCTCTAAGCACTATTTTAGCTGTGTCTCATAAATTTTGATATGATATGTTCTCATTTTTAATTAGTTCACAATATTTTCTAATTGCTTTTGTGATTTCTTTTCTGACCCATGAGTTATTTAGAATTGTGCTCTTTAATTTCCAAATATTTGCGTTCCCAGATTTCTTTTTGTGATTGGTTTTTAATTTCGTTTCATTGTAATCAGAAAATTACTTTGTATAGTTTTAACCCTATTAAATTTATCACTATTTGTTTTATGGAATTGTCATAATATCTATACTCGGAAATTTTCCATATATACTTGAAAAGAATGTGCATTCTGCTGTTGGTGGTGGAGTGCATTATATATGTCAACTAGGCCAATTTGGTTCATGTTGTTCAAATCTTTCTTACTGATCTTTCTAGTTCTGTCAATTACTGAGGGAGGAGTATTTAAATCGCCAACTAAAATTGTTGACTTGTGTATTACTACTATCATTTTGTCAGTTTTTGCTCCATGAATTTTGGAGCAAGCTCTGTTGTGAGGAGCATATACATTTATAATTGTTATATCTTCCTGTTATATGTTTCTGCTTTCCTTTTATCATTACTAAATGCCCCTCTTTTTCCTAAGGATATCCTTTGTCTTAAAGTCTATTTTGTCTGATTTTAGTGCAGCCACTCTTGTTTTCTTTTGGTTACTCTTTACATAGTACCTCTCTCTAAAAGGTGTCCCTTGTAGGATAAACCTGCTATTATTCACTTTTTATTTTCTCCATTGTTAGATATTAGCATTAAGCCTTGTTGTATAGTTTCCTTCCAAACACTTAACTATTTCCTTAGAATAAGAAATTCATTTAGTTACCATTTCTCAAAAAAGAAATGTTTCAAGAATTTTTCCACAGTCATATGGACATTGTTTTTATGCTTGGGAAATTACAAATTAATGAAAATAACAATTATTTTTAATGGAATTATACTATATGCTTCATACTTATGCTATATACTTATCTTTATACTTACTTATAGTTTAACATAATTCTCAAAACAATCCAGTGGTGTATTCTTTTTACAGCTGAATAACCTAAGGATCATAGAGATTAAATAACTGGTTCAAGTATACCAAAAAGCATTAAATGAAGGATCTACAATTTGGATCCAGTCCTGTTAGACTCCATATGATACTGTAGAGTTTTCTTCAACCCCTTCTCTCTCTTTTCTTCCCTCCATGCTCTTCTCACTCACATAATTTTTCCTCCTAACATTCCCCATGCCCTTTTCAGATACTTAGTGGTTCATAGCAAGTTATCTGTCTCTTTTGTCAGAACCCAGAGACTATGATAAACTCATTCACAGTTGTCAATAATTAATTGTGAGCTGCCTTATATAAAGGTATGGTCAAGAGAACTTTAATTTTATTGATAGATGATCCATAAGAGAAACACAGGTGAGGACTGAGGAGAGGAGAGTCATTTTTGTTATTGCTGTTAACCTTTGTGTGTGTGTGTGTGTGTGTGTGTATGTGTGTGTGTGTGTGTTGGCCTATGTATTCTCAACTAGGTCTTCTGAAAGTATCAAATCCTGTGTGTCTAGGCTGAGGAGCAATATCACTTTGGGATATAAATTAACCTATCACTTCACAAAAGTTTCTAAGAGGATAATCAAAACTGATGGTGAAATTACAGAAAGAATTGGCAAATAGATTGATGATTGTAAAATCCTTGTGAGAGTAACTGTAGAATAATACAGGGAAGGCAAAGAGAAATTTAGTCTGAATGAGTATTACGATAAAGATATAGATATAGCATCTTATTCTATGCCAAAATAGCAATTACCTCTTCAGCATAAAATATATCACTCAGCAATGATCCACATCAATGAATCCAGACTATGGTATCACCAAAAAGTTCAAAAGATATTTACTCTTTTGTATTCTGTGCCAATAAAAAGAAACACAGGAAAAGATTGAACTTTAAATTTAGCAGATTAGAAGCTCTTGAGGAATTTTATAAATGTTATAAATAATTTTAGATGCATACAGTGTTATTCCCTCTTAGTACGTTCCTAGAGCCACCATCTTTTTTTAATCCTTCAAAGTGATGTAACAATGATCTTTTAGAAATTTTCTTTTCTCCTGAAAAGAAGACAATCTGTCATGGAACAGCAGCAAATGTAAAAAGTGTGGGCAATTGCAATTGCCCACACTAGTTAGAATTCTCAAGTTCTGTCCTTATATATTTTCTTGGTGGGAGCACTAGGGCAGAGGGCAGGATGAAGGGAGTGTTCACACCAAGAAGAACATCTAGAAAGAGTTCTGCACATTTCAAATCTCTGTATTTCACTGGGTTTGTGCCTTATGGCAAAAGACAAATAGTAACGTATAGAATCAGAGACAAGACCACTGGTGGGAAGATGAGAACTTTCCTGGGGTTTTTATGTAAGCTATAATATGTACCTGTATATATGTGTGCATATGTGTGTGTACACACCTCATTGTTTCTGTTTTGTTTTTTAACATCTTTATTGGAGTATAATTGCATTACAATGGTGTGTTAGTTTCTGCTTTATAAAAACGTGAATCAGCTATACATATACATATATCCTCATATCTCCTCCCTCTTGCGCCTCACTCCCACCCTCCCTATCCAACCCCTCTAGATGGTCACAAAGCACTGAGCTGATCTCCCTGTGCTACGTGGCTGCTTCCCACTAGCTATCTACTTAACATTTGGTAGTGTATATATGTCCATGCCACTCTCTCACTTCATCCCAGCTTACCCTTCCCCCTTCCCGTGTCGTCAAGTCCATTCTCTACATCTGCGTCTTTATTCCTGTCCTATCCCTAGGTTCTTCAGAGCCTCTTTTTTTTTTTAGATTCCATATATATGTGTTAGCATATGGTATTTGTTTTTCTCTTTCTGACTTACTTCACTCTGTATGACAGACTCTAGGTCCACCAACCTCACTACAAATAACTCAATTGTGTTTCTTTTTATGGCTGAGTAATATTCCATTGTATATATGTGCCACATCTTCTTTATCCATTCATCTGTCGATGGACACTTAGGTTGCTTCTATGTCCTGGCTATTGTAAATAGAGCTGCAATGAACATTGTGGTACATGACTCTTTTTGAATTATGGTTTTCTCAGGGTATATGCCCAGTACTGGGATTGCTGGGTCGTAAGGTAGTTCTATTTTTAGTTTTTAAGGAACCTCTGTACTGTTCTCCATAGTGGCTGTATCAATTAACATTTCCACCAACAGAGAAAGAGGGGTTCCCTTTTCTCCACACCCTCTCCAGCATTTATTGTTTGCAGATTTTTTGATGATGGCCATTCTGACTGGTGTGAGGTGATACCTCATTGTAGTTTTGATTTGCATTACTCTAATGATTGTGATGTTGAGCATCCTTTCATGTGTTTGTTGGCAATCTGTATATCTTCTTTGGAGAAATGTTTATTTAGGTCTTCTGCCCGTATTGGATTGGGTTGTTTGTTTTTTTTTTCATACTGAGCTGCATGAGCTGCTTGTAAGTTTTGGAGATTAATCGATTGTCAGTTGCTTCATTTGCAAATATTTTCTCCCATTCTGAGGGTTGTCTTTTCGTCTTGGTTATCGTTTCCTTTGCTGTGCAGAGCTTTTAAGTTTCATTAGGTACTATTTGTTTATTTCCATTTCTCTAGGAGGTGGGTTAAAAAGGATCTTGCTGTGATTTATGTCATAGAGCGTTCTGCCTATGTTTTCCTCTAAGAGTTTGAGAGTGTCTGGACTTACATTTAGGTCTTTAATCCATTTTCAGTTTATTTTTGTGTATGGTGTTAGGGAGTGGTCTAATTTCATTCTTTTACATGTAGCTGTCCACTTTTCCCAGCACCACTTATTGAAGAGGCTGTCTTTTCTCCATTGTATATTCTTGCCTCCTTTATCAAAAATAAGTTGACCATATGTGCGTGGGCTTATCTCTGAGCTTTCTATCCTATTCCATTGATCTATATTTCTGTTTTTGTGCCAGTACCATACTGTCTTGATTACTGTAGCTTTGCAGTATAGTCTGAAGTCTGGGAGCCTCATTCCTTCAGATCTGTTTTCCTGTCTCAAGATTGTTTTGGCTATTCGGGGTATTTTGTGTTTCCATACAAATTGTGAAATTTTTTGTTCTAGTTCTGTGAAAACTGCCATTGGTAGTTTGATAGGGATTGCATTGAATCTGTAGATTGCTTTGGGTAGTATAGTCATTTTCACAATGTTGATTCTTCCAATCCAAGAACATGGTATATCTCTCCATCTGTTTGTATCATCTTTAATTTCTTTCATCAGTGTCTTATATTTTTCTGCATACTGGTCTTTTGTCTCCTTAGGTAGTTTTATTCCTAGGTATATTACTTTTTAGTTGCAGTGGTAAATGGGAGTGTTTCCTTAATTTCTCTTTCAGATTTTTCATCATTGGTGTATAGGAATGCAAGAGATTTCTGTGCATTAATTTTGTATCCTGCTACTTTACCAAATTCATTGTTTAGCTCTAGTAGTTTTCTGGTAGCATCTTTAGATTCTCTATATATAGTATCATGTCATCTGCAAACAATGACAGTTTTACTTCTTCTTTTCCAATTTGGATTCCTTTTATTTCTTTTTCTTCTCCAATTGCTGTGGCTAAAACTTCTAAAACTATGTTGAATAATAGTGGTGAGAGTGGGCAACCTTGTCTTTTTCCTAATCTTAGAGGAAATGGTTTCAGTTTTTACCACTAAGAACGATGTTGGCTGTGGGTTTGTCATATATGGCCTTTATTATGTTGAGGTAAGTTCCCTCTATTCCTACTTTCTGGAGGGTTTTTATCATAAATGGGTGTTGAATTTTGTCAAAAGCTTTTTCTGCATCTATTGAGATGATCATATGGATTTTCTCCTTCAATGTATTAATATGGTATATCACATTGATTGATTTGCATACATTGAAGAATCCTTGCATTCCTGGGATAAACCCCACGTGATCATGGTGTATGATCCTTTTAATGTGCCGTTGGATTCTGTTTGCTAGTGTTTTATTGAGGATTTCTGCATGTATGTTTATCAGTGATATTGGCCTGTAGTTTTCTTTCTTTGTGACATCTTTGTCTGGTTTTGGTATCAGGGTGATGGTGGCCTTGTAGAATGAGTTTGGGAGTGTTCCTCCCTCTCCCATATTTTGGAAGAGTTTGAGAAGGAGAGGTGTTAGCTCTTCTCTAAATGTTTTATAGAATTCCTCTGTGAAGCCATCTGGCCCTGGGCTTTTGTTTGTTGGAAGATTTTTAATCACAGTTTCAATTTTAGTGCTTGTGATTGGTTTTTTTATATTTTCTACTTCTGCCTGGTTCAGTCTCGGAAGGTTGTGCTTTTCTAAGTATTTGTCCATTTCTTCCAGGTTGTCCATTTTATTGGCATAGAGTTGCTTCTAGTAATCTCTCATGATCCTTTGTATTTCGGCAATGTCAGTTGTTACTTCTCCTTTTTCATTTCTAATTCTATTGATTTGAGTCTTCTCCCTTTTTTTCTTGATGAGTCTGGCTAGTGGTTTATCAATTTTGTTTACCTTCTCAAAGAACCAGCTTTTAGTTTTATTGATCTTTGCTATTGTTTCCTTCATTTCTTTTTCATTTATTTCTGTTCTGATCTTTATGATTTCTTTCCTTCTGCTAACTTTGGGGAGGTTTTTTTGTTCTTCTTTCTCTAATTGCTTTAGGTGTAAGATTAGGCTGTTTATTTGAGATGTTTCTTGTTTCTTGAGGTAGGATTTTATTGCTATAAACTTCCTTATTAGAACTGCTTTTGCTGCATCCCATAGGTCTTGGGTCATCGTGTTTTCATTGTCATTTGTTCTTAGGTATTCTTTGATTTCCTCTTTGGTTTCTTCAGTGTTCTCTTGGTTATTTAGTAGTGTATTGTTTAGCCTCCATGTGTTGTATTTTTTACAGATTTTTTCCAGTAATCGATATCTAGCCTCATAGCATTGTGGGCAGAAAAGTTACTTGATATGATTTCAATTTTCTTAAATTTACCAAGACTTGATTTGTGACCCAAGATATGATCTATCCTGGTGAATGTTCCATGAGCACTTGAGAAGAAAGTATTCTGTTGTATTCTGTTGTTTTTGATGGAATATCCTATAAATATCAATTAAGTCCATCTTGTTTAATGTATCATTTAAAGCTTGTGTTTCCTTATTTATTTTCATTTTGGATGATCTGTCCATTGGTGAAAGTGGGGTGTTAAAGTCCCCTACTATGATTGTGTTACTGTCGATTTCCCCTTTCATGGCTGTTAGCATTTGCCTTATGTATTGAGGTGCTCCAATGTTGGGTGCATAAATATTTACAATTGTTATATCTTCTTCCTGGATTGATCCCTTGATCATTATGTAGTGTCCTTCTTTGTCCCTTGCAATAATCTTTATTTTAAAGTCTATTTTATCTGATATCAGAATTGCTACTCCAGCTTTCTTTTGACCTCCATTTGCATGGAATATCTTTTTCCATCCCCTCACTTTCAGTCTGTATGTTTCCCTAGGTCTGAAGTGGGTCTCTTGTAGACAGCTTATATATGGGTATTGTTTTTGTATCCATTCAGCCAGTCTATGTCTTTTGGTTGGAACATTTGATCTGGTTACATTTAAGGTAGTTATTGATATGTGTGTTCCTATTACCATTTTCTTAATTGTTTTGGGTTTGTTATTGTAGATCTTTTTCTTCTCTTGTGTTTCCTGCATAGAGAAGTTCCTCTAGCATTTGTTGTAAAGCTGGTTTGGTGGTGCTGAATTCTCTTAACTTTTGCTTATCTGTAAAGGTTTTAATTTGTCCGTCCAATCTGAATGAGATCCTTGCTGGGCAGAGTAGTCTTGGTTGTAGGTTTTTCCCTTTAATCATTTTAAATAGGTCCAGCCACTCCCTTCTGGCTTGCAGAATGTCTGCTGAACAATCAGCTGTTAACCTTATGGGGATTCCCTTGTATGTTACTTGTTGTTTTTCCCTTGCTGCTTGTAATATTTTTTGTATTTAATTTTTGATAGTTTGATTAATATTTGTCTTGGCATGTTTCTCTTTGGATATTCTGTATGGGACTCTGCACTTCCTCAACTTGATTAACTATTTCCTTTCCCATATTAGGGAAGTTTTCAACTATAGTTTCTTCAAATATTTTCTTGGTCCCTTTCTTTTTCCCTTCTTCTTCTGGGACCCCTATAATTCGAATGTTGGTGCATTTAACATTGTCCCAGAGGTGTCTCAGATTGTCCTCAATTCTTTTCATTCTTTTTTCTTTATTCTGCTTTGTGGTAGTTATTTCCACTATTTTATCTTCCAGGTCACTTATCCGTTCTTGTGCCTCAGTTATTCTGCTGTTGATTCCTTCTAGAGAATTTTTAATTTCATTTATTGTGTTGTTCATCATTGTTTGTTTGCTCTTTAGTTCTTCTAGGTCCTTGTTAAACATTTCTTGTATTTTCTCCATTCTATTTCCAAGATTTTGGATCATCTTTACTATCATTACTCTGAATTCTTTTTCTGGTAGATTGCCTATTTCCTCTTTATTTGTTTGGTTTGGTGGGTTTCTACCTTGCTCCTTCATCTGCTGTGTGTTTCTCTGTCTTCTCATTGTGTTTAACTTACTGTTTTGGGGGTCTCCTTTTCGCAGGCTGCACGTTCATAGTTCCCTTTTTTTGTGTCTGTCTTCAGTGGGTACAGTTTGTTCAGTGTGCTATGTAGGCTTCCTGGTGGAGGGGACTGGTGCCTGTGTTCTGGTGGATGAGTCTTGATCTTGTCTTTCTGGTGGGCAGGACTGCATCCAGTGGTGTGTTTTGGGGTGTCTGTGACCTTATTATGATTTTAGGCAGCCTCTCTGCTAATGCGTGGGGTTGTGTTCCTGTCTTGCTAGTTGTTTGGCATAGGGTAATGGGACAATCCAACAGGTAATTGAGGATGAAAATCCTGCCTGGGTAAGGTGATAAGGAAAATCTATCTGAAGAGATGTTATTTAAGCTGAAACCTAAAAAAATGACAAACTAGCAGTTTGAAAAATGACTTGTTACCAAATCAGGTCTGGCTGCTTGCTGCTCAATCCATACTCGAGAGAGAGGCAAATGTCGCAAGAAAGGAAAGCTGCTTTTAATCAGAATGTCCTGAACTCGGCTCTCCCACCTCAGAGGCACAGGCCTGACACCCGGCCGGAGCACCAAGATCCTGTCAGCCACACAGCTCAGAAGAAAAGGGAGAAAAAAAGAAAGAAAGGAAGAAAAGAAAATAAAGTTATTAAAATAAAACATAAAAAACAATTATTAAAAATAAAAAAGTTAAAAAGAAATTTAAAAAAGCAAGAAAGAAGAGAGCAATCAAACCAAAAAAGAAATCCACCAATGATAACAAGCGCTAAAAACTATACAAAAAAAACCGACAAACAGAACCCCAGGACAAATGGTAAAAGCAAAGCTATACAGACAAAATCACACAAAGAAGCATACACATACACACTCACAAAAAGAGAAAAAGGAAAAATACCTATATATCGTTGCTCCCAAAGTCCACCGCCTCAATTTTGGGATGATTCATTGTCTATTCAGGTCTTCCATAGGTGCAGGGTACATCAGGTTGATTGTGGAGATTTAATCCACTAATCCTGAGGCTGCTGGGAGAGACTTCCCTTTCTCTTCTTTGTTTGCACAGCTCCTGGGGTTCAGCTTTGGGTTTGGCCCCGCCTCTGCATGTAGGTCGCCTGAGGGCGTCTGTTCTTCGCTCACACAGGACGGGGTTAAAGGAGCAGCTGTTTCGGGGGCTCTGGCTCACACAGACGGCGGGGAGGGGTACGATGTGGGGCGAGCCTGTGGTGGCAGAGGCCGGCGTGACGTTGCACCAGCCTGAGGCACGCCATGCGTTCTCCCAGGGAAGTTGTCCCTGGATTACGGGACCCTGACAGTGGTGGGCTGCACAGGCTCCCGGGAGAGGAGGTGTGGAGAGTGACCTGTGCTTGCACACAGGCTTCTTGGTGGCGGCAGCAGCAGCCTTAGCGTCTCATGCCCGTCTCTGGGGTCCGCGCTCATAACCGCGGCTCACGCCCGTCTCTGGAGCTTGTTTAGGCGGTGCTCTGGATCCCCTCTCCTCGCGCACCCTTTTGGGAAATCTGAGGTCTTCTGCCAGCATTCAGTAGGTGTTCTGTAGGAGTTGTTCCACATGCAGATGTATTTCTGATGTATTTGTAGGGAGGAAGGTGATCTCCACGTCTTACTCTGCCATCTTGAAGGTCTCCCCACCACATTGTTTTTTAACTGAAAAAGTCTCAGAGTTGGAAAGTCTTGAAAGTTGGACTTAGGTAACCGATAGTAATGCCTATTCTTCTCCACTCAATACCAAAGAAATCCTATTTACCTTTGGACCAGAAAAGTCTTTTTTCTCTTTCCCCTACCTGCCCCCATCCCCACACCCTTTATGCAGATGGCTGTTTGGTTGCCAGCAATCCCAATTGGTTTACCTAGACAAGGGCGTGGCCAGGGCAGGTCAGGGGCAGAGACAGGGCTGGTGTTAACTGTATAGCAGTTGCCTTTCTCTCTTTCCCACCCTAGGACCATGTTTCTAGCATGTAAGATATGTTGGCTTTTATTCTGATTTCCCAAACCCAACTGGAAAATTTGAATATAAATGTCTCTTCCCCTTTTCCAGGTGCCTAGAGGATTATCTGAGGGAGTCAGAAGTAAAATTGACCTTCCCAGGGACACTAGGCTCTCAATTCCTTACTTAATTTTCTCTAGAATAATAAAATATTTGATAGAAGATCTTCTAGACCAGCATCTTATTTTTGCCAATGAGAAAACTGGACGCCAGACAGGCTGTGAGGTTTTGTCAGATCTCACAGCAGGTCACCACCCATCTGGAACTTAAATTTGCTTCTCTGGCCTCTCAGGCCAGCATTCTGCCCACTCTGCTATACTACCTCCCCGATGGATGCTAGAGAAGGACATTCTGATGAAAAGGACCTTAAGTTTTTACAACAGCTGCTTAAATTTTTTTCTTTAGCATCACGCAGTATTATGAGTTAGATTTTGTACATAAATTTATTACTTATTATTAGTGGATTTGTATCTCATTTTAGACATAAGAAAACTGAGGAGCTGGGTTGCAGCAACTCCCATAGAGTCTGAAAAATACACCCAAGACGGTTCTTCATAGGGAAAGTGCTCAGTACAGGCTTCCAACAACGGAGGAGTGTGACTCAAGCAAGAGGAATGGCTGCCCATTCATAACAAGCCCAAGGGCACGGCATCCCTTTGGCTGTCCAACTGCCCCAGATAACCCAGGATCTGGATTGCCAAAGGCATCCATAGGCGATGGTACTAAGACTGCCTGATGCTAACACCACACTTTGATCACTCAGTCATATCCAAAAGCATTTATTAAGCATCTGTGTGAGGCTCTCTGCAGGGGCTTCTGTTTGTGTCTCTGGTGTTCACACTTCCCTGCTTCTCTTCTGTGGCCCTTCACCCCTGCCCAAAAAACTCCCCAATGCACATGCATCTCACAGCTGGTGTTACCCTTGTCACAGCCAGAGCAGGATCTCTTTTTGGTTCCTTCCAAGATGTTATTCAAAGTCCAGGGCAGAACTTTGGGCATGGATCTAGCCTTTATGCCACTGTAGAATCTATGCATTCCCCCTGCTTTCACAGGATTCTGTGTGAGAAGCAACCAAGCCAGTAGTTGGAGTTTATAGGGATAAAATTTTAGCATCTGTTTTCTTCTTTCAGAATGCAGAGTGAACATTTAGAAGGGTTTTTACGAAAGCAATTTACAGCCAGTAATTGGAAGTGCTGAAGAGTTTTTGTAAGACCAGTGTCTCAGATTACTGGTTTATGATTTGCCTAAAAATAAATCATTTATTTTAGGCTTAGACTTTAGAAAGAAGAAAAATAAAGTCTTAGAATGATTTTCTTCAAGTTTCCCATGATGTTCTTTACATCAGGAAGGGAGAAGGGAGAATGCAAGATGGAGTTTCTAGAGAGAAGGGGAATCCAACACTATTTTCCCTCAGATCATTTGTGAGATTACATTTTCCTAGTCATATACACTATTTCCATTTTACGACTCAGACAATTTACTATGTTTAAAGTTACATTAATTTCTTTTTGTAATGCTTAGGTCAAATATACATATTATGTGTATCAGTGGAAGTTCCACCTCACATATTCAGCTCTTAGTATGGATGTTGTATTTGTGTCCTCGTTGCCATGGTGACTAGAAAAGGTTAAAGCCAAAGTCTCAAAAAACAAAGTGGCTGTGCAATAAAATATCATAAATATGTGTATGCTTCTTAAAATATTCTTCTCAAATATGGATGAAAAAATCTTTGATCCACTGTCTTAAAATTAATTTTCCATTTCTAGCATGCAGGTTATTATCTGAAAAGACTATTCTCAAAACAATCTCTTACAATTCACCCCCTTTCTCTCACAACTGTAATCTAATGGCCTTTTATCTCAAAAGACAGACTATGTAAATCATGAAAAATGCTTTGGGTTTTTGGTATGGATGAGAAATGGCAATGAGAATGAAGGGGAATGGAGCTGTTTTCTGACTGAAACACACTGTCTTTTTCAAATCTCCCCCTTTAAATCTATTTATACAGGAATAATAAAATATTTTTCCCAGTTTATTTAAGAACTTGGTAAATAAACTTGGGCAACACTTGACAGTGCCAAGATGTTAAACATTTACTGGCTGTAAGAATGCAAACTCTTCTTTTTGTTGGCTGATGGCCCTTGGGTCCTTGACTGACCCTTTTTATTTCCTCATACATTTTAACTATCCAGTGGGATGGATTTTAAGGGTTTAGCCTCAAAAGTAACACTAAATAGGAGTAGAGGATATAATTCCTGAAAGGCCTGGATCCGTTGCAGTACTGGATAAAAGAGCGTTTCTCATATCCACATGTCTTTCCTATTATATTTCCAAATGCAAAGAGACGATGGGTGAAAAACACGCTTTGAGTAATTTCCCCATCCCCATTGCCCATTTCATCAGGATACCAGAAAGAGGATTAATATATCCCTTGGTCTATAATCCCTGGCTTAATTTGTAATCTCCAACCTAAATTCTAAGATTCACCTAAGTTCTCCACAACCCTTTCTTTATTTCAAGATATTTCCATGTAGAACATATGATAAAAATCATAGCAATATATTTCATGGTTTATTTCCTATATTTGATACCATCTCATATTTAATATCTAAGAATCAAAATTATCTCAAGCTCAATAACCTGGCCCTTCTTCTGCCATCTGGTGGAGAAATAGGAAATCAGTGAAATTAAGTGATGAATGGAGAGTTTCTTCACTGAATCCATAAAAGCATCAGTCAGCAAATGTTTATGGAGCTGTTATTATTATGCATTATTTTTATTCAAATAGTACTCATCGAGGGAGGTACTTGGTACCATTAAGCTCAATACACTTCAAATTAGCCAAACTCAGTCCTTGGCCCAGGAAGGGCTGTGAAATATTACACATTTAAAAGCTCCCCAACAGTGTAGTATTTTCCAGCAATCAATTCAACACATAGGACAAGGCAGAGACTCTTTAAGACACTGAGGTTACCACTTAGCTCATTTTAGTAGTAATTTACTTTGTAATGATATTCTGACCCTAAGATGCTCAGGCTTTTCTGAGCATTTTCTAAAGAGAGAAAAAATAAAAGAGGGGGAGAAAAGGGGGATGGCAGGGGTAGGTGGAGTGAAAAAACTCTTTTATGCCTTATGAAGCAAAAAATAATGATATTCTGACCCTAAGATGCTCATGCTTTTCTGAGCATTTTCTAAAGAGAGAAATAAAAAAAGAGGGGGAGAAAATGGGGATGGCAGGGATAGGTGGGGTGGAGAAACTCTTTTATGCCTTATGAAGCAAAAAATAAGGTTTGGCAACATTTTTCAGTAAGCCATTTAAGAGTGCCTGAAAGAGAAAAAGATGAGAAAAAATAACATCTCTGTGAACTCTCTGCATTTTTCTCCATTCCTAATTTGCTGGCTATGGAGAATAGAGATGTGATAATAGAGATGTGATAGTAAGCATACTAACTGGCACAGATTGGAAGGAAGTGACAGCCTCCTCAAATAACTTGAACAAAATGATGCTACAAGCTTGTTGAACTGCCCCCACGTATAGTCAAATCTGAATTCCCTTCTTCCTACCAAAATCCACAGAGAAGAGGCAGCCATAGATCATGTAGGAGACACTGTGGTTGTTATTAAATGTCCTGTACATTTCAAGGAAACGTGGCTCTTTATGCCATGGATTCTGGACGAAACCATTCAAGAGAGAAGGATCATGCCAATTTATGTTGAAAGGGGCTGTTGGCTTGGTCTGTTGCAATACGCTCTTTGGTTTTAAAGGACATTGAAATCTAAGGAAGGTCCTTCATAGTGTTCCAAGTCATTACTATAGCACTGAGGAAAAAGTAGTGCTGATGTAACCAATGTAGTCAACTCAGATGGCCTTAGCACTGTAATCTCCAACTCCTGCTTCCTGCCTCCTCCACTCAGCATCCTATGGGACCAAACCTAGGATGAGCAGCCTGCCAGAAATTGTCCTCTTGCTTAAACAGGGGATAGAGACACCACCTTGAACGTCCCTAATTATAATCATCAGTGGATATATTTTGATTATATATGGATATGTGATGCTTTTCTAAACAAAATGAGAATTTATCTAGTCCAAAAATATACCCTCTGGGGTTTTGGTAGCTGCTTCTCTCCTCTAACTTCTCCCCACACATCCTGATCTGCCGCAGCAACCTGAAAGGTCAACGTAGTTTTACAATGGACTCCTAGAAATACTGTCTCCCACCAGAATGTCTACCAGCGGGCTCATGGAGCATTCTGCCCACAAAGGGAGGCTCTGGAACCTGTAGAAGAGGAACTGGTAATCACTGGGGGCCAGTATACGTTCCTTAGTATCAAGTTATGTCAATCTAAACTCATCTTTCATTGAAATTGTTTCTATAGTGTAAGTACATTGTATCTTGATAACAGCCAAATATCCCAAAACCTTCCTTATGACAAAGATGAAGGAGAAAAATGAGCTGAATCCAAACACATTTGGATTAATACACATTGAGAGATAGATACCAAAAGAAGGATGTTTCTGGAAGAAAGCTAAAATATTCTGTCCTTTTTTACATTTTAATCAAAACTTGAAAAATATAGAAGGTATGCCTTTCAAGTTTGTCCAATAAACATTTAACTGAGTATGCTCTAGACAGCAGGCCACATGCCAGGATTTGGGGAGATGGGTGATGCAGAAAGCCTGACCTCCAGAAGACTAGTCAGACTCATTGATTATGCTGTTGGTAGAAAGCTGGGAGAACTAAAGATTGGATGACATTATCACAAGCAAAAGCCATGTGACCTTCATTGGGCTAAATTTAGCAGGGGTATATGTGAAATTCTGGACTAAGGATCAAAAAATATAATAACCTAGCAAGGCCGTTACAGAATGGGAAGACAAGGCTTAGTGACTGCTTCATGAAAAAGACTTAATGGTTTGAGGTGAGCGATATAGAGTGACAATGTGATGTAGCTCCCCCAAAAGCCAATGCAATGTTGGGGCGCATCATATAAAGATCCAGAAAAAATTGGCAACTACCCCCTTCTATTCTGCGATGGTTCTACTGATATCAGAGTATCCTGCACTGGATACCGCATATTAGTTGGCTATAGACAAACAAGAGATCCACTGAGATGGTGATGGACTAGAAACTAGAAACTACTCACCAGCAAATGTTTATTGAGTGCCTACTTTGTTTCAGTCACTGATTCTGGTGCTGGGTACAAATGGTGGATGAAACACTCAAGGTGCCTGTTCGCACGGAGGTGACTGATTTAATGAAAACAGAAGATAAACAAATAGTTGAAAAGATAACCTTACATACTGGTAAGTACTACTTTAAAAACCATCCAAACCATGTCCTGTGAAGCACATTGGAAGGGAACTAGAGACACGATGTTTAGATGGGAAAGGGGAAGATGAAAGAGATATGCAAACGCTTTATTAAAATGTAGAAGGGATTTTCTGTAAAAGAAAGACTGAATATATTCTGTAGGAATCTGACGAATAGAATTAGGGCCAATGAGACATGAAGACAGAATCAACATAAAATTAAACTCCTATGAATCTGGTCACTCCAAAGGAGAGAGAGCCTCCATCAGAAGAAGAAATGCTCTTCACCAATCCACTTGCCAAAGTAGAAACTTCTCAACCCCTGCTTGTGCAGGAGTTGGAGGCTCATGGCTGGTGGGTCCAACCTCTGTGTTCCCCCAGTACTTTGTAGGTGTCTCTGTTAGCGCTTTTCACTCAGCCCATTTCTCTAAGCCCTGAGTAGCTTCATTAATGTCACTGAAACCATCATCTATAGCCTCAACTCAAGGACTCACCATTTTTACCTGGTATCTTATTCAGGAAACATTCAGTTGCAAGTGACAAAAAGCTAACTCAAGCTTGCTCAAGCAAAAAGGAATCTTTTGGTGTATGTAACTGGAAAGTCCACTGGTATACCGGTTTCAACACAGCTGGATCTAGGTCCTAGATTCTAGGGGGCTCAAACAATATCAATAAATCTCTGTTTCCCCATCTTTTAGTGTATTTTCCTCTAATTGGCTTAATGATCGAAGTGCCCTCTCTATATTGCAGGAGAGGTGGTTTCTGGAAACCAAAGGCTGCATCCTTTCACCTGAAAGAAAAGAAAGGAAGGGAGGAAAGAACGAAGAAAGGGAGGGAGGGAGGGAAGAAAGAAGGAAGGAAGGAAGGAAGGAAGGAAGGAAGGAAGGAAGGAAGGAAGGAAGGAAGGAAGGAAGGAAGGAAGGAAGAGAGAAAAAAAGAATCGTATATCCAGGAGTCCATATGTGAAGTTTCATGAGAGAAGTCTGATTGGTGCTGCTTGGATTATGTGCCTACCCCTGGACCAGTTACAGTGAACCAGGGCTAGGGTACTATAATGGGCTGGGTTTGGGTCTTATGTCCATTAGTGTGAGGGTGGGCCAGGGGTTGATAACGGGGCAATTCTCTTTCAAAAAGCAGATGCTAGACAGACAAAAACAAAACAAAACAAAATGAAACAAGTTAAATGTCTTCTATAGTCACACTGTTTCAATAACTTCCTAATTGCCCCATGTTTTCTCCAGTTTATGCTTTTCTTTGCTAGAAGAATAGTCTTCCTAAATAGCAATTATAAATTCTCTTGCCTTCCCTCCTTGAAACCTTAAGTAGCTCCTATTTGCCTGCAAAATAAAGCCAAAACTCATTACAATCTGGACCTACCTACATCTGTCTTATTTCTCCCCCAGACTGCTCTCAAGGCCATAGCTCCAGCCATTCTGAATTGCTTGCAGTTCCCCAAACATTCAAGATCATTCCATGCCTTCAGTCTTTACTCACATTGTCCCCTCTATCACCCTCCCCCAATCCCACTAATTTCCTTTTGAGAGGTATCCCAAGTATCACCTCCTCTCCAAGCCTGTCCTGCTCTCCCTCAGGTAGAATTTATCTACGTGGGCCTTGTGCATGCCTCTGTCTCTTTAGCTTGCACATTTGCTTACATGCCACATCCCACTTGATAACCTGTGGGCTCCTTAGAGCAAATGTATTGAGCTTTATTCATCCTCATGTCCTGGTAATTGCCTGGCAGATAATGGTACCTAATAAACACTTTTAAGACAGAACAAAAAGTGGGGGGGGGGGGGAGGAAAAAAGAAATTTAAAAAAGAGAAGAAAAAGGACAGATACCTCAGGGCCTCTTTTTTCCTCCGAGATAATAAATAAATTTTGAAAATTGTACTCTGGGTAAAATGTCCCGACTTTTTTGTCTAAATTGAGTAAAGAGTCATAGTGAGAATTTCAGGGTCAGTCATGGCGGAAGGTAGATGCAGGGAACATGGGAAGAGGGGACAGAAGGTCTTCGTCGTGTCCTTTTTGGATGTGGACTGGGGTAGACCAGCCACTTATCCCACCCGTGCAAAGGGTGAGCCCTGCACAGCTGTAGAAGCACCATTCTCAGTGATGCACTGGGGCTGCCCCAATTCTGGCTCACTTCTGACTGGGCAGTCATGTGGAGAAATGGAAGTGAATGGAGAATTAAAAAGATGACCTAATTCTCTGCTGAAATCATTTCTAATCATAAGTCTTGAGTGTATTTTAATTATACCTGGACACAGAGGCCCTCATCCAGACCTAACTGAAGTCCCAAGCGGGCTGTCACTGTGGCTGTAAAGATTTTCTAAGCTTGTGGTTATCTCAAGGGCCTGACATCACACTGATGATTAAGCAACAGTGAGGAGGCGCAGCTGCACATTACCATGGCAACCTGCACTGGGCTTGCCTGCAGAGCTTGGTAACAAGAGCATTTTATTATGGGTCATTAAGGGCAAACGGCTTCATTTACATTATTTCCCGTAAAATCCTATTATTTCAGGTGTTATACTCCATCTTCATCTATGTGGCTCTTGTAGAAGAAATTGTAAATGTGGGTTACTAGGTAGAGGAACAATAACAAGCTTCAGGTAAACTGTAAACCACAGTGTTTTGTAGATGAGAAAAGCATTTTGCTGTAGGGATGTGCAGTAAAGAGGCATCCAGTGTTCTCTGAAGACAGAGAATTCTTATTCTGAAAAGAGAAAGGTTTTTCTCTTTATTGTCTGTTCCCTCTGGCCTGAGTCATGCTTTAGACTGTCACTGATACTGATTCTTGGGTCCTGTAATCTGCTAAACAAGTATTGACAAATCTGGCTCTGCTGGTCTTTTTTCTTTAAATTTTATTTTAATATGGTAAGAACACTTAATGGGAGATGTACCCTGTTAACAAATGTTTAAGTGTACAATACAGCATGTTGACTACAGGTACAATGTTGGACAGATCTCTAGAACTTATTCCTCTCATTTAACTGAAACTTTAAGCCCGTTGATGAATAACTCCCCATTTCCTCCTGCCTCCACCCCTGGCAACCACCATTCATTCCTCTCTTCGATTCTATGAATTTGACTATTTTATAAGTAGAATCACGCAGTGTTTGTCTTTCTGTGATTTGGCCTTTCTTATCCTCATCAGCTGCTGAATTTCAGTATCTTATACCCCAGAGTAACCTTTCTTTCCCAGATGCACCAAATCCAGGAAACGGTAGCTTCTATCAGCACCTAAGAACTTAAAGCTCTAGAAAGCGATGAGCCCCTCTTTTGTGTATCTGTGTATGGGAGTAGGGAAACTACTTGTTCTACCCTAGCCAGTCTTTCCGATAGCCCAGGCCCCTGGCCCCATCACAAGCTGACCTGGCGCTGATTGACAGTGATTGCCTCTGAGCTGTGACAGCACTAAGTCTACTTGGGGAATGGAGCTTAGAAGGTCATTCATTCATTCACAGCTCCATCTGCTGCCTATAATTAAGGATATCAATTCTACAAGGCAGAACCACAAATGCCACAGAATATGCTCTTACCTCCAAGTCCCTGTGACCTAACGAGAGTCCATTTAGGCTTTTCTGAATGCTCACAAGTCCTCTCATGATCAAGAAGACTCTGGGGTCTTGCAACCCAGGATGACAGCTGAGAACTAGAGATAAACAGCAAAGGGTCTAATCCTTACATTTTCCGAGTTAATTTAGTACAGCCAGGAACATGTGAAATGCTTCGCTGTTCAGAAAACTGCTTTCTTAAATGAGTGGAACAATGGACATGTCATTGAATTAGTGCACGATTTCACTGGCATTTTCCACCATCCTCCAAGGACGGCAGTAATTGACTTCAGATGACCCAAGGCAGAGAAGGGGTCAGCAAGTGGGTGATTGTCAATGCTTTGCTTTGTAAAGAAGATGGTACAGAATTGCTGGCTCATATTAAAAACAAAAAATTTAAAAACTGTTCCTTAACTGTTCACCAGAACTCTTAGAGCTAGAAAAAGTAGATTTTTTGTGTGTGTGGCAAATTCCAATCTTTTAATTCTAGAATTAAAGTATCTCTATTATAAACAGTTTAAGTTCTTCCATTAGAGTTGAGTGACCCAAGGCAGGAGGCTGGTGAATTAAGACAATCTGGTGAATGTTCCAGGGTGTAGTTCTTGGTGTGATGGAGGGACCAGAGAGGCGAGTTGGGTGCAGACTTCCTCTTGAGGTGTGACCCAACACATAGAACCTCCATCATGCTTTCAAGCCCAGAAGATACTTCTTGAGGGTTAAGACAAAAAGATTATATTACAAGTTGCTTTTCTTGCCCCAGAAAGTGGGATCAATCTAGATTAGATTTGGAAAATTAGGCTATACTACAGATATACAATATCAGGTATGTAAACACATTCTATATGTAGAACAGAGGTGAATATGAGTTTTAACTGGTATTTTTATACCAGCGGTTACTTAATTCTAAAAGGGTCACAGCTATTTGACACATCAAACACCCCTTTAAAAGCATTTCAATTCAGAAAATGCCCTATTTGAGGAGGTGAATTTTCCTGTTCCCTAAATCAATAAGCATGCAACTAATTAGAGTTAAAAGGGGCAAATCTCTGAGGACAGGGGTTTCACGGGAAACTTCCAACAGCCGGATTAAAAGATTGGATTTAATCACAAATTATTGTCCCAAATCCCCTCCTTCAGCTCTGGTATATTTACAGTGAACTCTCCTAAAGGTTTTACAAATGAAGAACTGTTTCTCTTAGATAAAGATAACTGAATAAGAATGATGTTTATACATAAAATTAATCCTTTGTAACCTACATTTTCAATGTCTTTTATCTAGAATACATGGGAAATTATGGTATAGACTACTAACATAAAATGTGTATATTTAAATATTATAAACAGAACATATACAGATCAGATTTTAGGGATGCAAATATATTAGACAAATATTGACAAAGATAAAAGGAGAGCAAAAATTTTAAATAAAACTCAATTTCATAAATTGGAAAGGTTTTTAAAATTTAGTGGTGATGTTTACCTCTAAATGTCCTCTTCCATTATGTATTCCTGGCTTCTAAATAGTATTAGAATTATAGTGACATGCTTTACCAAAAATAACAGTGGATTAATATAATAATTTGAGCAAAATCAACTAAATTAATTAACTTATCCATTACATCCTAAACTATTAAAACGTAAAATAATCCTGCTCTGAATTAAAGGACTGAGCTGCCCGTGGACATTTCTCAAAGATTCCTAACTTTCACATTAGTTCCCGTATTACTTCTGAAGAAAATCATTATGACCCCTTTTTCAGGTCTGTCTCTCCTTAGTTCCTGAAGAAATAAGCAGGAAAAGCTGTCATATTTGTTGTTTGGCACTAGACCTACAAAAAAGCAAAAAATGCTATTGAAAATAAAAGGTTTAGTTATTTCAATCTTTTGACATAGACAAACAGTTTGAGTGATATTTTATTCTTTTGTTTTAAAGGCATATCCATTTATGAGTGTAAATTTAAACTAACACTTGAACCCTGTTTGACATTTCTTTTTGCACTGACTGCTTACTTCAAAACTCCTGATTCTATACCTCTTGCTAATATATGTGTCTAAATCATATGTGACCTTACTGTGAGACCTTGCATTCTTTGATTGGATGAAATGGTCACAAGTGTCCACTTATGAGACATCTTTATAGGCTAATTGGGAATCAGCAATAGTCAGGCTTAAAGAGACCATTTAAGTCATGGCTATCTCCAGTGTTGATTAAAAAGAGGTCTATAATTAGAATTTCGAGAGCTATCTTTTCAGAGTTAACATTTTGCATTGTTCGTATAGAACCTAAGTCTCACGGGTTTTATGGACCTCACAGACATCATCTAATGATTTTCTGCAGCATCTTGATAGCGTAATGGGAGGCTGACATCCTGGCTCTGGAGCACAGATGGCAATGCTAAGCCATTGTAGTAAGCGTTGTATTTATATTGTTAATGCATTAAGTCATATTCTTTTTTATTACAGTTTTAAGGACCTCAGGTGCATAAGACTGAGGTGATCATACTCATTAGTCCACATCCATCTGACGAAGGTCCTTGATTTGTTTCATTACTTTCCTCTTCATCTCCCATCTCCAATCCCATTCCCCTCCCTGCTCTACTGGAAAAGTATGTAAAAGTATGAGCTGTCCTTCCAGGTCCATCATATAGAAGCCCATGCATTTATGAGCCAGCAATTTTGCCCCTGGACATATACCCCAGAGAAAATCTTGTACCTTCACAAGGAACTATGCACCTGTCTGTTGATCACAGAGTTGTTCGGGAGAAGCAAAGAGATGCAAGCCACCTGTGTTCATCACTAAGTGAGCAGAAAAATAAAATATGCCTCATAGACATAGCAGGATATTATGTAACAGAACCAATGAAGTAGATTCTCATATAGTAACGTGAAAAAGGAATGACACGGAATGAGATTGGAGCATAATGTCATTTATGTAAAGTTTTAAAACCATACACATAAAATAACGCGAAGTGGGTTTCCCTGGTGGCGCAGTGGTTAAGAATCCGCCTGCTAGTGCAGGGGACGCAGGTTCAAGCCCTGGTCCAGGAAGACCCCACATGCTGTGGAGCAATTAAGCCCGTGCGCCTAGAGCCCACGAGCCACAACTACTGAGCTTGCGTGCCACAACTACTGAAGCCCGCGCGCCTAGACCCCACGCTCCACAACGAGAGAAGCCACCGCAATGAGAAGCCCACGCACCACAACAAAGAGTAGCCCCCGCTCGCTGCAACTAGAGAAAGCCCACGCGCAGCAACAAAGACCCAACATAGCCAAAAATAAATAGATAAAATAAATAAATTTATTTAAAATAATAATAATAACATGAAGTATTTCTTAGATAGATGTTTATCTCATTTTTTAAGGGAAAAATTGATGTAGGTTTTTTTTTTTTTTATTGGCTGTGTTGGGTCTTCGTTTCTGTGTGAGGGCTTTCTCTAGTTGCGGCGAGCGGGGGCCACTCTTCATCGCGGTGCGCGGGCCTCTCACTGTCGTGGCCTCTCTTGTTGCGGAGCACAGGCTCCAGACGCGCAGGCTCAGTAGGTGTGGCGCACGGGCTTAGTTGCTCCGCGGCATGTGGGATCTTCCCAGACCAGCGCTCGAACCCATGTCCCCTGCATTGGCAGGCAGATTCTCAACCACTGCGCCACCAGGGAAGCCCCTGATGTAGTTTTTTAAGAATGAGAGGAAGAAGAAAAAGGAAAACACACAAGGGTAAAAGTGAAAAAGAAATTCAACAGAGGGCCTATGGATCTAATTTATTAACTATGTGCCAACACAATGCTAAGCTCTTTACACAAATTATCTTAGTCAAAATTATAACAACCTTAAGAGGTAGATACTGTTATTTCTATGAGGCTCAGAAAAGCTAATTGTCTCAACCAATGGTTCATTGCAAGAAAGTGTCAGATTCAATTTACAAATGAAGGAAACCTGGCCCAAGAGTCGCCAGGCTGTTATAAAACCATTCATGTCTGAGAGCTGTGTTTTTAGTGAAGTCAAGATTGTTTATTAGGAATTTTCCCATAATCAGTTTTCTCTGTTACAGTTCTACGCTCAGCTTTCAACTGTTAGCTGTTTTTGTTTCCCAGATTCCAAGAAGTGGATATTGAAAGTAAAAGAAACAATTATAATCAACATTGATAGATATACTCTGCTTCCCACAGATAAATACTCATGCATCTGATTTATACTTTAGTGTTTCATTGATTTGGTTAGCATGACTTGTTATGTAAGAAACTAATAAGCCTAGATGCACTGTTAAAATTTATTTTCTTTATGTGAAAAGGTAAGAAAGTGATTCCATAATGTGATGACTCATCTGCTATCATCACTTTACCTGAAGACCTGACTTGACCTACATATTATTTCTTTTCCACAGGATGTTCTCAGTAGATTATTAAGCTTTTGAGAGTATGTGTCCTGTTTCTTCATGATCTAAACTATTCTATAGTTGATCTTTAAAAATATTAAATAAAAATGTTTCTTAACCAGAATAATCAATTAAATGTCCTTCCTGGAAGTTTTATGTGATGCTTCCAGGTTGCTAGAGATTAAATTTAACAATGATGAAATCTCTTAAAAAGTTTCAGAAATCCAGGCCACACACCTATCATTGAGTTGACCCTTTATTTTCTCTACAATTGCTTAGTGGAAAATGGCTTTTGAGAGCTCTAGCAGAGATGGCACAAAAGCTGCTTCTGATCAATGAAAGAGCAAGGGAAAAGATGAACAGTGTTACACCACTGGCATCACTGAATAATATAATGCTTTAGATTTTCACTTTTCTATTAACTATGTTCAGTATACTATGCAGAGAAAGAAGTAGGAACTTCAACTCAACTTGGAAGCCACAGTGAAAAGTACTGTCTATTGATAATCTCATATGAACCCTCAAAAGCTAGGAAAAAAAAGGAAATTTAGGGGATGGGGTGGGAGGGGAAATGAAGTTTGTCTTAGATGAACTTTGAGATTCATGGCTCCAGAAATAGAAAAAGAATTGAATAGTAATGTTGGAGGACATATTTAATACTTTCTATCTCTTGGAAATTTACTAATACCCTTTGTAATAATCCTTATGTTTCCACTAGGAAGAATCTAATTAAAGAGTTCCACATGGACTTCATTTCTTTATGTAGAGCAATGATTCTTTATGTTTTGGGGGTTATGAACCTCTCTTTTCATCTAATTTTATGAAAGTTATGGACCTTCTTTTTTTCAAAATGCACATAATGCACCATTTTCCATAAAATTCCAAGGGTTCATAAATCTAAAACCCAAGAACTTAGACTAGAAAGGTCAAATTGATAGGATATGTAGCAACTCAATCTAAATTTCCCCTATAATTCTCTTCATAAAGTTTTCTAAGAAACATCTGGACATTTACCACTTTTGCAGGTGTTCACATATTATATAGAATGAAAACAAATCATCCTACTTCAGGCCAAGTCCAATCTTGACGTAATTAGATTTTGTTTATTTAACTGGAGCTGCCATTGAATTCTACAAATTGCAAACATCATAACGACACTTTCAGAAACTAGTACCAAAAGATGCAAAAAATATCTGGTTACCAAGGAGAAGGCTGGTGATGCCTTGTGCTTGTGGAAGGGAGGCGACATTAATCAGGGGCTATCTCAAACTAATAGATGGGAACTGAGAGTTCATCAAAGCTTATAGCTTTTTGAAAAATAAATGTAGAAGAGTGCACCAGTGATATAGTTAACACGCAATTAAAATATTCTTGTCTAACCCCCATGTCAGGTACATCATTAAGGTTTAATGCAATCATGTCTTGAGAGCAAATAGAAATGTTATTTCCCAGGTGCATTTAATCCAGTTGTGAAGATTTGTTAAGCAGTGAGATTAGTTTCTTGTGCCTTGGGTTGCTCTAGAGAGAAACATTTATCCACTAGGAAAATCTTTAGACCCCAAAGCTGTACCTACTGTCCACCTGAATGCTCGTCTCTGTTCCATACCTAGGATGCGACGGTGACATTAGATTCTGCTCAGTTAGCTCAGACACGACTAACGAAGGATGTCATTTTGTATATTCAGACTTTTTTAGTTGCTACTGTGTGGGTGATATTATTTATAGCAATATGACAAATTTAAGGTAAAAGATAACGAGAGGCAGGAAGGTATTGTGAGGAAGCCTGAAATAGGAAATCAGAAAGACTGGGTTTGATCACTGGCTCTGCTACTTAGTAAATATGTCAACTTGTACAGTCTCTCTGGGCTTCAATTTCTTCCCATGTAAAGTGAACATATAATGTTTATCTGTTAGGGATTTTCTGGGTTTTCACATCAGTCATCATAGTGAAGTATGTTTTTCTCTGCATTCTGAATACACTTTAAATATAATTTTTATAACCCTTAAAGTAATTTATGTGTACAGTTTAAAAAGTCAAATATTACTGCAAGACTCAAAACAACAATAATGAAAAAAGCAAGTTTCTTTCCAGATTCCTGCCTCCCAGGGGCAACTACTATTAACTCTTTTTAATTGTTTATGTCCATTTTTATAATATGTTTGTATCTATTTCTGGATGTTTTCTCACACTTAGATATTATATATTGAATTCTTAAATTGAAAGATTAGAATTTACTTCTCCTGTCCCACCCTCCAGACACACACTTTCCCCTCGTTCATCCTCCCAATGTAGTTTACCACAGTTTGTGATTACATAAGGATTCAGTGTTTATATTATTATGGCAATAAACGTCTCCAGAGCTGAGCCCTGTAATTTACTATGATTGCATTCCTTTCTTAGGTAACTCCCCCATACCACCACTTGTCATTTTTATGTTTTGTATTTATTCTGTTTTCTATTTGCTTTTCATTAATTCCTTTGCCAAGTCTCCACCTGAACTACAAAGAGTCTCTCAACATGATCAAATGTATCAGGTGATATCAGTTTCAATTTCTTCTTCCCACAACCTTCTCGAAGTCCCTTGCCTTCCTGTTCCAATCTTAACCGTTTCTAGGACTCTTAAGGATTTACCCTTAGCAGCAGACTGGGAATTCCCTTTGCTTCTCTCCTGTGTTTCCTGAGTCCCTCTTCCTTCCTTCTTTCTCCCCTTTCTTCTTCCCTTCCTTCCTTCCCTCCTTCTTTCCTTCCTTCCTTCCTTCTTCTTAATTTACATAGAACACATTATTTTGTTGCTTCCTAAGAAACTGTGTGTGGCAAGTCAATTTTTGAGACTGACTACATCTGAAAATACTTAATTGAGCATTTGGTTGGTATAGAAATCTAGGTCAGAAATTACTTTCTTGGAGAACAGAAGGCATTGTTCTATTGTCTTCTAGCTTTCAGTGTTGTCCTTGAGAAGACTGATGCCACTCTAATTCCTAATCTATATTGTGTGACCTGTTTTTTCTTCTTGGAAACTTATAATATATGTTTCATTGTTCATGGATGTCATAAAATTTCAGGATTATCATGAGCTTTGTAGTATCTTTCATTTTGTTATGCTGCTGTACACTTGAAGGGCCCTTTTGTCTGAATTCTTATGTCCTCCAGGGAAATTTTCTTGCATTATTTCTGTAATAATTCCTCCCTTCTGTTTTCCATTCCCTTTTCTAAGAACATTTCAAACAGTCCTCCAATTTTTTGTCTGATCCTGCACTTACCCCTTGGAGAAACTTGGTGTCTCCAAATCCTAATTCCTGGAAAGGAAATGTACAGCCATGCCAACTTCACAAGGTTTCCTCATACTGGGCAGTCGGCCACTGTCAGCCATAACCCTGAACTCTCAGCCAGCTTACAAGCATCCAGCTACTGCCCATCACTTACATAATCAAGCAGAACAGGGATTCCCAGTCAACCCTCTCTTTTCTTCTTTCTTTCTACTCACCTTCCTCCTTCTCCCTCTCTTTTCTTCATTTGTCTTCCTCATCCCTTTCCTCTATGACCAGTTGATTCTCCTCTTCTTGCATCTTCTTCCCTTTTCCCCTTAAACTTCACCATCTATCTGTATTCTAACCCCACTGACCACAGCCCCCATTCAGTTCTATGTTCTCTTACCAGTTCTCTCTATAGGCTCACTTGTCATATCAGGTATGGATACATACCTAGCATTCTGGAACTGGATGGGTTCCATTTGCAGATAGGAATCATTCCCAGAGAGGTTGGGCTGATTTGTTAGTGGCAGCACTAGCACTCCAATCCAGATCTGCTAACTCTGGATTCATCATTCCTCCCACTACACAACAGTTAAGGAGACCTCAAGGCCAAGAACACAATCCCCTGGGCATCATGCCTACAAAGTTTGAAGTGAAAATTCCCCTGAAAAGGTAGTAAAACATTGTGTTTAACAAAGTTATTAGAAAGTAGTCTCTGGACATTCCAAAGACAAAACAAAACCAATGAGAAAAGGGTTTCTAGTAATTGCCAACATTCACTGAACATTTATGTGTGATTCATTTTGCATGTGTTACCTTATTTAAGCCATATACTAACTTTATGTAATACATACTTTCACAAGCCTTGATTTTGATATGATGCAATGTATGGAAATTAATTTCTTTACTCATAGAGACAGGAGGAACTCCTTCACAAGTGTGACTGGTTTTCAAGTCCATGCTGTTAACTAATCACCTATGATGCTTCCTGACAAACATTGACATTAATGTAGCCTGCTAGATAAGCTCTGTAGTCCGAGAGCCTGTACACTTTTAAAACAGTCTTCAAGATGTTCATACTCTGCCTGTTTAGCAATACCTACCTCTCCCACCTCTTTGCAAATCTCTAGATTTAGAGAAGGATGGCATCTCTCCAGTCCCCTGCACGTCCTTACCCTGAGCCCTCCCACCATCACAGGAAAAGGTAAATATAGCAAAAGTAGGGTTTTCCAGATTGTTTCCAGTCTGGTTCACTTCTTTTCAGATAAACACACTTGGCGAAGTGATCTTTGAAAGGCTACTATAACAATATATCCAGCAAGCTTCTTCAGGTTTATTTAAATTGAGATAATTTCCATCAATCCAAGTTTCTGGTCTGTTCTCCAGGTTCTTGTGACTGCTGTTGTGAGCTGTAAATCTAGTTTGGCTAATGGAGGATAATAAGCAAAGTGTCCTTGCTTTCTTTCCAATATAATTCACTTAGAGACCATAGTACAAAATCTTGATTCTGCCTGTAGACATGTGTGACCAGTTTGTCAGAATTTCGGTTGACATTGTATATGAAGGTGCGTGGAAGTTTAGATGTAACTGAATTTTTAAAAAATCTTTCTTTCAAGTGACTTCAAACCTCTGATTCATTTTCAAGCTGGAAAAAAATTACCATGTACTTGGCTGTCTATGAGAGCTGTGTTTTGGCAAGCACGATTTAAAATTCATTAGCTTTTGTGTGTGTGTGTGTGTGTGTTCAGGAGTTTTTTAGAAAGCTATTTCTATCATCTGTTAAACTGATGTACTTCTTCTTTGACTGCCGTAGAAGCTTTTTGCCTTATTTTCAATATCTTCGGGGCATTTTTCTATTGCTTTAAGGTATAATGAACCATATATCAGGTGGTAAAATATGTTCTTCGCAGCTAGTTAAGTCTATTACCTGTTTCATAACAAGCATGGAGAACGAATGTTCTGCTGTAATCTCCACAGTAAGGAATAGAACTTCATATTCATATGGCTTCCAAGGTCTTTCTGAGACAGTTTGGAATCCAGGACAAAAGACAGTTTGTTGCTCTCAACACTGTCACCACCAGGAGACCCCGTATGGTGGATCTGGGCAGAGAATGAGGGTCAGTAGGTCCCTGAGTATACTACGTTGAATAGTGTCTCCCTCCAAAAAAAACTCATGTCAGCCTGGAACCTCAGAATGTGACCTTATTTGGAAACAGCATCTTTGCAGATATAATTAGTTAAGACCAAGTCATAGTGGATAAGAGTTGGCACTAAATCCAATGAATTTGTCCTTATAATAGGAAGGACAGAGACACAGGGTAGATGCAGGGATTGGAGTGATGTATCTACAAGCCAAGGATTACCAGAAACTGGGAAGAGGCAAAGAAGACACTTCTCCAGCACCTTCAGGGGAAGCATGGCCCTGCTAATACCTTGATTTTGAACTTCTAGCCTGCAGAACTTTGAGATAATACATTTCTGTTATTTTAATCCACTCAGGTGGGGGTCATTTGTTACAGCAGCCCTAGGAATGAATACACCGAGGAACTGTGAATGATGTTACTGAAGAGGAGTGAACACGGTTAAGACTGTCCAATCGCTCAGGACTCCTCAATGTAGGGCTTTAAACAGCTATACTGTGGGCAAGTGGGTAAGAAGAATGACTAGGGAACTAGTGCACAGTGACCAGAGCTGGAATGATCTCATTTCAACCAAGAAGCAAATGCTAAGACAATGAGGAAAATCCAAGCTCCATGTGAGCCTTGCAATGCAAGGTTAGAGCTGCAAATTGAAGATTAGACTTCAGGAGAAAACTGGGATGGAAGAAGCTCAGGAACCTGCTCGACTTCCCAGCTCTACCAATGTTCATTGCTTTGGGAAATCCAAGCCCAGGACTGGAGCCCAGCCTCCACCCTGCTTTGGGAAGCACCATTTCACACTAGGAAGCACCTGGGCTTGGGCGTCAATGAGACACGTGTTCGCATCCTGGTCCTGTGACCTTCTGGTTGCCGGGCTACAGTATTTTAACAAAATGCAATGAGCCAAAATGCAGTGTCCTCATTTAAAATGGGAAGAAAAAATACCTACTTTATATAGTGATTGTAAACATTAACTGAGATGCCATATGCAAAGCAGCTGTTATACAGAAGGCGCTCATTAAAAATTAATTCATTTGGTCCATTCCACTCCTGGCATCCAGGGACTTAAACAGTAATTGTTCTCTTCCTCTCCTTCTCATTTGTATCCCTAAGAAACCAGGCAGGATATGATTTCCAAAGAAATGAGGAGGCTGTGTTTGGTCATTTATGTTTATACAATAGTGAAATTAATACACTATTTCCCTATTTGATGGTCAAGCATAATTTTTTTAAACCCACCACCTGTTTAATTAACACACCCATCACAGGACATATGTAACTTTTTTAAAAACAGATCTTTATTGGAGTATAATTGCTTCACAATACTGTGTTAGTTTCTGTTGTACACCAAAGTGAATCAGCCATATGCACACATATGTCCCCGTATCCCGTCCTTCTTGAGCCTCCCTCCCACCCTCCCTATCCCACCCCTCTATGTCATCGCACAGCACCAAGCTGATCTCCCTGTGCTATGCTGCTGCTTCCCACTAGCAAACTATTTCACATTTGGTAGTGTATATATGTCGACACTACTCTCACTTCGCCCAGCTTCCCCCTCCCACCCCGTGTCCTCATGTCCATTCTCTATGTCTACATCTTTATTCCTGCCTTGCAACTAGGTTCATCAGTACCTTTTTTTTTTTTTAGATTCCATATATATGTGTTAGAATACAGTATTTGTTTTTCTGAGTTATTCACTCTGTAGGACTTTAGGTCCAACCACCTCACTACAAATAACTCAATTTCGTTTCTTTTTATGGCTGAGGAATATTCCATTGTATATATGTACCACATCTTCTTTATCCATTCAGCTGTCTATGGACATTTAGGCTGGTTCCATGTCCTGGCTATTGTAAATAGTGCTGCAATGAACATTGTGGTACATGACTCTTTTTGAATTATGGTTTTCTCAGGGTATATGCCCAGTAGTGGGATTGCTGGGTCATATGGTGTTCTACTTTTAGTTTTTTAAGCAACCTCCATACTGTTTTCCATAGTGGTTGGATCAATTTACACTCCCACCAACAGTGCAGGAGGGTTCCCTTTTCACCACACCGTTTCCAGCATTTACTGTTTCTAGATTTTTTGATAATAGCCATTCTGACTGGCATGAGGTGATACCTTATTGTAGTTTTGATTTGCATTTCTCTAATAATTAATTAGTGATGTTGAGCAGCCTTTCATATGCCTCTTGGCCATCTGTATGTCTTCCTTGATGAAATGTCTATTTAGGTCTTCTACCCATTTTTTAATTGGATTGTTTGGGGGTTTTTTTGATATTGAGCTCCATGAGCTGTTTGTACATTTTGGGGATTAAGCCTTTGTCTGGTGTTTCATTTGCAAATATTTTCTCCCATTCTGAGGGTTGTCTTTTCATCTTTTTTATGGTTTCCTTTGCTGTGCAAAAGCTTTTAAGTTTAATTAAGTCTCATTTGTTGATTTTTGTTTTTATTTCCGTTACTCTAGAAGGTGGGTCAAAAAAGATCTTGCTGTGGTTTATGTCAAAGAGTGTTTTTCCTATGTTTTCCTCTGAGAGCTTTATACTCTCTGGCCTTACATTTAGGTCTTTAATACATTTGGAGTTTATTTTTGGGTATGGTGTTAGGAGATGTTCTAATTTCATTCTTTTACATGTAGCTGTCCAGTTTTCCCAGCACCACTTATTGAAGAGGATGTCCTTTCTCCATTGTATGTTCTTGCCTCCCTTTTTGTAAATTAGGTGACCATATGTGCGTGTGTTTATCTCTGAGCATTCTATCCTGTACCATTGAGCTATATTTCTGTTTTTGTGCCAGTACCATACTTTCTTGATTACTGTAGCTTTGTGGTATAGTTTGAAGTTGGGGAGCCTGATTCCTCCAACTCCGTTTTTCTTTCTCAAGATTGCTTTGGCTATTTAGGATCTTTTATGTTCCCATACAAATTGTAAAATTTTTTGTTCTAATTCTGTGAAGAATGCCACTGGTAGTTTGATAGAGATTGCATTGAATCTGTAGATTGCTTTGGGTAGTATAGTCATTTTCACAATGTTGATTCTTCCAATCCAAGAACATGGTATATCTCTCCATCTGTTGGTATCAACTTTAATTTCTTTCATCAGTGTCTTATAGTTTTCTGCATATTGGTCTTTTGTCTCCTTGGGTAGGTTTATTCCTAGGTATTTTATTCTTTTTGTTGCAATGGTAAATGGGAGTGTTTCCTTAATTTCTCTTTCAGATTTTTCATCATTAGTGTATAGGAATGCAAGAGATTTCTGTGCATTAATTTTGTATCCTGCAACCTTACCAAATTCATTGATTAGTTCTAGTAGTTTTCTGGTGACATCTTTAGGATTTTCTATGTGTAGTATCATGTCATGTGCAAACAGTGACAGTTTTACTTCTTCTTTTCTAATTTGTATTCCTTTTATTTTTTTTTCTTCTCTGATTGCTGTGGCTCGGACTTCCAAAACTATGTTGAATAAGAGTGGCGAGAGTGGACATCCTTTTCTTCTTCCTGATCTTAGTGGAAATTCTTTCAGTTTTTCACCATTGAGTATGATGCTTGTTGTGGGTTTGTCATATATGGCCTTTATCATATTGAGGTAGGTTCCCTCTATGCCCATTTTCTGAAGAGTTTTTATCATAAATTGGTGTTGAATTTTGTCAAAAGCTTTTTCTGCATCTATTGAGAGGATCATATGATTTTCGTTCCTTAATTTGTTAATGTTGTGTATCAGATTGATTGATTTGCGTATATTGAAGAATCCTTGCATCCCTGGGATAAATCACACTTGATCATGGTGTATGATCCTTTTAATGTTTTGTTAGATTCTGTTTGCTAGTATTTTGTTCAGGATTTTTGCATCTATGTTCATCAGTGATATTGGTCTATAATTTTCTTTTTTTGTAGTATCTTTTTCTGGTTTTGGTATCAGGGTGATGGTGCCTTTGTAGAATGAATTTGGGAGTGTTTCTCCCTCTGCAATTTTTTGGAAGAGTTTGAGAAGGATTGGTGTTAGCTCTTCTCTAAATGTTCAATAGAATTCACCTGTGAAGCCATCTGGTCCTGGACTTTTGTTTTTTGGAAAATTTTTAATTACAGTTTAAATTTACTTGTGATAGGTCTGTTTATATTTTCTAATTCTTCCTGGTTCAGTCTTGGAAAATTGTACCTTTCCAAGAATTTGTCCATTTCTTCGTGGTTGTCCATTTTTTTGGCATATAATTGTTTGTAGTAGTCTCTTATAATCCTTTGTATTTCTTCAGTGTCAGTTGTGATTTCTCCTTTTTCATTTCTAATTTTATTGATTTGTGTCCTTTCCTTTTTTTTCTTGATGAGTCTGGCTAAGGGGTTATCAATTTTGTTTATCTTCTCAAAGAACCAGCTTTTAGTTTTATTGATCTTTGCTATTGTTTTCTTTGTTTCTATTTCATTTATTTCTGCTCTGATTTTTATGATTTCTTTCCTTCTACTGACTTTGGGTTTTCTTTGTTCTTCTTTCTCTAGTTGTTTTAAGTGTAGGCTTAGATTGTTGATTTGAGATTTTTCTTGTTTCTTGAGGTGAGATTGAATTTCTATAAACTTCCCTCTTAGAACTTCTTTTGCTGAATCCCATAGGTTTTGAGTCATCATGTTTTCGTTGTCATTGGTTTCTGTGTATTTTTTTATTTCTTCTTTGATTTCTTCAGTGATCTCTTGGTTATTTAGTAGCGCACTGTTTAGCCTCCATGTATTTGTGTTTTTTACAGTTTTTTTCCTGTAATTGATTTTCAGTCTCATAGCATTGTAGTCAGAAAATATGCTTCATACGATTTCATTTTTCTTAAATTTTCTGAGGATTGATTTGTGACCCTAGATGTGATCTATCCTGGAGAATGTTCCATGTGCACTTGAGAAGAAAGTGTATTCTGCCACTTTTGGGTAGAATGTTCTATAAATATCAATTAAATCTATTTGGTCTATTGTGTCATCTAAAGCTGTATTTCCTTATTTATTTTCTGTTTGATGTTCTGTCCATTGGTGTAAGTGGCATGTTAAAGTCCCATACTATTATTGTTTTACTGTCGATTTCTCCTTTCATGGTTGTTAGCATTTGCCTTATGAATTGAGGTGCTCCTTTGTTGGGTGCATAGACATTTATAATTGTTATATCTTCTTCTTGGATTGATCATTATGTAGTGTCCTTCTTTGCCTCTTGTAATAGTCTTTATTTTAAAGTCTATTTTATTGGATACGAGTATTGCTACTCCAGCTTTCTTTTGATTTCCATTTGCATGGAATATCTTTTTCCATCCCCTCTCATTCAGTCTGTATGTGTCCCTAGGTCTGAAGTGGGTCTCTTATAGACAGCATATAGATGGGTCTTGTTTTTGTATCCATTCACCCAGTCTGTGTCCTTTGGTTGGGGCATTTAATGCATTTACATTCAAGGTTATTATCAGTATGTGTGTTCCTATTACCATTTTCTTAATTGTTTTGAGTTTGTTTTTGTGGGTCTTTTTCTTCTCTTGTGTTTCCCGCCTAGAGAAGTTTCTTTAGCATGTGTTGTAAAGCTGGTTTGGTGGTGCTGAATTCTCTTAGCTTTTGCTTGTCTGAAAAGCTTTTGATTTCTCTGTCGAATCTGAATGAGATCCTTGCTGGATAGAATAATCTTGGTTGTAGGTTTTTCTCTTTCATCACTTTAAGTATATCCTGCCACTACCTTCTGGCCTGCAGAGTTTCTGCTCAAAAATCAGCTGATAACCTTATGGGGATTCCTTTACATGTTATTTTTTGTTTTTCCCTTGTTGCTTTTAATATTTTTTCTTTGAATTTAATTTTTGTTAGTTTGATTAATATGTGTCTAGGTGTGTTTTTCCTAGAGTTTATCCTGTATGGGACTCTCTGTGTTTCCTGGACTTGGGTGACTATTTCATTTCCCATGTTAGGGAAGTTTTTGACTGTAATCTCTTCAAATATTTTCTCAAACCCTTTCTTTTTCTCTTCTTCTTCTGGTACCCCTATAATTCGAATGTTGGTGCATTTAGTATTATCCCAGAGGTCTCTGAGATTGTTTTCAATTCTTTTCATTCTTTTTTTCTTTATTCTGCGCCTCTGCAGTTATTTCCACCATTTTGTCTTCCAGCTCACTTATTCATTCTTCTGCCTCAGTTATTCTGTTATTGATTCCTTCTAGTGTATTTTTCATTTCAGTTAATATGTTGTTCATCTCTGTTTGTTCTTTAGTTCTTCTAGATCTTTGTTAAACATTTCTTGTATTTTCTCAATCCATGCTTCCATTCTATTTCTGAGATTCTGGATCATCTTTACTATCATTACTCTGAGTTCTTTTTCAGGTAGATTGCCTATTTCCTCTTTATTTATTTGGTCTTGTAGGGTTTACCTTGTTCCTTCATCTGTGACGTATTTTTTTTCCGTCTCTTTTCTTATTTTTTTTTTTTTTTTTTATGAGTGGGATTGTGCTCCTGTCTTAAGTTGTTTGGCCTGAGGCTTCCAACACTGGAGTTTGTAGTCTGCTGGGTAGAGTTGGGTCTGGGTGCTGAGATGAGGACCTCCAAGAGACCTCACTCTGATAAATATTCCCTGGTGTCTGAGGTTCTCTGTTAGTCCAGTGGTTCCAACACAGAGCTCCCACTGCAGGAGCTTTGGCCGGACCCCCGGCTCATGAACCAAGATCCTGCAAGCCACGTGGGGTGACAAAAAAAAAAAAGAGAGAACAATAACAAAGTAAAAAATAAAATTAGAATAGGAAACTAACAGATATGTTAGAAAGAATATAAAAATAAAAATATAGATGAATCAACAACTAGAAGGTACAGCAGTACCACAGTAGTAAAAAAGAGGAGGAGGGAAAAGAGGAAAAAAAAATGGGGAAAAGGCCTTGGCTGTGGAGGGTGGGGCCTAAGCGAGGGTGAGGTTTGGCCAGTGGGCAGGGCCTATGCTCAGGACCCACAGGGCTGGAAAAGGCCCTGGGGGCTGTGGGAGGTGGGGCTTAGGCTCAAGGAACAGAAGGGGCCCAGGCATGCCCCCCACCCCTGGTCTCAGAGGGTGGGGGACCTCACCTGGGAGCCCAGCAGGCTTCCAGGGATTGAGTGGGTGGGGCAAACGCCCTCCTCTCCTGCTACTCCTGCTCCTCCTGTCCCTGAGGGCCCCTCCCACCTACCTCTTCTGATCTCCCTGGCCTTAGTTCTGGCCTCCACTTCTCCCCCCTCTGTCCCCCCACGTCCTACAGGTTCACTTGGGGGTTTCTCCCATCTCCTTGGGCGTCAGCATCCACCATCAGTGGCTGGCAGGTGCCCTAGTTGTGGGGACATGCTAACTTGGTGTCTTCCCACACTGCCATCTTGACTCTGTCCTCCCAAGTTACTCTTTCAATTTTTTTTTTGATGAGAACATTGAAGTTCTACTCTCTTAATGAATTTCAATGATATAATACAGTGTTATCAACTATAGTCACCACGTTTTATGCAAGATAAGTTATTAAAGGATGAATAATTTTTAATGGTCATGTTTAATACTTATTTATAAGAGGCCTTCCAGAAGGCATGGATTTAACTCAGAAGCAGACTTCAAAGCCTGCTATGGTGAAAAGCTAAATTCCTTGGACTGTTTTGAGCTCCTTTTCTAGAATTGAGGTGCTGGCCAGTGAGGCCAAAAATTATACATGGCTGCTCTTACACACAGCTTGGACTGGTCCAAGACAGAGATGGAACAAAGATGTTCTGCAGTGGGACAGAAAAGGTAATAGTTGAAACTTTTTTCTGGTTCTGCAAAATCATGAATTCTTTCCAAACTAATATCTCTTCATATAGACTTTTCTGGACCCAAATTCTCAAGGCTTTCAGAAAGTAATGATTTTCTAGTCTGGATTCAAACCCAGACTTAATGTCTTGAGTGTTTGCCAGGCTCAACAACACAGTACCTCCCAGCATCTTCCCTACATGAATCTCCTCCATTCCGTCTCTCAAAAACAATGTAACGAGCCTGAAACTTTGTTTCTGAATTTTTGTTTGTTTGTTTAGTGTTTTGTTTTTTCTAGAGAAAGTTACGTTTGTATCCTACAATAATTAAATCCTGAAGGAAAAATTGAGAATATTTTGCTTTGCTGAACTGGGTAAAAAGACAATATTAAATATCTTGTAATAACCTATAATGGAAAAGAATATGAAAAGGAATATCTATTGATCTATCTGTCTGTCTTTCAGACAGAAAGACCTACAATAGCATGATAGAATAGTTATATGCTTTCAACTGAGACAGAAGTTAGTCCACTCTAGCAGCAACTTTGGCTTTTGTGATTCTTAGGTTTAGCAAGAAAAGGACTTGACCTTTAGGATCTGGCAATGAGATGGAGAAAAGTGTGCCAGATGAGGAAGCCTCGGCTGATTTCATCCCTGATCAAACAGAGGTTGTCCTTCTTGGGAAAAAGGGCATGGTTAGACTTCTTACTGAAGGAAAAATTAGGATCTGTGGCAAATCTAACAATGATAAGTACTTATGTCATATTTGTATGCAAAAATCAAGGCAATCAATGAAAAACAAGTCGTACCTCCTTGGTCATTTGCTAACATTCTCACAATTCCCACTGGAACAGTGGTAACAGCTAGAGTTTAATGACTTTCCATTCATTCTGCTTATCACTTACACCCATCATTATGATGTTACCTGGCTGCTCTTTCATCCCTCCCCACCCCATGCCAAAAGCAGTAGCCCTTCACTGAGAAAACTCTGTTAGCTGCTGAGGGGCTTGTTGTGAAGATTTCAGTATTGGATAAAATGGATTGTTGCCCAATCCTGTGTCCTAGACATTCAAATATTTGAAGTCATATATAGTGACAGGTATTATGAAAATTCCCCTGGTTTGCTTTGCAAAAGTTACCAGAGCCTTCTGAGGAACTGACTTGTGTGGTTGTTGAAGGAACTAAAATGGCATTAATTTGGAAGCCTCTTGGGTGTTTCCCTCCACAGATATTATCTGGCCCTACCCACATACTTCCTGCCCTATACCCAGTCCTGGATACTGACTGTGTGACATTTTGCAAAGGTGGAGGAACTATTAGACTAGACCCGTGTTTTCGTTTACATAACTCCACTCTCCTACCAGCCTTCCCTCAAAGTTTTAACCGGATGCCGCTTCCTTCCTGAGCTGAACTATTGCACTGGTTATAGTATCTTATCTTCTTCCTCATTCCTTATTCCTTAAGATCAGAGCCCAGTGATGAAATGACAGAGAACTTGGGGAATATTAATAATAGAAACAGTGAGCTATAAAAATATTGACTCATGTGTCTTAACTTGAAATAGGCTTAATACATTGCTTCTTTCTATTCTTCTCTGTGAAATGTCTTAGTCTGTCATAGGTCACATATTATAGACAAATAATTCTCAAACATTAGCATGCTGCATGTCTCAAAATCACCTGGAGAACTTATTTAAACCCAGAATGCTGGGCCCCATCCCTAGCGTTTCTGATGCAATAAGTCTGGGTTGGGACTCAAGGATTTGATTTCTAACAGGTTTCCAGGTAAAGCTGCTGGTCCAAGGACCCCACTTTGAGGATGCCAGTTGTAGTTAAAGGACCAAATACCTCTGTGGTGGGGCTAGAGTGACTAACTCATCCTGGTTTGCCTGGGACTTTCATTGTTTCTATACTAAAAGTCCCACATCCCAGGGACTCCTTCAGTTCAGAGCAGACCGGGCCAGTTGGTTACCCTAGGTGAGGCCAAAAATATTTCTAGTTTGAATTAAAATGTTGTAGTTCTTAATATTTCCAAAAAACATTTTCAAGAATGCTGAATTATGGCTTTGTATTTAGGAGATGAAAGAGATTTAAAAATCACTAGGTTTAAGATACTCCATCTATAGACTACCCACATTTCTAATGGGAGAGAGACCTTCAAGATGGTGGAGGAGAAAGACGTGGAGATCACCTTCCTCCCCACAAATACATCAGAAATACATCTACATGTGGAACAACTCCTATAGAACACCTACTGAACGCTGGCAGAAGACCTCAGCCTTCCCAAAAGGCAAGAAACTCACCCAGGTACCTGGGTAGGGCAAAAGAAAAAAGGAAAAACAGAGACAAAAGAATAGAGATGGAACCTACCCCGCTGGGAGGGAGCTGTGAAGAGGCAAAAGTTTCCAGACACTGGGAAGCCCCTTCACTGGTGGAGATGGGGTGCGGGGGAGAGTGCACAGGGGTGAAGCTTTGTAGCCACGGAGGAGAGAGCAGCAACAGGGGTGCAGAGGGCAAAGCAGAGAGATTCCCGCACAGAGGAGCGGTGCCGACCAGCACTCACCAGCCCGAGAGGCTTGTCTGCTCACCCGCCGGGGCGGGCGGGGGCTGGGAGCTGAGGCTCGGGCTTCGGAGGTCGGATCCCAGGGAGAGGATTGGGGCTGACTGCGTGAACACAGCCTGAAGGGCTAGTGCGCCACAGCTAGCCGGGAGGGAGTCCGGGAAAAAGTCTGGAACTGCCGAAGAGGCAAGAGACCATTGTTTCAGGGTGCGTGAAGAGAGGGGATTCAGAGCACCGCCTAAACGAGCTCCAGAGATGGCTGCAAGCCATGGCTATCAGCGCAGACACCAGAGACGGGCATGAAATGCTAAGGCTGCTGCTGCCGCCACCAAGAAGGCTGTGTGCAAGCACAGGTCACTCTCCACACAGCCCCTCCTGGGAGCCTGCACAGCCCGCCACTGCCAGGGTCCCGTGATCCAGGGACAACTTCCCCGGGAGAATGCACTGCGCGCCTCAGGCTGCTGCAACGTCACGCCGGCCTCTGCCGCCGCAGGCTCGCCCCGCATCCGTACCCCTCCCTCCCTCCGGCCTGAGAGAACCAGAGCCCCCCAAGCAGCTGCTCCTTTAACCCCATCCTGTCTGGGTGGGGAACAGATGCCCTCAGGCGACCTACACACAGAGGCGGGACCATATCCAAAGCTGAACCGCAGGAGCTGTGCTAACAAAGAAGAGAAAGGGCAATCTCTCCCAGCAGCCTCAGGAGCAGCAGATTAAATCTCCACAATCAACTTGAAGTATGCTGCATCTCTGGAATATCTGAATAGACAACAAATCATCCCAAACTTGAGGTGGTGGACTTTGTGTGATTTTGTCTGTATAGCTTTGCTTTTTACCATTTGTCCTAGGGTTCTGCCTGTCCTTCTTTTTTTAGTATAGTTTTTAGCACTTGTTATCATTGGTGGATTTGATTTTTGGTTTGGTTGCTCTCTTCTTTCATTCTTTCTTTTTTTCTAATTACTTTTTAATTTTTAATATATTTTTAAATTTTTTAATAACTTTTATATTTTCTTTTTTTCTTTCTTTCTTTCTTTTTTTCTCACTTTTCTTCTGAGCCATGTGGCTGACAGGGTCTTGGTGCTCTGGCTGGGTGTCAGGCCTGTATCTCGGAGGTGGGAGAGCCGAGTTCAGGACATTGGTCCACCACAGACCTCCCAGCTCCATGTAATATCAAACAGCGAAAGCTCTCCCAGAGATCTCCAAGTCAATGCTAAGAACCAGCTCCACTCAACGACCAGCAAGCTACAGTGCTGGACACCCTGTGCCAAACATTTAGCAAGACAGGAACACAACCCCACGCATTAGCAGAGATGCTGCCTAAAATCATAATAAGGTCACAGACACCCCAAAACACACCACCGGACGTGGTCCTGCCCACCAGAAAGACAAGATCAAGACTCATCCACCAGAACACAGGCACCAGTTCCCTCCACCAGGAAGCCTACATAACACACTGAACCAACCTTACCCACTGGGGGCAGACACAAAAAACAACGGGAACTATGAACCTGCAGCCTGTGAAAAGGAGACCCCAAACACAGTAAGATAAGCAAAATGAGAAGACACAGAAACACACAGCAGATGAAGGAGCAAGGTAAAAACCCACCAGAACAAACAAATGAAGAGGAAATAGGCAATCTACCAGAAAAAGAATTCAGAGTAATGAGAGTAAAGATGATCCAAAATCTTGGAAATAGAATGGAGAAAATACAAGAAATGTTTAACAAGGACCTAGAAGAACTAAAGAGCAAACAAACAATGATGAACAACACAATAAATGAAATTAAAGGATCATACACCATGATCAAGTGGGGTTTATCCCAGGAATGCAAGGATTCTTCAATATAAGCAAATCAATCAATGTAATACACCATATTAACAAATTCAAGGAGAATAACAATATGATCATCTCAATAGATGCAGAGAAAGCTTTCGACAAAATTCAACACCCATTTATGATAAAAACCCTCCAGACAATAGGCATAGAGGGAACTTACCTCAACATAATAAAGGCCATATATGACAAACCCACAGCCAACATCATTCTCAATGGTGAAGAAGAGAAACCATTTCCTCTAAGATCAGGAACAAGACAAGGTTTTCCACTCTCACCACTATTATTCAACATAGTTTTGGAAGTTTTAGTCACAGCAGTCAGAGATGAAAAAGAAATAAAAGGAATCCAAATTGGGAAAGAAGAAGTAAAGCTGTCACTGTTTGCAGATGACATGATACTATACATAGAAAATCCTAATGATGTTACCAGAAAACTACTAGAGCTCATCAATGAATTTGGTAAAGTAGCAGAATACAAAATTAATGAACAGAAAACTCTTGCATTCCTATACATTAATGATGAAAAATCTGAAAGAGAAATTAAAGAAACACTCCCATTTACCACTGCAACAAAAATAATAAACTACCAAGGAATAAACCTACCTAAGGAGACAAAACACCTGTAAGCAGAAACTATAAGACACTCATGAAAGAAATTAAAGATGATACCAACAGATGGAGAGATATGGCATGTTCTTGGATTGGAAGAATCAACATTGCGAAAATGACTATACTACCCAAAGCAATCTACAGATTCAATGTAATCCCTATCAAACTACCAAAGGCATTTTTCCAAAACTAGAACAAAAATTTCACAATTTGTATGGAAACACAAAAGACTGCAAAGAGCCAAAGCAATCTTGAGAAAGAAAAACGGAGCTGGAGGAATCAGGCTCCCAGACTTCAGACTATACTACAAATCTACAGTAATCAAGACAGTATGGTACTGACACAAAAACAGAAATATAGATCAATGGAACAGAAGAGAAAGCCCAGAGATAATCCCACACACATATGGTCATCTTATTTTTGATAAAGGAGGCAAGAATATACAATGGAGAAAAGACAGCCTCTTCAATAAGTGGTGTTGGGAAAACTGGAGAGCTGCATGTAAAAGAATGAACTTAGAACACCACCTAATACCATACACAAAAATAAACTCAAAATGGATTAAAGACCTAAATATAAGGCCAGACACTTTCAAATTCTTAGAGTAAAATATAGGCAGAACACTCTATGACATAAATCACAGCAAGATCCTTTTTGACCCACCTCCTAGAGAAATGGAAATAAAAACAAAAATGAACAAATGGGACCTAATGAAACTTCAAAGCTTTTACACAGCAAAGGAACCCATAAACAAGACGAAAAGACAACCCTCAGAATGGGAGAAAACATTTGCAAATGAAGCAACTGACAATCGATTAATCTCCAAAATTTATAAGCAGCTCATGTAGCTCAATATCAAAAAAAAAAAAACAACCCAATCTAAACATGGGCAGAAGACCTAAATAGACATTTCTCCAAAGAAGATATACAGATTGCCAACAAACACATGAAAGGATGCTCAACATCACTAATCATTAGAGAAATGCAAATCAAAGCTACAATGAGGTATCACCCCACACTAGTCAGAATGGCCATCATCAAAAAAATCTAGAAACAATAAATGCTGGAGAGGGTGTGGAGAAAAGGAAACACTCTTCCACTGTTGGTGGGTATGTAAATTGATACAGCCGCTATGGAGAACAGTATGGAGGTTCCTTAAAAAACTAAAAGTAGAACTACCATATGACCCAGCAAGCCCACTACTGGGCATATACCCTGAGAAAACCATAATTCAAAAAGAGTCAAGTACCACAACGTTCATTGCAGCTTTATTTACAATAGCCAGATCATGGAAGCAACCTAAGTGTCCATCAACAGATGAATGGATAAAGAAGATGTGGCACATATATACAATGGAATATTACTCAGCCGTTAAAAAAAACGAAACTGAGTTATTTATAGTGAGGTGGATGGACCTAGAGTCTGTCATACAGAGTGAAGTAAGTCAGAAAGAGAAAAACAAATACCATATGCTAACACATATATATATGGAATCTAAAAAAAATAAATGGTTCTGAAGAAACTAGGGGCAGGACAGGAATAAAGATGCAGACGTAGAGAATAGACTTGAGGACACAGGGAGGCGGAAGGGTAAGCTGGGAAGAAGTGAGGGAGTGGCATGGACATATATACTCTACGAAATGTAAAATAGATAGCTAGTGGGAAGCAGCCGCATAGCACAGGGTGATCAGCTCAGTGCTTTGTGACCATCTAGAGGGGTGGGATAGGGAGGGTGGGAGGGAGACACAAGAGGGAGGAGATATGGGGATATATGTATACATATAGTTGATTCACTTTGTTATACAGCAGAAACTAACACAACATTGTAAAGCAATTATACTCCAATGAAGTTATCAAAAAAATAAAAATTAAAAATAAAAATATGGATGGTCTCACAGTCTTGTAATAACCGTAATGAGCTCTTGCTGAGGCCCTAAAGCTCTGGGGGCACTGTGTTAGCCCTTGGCATATATTATAGCTAATTCCTACAACAGTACAGCTTATTAGAAATTATAGCTGATACAGATGAGAAACTGAGATCTCAGAGGTTACAGATGACACAGCTGGTTACAATGCAGCTAGGGTTTGAATCCATATCTCTCTGGCTCCAAAGCTTGCATTTTTTTCCCATATGATGATCTAAGTGAGCATTTGTTGTTCCTAGGGTTTAACATTTGCCATCACTTAATAAGTATAGATGCTCAAGGCCAGTCGTATGGGGCCTGATTATTTGTGCACTAAATCTGAAATTATTTTGCATCATGTAAACACTGGTGTCTCCTACGGGGGCAGAAGGTCTGCAGACAGCTTTCCTTAATTAGAAAAAAACTGGCAGAAACAGGAAAACAGCTAATTAGGATTTTTTTAATTTAAAAAAATTATCAAAAGCAATTTCATTTTCAGATTAAGCTATTTTATATACATATGGCACAATATATTACAGAATAAAACTTGAAAGAATACACTTAAATATGTGATCTCTTTATCAATCTGTTTGTCACATTTCAATGATTGACAGCCACTGCAAAAAGACCAAGTCTTTCTTTTCCCCTCCCAGGGTACTTTTGATTCATCACACGTACCCACAGGTCATACTCAGGTCCCAGATCCTTATCCTGTCTGTGGGACCTACAGTAGCTGGGGATGAAATTCCCTCTGCTCTTTCTCTTCCTGCCCCTCCTCCTAGAAACCTACAGAGGTTTCATTTTTTCACTTGTTGAGGCTCAGGAATAACATCTCCTTTTCTGAAAAAGAGCTATTGATATTTACCCACCTCTTGGGAAGTTTCAAAAAAAAAATTTTTTTTTCCACATTCTGTGATCTGTCTTTTCAAGGCCAGACCATGGGGACAAAAAAAAGAAACGTGGTCAAAATATATCTCTTTTCTCCTGGGCTTCTCATCCTTGATAGCTTCCTTCCAATCAGGAAAAAGTCCTCTTTGACTCACTAAACTCATTTGATGAACTGTCTCAGCGGTCCCCCTTTAACAACGTCATACAGTAAGCATAGAACCAGTTCTTTACATAACCTGTCAAATTTGTGACTGAAAAAGGGCACTCTTCATATCTCTGTTACTTTAAATATATTTGGGTTCATCAGAATGTTTTGCAGGTCTTGCTTCTATTATTCCCTTACACAGAGTGTTCTCAGTTCCTAACATCCTCTCTGGTTTATAAGAATGTTATGGTCCATGCACGGTATGAAACACTTCCTAGTTACCTTTTTTTTTCTTTCCTGATTTCCATTAAACAGAATTACTTAAATTGTTTAGTTTTGTTTCTAACCATGAGAAAATAAAAGTTATGAAGGAAAAAACTCACCAAGATTCCTAGAAATTGCACCTAGTACCTCCAATCAGTGGCAGAGAACACCTCCGGTCTTCCAATCCCAGGAGGTTTGCTCACCTGAGATGGGCCCAAAGACACCTGTTCATAGTAGAAAATCTAGAAGAGGATGAAGGAACAGCTCTGACTCCAGAGCAGAGTCTGTGGGATATTGGTGATCCTTCATGTCACCACCTCAAGCCCGTGGCCTCTCAGCTCTGAGCCTGGTTCTTCACCTACCTTGCCTCTGTGTCTTGGTCTTAAATATGATCTGTGTCTCTGGGCCTGGCCTGGTCAATCTTTGCTGATAGTTCAAGATGTGAACTGGTTACCACATAACTTTTATTTTACCCCAAATGTTGGATAAAAGAGGAAGATGAAACTGTGCATGCAGTTATGCCCAAACATGAGGTACATATTGGTGAAACATTTAAAGAATGATAAAGTGGCTGGGGAGGAAACTGGGTAGCAGGTAAGCAGTAGTACCAATGCGTTCAACTAACACATAGCAAATTCCTTGATCCAGGCTCAGCAAATAGCAACCACATTCTCCTTCCTCGGGCCAACATTTAAAAGTCAAATATCTTGAACCAGACACCAAGAAAAGAGACAACATTTGTTTCATTTTTTTCATAATCAAATGAGAAGGATTATTAACAGAAAACAGATTAAGCATAAAAGCCCAACATCATGAGAGATTTTACTTAACATGTATCAGGAACAAAGTAAAAATGTCCTAACAACATCTAACATTTCAAATTAAGATAATTGTGGAAACTGTAAGAAACCAACAACAGACAGATTTTTTATGTTTTTTTCTTTTTATGCATGCCTTTTGCTGTTTGCTCATAAGATCAGATTGCCCCTTTTGGGCAACGACAGGGGATGATATTTTAAACTCCGAACTGAACCAGATAAAAGTTGCTGGTGGTTTCTTCCTCTTCAGGGAGTAGACCAGCAGAGTCCCTGCCAGGCCTTGGCCTTCCCTGGGTCATTTCCTGACCACAGAGCAAGCCCCGTGGAGGGAGGGACCCAGGGCTACTTTGGCATCTTTGTTTCAGAGCATCCAGGGTGCAGTCTTCCATTCGAGTTTCTGGCTGGCAAGTTCCAAGGAATCTGATCTTTTAGCCAATAATCCATTTCAATATTGTCCCAAAGAGTTGTAATAATAGACACAAGTCAGTCAATCAATTTTGCACCAAGTACAACTTCTCCCCCAGCTCTCCTTTCTGAACCAGAGCTCTTTCCAGGAAGCAAGCAATTGCTACTGAGAAATTGTTCACTCCTAACCTGTGAGCAGCATGCAGAAGAAGGATTTCAATTAAGATGCCAGTCTGGTGGTGTTGGTTCAATCATTAACATATTACATTTTCCGGATTGAATAGCTGAAGGTTACCCAGAAAGATAGGAGAGTTGGAACCAGAAACACAGATTAGAGAATTAGATTAATTGATCATTTCATTTTCCAAACTACATTCAGAAAGTTTAGAATTATTTAATCTGGCCTGTGTTAAAGTTTCTATTTCACTCTCTGGGAAGAAATGCTTTGCTAAGCAAATTAACAGTGTAATAAAATTATCTAGTGGATTTTAACCTACCAAAAAGAATAGGGTATAACTATTTTCTTTTTTGTGCTTTATTTCTATAAAATTTGAATGAGTGAAGGAAAAGGTAATATTTTGTTCAATAGTGAAGGGTTTATTTATTTATTTACTTATTTTTTTGAATAGTGATTCATGTAACTTTCTTACATGACAACAAGAGGATGAAACAGTGTTTAGAAAGACAAACAGTACATTTAGGAAGACTCAAAAGACTGCCAGAAACTTTTGTTTCAACCTTTCACTTCTCAGTCTAGCTTTTTTATTCCTATATTTGAAAATTAATTTTTATTATATTTAATCAGTATCAATAGAATTATATTATGATTGTAGGTAATTTGATGGGAAAAAAATCACATCTAATACGACTAGGAATGACTTTATTGAGTCATACTGTGTCCTTGAATCAGCAGTGCTATATCAAACTACTTTTTCTCTGTATTAAAGACTTTCTTCTTTTTACAGTCCTTCGGATACAATTTTCTTTTAGGGAATCAAAAACCAAAACAGAATTTTTTCCCAGGTTAAGCATCATGGCATCTGGTATAGAGACCCAAGATGTGAGGCAAGAGCCAGTTTGGGTAGACCAGGAACCCGGTAACAGGTAAGAGCCAAGTAGCTCAATGACCTGACACCAGGAACCCACTGTATCTGGAAGAAGTAATCCAGCTGGTCTCCATTCCTAAGATAGGGTAAGGGCTTTCTTGTATCTGAGCTAGCCAAGAAAATACATGGAACAAATATCGGTTGAGAACAGGACAATCTTATAACTTATTGTCCAAAGTGACGCAGTTTTGAGAGTAAAAGATGCTATTAATAACTATGCCAAGACAAAAGGTGTAAACTAAGTCTCTTCCAGGCAAAATAGGACCTACGGACAGCCAGTTAGAAACCACGTAGACCTATACAGTTTTCAGAGCCTAAAAACTTAGAGCAGAGGGAATCAGCCACCAATACTTTCATTTTACAGGTGGAGCAGCAAAGGTGTAGAGCTGTGAAGATGACTTTCTCAAAGCCTGACAGCAGTTACTGGCAGAATTAGGACTAGAATAGAACTTCCTGCTCCCAGCTCAGTTTTCCTAATGAATCACTTATTTTTATAGTGTTTTATTCTCTTCAAAGCATGGTCACAACCTCGTGTAGACCCAAGTCTCCCCAGGCCATCCCATTCCGGAATATAAACTAAGGTCATAGCAAAAAACAACAAACAGTATTTTCCTGGTTATTTCTCTACCTGTGATTTTAGAAATTCCGGTTCTACTTGAAATTCCCATCAAATAATTTTGAGGAGTTTCCTCAGGCAAACTTATGTTTGTTCACGAATAAAATCCTCCCTACATTTTGGAGAATCCACCGCTTCTCTGCATCCACCTTCACCCCAGGGTAGCACCAACATCACAAGCTGGAGATCCAGAGTCAGAACTGGGTTCCACTTCCTTGCCAGTATTATAGCTTTGAATTCAATATTTAACCTCTCAAGGCCTAAAATTCATCTAGGCCTAAATTTTTGTAAAATGTGACCTTTGTAGAATTACTCTCTGGAACTATGACTATTAAGTGAAATAACGTACAGTCAAGTCTCATTATTCACGACAATTAGAGTCTATAGAGTCACCACAAACACTGAATTAGCAAATACTGAACTGTCGTTAGGAGAAGAAATACAGAGTTAGGTTCCTGAGAGCCTCTAGTCACATTTTTGTCAAGTAATCAATACATAATCTTGTCTTATATGTGTTTCTGTTTAAAGATAACTTGTTTAATATACAGTGTTGATTCATTAATGTTAAACTCATGGCCAATAGCGTTATAACTCGTGCTGAAACAAAGCTTATCTAATGTATACTTTTTTTCTCTTAAACATATCACAGCCTTCTTGTGCTTAGCAATACAAGAAGGTACTTTAGCATTACACTTGGGGGCCATTTCAAACAGTGAAATCACCAAGAAAAAGCACAAAAATGCAAAAAACATGGTACTACATAGACTACAAAAAGGACACTTGTTTACAGTATGAAAGTTGAAACAAGAAGAGAATGTCACCCTGTTTGACCTCAGCTGGGAACACACATGTCAGGGGACTCAAATTTTTCTCTGTTCTGCCCTTGTCCCTCAATGACCGCAAAAGCTCTGTGAGTATTGATTTTGGAGTCACGAATACTCTAGCAAGTAGGCAAATATGGAATTCCACAAAAAGCTTAGCACAGCACATGACATGGACCCCCCCAATAAATGTTAACCATTGTTGTTCTGGTGTGATTGTGGTTAAGACAAGCCCCTGCCCCTGCCAAGGCCTAAGGCACAGGGAGGCCACCACCCAACAATTGCTGGAGACCCCAGTGCTGCCTACTGCTGATGTCAACCAAAGGAAGTATTTTCTAGCTCACTGATCAAGCCTTATATCCCAGATAGAAAGTGTTGTGAATTTTTCCCAAGTGGCTCCAATGTCCCCCAGATAATGGACCCCTAGTGAGCCCACCTTCCAGGTTCTCTAGGATCAAACACTACTGAAAACTACGTGAATATCATGTGGCTCTGGCTCAGACACCCTCTCCCACTCCTGGGCCCCACTTCTCTGCATTGCATTTGTCCCTCACAAGGTGCTGATGTGTTATGTATGCAAACACATGGCACAGCGGAATGAATTAATGACCCAACATCAGACAAATTCTACACACACTTGAACGCTTCCCAGTTTCTCGTACAAAAGGTACCCTCAGATTTTCCATTCCCCTCTTCCGTTTACTTTTTATTTTGTTTCTCAAGTTCCTCCTTCAGCTCTCTCTGTGGCTTTGCCTATTCTCCTATTCTTGGAGCCTGTTCTTGAAATGGATTTAACTCCTCCTTTGGCTGCCCTCAGGGTTTTCTCTTTCCCTCTCCTCTTTGACTCCTTGATTTCTGGCTATTCACTGTCTCAAATTCCAATTACTCCGTCCTCCAGCAGATCCTCTTCCTGCGGATCTTTCTATAATTGAGCTTGTTGTTCTCCTCTGGCTGTCTTCCCTTCCGAGGACAGTCTCTTCCCTGCGCCCTTTCCTCCCCTGTGGCCCTTGGACACAGTTGTTTTCTCTGGGGCAGGCCCAGACTGTCGCCTTTCCTCAGTAGGGGGTGTCTTCTCCCCGCTGTCTCTTCCTGTGCTTTTTGTGGAGCCCTAGCTAAATTCTCAGTTTCCCACTTCCCCTTTCTCTCTTATCTCCATCTGAAATCCATCACCCTTGACTCATACGATCTGTAGGTCTGGATTTTGCAGAAAATTGGATTGTCTTAAAATAGGTGGTACTTTAACAGGCTGTGTACCTCCTTTGTAGAACAGCTCAATGTCACATGGATTTGGAGACACTGCGGGTCACATCCCGCCCTCTAAATTGCAACTCCACACAGGCCAGCCTATTGTGATTGCCAACCCAGTGTGTGCCTTTGATTTGTCTTCCAAAACCAGCATCAAGAAGATCTGATCTAGTTGTTTACAGTTCTGGAGTTTTAAATATTATACCCAAACGTTGATTTGCTCTACAAGTTAGCTCTCTGACCTTGCTGCGTCCACTTCCTCTACCCTGCCCCCAATTCCACTTACCCAGCCCCCAATTACTGTCCCCAAATGACTCTCACTAGATTGCCAAGGACTTCCCAAACATCAATCTGATGACCTTGCCCATTCTCCCGTGCCTGCCTCCTTGTCTTCTCAGCTCTGTCCAACACTGTTCATTCTTTCCTTCAACAAATAGTCTTCCGGTATTTCTCCATACCAAGCGCTGTTGTAGGTACTCAGGAAAGGTGCCCTCATGAAGTTTATATTTGATTAGGGGGCAGAGATCAAACAACATAAATAACCAATTATTATTACGTATGCAAATGGGCAAGTAAATTATCTAGTATATTAAATGGTCCTAGGGAAAACAGAAAAGGGAGAGCAGGTAGACATCACTGAGAAGGTAACAATCAAGCAGAGACTTGAAGGAGGTGAGAGGCAGCCATGTAGACAGCTGAGGAAGGGTACTCCAGGCAGAGAGGGCGGGCAGTACTAACACCCTAAAGTGGGACCTGTCTGCACGTTCAAGGAATAGCAAGGAAGCCAGTGCACAGGAAAGGAGAAAGTTACGGGGAGGGTCATAGAAGACAAGTCAAAGAGCTGTTAGACCTCAGGCCATCTTGGACCTTGTGAGCCCTGCTGTTCACATTGCCCCTTGGCCTCCATAAATGCTTTGTGCTGGTTCTCTCTTTAGTTCCTTCCTTTGCTTCCTCCCCCAGGAACCTTATCCTCAGCTGATCCCCTTGGAGTCGGGTTCTCCGCATGCTCTTTGATCTTCCTCCTCTGCCTCCTCACCATCCCTCCCTTTTCAATCACATCTACTTCCTTGGCTTCTGCGATATGACTAATTAGCAAAACTTTCTCCAAGTTTATACCCAGTTCCAAGGTGCTGTTTTTAACTTGGTGTCTTATCCACATCTCACACTTCATGTGAAATACATCAGCTTTCTCTCACGCCAGTCATTTCTGGGGACTTCCCTATTTCCATTAGTGAAAATTCTACTTCCTTGGCCATTTGTGTATTAAAATTTCATAATTACCATCATCCTCCTTATCTAATCAGTGTCAAAGGGCTGTTAAATCAATCTCCAAGAAAGAAAACCTCACATGAGGATCATACTTTTTTCTAAGAGAGACATAATTTTTACTAGAGTTTGCCAAGACACTTTTAGACCTTTATAATATTATTGTATGTGTCTTCTAGAACTCTGAATACCATCAGTATTTTTGTAATGAGTCTAACAAATCAGGAATTGATTTCATTTTATACTAGAATTATTCAAAAGTTTATAATAAAGTGCAATTCCAAGGTGTCAACTAGACAAGGTAGCCATGGTTTTGTAAAAACTGGCAGAATAATAGGATCTAGGTTGCAGGCTCTTCTTTTGGTGCCAGAACACTCAGACCCTTTCCTGGGTCTTCCCTCACATTTGTTTATCATCTTTGGTTGCTTTGCAGCTCCTGCCTGGCACTATAATTCAGTTGTTTATCACAGATCCACTCAGAAAAGAATTCAAGGAATGAGTGAAATTCCTGAAAGTAACCTGTCCACCCTCCAACCTGTTGAAAGATTGCACAGCTTACAAGCCTGCATAACTCAGCACTAGTTTCCACTGGCACCATTCAGATTTTACAAGAGAGTCCCATCGTTCACCGCAAGGCTGTCTTGAGTTATAGGGTACAGGCTGCCTTATTTACTTTTCCTCAGGCATTTTTATTTTCCGTGGCACTTCTTCTGCAATAACAAGATGAGGGGTTACCCCTGCAGTGCCTATCTCTCCCTCTCTCTCCCTCCCCTTCCCTCCCATCTCTCTCCTGAGAAGCCATTACCCAGCCTGCCTTTAGACAGATGAAAAAGAGCCAGTAGAAGCACAGCTGATCTCTCTTGACCAGTGAGTGTCATTTCTCCCTCTTAGGGGACAGACCTTCCTGGAGCACGTAACACGTTCTCCCTTCCTGTTTGTACAACTGCCCACTCTTCTTCCTTTGGCGAGGAAGAGGCATCTCCAGGGAGGAGCTATGCTCCCTGCATGCGGCACAAGCTCTGGCTCTCTTGGCAAGGATCCAAAACCATCACTGGAACAAGATGGTATCAGCGGTGGGGTCTTCACGTGGATGCTCGTAAGGAAAGACAGGGTAGAGTGGCCTCAGTCCCACCAGACCAGCCGAAGTGTCCACTTGCAGAGACTGGCCACTCAGCAGACACACCTGAGGGGTTTCTACAGGTCTTAACATTGGGATTTAGGAACCTGATGACAGTTCTGAGACCTGATGGAGAAAGGAAAGGGGTGAGGGTGAGAGAAGAGAAGAGATCAGGGTTTGGGCAGAAGTAAGGTTGGAGGGGTTTTCCCACTCCTCCCCGGGCCACTGGGGCCACTGTTGGGGCCCCGGGCCACCAAAGACGGGCTTTCACAGCTCACAGGCCTGTCTAGCCTCAGTCTCACAGTGAGACCATGAACCGACGGTGTTATTGACGTTTCTAGTACATTCTTAAAACACTTAGGCCCACGGTACTCTTTGCACGTCAGTGTGAAGAGTCCAGTGCATTTGGACTGGGGTCTATAGGTTGGAAACTCTTAGTGAGATTTTGTTAGGGGCTCAGATTTCGAAGTCTAGCGCCTCCCACTGGCTACGTCTGCCACGCAGCCACTCTCTAAGTGCTCCTCCCGCACCTGTGCCTGAGGACTAAGAAGCTGCTGTAAAGCTGCTGTGAATTCCTGGCTCGGGGAATTCTCTTGAAGCCTCGTGGTCTAAACTCTGACGTCATCACATGTGGGTTCCTCTCATCTTCTGCTCTAGTTTCTACCACAGTGTGAAAGCCCCTTCCTGTGCTGTCCCGTTTGGAATTGATAATTGGGTTCTGAACATGTACTACTAGTCTGCAATCCCTGTAGAAAACTGACTCACATAATTTTCTGCAGGCTCCATTCTCTGTTCTCATGAGTAGGAGGTGCCCAAGACACCAATAACCAGGCAGGTAGTGTAGACACATTGTATGTCACTAAATATAATGGGATCTGGTAATCGGCTGTGTGGTGGGAAAATGTCCAAGGGGAGGAGAACTTGTACACAAAACAGAAATTCATCTACATTCAAGGGGCATGCATTTCATAGTGGCCAAAACCTTGAGAATGTACGGCTTAGACATCCTTCATTGGCCTGACGTATAGTGGTACTGACTGAAATTCAGAAGAGCACACGGACCAATCCGATTAGCCAATATGAACAAATTTGATGAAAAAAAATCATATCCTATGAACAACAAATGTATGTTTTATTGTAGACTTTATTTTAAAATTATCTATCTGGTCAATTTGGTCAACACACTTAAAGTCATTATGTGTATGGGCATATTCTGGAAAGATAAATTTGGTTCTTCAGTTTATCACCTCTGCCAAAGAGTATCCTGGGTTGTTTAGCTTGTGTCATTCATCATTGACTAGTTAGCTTTTTAATTGTTCTCATCTTACGAAGAAGGAGAATGATGGGAAGAGTACAATGGGAGGAGTTTCTGGAAATGGTGGAAAACTTTGACATAACTTCCTGAACCATCCTCTTGCTCTTGGTGACCTGGTCTGGAGAGTCAAGTGCACACATGTGCTCAGGAGGCCAGCAGTGCCAATTGCCATCAGCCTTGGAGGTGGACGTGTGGCTGCATCCAACTCCCACAGAGCTGAGTCTGAGCTCACTGCCCAGATGGTTGCAATAAAACCTTCCTTTCACATAAAAGAGAAACATTTGAAAACAGCCCTCCTATGTACAGTACTATCCCAGGCAAAGGAAGGAAATCAAGTCTGAATCACCCATTTAAATCCAAAGTACTATTTTTAATTGATAGTGTCAGTTGTTATTTGACACTCTGTCCTGAAGTCTGGGCCTCTTGGCCAGAGTTCCAGGCATTTGCTGAGCATTAATGGAGTGGGTGAGACATGACTTATTAACGAGTTTCAGTTTGAGTCTGTGAGTTGGAGTCATAATGATCTTGCCCCTTCTCTGCCAAATGATCAAAGTTCAGCATCTTAAGCTGTGACCAAGCACGGCTCCCACCCACATCTTTCTCATCTCCACCCTTCCCAAAATAGGCAGGGTTTTATCAAAGAGCTTTCTTGTTTGATGCCACTATATGATTATAATCTGGAGAAGGTAGCATTTTGAAATCCAAGATTTTTTTAAAAGGGCTTTTGTTAAAAAATATAAAGCTGGATATCCCCTAGTGATGTGTTTATATTCACAGATCACCCAGGCTTTCGTGGCCCAAACTTCTTATGTATTCCCAGAAATTTGGCAAAATCTTCTGAGAGGAAGCCTCTGAAAAGCTCTCCTTCTGTTTTTAGCATCTCAATTATCCTCAGGCTATTCAGCAAGATCCTAGAACCTGGGGACCAAGGAAGGGGCCAGAAAGGTGGCAAGCATCCTCAGTTCTCACAGCAGGGGTCAGGATTCAGGACCCCCTGGGGTACAAGGCAGGAGGTGGGTCTTTCAGCCTCTCTCCTTGAGGTGAATTTACTGTCCTGGGCTGGCTGCCCTTTATGAGTCCACCATGCCTGTTTGTTTATTTGGTGGATTAGCTTTCCTCTCCTTGGTTCTCATGTTTCTATATCCCAGAATAGAGCCTGCTGACTGCCAGGAAGTGTTTTTCACCCCAGCCTGACCAGTCAGGGCAGTAACCACAGTCTAAGAACCAGGAAAATCCAACTGCAAGTCTGAAGCACTTTAATTTATCTTAATAAATTTTGACAATAAGTAGAAAATGTGGAGGCCAGTTCTCCTTTACTTAGTCAATTCAAAATATGGACAAAAACAATCAAATCCAGATTTTACCCAAATGTGTCCGATGATTATTTCAGATTTTCCATTTTATCATGTTATTCAAATGTGTTTCACCAAATGAAAATGCCTATGATCTCTCAGTGCTTCATTATCATCAAACATTTGAGAGACCAGGAAAGCAATTTGGTGATATATGTCAAAAACCATATAAACATGCATACCTTTGTGTAAGTGATTCCATTTCTTGAAATTTTTTTTTTGAAATTGATCCTCAGGGAATAAGCAACTACTATACATAAAAATTTAGATAACTGAACAATCATCTTAAAACAGACCAAATGTCCAACAAGAGATTTAGGCTAAGTAATGGCTAATCCATGTTACAGAATATTATGCAGCCATTTAAGAGTTATATCTCTAAGAATAGTAATGGCATGAGAAATATTCCATATCAGAAAAGGAAAAGAAAGGGGGTGGAGAGAGATACAGGACAGGGGCAGAGGGTTGGGAGAAAGGGTGAGATGAGAAGATGAGAAACTGGAGGAGAACCGAATGTGAACTCAGTACTTTCAATATGTGGGATGAGAGGGCAGGGCTGAGCTGCGGCCACCATCTGGGATGTTGGGATGAGCACATAGAGACTGTTCTGAGGACCTGCACACTTGCTCAGCTCGTTGGTGTTAGGAAGCCATCCTAGAGAACTTTCAAGTCGTGAGAAGCAGGTGGGCAACATTACAAGCAGATGGAGCCCACGTGCCCTCTGCTCAGACCAGGGCGACTTCTCTGTCTTTACCAACTGCCCTTACGGGGCATCCTTAACAGGCTTGGTCACGCTCCTCTTTAATAAAAAAACAGTACTAATGAAGAGTCCCTCATCCTGATGCTTTCTTAAAGGTACAGCACTCTGCCTCGTCTTCCTTTCCCAGGCACACTTCTCTTTCTAGGAAGAGAATCAAAATGTCAGCTTCCTTGTGGTCCATTCCCTCCTCGGCCCGTGGAAGTCAGCCTTGACACCCACTACAGCACTGAGATGGGGGTGGTGAAGGTCACCACGTGGCTTCCTAGCTGCCGAATCAAATAGGCCCCTTTAGGTTCTCACTGCTTGGACTTGGCACCGCACTTAACCATCCCTTATTGAAATTTGCTCTAAAACTCTCCAAAGGCACCGTTCTCATCTGATTCTCCTTCTTTCACTCTTACCATTCCTTCTTTGTCTCTTTGACTGGCACCTCCCACGAGGCCTGGCCATTCCCACTGACCTGCTGAAAAAACGTCTCCTTATCTTTCAAGACTTGGCTCCAAGTTCGATAACACTGTGACATCTTTGTTCACTCACTCAGGTCACCTACCTGCCTCCCCACAGGTGGATTTACATGGAGGTTAATAAAACTCAAGCATCAGGGCACGTCATTTGCAAAGGCCCTGGGCCTCATGCGTTCATGAGGTCATAGATCTTTGTAAAATTTGCAGATATAATCTATTTTAACTGTAATGAGTTAAGTCCACTGTCTCTTTCCCACTCTGACTGCCCTTACCCCAATTTACATATGTCTCCTCATATTGGGTAGCTTGGAAAGGCTGAGGACATTTGGGAGATCCAGTCTGGAGAGAGTTGAGCTAGAGAGACATTTATTTGGATTTAATCAGGTGTATTTATGTGGTTCATAAACACTTCCATGTATAGTTAAGTGACACTAGCTGTGCCAGTGTAGGAATGGCTTCCAGGAATACTCCTTCTCACAGGGCTGACTCACCCTGTTACTCACCCTGTAACATGACACTCAGGAGCGAGGCCAGAGGCTGCACCATAACAAGAGCAGCCTGCCATGCTGGGCACAGACCATGAGGGCAGTTAAGTGAAACGAGATGTACCAAACTGTCTTCCAGTCTTTCAATATATAAAATTGTTAAGTGAGTGATTCAGCCTTTAATCACACCTAGCCAAAAAGATCAATAATAAAAAACAAATTTCACTGGACTGAGTTACAGGAAAGACTGAATTACATTTCTGTCTTTCTATGCAAAATAATTGTAAAAAATCACTGTCATATGAAAAGGAGATCAAAGATTATATGGTCAAAAAATACAGGGAAAAAAGTAATAGAAGTTTGCTATGGAGTTAGTTAATAAAAATACTATATCTTTTTTCCCATCTGGATTTTATGATATTTGTGTTATTTGTCTGATTTTTAAAATTTAAATTTGTTGGATTTTTTTCTCACTCTAAATAAATAAAATTTCTCTTTTATACTTCAATTTATATTTGTAAGTTGTTTTTTTTTTTTTTTTTTCTTATAGAGAGCCCTGCAAATCACATAAACTTTAGGCTTTATAAGCCTGGCTGCCCCCGGCCTCCCCTGCAGACCTAGGTAGCAGCCCCAGGTCTTCATCTGGTAGCTCCATTGTTTACACCAGATACAAATACTCAGTGCAGGCTTAATAAATGTTTGTTGAAAAACATATCATCTAAAAACCTTAGGATGCTACACTCTGAGGGTGAGAACTAAGGGTGTCAGAGCATCCTAGAAAACCAACCCCAATTTAGATGGGCCACTGCCAACCCTTATGCTCCTCTGCTCATATAGTGCTTCTAAATACCATGTCTCATTTCATCTTTACGATGTCCCCATTCCTGACGAGTGGGAGACAGAATAAAGGAGAAAGATGCAGGAATTCCTCTAATTACTCTAGGTGACTCAGAGTATAGATGCAGCAAAATGAAGAAGAAATTAAAGAAGAATAATGAAAAGTATCTGCCTAGGACCCTTTGAAATATTGAGCTCCCCAAATTCTCTTTTCTGCAGAGACCACCCAGGTGTTAAGAACATATAGTCAGGGCTCAAAACTCATCTTCAAACATCAATCCCTGTACTTTATTACTCTACTCTGTCTTGGAGGCCTTGCTATTTCAGGTGATGAACTCTACCCAAGGCCTAAATCGTAGGTATTCAGCCAGTTGCTAAGTCTGCAGGACACACACCCAAGTTTGGCTTTTTCCATTTTCAAACTGCTTCTTGCCCCTGTTCTGGAGATACTCCCCTGTTCCGGAGTATATCTGTGGGACATCAGATACACTCTCCTTAGTTTGAGTCTAATGTTAATCCCTTTCTGTATCATTGATACCAATTTGCTCCATCTTCTGGGTTTTACGATTGGAACCCTGTGACCTAAACTCACCTCTGCCCTCCACCCCAGTTCAAGTTCCTTCTTTCTTTGATGACTAGTCTTTTCCCCTCTAGATTTTCATAACCATAGAGATGCAGTCCTTTTCTTTCAGCCTTTGTAGGTGTTCATCTGGCATCTTCATCACTGGGCCCTTAACCTCAGCATCCCCTCTCTCTACAGACATTACAAGCAAATTTCCTGGAAATAATTCACATTTGTCTGATAAATAGCTCCTGTGGTTTAACTCAGTTTATCCCACATCTTCTAATCCTGTCAGTACACTTTTTTTTAAAATTTTATTTATTTATTTATTTATTTATGGCTGTGTTGGGTCTTCGTTTCTGTGCAAGGGCTTTCTCCATTTGCGGCAAGCGGGGGCCACTCTTCATCGCGGTGCGTGGGCCTCTCATTATCGCAGCCTCTCTTGTTGCGGAGCACAGGCTCCAGACCCGCAGGCTCAGTAGTTGTGGCTCACGGGCCTAGTTGCTCTGCGGCATGTGGGATCTTCCCAGACCAGGGCTCGAACCCGTGTCCCCTGCATTGGCAGGCAGATTCTCAACCACTGCGCCACCAGAGAAGCCCCACTTTTTAATATATGTATAGAACTGCATTCCAGTTCCATGTCTACAAGTCACTCATCCACTCTACAGCTCCCCACTGATAGAGGGCAAGAGAACACTACCTCAGGATTCATAAATAAAGGGGATAGCCTGGATAATCCAGTTTAGGAAGTCAGTAAAAGTAAACACAAGACAATCAGGAAAAAGAAAAGAAAGAGAAGGACATGGAGAGACTAGCCATGAAGAAGATGGTACTCTCATTCCATGTTATAGATAAAATATAAAAGAAGATTTGGAAAACAAAATTGTGAGTGTCTTCTAGAGAAAATTGAAAAATAAGTCTAAAACTTGGAAGCATAGGACAGATATTTGAAACAAGAAACAAGATAAATAAAATGTAGAATTTTATGTCCCAGTGGCAGAGAAACGGCCTTCTCTGCCCAACTGAACTGAAGATGCAACTCCTGCACCTTACTGGTCCACACTGAACACAGAGAAAAAGAAAACCCAGTCACCAAGACAGCAGGTATTGTAGGCAGATTACATTCTTAGCTTGTAAAAAAAATAATAATAATAATGAACTGCGTAGCTCTTCTTTATAGGCTGCATTTTGAAATCTGATATTTAAAAGAATAACAGCAGATTAAAATAGGACTGCATTAGCACAAGAAATGTGTAAGGTTAAAAAGAGACACAATAAATTTATTTATGTGAGAATTCTTTGGAGGTAGCTTCAAAGCATATTCAAGTTTGAAGATACAGGAACAATATATTTCGAAGGTAATAAGAATATTTGCTTCTTGTTTTTGAATAAACTTGGTATGACTCCAAGAACCAGTTGTTCATAAATATAGGTTTTTCCGAATTATTAATTAAAAGCCAATTAACAATCATCTCAACCTGGATTTCTTTCCAGTTCCCTTGACAAATTCACTGTGGGTCTTTCTTGAAAGGGAAATATAACCAAGTTGTGTTCTGCCTGACGTTCTTCCACCATCACACAAGGAAGCAAACAGGTTTTTTTCTGCTAATGTTGGCATAAATTTGTGCTCAAAGAATAGAACATCCCAGGGGAGTGTCAAACCATGAGAAAAGGGAAGGTAGGAGATAAAAATCTGCATTACCTGATCTTGGCCAAATCTGGGGGAATGGCATTTTGCAAATACTGAGAGTGCCACCCTGCGCTTACACATTAAAAAACTTTTCCTACGCAATGTCCAGAATACTATGTACATCTTTGACAAATGAAGGTTCCTTTTAGGAAAAGGAGAGTCTCCAGGATTTTACCCCTCCCAGGTCATGTAAGTCTTGGAGTAGACAAAGGCCAGTGACAATATCCACTGTTCTTCATCCCCCTTTCTGCCTCCCTCTAGGACCCCAAGTACTTCAAGGGACTGGACGCCATGTACTCAACAAACACATTGACTAGCACTGCTTTCTGTCATTTCATGAGGAAGCCTTCAGCAGTCATTTTAGCAGCAGAGAAACAGCAAGAAGAGTAAAATTAAAAGGTACATTTCTTTCTGTTGTATCCTAGATCATGCTGGGTCCCCAGAGAGGATTTCGCAAATCCATTGTACAGCCTTGCATTGTAGATGAATATGCACATACCAGGGAGACACGTTAAACTTTTCTGGTTATTACAAAGAAATCCACCCCATTCTCTCCCACCCCCATGTCCACACTCCCCATGTCCACACACACCCCACCCCCATGTACTCCCTACTTGGCATAATTCCCTGGCAGGGGAACATAGATTGTGTGATCTCTGATTGTGTCTTTTCTCAGGAGGAGATCCAACCATTCAAAAAGAGTTGTGTTTCCTGGGGATGCACTGAATAGCATCTCTGTTTTCTCAGGAAGCTGTTTATGTGCTCACTTTGTGTTTAAGCCACACCTCCAACTAACTCAAGCAAAGAGGTACTGTAAAGAGTTCACATTTGAATTGTTTTGGACAATTTTCTGGCAAGAATTGAAGTGTTCCAAGCTAGGGGCCACTTTTCACACAAGAAGAATAGGCATCACTTGGCTGACAGGTCTTTCAGCAAGCTCACCTCTCACTTCTCTAGCTGCAGGGAAGGGTACCATAGCTAAGAGCTAAATTCCAGCTGAGTGCAGCCACCAGGGCCACCTTGACCTACGAGAGTTAGCTAATACAGGTTCCAAGGGGAATCTGTGCATCTTAGGAACTGTTTCATCAAAGAATTGGAGCCAGATTTCTGGAATCAAAGGGAGATGTCTAATATTCTAAGAAGTTGAAGTAGTTCTGATAGTCTTTAAAAATTGATGTTATAACAATTCAATATTTCAGTGAAACTTCATTTATATGGGCAAGATCCAAGACTGAGATCACTGTGACATTTATAAGCATTGCCGTAAGTATGTCCTTTCCATAAATCTGGGCATTATGACTGCTTGACTAATAGAATTCAGAGGTAAAAACACTATTCTAGTTTTCATACACTGGTCTTAAAGACACTGGGTTTTCATTTCCTCTCTCTTTGGATTCTCACATTTGAGAACCAACCACCGTGCTATCAGGAAATCCAAGCAGCACATGAACCTGGTCAAGCTACCTCAACTGACCCCCAACTGACCCCCAACTGAGCAAATGAGTTGTCCCTGTTGAGCCCTGACAGATCACAGATTCATGGTCAAAATAAATTATTGTTGTTTTAAGCGAGTGAATTTTAGAGTGGATTATTAAGCAGCAGTATATAACTGATACCATCAACTTGCCACAGGCTATAGGTGGCAATCTGTGGATTAAAAGTAATTTCTCCCTAATTCAATATCAATTTCAAAATCTAAGAAAGCAGATTTAGTTTAAGAGATGGGGTATTTTGCAGCAAACATAAATTTGATGTTGGTGTTTTGCAACAAGCTGTGTTAAATCAATATTCTGCATGTTTAAAATTGAAAACAGTAACATTAATAACAAAAGCATAGCACTAATGGCCAATTCAAATGATAATATTATTCTTAATGTGGGAGTCTTATCATTGTTACCTTTGACATTTTTGTCTTCAATTTTGTGTTCCTCTGTGATGGACTATTTTAATGTTTTGATTTTTCTAGAACATTAGATTACATGGAGAGGATTGTGATTATATAACCATAAAGATGTTCAGCATGGGACAGAATACATCAACACAAAACCTTATGGAATTTAAAGTAAATGAAACACTAGAGGACCAGATGAATTTACTACAACACATCTCAAGTACTTACAATAAAGATATATTCACTTATTTATCCATTCACTCGACAAACACATAATGAGATTTAACCATGTAGCAAATATCTGCTAGTGGTTAGACATAATGATGAATGGGAAGGCATAGTGAATAACAATGAACACCAATGATTCTCTTCTGAAAACCTTGTTCCTTTTTCAACTCCTTTGGCTTCAAACACCTCCCACTCTTGTCTGCAAAACTGGGGCTTATGGATCACAAAACTAAATTAAAGTCTGTCAGTTTGCTTAAAGATGTTCAGCTCTTTGCTCTGAGTCATGCAGACAATCAATAGCATGGGTGGCTGTATTCCACATATCACCCTGGCCAGTGGATTTGTTTGGGGGTGAGCATTGCCAATCAGAGCAGAATTAATGATGTGGGTTTTCTGGTGAAGCAAAGGAAGCCCTTTCTTGACCCCAGACATGAATGGGAAAACATATATTACAGTTTGCTGGGGTATTAATCACAATGTTGGGGGAACAAGCCAAAGAAATCTGCATTTTTGACAAGCTCACCCAGAAAGTTTACAAATCACAATACCAGACAGAGAGCAAGAACCTATACTCATAGCAGACACAGTCCAGATTCTGGAGAAAACACAGGTGTTTTAGTCAAGAATCATGATCATTTTCAGTGAAGAAAGAAGATGGCAACAGAAAGTGCATGGCTTGAAGCCAGTGGGGAAGAACCTGGGGCTCACAGAGGAAAAATACTTCTCTCTTCCAGGCTCTGAGTTTCAGGGGGAACCTCAGGAGCGCAGGGAGGGGCTGCAGAGTCAAATGGAGCCCACCCTGGGCGCAGCAGGACCCATCCAACGTGGGCTTGTGAAACACTAATTGGAAAAGAAGGAAAGAAGGGTGGGTAAGACATGGTCCCTGACCTCCAGAGTCGACCAACTTCTAACCCCGTGACCACAGTCCAGTGGGGACACCAGGAAGACACTGCCTGCCCTGCTGAGGGGGATCAGGAAGGCCTCTGAGAACATAACCTTGGAACCCAATTCTAAAGAACCGGTAGACTTTTGTTCTTGGGTTGTTTGCGCCGTTCGGTTTATTTTGTTTTCATATTTTACCACGTGCCAAAAAGGATTTAAAGCAATTTTGAACTGGGATGTTCCCAGCTGAGAAGTGCTTTGAGGGCAGAGAAAACAGCAGGAAGTAAAGGCACAGAATAATGATAAATGAACACAGCCAGAGCAGGGAGGAGAAAGGAGTGGAGTTGGGTGATCAGACCGACTGGTTGCAATGGTGCCAACAGAAGGTGACTCGTGCAGGTGAACCGTGATGAGGACCTGGACCAAGGCAGGACCAGTGGACGTGGAAAAAGGGGACCTATGTGGAGATATAAGCAAAATCTGCAATACTGACCACAAACGGAATGTAGTGGGTTAAAGAGAAAGGGAGTAGTTGGGAATAACGCTGAAGTTTCTAGTTTGGCTCAGGCTGAGACATACGGGATAAGTGTCAGGCAAAGAGACACCTGTGCAGGGGTGAAACAGTCAGTTCAAACCCAGTCTGTTTTGGAATTTTTAAAATACAGATTATGGGCAAAATAGGTGAAAGTGATCAAACTTCCAGTTACAAAATAAGTAAGTCATGGGAATGCAATGTACAGCATGGTGACCATAGCTAATAATATTGCATTGCATATCTGAAAGTTACTGAGAGAGTAGGTCTTAAAAGTTTTCATCAAAAGAAAAAAATTTATAACTATGTTCGGTGATGGATATTAACTAGACTTATTGTGCAATGTATATAAATATTGAATCAAATACGTTGTATACCTGAAACTAATATAAAGTTGTATGTCAATTATATTCAGTGAAACTTTTAATTCAGGAAAAAAATCCAGAAAAGAAGTGTTTTAAATATATTAGGATAGGTCAAATTATTAAATAAAGTGTTTTGATATCAAAAGATCAAGAACAAAATTGCTTCAAAGAAACAGCAACAACAAATAGGTGATCTACAAAAATCCACCATGATTACCTCACTCAAGGAGAGTAGTTTTGACCAAATGATGTGAAAGCAAGCTATTCTGCTAGAGCTATTTAATCTATTGGGTGCTACTTTTAGCTGTAATTGCAAATAAAGGGGAAGAGATGATCCTACTATCATAAAAAATGTTGGTGATTTATTTGTAATAAACACCAGTTATGCAGAAGTAAAGTAAGGCATAGTGCTAAGAGATCTATGAGAGAATTCCAAAGACAAGCAAAGGATAAAAATAGAGAAGATCAATGATAGATAGAAAGATAGATGATAGATAGATAGATAGATAGATGATAGATAGATAGATAGATAGATGATAGATGATAGATTATGTAAGAGAAACATCTCTGGGAGAGCTACCTGTCAGAACTGAGAGCTTAAGCTCCAATCTCAAGGAGGGGGCAGAACAAGAAGAATACAGATTGGAGCACGAGGGCTTCAAAAATAAGATGAAAATAGGATAGGAGCTCAATTTGCAACACCCTTAAGAGCTAGGTATTGATTACACAACAGATACGTCATTTTATCCTATGCTTCCTTGAGTTTTGATGCTGCAATTGTTTTGTTGTGTTTGTTGTTGCCTATCAGAAAATGTTCTGGAAAAGGACAGGGTACCAATAGGCTAGAGGACAGTGGTACCAGCCCTGCATTCTCATTCCAGAATTAGGCAGGGGAAGGGGAGAAGCCAGTGGGAAATAATGACCAGCGGAGCTGGTTACTAGAGGCCACAAGTCAGCCGAGGGGCCAGGAACTGGTCCAACCTGCAAGACACCTAGAGCTTTACCCAGTGAAAGGACTATTAATCCAGACCTCTGCAGGTTAAGCCCTGGTCCCAAAATAAGGCACAAACAAACTGTGAGTACGCCTTAGCTTTACCACTGAGCACATAAACTGCTTCAGAGAAAACAGAAGCATTTTATACAAGAAACCTGGCAAGCCCCTAGCATTGACAATGTGCTGAGAGTCAGTTGATGTTTGACCTCCCTGAGACTCAGCCTCTTTGAGTTTCCAGCCCCTCTGAACCTTGATCATGAGCACATCTCACTAAGGCCTCTGATAATGGAAACCTTTTCTCTGCTATGTTCCCCAGCTGTCACTTGAACTTACTGGTAAAATTTCGGCGGACAATAGTGAGACTGTCAAGTCAAACAGTAACTCTTTTAGTGATTTCAGCGAGGTCTCTTGATTTACTTGGATGTCAAGAGTCCAGCGTTGGCAGAGAGGACACAGAGGAGGAAGGGCAATAATTGGGGCAAGACATGTCATCAGAGAGAGATTCTCCTTTCTAGAAGGAAAGGGGCATCTGTGGGTGAGCGCCTTCCTGCTAAAGACATAATTAAGTCACAGGTGAAATCTGTAAGATTCAAATACTTCGCTGCGTTTGTCGATCATACATCCAAAAATGTGAAGCCTAGAGCAGGGTCCTGAATGCATAAGAAAGAAGAAGAAATGCAGAAATGTTGAAAATAGCAGAATAATGGGAAATTATGAAGATGAGAAACATCCTAAGGGAAAAAGACACAAGATGGGTTTTCTGTGATCTCAGAGCTCTGACTCCGGATGACAGTGGCAACCCTGGAAGAGTAACCAAGTTGGGAAGAGTTGGGTGATGCCCTGGCCAAGTGGGTTTGATTCTTTCCCTCCCCATCTCTGTCAATCCCAAGCTTTCACCTGTGGTTAGTGAGACAGGCCGTGGAGATACTTAAAATATTTAATAAATAAGACGGCAAGGTCTGACAAACCGGAACAGATGTGGGCCAGAGCTTTGGCACAGATACTGGAGACTTTCTGCCTGGCTGGATCCTGGGGAGATACCAGAACTGGGCCTAGGCAGCCAGGGCATCAGAGCAGCTACTTAACAACCAAGACAAAACTACTTCAGTAGTTCACAAACCGGTACACATGCACCGTATGAACCAGTTGAATATCTGCCCGTTTTGGAGCCCTGATCTTGTTTCCATCCAAATCAAGTACCCTAATTTCATATAGCCCCAGATTTGATTGTCTGTTTACTTATCTACCTCCTCGCTCTTGTAAAACCTTGAAAAGGGGGTCTTTTTTTCTCTGTGTTTTTAGTACACAGTACTTTACCTCTATTTCAGGTGGGAGTGCTGGAATCCTGGAAGAAGTAGAATCTGAGAGGGGCTTGTGTGGGATAAAATTCAGGCATGCAGAGAGGGGAGAACTGGTTTTGCAAGCTGTGGAAATGCAACAAAAGAAGTGTCATAACTTGACCTTGGCAAGGTAATGGCAGTGGGAATGGAGAGGACAGTTTCGATGTGAAAGACATTTATGGAGTATACTTAACAGCCCTTGGTAAATGATTAGAAGCACAAATAATGGGGGATCGGGATGAAAGATGATGGCAAAGCTTGATTCCAGGGAGAATGGTGTTGCCCTTAACAGCATGAGTAACTCAGAGAAGCCCCAGGTTGAGATCAGATTGGGAGGAGGAAAGAAGGGCCACAATAAGGACATTTGAATCTGATGGACTAGACTGAAAACCAAGGAGAGGGTTGTAAAAAACCGTCGCAAACATGGAATTAGAGCTTAGGGGAGACCTCAGGGACGGAGTTAGGGAATTAGCGCAGGCAGACTTAAATTTTACTGAACATAAAAAGACAAAGCTCAGTAGCTGCTCCTGATGCTTCCAGAGATGGGCTGGCATCCTGGCGGTGGCGCTCGCTTCCTCTTTTCCCGAGGCTCATTGGTCCTCCATGTCTCTCAGAGGAAGGCGAAGGATGAGCGTGGCTCCTGAGTCATCTAGCTGAGCTGTCATCATGCAAAGCTGATGTCCAAGAGCCCGGGCAAGAGAGGAGGCAGCCTTGACCAGAGCTTTTCTCAACCGCCAAAGAATTATATTTATAACAGCTTTTGAATGGTGTATTTATAAATCGGTGGAAGTGGAGAGAATATTTTATGGAACATAAATTTATTCATGAGTAAAATATATTAGCCAGGCTAGGAAATGCTAGATTGTTCAGAGACGTTTTAGTCTGGCCCAAGAAACCCAATATCTCTAAGAAATTGGTTTTTTTCTCTAAGTACACAAGACAATACGTATTGATCCCAAACTGACATTGTCATTGTTATTGATAATAATAGCACAGGACATTGTTATTGATAATAATAGCACAGATCTCAGCTCATCAGCTAGCATGTTCTTGTGTTCTGCTCTTATTGGGTTTACTTGTTAGTGAGTTTGTTTATCTTTGCTGAGTGTTAATGTACTATTTTCTCTTTCTGAAAGGATTTTTAATTTTTTAATCTTTTAAAACTAAATTATTGTACTACTTCTGGACCAAATATTTTGAAAAACTTAGAGTTCCAACAGCCCCATGCCCACAGAACAATGATTTTGATGTCTTAGCTTGTGTAAGAACACTCCCACAAGTTAACCATTTCATTTCGCCAAAACAATCATACCACATTCAGTTGATAACATCCTTCTCTCCCAAATTTACTTGTACTTCAAATAAAACAGTAAATGAAAAGAAAACAGCCAAGTGTTTACGTTCTGGAGTCAGACTCCCTCTCTTTGAATCCTGGGGCCTTATAGTGGTTTCCTACAGCTGCTGTAACATATTACCACAAACTGGGTGGCTTAAGATGACAGAAATGTACTTTCTCACAGTTCTCGACACTTCAAGTTCCTAAATCAAGCTGTCCGCGGGGCCATACTCCCTCTAAAGTCTTTAGGGAAGAATCTTTCCTTGTCTCTTCCTAGTTTCTGGTGGCCGCAGACATCTCCAGGCCTGTGGCAGCATTTCTCCAATCCATGCCTCCATCTTCACATGGTTGTTTTCCCTCTGAGTCTGTGTGTCCATCTGTCTCTTATAAGGACACTCACATTACATGCAGGGCCCATCCTAATCCAGGATTACCTCATCTCAAGATCGTCCATTTGATTACATATAGGAAGACCCTTTTTCAAATAACGTCACTTGCGCAAGTACCAGGGGATAGGACTTGGACGTATCTTTTTGAGGGACAAAATTCAACCTACTACAGATCCCCATTACCAGCTGTGTGACCTTGGGCAACTTGCTTTTCCTCTCTGTGCCTTCGTTTCCTCGTATGTAAAGTGGAGATGGTAATAGTACCCAATAATTATGTAAACAAATAATATATGCAAACCACTTAGCACAGTGCTTGAAACATAAATATTGGCTATTATTATTTGCTTGGCATAATGCAAGAAACAAATTAAAAAACAAACAAGAAACAAAAGACAAGATCAAGTTATGACACTGCTCTTTACCATGCACTAGACTTTATATTTCTGTAGTATGTATTTTACATTTTAAGTTTTATGCAATATCTATCTCACTTCAGCCTCACCCAGTCTTTGTGAAATAGAAAGAGGTTTAAAGTATCATATTATACTACTTTACAGCACGGTGTGGTTATTTGCAGTAGTTAATAGCATCACTGTAACTTGAACACTTGAAGATGGAATTCAGCACTCTTTCTATCTTAGCAATGTAGACAGGCAAGTTATTTCATATTTTTATGACAAATCATCCTTCCACATCCAACATTTTATCTAGGTATAAAAGAGGGATTGTGATAGAGATCTTGATGTGAAATATACCTATGATAATTAATATGGGAGAGAAACAAAAAAGATGAATTAGAAAAGAAGAAGAAAATATATTGATGAAGTGATGAAAAGGTGGTCTTTATTTAGAATGTCCTTTTCTTTCAAGTTTCATGTTTAATACTTTGGTATGTCTGGTCAGAAACAGGTTACCAAGAGGCAACCTCTTCAGGCAAATCACATCAAATCTGCTGCTCTAGCTCCCTGGGATCACAGTAAGTTGGAATCACTAGCAGATGTCCTTGGGGCACCTGTTCCTTACTCCACCCTCCTTTTAGTCTTTCTCAGTGGCAGTTAACAGAGGTTCTAGCGCAACTTCTAACACTTCAGGGAACACGGGGGCAGAAACAGGCAATAAAGGAGCAGCAGGAAGAAACCACGTATTTAATCCTTTGCCAACAGTGGTGAGGACAAACCCACTTTATTTTGTTCAAAAGGTATTCCTTGATGGGGAAAAAATTAGATATATTGAAAGGAAAGCACATGAAGGAGGGATTCTGGTGTTTTCATCTAGATCACTCAGCCTTTTGTTCTTAGATCTCCCTGTGAGCTCTTGCTAGGAGCCAGAAAGTTGCTTCATAGAATAAAAAGAACAGAAATAAAAGAGTAAAGAGGGGGGTGGGATAATTAGATGAGGACACATTCTTATAAATTTTATTCTCGAAATATGGAGTGAGAATAATTATATAAGGAGACGAAATATGAGTAAATATGAGTATTATAACCTCCTTTGGAAAATGGACTCATACTGTTTAAAGTCATTTTAATAATCTTGTGGTTTGTTCTATAATGTATTTTCCAAATTGCTCTAGAAAGCCTCAAGGCACACGTACAATGAGATCATTCAGCAAAGCTCTTTAAACAATTGATAATAGTAATAAAATGGAAACTGCCTGCATCTAATCCTAACCCACATTAAGATAATTTTTTTGTCCTTTTATGGCATTTGCCTTGAGGTGACTGACCTCTGGGTAACGATTAATTAAATCCCACAACTGGAATGAGGGGCAAAATTCCGACAAGTACAATTAAATCCTGTTATAAAGCACTTTTTTAATTCACAGATTGGGTTACACCTGGGTCAGATTATGCCCTTACAGATTATGCCTTTCCATGAGAGTGTAAAACGCATCTTTCACTCTATAACCTGAACGCTTATAACACAAGGTTATCTTTTGTCCGGGGGACGATTAAATGACTGACTCAAAAATATTTTGCTTTTGTTTTCTTCATTTATCTTATGGTGCCTCTCAGCTCCTGGTCCCCATATGATGTCCATGTAATTCTACATTTAAAGCATTACCACATTTGACACAAAGATACAATAATTAATTTCCCAAACTCAACTGCTTCTCATTTTTCCAATCTGTCTTCAATGAAGGAACTGAACAAAATGTGTCCCATGTGCTGGAGGAAAAGCTATTCCAGCTAAGCATTAGGAGATGGGTGTTTTTTCCTGCCTTCAGTACTAGATCTTATTTAGTTATGTTATATTTCTGGAAACTGTATTTTTTAAAGATGTAATTCCCCGCTAATTGGAACTTGCAGTCTGCAGGGCATATGTCTTCCAGGAGCTGGACTGAGAGACCCAAGCAGGAAACAACCAAATATCCATCAGATGGTGAATGCCGGTGCATTGAATTCCTGCTGTTCTCTATTATATTTCAACAGGAACCTTTCAATGGAACATAGTCCATTGGGATAACTCTGCCTTTTCTTCAGCCACCCTCAGGGCTTCATGTCTCATTTCCTCTCTGCCAGGTTCAACCTGCCCCCCCATTTCGTCGATCAGTTAGACCCCATTAACATCATCTGCGATGTGCAGAACATGCGTCTCAAGATCATGGCAAAATCAAAGACCTTCCTTGCCCACCTGGGACAGATACAAAGTCTAACTTAAATGCAAAGACATGACAGTGTGCAAATAATAAACAGAAATCACAGATACAGCTTATTAGGGCTTCAAACCAGTGCTGGCTGAGCCAACCAAAGTGAAGAGTTTAGAGAGGGGTTTTCTGAAAAGTCTACCAGGAGGCCGAAAGCTTGAGGACATGATTTAAATGTTAACATTTAAAGGCATGAAGAGAGCGGCTCAGTGAGAAGAGGGTATGCTAGGAGCAGGGAAGAATCTTCAGAATGACACGAGCCCAAGGAGGTGAGCTATTGTGGGCATACAAAACTTTGCTTGGCTGGAAAAGGGAATAATCCAAAACAGATAGCCTTTCCCACAGCCTCTCTGGAGAGTTGATAAGCAGATATCTCCTTGAAAGACTAACTGCTCTTGTGTTACATTTAGTGTAGCGTATTATAGATTCTCAGATGCCTCTTAGGACTCAAATGATAAAAACGATAGATAATATTTCCACATTGCTGATCTCTAAAGAACCATGAGTTGCTAATCGTCATATGGCTTATCTATTTTTTACAAGAATCACAGAAGCAACTTGGTGTCCATGGAAGTTTGTAAGTAAGCAAGGAGCTACTACGGATATGATTCTTGAAGGTCCCTACCATCAGCAAGAACATAGCAGGTCAGGAAAGAGCCACATTACAGCGTCCAAAGGTTAGCCATTAGAAGAACCCTGTGTGCTATTACAAAACTTGAATTCGTGTTTCTGGGCATGAAACCTCCCTTCAGCCCTGGCGCTGCACGCTCCAGAGTCAGAGCACAAATCCACTTCTTAGATTGAGCCCACAGAATTTTCCTGTAAATGCAGAGTGACAACCCTTCTTTATCGTTTGCTGTTTAAAGTTGTCTCTTCCATAAACCATGCTGCCAAATCCTGAGTGGAACTGAGAATTTCTTCTCCTTTGACAGCTGCCTTTTTCCCCACTAATGCTCCATTAAGGATGTCCCGGCTAGTGGAGAGGAGAGCCCGGGATCCCAAGGCCTTTGGGATCCTTTCTCAGGTTTCTGGTCCACTGACCTTACCTCGAAACCACAACGTTATCAGCAGCCCTAGGAGCTCAGGGCTCCGCACGAGGGCTTTGCCTCAGAGCTCCTTGCTTGTTCTCTAGGGCATAAAACAGATGCCTGCTGGCTTTCATCTGTGTCAGAGAATGTTCTCTTGACTCATCTTCACTCAGACTAAAAGCAGGAGAGCAGAGGCGCTACAAACAAGTGAATCTGCTTTTTCATCCACTTTCTCACTGACCCAACAAACAGTTCAGTCCTTACTCTACACAGGACAGGATGCTAGGTTTTACTGGGAGTGGGGAGTGAAGGTGGCGGTCTCCAGGAGAACTGGGAGGCTGGTCACGTGCGTGGAGACCACGCAACTCCTCTGCTGCCTGCCCTGGTCTGGGAGTTCTTTGGTTCAAGCATGTGTAGGAAACCAGAGGGCTCAGTGTCCTCAGGGGCCAAAACCAAAGGACTGAGTGGGAGGGGAGTTTAAAGAAGTCAGTTATAAGCCACTTAATATATCACATTCCAAACAGGCACCCTCCTCTCCTGACTTCAGACATAGCTTACTCATGATGGTGGGCTCTGAGCAGACCGCCGTAAGCCAGGTCCTCCCTGGGCAGGTCCACTGCCCCCAGCCACACCTGTGCAGATACATTTCCTACCCAGACATTAGCGGAAACTGCTGAGTCAATGGATAAATGTTAAATAAATGGATAAGTAAATAAATACTAAATAAATGTATAAAATATTCCCATTGGTCCTTTATTAGAGAGTGTGAAATAAGCAAAAAGGAGAAATCAGAAAGTAGAAAAGCAGAGATGATTGTGTCGTATCTTGCTCTTTTCTTCTTTTTTCCAAAAAGAGGTAGGATGCACCGCTCTCTCTATTTTCTTAGAAAAATCAAAACTGAGTGGATAAGTGATGTGCCTTCTAAGGATGGTGCCAGTTCAGGTGAGAACTCACATCTCCTCTGAAGCATTGATTTGTGAGAATTCCTCATCATCACCTTGAGAAAAGTTCTCTTTCCTTCTAAGCCCCCAGAGTAAAATAAGTTTTGGTTCTGGTTTCTGCCGAGCATCTGGTCCTAAGTACGAATGGCTATTGGAGTTTGGAGACCAGAAAGCAAGAGAAATTTTAAGGGTTCCCTTAAGGGACACAAAACTTACCTGTGTGCAAAGTAAAACCACCAAATATCCCCCCCACACACATGCACACACACATCCTCACACACCCACATACCCACACACACACAGATGCTCAGTATTGGCAATGTTAGTACCTTTTCTGAGGAGACAGAAATGGCTGAATCTAATAGAATTCATCTTTAGGGGAAAGTTATAGAATATGCTTTGTGCATCAGAAGAATTCCTAGAAAGAAAAAATTATAATCAATTGACAGTGCAAATTAACTGTTGCCACTTACTGCCTTTTTTCCCCTTTGCACAGAAGGTAATTAAGATGACACCAGGACAAACTGCCTTGATTGTCAAAATAAGTCAGGCCTAACAAGTCATCAGTTTCTTCCACGTAAACCAGCACTCTTGCCCCCCTTCCATCTTCCTTCACTTCCTCCAGCTGCCTTTCCTGCTGGGTGATGGTGAGCTATTAGTTGAGCCAGCCTGGTGTGTCTTCCATTTGAAGGCGAGGTGGCAGGGTTGATGGACTTCTGAGATTCACTCCCATCCATCAGCCTGACAAGCTTCACTGGCTACACTTCGGTACCTGTAGCAGCACTTTCCCAGGGCCTCGGCACACCAGCCAGGCTACTATCACAGAAAAGAATAGACAGCGATTTGTCAGCCATTGCCCTGCATCCTTGCACACTCATTTGCCAGAGTCCATAGGGAATGCTCCAGGCCTCCCATTGTAATCTGGAGGGTGCTAACCTCAGCTTGGTTCATGTCTGTGATTGTACATGCATGCACATGAAGGCACACACGTGCACAAGTGTGCTCACAAGGTAGGCTTAGAAAAAAATCTATTTTACCTATCTCTCTTGCTTTTTTATTTCTTCAGCAGAAATAAAAGATGATTAGTCTCCTTAGACGCAAGTTCCTATGGCACTCAGCACACCTTTTCTCTTTCAATCAATAGCACAGAAATGAAGTCTGTTCTTTGGGCTCCGACTTTCTGCACAAGATGAAAAGGTGCCAATCACATAAAAGTGATCAGGAGAAATGTTTGGAGAAAAAATACTTTTTTTCTAGTTTAACCTCAGTGAATAGGAAGAAACACTACAAATGTGGGTTGGCATGACAACTCTTATCTGCCAGACCCTGCAAAATTGCCTCCCCACCCCAGCCCCTACCCCTGGGTTTCAGATTTGCATTCCCACAAAAATCTTCCAGCCCAACTGTTTGGAAGATGGAAGAATACTATTAAGGTGCCATTTAAATCTCAATGGTTTTCTGAAAGGATTGATGTTTGCTAAACTTGTTTTTGTAGAGGAGGACTTCAAACTTATTTTAACCCCAGATCCACGCAAGCTAGAAAGCAGACTACTCTCCAGTGTTGATTGCCAGGAGGAAAACATTTGCCATTTATTAAAGAGAACATTGCAAGAAAATGCCATTTGCATGACCCAGATGTTAACCAATGGAATCAAAGTCCACCCCTTGACCCCCTAAGTGCCTGGTTATTTAAGTGGCAAAGATTCCTGGTGCTTTTCTTTAGGAAGGTAAACACATCCACTACAGAATGTAATTACTGAAGTCAGTGGTCCCTTGATGATAGCAATCACCAGGTGTTTGTTCTACGTACAATGCTCCTCAATGCCATTTCTGTTTCTGAAAGTGTGCCTGGAGCCCCAGGCACTTACATTTTTACTAAGCTTATATTTTCAGAAGTACGTTCAGCTACTATGAATAAAGCTGCTGTAAAGAACATTATTGTACAATCTTTTGGTGGACAAACTTTTGTCTGTCTCAGGTATATGCACAGGAATAGAATGACTTTGTCACGGATAGGTATACATAACACTACAGGAAACTGCCAATGAGTGCTCCAAAGTAATTACACTCCCACCAGCGGTGTGTAAGAGTTCCCATGGTTTCACCTCCGTGCCAACATTTGATGTCATACTTTTAATTTTAGTCATTCTAGTGGGTCTGAAATTGCATCTCATTGTGGTTTTAATTTGCATTTCTCTGATGAAAATTGATGTTGAGCTCAACCCAACCTTCCTTGCCACTGCCTTTTTGATTTTGTCAGTATGTGAGCTACAAGAAAGTTTGCAGGTAATTTTGGCTCACCTTTAGATTCAACTCAGTCAGGGTCCTGGAATTCAGTTACCATAGGAACATAAGTTTTCTGTTATTTCCTCTCTACTTACCATCCTTCTTCTTTACTGTTGCCTTCTCAGCAAAATTTGGTTTGGAGGGAGAATTACTGAGCCAGTTCTGTTCATCAAGGCTTCCTTGTGTCCACTGCTCTGTGCTTGCCCCATGGAAAAGTATGATTTAAATTTTGTATGGATTTTTCTTTTTGTTACCATGGAAGCAAAGGGCTTTCATATGCCTCTAGATCCTAGCTGGAAGCAAAAGTCTTTTCCTTTCACCTTTTTCTAGTTTTTTAATTAATTGACAACAATTAAAAATTAGGAAAACCCAAGGACATATGCAGCTTCTATTGAAAGTAGGTTCTCTTGAACTCACTAGACCTGTAGTCCTAGATGCAGTGATTAGTCACAGCCAAACAGAGGTTTCTTCTTTACTCAAGGTGGGAACCCCCAACTTCCACCCAGTTCTCTCCACTCCCATCATCCAGCCGAAATCACATGACCTGTGATTCCTGATCTTTTTTTTTTTTTTTTAATTTGTTTATTTTTGGCTGTGTTGGGTCTTCGTTTCTGTGCGAGGGCTTTCTCCAGCTGCGGCGAGCGGGGGCCACTCTTCATCGCGGTGCTTGGGCCTCTCACTGTCGCGGCCTCTCCCGTTGTGGAGCACAGGCTCCAGACGCGCAGGCTCAGTAGTTGTGGCTCACGGGCTTAGTTGCTCCACGGCATGTGGGATCTTCCCAGACCCGGGCTCGAACCCGTATCCCCTGCATTGGCAGGCAGATTCTTAACCACTGCGCCACCAGGGAAGCCCCGATGATCTTTTTGATATTCATCACCAGATCTTTCCATCAGGACTGAAGGAGAGTCCTGCAGCAGGGTTTTTAACCAAATTCGGATTCATTTGAACCCAAGGGCAATAAATATTAGATAAAAAAATCTCGAGTGACTGATAATCTTTTCTGATTTAAGTCTCTGATCAAATTTGGCATATAATTTATCTCCCAGACTAAAAAATCAGGAATAATTGCAAGTAGGTATCTCTTGATTTGGGATAGAATGTCTCTGCTCTGGAAAGATATAGAACCTCAGAGACTAGAGACACTACCTTAATTTCCATACTCCAAGCTGTTATCCCTGAAGTATTGTCTGATGATGGACAGGTGACAATTAAACATACTGGACAGTATCTTTGACCTTTCTTTCAATACAACATCTATGTCTTTCAGAATCTTCTCAATCTTAGTTTACAAGTCAGCATTATAGGAGCTTCTTGCCATAAAATTCCCTACTCCTAGGACTTTTAATTAGTATCAATTTCAAGCAAGAAGTCCCAGCCCAATTCTTATATGTATATTCTTTTCATCTTCTGAACTTGGGATGCTCCCAGACTATGCCCAGGTTTAGTACATTTAAATGAAGTCAAGCAGGATGAATTCTCCAAAAAGTCCTTTTATCCAAAATAGAGGTTAGCCTTATATTGGAAGGTCACCAGCAAAGAGCTATCAGGAAAACAGATTTTAAAAGTCATCGTTAGGACTTATATGATATGCTTTAACCAGCACCAAAATTCATTCCTATAACTAAACGATTATTTTACATGACTGTTCTGCAACCAATCAAGAGCTTCTTGGGGACAGAGATGATATCTTATTCATCATATGACTTCAGCACCAAGCGCACTGCCAGGCATATAGTGGAAGTTGAATAAATAGATGGTAAGGAGTAGTCTAGTAGTCTTTTCTGAATTATGCTGGATGCAAGTTCAGAAAAAGCCAAGGAGCTCAAAAGCTCACACTATTGCTGATTTCTGAAAGTCATGGGTTAAAAGATTTCAAAACCATATGTATGTTGTAATGAACCTAGAATGTCCTAGAATATATTAAGATTTCGATCCTACAAGGGTTGGCGGTGGTGGGGGGAGTTGGCGAGAGAGAACTCTGCAAAAAGAACCTTCTTATCTTTTGTTATCTATGAATCCACAGCTCTCCAGGAACTAGCCCTCCTTTAGTAAAACTCAGGATCCATTCAGTGGGCATTCATGGGTCAACCCATACTCTCTGGACAAGAAAAGCAGGGAAGGAAACATTAAGGTGTTGGGTCCATTAGGCCTTAGGAATCCCACACACTGAGAGTTGACTATCTAGGCAGCTCAGTGGTAGCAGAAGCTGTGGGAAATGAATAAATGGACAAAATTAGTGTGGGTTTTCAAGCAGTATCCAATTTACCTTTCTTGGTGACATTTTACAATGTGTGTTTTTTGCTTGATTTAGAGCCACATCCAATTCACAATAGGCCACTGTTGAAGCAGTGTCTCTGCTTCCTATTCCTAAATTTTAAATACCTTGGCAAGGTCTGCACATTCTCTACCCATGTCACCCACAGACCTTTTCACCGGAGACCCTGATATTTCTTAAGTAGTGCTTGAGATGACAAATTAGCTCAAATTGATTCCTCTTACCTATTTTTATGTAATGTTGATTTCATTTTAACCATAATTTTTTTTTTAATGGGAAAAAGATAATCTGATTGTTAAAATTCTCACGTTAAATCAGATTATAAATAGGTAGAAGACTGGACTTGAAGGCAGACCTTGGGCAAGTAAGTTACTGGGTCTTTTGCTGCCTCAGTTGTAGCAACTGTCAAAGAGTAAGATTGAACTTAACGATAACATTGTCATTTTAGGATTGACACTAAAAAATGAGATTTCCTACCAGCCTTAAATTTTTTAAATAAATATCTTATTAAAGTTGAACATCTCTAAAGAAAAGTCATAAATTATAGTTCTCTTGCTTGAAAGAATTATCACGAAAAGAATTCAACCATCTAAGAACAACCTTGATGAAGAAATCAAACGTTACCAGTATCCAAAGCCCTCCTCATGGCTCACCCAATCATGACCCTCTTGGGCTTCCCCAAACATAACTTCTGTCCTTACTTCTAACACCACAAATTATTGGGTTGGCCAAAAAGTTCGTTTTTCGTAAGATCGCATGGAAAAACCCGAAAGAACTTTTTGGCCAACCCAACACTTTGCTTTTGAACATTATAAAAATGAAATTATACCGTATGTGTTTTTTTATGTTTGTAAGCCATATATTGGTCTATAATTTGGTGATAATCAAAATTCAGGTTTATTAATATCGATGACCAAAGTATTGGGCCTTTGTTTCTGTACCTTTGTGTCATTCAGGATTATGCAGGGAGGGAAAAAAATGACTATGCATTTTGAGTGGAGAGATATTTAACATAGAAAATTAGAAAGAATTGGAAGAGTTGAGGGAGCAAAGGTCAAGAGTCCACTCTAGAAGAGCTGGAGATGCAGTGATGGCTGGGAATCCACTGCCGATGACTTCAGCTGCCTGTTTAAAGGGAAGTCCACCCCACCCGCCTCCCGTAGCCTAGGGAAGCCATTAGCAATGATCTTAGCTCCCTACCCATGTCTGTCGCAAGAGAAAAACACCTTCTCCTCTTCTCCTACCTAATCTCACCTAAGTTCCTATCATTGGCAGATTTAACCCAAATTCTACTGGAAAGAAATTCAGGAAAATGACATTCTAGATTTCCCTCCTGTGACGCAGGAGAGCATACAGAAAGGGGCAATGATGATGCTGAGCTAAAAGCATCATTTGGCAGAAGCTTAGCTCTAAATTAGCTGCTGGAAGAGGATCAGCCTGTCTACATCTCTCACCTACTAATCTCTCCGTCTTTAGAACCATTTCTAACACAAATCCTATAGTGCCCTCCATAGGGATACTTGAAAGCCTGCTTCTATTTTACTTTTATCAAGACCAGTGAATTAGAAGGCCCTCTTCTCTTTTTTCTTTTTTTTTTTTTTTTTTTTTGTGATGTTTACTTTTTTTTAAACATCTTTATTGGAGTATAATTGTTTTACAATGATGTGTTAGTTTCTGCTTTATAACAAAGTGAATCAGCTATACATAAACATATATCCCCATATCTTCTCCGTCTTGTGTCTCCCTCCCACCCTCCCTATCCCACCCGTCTAGGTGGTCACAAAACACCGAGCTGATCTCCCTGTGCTATGCGGCTGCTTCCCACTAGCTTTCTATTTTACATGTGGTAGTATATATAAGTCCATGAACTCTCTCACTTCGTCCCAGCTTACCTTTCCCCCTCCTCGTGCCCTCAAGTCCATTCTCTACCTCTGCGTCTTTATTCTTGTCCTGCCCCTAGGTTCTTCATAACCATTTTTTTTTTAGATTCCATATATATGTGTTAGCATACGGTATTTATTTTTCTCTTTCTGACTTACTTCAATCTCTATGACAGATTCTAGCTCCATCCACCTCACTACAAATAACTCAGTTTCATTTCTTTTTACGGCCGAGTAATATTCCATTGTATATATGTGCCACATCTTCTTTATCCATTCATCTGTCGATGGACACATAGGTTGCTTCCATGTCCTGGCTATTGTAAATAGAGCTGCAATGAACATTTTGGTACATGACTCTTTTTGAATTACGGTTTTCTCAGGGTATATGCCCAGTAGTGGGATTGCTGGGTTGCATGGTAGTTCTGTTTTTAGTTTTTTAAGGAAGCTCCATACTGTTCTCAAAAGGGGTTGTATCAATTTACATTCCCACTAACAGTGCAAGAGGGTTCCCTATTCTCTACACCCTCTCCAGCATTTATTGTTTGTAGATTTTATGATGATGGCCATTCTGACTGGTGTGAGGTGATACCTCATTGTAGTTTTGATTGGGAATTCTCTAATGATTACTGATGCTGAGCATCCTTTCATGTGTTTGTTGGCAATCCGTATATCTTCTTTGGAGAAATGTCTATTTAGGTCTTCTGCCCATTTTTGGATTGGGTTGTTTGTTTTTTTGATATTGAGCTGCATGAGCTGCTTGTAAATTTTGGAGATTAATCCTTTGTCAGTTGCTTCATTTGCAAATAGTTTCTCCCATTCTGAGGGTTGTCTTTTCGTCTTGTTTGTGGTTTCCTTTGCTGTGTAAAAGCTTTTAGGTTTCATTAGGTCCCATTTCTTTATTTTTGTTTTTATTTCCATTTCTCTAGGAGGTGGGTCAAAAAGGATCTTGCTGTGATTTATGTCATAGAGTGTTCTGCCTATGTTTTCCTCTAAGAGTTTTACAGTGTCTGGCCTTATATTTAGGTCTTTAATCCATTTTGAGTTTATTTTTGTGTATGGTGATAGGGAGTGTTCTAATTTCATTCTTTTACATGTAGCTGTCCAGTTTTCCCAGAACCACTTATTGCAGAGACTGTCTTTTCTCCATTGTATATTCTTGCCTCCTTTATCAAAAAAAAGATGACCATATGTGCGTGGGTTTATCTCTGGGTTTTCTGTCCTATTCCATTGATATATATTTCTGTTTTTTGCGCCAGTACCATACTTTCTTGATTACTGTAGCTTTGTAGTATAGTCTGAAGTCAGGGAGCCAAATTCCTCCAGCTTCGTTTTTCTTTCTCAAGATTGCTTTGGCTATTTGGGTCTTTTGTGTTTCCACACAAATTGTGAAATTTTTTGTTGTAGTTCTGTGAAAAATGCCATTGGTAATTTGATAGGGATTGCATTGAATCTGTAGATTGCTTTGGGTAGTAGAGTCATTTTCACAATGTTGATTCTTCCAGTCCAAGAACATGCTATAAATCTCTATCTGTTTGTATCATCTTTAATTTCTTTCATCAGTATCTTATAGTTTTATGCTTACAGGTCTTTTGTCTCCTTAGGTAGGTTTATTCCTAGGTATTTTATTCTTTTTGTTGCAATGTTAAATGGGAGTGTTTCCTTAATTTCACTTTCAGATTTTTCATCATTAGTGTATAGGAATGCAAGAGATTTCTGTGCATTAATTTTGTATCCTGCTACTCTAACCAAATTCATTGATTAGCTCTAGTAGTTTTCAGGTAGCATCTTTAAGATTTCGTATGCATAGTAATCATGTCATCTGCAAACACTGAGAGCTTTACTTCTTCTTTTCCGATTTGGGTTTCATTTTATTTCTTTTTCTTCCTGATTGCTGTGGTTAAAAGTTCCAAAACTATGTTGAATAGGAGTGGTGAGAGTGGGCAAACTTGTCTTCTTCCTGATCTTAGTGGAAATGGTATCAGTTTTGCACCATTGAGAAGGATGTTGGCTGTGGGTTTGTCATATACGGCCTTTATTATGTTGAGGTAAGTTCCCTCTATGCCTACTTTCTGCAGGTCTTTTATCATAAATGGGTGTTGAATTTTGTTGAAAGCTTTTTCTGCATCTATTGAGTTGATCATATGGTTTTTATCCTTCAATTTGTTAATATGGTGTATCACATAGATTGATTTGAGTATATTGAAGAATCCTTGCATTCCTGGGATAAACCCCACTTGATCATGGTGTATGATCCTTTTCATGTGCTATTGGATTCTGTTTGCTAGTATTTTGTTGAGGATTTTCGCATGTATGTCATCAGTGATATTGGCCTGTAGTTTTCTTTCTTTGTGACATCTTTGCCTGTTTTGGAATCAGGGTGATGGTTGCCTTGTAGAATGAGTTTGGGAGTGTTCCTCCCTCTGCTATGTTTTGGAAGAGTTTGAGAAGGATAGGTATTAGCTCTTCTCTAAATGTTTGATAGAATTCACCTGTGAAACCATCTGGTCCTGGGCGTTTGTTGGTTGGAAGATTTTTAATCACATTCTCAATTTCAGTACTTGTGATTGGTCTTTATATTTTCTATTTCTTCTTGGTTCAATCTTGGAAGGTTGTGCTTTTCTAATAATTTGTCCATTTCTTCCAGGTTGTCCATTTTATTGGCATAGAGTTGCTTGTAGTAATCTCTCATGATCCTTTGTATCTTTGCAGTGTTAGATGTTACTTCTCCTTTTTCATTTCTAATTCTATTGATTTGAGTCTTCTCCCTTTTTTCTTGATGAGTCTCACTAAGAGTTTCTTAATTTTGTTTATCTTCTCAAAGAACCAGATTTTAGTTTTATTGATCTTTGCTATTGTTTCTTTCATTTCTTTTTCATTTATTTCTGTTCTGATCTTCATGATTTCTTTCCTTCTGCTAACATTGGGTTTTTTGTTCTTCTTTCTCTAATTGCTTTAGGTGTAAGGTTAGGCTGTTTATTTGAGATGTTTCTTGTTTCTTGAGGTAGAATTGTATTGCTATAAACTTCCCTCTTAAAACTGCTTTTGCTGAATCCCAAAAGTTTTGGGTCATTGTGTTTTCATTGTCATTTGTTTCTAGGTATTTTTTGATTTCCTCTTTGATTTCTTCAGTGATCTCTTGGTTATTAAGTAGTGTATTGTTTAGCCTCCATGTGTTTGTATTTTTTACAGATTTTTTCCTGTAATTGATAGATATCTAGTCTCATAGCATTGTGGTCAGAAAAGTTACCTGATACAATTTCAATTTTCTTAAATTTACCAAGGCTTAATCTGTGACCCAAGATATGATCTATCCTGGAGAATGTTCCATGAGCACTTGAGAAGAAAGTGTATTCTGTTGGTTTTGGATGGAATGTCCTATAAATATCAATTAAGTCCATCTTGTTTAATGTATCATTTAAAGCTTGTGTTTCCTTATTTCTTTTCATTTTGGATGATCTGTCCATTGGTGAAAGTGGGGTGTTAAAGTCCCCTACTATGATTGTGTTACTGTCGATTTCCCCTTTCATGGCTGTTAGCATTTGCCTTATGTACTAAGGTGCTCCTATGTTGGGTTCATAAATATTTAGAATTGTTATATCTTCTTCTTGGATTGATCCCTTGATCATTATGTAGTGTCCTTCTTTGTCTCTTTTAATAGTCTTTATTTTAAAGTCTATTTGGTCTGATATGAGAATTTCTACTCCAGCTTTCTTTGATTTCCATTTTCATGGAATATCTTTTTCCATCCCCTCACTTTCAGTCTGTATGTGTCCCTACATATGAAGTGGGTCTCTTGTAGACAGCCTGTATACGTATCTTGTTTTAGTATCCATTCAGCCAGGCTATATCTTTTGGTTGGAGCATTTAATCCATTTACCTTTAAGGTAATTATTGATATGCATGTTCCTATTATCATTTCCTTAATTGTTTTGGGTTTTTGTTGTAGGTCTTTTCCTTCTCTTGTGTTTCCTGCCTAGAGAAGTTCCTGTAGCATTTGTCGTAAAGCTGCTTTAGTGGTGCTGAATTCTCTTAGCCTTTGCTTGCCTGTAAAGGTTTTAATTTCTCCGTTGACTCTGAATGAGATCCTTGCTGGGTAATCTTGGTTGTAGGTTTTTCCCCTTTGTCACTTTAAATATGTCCTGCCACTCCCTTTTGGCTTGCAGACTTTCTGCTGAAAGATCAGCTGTTAACCTTATGGGGCTTCCCTTGTATGTTATTTGTTGCTTTTCCCTTGCTCCTTTTAATATTTTTTCTTTGTATTTAATTTTAAATAGTTGGATTAATATGTGTCTTGGCACTTTTCTCCTTGGATTTATCCTGTATGGGACTCTCTACACTTCCTGGACTTGATTGACTCTCTCCTTTCCCATATTAGGGAATTTTTCAACTATAATCCATTCAAATATTTTCTCAGTCCCTTTCTTTTTCTCTTCTTCTTCTGGGACCCCTATAATTCAATGTAAGTGTGTTTAATGTTGTCCCAGAGCTCTCTGAGACTGTCCTCAATTCTTTTCATTCTTTATTCTGCTCTTTGTTAATTATTCCCACTATTTTATCTTCCAGGTCACTTATCCGTTTTTGTGCCTCAGTTATTCTGCTGTTGATTCCTTCTGGAGAATTTTTAATTCAATTTATTGTGTTGTTCATCATTGTTTGTTTGCTCTTTAGTTCTTCTAGGCCCTTGTTAAACTTTTCTTGTATATTCTCCATTCTATTTCCAAGATTTTTGATCATCTTTACTATCATTACTCTGAATTCTTTTTCAGGTAGACTGCCTACTTCCTGTTCATTTGTTTGCTCTGGTGGGTTTTTACCTTGTTCCTTCATCTGCTGTGTGCTTCTCTGTCTTCTCATTTTCCTTAACTTACTGTGTTTGGGGTCTCCTTTTCACAGGTTGCAGGTTCATAGTTCCCATTGTTTTTGGTGTCTGCCCCCAGTGGCTAAGGTTGGTTCAGTGGGTTGTGTAGGCTTCCTGGTGGAGGGGACTGGTGCCTGTGTTCTGGTGGATGAGGCTGGATCTTGTCTTTCTGGTGGGCAGGTCTACGTCTGGTGGTGTGTTTTGGGGTGTCTGTGATCTTAGTATGATTTTAGGCAGCCTCTGTGCTAATGGGTGGGGTTGTTTTCCTGTCTTGCTAATTGTTTGGCATAGGGTATCCAGCACTTTAGCTTGCTGGTCATTGAGTGGAGCTGGGTCTTACCGTAGAGATGGAGATCTGTGGGAGAGCTTTCACAGTTTGATATTACGTGGAACCGTGAGGTCTCTGGTGGACCAATGTCCTTAACTCAGCTCTCCCACCTCAGAGGCACAGGCCTGACACCTGGCTGGAGCACCAAGACCCTGTCAGCCACATGGCTCAGAAGAAAAGAGAGAAAAAATAAATAAATAAATAAATAAAATAAAGTTATTAAATTAAAAAATAATTATTAAAAATAAAAAAATTAAAAATAAGAAAAAAGGAAAAATAATAAGAAAAAAGGAAAGAAGAGAACCAAACCAAAAAACATATCCACCAATGATGACAAGCACAAAAAACTATAATAAATAAATAAATAAAGGGCTTCCCTGGTGGCGCAGTGGTTGAGAATCTGCCTGCCAATGCAGGGGACACGGGTTCGAGCCCTGGTCTGGGAAGATCACACATGCCACGGAGCGACTAGGCCCATGAGCCACAATTGCTGAACCTGCGCATCTGGAGCCTGTGCTACGCAACAAGAGAGGCCGTGATAGTGAGAGGCCCGCACACCGTGATGAAGAGTGGCCCCCACTTGCCACAACTAGAGAAAGCCCTTGCACAGAAACGAAGACCCAACACAGCCATAAATAAATAAATAAATAAATAAAAATAAAAGAAAAAATAAAAAGCAACAACAACAGCAACAAAAAACCATGGACAGGCAGAACCCTAGGACAAATGGTAAAAGCAAAGCTATACAGACAAAATCACACAAAGAAGTGCACACATACACACTCACAAAAAGAGAAAAAAGGAAAAATATATATATATCGTTGCTCCCAAAGTCCACCGCTTCAATTTTGGGATGATTCATTGTCTACTCAGGTATTCCACAGATGCAGGTACATCAAGTTGATTGTGGAGATTTAATCTGCTGCCCCTGAGGCTGCTGGGAGAGATTTCCCTTTCTCTTCTTTGTTCGCACAGCTCCCGGGGTTCAACTTTGGATTTGGACCCGCCTCTGCGTGTAGGTTGCCTGAGAGCATCTGTTCTTCGCTCAGACAGTACGGGGTTAAAGGAGCAGCTGATTCGGGGGCTGTGGCTCACTCAGGCCGGGGGCAGGGAGGGGTACGGATGCGGGGCGAGCCTGCGGCGGCAGAGGCCGACGTGACGTTGCAACAGCCTGAGGTGCGCCGTGTGTTCTCCCAGGGAAGTTGTCCCTGGATCACGGGACCCTGGCAGTGGCGGGCTGCACAGGCTCCCGGGAGGGGCGGTGTGGAGAGTGACCTGTGCTCGCACACAGGCTTCTTGGTGGCAGCAGTAGCAGCCTCAGTGTCTCATGCCCGTCTCTGGGGTCCGCGCTGATCGCCGCGGCTCGCGCCCATCTCTGGAGCTCGTTTAGGCGGTGCTCTGCATCCCATCTCCTCACGCACCCTGAAACAATCGTCTCTTGCCTCTTAGGCAAGTCCAGACATTTTCCCGGACCCTCTCCCGGCAAGCTGTGGCGCACTAGCCCCCTGCAGGCTGTGTTCACGCCGCCAACCCCAGTCCTCTCCCTGAGATCCGACCAAAGCCCAAGCCTCAGCTCCCAGCCCCCGCCCGCCCTGGCGGGTGAGCAGACAAGCCTCTCGGGCTGGTGAGTGCTGGTCGGCACCGATCCTCTATGCGGGAATCTCTCCGCTTTGCCCTCTGCACCCCTGTGGCTGCGCTCTCCTCCGTGGCTCTGAAGTTTCCTCCTTCGGCCACCCAAGTCTCTGCCCGCGAAGGGGCTTCCTAGTGTGTGGAAACCTTTCCTCCTTCACAGCTCCCTCCCAGAGATGCAGGTCCCATCCCTATTCTTTTGTCTCTGTTTTCCCTTTTTTCTTTTGCCCTACCCAGGTACGTGGAGAGTTTCTTGTCTTTTGGGAAGGCTGAGGTCTTCTGCCAGCGTTCAGTAGGTGTTCTGTAGGAGTTGTTCCACATGTAGATGTATTTCTGATGTATTTGTGGGGAGGAAGGTGATCTCCACGTCTTACTCCTCTGCCATCTTGAAGGTCTCCTGGCCCTCTTCTCTTAACTTGCAGATTGCATGGGCAACTTTTGAAGATAAGCAGGCCAGTGTGTACTTATCTGAGGGTCCCCAGAATTAAAGCAGAATGCAATTCATCATACTGAATGAGACCACTTCCCACTGACCATGTCTCTGGGATGGTGAGACTATCTCTTAGGGGCAGACATAGTTGAAAATAATTACTATTTATTATCCTCTGCTAAGAGAAATGATTTTCTCCCCTCACCTAGGTTTCCAAACTTAGAGGTTGTCCTGTCCTCACAGAGGAATTACCAGCGAGGTAGGAGGTTTTTTTTGCTTTTCTGTGCTTTTAAGTATCCTGAAAAATCTAATCTCCTGAAGGTCCCTGTAACTAGGAAACATAAGACATGCTCCAATTACAAGGTCTTCAATCCATTTTTTCTGTGCTATTCTAGTTCAAAATAAAGATACCAAAGGCAGAACTGCAGAAACTAGATTTGAATCTTTATTACTACAAGCAGACAACTGCACTGCAAACCACTCCTCCCACTGCCACTTCTTATTGCTACTCAGAAATTCTGAGATAAGTGCTTTTAAATAGAACAACAAATCTCACCTAAGAATAAAATCAGATCTGGTTCCTTGTTTTTCCTACAGAAAAAAGAACATGGAAGCAGATAGCTTTTGTCTGGTGACTGTTTATTTTAACCCAGACGCTTTCTCCATTTGTAATTTAGTCTCACTTGTGTTTTCAGAAGTATTGCCAATTCGGATGGGTTTCTTGGGCAGGGACTAACAGACAAGGTTAAACACAGCTGCTCTGGTGACTGGAATCCTTAAGAGTCAGGCAAGATCTGAGCTGGTAAAATAAACTCAGAGAGGGCTGTCTGGACCCACTTTTCTAGAGACAAAATGAATATAAATAAGCATAGAATCAATATAGGCCAAGGTCAGAGGCAACCTGGGGACACAAAATGACAGAGAAAGATACTGTCTATAGTACATTTGCTACAAGACAGCACAGCATTGGACGTTCTGGCTTTGAATCAGCAGGATATCACAAGGAAACATGGTCCAGATTGGCAATGACCCTGTCAGCACTTTTTTGTAATATCAAATGCTTCTTTTACTGGGAATTTGTATATCAGGTTGCAGAAGATAAAAATGACACTGAGATGCAAGGTCAAACCACAATGCTTATGATTTTTCAATTAGCTAAACACACAGCCCTAACTGTACAGATGAAGGGGGCAATTGTTTTCCCAAGTGGTACCTCAATGTCTAGCGATGTACAAAGTACTTTTATACACATCATCTCATCACCATGGTGTGCACCCCGGTTACACAGATGAGTTGAACTGAAAATAGTTTCATTCGCCACTTTTCACTATCTTTCTTTACCTTCTGGGTGGCATTAGTCTCCGTGTGGCCTAACAGACGTCATTGACATTTGGCTTTTCCAGGCACAAGACACCTATAGAGAGGTCACCAGACTAGAACTACTCAGTTCTAACATCTTAGATGAGGGTCCCTCAGTCTTCCTGTGTTTCAGCTTCTTAAGATGTATGCTCTAGATATATTGTCCAAATTGTGGTAATCCTCTCCAAAAAAATAAGATGATAAGAATGAATCTGGGTGGCTATGGGACTTTTATACTCGGTGAGGGTATAGGTTAGTGTGACTTTTTGTTGGCATTATGTAATAAAATTTAAAATGTAAAATGTTATATCTAATAAATAGTCTATTCCAATGAGATAGTCACATAAACATGTAAAGATGCACAAAGATGTTCATCACCATTAGAAACAACCTAAACATCCACCAACATGGGCCCGTTTATAAAGATATGGTGTTTTCCCACCAGAGAATCCACTAAAGAGAATCATGGAAATTTATATTTGTTGACTTGAGGAGAAGCGCCATGACGTATTTTTGAGAGAAAAGGAATTACAAGGCAGCATAGTTGATAAAATCCCCTTTGTATATAAATCAAATAAATCCCATATCCCTCTGAGATCCAGTCTCAGCACCATGACCTTCACAGAAACAGCTCAGCTAACAAAAGGCTTTACCAAGCAATTTCAGTCTTTGCTCTCAACTTTCAGAAAACATTAAAGGACATACAGCTGCTAACTCACAGTACCATATCTTAAAATATCTTTTGCAACCCACCTTTTTCATCCTGTTCTCTTTCACACTGTAATATTATAGCTCCTTCCTGAAGCCTCTCTCTCCCCAACAGCTTTTCCAGTCTCATCCACAAACTTTGCTCCCAAATTGATCATCTCCTTCTCTTCCAGTCCCTCTTCCCTCTTCCTTTGGTAGTAATTACCATAATCTGAATAATAAGGTAGGGAGAGAAGAAAATACTAAGTGAACAAAATTTCCTTCCCAGGGAGTAGGAAGAAAATATTTATTGACTGTGTATATACTACAAAGTATCAACCTGGTAGCAAATGCAAAATTATTACACGGGTATCTACTGTATATATACATAGAAGCGTCTGCAAGGATGTTGACAAAATCCTTAACAATAGTGATCTCAGTTGGGATTTCCTGTGAATTTTGCTTTTAACTTTATATCACTTCTTCTATCTCTTTGAATTATTCATGAAAAACGTGTTTTGTTTATAATCAGAAATGAGAAATAAACTCATATCAGCATGTAAAAAAGGGATTGTAATAATGCTCACAGGGAATAATGGATGTGAAAAAATAAATACACTGTTTAAGTACAAAATATATGTACTTTAAATGAACTGTTTCTCCCTGTTTTAAACATTAATGAGCTTTATTGTTTTGGAATTATTTTAATTACTGCTACATGTTAGCGTTGGTCAGTTTCTTAACAGTTGAACATTTCCATATATTGCTTAATTTTTTATTTTACTACCAATCAATCCTGCTTAATTTGTGAGTCCACTGCATTGTGACTTGTACAGCATCTAATGACTTAAACACTTCAAACTAACTGTGATCATTTTCGTCCAGATGATGCCCTGGAAGCCATCATCTTTCAGGATCTCATTGAGGAAGAGGAAGTTAGTATATGTATGTTTGTATCCATTTCAATCTCCCCCATACTTAGACAGCCTTGTGTCTCTTTCAAAATATATAGCATCTATTTATTTTTATGATTTGTAAGCCAGACAAATTTCCCCGAAATTTCAAGATGGCTACCTGTGCAGTTCCCAAAATTCTGACTCATGAGTCTTCTTTTAGATGGGGGAATTCTGAAGAGAGGTCTGTAACACATCACCCGTGGGGCCCGGTTTTACAACTGCTAATAACCAGGCGACTGGCACTCCTGTTTCCTGGGAAAGGAGCTCATTAGTCAGACTCTCCAACCAGAAATGCTAACTAGCACCCTTGCTTATGGCTGGAAATTCCATCCTGTGATTCCAGAAAGCAGAATGTGTTGCTGACACCTGTATTTACCTCTCAAAGTTTCTTCAGCATGATAGTTAAATAACTCAATCTGTTCTAGTCATAGACAACTTAAAGCAGGTCTCTTTGTGAGGAGGAGAGAAATAACTGCTCATCAAAATCCTGAAGGACCTTGACAAATTGAAAACATGACTGGAAATGGGCTTCAATAGGTTGGTGACAGAACAGAACATTCAGAGGGAAAAAGTGTCCAAAGTAAGTGGAAAATGGTTGTCTTTTTAACTCCACAGATTCAGGTGTCAGGAAGGGACTATATCCTTCAGCGTTATTATATCAATATTAAGCAACATTTTAATAAATAGAGCAGGGTACCTATTTGCTTTCTTTAGTTTTGTTTTGTTCTTGTTTTTTTTTGTGTCCTTCAGAGTCACTTGAATGGCCCTTAGTTCTGTGAATATGGCCAAGTAAGTGCCATTGACATTTATTTCTCATTCTTTTAGAGTGACTTTGGAAATGTTGCTTCACCTTCTGGTACGAAGTTGATCAACTTGGCCAAAAGCCAGGCTTTTCTGAAAAAAGAGCTCAGCAGAGTCACCTCCCCAGCAAAGCGTTTTCTGACTTTCCTCACCAGATGATTCTCCTTTTATGTAATCTCACCTTGTACCACTCCATCATTGCCGTCTCACAGTCGTGGCTTTGTGTTTTACTGTTATTCTTTGTTTCATACTTCAGTCCTGCTCTAGGCTTTAAGCAACATGAGGGTAAGGACCGAGACTCTCTTTGTTCATCATTATATTCCTAATGCCTCACACAGTCTGACCCACACAAGCACTCAACAAACACAGTACTTGTCAAAAAAATAAATGAATGAAGATATGAATGAATGAATGAGTTGGAAAGATCTATTTATGGTGTTACCAATCAAGGTAAGTGGCAAAGAGGATAACAAAAGTCCAAAATAAATTTACCAGAAAGGTAGAAAGAAATGGAGCCAGTAGACTGGATTTGACTTCGAAACAGAAAAGGGGATAGTTGTTTAATTTCTATGATGTGACAGACACTAGACATGGTCTTGATCCATCCTTCCTCAGAAGGCCTGTCTTAGGAACTGGCTAGGTATATAATGAAAGAAACATTCTCTATAAATGGTATCAACACGGGCCTCAGGCTTGTTATAGACTAAAGCTATCTCATCTGAACAAGGGACAGGAAGTGACCTTCCCCCAAAAGCTTTTTGGGGTTAGGATAGGGCTCTGCCAAAGCAGAGGACTTTACCCAGCCTCACAGCCATGTTCCTGGACAGCATGCAGTATTTGCCAACAAGAGTAGACAACATTCTGGAGTCAAATCAATACTCAGATGAGGCATAACCTCCCTTCCTGCCTCTTCTTCTGCTGGAGGGTTTCTGGGCCACCTCAACCAACATGAAGTATTTCAAATCCAATGATTGGTACCCCATTGAACTCTCATTCACACAGGGATTTTCATTTGAACCTGCCCTGGAGGAGATTAGCACCCTATGAAAGTCACCAGGGGAAGGAACTGAAATCACTATAACTCAAAGAGCCCTGGGCCATTAGCCGGGAGTCAGTGCCACTGAGTACAACCCAGGTCACCCTCAAATGACAACTTTCAAGCTGCACCCTGACACCCTTGACCACTCTAGGAACAGGGATTGTCCATCTCTGCATTTCCAGCAAGGCTGACCTCTATTGGGAGCTTTCTTCCCTGCATCACTGTTGGTCCACTCATATGACTCAGAAGGAGCCTGAATTTCCCTCTTGCCAAGACACCTATAAACACTTAATGGATGCCAGGACACAAGATGAGGATGAAAGTAGAGATGAAAGAATTGGGGACTGAATGTCTGACCATCTGTCTCTCTTATAGCCACATAGGGACTTAAATACTGTACCCTAGGAACTTCCAGTGCAAAACTAGGTAGAGGAATATCTTCATTATTTAGATAAAAACCAAAAGATAACTAATTCATAAACTCAGTCTACCTCTCACCAGTGCCACCTATAATTTTCAATCCTATACGTTATCTTCCAAAATATCATTAGAATATCATCACCCTTCGAGGTTAAAAATCTCCATGTGATTCTCATTATCTACAGAATCAAATTCAATCTCCCAACACACCTTTGTCTCATATCCTCCACACTTCCTTAAATTTGTTAGCCGTATCAATTTTTAAAATTTCTTTTTAGTATAAAATACTAAGTATAAAATATATATTTTAGCATGTATAAAATAATACACACTCAAACAATATAAAAGGCACAAAGAAAAAATATTTTCTCTTTTTCTATCTCCACCTCTTTCTCAGAAGTAAACTGTTATGCTTTGCCATGTAGCCCTTCAGATATGTTACTCTATATAAACCTTTATGTATTGGAGTTGCATTATAACCTACCAAACCAACTAATGCACATATAATAAAAATATATAGAAAGAGAGAAAATTGCAAAGAGAAAGCAGCATAAATAGAAGTTCAGGCTACTTATTCTACTCCGTGGAGCACAGAGCCTTGAGAGAGCCTGGGACTCCGCTGACCCTCGGGAGAGCTGCTTCCAGGCCTGTGGAGGGTGAACGTCTCACAGCTGAGTGTGGTCCTAGTGCTTGTAGATGCAGGTTTGATTGTAGTTGATTCTCAGCTGATGAATTTGCTTGAAGACCGAATCCCCTCATTGGATGTGACTCTATTATCTATATGAATATAATATTTTCACTATTATAATGAGGGTGTAATACACTGCTTTGCAACCAGGAGCATTTTTTTCAAGACTTTATTTATCTGTTTTAACCACTGCCTGATATGCTATTGCTTAGATGCACTGTAATAATTCATTCAACCTGTCTCTTTTTCACGGGCATTTCACTCCTGATTTTCACCAATTTAGGTGATGGGCCAAACATCCTTGTACATCTACCTTTGTGCTCTTGTTTGGTAGGATACATACCTGGCAGTAAAAACACTGGAATGAAAGGTAGGCACTTCTAAATTTTTGATAAGTATTACCAAATGGTTATATAAAATTTAAACATACTAATGGCGTCCCTCGCTGTTTTCTAAAGAACATTTAGAGTTATTTATTATATAAAAGTATGAAGAAGAAAACTAAACGGTCTCATAGTCTCCACTGAAATTTATAATAGAGAATTGAAATATGTAAATACTAAAACTAAAAAGTAAAAAAAATCTACCTCTCTACAATCTCTTCTAAAGATAACCACCTTGTATTTCTTTTAAAAATTTTGTGTATGCATATAATAGCATTCTTACATGCAAATATATTTATGTATATATCCTTTTAGTAAAAAAAGGATTATTATATACATGCAACTTTTCAATGTACTGTTCTTTCCTTTGAAAAATACATCTTTGAGATTCTTTCCATATCGGCATCCATAACTGTACCTGATTCTAGTGGCTGCATACCATTCCATTTTATTGGCAGTTCATAATTTAATTAACCAGTCCCTTACTGATTGATACTTATAATGTTTCAAGTTTCATGTTATTACAAGTGATGCTTAACACACTTCTTATAAAAACACACTCATACTCTAACACACTCATTCTTAAAATTGAACATGACTCTGTTCATATTTTATTATCAATACATAGATGTAAGTGTAGTGTGGTTATTTATATATGTCTTCCTCAAAAAAGCTGTGAGCTTCTTGAAGAAACATGTTTTACTCTGCGATAAATCCTCAGGACCTGGTACATTGTTACATGATAGGAGCTCACTAAATGTTACATATATGAAAAAAGGAATGAAAAAAATGCTGCTAGCAAAGATCTTTTCTTAGTTTTAATGTGAGTCTGAAAATATGCATTTCATGGGTCCATTGATAGAAGGGACATTTGTTAAGCATCTATTATGTGCTAGACATTATGGCCTATATGGCCAGGAATTGAAGCAGGTGCGTAAATAACGGTGATAAATGGAGATAAGGGTCTCAGAATTCCACAAAGGAAGAGCCACAGGCAATCAGAGGGAGCCAGAGAACATTTCTAGAAAATAGTATACGCTTAAAATCAGACACTGTAGTATTGGTAAACCAAATCTTGGGCCAGTGAATGGTTGGACTTTGATTTATAGTATATACCAATTCCCGTGGCCATTTTCAAGCTACCAGAATATTTAACGGTCAATTCTCTTAAGCCAGTACAACCTTCTCCAGCGTAACAATGAATCGGGGCATCCCAGCCAAGCTTCTGGGAACTCCCGTTCTCGTCCTGTCACCACGACCTCCCAATACCACATTATTTCAGTTATTGCCACCCCTCCCATGCACTAGACAGGTAAAGCAAAGTATTCCTTGGAGGTCTGAGCAAGAGAAGTCAGGGGGCATTAGAGAATGACTTCTGACTGCCCTGTCCAGTTGTCCAGGCTTCATGTCCGGTCTTGCTGGCCCTCAAAGTGTGCATTCCTGTAATAGGGGCGGGGCGGGTGCACGGTTGTCAGCGGGAGACCTTGAGCGAAGCCATTCTCGCGAGACCATTAGGACGAGACCCTGAGCGCAGTGATTAGAGGTTCTGCTCTGCCAACAGTCAGCTCCCAGTGGTCCCTGCGGCAGAGGGTGTGGTGAGAGGTGGATCGCGGCCTTCTCCCCGGGGCCCTCCAGGCCCTCTGGCCTCGGGTGAGCTAGGGAGCCCCGGGGAAGACTGAGCGTTGTGTCCCGCAGAGCTCCGGAGCCCTCGCCACAGCCGCCCACTGGCCGGGCCCAGGCCTTGAAGCAGCAGCAAACCTCTCCCCCATCCCCACCTCCGCGACCTAATGGCGGGGTCTGTCTCCGAGGGTCGTGGTCCATGGAGGCCTCAGCAGCCGGAGTATATGGACACTGCCATTAAGGTAACAGCTTCAAAAAGCTTCAGTCTTTCTGCTCAAGTTTCAAACATTGGTCCAGCTTAGATCAACTGTCTACCCCTCGGAGGTGGCCAGGGGTCAGGGTTAAGTTGCAGGGACATTGCACGTCATTACTTCAGGTCCACCTCTATGGTTGGGGCTATTGTCAAAGAAGGGCACTAGTGTCAAGCTGGGAATTAACCTGATTGATATTTGCTACAAAGTGTATTCCTATTGATCCTATACAAATGGTTCTCTCCAGTTTAAATGAAAAGCCTGAGGGCGGGCTGGGTCCTGGGTGCCTAGCTCCCTTTGTGACGTCGGCTGGGCAGGGCCTGGGGGCCTGACCCTGAGGGTGCCACCAGCTGAGATCTGCCTCCTCATCTGCGCCTGGACACTGGCGGGAGGACCCAGACTGGGAGTTGGACAAGCGCTCCTGGGCAGGGTAACCAGCCCGCCAAGGGACCCCATCCTCTTGGCCAGGACCTTGGAGGGCTAAAGTTGAGCCTTGGGACCTTGCCCTTTCTTGTCAGAACAGAGAATAACATCTGTTTTGGTGGAGGTTGACAGGAACATCATGACCTGACCATGACCTGACCATGAACTGACCTCAAGAACAAAGGATCTAATACCAAGAAGTGTGCAACAACTAACCACGCCCCTCCCTCACCTTTCCAATAAAAGGGCTTTGCTTGAAAGCTTTTGGGAAGTTCAGGGTTTTTAAGGCATGAGCCACCCATCTCCTGAAATGGCCCTGCAATAAACCTTTCTCTGCTCCAAACTTTGTTATTGTTTGGCCTCACTTTGTGTGGGGTGCACGGACTTGCATTCTATAACCTTCCCTCCTTGAAGGCCTCTTTTCCTCATTACATTGCCTAAGCTGCTGAGTTCTTTACTAAAGCTTCCAACTCCGCTTTGTTGACTGAGCCAGAAATCTCTTAGAAAGATAAGAAAAACAAATGGACTTTGCAGATTATAAATAGGGCTCCCCGCTAACCAAGCTCACATCCCCTGAGGCTTCAATGTGTATTTAAATATCAAATTTACAGCAGGAATATAGGGCCTGGAGTTTGAGAGATGAGTCAGAGTGTATTTTAAGAGGTATTGGATACATGTTAAGATTATACTTTTCTTTGGAGCCAGGAAACAAAGAGTGTCAGCTGTGCCATGAAAAGTTATAATTTCAAGATCTTGTCTTGGTTGCCCATGTGAGAATCTCATACAAGTTTCTAGAAGAGGGGCTTTACAGGTATTAGTCAATCTTAACCCAAAGTATTTTTAGTATGAGTATTTGGCTCTGGGCTTCACTCTTTATCAGAAGTCTTGAAGAAAAAATAAAAACAACCAACAAAAAATCATATCTACCTCTTTGGGAGTTTGAAATGTATTTTTCCAAGTAGAGCTTCGATTTACAATATTCTCATTCATCAGATCCAGATTTGCAAACCAGTGTGATATTCTAATTTTCCACTTAAACCATGAAAACTAGTATGTTAGAAGAGGTCCCTTGGAGAATTAAATAGTGCCTTTGATGATCAAAATAAAGAAGAATGGGGAATCACAGAGACAAAATTTAACCCAACCCAGTTAAAATCAATTAAGACGTATTTTTTAATTTAAATTAAGAATATTGACACACTATCCCTGAAAATTAGCAGCACATTCATTCAACTTTTTCTATGGAAGATTTCAGACATGGGGAACTGGTAAAACTCATTACTAGCATGAAAAAGAATGATGTGTTTTAAAACAAAGCACAAAACATCGAAAACCAAAGGCTGAAGCAGGAAAGAAGTTAGCACAGGAAGAGGACTCAAGTAACATGATGACCAGGCCCCATAACCTTGGAGACAACACTTCCAACCAAGGCCTGCTTCCCAAGGATGCCACCAATGACAGTCACAGAGCCCCATGTTCAAAAGGGTCTTGGGCTTGGGGTTAATGGTGTTGTCTTGAAATTCTTAATTTTATCTTTGACTTATGTTTTTAAAATAAGTGAGCCAGGGCTTCCCTGGTGGCGCAGTGGTTGAGAATCTGCCTGCCAATGCAGGGGACACGGGTTCGGGCCCTGGTCTGGGAAGATCCCACATGCCGCGGAGCGGCTGGGCCCGTGAGCCACAATTACTGAGCCTGCGCGTCTGGTGCCTGTGCTCCGCAACAAGAGAGGCCGCGATAGTGAGAGGCCCGCGCACCGCAATGAAGAGTGGCCCCCGCTTGCCTCAACTAGAGAAAGCCCTCGCACAGAAACGAAGACCCAACACAGACATAAATAAAATAAATAAATAAAATTAAAAAAAAAAAATAAGTGAGCCAATGGAGCATGTACGAATGGCTTGGAGGCTTGGCCCACAGGAGGGCCCATCTCAACTGCCCTCCCTCAGACAGGATCTCAACCACCCACCCTCTCATTCCCTGGTGCCTCAGGACATGCCCAGCCTCCCCTTCCTGCCCCTTCCCACCAGAAGAAGTAAAGTAGAACTGATGTGCTCCACACCATCTTGGGACAGGATGTGCACTCCAGGGTGGCATCCTGGGCTGGCTGTACCACAGTGCATTAGGCAGGTGACTCTAGGGGGGGTGAGCCTCTCACCCACTGATCCGGGTACTGTGTGTACATTGGGGTGCAAAGGTCACAGTCCCTTGGGGGTCACTTGTGGGAAGGGGAGATTGATTTCCCTGCCCCTTAGTTGGGCATACATGTTGATCCAGTGGCTGGACATTGATATATAATTATATCATATAATTATATCATAATTATATATGATTAGTGACTTCTATATGCCTCTGTTTTACTTTTTCTTCACTTAATTATCTCTTTATAAGAGTTAATGTTTTTAGCTGGTTAATCATGTGCCTTGTAGCAGTCCTCTGCCCAGAGTCTCATGTCTTGCTCTAGATCGAGAATCAGAAAACGCCTCTCTGCTGTTCCCTTTTCTTAGGTCCTTAGGTCCTGACTGCTTTGGCAGGGCTGCAACAAGACTTTTTTTTTTAATGGCTCTTTGTTTTCCAGCAGGAACACAGGTATTCCATCATAGCTGGAAATTGATGACATAGTTTGGTGTCATAAACTGGACAGCTGTTCCAGAACAGCTTTCTATAACCAGAAAGAACAAATGAACATCGACCATTCCAGAATCCTATCATTCTGAGCTCAGAGATCCTAAATTTTAATTAGTTTGTATTAAATAGTATTTTACATTAGTTCTTTAAATTAAACTATGTCTTTGAGGTGTTTTTTTTTTTAATGGACACTTTAGGTGATGCATGTCACTTAATGGCAACATTTTCCAGTGAAAATTTTGTGAACATGTATTAACCCATAATGCTTCTAGGCCTGAGTTGTCTGTGTGTTAAAGTTAAACAATTGACTACTTTCTGGGGAAGATCTTGGCCCTGCCTAAGGGTACATCCTCTACCCAACCCCTGTGTGAAGCTGGGGCTGGCCCTGGGGCAGTCACATGCCCTGGTTAGACCCCATATTATTCATAAAATGTCATAAGGAGATGTCAAACCTGCCTTTCTCTCAGTTTATTCTTAAAATATATGTAGGGCACTTCCCTTTGTCAGTAACCTGGAGGTTAGGTAAATAGACAATATACTGTGAAGTTCTTTGTGGAACTTTTTTTTTAATAAAAAGCTTAGTTTTAAGAAATGTCATTCATGGAAGATTACCATAAGGCTATAGGAATCCACTCCTTCCTCTTGAATCTAAAAGAGCTAAGGAAGAAAAATATTGCTTTTGATTTCATCGCTTTGGTCCCTTGTACACTAGCTATGCTTTGGCATTGGGCCTCTTTGACCTGCATCCAGGGAGGTAAGAAGAGGAAGTCATTCTACACTTGCCATTTTATTTATCACAGAAATTATTGTTGAGGATGTCGTTCTCCTTGGGAAATCACAGGAGATGTTTCTCTCAGTTCTCAATATCAGGAAGAGCTGTGCATCTCTGGAAAAAAAGGATTTTTCATTTTTAGACACTCTAAACATTGTAATCAATCATGTTTCATTTTGTTTGGAAGCCAGGAAGCTCAGAACCAAATCTGGGACCTCTTCAGGCAATGTATTTCAAGGATTTTGTGTGTTAATCTTGTCTCTGGTTTTATTTTAGTTTCCTTCAGTTATCCTGTAGCATTGTATAAATGTTTTCAGGTAGAATCTTAAATAATTTTTGGAATGAAACAAAGGACAAAAAACATGAATAAATGACCTTAAGAATGGGGATGGACTGTCCTTGTGTCTCCAGTGTTTTTATCTTTTGGATCTACCCTTCCCTTCGGGCCCAGCCAAAGGAGGCAGGTGCATCTCTGTACCCTCCCAGTCTCAGGAGTCTCAGGAGAACCCAGCCTAAAGCAGCAGTTCACTGGGAACTTCCCCACTGGCAGTGCCAGGAAAAAGAGGTGAGAGGAACATTGAAGCCCATCAACAAAACCAATCAGTAATTCATAACAATTGATGGGCTAGAGATCTGTTTTAAATGTTTATGACAGTCCCTTCCAGCTCTAAAATTTTGTTTTATTCTATAATTCTATGACCAATCATTAAATTTACAGGTTAGTTCTAGTTTTGTAAGTTTTTGACACTCTTGTGACCATTCTCTGTGTTTCTTGAAGCCCTTATCTTGAGTTCCTGCTGTTCAGATTCTTCCAGAAGGTCTGTCCAACATTAAACCCTAAATGAAGAGTCCTTGTCCCTCTTCCCACGCCTCCACAGCACAACAAAAATGAGGTTAGCAGCACACTTTCATCAGCCATCCCGGTCCCTATAGAAGTGATTCTTAAAATGGGTGGGAGGGTGATCAACGTTTACATCACCATGATGGGATGGGTCAACATCATATTTTCTCCTGTGTGGTGCCCTGAGAAGAGCATAGATAGCATCATTTCTGGGGGTTTTGCTGTCAAGAATTCATGGGCATTCTTGTTTGAGCCTGAGGAATCATTGCACAGACCAAGGTTGAAGGACATTATACAGAATGAATATAGAATTATATACAGATACAGAATTTAAAATGTCAAGGCCACAGAAGACAGGGGAAGAATGAAGAACTACTCCAAATAAAAGAAATTAAAGAGATATGACAACTAAATGCAACTCCTGATTCTGGATTGGGTCCTGAATGAGAAAGGGAAAGAGATATTTTGGGGACCATTGAGGAGATGTGAAAGGCGTCTGTGGATTGTGCTTTGGAGAGTAGTGTCATCAGTTGTATCAGTGCTAATTTCCTGATTGGAAAATCTGTATGGTGAAAGGTAGGAAAGTGTCCTTGTTTGGGAACATGATGTGGAAAAATATACACTGAAGGATCTAAATATGACAGAGCATCATATTTGCAACATTCCCTCATATGATTCAGAAAAAACTAATGATGATGGGTATATCTATCTCTATATCTATATAAAGACAGAAAATGAAGGAGTAAATGTGGTAAAATGCTAATAAAGGGGAATCTGGATGGGGGATATGGTATTCTTTAAGTTTGAAATTATTTCAAGGTAAATTATTTTTTAAAAACGTAGGATTTATGTTTATTGAAATGTAAAAATGTCCATGATTTATTTATGTAGATTATCCATATATTTATATGTTAACGGAGGTAAATGTCTTCACCCATCAGATTGGGAAGATCGGGGAGAGGTTAAGAGGGACTTTGCCCTCTTATAAACTTTATAAATACTTTGTAAACAAGTATTTACCTCATTGTAGGAAAATCCAGCTCATGGAGATTAAGATACCATTTAATTATAGAAGGCAAAGAGGTCAATCCTTCTCTGAAATGGCTTACCCAGATGACAGTTAACAGAAAAATACAATGCCAACCTTTATTTGTTATTCATTCTATTTTCTTGATGTTTAGGTATCTCTTTGGATTGAGTGTTCTCCTGCTTTTTGATAGTTTAGGTCGGTCATTAATTTAATTAAGAGAACTAGTTCCATCAACATTCACATACACAAAATTTCTTGTGCAGTGGATACGTATGGGGCTTTTTACCTAGTACCTTTCTATCTATCATTGGAGACCTCTGAAGAAAATGTGTTTCTTCAACTGTCCTCGAAGAGCTGCTCCTGTCCACCTCCATGGATGCTGTAGAGTCCACTCTGTTAGCCCAGTGTTACCCTCCTCTGACACTTACTCACAGGGGTAAGACCCTAACTCAAGCAGAGCCAACAAGCTCTTTTTTCAGGAGTTTTAGACTTGGGACTGAGAGCATCACATTCTCTCTCTGTGTCTAAGTGGCTAAAGTTCTGAGGGCTTTCAGCAGCTATCTTTCTGTCAGGTAGATAAAACTGTTAAAAAAAAAAAAAGAATGTGAGGAGTCAGGGTTTTCAAGAGCCTAATCCAGTTGTTCCGGAAGCCCAGCCATTTTTCTGACCTTAGTTTCCAGGAGACATGTTTCTATGCGTACAATAAATACCCTTTTTCATTAAAGTAATTCAAGTTGGGTTTCTATAGCTTGCTGTCAAAGGAGTTCTATATAGTATGTGTGGGAAAAGCACAGCATCTATGAAACCACCACTCTGTTCTGGTCTCATGGCAGTCTGAGTCATGTTTCTTGGACAAGGAGATACTTGTCTTGTGACACCGAGTGTGCCACCTTCAAGCTACTGCAGAGTAATTTGTGTGATGGAGAATGACTCCAGAGCTGGGTTCTTAGCCACCGTCAAGAAACATATTTTTCTTCAATTCTCCAAGGAAAGAATATTTACATATGTAATTTCCTACAGAGAGTATCATCATCTTAGACACCTGCCTGACACGTAGGCTGTCAGAGTCAACACTGCTAAAGTTGAGGAGAAAAATATTTGGGGGGCGGGGGTGGATTTTAGAAGGATAAAAAGGAACAAAAAATGAAATCTGAAATGTTCAAGTTCTGATTCTCTCTCCCTCTTCTTACCTTCTCTCCAAAATTACTTTGGGGAGGAGGTGGGGGAGCCTCTAAAAATTTCTTTCTGAGTTCTTCTCTGCTCCTGCTGCATTAAGCCTAGAACTATCAGTTTTCTTTCTTTGTTGGCTTTTCCTTCATGAGGAACTTTTCCACACTTAAAATAGTCAGAGGGTGAGCTTCCCTGGTGGTGCAGTGGTTAAGAATCCGCCTGCCAATGCAGGGGACATGGGTTCAAGCCCTGGTCCGGGAAGATCTCACATGCCTCAGAGCAACTAAGCCCGTGAGCCACAACTGCTGAGCCTGCGCTCTAGAGCCACAACTACTGAAGCCCGTGCGCCTAGAGCCTGCGCACAGCAACTAGAGAAAGCCTGCGCACAGCAACGAAGACCCAACGCAGCCAAAAATAAATACATTAAATAAATAATTTTTTTTAAAAAGGTAAAACAACCTCCTTACCCATCTTCCCACTTCAACTCTTGTTCCCTCTCATCCATTCTCTGCATAGCAACCAAAAGGCTATTTTTTAAGACATAAAATCAGAGAACTAAATCCCCTGTGTGAAACACTCCATGTGTTTCTCACCATACTTAGACTGAAAACCAAATTTCTGACCATGACCTCCAAACTCTGTCTGATCTGTGCCCTGTATACCTTCTTAGCCCTAAATCCCATCACCCTTTCCCTCACTCACTGTCCTGTAGCCACCCTAGTTCCTCTCAGCCTCTTGAAAGTGGTCCAAAAAGTGCTCTTCTAAACCAGACAACCTGTGCTTACAGGGAAGCAACCTACAAAATTCAAGTTTTCCAGAAGCTCATGAAAGGGCTGATGTGCCAGTCAATGAGGAAGGTTCTACCCTGGGAGACAGAGACCCTTAGGACACCAAACCAACATCTATTATTCTACTGTCAATATATGAGAAAACTAAGCAGGCAACTGCCTAATATTCTCCCTGCTCAGAGTGCCATGGGACACCTCCCACCATCATCACTCAGGTGAGACTGCAAAGCTAGACCCGGGCTCCTGACAGTAAATAGAGTGTTACGGTTTATAACACAAGTTTGATTTAGACAAAATTAGGTTTGAAACCTGGCTTTACCACTTAGTGGTTGTGTGACTTAGGCAAGTCACTTAATCCTACGAGCTGCAATTTTCTACAGTGTAATGTGATAATTATTTGACTTTGTGAAAACTAAATTAGAAAAAGCATATAGAGCCCTTTCTCATAGTAAGCACTCAAGCACTGCTAACTTCTGAACAGTAATTAAACAGAACCGTAGTCCTGGCTTTTATTTTATTTTTGCTTTTACAAACTTAATAGGTGCAGAAGTTAAAAGTTGATTAAGCAGAAAAAGAGCCGGCAAAGCAGTCAGCTTCTTGTTGATTTTGATCATGCTAAACTTTGCCTGAAGCCTCTGCAATACCTGGTGCCGTCCTGGGTACACCACGGGGCAGTGCTTCTCAAGTGAGGCCTGTAAACCCCTGTATCAGCAACACTTGTCGTGAGGCTCATTCCTGAGATCCACGCAAAACCTCTCATCCAGAATCCCTGGGGTTGAGAGCAGAAACAGACATGTTAAACAAGTTTTCTAGATAGTTATTACTGTACATATAGATTGACAGCATGGAACTGGTGCTCAAACCAAAACAGACTGATTTATTGAACAACAGAATCTACGACTGATCTCAGATGCAAACAATCCCATTCAGCTTTGCATCTTTCAAAAAATCTTTCTCCAAACATAAGCAATATATTAGATTTTTTTTTAAAAAAAGAAATGCAATGAACAAAAGGTCAAGAGTTCCTGGGATATTTATTTCAAAGCCCTAGAGACCTCCTCTTTGACATTCCAAAGGCCCTCGATAGGCCTGTAAATTGAAAGTCATATAACCACATGCGCATGGAAATCCATTCTTCCAGAGACCTGCCCTCCCACAGTGCAGGTTCTATCAGGTGGAGACTTAGAGCTCATGTGTAATACTGACAGAGCACCCTCATTTGACACTCTATCACTCTTTCCGCCCTATATGTGCGTTATAAAGAATCGGACTCCATTTTTGATGTCTGCTGACAACTTTCCAGCCACATCGTTCCTCTTCTCCTGCTGCCCCACAGCCAGATGATAAGAGGCCTGGGTGCTCCCTCCTTTGGTACCAGCAGGAAATTCAGGTCACGCAAGCCTCAGCACATGTGAGGGGACACTCACTCCATCCCTACACTCTAACCATCATAAAAAGCCAACCCAGTCGTCCCTTCCGGATCTCCCAAGCCTTTGGACCTGCTTGGGAGTTTGTCCTGCTCTCCTTTAAAAGTCTCATTATGTGAGTAATAACGCTTCTCAGGCTCTCATAGTGTGTGTGTGGCATCATCAGTCTAGACCCCTGAACTAAACTTGGGGTGATGGCAGGTCCATCCCATTTCCACGGAGGGACCTAAACAACCTGGGAAATGGCAGTTTCTTCCTTCCTTCCTTCCTTTCTTCCTTCCTTCCTCCCTTCCCCCCCCCCCCCCCTTCCTTCCTTCCTTCTGCAAAGGGTCTTAGTTGCGACACACGGGATCTTCATTGCCACGTGCAGGATCTTTTAGTTGAAGCATGTGGGCTCTTAGTTGCGGCATGGAGGATCTAGTTCCCCGACCAGAGATTGGACCCGGGCCCCCTGCATTGGGAGTGCAGAGTCTTAACGACTGGACCACAAGGGAAGTCCCAATGGCAGTACCTTCTAAGCCATCTCAGTGTCTGAAGTTTCTCTGTCCCATCTGCACACAACTGAAAGAGTCACCGCTCCAACGTGCTGCTCTGATTTTGTCACTTCTCCATTTAAGTTTAGAATTAAAATCTTTCAGTGGTTTCCCTACAAAATCAAGTTCTAAAATCTTAGCGTGGCATCTAAGACCCATAATTTTAACACAATTTTACTTTCTGGGCCTGTCTCCTCTACCATTTTAGAAACTCTATTCTTTAGCCAAAGAGCTGAACTACTGATCCCCAAAGGAATTTTAACATCTGACTTGTATTCACAATTAGCCTTGTATGTGCTTTTCCATTGTTGTCTTAAAGTATTACTTATATATTATGATGTTATTTAAACTTTCAGTTCTTTTTTTTTATAAATTTATTTATTTATTTATTTATTTATTTTTGGCTGTGTTGGGTCTTCGTTTCTGTGCGAGGGCTTTCTCTAGTTGCAGCGAGCGGGGGCCACTCTTCATCGCGGTGCGCGGGCCTCTCACTATCGCGGCCTCTCTTGTTGCGGAGCACAGGCTCCAGACGCGCAGGCTCAGTAGTTGTGGCTCACGGGCCCAGTTGCTCGTGGCATGTGGGATCTTCCCAGACCAGGGCTCGAACCCGTGCCCCCTGCATTAGCAGGCAGATTCTCAACCACTGTGCCACCAGGGAAGCCCCGAACTTTCAGTTCTTAACGATATTCTTCTACCAGATTTTAAGAAGACAGGAACTTTCTTTGTTTCTCCCATAGGATTTAAGGCAAAGCCTGACCCATCATATGTGCTTACTGAATATTTATTCTTCTGATTTGATTTTATAAAGAGTTATAAATCTACTCTAGATGAAAAATTAGAACAAAGGATAATTTTTGTTGTAGACTTTTCAACCATATTTTATGTTTTAATTATACATGACTTTATGGCCTGGGTTTGGGAAAATATTCTTTAATATAAAAATGAAATGGATCTGCCCTTTAGTCTGCTGTGATAAACAAATTTGAACTTTTCTCACAATTGTAACTTATCAAGATAAAATTTCCTTAGGCTGAATTACTAAATCAATTGGTTTATTTCAGATGTACTGATTTTTAGAGGAATTTTTCTAATCATACACTTTTAGTACAGATTTTAATCATTCAATTAACACTTTACAAAAGCCCTTATTGCTAAAAAGGGCAACATGGTAAATTTTTTCCATTGGATTGGTGTTCACATGGGCATACACAATAGGGATTTGTGGATCCTTCAAAAAAGCATTTTTTTTTCTTTAAATCCTCCACTCAGCATCCTTCCTGGGCAGATAATAACTCAAGGAGAAGGACTTGGAGCGTCATGGTTCTCTCAGTAACAACGGTTATCACTCCAGTAAAGCTTCTATCACAAAGACACAGGCTATGCTGTGGCAACCAATGGAATTCGGACTATTTGTGGGAAGGTCAAGAAACATAGGTGGCTCATTTTCCCCTTAAACTTGGTTAGATGCAAAGAAAAGGATAGCCAGCAGAAAGCCTTCTGTAATCCAGAAGCTATTTGAACAATATTTATACCAATGCCTTTCTCAAAAACCTGCTAATAATATTGGAAACCAGATTCTATTCTCATTTATTAGGCAATTTGCTCAATAAAGACAGATGAGTCAATAGCCCTGCACACATAACCGTCTGGGAATTGGAGACTGCAGGTTAGAAAAGACTTTAGTAAAATATGTTCTGGGTCACATACTTGTGCTTCCTCAAATATTTTTGAGAACTATATTAAAGCTTGGATTGCCTGTTTCTACTGCACTTTTGTAAAGTGACACGGCTTAGGGATTGGATCACATGCGTCACAGCTTTCTAAGTATTACATCAGCTCCAGACTCTAAATTCTACAGCACTTCGTCAGTTTTTCTGCTACAGCGTCAGCTGCCATTCACTAAAAAGCTCACAGTTCATACATAACGCACGAGACACTCTCGGTGTCTAGGCTCTTCCCCACCCAACTCAGCACACTTTACGCATCTCCTTCCTCTACTTAATCTTCACTCCCTTCATTCTTTTCTCTCACTCCCAACTCCTGCATACAGCCTCACATGTCTGAAATAATAATTTCCATTCAGCTTCTCTCCACATTCCTCACCTTTAAATGCTCCATGTAATTGGATAGTCTGAAAAACTCAAAATTTCTGAAGTCTCTTTAGAGGAGTTTTCTATCTACCCTATTACTTTGCTAGGCTCAAACATACTTTCCCATATTTTCTTCCTATCTCGTACTTTTCTTGGCCATGTAATATTATAGCAGCATCTAAATCTGGCAGTGGCAAACTATCAACTATTGATGCTAAATAAATCTTCGTCCATAGTGTTGGAGGCTAATAAAGTAGTTATCCAAGATCAGGCTCTGGAATGATGGCATGTGAGGAACATGTCAGTAAACTCCCTCAATTGCTGGGGTTTATTTCATTCTTTAAAAAAAAAAAAAAAAAAAAAAAGTAGCCTAATTTTCCAGCTGCACAAAGCAAAATGGAAGAAAGAAACCACTATCACAAATTGGTGTCAGGTTTCTTAACAGATGTGTATTTTTTTGAATAACCAGAATCATCACCTATGACTGGTTGTAACACAAGGGACATTTATCTGTAAAATATAGAAATACTTCCATGAAGACTAAAAAGCATAAGTAGAATGTATTTAAAATATGCTCACATACTTGGAGGATTTCTGGTAAATAAAATCTGAACGTTCCATTGGAATCTTAAATTAGGTTTCTAGTCTTTGCATCAAATGAGTAAAATAATCATTCCTAAAAATATACCACGTTTGATAATTATTATATTCTGTTATTTCTTTTGTTCTTTTCCTGTAATAGTCAAGCCAACAGATCCAGAACAGCAGTTTTATATTATAATGTTGCCACATTTTTGTGGGGATTTGATCCTAAATATGACCAGAAAAGTCAGTCCCAAAATGTCTCCTTGGCAATGATCCATTTCTTGGTTCCCATTTCATTCTATAACATTCCCCAAGGGACATACCGAGTATGGGCACTTTTATTTATCAGTCTGCTGTTAGAACAATGGTGAAAAAGTAGCAATACTTACTTATGTTTCAGAGACATCCAGAACTGACTTTAAATTCTTACATATTGACTAACCAGCTTTCAGTTAAAATGTAGATGGAGCACAAATGTTTACTCTTTTCCCTCCAGAAACCTCACTAAGGAGGCAGTAAAGGCAATAAAACATATAAATCCACAAGTATAAAGAGAACAGGAAAAGAAATGACAATAAAAGTTTGAAAGCTGAAAGTGTTATGGATGAGTAGTTACTAACTTAGGAAACTAGAGAAAGCCTGGAAGTGGTTTGAGCTGGAGAAGCCTCAAGGTAACTCCAGAAATAAGCAGGTGCATGTGACAAAAACCACCAAAAGCCTCAGTAGTTGGGGTATCAATTACCTCTGAAGGTGGGGTGTTCAGGTGAGGCTGAAAACCAGAAGCTTAGTTGAAAATCTGTATAAGAAAAAATTAACCTCATAGATCTCCCTCGTCAGCCTCCTCAGACCACCTCTTCCCCCACCGTAAAAGGAAACAAAAGGTTTGCTCACTTGTGAGCTATAGCCTCACCTCGCTAGAGAGCTCTACTAAATACAGGGAAAACAGGCCAAATGTGAAATTTCTGAAAGGTGAACCCTCCTCACCTCCATCGCAGCACTTTCTCCCACTCAGTCCCAGAATGCTGCAAGAACTCATAACCCTCAGGCATGAAATTGGAAGATTCATATCTAGGGAAACTGACTCAGCAAAAAGATCTGCAGATATTGACAGTTGGGGTTCCTCTAAGAAAACTCTCAGCCAGATTATCTTAGAGTGAAGCCCACTACTCAGCAAGGCGCCCTACTCATTCAGAACTCAGCAGCAACCTTTTTCATTAATAATAATAATGAACACACAGCCAATAATAACAGTAAATCTGAGAAAGACCTACAATATGAAAGACGCAGACCAAAACAAAACAAAGAGAGGCATTGAATGAAACAGAAGAAAACTTCAAAAAAAAAAAAAAACTGTAACTAATCCTCATAAAAATAAAATAGGTAAGAGGAGTCTGTAAAAAGGCAACATTTATTGAACAAAAACAAATTCTTGGGAATAAGGGAAAAAAGAGCAAAAATGAACATTTTAATAGAAGGGATCGAAGACAAAGTTTAGTAAATCAAGTACAAAGTATGACATATCTGTTCATGAGAGAGAAAATAGGAAAGATGATAAGAAAATTAGAGAATCAACCTGGAGGTCCATCATCCTTTTAATGGAATATTCAGAAAGACAGGGAAAAAATAAAACAGGGAGAAATTATTAAAGAAATAACTTGAAAATGTGTCAGAACTAAAAAAAAACAAAAAATAGCTTCCAAATGGAAAGACCCACAGAATGCCCAGCACAATACTTGAGCAAAGATCCACATCAATTCCTATAGTCAGGAAATTTCAGGAGCCGAAGGACAAATAGGAAATCCTAAAACCTTCCAGGGAGTGAAAAATATACAAAGATTAGGAAGCAAACTAACACTGATTACATCATGTTGTTACAACTACTGCAAAATAACATAAAGTGAAATATCAGAATCTAGAAGATGCTGGAGCAATGCTTTCAAAATCCTGAGGGAAATGCTTTTCATTGTAACAAGATACCAAATGATTGATTAATTATAAAACTGGAATAAAGATTACAAGTTCTCAAAAAATGTATCTCCTATGAACTCTTTCCTAGGAAGCTACAAGGTGTGCTCCATCAAAACAATGAGGAAAGCAAGAAAGCAGAAGACACAGGATCTAGGAAACAATGGATCCAACATAGGAGAGAGGCAAAGGGAATCCCAAAAATGGTAATGACTGAAAATTCCTTGGCAACATTGGTGTGGCAGGCCTAGAGATCAGCCAGTCCAGACTAGAAGGGGAATAGAGAGATGTCTTTAAAAAAAAAAAAAAAAATGATGTGATAGTTACCTGTTGTAATTGAATATATTTAAAGAGATTTGTATTTCTGGCACAGTCCAAGAATGAATCAATGATAATAAGCAGTATATAGAACTAAACAAATGAAGAAAAGGAGCTCATACAACTCAATACCAAAAAAACAAACAACCCACTCAAAAAATGGGCACAAGATCTAAACATTTCTCCAAAGAAGACACACAGATGGCCAACACAAAAAGATGCTCAACATTGCTAATTATTAGAGAAATGCAAATCAAAACTACAATGAGGTATCACCTCACACCAGTCAGAATGGCTATCGTCAAAAAGTCTACAAATAGTAAATGCTGGAGAGGATGTAGAGAAAAAGGAACCCTCCTACACTGTTGGTGGGAATGTAAATTCGTGCAGCCACTATGGAGAACAATATGAAGGTTCTTTCAAAAACTAAAAATAGAGTTACCATATGATCCAGCAATTCCACTCCTGGGCATATATCCAGAAAAGACAAAAATTCTAATTTGAAAAGATACATGCACCCCAATGTTCATAGTAGCACTATTTTTAATAATAAAAATCAGAGTGATTACCTCTGAGGACAGAGGTATTGACTGGAAAGGAGCACAAAGAAGCTCTTTGAAATACTGGAAATATTCTGTATCTTGATATGGTTTGTGGATCATAAGTATGTTCACAGATAAAAATTCAACCAACTATATGCCTAAGATTCATGCACTTTAATATATGTATAATACCTATTATATATATATATATGTGTGTATATATATATGCCATTGTAGCAATATTATTCCTCAACAGAAAAGAAAAGTTGTTTGGAAGAGAACCTCTCCAATCCTCTAAGCTCCTTCTTCTCACTCACTCTGAGCCTCCATATCGCCTCTACCGCTGATTTCCAGCACCCTGCACCCCTCCCCCCCCCCATCCGCCCTATTTACGCTTGGGGTCCAAGCTGAAAGCTGGTTCCCCACTGTTCAGCCCCATGATTCTTCCAGTGGCAGCACGTTATACATTCTCTTCCCCCAACCACCCAGAAGTTAGAGTTTAACCATCTCAAGTTTAATCATCTCATAAATATAGACTGTTCCAGATATCCTAGGCTTCCATCAGCCCTAAGTAAAATGCCTGCCTGGGGGAATGTGCATAGACTATTTTTACGAGTCTATGTTGTCATCGTATTCCACATTCTAAGCTTGCTGAAGTCCTTCTACCCAGCCCATACCCCAGAAAAGAACAAAGGAAGAAAAGAAGAAAGAAGATTACAAAGAGAAGGCTCTATAAATTTCTAATCTCGTTTTTTTCCCCCTGCTGGCACAAATTTCTTTTTAGCTTATTATAATTCTCATATTTTTTCTGCCTCTTCCTTTCCTTTACACTATTCTTATTCCTTCTTTTCTCTCTACCTATATCTGTTATAGTTTAATAAGACATTTGAAGAATGGAATAGTTCTGGAATTTTTTTTTTTAATTTTTTACTTTCTATTTTTTTTTTAATTTGTTGAACACTAGCATTTATTGAGTGCTGGAAACCAAGCTAAACATTTTCAGTAGAGATCACAAAGTGGTGGTCCATAGACTGTATCCACCTGAAGTTTTGTTTTTAAATATTTGAATTTTTAAAAAAATTTTTTGGCCATGCCACACAGTATGCGGGATCTTAGTTCCCCAACAACTTCCCCTGCAGTGGAAGCACAGAGTCTTAACCACTGGACCACCAGGGAAGTCCTGGAATGATTTTTTTAATTGAATATATTTGGCACATAACACTGTATAAACTTAAGATGTACAACATGTTCTTTGATACACTTTTGTATTGTAATATGATTGCCATTGTAGCACTATTTATCACATCACATAATGATAGTACAATATTATTGTCTAGACCTAGAATGATTTTTTTTAATTAATGTACTTTTTAGAGCAGTCTTAGGTTTATAGAAAAATGGAACAGAAAGTACAGAGAGTTCCCATATACTCTTTCCAAGACACCCCATCTTTTGCCCACAGTTTCCCTATTACTAGCATCTTACATTGGTGTGTACAATCGATGGACCAATACTGACACATTATTATTAACTAAAGTCCATAGCTTACATCAGGGTTCATTCTTCGTGTTGTACAGTTCTGTGGTTTTGACAAATGCATAGTCATGTATCCACCATTATAGTATTATACAGAATAGTTCCCTGCCCCAAAAATGCTTTGTGTGCCAATTGTTCAGCTCCCTCCGCCACCCCACCAACCCCACTGAACCCCTGGCAACCTCTGATATTTCTACTCTGTTTAAAGTTGTTTTCCAGAATGTCATATAGTGAGAATCATATAGTATGTAGCCTTTCAGACTGGCTTCTTTCATTTGCCATATGCGCTGTTTCCTCCATGTCTTTTTCACTAGCTCATTTCTTTTTATCACTAAATAATTTTCCATTGTCTGAATGTACCACAATTTGTTTATCCATTCACCTATAGAATTACATCTTGGTTGCTTCCAATTTTGGCAGTTTTGAACAAAGCAGCTGTAAAAATGTGTGCACGATGTTTTATGTGGACCTAAGTTTTGGCTCATTTAGGAGCACGATCGCTGGATCATATGGTAAGATTATGTTTAGCTTTGTCACAGAATAATTTTCTAAACATTCTAAAAATAAAGAAATGAGGCATTTCTTCAAAATAGGACATGGGAAATAGCCTTCCTTCCATTGCTACTCCAGTCCTGCTCAATAATAAGTCTCATAATACTTAACATGTTAACCTTTTATCCTCTACATTCCTTCTCTTGAAGAGCCTCTGTACAAGTCAGAATTATATGGACCTGGGTGGTGAGGGAGAGAACCAAAATGCCTTAGACCAAATTTCCTAGGTAAGATCTCTTTTCCTGGGTTAATGAGCTTTGAAAGGAGATGATAGGGCAACCTTGACTCCAAGATCAGCTCCTCATGGCAGCTACTTAACCTCCCATAGCCTCAGTTTCCCATCCGTAAAACGGTGATTGATAGAAATAAGAGCATAATGAGCCAGGACATGGAAGCAACCTAAGTGTCCATCATCGGATGAATGGATAAAGAAGATGTGGCACATATATACAATGGAATATTACTCAGCCAGAAAAAGAAACGAAATGGAGTTATTTGTAGTGAGGTGGATGGACCTAGAGTCTGTCATACAGAGTGAAGTAAGTCAGAAAGAGAAAAACAAATACAGTATGCTAACACATATATATGGAATCTAAGAAAAAAAAAAAAAAGGTCATGAAGAACCTAGTGGCAAGACGGGAATAAAGACACAGACCTACTAGAGAATGGACTTGAGGATATGGGGAGGGGGTGGGGTGAGATGTGACAGGGTAAGAGAGTGTCATGGACATATATACACTACCAAACGTAAAATAGATAGCTAGTGGAAAGCAGCCGCATAGCACAGGGAGATCAGCTCGGTGCTTTGTGACCACCTAGAGGGGTGGGATAGGGAGGGTGGGAGGGAGGGATATGCAAGAGTGAAGAGATATGGGGACATATGTAGATGTATAACTGATTCACTTTGTTATAAAGCAGAAACTAACACACCATTGAAAAGCAATTATACTCCAATAAAGATGTTTTAAAAAAAAAAAAGAGCATAATGACACTGGAGAAAGGATTTGATGAGATGCCACATGCAAAGCTCATAGGACAGAGCCCGGGAAATGAGAGACACTCACAAGAGTTTATTTCCCCCCTTTGATTAAGACTGCTTGTATGCCATACTACATTTTTTCCCCCCATTTCACTGGGGCAATACAAGTGGTTAGCCTATCTCCACTCAGGAGACCAGGAACTCTCTGATAAGACTTTCAAGTGAATTCTTGAGAAAGTCTTGAACAGCCTTCTAAGAATGAGTGACATTCTGTGGAAGTTATTAGGATGGAAATTGACCTTGGCAGCTCTCTTGATAGTGTTACTCCTTAATGCTCTTTAATGTATTACCCTCCCTAGAGCATCTGCATTTTAAGTGAGGATTCCAGAAGATAATACAAAGGAATTAGTGTCCAATTGAATTTTAATCAATCCTGTGGTTCACTCCCTTTAACCTGACCTAGGAAATACCAGTCTTTCTGCAACACAGACCAACACGTCCACAGAATTCAACTCGAGACTCTTCAAACAACCATGGAATGTGGGATCATCCATCCTACAAGGATTACAAGGTTCAAATGAAAGGAACACCATGGTGTTGAGACTGATCGGAGCCTTGTGAAAGTGAGACTGCTGGTTTTTCTTTTTTTATGGATGTGAGTATAAAAATTATTTTTTTGTGGAAATATATCTATCTTTAGGCGTGTTTTAGCCCTAGCTAACACAGAGAGTATCCAGTCAAAGTTAAGTGACTTGAGAGAAAGCAAAAGTGTTGAGATTTGCTGATCACTTCTAGGATGTGTCAGATTTCTTAGAGCTAGCTCAGTGCTTTAGTATCATAATAAATTATATCTCCCTTTTGTCTCTTTGATTACCAGGGGATTAACAGCTGTTTTAAATGCACCTATATTATGAGCATCTGCCAGTCATAGATCCCAATATTCCTTCCCCAAGACAATTTACCCTCCTAATTTTCAGGGTTATATTTGCATCATGGAGCCAGTGTTTTCCCTTCCTCAAAAGAGGGCAGTATCCATGTCTTATTTGCCCCTGTACTTTGTGTACATGGTGCTGAATATCTATTGACAAACACCATGGTCTTATTGTAAATCAAGAAATTAAAGATGCCAATTCTCTCTTTACAATGTGATTACCAATCCGATGGTTAACAATTTCCACTTTACAAATTCCCCAAATCACAGATACCATTGTAGCATAGAATTTTTTCTGTAAAGTTCAGTCAATCATCATTAAAAACTTTTAATTGACCCCTTAAGACCTTCATAATTCTATAAATAGAGGAGTAGACTCATTTATAAAGCAAATAGTATGAATTCTGTCTGGAAAATTTATTGAAATAGTTTGTGAATTACTTTTCCTTATTTCCTTATGGGGCACATGGTAAAAGCATTCATATCGTGAATCCAAACCACCGCCAATGTGGCATTCCCACTCCATAATTTATCCCAAACTCCTATTTTGCTGTATAAGCATCATCTATTTCCTAGATTTCTTACCTTTCTCCTCACTTTCATGCCAACACTCTTCACTGGTTGGTTCGAATTGTTTGTTTTTTTCTGTTTGTGCCTTTGTTTAGCAGGGGCATTTTCCATAAAATACAGAGATTTTCTTGCTTCACAAAAGGTGCATGGATGGGACGATGAGCTAAGAACCATAAAGTTGGTCTGAGATGAGGATGCTTGACCTTGGATAGGTTTCACCCCAGGAAAGTGACTCACTACTGCCAATGACCGTCACCTCAGTGTATAGGACTTACATATGTAGTTCAGCAAAATTCAAAAGACTACATTCTGTGGACCACTGGAGTTACTTAGCTGTAGTCAAAACCACACATCTTAATTCTCTGAATGCCAATGGCCTTATAATGATTTTTTTTTAAATTCTAATATAATTTGTGAATAGACACCCTTTTTGAGATGGAGTGGGAGGGAGACTAAATTAGTGAACCCTGTTGTGAGTCAGGAGCTGGGTTGCTTGCTTTATGCTCTACAGACATGACATCATTTAATTCTCTCAGTAACATTATGAAGTAGGTATATTGTTCCTATTTTGAAAGAAATGAAAGTTCTGAGAAGATTTAAACTTCCCCAGTATTATACAACTAATAATTGACTGGGAAATAACTCAAAACTGGGTCTGTCTGACTGGATCCTTGATGTTCAAAATGTCCTCTGACCACAGCATCAGTATCACTTGGGAGGTGGCTGAAAATGCAAAATCTCTGAGAAACTTAAACCAGTTTATAGATAATTATAGATTGAGGCCTGCAAAATCTCATAACTGCCTAGGAAAGACTGGAAAACTAAGAAACTGAAGCACAGAAGGATGGAAAAGATTGACAAAGTTGAATTCACTACTTAATTAGGTAATATAACCTTTGAATCTGTTCTTTTCTCTGGGAACTTTGTACCCCATCCTCAGGTTGCTTTAGATTTCTCCTTTCAAACATTCCCCTCTGCTAGTCTTTCAGATCCCAATTAGTGACGTGGCCCCAGTTGCTCAGGCCTATCCTAGGGGTCATCTTTAATTATTCTTTTTTCATTGTCCCGCGCGTAACCCGTCACAACTTCTTTTAGATTCACCTCCAAAATAAATAGCAAAAATCAATCACACTCCACCATCACCACCCTCGTCCAAAACGCCCCATTTCTTTCCTGGGTGACCTTATAACTCACCATTCGTCCCGACTCTCCTTTCAACATCTGCAAGTCATTCACTACACAGAAGTCAAAGTAATATTTTAAATTATTGTTAATAATTCCTTATTGTATTTAGAATAAAGTTCAAACTCCATGATCCAGCAGCTTTTTCTACCGGCCTGTTTTTCATTTATCACACGTAACACTGGCCTTCCTTTTTTTCTGGAACATGTCCAACTCATTCTCCCCTCAGGGTCTTCATACTTTCCTCTGTCTGGGAGGCTACTCCCCCCAGATCTTTCTGTGCCCCTTCTCATCATTCACACATCGGCTCAAATATCAACTTGTTGGAGGAGTCCTACCTGACCATCTTAACTAGAGCAGCCCCTCCTGATATCTGATATTTATTCCATTTCCCTGTTTCATTTTTTTCTTAACACTGCTGCAAGTTAGGTTCCCCAGGAACCAGAGACTGAGGAGTGGTTTGCATGTAGGAAGTTTATTAGAGGTTCTCTTGATCAACACCCGAGGAAAGAAGGAAAATAAGAGGAGTGGATGAAGATACATCAGAGCCAGAGTCTCTGATGGTGCAGTACGTGAAGATGTTGGGCTACAACTGCAGTCTTAACAAAAACCTCAGCAAACCGCACAGTTGAGTTCTGAAGCTGCAAGATATAGAGATATACCATTTTAGCAAGAGGCAACGAGTTTGACATCCCCAGGTCAACCAGTTCCTGGATGCCAGTGGCTCTCTTCAGTTGAGACAATTCCCAAAGTAAGCTGACAGCAAAAGCTATCTGTCTGCAGCACTCCCAGCAGCTTGGGGAGCAGGTATTTTTGGTACTGAATGAGGGTCTAGGTAGCACTTCATGGAGTTCACGAGTCCACCCTTTGAATCCACTGCTCTGTATACATTCTGGAGGCAGCTTTGTTAAGACAGTGGTGTATTCTTCCTCAGGTAAACTTACTGAGGTTTAGTGGCAAGAAACACAGCCCCAGCTGAGCAGCCAGTCTTGGGATCACAAGTGAAACTCATTGTCTCCTCCTCCACCTCCATTCTATATTCTCCTCAACCTCACCTAGCACCTCCACAGGTCTGGGTATCTTACCTGGTGGCATGAACCTGACCAGAGGGGTCTGAGCTCCCAGTCACCACGTCCTTCTCTGACTAAGGTTTCTGAACTGGCCTATTACTGTCAACATTGGGCAAAGTAGTACCAAGAGGCACCTAAAAAAATCACTTAGGTGCCAAATATATTCTTCCCTGCTTCCGCTGTATGACAGACAGTCTCCCAATCTCCTCCTGATGCCACGAGTCACCCCCTTCTTGCCTGTTGGTCCCTTGGCACAAGGAACCCAAAGTGCCGAGCTGTCGATTATAGTTTAATAGGACTCTGTGTCCTCTGGTGGAAGGACCAGAGGGAACCAGGACAAGAAACCAGGACAGAACCCAGAGAAACAAGGAGAGGAAGAGAAATTCTCCCAAGCAGGTAACGGAGTGATGGTAAGCAGGGCCATTGCTGCCCCGACCCCTAACTCCTGGAAGTATGTATTCTACCTACTGAGGATGTCACACCATATAATATTCGTTGATATCAAGTACACAGTGCACCCTAGATGATGACCCCCACCGCCTTACCCTAATCTCAAAGCTGCTGCCTCAGCTATGCCTTGAATGTACCACTCCAGTGCTCTGCTGAGCCAGAGTCTCTGATGGTGCAGTACGTGATAGGACCAGTGCCTCTCACAGTCACGTACCCACTCCTGCGTTTTGGTGTGTCTATGTGGCATCCACCTGGGGAAGCTAGTTGCTCCCAGCATCCCTGCAGTGAAGCCTAAGAGCACATCCCCTGTATCTGCAGCCATGATAGTTTTAACACCAAGAAGACTCACCTTTGTGACGGTGTCATTGTCAGAACACATTTTGGAGTCAGTTCTTTCCTCAGCCTGGGGCAAAGTTGTAAGAGTGAACTGGCAACCCTTTTAGGGCTACCACAAGCTTCAGAATATGATGAAGAAGCAAAAACAAAAAAAAAAAAAGTCAGGTTTTGATGACTGGAATTTCTGGATCAGTGTAGACCTCAAGGGCTATGGTTCCAGCTACCACAGGCTTATCCTATTAAAGTTTCTGTAAGGTTTTGGGCCTCCATTGATATTTATTCTGTTTTACTCCAATCTCAAATTTCATTTTAAAGAAAACAAAAGGAAAAATTGTATCCTTTAAACTCATTTATTAATTATGTGCATTTGCCAATTGGATGAAAAACTAGGTGCCAACTTCTTGCCAAAAGCCAAGTGGAACTGAGGTTAAGTTTTGTATTTACTTACCTAAAGAAAACCGCATGTAAATATAGTTAATATTTTATGTGTAGAACTATCTATCTGTATATCTGTGTACATTTATATGTATTGACATAGAAGGACATAGCAGATGTCAGCTGATTTCCAGATCGTGAGCCTTGCAATATTCCATTACAAATATACTTTTCAAAAGCAGAATTTTTTACTCAATGGCTAGGACCAGTCTATCCAAAATACACTTTTAATAATGATATGAGATATGTGGAAAATATGAGGGAGAAAAATCTATGAAAACCACTAATGCCAAAATCAAACTGAAGATGCAAGGCAGGCCGAGGTCGTGCAGAGGGCGCGCTATGTGTACACAAGCAGCTGCGGTGGTCAGCCAGCCTCCACGAAGCAGCCCTCAGCTCGGTTGCAAGGGCCAGTATAGGACTGCATCATCCACCCTGTTCTTTCCTCTTTGGTTTCTGCATGAACCTAAATAAGTCCATTCTGTATCTGGAGGGGTGTGTCCACCTTCTGGTGTGGGTCTGGTTATTGGCTTCAGAGAGGCACCAGAGTATTGGAATTGGCCCTGGAAATCGTGGTTTACAAAGCCTTTGAGCCACAGTCTTATTTGCACAGGGATAGGAGCTAGCAACAGGGAGGAGGCAGCTTCTGCTGCTGCTGCTGCTGAATTTCAATAAGCAGAAATCAGTCAACAAAGTCAGGACATGGGAGCCCTGACATGGGAGCCCTGACAGGCTCCGGCCTCCTCTGAGATGAGGCCAGTCTGGGGACTTCAGCCTGACACAGAACTTTTTACATCTAATATTAAAGACACACGAGCAACGGCACGTCCCCAGGAGGCTTCTTCTCTGAAGAGTGAAAGTCATGGCTGTGTGGCCTTCTCTTGCCTGCTCTGTTGTCTGAGGCTACCCAGAAATAAAAGGCATCTTCTTTGGAAGAGAGTTATGGAAAGAATGCATAATAGTTGCTACTTAAACATCTTACCAAGATAATTAGCAAACAAATGCCACAGGTTATATAAATTGAGTGAGTGAATTTAGAATTTCATTTTGTCCTTAGATTTCCCTTCCTTAAACCTTGAGAGCTGGAAAAAATCCACTCCACATTTTGGAGGCTAGACAGGGGAGTCTTGAGTACAGTCACCGGGCGAGCAGGATTCAAGGGTGCCGGGCAGACCCCAGTGCGTTTCTGGTTTTATCCAGTTGTGCTTTGGTGGAAAACATTTAATAGCAGTAACTCCTTCAGTTATTATTCCTCATAGGGTGTCTCTGATACCTCTCGACTTACTTCACTGACAAAAAGCATGCTTTCAATCTGCTTTGCATCACTGAGCCAACTGAGAAAAGGGGGAACACAAAACGGGTCCTGTTCCTTGTGAATTATTGAAGCACATTGTCAGCAACTATAAACCCTGGAGATGGATGACAGCATCAGAAGCAGACAGAAGACAGCCCAATCTGTGGAGCCCAGTGGAAAAAAAGAAAGAAAGAAAATCACTCTTGACTGAAAAACTGAAGATACTCCTATTTAGATTTAGAATATGGATTTGAGGGAGCTCTTCACAACCACCCCAAAGCAAAATTAACCAACAAGTCTTCTTGGATAAAGTTTTATACTATTTCTCTTGTACTTGTTCTTTCCTTAACATCTTACTTGGTTGAGATCAGAGTCAACTAAAGTGATTTAAATGATAAGTTTCAGAGGAAAAGCTTGTGGGCACTTAATATAGATATCGCTTGAAAAAATTTAGTATATAAAATAAACCAAGCCTGTTAACCACCAGATGGAACTAAAATGAAGAATACTGAATATTTTCATGGGGTTCATGTGAGTCCTATTCTCCCTGTTGTCAGTTCTAATTCATTATCTATTCATTCAGCAAACATTTGCTGGGGTCTCTCAGTAACTTTCTTTGTTCTTTCTGAAGCAAATACTCTTGGGAAAGTATTTAGAACTTCCTGGCCAGCCAATGGATAACAGAAAATGTCTTTACCATGGTGTTAACCAACATTTTTCTGTTACATTGATTTAGGAGTTTATTTTCATCCATCCGACATTATTAAATGCCAGGGAGAAGCTAAATATTAATCATATATTTTGTTTCAAGAAACACCATGGGGTCCCCAGACTCGGATTCAGAATGGACTTGTGGACCAATGTCAAAGGGAAACAGAGGCCATCGGGTGTCAAGGCCAGTGCTGCCCAGCCTTGGGTAGGGAAGCATCGTTCCCCTCTCTGACGCTCAGCGACCTGCATTTGTCTGACACTACGAGTGAATGCCTCCTTAAGGCTGGCACCCTAGGCACCTCACTTGCCCACCCTAGTCTAAGCCCTGCCCCTATGATACCACTTTGGTGAACTTTATGACTCCAGAGACATCTTGGGCATAAAGATCTTGTCTCTGTCTCCTCATAGTGGAAGGCTAGTAAAAATTGAAACAGCTCCCCGTGACTCCAAGGTTAATCACTCCTCAAGCCCAGCTGTAGGGGCTGCTTTCCAGAGGGGCTGCCCACACTGGGGATAAGGAAGCGCTACTGCACCAAGGGAGGTCACGAGGGCACTTTCTGAATGCTGACACTGGACATTCTTGCTCAGCGTTGATTGCTTCTTTGGTTCCTGTCTTGTGCTTTGGCTCTGAGCTTTGCTAACTGTGACTTTTGGCTCTGGTTCCTTTTGGGCTTCTGCCCCCTGGCCTCCACGTTGTCTCAGTGGCAGACCTTCCAGCTCTGATCATCAGCTGCGTCCTTGATCTGGCTTGTTGCATTCATTCTCTTTAGGTCTCCTGCTCTCTTTTCTCCACAGTCCTGGGCTGAGGTCCTAAGGCCATTTCAAAATCCCAGGTCTGGTCATTGACAGCGCGCCCTGGAAAGGCGAGTGGAGACCAGAAACATTTGTCTTCTATTATTCTTTCCCTTCATGAAAAACAGACTAAAACAATATATTCTGCCTTTCTGGATCGCATAGGTGTGTTGTAAAGATTAACGTCCGTGAAGCCTGTGTGGATTAATGTAAAAAGCAGCCATGTAGAAGATTGCCAAGGTATTGCCTTGGCAACATTTCTACTTTAGGAAGAAATCTATAACACAAGCTGTCATTATAAAGTAAGGAGGCTGTTTTACTTTTACCAAATGCACCAAACTCTGTACTTCTAGGTACCTCTTGTCCCCTTCAAATTAGCCACTGTGGGAAACTGTCAACTTATTTCACTTATTTCAGCAGTTAATGCCCATTCAAAAAATTGTTGGGAATGAACTTTCGCTATTTCCTTTAGGGACAGAGGCATATTTTTCTCAAATCTCCTTAGTGGTAAAAAGTGTTTATTCTATCAGGGTTGTCCTGAATTTAAAACCACCAAATCTGGAGGGAAAGTCCCCCACAAGTCTGGTAAATATTGAAGAAAGAGAGAAAGAGACAGAGACACACAGAGAAATTGATTGACTGATTGATTCCACCTGAAACTATAAAAGAAAAAAAAGAGCTTACTCTAAAGTAGCAACTGGATGTGTGTGTCTCATGCATGTGTGTGGGGCGGTGTAGTGATTGTATGTAGGAAAGTCAGAGAGAGAGAATATCCTCGGTGTTTCAATTTGTTGGTAAAGTAGTGACTTCATGTCCCACTGAACAAAGAATGCAAATCTAATGGGCCATGCATGCTACGACTTCCACCCCTGTCAGGAAAATTTCTCAGCTTCAGTCTTAATTAGAAGCATCATTTTTTTTTTTTTTTTTGGAACAGATGACGCTGTCAGCGGGAAGGCAGTAGGTCCCACAGGGCACATCACGGGAACGTCTCTCCACACAGGATTCACATAGCTCTGGCATCATATCTGAACTCTGCTGCCGCAGATGACCAGCCAACAAGGCTGGATGTGCAGACTTGTGAATGCTTTCAATTGAATTTTTGAGGAAAAGTTTACTTTGCAAACTGGTCAGCTCCCTTTTCCCCAATGCCACTAGTCTCTATGTCCAGTATTCCTTCCCTCAGGCCTCTCTCTGCCTTTATAAAGATCAGCAATTATTTTCAGCTTCAAGCAGGATGCTGTCCCACAGGGGCCCTCCAGAGGCAATAAGTCTGGGAAAAGGTGGATGATTTACATATCAACAGCTACCTGGCAGATACTGTGGGATACTTTGCTGTCAACACCAAAGGATTGACGAGCATAGTTTTGTCAGCCATAGAAAAATCTGTAAGAAAAAAAAAGAGGAATTAAAACCTCTCCTCCTCCTCTTGAAAAATCTGGTTGTTTCTTTCTTTCTCTTTGGTAGCTAATTCCATTTTTAGATGAGTATGAAAAAGACAGAAACATTCTTGCTTTGTGAATTCTGGTATTTCCTAACTCATACTGTCTGTGATCTGGCCAACATTAACAATGGACTGAATTCCCTGTGTTTGCAGTATTTCCTGGATCCCCAGGAGGGTCCACCTGTTAGATTCTACTGAGAACCACTTGGGGCTAAGTCAGGACATAGGTGCTCAGTCCGTGTCACTCCTCTTGACTCTCAGCTGTACTGTTCACCTCCTCACCCTGTAATTGGCATACCTCTCTTCCCAACTTGCCAGTACTACCAAATTGCCACATTTCAGAAACTGAAATGCCAGAGTATCCTGAGGTCCCATGTTCATGGTTTGTTTTTTTTTTCCCCCTATTTTTATCCCTCTGGTAGATTACTACAATGTTTTAGAATGGATTAGCTGAATCTGTTTCATCCTGTAGCCTAAATTCAATTCAGCTTAACAATCATTTGTGGAATTCTCGCTAAGGACAGATATAAAAGCTACAGAGGGTACATAAAAAGTTAAGACATCGTTCACAATCTAATTGGGTAGATATTCAAGCACAAAAAGGAATGTAACACAAGATAGAGTAAGATAGGTATCTTAGGATACATAAAACATTGTTCCTTGATCATTGTACTGTTAGATGTTGGCCATCAGGAATGGGATACTGATGAGGAAAAGGGTGAACGACAGAAATCAGGAAGCCACACTATCAAACACCTTTGCAATAAATAAGTTCAAACCTGAATTCTGAGAGGGGCCTGTGCTCCTTTGGCTTCACCGAAACCTTCTAAGTAGTACCATGTAGGTCAATCTGTTTTCAAGGTTTAAGTGTGAAGAAGCTGTACTTAGTTTTTTGGTTTTTTTTTTTAAAATAAATTTATTTATTTATTTATTTATTTATTTATTTATTTATTTATTTATTTATTTATGGCTGTGTTGGGTCTTCGTTTCTGTGCGAGGGCTTTCTCTAGTTGCGGCGAGCGGGGCCACTCTTCATCGCGGTGCGCGGGCCTCTCACTGTCGCGGCCTCTCTTGTTGCGGAGCACAGGCTCCAGACGCGCAGGCTCAGTAATTGTGGCTCACGGGCCCAGTTGCTCGTGGCATGTGGGATCTTCCCAGACCAGGACTCGAACCCGTGTCCCCTGCATTGGCAGGCGGATTGTCAACCACTGCACCACCAGGGAAGCCCTATTTAGTTTTTTAAAGACTTTATCTTTTAGAGCAGCTTTAGGTTTACAACAGAATTGAAAGGAAGGTACAGAGATTTCCCCTATGTTCCCTGCCCCAACACGTGCACAGCCTCCCTCAATATCAACATCACTCACCAGAATGGTACATCTTTTTTAAACCAAGGATGAACCTACATTGACACATCATAATCACCCACAGTCCATAGTTTACCTTAGGTTTCACTCTTGGTGTTATACCTTCTATGGATTTGGACAAATGTATAAGGACATATATCCATCACTATAATATTACACAGAGTACTTTCACTACCTTAAAAACAAACAAACTATGCTCTGCCTATTCATTCCTCCCAACCACTTTTCATTTTATGGTCTACATAGTTTTACCTTTTCCAGAATGTCATTAGGTTGGAATCATACAGTATGTCACCTTTTCATATTGGCTTCTTTCACTTAGTAATATGCATTTAAGCTTCCTCTGTATCTTTCATGGCTTAATAGCTCATTTCTTTGTAGAACTGAATAATATTCGATTGGGTGTACCACAATTTATTTATCCATTCACCTACTAAAGGAAATCTTGGTTGCTTCCAAGTTTGGGAAATTATAAATAAAACTGTGTTTATAAAAAAACACATCTGTGTGGAGGTTTTTTATATGGACCTATGTTTTCAAATCATTTGGGTAAATACCAAGGAACACAATTGCTGGATTATATGTTTACTGGAGATGTATGTTTATTTTTGTAAGAAACCACTAAACTGTCTTCCAAAGTGGTTGTACCATTTTGTATTCCCACCAGCAATGTATAAGAATTCCTGTTGCTTCAAATCCTTGTCAGCATTTGGTATTGTCAGTGTTCCAGATTTTGGCCATTCTATTGGCTATATAGTGGTATCTCGTTGTTCTTTTAAAGAAGCTGTAATTTTTATTTATTTATTTATTTTTAGAAAATAATGGTGGAATGTAAAAGTTGGAAGAGATGTCATAGGCCATCTGATCAAACCCTCCAGAAGAAGCTGAATTCCTTCCTTCAACAGAAACATTACTCAATCAGGAGAAACAGTCCAGCATTTCTCTAAACAGACCCAGAAGTGATTTATTCACTTCCTCCTGACCCAGTAGCCTATTCTTTCTTCAGAAAACTCTGTTCATTTTTCTTACATCAAGAGAAAATCTGCTCCCCTGCAATCTCCCCAAGATGGACATATAAACCCTTCATTATGAAAGACTTCAGATGTGGAAACAGGTATCATGATCCACCACCCCTCTGTTGCCCACCTCACCCTTCCACACCATTCTCTTCTGCAGCTCAACATCACCAATTCCCTCAATATATATCCCCTCAATTCTTTTATTTTGTTAGAATGTAAAAATAATCAATGACTATACTAGAAAATATATTAAAGCATAGAGTAACAACTCTAGAAGCATGTGATCTAGTTAAAAAGACGAATGTATGATATGCACACTATAAGAGCACAAAAGAAGGATATTGAATGAAGTTGGGTGGCAATGACACTGAGCTGACTGATGATGAATGAGTAGAAGGATAAGAGGCAGATTCGGAGAAGATATTCTAGAAAAGATCTTATGATGTTCAGAGCTTGCACCACAGCCCAGAAGTAGGAAAGTGCACAATATTTAGATGATGATAGGAGTTCTTTTTGGTAAATGGTTTGTATGAAGGACTGGTAAAAGATGAAACTAGAGAGGTGTGTGGAAATCAGATTGTGAAGGGCCTTACATGCTAAGCTAAAAAACAAAATGTTATTTTTGTCCCAAAAGTTATAGGAATACATGACATTAATGTGTTTAAGAAAGGGAGCATTTTTGTTGCTGAAAGTTCACTCCATTGGCAGGTGGAAAAAGAATTGAAAGGAGCAACCTAGGATCAAGAAGAGATCAGCTAGGCTATTGCAGAGAGAGAAGTGACAAAAACCAGAGTGGCAGCAGTGATGGAATGAAAGAGAGAAAAGGAAAATATATTTCAGAGATTGAATCACTGTGACTTGTAATTGATTGAAATTTAGCAGTGAACTTCTATTCAACATAGTACTGAAGGTCTTAGAGCAATTAGGCAACAAAAAAAAAGGCATCCAAATCAGAAAGGGAAAAGTAAAATGATCTCTGTTTACAGATAACATGTTCCTATACTCAGCAAATCCTAAAGATTTCACCAAAAACAATCTTAGAACTAATAATGAATTCAGTAAAGTTGCAGGATAGAAAAACATACAAAAACCAGTTGCGTTTCTATATACTAACAATGAACCATGCAAAAAGGAAGGTAAGAAAACAATCCCATTTGCGGTAGCATCAAAAAGCATAACATACTTAAAATAAACTTAACCAAGTAGTTGGAAAAACTTGTACATCGAAAACTGTAATACACTGAAGAAAGAAATTAAAGAAGAAATTTAAAACGCAAGTAAATGGAAAACATCCCATGTTCATGGATTGGAAGACTTAATATTGTTAAGATGCCCATACTACCCAAAGCAATCTACAGGGCTCAATACTATTCCCATCAAAATCTCAATGGCATTTTTTATAGAAAAATAATTCTAAAATTCATATGAAATCACAAAAGACTTTGAATAGCCAAAAGCTACTTTGATCTTGAGATCTTGAGAAAGAAGAATAAAGCTGGAGGCATCCTAATTTCAAAATATATTACAGAGAGGACCTTCAAGATGGCAGAGGAGTAAGACGTGGAGATCACCTTAATCCCCATAAATACATCAAAAATAAATCTACATGTGGAACAACTCCTACTGAACACTAGCAGAAGACCTCAGACTTCCCAAAAGGCAAGAAAATCCCCACGTACCTGGGTAGGGCAAAAGAAAAAAGAAAAAAACAGAGACAAAAGAATAGGGACAGGACCTGCACCTCTGGGAAGGAGTTGTGAAGGAGGAAAAGTTTCCACACACTAGGAAGACCCTTCATGGACAGAGATGGGGGTTGGGCGGGAGGGACGGTTCGGAGCCACGGAGGAGAGCGCAGCAATAGGGGTGCAGCGGGCAAAGCGGAGAGATTCCTGCACAGAGGATCAGTGCCAACCAGCACCCACCAGCCTTTGAAGCTTGTCTGCTCACCCGCCAGGGCAGGTGGGGGCTGGGAGCTGAGGCTTGGGCTTCAGAGGTCAGATCCCAGGGAGAGGACTGGGGTTGGCTGTGTGAACACAGCCTGAAGGGGGCTAGTGCACGATAGCTAGCTGGGAGGGAGTCCAGGAAAAATTCTGGACCTGCGGAAGAGGCAACAGACCATTGTTTAGGGGTGCGTGAGGAGAGGGGATTCCTTCCCTGTCTGCCCAGAAGAGGCAGAGCACCACCTAAATGAGCTCCAGAGAAGGGCGCAAGCCATGGCTATCAGCTCGGACACCAGAGATGGGCATGAAATGCTAATGCTGCTGCTGCTGCCACCAAGAATCCTGTGTGCAAGCATGAGTCACTATCCACAGTCCCCACCCCGGGGAGCCTGTGCAACCTGCCACTGCCAGGGTCCCATGATCCAGGGACAACTTCCCCAGAAGAACACACAGTGCGTCTCAGGCTGTTGCAATGTCATGCCGGCCTCTGCCGCTGCAGGCTCACCCTGCATTCCAGTTATAACTACCGTACCCCTCCCTCCCCCCAGCATGGGTGAGCCAGAGCCTCCTAATAAGCCACTGCTTTAACCCCATCCTGTCTGGGTGGGAACAGATGCCTGAGGGCAACCTACATGCAGAGGTGGGGCCAAAACCAAAGCTGAGCCCCAGGAGCTGTGTGAACAAAGAAGAAAAAGGGAAATCTCTCCCAGCAGCCTCAGGAGCGGCAGATTAAATCCCCACAATCAACTTGATGTACCCTGCATCTGTGGAATATCAGAATAGACAACGAATCATCCCAAAATTGAGGTGGTAGACTTTGGGAGCAACTGTAGACTTGGGGTCGGCTGTCAATGACTGATTTGTGTCTGAATTTTGTATTTATCTTAGTATATTTTAGCGCCTATTATCATTGGTGGATGTGTTTATTGGTTTGTTTGCTCTCTTTTTTTTTTTCTTTTTATTTTAATAAATTTTTTCTTTCTGTTTTCTCCCTTTCCTTCTGAGCTGTGTGGCTGACAGGGTCTTGGTGCTCTGGCCTGGTGTCAGGCCTGAGCCTCTAAGGTGGGAGAGCCAAGATCAGGACATTGGACCACCAGAGACATCCCGGCCCCTAGTAATATCAATCGGTGCAAGCTCTCCCAGAGATCTCCATCTCAACACTAAGACACAGATCCACCCAACGGCCACCAAGCTCCAGTGCTGGATGCCCCATGCCAGTCAACTAGCAAGACAGGAACGAATCCCACCCATTAGCAGAGAGGCTACCTAAAATCATACTAAGTTCACAGACACCCCAAAACACACCACCAGACGTGGCCCTACCAGAAAGACAAGATCCAGCCTCATCCACCAGAACACAGGCACCAGTCCCCTCCACCAGGAAGCCTACACAACCCACTGAACCAACCTTAGCCACTGGGGACAGACACCAAAAACAACGGGAACTACAAACGTGCAGCCTGTGAAAAGGAGACCCCAAACACAGTAATTTAAGCAAAATGAGAAGACAGAGAAACACACAGCAGATGAAGGAGCAAGGTAAAAACCCACCGACCAAATAAATGAACAGGATATAGGCAGTCTAACTGAAAAAGAATTCAGGGTAATGATAGTTAGGGTGATCCAAAATCTTGGAAATAGAGTGGAGAAAATACAAGAAACGTGTAACAAGGACCTAGAAGAACTAAAGAGCAAACAAACAATGATGAACAACAAAATAAATGAAATTAAAAATTATCTGGAAGGAATCAATAGCAGAATAACTGAGGCACAAGAACGGATAAGTGACCCAGAAGATAAAATAGTGGAAATATCTACTGCAGAGCAGAATAAAGAAAAAAGAATGAAAAGAATTAAAGACAGTCTCTGAGACCTCTGGAACAACATTAAATGCACCAACATTCGAATTATAGGGGTCCCAGAAGAAGAGGAGAAAAGAAAGGGACTGAGAAAATATTTGAAGAGATTATATTTGAAAACTTCCCAAACATGGGAAAGGAAATAGCCAATCAAGTCCAAGAAGTGCAGAGAGTCCCATACAGGATAAATCCAAGGAGAAACACACCAAGACACATATTAGTCAAACCATCAAAAATTAAATACAAAGAAAAAATATTAAAAGCAGCAAGGGAAAAGAGACGAATAACATACAAGGGAATCCCCATAAGGTTAACAGCTGATCTTTCGACAGAAACTGCAAGCCAGAAGGGAGTGGCAGGACATATTTAAAGTGATGAAAGGGAAAAAACTACAACCAAGATTACTCTACCCAGCAAGGATCTCATTCAGATTTGATGGAGAAATTAACACCTTTACAGACAAGCAAAAGTTAAGAGAATTCAGAACCACCAAAGCAGCTATACAACAAATACTAAAGGAACTTCTCTAGGCAGGAAACACAAGCGAAGGAAAAGACCTACAAAAACAAACCCAAAACAATTAAGAAAATGATAATAGAACATACATATCGATAATTACCTTAAGTGTAAATGGATTAAATGATCCAACCAAAAGACAGAGACTGGCTGAATGGATACAAAAACAAGACCTGTATATATGCTGTCTACAAGAGACCGATTTCAGACCTAGGGATATATACAGACTGAAGGTGAAAGGATGGAAAAAGATATTCCATGCAAATGGAAATCAAAAGAAAGCTGGAGTAGCAATTTTCATATCAGACAAAATAGACTTTAAAATAAAGGCTATTAAAAGAGACAAAGAAGGACACTACCTAATGATAAAGGGATCAATCCAAGACAAAGATGTAACAATTGTAAATATTTATGCACCCAACATAGGAGCACTTCAATACATAAGGCAAATGCTAACAGCCATAAAAGGGGAAATCGACAGTAACATAACAATAGTAGGGGACTTTAACACCCCACTTTCACCAATGGACAGATCATCCAAAATGAAAATAAATAAGGAAACACAAGCTTTAAATGACACATTAAACAAGATGGACTTAATTGATACTTATAGGACATTCTATCCAAAAACAACAGAATGATATTTCTTCTCAAGTGCTCATGGAACATTCTCTGGGATAGATCATATCTTGGGCCACAAATCAAGCCGTGGTATATTTAAGAAAATTGAAATCGTATCAAGTATCTTTTCCAACCACAACGCTATGAGATTAGATATCAATTACAGGAAAAATACTGTAAAAAATACAAACACATGGAGTCTAAACAACACACTACTAAATAACCAAGAGGTCACTGAAGAAATGAAAGAGGGAATCAAAAAATACCTAGAAACAAATAACAATGAAAACACAATGACCCAAAACCTACGGGACGCAGCAAAAGCAGTTCTAAGAGGCAAGTTTATAGCAATACAAATCCTACCTCAAAAAACAAGAAACATCTCAAATCAAGAGCCTAACCAAAAGCAATTAGAGAAAGAAAAACAAAAAACCCCCAAAGTTAGCAGAAGGAAAGAAATCATAAAGATCAGATCAGATATAAAAGAAAAAGAAATGAAGGAAACAATAGCAAAGATCAGTAAAACTAAAAGCTGGTTCTCTAAGAAGATAAACAAAATTGATAAACCACTAGCCAGACTCATCAAGAAAAAAAGGGAGAAGACTCAAATCAACAGAATTAGAAATGAAAAAGGAGGAATAACATCTGACACTGCAGAAATACAAAGGATTATGAGAGATTATTACAAGCAACTGTATGCCAATAAAATGGACAACCTGGAAGAAATGGGCAAATTCTTAGAAAAGCACAACTTCTGAGACTGAACCAGGAAGAAACAGAAAATATAAACAGACCAATCACAAGTAATGAAATTGAAACTGTGATTAAAAATCTTCCAACAAAGAAAAGCCCAGGACTAGATGGCTTCACAGGTGAATTCTATCAAACATTTAGAGAAGAGCTAACACCTATCCTTCTCAAACTCTTTCAAAATATAGCAGAGGGAGGAACACTCCCAAACTCATTCTAGGAGGCCACCATCACCCTGATACCAAAACCAGACAAAGATGTCACCAAAAAAGAAAACTCAAGGCCAATATCACTGATGAACATAGATGCAAAAATCCTCAACAAAATACTAGCAAACAGAATCCAACAGTACATTAAAAGGATCATACACCATGATCACGTGGGGTTTATCCAAGGAATGCAAGGATTCTTCAGTATATGAAGATCAATCAATGTGATACACCACATATTGATGGATAACAAATTGATGGATAAAAACCATACGATCATCTCACTAGATGCAGAAAAAGCTTCTGACAAAGTTCAACACCTATTTATGATAAAAACTCTCCAGAAAGTGGGCATAGAGGGAACCTACCTCAACATAATAAAGGCCATATATGACAAACCTACAGCCAACATCATTCTCAATAGTGAAAAACTGAAACCATTTCCTCTAAGATCAGGAACAAGACAAGGTTGCCCACTCTCACCACTATTATTCAACATAGTTTTGGAAGTTTTAGCCATAGCAATCAGAGAAGAAAAAGAAATAAAAGGAATCTAAATTGGAAAAGAAGAAGTAAAACTGTCACTGTTTGCAGATCACATGATACTATACATAGAGAATCCTAAAGATATTACCAGAAAACTACTAGAGCTAAGCAATGAATCTGGTAAAGCAGGATACAAAATTAATACACAGAAATCTCTTGCATTCCTATACACTAATGATGAATAATCTGAAAGAGAAATTAAGGAAACACTCCCATTTACCATTGCAACAAAAAGAATAAAATACCTAGAAATAAACCTACCTAAGGAGACAAAAGACCTGTATGCAGAAAACTATAAGACACTGATGAAAGAAATTAAAGATAATACAAACAGATGGAGAGATATACCCTGTTCTTGGATTGGAAGAATTAATATTGTGAAAATGACTATACTACCCAAAGCATTCTACAGATTCAATACAATCCCTATCAAACTACCAATGGCATTTTTCACAGAACTAGAACAAAAAATTTCACAATTTGTATGGAAACACAAAAGACCCCGAATAGCCAAAGCAATCTTGAGGAAGAAAAACGGAGCTGGAGGAATCAGGCTCCCTGACTTCAGACTATACTACAAAGCTACAGTAATCAAGACAATATCATACTGGCACAAAAAAAGAAATATAGATCAATGGAACAGGATAGAAAGCCCAGGGAGAAACCCACGCACATATGGTCACCTTATTTTTGATAAAGGAGGCAAGAATATACAATGGAGAAAAGACAGCCTCTTCAATAAGTGGTGCTGGGAAAACTGGACAGCTACATGTAAAAGAATGAAATTAGTACACTCCCTAACACCATACACAAAAATAAACTCAAAATGGATTAAAGACCTAAATCTAAGGCCAGACACTATAAATCTCTTAGAGGAAAACATAGACAGAACACTCTATGACATAAATCACAGCAAGATCCTTTTTGACCCACCTCCTGGAGAAATGGAAATAAAAACAAAAATAAACAAATGGGACCTAATGAAACTTAAAAGCTTTTGCACAGCAAGGAAACCATAAAAAAGACAACCCTCAGAATGGGAGAAAATATTCGTAAACAAAGCAACTGACAAAGGATTAATCTCCAAAATCTAGAAGCAGCTCATGCAGCTCAATATCAAAAAAACAAACAACCCAATCCAAAAATGGGCAGAAGACCTAAATAGACATTTCTCCAAAGAAGATATACAGATTGCCAACAAATACATGAAAGGATGCTCAACATCAGTAATCATTAGAGAAATGCAAATCAAAACTACAATGAGGTATCACCTCACACTGGTCAGAATGGCCATCATCAAAAAATCTACAATCAATGCTGGAGAGGGTGTGGAGAAAAGGGAACTGTTGGTGGGAACGTAAATTGATACAGCCACTACGGAGAACAGTATGGAGGTTCCTTAAAAAACTAAAAATAGAACTACCATATGACCCAGCAATCCCACTACTGGGCATATACCCTGAGAAAACCATAATTCAAAAAGAGACATGTACCACAATGTTCATTGCAGCACTATTTACAATAGCCAGGACATGGATGCAACCTAAGTGTCCATCGACAGATGAATGGATAAAGAAGATGTGGCACATGTATACAATGGATTATTACTCAGCCATAAAAAGAAATGAAACTGAACTATTTGTAGTGAGGTGGATGGACTTAGAGTCTGTCATACAGAGTGAAGTAAGTCAGAAAGGGAAAAACAAATACCATATGCTAACACATATATATGGAATCTAAAAAAAAAGATTCTGATGAACCTAGCGGCAGGAGAGGACTAAAGATGCAGATGTAGAGAATGGACTTGAGGACACGGAGAGGGGGAAGGGTAAGCTGGGATGAAGTGTGAGAGTAGCATTGACATATATACACTACCAAATGTAAAGTAGATAGCTAGTGGGAAGCAGTTGCATAGCACAGGGAGATCAACTCAGTGCTTTGTGACCACCTAGAGAGGTGGAATAGGGAGGTTTGGAGGGAAGCGCAAGAGGGAGGGGATATGGGGATATATGTGTACATGCAGCTGATTCACTTTGTTATACAGCAGAAACTAACACAACATTGTAAAGCAATTATACTCCAATAAAGATGTTTAAAAATATATATTACAAAGCTACAATCATTAAAATAATATGATACTAGAAGAGAAAGACCATCTGAGTAATGAGTAGAAAAAAGTACAAAAAGGGAAAGGTACAGAATAGGTGTTGGTCCAAAGGAAAGAAAAGTCCAACCACTATAAAAGAATCAAATTATGTCCTAAGATGTCCAAGTAAATTAGAAGCCTTCACCACAAGAACAATAAGGCTCCTTCACGGGAAAGAAAAGCACTAGCACACCAACTCAATTCCCCAAAATAAAGGGAAGAAAGATATTTTTAAAAAACAGGTCACAATAATGTTCAGCTGAGTCATACTTATAATAAAGGATGTAATAATTGAGAGAAATCGAATAGTCTGCCTTTAAACAAAAAGGGTAAACAAGTAATTCAATCTCTATGGAAGAGAAAAATGGCAGAATTTTTAAAGAAGAAAGGATCTCATTTCCAAAAGATGTTAGTACAAGTTACATAAGTTTTCTGTAGGACTTAATGTTTTTACAACCATAATCCTGCAAGCCATGGGAATAATTAAGAATTTAATCATTTAACTAGGCAATTGACTGTTGAAGCAGTTTGGTTTTACCAAAAGAAAGAAAAAAATAGACATTATCTTGGAAACTTTTGCCATTTCAACATTTTTTATAATGAGCCAAACAAATTACCTTCTAGCTAGAAGAAAACTGTGTGAAATTCAGATGGAGAAAAATCAAGTTGGTGTCATGGAAATGCTTGAATTGATCAATTCCAGCCCTTACAAGCAGGCTGAGGAAAATTTCAAACATAGTCATGAGGTAATGTCCATTATTGGCAGAGAAATAGGCTGGGTGTTCCCATCTCAAATTGTTCTAACTCTTCAATTTACCCTTTTCCAAATAATTTATTCCATAACGAGAGAATGTTTACCTTCTGATCCAAAGGAAGAGGGCCAATACATTTTTCCATCCACTTCTCTTTTTAAAAATAAGACAAAAAAGAAAAATAATAAAAAGAAAATGTATCAATTCCTAATAGACCCTAATAGCTAGATAGTAATAATGGATAGATCCTAATAGACCTAATTCCTTATACTAGGGGCCTGCTCACATAGGTTCATAGACAAAACATTCTAAAACCTCACCCTTCTGTTGTGTAAACAAATATCCCCTCCAGAGATAGAAATAACTGAGATCCTGTTTCTATATCAAACACACATGTGGGAACAGCTCCTAAAACTCTCTTAAGGATATTTGCCCACTGTAAATAAAACATTCTCTGAGTATCTAGACCTGCAGTTGAGTGACTTTTTTTCTTGTCATTATTTTCCAGATTCCACCAGAGGTCTATTGAAAGTGTTTTCTAGCAGATTCAGCAGTGAAGGCTACCTGAAGAATAGGCCCAACTCAGCTCCAATGCTCCACCACCAAGGTGGGAAAGCAACATCTGCAGCTTTGCTGCAGGGTCTCTGTTGGTGTAAGAAACCCTCAATACTGAGACAGACTTTCAATACTGAGCTTCCATGGAAGGTCTTCCTCTAGTGCTGACAAGCTTGGGAATCGGGAAAGGAGGGAAAACTGAAGTAACGAAACATTGGCGTTCAGTATTATGCTAACTGGAACTGAAGTAAACCAAACACCAGACCTCAAGTAGCCAATATGAAACTCACTATAAGAAATGAACAAAATGAAAACATCCTCCAGTGTAAAATGATGGCACAGAAACATTGTTCTGATTCACCAAGCTTTCTAATCCTTTCTAGTTTTCATTATTATCCCAGTTCTTGCCTGAGCATTAAATGTGCTCATTAAATTTCTCTCTGATAGGCTACAGAAAATTAAGCCTTAGTGGGTGGGTTTGTTTTTGTGCCCTTAACATTCCCCAAAAGTTTTGTTTTAAAATCTAAAACTCTATTAATCCACACTAGTAGCCACTAGAATCCTGTCCTATCTTGGACTCTTCGAATGACTTATTACTGTACCCAAGTGAAGCGCATATTTTTTATTTCCTGCTCTAGTTTACTTTCTCTTTCTTAACATGGGAACAATAGTAGGGTACCTATAATTTGTCTTAACAGAGTTATGGTAAATGTTCTGCAAAAATTAGCTCACAGATATTTTTTCTGAACAGATATGAAGAGCCATTTCATATTGGAACTGTTATGACACACTTAACAAATACTGATATAGAAGATTATAGTAATAGCTTCATAGTGGCTAACAGAGCTGAAAGTTGTAATTATACATACACTCCAGCCCTCGGGATACCATATTACTGTCCACAATCCTTTTAACTTCTCAGGAATGGATGACCTAATGATCTATTCGGTTTTGCCTTTATCATCAAAATAGTTTATATTAACAAAAATTCAATCCACTAAAAGGCTATGTCCTGTGACTCAGATATTTTAAAAACTGACCAAAGTATCCTCCAGTGGACATCTCAGATTTCTACTAGCCCAGGATAGGTATGCAAATCTAACTCACTACTTAATATTATAAATGTTATTTTGATGGGCAATCTAAGTCAATGGGTAAAAAGGGTAGAATTATAAAGCAGGACAAAGCATATGTAATCCATTTTACATCCATTATCATGGGGCCCAATTCACTAAGATGTTGGCTTTTTGCTACTTAAGGTTACAAGGATTCCAGCCTCCAGTGAGGTATTGGACTGGATCACCTCTGCATTCACTTTCTGAGAAAGGTTGTATAGAATGACAGGAAGGGTTTAGGTTTTAACTCCCTATCCCCATGTTGGATTTCAGTTTTGTCTGTGGTATAATACAGAACAAATCATTTCATCCTGAGTCTTGGTTTCTAATGTATGAAGTGGGAACAATAAAGCAAGCTTGGAGAGTTGTAAATGCTTTTGTTGCATTCGTTCCATGACATTTTGATTTGTTCACAGTTCGGTCCTGGAGCTTCTTGAGGGCAGGGACTGTGTCGTATCCATCTCTAAATCTTAAATGCCCAACAAGTACCCAGCAAATGAAAGACACTCAATAAATGAACTATGACCTCTCAGAAACATTTGTCACAATAATAATGACTTCCCGTTCAGCGGCAATGCCTCTTTTTTTTTTATTTTTAAGTTTTTGAGAAACCTCCACACTGTTTTCCATAGTGCCTGCACCAATTTACAATCTCACCAACAATACACAGGGGTTCCCTTTTTTCCACATCCTCACCAACACCTGTTATTTCTTGTCTTTTTGATAATAGCCATTTTGACAGTGTGAGCTGAGAGCTCATTGAGGTTTTGATTTGTATGTCCCTGATGATTAGTGATGTTGATTAGTGATGTCATTTCCTATTCCCTTTCCCTGCTTCTTGTTTTTTCACAGCACTTACTCTTTAGCAGTGACTTTATATTATATATCTATTAATTTATTTGTTTATTGTATCCCTCTTGACTAGAATGCCCTTCATGAGGGCAGAAATTTGATCTTGTTACCTACTGCATCTCCAGCACCCAGGAAAAAGTCTGGTATGGTATATATTAGGTACTCAATAAATATTTGTTGAGTGAATAATTAATGTCCAAATTCACTCTTTTGAATTATTCAATATCCATTTATTTTATGTAACAGTGCCAGGCAAGCAACAGCTTTAGATCTCAGGGTGGGATTACACATGCTGCCTGCATTACTTACCACCCAGCATGCCGAGATGGAGGAGGTTGAGCTGAGGGGCACCACAAGAGGGGGGCTGGGGAGTGGCGGCAATTCTAAATTGCATCCAAACCAGAGAATGGCAAACCCACTGCAGTTGTTGGTATTAGAGTAGGGAAACAACGGGATGGGAGAGCCTTAGCATAAGGGCACAGCTTCCTCCTATCAGGAGAGGAGTAGAGACCACAGGACTCCAAATAGCAAACAAGGTTATCTGGGGAAACTGTCAGATGTACTGGAGCAGAAGAAAATTTGCAAAGTTCAGAAGAGATCTATCACCTTAATGGTTGTTTCCTTGATTTCAGTGCAGGATCATGGCTGCCTACTGGTTTGATTGATGCTCAATCCAGTATCAGACATGGGGATGGGCTGGGACAGGTATTGTGGGGATTGTGCAAAGACAAATAAAATCTCTGTCTTCAAAGTGGCTGGAGACTTATGGGAGGTGATAAGACACAGCTAATAGAAGTGAGAGCATTACATAATATGTATGTGCTCAGTGGAGCTGTGGAGTCATAGCAAGTTACGTCTGTAAAGGAGGGTATTTCTGGATTGTGTTTAAATATAGAACTAGTCTCTTGGGTAAAAGAAGAACAATTTACCAGTTGCAAATCTCTTCATCTGCAAAAATGTAGGCTTTAAATAGAATTCATTTCTCTGTGTCCCTCTAGTTCTAAATTGCTATCATTCTTAATTCACATACATGTAACCCTGTATACATACACATATATACGTAGATAATAAAACCTCATTAATTGGACTTTGCTAATTTGGGATTTATAATCAACCATCAGAGTGAGGCTAGTTTAATTTTAATTTTGCTCTATCAGTAATATTAGTAGCTTGTCCAACAAACAGTGTAAACAAATTATAAAAGGAATGTTCACCAACTTTAAAGAGCAAACTGTTTGCAAATACAAAATTTCAAACACAAATAGCTGAAGTGGACTCAGACACTTGGACTAATGTTTTGATACACTTCTTACAGATCGCTGAGCTAGGGCCCCCTGGAGAGAAGGGGGTTGACACACAAGGTCCCTGACCCTCACCTCACCTCACAGCATCAGGAGTCAGAGCTTGACTTGACTTAAAGGCGAAGCCAAAGGAATTATCTCAAAAGAAACGTGACCTCGCCACTTATCCCTGGAGCCTCTACTGTATTTCTTGCTCTGGCGGTAAAAAGTCCTTGTGAAAAATGTGAGTAGAAAAGATGTATTCTTTTTTTAATAGGTTATTACATAAAATTCATTCATTTATAAAGATTTATCAGATGGCTACTATGCAGGAGGCATGATTATATATCCACCTTACGTTATGGATTTTTCAGTACCATGTGTTTATCTATCCACAGTTCTTGAAAATATACTAGAAGAATAGCTCACTATTGTACAGTTACCTCTAATGGGAATTCCAATAACATTGCCTCAAAAGACTGCATGTATACCTCACAGGAAAATGTGAATCTTACCCAAAATAGAAAGTAAGGTGACTAGGGAATCCTAAAACTTAGCAAAAGCTTTTAGGACTAAGGTCAGAAAAGCTGGGACGAAGTGAGAGAGTGGCATGGACATATATACACTACCAAATGTAAAATAGCTAGTGGGAAGCAGGCGCATAGCACAGGGAGATCAGCTCCGTGCTTTGTGACCACCTAGAGGGGTAGGATGGCGAAGGTTGGAGGGAGACGCAAGAGGGAGGAGATATGGGGATATATGTATATGTATAGCTGGTTCACTTTGTTATGAAGCAGAAACTAACACACCATTGTGGAGCAATTATACTCCAATAAAGAGGTTAAAAAATAATAATAAAAATAAAAAATTTTTTAAAAAGAAAAGCTAAAATTCAGAATGAGATGGAAATGGGAACAAGTCAGGAAGGGAATGAAAAAAAAAACCTTGGAAACCACACAACTAGAAATTTTCATTATACCTTAGAAAAATGATCACAAAGTGAAGAGGAGCTGGATATAGGAAGGCAGAAACAGGAGTCACACCACCTAGCAGCCTCTCTCTGTGGCTCAGTCAAAAGACTAATCAAGATAGGCCATGGTCCTCCATCTCCCTTGGACACGTTGAGGTTATTTCCAATTTGATTCCTTTCCTAAGGCTGCTCTCCTCACTCAATGTCTGACTTTCAGATACTGTTCATTCTTCAGAGCTTTGCTGCAGTTCCAGCCTCTTCTCAGCACAGCCCTCTCTGTCCAAAATGACAGCCACTTTCTGGATGCACCACGAACCCTTACACCAACACAGTTTACCACTAAGCGGTTCTTCACTGGGTGTTGAGTTCTTCGTCTGGATTAGTCTGTAGATTCCTAACTAGCAGGACTCATACCTTAAACCTTTTAATAATTTATGAACTTACTTATGAGAAAAGTCTTACAAGAGATAAAAAATTAAATCATCTTAAATTTATATATTTAATGACTTGTGTTTATTAAAAAGAATAATACTGTAGGAAGTGAAACTGTCTTGGAAAGTTTGGAATATGTGTTCCACAAGACCCATTCACTTAACTCCTAAAATTTTTTTTTTTTTTTTAAAGACTACTGATTGCTCTGACATAAGTAGCTTGGCCCCAATACCCTTATACCCTTGTATTCTCAGACAGGAAACCTTTGCATTTCCCTGTTCTCATGCCTTTCAGAGTAGCCTTCCTTCACACCTTCATCCACCCAAAGCTTAGCCACTTTTAAGATCACATTCAAACCATCTCCCCTGTAAAATGTCCATTTGATCATCTCTGCTTGAATAGTTGCTTTCTTTTTTTTTTTTAATTTATTTATTTATTTATTTATTTATGGCTGTATTGGGTCTTCATTTCTGTGCGAGGGCTTTCTCTAGTTGTGGCAAGCGGGGGCCACTCTTCATCGCCGTGCACGGGCCTCTCACTATTGCAGCCTCTCGTTGCAGAGCACAGGCTACAGACGCGCAAGCTCAGTAATTGTGGCTCACGGGCCCAGCTGCTCCGCGGCATGTGGGATCTTCCCAGACCAGGGCTCGATCCCGTGTCCCCTGCATTGGCAGGCAGATTCTCAACCACTGCGCCACTAGGGAAGCCCTCCTAAAATATTTTTGACTGCATATTGATTAGATTGATGAGTGGTAGTAGGAGATTTTTCTTTACAGAGACTTTTTGTTCTAACCTGTGTGTTAATAATGTATGAAGTTGATTAGTGCAAATAATCAGATAATATGTCCCAAAGTAGACTCAAGACATTCATTACCACCACCACCTAAAAACCGCTCAGCCTCCTGTATCCTCTATCCTGCTTAATGACATCACCACTCACCCAGTGACCTAAATCAGGATACCGGTGGTTACCCAGCACTCTTCTTACTCTCATATTTGATTCCTCATCAAATTCTGTTGAATCTCTCAGATTCATCCCTGCATCTCCTTCAGACAGCTTCTTCCTTGGTTCAGGCCTTAGTTTCTCCACCCAGGCTCTATGGTCATTTCCTAACTGGTTACCTCATATCTGGTCTCACCTCTCTCCAATCCATGCCACATACAGCTGCAGATGATCTTTCTAAAATGCAAATGTTTGTGTCATCCTCCTTTCTAAATATTATAATGACTCTTAATGTCTAAAGCATAAAGTCCTAACGTTTTTGCGTGTCATTCAAAGGGCCTCATAATCTGATCCCTGCCTTTCTTTTTCATACCAACTTTGAGCATTTGCCTACATACATCATACCTTCTACCTATGCTAAAATTGTCAGACTTTGAAATACCATGCCATTTCATCTCACTATGTAAAACAATCTTTAACTCTGTATCCATTTACACTGTTTGAGTTAACTTCAGTCCTAACCCAGGGGCCAATTTCTTTCTTGACCATCTCTGCAAGGCTGATACTTTTGTCACCACTGTGCCTGGTAAATGTTTTCAATATATTTGTTCATACACCAATTTTACCAACTAGATATCCTCTACCCTCAGAACGGTAGGGAGGAACACAGCAGTATGTGGAGACAGTATGTAGTTTGGGACTTCATATATTACCAATCACCATGACTACTCAAATGTTTGCTGAACATGGGTGAGTCAGTGATGAAAGAGTTTAAAGGAGGAATTTCAGGGAAAGAGAACATCAGGAGCAAAGGCTCAGAATCAGCAGTGAAATTGCAGTAGGCTGAGACCAGACCAGGGTGTTTTTACCCTGACACTTCTAAATTGGAGATTTTTATGAAGGGGCTATAGGTAAGGGAAGAAGCCAGTTTGAACAAGCAGTGACTCAGTAAGTAAAACGTGAAATGAAACAAAAATAACTCAAAGATTTCTGCCTGGGAGGCTGGAAGATTGGCTGCACCTTCACAGAACATGATAAACCTGGATTACACATTCAGACCAGTTCTCACCATCTGAATTTGAAAAAATGTCTAAGAGGAAAAACTGAATGGTTACCTACAAATTACTTACAAATATCCTTGCCAGTCTGAGGGTTTACGCCACCTGGTGGCAGTTTACCCAATTTTAGATTCTATTTAAAGTGGTATAAACTCTCCAAATTTGTAGGTACCTGCAAATCCTAGCACAGTGTCAGGTATGAAGCAGTTACTCAGGCATTTTTTGTTGAACAAATGAATGAGCTAAATGTATAAATCAATTATTAAATGAGGCAAAGCTCTGTGGTGAAAAGAGCTCTGATCTGAAGGTCGAAGGTCAAGTGAGTAGGCATCCAGTTCCATACTATTAACTGCAGGGTGACCTAAGAAAGTCACCAGATCTCTGGGTCTGTGTTGGTGTATGTAGAATCTCTAAGTAGGGCCAGAAGAGAAGCTACACATCAGTCCTAAAAGTACAGAAAGATTCATTGGGGATGACTGAATTTTGTTTTGTTTTGTTTTTAATTGAAATATTTAGTTGATTTACAATATTTTAGTTTCAAGTGTACAACATAGTGATTCAAAATTTTTACAGATTATACTCCATTTAAAGTTATTATAAAATATTGACTATATTCCCTGTGTTGTACAATATATCCTGTAGCTTATTTATTTTATACATAGTAGTTTGTACCTCTTAATCCCCTACCCCTATCTTGCCCCTCCCCCCTTCCCTCTCCCCACCAGTAACCACTAGTTTGTTCTCTTTATCTGTGTGTCTGTCTCTTTTGTTATATTCATTCGTTCACTTTATTTTTTAGATTCTACATATGAATGATATCGTATGATATTTGTCTTTGTCTTCATTTAGTATGATAATCTCTAAATCCACCTATATTGCTGCTAATGACATTATTTCATTCTTTTTTATGGCTGAGTAGTATTCCATTGTATATATGGACCACATCTCCTTTATCCATTCATGGATGGACACTTAGGTTGCTTCCATATCTTGGCTATTGTGAATAGCGCTGCTATGGACATTGGGGTGCATGTATGTTTTCAAATTAGTGTTTTTGTTTCCTTTGGATATAAATAAATTATTGAATAAATAATAAAGGGAGGAGAGTAGATAAATCTGTGCAGAAAATTTTCAAATTATTTATGTAGATACTCTCCCTTCACAGAGCTGGAACATAATTCCCTACTAAGTGTAGCTGTGTACACACCAACAAAGAGTAAGGCATGGAAAGGAGGAATGAAAGAGTGACTTTATTATGGAGAAACCTGACAAACACTACCTCAGCAAGGTGATCAATGGTGCTAAGTCATGCTGATAGTACTTACCCTTGATATGACTTCACCTCTGCGGTCTTCTTCCCCAATATCCATAATCCAAGTCTATTCAATAGAAACACATCAGAGAAATCCCAGTTGAGGGGCATTCTACAAAATACCTAACCAGTATTCCTCAAAGCTGCTGAGGTTATGAAAAAATAAGGAAATCTTGAGAAACTGTCACACCCAAGAGGAGCCTAAGGAGATATGATGACTAAATGTAATGTGGTGTCCTGGATAGGATCCTGGAACAGAAAAAAGGACATGAAAACAAAGGAAATCTGAATAAGGTATGAACTTGAGTTAACAATATTGTATCAATATTGGTTCATTAATTGCAACAAATGTACCAAACTAATGTAAGATGTTAGTAATAGGGAAAAGTGGATGTGGGGTACAGGGGGGTTTTACAATTCTCTGTAAGTCTAAAAACTATGCTAAAATAAAGATTGTTTTTAAAAAAAAGAAAGTATGAGCCAAACCTCCCATCACACTCAGCACCATGTGGAGAGTCAAGGAAATGTCAAAATATTATTAAGTACCTTTTGGAAAATTAGACAGCCAAGGATATGTGAAAGAAAAAGGAGGTTTTCAATCCAGGAAAGAGAAAGATAAAATATGGTTTAGGCACAGTTAGATATTATTTTTTCTTTTCAAAAAAGTATAGTTCATTAAAATATATAGAAAAAATAGAAAATATAGAAAAATACAGAAGAGCAGAAAGGCGAAACAAAAGTTTTCATAATCTCACCATCTAATGCAACTACTATTACTACTATTTTATTTTCAATTTTAAAAAAATATATAAAGTTTTGTGGGTTTTCTCATGTTGTAATCACACTTGATATACAATTTAATTTCTTGGAAGTTTTTCCCTCTCTTAACTTGAAGATAAATCTTACATAGAGCTAGTTAATTAGTATTATTCTGCATTTTGGACAATTAAGTCAAGTGAAAGGGAACTACAGGACTTCCCAAGAATAAATGCATCTCCTGAATCTGCTCTCCTTATCTAGGATGTAGTACAGAACCAGAGAGCATGTATACTATGTTATATAGGAGCTTAATGATGTGTCTCTTGATTTCACTGTGAAGGAGATGTAGTATTTAAGAAACAAAATGGAAAAGGGGAAAATTCATTGTCAGGCAAGAGCCACAGAAATGAGAGGTGGGGAACTAAGAGTGTTGGGGTCAGAATATAGTTTAGGGGAACATAGAAGGGGCATGTGTGTATTTAAGGAGTGAGGTATGAATAATTATAAAATGGCGTGGATTGAGAAGAGCATGAGGGATCATCTATTTTGCAAATGTGTGGCCTGTGAACACATTGGGAGAAGAATGTGGTTGAGAGTAAATGGTAGGAAGTATTAACATTATTAAAATCTCTGTAGGTAGAAGCTTGAATTCAGGCAATATTGTTTCTTAAGATTTGATACAATGACAATTTTCCAAATAAAAGTTTGATGCCTTAATTTCAGTTAGACTGAGGGAACTAGAAACAGTAAACATTCTTGAGTACACATTGCCACCCAGTGGATGAATGTGCATGATGCACAAATCATATGCAAAGGAAAAGACAAAGGAAGACTGTGAGAGGTTATCACCATGATGCTAGTGTTAAAACTTTATGTTCAGTGATATCATATGTGATCCAAACCTGAATCACACCACTCATTCAGAAAGCCAGACTAGATTTTAATACACATTTTTCAAAGTATTCTGGTAAATATTATGAAACGCTTCCAGCAATGAAAGAAAAATATTGAGTGTGTTTACCACCACATTTGATACTAAAGTTTCATTAATGCTAATAAAACTTATGTTCATGAATTTCCAATAAGACAAGTCAGAGATACTTAACTTGTCATAGGGCAGAAAGAGGGCTGTCAAGGCAGAGATTCGAGATTCCAGTCTTGACTCCCCAGGGTGCTAAAAGCTCTGACGTGAAATCAGAGATGCATTACATCTTTGGCATAATAATTTTGAGTCTCCCTTCATCTGAAGGCAAATAAAGAATATGAGATTAGGGATACATAGAGACAATGGGTGAAGTTGGGTCATTTAAATATGTATTGAGGCCATGTTTATATAGGGATTTCCTAGTGGTTCAACTTGGAGGGGCATAGCAACATTCTCTTGGAGTAACTCAATAAGAATCTTCTGGTATTCTACAGACAAGTCTAAACTTATATACTGTCTTTCCTAAAAAGAAAAATAAAATTTATGCAATTGGCATGACATTGAATGTCTAAGGAAAACTAGTCTGGGGCTTTGGTTTTTGCTGTGTTTATGCAGTATCCTAAATAGAGGTTTATCCATTCACTTGAACACCTCTCAATAGGGAACCCATGAACTAATGTGCTTCTCCTTTGTTGGATCTGGGATTTATCGATCTAATCCTACCTATGAGCTAATAAATTAATCTATCACTGTTTCACCAGTGTTGGCAGAAGATGTGAGATGACTGAGTTAGAGACAAAAGATTTCATTATTCATAGTTAACAAGTAGGATAAACATCATATCTGAGTTAGTTCCCTTCCCTCCAAGTCCCATGGGGGCACCAAAGAGGGGCTCAGGTGTATTCTATGCACACGGTAGGTTTTTGTCCTAGGTTAAGAACACTGAGCTTGGGGAATTCACTTTTATAAGTGGTAAGCAAGTCTGCCTTTTCTCCAAAATGGTATCTTAACCTATCCCTCAAGATTGCTTGCTGCAAATACAACCCTGATAAATGTCCTGGAAAAAAAAGAGCAAACAGGGCCTCGCTGGAGTACTTAAGGCCCATGGCAGATAGCCTTTCTCAACATTCATACTAATCCAAAATCAGTCTTCCTATAATTTCCACTAATTTGTTCTATTTTTTTCTATTCCATCATCATTCTGTACTTCAAATATCTATGGCGTGTTGTTTAAATTCCACTGAGACTTCTTTTCTCCAAGCTAATCATTTCTAGTCCCTTTGACCATCCCTCCCATAATCTGGCTTTGGGCCCCCTCACCATTAGTATTGCTTTTCTCTGACCTTGTTTAAGGGGTACTTCCCAAAATGTACTACAATACCCCAAGTATGGTCTAATAAATTTAGAACAGAATAGAAACATTGCTTTGCTCATTCTAGAAGTATACTTCTATATGGCAACCTGGGATCCCATGAGATTTTTTGGCAGTCCCATTAATTTTCATTGAAAAACACTAACTTTTACCATAAACTGCTATTAAGCCATACATTTTTATTCTATTCTAGACTATTCTTATGCCAGAGGATGGAAGTTCCATGTAGTTTTTCATTAAAGGAATCATCATACCAACCAGATTCCACTTAATATAATAGAAAATGTAAAAGTAAGCTTATTATTTTAGGATAGTTATTTAGCAGAAAAGTATGGCTCCTTATTGTTTCCTATTTTGTGAATTATAGACCTCCTGTGTTAATATAAATGGCATATAATTCTCATATTCTTCATTTAAACAAAAATCCAACAGTCAGATATGTCTGCTTTCTCCTCTCCACTCCCCACACCATGCATATAAAAGAATGAGTTGACAATGTTCATCTTCTGCTTTAATAAAGAAAACTGAAATGTGTACATACTTTTTCTAAACAAAAATGTTACTTTAAATATTACTAGCAGTGCAAGAAGTTTAAATTTTTAAAAATTATGGCTAAATTTCAAACATTCACGAAAGTAGAGAAAACAGTACAATGAACCCCCAGATAACCATCGCTCGGGTTTAACAATTCAAGATTTTGCCATTTTGCATCATATCCTTATTATTACTATCATTATTATTATTATTGAAACATTTGGTAGCAACTGGCATGTAACACATCAGTTTACTCCTACATAGTTCAATACAGATCAACATAGATATTTTTTACAGAACTTCAATATCATTAACCTCTAGAAAAACTAATGATAATTCCTGGCATCATTTAATACCTAGATCATATTCAAATTTTTCCCAATTGTCTCAAAAATATGTCCTATAGTTTATTTCTTCTCATTGGAATCAAACTAGGCCCACTCATTTCATGGGACTGTTAGGTCTAATAAATCTATTTTAATCCAGAATAGTCCCCTCCTATCTTTTCTTTGGTAAAATGATATAGTCACTTAATTTTTTTATTTAAAAAAATTTTATTGAAGTATAGTTGACATATTGGTTTCAGCTGTATCTCCCATCCTTATTAAAATTCTTGACCAGTTTCAAAAAGTGGATTACTTTTTTACTGCCCCAAATTTGTGGTATCCTTTAACTTAATCCTCCCTCCCCCATATTTCTTATACATTGATAATTAGCTCTAGAGTTTGATTAGATTCAGACTAAAACAAGTACTTAAGGAAAGTGAAATAATGGGGAAGCACTGGTAAGATGTAAACTGTAGCAATGTGTGATGCAAAAATAATTAAGAAGAAAATAAAGGATAATAAAAATTCAAAACTCAATTGCCACCATGAACCAGTCTATTTTCTACAGATGTTTCTCATGGAATGAGAGTACCCTTTTTGTTGTTGTTAGAAAGGAATGTGGTATTTTGAGCTATTGAATCTGCTAGAAATTTTAATTGTTTAATAAGATACGGTAACTGGACACCCCAGCCTTTTGAGAACTACATAAAACAAAAAGCCTGCTCCAGATACAGAAAGGACATAGCTCACCTCAGGCAGTTGGCACAGACACAGGGAGCGTGATGTAAGCATTTCCTTCTCTACAAAGAAAATGCATCTACGGAGAGTATGAGAAGTTTGTCTCCACACAACTAACATGTGATCATTGTGAGTCCAAACCAAATGCATTAATCCGGAAAAAGCAGTACTGGCAGATTTCTTTTTCCTTCATTAAGCAATGACCTCACACAGAACAATGCATTACTTACAGCAGCTGCCTCATCTTTGAAATCACAAGTAAAGTTTAAAAACACTGCCTACAATGGAAATGGACGTGCTCTAGACCAGAGTTCCTATAAACACATACAGTGAGCATAAGGACCACGCTTCCATTCTTTACTGCCCGATTTACAAAATCTTTATAGAGGGAAATCTATGATTCCACTGCATCCAATGTATTTTGTGTGACTTTACGTTAGCTGGGGCAAAGAGGCTATGTACCATACATGGCACATATTTCTTGTTTACCATTTAGCACACACACACAGATCCATGTCTAAGATTGGTGGCACTCTCTAAGAGTTCACATAAAAAGATGGATACATCGGAAGTACAACTTTAGGACAACTGAGTGAAAACAAGTATCAAATCCCACTTTGAGATATAAAATGAGTTCATATGTCACTGTCCTCTTATTTCCAGCTTCTGAATCCATGGGTATCATTTATGTTTTTGTCATGTGACACAGAATAAGCTTCTTTGAATCCCCCCCAACCCCCCAATCTACTTACAGAAAAGCAGTTACTGGAGATTCTGTAGAAGTGAGACCCAGGTAGGTGAGGACTCCTAAATGTTTTTACCTACTTGAACTATAATAAGTTGCATCTAAATTAAGAGCCATATATGTGTTTTGTACAAATAAATACAGAGATTAAGATTGGTTCAACTTTATACCAAGAAACAGAGCAGAGCTACTTGTAGAAATACTACCTCCTAGTGGAAAGACCATTTTTTCCTTTGCTTTATAAAGCAATGGAGTATAGCATATTTAATCACTATGTTACTCTTCAGAATTTAAAATTACAATTAGATAAATTTTAGTTTGCTAATTAGTACCTCTAAAAAATCATGTCATGCACTCTGATTTACAAACTTAATTTATCGTCTTACTAAAATGACAACTTATATTTTCTAAGTGCAGTTAGTAGTAGTGCTTAGATTGAAAACAGAACAAAACTTATTAAAAGTCATCATTGTAGTTACACCCTGAAAGTCCCAGAAACCTATATACAAATGCTTAAAAGTGAGAGAGATCTTGTAGAGGCAATAAGATACGACTATTTAACAACAAACATTCTGTTTTTGAGTTACTGAATCAATACTTTTCACTCAGTAAAACAGCAAGGAGACAACTTTTCATTCTATGCTTTGACACAGATAATACAAAATCATAGATAATCAAACAATTTTTATTTGGTTTTGGAGTATTTTGGTACATAAAGTAAAACATGGCTGCCTAATACTCTGCATTCAACAAAATAATATACAGTGAAGAACTGGAAAATTATCCATCTTTCTCAATGGAATTATTCCTTAATCTTATTGTTGTCATGAAACAAGAGTATTTTACACGAGTTTGATTGCATGAATTTGTCCCATGATCTGTATTTAATGCCTTCCCTAAATTGGAAGAAATGAGGTATTTTATATAAATTTCACACTGAGCTATGAGTTACATAAAAGAATTAAACAACCTTACAACACATATCACAGTATTAAAATTGTTGCTTTATTGAATGTCACCTTTCACTGGATATTAAATATCTTGAGGGCCATAACTATAATTTTTAACCTACCCTAGCACCTCACCAAAATTTTGACTGGGTGGATGGATACGTGATATTAACAAAAAGTTGTAAACATTTAATTTAGATAGCTCTGATTAACTGTATAATCTGAAATGATATTTGGAGTCACAAGATGTGGGTTCAAATCTTACTTTATCACAAATTATGTGATTTTAGCCTCTACCTCAACAAGGCTCAGTTTTCTCATCTGAATAAAAGGAATAGCATCTGACATGTACTTCAGGGTACCTGTAAAGGTAAAATGAGGTAATGGACTTGAAAGTCCTTTATAAGTACCAAACAAGTGTAATTTTCTGCATATTCAGGTAAGAAATATATGTATGAAATAAGAAATCTTTTTAAGGTATAATGTGACAATTCACATTAAAAATATGTACCATACATACCATTTTTCCCAAGTGAAAACAGCCTAACTCCTTTCTTCAGCCTACAAATACACTTAAGACTACTCATCCCCCCTCCCAAATATATATATATATACACACACACACCCAATGCTTCAAAATACAGCCCTCGGTGCTTTATTTTCTCCAATAAATACTAGCGAAGAAGGGTTGACACTGGTGCATCCTCTTCCTCAAAGAACTGAAATCTGACTCCACCACCATGACCTATAGAACAGCTCAACATGGTTAATCCATTGGTTTCTTCTCATTTTATTTTCTCTCTGAAGATTTCTTTTTTTTTTTTTTTTTTTACTTACTTACTTTACTTACTTATTTTTGTATTTTGGCCATGCTGCACGGCAAGCAGGATGCTGACCAGGGATCAAACCCGGGCCTCCATAGTGAAAGCGCCAAATCCTAACCACTAGGCAACCAGGGAACTCCCTGAAGATTTCTTTTTGAGTACCTCTCATATCTATGCTGGCTTCTTTCTCCAAAATGACTATATATGTTTTTTCTTCCAGGATTAATCTTTTTGACTGGTTCAGCTTCTGGCTCTCCAAATGCAAGTGTTGCATGAGGTTTCATCCTTGGACCTCCTTTTTTCTCACCCTATGTTTCTACGGAGATGATACAGCCTATTCCAGCAGACTCGGGCATTGCCTCTGCATAGCCAACTCCCAAACTGCTGTCTTTTTTGTGACTCCCTCCCAGGTTCCTGGTCTCTATTTCTAATTGTTGACCACATATTTCCATCTGGATGTACTTCAGTCTGTGTGCCAATCTCATCATCCCTCCCCCTTGCCCCAAACCTCCTCCCCATCTTTGCTGCCACTCTAGGTAGTCAGCCAAGCAGAGATTGTGGAGGCATCAGGGACTTCTCCACTCTTCCTCACCTCTTACCTCCATGATCTAGGAACAGGATCTGCAGATTCCATCTCTGAAATGTCTCGCTAATTCATCTACTCTTGCCTCTGTTTTAATTTCCACTGCATTCAGGTTTCATTATTTCTTTTTAAAAGTATCGTGACTGCCTCTTAACTAATCTCTCTGCTTTAGTCTCTCACAAGTTAAATCCATCCTGTTAAATATAATGCCAAGGACATAAAAACACTCTCCTGCTTTCTATGCCTACTCTTTGCCTGGAAAATAAACTCCAAACTCTCTGACACGGCATTCGAGACCCAAACTAATCTGTTTCTAACCTGTTTTTCCCGTAACTCCTGCCCACACCCTTCTCTTTCCAGAACATATTATACATGTACAGTTTCATGCCCTACTTTACGGTATTCCCTCTACCTGTTATGGTTGTTCTTTATTTGTCAAAAGCCTATACATCTTTCGGGCGCATGTGGTAAGTCATTTCCTCTGTAATACCTTCTCTATTCTGCCTTCCACATAGAATTAATCCTCCCTTCTCCTGTACTCTTCGGCTATTAAAATTAAAGTGTTAGAAGTGTTTATCTCTTCCACTGCATTAGACTCAAAGGGAAAAAGTATTACTCATCTTGATTTCACCTATGATTCAAACAATACTTGACAAATAGAGGCTACCCAATAAATACTAAACTGAATAGACCTATTCCTGATTTACGTAACAAATACAGAGTACAAACTTTAAGAATAATCCTTATCTGTGTAACATATAAACAATTGGGTTGGCCAAGAAGTTCATTTGGGTTTAAGTAAAAATAAAGGACACATTTTTCATTTTCACCAAGAACATTATTGAACAACGTATTCATTAACTGAGCAAAGCTTTTGGCCAACCCAATACATCATCTTGATTTTGTGTCAGTTATTGTTAGAATCAATGAAATCATTTGGCATTGGATGATAATGAAAATATATCTGAAAGATGAATTATTCATTATAATCCTTTTTGTTTTAAGTATATCAAACAGCTAAATTTCTCTCTTACAGTTGGTTTGGAAGGAAGCAGGAAATAGTTATGCAAAAATCCAGTCAAGTATCTGTAAAAATACATAGAAATCAAATATGAGGAAGCCATTAGTAGTGCTATTAAAATATCAATGTAAGAATCACTAAATCTATCAAAGCCTTTTGTATATTAAAGAGTTAAAGACATTGTAAAGCCTAAAAACAATATTAATTCAATTAAAAGTAACCTTAAAGAAAATCAGGTATATGCTAAAGGGTCAGTGCCAAATCACTGTCACAAAATATTTTTTGTATAACTAAAAAAAAAAAATCCATCTCTAAGAAATACTAATTTAATGAAATTACGTTCAATCTTGCTCTATGATTGTAGCTCAAGTGTCAGCAAACCATACCCTGTGGACCAAATCTTTATTTTGTAAATAAAGTTTTACTGAAGCAAAGACATACTCATTCATTTCTGCTCCTGTCTGCTTTTGCTCTACAAAAGCAGAGTTGAATAGCTGAGCAGAGACTACATGTTGCACAAAGCCTAAAATATGTACTCTCTAGCCCTTTAAAGAAAACTGACCAACTCCTACTATAGATAATCAGCTGGAAATTTGGTTGTAAAACCAGTCTGGTCTGTGTATGTATTATTATTATAGAATTTAGAACTTTTATGTAAAGATTTCTTCTCAAAAATCAAAAGAATTTAAAAAAGAAAGATATAAAGATGTTATGATAGAAAATATACGGATGTCAAAAAAAAAAGAAAATATACAGATGTCAAGTACATAGGAGAGTTAAATGGCATACATACATGATTTTTTAATGAAAAAATTATTTTAGTTTTATACTTTTATATATACTTATTAATATATTCTTCATTAACTAGGAAAAGAAGTAGCTGCTCTTTATATTAGAGTACGTCACAGAAAATTAACTGTTCTACTACTATTGCTTCACTAAAAAGTAGAGAATTAGTTCTTCCTATAGGAATAAAGGAGTAAAGTTAAATATAATTAATTATTTTCTAAAATGCGGGGTGGGAAAGGTGGAAAGAGGGAGGAGAAGGGAGGGGGAGCAGGGAGAGAGAAGCTACTATACCTCATTCTCTAATTGATATGAAGCCAATCTGTGTACCAAAGTTAAGGCCATCTCGGACATGGGAGAAAAACTTGTCAGGATGACAGGAGGTACAGAGGCTGAGATCTTGGTTCTGGTCCTGAATATTCTGTGGTAGAATTCCTCCCTGTTCTAGAAGAATCCTTAGGATAAAGATTTTTCAAAAGACAGAAGGTTTATTTTACCAACAGCCAAAGCAATATGGAAAAAGTATGGATACTGGTGTAAAAGAATTCTGGGAAAGATCTGCTTGGAACAATGCAAATTGTTATTCAGTTACAGAACAGGGACAAGTCAGGAAATGGTAGATTTCACCACCATTAATCACCTAAGTTCATATGTGAACTGTATAACCTCCATATTGTCCTGCAGACATGATCTGGGTACAGGATTCTATAAGCAAAATCAAGTACTTATTTAAGAAGAATCTTGAAGACAAGATTCAATTGATTCAGACAGAGCGTGCTTTGTAGTCATCTGACTCTCCCGCCTCCTTTCCTTCTATTAACCAGATTTTTCACAGGAAAGTTGCTTCTCCTCAAACACTTTATGGTATGAAATATGACTATAAATTAGTGACACTTATTTCACAGGTCACATTTAAGAATCAATTTCAATCCTTTCTACTTATGTACTAAATGAGGCAGAATCTGGGTAAGGTTTTGCTGACTGGAAAAGAAACACAATTCAAATCAGACATCAATTTTCCTTTGTAGAAATGACAAATAGTTTTTATTATCTATTAATAGCAAAATTTCGTAAATTCAAAAGTGCAAGGGACCATAAAAAACTTGAAAGTATCTATGTATTTATATTATCTAGTATTTTTGCTGAAAAATATATTCCTCCAGTTAGAGAATAGGAATAATTTAAAAATATCAGTTTCCTGATAGTTTATTATATTTAGGAGAATTTAGCTGAGGAATGTCTGTGAAGTGCCATTCTTTTCTATAAAAAGTGCCAACTTTTCTATATGAAGTTTAAGTAGGTCTCTTAAAACTAAATGCCAACTGTTTCTTCCTTCACTTTTAAATCAATAAGAGATACCAGATCAGAAGACTGCTGTTATTCAAACTTAAATGAGAAAAGATTTCATATTTAAAATTAGTTTTTGTGTAAGTGTATATGTCAGCTACTTAAATACCTGCCACCTGAATTTTTCTTGGCGTTACTAATTGTTTTCTAAAATTATCTTCATTTTAGAAGCAATAAGCAATAATCAAACTTGCAGTTCTGGACTGAAATCAAACATACCTCGTGGCTTTACGGATGTCAACATAGGGATTTGGTGAGCCAAAGAGCCGTACACATCTGGGATCAAGATTATGAAATGCCTTTGCTGATTCCCTTGGAAGAGTAAAACAGCAAGGTCCTACTGAAGGCCCCAGTACAACAATAATGTCTTCCAAACTACAGCCGTATTCTGCTATCATAGCATTCACTGTAGCCATAGCAACACCTAACAAAGTACCTCTCCAACCTGGTAAATAAGAAGAAAAAGAGATAAGCAAAGTTAAAACATAAGAAAATTTCACCATAATTTATATCTAAGTTAAAAATTAGCAGTCAGTTTATGTATTTTTCAAAGTCCAGAAATAGTAAATGAATCACAAAATTAATTAAGCCAAATAATCAACTAATTAAAATACTGGTTTTTAAATGAGGTATATTATACAAAGCACCTGACACAGAAGAGACATTTAATGGGACGTCCCTTCCACTTCCTTTTTAAAATGTTCTGTACTTTCAGTTTCCACTGGAATTATATCTTCTTAGTCTTCTCTCTCTCCTTCATTTTTTATGCACACTTTTAAAAATCATGGGAAAAAACACATAACATAAAATTTACCATTTTAACTGTTTACAAGCGTACTCTTCAGTAACGTTAAGTCTATTCACATTGCTGTGCAACCAATCTCCAGAACTTTTTCATTTTGCAAACTAAAACTCTATGCCCATTAAACAAGAACTTGGCCTTTCCACCTTCCCCAGTCTCTGGCAACCACCCGTCTTCTTTCTGTTCGTATGAATTTGACTACGCTAGGTACCTCCTATAAGTGGAATCATATAGTATTTGTCTTTTTGTGACTGGCTTATTTCACTTAGCATAATATCCTCAAGATTCATTCAGTGTTGTAGCATGGGTCAGGATTTCCTTCCTTTTTAAGGCTGAATAATATTCCAGTGTATGAATGAATTTTGCTTGTCCATTCAATCGTGGATGGACACTTGGGTTACTTTCACCTCTTAGCTATTGTGAATAATTCTGCTATGAGCATGGGTGTGCAAATATCCTGTCAACATCCTGCTTTCAATTCTTTTGGATATATATTCAGAAATGGAATTGCTGGGTAATATGATAATTCTATTTTTAAAATTTTGAGGAACCAACATACTGTTTTCCATAGGAGCTGCACCAGTTTATACTGCCACCAACAGCGCACTATGGTTTCCATTTCTCTTCACCAACACTTTTTTTTATAATATTAGCCATCCTAATGGGTGTGAGGTGATATCCTGTGGTTTTGATTTGCTTTTCCCAAATTATTAGCGATGTTGGGCATCTTTTCACATGCTTGTTGGCCATTTGCATATCATCTTTGGAGAATGTTCTATTGAAGTCCTTTACCCATTTTTCAATCAAGTTGGTTTTTGTTGTTGTTGATGAACTGTAGGTGTTCTTTATATATTCTGAATATTAACTCCTTAGTAGATATATGAATTGCAAATATTTACTCTCAATCTGTTGGATTGACTTTTCACTTTGTTTACTGTGTCCTTTTATACACAGAAGTTTTTACTTTTGACAAAATCCATTTATCTATTTTTACTTCTGTTGCTTGTGCTTTTGGCATCATATCTAAGAAACCATTGCTTAATCCAAGATCACAAGGATTTACGATTACACTTTCTTCTATGAGTTTTAGAGTTTTAGCTCTTACATGTAGATCTTTGATCCATTTTGAGTTAATTTTTATATATGACATAAGATAAGGGTCTAACATTATTTTTTTGCATATGACTATCCAGTTTTCCCAGTACCATTTGTTAAAGAAACTGTCCTTTCCCCATTGTACAGTCTAGGTATCTTGTGAAAAATCATTTGACCATATATGCAAGGGTTTATTTCTGGGATGTCTATTCTATTCCATTGCTCTATACATCTGTGTTTATACCAGCACCATACATACTGTTTTGATTACTGTAGCCTTATAACAAGTTTTGAAATGGAGACGTGTGAGACATCTAACTTTGTTCCTTTTCAAGACTGTTTCTTTTATCTTTGATATTTTTGAATTTAATGTTTCAAAACCCAGGAAGTAGCAAATAATATTCCCGTTTTATATCTAGGAACTAAGACTCAAATTTTAAGTAACTTTTGACAATGTTACTGACTTCTAGTCATTCATTACTTTAGCTAGATCAAAAGAAAAATTCACCACTTTCTTATTTATCTATAGTCTAAAACGCAAAGTAGTCGCTGATTTACAGGCAGAAGAAAATCTAAGAGATCATTCTTCATTTTACATAGACTCATAACCACTGGATAGTCTAAACAGTATTTTTTAAAAAATCACCAGAAAACAAAATTCCATAACCTTAACACAACACAGCACCTAAAAATTCTTTGTTCTTATCTTTAGAGAATAGTTAAAGCCACTAGACTACAGCATATTAAACTAAATGCGGTTTTCCAAACATATCTTGCTTTTTCTTACCTCCACACCTTTACACATGCTTCTGCATTTTCATAAACACCTTCTGCGACCCGACATGTCTCAACTTCCTATTCCCTATTACCTGGACTTCAAGGGTTCTCAACTACAGGCAGTACAACTCCCTGGGAGTGTTTTGAAAAGCATGGAGGCTTTTTTTTTTTTTTTTTTTTTTTTGGTTATTACAACTCTGAGTGCTACTGTCATGAAGAATTTCAAAAGCCAAGTAAACTTAGTCTGCAGTGTAAGACTATCTTGCCCCAAATGTTAATAGCACCCCTGCTGAGAAACACTGGCACCTAGCCAAATCCTACAAATCACCCCAAGAATCAGCCTAAGTACTGCTTTCTTTGGGAATTATACTCTGATTCATATAATTTGAGTTAGGGACTCCTTTTATCTACTCCTGTCCTAAGAGTCTGCTAGCTCTCCCCTATCTTTACACTTACCACCATGGGTAGTAATTAACTATTTGTAATGTCCATCAGAAAGAAATTATAATTTTTCCTGTACCAAAAAAATTGGTAAAATCCTAGATGCTTAATTAAGTACACTTACCAGAGTGAGCAACCCCACATGCTTTTTTGACAGGATCGGCAAAAACTATCGGTATACAGTCAGCACCAAGAGCCGCTATTGTGACTCCTCTTTGATTTGTGGTGATTCCGTCGTAAGATTCAGGCTCCTTCCTTCCCATAATCCAGACATCATTGGCATGATCAATCTAAAACCAAAGATGTGAGAAAAAAATGTTCTGAAGAGTTTCTCATACCATAAGCTTTTCTGAAACTACGCATCTTGTACAAAATTATATAAGCAGTTTAAGGTTACAAGCATTCATTAAATATATCAGGTCCATATATGATAAAATAACAAAGTTACTTATTTAACTTTATGATGTGATAATCTCTGTATATTTTCCTCAAAGGAAAGCAGACTTTTACATTTAACAAACATTTTTAAAAATTCAAAATAGTCCATCCATCATGAATACCTCCCAGTAGAGATGGGTAAATCTCTAATCGCAGTACTTTCCACAAAGTACTAATTTACTGAAAGAAATTAAATTTCCAAATCAATGATATTTTTACTTTTCCTGGAGTCAAGTAATGCTAGAATTCTGTAAGAAACAATTATCTCATCAGTTGTACCCTAGTTCCTCCTAGTGTTGATTAATAATGGCTTTTCTCTCCCACCATGCAGGAATCTTCCTTCTAAATCAAAAAGGGCAGTGGTACTGTACTCTGAGAATTCACTGTACTTTTAGACATGAGGAGCTCCAGGTGAAATATATATATATATCTACATAGAATTGATCTTTAGGTTATGGTATACAGCTCTAAGAAAAATAATCACAAACATTATACTAAATTTTAGATAAAACACTAGATGCAAAAGTTAAATAACTTATTTAAAGTCCATGTAGTCATTAGCAGAGTCAAGAATATACTTTAGGGACTTCCCCGGTGGCACAGTGGTTAGGAATCCACCTGCCAATGCAGGAGACACGGGTTTGATCCCTGGTCCGGGAAGATCCCACATGCCACGGAGCAACTAAACCCATGCACCACAACTACTGAGCCTGCGTTCTAGAGCCTGCAAGCCACAACTACTGAGCCTGCGCACCACAACTACAGAAGCCTGCATGCCTACAGCCCGTGCTCCTCAACAAGAGAAGCCACCACAATGAGAAGCCTGCGCAACACAAGGAAGAGTAGCCCCTGCTCATCGCAACTACAGAAAGCCGGCGTGCAGCAACGAAGACCCAACACAGCCATAAATAAATAAATAAATAAATAAATAAATAATAAATAAATAAATAAGAATATACTTTACATCTTCCAAAATAAGAAACAAAATTGTACCTTTACTCGGTAAAATTTCTTCACATTAAATCCTGCTGCATTCCCCAGCCTACGCAGATTTTCTTGAACAACAGCCTTGGGATCTCTCCGTTTGGAACTACTGAAGAGATTGAATGAGCTAAGAGTTGGTATGTAAGATATCCCACCTGTTCTTGTAGTAAAGCCATGTATGAAAATATCTGTTGAAGATAAACAATGAAGATTAAAAACATGACATACAAAAGACCATAAGCATTACAAACCCAGTCTCTCATTAAGACTTTCCCTAATCACCTCATCCTGCGTTAGTTTATCTGCCTTCTAATTTCTACAGCTCTTTATACCTCCATCTATTCTTACGACATAATGCTTTGAGTTTGTTTTACCTTCTCTGTGGGATTATTGCTCTTCAAAGGGTATCTTTTGTTCCATTTGTCTTTGCTATCCCAATAGCATATAGCTCACATAGCTCACAGTAAACTTCATTCTTCTGTGAAAGCACCAATGAGTTAAGGTTTCAGAATTTCTAAGCAGGAAATGCTTACGGTCATAAATCTCATTTAAAAGGAAGGCTGGGGGTGGGGGATTTGTCTTAAAGCTGAATTTGCATAAATAGAATTTATTTATTTAGGGTGGCTATCCCTTGACACCCCTGACACTACAAGGCCATGCATGACACTCCCATGTTGTAACTGATGCTAATGAACACATAAATTCACAACAGTCTACAAAAGAAAGAAGCAAAAAGAGGTGAACAACCTGTAAAGAAAGACTGGTTTTTCACATCCAGTAAAAACAACAGATAGTGTTTAACGTACCTGGGATCAAAGGAGATGTGATAATGGTTAATTCTCCTTTCAGGGCTGGCAAACTTCTCAAATATGTTTCTATTTCATTCTGGATTGCTTCTAGTTCTTGAGCTGTGATTATGTTTATTTCAGTAGGCTGTTTCAAAAGACCTCCCTTCAAAGTCATCTGTAAATCTTCAAACTCAAAACTGTAAACATCAGTGAAGAGTTGACCAATAAAAGCCTTCATTAATGTCTTCCGGTGCACAGGCACAATTACCTTAATGCTGCTCAAATTTTTTTCATCAATTTTTTGTTTAATAGTATACAATGAGGCAGCCATGCTGGGATTGCTAACAGTCTCAAATTCTCTCAGGAAAGCAGATAATCCATTGCTTGTTTCTAATTCACAATTATCATGGTCACAGCTGATGTTACTGCAACACATTATGCAAAGGAACTTGGCCTTGGCACCATGGTGGTATTGGACAGCATTCAATGTCTTTAGTAATGTCTGATGACAGTTTTTCTGAGAGTTTAATTTCAAACCAAAGAGATCTATCAACACTGCTTCTGCCATCCTTCAACACTGTACAAAGTTCTTCAAAGAACGTTTCTGTGCCCCCCAAAATCACCTGTAACGAAAAATTAGCATAAGTAAGAATACAAAGTTGTATCAATCTCCTTATAGTTACAACAGAAACTTGTGGATGGGTAAAAAGAATTGCATTGACTTAAAAATGTAACCAAAATAGTGAATCTAGACTCCTTCCAGAAAAGCTAGTCCACTATTTGTCAGAACCAGGACAATGAAAAGCAAAGCCATCTCTTAATTCATTTTGTGAAAGTACTTTACATCTTTCCAGCAGAACAAGTTTTTGTTTTGTTTTGTTTTGTTTTCAGGTAGCAAATTTTTATTTTTTAATATCTTTGTTGGAGTATAATTGCTTTACAATGGTGCAGGTAGCAAATTTTAAGCAGGGAATTACTTGTTGACTTAGACAAAGTCCCATTTTTTAATTACAGGGTGTCCACTTATTGATATATCATTAATCCGGATATGACTGGTTTGCTAATTTACATCCCTTCATATGAAAACCTGGGTCTCGAGTTCAATAGGTTAAATGGAGCTGCACCTAAAAATTAAAAATCTTTTAATTCTTAATTGCTTTTTTTTTCCTTCAGAAAAATTGCATTTTGTTATTGCTGTTTTTCAGAAGCAGACTCACAGATACAGAGGACAAACTAGTGGTTACCAGCGGGGAGAGGGAAGGAGGGAGGGGCAAGATAGGGGTCGGGGATTAAGAGGTACAAACTACTGTGTATAAAAGAAGCTACAAGGATATATTGTACGGCACAGAGAATATAGCCAATATTTGATAATAACTTTAAACGGCATATAATCTATAAAATATTGACTCACTATGTTGTACACCTGAAACTAATATTGTAAATCAACTATACTTCAATTTTTTTTAAATGCGTTTTTAAGGAGATAAAAGCAGGGATGACTCCAGGATTCACGCAGGACTCAGGTATGGCAATTATCTCATAAGCAACGGCAATTTGGATCAGGTGTGCGTCCCACCTGCCCTCCTCTTCACTCCCCGCGCACAGATCTTCTCACCCCAGCCCCTGCCCTCCCCCACCCCAGGCTGCCGGTCTCTCTTCGGTGACCCCTTCGGTGACCCCCTTTGCCCCGGATGGTTTTCTCCTGCCGCCACTCCTAACCCCCTCCCTCTGGACCGTGAAAAGCCCCACGACGCCTCTGCCACCCGCCCGGTCCGCGCTCGGCCCCGTGGGGCGCCGATCCTCACCTGCCGGACTCCTCCCGGCCCTTCGAGATTTTCCGACGGCCGGCCGCACACCCGAGGCCGTTCTCCGTCCTCGCCCGTCGCGCGTCGCCTTCGGCTGCACACTCGGTGGGCGGCGAGCTCTGAGGCGTCTGCCGCCCCCAGTCCTCAGCCTGAACGAGACCGGGAGGCCGCGAGCCTGTGCCCGGGCGCTGGGCGGGCGGCGCCCGTTCCGCCTCACCCGCCTGACCGCGGACGGACGGAGCCCACGCCCGGCAGCCCCGCGACAGCCGCGGAGGCCGGGCCGGGGGGCTGGGTGCGGGGAGGCGGGAGCGATCCGGGGAGCGACCCTCGGGTCGGACGCTCTCGACCGTGGGGAACCGTCAGCAGTTCCGGGTCAGGAGGGCGCCAGCCCACACCCGCCGCCCGGCGCCAGGAGGAGGAACGGGAAGCGGAGCGGCGGACCGACCGAGTGACCGGAGCCAGGCGGGTCCGCGGGCCGGTGGCTGGGCGGGGGTGGGCGGGGCGCGAGGGAGCGGGGCGGACCTCCCGACGGGGCGCGCGGCCGAGCGGCCTCGGGTCGTAGACCGCCTCCCCCTGCCCGGGGGCGATGAAGCCCTTTCCCGGCGTCCGCGCTCCCAGCCGGGCCGCAACGAGTCGCCGGCCCGGCAGCGCGGGGGACCCTCGGTTTCGCCCAGGCCTGAGAACCTCACTGCGTTAGCACTTGGCACTCTGTCCCATCCAAGTTCAAGTAACGTGCCTCCTGAGGTAGACTTTTTTTTTTTTTTTTTTAACGGTTTTGGCTTTATTTGTTTCCAGAAACAAGTTGGCTGAACCCCTCCTTTGCCTTTTTGCTGATCCTGCCTAACTTGCTGACTAAACTTTACAGCTCCTGCACGTGTGTGGATAAACGGAGGTCCTAGGTGCCCTTTGAAAAAATACGCGCCAGGAGTAGAAAATTAGAAGGCGCTGACCCTTAGAGTTGTGATAGAGATGTAAATTAGCATCCTTTCTCTGCCCTGAAAGAGCATAACATTCATTTATTTAAAAATATTGAACAGCTCCTACATATATGGTAGGCAGACGCTCTGGCCAAGGGGAAATATCTCCAACCTTCAGAGAGTAGGAGAAAGGATGCTTCCTGGGGAACTGGTTATGGCGGAAGGAGGGGGTCCCTTTCTTCTGACGGTCGCTCCGACGATAAGTGCTGAAGAACCTGTCCCCGAGAGGAAGAACCTCAGCCATCTGGGAGTTTAGAGGAGCACCTGAGGTGGGCAGGTGCTGCTATTCTATGGCGTCACCAACCCAGAGTAGGAACCCACTGTTCAGTTATCTGGCAGAGGTTTCTGTCAAAAATTGTACTTTCATCATTTTTGCTGGGCATTTATTAAGAGCACTGAGTGCTATGTGGTGCACCTGACCCCCTCTGCCCTGAGCTTGCTTTATGTGAAATATTACTGTGAGCAAAATAGAGGTCTTTAGTTACAAAGCTGGGTGAAAACATTTCTCTCTGTTTTTATAGACAACGGGGGGAATTCATTTTCTGTCATGCAGCGGTAACAGTAAGAAAAAGTTAAAAAAGAAATATTTCAGAATAGGGAAGCTGTCAGGGAAGAGAAAGTTCGCTGTTATATTGTATTTATATGCCATTTCCTTTCACCGTCTGGTACTGGGCTGTGGCCTCATCTCCTAGCACTCTCTTACGTCACCCCCATTCCCCCCACTCCAGTGGCTCTCAATCCTGGCTACACCTCAGAACTACACGCAGAACTTTAAAAAATATACATCCAGGGAGCTCCCCCCTCCACCACCTCCAGATATACATATGAATCAGAAGCTCGGGGAGTCAAGTCTCGGCCTGTTTTGCTTTGCTTTTTGTTTCGTTTTAATCTCTACAGGTGATTCAGATGCATAATTAGATTTGAAAAAACAACTTCCCTATTCCCAAGCCACTCAAACTAAAGGCTGTTCCTTGGAACACCTTATGATTTCATCCTTTGCATAAGCTATCCCTTCTGCTTAGAGCACTCTTCTTTTTATATGCTTTTTTTTAGCTGTTACTTGTTCAAGACCCTTCAAGCTCAAACATCACCTTGAATCCCCATCCCCTCGCTAAGCAGAATTAACTGTTTCTTTTAGCTTTTTGTTTGTATAGGAGAAGCTCTCTCATAGATGCAATCTGTATCCGTAACCAAGCAGTACATTGAAAAAGTCAATTAAACATTAAATTGTGTACCTCATAAAGATGAACATGGTAGTATATAAATTATATCTAAATAAAACTGTTTCAAAGGAAAGTCAGTTAAACCAGAGAGTTATGAAAAAGTATACCACAATACCTTAAACATTTTTTAACCTAAAACAACTATATGCTTGTTTGCCAATCTGTTGAGAAAGTCCAAGGCCTTTTCTTTGCACATGGCCTCCTGATTAGAGTTCTGCATCATACCTCTTCCATAAACTACACTTCTCAACCATCAGCTAAGCTTTCCCAAGATTCGGTTCCTTTAAGAGGAAAATAACCTAGAGGCACTTGTGAAGCTGAGAGCAGATTTCTTCTTTATCACCAGTTATAGTTATCTCACACATGCAAACAGCTCACCTTAATTGGGTCTTTCCAAAATATTAAACATAGCTTTTAAAGAAACAACAAACTTTATTTCCACACTATTTCATTGGTTTACATAATACTTAATTAAATTATGAAAGCACAGTGACAAGTACAACTGGCATAAACAGGTTCAGGAACAAACACAAGTGCCGCTGTCAGATGTACACTTCCGCTGGTAGGAGCGGAAGTGGTTAGACTCCCTGGAGAGTAGCTTTCTAACCCTTGGCATTCAGCGTGCGCACTCAGCGTGATGTGGGAATTATCAAGGTGTGTCAGGACCGTGCTCCCTTCACAGCTTTCCTTGCCTCTTCCAGCTTCTGTTGGCTCCAGGTGTTCCTTGCCTTGGGGTGCATGCCTTGGGGCTCTATGCCTCTATCCTCACATGGTCTACTTTCCTGTGTGTCTTGAGTCTCAAATCTCCCTGTACCTTTCTCACATAAAGACACCTGAATGGAAATAAAGAAAAGGCCAATCATAGAGTAAGCAAAGGCTATTTATTCAGAGCTTGCTAGAACAAGGGAGTCAGCCACATTACTTGGGTTTTGGCAGAGACTCAAAGGCAGGCAGAGGGGTGGGAAAGCTTATAGTGGAAAAAAGGGAAATCTTCAGGTATGCCCTGATTGCAGGCTGTAGGCCTGGGGAAGCTGTAGGTGGGCTCACTAGAAGTTGCGCATCCTATGTGATTGGTTAGGGGTGCATATTTGGCTTTCTCTGGTTGGTCCTAAGTTGGAAGTAGGGACAAAAACTAGGGAAGCTGTTCTTTATTAATCAAGCACTGGCCATTTGGGGGCCATTTGTTACAGGGGTTAATGTTTGGCTCCTGAATTGTTATTAGAGATAGTGGTCTGACTTCCTACGAGTCTGACTTACAGAATGGCAGGCTAGCTGGTTACTGTAGATGATGGATGGTTTCCTGGGTTGGTTGCTGCAGGTTGTGGGTCAGAGTCCTGTTTTTATATATGGCCTAGTCACTGTTTGTTTGCATGCTCAGCCTCTCACCTGTCACTGAATTTAGGGCCCACCCTAAATCCAGGATGATCTCGTCTCGAGGTCTTTAACTTAATTACACCTGCAAACATTCTTTTTCCAAATAAGCTCATATTCACAGTTTCTGGGGGTGAGGACACAGACATCTGTCTGGGGGACCACAATTCAACCTGCTACGAGCTCCTTTTGGTTTAGAAATCATGTTTACTTGTTTATAGAGTAAAAATAAAAGACTTTTCCCCTTACTGTCCTGAATGAGACAAGCAGGGAGGTTATGACTGGATTTCACCAAAGACCTATAATTTCTTTTTCAAACAGTTGCCTGGGCATCCCTTAAAACTTAGATTTCAGCTGCAGACCCATCCTTGTATGTCTACACCCCAAAACGAGATGTTTTTGTAGTCCAGTACTATCTGTGCATTCAGAGAAATCCCACCTTTGGCTTAAAGCTATCAATGAGTAATATCTGAATGTTCTCTAAATTGTCTTTGAAAGAAAGTTAAGGAACAGTTCCAATCCTCTGGTTTCTTTCTGTTTTCAGCATCCTGAAACTTGAATCTCATTACCTAGCCAAGGAAGAGAAAAGTCCCTAGTTTCAGCAGATTCTAAGACTCTGGTATATAATAGGTATGCAATACATTTTTTTTTTAAATTTATTTTTGGCTGCATTGGGTCTTTGTTTCTGCGCGAGAGCTTTCTCTAGTTGCGGTGAGCGGGGGCTACTCTTCGTTGCGGTGCGCAGGCTTCTCATTGTGGTGACTTCTCTTGTTGTGGAGCACGGGCTCTAGGCACACGGGCTTCAGTAGTTGTGGCTCGCGGGCTCTAGAGTGCAGGCTCGGTAGTAGTGGCGCACGGGCTTAGTTGCTCCGCGGCATGTGGGATCTTCCCAGACCAGGGCTCGAACCCGTGTCCCCTGCATTGGCAGGCAGATTCTCAACCACTGCGCCACCAGGGAAGCCCTGCAATACACTTTTAATGATTCAATTAATTTATTCTTTTTGGATGACTCTGATGATATAACTTCTCTTGAAAACATGTGGTTGAAAAGACTTGTCATCTTTTTTACCTGAAGTATGTATTATTGATTCTTACTCATTTGTGCAGTTTTTTACATTTCCCCCATGATTCCTCTTTAATATAACACCTGTTATATTCCTCTTATTGTTGGAATTGAACCATCCAGAACTGATTCCATCATGCTCATGACAAATATAGACGTAACTTTAAACTCTCAATTCCAGGAAATCTTTTCTCTCTTCCCCAGGTCAGTTTTTTTTAGCTTCCCCAGTTAAACATCAGCTTCAGATATTAAACTCCCCCTCCCACTTGGAAAACAAAAACCAAAGCAATTTCACACTTATGTGAAAATTAACTAAGTAATTTTTCTTTCCTTGTTTTCTAATAAAATGTATGTTCTAAAGGGGGTAGGAGGTAATTATCAACTTAACTACTTAAACTGCCTGGCAGGTCCACATAGGAGCTTTTTCCATTCAGGATGAAAAATGGTGCTTACGTGACATGGGCACACATGGACAGTTGCCTCGTCTTGATTCTTTTAAGCCAGAAGCTCTCAAAGCCCTAGGGGAGTTTGACAGCCTTGCTTTATTTTGCTCATTAACTTGAAGGGAGGTACCAGACGATGAGTTTCCAAAGACTCAAACCATGGCCTTTTAAAAATCTCCTCCCAAGGGCCAATTACAGGCACTCGCCTCTTGAATTCAGATGAGCTGGTGCACAAAAATCATGCTCATCACAATGCTTTAGTACATACTAAATACCTAATAAATGTTAATTTGCATCCTAATTGCTTCAAATTTCATCCTTCCTGCTTGGATGTATGACCTTTGGCGAATTTCCTTATTTCTCCAAGTCTTAGTTTCCTCATTTACAAAATACAGGTAAAAATCATGTCTAGCTTATAGGATTGCTCTGAAGGATAAAACAGATAATCTATGTGAAAGTACTTATGGTAATTAGTAAATGTTGGCTATAGTTAATATAGAACATGGTGGTTTATAGTATTTCCATTGCATTGTTTTCTGTAAAGCTACTGTTTTAGTTGAGAGTGTTTTGCCTAAATGATTTTTTATAAGTAATATTTGGATATTTACTATCAAATACTATAGGTATTATAAGGTGTTTTTTTTTAAATCAGTCACTTAATTCATATTTATATTTCCCACAATGCTTTGTATATAATATGTACCGACATACGTGGCTTGAGTGAAAGAATAATTAATACTGTCTAGTCTCTAAACTCTTGTTTTTATTGATTTATGCAATTGTAATGAATTATCAGTAGATGACAGTAGTTTGTTTTCATTTTTATTTTTTGTCCATTCTACAGTAGAGATCCAGAAAAAATGAAAACTTCCTCAATTTTAAACCGGATGTCCTTTCATGAATAGCTGGTTTAAATAAATATCACCCAAGAGTTCTTCAATTTATGCTGCTTCAGAAATAGATATCAAGAAGTACCAGTTACTTTATTTTTTATTGTATAAATCTAATTTTCTTAATTTTTTTTTTTTTTGGTTTCTTCATCAGATACTTTAAAGAATACAAAAATGAGTAAGACTTCCTGGAGCTTATAGTCTAATAGGGAAATATAGTATAAAATAATGTAAACAGTAGGAATAGAAATTGTTGAGTGGCAGGAATTTGCTAAATGCTTTATATTCATTATTTCACTTCATCCTCACAAAAATCTAATGAGGAAGGTACTATTATTGACAAGGAATCTGAGGCTCAGGTTGGAAAGAATGTACCTAATAAACTAGTAAGTGGCACAACCTAGATTCAAGATTAGCCCTATCTTACCCTGAGACCTAGACTGTTATCTATCTTGGTATAATAGAGATATACAAACAATTGTACTAAAAAGAGAGAGCGAGAGATCATATCTACCCAGAAAGATCAAGAAGAACTTCTTAAAGAAGATGCATCTAAGGTGGAGTTGAAAGATTGGTTGCTATTTGATGTGATCAGAACAGTGTTTCAGAAGCATTATTCTGTCAGTAGAACAGGGTCAATTGAAGTGGAGATAGACTATAGTTAGACACCTGTTATGTTCCAGGCACTGTTCTAGTTCTCTTCCCTCATGGAGCTTACATTAGTAAAAGGAAGTAAAAAAGAAAAATGATAAAAGTGATAAATGCTGTTAAGAAAAATGAGGCAGGGTAAGGAAATGGGGGATGAAGGTCATGTTTTAGAGGGATTATCAGGGAAGGCTTCTTAGCTAAGATAGTATTTGGAAGAGGTAAGGAAGGAGTGGTTGGATTCCAATATAATTTAAAGGTGGAACCAGTGAGTTTTGCCAAAAGAATTGCATGCAGCATATAAGAGAAAGAAAAGAGTCAAGCTTCTGATTTGTCTATTAGGTAAAACAATTGGGGCAGCAGTCTTGGGCCACATACTTGGGGAATATCTCAAATGATTTCCCAAAGGGTCTATGAAACATCAACAATGAGCTCTCATTTATGATTATCTTGGGCAAGGCTGATTAAATTGCCTTGGGCTCTATACCCTTCTAGATACCTCCCTGCTAATGTTCTAGAGTTTTGAGTGTGAATAAGAAAAATGAACTTATAATTTACTGGCATGGAGAAGACCATGAAGGAGCAGGTTTAGGGGTAGTGATGGAGTGGACAGAGACATAAAGAGTTCGGCTTGGAACATAGTAAACTGAAATGCCTATAAGAAATTCAAGTGGAAATATCAGGTAGGAAATTGTGTATGAGTCTGGAGCTCAAGAGGGATGTCAGGTTAGGGATATGAATTTGGGAGTTGTGAGCCTATAAGGGGAGTTTAAAGCTATAGAACTGGATGGCATTACCTGCAGAGTAAGTTTAGAGAAAAGAAGAGGCCTGAGGACTGAGTGCTAGGGCACTCTAATGTAAATGAGAAAGGTGAGGAGGAGCCAGCAAAGGAAACCAAGAAGTATGTTGTTTCAAAGAGGAGGGCATGATCAAATGTGTCAAATGATATGGATACGTTAAGGAAGATGAGGACCAAACTTGCCATTGAAGTGGCAATGTGGATGTCATAGATACCTTGATAAGAACTTTAGAGTTGTAAATGATTAATTCTGGTGGATTCAAGAAGAATAGGTGGAGAGGAAGTAGACAACAAGGATCTTGGCTATAAAAGAGAGCAAAGAAAAGGATCAATAGCTGAAAGAGATTCAAGTGTCAAGCAAAAGTGGTTATTGTTGTTGATGATTATACGATAGGCTGTCCAGGATAATATGTTTGACCAAATAAAGGAGGAAATTCTCTTGATGGGACGTTTGAAGGAACAATGTCCTTGAGTAGGAGAGGAAGGGGTACAGAAGTAGAGGATTGGCCCTAGGTCAGAGCAAGTACACTTTATTCACTGCAAGAAAAGAATGGACTAGTATATAGGTATAGGTCCAGGAAGACTGGTAGATGGGGTGATTTACCACCCTCTCTGATATTTTCCTACTATCTCAGTTAAATAGGAAGATGGGTTATCAACTGAAAGAGGAGGGGGAAAGAGATGTGGGAGGTTTGAAGACAGAGAAGAAGGAGTGAAATAATCATCCATGAAACTTGATGAATCCTAGGGGCCTAGCATCAAGGGCCCACTTGACATAAAGTGTCTTGAATTTAAAGTGAGACCACAGCACAGGTGTGTGCTTTTCTTGAGGTGTATTCAGCTACTAGTATGTAAGCAAAGCAACTGGTTGGAAGTTTTCCAGGGAAGGTAGGACAGGGAGAGAGCAGTACAAGAAAAGTGAGGTTGAATGCAAAGGAATCTAAGCTGGGTAAGTGACGTGAGTACATGAAAGGCTAAGGGACCATGAAAAGGTAGAAGAGTCAATGTGGTTGAACAGCTCTTACAGTCAAAATACTAGGAGGGATAAGCTGAAAAATAAGTGTTTGAATCTGAGATTATGGATGAGGTGTAGTGATACTCTGTGGGTGGCTGGGGAGGATGGATAAGGAAAAACATCAAAGAACGGAGAAGTCAGGGTATTACAAGTACCACCTGTGTAGATGTTGAAATTCCAAAGAAATATTTTAAAAAGTAGTAATAGAGACACAGTAAGTCATATACTATAATCTAGGAGTGAACGGTAGAGATTTAGAAGTCAACTGATAACAATAAGGAAGAGTAAAGCTTACTTTACTTTTTACTTTTTCTTACTTTACTCATCTGAAGCTCATGACGGCATGAACTTCAGAGAAACGAGGTGGTTTTAGGGAGAAGATGTTTTTAAAAGGATGTCATCTAAAAAGAAAAATGCATATGTTCAAATGTTAAGCAGGAACACTACATTCCTTTTATTAATCATACAAAATTGTATGATTCCTTTTGTATAGGAATGGACAGGCAAAATCAGATACTCTTTTTCCAAAGACTGGTAATGCCTTTAACTCTGCCAACTCAGCATTCATTTGTTGCGCTGGTACAGGAAAGAACTCTTTCTCTCCATCTTTCAGGGGAGAAAAAAATCTACCCCTTCATCTCATCAGTTTCTCCTACGTATAGAAGAGATTGAATGGTGATTTTAAACTTGCGTAAGGCTTACCCTGGCCTTACATGGGAGTGCCATATTCCCTGCATCCTATACCCAAGACAGAAGTTGCTAATTCATCTTGGCACTGTTTTTCACAGATTCTGGTTATAGTTTTAGAATCCATTTCATAATAGTTCTAGAGGTACTAGCTACTAATCCAGAATAATTAGTTACTCACTCTATGTCAGTTACTGTGCTAAGCATGTTACATACATTAATTATTACAACAGCCCTATGAGGTTTTACAGATGAGGACACTGATGAGCAAAGAAATTAAGAAACTTCTCAGGGTCATAAGAGCTGAAAAGCAGGACAACCATTGTTGTTGTATTTTAATACAACACTCAATCATTGTATTTTAATTCTTGGAACTGATGACGAATGTCATCACTCACTCACTCAATCACTGTATTTTAATTCTTGGAACTGATGACAAATGTCATCACTCACTCACTCAATCACTGTATTTTAATTCTTGGAACTGATGACGAATGTCATCACTCACTCACTCAATCATTGTATTTTAATTCTTGGAACTGATGATGAGTGTCATTGTCATCCTTGTGAGATATGTGACAATTAATTTACTTTCAGGATCACTAATACATGACGGAAAAAAAAAGAAAAGTGAAAGATTTTCTACACTGATTATTTTGTAGGAGTAAAGAAGGTGAACTAAAAAGGGGAAAAGAGACACAAGAATGTCAGGCAACAAAGAAAGGAAGAGTCAAGGAGCTCCTGAAGAAGGTAATGAAGTTATCTTCAGAAATATATAACTAAAAGATGAGCGGTAACAAAAAAGTAGTATGATAGGATAATTGTGTTAAAATTAGTAGCAAATTAGAATAGAGGGAAGCTGTTAAAGTTTACCAGGAGGAAACTTATAGAATGTTTAGAAAAAGTATAACAACCTGAAAATGCAGGCCTATCATGAAAATTCATCAACTACAATTGAGAAATGGTTATGGTACCACTATAATTGTAGTATATGTGCAAATGGTCTAGATAATAATTTTTAGGACAATCAAAATATTTATACTGTTCCATAAAGTAACAGGTATAATATTGCAGTAGGTGACTTTGAATTGTCTGTTTTTATGGCCTTTGATTTTGGTTTTGTTTATAGTCAAAAAAGAAGAGTACCAACCCTAAATTTAGTTTATTTTTGAGAAAACATAACCATTTTCATGACTTTGAGTGAAGAAACATGTTTCTTAGAATGTTTGCATTTCGATTTTTATTATGTACTTTATTTTGTCTAGCTCTGGCTAAACAAGACACATCTTCATTAACTGATGCTGTCGAGCAAGTTGCACAGCAACAACAATCACAAACATCAGAAATAGAAAAAAACAAAAAAGTTCTGTTCCATTTGCAGGTAACCTATTTCACACAGTCTTTTAAATGAGTCTTTATGTTCTCCAAAGCTATATTAAATTTGTAACAGGGAAGTTATTAAGCATAACTTAATAATTCTGAGGAGGCAACTTAAAATGTCTGTTTTTCATATTTACACCTTCTAAATTATTCTGGTATCCCTACGTAAAGTCTACATGAGTATTCCAGTTTCATGGACCATTTTACACATCCAGTGTGCAAACATTCAACAATGTCACTGTGACTATAAATAAGCATAAAAAATATGTCACATAGAATTATTTTAAATTCACTCTATTTGATAGTTTTTCCTAAAATTCTGAATTGAAGGAAGGTTAAGTTTTTAAGCCTGTGTTCTTAAAGCTATGGCTCATGACTTACTAGTTGCCAGTGAACATTTCAGGTAGATAAGGAACATTTCTGTGTTCCTTAAATTTCAAAATATGTTCATAATTCCACCACAGGCATCTGGAAGCCATACTTGTTTTTGTATTCAGCATAATTAGACATAACTGTTCTCTGTTAATATAGCTAAAGGAGCAAAAATAAAAACAGTATATTTAATTTCTAAAGGTTTTTTTATTAAATGTAACATAGAAATGAAAAGAATATGCTCTAGAGCAGGGGTCCCCAGCACCCGGGCCACGGACAGGTACCGATCTGTGGCCTGTTAGGAACTGGGCCACACAGCAGGAGGTGAGCAGCAGACAAACGAGTGAAGCTTCATCTGTATTTACAGCCGCTCCCCATCGCTCACATTACCGCTCTGCCTCCTGTCAGCTCAGTGGTGGCATTAGATTCCCATAGGAGCACGAACCCTACTGTGAACTGCGCATGCGAGGGATCTAGGTTGTGCACTCCTTAGGAGAATCTAATGCCTGATGATCTGAGGTGGAGCTGAGACAGTGATGCTAGCACTGGGGAGCGGCTGCAAGTACAGATTATCATTAGCAGAGAGGTTTGACTGCACAGAGACCATAATAAACCAGTTGCTTGCAGATTCATATCAAAACCCTATCAGTGAGTGGCAAGTGAAAACAAGCTCAGGGCTCCCACTGATTCTGCATTATGGTGAGTTGTATAATTATTTCATTATATATTACAATGTAATGATAATAGAAATGAAGTGCACAATAAATGTAATGCGCTTGAATCATCCCAAAACCATCTCACCCCAGTCCCCCACCCTAGGCCAAGGAAAAACTGTCTTCCATGAAACCTGTCCCTGGTACCAAAAAGGTTGGGGACTGCTGCTCTAGAGCTGAACTGCCTAGTTTGAAAGAAGAGATTTGCTACTTCCGGTTCCATGGTTTAATCTCTCCATGCTTCTGTTTTCTCATTTGTAAAATGGAGATAATAATAAGACCTGCCTGTAAGGTTTTCATGACAATTAAATGAAATAATACTTGTAAACATTATGTAAGATATCCTTGCTGGGGCCCTGGTAGGCAGTATGGGACCAAATTTTGATAATGGCTTTAGGTATTAATGCATCAACAGAGATATGATGATAATAATTATACCTTTGTGGTAATATAGATTTCTTATAAGTATTTGCATTGTATTAGTCACTTTCAGAAAAGGATACATGTTGACAATAGGATATAATACAAAGATAATAATGTCTTAGATTTCTATAAAGAAATTTTCTATAAAAATTTTCAATCTTCAAAGAGTTTTACAGATGTTATTTCACTTATATTGAGGGCCTAATTTCTATTAAGCATTTTGCTGAATATTGTCCTCACTCTTACACTACTCACCATCTATTAAAGAGGGAGACAAATAAGTAAACAAATAATTACATGCAGGGAAGTGGTGTCAACAGTAGAAGTGTAAGCACAGATTTAACACTGAAAGAGGAGTGATCGGTTGAGTTTTTAAAAATATCTGGAGTTCACTTGAATGATTAGGTGTCTGGGATAGGTTTGAGGGTTAGGGGGTGAGGAGGATGATATTCCAGACAAAAAGAACCTGAAGAAATTCACAGAGTCCTGAAATAAAATTGGTACATTCATAGAACTATAAGTAGTTTGGTAGTGGAATAACATAGAATGTATTTTGAGAAGCAACAAGAGATGTATAGCATGATAAAAAACTTGAACTTTATTCTAGAGGTGATGGGAGGGTTTTGATGGACTTCAAGCAAAAGAGTGAATGATTAAATTTATGTTTTAGAAAGAGAATTCTAGATGCATGAAAGATACTTGTTATAATCCAACATCAATTTGAGATAAAAACTTCCAGCAAATTAGGAATAGAAGAGAACTCCAGCCAACTAAAAAAGGGCATCTACATAAATCCTACAGCCAACAGCATACCTAATAGGGAGAGACTGAATATTTCTCTCCTAAGATCAGGGATAAGGCAAGCATGTGTCTTCTCATCACTTCTATTCATTCTATAGTACTGATAATTCAAGCCACTCCTTGCAAGAAAAAGAAATAAAAGGCATCCAGATTGGAAAGGAGGGAGTAAAACTGTTTTTATTCACAGATAGCATGATTATTTTTGGAAAATCCTAAGGAATCTATTATTAAAAAGCTATTAGGGCTAATAAGGGAGTTTAGAAAGGTTGCAAGATAAGATTAATTATAAAAATCAGTTGTATTTATATATATTGAAAGAAACTATCAGAAATTAAAATTTTTAAAGCATTATCATTTACAGTAACATCAAAACTATGAAATACTTAGGGGTAAATTTGATGAAAGTTTTGTGTTATAGACTGAATGTATCTCCTCAAAATTCATATGTTGAAGCCTTAATCACCAATGTGATTGTATTTGGAGATGAGGTCTTTGGGAGGTAATTAGGCTTAGATGAGGTCATGAGAATGGGGTCCTGGTGGTAGGATTAGTGCCCTTATAAAAAGAGATGCCAGAGAGCTTGCTTTCTGCCATGTGAGGACACAGTGAGAAGGTGGCCCTCTGCAAGCCAGGAAGAGTTCTCACCAGAACCTGACTATGCTGACACCCTTTCCAGCCTACAGAACTGTGAGAAATAAATTTCTGTTGTTTTAGCCACTAAGTCTATGGTATTTTGTTATGGGAGTGCCAGCAGACTAAGACAATATGTAAGACCTGTATACTGAAAACTGTGAAACACTGCTGAGAGAAATTAAGGACCAAAATAGAGAGATATACCATTTTCATGAATCATAAGATTCAGTATTGTTAACATGTGAGTTCTTTCTCTTTTATCTATTGTTTAAAAGCAGCTCCAATCAAAATCCCAGCAGGCATTTTTTAGAGAAATTGACAGGCTGATTCTAAAAGTCCTATGGAAATGCAAAGAACCTATAGTAGCCAAAACAACTGTGAAGAACAATGTTGGAAGTTCTACTATTACTTTGTTTTTTTTTTCTTTTTGGCCGCGCCACACAGCTTGCAGGATCTCAGTTCCCCGATCAGGGATTGAACCTGGGCCCTCGGCAGTGAGAGCCCAGAATCCTAACCACTAGGCCACCAGGGAACTCCCATAATATTACCTGACTTTGAGATTTATTATAGAGTACAGTAATCAGGACAGTGTAACATGGCATAGAGATAGACATATAGATCCATGGAACAGAACAGAGTAGGATCCAGCAATAGCCCCACACATAACAATTGATTTCAGAGGTGCTCTCATGGACAGAATGTTTGTGTTCCTTCCAATGTGATGATATTTGGAGGTGCGGCTTTTAGGAGGTAAATAGGTTTAGATGAGGTTGTGAGGGTGGGGGCCCTATGATGGGATTATAGGAAGAGAAAGAGACCCCAGAGCTTTTTTCTCCCTCTCTCTCCCTCCCTCTCTCTCTGCCATATGAGGACACAGCAAAAAGGCGTTTGTCTGCAAGCCAGGAATAGCCCTCTCACCAGTAACCAAATCTGCTGCACCTCGATCTTGGACTTCCTAGCCTCCAGAGTTGTTAGAAATCAAGTCTGTTGTTTATGCCACCCAGTCTATGGTGTTTTTCCATTTTTTTTTTGTTTGTTATTTTTTATAGAAGCCCAAGCTCATTAAGACGGATGCCAAGGCACTTCATTAGAGAAAGGATAATCTTTCAACAAGTTGTGGAGGACAGCTACATGCAAAAAAAGTGAACTTCAATTTTCAGCTCATACTGTATATGAAAATTAACTCAAAATGGATCATAGGCCTAAATACAAGAACTGAAACTACAAAATATCTAGAAGAAAATATAGGAGAAAAACTTAGTGATTCTGGGTTTGGCAAAGGTTTCTTAAATAGTACACAAAAATTTTAAAACTTGGACTTCATTAAAACAAGTTTTTAGGGGCTTCCCTGGTGGCGCAGTGGTTGAGAATCTGCCTGCCAATGCAGGGAACACGGGTTCGAGCCCTGGTCTGGGAAGATCCCACATGCCGCGGAGCAACTGGGCCCGTGAGCCACAACTACTGAGCCTGCGCGTCTGGAGCCTGTGCTCCGCAACAAGAGAGGCCGCAACAGTGAGAGGCCCGTGCACCGCGATGAAGAGTGGCCCCCGCTCGCCGTGACTAGAGAAAGCCCTTGCACAGAAACGAAGACCCAACACAGTCAAAAATAAATAAATAAATAAATAAATAAATAAATAAATAACTAGTATCACAAGCTTTAAAAAAACAAAAAAGCCTTTTTATTTCTGTTCAAAAGGCACTGTTATGAAAATGAATGTGAGGTATACCTGCTGGGGCTCTATGGGCATTTGGGTTGTCATAGACTGGGAGAAAATACTTGAAAACATACCTGACAATGTACTTGAATTTATTTATACTATATAAAGAACTCTTACAATTCAAGAAGGCAAACAACCGAGTTTAAAAATGGGCAAAAGATTTCAATGGTCATTTCATGCAAAAAGATATTGCAAAAGACAAGCACATGAAAAGATACTCAGTATCATCAATTATTAAGGAAATGCAAATTGAAATCATAATGAGATCTCATTCTATACCCACTAGAATGGGTAAATTTAAAAAGACTGACCATACTAAGTGCTGTTGCAGATATGGAAGAACTGGAATTCTCAGACCCAATTATTTTGGAATGTAAGTGATGTACCATTTGAGAAAATAGTTTACAGTTTCTTAAAAGTTTAAAATATATCTACCATATAACCCATACATTCAGTTTCTAGCTATTCATTTACCCAAGAGAAATAAAAGTGTATGCCCACTGGAAAACCAGGAACAACACAAATGTCTACCAGATGAATGAGTAAACAAAGTGTGGTATATTCATACAAGAAATATTGCTCAGCAATAAAAAGAAAGAGCTACTGATATATCTAACAACATGGATGAGTCTCTAATTAGGCTGAGTGAAAGGAGTGAGACTAAAATTGTATATATTGTATGATTCTTTTCATATAAAATTCTTGAAAATGCAAACTAATTTTTGGTGACAGAGCAGATGAATGTTTGCCTGGAAACAGAGGGCTGAGGAGGGAAGGAGAGATCACAAGGGATCAGGAGGAAACTTTTTGGGACATGTCTGATTTTTGGACATGTGGGTAATGGATAGGTTCACTGTCTTAATTGTGACAGTCTCATGATCATAAAAGTAAGTCAAAACTTGTCAAACTGTAAAGTTTAAATATGTGCAGTTTATTTATATCAGTTATATTTCAATAAATCCATTAACAAAGAAAGGAAAGAGAAGAGGGGGAGGGAGATGAGAAAGAGGAAGAAAAGAAGGAAGAAGGAAGGAAAGGGAGGAGGAGGAAGAGGAGGAGAAGCAGGAGGAGGGGGAGACAGCAACAACAACAAGAAGACATATAATTCTAGTGGAAGGGTAGAAATGGATTGGAGGAGGAATTGAATAAAGCCAGGGAGAAAAGTCAACAGTCTATTAGTTATGTCAGTCCAAGAAAGAGAAGAGATGATGACCAAATTAGCGTGAATGTCATCTCCCCATATTGATCAATAGGGTCAACAGCCTGATCTAGTTGACAGGTCATGTGTCCCTTTCCTGACCATTCCATGTACATCACTCATTCACTCATTTATTAAATATTTATAGAGCACCAACTTTGTGCCAGGTACTATTTTAACTACAGGGAAGATGGTGGTAAAGAAGTTAGACAAGTTTACTGCACCCATGGAGTTTACTTTCTAGTTAAGGCAGGCAAGCAATAAAGATATAAAGTAATTCCATTGATTGAGGTGTTACAAAGGGAATACGATAGGATTATGTGTAGAGAATAACGGGGAGGAAGGTGGGTAGTTAATTTATATTTTGATTCAGGGAAGACTGTTCTGAGGAGTAATAATAAAGCTGAACTGTGAAAGACAAAGACCCCAGCAGGTAATAGCTAGGGATAGAGAATTCTAAGGTGCAGGGAACAATTACAAATGCCCTTAGGAGAGAAGGAACTAGGCCTAGGCGTATTTCATAAACAAAAGGAAGCTGGAAGTGGGGAGAGTAGTACACGAGAGGGATGGCAAAGTGGATAGGGATTAGAGCATGTATGGCCTTAAAAGCCATATTACAGAATTTGAATTTTATTATTAGTGCAATGGAGGATCTTGAGCAGGGAAGTAGCATGATATGATTTATGTTTTTAAAGGATTCTTCTGCCTGAGAAATGGAGTCTAGTTGGGGGAGAGGAGGAAGCATGGAAACAGGGAGACCAGTTGGAAGCTGGACTATGCTACAAAGACTGGTCAGAAGTGAGCTGGGATTTTATATATTTTGGAGGCCCAACCATCAAGATTTGTTGGTAAATAGGTTGTGGGGGTTAAGGTTAAGGGAAGAATCAAGAACAACTACTAGGTTTTTAAGTGTCCAGGTAGAAAGTGGTACAGTTTATGGAAATCAGGAAAGCTGGAAGAGGAGCATGTTGGGTGTGCAAATTAAAAGTTGTTTCCTGAACCTGTGTAGTTGAGACATCTATTAGGTATCCAAATAGAACTGTCGAGTGGGCATTTTAAATATTAGAGCTGGAGATAAAGATTGAAGTTCATCAGCACGATGTATTTTTCAGTATACTTCCCTCTCTTGTCTCTGCCAAGAAAAGGACAGGCTGGGTCTGCCTTTTTAGTGAAGTGCTTCCCTCCCCAAATTATAGATTCATTTAAAGAGGACGACCATACTGGATAGAAGAAAAAGGATAAAGGCCTACAGTTGTATTGGTGGGAGGATCTACAGAATTTGATGAATAGTTAAATATAAAGAGAAGGGAGGAATTAAATATGACTCCCAAAGGAATACCATTAACTAAGTTTGGGAACATAGGGGTGTGGTAATTTGCATTTTTAGTCCCAAATCTTCATCCTCGTGTATATCCACACCCTTTGCCATTTATCATTATAATGCCCTCCCATAATGGGTGGACATACTTTCTACCCCTCCACTGAGATTTGATCATGTGACCAGCTGGGATGTTATTCAAACAGAAGTTTGAAAAAGTTGTTCCATAATTGGGCTTCCATTCTTCTGCATCTGCTATCATCATGAGAAGGACATGCCTGGCCTGGCCCACTAGAGGATAAGATACATGTGAAGCAAAGCCAAGACACCCCGGTTGGCCCAGTTGAAGCCAACCTAAATCATCTTACAGCCAGCCAACCTCCAGACATTTGAGGAAATCCAACCAAAGTCAACAGAATCACCTAGCCAAGCCCAGTTGCTTCTCGTCACATGAGCAATAAACACTAGTTATATGTCACCGAGGTTTTGTGGTTCTGACAATAAGTGACTGATACAAGGGAGAGCAAGATGGGATCGGGGAGGGGAGGATTAGTCTGATTTTTGGACACGATGAATTTGAGATGGCCAGTGGCAGCTGGGTATAGGACTTAACAGCCACTTATATTCTGTGAATCATTAGCATATATGTATCTCAAGATCTAAGTATGGATAAGATTACCCAAGGATTATATACAGAATGAGAGGAGGAAATTATGATGACTGCACCCTGAGGAAAACCTGTATTTGAAGGAACCATCGAGATTGAAAAGCAATGCTCAGAGATATCTGAGGAGAAGCAGAGAAGAGTACTGGTAGGTTTTAAAAAGGAGGTGCTGGTTAGAAATGCCAAATGCCTCAGAGAGGCAAAGCTAAATATACCTTTAAACTCATCTTACAAATGAAGACAGTGAGGTTTGAACAGGGTAATTAAGTTTGCTATGTATGATCACCCCAACTAGTAAATAGTAGTAAGGAAACTAGAACCTAGATCTTTTGTGTTTTCAAGTGAGTGTTTTATCATTTTTATCATATAGTTTTTCTTTAGTTTGTACTTCTGGTTGCCCACAAATATATTATTAAAATGATTGTAAAGTATCTTTTAGATATAAAATGTTAAGACAAAGGATAAAATTTTAATATTTAGAATTAGATGAACGTTATAAAATAAGAAATATGTAACCCTGGGCTCCTTCTGATTATAAAATAATTTTGTTACTTTATTACACGTCTCCTGTTATGCATCAATTTTTCTATATCTGATAAATATATATTTTTTATGTTAAGTGATTTTTCTACACACACTATGGATCAAAACAATGACTTTTCTTTCATGTTGAATACCATGAACTAATAATAACAATGTTGAAATATCTTACAGAATGAACTTCATGAGCTTAAAACACAAATAGCATCTGTCTCTGAAGAAACTAAAGAAACAGAAAGGCAAATTTATCAGCAAGATGCTGCCATACGGAATACCAGACTTCAGTGTGGAAACCTGGAAAATCAAATCAAATCCTTACATACAGAAAATGTGAAGCTTAAATTTGATATAGAGGCAGCACAAGAAGATTTTGAGGAACAAATGATAAGATATAATGAATACTATGCAAAAATAAAAGCACATAAAGATAGTTTGAGAGAGGTAGAGAGCAAATGGTCATTCATGACTGAACTCGAGGAGAAACGAGACCTTGTTAAAAAACTAAAGACAATGAAAGAGGAACTTATGCAGGATCTCCAAAATCCAGAAGGAAACCTGATGAAACAAGTACAGGTTTGAAATATCACTTATTAAAATGTTTTCTATTATTCCTTTTATTGCAAGTACACTTACTAAGTGATAAACTTATCATTAACTTAATAAAATACCCATGGGTGCTCTAACTCGATTCAGAAATTTGAAAACTTGTATAAGTGCATGAGTTATGTAACAACTATGCCATATGTGCAAATCCATAAAGGAAACATCCCCAAATCCCTTGTGGATTAATAAAAATATATAGTCAAACAAAATCACAGTAAACAATTAATCCATTTGTTACAGAAGGTGTGACTCACAAAGATGTTGAAACTCTAGCTTCCAGGCTAATGGATCCAGACCAATTAAAATCAATTTAGTGTGCTTAATGCTGTTACACAAACAATATGAATTAATAATTATACCCTAAGCATCTTTTTCTTAATATTCTTTGAGGACGTTGGGAGATAAAAACTTAAAATATCTATTATTTCTTGCTAAAGAATTAAAAAATATCCTTTATATCGTAGCTGGGCAATTGCCCCTGTGACTACCACTTTCCTTTATATCTTATTTTCATTTGGTTTTTACTTCTATATTTTCAAATCTAAGGTTTGCTTGTTTGAATAACCATTCTTTGTTCCTCGTACCTATAGAAGTAATATTCTAATCCTATTTATCAAAATTAAATGTGATGGCTAGTTTTCTTAAATTACAGAAACACTGAAAATCTTGGATTTATATTGACCATTCATTGTTTGATGTGTATATTTTAAATTCTATAAACATACAGGAAGACATTACAAACCTAAAGGACAAAATTATAACTGTAAAAGAATCCATCATTGAAAAAACTTGTTTTCTTGAGGAAGAAAAAAAGACACATGAAAAATTAAGAAAAGAAATAGAGGTAAGTCTTAATTATCTGGATTTCAATGTTTTATGGGATCATTTTTTAAACTTTTACTATAGTCATAATTTCCATAGTTTACTCTCAATTCCCAAAACAGCTAGAGAACAAAAAAGAACTACAAAAAGCAGTTGATAAGTCTAAACCATTAATAGATAAGTATAGAGACTCCCTCATTCAAAAATATTCAAATATATTAATACACTCAAAGAAAGCAAGTACTCACTCTTATTTAAATCTGGCCTAGAATTCTTCCAGGTCGCATTCCACCAATTTTGTACCCAATTAATGGCTAGAAAGCAGAGGCACTGTATGTGGCCTTTTCAGATTGGTTTCTTTCACCTAGCAATATGCATTTAAAATCCTTCCATGTGTTTTCATGTCTTGATAGTGAGCTGAGTGATAATTCCATTCTCTAGATATACCACTGTTTATCCATTCACCTGCTAGAGGACATCTTTCTTGCTTCCAGGTTTAGGCCATTATGAATAAAGTTGCTATAAACATAAAAAAAAAAGAAAGCAGAAGCTATCCAGTCAAAAATATGACCACTCCTAGACAGAAATTAAAGACTCTTCAAAGTAGAGTAAAGACAATGGAAATATTGGTATTCTAAACCCCTCTGACTTCCTATTTGTAATTTTCAACTGTCCAATTAAAAACAACAAACTGATATGTAAAATTAAAAGTGAGACTAAATTTGAGGTGCCACTGGCAGACCTCTGTAGTCATTATTGTTTAGATGAGGGCAGAACAAAAATGGAAAAGTATACGTTGTTAAGGGCAAAAAAATAATTTTCACCCTTAAAAATTACTTTGGAAAATAAAAAGATGTATATTTTCAACTTGTTTGTGACTAATTTGACACAATAAAAAAACCCTGAGGAATTTGAAGACAAAAACCCTCACCTTTACAAAACATTCTCTTCAAGAAACACCATGATTTTATCTTATATTTTACTAGCAATCTAAATAAATGGGTATTTTTTTACCCTTCTATATATCAAGATTTATTATAAAACTATAATAGTAAGACAGTATATAAGTGGCATAGAAATAGAAAAAATGATTAATGAAACAGAAAAAAAGAATCCAGAAATAATCCATCATAAATGGTACAAACAAAATAAGTTAGCCATATGAAAAAATAAAGACAATTTTGAAATAAAATTAGATTCCTACCTCTTAACACATACATGCACATGCTTCCACGAGGACTGAAGACAATATAGGAGACAAACTTAACCATTTGTGTTACAGAAGTATTTATTTTAAGAGACACACAGACATATATGCAAACTGCATGATTAAATGTTGCTTTTGACTATATAATAAATTTCTAGATTATTGAGATGCAGCATAACAATAAAGAAGACAAGACTCATTTTGAGAGAGGGTATTTGTAACATATATAAGTGACTAAGAGATAAGAAAATTTCAAACAAGCCATAGAACATTGGTAAAATGGTATGAAAAGTCTTACCTTTCAAAACATGAATATCAGAAAAAAACCCCAATGGAAATGATGAACAACCTCGCTAACAATAAGGGGTTGATAATTCAAACCACAATAAGGCCCCAAATTTAGCCTGTCAATTATCAATATTACAATTTGTAAGATGTGGACCACCTGAATTCTAAAATACTATTGGTATGAGTATAAATTGGTAAAAACATTTTGGAGAGAAATTTGAGATTCTTAGTAATTTTTATTAAGGTATAATTGTCATAAGAGTAGGTACACTATTTATAAGGGTTTAGCTTGATTAATTTTGACAATTTATACATACACCTGGGTTACCATGACCTAGATCAAGATATAAAACTTTTGCATCGTGCCCGGAAAGTTCTCTTGTCCCTTTTCCTCAGGCTACCACTATGCTGATTTTGAAAACAGCTTTATTGAGATATAATTCACGTACCATACAATTCACCCATTTAAACTGCATAATTCAATGGGTTTTAGTATGAATACAGATAATTTGTAACCATTACCGTAGTCAATTTTAGAAATTTTCATCACCTCAAAAGAAACCCCATACCCTTTAGCTATGCCCTCTCCATTTGTCCATTGTATTTACCCATATTTTTACTCCACCATATTCTTTCTTCCTTCCTGATGTTCTAAGATTTCCTCTTTTATCATTTCCTTTCTCTTTAGAAAATTTCTAAATTCATTCTTTTAGGTGAAGTCGGCTGGTGGCAGTCCCTGGGTTTTTTCTTTTTTTTCATCTGAGAATGTCTTCATTTCCCTTTCATCTCTGAAAGATATTGTGATGGATATAGAATTCTGGGTTGACAGTTCTTTTCAGTTGAAAAATGCTGTGCCACTTCTTTCTGGTCTCTGTGATTTCTAACAGATAATCCACTGTCATTTGAATTGTTTTTCTCTCTACAGATAGGGTATTTGTTTCTTGCTGCTTTCAAGCTTTCCTGTCTTTAGTTTTCAGAAGTTTTACTGTTATACGTTTTGGAACTAATTTCTTTGGATTTATACTATCTGGAAAATTCTCAGCTTCTTGATTCTGTAGGCTTATGTCTTGTGCCAAATTTGAGAAATTTTCAGCTCTGATTTATTTGAATACTTTTGCAGTTCTGCCCTCTTTTCTCCTATCCTTCCAGGACTCTGATGACACAAATCATAGGTCTTTTTTTGATATAACCCTACAGGTCCCTGAGGCTCTCTTCGTTTCTTTTTTTCAGTCTTTTGTCTCTCAGTTTTTCAGATTGAGTAATCCTTAGAGTTCTATCTTCCATTCACTGATTCTTTCCTTTATCACCTCCATTCTGCTATTGAACCATCCCATGAAATTTTTTATTTCAGTTACTGTGTTTTTTCCATGTTGTTCTTTGTATCCTTTATTCCTTTGCTGAGACTTTTTATATTTTCATTTGTTTCAGGCAATTCATAATTAACTCATTGAAGCATTTTTATGATGATCGGCTTTAAAATGCTTGTCAGATAATGCTAACTTCTGCATTTTCTTGGTGTTGGCACATGTTGATTGTTATTTCTTACTCAGTGTGAGGTCTTCCTGGTTCTTGCTTTGATGAGAGATTTTCTATTGAGATCTGGACATGTTGGGTATTATGTTTTAAGACTCTGGGTCATTGTTGCTTCCAGGTAGTACTGGAAGTTCAGAGTCTCCATGGACACTCATGGCGGGAAGAAGGGCTTCTTGTTACTGCTAGTCAAAAGTGGGAGTTCTGGCTGCCCACTAGGCTTCTGTTGATAAGCCCGTGGCTGGGAAGGGCAGGAGCACCTCTTTACTGCTCCCGTGTAGATGTGGCCTCGCTACCACTGAGCGGTGGTAAAAGCCCTGACTCTCCACTAGGCCTCCTCTGACATTCTCCCAGTGAGGAGGGGGAAGAATGCCTTGTTACCACTAGATGGGAGTAGAAGTCCAGCCTCCCCAGATGGGCTCCACTCACACCAGAGGATGTGGTTTGTTACTTTCCAGAGGGAATGAAAAGTCCGGGCTCCCCAGTCAGCCTCCTCTGACACCGCCCCAGCACCTTGTAATAGCCCAGCAATGGTGAAAGTGTAGGCTTTGCTAGTGTGGGTGGTGGGGGGGCCATAGTTTTCTCTGTGATGTTTGACTTTAGTAGTTACTACCTAAAAGTGTTCAGTCTTGCAGAGTCTGCCTTTTTCCTGGTCCTTTGGCTAGATAGCAGGCTTTTCTTGGAGTTTTTTTGTTTTGTTTTGTTTTGTTTTGTTTTTGTCTGCACCTATTGGCATTTCCAGCTTGCTGTCTTCCCCATATCCAGTCTGGGATATATGAGGCAAAATGAAAACCCAGGGAACTCATTACCAAGTCGTTCCTAGGGTCCTAAGGTCTCCAGCCAGTCTGCCTTCTTCTCTCCACCTTTCAGAAGCTTCTTATGCTAATATTATATACAGTGTCCAGGGATTTTAGTTGTACTTAGCATGAGGAATAGGTATATGAAATGCATCTACTTTATTTTGACAGAAGCAGAAGTGTACATAGGTATTTTTAGTGGTAAAGGGTGATGTAAATGTCTACTAATGATAGATTTAGATGGAATGTCATTGAGCTTGAGACTTCAGTTTTTAATGTTTTCATCATTATATTTCTTATCGTGAAATTTAATAAGCTCTTTTTTAAGCTTTCATAATAGGGTTACTAAAGATCCTTTTAGGCTTTTTAATTTTAGTTTTATTAACTCTAATGCATTAAAAATTAGTCCTCAATTCTATCACAATGTTATGGTTGAAAAAATGAAAATCTAAGAAATTAGAGATTATCTGTAATAAACTATAAAACTGAAGGACAAATACCACAGCCACAGCATTGTCTTGAGAACACTGCATTTTTTTCCCAACAATTTCATTTATTGCTTGATGAGAATTTATCATTGACACAAGTAACTTCTTTCTCAAAACAACTAGTTTTTTAAGAGTATAAATTCAAATACCAGAAGATTTTTATTACTTATTTCTTTTTTGAGTCTTTTTTTTTTTTTTCTATTCCTTCTGGATGTTTTTAGCCATGGCCTTGGTACAGTTCATGGTCATCTTTTGCCTGGATTATAGTATTCTTTTGTTCTAATGTTCAATTCTTTCAATATTTTGTGCTTTGCATGTTTAATCTTGATATTATATTGCTTTTTACATTTTTTGGTTAAGAAAAACTGAAAATGGTTTTTGAATTTTACATGTTTTTTTTTTTTTTAGTCAAATGAATGTTTTTGGTAATTTTAGGCCATGTCTGAATGAAAGAAGTATTTCAAAATAATTACCCCAAAATGCCTTTTTTCCCTGTCTCTTGTCTGTCTTTATATATATTTTTAGAAGAAAGGAACTATAGAGAGGAAAATAAAGATAAGTTATGAGTCACTGACGAAAAAAAGTGGGGAAGCAAAATACAAAGCATACAAGCACAAAGCTTCAAATACAAAGCATTAAGCAACAGTCATTTTTAAAACCATGTTATTTGCCAAATCCAAGAGTTTTCAGGGAAGGGAAACTAGAGCAGTTAAGAAGTTTTTAGCAAATGATGAGTGCTGCAAGTAACATTTTGTGATAACAGGTATTGTGTAAAGCATTTTAAGATTTATTAACGGTTACTCTTGCCTAAATTTTGTTCAATTTGAGCTCCAAATTTAAAGGACAGGGAAAAATTTAGAGTGCTTTCGGAGCTACTAGGGATCAGGAACAAAATATGTTTCACTTGTTACAATGCAACATGCAGGTTACACAATTAACTAATCCATTCATTTACTGAGGTCAGCCACAGAAATGATTACACAACTAGAAAGCCGGTCCTACATGAAAAACCCAAAGAAGCAAAGGTAAAAAGGTAAACTAAAAGCAGGGTAAGAATGATTCAGATAGCTAGATAACATGGTAACAAATTATTCTATCTTACAAAAGGTACAAGAAGAAATGTTCAGTATTATTAAATCTATTGTTGTTTATTGAGTGCCTGGTATTTTTCAAGCACTTTGTGTAGGCTATCCCATTTAAATTCTCACAGTAACATATTTTACAGAATTTCAGAAAATTTAAATAACTTGTACAAGGTTATATAGCTAGTGATAAGGGACAGAATAGAATATGAGTCCATGTCTTTTGGACTCTACTCCCAATCTTTTTAAAAAATGGTTTTCACTTCTGTGGAAATATATTCTCTGTGGAAAAGATTAAAATTTTAGAGGGAAGGCTAAAGTTCCTTTGACCACTGCCTCCCATTACACTGCTCTCTTATCACACTCACCTCTTCCTAATGGCAACCGCTGTTTGGTGTGTGCACTTGGTTAAGCATGAGTATGTATGTATATATGTATATATATACATGTGCATGTACACACACACATGAACACACATCTATGCATAGGGGAAGATTACATAAAGTACCATACATATAATTTTGCAACTACTTTACTTACTCAATAACCTATATCACAGGTTTTTTTCATATTAGTACCTATGGGCCTACATTATTCTTTTAACTGCTGCAAAATATCTCACAGTATGACTATACCTTAATTTATATAAACATGCCACAACTGATAGACATTATTTCCAGCGTTTCACTATTAAAAGTAACGTTGTAGTGAACATAGTACACACACCCTTTGTATCAAGAAGTAGAATTACTGGGTCGTAAGATAAGTTCCATGATCTTACTAATATTTAATATGTTCTCTTAATAATTATCACCACAAATAATAATAATAACTTATGTTTGAAATCATTTTATACTGTTTTAGGTATTCCTACCCCTCATCATGAGGTTGATTGAGTAAATATTAAATTTGGCCTTATTTGGAGCCCCAAACTTCTGTATTATCTCCCTTCAAATCCTTGGCTTTAACTTGAACTGCAGTTGCATTGGGGGCGGGGGTAAAATTTCAAGGATCACAGTGGGGAAAAACAGCTACAATGCTGAAGAACTGACCTGAGATTTTAGCATCTGCCCACTGCTACTACTGCCACACTTTAGGAGTAAAGACCATACTCAGAACTAAGAACTAACGCAAAACTAGACTAAAGACAAGGCCTAGATCTAAGAACAAAACTGAAATGGACACTCTCTAGCAAAAGTATAAAATAAGGTCTCACAAGTTCAAGATGATCCACCAGTAACTTAACTGACTGTTAGAACAAAATTCAAAACTTTTCAGAAGAAAGTAACATAATCCAGAGTTTATAATCTATGTACACTGTTCAGTTAATAAAAAGCATTCTTACACATGTAAACAAATAGAGAAGTATTACCAATAATTAAGAGGATAATTAATCAAGAAAAACAGTCACAGTTGACTCAGCAGTTGTTCGGCAAGGACGGAAAATTATGATTAAATATGTTAAATATTCTACAGCAACAGTCCCCAACCTTTTTGGCACCAGGGACCAGTTTCGTGGCAGACTATTTTTCCACGGACAGGGATGGGGGGAGTATATGGTCCAGGCGGTAACGTGAGTGATGGGGAGCGGCAGATGAAGCTTTGCTCACTCGCCTACCACTCACCTCCTGCTGTGCGGCCTGGTTCCTAACAGGCCTCAGACCAGTACTGGTCCACGGCCCCGGGGTTGGGGACCCCTGCTCTACATGAAAGATGGATACACAGTAATGGGTAAAGAGAAAGAATATTAATCATATAAAAGAACCAAATGGAAATCTTAGAACTGAAGAAAAAGTTGAAAAAATTTATTGGGTGTAATTAATAGCAGGTTAGACACAACAGAAGCAAGATCTTTCTTAAACTTGAAGACAGATCAGTAGAAGTCATCAAAGCAAGCATACAGAGAAAAAGAAAAAAAATTAAAGAAAATGCATAGAGCCTTAGTGACTTGTGAGACCATGTTAAACAATGTGACATATGGGTAATTAGAGTTCCAGGAGATGAGGAGAGAGAGAGAAAAAGGAACAGAAATATTAAGAAATACTGGCCAACAACTTTCCAAACTTGACTAAAAAAATAACTCATAGATTCAAGAAATTTATCAAACCCAAAGCAGGATAAATACAAAGAAAACTGTATCTAAGGAAATTATAGTCAAGCTACTGAAAACCAAGTACAAAGAAAAAAAATCTTAAAAGCAGCCAGAAAAAAAGTCACATTAAATATACAAGAACAGTGATGGTTATTGATTTTTTTAATAGACTTTATTTTTTCAGAGCAGTTTTAGGTTCACAGCAAAATTGAGCAGAAGGTACAGTGTTCCCTCATACTCTCTGCCCCCTGGCAGCCTCCCAAGCTATCAACAACTCCCACCAGGGTGGTACATTTGTTACAACTGATAAACCTATGTTGACACATCATTATCACCCAGAGTTCATAGTTTACATTAGGGTTTACTCTTGGTTTTGTACCTTCTATGAATTTTGACAGATGTATAATGACATGTATCCACCATTATAATATCATACGGAAGAGTTTCAGGGGGGTGGTGGTGGTGGGATGAATTGGGAGATTGGGATTGACATATATACACTAATATGTATAAAATAGATAACTAATTAAAAAAAAAAAAGAGTATCACTGTCCTAAAAATCCTCTGTGCTCTATGTATTCATCCCTCCCTCCCCCAACCTCTGTCAGCCACAGATCTTTTTACTGTCTCCATGGTTTTACCTTTTCCAGAATATTGTATAGTTAGAATCATACAGTTTGTGGCCTTTTCAGATTGGCTTCTTCCACTTAGTAATATGCATTTAAGGTTCCTTGTGACATTTCATGGCTTGATAGCTCATTTTTTGTTTTATTTATTTATCTTTTTAGTGCTAAATAATATCTGTTGTCTGGATGTACAACAGTTTATTCTTTCACCTACTGAGGGACATCTTGATTGCTTCCAAGTTTTGGCAATTATGAATAAAGCTGCTATAAAAACATCTGTATTTTTGTGTGGATATCAGTTTTCAACTCCTTTGGGTAAATGCCAAAGGGTGTGATTGCTGGATCATGTGGTAGAGTATGTTTAGTTTTGTAAGAAACCACCAAACTGTCTTCCAAAGTGGCTGTACCATTTTGCATTCCCACCAGCAATGAATGAGCATTCCTCTTGCTCCACATCCTCACCAGCATTTGGTGCCGTCAGTGTTGCAGATTTTGGTCATTCTAATAGGTGTGTAGTGGTATCTTGTTGTTTTAATTCTCATTTCCCTGATGACATTTCATGTGGGACATGTTTTCATGTGCTTATTTGCCATTTGTATATCTTCTTTGGTGTGGTGTCTGTTCAGGTTTCTGACCTACTTTTTAATCTGGTTATTTGTTTTCTTATTGTTGCATTTTAAGAGTTTGTTGTATATTTTGAATAACAGTTCTTTATCAGATGTGTCTTTTGCAAATATTTTCTCCCAGTCTCTGGCTTGTCTTATTTTCTTGACAGTGTCTTTTACAGAGCAGAAGGTTTAATTTTTTTGAGGTCCAGCTTATCAATTATTTCTTTCATGGATTGTGCCTTTAGTGTTGTATGTAAAAAGACATCACCAAACCCAAGGTCATCTAGGCTTTCTCCCGTGTTATCTTCTAGGAGTTCTATAGTTTTGCATTCTATATTTAGGTCTGTGATCCACTCTGAGTGTAGACAGAAAAGAAATAAATAAAAAAGGCAAAGGAGACTAATAGAACAAAAATACTGAAATGGTAGACTTAAACCCAAACATATCAGTGGTTACATCAAATGTAAATGGACTAAACACTCCAATTAAAAGGTAAAAATGATCAGATTGGATTGAGAAAACAATTTGTGAACATAACTTTTTCACAAGAGATGCACTTTGAATATAAAGACACAGACAGTTTGAAAGATAGAAAAAGATAAACTATGAAGACATCAATCTTTAGAAAGCTGGTCGTGGCTGTATTAATATCAAGTAGATTTTAAGATATGGACTACCATCAAAGTTGAAGACGGCCAGTCAATTCACCAGAAACAAATAATAATACTAAATGTGTATTTACCTAATCATAAAGCTTCAAAATACATAAGCAAAAACTGACAAAATTATAAAGAAAAAGACACAAATCTACAATCATATTGGAGAGCTTAACAACTTTTTTGAATAGTTGATAGAACAATACGCAAAATCAGTAAGCAAGGATATAGAACATTTGAACAACTTATCTACCAACTAAACCTAATTACCATATATAAAATACTCCACCTAATAACTGTTGATTATACTTTATTTTCAAATGCACATGGAACATTCACCAAGATAGACAATACACTGGATGATAAATTTCAAAGAATTTGGTATTCTTTGATAACAGCAGAATTTAATTAGAAATCAGTAACAATAAGAAAGCTAGAAAATACATAAACATTTTGAAATTGAGCATCACAATTATAAATAATCCATGAGTCAAAGAAGAAATCACAAAAAAAGAAGAAATCATGAGAATTATTAGAAAATATTTGAAATTGAATGATAATGAAAACACAGCATATAAAAAACCATAGGGTATAGCTAGAGCAGTATTTAGAGGAAAATTTACAGCTTTAAATGTGCATATTAGAAGAGAAAAAAGGTTTAAAAGCAATTATCTAAGCTTCCATCTTAAGAGACTAGAAAAATAAGAATAAATTCAGCCAATAGCAAATAGGAAGAAATGATATAATAAATAGTAGAAATCAGTGAAATAGAAAATGGAAAATCAGAGAAAATCAACAAAGCCAAAAGTTGAAAAGACTAATAAAATTGATAAACCATAACAATACTGATCAAAATCATGAGGATCGTGGGGATAGTACCTTAGGTCCTATAGACTTAAAAGGATGATAAAGGCCTATTATAAACAACAATAAATTTAACAACTTAGGTGAAATGGACAAATTCCTTGAAAAGCGCACATACCATCAGTAACATAGGAAGAAATTACCTCTATGTTTAGACCTATGGTCCATTTAAAATTAGGCTATATAAATGGTGTGAAGTAGGAATCAATGAAATTGAACTCATAATTAAAACCCTCCCCACAAGGAAAGCTTCAGACTGACATGGCTTCACTGGTAAATTCTATCACACATTTAAGGAAGAAATAATACCCAGCCTATACAAATTGTTTCAGAAAATGGAGGGTGGAACTCTTCCCAGCTTATTTTAGGAGGCCAGCATAACCCTGACACAAAGAATGAACAGGAACATTACCAGAAAAGTAATTACAGACCAATGTTCCTCATGAACGTAGATGCAAAATATTTTCAAATTGACATTCTCTAGTATGTATAAAAAGGTTAGTAACTCATGACCAAGCAAAGTTTATCTCAGGAATGCAGAGTTGGTTTCACTTTCAAAACACAAACAATGTGAAGAAGTGAAGGAGCTAGTCATGTAGATCTGAGGAATAGCTTTCCAGGCAAAGGAAAAAATAAGTGCAGAAGTCTTAAGATGAGAACGTACTTGGACTCAGATTCTAGAAGTGAAGTGTGTCTAGAGTGAAGGGAATGAAGAGGCCACTCTTTTTGCCACTGTGTTTTCTGAGCACCACACCTGCTTCATTATTATTCTTATTTCTGCCCTGAGTGTAACAATAACTAAATAAGAATAGTAACCCCTCCATTTCTTAGAGGCAAAAAAAGCTGTATTCTCTCCAGAACCACTACATCCTTAGCTGTGTAATGGTATTCAAGTTTGAATATTGACACATACCAAAGGCAGAATTATACCAATAGAGGCTGAATAATTGGCTGGCCTTCAAGAAGGCTCACAATGTGACCTTCACCTTTACGAAGTCACTTCTTGGCCAAAACCTCCTTTTAGCCTTGTGGGCTTAGAAAATTAACATTTTAAGTATCCCAGAGTTGGGTAGACATGGAGAAGTGCTAGTAGAGTTCACAAGAACCTGATGTATAAAACTCAAATGCCAGTTTATTAATTTACAATAATAAACAAAACTCTCAAGGAAATCAGAAAACGTATCAGTCATCAGTGCTTCTTCTCCCTGTAAGGAAACTACACTGGAAGGCAAATTATCATAAAGCTGGTTACTGAGCATGGAAATCAAGTCAGTCATTTGAGTTGGAGTGTTCTTGACCTCTGGCTCTGGACACTCAAGGAGCCAATCTCCGTAACAGCGTTATTCTTATCAGGTAGTCACTGGATGGGAACTACCAACACATGCCTCCTTCACTTGCCTATTTTTGTGCTACGTTCTTCACATAATCCCTTCTGATGATATAGTCTTTCTGTTTATATTAATACCTCCTGTGATATCTAGCTGAGGCTGGTGATCTAGAGTCCCACTGAGGGGACTTTGCATGTCTCTACTCTGATCCATGGTGTATTAGTTTCACAGCTTCACTGCTGAAGAATAATTTTAGAAGCAGGCTAATAAGATTTATGGAGTAACCAAAATTTTGTTCTAGTTATTTGATTTCTATTAGTATATTCTATGAACATGTATATAAGCATATTCAGTGACTATATTCTCCCTATAAATGTATGCTATTGGATATATCAATGGATATATTTATTACATATTAATAAATATTATATGCAGTGATATGTATTACATATATACATATAAGTTGATATATATCCCTTTGAATATACTTGATATATTAAAAATATTCTTTTGAATATAGTTTCATTATCTAATATGATGTTTCTGTTTACTAATTTATTTATAATTCTTTTAAAGTCACTTTCTGTTTTGCCAATATATCAGGAGGCCTAGTTCACCAATTTGAATGAACTATCTGACTTTGCAGAATTAACAAAACTGGAAACTTAAAAGGATGTTTAAAGTTTATAGCAATTTATGTGAAGTGTTAGTTGACAAGTTTTAACTTTGTTTTTATATCAGTATTTTGGAATGCTTACAGTGTTTCTGTCCTAGTTCCCCTGATGCTCTGCAGAACTGTGTTTCCATATAATTGGTTTCTTTTGTAATCATGTATGTTTTATTTTACATTTAAAAACACTCTAAGAAGAAGTCCATAGTCCTCATATACTATCAAAATGAGCCATGGCATAATAAAGGTGAAGAAGCTCCAAGTTAAGGGAGGAGTTGGGAAAGAGAGAGGGGAAACTGTACTGAGGGTCCCAGTAAAAAGGGTCCCAGTTAAAAGGAAAGCTGAGTTACAGAGAGAAGGGGAGACAGGTCAGGGACAGAGTCTTAAGGCCCCAGAAACCCAGAGTCTTGTCTCCCTACAGCCATCTTAAGCTATAAACTTACTTTGGCAAATTGGTTATTTTGACAAATTTGGTGAATTGGTGTTTTGACAAATTGATTCTTCTTTGTATTGACCTAGAATCACCTTCCTGACTGACTAGAGCGCTCTCTTAAATAGACATGAGAATGAAGAAGTAACTTTCCCAGCCCCACTATTCTATTATTCAATCAGTTCATTTTAAAGTGGGTGTTTTACTACAATACCACTGTCACACTCACTGGAAGTACCACTTCACACCCACTAAGATGGCTATGATTACGATCAAAAAGACAGGTAATATCAAATACTTTCAGTGTGTGAAGAACTGGAACCATCCCACATGCTGGTGAGAATGTAAACTCGTGCAGCCAGAGTAGAAAACGGCATGGCAGTTCAGCGAAAAATTAAAAATAGAATTACTGTATGATCCAGCAATTCTGCTTCTGGGTATATACCTAAAAGAAGTGAAAGCAGAGTCTCAAAGATATATTTATATCCATATTCATAGCAGTGTTAGTCACAATAGCTAAAAATAGGAACAACCCAGGTGTCCATCAATGGATGAATGGATAAACAAACTGTGATGTATACACACAATGAAATATTATTCAGCCTTAACCCATGCACTTTCCACTGTGCCTCACTGCCTTCCGCTGTAGCCTTGTCTGTCTCAGCATAAATACTGATCTACTTAATGGCAGGGAAATGGCCTACATGATCTTCTGGATCTTTTAGATCAATGGGTCTATGTTTCAGTGAACCACTAGATACAGGAAATGAAACCATTTCTCTTAACCAGAACCTGCTTTGATAAGTAGAAGGCCCTCCATCACAGATGCTTCCCTTGTGTTCAAATCCCAAACACCATCACTTGCTAGCTGTGAAACCTTGAGTGCATTACTTAAACTCTTTGATCTTCAGTTTATACAAAAGTGGGGATAATAATATTTACATCATAAGGTGTTATGAGAATTTAATTATATGTAAAAAGCTCTCATCACAGTATCTAGCATGTAATGTGTTGAATACTTATAATTACTGTTTATTTTTATTATCATTATTATTTACAGTAAGTAATTTTTAATCAAGTGCTTTCCTCTTTAGAGTAGTCAAAATATCCTTTATGGCTGTTTACTATTTTTCCTTCTCAAGGAAGGAAAAATACACATACACATTGACGTGTGCTCTTCTTTTAATAGGTACAACATAAGAGATACGGTGCAATTCTTAAGCGTTTGCACTGTCAGGTGAACAAGCTTCAGTCAAAGAGAAGACAATGGCAATGGAACATTCAACAGCTGGAAAAAACTGCAGCTGAACTGAGAAAATGCATTGGAACAAAAGATTAACATGGCCATATGGTAATGTAGTATAGGGTAAAGCTGAGCACAGACTATGCCACAAAAATTACGGGATAGAAAGGTGAGAAAATCCTTTGGGTCTTAACAGCCAACATCCACTATCAGAGGGCTCTCTTAATGACAGATATGTTTTCTTTTCTTTGAATCAGTCATCTGTTTGCTGAAATGCCTTCCAACCCGATAATTGATAGCAATAGAGAGACAATAGGAAGGCTCACAGAAGAATAGTGAAAGACTCTGTATGAATATTTTGAGTGTATAAGATATATTGTACTCATGAATGCCTGTTTATAAACATGTTGCCTTCACTAGCACATGAAGCAAAAATTTAGAAGAAAAGAAGCATTTGAAGTTACAATGATTTAAATTATTAAGATATTTTAAATGGTTGTCTGTTTCAAACTACCTGCTTTTTTATCCCTGGCTTCAAAGCAGTCCATAAATGTTGACATTTATAATAAGGTTGTTATGTGTTCAAGGCTTCAGATATTTACTTAGTTTTTCTCTTTTATCCAGAAGGTAACAATCATTTTTCTTTGCTGTTGGATAACATATTTTTAGAGTGTTGCAATGTATACAATTTTTTGTTCACTTTTCTGTCTGTATGTTCTTTCTTACTATTCTATAGCTAAATTGAATTTATAACATCATGTAAGGCAAACATACCAGCTCTTAATGTTAACCAATGTAGACTAACATATATTTTTTCTCATTGAAAGTCATATACTATGTCCACAGCAACAAACTTGTGCCTTTTAGAATAAAAGCACTCCTTCTTGTGGCTCCATTGCGTCAAATTTTTAGAAGCAGAAACAAAACATTAATTATTGAAGATATGGTTTTTAAATATTCAGTTTTAGGATTTAATGAGTTCAAAGCAATAACATCAAAAAGGTATCTTAGGTCCATTTTCTCCTCACCTTTCTATGTGCATAAGATTCGGTAAGAGTATAGCTGACAGAGCCTCAACCACCAGAGGGCAGACAGCAGAAGCAAGAAAAACTACAATCCTGCAGCCTGTGGAACAAAAACCACATTCACAGAAAGACAGACAAGATGAAAAGGCAGAGGGCTATATACCAGATGAAGGAACAAGATAAAACCCCAGAAAAACAACTAAATGAAGTGGAGATAGGCAACCTTCCAGAAAAAGAATATAGCTGACATAAAACCTGATAATCTTGTTTGCCTAATATTAGTAGTCCTATTAGGAATTTGCATGGCTTATTATGGCTAACACTTCAAGTGGCTTATGCTGTAACACAATCAGCATTGGTCCATGACTCAGAACTAGGTTATTTTCTTTCTTTCTGCTTTTTTTTAGGATTAGGGTTAGGGTTAGAGTTAGTAGATCACAGACATAAATGTAAAATGCAAAATTATAAAACTGCTAGAAGATAACATAGGAGAAAGCCTAGCTAACCATCAGTATGGTGATGTCTTTTTTAGATACAACACCGAAGGCACAACCCATGAAGGAAATAATTGATAAGCTAGACTTCATTAAAATTAAAAATGTCTGCTCTGTAATAGACACTGTCAAGAGAATGATAAGACAAGCTATAGACTGAAAGAAAATATTTGCAAAAGGCAAACCTGATAAAGAACTGTTATTCAAAATATAAAATAAACTCTTAAAACTCAACAATAAGAAAACAAATAACCAGATTAAAAAATGGGCCAAAGACCTAACAGACACCTCACCAAAGAAGGTACACAGATGGCAAATAAGCATATGAAAATATGCTCCACATGATATGTCATCAGGGAAATGAGAATTAAAACAATGAGATACCACTACACACCTATTAGAATGGCCAGAATCTGTAACACTGACAACACCAAATGCTGATGAGAATGTGGAGCAACAGAAACCCTCCCATTCATTGCTGCTGGGAATGCAAAATGGTACAACCATTTTAGAAGATAGTTTGGTAGTTTCTTACAAAACTAAACGTACACTTAACATATGGTCCTGCAGTCACACTCCTTGGTATTTATCCAAAGGAGTAGAAAACTGATGTCCACACAAAAACACAGATGATTATAGCAGCTTTTTTCATAATTGTCAAAACTTGGAAGCAACCAAGATGACCTTTGGTAGGTGAATGGATAAATAAACTGTGGTATATCCAGACAATGGAATATTATTTAGTGCTAAAAAAGAAATGTTATCAAGCCATGAAAAGATATGAGGAAACTTCAATGTATATTACTAAGTGAGAGAAGCCAATCTGAAAAAGTTAATAAGTCCAACTATATGACATTCTGGAAAAAGAAAAACTATGGAGGCAGTAAAAATATCAGTGGTTGCCAGGGTTGCTGAGAGTGGGGGGTTGGAGGAGAGATGAATAGGTGGAGCACAGGGGATTTTTTTAGGGCAGTGAAAATATTTTGTATGATGCTGTAATGATGGATATATGTCATTATACATTTGTCCAAATGCATAGAATGTACAATACCAAGGGTGAATCCTAAGGTAAACTGTGGACTTTGGGTGATTATGATGTGTCAGTGTAGGTTCATCCTTGGTTTAAAAAGATGTACCATTCTGGTGAGTAACGTTAATAAATGGGAAGGCTGTACATGTGTGGGACCAGGGAGTATACGGGAAACCTCTGTGACTTTCTCTCAATTTTGTTATAAACCTACAACTGCTTTAAAAATTTGTTATTTTTTAAACATCTTTATTGGAGTATAATTGCTTTACAACATCGTGTTAGTTTCTGCTGCATAACAAAGTGAACCAGCTATACGTATACATATATCCCCATATCCCCTCCCTCTTGCATCTCCCTCCCACCTTCCCTATCCCACCCCTCTACGTGGTCACAAAGCACCTGATCTCCCTGTGCTATGCGGCTGCTTCCCACTAGCTATTTTACATTTGGTAGTGTATATATGTCAATGCTACTCTCTCACTTCGTCCCAGCTTACCCTTCCCCCTCCCTGTGTCCTCAAGTCCATTCTCTACAACTGCGTCTTTATTCCTGTTCTGCCCCTAGGTTCATCAGAACCATTTTTTTTTTTTTTTTTAGATTCCATATATATGTGTTGGCATATGGTATTTGTTTTTCTCTTTCTGACTTACTTCACTCTGTGTGACATCAGTACATGAAAGTCAGTATTAGTAAAACATTTTGGCTAAGAAAAGTGAAATTCTGCTTATAAAAATTGCTTTGGAACCTTGTAAAGTTCACATAGGTGATTACAATTAATACTCGAAGTTCCTATATCATCTTGCATTGAACATGGAATCCCTTGTTCATCCATATAAATCATTAAGGCCTATATCAATACTGTGGAAATTTAGGACTATTTTTTGGTGGGGAGAGTCAGTAGACTAAGAACTTATGGTTTTTCAACTAAAAACTATTTGATTTACTAGTTGCTCATATTTTCAATATTATATTTTATTTTTCATTAACTAAGCTAATGATTAGTAAAGCTAATGATCAGTAGCTAAAAGTTGTGTGTCTGTCATAAATAACCTATGCTATATTTGTTTACTTGAATTTATAATGTATTTCTAAGGGAAGGGTTTGGTTTTTGGTTTTTGTTCTTTTACTTTCCTGATAAATTTGGCAGTATAAGTAATGGGTCTTCTATAGCACATTAGCTACCATATAGCACTTTCTCCTGAATGTTACTGAACTGTGAATGAAACCAGGAAAAATAAATTGAAACAGATACTAATAACAGAATAGATTTATTCAATACATATCTAAGAATGGGATGCTCCAAATTGCTTTTTCTCTCCTGTAATGTTCTATTTCAATGATGGCTATGAGGTCTACATTTTTAGAAAAATTAAAATAGCATATGATTTAGTAATGGCAGAGTTGCTGTTTACATAACCCAGTAAAGACAGACATGAAATAATGAAACTTCACTCTTTTAATTAATGAGATGGTGTATTCCAATAGCAAAACCAGAGTTCATGTGATAAATAGTTTTAAAAGGCTTCTTACTCAAAAAGCTCTCTGGCATAACAATCATGTCAGAATTGGAATAAAACACTTAAATTACAGATATTTGCCAGTATTGCTGTCACATAGCACAGGTAATTTAGAGGCAATGATAATACACTGCCAGTCTAAGATACACCTTCAAATTTCTTTTTTGTCCAAAACGTTTAAGTCAAGACATATCGTCCACCTTATCTATTATGTATTACTTATTACTCCCCATGACATTATTTTACATAGATTAGAAATTTGTAATCCTCGTGCTTGTATTGGAGAAGCTTCCTCAAGGTGCTTTCAAGACTATTTCTCCTTGATTTCATAGTGCTTCTTTATGTATGTGATATGGGAAAAATATAACAATCCCGCAAAAATGAGTTGTATTGTCTTCAATGACTAGTGTTAACTAATTCATGCCCAGTTAGCCAGCCAGATGTCAGCACATACACTTGGCTGAAAATATTACACAGTTTTCTCCTCATCCACCTTTCCCACAGAGACTGTGTACAGCCACTGTCAAGTGTCTGTCATTCCTTAGAGGGAGACCGTTCTGAGGACACCTCCGTCCCTTGGATGTAATATTGACTTGGCTGGGAAGTTAGATAATGTTGATATTATTTTAATTTGTGGTTCATACAAATTTGTATAAAGCACTCATTCTCAGAAAGAGTCCATTCTTTTTCTAATCTTTCACTAATTTAGATTATTCATCTTCTAAGCCTTTCAATCTCAATTAATCTGTCAATGTAATTTACTCAGGCACAGTTTCCTAATAATTAGTCTAATTCTCTCATTTTTCTTCCATTTCTTTCCAGCAAAAAATTCCACTTCCTCTTCAGAGCTTTCCTTTTCTCAGTCTCTGCACAGCCCCAGTTGTATCATCTTCAGACTCCAATTCTCATTTTTGGTGTAACTCCAAAGTTTAATTCACTTGCCTAAATTTAGATCCTGAACATTGAAAACAATCCCTTCATTTATAACTGTCTTATGCAAGAGACTCCATCTTTATTTTGAACTGCATCCCAGAGATAAACTTTCTCAGAAACACTGACGCAGTCAGTGCTCTGCCCAGACCCTCTCAGATCTCTTTTTTATTCCTTTTGAGCACCCCTCTCCCAAGTGAGCTATGCTTTTACCTCCACTAGCTCTCACCAACACTGTCTGTGGGAGTCCTGCCACCCTCAAAAGGACTTTACCTGCTATTACAGCCTTGCTTGGCTTTTGTTTCTTTCCAGTCTTGCTTCCCTCACCAATTTCTCCTGGGAGGACTTCACTAATAAATCACTTGCTTGGAGTCTGCTTCTGGGAATCCCAAACCAAGTCACCTTGCAAAAATAATTACACATTGAAATCTCTATTTTCAAGATATGACTTACTCTACTCCGGTTCCTCATTCCAGATCAATTCTGCTTCCAGCAGCAGCAGCAACAGGAAAAAAAAAAAAAAGCAAGAAACTTAGCACCTTTGAAATCTAATTACTATCCCATTTAGTATAATTTTGATATTTTTATTTGCTTTAAGTTAAAAAGGCAAGCCAAAAGACACAAACTTTATTCCATTTATTTAGTACAACAATAAAAGTACACTATGAGCCTTCAAGTATAAGAAATCAGTCACTACTTTGTATTAATCTTTTTTGATATTAGTATTCTTAGGAACTACCATGTTGCTACATACTATAAATTTATTAAATAAATCTTGATTTTGAATTTAACAATTTTTTAATTTAGAATTTTTTCAACTGTGCTGAGGTCATGTGATTTTTAGACAGGCTTATTAAAAGACTCATGCAACCAGACAAAAAGGGTGATACTTAAGGAAAACATTTTGGTTGCTCTCATTCCAACTAAATGACAAAGACAGGGACAGGAAAAAATCATGTGTGCACATCCCCAGATCCTATGGCCTCATATAATCATCCTGGTTCTTTCAAAACATCCTTTCCCATCTTTTCCATTTTTTTAAACTAGCAATTCTCCTTTTTAATCATTCATTATTCCACCTACAACTCAAAACCCTAGAATAACAGTCTGTCGCAGATCAAGAGTAATTAACTCAGAATATTACAAAGAAATGTGGATCTAGAAGACAGAACATTTCAACATAAAAAATCAAAATCATAGCATCTGTCATCATGGTTTCAGAAAATTTACAGTCACTTTAAAAGTATTGCTAAGGGTATTTTATAATATCTTTGTGATTTTTTACATTAACAACATCAAGAAATATAAAATTGGTAACAGTTATAAAAAAAATTATTAGTGTTGTGAAAATGGTTTTAACCTAGGCTAAAGTTATTAAGACTTCTTGCTCTTGGCCTCCAAACACTTGTAAACATTAGTATTACTAGTCCTCAAAACTTCAAGCTGATATATAAATAAGCTAAAATTCTGCAAAATGTCCTACACTTATGGAAGTAGGGCCCAGCAATAGGAACAAAGTTTGAATATCCGCTTTCATTTTGTAACATAATCTAAAAAAGAAGCTGACTGGTATGCGTGAAAGCCCAGCACAGTGAGCTGATGATGGCAAAGAAACAAATCTCACGTTCTACCTTCTTTGTTAGGTAATTGCAAAAACAAATATGTCATGGTTCTTTCCATTCAGGAGATTAATTTAGTTGGCAAGAGGGACATGTATATAATAGGTTCAAATACAACATAAAACATCCTGTAATAGAAGCATAAACCAAACCCTGTGGAAACACAAAATAAGGTGTAATTAATTCCAGACGAGGGTAGAAGAGTTTAAAAGAAGAGGTGACATTTGAGGTGGGCTGCAAAGCAATTATTTTCTCATGATTGTCTTCACTCACCAGACTCTGAAAGTTTCTATTTTATTCCCTTTTGCACTGCCATCAGCAAGCAGATACCTGGCGTACATAATAGATGCTCTGGTGTATGTTGAATGAATTAGTGAATAAGATAATCAACCATTGCTCTTCTTGTCAATATCTCCCAACATCCCTGTCGTCAGTCTCTCCTACCTCTAATCTTATTATTAATACTATTTCTTGAGTTATCTTCTTTGAGTAAAAACTGAGCCTGAAATGCCTCTTCTGGGAAAAAAAAGAAAAAAGAAAAACTTTCCAAAGACACAAAATCCATTTCAGGACTAAACAGTAAACACTGCCTTTTTTTCCCGTTCTATTTAACAATAAACCCTTTCCACCAGCCAAAACAAAATTCTAGGTCTTCTGTAGGCATGTATTTTCACAAATTTGCTTCAAGTTCTCTCTCCTACATTCAGGAGTCAACTCTAACACAGCCTCAGAACCAAGTTCAACAGTTACAGCTACTATAAAGCTGAACTACATTTAAAATGCCTCAGTTTCTCTGCAGTGCTGTAGCTTAGAAGTACTAAGAAATCTATACCATGATTTCTGAATCAAAATAAATATTGGCTTATAATTTAGAGAACTTATGTAGAGTTCCTTGTTTAAAATCGGTTAAAATAACTTTAAGCTTTTTTATATTGGGCTTAATTATGGATAGTCTGGCATGGGATCATTTGATTGACATAGGATGATACCAAATAACAGACAATTAATTTATTATTTATAAAAGAACGTGAAAATTACTTCCAAAATTTACTTTTATGATTTTAAACCAAAATATGTGAATATTTATAAAGACCAGAACTTTTCTTTAAATGCTTTTTTAGAAAATGAAATGAAACTTTTATGTAACTCTAATGAAAGTAAACGTGTTTAACAAGCCACAAGAAATATGCTCTTGTGTTCTTCAATTATAAACAGTTTGAACCATGCTTTTAAAAGAGTTTTATATATTGAAAAATTATGTAAACTGTTCCATCTTTTAAAGAAGAAAGCTGTGAAAGCTTCATGAAAATACAACTAAACAAGGAGGACTGTATGGAAATAGAAAGAAAATCTTTATTAAAAATGGAAACCATAACATTTCTCTGAATAGAATATTGTACATTAATCATAAATGTAATGCCTATTCAGGATAATTTGGGGCAATTTCACTTTGTTTTTATTGTTTCTATATGGTTTATGCATAATTGTGGAGTTTAACTATAATTCTAATATAATTTTTCCTAATGACACACTTTATATCTTTCCTAATTACATCTGTAGCAAAATCATTTTCAGGAAACCAACTTCCTATGTCTATTATATTATTCTTTACACCACTAAAAATGCCCTCTCTTTTAATCATTTTCAAATATTCTTTACTTTTTCCCCCTAGAATGGCAATATTCCATTAGCTGATGGCACAGGGGTTTTGAGTGCTTTTCAGAGTTTTGGCATCAGAAGTATCCTTAACCATACTTATTAGGCCTTCGAGAGTGTTAATTTTCTGGTAGAAAGGGAGTTTTGAGCTTTCGTTAGGATGTTTCCCAAATGCTTTAATTTCAGATATAGTTTAGTATAATTATGGCTGCTTTAACCAGGGCCATTTGAGAAAAAGCACTGAGTTGCTGATAAATAAATGACCATTGTAACATAGTTTAACATCCCATATACCAAAGGGAAAACGTGTATTCTGTGATATTAACTATTCTAATTGCTAATGCATCACAATTTAGGCAAATAAGTTCAAAGAATACCCAAGTTCTTGAAATTGTAAGCATTCTTTGAATCTGAATAAAAATTGCAGCACTATTTAATATGGTGGGCCCTGGAGTGGAGTGAATAAAAAAATGATAAGCCAAATATACCTTATTAAAAATAATGAGAGAAAGAGCTTATTTATATGCATATTACTGAGAGTATAAATTTGTTGAATGAATTAAGAGGAAAAGTAGATTGCAAAACATTAGGAACAGTATATTTTAATTATATATATATTTTAAAGTGGCTATGAACTCTGTTTCAAAGCGCCGGAAGTATATAGCCCATATCCAGCCCAAGAACTGTTTTCTCTGAGCTAAGTATTCCCAGTTTATAACAACTCATGTGACTTTAGTTCATATTCCTCCACCATCGTAGTCACATCCCTCTGGATGTGTTCTGCCTTGGTATTGTCCTATGAAAGATGCAGAACAGAAAACAACACTTAAGGTATTATTAGTCTGATCAACCACCTGTAGAAGAGTCCTATTTCATTCCATACTTGGGACTCAGTTTTCTATTAATGCAACCTAAGTTTACAAAGGCTTTTATGGTAGCCATATCATGTTGATCACTCATGTTGAACTCACTCCCCAAACCTGAGAGATTATGTTAGCATACTAGCAATGTACAAGCGTTCCAATTTCTCAACATCTTCGCCAACACTTATTTTATTTTTATAATAACCATCCTTATGGATATAAAGTGATATCTCACTTTGGTTTTGGGCCATGTTTCCTTAGTGATGTAGAGAATCATTTCATGTGCTTATTGGCCATTTGTATATCTTCTTTGGAGAAATGTCTACTCAAGTCCTTTCTCCATTTTTTAATTAGGTTGTTTTAGTTTTTGTTGTTGTTGAGTTGTAGAAGTTCTTGATATATTATAGATGTTAATCCTTTATCAAATATGTTATTTACAGATATTTTCCCCACTCCATGGATTTCCTCTTCACTCTGTTGATTGTGTCCTTTGATGTGCAGAAAATTTTAATTTTGATGAAATCCAGTTTATTTATTTTTTCTTTTTGACTGTGCTTTTGGTATCATATCCAAAAAATTCCTGCCAAATCCAATGTCATGAAACTTTTCCTCTATGTTTTTTTCTAAGAGTTTTATTGTTTGGGTCCTTACATTTAGGTCTTTAATCCATTTTGTGTTAATTTTGTTTATGACATAAGGTAAGAGTCCAACTTCATTCCTTTGCATGTAGATATCCAGTTTTCCAGCACTATTTGTTGAAAAGACTGTCCTCTCCCCATTGGATGGTCTTGGCACCCTTGTCAAAAATCATTTGACCATATATGGGATGGTTTATTTTGGGGCTCTGTATTCTATTTCATTGGTCAATACATCTATCTTGATGCCAGAATACTCTTTTGTTTGTGATACAAGTAGCACATATTTATTCCAGTTTGTCATTTGTCTTTTTACTTTGTTTATAGTACTTCTTTTGCCATGCAAAGTTGTTTTATTTTTATGCAGTTAAATTTATCAATGTTTTCCTTTATTGCTTCTGTATTTTGTGTCACAGGAAAGTTTTCCCTGTACCTAACTCATAAAGGAACATGCCCATGTTTTCTTCTAGTACATGAATAACACTATAAGGTTTTCAGAGAAAAAGAGAGAGTAGACCCCTTTTTAACAAATACATGATAATAAACTAAATTGAGAAAAGACTACACAAAGACCGCTGGCCAAGTTAGAATGTAATCCTTTGTGTAACAGTAATGATGACAATCATGATGATGATGGTGACAATGCTATCTAATGACTTCATTTTCTGTACAATACACCGTAGGAGATCTTTGCGTACAGTAAGTGTAGGGAAAGAAGAAAAACACAGTTAAGAGCCTTAACTTTAGAGTTATATAAACTTGAGTTCTAATACCTGTTTCACTAGATTCATTCCAAACGATCACTCATTGGTGGTGTGATTTGGGGCAAGTTTCTTACATTCATTAAGTCTCCATTTTAAAATCTGTACAATGGGAATAATCATATGATTTACTTCATGGAGTTGTAGATTAAATAAGATAATGCAGATAAAGTCCTTAGTGATTAGAATTAAATATTCCATACATATTAACTACTATTAATACAACTAGTATTAATTAGTTCACAAAATTCTCAATTTATAATTGAAATTACTGAAGCAGTGGAAAGTTAAAGTCATATAACTAGTATGTGTCAGAATTTGGACTCAAACCTAACCTCTGATCTGATTTTACTCCAAAGCTCCTATTCTTCTACTACATCAGTAGGAAGTCATTTTAACATGAATGTTGATTTTACAAAAGCCTAGAGTAGAGGGACCTGGTTGTTAAGAGAACTCTCTTCTGATTGGAAACAATGGTAATCATATAAGAAACAATGTACAAAACTGCAATGCATGACCCCATGATCTTTGCCTCTTTTTCCACAGTCAAATGGGAAGTGATCGGAATTTTACAGCTGAGAAGTGAGAGAAGATTAGGACTGGGAAGGTGTCACTGGATTGAGTAGTTAAGATCTTATGGTTGATTTTTGAGCCAGAAACCAGTGTGTAAGGTTAAGGAGTGAGTGTATTCCAGCAGCAGCAGGGTTGGCACGGTGGCTAAGACTAGATAGGCTTTCTGGCGCAGGAGTTAGGAGAAGCCCTAGCAAGGAGGCAGAGGATGGATAGTGTAGAACATTTATTCCCCATGGCTCATATTTCCATAAAGGGAAGAGAATGTCCAATCTACTCTCCAGGAATGGAAAATTATGGTAGGAATGTTTTCAGCTAATCTCCGAACTTCCACTTGTCCCAATAGTTGAGTGACTTACCTTTTGTTGATTTGGAAGAAGGCTTAGCCCCCGACTCTTTTTCTTATAAGCCAGACTGCAAATCAAGTGCAGAGAGGGCACATTCTGGGCTGCTGTTATAGGAGAAAGTTCAATTTAATAAAACTATTCAGCCAAACATGTAAAGAAATATTCACCAATCAGCTTTATCAATAGTAAAGTTAATGTTCTGATATCTATCTGTCCAAATGCGAAGGGAGACAAAAGGAGTGCAATGGGGGTTAGCGGTAGGCAGAAAATGTAGCTGGTTAGGTGGTTAGCTTCAGTAAGTTCTAGTAGCAGTGACATAGGCAGAATCTAGTTCCAAGTGGGAGCACTTGGTACAGAGATTCAAAACTGAATCTAAGGGGTGATAGTTGCTTCCTTGTGAGTAGTTTTGTCCTAGAATCTAAGCACAAGCTTACCCCTTAGGACTGGAATTTGTGGCCTTCAGTATGAGGACTGGTGGGATGCAGTACATCCAAACAAAAAAGTGGATAAGCTGAGATAACATATATTGACTGCACTTTTGAGAAATGACATAGTAAATGAAAGGCTAGAAATGCAAGAGAACTTGTAGGGTAGCTAGAAGGGTTAAGAGAAGGATTTCCTTGGGCCTGGGAAATCTGACCATGCTTGCAGGGCTCATGAAAAAGGCAGCACTGAAGATACAAGAGAGTGGGAGCTATTCGTGGAGTGCATCCTGGAAGCCCAGGAGGGGACAGGCTTCAGGGCAGAGAGGAAGGGAGTAGCCTTCAGAAGAAAGAGCCCTCCTGAGTCAGGATGAAAAAAATAGAGACTGAATAAAGGAAAAGGATAATTTAAAGGAAAGGGAAATCAAAGGAGTTCTTGATTAGATAAAGTGTAAGAAAAAACAGCTGAAGGTGACAGTGTAGCGTTAGTAGTGTAGAGTTAGTCATTTGAGGAAAATGAAAATGGTGTGAACTGCCATAAAGCCATAATAAAAGGGATTCGCTTTAATGATCTAAATGACACCAATTAGAGTAAATCTGCGGTTAGTGTAAATCCATGGTGAACCTACTAAGTTCAGCTTTGCAGTGTTTATTCAGCAATGTTCTGTTGTCCAGGATCAGGAGGCACAGCAAAAGATGGGATGGAAATTGGATTAAATAAACTCAGTAGGTCAAACACTTTTTAACTTTTCTTTCTTAAAAAAAATTATGGAATTTTACCATAGGGTCATCATTTTAAGTGTCTGTTCTCTCTATTTGGTGGTATAGTGGTAAATATAGAAGTTGTAAAAAAGAATGTTGAACTCAAAACATACCTGGGAAGTAGTTTGTGTGGCTTGTTGGTCTATTTTAAAACTAAATTCAACATCTCAGATTACAAGTGAAGTGCTAATATTTATGGAAGCCTAAATGCCCATGCTAGACATTTGCTAGGGCACCACACAAATATGTAACTTGATTTAATTAAGTATTCCAGGGTTCTGGATCGTTTATTAGTTGTACATCTACTAACTGCATCTCTCGGCAACATAATATAAAGTACAATATATAGTCTTTTTTCTCCTTTATCTTATACTCAGTTGTTCATCCAGTAAGACGTGAAACAGATGAATCAGTTCAGCGACACTGAAAGAGCAATTATAATCAAGTACCAACATATTTTACAGATTTTCAGAGGAATGAACAATATGAGCTATTTTGGGGATGATGGACAGGATTTGGATGAAAAGGAAAGGAAAAAATTGGATATTTCAAACTACAGCCATCACGTTCTGGAATACCCACAGCATGCAGGTCTAATTACTCTTGGGAAAGAGTAAAGGAGAATGTTTGAATCAGATAAACTGAGACTGAGGCCGGGTGGGGTTGGGAGGGCTGCTTCATGGAGGGAGAGAAGGGAACCCCATCTCTGAGTATCTACATTATTGGTTTATCTGCTGGATCTAACTCTTCTAGGTTGTTTTGGCTATGAAGTCATAACTATGGTGTGCTTTTCCACATGGTGTTCTATGAATATTATTGTTTATAATAATTCCATCATAATGATTTTCAAAACATGAAGTCTACACGTATCAGTGTTCTCTGTAATCATTAAGTCAGTCCCTCTCCTGCAAGCAGTCCTCAGCCAACCAACCCATTAGTCTAAGTTAAACTGGAAACTAACAATTTTGGAGCATGCCACAAGGCCTTTAAGGAACCTATACTTTTTTCTTTTTAAAGTCTTCAAATATGTGGAATAAATATGAAGAGGTAGCAATTTAAATTTTTTAATTTCTCTCTTAAAGCCAAAAACTAAGTCCAGATGTTTTTATTGGTTATAGCTCTAAAAGCAGCTAATGGGTTGATGCCATTTTATCCTTCCTCTGGAAAGTAAAATTTTTATATATCACTTATATGTGGAATCTAAAAAATAATACAAATGAACATGTTTACAAAACAGGAAAAGACTTAACAGACATAGAAAACAAACTTATGGTTACCAAAGGGGAAAGAGGCAGGGGAGGGATACATTAGGAGTATGGGATTAACAGTTACACACCACTATATATAAAATAGATAAACAGCAAGGATTTACTGTATAGCACAGGGAGCTATATTCAATATCTTATAATAACCTATAATGGAAAAGAATCAGAAAAAATACATATTTATGTATAACTGAATCTAACACTTGAAACTAACACAGTATTGTAAATCAACTATACTTTGATTAAAAAAATGAAAGTAAAAAATTTTTTAAAAACACGCTTGAACGAAACCTGCTAGAATATATCCTGTAACCCCCAAACTTACGGCAGATCTGACGTAATACCAGGCTGACTCTGAATCAGAAAGCCCCGGACATTTGCATGAATTATAAGGGATCTCAGGAGTCAACTTAGTTATAGAGCTCATAACTGAGCAGGGAAGACAGATGTTAAATTATTACGAGGTTATTTATTGAATTGCAGAGATAGTAAGTGCTCTGAAGATGTAATACAGGGAACTCTTGAGAGAATGACCCAGTGTGGGGAGTGGTCTCAAGAAAGACCATCTAACTAAGGAATGCTATGCATGTAGCAAATTTATCACCCCATGGAGATTCTAGAATGTAAGAGAACAAGCAAATTATCATCAGCAAGCACCTCTTTTGCATTGCTATGTCTCTTATTTTCTCATAAGCACTTTATAAACATTAATTCTATCCTCATAATTTCCCCATGAGGTAGATGCTATTATGACCATCATTCCCATTTTGCATATGGAGAAACTGAGACACAGAGTGGTGAAGTAAGTTGTACCTGGTCCCATAGTGACATCATGGCTTAGCTGGGATTTGAACCCTGGTGATCTCAATCACCACACTGTGCTGCTTCTCAGCCCACATGTAGCAGAGGGGAAGAAGCAAGCGCACCAAGGTATAAAATATACTGAGATTAGCTTAAGTACATATGTCTTCTGCATCCAGTAGAAAATTCAGTCAGATCAAGGATTACTAAATTCCACCAGAAATCAAAGCGGAGCTGAGTAATATTTTGACATATAATTTGTATTTTCTCTCACCTAATGTTTCCTTTTATTCTTTTCCATATTCAAGCCAATAGCTCTCTGTGCTCTACTACTTCAGGTGTAGAAAGTAAAAATAGCCCCTATCCTTTCTGGCTTTTCTTTCTAAAAATAAAACTAAGCCCATAGAAGAACTTACACTCCTTATGGAGGACGCATAAGGGAGAACATGTTTGCAGGAGCAAACCAAGTTTGCAAAAAGGAGGAGGAAGAGAAAGGCTTTCCGCAGGGAGGGAGGTCCTGGAGCAGGAGTCAGATGCAGCTTTCAGGAAATATCTGGGGAGGCAGAAGAACCCAGAGCAGAACGGCTCCAAACACTGGCTGTGACTGTGGAGGAAGGACAACATGGAAGCATCAGAGTGCCGCCAGCCTGGAGGGACAAAGAACGTGGAAAGAGACAATGAGTGTGAATTCAGTGGGACACCATCAGGAAACCACTGTCTCCATCCATGTCCTGGTCTGTGTATCCTTTCTACAACTTGGCAACCTCTCCAAGAAATCCCATAGCATTTCTGGTCATTTTCAAACCATGTCTACAGTCTCATCTTTAGGTAAGCATAAATGTAACTGTCATTTCCTGCTTACAATAAGACTTCTGTTCTCTCAGCTGAGGTCTGACTCCTGCCTGTTTGGGTACCAGGATTAGGAAGTGCAGGCTGCTTCTACTGCTGTCTTCTTCTAAACTCCAACTCCCAGTACCATGACCTCCTCTCCCCACCCGCAAGGTGAAGGAGGAGGGCCGAGAGCAAAGAGCAAAGGCCTATTTACTTAGCTTTGCTGTTCGTAGTCTGTCAAATGTAGACTCTCTTTCTCTCCCAAGTTGTATGTGCAGATGATTTAAATATCTCCTAGTCAGGGCACTCTAGTCTGCACTGTTCTCTAGTAGGATACCTTCCAAATGACCTCTTACTGTCCCCTGCAGTGCCTGCCCTCTAAGGGTGCACCCACAGTCTCCTTCTGCTGGGGTCCTTTCACTTCAACCAGCAGCCTCCTGAACCGGCTCAAACCTGGCTCCTCTCGGTGTCCACTTGCTGTGAGGTGCAAAATCCCGGAAAAATGACACATTTTGAGCATAGAGGAAGTTTCCAAAAGAAGCAGAAGTTAAAATTTCCTCCAAGCAGGAGTGATGGGGAGTCCGGAGTCAGAAATTAAGGTGAGTTTTAGAAAGTAAATGGATATTTTTTTTTGCACAGTTAAGTTTGTGGTTTGAGAGTCATACCTGCTAAAACAGTAGGTCTCTTCTAGAATGTTGTCCCTGGCATTGTGTAACACATGGCCCTAATCATCTATTAATGTAGGCCAAGTTTTCGTGCATTGCAATACATTTTCTTGGACTTTCTTGGAATGGTTGAAGAGAGGCAGTTGTCAATTGCCGTTATCTTATAGGAGGCAGGAGGAATGAGTTACTCTCTAATCAGTTTGTAACCATGTAAATCATGGTATCCAATGAGGAGTGCCTTCTGGTTTCTCATTCAAGATTTAACAACAGTCTTCTTTAATAGAACAATGTGAAGAAAGAGCTTCCTTCCCCTCCTCTCCTCCCCTTCACCCTCCCTCTTTCTTCTTTTGTCAGTTGATCAATAGTAGCTCAACATCCACAAGTCACTGCTAATTGCTAATTGTCACGAAGTTGGCTTCTGTTCACCATCTACTTTCTAGATCTTAGCTTGTCCTTGTTGTGGCAGCAGGGGACCATCATGTTTTGATAATTTGCTATTCTATTGATCTTCTCTGTTAATTTACAAAATAGTTAGCAAAAATATCCATTACCTGGGCATTTATCCAATATTAATAACCATTCTAAAAGGACAAAATTCCATACTTAGAAATATGTGATGTTACTGTGTCACTGAGTCCACGTTCCACTTTATCTAAAGACCCAGATGCTGCTGGGTCAACTTTGACATGCTTAGTTAATGCGAAAAAGAGAACAAAGAAAATAAACCTACATAATGGGTCTGCAGGTAAAAAAAGGAGGCAGCATGGTTGGGGGGTCTCTCAAGAATCACACACCTATGTATGCTGCTTCTCACTCTGGCTTTCTGACTTGTCAAGTCTTTTGATTTTTCAATTACACATCTCTGAATCCTTAGAAAGGTAACAATACCCAAGCCTAGAAAATCTGTTAAAATTCTTAAAAAAGAAACAAGAAGCAAGGAAGGTGGAACAGAAACAGAAATGGCTGTTTTCAGCTCACAAAACAGAATATATTTTTGGAAGGATGATGTGGTTTCATAACAATTTCAGGTCAATAGTTCCTATTACTCTTCTAAGGCTCATCCCTTAGTTGGTTATGAGTTCTTTTATAATTGTCCTCAGAGTTCCCCATATACCCATAAATGCCTATTCAGCAAAACTGGCAGATTAAAAACTCTCATTCTTTAAATGTGTTCAAAAACACATTTTATGAACTAATTATGTATTTCAGACCAGCTAATTTTTGCTGATAAAATACATGTTAGACATGCAGATTTTATCCCATCATCATCTCCACTGATTACTGACAGAATCTGACAGTAGGGATCCAATAGTGTGGAATACAATTAAATGCAACAATTTCAAATGGATGGAGAAGGGCATTTTGTCCTAATGTGAATCATTTTATTTTAGTGAAACCTGTTACACACGTATATTTATTAGCCATTCACATATCTCCTAGGCACTGATGAGCCATGCAAAACATAGTGATGGGCTGAGAAGTATCCCATGCTATTGTACTCAAAGTTAATTCACATCTAAATCCTGGAAACGGTGCACTGAGTGGGCAGTAAACCGGTTTAGATATGACAGCTGGCAACATCATCCACTGGGCAGCACATTGCTTCTAAATTCCATTCAAGGCCATCCTCTCCTGAAAGCAAATTACATCTCTCAACTCCTTAATTTCTCCAGCGTTAAAGGTTGGGAGAAATGCTTGGGAAGAGAGAACATTGGTGAAGATTCCCATGGTCTTGTTTTACGAGAGCTTTCCATTTCACACCAATTTATAATTCATATATTAACTAGGTGGTTCTTAAACACATTCGGGGAATCCCTAGCCTTGAAACCTTTCAAATATCTGAGGATTTTAGTTACCTCCATAAGGTGATGGAAGTAAGGTAGAGTATAACACTCCAAATACAAATACATTGTACTTATATAATTATAATTGGATTTACAAGTCTATATCACTGTCTGCCTACTTTTTGTAAATGTCAATATTTGCATATATTAATTTTTAATAGTTACATCTTAAGTCAGGAATTTTGACTTAAGTTTGAGGAGAAAGGCAAAATAGGAACTTCTTAGCTTGAGCACAAGAAAAACGAAGTGTTCTCAATTCTCATATTAAAATCACCTGAGAGATTTTTTAAAATACTGAATCCTTGGATCCACTCCAAAGCAATTAAATCAGACTTGCTTAAGAGACCTGGGCATCAGGATTTTACAAAGTTATTCAAATGTTTCTGGTATGTAGCTGAAGTTGAGACCCACTGGAAAAGGTCAACCGACAACCAGTAAGAAGAGGAGGTGTCTTCCAGCTGTGGTGGAGTCTGGGGAGTAGGGCAAAAACTGTGCTTAGAGCATAATGGAATTGCCCTGGGAGCAGTTCTGCATGAAGAAAGAAGCTGGAGAGCCAGTTAGGGCTTGATGGAATAAAGCAGGTAGGTTTTTTTTTTTTTTTTTTTTAATTTATTTATTTTTGGCTGTGTTGGGTCTTCGTTTCTGTGCGAGGGCTTTCTCTAGTTGCGGCAAGCGGGGGCCACTCTTCATCGCGGTACGCGGGCCTCTCACTATCGCGGCCTCTCTTGTTGCGGAGCACAGGCTCAGTAGTTGTGGCTCACGGGCCCAGTTGCTCCGCGGCATGTGGGATCTTCCCAGACCAGGGCTCGAACCTGTGTCCCCTGCATTGGCAGGCAGATTCTCAACCACTGTGCCACCAGGGAAGCCCAGCAGGTAGGCTTTTAAGATCACCACCTGAAGGACTTGGTCTGGGAAGAGGCTGAATCAAAATTTCACGACAGTGATGTTCAGAGGGTCTCAATCTCAGATATAATCCTATTCTGTTGACTGTAATCACCAATCTGCAGAATAGTCAACAAATCCTGCATTAAAGGAGCTTTTGAGCAATCCAAAAATTGCTATTCATGTCTTAGCCCTGAAGACAGTTAGGAAAGAAAAATTTGCATTAAATGATCCACTATGTATTGGGCATTAGCTCTGCATGAGACACTATGGAAGATATAAATAAATACATGGTCTCTGCCTCTTATGAGCATATTTCCAATGAGTTGGAAAGAATTGTAGCACCGATCTCATGTTCCATATTATTGCAAATGTTCACTTTCAAATCATCTTTCTTCACACCCTACTTCTTCAACACAACTTAAGAACTGTTTAAAAACAGTCAGTGACTAGTTGTCATGGAGTGGGTCAGATTGTACGTGCTATGGCTTTAAACAAGAAGAGATCACTGTGGACAGGGCTGACCTAGGAGAAGCCTTCACAGGGGGCTTATACCCGAGCTGGGTTTGAGGCTGAACTGGCTGTAGTTAAGTGACAGGAGGGTGTTGTTGGTCTTGGGGATGTGTTTCCCTGCTGTCACTGTTGTCCTTTGGGGGAGTCAGAGACAGGTTTGGTTTGCTGACGTCAGGCGGCCTCACTGCACCAGCATCTCCAGGAGAGGTGACACCACACACGAGCCAGCTTCCACAGAAGGCTGCGTAACTGAACCTCTGTCCACACTGCCACACATTCACACACTCTGTGAACCACACACACGCATCACCACCACACCCGGGAGCTTTTACCAGGCCAAAGCAATTGGCATTTTATCTAAAGAAGGAGCACCAAATCTGAGAACATAGTTGGAAAAAGAATAAATAAATGATTTATTGATATTATATTACAATATATGACAAAATCATATTTTATGTTTCTAGACTTTATAGGCCATCTGGTGGTCACTTAAGTTCATTAAAAGCTAAAGTTCTGGGAGAGGTTAGTTGCCATTAACAAGACTGATCAAGAATGGGATAAATGAAAGGTATCCGAGTATGGGGAGTAAAGAGAGAGGAGCGGCCCACAGGGAGAGGTAGGGTGCCAAGAGGAAGGAGGGGACACTCAAAAGGCAGTGGGAGACAGCCAACAAACGCTGTCTGCTCCATAGTTTTCCTGAAGACAGTCTTTGTCGGGGTAGTCCTGGAGTTTCCCCAGAGCTGCAGCTTCCCAAGACTGGCTGTACATTGGGGTGGCCTGGGGACCTACCCAGTGAGTCGGAATCACTGAGATGGGACCCAGGAAGGGACAAGTTTTATTTTTTATTTTTATTTTAAGTAAATCAATGTTGTGGAAAGCTTTATTCTTTCTTTTTTTTTTTTTTTTTTTTTTTTTGGTATGCCATCAGCAATTTTTTAAAATTGAAATATAGTTGATTTACAATATATCAGGTGTACAGCAAAGTGATTCACTTGTACATATATATATACTTTTTCAGATTCTTTTCCATTATAAGTTGCTACAAGATATTGAATATAGTTCCCTGTGCTATACAGTAGGTCTTTGTTGTTTATCTATTTTATATATAGTAGTATCTGTTAATCCCAAATTCCCAATTTATCTCTCCCCCCTTCCCCCTTTGGTAACCATAAGTTTGTTTTCTATGTCTGTGAGTCTATTTCTGTTTTGTAAGTAAGTTCATTTGTATCATTTTTTTAGAGTCCACATATAAGTGTTATCATATAATATTTGTCTTTGTCTGACTTACTTCACTTTGTATGATAAACTCTAGGTCCATCCATGTTGCTGCAAATGGCATTATTTCATTCTTTTTCATGGCTGAGTAATGTACAACTTTTAAAATGCCACAGATGGTGCTGGTGTGCAGGCACACAGTGTTCTAGAACAGACCTGGCAGGAAAGGCCTGGGATGGATCGCTGGAGGCTCACCCACCTGCAGTGTGATCTTAGGCACCAGAGAGGCTACAGAGTAAACAACCCCAAGGTGCCGGACAACGGATATCAAACCCCAATGTGCATAAGAATAGCCTGTTAAATGAAGATGTCTGGGTGCCAGACCAGAGGTTTATGATTCAGCACATCTTACGACTCAGGCCAGGAACATAAGTCTTTTACAAACTCCCCAGATGATACTGATGCAGGTGGTTCAAGGACCTCAGTTTGAGAAACACTGTGCTGGGTGTTGCCAGGACGTGGATCATGAACCACCTTGCACACTGACCAGTGGAGAAGCCAGGTGACCTAGCGCCTTGAGTCCTCCTGGGAAGACTTGGGGACAACACTTCCAGCCCAGCTCTTTTCCACCATGTGGGCTTCATAGAATGAGCATTGTTCACACTACATAGGCCCTGGCCTCCTTCCTAGGTTATGTGTTTCTTTTCTCCTCCTCTTCTTTGTGAAGAAGGAAATGTGTTAGCCTCTGAGGTGGATCGGACTGAGGTTGGAGAGTTGTCAGCTGAGCAGATGAGATGGGTTATTTCGCAAACCTGGGGAGATGTCGCTCAGTTTTTACTTGATGATGCTTCCATGTAGCGTAATTTAACTTTCTTTCGAGAAAGATTTTTTTTAATATTTAATATCTAATAATTGTGAAGGCAATTATTTTGTTTTTATTGACTATTTCTTTTAATACCAAGAGTAAAGTGACTTTAAATGAATTCATAAAGAAACAAACAGCCACTTTAAAATATTTTGGAATCTTCATGATGGGCAGCAAACTTTTTTCTTATTTAATGTATTTTGTTATTTATGTTGTGTATATGTATTGAATATACACAACTGTTCTGGCTGCAAAACTTCTAACAAAGAGAAAATTAAAGCCCAGTAGATGGCACTGTTTGCTACTTTTTTACAAGTTAATTCAGCAAGGAAACATTCCCCTCACCCCCAAATCTATTTGTTTTTACAATAATATAAATCCAACCTCCATTTTTAAAAAGGATTTCTTACAAGAAGCCCAATCATTCTGTCCTTTTCTGGACCTACACTGAGTAACTCTGTCACAATTTATTAAATAGAAAAGTACTTGAGGATTATTAATCTTGAGTGTAGAATGCATTTAACTTGCTCCTTTTCCTTCAGTGCTGCTGAGACAGCTGTATTTCTCCTCCTCCACCCACCCCCGTACTCTCTACAGATTCTCCCTCTTCAAAAAAGATGTAGGTTAAAAATCAATTTCAGGCCAGAACTGCACTTGTGTTTAAATGAAATTATGTTTGTATTGGGATTATACCTATAGCTGTTCTCTAACATCATTTTTTTTCAAACGCTATAATACGTATATGAAAAAACCCTTCATTGTGTCTTTTGACATGAGAAAGAACGAATGTGTGACCCATGTGTGTAGGTCACTGAGATCAGAGGGGCACTGGTGTGAGCTCTGTGGTTCCAGTCCCAGGTCTAATCATAGGACCCTGGGTCCAGTATTTAACTTGTTTGATCATCATTTTTTTTTTTTTTTTTTTTGAAATGTAAGCTGAGTGTTAGAACAGTTAAGTGAACTAGTTTAACTGGTGCTGATTTTTTTTTAAGAGATTGGAGTTTATTTATTTATTTATTTTTGGCTGTGTTGGGTCTTCGTTTCTGTGCAAGGGCTTTTTCTCTAGTTGCGGCAAGCGGGGGCCACTCTTCATCGCGGTGCGCGGGCCTCTCACTATCGCGGCCTCTCTTGTTGCGGAGCACGGGCTCCGGATGCGCAGGCTCAGTAGTTGTGGCTCACGGGCCTAGTTGCTCCGCGGCATGTGGGATCTTCCCAGACCAGGGCTCGAACCCGTGTGCCCTGCGTTGGCAGGCAGATTCTCAACCACTGCGCCACCAGGGAAGCCCCCGATCATCATTTTTACCATGTGTATAATTGTGATAACAATGCCTGTGCCATACGAATATTATGAAAATGAAACTCGATAGTATAAGCATCCAGTACAGTGCATGATCCGTAAGAGGTACTCAAGTAGTGGTATCTGTTGTTTATGGTGTTATATCAAACAATCTCCTAGAGTCAGTCATGCCTGACACAAAACTTTCTAAAAACTTCAGAAAAATAAATTCCATAATCTCCATTAGCAATAAATTTAGTCGTAACCCTCCCCCAACCTATGGGATGCTAATTTACTGTGTTTTCTCATCATTAGCATCAAACCTCTATTTTTAAGCTTCTTGGGCTTTAGAGGCACACAGAGGCAATTCAGCAAGCATCATTTACTATTGAAGGTTAAAGCAGTCATACCCTTTAATCTCCTACTCAGCTGCCAATACTAATTTAATACAGAGAGGTGAACACATGGCTGAAACATTTAGTGCAGTGTCTATTTTGCCCATCTCAGTTTAAGATTATGAAAATTATATATTGTCTACAAAAGCTAGTATTTCTAGTTAGTGATAGTTTCCCAACATCAGAGCACTAAATACATCAAAGTGACAAGGTATTCTACTACGAATTAAAATTTGATGTCTGTCGGCATTCGATTTGATAAAAATTCAGAAGCCAAGCAGAAAAAGATTAACAAAATGAACTGGAATATTCAGAAGGAAGAAAAGTACCAACTAGTAAAGAGAAAAGGGGGGGAAATCACCCTAAAAACAACTTGAATTTTCTATATTTATCTGTGTGTATTTGCTCCACTTGGTTGTCAATTTTAATTGGTCTGCAGCACGCTGGGGTTCTAATGTATTCAGAATTTCAATTGTTATTTCCGCCATCTATTATAGTATCCCCAAATGCAGTCTATTCTTGGTGAATAATAAGAGTTTCTCTCTTTATTGAAATAAATAGCTTATTAAATCTACTGTTAGTTTTTATACCTGGTGACACAACTGTTTAGAAGTGCAGAAAATGAGAAACTGTCTCCTTCACAAATCATATTTACTAAGAGCAAGGTTGATTCCTCAAGGTTGGTCCAATGATATTTAAGATTTTGTAAAGGTTAAAGCCAAGGCAGGTATATACCAAACTGTCAGAAGTTCACTACTGATACTCATGTCTTTCCAATGCAATTGTTTTCTGGATGCCAAGACTATTTTTAAAAAGGAAAGAATCCTACAGTGCTGTGTGTATGTTTGCGTGCTATATCTATGTAAACCTTGATGGTTCTAAAATTTGAGAGGCCACATGATATACTGAAAAGAGCATAGGCCTTGGAGAAAGACAGATCTGGATTCTCAGCTACTAGCATTTATTTGTTTTCTTACCTTGGGAACTTATTTAAACTTTCTGAAGCAGAACTTTGTCATCTATAAAAAATGAGGATAATAATACATGCCCTATAGGAAGTGACTGGTGTATTTTATCACAGCGCCTGAAAAATAGGAATAGCTCAATACTCGCTTAAAAATTAACTCAGAACATAGGTGGGCCCTTAAACAACTTTATATATGAAAATATGGATTTACAACTACAAAAAATTAGTTGTTGATAATTTTTTTAACATAATTTTAAGAGAAATAAAAATAGAATCATTTTTAAAAGCCTCTATTAGTGCATTTAAAGTTTAACAAGAATAACACTGTATAAAACATTAAGTACAGTAGAAATAAACTGTAGAATTAACAGAACACCAAAAGGAAGACATTATGTTGTTTCTGAGCCATTCATTTGTTGACTCCTATTAATGAAAATTAACTTCCCTACTTGAGTAACACCTAACAAGTATTTGTCTATGTTTTACTTTAAATAGGACTGGTTGATATTTAGATGTTTAGGTTTGTTAATTTAGCTAGTGTCAATATGTATGTGTGTATATATTATTTTGTGCTGCTCAGAGATATTAGTTAATATATGCCTGATCAGGATATGGAAATTAAAGGTTAAGCAAAATAAACATAAAGAAGACATTAAGGGTCATGGTGTAGGGAGTTGGGACCCACTATCTTCTGTCCTTTTCTCTGCATGTCTCTCAGATCTCTCATTTGATATGAAAGTTGGAAAAGTACTGAAAATCTCAGATGGTGTTATTGAAGGGATAATAACATTGAACTACCACATGTTGATATTGGATGCACTCATGAATCCGGGGTTGTATATTCTACAATTTCTCAAAATGTTATTACAACATTCCATCATACAGTCTTCATTTTACATAAGATTTTCTTCCAAGAGAAATAGTTTGATGGATGTTTTGTTTGTCAGTTTACTAGAAATTGAAAAACTGAACTGAGGACACAAAGTTAGCTGAATTTACCAATATGTGCATCTAACAGAGGCTGCATGGCTGAGAAAGGGTTGGTAGTCTCTTGGTTCATAATCAGAATTGATTATGATTTGGAGAAATAAGACAGGAAGTTCAACCACTGACTTCCTTGATGAACCATTTTGAAAAGCTAATTAGGCAAAATGCTACTAAAAGACTAACATGCATCTGCAAAATGAAAGCATATATATATAAAGGCTGTGGAGGATGTCGATTTTGTCCCTAAACTAGTGCACATTCAAACACGTGCATTGTCATTTGATTCTGGCACCATCAAGGGTTGAAGATCACTCTAGCAACTAATATGTGAGCGAGCAGTTCCTTTGGCTCAGTCTAGTCTAGGTGAGAGGATTACTCACTATTTCCGGCCACATCTAAGTAAAGCAGCCGCTGAGAAATGCACAGCTATTCTCATACCCTCCCCTTCCTTACTCTCTACAATTCCCAACTCCCCTATTGCACAATCCAGCTTGTGTGACCAACACTTTTCAAAGCTCAATGTAAGCACACCAATGTCTCAGAACTCTTATAAGCCATTAGCACAAACAGGGGACCTTAATAGCAGTCTCTCAATCACAAGTCATGTGTGTCCTGGTATCAGGGCCTGACTTCCGGACAACACAGAAGATTCTGGCAATAAACACATCACACATTTTCTTAATGAAATGAAAAGTTAAACTTTTAAGGGCTCTTCTACTGTATTTTGCAAGTTATAGTTGAGTCTATTAGAGAAATGGCTATGTGCCTGAGCTACTGATCAGGGATAGCAACTTGTTGGGAGAATGATATGGTTGGAAAGCAGGACTGAAAGCTGGCATCACAAGTTTCTCTAAATGAAACAGAAAATTTGCAGTATATAACGGTTTTCCGTGGGTTGAGCAGCAGCCTAGATGGCAGGGGTGTCAGGCCTTGCCATGAATTCAATAATTATTTCTTGAATCCTGCCAATACGATATCCATAATATTAATTAATTAATTAAACGACTATTTACTAAACACTTGCTGTGGACCCCAGTCAGAGTTAAGTGCACATATTCAAAGGAGAGAAAATAGATATGCTTCCTGACATGTTCACAGACCAGTCCTGGTTATGGCTATGAAGTTCCTGTGGTATCAGTTAAGAAGTGCGTGGGCAGAGATTCTGCAGGCTTGGATTCCTCCCTAGCTGTGCTGCTGACTTGCCGAGGGATATTAGCGAGGGCATTTAACCTTTCAGTCTCACTCTCTGCTTTCATACAAGGCGGCTAACAACAGTTAGCCTAGATAGGGCCTAGACAGGGCAGTTAGTGAAACTGCCCTGTCTAGCTTCCTTGCAGTGTTGGTGTGATGGACAAACCGGATAATCGATATGAGAATGCTTTGAAAACTGTAAAGTACCCATTTTATTTTCACCTTGCAATAGACAGAAATAATAATTTCCACCTACTCACCTCACATGCAAGCTGTTGCTTCTTGGCATGTATTGAACAACAATGTTCACTCCCTGATTTACAAACAGAATTAGACAGAGTTCCTGCCCTGTGGTTTTAAACTAGGCAGACATGCATGATAAAATGATGAGAAAACATTCAAGGTAGACATTAATGTGTTTATAAAAGGCCTACGAATTTCTTTCTTTTTTTTTTTTTTAATAAATTTATTTATTTATTTTTGGCTGTGTTGGGTCTTCATTTCTGTGCGAGGGCTTTCTCTAGTTGCGGCGAGCGGGGGCCACTCTTCATCGTAGTGCGCGGGCCTCTCACTGTCACGGCCTCTCCCGTTGCGGAGCACAGGCTCCAGACGCGCAGGCTCAATAGTTGCGGCTCACGGGCCCAGTTGCTCCGCAGCATGTGGGATCTTCCCAGACCAGGGCTCGAACCCGTGTGCCCTGCATTGGCAGGCAGATTCTCAACCACTGCGTCACCAGGGAAGCCCGGCCTACGAATTTCTTAGATGTAAAGCGCTATGGGCATTTTTCATAGTCCTTAGGATGTTTGCGTCTTGTGAAATAATGTAAAATAGATATATTTTTTTAACCTAATGTAAAATAAAAAGAAAGCTACAGGAGGATTGAAAAGAGAAGTTGAGTAAAAAGAAGGGAGTAAGTCAGACAGAAAGACAAATATCATATGATATCACTTATATGTGGAATCTAAAAATATGATACAGGGACTTCCCTGGTGGCACAATGGTTAAGAATCCGCCTGCCAATGCAGAAGTCATGGGTTCGAGCCCTGGTCCGGGAAGATCCCACATGCTGCGGAGCAACAACTACTGAGCCTGCACTCTAGAGCCCGCGAGCCACAACTACTGAGCCAGCGCACCACAGCTACTGAAGCCTGTGTGCCTAGAGCCTGTGCTCTGCAACAAGACAAGCCACCACAATGAGAAGCCCATGCACCACAACAAAGAGTAGCCCCCGCTCACCACAACTAGAGAAAGCCTGCGTGCAGCAACGAAGACCCAATGCAGCCAAAAATAAATGAATAAATAAATAATAAAATAAAATAAAAATAAATAAATTTATTAAAAAAATAAAAATATGATACAAATGAACTTATTTACAAAACAGAAATAGACTCACAGAGATAAAAATCAAACTTATGGTTACCAAAGGGGAAAGGATAGGAGGAGGGATAAATTAAGAGCTTGGGATTAACAGATACTACTACAATATATAAAATAGATAAACAACAAGGATCTACTGTATAGCACAGGGAACTATTTTCAATATCTTGTAATAATCTAAAATGGAAATGAATCTGAAAAAGAATATACATATGTATATATATGTACGTATAACTGAATCACTTTGCTGTACACCTGCAACTTTGTAAATCAACTATACTTCAATTAAAAAAAAAGAAGGGAATAAATAACATGGGGCAATTGAGTCCAGCAAGATGTACTGAACACCTTACTATATGCTTTATACTATGCTGTGTCCTTGATGGGGGAAACATTGATGTTGGCATGAGATGAACAACAAGCATGTTCTTTATTTTGCTCTAGAAACTATGCCAAGTAGTTCAACTCATGGTTGACTGCAATCCTATAGTTTTGAAGTTATTAATATTTTTAAGTAGTAACAATTGTAGTGATACCCCCCAGATATTTTAGCATCTATATAATGCCTTAGATTTTACAAAATTTTTATGTGAATAATCTAATTTAATCTTCATAATAATTTTGTGAGATGGGCATCACCATTATCTCTAATTTACAGATGAAAAAGTTGGGCAGGCATTGGTAAAATAACTTACTGAAAGTAAGACAGCAATTGGGAGACCCATGGCTTGAACCCAGGTTTTCTGACTCTAAGATGTGTTTTCCATCTTCACGTCACGTAAGTCAACAGTCTAAAATAAAGCACTATGAAGCTTGAATTTGGATGCATTGTGCCCTTACTCTCATCTTATTCCATTTGTAGAATTTACAAGTCCATTCCATTGGTTTCCACAGTAATGCAGTTATTAGAAGAATTTCGTGAAATGGTTGTTCAGGGCAAACACTGCCTTCTTAAGGAATGTCACTGTGAAGTTGGTTTTTTTTTTAATACTTATTTATTTTATTTTTGGCTGTGTTGGGTCTTCGTTGCTGCGCGCGGGCTTTCTTTAGTTGCAGCGAGCGGGGGCTACCCTTTGTTGCGGTATGTGGGCTTCTTCTTGCGTTGGCTTCTCTTGTTGCAGAGCATGGGCTCTAGGCACGCGGGCTTCAGTAGTTGTGGCACATGGGCTCAGTAGTTGTGGCGCACGGGCTTAGTTGCTCCACAGCATGTGGGATCTTCCCAGACCAGGGCTCGAACCCGTGTCCCCTGCATTGGCAGGCAGATTCTTAACAACTGTGCCACCAGGGAAGTCACTGTCACTGTGAAGATTTAATTGTGGATTGTGGTTCTGCATAGGTATAGGTTATATTTCTTTCATAAGATTGTTAGAATGCTCAAAAAAAAAAAAAAAAGAGTCCTGATGTGAGATTCACTAAAAAGTTTAAAGCATTTATTTTATTTTCATTAGTTACAGGTAATCATGTGTAACATGAAATCTAAAAAGAGAGTGAAAATAGCTTTAAAGAAATATAAGCCAAATACAAAGTCATAATTGACATTTCTTTTTTAAGAATGAAATAAGATTCTAGTTAACTGTCTAATTAATGAGAAGCCTATATGAGTAAAACACACAATCACATAATTATGTATGGTTGTGAGCAAAACTTTACTGATTTCCTGGAAATTCTAATAGTCTTCTAGTCCAAGAACAGATTACTACATGGCCCCTTTGCCGAAGTTAGGGTAAAAGACAACAACTACTACAATAACTTGGGGTAGTGCCTTAGTTGAGGCTCATATAACAGAATACCACAGACTGGGTAGCTTAAACAATATTTATCTCTCACAGTTCTGAAGGCTGGGAAGTCCAAGATCAAGGTGTTGGCAGATCCAGGGTCTGGTGAAGACTCTCTTCCTGGCTTGCAGATGGCCATCTTCTTGTTTTATCCTCACATGGTAGAGAGCAAGCTCTCATGTCGCTTCTTGTAAGGCCACTAATCCCATTCATGAGGGCTCCACTCTCATGACCTAATTACCTCCAAAGGCCCCACCGCCTAATACCAATACCATCATTGGGGATCAGTCTTCCACATAACGAATTTTGGGGGGACATATTCAGTCCATAGCAGGTAGCTTAGATCTCTATCCCTCTCTCCCTCTCTCCCTCCCTCTCTCTCTCTCTCTGTCTCTCTCTGTCTCTTGCAGACACACACATGCACACAATAAGAACAAGATCTTTAGCAAAATATCTTTTACCACAATAAGAACAAAGTCTTGTTTTTCTCTCCCAGACTATTGTCTCCCTTCCAGAAATCTGAAATGAAGATTGTCTCACTAAAACAGCTGCTAAAGGCCAACTTCCATTTCTTTTCATTTTCCCTTCTATAATTGTCATGGAATAAAACTATCAAAATATATTATCCTACTCTGAATTTTCGATTCAGAGAATAGAAAATTACAGTATCGGAGAATCATCTGACTAGAAGAGTACTTGATTATCAATGTCTGCCTTTAGGAAATACTATGTATAAATACTTTTATTTAGACCTATTTATAAATATCTTCAGAGAGGACAATCCCATCATCTTTCTTAACTCAGTTTGGATGCAATCACTTTCTTTGTCTGGAAACTCTTCTTTATACTTTGATTAAATCCCTTATACAACACAGATTAAGAAATATAAATATAAATATACAGACCGGATCTTTGCATTTGAAAACTTGACCCTTGGACTGTCTTAAATATGGAAAAGAACTTGAGTTCATTTATTTCCAAAAAGTTGTGATTGTTATGATATGAAAATCACTGAATGTTCAGGCTGGGTCACACAGGATGTAACCCTTAATGAAATCTTCATGAAGTGAGGCTTGGTCCCCAGTTTTGCAGTTTCAAAAAATTGGTGAGTGGTCTGGTCCTGAGCAAATGATTCATGCTAGCTGAAATCACAAGAAACTGGTTTACAAGGGTGAACATGTGGTATGATATGAGGGGTGGGGAGCTGAACATGAAGGAGCGTAGGCAGATGCATGCCTTTTCTGCTGGGCATTTTTTTTTAAGATACCAATACTTTATGTTTTCAGAACATAGCCTAGACATGGGAAATAAGTAAAAAGAGACCATTTGTAGTGAAAAATAGGTGTCCCCAAGTCTATGCAATAGAGTTCTGTTTTGAGCAGAGAAGAATCTACAGTCAGTCACACTGAAGAAACAAGAAGAGATGGCTGACACCTTGAAGGAATACAGAGAAAGCAGACATGTGCACTCAAAGGTCCATTTGTTGGTGGAGGATGGTGTATCAGTCCAGGTTCTCCAGAGAGGTAGAATATATATATATATATATATATATATATATATATATATATATATATATATACATACACACACACACACATACATATATATACATAGACATATATGTATATATATGTGTGTATATATATCTGAATCACTTTGCTGTACACTTGAAAGTAACACAACATTGTAAATCAACTATACTTCAATTTTTTAAAAAGTTAATTTTATTGATCTCTGAAACAAAAAAGAGAAACTTACCCATGTTCACCCAGAGAGTGACAGACCCATGATTTAAATTTAGCTCAATCTGATCTTAAATCCCATAATATTTTTACTTTTCTATGCTCTCTATTTATTATTAAATATTATATTCATTCCAGTGATTTTAATTTGTGAAGATTAAAGGATATACAACATACTATATTTTAGCAGAACTGTCACAAAGTAATTAAAATTTAAAAATATTTTGGTACTTATTTTAATTTTTCTTAATTATTCTGGTCAAATATGGCCTTATTATATTAATTGAAATAAAGGCTGACTTCTGATAATGGGGTCAAAAGAAATAAAAGTGGAACACATCCATCTCTTTGAGCTTCAGCCAAGCCAAGTACCACATATGAGGGGCATTCCATGGCTACTCAACTCTCATGGACTTGGTTCTGGAGCAGTGGCCTCGTCCTGTCTCCCAGTTTCAGACTTTCTTCTTTCACCTCACCTTTCAGATTCCATGCTATAAACTTGGTACCTCTTCCTGCCCAAGGCCACTTCTTAGCCCAAGGTGGACCTACAGACATAAACTTGCAGCATCTAGGACAGGAAAGAATCAAGATAAATGATCCTGTGCAACAAAAGTACACCTTTCTAGTTGCTGAAATTCTCTGACTTGCTAAACATGATGGCTCTCTTTGATGAATGCTAGAGACATGCTATCAATTCTCTAAAACTTTTTAATGCATATTGCTATGCCATGTATACAATTTCCAAGATTATAGCTTGTCTCATATGTTGCATTTTATTATCTCATTCTTTTCTTAGATGAGTTGCACATACAATGTGGTAACTTATTTCCTTAAAACTTTCATAATTCACAAGGTAGGGTGTATATTCTTCAGAGAACTCCTACAGATAATTAATCTCACCTTGTTTTATTTGTTTCCTTCCTTCCTACTGTCAATTCTTTAGCTTTCATTTTAAGAGTGATGCCAGAGGTCCTGGTCGCCTGGATTTGCAGAATGGGATAGCCTGGATTGGGGTTGTTTTACTCTGGGAGCTTGTGCTCTGTACAACTAACAAATCAACAAAATTATAAACATTGTTATTATGTTTCATTAATAATTATAGCTTCCTGGGTGAAATAGCATGCTCAACTGCAAAAGCAGGAGATTCTTTTGGAATTATAGTCAGCATTTTCGTCTTGAAGGACTGTTTATAGCCTCTTAAAACAAAATAAAACATACTTCCCAAATTTTGCCTGCAGCAATTGACACAAAACATGAATGCAAATAATCCACCTCCAGGCCAACCTTCTGTATAACCAGTAGATGGTCACTCCAGTGAACATTCTGGTTACTTATTGAAATCAAGAATCTTTCCTGCTCCATCAGGGAATTCAGTACCAGATCCAAGGTCAGAGCCGGACCTCATCTTGGGGGTGGAGGTTAAGTAATGCAAAGCATCCACAGAATGGCTAGAGGCTAAGGAGCAGGGCTTGTGACTCCAGAACATGGCAGCTCAAGGTGAGATTAAGTTTTTAAAGGGTCATTAAGAAGTACTCACTGTTAGAAGCGGTGAAAATGGGGAAGTAAAAAGGGAAGGTTTCAAGGATGACTTGGTAAAATCCTGTTTAAAGGACTTGCTGAGCAAAGAATCCATCCTGAAAAGGAAGAGTATGAAAGGAAAAAAAAAAACCCAAAACCACTTTTGAATCTTTTTGTGAAAGAGTTTAACTGTTTTTGCTAAAATGCTAGTATGTATTTAAATGGCTGATACGTTGACTTGAATGACATTTTAAAACAATAAACTGATGCAAAGAAAATGTCTGGAAAGGTATACACAAAAGTAGGAATGTTGGTTGGTCCCTGAGAGGTGATGTTACAGCATTTTTTTTCTTCTTTATACATTTCTGTATTGCTTGTTTTCCCCCAATGAGTACACACACTGCTTTCACAATTAAGGAGGAATAAACAGTGAATATTTTTGTTTAAAAAAATAAATTTTACAGTTGGTCTTAATCTGTAAAATAAATGTTCCTATAGCTAAGTTAACAGCTCAAAACACCATTGGGGAAGCAGGATCTGTGTGACAGGAAAAACAGAGACTAATTAAAAACAAATGAACACAAAAGCTTGGGTTTTGCGACAGCAGCAGAATTTACAGAATTACAACACCTCTAGAATTATGGAACCCACAATTTCCTGCATGTGTCTGTTTCTGCCAACTTCTGGTTGTCTGTGGCTTTCTTAAAATATCCTTGAAAGGGACTCCAAGAAATCATCAAATCAGTTCAATGTTCTTTAAGTTATAGTCTAACAAAGGCTCCAGCGTTTCTACAGGAGCTTCCCATTCGTGTACGTGTTCCAATTTTCTGCCACACACTTGATTTAAATCCAAGATTGCGCAGACTTACTTAGCTCCTACAACATTTGAAACCCTTTCTCACATTGTAATTTTCTTAACCAATGAGGTAGTTATTATTGTCCACATTACACAGGAGGGTCAACTGAAGCTCAGAAAGTGACTTGCCAAAGGTCTCATAGCAACTTGTTTGCCAGGCTGGGATTGAACTCAGATCTTACAACTTGATGTCCAGTGCCATTTTTATATGACACTAAGACTGCCTCTGGAGAAGTGAAAAGATGTGACTGGTAGTCCTGGTATCCCCACATGAAGCCTCTGGGGCCCTTGGAGAGGCAGGCTATGTAAGTGGTCAATACACGGATGGTTGAGCTTTCCACAGCTCTAATTATGTGACTGGCTTTATGTTCGTGCCACCCTTAAGTGGGAGAGGAGTTCATGGTAACACTTCCTTTAACTGAAAACCTCTTGTTTCCTTGGATTATTGCTTTTCCTCTTTATAAGTTTGTCATGAATTGAGTGAAGGAGCTGTAGTTTCAAAAGTTCTATTAACCAAAAATAAATAATGTTAATAAGTGAAAAGAACAGAGGGCAAAAATTAAGAAATTTTAAGGAGAGTCATAATAAAATATTACACTAAAATTATCCAAGAATAGACGGAAGGGTCTTTGTAGATACAGAAATTTCAAAATACATGGGTGGTCCTACTAATTTGTGGATCAGTTGAAATATAAACTATATAAAATTGATTAGCATATTCTAATCAACTCCACTCTGCCCAGGGATCTCCAGGGATACTTAATCCACAGCTGCCATTGCCAATATGGCTGATTTCTTTCTTGTCAGTAATTTTCTTCTTATCCCCAGTCTAAAATTCAGAATTCAGCAACAGACTAGCTTTTTACCTTATACATCATGTGGTAATTTAAGTTATTACTACTAGGGAATATGAATATGAAAATATGCATATATACCTTGGCCACTAATCAATTTTCAATGGAATGGCTTATTTACTTAACAAATGGCTCATTAAGTCACATTGGTAATTCAAGTTGAAGTTTTTTGTACCTGGTCAAGTGATAAATTATGCTTATGTTCACTTTTTTGTTCCCAAGAATAATGATAGCTAGATTGTAGGCTCCTTAAAGGCAGAGATTGCATTTTATACTTTATTTGTAACAATCATGGCATTAGGGATAGTACTGATTATGAAGTAGGTACTCAATAAATACTTGTGGGGTTTACTGATTTGCTTATGCATCTTCTTGGTATTGACAACCAAATAACTTATTGGATTAAAAACAGAAGTAAGGATAGTAGTATATCTACCAATTCATTTCCCTTTAGCCATACATATCAATGTGCAAAGGATCTATGTTAGACAGGGGTTCTTAACCTGAGCTTCAGAGGGTGTTCCCTTAAGTTCCTGAAATTTTATTCAAATTTTTTTTGTGTTCATATGCTCACTTTCCAGAGGAGAGGATCTAGAGCTTTCTTCAGCTTCCAGGAAATCCATTATTCCATAAACTATTAAGAACCTGTGGTCTTTAATATTTTCGCCTGTCTCCGGAATGTCAGCACTGATAACTCTGGAAGCCCACCTACATTTGCTTGGAATACACTATAACCTTTTTCCTCTGATTTTTGACTTCCCTAAATATGCCTGATCTCCAGTTAGAATTAAATTGCCCTAAGTAATATCTGGAATAAAACAATGTATAAGAGCATGAAGAGAAACAGGATAACTTGAAACTTCTTCTTGTCCCCATGCTACACTCTGTACTGAGCTCGCATTTGGGTCCAGGTGCAAGTCAAGGTGTTTTTTTATCATTTAAAACTCTAATGCACTAAGTGATCTGTGACCTAATTATGGGGGAAATTACCTGTATCCTTATGCGTGCTCACAACCACTAAACTCAACAGCAGCATTTCAGCTAACGGTCCCTGCCTTCTCACTTGAGGGAATTTGGAGCAATCTGCTCCCAGCATGAGGAGTTGATTTTGGAATTCAGGGTACATCTCACAGCCTAAATTTACCAGTCTTCAGAGGTAGAAAGCTTTTGTTATAACTTTAGATGGGCAGATTAGTTAATTGTAGTCAAATCAGTTTAAAGGGTTTCTCTACACACCCCACCCTTTCCCAATCCAGTATTTTTAAGGAAGTTAATGTTTGACTAGTTCATTGCACTGCTGCAAATTGAAAAAAGCAGTTACGTTAAGGAGCATTCCCTTTTTAGGAAGAAAAATCGAACCTTTATAATTATGCTATTAATTCTCAGTTCAACTGATAATAACATGAAAATGAATTTCTCGGTAGAACATTTTATTATTATTTAGTGTTTAGCTAGCATGAAGAGCTATGGTTTATAGCATTTTAATCCTAGCTAGTCCTCTAAACTTTTAAGCGGGTCAGAAACAATTTATCTCTTATGTTGTTAGTCTTTCTTTCTATGGTTTATCTTTTAAATTAACATACATTAAGATTGCTCCAAGCCTACATTCTTATTTTTAAATGTTGGCTTCCTGTAAATGTATTTGTTTTTACAAACACAAGTCTAATCCCTTTGGTGCTCATCAGAGAAGTTATGGCTTTGTTCCATTCTTGCATCCCACCAAGTAAGCAAGCACTTGGGAAGCTGTTGAATGAAACCATAAAGGCAACTTTTTAAGCAAAACAAAATTATTTAAAATTATTTTGGAAGACTCTGACTCATAGCCATTTTAAAGGTTGGCTGTCAAGAGTCCATTTTGGGTGTCAGAGTTTTTCTGCTCCTCCTGCAAGTTCTAGAGCTTCCTTTCAAGTAAAAATTTAAAATACCTAAGCTTTCAACCTAACAAAAAAGCACAAGAATTCCATATCACAACAAGTGGCTTCTAAGAAGATTGTAAATTGAGTGACAGAAGAGGAATCATTTAAAGGGACTCCCACTAGAGAACAGACAGCAGCACCCAACTAAATCCATTTTAATTTTCACTTAATTTCAGTTCTATTTCAAAGCTGTGATATCATGAGTGGAGAGAGAAGCAGCTCATAGAAGAGCCTGAATTCAAAGGAACTGAAATTTAGCATGGAATGTAAAATCGAGGACTTTTGCTTCTAAGAGAATGACTGTAGAAATACCAAGGTTGAAGGATGTGGGCTTGGTGCTACAGCAGAATTAGTAGTCTGGGGTGACCCTGCATGTATTGGCAAGTAGCCATTAAGTAATGCTCTTTACAAGAGAAAATCTTGTACCCGACAAGCTATCAGAAACGTGCATTTCTCTTAAACCTCTTTTCCTGTCCTTCTGCTCTAGAAGAGACATTATAAACTGCTAACGAAATGTGACTTTCATGTTGAGAGACTGGATTCCCCCAGGACCGAAATGAAGCACGCTTTAGCCTTCTCACACCCAGGTGCCCCATCGGGTTCCCTGCAGAGTGATCTCTGCCAGCACCTTGGTGAGACTGCACAATGGGTCAGTACTCTCTGCTGTCATTCTTTGCACTGGGGCTCTGGCCGCCAGAGGGGAAAATAGTCACACACAGGGAAATGGTATAAGTTAAAATCAAGCAAGTCTGGTGGGGTGGTAATGACTTTCCCAGCATCCAAGTCTTCGCCTTCAGGACATGTGAAGCTAGAAGACAATGTCATTCATTCAGCATTTATAGAGAACACACAAAGTACACGGTACTGGGCTCAGTACTGGAGAGCATGAAAAAGTGTACGAAACACAAACCCTGCCCCCGCCCCGGCCCGAGAATTCTTGCCAGGAAGGGTATTTCAAGTATCAACCAGACCTTATGACCCTTTAAGAAATTCCTGAGGGAATAAAAGTGCATTCAGAATTTAAAACAAGCATGGAAAAGAATACCGCTAGGACAAGAAGTCTTTTAGGAGAAAGGGCATGTAAATGTGCCTGAAAATTTTATTTCTACGGTATACAATGTAGCTCGGATGAATGAGAGAGTAGAGGTTTAAAGGGCCAAGAGCGGCGCCAGGCTGGCCGGTTCTTGGAGAAGCCGGACTTCAAAGAAGCCGGATGCCTGCACAGTTAGCTGAATCCGAACAAAGAGGAAGCCGGCACTTTTACATGGGAAGTGGGTAACTTCGAGGAAAAGTGGCCTCCGAGAAAAAAAAAAGGCAACATTCCGCCTGGAGTGGAAGCCCTCACAACCCTCTACTGTGCTTGCTGACCGCACCCTTGACCGACCTCACCCTCGCTCCCCCGCCCGGCTTCCTCTACCCAGTCTAGGCGGCAGGCCGCGCTCGGCCGGGTTCCACCGCCCACTCCACGCCCGCAGCTCTTGCACGCGCCGGCTCCAGCCGGTAATCGGCCACGTGCGCCGGGTTCCCCGCTCGGCCCCTCAGCGGGCCGAGCGCCTCCAAGGTTGCGGTGGCCACTGTGGGGGCTGGATCCCTGTCCCCGCGCGCCCAGGCGAGAAGTCCGGACAGCGGCGGTGGCGGGAGCGAGCGGCCCGGCCCCTCCCTTAGAGGGAGCAGCGCGACAGTGGGCTGCGGGCGCCGCCTCCGCTGCATCGGTGGCTGCGCGTTCCGCTCGGCCCAGCCCAGCTCGGATCTGGAGCCCGCGCGCGCCGCGCTGCCTTCCCCTCCTCCTCTGCCACCGCCCCGCGGGCAGCTCCCCCGGGCCACACGCACGTTCGATCCTCCTTTCCCTGGTTTACGGATTTCCGAGGGCGAAGAATTTCGCCTCGGTCCCTGCGAGTGTCTCTCGGCCTCTCTCCCTCTTCCCTCGCGACTCCCCCTTCCCGTGGGCGCGCGCGCGCACGCTCACACACACACACACACTCACACTCGCCGGCGCGCGTGCGCACGGCCGCGCGCCCTGAGCCGCGGAGTCTCCAGCGCCGCTCAGCAGATCCCACTCTCTCCGGCGCCGCTACTCACACAGGCTTCCAGCCGCCACTGGGCGTCCTCTGTCTGCGGTAGCGCAGCCGAGGCGGCGGTGGGAAAGGTAGCTGCAGCCCGGCGCGGTCTCAGAGCTCCGTGCCCTGGACCGAGTCCGGGGAGAAGCGGAGAAGGAGGACGCAGAGGCGAGAAGGAGCCGCGCCGCGCCCGGGTCCGCGCGGCTGGCTGCCTCCGTACCGGTACCGCGGCCCCAGGTAAGCTGCTCCGGGGCCCGCAGCATCCCCGGGGCGTCCGGGCTCGGAGCGGGGGTTCCGCGGTCCCGCCGCCGCCGCCGCCGCCGCCGCCGCCGCCGCGGCACCAGGACGGAGGCTCGGAGGGGAGTGGGCTCGGGGGGAGGGGAATGGAGCTAGAGGTGAGGCCGGTAGGGAGGGGGGCAGGGGAGCGTGGGGGCTTCACCGCAGCCCCCCGCGCCCTTCCCCTCCCTACCTCAGCTCCAGCCGGGTGACTTTTACGAGCCTGGGGGCGCCTGGCGCCCCAGACAGCTATTCTCAGCTCTCCCCCGCGCCGCCAGCCAGTGTTGGCTGCGGGCTCCGCGCCCGCCGCGCACCTCCCACCTCCTGTGCACCTTGGACAGCGCACCCCGCTGCCCGCCGCCCCCTGAACCGCACCCGGGTCCGCGTCCTGCTCGCGCAGCCCTCCCGCTGCTCTCTTCTTTCCCGGTTGTCACCCTCCCGCCCTGCATCCCTTCTCCTCCCAGCCCTGGCGGACTCCTCTGGGTGCGGGCCGGAAACTTTCCTCCCCGCCTTGTCTGAACTAGGTACTATTGTTGTTATTTGTGACTGTCCCCTTACTCGGGGAACTCAGACACAGTGAACCGGTCTTCCTCGGCGGGAGGCCCGGTTCAGCCCGAGGCAAAAGAGGCATTGGGCAGCAGGACTCGGCGGCTGCCAGGGTGCAGAGCCTACGCCTGGGTAGCCGGACGCCTGCCGCCTCCCCTCTTCTCCGGACTCCACACGTGCGCGCCTCCCACGGACGCCGCCCCTCCCCGACCACCCACGTCCTCCCCCTGCACTGCCACGGCCACCCCATAGGTTGGACACCTGGGGCTTGCGGGTTCTGATTGGCTGAAGGCGTAACCCCGCCTCCTTTCCGGGGAGGGGGGGTGGTTTGGAGTGTTGTGGTTGTCATCCCGCGGCGCGCACATGGGGGAGGTGGGGTCGACAGGTGGGGAAACCGGGCCCGGTTGGATCCTCGAGTCCCATTGTGTATAGCTACACTCTCATCCACCTTCCTCCAAATGCGCTCCTGCTTTTCTCCTTTTCTGTTTTTTTCTCAACATTTTGCTGCTGTGATATTAAAAGAAAAAACTGGCTTGTAACCTTCTTTTTATTAGTATTGTATTTGCTCTGTGGTGGAGATTTTTAAAGCAGAACTAGAAGAATGAGGAAAACAAGTGCTTATGGGGAGGTTCGTGGCAAACTGGGCTGCAGATTTGAGTCTGGTAGTTTGGAGAAAGTAATGGGTGCCTAAGGGTTATGAAGAGGGTGGAGAAAGTGAGAAGGAAATTGTTTCTTGGTGAGGGCCAGACGCAGATGAGCAACCTTGAGAAGCTGAGGGAGAAGGAAGTGGGTCATGTGTAGGGTGAGACGTGAAGGAGAAACCCGGATGGGCGCTCCTGGGAGCGTTTTGCTGAAGATGGCTCTGTCTGGAAAAGTAATTTTGACTAGTATTCAGTTCATTATTTAACACACTTTGTTTCTGTTTTGCTAACGTTGCCCTTTTGATAGATTTTATAGTAATGTCAATCCACGTAATGGGTTTTGCTTATTCCAGTTTCTTGCAATATATCGATTTGCAAGTGGTAATGAATTTCAGAAAGTGAATTTCAAAGGCTCCTTTAGAGGGATGCACTAAATAGTTAAAGTGCTTTGGTATATTGTGAAGGGAGACGGATGAGCATTGCATAAAATCCAAAGACTGTTCTGGCATTATTTAGGGTCTTTGCAGAAATATATGTGTGCGTGACACTGATTTATCTTCATTTCAAAGCATGATTGCCTCTGGCACTTTCCAGCTTTAATTCCTTCAGGCTGTTTTGATGTTGTGTCTGTACATCTAAGAATATTGTAATTCTTATCTTTAGAAACCTTGTCAGTGGAAAACAAACAGCAACTGATGCAAGCTAATGTTGACAACTTTATAGTGAGTACACTGTGCATTATTTTATTTGTAAGCTAGTGAAATATGCAAGAGTAACATAGCATGACTGTTATTCCCTAGGAACCAATATCAAAACAAAGTGGGGAATCACATGAGGCTATTCCAGGGAGCACAATTCAATTATTTAAAAAGTGAATATATGTTAAGATTCTTGGGTGTAAAGAAAAGCAGAATATTCCCATTTGAATTATTATCTTTGTACACAGTGGTAGCAGATGATTTGAAGTAAAACAACATATTAAATATGTTTGATGATTCCAAAGTAGATAGTAAAGGCTTTCCATTTATAATTTTTATATAGGTAGAATTACTTTTCTGACTGAAGAACTTTGTATTCAAGGGACAGAATTTGATACATCTGGCAAAATTGGAAATTATTGCTATTGTTGAGAAAATAATTCTTACTATGTTTTCATATCTCCAGGTCATGCTTTGATTTGCCCTCAGGGATTTAGATTCTAGTTTTTGGCCTATCAAATTGAGATGGGTTGGAGGTAGGTAGAACAAAAATGTATATGTCACGCACACACACACACACACACACGCAAAATATATGTATATCAGCACACAGCTATATATTTATACACATAATTTGGGGGTACATGCAGTGTGTTTAGTTGTATATATGTTATTGTCATCCTTAGAATTTTTTCTCATTTCTTCTTGTGCAAACGGTGGCCCTGTTTTAAACTATGGAAAGCATTATCACCAGTAAAATTGGCCAATAGATCATGGAAACAGACAATAGTATTTTGTTGCTTGGCAACCACCTACTGTGAATGAAAAACAAAGCAGTGACAGCTGCTTCCACATCCTTACACTCATAACTGTAGCTCAAGCATCACAACCCTCCAAATGAGACAGATCTACTAACAACTTTCATTTGAGGAAGGTGAAGCTGTTTCCTTTTGCGGATGTTTTTAAAATGTACATTTAAAATTTTTATTATAATAAGAATTATATTGTTATTGTGGGATGAAATGAAGCATCTAATTTCAGTTGCCCTCCTAAGCCTAGTATAAACTGAAAAATGCAAGACTGGGAGGATTCTTTAGACCCTTCTCATTCTTCCCTTCATAGTCATTAAGCACCATAAGCACATTTTCTGCTGCCGTCAGATGCTCTTAGGATTTTACAAAAACTTGAGTTCCCTGTGATACCTAAATAGGTGACTGGATTTTACTGCCAGGAGGGAGTTAGAGACTGATGCTTTGGCCTAACCCTTTAGTTTTAAGGGACACTGAGGCACGGTTAGGTGTTGTGACTCGAGCCTGGTTACAGAGTCATCTCCAGGATGTCTTGCCTTAGGTCACACTTGAAAAATTTTCTCCTGTTTCCTCCCTCAAATTATTCTTTCTTTGTTCTTTACACAGAATTTGTAACCAAGATTTTTATCCTAATAAAGATACTTAGAAAATACAGTAATATTTGGGAGTCAAAATTCAGTGTTGACACCAGGCTACATTATGGTTTTAGATGCATTGTGTATTCAGCCCTCAGTCGCGCAAAGTCCTGTGACTTTCCACCTCTTTCCTCAAACTGGGGAAGCCCAGTCCCTTGCTTTGGTAATTGTTTACATCTTTGGACAACCTTTAATGATCTATTATTCTGTAAATGAATTTTATACGGGGATGAGATTGAGGATTGTGTTGGTCAGCTTGTACACCTGCAAGAGTTTAACCATTACAGCTAATTAATCACGTGTTGTGGTCTGTCTGCAACGTGAGAGACGTACTGTTGATCTAGTGATCTGGGCTCAAAAAAAAAAAAAGATACAAACGAACTTATTTACAAAACAGAAACAGACTCACAGAGAGCGAATTTATGGTTACCAGGGGTGAAGGGTGGCGGGGTGGATAGATTGGGAGTTTGGGATTGACATGTACACACTGCTATATTTAAAACAGATAACCAACAAGGACTTACTGTATAGCACAGGGAACGCTGCTCATTATTTTGTAATAACCTAAATAGGAAAAGAATTTGAAAAAGAATAGATACATGTATATGTATAACTGAATCACTTTGCTGTACACCTGAAACTAACACATCGTTAATCACCTATGCTCCAATATAAAATAAAAATTAAAAAAAAGTAGACTACATGGGACAGACTGTGTAGCTGCATAATCTTCATTTCAGTCTTTTATCAAAGCTGTCTTGCCAAATGTATTACCTGAAGCCTGCTTGTGGAGGACAAGTCATCTATCTGTGAGAGATGGCAATAGTGCAGATTGCTTCTGAACTCTGAAATGATAATGAATGGAGTACTGGATGGCGAACTTGGATCACATGTGCATTATTAAGGCTTTTTTCTAAACTTAGGCAATGTATTGCATGTGTGATACATTTTGAGGTTCCTTATGCTATTTTAAAGAATCTGTATTCTGTTATTTATTATTTATGACAAAGGTAGTCATTTAACTTTAATACACCTTAACTGGAAGAAAAACTTGGATTGGACTGGTTGGAGAAACAATGTAGTGACAGTATTAAGTACCATTGCAGAGCCATTTTCACCAGAAAAGCATGCACTGTAGCAGATTTGTAGGGGGGAATAAATTGATTTACAGCATGTTTAACCTAGTTTTAGAAGTCTGCTATAACTTGTTCTAGCTAGAAGGATTTCCAAGCAGAATAATAATTTCGCAGATTTCAAGTGAACGTCACTGATTTTTAAAATCATTTTTCACAGTCTGGTTGTAGTTTGTTCAGGACAAGTGCTTGCTTTGGATCCTCTAGGATTAATCTGAATTTTAAGGTTATTATTATTTTAAAAAATTCAGAACCATTTCTCTTTGCGTGGCATGATGCTAAATATCCTGTAGTTCATACATTTAATTTATTCCACTGGAATCTTGAAATTTAATTAACTTCCCTCTCCTATCTTTATGTTCACGAGAATGTGTGTATGCATATGTGTTTGCATTCTTTTCCTTTTCATGGTTTTCATCCTAATGATAGAGCATCAAAGGGCCTGATTTGTATTTTTTTCATACAGTAAAGAGAAGTTTTAAGAGATATTTGCGTTTTCCATTCCCTTATGTCAGCTTCTGCTATTATAACCTGTAAACTCTCACCCACACAAATAGGATGATTGCTAAACAAGCAAACAAATAAATATTTATCCAAGCAGCATCCCATTTGCTGCCCTCCAGGCTGGCCAAGAAAACATATTTTCTCATTCTTAGACACACATGTACTTCCACACCCATCCACATACACATTGAGTTTTCCTGTAGATTTTTTTTTAAAGAGTGGACGGAAATAGTATTTGATTGGGAGACCTGTGTATGATAGATTTTAAGTAAAGATGATGTATTCAGATTCTCAGAAATGTAGCAGCAGAGGAAGAATTAAATTGAATTATTCCCTTTGGAAAAAGTTCAAGTTTATGCTGAGAACATAACCCATGACCCTTACAACAGTGCCCGGAACAGAGCCTGCCACGTGGTAGACACTCAGCGTGTATTTTGTGGAGTACGCACCTGCTACCTCCTTTATGTGATGCTGCAAATGTTTCAGTCTGTATCTGCATGAATAGCAAAAGTTGGGGAAATGGAGGAGAAATGACTGTACTTTTCTAATTGTTTCTGGCCCTGTATAAAAACATGTCAAAACAACTAACTTAGCCAGTGATATTTTGGAATATACTTCTTGTCGGTGTAGAAAGTTATACCAAGGGTATTGATTTTTCACAAATACAGCCATCCTAAGTACAGAAGAGCTCTTTAATAGCCCACAGCAACATAACAAAGGTAACGGCAGCTGGGCCGAAGGAATACTTTATTTAGCTGGAGCTGGAGGGTGAAATCTGTTCGCCCCAGTGTAATTATCCAGACTGGAGTGTGGCCAGGGCGCTGTGGTTAATAACCCAGACGGGGAGAAAAGCCGCCTGTGAGGTCTTTAGTGACTCCGACTGTCCAGACCTCTGCTTTGGTTTGTAAGAGAGTAGCTTGAAAACCACAGAAGCTGTTGTGCATTTAAGGGATAGAGCCCAGAGTTACCATCGAGGTCCCAGGTACCAAATTTCTGGTGATTGGAAGAAGTCTTAATCCTGAGAGATCAGTGGCATTGAAATAAGACTTTCTTCTTCATCCTGCTCCATCTTTGTGAAGTATGTGAAGGGCGACCGTGTCTCTGGGGACAGCCCTGGCAGAATCACCAGGTAGGGTAAAGCCTGACAGGCTTCCAATTCCCCGTAAAGCATCCTTCACCTTTCCACCACTACCTCCGTTGTTTGTCTCGCTTGTAGGGTTTAATTCACAGTTTTGTAGCAGCAAGTGTCTGTTAAGGTGTATGCTGATCAAAAGTTATAGAGCTTTTCTGGAGGGATTCCTGAGTGTCTTCCGTATATTAGGGGCTCAATAGATATTTGTTTCATTTTACTACTATTTTGAGAGATAGGGAAGATGGTTATGTCCACAGAACCTATGTAAGTAATGCCATACTGTTTCCTTTTAGGATGATTTCTTTAACAAACATTTATTGAGCATTTACTATATGACTGGCATAGTATCTGGCTTTGGGGATCATAGAGATTATTAAGGCACAGTTCCTGCTTGTAGCAGAGAATATGCTGCCTGCAGGGAAGACTTGCAGGAAGTGCGTAAGTTCAGTGTGGTTTACAAGTGACTGTGCTGGGGGGCGAGGGGAGAGGAAGTTTGGAGAGCAGGGTAGGGGGCAGACCATGGAAGAACTAGTAAGACCCATCAAAGATTTTGAACTTTATGATATGGGTCAGTGTTTCACAGTCTCCCCGTTCTTGCCACAGTACTGATTCCTGGGTCCCAACCCCGGCCCCCTGAATCAGACAGACTCTTCAGGGACACGCCAAGTCAAGTAGACACATTCATATGCCCGGATGCTCACCGCTCCCATGCACATCTGCAGAATTCTTCTGCAAGCACCTACTGTTCTCCACCTGAGGGCTTTCTCTATCACAGGTGGGGCAGCTGTAGGGCAGCGAAGTTAGATGGCCCCAGGAGTGGACCTCATCCAATGACTGAAGAGAGCTGGGTGGCAGTACACTAGCATCTTGGCCCATCAGGTGCAGAGACTGATGTGTGTCCTACGCTGTGTCCCAGGATCCCCTAGTGAGACTGATGGCGTTGCCCATGGTGGCTGTCTGCTCGATAATCTGGGCTTTGTTGGCTGCCTTCCTTTCCTGTACTAGTCCTTCCTAGGATCCGCTCCCACACGAATAGCTTGCATTTAAATTCTTTCATGGACTTCCCTGGTGGTCCAGTAGTTAAGACTCCACGCTTCCACTGCAGGGGGTGCGGATTCCATCCCTGATCAGGGAAGTTCTGCATGCCACGCAGTACGGCCAAAAAAAAAAAAAAAAAGGAAAAAAGTAAATAAATTCTGTCTCAAGGTCTGTTTCTGGAGAAACCCAACGGAAGATACTGAAGAACCGCTTCATTTATTTTTCAAATAATGCCCCCCACTGGTTTTCTTCATTAGGCAAATTTGGGCACTCCGGCCTCAGGTGATAGAGGGCTACTGAAGAATTAAGGTGAGGGCATCGTTACTCATGATTTGCAGCTGAGAATGACCTTGCCGGCAGGTGTGTGGGGAATGGATTGATAGAGGAAGAGTTGGGGGCCTGGAGACCAGCTAGGAGGTGGCGGTGCCTAGACAAACAGAGAAGATAGTGGCTGGGAGGCTGGAGATGGGGAAACGATGCAAGAATGATTTGGGTGGAAAGCTGGCTGGAAAAGTCAGCAGGACCAAGAGGCCGGAGACGCGTGCTCACTTAGCTCATCCCAAGACGGAGACATCAGGCCTCCACCCGCGGCTCGGCCTGCTGTCCCTACAGCTCGATACCCCCTAAAGGGCTGAGACGCCTCTGCCTTGCCTGTAATCGTGGTCAGGCTCTCTAGAGTTAAGTAGTACAGTTCTGGGCATAAATAAAAGAAGACAGAAAGATAAATTGAAGCATATAAATAATTTACCACCAGATCATTAAAGAAAGTTATATTTTACGGGCGGGTTTCGTGGAGTGGTAGAGGAGAGTTGGAGAGACGTCTGTGGCGCGTGTCCATTTTGTGAAGAATAGTGATTCTTTCCCCTCATACTCTTGGCTAAGAAGGGATTTTCATCCAGCATCAGTTTCTGGAAGACCTAGCATGCACTTCTATCTATTGTTTTCCCCGCTTCTCCTGTAGCCTATATTTTAGCTAAGTGAATGAGTGGTAGCTGGGAGTGGGCTGGCTCTTTCCTCTTGGTCTGTCAAAGTGCCAGGCTTTTTTTCTGCAGTTTCTCCTGCCAGTTCTTAGGCCACCAGCTCCCAAAGGAGATCAAAGGGTGTGGAGGCTGGGAGAAGGGAAGCATACATCCAGAAAGAGAGCGGTTTTGAAATGAATTCTTAATCACGAAATGAGCAGGTTAAGGCTTGTTAGCTGATCTGAAATAAGATCAGGCAGTCTCCTAATTGTCCCGTGCATGAAGACTAAGGTCCTGGCTCCGTCTGCAGTCAGAAAGGCAGAGGCTGAATAATCAAACAAGAGCAACCTAACACCATCATATTTCTGCAAAAGTAGCATTGAGCCAGTGACAGAGAGAAGACGGAATTCTGAGAAGTTGTAGAGGGGGCCAGCACAGAGTTTACTGGGCCTTGCTTCACCGGGAGATCAGAGTCCTGACGGTAGAAACACCGCGCTTGTGAGTGTACAGACCGGAGACACTATGGGTGAAACACAGGGGAAAGGAAGAGGCCTTATTAATTTAGAAGAGTAGGCACATATTTATGATATTTTTTAATTAAATTTTTTATTTGGAGATCATTACAGATTCATGTGCAGTTGTCAGAAATAACATGGTCAGAGCCTGTGTACCCTTTACCCATTTCCCCCCTGTGGTAACGTCGTGCAAACCTATAGGGCAGCGTCACAACCAGGACGTGGATCGCTGCGGTCCGCCAGTCTTGGTCAGGTTTCCCCAGTTTCACCTGTACTCATTGGTGGGTGTGTGGGCCCAGGCGTGCATGCGTATATTTTCTCCTATTAAATACTTATATTTTAAAATTTTTTCAAAGAACCTTTTTTCCCCTAGGATTTTGGGAAAAAAATGCACTTTTTAAGACTAGTCCTGGATTAACTGTAACTGAAGAAAGGGTATTACTATAGAATAGATCCCCCAACCCGTGCAACTCGGGGACTGTGCAGAATAGATCAGGGTCACCTGCACGCAGCAGGAAGGTCAATAGGCCAGTCCAGCAGGTATGGCTTCCACTTAATTTATTCCTGTGTGACCATTATATGGCAGTAAACAAACCTTTTAAAAGTGTATCTGTTGGGAAAGAGGCTTGCTTATTACAGCTCGCTGTGACTCCTGGTCCTCGCCCCAGGCTTCCTGGCCTTCCCCCCTTCCCCTCCGTGTGCCGGAGGCTCACCCCTGCAGGCTGTTCACCCAGGTTTCCGAGTCAGCTGGCTTGCTGTGTTCAGCCCGTGGAAGGCACGTGGGAGACAGCAGGGAGAAGGGCAAAGCCAGGGAGGGTATTTTTTTCTTTCCTCCAGCTTCGCGCGGCGTCCCGGGCAGAGGGAATCCCTCCCTGGTAGCACCACTCATGCTTGACAGACCTTCTCTGGTTCTAGCTGCTCACGAGTGACCTTGGCCCGTGGACTCCAGCAGCACCCCCTCTTTCCGTTGTCTGTTGTCAGCCTAGGCAAGGCGGCAGCTTCCTGCTGTTGCTCATCTCTGGATTATCTCACTGTCACGTGTAGGCTCTCTGCTCCCCCATCACCTGAGTAACCAATTCTCTCTCGTAAATTTCCTCTGTGAAACATACTTGAAGAGATTCCTATTTTCCTAGTTAGACAGTCCCCAGGTCCTGAAAGCGTGGGCATGGTGTAACTCTGATGACGTTTTCCTCTTTCTGACATTCTGGCTTCTTCCGCTGCAAAAGTCTGGCCAGCTCCAATCCTGGCAGAAAGTACCTGCGTTTGGAATGTCACCCCTCCCACCAGGAGCCTCCATCCTTTTACTGACTATTCATCCCCTCCTAGTCTCTGGTTTTCCAAGCACTAATTTCCCTTTGTCAAATTTATTTGGCATTTTGGCAACCTCTCCTAGTGTCCTTGTTAGTTTGTCCTTGAGCTCCTCTTTTACTAACCATCTCTACCTTATTTTCTGCCGGTGGTTCTTACTGACCTCATCTCCGTGTGTAATATCCTTATGCCCGTATTAACATGTCGGTCTCATGACTCATTCCTGAATGTCCTCTGGTTTACGGGTTATACCTCTGCTACCTAAGGATTTGGTTTTGCTGGCACTTCACTTTCCTGCACAAGTACGCTTTCTTTTTTTTTTTAATTTAATTTAATTTATTTATTTTTGGCTGCATTGGGACTTCGTTGCTGCACGTGGGCTTTCTCTAGTTGCGGCGAGCGGGGGCTACTCTTCATTGCCGTGCGTGGGCTTCTCGTTGCGGTGGCTTCTTTTGTTGCAGAACACAGGCTCTAGGCGTGCGGGCTTCAGGAGTTGTGGCTCGCCGGCTCTGGAGCGCAGGCTCAGTAGTTGTGGCACACGGGCTTAGCTGCTCCGCGGCATGTGGGATCTTCCTGGACTAGGGATCGAACCCGTGTCCCCTGCATTGGTAGGCGGATTCTTAACCACTGCGCCACGAGGGAAACCCCACAAGTATGCTTTCTAAATGTGTTTTCAGGGTCCTCCACCTCCTCTCCTATAGAAATGTATGTGGTTCTGTAACAAAATCATTGTTAAGAACGTTAATAAGGATGCTTTGGGAAGAAGGGAATAGGACTCAAGTAGCATCTTCTAGGCTAAAGCAAATTTAGAAGCCACGTCAGAGGAAGCCAAGCTGGTGGCCGGCTGGCATGGTGGCCTCGCGCACTACCTTAAGGACTCTGCTCGGGCTCCTTCCCCTGTCGGAGAGCAGTCTTGTTGGTTGCTCCCACATTGGTCCCATAGTTGGCCGCGTTGGGCAGCTTTGTCCCTTCTCCGGGGGGGTCCCCAGCCAAGCACAGAGAGCTGGGAGTTGGAGCAAGGAGAAAGCTTTCGAGCTATCTCCTACTAAGATGCCAAGAGGTCGCACAGACAACCCAGTTGTAGGTGCCCCATCCTCAGATGTCAGGAGCAGTACCTTTAGGCACTGCAGCGCACATGGGGTTACTCTAAATTCACCACCAGGTCTAAGGACTGGGGCTTAGGAAAGTCCAAAGCTTCGGCTAAAGAAGAGTTTTAAGTATTGAAAAATAGCCTATGGCATGGGTAGTAAATGCGCTCAGGTCCTGACGTTCTCCTGCCCTTGCAGGCGGAACAGGGCTGGAGAATGTCCTGTGGGCTGGTGCACAGAATTTTGCACAGATGGGTCTCCTTGGAGCTGGGCCACTTGCCGGCCTCTGCTCTGCACGGTGATCCCAAGTGTTGAGAGCCGGGCGGGAGGACTGTGGATTAGGTGGCTCTGGGTGAGCTGACGATGGAAAAGAAATAAGCTTATTTTAAATGGGCATAAGCTTTGAAGGCGAGTAATTAAGACACACTTCAGCCTCTTGGACAAATTAGGGTTCTAGTTAATACAAATGCAAGATTGGAAAGAATAAATCACTTGCACACCTATAATCACTGAAGAACAGTTTGTTTAGTAACAAAATACCAATCACGCCTGCTCTTATGTGAGTTTCTCCTCTATTTCCCTTTAAAAAAAATCCCTCAGAACAGACTGAGTTGAAGGTCCTTTCTTCCTGGGTTGGACTCTACGCACTTTCCTTCAAGAAAGTGGTGCCCATGTGAGGGCAGCCCGCGGTTTCTCCTGACATCCATCTGAAGCCTGGTCTTTTACCCAGTTCAGTTGCATCTTTCTGAAAAGGTACAGCCTCCGTTTCTTTCCTTATTATTCAGCGATGTACAGTGGCACAAGGAGAGAGTTTTTTTTTTTTAATTTTTATTTATTTATTTATGGCTGTGTTGGGTCTTCGTTTCTGTGCGAGGGCTTTCTCCAGTTGCGGCAAGTGGGGGCCACTCCTCACCACGGTGCGCGGGCCTTTCACCATCGCGGCCTCTCTTGTTGCGGAGCACAGGCTCCAGACGCGCAGGCTCAGTAGTTGTGGCTCATGGGCCTAGTTGCTCCGCGGCATGTGGGATCTTCCCAGACCAGGGCTCGAGCCCGTGTCCCCTGCACTGGCAGGCAGACTCTCAACCACGGTGCCACCAGGGAAATCCCAGGACAGAGTTTTTAAATGGCATTTTCTTGAGCATCGGGGACTTGATTCTGTCCAGAAACACAAAGCAGGTGCTGTAGCAGGCAGAGAGGTTGCTTTCTGTGCCTGGTGGGGGTCTTCCATACTGTGTTGAGTTGGCCCTAAGTAGTTTCTGATTTTTCTCATCTAGTTATTAATGTCAACATATATATTTTAAATCTCCCATCATATTGTGACCTAGCTCGATACTCATTTTGTAGTAGAGATTTAATGTTTTTGGAGCAAAGCATGCTACATAATCTTTGTGCTAAATGAGTAGGTATTTATGGTTTCCAGGTTCCCACTAGGTGCTGGGAATGCAGTAGCGAACAAAAATCCCTGGTCCTGTCCTCCTGGGAGTCCATAGTTTACTGGAAAGAATATCAAGTGAAACAAAAATCATTATGTAATTGGAGCTCATGCTAAGTCCTTGGAAGAGACCAGATTTCTCTGAAAGGATACCATGAGGGTGGTCAGGGAAGGCCTATATGGGAGAGTAATGTATAAATGAAGACCTGAAGGTTGACTGGGGTTATCCCACGGCGAGGCGGTGGGGAGGGTCCCATGTATGAGGCCCAGATGTGAGAAAGAGTCACTGGAAGATAGCCAGTGTGGCTGGAGTGCAGAGAGTGAGGGTGACGGTGGCTGGAATGAGACTCCGAGATGTAGGTTAGGGCCTGATGGTGCCACACCTACCAGGCCAGGCTGAGGACTTTGAATTTTAGCCTGAGTGCAGTGGGGCGCCACTGAAAAGTTTTTGTTTTGTTTTTCTTTTTTTTTTAATTGGGGTGAAATTTATATAACACAAGATGAACCATTTTGAAGTGAACAATTCAGTGGCATTTAGTATATTCACAGTGTTGTGCAGTTGCCACCTGTGTCTATTCTAAAACATTTTCATCCCCAGGAATGGAAATCCCTACCTGCTAAGCAGTTATTGAAGGGTTTCGGGGGGAGTCATGTGGTGTGATTTGTAGTGTGGAAGATCTTTCTGGCAAGTTTCTGGAGAAGGAATCGGAGAGGGCAAGAGCGGAAGCAAGACAACCAACTTGGAAACTAGGGTCAACTCCAGGGAGAGGTGGTGGTAATGACTTCCTGGACAAGGGGCAAGAGTAGTGACCATGGATGTGGAAAAGAATGGAATGATCCAAGGAGAGTCATATAATCGGGTTTGATGATCTGTTAAGTGATTTGGTCACCTTGTAATAACCTACATCACTCTTCCCCAAAGGGTGATCCATACCCTGTTCACATCTATGTAGGACGCTCATTAAAAGTACAGCTTCTTAAGCCCACCTCAAGATACTGGTGCAGAAGGACTGAAGAGGGTCCCTACGGGGGGTTCTTACTGGAACTGAGGTTTGAGAACCACTCAGTGTCTTCTTTCTCATTCTGATGCCCTTTCAGATTGAAGGCTGCCAACAGTCCATCCAAGTGGGATGAATTAGAATGAGACACAGAAGAGACAAATGGATAACCTAGGGCATGCTTGTGATTTTGAGTGGGAGGGATGCTTTCCAGAGATGTATCTTTAACTTGATCCCAAAGGCCAATGTGTAATATAGACAATTTTATGGGTGGTGTTTATCTTTGATTCTTTCCTTTCGTGGAGTATTGGGACTCTCCCAGAATTAAATGGTGACTGACTGTGAGCAATGGCATTATCATGAAATACAGTGTAGGTACAGTATAGTAATTTATTGTAAAAGAGACAAGTGCAGGAAATTCACTTGTAAAACAAACCATCCTAGTATTTTTTTTTTTTTAGATTTATTTATTTATTGATTGATTGATTGCTATGTTGGGTCTTCGTTTCTGTGCTAGGGCTTTCTCTAGTTGCGGCAAGCGGGGGCCACTCTTCATCGTGGTGCACGGGCCTCTCACTATCGTGGCCTCTCTTGTTGCGGAGCACAGGCTCCAGACACGCAGGCTCTCAGCAGTTGTGGCTCACGGGCCTAGTTGCTCCGCGGCATGTGGGATCTTCCCAGACAAGGGCTCGAACCCGTGTCCCCTGCATTAGCAGGCAGATTCTCAACCACTGCGCCACCAGGGAAGCCCCCATCCTAGTATTTTTGGAGTTACCTTATATCTACAGGATTCCTGCTACTTCAAAGAGATGTTTACTTCACTTAACTGATTTTAGAGCCAGAGTTTTTGAGACTTTATAGTCAGAAGATCCTACAAGCTGTAGTAAAAATCACCAATAAACAGATCAAGATTTTTGTCTTTGACTTCTGTTTTCCATTTGCCTTTGGTACGTGTTTCTAACCCAGTGCCTCCTCTCAGAGATGTCACTTCGAGCCAAGTCTAAGCCACTCAGATGTTTCTATCCTAGTGGTGTTTGGATCTTTCAGATAATCCTCTTCCTCCCAACAATTTACATAATATGTTTGGTTAGATTATACCTTTAGAACTGAAAAAGCTCACAGAGAACATCTAGTTTTCTAGTTTGCTTGAAGTGATTTAAAGTGACTGTAATTGTCCTCCACTGCTGAGGAGTGGGGTTAGGTTTCAGGGTGGGAGGTTTTCCCCATGAGGGAAGGGTGTGGGTGTCCAGCAGCAGTCGAGGACTAAACCCTCTGCATCGCAGCGTGATGGCCCCCCACGCCAGCCACCCCTGGGTGTTTTCTGCTCACTGTCACGTGCGTTACCCCCTCTCTACCTCCCGCCCTCCCGCCACTGCCACTTTCCCTTTTTGGAAAATGAAGTGCTCAGCTTCTTGAAGAAGATGTTTCCTTTTGATTAATATTATTTCCACTCTTCTAGAAAGACACTTAGGCACCTCTGGCTGTGTTTCTTTTTCAGCATGTACAAATTCAGATCTTCAAGCAGTTTCATTGTTTTGTCATGAATTTTATAATGAAATAATATTTTGAGTGCCTGGGTAGCATCTTCAGTTTTTGTTTTTTTTTCCCTCGGAACATTTGGGTTTGGAGAGGGATATGAGGCAAAGCCGTCCGCTTATTTTACACTAGAGGGAAACAGAATCAGTAAATAGCCAGCTTTTTTTAAAGCTTGATTTTTCTGTGCCCCCTCCCCCAAAAATGCATGTTGTTGTACGGGAGCAAACACTATACAAGAATACAAAAAGTAAAGGAAGGGCTTCCCTGGTGGCGCAGTGGTTGAGAATCTGCCTGCCGATGTAGGGGACACGGGTTCGAGCCCTGGTCTGGGAAGATTCCCACATGCTGCGGAGCAACTGGGCCCGTGAGCCACAACTACTGAGCCTGCGCGTCTGGAGCCTGTGCTCCGCAACAAGAGAGGCCGCGATGGTGAGAGGCCCGCGCACCGCGATGAAGAGTGGCCCCCACTTGCCGCAACTGGAGAAAGCCCTCGCACAGAAACGAAGACCCAACACAGCCATAAATAAATAAATAAATAAAAATTAAAAAAAAAAAAAAAAGGAAAGGAAAATTCTTCAGAAATAATACAGTTAACCATTGTTGACATTTTAGTAAAATTCTTCCAGGAATATCTCTCTGTCTCTGTCTGTCTTTCTCTGTCTCTCTCTCTCTCTGTGTGTGTATATATATATATATATATATATATATATATATATATATATATATATACACACACACACATACATATATATATATTACATATACACACGTACATACACACACAAGATACAGATAAAATTCTAAATAAATGGAATTTTGCTGTACATGCTTTTCTGTAATCTGCTGTGTTGTTCTAATGACATGTTCTGGGCATCTTTCCATGTCAACAAATATATCTCATCTTTTTAGTGACTGAATAGTTGTATTAGATGCTTTTCATTGTAAGTAATGCAAATCCCAGGGCAAACTAGCTTAGATAATAGGAACATACTGAAAAATCCGGGAGGTAGGGTCTTCAGGCATGATTTAATTGGGATTTAGGATTTCTTTCTTTATAATTTTCCCTTCCCTGCTCTTTTTCATGCTCCTCATGGTGGCAAAATAGCTGTGGTTCTAGGGGCCCATTCACTGTCCAGAGAAAGAGAGCTTCACTTAATCATCAAACAAACAAATCATTAAAAAAAAAAAATCCTGGCTTCCTTCTACTTGGTTGGACCATTCTAGGTAAAGTGACCAGGGCAGGGACTTCCCTGGTGGTCCAGTGGTTAAGACTCTGCGCTCCCAATGCAAGGGGCCCGGGTTCGATCCCTGGTCAGGGAACTAGATTCCACGTGCATGCTGCAGCTAAAGATCCCACACGTCGCAGCCAAATAAATTCATTAATTAGTTAAAAAAAGAAGCGACCAGGGCAGTGTTCTGATTGCTTCAGATTTGGGTAGAAGTTCATGCTAATCCCTCTGGACTTCGTGTGTAGGAAACGCAGAGTACTGGTAGAAAAGAAGGGAAGCAGCTTGCTGAGGAGGTTGGCTGTTAGGTTTTACCCTAGGTTTACTGATAGACATTTGTCTCCAGTTTTTCAATCTAGAAATCATTACTGCTCTAAGCATGCTTGTAGGTACATCATCTTACACTTGTGCAATAATCTCATTTGGGTAAATTCTTATTAGAAGAATTGCTGGTTCAAAGGGTGTGCCCATTTTACAGTTAATAGCCATAGCCATCTAAGCTATAAGACCACCCTTTTGCCAGTTATACATTGAAATCCTTCAACTGCCTGTTGGGAGTTTTTATTTTTTCACTTTTTAGCTTTTGAATCTTTAAGTGGAGACTTCAGACTTACAGCAGAATTTCAGATGTCACAATTTCTCTGAGCAAGACAAATTTGACGTGACAAGAATTGAAGGTTAATCAAGGCTTCTGTGGTGTAAAATGTTTCACCAGGAAGGCAAGGAGAAAAGGATGGAGAGGAATGCATTCTACCAGCTGCAAGTCTAGTGCTTGATGGGCGATGGCTCAGGGATGGGCTCTTTGGCTGCCATCGGCACGTGCTCTGCATTCACCCCGTCGCTGCCTATCTCACATCTCAGTGTGATATGAAGACAGGCCAGACATGATTGGAAATGCTGGGAGAGGATGGTCATTCATACATTTACCCTGCACTTTCAACTGTAGTACATCCGAACTTCTTGCAGTTGAATTTAGTAGGAAAAAGCTAACTTGGAAATCAGTGATCTCTCGGATGGTAGGACCTTGTGTACCTTGGTCATCCTTTGGAGGAAGTGAGTGGGGAGGCTCACGGGAAGACGCACTTTCAGGGACCCAATGGCAGTGAGATGCTGTTTGCCGGGATAGCGTTTGTTAGTGTGAATGAGAATGGTGCGTGAATGGAAACCTAGCAGGAGAATTACAGTTAGCATACTTCTGAGTATTTTCAGGCACAGTTTCAGATGCCATCCTGTTTGATCCTCATGGCAACCTTTTCTTATGCCAATAATAAGAGGAAACCAAGGCTCAAACAGATTGAGTAACTGGTCCACTGTCATAGCTGGTAAGTGGACGAGGTGGGAATTTTGAACCCTGTGTTCTGTGATGCTCCTTGTCTCCCCAGTAGAAATGATTAGTAGCAACACGCTTTGTTTTTTCTGGTGATGCAAAAGAAGGAATATAATGTCTAGTATTAAGATATGGCATCGAAGAGATTCACCTGAGAATTGTAAATGATAAAAGGGATCGAGAGTGCGAATGGCCCAAATGAGGTGTGTGACCCAGAAAGCAAAGAAGTTGCATCAACAGTGACAAAGAGGATAGGCTTCCCTGTAGGAACTGACTGCAAGGTGGGAGTTTCATGAGCATGGGACATGTAGAAAGGGGCCAAATGGAAAAACATAGGTAAGATAAAACGTATGAAATACGTGAGCATGTTCCAAAGCTATGCATAGGCTAAAGAAATATAAATTATTATTGTTAAATTAGATATGTTTGTCACAGAAACATATTTCCACGACAGCATTTTATCACCAAGTAGAGAAGTGGCGGAGTTTTGGCGATGCATGAACTTGACTGCTACGTTGTTGATTTGGGTTCAGAACACTAGAAGGATATGGCTCAATGAAGTCAAATAATATCCTCATCAAGAAGAAGAAGAAAAAGGGCAACTTATAAATGAAGCACAACGGTATCAGGGTGCAAATACATTTATACGGGAAAAGAGAACGTTAGGGTATAGCATGCTTCGTGGAGAAAAGTAATGGCTTAAACTCACAGGAATGGAATTACGTAAGACAGGGTCAGTTCTTCTGACATTTAGAATAAGGAAGAGTTGTTTTGATCGTGGGTCAAAAGGAGGGCTGCAGCTCTCTGAGTCTCTGCCTGATGCCACCCAACTCACTGCCGAATACCACGTGGAGCCGGGCAGCACCAGCAGGTTGAGTGGCCCCAGTGAGTCTCCTCTTGAGACTGGGAACCAGCGAATTTCTGTCCTCAGGCTCCTGTCCGCTGCCGAGCACAGCCCGTGTCTGTGATGTCTGCCAGCGGCCAAGGTGATTCAGAGCCACGGGGGAGCGTGCAAGGCTTTGGCGAGTGCCCGGCTGTACGTGGTAGACCCCACTCATCGTTAGTGCTTTGGTGGGAGCTGAGCGCATCCTTTCCCACTGATGCTCTAATGAAGCCGTTACAGAATATCTGCTAGAGTAGCTCCTTTGTCATCTTTCCTGGGAATCAACTCCATTGCCCGGTTGCGCTGATCATTAAGAACTTCCTGAAGCGTGTAGCCCAAACTCTTTTCTCCTTGGCTCCAGGCGGCTGTGGCCTGCCCTATTTGGCAGTCGCCGTGAGTAGCCGTGAGCACTAGTGATGCTGTTGGCCGAGTTGTTAAACAGAAGCTGAAGATAGTTCGGCTCCCTGCATCCTTCAGGGCAGAGCTCCTGGTCCCAGGGTGAAAAACAACAGAAACAGCCACTGCAAGTGTCATTGAGTGGCACACCGTGAATGGCCTTTGATGCCCGACGGGGGCATCCGTGCCTCAGTGTAGAAGATGCTGTTGCAGACTTCCCGTGCTCCGAATCTGTGCTCCTGTCTCTTTAGTCTCCAAATCTTAGCGTGAAATATTTAGTACCCTAGGAAAGCTAAATTAATGGTGAGTCAAAGTAATTAAGGCAAAGTAAATAATCTCCAAGGTTCTCATTCCCCGTGAAACTAATTTCATATCTTCTCCTTCATGTGTTAAAAATAGTTCTCTGCTAATTCAAGATGCCTGTGCTCTGTGTTGGTGAAGTGCACTTCAGTTCTATTGAAAGGATGCAGATTAGAGAGTTATTTTCAATTGGGCAATTTTTTTTTTTTAAGAGAGACATTTATTTTGGCACCAGGAGAGCATGAATCTCTTTGGGTGAGCAGAGCGGTGGATACAGCTGTGGCCGGGCAGCTGATGGGCCAACTCGCTTATGATCGCTTTCAGCTGGGATAGGTTTTTCATCCTTAGAGTGAGGACTCTCCGTTTCCAGCCTTCTAGCCAATGATCAGCTTCGTTTAACTCTTTTGCAGGATTTTGACTGGTCGTAGCTTGACCTTGAATATATCTACACGTTTAGAAACTACATCTGTTTAGTTCTTCTGAGCGAGGGGAACGTTGGGACACGAATGTCATTTTAGAGTCTTTTCTCACCTTAAAATAATCATGACATATAACTAAGGGAACAGTTGTGAAGCGTATGGGTTTTTAGGCATCAGTGTACCAAAGCGGATCCTTCTACAACTGCGCTATAGCAGTGACAATGCCCCATTGTCCCAGGCCCGCAGGGGACATGGTGCTTTGGCTTGAGTGAGGAGAGGACACTATGCTTCCGCAAGCTAATGGGAACAGCTTTAGGATTTCTTACTGTTACAGCAGCGGTCTTAATCAAGTGAGAGAATTCTTTCTCTTTTTGTGACAAGAGAGTATTTTGGTTAGGAAGAACAGAGATATTTGAAGAGAAACTGTAAAAACTATAAAAAACTATAAAATATATGCTATATTCAGCATATAGTCCTCAGTTACCTACAGCTGAAGTGTGAGATCGTCATTCTGCTGTTGGTCCCTCCCAAGATCCTTCAGTTCCGTTTGCGGTTTTGCATTTGAGGTGACAGCATGCGGGTGGAATCTGCAGTATTCAATGGCCATCACAGAGTGGAATCTAGTCACACATCCGTGCAGAAAACTGTGGTTAATTAATGGAAGGAGAAGCACATGTAAAGAGACTTTAATGATTCTCTGACTTCTACATATTTAGTTTTAGTGTCAGGAGAACATTTTTTTTTTGGACAGTGAGGTGTCCTCTTTTGCTAAATTTTAAATTTCTCTCCCTGAGAAAAGAATATTGAAGTTGAGTTGAGTGTAGGCATGTGGTAGGTATGGGGAATAATAACTTTTTTTTTTTTTTTTTTTTTGCTGTATGTGAAGATATACTATATTTGTACACTGTGGTGTTTGTTTGAATATTACCATCTTTATCATCATTATTACGTACATTTGTACAGCATGTAACAATGTGCAAAGCACCATCTCATCTTTTGACCATCATGACTTCTGAATGAACTGGGTAACGATTATTATCCCTTCTTTAAAGGTGATGAAACTGAAATTTTGTAACGTCAGTTCATTATTCATTCCTTCATGGATCCAGTCTTTATTTCATAAACTTTTACTGCATGTTCTCTCGTGTTCCGACAGTTCTGAATGTACAGAGGTGAGATGATCCCTGTCCCCGAGGAGCACGGCGGCTGCAGAAGGAAGTGGGCAGGCGTAGATAACTAACCCTGTGTCGTAGGCATACTGATGCAGATAGTGTTAGAGGCGCCTACAGCGAGGTGCCATCCCTTGTGACCAGGGAGTGGAGGTACCATTCACACAGGTGAGAAGGAAGCTGGGCTCCAAAGCGGTTCTCCAGGTAGAGAAGGTCATTCAAAAGGGAGACACAGGGCTTCCCTGGTGGCGCAGTGGTTGAGAATCTGCCTGCCAATGCAGGGGACACGGGTTCGAGCCCTGGTCTGGGAAGATTCCCACATGCCGCGGAGCAACTAGGCCCATGAGCCACAATTACTGAGCCTGCGCGTCTGGAGCCTGTGCTCCGCAACGTGAGAGGCCCGCGCACCGCGATGAAGAGTGGCCCCCGCTTGCCGCAACTAGAGAAAGCCCTTGCACAGAAACGAAGACCCAACACAGCCAAAAATAAATAAATTAATTAATAAAAAAAAAAAAAGGGGGAGACACAGGCACAGCAGAACATAGTTATGTCCAGGGAGAGTAGTGGGAAGCGGCTGGAGCACTAGGAACACATGGCAAGTACAAGAACGGGCAGATGAGGCTTGGAACGTCACATAGCTTGTCTGTGACAGAGCCAGGAAGGTACAGGGCTCTCTGCTTCCTAGTTTGACGTTTCTCCTTTACACTAGGTTCTTTGTTGCCTATTTACGTTTTCCTTTCTTTTTTTTTTTGTAAATAAATCGTTAGCACCCTCTACACAAGCCATGTTAAAGAAAATGACAAGTGGGGATTTCACTTGACAGGGTTAGCTCAGGTAGCTAGAGATGTGGCTTCTTGCATTTTGGTCGGCGTGTGAATGTGTGTGTTCTCTGTATGAGCTGAGGTGCAGGGACAGTGGAGGCGGGGCCGAGGCCCAGATGTGCTCAGTTAAATGTTCTGACAGGTGAAGCAAAAGCTACTTCGTCAACCCAACAGGCATGCTTTTTCTGCCTGACCCTGGCCCCTAGGTTAGAGGTTTCCCAGGTTATGTATAGTTGGCACTCGGAAATCTAAAAGCTTTTAGTAATTATCCTGAAGGGGATTTTTAAAAGCTGTTTCTCTGGTTGAAATGACATTTTGTTCACAGAGCTGAGTGAGTGCTGGAAATAATTGAAAATGACTTGAAGAAGGGGAGGGTAAAGTGGAGGTAAGGCCTATTAGCTGCTGGCTGAGATTATTGCTTGAAAGCAGGCGGTTTTGTTAGATTCCATACACTGTATGTGGTGTAAAGAACAAACCTTTCCATTTTTTTTTTTTTCCTGAGAACCATGATGCTATCTCAGTAATTGAAAATAATCTTCTAAAGTTGCTCTTTAACTAGATTTACACAATCCCCTTTCAAATCAGCTGTTATCTGCCCTTACATTTCACAGTTAATGTTGCTGTCTGCACAGCCCCTGCTAACAACAAGATCAAGTGTAACTCTTTTCATGATTTGAAATAAAGTGTTTCTATTGTAATTATCCCGGCTCCTGGTTGTGCCCGTTTTAAAAGTGGGCTCATTTCTCAGCTGGGTTTATGAGGATGTTTCCTTGTGGAATATAAGGCATTCTGTTCCAGCAGTGTTTTCTTTCACAAACATCTCAAGGATTTCTCTAGCTCTCTCATTTTCATTTTTTTTTTTTTTTAACGTTTAGAAACATTTTCATAGATATTTCAGGGCGGGGGCTGGGATTAGGGAGAGGGAGGTCTGGGCCGTTTTTTCTTCTGCGATACTGAGTGACACTTAGGAGGCATCACATCCCCTGTTTATGTTTTTGCCGACCTCATTTTGGCAAAATGAGAAAAAAACCCACTAGGCCTATTAAACTGCAGTAGGCAGGTTTTAAATTGGTGTTTTTCGTGGTGGTGAGAGGGTAAACATTGACACGTCCTGCCAGGGAAGGTTGTGCAAAGCTGTGGGGTCTCCTTTGGAATTCTCCTGGAACAGGATACATTCTCATATGTTTAAGATACAGATTCTCTGCAGGTCTTCTGTGTCTGTGCTGATGCCTGTAACTCTCTATTTCCAGACTGTGCTCACATTTTATTTTTAAGTTGCTATGTTATCCCTCTTGCATAATTGATCTACAAAAGCCTTTTGCTTATTCCAGGCTAGTAAAAATTGCAGTGACGCATTTTTTAAATCAAAATTGCTAATTGCTTACTTCCTCAAGGAAGACATCAATCAACAGCCCTGGAAAGATGCAAGGACATTAAGTCCTATGTACGTTGGAGTACTGAATCCATCAGAGACTTGTACTGAGGAGGGTCTCAGTAGTTAGTATTTGTTACTGGTATTTTGGGAAGTGAACTAAGGATGGGGCCGGGGATAGAAGACACTAACTGAAGCAACTAGTTGCTTTTAAGACTTCTTTTAAATACAGTCCACAGGGCTCCACTTCACAATGTCCGTTGCAGTGGTCACACTGATACCTGACTCTTCCATTTAACAACAGTGGTCCCTTAAACATTTTAAGCCAAATTTCCCTTGGGTGCAAAAGAAGAGGATTGGACAGAATGACCCTCTAAGATTCTCAACTGCTTTGAATTGATGAATTCTGTTAAATCTGAAGAATATTCAGTGCACCCGTATACCAGTAATAAAGAGTGCAGATTTATGAGCCATCGTTAAGCTACATGGGCTGCCATTTTAGGCTCTCCACTGTATTGATCAGCTCCATTAGTAGGAATAATTGAGAATTGACTGAATCATTTAGGTACCCTCTTAATTACATTAACTAAAATATAAATAGTCCATAAATACTTCAGGCTTCATACAACGTGACACTTTTTTTTTTTTCTTAAAATATCTTCTGACTTTAGGTACAATAAGTATGTTTTGCCTTTTGAATAGTAAGAGAGTAACTATCTTGCCTAATTCCCACAGTTGGCTACCCACAGTGCCTTTTCTTTGGATGGTAGGATTCCAAGTGAGTGCTTGTCCCAGATTATTAACTTCCTTCTGGTGAAAATGGATACCACTGGCTTACTCTGATTGGAGGCAAGAGATCCAGCTTCTACTCTTCTTTCTATATTGGGTTTTGTCTGGTTCAATACTTAACTAGTAGCACTACCACTTAAAGGACATACAGGAACAGTTGTAGGAAGTTAAATTCAAATTTTATCCCCTGGTTAACTAAACAACTGAGGAAGTTGATAAGGAAGAAACTCAAACCTGAGAGTTAAAAGGAAGCTAACTTCTCACCCCCAATTATCTCAGAGAACTGAGACTTGGCTTTGCTGTAGAATAAAGAATCTCTCCTGACCTGCACACCTTTTCTTCTTTCTTCTCAAGGGTAAACTGTCGACAGCCCAGGGAGTAAAGGGAAAATTGGAGGGAGGTATGCATGGAAGAAACGGGAACGGCTGCATCTGCAGCTCACATTTATCTTAGAGCTCCAAGCAGAAAGCACACAGTGGAAAGAGAGACCGAATTGGTAACAAAGTTTAAATTGCCCCTGAGCTGCTTTAATTGATGCGCTTCTCAGAGTAGTGGAGATGTTGCCAGAAGAATTCTGCATACTTTTGCCAACAGTGAGCTATCCCTCCAGACGGATCTCAGCGGTCCTGGCCATGTCACGTGCAGCCAGACACTTTAAACATTATTCTCCTACCTGTACTAGTACGTCCTGCTTTATTTGACATCTGGTGTAGAAAAAGGAGGAGGATGAGCACTAATTAGATTTGCAGGAGGTGGCAGCCTGACCTAAAGAAGGACACAGACGCCTGCTTTTATTTTTATTGTTTTCATTTCTCTTCCTGTTCTCCTGCTGACTGCTTGGAATGCTGTTTCCAACTCCTCTTCTGTAAAAGTTTGTAGTATTTTACTCATTGAGGCTGGGAAGTGACACAGATTTGGCTTAAAGCAGTGAGAACATTGTGAACACTTAAAATATCATATAACAAGAATCCTGGGAGATTCAGCGGGCGCAAAGGAGGAGAAAGGATGGCGCCACGGTCCCTTCAGTTGATTAGCGAGTTGAGGCGGGTCGCAACAGTGAAATTCATCTGAAAACAATCCAGTCTAGTCCAGAAATAGTGGGCGAGGAGTTGATATTTGTAACTTGCTAACGCAAAGTCCTTTCTGTGAAAATGTGTAGATAGTTTTATATACTGTCAGAGAATGGTGTGACTTTTTCCACTGTATGAAAAGTACTTTGAGAGTTATTGCACTTATCTCAGCAATTTCAAGGTGACAAGTCCATCTGATGGTGTAGAAAGATGAGAGTATTTTCCTGTAAGTTTGAGGTACTTTCCGTAAGTTTTTGTATGAAATAGGGTGGTTTTCTTCAGACTGAAAACATCTATTAAAAGATTTTTACTGATCTTAGTTTTGAGGAACTTGCTTTTTCTTACCTGTTTCTCTATATCTGAGAGGAAAATCAGGTATCTTGTGGGCAGTTTTGCTCTGGAGTGCTTGGGAAGCATTGTTTCCTGAAAACAAAATGAGGACCCGGGGGCAGGAAGACCCTCAGTCCTCTTTCTGTGAGTTTGGGCAACTCACTTAGAATCTTGGTTGTCACAGCTTCCCTCTCAAAGGATTAATAATTATACTTGCTTTTCGTTTTGTTTTGTTTTCTTCTGTATCTCAGGAATTTGGGGAAAATAAATAGTACAAATGTTTGAGCTCTTCGTAGGGAAAAATGCAATATAATATCAATTGCATGATACGCACTGCCAGGTCGGTGGTGTTAGTTTCTTTGTTTTTTCTACTTTAATGCTCTGGAAGTAAAGTCAGGAAAGCCCAGTACCCCTCGGCCCCCTGAAAAGATTTTTCACAAATGCCATGCATCTGACTTTTGTTGTAGGCAAAAAGTCTTTTTACTTTGTTTGTTTGTTTGTTTACTTATTTATTTAAATTTTTTGGCTGTACCGCAGGCATGCGGGATCTTAGTTCCCCGACCAGGGATCAAACCCGCAGTGGAAGCGCAGAGTGTCAACCACTAGTCCGCCAGGGAATTCCCTGTTTTTACTTCAAATTTAAATATGGTGCCTGCTGTTTGGGTTCCCTTGGAAATTTTCATTTTTGATCTAGCTTAGAAAATACAGGAGGAGAAGACACAGCTGAAGAAAGCAGGTTAGAACGGAGGAGTGGTGGCGGAGGAGGCAGGCAGCAGGGACTCGTGCCCCAGGAGTCAGGGGGCCCTAAAGGAGGCAGACCGTGTCCCTGCGCTGGGGTGTGTGACGCGGCTGAAACAAGCGGACGTCCCCCGGGTTACCGGGAGAGGTGGGGGAGGGCACGGACAGACAGCAGGCTACAGCCGGCTGCCAGAGTTCTGGTCCTCTACCTACCGGGGCAGAGTTCAAAGTGAATAGGTGGTACTGACATTCTCAGAGATCACCAGGGGGGCCGTTGAAGAGAGACTAAATCCCAATCATCCGTCCGTTTTAGTGATGCAGAGGAGTGTACAACTTGTTGCATTTTAGAAGGATTTAGTGTTTTGAAATTGTAAATAAAATTTTAGCACAGGGTGATGCTTTCCAGCTTTCTAGAAAATACACTTAGCTGGGCCAGAATACTCTTTGATGATGGCAGGTAAATGAAGTGTTTGTTTTCATTATCTAAATGGAAAAAAAAAAAAATGAGCTGTTTTCACATTGTATGGAAGAGATTAACTTCCTGTTGATGATAACCTTTCAGATGAGTAGATGCTTCTGCATCCAGTGAGGTCTTCCCAAAGCCCCTCTGTAATTCCCATTACTGAACATTTTGTAGTCAATAAGCAATTATGTTACTCTCCTGAAAGAATATAAGTCTCATGAAGGCAGAGATCATGTCACTCTTGCTCATAGTTGTAGCTGCAACATCTGATATGGTACCAAACACAAAGGAGATGTTCGGTAATTATCTGTTGAATGAACGAATGGATGGATGGATGGATACATTTAAATATAGTGCAGCTTGATGTGCTTGTACGTTGGCTGGATTCAGATGCCATCAAAGAAGTAAGTATCTTAAAATGTTGCTTATATCTACAAACTGAAGCGACATCACTCTTTATCATTGCAAGGTGATATAAAATGGAAACCATTAATCCTTATTTTCAAAATGCTTATCCCGCTGACTCTGATGTGCAGCCTGTAATGTCTGCACCGAGCTCTGATTTAGAGTTTTACAATTACATTTAATGCTGAAAGATAACTGGCCTCTCCATCAGATCCCTCTCCATCACTTTTTTTTTTTTTTTTTTAAAGTGAGACATTTCCTTATTAGGCATTGTGGAGCATAGCCGGAGGGGTTGCAAAGTTAAATGGGGTAAGTTTAATTTAACTCTTGGGTTATATGTTTAATTACATATCTTTAGGTGTATCGTAGAGACTAATCAATTTCCAGCCCCGGTTTTCATTTACTTATCTTTCTGACACATGTTTTCTTTGTTTCATTCTACAGCTTTTTCTAAAATAGAGCTGTCTTTCTCAGTTTCCTTGTCCTTGAGCAAATAAGGTCTCCTTTCCCTTGCTTTAGGTCTCTTTTCTAGTAAGCAACTGGACTACGTGAATTGCTACTGTCTACCTTGCTGTCATGCCCTGCCCCATGCCCCGAAATCTGGCTGGACATTAAACAAACAAAAATACTTGTTTATATGTGACTATGTTTATTTATTACTATTTGTTACTATATGCATTGTTATTACTGCTATTACGATTATCAATAATAACATTTATTGAATACTAACTATCCTCTAAGAGCATTATAAATATCATTTCACTTAACCATCTAATTCAGGCCCTATTAGCGAAGTACTGTTCTATCCCTGTTTCACAGATAAGGAACCCAGGGCTTATAAGTCAACTCGGTAACTTGCCCAAAGCCATTCAGGTAGTTAGTTTTAAACTAAACTTTTTATTTTGAGATGATTGTAGATATGTATTCAGTTATAAGAAATAGTATAGAGAGATACTTTGTATCTGTTACTTAGTTTCTTCAAATGATAATATCTTGCAAAACTATGACACAGTATCATAACCAGTGTACTGACAATGGTACAGTCGAGATATAGAATATTTCCGCCACCACGAGGGTCCTCCACATTGCCCTTTTTGTTATTTCCATACCCGTCTCCTCTCCTCTTGCCCCCTCCCCATAGCTGTGACCCCAGCAACCACTAATCTGTTTTCCAGGTTCTATAATTTTGTCATTTCCCTAGTAAATATATAAATATAAATAGAGTATGTGGCCCTTGGGGATTGGCTTTTTCTCACTCAGTGTAACTCTCTGAAGACTCATCTAAGCTGTGGTGTGTACCAGTAATTTGTTCCATTTTATTGCCGAGGAGTAGTCCAGTTTTTTACCCATTTTCTGTTGAAGAACTTCTGGGTTGTTTCCAGTCTTTGACTACTATGAATAAAGTTACTATGGACATTCATGTATAGGTTTTTTGTTTGAACGTATCCCAGGTCTCTACTTCTCTGGGATAAATGCAGTTGCAAGAGCGCAATTGGTGGGAGTTTCATGTTAAGTTTTATAAGAAACTGCTGAAGTGTTTCCCACAGTGGCTGTCGCATTTTACATTCCCACCAGCAATGTACGTGTGCTCTGGCTTCTCTGCAGCCTCACCAACATTCGGTGTTACTATTATTTTTTATTTAGCCACCTTGATGGGTATTTAGTGGTATCTCAATGGAGGTTTTAATTTACTTTCCCCTAATTCTTTGGTGAAATGTTCTGCATCTGGGTGCACATGGCAGCATGGCTCAGGGCTGGCTGGCCCCCAGGTCTGGTGGTTGACTGACTGTCAGCTGGAGTGATGAGGACGGTGGAACCACATGGCCTCTTGTCTCCCTTCATCCAGTAACCCAGCTTGGTGACCGGGCAGGGTTCTGAGAGGGTAGAAGTTCACAAGGCCTTTTGAGACCTAGTTTTGGAACTGGCACACTTTTACTTCCCCTGTATTCTGTTACTCAAAGCAAGTCACAAGGCCAACCCCGATTTAAGGAGTGGGGACATAGACTATCTACCTCTTGAAGGGAGAAATTGCAAAGTTAAATATCCAAGAATATAGATATAGGGAGGAACAGAGAATTGGGGGCTGTTTTGCAATTAATATACCACATCAGGTATCTTGTATAATTATCTTCAACCCATTTTTCCCTTCGTAACACACATTAACCTTGTACACTAGTGTACCTAAGTACACTATTTAGTGTACTTAGTGAAAATATATTTGACTAGGAGTTGGAAAGTCAGTTTGTGTGTGTGTGTGTGTGTGTTAAGATATTGGATTAAGGGTTCTTAGTGTTATCCAGCTTATTTAGAAACATTTACCTTTAACACATGCACAGTTGACTTCTGCCTAAATCTCAGTGGGACAGTTATAATTAGAGAAGATTATATTTTCATCTTTTTTGTAGTGTGTTACATAGGCTAATTTCCACCCATCCAATTTCGACTCAGCTGCTTCTGGGACAGCCCCTAAATCCCTCCAGCAAATCCTCACTAAGTGCCAGGCACTGGGGATAAAAAAGAGGAATATGATACCTGCTGAGGACTTCCAGCCCAGTGAGAGACGTGGGTGTACAGAACAATGCCCAGTGGTGGGTTGTATCTCCCACCTCATTTACTTCTTTTTCTCTGGACCTCTTGCACTTATTGAATTTTTTTTTTCCTTCCCAGCAGAAACGACATGGCCTTATCTTTTTCCCACTTTCCCACCCCAGGTGTGTGGTCATATGTACCTCTAGGATGCTTAGAGCTCTGTCTGTGGACGGGGTGTCTCATGCCACCTGGCTGAGTGACAGTGTTCCGGCTATGGTTTTCTAATTAGTAAGGGATTTCTCCATTTGCTAGTTAATTCTGCTCATTTTAGTAATAAAGCACTGGCAGCTGGAAGGAGTGCAGGTCGCACACCATAATTATTTTATGGCCTTTGTTGAAGGTCTAATGCTCTCTGTAATGTTTTTACTTCTTTTGCTAAAATCGCACCAAAAAATAATCAACACGTGTTCCAGCCATTTTTACCTACTTGACAATTTAGAAAACAACTGTGGATAACTTTCTAATTTCATCTTTGTTGAAAATGTTGTACAGGGGAGAAAAGTCTGGGTGAATGTATACCAGATGTTAGGAGCAGTGATCTCTGGCTGGCAAGTTTAATGATGATTTGTTTTCTTATTTTGGCTTTGTTGTGTTTTCTAATGTTATACTGTAAAATGTATTATGGCTGTAAAAATTATTTTTAATATGGAAGAAATGTGTGGCCCATAGGTAATGTTTTATAACCAGAGAGAGTGTGTGAGAGTGAGAGGGATGAGAGCTTCCCAGGTATGCAAAGCCCTGACTACGGCAGTGACAGAGGCCTCCTGAATGACTGTATGTCAACATAGAGAAATAGGAAGCAGGTTTAGGGAGCTTTGACCAGATTTCATTTCTTGCTGTTAATTCTGTATGTTTTTCCCCTGGTGTCTCCTTTTTGCTCTGCCCTTCATACAGTGTGTCATTCATACTAAAAGATGATGCTTCTGACAGTGATGGTCATTTGGAGACGCGGGTATAGCTGAAAATGCTCACGTTCTACCCCAAATCCTTTCCATTAGGAACATGCTTTGAGGTTTTCTGTGCAGTGTGGAACAGAGAAGTGGTTTTGTGTTCTGGGGTTTGTAACAATGGTATCCTTTCTTTTATGTCCTGAGCAGATAGAGTTCTGGGGATGTGAAGGATGGAGGAACATGTGACCTTGGAGTTTTCTATTGCAGAGAATCAGTGCAGCAAACAGGATATGCTGCACTGTGGAGCAAGCATCGTATTTATGGTTGTGGGGTGAACAAGAACGTAAGCAGATTCAGTTATACAGGTAGTCAACATGATGTCATATGTAGAATTCAGTCAGGAACCTGAGACTAATCATTCAAAATACAAGTAGATACATAGAGGACACACTCCAGTTTAAGTACCTGTTCTGAATTGTAAGGGCTAGATTCCTATTAAGGAAACCTTGTTATAAAAGGATGAGGAAGCAGAAACCATCCTAAAGGAATCAAGGCCAAAAGGAAGGTGAAGCATTACTGTTATGGGCTCCCTGGAGTTCCTCTTCTGTGCTGAAGGATTATACTGTTTCCCATTGCAGAAACTGTTTTAGGAAGGACCATATGCATTAAATCTTAGAATTTTTTCCAAACCACTTGGCTAATGAGCTCAAGGACTCATTCGAACCATCTAGGCCAAAGATATAGAAACAGGAATGCAGAGGAGATATCTTTATTTCCTCTTTTTCCCCTAGCAAATGTACCTCCACAGCATACATTTTCCTGTATGTCCTTGTGATCAACTTCCTTTGTCCTCCGAGGCATTGAGATGGCAACTTAATTCCAGGGACCTCTGGCAAGATTCCAGGATACAATATCAATATATAAAAATCAGTTGTTTAGAGATTGGTTCAAGATGGCAGAGTAGAAGGACGTGCTCTCACTCCCTCTTGTGAGAGCACCAGAATCACAACTAACTGCTGAACAGTCATCGACAGGAAGACAATGGAACTCACCAAAAAAAGCAGCCCACATCCAAAGACAAAGGAGAAGCCACAATGAGACAGTAGGAGGGCCGCAATCACAATAAAATCAAATCCCATAACTGCTGGGTGGGTGACTCATAAAACGGAGAACACTTATACCACAGAAGTCCACCCATGGCAGTGAAGGTTCTGAGCCCCACGTCAGGCTTCCCAACCTGGGGGTCTGGCAACGGGAGGAGGAATTCCTAGAGAACCAGACTTTGAAGGCTAGTGGGATTTGATTTCAGGACTTCGACAGGACTAGGGGAAACAGAGACTCCACTCTTGGAGGGCACACACAAAGTAGTGTGCGCATCAGGACCCAGGAAGAAACAGAAAATATTAACAGAAAAATCACACGTAATGAAATTGAAACTGTGATTAAAAATCTTCCAACAAACAAAAGTTCAGGACCAGATGGCTTCACAGGTGAATTCTACCAAACATTTAGAGAAGAGCTAACACCCATCCTTTTCAAACTCTTCCAAAAAATTGCCGAGGAAGGAACACTCCCAAACTCATTCTGTGAGGCCACCATCACTCTGATACCAAAACGAGACAAAGATACTCCAAAAAAAGAAAATTACAGACCAATATCACTGATGAATATAGATGCAAAAATCCTCAACAAAATACTAGCAAACAGACTCCAACAACACATTAAAAGGATCATACACCATCACCAAGTGGGATTTATCCCAGGGATGCAAGGATTCTTCAGTATACGCAAATCAATCAATGTGATACACCATATTAACAAATTGAAGAATAAAAACCATATGATCATCTCAATAGATGCAGAAAAGGCTTTTGACAAAATTCAACACCTATTTATGATAAAAACTCTCCAGAAAGTGGGCATAGAGGGAACCTACCTCAACATAATAAAGACCATATATGACAAACTCACAGCAAACATCATCCTCAATGGTGAAAAATTGAAAGCATTTCCTGAAAGATCAGGAACAAAACAAGGATGTCCACTCTGACCACTATTATTCAACATAGTTTTGGAAGTCCTAGCCACAGCAATCAGAGAAGAAAAAGAAATAAAAGGAATACAAATTGGAAAAGAAGAAGTAAAACTGTCACTGTTTGCAGATGACATGACACTATACATAGAGAATCCTAAAGATGCCAGCGGAAAACTACTAGAGCTAATCAATGAATTTGGTAAAGTAGCAGGATACAAAATTAATGCACAGAAATCTCTTGCATTCCTATACACTAATGATGAAAAATCTGAAAGAGAAATTAAGGGAACACTCCCATTTACCATTGCCACAAAAAGAATAAAATACCTAGGAATAAACCTACCTAGGGAGACAAAACAGACCTGTATACAGAAAACTATAAGACACTGATGAAAGAAATTAAAGATGACACAAACAGATGGAGACATATACCATGTTCTTGGATTGGAAGAATCAATATTTTGAAAATCACTATACTACCCAAAGCAATCTGCAGATTCAATGCAATCCCTATCAAATTACCAATGGCATTTTTCACAGAACTAGAACAAAAAAATCTTAAAATTTGTATGGAGACACAGAAGACCCTGAATCGCCAAAGGAGTCTTGAGGGAAAAAAACGGAGCTGGAGGAATCAGACTCCCTGACTTCAGACTATACTACAAAGCTACAGTAATCAAGACAGTATGGTACTGGCACAATAATAGAAATATAGATCAATGGAACAGGTTAGAAAGTCCAGAGATAAACCCATGCACCTATGGTCACCTAATCTATGATAAAGGAGGCAAGGATATACAATGGAGAAAAGACAGTCTCTTTAATAAGTGGTGTTGGGAAAACTAAAGCTACATGTAAAAGAATGAAATTAGAACACTCCCTAACACCATACATAAAAATAAACTCAAAATGGATTAGAGACCTAAATGTAAGACTGGACACTATAAAACTCTTAGAGGAAAACATAAGAAGAACACTCTTTGACATAAATCACTGCAGGATCTTTTTTGATACACCTCCTAGAGTAATGGAAATAAAAACAAAAATAAACAAATGGGACCTAATGAAACCTAAAAGCTTTTGCACAGCAAAGGAAACCATAAACAAGACGAAAAGACAACCCTCAGAATGGGAGAAAATATTTGCAAACGAATCAATGGACAAAGGATTAATCTCCAAAATATATAAACAACTCATGCAGCTCAATATTAAAAAACACACAATGCAATCCAAAAATGGGCAGAAGACGTAAATAGACATTTCTCCACAGAAGACATACAGATAGCCAGGAAGCACATGAAAAGCTGCTCAGCATCACTAATTATTAGAGAAATGCAAATGAAAACTGCAATGAGGTATCACCTCACACTCGTCAAAATGGGCATCATCAGAAAATCTACAAATAAATTCTGGAGAGGGTGTGGAGAAAAAGGAACCCTCTTGCACTGTTGGTGGAAATGTAAATTGACACAGCCACTATGGAGAACAGTATGGAGGTTCCTTAAAAAACTAGAAATAGAATTACCATACGATCCAGCCATCCCACTACTGGGCATATACCCAGAGAAAACCATAATTCAAAAAGACACATGCACCCCAGTGTTCATTGCAGCACTGTTTACGATAGCCAGATCATGGAAGCCACCTAAATGCCCATCGACAGATGAATGGATAAAGAAGATGTGGTACATATATACAATGGAATATTACTCAGCCATAAAAAGGAATGAAATTGGGTCATTTGTAGATATGTGGATGGACCTAGAGACTGTCATACAGAGTGAAGTAAGTCAGAAAGAGAAAAACAAATAGTGTAAATTAACGCATATATATGGAACTTAGAAAAATGGTACAGATGAACCGGTTTGCAGGGTAGAAATTGAGACACAGATGTAGAGAACAAATGTATGGATACCAAGGGGGGAAAGTGGCGGGGAGAGGGGTGGTGGTGGTGTGATGAATTGGGAGATTGGATTGACATATATACACTAGTATGTATAAAATGGATAACTAATATTAACCTGGTATATAAAAAAATAAATTAAATAAAATTCAAAAATTCAAAAATAAATCAGTTGTTTTATGGTATACTAACAGTGAACAATCAGAAATTGAAATAAAAAATGCCGTTTACAGTAGCATCAAGGATAGAAATACTTAGGGATAAATCTGACAAAAGATGTGCAAAACCTATACACTGAAAAACCATAAAATATTACTGAGAAAAACTAAAGAAGACCTAAATAAATGGAGAGATGTATTTTGTACATGGTCAGAAGTCTCCATATTGTTATGATGTCAGTTTTCCCCAAACTGATCTATAGATTCAATGCAACCACAATCAAAATGCTAGCAGTTTTTGAAATTGCAATGGTGAATCTAAGAAGTCACATAGATGCGCAAAGATCCTAGACTAGGTAGCCAAAACAACTTTGGAAGAGAAGAACTAAGTTGCAAGACTAAAACTACCTGATTTCATGACTTATAAAGCTCAGTAACCAAGAGTGTGGTGCTGGTGTCACAATAGACAAATAGATTACTGTGGAAGAGCAGAGAGTCAGAAATAGATCCACACACATATATATACAGCCGGTTTTAGACAAAGGTGCAAAGGCAATTCAGTGGCCTAAGACTGTTCCTTCAAGAAATGACTCTGGAACAATTGGATATCCATAAGCAAAAAAAATGAACATTGAACCATGCTTTATAGTGTATATTAAAATGAACACAAAATAGATTATAAAATATAAGGAGAACCTAAAACTATAAATCCTGTAGAAGAGAACATAGGAAAAAAATCTTTGTGACATTGGGTTGGAAGAGATTTCTTAGATATGATACAGAAACCACAATCCATAAAAGAACAAATTGATAAATTAGATTTCATCTAAAATTAAAAATTCCTGCTCTTCAAAAGATACTGTTAAGAAAATGCAAAGATAGGGGGCTTCCCTGGTGCCACAGTGGTTGAGAATCTGCTTGCCAATGCAAGAGGACACGGGTTCGAGCCCTGGTCCAGGATGATCCCACGTGCCATGGAGCAAATAAGCCCGTGCACCACAAATACTGAGCCTGCGATCTAGAGCCCGAGTGCCACAGCTACTGAGTCCACGCACCACAGCTACCGAAGCCCTCGTGCCTAGAGCCTGTGCTCTGCAACAAGAGAAGCCACTGCAATGAGAAGCCTGCGCACCGCAACGAAGAGTAGCCCCCACTTGCTGCAACTAGAGAAAGCCCGCGCGCAGCAACAGGGACCCAACGCAGCCAAAAATAAATAAATAAATAAATAAATTTTAAAAAAGAAAAGAAAGAAAATGCAAAGATAGACCACAGATTGGGAGAAAATATTTCCAAATGCATATGATAATGGTCTTGCATCCAGAATATATAAATTATTCTCAAAACTTAATAAGAAAACAAGCAACCCACTAAAATAACAGGTATGCGATATGAACAGATATTTCACCGAAGAAGAAATAAACAAGAAAAGATGCTCAACATCGTGAATCATTAGGGAAATGCAAATTAAAACTCCCTTGAAATAACACAATAGGCATATTAGAATGGCTGTAATTAAGACAACTCACTGTATCAAATGTCGATGAGGTTATGGAGGAAATGAACTTTCATACTTTGTTCGTGGGAACGCGAAATGGTACAGCCACTTTGGAAAACAGTTTGGCAGTTCCTTAAAAAAAATCAAACATCTTCCGCATGATTCATCCATTCCCACTTCTGAATATTTATCCAAGAGGAAACAAATAAAAACATGTGTCTGTTCAAAGAATTACATGTGAATGTTCGTAGTAGTGGACTTAGTAATGGCCAAAAAGTTGAAACAATTCAAATGCTCATCCACAGGTGAAAGGGCAAACTCATTGTACAATAGCATAGCTCAGTCCGTGCTGAAACGACTCAGGAATAAAAGGTAATCAAGTGTTGATTCATGCAATAGCATGAACGAAGCTCAGTGTACTTAGGCTGAGTGAAAGAAACAAGTCCCCCTCCATCCCCACCAAAAAAATACATGCTGTATAGTTCCATATATTTAAAACTATTAAAAATGGTAATAAATTTATAGTGTCCAAAAGCAAAACAGTGTTGCCTCGGGATGGGGAAAGGCAGGGAGGGGGTGACAGGGAGAGATGGCAAAAGGGCATGAAAAACTTTTGGAGCTAGTGGGCTATGTTCATTATCTTGATTGAGGTGATGGCTTCATAGCTGTATGTTAAAACTTATGAAATTGTACGCTTAAAATGTGCAGTGTCTTGAATTTGAATTACTCCTCCGTAAAGCTATTAAGAAACAGTGTAGTAAAGGGCTGTAGCAGGCAGAAGTGGTACAGGGTCTGTCGGGGGCACAAAGAAAGGAGTGGTCAGTCTTTCCTGGGAGGTGATCTTCACTGAGCTGTAAAAGATGAGTAAGCATTTGTCAGAACTGCTGCAAAGACAAAACACTCCAAGCCTCATGGAGGCTCAGTGAGGGCTGAGAGGTGTGAAGGAGCGTGGCAAAAAATTTGAGGACTCACAGAGAGATTTAGCATCCTGGCAGCTGTGGAAGTAAAGGCACCTAGAGAAGTAGGTAGGGGCCAGACCATAGAGGACTTGCTTATCATCCTGAAGAGTTAGGCTTTTAGCTCATAGGCACATCTGGGCAGTAACAGGCTGTATTTTAAGGAAGATTATTTTCACCCTAGAATGAATGCTTAACTCTGATAATTAAGGATATGTAGGATTTTAAATAAGAAGAGAATTTTCCATTGATAAAGGTTCCATGTGATCACTTCCTGTGAAAGTATTTTATCTTGAATGTGCCCCCCGCCCCAAATGTGATCACATGGAAAATTTGGCACCTAATGTCAACTGTGCAGATGCATACAGATGGATATCCATTCCTGGATTTCTCTCCTGTCTTCCCCTTACCCCACCTGTTGACAGAGAGGGAACTTTTGCCAATCTTGTTCTAAGGCTCTTTTGTCAAAAGGTTCCAGATCCGAGATTCACCTTAATCTAAATTGCGAAACTGCTCTACTGCAGAATCTCATCAGCCTGGAGTTGAGAACCAAGCTCAGCAGCCTGGAGATTTGGAAGGCATCTCAGTGTGGTTGAGCTCCAGTGGTCCAAGCACTAAAGACCAGGTCCACCTCTCCCTGGGTGCTTTTTGCAAAGCGCCTGCAGTGTTGAAAGCCAGTATTGCAAGGGCACCGTGAATCCCTCAGCTGGAATGTTTTACTTTGGCCGCCATTAAGGGATGTTGGAAATAATAATACTGGCACGAGTTGAGCACCGAAGAGGAGAGTCCTCTAATTATGAATCTGCCTTGGTTACACTGCAGATATTTCTACTACCTGATAATCTTTGGCCACTAAGCCCAGATTATGCCAAATTTTGCTTTGTTGGTACAAAAAGCTTCTAGTTTTCCTTCCTCCTGGGAATGAACCTTTAGCTATATGTGTTGGAAAACTAAATCTCCATGGAATACCTCTGTGTGCATCTGGGAAAAACCTAAAGATTTATTGCTTCTGACTTTTAAAACTAGTGACTTAGCAATCTTTCAATTGTTATTTTAAAAAAAGCAGATCTGGTACTTCCATTTTTGTCGAGTACTGGGAATAGTGATGAACATTGATTTTATAGTATATTAGAATTATTGGGGTATGTATCATCATTTTATTTATTTTTTAAAAATAAATTTATTTATTTATTTATTTTTGGCTGCATTGGGTCTTTGTTTTTGCACGTGGGCTTTTTCTCTAGTTGGGGCGAGCGGGGGCTACTCTTTGTTGCGGTGCGCGGGCTTCTCATTGCAGTGGCTTCTCTTGTTGCACAGCATGGGCTCTAGGCACACGGGCTTCAGTAGTTGTGGCACATGGGCTCAGTAGTTGTGGCTTGCGGGCTCTAGAGCTCAGGCTCAGTAGTTGTGGCACATGGGCTTAGTTGCTCCGTGGCATGTGGGATCTTCCTGGACCAGGGCTCGAACCCGTGTTCCCTGCATTGGCAGGTGGATTCTTAACCACTGCGCCACCAGGGAAGTCCCTCATCATTTGATTTTAATTTTCATTGTCTTGCTGGGAGGGTTAATATTATATTCAGCAAAGAACCCTGAATTCTTAAAGCTCAGAGGTAAAAATCAATGAAATAAAATGATGGTGAGAATAGTTTCACTTGTTTCATAATTTTGCTGTGATGATTAATTGCTGAGTTACTAATTACTCAGCTACCTTAAAAGATGGGGAGAAGTGAGTGTGTTTGTTAACTCTGATAATTAGTTAAAAAAATAACGTCAGTCACATTCTCAGAGATCAGTGGTTTGTGTAGGTTTTAAATTAAGCCAAACCCTACTAATTGCCAGGTGAGGAGCAAGGCCAGTCCCCTGCTGGGAAACAGGTGCGTCTCTGCTCCCGTGATGCTGACGTGGCCCTTGCTGTTGTCACCGAGCCCAGCATTTCCATGGCTCCTTTCTCCAAGGTGAGCTCCAGCCTGGGCCACAGAGGCCACTCTCTGCACCTGTTTAAAGGTGTACAAAAACGTAGGTGTGTTTGTCCGTATATGACACAGATCGGTTGCCATGAAGGAAGCATTTCTTTCAAAATGTAAAGAATCCTTCTTGTGTAAGCTTTGACTTGGTTGCGAAGCCATGGGAAGTGGGGTCTTTCTAATCCCTCCTAGGAAATTATTGTAGCTGACTTTCCTCCCTGCCTTGTTCTTATTAATGTCCAAATACATTCATGTAAATAATTTCGTTTAAATGGGACTGACTCCACTTCATTTATGATAAGTCATCACTAAAATTCAGATGAAAGGAAGAAGAAAGAGTTCTATGTAACATGATGAGAAACCATTATATAATAACTATGGATGATGATGTTGGTAATAATAGCTGATGATTACCAAGTATCTACCGTTTGCCTGGCACTTTCCAGTGTGCTTCGCATATGGCTATAACTTGATCCTTATAACAACCCTATGAGGTAGATATGATTATTTTCCCTATGTTACAGATCTAGACACTCAATCTCAAAAAACTGAGGAACTTACTCAGAGTTACACAGATTGTAAGTGTTGGAGGAAAATTCAAACCCAGGCAGTCTGTCTTCAGAGTCTGTGTTTTGAGGCAGTGTATTATATTACCTCTTGATTATATAGCCTTTTAAAGAAATCATCTTAAAGACTCAATATAAGTTATAATTCAAATGCCATTAATGACTAAAATAAAGAAGTAATAGTACTACAATTTACTGAGTACTTACTATATCAGGTGCTGTGCTAAGTACATTGCATGTATTATTTAGTGTTTTGTATGTATTATTTAATCGTCTTAGTAATGCTTTGAGGCAGGTATTATCGTTCACATTTTATAGATGAGGAAAAAAAATGAAGCTTAGAGAGGTTTACTGGCTTGCCCAAGGCCGGACAGTACATTTGAGATAGGATTCAAAGCTAAGTTCTTGACTCAGATGCTTGTGTTTTTAACCCAATGGGAAAAGGTTATAAAAAGAACTCAAATTGGACTGTCTCATGCATAGGCTACTCTATTATGTAAGTCATGTTATTAATTTTGAACTTTTTGGTCAATATAAGCAACTCGTACATCTCAGGATAATTGCAGATTCTCAGATGTTTTCACCTTCACATTTAAAAGTGTTTCAAGCCTGCACAGTGCTTTCAATTGTTGGACAGTATAATCTAGAGCAGGGCTTCTTTTTTTTTTTTTTAATTAATTAATTAGTTTATTTATTTTTGGCTGTGTTGGGTCTTCATTTCTGTGTGAGGGCTTTCTCTAGTTGTGGCGAGTGGGGGCCACTCTTCATCGCGGTGCTTGGGCCTATAACTGTCGTGGCCTCTCTTGTTGCGGAGCACAGGCTCCAGACGCGCAGGCTCAGTAGTTGTGGCTCACGGGCCCAGTTGCTCCACGGCATGTGGGATCTTCCCAGACCAGGGCTCGAACCCGTGTCCCCTGCATTGGCAGGCAGGTTCTCAACCACTGCGCCACAGGGAAGCCCTAGAGCAGGGCTTCTTAACCTTTTTTAGTGTCATGGACATCTTTGATAGTCTGGTAGAGTTCATGTCCTACTTCTCAGAGCAAAGTATGTGAATGCATAAGATAAAATACATAGAATTATAAGGAACCAATTATATTAATTATAGTTATCAAAGTATTAAATCAAATTTGTTATGTAGTAATACATGTGCTCCTTGATTAACACATTATATTTGATCTGGCAATGGGTATAATAGCCACTGTAATTTCAAGCTGGTTATAAACATACATGATATTTTGAAATATTAGCATCAATTACAATGAGACATGAAAATACCTATGGCTTCTGTTGGTGACATATGTACAGGTACTGCTAATAGTACCATGATTTGTTGCCTAAATTCATAATTGAAGCAAATGCTAAATTTCAGTTAGATATTGGTAAAAATAAAGATCTAACTTTTTTCCCATCTGAGTGTAAGTACCTCCATTAATTCCATTCATGGGTCCCTTTGGTATTCAAGGACCTAGATTAACAAACTCTAGCCTAGAGGGTATTGCTTCATCTTAATGTGCTTCAAGTAAGAGGTATCCCATTCGATGTGCTGTGCACATCTAGATGCTCAAAACTGTTTTACCTCACCAAAGGATCTGGGATCCCCTTCACTACCACCACATAGAGGTTGGCCCCAGAAGGTTCGCTCTGCGTGGCTTTATAGTGTTAGTTGGTTATTTGCCTGCTCATGAAGTCTGAAGTCAACATCCCTCACCATCTTAGACCTTATAGTTCTAAAGAGAAAAGGCAAAACGCACAGAAATACACTTTCAACATTGAGGATGTGTTACAGATGCCCAGGAAGCGCAATAACGGTAGTAGAAGCAGTAAATGGGAGACTTTGATGTTAGAAGGAAGTTACTTGCTCTTACTGCAGCATACCTTTGTTTCGTGCACAATAATAGTACATATAGGGGCTTCCCTGGTGGCGCAGTGGTTGAGAATCCGCTTGCCAATGCAGGGGACACGGGTTCGAGCTCTGATCCGGGAAGATCCCACATGCCACGGAGCAACTAAGCCCGTGCACCACAACTACTGAGTCTGTGCTCTAGAGCCCGCGAGCCATAACTACTGAGCCTGTGTGCCACAACTACTGAAGCCCTCGTGCCTGGAGCCTGTGCTCCGCAACAAGAGAAGCCACCACAATGAGAAGCCTGTGCACTGCAATGAAGAGTAGCCTCCACTTGCCACAACTCGAGAAAGCCTGTGTGCAGCAACAAAGACCCAGCACAGCCATAAATAAATAAATAAATAAATAAATAAGTAAGTAAGTAAGTAAGTAAGCTATACTTAAAAAAAAAAAAAAGTACATATAGCACCAAACTACATTGGTTCATTTGTTCATTCAGAAACATTTAAATGTTGTGCTATGTCCAAGGCACTGAGTTATCATTCGTCTGTCATTTGAATCTCACAGTTCTTTGAAATTGTACCCATTTTTCAGACTAGGGACCTGAGGCACGTAGTGGTTTAGATGTGCCTGTGAGTGTTAGAGCCGATCGTTTTACTGTTTATACTGAGGGGTACCATTTACTCTTGGCAGCTCTCCTAGCCTGCTGAACTGCACGGCAGGGCTTGGTAACTGAACAAATTAGCTGTTCCAATTCCCAGGAACATCTGGGACATGGTGACACAGACTAACAGCATATATAGGAAGAGCGATTTTCAACTGAAATTTGCTGGACTTGTTAAGGGAAGACAAACTGCATTTTGAAGTTCTGATTGCTTTTTGGAAGCAAGAAAGTAGATTTCAGGTTAATGGGTTTGGAGTCAGCTTACTTTGTGCTTGACTGGCTTTTGGTAAATCAGCTGTATGTTATATGAGTCCCCTCATAAATTCTGTTTACTTGCCTCTTATTTTTCTTTTGTTCTGTTTTAGTCACTGTTACCCATTCATCCTCAACCTTGTTTTTCCATGTTGTTGCCACCTCCTCTCTTCTGCGTTTCAGAAATTACCTGTCACTTTTTCTCAGAACTCTGTGGATGGACAGTGGTCCTTTGTACCCTGTGAAATACCTTCTCCTTTGAGGTTCAGATGGTTTTCGCATTCCTACTGCCCTTCAGCTCAGGGTGATTGGTTAGCTACTGCCCAGGTTAGAGCTCAGCATGACTGCGCTTTTCATTCGCTTAGTTGCACTGCCTGTCTATACCCTGCCCTGCCCTAGCCCTATCCACCCTCTGTTTTTCAAAGCTCCTTTTATGTTTTACCCCTGTTACCCTAGGATATACTTCTAAAGTTTGTTCACATATACTAGTTGCTTTAAAATTTTTTGATTCAATTTTCACTCTTTAAGAAGTTTTTCCAGTTACACCTGTAATATAAGTTTATATTGTACAAAATTCAAGCATTACAGACATACATTAATGTAGGAAATGAAAACATCCAATCCCATGATTTCCCCTCCTTTTCTATTACTCCATACTGTTTCTTTCCTGTGTATATACCAACAAATACTGTTGTAGCTATTTATTTTCATAAAAATATTTTTATACCATGCATGTTTTTCTGTATCTTGCCTTTTAAAAATTTTACTTGGCCATGTCTCATAGACATAGTTTCATGTCAGTACAAACAGTTATACCTCAATTTTTTTTTTTTTAAAGATCAAATTTATAGAGAGAATGTTTTGCTTATCTCTTTTAAATTTTATTTATTTATTTATTTATGGCTGTGTTGGGTCTTCGTTTCTGTGCGAGGGCTTTCTCTAGTTGCGGCAAGCGGGGGCCACTCTTCATCGCGGTGCGCGGGCCTCTCACTATCGCGGCCTCTCTTGTTGCGGAGCACAGGCTCCAGACGCGCAGGCTCAGTAATTGTGGCTCACGGGCCCAGCTGCTCCGTGGCATGTGGAATCTTCCGGGACCAGGGCTTGAACCCGTGTCCCTTGCATTGGCAGGTGGATTCTTAACCACTGCGCCACCAGGGAAGCCCCTCAATTTTTAAAGTGATATAGGAAGTCATTTTCTATATATGCCCAGATTTTATTTGATCTGTCCCTTGTAGACAGATATTTGAATTGTTTCACATTTGTTAAACCATCACAGAGCTGCAGTGAATATTTACATATATTCTAATTGCCTATAACAATATGGTGTGTGTGTACACGTGTCTTTACCATAAGATTAAAGGAAATTTTGAAAGGAAACCGATCTGTCCATAATTCTACCACGCTCATCTGGTGGTTTTGAGTTTTCTACATTCCCTTCCAGATTTCAGCCTTTTGTGTACGTGATTTTATGTCTTGCATTCATCATGTGATACCTTGCTTTTTTCACTTAACATTATGTTATAAACACTTTTCCATGTTGTTACATTTTCTTGGTGGTTCTTATGGAAGTGCCATTTTCCATGCTATTGACATTCTGGTTGACGTTTTTGTCTTCGTCTACTCTTGCTTTCTGTTACCTGTCTCATGATGCTTCGCCACTTTGAGCTTTCTATTGCAGTCATCTCTTTTTCTTGCATGTCCTTTGTTAAGCAACTTCTTCTTCCTCTGCCCTTGTGAAGCCTTCTGACCAGAGGCTGCTGCAGCCTTGCCACCTCCTTTGTGGGACTCAAGCCCCAGCACACTCCTAGTGCTCAATAAACACATGGTCGTCCTCTTCCAGCAAGTGCCTTCCCAGTTATTTCCCTAAGAATTTTGCCTGCATCCAAGTGCCTCTACAAACACTGCCTTCTGGAAAAACACGTACCCTGTTGGTAATCCATGGATGCTAAGATGCATTGTAGATGTAATTTATATTCATAGCCATTTATGCAGTGCATTATTTAGGCAGGTTCAGCACCAAGGAGAATGACTGCTTTAGCTTGGGTTCAAGGTCAACGGAGGATTTACCGTGTTTAGGCCTCTGTAGTGCTGTTGGCAAGATGTAGTTTTTCTATAATAGATGAAAAGCCAAACCCTGTATAAACACACTTTAATAATGGTGAAAGCACTGGCAGAGCTGTACACCGAGGAGAAATGAAAGTTCACACTCCTGTAGCTTAGACTTAATTGAAGCAAATAGTCTTCATATTTACATTTGGGTTGTTTGTTTTTTTTTGTTTTTAAATGTATTTATTTATTTATAGCTGTGTTGGGTCTTCGCTGCTATGCTCGGGCTTTCTCTAGTTGCAGCGAGCGGGGGCTACTCTTCCTTGTGGTGTGCAGGCTTCTCATTGAGGTGGCTTCTCTTGTTGCAGAGCACCGGCTCTAGGCACGCGGGCTTCAGTACTTGCGGCTCACGGGCTCAGTAGTTGTGGTTCACGGGCTCTAGAGCGCAGGCTCAGTCATTGTGGCGCATGGGCTTAGTAGCTCCACGGCATGTGGGATCTTCCCAGACCAGGGCTCAATCCCGTGTCCCCTGCATTGTCAGGCGGATTCTTAACTACTGCACCACCAGGGAAGCCCTGGGTTGTGTGTTTTAATGTCAGTCTTGGAGTGGTTCATCAGATGCCTTCCATTCCTCTACACATAACAGCTTAACAACCTACTCTAGGATTCCATTTGGTCTTTGTCTTGTCTCCAGGCCCTGGGGACAGATTTACATTTTCCTCTGTGTGCCTCGGAAATCCTTGACATGGTACCCTGGCCTCCTTTCCTCTGAATATCTCTAGTGCTGAGAGGCACTGCTTCCTCATTAGCTGTTGCTTCACTGACAAAAAATGACTTGAGAGGCTTATTAGGGTCTTGAACTGAGACTCCTTTTGTCTGTCTGGATACCAAGTTCTCAGAACTAGTTCAAGGTTGCCTAGAGCCAGTTTTCGGAGAAGACTCCAAGCCTCCTGCTTTCTCTTGAAAGGAACACTAGCTATTCCTTGTGCCCTGTGGACTCAGTAGATTTTCACTGAAACGGAAATCTTGTCTAGGATAGAAGGGAGTGGAAAGTTGCTAAATCCAGAAGAAAATCACCTTTTTTTATGAAGAATGAGACGGCTTAAATGCTTCTGTTCCCTCCCTGCATGCTACAGTCCTTATCCTGCTTCACCTGCCTCTTCTGAGGCCAGGGGAGGAAGATTAAGTCTCTTTAAGGAACACTAGAGGTGCAGTGCTTTTTTCCAGCAGGGGTATGAGCTATTTGAGTTGTGCCTTGACCATCTTCTGAAGGGTTTTCATAGAACTTGAAGATTTATGCCTGAGAACCCCCTGGGCTGGACCTATTAGAAAGTCTGCTACAAGAGCTGCTTGAAAGACTTTCTGAGTTAATAGGAAATGAGATTCTCTTGTCTTCCAGTGAATACCTTCTGGAGGAGTTTGATTTGAAGGATGTCTAAAATCCCATCTAGCCTGTAATATCTTCTTGATTGACCTGTGGTGAGATTTGTAGTTCTCACAATTAATTTGTTAGAGGTTAGTCATCGTGTTTCTAAGACGGACTAATGACAATTCAGATAAATCCCCAAAGAGGGATTATCACAGTAGCCTCCTGAATGGTCCCTCTGCCCTCATCCTCATCCCCCTACCATCTGTTTTTAATACAGTAGCCCAGGTGATCATGTCACTCTTCTCCAAGCCAAAATTGTCGTCTGTGTGACATCATGACCAAAAATACTGGAGTCAACTTTAAGTCCTCTCTTCCTCTCACACCCACATCCAATCTCTAAGCAGGTCTCATCAGCTCAATTTTCAAAACATATCCAGAATTTGACCACTTCTTAGCATTCCCATTGCCACCCTCCTGGTTGAGCCACCAGCATTTCTTACCTGGTTTATGATAGTGGCCTCCTAACTGGTCTCTGTGCTTCTGCCCTTGCCCATTTAAGGGCAACAGACAAAGCGTGTTAGACAACTCCTGTTAAAATGTAATTTACTTTGACAAGGGAGCCAATAATTCAGTGGAGAAAGAATAGTCCTTTCCAAGTAGATGCTGAAACAACTTGATTTCTACATGTAAAAGAATAAAGTTAGACCCCCTTCTCTCACACCATATACAAAAATTATTTCACAATGGATTAAAGACCTAAATATAAGAGCTAAAGTTATAAAACTCTGAGAAGGAGACATGGCTATAAAACTTCATGATCTTGGATTAAGCAAGAGTTTCTGAGATACAACACCAAAAGCACAAGAAAGCAAAAGAAAAAAATAGATAACTTGGACTTCATCAAAATTAAAAACTTCAGTGTTTTACGGCAAATCATAAAAAAGTGAAACAACAACCCACAAAGTGGTAGAAAATATTTGCAAACCATATATCTGATAAGGGACTTGTGTCTAGGATATGTAGTGAACTCTTACAACTCAGTAATAAAAATACATACCCTATTAAAAAACGAGCAGAGGATCTGAACAGGCATTTTCCAAAGAAGATGTACAAATGATCAATAAGAACAAAAAGATGCTCAGTAATATTAGCCATCTATGAAATGCAAATCAAAACCACAATGAGGTGCTGCTTCATACCAGCTTAGATGGCTATGATCAAAAAGACAGATAAAATTACAAGTGTTGAGGATATGGAGAAGTTGGAACCCTTATACACTGCTGATAGAATGTAAAAAGGTTCAGCCACTTTGGAAAATAGCTTGGCAGTTCCTCAGAAGGTTAAACATAGAGTTACCATATGACCCAGCAAACATACTTCTAGGTATTTACCCAAGATAATTGAAAATGCATGTCTGTACAAAAACTGGTATTCAGATGTTCATAAAAGCATTATTTATAACAGCTAACAAGTGGAAGCAACCCAAATGTCCATCAACTGATAACTGGATAAACCAAGTGTGCTATATCCATACAATGGAATGTTATTCAGCAGTAAAAAGAAATGACGTACTAGTACATGATACAACAAGAATGAACCTTGAAAACATTATACTAAGTGTAAGAAGCCAGTCACAAAAGACCACGTATTGCATGATGCAGTTTATATGAAATGTCCTGAAAAGGCAAATCTATGGAGACAGAGTATATTAGTAGTTGCCTAGGGCTAGGAGTTTGGGGGGTGGGGAGTGATTGCTGAGGGATGTGGGGTTTCTTTTTGGAGTGATGAAAATGTTCTAAAGTTGATTGTGGTGACGGTTTCACAATTCTGTGAATATACTAAAGACCATTGAATCGTACACTTTGTAAATGGATGAATGTATGGTGTGTCAATTGTATCTCAGTACAGATGTTTTAAAAATAAAAAGGGATATTACTCCTTTGTTCACAACCCTCCAGTAGTTTCCCTTCTCATTCAGAGTAAAAGCAAAGTCTTTACAGTGGTCCTCGGTACCTCGAATACTCACTACACTTTGCCTCATTTACCCCACTGTAGACACATTGGCCTTGTTTCTGTGTCTCAGAAATGTTAGACTCACTACTTAGGAATCTGCTGTGTCCTCTGCCTGGAACGCTTTCCCCCATATCTATCCACAAGACTTTCTCACTTTCTTCAGGCCTTTATCCAGCTATCACCTATCTAACCATCTTATTTAAAATGCAACCCCACCACAGCAGCTCTTCTCTTATGTTATTTTTCTTTATTTCTCTTAGAACTAACAGAATATATACATGCACATATATACATACATATATATTTATTATCAATTAATTAGTTTATGTATTGTGTTAGCCTCTCATGAAGGCAAGAATTTTGGCCTGCTATTGTCTACAAATACATCCTCAGCACCTAGAAGAGTGCTGAAATATAGCTGGCGCTCAGTGGGTATTTGTTGAATGAACGAATCCGTATAAGATTGTTAGTGAACAATTGGTATCAATCTGATTAGATGGTTGGAACCTAGGAAACAGTAGCAGACAGAAGAAAGGGGAGAAAGGATAGATTTAAAAAAAAAAAAGTACCTTTGCAGATTGGTCAAAGTTGGGGATACCATCCATAAAGAGGCAACCCTGGGACTTCCCTGGCGGTCCAGTGGTTTAAGACTCTGTGCTTCCACCACAGGGGGCGCGGGTTCAATCCCTGGTGGGGAACAAAGATCCCACAAGCCTTGCGGCATGGCCAAAATGTAAAAAAAAAAAAAAAAAAAAAAAAAAGAGGCAACCCCATTAAGTCATGAATGGTGGAGGGTTAAGTTCTTGGGTGCTAGTTGAGAAGGTTCGGAGAGGAAATGACATGGAAGGGCTCCAAAGCAGAAAAGGGTTGGGTTAAAGGCAGTGCCTCTTCCTTTGCAGCTTTAATTAGGGTGGAATATTGGGCCTTCAGATGAATTGAGTTACTGATTAGCAAATCTAGTATGAATAAATGAGATGATTTCAGAGTTTTTGAGGCAAAAATCATTCATCTATACTTCAGATGCTTGTTACGGTCAGGTATCATGAAAAGGAACTGAGCAAACATAACGCAAAAGGAATCAATTGCCATCTTGGTATGCTTGTTAGACATTAACTCTCTTTATTATTTTTTTAAACATCTCTAATGATATGCAATTAAAGGATTATTATTTGGAAGGCACTTTGCTTTGAAAAGTAGCAAATGAAAGCATTGTTTCTATTTAAATGTGGATGAGAGGTGGACCATTTAAATACAGCTGACTAATGTATCTTTACCAATTAATCTTTTTAATTGATAACTTAAGAATTAATTCCATTGTAATTCTGTATATGACACTAGAGAAAGGCAGTTAACCATAGAATAAATGTTTTTGGTGTCAGATGTTTTTTTCTTTTTCACTTACTGTCACACAGAGCTTTTCCTTAAATTACTGGATTGTTTGCCTTATACTTGACTGTATAACTACATTTTGTTATGTTGAAAAGCTGATTAAAGACCCTTATATCTAAAAAACTATGGCCTAATTTATAAAATTATTTTCCTCTAGGTTGTATCATATACTGTGTGCTCTTTGAGCCTGGGTAAAAGGGCTTTTGAAAGTATCCATGTTGTAAAATAAATACTATGGCATTCCCAATGCTTTATAATAATATTTGGAAAACACCATCTTATTAATAATATTTTCCTACACATTTTCATTTAAAATACTGAAGATTTTCAAGGAAACTAATTACGGTTATGAATTTAGGTTTAATTTAAAGTAAGAATTCTACAAAAAAAAAAAAAAAAAAGAGAAAAATGGCTTAAAATCATAGCCCCTGTTCTCCTATCAGAATTGGTTCAAGTGAGGCTGGTCCTCTGTGTGGGAAGTGGAACAGCGTAAGAATTAGATCCCACAGTTTTAGTTACGTTGGCTGTGTAAGGGCCCATTGTGTGTTCTGTGTGATTGGCAGATTAGCTATACGTGAATTTTAAATAATAAAAGTCAAGGTATATTCATGATATTCACAAATTATGATTTGCTTGATAACATTTAATGTTTGTGGATACCAGACCTTAAATCAGGTGGCCCTTTCTGGAAGGTCAGGCCTCGTCTGCTTCCTTGTTGAGTATGTTATCCTGCTTTGCGCTCACGGTATGTAAATGCACTAACTATGCTTTCTGGGTGAGGCATATCACTTGTGCAGTTGGGTCATTAAGATTAATGGGGGGGGGTTCCCTGGTGGCACAGTGGTTGAGAATCCGCCTGCCAATGCAGCGGACACGGGTTTGAGCCCTGGTCTGGGAGGATCCCACATGCCGCGGAGCAACTGGGCCCGTGAGCCACAACTACTGAGCCTGCGCGTCTGGAGCCTGTGCCCCGCAACAAGAGAGGCCGCGATAGTGAGAGGCCCGCATACCGCAATGAAGAGTGGCCCCCACTTGCCGCAACTAGAGAAGGCCCTCGCACAGAAACGAAGACCCAACACAGCCAAAAATAATAAATAAATAAATAAATAGAAAGTTTAAACAATTATATACTATTAAAAAAAAAGATTAATAGAGGGGCTACATATCTTGAAGTATTTGTAGTAATTACCAGACAGCCTGGTCACTGGCCTAGTGACTGATGCAGGTTTCCTCAAGCAAACGTTGGTCTGGATCTCCGGGAAACCTTTGCATTTGTCAGCAGCAGTGAAGGCCTGAATAGGCTGACAGGTACCCCTCTCTTCCATGCCTCCTTCCTGTTTCTGAGCATGCAGGGCTCTTCCATTTGCTTCAGAGCTTTCCTGAACTATTCCAGATAGATGGGAGCTCTTCCCCAGCACCGATCTCACTGGCCAAGGACATCACCCAAAATTAACAGTTTGTAAACAACATTAGCACAGGCTCTTAACCTTGTGGCAACTTTGCCAGAAAGCTTGCTCACCCGACGAGCTCGGTGTAATCTGAATACGGCCACACTGAAAGGGAACACTTGCTTGCCATTCCCAGGGCCACATGAAGGGTACGTCAGGAATATTTCTAGAAACTGAAAACATAAAAGACATTTTCATCCAAATGAGTCGTTCAGTCTGATGTAATCCTGACTTTAGAAAAAAAAATCTTACTGACAGCTCCTCTGAAACATAACCCGTTGACTGGAGGGAATAAGCAAAGCACGATGCTTCATTTGCTGAACGTTTTTGATAATTTTCTTGCCGTAAGTTGAGCAAATAAAACTATTTACGATAAAGCTCTACAGGTTTTCTGACCTCCATTAATAATTAAAAGATCAATAAACGCACTGTAGCAAAAGTTTCTACACAAGTATAAACGTGTACGATTGAATCAATAAGGTACATTAAACGATGTGCCCTGCAACCAAGCTGCCTGAGAGAGTGCAAAGTAGGTTTAAAAAAAAAAATCAATAAAAGGAGGAAAATGGAAGTAGTTAGTCCTGAAAATGGGTTTTGATCATCATCTCTATTGTTCACTTTACCTTCTATAATGCTGCACTTTTGCGGGAAGTCTGAGAAAGCAAGGATTCTTCCCATCATTTCCATGCTGCGGTCAGTACTAAATGGAAGACCTGTGTTGTTTGAAGTCTTAACCTTGAACAGCCTTCTGGAGTGATGAGATCTATGTGTGTTAACTGTCCTTAGGTTTTGAATTGTTTTTCTCTGTGGCCTGTTACCTTTCACATTTCATTTTTGCTCCACATTTGCCTTCTTCTTTCATACTTCCCGATTCTACAAGTACTTTGTGTGGTTGAAAATGAGTGGTAATAAATTTTATTGCTTGTTTCAGTTTGGTAAATACTATAATGTGTTTTATTGATTACATTATTGTTTTGTTTTTATATATAGCAGAGAGGAATTTTTTTATGTCTGTTCAGAAGAGCCAAGTTGTAATTGTGATCTTTAAAGGCCCAGTTTCCTAGATTGTTACCTTAAATGTCATGCTTTCTGATATGTTTAAACACTGAGAATTTTGATTAACATTTTATGGCATAGGAATGTGTCCCCCATTTTCCCAAACCCATTTTCCATTTTAAAACATGAGGGTTTTTTGTTTGGTTGTTTTTTGTGCTGGCACAAAATTGGCTTTAGCTGGGGCGTCTAAAAGCACATTATCAACAGGCACCATCACCCCCCTCTTTGGAGACTGAGAAGCAGACAGACAGCAGTCTGGTAGCAGGCCTGCCTAGGTCAGGGTTGGCAGTGAAGTCCTAAAGATGTATCTTGAGCCTGGTTTTTCTCATCTGTAAAATTATGGTATGCGATCTCTAAAAATATGACTGGTTCTCATGGTAAGTTCTCTGATTCTGTGTCTCCAGAGCTGTCCTCTGTCCTTGGGAGTATATCCCACATACCTTTGTTCCAAACAAAGCAAACTGGATTCTCCTTTACATCCCTCTTTATTACCATCTCTTCAACAGGAATGCTCAGTTTTCTCAGTTGCTAGAAGTACATGCTGTGACCTCATTAAATAATCCAGAGCTGTCATCCTCTATGCGCCCATACCTACGGACGTTAAAACATCAAGTTACTAAAGACTCTTTACATCTGGGTGTTCTGAAAGGCAAATGACAGGTCAGAAGTTGATTGCTGGCACTTCTGGATCTGCCTTACTGCCTTGTCCAGGATGAGTCCCTTAGGGAAAGGAAGGCAGGGTGACCTCAGCAGTTTCCAAAGATACTTTCAAGTTTGAAGGTGGCAGATTGCAGCAACGCTTTCGTTTCTCTTTTGGTTACAGATAAAAACTTCTGCTGTCAGCGGATCTTATCTATTGGCATGGGTTATGGAGGGGGCTTCTGTGGGCTCAACATAGCCCCCATCCGAACAATCAGGGAAGTTTTCATGAAGTCCTGCTGCAAGGTAAAAGGATGGAAGAGGTGCCCCTTGTATTAGTATCCAAGGGCTGCCATAATAAAGTATCACAAACAGGGTAGCTTAAATCAACACAAATTTGCTGTCTCATAGTTCTGGAGGCCAGAAGTCTGAAATTGAGGTCTTGGCAGGGCCATGCTCCCCCTGATGCCTTTAGCGGGGAATCCTTCCTTGCCTCTCCCTAGTTTTTGGTGGTTTGCTGGCAACGGTGGAAGGCAGTCCTTGGCCCCATTGGCTTGTGCTATGGCACTTCAGTCTCTGCCTTGGTCATCACATAGCCCTTGTGTGTCAGCATCTGTTCTCTTCTTCCTATAAAGATGCCAGTCATATTGGATTCGGGCTCACTGTAATGGTCTCATCTTAACTTGATTACATCTTCAAAGACTCTATTTCCAAATAAGGTTGGATCCACGAATACCAGATATTAGGCTTCGACATACCATTTTGGGGGACACAGTTCACCCCAGAATAACGCTAAAGCTTTTTTCCATGTCTAAGATGCAGAGAGCCTCCTGGTGAGGGGTTGAACCTGCAGATCAGCAATCTGAACAATGTATTTGAAAAACAAGTCTCTGGTACAAAGAAAGATGAAAAATCTTTTTTAAAGGACAGTGCTTTTGGTGTATTGAAAGACTGGGTCTCTGTTTTACTTCGGAACATTCAGACAAAGTCCAAGGATAAATCACCACATTGGATGTGGCTTACGCTAATGCCTTTTGATGCTTCTGACATGTTTGTAAAGGCCAAGATTCGTTTGTGCATAGAGGTTATTATCTTTCAGTTCTTTGTGTGGGAAGTAACTGAACCGATGGTGTTCTTCAAAAACAGTTACTGGACCTTTCACATAGCAATTACTATCGGTCTTTTATCTTGCTACAGAAGAGGAAATGTACCATTATATAAAATACAGTGTTATAATACACACACACACACGCATATATAAATCTGTGTGTATATATATATATGTTCTATATATATATGTATGTGTATCTGTGTGTGTATATATATATATATGTTATTATATGTTATATATATGTTATTGTTCCCCTGTAAGAATGGTATAAGATTATTTAGGGTACATGAAATCCTTATATTTTTGTTCCCCATTCCCCCATGATACGCATACTTTCTGTGGGGAATGGGGTCTGATCATCCAGTTCTGAAGGTGTATCCTGGAGAGAGGTTTACCCCCTACCACTAGGTATGGAGGGAGGTTCCAGGAAGGGACTAGTTAATAGTGAGGTGTCTCTTGTGACTGGCCTGGTCTCTTGGATGTGGGCTGTCTTTTATGCTGTGCGTGGGCCCTGTGCAATTAGCTGTAATTTGTGTCAGTGATGTGAGCTGTCCCGTGTGCAGCCTGGCCTCTGCCACATCCAGGGCAGTCTGATGGACAGGTGGAGAACTTGCTTTGTCTTGCTTTCCTGGGGTGGACCGAAAGGCCAGAGAGAATCCAGTGAGTGCTGAGGGACAGTAAACCAAAAACATCAAGAGACAGTGCTGCCTGAACCCTGCTGAACTTTTGGAATTTACCAACTTAATTCTTGTGGGGATTTTCATTTAAGAAAATCTTGGAGCAAGATTTGAGAGGAATATATCTTATTATTCTTTCACCTAATAGCCCATTGTCTTTTTTTTTAAGGGTACTGTTTTTGGTATTGGTTCTTCAGTACTGAGCAGTTGGAAACTAATTGACTTAAAATATTTTTTTAAGTGGTAGGGGGCTGATTGGGCCTTAATCCTTATTTGGCATGTGTGTTTCAATGACTTGGTAGAAGATATAATTAATTTTATGAGAATGGAAGTGTATTCTAGAAGCTTAAATTGTTTATACATAAGTTTCAAATAGTCTTTGGTTAAAAGGATTTGAGGGTGTATACTTAAAAATAACCACGGTGTATCTCTTAATCTCATATCCCAATCTTGCCCCTCCCTGCTTCCCTCTCCCCATTGGTAACCACTAGTTTGTCTTCTATGTCTATGAGTCTGTTTGTTCTATTTTGATATATACATTCATTTGTTTTATTTTTTAGATTCCATATGTAAGTGATAATGTGGAGTATTTGTCTTTCTCTGACTTACTTCCCTAAGCATAATATTCTTTAGGTCCATCCATATTGTTGCAAATGGCAAAATTTCACTCTTCTTATGGCTGAGTAATATTCCATGTGCATATATCCCACATCTTCTTCATCCATTTATCTGTTGGTGGACACTTAGGTTGCTTCCATCTCTTGGCTATTGTAAATGGTGCTGCTGTGAACATTGGGGTGCATGTATGGAATAGATAAGCAACAAGGATATACTGTATAGCACAAGGAACTAAAGACATTATTTTGTAATAACTTTAAATGGAGTATAATCGATCTATAAAAATATTCAATCACTATGTTGTACACCTGAAGCTAATATATTATAAATCAACTATACTTCAATTTAAAAAAGGATAAATACAGTATGAGATAAATCTAGGTTCAGTGTATTTTCTGTTATTGGATACTTAGTCATAAGGAGTGGGGGAAGAAAAAAGAGAAAATTGAGTCATACAACAGGAGTGGGTCCCTGGAGTTCAGCTAATCTGTCCTGTGTCTCTTGGCAAGTCTGCCACTGGCTGTGTAACGCTGTATAAGAATCAACCATGCAAATATGCTGTTTTTAAGGGTTAGCTGAGTAGGGGCAGGAGCAAGGGGCATCAGACTGGGCTTGGTGATGTTCTAAGTCTCTTAAATTATATTCACATTACAGATGACTCCTATAAGGTTTGAAGTGAGTTCTGATGCTGTTAATATTGATTTTTAATTTTCTTTCCCTTTTCCTTCTCTGCTTGGGATAAAATGTTAATTAACTCTAACCTGTGAAACTTGTGCGACTCATATTGCTTGTTTAATTTACATTACAAGTCCATGGGGCAAGCTCCTTTCTGTTCTCTGCAGTGCCAAAGACCTTGATGGCAGAAATGTTTATTATTATTATGTATTATAATAATCACGATGTTCTGCTAAAATACTATGCTGATTGCATTTAGTCAGAAGTGATAGCTTTAGTCCTTTTTAACTTGAAAATATTTTATTTTGCTTTAAGCTGGTTAGACAGTGATTTCATCAGGAAGACTAAGCTAGATACTAAATTGAAATGTAGTTTGAATGCATTTTTGAATTATGCTGGTTATTCTGAGCCAAAAGCAGTTGCACCTTCATTGTAAAGTATGTTTTAATATTTTTAAATCTCCTCTCACTCCAGAATGCCTAAGTGGGTTTTTTTTTTCCTCAAATTATTCCCAAAGAAAGAAAAAAAATAGGACGGGGACCAAGCCTAAATAAATTTGGCTGAGGAAGGACATTATGATTGAGTGAAAACACGTGGCTCTAATATCCTGCTTAGAAATATCTTCAACAGGAACTTTTAAAAAACTGTAAACTCTGTCAATTACTGTAGAAGGCTCCATCCATAGAGAGTGACAGAGAACTGAGGCACACATCAGAATAATTCAGTCCAGGAAACACTCTATGGGAAACATCTCAACAGAGAAAACCTTGTTAATTAAAACTGGCTTGGAAAGGCCAGCCGAATGAGTGAAGTTTACATTGGAGTAATTGCTAGTGTATGGCAAATTGATGTGATTACCCATGGCCATTACCTAGAACTTGGCAGGGGTTCTGGGAAGTGGGGAAGAACGCAGAGACAAGGTGGGATTAGTGGGTTTGTGCTTGTCATAGCTGGTTACTCGTTTTATTCATTCAGTAGACATTTATTGGGTACCTCTTATGTAATTGGCACTGTGCTAGGAACTGGGCATCTGGAGGGGAAGAAGACATTGCTTCTGCCCTCAGGGGTGAGACACTCCATCAAGGAAGACTGAGGAAGCCCTGTGAGAGAGCAGTTGCAGGTTACAGGGTATCACAGAAGTACTGAGAATGGATAGCTAGACTAGCCCAAACCAGGGAAAGCTTCCTGGAGGAGAGGGTGCCTGAGCTGAATCCTGCAGAATCGAGGTGAGGATGCGGGAACAGCATGAACAAGCACTGAGGTCAGAAGTAACGCAGGCACAGCAGGAAGCCATGAGCAGTTCCCGGACCACACGGAGTACGGGGCCGTGATGGTGAGGCTAGCTGGTGGACAGAGGTACATGGGAGCCTACGTTAGGGAATTAGGGCTGTAGGTGATACGGTGCTGCTGAAGGGTTTTGAGCACAGATGAGGTGGAGACAGTTTTGTGTTTTACAAGGATCTCTGGGGAATGGTTTCTTGAATAGAGGATGGGCTCGAGGATGGGAATAAGGCCAGAGACATGCAAACTAGCTGGGGGGAGACTTTTTGAGTTATCCAAGCTAAAAGGGAGAATTGGAATCTTGTTGGTAAAAGCAGCCAACCCTGGAGTTTAATTGGATGTAAGTTCTGAGGGCAATGGAGTAAGATAGAATGAATCCCAGATTTCTTGTTTGGGCATCTAGAGGACTGCTGACACTAACAGTTGAAACTGGGAGCAAAAGTGAAGGATCAAGTTTATGGACGAAAATGAGGCCGTGCCTAATTTGATGCGCCATGGGATAGAAACAGTTTCTCTCCTGGAAGGCGAGCCCTGGAGAGTCCACCTTTCTCTCCTTTTCTCTCCTTCCTTTCTTTCCCTTCTTTTCTTCTCTTTGCTGCTTTACTGCAGAAGTATTTAGGGTGGCTAACTACAGTTATGAATTTGGGAGCTATTAGCATATGTGGGGTGGGTAAAATTGTGAGAGTGGAAAAGATTCCCCACCCCAATGGGTAGCGGGGAAGAGGGGAACCCAAATTTAGGGTAGGGGAGATTTTCCAGAGATCCCCCAGAGGAGGGAATCCTACCCAGAAATGAGGGGGGGGTGGTCTCCCAGAGTAGAAGCCGAGGGGATTCCACCATTTCCAGTGTGAATCATAATTACATGAGACGGCTGCCTTCTCCATAAATAATGCAAGAGAGGATGTTTACCTAGGCCTAGCTGAGTTATCCCCAAAGCCAAATTTTACTGTAATCAAGAGTGGTGTTTTAATCTGAGTTAAATAAATACTGATGTAGATTTTCTACTTTATCTTAGCCTATATTAGATCTGGAGTACATATTGAGTAAATACAATTTTAGGGAATGTTGGATATTTGAACTACTGGATTTTCTGTTCTATCTTCTGCCACTTTTTCACTAAATGACCTCAGGCAAAGTAGATACCTATTTTGGGGCCTCTCTTTTCTCACGTATGGAAGAAAAGGACTGGACTAAGTGGTTATTATGATTATTACTCTTGATTGAATGAATAAAGCTGAGAGAGAGGCTCAGGTTTGAGTTGGAAGGTAACTGGGTGCCCAGGAGCTCGTTAGGAGCTTAAGTGACCAAAGAAAGGGCACACACCTTCTCTCCACCCTCCTCTCCCAGTCGCTTATGTTCTTGTTGATTCTACTCACACACCTCCATCTGCCATTTAAAAAGAATTCAGACAAAATATTTTATAAATATGCATGATTGGATTGTAAATATGTGGTCCATTTTTTCCTCTCCAACGTGTGTTTTATAGAACGTTGACTAGTGACATGTAACACCAAGGAGTTAGTGGGCAGATAAGTCTTGGGAAATACGACTCACCATACCCCTCTCTTAGAAATTCCCACCGCATCTCACATTCTGCAAGAATTTCTGCTGTGAACAAATGTTTTTTTCTTTTTTCTTAATCCAGCATTCATTTTCTCAAATGAAGATATTAAATTCTTATTTTACTCAGACTCTGTTGCCATCCCAGAGAGTCCTTGATCTCAGTGCACTTTATGGGAAACAATAATGTATTTGCCCAAGCTCTCCAGATGTTCACTGAAGGGATGGAGTATTGAATGCCCGAGACGTGAGCACTATGCTAGACTCAGATGGATATCACCACCCCGCGAATTCTTGCAATCTAAGGAGGCCTGGAAAATAGATACAGAAAGAAATAAACAAAATGCTTTTTACCCCTTTAAATTGACAAGTGATGCTATTTTGTTCAGACTGTCTTTAATTCCACATTAAGCAATGGCATTGAACTACAACTTATGAATTTGAGGTTTCCACTCTTTTCTTTTATTCTGAGGACCATTCCAGGAAAAGAATGTGCTCTGACTTGTGAAAATCTGGCCAGTTTGATTCATAGGTCACTTGCCCTATCCCCACCTTAGTTTTGTCCCTTCATCCCTCTTCAGGGAAGAAGAAAAAGAAAGATGACAAGAAAAGAAAAAAGCAAAGGAAAATAAAAGGAGGGGAAATTGGATTCATAAAAGCCCAAGAGGTATTAAATTCCCACAGCTGGTGCCGCAGCTATGAGCACTTTAGACTATGGGACATTTCCTGTAATAAAAAGTAGGGTAAGTGGAGGCTTTTGTTTTAAATTTAGAATGAGTTCTTGTTGTGGATTGGTGATATTAGTGTTCCTATCAGATGTGCTATTCATAATATGGCTATTTGGGATCTACAACTAACCTGAAAATTTGACTTCTTTAAAATGAAAGAATCAATAAGCAAATGCCTAATAATAAGGGCGATGATTTTAGCATTAAAAAAACCCCTCAAAGTTGATAATATTTTTCAGATGGCTTCATACATTTGATTAAAGGTGGGGCTAGTGGGGAGGGTGGGATGGGAAGGAGAGTAGAGGGAGGCTGTGTAATCCTGTCGTTCCCTTGGCCATCCGACACAAGGTTCAATTCAGAGCACGAGCTTCTCTACTCTCTTGCCTGGCCTCCACTCCATCCGCTCTTCCTCCACAGCAGCCACCTGTGGACTCCATCACCATCTTTGGCCATCCCCGTTCTCCTCGTGGTGAGCCCCCTGACCACGTCTAAAACAAACTTTCTAGAACCACTTTGTAATGATGGTCTACTTAGGTTGTCTGCCAGCCAAGTAGAAAAGAACGTGGATTAAATTCATTTTAATCTGTGTCTACGCCCGTCTACTGAGAGTGAGGGACAGCACAATTCTGGTTATCCTTGCAAAGCGGAACCTCTGGTTATCCTTGCAAAGCGGGTGGCGGGGGATAATTGCTGCATCTGGAGGTGGGTGTTGTTCTTTTCTTTGCATCCAGTTGAACACATGTAGGGAGGAATTAGCCACAGAATGATCATAAAAAAGGATGTAACTTGAGATCATTAAAATGATTTGGGGGACATCGGCCTTTACTCTGGAGTCTGAGATGGCAAGAAGGGCTCCAGGAAAGAGCTGGAGTGTCAGTAACCAACACTTGCATGGGGGAAAGAAAAGATGGAGACAGACGTTCAGGGTGTTCCTTGGTGCAGGACTTTGGCCTTGAGGCCAAAGTTCAAATGCTTTTGCTTAAAAGAAGCAATATGTTTTCTTTAGTCTCTTTAGGGCTGAATTCTGATCAAAGGAGAATTTCTACTTCCTCCTTTAAGCCTGTTCTTCTCCTTGTCCTTGATTGGTTAAAGCACATGTATATTTTTGAGGGGATTCAGGTGTTCGCTAGTAGTTCATTTTTTCATCTCATGCAGATGATAGGATGGTCACTGAATGACTAAAGTTGAGACATGGAATTGCGTAACAGAAGTCAGAGCTTAAAAACTTAGGATTTTCTTTGTCCTTTCATGTGTGTTTTTCTGTGGGTTTACATTTTTTCAATTGCATGACCATACTTTGCTTCATTCCTTTGTTGTCTAAATACGTGGTTTGCTTTGAAAAATAATATTGTCATCATGCGCTCCTTGGATCATATCTGGTTACCAAGAAAGTTAGGAGCATCAAAACTATTTTAAGTGGCTCATAGCTGGCCAGGAGCATTAGGTGGCTGTAGAAATAACAGCAGCAGTGACCAGCAGTTACTGCTCCTGCAGAAACTTATTACTGGTGGAAGATAAACTTGACACAGGAGACAAAAGATGTGCTTTTATTAATATTTGTAAAATTCTTGCTGTCCAATTCCTGGCCTAGTCTCAGGGAGAGGAGCATGACTTCGGCTGATAAATGTGTTAGCTCTTTTGAGCCTTCTCTTTGGGACACCTCACAGCAAGAGAATAACATCACTAGTTGGTGAACCTGAGCTCCGTATTCTGTATAATATTATTATTATTAATATTATTAATAATATTATTATTATTTATTGTATATTTTGGATATACAGCATTGTAATTTGACACCTGTATATACTACAAAGTGATCACCATCCCAAGTCTAGTTACTCTTCATCACCATGCAGCTGACCCCCTTCACCCATTTTGCCCATGCCCCAACCCCTTCCCCTCTGGTAACCAGTAATTTAATCTCTGTATCTATGAGTTGTTTTTTTTTTTAATTTTGTTTGTTAATTTGTTTTTTTAGATTCCACCTATGAGTGAAATCATATGTTTGTGTGTTTGTCTTTCTCTGGCTGACTTATTTCACATAGCATGATAACTTTATCCGTGTTGTTGCAGATGGCAGGATTTCATTCTTTTTTATGGGTGAGTAATATTCCATTGCCTGTGTGTGTGTGTGTGTGTGTGTGTGTGTGTGTGTGTATGTATATGTATTTGTGTGTGTATATATACACAAATACATATACATACTACATCTTCTTTATCCATTTATCTATTGATGGACACTTCGGTTGTTTCCATATCTTGGCTATTGTAAATAATGCTGCAGTGAACATAGGGGTGCAAATATCTTTTTGAATTACTGTTTTTGTATTCTTTGGGTAAACACCTTAGTCGTGTGGTAGTTCTAGTCTTAATTTTTTTGATGACCCTCCATACTGTTTTCCATAGTGTCTGTACCAATATACAGTCCCCACCAGCAGTGTATGATGGCTCCCCTTTCTCCACATTGTCTTTCACATCCGTTATTTCTTGTCTTCTCAATAATAGCCGGTCTAAAAGGTGTGAGATCGTATCTCATTGTGGTTTTGATTTGCATTTCCCTGGTAATTAGTGATGCTGACGATCTTTTCACATGCCTGTTGGCCATCTGTATGAAATTTATTTGGAAAAATGTTTATTCAGAGCTTCTGCCTGTTTTTAACAGGGTTTTTGGTTTTGTTTTTAATTGTTGACTTGTATGAGTTCTTTATATACTTTGGATATTAACCCCATATAGGACATATGATTTATAAATATCTTTGCCCATTCTGTAGTTTGCCTTTTCATTTTGATAATATTTTCCTTCACTGTGCAGAAACTTTTTAGTTTGAAGTAGTACCATTTGTTTATTTTGCTTTTGTTTCTCTTGCCTTCAGAGTCAGATCCACAGAAACATCACTAAAATTGATGTCAGTGAGGTTACCACCTATGTTTTCTTCTAGGAATCTTATGGTTTCAGGTCTTACATTGAAGTCTTTAATACATTTTTAATTTTTAAAATTAAAAATTGTGTATGATAATGGTCTAGTTTCATTCTTTTGCATGTGGCTGTCCTGTTTTCTCAGCACCATTTATTGAAAAAACTATCCTTTCTCCATTATATGTTCTTTGCTCCTTTGTCATAAATTAATTGTCCATATATGTATGCGTTTATTTCTGGGCCCTCAATTCTGTTCCATTGATATGTGTGTCTGTTTTTGTGCTAGTACTATCTTGTTTTTATTACCATAGCTTTGTATTATAGTTTGAAATCAGGGAATGTGATACTGCCAGCTTTGTTCTTCTTTTTTAAGATTGTCTTTGCTATTTGGGGTCTTCTGTGTTTCCACACAAATTTTAGAATTATTGTTCTAGTTCTGTGAAATATGCCATTGGAATTTAGATAGGGATGGCATTGAATCTGTAGATTGCTTTGGGTAATAGGGAAATTTTAACAAATTTTAGCAATATTAATTTTTTCACCAGCTTGGTTAAATTTATTCCTAGGTATTTTATTCTATTTGATGTAATTGTGAGATTGTTGTCTTAATATCTCTTTCTACTAGTTTGTTATTAGTGTATAGAAATATCACAGATTACTGTATACTGATTTTTGTATCCTGTGACTTGACTGAATTCATTTACTAGTTCTAACAGTTTTTGGTGGAGTCTTTAGGGTTTTATATATACAATATCATGTCATCTGCAAATAGTGACAGTTTTACTTCTTTTTTTTTCCAATTTGGATGTGTTTTTGGTCTAATTACTGTGGCTAGGAACTCCAATACTATGTTGAATAAAAGTGGTGAGAATGGGCATCTTTGTCATCTTCCTGATCTTAGAGGAAAAGCTTTCAGGTTTTCACTGTTGAGTATGATGTTAGCTGTGGGATTTTCACATATGACCTTTATTATGTTGAGGTATATTCTCTTTATACCTGAATTGTTGAGAGTTTTTTATCTCAAATGGATGTTGAAATTTGTTAAAAGCTTTTTCTGCATCTCTTGAGATGACCTTATGATTTTTATATTTCTTTTTGTTAAGTGATATATTGACTGCTTTTATGGATGTCAAACCATCCTTGCATCCCTCTAATAGATTCCACTTGATCATGATATATGATCCTTTTAAAGTATTGTTGGATTCAGTTTACTAATATTTTGTTGAGAATTTTTGTATCTATGTTCATCAGGGATATTGCCTGTAATTTTCTTTTCTTGTGGTGTCCTTGTCTGGTTTTGTTATCAAGGTAAGGTAATGTCAGTTCATACAATGTTTGGAAGGTTTCCCTCCACTTCAATTTTTTGAAGAGTTTGAAAAGTGTAGGTATTAAATCTCTGACTGTTTTATAGGATTCACCAGTGAATCCATCTGGTCCTGGGCTTTTAGTTTGTTGGGAGATTTTTGGTTATTGTCTTACTCTTCTCACTAGTATTCAGTCTATTCAGATTTTCTATTTCTTCCTGATTCATTCTTGGAAGATTGCACATTTCTAGGTCTTTAAACACTTCTTATAGGTTTTCTAATTTGTTGGTGTGTAATTGTAGTAGTCTCTTATGATCCTTTGTATTTCTGTGGTATCTGTTATAACTTTTCCTCTTTCATTTTTATTTGAGTCCTTTCTCTTTTTTCGTGGTTAGTCTAGCTAAAGGTTTGTTGATTTAGTTTATCTTTTCAAAGAATCAGCTCTTAGTTTCATTGATATTTTCTATTGCTTTTTAATCTATTTTATTTCTTCTCTAATATTTATTATTTCCTTTTATTTCACTAATTTTGGACTTCATTTGTTCTTCTATTTCTAATTTTTTAGGTATGAAGTTAGATCGTTTATGTGGGATTTTTCTTGTTTCTTGAGGTAGACCTGTATTGTTATGAACTTTTCTCTTAGAAATGCTTCTGCTGCATCCTATAATTTTTGGTGTGTTGTATTTCTGTCTTCATTTCTCACTAGGTATTTTTAAATTTCTCTTTGATTTTTTTAGATGACCCATTGGTTGTTCAGTGGCATGTTGTTTAATATCCACGTTTTTGTGCTTTTTCTGTTTTTTTTTCTTCTTATGGATGATTTTTAGTTTTGTACCATTTTGGTTGGAGAAGATGGTATTGTTTCTTTTTTTAAAAAATTTACTGAGGCTTGTTTTGTGACCCAGCATACAATGTATCCTGGAGAATGTTCCATGTGCACTTGAGAAGAATGTCTAGTCTACTGCTTTTGGTTGGAATGTTCTGTATATATCTATTAAATTTATCTAGTCAAGTGTGTCATTTAAGGCCAGTGTTTCCTTATTGATTTTCTGTGTGGATGATCTATCCATTGATGTAAATGGGGTGTTGAATTCCCCTACTATTATTGTATTGCTTTCAGTTTCTGCCTTTAAGTTCATTAATATTTACAATATGTCTTGGTGCTCCTATGTTGGGTGCATATACATTTATAAATGTTATATCCTCTTCATGGATTGACTTATTTATCATTATATAACACTCTTCTTTGTCTTTTATACAGTCTTTGCTTTAAAGTCTATTGTCTCTGGTATGAATATATCTACTCCAGCTTTCTTTTCATTACCATTTGCATGGAATATCTTTTATTATCCCTTCACTTTCAATCTGTGTATGTCCTTTCTTCTAAAGTAAGTCTCATAGGCAGATATATAAAATGGGTATTCTTTTTGTTTCCGTTCAGCCACTTGATGTCTTTGGTGAATTTAGTCTACTTACATTTAAATTAATTATTGATAGGTATGTACTTATTGCCATTTTTTGTTCATTGTTTTCTGGGTGTTTTTTTTTAATTTAATTTTATTTATTTTTTTATACAGCAGGTTCTTATTAGTCATCAATTTTATACACATCAGTTTATACATGTCAATCCCAATCGCCCAATTCATCACACCCCCACCCCCATCTCCCCGCCGCTTTCCATACGTTTGTTCTCTACATCTGTGTCTCAGTTTCTGCCCTGCCAACTGGTTCATCTGTACCATTATTCTAGGTTCCCACATATATGCGTTAATAGACGGTATTTGTTTTTCTCTTTCTGACTTACTTCGCTCTGTATGACAGTCTCTAGATCCATCCACGTCTCAACAAATGACCCAATTTCGTTCCTTTCTATGGCTGAGTAGTATTCCATTGTATATATTTACCACATCTTCTTTATCCATTCGTCTGTCGATGGGCATTTAGGTTGCTTCCATGACCTGGCTATTGTAAATAGTGCTGCAATGAACATTGGGGTGAATGTGTCTTTTTGAAATACGGTTTTCTCTGGGTATATGCCCAGTAGTGAGATTGCTGGGTCACATGGTAATTTTATTTTTAGTTTTTTAAGGAACCACCATACTGTTCTCCATAGTGGCTGTATCAATTTACACTACCACCAACAGTGCAAGAGGGTTCCCTTTTCTCCACACCCTCTCCAGCATTTGTTGTTTGTAGATTTTCTGATGATGCCCATTCTAACTGGTGTGAGGTGATACCTCATTGTAGTTTTGATTTGCATTTCTCTAATAATTAGTGATGTTGAGCAGGTTTCATGTGCTTCTTGGCCATCTGTATGTCTTCTTTGGAGAAATGTCTATTTAGGTCTGACCATTTTTGGATTGAGTTTTTTGTTTTTTTAATATTGAGCTGCATGAGCTGTTTGTATATTTTGGAAATTAATCCTTTGTCCGTTTAATCGTTTGCAAATATTTTCTTCCATTCTGAGGGTTGTCTTTTCGTCTTGTTTATGGTTTCCTTTGCTGTGCAAAAGCTTTTAAGTTTCATTAGGTCCCATTTGTTTATTTTTGTTTTTATTTCTATTACTCTAGGAGGTGGATCAAAAAAGATCTTGCTGTGATTTATGTCAAAGAGTGTTCTTCCTATGTTTTCCTCTAAGAGTTTTATAGTGTCCGGTCTTACATTTAGGTCTTTAATCCATTTTGAGTTTATTTTTGTATATGGTGTTAGGGAGTGTTCTAATTTCATTCTTTTACATGTAGCTGTCCAGTTTTCCCAGCACCACTTATTGAAGAGACTGTCTTTTCTCCATTGTATGTCCTTGCCTCCTTTGTTATAGATTAGTTGACCATAGGTGCCTGGGTTTATCTCTGGGCTTTGTATCTTGTTCCATTGATCTATGTTTCTGTTTTTGTGCCAGTACCATACTGTCTTGATTACTGTAGCTTTGTAGTATAGTCTGAAGTCAGGGAGTCTGATTCCTCCAGCTCTGCTTTTTTCCCATAAGACTGCTTTGGCTATTTGGGGTCTTTTGTGTCTCCATACAAATTAAAAAAATTTTTTTCTAGTTCCATAAAAAATGCCATTGGTAATTTGATAGGGATTGCATTGAATCTGTAGATTGCTTTGGGTAGTATAGTCATTTTCACAATATTGATTCCTCCGAACCAAGAACATGGTATATCTCTCCATCTGTTGGTATCATCTTTAATTTCTTTCATCAGTGTCTTATAGTTTTCTGGATAAAGCTGTTTTGTCTCCCTAGGTGGGTTTATTCCTAGGTATTTTATTCATTTTGTTGCAGTGGTAAATGGGAGTGTTTCCTTAATTTCTCTTTCAGATTTTTCATCATTAGTGTATCGGAATGCAAAAGATTTCTGTGCATTAATTTTGTATCCTGCTACTTTACCAAATTCATTGATTAGCTCTAGTAGTTTTCTGGTGGCATCTTTAGGATTCTCTATGTATAGTGTCATGTCATCTGCAAACAGTGACAGCTTTACTTCTTCTTTTCCGATTTGGATTCCTTTTATTTTTTTTTCTTCTCTGATTGCCATGGCTAGGACTTCCAAAACTATGTTGAATAATAGTGGTGAGAGTGGGCATCCTTCTCTCGTTCCTGATCTTAGAGGAAATGCTTTCAGTTTTTCACCATTGAGAATGATGTTTGCTCTGGGTTTGTTGTATATGGTTTTTATTATGTTGAGGTAGGTTCCCTCTATGCCCACTTTCTGGAGAGTTTTTATCATAAATAGGTGTTGAATTTTGTCAAAAGCTTTTTCTGCATCTATTGAGATGATCATATGGTTTTTATTCTTCAATTTGTTAATATGGTGTATCACATTGATTGATTTGCGTATATTGAAGAATCCTTGAATCACTGGGATAAATCCCACTTAGTGATGGTGTATGATCCTTTTAATGTGTTGTTGGATTCTGTTTGCTAGTATTTTGTTGAGGATTTTTGCATCTATATTCATCAGTGATATTGGTCTGTAATTTTCTTTTTTTTGTAGTATCTTTGTCTGGTTTTGGTATCAGGGTGATGGTGGTCTCCTAGAATGAGTTTGGGAGTGTTCCTTCCTCTGCAATTTTTTGGAAGAGTTTGAGGAGGGTAGGTGTTAACTCTTCTCTAAATGTTTGATAGAATTTACCTGTGAAGCCATCTGGTCCTGAACTTTTGTTTGTTGGAAGACTTTTAATCACAGTTTCAATTTCATGACTTGTGATTGGTCTGTTCATATTTTCTATTTCTTCCTGGTTTAGTCTCGGAAGGTTATACCTCTCTAAGAATTTGTCCATTTCTTCCAGGTTGTCCATTTTATTGGCAGAGAGTTGCTTGTAGTAGTCTCTTAGGATGGTTTGTATTTCTGCGGTATCTGTTGTGACTTTTCCTTTTTCATTTCTAATTTTAATGATTTGAGTCCTCTCCCTCTTTTTCTTGATAAGTCTGGCTAACGGTTTATCAATTTTGTTTATCTTCTCAAAGAACCAGCTTTTAGTTTTATTGGTCTTTGCTATTGTTTTCTTTGTTTCTATTTCATTTATTTCTGCTCTGATCTTTATGATTTCTTTCCTTCTCCTAACTTTGGGTTTTGTTTGTTCTTCTTTCTCTAGTACCTTTAGGTGCAAGGTTAGATTGTTTATTTGAGATTTTTCTTTTTTCTTGAGGTAGGCTTGTATAGCTATACACTTCCCTCTTAGAACTGCTTTTGCTGCATCCCATAGGTTTTGGATCGTCGTGTTTTCATTGTCATTTGTCTCTAGGTATTTTTTGATTTCCTCTTTGATTTCTTCAGTGATCTCTTGGTTATTTAGTAACGTATTGTTTAGCCTCCATGTGTTTGTGTCTTTTACGTTTTTTCCCCTGTAATACATTTCTAATCTCATAGCGTTGTGGTCAGAAAAGATGCTTGATATGATTTCAATTTTCTTAAATTTACTGAGGCTTGGTTTGTGACCTAAGATGTGATCTATCCTGGAGAATGTTCCATGTGCACTTGAGAAGAAAGTGTAATCTGCTGTTTTTGGATGGAATGTCCTATAAATATCAATTAAAACTATCTGGTCTATTGTGTCACTTAAAGCTTCTGTTTCCTTATTTATTTTCGTTTTGGATGATCTGTCCATTTGTGTAAGTGAGGTGTTAAAGTCCCCCAGTATTATTGTGTTACTGTCGATTTCCTCTTTTAGAGCTGTTAGCAGTTGCCTTATGTATTGAGGTGCTCCTATGTTTGGTGCATATATATTTATAATTGTTATATCTTCTTCTTGGATTGATCCCTTTATCATTATGTAGTGTTCTTCCTTGTCTCTTGTAACATTCTTTATTTTAAAGTCTATCTTATCTGATATGAGTATAGCTACTCCAGCTTTCTTTTGATTTCCATTTGCATGGAATATCTTTTTCCTTCCCCTCACTTTCAGTCTGTATGTGTCCCTAGGTCTGAAGTGGGTCTCTTGTAGACAGCATATATATTGGTCTTGTTTTTGTATCCATTCAGCAAGCCTGTGTCTTTTGGTCGGAGCATTTAATCCATTCATGTTTAAGGTAATTATCGATATGTATGTTTCTGTTACCATTTTCTTAATTGTTTTGGGTTTGTTTTTGTAGGTCCTTTTCTTCTCTTGTGTTTCCCACTTAAAGAAGTTCCTTTAGCATTTGTTGTAGAGCTGGTTTGGTGGTGCTGATTTCTGTTAGCTTTTGCTTGTCTGTAAAGCTTTTGATTTCTCCATCAAACCTGAATTAGATCCTTGCTGGTAGAGTAATCTTGGTTGTAGGTTCTTCCCTTTCATCACTTTAAGTATATCATGCCAGTCCCTTTTGGCTTGTAGAGTTTCTGCTGAGAAATCAGCTGTTAACTTTATGGGAGTTCCCTTGTATGTTATTTGTCGTTTTTCCCTTGCTGCTTTCAATAATTTTTCTTTGACTTTAATTTTTGCCAATTTGATTACTCTGTGTCTCAGCATGTTTCTCCTTGTGTTTATCCTGTATGGGACTCTCTGTGCTTCCTGGACTTGGGTGGCTATTTCCTTTTCCATGTTAGGGAAGTGTTCTACTCTAATCTCTTCAAATACTTTCTCGGGTCCTTTCTCTCTCTCTTCTCTTTCTGGGACCCCTATAATGCGAATGTTGTTGTGTTTAATGTTGTCCCAGAGGTCTCTTAGGCTGTCTTCATTTCTTTTCATTCTTCTTTCTTTATTCTGTTCCGCAGCAGTGAATTCCACCATTCTGTTCCAGGTCACTTATCCATTCTTTTGCCTCAGTTATTCTGCTATTGATTCCTTCTAGTGTATTTTTCACTTCAGTTATTGTATTGTTCCTCTCTGTTTGTTTGTTCTTTAATTCTTCTAGGTCTTTGTTAAACATTTCTTGCATCTTCTCAATGTTTGCCTCCATTCTTTTTCCGAGGTCCTGTTTCATCTTCACTATCATTATTCTGAATTCTTTTTCTGGAAGGTTGCCTATCTCCACTTCATTTAGTTGTTTTTCTGGGGTTTTATCTTGTTCCTTCATCTGGCACATAGCCCTCTGCCTTTTCATCTTGTCTGTCTTTCTGTGAATGTTGTTTTTGTTCCACAGGCTGCAGGATTATAGTTCTTCTTGCTTCTCCTGTCTGTGCTCAGGTGGATGAGGCTATCTAAGAGGCTTGTGCAAGTTTCCTGATGGGAGAGGCTGGTGGTGGGTAGAGCTGGCTGTTGCTCTGGTGGGCAGAGTTCAGTAAAACTTTAATCCGCTTGACTGCTGATGGGTGGTGCTGGGTTCCCTCCCTGTTGGTTGTTTGGCCCGAGGCAACCCAACACTGGAGCCTCCCTGGGCTCTTTGGTGGGGCTGGTGGCGGACTCTGGAAGGGCTCACGCCAAGGAGTACTTCCTAGAACTTCTGCTGCCAGTGTCCTTGTCCCCACGGTGAGCCACAGCCACCCCCCACCTCTGCAGGAGACCCTCCAACACTAGCAGGTAGGTCTGGTTCAGTCTCCCCTGTGGTCACTGCTCCTTTCCTGGGTCCCAATGTGCACACTACTTTGTGTGTGCCCTCCACCAGTGGAGTCTCTGTTTTCCCCAGTCCTGTCGAAGTCCTGCAGTCAAGTCCCACTGTCATTCAAAGTCTGATTCTCTAGTAATTCCTCCTCCTGTTGCCAGACCCCTAGGTTGGGAAGCCTGATGTGGGGCTCAGAACCTTCATTCCAGTGGGTGGACTTCTGTGGTATAAGTGTTCTCCAGTCTGTGAGTCACCCACCCAGCAGTTATGGGATTTGATTTTACTGTGATTGCGCCCCTCCTACCGTCTCATTGCGGCTTCTCCTTTGCCTTTGGATGTGGGGTATCTTTTTTGGTGAGTTCCAGTGTCCTCCTGTCGATGATTGTCCAGCAGCTAGTTGTGATTCTGGTGTTGTCGCAAGACGGAGTGAGAGCACGTCCTTCTATCCGCCATCTTGGTTCAGCGGTCCTGTATTGTTTTTTGTTCTGGGTGTTTTTTGTAGTTCCTTTTTTCTTTTCTTTCTCTCTTGTGTTTTGACAGTTAGTATTTAGTGTTGTTTTATTTAGTGTCTTTTTATTTAGTGGTTAGATTCCTTTCTCATTTTCTTTTGTGTATTTACTAGACGTTTTTTCCTCGTGGTTATTATGATGTTCAATTATAACATCTTATGTAAATAGTAGCCTCTTTTAAGTTGGTAGCAAGTGAAATCTGAACATATTCCAAAATTTTATCTTTTTACTCCCTCCCCCCATGGTTTATACTTTTTATGACACGTTTTACATTTTAAAATTTTATGTATCCCTCAACTAATCACTGTAATTTTAGTTACTTTTGCTACTTCTGTCTTTTAACCTTCATACTTTCTTTATAAGTGATTGATTCACTACCTTTATTATATATTTTCCTTTTCCAGGGAGATTTTTACTTTTGTAAGTTTTATTATTATTAATTAGTGCCATTTTTCAGCTTAAAGAAGTCCCTTTAACATTTCTTATAGAGACACTTTAGTGGTGATGAACTTCTCTAGATTTTGCTTATCTGGGAAACTGTTGATCTCTCCTTGTATTCTGAGTGATAAACTTTGCTGTGTAGAGAATTAGTTGGAAGTTTTTTTGTTTTTCTTTTTTAGCACTTTGATTATGTCATGCTACTGCCTCTGGCTCATAAAGTTTCTGCTGATAACTTTATGGGATTTCCCTTTACCTTTGTGATCGCTCTTAATTGTGGATCACCATGGCTGGTGTATTTTTTTCCTTGGTGAGACCATATTTCTTCCTCTCCTCCCCATGTCAAGGCTGTCCTTTTACCCTTTGTTTGGAGGCTCTGTTCATCCAGTTTTCAGGTCCCTTTCCATGGGAATTATTCCATATATAGTTGTAGATTTCTTGTGTCCATTGGAGGAGGTAAGTTCAGGATCTTCCTACACCAGCATTTTCTCCATACTTTTTAGACTGGTGGTGATTATAAAGGCCCAGTTAACCATATCCTGATCCCTTAACATTCAAGCATTTTAGGGAAGCAGGGTCCTTTATAGTCATCCTGCCATGTTCAGAGTGATTGGATGATGGTAGCTTAACCCGTGGGAAAGGAGCTCCTCATAAAAGCAGAATTAAAAAAGAAAATGCGCTCATCACTTCTTCTAGATACCAGTCAGGAAAATCTTAGCTTATCCTTTCCTGCCAAGGTCAAATGCTTTAGAATTACAACTTAATAATCAAGGAAGTTGGGACATACATGCCATGTAATAATGTTTGAATTCCTGATATGCAAGAAAATGTTACCTCAGTTTTGTCTTGCCAAACAGCAGAGCATTCAGTGCTGGCAGTCATGCTCTGTCCTTCCCCGTCTCTCAGTGGGCCTGTGCTCTCATGATGAGAATAATAGAGTCAGATAATTTTTCCTTTGTCATTATCTCATATAGGCTGACTTCATAGCAAGATGAAGCAGGGTAACTGAATAATGTAAAAGTGTATTTCTTGCATAGACTTATATAGAAGCTGGGTGTGTGAAAGAGAGAGATGGGGAGGGGGAAGGACAGAAAAGCGGGGATGGAAAGAAAGGAAAAGTGTATTCTTTTGAGGAAGGATGAATTATATAAATATGAATTGGAGACAATCCAGAATCTTTAAGTTCATTTCAGTTTTTAGTTGAATTTCCTCCAAAACCTATTACCAGGGTTATAATACAAAGGCAAACGTGACTCGTTTTTGTTTAATCTTTACATATGCATTTGGTGTTTATTGAGTTGCTACTATTGTGCTAGTCAGGGGAGACACACAAGTGAATAAAATTGTCCTAGTGCCCAGGTTCAGACAAGTAGATTGCTTTCCTCTCTCCGCATGCTGCCAAGGAGAGAGGGAAGCATGGGTGCTATGGGAATTCCCTCTTCTGTCCTTTCCATCCATGGGTTGGAGGTATTGATAAAACAGAGATGTCAAAAGGAGGACAAATCAGAGGAGGTATCAGACATATCAGGGGAGTATACAGAGGTTAGACCAGGTGTGTTTGAATTTAGCATTCTGGGTCCTGAGGAGGATAGATATGGCATTCCTCTTTGTACAGAAGCATTTGGTACCTTTCATGCATGAAAAGTCCTTTGTACACATTTGATTTATTTAATTGAAAGGAACTGGTAGAGAGGCAAAGTAAGCACTTCCATTTGGACAGTAGCAAAAAGAACATGAAAAATGGACCCCCAGAATCTTCCTGGTGTTCACAGCATTATTTAAAAGACCAATGTGATGTCATGTATGATTTATGCTGTGTAGGTATTTTTCTACTATGTTTGAAGCAGATAGGTATTAAAGTGTAATATATCATGTAGTTTCACATATAAAAACAGCCTAGTGATGTGAAGAGATAAGGTGTTGTACTGCTGATCAGATAGCACAGAATAATTGTTTGCAGTGGCAAAGCTTATATTTGGACATTTTTATCCTAATGAAACATTCAGGAGTCTAATTTCCTTTTTTTCCTACTTGTAGCTTGAGGGTTTGGTCCAGTTCTTCTTTCTTTCATATATATTTTTTTTCTGTCTTCCTTTTTTTTTTGTCTTTTTATCTTTTCCTCCAGGCGTTTGTATAGATTCTTGAAATGCTACCACCAATTTGATGGAGAGCAACACCTGGTCAGAAAGAGTCTTGGATCCCATTTCTAGCTGTGATATCAACTCAATTCTAAATCTGAGTGCTTTCAGTGACTCTCCTGTCTTGGGCTTTCCCTTTTGCAAAAGTGTGCTAAAAATGCATTGGTACTCACAGAGTGCTTTGTTTCCTACTTGAAATGAATAGAAGAAGTTTAAGAGTTTGAAGTGCTTTTAGGAATGGCAGATAGAGTTGGCTGTTTTCTAATTCTGCATTATCAGTTGAAATTCGTGGTGATGTCATTTCAAAACAATCCTAACGAGTAGAATACAGAACACTTACATGGCTCCTGAGTAACTTTTTGAAAATGGAAGCATTTAAATGAGCATCCCAGTTTTGCTTTTACAGATGTTGGTTTCAATCATGTCCTGGGCTTAAGTGGTAGGAAACAGCCAAGGGAAAGTGAATACTGTCCTGCCAAGAGGTAATTTCACAGCTGCCAGACTTCCAAGCGCCCAAATATGGCTTTCCTGGGGTGATTTTCAAGATGTGTAAGTATAAAAAGCTGCAACATCTGTATTAAAATGGGACAAAACTGCTGAGTGGCAGGCCCAGGCTCTCACTTGCCCTGCAAGGTGGAAGGTGAGGGCAGTGTTTAGGGATTGTCTGTGTAGTGATAGAGCTCCAGAACCTCGAATGTTTCTTCAGATGGCATAACAGTATGGGGAAGGCTGGAAGCTCAGTAACTGTGTGGATAGTCTAGGAAAGAAAACGTCTTTTGTCTCCTGGATTTTTTAAAGGTCTGTTTGATAATGTAATGATGTGATTCTCCTTGACAGTTTATTGCATTTTTTAGGTTCCCTCATAATGATTCACATGGAGATTGTCACATTTGTGTGAAGTTGAGGGGAGCATCTTGGGAGTCTTTCACATTCAGACATGAGGTTTGTAATCATTCTTATTTAGCATTTGTCCAATATTTCTGAATCTCAGAGTTTGAAGAAAATTCAGTGGAAGCTGGCTGTCTTCATAACAAACTAGCTTTGTGATCATGAATAAATTAATTACACTTTCTCCTTTATCCTCAGAGTAAGAATAAAAGTAATAAGAGAAATATTGCCTACCTTGTGGATTGGTTGTTATGATTTAATAAGATAGTACATGGTAAAGTGGCTCTCATAGTGTCTGGCATTTAGGATGTACCAGGAAACCATATCTACCGCAATCATTGTTATTATTGTATGTCCTAATCTTTATCTGATATTACATGTTTCTTAAAACTTTGTCAAGTACTCCTCTACTCTCTCAAGAGATAGAGAATTTACTGTATCCCCAGGCAGGCCCACGTTTGCCTCTTCAGAAATTCTTCTTCATACTGGTTTTCTGCCTTCTCAGAAGTTTCCTCCCATTGGTTTCTACATGTCACTCTTAACCCTTCTGTTTTTTCTGTGACAGACATTCAACAGTTAGAAGTCAGTGGTTGTGGTCCTCCTAGGTCTTGTTTTTTTAATACCTTATTATCCTTATTTTGCAAAAGTGAAAACTGACACTCACAAAGGTTAATTAACTTCCCTTTGGTTATATAGGTAATAAGTTGCCAAAACAATTTGAGCCCAGTACCTTTTGATGGGTTATTTTCTGCATCCCTTTTCAAATGTGACCCCTGGAACTGAGCTTACTACCCCAGCTGTGGTCTGCCGAGCACAGAGTAGAGAGACAGATTATTGTTTTCCTAGCTTGGAACCCTATGATCTTTTGTTCTTTATTATACCCACCACATTCGAGATCTAACAGGTGTTTACTGAATGAACTCAGATTAGGGGCTGAGGTGCTGCAATCACATAGCCATGGATAGAGCAGAGTTTCTGCCTTCTGGAAACTTAAGTCTTAGGGGCAAGGCTGGCTATGGGGTCCAGTGCAATTGAAAATGTGGGGTCCCTTGTTCAAAAACGGGAAAGAGGCCATTAAAAGTGTAAGACATAAAGTTTTTCCCTCTCTTTTGTGGTTTCTTATGTTTTGTTTTGTTTTGTTTTTTACTTGCTAGCTAATGTCATTCTAAGTAAGGAACAATTGAAAATTTAAATTATTAGCATGAACTTTACCATTCATTTTTATATTATGCAATGCAGGTTTTAAATGTAAATATAAGGGCACTAAACTTGTATGTGGAGTCACAGAAATTACACAATTCCTATGTGTCCCGTTCTTATCAGAACAGTGGAAACACTGAACAAAACTACCTCAGTTATTTATTTCACTTCTTATGTACATATTCTGCCTAACACTCTCTACCTTTGCTTACTGATAAATAATGAAGAACTGAAAGGAAAACCATGGGTTACCCTCTCTTTCCTTTTCTTTCTACGTCATTATTTTCAGCATAAACGGTTGGGTAACACTTAGAACTGTTGCCTTCTTTCTACAGTCAAATCAAGTTCTGGTTCAAATAAAAAGCATGGCCTTTTGGGGCATTCAGTGCCTCCACTTACTCACTACTCAGCGATCAATGGAATACACCTACCTTGTGCTTTGAGTCTTGCCAAACTCGCACACATTGTGGGTCTCCGGAATTCCGTCCTCCTGGGGCATCGGGAAAGCTCTCTGCAACGAGGTGGAGAAGCCCTGTGGACATACGTGCTGTGTACTCCTCTCCTCACGCTCCATTCACTTACAAAACACAGGTTCCAGGATAAAATTAGGAAGACTTTCAAGATGTTGACAGAGGGCATCAAACCAAGTGAGGGCGTGAGAGTGGGGCTCCGTGTGACTTCACAGGTCACATACCCATGATGCCAGCTCTGCCTACTGGAGAAACAGGTAAGTCGAATGCAAGGCAGATGGAAACTGAGCTATAATTGGGAGAGCCCTATGGGCTTGGGCACCTGGCAAGAAAGTTTCAAGGAGAAGGTGATGCTGAGTAGCCATTGAGGGAAGGGGTCGATAAAGAGAGGCATTGACTGTAGTTTATGATGCTGTATTGCATATTTGGAAGTTGCTAAGAGAGTAGATCTCAAAAATTCTCATCACAAGAAAAGAAATTGTAACTATGTTTGATGATGGATGTTAACTAAACTTATTGTAATAATTTCACCATAGATACATATATTGAATCATTTTGTTGTATACCTGAAACTAATAGAATGTTACATGGCAATTATAACTCAATTTAAAAAAGAGAGGGGCATTGAAAGGATTTCTACATGAGGGAAAACATGTGCCAAGGCATGGAGGATGGGAGTGCAGAACTCATTAGGTGCAGGAGCAGCTGTGGTCCAGGCTGGCCTGAGCAAAGACAACATGGTGGATTTATAGAACGTTTACTCTGTGTGGCACGAGAATAATTGAATAAGATCCTTGCTTCTTTATTCTCATTTAGATTGCATAGGGTCTGTAAATCTGCAAACATCGTCCTGAGAGAAACATCAGATTTATATATGTGATTTTTCAATAATAATGTAAGTAATTTATATTCACTTTAGACAATTTCTCCCCAAAATGAAACACTGTTAATTCTCTCTCTTGCTTTTAAAATGATTACAGTTAGAGATATAAATCTTGACTTTTTTCAAATATATCTGCTTGAAGAAAGGATTAGGTGAACAGGCTATAAGTTCTTTTCTTTATATGTGAAAATTCCAGTGAATTTAAAAGTGTCGCCCTTATCATGTCTCAGAGATAGCATATGAGTTCTGATATCTTCTCCAGCAGCCTGAGACAGGAGGTCAGAATTGGGCAAGAGACTCATTCATCTGGACAGGCTGGGGGTTAGGAGGTGATGTGGTCCATTAGATCCATGGTCAAATGGTATAGCAAACCCTTTTAGGATTCTGGCTAGTCTCTTGGAGTTCTGGCTGTCCCATTGCATGTTTTGAGGTTGTCCATACTTGGTGAGCTGCATTTGGGTCCCCTGGTGGTTGCTGCTTTGGATTCCTTATGTTGAGATGAGGTCTTAAATCAGGTGTCTTGCCTATGAATGCCTTAGGACTTGGTGCATTTCTAGTGTCCACTCCTTTCACCTGTGATCTTCTCCTTATCTCACAGCTTCCCAGCCACTGGTTGTTTCCATTGGTTTGGGGAGGATTCAGGGCGAGCCTGAATGCTTAGTCACTGCACGATCAGCTCCAGCTCCCAGACACAAAGGCAGCCTAGAGCAGACAAAGCCATAGAAACCAACACCTAACCCTGAACATGTGAGTGCAGATGCATGTGTGTGCATGTGTATGTGAATGAGTGTGTGCACCTGTGGTTAGGTGTGCAGTGCTGCAACTCAGTGGGAAGTATAAGAACACAGTTCTCTCCTCTGAGAGACATCTGACTCTAATAGGCGGTGTACGGCTTAGGAATCTTGGTGAAAGCGAGTATCTGGAAGGGTACTCCAGACCTTCACGGAGGGTGGCCAGTGGGAACTTAAATGCTACTTCTAGATCAGCTTGGAATTAGACTTTGAGACTTCAGAGAGAGGTGGAGAAGGGTTGTGGTAGGAAACAGAAATGAGGGACTAACAACAATTTTTTCCTATGCGTGGAATGTTTCTCCATTAATCCATTGTATCCATTACAGCTGATCTTAACATAGTTTTAAGGTTTCTCCGTAAAGGACTTGTGCATTCTGAAGATAATTTAGAGATATTTTGTTTTCTTGTGGATGTTATTTTCTTTTATATTTTTTACTTGGTTATTACTTTTGTAGGCCATGTTATGGATTTTTGTAAGCCGATTTTCAATTTAACCACCTTGCTCAAATTTCTTATTCTATTTTAAATTTATTTATAGATTGATTCTGTTCATTCTTACCTTGGTTTAGCTTATTTTATTTTTTTATGTTGATGGTCATATTTTCTATTGATTGTGTTAAATTTTTTCTATGTTGATAGTCACACTTTCTGCTAATCAGTTTTTTCTCTCCTCCTTCAGTCATTATGCCTCTGATTTCCTTTTCTTGTCTCACGTTGTTGGCCTGAAGTAGTGATCACAGGTAACATTATGTGTCTAAAGTTTTTCGGTTATGGTCGTAGCTGTAGATTTTGGTATATAATCATTCTCTGGTTAAGAAATTACCCTCATTCTTAGTAGTCTGAGAATTTTTAACATGAATCATTATTAGACTTTTTCCAATGTTGTTTCTGCATTTATTGAGATAATCATCATGTGATTTTATCATTTCATCTGTTAATGTGGTTGATTACTTTAATAGATTTTCTCATGTCAGACTGTCCTTGAATTATCAGGATATTTATTTTCCAGACATAAGATATGTCTGGATATCAGGGTGAACTTTATTTGATCACAACTCCTCCTTCTCCTCCATTATTATTTTAATACTTTGTTGGGTTTGATTGGCTGATGTTTGCTTTTGGATATTTGCATATATGTTGATTAGTGGAATTTTCTTGCATTGTCCTTATCCGGTTTTATCATTAAGATACCAGTGTTCTCCAATATATTAGACAGCTTTTTTTGTTTTCCTATATACATTAACAATTTAGTGTATGAGGTAGGGATTTTTCTATTCCTTCAAATTAGAGCTCACTGGCAAAATGATCTGAGCCTGATCTATTTGTTGTGGAAGAGATTTTTTAAATTTATCATTATTACAATTACTGTTTTTTTATGCCTGTTGTTTAATGATGGTTTCTACTTCATCTCAATTTTGATATTTAATCTTTTCAAGAATGTGTAACAGTTATTCTTTTCTCATTTAAAATTTTCTGTTTTTAGTTGTATCTCTGTTTTTATTCTTTTTAACTAATTAATTAATGTTTATGTTTATTGAGGTATAATTAACACATAATAATAGTCTCAGGTGTACAACATAATGATTTGATATTTGTATATAACATGAAATGATCACCACAATTAGTCTGGTTAACATTTGTCACCACACATAGTTACAAAATATTTTTCTTGTAATGAGAACTTTTAAGATCTACTCTCAGAGCAAATTTCAACATAATAAAAGTATATTATGTAATATTGCTATAGATAATAGTATTATTATTTATAGTAACCATGCTGTACATTACATCCCCATGACTTATTTATTTTATAACTTTCCAGTTATAAGTTTGTACCTTTTGACTCCCTTCACACACTTGGCCCATGCCTACCCCTAGTCTTTTTTCTTGTGGTGTGTTATTTATTTTCCAGACATAGGTTCTTTTTGTTGTTTTTTAGCTTCCCTTTTGTTTTTAATTTCTGATTTGATTATGTATTATGTATGGTCATAGGACACTTTTTTTTTTTTTTAAATAACTTTCAGGTTTTTTTAAAAAATTAATTAATTAATTAATTTATTTTTAGCTATGTTGGGTCTTTGTTTCTGTGCGAGGGCTTTCTCTAGTTGCGGCGAGCGGGGGCCACTCTTCATTGTGGTGCACGGGCCTCTCACTATCGTGGCCTCTCTTGTTGCGGAGCACAGGCTCCAGACGCACAGGCTCAGTAGTTGTGGCTCACGGGCCCAGTTGCTCCGCAGCATGTGGGACCTTCCCAGACCAGGGCTCGAACCCGTGTTCCCTGCATTGGCAGGCGGATTCTTAACCACTGCGCCACCAGGGAAGCCCCAGGACACTTTCTGTATGATGTTGATCCTTTGGAATTTATTGTTTCTTGTGGCCTATTACATCATCAGTTTTTAGGAGTGTTCTAACACACGTTTCTCTGCTTCTGGGTGGAGTCTTATCTAAAGCTACTAGTTTCAGTTTATTCCCTATGCTATTATATTTTATTGTTTTGCTACCTTATTGTCTGTGTCATCCATCAGTTTCCAAGAGTGTGAGTTAATATCATAATTACAATTTTAGAGATATCCACTTTTCTCCATATTTTGTATATTTTGAGGCAAAATTGTTAGGTGCATTTTTGTACATGATGGATTCATATTCTCAACCTACTCTTCCATTTACTAACATGTAATTTCATTGTCCCTTATGATTTTTCCTTGAATTCTATTTTTTGTCAAATATTAAGAATGCTATGCTAGCTTTCTTTTGGTTCATTTATTATTTGACATATATATATATTTTATCCTTTCACTTCTATAATTTTATATCCCTTTTAAAAATGTGATTTTTATAAACAAGATATTGCTTGTGTTTTAGAGTCATTTAGGGAATATTTGTCTTTTGGGTGGAGAGACTATAATTGATACATATAAACTGTACTGATTTTAAGTGTATGCTTTGATGAAGCTAACAAATGTATATACCTGTATAACTACACTCCAAAGTATGGAAATTTTGATCACCTAGATTGAGCTCTCTTGCCTTTTTCTAGTCACTTTCCACACCCTGCTCTGAAGCACAGATACAATCACTTTTCTAATGTTTATCAATATATCTTGGTTTGACCTGTTGTAGAAATTTATATACATGACATTATACATTATATACTCATGTCTGGCGTCTTTAGCACAGCATGATATTTTTAAGATTTCTGCAGATTGTTGTCGGTGTCAGAAGTTCATTTCTTTTATTGCTGTGCATAATTTTGTTGTATGGATATACCACACTTTGTTTATCCATCAGGCTGTTGATGGAATTTTTAGTTGTTTTGATTAATTGGCTACTATAAATACGGCTGCTATAAACATTTATGTACAATGCCTTTTTTGGTGGAAGAAGGAATAGAGTGTGTAAATACCAGGGAATGGAATTATTGAATCATGGGATAGGTATATGAAAAACTGCAAATGGCTTTCTAATTTGCATTTCCTAGATAACTAGTGACGTCTAATTGAACATCTTTACATGTGCTAATTGACCATTTGTATCTTCTTGTGTGAAGGTTCTATTTAACTCTTTGGTCTGTTTTTTATTTTGTTGTCTATTTCTTTATTATTAAATTATAGAATAAAAAATATTTTGGATACAAGTCCTTTGTCAGGTATGTGTATTTTGAATATTTTCTTCCTATTTATGGCTTGTCTTTCATTTTCTAAACAATGTCTTTTGATGAGCAGAAGTTTTCATTTTGGTGAGTAATATCAGTTTTTTTTGCCTAACCTTTCGTGGGTTTGTGTGCAGAAAGATCCTTGCCATCCTAAGGACAAAAAGGTATTTTCCTATGTTTTCATCTAGCCACATGACAGTTTTAGTTTTTACGTTTAGGCCTATGAACCATCTTGGATTACTTTTTCTGTATCTTTTGTGGCTCATTTTTTCATTACAGATTTATAGTTGTTTCAGCATCATTTGTTTAAAAGATTATACTTTTTCTACTAAATGATTTTTGTGCCTTTTTTGGAAATTATTTGGTCATATATGTCCACACATATTTCTCAACTTTTTTTTCTATTCCCTTGATTTACTTCATTTGCTTGATTACTGTAACATTTTTGTAAAATTTAAGATCAGGCTTTGTAAATCGTTCAACTTTGTTCTTCTTTTTAAAGATTGTTTTGGTGATATGTCATTGTGGTTTTGATTTACATTTCCCTGATGATTAGTGATGTTGAGCAACTTTTAATGTACCACATAAATTTTATGACTTTAAAGAAAAATTTCTGTGGAAAATCCCATTGGAATTTTGATAGGGGTTGCACTGAATCTATAGAATGTTTTGGGTGGTATGGATATTTTAATAATATTATTTTTTCCATTCCATGAACATGGAATATCTTTCCATTTATTTGTGTCCTCTTCAGTTTCTTTAATCAACGTCTTACACTTTTCCATGTATGTATCGTTCATCTCCTTGGTAAATTTTTTTTTTTTTAATTTTTAAATTTAATTTTATTTATTTTTTTATACAGCAGGTTCTTTTTAGTCATCAGTTTTATACACATCAGTGTATACATGTCAATCCCAATCGCCCAATTCATCACACCACCACCACCACCCCACCGCGGCTTTCCTCCCTTGGTGTCCATACGTTTGTTCTCTACATCTATGTCTCAATTTCTGTCCTGCAAACCAGTTCATCTGTACCATTTTTCTAGGTTCCACATACATGCGTTATCCTTGGTAAAATTTATTCCTATTTTTTTTGTTTTGTAAATGAGGTTGTTTTCTTCATTTCTCTTTCTGGTATTTTGTTGTTAGTGTATAGACATGCAACTGATTTTTATATATTGATTTTGTATCCTGCAAATTTGCTGTATTTGGTTTTTAGTTCTAACAGTTTTATGGTAGAGCCTTTAGTTTTTTAATATTTAGTATCATATCATCTGTAAATAGAGACATTTTTATTTCTTCCTTTTCAATTTGGATACCTTTTATTTCTTTTTCTTTCCTAATTGCTCTTTCTAGGGCTTCCAGTAACAGAAGTGGCAAGAGTGGGCATCCTTTTCTTGTACCTATCTTATACGAAATGCTTGAAGCTTTTCACTGTTAAATATGATGTTAGCCTTGGGCTCATCATATATGGCCTTTATAGTGAGATATGTTCCCTCTATACCCAGTTTGTTGAAAGTTTTTATCATGAAAGGATGTTGAATTTTGTCAAATGTTTTTTCTGCATCTACTGAGATGATCATATGATTTTTATCCTTCATTTTGTTAATGTGGTGTATCACATTGATTGTTTTGCAGATATTGAACTGTCATTGCATCCCTGGAATGAATCCCACTTGATCACTTTGTATATAATCTCTTTAATGTACTGTTGAATTTAGTTTGCTAACATATTATTGAGGATTTTTGCATCTGTGTTCATCAGGGATATTGGTCTTTAATTTTCTTTTCTTGTAGTGTCCTTGTCTAGTTTTGGTATCAGGGTAATGCTGGCCTTGTAAAATCAGTTTGGAAGTGTTCCTTCCTCTTCTATTTTTTGGAAGGATTTGAGGATTAATATTAATTCTTCTTTAAATGTTTGGTAGAATTCACAGTGAAGTTATTTGGTCCTGGATTTTCATTTTTTTGGGAGGTTTTGATTACTGATTCAGTCTCCTTGCTAGTAATCCATCTATTTAGATTTTCTGTTTCTTCACGATTCAGTCTTTGTAGGTTGTATATTTCTAGGAATTAATCCATTTCTTCTAGGTTGTCCAATTTGTTGGCATATAATTTTACATAGTAGTCTCTTATAATCCTTTGTATTTGTGTGGCATTGGTTGTAATATCCCCTCTTTCATTTCTAATTTCATGTATTTGAGTCCTTTCTCTTTTTTTTTTTGGTGAGTCTAGCTAAAGCTTTGTCTATTTTGTTTATTTTTTTCAAAAACCAGCTTTTAGTTTCATTGATCTTTTCTATTGATTTTTTAGCCTCTATTTCATTTATTTCCTCTCTGATCTTTATGTCCTTTCTTTTATTAACTTGAGGCTTCGTTTGCTCCTCTTTTTCTAGTTCCTTGAGGTGTAAAATTAAGTTGTTTGAGATTTTTCTTTCTCTCAGTAAAGGTATTTATTGTTATAAACCTCCTGCATAGCCCTACTTTTGCTACATCCCATAAATTTTGGTATATTGTTTCCATCTTTATTTGTGTGAAGATTTTTTTATTTCTCTTTTGATTTCTTCTTTGACTCATTGATTGTTCAGTAGCATTTTGTTTAATCTTCACATATTTGTGAATGTTCCATTCTTTTCTTATAATTGATTTCTAGTTTTGTACCATAGTGGTTGGAAAACATGCTTGATATATATCAACCTTCTTTAATTTATTAGGACTTATTTTTTATTAATGTTTAATACCATTTTTTAAATTGAAGTATAGTTGATTTATAATGTGTTAGTTTCAGGTGTACAGCATAGTAATTCAGTTATACATATATAACTGAATATATATATGTATATGTGTGTGTGTATTAGGTGCATCTGATCTAAAGTGTTGAGGTGCCAGATTTGCGTACCAGCTCCTTTCAGGGAGATACAAGTGACTTAGAGCTGGCTAGAGGGAGAAGGCAAAGGAGGTATCTGCCAGCTTCCCTGGTTTCCAGGGAGGGTAGTGGGTCCCTTAGTTATTTTTAAAAAGTGATTCTTTTTCTAGCTTCTTAACTTGGCAGCAGAGATCATTGGTTCTAAACCCTTACTATTTTTAATACAAGTTCTTTAAAGTGACCAATTCCATTTAAGCACTCTTTAGTTCATTTCATAAATTTTTATATGATGTGTTTCATTATTATTCATTTCTAAATATTTTCTAATTTCTCTTACGATTTCTTCACTGGACCCAAATATTTGAGGAGGGATATCTAGACCTTAATTATTGATGTCTAATTTAAATGCCTTGTGGACAGATAACATTCTGTATGATATTCAATATATAAAAAATTATTGAGAATTGTTTTATGTTCTAATATATGGTCTGTCCTATTGAATATTCTTCAAAGTACTTGACAAGGATGTGTGTTATGTGAATTGTACATTGTTGAGTTTTATATTTTATATATATTTTAAGTTAAATTTGGTTGATAGTGTTGTTCAAATCTCATATATACAGGTTATTTTTTTCTCTTTTTATTACTTCCTGAGAGAGATATTATAAATCACCAACTATGTGTGAATTTTTCTATTTTCCCCCTTATTTCTGCCATTTTTTTTGCTTTATGTTTATTAAGATTCTTAGGTGTATACATGTTTGGATTGTTATTCTTTAATGAAATGGCCCTGTAAGTAATACCTGTTTTTTTGTGAAATAATTTATTTTCTCTGGTAATATCCATTGGCTTGAAGTATACTTTGTTTGATATTTACATAGCCACACCAGCTTTCTTATGCGTCATATTATGTGAATTATAGTTTTCCCATTTTTTTCAACCTGTGTCTTTACTTCTAAAGTGCATCATTTTTATAGAACATGTAATTGTTTGCTTCCTTCTCTAGTTTAACAATCTGTGCTTTGTAATTTGATGACTTAATCTATATATATTTAATGTAATTATTGATATTTGTGTTTAATTATGCAATCTTACTATTCGGTTTGTATTTGTACCCTCTATTTTGTGGGGTTTTTTTTGGTTGCTCCTTTGTCTTTTTGTTAATTGAATATTTTGGGTATCCCATTTTATATCCTCTTTTGTCTTTTGTCTGTATCTCTTGTTTTATTTTTAATGGTTGCTCTAGAGAGTAAAACATTCAGCTTCATCTCATTGTAGACTACCTTCAAGTAATGTTATAAAACTGCATGTAAAATGGAAGAACCTTACAACAGTACACTTTTATTTTCATCCCTGTCTGCCTTTGTGCTATTGATAGCTCATATTTTTTCTAACATATGTTATAAAATCCACAATACATTACTATTGCTTTTGCATTAGTGAACTGACTTTTAAAAATCGAAGAATATATGTAGTATTTTATATTTATCCATATATTATTTGTCTTCTTTTCATTCTTTCCTGTAGATCTCAATATTTGATATCCAATATCTAAAGTGATCTCAGTATTATTTCTCTTCATCCAAAAAAGACTTCTTTGGTCTTTTTTGTTATGCAGATATTTTGCTAAAAATGACTTTTGCTTATCTGACAATATCTCTATTTTGCCTTCACTTTTTAAATGAAAGATATTGAAAGCTGTTTTTGGGGCCAAATATAGAATTTTAGTTGTTTTTTTCAGCACTTTGAAGATGTCATTCCATTGTCTTCTGGCCTTTATTATATTATTTCTAACAGTAGTTCTGTTGTCATTCTTATTCTCTCCCTCTCTCCTGCCCCAAACCCTCCACTCCCACTGCCCCCCCATATATAGACCATTTTTCATTTCTTCTTTTTTTTTGCTTTTTGGCAGTGTGACTATGATTTTCCAAGGTGTGGTTTTCTTTTTATTTATCCTGGATTTGTCATTGTTGTTTTTGATAAAATTTGTAAAATTTTCAGTCAATATTTTTTTCAGATAATTTTTCTGTTCCTGTCTATTTCTTCTCTCCTCTGAGGTTTCCAATTATAAGTATGTTAGACTACCTTGTAACATCCTTCAGTTTATTGAGACCCTATAATGATAGTAAATTTATTTGTTTATTTCTGATTTTTATGCTTTAGTTCGGATGATTTCTGTTGACCTCGCTTCAAGTTTACTGATTCTTTCTTGTTGCCAATCTACTGTTTATTCCATTCATTAAAATTTTCAATTTCAGATACTGTATTTTTCAGTTTAGGATTTATGTGTTCTATTTTTACAGCTTCTGTACATTTCCTGAAATTCCCTGGCTAGTCATCCTTCAGACCCAAAGTCTCATATAGATTTTGTAACATCTTTACGATAATTATTTTTAAGTTTTTGTTTGCTGATTCCAACATCAGAGTTGTTTCCATTGCCTGAATTTTCTCTTGATTATGTGTCACATTTTCTTATTTTCATATCTAGTGAATTTTTATTGCATACTGATATCATGGATGATATGTTGTAGACACTCTGGATTGTGTTATTTTCCTCTGAATATATTGTTGTGTTGTAGCAGCTAGTTGGGTTACACAGAAATTACATTAAACTTATGGAGGCTTGGTAAAAGACTTTGTTAGTGTAGGCATATTTTGGTTTTGCCTTTAGTCCTAGGACAAATAGTATTTCAACACAGTCTTTTCTTCTAAGGCATGGCCCATCTGTGGCATCACTGGAAAGCCCAAGTTGTTTCCCACATCACCCCTAAGTTGGCAGGACTTGAATTGCAGATTTTGTTTCCTCTGAGATAAACAGCTGATGAAATATCTCTTTAGTTCTTTCAGCCTTCCATTGGTTAGTTTCTCCTGTGCTCTTTGGAGTCTTGCCCCATGCATGCACAATTATGTAATCAGCCAAGGATTTATATGAAGACTGTAGGTTTTGGGTTTCCCTACTTCCACCCCAACACTGGCCACTTTTTACAGTGCTCTGGCAGCCTCAGACACTGTCCTCTGATTCCTCAAACCAACAAGACTGTGGATTTCTGCTTGAATTCCAGCTACACTGTCCCAGGGGAAAAGATGTATTAAAAGTAGATCTTACCCAGTGTGGTTTCTTTCTTTCAAAGGTCAGCTCTCCTTTTTGTTTGGTTTATGTTCAGTACCTTCAAAGAGTTGGTTTTATATTTTGTGTAGAGTTTGTACTTATTTTCAGCAGGAAGGTTAGTCTGATAAAAGCTACTCCACCATTACTAGAAGTCAGAACTCCTCTGCAGGTCTTCATTGTTGAATTTGAGCCATTTATAATGACTTTATGTACTGTTACATCAGGACTTGTTTCTGCCATCTTATTCACATTTTATATTTATGTCTTTTTCTTTTTTCCTTTTTTCTTCTGATTTTCTTTGGATATATCAAATTTTCTTTTGTTCGTTTAAAAAGATATTCATTCAGTTTTTATTCTTTAGGTGGTTCTCCCTAACTTACTGAGATACTTCCTTCTTTTTAGTTTTCTCTGTCAATATCTTAATTTAATTGTTACCCATAATCCTCCTTATTAAGAAAAGTACAAGAGTACATCTATCTTTGGTATCATTCCTTATCCCTGACATCTTGGTATTTTAGAATTTTAGTTCTTTGTTATCAAGGATACTTTCTTCAAAGAATATATATAAAACTGAATCAATTTGCTGAACCCCAGAAACTAACACAGCATTGTAAATCAACTATACTTCAATTTAAAAAAAAGGATATTTTCTTTAGATTTTTTGCCTGGGTAAGAGATGCAACAGCCTGTTCTAGTTTACCGTTTTGCCATCAATTGCATGTAAGTGTTTTTTTAATGAAATATATTCCATTAGATACAGCGTTGTTTTTTAAAATACAAAACTGAGAAGCTAATAAAGAGACAGCTTCTTAAGGAAGACTGATATAGAATTGGTAAATATAGCTTATTTTTGTAGTTAGCGATTTCTTTTTGAACAAACAGGGGAAAACAAAGCAGATACAGTTTTCATTCGGAATTTATGTTAAGTTCTCTCAACTCCTAGCATATTGCCTGTTGGTTATACGTTTTGCTTTGAATGTCTAACTCCTGAGTAAAAATCCACTATCGAGAAACAGTGTTGAGATAGTCTATGGAACTATGTTAGGAATAGGCTCATCACTGGGCCTTTTGACAGTAGAAGGAGGATAGATGCGTAAGATTCCCAGAGAAGCCTAAAAGAGGTAGCTGAGAATGCCATCTGAAGCTGCCCAGACTTACAGTCTTGATAAGTGGTCTGTACTCAGGGAGACAGCCACATTTCTGGCTACCCATAAATGAAGGGGATGAGCAAAAAGATGGTGAATGGGACAAGAGAAGAAAGCTGAATTGTTGGGTGGCATAGTTATTCCGTACTCTTTGTCTTTCTGTGGAGGAGAGAAAATTTGTACACTACACCTGAGGAAGGAAGCATATGGAAAGAACATTTCCCATTTCACAATGTTTCCTCACTTAGGCCTCTTGAGTGTTTGACCTTTCTTGAGAGGTGAGTTGGGGAGTATGAACTCAGCATGCTCCAGACTTTCCGATCTGTCTACCAGTAGTTTACTAGCTTATGCCAGTGGATAAATTTAATCCTGCAGTAGAATGTTAGCCAGTGCTTTTGGCAGCAGATGTAAAACCATGTTCTCCAATCAGATTGAACAGTAAAACACTGATATCTCTGTCCCTATTATATGACTGCTTTCATTTGCTTTCTTATTTTGTTTGGAACATGAGAGGAGTATTATTTATCGATCCAGTAAAATCCACCATTATATTTTTGAACCCAGTTTGTATGATGATTAAAATGATAGCAATAAAAAGGGTGCAAGCAAGCTACTAATACATGCAAAAACTTGGACGGATCTAAAGGGCATTATTTTGAGTGAAAAACAAAGCCAATCTCAAGAGGTTTCATAATATGTGATTCCATATATATAACATTCTTGAAATGGCAGAATTATAGAGATGAAGTATATGTTAGTGGTAACCAAGGACAGGGATGAGATGGGGGGAGAAGCATAAGAGAGTTCCTTGGTGAGGGAGGATAGAATTCCATTTCTTGTTCGGAATGGTGGTTACTTGAATCTATACAGGGGATAAAAATTTCACAGAAGTACAATATATACACACACACACACTCACACACACGCACACACGGGCGTATGTAATAACTGATAAAATCTCAATAAGGCCTGTAGTCTTTATAAGAGTATCATACCAATGTAGTTTCCTGGATTTGATGTTATATTATAGATATGTAAGATGTTACCATTTGGGGGAAGCTGGGCTAAAGGTACACACAACTCTATAATACTTTTGTAATTTTCTGGGAGTCGATAGCTATTTCAAAGTAAAAAGTTAAAAAAAAAAGTCATGTAAACATTGTCATTTAATCTTAGCAACTCCTCCCCTAAAAGATAACAAGTGGCAGGGTAGAGCTTATAAAGCTGAGGATGCTATGAGAACCTTTGCAGTAATACGTTTTGTCCTAAGCTAAAGTCATGGCGCAAATAATCTTGAAAACCCCCCCAAAATATCCTAGTAAATAATGAAATTTTAAAGGCCATTTATCTCTTTCTGAAAATTTTTTTTTTAAGTCGAAAGCAGATTTTATTTCTGCCCTTACTGGGTGAGAGTGTTGACTGCCTTGCTTCCTGATTTAAAATCCAAGACTTATGAAACGCAAACTCATTTGTGAATGTACAAATACATTTTCACTTACCATTGGCTCCAATAAAAACCAAGATGCTTCTAAAAAACGATGGTTTGGGGGGAAAGAAATGCAGACTTGGGAACAGTTAATGGTTTTGGTAATTATTATTCACTGCACAGGTATTAACCGGTGTTCACTCTTTAGCAGTAATATACATTTTAAGCCCCTAAATATTCAAAACATGAACTAATTTTTCTCCATTATTGAAATCTCTGTATGCAAACCTAGTAGTATTTGAACGCTAATCTCCCTATGTGCCAGAGTAATTACAGCAAAGTAAATAATCTCCAGTGTTCTTATTCCCTATAGGAATGGTTTAATATCTTATCTTTCGAAACTGGTTTTCAGCTCATTCAAAAAGCCTGAGAAAAGTTCTTTAGTATTCAGAAAAGGAGTAACTTTAAGGAAGCTCTGGAGTGTATCTCCCCTCTAGCAATTGCTGTTGGACCACAGCACTTTTTCCATCCGAGAATGAAAACAAATCTCTTTGATGCTTTTCCCTAACAGGGGAGTGTGTGGGTTCCTCTGTTGAGCCCTAGATCAGAACCCTGAACCAGAAGCCACTCTGTGTAAACGTGAAGTGGTCTGTTTGGTTTATTGATCATTCCATAGGCGACATTCCTCCATCAAGTCATTCTAAATTGCGGGCCCAGCATGATATTAGGGGCCACCGAGCTTTTCCAGGAGATGCTCCATGGAGGGCCTGAGCCACCATGCTGGTTTATTATCCGCTGGGCTTTTGGTTGTCCTTCACAAGCTTTGTGGTGTTGGTCCCAGTGTCTGTATAGGTTTCAGAATGAGTCGTGCAATTGCTTCTCAAGGTGTAAGGCAGTAATGAACTGGGATGAGTTCTTTGCTTCTAGATCTGCAATGTTGGATATCAGGCCTCAAAGTGCCAAAGCAATTCTTGCTTTTTAAAACCAAAATTGTTCTTCACAGGCCTCTATACTAGTGGATGGGCTGGAAGCTCTGCATTTCTTTTTTTTTTCCCCTAACAGGTTAAAACTGTGAGAAGAGTTTTTCAGCATATATGACTCATGTTCCTTCTACAGCAGGATCACGGGGAGACATTTTGTTTTGAATAAATATATCTTTAGTGAAGTGTGCAAAAGACGTGACATGTGCTGCTTGCAGTTTTCAGCCTGTTATAATTTTGTGAAAAGTACAGCAGTGTTGATTGAAATTTTCTATTTTTGATCTCGGTGTTAAGATGATTTTTGTTTTACTTTTTGTCTTGATAAAAGACAGGGGGAAAAAACAACTATGCATTTTTGTGAGTTTCTCTTTGTACTAAAATTGTTACCTTTTAAATTTCCAAAAGATACCTTTTTATAATATAATTTAATTGCTTAAATTTTAGTTCACAGTCTGTCTATTTTATAACCACTGAGTTTTACATTTTATTATTTATGTCGTGACTTGGAGTTCTGCAGCATTTCCGAGATGTTTCTGGCTATTCTAGAAATGAGAGTTTTTGGAGGTCCATATTTCCAATTTATATTTTTGATGTTTTCTTTCACTGTTTAGACAGTTTCTATGGATAGATCAAGATTGGATATATTCACCAAATGGTATTTATACAGGAGTTGCCACTGTTACATATTGGTTGCCACAAACCAAAAGGAGAGCTTTAAAAAAATGGGCCAACAAAGCATTATTTGCGGGAGCGCATCACTGTTGGATACAGTGAAGCGAACATTTTGGTGACGATTAGGGGGAATCAGAAGGGTTCCCTGGTGACCTGCTTATTTCTTCTGAGTTCTCTGTCCCTCTAGTTTCCCTGACCCGCTTCTCTCCTGCGTCACCGTCACTCTCACTGATGTATAGAGTGTTGTCTGAATGTTTTCCCTGCCTTATCTCTTTTCTCCCTCTTCCTTCTTTGTCCTCACAAATGTGGATGTTGTGTACGGCTCTATCCCTTCCTTCCTCAACCCTGATTCTGGAGTAACTGAGAGCATCTGAGGGTTCGGCGTCACTGGCTTTCTGGGCCTTTCCTGAACAGGGCAGAGAGCACACCAGAAGCTTTACTTCCTGTAGCGTATGGGGCCCCAGTCAGTCTTGCCCTCTCCCCCCACCAGGCCAGGTGCTGAGAGTGAGGAGACAGGGTGAGTCCTGGTACCCACATCCACACCAAGGCCTCCCTCCCCACATCCCGCTGGGTCTGTCCAGCCAGTGGAAACCGGAGTCTCGGTGGAACCCATCCCTTCAGATGGAACCTGGATATTTTGCTCAGCTCTTGCTCATCCTGGGAGGCTGGACCCTGCCCTTCATCTCCTCAGTCAGTGCAGGAGAACCCCTCAGAAATGGCTGGCCTCTCTGAGAGGAAATTCCTGCTGCTGTGCCTGACCTGCCGGACTAAACCTCCCAAATGTCAGCATTGGCCTGGTTAAGTCTGAGTTTGCCTTGTCCTTCAGAACATTGTGGTTGAATAGCTGGCCGCCTTCCTCAAGGCTCAGTCCTAAAGTTATGTCTGTTTCCCACATCCTGGCCCTGCCTAGTCCTGGTCTCCTTGGCTTCCCCAGGGGACTGGCTTTCCTGTTTGGGTATAAGTTGAAACAGACCATTTTTCTTCTCCCTCTTACTCACTCTGAGGGCTTCAGCAATGACCTCCATGAGGAACTATTTCCTAAGCTCCAATTCTGTATTTTTTTCTGCCCAGTGGACCCCACCTGCATATGTTCCCCTGGATTTTAAACTCTCTATATTGATATGTCTGGAAGGGAACTAACTTATTGCTTCCCTCTCATGCCAGGTCTTCTTCTAGCCTTTGCCATTATTTCTGCTAATGGCACTACCATCTATCCTGTACTCCATGCCAAAGGCCTGGGAGTCATCTTTTATTCCACCTTGTACCTCACTTTGCACATTCAGTCAATTGCTAGAATGTCAGTTCTTCCCTGTTACTTTCCTGTTTTTCTAATCCTCTTCTCATTCCTTCACTTGGTGCCTTCGCTTATACTGTTCCTCTGTCTGAGATGCAGTTCCTCCTCATAAATTTAGTTATCCTTTAAGAGCTAGTAAAGATGCTTTCTGCTCCAAAATAATCTTCCCTGATATGCCCAGCAGGAATTATTCTCTCATATGTTAGTTTCTTTAAAACCATATTTTGTCATTATTTATGTTCCTGTTGTATTGTCCTGGTTATATGGTAAGCCCCTGAAGTAAAGATATGAGTGTGCTTATATTTGTGTGATTTATTGATATAAATCTAGAGCTTAGAAATTTAAACCACATCGAAACCCACTCAGAACTTCCTGAATTGGTTCTTGAACTCCAGGCACCATTGCTGCCCTGCCATGGACGTCCTGTCTGTGTGCTCCGCACGGCACCACTGTATGTGGCCCCCACACACGTCAACCACCTTGTTGTGTTTTCTCTACCTACGGTGGCTAAAAAGAACTCATTCTGTAGAAAATACCTTTGCAATCACCCCAGTTACTTTCCAGCTGAGCCAAAACAACCAGGAAACAGACACAGAAGGAACCCAAAGAGGTCCAAAGCAAAGAGGATGGTATAACCACTTTGGAAGACAGTGTGGCATCTCCTCAAAAGGTTAGACATAGAGGGGCCATATGACCCAGCAGTTCTTCCCTTAGGTGTATACCCAGGAGAGCTAGCAGTACATTAGGTCCACAGGAGTACCTGTATGCAAATGTTCATGACAGCGTTCTTCACATTAGCCAAACATGTCCATCATCTGATGAGTGGATAAGTGAAATGCGGTATATCCAGACAGTGGACTTTGATTCAGCCATAAAAAGGAATGAAATACTGACACGTGCCGCAACATGGATGAGCCATGAAGACATAGAGGCAAATTCATAGAAACAGAAAGTAAATTAGTGGTTGCCGCAGGCTGTGATGGGGGGATGGGGAGTGACTGCTAACGGGCGAGGGGTTTCGTTTTGGGGATGATGAAATGTTCTGGGATTACATAGCGGTGATGTTACACAACTCTGAACATACTAAAAACCACTGAATTATACACTTTAAAAGGGTGAATTTTTATGGTATGTGAATTGTGTCTCAATAAAATTGTTAATTAAAAAAAAAAACAAAGAAAAAATTAGAGAATTGAAAGGTAAAAGGGGAAAGGGCTTGAATGTTTCACTGAAACACGGTGGGCCCTCTGACTGTGGGGAGGTTGGTTAAAGCACTTTTCCAGACGAGGAAATCAAGGCTCAGAGAGGTTAAGTAACCCTAGGTAGGACCCTGTGTAGTGGGGATGGAGTGAGGGACCATTCTTCAAAACACGTGCTAATTCCACTAATTATGTTTCCCTCTGCGAAGAGCTTAGACCTCCTGGCAGGTGCGTCTTGTGAACATGCTGCTCTGTGAGGCCTGATGACTGAGTGAGTTTGAAGTCAGACCTCCCTCAGGATAAAGCCCCACCGACTGTGTGCCTTCCCTCGCCTGGACTAATGGGGGCTGCGGACTGGACTGTGCTATCCGAGCCCTCGCTCCTGTCCCTCTGTTCTTTGGGTTTTCCATCCTCACTAGAAACAGAGCAGTTTTTGGCCGTCCCTGTGAGAGGAGAAGGGTTGGGGCTTACACTTAGCGGTGGCTTTTCATTTCTTCAGTGCACCACGTGGGAGACAAAATGCACCGAACTGTTAAGGAGAGGGTTCTACTCGCATTGTTACAAGGGAGAGAATGTTCGTTAATGAGGACTGTCTCAAAGAAGAGGGCGAAAAATTGGGTTTCATAAAACAAGGGAGTCATTGAATAAGGGTGGAAATGGGTCTTATCTCAGAATCGGAGAAGGCAGGGTGGTCCTTGCAGCTGGTCACTGCTTCAATCACGTCTTCTGGAACAGCAACAATAACTGAAATGATGGATGCTTCCACTGAGGTTATAAAGATGGGAGCAGTCTTGAAGTGTCACTCAAGAGAATATATGGTCCCCTTTTTACACAATTGAAATGAGACCCACTTACCTTTTGGTGGTCAGTTTTAAAGAAAACTAAAAAGACTTAAGGAGAGTTAAAGAAAGGGAAGGACTGACTTGTGTGAACCAAGTTCAGTGGGTAAGTGAGTGTCCTGGCAAAGTGACCGCTAAGCCAGAGCCACTGCCAGCTAGGGAAGCATAATCACAGCAGGAGAGGAACTCAAAGTAGTAAAGTGATGGAATGCTTTTTCATAAGGGCTGATGGAGTTCTTTGTGAACATAAAAGTGGTTTTAAAAAATCCCAGGTTTGAGGTTAAGACTGATTTTGTTCCAGCCCACACTAGCTCAGTAACAAATTAATCTTTCTTAGTGTTGTTGTTGTTGTTTTTTTTTCCCTAAGCCTAATTTCCATGATTTTACCATATGGAAACTCTGACTTTTATAAAGAAGTTGCTCCACTGAGCAAGCTTGGTGCATTTTTCAAATGTTTCTTGACATGAACAGCTCTATTTCTCAATTAGCAAAGGGAATAAAGTTGATTATGCATATCCATGAGCTGACAATTTACATCTGATTAGCCAGCTTGAAGGTAAACAATCAAAGGTCACTAGAAATAACTTTTGTTTCTTTTTTCTTCAGAAAGACCAATCACTAAGTCCTAGCTTTCTCCTACTTGCCATGGTTGAAACGCCCCATTTTAAAGCGATGGACTTAAAATTATATTGAGTAATAAAATATGTAGAATCTAAAGCTTAGTTAGCTGACATTTTGTTTGTTGTTTTCCTAACCATATTCTGATACCCATCTGTTTTTGTGATAACTATTAGCTAATCGTAGGCATTAAAAAAAAATAAAGGAGGGGGGACATATGTGTAGACTGACAACATGTCCTGGTAACCTACTCATGGATTTATTCTTAGAGCTGAAAAGTCTTCCAACCTTTTTTTTCTGACTAAAACTAGGCAAACTGTCAGAGCGAGGGAGGGAGGAAATTAGCTCTACTTCCTCTGTTCTGACAATGAACAAGTTCATCCTTGTTTTAGGCTCACTGGGGTCAGAATATGTTCTTCTGGTCTTGTGTATGAGAAAGGTTCAGTAAAGTAAATTTATAGTGTGAACTGTTCAGTAGTTCAGGTGGTCTTGTGGTATTGCATCAGTTGGGTTTGGCAAACCTAAGGAGGATGAACTTTATATGAGTGTCCCCTGTTCCTGTTCGTGTAATTTACTTAAAATAGCAGCGCTTTTAGACACATGACCCGGCTCTCTCCACCCATTCACATGAACACTGTTTTTGTCTTCTTTCTCCATTGAATTCATCCTTTTTATTTATTTATTTACTTATTTGTTTATTTTTAACATCTTTATTGGAGTATAATTGCTTTACAGTGGTGTGTTAGTTTCTGCTTTGTATCAAAGTGAATCAGCTATACATATACATATATCCCCATATCTCCTCCCTCTTGCGTCTCCCTCCCACCCTCCCTATCCCAGCCCTCTAGGTGGTCACAAAGCACCGAGCTGATCTCCCTGTGCTATGTGGCTGCTTCCCACTAGCTATCTGTTTTACATTTGGTAGTGTATATATGTCCATGCCACTCTCTCACTTCCTCTCAGCTTACCCTTCCCCCTCCCCGTGTCCTCAAGTCCATTCTCTACGCCTGCGTCTTTATTCCTGTCCTGCCCCTAGGTTCTTCAGAACCATTTTATTTATTTTTTTAGATTCCATATATATGTGTTAGCATACGGTATTTGTTTTTCTCTTTCTGACTTACTTCACTCTGTATGACAGACTCTAGGTCCATCCACCTCACTACAGATAACTCAATTTCGTTTCTTTCTATGGCTGAGTAATATTCCATTGTATATATGTGCCACATCTTCTTTATCCATTCATCTGTCGATGGACACTTAGGTTGCTTCCATGTCCTGGCTATTGTAAATAGTGCTGCAATGAACATAGTGGTACATGACTCTTTTTGAATTATGGTTTTCGCAGGGTATATACCCACTGGTGGGATTGCTGCGTCATATGGTAGTCCTATTGTTGGTTTTTTAAGGAACCTCCATACTGTTCTCCTTAGTGGCTGTATCAATTTACATTCCCACCAACAGTGCAAGAGGGTTCCCTTTTTTCCACACCCTCTCCAGCATTGATTGTTTGTAGATTTTTTGATGATGGTCATTCTGCCTGGTGTGAGGTGATACCTCATTGTAGTTTTGATTTGCATTTCTCTAATGATTACTGACGTTGAGCATCCTTTCATCTGTTTGTTGGCAGTATGTACATCTTCTTTGGAGAAATGTCTATTTAGGTCTTCTGCCCATTTTTGGACTGGGTTTTTGATATTGAGCTGCATAAGCTGCTTGTAAATTTTGGAGATTAATCCTTTGTCAGTTGCTTAATTTGCAAATATTTTCTCCCATTCTGAGGGCTGTCTTTTTGTCTTGTTTATGGTTTTCTTTGCTGTGCAAAAGCTCTTCAGTTTCATTAGGTCCCGTTTGTTTATTTTTGTTTTTATTTCCATTTCTCTAGGTGGTGGCTCAAAAAGGATCTTGCTGTGATTCTTGACATACAGTGTTCTGCCTATGTTTTCCTCTAAGAGTTTTATAGTGTCTAGCCTTACATTTAGGTCTTTAATCCATTTTGAGATTATTTTTGTGTATGGTGTTAGGGAGTGTTTTAATTTCAGTCTTTTACATGTAGCTGTGCAGTTTTCCCAGCACCACTTATTGAAGAGGCTGTCTTTTCTCCATTGTCTATTGTTGCCTCTTTTATCAAAGATAAGGTGACCATATGTGCATGGGTTTATCTCTGGGCTTTCTATCCTGTTCCATTGATATATATTTCTGTTTTTGTGCCAGTATCATATTGTCTTGATTACTGTAGCTTCGTAGTACAGTCTGAAGTCAGGGAGCCTGATTCCTCCAGCTCTGTTTTTCTTTCTCAAAATTGCTTTGGCTATTCAGGGTCTTTTGTGTTTCCATACAAATTGTGAAATTTTTGGCTCTAGTTCTGTGAAAAATGCCATTGGTAGTTTGATAGGGATTGCATTGAATCTGTAGATTGCTTTGGGAAGTATAGTCATTTTCACAATGTTGATTCTTCCAATCCAAGAACATAGTATATCTCTCCATCGTTTTGTATCATCTTTAATTTCTTTCATCAGTGTCTTAATAGTTTTCTGCATACAGGTCTTTTGTCTCCCTAGGTAAGTTTATTCCTAGGTATTTTATTCTTTTTGTTGCAATGGTAAATGGGAGTGTTTCCTTAATTTCTCTTTCAGATTTTTCATCATTAGTGTATCGGAATGCAAAGAGATTTCTGTGCATTAATGTTGTATCCTGCTACTTTACCAAATTCATTGATTAGCTCTAGTAGTTTTCTGGTAGCATCTTTAGGATTCTCTACGTGTAGTATCATGTCATCTGCAAATAGTAACAGTTTTACTTCTTTTTTTCTGATTTGGATTCCTTTTATTTCTTTTTCTTGTCTGATTGCTGTGGCTAAAACTTCCAAAGCTATGTTGAATGATAGCGGTGAGAATGGGCAACCTTGTCTTGTTCCTCATCTTAGTGGAAATGTTTTCAGATTTTCACCATTGAGAACGATGTTGGCTGTGGGTTTGTCATATATGGCCTTTATTATGTTGAGGTAAGTTCCCTCTATGCCTGCTTTCTGGAGAGTTTATCATAAATGGGTGTTGAATTTTGTCAAAAGCTTTTTCTGCATCTATTGAGATGATCATATGGCTTTTCTCCTTTAATATGTTAATATGGTGTATCACATTGATTGATTTGCATATGTTGAAGAATCCTTGCATTCCTGGGATAAACCCCACTTGATTATGGTGTATGATCCTTTTAATGTGCTGCTGGTTTCTGTTTGCTAGTATTCTGTTGAGTATTTTTGCATCTGTGTTCATCAGTGATATTGGCTTGTAGTTTTCTTTTTCTGTAACATCTTTGTCTGGTTTTGGTATCAGGGTGATGGTGGCCTCATAGAATGAGTTTGGGAGTGTTCCTCCCTCTGCTATAATTTTGAAGAGTTTGAGAAGGATGGGTGTTAGCTCTTCTCTAAATGTTTGGTAGAATTCATGTGTGAATCCACCTGGTCCTGGGCTTTTGTTTGTTGGAAGATTTTTAATCACAGTCTCAATTTCAGTGCTTGTGATTGGTCTGTTTATATTTTCTATTTCTTCCTGGTTCAGTCTCAGAAGGTTGTGCTCTTCTAAGAATTTGTCCATTTCTTCCAGGTTGTCGATTTTATTGGCATATAGTTGCTTGTAGTAATCTTTCCTGATCCTTTGTATTTCTGCAGTGTCAGTGGTTACTTCTCCTTTTTCATTTATAATTCTGTTGAGTGTTCTCCCTTTTTTTCTTGGTGAGTCTGGCTAATGGTTTATCAATTTTGTTTATCTTCTCAAAGAAACAGCTTTTAGTTTTATTGATCTTTGCTATCATTTCCTTCATTTCTTTTTCATTTATTTCTGATCTGATCTTTATGATTTCTTTCCCTCTGCTAACTTGGGGATTTTTCATTCTTCTTTCTCTAATTGCTTTAGGTGTAAGGTTGGATTGTTTATTTGAGATTTTTCTTGTTTCTTGACCTAGCATTGTATTGCTATAAACTTCCCTGTTAGAACTGCTTTTGCTGCATCCCCTAGGTTTTGAGCTGTCATGTTTTCACTGTCATTTGTTTCTAGGTATTTTTTGATTTCCTCTTTGATTTCTTCAGTGATCTTTTGGTTATTTAGTAGCATATTATTTAGCCTCCATGTGTTCGTATTTTTTACAGTTTTTTTTCCTGTAATTGATATCTAGTCTCATAGCATTGCGGTCGGAAAAGATAGTTGATATGATTTCAGTTTTCTTAAATTTACCAAGGCTGGATTTGTGACCCAAGATATCCTAGAGAATGTTCCGTGAGCACTTGAGAAGAAAGTGTATTCTGTTGTTTTTGGATGGAATGTCCTATAGAAGTATCAAGTCTTCCATCTTGTTTAATGTATCATTTAAAGCTTGTGTTTCCTTATTTATTTTCATTTTGGATGATCTGTCCCTTGGTGAAAGTAGGGTGTTAAAGTTTCCTACTATGATTGTGTTACTGTCGATTTCCCCTTTTATGGCCATTATTAGCATTTGCCTTATGTATTGAGGTGCTCCTGTGTTGGGTGCCTAAGTATTTACAATTGTTATATCTTCTTGGATTGTTCCCTTGCTCATTATGTAGTGTCCTTCCAAGTCTCTTGTAACAGTCTTTATTTTAAAGTCATTTTACCTTATATGAGAATTGCTACTCCAGCTTTTTTTTTTTTTTTAAATTATTTATTTATTTATTTAATTTCTGGCTGTGTTGGGTCTTCGTTTCTGTGCGAGGGCTTTCTCTAGTTGTGGCAAGCGGGGGCCACTCTTCATCGCGGTGCGCGGACCTCTCACTGTCGTGGTCTCTCTTGTTGCAGAGCACAGGCTCCAGATGCGCAGGCTCAGTAATTGTGGCTCATGGGCCTAGTTGCTCTGCGGCATGTAGGATTTTCCCAGACCAGGGCTCGAACCCATGTCCCCTGCATTGGCAGGCGGATTCTCAACCACTGCGCCACCAGGGAAGCCCCCCAGCTTCCTTTTGATTTCCATTTGCATGGAATATCTTTTTCCATCCCCTCACTTTCAGTCTGTATGTGTCCCTAGGTCTGAAGTGGGTCTCTTGTAGACAACATATATACGGGTCTTGTTTTTGTATCCATTCAGCCAGTCTATGTCTTTTGGTTGGAGCGTTTAATCCATTTACATTTAAGGTAATTATCGATATGTATGTTCCTATTACCATTTTCTTAATTCTTTTGGGTTTTTTATTTTAGGTCTTTTCCTTCTCTTGTGTTTCCTGCCTAGAGAAGTTCCTTTAGCATTTGTTGTAAAGCTGGTTTGGTGGTGCTGAATTCTCTTAGCTTTTGCTTGTCTGTAAAGGTTTTAATTTCTCTGTTGAATCTGAATGAGATCCTTGCTGGGTAGAGTAATCTTGGTTGTAGGTTTTTCCCTTTCATCACTTTAAATATGTCCTGCCACTCCCTTCTGCCTTGTGGAGTTTCTGCTGAAAGATCAGCTGTTAGCTTCATGGGGATTCCCTTGTATGTTATTTGTTGTTTTTCCCTTGCTGTTTTTAATATTTTTTCTTTGTATTTAATTTTTGATAGTTTGATTAATATGTGTCTTGGCATGTTTCTCCTTGGATTTATCCTTTATGTGACTCTCTGTGCTTCCTGGACTTGACTATTTCCTTTCCCATATTAGACATGTTTTCAACTATAATCTCTGAAAATATTTTCTCAGTCCCTTTCTTTTTCTCTTCTTCTTCTGGGACCCCTGTAATTCGAATGTTGTCTGTGTTTGATGTTGTCCCAGCAGTCTCTGAGACTGTCCTCAATTTTTTCATTCTTTTTTCTTTATTCCGCTCTGCGGTAGTTATTTCCACTATTTTATCTTCCATGTCACATATCCATTCTTCTGCCTCAGTTATTCTGCTATTGTTTCCTTCTAGAGAATTTTTACTTTCATTTATTGTGTTGTTCATCATTGTTTGTTTGCTCTTTAGTTCTTCTAGGTCCTTGTTAAACGTTTCTTGTATTTTCTCCATTCTATTTCCAAGATTTTGGATCATCTTTCCTATCATTACTCTGAATTCGTTTTCAGGTAGAATGCCTATTTCCTGTTCATTTGTTTGCTCTGGGGGGGTTTTACCTTGCTCCTTCATCTGCTGCGTATTTCTCTGTCTTCTCATTTTGCTTAACTTACTGTGTTTGGGGTCTCCTTTTTGCAGGCTGCAGGTTTGTGGTTCCCGTTGTTTTTGGTGTCTGCCCCCAGTGGGTAAGGTTGGTTCAGTGTGTTGTGTAGGCTTTTACCCTCATTTTATAAGTAAAAAAGTAAGAGCTCTGTGACATTAAGAGATTTGTCCAAGAATATATACCTTATAAGTACTTCCATGCAGTTAGGAGAGCATGCAGAACCACAAATCCAAGAGTGTGTTTAAATTCAAAGGTACTCTCTCTGGGCTTCTATTTTGACCATGACGACGTGGCTCTGGAAGGCGTGGGGCCACTTCTTCCACGAATTGGTGGAACGGAAGTGCAAAGGCGCCCAGCAACTTTTGAAAATGCAAAACCAGTGCTGCAGCTGTACCTCTTTCAGGATGTGCAGAAGCCATCTCAAGATGTGTGCGGTAAAACCCAGGATGCTAGTGAAACCGCCATTCTCAGGGAGAAGACCCTGGACCAGGCCCCTTTTGAATCTGCTTGCCTATTCATCCTTTTCAAACCATGGAAGTAGTTATATTGTTGGTAATTTTTTTTTCTTAAGTTTTTTTGATGGGGACCATTTTTAAAGTGTTTATGGAATTTGTTGCAATATTGCTTCTGTTTTATGTTTTGGTTTGTTGGCCCCAGGGCATGTGGGATCTTAGCTCCCTGACCAGGGATCGAACCCACACCCCCTGCATTAGAAGGCGAAGTTTTAACCACTGGACTGCCAGGGAAGTCCCAGTAATTGTTTTTTAATTATAAAAGTATACATGCTGTGTTAAAAAAAAAGTCAGATAATACGAAAAGCTATAAAGAAGAAAGAAAGAAGGTATGAAGAAGGAATTCATGTTCCCACCTCTCAGAGATCATGATTATTTACATTTTGGTAAATATCCTTCCAAGTGTTTTTTTTTTTTCTGTGCATATGAACAAACATATTTTAAATAGGCGGATGTTATACATTTTTTTAACTCAATTAAAAAAATTTGCAGCATAGCATTCTATGTAAGTAAATATGCTTATATCTTGAATTGTGGTGGGTATATGATAGTACAGTATAAAGAGTTACTCTGTTTTATTAAGCAGCTCCCTGTTGATGGATGTGTAGATTGTTCTCTAGGATAAATTCTGGGGAAAATTCTGTGTCAGAAATTTTGAGTCTTGCTGTTAAACTACTTTCCAGAACTCTGTTATCAGCAGTATTTAACTGTGCCCTTTTCCTACACCTTCAATAACCCGGAGTATTTTTTTAATCTTAGTCATCCTGGTATGCAAAATATCATTGAAAATTTGAATTGCTTCGACTTAGGAGTTTGAAAACTTTACATAAATTTAGAAGCAATTTGTGTACTTTTTTATGTCATTAGTTTTGCTTTTTCGAATGGGAGGTTTGTCTTTTTGTATTGGTTCACAAGAGTTTCTTATATACTAGGGAGATTAACCCTCTGGTATATAAGTCAATTTACTCAAAATAAATTAGGTGCCAGGCAATGTACCAACTAGGCATTTTTCTCAATTTGTTGATTGTCTTTTCACTTGGCTTTATAGTACTTTTCTCCAATTAAAAAGCTACTTATTTATGTAGCTAGTTAAATGTATCAGTCTTTATAGTTTCTGGTTTTTAAAATCATGCTTGGAAAAACCTTTCCCTTGGGCTATAGAAATCGTCTTGTAAATTTTCTTCTAATTTTTCTGTGATTTTTTTTAGGCATTTAAATATTTAATCTATGTGGAATTAATTTGGGGGGAAGACATTTGCTGAGTATCCAAAATTATCATTTCTACATGTTTAAACCATTATACGAGCACCATCATTTGAGAGTCCATAGCTTTTCCACTTTCATCATACACAAAATTCCCGTGGGTTTGGATCTAATTCTGTTCCCTCTACTCTGTTCAGTAGATCACCATGCTGCTAACTCAGAGATACAAAAATGCATCACTGAATAGCAGTATCAGCTTTCACTTGCAGAGTTGGCTAGAGAGTATTTGGCGAGCACTGAGAGGGTGTCCTAAGGCTGCCAAAAGGTGGTCCCTGGATGAACCATAAACACGTACTAGGAGGAGCCAAGTGAGGGTCAGGATGGGGAACGAGGAATGCATTCTAGGCAGAGACTTTACTGGTCCCAGGGGTGGGGAGTAAGAGGGAGGGTGTGTGTGTGTGTGTGTGTGTGTGTGTATGTGAGAGAGAGAAAAAGAGGGAGAGAGGGAGAGAGAGAACTAGGAGGCATATGTCATGGTAAATGAGGTTGTAGCCACGGTCTGGTGCCTAATGTTTGGGGTTCTTGCTGCCATGTAAGAAATTCAGATTTATTTTCAGATGGTGTATATCATTAAAGTGTTTTAAGCAGAGGCCAGATACTGCCTGATTTATGTGTTAGATTTTGTTTGCTTTTCATGGGTAGGATCCATTGTAGAGAAATTAGCCTGTAGGCAGGGAGATCACTAGATGTTTCTGTAGTGACAACGACCTGAACTAAGGAAGGGGTGGTGGAGGGAGAGAAGGGGGGCTGATGGGAGGCTGTCTGGTGATGACTCAAGCAGGATGATTCATGATGCAGGTGGGAGAACGGAGGGTGGTCCAGGGTTCCCAGCATGGCTGAATGGCCTCCATTTTCTAGACTTGGAGGAGACAGGACCATCCTGTAAAGAGGAAGAGATGGCAGAGTTAACTTGGCAGCTTTAGGAGACCGACAGAGATGAGAGGAGAATCTGACCAAAGAAAATTGTTGGGCTTTCCAACCCAGCTGCCATTTGAAGCATCAGATGGAGTGTTCAAATTGTGTATTTTGCATTCACATACTCTTTTTGAGCAAATGCCTGTGACATTTGTGTACCTCATGTTGGTGAACTCCTGCCCTTCTCCCACAGCTGCCCCCGAAACAGCTGGAAGAGTCTAGAATTTTTTTTTTAAAGAAACTACATATGTAATCTAGCCAGTGGGAAACAAGTTGCAGTTTCTCAGATTCATACATTATCTGCATCAGCAGCGCAATTTCTAGATGTGCTTTGCAGATGATATTTGAAGCTAGCTGACTTTGAATAGTGATGACCCTATAAAAGCAACAATAAGAAAGACTTGTTGGAGCTCACAGAATATCTCATCACAGAAGCCAGAGCAGAAGTACTGCTTACAAAATTTTTCTTTGCTTGTACACATGGGCTGGTCTCTGTCAAATGAAAGGAAGAATCAATTTTGCTCATTGGGAGGCTATTTCCAATAGTTAGATTCACCTCTGATATGAGTTACAACGTGAAGAGCAGTGAAGGAAGAATAAAGTGCATATGATTTGTGCCACTGAACTGCCACCTGCGTGTCATTAAGTAAGGAAATAAGGGTAACATTGTCACCATCCGCAATTTGTATTTACTGAACCCCACGGTGTTCGAGGTCGGGCTTATGAATAGTCACTTGGTCGGGTTGAGTATGCTAATAATTTATGCAGGGCAAGTAGATGAGGTTACTAATTTTGCTTTCTTTAGCATCTATGTACCACCTGGGCAGATCATCTTTTTAAAATCTTCTTGTCTTTCTTTTTTTTTTTAAACTTATTTATAAGCAAGGCTGGCTGTTTTTCTGCTGAAAAGAGTGTTCCGATACAAAACCCTCAGAAGCCGCTTCCATACCCCAAAGACTTTACATTCTAAAGAAAGTGAAGAGGGAAGGTTGGTAGACAGAGCTCTGTAAGATCTCAGATGCTTCTTTTCCCAGCTGAGGTCTTCTGGGCTCAGAAGGGCTGTGGACAGGGCATAGGTGTCCTGGCCTGGATTTTCTTGTGTAAGCTACAGGCTCTGTTCTGTTTTGTAATAATGAAACAGTGCTTCAAATGTCATCAGAGCGGAGTCCAACTTATTTTCCTTGGTCTTCTCATTGGGAGCCAGGACCAGACATGCAAACGTGTCGGGTAGGAGGTGGAGGGGCCTTGAACAAAGCAGAGAGTACGGAAAATTGCTAAAAAAAATGGAAGTGAGAAAGAAATGCATTGTGGTAATGAACCCTAGGAGTGCTGAGTGGGTGTGTGTACACAGACAGGCATATATTCATATTTATATTAATATGTTCATGCGTATAAGACCACATAAAATTTTTAATGCAGAAAAACACATTTTACCTGTATAGGTTGATTTATGGACACAAAAGTGAATGGAAAAAAAATTTTGTATGATGTAGCCCTAAAGCAGTCCATCTGAATAGTAATGAAAACCTACTGATAGATTTTTTTGGCGGAGCTGATTTACCATTTTCTCCTAAATGCAATTTGGCTCCTTTTTCGTCTAAATATCAGAGGTACCAAATACGTGTCAGCTTGTCAGAGGTGGGCTTGATGCTTAAGGACTAAATTTGTGCTCATTCTTCATATGTTCGTTAAATATCTCACACATTCTCCCAGTTTTATTTTCTTCCTGTCATTCCTCTTTGCTGGATCTCCTCACTTTGGTGTTCTTCGGGGCCCTGGACTTGGTCTCACTCCTCTCAGTTGCCTGAATCTCTTTTATTCACCCTCAAGCCTTCTGGCCTGTGTAGGTATTTTTGATTCTGGCGGTCGATCCTGGTGGCTTTCCCTGCAAATCCACTCTACCCTTGTTGATCCTAGACACACAGCTCCACTGTGTTCCCCAGCCTTCCTTGCAGTTAGGTGGTCATGTGGGTGACATCTCTCCAGTGGGTTGTGGGCGGACATGCTGCCTTTTTCAGGCCTGACCCACAAAAGCCTCCTGCAAGAGCTCCTCTCTGAACTCTCCTCGTTGCGACTCAGTAACATGGGTGCTGCTATTGGACAGGCTTCTGGAATGATTTTCCCCCCATCCCCATTAGTGTTTCTGGCATCACCGTCTGAGAAACTTCTTACAACTAAAGCCACAGAATTTTGGTGGTCTGTTTATAACATTTAGTCTACCCTGCCCAAGACAACTCCCAAATCTCTGTCTCTCTACCCAGAGCTTGGGCGATGTCTCTCAGGCATCCTGAACTCAACTTGTCTAAACATTGCCCACACCTCCCTCTCTCTGACCCTGCTCCTTCTCCAGCGTCCTTTTCTCTGTGAATAGTAAGCCGGCCACCCAGGGGCCCATGCCCCACGCTTGGGACCATTTTTGATGCTCTTACCACTGCATCCCTCACTTAGTCCAGTGGTCTGCAGACGTCAGCCCTGGACCAAATTTGGCCTATTGGCCTGCTTTTTGTAAAGAAAATTTTACTGTAACACAGGCACACCGGTGCCCTTTGATATTGTCTATGTCTACTTTCTCACCCAAGCAGCAGGGTCGAGTAGCTGTGACAGAAATTGTATGGTTGGCAAAGCCTAAGTTTTTCCTCTCTGGCCCTTTAAGGAACCTTGTGCCATCCCCTGACCTAGGATTGTCATGGTCTGTTAATTCTGCCTTCTTAATGTTCTCTTGAACCCAACCACTTCTTTCCATCTCCATCATTGCCATTACCATCCTCATCCAGACAACTGAAACGGCATCCTAAGTGGTTTCTGTGTATCTAGTCTCACAGTTTTATAATCCATTCTCCATATGGCATCCAAAGTAATCGTGCTAAAAGGAAAATGTTGAAGATCTATTTATTACTACACTTAGCCTACTCTAATGATACAACTCGCAAATCTATATGTCTTTTTCTACAACCCCAGTCTCTCTCCTGAAACTCAGATCCAGATGTCACCACCTTGGTTAAAATCCTTCAGTGACCTCTATTGCCCTGAGAATAAAATAGCTGAGGCCCGAGCTAGTCTCCTGACTTAAACCCCAGCCATTCTTTACTTCTTTTTTTTTTTTTTTTTAATTTTTGCTGGAAGGTGAAAATTCGTTAAAGGAATCATTAATATCCACTTAATTTTTTTTAAATTAATTAATTAATTTATTTATTTTTGGCTGTGTTGGGTCTTCGTTTCTGTGCGGGGGCTTTCTCTAGTTGCGGCAAGTGGGGGCCACTGTTCATCGCGGTGCACGGGCCTCTCACTGTCGTGGCCTCTTGTTGCAGAGCACAGGCTCCAGACGCGCAGGCTCAGTAGCTGTGGCTCACGGGCCCATTTGCTCCGCGGCATGTGGGATCTCCCCAGACCAGGGCTCGAACCCGTGTCCCCTGCATCGGCAGGCAGATTCTCAACCACTGCACCACCAGGGAAGCCCCCATTCTTTACTTCTTTAAGTGCTTCACGTACACCGTGTTCTCCCTTGTCTCTGGGTCTTCCCCTCCTCTTTCCTACATTCCTCTTTCACCTGGATAAGTCTTACTTATTTCTCAGGTCAAAACTTAAAAGGACTTTGTCTAGGAGGCCCTTCCTGATTTCCAGATTAGGTTTGATCTCCTTCCTCTGTGCTCTCATAACACCTTGCGTTTCCTCTGTCATAGTTACTACGCTTTACTCACCTTATTATTTCTCTCTCTTTCTATCACTGACTGTAAATTCTGCAAGAGGAGGGGCCATGTCTGTATTGAGTCTTGCTGCAGTTCCAGCCTCCATCATACCTGGAACATGGCTGGCAGGTTGTGGGCAGCACAGTGCGGTGACACTAAGTCAGATTTCCTGCCCTTTCCTCCCTCCAGGAACTTATAGGAAGAAGGAGAATGCCTTCTTTAGAGTAAGGATTCTAACTGAGTTAATTAAGTCCAAAGAAAATAAGTGATGAAGGGAGCAAATTATGAGATAGGTAGGCTTGTTGCGTACAAGGTGGGAAAGATGAACTCTACAGAGACAGGAGCAGAGGAAAATGCAAAACACATGCACATATAACCACACATGAAGCACTCATTCATTAAGTGCCCAAACATCCTAGACATCTAACACTACAAATGGGTGTGATCTATCCCTCCCCACCCCCCCTCTAAGTGTGACAGTGTCAGCCATCTTCAGTCATAAACAATAGAGGAAAGAGAACATTTCTTGTTGCCCTAGTTAGCCAGAGCCCTGGAGCAAGTTGTCATTCACTCATCGTTACATTCACTCTTCCATTGGTTTGTTTAACAATATTTGTTAAGCACGATGCCAGATGCATGGGACTCAAATATTCAGGGGATAAAAGGAGCTATTACCTAAGTGGGAAGGCAGACACCTAAAATATATGGCAGGACAATATGGTAAGCACTGTAATTTAGCAGTTGGTCTGAAGTAGTTATGAGAGCCCAGAGGAGGAAGGAAATTCTCTTCTCCCCGATTCTGGCAAGAGGAAGGTGGAGATGTGTGTACACGTTTTTATGGGAGGAATGAAGGAAGCAGCTAAAGTTCATCTCTCTTGTGGTTTGGTTTTGCTTGAGGAGCTTCTCATTGCTGCCTTGCCCACTTTTCCGTGGCACTCGGACAGAGATAGCCTGCTGTTTTCCACATGAATTTGCTTGGCAGATGGAATAATTCATGTATCGCTGCAGGACCAACAGGAACAGCATTTCTTTGACATATTCGGTTGAGTCACAGGAAAGAAGACAGACACCGTTCCCATGGTCTCACCACCCCTCCCCGGCCTCCCCAAGGAGGAGACGCAGTAGGAAAACTCAGTTCCTGGGCGTTGACCACTTGAAATAGCCACACGGGGACAGATCACACTTGATTAAGAGCGACACCATGTGAGTGAGGTTTGAGTCTACATGGGAAACTGTGTTTAACAGACAACTCACTTGGCTAAGAACAAGCCCCAGTCTTAGTGGGCAAACATTCACACGGTCTGACTTTAGAATCTCCTTTTGCCTCATTAAGCCAGATAAGAGAAATGAACTGATAATGTGAGGGAGAAATTCTGTGTTTTCCTCAGTTTCTTTCTTTTTATTTTTCACAGCTTTTTTTTTTTCCTAGGAATTCTTGTTTTTCTTGCTCACCCCTTTCCTTCATCCTCCAAAGTCTCTTGGAAATAGGCTAATTCTGATTTAAAAAATCTCCTTGGCCACTGATGGTATAAGTAACTGATAGCATGTATTCAAATCCCATCAAACTGGGGAGACTTGGATGATTTACTTAATTAAGCTCACTAAGCCTCAGTTTCTTCATCTTAAAAATGAGATTATTAACGCTACCATCTACCTCAAAAGATTGTTATGAGGATTCAGTGAGATAACATAAATAAAATCCTGGCATATCCTAACGGCTCCTTAGGGTTATCTTTTGTTATGAGGTCCCAAACTCTAAGCCTTGCCTATCATTTGTTCTTTGTTTAGAATGTCAAGACACTTTCCTTTGCCATTTTAACCATGACATGGCAAGAGCCTGCTGAAGGGTTATCTATAATAAGGTCTCATCCGTCACTTTGATTCCTTGGTTGGTTTATGTTGGCCAAGACTTCATTTATTTTAGGAGATTTCTCATTGTTTAAAACCGTGTGGTGGTTTATCCATTCTATATATACCAGTTTGCAACTGCTAATCCCAAGCTCCCAATCCAACCCTCTCCCACCCCCCTTCCCCTTGACAGCCACTAGTCTATTCTCTAGGTCCTTGATTCTGTTTCTGTTTCACACATAGGTTCATTTGTGTCATATTTTAGATTCCACATATAAGTGATATTATATGGTATTTGTCTTTCTCTTTCTGACTTACTTCACTTAGTATGATAACCTCTAGTTGCATCCGTGTTGCTGCAAATGGCATTAGTTCGTTCAAGGTCCTACTGGATAGCCCAGGGAACTATGTTCAATATCCTGTGATAAACCATAATGGAAAAGAATATGAAAAAGAATGTATGTACGTATAACTGAGTCACTTTGCTGTACAGCAGTTATTAATACAACATTATAATTCAACTAAAATAAAACGTAAATTAAAAAAAAAAAGTGTGCTGATTTTTGCCCTGGGTCTTCTAAAAGGCCGTGGCAAGCTTCTTCAGTTCCTGAGGAGGGCGAATATGCTAAGTAATGGGTCTGGGCTCAGCAGGCCAAGATGCTGTCATTTCCCAGGATGCTCAGGGGCAACACTAGCTGGGCTCAACATGGAGCTCACAGTCGTCTAAAAGTCCAGAAGGATGGAAACAGCAGAAGAACACAGATGTCTATCATTTAGTAGCCTTTCCTCCCCACCACCAGCACCTTAAAGAAAAAAAAAAATGTGTCACCATTTAATACTTGTCTTTCAGAATTTCCTTCTGAATCGAGGCCTTACATAGTTCAAGTCTGAATTGCCAAGTACACTGACTCATTTCTTCATTACGTAAGCCATTAACACGTCACCGCTCCGAGGTTGGAGGACCTGCTTTAGGCGGCCAGCAAGGCGCCCCAGTGACTCTCAGCTGAGCCCTTACGCTTGTGGTCACCTGCTCTCCCCAGAGAACTACCAGCCCAGCTCTTCGCCGTTAGCTGCGAGTCCTGCAGAGAAGCTTCATCGGATCAAAAAGCTCCTCCTCCCTGCTGCCTTCTGGGCGGCCACCTACCCAGGGGAATGGGAGGAAACTATGCAAGAGGCAGATTGCAATTCCTGGGAAGTGAAACTCTTTGCAGAAAATGCCGATCGACTAGATCTGAATGTATGGAAACAGGAAGAGACCCAGTGTGGGCCAGTGTCATCCAGGTGAACTTGAAAGCTGAGTGGGGATCTTTGGCACCAAGTCGTATTTAAAGCCAACACCGTAGAGAATGACCTTGGGGATCTTGGGAAAGTTGAGGAAGAGCAGCATGATTTGCACAGTGAGGCCGGAAAGAAAGCAGACGCTGAAGGAACAATTATTTCTAAAAAGTATTATCTCTAAAGAAACACTCTAAACACTGTTTCTCTGAAAGCCATTGCAAAGCTCAAATATGCATATTGATACTAGTTAGCTGTGACCATGGAACTTTTAGGTTTGGCTGACGCAATGTACGTGCTCCCATATTGTAATTATCTAGGGAAAATATTGTTCCAAAAAGTTCATGAAAAGACGTAACCTGTCACTGACCATGATTGGCAGGAGCTACTGCGCATGACGGAGCCTTGGCTTCATTAAGCTCTTAATCCTTTCTTGTTACCACAGAGGTCATAGCATTCAGCGTGGTGAATGCAAACGTGGGCATTCAGTTGTTTCTGAAGATTCGCTGTAGGCCGATGGTCCTCAGAGGCGTTCCAGGACCTCAAAAACAAAGATATTATCCTCTAGTGATCACCATTACTGGTGTGGGTTAGGAGCGCCATCATGGGATTGATGTTCCCGTCTTAAAAGGACCTTGGATTGCCCTTCGTGGCCTCTCGGAGGGTCATTAGAACCTACTAGACTTTAAATAAATGTGTTTGGAGACATCCTGGGACCTCAGAGTTTTGCTTATTTTCTTCCTTAATTTTACTTCAATTGGTATAGTAATTGCTTTACAATGTTGTGTTAGTTTCTGCTGTACAGCGAAGTGAATCAGCTATATGTATACATATATCCCCTCCCTCTTGGACCTCCCTCCCACCCCACCCCCCATCCTACCCATCTAGGTCATCACAGAGCACCGAGCTGAGCTCCCTGTGCTATACCGCAGGTTCCCACTAGCCATCTGTTTTACACATGGTAGTGTATTTACGTCAAACCTAATCTCCCAATTCATCCCACCCTCCCCTTCCTCCCCTGTGGCCACACATCCATTCTCTACGTCTTCCTTAATTTTAGATACACTCTTCTTCCTTCCTTTGACAGTGTAGCTCTGATGTCCTATCAAGTATAGCTGGGTAAAGTCCCCCCTGACCACTTGGGTTTCTCAGTGACTGACATACGTGTCTCTACCATGTAGTCAAGAATCTGACATTCATTATATTTCATTCTTTGCACTCAGTAAAATATCATTTTTCAAAGAGCTTAAAGGGGCAATAAGACAGTTACATACATGGCTAAAATACAAAATAGAAAAGGACGTGGGAACTCAAGTGAGGGAGATGTTATTTCCAGTTAGGACATCAGAACAACCTCATGGAATAGGTTATATTTAAGGTAGAACTTGAGGAAGATCAGGTGCTGACAGGTGAGTTGCTTCTTGCATAGACGTCTGCATCTTCATCTTCGGATGTTTCACATTGAACCACATAGTATAACAAAAGCATGTCCTTGCCCAGGAGCCCTGGAATATTTTTCAAGAGGGCCTGTTTCCTTTTACCTCTTTCTTCACTTCTTGGACCCCGTTACTTTGATGCCATATTTAAGACAGAGTGAAGGAGTGAGTGAGGGCCTGAGGGGTAGAGTGGTTGCTTTTACAAAATCATCTCTGGAGATAGATCTGTGGCCACTTCATCCTAGAGTGAAGAGAAACCATCTCAGAAACCCAACTGAAGTTGGTTTTGTATAAGCCTTACTATCTTTTTGCCTAGTTCTGTTGTCTTTGACGTGTCAGCTGTGCATCTAATTAAGAAAGGTTATACCTGACTCACAAATAGGCATCAAATTAGTGTGGTGAACTCTAGGAGGCATGGGACACCAGGTGCTTGGTTCCTACCATCAGCTGAAACCCAGACCTGCTTCTGCACCTGAGGAGACACTTGCTGTCCTTTCTGAAGCTGCTCCTCTTTCCCATCCCAGCTTCTCCTGTCATCACTTATCAAAGGGCCACTGAGGAGCTTGTATTGGAGGGGTCGAGGCAGGATCTAAAAATTCCTCTTGCCTTATAGGACTGTCCCCACCCTGGCTTTGCTAGACAGTTGCAGGAAGCTTATAGTATTACCCAGCCAGCTATTGGAGGAGAACTTCTCTGCAATTATCTGCCATTGACCTTGGCCTAATTTCTCATGTTTTGGCTGATATTCTAATGACGGAGGATGAGGTTTACATGTGATGTGCCGCATTCTTCCTCTGAAGTGGTTTGTTTTCCTAGCCTAGTGGTTCTATTCTATTACATTAAAAACCCGAGGTTTATTTTATAAACGTGACAACTAGTCATTATATGAGGGTTATTCCACAGGCGCTAAGCAGAACATGTAAAAATGTCAAGTGCCAGGTGTGGGGGTTTTTTTCCGATTTCTTTTTTTTTTTTTTTTTACAGAATTTTGAAAACGGCTTAAATCTAATTGCTTCCCCCAGGATCTCAGCTCCTGTTACATTTGTGGTGCTTCTTTTTTTGAGAGGCATCTGGAGAGACTGAACTGCCACTGCTAGTTGGCAGGCAGGGTAGGAGGATGCAGCAACTTTTTTTTTTCTTTCTTAGAAACTTTCAAATTTTGGGCTCAACTCTTCCCAAGCTTCAGTGTTTGATTTCCACACTTGTTTTTGCAATGTTGAGTTCTGCTTTTCCTATTATTGGATTCATATGAATGAGAATGGCAGCCACTAGGACCACCACCGTTGGTGGCCAGCCTATATCGACTGTGAAAGAAAAATAAAGAGAATAAGAAAAACAAAGCACATATTAGTAGTAGTAGAGTATAATCCATGTAAACAACACTTACCAAGCACAGTTCTAATAAATAGGCTTTATGTGGGTCTAGTCTACTAAAAGTAAACACTTCTTTAGGCAACAGAGCTGAGTTATTATTAGTGGCCCAGATTCAGATGTTCCTATAGTCTAAACAATGTGAGAAGATGGCCAAAGTCTCTCCCTTAATCACAGTGAGGTCACAGCTTTGAAACCCCACGTAGTGAAGCAAATGAGAAAGAAGCCACCCTCATAGCAGGGAAAGGGAAAGGGGGAGAGTGTAAGCAAACCAGGGGCTTCTTCTTGCTTCAAAACGTTTTAGCCAGATTCTTACACTTAAGGATCTGAGCTATAACCACAACGGAAAAACATACTTACAGTGTTTATTTTTAAGTATATATTATTAAACGGTACTAAAAGACTCTGGTTTCGGAGTGTGAGTCTTCCACTGTGGAACTGAAAGCTAGGAAGAAGGGAAGTCAAGGCTTTAGGAGACTATTGACCTGGTTTGGGCACAGCATACCGAGGGCACTCGGAGAAGCCAGATACAAAAGCTTGTTGAGTACAGCGGTTAGGCTGCCTTTTGTTATTGGATTAGAAATAGCATAGGAAGTAATAGCAAAGAAATTGTTCCTACTTTGGAAGATAAATGATTTGAAGTCTCTGTATTCAGAGAGCCTTATCTTGTAACATTTGACATCTACTTCTCTTAAACACAGGCAGGAAGAGTAACAAGAAGAATGGGCTCAAACTGTGCTTTGATTAAATGCCTCTTTTGGGTGTGTGTGTGTGTGTGTGTGTGTGTGTGTGTGTGTGTGGGTGTGGGTGTGTGTGTGTGTGTGTGTGTGTGTGTGTGTGTGTGTGTGTGTGTGTGTGTGTCGCCCAAGTGAGAATATCTGTTTAATTGAAATCTGATTGTTCTGTTATTGGTGAGGGAGGACCTGCCCAAGCATAGAAAAACCTAATTTCAGGCTTAGCAGGCAATGAAGTTAATAATAAAACATGTTTATTGAATTAAAAACAGTAAGCTTCTTGTTAATTCATTTAGGAATATTTCTCAAGATTTTCTTCCCAAGATAAAAACTTATATATCTGCCAGATGGGATAAAGGCCAGCCAGACTCCATGTGGGTAAATGTCCTCGTTTTATTGTCCTCAGGGAGACAGCACAGACCAGGGGCACCGGGATTCCTATGTTAATGTTGCCCGTGCCATTGCCAGGCTGTCCCGCCCCGGGTAAATGACTTGGTCTTATTGGCCCTCAGTGTTTGTCACGTATGAAATAAGGGAACTGGATTAGGTGACTTCTAAGGCTCTTTCTGCATCTAATATTCGATAACACAAAGGTGTAAACAGTGGAAAGAAAAGCACAGAGTGGTGAGGAAAAGATAAGTGTGGTAGTTCAGTGCTTGAGGAAGGATTTTCTGGGCAGAGAAGGAAACAAGCCAGGGCAAGGCTGCAACAAAGGTTCTCTCCATCTTTGTTCAGCTCCCGTCTACCTGATGGTTTTAGGTAACTCAGGAATGCTCCTCTTGCCTGCCCCCTCTTATCTTCTCTTTTTCTCTCTGTCCCATATTTCCTTACATCTTTCTCTACACCCCTACCCACCACCATCTTTACATCTCTCTGAGAAATAGATGTGGTTAGGATTTGTCAGGAAGACACAAGAAAAATGAAACTTGTTGGAAAAATAGTTTTCCACTTTGTTTTTTCCTTTTATTTCCTAGGATCTGTTATAGCTTCAATTTTGCTAAAAAAAAAACAGTGAAAATTTTCAACTCATGGGTTGTCTGTTCATAATGGTGATAATCACGATACAGGTACTAACGTTGAGTGCTTACTGTGTGCCAGGAAGAGCAGTAACGTAGTTACTCCCCCTAACAGCACTAATGAGGTAGGTCCTGTTACTAGCACCACTATGCAGATGAGGACGCTGGATCAGAAAGGTTAAGTAACTTGCCCACGGTTTCCAGCTAATTATGGCAAAGCTAGCCTCCGATCCCAGGCAGTTGTTTGCCAGTGTCGCCGTTTTCATTCACTTGGCCTAGCTGCATCTCCTCTGAGGCAGAGATGATATGTTTTATTCATTTTTCCCATTCCCTTGAGATTTGGTACAACGCTGGAGGAAAGTATACTTTGAATTCGTGTAGGATGGACTTACAGGTGTACCGTCCTACCTCTTACCTGGGAGAGAAAGCTGTCCAAGGCGTCCTCTGTCTCCAGGGGAGAAGCTGTGCCCATAAGTGCCCTCCTAGCTGTGCAGAGATTTGTGTTGACAAATCTTTGACTTGGCGTTTGAAAGTATCTGCTTCCTGTTTGTGTGAATTTTTTAATATAGAAGTTTCAGTTTTAAGAAAGTTAGACTAGTTTAAAGGAGTTGAATTATATTTCTGTGCAAACAGTGAAACTGTAGTATCATTTAAACAAACGTAGCTGATAAGTTAATATATGAACCAAGAAATAGCTGGGAACAGAGCGTCAATGAAAGCACTAGATTTAGTTGTGAGAAAAAAAAAATTCCTTTAAGATTTTATTTGCCTGAATGCAGTTGACTTTGGAGATATACTAGTTTTTCACTTACGAACATTTGTATCAGGGGAAAAAAAATGGATCAATATGTTTACATGCCAAGGTCAATCTTTTTACTATTATGTATGACGTTAGGGGTGAGAGAAATAAGAGAGCTCATTCTTTTTATATTTGTTGCCATGGTACAAGGATAATATCTTCTTGTGAAGATGTCTGTATTAGAGGGTGAAGGATGCATTGTTTATTCATTATGTACTCTAAGGTCTCACTTACCTGGTAGTCGGATTTCCAGCAGCTCTATCATCTGGAACATACACAGGTGCCTAGAAGTATAGGATCATGGAAGATTAATGTTGGAAGGGATCTTAGAGATCCTTTAACCCAGCTGCCTTATTTTGCAGATGAAAAAGTACAGCCTCAAACAACTAAGGGACCTGGTCATGGATTAGAATAAAGTCTTCAAATAGAAAATGATAATTACAAAGGTTGCATACTATTTACCCTATTAATTTACTTATAAGTATTTGTTGAGTGCCTCATATGTGGAAGACATTAGGGGTAGAGCAGTCCTCCTTGGTCTAGGAAGGATACAGGCCCTCCTTCAAGCCCTTACCAAACATATGTGTCATGAGGCCACAGATGAGAAATATCTGAGAATGAGTCCTGATAAACTCTTTTTTTTTTTTAACATCTTTATTGGAGTATAATTGCTTTACAATGGTGTGTTAGTTTCTGCTTAATAACACAGTGAATCAGCTATACATATACATATATTGACGATGACAGGGACTTTGTCTTGTTAATTCCCCAGTGTCTCATGCCCTCCAGGGGATGAAGCTGCTGACCACAGGAAATGAAAGCTGTGACCACAGTGTGGAAATCTGGGAACATTTAGTGTTAGCAAATCTACTGACTTAAAAAGCATACAAGGAATTATAACTTATTTATTTATTATTTATTTATTTATTTATTGGCTGTGTCGGGTGTTAGTTGCGGCACGCGGGATCTTCGTTATGGCGCGCAGGCTTCTCTCTAGTTGTGGTGTGCGGGTTTCTCTCTCTAGTTGTGGCACACGGGCTCTAGAGTGTGTCGGCCCAGTAGTTGCGGCGCACGGGCTTAGTTGCCCTGCTGCACGTGGGATCTTAGTTCCCTGACCAGGAATCGAACCCGTGTCCCCTGCATTGGAAGGCAGATTCTATACCCCTGGACCACCAGGGAAATCCCTGTAACTTCTTATTCCAGTGCTAAAACTTAAATTCATGTTGACAGCCCCGAGTCAAGAAAAAGTTAAAGTTCTTTCGACCTGTTCTTTTAGCAAAGTGGTTAAGTATACATTACATTTTAGCTTTCAAATATAAAGAGTATGGATGAGCTTCACTTCTCTGGGACATTTACTCATTTAGTCCTCAAAACATTTAGTCATCGAAATCTGTTGAACACCTTTTATGCATAACAGCTTGTCTCTAGACCATGAATAAATAAGTTTGATGTTAGTGGAGGGGACATTGGTCATCACTGTAAATAAATCTGATGTTTGGCCATTAACTTTACAGCAGGGTTTTGTGTACTGAAGCACCATTATGAAGGTTGGGATGAAAGAGGTCACGCTAAATGCGGGAGAGAGAGGGGGAAGTAAATAAGCTACAGCAACTTCTGCAACCCAGGCAGTGTGCCAAGTCTGTGACTTCATTTGATCCTTACACCAGTTCTGTGTGGCACTCAGTTGTCCCCATTTGCCGATGAGGAAGCTCAGAATCAAGGAGGGAGTTAATTTGCCCACGATGACATAGTTGGCAAATAGCAGGATTTGGATCTGTGTCTCTGTGGCTTGGTCCATTGTCCTTGAAGCAAGTGGCATTTCCCTCTTCCACTGGCATGGAGTGTAGCTTGATGGACACATGCATTCGTTCATTTATGTATCCATCCATCCATTCAGCAAGTATCTGGAGACCAGCTTTATGCTGGACTCTTTAAGGAGGTGCAGATATGAATTAATAGTAATTTGAGCTACAGGATAATATAATAAATAATAAAAGTTCATGACAAAACTATATGACCGTGGTGGTTTTTAATTTTAGCCTATAGACTCAGTGCTACTACTTTAAGATTATACCTCTTATATTTGGGGGAATTATTTTTTTTGAATTTTAAAAAACATTGATTAGCCGTGAGAACAGAACTAAATCATTTGTAGTTATCTAATTAATTTTTTAATTGCATATTGGTGCTAAGTTGGTGATGTAGGCCTCATGACTAAACAAAGGCAAGCTTTCTTTTTCTCCACATTTAGGTTGGTAGCTTCGTCATCCGGCACCCTGTACGATATTGGATGCACATTTATTGTAGCACCTCCCAGATTCCAAGTAAGTGGGGTATCACTTGATGGTGGTTTATCGCCTCGGCAGCTCTGAATTGGTGAAGCCTAGATTGGTGAAATTTATAGCACATAGAGTTAGGGAACAAGAAATATACTAACAGCGTGTTCTAGAAAGCACAGAATCTCAAGCCACAAGATCTGGGTTTGAATGAAGGCTCTTTTCACTTGGGTGGCATTGTGCAAAATTTTTAAATCTCTTTGAGCCTGGATTTACTGATTTAATAGTGTTTATGTCACATAGGGTTATGGGAATGAAAAGACACAGTATATGTGAAAAATGCTTGGCAAAGAAAGCTGTAGTGTTTAATTGTATAAAGATAGAATCATCACTCTGATAATTGTCTGGCCAGGGTCTCAGGTGTCTTGTGAGGATAAAAGAGCGTTTGACATTGGACCCAAGCTGTGAAGGAAAGACAAGAAATAGAGCTGTACAGAGGGATCGTTATGACTATAAAGGGACAAGAGTGTGAGCATTTGCCTTATTTTTGCCTACTCCGTTCCTTAGCCATTTCTAGTGACAGGTACCGCTGGCATCCTGCAACCTTCTGCTTCCAGCCTCTAGGGTTGCCTCTAAGATGTCTCATAGTGGTGCCGAAAGCCCACTGCTTCGAATGCCCCCCTGGTTTCTAATCCACTGCTTGCTTTTGGTCATTCCTACTTGTGTGCCCGTCTGCCCTCCAGGCCTCCCACCATCGGCCCATCTTGCTCGCTGACTAGGCTCTTCCTAGGAGCAGACTCTCTGAATCAAGTCCCCTGTGAATTATCCCCAGTTTGCCTTTCTTCTTGCCATCTGTCTTTCCTGAACTCTCTTTGCAAATCTCAATAACCACACTACCAAAAAAGCAAGAAAACTTTACTGATAGGAGAAGACAGAGTTAGGGAAAATGATGTGTACAAGCAGGACAAAGGATTCTGTAGGGCAGAGCGGACAGGGAGATAGGGCCTGGTGGAGGATATTGATGTGAATGGGAGCCTGCGGGTAGTTTCAGGGAGTGAGCTGCCTGAGCATCTATCTAACAATAGGGCAGGTGTCCACTCTCCTCCGTGTGTGCAGAGAGCCCGTCAGTCCTATGTGCCTCTGTGAAAGCGTTCGGTAAGAAAATCAATGTTGTAGGGGGAGTGATTCCCATCTTTACATGTGGTTTTAACGCTGACAAGTGATTTTCTCAATCTCCAGCTAGGAGGACAGGGTGCGGCTGACGAAGCGTCTCAAAACTCCTTTCTCCCGAGCCGCCTCCTTTGGGCGCTCTCAGTCGTTACTGTGGGTACCACTTGCTGTGGTCTTGTCCATCAGCCGGCCTGTGCCTGCCATTGTAGAGGTCCTTTGGCAACACATTATTAGAGAGGAGCAGCAGAGAGGAAGTCTGCAAGTCAACAAGAAAACAAACAGCCTACATTCAGTAAGAGCAGGGAGTGTATGACTCACAGCGGGAAACACAGAGGCAGACAGCCCCTCTTTCCCTTTCAGACTTCAAAACGTCGAGGTGGGAGACCTCGCAGCTTCTGAGGGAGAGCCTGGTGGATGATGAGGGAGAGCCTGGTGGATGATGAGGGAGAGCCTGGTGGATGATGAGGGGGAGAGCCTGGTGGATGATGAGGGAGAGCCTGGTGGATGATGAGGGAGAGCCTGGTGGATGATGAGGGAGAGCCTGGTAGATAAAAGAGGAGAGTCTGTTTTGAAGCCATGTAGAGGTGGCAGGCAGACGAGATAGCGTGCCCACTCCTCCTGGGCCTGCCCCCTGTCTTCTTCAGACATGACCGGAATGGTTTTAGTGGTGATTTCATCTAGTTGCATTTTACTCCTTTAAATAATATTGCAAAAACCTGACCTGTCAACTCTGGTTTTCCCTTTTCCTAAAATGTGTTTAGTGCTTTGGGTGTTCTTCGGGAAACCTAAGGCACAGGGGAGGAGGTCCTGGGGAGGTGTATGAAGAGGTGGTGTTAGGCCACCTTCTTCCATTTCTGAGGAAGCTCCTTATGTGTATCCCTGAGGAGGTTTCTGAAGGGCTAGTGCCTGAGAAGCCGTGTTGTTCATAATTAACATGTCTGTTTAAAAATCAGTGTCCCGGGCTTCCCTGGAGGCACAGTGGTTGAGAATCTGCCTGCCAATGCAGGGGACACGGGTTCGAGCCCTGGTCTGGGAGGATCCCACATGCCGCGGAGCAACTGGGCCCGTGAGCCATAACTACTGAGCCTACGCGTCTGGAGCCTGTGCTCCGCAACAAGAGAGGCCGCGATGGTGAGAGGCCCGCGCACCGCAATGAAGAGTGGCCCCCACTTGCCGCAACTGGAGAAAGCCCTCGCACAGAAGCGAAGACCCAACACAGCCATAAATAAATAAATAAATAAAATTAAAAAAAAAAAGCGCCTCCTTGCTTCTTAAAAATCAGTGTCCCATTGCACTTGAATATTTGATCTGCTCTCTGTGAGGTTTGCTTTCATGTTATTGATTTCTTAGATTTGTCAACCACATTTTATGGATGATTTCAATAGCATCCAGACGGGATGAGCTCGCTGTAGGAAAGGAGGCCGCATCAACCCCACCCTTCCCTCATCCCGGGTGCGTGTTCCCTCATGAAGCGTGGTGCTCGCGGGTGCCCTGAACGGTCCGGATGATTTTCAGAGGGTGTGATGCGTGGTGTGAACTCCTGCAGGGAAGCCTGGTTCCTTGTTTCAGCTCTGCTGACCCCTTGCTGTGTGATCTCCGGAAAGACTCTTCCCCCTATTTGCCCTCAGCTTCCTTGCACGTTAATGGAAACAACAACAATAACACAACTCTTTCTCTTTATTCCTTGAAAGATGGTTGAAATGATCTCAGATTTGCTTTGAATTGCAAAACCCATCTATTAAGCATGACACATATTTGCATATGTCCACGTATGTGAGTGTATGTATCACACACATGCGCACATCTGCTACTCACATTAAGGCAGAGGTCAAGCAAGTTGACCTTGAGTTCCCCTTGGTGAACTCGGACCCCCACTGCTTCCTTAGGGCTCCACATGGCACCTTGTGTGGTCTTCATAGGTCGTTTCCCAAGGGTCTTCCCTCTCTCGGGGAATGGTCTCTCTTCTTATGCAGAAATCATCTTTGACTTCTCTTTCTCCCTCATCTCTCATTTCCAATCTATCCATCACCAATCCTGTCAGCTCTTCTTTCAAAGCATATTTCAAATCCTATTCTTCTCTCCCTCTTCTCATCCCTGGCAACCACTGATCTTTTAACTGTCTCCGTAGTTTTGCCTTTCCTAGAATGTCATACACTTGGAATCATACAGTGTGTCGCCTTTTCAGAATAGCTTCTTTCACTTAGTGATATGCATTGGAAATTCTTCCCTGTCTTTCCATGACGTTAAGGATTTTGCTTTAGCTTTTTGCTCTGCTCACCTTTTCCTGTCCACCCCTTTAACTAACCTCTCTTGTCACATCACCTTCTTGCAGGTTCTTTCTAGCACTTGTTACCCTCTGACATTTTCTTTTATTGTTTACTACCTGTCTCTCCCGCGAGATTTCAAGCTCTGTGAGAGTAAAAGTCTTGTCTGCCTCACTCCTGGTTGCGCCCCAGTGTCTAGAACAGTTCTTAGTGCATAGCAGATGCTCAGTAAATGTTGGGAGAGTTGAATGCATCAGTGACCTTCAATAGATGAACCTGCTTTAGCTTTACTCTTCTCTCCTAGTTGGTCTTCAAGGTGACAAACTCTTTCATTCACACTGCTCCAGGTTTTGTTCGGAGGAAGAGGCAGACATTCATGTTAAGTCACCGAGTCTGAGAATTATTTCTTGTTCACCTTTGGCTTCTGAAGCTCTCTTGGTTGTCTGCTGAATTTAATGGGCCTCCAGGCAAGCGGCAGTTGGGAGCCTTGTGCAAGAGAGAACAGAGGCGGTAGAAAATGATTAAGGGAAAATAGCGGAAAAGTATAATTTTACATTTATTGAGTCACACATTGTACTCCAAGCTGTGTATAACATAAAAAACGAATTAGGAGACAAGTCAGATATAAAATGAGTGAGCACACACAAGCCCACAAATACTGCAGAGAGGAAGGTGTTTCTCCAGATGCCTCTTCTCATTTACCAAACGGTAGCCTTACCAGAATATATGGGCTCGTTCAGGAGAGACATCAGGCAGCCCGTGTTTGTGGCCCGGTCATGCCCTGGCGGCACAGAGAGACCTGCAATTTCATTACTGCTTCTTGAAGAAACTTTCTTCAACCTAACAGACTTTCTAGGGAGACCAAACCAAGTGCAGCTGAGTTTAATGTTCTCATTAAAATGTTAAAGAGGCTTTATTCATGAATGGCTGAAGCTGTAATTGCTTTATCCTCATAAACTGTGGAAATATGTGGCCGTCTCTTACAGTGGCGTTCACCCAGACCCCTCTCTCAGGAAGGTCTGCTTAATGGAGGGGTTGGCTGGATCTAGGGGCTGGGAAGGGGGTTATCTGGATCATATCTTTCAGGGATGTAGTGGAAGTGATGGGAGGGGGCCCCCCCTTCCTTGATCTGTTTTCATGCTGTAGCTCTTGTTGTGTACGCACTATTTGTCTACTTGACCTTGAGTTCTAACTTGGAAATCATATGAGAGACAAACACTCAGATACACACGTGCACCCAAATGTTGTGGGAAGAAGTGGGTTTTTATCCTCCCATAAGCAGTCGCTTATTGAGGTGAGATTAGAAGAAATCCACAAATGTTGAGGTGCTGGTAAACTGAACAGGGAGTTGATATGGAAAAGGAATTGTGTGAATCACAGGTGGAGCTGGCACTCAGAACTGGCTTTGGGTGGTGACCAGTGCAAAAACATAGCTGTAGAGCTTTAGGGAGTGGATACAGATGGCAAATACAACTATTTTTCTTCCTCTAAATATTTATAATGTTGTATAGGTAACACTGAAATCGTAGAGCTGTCTGTGGTCCATATATAGCTAGGAAACTATACTGCCAGAAACCTCAAACTGAAACTTAAGGGGACGGAAGATTAAAACATGCTATCTTTTCCTCAATTCCTTATTATTAGAAAGCACTGTCTGTTGAATGGTAACAAATCTAGGTCTCATGATACGCAGATGTGGTAATGTAAGTAACATCTAGGGATTGTTTAAAGATATTTTTTCTTTTTCCATTGATGGGTCATTGAGGTACTTTACTCTGGGTCAGATTTAAATTAAAATACATGTGTTCTAGAGTTGTCAAAGTTTTTTCCTCAAGAGGCAAATCCTTCTTTTCAGATGTGAGTGCAGGGCTTTCGTTAAAACTGTTTCAGGTCGGAGGGGGCAGTGGAGTTGAAAGTTAACATAGGAGGCTCTTTCTACATGAAAATTGGATGGGTTTCTGAAGAGGCCTTTTCTGGAGGGGTGACCATCTCAGCCCAATGGTTTTCATGGCGTTAATGTTGTTAACGTTAAAAAGAAACACTCATGATTTTTGAACACAAAGAAAGTACATGCTGATTTTAGAAATACTATTGATTATATACTGTTGATGAAATACATTTTTAAGAGATTCAGAGCCAGATATAACAAATTACACTGCTGGCTAAGCCAGCTCTGCTCTAATTCTTGGTTGGTTGATATGGAGTGACTTGCATCCCTGTTTCAGGGAACTGCTAACCTGGTCCCTGAATTCTGACATGAATCCAGAGAGGCAGGACCCCTTGGGGTTCCATTTAGACCTAGCTCCACCTGTCGTGTCTCCTCTTTCCCTTTTCCAAGATAGGATTGCAATCCCTTTCCTGGTCTACAGAGCGAATCCGTTCTGGAGCCTCCTTGGCTTGCCTATGAAATCTTGGTGAGCTATGATCAGGTCCTTACTTCCTAGTTTGACTCAGAAACTGTTGAAGAAGTGTAAAGGTGTGATGAGAGCATCAGTAATTACAGGGTCTGGACAAAGTATCATTCGAACAAACGGAGGGACTGACTAATTTATCCCAGGCTACTGTATTTTTTTTTGGAGAACTTTTGTCTGTTCTCTAGAGTTTTTCTGTTTGCTCATTTGCTATTAGAATGTTAGTTGTCACATCTGACCACTCAGTATCCCTGCCCAGTCAGCCCCTCTGCCCTTTCTACTTCTTGGAGGTGAGTTACATCCACAGCCCTGTGTTTACCTTATGATTAGGTGCCACTGCCAAAAGCCTAGGGGAAATTTTCAAAGTTCATCCGTGTGCCATAGTATTTCCCTCCAGCTGCTTAATTCTGTTGTGTCTTAGGCTAATACTGATTGGTCAGTTGATTCTTTGATTAATTAACTCATTCATTCATCAAACATTTGGGGAGCATATACTATATGCCAGGGGCACATACTACATCTAGGCGCTGGGATAAAAGGGTGAGCAAAGCAGATTTGTCTACAGAGTTTTGCTGATCGTTCACAGGGGTGAAAATAAGAGTAAAATACCTAAAGAAAGCCAAATTGCTTTTCTGTAATTCAAAGAGTATGTGTGAGATTGCCATATCACAGCCGACTCTGTAGAGTACTCCGTAAGTGCATTTCATGCAGGAAGTGGTGGTACCAGACATTTTCTGTATTATAATAATCTTCGTATATTTATTAAGCTGTAACTTGTAAGGCTTCCTGATGGGGCGTTAAATGAGCCTTTTTGTGTGCTGCATTGTGTCTTTGTCAGGAAGCACTCTGGTAACTCCTGCCTGTAATGAGGCCCATTTCAGTCATTCCAGGAGGGTTTGGGGGATCGGCACAAAGAGGGGTAAGACGAACACTAAGGAAAGGGTTGGATTCATGGTGGGTTGAAGGGAGCGTCCTTAGGAAAAACCGGAGATAGAATGAAATCCTTTTGCCTAGTATATTTTACGTCTCGGTACCCTTTGAGCACAGCAGCTGAATAGCCCAGCATTGTTCTACATTTTAAAAACTGCTAAGAAAATGCTAGCTTACTACATTTATAAAGTTTTTTTAAAAATAAATTTATTTATTTGTTTTTGGCTGCGTTGGGTCTTCGTTGCTGCGCACGGGCTTTCTCTAGTTGCGGCGAACGGGGGCTACTCTTCGTTGCGGTGCGCGGACCTCTCACTGCGGTGGCTTCTCTTGTTGTGGAGCACGGGCTCTAGGCGTGCAGGCTTCTGTAGCTGTGGTGAGCAGGCTCAGTAATTGTGGCTCACGGGCTCTAGAGCGCAGGCTCAGTAGTTGTGGAGCACGGGCTTAATTGCTCCGCGGCATGTGGGATCTTCCTGGACCAGGGATCGAACCTGTGTCCCCTGAATTGGCAGGCGGATTCTTAACCACTGTGCCACCAGGGAAGTCCCTAAAGTTTGTTTTTTTTGCCTTCTCAACTGTTGACCTGGCAGCAGGTTGGGAGAATCTGCGAACTCCAAGTGTGACGATGGGACAGCAGACGAGCCCAGCAATTTTCCTATAATTTCCAAGCTCTGTGCCTGGGAGGTCTGGCTACACGCTGATAACAGAGGTTTGACTCTGGGAAAGGAGAGAGCGTAGAAGAGGGGAAAGAAGTATGGGCACATTAGTGAGGAACAGGGAAAAGAGGTCAAGGGGGGAAAGGTAGAAAGATGCTCTGTTATCCTCGCTTCTCTCCCTCATCTCCTTCTTCTCATAGCAGGAGGGGGTGAGAAAGCAGGCAGATTGAAAAGGAGAAGAAGAGAGTTGAATTAGAGATGGGAGGGCACTTGGAGGTGGTAAGGGAGAAGGAGAATGAGTCAGAGGAAGCAAGGGGGAAGGAGGCAGGATAAGGACTACTTAAACGTAGGGAGAGGAGACAGGCACAGAGAGGGGCATGCACACTGTGGTCTCACCGAGAGCCTTCAATTGCTCCCAGCCATGCAGCAGCCAAAGAGCCAGTGTCCCTCCCCGAAGACAGTTTCCTGACTTTTGTATTAACTTTAATGCCATTCTCTTTATGGTCCCTGTATTGCTGGTTGCAGCTGCATTGACTCTGTGACTCTGTGTGATCAGAGAGCAGATGCGGAGACTGAGTTCTGTTGTCCCTGCCCCCTTGCAGTGTTCAGCAGACTTCTGAGTCAGTGCTGCTTGCATTTGATGTCTGCCATTCCTCCTTGTCTGCAGGTAGGGGAGCTGAAGGGGAAAAAATGTTCCTAACGGCTTCCGGCTTTAGAGCTCGTGCATACAAATATTCAAAGCAGTTGAGAAAAACAACTCTATACAGTCACAATCCAATACTTTTTCTAAGTAAAGGTAGTTGACTCCTTCATCGCTGGGCTGGGTACTTGCCCTAACCCAGCACCACACTCACTGCGCCTACAGGTGGGCTGCTTCTTGAAACATCTTTCCTCTTCTTTTTTCGAAGCTCAGCTCAGGAAGCCCTCGCAGTGTCCCAGGTCTGGGTCAGGTGCTTTCTAAGTGTGCACCAGTGCCCTCCTCTGCACCCTGGCTTCTGGTGCCAACCTTTCCCTATTAGAGCTCCCATTCCTATTGTAATTTCTGTTCTTCCCCTACACTTTGGGCTCTTGACCCAATGTTGGATATTATGGAGCATCTAAATAGATGTTCAGTAACTGCTTATGGAATGAATGAATGGCTATGGTGCTGCTTTTGTAAGTGTAAAACAAAAGTCTTCTAGAATCAACTGTGCTTTAGGTATAAGTGTACAATTAGCCCACGTATTCTGAAAGAGAAAAGTTGACTTAGCCAGCAGTAAGGGATTTCTGGGGACTTTATTCAGCTGTAATAAAGGCACTGTGATTCCATTAACTTCTGGACACCAGAGGACAGTCTTGAAGTTTCAGGCAACCTATTTCTTGTGATTCTAGTAATTGCAGGTCAGATAGATAAGGAGCTTCAGAACCATGCTTCTCAGACATGAATGTGCATAGGAATCACTCGAGGATCCTGTGAAAATACAGATTCTGTTTCAGGAGGTTTTAGCATTTCAGGCTCCCTGGTGATGCTGATGTTGGTGGTCTGTAGACCTGACTCGAGTAACAAGATTTTAAAATACTTTCTAGTAAATAAAGTTGGGATTTATTCTATGGAAATATGTAGATGCATTTTTATAGTTTGAGGAACCACAGACTTCCTAAGAGAAAACGTAGAAATATCTAACCCTTATGTCAACTTGGAAATTTGCAGGAAGTCTTTCCTACACTTAAAAAGAGTAACCCTGTACTGATCAGCCCCCCAAAACTGCTTTCAAATGATACTCTAGGTTGTACTGCCCTTAACTAATATACAGCTTGATTTATGTAGGCTTTTCCAGATTTGGGGAGCCCTGGCCCTGACCCCAGCCCTGGTGTAGCTACTTTAGCAACAAGGACGACTTTTAAAGCAGAAATATTCTTTGGAAGATCGACAGAACTTTGCAAGTGAAACCTTGCATCTGCTTTTGTATATTCCAACAGCTCTCTGAGTTTGCTGTTGGACGTTTTCTCTAACACGGCTGTCTTTATTTTACAGGTCCTTTGCAGCCAGCATGATGCCATCCTTATAAACCGTGGAGGAGAGAGCGCTCACCATGTTCAGGTAAAGGGATGGTGGGTACAGCAAGCGACGAGCACGGCCACTGGCAGGTTGCTTGTCACTGTATGAGAAGTGATGCAGCTTTGATTAAGCTGACATTCAGTTGACATCATTCTCTTGTGTGCGTTTTACTCACTTATACCGGGGTGCAGAGGGCCAGTCATGGGTGGTCTCAGTGAACTAATGTGCATTTGGGGAGCATCTCAGAGTACCTACAACAGGGGCTCTGTAGACATCCAGGGAGGAAACAGGACTGGTCACCTGGAATCTCTTTCCATCTTCTACAGTGTTAACATAGAGTTATTGCTATTGTTCATCTTTATTACCTCATCAGAAGGCTTTGATCTTTTCAACATTGATGTAAATAGATGAGTACTGAAGACTCTTCTAGTTAAAGTCTTATCTCTGTCCCCTTACCTGAAGTTGCCCTTCTAAAGATTCTTTGCATTTTCCTTTTAAATAAATGTATGTCCCACAACTTTGATTTGCCCCAGTAGGTCACCAAGATTAATTTTCCGTTAACCTTTATGGCTTCTTTCTTTCTAATCATCTTTTTAGAGTATTAAACATTGGGTCAGCCTCTGTATAGGATATAAACCATCTCTTTCTTTGATGGTCTTTATGGAACGGACGTAGATGGTGTTGATCTCTGGTCCATTGACTGAACCTGGCCCTGTTAATTGAATCAAACCATCTGTGGATAGACCCACACAGGAGTTCCATTGACCATGGCAATTTTGTCATCGGCCTTGCTTCTTTTGTGACCCAGTCTGTATTAGTTTTCTCTGGAAGCTGTAACAAAGGAACACAAACTGGGTGGCTTAAATGACAGACACTTATCATCTCGCGGTTCTGGAGGCTAGAAATCCGAAATCAAGGTGTCAGCAGGCTTGGTTCTTTCTGAGGGTTGTGAGGGAGAATATGGTCCATGCCTTTCTCCTAGCTTCTGGTAGCCTCAGGTGTTCCTTGGCCTATGAACGGCCGTCTTCTTCCTGTGTCTTCGCATTGTTTATCCCTGTGTTCAAATTTCTGCCCTTTTGAAGACACCTATCATATTGGATTAGGGACTCCTTTAATGACTTCATCATAATTTGACCATCTGCATAGATTCTACATCTAAATGAGGCCACATTTAATTAAGACTTCCACATACTTTTTGGCACACATAATTCAACCCATAACACTATCTAAGGGAAGGGGACTTCGTTCCTCTTGGTTTGCCCTAAAGAAACTAGCACAAAGCTTGTTGCTTAATATTGGTTGAATGAATGGCAAAGACCGTAATGACCGTGGTCAAGTTCATTTGGCAAAAGCAAAGTGCAGTGACCAGAGATGGGCAGCTCTTCTGCTCCCTTATCCTCAGCGACCTCTTACTTTTAGGATAGTCCAAGTTCAACAACATCATAAACGGGACGTGAGCTTTCCTTTAAAAGTAAGAGCAGGTAGACTTTTTCTAAAATGTAGCCCTCTCTGTGAGCCAGACCCGCTTTCTCTACTGCATGGCAGGCTGAGCTGGCAATTTACATGCCACCTCTATCAGGACATCAAGATATCTTTCCAGCTAATTCAATACCATTGAAATCATACTTAGCCGGGCTATTCTTTCTTTCCAGCTGCATCACTTTGCGCTTATTAAATTTAACGTCTGTTCCAGAGCTCTCATCTCTAAATGCAGTCCTGAAACAGGTCTGCTCCCGTTGTGTCTTCTCTCTTCTCTGTGCTTCCTCGGGTAGAAATTATTAGCAATGGTCTTTTGCGTGTTGCTTAGATTTGAGTATTGGTAACATGCGAGGATCCTGGTCTCAAGATAGCACTTAAATTATCCGTTCCTCGCGATGTTTATTTAGAAAACCCTTATTTCCTGCAAGGGTAGAGCTTTCTGGACGTATCTACTGTGACTTCCAGGAAAGGATTACCTTTCTGTCCCAAAAGGAAGCCTCCTGCTGAGAGAGGTCGAAGGCCAGTGGGGACTTGGTCCTGGGAACGAAGCAGGCATCTTTCAGGACCCTGTGAACTGATTTCAGGCCTCGGGTTAGTGCTACAGGTGGGCAGGCCAACATCTAGATACAGACCGTGTGGCTCCCACCTGGCCTCCCCAAGGCTGGACATCAGGTGGGCTGGGATAATTGACTTCCAGGCCTCCCAACCCCACGGAAGCTTTCCTATTCCTGGGGGTGGGGCTGCAGGTCATCCCATGGCCGAGGGATAGTGTTGGCCTAGACAGCACTGGATTTATAAGATGATGACAGGCCGTAGAAAATGAAAATGAAAATAAAAATTCATTTTAGCCTTTTTCACGCTGACATTAGTCCTAACAAAACTGGTGAATCACAAGGCAAATTTTTATGGTGTGTGTGATGCCTGCAGGCACGGTTCCACCAAATGCCATCGTATATGGTTGTATAACTTCATCCTGGCGCCTCCACTGCTTGGTTGTCTTTTCCATCTTATTGAAGTGCTGACTACCCTCTATTACAAGTGCTTACTATCCTTCTATAATAACTTCCATGTGAATCCCCTCGTTTGGTGTGTGAGAATGTCTACAGGCCTAAATTAAAAGTAAAACAGTTTGTTTTGGTCACGCAATGACTATATCAGAGTGATGGTGGAAGAGCTCTTTGATGATGATGTGTGGAGTTCAGTGAGCAATTGCATCTTGGTTGTTAAACAGTCCTTAAACAGCTTGTTTAGTACCCTAAAGTGGCACTGCTACAATTATGACATTCTAATAAATCTTATTTTAATAACTAGGTTATTTTGTGGGTACCTAACACTTCTCTACCATTAAAGAGAAATAAACCAGAAATGAAAATTAAAAACTAACTTATTGTTGCTAAGTCTTTTCCCCTCTTCCATTTTGCACTTTCCAATTTCTCTAATCTGAGATTTCTGAAAGTTCAGATATACCTGTTTCGTGGAATTGATAATAATACGCATATTCACTGTGCAACTCTGATTTTTAAAAAAAGGGGAACTGATTTTTATGGTTTTTTTAGTTAATAATTAACACGGTAGTTTTAAGACCTCTGAAATTTTAGAGTGTTTTTATGATACACGGGAAACATTTTAATTAAAGAAATTATACTTTGAATCAAGATTCTATCAGACTTTCTCAGAACATGTTTGCACACGGGTAAGTTAAGATACGAATCTTACTGTTTGTTCTCTTTGGGTTCTTCTTCTGCCTGTCTCCTGGCGGTTCTGTTTTTGATTCTTTGAAATCTGTAAGTTTATACTCAGAGCTTTTAAGCTGATAATATAAAAGTCATGAAGAAGAGCAGAGGGCTTCTGGCAGGGAACTCAGAAGCTCGGCATACTTCTCCATGTCTTGCTGCCCTGACACTTAGCTCTCACCAAGCTCTCTCAAGTTTTCTCTAATTCTTTCATATTTTTACTTTCTTTTCCCCTTTTCATCTCTGACCATCATTTTCGCGGCTTTTCCTTCCTTTTGTTTTTTATATGACCACTCGGTTTGTTCATTTGTTCATTCACTCATTCATCCATTCAAGCATTGTCCTTCTCACATGTGCCAAGAGTGGCTCTGGGGATAACGTCAAGGTGGTTACAGTTTAGGTGGGAGATGGTCATGCGGAAGTTGTTGCTGTGACGGGCCTCTCTACTATGTGCTCCTCACACACAGGAAAAAGAGCAACGGAGTTGGCTTGGGGAAGTCAGGAAATGCTTTACAGAGAAGGTGGCATTTGAGCGGAGATTGAAGAGAGTGAGAACCTTGCCAGATGGACCAATGTGGTGGAGAGAGAACATCCTAAAGGAGAAAGGGCGGGCGGCGTAGCAGGGAGGTGTGGGGAGCAGGGTGTGTGTGTACTGCTTGCTGTTCGGGCGGCGTTGCTGGAGCGTGAGGTGGGAGGGAGGGTGTAGGGCTGGCTGAGGCTCTGCGGGAAAGCAGACATCGATGGAGAAGCTCCCCTTACATACTGTGAGCCTTCCTTCCATCTCAGGTCTGCAACCTGCAGTTGCCTCGGGTTCATCCTGCACCTTGCAAGGAGGCGGCCTGTGTTAACAGGCTTATCTCCTGCCAAACTCCTCCCAGCCTCACTGCTGCTAGAGGGAAGTCAGGGCTTCCTAACCTGGCTCTCGAAGAGCTCAGCGCCCTCTCTCTCTCTCTCTTTTTTTTTTTAACATCTTTATTGGAGTATAATTGCTTTACAATGGTGTGTTAGTTGCTGCTGTATAATGAAGTGAATCAGCTATACATATACACGTATCCCCATATCCCCTCCCCTTTGCGTCTCCCTCCCACCCTCCCTATCCCACCCCTCTAGGTGGTCACAAAGCACCGAGCTGATCTCCCTGTGCTATGCAGCTGCTTCCCACCAGCTATCTGTTTTACATTTGGTAGTGTATATATGTCAGTACCACTCTCTCACTTCGTCCCAGCTTACCCTTCCCACTCCCTGTGTCCTCAAGTCCATTCTCTACGGCTGCATCTTTATTCCTGTCCTGCCCCTAGGGTTCATGAGAACCATTTTTTCTTTTTTAGATTCCATATATATATGTGTTAGCATACGGTATTTGTTTTTCTCTTTCTGACTTACTTCACTCTGTATGACAGACTCTAGGTCCATCCACCTCACTACAAATAACTCAATTTCGTTTCTTTTTATGGCTGAGTAATATTCCATTGTATGTATGTGCCACATCTTCTTTATCCATTCACCTGTTGATGGACACTTAGGTTGCTTCCATGTCCTGGCTATTGTAAATAGAGCTGCAATGAACATTGTGGGACATGACTCTCTTTGAATTATGGTTTCCTCCGGGTAGATGCCCAGTAGTGGGATTGCTGGGTCATTTACTCTGTAAATCATCTGTCCTGGCTGCACTCGCCTGCTTTGCTTCTCACACACAGTTTGTTCCTTTGTCCTTCCAGCCTCCATCTTCAGAACCCCCCCCATCCTTCAGGACATCACTCAAATCCATCCCCTTTATGAAACTTTTCTCCACTCATGAGTTATTTACCCCTTCCTCACTGCAGGGGAACTTTCAATGGACTCCTCACATCACAGTGTCACATGCCTCTCGTATCTCATGGGTTAGCTCTATAACACCCTCAGAAGGGCCGGCAGGTGCTGAGGAAACGGGCTGCATACCTATTACGTGTCCTGTTGTGCTCAAAGTGCAGCCTCTTACATATTATAAATGCTGCATTGATGTTTGCTAAGAGTGGAGGGAAAACAGAGCTCCTTTAATTTGTAAGGCTGCTACAGAGGTGGAACCGAGCGGTTGATTACTTGTCGTATGGAAGAGGCAGTGGTTAATGTAAGGTCCAGATGACACTCTTGCAGGGCAGAATAATTGTTGGTGAAGGGAGAAGGATTACATTAAACAAAAAGCTGGGATACGAACAGAAAAGCGGTCCACTTTGAAAAGTAGTTAAACCGCCCTAAGGCTGAAACATGGGAAGAAGAAACTTAGAAAGCCATTAAGCCTGGTCTTGACAGCGAGTGACAAATGACATAACAGGTAAAAGCACCTATATTGCATTAAGAAGCTCTGCATCTTTCTAAGAGATGGCCTCTGGAAGACTTGATTCAATTTAAGACTTCTCCATTGCAGATCTGGGGACAATCACAAATTCAGAAATATAAATATATATTTATATAAATATTCATATAAATATATTGAAAGTCTGCTGCCACTGAGCTCAAAAGACCATAATCCTATTACTTGTGATTTTGAGGAGGGTAAGTATGAATAACTGAAAGGAGAGATCGATTAAAGGAGTAATATGAACAGGAATAATGGAATTAAAGTAATTGAGGCAATATTGGGCCTAATGGACCTTGTTCTCTTAATGCCTCTCTTCTGCTCTTCCTATCGAGTTGGCCCTAAAGTCCATTGGACTCTGTGCACTGGGAGAGAAGAACATAATGGAAGAATTAGTATTGCTGTTTATAAAAGAATCAATCTGTTGTTCTTACTGAAGAACATCAATCAGTCTGTGAAATCAATTAGCTGGAATTTTTGACATTCAGCTTATAAGGTAACGAGACAAAGTGATGAGCAAAGCCCATCTGCCTCGCATGTAGTAGATACTCAGCAAACGTTTCTTGAATTAAAAGCCAGAGGAGACCATGGATTTAGTTGAAACACAACTTCAGTGTAAGTCCTTTCGTCGGTACTAATTCAGTCCCATCCCTTTTCCTTGATGGACTGTGTCTGTCGTACTGTAAGTAGAGATGATTCAGTTTCATTGATCTCTGCAGTGAGTTCTCTCACACGTCCATTGCCGCGCAGCCCAGGCCAGCCTCGCGTGACCTTGGACCTCTGTGTTACTTAGGGTCTGACCAGTGGCCTGTGACTTGGTTTTCGGCCCTGTAGAGCACTGGCAGATTCCATGATTTTGAGAAATATCTCTTTGATGATATGACTGCCTCTTCAGAAAACTTCAGTGTCTCCCCTTTGTCTCCCAAGTTACAGGCTCATTATGCTTTAGAGTCCCTTCCCCACCCCACAGAGCTTCTGCGTTTAGACTTCTCCCACAGCCCATCCACACTGAACTGCCACCTGCCCCTGCCCAGGCCGGACGCCGAAGGCAGATTGGTCTTTGCACGGCATCATCCCATTTTCAAACAGGCACAATGCTCTCCTCGGAATTCTTCTTCTCATATCTAGATCCATCCAATTAGAGTCAGGCTGCCCAAGGCAATCATGATAGTCCTTAAATCTGTGTGTTATCAAGAATCATGCTGTGAAGACGTTTATTTCAGTGAGATAAATGGCGTTAGGAACTAGAGGGTTGCAGGCACACAGTAACAAGGTTGTTTTACCAGCAGGTATTTCAATGATAATGGTGTTTTCAATATCCATAGGAGTGTAACTTCAAAACCTGAACATCACTGAAAAGTATAGTTCACTGAATCTCTTTTCACAAGTTTGTAGTGAACTTAAACTGGTATTTTAAAAAATGATTTCAACATCGTAATGACCCACTATGGTGAAAAACTGAGAGTAAAAACTTAAAGCAGCTGTATTTTAAGTAGAAGAGCTTTTTTCCCTTTCTGCCTTAGTCTGCATTAAATAAATCTTATTTCTCCATCAATTGATCACTTTGTATCTAATACACATTATGCAGACTGTACAATAGAAATGTTTGTAACGTTTATTCTTCGAAACTGAGTTTAAGTCCTTTTTCCTCCATTGAGTTTGCCTCTCACCGTTCCACTCTTCTGTCATGGTTTTCCTCCCTCCAGATACCCTTTTTTAGACTAATCATCCATTCAAGGACCTCTTTAATATTTAACCTTTCTGAGAATTTTTAAAGGCTGTTCTGAAATAAGGACATATTTTTATTTCCCACAATGCCCAATGCATCGTTAGGACAATGTGACATCCTTGTTTACAAAAAACATACAATTATTAAATTCAGTTTCACCCCAAATTTCTCTTTTCCCTACTTCCTATTCCACCTGAACATTGAGTCTTGTCTAAATGGTTAAAATTCTTTTTTTAAAAATTGAGTAATCCCCATTTCAATGTCAACATGAAAGGATGAAGAGTGACTAATAGGTTTCAGGTTAAATATGGTACATGTTTTATTTAGTTCCTGGCACTTCCTGAAACACGATTAAAGTGACACTTAAGGGATTTTTTTTTAAGTTACATATCTATAAGAACAAAGGGATGGGGCAACAGCCGTAGCATTTTGGAATCTGGGATACAGGTGGATGAGTGATAGCTTACTGAGCAGAGGAGAAAGGAAGAAGTAGCCCAGTTTACACTGACGACTTCTACGAAGCTCAGGAATTTTCAGCAACAAGAACCCCTTGGAAATGAGAGTGAAGATAGGACTAAAATTAGGAGTATTGGTTGAAAGTTCAGATCTGCTCCCCAACTTTATACAAGCAGGTAACTAACTGCCCCTCTTTCACTCCATAATAGGAATGGAGACTTTTTTTTTTTCTGTACAAATGATAAAATAGAGGTTTCTGTATTGGAAGGTATCAGGAAAAGTCAAGTGGTATTATATAGTCTTGAAATCAGGGAGATTGCACCGATTTACCAAATCCTGAGAACCATAACTACCTTCTTCTCCCTGCCCCCTAGCCTGAGGGCAGACAGGATGATACCCTATCTGCAGGAGACTTCCCTGGGATTATGACCTAAAACTAAAACTCGAGGATACTGACATCAGGGGTTCCCAAAGAAGAGGCCTAATTAGAACAATCCTAAAATAAATCTCAAATCAACCCCTCCCCACACACAAAACCTTCCTGTTGACTTTCTCAGGCCTCACCAATAATTACCAGCAGACAGCCAAGGATCATCAGACATTTAAGGAAAGTCTCTATTATGAGAGACAGAAACTAAAACATGCAAACAGAAAAAAAGCAACTTGGAGGAAAACAGAACCTTTGCAGGAAGAAAAAATCTTAAAAAAAGAAATCATTTGTATCTTCAGATAAATAAGGTGTGATATTACAACTGTGAAAACAGAAGAGAATTTATAAGGGTTGGGAGATAAAGTTAAGGAAATTTCCCAGAATGTGAAGTAAAAGAGAAAGAATAGAAAATAATGTAGAAAAAATAAGAAATTTATAGGATTGGTTCATGAGGTCCAACGTCCAAAAACAGCAGCACCAACTTGAGAGAATATAGAAAACAGAGGACAGAAAACCATCAAAGGAATAATTCAACAAAGTCTCCCCCGACCAAAGATAGGAGTTTCCCAATAAAAAGGTAATACCAGTACATTGTCATGAAACTTGACAACACTATGATGTGCTCCAATAAATGACAGGGTAAACCAAAAAGACCCCAGATCCCAGAGACGGGACCAACATAAGAGCCAGCTGTGCAGAGGAACAAGTTATCCACTGATCTCAACAGGAGTAGGTAGAGGGCTTCAGTTTGAAGATGATGAAATTGATAAAACACCTGATCTGTTCCTACTGAGAGGAAATTTACAAATCTGGGGGAGGCTTTGGGGATAACCTCAGGATAATTATATAAGGAAACTAACCAAAGTGAAATGTAACACTGATTTGTTACACTGAAATGAAACATTTCAATGAAATGTAACAGGAAGGAGAAAAAGGAATGCAGAAAAGGAAATGTAATCATAGACTGTTACATGACTCAGATACTAATAATGTCTCTGTAGCTATAATGATATAAAATGGGTGTTTAATATAACCAAAATTGTGCTAGAATTCTGAGGATAGGAACATGGGACAAGTATAGGTGGATGAAAACTAACCAACCAACCAACCCTCATCTTCCTTATTGGAAGGCCAATAGATAACGCCTAAAATTGAAACACCAAGAAATAGTGATACAAGCATGTTATTAAAATCAGTTCTCAATTTCGCCTCAATGTGGCGCACATCGGAACAGATAACTTAATAACACAGTAAGCTGGGGACGTCCATTTGGGGACTATTGTATAGCTAAGAAACTTCCAAATAAAATCTTTTCAGATTTTCTAATGAGAAACCTGAATTTGCTTTCATGAACATAACTTCTTTTCATATTGCTATTTGCCTGAAATAGCTAAATAGAATTCTTGTTCAAGATGTCAGTGATTCTCCTCTTGGAATTCATATTAGTCGCTGTCAGATACTACACAAGCATCGATTAAGAAATATTCAAGCTGTTTCACCACTATTCAAATTTTACAGCAGTTAAAATTATGTTTAAAAAATCCAAGAGCTTTAATCATTTTCTTTGCTCTCTAAATGCAATACTCTGATACTGCCCTTTGAATTTTTTTTCTATGAAGTAATTAAAGATGATGACGGGGCCCTGATTGGTAAAATGCGCGTTCATTGTCAGAGCAGTCATCCCATAGGTAGCTTGGATGCCAGTGAAAGGGCACATTAGCCCCCAGTGGAAAGAAGTTTCTGAAACCCATAAAGAGAGAATTTGGGGGACTGATACCAGGAGCTTTGCCCACCAGTTCCCCCTCCCCAACTTACTAGAGGCCCACCTTCAGCCAACTGTACCTTGCACATCTGGAACGCAAATGCCTCCTCCAACTGCATGGGCCGCTTCTCCAGAAGGGCAGTGGTGCCTTCTGCAGTGGCCTGTTAACATGGGTGTCCCTGGACATGCAGTGCTTCTCAGCAGAGCAGTGGGGACTGTGCCTTTGGACTCTGGGGAAGCTGATGGCCAGCTGTGACCTATCCAGCTGCATGGGGCCCCACCTGCTTCTCTGAGGCTGAGGGGTGCCAGGACCTCATAGCAAACCTGGAACCAAGTCACAGCACAGCAGTGTGCTGACACCTACCAGCTGGGATGCACTGATTTCTAGATGTGGAAGCAGAGTCCCAAATAATGACTTAAAAAGTTGTAAGCAGTTAACCTGAGGGCCTAGCACTATTTAACAGGTGAGACTGTGTTACGAACAAATTGGTATAAATACAAATTGATTCTCAAGGAATATCTCTCATGTGGTCATATTGGATCTTTCAGACCTTTTACTTCATCCAAGGATTGGAAAGAGCTGCTTTGAACCCCGTTTTCCATGAGATGAGACAATAAAATATATGTATTGTGGAATATGGCCCACTTCTTAAATTCAGAGGCTCTTCAGTTTGTGGATTAACCACATGCTGTATTTTACCATTTTGTCTGAAGTATGAAGGTAAAGAACAATACATCTGAAGATAGTAAACTTCATCTTTTACTAAAAGGAAGAAGTTGAAATTAATGGGGAATAGAACTTGTGTTTTGAATCTCCAATTGTTTATTTTCTTGCTGTCCCTTTAACATGGTCCTAGGGAAGTTAGTAATAATGTTTTAGGAGAAGAGTTAGGAAATGGGTAGTCACTCTTTCACTAAATTAGCTGGAAAAGAAGAAAGGCACTTAAGAATACAGAGCGGCGACTTCTCGCTCTCCTTCTACAGAGGGGAAGCAGAACGTGGTCTATTTGGTGCCCTCCATATTCAAGGCTGAAATTGGAAACAATGGTGCTTTAATTCGCTGCTGAGTTAATGGGCCTGCTGATTTGTTCTCATTTTTCAGGCCTCTAAAATGTCCTTAAAACCCTCTCAAGGGTTTTATACTTTTAGCCTGAGGTCTCCGTGCTTCATTTTTCCTTTTGTTCTTCAGACACTCTCATTGCCTCTCCTTGTTTCATCTTCTGAGAGGTTCAGAATAATGCATGCTATGCACTGAATAATTTGGATGGAGCTTGTGACATGTCTTGATGATGTTAAGCCACTCAAAATCCTAGAAAATAGTCCCAGCTTGCATTAGCAGTAGATTAATGCAGGTGAACTTCAGAGTTTTAATTTTAAAGAATTTACATTTTTACCAGTGATGATTGAAAACCATTGACATTCTTTCTGCCTGCATTACTGATTACAATTTCAAATACTTGCAAAAAGTGCTAGGATGACTTTTCACTGTTCCATAAGGAGCAGAGTATTATTTTACCCGTTTAATGGCTATTAAATATTTAAAAAACAATTTTCCAAAAATACATCCATAACTGTATGTAACATGTGCATAAATCACAATGGGAAATATATTCTGATATGCATGCCTAATAATACTTGTGTAGATGTCTAAGAGAATTTGCCGAGAGGAAAGGTTAAATTCGGGGGAGGTTTCTCATTTGCGACTTTGTTCCGAGGACGGAACAAATAGGGGTGCTTTCAGATGAAATCAAGCGAGTTATTACTCAGGTAGTTACTGACTTTTGGCCCCAGGATTTCCCGGATGTGAGCTGTACGTGAGTCCCAACCTCAGGATCTGAATCAGGAATGGTGGAAAACCATAGTGAGTTAGTTATTTGGGATGTGGGATCCAGAAGCCCATCACCTCTTGAATTTTCCCTGTGAAAAACGAGCGGGGGTTATTTTTTAATGTTAAGGGAATTCCTTCTGAGTAGCGATTCAGAGGAGAGCAGGAACGTATTAGGGGAGGAGTCTTAAGAGAGAAAGGTTAGCCCCGCCTTCTGGAGAGCAGAGAGGGGGCAGGGCACAGGAGTGGGGCCTGTGAGCTGGGGGCACAGCTAGAAAGGAGGAGAGTGAGGGGAAAGCAGGGAGTCAGCTGGTGGACTTGAGATCCGGGGGGTGGAAATTTAATTTCAGAAGAAGCATTTGGAACACTTGGCAACATGTCACATGATTGATCAAAGTGACATTTGGGGGAGGTAATTTTGTTTTTTTAACATCTTTATTGGAGTATAATTGCTTTACAATGGAGTGTTAGTTTCTGCTGTATAACAAAGTGAACCAGCTATACATATACATATATCCCCATATCTCCTCCCCCTTGCGTCTCCCTCCCACCCTCCCTATCCCACCCCTCTAGGTGGTCACACAGCACCTAGCTGATCTCCCTGTGCTATGTAGCTGCTTCCCACTAGCTATCTATTTTACATTTGGTAGTGTATATTGGGGGAGGTGATTCTTGCTGTGGGTTATACAGTAACTCAGAAGAGGGAGAAGGCAGGCACATGGTGAGAAGAGCTGCAGTGAGGAAGGGAGAAGGAGAAGAGATTGGCCTTGGTGACAGGACTGATAGAGAAGACAGAAGATGAGGAGAGCTTACTGAGAACTTTCAGTCAAGTCTGGGGGGCTGCCTCGGAGAACTCCTCCCATCCCTACCAGTCCGGAAAAAAAAAAGAGGGCGTATCCAAAAGATTATACAGCAGATGTCCAAATGCCTTCTAGAATAGATCAGTTCTCTTCCCAGCTTACAAGTCATGGAACCGTGGCAATGGAACAGTTTGCAAAAGATAGAAATTTGATCGGTTCTCCTTTGGACGTGCTACGGCCCTTTCCCTCATTCCTCCCACTCCCGGGAGATCCTACAGTCGGCAATAGATAAAGGGGTGTGAGAAGAGTTAGCTGTTGGGAAGGGAGCACAGGCCCGGGATGGGCTTCGCACACACAGTAATTGGATCCGGGTGTGGGGATAAGCATTCCATGTCACAGAGAGGAGATGGGAAGAGCTCAGGCTGGAGGGCACACACAGTAAGCTGCCTCGTGAGGCCAAGGGAGGAAAGGAGACAGAGAAGGAGCAGTCACAGTGGCATTAAACCCGTGAAATTGATCTGAACTTGACAGGGATATTTGCTTCACTAGAGCTGATGGTATGACTTGTGCTTTTAGGCATAAATGAGGGGACAGTTCCATCCCCCAAGACTTAGCATCCACAGAGAATTCACAATATAAATACAGCAAGGCGAGCCCCCAAAGCAGCCTTGCTGAGCAGATGTTCAACCACCAGAAAGATCTTCATGAGCCTCTTTTACAAATATAGTTCCGCGTTATTCTTCTTAGAGTCAGCCTCTTAGAGTGAGAAGTCTTTAAATGAGTATCAGGAAGGAAATTTTCAAGAAAGTCCTGCACTCCATAGTGGTGGAGCTGTTTGAACAAAATGAGTGAAAGTGGTCAAAAGGTACAGACTTCTAGTTATAAAATAAATAAGTCGTGGGGATGTAGTGTAGAACATGGTAACTCTAGTTAATAACAGTGTATTGTACATTTGAACATTGCTAAGAGAGTAGATCTTAAAAGTTGTCATCCCAAGAAAAAAAAATTTATAGCTATTTGTGATGATGGATGTTAACCAGACTTCTTACGGTGATCATTTTGCAATATATTCGTATTTTGAATCATTATGTTGTACATCTGAAACTAACATAATGTTATATGTCTTCCAATAAAAAAATTTTTAAAAAGAGAATACATTAATTTTTACATTGTAATCAAAATCAAGCAGCACTCACCCAACCACCAGGATGGATTATAATACTGAACACTTTGTTCTAAGTGGGAAATCCCTTTGAGTCTTGTATCAGTCAGGGTTTTCCAGAGAAACAGAATCAATAGATATGCACACATCTATGCCTGTGTGTATGTACATATAGTATATTTATTTTAAGTAATTGGTTCACATAACTGTGGGAGCTGGCAAGTCTGAAACTCATAGGGGTGGCCAGCAGGCAGGAGTTGATGTCGTAGCCTTGAATCTGGAATCTGTAGGGCAAGTCAGCAGGCTGGAAACTTAGGCAGGATTTCTTTTTTTTTGATTAATTTATTTTATTTATTCTATTTTTGGCTGCATTGGGTCTTTGTTGCTGCATGTGGGCTTTCTCTAGTTGCGGTGAGCGGGGGCTACTCTTCGTTGCAGTGCACAGGCTTCTCATTGCAGTGGCTTCTCATGTAGGGGAGCACAGGCTCTAGGCCCGTGGGCTTCAGTAGTTGTGGCACACGGGCTCAGTAGTTGTGGCTCGTGGGTTCTAGAGCGCAGGCTCAGTAGTTGTGGCACACGGGCTTAGTTGCTCCACGGCATGTGGGATCTTCCCGGACCAGGGCTCGAACCCGTGTCCCCTGCATTGGCAGGCGGATTCTTAACCCCTGTGCCACCAGGGAAGCCCTAGGCAGGATTTCTGTGTTACAGTTTTCAGGCAGAATTCTTTTTCCTCCTTGAAACTCAGTTTTTGCTCCTAAGGCCTTCAACTGATTATATGAGGCCCACTCAGATTATCCAGGGTACTCACCTTCACCTAAAGTTAACTGAGGGATACCGTGAATTACATCTACAAAAATACCTTTACAGCAACAGCTAGACTAGTGTTGGACCAAATAACTGGTCACCAAAGCCTACCAAGTTGACATCACATACCTCTGATTTTTACTTTAGTGGAAGAGCAAAGTTAGCTGTGTTTTGTCCCATTTCCTCAATGTTGAAATCTTTACAATGAAGAAAGATTTTCTTAGTGATTCAAAAGTGGCAGTTTTGGTGGTACCTTTTTTCCTGTCAAATTATGAAAAAAAAAAGAAAAAAAAAAACTTTGAAAAGCTGGGCAGCATCAGCACCTTACTTCTGTCTCACAGGATGCAGACGGTCTCGTCTGCTCCGTCTGGTGAGTGGGTGGCATGGGTGATACAAGTTATACTCTTCCTGAACTCTGTGCTGAGACCACTCCCCTGACTGTGCAGCCATTGCAGGGGATGTGGGGAGTTAATATTTTCTGGGAAGAATTTTAATGTTAGGATTTACTGGCTTTTGCACATATAAATTTGAAGCTTTAATGTTATGCTCTTCTGGTTATTTGCATTTAATATGCATGCAAATTCACAATGTATACTATGTACCGAGCACGTAATTTATAAATCGGTACTTTCCCTGGTTGTTAGCAATTTTGGCCTTGTTAAAAATTAATGCTTTGAAGAAATATATGATTTCAAATTTATATGTAGTATCTTTAGTTTCCAGAGGAAGATATGGAGTACATTCTTTGCTGGAAAGGTAGAGCTCTGCTGTAACGTTCTCCTTGTTTAAAGAAGTTATATATAATGCTACAGGTTAGAATGCTTTTATTTATCTTTCCTGTGAATGGGTTCGGATTAGTTGTCACAGATGTTTGTTTCCCTTAACAATGCTGAAAAATATGTGTTTCTGAAGCATGATTGCAACCCACAGCATCCTGATACAATGGGGAGGGAGAGTCCTTTCAGGTGATAAACATACGTCACGCAACAAGAGTACATATTGTACGTTTAATGGAAGAGGATCAGGTCTGCACGGCATGACCCAGAGCAGGAGGATCCCAGAGAGAGACTCTGAGGCCTCTCCCGCTGCCATTTAGGCTTGTTGTCTTGGCAACCAAAACACAGCCATCAGTCCTTTCCTGGGCCAGGAACTCCAGTCAGCCCTGACTCCACCACACCCTTCCCCCCTCCCCCTTCCAACCTATCGCTGGTTCTGCCCCGGCAGCTTCCGGGCAGCTTCAGATTTTCCTCCTCACGCATCTCCAGGCCCCCACCTGTGTCTATTCTTTCCCCTCTAGGCGATTGAAGCCTCATCACCGGCCTCCTGGCTTCTCAGCTGTGTACGTCTTCCATCAGCGCAAACAAGGTTTCCCAAACCTTCCTTCCCACTATTGAAGAAAGTCCTCTTTCCGTTTAAACCTCCGGGCGAGGCGTTCAGCAGCCTCTGCGGGGAACAGGCTTCCGTCCTCAGCTTCAGCTGCCGGCTCTGTTGTACTAGTTACTTACCCTTCTCTTTCCGTTTATCTTCATGGCTGTCAGTCACCCTCCTCCTACAACTCACCCACACCGTGGACGGCTTTACCCTCTCTGTCTCTAAGATGTCTCCGTCCCTCTCAAAATCAGCCCTCCTTAAGGGACAACGAGCAAAGGATCTCCAGCTGACAAGTTGGTGATGGCACCAGCACCAGCATAGTCAACGCCGTAAATATCATCACCAGCTTCTGTGTCAGCATAGTGCTAGTAGTTGCATAAAATGGACTAAATTCATCCGGCCTGTAGACATTGACTCACGGACCAGGTCAGGGCCTCTGTGTGTTGTCGTGCAGCCTGGCAAGGACATAAGTCGGGGTGAGAAGCCATTTTGGCTCTGCTCACCCACACGGGTGTCCTTGGGCACAGCTGGATCTGCCAGGGTAAGAGGTGCCTTCCCCCCCCCCCCCCCCCACTCATCCCCCGACAAAGGCACCTTCAGTAACCAGACTGTGCTGAGACACAGAGCCGAAGGGGCCCCATTTTCTAGCTCCTTTGTGGGCCGAGGTGGCGTCACTTACTAATTTGCAGATGGGCACCCTCTGCACTTGGGGAGGCCTTAACTTACGGCATATATGTGAAAATCAAGAAGAACTGAAATGAAGTTTTCTCTGAAGAGGGGAAAACATCCAAAGGAAGACCAAATCTACTCTCTCTCCTTTAGAAACTGTGAATGGTGGGGAATCGTACTTTTGCTTTTGGATTATGTGACAGTGTTTGATAAATGTGATATAAGTACCAGGTGAAATGATTTTGTGGTAATAATGACATCCAAGCGAAATATTCTGCAGTCTTTCTCTTCCCCTTCCTCATCCCCTCTTTTTTCCCTCTTCCTTCCTCCCCTCTTCCTCCTCCCCTTCCCCCTCCCCCTCCTCTTCTTTTCTGGTAGTAAGCATAGCAGATTATAAATGTCTAAAATATTTTGGGTGGCTCCGTGATGCATTTTTACCGGGCTGGATTGTATCATAAGTAACTGCAGCCCCCAGGTTCCATCCATGTGCTGTGGGCAGAGCGGCCTTCTGTCACAGAATGTTCGGGGGCATGGAAGTCACATGCTTGATTTACATAGCGCTCAGGAGCCCTGAGGGTGAGGACTTGAGCCTGGCTTACTTCTGGAGCTCAGACATGGACCGATCTCTCCCGTGGCTTAGGATTCCCCAAAAGAAGCTGGACTGAGAGAAAGCCACGTGGGAAGAAATCTGCCCGTGGGACCAGACTGAGCGACAGACTGGGTGTCCAAGGGAACAGAGGCTCCAGGTACCTCTCCTGACTTAACTAGCTTCCCCTCAACTCCCCTTACCAACAGAAGACACCTGCTCTCACACACACACACACACACAAACAAGTATGCTCTGGCATGAACGAGACTGTGGCATACGGCATGGATTGGCAAACTCCGGCCCTCGGGACAAATCCAGCCTGTGACCTGTTTTTGTAAGGATGAAAGGCTAAGAATCGTTTTTATGGTTTTAAAGCATTGTAAAAACAAAGCAAACAAGAATGTGTTACAGAGATACATTACTTAAGCCTTTGAAGCCTAAAATATTTATTATCTGGCCCTTAAAGATAAAGTTTTCCAGTCCCTGCAAAGAACCGGTCTCAGTGCCTAACGACTTCTTCTTGGTGGTCCCTTTTTGAAAGAGCAAAGCCCGAAATGGTTTCCCTGATGGCCGGGCCTGGAGGTTGGCGTTTTAGAGGAAGTTATTTGTCCAGAGAATGTTGTTGGGGGGGTGGTCGATGGTGACTTGTGGATGGCAGCGCAACGAAGGTCAGTGGAGCCGAGGAAAAGCATAGCGAAGAGGAGAGGCATGCTCTCAGGTGCAGGAACAGCTACGCCCACAAGCACCAGGGAATCCCAGAGGGAGTCACTGAGGAGAGGAATCCTGGGTGGAGTGCGGAGAACCGGGACCCGGGCTTTTGCCTTAAACGCAACATATTTGTAGCACCATGAGTGAGGAGGCCGGGGTCGGGGGGGACTTTGCGTTTACACTTATATTTAGTTCACAAAGTACATCTCATTTTGGAATTGTGAGAACCCTCGGAAACAGGTGAAAGGGCGTTTCTTTCGACTTCAATCTATAGAGAAGAAAGGATTGATGCTTGGTCAGAGGTGTGTCCTGTTCAAGGTCGTATAGTTGTTATATGGTGGGGTTGGAAATCAGACTCATATTCTGGCTCTAAAATCTGAGCACCATCCTCAGGGTCAGTGAATTATCATTGTGAAGTGTTAACTCTGCACCCCAACTCGCCAACACAAAAGGCTTTCCACTCAATATGAAGTCTATATGTAAGTTTCTTATGTTAACATATAAAACAACAAAAATGGGTAGAATAGCTCTAGAACTGGAATCGTTTTGCATATCTCACCTTTGTAACGTTCTCACGTGGCAAAGTATATGTGGGAGAGAGTCTTAGCAGGTGTACAAGATAGCTTGCGCTGCTCTGGATTGTTTGTGTATGTCTGGGAATGCTGGCTTGAGACAGATTGCTTGGCCATTCTAGCTTGACCTTCATAAAGAACCTATGAAAGGAGCAATTGTGAGAAATAATTAATGACACTACGACAATCTTAATCAAAATTGGAGTGCCTTTCACTATTTTACCATAGATGTCAGAGCAAGATACTATTTAGCAATAATAGATAAATCGAGTGGCTTGTTGTGTGTACGTGTGATTTGGATGGCAAAGACCATCATTCCTACCTGATAAGACAGGAGAGAGAAGTTTACACATTTACTCACCATCTAGAGACTTTGATATTTGTCTCCTAATTAAGAGTGCAGGGGAGCCAGCTGGGTCTGCATCGGCTCTGGCTCTCCATCTGGGTCTGAACCTGAGCAATGGATTTGGTCCTGGAGCCAGTGTCACTGATACAGGAAACAGCCAGCCACAGGGAAATCCATCACAATGAGAGCAGTCTAGCCGTCCCAGGAATCTAACCGTATCCATATTCAGATAAGGAGAGCACTGAGTGATCTCACTGAGAGTGATATCAGGGACTCTGGGGGTAATGCTGCCTTTGCACTGCTCATAAAGTATGTTAAAAAATAAAGCCTTAAAAGTCATGCTTGTGAAGAGTGAGGACAGGAAAATGAGCGAAGCAATTCACACGGTGTACTTTTCTTTGGAGCAAGAAGTTGCGTCAGTTTCTCAGAGTAGCTGTTTCATCTTTTACCTTCTCAGGAAGAATGCCTAGCCGTGGGTTAGCAGCTCAGGACCTGACTTGGATCTTTGCCTTGCTGACTCCTTGTACCTTTTTGATTTCAGCTCAAATGTCATTTCTTAGAGAGCCTTCCTCCCACCCAGACTGGGGTTTCCTTCCCCCGGCTCTGCCCCAGTGTTCTCTATCTCTTCATTTTGTTTTATTTTCTTCACAGCACCTATCACTGTTTGAAATTGTTTTATTTCTTTATTGGCCTGTTTACTGTCTCTCTCTCTTACCTCTGGGACATAAGTTCCATGGAACAGCAGCCAACTGTTTCTCTCTGTTTTACTGTTGTTTTCTGGAGCACATAGAACAGTGCCTGGCATATGGCAGGTGCTTCAGAAGTTCATTGAGTGACTCAATGAAAGAATGAATTAGTGAGGAAGTATGTGGTTTTCTGTTGCTTAATTCCACAGCATAGTGCCCAGATACTGGCTTGTGGTCTTTCCCTAGTAGGAGAATCCAGAGGGACTCTGTTTTCTATTGTTGCAGTAAGACGTTACCACAAACTCAGCGACTTAAACAGTACAGATTTATTATCTTAAAGTTCTAGAGATTAGAAGTCCAGCACAGGTCTCACTGGTTTAACATCAAACTGTTAGCAGGGCTGCGTTCCTCTCTGGAGGCTCCAGAGGAAATCCATTTTCTTGCCTTTTTCAGCTTCTAGAGGCCACGCACATTTCCTTGGTTTGTAGCCCCTTTCAAGATGTTCAAAGCCAGCAATGATGAGCTGAATCTTTCTGACTGCCATCTCTCTGATTCACTACAGCTGGGGAAGTTTCTCTGCTTTTAAGGACTCCTGATTAGACTGGGTTTACTTGGATAATCTAGGAAAATCTGCCATCTCAATGTCCTTGTTACTCACATCGGTAAAGTCCTTTTTGCCAGGTAAGGTAACATAGTCACAGGCTCCGGGAAAAGGATGTGGACATCTTGGGTGTGGAGGGGAAAGGGGTCATTACTCTGCCTACCATGTGGATTTACTCACAGAGCAGGTAGAGGATGCTCCAGCCCAGAACATTGTATTTCCAGAATATATATTGTGAAGGACAGAGTCTTCCCAGCACATTTATTCATTCAGTAGGAAAGATTTCTGGAGCTCGTCACACTCTCTTTGACAGTTTTGTTTCTGATGGCAGGGTGGGTGAGGCTAGATTGCTGTTTTGTAGGGTTTTGTAGGGTTGGGTGTGGCGAACTTGGAGAAGTTCACCTGAATTCAGGCCCAGGCCTGACGGTGAGAAATTGGGGTGCTAACCAAAATGGGATCAGTGTGTCCAGTGGGGACTCATAGCAGCTGTAGTGGTGGTGACAGATAACATTTATTGAGTATAGGCCTGTTTGGAGTAATTTATTTAATTCACGCGATCTGTACAGCAATCCTGTAACAGAGGTACTGTTATTATCCCTATTATACAGATAATGAAACTAAGGCACAAAGAGGTTAAATAAGTCGCCTAAGATCTTACAACTAGTAAGTGATTGAGCCAGGGTTAAAAATCCCATGTCTTCTGGCTCTAGACCCTGCTCCCTAACCACTGTACTCCCCTGCCTCTCATGGGGCCACTCAGAGAGTAGCTGAAGGAGCGAATGAGAGGGCCAGAGTGGGGGCTGGAGGGCACAGCCTCAGTTCCTGTGCAGGTGTGTTGCGGGGTGGTTGATTGGACCCCTGGGTTTCCGCTTCCGGAACCTGGGCCAGATGGCACTGTGCGCAGGCGCAGCCCTCCTCCCGGGCGGGGCGGGGCGGGGCGGGGACGTGGAAGATGCTGGCTGTGCTGGAAGGATGCAGAACCGCGCCGCCCGTGGGCGTTCCCTGTGAGGCGCAGGCGGGGGAGCCGCGGTCTGAGCGCCTGGCTGAACCGTTTGCTGGGCTTCTGGGTTTCCTGGCGTACAGAGGGTGGAACGGTTACAGAACAAAGAGTTGGAAGCCCCGAGCTGACGTGTCCGCTTCATCAGTTACCAGTTGTGGGTTTGGGCGAAGCCCCTTGGATTCGCTGAGCCTCTGTGAAGAGAGCCTACAGATGGTCTGCATCTCCAGGTGGGAGAAGGATCAAATGATTATTGAGACGTGCCCTGTAAATATTGGTTATTACTGTCCATGAGCCTGACCAGCAAGGTGGGGAAAAGGAAGCAAGTTGGGGCACCTCCGTGCCTCAAAAACCTGTCTGGCTTGTGTCACCCTTGGGGTAGCCTGAGGAGAGGGAGCAAGATCCGAGATTTTCTTCCCATGAGACTGATTGATGGCAGGGATTTGCAGGTCAGCCTGGGAAAGCATGTAATCAATCAGGGAGTAAGAAGGATATCTTGTTCAGGATGTATAGATCCATGGTCACGATGGCGCTAATAACCCAGCAGTGGACAAGCGTCCTCCACTTGTTCCCGTCGCCCCTCATTTTAGTAGCTATCAGGTGGCCAGGTCTTGTAGGAAGGTGGTTTTCTTTTTTTTTTTTTTTTAATTAATTAATTTATTTTTGGTTGTGTTGGGTCTTCGTTTCTGTGCGAGGGCTTTCTCTAGTTGTGGCAAGCGGGGGCCACTCTTCATCGCGGTGCGCGGGCCTTTCGCTATCGCGGCCTCTCTTGTTGCGGGGCACAGGCTCCAGACGCGCAGGCTCAGTAGTTGTGGCTCACGGGCCCAGTTGCTCCGCGGCATGTGGGATCTTCCCAGACCAGGCCTTGAACCCGTGTCCCCTGCATTGGCAGGCGGATTCTCAACCACTGCACCACCAGGGAAGCTCGGAAGGTGGTTTTCTGTAGTGGGTGTGCCATGATTGTGTGAGCGCAAGTGATGGCTGTGAGTTTCAGGCTTTAGAGGGAGGTGCAGAAACTTCCCCTGGAGTTAGTGAGCCTCTGCAAATACTTAATCAATCACACATAACTGTCAAGAGCAGTGAAGGTTCTGAGATTTTACCCTGCCTGTGAGCTAATAAGTGAGGCTGCCACAGTTCCATGCATGTTGGAAAAAGACACAAAACTCCTGGGTCAGACACAAAGGATTCTATTCCACGTGGCACAGCCTGCGGCGCGAGCTTCCTGCTTGCGTCAGTTTCCCTTGTCCCCCAGTTCCCAGGGGGGCAACACTGAGTGACCCCAGGGGGGTACTTCACACCTGGTGGGTCTGTGTCACAGCTGAGGAAGGCAGAGTTTAGGAAGCCATCAGTCTTATAAAGAGCTGCTGGCAGATGTACTCAGCCTTTATTATCCTGGTCAGGTAACCAGTCCGTCCTCTGTCCTGGAGGGAGATGCCGTCTTCATCCTTCCAGGCTGTTTAATTTACAGATATCCTTGTAAAGATAGTCTGGTATAAATTCCATCGCAAGACGTGTAGTAAAGCTTCCCAATAGAAACTAATGCATAATTAGCTAAATTCCTAATAATGACCTATCAAAGGTGTTTGTCTTTAAATACATGGAATTGTACCAGTGAGTTGATATAATCTGAATTCTCTTTAGGAAAAAAATTCATTTAATTCTCTTCACTTACTGAGTTCTACTCAGTATTTTTGGATGGTGATTCAGCCAAACTTGTTGCTTAAATTCTCAATTACCATGGAGTCCAGAATTTCTAATGAATTGGTAATTGAAGGATATTTTAATTAAAAGTGGTTTACCTGGAGCGTGCAGAAGGCGTGTGATTGTTTGATGAGCTTTGGTTACAGGAGTAACGAAAGTAAGAATTTGACACTTTGACAGTGGATGATACTGATAGAAACTTACCTAAAGAGTTTTGCTTAGAACAATACACAACTTTTCTTTGATTTCCACAATAAACTTGCTAGGCAAATTCTACTGGGAAAATTATTATTTGAGGTACAAGTTTCTTTATATTTGATTTTTCAAATAATTCCCCAAATATGTTAAATCTTTACTTATGATCATGGTTGAAAATTGTAGCCCTATCATTTCCTACTCAGTACGTAGCCAGTGATAAATTGAACCCCAAAGTCTTGGATGATCCATGAAATAAATGAATTTTGAATTTTTTTAGGTTTAAACTTGATATATAGGGACCCACACGGTGCTGTAAATGTCAGGAAGTTCAAGGACTCACATTCTTCCTGGGGGTTGGTGAGGGCTGTGAATGTGGCTGGATCTAGACTGAATGCAGCTGGATCTGGATTGAACTTCAGATCTGCCAATTCCTAGTTCTGTAATTTGCCTAAAATATCTGAGCCTCAATCTCCTCATATAACAACTGTAGATAATGACTACTGCATCATAGGATAGTTGTGCAGCCTAAATGGAGTAAGTTATTCAAAGCTGATACATTCCTTTAATAATGTCAAGGGAATATTGAAGTCAGTTCAGGACCATTCTAAAGTTTTTTTGATTACTTTCAGCTTGGGTGAAGCTTTAAATTCTTAAATTCCTTCTTTAAAGCACTCATTTATTGTCTGTTATTTTTCTAGTTATCTTGGTGCATTGGGGAATTAAATTCATCCTTTAAAAATCATCCCATGGCTATCAGAAGCTCATAAATTGTGAGATGCTAATAGGAAAGTCAAGATCTGCTCCAACTTATTATTGCAGGAACGCCCAGAGCTATCTCGGGAAAAGAAAGGGTTGGCTTAAATTCCCAGCATAAGATGCTTTGCAGATTTCAAAATATGTCACTCACTATCAAATCAATCAATTATTTACCAGCCACACACATACTAATCAGGGTTGAAAGTATAAAGACCACAGGGAAGAATTGACGGGAACCTTACTATTACCACTGCTAGTATTAAGAAATAACGACAGCTCACGCATGTGTGATGCCCTCAGTTTTATGGGCAATCAGGAACTGAATATTTGAAAACTAATTACAATGAATTAAGATGACTGAAAGAGCTATGACAGTTTGGGATTCTATTTTTATCGACTTAATCAATGTCTCCTATGAAAAGTAGGAAAGAGATTTTCAGACTTGACAAACAACATGACAGCTTTGCCGTGGGAATGGAACGAGGAAGCACAGTGAGCAGCTGTGAAGTTCTGGACTTTTTGAAATAAGCAGCTGCTGTGTTCTGAATACGAAGGCACCCATGACTGAAGAGGTAGAGGGGGAGAGGGAAGTTGGTGTGCTGAAGGAAGATAAACGGTCAGGTGCCTGCCTTCTCCTGAAGTGTAAATCTCTATTTGCTGCTACCGCGTAGAAAACGGCACTCTATGACGAGACCAGCTTTTATTCCAAATGTGTGTGTGTATGTATATGTATATTTTTATGTATGTCTTCAGCCTGTATATAAAATGTTAAGGACTTTACTTAGTAGAGATTGGGTTAAATATTTACTTCCAGCTAAGTATTACCATATGCCTAAACTTTTAAATAGTAACAATTCTAAAAGGAGAAAACAAACGAACAATTTGGAAAATATCAAAAAGCTCATCTAAACTGGTTGTTAATGGAGGTAACTGGGTAATGCTGATGTTATTTCTATTTAGTCCAACTCATATTAAATAAACACCTCCCGTGGGCAGGGTGCTGCCCTGGGTCTGTAGTGACTAACCTGGCCATGATCGTCGGCAAATCTTCTCAGCTCCTTCACAACCAGAGAGTACACGGTGGGGAACACAGACACCACGGCCCAGGCCTTGGCGTCATCCCATGTAAGAGATGAGGTTTCTTGAATCTAACCCTTGCCCTCAAGAACCTTATAATCCAGTAGGGAAACTTGCACATTGGTGAGACAGGACACACATACACAATTTACATCAGTGTGCTTATGTCAGCAGTTTTTCCTTTATAAGTAAAAAAATGATTTGAGGTCATTTTTACAGGTATTTTTTTCCCCTACCTAATTGTAATTGTTCTACTTTGAAAGACAGTGAAAGGAGTGTCTCTTCCTTTTCATTTTCTACCTGTATTTTTCTTTACCTTGGACTGTATATGATCATGGAGATAAATATCTCACACCTAGTACAAACACAGCTATAGCATAAATGAAGCAGTAGAAAATCAGCTCAAGTGGAGGAAGTTCCAACTCTGGGCTCTGTTAGACAGGAAAATGGATATTCCAATAAATAGAGTTGTTGAGGCAACAGCAGTCGTCTGCACAAAGCTGCAGGGTCAGCATTTTTCAGATAGTATCATGGATGAGCAGTTAATTAAGTAAAGACATCCAATCCCAGCAGAATCTTGGGGAAATGAGGTCTATACTTTCTTCTCCTGGAACGTTGGAGCAAATCAGTGTTGATTCTATTGTAATCGTCTCTTGGGTGCTTCCACCCTAAGTTCTGTTTCTATTACTTTGAAAATCATTGTGTTGAAATGACCTTAGTGTCAGTGACACCCACAGGCTAAATTTAAAAGCTTTTCTAAAAATATTTTTCCTCAATAATTCCTTCAATTCACAATTAAAGTATGAAGTGTTGGAAACTTTCTTGTTAAACTCTTCATTTTCTTCACCTTACTGATTTTTTCTTTTTTTTTTTTTTTTTTTACCACAAATGGCCCATTCCGTATGGGTAGTATTTCTCTCAGCTTCTACCTTCTAGCTTTCTTTCCTGATATTGATTAAATTTTGGGATATTCAAAGCAAACAGACCTATAGAGACAGATAAAACTACGTGTCTGTGTGTACGTGTGTGTACGGGAGTTGTTATCCCTTTTTAAAGAACGATAGAATAGTGGCAGGATTTTTTGAAATTGGAGGCTGAATTGTGTAGTGGTTATTAGCATATGTAAATTTGGACAAGTTATGAAGTAATTCTCTAAGCTTTTTTGTGAACTCATTTGTAAAATTAGGATAATAATAATATCTAATGCTCTTGTTGTGTATTAGAAGTTGGAAAGCATTTGAAATAGTGCCTGGTACATAGTAAGTGCTTAATAATAAATGTTATCAGTGTGGCCATTATCATTCTGGTCATTTTTATCTTGATTAGTACATATTTTAGGGTTTTGTCAAATGGAAAGCTTCATTTTAATTTGAGATATCTTAAGAGGCACATGAGACTTCTTTTTAAATTTTTTCTATTACTGATAATGTCTCTGATTTCAGTTGAATTATTTAAATCACACAATGGTCACAGGGACTCAAGGGCCTTGAGGGCAAGAGCATGTTTTATTCTAATGTGTATCACCTTCTGGGTAGAACTTTATTCAGAGCAAGTGCTCAGCAAATTTGGACAGAGCTCTGGCATCTGGATTTAGTTTCTCACTTGCGTGGGGTTACTAGGTTCACTTTTTGGGCTCAGGATTCCTAAGGTCCTAAAGCTAGAATTGGAGGCAAAAAGACCTGAGATTTGAGTTCCGGCTCTGCTGAGTTCTGGTCCAAGGCGTGTGGGGCTTCCTGGTCAGACATCCCTCCAAATCTCTAGTCTTTAAATATTTGTTCAACACTTATTGAATGAAGGCATGGGGAAAATGATTGTCTGTAAGGAAAATATAATGTATTTACAGCTTCACTGTTTTATTTACTTATTTACTTATTTACACTGATTTATTTACTTTGGTCAAGGCAGGATCAATGTTCTGGGGGTAAAATTAGTGAAAGTTTCTCTATTTTAGTTTTTCTTGATTTTACTGTAGACTGTGTCTATGTGTGTGTGTGTGTGTGTGTGTGTGTGTGTGTGTTCTAAATCAAGCAGTTGGGATGTGTATTAAGAGATTTACATATTAGATAATAAAATCTCTCAATTGCTTGAGTCAGAGAGCACCACCCATGCTTATTTGATTTCAGAATTTTAGGGGGCAGTAACGGTGGGTTACTCCAACAAGATAGATGAGTGATTCTGGGCAGGCTTTCTTTGTGTGGGTGGGTGAGTGGGTGGGGAATGGGACAGGCTTTTAACTACCTGAGAGTGCTGTTTTTACATTTTGCTAGTTACATAAAGGATTGCATGATGAAATTTGATTTGACTGGTGCATATTACCCCAGTAACATTTTATTTAGCACCGTGAAGAAATTAGCTCCTAAAGAATTGGCCTATTGCCCTGAGGCTGATTTGCCTCTGGCCTTGCCACTTACCAACTGCATGGTTTGGGGTGAGTTATTTTAACCTCTCTGAGCCTTGGTACCATTATCCTTAAAGAGTAAGACAGGAAGAAGGGAAGAAAAGAGGTCACACCAGCCAAGTCTTTTCTCTTTGTTGGTTGAATGTAAGCGTTCCTAGAACTGCCACTTCTCTGCTTTCTTCTCATTGGCCAGAAGTGAATCACATGAACATTGCTTGCCAAAAAGCGTACTGGAGAAGTGTGTATTTCACTTTTCTATTCTTTTTGGTGGCTTCCGGTGCCACCTTTTCCCTCTCTTTCAAGCAAAAAGGTGATTGATTGGGGGTATTAGGCTGCTTCTCGGAATTTTTGTGTGTGAGAAGTACTGTTATATTAAGCATGTGGCAGAACATACATGCTTAGTAAGTCGTAGGCGTGTGGAAAATAATGTATTTTCTCATGTCTATTACACTGTGGATTGCTAGATGCATTAATAGTGTTTTAGGAGAAAATAAAGAGTAAACCCAAATTTAATGTGGCTATTATTTTAGGATCTATCTCATTTTCAAAAATGTTAAAATGTGAAAAAAATACATATCCTGGAATTGAGGAGCTATGAAAGGAGATATGATGAACCTGAAAATTTAATTTTTTTCCTTAGATGATATTTTAAAGTAGGGCATAAACATTACATGATTTCAACTACTCAGAGATGAAACAGATGTTCCTTTTCGAGGATATATACTTGGAATGTAATAATTTTGGGGAAATATTTTAAGATTAATTTTGCAAGGCTGCCAAAATATATATTTTTATATAATAAAACCAGGAATAACAGTAGAGAAGGACTTTCATTTATTTAATAAAAACAGCATTGAAAAATTTCTAAATAAATCACTTATAGATTCAAAGGGCATTGTTAAAGACATTAAAAAAAAAAAACCCAAAAACATAAAACATAAAAACCATGCTGGGTCAGACTCCTGATCTACCATAGGATGTACTGTGGGAGGGTACTATTGTCAACTCCAAAGGTTAAATGCTTGCCCCTAACTCTGACTGTCCTAATCAATACAGTTTATTTGTATTTCAGTTCGGTTAATGAGTCAAATCGTGTACTGGTGATCTAAGGCTAATGTCAACTATCTTCAGTGCAAATCTCCTTAAGAAAATATTGGGTTCTTAACATTTTTATATAATAGCCAATTTATTTTCTCATTAACTAATTTTACTTAATTTCTCAAACTTTTTCTCTTAATGCAAGAGTTTGTATGTGTCACATTTTTTGTGGTGTTTGTGTTAATGTTCATGCCAACCCCATGCTGTCTTCTTAGAGAGGTGTTAATACTCCTAAAACAAAAGAAAACTAAAACTAAAAATCCAGATTTGTGGGGGGTTGTATTCTGAGCTGGAAGCCTCAGTGAATTAATTACATGATGTGCATAATGTAATTTTAAGAAAACAGCATAATGCCATCAGCAGTGGTTGTAAAATCCAGTATTCAGATATATTATACATGAAATATGCAGCATCCTTTATCAGTCGTTTCCTCACAGTCTAAATTTGTGCCAGTCTGTACACACATACTCACACTCACACATACATACATGTGCATACACACATAAACACACGTGTACATTTAAACACATACATAAGCACATATAGTTTCCACATATATAAAATATATAAAAATACATATTTTTATATAAAAATATATTTTAGAAGATTATGAAACAGCCTTAGAGAAGAAAATATGTACATAAATAAATAAAGACCCAGCTAAGCAATCTGGCTGGGAGACGTCTGATTCAAAAAAAATAGCCATTTGGTTCTATTATCACTTCCTATGCACTGCACAGATAGAAACTCTTTGGTTTAGTTGGCAAAGAAGTTTATTAGGTTAGAAATCAGTTCCTTAAATTACAGTCTGCTAAAATGCAGTGCATTTAAAGAAACAGTCTGTGAATTAGAGGGTCAAATATTAACAGTTTTCTGAAAAAGACCCTGGACACTTATGATGATAGGGTGAGTTAATTCTGTTTCTCTGGGTGAGGTCTCGCTGTGAGGACACAATGTACCACTTTGGCTGAGATGCAATTTCCAATAAATATGGAAATTATGGCTTCCAGTGCTGGCTGCCCCCCCCCCCCACCGGTATGAAATCTCACGGGAAATAACTTGAAACTATGTGATAGGTTTGAAATTAATTCCTACCCCCCTCCCTGAAGTAACCAACCTCTGTTTACAGGATGTACATTATCTCATGGCCATCCAAAAAGATGAGGAAATGGAGTCCTATTTTGTAGAATGAGACTGCAGTGATAAAAATCTCCTCGTCTGTTCGTGGTCGTGAGGGGATGAGCTGAATAAAGCAGGCTGTGATTTTGTGAGTTGGGCAGAGTGGCCTGCGCTTCCGTAAGTTAAAGAGTTGCTCTTTGACCCGTTTTCCTGCTCCTGCTCTCTCTCTGGCTTCCTCTAATGATGCTCCGTAGAGAACTGTGATCGGGATGTTTCCCTTTGCCAGATGAGGAGAGTTTTGTAATGATGGATTTCAAACTGAAATCCATCGTTCTCAACCTTGTAAAATGCTGGTAGGACAAAGGCGAAATGTGCCTGCCATCTTCAGACTTGTTTGTTGAGGAACGGTTAGAGATTCATTATGTTACTTGAGTCGGCTTCCCAATCTACCGACCCCGGGTTGTGGTGAAGGAAAGCGCAGCGTTTATTGTAAGGCAGCAGACAAGGCATCCAGGGCAGTTAGCGCTCAAAATACCCCTGAACTCCTTGATGGGTTTCAGGAAAGCATTTTTTTTTTTTTTTTTAAAGATTGAGAGCAGTGAGTTTTGTTCTGTTTTCATTTTTATTTATTTATTTATTTATGGCTGTGTTGGGTCTTCGTTTCCGTGCGAGGGCTTTCTCCAGTTGCGGCAAGTGGGGGCCACTCTTCATCGCGGTGCGCGGGCCTGTCACTATCGCGGCCTCTCTTGTTGCGGAGCACAGGCTCCAGATGCGCAGGCTCAGCAATTGTGGCTCACGGGCCCAGTTGCTCCACGGCATGTGGGATCCCCCCAGACCAGGGCTCGAACCCGTGTCCCCTTCATTGGCAGGCAGATTCTCAATCACTGCACCACCAGGGAAGCCCAGGAAAGCATTTTTAAAGGCAGAGTGAGAGAGGAGAGTCACATGGCAGGGTGTGTGATCAGCTCGTGCACAGTTCTTTGATTGGTTGATTGTGAGATAGCAGGGTGGTATCACAGGGATTAATACTATCAGTCCTCAGGCTCCAGTAGGTCTGGGGGCTGTGTGCTCATGGCCATCAAGTAGTTACAGTCTTCTATTTGGTGGGGCTTTTAGCATCTGTAAAACAACTCAGGAAATGTGCATCAGAGACAGTTGTCTGGGTGCTTCAGAGATGGGGAGAGGGGTTATCCCCAGAAGGCCCCATGGGTCCTGCTCCTTTACAGTTATACAGTGAATGTTGGGAGATGATGTTATTAAGAGTGGGGAGAGACAGGAGGTGAGTGTTTTGAAAATCTCTGTAGATAAGGCAGAGACGCTCAGCATTTGTGAGTGGATTCTTAAAGGACTTGAATTCAAATGTGGCAACTGCCCACTGAGATCAGAAAAACCCAATCTGTACATCCTCTGAATTTGCCTCCTGTTCTGTGGGTATCTGAGAATAGGGAGGGTTCTGGGTAGGCCTGGCCTCAGCTGGCTGTCCGTGGGCTGTGGGGCTTCATGAGGCAAAGGCTTGTGCTAGTGATCTTTTTCTCCCCTCAGGACCGGTTTTTCCGAGGATCCTCCTTAACTTTCTGTATTACCTGCGGTAGATAGTCTGTTCCCTTTCAGTTGTGCCTCCATGGTTGAAAAAGATGTAAAGAGATTAACCCTGCTTTGTTCATTTCTAACCAAAGGAAAAGGAATTTTGTAAAGATTTAGTAGATTAGTAAAAACAAATACTTGTGTACAATATTTTGAGCTCTTGGAAAATTGGTTCCGAATAAATTTAATCCTCATACAAGGATTGTGCCAGGATTGGAATTCTATGAAAGATGAGGTGCTGTGAGCGGAGTCCCCTGGGCTTTACGTCGATGTGCTTCCAAGCGGCACCATTAGAAAGCTTGCGCTGTTCTCCATAAAGTTAGAACCATATAAAAGTTTTTTTCCCCTCCAGCCCCTTTCTTTCCAGTTTCCCCCTCTGGTGCCAAGACCACAGAGGAGTGCTGGTTGAGTTAGGCCTGGGAGGTCCCCATGTAGCTGTCTAGGCTCCTGTGGGCCTGGAAGAGACTCTGGCTGAGACTTGTGTTTGGAGTGGGACTGATCTGGGGGTGGCCTTTCCTGGAGAACCGGGGGGTTCCGAACTCAGGTCTGGCTGCTCACCGCTCAGAAATCAGTACTCGAGAGAGAGGCAAATGTTGGTAGAAAGTAAAGCTGCTTTCAATCAGAACGCTGGCGATCTGGGGAGATGGTGGACTCAGTGTCCCCCCACAAAACCACCTCCAAAGATTCTGCCCAGCCAGGAAAGTTTTTAAAGAGAAAAAGGGAAGTAACCTCAGTTAATCATTGAGATGGGGGGGGGGGGGGGTCAGAGTCGTCCCCATCCCCCTCTGTGCAGGCTTGTGGACTTCTTGTGATCTTTCCTTAGATGCTACCTTGTTCACACAGTTTGTTCGTGAGGTTAGTGAAGGGGAAGCTAGGGAAGAGATCTCATCATATGTTAATTACTTCTTCTTCATTTCTATTTCTTTGATCTATGGAAGGAACCAACAAGTTAGGCAAGGTATTGTGTGATCAAAGATTTGAAAGGTGTGCTGGGACTGGAGTTGAGTAGAGCATGGGGGTGCCGGGTTTAAGGTTAGTGACAAGACAAAAGGGGCCTCCTGGGCTTCCCTGGTGGCGCAGTGGTTGAGAATCTGCCTGCCAATGCAGGGGACGCGGGTTCGAGCCCTGGTCTGGGAAGATCCCACATGCCGTGGAGCAACTGGGCCCGTGAGCCACAATTACTGAGCCTGCGCGTCTGGAGCCTGTGCTCCGCAACAAGAGAGGCCGCGATAGTGAGAGGCCCGTGCACCGCGATGAAGAGCGGCCCCCACTTGCCACAACTAGAGAAAGCCCTCGCAAAGAAACGAAGACCCAACACAGCCATACATACATACATACATACATAAATAAAAAGAATGTAAGCAGACAAGAATAGCATTAAAAAAAAAAAAAAAAAAAAAAAAAAGGGGCCTCCTGCAGAGACCCCTTTCCTGCAAGGAGCTCTTTCCTGCCAAAAAAGCTGCTTACAGGGGCAACCTGTACTAGGAACCCTGGGTCGTGCTGGGAACTCTTCCTGATGGGCTTGGGCTGGGCACACCTGTGTCCCTTATACCCAGTCCCCCCACCCCACTTCCTGTGTGTCTCTAAGGTCAGCCCTTCTGCTTCCTGCCTCCTCATGAAACCCGACACTGTTCAAGCTGCCTAGCCTCGCCACAGCTGTGTCCAGCCCGCAGAGGGCAGCCAGGACCTATGGCCCCCAGCTGCTGCGGGACAAAGCCGGTCCTGACACACCAGCCCTTGATGGAGGGAAGACTGAGCTGGGCACAGAGGGGTGAGGGAGACTGTGCTCAGCTGGGATGGACATGATTTATTTCATGATCAGTCTTAACAAGGTTTTGGTTGGCTTGCTACCACGTCTGCTTCTCAAAGGATTTGGGTGAAGGAAGCTGGACTGTTCTGAATGTCCATTTTGGAGTGTGATTATCCCCTTTAGATTTGCTGCATAAGTAGGAATGCCACAATATAGGATCATTTTTGCTAAGATTATATTTGTGACAGGAGCCTCATAACAAAAATTCATGGCCTTCAAGAGTTTCCAGAGGTGGCCATAGAGACTGTTGGGATGAGAAAACCGAGGCCCTGGAAGCTTAGGTGACGACGCTCAAAGCTAGGCGGCAAGTTATACTGGAGCCTGGGCCGCCTGAGCTGACGGTCTGCCTGCTTTTCCAGAGTCAGCGTCCCACGATTCCATGAAACAGTTGTTAACCACAGACTTCAAGTGCAAAATTTCACCTTTGAGGAGATTCCATCATTTGAAATTGGATGTGATGTTATGCTACTCCTACTAATAGGAGACCCTTTTGTAGTGTTTGCTACGTGTCACTATTACTTGCATGGCCCTGGGCATGGTTCCCAGTCCCAGTGGTGCATTGTCAGCCCATTTGATGTTAACCCTTCTTGATGTTAACCTTCTTAGTAACAACAAACCTTCTGTGTCTTGACTTCCCAAACCTCCGGTGGCTTGAATGTAGTCCAGGTCAGAACTCTCTTCTTATTCAATCATTTGGTCTCTCTTGTAGGATCGAGGCCCAACTAACTCCACTGGCTGCACCAGTGGCTATGCTGGGGAGAAGTCCAGCCCAGGGACAGGGCCCTGCTGCTTCCCCGTTGACAGATAAGTGTCTGTGGACCATTGCAGGACGGCTTCCCAGGACTGCTGGGCCTCTTTCTGCATATGGCCCTGGGTCCTGGGACTCCCTAGTTTTCTTTTGTCCTGAATAGAGGTCAGCATGAGCATTATGCTTTGCCCACTGTGCACACATGCACTTGCTCCAGCGGCAAGTCTAGTGCAAGTTCTGGCCCCTCCTTTGCTGCCTTATCTCGCTGTGAGTAGCTGACAAGAGCCAACAGAATCCTGATATACATCATATTTTTCTGATATTGGGTATTTTTAAACATATTCTCACCTCTCACATGCGGAAATTATAGAAGGTATATGGATTGAACATATGGGCTGGCCAAAAAGTTCGTTTGGGTTTTTCTGTAACCTGTTACATCTTTTAGGCCAGCCCACGATTTCCACATTTAAAGTAAAGAGTGGCAGGTGTCCTTCTAGCGCATTTATCTCTGTCAAAAGACCAAAAATATATCGTATATTCACTCTTTTTATATTATATTTTTTGGAAGTTTTTTTTTTTTTTTTTAAAACGGAACGTCACTGGAAACCAAGTTGTTAGTTCAGTTGCGACTTGGTTTTTAAGAGTGGGCATTTGTTCAAACAAAGAAATGCTTATCAGTGGAAATGATCACTGTGATAAATTGCCTTAGCTTCCCCGCTTACCTATTATTTCCTGGTGGCACAAAAATCCCAGTTTTAAGTTTGAAAAAAATTAGGCTGACGGTCTTTCCCAGCAGAGCTTCCGTTTCCCACTGATAATTTACAGAGTTTTTCTCTGGTACCCCTTCTGGGACTCTATCCTCTTTCATCACTTCATAGGCATTAATCTCCTGTTGATTCCCCACTGTCTATCTTTATTTCCACTCAGATTTTGGTCTCTCTGTATTGTAACGCTGCTTTTCATTCCTTTCTCTCCCCTTCGTCCTGATCTTCAGAGCAGCTGTCATTGAAACGTTCCCTGTTCTCTGCACACATACACAGTAAATGGGTATTTGGTCCTTGGGAGAATTAGCGCCCTGGAGAGCCGCCATGCTTGGTTAGTAAGTGGCAGATGCACCACTGCGGTGTAGAAAAGTTCTAAGAAGGGTTGTGTTTGTCCACATACACCTTTTGTGTTTATGGCCTCTTTTGTCCATTAGCAGTGTTGTATTATGTTTTTGGACTTGACTTTTATTTGCAAAATAACACATTTATAGTGTCATCTGGCTGACAGGCCCTGACACAGCCTCTCTCAACTTTCCATTTAAGTATCAGTGGTGACACAGAAAAAGATAAAGACATAATACCAGTGGAAAATAAGACTGATAGCCTTTTGCAGGATTCCTGAAGGAATTTCTAGTGATTACGAGGCTGATAGAGCTGAATTGAGAATAAAAGTTGTTGGCCAGCATTGGATTTCTGTACCAGTAGAAAGCCTGAGCAGCTCTCTCCTGTGGGTCATGTGCTTTTTGACATGTTCAAAATACCATAGCAGATGAGAGTTCCCTGGTGGCCTAGTGGTTAGGATTCTGGGCTTTCACTGCTGGAGCCCGGGTTCAGTCTCTGGTCGGGGAACTGAGATCCCGCAAGCCGTGTGGCACAGACAAAAAAAAAAAAAAAAAAATACTGTAGCAGAGCTTCTCCTCAGCACCAAATTTTTATATATCTTCATAGACTGCAATTCCCAGTAGTTTACTGTCCTTTTTTAGTGGGTGGTGCAGAAGGGGAAGAATAAAATCCATCCCAGGTGGTAAAGTCCCTTCCCCATGTAACACACCAAGAATTGTAGCTTTTCTCTCACTCTGTGTTTGCTGGGGTTTGGGGGTAGAGAAATATGCAATGAGGACAAAAGAAATCTCACCCCAGTCACTTAGGGTAGTCCGGGATGAATGCTAGCTAAACCCTAAAAGTTTCCAGACTAACATGTACCATAAGGTGGAACTCAGAAGGGGATTCAGAAACCACCACCCGAGGGGCATTGCCAGCCGGGAGCTCACACATATTATCTGTTGGCCAACTAAGTATGAATAACTTTCTCCCAGTTAGAGAGTAAATAAACACATAGAAACCCAAAATAGTAGTCCAGGAAAAGATAACGTTAATAGTGACTAGGTGTTGCTTTTAAGTTTTTTAATTTAAAACATGTAAGTTGTATATGAACACAATATTATAGTAGATAAGTAAAATAATGTACAAATACTTAGATTAACAGTTATAGTCTTTCTTTTTACTCTCTAATTTCACTTAACTCCCCAGAAGTAAATACACAATTACCCTTTTAGTGTCTGCCCTTCTAAATATTTTTTATACATACACATACTACCCCTCCCCCCCAACACACACATGAAGACATACTTTAAAATAGAAATAGCATTATGTTGGTCATATTTTTCTCAAACTTATTTTTTATTTAATAATATACAGTAGTCCTCTTTATCTGTGGGGGAGACATCCCAAGGCCCCCAATGGATGCCTGAAACCTTGGATAGTACTGAACCCTCTATATATTGTTTGTTCCTATACATACATGCCTATCATAAAGTTTACTTTATGAATTAGGCACAGTAAGAGACTAAAAATAATAATAAAATAGGACGATTATAACAATACACTGTAATAAAAGTTGTGTGAATATGTGTGTCTATCTCTCAAAATACCTTTTTTAAAAAATATTCTTTTCCATATGGTTTATCATAGGATATTGAATATAGTTCTCTGTGCTCTACAGTAGGACCTTGTTTATCCATTCTACATATAAAAGCTTCCATCTGCTAACCCCAGACTCCCACTCCAACTCTCTCCCAACCCCCTCCCCCTTGGCAGCCACCCAGTCTATTCTATATGTCAGTGATTCTGTTTCTGTTTCATAGATAGCTTCATTTGTGGCATATTTTAGATTCCACATATAAGTGATATCATATGGTATTTGTCTTTCTCTTTCTGACTTACTTCACTTGGTATGATAATCTCTAGTTACATCCATGTTGCTGCCAATGGCATTATCTCATTCTTTTTTATGGCTGAGTAGTATTGCATTGTATATATGTACCACATCTTCTTTATCCATTCATCTGTCGATGGACATTTAGGTTGCTTCCATGTCTTGGCTGTTGTGAATAGTGCTGCTATGAACATAGGGGTGCGTGTATCTTTTTGAATTATAGTTTTGTCTGGATATGTGCTCAGGAGTGGGATTGCTGGATCATATGGTAGTTCTATTTTTAGTTTTCTGAGGAACCTCCATACTGTTTCCCACAGTGGCTGCACCAACTTGTATTCCTACCTGCAGTGTAGGATGGTTCCCTTTTCTCCACACCCTCTCCAGCATTTGTTATTTGTAGACTTTTTAATGATGGCAGTTCTGACTGGTGTGAGGTGGTACCTCATTGTAGTTTTGATTTTTCAGAATATCTTATCGTGTACATTTAATGCCTTTTTCATCTTAACTAAGTGCTTATCATGCACTGTGGCTGTAACTTTTGCAGTTGAGGCGCAACAGCAAAACTAGCACGAATTTCTTTTTTCCTCCTTCACAATTTCACAGAAGATTTGTTCTTACCGTAGATCTTAGCAACCTCAGCATATAATTTTTTTTTCTTTCCTTATTAGTCAAGAACTTTCACCTTTTCACTTAAAGGAAGCACTTTATGGCTTCTCTTTGGCTCATCTGAATTGCCAGAATCACTACTCTTGTGCTTTGGGGCCATTACTAACTAAAAAGAGGGTGGTGACTTGAACACAAGCACTGTGATATTGCAACAGTTGATCTGATAACTGAGACAGCTACTAAGTGACTAACAGGTGGGATACTCTGGTCAAAGGGATGATTCACGTCCCGCATGGGACAGATCAGGATGGCATGAGATTTCATCATGCTACTTAGAATGATGTGCTATTTAAATCTTACGAATTGTTTATTTCTGGAACTTTCCATTTAATATTTTCAGACTGTGTTGACTGCGGGTAACTGAAACCTCAGAAAGTGAAACTGCACATAAGGGGGGACTACTGTATCTTAGAGATTTTGTTCCATATTATTACATATAAATCTACTTCATTCTACTTAATAGCTATACAATATTCCACTGTATGGACATGCCATAGTTTATCATTCCCCTGAGGCATATTTTTATGTGGAATCCAATATGGGCTTATTACAAACACTGGTACAATGACCTACCTTGTATCTTTATGTACATGTGTAAAAATGTCTGTGGGACAGAGTCCTAGAAGGGAAATTGTTGGATCAAATGGTGCACGCATTTTACATTTTGACAGATGTGACAAACTTCTTCTAAAGTAACTACCAATTTCCTTTGTCATCAGTGGTCTATGAAAGTGCTAATTTCCCACATACTTATACCAACACCAAACATTATCAAACTTAAAAATTTTTATTTACTTTAGGATGGCAGATCACTTGCAGTGCTATTATGATTAGTAGTAAAAGTCAGTACCTTTTCACATGTTTACTGGTGTAAACATCTTTAATAATCATAAAATTTAAATTTTACATTTAAAATCTAAGAGAATTTTTATTTTGAAACTTGAATTATTGACTGTGAAATTCATTTGGAAGAATAAATGGGTGAGCTAGTTAAAATTTTGAGGAAAAGAAAAGGTAAATGGCAGTGGAGGAAAGAATACTTGCCTTACAAGATGTTCAGTATTCCCTCAGTAAACAATCTAAGAATCATCAGATAACACAGTGGTACAACTACAAGGGCTTTAAAAGATCCAGTAGATGAAATAATTTAGTATATGATAAAAATGGTATCAAAATCAATGAAGAATCATGATTTCTCAAAAATGATATTAAAATCATTTTTATAGCTTAATATATATGTGATTTTAGACTTGGGAAGATATACTAACTATACAAAAGAAAAAATGCTAAAGCAAAAAACATATTTTAATGTACTAAATTTAAACGTTTCTGAATTGTAAAAAATAAATGCACCATATACGGAATCAACTGGCTCTGAAAACTGGGGAAAATATTTGCAACAAATAAGACAGACATAAGGTTAATATCATCAGTAATTAAAGGAATTTTCCAAATTCATAAGAAAAAGAAACCCTAACACCTCAATAGAAAAATGAACAAAGAGCATGAATAAATAAAATGTAAATTCTCCCCCACTCAGTCTGCTCTAGGAAGAGCAAACAGCTGATGGAAATTGGGTGTTTCAAAGTAAGCTGACAAATGAGTTCTTTTGTGTAAAGGTACTGCTGTTTGTCTTGTCGGCAGTGGAAAACATTCTTGTTTTAAAGAATGTAATATTAGAAGGTATTGTACATTTTTACAATTAAATAACTTACAAGATCTATTATGGAAAAGAAAATAGCTTAAAAGTACTTTATTGAGAGCAATATGTAATCAGATACAACACAATCACAGTGTGATGAAACTATCGAGTCGCCTAAATTTTGGTGATAGATAGATCATAGATAGACAGACAGAAAGGTACTTACATATAGATAATTGTGTTCCCAATTTTGTTTTAAAGATACTATTTGTTTACAGCATGGAATCTCTTTTATTTGTCCTAAAATAAATTAGCAAGTAAGGCTTCCTGCAAAAAATGTCTCACACCGTTCCGCTGACTCACACTCTCATCTTGGCCCTTACTACTCCAGTGGTGAAAAGAGACAGGATACAGACCAGAGGAAGCACACACATGACTCAGTTTCCCTGGTTCCCAGCAGCTCTTCTAAGGAACAGAGGAAACAACTAGTTCTTGGTGTAAGCTGGAGGAGCCTCAGGCTTGCCTGGCCACACTACTGCACAGGATATAAGTACCCTAAAGAGAACCCCAACAGTGTGTTGCTAGAAGGATGCAGAATTTGCAAACCCTTTCAATGCAACGGCCAAGAGTTAACTTGGCCCTGACCCACACCAGTGTTTCCTGCTCTAGCAGGGAGCCTTGTGCTATTAGTAGCTGCAATCCAGTAATCCAAATTCTAGCAGTCTGCCCTAAGGGGAAAAAAAAAATCAAAGATTTATGTTAAAAAATATGCATTCCAGTATTATTAAAAACAGCAAAAATGTAAAAACGTATCCTCAAATAGAAGAATGTTTAAATAAATTATGGCACCTTCATAAGGTAGAATATTATTATAGCCATTAAAGACTCATGTTTTTAAAGACCATTTAACCAAATGGGAAAACCCATTATTATGTTAAGTGGATAAAGCAGGGTTCCAAATGGTATTTATTATAGTATAAGCCCATTTTATAAAGAGAAGAAAATATAATAAGTGCATAGGAAGAAACTAGAGTGGACTACTCCAAAGAAAATGTAAGAGTAGTTTATAGCTAGATGGTATTATGTAGAGTTATATTTTTATGCATTTCTCTTTCCCCAAAGTATTCTACTGTGAGCAAATATTATCAGAAGTTTGTATACACACACACACACACACACACATCTTTATATACTACATTGAGGTCCGCAAGGAGTTAATCCTTTTCTGTGCGTGTGTTTCTTTGTAGAGAAAAGAAGGAGCTTCATCTTTTGAATTAAACAAAATAAACAAAACCTGTTTTAGGGACTATGTATTAATGGCAATAAGCTTTAACTGGGGAGACGGTGTTTTAATTGTATTCCTTTTGTAAATGATATTTTATTGCTGCCCTATTCTTGGAATATTCTGTTCCCACTGTTGCTGAAATAGCACTTAAGGACTATGAGGCAAAAAAGTCTGGAAAATAAAGGTGCGATATAATCAAATGCAAGGGCTAAACAACTGAAAATGGATACTCATCTAACAAAATCCCGCACTTGTGTGTCAATAGAGGCTCAGTAGGGAACCTGGACTTCTACCTTCACTTGGCAATAATGAGATGGTATCATCCCTATCCCTATCAGATCAGTATCAGGGAAAGCCTATTAAAATAGGAGGTTTAAATAAGATCCAGTGTCTCCGAGTGTAATACGCATATGTTCAGATTTTAATTGACAATCACTCTTTGTACCTAGAACCGGGAATATCTCAGGTTGTATGAAAAAAGGTAATCTATTCATGCCAACATCAAGATGACAGTCAGAATTATCTAACAAGGATTTTAAAGGATTCGTGATAAAAACGCTTCAATAAGCAACTACAAACACTGTTGAAATAAATGAAAACACTAGAAAGCCCCAGCAAAGAAATAGAAAGTCTCAACAAGGAAACATAAAATATAAAGAAGAACCAAGTAGACATTTTAGAACTGAAAATACAAAAACCAAAATAAAAATCTCAGTGGATGTGCTAAACAGCAGAATGGAGGGGATAGAAGAAAGAATCAGTGAACTGGAAGACAGAATGAGAATAATTAACCCAATGCGAACAACAGAGGGAAAATAGAATGGGAAAAAAGTTCTCAATGAATAGAGGATCAGGGACCTGTGGAATTATAACAAAAAATCTAATATTCATGGCATTGAAGTACCAGAAAGAAAGGAGAAAGAGGGTGCGCTGAAAAACAACTTGAAATTATAATGGCCAAAAAAAAGATACAGTGGCTGAAAGCTTCCTAAATTTGGCAAGAGACATAAACCTACAGATTCAAGAAGCTGAACACATTCCCCAAAAGAATAAACACAGATCCACACCACCACACATTATAATTAAACTTCAAAACTATTTTCAAGGATACGTCTTGAAAGCAGCAAGAGAAAACAACCCTTTACCTACAGGAGCAAAATAATTAAAAGGGCAGATTTCTCATTAGAAACAACGGAAGCCAGAAGGAAGTGGCACAATATTTTTCATGTGCTGAAAGAAAAGAACTGTCAACTCATAGTCCTAAACCCAGTAAAAATATCCTTCAGGAATGAAGGGGAAATCGAGGCATTTTCAGAATAAGGAAAACTAAGAGAATTAGACCCCAGTCGACCTGTCCTAAAAAAGTGGCTTGAGGAATTTCTCTGAACAGAAAGGAAACAATAAAATAAAAGGGATTCAGGGCACTCAGAAAAGAAGAAATAACGTGGTAAGCAAAAATATGGGTAAATATATTAGATTTTCTTCTCTTGAATTTTCCAAATTGTGTTCAGTAGTTGAAATGAAAATTATAACACTGTCTGATATAGCTTCTAAGTTTATGTAGAGGAAATATTGATTACAATTATATTTTAAATAGGGAAGGTAAAGAGACATAAAAGTAGGTAAGTTTTCTCTATCGCACTTGAACTGGTAAAAGGATGCCACCAATAGACTGTGGCAAGTTAGGTATATACATAATGCCTAGAGAAGCCATTGAAAAATTATACAGAGAGATACATTCAAAAACACTACAGATAAATCAAAATGGAATTCTACAGTGTTCATCTCACTTACTTGAAGCACAAGAAAAAAATAGAGAAATGAAAAACAGAACAAACAAAATTAAAAATAAGATGGCAGAAACCCTAATATATCAATAATTACATTAATGCAGACAATCTAAAAATATCAAGTAAAAGACAAATTGTCAGGATGGATTAAAAAACAAAAACCAACTATATGCTGTCTACAGGGAACTCACTTCAAATATAACAATATAGGAACATTGAAAGTTAAAGGACAGAAAAATATATATCATGTCAACATTAATCAAAGGAATTCAAGGTTGTAACATCAGATAATGTAGACAAAATCACCAGAGAAGGAGCTGAACTTTATATAACGATAAAAGGGTTAATCTACCATGAAGATATAGCTGTCCTAAATGTAACTGCAGCAAACAACAGAGCTACAAAATATGTGAAAAAAACCCAAAACCTGATAGAGCTGAAGGGAGAAATATGCAAATCCACAATTACAGGTGGAGATTTCAACGTCCCGTTCTTGACAGTTGACAGCATAACTACACAGAAAATCAGCAAGGATATAGAAGAACTCGTAACACCATTAATCAACAAATCAACAGGATCTAATTGACACTTAGAAACTACTCCAAACAACAGCAGAATACACATTCTTTTCAAGTGCCCATGGAACAGATACCAGAAAGACTATGTACTGGGTCATAAGACAAACTTAACAAATTTAAAGCAATTGAAACTATATAGAGTATGTTCTCTGACCCCAATAGAATTAAACTGGAAATCAATAACCGAAAGATAACAGGATGATCTCTTAACACTTTGAAACTAAGCAACATAATTCTAAATAATCCACAGGCCAAAGAGGAAGTATCAAAGGAAAATAAAAAATACGTTGAACTAAATGAAAATGAAGATACAATATAAAATTTGTGGGCAGCAGCTAAAGCAGTTTTGAGAGGGAAATTCATAGGACTAAATTCATATAAAAATGAGGAAAGTCTTAAATCAGTAATCTAAGTTCCCACCTCAAGAAGCTGGAAAAAGAACAGCAAACTAAACCCAACGCAAGTAAAAAAATGGAGATAATAAGGGTAAAAGTCGAAATCAGTGAAATTGAGAACAGAAAAACAGAAAAATCAATAGAACGAGGAACTGGTTCTTTGAAAAAATCAATAAAATTGGCAAACCTCTAGCAAAACTGACAAAGAAAAAAAGAGAGAGGATAGAAATAACTAGTATCAGGAATGAAACAACAGATATCACTACAGACCCTGCAGGCTTCAAAAGGAAATAAAGGTGATACTATGAACAGTCTTACCTACATGAAGTTGGCAGCCTAGATGGAATAGACTAGTTCCTTTCAAAACACAAAATAATACAACTCACCCAATATAATGTAGATAATTTGAATAGACCTGTAACTATTAAGGAAATGGTATTCATAATTTTAAAACTCCCCCAGAAGGAATCTCCAGGCCCAGTTGATTTTTTTCTGGAGAGGTCTATTGCAGATTTAAAGAATAATTAATACCAATTCTGTAGTCTCTTCCAGAAAGTAGAAGAGAACTCTTCTCAATTCACTGTGGGATGCTAGCATTGCCCTGATACCAAAACCAGACAAAAACAATACGAAATTGAAAACTATATACCAATATTTCTCATATAGAGATGCAAAAATCCTTAACAAAATAGTAATCAATAGAATTTAACAATATATGTAACAATTATAAGCCATGACCTGGTAGGATTTATTCCATGGAAAAAGAGCTGGTTCAGTATTTGAAAATCCATCCATGTAATCCACTCTATTAATAAGTTAGAGAAAACACATGACCATATCAATTGATGCAGAAAAAACATTTGACAAAATTCAACACCTATTCATGATTAAAAAATAAGGATAGAGGAGTTTTCTCCAATTTGATATGTAACAATCTACAAAAAAAAACCTACACAGAACTTTACAGTTAAAGATGAAAGGCTGAATGCTTTCTCCTTAAGATTGGGAACAAGGCAAGGATATCCACCCTCACCATTCTTACTCAACAGTACTATAAAGCAAGGAACAAAAAACACATAGATTGGGAAGGAAGAAATAAAACTGCCATTATTTACAGGCAACGTGGTTGTATATATAGAAAATCACAAAGAATCTATGTTTTAAAAAAAAACCTAGAACTAATAAGTGAGTTCAGGAAGATCACAGGATGCAACTAGACATACAGTCAGTTGTATTTCTGTATACTAGCAATAAACACATTGACACAGAAATTCAGAAATACAATACTGCTTACAGTTGCTCAAAAAGAAGTGTTTAGGTGTAAATCTAACAAAACGTACAAGACTTGTATACTAAAAGCTACACAATACTGATGAAAGAAATAAAAAAAGATTTAAACAAATGGAAAGGCATACCACGTTCATGGAGTGGAAGATGTCAGTTATCCTCAAGCTGATATATAGGTTTGCTAGCAATTCCTATCAAAATCACAGGAACAATTTTGTGGCTATTGACAAGATTATTCTAAATTTTATATAGAAAGGCAAAAGAACTAGAATAGTTTAAACAATTTTGAAAAAAGCATTATGAGAGGATTCAATCTACCCAGTTCCATGACTTATTATATAGACACTATAATCAAGACTGTGGTTTTGGTGGATGGATACATGCATAAATCAATGGAGGAGAATAGAGACCCCAGTCAAAGACCCATACAAATGTGCACAATTGACTTTTGACAGAGGTGCAAATGCAATTCAATGGAGGCAGGATACCTTTTTTAACACACAGTGCTGGAGCAATAACATTCATAGGTGAAAAATGAACCTCAATCTTCATTTCACACCTTATACAAAAATTAACTCAAAATAGATCATGGAGTTAAGTACAAAACTGTTAGAAAAAGTAGGATGAAATCTTTGGGATCTAGGCATAGACAGAGTTCTTAAACTTGATGCCAAAAGCATGATCCACAAAAGAAAAAATAAATAAATCAGAATTTTTCAGATTTCATTAATATTAAATTGTTTTGCTCTGCCAAAGACTCTGTTGGGAGAATAAAAATATAAGCTACAGACTGGGAGAAAATGTTTGCAAACCACTGATCTGAGAAAGAACTACTACCCTAGAATATATAAAGAACTCTCAAAAGTCAACACTGAAAAACAGTCTAATTAGAAAGTGGGGAAAAGACCTGAAGAATTTCACCAAAGGGTGTATGCAGGTAGCCAATAAGCATGTGAAAACGTTGGATAGTATTAGTCGTCATGGAAATGCATATTAAAACCACAATCCCAAATCACTATACATCTATCAGAATGGCTAAATTAAAACTAGTGACAACATCAAATGCTGGCAAGGATGCAGAGAAACTAGATCACTGATAGATTGCTGGTAGGAATGTGAAATTGTACAGCCACCTTGGAAAACAGTTTGGCAATGTCTGAAAAAACTAAGCAGGCAACTAGTATAAACTTTTGTTATCACTCAGAAATATTTAAGTACAGTTTTTATCATCCGGAACTATTTATTATAAAATGTAAGGCTTAATATTTGTTTGCAAAGATAGTGTTAGACGATGGGAATTGAAATGTATTGTATTGCACTTATGGAACAAAGTACTGGGCTGTAGTGGAAGGCACAGATCATAATGCTGCTGATTTATTTTGAGAGTCATAAAAGTCTTGGTGAGAAAAATACTGAGGAGAATTTATGATAATTAATTGGTTATCAAATTAATTTTTTTATACAAGTTCCCCTGGAGGAAAAAGCATTAATTTTCAAATCACCCTGCAGGAATTCTTGGGTAAAAACTTTCCAGGAGTCATAAAGTCTGCTTTCTTTTTACTCTTTTGGAAAGAACCCATAATTCTATTCCTATGACTTTAGCAAAAAAAAAAAAATAATAATAATAATAAAAAATCTGCCCTTTATAGCTGATGACAGATGGGGCACCAACAAAGATGTTATTTCTATCCATTTAGAACTATTTGTCAATGATAATCCAATTCCCTTCCAGATCTTTCTCAGTCATCAAATATGATACTCTCAAATTAGTGACTTACAAGAATATGAGTAACCCATACAGGATATATCTGTGTTTTCATTTCCAAAATGTTCTACTACTGTCAACTGGGCCGGTCAAGTGAGATCTACTTGGTTGGCCCTTCCTAGCTGTAATACACACCATCTTATTCACAACGAGCCTACCTGGGACATTAATCTGCTCTCTCTGACTGCTTCACAGAGGTAGGCTTTCAGAGTAGTTGAAATGATTTTCCTTTGGATTGCTTGCTTATGGTCACCCCCTTTCAACTCTACCCACAAAACAGATTACCAAGAATTCTCTAATAATATTAGTATTAACATTCATATGTGAAGATGACTGTTGACAGTGATTGATTGGATATGAATGTCAGAAAAAAAATGCAGAGTTTGCAGAAAGGAAAAGAAAGTGTTTCCCCCGAAGGTGATAACCAGCATCTTTGAGAGCACTTAGGGAGTCTGTGTTTGTGAGGCCAGTGAGTTAGGAGGCTGGAAAGCAATGTGGCATTGCTGAAACTGATGAAGAAGAGCAAGGTACCATGCCAGGGGCAAGCACAGGCTCTTAGGCAAAGCTCTCAACTGCTGAGAGGTTGACTTGTTTTGCAGACTCTACAAGTAATTTGTTGTTCAGTCACATTCCATGGTCACTGGCACTATTGTGCAGAGTGACTTCACAAAAGAGGCATTGCTAGAATGCATTAGAAATGATGATTTAAGATTGAACTGGCTCTGTTGAAATGACCTTAAATTACATGCTGCAACATTGTTTTTCCCAAGTGGCTAAAATCACTGACTTAAGATATTTAAAATGTCAGAAACATATATCCTTAATAAGATCGGAGAGTCAGCCATACTTCAGGGAGCATCATAGGTCTTCACCATCATCTAAGTAGACCTTTGAGACTACATGGGTCATGACTTGATTTCTCTCATTATAAATTAATCCGAAATGACATGCATTCTGACATCTGGACAGGGCTGCAGCAGATGTGTGACTGAGTCATGTTTGCAACAGATCCTGCAACATCCTGCTTCAGATCCTGCAACATAACTTAGCATTTAACATTTAAACGTTTAGACTGGAGGACTAGTCTTCCAAGTATTGTAATTCTTGATGCCTAATGGATCCAGGGATACATGTGCGTATCTGGGTGAACAGATCTGAATTAAGGAAAGGCAGCTTCTTCTGGCACCAATGTATACCAATGGAATATCATTGGTGTAAACAGGAAACATGGCACCTATTAACTCAGGTTTCCATGTGTAACACTTAGGCAGTTGGCAAGACAAAATTTATTCCAGCCCCCTCATAGGGGTGGGAGCAAGATAACAATAATAATTGTTGGCATTGCTGAACTATATTAGATATGTTGCACAATGTTACAGCAAGTCTCCCCACAATTGCAATCACCTAAATTTGGCAATTCACAGTCAGTTGAAATTCTTATACTGAGTAGTATTTTATATAGGTCTGTTTATTGGAAATGAGTGATTTATTTATTTTTAAATTTATTTTCTTTTATTGAGGTGTAATTGACATAACATTATATTAGTTTCAGGTGTACAGCATAATGATTTGATATTTGTATATATTGTAAAATGATCGCCACAATAAGTCTAATTAACACCCATCACCACACACAATTACAATTTTTCTTTCTTGTGATGGAAACTTTTAAGATATATTTTCTTAGCAGCTTTCAAATATATTACAGTGTTATTAACTATCATCACCATGCTATACATTTATTTTTAGTATCTAAATTTGAAAGTTGTTAGTGTGCTTCCCAAGATTTTGCTTGGTTTGGTAAATCGTAAGAAGCCAAGAAGACTGAAGAGAAAAGAAGATTGAACTGAGAAAAGGACCAGGGAAAAGTGGAAAATGTTTTGACAACCTGAACGTAAACAAACAAACCAAGGAACTTTGCGATCCACTTTGTAACTCTATATGTGTAGGTTACTGCTGCCCTCATGAGTATGAGTAACTAATTTTAGCCAGCCATGAGACCAAAACATTGTGAAAAAAGAAATTGAAGCTCGAGAAAGTGATACGTGCATTCAGTGTGTGAACTAGCTCTGTTAACTAACCATGAAGAGATACACACTTAATAGAAAATAAGTTTTCCCCAATTCCACTTAATAAACGTTGAGTAAATACTTTAGAAATATCAGTTTGAATGGGTATCAAACCTTTAGCCTTTCTGGGGCACCTACGTGATTTGCTCTCAGACTGTGTGTGTGTGAGAGAGAGAGAGAGAGAGAGAGCGAGGGAGAGAGAGAGAGAGAGAGAGAGAGATGGCAGGGGCGGGGGGGAGAGGCAAGTGAGCAAGTACAAACATGCACAGTTGAATACACAGCACAAGAAAAGTACTCACATGCGATGGAATTAGATGGGTCTGAGTTTGGAAAAGCTAGACTCCATTTATCACCTGCAAAATAGCACATAAACATTACGTAAATGCCATGAGCACTTTGATGTCTGGACTCTGTCTTGATGACCAGGGCAGATGGTTGATACGTCCTAAGCATGGGCACTTTGCAGCTCCCAGCGTTTGGAACTCTGTCATATAAATTTGAAATGGGGCAAAGTGAAATGCTGGGATTTTCATATACTCATGAGAGGTGCAAAATTTCAAAACGGGGGGGATCATAGGAAGTTATTCTCTGAGAAAACAACGCTATTAGTAAAGATCAGAGACTGTCATTTATCTGGCTGTTGTCTGGGTGAACAGGAAGGAGATGGGAAAAATTCTTACATAAATGAAGCCCCTAAGAGTGTAGTGCAGTCATGTTTTTCTTGTATTTGTAACAGTTATTTTAATATTTGTTAATGCACCTTACATTAATTCTTATGCCATAATAGTGTAATCGTTATCAGTTTTCAGTGCAATTATATGTGTGCTAGCTTTAATGAGAGCCTGCAAGGAGATTAAAATAAAAGGATTCTCCAGGGACACGGGTTCGATCCCTGATCCGGGAAGATCCCACATGCCACGGAGCCACTAAGCCCTTGAGCCACAAGTACTGAGCCTGCGCGCTAGAGCCTGCGAGTCACAACTACTGAGCCTACGTGCCACAACTACTGAAGCCCGTGCTCTCTAGGGCCTGCATGCTGCAACTACTGAGCCTGCGTGCTGCAACTACTGAATCCCATGCGCCTAGAGCCTGTGCTCCACAACAAGAGAAGCCACCGCAATGAGAAGCCTGCACACCGCAATGAAGAGTAGCCCCCGCTCACCACAACTAGAGAAAGCCTGCGTGCAGCAACAAAGACCCAACGCGGCCAAAAATAAAATAAAATAAAAAAATATAAAAGGATTCCATGACATGGTTTATGTTACAAATAAGACAAGAACATTTTTTTTTTTCAATTGCAAGTGTGAAGTTATACGGAGAGAAATAATCAGATGCTACACGTGCCATACTTTATAATTGCTTTGCCTTTTAGCTGCGAACCTTAGACTTTCATCTCATCTGTAGGTCTGTCATCATTAGGTAAGAGGAAGCAACACCGGAATGGCGGTGATGCTGCTTCTAGAAAGCTCAAATTGTGTGTCCATGACAACATAACTCAGACCCAGAATTATTTGTTATAACCGAAATATAAATTATTTATAAAAATATAAATAAAGCCAAAGTGACTATTTTATTAAAATAGAACTGCTGGGTGGAGAAAATTTATGAAAATACTAAGGAGCTTTTAAGCTATTGGACTATACCATTACAAATGAGTTATGGCAAGCATAATGAGTGTCTTGTGCAGGGGTGAGAGGAAAAAAAGAAAACTTTATTCACAGATATGCACAAATAAAAAGTGATGGATTGTGATTTGTGGGTTTGCTGACCGCAAAGAGGAGCAGTATCTTGTATGTGTCCACCTGATCCTGTGAAAGATGCAGAGACTGGGAAAAGTGTCACGTCAAACACCAGCCTTTCTCCAGCGCCTGCCCTGTGACTGCCCTTTGCTAGGCATCTTAGGCACAGTGTAATTCGAGCACAACAAAGAGTGAAGAGTCTCAGAGTAATTGGCAGAGATTGGAAGGGGGGGTGCCAGCAGTGTGGAAATTCAAGTGACAAGAGGGGGGTGGGTGGGTGACACGTCAGAGAGAGGCCCAGCAATAAGAAGTGACCTTCAGGGCAGCTCTGGGGGCTCAGCAGGCTTCAGCCCTCCCTGTGCCTCAGTGAAGACTAAAGGCAGTTCTGTGCTTGTTCAAAGCACATTTGTCACACGGTAGCTCTTTAGTTCATATATGGCATGGGAAGAATGGGAAAAAGACCGGAGCGCAAAGGGATATTTGTATCTGTCTTTCTGTCCATCCATCCATCCATCTAGCCAATTCAAAGAGGTAGATGGCAAGTTCTTGGTTAACTTAACTACAGCTGTGCCCATTGTTGTTATCAGGACAGCAGCGGATATTCATAATGATGCCCTAAGTCACCGAGGAAAAGCTGTATAATATTATTCTTAAGAAGGTAGACACATGTAAAAATCTATTCTAGAAAGATTTCCATCTTTTCATTAGATCAATGATTCCTCGAGGGAAGAAATCATTTCTTATTCATCTTTATATCTTTTGACACCCAGCACAATGTTCTTTGCATAGGAGATAAAAATATTTGTGACACTGAGCAGAAGAGAAATAATTTGTGTTTTTGGGAAAAAGAATTATGTTGTTTAAAAGCCAGTATTTTTATTATCAGGAGACTCAACCCGAAATAATACATTGCCCTTCCCATACTCCTACCCGTTCTCACCCCTCAAAATAAGATGATGTTTTCATGTATTGAATTAAGGATTCAGTTACTGAAGTGTCTTTAGTAACGCAGAGGATGTGATTCTAAGACGTTTTTCAGGAACATTTAACATTGTAACATTGAGGAAGATATTGTACAGGTGGTGTCACATGAAGGGATTATTTCCTGCCAACCTGCATTGTAGGCACCAGGCAGAGGTCCTCTACTCCTGCCTTTTCCCGGATGATTCTCAGCTCAGTGACTTGGGTGCTCCTGGCTGTAAGCCTTATGCAGTACGCTAAGCTCAAGGTGGAATTTAGCCAGATAAGACTCAGGGATCAGGACTGTAGAGCTTCCATAAGATGGCTCTACCTGAGGCTCAGCTAGGGCATCCTTACATCTACCCAGGCCCAGCACATCCCCGAAGAGACTAAATTTTATTCCAGTAGACCCCGCATCTTGTGGTAGAAAGAGCAGTAGGTTTCTTGAGTCTGTGGTCTGGGATTTTAGTGACCGTATTTGCCCTAACTGGTAAGCTGTAACCTCCTTGGGCTTCGGTTTTCATAATTATAACATGAGGCTTGTCATATCCGCCCTACAGAATTGTTGGTAGATCATGTGAAATAATGGGTCTGATGCATTGAGGGGAATGGAAGTACTAGACACACATCAGGCCAGGGTTCCTCTGTGGCCAGACCAGAGTTTTGGTAACTTTGCTGCCAAGGATGTCTTAACTTACTATACCACTGATAATGGTTGAAAATAAGGAAAATTATAAGGAACTTTCTACTAATAAGCTATGCAATTATAAATGAGTTATTTGGGATATATTGGTAACACCTATGTAAGGAAAGTTAGAAAGTGTTATTTATGAAAAATGAACCTCTTTGCACACTAAGTACAAACTAGGTACTCTTGGCCCAATTAATCCAATACTTTGCGTCTATTATCTTTGCCAGAGACTCTCCCAGCTTCCCAACAGAATTCTGACCGCCTCCGCGGATTTCAACAAGCTCGCTAACACTCAACTATTTTCACTAAAATCTAGTTAAGATCCTGTTAACACTTTTCAGCGGGTCAGCAATGTTCTGTCTCTGATGGAAACACCCCACTTAACACAGAGCTATCCTTAGATAAGTGAAAGAATCCTATTGCAACTCTACAGGTCCTTGTCAGCTTGGTGTTGCCTTCAGAGCTCCTGGTAAACTGCTCCTTGACTTTTAAAAAAAAGTAGTTTCACATTCTAAATAGTGTATTTTAAAGGAGCCCAAACCTTTTTCTGCAATTTTATTCATAGCACACCATATCGCCTGTAGTTTGGTATTTGTTCCGACAGGTTACAATAAAAGTGAAAGCCAGCTGTGTCATACTTATCACAATTTGCTATTTGCCCTTTTTCAGTTGGAGGTATTTCCAGGGACTGAGGTTCACTGGCGAGTCCTGTATCTTCTGCTCAGCAGCCGTGCAGGCAGAGAGGAGACCCCTTTATTTTATTTCTTTATTTCTTTATTTCATTTTTTCTTTTGTATTTTTTTTAATTGAAGTATAGTTAATTTACAATGTTGTATTACTGCTGTACAGCAAAGTGACTTAGTTATACGATCTTTTCCATTATGGTTCATCATGGGGTACTGAATATAGTTCCCTGTGCTCTACAGTAGGACCTTGTTGTTTACCCATCCTATATATAAAAGCTGACATCTGCTAACCCCAGCCTCCCACTCCATCCCTTCCCCAGCTCCCTTTCCCTTGGCAACCACCAGTCTCTTCTCTGTGTCCATGATTCTGTTTCTGTTTCATAGATAGGTTCATTTGTGTCATATTTTACATTCCATGTATAAGTGATATCATACGGTATTTACCTTTCTCTGTCTGACTTACTTCACTTAATATGGTCATCTCTAGTTGTATCCATGTTGCTGCAAATGGCATTATTTTGTTCTCTTTTATGGCTGAGTAGTATTCCATTGTACATACGTACTGCGTCTTCTTTATCCATTCATCCGTCGATGGACATTTAGGTTGTTTCCATGTCTTGGCTATTGCGAATACTGCTGTTATGAACATAGGGGTGCATGTATCTTTTTGAATTATAGTTTTGTCTGGATATATGCCCAGAAGTGGGATTGCTGGATCATATGGTAATTCTGTTTTTAGTTTTCTGAGGAACCTCCATACTGTTTTCCACAGTGACTGCACTAACTTACATTCCCACCAACAATGTAGGAGGGTTCCCTTTTTGAGGAGACCCCTTTATGAGCAGATGAAGTAGTCTTGGGAAAGGGCCAGACTTTCTGAACCACAGAACGTGTTTATACAAGTTCTGAAAATGGAATTTTGGAGTTTGGGTAGTCGTCTTTCAGTCTGCTTGAGTGTAGGAGCTACGACAAAATATTATTTCATTCAACAAATATTTATGTCTTACAATGTGCCAAGCACTATAGGTCTTGTGGAGAAAGCATTGATCAAAACAGACAAAGCTCTACCTTCATGAAGCATATTTCCTTGTGGGGGGGCAATATATTTTTAGGAGAAGAGTGCTATGCTAGTAATTTGGCTCTCAGGGAGAAAAGAGGCCTAATTTTTAGCATTTGCCAAGCATGGCTAATTTCAGGCTACCAGTGTGAATGGGAGTTGGGGAGACAGGTATAACCAGCAATCTGTTTTTTTTGAGGAAGCTCCATAGTGTTTTCCACAGGGGCTGCACTAATTTACATTCACGCTGACAGTGCACAAGGGTTCCCTTTTCTCCATATCTCCTCAGGACTTGTTATTTGTTGTCTTTTTTGCAGTGCTGACTTTGACAGGTGTGAAGTGATACCTCATTGTGGTTTTGATTTGTGTTTCCCTGATGTTTAGTTCAGCATCTTCTCATGTGTTTGTTGGCCATCTGTAGGTCTTCTTTGGAAAAATGTCTATTCAGGTTCTCTGTCCATTTTTTAAACCAGTTGCTTGTTTTTCTCATGTTGAACTGTATGAGTTCTTTGCACATTTTGGATAGTAGCCCCTTGTTAGATATATGATTTGCAAATATCTTCTCCCATTCAGTAGGCTACTTTTTCAGTTTGTTCACTGTGTAAAAACTTTTTGTTTGATGAGTCCCATTTGATTATTTTTGCTTTTTGTTTCCTTGCCTGAGGAGATATATCCAAAACAATATTGTAAGACCGATGTCAAAAAGCATACTGCGTATGTTTTCTTCTAGAAGTTTTACGGTCTCAGCTTTTCAAGTCTTTAATCCATTTTTAGTTTTTTTCTGTGCACAGAGAGAGAGAATTAGGAGGCATCCTTTGGGCCCAGCCGCACACTCCCCCTCTGGTCACCAGAGCTATATGCTCTAGCGATATGCTTTTCTGTGGGCTCTGTGGGCCCTTCTGTTGTGGCGGGCTGGCTACTTTGGGTGTGGTGATATGCAGGCAGACTCCTGGCTCAGTTGACTACCAGGCCCTGCCTCATGCAGTGGCTGCCAGCCTGCTGGTGGATGGGGCCAGGTCCCAGTTTGCCTGGCTGTGACGCCCTGAGTGTGCCTGGGGCTGGTGCCAGCCTACTGGTGGGCAGGTAAGTCCCTGGCACTAATAAGCTAGAGGGAGGACTCCAGAATGGTGCTCACCATCGTCAGTGTCCTTGTGGTTAAATGAGCTCCTACAAGTGGCTGCTGCCAGTGTCTTTGTTCCCAGTGGAGTCCCAGTTGCCTCTTGCCTCTCCAGGAGGCTCTCCAAGGTGAGCAAGTGGGTCCAAACCAGGCTCCTTTCAAATCACTGCCTTTGTGCTGGACTTGGAGTGTGTGAGATTTCCGTGTGCCCTTAGGAGTGGAGTCTCTGTTTCCTATAGCCCTCCGCCTCTCTCAAATGCAAACCCTGCTGGCCTTCAAAGCCTGATGTTCTGGGGGCTTGTTTTCCTAGTGTAGGACCTCTAGGCTGGGGAGCCCAGTGCGGGGCTCAGACCACTCGATCCTTGGGGAGAACCTCTGCAATTGTGATTATCCTCCCATTTGTAGCTCACCTACCTGGCGGTGTGGGTTCTGACTATACCAATTCTCCATCCCTCTTACCTATCTCATTTCAGTTCCTTCTTTATATCTTTAGTTGTGGAAAATACTTTGTCCTAGTCTTCAGATCTTCTTCATAGATAGTTTCTCTATAAATAGTTATGATATTGGTGTGTCCATGGAAGGAGGTGAGTTTGGGGCTTCCTACTCTGCCATCTTGGACACTCAAACCAGAATTAGCTTCTCTGTTACTGCCTCTGTCCCTTACTAGCTGTTTGTTTCCCTTTGCCCACGCATGATTAGCTCCATGGAAGTAGGGACATGCTATAATGCTTCATACCATTATACTCCTGGTGCCTAGCACACAGTAGGCACTCAGTAAATATCTGTGGAGTGAATGTTGTTATACCTTTCTCCATAGTTTAGTTTCCATAACTGTGAGATCTAAATAATAATACCAACTTTACAGGTAGTTTTGAAGAATAAATATAAAATGATGTGTACAAAGTGCATTGCACATCCAATATACAGAAAACATGACTACATGAAAGCTGTAATTATTATTTTCCATATTCTGTGTCATTTAGAATTTTGATAAAGATTTTTAACATCCAGAAGGGAGGCTTCTTCATGGGAAAAATAATGGTGGCTAATTTTCATTAAGACTTTTTCACTAAGCACCATCTCTTGAGTAACTCAGAAATAGAGGACTTCCTCATCTAAAAGCCATGAAGTCCAAACTACTTTAACTGCATCACTGCAATTAGAAAGAATTTGTCCTACCCACAGTAATAAACTAGGACAGAAGCAAGAGAAACATGCTCTAGGAACTGACTTCCTACACGTAAATATTATTTACTGTGATGATTGTTGTTTTAAAATGGTACCTACTCTGGGCTTTTGGAATGAAAATGAAAGGCCTGCAGTGGTGTTAAAAGTAGAGGAGCAGAGACCGAACTGTTTGAGAGACTTACACTCAGTTGTCATGGTAGCCAAAAGCTCCCAAATAGATCCTTTCCTCCTGCCCAGATGTTTAACGTCTATAGTAACATGCCCTAGATGGTGACAGAGCCAGATATGAATGCATAATACCATTTTTTTTTTTGTCCTCGACAGTTTAGAAAATCTTTTTAACGCTCAGTGATGAATTTAGCTGGGAGTAAGCAAGTGAGAATTTGGTAGAACATCTGTGTTTCTGAAGTTTGTATTTTTGAGCTGTGTATGGATTCTCAGTTGCCTTTTTAGATGAATGTATTAATTTCACACATTTTAAAGAGAAATTCATAAAACCAACTATTAAGAGTATATCTGGGAATTGAGGCTACAGAATTTAAAACTGTTGATATGAATCTTTTATTTTCTTATGTTATGGCTTAGGTACCAATTCAGGCTAATGACTGTTAAAGAAAAGAACACATTAATTTGCAAGTCGCTCCTAAAGTTGATTGTTTTAAGAAAAGACCTTTGCCTTGATTTTATAGCTTTTCAGTAAGTGAAATTGTATGTACGTATTTTTTTTTAATTAATTAATTAATTAATTAACTTTTGGCTGTGTTGGGTCTTCGTTTCTGTGCGAGGGCTTTCTCTAGTTGCTGCGAGCGGGGGCCACTCTTCATTGCGGTGCGTGGGCCTCTCACTGTCACGGCCTCTCTTGTTGCGGAGCACAGGCTCCAGACGCGCAAGCTCAGTAGTTGTGGCACACGGGCTTAGCTGCTCCGCGGTATGTGGGATCTTCCCAGACCAGGGCTCGAACCCGTGTCCCCTGCATTGGCAGGCAGATTCTCAACCACTGCGCCACCAGGGAAGCCCTGTACGTATTTTTTAAGCGTATTTTATTTTCGCAAGATTTTTTATTCTTATTTTATACAGGAAAGCTAGTGTTAGCCCACATTTTCCTGTGAAAATACCTCTGATGAAGGTAAAAAGTATAACCTCATCTTACCACTGACTCTATGACCTAATGAAAGAATGTTAACTGAGGGTCATAATACATGTTCAAAGAACAGTTAACTTTTCTTGAGGAAAAAAATTTAATGTTCAGTTAATCTGCATGAAGACTAATGAACATGAAAGTCTAATACATAAAAGAAATAAAGTATTTATTGCAGGTATTTTTTTTTTTCTGGTGGCTGGAGGGTGGAGGAGAACGGGGGACAATAAGGATTTTGTAAGGAGATCAGAGTCAGATAATCAGGGAGAAAGAAAAGAGTAGGAGAAACCGATGGAAAAAAAATGTAACTAACTCCTCCTACCTGGTATTACGCCTAGACCTTTACCTCACGTGGGTCCTCGTTCCCCTTCTCTCTCAATAGCCACATAAAATCCTGCTCGCTGAGCCCCATTGACCCAGGTATGCTACTCTCCCCTTTCTAAGATACGCTTTGTTTCCCCAGCTGCGCGACCAGCCCCAGAGAGGCAGTGTGTCTCTGAGTCACCTGAGCTCCATGCTGCTGCCTTCCTGCTGTCCATCCACCTCTCTTCACCTCTGACCATCTTCCTAGTGTCTGCAGGCCCTTCTGGGACGACTATCTCAAAGGGAAGTGCCTCTCAGGTAGGTAAGGCTTTTTCACCTCCCCTGTGGATCTTTGCAGATTTCAGTCTGATGATCTCTTTAAGCAGAAGTTGTCCTTTTAGGGCAGTGCAGTTTAATAGAACTTTCTGCAGCCACAGAAGTGTTCTGGGTCTGTGCTATCCAGTATGGTAGCCAGTAGCCACTTGGGGCTACTTAGACTTAAATTAATTAAAATGAAATACAATTAAATATTTATCTCCTTAGCCACACTACCCACATTTGAGGTGCTCAATTGTCACGTGCTGCTGGTGGCAGCTGAATTAGATGGTGCAGCTTTAGAGGAATCCCAGGTCGGGTGGGAATGGGCCAATTCTGGTCAAGTTCAGATGGGTGGAGAGAAGCCCCAGGGAATCGTGGTCTCAGAGGAAAGCCACGGTGGATTCAAAGGTCCAGCAACTGTCTGTGAGCCAGGCTTCCTGCAGCAGGCTGTCTTGAAGGGAGACTGGAGCAGGGCAATTCCATGGCCTCCACACGGCCCAGCTCCCAATAAACAGTGGTGTAGCCTCAGGTGTGGAATTTCGAGTTCGGCCTGGGTTTGTTGGAATGTTGGCTCCACCAGTAGTTAGCTATGGGACATAGGAAGTTACGTAAATTCACTCAAGCTTTGTTTCTTCATTTGTAAAATCAAGATGATAATACCTACTTGCCAGGGCTGCGGTGTAAATTCAGTGAGGTGATAAATGGAAGGCAGCACAGTGCCTGGCATATCCTAACCACCTACTGTATCAGACGGAAATTAGATGCTGTAGGTCCTGTGTGTCAGCCTCAGGCCCTGCTTCCTGCAGCTTAAACAAAATACCGATTAGCCTTTTGAACTGAAGTACTAAACAAACAAGAGAATAATTCAGAAATTGTTGCTACATTGCCTGTAATTTTCAAACACATTATTTTATACAAATATAAGTCTCCTCATATGGAGATGCTGTTTTGAAGAATAATGCGTGTGTGCGTGTGCGTGTGTGTGTGTACAGACTAATCTTTATTCACACTATTACACCAGGCAGGCACTGGTAACAGTGCATGTGGAAAGATGTCCTTGACCTCTGTTTGTGGACCCAAGTCAGCTGCTATTTTCATCACAGACATTCACACTTGCTCATGATTGAAATTGTCTAGTCCAAGGATCGTACTACATTCCTGTGGTCCGCATTCCAGGTTGCAAAGGGAGGAGAAATATTTTAAAGGGCAGATTGTCTGCACATCTTGGGAGTTTCTTCTGCCTTCTTTCCTTGCAATTCCACATACTTTCACCCACGCGAGAGCAAATGGGGTTGGTGTTGATGGGGCTCCGTAAGAGAGAATCAACTGGCTGACCTTGTAGAGATCCTGCTGGAACTTGAAGATATGAGGATCAGACTGTGGTCCAAAAACCCAGATGGTTTCAACTGCCTGAACTTCTAGTTTCAGCGTGCTTCCAAACTCCATCTCTCAGCTTCTGTGCAAAACAGATCGTATATTTTGACAAGAGGAGAAGGAGGAGGAGTTCAGATGACTAATATTTATGGAGCATCCTCACTATGAATTGAGTTTTAAATAGTCAAGATCTTCCCCTGGAGGAAGGCTGACGAATTGTTTGAAAAGGGGTGCCTGTGTGTGCTGGAGTGGGGGAAAGCCACAGAATTACAAATCCAAACAGGTCCTCAAGAACGGGGCTTCCCCACCCTCCCTCTCTGATTCCTGCTAAGCAGGAAACATGTTCTGTAGCTCCTCCCAATTGACTTCACCTTCCAGATAAGCTTTGAAGGTTTTGAAGGGCTGCTTTTTTTATTTTAGGGACTCTGTCCCCTCCCCTGAAATCTGGGCTGTCTTGTGATTGTTTCAACTAGTAGAGTACATCTGCTAAAAGAAAAGAGGCATCTCTTTTTTTTTTAAATTTATTTTAAGGGTTTCATTTTAAGGGTTTCACTACAGACAGGGTAACCAAGAGAAGGAAATTGGGGAATTTGCAGCTGACTCAGAGACTTGGAGGGACCCTCCTCTAGCGGTCTCGCAGACTCTCTCTCTGCTCACCCCATCCCCAAACAATTTGATTTCTGATCCATCAGTGGGTAAGGCTGTGGAATTGTTTCTTTATTTTGGTCCTTTTCCCTGGAAGTATGTAGACCTGAAGGTGCACTCTGGGCAAAACAGTAGAATTCTTTTGCTGTCTGCAAAACTGTCGATCCACACAACCTGCCGGAAGGTAAATAGGTGAGGAAGTCATCCAGGAAGCAATCGCTACCAGACCCTAGACTGCTGCTCTCCTCTAAAACAATTTTTAGCAAAAATTTTAAACCAAGAATACTAGCAGTTCTTGGAAATCGTTGGTATTTATTCTGTTAATATACGAAACAGTAGCCAAATACTGTTACTGAGTAATTATTATGAGAGGTACTAATATTTTTGAGAACTTCAGTGATGTAGAACAGTGGTCTGCAGACTTTTTGGCACCAGGGACCGGTTTCATGGAAGACAGGTTTTCCACAGACCGGAGCGGGGTGGGGGATGGTTTTGGGATGATTCAAGCGCATTACATTTATTGTGCACTTTATTTCTATTATTATTACATTGTGATATATAATGAAATAATTATACAACTCACCATAATGCAGAATCAGTGGGAGCCCTGAGCTTGTTTTCCTGCAACTAGCTGGTCCCATCTTGGGGTGATGGGAGACAGTGACACCCGACGTGAGTTGCTTAGGTCCAGTCTACTCCATGATCTCGTCTTGGTTGCTGTCACTGCAGAAAACTCTGCTTCACAAAGGCAGGGTGTTGGAAATGGAAGCAGGCTTTTCAGTGCTTTTGTGGCAATCTCAGGATATTCTGCCTTGACTTTAATCCAGAACATATGGAGATTGGAAGTTGTCTCAAACATACTTTTAAGGCCACCGTCATTTGAGATCTCAAGCAGTCGATCCTCTTCTAGCACGGACAAAGTCGATTCACCTGGCTTATTCACAAATGGGTCACGGATCCATTCCTTCCCAGTTTGGGGATCTTTTGTGGTTGGGAAGTAATGCTCAGACTCTTTTGAAAGCTGCAATAGGTGATAGAAAGAAGGCCCTGGTTCATTCTCTTTCAAAATCTCTGCTACTGTTTGAAACATGTCAAAAGTCCCAGTGTTTACTCGTCGCCCCCATAATTCCAGTTTGGCTTTGAATGCAGCCACTTTATCTGCAGACTTAAACACAGTTGTCGTTCTCCCCTGAAGTGACAGATTGAGTTTGTCGAGCAGGTTGAATATGTCACACAAGGAAGCAAGTTTTGCGACCCATTCTGTGTCACTGAAATGTGCTGCCAGTGGTGACTGTTTTTCTAAACGAAATCTCTGGAGCGGCTCTCAGAACTCAGAAACTCTGGCCAGTGACCTACCTTTAGAAAGCCATCTCACTTCTGTGTATAAGAGAAGACGTGTGTGCTCTGCGTCCATCTCCTCACAGAGCCGCGCGAACAGACGTGAGTTAAGGGCATGTACTTTAATGTGGTTGATAATTTTAATCACATCCCGCAAAACGCTGTTAAGTTCAGGTGATGTTTTTTGGCTAGCCAGCACTTCTCTACAGATGACACAGTGCGTAGACTCACATTCAGAAGCGACCTCTTTGACCCGAGTAGTGAAACCAGTCATGGCAGCCACTCCATCTGTGCATACACTGACACAAAATGACCAGTTCAGTTTTCCTGGTACGTAATCATTCAAAGACTTGAATAGTTCTGCAGCTGTGGTGTTGGTTGGCAACAAAAGTGCACGTAATATATCCTCATGCACATCCTCCTGAAAAACGTATTGCACAAAACAAGCATTGTTGCCTTGTTGTGAACACTGGTAGACTCATCAACCTGGATTGCGTACCACAGTGACTCATTAATCCTCTCTAACAGTTGTGCCTCAGTATCCTCTGCTATTTCATCAATTCGTCTAGTTATGGTGCTAGCCGAAAGAGGAACATGTGCCACCTTTTGAACCGCAGCCTCTCCTAAAAGTTCATGACAAATGTCCTTGCAACAGGCAGGATCAACTCCTCACCAATAGTAAAGGGCTTCTTAGCTTTAGCAACGCGGTTAGCCACTAAAAATGATGCTCTCAGTGCACACACATTTGATGAAGTGGTGGCCTTCAATAATTGCTTCTGTTCTTTGTGTTCACATTTTTTCTTTTGAAAAACTCCAGAGGCTTGTCTTTTAATGCAGGGTGCTTGGCCCCCATGTGGTGGAACAGATTTTTATTTTTAAATTTTTTTTAAATTTTTATTTATTTATTTATTTATTTATTTATTTATTTATTTATTTTTATGGCTGTGTTGCGTCTTCGTTTCTGTGCGAGGGCTTTCTCTAGTTGCGGCAAGCGGGGGCCACTCTTCATCGCGGTGCGCGGGCCTCTCACTGTCGCGGCCTCTCTTGTTGCGGAGCACAGGCTCCAGACGCGCAGGCTCAGCAATTGTGGCTCACGGGCCTAGTCGCTCCGCAGCCTGTGGGATCTTCCCAGACCAGGGCTCGAACCCGTGTCCCCTGCATCGGCAGGCAGATTCTCAACCACTGCGCCACCAGGGAAGCCCAGTGGAACAGTTTTGAAAGTTTCCAAACGGCTTTGCTGGATAGCTGGTCGCTGCATATTATACAAAGTGGGTTTGGAGAATGTGAATCACCCATTGCAATGAACCCATAATTTAAGTAGGACTCTTGGTATTTTCTTTGAAATGCAGCTTTCTTTTTGTTGGCAGTCTTAGAGTCTTCTGCTGTCTCCTCGTTGGGTCTTTCCCCCTTTTCAAAGAAGCTCTCCAGCAACGTTTGTTTTTTACTAATTTTGGCTAGGGTTAGCCTGAGGGCTTACCAAAACTGTGACTGAGACAAGTGCGCGGTGCGGGAAAGAGGCATGGATGGAAGTGGTAAATAGAATAATGGGCAGGCCACGTACAGACTAAAATAAGTGTTGGATTCTGACTTAAAGCCTGCTACCAGGTGCAGCTGTACAATTGAAGTACATCCACTCACTTGCCACTATAGCCTGCCACCAGCTGCAGCTTAATTGTCACTTGCCACTCACTGATAGGGTTTTGATATGATTCTGCAAGCAATTGATTTATTATGGTCTCTGTGCAGACAAACCTCTCTGCTAATGATAATCTGTATTTACAACCGCTCCCCAGCGCTAGCATCACCGCCTCAGCTCCACCTCAGATCATCAGGTATTAGATTCTCATAAGGAGCACGCAACCTAGATCCCTCGCATGTGCAGTTCACAGTAGGGTTCGTGCTCCTGTGAGAATCTGATACTGCCACTGATCTGACAGGAGGTGGAGCTCAGGTGGTAATGCAAGCGATGGGGAGCGGCTGTAAATACAGATGAAGCTTTGCTTGCTCGTCTGCCGCTCACCTCCTGCTGTTCAGCCTGGTTCCTAACAGGCCACAGACTGGTACTGGTCCATGGCCCGGGGGTTGGGGACCCCCTGATGTAGAATATCAAGTAGAACTTTAAGAATTTCTGACATTGTTTTTGTATGGGTACCCGGCAAAGGAATAATTATTAGCAACTTCTACTTGAGATTGATTTTCAGAGTGCTGAAGAATTGTTGACTTTATCAGATCCAAATTTGACTTTAGGAGAGTTTGTGATAAACAATAGCAGTTTTAGGACCTTTTCTCTGCAGAGAAGGATAGTAATCTGGCAAATATCAGTGCACCTTAAGTTGGCTTAATTGAATCATGTAGGCTGTCTTTAGCAAAAGTCTAATTCCTTTCTTTTTTTCTTCTTTTCTCCCTCCCTCCCTCCCTTCCTTCCTTCCAAAATATATTTCATTAAGATTGCATTTTCAGCATAGAAAAATCTGTACCAATAACTTTTGTATACTGATGTAAAAATTTAAAAATCCAACCAATGGGGATATATGTATACATATAGCTGATGCACTTTGTTATACGGCAAAACTGACACAACATTGTAAAGTAATTATACTCCAATAAAGATGTTAAAAAAAAATAAATGAATGTTAAAAATATGTAAATAAAAATGCAACCAAACTAATTTTGAGGAATTAACTTAAATCACATACTAATAGATATACTGATGTTCTATTATTTACGAGTAAATCAAGTAGTCTATCCCTTAAATGTTTTTTCCCTAGGATTTTGTTTTTCATTCTATGTGTATTTGTTTTTATTAAAACAGCGATAGTATTTTTAATCACCTATGAATAAAACCACATGACTCTTCCCAGAAGTTACTTAATCACACATTTTTACCTGTCTCAGACACTCAAGATTTTAAATTACCACAAATACACTAAGTTATGTTTATAAAGACTGAATGTTTCAGGAAACATCGATCAGCTGACATACAGCCACAAAAGTCTTAAATCTAGAACTCACTTACGTTTAAATAGGTATCTAATCACAAGACATTATACTGGTACATTTCCTTGGATTCCTTTCACATCTCATATCTGTCCAAAAGAGGTTCAAATGATTTTTTTCCCCACTAAGATGAATGATTAAAAACTTGCCGGCCATATACTGTGAAAAATACATACAGAGCATTGTGATAGTTAGGAGTAATTAGTCTAGAAGAAGCTCCAGGAAGCTTTTTGAAGTGGTCTGCACGTCGCCCCAGTCACCTCCATTGAGGAGCTTGTGTGGTGGGGGTGGGGCGCCCCAGGGAGAAGGTGACACCAGGCAGATGTGGGGCTTATTGGGAGGACTTCAAAGCCGAAGCTTGTCTGTTCATTTCAAAGGTGCCTTGGGAAGTGTTACCTGAAACTTTTATGAGCCCAAACCTTGATTATCCTTTGGCAGGATTTGTGGCTGGAACCTATAAGGTGTGCCTTTAAGTCTGAGGAAAGATGCAGGTGGGAGGGAATCAAAGACATACCTGGCCGAGTCCCCAGTTCTGCCCAGGGTTTGCCGCTCACTCCCTTCCACAGCACTTTTTTAGGATTTTAATGAAATATTTTATGCATATAATGAATAATACGTAACATGTATTTACATTATGAGGAATAGTAAAACAGCAGCTGTGTGTGTCACAGCTTAAGAAATAGAACCGTAGTGAGAGACGTTCAGGATGGCGGAGGAGGAAGACGTAGAGATCACCTTCCTCCCCACAGATACATCAGAAATACATCTACATGTGGAACAACTCCTACAGAACACCTACTGAACGCTGGCAGACAACATCAGACTTCCCAAAAGGCAAAAAACTCCCCATGTACCTGGGTAGGGCAAAAGAAAAAAGAAAAAAAGAGACAGAAGGATAGGGACGGGATGTGCACCAGTGGGAGGGAGCTGTGAAGGAGGAAAAGTTTCCACACACTAGGAAGCCCGTTCACTGGCAGAGATGGGGTGTGGGCAGGGGGTAAGCTTCAGAGCCGCAGAGCAGAGCAACAGGGGTGCAGAGGGCAAAGCGGAGAGATTCCCGCACAGAGGATCAGTGCTGACCAGCACTTACCAGCCCGCGAGGCTTGTCTACTCACCCGCCGGGAGGAGTGGGGGCTGGGAGCTGAGGCTCGGGCTTCGGAGGTCAGATCCCAGGGAGAGGATTCGGGTTGGCTGTGTGAACACAGACTGAAGGAGGCTAGTGCGCCAAACCTAGCTGGGAGGGAGTCCAGGAAAAAGTCTGGAACTGCCTAAGAGGCAAGAGACCATTATTGTGGGGTGCATGAGGAGATGGGATCCAGAGCACCACCTAAACGAGCTCCAGAGACAGGCGTGAGCCGCGGCTATCAGCGTGGACCCCAGAGACGGGCATGAAACGCTAAGGCTGCGGCTGCAGCCACCAAGGGGCCTGTGTGCAGGCACAGATCACTATCCACACCTCCCCTCCCAAGAGCCTGTGTAGCCCGTCACTGCCAGGGTCCCGTGATCCAAGGACAGCTTCTCCGGAAGAACACATGGCGTGCCTCAGGCTGTTGCAACGTCACGCTGGCCTCTGCCGCCGCAGGCTCGCCCCGCATTCCGTACCCCTCCCTACCCCCGGCCTGAGTGAGGCAGAGCCCCCGAATCAGCTTCTCCTTTAACCCTTTCCCATCTGAGTGAAGAACAGATGCCCTCAGGTGACCTACACGCAGAGGCGGAGCCAAATCCAAAGCTGAACCCCAGGAGCTGTGCGAACAAAGAAGAGAAAGGGAAATTCCTCCCAGTAGCCTCAGGAGCAGCGGATTAAATCCCCACTATCAACTTGAAGTACCCTGCATCTATGGAATACCTGAATAGACAATGAATCATCCCAAAATTGAGGCAGTGGACATTGGGAGCAACTGTAGACTTGGGGTTTGCTTTCTGGATTTAATTTGTTTATGGTTTTATGTTTATCTTAGTTCAGTATTTAGAGTTTATTATCATTGCTATATTTGTTTATTGATTTGGTTGCTCTCTTTTTTTTGTATATAGATATATATAATTTTTTCCTTTTTCTCTTTTTGTGAGTGTGTATGTGTATGCTTCTTTGTGATTTTGTCTGTATAGCTTTGCTTTTACCATCTGTCTTAGGGTTACGTCTGTCCTTTTGGTTTTTTTTGGGGGGTATGGTTTTTAGTGTTTGTTATCATTGATGGCATTGTTTTCTGGTTTGGTTGCTCTCTTCTTTCTTTTTCTTTCTTTTATTACTTTTTAATTTTTTTATTTTTAATAATACTTTTATTTTAATAACTTTATTTTATTTTATTTTTTTCTTTCTTTCTTTCTTTTTTTCTCCCTTTTCTTTTGAGCCATGTGGCTGACAGGGTCTTGGTGCTCCGGCCGGGTGTCAGGCCTCTGCCTTTGAGGTGGGAGAGCTGAGTTCAGTACATTGGTCCACCAGATACCTCCCTGATCCAAGTAATATCAAACAGCGAAAGCTCTCCCAGAGATCTCCATCTCAATGCTAAGACCCACCTCCACTCAAGGACCAGCAAGCTACAGTGCTGGACACACTATGCTGAACAACTAGCAAGACAGGAACACAACCCCACGCATTAGCAGAGAGGCTGCCTAAAACCATAATAAGTTCACAGACACCCCAAAACACACCACCGGACATATTCCTGCCCACCAGAAAGACAAGATCCAGCCTCATCCACCAGAACACAGGCACCAGTCCCCTCCACCAGGAAGCCTGCACAACCCACTGAACCAACCTTAGCCACTGGGGGCAGACACCAAAAACAACAGGAACTACAAACCTGCAGCCTGTGAAAAGGAGACCCCAAACACAGTAAGTTAAGCAAAATGAGAAAACAGAGAAAAGCACAGCAGATGAAGCAGCAAGGTAAAAACCCACCAGGCCAAACAAATGAAGAGGAAATAGGCAGTCTATCTGAAAAAGAATTCAGAGTAATGATAGTAAAGATGATCCAAAATCTTGGAAATAGAATGGAGAAAATACAAGAAACGTTTAACAAGGACCTAGAAGAACTAAAGAGCAAACAAACAATGATGAACAACACAATAAATGAAATTGAAAATTCTCTAGAAGAAATCAATAGCAGAATAACTGAGGCAGAAGAACGGATAAGTGACCTGGAAGATAAAATAGTGGAAATAACTACCACAGAGCAGAATAAAGAAAAAGTAATGAAAAGAATTGAGGATAGTCTTAGAGACCTCTGGGACAACATTAAACGCACCAACATTCGAATTATAGGGGTCCTAGAAGAAGAAGAGAAAAAGAAAGGGACTAAGAAAATATTTGAAGAGATTATACTTGAGAACTTCCCTAATATGGGAAAGAAAATAATCAAGTCCAGGAAGCACAGAGAGTCCCATACAGGATAAATCCAAGGAGAAACATGCCAAGACACATGTTAATCAAACCATCAAAAATTAAATACAAAGAAAAAATATTAAAAGCAGCAAGGGAAAAATAACAAATAACACACAAGGGAAGCCCAATAAGGTTAACAGTTGATCTTTCAGCAGAAACTCTGCAAGCCAGAAGGGACTGGCAGGACATATTTTAAGAGATGAAAGGGAAAAACCTACAACCAAGATTACTCTACCCAACAAGGATCTCATTCAGATTCAACGGAGAAATTAAAAACTTTACAAACAAGCAAAAGCTAACAGAATTCAGCACCACCAAAGCAGCTTTACAACAAATGCTAAAGGAACTTCTCTAGGCAGGAAACACAAGAGAAGGAAAAGACCTACAATAACAAACCCAAAACAATTAAGAAAATGGTAATAGGAACATACATATCAATAACTACCTTAAATGTAAATAGATTAAATGCTCCAACCAGAAGACATAGACTGGCTGAATGGATACAAAAACCATATACGTGCTGTCTACAAGAGACCCATTTCAGACCTAGGGACACATACAGACTGGAAGTGAGGGGATGGAAAAAGATATTCCATGCAAATGGAAATCAGAAGAAAGCGGGAGCATCTTTCCCACCCCTATGGAAATTCACATATTATAAATTTAAAAATAAATGTGAGGGAATAGCACTGCCAAAAAATAAAAATAAAAGAAGAAAGCTGGAGTACCAATTCTCATATCAGACAAAATAGAATTTAAAGTAAAGACTATTACAAGATACAGAGAAGGACACTACATAATAATCAAGGGATCGATCCAAGAAGAAGATATAACAATTGTAAATATTTATGCACCCAACATAGGAGCACCTGAATACATAAGGCAAATGCTAACAGCCATAAAAGGGGAAATCGACAGCAACACAAACATAGTAGAGGACTTTAACAACCCAGTTTCACAAATGGACAGATGATCCAAAATGAAAATAAATAAGAAAACACAAGCTTTAAATGATACATTAAACAAAATGGACTTAATTGATATTTATAGGACATTCCATCCAAAAACAACATAATACACTTTCTTCTCAAGTGCTCATGGAACATTCTCCAGAATAGACCACATCTTGGGTCACAAATCAAGCCTCGGTAAATTTAAGAAAATTGAAATCGTATCAAGTATCTTTTCCGACCACAATGCTATGAGACTAGATATCAATTACAGGAAAAAATCTGTAAAAAATACAAACACATGGAGGCTAAACAATACACTACTTAATAACCAAGAGATCACTGAAGAAATCAAGGAGGAAATCAGAAAATACCTAGAAAGAAATAACAATGAAAACACAACAACCCAGAACCTATTGGATGCAGCAAAAGCATTTCTAAGAGGGAAGTGTATAGCAATACAATCCTACCTCAAGAAACAAGAAACATCTCAAACAAACAACCTAACCTTACACCTTAAGCAATTAGGGAAAGAAGAACAAAAAAACCCCAAAGTTAGCAGAAGGAAAGATATCATAAAATCGGATCAGAAATAAATGAAAAAGAAATGAAGGAAACAATAGCAAAGATCAAAAAACTAAATGCTGGTTCTTTGACTAGATAAACGCAATTGATATACCATTAGTGAGACTCATCAAGAAAAAAAAGAAGACTGGGAGGGAGGGAGATGCAAGAGGGAAGAGATATGGGGATATATGTATATGTATAGCTGATTCACTTTGTTATAAAGCAGAAACTAACACATCATTGTAAAGCAATTACACTCCAATAAAGATGTTTAAACAAAAAACAAGAAAAAAATCAATAGAATTAGAAATTAAACAGGAGAAGTAACACCTAACACTGCAGAAATACAAAGAATCATGAGAGAGTACTACGAGCAACTGTATGCCAATAAAATGGACAACCTGGAAGAAATGGACAAATTCTTAGAAAAGCACAACCTTCCGAGACTGAACCAGGAAGAAATAGAAAATGTAAAGAAACCAATCACAAGCACTGAAATTGAAACTGTGATTAAAAATCTTCCAACAAACAAAAGTCCAGGACCAGATGGCTTCACAGGCGACTTCTATCAAACGTTTAGAGAAGAGCTAACACCTATCCTTCTCAAACTCTTCCAAAATATAGCAGAGGGAGTAACACTCCCAAACTCATTCTACGAGGCCACCATCAACCTGATACCAAAACCAGACAAAGATGTCACAAAGAAAACTACAGGCCAATATTACTGATGAACATAGGTGTAAAAATCCTCAACATAATACTATCAAACAGAATCCAGCAGCACATTAAAAAGATCATACACCATGATCGAGTGGGGTTTATCCCAGGAATGCTAGGATTTTTCAGTATATGCAAATCAGTCAATGTGATAAACCATATTAACAAATTGAAGGAGAAAACCCATATGATCATCTCAATAGATTCAGAAAAAGCTTTCAACAAATTCAACACCCATTTATGATAAAAACCCTCCAGGAAGTAGGCGTAGAGGGAACTTTCCTCAACATAATAAAGGCCATATATGACAAACCCATAGCCAACATCGTTCTCAATGGTGAAAAACTGAAACCATTTCCTTTAAGATCAGAAACAAGACAAGGTTGTCCACTCTGACCACTGTTATTCAACATAGTTTTGGAAGTTTTAGCCACAGCAATCAGGGAAGAAAAAGAAATAAAAGGAATCCAAATCGGAAGAGAAGAAGTAAAGCTGTCACTGTTTGCAGATGACATGATACTATACATAGAGAATCCTAAAGATGCTACCAGAAAACTACTAGAGCGAATCAATGAATTTGGTAAAGTAGCAGGATACAAAATTAATGCACAGAAATCACTTTGCATTCCTGTACAGTAATGATGAAAAATCTGAAAGAGAAATTAAGGAAACACTCCCATTTACCATTGCAACAAAAAGAATAAAACACCTAGGAATAAACTTACCTAGGGAGACAAAAGACCTGTATGCAGAAAACTATAAGACACTGATGAAAGAAATTAAAGATGATATAAAACGATGGAGAGATATACTATGTTCTTGGATTGGAATCAAGAAGAATCAACATTGTGAAAATGACTATACTTCCCAAAGCAATCTACAGATTCAATGGAATCCCTATCAAACTACCAATGGCATTTTTCACAGAACTAGAACCAAAAATTTCACAGTTTGTATGGAAACACAAGAGACCCCAAATAGCCAAAGCAATTTTGAGTAAGAAAAACAGAGCTGGAGGAATCAGGCTCCCTGACTTCAGACTGTACTACAAAGCTACAGTAATCAAGACAGTATGGTACTGGCACAAAAACAGAAATATAGATCAATGGAACAGGATAGAAAGCCCAGAGATAAACCCACGCACATATGGTCACCTTATCTTTGTTAAAAGAGGCAAGAATAGACAATGGAGAAAAGACAGCCTCTTCAATAAGTGGTGCTGGGAAAACTGGACAGCTACATGTAAAAGAATGAAATTAAAACACTCCCTAACACCATACACAAAAATAATCTCGAAGTGGATTAAAGACCTAAGTGTAAGGCTAGACACTATAAAACTCTTAGAGGAAAACATAGGCAGAACACTGTATGTCATAAATCACGGCAGGATCCTTTTTGACCCACCACCTAGAGAAATGGAAATAAAAACAAAAATAAACAAACAGGATCTAATGAAACTGAAGAGCTTTTGCACAGCAAAGAAAACCATAAACAAGACAAAAAGACAGCCCTCAGAATGGGAGAAAATATTTGCAAATTAAGCAACTGACAAAGGATTAATCTCCAAAATTTACAAGCAGCTCATGCAGCTCAATATCAAAAAAGAAAACAACCCAATCCAAAAATGGGCAGAAGACCTAAATAGACATTTCGCCAAAGATGTACATATTGCCAACAAACAGATGAAAGGATGCTCAACGTCAGTAATCATTAGAGAAATGCAAATCAAATGAGGTATCACGTCACGCCAGTCAGAATGGCCATCATCAAAAAATCTACAATCAATGCTGGAGAGGGTGTGGAAAAAAGGGAACCCTCTTGCACTGTTTGTGGGAATGTAAATTGATACAGCCACTATGGAGAACAGTATGGAGGTTCCTTTAAAATCCAACAATCCAACAAGAACTACCATACGACCCAGCAAGCCCACTAGTGGGTATATACCTTGCGAAAACCATAATTCAAAAGAGTCCTGTACCACCATGTTCATTGCAGCTCTATTTACAATAGCCAGGACATGGAAGCAACCTAAGTGTCCATCGAGAGATTAATGGATAAAGAAGATGTGGCATATTTATGCAATGGAATATTACTCAGCCATAAAAAGAAACGAAATTGAGTTTTTTGTAGTGAGGTGGATGGCCCTAGAGACTGTCCTACAGAGTGAAGTAAGTCAGAAAGAGAAAAACAAATACTGTATGCTAACACATATATATGGAATCTAAAAAATATGGTTCTGAAGAACCTAGGGGCAGGACAGGAATAAAGACACAGACATAGAGAATGGACTTGAGGACACGGGGAGGGGGAAGGGTAAGCTGGGACGAAGTGAGAGAATGGCATGGACATATATACACTACCATATGTAAAATAGATAGCTAGTTGGAACCAGCCGCATATCACAGAGAGATCAGGTCGGTGCTTTGTGACCACTTAGCAGGGTGGGATAGGGAGGGTGGGAGGGAGATGCAAGAGAGAGGAGATATGGGGATATATGTATATGTATAGCTGATTCACTTTTTTACAAAGCAGGAAGTAACACACCATTGTAAAGCAATTATACTCCAATTAAGATGTTAAAAAAATAATGATGGACACACACACAAACAATAACCAATAATAAAATAAAACAGTTATAACAATATACTGTAATAAAAGTTATGTGAACGTGAAAAAAAATGGCTTAAGGTATATGTATATGTATAGCTGCTTCACTTGGTTGTATGGCAGAAACCAACACAACATTGTAAAGCAGCTGTACTCCAATAAAAAATAATTAAAAAAAAAAGACATAGAACCTTAGAAATCAATCAGATGACCCCTGTCTCCCCTCCTCCAGTTTTGTCCTCTCCCCTCTGTCTCCCAGCAAACCACTTCCTGGGATTATCATGCTGTGTCTTATGGTTTTCACGTGTGCATCTGTAGACAATGTATTGTTTTATATGTTTTTGTATTTTATATAGATAGAGTGAGACACTAGTTTGCTCTTTTTTTAACTCAACATGATTTTCCAGAGATTTATTTATTCATGTAGATTAGTGTAGCCACACTGTATTAATTTCACTGCTGTGAAATATTCTCTTATATGACTATTCCAAAAGTTTTTAATGATTTGTTGATGGACATGATTTGAGTTGTTTATAATCAGATAGGGTTTTTTTCTTTTCTTTTTCTTTTTTTTTTTGCTATTACAAATAATGCTGTCGAGACCTTTCACCTTTCTCAGGTCTCTGATGCATAGGTGCATGTGTTTCTCTGGGGAATATATTTAATCATTGAAATTATTAGTCAATGGATGCGTGCACCTTCAAATATGATGCTAAATCATTTTGTAAAGTGGTTAGACAAATTTAATTTTCTACCAGTTCTCAATGCTCTGAGTTCTTGTCTACATTTGGAAACTGTATGTTTTTAAATTTCTCCCGAGTCTTGGGTGTCAAATGGTATCTCATAGTTTAAATTTCTCTGAATATTTGAGTATCCATTCATAACTTTATTGGGCATTCATGCTTCCTCTGCTTTAAAATATCTGTTTCTGACATTTGCCCATTTCTCTGTTGGGCTGTCTCTATCTTTTGATTTATAAGCATTCTCATATATTCTGTGTAACATCCTTTGCGGGTATCACTTTCACCACATTTTTGGATTAGCTGTTTACTTTCTTTATGGTGTCCTTTGATAAAGAAAACTAATTGTTGTATATTTCTTGTCATTTTCTATTGGCTGTGTCTCACAGCCACTCTTTCACATGTTCCATTTTCTTTGTCAATTTATGCTATAATCTGGTTTATATTTCTTTTTTAAAAAAATTTTTTATTTATTATTTATTTATTTACAGCTAAGACTGTGATCCAGATTTTTCCACTCCAAATCCACTCGCTTATACATCTTATTTTAATGAGATAATATTAAATTTATCCTTATAGTATGTCAAAATTTTTTCTCTAATATGTATGCTTCAGTTTTATCAGGTCAGTATGAGAAAGTGAAATGAACTTAATTTAGTTAAATGAATAGAAACATACTTAATCTGGATTGAGATTTTTTCCCAGGAGTGAATTAGGAATGAAATTTTTTTGTTTATCTCATCCCATTTCACTTCAGAAACATAATTTGGACCTTTGTTTCCATTGCCTTATCAGAAAGGAAGATTAACTAAAAAAGAGTTCTCTGCTCTCAGCTCTGTCTCTCTCATTGTAGACTTAAACGGAAAAAATGCACAGAGGTTAATCAAATCAGAGGATAACTCCTAAGACCATTTCTACATGGTCTGTCTAAAGCTTTATTTCTGGTGTTTGTGGCTCCTGAAATGAAGTTGTATCAACTGATAGTTAAATAATGTATGTATTTTTACTTGGAGTTGAATTGTTACCCACATAAATATATAGCACATATTTAAAAGTGAAGAAAACTGCTAGGGAACTTCATGAAGCTCTGATTTGAGTCTAATGGTTGCAGTCATCAAGTGGAACATCAACTCAAGATGAACTATACTGTCAGTGCATCAGACAGTTCTTTGCAAAAGTGTGAGATTTTTTTTATTCTAGAAAAAAAAGTACTGATAAATTATCCTAGCCATCATATAGAATGGAATTGATATATAAGTATTCTGCAGGTAAAAAGTCATTCTCACCCTGTCACTCAGGGATATGAGTCAGCAATATAGGACTATTATCAAAAAGGCCAACATTATCTGGGTTGTATTAACCAGAATGTAACACACAAGAATCATGAAATAATTCACTCACTGTGTTAAACATTGATAAAGCCCATATTAGAGTCTAACTTTCATTTCCATATTTTAAACACAATATTAGGAAATTTGATATGGGCCAGAGAAAAGGGATGGAAATTATTTGAAAGTACAAAAACTTACCTACGCTGCAAACCAGAAGAAAGCAGAGTTCTTTATAACCAAGAGGGAAAAGTGAAGAGATGGTGTAAGAATAGCTTTGAGTAGGTCTCATCTATAGCAGAACTGAGACTGACAGAATCTCTTGTCCGAAGTCTGTCTTTTAAGGTAAAGTTCTTGCACTAGAAGAAGTGGCCCTGATGCCAGGGTTGGTTGTTCTTGTATCACTTCTCAAATCTAGCACCTGTTCATTGAGATTTAAGGGGTATGAGGGCATGGTGTCTTGCTGAGTTACTTCTCAAAGTAATTCCAAAGCCAAATATGAGCCAAAACTAGGAGAAAGATAGGGCAGGCATAAGTCAGAGGCCATGAGAAGGGAAGGCTTGTCCCTTCTGTTGGTTCAGAGTGAGGGCTGGGCTAGGCACTGAGAAAGAGATGGAGAGAGGTCCCAGCCTTCAAGGAGGTCGTTGTTGAGAACTTGCCAACACAGTTGGTTCAGTATTGAAAGATATGTAGGAGTTTGCCACTTAGACAAGTAGTGAGGGAACATCAGACAGAGAGTAAAGATGAAGTACCAAGTATGAATGGAATGCTGTGTGGAGCACCAAGTTTAGACAGAGGGCAGAGATTAAAATTGGATGGTTAGGTGGGTGTCAAAATATGAAGACCCTTTTTTTAGGTAAAGAAATGTGTTGTCATTCTGTTGTCAGTAGTGAGCCATTTTGCTTGAGACTTGATCAGATTTGTGTCATGTAGACATTCTCTGGGGACAGTTTGAAGACTAACCTTGCCTAGGTTGGGACTGGGGGTCGGGAGTGGCTTAAGTAGATTCAGGGAGACTAGTAAAGACTCTAGGATGCAGATCTGTCTCAGGGAGTACCCATGGAGGTAAGAACAGATGGTTGGGAGGGAACGTGAAGAATTTACGAGGTAGAGTCAGTAGTTCTTGGCAACTCATGTGGCAGAGTGGTAATCAAGAGTGATTGATGAATCTAAGGATGCTTCAAGGTGGTACCATAGACTAAGGAGAGAATTGGTGATATTAGTATCCTATGGCTGCTGTAACAAATTACCACAAAATTAGTGGTTTGCAACAGTACAAAATTGTTATCTTATAATTCTGGAGGCCAGAAGTCTGAAAAGGGTTTCACTGGGCTAAAATTAAGGTGTCAGCATGGCTGTATTCCCTCCAGACACTTTAGGGAGGAATCCCTTCTTGCTTCTTCCAGCTCCTAGAGGCTGTTTACATTCTTTGCTTCATGGCCCCCTTCTGTCTTCAAAAGCAACAATGGCCAGTCAGGTCTTTCCCAGATTGAATCACTCAACACTGACTCTTCTGCCTCACGTTTATCAGCACCTTTGTGACTGTATTGAGCCCTACCAGATAATTTCAAGATCCTTAACCAACTCACATCTACAAAATCCCTTTTGCCACATAATCAGAGATTCTGGGGATTAGGACATGGGCATCTTTGGGGGACCATCATTTCGTCTCTCTTGGTTGGGACGGAGAAAGTGAGTTCAGTTTATGCATATGCAGTTGATAACCACCTGGGGAAATTTGGGTACAGGATTCTTATCTGAGATAGAGATTTTGATGACGTAAGACTTTGATTTTAGTTTTGGGTTGAAACCGTGAATAATATTAAGCTCTGAAATGGCAGAGTGTGTGGCGTGAGATGAGGAGAGGGCTGCATATGGAAGCCTGGGGACCACTGAAATATAAGGGCAGGTAGAGAAGGAGAGGTCTGCAAAGATAAGGGAGCATGAGAGAAGCAGGAGGAAAACCAAGAGCTGGCGTCTCAAATATCTAAGAAGGGCACATTCTGAAGGAGGGATGGATCAACGTGAGGGGCAGGCCAAAAATAAAGCACTACATTTCCCTTCTAGGAAAGCGCTAGGTATGTCAACTTCTTTGTTTTATGTGGTCTTAAAATAAACTGTAGCTCCTGTATTCAGAATGATCCAGAAATTTGTCATGTCATTAGATATCATTGCTTTTGAAGTGGCACCTGATAGCAATGTAACAGGTTTATGTTGTAAGTCCAGTTCTCAAAAAGTGTATCAACAATGGTCGGAATATGACCTTTTGGTACCGTTCTAACGTAGTGTCAGTTTCTCACATTATACCCCATAGTCTCTGCTCTGTTTAATATTCTGTTCTTAGCAAACCTTCTGGTGCAGTTCTGATAGGACTGTTGACCCCGCTGCACATAACAAATTACACATACATTTTGAAACTCGACGTTATGACTGTCTTGCAAGTTTACACGTTTCCAGTGAAATTTTAGAACACAGGTTAATATCTGGGCTTTGTGAAAATGAAAATGTGAAGAGGAAGAGTATGCATAGCAGGGTGTGTGTGTGTGGGTGTGTGAAGTACCTGCTTACCAACCAAGAAACTAATGAAACCAACAATTCCATTCTGACTCCTTTACTCACTTATTCTCCCCCCCCCAATGCCTTGAATTGATGGTTCTAGCAGCTTTTTGGCTTCTGCAGTAGCTGTTGCTGTTAGATTACTGGCTGGCTGAAGGTATTTAGAGTTCCTCCGTCAGGAGCTTGAACACATTTCATGCTGCCCTGATTCCAGCTGTGGGGTGAGAGTGGGGCTGGCGTTGTTACTGCCCTGCTGACTTTCATATTCTAACTTTTTGTTCTATGCACACGCAGTAACATATTAAGGAAAACCATTTCTCACAAGTGTTCAGCTTGCTTTCTGCATTTATATACTGGATTTTTATGTGTCCATGCACCAGAACATTCAAGTAGGGAAGGATTGGTGCTTGCGATGATTGGCATACAAAGGCACCTAAAACATGGCCCTTACCCTCAAAAAAGTTTCCAGTCTAATAGGAGAAGTAGTGCCTTACAGGCATAAATATCTGTATACAGGGTTAAATACATGTGCTATGAGAGAGAGGGGGGAGGGAGGGAGGGAAGGAGGGGTGGGGAGAGAGAGAGAGAGAGCGAGAGCGCTTTTCAGTGGTTTAGCAGAAGGAGAGAGGTTTCTGATTGTGGCGAGAATCAAGGAAGCTTTTCTTATGAGTTAACATTTAAATGCGGTTTTGATGGGTGGATAGAATATTTAGAACTGGGAGGAAGTTGGGGCCCATGACATTCCAAACACAGATACAAAATTAGCAGAGGTCAAGAGATAAGAAATAGCATTAAGTATGCAGAAGGCTGAATGACATAGTGTGGCTGTCATTGGAGTGGTGGGATTAATGTGGAAAGGAAAACTGTCATTCTCTAAAAGACATCAAGTGCCCTAGTGAGGAATTTGGTGTTGACAGATTTCTTCCTAAGGTTTTTGTTCTTTACATTCCTGAAATAAATTCCATCTGGCCATGCATATTATTTTATTTGTTACCGGATTCTGTTTGTCAATATTTGGTTTCAGATTTCCGCAGTGCTATTCCTGAGTTTGCACTACAGTTTTCTATTTGGTTTGGTCTGTCAGGTTTTGGTATCAATGTTACTATTGCTTTGTTAAGAAGAGCTTGGAAATCACCCTTGTCTTTTTTTCCTTATGCTCTGGAGGAGTTTATATGATATTAGAATTATCTGTTACTTTAAAGTTCTGGCAGATTGTACTGTGAAACCATCGAGGCCTTATATGTGTGTGTGTGTGTGTGTGTGTGTCCAGTTTTGGGGGTAACCATTTACTTTCTTTATTTGCATGGTAATTGGTCTGAATAGATTTTTTTTTTCTGAAGGCAGTTTGTGATACCATATGTTCTGTAAAATTATCTCTTTCATCCAAGTTTTGAAGTTTATTTGTATAGAGTTGAGCAAAGAAATCTCTTAACGATTTTTTTAGACATGTCTTCTATATTGGTGTTATTTACCTCTTATTGTTTCTTATGTTGTATAATTGTATCAGCTTTCTTCCTTATCCCCCTTGATTTGGTTAGCTAACAGTGTAAGTACTAGCTTTTTGATTTATTTATTAATCCTCTACTCTTTTTTCTTCTAATTAATTTATACTTATGTATATTCCTTTTTCTGCTTTCTATAGTTTTTGTTTCTTTTAACATCCTAACTCGAATGCTCAATTTATTTTTTATTTGTTCTTGTTTATTAATAAACTGTTTAAGTCTATGAATTTTCCTTTGAGCACTGCTTTAACTACCCCATAGGGGTTTTCTTCCATATAGTTGTTTTCTAGATGTTATTTTCTTGACCCCCAAATTATGAGAGGGTTAAAATTTTTGGAAGATATGGTATACTTTTTTCTAGTTTTGTTAGTAATTAACAGATTTATTGCATCATGATAAAAGAATGTTTTCTACACTTTCCTGTTTGGTGAAATTTATTGATGTTTTATTTGTGGCATAATACATTGTCAAATTTTGTACCTGTTTGACAGATACTGGAAAAGAAGATATTTTCTTTGTTTTCAGGGTGCAGATATGATCTGTACTAATTAGATCTGCTATTTAAATTATGGTTTTCAGATATTCTAAATTATTACCTTTTTTTTGTATACTTGATATATCACAAGTGGAAAGAGATAAATAATTTTCTGCTCCTAATCTGCTTCTATATTTTATCCTCGTGTCCCCTGTTGACATTTTGGGTAGGGACAATTCTTCATTGTGAATGTCTGCCCTGTGTGTTGCAGGATGTTTACCTTCTCCAGCTTCTATACAGTTTAGGCCGGTAGACTCCTCCAATTTATTTTGACAACCGAAAATATCCCCTAGGTTAGTAGAGACAGTATCATTTGTAACTTAGAACCACTCGTGGTTGGAAAATATGTTTTTAAATCTTTCTTTCCTCTCATTTATATGATAGTTCTATGTCTTCTGAGAAAATTTAAGATTTTTTTAAAAAATTATTTTAAATTATGTATGAAACAATTTTTTTCCTCTCTGGGGTTCTGATGAAATTAATTAAATAGTGATGGCAGAAGAAGCCAGTAGGAATCAGAGATTGCTAAAATTGCTTAAGTCAGACCCTTTCCATTCCAATATTTTGCTCTTGTTAGGGTGCAAGAAACTGCAAGAAAGGTCTACCAAATAAACTAACTCTTCCAATAGCCTTAAAATAAGTCTATATATATTTCAACAGAATCCTGATTTTCATTACTATCTGCTGCAATTAATCTCCCAAAGGGCAAGCTGTGTAAAATTGACAAGTTCTTGAATATAAATATGGCATACTAAATAACATACATACATGAAATTTTAAACTAAATTCTTTAGTTCTAAAATAAATTCCTAAACACTCAAGCATATTTCTGTATATATAACACAAAAAACATCAGGATTCCATTGAAAGAGGGTGGAACCTTATCTATAAAAATAAACTCTGAAGTTCTTAGAACTCAAGATGAGCTTACTAAAAATTGTATGCAAACAGTGTGGAAGGAATATAACAATTTCAAAGTAACTTTTGGTTAGCTCATCAGAATTTGAAAGAATCCCCCTGAATGTGTGGATAGGATTTGAAACAGCTTAGCTGAAGCTAACACACATTGACATCAAAGTCTTTTTTAGGGTGGTTGAAAATGACTTTCACTGCTAGAAAGGAGAATAAGCGTGTATTTTTAGGTATTCACCTGAGCATACGGAACTGTTCTTAGTGCAGCTATTCTGGTCAGCACTTGAAAAATACCTGGTAGAGAAGCTGCTCCACATCTACCACTGGTGAGAATTAAGTTATAATATGTCTGTGAATGCTCATAACATTACTTGTTGGTACTAAAAGGGTCCATTATAGTTTACAAAAACTAAGAAAGCTGAAGGTCAGCTGACTCAGCACGCGCAGATTGCTAATTTGTAGTGAATGTAATATGATAAAAATCCACTTAATGTAAAAATGAATGCAGAATGCCGTTTAATGGTCTTTCCTGGTGTTGCAGGTGATGTCGGATTTTGTGTTTCTAAAGGACGTGAGTGTCCCAGGTTATGTCTTAGTACCACAGATTTAGAAGAAGCCCACTGATTCATTCTTTCACTCTGAACCTAGATTTAGATTTTTCAGGTCTCACCTTCCTTTAAAAAGACCTGCTACCAGCTGCTTACACCTGGGTGGACCCCTGCACACATAGCCCTTACCGCTGAGCCCTGCCCTCTCTGGTGGTTGTCTTGGTGGCCATCTCAACGAACTCCTAGAGACTACTTTTCCCTACTCTATCGAGGGTCTCTTTGGGACAGGTCAACTTGTTCCCAGTTTCCTATACGTCTCTATGTGGTAAGACATGGCCTTCTTTAAATGTGAATATATTGAAATTCTTCCTTTCCGGTTAAGAATTAATGGTTAGCTGAAGCTAACACTCATTTGCAGATCTCAACGTCTGCAGTTTCTTCCCTTCAGGCTCCTTTTAGTTTGCTTTATCCTGAGCCTTCTAAGCAAGTCTGACTTTTTGTGTCTCCAAGAACATCTGAGCCCCGGTCCCCATGTTCATCTACCCCTCATTCCTTGTAGTCTCGTGAGGAGGTCAGGAACATAGACACCAATGGTCAGAAGTCAACAGGAAGTTCCCCACATACAGAAAAGACATCAGCTCTCTTGTGAAAATAGTGCAGATGTACCTGCTGAGTACTGGAGCCTAAAATGCTCTTTGTTTTTGCACTGGGGAACTGTGCTATATCCTCCTTAGCTTCAGTTTACTGTGTTAGTCATGACCATAGGATCTTAAGGTTGCAGGAATAGGAAGGGGGATGTTAAAAGTTACCTCATGTAAATGGCTTTCTGCTGTGTAAATCCTATCTCCAATATCTCCATCAAGTGGATAATTAAATCTCTGTTTGAACACCTCTGGGTACAGAAAACTCACTCCTAAAACCATCTAAGGATTAAAAATTCTACATTTTGTTAAGCCACTATTCTTTTTTCTGTGACTTCAGCCCATTATGGAGTTCTGTTTATTGAGTGCTTAGTAGGTTCCAAGCATTATTCTAGATACTTTTAGTCGTCAAGCAACTCTATGACATATCTTGATCGATGAGGAAACCCAAGCCATAGAAAGGTTAAGTAGCTTACCTAAGGTCACACACTAGAAGAAAAAAACATAAGGAACTAGAATTCCTATCTAGGCAATAGGATTTCTGGTCCCATGCTCTTAATTAATCCTACAATACTCAATAAATCGAGGATGACCTATAGAATAGATGTAAACTTAATAAGTCTTCCAGTTATAAAGCTTTATAAATCATTGGGGGGAAGAGATGGGATGTGGAATTAAGTCAGGTAATAATATTTGAATTTCTTGTTCATTCATTCATTCATTCATTCATTCAGCAAAGGTACCTTCTATGACTTGGCACTCTTATAGATGCTGCGGATAAGCAGTGAATGAGACATACCAGCTGGACTCAAATCAAGCTGACATTCTAGAAAGAGGAAGGCAGAAGAAAACAGATAGTGAACAGGAAAGTATCAGATAATGATATGAGGGAAATAAAGCAAGGTGACTGTATTATAACTGTTGAGTGATTCTGCTTTTGACAGGAAGGCCTTTCCGAGGAAGTAACATTTGAATTGAGAGCAAATATTTGATTTTTCATTCATTATTATTAAGAATTAGAAATAAAAGTTTTCATATGTGTCAAAATTTTTGGAAACAAAATAAAATCCTCCTTGATCAAAGTATATTTTTCCCGGGCTTCCCTGGTGGCGCAGTGGTTGAGAATCCGCCTGCCAAGGCAGGGGACACAGTCCAGCCCTGGTCCGGGAAGATCCCACGTGCTGCAGAGCAACTAAGCCCGTGCTCCACAACTACTGAGCCTGCGCTGTAGAGCCCACGAGTCACAACTACTGAAGCCCACACACCTAGAGCACATGCTCCGCAACAAGAGAAGCCACCGCAATGAGAAGGCTGTGCACCGCAACAAAGAGTAGCCCCTGCTCGCCGCAGCTAGAGGAAGCCCGCGTGCAGCAACAAAGACCCGACGCAGCCAAAAATAAAATAATTAATTAATTAATTTAAAAAAAATATATATATATTTTTTCCCAACTTACCTCTTCCCCTTTATTTAGAATACAGTTGAGTTTGAGTCAGCTCTTAGTTGAGATAACTTTTGTTGATATTTCCAGGTTGTATTTAAATCTTTCCTAACCAGAAGAAAAGCCAAATGGTCTCATCTGCCTTGATGTCTGTCCTATGATTTTGATGACCTCTTGGCGTTCTTCCCAAGTTGTGTTTAGGTCTGTACATCTTGCTTGTATCAAAAGCCAGATGGCTTCAGATGGCTGTCCTATGGATGTCAGATAAACTCTGAACAAAGCTAGTTTTTTTTGTTTTTTCCTCCTTTCTCTCTAACTATACATGAACATTTTACTGGCTTGTCCATAGACTCAATCAAGTCTCTGGTTCCTATTTCCCTTTCTCTGTAGTTTCCCATTTTAAATAGCTCTTTACTCCAAGGGTTCTGTGATTGTGGGTAATTACAGTAGCTGTGGCTTTAAGGATTAAGGCTTTCCTCTGTAAGGACTATGAATTAGGATAGAGACGTGGAAGCAGACAGAGACTGATAGAGAATGATAGAGAATGCCAAGAGTTTGAAAAGTCACTTAGGGTTGCTATAAATGTTTGAGCTTTCTGCCTGGAATACTCCTTCCACAGTTTGCATGGTTAAAAAGAAAAAATCCTACTTATCTTAGAAGATTTTTCAAAAACAGCTGCCATTATCTTTTCAAGCTTTTCCTGGCACCCATTTTCTTACCCAGGCCCATCCTCCACCTGGCCATCGCTCCTTCCTAAGCAGCTGTGTCCTGGATACGGCTATCTGGCATAAGGCCTGTAGTGCTTTATGGCATGTACGTACAACTCTGAGCTACACTGAGATCCTTGAAGTCAGGGACCAGGGACCATGCCATCTTCTTGTTTTGTTATTTTTTCTTGAAATGAAATTCACATAACAAAAATATTTTTTTAAAGATTTTTATTTGATGAGGAACATTTTTTAAAGTCTTTTTATTGAATTCGTTACAATACTGTTTCTGTTTTATGGTTTTGTTTTTTTTTTTTTGGCCCTGAGGCATGTGGAATCTTAGCTCCCCGACCAGGGATCGAACCCCCTGCATTGGAAGGCAAACTCTTAACCACTGGACCTCCAGGGAAGTCCCACAAAAAAAAACATTTTAAAGTGAACCATTCAGTGGCATTTCGTACATTCACAGAGTTATGCAACCACCATTGCTATCTAGTTCCAAAACAGTTTCATCATCCCCAAACGGAAATCCCATACCGGTCAAGCAGTTGCTCCCTGTACCTCTCCCCCCTCAGCCTCTACCACTTCTTGTTTATTTTTGTATCCTCCGGGCCTTGAGCAATACCTGGTTCAGAGTGAGTGCTTAATCAATGTTTATCAGAATAATGAATGGATTACAAATTTCTGAAAGGAGAGGAACTGTCTCTATTTCAATTGCCTCATTCATTCCTGCTATTTGGACTAACCAGCATGAACCAGACAGTGTGCTGGGGACAGGGTAGGGAGCTGTGAATGACACAGACAGTCCTTGCCCTCCTGAAGCAACAGATATATTATGTGATCCATATATATAAACTTTCTAGCAGCCACATGTATTAGTTTTCTGTTACTGCTGTAACAATGGCCACAAACTGAGTGGCTTAAAACAACCCACATTTATTCTCTTATAGAACTGAAGGTCAGAAGACTAATGTAGTTCTCACTGCGCTAAAAATCAAGGTGTCAGCTGGGCTACATTCCTTCTGGATGAATTCACATAAAGCCTTCCAAATCTGATCGATATATGTTTTACATGAAAGCACATCTCAGTTTGAACTAGCCACATTTCAAGTCTCAATAGCCACATGTGACTAGCGCCTACCATATTGGACAGCCCAGATCTAGGGGGGATAGAGAGACAAGGAAAAATAAGTACAAGTGTGATTTGTATTAAGAAAAAGCACAGAGTCCTGTGAGATCACACTATAGGGAACCTAACCCCATTGGTGTGGGAAGATTTCCTGGATAAAGAAGAAACCTGAATAACAGGTGGGTTGGGTCTTAAAAAGCAGAAGGAGAGATGAGATACTTTCCTTCTCTCCCAGTTTGAAACCCTCAAATAGCTTCTGTTGTCCTATGGCAAGATTTGGGGATTTGGGGCCAGTTAAGGATTTGGGGCCAGTCTTAAGTAGGGAAATGATGGGACTAGATGTGCATTTCCAAGACAGGCAGTTACTCTACCTGTTAAGGATTTGGGGCCAGTCTTAAGTAGGGAAATGATGGGACTAGATGTGCATTTCCAAGACAGGCAGTTAACTCTGACAGCTTTTAAGATCCCATTTTCTTCATTCTCAACATTTCTCCCTCAGTTGTCTTTTTAATTGAAGAAAATATTTTTTGTTCCATTTATCCACTCTCACAAGTTTCTCGTTAGACTACAAGGTCAATACATTTCAACAGAATATAAATTATTTCATATTTTTTCTTTTTAGTCTTTGGGAACTTACATATTACAATGTTATTTCTAGGATGTGCTTCCCAGGCATTAATTAGCCCTTAGATACAGTCAAGGTGTACCTCCTCATCCCTTGTAACTAGTAGAAGGTCATGCCCCCTGTGTTGGTTGATCTTAGAAAGGAGAACCTGGTGTAAAATTCCAAATGGCCAGGCAGGCGTTTTATTGGGTGAAGAGAACTTCAGCCGGCACTTTGCTAAATGACTGAGGAATCTGTGTCTTATTCTTCTGGTGACAGTCCTAGTCTTGCTGTTCTGAGCCACTGGGATAAATGGTCACTTGTTAATAACCACAGTATAAAGGCATCCTGTAACACGAACCTCTGGAGAAGAGTTTAAGGATTGATGGGTCAGCAGGAAGGCAGAGGCACTTCTTAGGAACAGCTTAATAAAACTGATTTTAGATGCCTGGAAGATATGGCCTGAAGGCTGCCTACTGAAATCTTCTATGTCACTTGCCTCTGTCCAGAGAGTAGCTGATATATTTTCCACTCATCAGAGGCAGGGCATGGAGGGCAATGAAAGCAACAGTGGTGGAGTTTCCTGAGATTGACCTGGTTTGCTTTACGAAAACAGTCTAAGCTTGGCAGACTTTCCTCTCAACTCTCACCTGGTAGGCAGGTAGTGCTTGCTTCTTTGTCCAAGGACACCTCAGAGATTGAAAGTGTCAGATGGAGTCCAACTTCCTCATAGTTCTCATTAAAACACCAAATGAGAAGGCCGTACTCAGTCCTCTGCCTCCTTTCAGGAGGTCTTTATCCTGATGTGTTTTCAGTAAAGTAAAATATTAAAGGGCCAGGTGATTCTCTCCATACTTGATGCTTGCACCTTTTCTTTCAGAATGGAAAATATTCTTTAGTAACAGGTGCTTAAAACAAATTTTAAATTCAGGTGAACTTTAGCCCAAACCTTGTAAAGCAGTAAACTCCTGCCAAGCATCTGGGTCTCTCCTGTGCCCTCCCTCCAGGAATACTGTTTTCCCTGTTGCTGCTGTCTCTTGCCCAGTTTGTCTACCTCTCAAGTGGTTAAAAAGAGCTTGAGTCTTCCTGGTCCTGTTTGTCTTCTGTATCCCATGACCCTATGTATCTTCTTAGTCTTGTCTCTGTTTTCAGACCCCACTTTGCAGAAACTTCCCTGAGGGAAGGAAAAAGAACACCCTGCTTTAATTAGTCCATTTCCCTCTCTGTCCCATTTCAGTCTGATGCACAGTTTCTAGAGCATCAAGCAGGTGCAGGCATGGTGCAGTTCGGAGTCTCTCATCCTGGATGTCAGTCACTGCGGAGGAATCTTGAGTGTCCTGGATCTTCCACACCCCATATCTCTGCAACGAATCAGTGTAAATATCCCTGTAGTGATTCTGGAGCAGGGAGTCCCCTACGATGATAAAGTATGTTTGTCGGAAACCTGTGGTTCCTCTTGACTGAGAATTCGAGCGTGACAGGTGTTGAGACAGCACAGATGCCCTGCTGGGATTAAAGTGGAAAATGAAAGTCTATTTTGATCAGCGTGGAAGTGCCAGCATTCTGCATGTCCTCGCCTGTCTGGTAGTGAATTACAAAGACGGGGAACTTGGGGAGCAGTATATATGGTGCACACATCAAACCGTTTCCATTAACGTCTTCCAAGCTCTGATTTTAACCCACAACGTTAATTTTAGTAGAGATTAATGGATTATACATCGGAGGTCAAGGGAATGGAGTGGGTACATGCCGCTGAGAGGCTGAAAGGACTCTTTCCTTTGCAGAATTCATTGACCACACTGCACTTTTCTAATTGGCTGGGAGTAACTGTTCTGTGATTCAGTTTCCTGATTGGCATCTTTATAACCTTCTAAGACCCCTACCTATCTGCAAAGTCCTTCCCATGGGCCCTTGTTTTCTCCTATCAGATGGACACACATATTATATTACATTTTAAATAGCACTTAGTCTGCCCTATGCAGCACTAGCCTTGAAGATTTGCCATCCATGTTGTAATTTTGAGGGAGAAAATTGGTTAAATGACAGGAGAAATATGGCACAAAATTCTTTCTCAGTTTTGTTCTCTGTTCTAGTCATCCTGTCCCTGTCACTAACCTCATTAGGTCAAGGGCTTCAAAGCATTTTGTACAGAATTGGCGTATGTTTTTGGTGACTGTGGTACGTATTTTAGCATCTGAACAGTGCTTTTCTCTCCTGTTTGGAGGGAACAGTGGTTTCCGGATATCTCTAATTTTTAAATTGAAAAGCTAGTATTACTTGGTGCATTTTGCCTGAGGGAAGGCTTTCAAGCAGGAAATGGAAGTTGGTCTCAACTTTTCCCACCAGTCACAGAACTCCTCAAACTATCACCAGCAGCCGTTAAAGACCAAGCAATTGAATTAACCTCTGTGGCAAGACTGATTTTGGGGGATGCTGTTCTTTTAATTGTCTTCAGGTTATCTCAGGCACCCGAGGCAAACAATATATTGACTAACATGGGTCTGACTCTCTAAGGAAGGTTTTTCTATTAGAATAATAATGGAAAAAAAAATGAGTCACGGTCATGTTGAATATGGACCGTGGCATGAAACATCTGTAGCCCTCTGTGGACGTCTGGGTAACATACTTGCTGGGCTGTGCTGCTAGCTCACATCTGGAATAGCTCCTCAGCACCGAACAGATGTTGGTGTGAAATAGGTCATTGTAGCAGGAGAGCACGAGAACAGACACATTTCTTCATTCTTGCAGTGACAGCCATTGTGTTTTACTCATGCTAATTGAGAAAATGTCTCGCCCTCTCTGAAATAAGAATACACGCGTGATAGCAGGCTTTGGCAGCATCGAGGATTAAAAATCAGACTAGCTCCAGAGGATTCCTACCACACCATCTCCACAGTACAAACAAATAACTCTCAGTATTAAGCAGTGGCATTGGGGGAAGGGCAGGCATAAGAGTGCTTAGGGTTCGAATGCAGACATTTCTGAGTGCCTTCGTGGTTGCAGACACCCAGAAGGATGCAGAAGGATGCTAATTCATGGGGTACATCAGTCTTGTGAAGGGAGAAGTCACTGAGATAAGAAAAACAAGCAGCGTGAGGACAGGACGCAGTGACATTCAATGAGTCCTTGTCACCAGCCGTCATTAGCATGCAAGCCTGCTGTTAGTTTTCCATGCTTTATGTGATTTCCTTGACCAAGCAGGGAGCCTTTGGAGGACGAGGAGCAGTTAATATCACACAAGTTATTGTTTCTTTCTGGAACAGTTAATATCACACAAGTTATTGTTTCTTTCTGGAACGCCTTATATTATTTTTAGTGTCAATGAGATCCTTCTCTGTCCCCCTGTGCCTCCAAAATTTTAAAGAGAATCAAAGAATGCATAATTTGTATCTGTCCCAGAGGTAATGGAGTGACTCAGTGATATCTGTGAAGGGATGATTTTAAATTTCACGTCTCACGCAAGAGGTGATTTTTATGTGGAAACTGTAAGAATTGGCCTCGGGGATAGCTGGATAATTATCCCTCAAACAGCGGGGACAGATTCCAGGGGGATTATAGCCGAAAACCGGCGTGTATCAGCTTTGCCCCTGGGAATTGTGGTCGCCACAGTGGAACACATAGCAACTGATTTCACTGCGTGGAACACATTTGCTTCTACCTCTGGAGGGTGCCCACTGGAGACCTGTGTCTCAAAAGGCAGGTGAGCAGAGATTTCCTGTGCAAGAATTCAGGACAGGGCTGAGTGAGATTTCTGTTTACAGCAGCAGCAAAAAAAAAAAAAAAAAAAAAAAAAAAAAATTGCTTTCTTCCCTCTGTTCCCAGAGGTGCTCACTGATGAATCAGATGAAACCCATTAGTCCTTAAGGCACAAGTGCCGTGACACCCCCAGCCCCAATCATCATTGTCCCCACTGTGCTCAGAGCCTGGACACCCTCCTCACCTAAGCTCTGAAAAGGTCTCAGAGCTTCCAAGGGACAAGAGAGCAAAATAATATTCTACTGTCTTCACCTCAGTTAAAAGTCTCTGTTTTTTTTCTTTGAGCAAAACAGTTCTTAGCATTTCCTTTTAAGCATTTTGTGGCTGTTTGTTTTTTTCTCTGGGAAAATTTAGATGCAAAAGCACAAAGTTTTGTAATCTACTGGAGGAAGAGGCTTATATAAGCATAGAGAAGTCTAGCCGGTGGAATTGGGAGGAATTTTTTTCCAGGTTGATTCTTTATTTTGTTTCTTTTGTTTGTCTATGTCTTTTTCTCTATGTCTATAGGTGTGTAAATACATTTCTGTTTATATACAGCAGTCTTTATTCTTTTGATCCCTTCCTCTCTTGGAGAATGCTCTTGATAAGGTACCCTCTGATCTCTTAATGTGTCTTCATCCTAGGAGACTTTTCTGCTATACTACATGGTTGACTGCCTGCTTCTACAATACTTGAAATTCTCACTTCCTTTAGCTCCTGAGATGTCTCTGACTCCTGGTTCTTCCTACTTATCTCTTACAAACTTGTACACAGTAACAAACAAATGTTTAGAAATTGATGAAAGGGACTTTAGGTATTATCTACTTCCACCCCTTCAAATCTCAAACGAGGAATTAGAGGACTTATATTTCTGTGTCTCTTCTTTAACAAACTCCTTGAAAGGTAGTTTTAAGGTGGTAATGATTAAGCACGGATTGTTGCCTTGAATTCCCATCTAGTTGAGAAGCAAACTCGGGAGTCGGACAAATGGAGCACATACCATAAGGTTTATTTATAAATATGACTGAATTGGAGACTATGGCTTACATCTGTGACCACATGGGCTTCTTAATACAGCCCCTTTGATATAAACTGACCCTTCAGTTACAGGCAGAGCTAGACAGTTGCAGTCTTCCCCAGCTGTGGCAGGCTGTTGAAAGCAAAATGAATAGGAGGTCCCGTGCCTCCTATGATTTTAAAGAAGGAAGGTGATGAGATGGACAAGCTCAATAACTTTGCCCAAACATAAAAATCAGATAAATTACTCCTTTTCAAGGAGAAGTAACTGGGAAGGCAGAGACTGTATCTTCTTGTGAAGTTGATGTTCCCTTAACCTCTGTGGAAACACGAGGAATGGGGGAGGGGGTGTGGGGATAAGCATTCATCGCCAGTAGGAATCGTGGAACCATTTTCCTAAGGACATCTGGCCAAATATAATGTAAGGTTGCAGCAGGAAGAGTAGGATCCTTCTTGCTTTTGCGCATTTGCTGATACCTTCTCCCCATGCTTCTCATCACTGCTTCCTCCACTCCCACCCAGGTGGCCACTGAAGACTTCCCGCTCAAGCCATCTTTCATCCACACACATAGTCTCAGTAATGAGTCTGAATGAAAGATACTCATTCACTGTAACCAACCACAGTCTGGTTTTCCCTGGTCCTTTCCCTGCAGTGAATTTGTTCTCAATGATGTCTCACTTTTCTCTGCACCCCATCTCCCCAACTTGTAAAATCCATCATCTCTGTTTAATTTTCATCCCACTTGGTACATCCCTGGGAGTCCAGTGGTTAAGACTTCGCCTTCCAATGCAGGGGGTGCGGGTTCGATGCCTGGTCGGAGAGCTACGATCCCACATGCCTCGTGGCCAAAAAACCAAAACATAAAACAGAAGCAATATTGTAACAAATTCAATAAAGACTTTAAAAATGGTCCACATCAAAAAAATCTTTAAAGTATATTTTTCATCCCTGTTGACCATTATGAGACACTAACATGATTGATACTCCTTATTTTAACTTTTTAATGCCTTTGGCCTCTTAAGTCTTTGATATGTTATTCTTCCCCAAAGCCTTTCTACAGGGTTCTTTTCTTATCTCCTTTTCTTGTCTTTTATTAGGTCCTCTTTATCTATCCATGGCTTCCACTGCTACCTACATACAGATAATTCCCAAGTGACTACCCCCTTCAGCCCTAACCCCTTTCCCAAGCTCTAGGACCAGATTTCCCAACTTTCTGGTTTCTTTTGGGGCACATCTTACTGGAACTTTGAAATTTGAGCATCTCCAAATGAAACAAATTACATCTCACAAAACAGTCTGCTTTTATTTCTCATCCCCTGTCTTGGTTATAACATCATCACTGTTCCCTTTGCCGCCTAACCTGACAAGCTCTGAAAGTATCTCATTTTTATTCAGTGTGTCCAAACTGTGCTGGGTACTAAGAAAACAGAGACAAATTAAGACAAAGTTCCTGCTCTCAACAATTGCAGATGTTAATTTAAACTCATGAGAAGTTTTCCTTGGGGAATAAGGATTGGTGGTAGATGAAGCTGAGTGAAAGCAGCAGAGGCCAAATGGAGAAAGACAGGGTCTGGACGGCTAAGGAGCTTGCCCTTTCTACTCCAAGTAAAAGACTGTAATAAAGAGGCATTGTCTCAATATGCTTCTCCATGTAGGAACACCAGGGGACTCTTCCTCTGCTCAGAGTCTCACTGGGAGTGTCTTTTACCCAAGCCTGTGGGTTACAATGAAATCAAAGCTTTCAAGAAGGCCTGTGAGCCAAAGCAAAGGGGATTAGGAGAACAGAAAAATTATTCTCTAATTAATAATTGGTCAATTGATTAATGAAGATGTCCTGGGTGAATATCTGGGGTCTTTCTATCTTTCCTTCTTTCTGTCTACTCATTGATTCATCCAACCAGCCAGCCAGCAAGCATCCCTACTTACCTACCTACCTACCTACCTACCTACCTACCTACCTACCTACCTGCCATCCATCCATCCATCCATCCAATCTATTTATCTGTCTGCCGTGGCTGGTTTTTATAAGCTGTATGCCGTGCTTCATAAGTGAGCCCAATAACAATAAAGAACCAGGGATGAGAAGGGCAGACATGATCCAACACAATTATAGAAAAGGTCATTTTAAAGCAATGTGGTTTGGAAAAGGCTGAGGATGGAGGCAGGAAGACCTCTGAAGCAACTATTGAAGTATTATTATTGATTATTTTAATAAATACTTACTGATTACCTTACATGTGCTGTAAGCCCTGGAGGTTTGACAGGCCTGCACCCATAATGAACAGCGTGAAATCAGTAGGTTGCACTTTCCTACCGTCCCCAGCCTCAGAGTGCTTCTCAGCGCAGTCCCCTGGGCTGCCACTACGAATAGACCAAAACTGGCTTTAGCAATGGAGTCTGTTTGCCTTCCTCTGTCTAATTTCATCAATAAAATGAGTTTTATAAACTTAATGATCGTGGTGATGAAAGTAATGATTATACTAATAATGGACCCAAGTCAACAAATTCGTGTGGGAGGTTGAATTGTGGCAGACCCAGAAAAACCCAACTCTGGAATTTTCGGGCCTGCTCCAGGTGGAGTGGCCAAGGCTAGAACTAATGACCGTGTCTGGAGGCCTTGTTTTCAGAGCTTGGTTCTTTCTTATTTGTGCCGCCCTCTCTTCTGTCAGCTCGTGATCTGACCTGACCCTCAGAACCTCAGCTGGAGTGTGCTGATCTGACAGCACCTGTCCGGGAGGAGTTTATCACGCCGACATCGGTTTTGGTGAAAGTGTGGTTTTTCTCTTTCTTAGGGACAGAAATGGCCAGAGGATTCTCGGCCTTCCTTCCAAAGGCACCCTGACATGTTTGTTAAGGATAGCTCTTCCTTGTCAAAGGCTGAAATTTTAATTCAGATGTTGGGTCTTCGTAACGTACGTCATTCCCCATGGACAGTGCGCGAAGTTCCGGCTCCTGTAGAAGGTTTCATGCATATCAGGGAAGGGGGAAAATGGTTTCTGGATTATCCTTTTGAGGCAAAGCATTTATCTGACACCTTTGATCAAAATACTGTGGCTGTAAGTATATTCTATCCAATTTAACTCAAGTGTATAAATAATAGTGCCGATTGCCAAAGAATGAAAAAAAGGAGTGTTATTCTATCCCAAAGAAAAATCCACCACCTAGGGATTTTTCATATTTTGTTTTGAAAGTACAACTGATCAGGATTTTTACAGTAGGGAAGCATTTTCTGTGGTTTTGAGAGACCCAAAGTAAACATTTTCAAATGTCAGAAAGCTTTAAAACCCAAATAGGCTATATTCTCATTAGAAAGCAGACTGGCTAGAATTCACAAATTGAAATATCCTGTAAATATTTATTATCAATTTATTGTAAACAAGACAACAAGGAAAGGCATGTATGTAATTCAATAAATATCAAGCTCTGGGTTTCTAGCTTGTTAAAATCAAAGATGTTTGAGGTTACATAACCATACCCTGACTCATGTTATCATGATTTATGAATCTACTTTATAAATCCTGTTTCTCTTCCTTGCGGCTCTGATTGTAGGAAGGAAGTACAGTAGACGTGTAGATTAAGTACTAATCCTTTCTCTAACAAGGTACTTATCTTTCCGAACCTCAGTTTCTCTCCTCTAAATTAGGGATATTTTGATTCTCATTCTACTTTTTATAAATATATGTAGATTAATTAATTATTTATTGGGCCATATCTAGACAGGGGTAAAATTAACTTTAGGAATTATATTTATCATTTCAGGCAATTTTAACCTTTTTTTTTTTTTTTTTTTTAAACAAAGTACCTCTTGGCAAGCAGTTTATTTATTGGGTATAATTTTGTCCATTTTAAAGCATATTAGACATTGAAAACTGTTATAGAATGGTTAGATGAAAGTGATAGAACTCATTGGACTGCAGATCACATGATTTTTAAAACAATAATAGAGGTTAAAATATTATAAATTAATAGTGACATGGTGAAAAAGCCCTTGATGCTGATTTTCTATTAAAATGTGCTACTTTGCTAACTCTTCAGAGTTAAGTGTAAGGAATGTGCCCTGATACTGACTTCCTATTAAAGATCTGGTTGTTACATGGTTTTTATTCCAAGTTTCCAGGCCACTAATTACACTATCAGGTTTTAGTTGTATCTTTTTTGCTTCATCTTTTCTGCTGAGTTTAAAAAAGTGCTTGGAAAAACCAATCAGGAATTGACATGGAGGTACTTTGCTCAGATGATGAATAAACACGTTCATTTCACGGATGGAATAACTTTTTCCATTAGCTGTTTCTAATTCTAGGAGATCAGATGGTTCTGCTCATTCTTATTGTAAATGATCTGGGCCCGGTCACTGAAAAAATAATTATGGACAGGACTTTAGTGATAATTGGCACAATAAAACAACTCCAATAATAATGGCATGTCCTTGTACTTTACAGTATTTCGTCATTTGTAAAACATTTTCACACACCTGAATGTTTAAACTCACTTTATTTAGAATATAAGTATAGTTTACTACATTATTAAATTTTCAAAGTTGTGTACCTTTTCTTCTGAGAGTGGAAACAATGTCTTTTAATTATTCCCCTGTCAAGTGATACCAATCCAAACAACACTAAATTCTTAGAGTTCTTAGCTTCTAGTTTTAGCTCTTTGTCTTTCAGAAGTAATAGTTTATTCCCCATATAACCAAAGTTTCTTCTGTATAGCTGCACATAGAAGGACTTGATAGATACGCTATTGCCATTGAAAATAACAATTTGTATATTCTGAACCCAGAACTGAAATACATTTATTCACCTGGGTGTTCATCTTCTTTAGAAATACTAGTAGAATAGAATTCATGTGGTATAATAAGTATAAAATTCTCTGACCCATGCATTGATGGTTTGCCCTAAAATGACCATACCCAAACTGTTCAAAATGCCAAAACTTTGTGGAGAAGTTCACTGAGTTTGACTCCTTGTGACTGTGGAATAAGCATCCTTTTTAAGAAAGCAGTATGACCTCATAGAGAAATTTGGTCTTATCATTTTAAGAATAAAGAAATCTAGTGTCAAGTATAAACTGGCCTATTAATCCATGCTAATAAATGACAAAGGGGGAAAAAAATGTAAACCTTAACCTCTCCAGAGCAACTTACTTACATTCCGCATTTGTATGAGAAGGCATGATTTTAGTAGTAAACACATTTAGTTGAAACTCAGCTTAGAAAAGCAGACATTTCTTTAATTTTAAGAATTTCTTAATTCTTAATTATCATCAATCACAAGTTATTTTGATACTATATCATGCATGGTGATTATAAACTTTAACTTTTAAAAAAGAGGCCAACAAATAAAGTAGAAAATTTCCTTTAAAAATTATCATACTAGGTGAGATTCATTTCCATCCATCAGTGGCTTTGTTTTGCTTTTCAGAGTCATCCTAAGGGACATTTACTAGGATGGCGTTTTGCGGGTTATTTTGTTGTTACCTAAATCTTAGTGATACGTCAGCAGTTGTCTTCATTCCCCTGGTCTTGCTTTGTACGCAGGGCACCCTTGGAATTTCTGCTGTTGCCAATTGATTTTGTCCCAAGTGCTAATTTGGAAACTCGCAGGCAAATAAGGGAAAAGAGGCATCTGTCTTTCCCTTAACTAAATCAGACTAAAATTCTGCTGAAGATGAGTTGAAATCCACCGTCCCCCACCCCACCCCCCGCCTCCCCAGATTGTGTCTTTTTGGGTACCGGAGCTGTGAGCACCTAGTTACCCTTCACTCACCCAAGCCTTTCCCTTTCCTCCCATCAGGCTCTTGGGATCCCAAGGGCCCCCTCCTGGATCCCTGAGTGAGACCCGTTGGCTTTGGGTGCTTCTGAGGTCCCGACTTCACGCATTCTGTGTCAGCAGCTGAGGAGCTGCTAAACCCCTGGCAGGCGCTGCCAACGAAAACCACGGCAGAGGGAAGGGGGACATGTGGGCTTGATGTCCAGAGCTGGAACTCGAGGTCACTTTTTGTTGAGGAAGCATTGTCCCCGGCACTTTTCCCCTTCACTCAGGTCCAGCCTTGCTGGCTGTTTTGTGCTGGGAACACACCAAGCCTTTCCCAGCCGCCGCAGCTTTGCTCTGATTGTTCTCTCTGCCCGGAATTTCCTGCTGCTGATCTTCTGTCTCCTCATTCAGATGTCATCTGATGTCGCTTCCTCAGAGAGGCCTTCCACCCCACGACAGCTCTTGCTTTTACCGTCTCCACCATGGTGCTTTTCGCTGTCCCATTGAGCCTCCTTCATCCATTGGTTTATTCTTACGCTCTGTGCCCCTCACTCCTCCCTCCCCGACACTGAACTACAAGCCCCGTGAGTGTGGACACCTCATGTCTCTCTGATCATGACTGTCACCCCTCTCTTAGGAGAGCCCCGCCCTGGTGGTAGGCGGTCCTCAAATGTCGAATGAACGAATGCACGAATAAATGAACGCACGAATGAATGAATGAGCCGGATGGTAGTGTTCCAACTCTGCCTTAGCGTATTTATCGCCAGGGGCTGCAGGGACCAGCCTGGAAAGTTCTCCATCCTTTATGGCAGGGTTTCTGTGGGACAGGCATTTCTTTTTTCAAGCATTTGCCCTAGAGATAAACTTTGGGAATGCAGCTTTCCTTTCTTCTGTTAGGGATTAGCTCTCCTTCTGAGATAACAGCTGATCCAGTTTATTCCTTGAGAGCAAAGAGTAAGTCAACATTTTCTTATTTAAACAAACAGAGTTGAGCTGTCTGAGAGGTTAACTCCTCCGCAATCTACATTTTTAAAGTTGTTTCCTTCTTCTATCTCAGTGCCCCTTTTGTTGCGCTCACACTGGTTTACTTGTGATCCCTGCGGTGGCGGTTTTTTTAAGGCTCTTCCTTGCCTTCGGAATGCACACACTTGTCTTTGGTTATCTTTGGCCTCCTTCTCAAGTGCTGCTTGTTCCTTGCTGCATTACTTGCCTGATCCTTTGGGGCTCCCCTTTCTGTGGTCACGTAGTACTTAAGTAAGGCTTGTTGGACTTGATCATACTCTGCTTATATTGTTTGCTGGTCTCATTGTTATTAACAGACCATGTTCATTTAAGACTTGCCACGTGCCAGGCGCTGCTCTGCATAATAACTCCTTTACCTGTATAGGAGTCCTGTGACGTAGCTGCTCTTATTATTCTGACACACTGTGCTTATCGGTATCTTATAGATAAGGATTCTGAGCCCTGGAGGTTAACTGGCTATCGGTAACACAGTGAACAATTCGGGGGTCAGGATTTGCACCTTGTCGCCAGCTCCCCACTTGCACAAGTACAGGCAAGCTCGTTGTTGGCTGGACTCCTGCCCTGTCATTCTGTGCATACCAGTGGCAAGTCCGGTCAACGCCCTACAGGGAGCACACCCATGTCAGTGGTGATGATGAGGGAGAGGATGCAAAACCCTGGAATATAAGATCCGGGTGAATCACTGGGAGGATGGAAAAGGACTCCTAGGAATTTGCTGAATTTATTTTATCAAATGAATTCTTTTCTTTTCTCCCCGACTCTTCCCAAAACTGTTGGTAAGGAAGGAGGGGGAACAAATAAAAGAAATGTTTACTGCCTTTTGAGTGACCTCTAGATAAAAAGAGCGGGCACTTTTGGGTCAGGTTCCCGTCTGAGGATAAGGCAAGAGGCTGCAAGGTGAAGGTGACCCCGTTGTAGGGGCCTCTGTGACTCTGTGAAACTTGAGGGAGTTTCTGTCAATTAGTCCTGGTGACCTTGCTACCTGAGATAAGCTTAACACCTGAATAAAGCAGGTCACAGTTCGAACCATGCATACAGTACAGCTGCTGATGTATTGTTTAACACATCTAATTTTCTAGAAGACGGCCTCCTACTCCAAAACAAAACTAAAGTCAGACAAATGAAAAATTAGGAGAAGTATTTGTAATATATACGACAGATGATGGGCTAATTTCCTTGCTAAACAAGGGGCTCCTGTGTTTGCATCAATAAATGGTAACAACCCAGTAAAAGAAAATAAAGAATGTGAATGGTTAGTTCAAAGAAAAATACAGTAGCCAAGAAACATGGCCTCATTAATGATGAAAGAAAAAAAAAAAGTTAAAATAAGGTGGTATTTTTCACTTGTCAATTGAAAACAGTTTAAACAGGTGGTGTTACCTAGTGATGGTGAAAAGTTTTCACACTGTTAGAAGGAGTGTAGATTGGCAAGGTGATTTTTGCAAGAGTTTTGGTCTATCTATACAAAATATGCAGCTCTAACCGCAGGAAAGCATATTGCATTTTCTTTTGTAACAGTTAAAACTTGGAAGTAACCTGAAAGTATATGAATAGGAATATAGGTGTTTATAGTGACCTGTTCAATAAGATACAAAGCAGCTGTTAAAAAGAGCAAGTCAATCTATGACAATGATATGAACCAGTGCTGCAGGAATTTTATATACAGTTGAGCATATCTGAAGAAACTAGCAAATGTTTCCATATAGTTTAATCATGTACCAGCGAATATGCACATGTGCAAATATGCAGATATATATGCTTTTGTATGCATGGGCTGTACATGAAACTGTTTTGGTTATTATCTCTAGAAAGCGGGACTCTGGTCGTTGGGAAGCCTTTATTTCTTGGTTAGTCTTTTGAACTAGTTGAAACTCTTACTTTAATCATATATTAGTTTTGAAGAAAAACCCCAGTTAGAGTATATTTAAAGGACTTTATTAAAGGAGAATATATTTCAGCATTTTTAGAAAGTTACTTACAGCGAAGAACTAGATATTTTTTCTTGTGGTCCATGCTCCTGGCATGTTGTAATTCCTGTTAGAAATTAAGATTTTCTTTGTTATACATTCTGAGAGCCATACATTTTGCTAATCTCTCACTCCCACCACTGTTCTGGATGGTTCCCTTCCTGCTGTATTACCTTTGGCTACTGACTTGAAGGAGGAAATTCCACATATTCTCTGCAATTATGATTCTTATTCTCCTGTTCACGATTCTGGATATTTATGATTTGTGATACTTTATTATACCTCAAGAACCATAGAGGAAGCATATTTAAATAAGTATTCCTTTTCAGAAGCTGTTTTGAACTGCCTGAGACACAGTGAGATCTAAATCTGCAGAATCTGCAGTGTGTTTGGGGTCCACAGATTTAAAATCTCCCCGAATCTGTGTTTTCTCCCATGCTGTGCAGAAAGTAAGCTTGTGCACAGAATACTGCATTCCGGTGTGGTTTATAAACAGCCAAAGGACAAAACTGGTTTTTATTAAAGAAGAGAATTGAGCGCTGAAAATGAGAAAAAAAGAAACTATAAAAACACCAAGTAAGGGTGCATGGGTTTGAAGGAGGTATTTCTGTGGCCTGTGACCCTTGCACATTTAAGGAATCAGCAGGCCAGATGGTGGGTCTCACTCTAAGCGCCGTCCCCCTGCTCCCCTAGACCAGCACAGCTGAATTCCACTGAGACTTGCCAGTGGGCCAGATGTGCATGAATCTGCCAGATTTAGCTGAGCGAGTGGTGCAGTGAACTGAAGAAGTGTCCTTAGTAACACACTTATGCTCTGCTTGTGGCACCTTTTTCGTAATGGAAGCCAAATAGTTGAGAGAAGAGGGGCAAGGGCTGGGAGGCTGGAAACAAGAGAAGTTTCCTCATGCTGCTTTTGTTCTCTTTAAGGGGACAAAGTGTGGTGAGAGGATAGAAGTAGATGATGAAGTGGCAGAAGAGAAATGCTCTTTAATCAGAAAGATCCTTCCATCCCCAAGACTGTACTGACCAGCTGCTAAAAGGAAGTTCTGCTACATGAAAACATTAAAAAAAAAAAAAATCCAATAATTTTCTTGTAAAAATCTACTTCTCTTTAATCTTTGTGTCTTATGTTGATTTCCCACCTGTAATTCACCAGAATGATCCATTTTGCCCTTCACCCGGAAGAGTGGGGGAAAAAAAAAGGAATGAAGAATAACGAATTGTCCGACCTATTTAATGTTGAAAGGCGGAAGTGTGTCCTTGTCACAGAGGCAAAAATAAATAAATGAAAGCTTGTCAGAGCAACTAAGGCAAATCAGTGACTAACTCACTGTGATCAGTGATAGAAACGCTGGACTTTCCCTGCTGCTGACACAAACCCAGACCCATCCTGGAAATATTCTGTCTCCCTCAGTGTGGTGCTGGAACCCTGGTCCTGCCGGCTCACCCATCCAGCCTTGCTCAGCCTCAAGGAAGTGAACAACAAACTAACTATTCTCCAGTTCACTGCTGCTTGAGTAAGGACACCCAGAGGGACAGTTCACACTGGAGATGGGGCAGAATTCTCCCAGCCAGTCAAGCCCTGGCATTGACGCAACGGCTGATGGCCTTTCTGCTGAAAAAGTGACAGCAGTTAGCAAGTTGCCTATGGAGAGTGGAAAGGGCAGCTACGAACTCGAAGCCTAGCAAAGACGTTTCCTGTTCTCCCCGGAGGTACCCAAATCAGCAGATGCTGCCTTATTGACAACCCAACACCATGTTGGTTTCCCAGCCCTCAGAATGTGACACAGACGCAGCCTTCCAAGTAGCGTGGGCCCAAGAGTATGGCTCTCACAGACAGGACCCCTTCAGCTCTTCTCTGTTGTGATTTCTTGCAGCGGGACACGGGGCCTAGATTTGCTGGAATTTCACAAGGCAGGGGATATGGGTGATGGTGGAAGAATATCAGTTCTAGTAAGTCTTCTAGGGCCCATCAGGTATGACCTCCTAACCAACAGTCTCCCTATATCTGGTTTCTTACCATTCCTGTTTTTTCTACGTATATCCACAAAATGAATCTTTTGCTTTCAGCCCAGCTCTTTAAGCTGTTGGAACCTGACAGGTTTAACTGTAAGGCATCTTAGGATATGATCCTTGCCAGTGACAGGTGAGGTGGGAGGAGGGTGCTATTTCTAGCACTTAGTGAAGCTCTGGAAGCTGTGTGACACCAGATTGTGCGTAGGACCAGATCAGAACCACTGTGCTTCTCACCTCAGCCACCTTTGTCCCTCTTGGCACGGAAGCCGTCCGCACAGGGGTCCTCTCGCATACACTCATTTCTGTTCCCATCAGCAGGTTTCTTCTGCAAGAACCATCCTGCCAGTGCCCCTTCCCTGAAGTTGTGGTTTGCTCCTAGGTCTTCTGAAAGCTCAGACTTCTTTATACAACTCTGGCTGTATATGAAACTTGCCTCTTCTGTAGAGAGGATATCCTCCCTGTGCAATTTCTACGCCCCAAATTCTCCTGGACCTGGAGATGGTATGAGCATCTCCTGACTCTCCATTTTAAGTAGAAAACTTTCTCACCTTGATTTCCAGGCAGTCCTGCCACTACCCTTCCTGGTCATTTGGGTGGACTTTTCTATCCTTATTCGCTCTGATATGTTATGTAAAATCTTCTCCTGCTTTACAGTGGACTGTGTGCTTTCACTGGCTTGCCCTTGCTTGTTGGAATATTTGTTGTTTTCTTTTTTCAACCACTCACATCCTGTCTCACTCAACTCTCTTACCTTTTCCCCTAGTCCTTTCCTTGAAAACTCCTGCCAAGAGAGATTTCTTCTTTAAATTTTACTGTAGCCCCTCTTTGGCCCGTAATTATATGCAGTGATTGTGACAGTTGACTATTATTTTGTATTATAATTTAAATCCTGTAATGCTGTGTAACTTTTCGATGTTGTGTGCCTTCCAGATCTATTTAGATTGTCCAGCTCTTTGAAGAGAGAACCTTCTGGGAACTTTCTTCCGTATAATTCTCATCAAACCTATGTCTGATATTTAAGTGTCTGATAAGTGTTTGTGGAATGTAAGAAAGAATTAATCAATCATGAATAATATCTTAAGATGTTAGGGAGCCTGGCCTTCTTTTGTTGCTGGTTTGCCAGCTGTGGCCTTTTCTAAACAAATTTCCTGATGTGAAGTCTCAGTTTTAACTTGCCATGAGATTTGAGAGAGCCACAGTAAAGTCATTTGAGCTTGTAAGAAAAAAAAAAATGTTTTTAACTAAACATTATAAGTACAAAGTAAAAGTGTGTAGTAGAATCAAAGTAGTGTCTCTATTCATCATCTCTATAAATAAGGAGATATAGTGTCCTTCAGGGAAAGCCTAATGTTCCCCATTTCAATTACTACAAAATGTTTCTTTTGTCTTTTGCTACCTATTAGGAAAGAAACACAATTAGTTCTATGGTTAAAACAGTTGGACGACTAAGCCTATTAACTGTTTTTAATTGCTTGCTTGTTTTCTTGGAAGCATCAAGCAGAACGGGGAAGGTTAAAAGTTTAGGAAAAAATACTATTATTTATGCCTCATGATACAGTTAGAGCTGACCATGGGACACTTTTTGCTGTGCTTTGAACGTCCATTGGCATCAAAGTACTTTTCATTTGAAGAAACCATTCCTAAATGAGAGTATTTTAAGTAAGGGGAGATTTGGGAAGATGGAAAACTCTTTAAGTGTGGGAGGAGGTGGGCTGTAACTGCTGAGCCTTTCTCTGCTTTGATTCCTGTGCTCTGTGCTGTCTATATCAAGCAGTATGTCATCGTGAGCTGCAGTGGAGCATATTCATACATATTTACCAGTTGCAAATTATAAATGTGCAGCCCGGAGAGTAGCACTGTTCTTTGTCTTTCTGCTTTTCTTTCTGCACTAATGATTTAAAAACTCCTAACACATTCAGAATCTGGAGGCTGATTTTGTAACTTGTCATTTCCTTTGTACGCCAATTAAGTCTTTGTAATTTAAATGGAATTTTATTTTCCAGTTTAGAAGCTTCCACGTAGGTAGACTGAGGTTTTCTCCATCCTGTCAGGGCTTTGATATAATGAGTTATTAAGGTACTAGGAGAAATATTGATTCTGCTAATAGCTTCTGCCTTGCCACATAATGTTTTACATTTTCCTCAGCTGAAAGACCATATTCCCTTTTCTCGTCATCTGATTGACCGTAAAGGCTTTGGCCTTTCCTCCGCAATTATCTCACTTATCAAAGCGGTGGGAAAAGTCAAGTACAGACTAATTAGTGAAGGGAACATGTCTAAATAGAGCACTTTAAATAATACAAAGGAGTACTATCCAGTACTGTGAAATTAGCAAAGTTGGGTACAAAGTAAAGAAGCAAGGGTTGAGAATACCAATCGTTGAGGACACATATACTACTGATGGCAGTTGTCCTTTGTGTGATTATTAAGACACAGCTAGGGTGATGTAATAATAGCACTTTTCCTCCATAGCTTCTCTCCTTGATCCTAGCTTCTGTTTACTTTTGAAAGATTTGGGATATTAGTGGGTGTGAGTTTATTGTAGATTTACTTTTCAGAGTTCAGTATCTCGAGATACCTATGTACAGGAATATATCATTCAACACTTGAGCTCTTGGGTGTAAAGACATGTTAAAAATACAAGTATCATTTTGTTATACATAACAGCTACTTTGCACTTTCAAAATGTCTTAGAAGTCTTAATTATTGCCAAGGTATAATTAGCCCAATTCTGAAAATTTAAAAAATTGCTAGAAAATAAACAAATGGGATTATATCAAACTAAAAGCTTCTGCATGGTGAAGGGAACCATAATCACAGTTAAAAGGCACCCTAGGGCTTCCCTGGTGGTGTATTGGTTAAGAATCCGCCTGCCAATGCAAGGGACACGGGTTCGAGCCCTGGTCCGGGAAGATCCCACATGCCACGGAGCAACTAAGCCCGTGCACCACAACCACTGAGCCTGCACTCTAGAGCCCGTGCGCCTAGAGCCCATGCTCCACAAAAAGAGGAGCCACTGCAATGAGAAGCCCGCGCACCACAACAAAGAGTAGCCCCCACTCGCCGCAACTAGAGAAAGCCCATGTGCAGCAACAAAGACCCAATGCAGCCAAAAATAAATAAATAAAATAAATAAATTTATTAAAAAAAAAGGCACCCTACTGAATGGATGAAGATATTTTCAAATCATATATCCAATAAGGGGATTATATCCAAAATATATAAAGAACCCATACAACTCAACAACAACAAAATAAACAAAAACCTGATTTTTAAAAATAGGGGAGGGACCTTCAAGATGGTGGAGGAATAAGACATGGAGATCACCTTCCTCCCCACAGATATATCAGAAATACATCTACATGTGGAACAACTCCTGCAGAACACCTACTGAACGCTGGCAGATGACATAAGACTTCCCAAAAGGCAAGAAACTCCTGTACCTGGGTAGGGCAAAAGAGAAAAGAAAAAACGGAGACAAAAGAATAGGGATGGGACCTGCACCTCTGGGGGGGAGCTGTGAAGGAGGAAAAGTTTCCACACACTAGGAAGCCCCTTCACTGGTGGACATGGGGGGTGGGTTGGGGGGGAAGCTTCAGAGCCACGGAGGAGAGTGCAGAAACAGGAATGCAGAGGGCAAAGTGGAGAGATTCCCGCACAGAGGATTGGTGCCAACCAGCACTCACCAGCCCGAGAGGCTTGTCTGCTAACCCGCCGGCATGGGCAGGGGCTGGGAGCTGAGGCTCGGGCTTCAGAGGTCAGATCCCAGGGAGAGGACTGGGGTTGGTTGCGTGAACACAGCCTGAAGGAGGCTAGTGCGCTACAGCTAGCCGGGAGGGAGTTCGGGGAAAAGTCTGGAACTGCCTAAGAGGCAGGAGACCATTGTTTCGGGGTGCGCGAGGAGACGGGATTCAGAGCACCGCCTAAACGAACTCCAGAGACAGGCGCGAGCCGCAGCTATCAGCGCAGACACCAGAGATGGGCATGAAACGCTAAGGCTGCAGCTGCAGCCACCAAAAAGCCTGTGTGCAAGCACGGGTCACTATCCACACCTCCCCTCCCGGGAGCCTGTGCAGCCCGCCACTGCCAGGGTCCCGTGATCCAGGGACAGCGTTCCTGGGAGAACACATGGCACGCCTCAGGCTGTTGCAATGTCACGCTGGCCTCTGCCGCCGCAGGCTCGCCCCGCATTCTGTACCCCTCCCTCCCCCAGGCCTGAGTGAGCCAGAGCCCCCTAATCAGCTGCTCCTTTAACCCCATCCTGTCTGGGCGGGGAACACACGCCCTCAGGCGACCTACACGCAGAGGTGGGGCCAAATCCAAAGCTGAACCCCGGGAGCTGTGTGAACAAAGAAGAGAAGGGGAAACCTCTCCCAGCAGCCTCAGGAGCAGCGGATTAAATCTCCACAATCAACTTGATGAACCCTGCATATGTGGAATAACTGAATAGACAACAAATCATCCCAAAACTGAGGAGGTGGACTTAGAGAGTAACTCTAGACTTGGGGTTTGCTTTCTGCATCTAATTTGTTTCTGGCTTTATGTATATCATAATTTAGTATTCAGAGCTTATTATCATTGGTAGATTTGTTTATTGATTTGGTTGCTCTCTTCCTTTTTTATATATAAATATATATATATAGTTTTTTCCTTTTTCTCCTTTTGTGAGTATGTATGTGTATGCTTCTTTGTGTGATTTTGTCTGTATAGCTTTGCATTTACCATTTGTCCTAGGGTTCTGTCTGTCTGTCTTTGTTAGTTTCTTTGTTTTTTTAGTATAGTTTTTCACTGCTTGTTATCATTGGTGGATTTGTTTTTTGGTCTGGTTGCTCTCTTCTTTCTTTCTTTTTTCTTTTAATTACTCTAAAATTTTTTAAATTTTTATTAATAATTTTTATTTTTTATTTTAATACCTATTTATTTTATTTTATTTTTTCTTTCTTTCTTTTTTTTCTCCCTTTTATTCTGAGCTGTGTGGCTGACAGGGTCTTGGTTCTCCAGCCGGGTGTCAGGCATGAGCCTCTGAGGTGGGAAAGCCGAGTTCAGGACATTGGTCCACCAGAGACCTCCCAGCTACACGTAATACCAAACGGAAAGAGCTCTCCCAGAGATATCCATCTCAACACTAAGACCCAGCTCCACTCAACGACCAACAAGCTACAGTGCTGGACACCCTATGCCAAACAACTAGCAAGATAGGAACACAACCCCACCCATTAGCAGAGAGGCTGCCTAAAATCATAAGGTCACAGACACCCTAAAACACACCACCAGATGCAGTCCTGCCCACAAGAAAGACAAGATCCAGCCTCATCCAACAGAATACAGGCACCAGTCCCCTCCACCAGGAAGCCTACACAACCCACTGAACCAACCTTAGCCACTGGGGGCAGACACCAAAAACAACGGGAACTACAAACCTGCAGCCTGTGAAAAGGAGACGCCAAACACAGTAATTTAAGCAAAATGAGAAGACAGAGAAATACACAGCAGATAAAGGAGCAAGGTGAAAACCCACCAGACCAAACAATGAAGAAGAAATAGGCAGTCCACCTGAAAAACAATTCAGAGTAATGGTAGTAAAGATGATCGAAAATCTAGGAAATAAAATGGAGAAAATACAAGAAATGTTTCACAAGGACCTAGAAGAACTAAAAAGCAAACAGACAATGATGAACAACACAATAAATGAAATTAAAAATTCTCTAGAAGTAATCAATAGCAGAATAACTGAGTCAGAAGAACGCATAAGTGACCGGGAAGATAAAATAGTGGAAATAACTACCACAGAGCAGAATAAAGAAAAAAGAATTAAAAGAATTGAGGACACTCTCAGAGACCTCTGGGACAACATTAAACTCACCAACATTCGAATTATAGGGGTCCCAGAAGAAGAAGAGAGAAAAAAGGGACTGAGAAAATATTTGAAGAGCTTACAGTTGGAAACTTCCCTAATACGGGAAAGGAAATAGTCAAGTCCAGGAAGCACAGAGAATCCCATACAGGATAAATCCAAGGAGAAACACACCAAGACACATATTAATCAAACTATCAAAAATTAAATACAAAGAAAAAATATTAAAAGGAGCAAGGGAAAAGCAACAAATAACATACAAGAGAATCCCCATAAGGTTAACAGCTGATCTTACAGTAGAAGTTCTGCAAGCCAGAAGGGAGTGGCAGGACATATTTAAAGTGTAGAAAGGGAAAAACCTACAACCAAGATTACTCTACCCAGCAAGGATCTCACTCAGATTCGACAGAGAAATTAAAACCTTTACAAACAAGCAAAAGCTAAGAGAATTCAGCACCACCAAACCAGCTTTACAGCAAATGCTAAAGGAACTTCTCTGGGCAGGGAACATAAGAGAAGGAAAACACCTACAATAACAAACCCAAACAATTACAAAAATGGTAATAGGAACATACATACCTATAACTGCCTTAAATGTAAATGGATTAAATATTCCAAGGAAAAGACATAGAATGGCTGAATGGATACAAAAACAAGACCCGTATATATGCTGTCTACAAGAGAGCAGTTCAGACCCAGGGACACATACAGACTGAAAGTGATGGGATGGAAAAAGATACTCCATGCAAGTGGAAATCAAAAGAAAGCTGGAGTAGCAATTCTCATATCAGATAAAATAGACTTTAAAATAAAGTCTATTACAAGAGACAAAGAAGGACACTACATAATGATCAAGGGATCAATCGAAGAATAAGGTATAACAATTATAAATATTTATGCACCCAACATAGGAGAACCTCAATACATAAGGCAAATGCTAACAGTGATGAAAGGGGAAATTGACAGTAACACAATAATAGGGGACTTTAACACCCCACTTTCACCAATGGACAGATATCCAAAATGAAAATAAATAAGGAAATACAAGCTTTAAATGACACATTAAACAAGATGGACTTCATTGACATTTATAGGACATTCCATCCAAAAACAAAAGAATAAACTTTCTTCTCAAGTGCTCATGAAACATTCTCCAATATAGGTCATACCTTGGGTCACAAATCAAGCCTTGGTAAATTTAAGAAAATCGAAATCGTATCAAGTATCTTTTCCGAACACAAGGCTATGAGACTAGGTATCAATTACAGGAAAAAAACTGTAAAAATACATACATATGGAGGCTAAACAATATGCTACTAAATAACCAAGAGATAACTGAAGAAATCAAAGAGGAAATAAAAAAATACCTAGAAACAAATGACAATGAAAACATGACCGCCCAAAACCTATGGGATGCAGCAAAAACATTCTAACAGGGAAGTTTATAGCAATACAATCCTACCTCAAGAAAGAAGAAAAATCTCAAGTAAACAACCTAACCTTACACCTAGCACAATTAGAGAAAGGAGAACAAAAAAAACCCAATGTTAGCAGAAGGAAAGAAATCATAAACATCAGAAAGAAATTAAAGAAACGATAGCAAAGATCAATAAAACTAAAAGCTTGTTCTTTGAGAAGATAAACAAAATTGATAAACCATTAACCAGAGTAATCAAGAAAAAAAGTTAGAAGACTCAAATCAATAGAATTAGAAATGAAAGAGGAGAAGTAACAACTGACACTGCAGAAATACAAACGATCATGAGAGATTACTACAAGCAACTCTATGCCAATAAAATGGACGACCTGGAAGAAATGGACAAATTCTTAGAAAAGCACAACCTTCTGAGACTGAACCAGGAAGGAATAGAAAATATAAACAGACCAACCACAAGCACTGAAATTGAGCCTGTGATTAAAAATCTTTCAACAAACAAAAGTCCAGGACCAGATGGCTTCACAGGCGACTTCTATCAAACACTTAGAGAAGAGCTAACACCTATCCTTCTCAAACTCTTCTGAAATATAGCAGAGGGAGGAACGCTCCCAAACTCATTCTATGAGGCCACCATCACCTTGATACCAAAACCAGACAAAGATGTCACAAGGAAAGAAAACTACAGGCCAATATCACTGATGAACATAGATGCAAAAATCCTCCACAAAATACTAGCAAACAGAATCCAACAGCACGTTAAAAGGATCATACACCATGATCAAGTGGGGTTTATTCCAGGAATGCAAGGATTCTTCAGTATACGGAAATCAATCAATGTGATAAACCTTATTAAAAATTGAAGGATAAAAACCATATGATCATCTCAGTAGGGGCAGAGAAAGCTTTTGACAAAATTCAACACCTATTAATGATAAAAACCCTCCAGAGAGTAGGCATAGAGGAAACTTACCTCAACATAATAAAGGCCATATATCAGAAACCCACAGCCAACATTGTTCGCAGTGGGGAAAAACTGAAACCATTTCCTCTAAGATCAGGAACAAGACAAGGTTGCCCACTCTCACCACTATTATTCAACACCGTTTTGGCAGTTTTAGCCACAGCAATCAGAGCAGAAAAAGAAATAAAGGAATACAAATTGGAAAAGAAAAAGTAAAGCTGTCACTGTTTGCAGATGACGTGATACTATACATAGAGAATCCTAAAGACGCTACCAGAAAATTACTAGAGCTAATCAATGAATTTGGTAAAGTAGCAGGATACAAAATTAATGCACAGAAATCTCTTGTATTCCTATACACTGATGATGAAAAATCTGAAAGAGAAGTTAAGGAAACACTCCCATCTACCATTGCAACAAAACGAATAAAATACCTAGGAATAAACCTATCTAAGGAGACAAAAGACCTGTATGCAAAACTATAAGACACTGATGAAAGAAATTAAAGATGATACTAGCAGATGGAGAGATATACCATGTTCTTGGATTGGAAGAATCAACATTGTGAAAATGACAATACTACCCAAAGCAATCTACAGATTCAATGCAATCCCTATCAAACTACCAATGGCATTTTTCACAGAACTATAACAAAAAATTGCACAATTTGTATGGAAACACATAAGACCCCGAATAGCCAAAGCAATCTTGAGAAAGAAAAACGGAGCTGGAGGAATCAGACTCCCAGACTTCAGACTGTACTACAAAGCTACACTGATCAACACAGTGTGGTACTGGCACAAAAACAGAAATATAGATCAGTGGGACAGGATAGAAGCCCAGAGATAAACCCATGCTCGTATGGTCACCTTATATCTGATAAAGGAGGCAAAAATATACAATGGAGAAAAGACAGCCTCTTCAGTGAGTGGTGCTGTGAAAACTGGACAGCTACATGTAAAAGAATGAAATTAGAACACTCCCTAACACCATGCACAAAAATAAACTCCAAATGGATTAAAGGCCTAAATGTAAGGCCAGACACTATAAAACTCTTAGAGGAAAGCATAGGCAGAACACCCTATCACATAAATCACAGCAAGATCTTTTTTGATCCACCTCCTAGAGAAATGGAAATAAAAACAAAAATAAACAAGTGGGACCTAAGGAAACTTAAAAGCTTCTGCACAGCAAAGGAAACCATAAAGAAGACAAAAAAACAACCCTCAGAATGGGAGAAAGTATTTGTAAATGAATAAAAGGATTGCTGACAATGGTTTAATCTCCAAAATTCACAAGTATCTCATGCAGCTCAATATCAAAAAAACAAACAGCCCAATCCAATAATGGGCAGAAGACCTAAATAAACATTTCTCCAACGAAGATACACAGATTGCCAACAAACACATGAAAGGATGCTCAACATCACTAATCATTAGAGAAATGCAAATCAAAACTACCATGAGGTATCACCTCACACCAGTCAGAATGGCCATCATCAAAAAATCTACAAACAATGCTGTAGAGGATGTGGAGAAAAGGGAACCCTCTTGCACTTTTGGTGGGAATGTGAATTGATACACCCACTATGGAGAACTGTATGGAGGTTCCTTAAAAAACTAAAAATAGCACTACCATATGACCCAGCAATCCCACTCCTGGGCATATATCCTGAGAAAACCATAATTCAAAAGGAGTCATGTGCCACAATGTTCATTGCAGCTCTATTTACAGTAGCCAGGACATGGAAGCAACCTAAGTGTCCCTTGACAGGCGAATGGATAAAGAAGATGTGGCACATATATACAATGGAATATTACTCAGCCATAAAAAGAAACGAAATTGAGTTATTTGTAGTGAGGTGGATGGACCTAGAGTCTGTCATACAGAGTAAAGTAAGTCAGAAAGAGAAAAACAAATACTGTATGTATGCTAACACATATATATGGAATCTAAAAATGGTTCTGAAGAACCTAGATGCAGGACAGGAATAAAGACACAGACATAGAGAATGGACTTGAGGACACGGGGAGGGGCAAGCGTAAACTGGGGTGAAGTGAGAGAGTGGTATGGACATATATACAGTACGGAATGTAAAATAGATAGCTAGTGGGAAGCAGCCACATAGCACAGGGAGATCAGCTCGGTGCTTTGAGTCCACCTAGAGGGGTGGGATAGGGAGGGTGGGAGGGAGGCACAAGAGGGAGGAAATATGGGGATATATGTATATGTATAGCTGATTCACTTTGTTGTAAAGCAGAAACTAACACACCATTGTAAAGCAATTATACTCCAATAAAGATGTTAAGAAAATAAAATTAATTAAGTAAATAAAGATGTTTAAAAATGCTAAAAAAATTTAAAAAAATAAAAATAGGCAGAGGACCTGAATAGACATTTTTCCAAAGAAGGCATACACATGGCCAACAGGTGCATGAAAAGATGTTCAACATCACTAAATATTAAGGAAATGCAAATCACAACCACAATGAGATATCATTTCCCACCTGTTAGAATGGCTATTATAAAAAAGACAAGAAATTACAAATATTGGAGAAGATGTGGAGAATAGAGACCCATTCATTATACACTGTTGATGGGACTGTAAGTTGGTGCAGCCACTGTGGAAAACGGTATGGAGATTCCCCCCACAATTAAAAATTATGGGTCCTCCATAGACCCAGCAATACACTTCTGTGTATTGATACGAAGAATACAAAAACAGTGATTCAAAAACATGTATACCCCTCTATGATCATTGCAACATTATCTACAGTAGCCAAGGTATGGAAACAACCTAAGTTTTGCATTGATGGATGAATGGATAAAGAAGGTGTGGTATATATATACAATGGAATACTACTCAGCCATGAAAAGAATGAAATCCTGCCATTTGAGACAACATGGGTGGACTTTGAAGGTGTTATACTAAGTGAAATAAGTCAGGTGACAAAAAAGCAAATACCGTATGATTTCACTCGTGTAATCTAAAACACCAAAACAAATTAACAAAATAAAACAAAAACAAACTCATAGAGAACAGATTAGTGGTTACCAGAGGGGAAGGCAGTTGGGCCATGAGTGAAATGGGTAAAGGGGGGAGGTCAACTGTATGGTGATAGATGGTAACTAGACTTGTGGTGGTGATAACTTTGTAGTGTTTACAGATTTTGAATTATAATGCTGTACTCTGGAAACGTATATAATAAAAGAAAAATTTTGGTGGTGTAATAGAAAGTGTTTCAGGCTGGAAACCAGGTTTGGTTCTTGGTTTTATAACCAGTCACTGTGTGTCCTTGTAGTGGTCACATTAGTCCTTTGGGTACCAATTTCATCATTTTGAAATGTGAGATTTTTAAAAAACTATAAAAATCAAAGGAGATAATGAACAATTACTTTATAAATTGTACAGCACTATAAATATGTAACTTCCTCCCTTGCCCCCCAACTTTATTGAGATATTATTGACATATATGTAAGTTTAAGGTATGCAATGTGATGGTTTGATACATATACATATGGTAAAATGATTACCACAATATAATTAAGTAACATCTTTGTCCCCTCACATAATTACCATTTATTTTGGTGGTGATAATATTTAAGATCGACTCTCTTAACAACTTTCAAATGTATATATAATACAGTGGTGGTAACCATTGCTGTACATTAACTCCCCAGAAATTATTTGTCTTATAGCTAGAAGTTCGTACCCTTTGACCTGGCATCTCCCTGTTTTTCCCACACCTCAGCCCCTGGTAACTACCATTCTACTTTCTATTTCTGTGATTTCAACTTTTTTAGATTCCACATATAAGTGAGAACATACAGTATTTATCTTTTTCTGTCTGATTTATTTCACTTAGCATAATACCCTTAAGGTCCTTCTATGTTGTCACAAAAGTCAGGTTTTCCTTCTTTTTTGTGGATGAATAATATTCCACTGTGTATATATACCAGATTATTTTGTTCATTCATTCAGTGATGGACACTTAGGTTGTTTCCACCTCTTGGCTATTGTGAATAAGGCTGCAATGAACATGGAGGTGCAGATACCTCTTTGAGATAGAGATTTAATTTCCCTTGGATATATATGGGATTGACGGGTCATATGGTGGTTCTATTTTTAACTTTTTGGGGAACCTGCATACTGTTTTCCATAGTGGCTGCACCAATTTACATTCCCATCAAGAGTGCACCAGGATTCCTTTTTCTCTGTATCATTGTCAACACTTGTTATTTCTTGTTAACTGCAGTTCTAACAAGTGTGAGGTGATAGCTCATTGTGGTTTTGGTTTGCATTTCCCTAATGGTTAGTGATGTTGAGCATCTTTTCATGTCCTGTTGGCCATTTAGATGCCTTCTTTGGAAAAATATCTATTCATCTGCCCATTGTTTAATCAGATTTTTGTTTCTTTTGCTGTTGAGTTATATGAGTTACTTATATATTTTGGATATTAACCCCTTATCAGATAATTGGTTTGCAAATACCTTCTCCCATTCTGTATGTTGCCTTTTTATTTTGCTGATTGTTTCTTTTGCTGTGCAGAAGCTTTTTAGTTTGATGTAATCCATTCGTTTATTTTCATTTTTATTGCTTGTGCTTTTGGTCTCATATCCGAAAATCATTGCCAAGACCAATGTCAAGGAGTTTTTTGCCTGTATTTTTCATTTAGCAGTTTTATAGTTTTGGGTCTTACATTTAAGTCTTTAATTCATTAAAATTAATTTTTGTGACTGGTATAAGACAGGGCTCCAGTTTTATTCTTTTACATATGAATATCCAGTTTTCCCAGCACCATTTGTTGAAGAGACTGTCCTTTCCTCATCGTATGGTCTAGGTACATTGTTGAAAATTATTTAACCATATATACAAGGGTTTGTTCTGGGGAGCTGTCTATGCTATTCCATTGGTCTGTATGTCTGTCTTTAGGCCAGTACCATACTGCTTTGATTACTGTAGCTTTATAGTAAGTTTTGAATTCAGGAAGTGTGAGACTTTTAATTTTGTGTTTTTTCAAGATTGTTTTGACTATTCAGAGTTTCCTATAAATTTTAGGATGGATTTAAAAATTTTTCTGGTAGGGATTGCATTAAATCTGTAGTTCACTTTTAGTAGTGTTGACATCTTTATAATATTAAGTCTTCCAATCTATGAACTTGGGATTTCTTTCCATTTATGTGTGTCTTCTTCAATTTCTTTCATCAATGTCTTGTAATTTTCAACATACAGATCTTTCACCCCCTTGGTTAAATTTATTCCTAAGTATTTTACTATTTTGGATTCTATCATAATATATATGGTATTCTTTATTTCTTTTTCAGATATAATATTTTTCAGGTATTCCTTTTTTTAGTATATGGAAACATGACTGACTTTTATATGTTGATTTTGTACCCTTTACCTTTACTGAATTAGTTTATTAATTCTAACAATATTTTGCTATCTCATTTAAATTACATACGGGCCAGTGAAGGGTTCCTTTTGAGATAAATATAGGCAGAAATAGGATTGCAATCCAGACTACTGTTAAATTAGTAATGTTGCTTCCTATTTTGTCTCTGTTCCTTCTGATGTGTAGTTGTATCTTTGTGTACACCTGTCTTTTTGTATCTTGTATACATTTTGGAAGGGATGGAAAATCTCTTTAGAATCTCCAAAGAAGATTGTGGAATCTCTTTGGAAATAACAAGGAATGTCTCCTGTATTTATTATATTATTACAAGGACCCACCTGTAATTACTTATATTTTCCCAAGTGGCGTTAGTGCACTTGGAAAGATAATGTTGTGCTTTCTCCCAGTATTCTAGGCCTAGAATGGAAACAGTAACAACAAACCAATACTTCAATGTATCTACCTTAAATAAACATCCACCATGTGCCTGATTTATGCTGTGCTTTTTGTTTCTTCATTATCCTGCACTTCCTTTAATCCCTCTACTTGTCATTTTCTACGGGAACTGACAATTTGTAAGACCAGAAACCAAAACAAAATTGAATCATGCAAATGACATCAGAAAGGAAGGAGGTATTTTAGTGAGCCAGTTCTGAGGAATGGTGAGTATTTGACCCCAGTGAAGTATGAGCTTTCTCTTCAGACTTTGTTATCAGAGCAGCCAAGGGTCAAGCCCAGTGTGTCTTATGGGGCATCTTTTTTTTCTTTCTTGTTTGTTTGTTTTGTTTTGTTTTGTTTTGGAAAATTAAAATACTTGTGGAATGGTGGTAGTCCTACATTCACCATTGACTTTTGTCATGACTTCTTCATAGACCACTCAAGGCAGGTTCTCCAATTCAGTACATAGGTGCTGTAACTACAGCTATATAATCCTAAGCCAAATAGTAATACTTATGTTCTACACTGTTGCCATCTTTCCTGTTTATATACCTTTGCCATCTCCTGGTGTCCCCTCTTACCTTTAGGTGCCCATTGTGTCCTTAGGTTACCTCTGACTGTCCAAAGTTCCCATTTTGTTTCAGGACCTCTCAACTTCCACCCCCAACCTTCCACCTGCCCACCTGCAAAAAAGCCCAGGCTCCAAAATTACTTATTCCTCTTAGTGTCATTACAAATTTCCTTTTTTTTTTTTTTTCTCTAATTCTGGCTGATTAAATTAGGAAAAAGTAATATGATTAAACTAATTCATAATAAGATCTCTGTAACCAGTGAAAACCCCTCCCTTAATTCTATGGGTATGTTTCCATTTTAAAGGAGAATGATAGTCTTCAAATATGCTACTTATGTAGATAAACAATAATTTGTTCATTCATTAGTTCAGTAGATAACTGAGTGCCTAGTCTTACTGTCATATGTTAAGACAGATAAAGGACCATGAAGTCAGGTAGGTCCTTTCGGGTCGGTTGGTCCTGGACCTTAAATTATGACATGGTCTAAACCCTTAAGTCACGCTTGTTTTGGTCCTGCTGTTCATTCCAGGAGTGCATGATCCTACCTTAGGCAGCAGCGATCTCAGAGCAAGTGGGAGGAGGAAGAAAGAGAGGAGGAAGCAGGAAGGAAGGGAGGAGGAAGCAGGAAGGAAGGGAGGAGGAAGTCCAGTTTCAGAGATGAGAGGAAGCAAGCTGGGGCATGGAGATGCAGCGGAAACAAAGGGAGGAGAAAGTGTAGCCAAGGGAGTTGAATTATTTAACCATGAAAATCTCTTCTAACCCTAAAATTCTGTGTAAATGAGAAAGAAAGAGGGAGGAAATAAGAATGAAAAGGGAAGCGGGAAGGTTCTGGGAATACAGTAAAAGCTGCATTTTTAAACTAAGAGCCTCAGATTAATAAATATATTATGATGCGTGTTTGCCACCTAGAGCAGAGGTGAGCCCTTTTCTGTTGCTTCTGGGAATTTCAAAAATCAATTGGCATGTGGCCCCCCTGGCATGCCCCTTCTGTGACATCAGAGAGCGTCTGCCACGGGGAGGTGGAGCCTGTCAATAAATACTTCAGCATTTTCTTTTTAAGCATTTTCTTTCCTAAGCCAGAACCCTCAAAGAGGGTTGGTAATACATCAAAAATCTCTCAGAGGATCAGGGTTACAACCCGCTCCTTCCTGGCAGAGGTTGGAGAGATGATGCACGGAAACATCAGGTAGAGATGAGGGCTGGCTAAGAACAAAGTCCAGTCTCCTTATAAAGTGAATGTTTGCTAAACTGAAGAAGTGGGGTGGAGGGGAGTTAAGGGTTTGTGAGGAGAATTTAAACACACTAAGCTCATTGTATACGTGTTAAGTCAAAACAGTCTCATGTTGTCTGGGTTGGTGCCCACGCGCAGTTGCGCTGGGCCCATCCTCTCCTGCCCTGGCCAGGTGTAGCCGTGGAAGGAAGCCCCCAGGAGGCTAGAGCAGCTTTGTGGGCAATTGTGCCACCGTGATGTTAGGTGGGATTTAAATGGTGTTAGGATAGCAAATATTCTTTTGCTCTGCAGTCAAACATAATCAGTAATGGTTGCAGTTTATAAACCAATGACTATTAAATTTGATCAAATTACAAGGTACCTTTTAAGACAAAAGAAAATGCTTTTGGTATATAAAAATGCTTTGTAGCTTTAAAAGGTCAGCAGCTTCCTGGAGCAGAAATATGCCATGTAATTTTTTTAGAAGATAAGCAATCCCCCAAACTCAATTTAATTGCCCCATTTTGAGGCCTCACCTCAAATGTCAATGCATTCTTTGTTAGATGTGTCATGCTTGGAGGAAGATCCGAGAAAGAGTGTCTTGAGGGGACAGCATCTGTGACTTTGATTTTATTTTAAAAAGCCAAGTGAAATTAAATTTAAGATTCTGTGTTTTTTTGAGAGTTACCTAAAGTTCCTCAAAAAAAAAGGTCTCTTGAGTTATTAGAGTATTTGAAGGATGTTGCTGGGATAAGACACAAATACACTAGGGATTTACTCTTTAAATATGGGTTGTTTATGGTCTAAGCTTTTCAATAATTAAGAGGCATATTTTGTGATATGAAACCCTTGCTGTAATAGCATAAAACAGTGATTTAAATTCTGTTGTAACATCTCAAAATGTTCATCAGAGATTAGCTCTCTTTTTAACACAATACAAAGTGCAACTCTTTTGCTGTGTACAAGTATCCTGAAGATAGGTCTTGTAATCTTTGGAAGGAGGAGAATTGGCGTTTTTGAGCACATTATTGTGGGAAAGTTACTTAACCTCTCTCTGAGGCTTCATTTTCTCATGTATCAACAGGCCAGTAATATTTATCTATCTTTCAGAGTTTTGGTGGTGGTTGATTGTCTGAGCAGTGGAATTGCATCTTATTTCAAGAAGGGATAGCTGTACCTTATCTGCAGTCAGGTACAAGAAGAGAAAGATGTGTAGGCAAAACTATGCTTGAACTGTCCCTAAATTTCCTATAAAGAACAACAAACGTGGTTCTCTGCCTGCTTGCACCATCTCTTGGGAAGTCCTGCATAGCCCATTTTTCCCTCCAGCATGAGACTGGGTAGCTGATAGTGAGCTCTGGAGGAAGACCCCATGTTGTATGAAAACTTGCATTTGGTGGGACGCCCACCATGTGTGTGTAAGATACCCGACCCCAGACCTTCCGCAGCTAGGGTTGGCTTCTCTTCCCCTTGCTCCGAGGACCTTGGTATCAGTCTTTCCTGAACCAACAGGACCTGAATGTGGGATTCAGTACAGCTTTAAGGCCTTGATCACGAGAGTTTCACTTGAAGTGGACGGTTCTGAACTGAGAACCGGGTTATTGCGAGATGGTCCTCATTTTCATCTGACACTGAGGGAGGACACAGATGGGAGTGAGGCTCAGAGCCTATGTACATTTGCAAGATGCGGAGCGGTATCTTCTAGTATCCACTTATGCCGTTAGTATTTTAAGTAATAGTAAATTTATGCAGTGTTTAAAATGACATCATCTGAAAAGGCATGTATTGCTGTTCCATAGGCTATTTTTACATGAAGTATCTTTGATCGTAGTGAAACACGAAACTTCTATTTTTGTGACATCAACAATATAAACTGAAAATATCAATGGAGTTAGAGATGAATTAAAGTTATTTTACTAGGTTGTGGGGTGGATAGAGAGGCTAGCACTTCCTAATGAATTATTTTAAAATACTTCAGCAGTTAATGTTTTGCTATTCTTGTCTGAGTCGGGCTTTAGGGACTAGGTAAAAATGTATTTCTCAGTGACTGAATTTTCAGATTTCCATTTGCAAGATAGAGGCATTAAAGATGTAGGGTCTGCTGGAGACTATTTCATTGCTGTTTCTGAATAAATTCAGTGTGACACCACAGAAGAACTGTCTCTGTCAACAACAGTCTAATTCCGTAAATATTTGCTATTTTGTGCCAAGGATGGTCCTAGGTGGCAAGGATAAAAAGCGTTTGGGGAATTTTTTATATTTAAGATGAACACAGAAGCAGAGAGTTTCAAAAAGTGTAGTAGATTCGGTGGCAGAGGGAAGCACAAGAGTCGGTGGGAGTTCCAGAAAGGGGCCTGAAACCACTGGGTGAGAGTCTGGAGAGAGACTTTTTTAAAAATTAATCACTTTAAAGTGAACAATTCATTGGAATTTGGGAATGTTTTGGCTGGAGGCAGTATCTGAAATCAGTTTGGATAGGATTTTGATGAAAGAGGAGGAAACAGGTGAATGGAGGCGTGGACATCATATAGTAAATATCTGTTGGTCTTACATGGTGGTGTGCATTCCTTTCCTGGTAACAACACCTCAAGTTTTCCTTTGGGAACCAGGTCTCTTCTTAACCTGTGGAATTCAAGTGGTGCTGACATCATCCCACTCAGAGTATTACTCCCTCACCTGCTTGCAAACCACAGAGATGGCATGTGAACCAAGCCAGGTTAATAAGACCAATCTTAAAATATTTCTTGAACTCATGGAAGAAATTTGTTTTGTTTTGTTTTAAGCTTAGGTTGTTATATGATACAGGACTTCTGGTAATTATTTTAGCTCTATTAATGATAACTTGCTTAAAAAGAAAGCCATTGCAGAGGGTAGCAGAATTAAGGAGAAAGCTTCTGATAATATAAATTAAGCAGCTAGATCTAGCCATACCTGAATCCATTATCCCTTGGACTTTTCAGCTGAGTGTGCCAATAAATACTCCTTTTTACTTTAGCTACTTTGAATTGGGTTTCTGTCATTTGAAACTGGAACAGTTCTAATAAATTATTTTGGGTTTTGGGGGGTTTTAAAAGAAATTTTGTTACTTTTGACTTAAAAAGAAACTGTGGCAGTTTCCCAATATTTCCCCTGAAAGGGAAGCTTATTTCTTCTTTTTACGTGTACTGATTATTTATCAGAAATTTAAGCTTAGTTCTAAAAGTCTTATTTCAGAACAGCATTTTATATCAGTTATACACAAAAGAAGACTATCACCAAATTTTAGACACAGAAAGTTGTTAATTTTATATAAAATTTTATTTTGTTTTTATATATTCTCTAGCCCCCAGCTTACTGAGGAGGACTTAGGTTTCTAGACACGGATGCCCCTGGCAGTGGGGAAGTTAAACCTGAACACCATTTTCAGGTCTGCACCTGCCTTACCTGACAGCACTTGGGGTCTCGGACCCCTCTCTTTTCTGGGTTTGCAGTGATACCTCAGCACCAGAGATTCCCACTTTCTAGAAGTGACTCGGAAGAGGTCATCTCTTGTTTAGTCTCACTGCAGTTTTTCGAGCCATCTGAAGATATGCAGATGTATTCAGGCAAGACACATTTTTTGTAGTATCTGATCATCCGTTGTTAACTCAGTCTAGTCATTCCAAATAGTAAAATTTCCTGCGCTGTTGGCTCACCAGTATTTCAAAATGAAAGCATTCGCTTGGGACCTGCAAGACTAAAACAAACCCAGGTTGCACCTCTGTCTGTCTCATCTGGTGATTATTTAGCAAGTGCACTTTCAGAGCTTTCTCTTTGATGTCTTTTTCAGTTACCTTTTTCAGTCAGAGATAACTTTCATCTTCACACATCATTAATGACTTCTTTAAACGTTTGTTCCCCTTATACACATATCTTGTCATTTATCTGGGGGTACAAATTAAGTTAATGTGTTCTTCTGTGGGTTCTCTGGCTCTTTGAAACCATTGCATTTCCATGCATTTCCATATTTTGTCTCTGGTTTGTTTTCATTTAAGGAAAAAAAAGCAGGTGTAGACTTAAGAACATTAACTTGACAAAAGTAGTTGATTGTATTAGGGAACTAAAATAAAATTCAGGCTTTGCTAAAGAGCCTCGTTCCCCAGTTGCTCTTTGGACCTAGGGTGGGGTTCTTGGAGAAATTAACTGTGATCCAGTTCAGAGGCAAGAGGACAGGCCAGGTCCATCTCTCCTATGATTTAATGGTTGGCTGAGCCTGCTTAACAAACAATGAGCTTGCATGCCTTGTTGAGACAATAATCCTCAATTGGTCCAAAGGGAGATGGTAACAACTCATATGGGAAGAAAAGCAGTTTAGTCCAGCCTGCATTGTCTGTGTCTGAGGTACTTTGCAGAAGGTACTCACTTCCAAGGAATTCAATCTGACGTCGAGACTTGGCAAGTCAAACCCAGGGATGTTGTGAGAAGGATAATTTAATTTGTACTCTTCTATTTTCTGGTTCCTGTTTCTTTCTGTTCAAGCCGTTCTGAAGTACTTAGGAATGGTTAGTGAGACTGTGGTGGTAGTTGAAAGGTCTTTTTTTGATGATAGGTCTTGATTGAATGTTTTTCACAAATAAAAAAGTAGAAATTGGGGGTGCAGGGCACATATCTCTGCTGTTGAAATCTGCAGTCTTTCAAGGCATGGATCCTTAGAAGGCAGTGAGCTGGAGACATGCAGTGAGGAGGCAAAGGGTATTTATTTTGATTTAGGTCTCTTCCAGTGGTTTCCCTTTGCTGTGAGAGTGACATGGCAACTCCTTCCCACCGTCCACAAGCCCCTATGGGATGCCCCTCCTGCCCCCGTGACCTCTCCTCATGCCACTTGCCCATTGTTTTGCAGACTCCAGGTGTACAGGTCGAGGTTCCCCTCCACCGTTGCCCAGGGCATTTGCGTCTGCTACCTATGCTGCTCTTGACCAGAACCAGAGCTTGGTGGCTTCTTTTGATCCTTTAGCTTTCAGCTTGAATGCCAGCCCCTCCAAGGACCTTCTCTAAACCCGCCTAAAACTTCCTCCACTCCTTATCCAGTCATTCCATCCAGTGACCACGTTTTACCACCTTCATAGCACTTATCGCTATTTGAAGTTGTTCTTTAGCTCATCTATTTCCTGTTCCCACTAGAATTCATGGTCTAGCATAATTACTTATGCTTTGTCTCCTTTTGTGTACAATAACTTCATGCACTTTGTTTTTTGTGTTTCCTTTTTAAAATATTTTAGCCAAGTACTGTGATCATAGTTTCTTTCTTAGAGAAAGTTTTGATTGTTTCTTTGTTTGTTTATTGTGCCTGGAGCACAACATTTTTTGCTACATTTTTTCATTAACTTTTCTTGACTTGCAGGCTAAGTTCCAACCCCTCAGTAAAATGCCACCTAATAAAACTGTCTGTACAAGTTTTAAAAAATACATGTTCCATGAGGACGGGGACCTTATTCACCACTGTCTTCCCAGCACTTAAATATCATCTAGCACAATATAGGGGCTCAATTAACAATGAATATCTGGATTTTCTAGACCCGTTCAAGTGCTGATCCACTGTTATATATGAATCAAACATAAACCAATATCGGTAGTTCAGTTGCCCCTTGCCATTGCCGAGAAGACTTCCACCAGTTGACATAGCACCACCTCCCTTGTCCCACCTCACACCTATCGGAGGTCCCTGTGGCTCAGACCAGGTGGCCGGTTTGATCGGATGAAAGAGGAGAGAGAACAGTGGATGCAAACAGTCAGACATGTCATCATTTGCTTGGAGGAGACACCTTCCTCTGAAACATCCTCTGACACAAGCAACGGCCACCCCTTCGCCCCCAGGAAACACACACAGTGTTGCACAGTGTGGGTGTCAACTTCCGAAAATCCACAAGTCCCCGAAAGTTTCTTGCCGTTTTTCCACATGTGACCTTTGGCTTTGCTTTATGAAATTGTGTAACCCTGCCGCCTGGCAGAAAAGAAGGGAGAGAAGCAGGAAGCTCAGCATTCCCAGTCGATCTTTCATAGACACTGGGGGCCCACAGACCAGACCACTGACTGACGCCATTCGTGGGATTCTAGTCCGTCCCTCCCCACCCTCGTATTTCCTTCTCCCCTGGGGGCTCTTTTTTTTTTTTTTTTTTTTTTCTTTAAACATCTTTATTGAAGTATAATTGCCTTACAATAGTGTGTTAGCTTCTGCTTTATAACAAAGTGAATCAGTTATACATATACAATAGGTTCCCATTTCTCTTCCCTCTTGCATCTCCCTCCCTCCCACCCTCCCCATCCCACCCCTCTAGGTGGTCACAAAGCACCGAGCTGATCTCCCTGTGCTATGCGGCTGCTTCCCACTAGCTATCTATTTTACATTTGGTAGTGTATATATGTCCATGACACTCTCTTACCCTGTCCCATCTCACCCCACCCCCTCCCCATATCCTCAAGTCCATTCTCTAGTAGGTCTGTGTCTTTTTTCCCGTCTTGCCACTAGGTTCTTCATGGCCTTTTTTTTTTTTTTTTTCCTTAGATTCCGTATATATGTGTTAGCATACTGTATTTGTTTTTCTCTTTCTGACTTACTTCACTCTGTATGACAGACTCTAACTCCATCCACCTCATTACAAATACCTCCATTTCATTTCTTTTTATGGCTGAGTAATATTCCATTGTATATATGTGCCACATCTTCTTTATCCATTCATCTGTCGATGGACATTTAGGTTGCTTCCAGGTCCTGGCTATTGTAAATAGAGCTGCAATGAACATTGTGGTACATGACACTTTTTGACCTATGGTTTTCTCAGGGTATATACCCAGTAGTGGGATTGCTGGGTCGTATGGTAGTTCTATTTGTAGTTTTTTAAGGAACCTCCATACTGTTCTCCATAGTGGCTGTATCAATTTACATTCCCACCAACAGTGCAAGAGTGTTCCCTTTCCTCCACACCCTCTCCAGCATTTATTGTTTCTAGATTTTTTGATGATGGCCATTCTGACCGGTGTGAGATGATATCTCATTGTAGTTTTGATTTGCATTTCTCTAATGATTAATGATGTTGAGCATTCTTTCATGTGTCTGTAGGCCATCTGTATATCTTCTTTGGAGAAATGTCTATTTAGGTCTTCTGCCCATTTTTGGATTGGGTTGTTCGTTTTTTTGTTACTGAGCTGCATGAGCTGCTTGTAAATCTTGGAGATTAATCCTTTGTCAGTTGCTTCATTTGCCAATATTTTCTCCCATTCTGATGGTTGTCTTTTGGTCTTGTTTATGGTTTCCTTTGCTGTGCAAAAGCTTTTAAGTTTCATTAGGTCCCATTTGTTTATTTGTGTTCTTATTTCCATTTCTCTGGGAGCTGGGTCAAAAAGAATCTTGCTGTGATGTATGTCATAGAGTGTTCTGCCTATGTTTTCCTCTAAGAGTTTGATAGTGTCTGGCCTTACACTTAGGTCTTTAATCCATTTGGAGTTTATTTTTGTGCATGGTGTCAGGGAGTGTTCTAATTTCATACTTTTACATGTAGCTGTCCAATTTTCCCAGCACCACTTATTGAAGAGGCTGTCTTTTCTCCACTGTATATGCTTGCCTCCTTTATCAAAGATAAGGTGACCATATGTGTGTGTGTTTATCTCTGGGCTTTCTATCCTGTTCCATTGATCTATATTTCTGTTTTTGTGCCAGTACCAAACTGTCTTGATTACTGAAGCTTTGTAGTATAGTCTGAAGTCAGGGAGCCTGATTCCCCCAGCTCCATTTTTCGTTCTCAAGATTGCTTTGGCTATTCGGGGTCTTTTGTGTTTCCATACAAATTGTGAAATTTTTTGTTCTAGTTCTGTGAAAAATGCCAGTGGTAGTTTGATAGGGATTGCATTGAATCTGTAGATTGCTTTGGGTAGTAGAGTCATTTTCACAATGTTGATTCTTCCAATCCAGGAACATGGTATATCTCTCCATCTATTTGTATCGTCTTTAATTTCTTTCATCAGTGTCTTATAATTTTCTACATACAGGTCTTTTGTCTCCTTAGGTGGGTTTATTCCTAGATATCTTATTCTTTTTGTTGCAATGGTAAACGGGAGTGTTTTCTTAATTTCACCTTCAGATTTTTCGTCATTAGTGTATAGAAATGCAAGCGATTTCTGTGCATTAATTTTGTATCCTGCTACTTTACCAAATTCATTGATTAGCTCTAGGAGTTTTCTGGTAGCATCTTTAGGATTCTCTATGTATAGTATCATGTCATCTGCAAATAGTGACAGCTTTACTTCTTCTTTTCCGATTTGGATTCCTTTTATTTCTTTGTCTTCTCTGATTGCTGTGGCTAACACTTCCAAAACTATGTTGAATAATAGTGGTGAGAGTGGGCAACCTTGTCTTGTTCCTGATCTTAGTGGAAATGGTTTCAGTTTTTCACCATTGAGGACAATGTTGGCTGTGGGTTTGTCATATATGGCCTTTATTATGTTGAGGAAAGTTCCCTCTATGCCTACTTTCTGCAGGGCTTTTATCATAAATGGGTGTTGAATTTTGTCGAAAGCTTTCTCTGCATCTATTGAGATGATCATATGGTTTTTCTCCTTCAATTTGTTAATATGGTGTATCACATTGATTGATTTGCGTATATTGAAGAATCCTTGCATTCCTGGGATAAACCCCACTTGATCATGGTGTATGATCCTTTTAATGTGCTGTTGGATTCTGTTTGCGAGTATTTTGTTGAGGATTTTTGCATCTATGTTCATCAGTGATATTGGCCTGTAGTTTTCTTTCTTTGTGACATCTTTGTCTGGTTTTGGTATCAGGGTGATGGTGGCCTCGTAGAATGAGTTTGGGAGTGTTCCTCCCTCTGCAATATTTTGGAAGAGTTTGAGAAGGATAGGTGTTAGCTCTTCTCTAAATGTTTGATAGAATTCACCTGTGAAGCCATCTGGTCCTGGGCTTTTGTTTGTTGGAAGGTTTTTAATCACAGTTTCAATTTCAGTGCTTGTGATTGGTCTGTTCATATTTTCTATTTCTTCCTGGTTCAGTCTCGGCAGTTTGTGCATTTCTAAGAATCTGTCCATTTCTTCCAGGTTGTCCATTTTATTGGCATAGAGTTGCTTGTAGTAATCTCTCATGATCTTTTGTATTTCTGTAGTGTCAGTGGTTATTTCTCCTTTTTCATTTCTAATTCTATTGATCTGAGTCTTCTCCCTTTTTCTCTTGATGAGTCTGGCTAATGGTTTATCAATTTTGTTTATCTTCTCAAAGAACCAGCTTTTAGTTTCATTGATTTTTGCTATTGTTTCCTTCATTTCTTTTTCATTTATTTCTGACCTGATCTTTGTAATTTCTTTCCTTCTGCTGGCTTTGGGGTTTTTTTGTTCTTCTTTCTCTAATTGCTTTAGGTGCAAGGTTAGGTTGTTTATTCGAGATGTTTCCTGTTTCTTGAGGTAGGCTTGTATTGCTATAAACTTCCCTCTTAGCACTGCTTTTGCTGCGTCCCATAGGTTTTGGGTCGTCGTATCTCCATTGTCATTTGTTTCTAGGTATTTTTTGATTTCCCCTTTGATTTCTTCAGTAATCACTTCATTATTAAGTAATGTATTGTGTAGCCTCCATGTGTTTGTATTTTTTACAGATCTTTTCCTGTAATTGATATCTAGTCTCATAGCGTTGTGGTCGGAAAAGATACTTGATACGATTTCAATTTTCTTAAATTTACCAAGGCTTGATTTGTGACCCAAGATATGATCTATCCTGGAGAATGTTCCATGAGCACTTGAGAAAAATGTGTATTCTGTTGTTTTTGGGTGGAATGTCCTATAAATATCAATTAAGTCCATCTTGTTTAATGTATCATTTAAAGCTTGTGTTTCCTTACTTATTTTCATTTTGGATGATCTGTCCATTGGTGAAAGTGGGGTGTTAAAGTCCCCTACTATGATTGTGTTGCTGTCGATTTCCCCTTTTATGGCTGTTAGTACTTGCCTTATGTATTGAGGTGCTCCTATGTTGGGTGCATAAATATTTACAATTGTTATATCTTCCTCTTGGATCGATCCCTTGATCATTATATAGTGTCCTTCTTTGTCTCTTGTAATAGTCTTTATTTTAAAGTCTATTTTGTCTGATATGAGAATTGCTACTCCAGCTTTCTTTTGATTTCCATTTGCATGGAATATCTTTTTCCATCCCCTCACTTTCAGTCTGTATGTGTCTCTAGGTCTGAAGTGGGTCTCTTGTAGACAGCATATATATGGGTCTTGTTTTTGTATCCATTCAGCCAGCCTGTGTCTTTTGGTGGGAGCATTTAATCCATTTACATTCAAGGTAATTATCGATATGTATGTTCCTATTCCCATTTTCTTAAATGTTTTGGGTTTGTTATTGTAGGTGTTTTCCTTCTCTTGTGTTCTTGCCTAGAGAAGTTCCTTTAGCATTTGTTTTAAAGCTGGTTTGGTAGTGCTGAACTCTCTCAGCTTTTGCTTGTCTGTAAAGGTTTTAATTTCTCCATCGAATCTAAATGAGATCCTTGCTGGGTAGAGTAATCTTGGTTGTAGGTTCTTCTCCTTCATCACTTTAAGTATATCCTGCCACTCCCTTCTGGCTTGCAGAGTTTCTGCTGAAAGATCAGATGTTAACCTTATGGGGATTCCCTTGTGTGTTATTTGTTTTTTTTCCCTTGCTGCCTTTAATATGTTTTCCTTATATTTAATTTTTGACAGTTTGATTAATATGTGTCTTGGCGTGTTTCTCCTTGGGTTTATCCTGTATGGGATTCTCTGTGCTTCCAGGACTTGATTAACTATTTCCTTTCCCATATTAGGGAAGTTTTCAACTATAATCTCTTCAAATATTTTCTCAGTCCCTTTCTTTTTCTCTTCTTCTTCTGGGACCCCTATAATTCGAATGTTGGTGCGTTTAATGTTGTCCCAGAGGTCTCTGAGACTGTCCTCAGTTCTTTTCATTCTTTTTTCTTTATCCTGCTCTGCAGTAGTTATTTCCACCATTTTATCTTCCAGGTCACTTATCCTTTCTTCTGCCTCAGTTATTCTGCTATTGATCCCATCTAGAGTATTTTTAATTTCATTTATTGTGTTTTTCATCATTGCTTGATTCCTCTTTAGTTCTTCTACGTCCTTGTTAAATGTTTCTTGCATTTTGTCTATTCTATTTCCAAGATTTTGGATCATCCTCACTATCATTATTCTGAATTCTTTTTCAGGTAGACTACCTATTTCCTCTTCATTTGTTAAGTCTAGTGTCTTTTGACCCTGCTCCTTCATCTGCTGTGTGTTTTTCTGTCGTCTCATTTTGCTTATCTTACTGTGTTTGGGGTCTCCTTATCACAGGTTGCAGGTTTGTAGTTCCCGTTGTTTTTGGTATCTGTCCCCAGTGGCTAAGGTTGGTTCAGTGGGTTGTGTAGGCTTCCTGGTGGAGGGAACTAGTGCCTGAGCTCTGGTGGATGAGGCTGGATCTTGTCTTTCTGGTGGGCACGTCCACGTCTGGTGGTGTATTTTGGGGTGTCTGTGGCCTTATTATGATTTTAGGCAGCCTCTCTGCTAATGGATGGGGCTGTGTTCCTGTCTTGCTAGTTGTTTGGCATAGGGTGTTCAGCACTGTAGCTTGCTGGTCATTGGGTGATGCTGGGTCTTGATGTTGAGATGGAGATCTCTGAGAGATTTTTGCCGTTTGGTATTACGTGGAGCTGGGAGGTCTCTTGTGGACCAGTGTCCTGAAGTTGGCTCTCCCACCTCTGAGGTACGGCCCTGATGCCTGGCTGAAGCACCAAGAGCCTTTCGTCCACACGGCTCAGAGTAAAAGGGAGAAAAAATAGAAAGAAAGGAAGGAAGGAAGGAAGGAAGGAAAGGAAGGAAGGAAGGAAGGAAGGAAGGAAGGAAGGAAGGAAGGAAGGAAGGAAGGAAGGAAGGAAGGAAGGGAAGGAAGGAAGGGAAGGAAGGAAGGAAGGAAGGAAGGAAAGGAAGGAAGGAAGGAAGGAAGAAGGAAGGAAAGGAAGGAAGGAAGGAAAGGAAGGAAGGAAGGAAGGAAGGAAAGGAAGGAAGGAAGGAAGGGAGGAAGGAAAGGAAGGAAGGAAGGAAGGAAAGGAAGGAAGGAAGGAAGGAAGGAAAGGAAGGAAGGAAGGAAGAAAGAAAGAAAGAAAGGAAAGAAAGAAGCTATAATATAGTGAAGTAAAATAAAGCTATTATAAAGCAAAGCTATACAGACAAAATCTCCCCCAGAAGCATATGCATATACACTCACAAAAAAAAAAAAAAAAAGGAAAAGGGGAAAAATTAATATATCCTGCTCCCAAAGTCCACCTCCTGAATTTGGGATGATTCGTTGTCTATTCAGGTATTCAACAGATGCAGGCACATCAAGTTGTTTGTGGAGTTTTAATCCGCTTCTTCTGAGGCTGCTGGGAGAGATTTCCCCTCCTCTACTCTGTTCGCACAGCTCCTGGGGATCAGCTTTGGATTTGGACCCGCCTCTGCGTGTAGGTCGCCTGAGGGCGTCTGTTCCCCGCCCAGACAGAACGGGGTTAAAGGAGCAGCTGCTTCTGGGACTCTGGCTCACCCAGGCCGCGGGGAGGGAGGGGTACAGAGGAGGCGGGGCGAGCCTGCGGCGTCAGAGGCCGGCGTGACGTTGCACCAGCCTGAGGCGCGCAGTGCGTTCTCCCGGGGATGTTGTCGCGGGATCACGGGACGCTGGCAGTGGCGGGCTGCACGGGCTCCCAGGAGGGGCGGCGCGGAGAGTGACCTGTGCTCGCACACAGGCTTTCTGGAGGCGGCTGCAGCAGCCCCAGCGTCTCACGCCCGTCTCTGGGGTCCGCGCTGACCGCCGCGGCTCACGCCAGTCTCTGGAGTTCGTTTCGGCGGCGCTCTGAATCCCCTCTCCCTGCCCGCCGCGAAACAAAGAGGCAAGAAAAAGTCTCTTGCCTCTTCGGCAGCTGCAGACTTTTTCCCGGTCTCCCTCCCAGCCAGCTGTGGTGCGCCAACCCCTTCAGGCTGTGTTCACGCCGCCAACCCCAGTCCTCTCCCTGCGATCCAACCGAAGCCCGAGCCTCCGCTCCCAGCCCCGCCCGCCCCGGCGGGGGAGCAGACAAGCCTCTCGGGTTGGTGAGCGCTGCTCGGCGCCGAGCCTCTGTGCGGGAATCTCTCCGTTTTTCCCTCTGCGCCCCTGTTGCTATGGGATCCGCGCTGTTAGCCGCGGCTCGCGCCCGTCTCTGAAGTTCGTTTAGGCGGCGCTCTGAATCCCCTCTCCTCGCGCACCAGGGAACAGGGAAGAAAAAGTCTCTTGCCTCTTCGGCAGCTGCAGACTTTTTCCCCAGACTCCCTCCCGGCTAGCTGTGGTGCACTAACCCCTTCAGGCTGTGTTCACGCCGCCAACCCCAGTCCTCTCCCTGCGATCCGAAGCCCGAGCCTCAGCTCCCAGCCCCGCCCGCCCCGGCGGCTGAGCAGACAAGCCTCTCGGGCTGGTGAGTGCTGGTCAGCGCCGAGCCTCCGTGCGGGAAGTGCGGGAATCTCTCCGCTTTGCCCTCCGCACCCCTGTGGCTGTGCTCTCCTCCGTGACTCCGAAGCTTCCCCCCTCTGCCACCCGCAGTCTCTGCCCGCGAAGGGGCTCCTAGTGCGTGGAAATCTTTCCTCCTTCACAGCTCCCTCCCACTGGTGCAGGTGCCGTCCCTATTCTTTTGTCTCTGTTATTTCTTTTTTCTTTTGCCCTACCCAAGTACCGGGGGAGTTTCTTGCCTTTTGGGAGGTCTGACGTCTTCTGCCAGCGTTCAGTGGGTGTTCTGTAGGAGCAGTTCCACGTGTAGATGTATTTCTACTGTATCTGTGGGAAGGAAGGTGATCTCCGCGTCTTACTCTTCCGCCATCTTCTCTCTCCCCCCCTCCCCTGGGGGCTGTTATTTGTGTAAGAGAGGACACAGAAAGAGACCTGACAAAAAAGATTATTTTTGTGAAGCAAGTTAAAGGCAGAATAGAAAGCAAATGCCACCCTCGGGTCAGCCGGAAAGGCTAGATGTGTAAGAGTTGTATTTTCATTGGTACTTTGAAGACGGCAGGATGAGAAAACTCAGCACCTTCGTACACCTAGGGGTCCTTTGGAGATGACTGTCTGTTTCCTGATACACATGTGGCCTGTTTGAATGGGAGGCACAGACTTTTTTGTGTTAATGATACCTGGAATTCTTCTGAGATGGCAGAGAAGCATCATCAGACCTCTGGTTCCCCTCCACCCTCAGACACAGCTCTGTGGTCACGAGAGCGCGGGACTGCCGGAGAGGTCGGCTTGGACAGGTGCTCAGAGATGCCCCGTCACCTCAAGGGGCTAGAGGTTGGGAGGACAGAGCACTGGATGCAGAGTTAGGGGTGTGTAGTATTTGTGTGGAGATGGGAGGAGAAGGAAGTTTGGAAAAGAAAATAAGGATTGGCCTCTATTCAGTATGGTTTGTCATAGGCTTGTTTCCGAGCAAAACGACTGTTCTCTCTTATCAACCCGTTCTTTGCTTTTGAAATTAAGCAAAAATACCACTCTCTCCTCAGTCTTAAGTGCACAGCTTGTCTTGACCCCCAGGTGCTTTCAATTATTGGCTTCTTCCCAGAGCAGAGAGACGCGCTAACTTCCTGTCAGGGGAGATGCAAGCTTACCTGATGGAACTTGACTTTGGTTCCTTTTGTAGTCGGACCATTTGGGAGGTGGGTGTTTCCTGTTGAGACTACATTCCTAGTCCAAAAAAAACCCCAGTGAGCTAATATGGGCATGAAGATTGGCCCTCGTAATTGTTTTGGCAATAGGGATACTCTCTTATCAAGAAAATACAACAGCACCTTTTTTAAATTCAATTCTGTCAACTTTTATCAAGCATCTACCGGGTGTCAGGCCCTGTGTTGCACTCAGGGGATGAAAAGAGATGAAAAGTGCTCATCGTGAGGGTAGAAAACAAGATGCCTGCTTATACAGGAGAAGGATAAGAAGCAGTTGTGTGCTTGGGTTCTTATGTTATTATAATTCAAAATAGTCATTTATCAAATGCCTAACTTTTGTCAGGCACTTGCACGAATCATCTCCACTCCTTGCAACAATCTGGCTAAGGAGATAGTATTAACTTTAATATACAGCCAAAGAAACTAAGGCTCAGAGAGGATGAATAACTTTCCAAGTTTATACAGGGCAGAAGTGATTCTGATTCACTGCGTACTTTTTAATTTTTTTTCAGTTGGACAATAATTTAGATAGGAATGTATTTTCAAATAAAGCCAGATCATATGACAGTTTTTAACACCCTCTAACAAAAGAGATACCCAAAGGAGAGAGAGGATCTTCTTAATATTTAAAAGCCCAGTGATCTAGTGTGACTAAAGGATTTGAGGACTACTTAAAGAGAATCAACATGTGACACAGAATGAGAGAAAGAAGGGATAATTTCTGAGACATTGGAAGCAAGATTTTCTTCTCTGTTCTATGACTGGGAACAGGGATAAGGCGAAAGTTCGGAGTTTTATTTTGAAGGTTTAAAGCCCAAGGAAGAAAATGAGCAACAAAAGATCTTTAACATAAGGTCCTTTCCTATTAGAAGAAGGGGGCGGGGAACCTTAAATACTGTAGCTCAGTGACTCACTTTTTATGACAAACCACAGAGTTAATAGCATTTTATATGACAAATCAATAATACTCATTTACATATTCTCACAAAATACTTTCACATATATATGTGAAACAAGTGTTTCGTGAAACATTACCTTTGTTACACGATATACTCTGATACCTTCTATTCTAGCTTATAAAACAAATTCTGGTAATGAGCCATGTACTAATGGCTCACGACATGATGTTTGAAAAACAAGGCTCTATCTAATCCATCAGTTTTTTTTCCTCTCCTCTCTTCATTCCTTAACCCCAGGAGAAACATCTCTATAGCAAACAATAGAGGCACTAACACCCTTCCCTCCTTCACCCCCTTCCTCATTCCACGATCCCATGTACAACGCACGTGCCTCCTGCCCCCGGACCTTCCACACATAACTGTGCTTTAAATTCCAGGGACCTCTGGTATCTGTACCAGTTCACTTTTGCAGATGAGGGATGTGTATTATTTATTATTGGTGCTCTGCAGATTATGATTGTTGAGGGTCCCCCTGACCTCCATAAATGAAGCTTCTCTAACGTTCAGAAAATATTCTTTTTTTTTTTAACATCTTTATTGGAGTATAATTGCTTTACAATGGTGTGTTAGTTTCTGCTTTACAACAAAGTGAATCAGTTATACATATACATATGTTCCCATATCTCTTCCCTCTTGCGTCTCCCTCCCTCCCACCCTCCCTATCCCACCCCTCTAGGTGGTCACAAACCACCCAGCTGATCTCCCCGTGCTATGCGGCTGCTTCCCACTAGCTATCTATTTTACGTTTGGTAGTGTATATATGTCCATGCCACTCTCTCACTTTGTCACAGCTTACCCTTCCCACTCCCCATATCATCAAGTCCATGCTCTAGTAGGTCTGTGTCTTTATTCCCGTCTTACCCCTAGGAACTTCATGACCTTTTTCATGACCTTTTTTTTTTCCTTAGATTCCATATATATGTATTAGCATATGGTATTTGTTTTTCTCTTTCTGACTTACTTCACTCTGTATGACAGACTCTAGGTCCATTCACCTCACTACAAATAACTCCATTTCGTTTCTTTTTATGGCTGAGTAATATTCCATTGTATATATGTGCCACATCGTCTTTATCCATTCATCTGTCGATGGACAGTTAGGTTGCTTCCATGTCCTGGCTATGGTAAATGGAGCTGCAGTGAACATTGTGGTACATGACTCTTTTTGAATTATGGTTTTCTCAGGGTATATGCCCAGTAGTGGGATTGCTGGGTCGTATGGTAGTTCTATTTTTAGTTTTTTAAGGAACCTCCATACTGTTCTCCATAGTGGCTGTATCAATTTACATTCCCACCAACAGTGCAAGAGTGTTCCCTTTTCTCCACACGCTCTCCAGCATTTATTATTTCTAGATTTTTTGATGATGGCCATTCTGACCGGTGTGAGATGATATCTCATTGTAGTTTTGATTTGCACTTCTCTAATGATTAATGATGTTGAGCATTCTTTCATGTGTTTGTTGGCAATCTGTATATCTTCTTTGGAGAAATGTCTATTTAGGTCTTCTGCCCATTTTTAGATTGGGTTGTTTGTTTTTTTGTTATTGAGCTGCATGAGCTGCTTGTAAATCTTGGAAATTAATCCTTTGTCAGTTGCTTCATTTGCAAATATTTTCTCCAATTCTGAGGGTTGTCTTTTGGTCTTGTTTATGGTTTTCATTGCTGTGCAAAAGCTTTTAAGTTTCATTAGGTCCCATTTATTTATTTTTGTTTTTATTTCCATTTCTCTAGGAGGTGGGTCAGAAAGGATCTTGCTGTGATTTATGTCATAGAGCGATCTGCCTATGTTTTCCTCTAAGAATTTGATAGTGTCTGGCCTTAGATTTAGGTCTTTAATCCCTTTTGAGTTTATTTTTGTGTATGGTTTTAGGGAGTGTTCTAATTTCATACTTTTACAGGTACCTGTCCAGTTTTCCCAGCACCACTTATTGAAGAGGCTGTCTTTTCTCCACTGTATATTCTTGCCTCCTTTATCAAAGATAAGGTGACCATATGTGTGTGGGTTTATCTCTGGTCTTTCTATCCTGTTCCATTGATCTATATTTCTGCTTTTGTGCCAGTACTATACTGTCTTGATTACTGTAGCTTTGTAGTATAGTCTGAAGTCAGGGAGCCTGATTCCTCCAGCTCCATTTTTCGTTCTCAAGATTGCTTTGACTATTCGGGGTCTTTTGTGTTTCCATACAAATTGTGAAATTTTTTGTTCTAGTTCTGTGAAAAATGCCAGTGGTAGTTTGATAGGGATTGCATTGAATCTGTAGATTGCTTTGGGTAGTAGAGTCATTTTCACAATGTTGATTCTTCCAATCCAAGAACATGGTATGTCTCTCCGTCTATTTGTATCATCTTTAATTTCTTTCATCAGTGTCTTGTAATTTTCTGCATGCAGGTCTTTTGTCTCCTTAGGTAGGTTTATTCCTAGATATTTTATTCTTTTTGTTGCAGTGGTAAACGGGAGTGTTTTCTTAATTTCACTTTCAGATTTTTCATCATGAGTGTATAAGAATGCAAGAGATTTCTGTGCATTAATTTTGTATCCTGCTACTTTACCAAATTCATTGATTAGCTCTAGTAGTTTTCTGGTAGCATCTTTAGGATTCTCTATGTATAGTATCATGTCATCTGCAAACAGTGACAGCTTTACTTCTTCTTTTCCGATTTGGATTCCTTTTATTTCGTTTTCTTCTCTGATTGCTGTGGCTAAAACTTCCAAAACTATGTTGAATAAGAGTGGTGAGAGTGGGCAACCTTGTCCTTGTCTTGTTCCTGATCTTAGAGGAAATGGTTTCAGTTTTTCACCATTGAGGACGATGTTGGCTATGGGTTTGTCATATATGGCCTTTATTATGTTGAGGAAATTTCCCTCTATGCCTACTTTCTGCAGGTTTTTATCATAAATGGGTGTTCAATTTTGTCAAAAGCTTTTTCTGCATCTATTGAGATGATCATATGGTTTTTCTCCTTCAATTTGTTAAGATGGTGTATCACGTTGATTGATTTGTGTATACTGAAGAATCCTTGCATTCCTGGAATAAACCCCACTTGTTCATGGTGTATGATCCTTTTAATGTGCTGTTGGATTCTGTTTGCTAGTATTTTGTGGAGGATTTTTGCATCTATGTTCATTAGTGATATTGGCCTGTAGTTTTCTTTCTTCGTGACATCTTTGTCTGGTTTTGGTATCAGGGTGGTTGTGGCTTCATAGAATGAGTTTGGGAGCGTTCCTCCCTCTGCTATATTTTGGAAGAGTTTGAGAAGGATAGGTGTTAGCTCTTCTCTAAATGTTTGATAGAATTCGCCTGTGAAGCCATCTGGTCCTGGGCTTTTGTTTGTTGGAAGATTTTTAATCACAGTTTCATTTTCAGTGCTTGTGATTGGTCTGTTCATATTTTCTACTTCTTCCTGGTTCAGTCTCGGCAGGTTGTGCATTTCTAAGAATTTGTCCATTTCTTCCAGGTTGTCCATTTTATTGGCATAGAGTTGCTTGTAGTAATCTCTCATGATCCTTTGTATTTCTGCAGTGTCAGTTGTTACGTCTCCTTTTTCATTTCTAATTCTATTGATTTGAGTCTTCTCCCTTTTTTCCTTGATGAGTCTGGCTAATGGTTTATCAATTTTGTTTATCCTCTCAAAGAACCAGCTTTTAGTTTTATTCATCTTTGCTGTCATTTCCTTCATTTCTTTTTCATTTATTTCTGATCTGATCTTTATGATTTCTTTCCTTCTGCCAACTTTGGGGTTTTCTTGTTCTTCTTTCTCTAATTGCTTTAGGTGCAAGGTTAGGTTGTTTATTTGAGATGTTTCCTGTTTCTTAAGGTAGGATTGTATTGCTATAAACTTCCCTCTTGGAACTGCTTTTGCTGCATCTGATAGGTTTTGGGTCCTCCTGTCTCCATTGTCATTTGTTTCTAGGTATTTTTTGATTTCCCCTTTGATTTCTTCAGTGATCACTTGGTTATTAAGTAGTGTATTGTTTAGCCTCCATGTGTTTGTATTTTTTACAGATCTTTTCCTGTAATTGATATCTAGTCTCATAGTGTTGTGGTTGGAAAAGATACTTGATACGATTTCAATTTTCTTAAATTTACCAAGGCTTGATTTGTGACCCAAGATATGATCTGTCCTGGAGAATGTTCCATGAGCACTTGAGAAAATGTGTATTCTGTTGTTTTTGGATGGAATGTCCTATAAATATCAATTAAGTCCATCTTGTTTAATGTATCATTTAAAGCTTCTGTTTCCTTATTTAGTTTCATTTTGGATGATCTGTCCATTGGTGAAAGTGGGGTGTTAAAGTCCCCTACTATGATTGTGTTGCTGTCGCTTTCCCCTTTTATGGCTGTTAGTATTTGCCTTATGTATTGAGGTGCTCCTATGTTGGGTGCATAAATATTTACAATTGTTATATCTTCTTCTTGGATCGATCCCTTGATCATTATATAGTGTCCTTCTTTGTCTCTTGTAATAGTCTTTATTTTAAAGTCTATTTTGTCTGATATGAGAATTGCTACTCCAGCTTTCTTTTGATTTCCATTTGCATGGAATATCTTTTTCCATCCCCTCACTTTCAGTCTGTATGTGTCCCTAGGTCTGAAGTGGGTCTCTTGTAGACAGCATATATATGGGTCTTGTTTTTGTATCCATTCAGCCAGTCTGTGTCTTTTGATGGGAGCATTTAATCCATTTACATTTAAGGTAATTATCGATATGTATGTTCCTATTCCCATTTTCTTAATTGTTTTGGGTTTGGGTTTGTTATTGTAGGTCTTTTCCTTCTCTTGTGTTTCTTGCCTAGAGAAGTTCCTTTAGCATTTGTTGTAAAGCTAGTTTGGTGGTGCTGAAGTCTCTCAGCTTTGCTTGTCTGTAAAGGTTTTAATTTCTCCATCAAATCTGAATGAGATCCTTGCTGGGCAGAGTAATCTTGGTTGTAGGTTTTTCTCCTTCATCACTTTAAATATGTCTTGCCACTCCCTTCTGGCTTGCAGAGTTTCTGCTGAAAGATCAGCTGTTAACCTTATGGGGATTCCCTTGTGTGTTATTTGTTGTTTTTCCCTTGCTGCTTTTAATATGTTTTCTTTGTATTTAATTTTTGATAGTTTGATTAATATGTGTCTTGGCGTGTTTGTCCTTGTATTTTTCTTGTATGGGACTCTCTGTGCTTCCTGGACTTAACTATTTCCTTTCCCATATTAGGGAAGTTTTCAACTATAATCTCTTCAAATATTTTCTCAGTCCCTTTCTTTTTCTCTTCTTCTTCTGGGACCCCTATAATTCGAATGTTGGTGCGTTTAATGTCGGCCCAGAGGTCTCTGAGGCTGTTCTCAGTTCTTTTCCTTCTTTTTTCTTTATTGTGCTCTGCAGGAGTTACTTACACTATTTTATCTTCCAGGTCACTTATCTGGTCTTCTGCCTCTGTTATTCTGCTATTGATCCCTTCTAGAGAATTTTTAATTTAATTTATTGTGTTGTTCATCACTGTTCATTTGCTCTTTAGTTCTTCTAGGTCCTTGTTAAATGTTTCTCGCATTTTGTCTATTCTATTTCCAAGATTTTGGATCATCTTTACTAACATTATTCTGAATTCTCTTTCAGGTAGACTGCCTATTTCCTCTTCATTTACTAGGTCTGGTGGGTTTTTACCTTGCTCCTTCATCTGCTGTGTGTTTTTCTGTCTTCTCATTTTGCTTATCTTACTGTGTTTGGGGTCTCCTTTTTGCAGGCTGCAGGTTCATAGTTCCCGTTGTTTTTGCTGTCTGTCCCCAGTGGCTAAGGTTGGTTCAGTGGGTTGTGTAGGCTTCCTGGTGGAGGGGACTAGTGCCTGTGTTCTGGTGGATGAGGCTAGATCTTGCCTTTCTGGTGAGCAGGTCCAGGTCTGGTGGTGTGTTTTGGGGTGTCTGTGGCCTTATTATGATTTTAGGCGGCCTCTCTGCTAATGGGTGGGGTTTTGTTCCTGTCTTGCTAGTTGTTTGGCATAAGGTGTCCAGCACTGTAGCTTGCTGGTCATTGAGTGAAGCTGGGTCTTGGTGTTGAGACGGAGATCACTGGGAGATTTTCGCCATTTGATATTACGTGGAGCTGGGAGGTCTCTTGTGGACCAGTGTCCTAAAGTTGGCTCTCCCACCTCAGAGGCACAGCAGTGACTCCTGGCTGGAGCACCAAGAGCCTTTCATCCACATGGCTCAGAATAAAAGGGAGAGAAAGTAGAAAGAAAGAAAGAAAGAAAGAAAGAGGATAAAATAAAATAAAATAAAGTAAGACAAAATAAAATAAAGTTATTAAGATAAAAAATAAAAAATAATTAAGAAAAAAATTTTTTTAAAAAGTAAAAAAAACCCAGAAAAGGACGGACAGAACCCTAGGACAAATGGTGAAAGCAAAGCTTTACAGACAAAATCTCATACAGAAGCATACACATACTCACAAAAAGAGGAAAAGGGGAAAAAATAATATATCTTGCTCTCAAGTTCACCTCCTCAATTTGGGATGATTCGTTGTCTATTCAGGTATTCCACAGATGCAGGGTACATCAAGTTGATTGTGGAGATTTAATCCACTGCTGCTGAGGCTGCTGGGAGAAATTTCCCTTTCTCTTCTTTGTTCGCACAGCTCCCGTGGTTCAGCTTTGGTTTTGGCCCCGCCTCTGCGTGTAGGTCGCCTGAAGGCATCTGTTCTTCTCTCAGACAGGACAGGGTTAAAGGAGCAGCTGCTTCGGGGGCTCTGGCTCAGTCAGGCCGGGGGGGAGGGAGGGATACAGATGCGGGGCGAGCCTGCAGCGGCAGAGGCCGGCGTGACATTGCACCAGCCTGAGGCGCGCCGTGCGTTCTCCTGGGGAAGTTATCCCTGGATCACGGGACCCTGGCAGTGGCGGGCTGCACAGGCTCCCTTGAGGGGAGGTGTGGATAGTGACCTGTGCTAGCACACAGGCTTCTTGGTGGCGGCAGCAGCAGCCTTAGCGTCTCATGCCCGTCTCTGGGGTCTGCGCTGATAGCCGCGGCTTGCGCCCGTCTCTGGAGCTCCTTTAAGCAGCGCTCTTAATCTCCTCTCCTCGTGCACCAGGAAACAAAGAGGGAAGAAAAAGTCTCTTGCCTCTTCGGCAGGTCCAGACTTTTTCCCGGACTCCCTCCCGGCTAGCTGTGGTGCGCTAACCCCTTCAGGCTGTGTGGACACCGCCAACCCCAGTCCTCTCCCTGGGATCCGACTGAAGCCCAAGCCTCAGCCCCCAGCCCCCGCCCGCCCCGGCGGGTGAGCAGACAAGCCTCTCGGGCTGGTGAGTGCTGCTCGGCACCGATCCTCCATGCGGGAATCTCTCCGCTTTGCCCTCCGCACCCCTGTGGCTGCGCTCTCCTCCGTGGCTCCGAAGCTTCCCCCCTCCGCCACCTGCAGTCTCCGCCCGCGAAGGGCCTTCCTAGTGTGTGGAAACCTTTCCTCCTTCACAGCTCCCTCCCACTGGTGCAGGTCCTGTCCCTATTCTTTTGTCTCTGTTTTTTGTTTTTTCTTTTGCCCTACTCAGGTACATGGGGAGTTTCTTGCCTTTTGGGAGGTGTGAGGTCTTCTGCCAGCGTTCAGTGGGTGTTCTATAGGAGCAGTTCCACGTGTAGATGTATTTCTGATGTATCTGTGGGGAGGAAGGTGATGTCTGCGTCTTACTCTTCCGCCATTTTCCTCAACTCCTCCTTGGATGCTTTTTGACATAACTTTTATAACTGGAGGAAAAAAAAAAAAGAGAAACTTGATACTGAACAGTCTTACAATTCCATTAGGAACCTTTCCTTTTATTTTCAAGAGAGAGGTCAAAACTTGAAAACCTAAATGAAATGTAGGCCCAATAAATGTTTTGAGGGTTATCATTTCAATTACAAACATGATGGTTTTTATAATAGAAATGCTTCTTTTGAAAATAGCGGTACTGAAATTTTGTGTTAGGGAAAAACCAATTGTCGTTCAGCAGAATTGTCTGCTTCAATTTTGTTTTCTTGTGAAAAGTGCAACAGAACAAAAGTTTCGTTTTAATTTTTTTAGAGTCAGCGTTAACCTGGTCTGAACCACTGAAGGTTTCTGACCAAACCTTATAATGTCTTTTGTGAGAAGAATAATATTGGATAGTATGTGGTGCACTGTTCAGTTTTCTTTGAAATCATTTTTAGCACAAAAACTGCAAAGGAAAAATATTAAAGAGAGATTGGAGTTTGATCGTAGAACCGTGAGAGGCTTTCATAAGCTTGCAATTTGGAAAATTTATTAAATAATGAAAATGAGATAATGATAAGATAATAATCAGTAGTTTTGATAAATGGTCTATAATTATTAGACTTCATTGTAGATAAAAATTCATTACAAACACTTCCTATCAGCATGTTCCTTGAGCCAGAATCACAACGCCATCGTGTTAACACCACTCTGTCCCTCACTTCCCACGTGAGCCATTATTAATTATCTCCTAATGATTCTACCCTGAGAGATACCTCGAATCCACCTCCTTCTGTTTCTCAAGTGAAAGACATGTCTTTGGAGGGGAGACGTCGTTAGGAGTCTGCAATGGCTACCTAATTGTCCACCCACTTCCATTCTTGCCTATTCTAATCAGCTTTTACTGGAGCTTCCCAAGTAGACTATTACAAACAAATCAGACCATGACATTGCCCTATATACTGGGAGGTGCATTTCTAATACAATCAACAACCCCATAAAGCTCTACAGGATCTAGCTTATGCCCATGTCACTAATCTCACCACTTCCTGCCATACTTCCTTTCTGTCACTTAAACTCACCAAGCCCCTTTCCTTCTCAGACCCTTCCTTCACACCTTCTGACTCCAAACATCATGAGTTTTGTTTGTTTCAAAGGAGTCATCTTAGAAGATTGTGCATATATTCGTGCAGTGCTGCCATTACTTGATATATTTTTAAAATTTTTATTGAAATATTGTTGATTTACAATGCTGTGTTTCAGGAATACAGCAAAGTGATTCAGTGATATATATATATATATATTTTTTTTTTTTAAATATTCTCTTCCATTGTAGGTTATTATAAAATATTGAGTATAGTTCCCTGTGCTACATACCTGATATATTTTTAAAACGTCTTTGAAACTGCATTCAGGAGCCTGCATTGCAGAGGTTTTTTTGTTTGTTTGTTTTTAAATCTTCAGTGGAAGAATATTTACTAATACTTGGTTTAGGATATTATAATTTCCAAAGCACTTGTACAAATCTTCTCATTAAAATTTTTTTAATTTTCATAAGACCCATGATTGAAGTTGATACTGATCCTCAGAAAGCTAAGTAGATGGTAATATAGTAGATGGTAATATCAATCTAAATATATTAGCAGTTGTATTAATTGTAAATAGGCTTAATGCTCTAATTAAAGGACAAAGGTTGTTAGGCTGGATAAGACCCGACTTAATGGTACTTCAATATCTATATATAAAACATAAGGACCCTGTAAAAAGGTTGGAAGTGAAAAGATGGGAAAAAACATAAAATGGAAATACCAATGTTGTCCCTCCATCCCCCCCAAAAAGGCAGTGGTAGCTGTATTAATACTAAGATGATTTTTAAAGCAAAAAACGTTACCAGATATAAAGAGGGTATTTTGCAATGGTGAGAGCTTTAATTCACCTGGAAGTTATAATAATCCTCAAATTTTAGCCGCTTAATAATATGAGCTAATTAGAGCAAAAAGTGATGGAAGTAAGAGAAGAAATGTTTAAAAAACAACAGATAGTGAGAGATTATGATATATCTCTCTCAGTAATAGAACAGACAAAAAGTTAGTAAGCATTTAGAAGTTTTGAACACTGTAACAAACTTTACTTATGGACACATAAAGAACATTGAATACACAACAAATCCAGAAAACCATTTTTGTCTAATATACACAGAACATATACAAAACTTGATCAGATCAAAGTCAAGTCTCAAAATATTTGAAAGGATAAAAATCTCACAAAGTATTAAAAGTTGATCACTATTCAAGCTACATCAGTGACAATAATCTTGAAAACAACACTAAAATCTTGAGTATTTTCATATTTAAAAATTAAGAATTATTCTTCTACATAAATAATGAAATGGGTCAAAGAAATAACAATGGTAATTAGAAAATATTTTTACCTGAATGATAATGAAATTTTGACATCTCAAAATTTCATGTATAAAAATGCAACTAAAGCCATCTTTAAGGGAAATTTATAGCCTTAAATGCATATGTTAGAATAAAGACTGCAAATTAATTCACTGAATATCCATCTCAACAAGGAAGGAAAAATAAACTGAAAGAAAGTAGCAGGAAGGAAGAAAACAAACAGAAGAGCAAAAAATAATGCGTATTTTAAAACAAATGTATAGTAGAGACCATCATCAAAGCCAGTTTGTTCTTGAAAAGTCTGTTAAAAATGGCAAGGTCAAACAAGGAAAAAGAGAATAAAATAGGAATGAAGAAAGAAGATATCAGTATAGTTCCTTGCAGACATTGAAGAATATTATCAACAACTATAATAAGGGTAAGATTTCTAAAGAAAATATTAGCAAGTTAACTCAATTAACATATAAAAAAGTTACCACATGAGCAAATTGAGTTTAAGGTATAGCACAATATTGGTTTAATGTAACTTTCCACACTAATTTTATAAAGGAGAAAAATTGTGTGATTATTTCATTATAATATCAAGAAGGTATTGATTGAGATTCACCATTAGTTCATGATAGTAACTCTTAGTATACCAGGAAGAAAAGGAACTTTTCTTAATCTGAAAAGGGTATCCACCCCAAAATCTACAGTATAGTTTGCATATGTGCCCCCCAAATCTGTAATTAAAGCCTGTGTCCTGTCAGAGGTCATTCTGACCTCATTCAGACCTGTGCTGTGCCATTTGACATTTAATTGCTCATCTTCTCTATGATATCATCAAAATTGATGAAATAAAAGAAAAATGAAGGGAATACTTTTACTACTCGATACTGTATAGAATGCCTATAAAGTTGTTAAGAATAGATTAAATATCATGATTTTAAGTTAGACATTGCCTGAGACAATACCCGTATTGAGAGGAATGCAGAATTGCAAGTCAGGGCCAGGGCCAGAGCACAGGTCAAGGGCAAGATCTAGGATAAGCAGAGAGAAAACCGCTAGTGCTGAGAAGATGGGCAGCTGTCCTAGGTCCAGAGAGGCTGTGTCCAGAGACCAGGAAATGCAAGTTGACTGAGAGGAAGCACTGTCGTCTGCTTGGAGGACAGAGGCTAAGTAAGTACTACCCTGCAGAATGACTTCTGCTTCCAGGTATCTGAGAACTCCTCCTGGTGGGTGTTAACTGTGGCCAGAAGGACCTTGCCCTGGGGTAAGAGACTTGGCAGGTGCCTGGGGTGCCCCCAAATAATCCTTAGACTCCAGGTGAATGAGACAATAGTTCTTCTACTCCTTGGTTTCAGTCAGTAATAAGACAAGAAAATTCTTATGTCTGTGGTTCATCATCATGAGAAGATAGAAGAAACATTGATTTTCAGCAGTTTCCTTCCCCTGGTTCAATACTTTTGGATATTGTATCTCACATCACGGGGTCTTTTATAATTTAACTTGAGAGCTTATTAATTTCCAGTGAAATATTTTGATACAGTTGTCCTAATTCACAGAAACGATGCCAAGAACTACACAGAAAATAAAGTAGCTATTATCACAGTCATCATTATTACTTCTGCACATTTTCTGTATTTCCCAAGCCCCTTCATCCTGGGAATAGAAACACATCACAAGAACAGTTACAAAACAGCATTTCTTTGGCCCCAGCTAGCTCCCTCAGATTCCTCCCAAGCAGCTGGGGAGTCTCTAGTGAATGTCTCACATGTATTCTGTGAGCGAGTCCTCTGGATTACTGCTAATCACCAGCAAGTTTATTCCCCACCCACCCCAGGAAGGGTTTCCAGTGGCTCTGACTCCACATGTGGTCCCTGTGTCATTGGGGACTGGGAGTTCTTGTGCTTTCTACTGATGCCCATTCGAGGGTGCCGGAGTCTCACATCCAGGGCATTTAGCTACAGACCAGGAGTGAGTGTCATCTCCCATCAGTTGATAAATGCTGCTGGATAAATGCTACTAGTACCTTGCATTTCTAGTGCCCCACTGAGATTTCGGAAAAACTGCTCTTCTTTGTTGACACTACCTTTATTGTAATTTCTCTAGCGAGGACTCCTATGCGCCTGCTGGAACAGTACCCCCGTATTCGGAGAGGAGCCATTTTATTGCTCTCAGCATCAGTTCTTTTTACTTGTATCTTTGTCCCTTGTCGTAGAAGAAAGTTGTTTCCTTGTCAGTCCTTTTCCTTCCCTTCCTAGCCCAGGAGGCTCCTTGGTTCCTCCTGTGTCTGCATGGACTGGTCCAAAGCCAGTCCTCCACACACCGGGTACACCTGACTCTGGGGGCATGTAGGGCTTCAGCTCAGATTTGGGACATAAGTAAGTACATGCCTAGAACTCCCCCAACAGAAGGGGAAATGGCTTAGTGCTGTTCACAATTAAATCTTAAAAATATTATTTCCCGAACGTATAAGATTGTGAGTAACCAGAATACTAGACAAATGTTATGGAAGGTGATGATATGCTTTGAAGGGGGAAGCCTGTCATGAAGGCACTTCTCTACTTCCTTTATCATTCTGGTCTGGAATGTGTATTTTTCTTGAAGAAGGGTTTATAGAGTTGAGAACCCATGGAGTTTTTTGGTTTTTTTTAAGTGAAACTCTCTGTTTTTTAATAGTCCAAAAACTAATTATCTTGTATTCTCTTACGGTTTGAAGCCTTTCAGCAAAATAGGGGATTTTTGTATTACATGCAAGTAAATTTCTCCAAAGCAAATACTATAAACTCTCCTATGCTGGAGGACCAAATTCCTGAAATGCAAGGCTAGTTACCTGCCTCATTAAGAAACATGAGTGCAAACAAATTTTATGAAAAAATTATGGAAAGCAATTGGCTAGAGAGTGATTACAGAGGTTAATCTGAGTACTAATTGGCTTGTTTAGGACTTAGCACCAAACCAGATTCACCAGTCATTTCTAGTGTAAATAAATGATACAGCATTATGGCAATTAAAATATGATTCATTTTTCCACAGTGTTTCTACATTAATGGAAAAATAATCATTTGGGATTAATCCAAATCCACAAAAAATATGCACCATCTAAATACCTTTCTAGTAATTTTTCCTACTGTTGAATGTGTAGAACGATGCAAGACAGAACTTCATTTCTGAACTGTAGGGCTTAAAGGATATTCTTATAAGGCCTATGCCTTCCTTCCAAGCCATATTTATTTATGCTCTAGGTCATTATTCTAGTGAATGTGACACTGCAGTCATTTGTACAGTTACAAGTTATAGTGTGCATGTGCAAATTATAACTTTCTTGCACAGAGCAAGAAGCAGAGCTGTATCAGGTGGTATAAGAGGGATAAGTAAAAGTCATGTGATACAATAAAGAAGATAAATTCAGGAGGATTTTTTAACTGGGGGAATTTTTTCCTGGAAAGATGCTTATTTCTGCTAAATTAAGAGTTTCTAGCTGACACACGCCAAAAATGCCACGGGGCATGGGTAGACTGATGGTACATGCTGACCACATGCTCCCCCTGGGCTGGAACTTTGACCCCTGAATCTTGAGCATGGTGACACGGTCAGCCCTCCTTCTTTCTGAGACCCACGGGAAGTCATGCCACTTTACTTGCATGCTGTTTTCTCTTGGTGTGAGAGTAACTCTTCACCACAAAGTGCCTGAGGTCCCAAACCAAAGAACCCGGGGTTGTGGTGGCAGGGAGAGGTAGCAGGGAAACAGAGCGTGAGAAGACCCAGTTAGGACAAGCATAGCACCCTGTGATGCTGGAGGAGAAGGAAGAGATGGGTCTCACCAAGTGGTCAAGGGGCGCATGAGCGTACGTCTTGCTTTGGGACAATTCTCTAGGATTTCAGAACCTTAGGATATGTCTCCTGATTGCATTTTTGCTTACTGGGTATGTCTGTGAGCTTCTTACTGATAAGTTCCAAGTCTTTCTTCATTAATGTACTTTCAGGTCCAAACACAGGGCCAGGCACTTGGTAGTTATTAAGTATCTGGCGGTGATAATAATGCTGGTGATGATGATGGTGCTAGCAGCAGCCGCTAACATTTACTCACTGAGCATTTTATATGTATTATCTAATGTAATCTTCATGGCAGTTGTCTTGAAGGTGTTATTGGTTTTTTTTCATTCATTGATGATGAACAGAGTTTCAGCCCATTGCCCAAGGTCCCACAGCTAGTAAGTGTAAGAGCTGGGGATCATATCTCTCTGATAATGAAAACAGTACAAAAATGCAAGTAGTTGAATGAACTAGTGAGTAATGCAAGCAGTGTTTCCATTTATATCCATGGACCTAGAAGCTGTATTAGACTGGGGCAAGGTTTCTTAACCTGTTGCATTTCGTGCCAGGTAATACTTGGCTGTGCAGGCTGTCCTGTGCCTTGTAGGGTGTTTAACAGCATTCCTACCTTCCACCCACTAGATGCCAGGGGCATGCGTTCCCCCACTCCCGCTCTCCCAGTTGTGACAACCAAAAGTGTCTCTAGAGGGCAAAATCGTTGCCGGTTGAGAAGTCCCGGAGTGAGAAGGGCCACCTGAGGCCTCTACTTCAGAAGCACGGATTCCTACTGTGGTCACCTGGGAATTACTGTACCTTCCAGAAACCAACAGCATCACTTTGCACAGCCCTTAGAAGAGCGAGCTTAGGTGCATTTCCCTTCCTCTGTGATGGCATTACTGTCTTCACTCTCTAGGAGTTAGGGGATGAGGTAGGGAACAGTATTTATTTTTTGGTTTTTTCCGTGTTTTCTCCTTCTGTTATAGGAGAGAAAGAGGGCAAAAACATTATCCCTCGAAAATGACAAGAACCTGTCCAAATAATCACTTTCTTATCCTAGGAGAGGAAAAGGGTAGGCATTTAGGAGTAGGGCCATGGGTGAAGGGTATTGTAGAGGTAGGAAGAATTTAATTCACTGGTTGCAGCAACAGTGTGCCTAGCCTTGAGAACACAAGACCTGGCCAAATGCAAGTATCCCAGGCCCACAGGAAGCTGGGAAGAGGACCCAAGTGGATTGTTTCATACCCCACTCTTAGGTTTCTTGAGAATCTCTGTTTATTGAGGACTCTAAGTCTGTTTGTGGTTGACTCGTAAAATGGAAAGGGTGAGTTGGACAGAAGGGTGTGGTGTGATTTAAAATAGGAAGATCCAGTATACATTTTTGGAGAGAAAATTCAACTTTCACATTTGAAAATCATTGATAAGGAGTCCCGTACTCATTGGGCACTACAGTAAGGATCTGCAGCTCCAGTGTTCACAGTTTTAGAACCTCATGTGGCTGTACTGTCCTTTAGTTCTACTCTCTTTAGCCTTCTGGCGTGGATACCAAGACTACTTTAAATAGGTACTCAAGTGCCTCTATAACAATGAAAATTCCTAAGTACTGCGGAACACATTTTAGGGAGTATAGTCGTGTTTAAAGTTACTTAGGTAAGCCCCCCAGAGACCATTTGAGATTAATGCGGCTAACTCTGTATATATTTAATTCATTAAAAGCAATATTAAGGGCTTCCCTGGTGGCGCAGTGGTTGAGAATCTGCCTGCCAATGCAGGGGACACGGGTTCAAGCCCTGGTCTGGGAAGATCCCACATGCCGCGGAGCAACTGGGCCCGTGAGCCACAATTACTGAGCCTGCACGTCTGGAGCCTGTGCTCCGCAACAAGAGAGGCCGCGATAGTGAGAGACCCGCGCACCGCGATGAAGAGTGGCCCCCGCTTGCCACAACTAGAGGAAGCCCTCGCACAGAAACGAAGACCCAACACAGCCATAAATAAATAAATAAATGAAAAAAAAGCAATATTAATGCATGAGAGAATGGCATTTTATGGAATTTTTTAAAAATTTATTTAATTTATTTATTTTTTGGCTGCGTTGGGTCTTTGTTGCGGTGCGTGGGCTTCACATTGCGGTGGCTTCTCTTGTTGCAGAGCACAGGCTCTAGGCGTGCAGGCTCAGTAGTTGTGGCTCACGGGCTCTAGAGCGCAGGCTCAGTAGTTGTGGCGCACAGGCTTAGTTGCTCCACGAAATGTGGGATCTTCTTGGACCAGGGCTCGAACCCGTGTCCCCTGCGTTAGCAGGCAGATTCTTAACCACTGCATGACCAGGGAAGCCCTTATGGAATTTTTATGCTTTTGGACTCTGAGCAGACATTCTTTAAATTCTAGATTAATTTTTTAAAACAATCAATTATTCAGCGTGGATAATCCTGATTTAAGAAAATCCAGATTTGCAAAATAGATAAACTAGGCCATGAGTTCTTAGTACTATAAATATATTCTTAACCTTGTTAAAAAAAAAAAAAAAAGAAAGACTGATTTAAATAATCCTTCTAATTCATTAAGGGCCATTCAGGTCTCCAGTATTTGACTGAGAGGCCGTGAAGATAGGAGGGGAGTAAGTGACCAAGCTAAGGTGCTCAGGACTCAACCTGATTGAGTATCGATCAGAAATTTTTAAAAAAACTATCAGAAATGTAAAGATATCAGAAGTGTAAGGTGAGTTCAAGGAAAACGTCATTTGGCTTTCTGAAATAAATTTGTATTTCACCTTCTTTGAACATTATTTCTGTGTAAATCCTAGAAAAATTAGACAAAATTTTGAGAAGAGAGAAAAGCTAAGCAGGAGAGTAATGTGGTTGTCTAAACAGCCGAGGGAAGTTTAGCCTTTGGTTTTTGTCTTCAATCTGCCCATCCCTGGGGGAAGGACAGGATTGCCACGAGCTGTAGCTCCCTCTCCAGGCCCTTTAGGATTTACCTAGTAGTCCCTGCTTTCAAGAACTGTATATTCTGGTGTTAAATACTTTAAGGCATGCCCATTAAAAAGACCACTATGCTTTTGATAAAAGTCCTTTCCCAAATATTTTGGTCTCAGGGCTTCTTTACACCCTTCAAAATGACTGAGGATGCCAAAGAACTTTTGTTCATGTGATTTATATCTATCAATGTTTACTGTATTAGAAATTAAATAGAAAAAAATATATATAAAAAATAATATATAAGCAACATTAAGCATATTACCTGTTAAATCACACACTTTTTGGAAAATATATTTTTCAAAACCAAAAATACTAGTGAGGACAGTAAGTGTTCTTTTCGATTTTTGCGAATCCCTTTAATATCTTACTTGACTAGTTCAATGGGAGACATCTGGATTCTTGTACCTACTTCACTATTCAATCTGTTTGATGATATGTTTCAGTTGAAGAATATAAAGAAAATCCCATCCCACACATACATGGGAGGAGTATTTCAATAGCCTTCTCAAATAATTGTGGATATTGTTCTCTGATACTGTACCACACTCAAAAACTGCTTTGATTTTTTTTTAAGGCTACAGCAGTTTTACCCACGATGGCCTTTGCCCCATCAGTGCAAAGGTCAACATGGTGAAAAAGGCAAATAACATTTTAGTATTATTATGAAAATAGATTTGACTTCCCAGATCCAAAGAAAGAATGTCAGGGGACACTTAGGAGTCTGCAGTCCATACTTTGAGAACTGCTGTTATGGAAAAACATTTTAAAACATGGGGAAAAGTCCATGGCTATTAGTGATAAAGGGACACAGAAAATTGTCCCATTTCTTAAATAAAAATATTCTAGTAAAGAGAAAAACTGGAAAGTGTATATCAAACTGTTGAACAATGATAATATCTCAGGATGGAAAAATTAGGGGTCATTTTATTTTCTTTTTTGTTTATTTTATAGAATTTCTTACACAAAATGTTTTGTAACAGAACAGGTATTGATTCAGTCTTTAATATGATAGAAATTAAATATTTTGAAATTTTAACCAAAATGCAAAACCTCTTGTAGTCCCATTACCTTCAGAAGATTGTTTTAACTCCTTTAAAAAATTGTTATTGTGGTGTAAGAACACGTAACATGAGATCTACCCTCTTAACTTTTTAAGTGTACAATACAGAGTTGTAAACTGTAGGCAGTGTGTACAACAGATCACTAGAACTTACTTGTTTTTACTTCCTGTTCATTTTAGTTTTTAATTCATTTGTATATATATTTTGAATAGAGTAGTAGAAAATTCATTTTTCTACTTATTATTGTATATGGCCAAGAGCTTTCATCCTAATTATATATAAAATATTAGCATTCGTATTACTGATACAAATTTTGGCTCCTATGGAAATGAACTGGCTAATCTAAATGGTACCCGATGATATTAGTTAATGCAGTTTCTTCCAAACAGGAAGTAACAGTGATTTTTCATTAACCGACTTTAAAGAAATGTAATCACTGCATTAACACTCTAATAATTTTAGATCCTAAATTATGCTAATTTGATTTTAATAATTTAGCAAATTCCTGTTTGTTCTTAAAGATTTAAAAATAGCCAGTGGTACTTTAGGTAGTTTCATTTGTTGTTATTTTCGCTGTAACTACACTCTTTTAACTTTAATCATTCTCAACCTGGTTGATTCTACACACCACTTAGGGCTAATGTGGCAAGATAATGATTTTCAAATTCTGATGATGCATTATGTCTGCATAAGAGAGATTTCTGCTGGTTGGCACTCAGCTACAGCCATTTTCCAAGCCGTGTAATTTTAATTTCTTAGCATCACTTGTATGATGAACTCTAGCTGAGGGCCTTTTAACACAGGTAGGCTCTGCAGGGTCACTCCCAGGTGGCTTCCTATCAGAAGTGATCAGTGAGAAATAATTGAATGGCAGCACCTTTCCTTTGTGCAGCTTTGATTCTTTTGGAGAAATTGTACTCTTTCTATCACAGAGTAAATCCCCCAAACATCGTGTCTACTCTGATTATATACTTCAGTTCTTAACAATATCTATGTCAAGCTTGTTACCTCCATTGAAGCAGATGATTTATGAAAGCTGATAGGTATTGTTTGAAATACTATGAACATAGGATGCTTTGTTTAGTTATTTCCTGTCTACTCCAAGATAGTCTTCGCTCACACGCCACATGAAATATTAGATGGATATTAAAATGTAACCTATATCCAGGAGGGTTGTCCTAGCTTCAGTGGTTGATTCAGAGGGATACTGAGTCAGAGACATTCTTGGCATCTAAATTCAGACTAGTACAGGTTGGACAGCTTAGTGTGACAGCTGCATTAATTATTTGTTGTTTTAATAGTTGTGCAAACAACTGTTAGACTATTGATTTTTTTAATTGAGTGGGTGCTGGAGATACTCTGCTGGGGATCAAACCTGGCTCCTCTACTTCTAGTAGTAGTATTTGGTATTATAGTAATAGTAACAATAATACTAGTAGTCGTATTTCGTATTACTAGTGATCACTAGTAATATAATTACCAGTAGTAATTAGTCTCTTTCTATCAATGTCTTTTTCTGTAAAATGGGAGTAACAGGGTTTCTATGAGGATTAAATGAGCTAATACATGTAAAATACTTTACAAAGCAGGAAATTTTCAACATATATTAACTACTGTTATTATTAGTAGCACCATAATTCACTATTTAGGTAAGCATACAATAGTGTTACAGAATTCTCCCCAATTTCTGCATTAAGCAACCTAAACTCAAGTGCCTTATTAGAGTACATGTAGTTTGGGAATCAAGTTTTGCATACTCTAACCTCATTAAAGACAATTTCAAGTGTAGGAGAACATGATATTGCTTAAACTTAAAAATAAGAAAAAAGAAATAGTAGAGTCAGAGAACCAGAAAGAGATACTGGCAAACATGTAAGTTCCCAAATTTAAAGGAAAAAAAAAAAATGAATGGAGTAACTGAATAACAGAATGAAAATGCTGAATGCCAAATGGTGATTTGGGAAGTTAAGGCACTCCTCCCCAAATCCAAAGCAATGAGACAGAAAATGAAGGCATGAGAGAAATGTAGGGGCATGGAAAATCAATCCAGGTGGTCAAACATTTATTGTCTAGGAGTTCTAGAAGGGAGCAGAGAAAATAGAAAATAATCAAAGAAATTATCAGAGAAATAGCAGAAGATAATTTCTCTAAATTGGAGATAGACTTGTGTCTTGAGATTAAATGGTTTGGCCAATTTCCAACAAAATGAAAGGAAAACAACCGATACCTAGGTGTATCTTGATGAAATTTCAGAACTCCTAGGATAGGGTAACGAAAGAATTCTGTCCCCAAAGTTGAAAAAGAAAGCTACCTAAAAAAGAAAGAAAGCATTGTTAGCAGACTTTTTTTGGCCACCCTGGATTCTGCAATATAGTGAAGTTTAAAACATTAAATTGTCATGGAAAATTATTTTGAACCCAGAAATCTCAAACATGAAGGTACCATAAAGATATTTTTAGAGATGCCCAACCTTCTACAAAAAATAACTTCTAGATCTAACACAACAAAATGAAAAGCAAATGAGTGACAGAATTAAAAAATGAACAATAAAATATCCAAACTCATAACAAGGATGGAATTTTATATTAAGTAACAGTGCAGAAATTTTTATCCAATGGATTGATAAAATTCAATGTTGGTGAATATAGGGAATAGGTACTCTCATATATGTACTTTGGGTGAAATTATAATAATTTAGTGCAGTCATTTTGGAAGATAGTGTGGCAGCATATATTACTATTTAAAATCTGCATTCCATTTGATCCAGCAGTTCTGGGTGTCTGTAGTAAGACAACAGTCCTATGTATAGAGAGAGGGTATATGCTAGGGGGTGCAATGTGCAAGGGGTAGAATTGGGGGGCTGGTGTTGAGCCAAGAACGTCGTCTCACTAGTCTTCTGCGCCATTTACGTGACTTAAGTAATTAAGTGGTCAAGAATTCAGAAGGAGAGGGGGTCTTGCAGAAGTTACGTCAGCAAAAGGGAAATGAAGCCTGATCTACTTTTACAGGAAACAAACACATATGATCAGCAGAGAAAAGGTGGAGTTGAGTCTTCTCCAAATTCACGTGAATCAAAACATTCAGTTTTGAGCTGAAACCAAGCTTAGAAAGCTTCAACCCCAAAGGGAAACCCTTTGGGAAAATTATGACAGAGTGAAAATTGGATTATAATGGAAACCTATCTACTCTATAATTTTATGGTTTTCCAAACAGTATATCATCTCACTTTACATTGTGTTTACTTAATTAGACGTTTGAAATATGGAAAACAATATTTAGAAGAAAGCAGAAACATGGACTTAATGGGACTCAAACAGCATAAACAGAAAAGATAAATTCAGGTGTCTTTATATTTTAATCGTATGGATAATAATTCTGGTGTAGAAAGTTAGCTGCCTTGCTTACTGCTCTCCATCACTCAGATTCTTTATCACATACATCATATCCATTTGTATTTCTTGCAAGATGCATCAGGCCAAATTCAGTGGCAAAGGATGAAACCAAAAAATACATTGTTTCTAGATTTCTTCCCAGCTGGGCTGAAACAAGCTTAATAAACTGTACTTATATAAAAGGATTGAGAAATGAGGGTCCTGAAATCAATATAAAAAAATACCAAGTCAGTTCTCCTTTCCTTAAGAAGCATACAGTAGAATTTTCAGTGGAGAGAAAGTCCATAACTGGGGTTTATGGGGAGAAATATAGAATTGAGTATAGTATAGTGGTTGTGAAGTGACAACAGCTGTCCCTGGGATTGTGACATCATGGCTGTGGCGCACACAGCACAAAGCCTGGCACATAATACCCCACAAATCCTCGCTAATATATTTAAATTATTAGTTTACTTAACACTTATTGAGTGTCTGCTCTGCATCAGGTACTGTGCCAGGCACTCAAGGGTAGGTCTTTGGGAGGGGAAGAGACCCAAGGTTGAGGGAGGTTATGTCCTGCCCTCCCATTTACTTCAAAGCAAATTCCAAGTTAAGAAGAATGTAAAGTAAGCTGTGCTGTAACTGGATGATTTTCTGCTTCAGGACTTTGAACTTGTACCCCTGAACTATAGTACCTTTCAGTTAGTGTGAGTACAGAAGTCGGGAGAAATTGTTTATGAACATAAATTTATTTTAGACTATAAAAGAACTTTAAATCCAAACTGTTCTGCTGACCACTGCTTTTCTTTTCTTCTCTTCTCCTTGGTCTTCTAGTTCAAAGAACATTAAAATCTTAACTTTTTACCAGTATTTTAGAAAACTATGCCTTTCTATTATTACAGAGCATAAAAAGCTCGTTTAGAAACTTTCGTGCTTTTTAAAATTTTTCATCCGGGCTTCCCTGGTGGTGCAGTGGTTAAGAATCCACCTGCCAATGCAGAGGACACAGGTTCGAGCCTTGATCTGGGAAGATCCCACGTGCCGCGGAACAACTAAGCCCATGCACCACAACTACTGAGCCTGTGTTCTAGAGCTCACGAGCCAGAACTACTGAAGCCTGTGCGCCTAGAGCCCGTGCTCCACAGCAAGAGAAGCCACCGCAATGAGAAGCCCACGCGCTGCAACGAAGAGTAGCCCCCGCTCGCCGCAACTAGAGAAAGCCCACGCGCAGCAACGAACACCCAACGCAGCCAAAAATAAATTAATTAAAAAAATTTTTTTCATCCTCTTTTTTCAAGGCCAGAATAAAGGATGAAAATAATGGGTAAGAAACAAAGACTTTTAAGTGCAAGATGTAGAGGTTTTAATTAAAGGATGATGAAAAAGTGACTAGTCCTCCAATCTTTAATAAAGCTAGTTAATTCTCCACTAATGCTGTAGAAATTATGCTCTAGTGAGCTGGGACATTTTATTCATAATCAGGCAACATTATGTGCTTTTAATTAACAGTTGTACTTCCATTTGTCGGCCATTATTGAAAGAAGAGTGATACCAAATAGTATCCTACGTTGTTTCATAATCATCCTCAAAAAACTTTAGGCGTCAAGCCTGCATAGAGTATTGTTTGCTAAGAACCGCACGAATCAGACTAACAGAGCCATCTCTCTTCTCTAGCAGTACACCATCCAAAATAAATTACGGACAGGTTAAGAGGACACCAGTCAATCCAAGGAATTAAAAATATATATTATTCAGCAACCCACTGAATGAGAGAAAACATTTGCAAATCATATATCTGATAAGGGATTAATATCCAGAATATATAAAGAACTCCTACAACTCAAAAATAACAACAGAAAACAAACAACCTAATTTAAAAAAATGGGCAAAGGACTTGAATAGACTTTTCTCCAAAGAAGACATACACATGGCCAACAAGTTTAAAAGTTGCTCACCATTACTTCTCATTCGAGAAATGCAAATCAAAACCACAATGAGGTATCTCCTCACACCCTTTAGAATGGTTGGTATCAAAAAAAACCAAACAAAATAGAAAATACCAAGTGTTGATAAGGATGTGGAGAAATGGAACACTTGTGCACTGCTGGTGGGAAGAAGAGTAATGGATTTAAAAAAAAAAATGTTAAGGGTAGGGTCTTCTCATTGATTGTGTTTGTGGTGTGCCATGCCAGCCACTTCACCTGCACGTGAATCCCTCATTAAGAAGGAGAATCCGATGATTGAGTGGCTACATTTTCTGTGCTAATTATAGTCGAGCCAGTGGCATTGGTTGATGACTGATGCTTAATGGTTAGATTTACCTTCTCTAGAGCCAGAATGACATTTCAGAGAGCGGGTATTTCTGTTATCGTCCAGTGTAGGGGACCTCAGAGACTACCTGGAGGGTGGAGGGTGTCTGAGAGAGGGGGCTCAAGGGACAGGGTCCCTGGTCACTTCTACCCGAGCAGCTTTGCATCTGTTGGAAGATTTTTTTTTTCCTCGAAAGATTCTGCTTGAAAATAGCTTAACTGCAAAGGGGGTGGGGGGGTGGTTAAAAAGTCACTGATCCCGTTCACAATCTTTGTCAGATGGGAAAATAGCAACTGTGAGAATAAGTGATGTCCTCTTTATTCTGGCCCTTCTTCTTCTTGTCCTCCTTTTCACGTTCCCCTTTTTAGTTATCTCCTAGTTAGTGCAGATTTTCAAAGGAATTCCATCCTTTTAATCTGACCACCAGCCTCTACAGGGATTGAGCAGATATGGTACACCACCATTGACAAAATAAGAACCTAGGTTTTCCCGCCTTCTAACCCACATCTCTTAGAGCTAGACCTCATTTTCTGAGAGCCTCATCCAGGGTAGGGCCAAGGAACGTGGGTTTTTAATATGCACCTCAGACGTTGCTTTTGTAAGGTAGTCTTGAGGCCACGTTTTGAGAATAACCAGACTCGATGTTTTGTGAAGGAAGAACCCCTGCAGTTTGTGGGTCAGGAATTATTATTGACCTTTATGGATAAAATGCAGAGAACAAAACAACTCACTCAAGGATGCCCTGCTACTGTGATGTGGTTGAGACCCAAAATTCTATGTTTTTCCCACAAAACTGTTGCTTCCCAAACGCAGGTCTACAGAACAGTGGCTTTCCATGTTTGGCTTTTGTTCTGTGATCCATAGGGAAATGAGAAAAATGTAGGACAGTATTGTGTTTTATCAAGAATCTCCATTTATTCTGAGATTCTTTAATACTAAATGTTTTTAGTAACAAAATATCCCTTCTTCTTTTATGGCATGATGGTAGTTGTATATAGTAGTTTTTTTAATGGCATGAAATCCACAAATCTGTATACTAAAGCACTAAAAGCCCAGTGGCTCTACCTGAAAAGAAAGCATGAGGCAAACAGTGGAACTCTGCTCTCCAGGCCTCCCTGCGCCCCACTTCTGGGTGCCTGGTGAGTTCCACAGAGCACCATTTGAGAACCACTGAGGTGGTGGAAAGTACACCAGACAAGGAGTTGGCAGACCTTGATTCTAATCTTACCTCCATCATTAATTAGCTATGTGACTTCAGCAAATCAATTCATTTCTCTAGGCTTGTATCATCTTCTAGGATTCTGTGTGCTTAGGGATAAATTTCTATTTTTTGAAATAAGGGAATTATTAAAATGGATTAGAGGTTATTTTCCTTCATTATGAGTAATTCATCAACTCTACCTCATTTGTATGAAACGCTAATACAATTTTTTATTAAGCCCAGTACACAGAAAGCTCATTAAGCTAACACTGGCTTATCCAGAGTGGTGGTGAACTCAAAGCAATTGCTTTTCCCTAGTAATCTAGATCTCTGTGGTTTAGTAGTAAAATATTGAATTATCTGAATCTCATTAATACAAGACTCATTTTTTTTCAATTTCCCTATTTTTAAATAGAGTTTCTCCTCCTAATTCAAGAACTTTGATGTATATGCCAATGAGCATCAGCCTCTGACTTCTCAGAAGGTGGCCTCACCTTGATAACCACAAGCCCTCACAAATGTTCTGGTCCACAAATAAATTGTCAGATACTTAGGATTTGATTCTATTCGTGATGCTATACTAATCAGCCTCCATGATTTCTTATAAATACTTAAATGCCACATCAGCTTAAAAATTCATACTTCATTTGGGGGCAACTCTCTTGCCTCGTAGCACTAATTTTTCTGTGTATTCGACAAGCACGTAATGAGCTTGCTCTATCTGCCAAACTGAGCTAGGCCTTGAGGACATAGTCCCAGACCTCAGGGAGCTCCTAGTCCAGCAGAGGAGCTAGTCTTACAAATAAATGATTAAAATACAGTAGAAATACAGTATTGGACAATTTATATTTTCAGTCTTTAAGCTCAAACTTCTATTCATGTTTGTCCAAGGCAATGGCCTTCTAGGGCCAAGTATCTTTGGGTGTAGGCTGGGACTTTAGGTCAGAGAGGTCCTAGGTTCACTGACACCCCCCCCCCTTGATAAAGAATATATTCCTTATTAGTAGGCAGATACGTTTTTTCTGTTGTTGTCTTTTTGTTTTTGTTTTGTTTCCCAAACCAGCATGTGATTAGTGCAGTGCTGCAGGCTGTGGGGTCAGAGGTGGTATCTATGGTGGATGATAAGATTGGGGGACACACACATGTGTTCAGTAATGTAATTGAATTGAGTTGAATCTGTTGCAATTTGATATGAATTAGTATGCATCTCAGTTGCTCTGACAATACCTCTTGAGGAAACTTTTGCACAAAGATTCCTAACCACAAGGCACTACATGGTTATTTGCATACTTGGAACTAGCACCCAGGCTTTTCATATTCTCCACCCATGCTCTCTTTAGGCCCCCAAGTCTTTCATATACTATGAAAAGGAAGTAAGATTTGGCAAGAATTTCCGACTTGGGTAGGAGAGAGAGTTTTGTCGTGTATTGCCTAGAATTACTAATTTCAATCTGAAATTTAATGAAAGAACGTTAAAATGAATGGATATTCTACTTGGTCATGTTTTCTATAATCTACTTTTAAATTGGTGTGTGTGTGTGTTGTATGTGAATTAATCTACATCACAATGATGGAAAACTAATATGAAGTTCCTAATTGAGAATATTCAGTTCAGGGCTTTTGCTAGTATTTGAAAGATTCATGAGATGGTTACGATAAATGTTTCGGTAATCTTTGCATCTGATCAACAAGGAGGATTTAGAATTTCTCCCCCAGTGGTGAAATTAAGGGGTTCAAGATTTGTGGATGAACAAGATGTTAGAGTCTAGTGAACCAAATATGGGAAAGCCAGTCACCTGTTGAACATGACCATAGGTTTATAGATCAGCACCGTCTTGTATGCAAAACTGTCCTTAACTAACTAAAAGAGTTAGCTGAATGTTGTATTAGAATATCATGATATCTGCCTGCACTGAACTTTTGACCCAAAATGATGTTGGAACACCAAAAAGAACAGAAAGAGGGATTTCTCATGGAACTGACTACATACCTGTTGTTGTGCCTGCTTGCTAGTAGATGTTTGCATATGTGGCCGAGTTTTGTAGCCAGGCTGTGGGAGAAGAGACAGTCTCACCTATCAAAGGAAATCGAATATCCATGAATGATCAAACTGGCTTGGATCAGTTCTCACAACTCACCTCCTGAGAATGAACTGAAAGAAGGAGGCAGGGCATTTAAAGGAGAGGACACCTTATTGATATGGTTGATGAGTTCTTCCTAGTGAGGAATGCATTCTTTAGATTGGTTTTATTTGGGGGCTGCTCTCTTTGATCGGCCATCAGGGCTCCCTGACTTGTCTCATAGGCTCCATTTCGAAGGAAAATAATAGTGCATTCAAAATAATAGTGCATTCTTTGACCATGGGGCAGAGCAGAGATAATTGGCCCACACTAGGGCCTATCAGGCCTACAACAAAGGCAGAGGGCACTAACTCCTGAACTTTTTGTTCAAAGACATTGACTGGACTTTATTTCCTAAAGTAATAGGATTCATAGAACTGTATGTTTCACATGAAACTTGTAGGGACTTGAAGACTTGAGGGCATTTCCCTTAAATTACCAGGCTAAAAGCTTCATAAATATGTTTTCCGCCATAAAATGTAATTGTGAGGTACAGTGTATAGTCTGTTTTATCTGAAACACATTGTTTATTCGTGTGGCAATCTGAGCTCTCCATCACTGAATTAGCATAATGGCTTTAGCCTGTTTTCGTCTTAGGGTATTGTTTAGAAGGAAAAATTAATACGGTCTGTTTCTACTAATCACAAATTCCATTTTGTATTTCTTTGATATAGTTTCTTTGATGTGAGGGAAAAGACTAAATCTCTTTTAAAGGAAGAAAAATGTCAGCGAGTCTGTTTAGCATGTATGCAATCTCAAGAATTTAGTAAACCGTGTAAGATTGGGAAGTTAATATTGTGTTTGGGGCCGCTTTGCTTGTTTGAGGAATTTAATTACAACTTGGATGGCTTTCTAGGCATGTAGGCTATTCTGACCCCAAGACTGTAGAACGTTTTGCAACTATCCTGTTTGATGTCCTAGGCCACTGAGAGACAAGTTAGACAGAACACCAACTAGACTTTTCTAGAAGCAGGAGCCAAGGAACCAATCCCTCCCCATTGTTCTCTATGTTCTTCTTGTGCGAAAGAATTTTGTTTTCCCTAGGTGGCTTCAGTGGTCATTGCCGAGCTGGGAAACGTGATCCTTCAGTAGCCAGGAGAGCAGAGAGCTCTCAAAATTTCTTGCTTCTTCCAGCTGGAGAGGAAAGGACCAAATTCACAAGCCAAGCTTCACTTCCCCCACCTGCTTACACATTTACAGCACCGAAGCCAGCATGCACTAACGTGTACAGGCGTGTCCCTGAAAACCAGTTTTATTCGCATTTTCATAGGTCCATAGAAGATTTCCCACTGACTTAAATGATAATTTCAGAGATTATTTTATCGGAAATTTGGATTGATCTCCAATTGGCAGTGGCTTTAACTTTCTGTTCTCCAGGCTTGCTGTCCAGAAATTAATGGTATGTAAATGAGCACAGGGGTTTAGAAACCTTTGGTAAATTCTATCATAAAGCGAATAACCATTCCTTACTTTGCATACAACCACTCTTCTATGCCACAAGCATCTCTGGAGCTCCTACTCACCACCAGACACCTGCGGCAGAAAATAAATAAGGCTTAATGTCTGCCCCGAGGGGGTTTAGAGTCTCCGGTGGAAGATGGGAGTAGATCTGTGGGTGTCGCTCAGTGCAGTAGTGCCGTGAGGCCAGTGTGCTCTGGGCCCTGGAAGGGAAGCAGAGGGGACTCTCACTCATCCTGGACATCCAGGGATGGTGTCCAGGTTTTGTCGGATGAGAAGGCATTAGCCGTGGGAAGAGGGGGCTGGGGGCGTACCGGGCATGCTGGCGGACGGAACCGAGCACGTGGCGGCATGGGGCGTGGAGTAGGGGGACGTCCTGGAGCAACCCTAAGCTGATTACTCCTTTAAGCTCAAATTGAAGGTGTTGTGAGCAGTGCTCCCCTAGCACTGTCAGGGCGATTGCAAATCTTGGTTTTGAAGCTGCAGGTCTAGCCTAGTGCAATGGTTGACACACGGACTCAAGCCAGACAGCCTGGACTCACGTCTTGAGTGTGACTTGAGGCCAGTCCCTTTAGCCTCTCTGTGCATGTGTTTCCTCATCTATAACACGAGTATTATGATAATATCGTCTCCTACGTGAGATTGTGGTGAGAATTTAATCAAGTAACAGGGCCTAGCATGTAGTAAATAGCAATACTATGTAAGTATTTGTTAAGTAAAATATGTGAGACTGGGAGGGTCAGGGCAGTGACTTGTTCATATAAGACGCTCAAATGATGAATAAAAAATTCCCAGAAATGTTCCTAATGACAAGCTGACAAACCCTCCAGAAAGTTTAGAGATGGAAGAAAAGACTTAGAGCAGCAGTCCACCAACCCTACTGTGAGGAAGAATTACCCAGGGAGCTTGTTAAAATGCAGACTCTTGGCCCCACCCTCCAGAGAATCTAATTCCTAGCTCTTGGCTGGGATCCAGAAGCATGCATTTAAAAAATCACCTGCAGTGATCAGTGATTTTCATGCACACAGTCCCAGAATCCTTTTTAGACATTGCCTAAGCCTTTTCCCTTTTGGAGCAAGTGACCTGTAGGCACTCAGAAGACCTGTGTTCTGGTCCCAGCTCTGCCAATTCCTGGTTGTGTGACCTTGGACATGTGGATTAAAGCTGTGAACATCCGTGCATTTGTCTGTGAATACTGGCATGGCTCTGCTATGAAAATGAAATGAGACGTGTATCTGAAAGGCACCAGTGAACCGATGACCATTGTGAAGTGGTCTCGTTACTGGAAGGGAGGGGGCCTCAGCCCACAGTTGGGCAGGCAGGAAGCCTCAGCCCTGATGACAAGGTTATTTTAGGATTGGGGAGGGTGAGGGTGATGGATGCTGGACCTCTGGCCATGTTTTTCTGTGGAATCCACCTATACTTTCTGTTGTGTGATTATCTACCTAATATTCCAGCGCTCAGCAGACATAGATAAAGGGAGTACCTACTTTATAAGGTAAACAGTCCCATTATTAGACAGCTCTGGTTATAAGAAAGTTCTACAGATTAAGCCAAAGTAGGCCTACCATTTGATATGCTAGATTTCAGCGTATCATTTTAGACAACTGAATGTGGAAGGGTTAATTAGAACAGGCTGTTTGAATTGCATGGGGCCAGAACCCAGAACTTGGGTGGGGAGAACACAGAGGAGGGTTGGCTGGAAGATACTGTTCAGTGTTCCCTCCCAGCTATTGCAGTTAATACTCCCTCTCAACCAACGCGTTTGGCTGCAGCCACAAGTCCACATGCCAAAGTGAAGAGAGAAGAGAGAATTTAGGAAAAAACGAAAGGATGGGAGAGATATTTTTTAATTTATTAAGATAAAAACATATTTGGTATTAGATATAAACATGTTCCTGAAATATAGTTGCTTCTGGTTTAGGAATTTAGCAGCTACCCATAGGGACTTACTGTGATGCAACTAACTAGTTAGGACTAAAAAAAAAAAAAAAAAAGTCTCAATTGGAAATTTAGGACGTATAAAACTGGTCTGAATTTTATTTTATTCCACTTTAATTTTAATAGAATCCAACAAGAAAAAGAGCTGAAATCCAAAATTACCTCTTTGTCTTTAGAGGTGAATATGAAATAGATATTTTTGCTCTATTTAACATATAAGAATAAAAGCTAGTTATTACTGCTCCTCTCCCTGACTGCTAAGAGAGAAATATATGCACATACAAATGTGTACATAAATGTGTCTGTATGTAAACAGGCATTGCATTAATATATGCATTTCATGGTTAAAGATTTTGATGTATTCTAGGAAAACAATTGTTTATATAATAAATTAATGCAAAATACTTGTGTTGAGATCCTTATTTTTCCTTGAAAACTATTGTTTTGCACACTATGTGATCAACAGCTAAGGGAGAACTTTTACTTGAAGTTGAACTGTTACTTGTTGAAGTTTACTTGAAGGAGTACTTGTGATTTTTCTCCTTTTTTATATATTGATTTTAAATGTATTCATTACTTTCGTATTACTTTTTTCTCATTATAAGTCTCACAAAGGAAACATAAATCACACTTGGAGATGTGGTCATGATACTCGACCTGTCATTTAAAAGCTCCCCCAAATTTCCTGAACGAGTAGATGAATAGTTGCTGATGTTTAGTTATAGACAGTTCACTGGGTTGCAAGGGGAGGTTTGTGTTAAGAATAATGGAATAATACTTTTCTTGTTTATTATTACTTCAGGGTTACCCTGAAGTATCTTTAGAGTTACCCTGTCCAGTGTTGGTTAAAACAATAAATAATCAGAGAAGGGCAAAAAGAGGAATAGTCCCAAACTGTGCCCATCTCTCTAGTCTTATTTCTTGCCACTTCTCTGCTTGCTCTCTATACACCAGCCCTTCCTTCTTTGAGGGTTTTTTTTTTTTAATGCTTCACACCCTCCATTGTGCTGTTCCGTCTGGTCCCTAAGTCCCTTCATTTTTTTCAGACCTAGTACTACTTATTCTTAAGGCCTCAGGATAAATGCTATTTCTTTAGGAATCCTTTATGACCTTTCTCTCTATTTCCTATCTAGCCTGCTCTTCTTTCTTTATCCTAGGACTTAGCACAAAGTATAATTATTATTCCTTTTACTGTGAGTCTTCCAAGCTATACTGTAAATTCCATAATGTCAGGAACTCTGTCTTTTTCATTGTTATATCTCTGGCAGCCAGCACAATGCTTGACACATCTTAGATACTTGACTAATATTTGTTAGAAAAATGGATAGATGGATGGATGACTAGATGGATGTATGGATGGGTGGATGGATGAATGGAAGAATATGATGCTCACCTAAAAGGGTAGATTCTGACCTCATGAGTCAGAATCTTACTAATAGCAATTTGAGCCAGGAAATTTGTACTTCTTAGGTTCTTAGGTGCTTAGGTTCATTGACTGATTTATTTGACTGCCATGCAAAAATGCAAGTGATAGGCAGTGAGGAAAGTATGAACATCAAAATATGAAAGCTGATAATATCACAGTTATTTCCTTGGCCAAAAATGGGAGGGGAAGCACACTGGTTTTGAAAGCTCTCTAAAAATTTAACATACAACTTTTTTTGTAAATGGTTTTCTTTATTATATAGTATGTTAGACATTTCCAGAAGAGTGCTGGCAAATCTTTCAGTCAATTACATGCTCACTGGCAAAGTATTTCAAAATATTTTGGTAAACTTTAGAGCTACGTGCCATTCAGCAACTCACATGACATTTCCACGTCAGTTTGTTGCTTTTCTGTTGCATTTTGTTCACTCATCACTTGAGTGCCTCTTGCCAGCTTTTGTTCTCAGGATGGAATAGGTTTGAATCTGGTAATGAAACTGTGCAAAATGGTACAAGTGCCTCAAACAGCATGTGTAATTACAAGTGTATAGCACAGTCAGAAGGAAAGCAAGTTAGAATTAGCTTTCAGGGCTCTTTCATTCAGGAAGAATTATTATTTTTTAATGGTAAAGTTCTTTTTTTATTGTTCTAAAATATGCATAACATACAAGCTATTATTTTTTATTTTATTTTATTTATTTACTTTTGTACAGCAGGTTCTTATTAATTATCTATTTTATACATATTAGTATATATATGTCAATCCCAATCTCCCAGTTTATCCCACCACCACTGCCCCCTCTCCCCGCTTTTGCCCCTTGGTGTCCATACGTTTGTTCCCTACATCTGTATCTCTATTTCTGCCTTGCAGACTGGTTCATCTATACCATTTTTCTGGATTCCACATATATGCAATAATATTTGTTTTTCTCGTCCTGACTTACTTCACTCTGTATGTCAGTCTCTAGGTCCATCCACGTCTCTACAAATGACCCAATTGCGTTCCTTTCTATGGCTGAGTAATATTCCATTGTATATATGTACCACATCTTCTTTATCCATTTGCCTGTCAGTGGGCATTTAGGTTGCTTCCATGACCTGGCTATTGTAAACAGTGCTGCAGTGAACATTGGGGTGCATGTGTCTTTTTGAATTATGGTTTTCTCTGGTTATATGCCCAGTAGTGGGATTGCCAGGTCATATGGTAATTCTTTTTTTTTTAACATCTGTATTGGAGTATAATTGCTTTACAATGTTGTGTTAGCATCTGCTGTATAACAAAATGAATCAGCTATATGTAAACATATATCCCCATATCCCCTCCCTCTTGCGTCTCCCTCCCACCCTCCCTATCCCACCCCTCTAGATGGACACAAAGCACCGAGCTGATCTCCCTGCGCTATGTGGCTGTTTCCCACTAGCTATCTATTTTGCATTTGGTAGTGCATATGTGTAAATGCTACTCTCTCACTTCTTCCCAGCTTACCCTTCCCCCTCCCCGTGTCCTCAAGTCCATTCTCTATATCTGTGTCTTTATTCCTGTCCTGCCCCTAGGTTCTTCAGAACCACTGGGTTTTTTTGGTTTTTTTTTTTCAGTTCCATATATGTGTGTTAGCATACGGTATTTGTTTTTCTCTTTCTGACTTACTTCATTCTGTATGACAGACTCTAGGTTCACCCACCTCACTACAGTAACTCAATTTCACTTTTTTTTATGTCTGAGTAATATTCCATTGTATATATGTGCCACATCTTCTTTATGAATTCATCTGTTGATGGATATTTAGGTTGCTTCCATGTCCTGGCTATTGTAAATAGTGCTGCAGTGAACATTGTGGTACATGACTCTTTTTGAATTATGGTTTTCTCAGGGTATATGCTCAGTAGTGGGATTGCTGGGTCATATGGTAGTCCTATTTTTAGTTTTTTAAGGAACCTTCGTACTGTTCTCCATAGTGGCTGTATCAATTTACATTCCCACCAACAGTGCAAGAGGGTTCCCTTTTCTCCACACCCTCTCCAGCATTTATTATTTGTAGATTTTTTGATGATAGCCATTCTGACTGGCATGAGGTGATACCTCATTGTAGTTTTGATTTGCATTTCTCTAATAATAAGTGATGTTGAGCAGCTTTTCATGTGCTTCTTGGCCATCTGTATGTCTTCTTTGGAGAAATGTCTATTGAGGTCTTCTGCCCATTTTTGGATTGGGGTGTTTGTTTTTTTGATATTGAGCTGCATGAGCTGCTTCTATATTTTGGAGATTAATCCTTTGTCAGTTGCTTCATTTATGAATATTTTCTCCCATTCTGAGGGTTGTCTTTTCGTCTTGTTTATGGTTTCCTTTGCTGTGCAAAAGCTTTAAAGTTTCATTAGTTCCCATTTGTTTATTTTTGTTTTTATTTCCATTACTCTAGGAGGTGTATCAAAAAAGATCTTGCTGTGATTTATGTCAAAGAGTGTTCTTCCTATGTTTTCCTCTAAGAGTTTTATAGTGTCTGGTCTTACATTTAGGTCTCTAATCCATTTTGAGTTTATTTTTGTGTATGGTGTTAAGGAGTGTTCTAATTTCATTCTTTTACATGTAGCTGTCCAGTTTTCCCAGCACCACTTATTGAAGAGGCTGTCTTTTCTCCACTGTATATGCTTGCCTCCTTTATCAAAAATAAGGCAACCATAGGTGCATGGGTTTATCTCTGGGCTTTCTATCCTCCATTGATCTATATTTCTGTTTTTGTGCCAGTACCATATTGCCTTGATTACTGTACCTTTGTAGTATAGTCTGAAGTCAGGGAGTCTGATTCCTCCAGCTCTGTTTTTTTCCCTCAAGATTGCTTTGGCTATTCGGGGTCTTTTGTGTCTCCATACAAATTTTAAGATTTTTTCTTCTAGTTCTGTGAAAAATGCCATTGGTAATTTGATAAGGATTGCAATGAATCTGTAGATTGCTTTGGGTAGTATAGTCATTTTCAAAATATTGATTCTTCCAATCCAAGAACATGGTATATCTCTCCATCTGTTGGTATCATCTTTAATTTCTTTCATCAGTGTCTTATAGTTTTCTGCATACAGGTCTTTTGTCTCCCTAGGTAGGTTTATTCCTAAGTATTTTATTCTTTTTGTTGCAATGGTAAATGGGAGTGTTTCCTTAATTTCTCTTTCAGATTTTTCATCATCAGTGTGTAGGAATGCAAGAGATTTCTGTGCATTAATTTTGTATCCTGCAACTTTACCAAATACATTGATTAGCTCTAGTAGTTTTCTGCTGGCATCTTTAGGATTCTCTATGTATAGTATCATGTCATCTGCAAACAGGGACAGTTTTACTTCTTCTTTTCCAATTTGTATTCCTTTTATTTCTTTTTCTTCTCTGATTGCTGTGGCTAGGACTTCCAAAATTATGTTGAATAATAGTGGTGAGAGTGGGCAACCTTGTCTTGTTCCTGATCTTAGAGGAAATGCTTTCAGTTTTTCACCATTGGGAATGATGTTTGCTGTGGGTTTGTCATTTATGGCCTTTATTATGTTGAGGTAGGTTCCCTCTATGCCCACTTTCTGGAGAGTTTTTATCATAAATAGGTGTTGAATTTTGTCAAAAGCTTTTCGGCATCTATTGAGATGATCATATGGTTTTTATTCTTCAATTTGTTAATATGGTGTATTGCATTGATTGATTTGCGAATACTGAAGAACCCTTGCATCCCTGGGATAAATCCCACTTGATAATGGCGTATGATCCTTTTAATATGTTGTTGGATTCTGTTTGCTAGTATTTTGTTGAGGATTTTTGCATCTATATTCATCAGTGATATTGGCCTGTAATTTTATTTTTGTGTACTATCTTTATCTGGTTTTGGTATCAGAGTGATGGTTGCCTCATAGAATGAGTTTTGGAGTGTTCCTTGCTCTGCAGTTTTCTGGAAGAGTTTGAAAAGGATGGGTGTTAGCTCTTCTCTAAATGTTTGATAGACTTCACCTGTGAAGCAATCTGGTCCTGGACTTTTGTCTGTTGGAAGATTTTTAATCACAGTTTCAATTTCATTATTGTAATTGGTCTGTTCATATTTTCTGTTTCTTCCTGATTCAGTCTTGGAGGATTATACCTTTCTAAGAATTTGTCCATTTCTTCCAGGTTGTTCATTTTATTGTCATAGAGTTGCTTGCACTAGTCTCTTAGGATGCTTTGTATTTCTGCAGTGGCTGTTGTAACTTCTCCTTTTTCATTTCTAATTTTATTGATTTGAGTTCTCACCCTCTTTTTCTTGATGAGTTTGGCTAATGGTTTATCATTTTTGTTTATCTTCTCAAAGAGCCAGCTTTTAGTTTTATTGATCTTTGCTGTTGTTTTCTTTGTTTCTATTTCATTTATTTCTGCTCTGATCTTTATGATTTCTTTCCTTCTGCTAACTTTGGGTTTTGTTTGTTCTTCTTTCTCTAGTTCCTTTAGGTGTAAGGTTAGATTGTTTATTTGAGATTTTTCTTGTTTCTTGATGTAGGCTTGTATAGCTATAAACTTCCCTCTTAGAACTGCTTTTGCTGCATCCCACAGGTTTTGGATCGTCGTGTTTTCATTGTCATTTGTCTCTAGGTATTTTTTGATTTCCTCTTTGATTTCTTCAGTGATTTCTTGGTTATTTAGCAACGCATTGTTTAGCCTCCATGTATTTGTGTTTTTTACATTTGTTTCCCTGTAATTGATTTCTAATCTCATAGCACTGTGTTCAGAAAAGTTGCTTGATATGATGTTAATTTTCTTAAATTTACTGAGGCTTGACTTGTGACCCAAGATGTGATCTATCCTGAGAATGTTCTGTGCACACTTGAGAAAAAAGTGTAATCTGCTGTTTTTGGATGGAATGTCCTATAAATATCAATTAAATCTATCTGGTCTGTTGTGTCATTTAAAGCTTCTGTTTCCTTATTTATTTTCATTTTGGATGATCTGTCCATTGGTGTAAGTGAGGTGTTAAAGTCCCCCACTATTATTGTGTTACTGTCGATTTCCTCTTTTATAGCTGTTAGCAGTTGCCTTAGGTATTGAGGTGCTCCTATGTTGGGTGCATATATATTTATAATTATTATATCTTCTTCTTGGATTGATCCCTTGATCATTATGTAGTGTCCGTCCTTGTCTCTTGTAACATTCTTTATTTTAAAGTCTATTTTATCTGATATGAGTATTGCTACTCCAGCTTTCTTTTGATTTCCACTTGCATGGAATATCTTTTTCCATTCCCTCACTTTCAGTCTCTATGTGTCCCTAGCTCTGATGTGGGTCTCTTGTAGACAGCATATAGATGGGTCTTGTTTTTGTATCCATTCAGCCAGTCTATGTGTTTTGGTTGGAGCATTTGATCCATTCACGTTTAAGGTAATTATTGATATGTATGTTTCTATGACCATTTTCTTAATTGTTTTGGGTTTGTTTTTGTAGGTCCTTTTCTTCTCTTCTGTTTTCCACTTAGAGAAGTTCCTTTAGCATTTGTTGTAGAGCTGGTTTTGTGGTGCTGAATTCTCTTAGCTTTTGCTTGTCTGTAAAGCTTTTGATTTCTCCATCGAATCTGAATGATATCCTTGCCAGGTAGAGTAATCTTGGTTGTAGGTTCTTCCCTTTCATCACTTCGTCATACCACTCCTTTCTGGCTTGTAGAGTTTCTGCTGAGAAATCAGCTGTTAACCTTATGGGAGTTCCCTTGTATGTTATTTGTCATTTTTCCCTTGCTGCTTTCAATAATTTTTCTTTGTCTTTAATTTTTACCAGTTTGATTACTATGTGTCTCGGCGTGTTTCTCCTTGGATTTATCCTGTATGGGACTCTCTGCGCTTCCTGGACTTGGGTGACTATTTCCTTTCCCGTGTTAGGGAAGTTTTCGACTGTAATCTCTTCAAATATTTTCTCAAGTCCTTTCTCTCTCTCTTCTCCTTCTGGGACCCCTATAATGCAAATGTTGTTGTGTTTAATGTTGTCCCAGAGGTCTCTTAGGCTGTCTTCATTTCTTTTCATTCTTTTTTCTTTATTCTGTTCCACAGCAGTGAATTCCACCATTCTGTGTTCCAGGTCACTTATCCGTTCTTCTGCCTCAGTTATTCTGCTATTGATTCTTTCTAGTGTAGTTTTCACTTCAGTTATTGTATTGTTCATCTCTGTTTGTTTGTTCTTTAATTTCTCTAGGTCTTTGTTAAACATTTCTTGCATCTTCTCAATCTTTGCCTCCATTCTTTTTCCGAGGTCCTGGATCATCTTCACTATCATTATTCTGAATTCTTTTTCTGGAAGGTTGCCTATCTCCACTTCATTTAATTGTTTTTCTGGGGTTTTATCTTGTTCCTTCATCTGGTACATAGCCCTCTGCCTTTTCATCTTGTCTATCTTTCTGTGAATGTTGTTTTTGTTCCACAGGCTGCAGGATTGTAGTTCTTCTTGCTTCTGCTGTCTGCCCTCTGGTGGCTGAGGCTATCTAAGAGGCTTGTGCAAGTTTCCTGATGGGAGGGACTGGTGGTGGGTAGAGCTGGGTGTTGCTCTGGTGGGCAGAGCTCAGTAAAACTTTAATCCACTTGTCTGCTGATGGGTGGGGCTGGGTTCCCTCCCTGTTGGTTGTTTAGCCTGAGGCGACCCAACCCTGGAGCCTTCGCGAGCTCTTTGGTGGGGCTAATGGCAGACTCTGGGAGGGCTCACGCCAAGGAATACTTCCCAGAACTTCTGCTGCCAGTGTCCTTGTCCTCATGGTGAGACACAGCCACCCCCCACCTCTGCAGGAGACCCTCCAATACTAGCAGGTAGGTCTGGCTCAGTCTTCTATGGAGTCACTGCCCCTTCCCCCTGGGTCCTGGTGCGCACACTACTTTGTGTGTGCCCTCCAAGAGTGGAGTCTCTGTTTCCCCCAGTCCTGTGGAAGTCCTGTAATCAAATCCCACTAGCCTTCAAAGTCTGATTCTTTAGGAATTCCGCCTCCCGTTGCCAGACCCCCAGGTTGGGAAGCCTGACGTGGGGCTCAGAACCTTCACTGCCGTGGGTGGACTTCTGTGGTATAAGTGTTCTCCATTTTGTGAGTCACCCACCCAGCAGTTATGGGATTTGATTTTATTGTGATTGCACCCCTCCTACCGTCTCATTGTGGCTTCTTCTTTGTCTTTGTATGTGGGGTATCTTTTTTGCTGAGTTCCGGTGTCTTCCTGTTGATGATTGTTCAGCAGTTAGTTGCTAGAAAGATTTTTAAGTAACTGTTTGCAGTGGTTTAAATCTGAATAGCCATCTTTGCACCTCCTAGTAATAGAAAAGCTCAACCTGATCTTATAAAAGTACAAATAAATAAATAAATCACACTCACACACACACACACACACACACAGTTCTAAGCTTTACACTAGGGTACTAGCATGGTCACCCATGGGAAGGAAATTTCTGGGGATCTCTTAGAACAAACCTGCAAGATTATTATAGTTTGAAGCAGCAGTTGCTGGTGACAGTTTTTTCCCCTACAAGGAGATGAAATGATGCAGACCAATGGTCTGACATTTCCCAAAGCACTATAAAAGAATAAATAAGAATCAGTGAAATGGCATATTGCTTTATGCTTTATTTTGGAAATTTTAGAATTTCTTTGGCAAACTACTTTTTTTCCCCCCAAGAGAACCCCTTGACCTAATTTTAGTAAGTTCTAACTGAAAGGTCTTGCTCACAGCACAGAGTGTGGTTCAGAAGTGGCGTGTTGTTTTGTTTGGGATTTTTCCTTTTAAGTCTCTGGAAAAATTCAGGTCAATCTGGTATGTTTGCATTGAAGTAAAGTGACATCTGGATTTCAGTACTAATGGAGTGAAGAGTCAATATAAATGTAACTGCACAAACTCCATCATGTGTACAATAATCATAAACTAAGCTCTTCTGAATGAAATTGCTGTCAGAAAATGTGTCAGCTTACCAACACTAAGAACATTCCTAAAGCAAATCTCAATAAAAATTAAAATAGTTTTATGTATAAAGAAGCTTGTCTTGTCCACATCATTTTAAAAGGCCTTCATGAAAGAGAAAACACATCCAGCCATGTGCTTTGAAAAACATGCACAGGGTGAACAGAGACCCTGAAGCTGCCTCCATGATTAAATGCCTCAGCTAATATCCATGTTTTATCCAAAACATATACCTTACTAAGCTGTAGTTCCACTGGGCTCTTTAAGGAGCTAAGTATGTGGAATAGGGCATCAAGTTGAATATTCAGAGGAATTCAGGAATATAAACTCTATCCTTGTATGGCACTGGTAAAAAATTTTTTAAAAATCACAGTATGGACATGACCTAATTTCCTCATATTTTTTCCGCTTCCCTGTAGTATTGGGTTGGCCAAAAAGTTCGTTCGGGTTTTCCATGTTATGGAAAAACCCAAACAAACTTTTGAGCCAACCCAATAATAGGAATAGTAGCATCAGCACCAGCAACACTACTTAATGCTTTCTGTGTGCCAGGCCCTTTTTCAATGAGTTATGTAAAGTAACCCATTTAATTCTCACAACAGCCATGTAAGTTAGGTACTATCATCTCCCAACTGACAGATGAGCCAACAAAGTATAAAGAGGTGAAATAACTCACTCAAGGTCATACAGCCAGTAAGTCAGTTGCAGAGGTGGAATTTGAACCCAGGCAGCCTGGTTCCAGAGTTTATACTCCAAACAACTGCATGATTCTGTCTCTCACCTCTGTAGGTGCATATATTTTTATAGCCCAGTATTAGAATTCAAAGTGCAGGGAATGGCTTTGTCAGAGCCCTTAGGAGCTGTCCCCAACAGGGGATTGGATTATGCAGAATAGCACCAGCCATCACTGGCATCTTAGAGTGTTTGAGAATTTGCAAAGCACTTTCACCTCGACTTGCTCCTTTGCTCTGTAAATACAATAAAATTCGAAGGTTGTTATTAATGCACAGAATTTACAAAATACCTGTTATATGTCAGATTCTCTTCCAGAAGATGGGATACCGTAGTAAATGAGACATGGAACTCACTCTCCTGGAACTTATCTACTTAAGAGGACTGCGTAGTAATTATAATGTTAGTAACAACCATTGCTACATGTGAATGCTTCAGAAAGGCAGTGCAGGCAGGCAGGGCGGCAACATCTTATTCTTTCCTGTTTCTAGAAGGCTTGTGAAAATTCACATGCCATGATCTCAAGGCTCTTTAAGCTCTGATTTCATTCATAGGAAGGGGATCTTATAACATTTATATATTATTTATTTTTTTGGTTGTTATTCCATTGCAAAAACATTTTGGTGACTTCCCTCTTCTCTAGATGTATATGTATATGTATACACAGACACACACGCACACACACACACACACACACACACACAGATAAACTCTTCCCATAAAGACTTCCAGTGGATATCTGAAGTCCATTACTACTTGTCAACCTTTCCGAGCCCTAATTTTTGCTAAAAAAGAATATACATGTAGTAGGACTCTCCAACCCTGAGAACATATGTCTGGAAACTTAGCAGCAGCTGGAAAATTCTCATTCAGGAAGGGGGAAAAAAAGCGCCTGCGTATTTTTTTTCTTTAGGAAAAGCAAGCCAGCATTCATTTTTAAAGCTCCTACAAGATGGGAATTATTTAAAGTCTGCTGTTGAATTTCAGATGTTTGCCTGTATCAAATGATATTGGAAAAATTCTTTATTTGAAATGTTTGGACATGGAGGAAGGAATAGTAGGAAATTTGAAGATGAATGAGAATACCATCCACAGACTCTACAGTCTTTCATATTTTGACATTTGTCTCCTTTTAAAGTTTTTCACTTCATTTTTACTTTTTCCAAATCTATATCACAGAGTAGTTTATTATATCCAGAAAATTCAAATTCATGCCACATCAGGTACATCCCAAATTTCAAGTGGCATAAATTCTGTGGTGTTCTACTATACCTAAAATCTTTTGAGCTTAATCATGTTTGATAGTGGAGGTATTGTCACCTAGAAATGAAAGTCAGGGATGTAGTTCACAAACCCTGATTCTGATGGACACTGTCATTTCATATATTGGCAATCACAGAGGGAATAAATGACAGACTCAGGGTATTTCAGGATGGCTCCAGTTTAAGGAGTTTTTCATTGTTGTGTTAGTGAGTGAGAGACCAAGGTGCCCCTTTTTCTCTGATATGTGTCAGATGCCATCATGAAGAGTCACGAAGGACAGGCATTTACCCGCCTCATATATTTTTCATAAATATTTTAACCACAGTTTTTTAATTTCATCAACACCTAATGTCCCTAAAGTAGGCTATTTTGTCATGTATTCTGAAATACTTCTGTGATATGGCCTGCCATAAGATAGGATTTATAGAAGACATTTCTATTTGAGACTTTAAAATGTACTATTTTAATTTCTAAAATACCGTTATTTAAATGCTAAGGGCTACACTATGAAGCATAGTCTAATGGGATGATTTCCAGATAGATTTTTTTAAATGTTAATAAATATTTCACATTCAAAATGTTTAATATTTCAAAAATATTTATTTTTATCAATAAAATGCATATATATATACATATACATATATATATACTTTTAAAAATTGAAAGATACAGTAGGCCTATAATGAAATGGACCTCACCCCCAACACAGAGAAAAGCTTATAATTCTTTTGTATGTTTCTCTGTTTATACTTTTGCTGCTGTAGCTCTAAATATATTTGTGATATTGGCTGTATCATGTGTGTGTTTGTGTACGTGTATAATCACCATTTGTTGATTTGTCAAATTTAGATATTAATATATTGACTTACTATTATGATAAATAAGGATCTAGATTATTTGTACTACTACTGTCCCACTCTCAATATACTACCATTTTTAGTTCTTCTTTTGTTACCTACATATTTTTAAATATATTTATTCCTATATTTCTATCTTATTAACTACAGGCAGTATCTAATGATTTCTTACCTTATGAGATGAGATTATTACTCTTTCCGTAACTTCTCCCTTTAATATTTTCTAGTTTTGCTCACTTGTGCTTTTAATTTTACACTACTAAGGTTGACATCATTTATATTCTCTTTTTAATCATATTAAGACTTTAACTTTTTGTCAGTAGATTGACTCTAAAGGTTAAAAACCTCAACAAAAAATTATTATGAGTATGTAAGCATTATTACTCACTGCTGACTGAAGTAGTATACTGTGATTACATTGCCTTATTTTTTGTAGCTATTTGTTTTTCCTAGAGATTCTCATTGTTTTTATTTTTCTTTCCATAATCTGTCTTTATGGCATCCTTAAGTACTTTCAGCTTCTTTGCAATACTCCCTTTTCCTAGATACTTCCTGCTGTCCCAAACTGGAGCAACTGTTGTCTAGGCATCTTGTGTTGCATTAATCTTCCTGGGATCCACGTCTTCATCTTTCTCACTTTAATCCCATGTACTGCTGAAGCGTACATACCCTCTACATTTTCTACTTAGTCTGTAAAAGACTAGTCTCTTCTCTCCCATTTATTTATTTATTTATTCAATCATTTATTTATAGGATTCTGAACTCATACTATTCTTTTTTTCTTTGGGTTATATGGTCTGGTACTATAATTATTTGTTTTGTTTCTCAAATTTTTCCAGTTTTGGCCGTTGGAAGTTCTTTCAGGTTGGCTTCTATGCCTTTTGACATGCCCAATATTAGTTTCTTGTTACTATCATTATTTTTTAACACTCCATGCTTCCTGGCACTATATAAGGTGCTCCAAACTCATCCACAGTAGATGTTTAAACTAACCCACAGAGTGGAAAAAGCAGTAATCTCATAAATATTTATTTAATGTTAAATGAGTGTGCTAGTTGCTATGGGGAACAATGAAGTTTAAGGTATAATTTCTGCCTTCAAGAATTCTATAATCTATTTTCAGAGGTATAATGGAAAATACAAGGCAGTACAAGATTAAATTAGTAAGGACTGGAGAAGCTCACAGAATAGGAAAAAAATAACATTAATTTGAATATATCAAGAAAGGAAACCTAGAGAGATGGATCTAGTTTAGTCAAGTGAAGTGGAAAGGAAAAAAATAAGTGCAGGAACTGTTATTTTAGGGTGTGAGAAGTAGTAAGAGACAAAATCATCTTAGATGAAGTTGACAAAATTTCTTGTTTAGTAAGACAAAGATCAACTAAAACTGTTACAAGAAGAAGTAGAAAATAGGACTAGCTCTGTATTTGTTGAATTAATTGATTGACTTGAACATTCCCACAGCAACAATCAAAAAAAAAGAAAAAACCCTCCAGATCCAGATGGTATTACTAGTGAATTCCTTCAAATATTTGAGGAAGAAATAATAATCTTAGGTAAATAGAGAAAATAGAGTAGTACACTTCCTAAGTCATTTTCTGAGATCTGTACTACTTTAATACCAAGTTCTGATAAGGACACTATTAAAAAAATACACACTGATATCTGTCATGACCATGGACACAAAAATATTTAACCCACAAATTAGGAATAGAATGCAGTGATATATAAAAAGAATGATAGTTGCAGGATACAGAATTAATATTACATAATCACTGTGTTGTGCAAAGGAAGCCAGACAAAAAATAACTTAGAATGTATGATTCTATATATATGAAGTTCAAGTATAGGCAAAGACATCAATGGTGATAGAAACCAGAACTCCCCTTTTGGAAGGGCTTGACTGGAAAGGAACTTTCTGGAGTGATGAAAGTGCTCTTTATCTTAACTATTGTGTTGGTTACATTTGACAGAGCTCACTGAAATGTACACTTAAAAATCTGTGTATTATACTGTATGTAAATTACATCCCATTTGAAAAAAATTGAGGACATAGTCTTTGATATTCCATACTGATCTTTGGGGATTTATCAGACCTTGAGTTTTCAATATTTATAATCATAGGAAGGAATGTGACTTTTCTAAATCTTAAAGCAGCTTTGATTATTGCTTTCTACTCTCCTGGGCATGGAGACACACAGCAGTTTCCCCCCTTGAATTTCCACATTCTGTCAGTGTTCTTACAATTTTCACCAAACCCAGGCTTAAAATATTCTTATAATCTTTGACTGTTTCTTCTCTTTTATCATGAATTCCATCTAATTCACGGAATTTCCTCTATTCTCTGCTTTTTCTTCCATCTGGGCCTTCCTTTATATTTTCGCGCCTATCTCTCTAATTCACTCTGTTAGCAATAGTCCTCTCCTTTTTTTTCTTATTCTGAACACTGATGCCACATTTATTTTCAAAAGCACACTCCTAGTCAAAATCCACCTGAAACAAAAACACTTCCAATAGCTCTAAGCCAGTCAACAAAATTTCAAATGTGTTATTCTGGAATTCACACTCTAGTCTTATTCTCCAGCTCCATAAAATCTCCACTCCAGTCTCCAAATGTGTCTCAGTTCTCCTCATCTCTACTTTTTTGCTCACTAGTAAAGGGATATATGTGTCACCTTAAAAATTTCACACTGATTTGTACCTCTTGTGAAGGTACCTATGCTTGTAGACAGTAAGAATCTTAGTTGGGGAATTGTTCCATTGTTTTCTGTTTTGTTTAGTATTTGTTTTTTTGTTTTTATTTATTTTTTGGTTATAGGAAGACACTGCTGCTAAAGCTTTATCACTGACTAGTTTATTTAACAAATATGTTTTGGGCATCTGCCATATACCAGGCACAATACTGGGAGCTGTAGGTTTGGTTGCAAGCATGGTGAACATGGTGCCTACCTTGACAGAGCTTGAAGGCCCTAATTAGAGAGGAATTTAAAAAGTAATAGTGCTTTGGAGGGGGAGGAGTCTCATAGTAGCTAGGTATTGCTGCTTAACAAATTACCCTGAAACTTAGCAGATTCCCCAGAGAAACAGAATAGGGTGTTTGGGTGTGTGTGTGTGTGTGTGTGTGTGTGTGTGTGTAGTGTATATATCTATACACGCAAATATATATATACACAAATATAGAGAGATATACAGGTGTATATCTTTACCCATCTATTTTATAGAGAACTTTATTTCAAAGAATTAGCTCACGTGATTATGGAGGCTGGCAAGTCCAAAATCTGCAGGGCAGGCTGGAGAGCCAAGAAAGAGTTATGTTTCGGCTCAAGTCCAAAGGCAGTGTGCAGGCATAATACCTCTTTCTTGGGAGATCTCAGCTTGTTTTCTTTTAAGGCCCTCATCTGACTGGATGAGACCCACCAGTATTACACAGGATAATGTGCTTTACTCAGTGTCTACTGATTTAAATCTGAATTTCATCTAAAAAATCCTTTCACAGCAACATCTGACTGGTGTCTGACCAAATATCTGGGTACCGTGGCCTAGCCAAATTGACACGTAATATTAACCATCACAGTCAGGAATCTGGCCATGGCTTAGAGGGGTCCTTCCAGCTCATGGTCTCTCACAAGGCTTCAATCAAGGTGTTGGCCAAACTCACAGTTATTACACCTGGGGCTGGATCTGCAGTTCACCCTGCTCAACTGGAGCAGGGTCCATTTCCAAGTTCCCTCAGTGACTGTTGGCAGGGTTCAGTTCCCGACAGGTGGGTGGACTGAGGGCCTCAGTCCCTTGCCAAATGGCCCTCTCCATAGAGCACTTCACAACATGGCAGCTGGCATCATTAGAGTCAGGGCAAGAGAGAGGTCACTTCCCATCCCTTCTGCCATACTCTGTTCATCAGAAGACACTAGGTCTAGCCCACACTCAAGGTGGGGAAGGAGAGGGGATTACACAAGGGTGTGAATACTAGTACAGAGTCAATCAAGAGAATCAATGGAAGATCCTTTCTAGTTTGAAATGTTTTAATTCTATGATGAGAAACTAGAGAAGGGATGGAATATTGTTATGGCCTAGGAAGATTCACTGAAAAGGTGAGGCTTCCCCCACATGCCCCAGAGCAACTAAGCCCGCGTGCCACAACTGCTGAGCCTGCGCTCTAGAGCCCGTGAGCCACAACTACTGAAGCCCGTGTGCCTAGAGCCGGTGCTCCGCAACAAGAGAAGCCACCGCAGTGAGAAGCCCATGCGCGACAACAAAGACCCAATGCAGCCAAAAATAAATAAATAAATAAATTTATTTTAAAAAAAGGTGAGGCTTCCATGTGCTGTACTAGGTGGGTTCATACACCTAGAGGAGGAGGAGACACAGCAGCAGTTCCTAACAAGTGATGTACATCTGAATCACCTGTGGAGCATTTTAAAAATGCATATAGTGAGGATTTTCCTCTGATGATTCCAATTTAGTTGACCTGGGTAATTACGATGTATCCCTAGTTGAGATTCACTATAATATAATGAGCAAACTATTTCTAATTGACCCAAGGGTTTGGGTCATAAATAGTCTGTTTTAAGGTTAGAGAGGATGGTGGGAACAGGTATTCCTAATGAGGATGTAGATCTGATCCTTAAGAAAGTAGGGAGCCGTGGTAAGTTCTTGAGTAGTGGATGAGTATAATTTGAGTTACATTTTAAAAAATATTTCATTTATGCATTCATTCTTTCATGTTTTTTATTCTGATATTTACTTCTCACCACCATAGACCAGTCAAAGAAGATGCCAGATCTTTTGACTGTTTGTAGGATGAGCTACAAGAAGGAACACCAGCAAAAAGCATATGGTAGTGCATGAAATGTGATGTCATGAGATGGATGAATGGGAAGAGGAGTTGATAGGATTTCCTAATTCAGTGGAAGGGATAAAGAAGGGTGAGAAAGGAATGATGACACCATGTCTTTTGCAAGGTCCTTCTCTTTAAGCAGACCTCCCAGGGCTGGGAAGCAGAGAAGGGGTTAGAGAATTCAAGTCACTCTGTGCTTTTAGCTCTACTGTTCAGTACAATATCCTATGGGTCTGACAAAGACAAGTAGCGTGGCTCAGTAAGCCCTTGAAAAAGGGATTTAGTCAGAGGCATTATATTTTAAATCCATAAATGATGAGATTCCTGCCAAGCTTCTTTTGAATTAAATAAAGTCCAGAATATGGGGGAAATAGGAATGCTCATTAATGCGATAAGACAGCATTTCTACATGAATGATACAAAATCAAATAGAGTCTTTGTTTTCATTGCTTCTAGAGAATCAAAGCCAGAATCCTTTTGTGGCTCTGTGCTTATAACAATATAGTGCATCTTTTCATCATACTTTCCGGGATAAAACGGCATATAGTTTCTCTGCGCAGTGACAGGCATGTTTCCTTGAACAATACCCTGTAAAGGTCACATTGGAGATTTGAGTCACAAGCCCTGTGACTTAAATTTGAGGCTAAGTTTAAAAATGGTGTGCCCAGAGCTTGCCAATTCCATTAAAAAGCCCTGGTGTCATTTTGGATTACAGTTGAATAGAACAGGACCCAGTGGGATATTGTATCTTTCTTGGTAGCAATACATAGATTTTCTTCTTTGTATCGTTCCCTGGCTATGTCGTTATGGTAGATATCTACTTTCACACCAAATCCTGGAAAATAATGTCTAATTTCATGGACCTATTTTTTTTCTAATGTAGCTCATTTTCTAGCTTTTCAATTATCATTAGAGGATTTCTGTGAAAGCATAATTATTTGTGCGTGTTTAGTTATGGTTGATCTTGAATGCTACCTTCCTTACTGAAGACTTCTTGATTCTCCTCATCCCTGAGAAAGAGGATCGCCAGCCCTTTCAAAGTTTCAGAGCACGTTTTCCCTCACTGACATCATCATGCTCTGTTATATAACAGCACTACTCCTCCTTCCTAACAATTGATGAGTTCTTACCATGCACCCCTTATTGTGCCAAGCAGTGTGTATAGGTTATCTTACTTAATGCTCACAGCAGCCTATGTGGGAAGTATATCATTTCTGCATTTTGCAGATGAGGAAGCCAAGGTTAAAGAGTTTTTAAATACCTTGCCCAAGATCATACAGCTTGTAAGTGATGAAGCAAGAACAACCCCACACAGTCTGGTCCAGACCCCATTCTCTCAAACACATATTAGTACCACCTTCTCATAATTTTTGATGTCCAAGTTGCATCCGCTTCCAAAGCAGTAACATGCTTGAGGGAAAGGCTATCTTGCTTTTTTCAGTATTCCTGGAATTATCTGACATATTGACTGACTCAGAAGTATGCACTGTGATATTTGTCTTTCTCTGTCTGGCTTAGAGAAAGACAAATATCATATGATATCACCTATATGTGGAATCTACAAAAAAGATACAAATGAACTTATTTTTAAAACAGAAATAGACTCACAGACATAGAAAACAAATTTATGATTACCAAAGAGGAAAGGGGGAGAGGGATAAATTAGGTGCTTAGGTTTAAAATACATACACTACTATATATAAAATAGATAACTAACAAGGACCCACTGTATAGCACAGGGAACTATGCTCAATATCTTGTAATAACCTATAATGGAAGAGAATGTAAAAAAGAATATTATATTTATATACATATATGTATAATTGAATCATGTTGCTATACATCTGAAACTAACACAACATTGTAAATCAACTATATTTCAATAAAAATTTAACAAATAAAAGAAGTATGCATAAAAGAAGTGTGCAGTAAATAGTGGTTGAGTGAATGTTTGGAAATTGCCGTCGAGGTTTTATGGGAAACAGGGTCTACACATTTAGGCATACCACCTGAAACTTTGTTTTTAAGGGATGTGAGGAAATCAGAAAGCTAGTATGTGAGATTTTAAGAAGAGTTTCTCTTCATTTTATATTCCCGTCATTTAGGTTAGATTCCATGGTCCAGATATTTTCATTCCCTGTTCTTTGTCAAGCTCTTCTTCCTTCTTTTATGTAAAGATAAACTGGCTCTGTTTGGCTCTGTTCTCTTTTTTTTTTCCCCCATGTAATAATCCTAGGCTCCAGTTCTGCAGAGCTCTGAAAATTCTATCAATTGTTCTTCCTTGTTTCTTTATTCATGCCTTAAGCTTTAGTTGCCTAAATTAAAATAAAAATTTTAAAAAGTTACACGTGACCTTCCTGCTTTATCCTTCTCTAGCCTTTCCGAGGAGCTTCCCAAGTACAGTGTGGTTATGACCTAGAAGTTCCAAGGCTCATACAGAAGGCTATGGCATTAAAAGCTGGCACTTTGAGGGGAATTTTGAAGTGATTGATTGGTGGGCAGTGACCCTGAAACATACTGTAAGAGTGGGTGCTGGGACAGCTGGTGGAGAGTAAACTGTTGGCAATGGAACAACCCAAAACATGTAGATTTTTGACTAAAAATAAGAACGGAAATCTAGATGGAGCCCTGCCGAGACTTGTCAGCCATCCCTTAGCTGTTAAGATGGATATAGCTGCGAGGAGATGCAGTCCTATGCCTCAGAGACATCCACAGAAGAGGCAGGCTCTATTCCTGGTTGCATCAGGGATGCAATTCCCCTTAGGGAAAGGTGATGTTCTCTTTCTCTGGGACGATGAAGGCACTGTGGGTCACATGGAGGCATCAGAGGAAGATGGGCCGTTTGCAATGCTATCTCCTTGATGTCACACAGCACACAAACCTGCCCCGCAACCCATGGGCACCACTGGGTTTCCAAAGAGCTCTCTTTGCATAAGGAGGAAGGTGGGAGAGGAAGTGCACTGCTTAAAGTTGGCTGTCTGTATTTCTGTGGGGCCTGACTCAATAAGACAATGTCTGATATAAAACTAAAGCAAATGAGGAGAGGAATTTTCTTGATCAATTTAGTAGTATGTGAGTTACTTTAGTATATTGCAGCATTACCTGTTCTCTTGTCAATAATATTTCTGTTTATGAAATATTTTTCTTTTTTTATTGAAGTGTAGTTGATTTACAGTGATGTGTTAGTTTCTGGTGTTGAGCAAAGTGATTCAGTTGTATATATACTTCTTCAGATTCTTTTCCATTATAGGTTATTACAAGATATTGAATATAGTTCCCTGTGCTATAGCGTAGGTCCTTGTTGTTTATCTTTTTTTTTTTTATATAAAGTCCTTCAATCAGTTCTTTGTTTATTTATTTATTTATGGCTGTGTTGGGTCTTCGTTTCTGTGCGAGGACTTTCTCTAGTTGTGGCAAGTGGGGGCCACTCTTCATCGCGGTGCGCGAGCCTCTCACTATCGCGGCCTCTCTTGTTGCGGAGCACAGGCTCCAGACGCGCAGCCTCGGCAACTGTGGCTCACGGGCCCAGTCGCTCCGTGGCATGTGGAATCCTCCCAGACCAGGGCTCGAACCCACGTCCCCTGCACCAGCAGGCAGATTCTCAACCACTGCGCCACCAGGGGAGCCCTGTTTATCTATTTTATGTATAGTAGTGTGTATCTGTTGATCCCATACTCCTAATTTATCCCTCCCCCCTTCCCCTTTTGGTAACCATAGGTTTGTTTCCTATGTCTGTGAGTCTATTTCTGTTTTGTAAATAAGTTCTTTTGTATCATTTTTTTTAGATTCCACATATAAGTGATATCATATGATAGTTGTCTTTCTCTGTCTGACTGACTTCACTTTGTATGATACTTTCTAGGTCCATCCATGTTGCTGCAAATGGCATTATTTCATTCTTTTTTATGGCTGAGTAATATTCCATAGTATATATGTGCCACATCTTTTTATCCATTTATCTGTCCAGGGACACTTAGGTTGCTTCCATATCCTGGCTATTGTAAGTAGTGCTGCTGTGAACATAGGGGGTGCATGTATCTTTTTGAATTAGAGTTTTCTTATTTTCTGGATACATGCCCAGGAGTGGGATTGCTGGATCATATGGTAACTCTATTTGTAGTTCTTGAAGGAAGCTCCTTACTGTTCTCCATAGTGGCTGCACCAAGTGAAATATTTTTCTAAATCACACAGGCCACAGAGTGAAATGAGGGGAAGAGTCAGCCCTGAGGCCTTTTAGGCTTTGATGCCTGGGTTGTAAACCTGACTTCAGGAATCTGTGCCTTAGCTTTCTTATCTGGAAAATGGGGCCAGTGCCCTCTAATTGCAGGGACATCGTTCAGATTAAGGAGCCTGTGCCCAGTGCCTCGCAGCTGGTGGGTTCTCAGTGAGAAGTAGTGTTCCCGCCTTCATGCTCATACCTGAGCACCGTCCTTCAACCCTTGTCTAGTTAAATAAGGGGCAGAGTTGGCTTAGTTATAAAATACTGCTGGCCTTTAGAAGTTTCTAAACACAATGCTGAAAGGTTACCATCCACCCTGTCATTTATGAGTAAGAAGATCTGGGGGTACAAAAGTAATAGCAGTTAATACGGTTACCATAATAATAGCGGTAGGTGCTACTACAGCACTTTCTGACCACAGTGGCTGGTACTGGCAGTCACTGTACTTTGGGCACATTCTAATGGTGTGCTTTTTTTCTCCTTCCAGAAGCATCTGGCATGTCAGAGCTACAGTGTCTTCCATGAGCCTTCCTTTGTGAACAGCTTCCATTTAAAAGAGTTGTGTGAATACCTTGTTTCAGTCAAGTTCCCAAAGAACACATTTGTCTTCTGATCTGCTGGAGGTCTTAAGGTTTGTGTTAATTTTTCCATTTGTCTCACTGAAGTTATTATTAATTTTGAGGGGTATTTTTTAAATGGATAATAGTCATACCCTATTGCAATAAGAACTGTGGAAGTAGGTTGCGCACAGATTGTAATCCTTTGATTTCATTGGGAGATGGATATAAATGAGAAGAAATTTGATATGGTGCTTCTCATACTTATTATTATATACTCTGTGGGATGTTACAAGGATATTAGAAATAAAATATCCCCCACGTTGGCTTAAAACAAGTTTTATTTCTGTGTTCATAAATTCTAACTGAATAGATCCAGTACATTTATATTGAGTGTCTACATAGATCAGATTTTGTTAAGTACTTTCAATTAGCTAAGACCTCGCTGATAAATTATATTTTGAAACATTGAAAATCAAAACTGCATTTGTCAATATCAACTAGTGTTATCATCATGACATTTTTCAAATTATAAAATCTCAGTAGCCAGAATGTTTTCATTTAGCTCTACGAAGGGGTCCTCACCCTATGATTTATTATGATAGAACAGGGTGACCGTGGTGGTTGTTTAATGTGTGTGCGTTAACAGCTCGAAAAATCACTAACAGTATTGTTACTCACTTAAGGACAGAGCTTGCTAGCAAAGCAAGCATTTTATCTTGGAAGTGCGTGTTCTGCTTCTGAGATGGTACCAAGTAAACCACTTTTATTCTGAAAGTACTTTCTGACAAAGACCTACCTAAAGGCTGAAATTAATCCACCCATCTTTCATAGATGGAAAAATGAGCAAGAGAGCAGATAAAGCTTGGCTCACTGAGCAGACAAAAACTAAGTGAAGAGCAAGGGAGAAGGAACAGAGTACTTTCCCTAGAAGGACATGTCTTTTTCCACAGACGTTTATTTCATTTGGTTGGACTTTTATTCTGTCCACGGTGACAAATGTTTTCTCCCGTAATGGCCCTCTACTGTGGGTTTTTTTTTTTTTAACTTTCTCTTATTTCTACTGAGAAATCAAAGTAGATTTCACTGCAGTGCTGGGCTAGATTCCAGTTTTCCCACTGCACCCTTCATTGTTGGGCCCCATGATTGATTCACTTTGAAGGGTGAGGCATGTGGTACCTACTGGGGGAGAGGACAGATGGGAGGTTGTGTCTCCATCTTTAACTCTCCAGTCTGTCAGCTTGGTAGGATGTTATGGTGTGCAGAGATGTAACAAGTGTCTGACGGAAAAAGAGGTGCTGGAAAGGACTTGAGAAGTTACCTAAATGTTCTTCCCGAGTCTGCAAATAAGATCCCACTTGAACTGTCTGAAACCAATGAGAAACTATTTGTTTTCAGACCTGCATACCTAGGTATCCACTTTCCTTTTGAATCCTAATATAGATTCTCCTTTCTTAGAAACCTCATTGTCTAGAAAGCCTAAGTGTTTCCTGACCTCCTCGCATGGCACTTTATTTCTTCTGTTATGGAGACAGAATGTACTGGTCATCATAGACTTAAGTCTCAAGTCATCCTTTTTCTCTTCAGGAGAGAGAAATCCATTTTTTTGAACCTTTTCCTATGAAATTATACAGTCCACAAATTTGTTTATCCCCACAGTTTTGTTCTGAGTCTCTTAAGTTCTCTACATTCCACTTAGGTTTGAGAATACAGACAGGTTGCAGGAACATGAAAAATCATCTATTGTTGTTTCTCAGTGGGGCCACTATTGACATTTTCAGGGGGACACTTCTTTGTGATGCAAGATCAGCCCATGGATTTTATCAATAGAAAGGTTAGTAGCCCTACCTTCAAGGAACTAAAGACCAGCAGCACCCCGCCACCCTGTCCCCAGTTGACGTGATAACCAAATTCAAACCTCCTTTGCCTGTCCCTGCAGAGGAGGACCCGGATTGCCCAGACCAGAGAGTCGCCGGTGAGAGTTGAGCATGCTGAAATGGGCAGAGTTGAGCAAATGGTGGGGCCGGGCCTGGACCCCAGTTTTTAACTCTGGGTGCCATTCTCTTCCCCTCATCATTCTTCAATTCTGGGTCTACACTGGCTTTTCAGCTGTCTAGAAACACACCAACGTGCATATATGGATACTCTTCTGGAGAACCAGAATTTCTGGTTTGGTGTTTAGGGGAGATCACTGTTGTCTGATAGGGGAACATGGATATGGGGAAGATAACATCAGAACTCAGTGCAGGAAAACAGAAGAGAGTGGACAGCTCTGGGGACTTACAGCAAAGACAGGGCTTGGACCCCAGAGGAAATAGTGGGGCTGGTGTTGCAAAGGTATCATCAGCTCAGTCACTGAGAGAGGAAGGGGTAGAGCATCTGAAATCCAAGGGAAGACTAGAAGAGGTCAGTAGCAAAGGAGTATTTTTTCACTTGCGTTGTATCATGCACCCCAGTGTCAGCTCTCTGCTCCGTCACAGGCTTCCTCGGTAGTTCAGGGATCAGTTTGCGGGTAGCTCAAAGGGCCCTTCACTGCAGCTGAAACTCTCTCTCCCATCAGCCCCGATATCCCTCACCCACCCTCCATCCACATTTCTGCCTTGTCCCTCACTTATCTTTTGGCAGCTCCCCCCATTCCTGCCCTCCATTCTTCATGTCTGCAGAGAATGAGGAAATGACTTGATGCCTTTTATTTCTCTGGATTCTTCCCAAATCTCAAGTAAGGCTATCCATTAAAAGGAAAGTACATAGAAACAATGAGCTTCAGGAAATTTCTCCCACAAAAGCTTTGTTAAGGGGTGTGATCTCTTGAGACATTTACCGTAATACAGGCACAACCTTTCCATAGAAAAACAAATTCTCATTCACTGCTATTTTCTTTGGACTTGACATAAGGAATCATTGAATTCCTTAGTACAGAGGTTACTTAATAAGAAAATGAGAAGAATTCATGATTTAAAGACACAGTTATAAGTAGGGGTATCTTGGTTGTTACAGTGGATTACACTTACTCTCCGCCTTAGCTTGCACGAAATACACACAGCAAGTACAGAGTTGCACGTGGGAACTGAACTAAAGGACTCTTTTTCTTTGCTCTCTAGTAAAATGAAGAATCGTACATGATAAGATTTATCATCTATAAATAGACCACGTTTATGGAGATAGAAATAACATCAAAGGCCTCCCTTACCTTGTGTTGTTTAATTATTTAAAGCTTTATAACTGAGTTCCTGAGCCCGATTTTTCAAACATGGTGACTTTCCTGTCCTCTCTTCTTTGGTGCACAGGACACCAAGTTATATGTGACTTCTCAGAGTTTCTCATTTTCTGAAGTGCTCTACTAGTTCTATAAACAAGGAAGAATAAATATTAGATTTATGAGACCATGTTCCTCTAGCAGTTGAAAAATAGCATACAATAAAAAATACAAGCATGTAATGTTGAAAATTATAGGCCAATATGCTCTCTTATTGTGAGTATATATCTAATCCTCATGCAGAGGATTACGTTTTCAGAGTTTCAGTACATTCAGAGTTACAGAGACTACGTTTTCAGAAAAATGTGGGCTGTGTAATACCACTTGTGTCTGTGATGTATTTTCACCCCTCATGTTTAACAATATATCTCAAGTGAGTCTTGCCTCACTAGTGAAATGTTTCAGACTTATTTACCACTCGGATTTAAAAACAAACAAAACTCTCCGGATCTTGCTATTAATTCTAAAAATTACATATGATCCGAAGTTAAGATGTTTGTGGCTTCCTTTCTAATTACATTAGAAAATGTCTGATGGCAATTTTGAATCAAGAGGAAGTTTTGTGAGGAGTTTAAAAATAAAAAGTCAACTGTGGTCTTGCACAGCTAGTCAGTACTTTATGTGTGTAAATTGTTACTTCAAAATCCAGACTCTATTTACACATTTTTAGCAGCAATGAAAATGTAACATCCATTGACTGTGCCCCTAAAGCTTCACATTCACACCCTGTAAGGAAGAAAAAGAGTAACCTACACGGATAGTGTATGAGTTGAAACACTCTTTTAAAACTAGAGGATTCAATATAATTATGTTCAGGTAATTCACTTCCTTCTAGAAATGACCATCCATTTGCCAAAAGTGCCAGTGATTCATCATATCAAGGACAGTTTCTTCTTCTACATTAACTCTCCATTGTTCCTCTTGCTAAAGATGGAAAATAATCAGCCTTGTATATTCTGGGCTCAAAAGTAAGAAAATTGGACTTACTGGACTAGCTCCTTCTAATTGCCTAAATTTCTACAGCATTCTTCTTTTAAACAACAAAATTTAAAAATATATTAAATTTTATTATGAAGTAGTTTAAGCCTACAGAAAATAATAGATGTATGTACCTACTGCCATATTTTATTTTAAGATTTTCATTTTTGATGACATTTATTGTTTTCTTTCTAATTTTACAAGCAAAACATGCATGTTCATTGCAGACAAATAGAAATACATAAAAACATAAAGGAAAAATTAGAAATCACCCATAACACCCCCCTGAGAGAACCTTCATTATTAGCATTTTTATGCATTTCCTCCCAATGTGTTTACACATTTTTAAAAATTGAGGTGTAATTGACCTACATCACTAAGTTAGTTCCAGGTACACAATATAGTGATTCAGTATTTCTGTACCTTACAAAATGATCACTATGATATGTCTGGTTATCATCTGTCACCATACAAAGATATCACAGTGTAGCTATCTGTATCCCCCATGCTTTACATTTCATCCCTGTGACTCATTTTTGTTTTTGTAACTGGAATTTTGTACCTCTTAATCTCCCTCAACTATTGCACTCATCCCCCAATCCCCCTCCTCTCTGGTAACCACCTCTTTGTTACATTCTGTATGTATGAGTCTGTTCTTTTATGTTCGTTCATTTGTGTTGGTTTTTAGATTCCACATATACGTGAAACCATACAGCATTTGTCTTTCTCTGTCTGACTTATTTCACTTAGCATAATACCCTCTAGGTCCATCCATGTTGTCACAAATGGCAAGATTTCATTCTTTTTTGTGACTGAGTTGTATACCACATGTTTATCCATTTATCTATTGATGGACACTTAGGTTGCTTCCATATCTTGCCTGTTGTAAATAGTGCTGCATTGAACATAGGGGTACATATATCTTTTCAAATCACTGTTTTTGTTTTTGTCAGAATAATGCTCAGAGGTGGAATTGCTGGATAGTATGGTAGTTCTATTTTTAATTTCTTGAGGAAACTCCATACTATTTTCCATAGTGGCTGTACCAATTTACATTCTCACCAACAGTTGACTAGGGTTCCTTATTCTCCACATCCTCACCAACACTTATTATTTGTTGTCTTTTTGATAATAACCATTCTCACAGGTGTGAGGTGATATCTCGTGATTTTAATTTGCATTTCCCTGATGACTAGAAATGTTGAGCATTTTTTCATGTGTCCATTGCCATCTATATGTCTTCTTTGAAAAACATGTCTGTTCACGTCCTCTGCCTATCTTTCAGTCATTTGTTTCATTTTTTGATGTTGAGTTGTATGAGTTTTATATATTTGGGATATTAACCCCTTACCAGATATATCACTTGCAAATATCTTCTCCCATTCAATAGCTAGCGTTTTTGTTTTGTTGGTAATTTCCTTCACTGTGCAGAAGCTTTTTAGCTTGATGCAGTCCCATTTTTTAACTTTTGCTTTTGTTTCCCTTGCCTAAGGAGACATTTCCAGAAAGTTATTGCCAAGACCAGTGTCAAAGAGTATACTGCCTGTGTTTTCTTCTAGGAGTTTTATGGTGTCAGGTCATTTAAGTTTTTAATAAATTTTGAGTTTATTTTTGTATGTGGTGTGAGAAGGTAGTCCAGTTTGATTCTTTTGCATATAGGCGTCCAGTTTTCCCAACACCATTTATTGAAGAGGCTGTCTTATCCCCATTGTGTATTGTTGTTGCCCCCTTTGTCATTGATTAATTGCCCATATAAGTGTACGTTCATTCCTAGGCTCTCTATTCTGTTCCATTTATCTATGTGTATGTTTTTGTGCCAGTACCATACTGTTTTGATGACTGTATCTTTGTAGTATAGCTTGAAATCAGGGAGCCTGATTCCTCCAGCTTTATTGTATGTTTGCTTTTACCAATGAGATTTTTCCTTTTATAGTTTTCATATTTCTAGTTGTACTCTTCTCTTTTTTGCTTAGAGAAATTCCTTTAACATCTCTTGTAAAGCTGGTTTAGTGGTCCTGGACTCCTTTAGCTTTTACTTGTCTGTAAAACTCTTTATCTCTCCATCAAATCTGAATTGTAGCCTTGCTCAGTGAAGTATTATTAGTTGTGGGTTTTTCCCTTCATCACTTTGAAAATATTGTGCCACTCTCTTCTGACTTGAAGAATTTCTGCTGAAATGTCAGCTGATAGCCTTTGTGAGTTCCCTCGTATGTAACTAGTTGCTTTTATCTTGTTGCTTTTAATAGTCTCTCTTTATCTGTAATTTTTGCCGTTTTAATTCTAATATATCTTGGTGTGGACCTCTTTGGGTTTATCTTGTTTGGTATTCTCTGAGCTTCCTAGACTTGGATATCTGTTTCCTTTCCCAGGTTAGGAAAATTTTCAGATATTATGTCTCCAAATAAGTTCTCTACTCCTTTCTTTCTCTCTTCTCTTTTTGGGACCCCTATAATGAGAATGTTAGTACATTTGATGTTGTCCCAGAGGTCTCTTAACATATCCTCATTTTTTTTTTAAATCCTTTTCTCTTTTTCTGTTCAACTTGAGTGATCTCCACTACTCTGTCTTCCAGTTTGCTGACCCTTTCCTCTGTATCATGTAATCTACTGTTGATTGCTTCTTTTTTATTGCAGTCATTGTATTCTTCAGCTCTGTTCGTCTCTTCTTTATATTTTCTAAGTCTTTCTTAAACTTTTCACTATGTTCATCCATTCTTCTCCCAAGTTCATCAAGCATCTTGAATTCTTTATTGGGTAGATTGCTTATCTCCACTTCACTTAGCCCTTCTTAGATTTTACCTTGTTCCTTCATTTTGAAAATGTTCCTCTGTTGTCTTATTTTGCCTGATTATTTGCTTTTATTTCTATATATTAGGTAGGTCAGTTACATTTCCCAATCTAGGAAATTTGCCCTTATGTAGGAGACATCGATGGGTCCGAGCTGCACACTCCCTTCTGTTCACCCTAGCTATATGATCTAGGTATTCCTCCCCCTATGTAGGCTGCGTGGACCCTTCTGTTGTGGTGGGGCTGATTACTGTGTGCTGATGTGACTGGTCTCCAGCCTGGTTGGTTGCCAGGCCCTGCCTAGTACAGAGGCTGCTGGCCATTGGTGGGCGGTAGGGGGCCTGTGTCCTAGTTAGCTGCCTGCATGACCCAGTAGGTCCTGGACCCTGTGTTAGCCTGACTGTGGGTGGGCCTGTGTCCCTGCAAGGCTGGCTGCTTGGCCTGGGACATCCCAGGACTAATGCTGAAAAGTTGGCAAGTGGGGCCAGGTCCAGGCACTAATAAACTAGAGGGAGGACTCCAAAATGGTGCCTGCCAGCACTAGTGTTCTCATGGTAGAATAAGCTCCTAAAAATGGCTGCCACCAGTGTCTCTGTCACCAGGGTAAGTCCCAGTTGCCTCTTGCCTCTCTGGGAGGCTCTCCAAGATCAGCAAGTGCGTCTGACTCAGACTCCTTCCAAATTATTGCTTCTGCACTGGGTTTCTGCATATGTGCAACTTTGCATGTGCCCTTTAAGAGCAGAGTCTCTGTTTTCTGTAGCCTTCTGGTTTTCCTGAATGCAAGCTCTGCTGGCCTTCAAAGCCAGACATACTGTGGGCTCATCTTCCTGGTGCAAGACCCCCAGGCTTCAGAGCCCAGTGTGGGGCTCAGACTCCTTGCTTCTTGGGGGAAATCTATGCAATTGTGATTATATTCCTATTTGTGGGCCACCTACCTAGAGATGTGGGTCTTGACTATATGGCATCACCGCCCCTCCTACTGATCTTGTTGTGGCTCCTCCTTTATCTTCAGTTGTAGAAGATCTTTTCTGCTAGACTTCAGATCATTCTCATTGATAGTTGCTCTGTAAACAGTTGTAATTTTAGTTTGCTATGGGAGGAGGTGAGCTCAGGGTCTTCCTACTCACCACCTTGGCCACCATCTCCACTGCCATATTTTAAAATGTTAATACTTCTAAAGTTGCTTTGGATATCTATTTTTTAAAGTGAAAAAAAATTACCATTCTTTCTATTTACCCATCGCCATAGATACTATAACTTATATGTCTATATATATGGGATATTATTTTTAAGTTTACATAGATGAGATCATACTGATTTATACCTTTCAATTTGTTTTTCCTCAACAGTTTTTTTGGGGTTTTTTTTTTTTTAGCATTATCTGTTAACATATGGACATTAGACTTATTCGTAGTAGTTAATTGTTTTATGTATCTACCTTCTCATAATGGAACATTCACCAGTTTTTTTTTTTTTTTTTTCTGGACAACCACCTTCCTACACCCATCTCATCATTCACAGTAGACACGTAGACATGTAGATATGGGTTTAACGTTTGGTAGTGCAGCACCCTCCCTGCCATTGAATAGGCACTTAGGAAACAGTTATTCTTTAACTCTACTAGAAAACCTTTTATTTCCTTCTTGTCAACAAAGTTTTCTATTTTGTTTTGTTATTACCATTAGATGTGCCTCTGTCCCTTTTCCACTGAATTTTCTATGAGCAGTTTCTAATGTGGCTTTATTAATTCCATCTAAATCAAGTATATTTATGTGTAAGCAATGAGAAAAGACCAAAGGAATAGAGCAAAGACAAACAAAGAGAATGAAAGAAGGAAGAAGGGATTACTTCTAATCTTTAGCCTCTGAGACTCGATTGGTATTCCTGAGAGATACTTTTTAAAGGACATTTGCACAGTTTCTTATTCTCCATCACCTCAGAGGTCAGCCAGTTTTGGAGGCCTTTCTCTTCCATTTAACCAATCAGATACTTCCTTTTGTCTCTTACTTTCATAATAACATTAGAAAAATGTATATTATTTTTTTGAAGTTTGGTATATTTCAAGATCTATCTCAAGTGTTTTTTTAGATTGTGGTGCCTCAAAAAATGGTAGCTATCAAAAATCCTCAAACAGATATATATTTGTACTTTCTAGTAGATTTTACTGTTGTTGTGTTTTGCCTAGCATGTGCTAAATAAATATTTGGTGAATGGTTGAATAAATAAACAAAGAAATAAATATTTGTAGAAGTTACAGTAATAAATATTTGTAGAGGTTACATGGTCATTTGATTTAGAGGTATTTTAGTGTTACTAGTAATCATCTTTCATCTACTAAAACACTTAACCTCAACATTTAGATCTCCTGTGATTGAAAACTAAACATTTAAAAACAAATGAAAGATCAGAGTTAGATGAGAGCACCAATTCCCAAAAGTTATTAAAATTAAAGTCTCTATTTAAGTTTACCAGATTATTTAGGGCTCTAAAACAAGTGTCTACTCCCTTAAAATTTTAAGAGCTGTATGTCTCAGTGTTTAGACTATTCTCAAATTCTGTTTTGTTATTCTAAGAAATTAAAGTTTTTTAGTCCATTATATTTTTGTACATGACAGTGGACTGAGCCAGTTGACACCACTAAAAAAGTGAAACTTTGAAAAATTGAAGAGTAAAAGCAATTATTTCTAGAACTGACAGAGCCTTTCCTGGGTTCAATTCTTGCTCCTTTTAATTATTTATTCTTTTCAAAGTACTGGAAATTATTAGACTGTAATTGATCTTAGCACTTGTAAAATGTAATTTTCTAAATAAAAAGATTAGTAAGTATTGAGAATTTCCTTTTGTTTCCCTTGCAAGCAATGCTCTGGTCTTTTCTGAAAGTCAAGTTTATAGGGTTTTTCCCCACCCTTAATCTTTATTTTGGTTGTATTTGATGGAGTTCTACTAAGCTAAGATTTGCGCCAAGTTTAGTTTGTAACTGAGTATAAGTCATCAGAAAATAGGATTTCAGCCAGATATTCTTGCACACATTACCTCTAGCTGCTCTGCCAAGTTTCACAGTACTATTTAGGCCTTCCCATATGTCTGAAATCAGCAGGAAAGTGTTTTTCAATCTTAGCTCACATATGTTTTTAAGTAGAAGTTGTTCTGGTAGTACTGATATCCCCAGTAAGAGATTATTAGTACTATTTTCTAATGGTAAAGGTATGATTTTTATCAGTATCTATCATAATGATAGCTCTGCGGATGGCTCTGGGTTCTCATTTGGAATATTTGTTGATAAGAGGGCTAGAGGAGGGAGACCTTCAAGATGGCGGAGGAGTAAGATGTGGAGATCACCTTCCTCCCCACAAATACATCAGAAATACATCTACATGTGGAACAGCTCCTACAGAACACCTACTGAACGCTGGCAGAAGACCTCAGACTTCCCAAAAGGCAAGAAACTCCCCACGTCCCTGGCCATGTGGCTGACAGGGTCTGGGTGCTCCAACCACATGTCAGGCCTGTGCCTCTGAGGTGTGAGAGCCGAGTTCAGAACATTGGTCCACGAGAGACCTCCCAGCTCCACATAATATCAAATGGCGAAAGCTCTCCCAGAGATCTCCATCTCAACGCTAAGACCCAGCTCCACTCAAAGACCAGCAAGCTACAGTGCTGGATACCCTATGCCAAACAACTAGCAAGACAGGAACACAACCACACCCATTAGCAGAGAGGCTGCCTAAAACCATAATAAGGTTACAGGCACCCCAAAACACACCACCAGATGCAGTCCTGCCCACCAGAACACAGGCACCAGTCCCCTCCACCAGGAAGTCTACACAACCCACTGAACCAACCTTAGCCACTGGGGGCAGACGCCAAAAACAATGGGAACTATGAACCTGCAGCCTGTGAAAAGGAGACCCCAAACACAGTAAGTTAAGCAAGATGAGAAGACAGAGAAACACACAGCAGATGAAGGAGCAAGGTAAAACCCATCAGACCAAACAAATGAAGAGGAAATAGGCAGTCTACCTGAAAAGGAATTCAGAATAATGATAGTAAAGATGATCCAAAATCTTAGAAATAGAAAGGAGAAAATACAAGAAACGTTTAACAAGGACCTAGAAGAACTAAATAGCAAACAAACAATGATGAACAACACAATAAATGAAATTAAAAATTCTCTAGAAGGAATCAATAGCAGAATAACTGAGGCAGAAGAACGGATAGATGACCTGGAAGATAAAATAGTGGAAATAACTACTGCAGAGCAGAATGAAGAAAAAAGAATGAAAAGAATTCAGGACAGTCTCAGAGACCTCTGGGACAACATTAAACACACCAACATTCGAATTATAGGGGTCCCAGAAGAAGAAGAGAAGAAGAAAGGGACTGAGAAAATATTTGAAAAAATTATAGTTGAAAACTTCCCTACTATGGGAAAGGAAATAGTCAATCAAGTCCAGGAAACACAGAGAGTCCCATACAGGATAAATCAAAGGAGAAACACGCCAAAACACATATTAATCAAACTATCAAAAATTAAATACAAAGAAAAAATATTAAAAGGAGCAAGGGAAAAATAACAAATAACATACAAGGGAATCCCCATAAGGTTAACAGCTGATCTTCCAGCAGGAAATCTGCAAGCCAGAAGGGACTAGCAGGATATATTTAAAGTGATTAAAGGGAAAAACCTACAACCAAGATTACTCTACCCAGCAACAGTCTCATTCAGATTCAATGGAGAAATTAAAACCTTTACAGATAAGCAAAAGCTAAGAGAATTCAGTACCACCCAACCAGCTTTACAACAAATGCTAAAGGAACTTCTCTAGGCAGGAAACACAAGAGAAGGAAAAGACCTAAAATAACAAACCCAAAACAGTTAAGAAAATTGTAATAGGAACATACATATCGATAATTACCTTAAATGTAAATGGATAAATGCTCCAACCAAGACATAGACTGGCTGAATGGATACAAAAACAAGACCCGTATATATGCTGTCTACAAGAGACTCACATCAGACCTAGGGACACATGCAGACTGAAAGTGAGGGGATGGAAAAAGATATTCCATGCAAATGGAAATTAAAAGAAAGCTGGAGTAGCAATGCTAATATCAGACATAATAGACTTTAAAATAAAGACTATTACAAGAGACAAGGAAGGCCACTACATAATGATCAAGGGATCAATCCAAGAAGAAGATATAACAATTGTAAATATTTATGCAGCCAACATAGGAGCACCTCAATACATAAGGCAAATGCTAACAGCCATAAAAGGGGAAATTGATAGTAACACAATTATAGTAGGGGACTTTAACACCCCACTTTCACCAATGGACAGATCTTCCAAAATGAAAATAAATAAGGAAACACAAGCTTTAAATGATACTTTAAACAAGATGGACTTAATTGATATTTATAGGACATTCCATCCAAAAACAGCAGATTACACTTTTTTCTCAAGTACTCAAGGAACATTCTCTAGGATAGATCATATCTTAGTTCACAAATCAAGCCTTGGCAAATGTAAGAAAATTGAAATTGTATCAAGCATCTTTTCCTACCACAACGCTATGAGACTAGATATCAATTACAGGAAAAAATCTGTAAAAAATACAAACACATGGAGGCTAAACAATACACTACTAAATAACCAAGAGGTCACTGAAGAAATCAAAGAGGAAATTAAAAAATACCTAGAAATAAATGACAGTGGAAACATGATGACCAAAAACCTATGGGATACAGCAAAAGCAGTTCTAAGAGGGAAGTTTATAGCAATACAATCCTACCTCAAGAAACAAGAAACATCTCAAATAAATAACCTAACCTAACACCTAAAGCAATTAGAGAAAGAAGAACAAAAAAACCCCAAAGTTAGCAGAAGGAAAGAAATCATAAAGATCAGATAAGAAATAAATGAAAAAGAAATGAAGGAAACAATAGCAAAGATCAATAAAACTAAAAGCTGGTTCTTTGAGAAGATAAACAAAATTGATAAACCGTTAGCCAGACTCATCAGGAAAAAAAGGGAGAAGACTCAAATAAATAGAATTAGAAATGAAAAAGGAGAGGTGACAACTGACACTGCAGAAATACAAAGGATCATGAAAGATTACTACAAGCAACTATATGCCAATAAAATGGACAACCTGGAAGAAATGGACAAATTCATAGAAAAGCACAACCTTCCGAGAGTGAACCAGGAAGAAATAGAAAATATAAACAGACCAATCACAGGCACTGAAATTGAGACTGTGATTAAAAATCTTCCAACAAACAAAAGCCCAGGACCAGATGGCTTCACAGGCGAATTCTACCAAACATTTAGAGAAAAGCTAACACCTATCCTTCTCAAACTCTTCCAAAATATAGCAGAGGGAGGAACACTCCCAACCTCATTCTACGAGGCCACCATCACCCCGATACCAAAACCAGACAAAGATGTCACAAAGAAAGAAAACTACAGGCCAATATCACTGATGAACATAGATGCAAAAATCCTCTACAAAATACTAACAAACAGAATCCAACAACACATTAAAAGGATCATACACCATGATCAAGTGGGGTTTATCCCAGGAATGCAAGGATTCCTCAGTATGCGCAAATCAATCAGTAGCATAAGCCATATCAAGAAACTGAAGGAGAAAAACCTTATGATCATCTCAATAGATGCAGAAATAGCTTTCAACAAAATTCAACACCCATTTATGATAAAAACCCTCCAGCAAGTAGGCAAAGAGGGAACTTAACATAATAAAGGCCATATATGACAAACATCGTTCTCAATGGTGAAAAGCTGAAAGCATTTCCTCTAAGATCAGGAACAAGGCAAGGTTGCCCTCTCTCACCACTATTGTTCAACATAGTTTTGGCAGTTTTAGCCACAGCAGTAAGAGAAGGAGAAGAAATGAAAGGAATTCAAATTGGAAAAGAAGAAGTAAAGCTGTCACCGTTTGCAGATGACATGATACTATACATAGAGAATCCTAAAGATGCTACCAGAAAACTACTAGAGCTAATCAATGAATTTGGTAAAGTAGCAGGATACAAAATTAATGCACAGAAATCTCTTGCATTCCTATACACTAATGATGAAAAATCTGAAGGAGAAATTAAGGAAACGCTCCCATTTACCACTGCAACAAAATGAATAAAATACCTAGGAATAAACCTACCTAAGGAGACAGAAGACCTCTATGCAGAAAACTATAAGACACTGATGAAAGAAATTAAAGATGATACCAACAGATGGAGAGCTATACCATGTTCTTGGATTGGAAGAATCAACATTGTGAAAATTACTCTGCTACCCAAAGCAATCTACAGATTCAATGCAATCCCTATCGAACTACCAATGGCATTTTTCACAGAACTAGAACCAAAAATTTCACAATTTGTATGGAAACACAAAAGACCCCGAATAGCCAAAGCAATCTTGAGAAAGAAAAATGGAGCTGGAGGAATCAGGCTCCCAGAGTTCAGACTATACTACAAAGCTACAGTAATCAATACGGTATGGTACTGGCACAAAAACAGAAATATGGATCAATGGAACAGGATAGAAAGCCCAGAGATAAACCCATGCACATATGGTTGCCTTATTTTTGATAAAGGGGGCAAGCATATACAATGGAGAAAAGAGAGCCTCTTCAATAAGTGGTGCTGGGAAAACTGGACATGTAAAAGAATGAAATTAGAACACTCCCTAACACCATACACAAAAATAAACTCAAAATGGATTAAAGACCTAAATGTAAGGCCAGACACTATTAAACTCTTAGAGGAAAACATAGGCAGAACACTCTTTGACATAAATCACAGCAAGATCCTTTTTGACCCATCTCCTAGAGAAATGGAAATAAAAACAAAAATAACAAATGGGACCTAATGAAGCTTCAAAGCTTTTGCACAGCAAAGGAAAATATAAACAAGATGAAAAGACAACCCTCAGAATGGGAGAAAATATTTGCAAACGAAGCAACTGACAAAGGATTAATCTCCAAAATTTACAAGCAGCTCATGCAGCTCAATATTAAAAAAGCAAACAATGCAATCCAAAAATGGGCAGAAGACCTAAATAGACATTTCTCCAAAGAAGATATACAGATTGCCAGCAAACACATGAAAGGATGCTCAACATCACTGATCATTAGAGAATTGCCAATCAAAACTACAATGAGGTATCACCTCACACCAGTCAGAATGGCCACGACCAAAAAATCTACAAACAGTAAATGCTGGAGAGGGTGTGGAGAAAAGGGAACACTCTTGCACTGTTGGTGGGAATGTAAATTGATACAGCCACCATGGAGAACAGTATGGAGGTTCCGTAAAAAACTAAAATTAGAACTACCATACGACCCAGCAATCCCACTACTGGGCATATACCCTGAGAAAACCATAATTCAAAAAGAGTCATGTACCACAGTGTTCACTGCAGCTCTATTTATAATAACCAGGACATGGAAGTAACCTAAGTGTCCATCGACAGATGAGTGGATAAAGAAGATGTGGCACATATATACAATGGAATATTACTCAGACATAAAAAGAAACGAAATTGAGTTATTTGTAGTGAGGTGGATGGACCTAGAGTCTGTCATACAGAGTGAAATAAGTCAGAAAGAGAAAAACAAATACCATATGCTAACACATATATATGGAATCTAAAAAAACAAATGGTTCCGAAGAACCTAGGGGCAGGACAGTAATAAAGACGCAGACATAGAGAATGGACTTGAGGACACGGGGAGGGGGAAGGGTAAGCTGGGACGAAGTGAGAGAGTGGCATGGACATACATACGCTACCAAATGTAAAACAGATAGCTAGTGGGAAGCAGCCGCATAGCACAGGGAGATCAGCTAGGTGCTGTGTGACCACCTAGAAGGGTGGGATACAGAGGGTGGGAGGGAGTCGCAAGAGGGAGGAGATATGTGGATATATGTATACGTATAGCTGATTCACTTTGTTATGCAGCAGAAACTAACAGATCATTCTAAAGCAATTATACGCCAATGAAGATGTTTAATTAATTAATTAATTAAGTTTAATTTTAAAAAAAGAGTGCTAGAATTCCCACAAACCGCACACTCTTAATTTCTGGTGGATTTCACTTTAGAAAATCAAAATGCTGCTCTGTTAATCTGTCTGCCTACAAGACGTGGCATCGGGACTCAGCTCAAATTATCACCAGATCTGCAGCCTTCCTTTCCTCCCTCTCCTTTCCTGTGGAGGCCCGTTCTCTCAGGAGTTGGGGTGGAGCCCCTGGGTTCTGTTACCCTCCAAGAAGTAGAAGCTGCAGAGGAGAAAGAGGACCTGTGTCCAGTAATAGGCCTACTGTCATCCTTCTGCATTTTCTTTCCCTTGTCTTTTATATCAGGAGCCATAGCACTTAAAAAAATAAAAAGAAAGAAAGATTTAGACACCAGTGCTTGGCAGAAAGAAGATTGGTCATGGTGTTGGATTCTAAGTTTTTCAAATACAGTTTGAAAGTATCTGTTAAAATTTGAAACGTAACGGAGAAGAATGAAAAAAATTTGGTTTTTAATTCAGATTAGAGGATCAGCAAATTCATAATGAGTAAATTGAAACCTGCATTTGGATTCCTTAATGTAGAAACAGCTATGGAAAATTTAAAGATAAGCAATGCATTATTCCCAAAAGCATTGAAGACAAAATTAGGTTAACAGGTCTAGGCAGAAAACAAAGCTAATAAGTGTTAGGAACTTAGAAAAACTGTAAATTTCAAGCGTGCTCCTAATACTTGAAGCATAGATGTAAGTAATTAAGGGCAAAGAATCTCAAGGATGCCTGTGAAAGAGACAAAATGAATATAGGGAAGCCTCCCTAATTTAGGTGAACTAGAGAGAGCATACTTGTTGGAATTATGTGATGTTTCATTTCAAGACAGTTATACACTCTCCAGTAAATACAGTGGTATAAGCTTGTGGCTAATCAAAATGACAACAACAACAAAAACCCTCTCTGTCTTGCTTTACGAATCCCTAATTTCTCCCTAATAATTTTACTCTAAGATGATCTACATGGGGAGAGATTACAAAAGTTTGGCCTTTGATCATCCTAAGCAACTTGTATTGACTTAGAAAACAGTGGATTCACCTAAAGTCAGTGGGAAACTTTATTTGAATATAGGTCTCCTAATATACTTCTGTGACAAATTCATTACTATTTAAATTGAAAGGATTTTTTAAGATAACAGGCGTATCGGTGCTGAAACCCAGAAAGATGATTTCCAAGTGACTGAGTATTTTCATTGACATAAAACATTTTATTTTCTCTTAACAGTAAGGTTAAAGGGGAAGAAGAATAGACATTAAAGTTCAGGGCACCTGACTCACAGCTTGTGTCTCCACTGAAGAAAGAGGTCATAGAGTCCGGACATCCCCAGCCTGGGAGAGATAAGTGGGAGGAGAAGATAAGGGCTAGGAGAGGTGATTGCCGACTGGCTTCCTCTTCCCTGTTATCCCAGAATTTGGCATGCAGTCAGTGTTTCTTTAATTTTATGTTCCGCTTCTATTGATAGCACAGGGTTTGTGTGTTGTGTACTGGAGGGAGGAGAGGGAGTTCCTTTCATAATAGCCACAAGGGAATGACATCTTTTTATGAGAAAGACATTTTTCTCAATTCTTTCCTGAAAATATGGACAACATTTGAATAAATACTATAGGCGAAAGTTTTCCAGATAAAATGTCTAAGACCATTTCCATTCATTTGAAAATTTGCACACACACAAAGGACTGCTATTTACTGAACAATGCCATCACTGTTAGAAATTCCATCCTAAATTTTAGCAGAGAACGTATAATCCCAAAATAAAGACAAGTTAAGGGAACAGAATGTACTTTTCCTTTCATTTAAAAGAATTTGTGATTGTTGTTGTTTTAAAATTCTGGGTAAAAATCCATCAATCACAGTTTCTTAGGATTATCACAAGTATACATATTTGAAAACCCTAAGGAGAGCAGTCGTAATAGAATGAGGCAGTTTTCAACATTCTAGAGCTCAGTTTTCTCCTCAGAAACATTGCTAAATTGAAAGTAAAAGATACCACATTAAGAAATTCCACTTGCATTTAAAATATTGATAAAAATGATAATGCAAGCACTATAGGAAATATAATTTATAAAAATGTATTTCTACTTACGCATTTCTCAGCAAAGTAAAACATAACCCACGTAACACATTCTGCCACCTCTTTTCCTGTCTGCGAATTCCTGTCGTTTGTGAAAATATGTGGCTCCTTAACCTATCGATGGAAAATGTTAAAATTGTGTTTTTAAAATGAATATTAAAGAAGGAGGCGGCAGGTGTAAATGGTACTAACCTCTCATTATACTGCACTTAGAACTTCTTCTTTCTAACATTACCTCACCCTTCATTTTGCTGAGGTCCTGGAGGGCATGCAGAACTCTGCCCATAGTAGGCTGTGATTTAAATGTTTGCTAAACAAATAAATAAGAAAATTAATTAAAGGTGGCCTACAAAGGTGAATTTCCAAAAACCCCATAATTTCAGTGGGCTAAATACCAGATGGTAAGGGTATTGGAGGCATAACGTTACATGTTCTCATTTTACTTTTCCTCTCCAAAGCCCCACTCTATTTATTGCTGTGGCATCTGGCAGGCTTTCTTTTCTGGGCCCAGCATGCTGCACGCCATGTGTTAGCATTTTCCTGGCATGAAAGTCAAGGAAATACCATTTCTAAAAATATGCTTTATGGGTGTTTTAAAATACAATATTTCCTTTTACTAGCTCATTTGCTTAGGGGTCCTGATAAATGACATTCATGCACAGAAAACAAAAATCACAGTGAATCTGATTTTATCTATGCAACAAACATCACAATTGCCTTAACAAAGGCGATTGCAAGGAGTGCCCTCCTTTTCTGTTTCTGAGACATTTTATTTTTGTGGGTTTATGGCCACAGGTGCTCCGTGCTCACTAAAAATAGTAGCCAAACATTTACTCAGTGCTTATTGTTCTTTACCTATATTAGCAAGTATAGTCCTTTAAGGATCCTGTACAAAAGGTATTATTTATCATTTTCGTTTTACAAATAAGGAAATTTAGACATAGACTCTTTATTTAAAAACTTTGCCAAGTTCACATGGCTAGTAACTTATGAGTTGGGATTGCTTTCTTTTTTTTTTTTCTTTTAACTTTTTCCTTTAATTTATTATTTATTGTGAAAGACTCGGTTTTTCAGGTTTCTTTTTTTTTTTTTGCAAGATTTTATTATGGAAATGTTTAACCACACAGAAAAGTTGAAAGCAATTGGCAGTGAACACTCATACGCTTACCTCTATGCACCCCTGTTTTCATCCACGAATCCACTGTATTTTTGGAAACATTTCTAAGTAAATTGTAGACATCGCTACAATTCCCCCAAATACTTTGGTATATGTACCATTACTAGAATTCAAAGTTTATGATTTTTTATATGATTCTTATTTTTTAAGTAAAATTGTTAGGTAAAATTTACATATTTACATAAAATGCACAGATCTTAAGCGTACATTTCTATGAGTTCCAACAGATATATACACCTGTGCTACCCAAGTGTCTATCAACCCCAGAAAATTCCCTCATACACCTTCCCAGCACATCCCCATCCCTACCTCTAGAGTAAATCAATTCTAGTTCTAGAACTCCGTATAAGTAGACTCATATACTACATACTCTTTCGTGTCAGGTTTCTTTTACATAGTATGTTTTTGAGATTAATCTATTCTTGAGTCTATCAGTAACTCATTTCTATCTCTTGCTGAGTGATATTTGATTGCATGAATATACAACAGTTTGTTAATCCATTCTTCTGTGGCTGGACACCTGTGTTCTTTTCAGGCTCTGTTTTGGATAAGTTGCCATGAACAGTCTTGAACAAGTCTTTCATGAAGATATGGTTTCATTTCTTTTAGGTCAATATCTAAGAGTGGAATTTTAGTCATAGGTAGGTGTATATTGAGTTTTAGAAGAAATTACCATATCTTTGTACAAAGTAGTTGTACCATTCTACATTCGCATCAACCATATATGATAGTTTTAGTTGTTACACATCTTCAACAGCATTTGGTCTTGTCAGTCTCTTTAATTTTCGCCATTCTGGTAAGCTAGAATTGGGTTTGCAGTGATAGTTCATTGTGATCAAATATGCATTTTTCTTGATGACTAATATGTTGATATCTTCTTCATGTGCTTACTGGCATATCTTCTTTTGTAAAGTGTCCATTGAAGTATTTGCCCATCTTTATATTGGGTTGCTTGTATGTATTTTTATTTTTGAGGTATAAGATATATATTAGTCTCCAGGATTTTATTAGATGTATACATTGCAACTGCTTCCTTCCAATTTCAATGTATTGCTTGTCTATTCGTTCTCTCTTAATGATGTTTTTTGTTGAGCAGAAGTTTTAATTTGGGGGGTGTGATTTATTGGGGTTTTTTTTCTTTCATAGACACTGGCTTTTGTATCCTAAGATAACTTTATGCTCAAGTCAAAAAAATTCTGTGGTTTCTTTGAAAAGTTGTATAGTTTTAGATTTTATGTTTAGATTTATGATCCTTATTGAATTAACTTTTGTATATTATATTTATTATGTTTTGTATATTATTTGTTTATTATCTTCTATATGGGATGTTTAATTCTTCCAACACTATTTTTGAAAAGCCTTTCCTTTCCTTATTGGAATGCCTTCGTGCTAGTCTCAAAAATCAAGTGACCACGTAAGTGTGCACCTATTTCTGAGCTCTCTATTCTGTTCCATTGATTTTGTTGCTCCTTATGCTAGTACCACACTGTATTGATTACTGTAGCTTTACAGCAAGTCTTCAAGTCAGATGTGTAAGTCCTCCATCTTTGTTCTTTTATAAAATTGGCTTAGATATTCTATTTCTTCTGAAAATTTATGTAGATTTTAGAATTAGCTTACCAGTTTTAAAAATAATCAGTTTAGTCAGATTACAGTTGAGAATATGTTAAATCTGAGGCTCATTTTGGAAAGAATTGACATCAGTATTGAGCCTCTCAATCCATAAATGTACATTTCTTCATTAATATGTCTCAGCAGTATTTTATAGTTTTTAGTGTATAATTCATACATGCCTCTTGGTGCATTTATTACTAAGAATTTTATGTATTTTTAATAATTTAGGTGTAATTTAAATTTTTTATCTTCCAGTTCGTTCCTGCTAATAGGTAAAACTGTAAGTGTACTTTTATCCTGATACCAAAATCAAACAAAGATACAGACCAATATTTGTTACGTATGTAGACTCAAAAATCTTCAACAAAAAATTTCTAGCAGATCAAATACAACAACATGTAGAGAGGATTATACACCGTGACCAAGTGGGATTTATCTCAGGAGTGCAAGGTTAGTTCAAAATTCAAAAATTAATGAATGTAAGACTCCATATTCATAGAATAAAAGACAAAAACCATATGATCATCTCAATAGATGCAGGAAGAGCATTTGACAAAATACCTTTTGTTAAAAACACTCAGCGAACTAGGAATATGAAGAAACTTTCTCAATCTGATAAAGAATTATCTATGAAAAACCCCCAGCTAACATCATACTTATTGGTGAAAGACTGAAAGTTTCCCACCTGAGATCAAAAAACACAAGGATGTCTACTCTTGCCACTTTTATTCAGTAATTTACTGGAGGTTCTAACAAGGCAGTTAGGCAAGAAAAATAAATAAAGGGCATCTGGATTGAAAAGGGACAAATAAAACAAACTCTGTTTACAGATGACACAGTCTCATATATAGAAAATCCTAAGGAGTTCACAAAAAAACTGTTGAGCTAATAAATGAGTTCATCAAGCTTGCAGGATAGAAGATCAGTACATAAAAACCAGTTATATTTCTATATGCCAGCAATGAGCAATCTAAAAATGAAATTTAGAAAACAATTTCATTTAAAATAGCATAAAAAATAAAAGACTTAGGAAAAAATTTAATAAAAGAAGTGTAAGACGTGTACACTGAAAACTACAAAGCATTGTTGAAAGAAATTATGACCTAAATAAATGGAGAGATACCACATGTTCATGTATTCAGCATGTTATTTCTCAATATTATTGTTGTATAGTTTGTTGTCCCTGATCTTCTATTTCTTATTCGTCCCATATTCCTGGCCTTTTTATTTGGTCCCAAGATTTTGCATCTTCCTTTTTGGGCTTAAGACCCTGAAATTCACTTTTACAGCTTAGACAACTCTCTTGAAATCCAGAACCACATTTCACGAGGTGTTTGAAGCGTGTCCACATGGATACTCCATTTTAAATGCCTTATACTCAATTATTTTCTTCCCAAATCCTTTCCTCACAGTGTATTTTCTGAGATAAAAAGACACCTTTACCCCATTACTTCATCCATATTTATCTCCATCTTCTCTCACTTTCCACATACAATCACTTAAGTTCTATTTATAAATCTTCTAAAATATCCCTCAAGTTAATTCCTTCTTCTGTGTTTCCATAGCTGCTGTTTCTTTTCAGGTCTTTAATATCCTCTGTGGAGTACACAGCATGCTTTCTAACATTTGTCCTTACCTCAAGTCTCAGCCCCCTTCAACCCATTCCTCACTCAGTCAGAATAATGTTTCTAAAAATATAAATATAATTAAGTCACTTTTCTACATTAAATAATTTAAAGATCTTCTCTTACAGTGTTTGTTTTCAAGCTTTTTTCTATCATTTTAAAGTAATAGAATTTTGTTTTCAAAAGAAGTTTCAAATACTAGAGTCAAACAAAGAAGTAAATGGGTGGTGGGAGCCGAGTTTCTCTCTGTCAGGGTCTTTGCAGATAAGCAAGGAGGGAAAGCCAGAATGAACCATTTAGTACTGGGTTGTAGTTGGACATGTGAGTATGAACTCATGTTTAGTGTAATATATATACAGATGGATGGATACAGAAACAATTATAGCTATGTATATATACCTGGGCTTGAATATATACATACATTCCTAACTCTTTCTGCTGAGAGGGCCTGGGAGCAGTGATACCCCAGTAGCATCTTAGCACACCCATGCCCAGATACTAGTTTCTAAATATCATCCTCCATTAAAAGGAACTAGGGATCTTTGGAGAAATGGCTGATTCTAGGACTGGGGCAGTAAAAATACAATATAGGACTGAATTATCTGGTTTGCCCTAAAACAATAAAGGGCTCAAAGAACAAAAGGATGGGGTCATGTCAAAGGAATAGAAGAGCCAACCTAAAATAGTTTCCAGTGGCAGAAGCTGGAACAATTTGAGCAACAAAATAGATAATACGGTATTTATTGTCCTATAATCTAAAATAGAAAATAAATGTGCATGAGTTCATCCTAATATAAACAAATGATTAAACAAATTAATAATTGGAGTAGAAGGGACAAATCTTCCTTGTAGAAGAATTCCAAATAATGTAGGTAGATATAGCCCCCTCCAGGAAGTAAAGCTTGCCCTCATCCTTCAGTGTGGGCTGGAGTGACTAGCTTCCAAATCAGAGAGCTTGTGAAGAGGGAAAATAGTTAACTTTACAGTGAAGAAACTCAGTATATACTACCTTAACCGAGCGATCAAGGTTAGCATTGCAAGTGCCAAGTCTTGTCGATGATATATGCCCCCTGATATGATGTGATGGAAAGTGTACCTCACCTCTGTGGCGTTCCTCCCAAAACCCATAACCCTAGTCTACTCACGAGGAAAACATCAGACAAACCCAGAGTGAGTGTGAAATGCCTGGCTAATATTCCCCAAGACTGTCAAGGTCATGAGTAACAAGGAAGAACTGAGAAACTGGCACACATCAAAAGAGACAGAAGAGACATGGTGTCTCGATGCAGTGTGGTGTCTTGGATTGGATCCTGGAACAGAGAAAGTACACAAGTGGAAATACTGGTGAAATACGAATGTAGTCCGGAGTTTAGTTAATAGCAAGGTACCAATGTTGGTTTCTCAGTTGTAACAAATGTGCCGTGGTGGTAACATAAAGAGATTAATATTAGGGGAAACTGGGTGAGGTGTTTATGGGAACTCTCTGTATTATCTTTTCAACTTTTGTAAATCTAAAATTTTTCCAAGTTCAAAAGTTATTTAAAAAATTTAGAAGGCCCAGCAGAAGACACACATTGGCAAAGGTACTGTGGTTGAAGCAGAGTTTCGGGGCCCAGAGTCCTGACTGGTAGGCCTCTCCTTCACTCTTTTCACGCCTTCCCAGTCTGTCTCCCTCCCTTCCCGGGACCCGAGGGTTCCCTGGCATGTGTATTGCAAACTACTGCCCCATAGAATAAAATCCCAAGTCCTAGACATGTCTTCTGGGGCCCTGCACATTCTCACCCTTGCCTAGTGTTCACCATCATCTGTTGACTTTCTTGCCTCTTGTGTTTATTTCATTCATTTACTCTGAAGGCGATTTCTTTTCCTCACTCAGACCATGACCTTCTTGTTGATTTTGCACATGCTTCTCTCTCAGCTTGGAAGACTTTTCTTAAGCTTGTTCAGCCACCAAAACTCTTCATTTTGTGCCCTCTTTATATGGTCCTAGAATGCAGCTCAAGAGTCTTCTCTCTGAAGTCTCTAAGAGAAAGGGAGGTGCTCTGAAAAGATTTCTACAATAACATGTAGAAATTGGCTGTGTGCATGCAACTTTCCTCCAATAGTTGACAAACTCCTTAAGGATATGTTATTCATCTCTCTCTGCCAAATATCAAGAAGTGCCTAGCACATAGTAGGTATTCAGTAAATGTCGAATGGATGGATGGATGGATGAATAATAGTAGCAAGTTTATTAAAACAAAATTATTTTTGAAGCATTTGTATTTATTTGAATTTAGTTGTTATAAAGTTTCAATTGAACATTTTAATAAGCAAGTTGATCCCAGTTTGCCAGCTTAAAAAGAAAAAAATTGAGTTTTCAAGAGTAAATAAGTATTTTCTTTTAAATTTTTAATTGGAGTATAGTTGCTTTACAATTTTGTGTTAGTTTCTACCATACAGCAAAGTGAATCAGCTATACATATACATATCCCCTCTTTTTTGGTTTTCCTCCCCATTTAAGTCACCACAGAGCACTGAGTAGAGTTCCCTGTGCTATACGGTAGGTTCTTATTAGTTACCTATTTTATACAGAGTATCAATAGTGTATATATGTCAATCCCAATCTCCCAATTCATCCCACCCCCTTCCCCCTTGATATCCATACGTTTGTTCTCTACGTCTTTGTCTCTATTTCTGCTTTGTAAATAAGATCGCCTATACCAATTTTTTCAGATTCCACATATATGTATTAGTATACAATATTTGTCTTTCTCTTTCTAACTTACTTCAAAAGTAAATAACAATCAATTCAATCAGTATGTATATACAAAATATTGAGGGTTGTTAGGTTTTATGCCTTTAAATTACAAAAAATTGACATGGTGCTTACTTTACAGTAAATGAAACAGGTACTGTAATGTGCCTTTTCAGGCTGTGGGTGTTGGAAGTTGTCGTCAGTAAAGCTGGCCGCATACATTTGTCTTCATTAGTCATTCCAGGGTGATGCTTTCTCATGCAGGTGGCCCAGCTATTCTCAGGCACTTTAATTTGCCAATTATTATACACATGGCTAAGAACAGATAGTGATTAGTCTCACATTTTGCTCACTGGGCAGCTTAATGTTCTTGTCACCTTACATTGAGTTTTAAATGTGCAAAGCACAAAGAGTGTCAAACGTTTTTCTCAGACTTGGGGGTTGGGTGTGTGTGGGAGGGTCATACCTAGTAACTTGAGTTGCTTCTGGATACAGAAATTGAAGGGCCTGATTGATTAATTAAAAGAACAAGATAATATGGCAAAAGTACATCCAGGAAGGTAACATGTGTGTATGTGTGTACATTACCTTTCTCGATATATTTCATCCCTTAGATGTCTCTTTTTCTTTTCTTTCACAGAAGCACCACTTGCTAGTTTATGGAATCTGCATGCTAGCTTGGATGGGTTAGATTACTACCATTTAAGGAAACAAAGAGAGAATGGTAGGATGTTATTTACAAAATAGCACTCAACCTTAATAATTTCCTTCTTTGAATATCCTCAGGCAACACAGGTTACCCAAAACACAGAATGAGATGCATCATAAAATTGACATAATGAATATTCACTACCTTATGTTCTGGACAACTTTGCTCCAGCTTGACTCACTAATGCCTTCTTTTAAAAATTGCAGTAGAAAGGTAGAAAAGCTCCCTTTGGAAAAAACTAAAACCACACTGGCAGTTTTGTCTGCTATTCTTTTGCCTTATTGCCTGGGAGTGAAGTTGACTCATTTATGGAGACTTAACCCAGTACCATTATTAGAAAAGATTATTTAACATTATAAGAAGGCATGGGAAGATATCAGGCACACAGTATCCCAAACATAAACTTTATTTCCTATCCTCTCGAAGAATTTGTTTGCATATAATGTTGTTCACACCACTGATAACAGAAAGTGTATTTAATAACTACTCAGAATTAATATGCTGTAGTATGCATGGCTGCCTAATTTAATTTATCTCTGATTAAGCCTATTATGTTTGAGATCACTTTACAGAAGAGATTTTTTTTTTTTTTTTTGCCAGCTGTAAGCTTATTTGAATTGTAATATAAGTTAATAATGTGTGAAATACCAGTGGTGCCTACTTCTCAGTGTTCTTTTTGCCAACTGACTTCCTGAGATGATGTGTACCCAGATCGTTCATACCCACACCCACTGAGTTCCTATCTTGCATGAAGGCCAGATATTGGAATAAATACGAAAGTTAACTATTTTAGGGGTCAAGGACAAATGGCACAGTGTTGCTTTAATTCTGAAATCCAGAGAGAAGGCCACCGCATTATAAAAGTAATTGAAAACCAATACTGATAATCACATAACATGACATAAAAGACAGCACATAACTTTTGCATGATTTTTGTCCTAAATGTATTCCTTCAACATTAAATAATCATCTGATCGGATAGAGTAGGAACCTCAAGCGTTTGGCAATGAACTAAGCAGCTTTTGCCTTGATGCCTGGGTAATTAGGTCTCTTTGCGGGGCCCAGCATGAGAGAGGGAAGGGACTTGTACTGTCGCTGCTGTTCTGTGGCTTGTTCTCTGCGTTGTGCACCAAGCTTGTCTCTATGCTCCGGCTGAACCAACTGTTTCATCTGCCAGGTTAGTTCTTCTTTTCAGTGTCAGGAGTGGTTCTCACCGAAAAAAGTGATAGGGCTAATTATGTCCCCTTGCTCAGCAGTTGGCCTCATATAGTTTGTATTGCTCAGAATGTGAACTTTCTTATTTGTGTATATGTTTAAATTTGGTAGTCCGATTGCTTCTTACCCACTCTCTGCTTGGAAGGCCCTTTCTGGCCTTCTAATTAGAATCCTATTTAGTCCTCAAAGGCCTTCTTTAAATCCTGCCTGCTCTGTGCAGATTTCCCAACCGTCTCAGGCCATAGTCGTTTCCTCTTTGAGCTCCTCGTGAGGTCCTTTGCTTGATCATTTAGTCACCTTCCTGTGTTTTACAGTGAGCTGCCTGAAGGCAGAGACCCTGAGTTTGAAATCTCTGTGGTCCCACAGTACCTGCCTAACACAGTTTCTTGTGCAAAAAATTATGTCAGTAGATGGTGGTGATTGATAATCATGACAAGGGAGAAACATACCATGAACCCTAGGTGAATACATTTAAAGTTAGTTTGTGGGTTCTCATTTGTTTTAAATATGAAGTGGAAACTTGCAGGCAGTATTTTAAAAGTCAGAGATAACAAAGTAGATTTCTCCTTGCTTTGACTAGCTCTTGCTAGACCTATAGTTTGAATCTCAGAATGGATGCAAAGCAGTGTTTCTTAGCCCTGAGTAACAGTAGAATAAGCACGGGAATTTTAGACATATATGCTGATGACTGGGACTTACCTCCAGATCAGTTAAATCAGGGAATAGTATCATTTAAAAAAAAAAAAAAGAAAGAAAGCTAACCAGATGATTTTAGTAAGAAGCCAGAGTTGAGAACCACTGGTGTAAGAGAAAGTTAAAGGTCATTGAATGCATTCATCCATCTGCTGTTGGATGGCTTTCTACAGCTGGTTAACAATGAAAGAAGAGTGCTTCTAATAGGAGGATTAAAATGGCAACTTTCTGATGCAGGCATCCATTGCCACTTCCAATCCTTCTCTCAAGCTACCAACCAAGGTGACCCACAATCTCCATTTGTCAGGGACTGTGCTAGTTTTAGCACAGAAAGTCCTACACAGTGGGAAACCCCTCAGTTGGTCACCCTACTACTAACACTCATCCTTTGGATTCTACAGAATTGCTTTCTGAAAAACTTCCTCTTGAGAAGAAGGAAAAGTATTTTGGGGGTGGGAAGAGAGTATTTTATGAAAATATAGAAATAATTAGAACACTTTCAAACCTTAGCAGCCTTGAGGGGCAGGAGACATGTCAAGAGAGGAAGGAAACACATTGCAACAGGTTCTCATAGAATTCCTACAATTAAAGTGAAACGGGGGCTTCATTGCATGTAGTTAATTAAAGAACATCAGAATATTCATTCACTTTCATCTCCGCTATGTAGATAAATTAAGAATGATTTTGTAATGTAAGAAGGCATTAAATGGAAATCCCAAATTTGTAAATATAATCAACTAAATTATAAGCTACTTGAGGCTAGTTATTTTTAAAAGTAAGAAAACAAAGACTTACTGAAGGCTACATGGAAAGTTACTGACAGAGCATCTGGCTCCTAGATCTTTTTCTGGTAGGTTCTTTGGCCTCTTTCCTACTATATCTTTTCATTCCCAGCAAACACTTTGCACAGTCTTTTCCTTTCAGATAAAAGTAAATGTTGGTAGATTGATAGAAAAAGTGAACGTATTTTACTATTAGAAATAATTTAACTGTTGGATTTGTAACTGTAGCATGAAAATGTATTCATCATGAACACCCATTTGAGTTTTATTCTGGTATCACGGTACAGTCCTGCAGTCTAAGGATTAATTTATCCCACAGTTATTTTCCATTCCAGTCACGTTGATCACCAAGCAGCCAGTCCGATCACTACATGGTTGATTCATTTCATTCACTGATTGCCAAAATTGCCAGATGTGTCCCAGTAATATGTCTGTCTTCATTGGCAGCAGTTCAGTGGATGCTTTGGTGATCAGCTGCTCAAGACATTGACGGTACCATATAGATGAAATGTTAAACTGTACTTAGAAATATCTGGTTTCACTGGAATGGCGATAGATTTTTCTCCCACTCTAAAAGTTATATGCTGCTATAGGAGAAAGCATCAATAAATAAAACTTCCCACACGTCACGTTTACCCTTTTTTCCTTAACCAAACATTTACGTGAAGCAGTAAAACTCAGAGCAGCATATTATAGAATGAGAAACTGCGGATCAGCTCATCCGTCTTTTCCAAAATATGCTAATATTTTGGGGGAAAAAATGGGGAGGATTTGTACACGGAGAAGTTTGTAATATGCCAGGTAAAACAAAATCAAACTGCTGCCTTAAATGGGGGAGGGGGCAAGCATGGGATGAAGGGTCATATTCCAAAATTATCCAGCCACAGAACTCTTTATTGTGAACATCTGGAGGGACGTCATCCAACCTCCTAATTTTATAGTTAAATAAACTACAAAAAGGTTAAGGAACTGATCCAAAGTCAAATACTTTGTTTAACTTTTTTTCCAGGCCTCCTCCCCACACCCCTACTTTCACATTGCTTTCCCTAATTGCCCGTAAGAACTTCCCCATTGCTTTTCAGTGGCTGACAAGTTGCTTCTAGTTGACCAGCATACCAGTGATCTGATGCCTAAAAATGGAAGTGAAAACTCTTTACTTAGAAAGTGTATTTTTAGAGTTAAGGCGTCAATGTCTTCTCATGTTCTGATTTTAATAGCTTTTATTTATTGGACACCTACAATATGTCAGGTTCTTTATATGCATTTTACAATTTCATCCATATAACAACCTGCAAAATAGATAATAGTATGTCCATTTTCCTTGTGGGGAGGTTATCAGCTCCCTGAAGGTCATACATTCAATAAGTGGAAGAGTTGGGATGCAAAACAAGGTCAATCTGACTACAAAGTTTTTTATCTTATCAAGCTCGAAGATGTGATTACAGCTACATTAGAAGCATTCCTGTTGACAAATGGTTAACTTTTTAAAAGCTTATTGGCCCATAATTGAGTGTGGCACAGAATAAAGAGGATTACATAATTTTAGGTAGACAAATTTGTAAGAAATATACTCAGAAAAATAAAAATACATTCAACTAATATATTAAAAGGATAACCAGCAAGCTGACTTAAATTTATTTGGGGGATGAGGTGAGGAATGCATATATATATATGCAATAAAAAGGTGAGTGCATAATTGGAAGGTGATTTGTGTATGTAATTGTGAGAATTTCTTATGTGGATAGTTTCTTGCTGGATAATGGTGATTTTTTTTAATATGAATTTTGGGTGCAAGTTGTTGAATGAATAACTGGAGTTTCACAGCTAATGTTCAGGGCAGAAATTATTCAACTGCCTTCCAAGTGAGTGATCATTGTTTAGTTATCTTAAAGGCAGATGATTTTCTGCAGTCTCTTTTCTTATTTAATAAACTTACATAGCTTTTCTTAAAATGGTTATTTATTTAGGCCAATCCTCTCACTATTCTATTTTTAAATCATTTTCTTGATGTCTGTTTCTTTCTTTTTTTCCTCCCCCATCCCTCCATCTCTCCCTCCTTCCTTCCTTTCCCTCCCTTCCCTCCCTCCCTCCCTCCCTCCCTCCTTCCTTCCCTCCCTCCCTCCCTCCCTTCCTTCCTTCCTTCATCTTTAAAAATTGATGTGGCATCTGCCTCAAATTGACTATTGGTCCGAATTTCTAGAGCCAAGATAATAATGAGATTCTATAAAGATAAATTTATGGAGGACTTTAACTCACTTTGCCTGGTACTCGCTAGAAAGTCACAGAGAATTAAAATGATTTCAGTAATATCCTACCTGAAAGTATTACAGTTGTTACATAGTTAGTAGTTGATTTAGGGCAACACCTAAAGTTCTCTGGATAAACTTTCTAGAGTGAAGTACATAATAAGTACTTAAGTACAAAGTAAAATTTATAAGACTGGTAACTTGTCGTTCTGTCAGATTGAACACATGCATTTATATCTTCTTATTCCAAAAATCTCCCTAAAATTTCAGCAAAGAATTTTAAAAAAGCTATACACAGATTGAGAGCGAGAGAGAACAGAGGGGGGAGGTGGTACTAAACGAGATGTCAGCAAACTTTGGGAAGATGGCCCAGTGATGGAGGGGGAGTGGCTGAGGGGTACTGAGAGAAGCCCGCAGGTTCATTCTGCAGGACCCTGGGGAGACTTAAGAAGGGTGTGAGGGTGAGCCTGGAAAAGGGGGGACTAGTTCACAGTAGTTACAGAGTAGTTAGTAGTTAGTAGTACTTAATGGAATGGAGTGCAGGGAATAGCTCGGCCCTGTTCCTCTCCCACCCTCGCACTGCCACTACCAAGTCTCCATCCCTGCTGGAGGCTTGAGGCATAGTCTTGGGCTAAATTGAATCAGAGGTGCTCTGGACTCAGGGAAACGAGGTCCAGGATAGAGAGGTGAAACCAGGGGAATGAAGTGAAACTCTGTAGAGTAAACAGGTGAGACCCTCCTGGACTGTTCTACAATGTAGCTCCCAAAGCACCTGTAGCCAGGGCCAGCGCTCTTTATTTTGTTATTTGATTTTTATTTTATATTGGAGCATAGCTGATTAACAATGCTGTGTTAGTTTCAGGCGTACAGCAAAGTGATTTGGTTATACATATACATGTATCTATTCTTTTCCAAATTCTTTTGGGACAGGGTCTTTAGACAGGAGTTTAAAAGATTCTTATCTAGAGAAACTGAATGACTCAAAGAAATGACCTGACTGGCATTTGGAGTCCCTATCAGAATGGCTAGATTCCTACCCAGTTACCTCATGGGACGCCTACCAGGTGATAGGCACACCTGCCAGGGTTTCTAATCAGTTGTGTAGGGACTCACTGTACCTAAATGTAAGTAAATTCTATATTTTCTTTATATATAAGTGTTACATATATATGTGAAAGTCTTAAATACAAATGAATAGTGAGAGGATCACCAGATATTTGAGTATGGCTCCCAACAGAAAATATAGAGTAAAATATCGAGATCAAAACAGAGAGAAATGGGTTGGGGGGCTTGGAAAAATATAGATAATCAAGAAGTGAAAGAAGAGCTTTTAAAAATCTATAATATCTTCAGAAAGATGGGAGACAATATTATATCCATGAAATAAAAGGTAAATTCTATAAAAAAGAAACACTCAGAAAATAAGAAAGAGATCTTGGAAATTAAACTCCGAGTTAAAAAAAAAAAATTCAGAGGTGTAAAAGGTAAAGTCAAGCAAACTTTCTAGAAAGCAGATTAACAGGCAAAGATGGATAGTGGGGTGGGAAAAAGAAGGTAAAAAAGGTATTGGATCAGTCCACAAGGTTCAGCATTTCACTACAGAGGTTCCAAAAGGAGAAAATAGATAAAATGGCGGGGAGACAAGTATCAAAGAATAATTCAAGAAAAATTGCAAACCAGAGCAACAGGAATTTCCAACTTTAAAGGGAAGAGAAAGTGCCCAGAACAATGGATAAGAAAATATCCTCATTAAGGTTTCTTTACTATGAGATTTCAGAAAACCAGGGACTAAAAAGAAGATTCCTAAACCTTCCAGAGAAGTAAAACAGGTCACAGATAAAAAAGCAGGAGAACCAGTGGCCTCAGACTTCTCAACCGCAACACTGGATGCTAGAAGACCGTGAAACTCAGCCTGCAAAATTCTGAGGGGAACGAATTTTTACTTAGAATTAAATGACAAGCTTAATTAGCAAGCACGCGTGAGAGTAGAATTAAGACTTTTTCAGACACGCAAGGAAGGTCTCAACAAACTTACCTCCCATGTACCTTTTCTTAGGAAGCTACTAGAGAATGAGCTCCACAAAAATGAGGATGTAAACCAAGAAAGAGGAAACCATGGGATCCAGGAAGCGGGGGACCCAACACAGGCGAGAGGCACAGGGATTTCGCAAGATGGTGTTAAAAAGAAGCCCCAGGACAACAGGTGGGCAGCTGGCCTGGGAAACCACTAGACCGGACGGACTCAATGGTAGGCTTGTGGAGGGAAAAACAGATCTGAGAGATACATTGGTTGAGTTGCTCACGCCAAAAATGATTTTAGTAGGGCTTTTATAGTTCCTTTGAAAAGGTCAAGAGTGATTAGTAATAGATACACACAAAAAGGAAGGAAGAAAAAGGTAGCACCAGGAAAAAAATATTGAACAAGCTAGGAAGTGTGTTCTTACACTGCGTGGCTCAGTAGTAAACAATATTACGTGGTTACAACAATGTAAACATAGAATATCGATTTAACCCCAAATTGCAGTTTAATCAACTGGAAAGATGGGGGAGGAACGCTTGTTGGGAGGTGGTGATGGTGTAACAGTGTCAAGTTTTCCTCATTTTGCAGAGTAGTAAGACGTTAGATAATCTCTAAAAATGATCATTTAAGAAATATCAGTGTACATATATCACTTAAATATATGGAATCAAATATCAGAATTGAAAGTTAAAAGTGGTGTCCTTTCTTTCCCATGACAGGATTCAACCTCCTTGACGGGGGAGAGCTGGGTTAGACTTACTGGTTAGTCTTCCTGCCCTGGGCCAGCCCGTGGATTAACCAAACTTGAGAGCAACTGCTTGGGGCAAAAGTCTTACCCGTAGAGGAGGCTACTCGCTCTGGCAAATCATTATCTTTCATAGTAAAAGCAAACCACAAACAAAAAAGGGGTTTCTGAGGAGCCAGGAGGGGGTGGTGGAGACAGGTGGGGATGGCTGGTTTTGATTATAGGCCTCTTACGGAGTACTTGCTTTTTTAAGCTACAGGCGTATATTACTTTCATAAGTATTAAGTTGGTTTTTTAAATTACTGGAATTGGAAGCAGAGGTTATAAAACCAAAGTGCGCAGTACCCCTCCTCCCCATAAAAGCAGAAACAGAAAAAGAGGAAGAGGTTGATGGTGCTTTTCTTGACATCTTCCAAGACTCATTTATTTATCTCATGTCTGATTGCAAGGTGGGAGCCTCAGAACCCCCTGCCAGTCTCACTCCAACCAACATCTCCTGTCATCTGCGACCACCCCCCATATTCTGTGTTTAAGCTCTAGTGGGCCACTTTGTGTTCCCCTTATAATACCTGTATTTTCCCTCACCTGGGCCTTTGCTTGCTGTGCAGTTATGTTCACCTTCCATTCATACATGTTCCCAAAACACACACACGCACGCGCATGCGCACGCACGCACGCGTGCACACACACACACACACACACACACACACACACACACACACACACACATCCCTTCCCAAAGTCCCCTGGTTCCACCTGCATCCCTACCTGTTTATATCTCAGCCAGGATCCCTCTCTGGATCATAGCATCCTCCCCTTTCCTTTAATTCCTGTTACATTGTCCTTGGCACCACAAACTGATCACACGCTGCTTTCAATCACGGTCATTTTTTCCCTTGTCCGGTCTTTGTTAAGAGCTAGCAGATGACAAGGGCAGGAACCATACTGCACAGATATTTATTCCTCCTACAGAGCCCGGCAGAGTGCTGACATCATCCAGGTACTGCCTCAGATAATAATTAAATGCATAAATGAATCTTTCATTAAATGTGAAATATGTTCAGTCATATGGCCCAATGCTAAACATCTGTATCCATGTAAATAAATATTACTAGAAGGTAAGGAGTTTTTGTTCCTTATTGTTTTAAGGAAGCTTACGTGCTTTCTCCTAAAAGAGGAAGATTGTACTCAGAGCCCAGATGGTTAACTGCTCCCTAAAATTTGTGCTTGTGCTTCCTGTGTGGGGAATGTGGAAAACTTGTCACCTGGAGGGTTTGTATTTGACTCCGCAGGGGTTACAGGGTAGCCTGGCATTGAGGAAAATGTTGCAAGTAGGTTGTCGCCTTGCCATCAGGGTAGAGAAGCTCCTAGACACCCCCCTGCACCTGGTGGATGTAGCCCTGCCTAAGATATGGCAGAAGGAAAACCACTAATATGAAGCAGGCATTCAGTGAATACTCAGTTATAACATGGTCACCTGGTCGAGTGGCACACTAGGGCTCCCAGCCACAGCTTCACGTCTAATTGCTCTTTCTACTTCATCAGGCTTTATACCATGCTCCCCAAATCTCCTTATGACCACTCAAACGATCAGCTAATAAGTTCGATAACAAGCTTAATCTAAAACATTCCCTTTGCTTAAGTAACAGAATGCCCATCAGTATTATGGTATATGCACACAGTGGAGTACCATGGAGCCATTAACAAGAACGAGGTAGATCTTTAAGTTGTGATACGGCAAGGGCTTTAATATATATTGCTAAAGGAAAAAGTCAATGTGGAATAGCATGACCTCCTTCATGTCTCTACTCAAATACCATCTTTTCCATGAGGCCTTCCTTAACCACTGCATTTATAATTGCAAACGTTCCCCGCCCCCTCCCCAACTCCACCGGCTTTTTCTTCATTATCATTTATCCTTATTTGACATAATGTTTATTTCACTCTTTTGTTTATGATCTGGCTCCCCTACTGGAATGTGAGGTGCATGAGGGATGTTGTATGTTTTACTTACTCCTTTTCCCCCTGGAAAAATGAATGGCTGGGTGAATGAATTTGTATGAAAAAGTTTATTATTTGCATAGAAGGTTACTATTTGCCCAGAATTTCTAGAAGGCTACACAAACCTAACAGTAGTTCTCTCTGTGCAATAGAAATGGAAGCACATGGGAGGAAGGCAGACTTTTGTTGTTTATATCTTACCACGGACATGTGACACTTTTTAAAATAAAGACACTAGTGTAATAGGGAATCCCATGTGAAGTGTTTCTCGAATAGCTATAATAAAATATAAGTTATTTAGTCAGCACCATTTATTTCTGGTCCTGAAATAATGAACATCATTCAGAATTTCTCTTCTGTTCAGAATTCAAGTTGTAAATGGTCCACGATTCAAGTCCACACTTTATATTTTACGAAGCCTTTACCAACAGAGACATTTTAGTTTCCACTAGAGTGGAACCATCTGTACGTATGTTGTGGTGGGAAAAAATTCAGGTTTTAGGCCAGATACATTTGTATCTTCTGACTTTCAGCTAAGTGACCTGGGCAGGTTACTTAACTACCCTGAGTCTCAGTTCCCTTCCCTGTAACACTGGGATAATTTTTCCTAAGAGCAAAGAAAGGATGTTGTCCAAGCAAAACAAGATGAAGTCTGTGTATTCAGGGCCTAGCAGTATCTGGTTCAAAGCAGGGTTCGGCAAGTGTCAGGTTCTTCTCTTTTCCCTGCAGAAGGTGACCAAGGGATATTCTTATCCCTAACTACTCAAAGCATGGCCCCAACATCACCAAGGACTTTATTGGAAATGCAAAATCTCAGGACTTCCCTGGTGGTCCAGTGGTTAAGACTCCATGCTTCCACTGCAGAGGCTGTGGGTTTGATCCCTGGTGGGGGAAGTTACCCATGCTGTGGGGCATGGCCAAAAAAAAAAAAAAAAAGCAAAATCTCAACACCCACCTGACCTAATGAATCAGAACCTGTAGTTTAACAAAATAGCCAGGTGATTCCTATGCACATTAAAGTTTGAGAAGCTCTGTTTTTATGCTTCTTACAAGTGTTTCAGACAGGCTTGTATTAATCTTATTTTATCTTCTGTATTTTATAAGATGTATTTTGACATCTTAGAGTCTTGCAGATGCCAAGGAGGCACTGCCCTTCCCAGGGTTAGCTAATTCCTACAGACAGCAAACAGCTTGCCTGGGAGCACACCTTAGATTGCCAAGTGAACCTATCCTGAGGCCATGCCCACACCTGCCCCTTTTTATCAGGCCCCTGCAGTCCAGAACACTATCCCCCTGCCCTAAATCACACCAGGGCCAGGTACTGGACAATTAGGAATCATCCCTGTGCCCCAGAACGCACTGAAATTATTTAAGCTATCCAGTCCTAAACCTTCTTGCCCTGCAGAAACCACAGGAAAGGCTTTTGCCCACGTTTTTTTCCTTATTTCCTCTCCTCCTGAGCAACCCTGGTACCTCTCCATGTGGCCCTGCATGGCCTGATGTGGCACTTCATGCCTCTTCCTCTTGGAAACTATATGTAACCAACTATCTTTTCTATGGCAAGCATCTCCTAACCTGTTCGCCATACCATACCTGAATAAAACCACAACCCTGGATACATTTTAAAACAGGGCTGCCGGGTTATATGCCACTTTTAAACTTTTTTCCCGGGTTGAATGCCACTTGCCAGTCCTTCCCATTCACCGTGCCAACTTTGGTTTCATTTGGAGAAGCGTGAGGGTGCCCAGCAGAGCCAGGTGTTCTGGTGGGGCATGACTGACAGGCTGAAACACAGGAGGATGCTAAGCCACCTCATCGGCCTGAACTTACTGTTAAATAAGATGATCAAAGATAGCCATGAACAAGGTTGTACCTCTGCTTAATGCAGTCTGACTACACTGAATGCCAATCATGGTCCTTAAGCACAAGCTTTGTACACTCCAGAAACTGTTAATACAAATGATTAAGACCTATATACATTAACGTGTATAAAATAGATAACTAATAAGAACCTGCTGTATAAAAAAATAAAATTTAAAAAAAATAGTAAAGAGTAAAAAAAACAGAACAAATGATTAAGACCTCCAAGATCGTGGAACCGCTTGAACTGAAACACACAAACTTATTTACAGTGTTCTGAGACGTCAAGGAAACGAATGAAAACCTGCCATCCACATGCATTTATTTCTTCCCTGTGGCTTCTTAATATGGTGTATACGTTTTAGGTAGAAATAACTCCTACCAGGGAGCGGCTGTCATGTCACCAAGCAGCTTCCCTTCCCACATTTGCATTTACCTCTTGTCTCTTCTGTTTTGAAAAGAATCTTGATATACGGAAGTGAGCTAACTGAAGCTGAAGTTAATAAAAGCAAATATTAAAGGAACACGAAAGGGACTTTTCTCCCTATGACTCAAAGAAAAAGCAATAAGGAATATCTATTTCAGAAATATTCCACATGTGTTAGATAACGAGAACAGAAGATAATAATTTCATAGTAACTTTTCCCTTACAAAAATTGGTACTACAGTTTTATTAAAGAATTAGGATTTGATTAGCTACTTTTAATTAGAAATATTAGACAAGGAAATTTTCCATTATTTTATGACCATCAGTTTTGCTTCCATAAAAAAATAAACACACACACACAGAGGTAACTATGTGAGGTATGGATATGTTATTAACTTTATTGTGGTAATCATTTCAAAATATATGTGTATTGATGAAAAATCAATCAACAGTCAATCTAAGAAAAAATTGTAAATTTTATTCAAACCAACCTGAGGATTATAACCCAAGAGACAGTGTCTCAGAGAGCTCTGAGAACTGTTCCGAAGAGGTAAAGGGGGAAGGTCAGCGTATATGTGATTTTGGAGAAGGGGGTACATGCAATCAAGCACACATCTTGGTAGAAGGTTACTGCTCTTTGTAAGGAGCAGATATAGTTAATGGTTTTAGTGCTTTCCTAAGTATGGGAAGATGCAAGAAACTGAGCTCATAAAATTTTCTCCTGAAAATATCAGCTATCTAAGGGTCAGTTCTGCCAGTTTTCCTAGAGCACAAAGTACTGCATCCTGATCTTTGCCCTGAATTCCTTTCAGGGTGTGTTGTAGGTCAGCGACTGCAGTGGTTAATGACTTGAGTCTTGTAGAACTGGATGGTGAACAACATTCCTTATTTTACAGTCCCCTCCTTTTCAGTCTTAATTTCTACCAAGGTTTTGGAGGCATACCATGACCAATTTGTCCCACTACGCTAGGAATGCTCGTTCCCAGGTAAGGCAAGTGTTTCGTTGATGGACCACTCAGTGTGCTATTACTGGACTAGGCCCTGTTAACAGTAGCCAAAAACCCCATTTTATAGGTAAGGAAACTGAGACTCTGTTACGGTCCAGGAGACGGTTCCCTCTTGTTGTTTCTTTCCAAATCTAGGGTTGCACTATTAGCATCATGGATCTTACAGAACTCTATATTTGGTCAATTATTTCAAGTCACCTCGTCATCATTATTTCTTACCAGAGGCTCAGTGACACATTTGGTAATGCAAGAAACAATAATCTTGGAAAACAGGCAGAATACAAGTAATACAATACAAGTAATACAAGAATACAAGTAATATAGCTAGTTACATTAATAAGGTCATAAGTATTTAAGCTAAGGACTTCCACTGGGGGGACCCAGTATCTCCTCAGTCTTTTGACCAATGTGGTCTGCACCAATCGCTGTCTTTAAGGGGAATGATATATTGGTTTTGTATCAATACATAAAGTTCAGCAGAGATGTCTGTACATACAAGGCGAGTGGCGGGTCATCCTGACCCCTTACGGGATTGAGACAGGAATGTTGTCTTCCAAGGAGTTACATGGCTGGTGCCAGAAGAAGAGAAATTGATCTTTATGGTTGAGCCGGCCTTTCTGCCATTGGGGAAGTCTGGTTAATGCATAAAGCAGGTGGACAGTGCACACCAGAGGGGTGGCAGGAGGCCCAAACGGGCAGAGAAGAAAATTTCTGTTTAAATTTTTCTGATTTTGCCTTCAAATATGAATTTTTATTTCATCATATGTATATCAAATCATCATGTTAAATGCATGTTATACAATTGTATTTCTCAATTATACTTTGATAACGCTGGGAGGGGAAAAAACTTATTTGTCATGACGATAAAAAGAAACTTTGACTACAGATATCAGGATTTTGCTTTCCATACCTGGCCCTATCAGATTCAACATTACTGCCCGAGCAGTGTCTAAAATTTGACTTGTGGTGTGGCCTGCACGAACGACAGCGTCCCCTGAAACCACCTGCTTGTTTCTCAGTAGGTATTTTGTTTGATTGCTCCTTGACCCTTTTCCAAGAAACCTAATTTGCCCAAGGGAGTCTCACACAGGAAAAGAGTGTTTGCATCTGCTTAGGGAAATGTGCCTGAAATAATGACTTATTTAGAACGCGTAACAGAATGGAATGGAATGGATTGATAAGCCAGTTTGAGCAGGCAGAGAGCAACCCAGGCCCTCGTAACTCTTATAAAAGGAGTCCTGCAGCAAAGCGGTCTGCCCAGACCGCCTGCCAAGACCCATCTCCCTTCAAGGAACGTTGTCTCTGTAAACTCCGTGCAAAATTCTGACTCCTACAAACGCCTTGAGGCACGCTCTCTCAAGTTCCACTTCTGCTTCTAAGATGGTGCGGATTTCTCGGTTCAGTCCTGCAGACCCCAGGGTAGAAATTGCTCTCCGAGGTACGTTACCCATTTTAAACTTCCTCGAGTCCTTCAGATGACTGCAGAGTGCTGGGTGGTGGTAGTGCTGTGCCCGGAAGTTAAGGCACTTCCTTGGTGGCCAGGAGAGGTGACGGGTGTGCTGAGGCCTGGCTTCCCCCAAGGGAGAGTTGGACTCAGCTTCTTTCTCACTTAAAATGAACGAGGCAGTCAGAAGTAGGGAGTAGGGAGCTGACATCCATCTAGCAGAATGAAGGCTGAAGTGAAGCAAAGAAGAAAGAAGAAAAGAGAAGAAACCAGAACATTGCCCCTGCATGGCTCTTTTGCGCTGCTCCATTTCCCATTTCTGTTGCTTTGTCTTTTTTCTCTTCACTTGTCTGCCAAGAAGTTATAGTTGATTTGTTTATAACCATAGCCTCAAGGTTGGCAGCTCTGAAATGTCAGAGGTGACAACGGAAAGCTTCTTAAAATAAATTTTGAAAATGTGCAGCTAGATTAATTTCTTTCCGTCTTAATGTTTCTCCACTATTTAATACCAAAAAAAAAAAAAAACCCACAGCTCAACCATTGACCATATTTCAGTTAGCAAGTTTAAGCTTAAATAAAGTTCTGTTTATGCAGAGTGGTAATGAGAGCTTCCCTTTTTAAAAAAAATTTTTTTAAATCTATCTTTGCACAATTAGCAAATTATTAAATGACCTTTCCTTCAAAGCCTGCAAGCACTTGCTTGTTTCCACTCGTAAGAGAACATGTTTTACAAGGTTCACATTGATTAATTGACAAATGCTGATAAAATCAAAGCAGGGCTAAAATGCAGTTCACCAGCATTTTAAATTACGTTTGTTCAATAATGTTTCAAGTGCCTATACATTTATGGTTCACCTTTCAATAAATATTATTGTCGTAATTGAAACATCTGTTGTGTAAACGTTATGTCTGAAGATGACTATCAGGGACCCCAGCTAGGACTAAACATTTCTATATCTGTGTATGCTTTTCTGCTCGATTAAAAGCACTGATTGCTGTGAGCACTTTAAAGATGGATGCTTTATATTTTATGTGAAATGAACACTAACACATTTTAATATATTTTGAAATTCAAGTACCCTTGATTGACCTAAGTGTAGTGTTCCATACATTCATAGAGAGCTTAAACCATAAAAATAAATAAAGAAATGCTCTAAACTACTAGCCTTATGCCATTCACTGAAAGCATGGCATTCTTAGCTCATTGCTACCCAGCTGTTTTGGCAGCTCTGCTGGGCTCCGTTAGAGGGCCTGTATCTTGGCTGTTTCACACTCAGATGTGTTTCAGACATCGAAGATGCTTGGCCAAACCCAGATTCCCGTTTTTTGCTTATAAGTAGCTGTCCAGTAGAATCTCTTGCATCCCAGGTCAAACCTGAAGGTGCCGAGGATCCCAGCAGGAGAAAATGTACGTTAGGTCATAGACTGTCCTGCAGAGTTCCCACACCCATCCTGTCATGGTCCTTACTCACTGGATAGACTCAGAGATTCTGGTGCCTCAAGAACACCCTGGCATGTAGATTCAGGGCTCCAACCAATCTGATAGTTTTGTCTGGGGCATCTTCAAAAGTCCTGCTTCATCCCAATTCTTGGGAAATTAAGATATCCTCCAAAAGTGCCTTTGACATACTCTTCTCAACAAAGTCATTCTAACTCAGCAAATATTTGCCAATTCTGCTAGATGCCAGGCCCTGCGCTGGGCCCTGGGGATGCAGATATAGACCCAGACAGACTCTCTATCCTGAGGGAGCTTACAATATCCAATCATAACTGTCAACATTTGTAATTTGTTATTTGAGAGATGTCTTTACATAGTTTGCCAAATTTTTTTGAGTCCCCATAGGATGCCAGGCACCACTCTAGGTCTTCAGTAAATAGTCTAAATGTTTTCTTTGTCTGGTAATTATCAGAGACCACTATGTTCTGGTGGCCCCCTGAGGCAAATCTCATTTGCGAGTCTTCTGTGGGGACTACCTCAGTTGCTGGTTACCAGGTAACAGTTGTACTCAAGAGTACCACAGCTGCCAGACCTGGATTGGTCAGTGGAACTGAGCTGAGACCATCACTCTGAACTCAAAGGATGTGCCGCCCTCAGGATGGGCGTGAAGATCCTGGAGCAGGAATGTGGGGCTGGTGATAACGGACTTAAGGACAATTTGGGCCACTTAGAATCAAGCTGATTGGGGAATGTAGAGGCACATTAAACTGACAAGCCAGGGCAGAGGGCTGGGCAGAAGTCACACTGGGCCAGTAAATGGTAGAATTCCAAGTGACTGCCTAGAAGGTAAGGACAGAAGGCAGACTAGCGGAGGCAACTTCTTAAAACAGTTCAGAGCAGGTGAGTTGTTGGAGCCAGCAGCCCAGCCAGCACGTGAGCATTCCAGAACCTCAGCCACTGCTGCTGGCATGGGTCCAGCCATCACGAGAATGAGGCATAAGGATGATAAAACAGGGAGAAAACCTCTTCCATTGAACTTGGTCACAGGAAGTAAAATGCGCTTCTAGTTACCTAGATCACAGGCTGAGAGCAGACCGGGCAGCGTGGCAGAGAATTTCTGAGTTTGGGCTCATTACGTTCTCTCAGCCCAGACATCATTAAGACGGTGTCTGGCACGCGGTAGACACCGTTCTGCCAAACTGACCTGCGTCCTGAGAGGGAGGCAGGTTCCAAAATGAAGCGGTTTGTACATGGCAATATTATAAAAATTAAACTGCCCTGGCACTTAATGGAGACCAAAGAAAAGCCACAGGAGAGTCAGACATACGAGGAGGAGGACCGTTTGTCTAAATGATACATGCATTGCCCCTGCATTGCTGTTGTTCCTTCCTTTGGTTTCTTTCCTGTGGGGTGGCGTTTAGCAAGGAGAGGACAGAGCTGCACAGAACCTGGGAAGTTGGAAGTGTGTGTGGTGAGCTGTGAGCTGCTCGGAGATGATTTCCTTGTGGGAGCATTTGGAAAGAAAGAAATGAAGAGGGAAGGGTGGAAGACCAAAGCCCTGCAGAACTCCCAGGTTTAAGTCTGCGAGATGCCAGAATTGGGTGACTTGCTTGCAGCTCACCCAGGATCCCTTCTGATCTTCCCTCGGGAAGGTACTGCCTGCCCGTCTCCATCGCCCAGAGGCTCTTTTATGTTGATGGCGATAGCCACCAGTCAAAAGAGTAGGAAAGATTATTCCTTGTGACCTTAATAAAAGTCCTGTCGTGCTAGTGTTGTGCATCACACATGGAAGCTGTAAAACACAGTCTTTTTCAAAATGTCCTACGTCACCAAGTTGGGTGGGTGGGACCTGACAAAGACCCCCTCGGTTATGCCCACTGCCATTCTGACCCCTGAAGCCATGAAGGACCACAGAGCCATTGCTCACTCTGCACTCCTGAACCAATATTCCCTGTCTTGACACTAGATGGGGCATTGTTATTATTACAGTGGCTCTCAAATGTGAATATGTAAAACCCAGAAGGAGGAAAACATTTCTTTAGAACATCCTATTGTGCTGCCGAATCAGAGAACACTGGGAGAGGAAAGCCAATGCAGAGTGTGTAATCCAAACACTGGCTTTTCCTTTCCACCTGAGAAAACCGTGACCAGCCCAAGTTCATGCAGTGAGTCAGCAGCAGACCCAGAGCCAGAAGCCAGAACCCAAGTCTAGCGAGACCCAGGCAGCCCCACAGTCTGCACACCTGCCCGGGGAGGAGGGGTGACACGTGGATCTAGGGAGCCACGCGCTCAGCTCTCCGAAGCTGCCTTCTTTTACATGGGGAATAATAGGAGGGTTAAGTCTCCAAGGCACGTCTTCCTAAATACACTCTTCCTACGTCTTGGCTCTACTTGTTGATGGCTCAGAGAAAACAATGAACACAATCCACACACTTGGTTTGTTTATCTTTTTAACCTCTCTGTCACACACAGGCACACACACCCATACACTTACACATACACGCACACGTCTTTGAAAAAATACCAATATGAATGAATTAACTCTTATAAAATGAATAAGCAAAAGTATAACCTATTATATTTAGGTTCCAGCTAACTTAAATTTCCCTTTGGTTTTTAACTCCAGTTTCGTTAGCTTATAGGCCCTGTGAAAACCCATCAAAGTCTTGTCCTCTTCTTGGTCTCAGCCTTTCAGCAGCATCTTCACTTGGGCATTAGAGCCTCATGCTTCCTCCGTCCAGGTCTACCCAGGAGACCTTGCTTCCCCCCTTCCTTGTCCCTCTGTAGCAGAAGAGGGACACAGTACAAAACGTGAAGTCTGCAGCCCAGCCTTCATCTCTATTCAAGAGACCAATGTGATTAAATGACTGGGAGAAAATGATGGGTTTCTCCTTGCTCTCCTCCCTTCTGACTAATAGGACCCAGCACAGAGCAAAATTCTTACACACCCTGTAGCTGATAGCTGTTGGCAGACTCTTTTCTTAGCAGACCCTCTTAATGAGATCAATTTAACTTGTATTTTAAACAGACCGAAAAGGCATGATTATTGCAGTATGCTTTTCCTGATTTCATTGGTAGCACTTCTCACTCATAAACCTACAGCGCTAATTCCAACTATTGCTTCAGTTATGGAATCATTCTCTCTCTGTTTCTACCAAGGTACTTTAAGTCCTCTCCTTCTTGTTACATGTACTTCTAACCATCTGGGGTGCTTGTGAGAAGGGCAGGCCAGTGAGAAAGAAACCATCTAGTTTGTGATTTTTACGTCATGTTGGACTTCTCAAACTTGAATCTTTTTGAAGGAAAACACTTTTAAAAGTCTGATTTTAAACCCTTGGTATGGATGGGCTGATTTTTGTTTTTGTTTTTTTTTCTCTGGCTTGGAATGCTCTCCCCTGCCTGGCCTAATCTTCTTCGTCCTTTAAGACCCAGCTCAAACGTCATCTCTTCTGCCGAACATCTACCCTCCCTACTCCCACGTTCCCTTCCAGAATCCTCACTCTTTATTCTGTGCTGCCGGAGCATCTGATTCATACCACGAGAACATAATCCCAGCGCATTACAACCAGATATACGTGTGTCTGTCCTGCCAGACCAGTCGCAGGCTACTTGAAGGCAGGACCAGCAGACGGTAGTCATCTTGCATCGCCTGCTCAGCACAGCAGATGAGGTGCACTGGGAGTTCTATACGTATTTATGGGGTCGGCTCAAATTATGTCGGCACCAGCTCTTTTAACCTCAGGGTTCTGAGGTTTTGGAAAGTGTGTCAAGTAAAAGTATAATTTTAAAAGCATGGTGTTCTGAAATTTTCTGAAGCAAGAATTTTATATTCTTATTTTTAAGGGGAAAGTGTTACATAAAAAGTCAGCATATATTGCCTGCATCTGGGGATACTGGTCATGTGTTTGCTCCCCACATCTTAACGGGATAGAAATTTTTGTCACCAATTCACTTTGCCCTGTGCAAAAGATATATACTAGAAAAGCTGTGTGTAAAAGTGATGTCTATAAATCAAATTAGGTTTTAAAATGCACTAAGGGAGCAGTTTAAAGAAAATATTTTTCCAAGTGAAAAAGGATAATTTTCCAAGAAAATGAATCATTTCCGGACTTACCGGAGAATTTGCCTGTTGTAGAGAAGTATTTTTCCTAGAATGATAAAGGCTCCCCTATATTCAAAATTCACCTGGCATAAATTTCATGCTTTTCCATGGTCTATTTAAAACACTGGACTTACTCCTAAGATTTTAAATTTATACAACAGATATTCTTGGCTTACTAAAAGTGAATAACTTCTCACTGTCATAAAATTGATATGTATTATGTATTATTTCTGGTTCAGTTAATTTAAAAATTACTTGTGTGGGCATTTAATGACTTTAACACAAAGCTTCTTGGAAGGAGTCAGTATATTATACTCTCGATCTGCAAGTAGAACTGGGGGCTGATGTGAAGGCTTACGCAGCCCCGGAATGTGGAAAAGGGGACCAGGCACCCATCGCAGTGAAATACTTACCATCCGAAGAATCAAAGATGTTGTGCTGGGAACTAAAGTTTTATACGAGTTTTATTTAAAGGTTTCCATTGTCCTTTTTTCTAGATTGGCCAAAGGGAATTGGAGGGGCGGAGGCGTGTAAGTTTGGGGTTATTGCTGTTAGAGTTTATAGTGAATGACTTAGTCATTGTTCCTTTGCATTCAGAGTGCAGGGCCACTGCCATCTCTTCTCCCATCCCCCGGTGGTGGGCACAGCAGAAGTCCTTTAATAATGCATTCGCTGAGTTTGAAAAACAATATTCTTGGCTCTGAAACTATGCATTTAACACATCCTCAGCAAATGCCATGTGGCAAACCTAGTTCTTTTAGACGGAGGTTCTGCAGTGCATCAATAAAGCACGCGGGTGTTGGCCTTTTTCAGTGAACAAGAGGAGAAATGTTGAGTACCTTTTAAATTAAAACGCAACTTTAAATATGCGCTCTCATTTTCATGGACGGCTGAGGCCTGCCTATGCTAATACGCAGCTGATCTTAGGTCTGCAGAGGGCTTGGGAATCGGTCACACCCGGTTCGTCTTTGCTTGCTTTAGCTACGCCTGTGGAAGCACGGGGCCTGCTCTGTTCAATTCTCCCTACATTTAGGCGTTCAGTTTCCTGGGAGATCTTTCTCGTGCCTGGACATTTCTCTCGTGAGCATCACATTTGGACCAACGTATATGCCTCCACCCAATTTTAATTAAGTAGTAAAGCTGATCTCTATTTATTAGAATTTCAAACATAGATATCCCCCCTCCAGCCTCCACTTTAAAAAATGTTTTTATTGGCTGTGTCTTTTCTCACTCCTAAAAAATATCTAAGGAGAAACCCCCTACCTCATTGTCAGAGCTCATCCAACTTTGATTGCTGGTCCTTGGGATGAGAACACGCAGAGCCACGTGGTTGCCTAGAGGTTGCGTTTACCCAAATGTGACCATTACTAGCAGACCCGCCGTACTGCCTTGGGGCAGGTAGGTTCTGGGATGGGCCTCCAGGTGCGAGAGTGGCATCTGACCTATTCCACTGGATTAAAAATTAAAATCTGTTTAGAAGCAAGCTGCTCACTTCTAGCCTGGAGCTTCTAGCAGTAATCCCAGGTTAATGAATGTGTTTCAAGGGAATAGCGTTTCCTTCCTCCTTGCTTCAATTTCCCCCTCTCTCTTTTTGTTTTACTTTTCTCGTCTGCCTGCTTTCCTGTTTGGACAATGGCAACAACCATCATAAATCTAATAATCTGAGCTGAGATACTGATTTAGAAAGACGTACAGCCTTTGTAAGAAATGACACAGATTTAGCTTAGCATAAAGTAATTTTCAATCAGTTAACTGAAGTCTCTAGTTCATAGAGGATCCTTTTTTGATTACAGCTGTTCGGGGAAAATTGCAAATAATATAAAAACAGGCTTACATCATAGAATTTAGCTAATACCTAGGATGCGATAAGGAATTATTCCAATTTCTTAAACCTACATTTAAACATCCAGTACTATGTATTGACTACTGATCTTCAGAATGATGATCAAAATAATCAGAGATATAAAAAATGAATAGGACAGTTCTGTATTCTTTCTTTGTTTTTCATAATTGTGACTTTTTTTATTGTAGCTTTATTTTTATTTTTTTTTAAACATCTTTATTAGAGTGTAATTGCTTTACAATGGTGTGTTAGTTTCTGCTTTATAACAAAGTGAATCAGCTATACATATACATATAATCCCATATCTCCTCCCTCTTGCGGCTGCCTCCCACCCTCCCTGTCCCACCCCTCTAGGTGGTCACAAAGCAATGAGCAGATCTCCCTGTGCTATGCGGCTGCTTCTCACTAGCTATTGATTTTATATTTGGTAGTGTATATATGTCCATGCCACTCTCTCACTTCATCCCAGCTTACCCTTCCCCCTCCCCGTGTCCTCAAGTCCATTCTCTACATCTGAGTCTTTATTCCTGTCCTGCCCCTAGGTTCTTCAGAACCATTTTTTCTTTTTTTAGATTCCATATATATGTGTTAGCATACGGTATTTGTTTTTCTCTTTCTGACTTACTTCACTCTGTATGACAGTCTCTAGGTCCATCCACCTCACTACAAATAACTCAATTTCATTTCTTTATATGGCTGACTAATATTCCATTGTATATATGTGCCACATCTTCTTTATCCATTCATTTGTCGATGGACACTTAGGTTGCTTCCATGTCCTGGCTATTGTAAATAGAGCTGCAATGAACACTGTGGTTATGGTTCTTTTTGAATTATGACTCTTTTTGAATTATGGTTTTCTCAGGGTATATGCCCAGTAGTGGGATTGCTGGGTCGTATTTTTAGTTTTTTAAGGAACCTCCATACTGTTCTCCATAGTGGTGTATCAATTTACATTCCCACCAACAGTGCAAGAGGGATCCCTTTTCTCCACACCCTCTCCAACATTTAATGTTTGTAGATTTTTTGATGATGGCCATTCTGACTGGTGTGACTTGATACCTCATTGTACTTTTGATTTTCATTTCTCTGATGATTAGTGATCTTGAGCATCCCTTCATGTGTTTGCTGGCAATCTGTATATCTTCTTTGGAGAAATGTCTATTTAGGTCTTCTGCCCACTTTGGATGGGGTTGTTTGTTTTTTTGATATTGAGATGCATGAGCTGCTTGTAAATTTTGGAGATTAATCCTTTGTCAGTTGCTTTGTTTGCAAATATTTTCTCCCATTCTGAGGGTTCTCTTTTCATCTTGTTTATGGTTTCCTTTGCTGTGCAAAAGCTTTTAAGTTTCATTAGGTCCCATTTGTATATTTTTGTTTTTATTTCCATTTCTCTAGGAGGTGGGTCAAAAAGGATCTTGCTGTGATTTATGTGATAGAGTCTTCTGCCTGTGTTTTCCTCTAAGAGTTTTATAGTGTCTGGCCTTACATTTGAGTCTTTAATCCATTTCGAGTTTATTTTTGTGTATGGTGTTAGAGAGTGTTCTAATTTCATTCTTTTACATGTAGCTGTCCAGTTTTCCCAGCATCACTTACTGAAGAGGCTGTCTTTTCTCCATTGTATATTCTTGCTTCCTTTATCAGAGGTAACGTGACCATATGCGCGTGAGCTTATCCCTGGGCTTTCTATCCTGTTCCATTGCTCTATATTCTGTTTTTGTGCCAGTACCACACTGTCTTGATTACTGTAGCTTTGTAGTATAGTCTGAAGTCAAGGAGCCTGATTGCTCCAGCTCCATTTTTCTGTCTCAAGATTACTTTGGCTATTTGGGGTCTTTTGTGGTTCTATACAAACTGTGAAATTTTTTTTCTAGTTATGTGAAAAATGGCATTGTTAGTTTGATAGGGATTGCACTGAATCTGTAGAATGCTTTGGGTAGTATTGTCATTTTCACAATATTGATTCTTCCAATCCAAGAACATGGTATATCTCTCCATCTGTTTGTATCATCTTTAATTTCTTTCATCAGTGTCTTATAGTTTTCTGCATACAGGTCTTTTGTCTCCTTAGGTAGGTTTATTCCTAGGTATTTTATTCTTTTTGTTGCAGTGGTAAATGGGAGTGTTTCCTTAATGTCTCTTTCAGATTTTTCATCATTAGTGTATAGGAATGCAAGAGATTTCTGTGCATTAACTTTGTATCCTGCTACTTTACCAAATTCATTGATTAGCTCTAGTAGTTTTCTGGTAGCATCTTTAGGATTCTGTTTGTATAGTATCATGTCATCTGCAAATAGTAACAGTTTTACTTCTTCTTTTCTGATTTTTATTCCTTTTATTTCTTTTTCTACTCTGATTGCTGTGGCTAACACTTCCAAAACTATGATGAATAATAGCGGTGAGAGTGGGCAACCTTGTCTTGTTTCTGATCCTAGTGGAAATGGTTTCAGTTTTTCACCATTGAAAACGATGTTGGCTGTGGGTTTGTCATGTATGGCCTTTACTATGTTGAGGCAAGTTCCCTCTATGCCTACTTTCTGGAGGGTTTTTATCATAAATGGGTGTTGAATTTTGTCGAAAGCTTTTTCTGCATCTATTGAGATGATCATAAGTTTTTTCTCCTTCAATTTGTTAATATAGTGTATCGCACCATATTGATTGATTTGCATATATTGAGTAATCCTTGCATTCCTGGGATAAACCCCACTTGATCATGGTGTATGATCCTTTTCATGTGCTGTTGGATTCTGTTTGCTAGTATTTTGTTGAGGATTTTTGCATCTATGTTCATCAGTGTTATTGGCCTATGCTTTTCTTTCTTTGTGACATCTTTGTCTGGTTTTGGTATCAGGATGATGGTGGCCTCATAGAATGAGTTTAGGAGTGTTCCTCCTCTGCTATATTTTGGAAGAGTTTGAGAAGGATGGGGGTTAGTTTTTCTCTAAATGTTTGAGAGACGTCACCTGTGAAGCCATCTGGTCCTGGGCTTTTGTTTGTTGGAATATTTTTAATCACAGTCTCAATTTCAGTGCTTGTGATTGGTCTGTTTATACTTTCTATTTCTTCCTGGTTCTGTCTCAGAAGGCTGTGCTTTTCTTAGAATTTGTTCATTTCTTCCAGGTTGTCCACTTTATTGGCATATAGTTGCTTGTAGTAATCTCTCATGATCCTTTGTATTTCTGCAGTGTCAGTGGTTACTTCTCCTTTTTCATTTCTAATTCTGTTGATTTGAGTCTTCTCCCTTTTTTCTTGATGAGTCTGGCTAATGGTTTATCAGTTTTGCTTATCTTCTCAAAGAACCAGGTTTTAGTTTTATTGATCTCTGCTATCGTTTCTTTCATTTCTGTTTCATTTATTTCTGATCTGATCTTTATGATTTCTTTCTTTCTGCTAACTTTGGGGGGTTTTTGTTCTTCTTTCTCTAATTGCTTTAGGTGTAAGGTTAGGTTGTTTATTTGAGATGTTTCTTGTTTCTTGAGGTAGGATTGTATTGCTACACACTTCCCTCTTAGAACTGCTTTTGATGCATCCCATAGGTTTTGGGTCATCATGTTTTCATTGCCATTTGTTTCTAGGTATTTTTGGATTTCCTCTTTGATTTCTTCAGTGATCTCTTGGTTATTTAGTAGTGTATTGTTTAGCTTCCATGTGTCTGTAGTTTTTACAGATTTTTTTCCTGAAATTGATATCTAGTCTCATAGTGTTGTGGTCAGTAAAGATACTTGATACGATTTCAATTTTCTTAAATTTACCAAGGCTTGACTTGTGACCCAAGATGTGATCTATCCTGGAGAATGTTCTGTGAGCACTTGAGAAGAAAGTGTATTCTGTTGTTTTTGGATGGAATGTCCTATAAATATCAGTTAAGTCCATCTTGTTTAATGTATCATTTAAAGCTTGTGTTTCCTTATTTATTTTCATTTTGGATGATCTGTCCATTGGTGAAAGGGGTTGTTAAAGTCCCCTACTATTATTGTGTTACTGTCTATTTCCCCTTCTATGTATGTTAGCATTTGCTTTATGTATTGAGGTGCTCCTATGTTGGGTGCCTAAATATTTACAACTGTTATATCTTCTTCTTGGATTGATCCCTTGATCATTATGTAGTGTCCTTGTTTGTCTCTTGTAATAGTCTTTATTTTAAAGTCTATTTTGTCTGATATGAGAATTGCTACTCCAGCTTTCTTTTGATTTCCTTTTGCATGGAATATCTTTTTCCATCCCCTCACTTTCAGTCTGTGTGTGTCCCTAGTTCTGAAGTGGGTTTCTTGTAGAAGTATGTATATGGGTCTTATTTTTGTATCCATTTAGCTAGTCTGTGTCTTTTGTTTGGAGCATTTAATCCATTTACATTTAAGGTAGTTATTGATATGTATATTCCTATTACCATTTTCTTAATTGTTTTGGGGTTTTTTTTGTGGGTCTTTTCCTTCCCTTGTGCTTCCTGGGTAGAGAAGTTCCTTTAGCATTTGTTGTAAAGCTGGTTTGGTGGTGCTGAATTCTCTTAGCTTTTGCTTGGCTGTAAAGGTTTTAATTTGTCGTCAAATCTGAATGAGATTGTTACTGGGTAGAGTAATCTTGGTTGTAGGTTTTTCCCTTTCATCACTTTAAATATGTCCTGCCAGTCCCTTCTGGCTTGCAGAGTTTCTGCTGAAAGATCAGCTCTTAACCTTATGGGGCTTCCCTTGTATGTTATTTGTTGTTTTTCCCTTGCTGCTTTTAATATTTTTTCTTTGTATTTAATTTTTGATAGTTTGATTAATATGTGTCTTGGCGTGTTTCTCCTTTGATTTACCCTGTATGGGACTCTCTGCACTTCCTGGACTTGATTGACTATTTCCTTTCCCATATTAGGGAAGTATTCAACTATAATCTTTTCAAATATTTTCTCAGTCCCTTTCTTCTTCTCTTCTTCTTCTGGGCCCCCTATAATTCGAATGTTGGTGCGTTTAATGTTGTCCCAGAGGTCTCTGAGAGTGTCCTCAATTCTTTACATTCTTTTTTCTTTATTCTGCTCTGTGGTAGTTATTTCCACTATTTTATCTTTCAGGTCACTTATCCATTCTTCTGCCTAAGCTATTCTGCTATTGATTCCTTCTAGAGAATTTTTAATTTCATTTATTTGGCTGTTCCTCATTGTTTCTTTGCTCTTTACTTCTTCTAGGTCCTTGTTAAACATTTCTTGTATTTTCTCCATTCTATTTCCAAGATTTTGGATCATCTTTACTATTATTACTCTGAATTCTTTTTCAGGTAGACTGCCTATTTCCTCTTCATTTGTTTGGTCTTGTGGGTTTTTACCTTGCTCCTTCATCTGCTGTGTATTTCTCTGTCTTCTCATTTTGCTGAACTTACTCTGTTTGCGATCTCCTTTTCCAGGCTGCAGGTTCGTAGTTCCCATTGTTTTTGGTGTCTGCCCCCAGTGGGTAAGGTTGGTTTAGTGGGTTTTGTAGGCTTCCTGGTGGAGGGGACTGGTGCCTATGTTCTGGTGGATGAGGCTGGATCTTGTCTTTCTGGTAGGCAGGACTGCGTCCGGTGGTGTGTTTCGGGGTGTCTGTCAACTTATTATGATTTTAGGCAGTCTCTCTGCTAATGGGTGGGGTTGTGTTCCTGTCCTGCTAGTTGTTTGGCATAGGGTGTCCAGCACTGTAGCTTGCTGGTCGTTGAGTGGAGCTGGGTCTTAGCGTTGAGATGGAGATCTCTGGGAGAGCTTTCGCCGTTTGATATTACGTGGGGTCGGGAGGTCTCTGGTGGACCAGTGTCTTTAACTTGGCTCTCCCACCCCAGAGGCTCAGGCCTGATACCCAGCTGAAGCACCAAGACCCTGTCAGCCACATGGCTTTGGCTAGAGGGTTTGGTATGAGGCTGTGTAGCCTGGAAGTTCTGCAGCTGTTGTTTCATGATGAGGTGAGTCATTCTCCTCCCAAGCATTGTCTCTGCTCCCAAGCATCATCTGTGCTCCCTAACCTTGACATTACTCTGTCACTTGTGACATTTTTGAAGAGTACTGCTTAGATGTCTTGATTTGGGTTTGTCTGATGTTCTCTTACAGCTAAATTGAGGTTATAGAATTTTGGCAAAGATACCGCAGAGGCGATACACACTTCTCAGTGTATCATATCAAGGGGCACATGCTGTCAATATAATCTTATCACTGGTCTTAACGTCTTTTTGATACCATCAGTTGAAACAATATTATTTTCTCCTTAGTAAATGAAATTATATCATTAATTAGAACATAGTATTCTATCATTCCAATGATTGAAGTTTAAATTTACCATTTTAATAAAAATATGCTTTTATAAATATAATATACATTTTCACCTGGATTAACATGATTCTTCAATGAATTTTTTTATTGTAATTAACAGTTCTTACGGTATTCCAGTTTTAGGCATACATCTAAGGTAACTCTGATTTTTTATTTCCTGATCTGTAAAGTGGTTGTGAGAATCAGATGAGATTGTAAATGTGAAAGTGGTAGCATATAGTTGGTGCCTGGCAAATTTTAGGAAAAGTAGAATTCTCTTTTTGATAATTTTTTATGTAAAAAAAAAAATCACATTACCTCTCAAGGTAGTAAAATGTTTAATAAAGTCATGAGTTAGTTAAATATCATAGTAACTATTGTCGGCAGTAGTTACTACTGTTCAAACATATAGAAGCACGTGGATCAAAATTAGTATAGAGGTTTTTAACATTTCTGGCTCTTGAAGTTAGCCTGTTTCTACTTCTTTAATTGCTCTGCTAGTATGAACTTCAGGATTTTTCCCATTGTTCTGTACCTAATTGTTAGCCCTGGTAATTAACACATAAATGATATGAAAGCCCCAGGTTCATCAGACTTTGAGGGTATGACTTTTTAGATCTAGATAAGGAACAGGACCAGGGCTTAAATTATATTTCTCAGGTTAAACACCTGTCCCTATTTTACCCTTTTATTTATTCCCTATTTTAAAATTTGACTTATTTTGTATAAGGAGGTATCCTATAGAACATCAAAGTTTTTGGAACTAAAGTGTTTTCTCGTGGAAGAAAATCTAAAAATATCTTGTCTGCAGCTGTTTGTGATTTTAATACTTCTGAAACTGTTTCTTCTGTCTGTAATACCCTCCTGACAGATCTGTAGGCATATTGAAAGTGTTGCAATGTGGCCTAAACATTTTCATGAGAAAAGTGTGGCTCATTGCTCATTTATTCACTGAGTACCTGTGTTTTGCTAGGTAGGTGCCGGACACACAATCGTGAGCAAAAGAAACAGAATGCCTGCCTGTATGGAACTTCATTCTAGTAGAAGAGACAGGCATTGAGAGGAAAGCAAATGGAGAAATATATGTATTAACAAATACACAAAATGTTATGAAGTTAAAGAACAGGTTGCCATAAGAGAGGATGGTCATTAATCATGGAAGAGATATAAGAAAAGATTCTGCAAGTCAGGCCAACAATCACTTAGCCGGTGCTCTGTCTGCAAGGGTCAAAGCCAGGGATTCGGTAACAGCATGTTCATGAACCCTTGAAATCGGAAGATCTGAAAGGGCATCCTGTAGACTTGCCAGCCGACACTGTACTGTTGAGTATAGAAGGTCAACTAGCTGCTGCTTTCAAAAACTGCAGGAAGCCTTCTCTCCCTCCCTTTCTTCTTTTAATTAATGAATCTGTCATTTATCAACTATATGCTCCCATGGCTGTCAAATTTTGGTGCACATCAGAATCTCTTTTGGAGCTGTTTTTTAAAATGCCTGGACCTCACATCAGATCTACTGAGGGTTTGTTTAAAAATCTGAGGGTGGAAACCAGCCTATGCATTTGTAAAAGCCTCCTCAGGGGACTCTGGTGTCCGTCAAAGGCTGAGAACCACTGTGTGCCAGGCACAGAGGCTAGTTCTGTGGCTACTGAGAAAAGCACATGTCTGCCTAGGGACAAACATGGCTTTGCATATTATATAAGTTCAGCAGTGGAAGCATTTGACGGCTCTATGGAAAGCTCACATTGTCCTCCTTTTGAACTAAACCTTCTTGCACTGTCATCTATATATTCTGACTGCTCCTCAAGTCCTGTCTCTCTGTCTCCAAAGGTTTCTCTCCGTCTATTCCCTCTCTCCATCTCCACTACCACTGCCCCATTTTGCCTGGGCTCTAGGAATTACTTTAGAATTACCCTCCCCCAAGCTTCTCTCCCTGTGAGCTGACCCTTAGTTTATTTACTCTGAGAAGGTTTCTAAATTACAAATTTGATCCTGTCGCTCCCAATTTAAAACACTCTGTTTGGTCCTCATTGCCTGTGGAGATCGAAGTCCCTAGCTTGGCCTGCACCTATGTTTTCAGCATCATTCCCCACCATTTCACCATTTGCCCCACAAACTCCAGGCGATTAAAAACACTCATTTCTATACTACAACATGCACTTTTCAGCTAAGCGTCTTTGCTCATAATGTTGTCAATGCCTGAAACACTTTTTATTCCAGTTTTCACCTTCATTCGTCCTTCAAGAAAATCTAAAATCACTTCCACTGGCAGAGTTGATTGAGTCTTCCTCTCTGTTCTTTATAGTAACCTGTGTTTTAATTAATGTACTCCTTTGTCTATGTGCATACCTATATACTGACACATCTATCTGGGCCAGCCCTCTTTGGAGTGAGTTTTTGTTTGCTTAGAACTTGAAATGGTGCTACAGACAGTAGGAGTTAACTAAATATTGACTGAGTGAGTGGGAAAAAGATTGAATGAACCTGAAACTGGTTTGCTGTATCCCCTCCCACTGGTCCTAATTCCATTTTTTTTTTTTTTGGTATATTACTTAACAAATCTAGTCCATCATATATGTCTGCTTTTCTCCTAATATATGAAGATTACTCTCACCCTTTGTCTTTTTCCCCTAGTCACACACCTAGTAAGTTGTCATTTTAAAACTGACACCAACTCCTTGGGATTCCAGTAGTCATTATGGGTATTTTCAAAGTTGCACTAAGTTCTCAAAGTCAAATGACCTCATCCTGATAAACTTGCTACAACGTCAGATTTGCAAGAGAGCAAAGTGGGTAGCATTTAACCTAGTATGATATTACATTGGTTTCAGGATTGAGCTGCTGATCTCATACATTCAAATGCATTTTAACAATCCTGCATTTTTACTCCCCTCCATTATAGGCCATTACAAGATATTGTTATCTGTAAAACTTTTGATCTCTCCATCAAATCTGAGTGAAAGCCTTGCCATGTAGAGTATTTTTGGTTGTAGGTTTTCCCCTTTCATTGCTTTAAATATATGGTGCCACTCCCTTCTGGCCTGCAGAATTTCTGCTGAAGAGTCAGCTGATAGCCTTATGGGTGTTCCCTTGTATGTAACTTGTTGCTCTTCTTTTGATGCTTTTAATATTATCTCCTTATCTTTAACTTTTGCCGTTTTAATGACATGTCTTCGTCTGGTCCTCTTTGGGTTGGTCGTGTCTGGGACTCTGTGCTTCCTGGACCTGGATGTCTGTTTCCTTTCCTAGGTTAGGGAAGTTTTCAGATATTATGTCTCCAAATATGTTCTCTGCCCCTTTTTCTTTCTCTTCTCCTTCTGGGACCCCTATAATATGAATGTTAGTACACTTGATGTTATCCCAAAGGCCTCTTAAACTGTCCTTCTTTATTTTTATTCTTTTTTCTGTTGAGAGTCAGTGATTTCCACTACTCTGTCTTCCGGCTTGCTGATCCATTCCTCTGTATCTTCTAATCTCCTGTTGATTCCTTCTAGTGTATTTTTTATTTCAATTATTATATTCTTCATTTCTGTTTGGTTCTTCTTTATATTTTTTCACTCTTCATTAAAAGCGTCTAACGTCTCACCCTGTCCGTCCAGTCTTCTCCCGAGTTCTTTGAACATCTTTACGATCATTACCTTGAACTCTTCATTGGGTAGACTGCCCGTCTTCACTCAGTTCTTCTGGGGTTTTCTCTTGTTCTCTCGTTTGGAACATATTCCTCTGTCACCTCGTTTTGCCTGATTTACTGGTTTTATCCCTATGTGTTTGTAAGGTTAGTTATATCTCCCAACCTTGGAGAAGCGGCCTTTGGTAGGAGACGTCCTAGGCGTCCTGGCAGTGCAATTCCTGCTGGTCACCAGAGCTGTCTGTATGCTTTAGGGGTGCCCCTTAAGTGGGCTTCATGGGTCCTCCTGTCGTGGTGGGCTGACCACCATGGGCAGTCTGGCACGCTGGCTCCCAGGCCTGTTGGTTGCCAGGCCCTGCCTTGTGTGGAGGCTGCTAACCCACTGGTGGGCAGAGCTAGGTTCTAGGGTGGGTAGTTCTGGGGCCAAGGGTCCCAGATCTAGTATCAGCCTGCTGGTGGGTGGGATAAGTTTCTGACACAGCTGGGTGCAGAGTCTGGGTGTCCCATAGTCGGTGTTGGTCTGTTAGTGAGGGGGGCTGGATCCTGGGGTGGCTGGATGAGGGGTCCAAGGTGTCTCAGAACTGACGCCGGGCCTGCTGGTGGGCGGGGCTGGGGCGCAGGGGTTCCTGGGGCTGGCGTCTGCCCACTAGGGATTGAGGCTGGTCCCTGGGCTATTGCTGACCCACTGGTGAGTGGAGCTGGGTCTCGGGGTCTTTGACTGCAGGTTGCTGGTGTTCCTGGGGCTAGTGCCCGGGTGGGTAGCACCAGGTCCTGAGCACTCTGGCAGGTAAGGCCAGGTCCTGGGGTAGCTGTGGGCTCAGGGGATCTTTAGGCAGCCTGTCTGCTGGAGGATGGAGCTGTGTCCCTTCCCAGCTGCTGCGTGGCCTGAGGCATCCTAGTATTGGTGCCTACAGGCTATTGGGTGGGGGCAGGGCTGGATCCTGAGGCTGAAAAGCTAGAGGGAGGATTCCAAAATGGTACTTGCCAGCATCAGAGTCCTCGTGGTGGAACGAGCTCCCAGAAATGGCTGCCACCAGTGTCTGTATCCACAGGTTGAGTTCCAGTTGCCTTTTGCCTCTCTGGGAGGCTCTCCAAGATCAACAGGTGGGTCTGACCGGAGTGTCTTATTTCCCGCAGACCTCTGGCTCTCCCAAAAGTAAGCCCTGCTAGGCTTTCAAAGCCAAACGTTCCGGGGGCTTATCCTCCCGGTGCAGGCCCCCTGGGCTGGGGAACAGAACGTGGGACTCGGACCCCTCGCTCCCTGGGGAGAACCTCTGCAGTTGTAATTATCCTCCAGGTTGTGTGATGTGGGTCTTGCCTTTGCTGCATCTCTGCTCCCCCCTACCTGTCTTGTGGTTCCTGCCTTATATCTTCAGTTGTAGAAGGTCTCTTCTGGTAGTCTTCTGGTCTTTCTCATCAATAGTTGCTCTGTAAGTAGTTATAATCTTGGTGTGCCGGTGAGGAGAGGTGAGCTCAGGGTCTTCCTACTCTGCCATCTTGGCCAGTCTCCTCCCAGTATTGAGTCTCACACTTGCTTTTTTTTTTTTTTTTTAAACTTTTTATTTTATATTGGAGCATAGTTGATTAACAATGTTGTGTTAGTTTCAGGTGTACAACAAAGTGATTCAGTTATACATATACCTGTATCTATTCTTTTTCAAATTCTTTTCCCAGTTAAGTTGTTACAGAATACTGAGCAGAGTTCCCAGTGCTATATAGTAGGTCCTTGACTGTTATCCATTTTAAATATAGCAGTGTGTACATATCAATCCCAAACTCCCTAACTATCCCTCCCCCTGACCCTTCCCCCCTGGTAACCATAAGTTCATTCTCTAAGTCTGTGAGTCTGTTTCTGTTTTGTAAATAAGTTCTCTTGTATTATATATATATATATTTTAGATTCCTCATATAAGTGATATCATACGACATTTCTCTTTCTCTGTCTGACTTACTTCACTCAGTATGACAATCTTTAGGTCAATCCATGTTGCTGCAAATGGCATTATTTCATCCTTTTTAATGTCTGAGTAATATTCCATTTGTGTGTGTGTGTGTGTGTGTGTGTGTGTGTGTGTGTGTATCACATCTTCTTTATGCATTCATCTGTCAATGGACGTTTAGGCTGCTTCCATGTCTTAGCTATTGTAAACAGCGCTGCAGTAAACATTGGGGTGCGTGCATCGTTTTGGGCCATGTTTTTCTCTGGGTATATGCCCAGGAGTGGGATTGCAGGATCATATTGAGAATATCTGAGGCTCACCTAACGCCTTTCCTCTCCCCTCTCCCACCACCACCTCAGGCTGTCATTCCGCGCTTGCATTGTTTATTATAACTTCCCAATTTATGAATTATTTTGCTTGCATGTGTGGATTATTTTGCTTGCAGGGGGAAACTCACAAAAGGGGAATTGAACAATTCTGTGGTCTTTGTTGTTTATTGTTAATGACCTTCCCCCCAAATATTTCAATTTTTCCTTGTTCCTCCTCTTCAGATATTTTGAAACATATTCTATGTACTACCTTTGGTTGTTTTTCAAAATGTTCATCCCAGTCCTTCTGGATTTAGGCCTCTCCGGTGTTCTCCTAAGGAATCTTCTGACACTTTTATGATAGTCTCTACTTTGTGTCATTGCTTCCATTTATTTCTCATCCTTGTAGAATCAGAATTCATCAGAGTTCATGTAAAGACATGGTGAATTCTATAATGGCATCCCCTTTTCTTTCACTAGGATTATGACTCTATAATTATGTGATCAAAATCTTATTTTTCAGAATCTCTTTTAAATTAGAGCCGACATCTCTGCGTTCATATTATACTTATCTTTTTGCTGGTGTTTTAAAATGTTTTTCCTAAGTCAGTGGTGTGGATCTGATTAGAATTAGTGTTCTCTATCCTCTCTATTATGGAATCCAGGCTGGTATAGTAACTTTCTTCTAAGAGTCCAGTGATCTTCATGTTGTTATTGACTTTTTTTGCAGCTAGTCAATATTAAGGCTGTTATATAGTTCTTCCCTGGCCTCGAAGTTTGGGAACAGATTCCTGCCACTCTTAACCTAGTTTAATTAAACCATTGGTAATCTGCTCTCCATGACTTTATTTAAAACTCTCTTAAAATCTGTAATATTTTGTGTATTTTTTCGGTCTCTTGGTTAATGAATTCTGAGATTACTCTCTATGCTATAAAAACTGTGCATTATTTTCTTTCTACTAAAGTGATCTCTTTTACGCTGTTGAGCAGTAAAACCCTAGTTTTAGTATTGCATGAGTTGGTGAGTAAATGCATGTTTATATTGTCAAGACTTTCCTAATCTTTTCAGTCTATCTTTTATATTAAAAAAAAAAAACTCACTTTAGCTTTCCAGTTGATAAGCCAGCATCTTTATGTAGGAAAATGTTTTACTTAGGAAGCATGCATTCAAATGCCTTGACATTTTCCTCAAAGCAACATCTTAGAGAATAAAAGCTACCCCTGTCATTATATGGATACAGAGACCAATGTAATCTGAATGACTTCACTTCAGTGTACAGTAGTGGAGAGAGAGGCAGCTTTGTCCTTTCAGTGGCCTCTCCCACTGATTTCACACATCAGCGTTTACCTTTCCCTTCCTGAGCTGCCTGCTTACTTTCTCTCTCTCTCTTCCTATTGAGGTTATTTTTTATCCTTCATGACTCAGCCTATATTTTTCTTGTCTGTGGTACTTCCCTGGCACCCCAGAAGAAAATACCATCTCTCTGTCTCCTCACCGCGCATTTCTACAATAACTTTTTTTCTGATTGTGACATCTAGTGACTGACCTCCTAGGTACTATAGAGACACATCATTCTGTGCTGTGCATGGTTGTAACGACTGGTTAGTAGGCAGAATTTTTTTTTCCTTAAACACTGGATTTAATATAAAAGCTAAGTTATAAGAGCTGTCAAAATACCAACTGCACATAATATTTTATATGTGTTTAAAAGATAAATGAAATATATAATGTGTTTAAAAGAGAAATGAAATGAATAATGTACGAGTGGCGTTAGTTCATGTTTTAAAGTATGTGAGTCATAATTCTCCCCACACATTTCAAAACACCCAGGCATCATTTTTTAAAAAATTTTTATTGGAGTAGAGTTGATTTACAATGTTGTGTTAGTTTCAAGTCTACAGCAAAGTGAATCAGTTATTCATATACATACATCCACTCTTTTTAAGATTCTTTTCCCGTATAGGCCATGACAGAGTACTCAGTAGACTTCCCTGTGCTATACAGTAGGTCCTTATTAGTTATCTGTTTTATATATAGTAGTGTGCATATGTCAATTCCAATCTCCCAAGCCCTCCCCCACTTTCCCCCTTGGTAACCATAAGTTTGTTTTCTACATCTATGACTCTATTTCTGTTTTGTAAATAAGTTCATTGGTACCCACATATAAGCGATACCATATGATATTTGTCTTTCTCTGCCTGACTTGCTCAGTATGACAATCCCTAGGTCCATCCATGTTGCTGCAAACGCGGGCTTCATTTTTTAAAGGACAGTATTTAACTGAAACTGATGCTGGTTTCAGTGCTCAGTAGCTGGGCAGAGAGGTCAGGGGCCAGGAGAATGTCACAGGAGGAGGTGGCTTCCCGTAGTCTGTCCTCTCCCACCTGCTTGTGGCCCTGTCTGTTGGGACTGGGAAGCGGAGGGGACCATGCGTATTGTGCCGCTAAACAGAGAGTCCAGATGGTCAACTGCGTTCTGTCCAGCAGACCACACTGCCTCTTAACACTTCTTGGCAGTTTCTAACAAGCAGTGCTACTAAGGGTCCTGAGTTATAAATTGTTCCCGGTCTCAGGCTTCCTGGCCAGAACAGCATGGCCCATCAGTTTCTAGCTTTAGAATAATAAGAGGGAAAACAAATGGTGTTTCCTGGTGAGATAGCATCATCATAAGTGACCAGACAAATCCTGCTCATAGGTCGGTCTGCTGCGTAGAAGGTACTGTGCTAAGAGGTTGATCATTCAAATTGCTCTCTGCCTTTACATGCCTGGGAAACTAGTTGGAGAGAAAACACAAACACAGACACACAAAGAAAATAACCATGTACACACACAAAAATCGGGCATGTTAAATGGCCAGAGGGGCCTATGGAACACTGGTTGTCAAAATGCATTTGTTCCTCAGTTTGATGGTGGATACCAGCTTAACAATTTTTGCCGTGTCTGTATCATCAGAACATTTATTTACTTTTTTGTTTATATACGACTCCAAAAAGTATCTATTTAAGCTTCTTCCTAAGTAATAATATCTGCAAAATCACATGGTTTTCTTCTAATACACTTTTTTCCTGATACATGTTAAGTTGAACTATATGAAGCTGCCGATATTTGACTATTTTTTAAATCCACGAAAACATCCATTTCACGTAGCTTAAAGTACACATAACTCTTCAAAATTTAAAATGATGGTTTCATGAGTCACATTAAATCCCCGGATATAACACCGGAGGAACATATCACCCTGGAGGAACTCTGGAGCTGGAGGGAGCAAGCAGTTGTTAAGAGTTGATCTTGTAAGGTTTCTCAGGGGAGGGGGGCCGGGATGTGAAGCTGGAAGGAAGGGTGCATAGACAAGAGAGGGAAGAGCAGGGATCACAGGGGAGAAGCCGTCCGTGAGGACGGGTAGGGGGCTGAGTGCGCCACCAGTGGGAAAGGAAAGCCGATGGACCAGAGAGGGCGCTCCGGACTCCTCTGATGTAAATTCTTAATCCTCGCGTTTATTTGGCAAACATGTTTTCAAAGCACATGAGCACAGTTTTATGACCCTTCTGAAGTTTTCTGCAGATTGCTCTGTTATGATGATGAATACCTTAAGCAGGGTCAGGTAGCATTTCTGTTAGGGAGTATGCAGTCGTCTGCAGCGGGACCACAGTTGGAAAGAGCTGTGTAATGCAAGTACAGGAGGTGTGAATTTGCACGCAGACAGCTGCATGGGGCGGGAGGCTCCGTGGCTGTCTCCCCCTTAGAGAGTCAAGCTTCCCAGGCTGTCAAATCCCAGAGAGGGCTCTCCTGCCAAAGACAGCAACTGACGGGGTTGAGGTTCCCTCCAGTTCATTCCAGAAGCTCCCCTGGCCCTCCCTGCGGACATCTTTCTATCTTTCTGGCCCGTCCCTACTGTGCTGAAGACTCCAGCCTCGGGCTCTCCTCCTTACCAGGTGGGTAAGGAGGGTAACACCCAGCAGATTCCCCAGCGCTTACTGGGAGGGTGAATCAAAGGTCAGTTTCCCAGGATCAGTTTCCACGGCTGCCATGCCTGCAGGCCCAGGCTTAGCCCTGCCCGAGGTGTGTTCCAGCAGAGAACATGGAGCCATCTGAGCATTGGGCCCTGGAACAACATGAACTATATTCTCTTGGAATGGAAAGAAAACAACTTTGTTCTCATGTGTTGGAAAAACTCAGAGTGCTTCAGCTGTAGAAATGTGTCCTCATTACTTTTAGAGCTCAGTGTGATTTAGGAAAGTATGGGTAGGACTAATTATTTCCTTATATTTAAAGAGAATAAATCTGTGTGTGTTTTGACAGTGTATTGGCATTTGGTATCCAGTGTTAATTATTTGTGTCTGTGGCAGAAAGAACCTGGCAGGGCTGCTCCCTTGCATTGCTGGTCCCTAGATCCAAAAACAAGCTTTGAAGGTCAAATAGACACCAGCAATAATAACCACAAAAACAATCAATCCATAAATTAATCTCAGAGCCAAGATGAGGGCCAAATTACCCACAGATCTTTAAAATGGTACAGTTATTTATCGTGAGTCCAAGGACACCATAACTCCTGGTGATGATTATATATCATGTTCCTTGAAGATACAGTGAACTTCACTTGTAAAAGTCATTCAACAAATTTGTATGTGTGCATTTTAAAATGTAGATTTTAGTATTCTTCAGGTCTGGTGAAGCCAAGAGATTAGGAGAAGACTGCCATTGAAAAGATAGTGTGTCACTCACAGTTCCTAAGAGGAGAGAGTATGCGTGCCACCCCGGGAGGTGGGTGGGCACAGGGGGAGGCACCAGGGTCGGTCAGGATGCGGAAGGAGCAAGGGAAGAAAGTGGGTGAGAGGCTTCATGATAGTTTCTGAGAGAAGGAACGGGTGAAGCAGGGTGAGCACGTTTAGGATTGGCTAGTTTGAATCATTTCCTCGGGCTCTGAGGCACAGGGGCTGTCTTTAGTTGTCCGGTGCCTAGCCCTGGGGTGATTAGGGCAGGGGGATAGTGGAGTCTATTGAGGGTGTGAGCTCTGGATTGGTTAGCTCGAATTTGAAGATTATGCTCCTATTGTTTGCTGTCTTTAGGAATTGACCAGCCCTGGGAGAGGCAGTTCCTCCAGTGTCAGGAAGGGCCCAGAGGTTAAAGCATCAGGAAATAGAAATGATAAAAAAAAAATAACTAATGCAGTACGTATATATATGTATATATATGTACACACACACATACACAGACATACACACTCATTCTACTTATTCAGCGCATTTGTGCGGGGGGAAGGGAGAACGCATGTCTACTGTGTACCAGACGCTATTTTGGTTGATGGCGATTTAGCAGAAAAAACATAAACAATTTTTAAAAGTCAGCCTGCCCTTATGGAACACCAGCTTATCAAAGAAATAGTTATGTAATATAACCTCAAATACTGAGAAATCCTATGGAGAAAAATACAGCTGGTGGAAGGACAGAAGGGAACTGAAGTTACTATTTTTGGTAGGTCAGGGACGGCCTCTCTGTAGAGGGTGATATTTCAATAGAGAAGGGACTAAGGGGCTAGAAAAGGGCAGATGTCCAGGCATCTGGAGGAACCACAGGTGCCGAGTCACTGAGAGGATTCTGCTTGGCAGACTCAGGGAGCAGTAACAAGGCCCATGTCCTGGGATCCCCAGGAGAAGGGGGACTGTAGGAAATGAGGCGGCAGAGGTGACCAGAAGGCAGAATCTGAAGGACCTTGGAGGCCATCCAAGGGCAAAGGGAAGCTGTGTATGCTTCTGTGATGCTAGAAATTCAAGCCATATGAAGATAAGAGTTAAGCTTTGGTCTCAAAATGCAAATTAAATAGCTGTCGCCTCACTATTTTCTTCTACACTATTCAATTTTTTCAATATTTATTTGAGATGGCTTTGTTTGCAAATGGGAAAGCTTACTGTCGTTCTTCCCAAAGTTTTACATTTGGAATTTTTTTTAAAGTTGAAAACAAACAAAAACTTACCCATATAATGCAAAAAGACAGCTTTAGATCAGGAGTGTTGGAAAATGACTCTCTGTACCGCTGAGTTCCTTGGCATATATGTGGCATTTAAATAAAATGAAATACAATTTGAAAACCGCCACACTTCTGAAAATCTAGAAGAAGAAAAAAGATCTGGGAACAATCAACAATTTGCTTTCATTTTCTGTTAAATCGTGATTTCTTTTGCACTTGGTATCGTTTACTAAATATAAAGTAAAATCCACTCACAATCTAGTTAACATAAGCACGCCCAGAAAGAAAAGCTCATTTCAAATCTAATTGTGGATATTGTTCCTTTGTTAAAAATTCATAGGGTTTATAAACGTGTCCATTAAGTACTGGAGTCTCCATTATTTCCCCAGCTCTTTTCCCACTGCCAATTCTGTCCAGAATTTTAAAACACCCCTCTCTATGAAGGTGTTCTCTGAAGAACAAAAGGGGGGGGTGGGTAGAAATTATGAATATAACTAGAAAGACCTTCTGACCAAATATGCTGCGGTTTCCTGATTTAGTTTCAGTATAATGTAGGTAAATGGACAGGGGCAGACCATCTTCTGTTAACCTCAACATCATGTTACTGCTCTAAAGTTCTTCCTCTCAGTAATCTTTAAATGTGGTATTAACTAAGAGCTGGTCAGTTGTTTGGTTGTTTTGCTTTTTGGAAAATGGAGGAAACTGAAGAGTAGGCTGTTGGCTTAGCTTCTTCTCTGTTCTGGTTCTAACGCCCCTCCACCCACATTAGCGAGACCTAAGTCATGTACCACTTCTTAATACTGGGCATATTGTTTGCTGCAGTGGTCAAGACAAGCAATACTCTGCAGTTCAGTGTCTTGGTTAATCTCCATGTGGGGCCCCTATTGCTTACACTTCATGTACTTTCATTGATTTGGGTCAAGAATATGCACATACAAGAAAACTAGTGGCAGGGAGTTCCCTGGTGGTCCAGTGGTTAGGACTCGGCGCTTTCACTGAGTGGGTCTGGGTTCAATCCCTGGTTGGGGAAGTAAGATCCTACAAGCTGCATGGGCATGGCCAAAAAGAAAGAATGAAAAGTAATAAGAAAATATATAAAAAACTATTAAAAAAGTAAATTAAATTAAAAAAAAAAGAGAAGCAAAAAAAAAAGGAAACTAGTGGAGATTATAAAATAAGACTGTGTAACTGTATGTAAACAATGAATCAAGCCAAAATACTGATGGAAAAAAACCCAGAGAGACCAGAACGTGGACTTTTCAGGGGGGGGGGAGTAGTTGGTGTGAAGATGCGCTCACAAAATTGTCGTTGGTGGAGGTTTTGCTGCTGTTATGTAATCCAAAGAATTCCTCTATGAGAACCTATCTAAAGGGATCTGGATTTTAACTATCAAAATGTCTCACCGTGTTGCCAGTAATGCTTCGTTTCTTTCAGTTCCTCCAAGAGGCATTATGCGTTAGCCCCTCACATAACTCGTGAGATGAGGAGTGAAGGCATACAGTGGAGAAGCTCAGGGAACCGGCCCGGGGCGAACTTGTGATGAGAGCTCTCTTGTGATGTACAAATTGTGCTGCCAAACCGCTGTGCATATTTTTACAGGAGAGGCACAAAGGGGGTCCCCAGACCAGCTCTCAGGGTTTAAGGCTGTCTTCACTGGGAACGAAAAAGTAACTGCCACAATGGTACTGATCCTGATACGCACGCAGTGGGAGTTGGACTCAAGTGTACATCACACAGTAACACAGACCCTTGTGCTTCCAGCCCCTGCAGTCGCCAATCCCCTGGGAGAGGAATTAGAAGTTGGGATTTCTGGTTCACTCAGCTCCCAGCTTTACCCGGCCCTGAGGTACCCCCATTTCCTACTTCCTGTAGCTCTCCTTCATGGTGGAAGGCAGAAAGCAGGCTTGAACTCCGGGCCAGCCTGGTAGCCAGCTGCCAGCGGAATGAGATAGCTTGTGAAGTAAGAGAGGTAGGATGGGAAGGGGTGCTAGCACGAAACGGGGGAGGAAAAGGAAAAGAGGAGTAGTAACCTGACCCTACCTCCCAGCCATCCCACTCATACGGCCCTGACCAGCCTTTCCATCTCGCCCTCCTTATCTCTCACTATCGTAGTTCGTTAGGTGGCAGAAATGTGGTGGGAGTGTTGGTAAACTGGAGATTCCAATAGAAGCTGTCTACACAGGGATAGCAGTTCTAGGCAAGCCTCGATGGTGACGATACTTACACCAAGCTCTCAGCTCAGACCACAGATTGACCCTCATTGCATGTATTTGGACACAATTAAGCCCAGTGTGGGGCTAAGGCATCTGTGAGGTTGTCTGATAAAACCTAACCCATTAAAACCCTCAGACTGTCGATCAACCCTAGGTAGACATCTTATGCATATGTTCCCCACCTCTGTTTCTCTAGATGCACAATGAATATTCTAAGAAAAATGTGCTTCTCCATAAAGCCTGGGTCTTCAGATGTTTTCCAGCAGACGTTTCTGCTGATTTGCTCAGATTCTTTCCCCTGTCTACTTTTATAACTGAAGTAGAAGGGTCAGGATGGCTGAATGGGGGTGGGGTGAGGGCCATGCAAAGACACAACAAGGCTTCCAGGTCCTGATGGCAGAGGGAGACTCAGACCCTGGCTCTACTTCACCATGACAGGCTGTCTCGTGGCACAGTGCCAATGCTGGCATTTTTTCCCCCCAAGTAACTCTGGCTTCATGTTTGCCTACTGCGCCAGCAACTCCTGGTTTCAGCCTCCTTGTCTTTCTCTTTGTTGGGCAGTGGGGGAAGGAGGAGAATGGTGGGCGGGGCAAAGAATCTTAGTGATTTTTCCTTTCTTCCTTCAAGACTAACAATACATTAATAAGTAGTTATATCCAGAATCCACTTGTTGTTTTCTTATAATAGGCAGGCTCTGAAGAGTATCTAGTTTGCCACACTGCAGCAAGCTCAGGTTTGCTAATTTTTTTTTTCAGTTGAGCTACAGTGGACGTATTATGGTAGTTTCAGGTGTACAACATAGTGAGTCAATATTTTTGTATGTTATACTCCATATAAAGTAATTATAAAATATTGGCTCTATTCCCTGTACTGTATCTTATTTATTTTATACCTAGTAGTTTGTACTCTTAATCCCCTTCCCTCTCCCCACTGCTAACCACTAGTTTGTTCTCTACATCGGTGACTCTGTTTCTGTTTTGTTGTATTTGTTCATCTGCTAGCGCTTCTTACTTTGCAGACTTTTTGGAGACAGGGGTCTGTGTCTTGCTCACCACTATATTCCGAATTTCAAGCACAGTGACCCACATACAGTAAGCATGTAATAAAGATCTACTGAGTGAATGCATCCCTGGGGGACGAAGTAACCCTTTACCCCAGACTCCTCCAGTCAAACCAAGAGGGACCTCCTAGTCTGGCTCTTTGTTGGAGAAAAGTTCCCCAAATCTATAACAATAGAGGTCCAGGCTAAGACAAACTAAACCCTGGTCTCTGCCAGTCATTAACTTTGTTACCCGGGGTAAATGGGCCGGTCTTAATTTTCTGAAACTTAGCTTTTCTTCTTTTGCAAAAAAGTGCTAATAACATCTGTCACGTAGGTTGTTGTGAGTTTTCATGAAATCAAAGATGTGGAGCTGTTATATAGTAAGCTGTTTTCCCACTGGGTGCCTCTGGGGGAGGGCTGAGGGAATGACTCTCCTTTCACTTTATAGACTTCAGCTTTTTTTTTTTTTTTTAACTCATTCCAAGCATTAGTGTTAGTAAAAATGCCTTTAAAATAAAAATGTCCTTAAAAGAATATTAGTTTCCATCTACCTGACGTATATTGATGTTTATTCTCAGATTGAAAGGAACTGCGTCACTGCATTTCCATGCAAATCTCACTACTCAAAAAAAGGGCAGTTGAATTAGCTGGTAGATAGGAAGGGTAGCAAGTGTTTGGGGAGCGTGTTTGAATGAAGATGGTGTCTCCTATTAAAGTAAGGGTTTAGTATTAGGAGATTTTGCTGTGGGAAGTCTGGAAATAATGCTACACTTAGTTTTCATGATGATTATGTATCTCACGGTTCTATCTACCCTATTTTTAGCTTATTAATAATTAATAAAACTCTTTGTGTTGTAGAGATGGTATCAGATTGATATGCTGGATAAGCGCGTGAACACATGTCTGCTTCATCGTGCAAGTAATAAAATCATTATCGTGATTGCATTAATGGGCCAGGGCCTGGTCCATTTGGAATATTTGGAGCTGGCAGCCGCGTAGTTCTCAAGTGCCATCACCTCATACCCTGCACTGCAGTTGCTGCTTATTTTCTTAGTCATCATTTTACAGTAAACATTGTCTCATAATAAACCATAAAATTTAGAAATGCACAAGAACAAGAACGTCAGAGTTCTTGAAGTGCAGATGATCTTTTTCATTAAGACTAGAAAGGGGAAAACGTGATAATGCTAGTGGAAATTCTTTTAAAATATTTGTTTAGGTTGGGTTTAAGCCATCTAGCTGTGAAAAATAATAAACCACGGTAGCACCGGCAATATACTGTAATTCCCACAAAGCACATTCAGCATAATTTCTTTTTTTTATAAATAATAAAACCATAAATAAATATGATTACTCTCAGCTCACATGAAATTACTTTCAGCACCAGGAGCCAGATGTTTTTCTCTCATATCTGTCTTCTTTAGGGTCAGTTTTTGCTTGCCCCCCCGCCATCACCACCAGTAGTATGTAAGTAATCTGGGGCTTCCCTGGTGGCGCAGTGGTTGAGAATCTGCCTGCCAATGCAGGGGACACGGGTTCGAACCCTGGTCTGGGAAGATCCCACATGCCGTGGAGTAACTGGGCCCGTGAGCCACGACTACTGAGCCTGCGCGTCTGGAGCCTGTGCTCCGCAACAAGAGAGGCCGCGATAGTGAGAGGCCCGCGCACCGCGATGAAGAGTGGCCCCCACTTGCCACAGCTGGAGAAAGCCCTCGCACAGAAACGAAGACCCAACACAGCCATAAATAAATAAAATTTAAAAAAATAATACCTAGCATATATATTTAAAAAAAAAATATGTAAGTAATCTGTGAATAAATAACTGGGAATGGCATTGGATCTTGAACTTGAGTTTGGCGAGTTTGAGGGGAGATGGATCTTTGTTTGTCTCACACGCAATAGGCAGGAAGGGGCCAGATGGTGCCTCAAAACAGCCACTTAAAACTTCTTAGGCTCCAGGCGCCAGCAGCTTTCTTCTGGAGGCCTCACCCCACGTCGTATCAAACATACGAGATGCACTGACATGTGACATTCAATATAATTTTGTCTATAGGACTTTTGGACAGGATTTTTTTTTTTCTGGGTGGTGCTACGCAGCACGTGGGATCTTAGTTCCCCGACCAGGGATCGAACCTGCACCCCCTGCAGTGGAAGCGTGGATTCTTAACCGCTGGACAGCCAGGGAAGTCCCGGGAAGGGTTTTTATAATTCTGCTTTTGAAATTATTTTCCTACAAGTTGCTCATTTCATTTACAGCCAGCTCTGACTTCTCCATAACCGTGCGGGCTCAGAGACTTTTTCCAGTGCGACACAGCCCCACTTACAAATGATTTCTAACTCAAACGATGTCTATATGGATATTAACTTTGCTAATTAGAGAAGTTGTCCTAATACAAAATGCATAGGTATTTCATTAAATAACTATTTGCTTTTGATCATGCGCATTTCACTGCAGGTTGACACAAACCATTTTCAGTACTCCAACATTATTGTAGACCTCGGTGCCTTTAGTGCCTTGTTGGTAACTACAGCCGTAGTTAGAAAAATAGGCGACTTTCCCAGGGCCGGATGGGTTCTTAATGTGGAAGATAGGAGTAGAGAAAGAGATTCCATTTGAGGAGCTTAGTCCTCCAAATGCCATCCCCTTGTACAGAGGAATGGTTTCTATTAAGACATGCTTAAGGGGCAGATAGCACTGAGTGTCAGGAGTATGAGTGTTCGTGGGAGAAGGTGGGGTGGACCAGCACATCTACACCTTTGTATGGGAGGAGAGAGAGAGAAAGAGAGAGAGGTGGGGTGAGAGAAAGGGGAGGGGAGGGAGGAGGGAAGGAAGGGAAGGAGTTATGGTTATAGCAGCAGTGTTTTACAGTGACCTTCAACCTTGTCTTCAGTGCTGGAACCTTCCCATCAGCATTTATCCCACCCCCTCTTTTTGACTCTTGCCAAACACAGCCAATAACAACTAAAGTTTGATGCATTTCCTCAGGATGCTCCCTGCCAGCCTAGACTTTTCCAATTGGATATCTCGCTGCACATGCATGACTCGTGCCCTAGTAGCCCTCCCCCAACTAGCCCAACGCCATGTCACCATCTCTTGACTCCCTGAAGAGGAAAAAGGACCAACCATCCCAGGGAACCCAAGGCTCCCACTATCCTGCCCACTGGTTACAGAGCATCAGCAAGGGCTGTGCCTGCTCATTTAGAGAAGAGAAAACAAGGTCTCCAGCCCCCAGTGACACACTAGAGGTGAGGTGTCCTGCTCCGGGGGCGATCACTGCTGTGGGGCTAATGCTTTATTCATCGTGTTGCAATGGCATCATTAAGAGCACATTAGTTTAAAGAGTAACTAATATGTTCTTGGTGCCCCTCCGAGGAGAAACATTAAACAGGATGAGCAACCAGCTCAGGCCGGTCATGGTCTGATCCAGGGTTTATTGCAGGTAGATTTCCATAGATTTAAGAGCTCTAATCAGGGCTTTTTGGAAAACAGATAACTCATTTACTAGAGTTTGCAGCCATTTAAGGGTAAGTTTTTCACCCACTACAATTAAAATGTTCCACTTTGTAGCTTAATATGTTTTCCGTGGTTGGGTCAAGGTGTAAAATGAGTGTGTAATGAAAAAAAAAAAAAAACGAATACAAAACAGCACAAATTATGGAGTTAAATATACTCTGCTTTCCCTTACATAAGAAGATAATAATGTTCACAGAAATCACTTTCTGTACATAAGTGTGGCTGAAAAGACCAGTATGTGAATGATGTGCCTTAATACACTATGCATTAATTTTAAAATCTTCTTTGATTTGTGGTGCCATCCATGGTTTATAGAGGTTACCTCTCCTGATGGCTGTGTCTTTGAAGCCAGAAATCCACCTGAAGTCTATGTCAGAGGCATTACCCCCTTTCTCAAAAGGACTCTTCCTCTGGTCTCTCTGCTGCTCTCTATCGGCAGCCTGTAGTTTTTTGTTTTTTGGTTTTTTTTTAATAGTAATCTTTTATTTATTTATTTATTTTTATATTTATTTTTGGCTGTGTTGGGTCTTCGTTTATGTGCGAGGGCTTTCTCTAGTTGCGGCAGGCGGGGGCCACTCTTCATCGCGGTGCGCGGGCCTCTTCATTATCGCGGCCTCTCTTGTTGCGGAGCACAGGCTCCAGACGCGCAGGCTCAGTAGTTGTGGCTCACGGGCCTAGTTGCTCCGCGGCATGTGGGATCTTCCCAGACCAGGGCTCGAACCTGTGTCCCCTGCACTAGCAGGCAGGTTCTCAACCACTGCGCCACCAGGGAAGCCCCAGCCTGTAGTTTTACCATTTCAAGTGAAGCTTTTTTGTAGTTCCAGCTTTCTGTTTACCTTGTCTATTCTGTAGAACTTTTTGAATGGGAAGGGAAGAGAACAGAGAGGGTGCCAGCAGGAAAAAACTCGTCGTTTGAGTGGAAGCAAGAATTCTCTGATACGTCCTTATTTATTTTAATAAACTTGTCTGTGACTTACTTATTTGGCAGTTATGCCTCAGTGTCCCTATTCAGGGGCTCGAAGAGTCCCAAGGCCTACACATGACTGTAGAAGTAGGATTGAAAGATGGAGCTCAGCTATCTTGTTTTCTAGATAAGGGCTTTGCTGCAGGGAGACTTTTTGAACTGTTAAGGCTATTTTGAAACAGTTGCCTGTCAGAAACATTTTGGGGACTTTTGTATCTGGGAGAAATTAGAAGTGATGAACTCTCAGGTTGGAATCTTGATGTTCTATGAGCTTGGGTGTGTTTGTCCTGATTGATAGGTATCCATTAATGAGGGGAATTAGTTGACCCATGTCATGTTTCATAAACAGTCTTCTAGTATGATATTGCCCTTCTCAGAAAATCTGAAATATACTAAGTATGGAAGGTGTCTCTACAAAGACTTTGAAATTACATATTTTTATCATAGTAGCTTCCAGTCCTATTTTCTTTTCTTTTCTGTTTTTAATGGAAAGAGAAGTACTTTACTCCTGTGGTCTCAAGCTTTCTCTTTTATTATTTTCTTCAATTTAGAAATATAAAGTGTAATTTGTTTTAAAAGCAAAGAGTTCCTGAAAACAAAATAATTTTACCTCTGTCATTTGTCTACACTTATGCATGTAATGCCAAACAGTATTTTTCTTTGTATCAAAAGATAATTGGCTTTATCTGCTATCCTGCCATGCTGGTTGAGTTATCTCTTTGGTAAAGTTGGTTATTTTGTTTGATTGCATCATTACAGAGGGAGACCTTCTGTTTCTCTCATATTCATTCTCTCTTTTTCTCTTTCAACACTGAGTTCTTCGGAGACAGATATGTCATGGGTAAAACTTTATCATCCATTCAGTAACCATTTCCTCCCTAAGCTGGAAGGATGACGATCTGTAGTTTAAAATTGGCTACTAGACAAAGTAGAAAAATGGAGGATGTAATCACAGACCCTTAATGGCCTTTTGTGTTTGAGAAATGGCCAGACCTGCTTTTTATCCTCTGTGGTGCATGCCAAATTGAAACTTTTCCTTTCTTCGCCTGATTTCACTTCTTTAGCACTATAGGTATATGCCTTTGTTACACTAATGCAGCACTTAATGGATCAGACGATGCCATTATTTATAGATTTCACCTCCTCCAAAGAGCAGCTGGGAAGAAGTCTCACAAAAGGAGAACATCGCTGTAACCTGCTTATGACCCTACATTGGTTACCAGGGAGGTGTGGAATCTTAGATCTTGGAGAATGACTTGTTAAGCACACCAAGAGCTTATCTGTAAAAATCTAACATTTTTTAAAAATTGTCTTTGATACTTGAAATTTTGTCTGTGTTCTAGTTTCCAACAGCAATTTTCCCTTTTGTGTTCTTTAGCTTTCAAACCTCCAATCTTTGAGACTGGACCCTGGAACTGAATTTTGTTTTTTTGTTCCCTTATTACTTCCTTCTTTCCCTTTCTTATTTTCCTTTTTACTTTCTTTCCTTCCTTCTATGCCTGAATTTATTTGAAAAACATACGTGTGTCTGTGTGCATGCGTGTGTGTGTGTGCGTGCGTGTGTGTGTATATAAATTTTATATATGTAATTTATATGATGATTTGAATACATTTTAAATTTATGAATACATTATAATTTTATATGTATACTGAGCATCTGGCATATTCTAGGTACTGTGCTTGCTCCCTGCAGGGATGCAAAAATGGCCAGTTTCCATGATCATTCTAAGCATGTTGTTTATTAGGGACATAGACATAAACAACTAATTGGGATATGAAGTTACAAGTGCTGGTATAGAGAAAGGTTCAGAGCACTGTGGGAACACAGAGGAGGGAATACATACCTCCTTTGTCTTCTTGCCTTAAAGGGCAAACTAAAAACTACTTAGGACAGAAATGGCATTTTTCTCCTCAGGTGCACTGTGCTGTGAGGTGTGTCACATCATGACCCCTTTGAAAAAGAGTTCAATGGTTTTATAAACATGTGAGTAAGATATTAAAGAAGGTCATAGGTCAGGTATTTAAGAAGACCTTTTGATTTCATGGCTTTGACAGAAAGTACTACAGGGTCCAGCACTGCCTGAATCGATCTTAGCCCAGTTCCATCCTCTGCCCATACTGTTTCCAAGAGCTGACTTTTCTGTCCATTTCCGAGTAGGATCTTTCTAGCTTTATTTGATATAACATTCCTACCTTACAATTCTCTTCATCAGAAATTCCCCCACAAAATCTAATTCCTCATAAACTTTAATATAATTTAAATCTCTTCTTCAAAACCTTAATCCTCTTATTTCACACTAATCAGGAGACATCAATCATTGATAACCAACATCCTGTATATTTAGCAGATGTGAAAACTTCATCATGCGTTATCATGTAGTACATTAGGTAGTCTCTGCTATCAGCTGCCTCCTTATAATCCTCTTCAGGCTCTCTCCTCTAAAGGGTACCAACATTCCAAAAACTACTCCATCTAAGAACTAAGCAGCCAGATAGACTTTGCTGACATTTCCGTAGAGGGTGCAGGGGAAAGGTTTACATTGTATATTTCCCAGTGAACCACCTCAAAGTCTGCTTTAGTCATTTCTCTTCTCTGAAGTCCCCTTTTCTCATGAGTGGCTACCAAAGATCCCTTCTTTCTTTCCCCTCAAAGCACTTAGCCTTGGTGTCCTTTTTTTTTCTTTTTTTTTTTTAAACCACATTTTTTTTTTAAATAAATTTATTTATTTTTGTCTGCGTTGGGTCTTCGTTGCTGCATGTGGGCTTTCTCTAGTTGTGGCGAGCAGTGGCTACTCTTCGTTGCAGTGTGCAGGCTTCTCACTGCGGTGGTGGCTTCTCTTGTTGTGGAGCACGGGCTCTAGGCATGCGGGCTTCGGTAGTTGTGGCGCGCGGGCTTCAGTACTTGTGGCGCGCAGGCTCAGTAGTTGTGGCGCACGGGCTTAGCTGCTCCATGGCATGTGGGATCTTCCCGGACCAGGGCTCGAACCCGTGTCCCCTGCATTGGCAGGCGGATTCTTAACCACTGCGCCACCAGGGAAGCCCCTTTTTTACCACATTTTGCAGATCAATTCTACTCTGCCTCGAAACTTGCAGATTCCACCCATCTCCTAGATCAGTGTAAGAGGACCCGTTCTCCTTAGAAGCCTGTTTAGTAATCCTCTACCATAATTTAAGCATGTCTTTGTGATCCTTTTGTGTTTGAAGAGATAATAGTGAGAATTTTATAAAACTGATGAAAGACATTAGGCTCTTCTGGTTGTTCCTCAGTGGGAGAATTAGTCTGAATTACTTCACTTACCATTATAGGAAGCAGAAATGTCTCCCTTATTCCTAAATGGTTGCTTAAAAATCATGGGGTTAAAACATAAGTAACGTCTATTTAACAATACTCTATATTGTTTTAAACTATGAACATTTCCATAACCTCAAGAGAACATCCTACTGATTACATGGTGATCAAAGTGAGATATTTTCTTAGTAATAGAAGCAGAAAGTAGAACTTTGGATGGGAATGAATTTTTCTTTTTACTAGAATATAAACCATGATAATGCTAGTGAATACTTCCTATAAAATAAGAAAGTTTCAGATGTCATATGAAATAAGTTTCCTTTGGAATGAACTCTCAACAAGACATTAATATATCAGATTTTCTCACTATAATTCTTCTGTTGAAGTAGGTATAAACCTAAGGACTTAAGTCAAACAAAATCATCCTTTTAAATTAACAAAAGAAAAATTTTCAAGACTTAACTCATCTCCACCCCCTTTTAATAGGAATCTGTGTTTTGTGGACAGTTACAGATGGATTTTATTACTCACGGGGGGTGTGTGTGTGTGTGTGTGTGTGTGTGTCCGTCCTTGTGTTCCTTGGGACCTTGGGACCTTGGACAGGTAGAATGAGTTGTGTTTCTTAGAGCAAGAGAAGCCTGTGTCATTTTTTTAGGCCAAATAGTATTTTCTTAGGCTTGGTGAGTTTCAAAAACTATTTGCCCCATTGATACAGCTCAATGAAATTCTTAGCATAAATATGTCTTGTTGAACAGTTATGAAATTGGGTCTGAGGTTTTGTACTTGAATGTGCCTTAACAAAGAACAGGTTAGATTTCAGTTGAAACCTGGACAAAACTGTACTGTCATCCTTGGCATTTTGTACATCCGATTGTTTGGGGATGATCTTACTTCACTAAAAGCTGTAAACAGAAACTGCCAATTTCACAATTCATCATGAATCTCTTGAAATCTTTTGTAGTTGCATAGGTAGAAAAAAAAAACCTAGAGAGAAAAATTTATACATCTTTTAAATTACATTATATTATTTTATGAAGGAACGGTGAAAAGGAAGAAATATTCTGGTACAATTTAGATGTGACACAGAAAACTAGGGCAACACTTACTTTTAGAAATATCAAGTGTTACTCACTGTTTTAAAATTAATTACATAATTATCCAGTAGAACACAAAGATCCCAGGGTACCTTAATGGAAACACTACACTTTCAAATAAAATAATAATAATTAGCACCTACTATATTCCAAGTGCTTTATTAGCTCTAATTTTTAACTCCCCACATCTCTGTGTGTAAATAAACATTAAGAATATTCATCTTTTCTATAGTTTAGAAATAAGAAAACTAAGGCAGAGACATTCATTGGAATGATGAATTAGGCATTATGGCCTTGAATCATTTAAAGAGGCAGGTACTCAACAGGAACAATAGATGTCAGTAGAATATAAAAATCACTCTTGTAACTATTCATAAATTACCAGGTAGTAATTAATTTAAAATATCACCTTTCTCCCACACCAAATCACTTTAAAATTTTTAAAGAATTGAAAGGCATCCTTGGGCTTCCCTGGTGGTGCAGTGGTTAAGAATACGCCTGCCAATGCAGGGGACATGGGTTCGAGCCCTGGTCCAAGAAGATCCCACATGCCGCGGAACAACTAAGCCTGTGCGCCACAACTACTGAGCCTGCGCTCTAGAGCCTGCGAGCCACAACTACTGAGCCCGCGTGCCACAGCTACTGAAGCCTGTGCACCTAGAGCCCGTGCTCCGCAACAAGAGAAGCCACTGCAGTGAGAAGCCTGCACACCGCAACGAAGAGTAACCCCCGCTCGCCACAGCTAGGGAGAAGCCCACGCGCAGCAACGAAGACCCAACACAGCCAAAAATAAATAAATTTGTTTAAAAAAGAATTGCAAGGCATCCTTGAGTCTATTGGAAATGCCTAAGACATGATAGAACTTCCTTTAGAGTCACCATTCTAGGTACATGGCAGCCACATGAAGTTGTATGTCATTCAAACCATTGGATAGGGAGATTGAAGAGATGTCATACATAGAATGTCACCGTCTCATTAGGGGATAAATTCAGGTTTACAATCCACAGCTTGCCAAGAAGCAATACTTTTGTGATGAAACAGTAGCGGTGTTGTTACTATTCTCAGTGAAACAGTATCAGTCTGTTAAGATGGAGATGGAAAGCGTGGGTAGAACCTAAGGGCCCCGAGGACACTCTATGCCCCTTAGTAAGACCACAGTCACTAAAGTGAAAACTAACACTGGAACAGTTATGAAGCCAAGGAGAGCTACCACCACCCCTAAAATACTGTAGCGAAAAAGGCAAAGTGAAACATGGCCAGTCAGGCACAAGTCATAAAGCCTACAAAGTAAAGGGATATTCTCTGATACAGTGTTCCAGAACTGCAGACTCAATGGACAGAAAAAAAAGTTGTGATTAATGCCCCTTTGGGGAGAACTTGAGCTAGAAAAAAAACCAGCCAACTAAACTTCACTGGGGAGATAAGTAAGACGAATAGTGACCTTGCAGTGATCTGAAGGGCCTCTCCTCCTCCTGGGCCATTTGAGCAAAAGAATGAACACATTGTAGCCTGACTTTGCTTTGGTGTTCTGAAATGGCTGGAGGTGGAGAGAGGAAAATGCTTTGAGGTTTCACCACAGAAATGTTGCTGGCATGTGGCTAGCTAAAGGGCAGGCATTTTGGTTAGCTATGTATTGATGTTATTGGGTGTATTTTATATGGTGAGAATCTGTTTGTCTGATGACATCCACTGCCTAGGATAAATGATGCATATAATATATAAACACGTTCTGAGTTTATTTGGGTGGTAGAGTCTAATTGAGAGGTTTGAAACATTTGTCCTGAGTACAATTTGCTCCCAAAGTTGAAATCATTCACTACTTCTTGATGAAGGTGTTTTATCTTCCTGATAGACTATTGGAAATAATTCCCCACCATCTCTCATTCCCCTACGTCTGAGGGCTAGGGATTTGTGGAGACCATAGAAACGATTTGCTCAATATCCACAGATCCCTGAGATATTGAAACCTGAGCTTCCATTTGAATTAAACTTACACTCACCTGGCAGTAAGGGTTTTTTTGTTTGGTTTTTGGTTTTTAGTTTTTTTGAGAAGACAGTGTTCAAAAGGATCACTGATTCTTGCACCTAAGAATCAAAGGAATAAAAGAGCATACCATAAAAGGGCCAAACTTCACACTAGATACACTGACAGACTATAACACTAATTCTAAAATATATATTAACAGAAAGACAGTTGAAAAAATTTTCTAAATTTGTGCCTAAATAAAGATAAATACTTCGAATTCAGTTGTTCTACCAATCTACTTAAAATTCAAACTTCTCAGGTCAGCCATCCAAGTGATACGTTTTGTCTTCCAGTCTTGAGCTGGTGAAAGTGCTCTTAAAATATGTACGTAGGAATGCTACGTCTTTGCATTCTTAAGGATGGAGAGAAGGCATAGCATTTTATAAATGGTACAACATAGAGGGACCCTTTGTAACTTTAAGTAATGTTTTGTTTTTTGTCTTTTTCAGAAAGGTGCTTTGAAAAGTCTTATAAAAATACATTTCTATATAAGCTGTGCAATTCTCGGGAAAATTCAGACCAAATTGCGGCCAGTTAAATTTATCTCGTCATAGAACTAAGAAAACAAATGCTTTTCCTCTGCCGCCCCAGCACCCTCTTCGTCTTCCCTGACGGGGGGGGGGGGGGGGCAGCACGCCGTTCTTTCCTTTTGCCTTTCCTGACGATTGTAATTTGGGCACACTCTTTACCAATCTCACGGGGAGTAGCTCCTTGCTTTCTTTTCTCCCTCTTCCCGACTTTTTCTCCCTCTCTGAATACATTTCACAGACGACCGTCTTCGAAAATAACAACATCAATTAATTTTTTAACTTAAAAAAAAATCACATTTAGCCCCGAGTCTGCCCTCTCCATTGATGTGTCATGTGCGGAGCAGGCTGTGAGGGTCTGATAAGCCCCGTCTGTGAAGTCTCTTCAGTGGGAGGCCAGGCACTAGCTGCTCCGCAGACAGGCTGTTTATTTCATCCAGCCCTGCTCCGGCTGGTTTGACAGTTGACCCGCACATCTCCCGGGCTCCAAGACCGAGACTGGAGAAGGATGCAGCTTCGCCTCTGTGCCCGCCACTGAAAGCTGTTCTTTGTTGTTTATTTGTTTGGCTGTGGTTGTTGTTGTTTGTTTTGAATAGACAACAGTTCTTCCCATGAGAGCTCCCCCAGTTAACGATTACGCTTTCTCACCGCACTGCTCTTCTTCCCCTTTTGCAGAACCCGATGATCTCCGTGGGGACCCTGCACTCAGCCGTCAAAGCACTCCCGCCCCTCAGGATGCTCGTAATTCAATAGTAGATGCAGGCGGCGGCGTTGAAAGCATCACACAGTGTCCCCAGCAGCTTCCTCAGATGATGGCTGCAGGTAAACGTCGGTGGCCAGCACGGAACACAAACAAGGCATTCTGCGTCTTAGTGGAAAGCCTCTCCAGCCATGAAAATAAGTATTGAACCAGGAGCCTGGGCTCCTCAAAGAAACCAGGCTCTGGAACTAGTGAACATCAAAGAGCATTAAGTCAAATGTAACTTATTTTGCTGACCTTTTTTTTTTTTTTAGCTCTGTGCTATTTGTTTTCAATATTATTTATTTGTTTATTTTGTTTCGATGAAAGCCTGTGCTTGTAAGAGATATTTTGGGAGTCACTTTAGAAAGACACCTGCATTTCCTTAATGTACGGATGTAAATAGTTTGTAAAGGACGGAATATGTTACAAGGTAACACTTAATAAATTCAAGTCAGGACCAGTTTGACTGCTTGACAGCTGATTTTAGAGATTTTATTACATGATTAGAGGGTGTGCCTGCTTCAGAATTACACTTGGAAACAGATGAATTTATTTATTCTAAGCCAGTTGACTTGTTTTACCCAGAGAGTCCTCTGACTTTGCCTCTCCACCAGGGAACTTAACTAACGTTTCACCTGGAGAAGGAAGCGATTCTTCAGTTTTTTCCAGGGTTACTTCCTTAATGGTATGGTGTGTATAATATAAACTGCATGTCATTACGTTTCCTCCCAGAATATATTTGGAAACTCTTTTATGTTTACGTCTGGAGAAAGCATTGCTGTAGATTACAGTGCTGTTATTTTTTGTGGTTTGGGAATGTGCTTAAACGAAGCCTCACGTCTCTAGAAATGCGATTTGTTTTCCAAGAGACGCCATTGCCTGTGGACTCTAAGTCAGAGTTTCTTTCCCCCCACCCCATCACAGCAGCCGATGGTTTGGGGAGTCTCGCGATCGACACGACCCAGCTGAACATGTCAGTGACGGACCCCACTGCCTGGGCCACCGCTATGAATAACTTGGGCATGGTTCCCGTGGGGTTGCCTGGACAGCAGCTCGTGTCGGGTAAGCTTTCTCCTGGATTGGAAGATGCCTGCAACCACACCACGGGGTGTGGGTGACAGGCGCCTTGGCAGTCTTTCCACGCGCAGGTGTTGAGCCCGGTCTGGGATTTATGACCAGGGCGTGGTTTGGCAGAATGTGTGCTTGAGATTCTGTTTTTGTTTTTTTTTTTCTTAATTTATTTATTTATTTTTGGCTCTGTTGGGTCTTCGTTGCTGCATGTGGGCTTTCTCTAGTTGTGGCGAGCGGGGGCTACTCTTCGTTGCGGTGCGCGGGCTTCTCGTTGCAGTGGCTTCTCTTGTTGCAGAGCACGGGCTCTAGGTGCGCAGGCTTCAGTAGTTGTGGCATGTGGGCTCAGTAGTTGTGGCTCGCGGGCTCTAGAGCGCAGGCTCAGTAATTGTGGCGCACAGGCTTAGTTGCTCCGCAGCATGTGGGATCTTCCCGGACCAGGGCTCGAACCTGTGTCCCCTGCATTGGCAGGCAGATTCTTAACCACTGTGCCACCAGGGAAGCCCCTGTGCTTGAGATTCTTATCCTCATCACCTCACTCTTCTGCCTAACAGCCATTCTCAGAAAAAGCCACACGCAGTTATCTCTCACCGGTGGCACTGCAACATCAATTTTGTATTTTAAATGGGTAAATAGAAGAGCTAATATTTGCTTTCCAATTTACAAAACTCTTCCACAGACGTTATGCCATTTGATTCCACAGTCTTCTCTTTGAGACAGGTATACACTTATGGTGGTCGTGGCTCTTGTTCATGTTCCCATGTTAAAAACAGGGAAAGAGGGGACCAGAGTTTGGGTGACTTGTCCAGCACTGAAGTGGCAGAACTTAGAAACCCAACTCAACTGGCACTGCATTCCCTGTTTTCTTTCCGTCACACTTTGGAATAGTAATAACAGTCGTGTATTCAATATAGAAAATGGTTGATGTCACAAAGTAGAAGGTCATTTGAAAGAGTTGATCATTTAATAACACATGTTTATTGCAGATTTTCCATGTGCCCTGTAACAAGTGCTTTGGGAAATAGAAAAAAATATATATGTATATAAGTGTCCTCGAGGGTTCAGGGAGCATATCTCCCCAAACTGAAAAACACAGCGACAAAAACAGCAATAAAAATAATATGTAGAATCAGGTGCTAAGAGGTGGTTCAGTAATTTCCAGAAGGATCAATGCCTAGGGCTCTGAGGGAAGATGTTATCAGGGAGGTGAAACTTGAGCTGTCTGGAAAGATACATAGGGCTTCAGTATTCACTTAACTCATTCAACACACATTTTTTCCCCCTACTTATTTATTTATTTATTTATTTAATTTATTTATTTTTTACAGCAGGTTCTTATTAGTTATTTACTTTATACATATTAGTGTATACATGTCAATCCCAATCTCCCAATTCATCCCACACACCCCCCACTCCCTGCTTTCCCCTCTTGGTGTCCATACGTTTGTTCTCTACATCTGTGTCTCTACTTCTGCCTTGCAAACCAGTTCATCTGTAACATTTTTCTAGATTCCACATATATGCATTAATATACAATATTTGTTTTTCTCTTTCTGACTTAGTTCACTCTGTATGTCAGTCTCTAGGTGCATCCGTGTCTCTACAAATGACCCAATTTCGTTCCTTTTTATGGCTGAGTAATATTCCATTGTATATATGTACCACATCTTCTTTATCCATTCGTCTGTCGATGGGCATTTAGGTTGCTTCCATGACCTGGCTGTTGGAAATAGTGCTGCAGTGAACACTGGGGTGCATGTGTCTTTCTGAATTATGGTTTTCTCTGGGTATATGCCGAGTAGTGGGATTGCTGAGTCATATGGTAATTCTATTTTTAGTTTTTTAAGGAACCTCCATACTGTTCTCCATAGTGCCTGTATCAATTTACATTCCCACCAACAGTGCAAGAGGGTTCCCTTTTCTCCACAACCTCTCCAGCATTTGTTGTTTGTAGATTTTCTGATGATGGCCATTCTGACCAGTGTGAGGTGATAGCTCATTGTAGTTTTGATTTGCATTTCTCTAATAATTAGTGATGTTGAGCAGCTTTTCATGTGCTTTTTAGCCATCTGTATGTCTTCTGTGGAGAAATGTCTATTTAGGTTTTCTGCCCATTATTGGATTAGGTTGTTTGTTTTTTTAATATTGGGCTGCATGAGCAGTTTATGTATTTTGGAGATTAATCCTTTGTCCATTGATTCATTTGCAAATATTTTCTCCCATTCTGAGGGTTGTCTTTTCATCTTGTTTATGGTTTCCTTTGCTGTGCAAAAGCTTTTAAGTTTCACTAGGTCCCATTTGTTTATTTTTGTTTTTATTTCCATAACTCTAGAAGGTGGGTCAAAAAAAGATCTTGCTGTGATTTATGTCAAAGAGTGTTCTTCCTATGTTTTCCTCTAAGAGTTTTATAGTGTCAGGTCTTACATTTAATCCATTTGGAGTTTATTTTTGTGTATGGTGTTAGGGAGTGTCCTAATTTCATTCTTTTACATATAGCTGTCCAATTTTCCCCACACCACTTATTGAAGAGGCTGTCTTTTCTCCATCGTATATCCTTGCCTCCTTTGTCATAGATTAGTTGACCACACGTGCGTAAGTTTATCTCTGGGCTTTCTATCCTGTGCCACTGATCTATATTTCTGTTTTTGTTCCAGTACCATATTGTCTTGTTTACTGTAGCTTTGTAGTATAGTCTGAAGTCAGGGAGTCTGATTCCTCAAGATTGCTTTGGCTATTCAGGGTCTTTTGTGTCTCTGTACAAATTTTAAGATTTTTTTGTTCTGGTTCTGTAAAAAATGCCATTGGTAATTTGATAGGGATTGCATTGAATCTGTAGATTACTTTGGATAGTATGGTCATTTTCACAATATTGATTCTTCCAATCCAAGAACATGGTATATCTCTCCATCTGTTGGTGTCATCTTTGATTTCTTTCTTCTGTGTCTTATAGTTTTCTGAGGACAGCAGGTCTTCTACCTCCTTAGGTAGGTTTATTTCTAGGTATTTTATTCTTTTTTGTCACAATGGTGAATGGGGTTGTTTCCTTAATTTCTCTTTCTGATCTTTTGTTATTAGTGTATATGAATGCAAGAGATTTCTGTGCATTAATTTTGTATCCTGCAACTTTACCAATTACATTGATTAGCTCTAGCAGTTTTCTGGTGGCATCTTTAGGGTTCTCTATGTATAGTATCATGTCATCTGCAAACAGTGACAGTTTTACTTCTTCTTTTCCAATTTGTATTCCTTTTATTTCTTTTCCTTCTCTGATTGCCATGGGTAGGACTTCCAAAACTATGTTAAATAATAGTGGCGTAAGTGTACATCCTTGTGTTGTTCCTGATCTTAGAGGAAAGGCTTTCAGTTTTTCACCATTGAGAATGATGATTGCTGTGGGTTTGTCATATATGGCCTTTATTATGTTGAGGTAGGTTCCCTCTATGCCCACTTTCTGGAGAGTTTTTATCATAAATGGGTGTTGAATTTTGTCAAAAGCTTTTTCTGCATCTATTGAGATGATCATATGGTTTTTATTCTTCAGTTTGTTAATATGGTGTATCGCATTGATTGATTTGCATATATTGAAGAATCCTTGCATCCCTGGGATAAATCCCACTTGATCGTGGTGTGTGATCCTTTTAATTTGTTGTTGGATTCTGTTTGCTAGTATATTGTTGAGGATTTTTGCATCTATATTCATCAATGATATTGGTCTGTAATTTTCTTTTTTTGTAGTATCTCTGTCTGGTTTTGGTGTCAGGGGGAAGGTGGCCTCGTAGAATGAGTTTGGGAGTGTTCCTTCCTGTGCAGGTTTTTGGAAGAGTTTGAGAAGGATGGGTGTTAGCTCTTCTCTAAATGTTTGATAGAATTCACCTGTGAAGCCATCTGGTCCTGGACTTTTGTTTGTTGGAAGAATTTTAATTGCAGTTTCAATTTCATTACTTGTGATTGGTCTGTTCATATTTTCTATTTCTTCCTGGTTCAGTCTTGGAAATTTATACCTTTGTAAGAATTTGTCCATTTCTTCCAGGTTGTCCATTTTATTACCATAGAGTTGCTTGTAGTAGTCTCTAATGATGCTTTGTATTTCTGCAGTGTCCATTGTAACTTCTCCTGTTTCATTTCTAATTTTATTGGTTTGAGTCCTCTCCCTCTTTTTCTTGAGGGGTCTTGCTAAAGGTTTATCAATTTTGTTTATCTTCTCAAAGAACCAGCTTTTAGTTTTATTGATATTTGCTATTGTTTTCTTTGTTTCTATTTCATTTATTTCTGCTCTGATCTTTAATGATTTCTTTCCTTCTAACTTAAAGTTAGTTAACCTTACTAACTTTGGGTTTTGCTTTGTTCTTCTTTCTCTAGTTCCTTTAGGTGTAAGGTTAGATTGTTTATTTGAGATTTTTCTTATTTCTTGAGGTAGGATTGTATTGCTATAAACTTCCATCTTAGAACTGCTTTTGTTACATCCCATAGGTTTTGGATCATCATGTTTTCAATGTCATTTGACTCTAGATATTTTTTGATTTCTCTTTTATTTCTTCAGTGATCTCTCGGTTACTTAGTAACGTATTGTTTAGCCTCCATGTGTTTGTGTTTTTCCATTTTTTTCCCTGTAATTGATTTCTGATCTCATAGTGTTGTGGTCAGAAAAGATGCTTGATATGATTTCAGTTTTCTTAAATTTACTGAGGCTTGATTTGTGACCCAAGATGTGATCTATCCTGGAGAATATTCCTTGTGCACTTGAGAAGAAAGTGTAATCTGCTGTTTTTGGATGGAATGTCCTATAAATATCAATTAAATCTATCTGGTCTATTGTGTCATTTAAAACTTGTGTTTCCTTATTAGTTTTCTGTCTGGATGATCTGTCCATTGGTGTAAGTGAGGTGTTAAAGTCCCCCACTATTATTGTGTTACTGTTGATTTCCTCTTTTATAGCTGTTAGCGTTTGCCTTATGTAATGAGATGCTCCTATATTGGGTGCATATATATTTATAATTGCTATATCTTCTTCTTGGCTTGATCCCTTGATCATTATGTAGTGTCCTTCCTTGTCTCTTGTAACTATTTTTATGTTAAAGTCTATTTTATCTGATATGAGTATTGCTACTCCAGCTTTCTTTTGATTTCCATTTGCATGGATATCTTTTCCCATCCCTTCACTTTCATTCCGTATGTGTCCCTAGGTCTGAAGTGGGTCACTTGTAGACAGGATATAGATGGGTCTTGTTTTTGTATCCATTGGGCCAATCTATGTCTTTTGGTTGGAGCATTTAATCCATTCACATTTAAGGTAATTATCGATATGTATGTTCCTTTTACCATTTTCTTAATTGTTTTGGATTTGTTATTTTAGGTCTTTTCCTTCTCTTGTGTTTCTTGCCTAGAGAAGTTCCTTTAGCATTTGTTGTAGAGCTGGTTTGGTGGTGCTGAATTCTCTTAGCTTTTGCTTGTCTGTAAAGCTTTTGATTTTTCCATCGAATCTGAATGAGATCCTTGCCGGGTAGAGTAATCTTGGTTGTAGGTTCTTCCCTTTCATCACTTTAAATATATTGTGCTACTCCCTTCTGGCTTGTAGAGTTTCTGCTGAGAAATCAGCTGTTAACCTTATGGGAGTTCCCTTGTATGTTATTTGTCGTTTTTCCCTTGTTGCTTTTAATACTTTTTCTTTGTCTTTAATTTTTGTCAGTTTGATTACTATGTGTCTTGGCATGTTTCTCCTTGGGTTTATCCTGCCTGGGACTCTTTGCGCTTCCTGGACTTGGATGGCTATTTCCTTTCCCATGTTCGGGAAGTTTTCGACTATAATCTCTTCAAATATTTCCTTGGGTCCTTTCTCTCTCTCGTCTCCTTCTGGGACCCCTACAGTGCAAATGTTAGTGTGTTTAATATTGTCCCAGAGGTCTCTTAGGCTGTCTTCATTGCTTTTCATTCTTTTTTCTTTAGTCTGTTCCACAGCAGTGAATTCCAGCATTCTGTGTTCCAGGTCACTTATCCGTTCTTCTGCCTCAGTTATTCTGCTATTGATTCCTTGTAGAGTATTTTTCATTTCAGTTATTGTATTGTTCATCTCTGTTTGTTTGTTCCTTAATTCTTCTAGATCTTTGTTAAACATTTCTTGCATCTTCTCGATCTTTGCCTCCATTCTTTTTCTGAGGACCTGGATCATCTTCACTATCATTATTCTGAATTCTTTTTCTGCAAGGTTGCCTATCTCCACTTCACTTAATTGTTTTTCTGGGGTTTTATCTTGTTCCTTCGTCTGGTACATAGTCCTCTGCCTTTTCACTTTGTCTGTCTTTCTCTGAATGTGGTTTTCATTCCACAGGCTGCAGGATTGTAGTTCCTCTTGCTTCTGCTGTCTGCCCTCTGGTAGGTAAGGCTATCTAAGAGGCTTGTGCAAGTTTCCTGATGGGAGGGACTGGTGGTGGGTAGAGCTGACTGTTGCTCTGGTGGGCAGAGCTCAGTAAACTTTAATCTGCTTGTCTGCTGATGGGTGGAGCTGAGTTCCCTCCCTGTTGGTCGTTTGGCCTGAGGCAACCCAGCACTGGAAGCTACAGGCTCTTTGGTGGGGCTAATGGCAGACTCTGGGAGGGCTCATGCCAAGGAGTACTTCCCAAAACTTCTGCTGCCAGTGTCCTTGTCCCCGTGGTGAGCCACAGCCACCCCTGCCTCTGCAGGAGACCTTCCAACACTAGCAGGTAGGTCTGGTTCAGTCTCCTATGGGGTCACTGCTCCTTCCCCCTGGGTCCTGATGTGCACACTACCTTATATGTGCCCTCCAAGAGTGGAGTCTCTACTTCCCCCAGTCCTATTGAAGTCCTGCAGTCGAATCCTGCTAGCCTTCAAAATCTGATTCTCTGGGAATTCCCCTTCCCATTGCCGGACCCCCAGGTTGGGAAGCCTGACGTGGGGCTCAGAACCTTCGCTCCAGTGGGGGGACTTCTGTGGTATAATTGTTCTCCAGTTTGTGAGTCACCCACCCAGTGGATACGGGATTTGATTTTATTGTGATTGCACCCCTCCTACTATCTCACTGCAGCTTCTCCTTTGTCTTTAGATATGGGGTATCTTTTTTGGTGAGTTCCAGTGTCTTCCTGTCGATGATTGTTCAACACTTAGTTGTGATTCCTGTGCTCTTGCAAGAGGGAGTCACACTCTCAACACACATTTTTTGAGACACTGTCCTGGTGCAGTGGCTCCAGCAGTAAACAAATAGGCACGGTCCCTGCCCTCCCAGAATTTGCAATGGAGGAGCAACAGTTATTATTATAGTGTGGTCATTGTTATATGTCAGAAGAACAGTTCACTTTTGCGCATCAAGTTAGATGAGGGTAGACGGTATGCATTAAGTAGAAACCAGTTGCCTTTGGAGAGTTACTAAGTTTCACACCCACGAACCTGTGTACTTTGAGTTGAGTTGACCAAACATTTTGTTTTTTGTTGTTGTTGTTTGTTTTTGTTCTTTTTGTCAATATGGACCATACATGTAAAAGTCTAAACTAGCTGTAGTAAATTATATAAAATGTGTGTGCATGTGTACAAACATATATGTACATGTATACATGTATATGCACATGTATACAAACATATATGTACACACACATACATACATATATAAATATATATGTGGTTTCTTATTTAATATAACAAAGAACATGAGAAGAGAGGACAGGAGACAGGAAAGTGGGAAACTGAAAAAGGAAAGTCAAATATTGAGTTGAAAGCATTATACTTAGAATATTTATAAAATTCTCCAAAATGTTATAAAATTCATACAGTTTGGTCTGCTGTGGGATGTGTGTGTATATACATAAAATGACATTTTCTATGGTTTGGACATGCATTTATCTGGACTCCTTTACCCTAAAGCTAATCTAGACAGATACTTCCTTCTAATAAGTTGAGAGCAGAGATTTATATGTTTCTGCCGAAATTTTCTCAACTGCCTAATTGAAATATTCCTATAGCAGAAATTACTTTACTCTTGTCTCCACCTCCCACTCTTCTCAGAAAATGTTGTGTGACTTCCAGAGTAAGCCACAACCTCAATAATTCATGATTTTTTCTTATGATTTTGAGTCTTCTGACATTTTAACCATGACCAGTTTATGATTTTCCCAGCAACTTACCATGAAAAGAATTACAACCCTACTTGTTATAAAAGATTTACTGTATCTGCCGTGAATTACATTCTCTATCTCCTGTATTAGCCAAACTGCTTCAACTGTGTCTGAGCCTTTTGGGCTCTTCCTGAGCATCCTTCGTCATTCCCCTCATCCACCAACTGAACTACACTCTGCTTTGTTCTCAGGGCTGCCAGCAGACTCTCTTTATTGACGCTCTCTCAGGGTCAAGTTCTGTTTTATTTGGTTAGTGTTTATTATATGTTTTCTTCCAGTCTTTTTTCTATGCAAATATTTGAATCCTATTAAATATAAAATTTTCTATTGTGTTTTTTTATTAGCACCTTATCCTAAATTATTTTTCCTTTCTATAGTTTTATATTAAAATTTTAGATTAATCCATTAAATAAATCTTCCACAGTTTTCCTGTATTTACATTTAAGCTATTTCCATTTTTTTACTCTTACTAACCAAGTTTCTTTGGAGAACATAATCTCTTCAAGTATGTAAAAACATTTTACCTTTTCTGTAAAATGATGATTGTATCTGTTTCCTGGGACAGTTGTGAGATTATAATATGATAACTTCACATACAATAACTGCATAGTACCTACACATAGTAAGCATTCATTAAACATTAACTGTTATTCCTTCCTTTCTTCCTTTTGATGTTTTTCAACAAATAATATTGCAGTGAACCTTTTTTATGCATAGAGCTTTGCAGCAATTAGAATTATTTTGCTTGGATGGACTACTACATGTAGAATTAGTTGGTCAAAACAAATGAACATTTTAAACTTTCTTGTTAAATACTGGGTAATTTCCAAAATATAAACACATATTTAATATTTACTGACTTGATATGCAAAGGTGGCATCCTTTTATTTTACTTTAAATTATTTTATAAGTACTCTTTTTAAATTGTATCATTTTCCTGCATTTATTTTCTATTCATATTTCCTCTTTTGTAAATATATTACTTTCATACTATATCCATTTATCACATAGGGTTCTGGGTGATGTTTTTATTAGCTTGTATTTGGTCATTACTTTTAAGCATTTTAATCTTTTTTTTTTAATTTTTATTTATTTATATTTTTTTTTGCCTGTGTTGGGTCTTCGTTTCTATGTGAGGGCTTTCTCTAGTTGTGGCAAGTGGGGGCCACTCTTCATCGCGGTGCGCGGGCCTCTCACTATCGCAACCTCTCTTGTTGCAGAGCACAGGCTCCAGACGCGCAGGCTTAGTAGTTTGGCTCATGGGCCCAGTTGCTCTGCAGCATGTAGGATCTTCCCAGACCAGGGCTCGAACCCGTGTCCCCTGCATTGGCAGGCAGATTCTCAACCACTGCGCCACCAGGGAAGCCCTAAGCATTTTAATCTTGACGTTCATATTTTCTAAAAATATTTATCCAGTCTGTTTTTTGCCTCTTTAGTATTGTTCCTTTAAAAAAAAACAGAAGTTTAACATTTCCTTTATGAGTCCCTTATGGTTATTCCACTTCTAAATACAGAAAGGTTTTGCCCACTCTCTACAGTTGATATATAGTCCTAATTTGCCTTGCCTCCATGAATGTACTTCCTTCTTTTATCAGAAATTCAATTCTCATGTATATTTCAATCTGTTGCTGAAATACCTCTTCTGTACTACTGATCTCTTTTTATGCTGGCACCACATTGTTTCAATTCTTATAGCTTTATAGTATATTTATATAAAGTATCTTTTTACTGTACCCAATGTGTGGTGCTATTTGTTTCTTTTTCCCATAGTCATAGAGACACAGAATGTTGCTCCTGGCCCAGTTTTCATGCTGGCGCCTCTTTGAGGCAAACTTTAATGTCTCAGAAGGGACATAAAGATAATTTAGTGTATCCTTCTTTCCAAGAAATCTCCTCTAAAATGTCTCTGACAGAATTATGGAGAGGCTGGATTTTATGAGCGCTTGGCTTTCTCCCAAAGTTTCTGATATTTCTAAATGACCAACGCCTCTTCCCATGTTTGTTAACATTAAATTGACACTAAATCCCTTTCCTTACTACTTTTTTCCTATTTATTGAGAGATTAAAATTATCAGCAAAACAAGGCACACATTTTTCATATCCTCTGATTTTAATCAAAAGGATTTCCCAGGAAATCCGATGCAGTTATTGCTGCCATATCATGCCATTTTGATGGGTCACTGTGAGCTCCCACAGTTACACCTCCTTCATTTTCCTCCCCTTTCATCATCACCCACATGTTCCCCACCACAATCCCATTCCCACTTTCATGAACTTCCCCATTTACCTTCTTCATATGAAGTGCTACTTGAGATCATCACACTGAATTTGTTTCTTTTATCCAAAATATACCATTCTACTGGTACACTGGTATACTAAATCCCATACTCGAAGTCCTCCTTTGTCTATGAGCTAATATTTCCCTCCATATGGTATTGTATGTTTATTTTATTCCTCATACTTTTAGATTTGTGGAATTTAAAATTTTTTCTTGTTTTTTTTTTTAAATTATCAATTCTTTGTGCATTGGTATAGATCCAGGTTTCCTAAACTGGCCTGTTGGAATATCAGTGTCCCACAGTTGTTAGGTAGGGTGGATGTCATGTAAGTATTTACGTGGCCTAACAAGCGTGGCAAATTCTGGGTTTAACACAAGTAGGTTGCTTTCTTTGTAGGTTCCTCAGAGCCTTTACTCTGCTAATGTGCAATGCGCAGTTTAAAAGAGTGGTATCTCTTATGTAGGATTCCCTAGACATAATTTAGCCTTTTAAAAATATCTATTGGCATCTCATGAGACACTAGAATATAGCCATCTACACCAGACTTTTCCCGTCAACTGTGGAGATCCCTCTCTAGGACCATCCATCTTTCTTTGCCACATGTGATATCTTCCTTGTGATCTAGTTTACAATTTTGTTTGTTTGTGTTTTCACTGAACAGTGTCACTGCCTAATCTCAAGTTTCAAAATAATCCTCACGTGGTCTGGTGTTGCCTGAAAGCTTCTTCCCAGTTTCCTACGATACACATTGTCTCCTTTCAGGAGCACCCCCCGATCCCCACCTCTGGTGTCATCAGCTGAAACCAAGAATATCAAATCCCGAGCTTTGACACCATCTGTGTGACCAGCTGCTCCCTTCCTATATACCCTGGCTTCTTCTCCAAAGTTATCATCATCAACTGGAAAGCTTGGAAGGCAGCAGCTGAGTCCCCAGGTGTTAAGTTGCTTGCCCAGGCCTGCCTGGGAACGGGTAATATTTCCTGGATATTCTCTGACTGTAAGATTATACCTTGCTTTGCTCTAAACTTTTTGAAATTTTCTTTCCTAATGTCAGCAATCTCTCCTTAGCTGTTATTGACTTTAAGCGGACATGTATCTCTTTCCCGAAGTTTCTCAGTGTGCCATTTGTTGTATTTCAAATACGTGTTCGGAAAAGGCATCACACCTCCCTGTTAGCTGTGGAAGTGCCACGTGCCTTATCACGGCTTAACCTGGAGCCAGTAAAAGATCTCTTTCCTCTCACAAGTATCCGAGTTGTTCCTTGGTTCCTACCTTGAGGTTTCTCCTGAAGCTCTGAGTTTGCTCTCAGCGCCTCTGTTCTCTGCCACTCTGGGAAGAGCTGAGATTTACAACTCATGGGGACAGTCCCCTCTCTGTCCTCTTCCTCTCTCCGACTCACGGATGCCCCCACTCATTTTAATTCTACTCTGCTTCCTCAGAATATTTTTTCTCTAGTTTCCTTGTTGGGTTGTTTAATCCTCCCAGGAACAACTTTATCCTCTTCAGTATGCCCAGATATGAAGAGGCATTTGTTAAATCCTTTCATCTCCTGAAGCGTCACTCTTTTAACTGGGGTTTATTGAGCCAGATGTGCTGAATACTGGGAATACAAGACATAGACCTCACTCTCCTGTATTAGACCCTAGTGGGGGAAATAGAGAAGAGGGAAGAAGCCAATACAGATCAACGTAAGTGGTTCTGCCACTAGCAGATAAAGGGTGCTATAGGATGTCGCTGAAAAGCGGTAAGCAGGAGAGTCATATGATTAGAGCTGTAGTTTTTGTTTGTTTTGTTTTTTATGATTTTTATTGGAGTATAGTTGATTTACAATGTTGTGTTAGTTTCAGGTATACAGCAAAAGTGAATCAGTTATACGTATACATATATCCACTCTTTTTTAGATTCTTTTCCCATATAAGCTATTACAGAGTATTGAGTAGAGTTCCCTATGCTATACAGTAGGTCTTTATTAGTTGTCTGTTTTATGTATGGTAGTGTGTATATGTCAATCCCAATCTCCCAATTTATCCTTCCCCTAGAGCGTATCAAGTGAAGTAAGTCAGAGAAAGACAAATATCATATGATATCTCTTATATGTGGAATCTAGAGCTGTAGTTTTACAGAGTGCTTTTATTAAGTCCTACAGACAACTGATGGGAATGAGGGAAGATTGGCAACAAAGAGATCAGTTGGGAGGCTGTAGCAGTTACCAGGTAAGAGAAAATAATGGCAATAATAATCATGGTGGTGGAGGCAGAAGTGAAGGGACCCATGAGACATTTAATTATAGAAAGAAAAAAAAAACACAGGGATTGATGACTGAGTCCATGTGGAACGTCAGGCGGGTAAAGAATCAACAGTGACTCCTGAGCTTCTAGCTTTGGAAATTGTGTAAATGGTGGAGTCATTGACTGAGATGGGGAAGGCTGGAAGGGAAAAGGGTGAGGGAAGATGGCCAGTTTCTCTTTGGATGCGTTGAATATGAAGAAGCTGTTGAAGGAAACACGTGGTGATCAGTCACACGTAAGGGTCTAGAGCTCATGAAAGAAACGGGTATGGAGATGTTGCTTTGGCAGTCACAGCACATGGATGGCCATTGACTCCTATCTCTCCTAGTTACACTTTTGCTGTGAAATTAGAAATAGGCCCTCAGCTGCTCATGCAGGTCTCAGCCTAACCTCTAATTGCATCTCCAAATAGCTCATTCATCTCTGCCCTCTCTTTTGACCCACTAGATTGCTGTCTGTTGCTGGACTTCAAGGTTTGAAATAAGAGAAGTAGTCAGAGACTTTAAAATGTAACCTAGGGATCTATACCTGAAGCCATCTCATCAGCTCACAGAGACACTCAGATAGACTATATGATGATAAACCATCCCCCATACTCGTTTTTAAGATGAAAATTATACTCAAGCCAGCAAACTTCCTTTCTTTAGTCCCTTCAGATATTGATGGTGACACTCTGTCACAGGCATGATTAAGGGATACAGGTAGCCTGGTGCTTAGTAGTTGGACTCTCTAAAAGATGATGCTTGGTCCTCTTTTGTTTTCATTTTCCATCTTGTTGGAAGATTTCTCATTATCAAGTGTCAGGAAACAAATAGGCCCTTGACTCATATTTCACAATTTATGTACCTGACTTCATGTCCCCTTGACAGTTCTGTTATACTTTCCACGGTTATTTACCCTTTTCTCCCCAGGACAGCAGGACAGTACATTGGTGTATTCATTCATTCACCACAATGTTACTGAAAGTTCCTAATGTACAGTGTATGTTACAAGACACTAGAGAAACAGCAGTTTACATGACAGACAGGTGATGTTCCTGTGGAGATACACATTTCTAAAGAAGCAGATGTTATCCAGATAGCTGTGCAGGTGATTATATAATTACAGTTGTGGGCTGTTACAAAAGAGGGGTGGGAGCCTGACTTAGCTCAGAGGGATTGGAGTGTGTTCAGGAAAGGTTCCCCTGAAGAAGTGATATTCGGCCTAAGACCCCAAGGATAAATGAACATTATCCTGGTAGCAGGAGGGGAGAACAGGAAGAAAGGGCGAATTTGGGAAGATGAGAAAATTCTAAAAGCGGAAAATTCCCTGTGGAATGGCCTGAGGTGATAAGAACTTGGCTCTTTCAAGGAAATGAAAGTAGGTGTATGCATGGGCAAGAAGCGGCAGTTGGCATGGGGCGGGTTGGCAGGTTGGTACTTAACATATGTCTGGAGAGGTTGGCTGGGGCCAGATCCTGCCTGCTAAAGCAAGGAGTACAGATTTTATTTGAAGTGCAGGCTATTGAAGGATTTTAAACAGGGAAGCAACCTCTGACTCATGTTTAAAAGAGAAAAAAAGTCAGCCAAGTTGTTTTATAGGAACTGGATTGAAGAGCAGTGAGAGGCACCTGGCCTCACACCTAGAGACTTCTGGAAATCCCAGAAGAGATTAATGGTAGAACGGAGTATTGAGTACCTATTATGTGTCAGGCATTGCCGTAGGTGCTGGGGACGTACACGCCCTCCTGGAGCTTTCGTTCTAGTGCTTTGTTTATGATGTGTGTGTCTACAGTATTTCTAGAGGTAAGAGAATTTGTAGATAATTGTTTCCAAAAACTGTAATATTTGCTTCTGCCTGTACTGTGTACTGTATAAGGTAATTGATGTCACTTCAGACAAATCAAGGCTTGTCCTCCAGTAACTCTCCACAAGTGACAACAGCCCATATCCTTGTTGGCTAGAGCTGTTATGAAATGAAAGTCCTTTTCAAATGCTTGCATAACGTAATATAGTTATTTGAAATATAGTCATTTTTTTCTCTTCCATGGAATGAAGCACATAAACATTACTTGCTTTGTAAATTTACTCCTTTGTAGATTGACTTCTTTTGAATTATCGATGTGTAATTTCTTTCTTCCTGTGTATGCCATAACAATTTTTTTGAAAATTTTAAACTCGTTTCCATCTCTTGATTAGCTTAGTCTTTATTTGGTCTGCTGTACTCTGGTATATGTACCATTCAACTAGCGTGTTGAACTGTACAAGTCACTTTCTTACCCACTAGCCTAAAACTAGAGAAAATATATTCAAAGAATTGCATGTATATTTATATATGTATAGATATATTAAGTATACACATATTGCATAGAAATATGTAACGTGTACACGTGCATATACATCACAAACACACGCATTCCCTAGCTTTCTTGGTTTCCTTTTCTTCCACTGGGATAGAGCAGCTTTGATATCTTTGACAGCAACATGAGCTGAAGGGAGATATTTGCATTTCATAATGGAAAATTGTGTCCTGGCCCTACAGTAGACATTCTAATGCAGCTGGGAACAGAAAGAAAAACCAAACAGTTTTAATCCTATATTAAAATCAATTTGTGTGTTTTCTATCCTGTGTGCACACATGCATATTACTGTGTATTGGAGTTTTGTTTTGAATTAATGTCAACGCCTTTTATTTGTAAATATAGAATAATTGCATAGTGACTTCTGTATCTTGTTTCTTTTTATTTCCTTTTATTTTGCAGCCTTATCATTTTCTGTGTTACATATTGTGTTTCTGAGCTGTAGATATATCACATTATGCCTTTATATAATTAGGCTATCATTTATCTAACAGACTGTGACAGACTGTACACTTATACAAGCAAGAACCATATCGAATTCATCTTTGTATTTCCTCTATCATCAAACACAGAGCTGGGTGCTCAATAACTATATAGTTGATTGAATGTGTGATTTGATTTCTTTATATAATTAATTATATAAAATGTATTAATTTTGGAAAAGTCACTTTTATATCTGGTCCTTGGACTATTCTAAAGTATAGCTTTTATGTCATGAATCATGGTTAGATATGAAGGGTGGCCACAACCATCAGCCTCCTTATTTGATGTCTGTGAGATTTGATGTCTTTTTCTTCTTTTTATCTTCCCATCTCTCCTTATCATGCTTATTCTTTCATTTATCTTCTTATACATGTGAAGTATATTTATAACAGCTGTTTTAGTGTACTTATCTACTAATTCTGTTATGTGTGATGTTTCTAAGTTCTTTCTGTGGATTTTTCTCCTTGTGATGGGTCATATTTTTCTGTTTCTTTCTTTGCATGCCTAGTAATTCTTTGTTGGATGCCAGACATTGTGAATTTTATATTGTCAGGTGCTGGATTTTTTTTTGTATTCCTTTAAATATTTTTGAGATTTGTTCTGAGATACAGTTAAATTCCTTAAAAATAGTTTAATTCATTCAAAGGCTTGCTTTTAAGTTTGGATAATTGGATCTAGAGAAGCCTTTGGCCTGGAGATAATTTTATCCTACTGCTGAGGCAAGACCCTACTTGGAACTCTACCCCAGTACATTGCAAGGTTTCCCCTCTCTGGTTATTGGAAATTTGATCGGCTCCCAGAGCTTTGTGAGCTTCAGAAATGGTACCACCTGCTCCTTTTCCATGATTTTTGCCTTGGTACTTCCTTCACATGGCTGATCAATACTCAGCCAAAGACTTGAGGGGAATCATCTGAAGATCTCCAGAGCTCTCTCTCTGATTAGCTCCTTCCTTTCCAGCACTCAACCTTATAATTTCCTGCTGGCTTGGCCTCCTCAGACACTGAACTCAGGTACACCTCAGGCTCTGTTTGGGTTTCTTTTCCCTGAGTTAAATCCTCAAAACTTTCTAGACAGCAGACTGGGACAATCATAGGTTTCACTTCATCTGTCTCTCTTCTCTCAATTATCACTGTCCTGTACTTCCCGTTGTCCAATCCCTGAAAACTGTCACTTCATGTATGTTGCCTTACTTTTTAGTTGCTTGAAGCAGAAGGTTTAGTTCTATCCCTGTTGCTTCCTCATGGCTGCAAGCAGAAGTTTTCAAAGTCTTTTGAAAAAAGTGTGTGTGTGTGTGTGTGTGTGTGTGTGTGTGTGTGTGTGTGTGTGTGTGTGTGTGTGTTTTCCCTAGGGACATAATCAGTATGAATCTGAGGCTATGCTGTCAATGGCTTTACTAGGAATACTGAAAATAATAGTAATAACTCCACCAGTTATTGAGCACCTAGTATGTACCAAATACTCTAAATACCTTGCCTCATTTAATCCTCTGCTAGCTAAATATTATTAACCCCATTTTACAGATAAGGGAACTGAACTTGGGTGATGTTAATTAACTTACCTAAGGTTAGCCAGGTAGAACGAGGCAGTGCTGGAATGGAAATCCAGGTCTGGCTGTCTAAACTGTTTCCACTCTATCAGGAATTGGGGGGAAATGATTAAAACAAAACCTCCTACATTTTTGCCTCAGGCCAGCCCTATCTTTACACTTTTACTTTTAAAAATAAATACCTTAGGTGGAAATATATCTTGGGGGGTGGGAGGGGATGATGATTGTAGAGATTTTTTGTATTGCACTGAAATTTAAAAGGTTTCAATTATTTAATTTTTATGCGTATCGTTTATTGTGCTTGAAATCTGGAGATTTCCATTAAAGTTACAAGTTTAGGACTTGGGGTCCAGTGATCTAAGCTCTGTACTAAAGTTTAACCAGGAATAACTTAGTAATACAAAGTTGACTGCTATGAATAAGACCGTGCTGGTCATGCCCTCCAGTTAATGTCAGTAATCAAAAATGATCATAAATATAAGGCGAATATGTACATTTCAGTCTAAAAATAAGTAAAGCTCTCCCAAAGGAAAAAAGAAACTTTGAACTTGTCAGCGATTAACACAGGTCAGATGGACTTGAGTCAACGTATTCACTCTTGGGAAGGTACCAAATCCGGAGCAAGTGGGCTGATTGATTTGGTAACACGGGTGGAGGGAGTTCTTGGCTGAAGGATGCTATTGATGCTTTCCCAAAAGAGTAGGAGGCAAAGTTATCTGGTGAGGTTAAGTGAGCTGATGAGGACTGAAAAGTTTGAGAAGGGAGAGCCCTTGAAGGCAGTCTCTGGAGGAGTGAGAAGAAGCTGACTATGGAAATTTAGGAAGGTTGATGAACACTCACTGTGAGCCTGATGTGATTTCCCCCAGCAGTGGTGCATGTTCCCGGGGGAGGGGCACAGAGAGAAGGAGGGTGGCTTTTATCCAGGTTGGGTTTCAGCAGGTAGCTGAAATAAAAGGACAAGGGCACAAAGTGGATATGATGAGCATTGCAGGAGAGTCGTTACGGAGCCAGACCACAGAGTCCTACAAGACTGGGGGCAGAGCAGTGAAAAGGGGGAGGACTGGTGTCAGGGAGAACGTGGAGGGGTCACTGGATGGGAGAAGCCGGTAAGGGCAAGCAGGAGGTTGGAAGGGTTGGAAGGTGTGAAGGAGAAAGGGGAGTTAGCTGATAACAGTAATAAATGGGGACCCTTTCTGTGGTCTTTGCAAAGAAAAATCCTTTTCATTAGAAATTGATGAACTCTCCCTCTGCAAGAGGCAGATGGTGGCTTTAGAGCCTGAGGTCTTGGGTTTGAATCCAGGCTCTTTCCTTTAGCTGTATAACCTTGAGCGACGTATTTCCCTTCTTTGAGTTCGTCTGTCTGTAGAGGGGACATAATACTCTCAACGTCAGAGAACTGTTGCAGTTTCCACAATGGGTAATGAAAGTGTGGGACATAGTGTAGGGATCCAAACTGTGAGTTTCCTTTACCCTCATTGGAGGGCAGTGTAGGGAGGAGTAGGGGGGTGGGAGCGATCTTGGCCGACTCTCTATTTTAAGGGAAAGAAAGAAGAAGACGTGGCCCCTCTGAACAGTGATTCCCTTGTTCTGACTTTTCTCCTGTTCTAGGAGCAGTGGCAACCCTTCTCCTCTACAAGCCAAGTGGAGGCGTCCACATGTACCAGAGCACACCCATAAACTGTAGCTCTGTGACAGTATTACTCAAAGTAATTTCCAAAAGTCACTGTGTCAACATTCCCTGGCCTGTAGATTCCAGGGCCTATTTCAAACCTTCTGAGACACGAGGCCCGGAAATGACAGCTGAAAACTTGAGAACATACCTCCTTGAAGTACTTCAGGACCTGGGCTGGTGGGGAAACAAAGCAAAACAAAATACCCCGTTAGGCCTGGGAATGGGTAGGGAAACTTGTCTGATGCTACATTTCCATGGTCTTAACTGTAACATAATTTTACAACTGATTTTTTTGGTAAAAGTATCCGAGCCATAAAGTACCTAAAAGGGAGCTGCCAATGCAAATCTAAAAAACATATTTTGAACATCTACTATGTTCAAGCACTGTGTATAATCTTATCTAACCAGGTTTTATCTTGGAAAAAAAGGTCTTGGGCATCAAGATACACATCCTTGAACTATAATAAACTATATTTTCCTCCTCATTAGGGACATTTACTTGTTCTCATAGAAGGCACATCTTTGACCTTGAAGCTTTACTTCTGCAGGTTTATGCCTGTGGGCGAAGAGACACTTTATCCTTAAGAGCAAGGGGAAATGCTGTAGTCTTCAAGTTCACCAAGGCTTTGCAACCACGAGGGCATCTTTAAAGAAATATTCCTCACTTCACTGGCTGGAACTCTTGTGACCTCCATCAGTTAATGCTTCCTAGCCATGTATTCTATCTCAGCAGGAAAAATAGGCCTCACACTCTAATGCGAGGCAACTAAAGTCTCCGCAGGGGACCCTCGCTCACAGTGACTCACTGCTGACGAGGCTCTAACCAGAGACATTTTCATGAACTGGGCAATCACTCAAAAATGCTCATTTTCCGTTTTCAAAACTTTGTGGCCTCTCTCAGAAACCATGTATTTGAGAACGTCTTTTTGAATGTGTTCATCCCCAGCTGTGAGAAAATACTACCTTGTCATGGTAGGAAAAAAGCAATTTAGGGAAATAATAGAGGAAGATGATGATGTCATGCGTGTCTGGATTTCTATGTCATCCTCGCTGGGGCTTGGCTGGGAGAGGGACAGGCCAGAGGCCCTGCAGGGGCCCGAGGAGGCCCTGACTGACCAGAGAAGACTGGGAAGGCAGGAAGGTGCCGGAAAAGCCAGTCAACAACATATAGGGAAGCAGAGTGACGAGGGCCTCGGAGGCTGGGTGTGAATCCCCCTCTGCGCTGTCACGTGGGGGCTAAATGACCATGGACCAGTTGCACAGGTCCCGAGGGCCTTGCTATGCCCACCTGTCAAAGGAGGGTGTCCAGGTTCTCTTAAAGCTCTGAAATGCTAGATTTAGGAAAATCCTCAAAATTCAAGACATAAGCCCTTACTATACACAGTGACTAATATCCAGGTAATATCTTGAGGAAATAAAGCAGGATGGTAACTTTTAACAAGAACCACAGGAAGAGTATCTCTATAATTAAGGTAATCTTTCTGGCGGCAGTGGTGGTTTTTATTTGTTTGTTTGTGTATTTGTTCTTTAATGGACCCAGAGAGCCCCTGCAGAGTTAATCGCACACACAGCCACGGAAGTGATGTGGGAGAATCATTACGAGGAACTTTAATCTTTCTAGGCTTTGAAGAAACAACTTGCAACAGAGGGAAGGCAAGTCCTTTGTCAGAGCCATGGCATCTACTGAATAACCAATAACCCAGGGCAAACGTGAAAGTGAGAGTCGTGTAGATGCTAGAAATCAGGTCTCAGTTCAAGCAACCTTGGGAGCAGGGGTGAGCAGGGCCTTTTGTAGCTCACCTTTTCCTATCAACAGAGGGTAATAGGGGACAGACTATCTAAAATCCTAAATAAGCGGTCTTGTTTGTTCGTATTTGTAGTTGCTCTTCGTCGTGGCTATATCTGATTTATGAATTGTCAGTTCCTTAAGGAAAATTAAGAACTTTGTAAACACATGAGTAGGGAGGAACCAGAAGTGTCTGTTTTCGTTTTCCCACCCACCTCCCTTCACAAAGCTCTTGCTGTTCCCGAGCCCAGGCTTAAACTGAGGAAAGGAGCCAACACGGCATCTGTGCAGCCCTTTGCACGGTCGATGTGTGACGGGCTCCTTTGTTGAGTGAGTAAACCACGTGTTCTGTTTTCAGTGGCCTCCTGCTGGGCCCCATGCTTAGGAAGGAAAAGGAAATAAGGCCAGGCCTGTTCCAGTCGTGTTCATGAGAACCTGAAAACAAGACATGGGGCAAAAAATAACTGAAATAAGAATCATTATTAAGAATTATTAAGAACCATTAATAAGGGTCATTAAGAATTTATCGTAACATGGTATCCATTGTATGGGAAGGTAAGAGCTCCAACTCAGTAGAAATAAGATTTGGGCGTTAGAAAGGACTTTAGATAGTAATATCTTATACTGGTGTTTAGGGTTTAAGTTTTCAGAGAGACTTCAGAGACCATATTTCATTTAAACCTTAGTGATCCACTCCACAGTGGCAAATGTGTCTTATACTGTTCCCACGCAGACGTTACTAACCTATCAGGACCCTCTTTCCTACTGAAGTAGGATGTGTTTTTATATGTCAACATGGCACTCCAGGCAGCCAACACCAGTACAAACGTGAAGAAAACTTTCTGCTGACCCTGATCTGGTCCAGCCCTTGCATTTCATGGATGAGGAGATAAGGTCTGGATAGGGTCTAGTTAAGTTCTACAGAATAATGTATCTTGACTGTTTTCTCCATCTTTGATAGGTGGAGAGGACCATCCAGGCACTCTTACCTCTTTCCTTCCACACCTGGTGAAGAACGTGCCAGGTCTGGGAGTGCCATTGTATTTTCCACTGAATGAAACTGGTTATAAAGCAACAACTAAACTCTAACCTTGGCTGCTTAAGCACAAGACTTCATAGGAGACTACATTTTTTATTCATTCACTGTAAGAGTTTTGTGTACATTAAAATAAAGGGAAAGCCTATTGATATTTCCCAAGGCAACTGAGATATGGATAAAATTAATGAACCATGCTCATTTCTCCACATTTATAATCAGTCTCCTTAACTCTTCCTTGTTAAATTTTGTATTCTGGTTACTTTCTTTTCCCTGGGAGACCATGCTTACTCATTCACCCTTTCCTCATGCTGTATCTGTGTGTGTATCCATCTGTCCATCCGTCCACCCATCCCTTCTTCCTTCCACCCAGTCTGTATCTTCTGCTTGATGCTAAGCCTTTTAAGGGAAAGAACTATGTTTTATTCATCTTTGTGCCCTGACACCTCCCAGCACGGTACATGTTCAGTAAATGTTTGTAAAAGGAATTTTTTGCCTTTCATTTCTTGCCCCTTTACCCGCTCTCTTTTTATTAGAATGGTACAAACCATTTGTACCCCCTTTTTCTCCTATTTGAAAAAAAGAAATTAAAAAGTACCTTGCTTAAAGGCTTATGATTATCTTTTGTCAGGTCGTACACCTGAGTACTCACAGCAGGCAGCTCTAAGACTGTGTAAGTTTCTCATTGCTACTTGTATTTCCAGCCAACGACATATCAAAGGGGTGAAGTGCTATTGTGTTTGAGCTGAAAATGAATTTCCTTCCAGCAGCAATTCAGAAACATACAATGCTTCATTTTCTTTCCTCTTATTATTTGTGGTTCACCTTTTTTATATGAATTATTTATAATAACTAATATAAATATCAGAAATATCCGCAGAGCTGTGCCTGGCTTTGCCTCAAACTCCTTGGTACCAACTGACAGTGGTCAAGATTTGGGGATCCACCCCACTCCGGTAGCAGCCTCACCCCTCACACCTTTTGTTGGTGTGTTTGTTTGCTTGTTTGTTTTGTCTGAGGACAGAGAGAAGAACGCAGAGAAGGGATTTCTTCAAGAGACTTCTCAGGAGAGTCATGCTTTTCGTGCTTTGACTGAAAAAACAAATCGGTAAAGAAAATAGTAGCCTTTAAGGAAAAACGTATTGTAATTTTTAAAGTGTAGGTAAAAATAAAGCCAAAATGCGTAGAAAGTATTGAAACTAAAATTTTATTCTCAAGAAAATGGATTTTTGAATTAATATTGCCCCCTCCCAATTTTAGGGATTCCGTACTATTTCTCATTGTATAAAGTGACAGTATCCATCTATTTTCCCTCCCTCTGTCCGGGGTGCATGTATCTTTTTGAATTATTGTTTCCTCAAGGTATATGCCCAGTAGTGGGATTGCTGGGTCATATGGTAGTTCTATTTTTAGTTTTTTAAGGAACCTGCATACTGTTCTCCATAGTGGCTGTATCAATTTACATTCCCACCAACAGTGCAAGAGAGTTCCCTTTTCTCCACACCCTCTCCAGCATTTGTTGTTTGTAGATTTTCTGATGATGCTCATTCTAACTGGTGTGAGGTGATACCTCATTGTAGTTTTGATTTGCATTTCTCTAATAATTAGTGATGTTGAGCATCCTTTCATGTGTCTCTTGGCCATCTGTATGTCTTCTTTTCAGAAATGTCTATTTAGGTCTTCCGCCCATTTTTTGATTGGGTTGTGGGTTTTTTTTGATATTGAGCTGCATGAGCTGTTTATATATTTTGGAGATTAATCCTTTGGCAGTTGCTTCGTTTACAAATATTCTCTCCCATTCTGAGTGTTGTCTTTTCGCCTTGTTTATGTGCAAAAGCTTTTAAGTTTAATTAGGTCCCATTTGTTTATTTTTGTTTTTATTTTCATTACTCTAGGAGGTGGGTCAAAAAAGATCTTGCTGTGATTCATGTCGAAGAATGTTCTGCCTGTGTTTTCCTCTTAGAGTTTTATAGGGTCTAGCCTTACATTTAGGTCTTTAATCCATTTTGAGTTTATTTTGGTGTTAGGGAGTGTTCTAATTTCATTCTTTTACATGTAGCTGTCCAGTTTTCCCAGCACCACTTATTGAAGAGGCTGTCTTTTCTCCATTGTATATCCTTGCTTCCTTTGTCATAGATTAGGTGACCATAGGTGCGTGGGTTTATCTCTGGGCTTTTTATCCTGTTCCATTGATCTATATTTCTGTTTTTGTGCCTGTACTGACCGAATTTTTGCAGACATTTTCCTTGATAAATAACAGAGGAATGACGACAAGCGTTCACTGAAGTTATTACTGGGCACGGCCATCTCGTGGGACACCATTGCTCTCTTTCGTGTAATCTCTCCTTCTGAAGAGTGATTTTACATGTCTAAAGTTCATTTATATGCCTTGATTTCATATCTTTGTGCTGTAACTCATTCTAAATATTTACTTTGGTTAATTAATTGATTATTGTGAAACCCATTGTAGTACACATGGCTTTTAGAAATGATGAGAATTATTAATTCTCTTGCTGTGAAATAATAAGGCCTCACCTCCCTCTTGGAACCAGCTCTCCAAGGATACACAACACTTGTGAATAGTAGATCTCTCACAATCCTCACCTCCTTTTAAGCATTCACATTGCATCTTATATCTGCATATAAGTTATTTTTGTCTGTTTTTTCACACATGCTAGGTCAGAGGACCAACAAATCATTTCTCTTTCTCTTCCCACCCCACTCTCTCCCTCTTCCCCCTCCCTCTCTCTCTCTCCCCTCCCCCCAAAAACACCACCCCCCAGATATAGTGGGCGCAGTATTATCCATTATTCCACAGAAAATATGGAATTGCTCCCCAGACCCTAGTGGTTTGCCTCCGTGAAATGGAGTTCTATGCCTAAACAAAGAGATATTTTACATAAACAAGATGACTGTATTTAGCCTTATGGAATTCTAGTAAACACTAGTAAAGGATTTGACTTTTACTTGCTAGGCTTATGAATTTAGGGGTAGTAAGGGTAAATCTCTTAATCTCTGTGACCTTCATGTTCCTTATTAGAAAATGGGCCTATCAATAATATCTATCATGACATCCTTTCTTTCAGGGATCAGATGTAGCGTGTATTATATAATTTTGAAAAGGAAATTAGGAGATGCCTTGGAATCAGTAAAGCCCTTTACACACTTTAAGTATTTTTAACTATCCAAGTTTCTAGAGCTCGGAAAGTTGAAATACTAAGTTTCTAGAACTGACTCAGAGGAATGAATGTTTTAAATTTTGATGTTGCCAAATTGTCCTCGACAAAAGTTTCACCCATTTTACACTTTAACCAATAGTGGATATTTAAAAGCACTTTAACCTTTACTCTCTCTCTGGGTGAAAAAGATCTCACACATCGATTTGCATTACTTTGACTGCTCTGTTGGTAGTCTTTGAACTGTTCCCAAGTTTCAAATAGCATAAGTAACTCTGCAGTTAGTGTCTTGGACTTTTTATTTCCCATTTGGAATATTTCTTTAAGGTCAGTTTCCAGGTCAGCCGATGATATGGTCATTTCAGTTACTCTGGAGGCATCACAGATTATTTTTGAAAGGGCTTTACAATTTCTACCCTCATCAGCGATGGCTGAATGTTTTCTTTTTAGCATCCTTGCTCACTCTGGGTGTTGTTGAAATTATTTCTGCTAATTTAGTAAGCAAGAGTTCTGCCTTCTTTGTATCGCCCAGGAGCCATAATGTAAAGGGCCTCCTAATGGTCCCACAGCCAGATGGAAGCCTGCAGTGACACCAGAGGTGTTTTTTCTGTTCTTTCACCTGCTAGTTAATAATTAGGCAATATTTCCAGGCTCACAGTTGGATCGGATTGAACTGCTCTTGCTGGGCTGTTAATGATTCAGAAACACCTTCGCCTCCCTCTCCACCCACCTAAATTCTACCAGGTCCTCCGAGGGCACCTCCGGTCCCAGGTCCCAGTCCATTCAAATAGCCTCCCCTGGTAGCTTGGGTCAACTGTGGTGTTGCCCTTCCCCTTCCACACCAAGGCAGCGATTGCTCTTACCATATGGTTTGACCCTGGGCTATGGTCAATTTGTTTCCATTATTTGTTCTGCTGATAGGAGTTTGTAAAATGGATACACTCCACCTGCCAGAGGATGTTCACACCAGGCCTTTTCTCTGTAGTAGGTTTTCCTCTCTGTGAGCAGAGACTCTGCCTAGCACAGTGCTAGACACACAGGGATGCATAATTTACATGGATTGTGGTATTGGAATGAATCCCACATCAGACAGATTTTACTCCAAAGAGCGACGGAGTACAAGAAAAGCCATCCTCTCCCCTCTCAAGTCATTTCCAGAACTCTGGGCAAGCACAGCAAATTTATTATTATACTTCATCTTCCAACATTATTGTTTTCAGATCATTCTGATTTGCTCCTTAGGGACCGTCCCCTCGTGGTCTTTTCTTGCTTAGTCTTCTGGCTTTCTCCAGTGAGCAAGATTAGTTTCTCCCCAAACAAAATAGTTGAAACGTTCTCCCACGTGGGTTGAGTTTCTTCTCTATTTAGATCATGTCTCTTAAGTGACACGGATCCACTTAATCCTGGCAGCCTTCGTTGTTATTATTGACTCCGTCTCTAATGTTAGTGTTTTCCAACTCTGCTGTTTTCAGAATATACCTGTTCGTGTCATTCATGTGTCTTTTATTAGTCATCTCAGGTTTCACTGACATACTGAGCTTCTCCGGCTGGGGAAAAGCTGCCACCCGCTTGTGGCTAACTCTCCTTCCCCAGCTTCAAGCTCTTCTAAATCGTGATGGTTCAGTTTTACCTCCTCTGCCACGATTTCTAAGCCACTGATTCTCTAGAGTGAATCCTTGGCAAATGCCCAAAAACACCGGTATGTAGGTGTGTGTGTGTGTCTGTGTGTATACATGTTTGTGCATATGTATATATGTTTATAAACGTTATGTGTGTTTATATAGTCACATATACATTCATGTATATATACATATATGTGTGTGTGTATCTATATATCCTCTAGCAATTAGAATCAAATTAAAACTACAGAAGTTTTCAAATCTTTTTAACGTTAAAACACTTTTTTTTTTTTTTTTTTTGTCTGTGTTGGGTCCTCGTTTCTGTGCGAGGGCTTTCTCCAGTTGCGGCGAGTGGGGGCCACTCTTCATCGCGCTGCACGGGCCTCTCACTGTCGCGGCCTCTCTTGTTGCAGAGCACAGGCTCCAGACGCGCAGGCTCAGTAGTTGTGGCTCACGGGCCTAGTTGCTCTGCGGCATGTGGGATCTTCCCAGACCAGGGCTCGAACCCGTGTCCCCTGCACTAGCAGGCAGATTCTCAACCACTGCGCCACCAGGGAAGCCCGTTAAAACACTTCTGAATGATCGTGGAAGCAGAAAGTCATAAAAGACAGTGATTATCCAGTTGAATAGTAGAGGTGCGGAGGTTCTTGGGAGCACGTTTCAAAATCCATGATCTGTGCCCCTGCTGTTGATTTCACATCTCTTCACTGTATCCTTTGCCCATCAGGTTCCATCCACACTGGCCTCCTCGTAGTTCTGGAACGTGCTAAGCTTGTTCTTGCCCTCGGGCCTTTGCTCCATCCATACCCTCTGCCTAGAATCTCCTCACCTAGAGCTTCCCACTTCCCACAGCCTGACATTTGCTGGGGGAGAACTATATTGATGAGACATTAGCTCTAGAAGACTCGAAAACTTTCATACAATTTCCTTCTCTCATTTCTAAATCCATTAGGGTTTATTTTTTAACCTCCCAATTTTAAAAAATGTGTTTCACAGGCTTTTTCTATAGTTAATGTTATCAGGTCAAGTTTTGTTATTTGAAGTCTGATTGCTGGTAGGAATTTGAAAGCCCATGGTCAAAGGCTACTACAAAGAATAAGATGTGTTAAAATCAGTTCTAAACATTTTAAAAGTGCACCTGAAGAGAACTTTTACTTACTAAAGTATTAAGTAGAATTTCAAAGTTCACTTCCCCAAAGGAACTGTCACGTTCTTGTACCACTTAAATTACAATGCCCAAAAGTAATTTTACTTCTGATTTTTTAACTGGAAATTAAACAAAAAGCTAAAAATTTTATATCCAAGTAAACAATGGCTGGTAAACAATGGTTTGTTAATATTACTATTTGGTGAACATTGGTTTTTATCACTTTTCTCCCAGTTGTAGATTTACTGAATGGGAAGCAGCTATTAAGCACATCATTTGTTTAGAAAAAACAATATGTTAATATAGTATTGTAATTTGTATTCTCTTCATTCCTTTATCATAGACGAGTCTGTCCATGCTGAACTGGACTCCTAGTTCTAAAAATTATTTTATGTAAAGTTAAATTTTTAATAGGCCTACTCATCCAATCCTAAATAATCCTCTTGGGAAAACAACATCAACACTGTTACAAAGAAATTGTATACATTATCAGCATGTCTCAATAATGACATGCTCAATGACATAGAGGGGTGTGTAACATGAATCCTGTCTCATCTATTTCCCAACTAAGATAGGGATTTTTTTTAAAGGAACTTGGAACATACAGAGAAAAATTTTATAGCGTAGTTTTATTATAAAAATTTTGAGTACATAACAGTTATCTTTAGAAGAAAAATATTGTAATCTAAGGGCTCAGAATAACCACTCCTATATCAATATATTTACTTCCGGTCACTTTTTTTTTACAAAAGTATAAACAAATGTATTTGATACTAAAAATATGGTGTCGTTTCAAATATATAATTGTTTATCACTTTTTCTTACCAGGGAGGAAAAAGACATAATTTTCTCATGTCAGTAAATATTCTTTGGATGCATAATAGTAGACTTAGCCACATGTAATGTTGGCCCATTCCTTAAATCCTTGCTAAAACTGCTATTATTGTAATTTAAACCTTTGCTAATGAGTGAAAAGAATCTTGCTTTTATTTGAACCTTTTCAAATCTTTTTTTTTTCCAGTTTTATTAAGATATAATTGACATTCGGCATTATATAAGTTTAAGGTACACAGCACAGTGATTTAATTTATATATATCATGAAATGTTTGCCACGATAGGTATAGTTAATATTCATCATCTCATATAGGTGAGAAAAATAAATAAATAAATAAATTTTTCCTGTCTTGAGAACTCCTAACAGCTTTCCTATATAACACACAGCAGTGTTAACTCTAGTCAGCATGTTGTTCATTACTTATGCATCTTCTAACCGGAAATTTGTACCTTTGAACCACCTTCATCCAATTCCGCCTCTCCCCACCCCTCACCTTTGGCAACCACAAATCTAATCTCTTTTTTATGAGTTTGGACCTTTTCAAAATCTTAATTGATTATATGCATCTATTTCTCCTCTCCTGAATTCCCTGTTTGTTTTCTACTGAAACATTTTCCTTTGTTTCTTTTTGACTTATTAGTGTTCTTTCCATATTAGGGGCTTTGCCCTTTTATATGTCATATATATATATGTTGCACATATTTTTAATAGTTACGATTTGAATTTAATGTAGGCTACTATGTTTTAATAGAATTGTTACTTTATATAAAAGTTAATCATGGTAAGTTTTCTTGAGAATCTTGAGAGTATTCTGATAGCTATGAGCTTATTGATAGTATAAGATCAAATTTTCTCCTGCTTATAACTACTTCTTAATTTTTATTCATGTAATACTCCAAATATACATTAACATGCACTCATTTATGCATCAGTCAGAGGATCCTTCCCTCCCATTGGGAAACAGGAAGCCTTACTCTATATCTTTTTTTTAATGAAGGTCATCCTAGTACTTTTCCTCCCATGTCATTTTTTTTTTAAATTTATTTATGGCTGTGTTGGGTCTTCGTTTCTGTGCGAGGGCTTTCTCTAGTTGTGGCAAGCAGGGGCCACTCTTCATCGCGGTGCGCGGGCCTCTCACTATCGTGGCCTCTCTTGTTGCGGAGCACAGGCTCCAGACGCGCAGGCTCAGCAATTGTGGCTCATGGGCCTAGTCGCTCCGCGGCATGTGGGATCTTCCCAGACCAGGGCTCGAACCCATGTCCCCTGCATTGGCAGGCAGATTCTCAACCACTGTGCCACCAGGGAAGCCCCCTTACTCTATATCTTGATGCTTCAGGTCCTTCCAACCCCTGTGAGACCTTGGTGCCACCATGCCACATATTTCTTTGCTCTGTGCTTTCTGCATAATATCCTTCCCTGAGGAAGTAAACACTAAACAGCCTGATGTGAATTATGGTACCAGGTAGGGACCAAGGAAAAAGCAGAAAAAAAAAAGAAATTCATTATCATTTCAAGTATATTCTCCTGACAGACAGAGATGGCTTGGCAATAATGATGTTATCTCCATGTTCAGGTATGACAAGGAAAGTATGTTTCACCCAACAGTACTTGAGACTATCCTTGTTTTAATAATTTCGAAAGACTGTGCATTGTTGGAAACTCTGCCTTCTGAAAGATTTGTTTCCCTCCTGAACGGCTTTGCTCAGAACACAGCACCACTTTGTGGGTTGAAAAACCACCTGGCATAGTGGCAAAACCATGGGCTAAGAGCCAGACTCTGCCAGGCTCTGTGCAGAAATGCTCTTACCATCCATGTGAGCTGAGGCAAAGTATTTAACTTCTCTAGACCTGAGTTTCCTTGTCTCGAAAATGGGAGTTCTCTCATCTGCTTCTTGGGGTTGCGATGGGAATTAATAATACAGTGTGTGATGCCTTTGCAGTGTATGCAAAGTACTCAGTAATTGGTGGTATTAGTATAATTATTACCTGGTAAACTGGTTTTGTACAGTCCTCTTTCCAAGAAGGTTTTGCTGCATCATTAGAAGAAGTACTTCTATGTCTTATTCCTACTGCGCTTGTCAGAAGGAGGCAGCTTAGAGATGCTTCTGTCATCCATTCTCCACAACTGCGGTTGTGTCAGCAAAGCTGTGTTCATAGTAATAACTGCTTACATTCATTGTGTATGTGCCAGGTATTTTGCCAAGCATCTTAGAGTTATTATCTCATCTAATCCTCATCTAATGAAATAGGTGCTAATAGTACCTCATTTTTACAAACGAGTACCCTCAAGGCACAGAGGGGCTAAGGAATATGTTCTGAGCCACAACGCCAGTGAGAAGCACAGCCAGAAAATACACATGAGCAGTCTGGCTCCCCCGCCCATCAGTCTCCTGCATTTTTCTGTGCTGCCTCCCTGGAGTGGCAGCCTTCCTGTTCTGAGACATTTAACCCAGAAAGGTGCTGAAAGAAGAGAAGGAAGATGCTCAGAGTTGAACGTCACTAACCAGCAGGGTGGTGTCCAGAAGGAGCAAAGCCACTGCCAAGCAAACTCCACGCATTCTGCTAACAACAAACTGGCATTGTATTTCTTTCAATAAAGAGTCTCCACAGCGCCGGGAGAATTCCTATCGTTGGTAATGGTGTCATTTCTTCTTTTCCTGAGAACCCTTTCCTGTAATTGCAGCCCTATAAACAGCAGCAGCAGGAGACCACAAGGGAAGCCTTTGTTGATAGTACTATAAGGTCTGTTGCCTTTGAGTAAGTAAATAGACCTTATTTATTAATAAGCAAGTAGAATTTATTTAAAATACTAATTCTGAGGGAAGCAGTGGAAGGATGTGTGGATTTCCCATTGCATTACAAACTGAAAAGAATCATATTGCAGTATTAACAAGATCTAAACTAGCTTTGCCTTAATATTCATTTTAGCACCCAGGATAAGGATGTTGCTCTCCTCAATTCTATTTTAAAATCTGAAATACAAACAGCTTAAGCTTTGCTTGCCTTGAATCATTATGACAGTGAGGTTGAGCCATCTGTGTTTTTCTCATTCTGCTCATGGTTCCAAGGAGAAGTCTTAAAATTTAACAAGTTGGGAGAAGAATTTCTGTGGAGGAAATTCAGATATACAGTGACATCTAAAACCCTGCAAGTTGGTATGTTACTTGGGAGACTTTTTCGCTCTTGGATTGAGTTGAGAGTGAGAATTAATCTCACCCTACCAAATCATCTATAATTTCCAAAACTGCTTGAGGTCTGGAACCACGTTTCATGCCAAATTTTGCTGAGTTCATCGATAATCCCCAATATGTTTCCTGTTGGCTTCTGAGATTTTAGAATTGGCATAATAGTGGGCTGTTTGTTTAAATTTTACTTCATATATCTATGAAGTATTGATATAATCGACACACAGTAAACTCTACATATTTAAATTGCATAATTCAATAAGCTTTGGCATGTGAATACACTTGTGAAATCATCATCACAATCAAAATAATGAACATATTTGTCACACCAAAAAGCGTCCTTGTTCCTTTTGTAAATGCTCCCTCCTGCCTGTTCAAACCCACTCTCCCCAACACCCCAATACCCAGGCAACCATGAATCTTCTATTCGTCTCTATACATTATTTTGCATTTTCCAGAATTTTATATAAATGATATCATACAGAGTGTACTCCATTTCTGGCTTCTTTCACTCAGTATAATCATCCTGAAAATCATCTGTGTTGTCATATATATTGATGGATGAATAGAAGTAGTAAGAGTGCATATCCTTGCCTTGTTCCTTATCTTATAAAGAAAATACAATTAAGCATGAGGATGCCTCTAGGTTTTATCATCACCTTTATTTGGTTGAGGACATTTTCTTCAAGTTTTAGTTCGCTAGGAGAGTGGATGTTGGATTTTTTCAAATGCTTTTTCTGCATCTGTGGAGATGATTGTGGTTTTGGGGTTTTGTTGTTGTTTTATTTTTTAGTTTTAGTCTGCAACTTTGGTAAATTAAATTGATTTTTTAATGTTAAACCAATTTTGCATTCCTGGAATAAATCCTACTTGGCCATGATGTATTATCCTGTATATGGATCGTTAGATTCAGTTTGCTAAAATTTTTCATCAAAGTTCATGACAGATACTAATAATTTTCTTTTCTTCTAATGCTTTTTTCTGGTTTTGGTATCAGTGTAATGTTGGCATCATAAAATGAATTGGGAAATATTGCCTCTTCTTCAATTTTCTGGAAGAATTACGGTTATGTTTTCTTTAATATTTAATTTACACTAGGGTAGAATTCTCTACTGAAGTCATCTGGAATTACAGTTTCCTTATAAGAATGACTTTAACTATGAATTCAATTCCTTTAATAGAAATAGGGCTATATATTTATTTTGACTTTAGTGAGCTTCAGTAATGTGTGTCTTGCAAGGAACCTGTTCCATCCAAGCTGTCAGTTTTATTGACATAAATTTGTTTGCAGTATTAATTTATACTTATTAGGATCTGTAATTATGTTACCTTTCTCATGTCTAATATTAATAGTTTGTATATTCTATCTATTCCTTCCTAATCCTGGCTGGAAGTTTATCAATTTAATTGATCTTCACAAAGAATTAGCATTTGGTTTCATTGATTTTCTCTATAGTTTTAAGGTTTTATATTTGATTCCTGTTTTATCTTTATTATTTCCTTTTACTGTTTATATTGGGCTTAATTTGCTCATCTTTTTCTGTAGATTTTTAAAGTGGAAGCCAGGTGCATTGATTTGAGACTCTTTTCTAATTAGGCATTTTAGTGCTATAAATTTCCCTCTAAGTCTGCTTTAGCTGCATCCCATGAATTTTGGTTTGTTGTATTTATTTTCATTTAGTTTAAAATACTTTTTAATTTCTCTTTTGGTTTCTTCTTTGACCCTACAGGTTATTCAGAAATATGTTATTTAGTTTCCAAATATTTGATGATTGGCCAGGTGTCTTTCTGTCATTAATTTCTAATTTAATTCCATTATGGTCTGAGAATATACTATGTGAGATTTGTATCTTTGTAATTTTATTGAGATTTGCTTTATGCCCCAAATATGATCTATCTTTGGTAAATGCACCATGTACACTTGAAAAGAATGTGTTTTCTGCTATTGTTAAGAGAAGTGTTCTATAAACGTTAATCAGGTCAAATTGATCCATAGTGTTATTTTAGCTTTCTATATTCTTACTGATTTGCTACCTATTTGTTCTAACAATTATTAAGAGAGAAGTATTGAAATCTCTGACTGATATTATGGATGTTTCTACCTCATCTTTCCATTCTATCAATTTTTACTTCATGTATTTTTAGTTCTCTTATTCAGTGCAAAAATGTTTGGGGTTTGTTATGTTCTTTTGATTATTTGACTCCTTTATTATTATGAAATGACCCTTTTATCTCTGGTAGCATTTTTTTTTCTTCCAACATCTACTTTGTCTGATATTAATATAGCCCCCCTCTCCAGCTTTCTTTTAACTAGTATTAGCATGGTATATAATTTAAATACGTTTAACCTATTTATGACTTCAGATTTAACATGGGTTTCTTATAGGCAGCATATAGTTGGGTCTTGCTTTTGTAAACTAGTCTAACAATCTCTGTCTTTTAATTAGGATACTTAGACTGCTTACCTTTAATATGATTATCGGTACAATTGGGTTAAAATAAATCTTACTAATTGGTTTTATTTGTCTGTTCTGTTCTTTGTGCCATCCTTTCTATTTTTCTATCTTCTTTTCAACTGAGTATCTTTCATGATTCCAATTTTCTCTCTTGTTGGCTTACCACTTCATGTATAGTATAAGAACCATAAACAGTATAATTTTATATCCCCCTCTTGTCTTACGTGCTATTTGCTGTTATACATTTTACTTCTACATTTATTATGAACCCAAATACATTCCTAGTATTTTTGCTTTTTCATTCAATTATCTTTTAAAGAAATACAAAAATCTCTTTTATACTGAACCACATATTTACCATTTCCCATGTTCTTCATTCCTTTGTGTAGAATAAGACTAAGATTTACATTTTATATCATTTTTTGCTGCCTAAAGGACTTTATTTAATATTATCATAGTGTAGATCTGCTGTGTTGGATTCTTTAGTTTATTATATCCAAAAATGTCAATATGTTGCTTTCATGTTTGAAAGATATTTTTATTGGGTACAGAATTCTAGATTGACAAAATTTTTTTCCCAGTTCTTTAAAGGTGTCACTCCAGTCTTTTGGCTTGCAGTTTTCAGCAAGAAATCTGCTGTCATTGTTATCTTGTTCCTCTGTACATAATATAACTACTTTTCTCTGGATGCTTTTAATAATTTGTCTTTATCACTGGTTTTAAATAACTTGATTATGATGTGTCTTGGTGTACTTTTCTTCATGTTTTTTGTGCCATATATTCTTGAGCTTCTTGGATCTGTGAGTTTATAGTTTTTATCAAATTTGGATAACCTTCAGCCATTATTTCTTCAAATATTTTTCTGGCTCCACCTCCTTCCTTCAGAGAATGTGATTACAAGTATATTAGGCTACTTGTAGTTGTCCCACAGCTTTTTTTATGTTCTGTTTATTTTTTCTTATTTTTTCCCCGTGTCTCATTTTTAGACAGTTCCTACTGCTGTTTATATTGTCTGCAAATTCACTATTTTTTAATCTAATGTTTAATTTGCTGTTAATTTCATTCATTGTGTTTTCATCTCATACATTGTAGTTCTCATCTCTAGAAGTTCAAATGGATTTATTTTATTTTTATTTTTTTTTAATTTATTTATTTTTGGCTGTGTTGGGTCTTCGTTTCTATGCAAGGGCTTTCTCTAGTTGCGGCAAGCGGGGGCCACTCTTCATCGTGGTGCGTGGGCCTCTCACTATCGCGGCCTCTCTTGTTCCGGAGCACAGGCTCCAGACGCACAGGCTCAGTAGTTGTGGCTCACGGGCCTAGTTGCTCCGCGGCATGTGGGATCTTCCCGGACCAGGGCTCGAACCTGTGTCCCCTGCATTGGCAGGCAGATTCTCAACCACTGCGCCACCAGGGAAGCCCCCAAATGGATTTATTTTTAATTAAGTTTGACTTATAATTTTTTAATCTTCCATGTCTATTTAACATGTTCAATCTTTATTCCACCTTTTTGAACATATGGAGCACAGTTATAACTACTCTAATATCCTCGTCTACTATTTCTGTCATCTGTCATTTATGTTATTGTTTCTATTGATTTATTTTTCTCTTTATTATAGGTCACATTTTTTTTTTTTTTTTTTTTTTTTTTTTGGATTTCCTAATTTCCAAGTTTATTGACAGGCTTTTGTTTGGGTTCCAGAGTAGGGATAAATACACGGAAGAATCTGGAGCATATTTGTTTGATTCATGCTGTCCTGATAATAGGGAAGTGGCAGACAGTCCTATTTCTGAGGTCACTTAGACATCCTGGATTTAATATGTTTCTCCTTTTATTGTTAGTTTTATAAACAAATGGTTATCAAAAGTTGAGAAAATAGAGAAAAAAGTCATACTTCATACCCTCTTCTAAAGCATCAGTTGGTTTTTTTTGTTTGTTTGGGGACTATTCTTCCCTTCCATGACCTTGAACTCATGACATCTTGCTAAGAGAGAATTTTTGTGCTGTTTTTTCATTTGAAGCCATTTATGGAGCATTTGCTATGTGTCATGTATGTACGTGACTGTCATCCTTGGTGGTGAAAAAGGTGTCGTCCTTGCCTTCTGAGAGCTTGCAGACCAGGGATTACCAGGACCGTATGAGCCCGGAGAACCGCAGTCACCCTCCCCTATGGGATTCCCCAGGAATGGGAGTCACAGGACCTCTCGCCGCCCAGTTGGGAAGTTGGTGGAGGGGCACACGCGGCCACATCAGACACCAGTCTCTTCCCTAAGGTCCGAGGGAGGATTTGAGGTCGAGCAGAGCACTCGTGTTCCTCCTCCCCTCCCTCTCCCTCATCCCCTCCTTCTGTGGTTATTCTGCCTTCAACATGCTTCCTCCTTCTGCATTTTAAAAATTCACCTGGTGCACACATAGTTTCATTATTTTCTTGTTCTGTTGATACTTTTTTCAAAGGACCACACATGGACTTTATCAATTTTCTTTTTTTGTCTTTTCTAACTTACTTGTTATTTCTTTTTTTTTTTCTATTAACATCTTTATTGGAGTATGATTGCTTTGTTAGTTTCTGCTTTATAACAAAGTGAATCAGTTATACATATACATGTGTTCCCATATCTCTTCCCTCTTGCGTCTCCCTCCCTCCCACCCTCCCTATCCCACCCCTCTAGATGGTCACAAAGCATAGGTCACATTTTCTTGCTTCTTTGTATGCCTAGTGTATTTTTTCTGTTGCTGTAACTAGTTACCACAAACTTAGTGGCTTAAAACAACACAATTTATTATCTTATAGTTCTATAGGTTAGAAGGTCTCATTAGGCTAAAATCAAGACGCCATCAAGTCTGCATTCCTCTCTGGAGGCTCCAGGAGAGAATCTGTTTCCTTGCCTTTTCTAATTTCTCAATGTTGCCTGCATTCCTTGGCTTATGGTCCTCTTCCATCTTCAAAGCCTGCAATGGTAGGTTGAATCCTTCTCACATCAAATCATTCTAACTTTCTCTTCTGTCTCCCTCTTCCCCTTTGAAGGACCCTTATGATTATGTTGGGTCCCCTGGAATAATCCAGGGTAATCTCTCTATCTTAAGGTCAGCTGATTTGCAGCCTTAATGCCATCTGCAGACTTAATCTTCCTTTGCCATGTAAAATAACATATTCACAGGTTTGGGTTAGCCCATCACATGTGGTAATTTTTCACTGGTTGCCAAACATTGTGAATTTCACCTTGTTAGGTGCTAGATATTTTTGTATTCCTCTAAATATCCTTGAGGTTTATTCTAGGAGACATTTAAGTTAATTGGCAATAGTTTGAACCTTTCAAGGCTTGCTTTGAAGCTTTGTTAATCCAGGGCTCATTTTGCCCTGCCACTGAGGCAATACCATTCAGAGTATTCTACCCAGTACCCCATGAATGGTGAGGCTTTCCTACTCTAGCTGATGAGGGCACAGACTCTCCCCAGCCTTTGTGATCTCTATGGATTGTTTCTTCTAATCCTTTTCAGTGGTTCTTTTCTCAGCCTTAAGTAGTTTCCTCACATGCATTCATCATCGGTTCTCAGCTGAAGGCTCAATGTGGGTCCTCTTTAAGTCTCCAAGCTGTGGGTGTGCGGGTGTGTGTGTGTGTGTGTGTGTGTGTGTGTATGTATGTGTGTATACAGGTGTGTGGGGGTCCTCTTTTAATCTCTGGGCTGTGTATATGCGTGTGTGTATGTAAGTGTGTACGTGTGTGTACATGTACAGGTGTGTGCAGTTCTCTTCTCTCCAGTACTCTGCCCTGAAAGCTCTGATGCGCTTGGCCTCCCCAAACTACCAACTATATCTTAACCTGGGGAAACTGCTGGGCTCCTCCTGGGCTCCTTGTCCCTGTGCTGCATCCTGGAAACCCTCTCTTGGAAGTGCGCTGCGGAGTCACACGGCTCACCTTGTTTGTTTCCCTTCTCTCAGGAATCATTGTCTTGCACTGCCTGATGTCCATTATCTGAAACCATGTTTCACACATTTTACCTGGCTTTTTAGTTGTTTCAGGTGGGAGAGCATTTCCAGTCTCTGTGACTCTCACCTTGCCAGAAGCAGAAGTTAAACATTTGCCACATATTTCATTTTGATAAGGGCAACAATGATACCCAAATATTTAACAACTGATAGGTCTTGGGCACTGACCAAACAGAACAGATGCTGGCCTGAAACGGTGATATGGCCATCCTGGTGTTTACCAGCTAAAAGTCAGTCCTGTGTAGTGATAAAACCCCATAATCCATCCAATTCAGCGGTGTGTCATTGACAGTCTTGGTAAGACAAAAGGAGCTTTGCAGTAAGACTGACCTGGGTTTGCGTTCCAACTCTGCCATTGCTAAGTGACGATTTGACTTAAATTTCTTCCCATCCTCAGTTTCCCCTGAACTGCTGTAGTGAAGATTAAGTGGAATAAAGTTTGCGAAGGTGCCTAGCATCTTGCCTGACCCCTAGAATACTCAGTAAAAAATGAGTACTCTTCCAGACCCCAACCAAACCTTCCTCCATGGTCCACATGGATTCTTCAAGGCCACCCACAACTAAGAGGGCAATTCACCCAAGAGGAAGAAGGGACTATACCCAGGAGCTGTTTGTGAGGAAAAGGATCCGAAAGAATCAGAACCGTGAGAGGGCGCGAGGGAGGGGAAAACTGGGTAGTGATCACCATAGCTCAGAAAACGTCCCCGTCAGGCTAATGTAAAGTCAGACCGAGGGGGAGTTAGCGTCCATGGCCACAAGCGAGGCCAGTGCCAGGGGGACCAGCCACAGCCGGGGGCAGAGGGGTCAGCCACAGCGGGGGGCAGAGGGGTAACACAAGGGGAGAGGTGCCTGAATCCAGTTAGGAGAACTTGGTGGGAGTCTGGCCGGCATCCTCCCGACACATCCCTCTCTGCTTCTTGAGGTGATAATAGTTCAGAGCCATCCTGGCACAGTCCCTTGACAAATGGTGGCAAAGGGGGACAGTGTGAGGGGCACTTGCTGGGACTAGGTTTCTCTGACATCATGGATTTCCCTCTCACACATATGGCTTTCTTTTCCTCATCCACTGTGAATGTGTCAGTCGTGTAATGCCGCAAGTACCATCATCCCTTTCATTTCATTTTGCAATGCTTTTCAACAAATTAAGTCACTCTGTATTTGTCGCTTTTATTTTCCGTGGAAGTTTCTGTCCCACTAGAACCGTGAAGCCCAAACCCAGTCTTCAACCTTTTTGTGTCCCCAGCACCCAACACAAGGTTTGAGCACAAGTGCTTGGTGATGATGGTGTTTTAATAAGTGTGTCACAGAGTTCTCTGTTCCAGACATCAAGTAAGGATACTGAGCAGAAAAGGCCCCAGGATCAACCCTCATAATACACACTTGATACAACCTCCCAGTTTACTCTCTTTGATTTGAGCTTAACTTAGCTCTGTTTGTGCAACAAACACTTTACGCTGAAATTATTCATTTCGCTCACGCCTCTGTCCCATCACTCTGGGATGGAAGGAAGACAAATACCTTTGATAAAGGTTTCAAATCCTTTTCACTGACTTACCAAATGTATTTGAAAAAAAAAAACAAATGTGATGATCTGTGTTTGTTACAGTCAAAAGAAAAAAAAACCATAACAATAAGGGTATGAAGGCCCAAGCTAGCATTTCTACTCTGGCTTTTCTGGCGAATGGAAATTCCCTGTCCAGTTTCAACCAGCAGATGTAGATTAGCTGGGCCTTGGACTCGGTCCCTGACAGATCTGTACTTTGTAACCACAGTCCTCCATGCCATGGACGCTTTTGATGTAAACTCAGCCTGAAGGAGGCCTGCTGATCCAGAATGCCCCCCTTACTAAGATAGAGGAGAAAGATATGTAATAATATAGATAAAGAAAGATAAAACACCCAACAATCCTCTGCCCTCAAAAAAGTCATTCGATAAATGCAGTAAAAATGACCACTACTGAAAGCTTGGCTCCAGCCCCAAGGGGAAGCCACCGTCTGACCTGGGACTGTTTACAAAGTGCTCTGTGCTCGGGCTTCGGGGCACAGTGGCTCAGCTAGACAGATACTTTCAGTGAGGAAGGCTACTTGTCATTCAGAGTGTGGACAGTCTCTTTTCAGGAGGATGGCACAGGTGCTGTGTAGCCCTCCCGAATTTTGCTGCTACTTTCTAATGCAGTTATGTGCCCATGTGTCTGCATCACAGTGTACTGAGCACCTCAGGGCCAGGGGTCCTGGCTTACCTCTGTGTCCCCAGCGACTAGCACATTGCGTAGCAACCCGGTAGATACTGAATGAGCAAACATCTCAGAGGGATCGAGGACAGTAGGCCGCTCAGCTCCTCAGTGCTTCCAGCTATAAAACTTAGTGCAGGGACTTCCCTGGCAGTCCAGTGGTTAAGGCTTTGCCTTCCAATGCAGCGGGTGCGGGTTCGATCCCTGGTCGGGGAGCTAAGATCCCACGTGCCTTGGGGCCAAAAAACCAAGAAAACGTAAAACAGAAGCAATATTGTAACAAACTCAGTAAAGACTTTAAAACTGGTCCACATCAAAAAATCTTTAAAGAAAGAAAGAAAAAAGAACTTAGTGGATGACCCTAACGTGGAGAATGGCATAGTTGTGTTGGGACCATAGGTTATGGTGAGAAGAGGGTACACCACACACACACACGCACACACATCCGTGCTCCCTCCGTTTCCCCTCCTCCCTCCTGTCATGCGCCTGTGTACTCTTTAAAGCACAATAATATATGGAATAATGTATTGAATTCTCTTTCTGCACAAGATAAACACTTAGCACCATTGTGGAGCCCCAGAGGCCTTTGAAGTGGAAAACCCTAACTATAATTTACATTTGTATATTGATTTCTGGTTTGTAAATTGCTGGCATATAAACACCTGTCGTAACATCTGGCAGCCACAATAACTGTGGGAAGTAGGCAGGGCCGGTTGTAGCCTCACATCTGCGAGGAGGAACCTGAGGTGGACGTGGGGCTGACCCCTAAATGTTGGGCATCCCAGCTCTTTCCCTGGGCCCTGGGCCTCCCTGGAGACCACAGACAAGTAGACCCTCACTGCAGCCAGGAGAGGATGGACTGCAATCTACCTCTCCTCCAAGTCCAGCGATGCTGTGGGCAAATGTCTTTAGTCTCCCAAACCTCCACCTCCTCATTCATGTTTAAAGGGGGAACGATCTTGGAGAGATGTAATGAGGACTGGCTTATTAAACGATAGGAAAAGGACTTTGAAAATATAGTGTCGCCTAAAGGCTTAGTGACAATTCAAAACAACATGTCTCTGGGAATGAGCATGAGAGGTGGACCCCCAAAGGAAGAACAAAAACATTCTTTGGATTTACAGCTGGACAGAAAATAATTTCAAGTGAAAATCTGGCAGCTAGTCTCTGCTTTTAACTTTGAACTCTCCAGGAAAAAAAAAAAATTGGGGCATACATTTCTTGCGGGAAATGAGTTCTCTGAGTTTTTCCTACTGAGGAATTGACACCGTGGAGGAAGACTTGACCAAAACAAGCAGTTAAGAAATGTTCCTCGGGGCTTCCCTGGTGGCTCAGTGGTTGAGAATCTGCCTGCTAATGCAGGGGACACGGGTTCGAGCCCTGGTCTGGGAGGATCCCACATGCCGCGGAGCGACTAGGCCTGTGAGCCACAACTACTGAGCCTGCGCGTCTGGAACCTGTGCTCCGCAACAAGAGAGGCCACGATAGTGAGAGGCCCGCGCACCGCGATGAAGAGGGGCCCCCGCTTGCCACAACTAGAGAAAGCCCTCGCACAGAAACTAGGACCCAACACAGCCAAAAATAAATTAATTAATTTAAAAAAAAAAAAAAGAAATGTTCCTCAAAGTATATACCACGCTCAGCCCAAAAAGCTGAATTAGTTTTAAATGGCCATTTCTTAGTGAAATTATTCCACCTTAGTTTACTTCTCTGAAAAAATCAGCTACTGGGGTTACTCAGGATATCGCTAGAGATGGCAGGCTATCAGAGAGTATGGTTTGGCATTGGTGTTTTCTAAATTAAAATGCACACCAACGTGTAAATAATTAAATCTGGCCAGAGCATCAGATGTAACAAAGTATTTTTAAAGTCTGGCGCTGCTCAGTTTTAATTTATTTAAAAGATATGCGTGTGTGCGCATGTGTATGTGTAAAGAAGCTTAATAACATAGATATGTTCATTTAAGTTAATAAAATAGGATTGCAAAGGGAAAAGCTAAGTTTAAGGGGAAAACAGATATGCCAGATATATGAAGAGCAGAATGGTGTGTTTGGGTATAACACCTAATATTCCTAGCAGAAAAAGCAGAGCGGAAATAGCACTGAATTCTGTAATTCTCATTTCCAGGCACAGAAAAACATCTTGGGTCCTTGGGGCGTAGGGAGGAGTATTTTCCTGATACTAAACTCTCGGAGAAATTTCTCCTGTGCGGAAACTGTACAGCACTGCCTCTCTCAGTTGTTTACCTAGAAGACCCTCCTGATTTCCACCTAAAGAATTACCTCTTGAAATTAGGATAGATAATAAAGCTTTAACTTAGAAAGCAACGGAGGACTGAGATATGCCTTTTTTTAAAAAGAGAATACTCAGGCAATATTGTATCATGTATATAGTGTAGCACACACATGCATGTTCTATACACACAAATATACATAATACTCACCATTAAAATATTAGCTAATATGTATCGAGCACTTCCTACGTACCTGGCACTCTTTTAAGCCCTTTATGTGTTCTAATTTATTTAAGCCTCACAACCACCCTATCAAGGTAAGTATTATTTTTATTCCTCTTTTTTGGAGATTAAGGATGGAGAAGCAGAGAGGCTGGTCAGCGGGGCAGAAGGGTGACCCTGCCCTGGAGTTTAGGACTCAGACCGTCCCTCCGTCTGTCTGTTGCTGCCTTTCCCTCCGATTTCTCTTTTCTTTCCATCTTCAACTCTCTTTGCCCCCTTATTTCCTCATTCCTACCCAGAATCTACATTTCCTTTACTTTCTCCATCTTTACTTTTCCCTTAATTGACCATAATATAAAATCAAAGATAGTGTCTATTGAATATGGTTTATGCTTCCTATGTAAAATTTTAGCAGTGGATGGGTTAAAATTTTTATTTTACCTCTTTTGTCAGCTTGCTTTGATTAAGTAGCTCTTCACTTATGCCACCGTTAGATTATAGCATTCCCCTGTGGCATGAAAGTAAGTTGTACCCATGATAAATAATTTTAATAAAAGTATCCATTCCTGGCCTGAATTTTCCAAGTGGTCCCAAGCCGATTGACTTTGTATGAATTTCAGTGGTACCGTATCCCCCTCTTGCCTCTCCACCCCATTCCTCTAGGATCAGGCCTGCGTTTTGCAGAGACGAGCTGGCCGGAGGGTGAGTATGATGGTCCAGTGACGAGCACTGAGACCTGTCCCGTCAGTGTTTTCTGTGGTCTCGAGCACCCCTCACACCTCTGCCTCTCAGACTCAGTATCAGCCACATGTGAGTAACAATCATGTCATTTCCCAATGATATCAAGAGGAATGGCTAGCAGAAACCCTCATGGCTCTCATTGTTCAGTTAATAAGCTAAATAGAAAGAACACCAGATATCATTTGCCCTAGAATCTTACATGAATTTATGCAGTGCCACTACGATTGAACAACAACCAAGCATTACATTGTCTTGTCCCTTTAGTGTGAACTCTGTCAATTCTGTGAATTTTGCAATTTCTTTCATTCATTTAACAAACATTTCTTGAGGGTGACACCCGGTGCCAGAGACTGTGTTGGATCTAGGAGTTAAGGTGATGCTCACACAGTAGAAAAATTAATGTTAGATTAGTCTATGATTTCAATGCAACACACGATTCACAGTTTCCCTTAGGAGCATGAAGTGTTTACTTTTAAAATAGGCTCAATTTTCTCTCCAAGTCCACAGCTCTGGACTGATCTTATTTAAAGAGACCAACTCTGTGTTCCTTCAACCCCTTCAAACAGTAAGTTTAAATTGAAACCTACATAAATTGTTTAAAATAATATGATGTGAATGTTTTCTTTGAAGCTAAACGTTGAATACATTTTCCTTTGTTCCTGTTTAAATTTACGAGATGTTACCTATCTCCCAGATGCCTTTGTAAACTGAAACCAAGGTTGATAAATAAAATCAAAAGGTTAGGCCCTGTATATTGCCTTGGAAAGATGCAGGTTTCAAAGGAAAGATCCCTATAAAGACGTTCACAGGCTGTGAAATACCACCTCTGCTGTCATGACCACTGACTAGAGCGGGCTTTATATCAGTATGACGCCAGGCTATTACCCTGACTTCAAAGAAGAGGAACAGCTCTACAGAGCGAAGAGGCACTGAGTGCCAGAATGAAACGTGTTGACATAAATTCTCTAGTCTTTCAACATACACTTGGAGTGTCCCCACTCCTTGGAAAGATAGGCAGATAAATGGATTAATATATTGCTTCTCGGCCTTTTGGCTAAGATCAAGTGTAAATGGATTAATAGGTGGGTTAAAAATTAAAGAGTGCTTCTTACGTGCTTGACTGAATATTCAAAAATATTTCTCAAGATTCAGTAGTGTTTGGCCTGTAGTTTCTGCTCCTGTGCCACGAGCCTGTCGGTGAGGACAAAGCAGAGAACACCAAGAGCCTATCCAGTCCTTTTTTCCCTATCGTCATGTAACAGTCCTGCTGTACGAAGTCACATAACATCGTACAGAGAGGAAATCAATCATCAGCTAATGAGATAGGGATGTGAAAGGAAGTTTGAAAGAAGTAATTTAGAGACCCCAATTAGGGCCTATTCTCGTGGGTCTCCCATGAGCATTGCTGACTGATCCCAGGTCCAGGGGTGTGAGAAGGGGTTGCAGGAAGAGACTGGGGGTGTGGGGAGGGAAGGGTGGGAGAAGAGGGAAGAAGATACAGAAACTTCTGGTCACACAAAGAGGCTTTTGCAGTGCCCTGGATGAGAACTAATGAGAATCTAAATAGCCGTGGGGCGGAAAAAGAAGATGCCGTAGAAAACCTTTCAAGGGTAGGTCTGTCTGAAAGGCCTACCCTGGATGTGTTTGCCTACAGAGGTTTCAAACTGGGAGCTGAGAGGAAGGGCAAGTACCATTAAAAGAAATAGGGAAACCCTGAAGTTACTTCATCTGCTCAAGAGTGTCTAATAGCACTGGAACAAGACGGATGCCCTGCACACTGTCAACAGTTTGCCATGAGAACATTCAGACAAAACATAGAAACAAGTGAGAGGGTGCAGGAGGCCACAGGGCAGGGAAAAGAACTCAGCACGAGCTTCCAACTCCAGGAAGTAGGGGTAACCCCGCTTGCCAGCGGACTTGGCAATGGCCCTCCGAATTGGAAATCAACAACAAAGCGTTCAGAAGAAATAAGCGTTAGGGGGATGGTGTCTAAATGGATTTGTCTAAGGGGATCTCCTCTCCTTCTGTGGCTGAGTGTGACCTTCAAGGAGAAATTTGCTGGGGGTTTGGAAGGGGCAGGAACTTACAGAGAGACTCGTCCCGCTGTCGTACAAGACATTGAAGGCCCGGGAGGGAACATTCGAGACAGGAGGAGAACCTAAAAAGACAGATTGGGGAAAATTCAGTGCAGGACGCAAAATCTTCTATTTCATTTCACAATGCCAACTGCAGAGCTGCCCGATGGCATCCTGCGGAGACAAGACATGTGTGTTCTAGTTGAATGAGGCCGTTCGGTGATGTCAACTCCGTGATGGGACTGCCAGAAAGGCCCGCATCGCTAGAGGATGTGAAGCTGTCGACACAGGCCTGGCACAGAGCAGGTGTTCGAACGTGACCACTGTCTTTCAGTCACGATGTACCAAGTCAGCAAAAAACACAGAGTTCAGAATTCCGAAAGGGAGCGAGCACTGCTGATCAGAGCGTCGGCGTCTGCGTGGCCTGTTTCTGGGGACAACCCCAGACCTCAGAGAAGGTGGTCTTTGAGGACCGTCCCATGTGGAAGGACTGCGGGAAGCAGGGTGCCGAGCGCGGCCGAGAGAAGACGCGGGTATTCCCGTGAGCTTCCTTCATGGATTTGACCAGTAAAGGTGGGAGAGAGAATTAGGCCTGGGGCAGCAGCTCAGGAGTGCAGACTAAGGACAGCGGATTCAACTACAGGATGTCAGGTCCTGAGTCAACACAGGAAGGGTCACTGTCTCATTGTGAAAACTGTTAGAAAATGGAATGGGCCACCCTGGGCGTTAGCGAATGTGCTGTCTCCAGACGCCTCCCAAGGAAGGCAGATGGAGAGGCGTTGGAGACGGCAAATGCTCAGTGAAGAAGCGCAGGACTTTTGATTCCAATTCCAGCTTTACTCCTAACCAGCTGTGTCGCTTTGGGCAAGTCACTCAACCTCTCTGGGCCTCAGTTTTCTCCTCTCCAAATCAAGAGGGTAGGACTAGGAAATGCCCAAGTCGCCTTCAGCCTCGGAAGTAACACCCAGTGTCTTTTGCTTCCTTGTCTAAGTGAACCACTCCCCGCCTGGCCGGCACTGCCAGCGTGGTTTTTATGCCTCAGCTGTACGGCCCATTGTGTCTGAAGGGTGTGTTTCAGCAGGCCCAGGGGACACAAAGCCGCTTCCTTTGAGTGTGACAGCTCAGGCCTCTGTAAAAAAAACTGCTCCGGCACTGAATTCAAATCACCCGGCCCCCAGCGTGCATGAATTTCCCAGAACCTTTGATGGGCTTTTACCTCCGGCTCCCTCAAAATGTATCTGGTTCCTGTGCACAGGTTGCTAGAAAGATCTGTCAGACCCCTTTCTAGCTGTCAGTTCTTCTCTGCACCGGTTTTGGTCAGAAGTTTTGAAAATCTTGTTCACGTGGTGTCATGTCATATTTTCAGACATGGGCACAGATTTCCTCACTCAAGTCAACAGTGCTTGAAATAGCTGTTGACGGCTACATTCCCCCAGCTGCCAGCATCACATCCCCCGTGGAAGGGGACAGGGGGCTTTACTGATGGAATGAGGTCTTTGTTTATAACGTGTGCACAGCAGGGCTCCAGAAGCTCACCTCGGATGTACATCCTGGGTTTAAACGGAAAACATACCTCTCCACCTTTGGGTCTCTTTGTGAAGATCACAACAGCATTTTCAGTTTTGCTTTCGCAGAGACTCTGCTTGTAGATATTCACTTATCGTATAAAGCACACTATTATGTTAACTGATAATCTGTGTGGTTGCTTTGTTCTCGACAAATATATGGCAGTCTTCAAGATTTGCTTCTTCGCAGAGGGAGAACCTAAGAGCAGTTCTGCCTCCAGAGGACCAATTTGGGACATTTCTTCTAAGAGAATATTTAGAACTATCTTTGTGTTTATGATCCCAATAAGGATATTGTGGAGATACCTTTTTTATATGCCCATTGCATGTATAGAAGCCATCGTTTTTAAGACTCGGGTCAGCTGTCATGCCCTCCCGGGTTCCTTCTGGGACAGTTACCCCCGCCCGGCTGTATTAGTTTCCCGGGGCTGTCAAAACCAAGTACCAAAAGCTGGGAGGGCTTAAAGCAGAAACGTCTGCTCTCACAGTTGTGGAGGCGAGAAGTCGGGATCACAGTGTTGGCAGGGCTGTCGTCTCCCCGAAGGATCTAAGGAAGAATCTGCCCCACGCCTTTCTCCTAGTTGCTGGTTTCTGTCAGCAGTCCTCGGCGTTCCTTGGCTTGCAGCTGCATCACGCCAGTCACTACCTCCGTCCTCTCTGTGTGTCTGTCTGTGTCTCTTCTCTTCTTCTTACAAGGACACCAGTCCTATTAGATGGGGCCCCCCCTAACCAAGTATGACCTCAACTTGATTACATCCTCAAAGATCCCATTTCTAAATAAAGTCACATTCCCAGGTACCAGGGGAGTTAGGACCTCAACATACCCGTTCAGGGGACACAGTTTAACCCAGGACACCCCCTCTCCCAGACTGGTTCTGATGCCCCCCTTCTCTGTATTTCCATAGCACATCTAATTTAAATGTTCCACAACTGTCATCACACTGTAGTGATTGTCATTTTCTGTTTAGTTGTTTCTGCCACTAGACGGCTACTTCCACGAAGAGAGGACTCATATCTTTGTCTTTGCAGGCCAAGTACCTAGCAAAACATCCAGCACCTAGTAGGCACTCAACTGTTTGTCAAATGAAATACATCACCATGATGATCTCTAATGTGTAGACAATGTTGATAACATACTTATATAAGGTTACATTAAATAGATGTAAAAATACATATTGATGTTGTATGTAATTGTTACCATTAGTTGCATACTTACCATGTGTTGGACATTCTGTTAAACACTTTGGGTTTTTATTTAATCCTATTTAATCCACCCAAGAACATTAAGATTTAAATATGATTATCCCCATTTTACAGATATTATAAACGAGACTTAGCAAGGTTTGTTAAATTTCCTGAGGTCACACAGCCAGTGTGTGGGAGACCCAGGGTCCTGACCACAGGTTGTGGACTTGGGCACGATAGACGGCTGTCCTGCAGATTGTCCTCTCTGATGCTCCCGTTTTGTGGATGTAGCGTGTCTGGTATTCATGTTCACCTTTACCTGATGAAGACACTGAAGCCCAGAGAGGTTAAGGAACCAGCCAGCCTCGTGGTCACCCAGCTGTGCCCACATCCTTCTACTTGAAGATCACCTTTTTAGCAACTACTTTCCTTTGTTGATCATGAAATGATTTTTTAAGAATATTAGAGAAAAGGAGGACAGGGAATGGAAAAAGCGTTACCTTCATAGTCCATGAACTTAACCGATTTTATAGAAGGGCAGGGCTTGTCAATTGCAACGGGAAACCATTGTGAAAGACAGTCTCCCCATCCTGAACTCCCAGGAAACAGAATGTCCTCAAGTATCACGTGGTTTCTCTGTCGAGGGACGACAGATCATTTTTTTTTTTAATTAATTAATTAATTTTATTTTAGGCTGTGTTGGGTCTTCGTTTCTGTGCGAGGGCTTTCTCTAGTTGCGGCAAGCGGGGGCCACTCTTCATCGCGGTGCACGGGCCTCTCACTATTGCGGCCTCTCTTGTTGCGGAGCACAGGCTCCAGACACGCAGGCTCAGTAGTTGTGGCTCACAGGCCTAGTTGCTCCGCGGCATGTGGGATCTTCCCGGACCAGGGCTCGACCCCGTGTCCCCTGCGTCGGCAGGCAGATTCTCAACCACTGCGCCACCAGGGAAGCCCCCAACAGATCATATTTTGAATCAATAATTCTTCTGAAGAAAGGAGAGGAGCTACTGCATGGTTGTCAGAGCCCCTCCAGCCTGCCTCTGCCTGTGCAAGTCCTGGGTCCGGGACCCCCACGTGCATGGCATCTCCCTGGACTTGAGGTCCCACCTGGCCCTCGGGTAGGAGGAAGGGGATCCCAGAGCCCTGCTTCTGGGACTCAGCATCCAGCTGGGTTGACCTGGTCATGCTCTGCCCGGTGCTCCAGGACTGATTACCAGGGTGTCTTGCTCCTTCTGCAAACCCCAGCCCTCACTTCTGGTGTCTGGAGCCTCTCTTACTTCTCCGGCCTGAGTCCCAGATTAGGTAACCTGCTAGACTGCCTAGTTTTTCTTGACCTGTGACCCCACAGTGTGGTTGCTAAGTGCCAGTTCCCCTTGGACTGAGTCAGAACCGTGGATCAGGGTGGCTCAGGCCCTGTGACCTGCGAATGGAGTCTCCTGGCAAAGCTGGCCGGGCTGGCCTTGCGTTTTATCTGCTGCTAACGATCTCTACCCATCACCAGACCTAGAATGCTACCAGTTGGCCTGACTCCCACCTCTTTTCTCTTATTATTCTCTGGCAACACTGTGTTCTGCCTTCTGGGCCGCATTTGTTCTTGGCACTGACAGCTTACCTCTGTCCCCTCAGCCTCAGCCCAGCCCACACCTAACCTAGTTCTGTCCAGCCTTGACCAGAGACAGGCCTCTATTGCCTTTCTTTCAAATGGAATCTAGTTCTCACCTTAAATGTGAGACTCTTTACGAAGGCATTGCCTGGAAAGGGCAGAAAAGGGGCAAGCCACCGCTAGGGGCAGCAGACAAGAGAGCAGGAAGGATGGAGGGTAGCACGGCACGGGGCCTGTGGCCTGGCACAGGGCACACCTGGCCTTCAGTGGCTGCCCTCCAGTGGTGGCACACTAGCTTGAACGGCAAGATCCCTTCTGATCTGCCTCCTAGGACCCCTCAGGACATTGCGGCCACACTGACACGAGCTCACTGTGCTGTAGCCTTGGATGATTGTTTGGAATTCTCCTGTCTTATCAGGCTCCCCCTGACTGATCCCTTCCTAGATGACTCTTAGTCCTTTGAGCCTCTGTTCACATCTCTCAGCTCTTCTGCTGAGTTTGGTCCTCATCCTTTATGCTGTCTTCAAACCCTGTGATTTCCCCAAGTGGGGAACATGTAGCTGTTACCTCTGTAACTCCAGATCCTGGTAATAGTATGTGCACAGCAAATGTCGAATGCATGAGTGAATGAATGAATGAATTCAACTGCCACACCTCTAAAGTCTTGAACACAAAACCCCAGGCTGCCCTCTGAAAAATGCTCATCTAATTGATAAAACATTGGACTGCGAATCAGTCAACAGGATTTTTGTTTGTTTCTGTCCTGTCCAGTTGGGAAAAGACAGCTAGAACATTTGCTGAGCTTCGGCCTCACTGCTTCTGTGCTTGCAGCCAGCCAAACAAAGAGGAGCTGGACAGGGCCGCAGCCTTGGCCATAAGTAACACTTCTTCTTGTTTAAGTACAGTTTCGAGAAGAAAGTTCTATTATGTGCTTAATTCGATTCTTTCTTCCTGCAATTTCCACCTCCTCCCTCTTTTCCCTGAGTGGAATTGGAGCTCACTGTCTCTCAAGTTCACGGGGGCAGCTTTTCTAAGCAAGACAAGGAACTGACTCTGAGAATGTACATTCTCTCCTCACCTTTGTCATGTGGTGCACGTGTCTCAGACTTTCAAAAATTGTGCCTTTGCTTTAATGCGTTAGTCCATAATAGGCTCCTGTGCTCCTTTTTTTTTTTTTAAACATCTTTATTGGAGTATAATTGCTTTACAATGGTGTGTTAGTTTCTGCTTTATACAAAGTGAATCAGCTGTATGTATGCATATATCCCCATATCCCCTCCCTCTTACGTCTCCCTCCCACCCTCCCTATCCCACCCCTCTAGGTGGTCACACAGCACCGAGCTGATCTCCCTGTGCTATGCGGCTGCTTCCCACTAGCTATCTATTTTACATTTGGTAGTGTATATGTGTCCATGCCACTCTCTCACTTCATCCCAGCTTACCTTTCCCCCTCCCCGTGTCCTCAAGTCCATTCTCTACATCTGTGTCTTTATTCCTGTCCTGCCCCTAGGTTCTTCAGAACCATTTGTTTTTGTTTTTTTTTTTAGATTCCATACATATGTGTTAGCATACAGTATTTGTTTTTCTCTTTCTGACTTACTTCACTCTGTATGACAGACTCTAGGTCCATCCACCTCACTACAAATAACTCAATTTCGTTTCTTTTTATGGCTGAGTAATATTCCATTCTATAAATGTGCCACATCTTCTTTTTCCATTCACCTGTCGATGGGCACTTAGGTTGCTTCCATGTCCTGCCTATTGTAAATAGAGCTGCAGTGAACATTGTGGTACATGACTCTTTTTGAATTATGGTTTTCTCAGTGTATATGCCCAGTAGTGAGATTGCTGGTTGTATGGTAGTTTTATTTTTAGTTTTCTAAGGAACCTCCATACTGTTCTCCATAGTGCTGTATCAATTTACATTCCCACCAACAGTGCAAGAGCGTTCCCTTTTCTCCATGCCCTCTCCAGCATCTGTTGTTTGTAGATTTTCTGATGATGCCCATTCTAACTGGTGTGAGGTGATACCTCATTGTAGTTTTGATTTGCATTTCTCTAATAATTAGTGATGCTGAGCAGCTTTTCATGTGCTTCTTGGCCATCTGTATGTCTTCTTTGGAGAAATGTCTATTTAGGTCTTCTGCCCATTTTTGGATTGGGCTGTTTGTTTTTTTAATATTGAGCTGCATGAGCTGTTTATATATTTTGGGGATTAATCCTTTCTCCATTGATTCATCTGCAAATATTTTCTCCCATTCTGAGGGTTGTCTTTTCATCTTGTTTGCAGTTTCCTTTGCTGTGCAAAACGTTTTAAGTTTCAGTAGGTCCCATTTGTTTACTGTTGTTTTTATTTCCATTTCTCTAGGAGGTAGATCAAAACAGATCTCGCTGTGATTTATGTCAAAGAGTATTCTGCCTGTGTTTTCCTCTAAGAGTTTTTTACTGTCCAGGCTTACATTTAGGTCTCTAATCCATTTTGAGTTTATTTTTCTGTATGCGGTTAGGGAGTGTTCTAATTTCATTCTTTTACATGTAGCTGTCCAGTTTTCCCAGCACCACTTATTGAAGAGGCTGTCTTTTCTCCATTGTATATTCTTGCCTCCTTTATCAAAAATAAGGTGACCATATGTCCGTGGGTTTCTCTCTGGGCTTTCTATCGTGTTCCATTGATCTATATTTCTGTTTTTGTGCAAGTACCATATTGTCTTGATTACTGCAGCTTTGTAGTATAGTCTGAAGACCAGGAGCCTGATTCCTCCAGCTCCATTCTTCTTTCTCAAGACTGCTTTGGCTATTTGGGGTCTTTTATGTTTCCATACAAATTGTGAAATTTTTTGTTCTACTTCTGTGAAAAATGCCATTGGTAGTTTGATAGGGATTGCATTGAATCTGTAGATTGCTTTGGGTAGTATAGTCATTTTCACAATGTTGATTCTTCCAATCCAACAACATGGTATAGCTCTCCATCTGTTTGTATCATCTTTAATTTCCTTCATCAGTGTCTTATAGTTTTCTGCATAGAGGTCTTCTGTCTCCTTAGGTAGGTTTATTCCTAGGTATTTTATTCGTTTTGTTGCAGTGGTAAATGGGCGCGTTTCCTTAATTTCTCTTTCAGATTTTTCATCATTAGTGTATAGGAATGCAAGAGATTTCTGTGCATTAATTTTGTATCCTGCTACTTTACGAAATTCATTGATTAGCTCTAGTAGTTTTCTGGTAGCTTCTTTAGGATTCTCTATGTATAGTATCATGTCATCTGCAAACAGTGACAGCTTTACTTCTTCTTTTCCGATTGGGATTCCTTTCATTTCTTTTTCTTCTCTGATTGCTGTGGCTAAAACTTCCAAAACTCTGTTGAATAAAAGTGGTAAGAGTGGGCAACCTTGTCTTGTTCCTGATCTTAGAGGAAATAGTTTCAGTTTTTCACCATTGAGAACCAATGTTGGCTGTGGGTTTGTCATATATGGCCTTTATTATGTTGAGGTAAGTTCCCTCTATGCCTACTTTCTGGAGGGTTTTTATCATAAATGGGTGTTGAATTTTCTCGAAAGCTTTTTCTGCATCTGTTGAGATGATCATATGGTTTTTCTCCTTCAGTTTGTTAATATGGTGTATCACATTAATTGATTTGCGTATATTGAAGAATCCTTGCATTCCAGGGATAAACCCCACTTGATCATGGTGTATGATCCTTCTAATGTGCTGTTGGATTCTGTTTGCTAGTATTTTGTGGAGGATATTTGCATCTATGTTCATCAGTGATATTGGCCTGTAGTTTTCTTTCTTTGTGACATCTTTGGTTTTGGTATCATGGTGATGGTGGCCTCATAGAAAGAGGTTGGGAGTGTTCCTCCCTCTGCTGTATTTTGGAAGAGTTTGAGAAGGATAGGTGTTAGCTCTTCTCTGAATGTTTGATAGAATTCACCTGTGAAGCCATCTGGTCCTGGGCTTTTGTTTGTTGGAAGATTTTTAATCACAGGCTCAATTTCAGTGCTTGTGGTTGGTCTGTTTATATTTTCTATTTCTTCCTGGTTCAGTCTTGGAAAGTTGTGCTTTTCTAAGAATTTGTCCATTTCTTCCAGGTTGTCCATTTTATTGGCATAGAGTTGCTTGTAGTAATCTCTCACAATCCTTTGTATTTCTGCAGTCAGTTGTTGCTTCTCCTTTTTCATTTCTAATTCTGTTGATTTGAGCCTTCTCCCTTTTTTTCTTGATGAGTCTGGCTAATGGTTTATCGATTTTGTTTATCTTCTCAAAGAACCAGCTTTTAGTTTTATTGATCTTTGCCATTGTTTCCTTCATTTCTTTTTCATTTATTTCTGATCTGATCTTTATGTTCTTTCCTTCTGCTAATTTTAGGGGGTTTCTATTCTTCTTTCTAATTCCTTTAGGTGTAAAGTTAGGTTGTTTATTTGAGATGTTTCTTGTTTCTTGAGGTAGGATTGTATTGCTATAAACTTCCCTCTTAGAACTCCTTTTGCTGCATCCAATAAAGCAAACTGCTTTTGCTGCATCCCATAAAGCAAACTGCTTTTGCTGCATCCCATAAAGCAAACTGCTTTTGCTGCATCCCATAAAGCAAACTGCTTTTGCCGCATCCCATAAAGCAAACTGCTTTTGCTGCATCCCAGTTTTTGCTGCATCCCAATTTTCATTGTCATTTGTGTCTAGGTATTTTTTGATTTCCTCTTTCTTCAGTGATCTCTTGGTTATTTGGTAGTGTATTGTTTAGCCTCCATGTGTTTGTATTTTTTACAGATTTTTTCCTGTAATTGATATCTAGTCTCATAGCGTTGTGGTCAGAAAAGATACTTGATATGATTTCAATTTCCTCAAATTTACCAAGGCTTGATTTGTGACCCAAGATATGATCTATCCTGGAGAATGTTCCATGAGCACTTGAGAAGAAAGTGTATTCTGTTGTTTTTGGATGGAATGTCCTATAAATATCAATTAAGTCCATCTTGTTTAATGTATCATTTAAAGCTTGTGTTTCTTATTTATTTTCATTTTGGATGATCTGTATATTGGTGAAAGTGAGGTGTTAAAGTCCCCTACTATAATTGTGTTACTATCAATTTCCCCTTTTATGGCTGTTAGCATTTGCCTTATGTATTGAGGTGCTCCTATGTTGGGTGCATAAATATTTACAATTGTTATATCTTCTTCTTGGATTGATCCCTGGATCATTATGTAGTGTCCTTCTTTGTCTCTTGCAATAGTCTTTATTTTAGAGTCTGTTTTGTGTGATATGAGAATTGCTACTCCAGCTTTTTTTTGATTTCCATTTGCATGGAATGTCTTTTTCCATCCCTTCACTTTCAGTCTGTATGTGTCCCTGGGTCTGAAGTGGGTCTCTTGTAGACAACATATATACGGGTCTTGTTTTTGTATCCATTCAGTCAGTCTATGTCTCTTGGTTGAGCATTTAATCCATTTACCTTTAAGGTAGTTATCGATATGTATGTTCTATTACCATTTTCGTAACTGTTTTGGGTTTGTTATTGTAGGTCTTTTCCTTCTCTTGTGTTTCCTGCCTAGAGAAGTTTCTTTAGCATTTGTTGTAAAGCTGGTTTGGTGGTGCTGAATTCTCTTAGCTTTTGCTCGTCTGTAAAAGTTGTAATTTCTCCGTCAAATCTGAACGAGATCCTTTCTGGGTAGAGTAATCTTGGTTGTAGGTTTTTCCCTTTCATCATTTTAAATATGTCCTGCCACTCCCTTCTGGCTTGCAGAGTTTCTGCTGAAAGATCAGCTGTTAACCTTATGGGGATTCCCTTGTATGTTATTTGTTGTTTTTCCCTTGCTGCTTTTAATATTTTTTCTTTGTATTTAATTTTTGATAGTTTGATTAATATGTGTCTTGGTGTGTTTCTCCTTGGATTTATCCTATATGGGACTGTCTGTGCTTCCTGGAGTTGACTGAGTATTTCCTTTCCCATATTAGGGAAGTTTTCAACTATACTCCCTTCAAATATTTTCTCAGTCCCTTTCTTTTTCTCTTCTTCTTCTGGGACCCCTATAATTCAAATGTTCGTGTGTTTAATGTTGTCCCAGAGGTCTCTGAAACTGTCCTCAGTTCTCAACATTCTTTTTGCTTTATTCTGCTCTGCAGTAGCTATTTCCACTATTTTATCTTCCAGGTCACTTTTCCATTCTTCTGCCTCAGTTATTCTACTACTGATTCCTTCTAGAGAATTTTTAATTTCGTTTATTGTGTTGTTCATCATTGTTTGTTTGCTCTTTAGTTCTTCTAGGTCCTTGTTAAACTTTTCTTGTATTTTCTCCATTCTATTTCCAAGATTTTGGATCATCTTTACTATCATTATTCTGAATTCTTTTTCAGGTAGACTGCCTATTTCCTCTTCATTTGTTTGGTTTGGTGGGTTTTTACCTTGCTCCTTCATCTGCTGTGTATTTCTCTGTCTTCTCATTTTGCTTATCTTACTGTGTTTGGGCTCTCCTTTTCACAAGCTGCAGGTTCATAGTTCCATTGTTGTTTTTGTCTGCCCCCAGTGAGTAAGGTTGGTTCAGTGGGTTGTGTAGGCTTCCTGGTGGAGGGGACTGGTGCCTGTGTTCTGGTGGATGAGGTTGAATCTTGTCTTTCTGGTTGGCAGGACTGCGTCCGGTGGTGTGTTTTCGGTGTCTGTGACCTAATTATGATTTTAGGCAGCTTCTCTGCTAATGGGTGGAGTTGTGTTCCTGTCTTGCTAGTTGTTTGGCATAGGGTGTCCAACACTGGAGCTTGCTGGTCGTTGAGTGGAGCCGGGTCTTAACGTTGACTTGGAGATCTCTGGGAGAGCTTTCACCGCTTGATATTATGTGGAGCCAGGAGGTCTCTGGTGGACCAGTGTTCTTAACTTGGCTCTCCCACCTCAGAGACACAGGCATGACACCCAGCCGGAGCACCAAGACCCTGTCAGCCACATGGCTCAGAAGAAAAGAGAGAAAGAAGGAAAAAAAATAAAAGTTATTAAAATAAAAAATTTAAAAACAATTATTAAAAATAAAAAAAATTAAAAAGTAATTAAAGAAAAAAAGAAAGAAGAGAGCAACCAAACCAAAAAACAAATCCACCAATGATAACAAGTGCTAAAAAACTATACTGAAAAAAAAAACCAAAAAAAAAAAAACCCAGACTGACAGAACCCTAGGACAAATGGTAAAAGCATAGCTATACAGACAAAATAACACAAAGTCCACCACCTCAATTTTGGGATGATTTGTTGTCTATTCAGGTATTCCACAGATGCAGGGTACATCAAGTTGACTGTGGAGATTTAATCCGCTGCTTCTGAGGCTGCTGGGAGACATTTCCCTTTCTCTTCTTTGTTCGCATAGCTCCTGGGGTTCAGCTTTGGATTTGGGCCCGCCTCTGCATAGGTCGCCTGAGGGCGCCTGTTCCTGCCCAGACAGGATGGAGTTAAAGTAGCAGCTGATCAGGGGGCTCTGGCTCACTCAGGCGGGGGGAGGGAGGGGTACGGATGTGGGGCGAGCCTGCGGCCGCAGAGGCTGGCGTGACATTGCACCAGCCTGAGGCGCGCCGTGCGTTCTCCCGGGGAAGTTGTCCCCGGATCACGGGACCCTGGCAGTGGCGGGCTGCACAGGCTCCCCGGAGGGGCGGTGTGGAGAGTGACCTGTGCTCGCTCACAGGCTTCTTGGTGGCGGCAGCAGCAGCCTTAGCATTTCATGCCCGTCTCTGGGGTCCGCGCTGATAGCCGCAGCTCGCGCCCATCTCTGGAGCTTCTTTAAGCGGCACTCTGAATCCCCTCTCCTCGCGCACCAGGAAACAAAGAGGCAAGAAAAAGTCTCTTGTCTCTTCGGCAGCTGCCGACTTTTTCCCAGACTCCCTCCCGGCCAGCTGTGGCGCACTAACCCCTTCCTTCAGGCTGTGTTCACGCAGCCAACCCCAGTCCTCTCCCTGCGATCCGACCTCCGAAGCCTGAGCCTCAGCTCCCAGCCCCTGCCCACCCCGGCGGGTGAGCAGACAAGCCTCTCGGGCTGGTGAGTGCTGGCCGGCATCGATCCTCCGTGCGGGAATCTCTCCGCTTTGCCCTCCGCACCCCTGTGGCTGCGCTCTCCTCCGTGGCTCCGAAGCTTCCCCCCGCCACCCGCAGTCTCCGCCCGCGAAGGGGCTTCCTAGTGAGTGGAAACCTTTCCTCCTTCACAGCTGCCTCCCACTGGTGCAGGGCCCGTCCCTATTCTTTTGTCTCTGTTTTTTTCTTTTTTCTTTTGCCCTACCCAGGTACGTGGGGAGTTTCTTGCCTTTTGGGAGGTCTGAGGTCTTCTGCCAGCGCTCAGTAGGTGTTCTGTAGGAGTTGTTCCACATGTAGATGTATTTCTGATGTATTTGTGGCGAGGAAGGTGATCTCCACGGCTTACTCCTCCGCCATCTTGAAGGTCTTCAAGGGCTGCATTCTGCTGACCTTGGAGAGCCTCCTGGAGAGGCTGGGGCGGTGGTGTCTCCTGCTGGGGACACAGACCCTAGCCTAGCAGCAGCTACAGTCAAAAACTCCTTCTACCCTGTGGAATCCGGAAGACGCTGCTGGCAGGCGCGTGGTGAGATCCTCCTGTGCTCTTGGAAAAAACAGTTTTCATCTGTTCATACATTGTTAAAAAGTAATGGGTTCATACTTTTTTAAAAAAAGTCTAATCCTTCCCACTTCTTCCTCTCAAATACTGAATATCAGATCCTTTGGTGTTCAGCATAATTTAAGTGTTAATTCCTTGCTAAGCTCTTTTCAAGCTACTACACTCACCATGCAGATTTCATTCAACCCCACAGTCTCTTTGTATTAATGTCTCAGAAAAAGCAAGGCAACTCTTGCTCTGTATTCAAATATTTTGCTCAAGAGTAGTATCTTTTGTCCCCATTTCTGAAGATGTATTTATTTATTCAGCCTTCAAAAAGAAAACACAAGGGCTTCCCTGGTGACGCAGTGGTTGAGAATCTGCCTGCCAACGCAGGGAACACGGGTTCGAGCCCTGGTCTGGGAAGATCCCACATGCCGTAGAGCAACTGGACCCATGAGCCACAACTACTGAGTCTGCGCGTCTGGAGCCTGTGCTCCGCAACAAGAGAGGCCGCGACAGTGAGAGGCCCGCGCACCGCGATGAAGAGTGGCCCCCACTCGCCGCAACTAGAGAAAGCCCTCGCACAGAAACGAAGACCCAACACAGCCAAAAAACTAAAATAAATAAATAAATAAATAAATAAATAAATAATATAAAAAAAAGAAAACACAAGTCTGCTACAACTAAAAGAGAACACAAGAACTGGGCTTCTCGTCTCATTTTGGGAAACATCTGGTTATTGTAATTCACGGAGCTCTCATGCGGTCCTGAGTGGTTTCAGCCTTAAATCACCCTGTGTTGGCAGACAATAGTAAGGGCCAGGCCAGGAAAGGAACAGACCAATCTTATGTACGGAATGAGATTAAATAAAGGCATCAGCATGCCAGTATTCCCATTACCAGTATTTCTATTTCTGATATATCCTCCTGAGAAGCCAATGTGTTATTTCAGTGCTGATGACATTGGAAGCCATTCTGTTCTGGAGCTCTCCTTTAGAATTGGCGTCCAGATCAGAAGGCTACGTCTTGGTTTGTTTTAAAGAGTAGAGTACATTTGTGGTAGTGGCATGTATTAGGTAAATGATCTAGTTGGGTCATTCTAGGTGGAAACTTCGAAGTGGTTAAAAGAGATGTTTTTATATCCGGAGCCAGAGACCTGGACCCTAGTTCTGACTCTGCCATTTGTTTGCTTTGTGATGTTGGAAATTTTACTTTACTGCTTTAAGCCTCGATTACTTTAGCTGTGAAATGGGAATAAGACCTGTGAAACTTGATGAAGATTTCAAACGAATAACCAAAGTGTGAGTCCTGCCTCTGTCACTTCTAAACTTTTATGTCATTTGTACTTCACTTTGTTTTGCACAATTATCAGTGAAGAATCCTGGAGTCCTAGGAGGCTAGTGCTCCAAGAGATTATCCACTCAAAAGCCCCGTGTGAGAGAAGAAGAACCTGAGAACCATAATTATAGAAGTACCTCGAATGTCAGGGTGACTGCTTTGAAAGATAATGCTTATTTGACATTTACACTGAGGGTTTCTTAAAAAAGGCCAAAACCAAGAAACAAACCCAAAACCCCACCTCATTTTACTGAAGTAAGGCTGGTATGCAGTCAAATTAAATGGATTTCCTCATAAATGGGACAGCAGTCCTCTTGAGCTTATAAATCAGGATCACCCTGCTTATTCTGTTCAACCCAGAAGAGGAATGGAAATACCCAGAGCAGCTGGAGGAAAGCTATAATAAACTTCTTCCTAGAAAGGAAAAGTCCATGCTGGTCCTTCTGTATCCCCTGGAGAGTCTTAGTAAACAAAGCCTATAGTTGTCACTTCACCTGCCTCTGGGCTTATCTGACCTTTCAGCACAGGTAAGCAAAGGGTGAGGCCATGCAGGGGCCTAAGGCACGGGCTGGCTGGACTTGAGAACCACAAAGGAGAGGGGGCGGGAGGGAAGAATGGGAATGATCTAGCATAATAGGGAGAAAAGGAAAACAAGAGAAGGAAATTTCATCCCTGAGAACTATAGTGGAGGGTCACCACGGCTACTGCTGGGGGCATCTGTGCTTATGTTTGTATCACACCACCAGTGAGAGTATGTTATCTGAAAACAGAAAAATTCTCAGGAGAGGGATCCCCTTGCAGCTACTCTAGAAACTCAATACGTCTTAGCAGTCCCTACTCTTAGAAAGGTCTTACTAATTAAAAAAAAAAAAAAAAATCCCTGTATATCACCTTTGAAATGACTTGCTTTATTATCCCATTAAAAAAGAAAAAAATTCAGTGTTTATATTGGAAAACCCATCCTTTTTGTGCCCTTCCATTTTTTATGCAGGGCAGAAACTTGTATTTTTTATACAACAAATAAAGATTTCAGAAGGGTGGTCAATTATTTGCTGATTGAATTATAGGAAGAACGTGTGATTATCCAATAGAACTCAGAAATGTATATAGCTAATTTTATGCCCGCATGTATCTAACCCAGCCTTAGTAATTATAATCACTCTTTGTTTTTTATTTCCTGGGGGGAATAGGTTAGGTTGGACCTGAATGCATCATTATAAAGTATGCACATATAAACTGAACTTCCTTAAATCGAGGTCACTTGGGTAAGAAGGCTCTTTTGATAAAACCGGGTTGACAGTTGTATTCATTGGGCACTTCAGTGTTAAATGATATTCTTCCCACATCCTGGGTCATAAGGCAGTCACATCTACATCGAAGATAAGAAACAGAAAATCGCATTCACAATAACAGCAAAGCTTCATGGTGCGTGGTTTTACACTTGAATACGCTGTGTTCTGTCCTGCCATGTTAATATTTTAAATAATATAACTTCCTTTCCATGTAGCATTAAGTTCATCTTTTATTTTCTCTTTACCTTTCTGAAATAGCTTTCTATATTGCTATATTTACGCCAGGAGAAATTCCTAAAACATAGGAAGCATAAAGTCAAATCATCTTTGCAGGAAAACAGCAAAAGTAACAACAAAAACCAATTTAAGATCCTCCAGCCAAAATGATATCTTGTGTACTTTACAGACTCAATCTGTGTACCAGGCTTTGATCCAGGCCTCAACATGATGACGGGGATCACCCCTATTAACCCAATGATACCAGGCCTGGGGCTGGTACCTCCCCCGCCAACAGAAGTGGCTGTCGTCAAAGAAATAATCCACTGCAAAAGCTGTACTCTTTTCCCCCAAAACCCAAGTAAGTGATATCTGTGAGAAGCATTTGATCATCGATTTAAGTTTCTTTCTTTTTTAATATGGTATTGCATTCATTTTCAGATGTGACTCAAAGTTCTCCCACCTAGGTACACAGAGTGGGGATCATTCTACAGAAGTCCTTCGTCTCTAGATTAAAACAAATATGTGGGTCCCTGTGTCTATTCCAGGAGCTGAATTGACACCACGAAGGGAGCATGGGTGATTGGCGTGAATAGCCAGCATTAAGAACCTTTCTGCGTGCAACGAAGTCTAGCTTTTGCTGCAGATCAGAGTGTGAAATATGTGAACACTTCCATCCATCTTCACAAATGTGGGAGAGAAACTCTGAAATGCGTTTTGCTGGATGGAAAACGGAATTAATTTGGCAGTTAGCAATTTGGTGGTGGAGGGGAGCCGGGAGCCTGCATCTCAGAGTTCCTGGACCAGACTGCGTTCGCTTGAAGGAAACATACATTTGATGAAATAAATAGGGCAGTTTTGTTTTTTTTAATTTAGCCTCTGATACTAAATTTATGGGCTTAAATAGCTGGGATTTTTTTTTTAATTCATATTAATCAGTGTTGCCTTTTTAAAGTGGACTTTTCAGAAGATTGCTTTTTATCTCTTTATGCAGCCTCCCTCAGATTTAGTAGTTTGCTCATTTAAATGTGAATAATAAAAAAAAAAAAAAGGAGGGGTTGGTTTCAGGCCTGGTGTTTCCCAGCCAAGTAAGTACTGCGCCTGCTTTCAGACTCTGCACCCTGTTCTGCCTTACTGTTCCATTACCCGCAACAAGACAAAGCAGATAACAAGCCTCGGTTTTTCATCATGTTTTCATTTCATCATGCTTTGTACTTCATGAAGTTTTTTTTTTTTTTTTTCCGATTTTCTGGGCCTCTGTATTATGAAGGAGAAATGAAATTATGGTAACATTTGCTTTATCTCTGTTCGCGGACGAGCATAGCCACTCTGTGTAGAAATGAACATAGAAAGTAAAGAAAGGTGGGGAGGAGGAGGGGACAGGCACTGAAAACCAGGACCGCCTGCCATCTGTGTAAATCACTCTAGGAATCCATCATTACTCAGAATGGAGAAAGTTAGTCTGCGAGTTTGACTTTCACCAGGTGAACCAGAAAAAAAAAAAAAAAAAAAGCAACTATAACTAAAAGGCAAAACCCTCTGTTTTGTTGTGATTCTCAGATCTTCCACCTCCCTCCACAAGAGAACGACCTCCCGGGTGTAAGACCGTGTTTGTCGGAGGATTACCAGAAAACGCCACTGAGGAAATCATCCAAGAAGTCTTTGAGCAGTGCGGTGACATCACAGCGATTCGGAAAAGCAAGAAGAATTTTTGTCACATTCGCTTTGCCGAGGAGTTCATGGTTGATAAAGCCATTTACCTTTCTGGTACTTTGCATCACATAAGGGGGTTTTCTCGGCGCTTTGTGATGTTTTGTTATGTTAATATGAGCGTATTCCCTTTTGCCTTAATGCACAATAAAAGTCCTCACAGTTTGGGGCTGGAGAAGGAGGAATTCGGCCCTTTCCTTAGGCTGCCGGAAGCTCCCTGTTAAGTCTGTGAACGCACCTCCCTGCTGCAGACAGGGTGTCCCACCATCCAGGCTTTAGGAATTCCATTGAGTTTCTAATTAATGTTCTCAAGTGCTTCTTAGATGAGAAGCAATATTATGAATACTGAGGACCATTATTATTATTGGATGTAATTCTCTGGGGGAATAAAGTCCTCTCTCAGCATAATTTCAGTTTTTCAGAAGTGGTTCACCTTCTAGACACCAGGTCACCAGATCAAGACGAGTGCCTTGCAGAAAGTGGTCCTCGGGCCTGAGAAGGAGGCCCAGCATCACCGCCCAGTTGCTAGTGCATTTGGCCTGGCTAAGCCCGCCCCACCATCCCTGCTTCTCTGGTGCCATTTATAAGTGAAATTTTTACAGAGGTTGAAATTAAGCCTCCCCCTGCCTTCCACCCTGTGGGTGTTGGAGCAAATGTATGGAGCCTGTCAACAAGGCCTTTGCCAAATCTAAGCATCGCAGAGCTGGTATTGAAATGTAGCTTTGGAAGGATGTCTTTTTAGATTTAACTCACTGTCATTCCCTCTCTGTCTCCATCTGCATATTTCAGTCTGTCACTCAGCACATCACGTCCCTCTTCCAGAGGCAAAGCTAGTGGGGAAAAGTGGGAAAAGAAGAGGGGAAAAAAAATCTGAACATTACTACCAGGTTTACTTAACTCTGCAGTCAGCCCCTATTACCGTAAAATTGTCTTGCAAACCCCAGAAGCCTTGGGGTTACTCCAACACTGCAGAGACTTTCCTGAGCTAGATAGTGACCTGGAGAACTTTAAAACCCTTATTCCAATAAAACCTGACAGTGGAAAAGAAAACCTGAAAGTATTCCAGAATGGAGGTGGACGATAAAACATCGAATAAAAATACAACGCTCATCTCTCTCACAAAGTCTTGAACTACAGCATCCGAGTAATCTATTAGACAACTGGGGATTCTGTTGAGTGTATGGCACTGGCTTTCACATGTCTCAGGCAAGATAACCTCTCTCTGAGCCTCTCTTTTCTGCAAAATCGAGATAGTAATAGTGCTACCTCATCGGATTGTTATGAGGAATGAATCAAAATAAGGGATATTAAGCGCCTAGCAGGGCACGTGCAACATGGGAACCATTCAGTAAGTGGTTGTTTTTAACACAAATATCCTGATGATGATAGAGAAGGAATCCTGCCCTGGGAATTTGGGTTCTAATCACAGCTCCACCAATACAACTATGACTTTACCCCCACCTGATTAAATGAAAGGGCTACAGTAAATCAGAGGTGCTTTTCAACATTGACATAACACAATGTTTAGACCCAATCAGAAAACTCATAGTACATTGCCAAAGATGAACAGTTCCAAATTTAGGCACATGAAAGTTTCAGATTTATGCCTTGATGCTATATTTTTTTCAAGCTCTCACCCGGGCCCCTGCCTGACTACCCCTTGGCATCAGAAGGAGCCCACAGCAGAGGCCTCACCTCCAGCCTACCTGCCTGAGTACACAGGGGTCTCCCAGCTCTGCCTGGGCTGCCCTGGCAAGGTTGCAGCATCGTCCTGGGAAGATCTGAAAGGCTGACTGGGAGGGGCAGGAAGGAAGGAAGACAGGCTGCGGCTTCTGTGTAAGAGCTCCGGCAAGCCCTAGCCCAGCTGGATGGCCTGTCTAATTTTAGGACCACAATCACATTTGAAGGCCAAGCTAATTTTAGGCTCAGCCTCATCACGGGCTCTTTTAAGGCCTTAATGATGGTGTTTTGGTGAAAGAGAGGGTGATTTTTGGAACCAGAAATGTCTGAAAAGTGATGCTCTGGACATGACCAGGGGAAAGTTGCTTGGCCAGTTGGGACAGCTGGCCAGTCTTCGGCCATTCTGCCTGCTCAGCTGTTATGTATATATCACCATGGCCTGCTGATTTGTTCAGTTTCCACAGCCCACAACCAAGATAGACTCTTCTTTAGCATTAATTCTGCCCCTCTGTGATCAGATGTTTGCTTTTTTTTTTCTTTTTGCTTGTGAACAGTTATTTTATAATTTATTTTCTAACATCTTTATTGGAGTATAATTGCTTTACAATGGTGTGCTAGTTTCTGCTGTATCACAAAGTGAATCAGCTATACCTGTACATACATCCCCAAATCCCCTCCCTCTTGAGATGTTTGTGTTTTTGATAGGTATTGTTATGTCTTCCCAGTTTTAGAGAGATAATACCTTCTAAACCTGGGAGGGAGAAGGTCATAATGGGAATCAGACTTGAGATCTGTTTCACATTTGTAACTTTTCAAAGGTGTGAGGTACCCTACTGGGGAGAAGCCAGCCTCTCCTGGGATTTTTCAGCTGGGTTTCAACCCCAAATGCTAAAATAATCCATTGAAATCTACCACAAGATCTTGAGCATCAGTGCAGTGCAGCCTAGCATTTCACAGTGGTGCCTCATTTGCAAAGTCCCTGCACAGCAAAAGTGCTTATTTTGCTCTCTCTTCTGGCAGCCCCTGACAACAGGGATCCTGCTGGGACCTGAATTTATGTTTTTAAAAATCTGAGTACCCCAAACTGAAGAGCAACCTCAAAGCCAAACCTCCTTCCCTTGAAGTTAGGCTGGCGGTCTGTTTTCAGTTCTGTTTGTGTTGATTTCTCAGATCAAGTTTCTGCTTATAATCTTTATAAGTTGTGTAGCTCACAGTAAATCCCCCAAAGACTTCCAGGCCCATTTTTTGGTCTAGCTCTGGGCTCTCACACGGGCTCCCGTGGCCTTCAAAGATTGCATGGACAATTTGTGCAGTGCTGCGTGCCAGATGAGGTGCTGGAGGGCTGTAAGGAAGGCCGCGGTGAGGCCTCTTGATTGAAGGTAAAATATTCTCCTGCGTGCCCCAGAGGATAAGTGGAAATAAAACAGTATTGCAAAATTGCCTTGGTAATTGTGGCTTTTGCAGCTGCCGAGAGAGAATGGAGCAAGTGGCATTTTCTAGGAGAATGAAGCAATAGCCTGTGAGTGAGGTGTCGCGGAATTTACTTTGTAGATCTTTTTAAATATCATAGATAATCTTTATTAACTTGCGCTCCACCTCTTTCTAAAAAATAAAATGAAGAGGGCTTATGCAACAGAGTTACAGTAAATTGAAAATATAAAATTGAGGCCATTAAAAGTGGAGGGGGGAAAAAAGCTACATGCCCAATATTTTTCTGATCTTCCTGGAAGCCAGAAGGAAGAAGGAGTTAGGATAAGTGCCCTGGTTCTTGAGATCATCCTCTTGGCAACATTGGCTTGAAGACACCTCCCAGTGGAGCGTTTATTCCTAAATCTGTAATAGGCGTACCTTGGGCCGTGCTTCTGGATGGCGGTGGTGAAGGATAACAGCTTCCCACCTCCTATGGGAAGGATGTCCTTTGTAAGGGAAAAAGAAATCAGTGAGAGCTCCCCTGGCCCGCCTTGAGGGCCTGGCCCCGACTGTGACAGTCGTGCGTGACAGTGTTGTGACAGTGTGATGTGACCCGCCTTCCCACTGGTTTCAGGTTACCGGATGCGCTTAGGGTCTAGCACGGACAAAAAGGACTCAGGCCGGCTGCACGTGGACTTCGCCCAGGCCCGGGACGACTTCTACGAGTGGGAGTGCAAGCAGAGAATGCGCGCCCGCGAGGAGCGGCACCGGCGCAAGCTGGAGGAGGACCGGCTGCGGCCGCCCTCGCCGCCGCCCATCATGCACTACTCGGAGCACGAGGCCGCGCTCTTGGCCGAGAAGCTGAAAGGTAGGAGCTGCGCGCGTTTGCTTCCTCCACTTCCCTGCCGGCCATCGCCCGCTGCCAGGGCAACACCGTGATCCCCAGGCGCCGGGCCCCGGCATTTCTCCTGTCCCTTTGCGTGCTGAGTTCATGGGACCGGGGTCACCCGGGCTTCCTCCTGCTGCCTGGACAGAGCCGTGCCCCTGCCCAGCCTTCTCCCTGAGTGTGTGTGTATATCGACCAAACTCAAGCAGAGAGGGGCAGAAGAGCCCTCCGCACTAGCCCCGTAGCAGGGCACCGTCTGACTTGCTACCCCTGTTGAATGACCCAGCGTCTCCTCCTGCAGGCGGGCAGGTCCCGGGGCTCCTCCAGGTCTGTAGTTTGCACCTCTTCTGGGCTCTTAACAAAGCCATCCCCCCCCCCCCACAAGGCTTATCGGAAACCGTGCTGGGGCCCGTGCAGGACAGAAGAGAAATGTAGAATAGGGTCTCTGTCTTTAGAGATGGAGGAAAGGGACCCTCCTAACGTCTAGGGAAGAATTAGAACTAGAAGTGAGCATGTGTCATTTCTTTAACTGTTTTCTGTGCTCCTCTCCTGGGTTTGAGGCCCTGGGGGATAAAGACAGAGAGACGGAGGCTTTAGTACCTGCCACAGTGAACTACAGATGACTGGGGAGAGGCCAGATTTGGAAGTTAGGATGACACGTGTGTCAGTTCTGTTCCATTATTGAGCAAAGTTGTTTGACTCCAGCAACATGGGTGCACTTCACAGGCAAGTGATGGTCACACCCTCCTCAGTCTATCGGGCGTGTCAGGTTTCGATGAAAAAACAGGTCGTGGTCGCTGGCCACGATGAACTGTAATACAAAGCCAATGACATGATTGTCAACCAACATATGAGCAACATGCTTTGGGAACTCACGGACAAGTGTGAGTGGTGTTGATGACAGTGTCAAGAAAGTCTCCACAAAGGAGGCAGAACTTGAACCTTGCAGGATAAACAAGATTTGTTTCCCCAGGAGAAGAAAGGGCCTGAAGACATTCTTGTCAGAGGCTGGAGCTCAAGGAGTAAAGACAGAAGGAGGCAGAGGGGAATTGGGCACAGGCGGAGAAAGGCAAGTCGCCTCCTCGGGGGAACGTGAGAGCTGCTTGGAAGTTTACAGAGAGAAGGTGAAGCTGGGAAAGCAGCCTGGGGCCAGATGGTGAAGCCCCGAGGGCTGCCACCAGATTTGGGTTTTATTCCATAAACAATGGAGAAGTCATTAGGAGAGGAGAGATGCGATTGATCCTTGGAGTGTTTTAGAACATACCTGGCAGTGTTTAAAGTGGATTGGATGTTTTCACTAAAGGAAATACGAAAAGCTGCTGAAACCTATTTTAGGAAGATAGGAAGTGGACATTCTATTTCTTTGAAAAAGCATTTAAAAAAAAAAAGACTTCTGTCTCTAGCCCTCATCCCCTGCTCCAGCCTTGGGAACCCCTAATCAGATGCAGTTGCCACTGAAACTGTTGACTTGGAAAAAAAAAAAAACCACCTCACATTGTAAGAGCTGTGAGTTGATTTTATTCAGTGTCTTATTGAGAACTCCAGCTCAGGAGACAGCCTCTCAGAGAGCTCTGAGGAAGTTTTCCAAAGAGGTAAAGGAGGAAGTCAACATATATGTGATGTTGGTGAAGGGGGTGCCTGCACCCAAGCACACATCTCAGGAGAAGGGTGCCGCTAGTCACAAGGAACAGATATCTTAGTTAATGGCTTTAGTACTTTTCTAAGTATGGGAAGATGCAAGAATTTGTGTTCGTAAAAGTTTCTCCTGAAAATCTCTACCCATGTGGAAGCCTGTTCTGCCAGTTTCTCCAGAGCACAGAGTGCCGCATTCCTTTTCTCTGCCCTGGATTCCTTTCAGGGTGTGTTGAAGGTCAGCGACTGCAGTGCCTAATGACCTGATCCTTGTAGAACCTTCTTTAGTTGACGTAACCATGGAGCACCTCTTACTGATGCCCTTGGCACATGCTCTGCTGCTCCGAGGAGGCGTGTCTTACCATCATAGGCTGTGGCTGTCCCTTTAATAAAAAGCATGTAAAATGCAAATGCAGACGTCCTCTCACTTTTCCATTCAGACTAGAGTCCACAAGGAGTGGGCAGAATGAGAAAGAGCAACATTCTCAAGCAGGAATGTTGATTTTGGAACAAATAATTTTTTCTTTAATATCCAGTACATTGTGTAGTCTGAGCTAATGAGCTGCAGCAGCTAAACTGTATTCGATCGTGTCCACACCTAGAAGTGACAAAAACTAGCACCTTGGCGCTGTGACCCCCTGGAGGAGTTTCAGGAAAGTTTGGCATCTACGTTAGGTTCTTTTTAAGAAACCAACACAGAAGTGTCTTTGCGTGTAAGAGGTCCACAGCATTGCCTTTCCTGTTAGAGGATAGCAGATTGGGAAGTCAGTTTGGTAAAGTCATTTGCAAACCTTGCCGTTTCAAAACTATGTATTTATATAGATGAGTATAATTTGAAGAATTTAGAAGCCATACCTTTGCCAAGTACTGTGTGATCCCTTGAGGAGAGAACAGATTGGAAATTTTAATAGATGGCAGTTACAGTAAAATGAGCTAGCTGGGGCGACATCTTAGGCAACAGTCAGGTAATATCAAGCTTGACAATTTCAACCCAAGCACAGAGTTTGGAATATAAACAGCATTTAATTGCTTAGGAAATGGGCTGCCTCTGAGAGGAAATCCACTCCATGCTCCTGATAACGCTGCAAAGCTAGGCAGGAGGAGCCAAGGAAACTCTTTCCCTGAAGATGATTTCCTTGATGTGGGGATGTAAAACACCATCAAGACCTCAGGTGAAAAAAAGCCTGGATCAGAAAGGAAATGGAAATACAATCTGAAAATACCTAATTGGATTTGATTTTCTTTCCTCCCCTGAGAAATCTTGCTATCTCGGGTTTATTACAAGCATTTTTTCCCCCGTTTTACACCATACTCGTTTATCCTTATAATTTTCTTGTGGAAAATCAGCTTTATCCAGAAAAATCTGTACTAGCCAAGTCTTTATTATAACCGACAAGGCCCTCCATATCCTGCCCGGTGGTAAAACTATGCATACAGTAGATGCTCAGTAAATTAATTCCTGTCTCTCTTTCTTAGCTGTTTGGAGTTAGGAGCGTGTTGCATTTCTGGCCAGCAGTGCTACCAGGCATGATGGGAAGTATAGGGAAGTGTGATGTGCCCTCGGCCATCATTCCACTCACTCCACAAGTATTCGCTGAGCTCTTTGCCATATCCCTGACACTGTGATGCCAGGGAAGCAGCACACAAAGTCCCTGCCTCACAGAGTTTAGGTGTAGTTTAGGTTTCTTGAGTGACAGAGGCAATTCCAAAGCTCTTCCCACTATTATGTATGGGAAGTGCAGCGCGCTAGCCCGGGAGTGGTAGGCAACCCAGCCCGGCAGAGGTGGGGTGAGAGAGGGGTGACCTTCTGGGACCAGGTAGCCACGATCCAGTGGTCCCTGGGTCTTCTGAAGTCAGAGGAGACACTGAGTTGTAATGGTGTAGCGTCTGAGGCACTGATCACCCAGTGTCTGTTATGGTTAATACAAATTCTAAAAAAGAAGATGAGCGGGCACCCTGCTGATTAAATAGACATTGTTCTGAGACAGTTCAACTTAATGAAGACTGACTGGGAAGTAACTGCTTGCAGATCCAAAGTTTATAGCACGGCTTTGAGAAAGTGAGAAGAAGCTCAATACCACCATAATTACACTTTATTGGAAACAGTAGCACCAGGCAGATGAGATAATGAATTTCTCTTTGTCTAACACAGACCGTCCACCCCTGGAGGAGCCCCATGTTTGGACTGTGGAAGGGAGAGATTGATTAGACAGTGAGGAAAGATGATGTCCTGATTCACTGGGGATTTCTCCTGGCAAGAGCATTTACAAGTTTTTGTGTACTTTTTCCCCCTTTGGAAAGCATCACATAATCTTTCATTATGTGATGAGTGAAGAGTTTCTCTCTGAATCAGGTGAAGTTTTGACAAAGCTTTGCAAGCATTGTCCTTGGGATTCCCTGATATGTCATCCAGGATACAGTCTTCCTGCGATCAGCATTTGTAATTTCTGAGGACTAGTCTCTGATATGCATACAGAATGGCCCCCAATCAGCCTGCCAGAGGGAGAAACCGCGGAAGTGGTTGCCAGCATCTTGCTGAGATGGTTGTCAATATTTATGGTTCTGAGAAACTAAAAAAATCAATAATGCTCTGAGCCAAGTCGAAGTTCCATTAGCTAGAAGCCAAGCTTCCTTCTCAGGGCAAAGGAAATATGCAGCACGGGAACCTGTTTGAGAATCACGTCCTTGGGCGTTACTGACCTTCACAAGGCAAGATAGACCATTTCATCTAGAAACATTTTACCTGATCCAAAAACAGGAATAATCAGTGCATGTTTATGTTGTCCCCGCTGAATTTTCTCATTTTCACAGGTACTAAATTGTTGGAGAGATTGTGTGTGTGTGTGTCTCTGTGTGTGTAAGTGAACTTGTAGGTATGTCGAGGGTAGAGGGGGAAGTATTAACATTTGTGTAGCCTTTCACGCTATCCGTGATTTGAAGGGTAGGTAAGGTACCACCCCTCTTGATGGTTAATTGAACAGCCAGAGAATGGAGATTTGTTTAGGGATGTCTAAGTTTTAGGTACACGTAGTGAAATTTTGGGAATGTTGTAGTAGCATTTGGGATGTTGTTCCATCCTGGAATGTCCATTCTGCCTGAATCAGTATGTGACTGTACGCCAGAAGTTATTTCCACCTATCACAGAAGCTAGAAATCAGGGACAGCTGTATAGACATACCATTCATTCTCTGTGTGTGTGTGTGTGTGTGTGTGTGTGTGTATATGTATGTGTGTGTGTGTGTGTGTGTGTCTATCCCCATTTCTCTGGAAAGAAAAGTGTTGTAGGATGTGTCTTCCTTTTTTCCCTCATTCTCAAGACATTTTGTTCAAACATGGAATCTCCCTTCCTGTCATTCCTTTCTAGACCCACCAGAAATCAGACTACTCCAGCCCACTTCAGTTTTCATACTCAGGGCTCATGGCCTGGCTCTTGTCACACTTATCGTTCTGAAATTCAGGGTCAGATCTCCCTATGCACCCAAAGAGGGGGAAGAAATACAAAATGAGCCTGTATCAGTGATTTTACTGAACTCACTAATTAATGAGAGAATGAGTAAGATGTTAAAACTGGTTCAAAAGAGAGTTTGCTTTGTAAAGACTTATATTTTCTTCTGGACAAAAATTCATTTACATTGTTACAGAGAAGAATCATTTGCATTGTTATGCGTTTTCACAATTTACCTTCTGTCCCTAAAGAGTTGTAAAATAGCCTAGTCAATAACAATTAGAGATTCACATCCCTGTAAGATCAGTTAATCCCAGAGGGGGTTGGAGAGGATCCTCTAGCCCAGCATTCCGTCGAAAGGATCTGCAGTCTCTGTGCCCATTTCCAAGACTTTGACTTTTTTTATCACATTTTTCTCTGGGATGAAGATGACTGACGTTTAAGCAGCTCTTCTTTAAATGGGGGTGGAGGGTTTGGGGACAGGGATTCACAAAGCTCATGAGAATCCCATCAGAGCCTTTCCGTATTCGCGACTCTCTCAGATGCTACTTTCCATTTCAGGTTTTCATTATCTTTTAACTTAGGTGAGCTCCTCACCAGTTTCCCTGGTTCTTATTGAGTGATTTCTTTCTAGTGCTTCTCCAGTTTCAATGTGCATATGAAACGCTTGGACTAGGACACAGATTCTGAGTCAGGAGGCCTGAGTAGGGTGAGGCTGCATTTTTGATAAGCCCCCAAATGAGGTTCATGCTTGTGATCTTTGACTAGCAAAGATGTGTCCCATATGCAATTTTTAAAATGCCTACTATGTGCCCCATGCTCAGTAAACGTGGAAAAGAGGGATAGGAAGGGAGGTTGACAAATTCTGATGTGACGAGAAATGAAGTAAGTTGGGTATGGATTCAGATAGCGATACTGAAGTGTGATAATCATTATAATATTATTTAGTCCTCACAAAGCTGAATACAAAGGTTATCACCTTCCCAGAATTTAAAAAGCTAAATACAAAGCTAAATGCAAGGGTTTTTACCTTCCAGAATTTAAAAAAAAAAAAAAAACAACTTTCAAAAAGATTTTTAAGTCATTGGATAAGCTGATTAGCTTACTGTGGAAAGCTCTGCTTCTGTGTAATTATCTGACATCTCTCTTAACTTTCATTGCTTATGGTAATAACCTCAGAGGCCTGAAGGATAAAAGGACCAGCCAGCTTAAGTGCCATGAGAACATTTATCTCTGGTAGACAATGTGAAAATACTCTTCAACCTGAAATTAAAATGTTTATTATCAACTGATATTTCCCAACTTTTGACCACTAGATTTGCCATAACTTTCCAGGACTAATGTACTGCAAATCTATTAGAAATAGAGTGTAATGAAAGAAACTACGAAGGGAAAAAGTCAGAGTGAGCAGAAGACTGAAATATGTTTTGGAAGTTTTCTTCTCACGTTGACCCCTCAGAACTGGAGGGCCAGTGGATACATGAACCAACAATCACTGTATAGAGTGACTAATGTTTTCATAGCACGATATGTAGGGAATTGTGGAAACGTAGCAAAGGGACACCGAATTCATGTTAGGGTTGCAGAAAAGCTTCCTTTATGAAAGGCACTTAGGCTGACTCTTGAGGGAAGCATAACAGTTAACCGGGTGGACCAGGAGTTCCGGGGCCCCTAGGATGAGTGCACAGTACATGCAAAAGTAGAGAGACAAGGCCATGGTCCTTAACAAAGAGGAGTGTGACAAAGGAATGGTGAACGGATTGAAGGGGAAACTGCAGATCAAGGGAGGACATGGAGCAAGCAGTTGCAGCAGCAGGTGTGACATTGTGAAGACGCTGATTAGAAAACATTGGGCAATTTTTAATGAGCAAATGGTCCATAGTCACTCCATAATGTGCCAATTTTCCCAGTTCTTTGTGTGGAGAAGGCATGTCTGCACATTCTAGTTTCTGAAGGGCACCCATGTTCAGAGTTAAACCCATGCATGTTCACAGAAAGTATTTGGAATCTTTATAAGTGCGTCTTTGATGTGAATTTTATGAGCCGTGTTAATTTCTTTCTGCATGAATAGCTTTAAGAGTGCTGCAATCTAAATCCTGTTTAAATTAGTTTATATTGTTTTCTGTTTTCTCTGTGATCTTTCCCCTGAATCCAGAATTGAATTTTCATTTGGGTATTGAAAATGACCGCTCCCAACACCCTCCTGTAGCCATTCAGGGGGAGCTGCTGACTTAGTCTTCATTTAATATAAAGTCACCTCTTACATGGCAACAGATATCGACTAGACTTAACCAGTCGTACGTTAGCTAATGTTTTCACAGTTAATTTGAACGTCAGTACATCAGTCATCCACCAGCCCGCCTCAGAAAGTTCAGAAATGAGGATGAAATTGGGAGTTTTCAAAACTATGTAGTAAGCCATATATATATGTATATATAAGATATATACAGTATATAATGTATATTTTTATTTTATTCATATATACTGAGAAAATGGAATTCTGCCTACTATTACTTGTTACAATGTTAGACAGTCTCTTGCCTACTTACTTTTTCAACTGAGTATTTTCAGTTGCTTAATCCTAAAATTGCTGTCTCTCTTTCTGAAAACTATCAATTAACTCTAATCTGCTGGTGAACTTATGCTTTAGGTCTAGGAGTGAAGAACAATAACATTTGGCTTTTAGGTCATTCAAGGAAACATGCATTTTTAAAATTTAAGTGTGTTCTTCCTGACAGTAAATTAGGGTATTTATGAACTGCGTAACCACAAGCGAGAGAAGAAAAAACTGCACCCGTACGAGGGTGAAAGAAAGATGGGACCCCCTTGCTCTCTCTCTCTCTCCTTGGAAGCCCCATAACGGAAACATCTAGGATTTTTCTTTGTGTTACGTAGAGATGAAAGTCACAGCAAAGGGGAAAAATGGTCCATGAAGTCAGAGTTCTCTTTTCTGTTGTTGTTATTTTTTTAAGAGGGGAAAAAAAAGATTTCTTATAAGCATTAGGTTGATTTCTGCTGTCTTTTCGGAGGCCCATTCTCCTAACGCATATCTGCAGAGAGGCAGAGAGAGGGAGAGAGGCGGAATTTATTCTGACTGTAAGGGTCGCAGTGGGGCTCCCACAAGCATACTGCTGAATTATGGGCCTCTCCACGGGTTGAACGCAGTGTTAAGTTGTGTGATGGATTCTATCGTATACAAGCCGCTCTGGTCCATGAAATAAGAACCCCGTGCAGCTGGAGTTCACTGAGGGTTGAACTCAGACTGAAATTCCAGAGTTAACAAAACTGTGCAAACCAGCTGTGACGCTGAACAAGTGCGCGCTCGCTCACGGGTCGGTTGAAATTGGCAAGGAAACTTGAGTCTTTCACGTGCAGGCTGCCCTGTGGGCCTTCCCCAGGCCACTTACCTCCTCGGATCAAAGCGTGAGGGCAGAGGGGGCAGGTTTGCCCAGGAGTTAAGCTTTGATCCCCAAGCCCAGACTGGCACCACCCAGGCGGGAGAGGGCCCGGGGTGGTGGTCCATCAACAGCAGGATTTCCATCCTGGAGAATCCACGGGCACTGGGTCAAGCGATCCCGCCTTCACTCAGTGCAAGTACCTCCTGGGCAAGAAGCAGCCACAGCAGTGAAGTGCCCTGGTCTGAAAGGGGGCCTCTGGGAGAAAAGGTACTAATGGTATTTCCACAGCGCTCTGCAAAATTCACAAAGCACTCCGCAAATGCAGACTTTGTATGGTGTGTAAAATACTAACGGCGACGGTTGATTGTAAAACCTCTGGTGAGTAAAATAAAATAAAATTCCTTTACTAAATATGAATCACCCTCTATCTGTTCATCTAGAGTGTGTATGTATGTATGCGTGTATATGTATGCACACAATATATAATAATATATAAACAATGGAATATACACATACAGTGTATAAGGATGTCTCCGGTGTTCCTCTAGTAGAGGGAACATGGTAGTCACTTAGTATTTGTCAGAATCGTGAGAAGCATCTGAATCTTTTAGTCTAATTTTGCTTCTTATTTTTAGAACTCAGATTCTACTCAGTTTACTTGGAAACTATTGGGTTTTTAAAAAAAATTTTTATTGAAGTATAGTTAATTTACAATGTTGTGTTAGTTTCTAGGATATTTCTCTTAAATCGCATTTTTTCGGGGGTAAAAAATACGGATGAAAGGCTCATCTCCTCAAGTTTGTCTGGAAAATACGCAGTGAGCCTTCAGCAATAGGATCAATTAATGTTGTAATAACCGACATACAGCTTCCACTTCCAATTAACTTAATCTCCTTCAAACTTGCTTCTTCTTCACCCTCCAAGTCAGTCGTAAAACACAGATCTGTTCCAGTAACTATTTGCAAATGGGCAAGTATATTGATTTCTTTGAAATAAACTTTATCACTTATTTACAGGTAGAACCCCTCCCCCCCCATCAACACACCCCTCCAACCAAGTTCAAATGGGTTTCCAGTCGCCTTCCAAGGCAAACACTGACCACCCCGGAACAGGTCCTCTTTTGTTGAAAACAAGGAAAAATTCTAGTTTTCAGCCTAATCAAATATGTTCTATTAAACCTAAAGTGAAATTAGTTTTGAACTGCAGTAGAATAAGAATTGACCTATTCCTACTACCACCTTGGGAACAATATCTCACATCACAACCACTTTTAAAAGTAATTTAATCTGTCATCCACATTTTGACAATAACTCAGCAGATTCTAAGTCAGAAAACTAGTATCACTGTATGCTATTTCTGGTGAAAGAATAAAGAAATCAACTGGAGGCCAAATAGGTGAATAACAGTTTTTCGAGCCAGTCTTAAGAAAGAGAAATCTGGGTTTGGTGGAAGAGTGAGGTTGTACCGTATTTCAAAGGATGCCCAGAACAGATTTTCTAAAACTGAGCTCATTGAGTTGGTAGTGAGGGGGTGAACCACCCTTTGTTTCTTGGGTGGTTGTGCAGTGCCGTGGAGTTAGATGAGGGAAGACAAGCTAAGAGATGATGGAGCCATTAGTCACAGGAGAGCTCACAAGGTCAAGTTCTGAAAACGTATCCATTAGGATGGACCGTGCTTTGCCTTTAGAGAGGAACCAAAGTGAAAACGAAAATCTTTCCTGGGCGTGATTTGGACTTGGTGGTTTTGCATTTCCAGACGATAGCAAGTTTTCAGAGGCCATCACAGTGCTGCTGTCCTGGATTGAGCGAGGGGAAGTAAACCGGCGGTCTGCAAACCAGTTCTATTCCATGGTGCAGTCGGCCAACAGCCACGTCCGCCGGCTGATGAACGAGAAAGCCACCCATGAGCAGGAGATGGAGGAGGCCAAGGAGAATTTCAAAAATGCCTTAACCGGGATCCTCACTCAATGTAAGTAAGATTTTGGGGGCCATCTCTTTTGTCATGATGTTGCCTTTTCTTACGTACTCATTTTTTTTTTTTTTCATTTGGGGGTAAGTAGTCCCATAATTTCCCATCTTACTCCATATCGAATGGCAAAACGTCATAACCGATTTCATGTCCTGTGGCAACTTGGAGGAACACGGACCCCGCCCTGAGAGCTTACTTCTCAAGGTGAGCAGCATTTCTGTAGCTTTTCCGCAGAACACCCGGCCTGGCCCCCAGGGCGGGGCAGACAGATGCTTCGGTGCCTGCTGGACCCACTACAGTTCACACCGCCCCTGCAGGGTGGCCACCCTCACCTGTGGGTGAGACCCAGACCCACACATCCTCCCCGTGTCAAGAGTAGAAGCAGCCCCTGAATACACTGTCACGCATTGTCCTTGGGCTCTGTTTAGAAAGAAGGTCAGAAAGACTCCTCCTCAGGATCCTTTATTTGAGGTGAGCCTTGGCTGTCAACACAGGCAACTCATGAGTAGAGATTTTTCTGCAGTATTATTTTTTGTCCTTTATTCATTTGGAAAGCAAATTGCCTGAACCACTGGATGCCGGTGATTTTTCACGTCCAGATCCTAAATTGATGAAAGGGTGTAAACGGGGCTTTCTCATAGAACAGTAGTTAGGGAAATTACCCAGGGCTCTATTCAAAACAAAGGACATATATTCTTTTATGGGCGCTCTGTGTCTGTAGTTAATGTCACAGTGGCATCATGCCTCACAGCTGCTGCTGTGCCCTTGCTTGGTAAAAGCTATTAAATGACACTTGTAACCGTGCCGCGCTCCATTCCACACCAGGTGCAGGACCCTACACGGGATGGCAATATATGCAATTTACATATTCATTCTGAGAATAAGTATTATTTTCAATGACATAATGTGCCAAAACGCCCATCACCTCTTTCATCAGTGTAAACCCCAGCCATAAGGTATCCATTAGGATGGAAAGAGAGGAGGGGATGAAAAACCAGAGTCTTAACTGTAAATGTGTTTTATATGACTTTGTTGTCAAAAGACCATTTTTGCCACAGCGTAAAATGTCACATAAGGAAGCTCCCAAACATAAACTCTGATAAGTGACCAAATATCCAGTATGAGACCAACCTGGGACACCCTGTCTTTGTAGGAAAAAAAAAAAAAAAAAAAAGGAAAAACGGAACTGCTGAATCTGATAGAGACATAGAGACCATTGTCAGACCACCTTACCTAGATTCCCTGGTGGCGAGCAATGACCTTTTACCCGACTGTGTATGCCCAGCAGTTCTGAAGTTGGGGTTACTAGGGCTAGGCTAAAGTCCACTAACACCCAGACCACCTTTTAAAGGAGGGAAGCAGAGAATTGATTAGTAGGTGGGGTAGGGTGGATTGATAGCAGAGAAAAGGGAGAGAGGGAAAGGCCACACCATTCTAATAATACAGTTCCTACAAAGTTATGGCAAGAAGCCCACTGCCTGAACAGTAGAATGATCACTGATTACCTTTTGCTCACTAGCGTCAGGTTTAAATAAATCCTCATTTCTGTGCGGTTTACAGTCCGACTGGGCAGGGAAGACTCAATCCTTGACTCTCACAAGGAAGAAAGGAAGGCAGCCACACATTAGAATAGGGGAGGGATTTTAGTTTTTTTCTTGCAATACCTGTTGAAAGAAGCACTTGTTAAAAACAAGCCCCCCATCATGTGGCTGAAAGAATGGGATGTGTCTGATATTATACAGGTAGAAGCCAACCTAAGTGTAAAACACTGAGAGATAGACAAAGAAGTCCAGCACGTGGGGATACAAGCATCATTGTTTTACTCCTGATAAAAGCAGAATTGGATAATGGGGTTGAGATCTGCAGCGATGATGGGGTTCCTGATGCTGGACCTGGGGGTTGAGCATCCAGCCACAGGCAGCTCCGAGGACCACAGGCTTCTTCCTGTGGAGTCTGTATCCATATGTACCACATCACACGTGGAGAAGCAGACGGGAATGAGTACAGGTGACCCTCGAACAACGCGCAGGGGTTAGGGGCTTGGACCCTCTGCAGGATGAAAAATCCGAGTATAACTTTATAGTCGGCCCTCCCTGTCCTCAGTTCCATATCCGCACATTCAACCAAGCATGGATGATGCAGTATTGTAGTATACATAAGTGGACCTGCGCAGTTCAAACCTGCGTTGTTCAGCCTGTACAGGCAGGCTTGTTCACTTGCTCCCTGAAAAAGAAGAGAATGAAGGGCTAGAGTAGGGCCAGGAATTTTGGAGGAAGATCCCACCTCATGGAAACCACAAGAATGGAGATTACTATCATAGATAACACTTAGGTACCTCACCTATAAAATATCAAAAATTAAATTCTTGCTTTTAACCTTCAAACCTGTCCTTCTTTGGTTTTTTCCTTCCCATTTTAATAAATTCGCAGACCAAAATCTTGTAAGTAATTTTCACACCCACCATCCCCCACCACCAAAGCCCACATATAGGACAGCAGGAAATCCCATTGTTTCAACATTCAAAATTGACCCACTTTTATTCATTTTCACTGCCACCATTCAAGTGCAGGCTGCCTGAACGATGATAAGAGCCTGGTATGTCAGTTAAATATGGTGTCCACCTGTAAGTAATAGAAAACCCAACCAAACTTTATCTTAACAAATGGAGCCTTTTCTTTTTATACACAGTGAAATCCAGATTTGTTGGCCCTGGTTCAGTGGTTTAAGGCTGTCAGGCCTGAGGTTTCTGTGATACTATCAATATTAACCTTCTTAGATAGTTGTCTAAGAGGGCTGCTGTTGCTCCTGCCATCACATCTTGTTTTTACAAGCTGGAATCACATAAGAAAAAGGAGAGGAAGAAAGGAAGAGGAAGGGGTTGCACCTTTAGAGCAGGAAAGCAAACTTGCCCAAAGATCCCCAGTAGGCTTCTATTTATGTCTTGTTGTGCAGAATTACTACATGTGGCCATGCCGAGCTATAAGGAAAATGGGAAATATACTTTTTTGACTGGGCCCATTGTTCTCCAGAATAAAACTGGAGTTCTCTGAGTTAGGAAGGAGGGGAGAATGGCTACAGAGAGACATTTTGCAGTTTCTGCCACGTGTAATTCCTCCCTTTCCGCCTTTCCTCCAGCTCAATCTATTTTTCACACGTTGTCTGACATAATTCAGAGCACGTCTTCCCCACTTAAATCCCTTGAGTAGATTCCCATTGCACTTACAATGACATTCATCCTCCCGAGCCTCAAGCTGTCCGTGCTTGCTTCTTCAACGTCAGCTCTCCCTCACCTCATAAGGCATCATTTCCACTGGCCTTTTTCCTGCTGAGCCCGTCAAAGCTACCTCCCACCTCCGAGCCTTTGCACATCTGTTCCCTCTGTCTGATGGTCTCTTCCCTGTACTCTGCATGCTTCCATCCCTCTCATCCTTTAGGTCTTGGCTGTAAGGCCACCCTTTCAGAGAGGCCTTCCTGACCCATCCTCTCCAAGCAGGCTCGCCATTCCTGCATCTCTTCAGGTTCCTCAGGGCACTTATCCAAATGGGTATGACTTAATGAATTGTCTGGTTTTGGTTTATTATAATAAACGTCACAAAGAAAAGGACACCTCTCTCCTAGTCATTGATATATATCAAGTGCCTGGAACATGGAAATATGCAACAAATATTTGGGGGATGAGTGAGTGAATGAATGAGTACATTGGAAGGAAGGCAGGAAGTAAGCCTGAAACAGTAAGCTCAGAAGTTTCCAGGAACCTTGTAGAACAGTTTGGCATCGGTGTTAGCACTGTCTGTGGATAACAGAGTTTCACCTTGCATGTGTAATCAAACAAGTTGAAGAAGGAGCTCACCAGCTATGCTTTTGTTGGAAACTGCTATATTTTACCAGACACTTGGTAACAGGCTAGAGGATGTTAGGAGAGTTGGGGTAGAAGAATAAACACAAAAGTTCATGTTGACATCTCCCCAGTTGTCACTGTCTGGCAACCTGTACCTTCCCCATCTCCCTATTACTGTTTGAGAGATTCCCCCCTTAACCCTGTAATTTGATTCTGGGAAGTATTTCAGCAGCCAGCAGATATCAACAGGGATTGTGAAAACCCCAGCTGAACTTGACAGCCCCCAGAGCTGTCCAAGGGGTACACGCCCCAGCCGCAGAGGGCCTGAGGGGCCTTCGTGTGAATCCTCAATAGCCAGGACCCTTCAGGATGACTTGAAGATGGCACATACTTTCAATGTGAGCCTCAGCTGGAGTTAAGCCTGTGAGGTAGAACGGGAACGTTGCATAGCTCACTGAGCAATCTCAGAATTTTCCATTCGTTTTTATGCGCTTTTACAAAGACGACAATTCCCCACATGCAAAGGGGAACCAAATTCTAACATGAAATACACCAGAAAAATATTAGCAATAACCTGACTAGCCTGGTAGGTGTGTGTACATTTCCTCATCCTTTGAATTTTGAAATATATCTCATTTCATGTCTGGTGGAGTTATGTTTGGTTGTCTCCACCGCATTTTCTGCTTCCCCAGATGGCTTCAGGGTGAGTTTGGTGTCCATACACGGAGCTGCCTCTAAAATAATAGCTGCGGAAGTCCACAGCGATCGACATACTTGCCATATTTTCCAAAAGTAGAACCAGTCATACCCCTATTTATTGGCTTTAATATTTCTGGCAAACACCACAGGAATCACATTTGGCGTTCTCTTTTAGAATTAGATAAGGATTGTAAAGCACTGGGATTCGGGAATGACATCTCAGCTTTCTTTCTCCACAGTGGCTGGAAATCTCCTGGTTATTTGACAGTTGCTCCCTCCCACGTAAAAGATCCCCACAATGTCAATGTTATGCTCCTAGCATTCCATGGCAGCCTCTCCATTAGAAAGTCAGTCTCAGGGAGTCGTTCATAGGCAGTTTGGAAGCAGGTCTATTATTGGACTAGTTTATTACAGCAAGTGGGGCTGGCCTGGTGTCCTGAAGAGAAGGCCCACTGAACAACTTCCAGGAAAATTCAGGTACATTACAAAGCGCCGAGTGCAGTAAAAGTGTGGGTCCCTGTATAGATTTTGTTGGAAATAGCCAACTGGTTGACCAGGAGAAGGGAAATTCCATTGCATGTTAGTCCATTAAAATGGATTAAATGCACATATCTCCTTGCCTTGCTTATCCTTGCTTTCATATTTGAACAAACAGCATTTGTTCAAAGGGAAAAAAAAACCCAAGAGCCATGAATAATTTAAAGGTTGAGATTTATTTCAAGGTCTACATCAAATGCCAGCAGTTACCTTCTAACTTTGTTGGTGTTCAGTTCTGCCAACATTTGTTTAAGTTGTAACCTTCTTCCTATCTCTGGCCTTCACCCCAGGATGGGCTATGTAAATATAACCAAATAGGCATTGTTTCCATCTGAGCCTTGGCATAAAGTGTCAAAGGGCGCAACTAAACCCAACCAAGAGTTTGGGGAGTATGGCATCCATTCTACTTTGGATCATTTTTCACCTGTGATGACGGATGTGCAGTTTTCAAAGATGTTAGATGAGAGCATCCTTTAAACTGGTGGGGCACCTAGGGCTTTCCCTTCCTTTTCTGGGCCAGCTGGATAGATCTCATTCACTATATATAAAGAAAGGAAAAAAAAATTCAGTACTGGTGAATCATCTCATTCTTATGTCATTTTATTCTCATTATCATCCTTATCTCATCTTTATGTCACCTCTCAACCTATCCATTGGGCAGAAACTCCCCCAAGTTTCCCAACTGAGAGACTTTCGGGTTTTGATCTTCCTTGCTTTTTAAACATTTATATGTCAGAGGAACTCCCCATAGGCCTGCCCACATTCAGGTTTTCAGTTATGAGCAAAGCTTGTCATTTCAAAGCTCAGAGAAGAGCTATTTATAACGTTGAGGAAGCATGTTCCACAACACTCAGTTATTAATGTGCATGCCAGGTCGATCAGTTGTCCATGCCTTGTTACAACACACACGCATCTGATGAAAATTTAAACACTCCATGATCGTCCCACTCTGGTAATTTCCCAGCACACTTCCTGGTAAGAGAGGAGAGAGGGAAGGGAGCAAAGTGGGGAAAAGGCAAACGGGAAGCAGAAGGTGATGGAGAAGGACTTAGTCATATTAATTTAAGATTATGTGCCATAAGTATGAGCAGGATGGAAAACTAGATATTGTTGAGTGTCAGAGCTGGAGGGGACCTCAGACCCTCGTTGGCCCAAGCCCCTTCATTTTATAGAGGAGGAAACTGAGGTCCCAAGAGCAGCCCTAATAGGCCCCTGTTATTTAGCAATTTATGGGCAGATTAGAACCCAGGACTCTTGGCTCCTTGGACAGTTCGCTTTCTCTGTGTGCGTGTGTGTTTATGAAAAATGAAAATGATCAGAGGAGGATAAGTATAAGTTTATAGTTTACAGGTGGGTGTGAAGAAGTGTGCTGGCATCACACTGAATATAAGAGCCGCCACCTGGTCGGAAAACAAAGTCTTTGCCTCTAGCACGGCCCTCTTTCCCCCCTCCGCACTCGTACTTCCTCCCCATCCCTTGTCGGAAGCGTTTCCCCTCCTCCCCTGGCCAGAACCGAAGCTCCTATCACACCTCCTCCATGAATCTTTTCTGTCTATTCTACGCATTATCACCTCCCTTTCTCCTCCCCTCTGTAGCGCTTGTCGGTACTGTCTACTTGGGCATTTGATTATTCTTTTAAGCATCAGGTCTGGGGTTTTGGTTTTTTCCTCCAGCAAGATTTTAGGCTAAGCGGAGACAGAGACCGTTTGCTGTTCTCTTTTCCCGCCTCACTGCACCACTTTCAGGCAACATTCTTGTAAGCACCTCAGTATACAAATATTGGTTGTTGATCATATGTCACAGGTGGAAATGAAAGTAGTATTGGAAATTGGGCTGGAACCTAATAACTGCGAAACACATTCTAAATGTTGGTTTTGGGGGTAAACTGATCTTAACTGCCTTTGATCTAATATACCATTCTCCTTAAAAGTGAAATACATAGAATATACTTCAGTTGAGAATTTTGCAGAAGTAGTATTAGAGCGCTGTCATTGATGTTATTTTAACCTGGAGATTGGGAAGGTTAGAACTATCATGCAGACTTGTTTTGTGCGTTTATGATAGGAAATGGCATCAACCTCATCTTAGATCTCGAAAAAGGCCAACAGTGGAGAGACTTTTGACCAGGCACCAAGACATCCTGGTTTTGATCCCAGCTTGACCATAAATTAGCCAGGTGACTTTAGGAAAGGCCTTGAAGCTCCTTAAGTCTTTGTTTTCTCATCTCTGTGGTGAAAGGGTTTGACCAGACAGTCTCCTAGGCTCTCTTCCCACTCTGAAAATTCAGCTGTCCTTATCGTATCAACAACTTCGGCCCTTGAACATCTCTGAATGTCTACAAACAACAAGTACCTGCTGGGATGTCAGTAACTCCGGAGCTGATCATAGAACAGGGGATCAGATGACATTCTCTGTGCCCGTCCCGACTCTGCCTGGCTGCGGAGGTTACATCTCCGGGCAGTACTGTAAGTTTTAAGCCATTTCTGCCCCCTGAGAGTGTGTGTGGCCTCCTGCTGGTGCTGCAGATGCACCAAAACTCATGTCAGAGAGGCTGCATCTTGCATCTCCTCTGCCACGTCCTCATCTGTTTTCTTGACTAAAATCGTGAAAGCCTCAGGCGTTTGAATGAATGATGAAACTCATCCACAGTATTTATTGGGTCCCTATTAAGTGCCAGGTAGAGCACTGAGTGCTGGAGTGAAATGTGAGGGGCGTCTGATCTCCCTGTGAACTTCGACCCCCGTTTCAGGCAGATTGGCACCCTCGTCCACATTTCTCCTGCCTGAAAAGCTCTTTCTGAAATCATTTTCTTCTTAGGAACATCTCAGCTAAACTCTTTGTTTTTTAATTTCCGCTAGGGGAAATTTGGCTCCCGTGTCCCTGCCGTCGAAAAAGAATTTTATGACGTGTTAAAATGTTTTCCCATGTCTGTGGTCGTCATCGCTATCGTGCATGCATGGGAAAAAAATTCCCCATGACCGCCTTAGTGACTCGGCAGGTCTTCTGTTTCTCCTCAGAATTATACAGATGGCTGTGTTCGTCAGTGTTTTAAGTGCTGCAAACATAATTTTCATTAAAAAAAAAAATACCTTTTTGTTCTCAGGGACAAAATGTCCAGAGAAAATACCTTTTATAAAAACTTCCAAATCAAGGATGAGCACAGAATTTTCTATTTCATAGGACAGCAAAACTGATAGCAGAAGATGCTGGAAGCCCGACAGAACCGAGTTGAGCTTTTTTTGGTATCGGCTTTCAGCCTGCATATATATATATATCTGGGTTCTCTCTCTGGCTCTCTCTCTATATATATATGTGACTGAGCCAAGTAATACACTATTGATATTTGCATTTCTTTTAAAATTTAATGATAGCAAAATATGAGAGAGAAATTAAGTCTTATACTCTGGAACAATAAAGCATTGTAGAAGGCTAGATTTCAATAATTACCATATATATGTTGAGTGAAACACAGAAGTTCAGGAAATACGTAACTCCTGGGAGCTAAGGAAGAAAACCTTGCTACCTTGATCCCAGCCCAGTTGTAGGGACTTGGGAAAAAAGCCACTGCCCAGTATCAGGGGGAGGGGGCGGAGGCTCGTGTGAGGAAACAGTCTCTGAGCTACTTTGGAAGGAATCACATGTAAAAAAAAAAAAAAAAAAAAAAATCTTTCATGAAAACCTTTCAAAGCCAGGACACTTTCAAGCTACATCCGAGGAAAAGTGAGGTGTCAGGAAAGTTTCTTGAAGGCAGATATGATGTGTTCTTGACTCTCTGTGCAACTGAAGAAGAAGTACCGATGAGTATTTGTGCTCAAACAAAAGAACAATGTCCAGGGAGACTCGTGACAGAGTAGCCACAGACAACGTGAGAGAACATCTAGTTAAGGAGACAGACTGCTTAGGTGTGCAGACCCGTGCTCTAGCAGGTAGCCGTGTGATCCGCAAAGCCAAAAATATATCCTGTCTGTTCCTTCACAGAGAGTTCGCAGACCCCTGTGCCATGGGATGGCAGAGGTAGGAAGGATATTCAGGACTGACCCCCCCTTGACCTTGGGATTCAAACAGGTGGAGGTTTTGCAGGCCACACAGCTGCTTAGAGGTGGAGCTACGGCCTCAGAAATGCAGGCTGCATGACCCTCCCTGCCCGCCCACGTGCCCCCCGAAACCCTGTGCGAGTCCTCGACCCCTAAAAGCTCTCCCTCAGCCCCACCTCAAGCTTCCCCTGCTGAGGCTTTTATTCAACAACAGCGATAAGCAAAAGTAGGACAGCACGGATTTTAGATGAAAGCGTGTGCTGAGCGCGCACCCCGAACGGAGTCGGTTGCAGTCTGGTAGACAGGTGAGCAGGGGCCCTCTTGCCAGACCCTGGGATTCTTCCTTGCTGTCTTTCACGTTCCTCAGTACCCTTTTGGAGAGGGCTCAGTGCAGCTTCCTGCCCCATCACAGCCGCAAATAATTGTCTTCTTTGAGTAGAAAATTCTGCTCACCTTAACGTTTTGGACCAGCCGTTGTTAAAGCCTTTCCTGCCCGCCTTGGCGCTCTCTGCATCCTCCCTCTTGGCAGTTCTCATACTGGGATTCTCCGGGGCTGCAAGGACCAACAGCATCTCTGGATCTTTTTGTCCCCAGTGCCTAGTGCAAGGTCTGGCATGGTATGCTCCCCAGTGTCCATGAGACTTTGGCCCATAGTACAAATGCATATTCAGATGGGTATAAATGCACGATTTGCAGTTGCACAGGTGCTATTTTCCATTCCCAGCTTCACCACTTGCTAAGTATATGACTGGTAATGATACCCTCCCTGTGAATCTCAGTTTCTTTCTCAGTGAAATGGGCATGATAAGAGCACCTGCCTCAGATCATTGTTGGGGAATTTAAATGAGGTAATGTTTTAAGTAAGAGGTTCTCAAACTTCATTATGCGTTGGAATGACCCGGGGACCTTGGAAGAACAGACTCTGCTGGATCGGTGGTTGCCAGAGGCAGAGGTTGGGGGGTGCAGGGAACGGGTGAAGGAGGGCAAGAGACAAACTTCTAGTTATAAAATAAGTAATTCCCGGAGATGAAATGCACGGCCCAACAGCAATAGTTAACAATACTGTATTGTGTATTTGAAAGTTGTTAAGACAGTAAACCTTAAAAATTTTCATCTCGAGAAAAAAAACTTGTAACCATGTGAGATGACAGATATTAACTAACCTTGTGGTAATCATTTCATGGTACGTACATACTGCAAATCATTATGCTGCGCACCTTCAGCTTACACAGTGCTGTATGTCAGTTATATCTATCTCAATAAAACTGGGAAAGATGTTTTTAGAAAAAGAATCTGCTGGACCCCACCCCCCAGAGTTTCTGCGCAGTAGGTCTAGGGGCTACTTGCATTTTAATAAGTTCCCAAATGACGCCCATGATGCAGGCCCAGGATCCACACTTTGAAAACCACTGTTTTCAATCATCAAGCATAGTGCCTGGCCCAGTAAGTACTGTTACCTAATTTTCCTAGCACCACTCATGGAGTTGATGGTGACCCAGAGGAAAGCAGGGTCACCATTTTGAGGGTCACAGAGGAGAAGGGATACCCAGAAACCAGGTCTCTTCCCTTCCTGCTGGGTGATCGGTCTTCACAACAAGCCAGATACTGATAAAAAGGGCAGTTCTGATGAGTCTGTGGACTTCGTTCCGTGATTCACAGTGGAAACTGCAGATGTGGATAGCTCGGGTTCAGAGAATTGGTCATCATGTAATTCAGGCCTTTTCTCATTGATCAGGAATGGCAAAATTTAACATTTGATTACCAGCTGTTGACAAGGGATAGGAGAACAATCTGAAAAACACTTGTGGGCATAAAATGGGAGTGCGACTTGGCGATAGCTCTCAAAAATTAAAAATTCATACACTCTTTTATGTATTTTTTCCACTGCTAAGAATTTCTTATAAAGATATTTAGGTAAGAATGTGTCAGAAAATATGTCTGACGATGTTCACTGCAGCCTTACTGATAATACACGTAAGACTAGATTTCCAAGATACTTTAAGTAAAAAAGAGCAAAATACAGCACAGTGTATATATCAATAGTAGCACTTTATGTAAGTAAAACAAGGTTACACATAGTATACTGTATGTATAACTTTTTCTTTGGATGGATACTCTGTTAACAGTGGTTACCTTTAAAGAGAGACACTGGATGAGCGGTAGTCAGGATGGGAAGATAGACTTTTACTTTTCATTTTATTCATTTTTTTCTTATATACGTATATTACTTTCATTTAGTCAATAGGGATAATCCAGACAGGGTGATTGATTGGATTTTAAAAAGCCTAATAGATGCTATATATTGTAAGGAACCATTAAAATTATAATAGCTTCATGGATTTTTGTTCCATTACTTTCCAGAATATTTGAACAGATGCATTAATAAGGGTATCTACAGTTCCCTGAAGTGTATTGGGATTTATACTATACAGAGCTTCAAAAGTCACTGTCTGCCTAACATCTTACCATTTATTGGAACAATGTCACCATTTCCTGCTTGCTTAAAATTTGCCAAAAGCACCCTGTTTCTTTTTGTATACTTTGATCAACATGTTTTTCTTCCTATCTGCGCCCCATTCCCCAAAAGAACCAGATTTCTGGCCTCATCTCACCAGGAAGTTCAGAACCGTGGTGCCTGCTGGTGGCGTTTTGGCCTCAGGTTTACCAGGGCTGGAATGGATTCACAGGGTTACACAGCATGGCTCTTTTTACTCATCTCAAGACAAAAACCCCATAATGCCCTTTTTCCTCCTTGACTTGAAATTCTGGTCCATGCCTCCTTAATGTATGGGCTTGATGGAGTTAATGCTGTTTCCTGGGCTTCCCGCCAGACTGACTGGCTCCTGAGTGAGGACCCAGAACACAAGTGAGGGCACAGGAATCTCTCTGGGAATCACTCTAGCAGCTTCCCCTGTCGTGTTCAGCACTAACTGCTCCTTCCTCTGGCTTTGTCTCACTCCTCTGGGCATCCAGAGGGCCCAAATCACTTACTCCATTCTCTGTTATAATTCTGCAATCCAGGGCCAAGGCTCATCAATCCCACCCTAGCTGTTGGTATTTAAAAACAACACTAAAACGCTAGTGGGGGAACTCGGCTCTTTCATTTGTTACACGCCTTTGAAAATCTCTTAGGAGCTCTTCACAGAGGATTTGGGAAAATGTTATCCCTTAAAGGAAAATAAGATTTCCTCTGAACCCCACAGAGCTAAGGCTCTATCAGGAGCCTAGATAACATTAAAAACAAAAATTCAGCTTGGAAGATTTGTTTGAGGTGCTCTATTTAGGCAGGCCTACTGCCTGTAAGGACTTAATCGGTTTCTCCTGATATTTGGGAGACTAAATGGATTGAAAGCTCTTTCACAGCTGCTTAGCTGGAACAAAAGATGCAGGAGGTGTGGGGACTCAAGACACGCACTCAGGAGCACGTGGAGGAAAAGGTCTGGGTTTGTTCTTTGGAGGAACCTAACCTTTCTCTTTCATTGCTTCCAAAGCTTTTCTGCCCAGAGCTCAAGAATCAGGAGCCTCGTGTCCCCCCAGAAGTCTGAGGTTTTGTGCTTGGTGCCCGGCTCCTTCCCAGGGAGCTTGTTTGAGTGTGTTCTGTTTCTGGGTGTTTACCCAGAATGTCCTGTTCTGAGCTTGTCTTTTCTGAGAAGACTGAAGACAAGTGCTTCTCAAGATAATTGATAAAGTTCTCTCTCATGTAAGAAGTCTGTTCTGAAGTCAGCAGATGTCCAGACATTTTGAGGTGAGGGGAAAGTACAAAACAAAAAGGTTGTTAAATTACCTAGTCTTAAGGATTTTTTGTTGAAATGCTGAAGAATTTATACACATGTGTGCACGTTATGTGTATAAGAGAATGAATAATCACTAGTAGGGTGTTCAATTAATTAAACACAGAGGCCATTAGAGGAGGCTCTAATGTCGCGGTGGCCTAAGTGTGCAAACCAAAACCTAAGCCTGTAAATGCCTCAAGGTTAAGAAATGGAAACCTAAGGACAGCCAATCACAAATAACCAACTAGGCTTTGAGAGACAACCAAACAATAATCTCCTTGCTTTGGTTCTGCCTTTTCCCTGTAAGTCTCTCCCCAACTCCTGTCAATGGTGCCCTCCTAAACACTTCCAGTTTGGTGCCGCTCGACTGGAATCCATTTTTGCTGAAATAAACTTCAAAAATTTTAATATACCTCAGTTGATCTTTTAACAAGAGGTTTGTCTCTGCCAAGAGTGATTAGCAATTTGCTCAAAGCTCTATTTATCCTCCGCTAATGTTCACTTATACCTGCTGGAAATGCACTAGGGACTCTACTGTGACACCTAAGATGGACATGCAAGCATACTTTAGAAAAATCAGTCACTTTGAATTTTTTCATTTCTCTCCAATAACCTAATTTAGGCAAAGTTAATACATAGAATTGTGGGAGGGCGGTTTGCAAGGTGTGAAGGGTAAATATTAATTCTCTTACGGAGCGCCCTTTCTGTTGTTAACACTTCCAAAATGCTGAAGTATTCTAATTGCTATAGGCTCCTATGGGGCCCTGCAGCCACCACTCTGCAGACCCCTGGGTGGTGAAGGCCCCGGTGGCGGTTGATGTGAATCTGCTCTGCTCTCAGCTCAACGTCTGCACGCTGCCTTTTTGAACAAAGGCCAGTGCCATCTTGTTTACTATTTCTGTCTTCTCTGAGCGGTGAAGTAGAGTGTTAAAGATTCCACTTAGTAACTACCTGTAGTTTTACTGTGTATAGAATAAGCAGTATGAGTTATACTGGAGAAGTAGTGAGTGGTAGTCGGATTCAAGGACTTGCTCTTTGGTGTTTCCTGCTGCAGACAGTGAAGAGAGGATGGTCTTTCCCTGGGACACCAATCCTAGTGGTCGTCCTGATTTATGGTTTTAAAAACATGCCGTCTTTGAATCACATTCATTACGGCATACTCTTTGAGGTAGTTTTTCACTAATGATGATGAATTCCTGCAGATCCTAGCACTCTGCTGAGTCCTTTTGTGTGCCCAAGATCTTTCATTTGCAAGACGAATGGCTGATTCAGGGGCAGTCTGAACAGAAATGAGAGAAGTCAACTGGGCCATAGAAATACTGTGCGAGTATTTTTTAAACCTAAGCCTGAGTTACAGGGTTTTTGTTTTTGGAGGTTGAGGGTTTTTTTAACTTGTTAATATGTGGGGGGAAAGTATAAAACTTAAGAAAAGAAGTATAAAAGTAATCACATTTAGTTTTGCTTTTAATTAATTATGCTGTTGAAAAGAATACAATTACATGAAATTGAGAATGGCCCAGAAAATTCAAGATAAACCTCTGAATTCTGACTTCTTTCTGAACCTCCTGTATGTATTCTGGCTCCCTCTGGATGACCTTCAGGCATCTCAAATTCAGCCCGTCCAGAAGTAAACTCCTTATCTTCTTTCTCAGACCTCCACCTGTGCTCTTGGTCTCTGATGTACTTCTCAGGTTTGAGTCATCCTGGTCTCTCTTCTCTCCAGCCTCACAGCAAGTCAGCCATCGTGTCCTGTCGACTCCTTGCTCCTCCCTCCATTCCAGTGCTCTGTCTTAATTCAAGCCTTCATCATCTCTCCCAAACAAATCCTACTCGGATATGCCTCCTCTAGCCTACAGTATAAAGTCACAGTCTGACTTGGCATACACGGTCCTTCCTGACTTCTTCCCACCCAGCTTTAGCCCTATCCCCTACTTTCACACAAAGTCCTTTCACAATTCCATGCCCACCTCTGAACCGGCCGCCCCTGCCTTCTCTACTGGGCAAGCATTGATTCATCATTTAAGACTTAGCAAATGTTGTTTTCTTTGGGGGTGTTCCCTGACTCCATCTACTGAGTTAGCTATTGTGTCCCCATAGCTGTCATCCATACCTCTCTTGCATAGGATAATTATCTGCTTGTCTTTCTTGCTCCCTAGAGACCATGGTCTCATCAAGGGCATGGACTCTGTCTTAATCATGTATTTCTAGCAATCAGTCAAATGCCTGGTGACTAGGAGGATCTCAGATGTTTTCTCAATGAATGAATGAATGAATGAATGAATGGAACTTAAACCCTGGGATATGGTGATAACATGTTCTAAATAACTGAGGCATTTATCCTCAAACAGGGACTATCTACAAGAGTACATGCCTTGAGTAGATATTAGGGGATCCATTTTTACCCTTGAGCCTGTGCAGAATCTTTCTTCTAAGTACCTTCCCTTCTGTACTCCTCCAAGTGCGTTACTGGTCTCTCTTACCTTCCTCCCACTCCACACATGCATGTATGACCACATAATTTTCTCTTTAGTGTATCCCCTTTATTAACAGCCTTCTCTGATTGATGGCAGAATTTTGACTTCTATCACCCAGATAACTCAGCCTCGACCCTTCCTGTCCTCTCTCCTCAGGCCTGGTGTCAGGACACCACAGGTCTTACTCTTCTAAGTGATGCTGATCAAAGAGGTCTACTATTAAAAGCAATGAGACCCATTACTCTTTAACAATCGCATGATCACCACCCCCGCCAGATAGTCTCATCAGACAGTGGATTCCACCATGGGCATTTTGGGCCGAATGCTCTGTGCTGCCCGTGCAGCAGGCATCTGGAGGCCCCAGATGATCCCAGCCTCCCTGCAGGCAAAGCCATAGGAAGCCCAGGCAGTGGGGCTGAACCAGTTCTCCTTGGCCAGCCATGGGCAGTGCATCCGAGCAGAGCCCTGGGGGTGGGTGGTCAGGGGAAAGTCAGCACCGGGAGCAACTCATTGTGACTAGTATGGCAGCGTTACTTCCTCCAGGTGAGGCAGGAGAGGGGACCTGCACGCGCTCAAGGGCAGCGCGAGCTTAGCTTAAATCCTCCTGTTACAGGCGAGTGCAACAAGTTCATCAGGAGACATGATGATCAAGTTTGATAAATAAGGAGATTTGGAGTTGCGACCTTCTTGAGTTAGAAAACAGTCCATGTAAAAGCCGCTGTGAAAATCACCCATAGATTGAGAAGTAGTTGCTTATTAGCATTAGAAGATATTTACCGTGTAGTAAGTGAAGGGAATCTGCTTTCTTCCTTTCCTCCATCACACACTTGTTTATTTTATGGACTAATTTTTGAAATTGGGGCACCAGGTGTTGCTCCTCTGTGGGGATTATTCTATTACTCTTTGACACTCCTTGGACACCTGGAAGATTTGGAAGAGCTTTGATGCCCTTTTTTAGAACAGAGCCTTGGGAATCACTTTAGAAAGATTTATGTTAAGTAGAGCATTAGCATCGCTAAGAAGCTCATTTTGACTGTGCCTTCCTAACTAAATATTTAGGAGTTCAGGTTTAATCATATGGTTCATTCAGTGCTGTAATTTCCTTAATCCTGTGCTTACTAGATCAATAACTGCTTACGCAAGATTGAATCTGCAGTTGGTTGACCCCGCCTCTCACATCCACTACTAAGAGCCCATCCCTTTCCCTACATCTACGTTTGTTCACCACCCTTCAACATTGATCATGGACATAGCACCTCCCCTGGAAGCCATAGAAGTGCTAAATTAAGTCAAAGTGTTAGAACTTCCAGGGGTCGGGAGCCAGAGGGAGGAGAGAGCCTTATGAAAGTGAAAATGGAGTAACAGAGAATGGTATGTGGCCATGATGAACTACGAAGGACGCCATATGGTGTTGAAATAAGATCTGCATGCGGTGCTGCTGGTTGGGTGAGCCTTGGTCTGTCTTGAGGTGAAGGCAGTGGCTCCCATTTTCTGCCAGAGGGCTGGAGGGCTGGCTATAATGGGTGCAACAGGGGGAGAAAAGGGGACCAAGGAGTAACAATGGCCTTGAGACTGAAGGGAGATATGACACAACTACTCATTGCCCCAACTTGGAACTTGGACACGGTAATGTCTTCAGCGGGCTGCACTGGGGTCCTTGAGATGGAGACCAAAAGCGAAAAAGAGATGTGTTTGGCTCTTCCTCATTCAGCCACTGCCCCCGGGCTTTACTTCTAAGGCCCCAATCCAGGCATTACTTGATCTGTATATCTATATTTGTGTGTCAACACCAGTGCCTGTATATCTGTAGATCTAGGTGTATAGATGTACCAAGTCATATTTTTAGACAAGAGCTAACAAATGCTTGGAAGCAGATGTCCATGAACTTTTCCCAGTCATATTTAGAATTTGTTTTAACCTAAAGTTATGGAGACAGACATGAAGGGAGACCTCCCCAACCTTGCTAAAATGTAAGTACAAAAAGGCACAAATTGGATGGATATTGATGATGTTATTTCTGCTGCGACATCATCCATAGACTCCTAGTGTCTTTGCTTTGCTTCCCTATAGTGATCACAACATAAATTACTTGTCTTGTTTGACTTCCTTGTTCACCAAAGTTGAGCAGATTGTGGCCGTTTTCAACGCTTCTACCAGACAAAAAGCTTGGGACCATTTCTCGAAAGCTCAGCGCAAGAACATAGACATTTGGCGAAAGCATTCTGAGGTTGGTGATTTTATTATTACTTTTTTAACCACCATCACACAGCTGGATTGGCAGGGAATAGTGTGGCTGCAGCCACGATGGTTTTTGTTCCAGTGGGCAGTCATCCTGCCCTCACTGTTGGCTCCAAATGCAGCTCAGATTTGTTCCTTATCCAGAAAAGCAGCTGACTTAATGCTTAGAGGACAGAGTGCTTTTCTCCCCTGCAAAGGGGAGAAAAGCATCTCTCCCATTCATAGCAAAGAGCTCAGAAATAAGCTAAGACACTTGGCCTAATCACTGTGCAAAAAAAGGAAACAAAGTGTAACGTAAAATAGAAAACTAGTTTTTAAATTACTGAGTTTTTTTTCAGTGTTCTACAACATGATGGTGACTGTTTGCTCTTTGGCTAGAAATGGCAAGTATGCCTTTCATCCATATCTTCTCATCCTAAGCAATGTCTTCGTCCCCTGTGCTAGCCAGCAGGTCCTATCAGACCTCTCCCCAGAGCAAATTTCCTCAGGGAAGTGAATGTCCAAGCTAGCCCTGTCCACCCCTCTGCATCAATGCATGTGTGAAGTGTGAGTATCTACCCCAAGGCAAGAGTTCAGAACTAAACCTTCGCTGCCACCCGGAAGGACCCGATTGTGTCATTAGTCATTGGTGGTCCAGCTGTTATTTTTAACTCCTCAGTGTAGTGTACGCTTTGAACCTGTAATTTAAAAGTAAGTATACTGTCTTTGTTTGCTGCTTTTTTTTTTTTTTAATGAGAGAATGTTTTTCATTTGGATGCCTCTCCGTCTCTAGCATGTTAATATTAAAGTTCTCTAAATGATAATCCCCTCTTTCCAAATCCCAAACTTATAGAAGGTAAGGTTTATTAATTTAATGATTTGGGCTCACACTTGTAAAATAAGTGTTTTATGTAGAGTTTGAGGAACCACAAAGTACTGCAGTATCAACCATTTGGGTAGCATTTTAAGTGCCCATTAACTAATGCTAAATTACAGTTGAATAGCAATGGCACTTGATGTAGCATCCGTATGCATACCAAGTGAATTCTTTATTATCACTGTTATTACGGTGAGTACTGAATGACTGCACAATAATGGGACACTTAAAAGGCTAGTGTAATTTATTATTAAGAAGGACATTTTTTATTTTGTTCACAAATACCGAGAAGGTGGTTGGTGACTGATGCAAGAGGTGGGATTTCTCTTTTATTCTTCGGAGACCAGAAAACCAAAGGATGCTTACCCAGTGCTCTCCCAGACACTGACTTGAGCCCCATGTCAAGGTTGATTTTCATGAGGAAAGTGTCCCGAAAATCAGTGATGAAATACATGAATCGAAGGTTCTGAAACACTAATTGGAATCCATAAACTATGATTCAGATTTGGGAATGATCTGCCTATGAATTGTTGGTTTTTTTTTTTTGGCTTCACATAAAACCAGACATGATTAAAAGAAACGTTAAGAGAAGGGCAGGTGGCATGATGCTGAATAAACCCGGGCATCAAAAAGGCTGTCGTTAATCTGGGAGTGGCGGCAACTATCCGTTACTGATCTAAATCACGCTTCCTGCCACGTGGGATCCCGTTCCCCCAGCCCTGCCTCCTCCGTGCAGGGCCATCCCCTCCCTTGCTGAGCAGGACACGCGAAGGCTTCCAGCCTTGTCCCAAGGAAGCCTGCTTGCTTTGCTCCCTACTGGGAGGTAGAAAGGGACACAGCCCAGAAAGATGCTTCTGTAAAGGGTCTTTGTGTCTCCCTGCCACTCTCACCACCACCTCTTCTGATATAGTAGGAAATAGAATTCTAAATTACCTTTGATTTTCTCTCCTACATGTTGCCCGATTGATTAAATACCAGTTGGCAATTTAACATGGTGGATGATTTCTCAGTTGCATATGAGCTTGATAATTGGCTTGATTTTTCCACGTTCCTGTGAACAGCATCTGTTAATTATCTGCAACACCTTTACAGATTTATTAGAGTGTACAAGTGATTTACTGCTGAACCAGAGGCACCCTGTGGAAACAGCCTCAGCTTTTTTTTTTTCCTCCAATTTTTTCCTTTCTGCCACCCTTCCCCACGAGAACAGCTACTGTATGACAGTTTGTCATTAACTGTAGGAACTAAACAACAGGTCCTTTTAGCCTCGTTTATTCTTTCCACCTGAAGTTTCTTTGCTTCAAGTATTTTCAGGCCACCTCCTCGGAAATTGGGCTCTTTGTCAGTAGAAAGATTAGTTGTCCACAACCTAAAAACTTCCCCACTAATCACATGTGACATCCGCCTCCAAGACCCGATGGTGTTATTTGAGGCGGAATTGGCACCTCTTTCTACAAGGTGGCATGGTCAAGTGAGGGGACACTGCCTGTCATCCTGGTGCCTCTCAGGACTGCCCTGTGATGGGTGGCCCTGTCCCAGGGACCTTGCCTTCTGCCCTCCCCCTTTCCCTGTCTTTGGTGACTTCCCTGTCTTTGTCTCTGCAATTGTGGTTCCCAGGGTTCAGAGCTGACCACGCAAATGTGGTTAGCAATACAGAATTCCCTTCCCATCGTGCTACAGTTAAAAATCTGTGTGCTAAGGAGAGAAGAGAGTTGAGAGCACCTATAACAGAATAATATAGATGCATCCATCCATCGAATGAGCACTTTAAATTGTGTTTAAAGTCATGCCATTAATACATTAGGTGTTGTAATTTAGTTTTATTGTTATTCATAGATTTTTTATAAAGTGAAATTATTTTAACTGTTTGACTTTTTTTTAGAGACTCCAATTTAAATGGGGAGAAAAACAACAATGCAGCTCTTTCCACCCTACCCTCCGTTTTTTGTTTTTTTTGAGGACAGAACATATAAAAGAACAGAATGGATAAGGATTTGCAAATATATAATTTACAGCTTGATCCAAAATAATAATATAATTATTTAATGTAGGCAATTACAGTGTCCTGATTTTTAAGCACAGTAGTAAACAATTTATTGTGTAATTCTTTACTTTTTACAGTGAGTTTTCACATACACTCTTGCAGTCAAACAGCCTTATATTACTACTACCCCATTTATGTGTGAGTAGACAAAGGCTCAGGAAATTAAATACCTTGATTGCAGTCACTTTTCTAGGAAGTGGAGAAAGAAATGGCCCTTAGATCTTAAAGAGATGCTAAAACAGCTATTACAACATAAACAATAAACCCCACATGATAATGTAAAACACCAACAAAGAAGGCATCTGTTTTTATTTTGTCCTCCAACATCATTTGAATTTCACCATTTGGATATCTGAAGTGTGTGTGTGAGTGTGTGTGTGTATGTGATCACACATGGGCACATACACACATGCAGGGACACTATTTTGCATGAATAATAATAGTGGTCAACATTTTCAACTTAATGAACCAAGTCTCTCACGTGATGCTAAGTATCTCACATGTATTAACTTTTTTATCCGCAAAACTCTCCTTGTCACACTATCTCAGTGAGTGAATTGACACTAAGAAAGATGAAGAAACATCCCTAAAGTGACACAGTGGGTCAGTGGTAGACCGGCCTTTTAAGAAATTCTCTTGCTCACATTCCTAGCGCCCCCTACGTTCCAGTTCTGGTAATAGGCATTTCTGTGGGAGCCTCACGACAGCCCTACCAGGTGGACGTTATTGTCCCCCTTTTTACAAATGAGGAAATTCAGAGATTAAATAACTTGCTGAAGAGCCCTTGACTCACCATTGGTGATCAGGAATTTTTCCCAAGTCTGATACCGAATCCCTCGATTGGTCCACACCCCAGACCCCTCAGAACTTCACTCTAGATTAGGTCGGGCAGTGATTGGGAGGTGAAGACATTCCTATGTCAGTCATAACGCACGGAGAGACCACTGGGAAAGGTGTGTCATGTGTCGCTGACTCTGACGCCCATGGGTCCTCTGCTTCCAGGAGCTCCGGAACGCTCAGAGTGAGCAGCTTATGGGCATCCGCCGAGAAGAAGAGATGGAAATGTCGGATGATGAGAACTGTGACAGCCCTACTAAAAAAATGAGAGTTGATGAATCAGGTAACGTGGATAACTGCCACATCCCTGTGAGATACCTTAATGATCTTCCTAATCTTAGATGGGGCATACAGATTGAGAAATGGCCACATAACTCATTTTTATTTGAGTTCAACTAAACTTTCATCTTTGAGTGACTCTGCCTTGTATTAATAGAACTTGAAATTCCTTCTTGGGAACATAATGATTTAAATTGTTCCAGTTGTTTCTCTGGATGTGGGTCTGGGGCCACACTTATTTTTGGGGATATTTGCTGTTCCCATAAAAATCCTTTTCCAGAGTGTGGGAGCCACCATTGATGCTGAAATACAGATAAAATTTGGTTTCAGTCAGTGTACTTCTTACATGGGAAATGTTTAATCCCTAAAGAAGCTTTCTAGCCTCTGAAGCAATGTGCTGGAGAATTATACTGCTTTCCAATAAATTTTAGTTCCTAACCTGTAATCAAAGGGATGATCCCATTTGGTACCAAGAAAGGGGCATCAATCCTTGAGTTATAAAAAGGAGGGAAGCTTAGAGAGAACCTTGATTGATATTCTCTGCCTAATCTGAGATGTTGATGTAAAACTCTCTTCTCAAATTGTATGTAATTCCCTTGATGTTGTAAAAGCAAGCAGGAGAAGTGCTCACTCAAACGTAGGAGGCACCAAGGGAGACTGCTTGTCTGAGGGAATGAGTGTTTCCTAAAGGGCCTGGGAACAACCACAGTTGCCAACTTTGCCAAAAAGGGAATAAAACCCTCACCTCTCCCAGGCCTTTTTGGGTGACCAGGAACAGAGGATCTTTGCTAGTTTGGTTAGTAGAAGCCAAAATCAAGATTCGGAAATGGTCAAGTCATCAAGATTACAGAGCGGTCAGTTAGGTTGACCGGTCAGTTCCATGTCTTGGCTATTGTGAATAGTGCTGCTCTGAACATAGGGGTGCATGTTTCTCTTTGAATTATAGTTTTGTCCGGATATATGCCCAGGAGTGGGATTGCTGGATCATATGGTAATTCCATTTTTAGTTTTCTGAGGAACCTCCATACTGTTTTCCATGGTGGCTGCACCGACTTACATTCCCACCAACAGTGTAGGAGGGTTCCCTTTTCTCCACATCCTCTCTAGCATTTGTTATTTGTAGATTTGTTGATGATGGCCATTCTGACCCGTGTGAGGTGGTACCTCATTATAGTTTTGATTTGCATCTCTCTAATAATTGGTGATGTTGAGCATCTTTTCATGTGCCTACTGGCTGTCTGTATTTCTTCTTTGGAGAAATGTCTATTAAGGTCTTCTGTTCATTTTTCAATTGGGTTGTTTGTTCTTATTGTTGTTGAGTTGTATGAGCTGTTTGTATATTTTGGAGATTAAGCCCTTGTCAGTCGCATCATTTACAAATATTTTCTCCCATTCCATAGGTTGTCTTTTCATTTTTTTTTATGGTTTACTTTGCTATGCAAAAGCTTGTAAGTTTGATTAGGTCCCACTTGTTTATCTTCGTTTTTATTTCTATTGCTTTGGGAGACTGAGCTAAGAAAACATTGGTACGATTTATGTCAGAGAATGTTTTGCCTGTGTTCTCTCCTAGGAGTTTTATAGTGTCATGTCTTATAGTTAAGTCTTTAAGCCATTTTGAGTTTATTTTTGTGTATGGTGTGAGGGTGTGTTCTAACTTCATTGATTTACATGCAGCTGTCCAACTTTCCCAGCACCACTTGCTGAAGAGACTGTCTTTTCCCATTTTATATTCTTGCCTCCTTTGTCAAAGGTTGATTGACTGTAGGTGTGTGGGTTTCTTTCTGGGCTGTCTATTCTGTTCCACTGATCTGTACGTCTGTTTCTGTATCAATACCACACTGTTTTGATTACTGTAGCTTTGCAGTATTGTCTGAAGTCTGGGAGAGTTATGCCTCCTGGAAACAACCTAAATGTCCATTGACAGATGAATGGATAAAGAAGATGTGTTACATGTATACAATGGAATACTACTCAGCCATAAAAAAGAACAAAATAATACCATTTGCAGCAACATGGATGCAACTAGAGATTATCATACTAAGTGAAGTCATTGATAAAGAGAAAGACAAATACCGTATGATATCACTTATATGTGGAATCTAAAATATGGCACAATTGAACCTATCTGCAAAACAGAAACAGACTCCCAGATGTAGAGATCAGACCTGTGGTTGCCGAGGGGGAGGGATGGACTGGGAGTTTGGGGTTTATAGATGCAAACTATTGCATTTAGAATGGATAAACTACAAAGTCCTAGTGTATAACACATGGAACTATATCCAATCTCTTGGGATAAACCATAATGGAAAAGGATATATATAAAAAAGAATGTCTGTATGAGTATAGCTGAGTCACTTTGGTGTACAGCAGAGATTGGCACAGCACTGTAAATCAACTCTACTTCAATAAATAAATAAATAGCGGTCAGAATGCTCTGTTTCTCCAGGGCTTTAGAAGAGAATGCCGGAAGCATAAGATGATCACAAGAAAAAGCTCCTGCATCCAGACGTATACAGAGGGGGGTTTCATTTCCCTAGAACAGTGGTTCTTAAAAGCATGGTCCCCAGTCCAGCAATGTTAGCATCACCTAGGAACTTATTCGTAATGTAAATTCTTGGGTCTTACTCGAGACCTACTAAATCAGACTCGAGAGGATGGGGGAGGGGGGGGATGTGAGATCCAGAATCTGTGATTTAAAACCTTCCGCGGAATCCTGATGCAGGCTAAAGTTTGAGAACCACTGCCTTAGAAACTTTCCCTTTCATCCTCAAATTCCATTCATTTGAATCTTTTAGAAGCTTAGCATAAAAGCAGGCACCACGCCACTATTTTTTGAAGCCATATATCCTTTGTCTGAAAAATGAACCGAGCATTTATGTGTCAATGTATGTCTCTTATTAAACTGATATCCGATTTCTCAGGAATGCTCGATTATTGGGTTTGGATTTGCTTATTTGAGGAAACCACCTTCCACGCAGCGTTTCTATTCTGCAGACCTTCATATATCAGAAGAAGAAAGTGAGTTTGGGGTGTGATTTTTCTTAAATTCAATGAGCTCTTCCAATAAATAAATAAATAACTTTTTTCCTCAAAAAAAGCTTTCATCATTTTTTTAATCAGAGTTTTTCAGGGCATCTCTGCTTTTCTGATTATGAAGAATACTTCCTTGTACTTTTGCTGTTTACCACGTATAGTAATTTACAGTGTGTCTTTGGCTAGATGAGGGGCAAGTTTACACAATACCTGGATCCTTAACATCTTTATAAGGTAGATGTAGAAGAAAAGAATGAAATCAATCAGGAATTCTGATTTGAACCTGTGGCTTTTTTCCCCTTATTTTGCGGGGAGTGACATTTCTTTTTAAACAACCTGTCAATTTCTCAAGTAAGAAATATCTATAATTTCATAGCCTGCTTGGGATAAGACAAGAATAATAATGACTCAAGAATAGTAATAGGCCACAGAGGAGATCTTACAGACCATGGCAGCAAGCATATACCTGCAGGATTGGCCCCTGATCTGTGCTCCGGAAGAATCCACAGGGATACCAAGGACCTCTCCTCTCAGTGGGGACCACAGGGGTCCTCCTGGGAAGTTCGACTGAAGAGCCTTCTTCCCAGACCTCTGTGGTTTTCCTCCCAGGCGTCTGATAAGAGCCTGAAGTAGGACTTGAACTTGCAGAACTTTCTCCAGGCTCGTTCCTTGGTCAGCAGAATTAATGAACACAATACAGTGCGTGTTCCACACCAGGCCGAGGGCAGAGATGAAAGAACCGAGGTTCAGATGCCAGGCCCTGAGGAGTTGAAAGTGTTTTTTGTGCTTTTCGAAATGAGACAGACCCGGAGAATGCGGTGTGTGGTTTATGAGCAAAGCGCAAGACTGATTGGAGGGAAGGGAAAGCAACTGACCTTCCTTATTCCGCTGGGCCCTCAAGATCCTGCCGAAAGGCAGGCAGGTGGTGGTGGTTCTTTCAGCCGTGCATATTCGGGGGGCTCAGCCTAACAGCAAGAATCCCATCTTGTCTTTTGACCAAGCTTCAGACAAGATCGTGTGAACTGCAGAAAGGGGGGACTGAGGCCCTACAACCTGAGGGAAACCGGCCTTCCAGCGGCATCTCCTTAGGTGACAGGCCACTCGTTTTTTTAGGTACAAATTTGCCTGTGTTAGTCTAGTCACCTCCAAGCAGGCCTCTGAAAACAGAACGCTGTACTGAACGGACAGAGGAATTGCCAGACCTGAAATAGAAGTAAATTTCTCCATCCTTTAAGGAATCCTTGCCCCCTCCTTTTTTGCCAAAACAGTGAGACCTTGCCTCACGGGCAGCAGCTGACCCAGGAATTCTTGGAAATCCCAGGGGATAACACCCTCCCTCCCGGGAGCCCCCGGCCTGCCCTGCCCTCCATCTCCCACCTAGAACAAAAACCTGTGCAGGTTTTATTGCATTTCTGAGGGGGAGGTGGAGAGAATTGACTTCGGTTTTCAGAAAAAGCAAGGTTTATTATGTGAGGACTTGTATGATACCTTGGGTTCAATTTTTTTTGTTTTAATCAAAGTTTTTCAGGGTATCTCTGCTTTTCTGATGATGAAGAATACTTCCTTGTACTTTTGCTGTTTACCACATATAGTAATTTACAGTGTGTCTTTGGCCAGAGTTCCGCCAGACCGGCTGTCACTTCCACATGCCTCTGGGCGGGCCAGTCACCGCTGCTCAGCCGGTGACTCTTAAAGGGGAAAAAGGAGTTTGCTGGAGCCAAACTAAGATGCTGATAAAAGTGAAAATGAGTTTTGCTAATACATTTGAAAATCAAGACAGATTTATCGAAGCATTCATTCAAGAAAATCGGCATCCTGCTCCAAAGTCTGTGAAGATAATTTTTGATAAAAATTCAAATGTATTGTTGCATAGTAGTTTGTCTCCTGCTGCAATCAAGCCAAACTTTCAAAGCCAGATCAATCCCTCCTTCTCCCTCTCTCTCTCCCCTCACCTCTATTCTCCCTCCCTCCTTCCCCTCACCCTTTCTCCTTCCTCCCTCCCTCCAGGTTGGCAGTGGGGGAGGGCCAGGAGTTGCACAGGAAGGAAGGGAGAAGAGAAGTCTGTCCTAGATGGTAAGGCTTCCCTGGCAGAACCTGATTAGTGTCAGTATCGTGAGTTCAGTGAGTCGGTGCGTATGAAGCCCTTCCAACAGTACTTAGTGGGGAGCGTGTAACAAGTAACTCAGTGACTGTGACTCTGCTTCTCATCTTAGTCATCCCCCAGCACCTAGTCCTGGGCCCTTCACCAAGTAAGTGCTCAATAAAAGTTTGTTGACTTCAGTTACATAATCCCCTTCTTCTGGTCCCTGTTTTTGATGGTTCCGTCGCGCAAGTTGATCAGAAGATGGTAGCCCTAAGAACACTTACTCTGGTTAAACTGAAATGGCAGGCATTAAGAAGCGTGTTCAGACAAGAATGGTTCATTTCTCCACAACGTTCAGAACTTTTGCACACCCAGAATTCAGTGCCACATGCTGAAGAGACTATGGACCAGAGAATTGAAACTCAGCGTCATTCTAATGATTGACAAACACTTGTCAAGCATCTTCTTGTGTTCAAGACACTGTGGACCCAGGGGGTATGGAGAGAGTTAGACACAGCCTACCCTGCACTCCGAGGTATGAGATACTTTTTAAGAGATAAATAAACATTTTAAGTTAATAGAAATACAGCGCCTGATGCCAAATATATTTTAAGCCGTTAATTTAAATTCAGGATAAAGCAGAATGAACATCACTCTCCAGTGTATGTACCTAACCCAATATTTGGTGAGTATACATTGTACATTGAACACAGATTTTAGAAGAGAGTAAATCTAAAACGGCCCTTGCTTAATAGACGACCCTTAAACCATTCCATATGCACAAATGCTCTTGGGTTTTAATTACACCTTATTTAAACTCTGAGCTCCTTATAGGAGCAAATACTCTTTTAATTATGAAGAATGTTTTCTGGCTTGTCAAGTTTCCATGGAAACTCACCACAAAATAGGTACCGACTTTTTTTTTTTTAATTCCAGTAAGAAGTCAGACAAAGATTTTCCAGCTCTTTCAGCCAACTGAGTCAAATTAGGGACTCATAATTCAGTTCACTTGGAATCAGCAGTATTCAGTCTGTCTAAGCAGTTTCATATATAGCTGGAAGTCTTAGGTTAAAAAAATTAATAATAAGGCTCTCTCGGGCTATCCCCTGATCTCTTTGAACACCAGGACTGCCTTCATTTTTCTGATTCAGTTTATTTCCTGTATGGGAGTACTTTTGAAAGACATAAGAATGCCCAACAGACAGATTACACCTAGGCACGAGTCCAAGAAGAGGTTCACTGCAGCCCCCAGCACCAGCCTAGGCACAGAAGGGAAGGGCCACTGGATTCCAGTTCAGGGTCCTGCAGCCGACTGATGGGGGGCCTGACGGGAGCCATATCACTCACAGCTGGCAGAAGCTTCCTTTTAGGAAACATGGAGTGTGATCCTAGCAGGCTTACTCCAGGGTCGCTCAGAACCGGGCAGAGGGACAAGGGCCTTCAGACGTGGAGAGTGAGACGGCTCAGTCTCACATGCCTGGGACTGTGCTCCCTGCCCAGCAGACTCCCAAAGGCAGGAGCACCAGTGGTGAGAAGGATCGGCTGTTTGTAGACCTTCTGTTTTCACACGTGACGACCATCTGAAGGAGACGTAGAACAGTGACGCGTGTCCATCAGCCACCGCCAAGTTAAAGACGAGCGTTTGCTTTCCAACCGTGACAGAATGTCTTCTGGGAACCCAAGGGCCAAACGAGGAGGTGTGATTAATTAAAACTTACGTGGCTTAAAGATGATGAAATCAGTCTTCCGAGGTGGGCTGAGCAGCCTGCTTCATTCCTAATCTCTCGAAATAGAGCTTCATTTGCAAGGAGACAAGGCTTTTTTCTCTGTTCCTTCCCTTTATTTATTTATTTTTTTAAATCTTGCTAATCTTGCCAAAGGAAATCAAATCAGTGTTTATTTGGGGTAGATTTTTCAGTTCCTTGATGTCCTGTGCAGTTAAGTGTTCCCATTTCGTAATGGATATGTTCCTGAACAGTGTAGAAATCATTTCTTTACCTTTTAAATGTAAGCGGCAGATGCTGTTAAACCGACCCCGTGGAGCAGGATTCCTTTGTCACGGCAGCACTCCTGTCCAACCAGACCGTGCTTATCTGCTCTGCAAATTCACATTTGGAGGCTAAACTGTCTTTAAGCGGAGCCCCCTTATAATCTTATTTTTCTGTAGCCCGCGACAATGCCGGATTCCCAACGTCGCTCTCATATATGCACAGATTTTCCATAATCGTGTGTTTCGTGTCAAATCGATTTGGGTTGCTGAAAGTGTGTTGTGTCTCGGAGACCACAGATTTTTTCCATAAGGCTCCAGCCACTCAGCTGAGCGGCGCCTCCAGAAAACCCAGGCGAGCCCTGGTTGAGGGTCTCCATCAATTCACGCCTGGTCAGTACTAGCTTGGTCTCCATCAATTCACGCCTGGTCAGTACTAGCTTGGAGCCTGGTCAGTACTAGCTTGGAGCCGGTCAGTACTGGCTTGGAGCTGGGAGCATGTGCTGGGCTGTCACACAGAAAACTGTTCTCTGAATAGTTTTCTGTGTGACAGCCCAGCACATGCTCCCAGCTTAGCCACACTTGCAGAGAGGACTCCGGCTCTATCAAGCCCTGGCTTCTGGCCTGGTGACAGGAGTCCCTGGAGTGTGGTGAAGGGCTCTTGGGCTGATGGGTAGTTGGCAGGCAGAGGAGAAAAGTGAGGAACTTACCAGCCAATGTTCAGAAAGGGAGAAGTGAGGAGACCTTGGCCCAGGAGGAATGTAGACAAATGGCCAGTGGGCAGCACGAGGTCACGGCACAGCCGCCCGTGCCCAGCCTGCAGCGCTGTGATGCCTTTCAACTGCCAGGAGCACCATGATCTAGATTGCAGTTTATTATGTTTTCGGGGCATTTATTTCTGATAAGTTTTGATGCAGGATCATTACATAGGGGTGTAGATTTAATCCTGTTTTCTTAGCAGGCTCTGAGGACACTGAGGGAATATTTATGTAATAAGGTGCAAAGTTGCTATGGAAAATACTATAGCAACCTAACATCTTCACAGAGCCAGGCGGCCACTTATAACAGCAATCTAAATTTACATTTATTTTAGTGTCATTTTATCAACACTCTTAGTATCTCATTCTTACAGGATGTTAAAGTATGTTTTCAGCTTTCATTTGAGCAAAATTAACACAGTGTTGTTGGAATTTAAGTGGGGTTTGCACAACTTCTGGAAAAAAGCAGAATATTTTCGAGGGAGTTTAGATGACAGAATCTGGGTAAGTTTGTAACTCTCTTCTTTCTCTTTCCTAAATGTACGAAAGAATTCCTTAGTGGCATTTATTCCTAGTTTTTCCTCTTAGCTGGTGACTAATGAGTCGGAATTTCTGATTACCAAACGAGGATTATCCTTTTCAACACTGACGTAATTTTTTAAGTGCTCACCTATGATTCTAGCTGGCGCTTAAAGAAAACACTTTTAGTAGATCAGCTCATTGCCCTCCAGCAGCGTGTGACTTTTTGAAAATGAAATCTATTTTTTATATTAAAAAAAACCTATTCATTTTGGAAAGTCTAATGATTAAGAATAATAAAAGGTAAAACTGTTAGTTATAACACTACAAAAGACTCTTTAGTTTCTGATTCGTTTTCTTCTTCACAGCCTAACACTATAAGCATTTTTGTATGTATTTTTTTAATACATACATGATTATGTTTTTAGTCAGACCTTTTTGTATAACAAGCGGGGTTTTTTAAAGCTTTTTTTATATATTAATGAAATAGAAAATGTAGAGCAAGTGCGTGTGTGTCCTTTCTGGATCATGGGCTCCTTCCCGTGAACCTTTAGGACTCCAAGCTGTAATCTTTGAGGTGGTCAGAGTAGATACCTGAGGTCATTAAAGCCTGAAAATTGGGCCAGCCCTCCCCACAGCATCTTTTAGGTTCCTTAAATGTGAGTGTGGCAGAGAACTATAGATACGTAGCTGGTTAGTAGTGGAAAGATAGTATCTATTGATTTTCTTCTCTACCTCTCCATCTGAAATCTTAAAGTGTGACTTTAACACTGTTAAAGTGGGACATTGGCCAAAAGAATCGATACCAGACTATATTAAAACCTATGCTGCTACCAGCTTCTTGGCCCTGATGTACTGTTTATGAACACCATTGACCTAATTCTCCTATGCTTTTATACCGCATCGTTCATCAAGACACAGTTGGCGACATAAAGTTATTGTACCTTGACTCCTAACACTGTTGCCCATAAGCTTCATTAATCCAAGACCTGAAGATCTACTGTAGGAATACAGAAAGTGAGGACAGATATCCAATTGAATTCCAGTGAGCCACACTCAGTTAAATGCCCCATAACTAATGGGAAAAGTAATTGACAGAAGTAGCAGTAATTATTTCTCCCCTTTCTTAGAAATTCCACCTTCCATTTATGATACTTAGAAGCGCTGGACATTGAAGTTTATAGCAATTTAAAAGATTATTATTATAGTGAGCGCTCCCATGTCTAAATGGCTTAGAGACTCGTCTCTTTTACTGGCATGCATGTCCTTGATCCCAAAGAGTGCTCAGCAGACCTTCTCCCCAGCTCCAGGACACAGTGTGGGAAGCTTTCTGGGAAGGGGCTAGAGAAGGGACATTTTATTTGAGACTCCCCATTACCAGCAGAGAAGTAGGGAGACACATTTCTGGAGCAAAAGTTGCAAAACAGAGTCGATTCATCGTAGTGCTTCCGGGTGGGTGTTGCAGGTTCTTTAACGAGCCCATTGTACTGATAACTTCTAGAGCCGCTGTGTCCCAGAGACCTCTGCATTCCTCTTCCTGCATGTGGGTCATTGCCGCTTGATGCAGTTACCCAAATTTTCAGTTATCTGAATTACCTTAGGAACATGTAAATATCTAACACTAGGGTATTGGTTAATTAATCATATATCCATAAGCAGCCTTGAAAACAACCATGTTTTAGAAAACTATATAATGGCATGAGAGAAGGTTCTCTGTATATTGCTAAGTGATTAAAAAAAGCAGTTACAAATCAGTGTACAGATCATTCCAGTTGTGTATTTGTGTATGTGTTGTATTCACAATTTATATGTTAGGGGGAAATCTGTAAGGAGATAGGTCAAAATATTCAGAGTGACTATTTCTAGATGGTGTGATTACCAGTGATCTTTTTTCTTATTTGTGCATCTCAAAAATTTCTACAGCACATACATATATTATTTAAATAACTGAACTACAGTAAATATTAATATAAAAATTACCCAGGAGAATCTGTGGTAAAATTTGTATTGATTGAGGTATACTACCTGGCCATTTCTAATCATTCAGGAAAGTTGAAAGTAGTCATGAATAGTAACTGGTATCAGATGATAGAAGTTTATTGAATTGCCCTCTTTTGCTTCAACTTGGGGAATAATCACCTTTAATTTTCCATAATATTTCACCTTCCTAGACCACATCATCTTGCAGTTTCCTATTCCAAATATGATCATATTTGCGTAACTATTTAATTAAGGATCCAAGAAATAATTCAAGTTCTGATCCAGGCAGACATGTTGAATTCTTACCCACAAGGAGAGTGGCAACCATGAGTCTCTTCAGATATGAAGAGACCCTTAGAAAGCACCTTGCATAACCTTCTCCTTTCTTCACAAACAGGAATGTGCAGTCCCATGTTGAGCAGTTAACGTTATTTGCCCAATATAGTAAGTGGAAGGTACTAGAACTAGAGCTAGTACTAATACTAGGTATTAGTATTAGAACTCAGTACTAATTTCCTTCTTTCCACATTAATGACCTTTCTATGGCACCACTAAATGTTGTGGGGAAAAAAAGCTCCAGAATAGAATATCCCTCAAATGCCTTAAGTGGCATCATAAGAGTCAGTAAAATCAACCAAGGATTTTGAATGCCTGCTATGTGCATGGCACCATGATGCCATTTGGAAGCAAAGGTAGGCTGGAGATGTTTATTACCTTAAAATGTTAATCCAGACCAGGCTGACTGGGGCTTTTGCTTAGTCTTCCCATTACTTTCTGGATTTTTCTACTGACTAGAAAGAGATTGGCTTCAACATAGGCAGGGCATCCAGCAAACTGTTTTCTAGCCCATTCCAACAGAAATGCCAGCTTTTAAAAATATTCAGGAAATTGGCACAGTCCCTTTTCTAGCCGAATGATATTTATTTCCTCAAAAACAACCAGCTCTATGGCTTTGGGCAAGAAGAAGAAGTGCTTTGAAGAGGCAAAGTACATCGGGAAGGAATCATGCCATGTCATGTATTCCTTTGGTAAACCGGACACACTGTCACAGCCCGAGTCTTCCATTCCCTGACTCTCCAAAAAGGTAAAGAGAAAAACAAAACTACTTCTCTAAAGACAAGCACAGATGTGATGATTGATCTGCAATGATCTGAGCTACAATATTAGTTCTTTGATTTCCCATCTCATCCCATGTTTCCCCTGCATCCCCAGGGCCTGGGAGAGCCTACCTGAAAATCATTCATTGACTCTCCATATAATTTCAAGACTTACTGAAGCACTCTCCCTCCTTCCTTGTTCCTGAGGCTTTTCTTTATGAGATCTACCCCTCAATCAATCTTAAAAATAAAAGTCTGAGGGAGAGCACCTACAATAATATCAATGTTATTGAGATGCACAGACTCAGGGAAGTTTTGATCGGGAAGAGATCTTAGAAGTAATATGTCCTCCCCCTTCTTACCCCATGTTCGAAATTAACGAGAAAAATGTGGTTTTTACCCCCAAACAATAATCAGCTGGAATGCTGAATAATGTCTGCAAGTTTGTATTGGGGATATTTTTTTTTGTAATTACAAGTTTTCAGGTAAAACTTAAGGATAACACATATTGGCAAACCTCCTGGAAGTAGGATAAGAGATTTTAATTCTTCTTTTAGTGATTTACCAGTCAGTTGTTTAAGAAATGTCTCCACCTGCCATACTAGACTTTTCTCATATAGTTTATATAATCCAAACGTCGTAAAGCCATCCATTTCTCTATCCTTAGCTCTTTGCTTCCATGAAATTGTCTTAAGCAACGCCATAATACAAAGCAGTGATAAAATGAAAACAGATATTTAGTGAATTCTTACTTATGACATGTATGGGACCGTGATATCATTTGTCTTGCAGTGCCATATTAAGGGGGGAAAATAGCAAACAAAGTCTTGAAAGACTATTTGAGACTCAGTCTTTGACCTGAGAGTGGTGTTTCTGTGCTCTGAAAAATCCTAGTAGCTCATCAGAATTCTCCTTTTCCTGGAATAGCACTGGATCATGGGTCCATAAAGCTCTTGCTCTCAGAAGTCAGAGCCAAAACTAGCAGATAAACTCTAACATGCAGAGCTGTGAGAGCTGAGAGTATCTGAGAAGAAGTGGTGTAAATCTGTTCATCTGAACTCTTAGCAACCCTGTAGAAGGTTTTGTTTGTTTCTTTGTTTGTTTTAAGCAAATAAAGGTGAACACATGCTGAGATGGAGGACCTTCTACCCAATCTGCTCCTTCAAGACTAGCTCGGGATCTTTTCCTCCCTGAATGGCCAGCGTGTTGCATTGTACACAGTAGGTAGACAAGAATTCATTAAATGAACGGATAAGAAATGAAAACCAGGAAGAACTATTTTTTTTTTTAATCTGTCGAAGGATATTTTTTGCAGCTTAGACCAAAAAAAATTACCTATTTTCATCCTCACAGTACTGACCATGTTACTGTTTAGAGCAGGAAGAAGGGCATGTTCTTTCAGGTCATTAAAAGATGGGGGACTTGGCAAGGTGAAGGATGGAGCTAAAAGGGGAAACAACAAAGAAATAAGTAAGGTTAACATTTGAAACGTTTTTTCCTGGAACTACACTGAAATGATTGCAGATGGAAAGTATAGCTTTTTTTTTTTTTTTTTTAATTAATCGAAAGTTGTTAAGTCCTTGGGCTTTTGAAATAGAAATCAAAACTTAAATTGGACCTTTTGCCCCAGCTATATAACATTTAGGCTCCTAAGGAATATTGTAATTGATGCCAGGTCATCCGCACCATGTTAACAAAGCACTTGATATAAAACCATACGTGGTGCCTTCTCCTCCACGTTCAATAAAAAGCTAGTAACGAGAGAGCTGCTTTCTCAGAGGAATTCTTTTCACCTTTCAGAAACAAAATATTTCATGCTAATTCCTGCTTAATTGGAGGGAAGTCATTTCTTTAAAATCATTGAATATGAATTTGAAGTCTGTTCCATCCCTGACCTCTTTAATTCAATCAAGGTCACCTCCTAAACTTGCCCAGACAGCACTATTTCTCACTTAGAAAAAGGGGTAGAGCTGTTTTAAAGCATTTAGCATCTGATTAGTAGCGCTGAACTGGGGCTTCAGCACTTGCAGAGGGATTCTAAGGAGTTGCCAGTAAGAATAAGAGATTGCTACCCGAAAAAGTATACTCTTCAGAAACCAAAAGCAAATCATTTTAATGAACAAAGCAAAAACTGCTTTTTTTATGGGGATGTGAGAAAGATGATCGTACTCAATGTATAGCGGGTTTTAATATCCGAACAACTCTCTCCCAGGGAAAAATTGCTATAATTTAGCCATCCAGACAGTTTATAAAATGCATGCACTTTTCCCTGTCCAAGGACTCTGAGTTTGTCAAGGCAGGATTTTGTCGCACTTAGGCTCTGGGGATGGGAAGAAGTAATGAGAAGAGGTGTCCAGTTGACAAATGTGAGCTGGAGCCATCCAAGTGGAGAAGAAATCAAGAGTTCTGAAAATAAGTTTTTGAGAGACTTCCTTCCAAGTTTCCTTCCCATTTTCTGGGCCTGACTGAGGAACGCCGAGCTCACCTTGACGCTCTTTTGAAGAGAGGTGGTCAAACCACTAGAAAAGCTCTGAGAAAGTGGCCTACATGAGTGAGCATTGGTGTCCCTGGAAGAGAGGTTTTAGAGTCACCAAACAGAGTGCAGAAATAACTTTGAACCAGATGAGGTCAGAGGCCCTTTGAGGGATCTTCGTTTTGTTTCCAGCGTGGCTTGGCAAATGATGTCCCTTCCCTAAGCCTCAGCTTTCTTAGCAGTAACATAAGGCTCATCCTAAGAGGGTTTCCTTGAGGTTGTAAGAAATAACCAATTAAGGGTTTCCATGGCATTTTGCAAATGGTACTGTGACAATGTGGAGAATGGATACTGCTAAGCAGTAACAAAGGTAAAATGAGCAGTTCCCAGCCCTGGCTGCACGCAGGAAAGACCTGGGAAGCTTTACACAACAAACACCAATGCCTGGGGGTCAATGCCCAGGCATCTGTATTATTAAAATGCTCCTCAGACGAGTCTGATGCACAAAGGATTGGAAACCACTGGCGTGTGACATGAAGATCGATGGCTGTCAATTATAGGTGGGAAAGAAGAAAAAAAAAAACAAGTAGAGGTAAGGTAACAAAATTTGAGAACAAGAAGAAAATTAAAATGAAGTAAAAGATAAAAATGATTAGTGGAGAGGAAGTGACTGACACGGGCAATGATAAAGGACCAAAGAAAGAAGAAATGAAAGGGAGGTAGTTTATTCGTTTAAATATGTCATGCATGACACGGGTGGAGAACCCCCCTCATAATATCTGTGCGAGATGCATCCAAGTATCCTTTGGTTAATTGGAAAAAAGACTAGCTGGGAGGAAAGGGAAAAATTAAAGTAGGCTGGATGCAGAAAGACAGAGTCCCTGCTTTTCTCTGATGCTAGGAGAATAGCCAAGGACTGTTTTCTCATCCATCAGTGGTGAGAGAGAGAAGCAGGGATGCCTGGGCATTTGCCAAAGAGAAAAGCCTCAGAGGACCTCGCGACTGGTCTGGGGAGAGCGTGCACGCAGGAAGGGCCTCCTCTCCTCCACTGAGAGGCTGGTCCAAGGGCCCTTGGTCGAGGGTGATTAGTTCCCACAGAGCACGGCGGCATAGCTCAACCTCTCCTGGGTGCAGGCCACAAACCTGCTGCAGCCGAGCTTTCTCCAGAAAGATGGCTGCAAAGAAAAGTAATACACAACCACATCTAGTAGGTCAGAAAAATGTGTTTTGGAGACACTGCCCGGAGGATCTATGAAAGCATTCAGTCACAGTATCATCACGGGAGGGGCAGTAACCGGCATTCAGAGAGGAGCAGGGAGATAGATGAATGAAATGTGAGAAGGCAAGGCAGATGGCAGAGAACCCTGGAAGGCTGTGTTGGATGGTAAAAGCTGGAGACGAGTAGGTCCTTTCAGTAACAGAGAAGCCGTTAGAAAAGGCTGAGAGAAAGCAGGCGTCAAAAAATAATGAAAGAAACACAAGCCCAGAAAAAAGTTATGAAGTGGGGATCTGGTTTCTAAAGGCTAGTGAAGAAGTTCCAAAACTTCGGTGTGCATTAGAGTTACTCCAGAAACTTTCTGAAATGTACACCCTCAGGCCCCCCTTCCAGAAACTCAGATTCAGAGGGTCTGGGATGGGTCTAGGAATTCTCACATATGAGATACCAAGGTGGGACAGATGGAGGCTGTGTGTGGGACAAACTTCGAGGACTGCTGGCCTGGAGACACCAGTTACTTTTTCATACCAGTGTCATTCTGCCTTGGTTATGTATCTAGAGAGGATGGGAATCTTCTTCCCTGATGCCGGGCACAAACACGTGGGCTTAAATAAACCAGTCTCAGCGTTGGTGATGAGGCTGGTAGGGAGGGGAATTCACTGCCCAACACTTCCCAGCAGCCTTGGTTCCCACTCTGTGGACTGGATAGAGTTTGTGTGCGGCACAAAACCCAAGGGAAGAGAAGCCCCTTCTATTCAACTCATCTTTGTTAGCCCAAGTATTTGGTGTCTTAAAAGAAAAGCTTTGTGGGAAATGTCGCTCTTCCTTGCAAAGGGCAATGCCTAGGACTGAGAACATGCTTCAGGTGTGGGCTGACCTCCACTGCACATTTCAGAGGGAAATGTTTTATGTAGTAGAAAGCAGCCGTTAGAGAGAGAGAGAGAGAGTGTGTGTGTGTGTGTGTGTGTGTGTGTGTGTGTTTAGGGGTTTAGAAGGAGTAGAAAAACATCACTCCTTGAGGGGAAGGTTTCTTGAAGAAAATTGGAAGTGACCATTTGTTAAACAGGAAGGAAATCTGCCAGTTGGGAGGAGAGAACGGTGTCGGCCGGCCCTGGCATTGCAGCCGAAGGAGAAATGAGAGGCGGGGGAAGGGTTGCTATTTAAAGCTACTCTCTTTGGATGAGACCAACCACTAGCGAGGGTGGAGCACGGTCCCCCGGGGAGGTATGCTGTCTGTGAGGGGGGAACATGGCCAGGGAGGGGGCGCTGTTCCTGAAGACCCGTGCCATTCTGTGACGTATCTTGGTCTAAGTCTGATGGCCCTAAAAAAGACTCTCTAAAGCTTCCAGAGAGTTAGAAAAAACTGTACCTGCATCTTGGAAATCGAAATAGGGATTGCAAGTGAAAAAGAAAACTGAAGCCTAAGCAAAAAAAAAAAAAAAAAGAGTTGGGGGGAATTGCCCTTCTCGATGTGTCTGCTGCCGGGACCCGAGACATGGGGCCCTTGGCAACCCAGCCTCCCCTCCTCCCTGCACCCATTTTGCCCTGTCTCCTGGGCACGGGCTCCTTCTGGAGTCGGCAGGGTCCTTTGGGAAAGTGGTCCTCACGGTGGGACAGCCCCACTCCCACTCCTTGCAGCTTTTCACAGTGTGAGCCTGACTTCAAGGCCCAGCCCCGCCCCGCCTTCTTCAGAAAGGAGCCTCACCCACCCCCAGCTTTCCTTCCCCAGCCTCTTCCTCGGTCTGACCACCACGGCTCGGGGTGGGGAGAGCAGGTATGCGGCCTCCCCATGTCCATACCTGCATCATTTTCCCCATCGATGGGCGTGGAGCCCCGAGGTCAGGCGGGTGTGCTTGCCTAGAGCAGGCTCTGAGCCGAGGTTCGAGGGACTCACCGCAGCTGTGCTTCCCTGAGGACACTTGGGGCATCCCTCACCCAGCAGAGTATCCTTCAACCTTTTCAATGGCAGGCACCCTGCTATTGGAAGAAGCGAGCGTGCCTCTTTCCTTCACTTCCTTTCCTCCAAGGGCAATGGGAGAGTTGGGGGAGGTAGTAGATATAATAATGTCAATGGAAAAGCGGTAAGGCATGAATGAGGTGAATTGTCAGCAGCGTGAGTGGCCCAGAGGCACCGCGCGGTCACGGCCACCGGTGCAGACCGCTTCCTTAGGAGGAGCTCTGTGGACAGGGTGACAGAGGATTTTCTTTTCCTGAGTCACCTGCTGCCGGTTGTGCCTGCAGACTCGCATTTAAGCCATTATAATAACAAGATCCAGCTTACCGGCACTCTCCAAATTACCCTTATTCCACTGGCCTCACACAAAGATGGAAATAGACCCTGCCTTGTGCTTCTGGTGAGCTCTCCCTAATCACAGCTAATGCTCAGACTATAATACACACTACAAATAGAAAATGTCATGTCAATGCTAAGTTGTAATAATAATAATCCTGCAAAACTGCAGCTGAAGGAATTTCTGCCAGCAGTTGGAGGAAGATTGCTGCTTCAGTGGCAATACAGGTGTTACTGGAAAACAGATTGATTATAGTTCGTCCAGACCACAAGAGGCTGTCTATAGCAAGAGACTGTGCAGCAGGCATCTCTGATGCTCTCCAGCTCTGTGCCTGGACGCTGGGGAGACACCAACATGCCAGCATTCCAAGGACCCCGTGCTTTGTCTGGTCACCTGAGGGTCATCTTGTGCTTGTCCTGGGCCTTCCTGAGCCTATTCAGACCCTGGGGAATCTGTGGGAAGAAGGGTTTTCACTGCCTTTACTCCAGCTGAAGGTGCAGGACACCTAGAAAAGCAGAACGTAGAGGAGCTGGGTGGGGTAGGCACTGGAACACTGGTCCTTTGGGACTCCTGAGACCAGGCGGAGTCCTTGGACACGGCTCTCTTCATAGAGCCTTTTTTAAAAAATTTTTATTGAAATATAATTGATTTACAATGTTGTGTTAGTTTCAGGTGTACAGCAAAGTGAATCAGTTATAATATATATACCCATTCTTTTTTATAGATTCTTCTCCACTATCGGTTATTATAAGATGTTGAATATAGTTCCCTGTGCTATACAGTAGGTCCTTGTTGGTTATCTATTTTATATATAGTAGTGTGTATATTTTAATCCTAAACTCCTAATTTATTCCTCTCCCTTTACCCTTTGGTAACCATAAGTTTTCTATGTCTGTGAGTCTATTTCTGTTTTGTCAGTAAGTTCATTTGTATCATTTTTTAGATTCCACATATAAGTGATATATGATATTTGTCTTTCTCTGTCTGACTTAACTTCACTTAGTATAAGAATCTCTAGGTCCATCCATGTCGCCGCAAATGGCAATATTTCATTCTTGTTAATGGCTGAATAATATTCCATTGTGTATATGTGCCACATCTTCTTTATCCATTCATCTGTTGATGGACACTTATGTTGCTTCCATGTCTTGGCTGTTGTGAATAGTTTGCTGTAAACATTGGGTACATGTATCTTTTCAAATTAGAGTTTTCTCCAAAAGAAGAACAGAGCCGAAGGAATCAGGCTCCCTCACTTCAGACTATACTACAAAGCTGCAGTCATCAAAACAGTATGGACTGGCACAGCAACAGACATCTAGATCAATGGAATAGGATTTAAACAGGATAGAAAGCCCAGAAATGAACCCACCCACTTATGGTCAATTCATGGAGCCTTAATAACCGGCCGAGGCCCAGGAGCTCAGTGGTCGGTGGTCTCAGTGCAGCCATTTCAGAGGAGGGGGACACAGCATAGAAGGCGGGATCCCTGAGCGGATCAAGTCAGGCCTCAAGGCTCCAGAAGCCTGAGTTTAACTTCTGTATGGCTCATTCCCAGACTCCTCCTGCAGAAGATGTACGTGTGTTCGTTTTAAAATAGGCTCATCCTCTCTGCCTCCGTAGTGGAGCCCCTCTCCTGCAGAACAGTCCCCAAAAAGACCCAGCAAGGGAATGTTTGCCTCTGTTAGGAGCTGATCAGGTCCCACAGCAGGGTCCCTGGTTTCCTTCGTGCTCGAGCTGCAGTGCTTACCTGCAAGGGGCCGCCCCGGTGCCATCACGTCAGGGAGTGTAGATTCTGGAATCCCCCTTGTGGAGGATAAACCCTGCACCTCCAGCCAGCTGTGCAAACCTCCACATCTCTCAAACTCAGTCCCATCACTTGGAAAATAAAAATAATAGTTGTATTTATCGTGTTTTTGGGAAGGCGAAAGGAGATTGTGCAAATGTTGCCTGGCACATAAAATTATTAGCTATTACTACCACTGTTACTATTCCTATGACTACGGCTACTCCTGCTGCTACTGCTACTGTTATTGGGGGAAAATGGGGGAAGGAAAACAGTAGTGACTGTACTTTTTTTTTTTTTTTTTTTTGGCTGTGTTGGGTCTTTGTTTCTCTGCGAGGGCTTTCTCTAGTTGTGGCAAGCGGGGGCCACTCTTCATCGCGGTGCGTGGGCCTCTCACTATCGTGGCCTCTCTTGTTGCGGAGCACAGGCTCCAGACACGCAGGCTCAGTAGTTGTGGCTCACGGGCCTAGTTGCTCCACGGCATGTGGGATCTTCCCAGACCAGGGCTCGAACCTGTGTCCCCTGCATTAGCAGGCAGATTCTCAACCACTATGCCACCAGGGAAGCCCGTGACTGTACCTTTTGCCCAGGTTTCCCCCTCCCTCCATAAGGAGGTGGCTGGGGCATGGAGATAGGGCTGGGGCAGGACTGCCTTCACAGGTGCAGCGCGTGGGGCTGAGGCTCATTCAGAAGGTCGGGGAATGGAACCAGAATGCCAGGCTGAGCCTGTGGTGCTGTCAGACGTATTTGTCCAAACAAGCCAATTGCAGCTCCAGTTCAGAAGCCGGGCGATAGAAGCGGCCGTGGCCTGAGCTGCCGCTCTCCAAGCGTGGTCTCGGCCCCGGCAGCGTCAGCACCACTCGGAGCTTGGAGGAATGCAGATTCTTAGGCTGCGTCCCGGACATACCCCATTGGAAGCTCTGGGGAAGGGGCCCAGAAATACGTGTTTAACACACCCACCAGGAATTTCTGATTCAAGCCAATATTTGGGAAACTCTGGGTTAGAGTAATGCCAGCTGTTTTACAAAGAAGTTCCAAATCTTCAAGTGTCTTTACCAAAGAAAAAAAGTTTATTTCTTGGGCACAGTAGAGTCCAAAGCAGATATTCTTGGTCTGTGGGCACCTTTCCTCCACATGATGACTCAGAGACCCAGGCCCGTTCCGGCAGCAGGAAGATGATGAGGGATTGAACAGAAGGTACACCTCACACCCCCCTCAATGCTGCATCGGTGAGGACCAGTCAGATGGCAGCCCCTGGGCCAGTCACCTCTCAGGAGCAAGCTTCACTAAGCAGAGAAAAGCATGACACAGTGTGCTGTCTGTGCCGCAGCAGAGCCACTGGACCCCCCACCCCAGGCACCCTGCAGGAGGAGGAGCAGAATGCAGGAAGGCAGCTGGAGCCTGGGGACGGTCCCTAAGCGCCCAGGCCATGGGGGCTGGAAGGCGAGCTGATATGGTGGCCGTATCTTCCAGGTCTCAGACCCATCCAGTCAGTCATCCTGGGTTCTGGACCTTTCAGCACAAGTGCCTTTCTGGGCAGCAGCCGATGAAAACCTTGAAAAAGACATTCTTTGCGCGTGGGGAGGAAATGCACAGCTGGGCAGCGTCCTCCCAGCATTTCAGGAGGACATCTGGCAAAGTGGAGTGGGGGGACGTTAAACACAGAGTCCCCCAACGACACTAAGACAGTTTTTGAGAAATCCAGATATTGTTAGAAACAATATGTTAAAGTGTTTGATTATTTAGTTGCATCTTACCTGAGCATGAAAGAGATATTAACATACTGTCAGCTTACAGGGACATAACCCAAAATAACTTACATATTTTCATATAGGGCTAATTATTTTTCTGAGGCTGGCTTAGGCTGCTAAGAGAGAGATTTCAAGGCTTTCACCAGAGTATTTACTTAAAGAAGGTAAGCATGCCATTATCTGTTCCCATGGAAACACAGTAAGTAATGGAGGAGACAGAGGAGGTCACTCTGACCATAATTAATACAAAGACTAATGGTTTATATAGGATCTAGTCAAGGGTGCAGCAAGATGCTGTAATGCCTTTAAGCCTCTTCTTCAGCAGTGCAATTTAATCTTTGGATCAACTTATATACACTTTGGTAATTTTAGTAGTCTAGTGCTAAGTTTTGAAATGGAATTTAATCTTGTTTAGCAGAGTTTTTCCAACGTCGTTATTTCGGTTTTGATCCAATCAGAAAATCCCTGTAACAGAATTTTTCTAAGGTCCTAAGCAAGTATAAACTGATGCCTACACTGGCCTTCCCCTCGTGGAGGCCACAGCTCTCCTCACATGGCTTCACTATAAATAGCTGATTGATGAATGAATGAATGATAATCCAGAGGCATCCCTGGATTCAGCAGTGCCTTTAAAATCACCAAAGGAAAATTCAATTGTGTTCAGAATAGTTTACATCTAAAGTATCTCACTGTATTCTTTTTTTTAAATTGTATTGAAAATTGGTAATCCACCTGTTAGCTAAATATTCTATTTATTGGAACACAGTGCAGTCTGCAGGGATTCCTATAAAAAGATGCATACTGTTGTTTATTTTTAATCCTTCTGCTTATTTGAATAGTGGATTGGTTGTGCCGTCTCTCAGGGGTCAGTTTTTTCACAGAAGCTTGATTATACATTGTTCAAAACTGTTTACTTTAATACAGTGTCCTAGAAAGAATGAAAGAGAGAAAGAGAGAAATGAAAGGGTGGTCCTTTCAAGTTTCTGAATTTTGAATACGCTGAGAAGTGATGTTAAGTTAGAAATTATTAGGATTTTGTTTCCTTTAGAGCTCTGGTCCAAGAAACATAATCTAGCTTCTTCCAGGAAGCTTCATCTGAGGGGTGGATCCGTGCAGCATCATGCTGAATAATGTTTACAAACAGGTGACCAGAAGTTAAGTGGAGTCAATATATAATTTCTCACCCTTTAGAAGAAAACCACTTTGCTGCCACATGAGTAACCAACATTTTCTTTGCAAATATCAAGCTTGAAATTATTTAATAAGGAATGAAAATCAGTTATATGCCCCAATTATAAAAACGTTGATGGGATTGGCTATGGTATTGATTTGGGGGGGGATGGGAGGGGATGGAGTTACAGCTGCTGGGTTTTTTTTAATCTTTTTTCATATGATGATATCACATTCGTATTCCAGAAATGCAAATGACACTGCATCCTACTTGGTAGGAACAGTGGTCACTTGGCTTAAGCCAAGAATAAGAAATGTCAGCAGTGCCATTCCACAGGCTTATAAGAGAAGCCCTAAAATAATGGATGGTGCACTTCCCTATATGTATTTATGTTCAGACAATTTATTGAAATAATGTTGCTGGCACATGCTTTATAGCTGCTTGCATTTTGCTACACAGATTTCAGCATATCTTGCAGACTATGCAATTCGTTTGGAAAATGTGATTTCCATCCCTGCATACTAATCGATTTCTTCACAAACACCTGCTATCAGTTATGATAATAAAAATGCCACTCTGAATTGAGAAAGGGCCAGATAGAGCTTCCTAAGGAAATGACTTAAGTGTCTTTGAATGCTACGAAATGTAGTAATGTGCTTCTGTAGCGCCAACACTTTTTCCATCATTTGCATTTTCTGTAATTTTGCCCTATTACAACATCCCTCTCTTAAATGATGCCTCATAACCATTTCCTTAGGGGTTGGTAAACTGAGTTGTCAGGAGGTGGTACCTCAGGGTGTGGACAAGATCTGAAGTTGGGCTGCGCAGTGTTGAAAAAGCACTAGCTCATACTCCTGGGTGTACCCTGGGTCGTCTCCGCTTTTATGTCAGTCCCTGAAAACTGTAAAATTGGCAGCTCCTGGGTTTTGCACACACATATACACCAAATAAAATTTCCTTTATTCACCCTCTTCAGCCTTCAGTTCATTCCATGCACCATTGCCAAACCAGTCTTCCTAAATCACCGATTTCATCACGTCCTTCTGCCGCCTGGGCACCTTCAGTGGTTCTCAGTTGGCCTCCCCATTTGATCCCACCTCTCCAGCCTGACTTCTGAACCTCCAGCCTCTCTCGTCACCCGGCGTGGCTCACCTTTCTCTCACTGCTTCCAGACAGACTCTTGCCTTTTGGTCAAGCTTCTCTGCTTCCTGCCCCAGATAGTCTATCTTCAGTTCTCATCTCTGGGCTTTGCTTCAGCTCTTGCTGCTGAGTGAGGTGCCCTTCCCCAGTTCTTGGGCTTTCACCCTTCAAAGCCCTCTTTTATTAATCCAGTCTGCCTTTTCCTTTCTCTTCTCTGTGAATTCCTGTAGGATGGATTCTCTTGCCATAAACCTTGACACTAAATTAGTCACTCGTTTATTTATCCAACCAACGTTTATTGAGTGCCTACTATATGCCAGGCATCAGGCTCTTCTCTCTTGCTTTGAGTGTGTTCCTTTCAAACGTGTTGGTTTCTATTATATTTCAAGCTCCTTGAGAGAAGAGACATACTCTGTCTCCTTGTCTTGTGATCCAAGATGCCCAGACAGGCTCGGGCATGGAGTACATATGCAGTAACTGCTTGTTGACTAATTGATCCCTGATGGTTTGAGGTAGGGAATTTTCTGGTTAATTGCATGTTCTATTTGATTAGTATTTCAGTGTGTACTGTACATAATCATTTTGCAAAGTAGAATACCATAAAACACTCAACTATAAAACTCCTATTAACGTAATTTGATGGTTGATATTTAAGGAGAGAACTCACTGGGGTTTCAGAGCACCTCCGTACAGATCTGTCACCATTGCACGGTAATGTGTGGGTGGAACACCTGAGAGGCTGACCTCGAGTTGGCTCTGGGATCGGGACTGGGCATGGTGTGGGGTGCGGAAATGATCCTGGACAGAGACTTCATGCCATGCCCTTACCAACCAGAAGTTACTTCTTTAAAGAAGCTTCTGATAACAAGCTTTTAAAATACCTTCACTTTTCTCTTGCTTACAAAAGTAGAGAATGGATTTTCTGAAGGAGGGGGGAAGAAAGTATGGGAAACTGGTGAGAAAGTAGAGGGGGAGCATTTGGAGTTCTTTTCAAACAGTCTGGTAAGAACTAAACTCACCTGGCTGGCAGAATACCCCAGTGACAGGGAGCAGGGACTCTGGAGCCCAATCTGGGTTCAAAGGCTGTTGACGCTACTCTCTTTGTGGGATCAGACAAGTTCTCTAACTTCCCGGAGCCTCATTTTTCTCATCTGTAAAGAGGGGCTGGCTAAGAGCAGTACCCACATCAGAGGCTTGATGGGGGGATAAAGTGAGTTAGTTCACGGTCCAGCGTCTATTATGTAGAGAGTGCTTAGAAAGCTATTGTGATTATTGCAGAGACCACCAAACAGTAAGCTGGAAACTAGGGAAGGGAGTCGCCATCCTCAATTTTGTTTTGAACCATTCACTCTGTTTTATTCCATTTCAGTTGTTTTTGGAGCCTCGAGATGCGTCAGACCCTGAATTAAGTGTCTCGGTTTGTCAGTCAGGTGGAGATGTGAGTGAGCTCTGAATCTGCACATAGAGAATTTCAGGTTTCAGGAAGGAGTATTAGGGTAGGAATCTGTTGGTGAAACAGATGGAACCAGGTCAGCATTCTGATAGGAGTCAGAGGGAACTAACTAACTAACTGACTCATGCAGTCAGTCTGACCCAGCAGTAGAGCAGGAAGGAACAGTGTGTGTGGGGGTCAATCCCCAGCTCCCCTGGGCAGCTGTGGCTACGTGCCTCCATTGGGGGGGGCCGCTGATAATTTGAAAGAAAGTGGCCCTCCAAGGAGCTAAGCCATCCTACCGGAAGGGAAAGGACAGCCACGAGGTAGATACGACGATTGCCTGGAATTCTGAGCACTGTCATGACCTAGCAACACGGATCAGTTTCTGAGAGGGAGCCTAGGATCGGGGAAGAGGTCAGGAGACGAGAATCTGGAAGGAGTCAATCCTGTGCCCACAATCATACATAAGACAGGACAAATAGAATAGCGAAAAATTCCCAAAGAAGCAATGCTCACCAGCTGCAAAATAAAGCAGCCCAGGGTAGCTCATTTGGGTTTGGTACAAACGTTAAGAATCCGGTTTAGAATCCCCTTCGCACTGAAGGCTGTCCATCTAAGCGAGAAGGTCACTCACTTGAACTCATTCTGTTTGCCCCTCAGCCCTGGCCGCCCAGGCCTACGCGCTTAAAGAAGAGAACGACAGCCTCCGGTGGCAGCTGGACGCCTACAGGAACGAAGTGGAGCTGCTGAAGCAGGAGAAAGAGCAGCTGTTTCGAACGGAAGAAAACCTGACCAAGGACCAGCAGGTGCAGTTCCTGCAGCAGACCATGCAAGGCATGCAACAGGTACCTGCGCCCGCACCGGTGTCTCTGTTCTCGAGAGAAAGGGACGTGCGTATGCAGTGGCGGCTGTCTGCTGGGAAAGGTGGAGGAGAAAAAAGAACAGCAGAAAGTGGCTAGGTCAGGAAAGTGCTGATGACCGTGGAAGGGGAGGGTCAGGGGAGAAACCACGCTAAAGAAATAGGTTGAAGCACTACACCCTCGAAGTGGGAAGCCAAGGAAGAGAATCTAGGACTTTGAAAGCTCCATACATAAAATTTAGCCTCATGGCAAAAGGTCAGAGAAGCCTTGCCAGTTGTGACACCAGTGTTCTGTAATCTTAGAACTTCTCAGCTTAAAAGCAGGCACACTGATGTCTACAAAAGCATGGCGAGTTTGTTTTTGAGATCGATGAATACGTAAACTGTATCATTTCCATTTCTCTTGGATGATACTTAGGATGTAGACCGGTTCTCTGAACACACTCTGTATTTCAGAAATGTTTGTTGATGGGATTGGATGAAGCACTAGAATTTGGGGCGATAGGCAAACTTCAGAAACAGGCCAGCATCTCTGCTTTTGTTGAAGATCGACAGGCTTCATTCTGGCACACTCAAGTTAAAGCTGGGTCTTTCCAGCTCATGTAAGAAAGAGACAGAAGCTGTGGGCTTTGGAGGAAGCAGAAGGAACGTGGACTGTGGGAAATGAGGGCTTGAGGGGGTGGGGAAAAAACTGGGCACTGGCAGCAGAGGGTAGAATCAAAGAGTCATAGCTGGATTTATATCTGAAAACATTGATTGATATGTGATACCCTTAAGGTGTGTGAGTTATCTTAGAATAATATAGCCTAAATTATCATCACACATGGTTATTTGTATTACTCCTCTGAATATATAAATCTAACCACTCTTTTCTGGAAAAAAAAAAGATCGTTTTCTATAAACAAGGAAAATATAAGCAAGACGATGGGCAATTATATAGTGAGTAGGATATTTTTTTCAAATTCCCCCACCAATATTGGCTGCTCTCTAAGAGCAGGAGACTGAATTGCCTACAAAAGTGTCTTAATGATTAGAGGTAACTGCTGCTGAAACCTCCGCCAAGCAGGGAAAAAATAATTGAGAGGAAGGGATGTAAAAAAGCGTGGATCGGGATATAAACAAGTTAATGACCAAGTCACAGAAATTCTGTCTTCAACATCTCCTGCCATTTAAAAGCAATTTTGGCGTCTTGGCTTTGAGTCCTAACTCGCTGATGTTCACAGTGTGTGTTAGACAAATCAGCGAGATTCAGAGGTCAGAACCAGCCAGGAAAATGTCATTACAGGCGGGGCTCAGGCGCCCGCACTTGGATATCGGTGTTAACAGCTGCCGCGGGGAGCTCCCGGGGCTTGTCCATCTGTCCGCACGTTGGTTGGGGGTGAGTGGCGCCCTTGCCAGGATGAGGAGCGTCTGGCCGTCTCTCATACCTCATGCCTTGGGCCCTCTTTTCCTCCAGGAAAGATGACTCTGGTTGCATGAAAAGTTGATTAAAACCTTTAAGCTGTATATATATAAGTCCATGCCACTCTCTCACTTCGTCCCAGCTGAACTTCCCCCTCCCCGTGTGCTCAAGTCCATTCTCAACGTCTGCGTCTTTATACTACCAAACGTAAAATAGACAGCTAGTGGGAAGCAGCCGCATAGCACAGGGAGATCAGCTCGGTGCTTTGTGACCACCTAGAGGGGTGGGATAGGGAGGGTGGGAGGGAGACGGAAGAGGGAGGGGATATGAGGGTATATGTATACATATAGCTGATTCACTTTGTGATACAGCAGAAACTAACACACCGTCTTAAAGCAATTATACTCCAATAAAGATGTTAAAAAAAAAAAAAACCTTTAAGCTGGTTGAAGATTCAAATCTGAAAGAAGTCAGGAGGTGAGGGTGAGCTAGCCAATCAGGAAGAAGCATGCAGGGGTGTCAGCGCCCCGCCCCGGTCCACACCGGAGCCCCGCTGTGCGTCCCCACTGAGCTCCAGCCCCTTAAAGGAGCAGTTCCGTTCTCGCGGCTTCTCACACATTTGCAGAATCTCCTTGTCCGTAGGAAATGTACTTTACTGTGTTTGTTTTGTTTTGGGGGGAATCTTGTTTGGGAGTTTGTTTTGGTTTGTTCTGGTTTGGTTTAAACCACAGAAAGTTATTGTCTCACAGTTCTGGACCTAGAAGTGCAAGAGCAGGGTGCTGGTAGGGTTGGTCCCTCTCTGGGCAGCGAGGGAGAGTCTGCTCCAGACTCTCCCCTTTCTTCCTCAGGTTTGCTGGCGAGCTTTGTCCTTCCTTGGCTTGTAGACGCATCACCCTGCTTTCTGCCTTCATCTTCAGGTCGCCTTCTCCCCGAGTGTGTGCCTGTGTCCCAATTTCCCCTTTTTATAAGGTCACAATTTGTATAGGATCGAGGGACCCACACTATTCCAGTATGACCTCATCTTAACTAATGACATCTGCCGTGACCCTGTTTCCAAATAAGCTTGCATTCTGAAGTACAGGCTTTAGAACATCACCATATAAATTTGGAGGGACACAATTCAATCAACAGCAGACACGAGTAGATAGTCAAAATATGTGTGTTGAATGGAGGAACGAATGGACAAAGGCACAGAGGCAAGAACTCGCCTGGTGCCTCTGGGGAGCTCTGGGTTGTTTGGGATTCTTGGATCATAAAGAGCAGGGCAGGGTGTGGGGAGAGGTGATGCCCTAGGGGTCCACGTAGCACCTCCTTAGCACACGGAAAGCACTAGCTCAAAGGCAGCAGTTATGATTTTCATTTTCACTAGTCGTTAGGTGGATGCATGGCGATCACTGTGGCAACACATCTTTAATATAGTTTTTAAATATATGTGCTTATTTAAGAGTCATCTTTCTACCTTACCCGCTTTGAGTGAATCCCCACAACTTGCCAGTTTGAGCCCCACTGCAAAGAATTCTCCTGACTTTAAAACCCACCCTCAATCTGCCCTCTGTCCACTTTATAAATCAGAAAAGCATCGTCTCCCAGGCAAGTCAACAGATAGAGGAGAGGGCTGGTCTCTCGTATGTCATTGTTTTAGCAATCCATATAGGGGAAATTATTTCTGCAACAAACAGAAGAATATAAACAGTCTTAACAGCCTTAAGACTAGCATAAAATTTTTAGAATTGCCTTCAAGTTTAGCCAAAAAGTTTCTAACCTTTCTTCTTTTCATCCCTAAAGGATATGTTCACTGACTTCACATGGTTTCTCATGAGTTCATGGAGGAAACATTAAGGGCAGGGTTCTGAAAAATGAAAAAGCCTCAGGTGACTTTGTCTGGTTGTTTCTTAGTCTCCCCTTGCCTTGCATGTGAGTCACAGTTTAATATTAGAGGTTTCACACAAAAGGAAATAATAGCTTGTATCCATGGTAACATGGTAGCCTTAACCTGATCTGAAACTGGCAACAAAGTTAACCTGTCTCTGCCACAGGGAGAGTAAGGTCGTGGGCTTTCGTTTATATCTTTAGGTATCCAAGAAAAGCATACCCATATTTGAAATTCTTATTTACCTTCAGGTTACCACACTGAATTATTTTCTTAGGTCGATCGAGGTAAAATTTACACACAGTAAAAATACTCTTTTGAGGGTTCTGTGAGTTTTGACTAATTCATACACTCATGTAACCATCGCTACCACAATCAATATATAAAATAATTCCATCACTGCCCCCCAAAATTCCCTTATGCCCCTTTTTAGTCCACCCCACTCCCAGCAACCACTGATTTGTTCTCTACCTTCATGGTTCTGCCTTTTCAGGAAAGTCATATGAGTGGAATCGTACTGTATACAACCTCTTGAGTCCGGCTTCTGTCACTCAGCATAACGAATCTGGGATTCATCTGTGTTGCTGTATGTGTCTGTTGTTCGTTCTTTTTATGCTGAATGGCATTGCATGGTGAGGAAGGGCCATGCTTTGTTTATCTAGTCACCAGTTAATGGACGTTTGGGTGGTTTCCTGTTTGAGGCCAATATGAATAAATCTGCTATAAACATTCACTTACAGGCTCTTTGTTTGGACATAATTTTTCATCTCACTTGGGTAAATTCCTAGGAGTAGGATTGCTGGGTCGTATGGTAAGTGTGTTTGACATTTTAAGAAACTGCTAAACTGTTTTCCAAAGTGTCTGTCCCATTGTGCTTTCCCGAGGGTTTACGTGAGAATTCCAATTGTTCTGTGTCCTTATCAGCCAGCACTTGGAATGGCCAGTTGGTTCTGTTTTACTCTGTTTTTTTAGCCACTATAATACGTGTATATTAGTATCTCGTTATGGTTTTAACCATACCTGAATTTAAACAGGATCTGTATTTTTATTCACGAGGACAAGTCAGTATGTCATATTTCTAAATAACCAACTTTAAAATCAGAATTCTTTTCTTTTTTTTAAAAATTATTAGCACCTTTAATTATTATTTATTTATTTATTTATTTATTTGGCTGTGTTGGGTCTTCGTTTCTGTGCGAGGGCTTTCTCTAGCTGCGGCAAGCGGGGGCCACTCCTCATCGCGGTGCGCGGGCCTCTCACTATCGCGGCCTCTCTTGTTGTGGAGCACAGGCTCCAGACGCGCAGACTCAGTAGTTGTGGCTCACGGGCCTAGTTGCTCTGCGGCATGTGGGACCTTCCCAGACCAGGGCTCGAACCCGTGTCCCCTGCATTGGCAGGCAGACTCTCAACCACTGCGCCACCAGGGAAGCCCCAGAATTCTTTTTGAAGCCATGTGTAAATCATATTGATAGGACTGGTAAATATTTAGATGGTAAGAGGATACCATTTTAAGCTGCTCGTCATAAAACTGCGAGTGACTAATGATGATTATGGCAGAAGGGTCCCTCATACATGCTTCCAGCTGATGCTCTTTAACGCTGTTAGCAAATGTCATCTGCAGACCAGCTGTCTTAGGCCAGTAAACCATTAGCCCACGTAGAACTCTCTAACACTCTTGGCTTGCCATTATTAAAGACCAGGGCTAGTCAGCTGCCTTGACAATTTTCAGCAAGGGAGACCAGGGAAAGAAATTGAGGGAAAGAGGACTATTACGATCAACACCATTTTAGAAATTAAGTAATTGGTTTTTTTCCCTTATGCTCAAAGAGGGGTAGATGTGGGATTCTCTGTATATGTATTACAGAAGCTAATCTAGACTAATTTTATAGAAGAGGACAGAGAAATACAATAATGTTACTCTCTTAAAATATAAGAGTAACCCCAGCTAGTTTTGCCAAAAGTTGGTCAAGGATTGGTCTTTGGGATGTATATTAAGAAATAAATGAAAGTGTGTTGAAACGAGAACATCATTGAGTGCGTCTGACCACTTAAGGGAAGTTAAGCATCTCTTGTGAAATCTTCTTTAAACGATTTGGTTGCTTAGTAAGTACATTTTTAGAGATAGTGAAAAGTTTGTGTTTGATTCCCCTCCTGATTTCATATGTAATGAAGTCTCACGTGTACATGTCAAAGTCAGGATCATTATTATTTTTTTTTTAATAATTTTATTTATTTATTTATTTATTTATGGCTGTGTTGGGTCTTCGTTTCTGTGCGAGGGCTTTCTCTAGCTGCGGCAAGCGGGGGCCACTCTTCATCGCGGTGCGCGGGCCTCTCACTACCGCGGCCTCTCTTGTTGCGGAGCACAGGCTCCAGACGCGCAGGCTCAGTAATTGTGGCTCACGGGCCCAGTTGCTCCGCGGCATGTGGGATCCTCCCAGACCAGGGCTCGAACCCGTGTCCCCTGCATTGGCAGGCAGATTCTCACCCACTGTGCCACCAGGGAAGCCCCCAGGATCATTATTATGGCAGCAGGAGTCATATCAAAGACTGCGATGATGATGGCTGTGCTGGGGGTGCTGCCTCTGCTGGGGGTGGTGGTGGTTTTGATCATCAGAAAATTTTAGGGGAAGACAGGTAAAATGAACTTACCCCAGACAACTTTAGATAATTCTTTTTAATTTCTGAAAAGAAGCATGTCCCTTAAACATTTTGAAAATCCTAGAAAGGCCAGCAGCCCACTGTTCCCCGTGGCCTTCACAGGTAGTGCTACAAAGAACTTGGGCGAGGTGCTGCAGACAGATAACACGGATAAATGCAACGGGGTCTCTGTTCTCTTGATAACTGTTCACTTGTCATTTCTGGTTTCATTTTCTTTCTGAAATGCCCAGCAGTCATATAAGGGACCTACGAGGCTGATGCTCTGTGCCCATTGTCCTTTTTCTCATAGTATCTGTTTAAACTTTTATCTTTTATCCTTCCCACTGAAGTTTCTATTTGATAATCATGTTATTTTATTTGCAAATGTTATTTCTGTTCTTTGTTTACTATCTTTCCACACAGTCTTATTTTTTGGTTGCGGTATCTTCTCAAATCTTTTTGAGAATACTAATTAGAATGTTTTTAATTCTTATTGTTCCTGAATCATTTCTGTTTATTCCAGGACTGGTGGTTTGGTTTCTGTGTGTCCGTCCGTCTCTTTCATGCTCCAGGTTCCTTCTCACGGGAGGTAATGCGTGGTAGCCTGTTTGTATCGGGGATGAAGGGCTGGGGTCACTTTTCTAGGACTCCGTGTGGCTTACTGATGGCTGAGTCCAGGTCACCTCCACAGCTGAGTCCTTCTCCTGCCCGGTGGTTCGCTGACTGACAGGCTACATTTTGAGGAGATTTGGGAATTCCACAAAGGCCAGAGTCTGTCCTCCACTAAGAACTCCATGGAATTCCCTTCCCATTCGCTCTGCTCTTTTAAGTTTAATCACTGACAGACATTTTAATTGCCTGTGGAGGAAGGGAAAAGCAAAAGCAAACACACATGGACCAAGTCTGACATTTTGAACAAGAACCTGTTTCAGGGGCTTTTAGCTTAATCCAGTTGTTGAATGAATCCTTGGTTAGCATGGTGCCGGGGGAGGGGGTGGGGGAAGAATATTACATGTTATTCTGGCTTTCCAGAAACAAGGGAAGGGAAGAACAGTGAGCACATTTTCTGAATGTCTAAGAGGCAGGAACATAGGAACTTAAGGCAGCATATTTTAGGTAATAGACGCTTCAGACTGAGGAGGCAGATCCGCAAATTAGAGGGGTTTAAGGGAGGAGAAAAAGAAGATAAATAGTCTGAGAAAGGTGACAGGAAGAGGCTGCAGTATGTAATAACAAGAGAGAAGTTGGATTTTTAAGTGGGTTCTTTAAAAGCATGACACAGGGGGGCTTCCCTGGTGGCACAGTGGTTAAGAATCCGCCTGCCAATGCAGGGGACAAGGGTTTGAGCCCTGGTCCGGGAAGATCCCACATGCCGTGGAGCAACGAAGCCCGTGTGCCACAACTGCTGAGCCTGCGCTCTAGAGCCTGTGAGCCACAAGTACTGAGCCCACGTGCCACAACTACTGAAGCCCGCGCGCCTAGAGCCTATGCTCCACAGCAAGAGAAGCCATCTCAATGAGAAGCCCGTGCACCGCAATGAAGAATAGCCCCCGCTCTCTGCAACTAGAGAAAGCCTGCGTGCAGCAGCGAAGACCCAACTCAGCTAAAAATAAATAAATAAATAAATTTATAAAAAAAAAAAAGTTCAAAAAATATATGTATGCACAAAGACATATTCACACACATATCTGGAATTTTTACGAGCTGTGGCTGCAGAGACATAATCCATGTTTATTTTATTCTATTTCAACTTACCCAGATGAAGTTTCTTTCTTTCTGAATAGAAAACAACTCACAAGGCATTTTCCACATTCATGTTAAAAGTCTTTGCTATTTTGCTAGAATCAGAACAATCATAAAAACATGTACGTCTCTCAGATGTGGCTTTACATAGGTTCCAGGGCAGGATATCAAGGTTCACAACGCTGCTTAATCTGGGGTCTACCGTGGTTGTCCTTCCTTAACTACCCCAGAGTTTGTCATTTCATTTTCTACCCGTTCTTCAACCAGTACCTTGGGATGATGCATTGTCATAGCAGCCGGCGTGATGGTGATGATAATCCTCATTTATAATTCAGTGCCCCTTCCCTTTGGCTGCTAAATGTCAGCTGTCTTGGTGGCAGCATGTGCATTTTCTAACATTTGCAGATCACACTCCCTGGCACTTCTCAGAATGTCTGTACCCACTGCAGTGTGAGACTCTTGAAGGGATGGTTGGGGACATTTGGAACGAGAAATAGTAACCAGTGCTCCGGTTCTTGGCTCAGGGCTTCACATTGCAAAGCCCAACCCGTTTGAAATGATCGCACCTGACATCTGCTTAGGGGCTTAGGAGTTACTAAGGCACATTCCCATTTGATTCCGGACAAGACACAAAGGACTAAAAGTGAAGCTCATGGAGAGGAAACCGCCCTGAGTTTTTAGCAGTTTCAAACAAGGGAGGACCATGGGCATCTTTCCGTTTTCACTGGACAGAGACCTTCAGATAAGGAAGGAGATACTCTGCCTTCATGGACGTGAGCGGCACCGAGCTTCCGCCCAAGAAAATGAAAACACCAGAGCAGTAGGAGGGAGAGGGTTTCCAGCTTGGCCGTCTTCTGCACAACTTTGTACAAATCAGCCTATCTGAACCTCAGGTTCTGCATCTGCAGAATGAACCCTGCCAGCCTCGGTCAGTGTTTGTGTCCGTAAAATGAGGTCATGTATGTGAACGCATTTGGAAAAGCTGTTCTGCAAATGCAAACTGCAATCGCCACTTTCCTGGGGCCAACGTGAAGACACGTAGAGGTTTAAGAGAAGACTCAGGACTTGCAGGGTAAGTCTGGACAAATCCAGAGCTGAGGTTCCTGGTCCTGGGGTGGCCAGCGCTGTTGCTCCTCCGCCCCTTACAGCCGGAGGACCTGCTCGCCCCAGTTTACTCTCAAAAACTCCTTCATTACTCCACTCCGCGCTCACATCTCAGGAGTATGCGCTTATCCCAGCTTCTCAGGTAGAACTCGAGACCCGGAGATGACGAGTGACTTGCCCTGAGTCCAGCATGGACGCAGCAGAGTCAGATTTCCAGCCCAGGCCTGGCTGACCACGGCCCCTGCGTTCTCTCTGTCACCCCGTAACTCCCCACAGTGGACCAGGTAGAGAAGTGGGGCTTCAGGGCCACGGTGACCAGGGGAGCAAGACATGGGGAAGCTCTGCCCTTCCGGCGCTCCTTGCTTGCGAGAAATATTTTTGGCAAAAACCCATTGCCTCTTTTCTGACTATGTCACAGCCCTTCATGTGGTTTTTACATTAGCAGAGTAAGAGCTAGCAAGAAGAAAGTAACACACACGTGGCTTTTATTTATTAAATTTGAACTGTGAAAAGAAATCTCTTCACTTCTGGGACGAGAAAGAGAAGCCCTAATAAAGCTTAATTCTGGGAGGCTTCAGCTCACCATTAGAGCTCCTGCTCTGCCCGTAATTAATTTGATCATCAAATGCATCCTCATTAGTAATCATCGCTTCTGAAAGCAATGAGGCTAGCAGATGAACGCGTGTGGGAGCCAGGGGTAGAAATAATGGCATTGCCCTGCAGACCATTAAAATCACTTGGCTTCTACCTTTTGCTGCTTTCCCCAGTGTCTGCAGTAGGAAATATGGACCCTTGGGAGACTTGCAGCCATTCCCAGGATAAAGGAACTTGGCTTTTCCCGCACACTGTCAGCCATAGTTGGTGGATGACCTTTGAATGACCCTCCCCTCCACCACCTCTTTTAGAAACTGCCTCCAGGCCAAGAGTACCAGCTTTATAGTGAAATGGATCTTTTCTTGAATGCAGCAAATCAAAATGGGCTTTGGCCGCAGACACATACTGTTTGGCCGTTGTCGTGTCTCCCTCCAGCCACGGACACTAAAATGAATCCTTGTGTTCTGGCCTTGACTCCATTTCTTTATAGTCTAACCATGCAAAGAAGCAGCCTCATCCACGCTGAAACCCTGAACCCGGACGCACACATGGCCGCCTGTGTATAGCAGGTGTCACGCTCCCAGCCAGACTGATGTAATTATCCATCATCTCCAGTTGGGCTGCAGTTGCGAGGGAGTCGTGCTCCGGGGCTTTCTCCGTGCAGCTGGTTAGGAGAGGAAACAGGATTAGGAAGAGCAGCCCATCTCCTTCTCATCAGAAATGAAGGCTGTGAAGAGAACACAGGGAGAAGTGTAGGGGGGGGTGAAAGAATACAACATGGAAACAAAGAGGAAGGAGAAGAATGACTCAGAGGGAAAAGAATCCTCTTTATCTGAGTAAGAGAATAAACAGGCCGAGAATTGTAGGTGGGAGCTGCAGTTTTTCTGGGTCTAGGTTTGTCATTTTGATTTTTGTTTTATTTTTCTTCATACAAAAGAGTATGTGCTCAATGCAAAAAAACTTGGAAACCTAAAAGAAGCATATAAAAGGAAACACATCATTCAGAGTGTCACTACCCAGATATAACTGTGGTTAACATTCACATATATTCTTTCAGTCTCCCTCTCTCTTTGCACATAAACATGTAGTGTTACCGGTTTTAAAGATCAATCAATGGGCTAGCCAGACATAGTCAGTTAACATTTCTGGACTTGTAACCAAAGAGTGGAATTGGGAATTCAGTACCAGGATGTAAGACGGTTAGTTAAAGACTAAGTTTTCTCCTCTGTTTAACAAAGCACCCTGAATCATCAAGGGAAACTTAAACAAATTTATTGCCCAATCTGGTGCTCACTTTATAGACCACCCACTTCATTCAATTGATCACTGAAAAGACCCTGCCTCATGAAGTTCTTAACTTGATGAGACTTCCTCAGTTTGGTAATTACCTCTCCAGCTTTGGTGCTTTCTGTTTCACCTCTGTATGTCTCTGAGTGTCTCCCTCTTTCTCTCTCATTCTCTCTCTCTCTCTCTCTCTCACACACACACACACACACACACACACACACACACACACACACACACTAAGTAAATGGCCACAACAGCTTTATTTTCTGGAAGTATTGGGGAAGATAAAAAAGGAGAAAGTATATTTGAACTCTGGTTATAGGTTTCCAAGGAAGGGGCATTACAAATGGTGCTTATAAATGAAAGATGAGCAAAATGACATTCCACACCTTTATTATCACCTTTTTCTTCTTTCGTTTGTTTTGTAGTTTATTGTAATTATATTTGTAATTTATTCTGCTGTCCCCCATGCATACACATTCCATTTTTTATGTCCTCCACCACACCACCACTTTAATTTATTTTAAGCCAGGTATCACTCAGGTATTCCGGTCAGAAGGCTTCTTTGGCAAGCACCGGGACTCTCATTCACGGTGTTAGAGATACATGTTTTCGCCCATGATTTACATTTTACCCTAAGTCATTTCCTGAACCAGTGCATTACACATTTTTCAATCATTTAAATACAGAGTGGGACTCTGCAATTTTGTCCTTCACTAATTCTCTGTGCATCTTGTTTTCTTTTCTCCTGGGTTTATATTTCTTCCCTAGTGGTTTGTATTTCTTCACTGCTACTCACAATTTATGTCAGGAAGATCTTGGTAATGACCTAACTGTAAAGTCCATAAAAAAGCTGTTGTGCTGAGTTTCTTTTTACAGTATAATTTTCCCAAGGTAATCCTCCTATTTATCATTTCGGGAGAAGGAGAAAAGAGGTGTCTGTGATGTAGTTTCACTGCTCTACATCGGATAACATGAGCTCAGATAGATTTCTGAGAGTTGCCAGGTCACTTAAGGAGCACTCCAAGGTCCGACCTTTCCCTCATGGGTCCTTGGGTCTTAGTTGATTGGTCTGGTCTTTTCAGTCTGCTTTTCTGCCCAGCTGGTGATTGATGTGCTTGATTTTAAGTCCACGATTTGCTGGACATTTCTCATGGTCCACCCACAGTATAAAAAACAAGGCGTAGAATGTGATGATAATGGGAATTCTGCTTTACATATAAAATTTGGACTGGAGATGGGCTCAATTCCACCACTATTTTTACCTCAAGAGAACTGCAGAATACAGACTGCTGAAGCTAGGAGGGGCAATGGTGAGTCCCTAGACCAGCCCACTTATTTCCTGATTTTAATCAAATAGAGTTTAAGTCTCTGAGCTAAGCCGCATCCCCCCCCAACCCCCCTTCTCACCTCCTGCTGCTCGTGGCTCCTGATTCCTGGTCCTTGGCTCCTTACTGGGCCTCCACATGCTTGCATTCTGAGACTCTTTTCCTCTTACATTCATTTATATCGATCTCCTAGCCCCCTGAAAAATGAGGTGAGACACAGGGGCTATGATTTCCCCCCAGCATGTTAAATAACTGTTAGTTTCTTTTTTCTTCTGATATTGGAGTAGAGACTAATTCTGGCACCTAAGACCAGTCTTTCATGGCTAATTTAGTCATTTGTAGCCAACAGCTCTCTAAATAAACAGATGAAGAAAAGAACAAACTGTTGAGTCGCCACACGTTTTATTCTCAGCTACTGAAAACTGTAAACCAACTTCCCTCGTTCTTTTTTTTTAAGAATTGATTGATTGATTGATTGATTGATTGGCTGCGTTGGGTCTTCATTCCTGTGCACGGGCCTTCTCCAGTTGCGGCGAGCGGGGGCCGCTCTTTGTTGCGGGCTTCTCATTGCCGTGGCTTCTGTTGTTGTGGAGCACAGGGCTCTAGGTGCGTGGGCTTCAGTAGTTGTGGCACTCGGGCTCAGTAGTTGTGGCTCGCGGGCTCTAGAGCACAGGCTCAGTAGTTGTGACTCACGGGCTTAGTTGCTCCACGGCATGTGGGATCTTCCCAGACCAGGGCTCGAACCCGTGTCCCCTGCATTGGCAGGCGGATTCTTAACCACTGCGCCACCAGGGAAGCCCCAGCTTCCCTCATTCATAACCTCTGCTGCTCTTCCTACTCATGCCTGAATACATAATAATCTCATCTCATTGATTGAATAGAACCAGATTCCTGACAAATCTTTGTTGAAGTGTAAGGATTGATGGAGCCCTTCTGTCTTTAGGGGTCATGAATGCTCTCTGCTGGTATTAGATGCTGAGGAGCTTATTAGTCACTGACGTCATCTGGTGTGGCCCCAGGGCTATGAAAGAATGACTACAACCTTGGGAAATAAGCTGTTGTGTTTTTACTTACGCTGAGTGTGTGTACGTGCAGTCACAAATGTTTCTGTTCAGACAATGTTTTCTACTATCCAAATACTTTAAGAGCCTTGCATCCTGGGAGTTGACATTTTTATCATACTTATCAAGGAACCAAGGCTTAGAAAGAGTAGTAAGAAGACTCCAAGCCAGGCAATAGAGTGCTTAAAATTTCTTCCTGATTGTTTTTCCTAATCTTTTGAAAGTGAGATTACATCACACGTCGATACTTAAAGGACAGTGGCAACATGCCAAGCCTACTTTGAATGAAAGACCCTAGAAGATGTCAGGGAGTGAGGACATTTTCCTAAGCAGCTCTGCTGTTCCCTTCTTGCTGTTCCTGCTGATGTTTGCAGTTGATGAAGCATTTACATAGCACTCAGCTCCTATACTCTTGATTGGCAGGACCTGTACAGAAAACTGTACTTTTCAAATATATGTGGGGCATTTACAAAAATTAATCCCATACTAGACCTTAAGGCAAGTCTCAACAAATTTCAAAGGGGTGATAATATTTTCTGATCACAATAAAATTGTTAGAAATCAATGTCACAAAAGATAACTAAAATAAATTCTGTGTACTTAGAAATTTTAAAACACACATCTAAATCCACAGGTCTAAAAAGAAATCAGAGTTGTAATTTTAAAATAGTTGGAAATAGTTGATAATTAAAATACAGCATATCAAAACTTGTGGGATGCAGCTAAAACAGAACCTAGAGGAAAAATTTTAAACTTTTAAATGTCTGTTCAAGGAAAAAAGAAAACTGGAAACAGGAATGAGCATCCAACTCTTATTACAAAAAAAAAATAAATAAACACAAAGAAAGAAAGATAAATAAAGATAAGGATAGAAATTACTAAAATAACAAAGTCATACATTAGAGAAGATCAACAAAGCCAAAAGTTGCTATTTGAAAAGACTAATAGAATGGAAAAATTTGGCAACACTGATCATAAAGAGAATAACTTAATAAACAATATTTTAAAAGAAAATGAGTTATAACTATAGATGTGACAGAGATTAAAGAACTATGAAAAAATCAGGAATAGTTTTACTACAAATTTTTAAACTCAGGTGATATAAACAAATTCCTAAAGGAAAAAAAAAAACCTTATCAAAATTAAATCAGGAAAAAATTGAAAGCCTGGATGAGCTCATAAAAAAATTGCAGTTAGAAACTTAAAATCTTACATCAAAGCAACAGATCCAAAATAGATTTACTGGAAGGTTCTACCAAACATTCAAGGAAGATTATGCCCATCTTTTGCAAAATTGTTCAGCGAATAGAAAAGGAGGAGACGCCTCCCAACTAACTCATAAGGCTAGTGTACCTAGTACACTTGATATCAAAACAGGACAAAGGCAGTAAAAAAGAGGGGCGGAAATTACAGGTCAGTCTCACTTATGAACATAGATTTAAAATTCCTTTTTAAAAGCTAATTTAATCTGGTATTTTATAAACCACCAAACTGGATTTATTCCAGGAATGCAAGGTTGGTTCAATGTTACAAAAGTCTATTAATATGATATAATCCCATTAACAGGTTAAACCCGAATAAGACAACCTTTTTAATAGCTACTGAATATCCATTCATAATATGAAACTACAGAAAAAAATGAAGATTGTAACAACTTGGAATAAAAGAAAACTTTCATATCTTTTTAAAGATTATCCACAGTGAACTCAGTGGCAAAACAGGTGGTTTTTTTTAAACTTCCCAAAGTAATTCTCACATAATCCTTCTTAATCCTGATATAATCACTTGAATTAGAATATAACTGCTTTATGTCACTTACTTGTATCATGATTTACATTTTCAAATTGTTATCAGGAAGTAAAAATCACTGCTATATAGAGTCTATTGGCAGACCCTAAAAATGTGGTCTCCCTATTCTTTCTTTTGGAAAAAAATTAAAGTCATCAACACTAATCTTGGTATTGATTTCCCTATTTCTAGAATGCACACTTAACTAGCTGTGTATCACACAAGATGATCTTTTCTGTGCCATCATTGTTAGAAGCTGGCCTTTCAGCTGACTTCAGCAAAACCTGTGATTGAAATTTTCATTAGAAGGACATGGGTAGACTTCCCACGTGTAATGTTAAATTGCATGCAATCGCCGATCTCAAGTTGAGGGATTGCTAAGGCTGGAGGAACACATCATCACAGGGTAGATTGATATTGGTATTAAGTGTAGAGCTACAGCTTTAATTTCTCTTAATTTTTATACCTTGGGACCCTTTTTTGCTGTTATCATTCATGGCCATGCTGACACAATTTATTGTAAAGGGTCTGAGCGATTCAGCTCACTTCTTTAGTGCTTCCTATGTTTAATGTTCCAGAAGCAGAGAAGATTGGTTTAAAATGGTAATTTTCTGTCTGCATCCTTGAGAGCTATGCAAAATGGGTGGTGCTATATTTTACTTTACCCAATGGATCTCAGCCCCAGATATTAAGAATATGTGGCACATTTCACAATGGCAGTCTCTGTTGAGCTTTTCTCTTGCAGCTGCTGCTACTGTTGCTGCGGTTTTGTTTGTTTTTTTCCTTAAAGACAGTCTGCAGTTCAGGGACTGGGCAAACCTGAGATAGTCCAGAGGCTAAGTAACTGCCACGGAGACCACCTGCAGCTGGTTAAAGCCCCTCACTGAGACTGTCCTTATCTGGTCAGGCCTTCACCTGTCTCCCCAGGGCTCGGCCCTGGAACAAGGAACAGGTGAAACTTGGAGACCTCCACGAGGTTCTGGTTACTCTGAGACTCCTAATGAGGGGTCCCAGACCAGCCCCAGTGTATTAAAATAACGTGGAGACTTTGGGGAACGAGCAGACATCCTCTGCCTCACACCTTGTCTGTGACAGACGAATGTGCCCATTATTTGCAAACCTTGTTGCAGAGCCACTAAAGATTCACAGCACTCAGTTCAGGGACAGTTCTCCTCTCCTCACCCTGCCCCTAGATGTCTGAGTCTCCTAGCCATAAAAACGTCAACTTGCGCTAACAAAGGAAAATTGGGAATATTGTTATCATTGAATTAGCTTCACTCAAGTTCTACCATTAATCAAGAGTTAAGCAACATAGGTGATGACCCATGTCCGTTCTTAGTCAGACATCTGTGGCTGATGTAGAGATAGAACTTTCAGCTGTATTGTCTCTCTTCATTTACATGTTAGATCATTACAACTTTCTCACCAATTAGGATTCAACTAAAAGCTCTCAAAACCACAACTCACGTTCTTGCTCTGTAACCATTAAGTCAAAAGCTGCTTTCCTAAAACTGCAGTCAAAGTGGTCACTGATGGTGGTAGTAACTGTTATTGATGCCAGGAAGAGCATGGTTTGGCTCTCCACGGGCTGAACTGTTAATGAGGCCCAGATCACTTTGCATAAGCCAACTCCAAAGATGGCCACAGGATTTTGGTCACAAGTCACTCATAAAGGGTTTTCTAGCTATAAGCTCTGATCGTGACTGGGTTATAAACCCTGCAGAGAAAGAACGAATCTCTTTTGGACTTTGGGGCACAATGTAAGACCCAGCTGTGCAATTAGGTTCTTGTTTGAAGTAAATGGGCCAACCTGGCTGGAAAGCATGTTAATATTTTAAATTTCTACATTAACAGCTGTACATGTGCCCAGAGGCTGGGGTGATGACCACCTTATATAATTGCCAAAAAAAAGTGACAAGAATAAATAAATCCCAGCAAATTGGATTATCGTTTGCAGTGGAATTGCCAGCAGAGGCAACAGAGGGAATATCACTGATATATATTCCTACTTCGGCAACGCATTTGACACCTTCTCTTGGGAATTGCATGAATGGTGTTAATTCAAGTTGGCTGGCCCTGTGTTTTGAAAATTGGCTGAAGGAGGACAACCAGCTTGGCCAGGATGGGACTGAACAACAGACCTTCCGCTATGAATATTAATCCCCAGGAGTGCCCACTCATGTAAGGCCCACACACTTGACCTTAGTCTGTCCATTTTTGCAAAGAGGATAGTAACAGCCCTTTCATTTAACTTAGTACCCTTTGCCATTAAGGAGCCTCACATATTAATGGATGTTCTTTAGTCTCATAGTAGTATCCCACTCATGAGTATTGTCATCTTTATTTAACATGTGAGGAAAGTGGAAAACAGGAAGTTGAAACGACACTGCAAATCACACTATTAAAAAGAAAATCATCTGAAGAAGAGAAAATAGGTTTTTGAGTCTTCTAAGCCACTTTTGCATCTTCTTTTCCTGCGTTCAGTAAGCAAGACATTAATTGATGTGTTGCTTTGCAAATGATAAAGCATTCCTCATGAGACAGTTGTGAGGGAAAGAGGAGACCAGAGCAGTAAAGTGGCTTGTTCGAGGTCACACAGCAAGTCAGCGATAGAGCTAACCATGTTAACCTTGAGACAGTGACCTGGGGCTTATTTTTTTGCCTTTTCTCCAATCCTTGACTGTGTTTCTTTTCATAATAATGTTGCCTTATCAGGGTATAGTGTATCGTGATAAGTAACTCCATTGAATTATACAAATCCCAAAGGGTATCTTGTCTTTTACACAGGGCCCTCCCAGGAGGATATCCAAGTAAAGGAAATGGTCTCTAAAACCATGTCTGATGACACATTTCTCCCCTCCCAAGGTCATGATCTCCTCTCCTGCCCAGACCCCGGGCTGCGTGCCAGGGGTGTGCCTGGTGTAACTTGACATTCCAAGGGGGTCCTTTTCTAAACGTCCTCCTATGCTACACGACAAAATTATTTTCAGTAATAATCATGAAATGAAACAAGTAATAATAATGGCCAAGAAAGAAATACAGTGAAATTTTTCTTATATTGAATTTCACATATAATTATGCCTGTAAAAAAGTTTTTAAATAAAATAGTACAAGGTAAGGGAAAAAATCACAACTCTCTATTAAATAATTTTTTTAACCCACCTAAGAGTTTGAACTTTGATCTTTTGATTATAGTTAATATATTACAGTCTGTAAATAATTGTCCAGTAAATACATGAATCTTAACAAATGCAAATGCAAAAGATACAGTTTAGGCAACTGCTAGTAGTACCACTGATTTGGTAACATTTTCTTGATCTGTCCTTTAGCTTTAAGGCAAAGAGTCAACAGTTTTGAAAGAACTCATTTCAACTTGTAAAATATTAAAATTCAGTAAAAATATGTAACATAAGAACTAAAATTTGCACTCAACAAAAATAATACTACTCATGGTTCTCACCATGTTTCACTGTTTCAAATTTTAGACAGAAAAATTCTTTAAGAGGTCCTGTGGAATGAAGTAGCTCAGTTTTAGTTCTCAGTCTTCGCAATAACTGTGCTACCATTGTTTATTTCGAATCTACTGTAGAAATGTAAGAATACATGTAGTGCTACAGGGATTGGAGACACTGTGTCTGAGACAAGCTCAAAATCCAAAAACTGGGTGTAGCTGAGTCCCGTGTGAGCATATGGGGGTGGGGGAGGGGTGGGATGGGAGCAGACTATGATACTGACATTTTCCAAATTCATTTCTACATTGAGTATGTTTATTAAAGGGTAAGAAGTGAAACTATGCTCATTTGAAGCTTGCACATATATATTGACTCTCATCAGTAACGGCAGCAATTGGTTAGGCTTTAGATCAACAAAGGATTTTATCACCGATTATGTTAGAATTGCCGGTGCACGCTGATAATCAGTGGATGGACCTTCGGTTAGTTTGATTACCATTAAGTTTTGTGCAGTTGCACCTGCTTATTTCCTGCACCTAGGTCGACAGCTCCCAGAGCCCCGCCCTTGGAGTCCTTCCACTGCCTGCAGACTTAGGCCCCCAAATCTGCATCTCAGTGGTTACCTGCATTTCCCAATTCTCGGTCACCCTTGAAGTCTTATATTTATCGCTCCTGCTTCCCTCCGGCAATTTTGCACGGCTCACAGAATTCAGGGATTCTTCCCTTTCCTGCAGCAGGGGAAACACCAGTGTTAGGGGCCAGCCTCGGGGAACCTGGAAACATTCCGGCTCCAAACCCTTGCCCTCTGGGTTGTACGCTTCCCCTCCAGAGAACCCATGGCCCATGGCCTCCCTTCGCCCACGTCCCGTGAGATCGTGCTCCAGTGTATGCACACTGTGTGTGTCCTCGGTCAGGCCCTTGCTCGTCTGTTCAGAGACGGGAACCCCTGTCAGAGCACACCGCCCTGGGTGGGTGGCGGGGTGTCTCATGTCTCAGGGACCCCCTTGAGGATCCACACCCTTGAAAACCCTTACTTCTGCCTTCTCCCCAGTCTCCCAGAGCTGTCCCAGGCTCCCAGGGTACCGATAGGCATGACCCCAGGGTTCCTTGTCTTGACCTCTTGGAGGGCCAGCCCTGTCAGACCTGCACCTGGGCTGTTTGGCTCTGACCGACATTAGGATCTTAACAGCAGGGTCAGGGAATAGGGCCAGGTTCCTCCAAGCATCTCTCAGTTGTAAATGAAACCTGATCCCATCACGAGTAAGAGATTGCCTTTCTGCCTAGCAATGAGAATGGCATTTAAAATTCAATATCAGAAAAGATATTGATGAGATTAAGGGCCTGAAGGAATTGATTTATGAGGAAAGACCCAAGGAATTAAATATGTATAGCCTGGTGTAATAGGATATTAGACCCTGAGCACAATTTCATTCCTATGATCTGGTGTTCCTGCTATCAGTCATCTAAATGGTGGGGTTCTCTCCAAAAGATGTTTCTCCCCCAGGGGTCACTGAGCTGGTGGCAGAGAGGGAGGCACTGGGATGGATAAACCAGGCCACAGGCTTGGTCACCCTTGGACCTTGATATAAATTGAAGCGTAGTTTCATCCACAGGTAGAAGCAGATGACATTTTAAACAAGAATAAATTTGGAGTAGTCTTACCACCTCGTGCGACAAAAAAATTCAAACTAGTTCAATTCCATCTTTTTTTTTTTCCCCAAGGAGAAAAGTGAACGTTGTGGATACCAGGTAGTAAATGACTGTCCTTCCCCTGAGCCAGGTTTCTCTCCTTTGTCAGGAATACTGTTAGATATGTTTGCCTTCAGGCAAAGCCTTGCTCTTAGGTTGTGATAATATGCACTTGATTTTTTACATCTCAGGCTTTTCCCAACAATCAGGGATTGGCTCGGGATTCAGTATTAGATGTGAGGTGGGAACAGGCAGACTTCAGCAGTGGGACCTAGGGCTGCCCTTCCTAAGTGGTTCTGAAGTCAGTGAGAAGCAAAGCAGGGCTGAGGGGTGGAAGGTCTGGAGAGCCTGGGGAGAAAAGCAGCAGAAGCAGGGAGCTGTGTTTGGGTAGCAGGATCTCACCAAGCAGGAAGGGACGAACGAGCGGATCCCCTCGCCTTGTAGCAGGCCAAGATGACAAGGATCTGGCAGAGCTGGCCACAGGTGGGGTTCAGATGGCGGGCTGAAATACACGGAGTAATCAGGTTGGAGACAAGGTGTGCAGACATGGCGATGCTGGATGCCCACAGGCGTTGCCCCCCGGTCTAGACATTAAAACAACTGCTGATCGCTCTGTCCAGACATAGTCACACCCACCCTGGCCTTTGGTGGAAAACTCTCTTTGGAAGCCAGCGGACCTCGTTTCCTTAGGCGATATCCTACTGGCCTTTAAAGGCTTATCCCACTAAGTAGGGCATCGAATTTACAGCAAAGTTATGGAGATGGAATAACATTTATTAAAACTGAATCAAAAGAGCAAAAACACATTAAAAATTGGTGACACTGTATGGGCTCAAATATTTCCAGACTTTAAGCATTAGTATTTGGTGGCTCATTTCTAATGAGTAGAGAACAAGTTCTGATTCCAAATGGATCCCCTGAGCTCATGTTCTCCTAACACATGAACTGATCCCCGAGAATCTCCTAGGGAAACCACGTTGGTTGTAGCCACTATTAGAGTATTTTGTGCCACCCTAAATTCATTTTAGTGGATAGACTAGCATCTTCGTGACCCAGCATCTTGAGGACAGGCTACTTTGTGTCTGTTTCCTCCCTGTCCTCCATACTGTCTAGCCCAGCGCTGTGTACTTAGGAGATAAGTGATGATTGAAAGAATGGATACATGAATGATTGCTTGATTGATTGATAATTGAATGTTACTGGATTGTTTTAAAAGAACTGAACATAGAGCCAGTCACTGGGGAAATCTTGAAATGAGGGGAAGAGGGAAAGAGAGAAAATGTGTGTGTGTATGTTTGTGTATAGGTGTCAGTCACTATCAGTATATATTATATCTACCTAGTGGCACGAGTTCACGTGACCTGCCACCACCGTGAATTTAGAAAGAGTACTCCTCCACCACCATGGAAGACGCAAAGTCAGATGCTCTCAGTTTCATGCCACCCAGCAGCTCCATCCCCCAGCAGCTCCCCAGTCCTGCCAGAGATTCCTGAGGCGGCACCATTCAGTGAGTGTCAGCTTGCCTTGAGACATTGCTGGTGTTCTTTCATACAGAGAATCTGCACCGTAGTCTGGGGCTTTCATGGAATCTAACCTTATCTGATATGTTAGCTATATAAAGACTTGACCTTAGTGACAAAATTATAAAATTTAAGGGAAAAAGACAAGGAAAGGGTTACAGTTTTTAAAGGAAAGTTAAATCCACCACAGCGCTCACAGAAGGATACACAAAGGCACGTCTCCAGCAGCCTCGGTCTTAAGTGGAAATGGTGAATGCCTAGGTAGAAGTCGTTGCTAGGAGGGTTTTAAGTCTGGCATGTCCTGATTTCCATTTCAAATTGACGGATCAGTGTGGTTGTCAGGGTAGAAACCACAGTTTGAAGTAGGAAAATCGAGTTGTGCAAGTGGTAGGTCTCTCCCCGATACCGTGGCCTCGGATACATGACTTAACCTCTGGGTGCCTATGATTCACGCATCTGTAAAAATGGAAACGTGACCTCACATATTCTGGGGCTCCAGATAACACTGGTAATGCTCTTCGAATTTGTCAGAGAGAAAGACCCATTACACACGGAAGTCTACATCCCCAAAGAGCATTACAAATGATCCTATTAAATCAGTGGCCTGGAAATATGAAGATGTGTCAGGTACGGCGTTTATTTACCTGTTATTGTCTGCCAGAGTGTTTGCACTTGATTGGCATATGGATAATTGCCTAATTGGAACACACTCAGTTGTAACCACCAAAAATGTAATAGTGCATCCATTTAATGCCACACTTCCCAGTGTTAAATTAAAATTATGCTGCAGTCAGCCAGTCCAACCGAGAGGCTCTTCTGATTAAGTTCTAACTGCCTGTGAACTTCTGTAATTGAGGTACTCTGGAACTTAAAAATTCAAACTGGAAAGAATCTTATACAGTCTCACAGATTTCAAGTGAAAAAAGACCAGAAAGGCTGACTTAAATTATCTAGTTGCAGATTATCTCATTGTTTTTATAAGACATCTAGTCATATGAACAATCAGTTTTGAATCATCCCTGTTTTGAATACATAAATATTAGATTCGTGAGTTTACCTTTTGTAAACAAAAGAAACAATTCATTTGAAAGAATGCAGAAAATAGTCTAGGGGTGTTTATTTTGTTTTTCCTCTAGTGGTGGTTTTGGTTTATTTGTTTGCTTTTTGGTGGAACATGGGGAAGAAATTACATAATTGTAAATTCACTGATTGATTTTCTTAGACTTTTAAGAAATATTCCCCTATAGATTAAGGATGGTATCTGGAACTTCCAGAGTAAAGAATCCAAATGTCTTAAGTGCTATTTTCCTCTGAAGATTTCATACACCCATGTGTCTAGAACAATAAATTACCCAGTGATAGAGCCTCAGGTAGTTTTTGTTATTGTTGTCGTTTTGGCTTTTGTGTGTGTGTGTGTGTGTGTGTGTGTGTGGTTTTTTTGTTTTCCCTTTGTTTTGTTTTTTGCTAGATCATGGCTTAATCTCATAGAATTGCGGAAACCAGAGCAAGCGTTCATTCACCTCTTTACTCATTCATTCATTCAGCACCTGCTGTGTGTTAGAGGTAACCCAGTTATGGACCCTACCATTGGTGGATGTAGGCTAGTTGGGGAGATAGCTATGAAATGTAATATATCATATAAAAGTGCTTTTGGAGCATGGAAGTTAGAACAGCTAACTTTGCTTGGGTGATCAGAGGGGGTCTTTATTGAGGAAGAAACCAAGACCACTGCTTATAGTTGTGCAGGTTTTGCCCTGGACAGGGGCGCCAGGGCAAATGGGTGAAAGGGAATGAAATCAAGCCCCTGCTCTCCTGCCCAGCCATGTGCCTTAGTGAAGGGTCCTGTCTGACTAGAGGATGGGGCTCTTTTCTACCATATAAAGTCATCATATGGGTTGACGTTAGCCCGAAAACATTCTTTAAGTTGGCTTAAAAAAATGAATAGGAATCTGCCAGGCAGAATTCTGGGTAGTGAGCTTTTCATAGAGTCATGAAAGGACCTAGCATGTCTGGGGAAGGACGACACAGCCAGTGGTTTGGATTTTATCCAGTAGAGATTGGGGGATCAGTGGTATTTCTTAAGCACAGGAGCACTTTGATTCTTAGGTGGCCAATTTTCTCAGGAGTGTAGGGTGAATGACAGGAGGAAAAAGCAGATCCAGAAGAGAGATGCTCATCCTAACCATGACAGTGAAGATGGTTGGAGAGAAGGCAGAGGAACGGGCAGAGAGGTTGTGAGGGTGATGAAAGGGTGGGCATGGACCTCAAGGTTTTAACTCCGGTTACCAGGGGAATAGAATTAGCCTTGTGGGGGCGGAGTGATAGTAAGCACAGTTTGAAACACTGTAGGGAAAGGATCTGGTGGGCAGTAGGAGGGGCGGAGGCTGTGAGGTCAGCTTTGAAAAGCAGGAGCGCAGGAGCCGAGCCCGTGCGGTTGAAGCTGTGGGTGTGAACAGGATCGCCTGGAGAGAGAGGACATGCCAAGGCAAACAGAACCTGGCATTCTAGTTGGCAGTTAGAAGTGTTAGTGACTTTAGTAAGAGCAGAGTCTGAGTAGGGTACTCCGGACAGAAGCAACATTGTAGCAGGATTAAATAAGCATTTAAAGAGACAGTGGTTTTCCTTCCCAGTTGCACATTAAAATTATCTGTGGAGGTTTTTAAAAAAAATATTATTGCCTGGGTCCGTCCCCTAGATATTCTGAATTAATTGGTCTTCTGTGGGACCCAGGAATAAGTGTGTTTGAAAAGTTCTCCAGATTTAAAAACCACTACCCTTGACTCTCCCTTTAAGAAGTGTCAATAAACCTCAAAAGCTGGCAGACATGTGAGATGCATAAAACCCCAGGGGGTCAGAAAAGTACGAGATTTTTCAAAGATGAAGAATCTTTTTTAAAAATATATATAAATTAATTTATTTATTTGGCTGCATCGGGTCTTAGTTGCAGCACGCGGGGTCTTCGCTGAGGCACGATGGATCTTTCGTTGCGGCTCGTGGGCTTCTCTCTAGTTGTGGCATGCGGGTTTTCTCTCTCTAGTTGTGGCGCGCGGGCTCTGTAGTTTGCGGCACGCGGGGCTCTCTCATTGAGGCACCCGAGCTCAGGAGTTGTGGCACGTGGGCTTAGTTGCCCCGTGGCGTGTGGGATCTTAGTTCCCCAACCAGGGATCGAACCCACGTCCCCTGCATTGGAAGGCGGATTCTTTACCACTGGACCACCGGGGAAGTCCCAAGGTGAAGAATCTTGATATTATTAGACTGACAGAGGTTAGGAAGTTGGGTAATGCAAAGTGTTAGTGTGGGTGTGGGGTTCAGTTACTCATATAGCACTGGTGGGCAGGTGGGCTGGTACAACCATTCTGTGACGCAGCTTTGGCAGTGAACTCCCCCGGCATGCCCCATGACCCGCAGCTCCACTGCTGGATATGCAGCAGGGCAAGTCTCCCACAGGTCCACAGGGACAAGCCCTAGCATCTCCCACTACAGCCTTACACAGGGGGAGGAGAATTGGAGAGAATCCGAGGGGCCTTCCCTGGGAGAGTGGAATAGGTATAAGTGGGCGGACGTACCCCGTAAAATAGTATGCAACCACCAGAAGCAATAGCTAGATATATATACATATCACCATGGATCTTAAAAACATAGTAAACAAGAAATATGAACGCTGTCACTTACATACGAATGCATACTCGCAAAACAACAGTATATATTTTGGAACAATGCATTCAAATAAAAAAGATAGAAACCGTTGAAAGCGGTTGCCTACATATGAGAAGAAAAGGAACTGGGGATGATTCCTTGGAATCACACTTTTTTTTAAATTTAAAAGTGTGATTCCAAGGAACAGTGAGAACGGATGGAAGCTTACATGGGAAGTGAGGTCAGGGGAAGGGTGTGTGTGTGTGTGTGTGTGTGTGTGTGTGTGTGTGTGTACACGAGCGCACGCACGTTTTAATAGCATGAAGCAGTGTTGTAAATGTGTAGATGCAATGGCAGACCTAATGGAGTTCTCACTTCCCCTCTGATCTATTCACAGTGTTGGTAATAACAGCTGAGAGTTGTGTCCAAGTGGTTTTCCTTTCTTTGTCCTTTCCTCAACCTTAATTAAGTTCATTTGTTTGCTGTTGTTGCTGTTCTTACTAAAGCAGTGTCTGCTCCTTTACAGACATACCAGAAAATTACAAGCAAAACTAACAGAAAGATCCATAAGCCCACTCACCCAGAGACAGTATCCAGATTCGTTGCTATGAATAGTTTGCAAAATTCAGTGAAACCCTTTCATAGCCTGAACTTTTCATGTGGAGAACAGTATATTATGAGTTAATTCTATGTCCAGAGACACTTGTGCAACTTCATTTTTAATGGCTGCATGGTGCCCCATTGCACAGATGCACCATCGTTACTGTAGCCAGTCCCCCTCTGCTGGACATCAGTCGTTTCTAAATTTTGCTACTTCGAGTGCTACAGTTGAGTGAACATAAGCTACCTACGTTTGAAGACAATTTCCTGTCCTTCATTTGGCTCATTTTTAAAGGAGGTTTGAGGAGTGGATTCGAAATTGTCTAATGACATAAAAATCCACTAGGCATCATGGAAGTCAGAGCACCAGATCCTCTCGGAACTGTTCTGGGGCTGGTCGTGAACGAGAATAAAGAAACAGGGTCGGGACTTCCCTGGTGGCGCAGTGGCTAAGACGCCATGCTCCCAGTGCAGGGGGCCCGGGTTCGATCCCTGGTCAGGGAACCAGATCCCACATGCATGCTGCAACTAAGAGTTCACATGCCACAACTAAGGAGTCTGCCTGCCTCAACTAAGGAGCACACCTGCTGCAACTAAGACCTGGTGCAACCGAATAAATAAATAAATCTGCATTTCAAAAAAGAAAAAAAAAAGAAACAGGGTCATTCCCCACTGTTTGGAAATGGTCATTTTCATTACTTATCATGGTGCCAGAGTACAACATGGCCCCCTGGTTTCTGCACTTTAATCAATTGGTGCACAACTGAATCACATAACGTGTGAAGGGAGCCCGTGTGGGATGTGTGTATTGCATCATATGTGAGTATGATACGGGCAGGTGGTAAAATAAGGGGCGCTGAGTGTTTTGAAAACTGCAAGGAAATCACTGTTTATGCTGGGGGACCAAAGTAGGTTCTTAATTCTACATCCAGCACCGGACAAGGGAACAAGACAAGCAAGCCCAGGGGTTAAGGCACAGTGTGGTTTTCTGAGTACTTCCTCCCCGACAACGTACTGCGAAACTAGCAGTTTTGAAGATTGAATTTAATCCTTCCACTTGGCAACCTGAAGCATCAGGAATCCAGTGCCAGTGTTTATTCCGGCCTTGATAGTTCAGAACTGGCCAGGCAGCTCTGCAGCCAGCTTGTCAAGCCCCGGAAGTCGCAGCCTTGGTGTGGAGACAGCTACCCTCGTGGCAGGAACGCACTGACATTCTCATGTCATTAGTGCAGCACTTGTCATGTGTGGGAGCAGAGGAAACAGACTTCTGTCTTTGCAAACTAGCCCTTTGTTGTCAGGAAGCTCTGAATAGACAGAGCTGCTTCCAGGGCCTGTTTTGAAGCTCTTGAATGTGTTCTCCAGCCTGTGTCTATATTAGCATATAACCACGTTCCAAAGAATTAGTGCTGGGTAGCCCCATCCTCCTGGCAGGCCAGGTAAGCCTCCCCATGCATTACAATTGATAGGGCAGGGGACGCTCAAGGCTTAACAGCAATCCGTTCAGTGGCCCTGCTTCAGAACAACAGTGCAGGCCATAGCTGAGTGTTTTGACAGCTTGTATCAGCAGTTTTCTCGACTGATATATTGATTGCAGTCTGGACTTCAGTCCTGCTGATCTAATAAAACATCACCATCATAACAGAGAAGGTAAAAGGCTCTTTTGTGCTCCCAGCCACCTGGTGAAGCAGCTTTACAGAGCTACTGTAAAGCTAGCTTTAGGGTCATATGTAAAATGATGTAACCTCGGACAAGTTGACTCATTATTTTAAGTGTTTTTATGATTTAATTTCTTCAGCTGTCAGTGTCTTAGTTTCTTACCACTATTCTACATATTTTTACAAATACGCATCTGTTTAAAGGAATATAAAGGTGCATTCACAAACACTGAAACAAGCGTTGTGCATCAGTATCACAAACAGCCTGATACCGCGGCGTTAACTGCACACTCGTTACACTACGTGGGGGGGAGGGTGAAACAGACATTTAAAAAAAGTCAGCTGAAGTCTGGATTAAGCTTTAAGACACGTACAAACCTTTTCCTCGTGTTTTGGAATGGATGTTTTCAATATCTTACAGTATTCCATTGGCCTTCAATCCTACTTATCCTAAATATCCTTTTCACAGCAATTGCTGACCATCCAGGAGGAGTTAAACAACAAAAAGTCAGAATTGGAGCAAGCAAAGGAAGAGCAGTCACACACACAAGCATTACTCAAAGTCCTCCAGGAACAAGTAAGTGAATGCAACAGCTCTGACTCGTGAATTAGTTCCAACACTGACACACGCCTCCCCCATGTTCGACACACATGCAAACACTGCTGCAGTTAATCTTGGAAATGACCAGCCTGGCCCCTCCCCACCTCTTAGCAGCTTTGCTAGGTAGAATTTATAATCTTCTCTCCAGCATCTCTGTTTTCACTCTGGTACCTCTTTAGACCACCCAAGTCCCCCAGCGATGTGTGAAAGTTTCTTCCAGAAGACAAATGAATTTTGATACAGTTTTAAAACATTGGCAATGCAGATAAATTTCACAGCAAGCAGCTCGTTTCCTCTTAAGCCTAATCGCAAGGAAAATGAGTTTAGCATAGCCCACTATCCTCCTGCAGACATCTGAATCAGAAGGACTGATTCATAACGACATTTAAAAAAATCTCTCCCCTGTGCATCAGGGCACTTATCTAACCAGGGTGAGCAACAAACCTTTTATGTGAAGTTTGTAAATCTGAACGTTTCATCCTGGCTTTCTTTGATACTAAAGTGTGGCCTGACATTGATAAGTAGTAGATTTGAAACTATTGTCTTACAGCAGGGTAAGATGGATCTCTCGGCAGCTGAGTGAAATCTAGGCCCAGTATCTACATGCGAGAAGCTGAGAAAGCTCTTGAAATGCTTTCCCATTTCTGGCCTTCACATGCTGCCCATGATGTAATGAATGGCAAATGGAAGGGGAAAAAAAATCACATATAGTAACCGTAGCCCTTTGGGGGTAGTCAAATTTAGGTTGCTTTAAAATTCTCACTCACAGTGGTATATGAGGAGGTCCTTTGTACAACATAAATAACTTCAAAAGTGATATTTTTTTTAAAAAGCTATGAAGTTGGGAGAGTATGAGCCTAGTCAGCTGTGACTCAGTCACTTTACAAGTGATTTTTAACTTTTTAATGATTTGGACTCAAAAAAATATATTTTCAGTCACTTTCCCCTAAAAGTATAAGTGAATTGTGAGGGAAAAGTGAAGATGTTAGATAGTCTATAAGCTTTTATAGCTTTGGGGGAAAATGCTTTCTAAAGCTAATCGTTATCTTTATATGATTAAGATAGATTTAATAACTTAGACTGAGGCTTACATTATATGATTTTGGATAAGTTAGATTGAACTGAAAAAATGTTGATGACTAAATTCACAATGACCTACTGTCTAAGAGACCTGCAGTCGCTGTTCTTTCTTCTTTTACATTATTAAAAGGCTTTCAGCAAAGTAGAGCTGATTTGGTCCAGGTTTGCTCCTGATCAAACAGACATAGCTCTGAGCTTTGTTGTTTTACATTTTCTCTCTCTGCCTCCTTGATTTACTGGGATGAGGAGGGGTGAATTCCTTTCTCCAAATGACTCAAATCCTTTATTTTGATTCGAAGTCCAAACTCCAGTCATAAAAATAGATGCTAAGTTTTGCAGAATTCATTGCTATATCCTTGTCGTCATGGCATGCATTTTTAAAGAGCAATGTGTGCACACAGGCTTTGGTAAAGCATCACACTTCACTCTCCATTACTTAAAAAAAAAAGAAAAAAGATAAATGGGGAACGTGAACAAGATTCAGAACAACTAAAATTATTAAAAACCTAGGAAATATGACTGGAAAGGAAGCATTTTTAAATCTGCTGTAGTCATGGGATGGCTCTTTTTCAAGCAAAGGCACCGAGAAGACATAAGCTTAAGAGAGCCCACAGCAGCCAAATGCACTTGGGTGCTGTTGTCGTCACCAGACTGTTTTCCCGAGAGCCCCTTGCCTGGTGCCCCTGTCATCCTTGTAGATGAGAGCAGGCAATGGACACGTTCCTTCCATCTCCCTGTAGCCTCCCGCCACACACAGACATACATTTAAAAACACACCTCTGCCGCTCTGAACAATGCCTTACAAAGCTTTCTTTGGACTTGTGTAGAGTAGCTATACATGCAAACACCTTTTCAGTGCCTGCATAGATAGGGCCTAAACAGATGCCCTCACCCCCAGAGATTTGATTGGGCCTAGAGTCTTACTACAGTAAGTTCCCTACATACGAACCTTCAAGTTGAGAACTTTCGAAGATGTAAATGTGCGTTCGCCTGTCCAATCACATAAGTTAGTTCACGTGTCTGGCGTACATTGTCACGTGCATGCATCCTGTACAAGTGGTCGTGCTTTTGCGTACTTTACTGTACAGTACTGTATAGAGTACAGTAGTACAGTATCTTTATTTCAAGCCCAGGATGTCCGGAAGCAAGCGTAAAAGCAGCCGTGATGTAGCTGGTACTACTGTACTTTTCAAGGTACTGTACTGTAAGATTAAAAATGTTTTCTTTATTTTTTGTGTTTGTTTTTTATGTATTATTTGTGTGAAAAGTATTATAAACCCATTACAGTACACTACAGTACTATATAGCCAATTGTGTTAGTTGGGTACCTAGGCTAACTTTGTTGGACTTACAAGCAAATTGGACTTACAGACGCGCTCTCGGAATGAAACTCGTTCATGTGTAGGAGACTTACTGTATTATATAGACACACACGCACGCAGGAAAAGATATACCCTTCTCTGAAGACTTGGAAGTTTGCTCTTTAAAGTGACTGCCACTTGATGGAAATCCTGAAAAGAAGGAACAGGTCGTGAGGGCAGACCCTTACCGTCCGTAGCCCTCAGCCCAGGGAAGGCAGGCTCATTCCCTAAGCTCTCTGTTTGCTAAGATGCAGCTTCACCAGGTCCCACCAGGCCCCACTGGCACTGGCTCCTGCCTTTCATTTCCTTCACAGGGGTGGTAGCTTCCAACACCTGGAGCCTATCCCCAAGCCCAGGTATCCTCAGACAAGATGTTAGCCCCTCCGTCTGGAGGAGAGCAGCAGCTCCGGAGAGAGCAGGGAGCAGGCCATTGAGGGCAGAGCAGTGGCTGGCCTGCAGCTTCAGCTGGCAGGAGATGGGGGGACACGTGTGGATCCTTCAGAAGACAGCAGACAGACGGGGAGTGAGATGAGAGAAACACACACACACACACACACACAGCGGAACGAAAAGGTAGTATGGAGCAGGACGATGGAATTTACTTAAATGGGTGGAGAGCGACGGCGTGTTTGCACTGGGAAACATGTGAAGGTGGGAAAGGCTTCAAGGACAGAGTCCATTACTTCCGATGGAAAGTAACAAAACCTTCTTCTGAGCCAACCCCGCTCTTCACTCCCAGAAGCACGAGTTACAAGGTGGGACAAGCAGAGAGGGTTGATGAAAAGGAGAAGATGAGGAACACCTATGAAAGGAAAACCTTAAGACAGGAAAACAGAGAGGGATTTTTAAGTCCCTTTGTGCCCTCTGGTAACAGATGGCACTCCTGTCACTGAGGCGCACTTTTTCTTCTCGTGCGTATCACACATTGCCCGTGCTCCCTTGTCTTTGTTATGTGTAGAAACATCGGTGGTGTAGCCCCAGAGAACACTGGGCAGCACGCCTCTTTCTCAAGCAGGACGATGTGGAGGTGAGTCTTAATCTGCTGCACTGGCCCACAGTCAGCTGCCCCATACTCAGCTCCTTCGTGTCGCCGTTGCTTTGGCAGAGCCTCTCTCTTGGCACGGAGAGCGTGTGGTTTTCTTACTGAGGGTCTGAGATCGCCTGACAAAAATCAAAGAAGCTTTCATTTTAACATGTACAAAGAGCCCGAAAGAACCAACATTTGAATCAAACACATTGGTGGTGCATTTATTTTCTTTCAAACTTTAAGCATTTATATCCCACCAAGAATATTTTAGGCATCAGAAAGAGGATGCAGAAGATGCTGCTTCCTAAGCATAATAAGCCAGGAAGAAGTACCGGCAAACAGCTGCAAGGCCTGCTCCCCTTTGTCCTTATTCTCTGTCTTCATGTATCTGCTTCAAGTCAGGCTAGGATAAAATGCCAATTAAAGGTTGCCAGAAATCTCCTGATAACTGATTACTCCTAAGCCTTCTGAGGGAGAGGCATTTTCAGATGTTCACTGTTAAAAATCTCATTTGAGAAATAGCTTTTCTTCTAATGCCTCGGTGACCAAGGAGATGTGTTCCCAATTCTTCCTTTCCAAAAAGAAGCAAATCATCTTCTTTTAGACCTCCAGAAACCACGTTAGTCATTCAAATAGGTTCTCAAGGAGGACACGTACAGTAGCACCGCGGCATGTTAAAACAAGGGGAAACACATAATTCTCGAATAATTGTTAGTATAACATCATTTAGCTAGTGGCAACTTGCAAACACTGCAGGGTTTAAATTAATAGCAATACAACGAGGAAATGAAATCGTTTATTATTCTTAAGAACGAATTTTATGCATTTTATGCCTATGGAACTGCTTTCTAATTTATTATTTAAAAATAATGACCAAGGCCCATTTATTTCTTGCCAGCTATCAGGTTTCGTAAAATATTGGCCTCAAACTGGTTTCAGTAAGACTCGTTAGAATTATGTGCTCCATCTGTTTTTTTCTTGTTGGAAGTTTCATAAAGTGCAGCTTCATAGAAATCAGGGTTAACAGGATGATATACACTTAGTAGATAATGCTTACTTATTCATTTGGGTTTTTTTGTTTTGTTTTGTTTTTTCTTAAAATCTGCAGTTGAAGGGTACCAAGGAGTTGGTCGAGACCAATGGCCACAGCCATGAGGACACAAATGTAGGTACCACAAACCTGGTGTTTGCTCTTCTTGCTTGGTGTTGGTTGAATGCCCACGAGAATGTGGCACTTTTTAACACAAAGGAAGTCAGAGGCCCTGCATCTCAGCGGCTTATTACGATTACTAATGTGTGGTTTGGCAATAAAATATGGTAGGTACTGTTAGCTTAGGTTACCAAATGTCGACATAGAAGTACTTGAGCTAAGGTCTATAGTAAAAATTCTAATCTCAGTGAATTTATTCGAGCCCTTTATATTTTCAAAGCTATAGACCAATGAGGTGTTGGGAGGGCAAATGGAATGAGACCCAATAGGGTAATAAATTGTATATTGCATGTGTATTTATTAAGTTTGCCTGGCAATGAAGAGGGTAGTGAAATGGCTGCTATGCTGAAGAGGTTTCAAAGCAAACCCCTTCTCCCAGAAAAGCCCTTGAAAGCGTACCTTTCTCTGTTTCTGACCCCGATCGGTTGCATGGAGCATCTGTCCTCTTGAGACAGAGTCTGATGGTACAGGATCCCACTTGGCACTCTGCTTCCTCCTTGGTGTACCTTGAATTTCCCAGTATTAGTCAAGTACTCTCTTTGCCTTGGAAGTTCTTTAGTCTCAGGTGAAATAGTACGCCATGTAGATCATTGTCTCTCCATACGTTGGATGGTTTTGTTTTCGCCTTTTTTTTAAATCTCTTTGATAACTGTATGTATTTGACTATCCTCTTCATAGAAAATGCTTACTAAGCAGTTCTTTTCACATAACACAGAATCAGACATGGTAATGAATGCCTGATTAAGCTAGAGCAAGGAGAAATTATACATTCCATGTTCACTCTTGTTTTAATTATATACAGCAGAGACCCTGACATTCAGAGTACCAAAAAATCCCTCTTAATAACTACTGTTCCTACCAAACAGATATTTAACATATGATGCTTATTGAGAACCTACTGTGTACATGGGGCTCTGCTAACTGTGGGAGGGGGTGGTTAGAAAGAAATATAAGGCTTGGTGTCTGCCCTCAAAGAACTTACAACAAAAGGCTGATGAACTATGGGACACGTGGGCAGGCAATTTACAAGATGTGATACGTGTACAGGAAGGTGAGGCAGCTGTGATGTGATGTAGTTTGAAATCTGGACTTTGCTGCTTATTAGCCGTGTCAGCTTGACAAGTTACTGAACCCCTCTGAGCTTCATTTTCTTCATTTGTAAAACTGACTATGCAGCCTACCTCAAAAGCTTATCATGATGTAATGAGCTAAGGCACATGGAAATCTTAAGGTGTTGTTATTATGGTTTCTCTGCGCTGGATACTCAAGAACGGCTCCTGGATCTGTGGGATTTGGGTTTGGCTTTGAAGAATACATAGGACTGAGAAAGCAGAAAGTTAGGGAAGGAAGCCATTCACCCAGAGCTCTCCATAGGCAACAGTGTGACCTAAGTAGTGTTTGTCTTCCCGCTCCAGTATTTCATTACCCCATCCTTACCCGAAAACCCCTTTTCAGGATCCTGTTTTCCAGAGACACGTTGCTGCCACGTTTTGAAACTTTCATACGCAACCCCCCCCTCAGAGTCAGTCCCTCTGTGCCTTCCAAGGAAGCTGCTGTCTAATCCAATAAGCCAGACAGAGTGGCAGGATGTCTCAATTTCCTGATCTGTAAAATGGGGGTGACATTACCTCCTTTTCCTTCCTTCAGGTTTACTGTGAGAAGCAAATGACATCACTGATGCGGAAGCACTTTGTAATTGTGAGGTTCTAACTACATGGGATGCTGTTAGGATTACAAACTCATCTGCTGATTGAATTCAGTTAGATGCTACGTGGAAAGATAGGCCTGACACAATATCTAGTCTGTAGGCTCTTTCTTGAGAAATGTCAAAAGGTATATATTGTTAAGTGGAAAGAGTGAAAAGAGATCATCTTTAAGGTCTGTTTGTCCTCTCTTAGAGGAAAGTTTTTAACATTTAAAAATACCTCTCTAGAATCCATGACATGTGCTTTGTAATCAACCCCCAAAGATGACCTTTGAGAAATGGAGTTCAGTCAGGCCAAGCAGGAGACAGGAGCAGCACCCTGCCCGCTGGGGCGGGTTGGGGGAGAGATCTGTGGACTGATGGAGTCTGGTAGCACTTGCCCGACATCTCAATTGGCCGCCTCCTCTCTCACTGAGGGCTAGGCTCGTTTGTGCAACTCTAAAAATTGCCTATTCTTTCAAGGGTTTCCCAGTAGGTGGATTATTCACCTGTCCTTCTCTTTTCTGTCTGTCATGTTGTCTCCTTTGGGCAGTTTCCCCAGCACCTCCACTAGGTTGTGTGAAAGAAAAGAAACAAAGATCAGTTATTTTGGCCACACAGTCGGAGTGCTAGCAAAATATTTTAAGATATTTTTAAATGTCTGAAATGAAGTCTACGTGTCATCTGAAGTTTTCACCAGCCCTGTGGTGGTGAAAGGAGAGGGGGCTTTCAAGCCAGACTGAGAGGGTTTGAATCCATTTTGATCACTGAGTAGCCATGTGACCAGAGCCAGTGATTTGACTTTTTTTTTTAAACTTTGGGTTTATTTATTTATTTATTTATTTATTTTGGCTGTGTTGGGTCTTCACCTCTGTACGAGGGCCCTCTCTAGTTGGCGGCAAGCGGGGGCCACTCTTCATCGCGGTGCGCGGTCTTCTCACCATCGCGGCCTCTCCTGTTGCGGAGCACAGGCTCCAGACGCGCAGGCTCAGTAACTGTGGCTCATGGGCCCAGTTGCTCCACGGCATGTGGGATCTTCCCAGACCAGGGCTCGAACCCGTGTCCCCTGCATTGGCAGGCAGATTGTCAACCACTGCGCCACCAGGGAAGCCCAATTTGACCTTTTTGAACTTCAGTTTCCTCATCCAGCAGCGTACTAAGCGAAACCCCATATATAAACACCTGGCCCAGAGTACGTCCTTGACAAGTATCAATTCCCTCTTCATGCATCAATATCAGCAGTATTCAATACAGTAGGTAGTACTTTGACAGGATGAATTTTAATGCAGATCATGAGCTTTAAAGCTTCTGGCCCAGAGGTTACTGACTGAGACATATAGATTTTTTTTCACCCTGATTATTCACATGCAAGGATAGGAACTGTGTACATTATCATTTATTAATAATAATTAGATAGTGGGCTGGTGCTGGCTTAGCTGGGTATTCTTGTGAGAATTAACAGTTGCTTTCTTAAAGCAATATATTTTATTGGAAAAGGAAAAGGTTTGTATGAAACTGGAAAATTACAGAAAAGTATACAAAGGTAGAGAAAAATAAGTTAATATCTCATTACTCAGAGATAGTCACCATCAGTATTTTATTTTAGTTCTTCCCAGTCACGTGCATGTATATGACCAGAGGGGAAAAAACCATAAATAAATGAACCAATAAATATGATCACAGTGTCTTCCATTTTGTACCTTATTGATTTCTCATTATACCATGAGTATTCTTCTTGTCAGTAAATGTTCCTCAAAGACATGGTGCTTAATGGCTGTGTAATGTAGATATGAACTAACTGAACCACGTGCCTATGTGTTAGGCATTTAACTTCCTATTTTTGTTTTAATTTTATAAATAATGCCGTGATTAACACATCCATAAATCTTGGTCTGCATTGCTCATATTTGTTTCTGGGGGATTCTGTATATTAATAGCTGTGTCATGAAGTCTGGCAGGGAGATTCAGACTTAACAGAATTGTTGGGCATTCAGAATGTTAGTGTGACAGATGCACACGTGCGGCTCAAAGATGTGTCCGGTCTTGCAACTTAATAATTCTTTTGCCTATTTAGTCTCAAGAGCCAAGCTTATGGGACGCGCTAGCTGCACCTAGAGTCAGTCAGTTACTAATTATTTTCTATTGTTTTTATATTTTATTGGTCAACGACAATATCTGACTAACACCTTGTTCAGTATTCTTGAGGTCCCCAAACAGAGGCACCCTTACAAAGCCCACCCTTGTCCCCGTGCGCAAGACCTTCTGTGAGCTCACGCCCATGAGAAGAGGTTTCTGAAAGGCTAATCTAAAAGCATTAGAGCCAGAAGCTCAGATCAATTGCAAAGACCTTTTCTCCAAGAGGACTGCACTTAAGATTTGAAACAGGTTTTTCCTTGTATTTGGAACTGGATATATTTTAGTATACCCAAGTTTAAAACTAGCCTTTAGTACAGATCCTTCAGAGATTTCAGTTATTCCAGAACCAGTTTTCTTTCCTCAAAAGCAAAGCTATGATTTTTCTTTTGGTCTCTGTCTCCGAGCTCTCTCTTAAACCCTAGGATTGCTGAATAACTAACCTGGTCCCTGGTCACTATGTATAACAGATATCAAAATCTTAAATTAAAAACTTTTAAAATTTAATTTAAAATTAAATTTACTATTAATTTAATTACTTTATTGAATGTAATTAATTTGATATCTGTCCTCACCTTGCATCTCTTTTGATGACCTTCCTCCCAGGTACCTCCCAGAGGTATCACCACCCATGATCCTTAGCGTACATATGTTCAGCGAGAAAGTGGAAGGGAAAGGAGAGGATGCAAGAAATCCTAGTTGCAGGAACAACTAGGAGGAATCAAATAAAGTGGCTACTTAAGCCAGCAACGTATAGAACAATTTGGTCTAGAAGCTTTCCATGAATTTTTTTCTCCCCCCTCTTTGTTTCTGCTACAGGAAAGCTTTTACCGCCCCCTCCTCTACTTGCATAATTCAAGCTCACACACTGGAGTTACAAAAATCATTTGCAGTCTGTAAAGAGGTTGAATTTGTGGCACTGAAGGTTACCACTGTCTAGTGGAACACCTTTCCCACCCAACAATAAAACAAAAAACACAAAAGAGAAAAGATTTTTCAGTTTTTCACGTTGCCTCTGTAAGTAAGTAAATCCTCAAGTTGTCTTTAAATTTGTCAGAGTAAAGATGTTAAGAGCATATGGAAGAGATACTGTGTGCAGAACAGTCTTCAAGTTTAGTACACGCTGCGGCAGAAAGCTACCGTTAACCGTGTATTCTAATGATGCCTATGGCGGAACCTCTGCTAGTGTCGAGCCCTTGGCCCAGTTGCAGAATGTGCTTACCATCCTTCGGGTACGTAAGCACAAGAGAGTATATACATACTGATGTATCAAACAAGGCTAAAGAAAAAGAAAAACCCCACAGGAAATTGGGACCATAGTCTCAGAGGACAAAGACAACTCAGGCTCTATCCTTCCCTCCTGTAACTTCTGGCCTGCTCTTGGAGGCCCCGATCTTGAACTGGAGGAGGAGTAGATGAGACAGTGAGAAACACCTCAGCACAAAGGTCTGTCCCTCCCTCGCCCCATTCCACAGGCTCCATGGCAGGGAACTGGAGCACCTGCTGACACCGGGGATGAGACTGCAGACGCCACGGTCCTTCCAGCCCCTGGGGGTCTTTCTTCTCACCATCTCACTGCCTGAGGCTGTACGAAGGCCCCCAGTCTGTGTTTCAACACAGTCTTCCATCCCCCCCCCCTTTTCTTTTTAAATTTTATTGGAGTCTGGTTGATTGACAATGTTGTGTTAGTTTCAGGTGTACAGCAAAGTGATTCAGTTATACATATACGTATATTCATTCTTGTTTAGATTCTTTTCGCAAATAGGTTATCAGAAAATATTGAGTAGAGTTCCCTGTACTATACAGTAGATCCTTGTTGGTTATCTATCTTATACACAGTAGTGTGTATGTTCATCCCAAGCTCCTGATTTATCCTTCCCCGCCACATTTCCCCTTTGGTAACCATAAGTTTGTTTTTGCTATCTGTAAGTCTGTTTCTGTTTTGTAAATAAGTTCATTTGTATCATTTTTTAAAAATTAGATTCCACATATCAGTGATATCATATTATATTTGTCTTTCTCTGTCTGACTTACTTCACCTTCCATCCCTTTTTGACTCAATAAATCAACAAGACTTCATCGAAGGAGGCAGCGGAGTGTAGAGATTAAGAACAGATCTGGGCACCAAGTAGCCTGGCTTTAGTCCTGGTTCCGCCATTTACTGTCTGGGGGCCCCTGGGCCATTCATTGCACCCTGCGCCACCATTTTTTTCACTTCTAAAACAAAGGTAGTGACTGCAGCTACCTCATAGGGTTATTGTGAGCATTGCTAAGCAGTGCTGACGTGGCTGGGAAGTGTTGGGTATTATTATTGCTCCATCCTTCCATGTGCCAGGTTCTGTGCTGGGTTCTGGAGATCCATCGGTGACTAATATAGATGTGGTTCCTGCCCTACATGGAGCTGACTCTGTCATCGTGCCCCGCTCTCACCAAAACTTGCTTGTCCTCTGTCTCATTCCATCAGGACTCACTCTCCACCTTTGGGTCAATATCACAGTGCGAATAATGAATGGGCTTGAGGTAGCTGGTTTGCACGTTTCCCTAAACTCTCTGGAGACAAGACCTTTATTGGAAGGATTGGGTCCATGGGGAGGAGGGTCTGAGGGGAATGGTATATACGTGTAGGTATGTAGGGAGCTTTGAGACCCCTGAAAATCTCAACTGGAAAATCCGTAGCCACTTTGTCTTCCTTCAGGGAGAGATGGACCCATGTCTGTAGCTGCCTGAGGTCACCCTTGCTCTGTAGATGTCTAAAATCAAGAAGGGGGACTTTTCACAGACTGATATTTCCTTTAGCCTGTAATATATGGCCCCATTCACATATTAAACGCTCACACCCAGACTCTGGCCTTTTGTTCCAGTTACAGCCTCTGTAACGTTGCTTTTCTCCTGCTGGTGCTTCCGTTTCCACCTCTACCCCGACTCCACCCTCGTGCGCCCACCCAGCTGCCTTCTTCCAGCTAGTTTACCATGTTTTCTGCTGTGAATTAGCCGTATCCCTGCCATTTGCTGTGAAATCCAGAATTGCATGGGAAAAAAACCACACACATCCCAACCCAGCCCCCTCGGAGAGGATTGATGGTCGGAGGAGACCCTGTTCATAAACTGTCTTCTCAGCATGTGCCCCAAGGAAGGATTAGAGAGGGAACTGCTGTCAAAGTTGGACAAAGCTGGCTTCAGGGTTAGTGTTTTTGTTTCCAGTAAACACTCGAGAAGTTTCCTTACCAGGAGCCTCACTGCCAACCCACCATGTGTTCCCACAGCTGGAGCTGGGCCTACAGTTGGTCCTTTTTGTCAGGACGGGAGCTGGTTGGACCTGCTTGGCCATTAGAGGATTTGGAGCATGTAATAGGATTAGTGCATGTTTAATAAAGCTGACAGGTTGAGTTTGGAGACATGAAAAGACCTTCTCCCCCCAGGTCAGGTTAGACAAAAACAGCCAAAGTAGACATAAATTTCAGTGCTGACTGAAATGGTCTGACACAGACATGGATACCTATATAGCTAAAATCAAGATCTGAAACCAAAATTTTCCACTCTGGAGACAAATATACTTCCCCCAAAAGGTTAATGATAATCCTACGTGATGCAGAAGCAAAAGCAATTGTTTAGAATGGAAGATTGGTAACTTTTATAAATCCAGTACCCCCCCACACACATAAAAGCTCTTATCTTAAAAGAGCCATTTTCTTTTTGTGGAAAATATAAAGAAAACAATCATCTGCAATCTTACCACTCAGAAATTAGTGTTTACACTTCTTTGTGTTTCCTTCAGCTTTGCCTATGTGCACATATATACATTTTTACCAAATTTACAGCATATTATATGGGCAGTTTTACAGCCATACATTTTTTTTCATTATAAATCATGAGCATTTCCCCATGTTATTAAATGTTTTCTTAATACAACTTTTAATGACTGCCTAATATTTCATGCCACAGATGTGTTGTAGTGTATTTAATCAGTCCCTGCTGTGGGACTTTAAAATATTTGTTTTTGCTGTCATGGATAGTGTGCAATGAGTATTCTTTAACAATGTATTAGTTAATACATCCACCATTTAAGCACTTTTGAAATGGGGATGCTTTTCCATTTGAATGGGATTTAGGGATAGAGGGAGATCCACTGACTCTTTAAAAAGAATAAAACTCAGCCCCTACATGGTAAGTGATGAGATAAACAACCAGTAATATTGTCTGGATGTGACCACATAGAGAGGATACTGAGTTCTTCACAGGAGATGAAAATAGCTCCCAAGAATGTCTGCATTCTGAAGAGAAAGGCAAATGGTATAACCTTCGTGAATGATTTAGAAGAATGATACTGAGTCACGTTATTGAGGGATTTGTGCTGTGAACTAGAGCATCTTCCTGGTGGTCTAGGGATGGCAGAACCTGTTCTCTGTGTGGATCCCAAACCCAGGCCACCCCTACCCAAATGAGGCTTGTCCACCCTCTCCAGAGAATACATGAGATTGAGAAGAACGTCCAAGTAAAAGGACAACATGAGTTCTAAGCCCAAACAGAACATTAACTTTTTATTTCTAATATGGCCAAGAAGATACATGGAAACTCAAAACCATCAACAAGAGATGCACACAGGAATATACAGACATGACTTGAGTGCAGGCAATATCATTTTAAAGTGTAATAAACCTAGAGAGCTCAATCACAGGAACCAGGCCTCCCAGGAGATACAGCTTAGCACTGCCTGATGTGCTGCTCAGAACGGAACAGGAGGAAAGTTGAGGAGCATTTGTGAAAAAAAGCCAGGAGCCCAAAAGGTGGACAGAAGCAGTTTGTTCTAGTGCCTCTGGAAGATGGTGGGGGAAAGTGGGGCGCCTCCTTCTCTCACACAGCTTAGGTTCCTGCTGACATATCACCAGGATTAGTGACCTGAAAACAGCAGGGAACAGGGATTCACCAGGAGATGAGCATCGCCTCTTGTTAGTTGTAGATGTTTTTTGGGTTTTTAAATTATTTATTTATTTATTTTTGGCTGTGTTGGGTTTTCGTTGCTGCATGCGGGCTTTCTCTAGCTGCGGCGAGCGGGGGCTACTCTTCATCGCGATGCACGGGCTTCTCATTGTCGTGGCTTCTCTTGTTGCAGAGCACAGGCTCTAGATGCGCAGGCTCAGTAGTTGTGGCACGCGGGCTCAGTAGTTGTGGCACGCGGGTTCAGTAGTTGTGGCTCGTGGTCTCTAGAGCACAGGCTCAGTAGTTGTGCCTCACGGGCTTAGTTGCTCTGCGGCATGTGGGATCTTCCCGGACCAGGGCTCGAACCTGTGTCCCCTGCATTGGCAGGTGGATTCTTAACCACTACACCACCAGGGAAGCCCAGTTGTCTATGTTTCTCAGGAGCTATAGGGCTTCCTAGACACTTGTTGTTGGTTTTTTAGAATATTAAATGTTCTACAGTGATTTGTACACTCCTAGTTTCTGCTAAGCACAGAGACCAGGAGAGGGAGAGGTGTGAAATGTGCCGGCCAGGGCTGGGGTCAGCGTGGCTCGGCTCACCGTCTTGATGCTGGTCTTGCTCAAGGATTCTCTGCTCAGCTCTCCCTGGGTCTCAGGAGGGTTCTGTAACGCTGCACACAGGGCAGTCATTCTCTCTCACCACACACACTGCTTGTCTCCAGCCCTCGTCCATCACAGGGCCACAGAACTCACTAGACTGTGGTATTTCCTTGAGGAAATGTGTAGGAAGATGACAAAGAAGGAAAGTAGGTGGAAAGGTGGAAAGAAGAAAAAAGGGGGAGAGGGGCAGAAAAGACTGTACCGGGAAGAGTTTTCCTAAGTTTCATCACTTTCTGCTGTCACCATCCCACCTGTCCCTGCCAACTAGAGTAGCGAAACGGCCTTCACCAAAGGTGTGTTTGTAGTTGCCTGACTATGCCCACGTAATGAAAACTCTACCCCAAAAGCAGTTTATCCTGGAATTCGAAGCAAACAACTCAGATCTTAATCTGCAGATGCAATATTGATGGGCTTCCTGGGGGTAACTACAAAGGTCAGGCTTGGAAATACTACTTGGAAATTTCCGACTACCCATGAGCAAGTGAAGTGCGTGCTAGCTACGCTTTCAGCCTTGCTCTGACGGAGGCGCCCCTCTCCATTCCCCCCGCCCTATCTAGGACCTGAGAGGTGGGAATCGGCCCCAGCTGTGAGTTCACCGCCAAATGCAGCCTCCCCTCCCTCCCTCCTGGCCTGCCCTCCCCGCCCAGAGGGGCACCCAGCCACACTGCTCTCCCAGGCACCAGGCGCCCTGTTTGCAGCCCCCTGGAACTTCCTCAGGCCACACCTCAGCCTGAACTCCCTCCATGGCTTTCTTCTTAATTCAGGCAGAGCAGACGTTGAGCCGGGGAGGAAAGCTACTGCCCCTGCCCAGTGGAAGAGGCCTTCACATTTTACGTTCCTTCTAGAAAGACTCATCAGCCTTGGAACACTTAATAGGTTTTGTGGTTGTTGCTGTTTTAAGATTTCTCTTCTTTTTTTTTTCTTTTTTTCTTCCCCCAAGAAAATCCTCTAAGCCTCAGCCTTCCCAGCCCTGGAGTTGCCCTTGTAGGAGAGATCTGTGGCCACGATGCTGCGTCACTGTCATTTTTATTGTTATGTCAGCTTCCTTGTGAGATTTCAGAGTGCCTTTCTTTGTCTGGACAGTTTCCAGACTGTTTGGTGTATGCTAATGAGCTACTTAGGTTTATGAGACTCTCGGAATCTAATTTGCACAGTTTCTTGCCATTGCCAGCTTTGAGAAAGATGACTTGAAACTAGAAGAAAGGTCTGCAAGTGCGACCTATGTAAAGCCCCCAAACCTATCCACATAGGTAATCCCCTGCTCCCCTCACCACACGTGCACACACGCACACAAGTATAACATGTCTCACCGCTGTAAGCTTAGGTATTGTTCCTGGACTTTTTTTTTTTTTTAAATAAATAAATAAATTTATTTATTTATTTATTTATGGCTGCGTTCGGTCTTCGTTGCTGCACACGGGCTTTCTCTAGTTGCGGCGAGCGGGGGCTACTCTTTGTTGTGGTGCGCGGGCTTCTCATTGCAGTGGCTTCTCTTGTTGTGGAGCACGGGTCTAGGTGCACGAGCTTCAGTAGTTGTGGCTCGCAGGCTCAGTAGTTGTGGCTCACAGGCTTCAGTAATTGTGGCACACAGGCTCTAGAGCACAGGCTCAGTAGTTGCGGCGCACGGGCTTAGTTGCTGTGCGGCATGTGGGATCTTCCAGGACCAGGGCTCGAACACGTGTCCCCTGCATTGGCAGGCGGACTCTTAACCACTGCGCCACCAGGGAAGCCTGTTCCTGGACACTTTACACAGCAATATTCAAGTTGGTCCCCTTGGTAAGAACAGAATAACTGTTGGCCTGCTATTGGGAATAACCGTTGACCTGGGATCCTGAATAAATAAATGACTTTAGTCAACAGGTCGAATTCAGCTAGGTGCACCATACATGAAAAACTCTAAATAGTTAGATTTTTTTATTGGTAATTCAGCTTTCCTCCATCTATCATGTCATGCTTTTTGCCGGCAATGCAAATTCTGCTGTGTTGAAGCCCAGCTCAATTCCTACTTCTTGGGGCCTTATCCTAAGATCAGCCCAAATCAATTACCATCTTCTTCATATTCCCACAGTATTTATCATTATCCCAAACATTCTGAACAACCCAGTTATGACACGCCTAGCTTCTCAACTCAGGTGTAAGTGCCTTAAGGGCAGGTAATGTGTAGGTATGTGTTACAGAACCTAACAGAGTGATGAACCTATGTAGGTGGGCACATTTGTAATACATTTATAACACTTGTTGACTGATGACTGAGTGGAGGTAGAAATTCCAGCCACCTCAGACAGCTCTGTGAATCTGTTTGGCCTGATTAGGTGAGAAATGCAAACCCTTCCTTATCTATATTATCTGCAGGTGATCTTGAGGATTAAGCACATCTCGTTGCAGTTCAGTTTAAGATGTGTACAGAAGTCTTGCCGACTGTGAAAGTTAGAATTGAGGTAGTAGGGATCACTCATCCAACTTTCTTATTTTACAGCTTTAATTTGGTGTAAGTTTTCTTGCCTATGGCTATGCGTCTGTGAGTCTCACATTCTCTAAGGCAATACTTCCCAAACTTTAGTAGGCAACAGAATCAAAAGGAGAGCTTCTTAAAGCACAGATTGCTGGGCTTCCCACTTAGAGTTTGAGATGGGGAAGGTTTGGGCTGAGGCCTGAGGATTTGCTAATAAGTTCCCAGGGCCATCAGTCTGCAGACCACACTTTGGGTAACTACTGCCTGCTATCCACTCCAGTTCAGATTAGGTGCTGCTAGGGGCTTCCACAGCCCGCAAGGCCAACCCTTGTCATAGTTACATCACACTGTCTTTTAATATATTTTACATGCCTGTCCATACTCTAGACTCTTAGGTTCTTTGAGAGCAGGAACCACTATTATTCATCTTTGAACCTTATCTAGCACAAAACCAACCATATAGTAGGTGCTCAATACATATTTGATGGATGAGAGAGTGGTGGAGGTTCGATAAATTCTAATCGAAGTATACTGAACTGAGGTGTCCAGAGACTTTAGTCTAAATGTTGAACTTTGCTGTGATTCAATCCCAAAAAGAAAATATACAGTTACTAATTGCCAGACTCTGGTTTATAAGAAATCACAGCCATTTGGAGAATACACAAAAGATATGTGGACTCACAACTAGCTGCTCCTGTGTCCACCCAAGTCCACACGATGGGCAGTGCAGTGTTGTAGACAGAGTGCTGTGTGTTGGGAGCACACACGATCACAGCCTGGTCACCATCCTCAAGGAGCACATGGCCCATTGTGGAGACAGCAGATGCTGAAAAGGGAAATCACCAAACACTGGCTTCAGTGTTCTCAGCAAGGAAAGGACTTGGGCTGGGATTAGGGGCTTGAACGAAGTCCAGAAGTTGTGGTTCCCTGAGAAGTAACTTGGACAGAAGGCAGTATAGACTAATAGCTCCAAAGTCTGGCTACCTGGGGCCCGGTCTTACAGCCACTACTCTCTAGGTATGTGAGCTGAGGAAAGTACTTAGCTTATTTGTGCCTCGATTTTATCATCTGTAAAATGGGGATAATAGCAGGACCAACACCTGGCATCTACCAGGCACTCAGCAAGGGCTAACTATTAGTATTATAATCATTGCCATTATTCATACTATTTTTTAATTCAGAGGACCCCAAATTCTACATCCATCATGAACCATGCATCAGCAATCCAGACCACTTTGTTCTTGGAGTAGTTCTCATAGGTGGCATATGCAAGAAGGCAGTGAGAAGAGAGAACTGGATTTTGGTGTGTTGGGGAGGGGAGACTATTTAATGTTTACTAAGATCTCACAGTATGGCTGGCAAACCTTGTAAAATTTGATTTTACTTTAATAATAATTAAATGTCTCTCTTTCCCATTTATCAGATTGCATCCCATCTATTCTCATGACCTAATTTACCTCTATAAAGGTCAAAAAGACTCTGAATTTTAATATTATCATTAGTAACGTAAACTCAGCAGGTGAAAATTATGATAGTGAGTGCTTTGTAGCAGAGAAAAATACGAAGTGTCATACTGAGAAATGGACTGGGAAAATAACACGCCAAGAGCACCATAATGCAATTAATCTTTACCAACAATAGAGTCAGTATTATACAAGATGAATCAAACTGACTAATTCTGGATGCACATACATACATTTAAAAGTATTTCGCTTTAGCTTCTGTTTGCTGCTCCATTTTTACTGGTTAAGGAGATTTTTCACGTCAGTACTTTTTCAGACTACGAAGGGTAGCCTCACTTGTGTAGATATAGTAGTATGGGTTACATTTTTTACGTATTGAAGAGAAACACACACCGTTTTTGAGATCAAGTGTATTTTTTTTCACTTGGCAACAGTTATGGCGGCATATAGTGAAACTAAAATAAAACACTACAACCTACACTTTAAACAATGAATGGAGCTAAAGGAATACAAAAGATGTTTTTCTCATTTTTTCATAGGTTTTATTTAATATGATTGTCACAAAACTAGGCCAAAAGAAAGGCATCTAATCACCAGCTTGAGACCATAGTTTAAGCTTGGTGTGAACTGTAATAGCCATAAGTAAGTTATGATCCAGGCAGCAGTATGCTCTTCGTTTTTAATGGAAAACATTACAAAATTGAAATTACTCTTTCCTATCAGGGTTCTCTTGTTAAAAGTATATGTGGGATAATCCTGTTTTTTCAAATAAGAATTAAACAACTATATATAAATATATATATATATACATACACATATATATACACACACACACACAACTATATATATATACATTCATGTGTGTGTATATATATTACATAATATTATATATATGAGTATGTGGGAGGAGGGTTATATATAAAATATGAAAGGTAAATATCTGAATGTTAATAGTGCTTATACCTGAGTGGTAGAATTCCAGTTAATTTTCAAAATCTATATTCTGTAAATTTTCTGCCAATATATATATTTATAAAGAGAAAACCAAGAAACGTTATTATTAAGAATTAACCTGGCATGGACATATATACACTACCAAATGTAAAACAGATAGCTAGTGGGAAGCAGCCGCATAGCACAGGGAGATCAGCTTGGTGCTTTGTGACCACCTAGAGGGGTGGGATAGGGAGGGTGGGAGGGAGACGCAAGAGGGAGGAGATACGGGGATATATGTATATGTAGAGCTGATTCACTTTGTTATAAAGCAGAAACTAACACACCATTGTACAGCAATTATACTCCAATAAAGATGTTTTAAAAAAAAAAGAATTAACGTGAACTAGAGAATTATCTTAAATTTTAAAAAGGAAAAGAAAGGGAAAAGTTTATAAGCTTATATTATGGTCTCCAAAAAAAAAGTTAGTATTTAATTTAAAAACATATTGAAAGCACTAATAATAGATACAAACTCAAAGTTAACTTTTTACTGTCTCAATCTAAAGTAGTAAAGAAATTATTTTACTTTAAAATGATGCTACAGCAAATACATTTAGGGACCAGAAGAATGTAAAATACCCAAAGCGACTGCATTGGTTTTTTTCCCTCTCCATTATATGTAGTCCTCCTAGACTTCTGGGAAATCACTCCCAGCCAAGGGTACTGACCAGATCCTGTGACTGTCTGTCTCACCTATGAAGTTCATCCTCTCTGGGTAATAACAGATTCATTCAACAGATATTACCGAGAGTCTACCATTTATTCTTTCAAAAAATATTGGTTGAAGATTTACCGTGTGCAGGGGACTGTGCTAGCGACTGAGGACATTGTCGCTTTGTAGAGAAATGACTGCAGGTGGCGCAGGCACACGAAGTCCAGGCAGAGACACTCTGAGGGTGGCAGGGACAACTCTTCCCGTTTCCTGCGGGGAGGGGGGAGAGACGGCAGATGGGCTGGAGAGCCCCTGCCAGCCCAGATGCTATCCTGAGCCTATGACCCATATTTCCAGCTGCCTTTCCAAGACCTCACATCCAGTATTTCTGAAATACCGGAGCCAGTGCTTCTTATTCTTTGTGACCTCTGATTCTAGCATCATTATTCTGCTAGTGGTCCAGACTTCGCTGAAAATTTTTAAATTCTGTTCTTTCCTCTGCTTCACACACAGAATCTGTCCATTCTTCCTTTAGAATGGCTTCTGTATCCCCCGCTTTTCTCTCTTATCCCATCACCTCAGTGGTTCTGCTTTATTATCACATACTTGGGGTATAGCTGGGGCTCCCCCGGTCCCCCTGCCCGAGTCTCTTCACCTGCTTGGCCGGTCCTGCCCGTGGCCCTCACTTGGTCTTTGGAGCACTGCCTCGACCTCGGCTTTCCCCCGCACACATCTTCCAAACTGCGTGCCTGTCGCACGGACCGTGGTTACAAGTCACACTTGTCCAAAGGACAAGGTGTCACCACCTAACAGCAGCAGGGAGCCAGGCCCATCCCAGCTGACACCGCTCCTGGGCCAGGCCCCTGCTGCCTTTCTGCTCTGCTCCCCTTTGTGTTCACGATTGCACCCGAGCCACCGCTCATCAGCCAGCCCGGAGCCCCTGCTGGCCCCCCAAGAGGCCCGGACTGCTGGCAGCCCTCAGAAGGGGATGGCGTCCCAGTGCTCAACAGGCATTTTTCAGTTGACAAGGACTGTAATAGGCTGACATTACAGCCCATTCAAGAGAGGCAGCCCAGCACGGTGGTTAAGAGTCTGGAGTGAGACAGCATCGGTTCACATCCCGAGTCTGCTTCTCACTACTTGTGTGACCTTAGACAAGTCCTTGGCCTCTCCATTCCTCATTTTCCTCATCTGTAAAATGTACTGACCTCCTAGAGCTGTTAGGAGGATTGGGTGAGTTCATATGTGTAAAGTTCTTATAATATTACCTGCACAAATTAAGCACTATATGTGTTTATTAAATAAATATAACCAAGAATGATCTAAAAAGAAAGCCACCAGGAGAAATGCTTTACGTGGATATCTCTGGTAACTAAACCACAGTGAGTTTTCTCTTTCTTAAAGGGTCCTTTTTATTTTTTTAAAGGTTTTTTTTAATTAAATTTATTTCTTCATTTATTTTTGGTTGCCTTGGGTCTTCGTTGCTGCGTGCGGGCTTTCTCTAGTTGTGGCGAGCGGGGGCTACTCTTCGTTGCGGTGCGCGGGCTTCTCACTGAGGTGGCTTCTCTTGTTGCGGAGCACAGGCTCTAGGCACGGGGGCTTCAGTAGTTGTGGCACATGGGCTCAGTAGTTGTGGCTCACGGGCTCTAGAGCGCAGGCTCAGCAGTTGTGGTGCACGGGCTTCGTTGCTCCGCGGCATGTGGGATCTTCCCGGACCAGGGCTCGAACCTGTGTCCCCTGCATTGGCAGGCGGATTCTTAACCACTGCGCCACAGGGAAGCCCTTAAAGGGTCCTTTTTATGATGCATAACCAGGTCTCACTGATTTTAATCTTTGCGAGTGGAAATCTTAGAAAATCTTGGAGTTGTCTTAGGACATAATGCATGCACTCTGGGTCTGAGTCCAGCAACTGAAGCCCAGTGAGGTGGCTCATATCCCAGTGTGTAAAATGTGCTAGTGTTGTGATGAATCACTAACTCTTGGCTGAGGGCGGGCGCTCCGCACATCTGCTCTCACATGGTCTCTCTGCGGCTGAAGCCTGTTGGGGCTCTGAGGTTCCCCTCTGCAGACCCTGGACATCAAAGGCTTCTGAGGAAAGGATCAGGTGGGGGGGCGCCCATGACCCTCAGGACTGGCAGTACCAAGCTTCAGCAACTGGTAAGATTAGTGAGGCCTTGGGACTTCTACGCCACAGAGAATTCCTGAGGTCCTGCTCACTCTTGGGGATTGATGCATTCTTGCATTCCCTTGAACCATAAGAAATTTTGAAGCTTACTCAGTTACTCATTCTCATCAATCCTTTTCTCATCCATTTGCTTTTTAAATGTTTTTTTCCTCCCTCTTCTTCTTCTCTTCCTTCTAATTTTATTGGCACTGAAATCCAGGATAAGTGTATCTTGTCAGTACCCAGTTGGCTGCCTTACTCTGAAGGGAAGCTCCAAGTCAGGGAAAAGGGCACGCAGCAGAGATGAAATATTGGCGCAAGAAGACACTGTAGAGCTCATCTGCTTCAAATCCCTCTCTTTACAAACAGGAATCATGAAACAAGGGTACACAGCGAGTGGCAATTAGAACCAGTCTTCCGTGTCCAAATCCATCATTTTTTTTTCACTATTCCAGGCCATTGTCTGTGGGCCGTTCCTTCATTTATCAGCCACTGGGCACCTGCTACGTGACAGTCACTGGCTCATAAAGGAAAGTGTGAGACGTATCCCCATCCCCCTTCCTCCTCTGACCATGGTTCTAATCTTACGAGGAACCCCTGAAGGTTAGTGGAGACTGGCCTATCACTTGATGGATTGCTTTGGGTACTCTGAAAAAATTCTGAGTAAAGGACACTGAAGTAGCTAACTGGCATCCTGACCGTAGTCTACGGGGCCCTTGATTCCATGGAGTGTGAGGCCTTATGGTGTGGCGGTGACGGTGTGGGAAGTGACATAGGGAATCTTCACCTTGCGGATCTTGACAACTGCCCCACTCACCTTTTGCTAGGAGCTATAGGGCCTGCCAGCCCTTGGAGGGCCACAGGGTAGATTTCATACGTGTGTGGTGTGGGGAGGATGTCGTTTGGTATGTTACCCAGTGAAGTAGTCAGCTAGCAGCTGTGCTTACATATAGCTCTTCAAAATAGCATCTGCCTGTCCTAGGCTTCTTTTTATTTCTTTTTAAAGTATAAGGATAGCAGTAGAAGAACAGTGCCACAGAACATTTAGAAAACAGAAAATATGTACAATTTGAATCCCATGACAGATTATCACTTTTGCATACATGTTTTTATATAATTGTAGTCAAGGTCTTATACAGAATTCTCACCTAGATTCAGTACCCCAAGTATGTATTATGCACCTGTGCCGTATCCACTCAGTCCTGAGGATAAGAAAAGTGAGTAACAATCATGATAATAGTGATGCCACAATATTCCTGGAAGGTTATAGTTTTCAAAAGCACCATGTCACATATGACATTTGGTCTTCACAGCACCCCGGGGGATAGGTATAGGTTATTATCCATGATTTATGTAAAAGAAAGTTCAGAGATAACCCTGCCTAAAGTTATCTAGTACGTAAATAATGGTGACAGAATTAGAACACAGATCCCTTTCGGCCATGCTGTCTCACTTGCTTGGATATGGTGAGTGCCCTTAAGAAGTTGGCGGTTTTTTTGAGGAAGCAAACACAGGTGACTCAGTTTATTCCAAATGTATAAGTGGCCAGCTGCCACAGAAGTGACAGGGGAAATGTGCTGAGATAAGGAAAATGTACAGATAGCCTGGAATAAATGCCCTTAAGAGATATGGGACTTGTGCTGTGTATAAAAATATATGTAGGAGGTGGTGAAGAAAAGGAGAGAGCTTTCTAAGAACGTATCTGGACAGAACATCTAAAGGAGATAGGTAGGCTGTATCGGTAGGATTGAACCTGAATGCCGGGCTCAATCTGGCATTTTCCCATGGGTTATTGGAAAACATCGGAGTTTTTCCTATGGGTTTTCAGAAAGCATCTGAGTTTTAAATTGGAGATTGACAAGATGAAAGTGGCATTTTAGAAAACTGATCTGGTAATATCATGTAAGGTGGGCTGGAAGAGGAAGAAACCAAAGGCACAGACAAGTAAGAAACGAGGAGAACTGATAGTAGAGCACTGGTAGTGGAAATGCGGAAGGGGAATGAGAGACATTTCACAGATACTTGATAGAATCCAGATCTAGAGAGGCCTTAGGGGATAGAAGAGAATGAATCAAAGGCCTGCAAGTGGAAGAATGACGGTGCTACTAATAGAAACAGAAAAGTTAGAAGAAAATGCAGTCTGACGTGTGAGGTGAATTGGACTTTAGCCATAAAATTATAGAATTTTAGAAGAACCACCACATCAGGAAGGACTTGGATTCACACATTTTTCAAAATAAGGACATTCCTTTCAATGAAGCCTTAAATAGAAGTCCTGTATTATAAAACAGAAGCAAGTAGTAATGGAGTGGGAATTCTAGACATCCGCTCATTGGACCTTCCATGTCACCTCTGTAGAGCTGATGGGGTTCCATAAAGCATTATTCAGAGGTGATGGACCCTACCCAGCACCCTCATTTTTAGACAACTGATCTGAGGCTTAAAGATGTTGCATAACTTGCCCCAGGTCAACTAACTATTAGTGGAAGAGCAAAGGCTAAAACTTAAGCATGTAGTATGTCTCCTACCACCTCTCATTCTGAATTTGAAATGGGAAGTGATAATTTCAAGCAAACAAACCCAGTGGTCAGTTGATGATAAGGAACAGAAGTTAAAGGGTTAAGTGTGATGATAGTTGAACCCGTGAGAATGAAAGAACTCTGATCAAAGGAAACAGAGAAGAAAAAGTGGTGACTGAGCTTTGGCAAAAGTACCAAAGTTAGAGTATAAAAGGAGAAAGTAACCTTCTTATCCATGTGTACTGGGCCAGCAGAGGGAAGAAAAAAACCAATGAAGATGAAATTAAAAATTAGGAGGAAAAAGACCAGGACTTCTTATGTAACAGAAGCAAATGAGGCAGATGGTTTAAGGGGGCAGAGTCAGTGATGTCAAATATCACATGGTACGAAGACTGAGAAAATAGTCACTGAAAATCTTTCAAAGGATAGTTTCATCGGGTGATTAATGAGAAAGCTGAGGTTTCAGGTGGTGAGACAGTAGATACAGTGGGTATGCACCATGTATTCAAGAAGCTTTGCAGCAGAAAGCAAATAGCACTAAAGTTAAGCAGGTCACAGGAATAATGAAGTGAAAGGAATAACGAAAGGATTTTATCAGGCTGAAGAAACCGTATTCTTGGTTCTTAGGGGCTTGGGTAGGTATAGGGGAACAAAACCAAAACAACAGCAAAGCACAATTCTAGCTCAGAAAATTATTAAATAGAGCTTTTCTAAATGGATAAATTACTTTGACCGTTTCTTAAAGTAATTGACAAGGACTCTTAGAGGGGAAATTTCTGCCTTTGAGTAGCTTAACCTTTAAGAAGTCTAAAAAAAAACCTCCATGATATCTAGTTTCAGTTGTTGAAAAACCTCTTCTTCCAGCCCTTTAATGATTCCTTCTAAGTATCACAGAAATTAGAGCTAAAAGGTAGACTGAGAAAAGATTTATTAGATAATCTTGTTCATTCTCCTGCCAAGTGCAGAATTGTTACTTATTGTGCATTTTCTAGTCTGGAGTGCTTTTTACTGTGTCAAGTGAATGGTGTTCTTACCACTTCCTTTGGAATATTATTTCATAATCCTATTGATCTCACTGTGCGGAAACTCTTGATCCCCATCCTAATGTTTCCTTCCTAGTGTACGCTTTGTACACCATTAACAATTTGTCCTTAATAACCTCCATCTGCACTGATCCACATCCAGTTTGCAATCTGGAACACCTTCACCAGTAGACACGTAATTCTTCAGGGTATATTACAACTATCAGGGTAAAGGATTTGTATGTGATAAAAGATAAAGCGTCTTCTAACTTTATGTTTCTAATGATGAAAGTTTCCTTCTATATTCCAGAGATTTGGGGTAGGAATGAGTCAAAAGAACAATGAAGTTTTTAAGAAAGGGGCAAAGTCTTTCTAACTTACGATCCAACATCCCAGTAAAAGGTATTCCCCAATTACTGAAGAGATAAGTTGGAACATTCTGGGTAGAGAATGTGAAACTCTTAAGGTAGGACCAGGACTTAGACTTGAAGCATGGATTTATAGAGTTAGAGATGAAGCACAAACTGGTTACATCCTCTGATATCCTTGAAAACGTGCTCCCTTATGGTCAATTTGTCCCTTTTGTGATGGGTTGTTCTCAGAGAAGGTTTTGGCAAATGTCCATTTGAGGTTCTATCCTGTGCTCCCAAGACAGTGGTCCCGGCTTCACCAGCTTTATCCTCATGGATCTTACAGGCTGATCACGCCCCCATAGAGGGGCCCAGGTGGAAGCCTGAACATACAGTGGATTATGTTACAGGAGAGGAACAGTGAGCTTGAGGGAGCCATCTCTTTTATATCAAGCAATAAGCAAGCCTTTTCTTTGTCCCAGAAGGAGACATCAGGGATGTGGGCTACAAACACTAACTTGAGAAATGGGCCATAAAAGAGCTGTCAGGGCCTTGCTTCTAAGTTCAAAAACCTGTGGCTCCTACTTTCTCTCAGATACCTTGGCAATATGTCATAGAAACCTTAAGTTCAAATTTGGACAAATTATCTTCACCCATACTTGCTTCTTTCTCTGTTTTCCTTTTCACTGAGGCACTTAGTCATTCTCAGCATTTTCCTCATCCACCAGGTCATCGGATTTTTTTTAGTTCTACCTCTTAAATATCTCTTATATTTTGCCCTCTGCACATCACTGACTTGGGTTCTACCCTCGTTATGAAAAGGTCAGAATTAAATAGACAATTGCAATAGGCTCTAACCTGGCATCCCTGCCTCTACTTCCACTTCCTGCAAACCAATATCCTAAAATGCAGAATTGTTCATGTAACTCCTATGTTGAACACTCTTCATTCATTAAGCCTTCCAGGTAAAATCCAAGCTCCTTGTCCAGATCTACCTACCTCTCCAGCTTCATCTACTGACATTTCCTGTAAGCTTTCTTACAGACCTTTTATAAGAATTGCTTGCTGATAAGCATGCACTTCTTGCCACTTTTAGACTCAGTATCCTTTAAAACTTAGCATTCCTTGGCATGTGGTAGGCATGTAATATATGTATGCAGCATAAATATTTATTGAGTGGCTAAAAGTAAAAACAGGCTTAGCTTAAATGCAAGAAGGGTTTGACTTGGGGAATTATTTAGTTCCACCTTCTCTCTGTGTACTCCCTTTAACCAGTTATAATGATGGAGCTCTTTTGACAAACATTGGATGATAATTTAGCTAAATGAAAACACAAAAAGAGGGTACGGATATTGCTTATATCTACTTTGTACTTTGAAGACAACCCCAAACTCGCCACCTACTAATAACTGTAATTCTCTTGTTAAATTAAACAACTCTACTACAAATACAGACAAATCAAATTAACTTTACTTTTCTAAGGAACCAGTGAGTCACGAGTCATTACAATACTCCTCGCCTTTTTTGTTATAGTGGAAAAAGATAAAAGCACAGCACATCAAGTGGCTATCTAAAACTACTGTCCTGTCTTCTAACCCTTAAAACACACCCATATTAACTTTAAATTATGTCTCTGCCAAAATGTATAACAAAAGCATTCACCCATCTCATTAATTCTGTGACTCTGTCAGCAATAGTCTGAACTTTTTAAAAAAATTTTTTATTAAAGTATAGTTGATTTACAATGTTAATTTTTGCTGTACAGCAAAGTGCTTCCGTTATACATATATATACATATATATGTATATGTGTGTGTATATATATATATATATATATATACACACACATACACACACACATACACACATTCTTTTTCATATTCTTTTCCATCATGGTTTATCACAGGATATTGAATATAGTTCCCTGTGCTATATAGTAGGACCTCATTGTTTATCCATCCTATAAATAACAGTTTGCATCTGCTAATCCCAAACTCCCAGTCCTTCCCTCCCCCAACTCCTCCCTTCCCCCTTGGCAACTACAAGTCTGATCTCTATGTCTGTGAGTCTGTTTCGTAGCTAAGTTCATTTGTGTCATATTTTAGATTCCACAGATAAGTGATATCATATGGTATTTGTCTGTCTCTTTCTGAAGGGTCTGAGCTTTTATATCATGCCTGAGGCAGGCTTAGGCTCTAGGACGCTTAGTCAGTAGTAACGCTTTTGAATGGTCACAAGTTGGTCCACTTCACTAAAGGATGTTAAAGACCCAAGTCTCTTGTTTACATGCTTGGACACACCTTTGACTATAATGGAAATGAGAGTTCCCCTTCTGTAGGCTCTTGAGGCCACCTTATTACAATATGCAGCTGTAACTGGAACCTGCCTGATGAGCTTAAGTCTTGCACCGCTTCCTGCCAGAGTTCTTCTTCTCCCTCCGGGGGAGTCAGAAATGCAGCAACATCTCCACCCTGGACAGAACTCACAGTGGTACCCAAAGGCTGAACCATCTGCCGAGCCTTGGGTCTCTGCTGGGCCAGGCCCGCTGGACTGCTTGCTGTCGGAGCCTGGCAGAGAGGTGTGTCTACTCCACGGTCACAGACAATGACCATGCAGGAACGCACCGTTCGTGGTCGGCAGAGCACAGGCTGCAATATTCAGTCTCAAGAAATACTTCCACAGACTCTTAGTTTTCCATCCTCGTGTAGCCAACCCTAAAACATCATCAAAGTAACAGTCACTGGTAAGGCCTGTCTGGCTCCTTGTAGACTTGTTGGTTCAGCAGCATCTGCTGGAGACTGCTCCAAGTCCCCTTTCTTTATGACTCCAGCTTTGGACATGGGGACAGGTGCCTTCCAGCACCTTGACTAGGCTCAGTCTGGCCCGCCCTTGCCATTTCTTGCTGGCTCCTCATGTGCTGCCTGCCCTCTGTGGTTCATTTTCCTTAATAAACCTGGATCCTTAACTGTGTGATGGCCTCAGGACACCACTCAGTGTTGGCAATTGATGTGGGCCTGTTGTCTGCTAAACTCTCCTCAGTAATTTCATTTGGCCCCAATTATCATCCAGGCTGTTAACAGATCACCCCTTCCTGGAGAGACTGTTTCCACTCAGCCACGAGCTTCATTATTCATATTTTTCTTAAATAATACAGTCATCATCCTAGTTCATATTTTTTTGGGACACACCTTTGACTATAATGGAAATGAGAGTTCCCGTTCTGCTCTGTTTCCTCCTATACCTCTTCAAGCCCTTAAAACACATCCATATGTTATTTCATCACAGAAGGAATTCCCTGTGACTTCTCTTTATAAAATATTCTGATCCCATCTACATACACCTTTGGGTTTGTTGTTTTCAAGTTCTGGATTGTGTTTCTACTGGGACTGCTTCCCAAGATCCGTTTTTAGAAGTGTAAGAGCATCTTTCTAATGACCTTTTAAGTCTAACTGGCTCGACTTGCCTTGGACCAGTCGTAATTTGAATGCCTTCAGGTAAAATCTTTACATGTTCAACATGCTTCCAATAATTTCCTATATTCTTTTATCTGGCCAACTCTGTTAATTTATATAAACTAGCTAAATATCTCTCCTGTAACCAATGCCAGTCCTGGGAACACCTGCCAAACCATCTAAGTTGTCCTTTGTCCCTCCCTACCTACCCTTTGTCCTTCTGACAGAGTCCTTATCATCTAATGGAAACAATACCCTTAACTCTTTGTCCAATGTGCTAGTCCTTCTTTAAGACCTATCTTAAGTGAGAAATTTCCCTCCAATGAGACTCCACTACCCTAATGATTCTACCATCCCATATATGCAGGTCTCTGATCATTAAATTTGATCTCCTATTAAATCATTCTGCATTTTGAGTCCTAATATCAAGTCTGGGAGAATATGAGTTAAATCTTTTTCTCTGTTTTTAAATTAAAAATACTAAAAGAACTAAAAATAGTCGAGCCTCAACGTTTCACATACTGGCTTGCTGTACAGTTCTTCATTTCTAGTTTCCAGAGAAAACAATTTCCCAACCTTTGCTTTATCTACCTTTTGCAGTTATGTATAAGGACATAGACTTAACTCACCTTAAACAGTCCTAACAACAGTTCTATCTCACCTTCCCAATAGGCCCTGTTTCCCTACACACTCACACAAATTACTTGCATAGTATTATAAATGAGTCTGTATATGCTTTTCAGGAAATTTTTTCATATTTGAAATAAAAACTTTGTTAAAGTAGCTAAAGTCAAATAGTTTTTGCTAACAGAGTTTTATCAAAACATGGATTAAAAACGTTAAGATAATTGCACAGAATGTGCCACTTTTGCAAAGAGTTACTTAGTTTGCTGGGAGCAGTAGCTAGGAGGCTGTTTTAGAATTACTTTTCTACTCTTGGGCAAATAGATCAATCACTTATAAAAGTTGATCTTCAGTTATAAACGGAAGCGATGACCTCTTTTATAGAGTTTAAAAGACCTGGTGGCTTTTGTTGGAATGCACAGAATCTACATAAACACCTATATGTTTTTGTTTTTTAACTTTATAGGAAATTAATGTGTTGACAGTCGCATTGGTCAACCAAGACCGAGAGAACAATATTGAGAAAAGAAGCCCAGGCTTAAAATCAGAGAAAGAAGCTCTGCTAATCGGTAAGGAAATTCTGTTTTCCTCATCTGTTCTCTCGTAGGTAATAATTCACTTAAACAATATTTAAGTAATTCACCTCTAACTTGTTAATGATTTAAAAGCTTTGTCAGAGGTAGGATTACCTTCATCAAGATTGTATTACACACATTTCAAATTAGGGGCATACAAGCCAGTGGGGACTTTGCTCTTCTGTAACTATGTATATTAGTTGGTTATCCAACATAAAACTGAGTACAAGGAAAACAGATTAACTTGCATTTCACATGTTATAAATCTGAATTTCAAGATGTGGACACAACTGGACGTCAGGTTGGGTTCAGTCCGAAAGTTCCACACCAAGCCAGATCCCCAGGCTCAGGTACGGCCACGTCCTGAGGTCAGTCCCAAGGCCAAACCTGAGATGCTGATGATACAGTGCTAGGCCAATCTAGGACAGTCTAACCAGGCTTCTCTGCCCAAGTCTGGACTCATTTATCCAAGATAAATAAGACGAGCTGGCCACTAAGGAAGGGGAAAGAAGAAGCAAGGAAGTTGCTGTTCACCTAAACATATTCAGTTGCCCCATAAAATATATCTAAGTTGTCTTTTTCTTTGTCAGGAGCAGAGAAAGCTCTAAATATTCTCTCTTTATTTATTTATTTATTTTTTTATTGACGTATAGTTGAATTACAATGTTGTATTACTGCTGTACAGAAAAGTGAGTCAGTTATACATATATGTATACATTCTTTTTCATATTCTTTTCCAGTATGGTTTATCACGGGATATTGAATATAGTCCCCTGTGCTGTACAGTAGGACCTTGTTGTTTATCCATCCTATATACACCAGTTTGCATCTGCTAACCCCAAACTCCCAATCCAACCCTGTCCCCACTTGATAGTGATCATCAGCGTATACAAAAGCAGTTCTTAGTCTCATAAGGAAGTCTTCTCAATGGGGCTGTGGTGGTACCGTGCCTGGGACCCCACCTTCGAAGCCTGTATATTTAAGGCTGTCTCCAGAGTTCTCAAATCCAGAGAAGAAGCCACCAGCTTCACTCCCTGATGCACAGCATTGATTCAAGCTGCACCTTGGCACTGACCCCAGCGTGAGCTTCCAAGTTTAGCCTGGCTCCTCTATGGCATGATTAAGAGTGAGGAACGAGGCTGTTGTACACATGAGACAAACTGTTCTTCTGTAGTTCGTTATCTGGCAGAAGTACCGCCTGGCCGCATTTTCTAAATTCTGCAGGCACTCACCTCAAAGTGACAGGTACGTCAGGTCCTGTAGAAGCTGGCACAGGAGGAATTAAATTCAAAAGATAGTCCCAACTTCATCCATCATCTATAGATTTTTCAACTACAAGGTTATTGAATATGACATCAACTTAGAGCTACTCCAAGGAAAACCAATTATTTTTTTTTCTCTGTGATGATATACAGCTGTAATAACATGCCGTGCACAAATTTCATAAGACATGCTGATGTGCTATCAGTTCCAGGAACCCAAAATGAACCTGTACGTAGTTGGCAACTGGATTTTTCTTCTATTGGACAATGTGTCAAACTCTGACAACTGTTTCTCTTTCGCTCAGTGTGACAAAGTTGTGATTTCCCCCATGATACTTTCAGGGTATGAACAGAGCACATAATTAATGATCAGCAGTAAACCCTCCCTCTTTAAGTCTGAATAATATAGACCACTTGACGGTAAAAAAATGGGAATGGGTATCCATTTTCTTTATTTCCTTCCTCTCACAATAGACTGCTGCTTCTCCTTTTATGTTCTACTTGGAGAACATAGTTCATTTACAATATCTGCTAAATAGTTACTGTATATATAGATAGATGGATAGATTATATACATACACACACAGTATTTATGTTATTTTACATATATAAATTTATTTTACAGTACTTATATATAAATTACTATAGGTGTATACACACACACACACACACACACACACACACACACAGGTCTTCCTCAATTCATGATGGGGTTACATGCCGATACACTCATCATAAGTTTAAAATATGTAAGTCAAAAATGCATTTAATACACCTAACCTACCAAACATCATAGCTTAGCCCAGCCTACCTTAAACATGCTCAGAATACTTATTAGCTAACAGTTGGGCAACATCTAACACAAAGCCTGTTTTATAATAAAGTGCTGAATATCTCATGTAATTTATTGACTACCCGCCTGAAAGTTAAAAACAGAATTGGTTGTGTGGGTCCAGAATGGTGTGTCGGTTGTTCACCCTCGTGATCGTGTGGCTAACTGAGAGCATCGTCTCAATACCGCTGTCCAGCATCAGAATATGATACTGCATATCACTAGGTGGGGGAAAGATCAAAATTCAAAATTTGAACTATGGTTTCTACTAAATGTGTATTGCTCTCGTACCATCATAAAGTCAAAAAAATCGTTAAGTTGAACCATTGTAAGTTGGGGACCATGTGTATACACACACATGACACCAACATTTTTTTCAATCAGCCACCTCAAAAGTTTAAAAACAATATGCTTTACAAACTGTAGGTTAATGGGAGTAAATACGAGGGTCACGTTTATAACGTGTCAACTCTGCTGAGGTCTCTAATATTAGAAAAAACTTAAAAATTGGTAAATTCAACTGTGTTTGGGATTAAAAATTTAGTAAGTTGGGATCTTCAATAAAAACTAGGTACAACCAACTCCAAATTTTCCAGGCCTTTTCTCTCACTTTTGGTCTCTTAAACTGGTCCCTCATATTAGCATTTGAAGTTCAGCGTTGAGCAAAAGAAAAACAGCATGTGACACTCAATTTGAATCAATCTATGAGACTGTTTAGGTAGAAGGGAGGCTGGAGATTTAAGGTTTGGTTAAATTTAGGAGTTTAATTTTCCCTTCATTTCTCCATTACCTCTCCACCACAATATTTTATTTTACTCTGTTTAATGGAAGTTTTATTACAGATGTGACTTCCTGCCCAAACCCTACCCCAAAATTCCTAGGTACTTACACTGTTTTGTAGTCAAAGAGAGAGTAATCATCCAAAAAAAATGCCAGGGTAGAGAAGAGTTTCCAAGACTGGCAAAACGGATCTTGCCAAAGGGTGCAGTTGTCCCCGCCATTAAATGTGCCTCTCTGCTAACATGTTTCGTAGAAATCTCAATGTAGGGACCATAAAGACCTCTCCTGCAGCTTCTGGAATCCATATAAGGACTGTGATAGAGACAGAATGACAGAATATGGGTCCAAAACTGCTCTGGACCAGGCTAGAGAGAGAAAGGAGTTTCTGGTGCTGGGGCTACTCTTTTCTGAAGAATACTTGTGGGGAGAATGATTCTGGGAGCCCCCTGGACTTCTGATACATCTGGAGGGGTCAGGAATACTCTGCAATTTCCCTGGAATCTTCCCTTGGAATAATTAAACCCATATATAGGATACAGTAGGCCTGCTCTAAGTCACTCTAAAAGGCTAGGAGCACAGCAGAAAATCTCCCTTGTATTGGAAATGCTTATTGGCAAAATCTTCAGCACATCTAGATGCCTGCATATGTGCTATACGCGAATAAATTCAGGTAACACCCTCTTGGGACACACAGATGTTATATAAAAAATGCACAGTGGCACAAATCTTGATTGCCTGGAAGAGAAGAGGGGAGTGAAACATAAGCTATTCAAATGGATTTCATCTACAGAAAACATAAAACTGAGGCTAGAGCTTCCTAAATAATGAGCAATCCTAGTTATTTGTGACATTAATTTATCCGGGCAAAAGAGTATATATTCTTTCCAGAGGTTCTCACGACCATTTTATAAAATTGGTGTCTTTAAGACATATAAATTATATATACATTACAGAAGATCAGTGGAATTTCATCAGTAACACTACTTGGAGCTTTGCAGATTTCGATCCTGAGTCCCTTGGGAGTTCCACCATTCTACCAAACTTTCTGCTTGACAATGAACGGGCATCCAGTGCTATGTTCCAACTCAACTAAAGTAGCTAGGCCCTTAGGAAGCACTTCATTACTGATTGCTAGATTATTTATTTTGCAGTCAATCCTTGTGAAGACAGGTTGGCATATAATTGAACCTAAAAGAATTACATTTTTATGGGAGTTTTGGAGGGTAGCATTTTATATCTCAAAACTGTATGGTAACCACACATTAAGTCAGCTTGACACTGCCTAGTGTCTATGCCAGAACTCCTAGTTCCTTTCACATGTGCCCTACATGTTGGACTTGGCATGCGTTGAACTTGTGTGGGAGAGGATGAGTCAGTACTTCTGGTTTAGGACCAAAGCTTTGGAGCTGTGTTTGGTTGGAAACCCCTGGCTATTGTTATGAAGGAGAATGGACCCAGATAGCTCTGAGGAGATGTTGACAGTCTAACCCTGGGTCTGTATCACTCCATCTTCTCTTGCTTTTTAATTAATTCCAACACAACACATTTCCAATCCCAGCAGCCCTGACTGGTACCCTGTCAATGCTGGTCATCATTGTAAATCCCATCCAAATATAGTCATAACCTTCTCAACAACTCTGTTTATAAAGTTGCTGTTCCAAACTCCCCCAGACCCCTGAGAACCATCCTCACATTCTTAACGATCAGGCAATCTTCTTCACATACCATCGTGACTCCTCTGCGGATCAGGACATACATATTATGGGTAACCAAGATGACTGTTCACATCAAGCCCCGCCCCTCCTACCACCACCACCATTTCCATCACTCACCATTTAACCCATCTCCTCACAGCCAGCCTATATCTGAATTGGAATGTCCCCCCTTACACATGGGTATTAGGAAGCAGATGAAGGAAATGTAAAGAAAAACACTTAAAGAAGGTTGAGTGGCGACTTTTTGGTGTTTTCAGTGAATAGAGTTGAGGCTATATTTAGGCTGCACCTGAGAAAAGTAATCTGGGGTGTGTGTTCTTGTCTGAAAGCTACTGACCATAAAGAATGAGTCATTGACCTAAATCTTGTTTCCAAGACACAAATGTCCGTATCAGTAAATCAACAAACATTTGTCAAGAGCCTACTCTAAAAATTACCAGCCTTCATTGTGGAAAAGAATCATCTGGGCAGCCTGTTTAAAAGACAGAATCTTTGTCCTCACACACAGAGATTCTGTTTATTGTAAAACTAACATCCAAGGTGATACTGAAGCAGTCACCTCTGGGACTGTGTTTTGGGAGCTACTGGCCTGCCATGTACCAAGACGTATCTTAGCGGACGGTGGTGATAAGGTGATCTCTTCCCTCAAGAATTTTCTAGACTAGTGAGAAAGAAAGTAGTTAATGACCATGAAACTAAAATCAGAAACACAGAGAAGGAGCTACTTCTGCTGCAGATGCCTTGTGGGAAGAAAGGACAGTTGAAGGAGCCCTAAAGGATGAATAGAGTTTCCTCTGGTCAGATGGGGAGTTGTCAAGGCCATTTCAGATACAAGGAACAATTTACTGAAAGGCCCAAATACAGTCTCAGGAGTTTAGTTAAAATAAGACAGAAGGGGGCTTCCCTGGTGGCGCAGTGGTTTAGAGTCCGCCTGCCAATGCAGGGGACACGGGTTCGAGCACTGGTCTGGGAGGATCCCACATGCCGCGGAGCATCTGGGCCCGTGAGCCACAATTACTGAGCCTGCGCGTCTGGAGCCTGTGCTCCGCGGCAAGAGAGGCCGCGATAGTGAGAGGCCCGCGCACCGCGATGAAGAGTGGCCCCCGCTTGCCACAACTAGAGAAAGCCCTCGCGCAGAAACGAAGACCCAACACAGCCAAAAATTAATAATAAATTAATTAATTAAAAAAAAATGTACTTAAAAAAAAAAATTTAAAAAAATAAGACAGAAGGACAGATATTTTTAAAAAAACTAAAAAACTAACTGTACAAGATCAGGTATTATAATCACCAAATAAGTAGAAAAAACTGCTTTTTGGAAAAGTAAAGGTTTTTAGAATCCCAAGGCACTTAGAAACATCAGACCAAACCACAAGTGTTTGATCAGTCTTCTGCTACCCGCTCCCAGTCTTGTCTCTCTCCACTTCTCATAAATGCCTTGTCACTCTGCAGCCACCCACGGACAAGTGTCCACTAGTGGCTTAGTGGGAGACCCAGATTTCACATAACCCCTCCCTGATGGCTCTCCAGACTTCTGGTCAGTCCTCTGTAGGTTTCCAGCAAAATGTGACTGTGTCTAGAGACATCTATTCCTCTGCAGAGCTGAGATTCCTGGAGACAGATCCAAAAGACTCTTGCTGTGATTTATGTCAGAGTGTCCTGCCTGTGTTTTCCTCCAGGAGTTTTATAGTATCCAGTCTTACAGTTAGTCTTTAACCCATTTTAAGTTTATTTTTGTGTATGGTGTTGGAGAATGTTCTAATTTCATTCTTTCACATGTCGATGTCCAGCTTTCCCAGCACCACTTGTTAAAGAGACTGTCTTTTCTCCATCGTATATTCTTGCCTCCTTTGTCATAGATTAATTGGCCATAAGTGTGTGGGTTTACTTCTGGCCTTTCTATCCTGTTCCATTGATCTATATATCTCTTTTTGTGCCAGTATCAATACAATTTTAAGAATAAGAGTCCATAAGAGAAAAAGAAATCTGTATATTATGTTGAGATATGTTCCCCTTGTGCCCACTTTTGGGAGAGTTTTTATCCTAAATGGATGTTAAATTTTATCAAAAGCTTTTTCTGCATCTATTGAGATGACCATATGGTTTGTAGTTTTCAGTTTGTTAATGTGGTGTATCACACTGATTGATTTGCAGATACTGGAGAATCCTTGCGTCCCTGGGATAAATCCCACTTGATCCTGGTGTATGATCCTTTTAATGTGCTGCTAGAGTTGATTTAGTAGTATTTTGTTGAGGACTTCTGTGTCTATGTTCATCAGTGATATTGGCCTGTAGTTTTCTTTTTTTGTAAAATATCTTTGTCTGGTTTTGGTATCAGGGTGATAGTGATAGTGACTTCATAGAATGAGTTCAGAAGTGTTCCTTCCTCTGCAATTTTTTGTAATAGTTTCAGAAGGACAGCTGTTAACTCTTCTCTAAATGTTTGGTAGAATTCGCCTGTGAAGCCGTCTGGTCCTGGACTTTTGTTTGTTGGAAGTTTTTAAATTATTGATTCAATTTCAGTACTGGTAATTGGTCTGTTCATATTTTCTGTTTCTTCCTGGTTCGGTCTTGGGAAATTGTACCTTTCTAAGAACTTGTCCATTTCTTCTAGGTTGTCCATTTTATTGGTGTATAGTTGCTCATACCAGTCTCTTATGATCCTCTGTATCTCTGTGGTGTCAGTTGTAACTTCTCCTTTTTCATTTCTGATTTTATTGACTTGCGCCCTCTCTCTTTTTTTCTTGGTGAGTCTGGCTAAAGGTTTATCAATTTTGTTTATCTTTACAAAGAACCAGCTTGTTGTTTCATTGATCTTTTCTATTTTTTTCTAAGTCTCTATTTCATTTATTTCTACTCTGATCTTTATGATTTCTTTCCTTCTACTAATGCTGGGTTTTGTTTGTTCTTCTTGCTCTAATTGCTTTAGGTGTAAGGTTAGGTTGTTTATTTGAGATTTTTCTTGTTTCCTGATGTAAGCTTATCTCACTATAAACTTCCCTCTTAGAACTGCTTTTGCTGTGTCCCATAGGTTTTGGATCGTGGTGTTTTTGTTGTCATTTGTCTCTAGGTATATTTTTATTTCCTCTTTGATTTCTTCAGTGATCCATTGGTTGTTGCAAACACTTCTAATTGGTTTCCCAGTTTCCCTTTTGTCTATTCACCGTACAGCAGCTTGAATGAAAATTTGAAAACATAATTCAGCTCATATCATGCCCCTGCTTAGAACCCCTCCATTGGTTTCCTGCTATGTTTAGAGCTTAATCCAACCCCCTTAAACTGGGGCCCTACATGATCTGGCTCCCCACCTACCTCTAAACGCATGCTGCACCAGTCTGAAGCCAAGTTTGTTCCTGCCACCTCATTTCCACCTCAGGTCCTTTGCACTCGCTGGTCCTGTACCTGAGTCACCTTCCCCCAGGCTCTCTGTGGCTGACTCCTCTTCATCTGACACACGGGCAAATTCACCTTCCTTGACCTCCTGTAAAGCAGCCCTCCACCAAGCTTAAGGATACTCCCCACTCCTGTCCTATTACCTGTTTTGTTTTCTGCAATATGCCCACCACTCTCTGAAAATATCTCCTTTTTTAATCTTTGCATTTATCGTCTGTGTTGCTTACCTAGAATATAAGTTCTCCAAGAGCAGGAACCTTGTCTGTCTGGGCAATGCTGTGTCCCTAGGACCTTGGCACCTAATTGCTGCTAAGGAAATGAATCAGTAAAAATCTAGCACTACTTGGTTAATTTAAATGTCACTCCCTTGGTCTTGGTGACATCTAAAAATGAGAATAAACCAGATGATGTTGATGGGAAAAGCTCAAAATGCTTTATGTGCTTGTTTATATGGGCCTTCCTAATGAGGGATTTGCCACAGGCTGTCTGGAGCTGGTTTGTGTATCTTTCTAAAGTAGTGTTTCAGGCCCTGAACTGTGCAGGATACTCAAGAGTACTGACAGCCTCCTCTATTCCTTCTTTATTTTCTTAAATTAGCTACTTACAGTTGTATTTCCCACTGTTGGGAAACCCATTCTTACATGTGGAGACCTCACTTCTCCATGGAACCAGCCAAGACCAATTGTTGAGTCCATCCCTTTGGAGATCCACCAGTTCAGTAATGGCTGAGTTCTCCACCCTCAGTTCCTAGTGTTCCTTTTACCCAGCCTTTATAGTGTTTATGGTCTTCCAGAGAACCATAAATAGTTTCCAATTCTGGGTTTGTAGCATTTTTCATTGGATTTTGAGTTACAGCTATCCTTTTTTTTTTTTTTTTTTTTTCCCCATTCTCAGAAAGTATCCCAGTTCCTTTAAAGGAGCTTTAAGAGGCTTTAGTTTGATTGTTTAGGAAGCTTCCCCAAAGTGAATCTGATCCAGAACCAGGGCCTAGAAAGTACATTTTCTCAGACGCCATGCCTGATGCTTCTGTGATGCTACTGGGATGGGCAGGAGCAAGGGGAGGAGGAGGAGGGGTGCAGTACTTGGGGGGTGATGACTACGGGTTCCCATTTCTACTGCATCTCTAGCAATACTGAAGAACTTGGTTGCCATCCATAGGAAAAGCTTGGAAAACCTTTATTTAACTACCTGCTTTGACCCCACATGTATTTAGTGGCAATTGCTAAACTTTTATAAAGAAAAGCTAATGCCTTGTTAATATCAGCTACCACTAAGATGGTTCTAAATACTCTCCTAGGGAAAAATACTCATGTCCGGATTAGGATTTCTAATCTGATTTTAGAAAGATACATAGAAATCACATGTGCGTTTTCCCCTTAGCTTTATGAGCAAAATAGTTTCAATAAAAAGTTTCCATGCCCAAAATATCCAAGTTACTCTGTCCTGAATTCATAACAGGATGAACAGGATGAGTTAAGGGCAGGAATCACTGATGAGTAATTCCTCAAAGTTACCTGGTATTTGAAAGAGTATTACCATCCTTGGTTAGTACTGGTAGCAATTTTTAAGGTTCTTATTTTTCCTGATTTGTCAATAATAGAACAGTAGAAATTTTAAAGAAGTACACTGGCCATTCTCAGTTCTAGAGGATAAATTCATTCAACATACATTTATTGTAAATGCATACTATATTCCTGCTACTGAACCAGAACACACAAATACTGTCTAAGGGCAGAGTTCCTTGGGGCTACAGACCCAAGATTAGGGCTGTGGGACAGTAAACAGTGAGGGAGGCCATCATCACAGAGGCAAGAAAAGCGGCCACTCCAGGTCCTCCCACTTCTGGTATCCCTGAATTTCCTCCTTCATCTTCTTAGGTCAAGTGTTGTCAGCCCCACCCCCATCCTCTTCTGAACCGTCCTATTCATTCTGTTGGAGGCATTTCACTAACTTCCTGTCACACTCCCAAGGGCACTTATAGGAGAGGCTGCAGGTTATCCAGGAGATGTCGATGATTCTTTGTCCTGTAGGGATATTAACATAAAAAACGTTTTTCTCTATTTGCTGGGGCCCTTGGGATACTCGTAAGGCTGCTCAAGCCCGTCTACCTTCTGAGATACCCCCTTGTCCCATGGGAAACTCACACATTCTTGTCACCCAAAGGCTACAGCACCCCACCGCCTCCCCTGTGCTCGGCTGGGCACAAAGCCAGATTAGTCAGTCTGCTGCCTAAGCGGAAGTCCAGCCAAGGAAAGGAATGTGCTTCGCCACCTTGCAGGGCCCTCCAGTCTCTACAAGCCGCTCTCTTGAGGCACCTCCTCCCCTCCCTGGGAGCATCGCATTTAAGAGAAGAGAAAAGCTTCTCACTAGGAACACCCTCGCCTTCTCACAAAGCCAGCCAGCACTGACTACTCCTTCTCCCTTCCCTGTCCTCCTAGGGGGCAGGGGTCTGCCTACCATTTGTTGGAGGCTCTCTGTGGAAAGCAGTAGACATAGTACCACTTGTCCTCAGCCTGGGACAGCAGGGAAAGCCCCACTCACCATCCTGAAATAGAAGCAGTTCCCCTTGGGAATTCCCTGGCGGTCCAGTGGTTAGGACTCGGTGCTTTCACTCCTGAGGGCCCAGGTGCAATCCCTGGTCGGGGAATGAAGATCCCACAAGCCACGCAGCATGGGGAGGCCAAAAAAAAAAAAAAAAAAAATCAATTCCCCATAAGAATTCTGCCCCCTCTCTCCCACTTACGGAATGCAAATGGAAATGTTATTTTTTTAAATACTTCTAATTTATTTTCTAAGTAAATCATTCATGAGAGTCTATACTTTGACTCTTATTGGTAACAGAATTACTTATAGTGCCACCTCACGAGATTTGAGAATTTCAGACACAGGGAAGTAGTTGCCAGGTCTATACAGTTAAAACATAAATTAACAAAGTGGTAGGAGGGGGACAAAACAATCCCAGTTACGTATATTAAAAATGGCTCTTTGCCACTTAAAGAGATTAAAACTACCATTGTTACGTTCTATCATCACCATTATTTCATAAGAGAAGGACATTTTAACAAAAAAAGAAGAACGTAATCTCAGAATAAAACAGTAGTTCTTTATATTTCCAGGAAAAGGTCAATCTCTGAAGACTGAGGTTTTAGCTTTATGGAGAAATGTAACTAATCATCTCTATGTTCCTCATTTCACTGTCCACCAAGAACACCCACAGAAAAGCAGTGTTCTGAGGGTAGGTCTTGAAAGTACTTGCGTAGACTCTGGTCCTCTGTTCTCAGCCTAAGGATAAACTGAGAACTTTTCTTTAAAAACTGACACTCATCCAGAACATCCCAAGCACCACACAGGAGATCAGGGGGCCATGAGACCCTCTCCCAGGTCAATGCAAGGCCACCCTGCAGTTCATAGCATGACCTAGTGCAGAACGATGTGCTTGGCCCGTGCTTGCTTGCCCTGACTGCATTTCATACAAGCGTGGGTCTTCCCTCTGACCTTTGGCTTTCGAGCACCAAAGCATCACAATAAACAGAACGTTGAGGCCTTATCCTCAAATTGGATTCATCTCAAAGCCTGTTTCAAAGAGAAGCCAAAAATGTCAGTCTGAACACAGTTTCTTAACAGGAGCATACAGCCTATGGAGTTGACGTCCTCATCTTCACCATTTTGATTTTGGATATAAGAGCAGGGAGGGAAGGAGGGTAATGCTTTTACATCAGCCCCGACACTAACGTTCCGCTTTTCATTTGTCACTACAATGTTGACAGCTGAATTTCACGATGGAAAAGCCCTCTGATTTATAATCAGACTCCAGCCAAACCGTCCGTTCCTGGGGCTTTTAAAATGATCTTGTAAATTACAGCAGCGAGAAGGAGAGAGCAGGCTAGCTCCCTTTAAACCACAGCAAGAGCCAGGGGGAAATGGCAAAGGATTTGTGCTTCCTTCAGTGGCAGTGAGGGGAAATATGGATTAAATACTTTCCGTAACTAGCAGCTGTAATTACCAGGGGAATCTGACACAGCTGTAGGAGCCGTTTTCATACTGCAGGGTCTAGTGAGGGAAAGAAAAGGGATCATTTTATCCTTCCAATAACTACAATTTTATATTGGCAAATCAAGCATAAAATTGGTAGTTGAAATGCTTCCAGGAGTCTTTGTTTAGAAATACCTTCATTCATCTATGTGTTTTCTCAGAGTCTCGCTTTTCCAACTACTGTCGTTCCAGGAGACAGTGTTCTGTTGGCCATGTTACCATTACCGTCTTCAGAATGTGCAGTTATTGAATGCTTGCCGAGAGCTGTTAGAAATGGCAGGACCACGACTCAGCCTGACAAAACTGTCACTGGGGTCAGATGACATTATTCGCCTGAGACTTTTATTTGCCTCTCAGTAATGTCCAGTGTTTGTCTTTTTAATTCAGGCATCATATCAACGTTTCTTCACGTCCACCCTTTTGGAGCCAATATAGAATATCTCTGGTCATACATGCAGCAGCTGGACTCCAAGGTAAATCCTTTTTCTCAACTTGCATTGCTAAAATGTAGCATGTTGATTACTGGCTGCAGGTCGAAGCTGCGTGAGCTTGGTTAGGGATATAATAGTGTATGGAAGTTTATCTGTACTTCTTCACAAGAACTCAGTTTCTGGCAGAGAGTTGTCTTTTTTTCACTTGCTTTTGTCTTTGTAGAGAGAAAAGCAGTTATCGAAAATGACAATGACTTTCAGCAGATGCCAAATTACTTTGAAAAGCATATGAGGGACTTTAAAGTGCAGGTTGGCCTGAAAGTTCCCACAACAAGGGAGAAATCATGTCAGGGTAACTGATGGGGCATTATCCTTAGACCATATTCTCACAGGACTCTATGTTAAGGGCTCCACACAAAAGAGGAAAGATCACCTCAAATAACATAAAAATCTGATATGACTCTCAAGAAAACTGTATTAATGGTGGTTTTTTAGCATCATTCTCCAAATGGAAAAAAAAAAAAAATGACTACAAAAGTTCCTCTCAGCTGTGCCCCTCGAGGGTCATACCCAGGGTCAGGACATCACTCCTCATTTCTGTGAGGCTAGTTTTTCTCCTCTGCAGACCAGCTACCCTCCTAGCCCATTGGGGTGTTTGTGCGCTGAAAGAGAAGGGACAAAAAGAGCTCAATTTATGTATCAAATTCCAGTGAATAGTGAGGGGGCCTCTGTGAAAATCAAGTGATGGCATTAACCAGTACTGCCTTGGGGAGCCCTGGAAGGGGACAGAGATACTAAGCCTGTCACTGGGCAGTTTGCTAAGTGTCCTGCTGAGAAGGAAAATGGAAGTAAGAAGCTCTTCCATAGAGCACAGCAAAGCGCCTGGGATGTGCAGGACCAGGCCCACAGCTCTCTGACCTGAATACACACACCTGAAGTCATTCTGAATCTTCAGTGGTCAGTATCGATTACCCTGCTACACTGTCATCTAATTTTGATTCATATGATCTTATCAATTCACAGTCCCACAACTGCTTGACCTTTCTAATGGGTCTTATACTTCACCTTTGAGAGAAGTCATCTGGAACAAAAAGTGTTTTTCAGTCATAGAGATCCATGCCCTCTTATTCTCCCGCAGCTGGTGACAGGGTAGACCATACAGAGTGAGATGGAAGGAGGAGACTGGAAGAGTCTTGACGTTCAGAATCATGTCATTGCCTTCCCTGTGGCCTCCCCTCACTTCCATGGGGGGAGGGGAGGGTGACAGAAAACGCTCACGTGAACTCAGATGAAATGAGGAGGAGGGGCGATACGTTGCTACTTTGTTGAAAGAAAGCTTTGAAGACCTACTTTGTTTGTTTGTTTTTCCTTCTCCAATACCATTCTTCATAATATCACCACTACCTTTGCCTGGAGGATTAAATGAAATGCCACTTGCACCACTGTACTTGGCATAGAATAAGCCCTCAAGAAAGGATTCCTATTGTTGCTATTATCCTTCCTTTGTATTGTTGACATTTCTTTCCTTCCCTTTCTGGAAATCCCAAGTGGGAAGCCTTTGTGAAGAAGTAGGGGTTGTTTCAGTATGAGCTGAAATGGCCAAGGAATCCACTCATCATTCATCTAAGAATTGTAGGGCTCCTGTCTCCTCTGGCCCATCAGTGCAGGTTGATGATCTGTATGTCTATGAAATGTGCGTGCACATGTGAGTTGCATACGTGTGTGTGCGCGTGCACGTCCAGGTATAATTGATTATTTGATGGGTAGGAGCTCTTGTTCTATTCTTACCCTCAGGACGGTGTCCATCATTCACTTGCTTGGGTGAGATCTGTGTGGTCTCCCTCACTAAGGAGAGAATTCGCACACCTGGTCTCTGGCCCTTAGATGATGGGCCTTTCCGGAAGGGATTCGGTCAAGGGGAATTCCATTTCATCTCAGACTGATACCTTTGTTTTAGAAGATAATAAAGAAGGTATTTCCCTCACAGAGGAAATATACAGGGTCTCGGTCTCTCCCAGACAGCCCTTCACCTCCTGGACAAAATGCTCAGTGGGGCTGTCGAATTCTTTCCTCACGCCTGAAAATATATCAAAAAGTGTTCTGACTAAAACTCCTGGGTGCCAGGGATTGGACCGAATATTCTTTCTATCCCAGTGAGGCTGAGAGGATACTTAGACTTTTTAATCCAGAGGGCAAATTACTGCTATATACTGGAATTCCATATCCTTGGGGCTTTAAGCAGAAAACAAAATAATGAGAGGTTTGCCCTCTAAGTATCCACCAGGGCCTTGTACCTGCACAGACTGCCAGAAGGCTCATAATCCTGGAGCTGCCGCCAGACCCCGATGCTGAGGTTCTCTTGCACAGCGGCCCGGGGCACCTGCTCTGGTTAATCAGAAATGAACCGAGTGTCAGGGAGATGCTGCATTAAAGCAGGGGACTCAGCCCGGCCTTCGCAGCACAGGAGGTTTGCTGACTCTGGTGAAAGAGCTTTTTAAAAATTCCACTTAGCACAACACAGTTTCCTTGAGATCAGACGGCATCACCATTACCACGACTGTTGTTAAGATAACATTTAGATTCTGCCCTCCCCTGTGCTGACGGGAAGAAGGAAAGCAGGCTCAGTCCAGCCTGTAACAGAGCTGTTTTTCTTGGGATTTCCCCAAAGGCCACAGCTGGGTATATGAATGATCAGAAACGGAAGGAGAGACAGGAACTGATTTAAATTAGGCTGGGCATGTAAATTGCACATGGGTCCCTAAAACTGTGTATCCCCAAACAGGCCATTTTCCAGTTAAATACTATTTCTGCTCTTGAGAATGATATTTGTATATTTCTTTTCCTTCTCTGCCTCTTCTAAACCACTCACTCTCATTCGCTCAGCTTTCTCGTATCAGAAATATATGACCGAGTCAGAAAGATGCATTCAGAGGGAGATAGGGCCGGGGTGGTCGGAGGAGATGGCTCCTTGAAGCTTTGCTGAGTTCAAAACTCATGCCTTGGGCACGGGCAGGTAAGCTCTTCCACACAGGCAACACTATCTTGAAAATGGTTTCTGATCAATATCTAGAATCTCTCACATCAGCCCAGAGCCGTTCAAGGTCACTCACTGATCCTAAGCAGCAAGGAAGTCACATTTGAACATCAGCAGATGAATATTTTCAGTCTTATAGTCAAGAGGAGGGAGCCCTGTACTCTTCCCACAATTTATATATCGTCTAAGAGATTAAGACCCAGGTCTCCAAGTGTGTCTGCCTCCCGTCTCTGCATACCGGCAGCCTCTTCCCAAAACCCACGAAGTGGAAGATTTGATTCTGAAACCAGACTCGATGTAATGTGGCCACAGAGACGAGTTTTTTAGAAAGAGCTGCCATTTTTGGCATGACACCGTGTTTGGTAACAGGCTTGGGTGTTCGTGAAGTGTTCATTTCCCACCAAAGGGGCAAACCATTTGCATGTGTATACTAGAAGCATGCCTCTGAAACACAAACTATCTTGTCAGTTCCAAGGAGGTTCAAATCAGCCTTAACTGAAGAGCATTCTTTCCCAGATGACAGCTAGCTAGGCAGTAAGGTTGGAGAAAATGTTCCAAGTAGTGTTTGTAAGATTGCCCACCTGAATAATCTTTAATAGTATGTATATTCTGGTGTTCTCCTAAATAGCCACCTGTCACAGTATGTTAATGAGTGAATGAGTTTTCTGTTGCTCAGACAGGCTATCATGAATGTGTTTTCTAGACATCACAGCACCTCTGGAAAGCATAAGGCATATGAAACTTCGGAGGTAACGAGATTTCCATCTGGCTGCGTGAAAAGTAGAAAGGAAGCTGCTCGTTCACAGCAAGAGAAATTGACAAGGTCACCAGGGACCCAGTGACTGCTCGGCTAAGTCACTGCTTTTCACAAACCCAGCACTGTCTAGGGACTAGGCAGAACAGAACGGGGAGTGGCCAGGGCACAAAAGAAATCTAAGAAAGGACCCTGCTCTCAAAAAGCTTGTAGTCTAAATGAGGAAATGGTATATTCATGAACTAACTTGAGAATCAGATGTGAACTCATGAAGTGCTAAATTTGGCAGGCAGATAGATACTGAGTGAAATAGGAGTTGGAGAAGGGCGAAGTACATAAGGGTCATGACCACCAGGCAGTGCCCTTGAGTCCGTGTTCATTCTCCTGGTTTCCTCTGGGGCACTTTAGCTGTCCTTGCTGCATGTCTCCCCTTTCTCCTCTTTCCTTCCTTCCTTCTCTCATCTTCCATCCAGATCCTTCCTTTTCTCCCTCTAATTCTTTCCTTCTATTTATCTTCTTCCTTCTTTCCTGTTCTTTTCCTCGTACCTCGTTGCCTTCCTCCCTGTTCGTTTTCCTTCCAGTTCTTTCCTTCTCTTTTCCTAAGTTCTCACTTCTGTTTATCTTCTTTCCTTTTTCCTCTCATACCTCCTCCTCTGTGTCCTTCCTCCCTCCCCACCTACGTTCTGTATCTCTCTCTGCAGATGTTTATTGCAAGGTGTCTGTGTGCTGACGCCATGCTCTGCCCAGGGATATGAGGATGAACAAGATTTAAATGTGCGCTAAAGGCTAACCGTCAGTTTATCCTATGGAAGGAAATCTGGGTTTGCAGTTGGCTTCTCTGACTCTCCAGCCTTGACAAAGCCTATCTCGGCGTCTTTTCAGTCCCCCAAACAGGAACCGTTCTCCGCTTGCCTCCCTTGCCTGACTGATTTGGGGCATGGAGCTGACCACCCGCATAACAACTGATTTATGCCAGCCCGTGTCAATTTATACACGTGCTTAGTGGCCTGGCAAGGAGGCAATGGGCTTGAGCTAGAGTCAGCAAATCAGAAAATAAGTCAAATTACAAATTACCTCTGTGGTATTGCCACCACATAAGCCCCTTGGTTACACGGAGCCTTTATTCCTTCTCATCTTTCCTTTTCTTTTTAATTAGAGCAAATCAATCCTTTCTAAATGAATAAATGTTAGAAAATTGTAAACAAAATAGGAGTGGAGGGATCCGCTGACAACATCAAAGACTAAAAAGACACAGACCACCAGTTTCTTAGAATAAAAGCCAGCTGGGTAAGAGGGTAATAAAAGCATCATGTTTATGAGAGTCCTCCCCAGTTTCTACAGCACCAATACATGGTATATGGGAAAATGAGATTTCATAGTCACGGCACGTTTCTGATCTGTATCGTAATGCCACACGGGACTCTCTTAGCCACGTGTATCTGATTCGCCTAATAGTATCCTTGTGAGAGAGCGAATCCAGCGCTGCGAAAGCAGGGCTGGATTCAGCATCAGAAACCCTGCACTGAGTTCTAGCCCCTCCACTCACCAGCTGGGCCAGCACAGCAGCCCTTCCCTGGACCGCGGTGTTCCATCTATGACAAACAGGAGCTTAGAGAGGATCCCTGACCTCAGAAGGGATATGGGGAAGGAAATCCTGCACACCTGGTGGGGAAACGGGTACCTCTCACTCTGAGCTCAGCCAGTGAGTGCTGGATGCTTCGTTTATGTGATGACTCCATGACGCTTTCAGGTCTCAAGACCAATGGTCTTGAAATGATTGGCGGGAAGAGAAAGGATATTGTGAAGGCAGTATCACAGGAGCTGACACATTTTTATAAGGAAGAGAAGAAAACAGAATTAAAGTAAATGAAGATATTTGTAAAGTAAAAATTCTTTGGCCATAGGGTAAAACAGAAGGACAAATGGAATTTTCTCTCAACTTTGTCTTGGAGATCCCAAAATGTCACATGTCGTATAGGTTATTTTGTCAGGGTAGGGAAAAGGTTTAGAAACCATCAAACTAACAGGAAAGCAGTTTCTCCTTCGTTTTTCTTCTCACATGAGATATAAACATGTTTAGGGAAATGCTCTAGAATTTGCTGAGCGCCTTATTAAATGGATTTTTTTTTTCATCAGGCTCCTTTTATTGGTTCCCGAATAGAGTTATCCCTTGGTATCTGCAGGGGATTGGTTCCAGGAACCCCTGTGACTACCAAAATCCACAGATGCTCAAGTCCTTTATATAAAATGACTTGGTATTTGCATATAACCTATACATCCTCCCTATACTTTAAATCATCTCTAGATTATTTACAATAATATCTCATCGTGGTTTTGTTGGCATTTCCCTGATGATTAGTGATGTTAAGCACCTTTTCATGTACCTATTGGCCAACAGTATGTCTTCTTTGGAAAATGCCTGTTCAGATCCTCTGCCCATTTTTTGATTGGATTATTTGTATTTTTGCTATTGAGCTTATGAGTTCTTTATATAATTTGAATATTAACCCTTCATCAGACATATGCTTTGCAAATATTTTCTCACATTCGGTAGGTTGTCTTTTCATTCTGTGGATGGTTTCCTTTGCTGTACAGAAGCTTTTTATTTTTTTTTAAATGGATATTTTAGATGGGATTCCATTTGAGGGTGACTGCTCCGTAATTGTGACACATCCCTGTGCACATTATTTACATCTTCATGGCAGAATCAGGCTGTTACCTTGTACTACCAACAGCAACTGAGAGTTCACTACTTCTGAGGACACCAATTTTCATTATGCTAATTTCTGGCTAATTGGTTATTCAAACTAAGTAATTATGAGAATTTCAAATCCTAGTTTCACTACTTCTTAGCTGTGTGACCTTGGACAACTTATTTAACATCTCTGTAACCTTAGTTTCACTGTCTATAAAATGGGTTTTTTTATGGGCTATAATGTGTGTTAAATGACTTAATATATGAAGAGCATTCACAGCAGTATCTGGCACACAGTAAGTGCTACTAAGTGTTGGTTGCCATTTGTTTTGTGCTTAAAAGTGCAAAAAAGACCTATTACATTCTCTCAGTTTGAGACCTTTGCCACAACCTAGTGGACAGATGAATTTTAAATGGCTTGCCCAAAGACCGGTGCTACTATATGGTAGGGCCAGCACTCAAATCCAAGTCCTTAGAGCATCTGATGAGCTTCTTTCCAATTCCCTTGTCTTGCAAATGAGAAAATACCCAAAGAGATTAAGTGACTTAGGCAAGATGGTGAAGCTGGTTAATGGTCATTCCATGACTGGAATCTGATCTTTTGCCTCTACATTTCTTTCTTCCAGCAAGTGAAAGGTTTATTTGCTTGTTTAATGAACTTTTTGATGAGATAATACGCCTAAAGCATGTACGCTGTGCCTGGTCCACAGCGAGGACTCAGGAAGTGGTCGCTACCTATTTCCTGCTGCATGCCTTTTTCTGCTTCCTTTGTGGTTGAAGTCTAGGCTCAGGTCAAAAGCCACCATGGAAAACAAGAGGTTGCTACTTTTCAGTACAGGAGAGCCAAGATTCCTCACGATTTGCTCGCAAATTTTTGGTGAGTGGTTCAGGAAGGGATGCCCAAGCATTAGCATATGACTGTGTATGGGCTGGTTGAGTTGGGAACTTTCAGGGTTTTTTTTTTTTTGCTGTTGATGTTGATATCACTCTAAAACAGTATTCATCACAGAGGAGCTCTGCCCTCCTGTACAGGGACATCTCCCCCATGGTCCCCACCCATGAGCACAGAGGCAGTGACCAAATGGATTATTTCTAATTCCCACTCCACAATCCCCAACCCATTTGGGGACTGGCGTCAGTGTCAAAGAACAAGGCCCGGGAGCCTGGATCTGCATCTCAGCTCCACACTCACTGCCTGGGTTACCTAATCACTCTGGACCTCAGTTTCCTCATTTGTGAATTATTCCCTCTCTTATAAGAGCATGGTGAGAATTAAAGAAAGTGTGTTCAGAAGAGTTTGGCAAGGAAAAGTCTCGCAGTGGTTGTGAGATGTTACACTTTTTACAGTCAGCTGCAGGACTGCTAGGTGGGATGGCCTGACCTAACCCCAGGTGGCCTCCTACAAAGCCATTAGCTTTAGATCAGATCTTTATTTTCCCCTCGAGAATTCAGCTTTTTCTCCCCTTCCTAATGAACAGTACGAGGCTTCTTCCCCACTTTTCCAAAAAGAAAGGTGATAGCTGTGCTGGAAGCAAGTGTGTGGTGGGATGGCTGTTCCTTCCATCTGTCAGTTTCTCTGTGGCCTCTGCTTGATCTGGAAAAAGACTGCTCATCCCAGGGGTGTCACTTGAATTTGACTGGGGTCTGGAACCTACTGGAGACGACCTGTGCTGTCCTCCAAAAGAAAAAAGGGAGCTTGTTAAGAGAATACCTTGACTTCACAAAGCTTAAGGAATAACTGCCTTCTGGACCAACTAAAACCTGGGTTTGACCACACACTTCTCTGTACTTGTTTTCTTTGGCTTATGAACACAGGGCTTGACCCATCTACCACAAAAGGTTTGATTGTTAGCGTGTAGTATTCGATCAGCATCGCCTAAGACAGATATATAGAGAAATTGTATTTGTGCCAGGCCCTGTGTTACATTTTACAAACAATCCTCACAACTACACTGAAAGAGATGTTTTTATTTCTGTTATACACATGAAGAAACTGAGAATTACCGCTATTAAATGACTTGCCCAAGGTCAGACAGCTTGCTCGAGGCCTAGCCCAGATGCAAATTCAAGCGTATCTGATTTAAATCCTCAATGTAAACCCAAATATGCCTGACCCGGGGCAATTATTAACAATAATCTGGGTACACCCCACACTGGGTGGAATTAGAGACTCCAGAGAAGAGGCTAGGGAATGTGCTTTTAACAAGTGCCCCAGGTGACTGATACTTAGAAAGAATGCACTATACCCCTGGTTCTTCACCCGCAGCTTCTGACAATCATGGGGAGCATTTAGAGCAAACCAATGCCAGGGGCCAGTCCACATGTGGTGAACTCTTCCCCAGTTCATTCTCTGATATAACACTCGACCCTCTGTAGCTCACTCAGTTTCCTCAGCTATAACATGAAGATAGATCATAATGTCTGTCCCATATATATTCCAGGAGTGTTGTGAGAAGGAACTCAGGATGCTGGTGAAGGTGCTTTGGACATTGCTCACTGAAAGAAAACTTACTTTTTCAAATTCATTATGAATCTTTTGTGAGTTGACATGGGGACCTAATAATCCTGTTAACATGGCTTTATGGAAAAATACATTCAGATTTCAAAACAATTCATCTAAAAATTTTAGAATACAATTGATTTCAACTTTCAGGACTGCCTCTATTTAACTAAAATTTTGTTTCATAGGCCTAGGAAAATTGACCATATCATGTAAAGTCTTTTCGATGTGAATATTAAATGAACAGTTAATTTGATTTCCTGGTCTATTTAGTCTCCCTTAATTGTTTTTTTTTTTTTTAATTGAAGTATAGTTGATTTACAATGTTGTGTTAGTTTCTGGTGTACGGCAAAGTGATTCAGTTATACACATGTATACATATTCTTTTTCATATTCTTTTCCATTATGGTTTATTATAGGATACTGAATACAGTTCCTTGTGCAATACAGTAGGACCTTGTTTATCTATTTTATATATAGTAGTTTGTATCTGCTAATCCCAAACTCCTCATTTATCCCTCCCCCACCCCCTTTCCCTTTGGTAACCATAAGTTTGTTTTCTATGCCTGTGAGTCTGTTTCTGTTTTGTAAATAAGTTCATCTGTGTCACATTTTATATTCCACATATAAATGATATATGGTTTTTGTCTATCTCGTTCTGACTGACTGTGATGATCTCTAGGTCCATCTATGCTGCTGCAAATGGCATTATTTCATTCTTTTTTATGGCTGAGTAGTATTTCATGGTTTATATATACCACATCTTCTTCATCCATTCATCTGTCAATGGACACTTAGGTTGCTTCCATGTCTTGGTTATTGTAAACAGTGCTGCTATGAACATTAAGGTGCATGTATCTTTTCGAATTATGGTTTTCTCCAGATATATGCCCAGAAATGGGATTGCAGGATCATGTGGTAGCTCTATTTTTAGTTTTTTAAGGAACCTCCATACTGTTTTCCATAGTGGCTATACCAATTTACATTCTCACCAGCAGTGTAGGAGGGTTCCCTTTTCTCCAAACCCTCTCCAGCATTTGTTATTTGTAGAGTTTTTAATGATGGCCATTCTGACCGGTGTGAGGTGGTACCTCATTGTAGCTTTGATTTCCATTTTCTCTAATAATTAGCAATGTTGAGCATCATTCCATGTGCCTATTGGCCATCTGTATGCCTTCTTTGGAGAAATGTCTATTTAGGTCTTCTGCCCATTTTTTGATTGGGTTGTTTGGTTTTCTTGTTATTGAGTTGGATGAGCTGTTTGTATATTTTGGAAATTAAGCCCTTGTCAGTCACAACATTGGCAAATATTTTCTCCCAGTCTGTAGGTTGTCTTTTCATTTTGTTCATGGTTTCCTTTACTGTGCAAAAGCTTTTGAGTTTAATTAGGTCCCATTTGTTTATTTTTGCTTTTTATTTCTGTTGCCTTGGGAGACTAACCTAAGAAAACATTGTTACAATTTATGTCAGAGAATGTTTTGCCTGTGTTCTCTCCTAGGAGTTTTATGGTGTAATGTCTAATATTTAAGTCTTTAAGCCATTTTCAGTTTATTTTTGTGTATGGTGTGAGGGAGTATTCTAACTTCATTGACTTACATGCGGCTGTCCAGCTTTCCCAACACCACTTGCTGAAGAGACTGTCTTTCCTCCATTGTATATTCTTGCCTCCTTTGTCAAAGATTAATTGACCATAGGTGTGTGGGTTTATTTCTGGGCTCTCTATTCTGTTCCATTGATCCATATGTCTATTTTTGTGTCAATACCATGCCATTTTGATTACTGTAGCTTTGTAGTATTGTCTAAAGTCTGTGAGGGTTATGCCTCCTGCTTTGTTCTTTTTTCCTCAGGATTCCTTTGGCAATTCTGGGTCTTTTATGGTTCCAATATAAACTTTAGGATTCTTTGCTCTAGTTCTGTGAAAAATGTCATGAGTAACTTGATAGGGTTCGCATTAAATCTGTAGATGGCTTTGGTTAGCATGGCCATTTTAACAGTACTAATTCTTCCAATCCAAGAGCATGGGATATCTTTGTTTCTTTGAATCATCTTCAGTTTCCTTTATCAGTGTCTTATAATTCTCAGCACATAAGTCTTTTACCTCCTTAGGTTTATTCCTAAGTTTTTTGGGGGTTTTTTTGATGTGATTTTTAAAGGGATTTTTTTTTTACTCTCCCTTTCTGATATTTCACTGTTAGTGTAAAGTAAAGAAATGCAACAGATTTCTGTATGTTAATCTTGTATTCTGCTACTTTACTGAATTATTTTTTCAGTTCTGATAGTTTTGTGTGGATATTTTAAGGTTTTCTATATATAGTATCATGTCATCTGCATATAATGACAATTTTACTTCTTCTCTTCCAATTTGGATAACTTTTATTTCTTTTACTTGTCTGACTGCTGTGGATAGGACTTCCAATACTATGTTGAATAGAAGTGGTGAGAGTGGGCATCTTTGTCCTGTTCCAGATTTGAGCAGGAAGGTTTTCAGCATTTCACCATTGAGAATTATGTTGCCTGTGGGTTTGTCATGAATAGCTTTTATTATGTTAAGATATGTTCCCTCTATACCCACTTTGGTAAGAGTTTTTATCATAAATGGATATTAAATTTTTTTATGCCATTAAGTTTTAAGGTATTTGGGTTTTTTTCTTCATTTATATATTTTTTAACATCTTTATTAGAGTATAATTGCTTTACAATGGTGTGTTAGTTTCTGCTTTATAACAAAGTGAATCATCTATACATATACATATATCCCCATATCTCCTCTCTCTTGCATCTCCCTCCCACCCTCCCTATCCCACCCCTCAAGGGGGTCACAAAGCACCAAGCTGATATCCCTGTGCTATGTGGCTGCTTCCCACTAGCTATCTATTTTACATTTGATAGTGTATATATGTCCATGCCACTCTCTCACTTTGTCCCAGCTTACCCTTCCGCGTCCCCATGTCCTCAAGTCCATTCTCTACGTCTGTGTCTTTATTCCTGTCCTGCCCCTATGTTCTTCTGAACCATTATTATTATTATTATTTTAGATTCCATATATATGTGTTAGCATATGGTATTTGTTTTTCTCTTTCTGACTTACTTCACTCTGTATGACATACTCTAGGTCCATCCACCTCACTACAAATAACTCAATTTCATTTCTTTTTATGGCTGAGTAATATTCCATTGTATATATGTGCCACATCTTCTTTATCCATGGATATTGAATTTTATCAAATGCTTTTTCTGCATCTTTTGAGATGATCATGTGGTTTCTGTCTTTTCTTTTGTTGATGTGGTGTATCACATTGTTTGATTTGTGTATGTTGAACCATTCTTCTGACCCTGTGATGAATTCAGCTTGATCATGGGGTGTGATCTTTTCTATGTGTTCCTGGATTTCGTTTGATAACTTTTTTGTTATTTTTTTTAATTGAAGTGTAGTTGATTTACAATTTTGTATTAGTTTCAGGTGTACAGGAAAGTGATTCAGTTACACATAGATATATATCTGTTCTTTTTTTTTTTATTCAAACAGAAAGTCACAAAAATTATAATCATCCTCATCAGTTCACTCAGTCCCATGTAATTAATTTTTTTTTCATCTTGATCTTTTGTTAGCACTTTTTGAATTCATCAGTTTTCCATTAGAGTTCTGAAAATGCTTATTCATTCAGTTCAGCAGTAGAGTCAGTTACCAGAAAACCTGTACTTGTCAGAGTCTTTTCCATGAATTCCTTGAAGATGAAACCCTTTTATAGGAACATTTTTGCAAAAGCATCAGAGTACACCCAGAACTGTCTGTAAATGACAGAAGACTTTAAAATGACCATGGTTAAAGATTTGATGAAAGTTCATAATAATGCAATTGACAAGGAAATTTAGTTATTTCTGAGGTATACATTTTAAAGTAATAACTAGAATTATGACTTATAACATTATACCAGAACATATAAGATTTATAGAAATTTCATGTAATGTCTGAAACATTTATATTAACATATTTCCATACAAATAACCCAAAGAAAGTTTAGTATTAGTTGTTTTTTTTTGTTTTGTTTGTTTGTTTATACTGCAGGTTCCTATTAGTCATCAATTTTAAACACATCAATGTATACATGTCAGTCCCAATCGCCCAATTCAGCACACCACCATCCCCACCCCACCGCACTTTTCCCCCCTTGGTGTCCATACGTTTGTTCTCTACAACTCTGTCTCAGCGTCTGCCCTTCAAACCGGTTCATCTGTACCATTATTCTAGGTTACGCATACATGCGTTAATATACGACATTTGTTTTTCTCTTTCTGACTTACTTCACTCTGTATGACAGTCTCTAGATCCATCCACGTCTCAACAAATGACTCAATTTCGTTTCTTTTTAGGGCTGAGTAATATTCCATTGTATATATGTACCACATCTTCTTTATCCATTCGTCTGTCGATGGGCATTTAGGTTGCTTCCATGACCTGGCTATTGTAAATACCGCTGCAATGAACATTGGGGTGCATGTGTCTTTTTGAATTATGGTTTTCTCTGGGTATATGCCCAGTAGTGGGATTGCTGGATCATATGGTAATTCTATTTTTAGTTTTTTAAGGAACCTCCATACTGTTCTCCATAGTGGCTGAATCAATTTACATTCCCACCAACAGTGCAAGAGAGTTCCCTTTTCTCCACACCCTCTCCAGCATCTGTTGTTTGTAGATTTTCTGAGGATGCCCATTCTAACTGGTGTGAGGTGATACCTCATTGTAGTTTTGATTTGCATTTCTCTAATAATTAGTGATGCTGAGCAGCTTTTCATGTGCTTCTTGGCCATCTGTATGTCTTCTTTGGAGAAATGTCTATTTAGGTCTTCTGCCCATTTTTGGATTGGGTTGTTTGTTTCTTTAATATTGAGCTGCATGAGCTGTTTATATATTATGGAGATTAATCCTTTGTCTGCTGATTCATTTGCAAATATTTTCTCCCATTCTGAGGGTTGTCTTTTGGTCTTGTTTATGATTTCCTTTGCTGTGCAAAACTTTGAAGTTTCATTAGGTCCCATTTGTTTATTTTCGTTTTTATTTCCATTCCTCTAGGAGATGGATCAAAAAAGATCTTGCTGTGATTTATGTCAAAGACTGTACTTCCTATGTTTTCCTCTAAGAGTTTTATACTGTCTGGTCTTACATTTAGGTGTCGAATCCATTTTCAGTTTATTTTTGTGTATGGTGTTAGGAAGTGTTCTAATTTCATTCTTTTACATGTAGCTGTCCAGTTTTCCCAGCACCACTTATTGAAGAGACTGTCTTTTCTCCATTGTATATCTTTGCCTCCTTTGTCATAGATTAGTTGACCACAGGTGCGTGGGTTTATCTCTGGGCTTTGTATCTTGTTCCATTGATCTATGTTTCTGTTTTTGTGCCAGTACCATATTGTCTTGATTACTGTAGTTTTGTAAGTATAGTCTGAAGTCAGGGTGTCTGATTCCTCCAGTTCCATTTTTTTCCCTCAAGACTGCTTTGGCTATTCGGGGTCTTCTGTGTCTCCATACACATTTTAAGATGATTTGTTCTAGTTCTGTAAAAAATGCCATTGGTAATTTGATAGGGATTGCATTGAATATGTAGATTGCTTTGGGTAGTATAGTCATTTTCACAATATTGATTCTTCCAATCCAAGAACATGGTATATCTCTCCATCTGTTGGTATCATCTTTAATTTCTTTCATCAGTGTCTTATAGTTTTCTGCATACACGTCTTTTGTCTCCCTAGGTAGGTTTATTCCTAGGTATTTTATTCGTTTTGCAATGGCAAATGGGAGTGTTTCCATAATCTCTCTTTCAGATTTTTCATCATTAGTGTATAGGAATGCAAGAGATTTCTGTGCATTAATTTTGTATCCTGCAACTTTACCAAATTCATCGATTAGCTCTAGTAGTTTTCTGGTGGCATTTTTAGGATTCTCTACATATAGTATCATGTCATCTGCAAACAGGGACAGTTTTACTTCTTCTTTTCCAATTTGCATTCCTTTTATTTATTTTTCTTCTCTGATTGCTGTGGCTAGGACTTCCAAAACTATGTTGAATAATAGTGGTGAGAGTGGACATGCTTGTCTCATTCCTGATCTTAGAGGAAATGCTTTCAGTTTTTCACCATTGAGAATGATGTTTGCTGTGGGTTTGTCGTATATGGTGTTTATTATGTTGAGGTAGGTTCCCTCTATGCCCACTTTCTGGAGAGTTTTTATCATAAATGGGTGTTGAATTTTGTCAAAAGCTTTTTCTGCCTCTATTGAGATGATCATATGGTTTTTATTCTTCAGTTTGTTAATATGGTGTAACACATTGATTGATTTACGTATATTGAAGAATCCTTGCATCCCTGAGATAAATCCCAGTTGATTGTGGTGTATGTTCCTTTTTTTTTTTTTAATTTCTTTATGGCTGTGTTGGGTCATCGTTTCTGTGCGAGGGCTTTCTCTAGTTGTGGCAAGCAGGGGCCACTCTTCATCACGGTGCGCAGGCCTCTCACCATCACGGCCTCTCTTGTTGCGGAGCACAAGCTCCGGACGCGCAGGCTCAGCAATCGTGGCTCATGGGCCCAGCCGGTCCGCAACACATGGGATCCTCCCAGACCAGGGCTCGAACCTGTGTCCCCTGCATCGGCAGGCAGATTCTCAACCACTGCACCACCAGGGAAGCCCCAGTATGATCCTTTTAATGTGTTGTTGGATTCTGTTTGTTAGTATTTTGTTGAGGATTTTTGCATCTATATTCATCAGTGATATTGGTCTGTAATTTTCTTTTTTTGTAGTATCTTTGTCTGGTTTTGGTATCAGGGTGATGGTGGCCTCATAGAATGAGTTAGGGACTGTTCCTTCCTCTGCAGTTTTTTGGAAGAGTTTGAGAAGGATGGATGTTAGCCCTTCTCTAAATGTTTGAGAGGATTCACCTGTGAAGCCATCTGGTATTGGACTTTTGTTTGTTGGAAGATTTTTAATCACAGTTTCAATTTCATTACTTGTGATTGGTCTGTTCATATTTTCTGTTTCTTTCTGGTTCAGTCTTGGAAGGTTATACCTTTCTAAGAATTTGTCCATTTCTTCCAGGTTGTCCATTTTATTGGCATAGCGTTGCTTGTAGTAGTCTCTTAGGATGCTATGTATTTCCGCGGTGTCTGTTGTAACTTCTCCTTTTTCATTTCTAATTTTATTAATTTGAGTCGTCTCCCTCTTTTTCTTGATGAGCCTGGTTAACGGTTTATCAATTTTGTTTGTCTTCTCAAAGAACCAGCTTTTAGTTTTATTGATCTTTGCTGTTGTTTTCTTTGTTTCTATTTCATTTATTTCTGCTCTGATCTTTGTGATTTCTTTCCTTCTGCTAAATTTGGGTTTTGTTTGTTCTTCTTTCTCTACTTTATTTAGGTGTAAGGTTAGATTGTCTATTTGAGATTTTTCTTTTTTCTTGATGTAGGCTTGTATAGCTGTAAACTTCCCTCTTAGAACTGCTTTTGCTGCATCCCATAGGTTTTGGATCATCATCATGTTTTCATTGTCATTTGTCTCTATTTTTTGATTTCCTCTTTGATTTCTTCAGTGATCTCTTGGTTATTTACTAACGTATTGTTTAGCCTCCATGTGTTTGTGTTTTTTACGTTTTTTTCCCTGTAATTCATTTCTAATCTCATAGCGTTGTGGTCACAAAAGATGCCTGACATGATTTCAGTTTTCTTAAATTTACTCAGGCTTTGTGACCCAAGATGTGGTCTATCCTGGAGAAGGTTCCGTGTGCACTTGAGAAGAAAGTGTAATCTGCTGTTTTTGGATGGAATGTCCTATAAATATCAATTAAATCTATCTGGTCTATTGTGTCATTTAAAGCTTCTGTTTCCGTATTTATTTTCATTTTGGATGATCTGTCCATTGGTGTAAGTGAGGTGTTAAAGTCCCCCACTATTATTGTGTTACTGTCGATTTCCTCTTTTATAGCTGTTAGCAGTTGCCTTATGTATTGAGGTGCTCCTATGTTGGGTGCATATGTATTTATAATTGTTAGATCTTCTTCTTGGATTGATCCCTTCATCATTATGTAGTGTCCTTCCTTGTCTCTTGTAACATTCTTTATTTTAAAGTCAATTTTATCTGATATGAGTATAGCTACTCCAGCTTTCTTTTGATTTCCATTTGCATGGAATATCTTTTTCCATCCCCTCACTTTCAGTCTGTATGTGTCCCTAGGTCTGAAGTGGGTCTCTTGTAGACAGCATATATATGGGTCTTGTTTTTGTATCCATTCAGCAAGCCTGTGTCTTTTGGTTGGAGCATTTAATCCATTCACATTTAAGGTAATTATCGATATGTATGTTCCTATGACCATTTTCTTAATTGTTTTGGGTTTGTTTTTGTAGGTCCTTTTCTTCTCTTGTGTTTCCCACTTAGAGAAGTTCCTTTAGCATTTGTTGTAGAGCTGCTTTGGTCTTGCTGAATTCTCTTAGCTTTTGCTTGTCTGTAAAGCTTTTGATTTCTCCATTGAATCTGAATGAGATCCTTGCTGGGTAGAGTCATCTTGGTTGTAGGTTCTTCCCTTTCATCACTTGAAACATATCATGCCAGTCCTTTCTGGCTTGTAGAGTTTCTGCTGAGAAATCAGCTGTTAACCTTATGGGAGTTCCCTTGTAGGTTATTTGTCATTTTCCCCTTGCTGCTTTCAATAATTTTTCTTTGTCTTTAATTTTTGCCAATTTGATTACTATGTGTCTCAGCATGTTTCTCCTTGGGTTTATCCTGTATGGGACTCGCTGAGCTTCCTGGACTTGGGTGGCTATTTCCTTTCCCATGTTAGGGAAGTTTTCGACTATAATCTCTTCAAATATTTTCTCAGGTCCTTTCTCTCTCTCTTCTCCTTCTGGGATCCCTATAATGCGAATGTTGTTGCGTTTAATGTTGTCCCAGAGGTCTCTTAGGCTGTCTTCATTTCTTTTCATTCTTTTTTCTTTATTCTGTTCCACAGCAGTGAATTCCACCATTCTGTCTTCCAGGTCACTTATCCGTTCTTCTGCCTCAGTTATTCTGCTATTGATTCCTTCTAGAGTATTTTTCATTTCAGTTATTGTATTGTTCATCTCTGTTTGTTTGTTCTTTAATTCTTCTAGGTCTTTGTTAAACATTTCTTGCATGTTCTCGATCTTCGCCTCCATTCTTTTTCCGAGGTCCTGGATCATCTTCACTATCATTATTCTGAATTCTTTTTCTGGAAGGTTGCCTATCTCCACTTCATTTAGTTGTTTTTCTGGGGTTTTATCTTGTTCCTTCATCTGGCACATAGCCCTCTGCCTTTTCATCTTGTCTATCTTTCTGTGAATGTTGTTTTTGTTCCACAGGCTGCAGGATTGTAGTTCTTCTTGCTTCTGCTGTCTGCCCTCTGGTGGATGAGGCTATCTAAGAGGCTTGTGTAAGTTTCCTGATGGGAGGGACTGGCGGTGGGTAGAGCTGACTGTTGCTCTGGTGGGCAGAGCTCAGTAAAACTTTAATCCACTTGACTGTTGATGGGTGGGGCTGGGTTCCCTCCCTGTTGGTTGTTTGGCCTGAGGCAACCCAACACTGGAGCCTACCTGGGCTCTTTGGTGGGGCTAATGACAGACTCTGGGAGGGCTCACGCCAAGGAGTACTTCCCAGAACTTCTGCTGCCAGTGTCCTTGTCCCCACAGTAAGCCACAGCCACCCCCCCCCGCCTCTGCAGGAGACCCTCCAACACTAGCAGGTAGGTCTGGTTCAGTCTCCCCAGGGGTCACTGCTCCTTCCCCTGGATCCCGATGTGCACACTCCTTTGTGTGTGCCCTCCAAGAGTGGAGTCTCTGTTTCCCCCAGTCTTATCTAAGTCTTTCAATCAATTCCCACTAGGCTTCAAAGTCTGATTCTCTAGGAATTCCTCTTCCTGTTGCCGGACCCCCAGGTTGAGAAGCCTGACGTGGAGCTCAGAACCTTCACTCCAGTGGGTGGACTTCTGTGGTATAAGTGTTCGCCAGTCTGTGAGTCACCCACCCACCAGTTATGGGATTTGATTTTACTGTGATTGCACCCCTCCTACCATCTCATTATGGCTTCTCCTTTGTCTTTGGATGTGGGGTATCTTTTTTGGTGAGTTCCAGTGTCTTCCTGTTGATGATTGTCCAGCAGCTAGTTGTGATTCTGGTGTTCTCGCAAGAGGGAGTGAGAGCACATCCTTCTACTTCGCCATCTTTGTTCCTCCTCCTATATCTATTCTTTTTCAGATTCTTTTTCCTTATAGGTTATTACAAAACATTGCATATAGTTCCCTGTGCTTTACAGTAGGCCTTTGTTGGTTATTTATTTATATATAGTAGTGTGTATATGTTAATCCCAAACTCCTAATTTATCCTTTCCCCCCCACTTCCCCTTTGGTAACCATAAGTTTGTTTTCTATGTCTGTGAGTCTATTTCTGTTGTTTATATAAGTTCATTTGTATCATTTTTTTTTTAGTTTCCTCATATAAGCAATGTCATATGATATTTGTCTTTCTCTGGCTTACTTCATGTAGTCTGATAATCTCTAAGTCCATCCATGTTGCTGCAAATGGCATTATTTCATTCTTTTTTATGGCTGAGTAATATTCCATTGTATAAATATGCCACATCTTCTTTATCCATTCATCTGTCAATGGACATTTAGGTTGCTTCCATGTTTTAGCTATTGTAAATAGTCCCGCTATGAAAAATGCAGTGCATGTATATTTTCAAATTATAGTTTTCTTCGGATACATGCCCAGGAGTGAGATTGCAGGATCATGTGGTAGCTCTATTTTTAGTTTTTTAAGGAACCTCCATACTGTTTTCCATAGTGGCTGTACCAACTTACATTTCCACCAACAATGTAGGAGGGTTCCCTGTGCTCCACATCCTCTCCACCATTTGTTATTTGTAGAGTTTTTTTAAAATTTATTTATTTAATTTATTTTTGGCTGTGTTGGGTCTTCGTTGCTGCGCGTGGGCTTTCTCTAGTTGAGGCAAGCAGAGGCTACTCTTCGTTGAGGTGCGCAGGCTTCTCATTGCGGTGGCTTCTCTTGTTGCGGAGCACGGGCTCTAGGCGTGTGGGCTTCAGTGGTTGTGGCACGTGGGTTCAGTAGTTGTGGCTCGCGGGCTCTAGAGCACAGGCTCAGTAGTTGTGGCGCACGGGCTTAGTTGCTCCGTGGCACATGGGATACTCCCAGACCAGGGCATCAACCCATGTCCCCTGCATTGGCAGGCGGACTCTCAACCACTGCACCACCAGGGAAGCCCGTTTGTAGAGTTTTTAACGATGGCCGTTCTGACTGGTGTGAAGTGATACCTCACTGTAGCTTTGATTTGCATTTTTCTAATAATTAGCAATGTTGAGTATGGTTCCATATGTCTTTTGGCCACCTGTATATCTTCTTTGGAAAAATGTCTATTTATATCTTTTACCCATTTCTTGATTGGGTTGATTTTTTGTTGTTGAGTTGTATGAGCTGTTTGTATATTTTGGAGATTAATTCCTTGTCAGTTGCATTGTTTGCAAATATTTTCTCCCATTCTGTAGGTTGTCTTTTCATTTTGTATATGGCTTCCTGTGCTGTGCAAAAGCTTTTAAGTTTGATGAGGTCCCGTTTATTTTTGTTTTTATTTCCATTACTCTAGGAGAGAGATCAAAAAAAAAATTGCTGCAATTTATGTCAGAGAGTGTTCTGCCTATGTTTTCCTCTAGGAGTTTTATAGTATCCAGTTGTACATTCAGGTCTTTAACCCATTTGAGTTTATTTTTGTGTATGGTGTTAGAGAATGTTCTAATTTCATTTTTTTACGTGTAGCTGTCCAGTTTTCCCAGCACCACTTATTAAAAAGACTCTTTTCTTCATTGTATATTCTTGCCTCCATTGTTGTAGATTAATTGACCATAGGTGTGTGGGCTTATTTCCAGGCTTTCTATCCTGTTCCATTGATGTATATTTCTGTTTTTGTGCCAGTACCATACTGTTTTGATGACTGTAGCTTTGTAGTATAGTCTGAAGTCAGGGAGCCTGATTCCTCCAACTCCATTTTTCTTACTCATGATTGTTTTGGCTATTCGGGGTCTTTTGTGTTTCCATAAAATTTTAAAATTTTTGTTCCAATTCTGTGAAAAATGCCATTAGTAATTTGATAGGGATTGCATAGAATCTATAGATAGCCTTAGGTGGTATAGTCATTTTGACAATATTGATCCTTCCAATCCAAGAACACAGTGTATCTTTCCACCTGTTTGTGTCATCTTCAGTTTCTTTCATCAGCATCTTACAGTTTTCAGTGTACAGGTCTTTTGGCTCCTTAAGTAGGTTTATTCCAGGGTATTTTATTCTTTTTGGTGTGATGGTAAATGGGATTATTTCTTTTTTTTTTTTAATTTTATTTATTTATTTATTTATTTATTTATTTATTTATTTATTTTTTGGCTGCGTTGGGTCTTCGTTTCCGTGGGAGGGCTTCCTCTAGCAGCGGCAAGCGGGGGCCACTCCTCATCGCAGTGCGTGGGCCTCTCACCATCGCGGCCTCTCCCGTTGCGGAGCACAGGCTCCAGACGCGCAGGCTCAGCAGTTGTGGCTCACGGGCCCAGCCGCTCCGCGGCATGTGGGATCCTCCCAGACCAGGGCCCGAACCCGCGTCCCCTGCACTGGCAGGCAGACTCTCAACCACTGTGCCACCAGGGAAGCCCCTGGGATTATTTCTTTAATTTCTCTTTCTGATATTTTGTTGTTAGTGTATAGAAATGCAACAGATTTCTGTGTATTAATTTCATATCCTGAGACTTTACCAAATTCATTGATGAGGTCTAGTAAATAGTTTTCTGGTAGTGTCTGTAAGATTTTCTATGTACAGTATCATGTCATCTGCAAATATAACATTTTTACTTCTTTTCCAATTTGGAAAAGAAGTCTTTTATTTCTTTTGCTTCTCTGATTGCTGTGGCTAGGACTTCCAAAACTCTGTTGAATAAAAATGGCGAGAGTGGACATCCTTGTCTTGTTCCAAGTCTTAGAGGAAATGCTTTCAGCTTTTCACCAGTGAGTATGATGTTAGCCGTGGGTTTGTCATATATGGCCTTTATTATTTTGAGATATGTTTCCTCTGTGCCCTCTTTCTGGAGAGTTTTTATCATAAATGGGTGTTGAAAATGGGTGTTGAATTTTATCATAATGGGTGTTGAATGGGTGTTTATCAAAAGCTTTTTCTGCATGTATTGAGATGATCATATGGTTTGTATTCAATTTGTTAATATGGTGTATCACACTGACTGATTTGTGGATATTGAAAAGCCCCTTGCATCCCTGGGATAAATCCCACTTCATTATGGTGTATGATCCTTTTAATGTATTGTTGGAGTCAGTTTGCTAGTATTTTGTTGAGGATTTTTGCGTCTATGTTCATCAGTGATACTGGCCTGTAATTTTCTCTTTTCATGGTATCTTTGTCTGATTTTGGTATCAGGGTGATGGTGGCCTCATAGATTGAGTTTGAGAGTGTTCCTTCCTCTACAGTTCTTTGGAGTAGTTTCAGAAGGATAGGTGTTAACTCTTCTCTAAATGTTTGGTAGAATTTGCCTGCAAAGCCATCTGGCACTGGACTTCTGTTTGTTGGGAGTCTTTTAATCACTGATTCAATTTCAGTACTGGTAATTGGTCTGTTCATACTTTCCATTTCTTCCTGGTTCAGTCTTGGGAGATTGTACCTTTCTAAGAATTTGTTTATTTCTTCTAGGTTGTCCATTTTATTGGTGTATAGTTGCTTGTACTAGTCTCATCCTCTGTATCTCTGTGGTGTTGGTGTGTTTTTTTTTTAATGTTTTGCTTATCTCTTTTAAATTTTATTTATTTATTTATTCATGGCTGTGTTGGGTCTTCGTTTCTGTGCGAGGGCTTCCTCCAGTTGCGGCAAGTGGGGGTCACTCTTCATCACAGTGCACTGGCCTCTCACCATCGCCGCCTCTCTTGTTGCGGAGCACAGGCTCCAGACGCACAGGCTCAGCAATTGTGGCTCACCAACCCAGCCACTCTGTGGCATGTGGGATCTTCCGGGTCCAGGGCTCGAACCCGTGTCCCCTGCATTGGCAGGCGGACTCCCAACCACTGCGCCACCAGGGAAGCCCCCTGTGGTGTTGGTTTTAACTTCTCCTTTTTCATTTTTAATTTTATTGATTTGGGCCCTTTTTTTCTTGGTGAGTCTGGCTAAAAGTTTATCAATTTGTTTATCTTTTCAAAGAACCAGCTTTTAGTTTCATTGATCTTTTCTACTGTTTTCTTAGTCTCTATTTCTGTTCTGTTCTTTATAATTTCTTTCCTTCTACTAACTTTGGGTTTTGTTTGTTCCTCCTTCTCTAGTTGCTTTGGGTGTAAGGTTAGGTTGTTTATTTGAGATTTTTTTTTTGTTCCCTGAGATAAGCTTGTATCACTATAAACTTCCCTCTTAAAATTCTTTTTGCTGTGTTCTGTAGGGTTTAGAATGTAGTTTTTGCTTTCACTTGTCTCTAGGTATTTTTTTTTATTTCCTCTTTGATTTCTTCAGTGATCCATTGGTTGTTTAGTAGCATCTTGTTTAGCCTCCACGTGTTTATATGTTTCTTGCAGGTTTTTTTTCATGTAGTTGATTTCTAATCTCATAGCGCTGTGCTTGGAAAAGATGCCTGATATGATTTCAGTTTTTCTTAAATTTACCGAGGCTTGCTTTGTGGCCCAACATGTGATCAATCCTGGAGAATGTTCCATGTGCACTTGAGAAGAAAGTGTATTCTGATGCTTTGGGATGGAATCCTCTACAAATATCAATTGAGTCCATCAGGTCTAATGTGTCATTTAAGGCCTGTATTTCATTATTGACTTTCTGTCTGGATGATCTGTCCATTGATGAAAAGTCCCCCACTGTTACTGTTGATTTCTCCTTTTATGGCTGTTAGTATTTGCCTTATATATTTAGGTGCTCCTATGTTGGGTGCAAATATATTTACAATTCTTATATCTTCTTCTTGGATTGATCCCTTGATCACTATGTAGTGTCCTTCTTTGTTTCTTGTAACAGTATTTATTTTAAACTCTATTTTGTCTTCTGTGAGTATTGCTACTCCAGCTTTCTTTTGATTTCCATTTGGGAATACCTTTTTTCCCTCCCCTCATTTTCAGTCTGCATGAGTCTCTAGGTCTGAAATGGATCTCTTATAGACAGCTCATATACAGATCTTGTTTTTGTATTCATTCAGCCAGTCTGTGTCTTTTGGTTGGGACATTTAATTCATTTACATATGGTAGTTATCAACATGTATGTTCTTATTGCCATTTTGTTAATTGTCTTGGATTGGTTTTGTAGGTCTTTTTTCTTCCTTCTTTTGTTCTCTTGTGATCTGATGACTGTCTTTAGTGTTGTGTTTGGACTTTTTCTTTTTTGTGTGTGTATCTACTATAGATTTTTTTGTTTGCAGTTACTATGAGGTTTTTATATAGTAGTCTATATATATGTACATAATTGTTTTAAGTCGCCGATCTCTTAATTCCAAATGTGTTTCAAATATCCTACATTTGTACTCTCCTCATGATTACTGGCTTAGATATCATATTTGTGTGTAGATAATTTCCTACCTTTACTGTATGTTTGCCATTACCAGTGAGCTTTCCCATTTTGTAATTTTCTTGTTTCTAGTTGTGGCATTTTCCTTTCCACCTGGAGAAGTTCCTTTAGCATTTCTTGTAAAGCTGCTTTGGTGGTGCTAAATTCTTCTAGTGTTTGCTTGTCTGTAAAGCTTTGGATTCCTGTGTCAAATCTGAAGTGAGAGCATTGCTGGGTAGAATATTCTTGGTTGTAGGTTTTTCCCTTTCATCACATTAATTCTATTGTGCCACTCCCTTCTGGCCTGTAACGTTTCTGCTGAAAAATCAGCTGATGACCTTATGGGGATTCCTTTGTATGTTATTTGTTGCTTTTCTCTTGTCAATTTAATATTTTTTCTTTGTCTTTAATTTTTGTCAATTTGATTACTATGTTTCTTGGCATGTTCCTCCTTGGGTTTGTCCTGCCTGAGACACTCTTCCTGGACTTGGGTGACTGTTTCCTTTCCCATGTTAGGGAAGTTTTCAGCTTTTATCGCTTCAAATATCTTCTCAGGCCCCTTCTCTCTCTCTTCTTCTTCTGGGACCCCTATAATGTGAATGTTGGTGCATTTGATGTTGTCCCAGAGGTCTCTTAAACTGCCCTGGTTTCATTATTTTTTCTTTATTCTTTTCTGTGGCAATGATTTCCACCACTGTGTCTTCCAGCTCACTTATCCATTCTTCTGTTTCATTTATTCTGCTATTGATTCCTTCTAGTGTTTTTCATTTCAGTTATTGTATTCTTCAACTCTGTTTGGTTGCTCTTTACATTTTCTAACTCTTTATTAAAAACGTGTAACTTCTTGCTCTGTGCATCCATTCTTTTCCTGAGTTCTTGGATCATCCTTGCAATCATTACTCTGAATTCTTTCTCGGTTAGATTGCCTGTCTCCATGTCACTTAGTTGTTCTTCTGGGGTTTTATGTTGTTCCTTCATCTGAAACATATTCCTCTGCCATCTCATTTTGTCTAAATTTCGATTTGTATGTTTATGTATGTGGAAGATTAGTTATGTTTCTTAACCTTGGGAAGTGGTCCTCTGTAGGGGATGTCCTATGTGTCCCAGCAGTACACTCCCCTTTTGTCACCCAAGGGCCAGGGACCAGCTGGTCCCAGGGTAGGTTCTGATCTGCGTTTGCTGACTTGGTTCCGCATGCTGCTGGATCCTCGTTCTCTTGCTTCTCATGTCTGCCCCCTGGTGGGTGGGGCTGGTGTAGAGGCTTGTGTAGGCTTCCTGGTGGGAAGGGCTGATGCTTGCCCACTGGTGGTGGGTGGGGCTGGGTCTTGGCCCTCTGCTGGGCAGGGCCATGTCAAGGGGCATGTCTAGAGGTGGCTGTGGGCTCAGGAAGTCTTTAGGCAGCCTGTCCACTGATGGGTGGGGCTCTGTTCCTGCCATGTTGGTCATTTCACCTGAGGCGTCCCAGCACTGAAGCCTACAGGCTGTTGGGGCCAGGTCTTGGTGCCAAAATGGCAGCCTCCAGGAGAGCTCATGCCAATGAATATTCCCCAGTACCTCTTCCACCAGTGTCCTTGTCCCCACAGTGAGCCACAGCTGCCCCCTGCCTCCCCAGGAGACCCTGTGAGACCAGCAGGTAGGTCTGACCCAGGCTCCTATGGAGTCACTGCTTTTGCCCTGGGTCTTGGTGCATACAAGAAATCATGTGGGCCCTCCAATGAATGGAGTCTCTGTTTCCTCTGGTCCTGTGAAGCTCCTGCACTCAAGCCCCGCTGGCCTTCAAAGCCAAATGCTCTGGGCAGTCCTCCTCCCAATGCCAGACCCCCAGGCTGGGGAGTCTGACATGGAGCTCAGAACTCTCACTCCTGTGGGAGAACTTATGTGATATAATTGTTCTCCAGTTTGTGGGTCGCCCACCCAGGGGATATGGGATTTGATTATTTCGCAAGTGTGCCCCTTCTACCATCTCGCTGAGTTTCTTCTTTATGTCTTTGGATTAGAATATCTTTTTTGGTAGGTTCCAGTCTTTTTTATCAATGGTTGTTCAGCAGTTAGTTGTGATTTTGGTGTGCTCATGTCAGGAGGTGAGCTCAAGGTCCTTCTATTCTGCCATCTTCATGATGTACATACTCTTAATTACTGATTGATAGATTTTTTTACAAACCAGTGCCATATCAACAGGCTCAAGAGCACCCCTTCACAGTAGTAATAAGGAAGTCTAATTGTGCATCCATAACAGAACTTCCTTCAGCACCAACTGGGTAACCACTGGGATTCTGAGTGATGCAGGATACCTCAGCAACATTGGCAGGAGTCCTTGTCCAGCTTCTAGAAGCTGTCTGTGTTCCTTGAATCATGGCTCCCTACCTCTGTCTTCAAAGCCAGCCACGGCAAGATGAGTCCTTCTCACCTTGCCATCCATTTAGTCTTCTGACCCAGTTTGCTAGTATTTTGTTGAGAATTTTTGCATCTATATTCATCAAAGATATTGGCCTGTAATTTTCTTTTTTTATATTGTTTGTTTGTCTGGTTTTGGTATCAGGGTGATGGTGGCTTCATAGAATGACTTTGGGAGTATTCCTTCTTCAATCTTTTGGAAGAGTTTGAGAAAGATCAGTATAAGTTCTTTGTATGTCTGGTAGAATTGCCCAGTGAAGCCATCTGGTCCTGGACTTTTGTTTGCAGGGAGGCTCTTTTTCCTTTTTTTAATTACAGATTCTATTTCATTTCTAGTGATCAGTCTGTTCGAAATATCTGTTTCTTCTTGATTCAGTTTTGGTGGGTTGTATGTTTCTAGAAACTTGTCCATTTCTTCTTGGTTGTCCAATTTGTTGGTATATAATTGTTCATAGTATTCTTTTACGGTTTCTTGTATTTCTGTGGTATCAGTTGTTTGGTCTCTCTTAATTGGGTTTTTTTTTTTTTTTTTTGGCCACATGGCATGTGTGTGGGATCATTGTTCCCTGACCAGGGGTCGAACCCACACCCCCTGCATTGGAAGTGCAGAGTCTTAACCACTGGACCACCAGGGAAGTCCCTGGTCTCTCTTAATTGTTAAATGGAAAGTAAAGTAAATTACAGAGTCTAAAATGATATCCATACAGTGATTGTACCATGAAAAATAATGAGGTCTTATTCACTGAACATTTCTATGTGCCCAAATCTGTGCTAAGCCAGTAGTCTTCACACATCCTTACTAAATGTTGTCATCCCCACTTGTTGAGACTTACTTAGAGAAACTATCTTGGTAGGGTCATTTAGATCATAACAATAGTATGATTTGGAATTTAAACAGAAATGTCAGACCTCCATTTCCAGGATCTCAGTCAACTTGCTATTTGAGATCCCTATATATATACATGGATTAGGATGCAAACACACACAAAAAAGAGCAATGGCTGCATTAGAGTAAAAGGGTTGTGGTTGTTTTGTTCTTTATTTAAGAAAAAATGAATTACTGGTATAAAAATATATGTAATAAAAGTTGGGAGAAGAAAAAAAAGCTGCATTTAAGAAACCTACCTGCGTTTTATGACTGGATGACATTGAGACTTTTATTGCTGTGGGTGCTGGGTTTCATTTTTATTCCTAAACCTTTATGGTCTTCTGGTCCCTGTGAAAGTTAAAGGAAGAGAAAGTTAGGGTGGCAAGAAAGCCACCCACATGCTCTCTGGCCCTCACCAAGTTAGATAAAAGTGCTGCCCTTTGTATCAGAGGAGTGGTAGCTTTCCCCAAGTGGTGATCAGTTTGCTCTGAGCTGTCTTAAATCCCACCCCATCTCCTTTTTTATCTATCTAGGGAGGGCTGTTCAGGCATGGTGCTGTCAGTAAGGCAGTCATCCATATGAAGGGTGAACCTGAAACTTTCCACCCACTTGTCTCATGCCCCCCTCCCACCAGCTGCCCAGGAGATGATGAAGCCAATCACATTCAGCCCTTGAACTTGGGCTCCTTTTATAAGAACATTACTTTACAGCCTAGTAGGAAACTACATATGTTTGTCTCATTGGGAAAGCATGTCTTCACTCAACCCCCTGCCTCCTTGTTTCCCAAAAGTGACTTTTCTTCCTTTCTAACAGATATCTGCAAACGAAATCGAAATGCTTTTGATGAGGTTGCCACGCATGTTTAAACAGGAATTCACAGGCGTGGGAGCAACGCTGGAAAAAAGGTGGAAGTTGTGTGCCTTTGAAGGAATTAAAACTACCTAACTGTGAAGAGCAGCAAAGTCTCCGGATATGAAACCGCCTGAACCCAGCCAGGGCTGTGCAGCGTGAGCCCAAGAGGTTTGGGGCTGGTCCAGCGCAGGACCTTTATGGAGCCATCAGAGCCTGACTTTAGTTGCATCTGTGGCGTTCTCTTGTGAGTGGAAATGTAATTGTGTACCAGTTCCCTAAAACCAACAAAGCTTCATACTGTGACAGATCTGTTTGCTATGAAAACCAACGATTCCACAGTCATGATGGCAAAAACCTTAAAATATGCTACATTTGAGAATAGCTCACCAAGTAAAATATTTAAAGTTAATGATGGTGTGGCAATGGTTGTTGCTAGGCTACAGAGTTGTTGTATATGTAATCTATAGCTGAAATCATTCAATGACATTTTCCTGAAAGTCTTTCTGTTTTAGTAAAGAAAAAAAAAAAAGGAGAGAGAAAAAAAAAGTAATTTTACAGTGAGGAAAAAAAAAATCATACCAAAAGAAAACTTGAATATGTGTCTGAACAGTTACTGTATTTTGTAAATTAAGTTATATGCTGTTCTAGGGACTTTTGCCTTATTGAAGAGGCAGAAGATGTGATTGGACTCCTTGAGAATGCTTTACGAAGAATATTATTATTTTTCTAATATAACAATTCTCCATCATAAGTTCTTTTAACATGGACTGCATAACAATTTTCATAAAATGTAAATAAAAGAAAAACTAGTGCTACTGTCTTGTACTTGGTATAAAATTCAGGTTTCTGCATCAAAATAAACATTCAGTAAATATTCCTGTTACAAATTTTATAGCAAAGATATTAATTTTTTTCAATAAATATGACTTCTACCATATTGGTTTTGCAAATTGTTCTTTGATATATTTTCATTCTTCCTTAAGAAATATTTTTCACATTATTCAGTCCCATCTCACAGACCATAATTTTTAAATGATTAAATAAATGCATGAGTGACATTGAGACAAAACGTTATTTCAAACAAGAATATATAAAAATCGTAAAGTGGAAAGTACTAAGAAAAGGAGATTATACAGCATTAGAATAGATAGATTGTATTTGAAAATACCAAGATGATATGACATCCAAATGTAATCAACATAAATTTTACCGTTGTTTTGTGTCCTCATGCATAGGAACAAAGTAGCCAATTAGTTAATATTATTAATTCCTGGATTTACTTATTTGTATGTTTTCTGGAATACATACAAGTTAGAAAAGGAATTAAAGAATTCACACTTGGACCAACGGTTTAGAGAGAATTTGGGCTTCCCTTCTTTAATTACAAGTAGAATAGGGCTTTAAATTGTTATCTCCTTCCTGCTTCCTTACATAAAAATTATTTTAAAAAGACAAGTATTCAAGATATTGATTAATTTTAAATGAAACATTTTTTAGGAAGACAGCTGAACAGTGAATGTTCTTTGAAATTCTGAAAAGACATTCATAATTCCCTATTGGACATTATTGTCCTCAGGCTCTTTTTACTGGGCCCTGATAAATTAAGGTTCTTATTCATGCCTACCATAAATATCTACACATATGTTATGTTCAGGCTCAGTGCTAAAACCATGAATATGGAGCTGAGTAAGAAAGGACCCACCCCCTTCCGCCCCCAATGAGCTCATAGTTCAATGGGGAAAAGACATTTTCCCAAAAGTGTCTATATGATGTGAGCCACGTAACAGGAAAGATGTGACAACAGAGCTATGGGATTCAAACTAAATATCAGTGTCATGTTAAATGTTGAAATACTAGAGGCCTTCCCATTACCACCTGTTAATGCCCACTACCACCATCATCCTGACACATTTATCCAGAGCGAGCTAGCTACTGTTTAAGTTACTATTGACTGAATTCTCTTAATTTTCTGTTTAGTCCAGTGTTATCAGGGTAAGCAAGAGAAATGAAGCATGCCAACTTTTATCAAAGCATTTTAGGAAATTGTGGCAGCTTTAGAAGGCTGTCTAGTTTTCTATTCCTTAGCCAAAGGAAAGCCAGAACAGGTTTTGGATATTAGAGAAAGTCATATGCTTGTACTATTGCCATTTTGGAAAGCTCTGATGTGAATTCAAACTATACCTCTGTTACGTAAAGCCAACAATTTTAAAGCAATAGTTTTACTGGCCACTTGAACTCTTTGTACACAGTGTCAATTTGTTAAAAAAAAAAAAAAAGAGAAAGAGAAAAAAGTATCAAATAAAACATGAGAGAACATTTTAAGACTTCAAAAAAAAAAAAGTCAGGAGACACAAGGATACAACAGTCGGAAAGGAGATGACCTCATTTACAGATAACATTACTGTAAAATAGAAGACCTAAGAGGTTGACCTGAAAAATAATTAGAAAAAACGAATTCTGTGAAGTGGCAGTTATAAAGTAGGGACACAAGGGGAGGTACCACAATCTAGACTACCTGCAAATTGAAAGTCTGGTAGATGTTTTCAAATGTGCATTCATACTTTAAAGCATTGCCTGTAGTCACTTTCGCCGAAGGATACACTGCACAGGGTAAACCTAGCTTAGAGCTCTGATTAGGAAAAGGAGTTGGTGCGACCTTATTTTAGATCTGACAAAAAGACACCACTTCCTAACTTCTTCAGTTGTGCAAATAACTTATTTTTGCAGGAAAAAAAAAAAAAACTTCTAAATTATTTCACCCACATTCTGGTTTCAGATGGGACTTTAGAGATCACCTGGGGAAGGAACTAACATTGGTACCTTTGAGGGCCGTCTACATATGTCTGTCACCCCATCCTCCCTAATCTTCGGGATGACCCTATACAAGGATAGTATTATTGTCCTCATTGGTCACACAAGGAGAATGAGGCTCAGAAGTTCTAACAATTTGGCCCAATTCGCACAGTTAGAAAATTCTGAATATGGGATTTGAAACCAGGACCCAATGACTCCAAAACACGTTCTTCTTTTCACTACATCATGCTTCTAGTTCAGTCTATCCCCACTCCTCCTGTGAGCCCGAGGCCCATGCAGTACCTTCGGATCACCGCTTTTACTCTCCTTTATTCTCCACCATCCCCTGCACGTGCGTACAAGTGGGAAAACCCTGGCCTTTCTCTCCTAAATCTACCCAATAACAAATCATTGTTTTTGGATTCTGAGAATAAGCAGAGCATTGAAAGTTTGGACATCCTTGTACCCTGGCCCCAACAGGGCTTTCTGGCTGGCTTTTTCACTGCTCCCCTGAGTAGGGCTAACATTTTTTGCCTTTCTGCTTTTGCTCATATCTTTCTATCTGAAGGAAAAGACCTTACTCACATCTAGTTGTCAAAATTCTACACAGCCTTAAGAGGAAAACACAAAGACCCTCCTCAGCCGTGAAGCTTTTTCTCCATTCCCCAGAAGTCATTTCTCCGGCCTCTGCATGGCCATCCCACACTGACTATTTCTTAAGGCATTTACTGCCGAGCTGTCTTTGCCTCATCTCCCTATTAGACCGCAAGTTCTTTGAGGGATCCAAGCATGTCTCGCTTACTTTGAATTATTTCTCAAAGTGGTTTTACTTATAAATATTTAGAAAGCAGGACAGAGAAGGAACCAAGATGTTTTCCTGCCTCCAGAGACCAGTTTGCTTAGACACAAAAGGAAACATTACAAAGCATTTGAAAAGGCTGCAAATATTTTAGATCCAAGATTCCAAGACAGACAACGTGAGTGATAATGTACTACATACTACTGAAATACAAAAAGCAACCCAATTCCTTCTTAAAGTTCAAACCCAGGTCAATTACTAACTCTTCTATGAAGCCCTGATCCCCTCAGGAATCTCCTCTCCTGTGTTCCCACTACTACTTCAGTCTATTTCTACTGCAGCCCTAATGCTGTGTGTTAACCATGTATGAATGCAGCTGTCTCTCCCATGTCCTGCAGGCTGGAGACCTCCCTCACTCACCCCTCTAGTCCCTCAGACTGACACGACATACCATGACTTTTAAGTATTTATTGACTGAATGAACCCAATGCATGAAAGAAAAGCCCACACAGGAATTTTCTGAATTTGTTGAATCAGAACATATTGAGATATTAGGTCCAGTAATAGAGGCTAGAACTTTCTTTCCCTCAGTTGTAAGATCTTGGCAGCATTCTTGCCTTTTGGAAAACGATTTTTTTGGTGGAAGAATATGTATAACATAATATTTATCTTTTAACCATTCGTAATGGTATAATTCAGTGGCATGAAGTACATTCACAATGGTACATAACCAGACACCACTATATTATAACTTTTTCATCATCATCCCCAACAAATTTTATGGTACCCATTAAACAATAACTCCCTATCCCCCCTCCTTGAACCCCTGGTAACCTCTCTTCTACTTTACGTCTCTTTGAATTTGCCTATTCTAGGTCTCTCATACGTGTGGAAGCATACAGTATTTGTCCTTCTGTCTCACTTACTTCACTTAGCTAAATGTCTTCAAGGTTCATCCATGTTGTAGCACGTGTCAGAATTTCATTCCTTTTTGAGGCTGAATGATATTCCATTGTATGAGAACTCTTCCAGCTGGCTTAAGTATCCTTCTTCTGTTGGAGCAAGGAAAAGTCAGTTGTCTATGCTTGAAAGTACTCAAATACTTTTAGTAAATACCACATCAAAAACATTTGAAAGTGTAGAGAAGTTTGCTTCCATCTTGATAAACCTCTCGTTTTCATTGACGGTAATAAAAAAGAAATGACAAAAGTAGAAAATGTTGGCAGTAATTGTGTAGAAAACGAGACTGTTTAAACAAACATCCATGCAATAAATATGGTATGTGACAAGTTGTTTCTTCTTGGTAAAGGTTGAGGATGTTTTACTTTGATGGTTTTTTTTTAAAAATCCCTTTTCTAAAAATGGGTGCTGTGTTTATTTGTTACATTCAATAAAAGATGTTTTATCCTGAAAACGTAAGAACTATTTTACCATAATGCTCATAGTTTCTCCTCATAAACTGAGAAAATAAAGAGATGTTAGACTCCTAAAATCTTATAGCTTGGCTCACTTTATATCAAAATGGTAAAAGGTTCACATGTATATTCAATCAGTCTGTCATTAGTATCTGAATAAACTGTACTTTTATGTGTAGCACACCAAACATGAACATTTCAGAGTTAATTTATAATGAATGTGTTTATATATTAGATCATTAAAAATACTGTGTTTCTAGTTCCACCAACTCTAATTTCCCTCTTCTGCTTTCTAGTGGATTCTTTTTTTTTTTAATTTCTGGGCTTCAAACATTTAGCAATTTCTCATACTATGTAGGAGAGCGTTCAGTCTGTGTCAGAGTTGAGTCCCAGCCCTAACCCTCACTGGCCTTGTGACTAAGGCTCGTTACTTAAACCCAGTGAGGTGCTAGTCCCAGATTCATGATACGGTAATGTTAACACCTATGTCGGAGGATCGCTGTGATGATTAAATAAGACAGCATGCATAAAGCACGCAAATCAGAGCCAGGGAGACTGAAGGCATTGTTTTCTTCAGAAACAGTACTTTAGACATATCATCCCAAGCAAAACAGGCAAGTCCTTTCCCTGCTCTTAGCCAACTCCTGTCTTTAGGGATAGTCAATATGTTTCTAAACATATGGATAAAATAAGACAAGTATAAGCATCATCCCCACAAATAGTCCATTAAATATGTTCAATAGTCCATTAAATACGTTAAGACCAACATAAGCAAAATAGTTGCAACTCTCTAACCTGCAAAGACTCTCACAACTCTTATCGGCAAATGGGCAGTCACCGTCACAGTGACCCTCAGCAAGGAGTAAATCTAGAGCCAGAATTCTTTGTTACAACTCCCTTTTTACTTATTTTGCATATTTCCAACAAACAGTAATCAGGGTCATATACATTCAACTGGGAAGAAACTATATGGCTCTGGGCAACTGCCATTTTGAATGATGGTCAACTAGGTATACAGTATGCAAGGATTAAATAAAGTATTAATTATGTTTTCTTTAACCCAGCAGAAACACTGTCAGGAAAAATTATAGTTGTAGCTGGAACATGCAACAGTATTATTTTAGAGAACATACATGTCTATTACAGTTGCTGAGAGTATCAAAGTAAAAGACTCCAGTAAATCTAGTAATTACAGACTGGTTGTGTTAATAAAATAAGCTGTTTAGGTCCAAAATTTTAACTCTGTTTGCCTGCTCTCAGAACTGTACAGACACCCAAACAATAAAGCTCAGACGTTTCTAATGCACATTTCACCTCTTTTATAATGTACATGTATGTACATTACATTATTATAATGTACAGGGCTATGGAATGGAATGTTCTTACTTCACGGGAAAAACAGACTCACAAAATAAATTGCAAACATTTTACAGTAGAAGATGGTACTTTTCTATACAAAGCAAAAAAGTGGTTAATGTACAATAGAAAGTGCACTGCATGTAATGTAATGCTTTTTTTTTTTTAAATCTAGCAAATATATTTACTGTGTGTTGAAAATTGTAATATCTTTCCCTGCACAAAGAAATTTCTATATAAAGCTCATTTGTTACCGTAGGGAGTAAAACTCTTTTTCTTGTTTACTAAAGTAGTCTGCCTTAATATCAACCCCAACACTGTCAGGTTCACTTAAGAAGAGCTATGTGTAGATAAGAATAGGACTGAATCAGAAACCGGAATATTCCATTTCATATGCTTTTCATCTGAGCAAGTGCTATGTAACCCACGACATCTGGTAGCAATCTCTTTTTGGAAAGCATTCTTCTTTCCAAGAAGAATGGAAAAAGCTAAAAATTGGTGAAGTTGAGGCGCTCATCAATAAATAAATCTTTTGCCTTTGAATATGTTTATGCCTAAGTGAGGGTTGGTTTCTCTAGTATTTTTTGATACAGAATGTGAAATATGGGCTGGCAAGTCAAACACTGTCTTCAGGCGGAGATAATGTATGAACACCACTGTGGGTGGTTTATTAAACAGGCATTGATTGTTACATCAAATCAACATATCATGCATCATTTTTATGACAGTAAATCAAGTTTCAAATAGAAAGTGCTATGAATTCTTGGTGAGGATAATTGTCACTTCCTAAGGCTGGGCAGCAACTGGGAAGGGCTTTGCACCTCAACATCTGTTCCTTGAGCCGATAACGGTAACTTTGGTTCAATGTATGCCAAAGAAAAGGCTTTGTGGTGCTGGGCCTGGTGTGCAATCAAACTATGGGTGGCAGAGGACAGAGAGCAAAATCTAGACTATGCCAACCTACAGTCAAGTATCTCATATATCGCTGCTTGCTTCTACGGGCTGAGAAATGAAGCTTCCAGCCTTTCGGCCATGGAAGGAGTAGATTGCCTGGTCATAGAGACAGTATAGTGAGGCATTCAAGAGCATTTTTCTGGAATCATTCCAGGTGAGTGATCACAGGAACGTGACTAAATCTCTGAAATGGGGATGATAGTAACAAGCTGTCTCATAGGGTCTTTCTGTAATTTTATCCATTATCTGGGTCTTACCAGGTCATCTGAGTTCATAGACCTTAGCAAATGTTTTCTATCAAACGTTTTCAATCTCATGGCCTCACAGCCACTGCCAGTTGGAAAGTACATCCCCTCAGAGGTCATCACTAATGTATCAAGTGGCTTCAGCTTCCTGATTCCTCCCTGGGATAACAAATGCTTTAACACAACGTAACCGGAAATCTCCCCCAGTCCCAAGAGCCTGGTGGACTTTGTGGAACTAGAACGAGGCTTCCGAAGAACTCCAGATTCCTGTGGCCTCACTGGGAGGTTTTAGGGACTCACGAAATCAATGAAGAACCAGGAAAGCTCCGAACTCACACCAGACCTCCTGGAAGACAGTCTTGGCAAAGACAAACCTGGTGTGTTTTTTCAAATATAAAATATTTCAAAGGAAACAGAACAACATCCCAATCTTGGGACTGAGGAAGAACTAGGTAGGTTATCCCTGGTCCTCGATCTCCAGTAAGGAGGGGACATTTTGGTGGGAGAATAGAAGGGATAAAATCTATCTTGTGCTTCTCTGCTTCATATTACTTTATGGAAAGGCAACATGGATGTTTTACCTCATGTTTCTCCAGCATCCAGGTTTAAGGAAAAACATGGGAGGAGAAGGGGTGAGGAAATCCTCATTACTGCCGCTGGAAATTTCTCAAACCTGGAAGCACCCAACTCCTGCTTTGTTCTTATAACCCCCCTTTGGACTCCTGTTTCCTTCTCTTCCCATAAGGCTTTGCCCTGTAAGTGCTCATCTCACTGTCTCATGATTTATCAGGTCAAGTATAATGGAATATTTTAATAAACTGAGAAGGAACACCCACCACTATGCATATATACAGGCACTAATGCACATGTGCACAGACATGTATATGTTCACACACTAATAAAACTTCATGTACATACGTATGTATATCATACACAATGCAAATGTACACAGATGTAGCCACATTTACACAGAAACAACTATACTGACGCTCAAACATCTCTGCTTTCAGTCATCATTTTTGCCCCTTAAAGTTCATGCAAGTGAACCTAAGATCAGGAGAAATTCCCAACTTAAATCACAAACCTGTAGACCTTGTGAGCTAAATAAATGATTGGAAGAAGAGGTTCTTCCCTCTTCTCCTTCTATTTCTATCAGCTATTCACTCTTCCCAGGAGGATGATTAACTTAGGACAAATAAGAGAAGGTGCCACTAACCACTGTAGATAATAAATATATGAAACGTACTCTGAAAAGATGACACTGGCAAAAAATGTAGGTGGATTTGAAAACTTTCCAAAAAATGTATGAAAGAGTCAGAAAAGGGAAGGAAACTGAGCTAGCTAACCCATGAGGACATCAATGAGCCCTGTTCCGGGGAGGCCCTGGAGCAAGGTTCTAACCCAGGAAATCTTATATTTACAGCAACAATTCCTATAGCAGATGGAGATTATTAACAGCCCTATTTAATGGCTAATCTGTATCTACTCCTCTTTCCCTGTAATTCTGTAATCTCCTCCCATTCCAACTCTGGACTTGGTCATTTTGACCTGCTTTGGCCAAAGAGATGTTAGCAGAAGCTTGACAAGCACCTGCAAATTTCTGCTTGCCCTCTTGCATGACTGGGTTTGTGCACTCTTGCACTCTGACATGGCTATAAGAACATATCAGGCTAGCCTATGGGAGGATGAATAATATAAGTAATTGAGGCAAGTGGCCTGAGTCAAGGCCACCCTAGATCAGCTGATAGCCAGCTGATCTCATGTCAAAGACAAGAAGTATAATTCAGCCTTAATTGGGTTTTTTTAAAATTTATTTAATTTATTTATTTATTTTTGGCTGCATTGGGTCTTCGTTGCTGTGAGTGGGCTTTCTCTAGTTGCGGTGAGTGGGGGCTACTCTTCGTTGCGGTGCACAGGCTTCTCATTGCGGTGGCTTCTCTTGTTGCAGAGCACGGGCTCTAGGCATGTGGGCTCAGCAGTTGTGGCTCGCAGGTTCAGTAGGTGTGGTGCACGGGCCTAGTTGCTCCGTGGCATGTGGGATCTTCCCGGACCAGGGATCGAACCCATGTCCTCTGCGACGGCAGGTGGATTCTTAACCACTGCGCTACCAGGGAAGTCCCCAGCCTTAATTGTTGGTCGGCAGACTTGTGAGCTTAAATAAATGGTTGTTTTAAGCCACTGAATTTTGGGGTGACTTATTATGCAGCATTATTTGTGGCAATAGATAACTAACACAGAAACTGAGATTTAGAATTAGGGTGCTGTTATAACAAAAAAAGTAAAAAATGTGGCATTGGCTTTGAGACCAAGAAGTGGGCAGAGGCTTGGAAAGTAATTAGAAAACTGCTATAGAAGGATGGAAAAATAGCAACATTGATTATGTAGCAAAAAAAAAAAAAAACCTGGTAAAACTGCCATTTGGTAATTCAAAAGATAGGAAATGTACCTACTGAACTTTGGGATTTGAGTAATAACATTTCCAGGCAGAATGTTGAAAGTATCAGTGGCTCTCACTACCTACATATTGATAAGGTTCCTGTAAGAAAAGAGAAGGGTTCAAGAAATAACCAACCAGTGTGTAAGCAAGTTTAGAGGGACTATAGAAGGACCATAACTTCTTGGTTGGAAAACAAAATTGTTTCTTATCTCTAGTCTCTTCAGTCAGCAAAAGATTCTCAAAGTAAAATAATGCCTGGGGCAAGGATCCAAACAAACATTTAAGACCTTTTATTATGACTTCTGAAAGAAAGCAAGCAGAACCTAGCAGAACCTCTAAGCTAGACAAAAGGGCTGCTAGGAATCTTAAGAGCCTTGCCCCACAGCAACCTGACTTGCCCAAATAACAGTAATTAAGTCTAGACAGAGATCTAGCTCTAAAAGAATTGTAGGTTTTGCTTTTGGCTCATCAGATTTGTAAGAAACTCACATAAACTTTGCGGGTACCGCATTGGCAAGAGTTCTACCAATTATACCTAAAAGAAACTGAGACTGTTGAAAAAGTAGGAAAATCTCTGGGTCCCCCATTTCCACAAACAAAAAGGAGGGTGAGAAAATTGCTCAAAGCACACAGAGGTAGCCAAGGAGAGTGGATAACTAAAGTCATCCTGGATGGTAGAGCAGAGAGCCATAGAAAACAATGGACTGCAGAGTCACTCTCATGGAGCAGAACTGAGGCCCAATCAAGGAATATTCCCCTCCTCTGGAACAGGAGGTCCTGGCAGCATTCACAGGACTAGACTTCAGAACTGCTATGAACTACTGCCTCATGTAACTTCCATTCTTCATCCTTTTGAATGGGGTTGTCTGCTAGGATCATCCTGTCCTTTCTTACCCTAGTGTATTAGGTTTGGGGTGAAAGAGCTTACCTTTTTCATTCATAGGCCTTCGTCAGAAAGAATTTACATCCAGGAGCCACATTTGAACATGTTACATGTCTTGAGACCCTGGACCTTGAGCCTGATGCTATGATTAAATGAGATCATTAGGGATCTTGGGAGGAGGGGGTAAGCATATTCTGCATGTGTGAATAAAATGAATAGTTGGGATCAGAGTGTAGACATTCGTCACTTCTATACCAGTTTCCATTCCAATTTCTGTATCAATTTTCTACTGCCACACATAATGGTGCATAACAGACCACCCAAAAATGAATGGCTTAAAACAATCATTTATTTAGCTCACAAGGTCTACAGGTTTGTGATTTAAGTTGGGAATTTCTCCTGATCTTAGGTTCACTTGCATGAACTTTAACTCAACTAGCTGCTGACTGGGACCATGTCTCTGGTGGTAGTTGGCTGGCGGTTGGCTTGAAGCAAGCATGTCTCCATGACCTCAGCTGTGACAAATCCACTCTCCTCCGTAGTGTCTCTCATCCTTCCAGCAGACCAGCCCTAGCATATACTCATGACAATGATGAAGGATCAAGAGAAGTGTATGATTAAGGTTATGATTATGAAGAGCAGCAAGGGAGCAAGCCTCAACGCACAACGACTTTCCAAGTCTCTGTTTTCATCACACTTGCTAACCACCGATTGGCCAAAATAAGTCACATAGCTGAGCCCAGACAAGAGGTGGGGCCTTCAATGTAATCAACCTACCATAACTCCAAAACTGTCTTCCACAGAAACTAATGTTCCAGAAGATGCTAAGAGATATTCCACTAAAAAAAGTTCTATAGTCACACAAATTTGTGAAGTGCTGTTTATTATATCCTTCTGGTGAATCACAGTACCCATTAACCTATTAAAGGCTCCGAGAATTCCCATGTCTGTTTACCTTGGTTTAACTGGTGTCTCAGACACTTATTTAGCCATGAGACACATACACATTAATCAGAGAAAACTTCTGAAGACATCTTGCAGAACACGTGTTTCCCGAATCACATTCTGAGAAGCGCTCATCCAAGTTATGAAAACTTGTAATAACTGCATTACAATAAAGAGCTTTAGGAGACCTAGAAACTTTCGTGGCACAGATTAATAAACTGCTCGTGGTTATCACTTTCTCTACTCCCAGATGAGAAACCAAGAGTCAGGAAAGCTAACCAAGCCCCGCAGAAAGGGAGCAGCAAAGCTGGGATGCATGCCCACATCTGCCTGACCAAACACCTACCATCTTTTCATCTCCTTACCTGTCAGTGGTGGAATATCAGGCACCACGACAAATGGCAGGTGAGGCAGCACAGGATGACAGTCTAGCAGTTGAGAAATTGGTTTTAGCCCTGACTTTGCCACTAAGTTTTCTTGAACAGGTCACAACCTCTTAAGCAGGGTAGATTGGAAACACCATTCTTTATGTTCCCTTGCAACTTGAAGAATCTGGAAAATATTTTGATGAACCACTCTCTTTAGGACACAAGAATCCTCTGATGCTTCTGATCTGCCACCATAAAAATGACCTAAAACTTACTGCCTTGTCATTAATCTGGTCCTGAATATAACAAGTTCATTTTAAAATTTGCTTATTTCAATCACTTAAGATATTCAAAATATCCTTCCAGCCTGAAACTCTTCCCTTGCCCTTCCTAATTTTCCCATGAAATCTCGATGATGTACTACAGGGAGGGCACATTTATATTCTGAGGAAATACAATACCTGTACTGCAGACCCTAATTTTAGAACATTCATCACTGAGGATGGTTTTTCTCTTCCTGTCCTAATTTTTTTTTTTCTTCCAGGTTGTCAGCTCTTTGGACTACATTGAGCTAGGTGGTGGCTTTCCTTTATTACACATTTCTTTCCTGAGGGCTTGCCCTTTGTTAGGAATGGCAGGAGGCCCAGAAAAGGGGAGAATCCGTAGCCCTTGGCTGCTCTGAGTTTGCCCTCTAACTGGGGAGATGAAACCTGGAGCAATAGGAGACCACACAGAAAGCACCAAATGAATGGCAGAAACAAGATCACTTTGTCAGGGAAGCTATTACACTGTCATGAAATCCATCTTGGCTTTACCTCACCATCACGCTGGGGCAATGAGGTGAACTGGTTTCAAATCCTTCGATCTAATATCTGGTTTTGATGTGGCAGCTCCCGTAGCATCAAACTCGGTCTTGAATGAAATCCTTTGTCTTGGAGGAAATAACCAAAATACATTTGAGTCCTGTTCTCCTACAGGCCTCAATGTGCCTCCTATGCTTTTACTGCCAGCAGTCTGACAGCACGCACCAGGAGAGCCTCCCCTTCGCGTAGGGCAGGGAGGGCCTCTACAGCAGGGCTTCTCCACCTCCGCACTAGTCACAATTGGAGTCGGATACTTTGTTGTGAGGCTGTCCTGTGCACTGCGGGCTGCTTAGCAGCTCTAGACGCCACTGGATGACAACAGCACCCCTTACCCCAGGCGTGACAATCAAATATGACTCCAGACATTGTCAAATGTCCCCTCGGGGGGGCAGTAACCTCTCTACTGGCTAAGAACCACTGCTCAAGAGTATGAGAAAAAAAAATCCCAATTTTATTGTTGCTGTTAAACATGGATGCCACCTCCACCGTCACCAAGCAATGTCCCTGGGGTGTCGAGCTTCCTTCCATCCCCCAGCCTTGTGAGTAGTTGGGACTTCTCACAGTTGTTCACGGGAAAGACCTTTCACCTTCCAAAGGCAGCTGTTCTGTTTTCCGCTTGTCCTCTACCCCCAATTACTTTTGCTGCTCTACTCACGAAGTTTTATAGCTCTTTATAAGGCTTCCAGTATGTCTATAACCATCATTCTTGAGCAGTTTGGGACAAATTTTGTGGCAAAATTGGGGAAGATTCCAGTGGCATGACATGGTGTCACATTCAGAAGGCTTGCTTCTCAGCGGTTGTCAGCTAGGGTGATTCACCAAAGCATGCATCCTCTCAAGGTGAATTCTCTGTGGACCCACCTAAGCATACTTCCCAAGACCTCCACCCCTATCAAGCCAGGGTCAAATTGAGAGTCTTAAAAAGTCTGGAGTCCAGTCTCTTCAGCAAGTGATGTTGGGAAAGTTGGACCGCCGCATGTAAATCGATGAAGTTAGAACACACCCTCTCACCGTACACAAAAATAAACTCAAAATGGCTTTAAAGACTTAAACATAAGACATGACACCATAAAACTCCTAGAAGAGATCATAGGCAAAACATTCTCTGACATAAATCATACCAATGTTTTCTTAAGTCAGTCTCCCAAGGCAATAGAAATAAAAACAAAAATCAACAAATGGGACCTAATCAAACTTACAAGCTTTTGCACAGCAAAGGAAACCATAAAAAATGGTGAAAAGACAACCTACAGAATGGAAGAAAATATTTGCAAATGTTGTGACCGACAAGGGCTTAATTTCCAAAATATACAAACAGCTCACATAACTCAATAACAAAAAAACAAACAACCCAACTGAAAAATGGGCAGAAGACCTAAATAGACATTTCTCCAAAGAAGAAATACAAATGGCCAATAGGCACATGAAAAGATGCTCAACATCGCTAATTATTAGAGAAATGCAAATCAAAACTACAATGAGGTATCACCTCACGCCGGTCAGAATGGTCATCATTAAAAAGTCTACAAATAACAAATGCTGGAAAGGGTGTGGAGAAAAGGGAACCCTCCTACTTTTGGTGGGAATGTAAGTTGCTGAAGCCACTATGGAAATCAGTATGGAAGTTCCTCAGAAAACTAAAAATAGAATCACCATATGATCCAGCAATCCCACTCCTGGGCATATATCTGGAGAAAACTATAATTCGAAAAGATACATGCACCCCTATGTTCATAGCAGCACTATTCACAATAGCCAAGACAGGGAAACAACCTACATGTCCATCAACAGATGAATGGATAAAGAAGATGTGGTACATATACACAATGGAATACTACTCAGCCATAAAAAAGAACGAAATAATGCCATTTGCAGCAACATGGATGGACCTAGAGATTGTCATACTGAGTGAAGTCAGAAAGAGAAAGACAAATACCATATGATATCACTTATATGTGAAATCTAAAATATGATGCAAATGAACCTATCTACAAAACAGAAACAGACTCACGGACTTGTGGTTGCCAAGGGGGAGGGGGTTGGGGAAGAGATGGAGTGGGAGTTTGGGGTTAGCAGATGGAAATATGGAATGCATAAACAACAAGGTCCTACTGTAGAGCACAGGGAACTGTATGCAGTATCCTACAATAAATGGAAAAGAATATTAAAAAAAGAATGTATACATATATGTATAACTGAATCACTTTGCTGTACAGCAAAAATTAACACAACATTGTAAATTAACTATACTTCAACTAAAAAAAAAAAAAGTCTGGAGTCTCCAAAAGATAATATTATTTGCTCTAAACCATAAAACTCACAGATGGGAGAACAAGGATTTGAAGGTGGCTTTATTTACCTCCAAATGTTCACACTCTTTCCTTCACCACCACGCCAACCACATGCCTTCAGAAAAACTAGAACCAACAATGTGGGAACACTATGAAGGGCATTCCACAGTTTTCTCCACCCCTCCTCACGCAATAGTACATACACGGACATCTTTTTATGCCTACAACATCAAATCAACAGACTGTGATACTAGATTAATTCAATAAACATACAGCATTCACTGTGTGGCAGGTCCACCCTCATTTAATCCTCATAATAATCCACAGCAAATACTCTCTTAATTCACTTTTTTGTCAACCTTATTTCCATTTTCTGGCGAAGAGTCTGTGGAAGAACACTTCAGACCACTCGGCAGTGGTCCCCACCCCACCGGTGGCCTGAGCATTGGGAGCACAGCCCAGCCCTCAGCAGGGAACTGCTGGGCAGACACGGGGGACACCTGCACCCACACACCAGCCTGTGACCTCGGGCTGAGTAGCAGTAAACTTGGGTCCTGGAGCAGCTCACTCGCTCTGACAGTCCTCCTTGGGTACAGCCTTTCCAGCAGCGGCCTGCTCTTCCTCTCCAACAGATCGGATGAGGCCCACCTACATTATGGAGAGTAATCTGCTTTACTCAACGTTGACTGATTTAAATGTTACCCACATCTAAAAAATACCTTACAGCAATGTCTAGGCTAATATTTCACCAAACAACTGGGTGCCATACCCATCCAAGTTGACACTTATAACCATCGCCCCAAGGAACAAGAGTAAGGCAGAAGTGTTTTTCTTAACATCCACTGACTGTTCAAAGGCAAGTTGGCCCTTTCGATTCCAGTAGGAAGGAAGTACTGTGCTCAGTGCATCAAAAACAAAAAAAACGAAGCAGTGGGAAAGCCACAAAGAGGATTAACACAGAGGCTGGTGGGAATGTGTCAATGCCAAGCACTTTCCTCAAAGAAAAGTGGAGGGAAGCAAAGCTAGTGACAGCCCAGGACGCTGCAGGTATGAGCTCAACAGGGTGGCTGCCTTCCTTGATATCCACGCCTGCAGATTAGATCCGACTGTTTTAGATAAGTCTCCATGTTAACAGATAAAAGTATGGTACAGTCATGGAAATGGTGAAATTCCCAAGAGCTCTGAAAACCTGTTCCCCACCTAATATAATGATATTATCTTCTTGTTCCCCACCTAAACTCTTCTTCTATCATCCAAAATGGCTTTAAAGGGTGTTCACTGATGGTAAGTAAGCATAGGAAAATATACTCCGAGGTCTTGCAAAGGATTCCGTCTAGAGACAAGCACATGGGGACATAGCATAAATTAACAAGCTTCCTTTGTAAGAGGAGCTCCCACTGCCTACAATCCCTTCTGGTGCCATCTGCATCCTTGGCTTGGTTTCAGAGATTTTTATGTTGTTGAGGTTTTTGGGTTTTGTTTAATGTTTTCCCCCCTAATAAAACATGATTCGCGAAGAGAGGTCTTGAGTGCTGCAAGAAGAAACACGGTAGGATGTTATGTATTAAAAACTGGCTTGGGATCCAGGTGTCAGCTTCTTACAACTCAGCCCAGGGCTGGTTCCAGTTCTCTTTGCTATATTCAGACTGGTCTCTGAAGAGAAAAATGTCCATGTATAGCAGTTTTGTGAAATGCTTAAATAGTACACACACACATACACACACACACACACACACACACACACACACAGAGATAAAGGGAGATGACTTGGTTGTTCAAGAGGGAGATCATAACTCCAAGATACGTTCCAATTTTTCCTCCTTTGCTATCTGACCTTGGAAACTTAACTACTCTATGCCTCAGTTTATCCACCAGCAATGCTCAAGTGGTAACAACATTTGTCTGCCTTCTTCTTAATAAGTTATAAATCAGGATGTTGGAACACTCTGTAATCTTAAAGTCTATAAATCAAGCACAGTGAAATATAGAAACCATCAATATCATCACCTTAGGTCAAAAACAAGATTTAAATTCCAAGCTCCAGTGATGAAAGGCTACTGGGTAGAAATGCTGTCAGCTGGCCCATCGCTCTTGTCTCATGTTTAACATGTTCTCCTTCAGATCAAGGAATCTTCCGTGAAAGACAGCCTCACAGTACAGGAGTGTTGTTATAATAGCAGACTGACCAAAATGGAGACAGATGGCTGCTCAGTGGCAGGTTTTTTAAATGAATTTACTGTTTATGAAATGTGCTGGATGGATGGCGTCAGTGACTGAGTCTGCCGCTTAAAGGGAGGGATCAAGGGGGACAAGGACCATGACCTGGGCGGCGTCTCCTCAATTCTCCCCAACCCCAATCCCAGGCAGGAGGCTTGGGCTAGCTGCCAAGTCCCCAAAAGGAAAACTGTATGCTGGGCTCATGGCGACACTCACTGTGGGACGAGAGGACAGATTCAGCCCCATTTATTCTTCACACTGGCAGAGAAAATCCCAGTGAGTGCCACTTGTGTGAGGATGGGGGAAAGATCGGGGCTCTCCTGGTTACTGTCTTGAGTTCATTTCTTGGGAAACAGCATGGGGGTGGGAGGTTGAAGATAACGCATTTCCCAGAATGAAAGCACCAACTGAATCATGATAGCATAATCCTTAAAAAGGTGGTGACTATCCTCATCAAATCCCCTGACGACTGGAAAGCTCCAACCATCATTTTTTCCAATTCCACATAATCTTTAGTCAGTCCTCCCAGGCTGCAGGGAGTTTTATGATGTCCTTCTTTCATAATGTCAAAGGATTTCTGCCAATCCCTAATGGCCTAATTCTGTTTTCTGAACCATTTTCTTGAAGGAGACCCAAACTTCAGTAAAACACTCCAGTGTGGTACTCTCCCTTGGCACTTTTGAGGCACCTCTAGCACCTTTTGTCAGTCATTTGAGTCAACGACATAAAAAGAAATCACAGCCAAGTAAAAATGACTGTGAATCAAGCAAAGCTAGGTGTCTATGAGTTGCAAGTACCCAATGGCCAAGAGCTTCGATAATGCTCCCTCTACTGATTGACTTGCTCCACTGTCCTTTTACTGACTGTTTCAGTAACATACTGGATTTGTTTATGGACCATAAAAGTATTCCTGGGACAAGCTGCACTAAATGGGTCAGTGCTGAAGGAGATATGCCTGTACCCTTAAACTCTGGTTTGACATGCAAGGGACAGCAGCAATCCTCACAAGGTATGAAGGCCATGCGCTCTGACCACTTCTAGGAAGCCTTGAATACCTCCCCCCACAGTCCCTGTCTGAGGGGCTCACCATATACAAGGCACTGCCCCTGCCGCAGCCTGGTACAGGGCTCTGCACAGTGCGGTGGTTCCTCTGCTGGACGTGGCCCAGCAACCCACTAGGTCCCTCCTGAAAAGCTGGATGATGGCACCTACAGAGGGAGGCCACCAGAAAGGAGGGACTCCAGAAGCTGAGGGGAACTCTAACACCAACCACCAAGCAGGAGGTGGGAGGTTGGAGGACAGCAGGAAGCCAGTCAATAGGAACAAAAAAAGGCAGACCAAAACTGCTGTCACCACAATGGCGGAACAGGAGATCAAGGAACAATCTCTCCTGCTCTCCTAACCTGACGGACCCGGCATGAGGCCTTGCTCTATGGAAACTGGCTTTCCCCATGTACTTTATGTTTTTTAACTGGCTTAACCTAACATGCTCCTGTTTCTTGCATTTCTCAAGAGCCTAATGCTGGTATCACCTCACTCTACCCCAGGTCAGCTGAATGTGAGCGTCAGTGCGCCGCCTTGACGTGGATTTATAATGGTTACTTTAGCGCCAGGATGAGTCTCTTAGGCAGCCTTCAGTGCAAGGAGGCTTGATTTATGCCCTTCTTTGGGGGCATTCAGCAGCCTTGATGAATGCCTATCTCGCGCCAGCCAAGCAACATGCCAGGCACTACAGATACAAATGAAAATGAGAAATGACCTTAACCTCAAGAGCATTCCAAGAACTTGAACTTCCAGGTCTACAGTCCTCTGATTGTCCAGCAGCTTGCAAAGATATCCCACCCTAAGATTTCCTGTCAGAAATTATGGAACCGACACCACTGTTAAATAAACACTACCATGCCAATGGATCAACAAGAGCTTAGGAGGGTTTAGTTATGTAGACAACTGAAAAGAGAAAATTAGAGTTAAACACCTAAGGCACATGATGGAAAGGTTAGCTCTTCTACTCAAAAGAGTCCCAATAAAAATAAAGGATCAGGGCTTCCCTGGTGGCGCAGTGGTTGAGAATCTGCCTGCCAATGCAGAGGACGTGGGTTCGAGCCCTGGTGTGGGAAGATCCCACATGCCGCGGAGCAACTAGGCCCGTGAGCCACAAATTACTGAGCCTGTGCGTCTGGAGCCTGTGCTCCGCAACAAGAGAGGCCATGATAGCGAGAGGCCCGTGCACCGTGATGAAGAGTGGCCCCCACTTGCCACAACTAGAGAAAGCCCTCGCACAGAAACGAAGACCCAACACAGCCAAAAATAAATAAATAAATAAACAAATAAAAATTTTAAAAAATTAAAAATTAAAAAAAAAGTAAAGGATCAGCAGAAAAAAGATGAAACCACTAGACTATTGCAGAAAGACTTTTTTAATGGTATGTTTCTGATACAAATGCAATTCTAACCTGCTCAGGTTTGGTCAGCAGGTGAGAGAAGAAGGGCAAAGGAGGTTCCTGCTGAGATTCAGAAGAAGCCTGGGTCAAGGGAAAAATACAAAACGAATGCTTCCCCTGAGAGTATTCTAAGGAAAGAAAGAGCTGCTGTTAGCCCCAAAAATGCTTTTTTGTAAATTAGAAAAAGATGCTTCCTCTGGGCAGACAAAGCCCCATGCCAGTGCTTAGGCCTCAGCAAACAGAGTGTAGGCTGGATTTCCACCCTCACTTCTCTTCTTGGCAAGGTATCCTTGTGCAGTTAACCACCTACAAACCATTACATGGCACAGGGAAGGGGGAAGAGAAGAGAGAAACAGACAAAGAAAGAAGAATAAAAAGAATCATGCAGAAAGAGAGAGGAATGGAGAGGCAGAGAATGAAACTGAGAGGGAAGGTCGAAGAAAGAAGGGAAGAGAAGGAAACACAGAAGGGAGGGAAGGGGAGAAGAGAGAAGGAAGACTCATGAAACAAAGAAAAAGGAAGGGGGCCAGATGCTTTGGATTTGTTTCTCCATGGCCAGTCCACGCTTGGTGGTGACGGAGAGGCCAGGTGAATACTCTAACACATTCAGTTCAGCTTAGACCAACACACCTGTCTGGAGGACAAACTTGTGATGCACTGTGGTTGAGGCTCTGGACACAGATCTGAGCGACGCGCTTCCTACCCTAAATGGCCTGCTGCCTGCTGCGGAGCACTTAGAATGAAATAAAATGTCTACCAACCTCTCTGGGAGCACCAAGGCACACGTGATTAATTCTGACAAGAAAGTCCCATTTCAGGCAAGGTAAAGGAGTTTCATGACTTCCTTAGTCAATTAGAAAGTCAAGACTTGACCAGAAGAAAACAAACAAACAATTAACCAACCAGCCAACCAACCAACCAACCACCCACAATCAACCAACAAGCAGAGCCCTTGCCTGTAAGGCACATATTATTGAGGTATATAGTTTCGAGAGGTGTAATAAAAATGCCAGATGTCTTGCAGACATTTTTGACTATCACAGCTTCTGTTAAAAAACAGAAACAGTTGTTTGATCCACCTCCCTCCACATCACCACCACAAAACAATTCCCTCCCAGCTATCACCGTCTGCCATGTGGCCTGATTTTAGACATTCCTTTAGCAGTCTGAGGAGAACCTCCTCACAGCACATGACATTTCCCAGATCAGCACCTTGGTTACCAGTTTACAATCTTCCCAGCACCTGGAACCTAGAAATACATTGTTAAGGTTCTCCAACAATAAAATAGCTCTGGTCATTGTCAGCTCAGCTCCTTAACTGGGGAAATACCAAACAGCCAACTGAGAGCCTAGTAAGCCCTATGCACATGAACTCAGAATTGGTGGATGTTTGCAGGAGGGGGAAGGCATACTAAAAACCAGACCCAGGGTGGGATAGGGAGGGTGGGAGGGAGAGGCAAGAGGGAGGAGATATGGGGATATATGTATATGTATAGCTGATTCACTTTGTTATAAAGCAGAAACTAACACATCATTGTAAAGCAATTATACTCCAATAAAGATGTTAAAAAAAAAAAAACAGACCCACCTGCAGCACGCTTTCATCATAGCCAGTGCTCCAAAGGCCATGTCCTAGTGTTTTGGTTCTTTCATTCATTCAATACATGTTTACTGGGCCCCTGCCTGAGTGTTAAATATGGAGGCAAGCTGTGCAGATACAGAAGTGAAGAAGAAAGAGCTAAGCCCTGCCCTCAAGGAACTTACACCCTTATTAAACAAAGAACTCCACAAGTAATTAATTAATTAGTAAGAATTACTAAAAAGTAACTACAAGTGTAACTGAGACCAAGTACAGGGCTCTAGGCAGGTGTGTAACTGGGTCATCTGATCAGGTCTGCAGGGCATGACACTTAAACTGAGATCTGAGGACTGAACCATAGCTAACCAGACAAAGAGGGAGAAAAGAGCAGACCAGGAAGAGAGAACAGCCATCCAGAAAGCCTTGAGACCGGGGTGGCTCCCACCTAGATCATGAGAAGTGATGGGGAATAGGTCAGAGTTATATCATTGGGCTCTGGAAGGCCAAGTTACGGGTAACCTCTGTTTATTGTCTTTTAGACTGAGTCATGGTTTTTTCTCTTTGACTCAACTGTCTAATCTAGAAATACCTGATCTCTACTGTGTGAGCTGGCTGCGATGTGTAGTTCCATCCTTGAGACATCAATATAAAGAAGTTACAGAAACAGACTCACAGATATAGAGGACAGACTTGTGGTTGCCAAGAAGGGGGTGAGGGTGGGAGAGGGATGGATTGGGAGCTTGGGATTAGCAGATGCAAACTATTAAACATATACAGAATGGATAAACAACAAGGTCCTATGTATAGCACAGGGAATTATATTCAATGTCCTCTAATAGAGCATAATGGAAATGAATATGAAAAAGTATATATTATATACATATACACACACACACACACACATATATATATGTATAACTGAATCACTTTGCTGTATACCAGAAACTAACACAGCACTGTAAATCAACTATACTTCAATAAAAAATAAATTTAAAAAAAAGTTAACCTTCAAGGTTCAAACCTCAGTACCACACAAGGCTCCAGTAGCCCCTTCTCTATCTTCGTACCTCCAAACAGAGCTTCCGCACCACCCAAGAGACCCCTCTGCCTCTCTTGGCAACAGATCACATAGCTTTCAGTAACTTGCATTCGCTTGAGCTTCTTGACGGCTCTCCTAAGCCTGCTCTGCTTCTCCATGGGAACAAGGCACAACCTCTTAATGTTAACATACTGAGTTCTCTCTAAGAAGGTTAAATAGCACAAATGACTTTACTACATCCTCTATGGGTCTGTATTCCTGCCATCTAATCATTTAAATTCCTTTTCCATTCACTAGAAAAGGGCACTGCTAGGAGAAGAGAATCCCAGAATTGATATAAGTTTGAGTAATAGCCCTAAAAAAAAAATGTATAAAAGATTTCAATTCTCCTTACTTCCCTATCTCTAGTCAGATTCAACTAACGGTACATAATAGAGGGAGTCAAGGTATTCCTCTAACATTTACAGTATGCAATTTTGCAGCTAGAGTAAGAAATAAGTAGAAATTTTCTGTTTCTGGGATGGCTGGAATTTGAGGTATAATGTAGTCCAGGGATGGGAGATGAGTTCTACCCTGGATTTCAACTCTGTTTCATTGGCAGTGGTGGTCAGAAGCAGAGTCTTGACGATTCTGAGGCCCAGCAGGTAGGTCTATGCGGTCAGCCAACGCTGGGGCATGGGAGTGGTGAATCACAGTAAGTGTGCCACTTGTTTCCCATCCGTGGGAAACTGAAAGACCATAGAAGGCCATGCATCAGATCTTCAAGACCTCATCAGATTAAGTTACTAACATCTGCTCCAACAGGGGGAAATTTCCCCAGTCCTCACTACCTTATATACACAAACAAGTCACCTGAATGGTAGTAATTACCCATATTTGATTCATTTGTGGCCCCTATCTGCTGCTACAGGATCACCTACCCTTCGGAAATTCTTTGTTTCTTAAGTCTTTCTATAGTTCTCTACAAGGTAGCTCTCATGGGTCCATAATCAAGTCTTTTCCTGCCAGTGCCACTGGTCTACCAAGCTGAAAGGGTACTGCCACTCCCAGAAGTATCCCATTTCCCTCTAGAATTCCCCATGGCTGAACAGTCCTCAGGAGTCCACTATTTGTCTCACAAGTACAGTGGGTTCCACCGCCTCTCCATCAGTATCATTTCTGATGCCCGAAACCAAACTTTCAGGACCAAACTTTGCTGTGATGTGCAGTGAAATGAGTGTGTTAGATAGAATTCTAAGAACGACTCACCGTGACCCTCACTTTGTGCCCCTTCCCTTTTGAGTGTGGGTGGAATCTGTGAACACAACGAGATGTCACTCCTGTGATTATGTTACTTTATATGGCAAAGGAAAGATTATCCAGCTGGGCCTAACTTAAACTGAATAAACCCTTTAAATGCAGTGCTTTCTCCAGCTCATGGCAGAGAGAGAAGTCAGAGATATAAAGCACAAGGATTTGATGTACCATTGCTGCCTTGAAGATGGAGGGGCAAATTAGAAAGAAACGCAGGTGCCCTCCGAAGCTGAAATTGGCCCCTGAAAGAAAACAAGGACCTCAGCCCTTTGGCCACAAGGAACGGAATCCTGTCAACATCATGAATGTCCCTGGAAGCAGATTCTTCCCCAGAGTCTCCAAGGAACAGCTCAGCCGGACTGACACCATGACTTTGGCCTTGTGAGACACTAAGCAGAGAATGCAGCCAAGACTTCTGACCTACAGAACTATGAGATAATGAATGGGTATTGTTCCAAGCTGCTAAGTTTTGGTAGTGTGTTACACAGAAATAGGAAACTTATACATGGAGAAAGGAGAGGAAAATTCTCTCCTCTGGTCCCTACACCAGTGTTGTTTTGGTACCCGTGTTTAACAGTCCAGGGAAATGAATCTTTGATTTTATGTACAATCTTACTGTTTCCAAAGATCCAAAGATGTGTCCAATGGGTACTGGGCCTAGGGATAGTCATTACTCAGTCTTTAGAATACCCTTCCCAGCTCTTGGTTAAAACTCTTACATGCCTCATTTCATTATGACGAGTTCTTGTAGGAGGCTTCCCAGTTCCACCTTGAAGAGATGTATGAGATCATCTATATTCATTCACTCATTCATGTATTCATTAAACAGTGAACACCTAACATGTGAAGCTCTGTTCTAGGTTCAAGTGATACAGAAGGAATGCATCAAAGTCCTATCTCTCACAGAGCTTACATTTTCCTAAGAGGTAAAGAGACAAATACATATCTAGTTCAAGTGATGCCAAGCGCTATAAAGAAAAACAGAGCAAAGTAAGGGGATTAAGAGCAACCCAGGAGTGGAGAAAGTATTTTATATACCTGGGTTAGCAAGGATCTGTTGACAAGGGGGACATTTGAGCAGTTAAACAGTCAGCCATGTGAATATGTGGGGAAGAACACCACAGGCAGAGGGGATTCTAAGTGTAAAGGTGCTGAAGTAGGAGGGTGTTTGGCATGTCTGAGGGCTGCCATTGCTGGAGAGGAGTAAGCGAGGAGGGGAGAAGGAAGTGAGGTCAGCGAAGTATCAGAGGCTGGATCATGTGGGGCCCTATGGGCCACTGAATTTTACCCTGAGCGAGGTAGAAAACACTGGAGGGATTTAAACAGGGCAGTTTCATCATCTGACTTGCAGTTCTGTGGCAGAGGAGCTACAGGGGAGGGGAGACCAGCTGGTGAGCCAGTGTACTGAGCACTGATGGTGGTTTGTGGGAGGATAGCCATGGAGACAATGAGAAGATGTTGGATTCTGGACATATTAGAAGGTGGTGTTGACAAGATTTGTGCAGAGGTTAGACACAGTATGTGAAGGAAAGAGAACAGTCAAGAAAAATACACGCCTGTGTCTGAACTCCAGCAGTGGACGGGGCTTAAGTTCTTTCCCAGGAGACGCCTCAGGCTATTAGTTCTGTTCTATGACTTCTCCACCTGCCACTAGACATTTCCTGAAGCCTGGTGGTTGTAATGTCCAGGTTAACCTTGAGATCTTTGCTTTGGTAAATAAAATTCTAGACACAGCCAAGTTTCTGTTGGGAGGCAAGAAAGCCAGGTGAGGTAAAATCTTCCAAGCAATAAAGATCTCCGACTCAGCAGGCAGACTGTTTCCTTATTTAACATGAAAGAGCAGAAAGTACATGGCATTGGTTCCCCAGCCCCTAATTCCAACAGACTTACACATATTTTCCCAGCTTATGAGTAGGATGTTGAAATCTGAATATGAGTGTAAAGTCTGGAACCCAGTCCTAAGACATCCTGAGTCCCAACTGCAGAATTGGTCCAAGCAGTATTTCATGGGTTCTACAGCATTTCAATCCAATCATTGCTTTTGTATATGAGCAGAGAATAAGTCCTGGAGTTCTTCTGGCATGAAAATCACATATGGTCCCTGAATGCAGGGCACCATTTTATAAATAAGAAAAGAAGTGTGAATACAATAAAACCTTTTATACAGCTAAAAACAGCTGGTTCAGACAAGATGGTACAGACCCATTATCCTGACTCCTGTCCACTAAGCACAAGTATAAAACCTGCGAATGGCACAAGAGGCACCAAAGGAAAGCAAAATGTGGTAAGAAGAAAGCCAACTGGTCTGGGACCTCGGGACCTGAGGAACAACACAGTAGCAAGGCATCTTGCATCTCCCCACCCAAAAGAGGAAGGCCACCCAGACATGGAATCTCCAACCTCCAACCAAGCAACAGAAGGCGTCCCAGGTTATTCCTCCCTGGATAAGACAGGAGACCCTCTTACAACAAAGGAGGATCATCAGAGCCCCACCATAAATGGCCAGGGGAGGCACTCTCTTTCCCCGCAAGCCTCACTCTCTTTTTCGACCAGGAGGTACCAAGGCCTTAGGCCAAAGGGCCAGCAGGAGAGGGCCAGCTACAGTAGGTGGACAGTCCTAAAACCTCTTTGTCCCCAAGGTCCGAGACTCTCCTCCCCCAAGCTGATGGAAATAGCATGGAAAAGGCCCAGAAAACTAAAAAGCTAAAACAAACTTTAGCTTGTAAACGATTCTGATATTTTTGTAGCTAAGGATTAATAGGATAAATTGGCATATATAGTAGGGTTGAGCTGTGGGGCTAATAAAATAGTCTCTGTAAAAGATTTTATCTAGAAACTGAGATGTCCAGGTGGGATTGCTAGTAGTGAAATCCTTAACCTTAGCTTTATATTTTAAATACAGGCAGATTGAGGTTAAAATGAAATACACAATTTTACTGGTATACAGAAAGAAAGAAAGAGACATTGGTCTGTATAAAGCTCTAGACTAAAATCTGATTTTCACCTAAGGTGCTTTGGGGGAATACACATTAAAAAAGCTTTTAAATAAAACTGAAATATGTTTTTAAGCAACAGTCCATGGTAGCAGACCCCCTAGCTCTATCAAGATGGCCTTATTCTTGCAGGCCAAAGTTTAAATATAAAAACAGACCATTTCATTGAATTAGGGAAGAATTCAGGGTCCTGGGAATATCAGGAAAATTTTTAGCCAAAATGAGCAATACAAACCTTCGGAAAGTTCGCAAACTATTCATATCTGAATCAATATACAAAATAAGTTCACCAGTTTTCTGAAACTCAGCTAGAGAAGAAAGAAGAGTGATGGGGTAGAGGAAGAAAATCAGTTAATCAACATTTGAAAGAAAACAAAAGTCAGATGTTATAGAATAAATGTTTGTGTTCCCCCAAATTCATTTGCTGAAATCCTTAACCCCCAATGTGATAGTGTTAGGAGGTGGGGGCTTTGGGAGGTGATTAGGTGGTGAGGGTGGAGCCCTCATGAATGAGGTTAGTGCCCTTATAAAAGAGACCCAGGAGAGTTCCCTTGCCCCTTCCACCATGCTAGGTTATAGCAAGAAGACAGCTGACTATGAACCAGGATGGGAGTCCTCACCAGACACCAAATCTGCCAGCATCCTGATACTGGACTTTCTAGCCACCAGAACAGTGAGAAATAATATTTGTTGTTTAAAACACCCAGTCTTTATTTTTGTTATAGCAGCCCAAATGGAATAAAACGTCAGATAACAGAAATCAGTTAAAGATTAATTCAAGATGTCTCAATACCCTGTAATGGCCTATATGGAAAAGAATCTAAAAAAAGAGTGGATATATGTATAACTTTGCTGTACACCTGAAACTAACAAAACACTGTAAATCAACTATACTCCAATAAAAATTATTTAAAAAATAAAAATAAAAAAAGAACTCACATGCTGCATGTTTAAGTAGGTAAAATAAAAATAAAAGTAAATAAAAAAAGATTAATTCAAGAATGTGAAATAAAACATCCCATATAGAAAAGCTGTGTACAGTAATCAGTCAAGCAACCAAATTGCCCCTCTTCAGCCTTTCTTTGAAGATAAGATCCCTCCACAAATGACCTGCTCTATAAAGAACAGAGGAAAAAAATCAGTTCTTATAAAAGCTAACTAGAAATTTCAAGAAGAGAATTCCCCTAATACTACTTAGATACTTTTAGAACAAAATATTTAGTTAATAGAATCCACTTGGATACATTCCTGTCATAATGAAAAGGACTTTTTAAAAATCCATTCTACTTTTGTAGATAAAGAAGTATTAACTCAATCAATAAAACTAAAGACTACCAAGGCTGCAAGGGATGAAACCATTTTCAACTACTGAAAAGACAACTAGAGCCATGGAGCAGACTGCTCCCTGGAACAAGATGAAGATGTTCGGTGTCACCTCACCAGCAACCTCCCATATGGTTTTTCCAAGTGTCTCTGTCTTCATTTATTAGTGTGAAATATAGGAACTAAATATTTTAAAATGTAAAGAATCTCTAGCTTGCTAAAGATTTTGTATTATCAGCTATAAGAAAGAATGAAATCTTGCCTTTTGCAACTACATGGATGGACCTTATTATGCTTAGTCAAATAAATCAAACAGAGAAAGACAAATATGGTATGTTATCACCTATATGTGGGATCTAAAAAATAAAACAAATGAATGAATATAACAAAACAGAAACAGACTCACATACAGAGAACAAACTAGTGGTTACCAGTCGGGAGAGGGAAGGAGGGAGGGGCAAGATAAGGGTAGGGGATTAAGAGGTACAAACTACTATGTATAAAATAAGATACAAGGATATATCATACAGCACAGGGAATATAGCCAATATTTTATAACTTTAAATAGAGTATAATCTATAAAACTATTGAATCCCTATGTTATACACCTAATATAACTAATATAATATTGTAAATCAACTACACTTTAATTGAAAAAAAGACTGTATTAAAGGAACAGTTCACACAATCCACTGGATTAAAGGTGAGTTATGGGCTTACTTTTTTTGGACCCTTTTTCTAGATTATAAAATACTACATACTCAATATAAAAATCTTTCAAAAATACAAAAACATATAAAGAAAAAAATAAAATAAAAAACATCCCTTGGGATGTAATGTACAACATGATGACTACTGTTAACACTGCTGTATGGTATATTTGAAAGTTGTTAAGAGAGTAGATCCTAAGATTTATCATCATAAGGAAAACAACATTTTCTTTTTTTTTTTTTTTTGAGTCTATATGACACGATGGATGTAAACTAAACTTACTTTGGTAATCATTTCACAATACATGAAGGTCAAGTCATTAGACTGTACTCCTTAAACATACACAGAGCTGCATGGCAATTATATCTCAATAAAACTGGGAAAAATCTGTTACCAAAAAAAAAAAAATTGATCTTACCATTCAGAGTTAAGTACATTAAAAATTATTTTATATCTTTCTATCATTTTATCTCTGAAAATACACCTTTTTAAAAAGTTGGAATAATGCTATGTGAAAAGTGCAATATTCTGTTTTCTCCTTTATTTATATCTTTTATTTTTCCATATTAGTAAATGCTTTTCAAAATATGATTTTCAATCACCACACATTATTCTACCTTACAGATGTACCATAATTTAATTATTGTCCTTCTCATTGAATATTTAGTTTCTACCCAACTTTTTCTATTCAGTGTTGTTCTGAATACCCTTATATATAAAACTATTTTCTGCATCTCTAATAATTTCCTTATGATCTGGTAACAGAATTGGAATTGCCAATTCAAAGGGAATTAGGAAGTCCAAATTTAAATAATCCAAGGATCAAATAAGAAATTACATTGGAAATTAGAATATATTTTGAATTGTACTAAAAACATATCAAAGTTTGTGGGTTGCAGTTAAAGCCTTGTTTAAAGGGAAATTTACTGCTTCATAAATAAGGTAGTAAAGAAGAAAGACTGAAAATCAATTTATCTGAGAAACCATCTCAAGAAGTTAAAAAAATAGCAAATGAACAAGATGGAAGAAAACAATAAATGTAAGAAAATGAATTTTTGATAATAATAATAATGTTTAATAAATAAACTTATAAACACAGGAGAAACAAAGACAAAAGTTGGCTCTTTCAGTAGACTAAAAGCATAGATCAGGAGTAAGAAAACTTTTTCTGGAAAGGGCTAAGTAAATTATTTTTTTAGTCTTGGCAAGCCTATGGTCTCTCTGCAACTCGTTATCTGGCACTGCAGTATGAAAGCAATCATAAACAATAAATGAATAGGTGCGGCTGTGTCCCAGTAAAACTTTATTGACAAAAACAGATCCAAAGCTAGATTTGGCCCAAGCCTATAATTGACCAGCCTGAAAAGGATGAGCCCAGAGATGATATGTGTGTGAGAGAGAGAAGAATGGAGACAGACAAAGAGGGGACACAAACAACAAAAATTAGGAATGAAAAACGTGACATCAAGGCTTGCGCAAGCCTCTTAGAGAGTCTCATCCACCAGAGGGCAGACAGCAGAAGCAAGAAGAACTACAATCCCGCAGCCTGTGGAACAAAAACCACTTTCACAGAAAAATAGACAAAATGAAAAGGCAGAGGTCATGTACCAGATGAAGGAACAAGATAAAACCCCAGAAAAACAACTAAATGAAGTGGAGATAGGCAACCTTCCAGAAAAAGAATTCAGAATAATGATAGTGAAGATGATCCAGGACTTCGGAAAAAAATTGGAGGCAAAGATCAAGAAGATGCAAGAAATGTTTAACAAAGACCTAGAAAAATTAAAGAACAAACAAACAGAGATGAACAGTACAATAACTGAAATGAAAAATACACTAGAAGGAATCAACAGCAGAATAACTGAGGCAGAAGAACGAATAAGTGAACTGGAAGACAGAATGGTGAAATTCACTGCTGCAGGAGAGAACAAAGAATGAAAAGAAATGAAGACAGTCTAAGAGACCTCTGGGACAACATTAACACACATACATTCGCATTATAAGGGTCCCAGAAGGAGAAGAGAGAGAGAAAAGACCGCAGAAAATATTTGAAGAAATTATAGTCAGAAACTTCCCTAACTTGGGGAAGGAAATAGCCACCCAAGTTCAGGAAGCACAGAGTCCCAGGCAGGATAAACCCAAAGAGAAACATGCCAAGACACATGGTAATCAAATTGACAAAAATTAAAGACAAAGAAAAGTTATTAAAAGCAACAAGGGAGGGCTCCCCTGGTGGTGAAGTGGTTAAGAAACTGCCTGCCAATGCAGGGGACACAGTTTCGAGCCTTGGTCTGGGAAGATCCCACATGCAGCAGAGCAACTAAGCCTGTGCGCCACAACTACTGAGCCCACGGGCCACAACTATTTTAGCGTGCATGCCTAGAGTCTATCCCCTGCAACAAGAGAAGCCAGCGCAACAAGAAGCGTGCAAACCACAATGAACAGTATCACCTGGTCACCGCAACTAGAGAAAGCCCACATGCAGCAACGAAGACCCAATGCAGCCAAAAATTAATTAATTAATTAATTAATTATTTTTAAAAAAGCAACAGGGGAAAAACGACAGACAACATATAAGGGAACTCCCAAAAGGTTAACAGCTGATTTCTCAGCAGAAACTCTACAAGCCAAAAGGCAGTGGCACGTTATATTTAAAGTGATGAAAGGGAAGAACCTACAACCAAGATTAATCTACCCGGCAAGGATCTCATTCACATTCGATGGAGAAATCAAAAGCTTTACAGACAAGCAAAAGTTAAGAGAATTCAGCACCACCAAAACAGCTCTACAACAAATGCTAAAGGAACTTCTCTAAGTGGGAAACACAAGAGAAGAAAAGGACCTACAAAAACAAACCCAAAACAACTAAGAAAATGGTAACAGGAACATACATATCAGTAATTACCTTAAATGTGAATGGATTAAATGCTCCAACCAAAAGACACAGGCTCGCTGAATGGACACAAAAACAACACCCACATATATGCTGTCTACAAGATACCCACTTCAGACCCAGGGACACATACAGACTGAAAGTTAGGGGATGGAAAAAGATATTCCATGCAAATGGAAATCAAAAGAAAGCTGGAGTAGTAATACCCATATCAGATAAAATAGACTTTAAAATAAAGAATGTAACAAGAGACAAGGAAGGACACTACATAATGATCAAGGGATCGATCCAAGAAGAAGATATAACAATTATAAATATATATGCACCCAACATAGGAGCACCTCAATACATAAGGCAAATGCTAAAAGCTATAAATGAGGAAATCGACAGTAACACAATAATAGTAGGGGACTTCAACACCTCACTTACACCAATGGACAGATCATCCAGAAAGAAAATTAATAAGGAAACACAAGCTTTAAATGACACAATAGACCAGATAGATTTAATTGATATTTATAGGACATTCTATCCAAACACAGCAGATTATACTTTCTTCTCAAGTGCACATGGAACATTCTCGAAGATAGATCACATCTTGGGTAACAAATCAAGCCTCAGTAAATTTAACAAAATTGAAATCATATCAAGAATCTTTTCTGACCACAACACTATGAGATTAGAAATCAATTACAAGGGAAAAAAACACAAACACATGGAGGCTAAACAATATGTTACTAAATAACCAAGAGATCACTGAAGAAATCAAAGAGGAAATCAAAAAATACCTAGAGACAAATGACAATGAAAACACGACAATCCAAAACCAATGGGATGCAGCAAAAGCAGTTCTAAGGGGGAAGTTTATAGCAATACGATCCCTCTTCAAGAAACAATAAAAATCTCAAATAAACAATCTAACCTTACACCTAAAGGAACTAGAGAAAGAAGAACAAACCCCAATGTTAGTATAAAGAAAGAAGTCATAAAGATCAGAGCAGAAATAAATGAAATACAAACAAAGAACACAATAGCAAATATCAATAAAACTAAAAGCTGGTTCTTTGAAAATATAAACAAAATTGATAATCCATTAACCAGACTCATCAAGAAAAAGAGGGAGAGGACTCAAATCAATAAAATTTGAAGTGAAAAAGGAGAAGTTACAACAGACCACCACAGAAATTCAAAGCGTCATAAGAGACTACTACAAGCAAATCTATGCCAATAAAATGGACAACCACTATTATTCAACATAGTTTTGGAAGTTCTAGCCATGAAAAGAAGACAAATTGGAAAAGAAGAAATAAAACGGTCACTGTTTGAAGATGACATGATACTATACATACATAATCCTAAAGATGTCACCAGAAAAATACCAGAACCAATCAATGAATTTGGTAAAGTTGCAGGATACAAAATTAATGCACAGAAATCTCTTGCATTCATATACACTAACAACAAAAGATCAGAAAGAGAAATTAAGGAAACAATCCCATTCACCATTGCAACAAAAAGAATAAAATACCTAGGAATAAACCTACCTAAGGAGGTAAAAGACCTGTACTCAGAAAACTATAAGACACTGATGAAAAAAAATCAAAGATGACACAAACAGATGGAGAGATATACCATGTTCTTGGATTGAAAGAATCAATATTGTGAAAATGACTATACTACTCAAAGCAATCTACAGATTCAACGCAATCCCTGTCAAATTACCAACAGCATTTTTTACAGAACTAGAACAAAAAGTCTTGTGGAGACACAAAAGATCCCAAATAGCCAAAGCAATCTTGAGGAAAAAAATGGAGCTGGAGGAATCAGCCCCCCTGACTTCCGACTATACTACAAAGCTACAGTAATCAAGACAATATGGTACTGGCACAAAAACAGAAATTTAGATCAATGGAACAGGATACGAAGCCCAGAGATAAACCCACGCACCTATGGTCAACTAATCTATGACAAAGGAGGCAAGGATATACAATGGAGAAAAGACAGTCTCTTCAATAAGTGGTGCTGGGAAAACTGGACAGCTACATGGAAAAGAATGAAATTAGAACACTCCCTAACACCATACACAAAAATAGACTCAAAATGGATTAAAGACCTAAATGTAAGACCGGATGCTATAAAACTCTTAGAGGAAAACATAGTAAGAACACTCTTTGACATAAATCACAGCAAGATCTTTTTTGATCCACCTCCTAGAGTAATGGAAATAAAAACAAAAATAAACAAATGGGACCTAATGAAACTTCAAAGCTTTTGCACAGCAAAGGAATCTATAAACAAGATAAAAAGACGACCCTCAGAATGGGAGAAAATATTTGCAAATGAATCAATGGACAAAGGATTAATCTCCAAAATGTAAAAACAGCTCATGCAGCTCAATATTAAAAAAACAAAGAACCCAATCAAAAAATGGGCAGAAGACCTAAATAGACATTTCTCCAAAGAAGACATACAGATGGCCAAGAGGCACATGAAAAGATGCTCAACATCACTGATTATTAGAGAAATGCAAATCAAAACTACAATGAGGTTATCACCTCACACTGGTTAGAATGGGCATCATCAGAAAATCTACAAACAATAAGTGCTGGAAAGGATGTGGAGAAACGGGAACCCTCTTGCAGTGTTGGTGGGAATGTAAATTGATACAGCCACTATGGAGAACAGTATGGAGGTTCCTTAAAAAACTAAAAATAGAATTACCATATGACCCAGCAATCCCGCTACTGGGCATATACCCAGAGAAAACCATAATTCAAAAAGACACATTCACCCCAATGTTCATTGCAGCACTATTTACAATAGCCAGGTCATGGAAGCAACCTAAATGCCCATGGACAGACAAATGGATAAAGATGTGGCACATATATACAATGGAATATTACTCAGCCCTTAAAAAGGAACGAAATTGGGTCATTTGTAGAGATGTGGATGGACCTAGAGACTGTCATACAGAGTGAAGTAAGTCAGAAAGAGAAAAACAAATATTGTATATTAACACATATATGTGGAATCTTGAAAAATGGTACAGATGAACTGGACTGCAAGGCAGAAATAGAGACACAGATGTAGAGAACAAATGTATGGACACCAAGGGGGGAAAGCGAGGTTGGGGGGGGGTTGGTGGTGGGATGAATTGGGAGATTGGGATTGACATACATACACTAATATGTATAAAATAGGTAACTAATAAGAACCTGCTGTATAAAAAATAAACAAAATAAAGTTTAAAAAAATGAAAAAATATTAAAAAAAAAGGAAAAGGTGACATCATAACAGGTCCTATATTGAAAAAATCATAAGAGCTTATTATGAGCAACTTTAAGCCAATTAATTTAAAAATTTAGATGAAATGTACCCTAAGGAAAGCTCAACTTACCAAATCTAAGAATAAACTCCAAATAGTTCTATTTCTATTACAGGAATAAGCCCATAATCTAAAGCCTTCCCTCAATGAGAATCTTAAATCCAGAAGAATTCACCAGTCCCTTCCATCAAATATTTGCCAATTAAAAATTGTCACTTGCCATCTGCCTCTACAAGGATGAAGTCTCTGGCCACTGACCTTCAACACACTCTGAAAGGAGTTTAGGGTAGAGATCAGGAATGAGGCACTCTGTGCTCTGAGAAAAACTGGCAGAACAGGCCTTCAGATAAATATTTTTCAGAAGAAGACTTTATGAACCAGAAGTGAGTTCTCACCAGTCACCACGCCTGCTGGCATCTTGATCTTGGACTTTCCAGCCTCCAGAACAGTGAGAAATAAATATTTGTTGTTTAAAATACCCCATCTGGCTGCTCCCAACGGGTCTGAGCCTCGCCAGCCCCTCCCCCAGGAGACCATTGCAGTCAGCCAGCCCCTGCTTCTTGGTAACCATGTGTGACCAAAAGGCTGTGATCAAAAATGCCAATATGTCAGAGGAGATACAACAGGACTTGCTGGAGTGTGCTACTCAGGCACTGGAGAAATATAATATAGAGAAGCACATTGCAGCCCATATCAAGAAGGAGTTTGACAAGAAGTACAACCCCACCTGGCACTGCATTGTGGGGAGGAACTTCGGTAATTATGTGACACATGAAACCAAAGACTTCATCTACTTCTACCTGGGCCAAGGGCCATTCTCCTGTTCAAATCTGGTTAAAAGCATGGACTGTGCCACATACCCTGTGATCCATCACAAGAACTGCAGCCTAAATTCCAAATACCAGAGACTGAAATCTTCAGCCTTGCCTAAGGGAACACCTCGATGTTTATAGTGTTGTTTTGTACAGGGCATTCTCTGTACTAGTTTGTTGTGGTTATAAAGCAATTAGCAAAACAGCTTACATTTGTATTTATTTTCTATTCCATACCTCTCTGCCCCATGTTTCTTCTCTTCAGAATCCATTCCTTTAAAGAAATAAATCTGTTAGAGAAATGTGCATTAATTATGATTTGTCCAAATAATCTATAATAATAATAATCTAGGGTTGAAGATGGCCTATTATTTGATATTGGGTAGGTTGGTGGGGGTGATTCCTTGAAGTTTCTGTGCGATATAATAGACTAGCCTATTCAATACTCTTGAGTTTCATTCTTGCCCATCCTGCTACTGTTGTGCATGGAAGAATACTACTTAAAAGTGCATGTTGAGAAATGCATGGGAGAGAAACTATTGGATTAACTTTTACTCCTAATCTGATAAATACTTTCCTTAAGTGCTCATTTTGTTAAAAGATACTGATTTAGAGTGTTCTGGACCTTAGTCCTCAATTGGTGATGAACGTGTAGTAGAACTCCCTTAAACCTTCTATAGCTGTAAAATGGAAATAAGCTGATAAGAAAGTTGGGCTACTGAGAAATTTGTTGGGCTCTAGACTATGTCCCCTCCTCTGCCTTGGCCAAAGTATACTCTAAAGATTAAAGGCGGTCTTAAAAGGGAAAAAGCTTCCTGCATACTCTATTAGAATCACATGGAAGGCTGGTGCACACGAGACCTTCTGTGCACCACTTCCCTGGTGGTGCAGTGGTTAAGAGTCCGCCTGCCAATGCAGGGCACACAGGTTCGAGCTCTGGTCTGGGAAGATCCCACATGCCACAGAGCAACTAAGCCCATGCACCACAACTACTGAAGCCCACATGCCTAGAGCCCGTGCTTGGAAACAAGAGAAGCCACTGCAATGAGAAGCCTCCACAATGAGAGGCCTGCGCATCGCAACAAAGAGTAGCCCCCGCTCACCGAAACTAGAGAGGGCCCACATACAGCAATGAAGACCCAACGCAGCTAAAAATAAATAAATAAAAGTAAAAAAAAAAAAAAAGTCACAAGAAACTCATTAAAAAAAAAAGTCTGCAGGAATTTACACTTAAAAAAATAAAATAAAATACCCAGTCTATGGTATTTTTGTTATAGCAGCCTAAATGGAATAAGACAGCAGATATAAGAAGTCAGTTAAAGATTAATTCAAGAATGCAAAACAAAACATCCCATACAGGAGAGGAGGGAACAAGATAGCAGTGTAGAAGGACATGAGCTCACCTCTTCTTACAAAAACACCAAAATCACAACTAACTCCTGAACAATCATGGACCAAAAAACGCTGGAACCTACCAAAAAAGATATCCTATGTCCAAAGTCAAAGAAGGCGCCACAACAAGACAGTAGGAGGAGCGTGATTGTGATAAAATCAAATCCCATACCCACTGGGTGGGTGACCCACAAACTGGAAAATAACTATATCACAGAAGTTCTCCCACAGAAGTGAAAGTTCTGAGTCCCATGTCAGGCTCCCTAGCCTGGGGGTCTGGCAACAGGAGGAGGAGCCCCCAAAGAATCTGGCTTTGAGGTCAGTGGGGTTTGATCGCAGGAATTCCACAGGACTGGGGGAAACGAAAACTCCACTCTTAGAGGGTGCACAGACGGTCTCGTGTGCACCAGGACCCAGGAAATAAAGAAGTGACCTCATTAAAGCCTGGGCCAGACCTACATGCTGGTACTGAAGGGTGATTTTTCAATCTCCACAAATCAATTAGTGTGATACACCACATCAACAAATTGAAGAATAAAAACCATATGATCATCTCAATACATGCAGAAAAAGCTTTTGACAAAATTCAACACCCATTTATGACAAAAACTCTCCAGAAAGTGGGCACAGAGGGAACATACCTCCACATAATAATGGTAATATATGACAAACCCACAGCTAACATCATACTCAATGGTGAAAAGCTGAAAGCATTTCCTCTAAGATCAGGAACAAGACAAGGATGTCCACTTTCACCACTTCTATTCAAAATAGTTTTGGAAGTCCTAGCCACAGCAATCAGAGAAGAAAAAGAAATAAAAGTAATCCAAATTGGAAAAGAAGTAGTAAAATTGTCACTGCTTGCAGATGACATCATACTATACATAAAAAATCCTAAAAATGCTACCAGAAAACTACTACAGCTCATCAATGAATTTGGTAAAGTTTCAGAATACAAAATTAATACACAGAAATCTGTTGCATATCTATACACTAACAATGAAAGATTTAAAGAGAAATTAAAGAAACAATCCCACTTACCATCACATCAAAAAGAATAAAATATCTTGGAATAAACCTACCTAAGGAGGCAAAAGACCTGTACTCTGAAAACTATAAGACGCTAATGAAAGAAATCAAAGATGACACAAACAGATGGAAAGATATACTGTGTTCTTGGACTGGAAGAATCAATACAGTCAAAATGACTATACTACCCAAGGCAATCTACTGATTCAATGTAATCCCTATCAAATTACCAATGGCATTTTTCACAGAACTAGAACAAAAAATCTTAAAATTTGTATGGAGACACAAAAGACCCCAAATAGCCAAAACAGTCTCGAGAAAGAAAAACGGAGCTGGAGGAATCAGGCTCCCTGACTTCTGACTATACTACAAAGCTACAGTCATCAAGACAGTATGGTACTGGCACAAAAACAGAAATATAGATCAATGGAACAGGATAGAAAGCCCAGAAATAAACCCACACACCAATGGTCAATTAATCTATGACAAAGGAAGCAAGACTACACAATGGAGAAAAGACACTCTCTTCAATAAATGGAGCTGGGAAAACGGGACAGCTACACGTAAAAGAATGAAATTAGAACATTCTCTAACACCATACACAAAAATAAACGCAAAATGGATTAAAGATCTGAATGTAAGATCTGATACTATCAAACTCTTAGAGGAAACCATAGGTAGAACACTCTTTGACATAAATTGCAGAAATATCTTTTGGGATCCATCTCCTAGAGTAATGGAAATAAAAACAAAAATAAACAAATGGGACCTAATTAAACTCAAAAGCTTTTGCACAACAAAGGAAACCATAAACAAAACAAAAAAACAACTCACAGAATGGGCAAAAATATTTGCAAACTATGGGACCAACAAGGGATTAATCTCCAAAATCTACAAACAGCTCATGCAGGCCAATATCAAAACAACACAAACAACTCAATAAAAAAAATGGGCAGAAGACTTAAATAGACATTTCTCCAAAGAAATGACCACAGATGGTCAAGTGGCACATGAAAAGATGCTCAACATTGCTAATTATTAGAGAAATGCAAATCAAAACTACAATGAGATATCACTTCACACCAGCCAGTATGGCTATCATCAAAAAATCCACAAACAGTAAATGCCAGGGAGGGTGTGAGATAAAAGGAACCCTCCTACACTGTTGGTGGGAATGTAAATTGGTATAGCCACTTTGTAGAGCAGTATGGAGGTTCCTTAAAAAACTAAAATTAAACCTACCATATGATCCTGCAATCCCACTCTTGGGCATATATCTGGAGAAAAACATGGTCCAAGAGGATACATGCACCCCAGTGTTCATTACAGCACTGTTTACAATAGCCAAGACATGGAAGCAACCTAAATGTCTATCGACAGAGGAATGGATAAAGAAGATATAGTACATATATGCAATGGAATATTACTCAGCCATGAAAAAGAATGAAATAATGCCACTTGCAGCAACATGGATGGACCTAGAAATTGTCATACTGAGTGAAGTAAGTCAGACAAAGACAAGTATCGTATGCTATTGCCTATATGCAGAATCTAAAAAATGATATAAATGAACTCATTTACAAAACAGAAACAGACTCACAGATTTAGAGAACGAACTTAGGTTACCGGGGGAAGGGTCAGGGGGAGGAATAGTTAAGGAGTTTGGGATTGACATGTACACACTGCTATATTTAAAATGGATAACCAACAAGGACCTACTGTATAGCATAGGGAACTCTGCTCAATATTATGTAACAACCTAAATGGGAAAAGAATTTGAAAAACAATAGATACATGTATATGTATAACTGAATCACTTTGCTGTACACCTGAAACTAACACAACATTGTTAATCACCTATACTCCAATATAAAATAAAAAGTTGAAAAAAAAATTCAATGAGATATCACCTCACACCAGTCAGAGTGTCCATCATCAAAAAATCTACAAACAATAAATGCTGGAGCGGGTGTGGAGAAAAGGGAACCCTCCTACACTGTTGGTGGGAATGTAAATTGATACAGCCACTATGGAGAACAGTACAGAGGTTCCTTAAAAAACTAAAAATAGAATTACCATATGACCCAGCAATCCCACTACTGGGCATATACCCAAAGAAAACCATGGTTCAAAAGGATACACGCACCCCAATGCTCATTGCAGCACTGTTTACGACAGCCAAGAAATGGAAGCAATGTAAATATCCATCAGCAGATGAATGGATAAAGAAGATGTGGTACATATATACAATGGAATATTACTCAAACATTAAAAAGAATGAAATAATGCCATTTGCAGCAACAATGGATGGACCTGGAGATTATCATACTGAGTGAAGTAAGTCAGACAAGACAAGACAAATATCATATGATATTGCTTTTATGAGGAATCTTTAAAAATACAAAAGCAAAATAACTAAGATCTTCTTAATTGCTTTTTGCTGTGATCTAACAAAACCCCAGTCTTGTTTGTGGCGGCAGTGGGCCCAGGTGAAAATGATCAATTCCCTGAACACTCCTGTATCTAAGAGTCAACATAGTTCTGGCCAATGAGATATAAGAAGTCTACTGAATGGGACTTCTGAGAGAAATACCTTGTGTAAGTTTGTGATAAGAAGATTGTAAACTGGGAAGAAAAATCCCATATGGAAAAGTTGTTTTTATGGTGAACTTATTCTATGAGCCCAATTTCTTGCATCTTCTCATACCTAGAAAAGCACTAAAATCATTACGGAGACATCTGCATCTCGCCACTAGCAGCAGCCTTCTGCCAAAACGTGTGCTTGATTGCACTGTATCCCCTAAAATCACATATATACTGACTTCTCCCCTTACCTCTTTGGAGCAGGTCCTCAGAACTATCTGATAGGCTGTCTCCCAAGCTACAGTCCTCATTTTGCCCCAAATAAACCTTAACTCACAATTCTCCCATTGTGCACTTTTTTAAGTCAACATATTTAAGGAATAAATTACATCAGACTGACAAATTCTGTAGAGTATTAAAAGAGGGACTATTTCCCAGCTCATTCAATGAGGAAAGCACAAAACTTGCCAAGGATATTAAATAAAGGAAAATTAGAGGTCCGTCTCTCACATTTACATATATTCAAACGTTTTACGCAAAATTTTAGCAAACCAAATCTAATAACATACATAAAGTATAACATATCATGACCGATTTGGGTTTAAGAAAGAAAAAAAAAGCAAGTTTGATTAAACATTCAAAAATCAACGTATTGACCATTTCCAAAACAGGCAGTCATGGCTGCCAGGGAGGAGGTACTCACCTTGCAGGCTGAAGCGTAAGGAGGGGCTGAATTTCCTAAAGCACAGGCTGGTGGAGGCTCTTTGGGCTGAGCAGGAGCTGGAGCTGCAGCTGCAGCACGAGCAGGAGCCGGAGCCTGCGCCAGAGCCTGCGCTGGAGCCTGTAACCAGGGCGATAATGTCTGCTTCTGGTGTTGCGGCTGCCCCGGAACGTCTCCGAATTGAGACTCTGCGCTCGGCCAGCAGCTAGTGCTGCCTGTGCTGAGCATGCGCGGACGGCTGGGTTTGGGAGCGCGACGTGCGTCGTGAGCAACGATGCGCTGAGCTACCCATAGCACCTGGCAACTTCTGGCGTGGCGTTCCTCGGCTTAAGCGACTGCCTCTTGTTTGGAGATGAGCAACTTGGCCCGCTGAGGGCTGCACCACGAGGCCTTTTCTGCGGCCACCTCTCCTCGGCCTCGAGTGCGTGCCCAACTCCACGCCCTTATGCCCCACTGCTCGGATCACGTGCTCACTCGCCACCTGGTTAATGACACATCATGCTGGCCAGCCGGCCTCTCGTGTTGGCCAGTGCCTTTGCTTACAGGCCCAAATCCCAGCCTTTTACTACGACGACAGCAGGCCTTGCTATCCCTGCATCTTCCCCTCAACTGCCTCTGACAGAGACAGTAACCACATGCGTGGACGGCGGGATGCTCAGCGTCTGGTGGTGTAACCACAATCCGGATGCTGGGCTGCCTGCAGACCCTAGAAGTGCTGAGGGTCACTGCCGTCTGGGCCCTCTCACAGTGGCAGCCTGCCGCTCTGGGATGCCTTCAGAAGCATTCCCACAGAATTCAGCAGCTGAGCAGCAGGGCCAACTGTGCAGCTGGCGAGGAGCAGCCCACTGTGGCTAATCTGCAGAACTACGAAGCAAGCCTTCGGTGGCTCCGAAACCACCAGAAAGTTCTGCTCCCTGCACTTGCTGAGCCCAGGGGAGCAGTCTTCTGTCACCGACTCTAAATGACTTCTGGATTCTGGGGCCCCCCACCTGTGGCTGAACTTCACACTTCAAAGTATGTGTTTTTTGCCTCTTGCTCAACACATCCCTTTGAAACGTTAGTAATCGAGGGATGCAGAAGAGCTGGAAGATCCTAGAAGTAATCCAGGAAGGGATTCGCATGGGAAGTGGCCCCTCTCTCTCCATTTACGTGACTTGAAAACTGGGCAGTGACTCACAGAAATCCATGAAATATCTTGCAGAAGGTTGATGATGCTGACTCCCAATTACCTGACTACCAATCTATCAGAAGAATGTCCATGAGCTAATCACGCCCTCTTTGAACATTACTATAAAACTTCTCACTACCCCCTCCAGGCTGGGACACAGAGTTTTGAAGGCAAAAGCCTGCTGTGGCCCACCTTGCCTGGCAAAGAATAAAGCTATTCTTTTCTACTTCACCCCAAACTCTGTCTCTGAGAATTCATTCAGTGTCAGGGTACAGAGGCCAGATTTGGCTTCATTCCCTTCCTGTTTTGAATATAACAGAACTCTTATTACTGCTTGTCCCAAAAAGTTATCTGAATACGTGACAGAGCTGGAGGGGAGAATTTAAAAAACAACAATGTATTTTACCACATTAACATAATAAAAGACAAAATATGATCATCTAAACAGATGCAGAAATGTAACATCCTTTCATAAAAAATAAATCTCTTTGTTAACAAAGAATAGAAGGGAATTTTTTCATGTATTAAAGACTATCTATCCAGGAGGAGGAGCTTCAAGATGGCAGAAGAGTAAGACATGGAGATCACCTTCCTCCCCACAAATACATCAGAAATACATCTACACGTGGAACAACTGCTACAGAACACCTAATGAATGCTGACAGAAGACCTCAGACCTCCCAAAAGGCAAGAAACTCCCCACGTACCTGGGTAGGGCAAAAGAAAAAAGAAAAAACAGAGACAAAAGAATAGGGATGGGACCTGCACCAGTGGGAGGGAGCTGTGAAGGAGGAAAGGTTTCCACACACTAGGAAGCCCCTTCACGGGCAGAGACTGCAGGTGGCGGAGGGGGGAAGCTTCGGAGCCACGGAGGAGAGCGCAGCAACAGGGGTGCAGAGGGCAAAGCGGAGAGATTCCCGCACAGAGGATCGGTGCCGACCAGTACTCACCAGCCTGAGAGGCTTGTCTGCTAACCCGCCGGGGCGGGCAGGGGCTGGGAGCTGAGGCTCGGGCTTTGGTCGGATCGCAGGGAGAGGACTGGGGTTGGCGGCGTGAACACAGCCTGAAGGGGGCTAGTGCACCACAGCTGGCCGGGAGGGAGTCCGGGAAAAGGTCTGGAGCTGCCGAACAGGCAAGAGACTTTTTCTTGCCTCTGTTTCCTGGTGCGGGAGGAGAAGGGATTCAGAGCGCCGCTTAAAGGAGCTCCAGAGACGGGCGCGAGCCGCAGCTATCAGCGCGGACCCCAGAGACGGGCAGGAGACGCTAAGGCTGCTGCTGCCACCAAGAAGCCTGTGTGCGAGCACAGGTCACTCTCCACACCTCCCCTCCCGGGAGCCTGTGCAGCCCGCCACGGCCAGGGTCCCGTGATCCAGGGACAACTTCCCCGGGAGAACACACGGTGCGCCTCAGGCTGGTGCAACGTCACGCTGCCCTCTGCCGCCGCAGGCTCGCCCCGCATCCGTACCCTTCCCTCCCCCCGGCCTGAGTGACCCAGAGCCCCCGAAGCAGCTGCTCCTTTAACCCCATCCTGTCTGAGTGAAGAACAGATGCCCTCAGGCGACCTACAGGCAGAGGCGGGGCCAAGTCCAAAGCTGAACCCCAGGAGCTGTGCGAACAAAGAAGAGAAAGGGAAATTTCTCCCAGCAGCCTCAGGAGCAGCGGATTAAATCTCCACAGTCAACCTGATGTACCCTGCATCTGTGGAATACCTGAATAGACAACGAATCATCCCAAATTGAGGAGGTGGACTTTGAGAGCAATGAGATATATATATATATATTTTTTTTTTCCCCCTTTTTCTCTTTTTGTGAGTCTGTATGCGTATGCTTCTGTGTGTGATTTTGTCTGTATAGCTTTGCTTTTACCATTTGTCCTAGGGTTCTGTCTGTCCGTTTTGTTTGTTTGCTTTTGTTTTTTTTTAGTATAGTTTTCAGCTCTTGTTATCATTGGTGGATTTGTTTCTTGGTTTGGTTGTTCTTTCTTTCTTTTTTGAATTACTTAAAAAAATTGTTTAATAATTATTTTTTGTTTTTATTTTAATAACTTAATTTAATTTAATTTTATCTTTTTCTTTCTTTCTTTCTTTCTTTCTTCCTTTTATTCTGAGCTGTGTGGATGACAGGCTCCTGGTGCTTGAACCAGGTGTCAGTGCTGTGCTTCTGAGGTGGGAGAGCCAAGTTCAGGACACTGGTGCACCACAGACCTCCCAGCTCCACATAATATCAAACAGCAAAAATCTCCCAGAGATCTCCATCTCAACGCCAAGACCCAGCTTCACTCAATGACCAGCAAGCTACAGTGCTGGACACCCTATGCCAAACAACTAGCAAGACAGGAACACAACCCCATCCATTAGCAGAGAGGCTGCCTAAAATCATAATAAGGCCACAGACACCCCAAAACACACCACCAGACGTGGACCTGCCCACCAGAAAGACAAGATCCAGCTTCATCCACCAGAACACAGGCACTAGTCCCCTCCACCAGGAAACCTACACAACCCACTATATTCACATTTTAATAAAAGTTCTAGTCAGCACAATGAAGCCAGAAAAAGAAATAAGTATATACGTGTTGGAGAGGAAGAAGTAATAAAACAACATTTTCCTCTTCTTTTTTTTTCTTTTTTCTTTTTTGCAGAAAGCAAGATTGTATATGTAGAAAGTTCAAAGTACAATTACAAGCTATTAAAATTTAAAATCATATTTATAAGGTTACAGCTTTCATGGGGTAAATATACCAATTGTGATGGTTAATATTCTGTGCCAACTTGACTGGGCTAAGGGCTGCCAAGATAGCTGGTAAAGCATTATCTCAGGGTATGTCTGTGAAGGTATTTCTGAAAGAGATTAGCATTTGAATCAGTAGACTGCTTAAAGATCTCCTTTACTCACATGGGTGACCATCATGCATTCCTTTGAGAGCCTGAACAGAACAAAAAGGCAGAAAAGGGGCCAATTTGCTCTGTTTGAGCTGAGACTTCCATCTTCTGCCCTTCAGTGCTCCTGGCTTGCAGGCTTTCAAACTCACACTGGAAGTTATGCCATCAGAGCCCAATTCTCAGGCCTTCAGACTCAGAGTGAATTATGCCACTAGCATTCCTGGTTCTCCAGCTTGGACACAGCAAATCAAAGGACTTCTTGGCCTCCATACAGCATGAGCCAATTCCTAAAATATATCACCTCATACATACTTATATATATCCTATTGGTTCTGTTCATCTGAACAACCCTATTATGCCAATTAATCATACTTCTTTATACCAGAAAAAAATGAAAATAAAGTTTTAAGAGATTTCATTTGCAATAACATCCAAATGCATAAAATATCTGTGAAAAAAATCAAACAAAAACTCATATGCAAGACTTCTACATAGAAAACTATAAAATATTATGGAGGAAATTAAAAAATATCTAAGTAAGTATATGTACATACATTGAGAAACTCAACATTGTCAAGATATCAATTTCTCTAAACTGATTTATTAATTCAATGCACTCCAAAAGAAAATACCAACATGTTTTAGTGTTTTCATTGTGGAAATTGACAAGGTGATTCTAAATGTTATATGGAAATACAAAAGATAAAAATCAGTATAATTTTTTTAATAAATTTTATTTATTTATTTATTTATGGCTTCATTTATTTACGGGTCTTCATTGCTGCGCTCGGGCTTTTCTCTGGATGCAGCTAGCGGAGGCTACTCTTTGTTGCGGTGCACGGCTTCTCACTGTGGTGGCTTCTCTTCCTGCAGAGCATTGGCTCTAGGCATGTGACCTTCAGTAGTTGTGGTGCATGGGCTTAGCTGCTCTGCGGAATGTGGGATCTCCCTGGACTAGGGATTGAACCTGTGTCCCCTGCACTGGCAGGCGGATTCTTAACCACTGCACCACCAGTGAAGCCCAAAAATCAGCATAATTTTGAAGTGCAAAAATATTAGAGTGCCCACTCTACTGGACATCAAATTTTGAAAATTAAGAGAGTATGATATTGGAGCTACGATAGACAAATGAAACAATGGAATAGAATGGAGAGTCTAAAGATACACCTACACAATACACCAGAGGGCAGACAGAAGAAGCAAGAAGAACTACAATCCTGCAGCCTGTGGAACGAAAACCACTTTCACAGAAAGACAGACAAAAAGAAAAGACAGAGGACTATGTACCAGATGAATGAACAAGATAAAACCCCAGAAAAACAACTATATGAAGTGGAGATAGGCAACCTTCCAGAAAAGAATTAACAATAATGATAGTGAAGATGATCCAGGTCCTCAGAAAAAGAATGGAGGCAAAGATCAAGAAGATGCAAGAAATGTTTAACAAAGACCTAGAAGAATTAAAGAACAAACAAACAGAGATGAACAATACAATAACTGAAATGAAAAATACACTAGAAGGAATCAATGGCAGAATAACTGAGGCAGAAAAACGGATAAATGACCTGGAAAACAGAATAATGGAATTCACTTCTGCAGAACAGAATAAAGAAAAAAGAATGAAAAGAAATGAAGACAACCTAAGAGACCTCTGGGACAACATTAAACACACCAACATTCGCTTTATAGGGGTCCCAGAAAGAGAAGAGAAAGAGAAAGGACCCAAGAATATATTTGAAGACATTATAGTTGAAAACTTCCCTAACATGGGAAAGGAAATAGCCACCCAAGTCCAGGAAGTGCAGAGAGTCCCAGGTAGGATAAACCCAAGGAGAAACATGCCAAGACACATGGTAATCAAATTGACAACAACTAAAGACAAAGAAAAATTGTTAAAAGCAACAAGGGAAAATGACAAATAACATACAAGGGAACTCCCATAAGGTTAACAGCTGATTTCTCAGCAGAAACTCTACAAGCCAGAAGGGAGTAGCACGTTATATCTAAAGTGATGAAAGGGAATAACCTACAACCAAGATTACTCTACCTGGCAAGGATGTCATTCACATTCGATGGAGAAATCAAAAGCTTTACAGACAAGCAAAAGCTAAGAGAATGCAGCACCACCAAACCAGCTCTACAACAAACACTAAAGGAACTTCTCTAAGTGGGAAACACAAGAGAACAAAATGACCTAGAAAAACAAACCCAAAACAATTTAAAAAATGGTAACAGGAACATACATATCAATAATTACCTTAAGTGAGAATGGATTAAATGCTCAGCGACACAGGCTCGCTGAATGGATACAAAAACAACACCCACGTATATGCTGTCTACAAGAGACCCACTTCAGACCTAGGGACACATACAGACTGAAAGTGAGGGGATGGAAAAAGATATTCCATGCAAATGGAAATCAAAAGAAAGGTGGAGTAGTAATATTCATATCAGAAAAAATAGACTTAAAATAAAGAATGTTACAAGAAACAAGGAAGGACACTACATAATGATCAAGGGATCGATCCAAGAAGAACATAAAGCAATTATAAATATATATGCACCCAGCATAGGAGGACCTCAATACATAAGGCAAATGCTAATAGCTATAAAGGAGGAAATCGACAATTACACAATAATAGTAGTAGACTTTAACACCTAACTTACACCAATGGACAGATCATCCAGAAAGAAAATTAATAAGGAAACACAAGCTTTAAATGACACAATAGACCAGATAGATTTAATTCATATTTATAGGACATTCCATCCAAAAACAGCAGATTACGCTTACTTCTCAAGTGCACACGGAACATTCTCCAGGACAGATCACATCTTGGGTCACAAATCAAGCCTCAGTAAATTTAAGAAAATTGAAATCATATCAAGAATCTTTTCCACCACAAAGCTATGAGATTAGAAATTAATTACAGGGAAAAAAACGTAAAACACACAAACACATGGAGGCTAAACAATACGTTACTAAATAACCAAGAGATCACTGAAGAAATCAAAGAGGAAATCAACAAATACATAGAGACAAATGACCACGAAAACACGATGATCCAAAACCTATGGGATGCAGCAAAAGCAGTTCTAAGAGGGAAGTTTATAGCAATATAATCCTACTTCAAGAAACAAGAAAAATCTCAAATAAACAATCTAACCTTACACCTAAAGATACTAGAGAAAGAAGAACAAACAAAACGCAAAGTTAGCAGAAGGAAAGAAATCATAAAGATCAGAGCAGAAATAAATGAAATAGAAACAAAGAAAACAATAGCAAAGATCAATAAAACTAAAAGCTGGTTCTTTGAGAAGACAAACAAAATTGATAAACTGTTAACCAGGCTCATCAAGAAAAAGAGGGAGACGACTCAAATTAATAAAATTAGAAATGAAAAAGGAGAAGTTACAATGGACATTGCAGAAATACAAAGCGTTTTAAGAGACTACTACAAGCAACTCTATGCCAATAAAATGGACAACCTGGAAGAAATGGACAAATTCTTAGAAGAACAAGACAAGGACGTCCACTCCTGTCACAATTATTCAACATAGTTTTGGAAGTCCTAGCCACAGCAATCAGAGAAGAAAAAGAAATAAAAGGAATACAAATTGGAAAAGAAGAAGTAAAACTCTCACTGTTAGCAGATGACATACTATACATAGAGAATCCTAAAGATGCCACCAGGAAACTACTAGAGCTAATCAATGAATTTGGTAAAGTTGCAGGATACAAAATTAATGCACAGAAATCTCTTGCATCCATATACACTAACAACGAAAGATCAGAAAGAGAAATTAAGGAAACAATACCATTCACCACTGTAACAAAAAGAATAAAATACCTAGGAATAAACCTACCTAAGGAGGTAAAAGACCTGTACTCAGAAAACTATAAGACACTGATGAAAGAAATCAAAGATGACACAAACAGATGGAGAGATATACCATGTTCTTGGATTGGAAGAATCAATATTGTGATAATGATTATACTACCCAAAGCAATCTACAGATTCAACACAATCCCTATCAAATTAACCAATGGCATTTTTTACAGAAGTAGAACAAAAAATCTTAAAATGTGTATGGAGACACAAAAGATCCCAAATAGCCAAAGCAATCTTGAGGGAAAAGAACAGAGCTGGAGGAATCAGACTCCCTGACTTCAGACTATACTACAAAGCTACAGTAATCAAGACAATATGGTACTGGCACAAAAACAGAAATATAGATCAATGGAACAGGATAGAAAACCCAGAAATAAACCCACGCACCTGTGGTCAACTAATCTATGATAAAGGAGGCAAGGATATAAAATGGAGAAAAGACAGTCTCTTCAATAAGTGATGCTGGGAAAACTGGACAGCTACATGTAAAAGAATGAAATTAGAACATTCCCTAACACCATATACAAAAATAAACTCAAAATGGATTAAAGACCTAAATGTAAGACTGGACACTATAAAACTCTTGGAGGAAAACATAGGAAGAACACTCTTTGACATAAATCACAGCAATATCTTCTTTGACCCACCTCCTAGAGTAATGGAAATAAAAACAAAAATAAACAAATGGGAACTAATGAAACTTAAGCCTTTTGCACAGCAAAGGAAACTATAAACAAGATGAAAAGACAACCCTCAGAATGGGAGAAAATATTTGCAAACGAATCAATGGACAAATGATTAATCTCCAAAATATATAAACAGCTCATGCAGCTCAATATTAAAAAAAAACAACCCAATCCAAAAATGGGCAGAAGACCTAAATAGACATTTCTGCAAGAAGACATACAGATGACCAAGTGGCATATGAAAAGCTGCTCAACATCACAAATTATTAGAGAAATGCAAATCAAAACTACAATGAGGTTATCACCTCACACTGGTTAGAATGGGCATCATCAGAAAATCTACAAATAACAAATGCTGGAGAGGATGTGGAGAAAAGGGAACCCTCTTGCACTGTTGGTGGGAATGTAAATTGATGTAGCCACTATGGAGAACAGTATGGAGGTTCCTTAAAAAACTAAAAATAGAATTAGCATATGACACAACAATCCCATTACTGTGCATATACCCAGAGAAAACCATAATTCAAAAAGACACATACACCCCAATGTTCACTGCAGCACTATTTACAATAGCCAGGTCATGGAAGCAACCTAAATGCCCATCGACAGTAATATTCCATATATATAATGAAATATTACTCAGCCATAAAAAGGAATGGAATTGGGTCATTTGTAGAGATGTGGATGGACATAGAGACTGTCACACAGAGTGAAGTAAGTCAGAAAGAGAAAAACAAATATCTTATATTAATGCATATATGTGGAGTCTAGGAAAATGGCACAGACGAACCAGTTTGCAAGGCAGAAACAGAGACACAGATGTAGAGAACAAACGTATGGACACCAAGGGGGGAAGGGGGGGTGGAGTTGGTGGTGGGAATGAATTGGGAGATTGGAATTGACATACATACACTAATATGTATAACACAGATAACTAATAAGAACCTGCTGTATAAAAAATAAATTAAAAATGTTCTGTGTCAGAAAAAAAAAGTAAAATTGTATGATCATATCAGTAGCTGCAGGAAAAAAAAAAAGATAGACCTACACATAGAAAGATATTCATCGGGCTTCCCTGGTGGTGCAGTGGTTGAGAATCTGCCTGCTAATGCAGGGGACACGGGTTCGAGCCCTGGTCTGGGAAGATCCCACATGCCGCGGAGCAACTAGGCCCGTGAGCCACAACTACTGAGCCTGCGCGTCTGGAGCCTGTGCTCCACAACAAGAGAGGCCACGATAGTGAGAAGCCCGCGCACCGCGATGAAGAGTGGTCCCCGCTTGCCACAACTAGAGAAAGCCCTCGCACAGAAACGAAGACCCCACACAACCAAAAATAAATAAATAAAAAATATGGCCTCGAGGAGCCCTCCTAGGAGTGCCAACCCACAAACATTTAAAAAAAAAAAAAAAAGAAAGATACTCATCTATGATAACTACTCATTTCTATTCTTAGTTAGCAAAGGATTTCTTGTTTTCTGGGGGGTTTTTTGTTTTGTTTTGTTTTGTTTTGTTGCTTTGTTTTTTTCATGAGAGGATGTTGAATTTCTGCAACTGTTGAGATAATATTTTCTTTTACTCTTGAATGTGGGAAAATAAATCAACATCAATTTTTGTAGGTCAGTACCTTTCTTTACTGTTCTAAGAATATTTTTATACTCCAAAATCATGTAGAACTCATCCAAAGGTAACTTTATCATGTCATCTTTAAGATATAGATTTATAATCCATACGGAATTATTTTTTGTATGGGGGGTGACTAGAAGTCAAGTTTTATTTTCTACCTGTATAGCCTACTTCCCCAGCACCATTTAGCTAACTGAGCAGAGACTTAAGTGGCCACACATAGAAAAAAATATAGACTTCACAACATTAGTTCAGACAAGTCATGAAACAAATGCACAAACAATAACAAATAGCAGCAAGAACAGACTAAACTAGTGTACTGGCAATAAATTCTCTCAATTTTTAATAGTCTATGAAAGTCCTTTATTGCTTCTTCACTTTTTAAGAATAATTTCCAGTGTACAAAATACTAGGTTGTTGGGTTTTTTTCTCTCAATACTTTATTTCACTCCACTCACTTCTTTCTCACATGGTTTCTGAGAAGTCAGATGTAATTCTTATCTTAGTTCCTTTATAGGTAAGATATTTTTTCCCTCTGGTTTCCTTCATGATTTTTTCTTTATCTCTGATTTTCTATAATTTGAAAATGATATGCCTTGTAAGTCACTGTTTACTATAAAAGTTAAAAGGTGAAACTATTTAAAATAACTATAACTAGAATAATTTAAATGATATACAATTTTAAAATATGTAAATTAACAACACAAAATGTGGGGCAAGAAGTAAAATTATGTTTTTTTGTATGTAAGTGAAGTTATAAGCTTAAAATAGGCTCTTATAACATCTTAAATACAAGCTATTTTATATAAACTTCATATTTATGACATAGAAAAAATCTTTAATAGACACCCAAAGATGAAGAGAAAGGAATCAATTCACACCACTACAAAATATATATATATTTTGTGTGTGTGAACACATACTGAAAACAATTAACAAAAATGGTGATCATAAATCCTTACCTATCAATAATTACTTTAAATGTAATATATTAAATCACCAACCTAAAGACATAGAGTGGCTCAAGGGATAAAAAACCTCCCAACAAAGAAGAGCCTACAACCAGATGGCTTGACTGATGAATTCCACCAAACATTTAAAGAAGAATTAACACCAAACCTTCTCAATCTCTTCCAAAAAATTGAAGAAGAGAGAACACTTCCAAACTCATAATCTTGTATATAGAAAATTCTAAAGAATTCACACACACAAAAAAATATTTTAGAGCTAATAAACCATTTCAGCACAGTAGTAGGATAAAAAATAAACAAAAGTTAGTTGTATTTCTATACACTAGCAATGAACAATCTAAAAACGAAATTGAGAAAATAATTCCACTTACAATAGTATCAAAAAGAATGAAATACTAAGGTTTAAATTTAGCAAAACAAGTACAAGGTTTATACACTGAAAACTACAAAACATCATTGAAAGAAACTAAAGGAGACCTAATTAAACAGAAAGACACCCCCATGTGAACAGATTGGAAGATTTAATATTGTTCTGGTGGCAATGCTCCCCAAAGTGATGTACAGATTCATGCCATCCTTATCACAAATCCAGATGGCTTTTTTTTTTTTTGCAGAAAGTGACAAGCTGATCCTAACGTTCATATAGAAATTCAAGGAACTCAGAATAGCCAAAATCTTGAAAAACTTGGAGGACTCACACTTCCAAATTTCAACACTTACTACAAAGTCGAAACAGTATAGTAGTGGTATAAAGATAGATGTGTAAATCAATGGAATAGAATTGAAAGTCTAGAAATATATCCACACATTTATGCTCAACTGATTTTTGACAAGGGTGCCATGACCATTCAAGGGGGAAAAAAACAGTCTTCAAGAAATGGTGCTTGGGGGCTTCCCTGGTGGCGCAGTGGTTGAGAATCTGCCTGCCAATGCAGGGGACACGGGTACGAGCCCTGGTCTCGGAGGATCCCACATGCCGCGGAGCAACTAGGCCCGTGAGCCACAATTGCTGAGCCTGCGTGTCTGGAGCCTGTGCTCCGCAACAAGAGAGGCCACGATAGTGAGAGGCCCGTGCACCGCGATGAAGAGTGGCCCCCACTTGCCACAACTAGAGAAAGCCCTCGCACAGAAACGAAGACCCAACACAGCCATAAATAAAAAAAAAACAAAAAAACAAAAAACAGGAGCTGTTGTTTAAAAAAAAAAGAAAAGAAAAGAAATGGTGCTGGGACAACTGAATATACACATGCAAAGCATGGAGTTGGACCTTTACCTTGCACCATATTTTTGCTCAAAATAAATTTACCCCAAATAGATCAAAGACCTAAATGTAAGAAAAAAACTTAGGTTAAGTCTTCATAGCTTTGGACTAGGCAATAATTTCCTAGATACAACACCTATAGCCCAAGCAACCAACAAGAAAATACATTGGGTTTTATCAAAATTAAAAACTTTTGTGCATCAAAAGATACTATCAAGAAATTATAGAGTCATAATGGTGTCTGTATAACCTCCAGAGACTGGTGCATTGGACCTCAGCCACCCATAAAACATAACAGCAGCAGCTAGGCCAACTCTTGAACCTGCAGTAGGTAGGAGAGGAAAAGGAGAAAGTGATTTGAGCCAACTCTCAAAGCAATATTCAAGTAGAGACCTATCCTCTCATACAGATAAAATATAGACAAACCACTCAGGATGTCCCTGAAGAGGTTAGGAACCATGACTTCAGGAGAGAGTTGGAAGAGAGAGAAAAAAATAAGAGATTGTCCAACCGAGAACATACAACCTCCTCTTCAGTGTCAAAGAAGCCTTGATTAGACCAGATTCCCACTGCCAACCTTGATGCAGCTGATCCTCTAAAGGATAAGATGAAGATGAAGACTTTGATAAAGAGAGTGATGATGATGATGATGATGATACTGTAGCTCTTGCAGAACTGGAAAAGATTAACAAAGAAAGAGCTGAAGAGCAGGCCAGGAAAGAACAAAAACAAAAAGGTGAAGAAAAAAGGATTCATACGAAAAACATTCTGAATGGAAATCCTCTCCTTAATCTCACTGGTCCATCCCAGCCTCAGGCCAACTTCAAAGTTAAAAGAAGGTGGGATGGGGCTTCCCTGGTGGTGCAGTTGTTGAGAATCCGCCTGCCAATGCAGGGGACATGGGTTCGAGCCCTGGTCTGGGAAGATCCCACATGCCGCGGAGCAACTGGGCCCGTGAGCCACAGCTACTGAGCCTGCGTGTCTGGAGCCTGTGCTCGGCAACAAGAGAGGCCGTGATAGTGAGAGGCCCACGCACCGCGATGAAGAGTGGCCCCCGCTTGCCGCAACTAGAGAAAGCCCTCACAGAGAAACGAAGACCCAACACAGCCATAAATAAATAAATAAATTTAAAATTACCTTTCTCTTTTTTTTTTTTTTTACCATATTTGCTTATTTATTTATTTATTTATTTTTATTTTTGGCTGTGTTGGGTCTTCGTTTCTGTGCGAGGGCTTTCTCCAGTTGCGGCAAGTGGGGGCCACTGTTCATCGCGGTGCACGGGCCTCTCACTGTCGCGGCCTCTCCCGTTACGGAGCACAGGCTCCAAATGCGCAGGCTCAGTAATTGTGGCTCACGGGCCTAGTTGCTCCGCGGCATGTGGGATCTTCCCAGACCAGGGCTCGAACCCATGTCCCCTGCATTGGCAGGCAGATTCTCAACCACTGCACCACCAGGGAAGCCCACCTTTCTCTTCTTTAAAAAAAAAAGAAGGTGGGATGATGACTTTGTTTTCAAGGACTGTGCAAAAGGTGTGGATGATCAGAAGAAGAAAGAAAAAGATTAGTGAATGATACGCTGCAATCTGAATTTTACAAAAAGTTCATGGAGAAATATATTAAATAGTACAGTTTTTGTGCTTAATTAAAGACTGTAAAATGTAAACACTCTGACTTTATTTTGGTTAGTTTTTTTCTCTTTCCCCCCTTCTAAATTGTGTATAGGTTTCCCTAATTTTAAGTTCCAAAATATCTTTTCATTTATTGATACCTTATTTGATAAGGACTTGGGAATTGGTTTAACCCAGTTTTCACCTCTGAATATTTCCAGTCATATATTTTCTTTTCAATATGGGAAAGGGAATCTGCTTGTAATGTGTTTCTAACAATCTAAAAAAAAAACCAACAGAAATTATAAAGAGAAATCAAAAATTGGGATAGAATATTTGCAAGTCATGTGTCTGTCCAGAGTCTAGTATCCAGAATATAAAAAGAACCAATACTAGTGAACAATAAAAAGACAAACAACACAATTTAAAAATGAGAAAGGATCTGAATAGACATTTCTCCAAAGAAGATATATAAATGGCCATGAGCAAATGTCTAGGTGTTTCTATTTAGCCCTATAGAAGTTTATTTTGGCCCATTATTCTAATTATTTTAACTTATTTTAAAATTTCTATGATACCAGCAGGTACACAGGTATCCCTTCCAGTCTCCCATCAGTTTCCAATTTGATTAGCAAACTACCAGTGTCCTCATCTAGATCATTAACAGGCAGAAAGCAGAGCCGTGCCATATACCACTGTACCCCTTTCTCCAGATAATCAGCAACATTTCATTGATTAGTGCTCTTTCAACCTTTTTGTACAAAAACTAGGCAATGATGTTGTAGCAAATTAACCTTCAAATCTCAGGGACTCAATAGAGCAGAAATTTAATTCTTATTCATGTCTCAGTCCAGCGTAGGGTAAATGACTTTCCTGGGCACCTTGCCACTATGCAATACTCAGGGAACTGGGCTGCCTCCATAGAATGGCTCTAACGTGCAATTGGATAGGGAACAGAGAGTGTAAGCTAAGAAACTCACAGGAGATTTTAGGGGCCAGGTCTAACAGTGGCATGTATCACTTCTGCCCACATCTCATGGGTCACACCAGCCTCAAACTAACTGCTGGGAAATGTAATCTTCCAAAGTGCCCAAGGAGAAGAAGTGGTATTGATGAGCATCTACCCACAACTTCCTCAATTTAATAAAACCTCAATCTTCCAAAGCTGGCACTGGCAGGAGACTTTCCAAGTGGGAAGGGGTGAGAGGACCTTGCAGCCTTACTCTTTTTCCCCTCAGAATTTGCATTCCTTTGGAGCTCTTCCATTCACATCACTACCATCACCATGCAGACATCAGAGGCTTCTGCAGCCATTTAAGTGCACCCACCAAAGAGGGACTCACACTTTCCACCAACCTAACAATGTGGAAAAGATGCTATTCACCAGTGGAGCTAGATGAAACAGGCCAGCTTGTTCCTTACACAGCCCAAAGAAACTTGGTGATAACTCCACCAATTCACAAGTTCTCTCTGCTGAGAATTGTTGCCCCCTCTAAGCAACAAAACCTGATACGATCCTATGTTAACTCTCTCTTGCAGGTGGTCCCACATCTGTTCCAAGCAGAAACACTCTTATATGTCTTACCCCAAAGAACTATGAGAATTTTTCCTGATAAATCACCTCCTTTACAAAAAACTGATACCTGTAAGCCTTTCTTTTTCAGGGGAGACCCCAGTCCCAACCCCAGAAGCAGTGTGGTCTCAACTCTATAGTTTAAGCAGGACAATCACAACAGAGTACCTACCACGTATTACACCTAGGGATAGATGAGATAATTTTTTTAAAATCTTATTTATTTCTTTAACATCTTTCGAGACAAGGAACTGACTCTGAGAACGTACATTCTCTCCTCACCTTTGTCTTGCTGTGAAAGTGTCTCAGACTTTCAAAAATTGTGCCTTTGCTTTAATGCGTTACTCCATAATAGGCTCCTGTGCTCTTTTTTTTTTTTTAACGTCTTTATTGGAGTATAATTGATTTACAATGGTATCTTAGTTTCTGCTTTACAACAAAGTGAATCAGCTATAAGTATACATATATCCCCATATCCCCTCTCCCTTGGGTCTCCGTCACATCCTCCCTATCCCACCCCTCTAGGTGGTCACAAAGCACCAAGCTGATCTCCCTGTGCTATGCAGCTACTTCCCACTAGCTATTTTTTTACATTTGGTAGTGTATATATGTCAGTGCCACTCTCTCACTTCGTCCCAGCTTACCCTTTCCCCTCCCCATGCCCTCAAGTCCATTCTCTACGTCTGCGTCTTTATTCCCGTCCTGTCCCTAGGTTCTTCAGAATTTTTTTTTTTTTTTTTAGATTCCATATATATGTGTTAGCATACGGTATTTGTTTTTCTCTTTCTGACTTACTTCACTCTGTATGACAGACTCTAGGTCCATCCACCTCACTACAAATAACTCAATTTCGTTTCTTTTTATGGCTGAGTAATATTCCATTGTATATATGTGTCACATCTTCTTTATCCATTCATCTGTTGATGGACACTTAGGTTGCTTCCATGTCCTGGCTATTGTAAACAGAGATGCAAGGAACACTGTGGTACTTGACTCTTTTTTGTATTATGGTTTTCGAAGGGTATATGCCCAGTAGTGGGATTGCTGGGTTGTATGGTAGTTCTATTTTTAGTTTTATAAGGAACCTCCATACTCTTCTCCATAGTGGCTGTATCAATTTACATTCCCACCAACAGTGCAAGAGGGTCCCCTTTTCTCCACACCCTCTCCAGCATTTATTGTTTGTAGATATTTTGATGATGGCCATTCTGACTGGTGTGAGGTGATAACTCATGTAGTTCTGATTTGCATTTATCTAATGATTAGTGATATTGAGCACCCTTTCATGTGTTTGTTAGCAATCAGTATGTCTTCTTCGGAGAAATGGCTACTTAGGTCTTCTGCCCATTTTTGGATTGGGTTGTTTGTTTTTTTTGATATTGAGCTGCCTGAGCTGCTTGCAAATTTTGGAGATTGATCCTTTGTCAGTTGCTTCATTTGCAAATATTTTCTCCCATTCTGGGGGCTGTCTTTTCATCTTGCTTATGGTTTCCTTTGCTGTGCAAAAGCTTTTAAGTTTCACTAGGTCCCATTTGTTTATTTTTGTTTTTATTTCCATTTCTCTAGGAGGTGGGTCAAAAAGGATCTTGCTGTGATTTATGTCATAGAGTGTTCTGCCTATGTTTTCCAATAAGAGTTTGATAGTGTTTGGCCTTACACTTAGGTCTTTAATCTATTTTGAGTTTATTTTTGTGTATGGTGTTAAGGAGTGTTCTAATTTCATTCTTTTACATGTAGCTGTCCAGTTTTCCCAGCACTACTTTACTGAAGAGGCTGTCTTTTCTCCATTGTATATTCTTGACTCCTTTATCAAAGATAAGGTGACCATATGTGCGTGGGTTTATCTCTGGGCTTTCTATCCTGACCCATTGATCTATATTTCTGTTTTTGTGCCAGTACCATACTGTCTTGATTACTGTAGCTTTGTAGTAAAGTCTGAAGTCTGGGAGCCTGATTCCTCCAGCTCCATGTTTTTTTCTCAAGATTGATTTGGCTATTTGGGGTCTTTTGTGTTTCCATACAAATTGTGAAATTTTTTGTTCTACTTCTGTGAACAATGCCAGTGGTAGTTTGATAGGGGTTGCACTGTATCTGTAGATTGCTTTGGGTAGTATAGTCATTTTCACAATGTTGATTCTTCCATTCCAAGAACATGGTATTTCTCTCCATCTGTTTGTATCATCTTTAATTTCTTTCATCAGTGTCTTTTAGTTTTCTGCATACAGGTCTTTTGTCTCCTTAGGTAGGTTTATTCCTAGGTATTTTATACTTTTTGTTGCAATGGTAAATGGGAGTGTTTCCTTAATGTCTCTTTCAGATTTTTCATCATTAATGTATAGGAATGCAAGCGATTTCTGTGAATTAATTTTGTATCCTGCTACTTTACCAAATTCATTGATTAGCTCTAGTAGTTTTCTTATAGCATCTTTAGGATTCTCTATGTATAGTCTCATGTAATCTGCAAACAGTGATAGCTTTACTTCTTCTTTTCCGATTTGGATTCCTTTTATTTTTCTTCTCTGATTGCTGTGGCTAAAACTTCCAAAACTATGTTGAATAATAGTGATGAGAGTGGGAAAACTTGTCTTGTTCCTGATCTTAGAGGAAATGGTTTCAGTTTTTCACCATTGAGAATGATGTTGGCTGTGGGTTTGTCATATATGGCCTTTACTATGTTGAGGTAAGTTCCCTCTGTGCCTACTTTCTGGAGGGTTTTTATCATAAATGGGTGTTGAATTGTGTCGAAGGCTTTTTCTGCATCTATTGAGATGATCATATGGTTCTTTTCCTTCAGTTTGTTAATATGGTTTATCACATTGATTGATTTGCATATATTGAAGAATCCTTGCATTCCTGGGATAAACCCCACTTGATCATGTTGTATGATCCTTTTAATGTGCTGTTGGATTCTGTTTGGTAGTATTTTGTTGAGGACTTTTGCATCTATATTCATCAGTGATATTGGCCTGTAGTTTTATTTACTTGTGACATCTTTGTCTGGTTTTGGTATCAGTTTGATGGTGGCCTCCTTGAATGAGTTTGGGAGTGTTCCTCCCTCTGCTATGTTTTGGAAGTTTGAGAAGGATAGGTGTTAGCTCTTCTCTAAGTGTTTGATAGAATTCACCTGAGAAACCATCTGGTCCTGAGCTTTTGTTTGTTGGAAGATTTTAAATCACAGTCTCAATTTCAGTGTTTGTGATTGGTCTGCTTATATTTTCTATTTCTTCCTGGTTCAGTCTCGGAAGGTTTTGCTTTTCTAAGAATTTGTCCATTTCTTCCAGGTTGTCCATTTTATTGGCATATAGTTGCTTGTCGTAACCTCTCATGATCCTTTGTATTTCTGCAGTGTCAGTTCTTACTTCTCCTTTTTCATTTCTAATTCTATTGATTTGAGTCTTCTCCCTTTTTTCTTTTTTTTTTTTTTCTTTTTTTAAAAAATTATTTATTTATTTATTTTTGGCTGTGTTGGGTCTTCGTTTCTGTGTGGGGGCTTTCTCCAGTTGCAGCCAGCAGGGGCCACTCTTCATCGCAGTACGCGGGCTTCTCACTATCGCAGCCTCTCTTGTTGCGGAGCACAGGCTCCAGACGCGCAGGCTCAGTAATTGTGGCTGACGGGCCCAGCTGCTTCGCGGCATGTGGGATCTTCCCAGACCAGGGCTCGAACCCGTGTCCCCTGCACCGGCAGGCAGATTCTCAACCACTGTGCCACCAGGGAAACCCCTCCCTTTTTTTCTTGATGAGTCTGGCTAATGGTTTATCAATTTTGTTTATCTTCTCAAAGAACCAGCTTTTAGGTTTATTGATCTTTGCTATCATTTCCTTAATTTCCTTTTCATTTATTTCTGATCTGATCTTTATGATTTCTTTCTTTCTGGTAACTTGGGGTTTTTTTGTTCTTCTTTCTGTAATTGCTTTAGGTGTATGGTCAGGTTGTTTATTTGAGATGTTTCTTGTTTCTTGAGGTAGGATTGTATTGCTATAATCTTCCCTCTTAGAACTGCTTTTGCTGCATCCCATAGGTATTGGATCGTCGTGTTCTCATTGTCATTTGTCTCTAGGTATTTGTTGATTTCCTCTTTGATTTCTTCAGTGATCTCTTGGTTATTTAGTAACGTATGGTTTAGCATCCATGTGTTTGTGTGTTTTACATTTTTTTCCTGTAATTAATTTCTAATCTCATAGCAATGTGGTCAGAAAAGATGCTTGATATGTTTTCAGTTTTCTTAAATTTACTGAGGCTTGATTTGTGACCCAAGATGTGATCTATCCCAGAGAATGTTCTGTGTGCACTTGAGAAGTAAGCGTAATCTGCTGTTTTTGGATGGAATGTCCTATAAATATGAATTAAATCTATCTGGTCTATTGTGTCATTTAAAGCTTGTGTTTCCTTATTAATTTTCTTTCTGGATGATCTGTCCATTGGTGAAAGTGGGGTGTTAAAGTCCCCTATTACTGTGTTAATGTAGATTTCCCCTTTCATGGCTGTTAGCATTTGCCTTATGTATTGAGGTGCTCTTATGTTGGTTGCATAAATATTTACAATTGTTATATCTTCTTCTTGGATTGATCCCTTGATCATTATGTAGTGTCCTTCTTTGTCTCTTGTAATAGTCTTTATTTTAAAGTCTATTTTGACTGATATGAGAATTGCTACTCCAGCTTTCTTTTGATTTCCATTTGCATAGAATATCTTTTTCCATCCCCTCACTTTCAGTCTGTATGTGTCCCTAGGTCTGAAGTGGGTCTCTTGTAGGCAGCATATATACAGGTCTTGTTTTTGTATCCATTCAGCCAGTCTATGTCTTTTGGTTCGAGCATTTAATCCATTTACATTTAAGGTAGTTATCGATATGTATGTTCCTATTACTGTTTTCTTAATTGATTTGGGTTTGTTATTGTAAGTCTTTTCCTTCTCTTGTGTTTCCTGCCTAGAGAATTTCCTTTAGCATTTGTTGTAAAGCTGGTTTGGTGGTGCTGAATTCTCTTAGCTTTTGCTTGTCTGTAAAGGTTTTAATTTCTCCATGGAATCTGAATGAGATCCTTGCTGCGTGGAGTAACCTTGGTTGTAGGTTTTTCCTTTTCATCACTTTAAATATATCTTGCCACTCCCTTTTGGCTTGCAGAGTTTCTGCTGAAAGATCAGCTGTTAACCTTATGGGGATTCCCTTGTGTGTTATTTGTTGTTTTTCCCTGTTGCTTTTAACATTTTTTCTTTGTATTTAATTTTTGATAGCTTGATTAATATGTTTCTAGGCGTGTTTCTCCTGGATTTCTCCTGTATGGGACTCTCTGCGCTTCCTGGACTTGATGGGCTATTTCCTTTCCCATAGTAGGGAAGTTTTCAACTATAATCTCTTAAAATATTTTCTCAGTCCCTTTCTTTTTCTCTTTTTCTTCTGGGCCCCTATAATTCGAATGTTGGTGCTTTTAATGTTGTCCCAGAGGTCTCGAAGACTGTCCTCAATTCTTTTCATTTTTTCTTTATTTTGCTATGCAGTAGTTATTTCCAGTATTTTATCTTCCTGGTCACTTATCCGTTCTTCTGCCTCAGTTATTCTGCTATTGATTCCTTCTAGAGAATTTTTAATTTCATTTACGGTGTTGTTCATCATTGTTTGCTCTTTAGTTCTTCTAGGTCCTTGTTAAACGTTTCTTGTATTTTCTCCATCCTATTTCCAAGATTTTGGATATCTTTACTATCATTACTCTGAATTCTTTTTCAGGTAGACTGCCTATTTCCTCTTCATTTGTTTGGTCTGGTTGGTTTTTACCTTGCTCCTCTATTTGCTGTGTGTTTCTCTGTCTTCTCATTTTGCTTAAATTACTGTGTTTGGGGTCTCCTTTTTGCAGGCTGCAGGTTCATAGTTCCTGTTGTTTTTGGTGTCTGCTCCCAGTGGCTAAGGTTGGTTCAGTGGGTTGTGTAGGCTGCCTGGTGGAGGGGACTGATGTCTGTCTTCTGGTGAATGAGGCTGGATCTTGTCTTTCTGGTGGGCAAGACTGCATCTGGTGCTGTGTTTTGGAGTGTCTGTGACCTTATTATGATTTTAGGCAGCCTCTCTGGTAATGGGTGGGGTTGTGTTCCTGTCTTGCTAGTTGTTTGGTATAGGGTGTCCAGCACTGGAGCTTGCTGGTTGTTGAGTGGAGCTGGTCTTAGTGTTGCGATGGAGATCTCTGGGAGAGCTTTTGCTGTTTGATATTACATGGAGCTGGGAGGTTTCTGCTGGACCAGTGTTCTGAACTTGGCTCTCCCACCTTAGAGGCACAGGCCTGACACCTGGCCGGAGTACCAAGACCCTGTCAGCCAAACGTCTCAGAAGAAAAGGGAGGAAAAAAAGAAAGAAAGAAAGAAAGAAAGAAAGAAATAATTAAAAGGAAATCAAGTTATTAAATTTTAAAAGTTTAAAAATTATTAAAAATAAAAAACTTTTTAAAAATAAAAAAAGAATTTAAATAAATAAATTTTAAAAATTAAAAAGTAATTTAAAAAAGGAAGAAAGAAAGAAGAGTGCAACCAAACCAAAAAAACAAATCCAGCAATGATAACAAGTGCTAAAAACTATATTAAAAAAAAAAAAGGACAGACAGAACCCTAGGACAAATCATAAAAGCAAAGCAATACAGACAAAGATCACACAAAGAAGCATACACATACACACTCACAAAAAGAGAAAAAGTTTAAAAATATATATATAACTATATAGTTTTAAAAAAGGAAGAGAGGGCTTCCCTGGTGCTGCAGTGGTTGAGAATCTGCCTGTCAATGCAGGGGACACGGGTTTGAGCCCTGGTCTGGGAAGATCCCACATGCTGCGGAGCAACTGGGCCCGTGAGCCACAACTACTGAGCCTGTACGTCTGGAGCCTGTGCTCCGCAACAAGAGAGGCCGCGATAGTGAGAGGCCCGCGTACCGCGATGAAGAGTGGCCCCTACTTGCCACAACTAGAGAAAGCCCTCGTACAGAAACGAAGACCCAACACAGCCATAAATAAATAAAAAATAAATAAATTTAAAAAACAAAACAAAAAACACAGAGGCCCCCCATCACTGCTCATGAAACCACTGTATAAAAAAAAAAAATAAAAGGAAGAGAGCAACCAAATCTATAAACAAATCTACCAATGATAATAAACTCTAAATACTAAACTAAGGTAAACGTAAAACCATAAACCAGTCAGTCGTATACTGCAAACCCCAAGTCTACAGTTGCTCCCAGAGCCCACTGCCTCAATTTTGGGATGATTGGTTGTCTATTCAGGTATTCCACAGATGCAGGTACATCAAGTTGATTGTGGAGATTTAATCTGCTGCTCCTGAGGCTGCTGGGAGAGATTTCCCTTTCTCTTCTTTGTTCGCACAGCTCCCGGGGTTCAGCTTTGGATTTGGCCCCGCCTCTGCGTGTAGGTCGCCTGAGGGCGTCTGTTCCCTCCCAGTCAGGACGGGGTTAAAGTAGCAGCTGATTAGGGGGCTCTGGCTCACTCAGGCCGGGGAGCGTGGGGGGGAGGGGTACAGATGCGGGGCGAGCCTGCGGCGGCAGAGGCCGGCGTGACGTTGCAACAGCCTGAGGCGCCCCATGCGTTCTCCCAGGGAAGTTGTCCCTGGATCACGGGACCCTGGCAGTGGCGGGCTGCACAGGCTCCCGGGAGGGGAGGTGTGGAGAATGACCTGTGCTCGCACACAGGCTTCTTTGTGGCGGCAGCAGCAGCTTTAGCTTCTCATGCCCATCTCTGGAGCTCGTTTAGGCGGTGCTCTGAATCCCCTCTCCTCGCGCACCCTGAAACAATGGTCTCTTGCCTCTTCGGCAGTTCCAGACCTTTTCCTGGACTTCCTCCGAGAGAGCTGTGTTGCACTAGCCCCCTTCAGGCTGTGTTCGTGCAGCCAACTCCAGTCCTCTCCCTGGGATCTGACCTCTGAAGCCCAAGCCTCAGATCCCAGCCCCCCACACGTCCCGGCGGGTGAGCAGACAAGCCTCTCGGGCTGGTGAGTGCTGGTCGGCACCGATCCTCTATGCGGGAATCTCTCCGCTTTGCCCTCTGCACCCCTGTGGCTGCGCTCTCCTCTGTGGCTCCGAAGTTCCCCCTTCGGCCACCCACAGTCTCCGCCAGTGAAGGGGCTTCCTAGTGTGTGGAAACCTTTCCTCCTTCACAGCTCCCTCCCAGATGTGCACATCCTGTCCCTATTCTTTTGTCTGTTTTTTCTTTTTTCTTTTGCCCTACCCAGGTACATGTGGAGTTTCTTGCCTTTTGGGAAGTCTGAGGTCTTCTGACAGCATTCAGTAGGTGTTCTGTAGGAGTTGTTCCACATGTAGATGTATTTCTGATGTATTTGTGGGGAGGAAGGTGATCTCCACGCCTTACTCCTCTGCCAACTTGAAGGTCTCCCCAGATGCGATAATTTTAGTATAATTCTTTGTTGTGTGGAACTGTCCTTACTATCCCAACATGCACCAAATGACCCCTAGCCATTGTGTCTAACAAAAATGACCCACAATTTTCCAATTGTCCACTGGAACCCACAATCGAGAATCACTGGGATTTATATGTAAACTCATCCAAACCCAATCCTTCAAAGATGTTGATAATTTAGCATTCAATGCCATGCACTTAAAACGAGAAAGAGAGAGAGAGGCTATTTTTTGGGTCTCATGTGCAAAGAAGGAAATAGCACCACCAAATGCTTTTTCTCCTATTACTCCTTCCCTGCGTTCAAGGCAGGATAGATTTGCCTGGAGGTGGATGTGGTCCATGGTCCATGATAAACCATGATTGACGCTTCTAGACTCTTATTTTCAGTTGCTGGTTCTATCGGAGAAATAATAGGAGTCAAGTCATGGCATTATCTGAACAAGGAGACCCCACCCCGCATGGGACTTCTGGCTAAGCAGCCTCCACAAACTGAGCCTTCTTGGAGAGCCCTGTTTCCTGTCCATCCCTCCCAGGTCAGCACCCCACTGGCCCATATCCCCCAAGACCCTTACTTCAGATGCAGACCCTTCCTCATGAGGCCTTTTCAGAGAACAGGGATTTGTTATTATTGAATCAATTGATTAGTAACATTTGGTAATTAATTTAGTAATATTGAGGAATTAAAATATTCTTGTCAGGGTGTGGTAATCTGTACAAATGTATCTCTGATTCATATATTTATCAAAATGTTTCTAAACCCAAAGCCTTTTCAGTATTTTTACTTTTCTTCTTCTTCCAAGGTGAGCTAACCATGATAATCATAGCAATATGCTGAGATATTAGGGCATAAAGTACCATGAGGACTTTATCTTGTATCAGTCATTTGCTAATCCATGTGACTGTACCAACATGCATTATTCCGTGAGGCTATCATAAGCGACTTTGCCAAATGCCAGGCTAATATCCATAAACACTTGTGTGGCATTCCCCTAAACTAGCTAATATATTAACTTTTTCCAAGAACAAATCAAAACAAAAGCCATATCACAAAAGCTTAAAAGAGGAAGAAAAAAAAACCCTGATATGTCTTTCATATGATCTTGGAAAAATCTTTGTATGACTTTTTCATTGTTATTTTCTCTATGGGAAGGGGCATGAAGCAGTGGATAAAGGCCTGTATTTGGAGTCAGGAGACAGACCTGGGCTCTGCCTCGTGTACCTGGTTGACCTTGGGAAAGTCCTTTACTTCTTTCCTCTCCCTATCTCTAAATGTTAAGGAAAATGATTTCCTTCTAATTAGGAAAACATAATCCCCTTCAAATATTTACAGCCAAGGGAATTTCATGCAAGGAGTTGCTTAGTCAGGTGATGGAGGCTCTGAAACCCAGGAAGGGAGGGCAAGGGAAACCAGAGACTTACAACAGCAGGAAGAGGAAAGGGGAAGGAGGCAGAACTCTGGAGTCCAGGCACCAAGGCCTGTCTGGTGGGAGGTGGGGTTGCAGAAAAGAAAGAGCCACTCACTGCTTAATGGAGAAGCTCCCAGCTCTCACCAGTACTTCCCATTAATCAAACCCTGTTGGAAACGGGCTCTTAAGGGAGAGGGGCATGGCCTACATGGTCAGGGCCCTGGAGACACAGAGTAGAGCAGAGAACTGGTGAGGGATAAATCTGAGGACAAAGTACCATTATAGGGTTATTGTGAGGATGAATATTCTATAGGAGAGGCCTTTGTAAACTGTAAAGTTCTATAAACATGACTGGGTATTGATTTATAAGATGCATTTCATTGAAAACACCAAGCACATCTCTCCCTCTGATCTCCTCTAACACTTTACCTTTACTTGCCTTCCACTTTTTATTTTCTGCCCAGTTCTCTTGTTTTTTTGTTTGTTTGTTTGGTTGGTTGGTTTTGTTTTGTTTTGTTTTGGTTTGGTTTTGTTTTTCCACACTGCGTGGCATGTGGGATCTTAGTTCCCTGACCAGGGGTCAACCAGCACCCCCTGCATTGGAAGTGCAGAGTGTTAACCACTGGACTTCCAGGGAAGTCCCAGTTCTCTTGCTTTTTTTTTTTTTTTTTAAATATATTTTGTGTTGAACCAGATAGGGTTTTATCCTTCCTGTTCTTCATTTTATTTTATTTTATTTATTTATTTATTTTAACACTTTTATTATTTATTTATTTATTTATTTATTTTGGCTGTGTTGGGTCTTCGTTTCTGTGCGAGGGCTTTCTCTAGTTGTGGCAAGCGGGGGCCACTCTTCATCGCGGTGCACGGGCCTCTCACCATCGCGGCCTCTCTTGTTGCGGAGCACAGGCTCCAGTCGCGCAGGCTCAGTAGTTTGTGGCTCATGGGCCTAGTTGCTCCGCGGCATGTGGGATCTTCCCAGACCAGGGCTCGAACCCGTGTCCCCTGCATTGGCAGGCAGATTCTCAACCACTGCACCACCAGGGAAGCCCCTCTTGCTTTTTAAGCACATGTCATACCTTTCCTTGGATGGCTGTGCTCCCTGAGATCAAGTCCATGCCTGGTTCATCTTCATAAGCCTCACCATTCATTTCCTGTAGATGTTTAGTAAGTATTGGAAGAAGGAAGGGAGGCAGCAAGGAAGAAAAAGAAGGAAGGAAAGGGTGGAGGAAGGAAAGAAACATGATATCCTGAAATTAAACTAACTTACAATAGAAAAGATGACTCACCATTATGGGAGTCATTAATGGCATTAGGGCAGAAAATTATACATTATAGGGACCAACCCAAATGTTATAGGATGTTTAGCATCCTTGAGCCTCACCCATTAAGGGCTGCTAGTTCTCTCGTCATGACAACCACATTTCAAAGTGCCCCAGGAGGTGGCTGAGCCCCACTCTCAGCTGAAGTCGCTCATACATCCCCTGGCCTTGGGACGAGCTTAGGCATCTCTTCTCCCATGGTCCCAACCCATCATGCCTCTCTTTGACCTTTTTTTAAAAAAATTTATTTACTTATTTATTTATTTTTGGCTGTGTTGGGTCTTCGTTGCTGCGTATGGGCTTTCTCTACTTGCGGCAAGCGGGGGCTACTCTTCATTGCGGTGCGTGGGCTTCTCATTGCAGTGGCTTCTGTTGTGGTGGAGCACGGGCTCTAGGCACGTGGGCTTCAGTAGTTGTAGCACATGGGCTCAGTAGTTGTGGCTCTCGGGCTCTAGAGCGCAGGCTCAGTAGTTGTGGCGCACGGGCTCTAGGTGGGTGGGCTTCAGTAGTTGTGGCACACGGTCTTAGTTGCTCCATGGCATGTGGGATCTTCCCAGACCAGGGCTCGAACCCGTGTCCCCTGCATTGGCAGGCGGATTCTTAACCACTGCACCACCAGGGAAGTCCTCCCTTTGACCTTATATTTGATTTTATGATAAAATTATTCACTGTCATGTCTGTTGAGGGAGATAGTGAATAAATAAAGTGTAAATGTTCTCAATCAATATTCATTACCTGCATGCAACTGTCGACTGAAAAAAAACAAAAACAAAAAACGTACAACGTGAGAGTTGTGAGTGAAGTTTTATTTGGGGCCTAATGAGGACTGTAGCCCAGGAGACAGCCTCTCAGAGAGCTCTGAGGAACTGCTTTGAAGACGTAGCGGGGAGGTTAGTACATACATATGATTTTAGCGAAGAGAGGATCCATGCAATGAAGCACACGTTTTGGCAGAAGGTTGCTGCTAGTCACGAGGAGCAGATGTCTCCGTAATGATTTTAGTGCTTTTCTAATTTTTTTTTTTTTTTGGACGCGCTGTGTGGCATGTGGGATCTTAGTTCCCTGACCAGGGATCGAACCTTTGCCCCCTGAATGGGAAGCGCGGAGTCTTAACTACTGGACCACCAGGGAAGTCCCTTAGTGTTTTTCTAGATGTGAGAACATGCCAGAAATTGAGCTTATAAAATCTTCTCCTGAAAATATCTATCTGAAGGTCTGTTCTGCCTGTTTCTCCCAGAGCACAGAGCGCCTCCTTCCTGATCTCCACCCCGAACTCCTTTCAGGGTGTGTTGAAGGTCAACGAATACAGTGGCTAGTGACTTAATCCTTGTAGAACCAGAGGGCAGGTGACAATTTTTAGTTGGCACCACACAAGAGACATAAAGAGATCCAAAGGAAATTAGGAGAGGTGAGCATTGTCATAGGGGAATCATTCAGTTCAGAGAAAACTAATTCCTTTATCCCCTTGGGACAGGGCCATTCATTTATTCAATCAACAAAGCTGTTAATTCATTACTATATTCCAGGCATTATGTTAGATGCTAGATATATGGAGATAAATAGGATACAGTCCCTGCCTGGAGTTTTTGATCCAACGATGGAGACTGAAAAGTGATCAGCCAATTACAACATTAAATGTATGTTCAAAGCTATGATGGTGGCAAAGAGCCTTAAGGACACTCCTGACAAGTCATTGTGCTGCATTTTTGCAACTATTCAGGGACACTTTGAAAAGGCCTGGGCAATGACTGATCCAAGTTGTAGACTTCCAGCAACTTCCCATCCCAGTCATGGCAAGGACCCCAGAGGCCAGAGAGAAACTGGTAAGTTGCCTGGGGTCATGGTGATAGCTTAAGTTAAAATCACAGGTTAAATTCGAGTCCTGGAATTGTGGAACCCAGCAATAAGTAGGCACCTGATGCCAAAGCACAATCCATTTTATGACTTGACAAGATAATTCTTGTTTGTCTTCTCTATGAGGCCAGCTGACACATTAGCCTCTCTGTTGCTTAATGACACAGTTGTTATTGTTGCTTTCCAAAATGAAGCATCAGACGGCTATACAGACATATGTGCTGAAAGTATGGCCTCTGCCAATGAAATACGTGTCAAAGCAAGCTCTTCCACTGAATGAATTCACTTGTAAGTGTCACTCCACCCACCAACTGTTAAGAAATAAGGGTCCAGGAATGGTAACATGACCCTATAAAGATGTATAAAATGCACACTGTGAATTAGTCCTTGAAGATGAAAGGCGGTGTGCTCGGAAGTACTTAAATCTTTGTTCAAATTTCAGATTTCTCCTGCTTGAACTGTAGACGCTGAGTGTGATTCATCAGGGCCTCACTCCTGTTCAGACTTCAGACATGCTGAGAAATGACCCAATAATCCCAGAGGAAGATGAGCCCAACCATTCTCTGAATTTTCAGAAACTCAATACCTGTATCCACTAGGAGAACAAGGTTGTAATAGCTCCTCATGGTGGCCCATGGTGTCAGAAGTTTCCAGCCCAGGACTTGGGATCAATAGACACTGCATCAATGACTTTGTCTATAGATTGATCTGGGGCCTTGTCCCTCATGGAGCTTTATGCGAGCATCACAGAGCCCACGCAAAACGGGGAGCTATGCGCACGTGTGCATGTGTGTATTCATGGGTACTTGTGTGTGTCCCTTCTCTGCTATGAAGCCCTTATTTGTAAACCCTTCAGGCATAAACAGAAAAGGAAATTCATCCAAATGAGACAATAAGGAATTTGAACATACTCTGTAAACTGTAAAACACAAGCTAATGATAGTTGTTAGTTACCATTTTATTACTAGTGCCCATTTAAAATCTCTGCTTGTCACAATTAGTTATCATGAAAAACATATAAAGAGGAGAATTTTTTTATTTAAAAAGCTGCAACTTGAGTTCCTCTGAGGACAAAAGAGCTATCTGTGTTCAAGAAAATACCTTACTGGGAATATTCGGTGCAGAGGTAAAGCCTCAAGGATTTGTCATAAGCAGACAGAGGAATAAAGGTAAGGAAAGAGGCAATCAGAAAAGAGAGATGGTGAGGCTAGGGACTGTGGAGTTCAAAGAACTTTTAAGAACTGGATGTCATATTTCAATCTAAGTTGTGTAGCACTGTACTATAAATCCCCCTCCTTGCCCTACAACATCAGAAAGCCATCTGCATACCCAACCTTAGAGATCAGAGGTATTTGGGGAAGTAAAGAAAGTAGGGTGGTATTGAGCATGGGGTGGCACTGAGCACGGTGGCAGTGTAGAAAACAACCAGAGAGCATGAGATGGCAAGACAGTCCCTGGAACTGGCCCCTTAGCTACCGCAGAAATTCAGAGCCATGGTTGCTAGAAGAAATGGGGCAGAGCTAATGGTAACACTGTATGTCTGGCCCTGTTCTTAGTGCTTTACTAGCAATGGTTCATTGAATCATCACCCCAAATTTATAAAAGTATTATTATGCCTATTTTATTTTATTATTATGCCAAAGAAACAGAGAGGTTAAGTCACCTGCACAAGATCACACTGTGAGTCAAAGAGTACCCAGATGTGGGATCTGGGCAGATGGGCTGTTGGGCCCATATTTTTGTTCACAGTGCTCTGAAGCCAATGCCATTCGAATCTCAAAAGTCACAGGGATCCCAGCTGACATCTGGGCTGCAAATTTCTTGTGACTAACAGTTTTCAAACTAATGGAGTCAGGGGCCAGGCCACATTTTGATGGTGTTGTGAGTCTGTTGGTACTCTTGGAAAACAGATGTCAAGTCAGGTCTCACAAACAAGCCCCAGCAGCCCGTGGAGGTGAGAGCCCATTGGGATGGCCTTTCCATGAAGGCCATGCATCATTCCCATTTCTGGGGGCCAGACCAGCACTGGCCAGAGTATGAGGGGAAAGAGGGGAACTGATCGTGGTCTAGGACAGGTGCAGACCAGATCCAGAAAACTCCCAAGGAAGCCTGTTCAAGTTTAGATTAACCTCCAAGATCCAGGCGGTGTTCACAGCTAGGATCTCTTTTCTTGGCTTGGAATGATGGACTTGGGAAACCTGAGTAGGCCAACCAAAGCAGGATGGGTCCCTAGGAGCCTGGAGCGGTCGGTGGGGGGCAAAGCATGTGCCCCCAAACACCAGGGAACAGGAGACAAATTGTGTCAGAGAGATACAGTGGAGTCAGGCCAACAAAGCAGTGAGGATCTGAGGAGGGAAGAGGAAGACAAGAGTGCGGGTGAAAGGAGCGTTTCTTAAAACCCTCTTGAGAATCGTGAGATTAAGAGAATTGGGAAGATGAAATCATAGTGAGATGAGAACAGCGTCGGAGGCGGGGAGGTACATCGGTGGGCTTGACACAGGAGTCATCTCAGGGGCTTAGGAAAGCCCAGCGCTGCCCGGCACTGCCAGCTTCCTCACCGCTGCTCTATCAGAAATGTATCCACTTTCCAGTGGCCTTCTTCAGGGCTCTAGCACAGAGGTTTCTGGAACATATCAATCCCCCTGCCCTGAACCTGTAGCCTTAGTTCCCTGGTTACCCAACAGTGGCTGGAATGCCTGGGGTCTTATGATTTTTCAGCAACTGGGGAAAGGGGGTGGGAGAGTAGATGTGAGGGACCGTTCTCCCCTCTCCTCTACTGCTAATACTTCCCCTCCTAGGGGACAATCAGAGGCCGTCAAATGAGCAATAGAAACTAATATGGGTTTAATGAAACGGGGGCCTTGGATTGACAGTACTTTGTTTTAAGGACTCTCTGTGCTCTGGCAGCATAATTTATTAATAACTTGCTACTCCCCAGGAAGGGAAAACAGATGGTTTATCTGTTTCCAAGTCAGAGGTTGAAGGACTCAGATCAATAAACATGGTCCCATGGCAAACACTGCTACACTCCAAATCCCTCTTCCCTTTGCCCACCTCCCACTATAAAGAGTGAAAATGCTAGAGACTCATGTTCCAAGCCCCCTTTGCGACTAAAGGTGGTGCTAACAGAACTATGCTGGGAGGTCTCTGGGAAGTATTTTCCCTCCTTCATCAAAGGAGGGAGGCACACGAGGAGAACACTCTTATGTGACCCTCCTTGCTGCTTTTTGGACATGGTCAGGGGAGGATATAGTGCCTGGAGCTGTGGCAGCCATCTTGTGACCATGAGGAGAAAGCCAAAAACAGATGAGATGACAATCTAGTGTCTTGATGTCATAGAAATGCTAAGTGCTTACCCAGGACCCACCTACCTACCTCCAGATTTCTTGGTGAGTAAATAAAAACATATTTATTGTTTAAGCCCCTGCTATTTAGGTTTTCTGCTACTTGTAGCAAAACATATTCTTTGTAAATTTAGTTGCAGTCAATAGAGCAACGCAAATAATATAAAGTATTAGAAAGATGGATGTCTATACCTAACAAATAATTGTGTTACAAAAACTATATAGAGATATGATAGATAGACAGACAGATAGAGATATGAATTCCCAAGAGAGAGAGGTGAGTTCTCAAGAGAGGATTTGGCATCAAGCTTTGGAGGGTGAGTGTCAAGTTCAGTGGATCCTCATTTATCTACCCCTGAGATTTCAGTGGTGCTTGCTATGCTCACATATCCAGCCTATCTTGACTTGGTAGAGATTCTGTGAAAGCAAATAAAGGACTCTGATTTAGCCTAGGGATGGGGGTGAGTAGATGGGTGGGACATGGGGTGGGTCAGGAAATGCTTCCCTGAGATAGTGATAATTGAGCTGACAGGAGAAGGATGAGTAGGAGATGTCCAGGTGAAGGGAGAATGAAGAACACTAAACTCAGAGGAGGCAGAAGAGGGGACACTATCACCTCTGAAGAATTGAAAGACAGGCAGCAGGGCTGAGAGCAGAAGGGAGGAATAGTCTGGGGTAGGTGAAGCTGGCGAGGCAGGCAGGGTCCTTGGAAGCCTTATTAACAATATTAGTCTTCATCAGAAGAGTGGAAAGCCACTGAAGAACTTAAATTAATTGGTGCTTTAATGTGTATTTTAAAATACTTATTATTGGGATTTCCCTGGTGGTCCAGTGGTTAAGACTCCACGCTTCCAATGCATGGGGCCCAGGTTTGATCTCTGGTGGGGGAATTAAGATCCCACCTGCTGTGGGGTGTGGCCAAAATAAATAAATAAATAAATTTAAAAAATGCTTATTATTGAGTTAAGGCTGAGATTATTTAGCTACCTTGGCAAGCTAGCAACAGAATTGGGAGACTGGTGATAGACTGTGAGAACTGTTCTCAGAAGAGATTCCGTCTCCAGATCTGATGGTTGTGGAAGATCCCCCAGGTCCCTCTCTTGTTCATCATCAGCAAACACTTGAGGAGCCCTGACAGTGACCTGGATGCCGGTCTGGGCTGGATATATGTCTAGTGCTGTGTTTGTATAAGAATAGTTTTAATATATGCTGGCTCACGGCATCAATACTTTATCAGAGGAATAACTGGAAAGTTATTCTGGGCTGAGAGGGTAAAGAGATAAGTTTATGGAAAAGAGAGCCTCGTTATGCACATATTCTGTAAACTACAGATCAAAAGCCAGAAGAGGGGTGTCAACTATGAATAATGAAATCACACATCCAAAGGTCTGGACGGAATCAGACATCCTGATGATTTCCTTTTGAGGAAAAATTAAGGCTTTTGCCTAGTGCTGAATGCTTTGAAAATAAGTGCTTTTAAGGCAGAGCAAGGTAGCTGTCACATTCAGTGGGTTCATTTAAATAGTGTGCCCTAGAATGTCTCACCAGCCAAGGAGGGTGAGAGTGGCTTTCATTGCATCTGATGGACACTTTGATCTCCAATAATCTGGTTGTTTCATGATGTTAGAGACTGAGCTGACCTTACCTGAAGACCTTTACTTTAGACTAAAAACTCCAGTCCACATCTTAACCGAGAAAACTCCCAGTGTGGTGAAATTTTCAGAAAAAGACAACCCAGTCACCATCAGAGCCACAGCCATGCCTCAGGGAAGCACATCTGTGAACTCCCACTCACTCCCCAACCTTTACTCTGCATCCCTGTCTTCTTTCCACCCTCAGCTCTAAATAACAGTGGATGCTGAAGGAGGGAGACCCACCATCCGGGTGGGCCTGGTACCGTCCTGGTTTTAGCATTGAAGGTCCTGCATCCAAGGCACCCCACCGGTCATGGGCAAACTGGGATGGTCGGTCACCCCACTGAGGTCACCAGTACTCTCCGATGGACACGTGCCCTCTCAGCGGCTCTGGATGTGTGGTAGCCCCTGTGCTTCGAGCAGCCTCTCTGCCCCTGGGCTTCCTTGCCCCCTCCCTCTCTCATCTCTCCTTCCTTTACCTCCTGTCTCTGTTGACACTTCCCTTCCAGCCTCTGCAATGCCAGTGCTCACGATTCTGTCCTTAGCTTGCTTGCTTTCTCTCTTCACTTCATGTTGGGTTGAATAGTGTCCCCCCCAAATTTCTGTCCACTTAGAACCTCAGAATGTGACCTTGTTTGGAACTAGAGTCTTGGCAGATGTAATCAGTTAAGATGAGGCTGTGGACAAGGAATGGTGCCACCCTGGGTGGTGCACCCTGAGGGGAACTCAGGATAGAGTAAAACAGGACACTGGTCCTAGAGAGTTAAGGTGCAGATCAAAGGAATAAGTTCAATGAGCCCAGGTTCTTGCATCTTCCCACATACAGGAAAGCATTAAAATCATTAACTTGAGATATCTGGTTTTTGCCATTAGCAGTAATCTTTTAATGTCAGACTACATTTTTTATTCCAGCAACCCCTCCTCTATATCCTGGGGGGCAGTTCCTCAGAGCTATCTGAGAGGCTGTCTCCCAGGCTGAAGTCCTCAGTAAGGTCCCCGAGTAGAATGTAACTCACAACTTTTAGGTTGTGCTTCTTTATTTATTTATTTTTCAGTTGACAAGGTCATACTGGATTAGGAAGGGTCTTAAATCCAGGATGACTAATTTTTTTTCTCTTTTTTTTTTTTTTTTTGGCCGTGCCATGCAATTTGCAGGATCTTAGTTCCCAGACCAGGGATTGAACCCGGGCACCAGCAGTGAAAGCACTGAGTCCTAACCACTGGACTGCCAGGGAATTCCCACTAATGTCCTTATAAGAAAAGGAGAGGACACACACAGATAGACAGACACAGAGGGAAGAAGGCCACGTGACAACAGAGGCAGAGATGGGAGTGGTGCCACCGCAAGCCAAGGAGAACCAACAATTGCCGGTGTTAAAAACAAGACAACAGGCCCCAGATGGAGTCACTTATACTAAACCCCCACGTCACCAAAAAGAGATTTAATACTTAATTGCAGTTTCAGCCTCTTCCAGAAATGGAATCTTAAACCAGCCAATCAGAAATCACCTGTTCAGCTCTAGTGAGGTCATCTGCTACGCGGACCCCTGCCTTCCCCTAAAAGAAAGTAACCTTGCAATAACCAGTCGCTTTTTCGTCTAGTATAACTTCCTTGTTCCTGCTCCCTTCTGCCTATAAAAGTCTCTCATTTTGTAGAGCTCCTCAGAGCTCCTTTCTGTCTGCTGCATGGGATGTTGCTTCATTCGTGAATCATTGAATAAAGCCAATAAAGGTCTTGAAAATTTAGTCAGTTGAATTTTGTTTTTTAACACCAGCAGCTATCAGAAGGTAGGAAGAGACAAGGAAGAATTCTCAGGAGCCTTCAGAGGGCGCATGGCCCTCATGATAACTTGATTTCAGACTTCTAGCCTCCTGAACTGTGACAGACTAAACTTCCACTGTTTTCTGCCACCCAGTTTGTGATCATTTGTTACAGTAAACCTAGGAAACTAACACAACCACCTTCTTAAATAATTGAATTTAATCTTCAAGGTTTCAAGTCCATCTACATGCCTGTGACATCTAGTTCTTAAGTGCTGGCTGGGAGCTCTCTCTCCTGAGTTCTAGATCTGGTTTCCAAGCACTGGTTCCAAGTTCCAGCAGACACAATGGATCTCAGTGCCCTGCACTGTCTGTGTAATGTGTCCAGCACACATTACAGATCTCTGCCACGTACCTAGTCTCCCTTCAATAATTTTTGAATCTAGGTCAGTGGCATCGCCAAACACCTGCCTCCCCAGCCTTAAACCTTGATGTTATCCTTGATTATTCCTCCCGCTTCTCCTCTCTCTACATTGATCTTACCATTAAAAGGTCACAATTCTCGCTTAGAAGCTTCTCTCTGTAGAGTGTTGGGTGAAGTTATCATCAAGTGATCTTCAGAGCTACATTTCAGACATGTCTGACCTTGTCCGAGACACTGGGGCACCAGGCAAGTGGGGGAGATCCAGCCAGAGCCAGTCTGGCTAAAAGGTTTGTGTGACTTTGTGAGGGTATAACCTACATATTCCTGGCTTCATTAGTTTGTGATTATAAAACAAGGTCACACTTCCCTTTTATAATCCAAATTATTATGGCAGGAGACCTCATCCTGCTTGCCTGCAGGAAACAGTTCTTTCTCAAAGTACCCTCCTGCTATTTCCAGAAGTCCCTAGAGGGATGTCTCATCTAAATTCACAAATCAAACTGGCACCTGCTGGCATCAGAAAGTGTATGAGTCCGGGCCATTTTGGCCATATGTGTCAGAGACCATCACAAACTAGCTTAAGGAAGACAAGAGAATAAGTGGCTCCCATTGTTAAGAAGGATGCTGAAGATTTTCATGTAACTGAAGTAGCAGTGGAGGGTCCAGGACCTCAAGGACCAGAAGCAGTGTTCAGTGCCTCCACGACACTTCCCTTTGCTCCTGTCTCTCATTTCTGCTGTCTTGGCTCTCCTTTATGTACTGGCTTCAGTTTCTCTCCTCGCCCACATGGCACAGAACATGGCTACGTGAATCAACCCCAGGGACAGACTCTGATGAACTCTGCGTGGGTCTCACGCCCAAGCCTGGGCTGATCGTTGTGTCCAGGGAAAGGGAGCACATGGCCATTTCTGCAGCTAGGCGGCAAAGTCGGTACTGGGAGAAAGAGAGTGACAGCCCAGATCAGTAGCTACCACAGGCCACCACACGCGTGTCTTCCTCTGTCATCCTCTCTGTGTGTCTGTGTCCACTGCCTCCAGAGCCACACGGTAAAGCCTCGTCAGTGCCGATGCCACCATAAGACCCAGAGCACAAGCTGAAGGTCCAGGTGACAAAGCACATCACCCAGAAGAGGAGGGCATTCTTTTCTGTGAAAACTCATAGTCTGATACCCAAGGACCCCGGTGAAGTCAGCAGTTATGTGTAGCACAGGATGAGGGAGGGAGGAGGGTGAAGCAAGTTGGTGCCAATGTCTAGGGTATGGATCTGTGTGAGGAGGAGGTGACAGTTATCAGAACAAGGTCAAGGAACACGTACCAAGGCTACCCTTAAGGACAGCTGTTCAGGCAGCACCAAATGAGACAGAGAGTTGGAAAGTCAAGGTCAGACCAGCAGGTGGAGTCTTATTGGCTCAGGATTTCTTTTAAAGGGTTGGGGTGTGTGTGTGTGTGTGTGTGTGTCCTTACGGGACTGAATAATCCAAGTGAATAAGCCAGTCAGCTCTAGATGGATTCAAGATTCTGCAGCTTTAGAATCTCTGACTCTGGATGTCCTTCTCAAAGCATCAGGTCATCAGGCCCTGTTGTCACCTCTCATCAGCAGTCACAGTGCAGCACGATGCCTCATTTGGATGAGGGACAGCGGGGGGCCAGGTGGGGTGGGACTAGAGCATGCAAGCAGTACTGCCCGGTCCTGGAGTGGGAGCCCTGGTACCACCCTTTGGCCTCGGTCGATTGTCATAGAATACGAGGCTAGTGGCTCTACCGTAGCCCATCCTGGTCTAATACAGGCCTGGTCCAATGACCCTCCCATTGCCTGAGCCTTGACTGTAGCAAGTCAGCGGAGCCAAAGTTAGCAGCCATGGCTGATTTAAAAAGACCAATTAGAATTATTCTCACTTGCGGCATGAAACCCAAGTGATTGAGCTCACCGAGACAGGCTTGGGGAATAGAAGTTTGTGGCTTGACAGAGTGTAATTAACATATCATTCACACAAAGCCCAAAGATGGGGTCCACAGCACACCACGAGGACTCCCAGGAAACACACTGTAATTGTATCATCCCATCCGAATGCACTGGGACGAGCATTTATGTGTCCGGATGAAAGTCAAGGAAGATTAAGAAGGGCTTGTGCCAGAGGCAGCTTCCCTGACCAGCATGAGGAGGCAGGACGTGAGGGGAACTAGAAGGGGCTGGTCAAGTAAATAATTCCAGAGCCATACAATAGAACACGATGCATAAGTAGGAGTTACACTGCAGAAGAACAAATAATGACATGAAAAATGTCCACAATATACCATGAAAAGAACAGAATATGAAAACTGAAAAAAAAAGCATAATCTTGGGATTCTCAAATGTTTATTATCTTTTGTGTGCCTTTTTTGTATTTCTAAATTTTTTCTTTGAACCTGGGTTACTTGTAAAAGGAGGAAATCTCGATTGGCACTATTTGAAAAAACAACACCACCACTAAATGTCAGAAAGATCTTTCTCAAGCTAGGAGATTTCTTTTTCATTATTCCTGCCCTTCCCTCCCCATTCCCTGGCACTGAATCCTGCCCAGGAGTCTTACCTGAAAAGTCAAGTCCTTTTCCCTTAATAGTTGGGGCCACCAGGGGGCAGAAAGTCCCAGGGTGGACTCTGATATGGGACAGACACACACACACACAAGAGAGAGGAATTTCAATGGGGACTTGAAAAATAAACTCCTTAACTTAATGGTGTTCTATAAAAACCAATTACTGAAGAAAATAAATTATAACAAAAGCCACAAGGCAAAGGCTGGCCATCTGTTGTGAGTGTCATAAAGGAGATTTCTGCATGTGGAACTTGGTTGAGGCAAATTATCTCCAAGGACTCCTCCGAAACTCAAGTTCTATGAAATAGTGAGTCCCTAAAAAAGGAAGTACAGGGGACAAAATGAGGCAAAACACACCACTCTGCTGACTCTTGATACCACTGCCTGCTCAGCCTCAGGTTGGTAAACTGGCCCTATTTTTTTTTTAAGTTCCAGAAAACATACCCGGTTATATAGTCTGTTTCTCCTTGAAGAAAACCTGGCTGTCGCCATGCTTCAGTCTCCTTCTCTCTCTCTCTGTCCCTTGGACAGTTCTGATGGCAAATCCCCCCTTCCCTCTGCCAGCCCACTCAGCCTGATTTGTGGTATGAAGCTTTTGTTAACCACCAGATGCTCAAAGGAGAGTGTCCTCTTTGAAAAGGGCTCAGCTTCACTCCTTCTCATTCCTGGACCCTGATCCCTCTGGGGGAGGCATCAACTCCCACAGAGCAGCTGGTGGCTGTGTCTCGATTCACAATGTGATGGGAAAGCAAAGCAGCACAGCTCATGCTGGGAGAGTCAGCCCTTCATGCTATGCACCTATATATTTTAAGCCAATATGTTTACATATAGTAGTGTGGGTTGGAGGAGTTATGAGATCTAAAATAGATTTTTTTTTTTTTCCTGGCATGTTTGTGGGAAAGGAAGGAGGAAAGGAGAGCTAGTACTGGCTGACAGCCGAGAGGAACACTGGAGATGGAGATGCTTATCTTAACTCATCTCACGCTTCTCAAGAACTGCATTTTATAGAGTGGGACCTGAGCATCTTAGCTGCTCAAATATCTTGCCCAGGGTTATGCAGCCTATAAGTGGCAAAGCAAGCGTTAGAACTGGGGTTGTCCGTTTCTTAAGGTTTATTTAAGCAACTGAAAAGCTACGATTTTGTTAAATGTTTCTGAGTGTCACATCATTTGAAAAAAACGGTAGTGAGTGCATGTGCAGGTCAGGCTTGTACCTCAACAATGTTTCAGTTTAAATTTCAAGTTACATGTAATTAAATTGTATAATTCAGAATATAATGATGCCACTGTATTAGCAAGATAGACACACTTAGTGATGCTTACTCCTGAACACAAAAGAGCCATTTAATTTAAACAAGATAATTCAAATGTTTGCTTGCCTAAAGCTCATAAAGTGCCATTTCATTAAATCATGTTTTCATTTATTTAAGATGACTGTTAGAACAAAGCAATTTTATTGTTATAGAAGTTAGAAGAGTATGGTGGATTATTATTAAATGATGAACATATAATGAAAAATACTTTTTAGACTAAAATAACACTTGGCTATATTAATTTATTTAATCATTTAATAAATAACAGCTGAGCACTTGCTATGTTCTAGGCACAGTTCCAGGTGCCTGAGATACAGCAGATTTCTTCCACTGAGCAAGTGGAGGGAAACAGAAATTATAGGAGGCTGGATAATGGCCCCCAAAAGATATCAGTTCCTAATCCCTGGACCAGAATACATGTCAAAGCAGAGTGGCGTGTTCTGCCTCATTTTTTGCCCTGTACTTCCTTTTTTATGGACTCACTGTTTCATAGAACTTGAGTTTCGGAGGAGTCCTTGGAGATACTTTGCCTCAACCTCTTTCCCCATGCAGAAATCTCATTGTAAATGTCACTTTACATGGAAAGAGGGTCGTTGTAGAGGTGATTAAGTTAAGGGTGTTGACATGGGGAGATTATCTTGGATTATCAGAGAGGATCCCAAATGCAAGCACATGTATTCTTCTAAGAGGGAAACAGAGGGAGATTTTGACAGTGTCACACAAAGGAGGAGGTGATGTGAAGATGGCACAGAGAGAAGATGTTGGCCTTGAAGATTGGAGTGATGCAGCCACAAGCCAAGGAACGCCAGAGGCCACAAAACATGGAAGAGGGAAGAACAGATTCTCCTAGGATAAAATAATGCCATTTTCAGCAACATGGATGGACTTAGAGATGATCAGACTAAGTGAAGTAAGTCAGACAGAGGAAGACAAGTATCATATGATATCATTTATATGTAGCATCTAAAATATGACACAAATGAATTTATCTATGAAAGAGAAACAGACTCACAGACATAGAGAACAGACTTGTGGTTGCCAAGGGGAAACGTGTGGGAGGGGTAAGGATAGACCGGGAGTTTGGGATTAGTGGATGCAAACCATTATATACAGAACAGATAAACAACAAGGTCCTACTGTATAGCACAGGGAACTATATTCAATATCCTGTGATAAACCTAATGGAAAAAGAATGTATATATATATATATATATATATATATATATATATATCCGAATCACTCTGTTGTACAGCAGAAATTACTACAACATTGTAAATCAACTATACTTCAATAAAATAAATTTAAAAAAATAATAATTATAAATAAAGCAAAAAAACACAAATGTAAAAGTGATAAAATAATACCTCCTTAAAAAGTTTTCCAGGGGGCTTTCCTGGTGGCGCAGTGGTTGAGAGTCTGCCTGCCAATGCAGGGCACACGGGTTCGAGCCCTGGTCTGGGAAGATCCCACATGCCGCGGAGCAGCTGGGCCCGTGAGCCACAATTACTGAGCCTGCGCGTCTGGAGCCTGTGCTCCGCAACGGGAGAGGCCGCGATAGTGAGAGGCCCGCGCACCGCGATGAGGAGTGGCCCCCACTTGCCACAGCTAGAGAGGGCCCTCGTGCAGAAACGGAGACCCAACACAGCCATAAATAAATAAAATTTAAAAAAAAAAAGAACCGTGTGCTCTGACATATCTCAAAATGGTTCCTTAAAAAAAAAAAAAAAAAAAAGTTTTCCAGGGTCTTCCCTGGTGGTCCAGTGGTAAAGAATCTGCTTTACATAGAGAACAGACTTGAGGACACGGGGAGAGGGAAGGGTAAGCTGGGACGAAGTGAGAGAGTGGCATGGACATATATACACTACCATATGTAAAATAGATAGCTAGTGGGAAGCAGCCGCATAGCACAGGGAGATCAGCTCGGTGCTTTGTGACCACCTAGAGGGGTGGGATAGGGAGGGTGGGAGGGAGGGAGACGCAAGAGGGAAGAGATATGGGGATATATGTATAGCTGATTCACTTTGTTATAAAGCAGAAACTAACACACCATTGTAAAGCAATTATACTCCAATAAAGATGCTAGAAGAAAACAACAACAAAAAGAACAAAGTTAATAGGAAAAAAAACCAAAACTGAATCCTGGGGATATATGCATACATATAGCTGATTCACTTTGTTATACAGCAGAAACAAACACAACATTGTAAAGCAAATATACTCCAATAAAGATGTAAAAAAAAAAAAAAAGAATCTGCTTTACAATGCAGGGGACAGGGGTTCGATCAATCCCTGGTCAGGGAAGTGGGATCCCACATGCCGCGGGGCAACTAGGTCCCCACGCCACAACTACTGAGCTTGCGTGACTCAACTAGAGAGTCTGCGTGCCGCAAACTACAGAGCCCATGCGTTCTGGAACGTGTGTGCCACAAGTAGAGAGCCCATGAGCCCTGGAGCCCACGCGTCACAACTAGAGAGAAACCCGCGTGCTGCAACAAAAGATCATGCGTGCTGCAACTAAGACCCGACGCAGCCAAAAATAAATTACATAAATAAATAAAATAATAAATAAATCTTTCTTTTAAAAAGTTTTCCAAATAACAAAAACAATTCACTCATTAAAAAAAAAAAAAAAGAACAGATTCTCCTCTAGAGCGTCCAGAGGGAGTGTGGCCCTGCCAACTGACAACTTGATTTTGGCTGAGTGGTGCTGATTCTGGACTTCTGGTCTGCATAACTGTGAAACAATACATTTCTGTGTCACCAAGAGTGCGGTAATTTGTTTCAGCAGCACTAGGAAACTAACACAGACATGCACACATAAGCAGGATTACATCAGTGGCGATCAATGCGACCGGGAGATGTGATAAACGGTGACCGGAGGAATCACTTCAGAGGACACGGTGTAGGCAGGCCGCTCTGCAGCGAGCATTTCAGCAAGAGCCCGTGAGCCCGGAGCAATGCAGAGACAGGACGGCGGCCACGTGGAGGCTCACAGGTGGGCGGGGCTCCAGGGGCGCGGGGAGCAAATGGAAGCCAGGGAGATGGACGCAAGGCGGCCCAGGGCACGGGGCTGTGAGATGCCGTCAGAGAGACTGGCTGCAGCCACTTCGGGTAGGGTTTGTCGTACAGAGTAAGGAACTTGGAGTTTAGATTGGTGAGCTGTGAAGACTGGAGGATTTTAGCAGAGAAACGTGATCTGCTTTCCATCAGGGAGAGATCCCCCTGTAAAGAATGGATGGTGAGGGACAAGGAGAAAGGAGGGAAAGCAGGGGGAAGGCGATTGCAGGACTGACAGGGCTGGGAGCAAAGATGCTGGTGGCTACGTCAGTGCCCCATCTGGTTCTGGAAACCAGCTTCTCCTCTGGGCGCCCCTATTTCAGTGATATTACCACTGTTTCCGGAAACCCATGGCAATAAGTTGGGGGATCTTTTCCACTTTTCCTTCTGCCAGTCTCCTGCTGTCACTACGATCAGGTGGCCTCCGATTCCGTGACAGCCCAACCGTCTCTGCCTTTCTGGTGCCACCACCCCACTCTTGCTCAGGCCCTCCTTGTGGTTTGCCTGGATGAACAGATGAGAGCCCCTGGCTGTACCCCGGTCTCTTCCTTATTCGCTGGGTGACCCTGGATAAGTTACTAAACTTCTCTGTTCCTTAGTTTCATTATCTGTAAAATGATGAGAATGGCCATCTCCTTCCATAAGAGCGTCGTGGGGATTAGAGGAGATAACGGATGTGAAGTGCTTAAAACCGTGACTATCTTGATGAATCTTACCACCATTATCTTCTTCTTCATCACCACCATCATCATCCTAACCTGTCCTCCATGCCACTGTGGGGTCAATCTTCCTAAAGTTCTGCTTTGATCAGCGCACTCTCTTCCATTACCTTCCATCACTGCGGGACGCCTTCCGTGTGAAGTAGGAGCTCCACAGCCTGGCTTTCAGCCCTGGCATCAATACGTTGCCAGTCTTCCCAGCTCCCTCCTTACCCCCTACACCACAGCCAAAGGGTGAACCTCATTTTCCCCAAACATGGGCTAGATTTGCTTTTTTACCTCCCGGCGTCTGATCCTGTGACTTCCTTTCCCCATATTTCCCTCCCCAGGGCTGCCTCCAGGGCGTATCCTCTGGTCCCTAACTACATTTAAGCTTTTCAGTCTCAGAAACCTTGAAAACTCTCAATACTCCCCCATGCAGTCCCTACTCTTCTCTCCCCTCGAATAAACTCATTTATTTACATCTCCATGTTAGAGTGAACCTGGAGACCCTCGTTCCTGCTGGCTCTCATCAGGAAGAACCTGGATCAAAACAACTTAATCTGAGGCGGTGCAACAGGCCTGGTGCCACGTCTCCCTCTGGGACAGCGAGCGTCTCCCAATGTTAACAGGGAAGAGCTAAATCAGACTCTAGGTTCGATCTGTTTCCTTGACTTTAACCTTTGCTTTTCTTTGCTTTTGTTATTATAATCATACATAATGGCCTGCCTCAGGGAACCCTGCCCCTCTGCCTGAATGTTAAACCAAAGTGCCTTTGTACATCCTGACCCTGTCCACCTGCGGATGGCTGCAAGAAAGAAGAAATGAACACATCCCCTCGCCGAGGCTGGCCATTCCAGGAGACATTTGCAAATCTTATGGCCTTTTTACTTCACTTCCTCATCTCCTCCCCCTCTCTATTCTATAAAAGAAACTGGCATCCAAACCCTGATAAGATGGCTGTTCAGAGACACTAGTCTGCCATCTTCTCGGTCTGCCGGCTTTCCGAATGAAGTCGTGTTCCTTGCCTGAACACCTCGTCTCCGATTCATTGGCCCGTCCTGCGGCGAGCAGAGCGAGCTTGGACTCGGTAACACTGATGGCCACAGGGCCTGGGAGCGATGGGGCGGTGAGCGTCCACTCTTCCCAAGAGTCAAGGCCCAAAGCAGACAAGTGGGAAACACGCCCCTCTCTCCGTGTAGGATTCTAAGGTGAGGCTGTGTGCTCTCTGAGGAAAATCTGCGCTTGTCTCGCTAGGTAAACTTCATGAATGACCTAGTAAGGTGCTCAGCCCACCCACATCTCCCCCAGGTCCACAGCCAGGAGTCCTCAGCCCACCCCGTCCAGCAGTCGTGATGGTGGAGAAGGAAACATCATGGCACACCTAGGCTAAGATGTAGGTTAAAAGATTCTCAAAGAAACCTTCAGGAAGGCACGGCAGGGGCTTCCCTGGTGGCGCAGTGGTTAAGAGTCCGCCTGCCAATGCAGGGGACACGGGTTCGAGCCCTGGTCCGGGAAGATCCCACATGCGGCGGAGCAACTAAGCCCGTGCGCCACAACTACCGAGCCTGCGCTCTGGAGCCCACAAGCCACAACTACTGAAGCCCGCGCGCCTAGAGCCCGTGCTCCACAACAAGAGAAGCCACCACAGTGAGAAGCCCGCGCACTGCAACAAAGAGTAGCCCCCGCTCGCCGCGACTAGAGAAACTAGAGAAAACACGCTCACAGCAACGAAGACCCAATGCAGCCAAAAATAAAATAAATAAATATATTAAAAAAAAAAAAAAAAAAGAAAGGCATAGCATTTTCCCAACGCCGGTATGGGGTCCCTGTATTGAGAGACCTGGGGAGGTCACTGCAGGGATGACCAGGGGGAGGCAATTCAAGACCAGAGCTGATGGGGGGAGGGTGATACCGCACAGGGCCCTGCGGGGCTCCTGGGCACAAAGCCTTTCTGTGTCCCCCATTTCTTTGATTACAGGAAACAGCCTTCATTCAGCCTCCATGACTTTCCCTGAGTTCCAACGGGGCAGATTCAAGCAGTTGTTAATTAGGGAAGGGAGGGGATGCGAGACAAGGGAGAAACAAAGTCAAGAGTAACAACAGTGCAGCCTTGGGGCAAGGTCCTGGTTCCCCATCAACGGACACACACAACAATATCCTTGAGCTGTTTTGCAGATACCGAAACCCCCTCCAGGTGGGAGAAGTTAACGATTAACATGGTATGCTGCCCACAAGCATGTAGACCCCAGACCAGTTGGAACCAGAAGGTTGATGAGGCTGACTCCCACTTATCTCACCACCAACCCATCAGAAGAATGCCCACGAGCTGATCATGCCGTCTTTGAACCATTACTGTAAAACGTCTCCCTACCCTCTCCAAGTTGGGACACATAGTTTTTCGAGGCAGGAGTGCACTCTGTCCCCCTTTGCCTGGCAAAGTAATAAAGCTATCCTTTTCTGCTTCACCCAAAACTCTGTCTCCGAGACTCGACTCGGCACTGGTGTACAGAGAAGCTGAGCTTTCGGCATCGAAGGGGAGGAGGTGTGAAGGGACACTTCCCTTGCGCAGGCCCAAGTCTGGAAGGTGTGGGAGAAGGAAATGTCTACCTGGAATTTCAACTCTAATCTTCTCTACGTACTTAGAATACTCTGGAGAGTTTGTCTGGCAGTTGTTTCTCTTGCCCCATTGCCAGGAACATTCTTAGCTGCCTTCTGCACCCAAAGCACATGCACGTTTTCTTGGAGGAAAGGGAATTTCCACTCCAAGATCAGGAGGAAGTATCGGGAAGCATATTTTGGTTCCCTTTCTCACCCTCCCTGCCCTCTGGCCAGAGGAGGAGGAATTGGCCTGATGGAGGAATGGCAAGCGGAAGAAACTCCTGGGACCATACCCCACATGCCAGTGGGTCGGGGTGCTTGGCTGTAAAAGCGGGAAACAGGCTCAGACCCTCTCTTGCTCTCAGGCCAAAGGGTCCTTTGTGTGCCCAAGCTCCCTGGGGGTGGAGATGGGGGTCACAGACCAGACAGGTCTGCTTTGGGAGGTCCAGGTAGGTGTCTGCCCTCTTAGTTCCTTCTCCTCCATCTGTGACTCACTGGGGAGGTGGGGCTGGCCCTCATGGAGCCTCATAACTTCAGTTCTTGGGGAGGGAGAAAGAGGGCATATTTTGGCCCTGGGTGCCCACAGTGCTGCAGTCCTGAGTGGCCCAGAAGCCCTATACTTGTCATTGAGCCTTTTCTGGGCCCACAGTCAAGTAGATCCCACCTTTCGTTTCCCCAGGGTGGCAACCTATACCATCTCTGGATTGAACAGAACCCAAATAAGACCTCCAAACCTCTAACCATTCAGTAAAGAACTCCATGCATCTACACTGTCATCTGAGTTATTGGACTTCACGGGGGCTGAAGCATAGGGTGGTCCAGGGAGAGGTGGACCTGGTCCAGCCCTCTGAGTGGGTTACTTCTGAGATTACGTGTTGATTCAGCTGCAGAGAAGAGACTCATGACCAGGAGATGCTAGGGCAGACTCCAGGTTTGGGAGACAATGTGACTTAACTTCTTGATTGCCCTCCAAGGGTTGGCCAAGATCACCCTTAGGAATAGAAAATGAAGGGACCCTTCCATACCTACATAATGTATCTAGTCTCTTCTCTAGATTATAAATTCCTCATAATCTGGAGCTTTGCTTTACTTATCTTTGTATTTAACTGTCAAGCATTGAGCCTGGCATAAGGTAGGAAATCACTATATTTATTGCACTGAATTAAAGCCTGGATTGAATAAGATGTGCCTGCGGATGATGAATTTAAGGATGAGGTTGATGGCATGGGCTCTGTCAGGGTCTAAAAAAGAAATCCCCCAAAATGTCACTGCTGATCTCCTTTGAATAAGAAGTAAATGACACCACCCAGTGGAACCAGAATCTTTAAGTACAGAGAACAGATAAACTGTGAAAAGAGAGACAATAAAGGGATTGGGACCCTCTCTAATGAGTTTGTTTTTTCTTTCTCTTATTCCCCATATATTTTCTTGTACATCCTCCATAAGTGATTGCAATATGGATCCTTCTTAATCATTTACCTCTGCTGGTTCTGGTTCATGCAGGGATACACATGCAAACACATATGTGCAACTGTCCCTCTCAACTGTGTATCTGCTAAATTGCTATTCAGAAATAAAGACCCAATGACATTAATACCACAAATCTCTTCCAAGGCACTGGGTCCCTTCTGTCGTGGCCTCTCAGGTACACAGCAGTGATCCAGATGCCAGCTATTTCCCAGACATTAGGAACCAGGTAAGTTAAATTGATGATCTGAGATTCTGCTTCGGGGCATCAACTTCAGTCAGTTATTGAAGCTACTGCTAGTTTTGAAACAGTGTTTGCTTTAAATCTCCAATAATATAAATCTCACAGGCAGGAAGGGTCCCTCAGCAGCCATTCCAGCCCCAGTGAGAAACCAGAAAAAATGCTAAGAAGTTAAGAGGTGGTAAAGACCAGGGTCTGTTGTTTGACTAACACAACAATCATCTCTAACCTACAGAGACAAGACGTAGACTTTTGTTTCATTCATGTTGCAGAGGAAAGCCACTGTTTGGGGTTTCAGATTATGGCATAAGAGTTCATTTATGCAAATCGTAAATGAAATTATGTAATGCTATAAATAAGATACACACATCAATCTTGGCAGTCATTTCTCCCTTGTTAATTCTTATATTTTGTTCGTATTTAATATACCATTGAGATCTAAACTCCTAAAATGTGTTCATTCCGCCCATATCCACTAGCATGCACTGTGGTCTGTGTTAGGCAGTAGGCGCTAGGGATCCTTAGGAGCTCCCAGACTCCTGAGAAAGATCAGATTTGCTCACAAGTAAATGCGGTTACGATCCTGCTGTAAGCATCATAAAAGGGTGCGTCAGTTTGCTAGGGCTGCTGTAATAAGTACCATAAACTGGGAGGCTTAAAACAACAGAGATTTATTCTCTTAGAATTCTGGAGGCTAGAAGTCTAAAATCAAGGTACCAGCAGGGCATGCTCTCTCTGAAGACCAGAGGGGAGGGTCCACTTCTTTCTCTCCCTAATTTCTGTTTGTTGTAGGCAATCCTCAGCGCTCCTTAGCTTGTAGGTGCATCACTTCAGTCTCTGCCTTGGTCATCACATGGTGTTCCCCCTGTGTGTTTCTGTCTACACATGGCCTTCTTATAAGAACACCAGTCAGGACTTTCCTGGTGGCGCAGTGGTTAAGAATCCGCCTGCCAATGCAGGGGACATGGGTTCGAGCCCTGGTCCGAGAAGATCCCACATGCCGCGGAGCAACTAAGCCTGTGTGCCACAACTCCTGAGCCTGTGCTCTAGAGCCCGCGAGCCACAACTCCTGAGCCCGTGCTCTAGAGCCCGCGAGCCACAACTACTGAGCCCGTGTGCCACAACTACCGAAGCCCACGCGCCTAGAGCCTGTGCTCCACAACAAAGAGTAGCCCCCGCTACCGCAACTAGAGAAAGCCCGTGCGTAGCAACAAAGATCCAACGCAGCCAAAAATTAAAATTAAATTAAAAAAATAACAAAAAAAGAACACCAGTCATATTAGATTAGGAGCCCACCCTACTCCAATATGACTTCATCTTAACCGATTTCATCTGCAGTGACGCTGTTTCCAAATAAGGTCACATCCAAGGTATGGAGGTTAGGACTTCAACATCCCTTCTGTGAGGGACACAATTCAACGCATAACAGATGGAGCTTTAAAACTTGATGCACTCTTGTGAATGAGAGAAAGGTGTTAAGGCTTAACCTTAGTCTGTGTGCAGGACTCAAGGCATGAATGCAACCTGACTCATCTTGACAACGGGTCAGCATTTCACACTGGTTCTGGTCACCTGCAGGACAAAGGATTTCCTATGGGAACTAAAGGGCTATCTGGAAGGGCCTTAAGTTCACCTCCTCTCACGAGCACACCAAAATCACAACTACCTACCAAACAACTGTCGATAAAAAAGATCGGAGCCTACCAAAAAAAGATATTCTACATCCAAAGACATAAAGAAGAAACCAGGACAAGATGGTAGGAGGGGTGCGTGCGAGGTATAATCAAATCCCATACCCCCTGGGTGGGCAACCCACAAACTGGAGAACAATTGTATCACAGAAATTCTTCCACAGGAGTGGGAGCTCTGAGCCCCTAGCCAGGCTCTCCAGCCTAGGGGTCCAGCATTGGGAGGAGGAGCCCCAGAGCATTCAGCTTTGAAGTTCAGTGGGGCTTGAGTGCAGGAACTCCACAGGACTGGGGGAAACAGAGACTCCACTCTTGGAGGGTGCACACAAGGTCTCATGTGCACTGGGACCCAGGGCAAAAGTAGTGACTTCATAGGAGTCTGGGCCAGACCTACCTGCTGGTCTTGGAAGGTCTCTTGGAGGTTGGGGGGGGGGCAGCTGTGCCTCTCCCTGGGGACGTAGACACAGGGGGTGGCGATATCGGGGAGTGTTCCTCTACGTGAACTCTGGCCAGAGGCAGACGTCTTGCTTGGGTCCTTGACATGGAGACCTGGCCCACTCAACAGCCTGTAGGCTCCAGGGCTGGGACGCCTCAGTCCAAGTGACCAACACGATGGGAACACAGCTCACCCATCAGCAGACAGGCTGCCTAAAGACTTCCTGAGCCCACAGCCACCTCTAGACACACCCCTAGACACGGCCCTGCCCACCAGAGGGCCAAGACCCAGCCCCACCCACCAGGGGGCAGGCACCAGCCCCTCCCACCAGGCAGCCGGCACAAGCCTCTAGACCAGCCTCACCCACCAGGGGGCAGACAGAGAAGCAAGAGAACTACGATCCAGCAGCGTGCGGAACCAAAAGGGACCCTCCTGCACTGCTGGTGGGCATGTAAATTGATACGGCCACTATGGAGAACAGTATGGAGGTTCCTTAAAAAACTACAAAGAGAACTACCATACGACCCAGCAATCCCACTACTGGGCATATACCCTGAGAAAACCATAGGTCAAAAAGAGTCATGTATCACAATGTTCATTGCAGCTCTATTTACAATAGCCAGGACATGGAAGCAACCTAAGTGTCCATCAACAGATGAATGGATAAAGAAGATGTGGCACATATAGACAATGGAATATGACTCAGCCATAAAAAGAAACGAAATTGAGTTATTTGTAGTGAGGTGGATGGACCTAGAGTCTGTCATACAGAGTGAAGTAAATCAGAAAGAGAAAAACAAATACCGTATGCTAACACATATATATGGAATCTAAAAGAAAAAAAAAGGGTCATGAAGAACCTAAGGGCAAGACGGGAATAAAGAAACAGACCTACTAGAGAATGGACTTGAGGATATGGGGAGGGGGAAGGGTAAGCTGGGACGAAGTGAGAGAGTGGCATGGACATATATACACTACCAAATGTAATATAGATAGCTAGTGGGAAGCAGCCGCATAGCACAGGGAGATCAGCTCGGTGCTTTGTGACCACCTAGAGGGGTGGGATAGGGAGGGTGGGAGGGAGGGAGATGCAAGAGGGAAGAGATATGGGAACATATGTATATGTATAACTGATTCACTTTGTTATAAAGCAGAAACTAACACACCATTGTAAAGCAATTATACTCCAATAAAGATGTTAAAAAAAAAAAAGCAGATCAGAGCCTACCCTGGGACCAGCTGGTCCCTGGCCCTTGGGTGACGAGAGGGGAGTGTACTGCTGGGACACATAGGACATCCCCTACAGAGGGCCACCTCTCCAAGGTCAAGAAATGCAACTAACCTACTGCATACATAAAAATACAAATAGAAATGTAAACAAAGGACTATGTTCCAAATGAAGGAACAACATAAAATCCCAGAACAACTAAGTGAAGTGGAGATAGGCACTCTACCTGAGAAAGAGTTCAGAGTAATGATCGTAAAGATGATCCAAGAACTCAGGAAAAGGATGGATGCACAGAGTGAGAAGTTACAAGAAGTTTTCAGCAAAGAGGCCTATCTGGACCTGGTTGCCCATGGTCACCTCAGGCCTGCATACTAGTCTTCCAGGGGAGGCCCTCTTTTAGGCTCAGAACTAGAGCTTTCCTTGAGGGAAAAGACTTTATGAGATCAAGAAAGAGAAAAGCACTTTGCAAACTCTGATAAGGATCAGTGGGTTATTTTGATGATCTTCATTTTCTGTAGCACCTAGAACAGCGCTGTCATTACTGACTAAATGCTCCTGTTGAAATTCCCCACAAGGAACCAGCAGGCAGGGAGCTTAGGACTCAGGCCACGGGGAGGGCCCTAACGGCAGAGACCAACAGCTCTGGTGGAAAAGATCTCTAGCCCCCTTCTCTGCTCCCGTTCCCACTCAGTCCAGCCTAACCCAGAGCGGATGGAACTGTTTCCATCTTCCTTTCCTGCAGGTTTCTGAACCTGAGTCTGGCCTGAGCTAAATGGCAGTGGGTGGGTAGGGGAGCTTTAAACAGGACGAATGATTACAGTTTTAATATCAGATTGTTTGGGGGTTTTTAATATCTGTTAATAAGAATGTATGTTATTACCTGGAAGTAACCAGAAGAGTTATGCACTCTGTCCTAGGTATTGTGGAGATTCATGAACACTTTAGCATCTGAGAGGCAAAAACCAGAAAGGCGCTGAAATCTGGTTTTAGCACATACCCTGGATGATGACGTCCACGACTTTCGGAGAGGAGCACCAGGGCAGACACCGCTTCCTACATCCCTTACGCTGAGTGTGAGCCAATGCGTTCAAGATAGTCTTACCGGGGGCTTCCCTGGTGGCGCAGTGGTTGAGAATCTGCCTGCCAATGCAGGGGACACGGGTTCGAGCCCTGGGCTGGGAAGATCCCACATGCCGCGGAGCAGCTGGGCCCGTGAGCCACAATTACTGAGCCTGCGCGTCTGGAGCCTGTGCTCCGCAACAAGAGAGGCCACGACAGTGAGAGGCCCGCGCACCGTGATGAAGAGTGGCCCCCACTCACTGCAACTAGAGAAAGCCCTCGCACAGAAACGAAGACCCAACACAGCCATAAAATAAATTAATTAATTAAAAAAAAATAGTCTTACCCCCTCAGTCATTCTCTGTACAGCAGCTTCTCAAAATCCATGTGATGAGTATACGTATAAATATCCATAGATAATATATGTATTTATAAATTTATAGTAAATATACTATATTTATATATTTAATATAATATAATTTATTATGATATAAACTTTCTATTTAATATTATATATTGATAGTATATTTATAAATTTATAAATAATACACAAATTTATAATTTTTATACATATATATATTCAATTTCTAAAGTTTCTGTAGTTGTGTACCTAATCCATCTTTGGCCAAGCACACGGCTGCAACAGATGCGTAACCGAGTCCCAATCAGGGCTCACAGCCCACATTACCTCACAGCAGGCAGAGCTGTCCAAGTCCTTTTTCTAATAAGGTACTCAAATGCCACTCAGTCGTCTACCTTCCAAGCTCAGGCCTTCAAAGATGGCAGGTTGTGAGGCAGAACGTTTGGGGCACGATTAGTGCCCCCAAAGCAGTAGAAACTAAAATTTTTGATTGGAAGTTTCTTCGACATTCTTTAGAGATCATATTTCACAGAACTCTGGCTAGTTTAAAAAACAAAATCAAGCCTCTGGAGGAAAACCTAACATTCTACCAAATGCAAAATGTGTACAAAATATAAATCTCTGACTTTAATTTTTGGAGGTTCTCTTTCCCCCAGTAACTAACCATAAAGCTCTCAAGATGGGAATTGAGAACTGTTCTCCATTTCCTCCCAGCAGATGGCAACGCTTTGTTTCAAAATTCTGAACTTTGTTGGGCCTCCTCCCTAGCAACATATAGCATTAAACCAAAAGCAGCAGCAGTCCAAGATTCAAACCCCTCACGCAAGATGTGAAGCCAAATACATCCCCAATCTACTCCACGATAGATCCTACGCAAGACTCCTGGAATGATCCACGCTCTCATTCTCAACATGGCCTCTAACAAAATGTATGCCCAGGCATAACGAGCTCATATTTTCTAATCCAAATTGCAATGCAAGTCCAAGGAGTGTATTCGTTTGCATGAAATATTCTTTCCAAGAAGTTCCTCCCAGGTGAGGAATTTTAAATGTGCTTCTCTCAACAGGGAAGGCAGACAAATGGCTTTGGCTGGTCAAGGGTTACATTTCTCACGGCCAGGATATTCTAAGTGGTTACTCATTCCATGGGATCAATAAACAGCCGGACTCATATGCATAAACCTGTCTTAGCCTCGCCAATGCTAACACAGACCATTTCTTGAGCTTCTCCCAAGGTAGAGCCTTAAAAAATCCTGACACCACTGAAATATGTACCGTTAACAAAAGCAATAAAAAGATGAAGATGAGAGAGACAAACTCAGCTCTGGACGTGCCCTTAAGACAGTTGTTCTGTGCAGTTCAGACTTTTCTTCTTGTGCAGAAGAAACACAGACCAAATTTAACTCTGTCAGCAAGAACAAGCCCAGATTTTTAATGCAGTCATCTTTGCCCCAGATAGGACCTGAAAGAAAAATAGCCTGTGGGAGATGAATTAATGTGACAGGGCAATCACTGTTAGTCATAAGACCCCTTGAAGGACGTGCAGAAGAACACAAAGATCAGGAGTGTGTAAGTGCTGCAATCTCCATTTACAGACTTCCTTCGTGCTTGAGCTCCCGGTGGCTAGGCTGGTTATGCATCCAGCCCTCTCAGCCAATGCGGAGCACCAACTACCCGCTCCACGGCCCATTCATCCCTGAAGGGTCAGACTACACGGGGTGGGGGGGTCCCACATTTCCCTTTATACCCACATTTCCTTCTGGAAGCAGAATCATGGGAGAATGAACCTATCTACTTCCTGAAAGAGGTTTTGTGGGAATATGTACGCTTTTCAAAAACAGGGTGACTTCTCTAAGAAGCTTTTGTGAGAAGGTAGGATCAGAGCCAATCTGTCATCCTCATTCAATAGTATATTTTTCATCCTTCTCCTGATACTCCATCCCTGTATCGCTGTGACTGAAAATACATCAGCCTTAAGACCCTGAGTCTGGGAAGAACAACTGAGGAGACCAGCTTGGTCTTTTGCAAATATACCCGTCTTGGCATCCACGCTGGTCCAATCTTTTGACCGCAGAAGAACCTTCTATCAGTATTGGTGTTGACCAGTTAGCTGAGTCCCCAGTGAAGACAGGAGAATAGAAAACTCAGTGTAAGAAAATAGATAGGCATGCAGAAGACCTGCAGTCACAATGCTACACACCAACACGACAGCATCCTTGGGCTCCCTAAACAAATGGGAAAAGAGAATTAGAAATAATAGTATCCAAGAGCAGATATATATTGAGAGTCTACTGTGTGCCAAACAATATTCTGGCCCCTGAAGACAGAGAGGGGCACACTTGATAGAAAAAAGACTTTGACCTTAAGGACCTCGGGGATAAGTGGGGATGTACCAAGGTGAGTGTTTTTACAGCACAACGACAGAGGTTCTGCAACACAGGTGGAACGGAAATCATCTAAGAGCAGAGAGAAGTAGCTGAGGTTTTCAGAGCAGCCAGGGACAGTTTCTCAGAGGATGTTGATCACTTAGGAATTCTTTATTTTATTTTTTTTGGCCGCGCAGAGCAGGGATCTTAGTTCCCCGACCAGGTATCTCACCTGGGCCCGTGGCTGAGCGCCAAGTCCTAACCACTGGACCACCAGGGAATTCCCATTTAGGAATTTTCAAGGACAAGCTGGCATGACAAACCAGCAGTGTATGTGGCTTGTCTGGCTCCTTGGGCCTGCAGTTGTGTTACAAGTCAAACTGACCTGGGTTTGAACCGAGGTTCTGACCCACTGGCAGGCCGTGTGGCCCTGATCAAATCACCGAGCCTTGGTGAGTCTCTAGTTCTGAATCTGTGAAATGGGAGAGTAATATCCCTCTCATAGAATTCTCATAAGGATAAAACCCCACAACACATACAAAATGCTCACTATAGAGCCCAACACATTCTAGGCTTTCAATGCAACTTCTATTAGGTTTGTTTTTTTTTTCGGCGACACAACATGGTATGTGGAATCTTAGTTCCCCAGCCAGGGATGGAACCCATGACCCCTGCATTGGAAGCGCAACGACTTAACCACTGGACCGCCAGGGAAGTCCAAGTTTTTATATTTTGTGCTCTGTTTCTTGAACTGAATGATAGACCACATTTAAGAAGAGAGAGTCCCAAAGGAGAGAAGACCGCTATGGGTTTCCCCCCCCCCCTCAAGTTTGCCTTTAAGAAAAAGAAAAAACAAAGAATACAATGTAGCTCCCTAAGGCATTGCATTAGTGAAAGGAGAGAACTCTGCTGTTCCTCCCTTTTGAGCCTGTTAGACTTTGAGGGATAGCTGAAGAGTTCCCCATGAAAGGGCAGGCTGCCACCAGCATCCTGTTTCAGCACGCCTGCTTGGTTGAGGGCAGCCCGCTTGCATAATCAATACTGACTTAGGGTAGCAGGCTGTGTTCCCTCACCCTACACAACAGGACTGATATTGATTCTCAGCGCTGCCACTGCTCTGCTGGCAAAGTCAGCGTTCCTATTCCATGTCTAGAGAGGCAGGGGTGGAGAGCTGCGGCTGGTCCCTGGGGAGGCAGCTGGAAGCCCCACAGTTCTCAGGGGTAACTCCTAGGCTGGAGACATCAGAGAGCTGAGCCGGCACCCAGGGTGGCCAAGAAATCAGCTCCCTGGTGGCAGAGCTGTCCGGGCCAATTAGTGTAGCAGGAGGGGGGGTTCTGGCCTGGAGGCCACAGCATCGGAAAGCAGCATTGATTCAGCTCCACATACTAGGGTTGACAGACTTAGCAAATAAAAATACCCAATGTCCAGTTAAATTTGAACTTCGTATAAACAATGAATTTTTTAAAGTATAAGTATATCCTCAGTACTGCATGGGACATATATTGCAGTACACTAAAAATAATTGTCCGTTGTTTATCTGAAATTTAAATTTACCTGGGTGTCCTGTAGTTATGTCCCAAATATTTCATGGGACATACTTATACTGAGAATTATTCATTGTTTATCTGAAATCCAAATTTAACTGGGTCTCCCGTATTTTATATCTGGCAAGACTACCACGTACACATATATAGGCGTAAAGGAAACAGACACGGTTCTGTCTGCTACAACCCTGCCATCTAATGCAGCAAATCGCCTCCAGGAAAAGTCCGAACTTCTCCCGCTGGCATGCCAGGAGTTCCACAACGTGGCCCACTCTTTGCCAGCCTTTTCTCGCTCTTTCCCAACACGGCCTCTCCGTTCTAGCCTAGATCACCCTATTCCTGAGCCCTGAATGTGTCCAAATGTCCTACCGTTCCTCACTCAGGGACAAAGACTTGAAATCCCTCCCTCCTCCTGTCCACAGACCCACATCGCTCCCATGCTTCACGACCCACTTAAATCTCACCCTTCCTCTAAGCGTTCTACAGTTACCCCTTCCCTCCCTTCCATAACCCCAAGGCAACACCTTCCTTCCTGGAACTCGGGACGCCTCTGCTTTCTCCTTCACTCACGTGGCCTTGGGTCACGTGCTAGGCAATGTTCCTGTGTCTTGGCAGGTGGGAATGATGACTGTAATCTACAAGGTAAGAAATGACTCAACCCTTTGATCTCCCGTGTCTGTTCTGCGCTCCCACCTGCCTGGCTGGTGGGTAAAGCAATCCCAGTCTCTGTGTGGGCTCCTAACATGCGACCACACGTGACTCCCAGGCTTGTAGCACGTGGGGGACAGGGTGGGGCGAGGGTGGGGCAGGGAGCCAGCGCTACCTCCGCTCAGCCCTCAAGTCTGAAAAGGCAACACCGGCACCTGCACAGTCATCTCCCGAATCGCACGCGAGGTCCGGCAGCGCCCCCTCCAGGGGAGTGCAGACGCACACATTAACACTGCTCACCCTGTACCACCCGGGTCCAAAGTAACGCCTCTGATGAGCCTTTTCTGATTTCTTCCAGAAGAAGCCAAAGCCCTTCCGAGCGCCCGTGGACCCTCCCTGGTCCCCCTCCCTCTCCGCTTCCTTGGTGCATCTTCCACTGCCACCTTCACTCACTCTGTCCCAGCCGCTAGGGCCTCCTTGCTGTTCCTCCAACTGGCCACGCATGCTCCCTCCTCGTGGTCTCCACCTTTTGCTGTTCCCTCTGCCTGGACCGTTCTCCCCTCTGCTACCCACGCAGCTCACTCTCTCTCCCCAGATTGCAGCTGGTGCTAATGAGGCCAACGTCTGGGTTCAGTCCCCACGGGAGCCAGTTAACTTCCGTCTGCTCCACGGCCGGAGGCTGCACCCGACACTGGAGCTTGTGTGTGCTTCCGGCCAAGGGCACGTGGCAAAGGGTCCTCGCGTAATGTCGCTTCAGCGAGGTCTACCCTGACCGCAGCATTTCCAATCGCAGTAGCCTTCCCAGCAGCCCCCATCCCTGCTCCTGCTTTATTTTCCTCCTTGGCACTTACCATCAGGGAACATACATATTTTTTAACTAGCTTTTCTTATTTACTCTCTATCACTCGCCACACTGAAACATAAACTCCATGAGAACAGGAATTGTTTAAGCTGTTTTGTTTCACTGTTGTATCCCTAGGTGTCCAAGAAAGACATAATAGTCAATAAATATTTATTGAGTGAATAAATATTTTCTAGTCTATTAACATTATACAGAAACATACAAAAATCTGTAACGCCACCTAGTTTATTTCCTGAGGTCCACAGAGCGCCTCTCCCCCTAGGAGACTGCATTCTAGTGCATGAAGAATAAATGAGAAAGGGGCTCAAAGGAGTGTGCTCTTAACGCGTAACAGGTGCTTGGTAAATACCCACTCATTGAAAGAAAAAGGAAGATTCTAAAAAATACATACCTCTTTAGAGAGGATCGAAGAGGTAATCTTGGAGAAAACCATGCTGACCTCCGCAGGAGTGAAGGCACCATGCGGAGTAACTTTCTCCAGCAGAGGTGGGGGCGGAGTGTTAAGCCACGCCCCCTGCCCTGGATGCCCTTGGCCGGAAGTGCACGCAAGCGCCGTGGTTGGGTGCGGCCTCCGGCCGAGGAGCGGACTGAAGTTAACTGGCCCCCGTGGGGATTGAACCACACGTTGGCCTCATTAGCGCCAGCTGCAACCAACCAGCCCCACACAGACTCCGCAACACAGAGAGAGATCACAGGATGCTGGGCCAGCGCATGAATAAACCAGCACACCCGTAAATAATGAAGTATTTACAGGTGCCGCAGGGTTGAGCACGACTTCGTGAGGAGGGCATTGAGTGCAGAGTAGAGCACCGGCTTTCCTCCCTCTGGGCCGGGAGGGCACTGCCACCTCTGTGTGGGTTCAAGGTGGGCATGAGGTCTCCTCCGTCTGATGACCGGCAGTTTGTGGGGTTTTGCTGCTGTTGCTATTGTTCTTTTGACTATTAAAAGAAAGTTCTCTTCTGTTTTAGGAGAAACTAATTGCGAACACCTTGGATGCCAGGAGGCTTCATTTGCTCCCAGTTCGGCCCTTTGCTGATGAGTAAAAAAGGCCCATTACCCTATTTCTGAAAAGCAATTAAGCAACCTTTCCTCAAACCTCAGCCTCTGGGAAGCAACTTCCCAAGGTGGCTGTAATGTCACGGATCATTTAGCAAATGAAGGAATCTTTGTATTCCCTCAAAGAGAAGGGCCATGCTTTTCATCACCCACTCCTTTGCCTATAAAGTGTCTAGAGAACCTTGCCCCAGCCCTGAGTCTGATTCATCCAGGTGGTTTCCTCCCCACCCACCCTCCATACAGAGCTTGAGGCAAGGATTATAGTGCAGCTAATTTATTTGGGAAATGAAAGCCTGGAGAGGTGAGAGTAAGAGGAAAAAAGGCGGAAAACAAGGAGGGAAGACAAGAAGCAACCGTGATACAGTGGTGCTGCCCTGGACACCATTTCTCAGTGAGCAGCCAACAACTTGGGCTTCATCTTTGGAAACAAGGTGGCCACGAAGGGTTTCTTAGGAGGCCTGCAGTGTTTGTGTCCAATACAATGGAGATCTCAAAGAGTTCTTCCTACTTCCAAACTTAGGATAAAATTGCTATACAGGGGCTTCCCTGGTGGCGCAGCGGTTGAGAATCTGCCTGCTAATGCAGGGAACACGGGTTCAAGCCCTGGTCTGGGAAGATCCCACATGCCACGGAGCAACTGGGCCCGTGAGCCACAACTACTGAGCCTGCGCGTCTGGAGCCTGTGCTCCGCAACAAGAGAGGCTGCGATGGTGAGAGGCCCGCGCACCGCGATGAAGAGTGGCCCCCCGCTTGCCGCAACTAGAGAAAGCCCTAGCACAGAAACGAAGACCCAACATAGCAATCAATCAATCAATAAATCTTTAAAAAAAAAAATTGCTATACAGAACATCTTTTGGAATCCATTTGTCATGCCTTCTGGCTAGTTTCTTTGCTTAAATCCAAGTCAGGTCAAAGATTCACCTGGAGTGATTCTGTTGGATGGCTACCCTCCCCCTCTTAGGGCCCCACATTATTTGGCTCTTTTTAGAAACCATATCCCCAGATTCCTCTTGCTTTGGCCCTAGTGGCACCTTTTGCACTTCCTGCCTACTCTCTCCTCAGCAGAGGACTGAAAGTCTCCAGGGTTACAGTGAGGCCCTAGGTTTCAAGACTGTGGCTATAAATGATATACAAGACTGGAGAAGGATCACTCAAACTTTCAAGAGAGCAACTGCAATCAAGTTGGCTCCAATGGGAAATGGATCCGAGCTGGGACAAGAGATGGGGAGAGTTTGGCAGTGGTCCATCTAGGGTTATGGTCTGTCTCTCCTCGTCACAGCCTCCATGTTCCTCGAGGCTTGAGGGCCATGCTTTTCACTTGCAGAGACTGAAGTCTCTGACTAGAAGTCTGGTCCAGAACGTTATCACAGCATCCCTGTGAGGGGCTGGTGAGACACTTCAGTGACATTGAAAGACACTGATGTCTATGGCTTCCCTAGAACATTAGATATAAGACAGAGGAGGTGCTTTGAGATTCATTTAGCAATTTCTTTCAAAAAGGTGATGGAATATGCATGTTTTTCCAGAGAGAATATACATTTTTCTACCATTCTCTACAGACCATTTATTACTTTGCACTGGATCATACCTAAGGGGTTTGTGTGTGTGTGCGTGTGTGTTTATTAGGGATTATGAGGTCAAATAATGAGGCAGGAATAAAATCTGAAAAAAATTCTTTACCCTGATCCCATGACAGCACAAAGCAAATCAGTGCAGTAGGGCTATTTCAGAGGCGGCAGATGAATCGAAATCTCTCTGCCATCCCTCTGTGCTCAGAAGACACAGGGACCCTTCCTGCCCTTTAACTGTTCTGCCTACAAGACCCATTGTAACGCTTTTTTTCAGGAAGAATGCGGAATTAATTTGGTTTCCCTGCATCTTGTTTTATTTTTATCTAAGTGCTAACTGTTCATTCAAAAATAAAAATAAAGGATCACACAATATGCATGCAACTGCCTTTGAAACTTAAGGATGAAAAACTGGTTATGAAAGAGGTTAGTGTTGTTATTCCAGAGAGATAACCCCGGTTGCTATGGCGAGGAATCTTCTGTCAGTCACCCGGATGAAGTTGACTCCTCTTGTAAGAACAGCCTCTATTAGAGCTGCAGTTTGAATATATTTGCCACTGAGCTTTGACTCAGATGTTTAACTTAGTGGACAGGTCTGTGTTTTATCAGTTGGAATATTGTAGACATTAAATGTAGGGCTTATAGAATGCAGCTGAGTGAAACTGCGTGCTCTCAGAATGGGCCAATTTAACTACCAGGCTAGGTATTCTTTTTTTTTGTGGGGTGAGGGATGGGTTCGATCCCTGCTTGGGGTACTGAGATCCTGCAAGCCGTGCAGCACGGCCAAAAAAAAAGGTATTCTGAAAAAGTTTGGAAGGATTTGGGCAAGAATAGAGCTAACCATGACCAGCAAAGGAAAAGCTCCAAAGAATACGTTACAATGTGTGGTGTGATTTGGTTTGTAAAATAGGAGTCCTTGATGAATTCCTTGATTGATTTTTTAAAAAACTTTTCAATGGTTTTGATCTGTGGCGTTTATAGCTTAATGATCTGCCATTCCTGTTGAAATTGATTCAGGCAATAATCCACAAGAAATTGGTTGTTCGCCGTTTATGACTTGTTATTTAACATTTAACAGAATGGCTATTTATTTTGGAAACAACCAATTGTGAGAGGTTTATTGCTATTGTAAACCATAATCAACTGCTTGTATCATTACTAGTTTTGCGAGAGATAAAACGGGCAGCTGCAAGTGGAAAATTGTTGAGTCGCTTTAAACATTTCAGTATGAAATGTTCGGCGTTCTGGTTAAAATCGGATCCAAATAAGATAACGCTCCTAAAGGTCTCCGCAGTTTTTTTTCAGTTACTTACATGAAAAAGGAAGACACGATTTGGATGAGCTAGGACAATGCTGTAGATTACATTTTGTTTATCCCAGTATCATAGCAGGAATTCAGTTTCACTGCTTTTAGACAAATCCAACTGTTTGAGTCATTTATTCCACCAAACCCTCAGAGAGCTCCTTCTGTCACCGGGGTTTCTGCTTTAGCACTCGCTGCTCTGCTGTAAGATTCACCGCAGTGGACTAAGACCCAGAACGTGATTAGAGCTCTGAGTGGCCATTCAGCCTGGAGTCCCCAGGAGCGTCTGTGGCCTTGACTGTGATTTATAGAGGACACCGTGTGCGTCAAAGCTACACAGATTCTCTTGGGCAAGTTTGATCTGAGTGGTTTGCAATTTCTGGTGGGAATCAGAGTCCTAGAGCTGACAGGGGCGTGGAGGGGAACGACAGGGGCTGAAGGCCCCTAGCAGATGAGTATTCTGGGCCCTGGGGCAGTGAAACTAAGTCTGCGAGAGTGTGCAAATCATGACATCTCTCTGAGCCCTAGTTCCCATGAGTAGGTACTATTACTGCTGTTTCACCAAAGGGATCACACCTGTCTGAACATTCTTAATCACTCTGATATCTACAACAATATTTAAGGAATTTTAAAAGAGAAACATTCCCATAGCTCCAAACATCTTCACATGTGTACCCTGCTTTTGCCTAATTCCAATTATAATGAGTTTATACTCTTAAGAAGAACCAGGTTCAGTGCCCTGCAGCCAGGACAGTGGCTTGGATGGAATGGGGGAGGGGGGGGTCACAGTCTCCATTACTGATACTGATGACATCCGTCACTGGATGCCACAGGTCAGGGTGCCAATGCCGCCTTCAAAAGGTTATCCTTCTGCAGCCACTGGCAGTGACCTTGTCATCATAATTTTGGAGCAGGCTGGTGGTACCTGGGTTACCTGCTCACATGCTGGCTGCAGAGGGGCTGGGAAGCAAGTAGCTGCCACTTCCAGCTTCTACAATGGGAGGCAGGATCTACCTTAGCTCAGGGAACTCCACAAAGCTAGGAAGGGGCTCAGATGCTCGGTGATGAAAAGAATGAATACTCCTTAATGAGCACCACACAACACTTATCCAAATCTCCGCTGAAGTCAGCAAGATCTTCAATTCCCCTGATTCAGTAACACCTATCTGTGAATCTAACCAGGCCAAAATTGTACTGGCCGCCCTGTAGAACTGCTTTCCCTGAAGGGCACTTAGGTGTGATGTCATGGGTGGACAGGAAATGATGTTATATGACACAGCCCCATGAAACGTATAGCGTCCCTTCTAAGGACATTGTGGAGGGCATTGTTCACAACCCCTCACAGAGCTGCGTTGGCTGCCGGAAAGCTTAGAGCAGCAACTATGGCCCACCTGAAACCTGAGTATAAGATCCCGGAGTGGGCTTCCCTGGTGGCGCAGTGGTTGAGAATCCACCTGCCAATGCAGGGGATGCGGGTTCGAGCCCTGGTCTGGGAAGATCCCACATGCCGCGGAGCAACTCGGCCTGTGAGCCACAACTACTGAGCCTGCGCGTCTGGAGCCTGTGCTCGGCAACGAGAGGCCCGCGCACCGCGATGAAGAGTGGCCCCCGCTTGCCACAACTAGAGAAAGCCCTCGCACAGAAACGAAGACCCAACAAAGCCATACATACATACGTACATGAATGTAAGCAGACAAGAATAGCATTAAAAAAAAAAAATTAAAAAAAAAAATCCCGGAGTACATAATTTATGCACAAATGCCATCCTTTGTTGTTTCTTACCTTTCTAACCCTTATCTCCCTTTGCCCTGATCTTGTCACCTAAAGTAAATGGTTTATTTTACATTCTAGTTACATATTTGCAATCCACCTTACCTCCCTTTTGGAGCATGTCAAAATAAAAATATATAACCTGCACCCACAATTGCACCAAGAGGTCATCTCACTGTGCAAAGGATGCACGAAGAAGGGCCAGTGGGCTCTGCCTGAGGAGCTGGGCGGGGGGGGGGGGGAAAGCCCCTGAAAGGGGGCGCCCTTTGAAGGATGTAGAAGTAGACATTTATTCCCCCAAAAAAACAAGGCAAGGGAGAGCCTTCCAGGCAGCATGAGCAAAACCAATGTTTAATTCTGGTTTTCAGCTCTTCTCTCTCTTTTTTTTTTGGCCGTGCGGCACGCAGGATCTTACTCCCCCCAGCAGGGATTGAACCCGTGCCCCTTCAGTGGAAGCGCAGAGTCTTAACCACTGGACCGCCAGGGAAGTCCCTCAGCTCTTCTCTTCTAAACAATCACTGTTGCAGTCTGGAGGTGAGTTTTTAACACACAGGCTCCTGGATGGTTTTCTCTGACTCATGTTCTTGTCTTCCACCGCTGTCCTATTTCCAGGGTGCCCAGAGAAGAGAGGAAAAGGACTCCGAGGCTAAATTAAGAGGCTCTCTGCTGGCCTGGCTTGGATCCCATCTGCCCCATTTGGCCGCCATCCTCTTGACAGGTGGGCCTGGCACGGCAGTTCAGGCCTTTCCGCTAATTGTGGGCGGCTCTGAAAAGGCCTGTTCACTCACTCCAAAAGGAAACACCCAAATAAATGCACCCTCTCGTGCTTGCTTTGGCAGCACATATACTAAAATTGGAACTGTTCATTGCAGCTCTATTTACAATAGCCAGGACATGGAAGCAACCTGAGTGTCCATCGACAGACGAATGGATAAAGAAGACGTGGCCCATATATACAATGGAATATTACTCAGCCATAAAAAGAAACGAAATTGAGTTATTTGTAGTGAGGTGGATGGACCTAGAGACTGTCATACAGAGTGAAGTAAGTCAGAAAGAGAAAAATAAATATCGTATGCTAACACATATATATGGAATCTAAAAAAGAAAAAAAGGTTCTGAAGAACCTAGGGGCAGGACAGGAATAAAGATGCAGACATAGAGAATGGACTTGAGGATATGGGGAGGGGGAAGGGTAAGCTGTGACAAAGTGAGAGAGTGGCATGGACATATATACACTACCAAATGTAAAATAGCTAGCTAGTGGGAAGCAGCTGCATAGCACAGGGGGATCAGCTCGGTGCTTTGTGACCACCTAGAGGGGTGGGATAGGGAGGGTGGGAGGGAGACGCAAGAGGGAGGGGATATGGGGATATATCTATATGTATAGCTGATTCACTTTGTTATACAGCAGAAACTAACACAACATTGTAAAGCAATTATGCTCCAATAAAGCTGTTAAAAAAAAAAAAATCTACCCTCTTTGGTAGATTGAGCAGCCAAAGGAGCTTTCTGGAGAGCCAGTGGTGCCAGACCAATTTAATTTCCTTGTCTGATGGATGAAAGGGAACACAGATAAGGAAACCAGCAATAGATGCCATCTTCTGGGTCTGCAGGAGAGATTTTGGCTCTGCCCACGTGATGTTCCCATCAGTAGAGCAAAATGGCAGGGTCCTGGTGGAGTGACATATGGAAGTAAGTCAAGAGGCCCTTGATGATCAACACGACTGAGACCCGGAGAGTCTGGGTGAAACCCAAGCTCTGGGGCCAACGTCAAAGTGGGATGTTTCAAAGACTCTACTGAGACCAAAGGGCTCCTTTATTTGGCGATTTGGTGATCTTCTGCATGGGCTTCAAGCAGGGCATAGAGTAATCTCTCACGGGAGGGGCTAGTGTGGTTGCAGGGGACCCTTGGGGGTAGGAAGCTGTGCCAGCGAGGGAGTGAGGTCTCAGAGGAGCTGGAGGTCTTATTCCCCGGGCCTAGCGCTTTCTGTGGGAGGTGACACCCTGTGTCTTGAAGAGCCTGGCCTTGGTTGTCTTGGGTGTCAGGCAGAGACTCAGGTTTGGATGCCAGCTCTGATTCTCCTTGCTAGCTGGGTGATCACAGAAGAGTCACTTACTCTCTCCAGGCTTCAGTTTCCTTGTCTGTAAAATGGGCACAATTCCATTTACTTTTTTGTATACTAATAATTAGAGGTTAAAATGAATGTAAAATGCACAGTGCCCAGCACTCAGTAGGCACTCAATGAATGTTATTTCCTTTCCTTCCTAACCCCAGGCTTCCCAGCACTGCTTATATTAGCCTAGATACAACACTGCCACAAAGGGTCTGTAATGAAACAAAAATCTCTTGGGGACTCAGAATCCCAGACCAGGAGCCTTGTAATATAAGACATATTCAGACAAAAAGTAAAGCACACTGAAGAATAATCACAGGTGGATAGAGCCAGTTGGACTTCGGGTTTTTGTTTGTTTAATTTTTAATTTTATTTTTTTCCACCTTTATTGAGATATAATTGTCAGATAACTTTGTATAAGTTTAAGGTGTACAATGTGATAATTTGATACTTATATATAATATATATATACACTTGTATTGCAAACTAATTTCCACAGTAAGGTTAGTTAACATTTACATCACCTCATATAATTAGCATTTTTAATTTTTGCGGTGAGAACATTTAAGATTTGCTCTCTTATCAACGTTCAAATATATAATACAGTTTTGTTAACTATGGTCACCATGCTATATACTATATCCCCAGAACTTGTTCATTTTATAACTGAAAGTCTGTACCCTTTAATCAACATCTCCCCATTTCTTCCATGCCCCAGACCCTGGCAACCACCATTCCACTCTCTGTTTCTATGAGTTTGGCTTTTTTTAGATTGCACATATAAGTAAGATCATATAGTATTTGTCTTTCTCTGTCTAGCTTATTTCACGCAGCATAATGCCCTCAAGGTCCATCCATGTTGTTGCAAACAGCAGGATTTTCTTCCTTCTCATGGCTGAAAAATATTCCATTTTGTATATATATAAATATGTACATTTATATATGTATATAAATATACACACACACACACATCACATCTTCCTTATCCATTCACCCGTTGATGGCCTCTTAGGTTGTTTCTGTATCTTGGCTACTGTGAATAATCCTGCACTGAACATAGGAGCGCAGATATCTCTTTGATGTCCTGATTTCATTTCCTTTGGATATGTACCCAGAAATGGGATTGCTGGATCATATGGTAGTCCTATGTTTAAGTTTTTGAGGAACCTCCATGTTGTTTCCCTTATTTGCTGCATTAATTTATATTTCTACCAACAGTGCACAATGACTTCCTTTTCTCCACATCCTCGGCAACACTTATCTTTTTGAAGATATCTAAGAGATGTGAGGTGATATCTCATTGTTGTTTTGATTTGCATTTCCCTGATGAAACTGTTGGCCAGCTGTATGCCTTCTTTGGAAAATGTCTACCTCTGCCCACTTTTTAATAAGATTTTTTATTTTTAATTTTTTGGCCACGCTCCACCACATGTGGGATCTTAATTTCCCAACCAGGGATCGAACCCGCACCCCCTGCAGTGGAAATGTGGAGTCCTAACTACTGGACTGCCAGGGAAGACCCTTTTCCCAAAAAAAAAAATTTAATTTTTATTTATTTTTTAAATTATTTTTTATTATTTTTAAACATTTATTTATTTATTTATTGCTATCAAGTTGTTTGAGTTCTTTATATATTTTGGACATTAACCCTTCATCAGATATATGGTTTGCAAATATTTTCTCCCTTTTGGTAGGTTGACTTTTCATTTTGTTGATGGTTTCCTTTGCTGTGCAGAAGCTTTTTAGTTTGATGTCATCCTACTTGTTTATTTCTGCTTTTGTCGCTTTTGCTTTTAGTGTCAAATCTAAAAAATCATTGCCAAGACCAACGCCAAAAAGTTTTCTCTCTCTGTTTTCGTCTAGGAGTTTTATGGTTTTTTAGGTCTTATGTTTAAGTCTTTAACCCATTTCAAGTTAATTTTTATGAGTGGTGTAAGATAGGAGTCCAATTTCATTCTTCTGTATATGATTATCCAGTTTTCCTAGCACCATTTACTGAAGAGACTATTCTTTCCCCATTGAGTATTCTTGGCTCCCATGTTAAATATTAGTTGATCATATATGCAAAGGTTATTATCTGGATGATCTATTTATTGATATATTGGGGTATTGAAATCCCCTACTATAATTGTATTGTTGTCTATTTCTCCTTTCAGATTTGTTAGTATTTGCTTTTTTTTTTAATAAATAACATTTAGTTCCAATTTTTATCTCATTTCTTATCCTACTTGAATCTCATAGCATCTTAATTGAAACCTGAATAGAAGCACGTGGCTTTTTTAAAAAAATATTTATTTATTTATTTTTGGCTGCGTCAGGTCTTAGTTGTGGCCCGTGGGATCTTTCATTGCAGCGCACAGGCTCCAGAGCGTGTGGGCTCTGTAGTTGCAGTACACGGGCTCAGGTGCGTGGGCTCAGTAGTTGAGGCGTGCGGGCTTAGTTGACCTGTGGCATGTGGGATCTTAGTTCCCCAACCAAGGATCAAGCATGCGTCCCCTGCATTGGAAGGCGGATTCTTAACCACTGGATCACCAGGGAATTCCCTGTTAGTATTTGCTTAATAACATATTTAGGAATTCCAATGTTGACTGCATATATTGTTTATATTCTCTTGATGAAGTGACACCTTTATCATTATATAATGACCTTCTTTTTCTCTTCTTACAGCTTTTGAGTTAAAGTCTACTTTAAAAAAAAAAAATTATTTATTTAATTTATTTATTTTTGGCTGCATTGGGTCTTCGCTGCTGCTCACAGGCCCCCTCCAGCTGCAGCGAGCGGGGGCCACTCCTTACTGCAGTGCATGGGTCTCCCATTGTGGTGGCTTCTCTTGTTGTGGAGCACAGGCTCTAGGCACGTGGGCTTCAGTAGTTGTGGTGTGTGGGCTCAGTAGTTGTGGCTCACGGGCTCTAGAGCACAGGCTCAGTAGTTGTGGCGCATGGGCTTAGATGCTCCGTGGCATGTGGGATCTTCCCAGACCAGGGCTCAAACCCGTGTCCCCTGCATTGGCAGGCGGATTCCTAACCACTGCACCACCAGGGAAGCCCTAAAGTCTACTGTTTCTGATACAAGTATAGTTATTGCTGCTTTCTTGTGGGCTTCATATAGTTGGGTCTCATTTTTTTATCCAGTCAACTACTTTTTGCCTTTTGATTGAACACTTTAATCCATTTACATTTAGAGTAATTATCGATAGGTGAGAACTTACTAACAGCATCTTATTAATTGTATTCTGGCAGTTCTGTAGTTCCCTTGTTCCTTTCTTCCTCTCTTGCTGTTGTCCTTTGTGAACTGATGATTTCTGGCATTGTACATTATGATTCCTTTCTCTTTATTTTTTGTGTATCTACAATAGGTTTTTGCTTTGTGGTTACCATGAGGCTTACATAAAGCATCTTATAGATATAACAGTCTATTTCTTTTTTTAATAAATCATTTTCACAGTTGTTCTCTTTTTTTAAAAATTTATTTACTTTATTTATTTATTTTTGGCTGTGTTGGGTCTTCATTGCTGCGTGCGGGCTTTCTCTAGTTGTGGCGAGCGGGGGTTACTCTTCTTTGCGGTGTGTGGGCTTCTCATTGTGGTGGTTTCTCTTGTTGCAGAGCACGGGCTCTAGGCGCATGGGCTTCAGTAGTTGTGGCATGTGGGCTCAGTAATTGTGGCTCGCGGGCTCTAGAGCACAGGCTCAGTAGTTGTGGTGCACCAGCTTAGTTGCTCTGCGTCATGTGGGATCCTCCCGGACCAGGCCTCAAACCCGTGTCCCCTGCATTGGCAGGTGGATTCTTAACCACTGTGCCACCAGGGAAGCCCCTAACAGTCTATTTTAAGCCACTAACAACTTAGCTTTGACCTCACACAAAAACTCTTTTTATTCCCCCTTTGATGTTTTTGATGTCACAAATTACCTCTTTTTATATTGTGTATTCATTAGCAAGTAATTGTAGCTATAGTTATTTTTTAACACATTTGTTCTTTAACCTTTTTACTAGAGTTAAGTGGTTAACACACTACCATATTACAGTATTAGAATATTCTGAATTTGATTGTATACTTACTTTTACCAGTGTGTTGTATTTTGTCATGTTTTCAAGTTACTAATTAGCATCCTTTCATTTCAGCTTGACAAACTCCTTTTAGCATTTCTTGTAAGGTAGATCTAGTGGTGATGAACTCCTCTCAGCCTTTGCTTGTCTGGGAATGTTTTCTCCCTCTTTCATTTCTGAAGGACAAGTTTACCAGATAAAGTATTCTTGGTTGGTAAGTTTTTTTGTTTTTTGTTTTCCCTTTCAGCACTTTACATATATCATTCTACTATCTTCTAGACTGCAAGGTTTCTGCGATGAAATTCACTGATGCTTTTTGGGGGTTCCCTTGAAAGCAGTGAGCTTCTTTTCTCTTGCTGCTTTTAAGTTTCTGTCTTTGATTTTTGATAGTTTCATTATAATATGTTTTCAAGAAGAGATTTTTTTAGTTGAATTTGTTTGGAGACCTATGAGCTTCATGTTGTCCCCCCAGCTGCTCACAGCCCCCTAGTTGTGCAGCTCACAACTCAGTACTCTGGATGGAGTGAGAGAGAACTGGGCCTCTGTGGCAGCATCTTGCATAGCTGGAGAAGCCAGACGCTCATTCACATGCTCTCACTTTCCCCTGTGGGAGGAAATCACAGGCCAAGAAGGGCTCTCTTGGCCCCAAGCTGTGCCCACCCAGGGCAGGGGTGGTGGTTGATGGGATAAAGTCAACTTGGTCCTCTTACCCCTTCTAATGCATCCAATCTGATTTCTTTGCTCCAATGATGTCCTGGACCTTCTCCACTGGACTCCCACTAAGGCTCTCTTGCCCATGGGTGATTGTCTAAATCAGGGGCTCCTGTACTGTGGCCAAGAAGAGCTCTAGCCAGTTCATGAACCACTTCAGGGTTCACAGGCAGGACCAAGGACCCTGATGCATGGGTGGGCTAGACTCTTCCTGGGTCCCTTGCTGTGTGATGCTGAATCCCACCACTACCATAAAGCACTTTTGTCTGTAGATGGATGCTAAATTGTTGTTGAAGGGGAGATATAATTTAGAGATGTCTTATTCCTCCATCCTGCTCCAGTTGGATTTTGTATTAGTCAGTGTTCTCCAGAGAAAGAAACCAATAGGATATGTATGCTTAGATGGAGAGATTTATTTTCAGTAATTGGCTCATGTGATTATGGAGGCTGGCAAGTCCAAAATCTGATGGGTGGGCCAGGAAGCTGGAGACCCAGGGAAGAGCCAATGTTGCAGGTCAAATGTGAAGGTCATCTGCTGGCAGAATTCCTTCTTGCTTAGGAGAGGTCAGTCTTTATACTAATTTAACTGATTAGATGAGGCCCACCCACATTATGGAGGGCAATCTGCTTTATTCAAAGTCTACCAATTTAAATGCTGGACTCAGGTAAAAAAACACCCTCACAGAAACATTCAGAATAACCTTTCACCAAATATTTGTGCACTATAGCCCAGACAAGTTGATGCGTAAAATTAACCATTTTAAACTTCACACTGTACCCAAGTGACTGGGGGACCCTCCCCTCATTTCTGTCTCTACATTTTGCCCCCGCTGGGTTAGGGGTTTTCTTTCTGTGCTTCCAGAGCACATAGTGTCTTCTTAGAGGCAGGGCTCATGACTTACTCAGCTGGGTATCCTAGCAACTGGCACAGAGCCAGGCACATAGTAAGTGCTCAATAAATGTTTATGGAATGTACAAGAACTAAGAGATTATAGGTGCTTAGTGAGCCAGATGATAACCCTCTGTTGCCTTCTTGAACCAGGAGGATGCAGGAGCCCTTCATTTGTGCCCCTACGCCTGGATGTAGGCATATGCATGGCAGTGTGGAGGCTGAATGCCACCTTTCCCACTACCAGCTGTGTGATTCCAAACAGCTTACTTCACCTCTCTGGCACAGAGCAGCCATTCAGTGAACACTAACTCTCATTCAATAAAACCAGAATAAGCTAGAAAAATACCTGTGGGGGAAGTTGACTAGACACTGTGCATTCTGATGGACCCCCCAGAAAAGGCTGAAGGATGGTTTGGTCCAGGTTGAGGACAAACACGATGATGGATGATGCGGAGGAGGGCAATCAGGGTGCTGTTATTTGTGTCTCTGCCAAGTATTAGACACATCTGATTCCATTGTTTAATCATCACAACAACTTGCAAGGCAAGAGAGGCTTCTCTTAAACTTTTTTTGTGCCTTGAACCTCTGGACCCTTTTTCAGAATAGTTTTCAAATGCAGGCAATAAAAAATAAAATTACAAAGGAAACCAATTAGTTTAAAATAAATTAGTTTTTATAAAACTAAAACACATTTATGATAGAGTAATGTATGTGCCTCATTATTAATACATTAAGTATTGAGATCTGGCAAGTCTAAAAACTATAATTTTGAAGTAGATGAACACAAATGATATGTAGAGATACTGTAAATATCTAATTGCAGAGAACTGTAATGTGATATGAAAATATCTGTGATTTCTACCGCTGACAGTTATGGGCTACTACTACTACTGTGATTTCTTGCCTATGTTCATAATTGAAGGGCATGCTAGATTTCAGATAGAGATTAGTGAAAATAAAAATGACTTTTTTTTCCTATCCAAGTCCACGGAACCCCTGTATTCCATCCACAATTCCCTTGGCAGTCTATGATTAAGGTAAATTCTTTCATTCCCAATTTACAGATGAGGAAACAGGAGTTTAGAGAAGTTAAGTAAATTTTCAAAGATCACAGATTAAGTGAAAGAGCTAGAACTCTTTCAGAAGCACCGTTTGCCTCTAAAGCTTGTTCTGTTTTCGCTTTAGCAGCGCTTCTCCATCTTTAATGAGCATGTAATCACTTGGGAACCTTGTTAAAATGCATAGTCCTATGCCCCACCCCTAGTGATTCTAATTCAGAAGATTTGTGGGGGGATTGTGAGAGTCTGCGCTTCTAAATTAGCTCTCCAGTGACACCTTTGCTGCTGGTTCTGGGACTGACCACACTGCACTTCCCACTGATGATTTGACTCCTGCAGGAGAAGGAGATAACTCTGGCTATCTTGTCCTGAAGGTCAGAGTGCCTTCTCGGTCAGGACCCGCGGGTGTAAGCTTGCTCTCACCATCTCCTTTTGCTCTCTCTTCCCCCTTCTGCTGACCATCTCCCCTTAAGCTGCCTGCTCTGCACATGATTCCTCTCTAGGCTCCCCCAGAATTCCATTTTAAGCTGGCTTCACGTAGATAAAAATGCTGTGGGAAAAGGAGAGGCCCCAGGGTGATTAACATCACTCAGACCCTGGGGACGGCCCTGCCAGCAGCTCCCAGAGTCCCTCCCACACCACCCTTTGGACCTCAGTCCTGCTGCCTTCCTGAGCTGTGCTCCTGCTGAGCCCGTGTAGACAGGCTGAGACACACAGGGTGCATCTAGCGCAGGGATGCTCAACCTTGGCTGGACGTGGAAATACCAGAGGGGCTTTAAAAAATTGTTGCCTGGCTCCCACTCCAGAAAGTCTGATGGTCTGGGGTGCTGCCTGGACATTAGGAGTTGTAAAAGCTACAGAGGTGATTCCAAGAAACAGCCAAAGTGGAGAATCACTGGCTTAGTGAAAAGAAATCGGTTACGTGCACAGTTGTGGAGTCAGGCACCAGGCACCATGCTTGATGTTTTACACGCATCACTTTATTTCATCCTCACCGCAATTGTGTGAAGTAAGTGAAACGATCCCCATTTTACAGATAGGGAAACTGAGGACTCATAGAGGCTATATAACTTGTCCAAAGCCACACAGCAAGTAAGTATATGAGCCAGAATTTAAATCTTTATACAACTTTATAAAGTTGTATAAAGCTGACTATAAAGTTTAATGAGGATTTTCCACTGTGGGGTGGGGTGGTGGATGGGGGTTGGTGCCCCTGACCCCCGTTGTTCAGCGGTCAACTGTATTGGTATTCATTATTTTTAAAAATCCACTTATTGTTGTAATATCTGTATAGTACTTGAAATAAAAAACCAGCAAAGCCAAAGAGATAGGCAAGTAAAAATGAACATTTTTGGAAAAGCTACCATGTACAGGCACTAATCTGGTATATCTGTATCTATGAAATCATTAAACTCCCCAAATTACCCTCTGAGGTACATATTATTATACCCATTTTATGGGTCAGGAGACCAAAAGAGAGGCTACAAAACTTCGACCAGGTCACTCTGCTAATAGAAAGTGGATCAGGGATTTACACTTAGGTCTATGTGCTGCTTCTATAGATTCCATGCTCATTAGAGAACAGTGAATCCAAGTGGCTCAGAAAAGGCTGTGTCTTGCCCAGGCACACAGCTCATTAGCTGCAGAGCTATAGGACCAGAGCCCATGTCTTCAGTCCCCAAATTACAGGAACTCAGGTGTGTTCTTTCTTTGAGAAAAATTGCCATCTTCAAACATATTTTTGAAAAAGAAAGCACAAAATTCTCAAATAAATCTTTATGGGCTAATTAAAGTTAGACATGCAGTGTTATCAGAAAATGCCCTGATAATAATAACGAAGATTCGTGGTCCTCTCCCCTCTGAAAGCACTTTGGATGGGAGAATACAGTTTCCCAAGGGGTATATATAGGGGCATATATATTAGCAGCAGGAAGAGAAAGACTAGGTACCATCCTCCTCTGAAAGCGGATCAAATTGGTAACATGTGTGGGTGTGTCTGCTTAGTGGAGTGGTTGGAGAACAAGACCAAAGATGACTCCATGTCAAGTGAAAACATCTTCATATAGAGCCAAACATGTGCAGATCCCATCAGAGCAATGCAACTCACGTGCAGGCGCTACCTGGCAGCTCTGCACCTGGCTCTGTGAAACACACTAATTGGCTTCAAGGTTTAGTCGGACACCTGACTGGCTGGGCTGCAAAGGAAAATTTTAAACACAGCAGCGTGGTAGGTTTGCAGCCTGGAGCCCGTGCAGAGCATTCTATGCGTAATGGAGTACGTGCTTGACATTGGCGAACTCATACACCAAGCCCCAGAGAGAAAATTTAAAATAATGCAGTATTACCCAAGACAGATTCCAGTGAATAGAAGATCTCCCAGTCACCTGCAAAATGAAGCAACAATTCATGCCTGGAGCTGGAAATAAAAAATTTAGCTTCAAAGCCCGTGCTCTTAGGCCATGGGTGAGGCACTTTGCCCATTTACAAAAGAGGAAGGCTCAGTGCTCTGGTGACTCTGTGCAAAGGCAGAATGGCTCTTGGATGAAAAAAAATCAATGTTGCTCTTCCCCGCAAAAATATGAATAATGCCCTGAACAAACACCTCTCTCCAAGGAGTCCAGAGGATTCAGTGCATTTCTCCCCATTGGTTCCCATTCCTTTCTCATTAGTCTCATTGTCTCCCTCTGTGGGCAGGCAGGTCGGTGGTATTCCAGAAGGAGAAAGCAAGGCGAGGCAGGCTGGGGCGCTGGGCTTGGACCCGCAGCTCACGGATGGTCTGGGAGGAATCTCACCCAGGCGCCCGGAAGCTGCGAGGGTCCCAAGGTGTCACTGGTGCAAGAGTGAAAAAGAGGCCAAGAAGAGGAGAGGACAAAGCCGACGGGCTCACTAGGAGAAAGAGAAACGTTCACTGCCATTGTGGATTTCTAACTCCCAGACAGCAAAGACCAAAAGCTGTTTTAGGCTAAGGCAGCCTTGGGAACAAAAAATGGTGGTGTTGGGGGTTGGATGGGGGACGCATAGCCTAGAATTAAGCAGAGTCGACGGCCACGCATCCCCTCATTGGATCCAGAAAGTCGGAACCCTTATTGTAACTCAACACTAAAAATCGTTAAACCTCTTTTGGTTGATCGATTTGTCCCCCGAAGCCAATTTATACCATGGTAATCCCACCGCTGCCCAAGAATGACGCTCTGAGCAGTTACCGCCTGACCTGCTGACCTCCACTAACGAGGTGTTCGTGCCTCCAGATATTTCTGGTCAGTTTAGCCCGACTGTTCTTCTTTCCCCAGGAGTAACCGTCAGCCAGGCTTTGGGGGAAAACACCCTACTCCCTTGATATTAAGAAATACAAGAGGCCCTCAGACCTACTGACACCAGACACCACTCAGAGCCCTGAGGGAAGAAGCTGTAACCGACAGAGCATTCCTGAACCACACGCCAGACCCTAGGAACCGCCCTTCAGGCATTATGGATCTATTAAAAAATTAATCCAAAAAGGAAGATGGTAACACATTAAGATCATCTATCTGTTGTTGTATTTCCACAGAGTATTATGGAGGGCATAGCTGCTTCACATATATCTTGAGCAAAAAATTCAAATTAATAATTTCATTATTTGCATATTTTCAGGTTTTCTCTGATTTTCCTCTTCATTACGTTTCTTAAAATTTAACATTACACACACCCTACATATGCTTGCAGTTTTCATATCACGGTAAATATGTACTCAATTACGTCTGTAGAGGAAACTGATGTTCCATACGTAAATCCCATTAACAGAGTCAAATATAACAGACTCACTGCGTGATTCTGTATATTGTTCTTAATGCACCAGACTGCTGTGAAAATCATATTCCTTCCCTGATGAAACAAGATCCAAGCTCGCGTTTGATGGTACACAGACTCTTCATGTTATGTTGGCCCAACATTGTCAGTCCTCCTTTCTCTACGGACTTGAAAACACTTGATCACAGGACAGAGTCTCATGACAGCATGAGTGATGGCAACATACACTGTACCCTCTGAAGGTCTAATTGGCCTTGGAACAAAAGATAATTAAGCTGTGACCATTCCCCAGGGCACGGTGTGTGGGGGGAGATGATGAAAGGGGGGGAGATGAGAAACAGAGGGCACCACCCTCCATACTCCCCCCCTGTTAGACGCTGGAAACTGAACAGTGGCCTTATTCTTCACTTACCCCAAGTACAGGATCCTGGCATGTGTGCAGACATTCAATGACATATTCCAGGGGTGACAGTTGGGTTGTGTCAGCATTTCTATTACCAATGCTTATGTTTAGAGTTCTTTATGCAGTCGAAAGTGCTGTGGGTCAAAAACTGACATGAAGATACCTCAGGCAAAAAACAACTAAACCAACCCAGGAAGCAGGCACTTTCTCTGGCATTTGCATTAGAAGATAAATACAAAAATCAATTTTAAAGTACTGTTGGGCTGATTTCTATTTTTTCCCTTGCTTATTTTGGTATGAGAGGTGAAAACCCAAGTTTCATTAAAGGCTTCTGAGAAAACCCACATGTCTATGATTTTGGTTTCTGACAGCTGCCTTTAGAAGTGAAGCCATCAATACTGTGTCCTGAGGGACAAAGGGGCAGAGCATCTCCTCCAGCAGGGAGGTCTAAAAAGTAATTAGAGCAGGGCCTGTACGAGGGCTCACAGGGCAGATGAAGTTACATAACACATAAGGTTAGTGTCTTTTCTTCAAGAGTTGTACAGCGGAAAAAATTGAGTGTAAATTCAATTTTAGCAAGTCAGCTTTAATTTTAATTGTATTCGGAAAACTAAATAGAAGTATCTTATAGTTTATCCTTTACAATTTTAAAGCAAAACAAACATGGCAGTATTTATTATTAATTTATTTATTTTCACAGATCGAACTTTTAAAAAATCTGTTTGCGAGGGGAAAAAAAGCCCAACAAAAATACAGTATATAAGTGAGTACAAAATGCAGTGGAACAGAATGCAAACTGGATACCTAAGTACCAAGAAGCTGAGGAAGAAAGCATACATCAGGTCCGAGGGGGGTCAATTAGGGAAGGCTGCATTTCTGTGTGTACACGCTGCTCTTTCTGCAACACTGCTATCCAACATTCCAGGCCAGCCTGGGAGATGCAGACTGTGCAAATATAGTCTGACATCTCACCACCAGAGGAAAAATATTATTAGATATTTTCATCCTACTCCAGAGGCATGGAAGCCAAAATGTAAACAGTTTCTAAAGTCAGCTCTTGGTTATCCACATTCATAGAAGGAAACAGCAAAAGCAAGAGTGGATAAATGGAAAGATCGATGAGTTGGCTTTGGAATGCACTTATTTTTTGAATATAGGTATATCTATGTTCATGGAACTCACAAGTCTGCTATGAATATTATAGTCATGAGGAGGCAGAAATCTCCAAGAGTTAAACCTTTTCACCATTTGATTAGAGCAGGTGAAAGAACAGAGTTACGTGACAACCTTAAAGACCCAGTCTTAGGTTGGTGACTACAGCTCTATGGGTTCTATTAGACAACGCTCTGTGCAAAATTTAATTTTGGAATCTGGCATAAAAGCATGGCTTGAACCAATAACCCAGTCCACACTTGGGAATATTGGAAAGCAATTTTCAAAAATTCTTCTGAGTACTCACTCAATTCCCTTTCAAATGCAAGTTACCTCTTTTTACTTCAGTTGTCTCTCTTTTTTAACCTTAATTTTTTTTCATTGCCTCTCTACTTCTTTCAATAAATGCAGGCTTCTTATTCTCATCTGTATTATACTGAGTAATTTCTCCATTTCTCTTCCCAAGGTCTGCTGCTTCACTTTCATGAGCTGTTTTCTGAACCTTGCTCTAGATGTTCTCCTTGAAAGCTCTTACCCAGCAGTGTTTCAAATAAAATCTCAACAAAGTTTCCTCCAGCCACACTCTAAGTCAGAGAAGCTCACACTGCTAAACTCTATGACGGAACTTTCGCTATGAGCGGTCAGATGGACGTCACAGGCTTCCGGAGCAGAAGGAAGGACATTAGGGACTCCTTGCTGATGCCAAGTGACACTGCATCCTGCCATAAACCTAGCTCCCAAATTATAACCCAAGGGCACAGCTGTCAAAGAAGGAGCCGAGAGCCACGCAAGCCCCCTTAATTCTACCATGATTCCCACACTGTCTACAATTAGTGCAGTAAAGGTAAAGCACGTGGGCTTTGGAGTCAAGCCAAACTGGACTCGGATCCCAGTCCCACCTCTTACTAGCTGTGTATTCTTGGCAAAGTTCCTAAGCTCCTCTGGGCCTTTGTCTCTTCATCTCTAAAATGGGCACAGCAATAGCAGCTGCCTCTCAGGGGTGCCATGAAAATTAAGAGGGAGAATGTAGGCAGTCCGCTTGGCACAGCAGTTCCCGACTGCTGATTTAATTGCCCAGGGCATTTGCCCCTCTAAGGTGAGGGGCTAATTTGAAATTTACGGTCGACCTCTAGCCTGAGTGATCACATTCTGCCCACGTGGCACTGAACTCCCTCTTGATGTTGGAGGCTGCATATCTATATCTATGTAATAGTCTGTTCAGACTTAAAATGTTGGCCAGGCTGCCAGGCACTGCTGAATAGAGTGGAGGGGGACGGGGTTATAACGACAGGAAGAGAAATGAACAGTACTTAATGAACTTCCATTTCAATTGAGCAGGGCTTTTAATAAAATTAAAAAAAAAGGAAGAAAAAGCTTTTTATAAATTCTTTGCTCAGCAACAATAAAAAAAAGGGAAAAGAGCACTCGGCTGGGAACAGGAGCTACAGAGCTCATAAAAGTCATTAGAAGGAACATTTTCTTTGTCTACCATACCCAGCAATTTCACTAGTGGGCAGTGATCCAGATCACTTAGATTCCACCTAAAAAACAAGTCCAGAGAACCTTCTCAACTTTTCCAGCTAATAAATCATCTAATCTCCTAATGTGTCTAACTCCACCATAAATAAAATTTTGGCTCATAATTCATGGCACATTTTTGACAAGTAGATGATACTGACCTAGTGTTAACAGGATATGCTCTTTGGATATGCTCTTTTTCCACTAGGAGGGAGGCTCAGTGCTGACACATTTACTCACTGCCCTTAAATCCTCCTTGTAGCCAGAGGCCTTTGTCCAGGAGGTGCTGGGCAAGGTACAGAGTCTCTGTGAATGGTGTGGTTCCCACTGTGCGAAATGAGCTGGCCTCCTAGTATATTTCACTTCTTGCTGCGGCCTCTGTAGCTCGTCCTAAGTGGGCTGAGTCATAGAAACTTCATATTTTTTGACATTAAGGGCCCGGCTAATTCATCTTCCCCCACAAATGTCATTAAACTACCTTAAGCTAATTGCCAAATGTGTTGCAGATTCATCATTAGAAGCGCTTTCAAGGTCCCCCATGACAAGCAGAGGATTTCTATATTTGGATAAAGTATGTTATTTCTTATGACCCTGCTGGGTAATCACAAGCATACCCAATAACACAACTCTTAATATTTTTTAATTCAAAAGTATCAGGAAAAAAAAAGGTCTCTATATTTAAGAATCTGGTTTTTTCTTCTATTTAGTTTGAGCATACAACACATTTTAAGGATGAACCTATTTTCTATCTTTACTGCCTGATATAGTAAGTATTCAATATTTGCTGAATAACCAAAATGCACTTCAAACTAAATAAAGGAAATGATTTGAAGATTAAATAAAACAATGTCTCCCTCAGTGAACATACTTTTCTCCTTACTAAACTTCTCTCCACTTTTCAAAAAAATTATTTATTTATTTATCTTTATGTTTGGCTGCGTTGGGTCTTCGTTGCTGCGTGCGGGCTTTCTCTAATTGCGGCGAGCAGGGGCTACTCTTTTTTTTTTAAAATTAATTAATTAATTAATTAATTTATGGCTGCGTTGGGTCTTCGTTTCTGTGCGAGGGCTCTCTCCAGTTGTGGCAAGCGGGGGCCACTCTTCATTGCGGTGCGCGGGCCTCTCACCATCGCGGCCTCTCCCGCTGTGGAGCACAGGCTCCAGACGCGCAGGCTCAGCAATTGTGGCTCACGGGCCCAGTTGCTCCGCGGCATGTGGGATCTTCCCAGACCAGGACTCGAACCCGTGTCCCCTGCATTGGCAGGCAGATTCTTATCCACTGCACCACCAGGGAAGCCCAACTTCTCTCCACTTTTGACTTCATGCTGGAGATTGGCACCATCAACTATACTGTAAATGGCATTCTGTGCTCCCCCTTTAATTAACTGTCTACTTGACTTACACTTTCTCTGGAATCTGGGAAGTAATTGCTTTGTTTTTAAAAGGTCTTTCCTAATCCCTCAGATTGCATCTAAGATGTAAGAATAAACAGAAACTGCAACATCAACAAAGAACTTAATTAAGAAGAATATGCAATGACAGCAAATACATAAAAGCAATCTTTACTGAAGATAGGTAACCATTCAAATAAGCTTTTTACAGATAATAAGGAGTTGAGTGGGTAGCTGTTTATCCAATTTTATAAGTTTTCTGCCTTTTAGAGACTGAGTACTGAATTAATATCTACCTTAAAAAATAGTTGTATCATCTGAAACTACACCAGGTAGTTGAACTTAAATTCTACATTCCTGAAGAATTTTTTAAAGGCAATGCCGGGACTTCCTTGGCGGTCCAGTGGTTAAGACTCCGTGCTTCCAATGCAGGGAGCGCGGGTTTGATCCCTGGTTGGGGAACTAAGATCCCACATGCCACACTGCGAGGCCAAATATTAAAAACAAATAAATAAAGACAATGCCTTAACTGATTTGATTAAGGAGGTAAAAAATCCAGACCCTGCCCTACTACATATTAAAGATGGCCCCTAATTCTTTCACAGTCCTCTATATCCTCTTCCTATGAATCTAGGGGGGCTCCATGAAAGAGTTTTCCATTAAAACTGCCAGTTTTCAGACCCAGGTTGAGTTTGCAGCTTCCACTTCCTGTCTCTTAGACTGCAGCTGCTGTGGTGTGATGATGCCCTAGTAGCTCCGGGCAGAAACCTCTGTACAAAGGAACTGAGGCTCCAGGCCGACACCCCCGGTTAACCTCCGAGCCAACAGCCCCAGCTGATGCTGCATGGAATGGAGATGAGTTGTCTCCACCATGCACTAACCAAACTGCAGATTCAAGAGTAAAATAAATGATTACTGGCACACCAAACCTTAATTCAAGGTATTCTACCAGATGGGACACTGAAAGAAGGAGTAATTATATTTTTTGAGCACTTGCTATATGACTAAATGCTTTATACAACCTTATTCCCTACAACAACTTTTTAAGATAGGATTCTTATTTTCTCTATTGTATAGATGACGCAATTATAGACTTGCAGATTAATTGCCCAAGATCATATGATAGGAAGATAGTATTCAAAACCAGATCTGTCTCTTGGGCACATGCTCAGCAGATAAATGAGAACAGAATGAAGGAAATTCCAAACTAATGCTGGGGACTCAAATTTTCATGAATACATTATGGAGAAGAAAATGATGTCAATTAACAGGTATGTCCTGAGGGTACCCCAATATTGCTTAGCATAACTTTCAAAATCAGTGGTAACATTTTTTGAAGCACAGTATTCAGAAAACAACATTTTTTTTAGTACTTACAACTTTATGATGTCTACTAAGTGCCAAGTGCTCCACACTAAAGAGGTTACAAAGACGAACGACAAGATTCTTGCTCTAAAGGCTCTTGCACTTTTGTAGAAGAAATAAGTCATGTTACACAAACAGTTGTTTCACAAGGTACCATAAGTGAGGAATAAAGTACTGTGGGAATTTATTCATTCATTAAAGAAATATTTATTGGGTGCCAGCGTAGCAGTGACCAAGACAGATATGGTCCCTGCTCTCAAAGAGCTGATGATTCACGATATTACTTTTGCTGAAAGCACCAGAAATGGAGGGATAGAGATTTTAGCCTGGTCTTAAGCTATACCTAGGCTTTGGGCATGTGGAGAATTAGGAGGGTATTTGAGGTACAGGGTAACAGTGAGCAGAAAAAAAAAAAAATACTAAAGCACAAGAAAATTAGGACACACAGGGGGATTTTAAGAACCATATTTTAGTGACTCTAAGAATCAATCAATTAAGTCAGCCATCCATTATTTTACGTACCAAAAGAAAACACAGTGGGATTACCCTGGTGGTGCAGTGGTTAAGAATCCACCTGCCAATGCAGGGGACACAGGTTCGATCCATAGGCAGGGAAGACCCCACATGCCGCGGAACAACTAAGCCCATGTGCCACAACTACTGACCCTGCGCTCTAGAGCCCTTGAGCCACAACTACTGAGCCCACGTGCCACAACTACTGGAGCCCATGCATCTACAGCCCATGCTCTGCAACAAAAGAAGCCACCCCAATGAGAAGCCCGCACACTGCAACAAACAGTAGCCTCTGCTCGCCACAACTAGAGAAAAGCCCGCGTGCAGCAATGAAGACCCAACGCGGCCAAAAATAAATTTATGAAAAGAAAAAAAGACACAGTTAACATTTACAGCAGTAGCTCTCCACCCAGGGCAATTTTGCCCTCCAAGGAACATTTGGCAACATTCACAAACATTTTTGATTGTCACAACTGAGGGAGTGCTACTGGCCTTTCATAGGTACAGGCCCCTTGTTGCTAATCATCCTACCATGTGCAGGAGAGCTCCTCATAAAGAGAAATTATTCAGCTCAATAAGTCAATATTGCCAACGTTGAAAACTCCCCCACTGGAGAGCTTCAAGATGGAGAAGTTAAGACGTGGAGATCACCTTCCTCCCAACAAATACATCAGAAATACATCTATGTGGAACAACTACAGAACACCTACTGAACGCTGGCAGAAGACCTCAGACTTTCCAAAAGTCAAGAAACTCCCCGCATACCTGGGTAGGGCAAAAGAAAAAAGAAAAAAACAGAGACAAAAGAATAGGGATGGGAACTGCACCAGTGGGAGGGAGCTGTGAAGGAGGAAAGGTTTCCACACACTATGGAGCTCCTTCACTGGTGGAGACGGGGGGGTAGCAGGTGGGGAAGCTTTGGAGCCATGGAGGAGAGCACAGCAACGGGGGTGCAGAGGGCAAAGCGGAGAGATTCCTGCACGGAGGATCGATGCCGACCAGCACTCAGCAGCCCGAGAGGCTTGTCTGCTCACCAGCCGGGACAGGTAGGGGATGGGAGCTGAGGCTCGGGCTTTGGAGGTCGGATCTCAGGGAGAGGACTGGGGTTGGCAGCGTGAACACAGCCTGAAGGGGTTAGTGCGCCACAGCTAGCCGGGAGGGAGTCCAGGAAAAAGTCTGGAGCTGCCAAAGAGGCAAGAGACCATTGTTTCGGGGTGCGCGAGGAGAGGGGATTCAGAGCACCACCTAAACGAGTTCCAGAGACGGGCGCAAGCCGCGACTATCAGTGCGGACCCCAGAGACGGGCATGAGATGCTAAGGCTGCTGCTGCTGCCACCAAAAAGCCTGTGTGCGAGCACAGGTCACTATCCTCACCGCCCCTCCCGGGAGCCTGTGCAGCCCGCCACTGCCAGGATCCCATGATCCAAGGACAACTTCCCAGGGAAAAGACACAGCGTGCCTCAGGCTGTTGCAAAGTCATGATGGCCTCTGCCGCCGCAGGCTCGCCCCGCATTCCGCACCCCTCCCTCCCCCCGGCCTGAGTGAGCCAGAGCCCCCTAATCCGCTGCTACTTTAACCCCATCCTGTCTGGGCAGGAACAGACACCCTCAGGCGACCTACATGCACAGGCGGGGCTAAATCCAAAGCTGAACCCTGGGAGCTGCGCGAACACAGAAGAAAAAGGAAAGTTTCTCCCAGCAGCTCCAGAAGCAGTGGACTAAACCTCCACAATCAACTTGATGTACCCTGCATCTGTGGAATACCTGAATAGACAATGAATCATCCCAAAATTGAGGCGCTGGACTTTGGGAGCAACTGCAGGCTTAGGGTTTGCTTACTGCACCTAATTTGTTTCTGGTTTTAAGTTTATATTAATTTAGTATTTAGAGTTTATTATAATTGGTAGATTTGTTTATTGATTTGGTTGCTCTCTTCCTTTTTAATATATAGACATATATATTTTTTCTTTTTCTCTTTTGGATTTGTTTTTTGTGGTTTGGTTGCTCTCTTCTTCCTTCCTTCACTCCTTCCTTCCTTCCTTCCTTTTCTCTCCCCCGCCCCCTTTCTTCTCTCTCTCTCTCTTTCATTCTCTCTCCCTTTTCTTCTCAGCCGAGTGGCTGACAGTGTCTTGGTGCTCCAGCCGGGTGTCAGGCCTGTGCCTCTGAGATGGGAGAGCCGAGTTCAGGGACATTGGTCTGCCAGAGACCTCCAGGCTCCACATAATATCAAACAGCAAAAGCTCTCCTAGAGATCTCCAACTCAACGCTAAGACCCAGCTCCACTCAACGACCAGTGCTAGACAACCTGTGCCAAACAACTAGCAAGACAGCAACACAACCCCACCCATTAGCAGAGAGGCTGCCTAAAATCATAATAAGGTCACAGAAACCCCAAAACACACCACTGGACATGGTCCTGCCCACCAGAAAAACAAGATCCAGACTCATCCACCAGAACACAGGCACCAGTCCCCTCCACCAGGAAGCCTACACAACCCACTGAACCAACCTTAGCCACTGGGGGCAGACAGCAAAAACAACGGGAACTACGAACCTGCAGACTGCGAAAAGGAGACCCCAAACACAGTAAGTTAAGCAAAATGAGAAGACAGAGAAACACACAGCAGATGAAGGAGCAAGGTAAAAACCCACCAGAACAAACAAATGAACAGGAAACAGGCAGTCTACCTGAAAAAGAATTCAGAGTAATGATAGTAAACATGATCCAAAATCTTGGGAAAAGAATGGAGAAAATACAAGAAACGTTTAACAAGAACCTAGAAGAACTAAAGAGCAAACAAACAATGATGAACACTACAATAAATGAAATTAAAATTCTCTAGAAGGAATCAATAGCAGAATAACTGAGGCAGAAGAACAGATAAGGGACCTGGAAGATAAAATACTGGAAATAACTACTGTAGAGCAGAATAACGAAAAGAGAATGGAAAGAATTGAGGACAGTCTCAGAGACCTCTGGGACAACATTAAACACACCAACCTTCGAATTATAGGGGTCCCAGAAGAAGAGGAGAAAAAGAAAGGGACTGAGAAAATATTTGAGGAGATTATAGTTGAAAACTTCCCTAATACGGGAAAGGAAACAGTCAATCAAGTCCAGGAAATGCAGAGAGTCCCATACAGGATAAATCCAAGGAGAAACACGCCAAGACACATATTAATCAAACTATCAAAAATTAAGTAGAAAGAAAAAATATTAAAAGCAGCAAGGGAAAAACAACAAAAAACATACAAGGGAATCCCCATAAGCTTAACAGCCGATCTTTCAGCAGAAACTCTGCAAGCCAGAAGGGAGTGGCAGGACATATTTAAAGTGATGAAAGGGAAAAACCTACAACCAAGATGACTCTACACAGCAAGGATCTCATTCAGATTTGACAGAGAAATTAAAACCTTTACAGATGAGCAAAAGCTAAGAGAATTCAGCACCACCAAACCAGCTTTACAACAAAGGCTAAAGGAAATTCTCTAGGCAGGAAACACAAGAGAAGGAAAAGACCTACAATAACAAACCCAAAACAATTAAGAAAATGGTAATAGGAACATACCTATCGATAACTACCTTAAATGTAAATGGATTAAACACTCCAACCAAAAGACATAGACTGGCTGAATGGATGCAAAAACAAGACCCATATATATGCTTCTATAAGACACCCACTTCAGACCTAGGGACACATACAGACTGAAAATGAGGAGATGGAAAAAGATATTCCATGCAAATGGAAATCAAAAGAAAGCTGGAGTAGGAATTCTCATATCAGACAAAATAGACTTTAAAATAAAGACTATTACAAGAGACAAAGAAGGACACTACATAATGATCAAGGGATCAATCCAAGAAGAGATAGAACAATTGTAAACATTTACGCAGCCAACATAGGAGCACCTCAATACATTAAGGCAAATGCTAACAGCCATAGAAGGGGAAATCGAAAGTAACACACAATCATAGTAGGGGACTTTAACACCCCACTTTTACCAATGGACAGATCATCCAAAATGAAAATAAATAAAGAAACACAAGCTTTAAATGATACATAAAACAAGATGGATTTAACTGATGTTTATAGGACATTCCATCCAAAAACAACAGAATACACTTTCTTAAGTGCTCATGGAACATTCTTCAGGATAGATCATATCTTGGGTCGCAAATCAAGCCTCGGTAAATTTAAGAAAATTGAAATCTTATCAAGTATCTTTTCTGACCACAACGCTATGAGACTAGATATCAATTACAGGAAAAAAACTGTAAAAAATACAAATACATGGAGGCTAAACAATACACTACTAAATAACGAAGAGGTCACTGAAGAAATCAAAGAGGAAATCAACAAATACCTAGAAACAAATGACAACGAAAACACGATGACCCAAAACCTATGGGATGCAGCAAAAGCAGTTCTAAGAGGGAAGTTTATAGCAATACAATCCTACCTCAAGAAACAATAAACATCTCAAATAAACAACCTGACCTTACACCTAAAACAATTACAGAAAGAAGAACAAAAAAAACCCCAAAGTGACCAGAAAGAAAAAAATCATAAAGATCAGATCAGAAATAAATGAAAAGGAAATTAAGGAAACGATACCAAAGATCAAAAAAATTAAAAGCTGGTTCTTTGAGAAGATAAACAAAATTGATAAACCATTAGCCAGACTCATCAAGAAAAAAAGGGAGAAGACTCAAATCAATAGAATTAGAAATGAAAAAGGGGAAGTAACAACTGACACTGCTTAAATACAAAGGACCATGAGAGATTACTACAAGCAACTATATGCCAATAAAATGGACAACCTGGAAGAAATGGACAAATTCTTAGAAAAGCACAACCTTCCGAGACTGAACCAAGAAATAGAAAATATAAGCAGACCAATCACAAGCACTGAAATTGAGACTGTGATTAAAAATCTTCCAACAAACAAAAGCCCAGGACCAGATGGTTTCACAGGCAAATTCTGTCCAACATTTAGAGAAGAGCTAAAACCTATCCTTCTCAAACTCTTCCAAATATAGCAGAGGGAGGAACTCTCCCAAACTCATTCTACAAGGCCACGATCACCCTGATACCAAAACCAGACAAAGATGTCACAAAGAAAGAAAACTACAGGCCAATATCACTGATGAACATAGATGCAAAAATCCTCAACAAAATAATAGCAAACAGACTGCAACAGCACATTAAAAGGATCATACACTATGATCCAGTGGGGTTTATCCCAGGAATGCAAGAATTCTTCAATATACGCAAATCAATCAATGTGATACACCATATTAACAAATTGAAGGAGAAAAACCATATGATCATCTCAATAGATGCAGAAAAAGCTTTTGACAAAATTCAACACCCATTTATGATAAAAACCTCCAGAAAGTAGGCATAGAGGGAACTTACCTCAACAAAATAAAGGCCATATATGACAAACCCACAGCCAACATCGTTCTCAATGGTGAAAAACTGAAACCATTTCCTCTGAGATGAGGAACAAGACAAGGTTGTCCACTCTCACCACTATTATTCAACATAGTTTTGGAAGTTTTAGCCACAGCAAGCAGAGAAGAAAAAGAAATAAAAGGAATCCTAATCGGAAGTGAAGTAAAACTGTCACTGTTTGCAGATGACATGATACTATACATAGAGAATCCTAAAGATGCTACCAGAAAACTACTAGAGGTAATCAATGAATCTGGTAAAGTAGCAGGATACAAAATTAATGCACAGAAGTCTCTTTCATTCCTATACACTAATGATGAAAAATCTGAAAGAGAAATTAAGGAAACACTCCCATTTACCATTGCAACAAAAAGAATAAAATACCTAGGAATAAACCTACCTAAGGAGACAAAAGACCTGTATGCAGAAAACTATAAGACACTGATGAAAGAAATTAAAGATGATACAAACAGATGGAGACATATACCATGTTCTTGGATTGGAAGAATCAACACTGTGAAAATGACTATACTACCCAAAGCAATCTACAGATTCAATGCAATCCCTATCAAACTACCAATGGCATTTTTCACAGAACTAGAACAAAAAGTTGCACAATTTGTATGGAAACAGAAAAGACCCCGAATACCCAAAGCAATCTTGAGAAAGAAAAACGGAGCTGGAGGAATCAGGCTCCCAGACTTCAGACTGTACTACAAAGCTACAGTAATCAAGACAGTATGGTACTGGCACAAAAACAGAAATATAGATCGATGGAACGGGATAGAAAGCCCAGAGATAAACCCAAGCACCTCTGGTCAACTAATGTGTGATGAAGGAGGCAAGAATATACAATGGAGAAAAGACAGCCTCTTCAATAAGTGGTGTTGGGAAAACTGGACAGCTACATGTAAAAGAATGAAATTAGAACATTCCCTAACACTGTACACAAAAATAAACTCAAAATGGATTAAAGACCTAAATGTAAGACCAGACACTATAAAACTCTTAGAGGAAAACATAGGCAGAACACTCTATGACATAAATCACAGCAAGATCCTTTTTGACCCACCTCCTAGAGAAATGGAAATAAAAACAAAAATAAACAAATGGGACCTAATGAAACTTCAAAGCTTTTGCACAGCAAAGGAAACCATAAACAAGATGAAAAGACAACCCTCAGAATGGGAGAAAATATTTGCAAATGAAGCAACTGACAAAGGATTAATCTCCAAAATATAGAAGCAGCTCATGCAGCTCAGTATCAAAAAAAACAAAGAACCCAATCCAAAAATGGGCAGAAGACCTAAATAGACATTTCTCCAAAGAAGATATACAGATTGCCAACAAACGCATGAAAGGATGCTCAACATTACTAATCATTAGAGAAATGCAAATCAAAACTACAATGAGTATCACCTCACACCAGTCAGAATGGCCATCAAAAGATCTACAAATAATAAATGCTGGACAGGGTGTGGAGAAAAGGGAACCCTCTTGCACTGTTGGTGGGAATGTAAATTGATACAGCCACTATGGAGAAGAGTATGGAGGTTCCTTAAAAAACTAAAAATAGAACTACCATACGACCCAGCAATCCCACTACTGGGCATATACCCTGAGAAAACCATAATTCAAAAAGAGTCGTGTACCAAAATGTTCATTGCAGCTCTATTTACAATAGCCAGGACATGGAAGCAATCTAAGTGTCCATCACAGATGAATGGATAAAGAAGATGTGGCACATATATACAATGGAATATTACTCAGCCATAAAAGGAAACGAAATGGAGGTATTTGTAGTGAGGTGGATGGAGTTATAGTCTGTCATACAGAGTGAAGTAAGTCAGAAAGAGAAAAACAAATACCATATGCTAACACATATATATGGAATCTAAACAGAAAAAAAAAAAGGTTCTAAAGAACCTAGGGGTAGGACAGGAATAAAGACGCATACGTAGAGAATGGACTTGAGGACACGGGGAGGGGCAAGGGTAAGCTGGGACAAAGTGAGAGTGGCATGGACATATATACACTACAAATGTAAAATAGCTAGTGGGAAGCAGCCACATAGCACAGGGAGATCAGCTTGGTGCTTTGTGACCACCTAGGGGGTGGGAGGGAGGGAGACGCAAGAGGGAGGAGATATGGGAACATATGTATATGTATAGCTGATTCACTAGGTTATAAAGCAGAAACTAACACACCATTGTAAAGCAATTATACTCCAGTAAAGATGTTAAGAAAAAAAAAGAAAACTCCCCCACTACAGGATGTCATAAATTGAAACATGCGTCTAGAATATTAAGAAAGCATTTTAAGATAGATGAAATACAATAGTTCATCTTATCTGGGATGAACCCAGGGTTGTAAAGGAGTACTAGAAAATAATGCTGGTATTCTGCCTCTGAGTCTCTTTTCTTGCTTTTGGAATAGTAAAGTGATGATGACCAGGGGCTGTCTTGAGAAAATAATTTAACACGCTGTACCTTTCAGGGCCAGGACTTCCAGACCATGTGGTCATCCCCTGCTTTGGAGAAACCCTGCGCTCTAATCAAACTAACTAATACATCCTATTTCTGCTAATTGTGACTGATCTCAGGGGAAACAGAAGAGTCACCAATCATATGGTATATCTCATTGTTTTTAAAGCCAACGTCTATGCTACTCGTGATTCTATGAAGCTCCCCCTGATGCTCAATTTAAAATATTGTTTTCTGTTTTTGAACTTCTTTAGCATTGCCTCTCAAATAGTGTTCGTGTGGTTTATCTTTTCCCTAAATGTAAGTCCCTTTGGGTCAGGATCCACGACTGGTTCACACCTGTAACTCTCGAGGAAACTTACAGTGCCTCACACGTTACAGGTGGTTAATAAATATTTGTAGAATGAATAATTGAATAAATATAGAGTACCAGAAGACTATAATTAAATACAAATCCCTCAGACTTCTCCCAGCTCTTTTCAGGCTTTCCTCACAGGGTTCATTTTGTAAACCTTTAATCATTTTAGTAGCTCTCCAAGTTCTCATGCTTCAGTTATAGGGTCTCAGGGAGAGCCGAGTTCTTTCCTAACCACTGCTTTACAAAACACCATTTAGTAAATTCAATCAACTTTCAAATCACTTCCCCGGGATGGCAGTCAGTGTTTGGTCTCAAAATATTTAAAGCACCTTACATAGGCAGAGTACTAAATTCCTCTGAGGAAACAAGGGACAACACGAGCATAAATATAGGCAGCAAGAAACTTTCTACCCATCGCTCACAAATTCCAGTTATATTACCGATGATTATACTTGTATGGGGGGTTAGGGGGGAGGGGGGGTGGGAGGAATTCGGGACTAACAGAAGTCTTAGAATGTATGACTACCAGAGAGAGGAAGAAAATAAGGGGGAAAGATCAGTGATTGAATTTTAACGTGTTCCTCCGGAAGATAAAACAAAGATGGATTGTTCATCTTTTATTATTATATAGCTTAGTAGTGGAAGAAATGATTGTGGTCACTACATGTATGAAAATTATGAAGGTCATGATTTAGATTAACTTGCAGGACATTTTTTATAAGGTCCCCCTTTTTCTCCTTCAGAGTGGTCCTTGAGCATCAATCAGTGTTTGGTGGCTGCTTCTAGCAAGTCTTTTGCTTCATTAATTTTGGTTGCTAAGTAAGGAGATCCACCTGAGAGGACAAAGAAAAGTAAATGGATTAAAACACACTTCATTACTGACATTTTTTAAAGTCTCAAATGAAATATAATACTTATGGAGTACAGACTTAGAGTGACTGTGCCCTAAAATAAAATTGTCATTTCTTTTTTAGAGTTCTTCACAATGAATTATTGCTAATGCAAAGAGCAAGAGGAAAACTGAGGTGAATTTCAAATTCAGAATCATTATAAATCACAAACAGACGCTATTTGACATAAAAAAATACTGGCCCCGAAACTGTCACGTTAAAGCTATTTAAGCATCATACGCCTTCTAACTTCTAGTCCTGAACACTTTCATTGCCTAACACTAGAACTAACAATCATATTACAGTTCACCAGTCTCTTTGTGTTTGTTTTTATTTTTTTTTCTCCCCTTGAGTACAAATGATCTATAGCTGTTGAAAACATCATAAGACCTCAGTAGCTCACAACAAACCAAAAACATCTAGATAGCATTGGTGTGTATATTGTCCTGACTTTATCCAGGCCTTTTACTGATATCATACCACCCACTTTAAAAAGGAAAAAGAAAAAAAAAGGGGGGGGGGAGAAAGCAGGGAAACAGAACAGCATAAGGGCAATGCTGAAGGAGCTATAGTTAGCTTTTTACCCTTGAGGATATCACTGACATTTTCACATCAAGATCTGAATCGCTATAAACACTTACGGATTATATCACAGAGTGTCCTTGAATATACAATAAGAATTACAAATGAAATTGATGCAAGTTTCCATATGCACTTGATTATGAAATAAACTGACTTCAGGATTATCTTTGAAAATGATCTCAGAATTAGGTAATGTCAATCTTGGTAACAAGCTGTTTAAATTTTGAGAGTTATCAATGTAATGCCAGGCATCTTGTATATCCTCAACAAATACTAAAATATTAATTGAACTCAAACATAACCTTTAATTGATTGATATGCATTCTGGATATTTAAATCACTGGCCATAACATGCTCATTTAGCAGAAAGAAAAAAAATCAAAGGCATGGAAGATCGAAAGTCTCATTAAACATTATATTTATTGATGGCAATGTTAAAGGAAAAAAACTGACAGTTTATTCAGAATAACTGAATTACCCTTCACCCTCTTTTAATTAGAGGGACACTGGACTTTTCAATTATGTGCATGGCAGAAACTGTGGGTTCGGCACTCATTCTACTTTCCTAAAACTTGGAAAAGCTCCTAAGCCTAAAACTACGATTCCTATATTCTCTTCAAGTAGTGTTTGATTAAAATTAGGATCTATCAATGAGAGGCAGTCTTGTGAGATTTGAAAGGCTGAAGAGAAAGGTTTCCTTGCTGGGCCTCTATATTACTGCTGCTAGCAAGTGAAATCATGGTGTAGTGATGGCGGCAACTGTGCTTTCCGTACAGTTCCAGTGGCAGTCCATGAGGTAGTCAATGAGTAGCTCTCCTGACAGAGCAGCTCTGTAATTACCAGGGGAGCCATTCTTGTAAGCCAAGTCTAAAATGTTCTCCTTTAGACCTTCCAACAATTTGTAACCATTCATTCCCTGCACTAAATGCTCTCCTGCTTAAAACATCTGGTTTCTGGCACTAAATCTTGACTGATATAAAATATATAGGATCCTTTATTTAATGGAAACAGTACAGTTTTGAATCTTTCGATCCTGCTCAGGTTTCTTGGGGGAATCATCTGGATTCCATTTAATTAGAATACTCACCCTCATTCTTGATCTCTGAACCTTTGTACTTTCACTAAATACTAGTGGAGCTCTTCTGCTTTGGGCTATCATGAACTATCAGGTTTTAAACCAACCCTCCCATTAACACCAACTAGAAGACTTTAATAAAATTCAAACACATCAGTATGAAAGCACTGGAGGTCTACCAAGTCAGCCAGGTGTTGAGGGCCAAGATCTTGGAGATGAGGAAATGCACTGTGATGAGCCCAATATTCTGCACTGCTTTATCTCTTCAACGAACCAGACACAAAATAGTACATACTGTACAATTCCACTTACATGAAACATTAGAAAAGACACAACCTATCAATAGTGGGAGAAAGGAGAACGGTGATTGTCCAAGTTGGGGTAGGGATTGGCAATGAGAAGGGACACCAAGGAACCTTTTGAGTTTCGAAATGTTCTATGTCTTCATTATATTACTGGTTACATGGGTGTATACATTTGTCAAATCTCATCAAACTGTGCATTTAAATATATATTTTATTGTATGCAAATTATATCTTAATATAGTTGATGAATTAAAACCAGCAAAGTATATGTTGGTTATAAGAGACCATCTTTTTAAGAGTATAAAAAGGCATACACTAATGAAAATAAAGCTGGCATTGGTATGCTAATTATCAGATGAAGTACACTTTAAGGCAAAATGCAATACTAGAGATAAAGTGGGAAATTTCATAGGGTTAAAAGAGTCAATCTTAAATTTGAACATACCTAATAACATAGCTGCAAGATATATAAGGAAAACACAGAACTAAAGGGGAAAATATACAAATCCATAATCAGTGGGAGATTTAATATACCACTAGCAGAATTAGACAAAAACAAACACTAACAAGAATATCAAAAGGTTGAATAACATGATGAACAAACTTGATCTAAATGACATACTTAAAAGACTCCATCCTACAACTGCAGAATGCACCTTCATTTAAACGGCCCAAGCCACAATCAAAAATCATAAAACTTTGGGAAGGTAGTCAGAAGTGTTGTGAATCATGCAAAAACAAACAAATATCAGCTTATCAAATCAGACTAAATTCACAACCAAGTAAGGTTTATATCAGAAATCCAACACTGGCTTCAACATTAGAAAATTAATCAATGTAATTCATCACATTAACAGAATGAAGAATACATGTATAATCATTTCAACAAATGCAGAAAACGTACATTCACAATAAAAACTTTCAGTAAGCTAAGAATACAGGGAAATTTCTTTTATGCGAGAGGAGTTAAAAAAAATATAGCAAATATCATACTTAGTAGTAAAATGTTGAAACCTTTGGCTCTTATATCAGCAACAAGAAAAAGATACCTATTATCATTTCTATTTAACACTTCATTGGAGGTTCTAGACATTGAAATAAATGTCCTCCTCTATTGCCCCCCCCACCCGTCCCTGCAAAGGATTGGACAGAAAGAAATTATCATTCTTCACAAATGACATGACTAAGTATGCAAGAAAACCAAAAGGCTCTAAAGACAAAATCATAGAATTAATAACCAAATTTAACAAAATGGTGGCTATGACAGCAATATACACAAAAACTAACTTTTCATGCCCTAGAAATAAATAACTATATATATATATATATAACTTTTAAAACAACACAGTTTATAATAGCATTTGAAAAATCAATACCTAGGGATAAATTTAACAAATTATGCATATGACTACAAATTGAAAAATCTCATTGAATAAATTACATCTGACCTAAATAAATGAAAGGATGTCTTGTTCACGGATTGGAAAAATTCACTATTGTAAAGATGTCAATTTGCCCCAAACAGAGCTACAGATTCATAGCAATCCCAATCATAACCTAGGAGGTTTGTGTGTGAATTGTGCATGTGCACATGCAAATTGATGAGATAGTTCCTAACATAATAAAATGTAAAGGGCCAAACATAGCCAAAAAATCTTAAATGATAAAAAATGTAAAGAATTTACATTACCAGGGCTTCCCTGGTGGAGCAGTGGTTAAGAATCCGCCCGCCAATGCAGGGGACATGGGTTCGAGCCCTGGTCCAGGAAGATCCCACATGCCGTGGAGCAACTAAGCCCGTGTGCCACAACTACTGAGCCTGCGCTCTAGGGCCCATGGGCCACAACTACTGAGCCCACCTGCCACAACTACTGAAGCCCACGCGCCTAGAGCCTGTGCTCCGCAACAAGAGAAGCCACCACGATGCGAAGCCCGCGCACTGCAACGAAGAGTAGCCCTCGCTCACCGCAACTAGAGAAAGCCCGCACAGAGCAACAAAGACCCAATGTAGCCAGAAATAAAAAAATAATAAATAAATGAATTAAACAAAATTATCGAAAAACTAACACTGGATATATGTTGACCTCAATGAAGTTTGATGACACTATCAATTCACACTGTCCAAAAATCACTGGGGCTCAGCAAACCCATGATCAAAACCACTGTGATGAGCATAGTAACCAGGCATTATTCTAATATAGTATTTCATTTGGTTCATCCAACTATCCTTTGCAGTTGCTCAATTCTTATTTTCATTACATAAAGAGACTGAATCACAAAAAAGTTTAGTTACTTGCCCAACACTAGCCACAGAGTTAAAATGAGGTGGAGTCAGGATTCCCAGAAAGGTTACCACACCACACTGTCTCTCACTCTCTTTACAAACTTCTTTGCTTATTAAATTCCTACCATGTTAAACATTTGATTGTTATAAACCTTTTCTACTTTCTTCAAGCCGGTAACCCCATCCCAGGTCCTCTTCCTTCTTAGGAAGATTGAAATCATGCCTTGTGGTTTACTTTTAAAGTATATGTCTATCTACTCATTAGATAATAAATACCTTGAAGAGCAATCATGTCTTACATCTCTCTGTATTATCAACACAGCTCTGAGTACACAGAAGAGAGTCGAGACGTGTCCTTGATGGGGAGAAGGAAGTGATGAATCACTATTCCCTTATTTTCTTAAATCAAGTACCAGTTTCAGAAAAGTAAAATCACTCCAGAGAGACAGAAAACAGGATAAACAAGTGTGTTAGGAGTGGGTGCTTTAAAAATAAATATCTGCAAAACATCTGGGTAGAACAATCCTAACCAGCACAAGAGAAAATAAGCAAATATTCTACAACTAACAATTGTTACAAAGTTAGGTACAGGCATACCTTGTTTTCTCATGCTTTGTTGTATTGCACTTTGTAGATACTGAGTCTTTTACAAATTGAAGGTTTGCAGGAACCCTGTGTAAAGTAAGTCTACCAGTGCCATTTTTACAACAGGTTTATTTTTTAATTAAGGTATGAACATACATTGTTTTTTAAACATAATGCTATTTCACACTTAACAGACAACAGTATAGTGTAAACATAACTTTTGTATGTACTAGGAAACCAAAATATTCGTGTGACTTGCTTTATTGCAATATTTGCTTTATTGTAGTGGTCTGGAACTGAACCTAGTATCTTTGAGGTACGCCTGTATAATTTATTACTAATGTGAGTTTCACAGAAAGTACACCAATGCGAGGATTAAGAATATATAAGTTCCTTTTTTCCTTGGGTCTTCCTTATGCAGATCCATATATTCCTTAACTCTCGTTAAAACTTATGAATGTCTACATCCCAAATCTGTAAAACAGAAGTAAGAAGTATTGCCATCTGCTGATTTGAAGGGTTCTTAAAAGCCACCCATCTTAAAAGAAATATGTTAAAATCACAAAGAAGCACATTGGAGACTGACTTCTCTGAACTTCAGAGGAGTTCCACTGATCTGCTCCCCAGTGAAACTGGTGAAAACTATGTAATAACCCCCAACCATTTGAAACCTCTAGAAACGGTCTTAAAAAAAAAAAGGAAGAAAGAAAAATCTACTAGAGAAGATCTATGAAAAGTCAGTAGGAAAGGTAGGAATCTGTGGTAAACGGCTCCCTCCTATTCCCCTCCCAGCTCAGCAAGGCAGAGACTCCATGCTGGACTGGTCTAGCAGGAACACAGGGCTCCACCTCTCCCCAGCTCCTGGACAGAGGGCTTTCTTTCTGGGAGGAGTAGGACGGACTTTTGTATTTCTCTTCCTACTCCCAGTTGCCTGGTGCTGAGGCTTAGTCACAGGAAAGTGGAACAGAGGCTCTACCGTGGACATGGCTCCCTTAGAATAAATACTGGGACCTCAACAGCTCTTTTCCCAGTCCACAAGGCATGGTGGTTTCACACCAGGAGAGGCAAGCTGAGAAGACCTCTGGCTATTTCACTAAAGTAATCCAGCCAGTTAATAAACAAATAATAATAACAAGCTACCCTGGGGGGTGTGGAGTGGCAGACCAATACCCAGAGCTGCTATAATACATAATCTAAAATATTCAGTTTCCAACAAAATATTTCAAGGCATGTAAAGGAACAGGCAAGTATGACAGTATGACCCATACACACATCATGAAAAAAGTAGCAACAGAAACTACCTCTGAGAGTGACCAAATGCTGGATTTATGGAAAAAGATTCCAAAGTAGCCATTATACATTCACAGAACTAAAATTAAAAAAAAAAAAAAATCACTAGAGGGGCTCAAGAGTAGATTTGAACTGGCATAAGACAGGATGAGCAAACTTGAAGATACAATGATTGCAATTATGCAAACTGAAGATCAGAGAGAAAAAGGAATGAAGGAGAAAACACCGGATCCTCATAGAAATGTGGGACATCATAAAATCCATAAAAATACATGAAATGGGAGTACCAGGAGAGGAAAGGAGAAAAAAAATCTTTAAAGATATACTGGCTAAAAACTTCCCAAGTTTATTGAAAAACAATAACCTACACATCCAAGAAGCTCAACAAACTCCAAGTAGGATAAATTTAATAAGGCCTAAAACACACATCATTAAAAAATGCTAAAAGTCAAAGACAAGGAGAAAATATGGAAGGTAGCATTAAATTAATTAAAAAATGAGGCCATTAGACTGAGGTGGCTTTAATGCCTTAGTAGACTACATAATCAAACTAAAACCTAAGGCTATAAATCTCTCAACATTAAGAAATTAAAACCTGAGGACAACTAATCACAAACAGCCAACTAGACTTTTCCAGGTAAAGCAAATGCTTACACTACAGCCAATCAAATAATTTTCTTGGTTTGATTCTGCCTCTTCTCTATAAAAATCTTTCCACTAGAGGGCTCCTAACCACTTTCGGTTTGCTGCTGCCCAATTCAAATCAATTTTTGCTCAAACGAACTCTTAAAATTTTTAATATGCCTCAGTTTATCTTTTAACAGTAGCAAGAGAAAGACAGTGTGACACTTATAAAGGAACCCAATAACATAAAAAGCTAACTTAGCAGAAACAATGGAGGCCAGGAAGGCAGTGGTATAACATAAAGTCCTCAAAGAAAAAACTGTTGACCAAGAATGCTATACATTCAGCAAAGCTGTTATTCAGAAATGAAGGTGAAATAAACACTATCCTAGATAATCAAAAACTGAAAGAATTTATTGTTAACCAATCCACTTTAGAAGAAATACTAAAGGAAATTCTTTAGGCTGAAAGAAAGTGACCTCAGATGGTAATCTGAATTTACATATGCAAAGAGCACTAGTAAATGTAACTGTGTAATTATAAAAGACAATATAAATGCCTATTTTGCTTTCTTCTCTTAACTGATTGAAAAGGTAATTATAAAAAAATGTGCATAAAATGTACTGTTTGGTCTGTAACATAGAAATATAATACATGCATAATACATGTGCTAGTAATAGCACAAAGGTGTATAGGAGCAAAGCTGTTATAGATGAAGAAAATAACAACAGACAGTAATGATTCTAACAATGTACTGTTCAGCTTGTAATATTAGTAGATGTTATGTGTATAACAATAATACCACAAAAGGGGGAAAGTGGGAATAGAGCTATATAGAAGTAATATTTCCATATATATTATAAGAATTAAGCTAGTATAAATCTGAAGCTGATTCTGAGAAATTAAGATGTATATGGTAAACCCTAGAGCAATCACTTTTAAAAACCCTCAAAAATAATGAAATAATAAAATCAAAATGCTACATTAGAAAATATTCAGTGCAAAAGAAAGCAATAAAGGAAGACTAACAGAGGGGTAAAAAAGACATGACATGGAGAACAAAAAGCAAATGCAGGGACTTCCCTGGTGGCGCAGTGGTTAAGAATCTGCCTGCCAATGCAGGGGACACGGGTTCAAGCCCTGGTCCGGGAAGATCCCACATGCCGCAGGGCAACTAAGCCCGTGAACCACAACTACTGAGGCTGCGCTCTACAGCCTGTGTGCCACAACTACTAAGCCTGCGCACCACAACTACCGAAGCCCATGCACCTAGAGCCCATGCTCTGCAACAAGAGAAGCCACCGCAATGAGAAGCCCGCGCATCGCAACGAAGAGTAGCCCGCGCTCACTGCAACTAGAGAAAGCCCACACACAGCAACAAAGACCCAATGCAGCAAATAAATAAATAAATAAAATTTTTTAAAAAAGCAAATGCAGACATAAATCCAACTATATCAATAATAAAATTACATGTGAATGGAATAAACAATCCAATCTGTCATTAGGTTGTCGGGTTGGATTAAAAAAACATGAACCAGCTAAAGGCTGTTTACAGGAGACAGACTTTAGATTCAAAAACACAAATAAATTGAAAGTAAAAGGATGGAAAAAGATGTATCATGAAACACCAACCACAGACAAACTAGAATGGCTATACTCATGAGACAAAATAGAGTTTAAAACAAAAAAGTGTTACTATAAATATGTATGCTCTTAACAACAGAGCACCAAAATATATGAAACAAAAACTAAGAAAAATGAACAGAGAAACAGACAATTCAACAATAAGAATTAATGCCCCACTTTCAATAATGGATAGAACAACTAGACAGAAGATCAACAAGGAAGTAGAAGACTTGGACAACACTTAAAACCAACTAGACCTAACAGACATCTACAGAACACTCCACCCAACAACAGAATATACATTCTTCTCAAGTGCACATGGAACATTTTCTAGGAGAAACCATATGATAGGCCATAAAACAAACCTCAATAAATTAAAAGGATAGAAACAATACATTATGTTCTCCAACCACAATTGAATGAAATTAGAAATCAACAGCAAGGACAAATTTGGGGAATAAATACAGGCCATAGCTTAAGTAGTGCTTAGAGCGCAATTACAGTTTTAAGTTCCTGGGTTAAAAAAGAAAAAAGATCTAGGGACTTCCCTGGTGGTCCAGTGGCAAAGAATCCACCTTCCGATGCAGGGGATGCGGGTTCGATCCCTGGTCCGGGAACTAGGTTCCCACATGCCACGAGGCAGCTAAGCTGCATGCCACAACTACTGAGCTCGCGCGCCTCAACTAGAGAGCCTGCGTGCCGCAAAACTACAGAGCCCACGTGCTCTGGAGCCCATGTGCCACAACTACAGAGCCCACGAGCCCTGGAGCCTGTGCGCCACAACTAGAGAGAGAAAACCCGCACACCACAACTAGAGAGAAGCCCATGTGCTGCAAGGAAGAGCCTGCGCACCACAACAAAAGACCCCACATGCCGCAACGAAGATCCTGCCTGCCTCAACTAAGACCCGACGCAGCCAAAATAAATGAATGAATGAATGAATGAATGAATGAATAAATTAAATAAAAAAGAAAAGAAAAAAAGATTTCAAATCAATAACCTAAACTTCAACCTTAAGACACTGGAAAGAGAAGAGCAACCTAAACCTAAAGCAGGAAGAAGAAAGGAAATAGTAAAAATTAAAACAAAAATTCATGAAAGAGAGAATAGAAAAACAATAGGGAAAATCAACCAGCCCAAAAGATGGTTCTTTGAAAAGAAGTCCTTAGCTTGTTGACCAGCAAAATAAACCTTTAGCTTGTCTGACCAAGAAAAAAAGAAAACAGATTCAAATTACTAGAATCAGAAATCAAAGAGAGGACATTACTATCATACCTTGCAGAAATAAAAATAATTATAATGGAGTACTATAAATAACTATTTCAACAAATTAGAAAACACATATAAAATTAGACAAATTCCTCAAAAGACACAAATTACTGAAACTGTCTCAAGAAAAAATGGACAATCTGAATACATCTATTACAAGTGAAGAGACTGAATCAGTAATCAAAAAACTATGCAAAGAAAACCCAGGTCTAGATGGTTTATAGAAGGGGAGGGAATGCTTCCTAACTCATTTTACAAGGCCCATATTATCTTGATAACAAACCAAACAAAGACATCACAAGAAAACTATAGATCAATATTTCTTATGAATGTGAATGCAAAAAATTCAACAAAATACTAGCAAACTGAATCCAGCAATATACTAAAAAAATTTTGTACACCATGACCAAGTGGGATTTATCCCAGGGATGAAAGATTGGTTTAACAGCCAAAAATCAATTAATGTAACCCACTACATCAACAGAATAAAAAGCAAAAAACAAAAATCACATAATAACCTGAATACGTGCAGAAAAAGCATTTGACAAAATCCAACATCATTGCATGATAAAAACACTCAACAAACTAAGAATAGAAAGTAACTTCTTAACCTGACAAAGGGCATCTATGAAAAACCCACAGCTAATACCCCACTTAATGGGGGAAAGATTGGGTGCTTTTCCATAAGATCAGAACCAAGACAAAAATGTCCCTGCTTACAACTTCTTCTCAACATTGTACTGAGCTTCTAGTCAGGGAAATTAGGTAAGGAAAAGAAATAAACTGCATCCAGATTGGAAAGGAAGAAGTAAAACGAACTCTATTCACAGATGACATAGTTTTATATATAGAAAACCCTAATGAACCTACCAAAAAAACTATTTGAATAAACAAGTTCAGCAAGGTTGAAGGATATGAGATCAATATATTAAGATCAATGATATTCCTATACATTCACAATGAGCAATTCAAAAATGAAATAAAGAAAATAATTCTAGGGACTTCCCTGGTGGTGCAGTGGTTTAGAATCCACCTGCCAGTGCAGGGGACTGGGTTCGAGCCCTGGTCCGGGAAGAGCCCAGATGCCACGGAGCAACTAAGCCCGCGAGCCACAACTACTGAGCCCGCACTCTAGAGCCCACGAGCCACAACTACTGAGCCTGCGCTCTACAGCCCTCAAGCCACAACTACTGAGCCTGTGCTCTACAGCCCTCAAGCCACAACTACTGAGCCTGAGAGCCAAAAACTACTGAAGCCCGCGTGCCTAGAGCCCATGCTCCACAACAAGAGAAGCCACCACAATGAGAAGCCCGAGCACTGCAACAGAGAGTAGCCCCAACTCGGTGCAACTAGAGAAAGCCAGCGCACATCAGCGAAGACCCAATGCAGCCAAAAATAAATAAATAAAAATAAATAAAATATAATAAAAAAAAGAAAATAATTCTATTCACAACAGTATCAAAAAGAATAAAACACTTTAGAACTACAAAATATTGGTGAAAGAAATTAAAGAAGATCTAAATAAATGGAAAAACATCCCACGTCCACGGATCAATAGATTTAATGTTAAAATGGCAATACTCCCTAAGCTGACTTACAGATTCAACACAATCTCTATGAGAATTCCAGTTGACTTGTTTGTAAAAATTGACAAGCTGATTCTAAAATTCACATGAAATTGCAAGGGACCCAGAATAGCCAAAACAATCCTATAAAAAAGAATAAAGTAAGAGGAGTCACACTTCAAAAAATTGAAACTTATTACAAGGCAAAGGTTATCGAGACAGTGTGGTACTGGCACCAAAGACAAACATACAGATCAAAGGAACAGAACTGAGGATTGTGAGATGGGGTGCGGGTGGAGCTAAAGGATGACAGAGTTTCCTTCTGAGGTGATGAAAATGTTCTAAAATCGACTGTGGTAATGGTGGTACACATCTGTAAATATACCAAAAACTACTGAATTGTACACTTTAAATGGATGAATCATATGGTACATGAATTATATCTCAATATAGCTGTTTAAAAAAAGAAAAAACAGACAGAAGGCTCTGAAGAATACTTTGAGTCTGATTCAGTTTATCAGATCCTTAGAGAATCACAGAAACCTAGGGTTGGAAGAGTCTTAAAAGGTTCTTACCTATTACACAATACATGAATACCTCCTATTACATCACCAACAAACTGTCCTCCAACAGTTTTCGATCTCAGATTACCTTTACTGCTTTGCTTGGACATCACTTTTTCCACTGCTGTAGCTCCAGTGCCTAGAACAGTGCCTAGCTCCCAGTAGGTACTTGTAATTACTAGTTGATTGATATCTCATGAAGGGGAACTAGGATAGCTCCAACTACAAGCATAGTCTTCCTTATAGAGGTCCAATCTTCACTGCTCATGGTTTCTTCTAAGTGAACATAATTCTGCCTCCATAAGGGCACAGAAGAGACACTTCACATATTCATGCAACATTTTAAGTATTAGATATTGCATAGATGTCCTCCAATTTTCTCACGATAGCAAGGTTTCTTATTCATTATTGCTTCACCCAAAAACCTAGGAGTTACCCTTCTTCATTTTTACTACCCCCATGAGCTTTGTTGGCTTTATCTTCAAAATATATCCTGAATTGGACCATTCTTTACCTCCTTTGTTACAAAACCCATAGTGTAAATCAATATCATTCTTTCTTTGGTAACAATTTTCTCTACTAACTTCCTTGCTTCCACTCTTGACATCCTATAGCTATCTTTTCTCCATAGCTGCCAAAGCAGACTTTCTCATATTGTAAACCAGATCATATCATTCCCATTACACTTAAAGGTAAAAGCCAAAGTTCTTAGCATTAGCTCTCCAGCTATGTCATCATCTGGCCCTGGATGTTCTCTCCAATCATATTTTCTACCACTTTTCTCCTTCTCACTACACTCTAGCCAATCTCCTTACAATTCCAGAAATACACAGTATGTTCTCATTCCAAGACCTTTGCACTTGATCTTCCTTCTGCCTAAAATACTCTTAAGATTTCTGCATGACTTCCTACTCCCTCAGGTCTTTGCTCAAATACTATCCCCTTACAGAGAATTTTAAGATGATATAAGAAATACTGCAACTGCCTTCTCTCCAGCTGCTGATCTCTACCCTTCCCCCACTCTGCTTTATTTTTCTTAAAAGCTCTTATTATCATGTGACATTTTTCATACTAGCCTTCTCTGCCTAACTACTCCCAAAACTTAGTGGCTAACAACAACAATGTTTTTTTTCCCTCACTATTCCATGGATTAGCTGGGCAGTTCTTCTGAGCTGGGTCAGGTTAGCTAGGGCTGGTTGGTACAGGATGGCCTCACTGGGACTTTACCTGGGATGGCTTGTCCTTGCTCTCAGCTTGGTCTTTTATCCTTCAGGAGGCATAGACCAACCTGGTCTTCTTCACATGGTAGTCTCCAGGTTCTAAGAGGGTAATGGCTGAAGCTGCAAAGCTTTTTGAGGCCTAGACTCAGAATTCATACAATGTTACTTCTGCTATATTCTATTTTGTTGAATGAATGAATGATTCCTCATATGACACTGCTTCCAGCTCCTCAACATCCTGTTTGGTTTCCTCTGAATACTACTTAGTTTGTCAATGTCTTCCAAAATCTAGCATCCAGAAAGGGACACAAAATTCTGGACAAGATCTAACTTCAGCTCAGTACAGCTGGGTAATAAATATTAGTTGAATAAGTGAGTGACAAGTACAGAAGATTGTGGTAATATTCAGTCTCATAATACAGATACTGTGTGCCCTTTAATGCAGCTTAAGAACGCACTGGCTTATTTCTAATGGCTTTTACACCGTTGAACCTTATAGCCTTTAGATCAAATATACCCCCATGGCTCTTTTTCATGTGAAACACTGCCAAGTCTCTGCCCTATATTTACACAATTGATTTTGGGGACCTAAAAGAACATTACATTTATCCCTGTTGAATTTAAATTTAATCTCTTCTAATTCACTGATCTCTCTAGTTGATCATTTCCACTGACACACTTTTTGGTCTGAGACGAAAAAGTTTGAAAACTGTTGCTTTCATACAAAATACATGGTATTCAAAAAAATAATTACCTTGTATACCCAAAGAAGGCCTGAAAAGGGAGAAAATAAGTTCCTAGAGGAGTATTAGGAACCCCTGGGGGTCCACAGTGCACGCCTTGCTAAGGCTGCTATACATCAATGAGAATGAACGAATGACTGCTCCACATTACAATATGGATGAATTGCACAAAGATAATGTTGACCCAAAGCAGCCAGATGCAAATGACTAGACATTCAAGAGACAAAGCTAACCTATGATATATACATCAAGATAGTGGTTCCTTTTAAGGTTGAGGTAGACTGAAAGGGGTCTTGAAAGTACCCCATACTCTTCAGGGGTATAGTGATGTTTTCGTCCTTGATCTGGGGGCTGTTTATATGAGTATGTTTGTAAAAATTTACTTAGATATATATTATGATGTGAACTTTTCTGCCTGTATTTTCTACTTCAATACAAAGAGAACCTAAAAATAAAAATAGAGACTGAGGAGAAACATAATCTCTTTTAAAAAAAGTAAATCGAATTACATCACTCTACTGCTTAAAACCTGACAGTAACTTCCCACTCTATTTAGAATAAAGTTCAAATATTGGGTTGGCCAAACACGATCCAAATATTGGGTCATTCGGGTTTTTCTGTGACATCTTATGGAATATTAATATTATACAAAACCTATAGTGTTTCATTACCATAAAGCATACTGTTTTCAAACTCTGGGCACCACCTCACCTCATGCAGCTTCTCCCCTTGCTTATTACACCCTTATCACACTAGTTTTCTCCCTTAAGCACAATAAGTTCTTTCCTCCTAGGAACATGCTAGTTCCTTAACTTTCCAACCACTCTTCACATGGCTAGCTTCTTTTCATCCCTTAGGGCTCCTCAGAGAGGCCTCCCCAATCATCCCATGTAAAGTTGCCTCTTTCCTGTATTCTATAATCTCAGGCCATTGTGCCCTTTATTGCAATTATTGCAATTTGAAATAGGTTTACTTGTTTTTTGTCTGTCCCTCCACTAGAATGTATGTTCCACGAGGACAAGGATCTAGTTGCCCTGTTTTACAGTTTTTGGGGTTTTTTAAAAATTTATTTATTGTATTTTTATTTATTTTTGGCTGCATTGGGTCTTCATTGCGGTGTGCAGGCTTCTCATTGCAGTGTCTTCTCTTGTTGAGGAGCATGGGCTCTAGGCGTGTGGGCTTCAGTAGTTGTGGCACACAGGCTCAGTAGTTGTGGCTCACGGGCTCTAGAGCGTAGGCTCAGTAGTTGTGGCACACAGGCTTAGTTGCTCCACGGCATGTGGGATCTTCCCGAGCCAGGGCTCGAACCCATGACCCCTGCATTGGCAGACAGATTCTTAACCACTGCGCCACCAGGGAAGCCCTGCCCTGTTTTACAGTTTAAATACCAAGATTTATTAGCACAATGTTCTGACACCTTGTAGAAGTTGAATAAATAATTTCTGAATGAATAAAAGAATAGTTTCAGGTCATTTCACATCAAGCTAATAAGTCTTTTAAAATTTTGATATGATCATTATATATTCATTTTCACAACACTATTTTATCTGTACATTTAATTTGTATGCCTTCTTTTTATTGATTTGCTTATTCATTCACTCATGAAAAAAATCAGAATTTATTAAATGTCAAACACATAGGTTCTAAAGATAAATAAGCCATGTTCTTTACTTTTAAATATCTCACCACTTATCAAGGAAAATTAATATGTGAGAAAACAAAATTATCTTATACAAAGTCTTAAATCTAATTAAAATGTTGAAATGAAGGGAAATGAAAGATGAGCCCTCTAAAACAAATAATAGTCTAGTACATCTATCAAAAAAGGAAATTGAGCTAATTAGGCATCACTTTTTCTTAGTGATTCCATGTTGACTCTTAGTGATCATATCTTCCTTTTTCTAAATGTTTGAAATACATCTTTTAAATGCAATATATTGTAATAAGTTGTAATATATTATTACCAGGGCTTCATGTCAAATTTGGCTTCTTTTACAATAAGGGTAATTAAGGAAAACCCATTCAACAGTATAAATTACTTTGACTTGTTTTTAATCCCAATATTTAATTTAATTTTGATTTAAATACTATTAAAGAAGAGAGAGCATTATATGTTTATTGAAAGGGGACATACATGGAAAAAAGACTGAGAATGTGCCGCGGCAGGCAGATTTCAGCTAAGTGTAAGGAAGAGCTTTTTAGTAGTTGCCGCTGCCTATCAGTGCACTGCTTTGCAAAGCAGGAAGCTCTCCGTCACTAAATATCTTTAAGGAAAGCTAACAGGGCATTTTTCCCAGGATGGAGCAGAAAGATTTAGTAGGCAGCATTGATTAGATCAGTGTCCTCAAACTATGGTGAAGCACTTTTTAAAAAATTTTCTTGGATGCCATAGCAATGTCAAATGGCTATAAAGATTTCTGAATGCTTACTTTTGATTTCAGTTTTTGATTTGTTGCACACAGGTAACAAACTGGCCTGGTATGAACAGGCAAACTACACTTTGAGAAGCACTGGATTAGACAGTCTATGAGAGATCTCTGAGGTTCTATAGTTTTTCAAATTTACCTAGTCTGTCTTCCTATTTTCGTTAGGCATTAATATCAAACTACTGACTTCATAACAACTAATCGTTTTCTCCAGTAATTTAAAAAAGTATAAGCTAAAAGATATCCTAAAAGCATTAGATCAAAGAGCTGAGACATTTTTACTGCATTAACCTTTTATCTCACTAAAAGAAAAGGCAAAATTTACTTTTTACCAAAGCACATCTGAATGCTCATTTAAAACTGGTTACAAAAAATTTATTTCCAGTCATTTCCCACACCTAATTTTCTGGTGTCACTTTCTTTGCATAAGCTAATAATGAAATGTGTAACAAGTTATCGTTGATCACACATTTGAAGTTCTCGCTTTGTTTTACCAGCTGGTAGCAAAACCAAGAGAAAAGTCACGCGGGGGTGAGGTGGTGAGAGAAAGAATATGCACGAATTTCAGAAGCACTGGCTGGAGGAGTCAAGTGTTTGCAACCACCTATAAATAACACTCAGTGGTGACCTGGCCAAGCAAACAGGTAAAGAACTGTAAAAAGAGCAGGCAAAATTGAAAGTTGCCCGTTCTCATACTTCCCCAAATATTCCTGGCTTTTTCTCTGCAAGGACAGACATTTTCATTTAAAATCTATTATCTTCTTATAGAGACAGACTGTACCAGGTGAGGAATACCCTTATCTAAATATAACTACTGTAGAGTTAGAAATCAGAAAATATAAACCATTGTGAAAATAAATAACAACAACAAAATCCATTATCTTCTTCCCATTAAAAATGAAGCAAAACAAAACAACCTTCCTCCTCAAGAGATAATTTCCAGATTTATGAGCTATCATCTCCCAACTCCATCAAACATGAATTTTTTTCCCTCAAGTAGTTGCAATATTCCTTAAATCATCATACTTGTACTAGAGCAGGAGTTCTTAACTATGAGTTAAGATGGGTTAACTCATTATATGGATGGGTTTTAAGAAGTCTATGAATTCTCTGAAACTCCAAATATTATAAAATTTTGGGTGAATGAGTAATTATATGGACAAGATGTCTACAGTTGTCACATTTGTTGTTGACAACAGTTGATTAAAAGCATCTTTCTTAGGTTAAAAATGTGATCCGAATAGAAATACAAGGTACGGGTTCTTAATTAATTGAATAGGTATATAAAAGTATTACATTATATCATATATCCAAAAAAAGCTTTAGAAATAAATCCTTTCATTTTGCATATGATAACATTGACATTTGGAGAGGTTAGGGGAGTGTTCAAGGCCATGCTGCTAGCTAGAAGGCAGAAGATGAAGAATGCTGGCTCCTACTTCCGGATCCATTCCCTCCCACTCTGCCACCAATGCAAGGCCAGACTAGAGGATACTAGTAAGCACACTATGGGCAGCCAACAACCCCAATTTTGATAAAAATACAATCTCAGAATAAATCAAGTAATTCTTTAAACACTACTGGCTCATAACATATATAAACATTTTCTATATTTTACTAAGGTATCTAAAAATATATATTCTTTTAGACACATTTTAGAGCTCACTTCCTTGCCAGTAGACACAATCAACAACTTGTCAATCATCTGAAATACATGAGTGCTTGATCCCACTGCAGTCAATGAGAGAAGGGCATACACTTGATAAACTCCTCCCTCCCTTCCTCCCTCCCTCCCTCCCTTTCTTTAATATCTTTATTCCCTCCCTCCCTCCCTTCCTTTCTTTAATATCTTTATTGGAGTATAATTGCTCTACAATGTCCCCATATCTCCTCCCTCATGTCCCTCCCACCCTCCCTATCCCACCCCTCTAGGTGATCACAAAGCACCGAGCTGATCTCCTTGTGCTATGCAGCTGCTTCCCACTAGCTATCTATTTTACATTTGGTAGTGTATGTATGTCCATACCACTCTCTCACTTCGTCCCAGCTTACCCTTCCCCTCCCCGCTTCCTCAAATCCATTCTCTATGTCCGTGTCTTTATTCCTGTCCTGCCCCTAGGTTCATCAGAATCACTTAAACACATTTCTTTCTGAGTCAATTACTCTGAAAGCCCACAATGCAAAGTAAATTAGTTGAATGAATCTTTTAGTAACTGTTGAAGCTGTTTAGAAATTTTAAGCAAAACCTCTTTTCAAAGTATATTCTCTTGTTTATTCACACTAAACAATAGCAAGTGCAAAAACCAAAGGAGATGATATTTAGTGAAAAGAATTTTTATAGTAAGTAATTAAGTGAGAAAGCTGAAAAAGAATGCCTGATTTTGGAGTCAGGATGGGTAGAAATCCAAAATTTGTTTTTAATTTTTTTCAAAATAATTAGAAAACTGAAAGTCTGTAAGAACCCAAGAAACCCTTCACTCTCTGTCCCCTACTCCCCCACTTCTGACTTCTGAAATACAGTGTAACCTTCTGCCATCTGTTATTTTAGAGCAGAAACAGTAAAAAACATATGGGCTTTCTCTCTCAAGCAGCTGTAGGGTAGTTAAAGTTATAATAATTGTCTTTCTGTAAGATAAATTTACATTTAAAACCTGGCCAGTTAAAAAAAAATAGCTCAGCCTCAGAGCCTTCCAGAATAAAATTAAGAAATTCAGGATCATCTGTGACATACTACATTAAGAGATTTAGAGAATATCCTCTAAGTCTTGTACTTTTATGTGTAAGGTTAAACAAATGTAATTCATGATGCCCAAATCAGTTAATACAGTCAAAGAGTCCACAACTCATGTTTTTTCTTTCTCCATCAAAATGCTAGGAGCCTCGGGACTTCCCTGGTGGTCCAGTGGTAAAGAATCCGCCTTCCAATGCAGGGGACGTGGGTTCAATCCCTGGTCGGGGAACTAAGATCCCACATGCTGTGGGGCAACTAAGCCCACACACCACAGCTACTGAGCTCATGCGCCTCGACAGAGAGCCCGTGCGCCACAACTACAGAGCCCACGTGCCCTGGAGCCCAAGTGCGACAACTAGAAAGAAGCCCGCGTGCCCCAAAGAAGATCCTGCGCGCCACAACAAAAGACCTTGCATGCCACAACTAAGACCTGACGCAGCCAAAAAAATAAAGAAAATAAATAAGTAAAATAAATAAATATTTTTAAAAAAGATTAAAAAATGCTAGGCGCCTCAAACAGGGGTTAGATACTCATATATAGAAATCGCTAACTAAGTTTTCCAAAACTGATAACTATAAATGCATCACTTCGGTGGGTCACTGAACTCCAATCTAAAGGCTCATTTATTTATAAGAAAAATCACAACACGTGTGACACATAAATTTCCATTTCAGCTATATATCATTTATAATGAGCTTAAGTAAACTGAAAGGAATTCAGAGCATATTCTGATCCACATATTGTGAAAAACAGGAATTTTACCTACCTTTATCTGGGTGATTCAAAATCATGATTCTCCTGTGAGCTGTTCTAATCTTGGCCTTGCCGGCAGATGGGCTGTAAAAAGAAATTAAAGTGCTTGTAACAAATAGTGTCAAATGCAGATTATAAATTAATGGTTTATATGAGTTTTAAGAAATTAAAAACTAATGAGAATTTCACCATCTTGTGGATAAATATGAAATTACAGCTTGTCACTTCATTCTACCAACCATCAAAATAAATCATATTCAATGCTGCATGTACTTTCCTTCAGTCCTTATTCTCAATTAAAAAAACATATACACAATATATAGGATAGGAGAATCATAGCCTGTAGACTATTACTGTGAGTTTGAAAGTTTATGCTTCAAGCTCTTTGAGGGGAAGGCAGTACATATAATGTAACAAACAGGTATTTGAACTCTAGGGCTACCAGACTTCAGGATTTTAATCCCAGCACTGCCATGAAAGATGGGGTAGCCTTCGTCAAATTTTTTACCCTCTCTGAGCTTCAGTTTCTTCATTGTAAAACAGGGTTAGGAACAACATAGTCCTCATAGAGCAATTACAAGGATTAAATTAGTTGATGCCAACAAAGTGCTACAGCAGTGCCTGGTGTGTAGCAAATGTTCCATAATAGCTAGCTTTTACTATTATTATCTTTCAACAGAACATCTCAAAACGCTTCATAGCTCATAATTTATTTAGCTTTGTGAAAAACCTATGGGAAAAGCTTGGCTGTTAGAGCCTATGCTCTAAACAAAAATTAAAGGAGAAAGTTAAATAAACCTAAAATTATTCCTGTAAAACCTAATTTATCCAGTACTGGAACTCCTTCTCGCTAGTACATTTTCCAGGTAAGGAAAAAAATTAACATTAATAATAACAAAATCCTGGTGTTCCTACTTAATATTTATACTAGCTTATCTAAGCTGCTTTTCTGGGCCTCAAATGGAAATAACAGTAGCTGACTCAAAGTACACAGTGGTTGCTGTGAAACTCAAAATAATCTATATGGATGAACCACACTATAGGGGCTAAAAGCAGGAACTTTTAGAGATATTCAGACACAGGTTTAAATCCATCACTCATAATCTATAAAACTTTGTCTTGGGACTTCCCTGGTGGTCCAGTGGTTAAGACTCCGTACTTCCTCTTCAGGGGATGTGGGTTCGATCCCTGGTGGGGGAACCAAGATCCCACATGCCGTGTGGTGCAGCAAAAACAAACAAAAAAAAACACTTTGTCTTGCTTACTTGAACTCTCTGAGTTATAATTTTCTCACAAGCAAAATTTTCTCATAAGCATACCTCCTAGGATTATTTTAAGGACAAATTAGATTATATAAGCAAAAGGATGAGCATGACCTGGCAAACATTTAGTGTTCAAAGAATAGTAGTTATTATCATGAACATAAAGAATGCTTATGAAAATGTATTACATTTCCTACTTTTTAAAAAATGGGGTATAAATAATCTAATCTAGCATATTTTGAATGACTCAAAAAGCATTATCATGAGTATCAATTAAGTGCAAAGAAACTCTCAAGGTCTCCAGAGGTTTGCTTGCCCTTCTACTAAATGGTCATAAAATGCTACCCATTTAAGTTTTTCTGTCTGTTTTGAACACTGCCTTCCTTGCTGTCAGTTGTCAATCCTCAATTCTGCCAGTGTTCTAGTCCCTAGCTGTTACTTACCAGTTACTTGCTACTTCTAATCTCCTAGGGTTAAATAACAGATTATTAAACATGTTAAAATACACTATCAATTGCTACATAAGCATATAAACATTCTTCTACAAATAAAATAAATAAGTCTTAAGTCAAAAAGCAAGTCAAAAGAGAAATCAAAAAATATCTTGAGACAAATGAACAACCTACCAAAACTTATGGGATGCAGCCAAAGCATTTCTAAGAGGAAAGTTTATAGTAATAAAAGCCTACATTCAGGGGGAAAAAAAAGAACTCGGATAAACAACCTAACTTTACACCTCAGGGAAGTATAAAAAGAAGAACAAACTAAGCCCAAAATTAGTAGAAGGAAAATAAAGATTACAGTGAAAATAAATGAAATAGAGACTAAAAAGACCAAAAAACCAAAAATCAATGAAACGAAGAGCCAGTTTTTTGAGAATATATACAAAACAGACAAACCACTAGCTAGATCACCAAGAAAACAGAGGACTCAAGTAAAATTGGAAATGAAAAAGGAGAGATTACAACTGATACCACAGAAATACAAAGGATAAGAGACTACTGTGAACTGTACTATACAATAACAAATTGGACACCCTAGGAGAAATAAAGGGATAAATTCCTAGAAACAAAGCACCTACCAAGACTGAATCTTAGAAAATATGAACAGACCAGTTACTACTAATGAGACTGAATCAGCAATCAAAAAACTTCCAACAAAGTAAAGTCCAGGACTTTTTTATACATAAAATTTTTTTTTAATTTTTTACATAATTAAAGAATAATTAACACCTATCCTTAAACTCTTACAAAAAATGCAAGAGGAGGAAACACTTCCAAAATCATTTTATGAGGCTAGCATTACCCTGATACCAAAACCAGACAAGGACACTACAAGAAAAGGAAAATACAGGCCAATATCCCTGATGATCACAAATGCAAAAATTCTCAACGAATATTACCAAATCGAATTCAACAATACATTAAAAGGATCATATGCCATGATTAAGTGGGATTTATTCCAGGAATGCAAGGATGGTTCAACATCTGAAAGTCAATCAATGTGATATACCACAGTAACAAAACGAAGGATAAAAATCACATAGTCATTTCAATAGATGTAGAAGCATTTGACAAAATTCAATATCCATTAATGATAAAAACTCTTGACAAGGTTGGTATAGAGGGAACGAACCTCAACATAATAAAGATCATATATGAAAAGCCCACAGCTAACATTATACTCAATGATGAAAAGCTGAAAGCTTTTCCTCTAAGATCAGAAACAAGACAAAGTTGCCCACTCTCACCACCTTTATTCAACATAGCATTGGAAGTCCTAGCCAGAGCAATTAGTCAAGAAAAAGAAATAAAAGGCATCCAAATGAGAAAGGAGGAAGTAAAACTGTCATTATTTGCAGATGACATGATATTACATATAAAAAACCCTAAAGACTACACCAAAAAACTGTTAGAACTAATCAACAAATTCAGTAAAGTTGCAGGCTATAAAATCAATGTACAATAATTTATTGTGTTTCTATATACTAATAACAAGATATCAGAAAATCAAGAAAACAATCCCATTTAAAATTGCATCAAAAACAATAAAATACCGAAGAATAAATTTAACCAAGGAGGTGAAAGACCTGTACACTGAAAACCAGAAGACACTGATGAAAGAAACTGAAGACACAAATAAATGGAAAGATATTCTGTGCTCATGGATTGGAAGAAGTAATTTTTTAAAAATGTCCATACTATCCAAAGCACTATACAGATTCAATGCAACTTATATCAAAATTCCAAAGGCATTTTTCACAGAAATAGAACAAAAATTCCTAAAATTTGTATGGAACCAACCACAAAAGATCCTGAATAACCAAAGGAATCTTGGGAAAGAAGAACAAAGCTGGAGGCATCAAACTTCCTGATTTCAATCTATCAATATATTACAAATGCTCTAGTAATCAAACAGTATGGTATTGGCATAAAAAGACACATAGATTAATGGTACAGAACAGAGCCTAGAAATAAACCCATACATATACGGTCAAGTAATTTACAACAAAGGAATAGAGAATATACAGTGAGGGAAAGGATAGTCTCTTCAATAAATAGTGTTTATTGGGAACAGAAAATCTGAACATTCATATGCAAAGGAATAAAACTGGACCTTTATCTTATACCACACACCAAAATTAACTCAAAATGGATTAAAGACTTAGATGTTAACACCTTAAAACTACTAGAAGAAAATATAGGAGATAAGCTCCTTGATACTGGTCTTGTAAAGATTAAGCAAGATGAGAGAATCCTAGTTCTTAAACAAAGCATTAAAAATTAAATGTAGCTCTGATATATCTCCAGCATAGACAATTCCACCACAAATTGAAAATGTAACTTTAAATATCATTTTGCCTAGATCAGGGATTTCCAACTGCTCCCTGGAATGCATCTGACTGGGAGTAGGTGAGTGCGATGTGTAGAACAGAGTAGTGCTCCCTGATCCTGTAGCAAATCGAGCAGTTTTGGTCTCATCTTTTTCTACTATCAGTCTATTGAATAACATTTAAACAGAGTTCCACAGACGTTTTTAGAAAGTCTGAAAATCACAAATGTGTGCATAATTTCAGAATATATCAGGTATATTAAGTTTTCCTGGGCAGCTCAGTAAAATATTTCAGGCTTAACGCAATATGTAAGAATATACAGAGTCATCTAGTAACATAGTCATCTAGTAACATAGGGGTTTCTTTGTTTTTAAATAGAGTATCAACAGAGTCAGCTCCATTTTGTCTTTACCTACTTGTTATGTAGTCTAAATCATTTGGATTCACTTATCACAGAAAATGGAACCACAGCAATGTATTCACACCTTAAAGAATCTCCTCAAAATCAACACTGCCTGACTGAAAAAAAGGGCTAGAGGAAAGCAAATAAGTTCCACCTTTCTACTTAATGTGTTAAGGGCAAATATTTAGCTTCTGCATTCATGATAGAGATGGGAATAGAGCGGTGCCAACATTTATTCAGCACCTGTTATTTGGTAGGCACTTTGGTAAAAAGGTATCACTCATGTCATTATAAATTCCGACAAGGCAGATATTATTAATTCCAAATCAAAACTGAAGAAGCTGAAGGGCAGAAAAGCTAATAATAAGTGCCTCAGCAACAGAATCAGGATGAGGATCTGTCTGCTTAGCTAATATTTATTGAGTAGTTACCAAGTTCTACGTTTATGCTAAAACTTCATATGCGTTCATCTTCGCAGCAACCCTATGCAGTAGAAACTAATATTTTCTCTATTTTACAAATGATGAGACTGAAGTCACACACCTAACAGGTGGTAAAATTGGTATTTGTACCCAGATTCACTTGTTATCAGAGTCTGTGCTGTTAGCCACTCAATTTTCCTTGTGAAATTTTGTACAGTTTCCAGCTCAATGGGATAAAACTTTATAACTATGTATCTTAAGTCAACCCCTAATTATCTTTCCTAAAACAGGAGTACCTTGGATGATATTAAATGATACCTCAAAAACTTTGTGTTTGGTTTAATAATGTGCATCATATTCACATTTCAACACTATGAATGGGATGATATGGGGGCCCAAGAAAAATAACAATGCCACTCTGAATAATATTAAGCAAAGAATAGTTAGAAATATAGCTAATTTCCTAGTTTGGTTTCCCCTGCTTAAAATCATTTCTTTTTTTTGTATTCTCAGTGAGAGAGCCCATCTCTTCTTTTTTTTTATTTTTTATTTTTTTTAATAAATTTATTTATTTTATTTATTTATTTATGGCTGCATTGGGTCTTCATTGCTGCACATGGGCTTTCTCTAGTTGCAGCAAGCAGAGGCTACTCTTCATGGTGCTGCACAGGCTTCCCGTTGCAGTGGCTTCTCTTGTTGCAGAGCATGGGCTCTAGGGGAATGGACTTCAGTAGTTGTGGCACGCAGGCTCAGTAGTTGTGGCTCGCGGGCTCTAGAGCGCAGGCTCAGTAGTTGTGGCGCACGGGCTTAGTTGCTCCACGGCATGTGGGATTTTCCTGGACCAGGGCGCGAACCCGTGTCCCCTGCATTGGCAGGCAGACTGTTAACCACTGCGCCACCAGGGAAGCCCCCATCTCTTCTTATATTTAAATGAAGCACCAAGCTAAATTGAGCTGTTCCTCCCCTACCCACCTTTTTGTTTTTTCTTGATTGGTCGTAAGAAATTACAAAATGTTTGGCCTTAAATATCTGCTAATCTAAAAGAGATTAAAAAATTCTGTTGATATAGGACTTTATGATCTATTCTCCTTAATTATGTTGACTAAGTCACCATAAGATGTGTTGTAGGTAACATATTGTAACCAACCTCCATAAAAATTTGAGTGAGCTCTAAGGGAACATAAGGTAAACAAATATAGATACTGGTAAATCTATGGTAGGGGATGTATTATTAACTTTAAGTGTTAAATGATATACAGCAATCACATAATATCATTAACTTTCTCCAAACTATCCAAAGTTAGACAATAAATGGATACTAAGGTAAAACAAGTATAACGAAATATGCTAGATGTCAAATTGTGGAACGAGGAAAGAACTGTGAAACAGATCCCATGTTATAATTGAAAATATGATACATATCAAATTAGAAAACTGAATCCAGAAAGAATTCATTGTCACAATAAAGGTTATTTTGATAATTGCATTGGAACTTTAGTATTCAAATACAGTAGCTCCTTGTTAAGAAATAAAGGCACATCACAAATACGCCTGATTTTTTTTTAGGGGTGGTAGGATAAGCTCTTAGATTTGAGGTTTTAAAATGTAAAAATTTGATATTTTCTCCTTTGCCTCCTATTCATAATTTAAAATATAAGGATAACTTTATTGTCACATTTTCTCCTTTTTCAAGACAAACTTAGCCACAGAACAAAATAATACATATGCAGCACACCTACCTTACACCTAAAATAAGACTCGCTTCTCGCCTACTCATTTTTTGTTCAAATCCTCCTTTATAGTAGGATGAAAAGCTCTATACAGGAAAGAAAGAGCAAGAAATAATTAGTTCCACGTATGAGGTGGCATGACCTCAATCCCATCACACAGCTGCAATAAGAGTAATGTATTTTCCAGAAGTCAACTTGGAATTGTGGGAGGTGGGGAGGGAGAGCACTAAACAATAATCCTCTACAAGAAATTATGACCAAGATAAACACTACACTGAAGGAATAAAACAGGTCAGTAGAAGCAAAAGGCTTGAACTTTATCTAAGCTCTACGGTAATTTTCTCACTGGATAACCTTGACCAAGTCACTTACTGTAGAGATGACAGACATCTTTTTAACCTACTAGACTGGCTGACTGAGAAAGAGGAGAAACTGACAAGGTGGGGAGGACCATCAGGATATTAGACAGGGAGGCCAAGAGACCGGAAGACTAGACTGAAGGTCAATGTGGCTGGAGAGGCCTGAGCAAGGAGGAAGATGAAGTAGCAGAGATAACTGGCACCAGATTGTGGAGGGCCCTGGAAGCAATGGAAATGATTCAGGATTTTATTCTCAGTGGCAGGAGAACCAGAGCACTGGAGTAACAGATCTGACTTGGCTTTAGAAGAATTACTCTAACTGCTGTGTGGAGAGAAGACAGGTGCAGAGTGCAGGGAGGAGGACCAGTTAGGACGGACATAACAGTAATCTAGGCAAGAGATGATGCTGGTATGCACCAATTGTGATAGTAGAGGAGGAGGTGAGAGCTGTCAGATTTTGGATGTATTTTGAAAGCAGAAATAACATTTGTTTGGATTGAATATGGGATATGAGAAAAAGCAGGGAACTAAAGATGATGCAGTAAACGCTGCTATACACTGCACAGATCCCCCTTCGGAGCTGAGGCACTTACTCCTCAGACACTGGGGCAGCTGCTGGCAGACAGCACTCAGCTGTCAAACTCCAGCAATTGCCTTGGCTGAAGAATGTCAAGCTCACGCTCCCTTCGCAGGAGGGTCTCTAGCTGATGACTGGCTGACGTCAGGGTATAAACACTGTAGTTCTCCAGGGCTCAGTCCTTGGACTTCTTAGCTATGTTTACCTCCCAGGTGATGTCACTTAGCTTCACGGCCTCTTGCCCCAAATCGGGATAATCACGATGAGTCACCTGAGCGTCAGAGCTCGGGGGCGGGGGGGGGGGGGGGGGGGGGGGGGGCTGGCTGCCTCAGGCCTTTTACTAAGACTGCAGTGCAGCTTAAATTATCCCTCCATTCTTCTTCCTTCTCTTGCCTTCTGGAGCTGTTGATCCTAAGAGCATTCTCTAATAAACTACCAGGTTGCTAAACTTTGTCTCACTCTGCAAATAACTGCAAGGTTTCTGGCCTAAATTGCCATTAATGACTTAGAGAAGGAGTGGTTATTTGTTATTTGTTTCTTGTGGGTAACACATATCAGGAGATTGGTTTTGGTTACATTAAGTTTCAAATGTCTATGTAAGTGGAGGAAAAGTCTGACCTGGAGATAACATCTGGGAGTCATGAGTACACAGAGGGTATTTAAAGGTGCTCTGTGAGACTAAATGAGGGTCACCTAGAGGGGGAGTGTAGATAAGAAGTCCAAAGACTGAGCCCTAGAAACTGCAACATTTAGTGGCACAGAGATGGAGAGGAATCAGTAAAGGAAACTGTGACGGCCTAGCGGTGCAGGAGGAGGAAAAGCAGATGCCAAAAGTGAGGAAGTGAAAAATAGTTTGAAGTGCTTCTGATAGGTCAAGTAAGATGAGAACTGAGGACTGACGGCTGGATTTACCCTTTGGTAAATCTAAGTCTAGTGAAGGTACTGGAAGTGAAGGTTTGATTAGAGTGAGTTTAAGAGAGAACAGGAGAGGGCTTCCTTAGTGGCGCAGTGGTTAAGAATCCACCTGCTAATGCAGGGGACACGGGTTCAAGCCCTGGTCCGGGAAGATCCCACATGCCGTGGAACAACTAAGCTCGCCCGCCACAACTACTGAGCCTGCGCTCTAGAGCCCACGAGCCACAACTACTGAAGCCCATGCGCCTAGAGCCTGTGCTCCGCAACAAGAGAAGCCACAGCAATGAGAAGCCCGCGCACCACAAAGAAGAGTAGCCCCTGCTCACCACAACTAGAGAAAGCCCGTGCGCAGCAACAAAGACCCAACGCAGACAAAAATAAATTAAAAAAAAAAAAAACAGAGAACAGGAGGAAAGGAATGGGAGACAGCAGAGAGACAACTCTTCAGGAGCTCTTAGAGAAAACAGGATGCATGAACTCAGCTTTTAGAAGGAAAAAAATTCACACATGATTGAATGCGTGCATGTTTCTAAAACGTGAACCTATATTTTTCTAAGGAAAAACAAATAAGTGTATGCTTGCATAACAAAATCTGAAAGTATATACACCAAAATGTTATTTTGGGGTGGTAGAATTATGAATAATTATTTTCTCCATGTTTATTTTTACTTTCTAAATTTTCAACAATAAACACAGTTACATATACAATTTTTTTTTAAAAAAAAGGACTAAAAGGAAACCAAGTAAATTATTAGAGCTTAAGAAATGAGTCCTAAGGAGCCAGATCTGGTCATTTGTGTAAGCTATTCTCTTTGAACAGCTTGTCATAAATTTCCATTGGTAATAATTCCCTGGCAATTAACTCATTCAACAAATACATTAGCACCTATTATGTGCCAGAACTTTTCAAATGAGACAAGTGAAGTTCTGCCCTTTATCACATAGATGCTAATCTATCAATGTACCAGTAGTTGTGAGGAATATGATGTACTATTCCAAATTTCAAGTAATTAACAATCTAGTAAGAAAACAAAAAAACAACCCCCTCCTCCAAATTGTGAGGGGAGGAGGGAATCAAATTGTTAAGTACACATACTAATGTGGACAAATTATGCTATATATCACAAGCACTACACACACAGGGGAATATATAAGGAATAAGAGATATATAGGGGAATATATATAAAGGAATAGAAAAACTTAACAGAGGAAGAACAGCTGGTTGGAAGGTTTCTCTCAGGTGATCAAAAATTTTTACTAGATGCATACCTTACTCCCTAATATTTATGAGTATCTACCTTTGTGAGCTCCAAATTTTCAGCATAATAAACATAAATTGATGATGTTTCATGAACTGTCATTTCCACTATATTCACAAAGCTCATTAACCTTAAAAGTAGCCATTATATCTAAGCAAATTTTTACTTTGTTTTTCCAGGTAGAAAAGGAGACTAAGAAAAAGTTACTTAAAGTCTAGCATCTGGATGAGGCTCATACCCTAAAACATTGACCTGTTTACAAATAAGCTTACAAGTAAATATACAATCATCACAATCTTTCTAAGGGAACTATATCATTTTTGAGGATAGACATTTAATATTTGGGGGCTATATACAGAAAGGCAGACAGAGAAAACAACGAAAAAAAACTGCTCATGCTACTTCATAAAAAAATCATTGCCTTCTAAACTCATATGGAATTTAGGTTTTACATTACATAATTTTAAAAAGAAATTGTAAGCCCTTTGAAGCTTACAAGTAATACACCAATACTACATTATATTAGGATATATAGACATAGACAATGCAGAAGTATTTTCTGACAACACTGGTGGGTCAAGGAAATGTTTAAATTAAAAAAAAATGTGATTACAATAAGGAACAACTATATCATCAAACAGATGGAGTAGATGGTTAGATTTTTCTAATAGAATTTCCAAGAACAGTAATAGTGGGACTTATTCTGCTGTCTATGGGAACACACCCTGAACCCTTAAAAATTATTATTTGTATTATTTATTTATAAAGTATTATATGTAAACAAAAATCAAAATAATTTTCCTTCTAAAATTAACATTGAATGCTGTAGTGCTATATATTATTAAAGAAGATGTGAACGAACCAAGTTAAAGTCTTCATTAGCTAATTTAATCAATCACTTGAAACATAAAAGCCCTCCAAACAACCAGGAAAATATATCATTCTACAGTCTTAAGAGAAGAAACATATTTACCATAAACTATAAACTTTAATTATGTATAATAATCTATTTGATTTATAGAGCCACAGAAGGATGAGTTTAATTAGTGTTATTTCCATGAATTTCACTTAACCATCAAACAATGTAAGTCCAATTTAAAAAACTTATATTCAAGTAAAAAGAAAAATTCACAAATAGAAAAAGAAAAGCCTCAAAAGAAGATAAATGACTTGGGGTTTTTTCCCCAAGAAAAAAATTAGAGGTAATTAGACAATAGCTAGGTCAATAATATACATTAATACTTTAAAAAATCAAGTAAAAGGTACTGGTTCAAAACAGCAGACTGAATAATAAAAGTCTTTTGCTTTCCAAAGTGCCTTTGAAATGAGAAAAGAGATATTTTAAACAAGAAAAATCCATAAGAGGGCTAGAAAACAAGAAATGGATCAAGTAGCAAACCAGAAAGTTTAAAGAAATCCTGGAAGATTGAAAACAGGTAAGACTGCACATATAGAAAAATCACAGTAGCCCCAGTTTAGCAGCCCCTCTGACTAAATTCAGAGTCAATAAATACAAAAAATAACATCAGGGTAATTAATTAAACCAGTACAGCAGAGAGAGACCATTCCTAACTCCATTAGTATAGGGCATAAGGGCCTGCCACCTACCACTTTAGCCCTCAGGCCAAGAAAGAGAATCACAGCCTCGGATGCATCTAACTGTGGGTGGTAGGTCCCAAGAGAAGCAAAGGAGAGTACCAGCAGATCACACTGAACCCAGAGGGCTGAAGAGTTATGCCAAGGAGTAAAATACACATAGTACTCAACCACTCCTGGGTTCTGGAGGTTCCAAGACTGCCTCTGGGCTCCTTGATTTGGAAGAGACATGACATGACTGTTGATATAAGCCACCTACGTGCTCACAGCACACTGCCAATCTTCTCATTCAATTAAACTGTTGAAGTAAATCTACCCAACTGCTAAGAAAGGCCACTTGTATGAGTTCCAGGAGCAGAGACACATTGGAAGGAAAAAATAAAGAAAAAATATATGAGGATCTTACAGAACAAAAAATAGACAATTTTCACATAAGCCAAGGCTAAAAATTCCTGTGAAATTTCAGAATATCAATAATAAAGAGAAAATCCCCCAAATTTCCGGCACTCAGACAAACACACAAAGAAAAATCACCCCAACCTAAAAACCAAAAACACAAACAAAAGAAAATCAAAATCAAAACAAGCAGTGTACAAAGGAAAAAGAACACCAGAAAATCTGGCTAAGTCTGAGAGTACCAAAAAATGTGGCTGAGAGTATGCAGGGAAGTGTAAAGGTGGGCACAGAGATTCAGTCTGAGCAGAGACTTCCGTAGTGTCCCTCTAATACTGGCTCCACCAGATTCCAAGAAGCCAGCAGCTACATGATAACAGTGAGAGGGAAATAAACAAACTCTCCACGCATTCCATATGAACAAAATTATTCGAGGCAACATTCCAGAAGAATGGGGAAAAAAGCATGAGAAAAAGAAAGATGAGATTTAAGAAAAAGATGATGTTAAAGCATCGAAGAAGTGAATAAAGTTTAAGAAAAAAATGAAAAGAGAACCCATAGGAACTTGAGCCTTGAACATTCTCCTTTGAGTGACAGGGATTTATTGATACACGACTATAGTCCCTATTTGTTAGTAACTCTATTTGATTAAATAATGAACACAGTTACAAAATCAAAACACTGTAAATGGTGTGCTTATGAATTTGGCTCTTTGGAATCAGTGCCAAGAGAAAGTATGTATATATTTCATTCCTCAATTTCCCTGGAATAATTAATATTTAAAGAATTATTTTAAAAACTCCTATCTTCACTGAGGTATAATTATGATGATAAAGATATTCCAAGATGTTTCACTGCAAACTGCAAGAGTAGTACTTTGTGGAAAAGGGGCCAGATTTATCAAAAGGCACTTGTCTTAACTTGAAGCCCACAAAAGGGAGGGAAAGGGGGCACATATCACTTTTCTCTCCTTAAGAAATGCAGGGGTCGGGACTTCCCTGGTAGCGCAGTGGTTAAGAATCCGCCTGCCAATGCAGGGGACACAGTTTCGAGCCCTGGTCCAGGAAGATCCCACCTGCCGCAAAGCAACTAAGCCCGTGAGCCACAACTACTGAGCCTGCGCTCTAGAGCCCGCGAGCCACAACTACTGAGCCCGCATGCCACAACAACTGAAGCCCGCGTGCCTAGAGCCCGTGCTCCACAACAAGAGAAGCCACCGCAATGAGAAGTCCACACACTGCAATGAAGAGTAGCCCCCCCTCGCCACAACTAGAGAAAGCCTTCGCACAGCAACGAAGACCCAACACAGCCAATAAATAAATAAATAAATAAATACAGACACCTTTGAAAAGAAAAAAGAAATGCAGGGGCCGCATTCAGGGTACCCATAATAATCTTTTAAACTATTCTACCTTATCTGTGAGCCTCCACAGAGCAGTGAAATGTTTCTCATTTTCTTTCTCTCTTTTCCTTTCAGTGTTAAATAATGTAGTTCTACAAAACACAAGTCTATTTATGGTATAAATATATCTGCTGAAGATCAGCATAACAGGAGAGAAATGATTTCTGAAAGTCTCTCAATTTGCTATACATAAACATATGGAAAGACATTTAAATAACTATGTCAAGCCACCATCACCTAAGTCCCTGGACTATCTCAATACCCTCTTAACAGGTTTCACAGCTTCTCCTCTGACTCATTCTAGTCTATACTCTTTGCAGCAGGCAGAGTGATCACCTAAATTGGTAATCATGTTGCCCATGTGCTCAAAACCTTTCAAAGGCTTTCCATCACACTTAAACCAAAATCTGCTGTCTTTGTCACAGTCTATTTGGCCCTAAGTGATCTGGGCCCAAACTACCACTATTCCTTCCACATACACCACTGGAGTTACTCTTGCTGCTAAACTCATTTCCACCTCGGAACCTTTGCAGTGTTCCCACTAGAAAGCTCTTTCTTCAGATGTTCACATGGCCTGCTCCCTCATCTTCTCAGAGAGGCCTTCCCAGACCTATCTAATATAGATTCCTCTCTGCTGTTAAAGAATCAATCTCTTACGCTGATTTAGTTCTCTAAAGAAAACTAAACTTCTACCTTCAACACCTCTACATATTATATATCTTATTTATTTGTTAATTGTTTCCACTAAAAAGTAAACTCCTAGAGGGCAGTGTCTTTGTCTGGTTCATGACTACCTCCCACTCCCCACAATAATGTCCAGTATGTAGTAGGTGCTTAATGAACATTTATTGAATGAATGCTAAATTCCTATTAATACTTTAGCCAAATAAAATATAAACAGGAAAACAGAAAATAAACACATGCTCCCTCTAATCACAGACATGCATTTATAAGTCTGCAAAATCACTTGCAGTTCTTTTGACCCCGAGTTTAATTATCTGTCATAAAATAGTATGTCATCCTTTGAAAGTGTGGTTATTGTTCATGACTAACTAAGCCTCACAAGCCTATAATGCCTTTGCTAAAACAAGCCATTCATTCTCAAATTGCTGTAAGCCAAACTGATCTATCCCAGATCTTCTGTTTCCCAGAAATCAATGTTTATGTTGTACTGCTTCAGTGAGTTTTCTTTGCATGGTCTCCAGTGGTCACAAACCACAGTTCACCACACTATAGCTTTTTAGATACCTACTATCATTCATTTTTTACTTATATTCAGCTCAGCAGAGTAGCTGTAATGCTGGTAGATGAACATATAAGCCCTATAGGTTTCAAGGTTGGAATCGTATAATTTTATGTTTGAGATAGATAGCCAGGTGTGGTGGTACGAGGAAACTAGTTTCAAATTTGAAGATGAAATAAACTTTTGGGTAAGCTCCATCAGGACAGGGACTATGTCTGTTTTGTTCACCAGCTATGCCTAGCCCCTGGCACAGGACAATCACTAAATGAATACTAATTAAACAAGGAAAATAAATTACCTCAAAGTTGATGTAATACTACTTAAAGGAATATGATAATTAAAGTCAAAGTCAGGAATAAGCTTAGGTATAAAATAACATGACCAAGAAACTTAAAAGAAACTAAATCAATAAAGTAGATAAAGTTGCCAATGATACAAACATTTGTATGAAAATCCAAAACATTTTTCTGAATTACTATCAATAATGGCATATAAACTAAAATCAAAGCAAGGTTAGATTTCTAACTAAAGCCATTTTTAACTTACAGGAGTTGAAATCTTTTTTGCAGTTTCTGTGATTACTTGTCCTAGAGGTTTCCAGATTTGAAATGTGTAGCGACCTAAATAGTAACAGGAATAAAAGCAAATATAATATATTTTCTATAATGAAAGCCAACACCCACAAAGTGCTCACCATAGTATTTATTAATAGTTTACTTTATATATGTTATTTTAATAACTATCTCAAAATCTACCAGAAAGACAGTCACGTTTTTTCAAATTTCTAATTTATTAAATGGAGGACAGATTTCATTTTAATATAATTTTCATAGCTATTAAATTAAGCTTTAGTTCATAATTAGAAAATTAGAAAATTTCAATGGTTATGTATAAAATCCTACTTTTATACGTTACAGGTCATAAAAACAATAACATCCTAGCACTCAATTTCTCACTGAGGATGACTACTCTCCTAAAAGCTTCTTTTATTTTAGTGCTTTCCTTTCTTAGGCATCCTAATAATCAAAACTCCTCTGAGTCTGGACAACTAAGTATCAATAGAAAAACAGGTCCTAAATTGTTTTGAGGGTATAAAACAAGAATAAAATGTTATCTGGCTAATTTACCTTTTGTACCCTAATCAGAATGTGTGTCCACTAATACTAGGGTCTCTTTTCCCAAAGCTCTGCTGGAAAACCAGTTATGACCCTCTGAACTTAAATTCAATTTCTAACCATAATGTTATTTGCAAATCAAGATTTCTACTGGGAAAGTTCAACTACATAGATATTTTATAAGAAGTAACCTGTCTGGGCTTCCCTGGTGGCGCAGTGGTTGAGAATCTGCCTGCCAATGCAGGGGACACGGGTTCGAGCCCTGGTCTGGGAAGATCCCACATGCCACGGAGCAACTGGGCCCGTGAGCCACAATTACTGAGCCTGCGCGTCTGGAGCCTGTGCTCCGCGACAAGAGAGGCCGCGATGGTGAGAGGCCCGCGCACCGCGATGAAGAGTTGTCCCCACTTGCCACAACTAGAGAAAGCCCTCGCACAGAAACGAAGACTCAACACAGTCATAAATAAATAAATAAATAAATAAAAGAACGTGAATTTCTTAAAAAAAAAAAAAAAAAAGAAGTAACCTGTCTAAATATACTGTCATTCCTGTGCAAACAACATGTTACAGTGAAAAACAAAGGATGCTAGACATAGGAAGATGTGAAGTAGCCAATCTAAGTAGGAGATAAAAAGCTCTTGAGATCAAGTAGAACATTAAATAGAGTAAAATTAAATGAAGCTGGAACCCTAACTCATCTAAATCTCTTATATAAATATCAACTTCCATTTGATTCTATAACAGTATAAAATATGGCTTTTAAAGTACCTCAAAATTCCTTCAAAACCACAATCATGCAATCTCAGTGTAAAAAAGCAATTAAAGGCTTCAAGAAGTGACATCTGGACATTTACTTTAACCATAAAGGAGAAGGTCTAGTTCCAATAGTCTAGGGGTACTTTCTCCTAAATTCTACTCTTCAGTCGTATTTAATCCTGAAAGAGAACTGCCTGCTATTAATATTCTAGTTAGTAAACTGAATTTGGCAACAGAGTAGTATGTATAGAATACATACACCAATTCTTCTCATTGTAGAAAGAAGACCTTGGCAAAAGTATACCTTTCTCTAATTTCAAATAAAAATCTTACATTTGCATTTGAAATAACTATGCCTATTCTGCTACAGTAATTAATACAAAAATTGTTTTATGTTTATGGGCAAGTTTGTCAGAATTCCTTTTCAGACATGATACTCTTCTCATGAAACCTCAGTAAGTAGTTAACTATAGTTATATGAGACACAAGACTTTGACAGTACAAGAACCAAGAGAATCTGAACCACTGATCTTCCTGATTTTAAAGTTCTTACTGGTAAGGTGCTTTAAATAGAGTTGTGTGGAATTAAATATTATACAAAACAAAACAAAATCTTTTATGTCTCTTTTTCTATTGGATCTCACTGCATATAACCACAATGGAATGTAGCTCCACCTAAAAAGAAGATCCAATTAACAAGATCAAATCCATGGAACTTAAGAGACACAAATGCTAAATGAAAAATGTAAATCTTTATCAACAAGGAAATGCTCTCAGATTAACATTTAATTAGAGAATAGCTATGCAATTTAAAACTATAAATTAATGGTTAGAAGAGACAGCAATTTTACTTTAAATCTTTATAACTATTCTTTCTAAAAAGATTTTGGCAGTAAAAGAAATTCTCCTGGGTTTGTCAAAGAAATTACACCAACATGTTAAAATGAATGATAAATATACTATAATGAATGGCTACGCTCATCAGAAAGAACTGACAGCTCAGAAAATGCATATTTTTATCGGCAAGAAAAAAATATGGGAGAATAAAAGAGCCCCATTATCACTTACACTGCTTCATATTAAAGAGATTTTATTTTTTAATAGTACACTATAGCTCAAACTAAAAAAATGTCAGGAGGATCAATTATTATTGGGGCTAGTTTTCCTAGCTTTTGTATCGTTAATTTCCTTCACTACAAAGTTTATCTAGATTTGCTACGCTGACAAATCTTCAGTGACTATAAATGTTGCAAAGAATGGGAACGTATGTCTTAAAGCCAAAAACCTCAGAATACTAAGAGTCTTCTCATGAATCACTATAGAAGCCATTTGGAAATATTTCTCCTACAACATTTATTGATATATATCCTTTATTTATCTTACCTGCAAATCCAAGAGCTGCAATACCCAGTCCCACAGCTATCAAACTTCCTGCCTATGGAGGAAAAAATGATTATCACTTATAGTGTTACATACTGGGTTTTTTAAGTAAATCATTTTAAATAATGAGAATAATTATGATTAATAACACATTTTCCTCAAGCTCTGCGGTGTAGAATTTTTAAAAATCTTCAGGATTACAGCTAATTTTCAGTGAATTAAAATAATTCTAGATTTCATTTAATTTCCATGTATTTGAATTTGTTCTAACCAAGAGCTTTTATGTTACCTATTGCTAAAATGTTTTCTATAGACTATTCTTAATAGTGGGTTTAATGTATTTATCTTCTATAAAGCTAAAAGGTAAATATTTCCTCCTCCTTTACATATGCAATGCTCAATGGACTCTGCTATATTTAAAAAACTTGATAAAATGTATCCATGTTTAGAAAAGAAGTCAAACTGCGAAAAATTAGTAAAAATGATGAATAACTTAAGAGCTAGCTTATTTCTACCTTTCTAGATCAATGTAAAATTTTTACAGTAAGAGCCAAGAATTCAGAATTTAAAGTTATGAGCTCATCCTGATAAATTTTAAATTAGTTATATAATCCATATCAGTCTATGCTTTTCTCCTTAACCACCTTGGGAAAATATATGTCACAACAGAAGAAGGTTTTATGTAGCAAAGATCAACGGTTGCCCCCCCAAGATCCATTTTCCCCTTCTTCTACAGGATCAAAATTCCTATTTTTAGCCAGACACATATTTCCAAGCCCCCCCTTAGACTTAGGTACAGCTATGTTTACTAAGTGTTGGCTTATAGGATATAAGCAGAGTGGTGTGTGCAGCCTCAGAGAAGTCCTTCATGGGACGGTGGAATGTCCTTCTCCTTTTCCATTCCTCCTTCCTGCTGGCTGCAATTTAGACATTATACCAGGAGCTGCCATGTCGGATAAGGAAGGAAGAACAATGAGATGAAAGGAGATTGTGTCCTGGATGATCATGGAGCTGCCACAGCACCCCTGGACTGCTTCTATTTACATGAGGTAAAAATAAAATTGTCTTCCTAAGATACTACTACTATTTTCAGTTTTCAGGTACTTACAGCCAAATCAAATTTTGATGGGATCAGAACTAAGGAGAGACACTATAGAAACGGTTTTTGTCTGATTAGTGGTGAAAGAGGCAAACCCATAAGATCCAAAAACTAAAAAAAAAGCTACAATAATCTCACTAGGGAATAGAATGGAGTCATTTCACAACAGTACAGCAGAAATCATAAGATGGAGGCTGAGACTAGATGGATAGTAAAACCGAAAAGCCCTATAGCCATCAGTTTTCAAGTTCTGTAAGGGAATGCAAGTCTTAGGAAATCAAAGCCCCAAGTCTTCAAGAGGAGACTCTATAAGGATAAACATCAAGACACAAAGGCCAACTGTATGAAGGTGCTCTAACTTTAACACCCAGTAACTCTCTCTTGGAAGTCTAGAGCTCTTCATAGACAAGATGAGGAAAGTTCATCTAGGTTTCCCCTCCTCAGTTCCAGTTGTTTTTTTGTTAAAGAGTTAGACTTTTTTTTTTTAATAAATTTATTTGTTTATTTTTTGCTTCACTGAGTCTTCCTTGCTGCACGCAGGTTTTCTCTAGTTGCCGTGAGTGGGGTCTACTCTTTGCTGCAGCGTGCGGGCTTCTCATTGCGGTGGCTTCTCTTGTTGCGCAGCACAGGCTCTAGGCGCGCAGGCTTCAGTAGTTGTGGCATGTGGGCTCAGTAGTTGTGGCTCGCAGGTTCTAGACTGCATGCTCAGTAGTTGTGGCGCACAGGCTTAGTTGCTCTGCGGCAGGTGGGATCTTCCTGGACCAGGGCTGGAACCCGTGTCTCCTGCGTTGGCAGGCGGATTCTTAACCACTGCGCCACCAGGGAAGTCCTCAGCTCCAGTTCTAAGATTCACATTTTCACCAGGCAGAGCACTAGGGCAATCTCAGTAAAGGAAGATTCTTTCCCTGGCAGAGAAGGACAAGCCTAGAGCTAGCTAGCAAGAGACCAAACAGTCTTTGAGGTTCCCTTCAGGTTGTCTAGACGTAATTACTCCTGAACTGAAGGGAAACGAGTATTGATTTCAAGAAGGTGTTCTGTTGAGGTATATTTTTGCCATTTTCTAGAGCTTCCCAGGGGCTACATATTTTGAGTTTTCCAGGCTTATTTTCCATTGGTTCACTTTAAGGATCCTCAGTCCAACCAAAGTACTCAAATGGGGCTTCCCTGGTGGCACAGTGATTAAGAATCCGCCTGCCAATGCAGGGGACACGGGTTCGAGCCCTGGTCTGGGAAGATCCCACGTGCCGCGGAGCAACAAAGCCCGTGCGCCACAACTACGGAGCCTGCGAGCCACAACTACTGAGCCAGCGCACCACAACTACTGAAGCCCGCACGCCTAGAGCCCGTGCTCTGCATCAAGAGAAGCCACAGCAATGAGAAGCCTGCACACCGCAATGAAGAGTAGCCACCGCTCACTGCAACTAGAGAAAGCCTGCACGCAGCAACAAAGACCCAACTCAGCCATAAGTAAATAAATAAATAAAATTTTTAAAAAAGTACTCAACTGTTTTCATGTGTGAATTTATTTTCCTTCCTTATAAAACTTGTTTATTCTTTCATCTGACTAGAAATATTTATCTTTGCCTATGAAGATCTGACGTATTCTTAATATTTCAGCTTGAACCAGCCACAGAATGGGAGAAGTCATTTGCAACACATAACGATGAGCACATACCCCAAAATACAGAGAATTCCTCCACATTAAAAAGACAGATGATCCAGTAGAAAATGAACAAAAGAGCCCAGGGGGACTTCCCTGGTGGGTCCAGTGGTAAAGAATCCGCCTTCCAATACAGGGGACACGGGTTTGATCCCTGGTCGGGGAACTAAGATCCCACATGCCGCGGGGCAACTAAGCCCACGTGCCACAGCAAAGAGCCCACGTGCTGCAACGAAAGATCCCACATGCCTCATCGAAGATCCCGTGTGTGTCACAACTAAGACCCAACACAGCCAAAAATAAATAAATAAATAAAATATTAAAAAAAAAAAAAAGAGTAGGTCAGGGACTTCATAGAAAAAAATCTAAATGGCTAATAAACATATGAATACTAACAATAACCACAAAACCAAAATGTTGTAGAAATATTAATACAAGAATATAAAGATCTCTGGCCTTTGTGGAATTTGTTCCATCCACCAATGCATCAAGCACCAAGCAATAATATCTACACTTCTAGGGTTATTCTGAGGATAATATTAATAATGTATGTACAGGACTTAGCACAGTGGCTTGGCACATAGTAAACAGGCAGTAAACGTGAACCACTTTAATGTTATCAATAAGAATAACTAGCTATTAGGAATGTAAGTGGTGTAACAGAAATACGAACAATGTTTCATAAACTCTTAAATTTGTCCAAGTAAAAGATTCACAGAAGTGGTTTTTGAGGTAGGCCGTGGAAAATGAATTGGTCTTCTCTAGATTAGATAATCCAAATTTTCACATTTTGAAAAATGCATATTTGAAAAACATAAAGTCTTGAAAAGTTATTTTAATTTCACATTTTTATAGATTGATTATTGCATCATTTTTATTATTTCTACTATTCAAATATATACATATGAGACAAATAGTTGCCTCCTTATCCTAAAGAGATTTTTTATGTCAAGGTATTTATATCAGAAACATTAAATCATCAGACATTTGATCATTTTTCACTTTAATCTAACAATACGTAAGGCTCAATTGTGTTTAACAATTAAAAATTCAATTTAATTTAACAAATTAAGTATTAAGTACTCTGATGATTATTCTCCATTTGTCTCTCCAGATTCATTTTCCACCCTTCTCTGCCTTGCTCTTTACCTCTGTCTTCCCTTATCTCAAAAGACTACATTATCCAGTCCTCACTTGCCCTCTCTCGCTTCTGGTTGGATTTGGCCAATGAGAGGAAGTGTTGAACAGAACACCATGCACTGGTTACCAATCCCAGAAAAGGACTCTATACATTTCTGCCCATTATATCTTGGTATCAAGGTTGTGAAGGAAAACACAACAGTCAAGCACTAGGTAGAACAGTGATTTACTCACATAGAGAAGAGACAGAGTAAGATCAGCTCCAGTCATGTGCACTAGTCTCATATGGCTAGTGGATGCCAGCCAGCCGACAAAGGGAAATTGGCCCACCAGCACCCTCCCCCTCTTTATCCCACACTATCCCTAGAGTCTGAAATACTGAAAGCTGGGGGCAAGCCTGAAACAGGGGACGATAATCCCACAAAGTACAGGTTGTGTGAGCTCCTCATCTCTTGGTAAGGAAGTGTTCCAAGTCCAAGACCCATTCTTACGAGGCCAAAAGGGGTTGAAAGGCTATGCACATGAGACTTTTTCCCAACAGGAAGCATCAGCAGAAAAGCAAAGAGTGGAAGGAGGTAGAAACAATAGTACAACTTATTCCCTGCTATATTTCCTCTTTGGCCATGGCTCTTGTTGAGTGGCTCCTCTTCCATACCTGTAACTCTCACTGGGTTCTGGAGCATAGTTCCCAACCCCTTGCCTCTTTGCCTGAGTGGATAACTGTTTCCAACTGGTGCTAGTACCTGGGTGATTCATCATCCCTTTTTGGTTACTTTAAACTATGCCCACAACTCTGCAAATAGCCCCTTCGTTAAACTATGTTCCAAAAAACCATCCATTACTACCAGGACCCTCAATGATACAAGCATGACTGTACACCAGTCACTATACACAACAAGGCAAAGGCCTATATCAAATGGGTCCTCTACAGGATGCTAAACATGGTGAGCCTCCAACGTTTATGCTAATCTCCCAAAGATCTTTATTTTTAACCTATAGCATTTATTTCACTAATGTATGCTTAGATGTGTTCTGTCTCCTTAAGCTTTTCTAGATAGCAAGAGCTTTTAAAAAATCTGATGAGGGGCTTCCCTGGTGGCGCAGTGGTTGAGAATCTGCCTGCCAATGCAGGGGACACGGGTTCGAGCCCTGGTCTGGGAAGATCCCACATGCCGCGGAGCAACTGGGCCCGTGAGCCACAACTACTGAGCCTGCACATCTGGAGCCTGTGCTCCGCAACAAGAGAGGCCGTGATAGTGAGAGGCCCGCGCACTGCGATGAAGAGTGGCCCCCACTTGCCGCAACTGGAGAAAGCCCTCGCACAGAAACGAAGACCCAACACAGCCAAAAATAAATTAATTAATTAATTAAATAAATTTATTTAAAAAAAAAAAGACAGGCATCTATGTATATTATAGACATTAAAAACTTAATCAGTATTTTAAAAAAAATCAAAATCTGATGAACTCTATGGATCAACACCTTAGAAAAGCACAAATATATATATATATATATATATACACCCTAGAAAAGCACAAATATTTTTGAATATAATTTGAGGGAATCCATGGGTTTCCCTGAAGCCCTTCAGCTCACAAACCCCAACATGAGAACCTCTAAAAAATAAACAAATGTGGGGCTTCCCTCATGGCACAGTGGTTGAGAGTCCACCTGCCAATGCAGGGGACACCGGTTGGATCCCTGGTCTGGGAAGATCCCACGTGCCGTGGAGCAGCTAAGCCTGAGTGCCACAACTACCAAGCCTGCACTCTAGAGCCCACGAGCCACAACTACTGAAGCCCGCGTGCCTAGAGCCTGTGCTCCGCAACAAGAGAAGCCACCGCAATGAGAAGCCTGCGCACTGAAACGAAGAATAGCCCCTGCTCACCACAACTAGAGAAAGCCCACGTGCAGCAATGAAGACCCAAGACAGCCAAAAATAAATAAATTAAATTAATTAATTAAAAAAAAATTTTTTAATAAATGTGGACTTCCCTGGTGGTGCAGTGGTTAAGAATCCACCTGCCAATGCAGGCGACACAAGTCCAGGAAGATTCCACATGCCGCAGAGCAACTAAACCCGTGAGCCACAACTACTGAGCCTGCGCTCTAGAGCCTGTGCGCTGCAAGTACTGAGCCCATGCACCGCAACTACTGAAGCCCGTGCACTCTAGGGCCCGTGCTCTGCAACAAGAGAAGCCACCGCAATGCGAAGCCCATGCACCGCAACGAAGAGTGGCCCCCACTCGCCACAACTAGAGGAAGCCCGCGCGCAGCAATGAAGACCCAACGCAGCCAAAAAAAATAAGAAAAAAAATAAAAAATTAAAAATAAACAAATGCTCACTGAAATAAGAAGGGTGTTTCATTTACTTTGAGTTCCTAGAGCATATCAGATCTGCCATTTATATTTCATTTCTCATTCATTCAACAATAGTACAATAAGAAAAATAATGCTAATGCCAGAATTAATCTATATTTCTGAAGACTAACTTTATAGAAAGATAAACACTAAAGGCCTTGCAACCTTTAAAAACAACAAAAACAAACCCAAATTAGGTAGCTCATTGGAGCAAATAAGAATGTTCAATAAATGACCCCAAACTGTGCAATCAAGTCTGACTCATCCACACTGAAAATGGACAAAGTATTAGCATAGCTAATCAACAACTCATTTCTTATTGGAATTAAATTACTTATTGGAAGGGGATTGTATCTGATTTACCTCTTTAATAGTATTTTCAATTAATTTGATATTAAAAGAGTTTATACCTTTTGAGCATAAACAATTGATAACAAAAATCTATTATTTGGAAGTTGAACTCAACTTGAAATTTTAAAACTATTATGCATCCTGCACTACCAGATTTTTGTACTCTGTAATAAGAATAAAGGTCTTCTGCATAAAGTTTTCTATGGAAATACTAAGACTGTCAGAGAGATAAGCAAATAAGTTAAAACTTTAACCTCAAACGGTCCAGAATAAGAATATTATTTGTTTCCTAGAGAAAAATATTTATCTACTACCTGTTTTTCAGTCACTAGAAAGTCATTTGTATTTTTTTTTCAGACACAAATTTAAGAGAGCTCTAAAACAACAAATTCCACCAACTCTCCACATATGTGAATGACCCAAACAGAAAAAAGAGATCATCTAGTTGCAAATACAGAAGACAGGAAGCACAGGAAAATCCATCTGAAATCTGAGCAAGTAGTTCATGCAGAACTCTCAGTCATACCTTTATCTGATCTTAAATTTTTTAAAGTAAAATAACATCTAAAGCATACTGGGGCTTAAAAAAAAAAAGCCCATGGTTCATTTGGCATAACTGTGTAAATATCAGAAAATTCCATCAACATCTTCTCTATTTGACTACTGTTGAAAAAAATTTCACATATGCTTTATCACTATGCTATTTCACATTTATTTAAACTTCAGTGTTGTACCTTCAGGCTAACAGGATCTATTTTATTTCTTTTATATACGCAACACCATAATCAAGCACAATGATGTGCTTCAATTTTTATTCTGAATTTTTTTTAAACAATGATGCTTTAAAACTAAATTGCCAGTAACAGAACAAAAACGACATTGAAAAGACAATTTAAAAGCAAAATGGAGAGTGAGGCATAAGTGTTAGTATCATAAGTACTGTCATTGTCTACCAACTAGGCAATAACCAGGTTAAATGTCTATGATTGCTCACGCAACTAGACTGATATCACGTTACATCTGTGTTTTTACAGAAACTAGGGAAATGTTGCTACTTCTTTGACTTAGGGAAATTAGAATATGGGCTGAAAATAAGACAGGCAGTGTGATTTAAAAAGAAAGATATGGGGCTTCCCTGGTGGCGCAGTGGTTGAGAATCTGCCTGCTAATGAAGGGGACACGGGTTCGAGCCCTGGTCTGGGAAGATCCCACATGCCACGGAGCGGCTGGGCCCGTGAGCCACAACTACTGAGCCTGCGCGTCTGGAGCCTGTGCCCCGCAACGGGAGGGGCCGCGATAGTGAAAGGCCCGCGCACCGCGATGAAGAGCGGTCCCCGCACCGCGACGAAGAGTGGCCCCCACTTGCCGCAACTAGAGAAAGCCCTCGCACGAACCGAAGGCCCAGCACAGCCAAAAATAAATAAATAAATAAAAATAAAAGTAGCTATAAAATTTAACAAAAAAAAAAAAAAAAAGAAAGATATGTATACACCTGTACTCTGGCCTAAGCTAAAATGGCCATAGGTGTCAAACATATGTAGGAGACAGTAGATGGTAAATGTGGGTGCCATACAAGGTATTTTTGTTGTTGTTGTTGTTGTTTTAAATATCCACAAGGCTGCCTTCAGGAAGTTTTAGTTTTGAAACTTTTTCTTTGAAGGTTCAGATGGTTAGGAAAGTAGCTAACACTTTCTAGGCCTGCAGAAGATCTAAATAAATTCTTAGATACATTTTTTTCTATATAAAATTATGCAAGCACATATTTAGAACAAGTTGATTTTTCTATAAAAAAGGTATATATGTGCACATATATACCTAAAAACTAATACAGTTACAAATCAGTTAAAAATTCTACCAACTAATTCTTTTACAACTGGTCTAGACCAGTGTTTGGGGAAAGTGGTCTATATAAGGAAAATAGAAAAATTCCATTCATATCAAATTTAGAAATTCAGTTTTTAACAATCTCATCATGGTCACCACAGAAAACACAGATGATATGTATACATATAACTAATTCATGTGTTATTGGCCAATGGTATTGTAAGTTTTAAGAAATTCATGACAACTTTAGATTATATTTCTCAAAAATACCAAAAAGCATAGTTTTCACTGCATCCCCTTTGACCACACACAATGCATGAATATTTTAGATTTTAAAATGTCCAAGCATATGTATAATAGCATTGCAGAAATTAACGAACAGTAAATTCCCAATGAAATCACTGACTGATTTTAAATGGTTGGAGAGTTACCACAACGAATCCTCTGCCTAGGGACTTCCCTGGTGGCACAGTGGTTAAGACTCTGCACTCCCAATGCAGGGTGCCAGGGTTTGATCCCTGGTTAGGGAGCTAGCTCCCACATGCATGCCACAGCTTGCCTGCAAGCTGCAACAAAGGAGCCCACGTGCCGCAAATAAGACCTGGCGCAACTAAATAAATAAATAGAATAAATAAATAAATATATATATTAAAAAAAAGACTCCTCTGCCTAAACTGCTAAAGCTGACCGGAGAAAAGTCTTATGAACACACTACATAGCACCATTAAAAAATTATGGTTTCTGATGGCGGCTGGGCTTTCAAATCCACTCAGTATCATCATCTCCTTCATCCTTGATTCACACCATTCCCCATTCCTTTTTGCCCTTACTATTCTAAATTTTACTTTTGTCATTAGCCTTCATGTTTTTCACCCATGAAGCAAGCATGAACTTCCTCAGTCTTACACCCTTTCACCCCTGAATGTATAATCCATGTGCTTCAAAGTTAATCAAGCCTGGGCTCCAATTTCAACTCAACATATACCAAATCTGCGACCCTAAACTGATCTCTCTAGGCCCATTTCCTCATCTATAAAATGGAAATGTGGGAATGTGAAAACCTAATCACAGTGTGCTCAAAATGATTTATGAGAAAAGATTATGAAAAATTACCAACGCACTGTATAAACAAGGCAGATGTCTGTTACTTCTTTATTCACTCCCACAAGTTTACTCTTAATCCCTTCTGTTCTTCTCTGCTCATTCCTCCTGGAAAATCCCTGCTTATTTCAAATAGCTTTAAGGTCACCTCCCGGTAAAACTTTCGCCACCCATCTCCTCACTCAAGTATAACTTTTTAGTGACCCCATAGTACTTAGCAGTTCTATTATAGTACATAGCACATTATTTAATAATGGCTTACCTATTTCAAACCCTTTCTAAAATGTGAGCTTCTGGAGGTAGGGACTGTTTACTTCTTCGGATTTCCGAAATCTAACAAAGTACCTAGTACATAGTAGGTTCTCAAAAGTTAATATAATGGGATGAAAATGATGTTAAGAAGCATCCCCACTATCCAGATGCCTTTTGGAACTTGAATTATTTGTGTACTGTATTGGTGTCTGCTAGTGAATGGAATTATGATGGGAATGGGAAAATACAATGGAAAATGATAGTTAAATTTAATTAAGAAATTAACACATAATCATGTCTCAAAATATTCTGGACCAGGTATATATATCCAAAAGTCTCACAGAAGAAAAAGAAAATGAAGTTAAGGGCCTGTGCCAGGTAAATTTCATTACAAAAATGAGATGCATATAATTCACAGATCCATGTAGAAAAACATGAAGGAGTAATTGAACTGTTAAACAAAGAAAAATAACAAAACTCCAAATAAAAAAAGTCAGGCATTTTTTTAAGCAGCCATTTGGAGACTCTCTCCCATCTCTGAGTATTTCAAAGAGATAGACAATAAACAATAGAAATCAGAAAAATATACAACGGAAAGTGACATGTGCTATGAAGAAAATTAAGCAGCCAAAGAATTATGTGTGGGGACTTCCCTGGTGGCACAGTGGTTAAGAATCCACCTGCCAATGCAGGGGACACGGGTTCGAGCCCTGGTCGGGGAAGATCCCACATGCTGCAGAGCAACTAAGCCCGTGCACCACAACTACTGAAGCCCGCGTTCCTAGAGCCCACGCTCTGCAAGAAGAGAAGCCACCACAGTGAGAAGCCTGTGCACTGCAACAAAGAGTAGCCCCCGCTCGCTGCAACTAGAGAAAGCCCACGCGCAGCAACGAAGACCCAACGCAGCCAAAAATAAATAAATAAAAACAAATAAATTAATTAATTTTTTAAAAAGGCAACAAGATTTGTTGAGAGACTGGATGTGAGGTATAAAAGAGAGAAGATGACGAATGGATAAAGAAAATGTGGTGCATATGTACAGTGGAATATTATTCACCTGTAAAGAGAAGGAAAGTCTAGCATTTGTGACAACATGGATGAACCTGGAGGACATTACACAAAGTGAAATAAAACCAGACACAGAAAGACAAATACTGATTGATCTCACATACACGTGGAATCTAAAAAAGTCAAAAACTCATGGAAGCAGAGTAGAACAGTGGTTAACAGAGGCTGGGGTGGGAGAAATGGGGTGATGTGGGTCAAAGTTCCTGTCAGATGAATAAGTTTTATACTTGAAATTTGCTAAGAGTAGTAGACCTAAGGGTTCTCACCGCATGTGTACATACATGTGCGCACGCACACACACATATATACACACAGAAGGTAACAATGTGAGGTGACCAATGTGTTAATTAGCTTGAATTATGGTGATCATTTCACAATGTATATGTCTATTAAATCATGTTGTACACCTTACATATATACAATCTTTATTTGTCAATTATACCTCCGTAAAGCTGGGGGGAAAGAATGTCAAGGTTATTGCCTTACAGAACTGGAAGAATGGAGCTGCCTTTTGCTGGGAGGAAAGTCTGTGAGAGGAAGTGGGGCAGAGAGAAGGGCTGTCAATAAGCTCCTTTGGTCTTGCTTTTCTAAAACACTTGCCACCCTGAGAGTGATAAATAAAACCCAAGCAAAGCTGTACATGAATTCCTAACACCTGGGGAAGAAACGGTCTCATCTACTAATGGAAAAGAAGAATGAGCAGGTTGTCTCAAAATACATCCCTTCTTTGTTATCTTGCAGTGGTTCAGTTCTCAAGGGTTAATCACAAGCAAATCACTTTCTGCTGAACTCAGTGTTTTATGCTGCCTTATTATTTGGTTCAATTTCTACAAAGAAAGCTCTTTGAATTTAAACAGCAAGTGGAAAGGAGAAAAAAGGGAAGAAACAAGAAAGACTGCTTGCCAAATCAGCAGAATTTGAGAAAGAGAGGTAGTGCACATGCAGATCAAAAGAAGGAGAGCAAGGGAATTTATATTCCAGAAAAAGTGTCAGACATGATAAAATGACATTAGGAAGAGAATTTTTACAATTATCCTTCCCTAAAATTTTCAAGCTGGCATGAATGTCCCAGATTTTCATATCTAAATCCACCTGGCCCTTACCATTACTGTTCCATTGCCAAAAAAAAATACACTTGAACTTCTCTCAAAGCACCAATTTTTTAATTAATTTAAGTGAAAATTTTAAATTAAGTAAAAAGAAAAAGCAATGTTAACTACATCTTACTTGCTTGACTTTAAAGTCACTTAATTTATTTTAAACCATAGGCAAGCATTAATATCTACAGCAAGACTAGAGAGTAAATAAAAGGGCAAAACAAAAACAAACTGAAACAATAAAACAAAACCCAAAAGCAAACATAACAAGAAACAAAACTCTCAGGCTAAAAAAAAAAACCAAAACTCTCAGGCTCAGGACAAATGAGTACTTCTCCACTCTAATATAATGAACAAGAAATTCTCCAAACTTAAATCCTTGCTATAACTGATGATCTTACGAATAACCTTTTAAGTACTGTTTAGCATATACTCAGGGACCCACTGATACAAACCTTGTCTCTAATAACGCAAGCAGCTTTCTTTGTTAAATGTGACTAGTCAGAAAGTCCTGTCCCAATACCAACCTAGTCCTGGTCGCCTCAGAGAGTACCAGGAGTCCCTGGGTTCATCGTAGGTTTGCCAAACCAGGCTGCACATTTGGCTTCAAGTTCTCAAACCCAAGGATACTGTGACGGTTCACTTTATGTGTCAGTTTGGCTAGGTCAGTCAACTAAACCTCAATCTAGGTGTTGCTGTGTAGGTATTTGGTACATGTGGCTAACATCTATAATCAGCTGACTTTATTAAGTAAAGCAGTTTATCTTTGATAACGTAGGTGTGACTCATCCAATCAGTTGAAAGGCCTTAAGAAAACTGAGACTTCCCTGAGGAAGTAGTAATTCTGCCTCAAGACTTAGCTGCTGTCTGAAAGTTGCCAGCCTGCAGGCCTGCCCCACAAATTTTAGAATTGCCAGCCCACACAACTGTGTAAGCCAATTCCTGGAAATAGATAAATAATACATTCTACTTAGTTCTGTTTCTTTGGAGAACCCTGGCTGATACATATTTCTACTGTGTTTCAGGACCAGAAAATAATGCTTTTAGGCATATCGCCCTGACTCATTCGTTATTCACTAATTCAACATTTATTTAAACATTTAATCGGGGTGCTTACTACAAACCAGGCACTGTACTAGGGGTAGCGATATGGATCAATAAGGTCGCCTCACAAAGGTTACAAACTGATTCACAATCTCAAAACAAAACCTGCCAGTCCTCAAAACCTTACTAGTTTGCTTTTATATTTTATTTCTCCATAAATTTATCTAATTTCTTTTAGAACTTACTAGATTTTTAGCCAGAAATATTTCTTAGGATAATAAAGGGATGGTTATTCTAGTTGTCAATGACTCTCAAAAGTTGACACATGACACACCCTCTCTTAGGACCAGATTTTAAATCAGATCATGGACCATAGATAAGATTCCCTCTAGGCTATTTGCAAAGGCACATGGTTGTAACCCCATCCCTTTGTCATGTTACCTCATGATACCTCATCAATGTGCAGAGACACTGGAGTTAAGATCCACTGCTTTATACAGCTACACTGAGATAACCAATGTGCTGAGAATAATCTAGTGCACAGATTTTACTAATTAGTGTTAACACATTCCATCAAATTTGAAACAAGCATGCCCTAACTAAAAACTCTCTTTAAGGTGTATACAACTATAATAATATAGTAATTGATATTTTTTTTTAATTGGTAAAAACTTTCACTTTAACACTAGGTTTAACCTGAGGGAGAGATTCCATTTTTCTATCTTTATTACAATTTAGTAAGTCAGTGCTAGTAGGGAGTAGTGGAAGTAAAACGCTGAAAGACGGTTTCAGCAGATAGTTGATCAGAGGCTGCCAATAAGAAACTTGCACTTACCCTTACATGTTTTCCCTGTGAGCTGGTCCCTACCTGTGTCTGGACCAGGTCACTTCCCAAAATAAGCTCTCCATCCTCTGAAGCTGCTGGCTCTGAGTAAGGGAGTTGGAGTATCTGAGTCATATCCCTACTACCCTCATTCAGTTGAGTCTAATATGTCTCCACCCTTCTGTTTCACCACTGTTCATATAAAGATAGTATTATTGACCCCAGTCCCTAACACAGAAGGATGTCTGGTATATATATATGGCTTCTCAGTTACTAAATAGCAAAGAAAAATGGAACGACTCTAGATAGGCAGCAGGAACAAGTAAATTTCCAAATATGAAAGAAATCAATGCCAACAGTACCCTCTCCCCTATTCAAATACTCCCACCTCTCTACATTCCAGTTTATTTCTCTATTGTAATCCCAGACTACAACTTCATAACTTGTCTCCTTTACTGAACTGTGAGCCTCTAGAGAGCAAGAAGCAGGCATTATTCATCTTTGTATTCCTAGAATACGTATGGGTTAAATAAAAGTTAGTGTTAATTGACTGGATGGATGAATGTGTGTGTAGATGGTTAGGTAGACAGGTGGCCAGTTGCTAAGTACTCTGCTTCTGGGTCATAGATGGCTTCTGAGAAGAGTCCAGATAAAACTGAAGGATAGGGTCAATGCTAGACCAAGAGGGCAAAGGGAGGATACAGGAGAGAACAAAGGTTAGAAGCTGGGAAACCTGAATTCTGATTGAGATTCTGCCCTTAACTCACGGTGACCTTAGGTTATTGCAATTGAATATATGTGTATGTTGGAGGGCAGGGATCATCTACAGAATATGTTAAATATCTACAGAATATGTTAAATATCTACAGAATATGTTAAATATAGACTAGACCAGTAACCTATGAAATATTTCAAACATAGAGCAGACAACTTGTAAAATATAAGTCAACTTCCATCTATTTAACAAAATGGAATCATCTCAAGATAATAACCCTAAGCAGACAGGCCAAAAAGGGGCAAGATTTTCAAAGCCAAATTCTAATTAGAAAATTAAACCAGAATGATACTGAAAGATGACTTCAGTGTGTGGAAGATATCTGTTAGGAAGTAAGAACTATGGCAAGCTTTACATCCGTGCTCTGTGGCTCTTCATGCTAGATGTGTCAAGTCTATCAGTGAAGCCTCTGAGATGTGTTCTTTGGCCTGAAGCTTCAGATATATCTGCTCTAAAAAGCTTGGTCTTCTGGGCAATTCAAGGTTCATTTAGTTCTAGGAGTTAGTTTCTTTAACTTGTTCGTCACTGCTATTTTATTCACTGGCCCTAAATTTCTCTCTTTCAAATTTAAGGACTTTCCTTAGTTCTTTCTATTATCTAAAATTTGGAGAAAAGGGACTTTTTTTACCTAACAGATATCCTTTATCATTTTGTTATTGTACTGACTTTTATTAAATTATTTTTGTCCAATAACTTCCTGAATTAAGAGTTCTACACTATTCCTGAATTAAGTTCTAAACTATTTTAGCCTACCTTCAAATGAGCCTTCCCTGCCTCTTTCCCCCTCACACAATCACACACTTCTCCCGCCAATTCATTTATATATTTTCTCTTTCGGGAAATGTTCCATTTCTATTTGACTTTTGAAAGGTGCAAACAGAAGTACACACAGTACTCTAGGAACAGACACATTATACTTTTATACAGAAAAGATATGTTTTGGGAATTCCCTGGTGGTCCAGTGGTTAGGACTCTGCGCTTCCACTGCAGGGGGCCCAGTTCGATCCCTGGTTGGGGAACTAAGATCCCACACACACACACAAAAAAGATATGTTTCTCTTTCGTTTTCAATAGTTTCCATAAGATGTCCAATGTTTTGTTGGTATTTTTAGAGCTGAAAGAAATGATAGAAAACATCTAGCCAAAACCCACTCCACTTCCTCCATTTTTACGGAGGAAGACACTGAGGTCCTGAATAGCCACATGCCTTGTCCAAGTTGCAGCCATTGTTTTCTGTTTGTTTGTTTGTGTTGTTTTGTTTTTAATTTAATTTATTTATTTTTGGCTACGTTGGGTCTTCATTGCTGCACACGGGCTTTCTCTAATTGCAGCAAGTGGGGGCTACTCTTTGTTGCTGTGCACGGGCTCCAGTAGTTGTGGTGCGTGGGCTCAGTAGTTGTGGCACACGGGCTTAGTTGCTCCACGGCATGTGGGATCTTCCCGGACCAGGGCTCGAACCTGTGTCCCCTGCATTGGCAGGAGGATTCTTAACCACTGCGCCACCAGGGAAGCGCCACTGCAATTGTTATCAGTGTCTGCGCTGGGACTGGAACACAGGTTTCCTAATTCCAGACCAGAGCCTAGGTCTTCAAGCAACAATTTAATCTCCTACAGTCTTTTAATAGATTATAAAAATCATTCAATTATCTTTCCAGTGTGAGCTCATACTCAATGAAACATCCCTAACTGACTTCAGTGCCCATTCACAAACCTTTTGCCTTGTACAACTTCTTACTAGGTAGTTTGATAAATTACCCAGAGAAAATAGTGTCACTTAATTGTCTAATGTCAAGTTAGATTCTAGCACTGGTCCTTGATGTCCTCACTCCTTATAATTCCCTATTTTTTTTTCACAAAATTTTACCTTCCCTCAACCTCCAACAAGAAGTTGTATGTTCAAAACTCCTACATTTAATATAAAACCAACCAGTTTGTTAAGTATGAAAGTAGGATTACTAGTACCTCCTTCAGCTTCTGGATGGGGCCACGTGGCAATCTGTCACACTCCAGTATAAAGGCCATTACTAATGAGAGGCATCCATTCAGCCAACAACTCAAAGCCTTACAATTGTCAAGGGAGTGGTTCAATGAACATTCTCAAACTGATGCTACGAATTCAAATTGGGACAATCTGTCTTGAAGGTAATTTCACCATAGGAATCAACAGCCTTAAACATATTCATGTCATTAGGCTCAGAAAATAATCAGAGAGGTGCATAAAAACTTTTATATGAGAATATTCATCAGTGCATTATTTATAATATATAAAACTGGAAACAATTTGAATACCCAACAATAGGGGAAAAATTAAATAAATTAAGGCACATCTAAAATATGCATCCACAATTAAATAATATATTGAGGAATGTTTACAGACCATGTTAGAGAATAAAAGTAAGTTATACGACAGCATGTTCAGCATATACGCACACAGAAAAAAAATGGACTGCTATAAAACAAAACATTAACAGTAGTTATATATTCTTATTACCTACCTTTCATCACTAAAACAAAATCTTTGGACCACAGACTCTGGAATTCAAAGAAATATGGTTTGAATTGCTCTCTACATATCAGCAAGATAACCTTGGCCAAGTTAGTTAACCTCTATACTAGAGCTTCCTCATCTGTAAAATGAGGTAAACAATACCTACCTCCTTGGGTTGCTATGAATTTTTAAAAATTAGGACATACATATACATCACCTAATATTTTACATGTGGTAAACACTCAATAAATGGTATCTACTTCAATTACTATATGATATTATTATACAATTGTTTCTTTTAAAATCAGGGGAAAAAAATAAAGGTTAAAAAAGAAAAGTTGTGGAAGATCCCACCAGTCAGAAGGATTTAATAAATAACTTCTTAAGTCAGAAAACCCTCTGATCTGTCTACTTTAAAAACAAATTCTTCAATAGAAACAAATATACCTCATCTTTGGTATCTCCCTTTTAATCCTGCACTTAATTTTGCACCCTGATCATAAAAGTGATCTTGCTGTGTCTCTAGCTAGCCTCCTCCCTATCATGTACTTTTTTTTAACATCTTTACTGGAGTATAATTGCTTTACAATGGTGTGTTAGTTTCTGCTATATAACAAAGTGAATCAGCTATACATATACATATATCCCCATATCCCCTCCCTCTTGCGCCTCCCTCCCACCCTCCCTATCCCACCCCTCTGGGTGGTCACAAAGCACCAAGCTGATCTCCCCGTGAGATGCAGCTGCTTCCCACTAGCTATCTATTTTACATTTGGTAGTGTATATATGTCAATGCTACTCTCTCACTTAGTCCCAGCTTACCCTTTCCCCTCACCATGTCCTCAAGTTCATTCTCTGCATCTGCATCTTTATTCCTGTCCTGCCCCTAGGTTCATCAGAACCTTTTTTTTTTTTAAGATTCCATATATATGTGTTAGCATGTGGTATTTGTTTTTCTCTTTCTGACTTACTTCACTCTGTATGACAGACTCTAGGTCCATCCACCTCACTACAAATAACTCAATTTCGTTTCTTTTTATGGCTGAGTAATATTCCATTGTATATATGTACCACATCTCCTATCATGTACTCTTACAAGCTTTCACTATACTGACTTTGAAGTCCCTGGCAAGCACCCCTTAAACTCTCTCTTTCGGCTTACCTGCAACACCTTATAATTCGGTTATTCTTCTTGCTTGGGAAATCATCCCATTTCCTGAAAGCTATTTTTACTCCCTTACAATAGGGTCTTTTACTTTAAGGCTGTAATTTCTTACAATAGCAATGCTTATAGCTTAATTTCATTACACAATATTCTTTTCTTCCTTTTTGAGTTAAGGTGAAATAAAATTAACTCTGCTTTGAAGTTTAAGAATTTTTAAACAGGGCTTCCCTGGTGGCGCAGTGGTTAAGAATCCGCCTGCCAATGCAGGGGACACAGGTTAGAGCCCTGGTCCGGGAAGATCCCACATGCCATGGAGCAACTAAGCCCATGCACCACAACTACTGGGCCCGCGCTCTAGAGCCGGCGAGCCCCAACTGCTAAGCCCACATGCTACAACTACTGAAGCCCACGCGCTTAGAGCCCGTGCTCCGCAACAAGAGAAGCCACCGCAATGAGAAGCCCACGCACCACAATGAAGAGTAGCCCCCGCTCGCCGCAACTAGAGAAAGCCCGAGCGCAGCAACAAAGACCCAACGCAGCCAAAAATAAATAAATAAAATAAATAAATTTATTTAAAAAAAACAGAATTTTAAAACATATCTTGAAGCTTCTGAAGACTCTGAAAATTACCACAAAAACCAAGACTGTGTATCATTTCTTGGAGTTGAATTTCATCAATTTCTGATATCTAAATGACGGAGAAATAATATGGTACAGTAAAAAAGTCAAGGACTTTTAGAGTCAAAATTGGTTTCACATCCTAGTCCTGCCACTTACTAGCTATATGACCTTGAGAAAGTTAATTAACCTCTTTGATCCTCAGTTTTCTTATATGTAAAATGGTGAAAAGTAACATCTAACTTCATGGGTTATTATGAGAAGCGGGAGAATATAATACAGTGCCTGGTAAAGAGCATTCACTAAATGTTAGTTCATTTCCTCCCTAACTATTTGTTTGCATATCATAAACTCAATACATTCATGCATATCATTAATTTTTACCTTATTTTTATACATTCAATGATTAAAAATTTAAAATATTACTAATATTATGGGGGTAAGAGACAGGTATGAAACTTGTTACCTTATAAAAAGTTTAAACGATTGGGAAGCACTGTTTGAAGACAAACAAACTCAGAAAAAAAATAAAGGTTATTAAAAAACAAAAATCATGAGAAGATCCCACATGGTCACAGCTTTTGTATTGGCCAAAAGTGATTTTATACTACAAGCACCTGAAACAATCCCCTACAAAATCTCACAGTTAAAAAAATCTTACCATATTGATCAAATACAGACAATAAACTTAGTTCTAGGAAGAGATCCATTGACACAAAACTGAGAGTAAAAGAGTCAACGATTCTAAACTGTTTCTGAATAGTAGTATATCACAAGCTTTCTAGCATGGAAGGAAAGAATGAAATGGGTTACCGCAAATGGAAATATACAAATTAGGTATCAATTCATGGCACTTACTAAAACTTCTACTTAAAATTCTTTACCTCCAGCGAGCAACTAAGCCTGTGCACCACAACTACTGAGCCTGCGCTCTAGAGCCCGCAAGCCACAACTACTGAGTCTGCGCACCACAACTACTGAAGCCCACAAACATAGAGCCCGTGCTCTGCGACAAGAGAAGCCACCGCAATGCGAAGCCCGCGCACTGCAATGAAGAGTAGCCCCTGCTCGCTGTAACTAGAGAAAGCCCACACGCAGCAACAAAGACCCAGCGCAACCAAAAATAAAAATAATTAGTTAAAAAAAAAAATCTTTACCAAAACCACGTAACACATTTAGAAATACTGTAAGTACTATACAGTAATAAAGTTCTTGGTGAGTAAAACTTTAACATCATTGCAGCTAGGCTGTAGGTCTATGGCTGCTTCTGCTTTACAACAGCAGAGTTTGGTAGTGTGACAGAAGCCATAAGGTCTGCAAACCTAAAATACTATTCAGCCCTTTACAAAAGAAGTTTGCTGCCCTCTGTCCTTGAGGGTGGCAATCCTGGCTCACTCATCTCCTCCCCACACACACCTAGTATATAGCTTCTATGTATTTGGTGTTAAAAAAAAAATCTATTATACTGAATTGAATCAACAAACTTTAAAAACAGAGCTGGAGACTGCCTGTGTTATCAGAGGCATCAAGCAATAAAGTTACCAAAATTTGGAAAAGCACGTCAGAAGAAGTCAGAGTATCATGTGTACTCTGACTACACCTAATATTTAATACATGCTTATATTTTATGCATCTCTTTACCATTAAAAAAAAATCAGGGCTTCCCTGGTGGCGTGGTGGTTGGGAGTCTGCCTGCCAATGCAGGGGACACGGGTTCGAGCCCTGGTCTGGGAAGATCCCACATGCCGCGGAGCAACTGGGCCCGTGAGCCACAACTACTGAGCCTGCGCGTCTGGAGCCTGTGCTCCGCGGCAAGAGAGGCCGCGATAGTGAGAGGCCCGCGCACCGCGATGAAGGGTGGCCCCCGCTCGCCGCAACTAGAGAAAGCCCTCGCACAGAAACGAAGACCCAACACAGCCATAAAATAAATAAAATAATAAATACTTTAAAAAAAAAATCAGAGAGAGAATATCATTTATCTTAGTCTTTTTTATTCCTTAAGGCCGTCAGTTCATCATACTGCAAAACATGTCCTCTAATCCTCTGTTTTTCTTCCATCTCGTTGTTTCATTCCTTTGTTAATTTAATTATTCAGTGGATTTACAGAGCAGTAACCAAGGTTGGTACCATGTTGAGAACTGAGAGAACAACGATCCTTAAACCTTGGTCCTTGCCTGTAAAGAATATCTAATTTTAGTTTAAAAGACATGTTTCAAAAAAGGAGAAGAAGCACTATTTAAATAATGCCAGCAAATCAGCAAGTGGGCCAAGTCAGGTATCTGTTACTATCACCTAGTTTCAAATATCCACCAGAAAAACACACACACACAAACACACATTACTTTAAATGTTCCACCATCTTGAATCAAAGAATGTCTGAGAACTGGGAAAATAGCCCACTCCATCATAGCTGCTACTGCTGGGGGGAAAAAAAAGCATCAAAATTGTTTACAGGGCTTCCCTGGTGGCGCAGTGGTTGAGAATCTGCCTGCCAATGCAGGGGACACGGGTTCGAGCCCTGGTCTGGGAAGATCCCACATGCCACGGAGCAACTGGGCCCGTGAGCCACAATTACTGAGCCTGCGCGTCTGGAGCCTGTGCTCCACAACAAGAGAGGCTGCGATGGTGAGAGGCCTGCGCACCGCGATGAAGAGTGGTCCCCACTTGCCACAACTAGAGAAAGCCCTCGCACAGAAACGAAGACCCAACACAGCCATAAATTAAAAAAAAAAAAAAAAATTTGTTTACAAATTCCGTAAGGCATTATATTCTTCCAAAACAGCAAAAGCAGTAAATAACCTTCTAGATAAATATGAACTGCCTGAAAGTGTTATAAAATGCTAAAACTTCTATCTTGAGACTGCAACATTTAAGTTTCAAGATAGACAATAGTTGTACCAGAGGAAAATTTTAAAAAAATAATAAATCCTGCATCAAAATGGTAGTTGTGATGGAGAAATATGGAGACTAGTCACTCACTCAACAAACATTTGTTTAGCGTTTATCTATAAATATACAAATACTTATTTAGCATCTATGACAGGCTTTGTGCTAAATTCTGGGCAGAGTAGTGAGCAAGACAGACACAGACTCTTCTCCCTTAGAAACTAACACAAAGGAGAAATCCAACAGAAAAAGAATACATGCATCAATATGCTGAACTAAACATCCATGTTTATTTATTAAGCCACTCAGTAGTAATAAAAGTTAATAGCTGTTCATTTAATAAACAATTAAGTAACTACCATGTATCGACTGCAATGCCAATCACAGAAGCAAGCATGTAAGTTCTTGCCCTTAAGACTTCACAACCTAGGTGCTTATACGTATATAAATAATTTTGATATATTATAAGAAATAATTTAATAAAAAACTGTATATGACTTTCTAAGGAAGTACTTAGGATAAAACAACTTTATTCTACTAGGGAAAGGGAACTCGAGGCAGGTAAGGCTTCACATCAGTAACCTGAGTCTTAAAAAATGAACAGCAGGGGCTTCCCTAGTGGCGCAGTGGTTAGGAATCACTGCCTGCCAGTGCAGGGGACATGGGTTTGAGCTCTGGTCCGGGAGGATCCCGCATGCCGCAGAGCAGCTAGGCCCGTGAGCCACAGCTGCTGAGCTTGCGCTCTAGAGCCCGCGAGCCACAACTGCTGAGCCTGAGTGCCACAAGTTCTGAGGCCCACGCACCTAGAGCTCGTGCTCTGCAACGAGAGAGGCCACCCAATGGGAGGCCCGCGCACCGCAAGGAGGGGGTAGCCTCCGCTCGCCACAGCTAAAAGAAAAGCCCGCACGCAGCAACAGAGACCCAATGCAGCCAAAAATAAAAATGAATATATTTAAAAAAAAAAAAAAAAAAAGAACAGCAGTTTGCCAGGCAACGACTTTCAGACAGAGGAGAAAACTACAGTAAGTAAAGTCATAGCACAGGGCACAGTACAGCGAAGGAGATGGAGAATGAGGCTGCGTAAGTAAGTCATTTAGGGGTTAGTTCATGAACAGTCCTGTATATCACAATGGTATATTTATACAATTTATATGATTACCATGGGAAGTTTGGACCTCGGTAAATTTATGAAAAGGAACTTGGTAAATTAATTTAAAAAATTATAGTACCATAATTAGGTGTGTAGTATAGAAAAATAACTGATGGCTGAGTGAAGTGTAAAAAGGGTAAAGGACCAGAAGCAAAGAGACCTGTTTTTAAAGGCTATTATCAATACAATAGGTCAGAGGAGAGATGCTTAAGACCAACAGAATAACAGTGAGAAGGGAGAAAGTGGAGTGATGATGGCATTATTCAAGGTAGTGGATAGGCGAGAATCACCATGCATAGGGAGGGGATATAACGAGCTACACTTTAGATAAGCTGAATTTTGTATTTTTATTTGTAGGACTCACTGGTAGACAACTGAAAATTCTTATTAACTCCATTCTTCTCATTCCTTCCCATTCCAGAATAACATTTACTCATTCAACAATTTCTTTTTAAAGTGCTTACCACATAACAGGCACCTTTATAAATGTTGGAAATACACAGACAGCAAAGTCCCTGTTCAGGGAGCTTACATTTTAGCCTCCTCTTATGATAACAGTGATAGGAACAGTGTTTTACAGTGAAAGGAACAGTGAGGAGAAAATAGGGCAACATTAAAAATATGAATATACAATACATAATCCATGTGATTTCTTCAAAGGGAAGCTTCAAGGTAAATATTTTAAATTCAAATTGCAATTGAAAAATAAAAGTGGTCTCTTTTTTTTGGTAATGAATAAGCACTTGATAATTTACATGTTTGATAGGTTTTGATTTTCATGTATCAGGTTTGCTTACACTGAAACATATATGTGGCTAATTTTCTTATATGTTACATCATCTTAATAATACTAGGAGTTACACTCTTCAGGAAAGTACTGAAAATTGAAAGGCTACCAAGTCATGCAAACTGAGTTTTGTTCAAACTGCTTTAAAAATTGTTAATATTCTCCTCTTAACTTTAAAGTTTCTTTTCTACTTTTCCATGAGAAGCAGCTTTGCTAAAGCAAAGTCTGATCATGACTTGTGATTATTAAACAATTAATTGTAAGATAGTATTTTATTCAAAGTACTATGCAGGTATTTCCTCCTACATTTTTATCTTTTACTCTCCCAAACAGGCTAATGAACCTGAATTCTTAATCCCTAAAGGAAAGCTTACATGAGACAGTTATTTCACATCTACAACTGCAGATATATATTTCAAAAACTTTAAAATAAATTGCATCTTTTTGAAAAATGTCTTTTTCAATTCCTTGACAAATATTTTATTTTCTACTATTTTCAATAAGATTAGCAAATACATCCCATACTTAGGTCATTTGTTCCTTTTTATTTAAACATCTTTATTGGAGTATAATTGCTTTACAATGGTGTGTTAGTTTCTGCTTTATAACAAAGTGAATCAGTTATACATATACATATGTTCCCATATCTCTTCCCTCTTGCGTCTCCCCATTTGTACTTTGTTATCCTACACTTTGTCAACTTCCCATCACTTTCGGTACTTCTAAGTTTCCCCAAAGTTATTATTATCAACTCTCTTATGTTCCACCCCATCATTGGTCACTGCCTGGACCAGTGACTCCCTACAGAAGCAGAACAGACCCTTAGGGACCTTTTGAAAATTTGCAAGGACATTTTTTGGTTGTCACGATAAGTTGGATAGGAAGGAGGGTATTTAGTGGATGAGGACTATGGATCCTAGAAGTCCTAAAATATATGAGAAAACACTGGACAACAAACAACTGCCTGCATCGCTCAAGATTTTAAAAGACTCTACTGGACACTGAGTAGGTGAAAAGCCTATGTATGATCATCTTAGTCTAGGACTTTACTACATATAAAATATATCATTTTTGCACCATTTTAGTGAAGACTGAATTTTCCAGAATTGCAGCTATCATGTAAATTGAGGTAAGATTCCACTTTGTTTCATTCAAAATTTTACCAAAAATTGTTTACAACTTGGGAAAAATTCGTTTGTCGATGACAATGGCCCTTATGGTATTTGAGCTGCCAATGTAATACATCTGAAATCAGCCTGCATTTATAGCCACCACACTCACAATGATTCCTTTGCACTGGTGCAATGTGCCAGCAACTGATCAGTTCTTCACTGTGTCTTCTAATGTAATCATGCCTGAGTACTTACATATTTAAATAGTAGACACGTTATTTTCTAATAAAATACTTATTTTACCTTTATGCTTCAATTAGAGCAGTACACTGATTTTTTAAAATTATGCTTATGGGTATTTTTTATTGCCTATAAATCTTTAGGATATTACAGGAAACTTTAATATTTGTTATAAAAAGGGGACTCTGGGCTGGACAGGTTTAGAATCACTGGCCTACACTTTAGCCTTCACGTGCCCAGACTACTAAAGATGTCTCCTAACTGATAGCTTGGATTCTATACACTCCCTTTTCCAAAGAAAAGTACCTACAGATGTAAAAAAATCACCAATATTATTTCTACCTTCAAAATACCACAGGGCTCCAAGTGCCTTGCAAATCAGTCCAGTACTGAGATTTTTACAACTCTCCATAGAGACATGAGTTCTGCCTAACCTAATATCTTATCCAGTTTACATCACAGACTGAACACTCTATTCAGAAAGCCTTATTTCTGGGAACTATCCTCAATATTTTGAAATATTTTGTAATAACCTATAAGGGAAAAGAACCTGAATATATATATATCCGAATCACTCTGCTGTGCACCTGAAACCAACATAACATTGTAAATCAACTATACTTCAATTAAAAAAAAAAGTTAAATAATAAAAAAAAAAGAAAGAAAGCCTTATTTCTCAGGAGTCAGCAAGTCACAGTGGAAAGAGTGTTAGGATTTAGAACCCTAGGCCCACCACTTATTAGGAGAATGATCCTGGATGAATTACCACTTTCTGAGTCTCCGTCTCCTCGTTCAAGTGACAACTGAAAAGGACCTTCCTCACAGGGCTGTGGTATGGAATGAATCAGACATAGCAGGAACTCAAAGAGTTTGCTACTTCAAACTTTTTATCTGTTTTGTTCATTTACTTCTTCCAAGGATGACACCTGGGTGGTATCCAGCAGTGCTCAAGAAATGTCTGTTGAACAAAAGCATATTGCTTTCTGAAACCTTTCCAGCCCACTGACTCTGTTCCAGAAATTTATCAGTTAAGTAACAATAACTGAGCGCTTACCAATTGAGTGCTTACTTGAAGTAAACACCCAGTCTCTGCTCTTAGGAAACAAAAAAACGCTGGAAAATGACAGGTCAACATAAAAGATGTCACAAGACTGTGTATGACTAGTCAATGAACAATATGGACAAAAAGTGCTGTGCATCTATCACTGTTGGCTGGGTCAACACGGAAGGTGGTGTGGAAAAGGGATAAAACAGAATTTCTCCAACTAATCCATTCTTCTCACACGTAGCCTGAGAGAACTTTACAACTGCCCAACAGGTCACTCCTCTGCTTAAAACTCATCAAAATGGTACCTCAGGATACCCCAAGCTGTTCACGTGATTTACCAGAAGCTTCCTATGTTCTGGCCCCCATTTGGGAACAGCACAGATCAGTAAGGTGGCCCACTAACTACATGTGGCAACTGAGTATGTGAAATGTGTCTAGTCCGAACTGAGATGTCCTGTTAGTGTAAAATACACACTGGATTTCAAAGACTTAGTACAAAAAAAAAAAAAAAAAAAAAAAAGGAAAACATCTCATTAATAATGTTTATATTGTGACTTCCCTGGTGGTTCAGTGGTTAAGAATCCGCCTGCCAATGCAGGGGACACGGGTTCGAGCCCTGGTCAGGGAAGATCCCACATGCCGAGGAGCAACTAAGCCGGTGAGCCACAACTACTGAGCCCGCGTGCCACAACTACTGAAGCCCACGCGCCTAGAGCCCGTGCTCTGCAACAAGAAGCCCGCGCACCGCAACGAAGCGTAGCACCCGCCGGCGGCGACTAGAGAAAGCCTGTGAGCAGCAACAAAGACCCAACGCAGCCAAAAATAAATAAATAAATATATTTTTAAAAAAAATAATGTTTATATTGATTTCACGTCAAAATATCACTGTGGACATACTGGATTAAATAAAAATGCATTGTTAAAATTAAATCCACCTATCTTTTTAACTTCTTAAATACGGCTATTGAAAATCTAAAAACACGTATGCGGCTCGCATTATGTTTCCACTGGACAGTTTCTTTTCCCAGCTCTACATTTCAGCCTGAAGAGACCCCTTACTACGTCTGACTGGGCCCTGGTCTACGACTCTGTAGATGATACTACTGGCGCCTGAAACGCTTTTTCCTCTTCACCGAGTCTGCCGCTACTCATTCTTCAGATCTTAGTTTTACAACAATGGTTACAGCGCTTTCTCCTAGAAGCCTCCCCTGGCCTCACCCCCTGGCCCCGAAAGACTGGACTGGGGTCTCCTCCTACATGATGGGAACACCCATCCTACAGCACTTATCACACTGCGTCTGCAATTGCCTGTTCTCTGGTCTGTCTTCCGGACAAGAATGAAAGCTCCTTGAGGGACCAGAGATTCTCCGAACACGCCTACTCGTCAACGCCGGGCACCGAGGAGCATCAACTCTGAATAAATGAGGGGGTGGGACAAAGGTAGTGGATGAACACCGGGACGACCCCGGTTCGGGGGTAAGGGGGTGCAGAGAGGTGAGGCAGGGACGGGGCGGGGCGGAGTTTGGGGAGCGCTAGCGGGTAGGCTCGGGCAGCTTGGAGCGGGAGAACGGCAGGAGAGCCGGCAGACTCACCAGTCTCCGGTCAATGTCGGTGTCCGACCGCTTGGTCGGGGGCGGCGAGTCCTCAGCGTAGCGCAGGCCCTCGCCGGCGGTGGCTACGCCGCCACGGGCAGCCATGGCAATGCGGCGCCGGGCACTCGGAACGCCCCGCTGCCTACGAGGCGGCCGTAGGGACAAACTACTTAGGGCGGGTCCGTTCGCGGGTTTTACCTCTGCCTCTCCCGCTGCGCTAGTGAAGGGCGGGGCCCCAAGGGATCTCGTTCTCGCCCAGGCTCAGACCAACTTGTCCCCTCAAGCCAAAGGTCAGATCCTAGCTGGGGGCCCTAGGATGTGGAGGATTTTTTTCTTTGTTTCAGATTTGCAGGCCTAAAGCCAACGTTGGGACTCGTGGGGCAAAGGGTGATGGGGCCTTTCTTCCTTCCCCTATCCCGACCTGAGAGCCTGGGTTTAAGCCCTACAGTCTGATGTTAGATCTGATGTTGGTCTCATCAGATGCTGGACCAGGAGAGACCCAGAGAGTCTAAGTGCGGTGCCGAAGTTCCCTGACGTTCCCTGAGACCCACACCAGACCTTTCTAAACCTGCCCTCCCACACACACACCCCGCCCAACCACTGATCATACTTAATAATACCACGGTTCTCCCATCCATGAGGGCAATAGAAGTGGCAATCTGCTTACTCCACCCCTTCCCGCCATATGGTTGGCTATATGTAAGGTGAAATTGCAAAGAAGAAACTTATAAACCTTCCACCCCACAAATGGTTTTGTGCTGACTTGGATATAGAAAGACGCACTTCGTTATTCGTTTTTTTCTTTTTTGTTTATTTTATTTTTCTGATTTATTATTATTAATTTTTAAGTAAAGCCTTTTGGAGCAAAAATTAACCAACAAATGAAACCAGTGTAGTGCTTTCCAACTCCTGTACCAACTTGGCAGCTCTTCTGACTTTTATACCCATTGCAAAAGCAGCTTACAAATCTTTTCTTTTTTTTTTTTAATTCCTGATTTAAAAGTTTTGAGGATCTACTAATTTATTGATTTAGTTAATATTATTAGCAAGCCCAAGAAGTTAGGGCCTGGAGGAATTTACAATCCAGTAGGGAAGATAAAACTAATACGAAGTGATTATAATGTATTCCAGAGCATAAGACTATATGCATCATACAGCAGTATAAAGAGGAAGGGACTAGGAGGATAGAAGAGATCTGAGTTCTGGTGTATATTCCTTCATTTTCTAGGCTTGTGTTCCTGAGTATACCCATTAACTGCTTCAAATCTCTCCTTACCTGTGGAAGGGGAGTAACATTTGTCCAACATTCTGACTCAGGGAAATTGTAAGCATAAAATGAAAAAAGGAGGGCTTCCCTGGTGGCGCAGTGGTTGAGACTCTGCCTGCCAATGTAGGGGACACGGGTTCGAGCCCTGGTCTGGGAAGATCCCACATGCCGCGGAGCAGCTGGGCCCGTGAGCCACAATTACTGAGCCTGCGCGTCTGGAGCCTGTGCTCCGCAACAAGAGAGGCCGCGATAGTGAGAGGCCCGCGCACCGCGATGAAGAGTGGCCCCCACTTGCCGCAACTAGAGGAAGCCCTCGCACAGAAAGGCCCAACACAGCCATAAATAAATAAATAAATAAATAAAATTAAAAAAAAAAAAATGAAAAAAGGAAAAAAAAGAATATGGAAGTAATTTGTACAATACACTTAAGAAGAGAGTTACCACCACAATTTGACTGGTGTTTCTGGGAGGGAGTGGCCATTTTTAACCAGGGTCATCAGAGGAGGGTTGGTGGAGACTGAGCCATTGAGGTGGTCAGTAAAGAATGGGTAAGACTTTTTTACATGAAAGAGGAGGAAGACTGGAAATTTTAGCTGGAAACAAACACACAGAAATGAAAAAGGTGGCATGTAGAACTGGGTTAAAAAAAAAACATGCCAAGACTCTTCAGAAAAATGGCCTTATTACAGAAATTAATTTTCATTAGACTGATCCACAAGTATCGAGGACGTTGGTGAACTAAGTAAATAAATTGGATTGGAACCCACAGGTCATTCATTTATGCATCCATTCATATATTCGATAAATATGTGTTAAGCATCTGTTAGGTATCAGACACTCTACTCGGCAATGAGTCTACAATGCCAAGTAAATAAATAAGATACAGTAAGTCCCCTACATACAAACCTTCAAGTTGTGAACTTTCAAAATGTGAACATGCGTTCGCATGTCCAATCACATAAGTTAGTTCACGTGTCTGGAATACACTGTCACATGTGTGCATACTCTACAAGTGGTTGTGCTTTTATGTACTTTACTGTACAGTACTGTATAGAGTACAGTAGTACAGTACCTTTATTTCAAGCCCAGGATGTCCAGAAGCAAACGTAAAAACAGCGATGTTGTAGCTGGTACTGCTAAGAAGTACAAAGGGATAACAATGGAAACAAAAGTGAAAATAGGGGCGGGGCTTCCCTGGTGGCGCAGTGGCTGAGAATCTGCCTGCCAATGCAGGGGACACGGGTTCGAGCCCTGGTCTGGGAAAATCCCACATGCCGCGGAGCAGCTGGGCCCATGGGCCACAATTACTGAGCCTGCGCGTCTGGAGCCTGTGCTCCGCAACAAGAGAGGCTGCGGATAGTGAGAGGCCCACGCACTGCGATGAAGAGTGGCCCCCGCTTGCCACAACTAGAGAAAGCCCTCGCACAGAAACGAAGACCCAACACAGCCATAAAAATAATTAGTTAATTAATTTTTTTAAAAAGTGAAAATAATTGAGAGAGTGGAGTGAGGCGAAAAGATAGTAGACGTCGTTCATTCTTATAACATGAATCGTTCAACCACCGGCACGATTCTAAAGAACAAGAACAAGATCATGGAATGTGTGAAGTCTGCCATGCCGATGATGTCAACAATAATATAGAAGAAGCGTGGAAAAGTGATGGAGGAATTTCGCGCCAAGCTGGCAGGTAATCCCCGCGTCAGTGTGACATGCTAGCTCGGAAGTGTTTTCTGCCGCTGTCATGGTTCGTCCGCTAAACCGCATGGTCGCTGTGTACATGGGCAGAACATGGGCATTGGCAAGAACAGGGACCTGCCCTGGCCCCTGCTCAGGAATGAATACAGGTATTTCCAAAGAATGACCACAACCTCTTCAGCAGAAGGTAAACAGAATATGGTGATTATGGGTAGGAAAACCTGGTTCTCCATTCATTCCAGAGAAGAATCGACCTTTAAGGGACAGAATTAATATAGTTCTCATTAGAGAACTCAAGGAACCTCCACAGGGAGCTCATTTTCTTGCCAAAAGTCTGGATGATGCCTTTAAAACTTATTGAGCAACCAGAATTAACAAATAGAGTGGACATGGTTTGGATAGTGGCAGGCAGTTCCGTTTACAAGGAAGCCACGAACAAGCCAGGCCATCTTAGACTATTTGTGACAAGGATCATGCAGGAATTTGAAAGTGACACATTTTTTCCAAAAATTGATTTGGAAAAATATAAACTTATCCCAGAATATCCAGGTGTTCTTTCTGATGTCCAGGAGGAGAAAGGCATTAAATACAAATTTGAAGTACATGAAAAGAACGATTAATGTGAAAGTGTTTTCTGATCTATTTCAAGCCTCCTCCTCCTCCCCAAAAAATTATGTATTTTTTGTTGTAGAGACTTTTGTTGATTTTAGGTCCATGGATAATTATTTCTAAGCAAAGTACTTTTATTCCCCATTAATCTTAACTAGACGGTACCAGATACCATTTGTGAAACATTTCTTGCTGTAACTGCCTGAATACCCATCAGGAGTCAAGAATAGGTGACCAGCACCTGCCTAGGGCAGAATATCTACCAAGACAGCCCAAAGTGGGAGAGTCCCCTGGTAGCATGAGTTGAAACAACCAGAGCCCCTAGAGCTAGGAGCTAGGCAGATGGGTCCAAAGGTCAGAACTGGATTATAAACAGAAGAGCTAGCATTCAATCATTAAAATTAGATCAAAAGAGGGACTGTGAATTACTTTATATCACACTTCTGAAAAAAATTCTGTTCACTCAGACCAGGAGTCAATAAGTTGAAAACTCCAGGATATAGCAGCCCATGCAGCTCAGTATCAAAAAAACAAACAACCCAATCCAAAAATGGGCAGAAGACCTAAATAGACATTTCCCCAAAGAAGGTATACAGATTGCCAACAAACACATGAAAGGATGCTCAACATCACTAATCATTAGAGAAATGCAAATCAAAACTACAATGAGTATCACCTCACACCAGTCAGAATGGCCATCAAAAGATATACAAATAATAAATGCTGGACGGGGTGTGGAGAAAAGAGGACCCTCTTGCAATGTTGATGGGAATGTAAATTGATACAGCCACTATGGAGAAGAGTATGGAGGTTCCTTAAAAAACTAAAAATAGAACTACCATACGACCCAGCAATCCCACTACTGGGCATATACCCTGAGAAAACCATAATTCAAAAAGGGGCATGTACCACAATGTTCACTGCAGCTCTATTTACAATAGCCAGGACATGGAAGCAACCTAAGTGTCCATCGACAGATGAATGGATAAAGAAGATGTGGCACATATATACAATGGAATATTACTCAGCTATAAAAGGAAATGAAATTGAGATATTTGTAGTGAGGTGGATGGACCTAGAGACTGTCATACAGAGTGAAGTAAGTCAGAAAGAGAAAAATAAATGCCGTATGCTAACACATACGTATGGAATCTAAAAAAAAAAAAAGGTTCTGAAGAACCTAGGGGCAGGACAGGAATAAAGATGTAGACGTAGAGAAGGGACTTGAGGACACAGGGAGGGGGAAGGGTAAGCTGGGATGAAGTGAGAGAGTGGCATGGACTTATATATACTACCAAATGTAAAATAGATAGCTAGTGGGAAGCAACCGCATAGCACAGGGAGATCAGCTCGGTGCTTTGTGACCACCTAGAGGGGTGGGATAGAGAGGGTGGGAGGGAGACACAAGAGGGAGGATATACGGGGATATATGTATATGTATAGCTGATTCACTTTGTTATAAAGCAGAAACTAACACACCATTGTAAAGCAATTATACTCCAATAAAGATGTTAATAAATAAATAAATAAATAACTAAAGGGGGGAAAAAAAAACTCCAGGATATTCCACAGGGCTAGTAAAGAGGCAGGTACGAGACTACCATTTCGGTGGTTAAAGGAGAAGGTCTGAGACCTTAAAAAACTTTGTTTCTGATCTTCAGTGAGATTGCATGGGATGTTACAATGATAGAACAAGAATCGGCTATTCATTACAAAAAAGAATAATCTAGTATCAAGCATAATGGCTAAAATTAAAAATTCAGAGGTAATAAATTGAGAATGAATACTGCTAGAAACCAAAATTAGTAAGTTAGAAACTAAACTTCACAAAATTAAAAAATGAAAATTAAAACATGTTTTACCCATCACGTTAGCAAAGATTTAGATTAAGTATCCAAAAAAAAAAAAAAAGCATTTTCTGCCTTATAAATTGGTGCAAGCTTTTTAGAGTGTAAGTTAGCAATATGAATTAAAATTCAAAGTATTCTGGGTCTGGACACAGAACTTCTACTTCTAGAAATTAATCCTGAACAAAGAAATGGACCCAAGAGTATTTGTTGCAACTTTTTTTTTCAAACTTGGAAACAGCCCAAATGTTGATTAATAGGAAATAACTAACCAATATGTCTAGAAAATGTAACATCTGCCGCAGTTAAAAAGAATGAAGTACTGACAGAAAAATGCCAAAAACTGCTAAGTAAAAGAAGCAAATTGTGTGTAATACTCAAAATGTTTAATAAATGTTCATGTGCGGGGGGGAAAAAAAAAGTGATGGAGGAGATGGAGAAACTTCTCAGTGTGTGGATGCAACATCAGCATCAGCGTCGAGTCCCACTCAGCTTAACGCTGATTCAAGAGAAAGCTAAAAGCCGTTCTGAAGACTTGAAGAAGAAATACGGCGAAGAATCAGAGGGCACATCTTTTAATGTTAGCCATGGCTGGTTTCATCGGTTCAAGGCTAGAGCCAACCTTCACAATGTAAAAGTAAATGGCAAGGCAGCGAGTGCAGATTCGGTAGCTGCCAGGGAATTTCCTGAAATGCTCTGAAGGCGTATATTTACCCAAGCAGGTTTTTAATGTGGATGAGAGAGGACTTTACTGGAAGAGGATGCCAGACCAAAGTTACATCAGTAAGGAGGAAAAGTTGATGCCAGGCTACAAAGCAGCAAAGGATAGGCTAACTCTGTTGTTTGGTGGCAATGCTTCCGGTTATATGAAACTGAAGTCTCTCTTAGTTTATCATTCAGAGAACCCAAGAGCCCTTAAAACATAGCCAAGGGCTCTTTTCCTGTTGTGTGGAAGAGTAACCCCAAAGCCTGGGTTACCCAAGCCATTTTCCAGGACGGGTGTTTCCACCGCTTTATCCCGGAGGTAGAGAAATATTGCTTGGAGAAGGACATCCCATTCAACAGTCTTTTGCTGCTCGACAGTGCTCCGGGCCACTCCCCATTCATGGACGACTTTCATCCCAACGTCAAAGTAGTGCATCTTGCACCGAATACTATGTCACTCAGCCAACCTATGGACCAGGGAGTTACAGCGACTTCCAAGAAATATTACTTACGTTACACTTTTCGTCAGGCAGTAAAGGCAAGTGACGAATCAGGAACAAACTTGTGACAATTTTGGAAGGACTCTAACACCTACAAAGCTATAAAATCATTGACTTTGCTTGGCATGAGGTTACGGCCGTCACCATGAATGGGGTTTGGAAGAACCTTTGCCCGCAATTTGTTCATGATTTTTGTGGATTTGAGAAGGTGGATGAGGAATCCAAAGAGGTCTTCAGCCACTTAGTGACCCTCAGCGAGGAGCTGTAGCTAGATCTGCAAGAGGACGACTTCATTGAACTCCTTGCTGTGCATCACGAGAGGCTTACTAATGAAGACCTGATGAAATTGGAGGGCCAGGGAAAGGACGAAGAGAGACAAGAGGAAGAAGAAGTAACTGAAGAACCGAAAAGATTCATGACACAGGAAATGGCAAGGGGATATTCTTTATTTGAGGAGGCACTGTTTTTGAGGCACAGGACCCGAACATAGAATGGTACACAAAGGTTGCTGCAGTGGTTCAGAATGCAGTCCAGTGCTACCATGTCATTTATGATGAGAATAAAAGAGCTACTTCCCAGACATCACTGGGTCGTTTTTTTCAGGAGGGTAGAATTTAATCCAGCAAGGAACCAGACCTGTGCCATCAACATCAGGCGTGGGTGAAATTGCAGCTTGCCCTCCGTCTCCTATTGCTGACGATCCTTCAGCTCTACCATCTCCCACCTCCTTCCCCTCCTCTAGTCAGTAAATCTTCTTGCCTGTTCATTCGATGCCAGCCCCTGTATGCCAGCTGTTGTACTGTACTGCTGTATTTTCAAGATAGTGTACTGTAAGATTAAAAATGTTTTCTTTATTTTTTGTGTTTGTTTTTTATGTATGATTTGTGTGAATAGTATTATAAACCTATTACAGTACAGTACTATATAGTCGGTTGTGTTAGTTGGGTACCTAGGCTAATTTCGTGGGACTTATGAACGCGCTCTCAGAAGGGAACTCGTTCTTTTTTTTTTTTTTTTAAACATCTTTATTGGAGTATAATTGCTTTACAATGGTGTGTTAGTTTCTGCTTTATAACAAAGTGAATCAGTTATACATATACATATGTTCCCATATCTCTTCCCTCTTGCATCTCCCTCCCTCCCACCCTCCCTATCCCACCCCTCTAGGTGGTCACAAAGCACAGAGCTGATCTCCCTGTGCTATGCTGTTGCTTCCCACTAGCTATCTATTTTTCATTTGGTAGTGTATATATGTCCATGCCACTCTCTCATTTTGTCACATCTTACCCTTCCCCCTCCCCATATCCTCAAGTCCATTCTCAAGTAGGTCTGTGTCTTTATTCCTGTCTTGCCACTAGGTTCTTCATGACCTTTTTTTTTTTTCCTTACATTCATATATATGTGTTAGCAAGACCTAAATAGACATTTCTCCAAAGAAGATATACAGATTGCCAACAAACACATGAAAGAATGCTCAACATCATTAATCATTAGAGAAATGCAAATCAAAACTACAATGAGAAAAAAAAAAAAAAAAAAAAAAAAAAAAAAACTACAATGAGATATCATCTTACACCGGTCAGAATGGCCATCACCAAAAAATCTAGAAACAATAAATGCTGGAGAGGGTGGGGAGAAAAGGGAACCCTCTTGCACTGTTGGTGGGAATGTAAATTGATACAGCCACGATGGAGAACAGTATGGAGGTTTCTTAAAAAACTAAAAATAGAACTACCATATGACCCAGCAATCCCACTACTGGGCATATACCCTGAGAAAACCATAATTCAAAAAGAGTCATGTACCAAAATGTTCATTGCAGCACTATTTACAATTGCCAGGACATGGAAGCAACCTAAGTGTCCATCATCGGATGAATGGATGAAGAAGATGTGGCACATATATACAATGGAATATTACTCAGCCATAAAAAGAAACGAAATTGAGATATTTGTAGTGAGGTGGATGGACCTAGAGACTGTCATACAGAGTGAAGTAAGTCAGAAAGGGAACTCGTTCTTAGGTAGGGGACTTACTGTATCTGATTTCTTGGAGTTCACAGACTCCACTTCACAGGAGGGTTATGGTGTCCCCTAGTGGCTGGGCCCTTGCAGTCACAGTTTTCCAGCCTGGAGCAAAGGAGCAATTACAGCACGACCCAGGTCAAATGCAGCTCCTCTTATGGCAGCTGCTGCCCCTGCTCAAGAACTGGAGGGAAGCTTCCAGAGTGGAAGTCAGGAAAAGGGGAGAAAGGAGAGGCGGGCAGGGGAGAGGATAACAAGGTGGAAGGGAGTTGGGCTCAGCAGGGTTGCAGCTCGGACTCCACCTCCTGAGAGCAGATTGCTGGCTGCTTGCAGGCTTGCCCCAGCTCCACTGCTGCCTCGGGTCTCTCCTCCTACAGCAGTAGCCACTTTTAAAGAAAAATCTTCCACAAAGACTACTCAGTTGTCAGACTTTGGTTCTTTGCTAAGGTTACCCTCACCAGCAAAAAAAAAAAAAAAAAGGATGGAAACAAACAATTAAGTCCTCTCTCTCCCCAGAAGGATCTCTTCCTGATTTAGCTACATTTACTTCTCTGGCTTCCCTGAGAATGAAGAGGAATCCTTCTTGTGAAACCCAAAAGGGAATCCACGTTAAATTTTCATTGGTCTATTTTTATTAGTTAAATCACTTCAGAGACAGGTAACACTATATTCAATAGACTTTTTAACAGAAAAGCAGGTATTGGTAATATATCTTAGATATATCTCAGTAAAAAAAAGGTTTTAAACATTTGTTGTTTTAAAAGACTTTTGGCAAAAAATAAATAAATTGACCTCAGTGTGCCTCAGTTCCTCGTCAGTAAAGTAGGGGATAATAATAGCACCTCCTGTGTGAGGATTACATGAATTGACTTTTGTAAAGCTCTTAGAACATATATACAACTTACTCTATATACCGAGTAAGTTCTATGGAGTGTTAGTTACTATTTTCCTTATATTACCTCTTTCACCTGTTTGTTTCCTTGTATATTTTCTTCTTGCTTCTCAGCCCCAACTGCCGTGTTTGATCCCCAAGTGGTTGTCTTGTCTTTGAAATGATAAAATCTGATTAGACATTACAAAGTGATAGAGTATAACTGTTGGGGGTGGAAGGAGTTGTGTTTACAGAAATGAAATTAAATGCTTTGGAAAGACTCGACGAAAGCAAGTTAGAAAAAAAGAAAAAAGCCGTCAAATGGCAGGTGTAAGAGGCTCATAAAAACTGAGCATGATTCTACACTCAGTTTGCTTTTAAAATGTCTTGTTCCCGCCTTATTTTAACAAACCCAAATTAGTAGTCATTGAGGATAGATCACCAGTGTAGAAGAAATCGGAGGCAGAACTGAATCAGAGGGCCCACACCCAAGTAAAAGGCTTTGGCCCTGCACGTAAACATAGAGTACACGAATAGATATAGTGGATATAGTGTATGTCTGTTCTTCTATTTAAATAATAGCACTTCCTGTGTGAGGATTACATGAATTGACTTTTGTAAAGCTCTTAGTACAATGCCAGGTACATAGTAAGTTCTAGAAAAGACCCAGGCGGGAGTCGGAGAAGCGAGTGCTCACACTGGCCACGGAAGGGTGAATACAAGTTTGCTGGATTGATAAGAATGAGGCAGGCTCGGGGGTGAGAAGGGGGTTGGGTTGGGGGGTGGGGAACGAGGTAGAGAAAGCATTGTATATGAATAGTACAGCAAGTCATCCAGTTTGGCTAAACTTAAAGTACAAAGAAGACAGTGAAGATGGATAAGGGTAGACAGATAACCCAAGGCCAGATATGGCGCAGCTTTATTTAATAAGAAAAGGTGTTTAGAGTTTATCTCATAAGTCAAGGCAAGACACCAAAAAATGTCAAATGTGGTAGTGACATGATCAGATCTACATGCTAGGGAGATCATTCTGGTAGCAATGATGTGGGATGGATGTGCCAAAACTAGAAAAGGGAGATCAACAAGGGAGTTATTGCAATAGCCTGAGTATGAGATGTTGAGGCCTAAACTAGGGCAGTGGCAGGGACATGCAAGGCGTGTAGTAACCTTTAGTGGTTTCCTCCCCACACTCAATCCCTCTTGGCCCCATCCAACAAGGACCCAAGGACTGACTGTGTTCCTTACTCTCAGGGTGGGCCCACCACTCTGGCCATGGTGTTTTTTTCATGGATGGGCACATAGTCCTTCTGGGATATCGGGAGTATAGGAGAAGTTTGCTGTGTGCTTCAGGGAAAGCAGTTTCTTTCTATTCAGGTGGACATGAACAGAGAAGCATGAAGCCCTAATTGTGGTTGACAATCGTTTGACAGCCATGAGCTAGGGTGACCTTGTAATTTATCATCCCAAACTAGATCACATTTGAATGAAAGATAGTGCTATAAATAGTTGTGTTAGGACAATAGATGTACCTGGGAGTGCCCTGGCCAACCAGGACACATGATGCCCCAACTGAAACCGTGCACCTCAGATTGGGACTTGAACCCATGCGGCTGGGACTCGAACCCGGCCAAAATCCACAGTCTTCCAGCTGAGATCACACACCTGGTTTTAGGGCTTAATGAAGCTCAGGTTCTTGATGTCTCATTGCAGAAAGAATTCAGTGAGACACAAAGTGATCGGTAAGAAGTGGATTTATTTAGAGAGAAACATGCTCCACAGACAGAGTGTGGGCCATTGCAGAAGGTGAGAAAGATACCAGGGTATGGGGTTGTCAGTTTTTATAGGAGTGGGTAATTTCACAGGCTAATGAGTGGGAGGAGTATTCCAGCTATTTTAGGAAGGGGCAGGGATTTCCAGGAATTGGGCCACTGCCAACTTTGTGATCCTTATGGTCGGTCTTGGAACTGTCATGGCTCCTGTGGGTGTGCCATTTAGCTTGATGATGTGTTACAATGAGCACATACTGAGGCTCAAGGTCTAGTGGAAGTTGTCTGCCATCTTGGACCCATTTGGTTCTAATCAGTTTAAGTCATGTCCTTGGGCTATGTCATTCTTTCAAAGGTTGTGCCCTGCCTCCTTCCCTCCTGTTTCACGACCATTAGAAGAGATGGCCTGAGGATGCAGCAAACACCCCTGAAAGCTACAAGGAGGTCAAAAAGAAACTGAGTCCTTAATCAAACTTCATTTGAAGTTTACCCCATCTCTGAAATTTTTAGTTATGAAGTAAAAATTCCCTTTATTTTCATTTCTCTTTAATTTTGTTTTTCAAAATGTAAGCATTTAAAAAGTAGAAAGAATAGTATAACGAGACCTCATAGCCCCTATATCCAGATTCAACAATTGTCAAGATTCTGCCACAATACTCTCTCTAGGGACTTCCCTGGCGGTCCAGTAGTTAGGACTCTGTGCTTCCATTGCCAAGGGCGTGGGCTTGATCCCTGGTCGGGGAACTAAGATCCCACACACACACAAAAAAAGTATTCTATTTTCCTTTCTTGGATGACGTATTTTAAAGCAAATGAAGATACCATTTCATTTCACCCTAAATATTTCAGTATATTTCCTGCTAAATATGGAATTTTCTAACATATCACACCATTGAGACATCTAATAAAAATTGATAACTTTTTTTGTCATCTAATATCCAGTTATATCCAAATTTCTCTCATCGTTATGAAAAATGTTTAAATAGCTGGTTTGTTCACATCAGGATCCAAACGAAGTCCGCACACCACAGTTGATTTTTATGTCACATTAGTCTCATTTAATCACAAAAATTCCTTTCCCCACATTTTTTCATGCCACTTGCTGCCAAACCCAACTTCATGTGCTCGATGCACAGCGAGGCCAAACAAACCAAAACATTGGCGTTTGGAGCAGAGAAAGGTTTATTACAGGGGCCAAGCAAGGAAAACAGGTGGCTTGTACTCAAAAACTCTGAACTCCCCAATAGTTTTGGGGGAAGAGTTTTTATAGGCAAAATTTGGGGGGTGGGCTGCAGGGTGTGTGACTTCCTTCTGATTGGTTGATGGTGAGGTAACAGGGTGGTATTCCAGGAATAATTCTCCACGTGGGTGGGGGCCTTAATTCCTGAAGAAGAGTTCAAAGATATTGTTATGTATATCTCTTGAGGAGGAACAAGGACTCTACCTTATCACTGCACTATCGTTTGACTGCTTTTCCTTTGTTTCTGTATTCCCTTGTTACCGAAACAAATTTGTATCTGCTGGCCAATCTACTGTACCGGCACTGGGCTGTGGTGAAGGAAAGTACCGGTGTTTATTGTAAGGCACCAGACAAGGAGCATGGGGCAGCAAATGCTCAAATAACCTGAACTCCCCAGTGGGAGGGAGAAGAGCTAGAAGTCAGGAGAGAATGGGGCTATGGAAACCAAGAAAATTTCAAAAGGGATGAAATAGTGAGAAATGCCAGATACCTACAGATAAGGAAAAAATGTTCCCATTGAATGTGGCAAGTAGGTGGTTGCTGGTGGAATCTCATCCATACTAGATAGTCATCAATACCCACACCACATTCTAGAATATTCTAGAGAATATCCTTTTTAAAGAAGTATAAAAAGAGCAGTATGTAATCCTATTTCTCTGTGTATTGATATCAGACAGTTTATATAGCAGGAAGAGAAGGGAAAACTAGCTAATTTGGATTTTATCATCGATCAGATGATTAGGTTTATAAAATGACTGTTATTCTGTGATCACTTGGATATTTTCTTAAATGTTCATCCTTCGGCACTTAAGTAGGATGACAATGAACTGCTCTGCCTTCTCCTTGATGATATTCACTGAACTACCTATAACAAGAAAATACAGCTGAAGAGTGATTTCAGGACTGTATTTCTAATCTTTCAGGAGATTTTAAAAACAAAGAAGTGAATCTAAAGGGAATCACTAGGGGATAAGCCAAACAAAAACATGTTTTCATTTTTTAGCATATATTTTCAGTTGACTGACTGCCAATAGCTGGAAAGCCGGGTTTGGCCTATGTCAAAGGCAGAAAGGTAAGTGCCCTTCATGGAGGTGTCCACTGTCTAATCGTGGAAAAGGGGTATCAGCATCATGTAGATTTGTCTACAATGGTCCCCCAGAGCAGTGTCTGCAGCTCAGGTGCCAGCTAGAGATAATCCCATGAAAGAAAACCTGGCACCAGTCCCCATATGTTATTTTCTGGCTCCAATTTACATTTTGTGCTTTTGTCTAGCTGAGCCAAAACAGCATAAACAATGCCAAGCCCGGTTTTCTGATTATTTTCAGGCTGATTGAATCTGGCACATGACATGGTTTTATCTAATTAACCAACATGTGGTACAAAACAAAACAAATTTGAAATGGAAAGCTCTTTCTGCCTTTATTGAAAGACTGAGGTGAATATATAATTATTTTGTTCTTGTCTCTCAGCCAAAATTATAGTTGAGAAAGGAGGCCTTTTTCTACTAGATAGCAAAACAAGTTCTGTGTATTACCTATCTATTATAATGAAAACTTATTGTGTTTTACATTTTCCAAATCCAGCCCTTCCCAGGTCTCTCTCAGTCCCCAAAGGAGGAGAAATGTGTGGAAGATATGTTCCTAATTGTGGTATGATAAGAAATATATTTGGTCTTTATTCCTGGTTCCTGGTACAAAGCTCCTAAAACACGTGGAATTTCCAGCAAGGAGTGCCTTTTGTTATTCCTAAGGAGCTCCTTAAGAGCACCTCTGAGTTTAAGCTAAGGAGGTGATTTAGGGTGGGGTCCCTGGGTAGCCTTAGGATGGGGATAGTCAAAGGGATTCAAAGTTTGAAATGCTCAGCCCCACCCCCCAACCTCTAGGAAGAAGAGGGTGGCCTGCAGATTAAGCTCCATATAACCTCCTAAAAGAGGAGATTTGAGTTTCCACGTTGGTGAACTCATCCATGTGCCTGGAGGGTGGTGCCCCCCCAGCTCCAGGGGAACAGAAGTTCCTACACTGGAGACTCTTCCAGACCTTACCCTATTGAAACTGAACAGTACCCTGTGGGGCTCCTGGGCACAAAAGCCTTTCTGTATCCCCCATTTCTTGATTACAGGAAATAAGCTTCATTCAGCCTTCTTGAACTTCCCTGAGTTCCAAACTGACAGGTTCAAACAGTTGCTAATTAAAGGGAGGGGATGCAGAGACCAGGGACGAACAGTCAAGAAACAATAGTGCAGCCTTGGGGCAGGGTCCTTGTTCCCCATTGAGGGATACACATAATAATATCTTTGAGCTGTTTTGCAGATACTGAAACCCGCACCAGGTGGGAGAAGTTAACTGTGTGCTGCCCACAAGCACGCAGACCCCAGACTGGTTGGAACCAGAAGGTTGATGTACTGATTCTCACTTACCTCACCACCAACCCATCAGAAGAATGTCCACGAGCTGATCACACCCTCTTTGAATCATTACTATAAACTCCTCACTCCCTCTCCAGGTCGGGACACACAGTTTTGAGGGCATTAGCCCACTGTGGCTCCCTTTGCCTGGCAAAGCGATAAAGCTATTCTTTTCTACTTCACCCAAAACTCTGTCTCTGAGATTTAGTTCAGTGTTGGGGTACAGAGGCCGGATTTGGCTTCATTATTACCTCTTCATCTGGCTGTTCACCTGTATCAGTTATAATATCCTTTATAATAAACTGGTTAACATAAGTGTTTCTCTGAGTTCTGTGAGTCTCTCTAGCAAATAAATCAAACCCATAGAGAGGGTTGTGGGAACCCCCAATTTATAGCCAGTCAGTCAGAAGCAAAGGTCACCTGAACTTGCATTTGGTGTCGGGGGGGTGTGGGTACAGTCTTGCGGGACCAAGCCCTTAACCTGTGAGATCTCACCCTATCACCAGGTAGTGTCAGAATTGAATTTAACTGTATGATACCTAGCTGGTGTCACAGAATTGTTTGGTGTGGGGAAACCCTTCTCTCTCTCTCTCTCTCTCAAACACACACACACACACGCAATTGGTGGCCCGAAGTGTCAGAAGTGATGTATTCTGTGTGAACAAAGATAAACAAACAGTGTTGTTCACCACCCAGTTCTACAATGCTTAAGTAGAGGAACAGTGCACTCAGAGGGGAAATTAATACAAGATGAGGCACTCTGTGCTTTGGACAAGCAGGCACCTTAGATAGTTAGATGCATATCACAAGAAGAATTTTAATGACCTCAGACTCTTGCATCTTCCCATATATAGAAAAACATTAAAATCGTTAACTTGAGTTAGCTGTTCTTTGTGAGTAGCAGTAATCTTTTACCAAGATGTATGTTTGATTGCATGTATTTCCTAGCCAAAAAATCATATATAAACTGGCTTTGAAAAGGAGCAGGACCCTGTGGTCCTTTCCCCCAATGTCCTCTGCCTGCCTTTGTCTGTGGAAAAACTTTAGCCAAAGAATAAGTTTAATCAGGGAAATGAGAAATTGCAGAAACAAAGGAAAACAGTCCAACAAGACTAAATAATAATAGTTTAGTCATTAAGCATAGTCAAAGACGTTTAGTCCCTCTTCAGGGGTTATAGGTAACATTCTGAGCCCTATCCTGTGAGCTGTCTTATAGATACTGAAACCCCCATCAGGTGAAAGAAGTTAACTACATGATGACCAGACTGTAGCCATGACATAAGCTGCCACAATTCCAAGAACTGTCCTCAAGGAAATGGGCACAAACCGACCCTGGAACTGAAGATTAACTGTACTTAAAACAATCAAGATGATGCTGGTCAGACCACCGCATGACCAATTTCAAGGTGACTGTCAGAGCTGACTGTGCCGTTTCTGCATGGAGCCCCTCCTTCCGTCTATAAAAGCTCTTGCATGCTGATTGTCGGGGTGGGGTGGGGGAATTGACCTTTGGACAGGAGTCTGTCCCCCCTCCCCTCCCCTCCCCATTGCCAGCGTCTGAAATAAAGCAAACTTTCTTCTCACCAACCTTGCCTCTTTATTGGCTTTTGAGTGGTGAGCAGCCAGACCCACTTTTTTTTTTTTTTTTTTGGTACCAAATTACTTTATTTGAAGGAATGATACTAAGGAAAGGACTTGTAGATGTTTTGGTACAACTTACAGAAAAGGTAAAGGTAACCCAAACATGCATGCACTGCCTTGGTGACCAGGGAAGTCACTCCTGTGGCTACGGGAAGCCAGCCTAAGGCTTAGCTTTCATTATCACTATTTCCCAGGGTGTGCTTGTCAAAGAGATAATGTGCCATGCCAGATTCGGGGGCCCCCATCGTGCGCAAGTTGGTTACGTGGTCACCCAATTCTTTAATGGATTTCACCTGCTCATTCAGGTAATGAGTCTCAATGAAGTCACACAAATGGGGATCACTTTTCTCAGTGGCCAATTTGTGCAGTTCCAGTAGTGACTGATTCACACTTTTTTCCAAGTGTAGCGCACATTCCATTGCATTCAGCCCATTCTCCCAGTCATCACGGTCTGGTTTCTTGATATCCTGCAGGAAGATTCGGCCACCCCGCTGGTTCTGCAGCTTCATCAGTTTCTCGGCATGTTCCCTCTCCTCATGAGATTGGTGAAGAAAGTATTTGGCAAAGTTCTTCAATGCCACATCATCGCGGTCAAAATAGTACGACATGGACAGGTAGACGTAGGAGGCGTATAGCTCCAGGTTGATCTGGCGATTGATGGCGGCCTCCGAGTCCTGGTGGTAGTTCTGGCGCACCTGCGAAGGGGACGCGGTCGTCATGGCGGGCGGCTGAGGTGAGGCGGTGGCTGCGCGGCACTGTAACGGCGGCGGGGACCTTGGGGCGCAGACCCACTTTTGGTTACAGCTTCTCTACCTCTTTGGAGGAGTTTCCTCAATGCTAACAGTGCCTGTCTCTTGGCTATAGTCTTCCGCAGGATGCTGAATAAAACTTGATGAAATAAAATTCATACTTTATGCAAGACAAGAAAATTTTAAACCTAAAATTTGTGCCTCTTCCATCCCCTTTCATGTGTATTGTGTAACTGCATTAACCAAACCTCCTCAGGAGATAACAGTCCTTCTTAATCATGTAAAGGGCCATGATGACCCCATGACCCACTACTCACTTTGCAGTGTAGATCTGGATTGTGTGAACTGTTAATAATACCTCATTTAACCCTTTGTCTCAAAAACTTGTATAACTGTGTTTTGAGCTCGAACGGGGGTGGGGGGTGGTGGGGGGTGGAGTCCTCAGAGCTTTCTGAAAGACTTTGTCTCCCGGGTTATAATCCTCGGGTTGTCTCAAATAAAATTTTCCATTTTCTTCCTTATATCAACTATTGATTAATTTTTTGTTGACAAACTCACATCTCTTATGTTGCGTGTCTTTATGTCAACATCCGTGTGAGTGGCAAAGGAGAAACAGACAGGACTGTTTTTTTCCTTTTACTAATAAGCACATGAGCTTGTAGGGGAGCAGAATTTGCCACCCCAAAATATGTCTCTTTGGCATATTAAATATTTTAAGCTGGTCATTTTCTAAGAGTAGACATGGGAAAAACTCTGAAAACCAAGTAGGTGGTACCATTTTGTGAGAGATATTTACATTTGTAAGAGAAATCTCCATTTGAAAGGGTGTCTCCCTCCATACCAGGAAGAGAAAGATGCTCAAATCTCTAGGAGGTCTTATCAGTGGGGAAGGAAATAACTTAAATCTGCATCAAAATCACCCTTGTTTACTGTGCTTTTCCTGGTAACCTCCCACAGCTGACTATCCCCACTCTCTACATTTTTTTTTAAAATAAATTTATTTATTTATTTATTTTTGGCTGCGTTGGGTCTTCGTTGCTGTGCACAGCTTTTCTCTGGTTGCGTCGAGCAGGGGCTACTCTTTGTTGCAGTGCGCGGGCTTCTCACTGCAGTGGCTTCTGTTGTTGTGGAGCATGGGCTCTAGGTGCGTGGGCTTCAGTAGTTGCAGCACGTGGCTCAGTAGTTGTGGCTCGTGGGCTCTAGAGCGCAGGCTCAGTAGTTGTGGCACACGGGCTTAGTTGCTCTGTGGCATGTGGGATCTTCCCGGACCAGGGCTCGAACCCGTGTCCCCTGCATTGGCAGGCAGATTCTTAACCACTGTGCCACCAGGGAAGGCCTACATTTTCTTTTGTCTTTAGCTGAGGATGATATTTAAGGTGAGGACTTCGGTCATTTTGACAAGTTATTCAGTTTCCTTTAGTCTCTCCCATGTATACATGTTATTAAACTTTGTTTTATTTTCTCCTGTTAACCTGTTTCATGTCAACTTAATTCTTAGACCAGCTAGAAGAACCTAGAAGGGTAGAAGAAAATTTCTTCCTCCTTAACAGGCTGTTTGTTAAAAAAACCCTCAAAACTGGATAAGAGATTCTATCATATTTTGAAGAAGAATGTTAAGCAAAGTAAAAGTTCAGCTATCAATTTAGGGCTGTAATTCTTCCATCCTTACTATATTATAAAATGGTGGTCGGAAAGCAGGTGTAAGCAGATAGGGTAAGGGGTCCCTGGAGAAAGAGAATCAGGCATGGATTTCTTGACAGAAGAGAAGTCATTTTGGCCTAAGCCATTTTGTGAGATCTAAACCTGGCCACAATGCTTGCCTTTGAGTGGGTCTCAGTAACTAATGATCTTAAGGGAAGTGAGGGAATGCAGGAAAGGAAAAGCAGTCAAGAAACAATATTTCAGTGATATAACAGAGCCCTAGGATATACATAACAATCTGATGCATGTCTTTGAGTTCCGCAGGAACTAAGGCCCCCAACCCAGTTGGAGGATGGAATGATGATGTTGACCCTCATGACTTCAGTCAACTAAAGCTTGGATTCTGTCGACCTTTGCCCCAATTCTGTGCTGAATTCTCCACCACCCAGGTCCCTTCATGAATACATGTGCCCTTAGCTTAAAATGTCCCCAATTTTGCTGTTTGGGGAGACACTGCTTTGGGAAAGATCCCCGGTGTTTTCTTTACTTGCTACAAGTAATAATAAATTCTTCCTTCTCCTGCTTTTTGCCTTGGTTGTGTCCTTTGGCTCGACATCCACCAAAAGGTAATCCCAGTTTTTCGGGTAATGCAGGCATTGTATTCCTCATCTAGAATTGTTTCAGAATGTCTCACACAATGGTGAGTACAGTGGTACTCAGTAAAGTGTTGTTTCCTGTTGATGGCAGCAATAACACCGTTAGAGCAGGAAGTGGTACCTAGCCACAGTTTTTTAAGAGAGAAGAGCTAGTCTCTAAAATGATGCTAAAAAAATAAAGTGTATTTAAACATAAATTTTCTAGATTGGGGGGAGCCATAGTCCAGGGGTAACTTGGTTGGCATGGCCATGATGGATGGTGAGGTCTGGGTTTAGTGTGTGTAATGGGGTCAGGGGTGATGGGAACTCAACCAATGCAACCCCTGTGTGCTGTGAGGCTGAGGAGATGACCCACATGGTGAAGAGTTTGGTTATATGTGAGGAGATTGAGCAAATAAGTAAATGTCTCAAAGATAAGGGAAATCAGGTTATTAATTTTTGAAGGTACAGATCTGAGAAAGGGAAGATTTTAAAAATCCTGTGGTATTTGATTGGAATTAGTGTAAACTCATAGTTTTATATTTATATCAATGTCTAACTGTGTTAGTTTCCTATTGCTGCTGTAACAAATTACCCCAAACTTAGTGTCCTAAAACAACAACTATTTATTAGCTCACAGTTCTGTAGGTCAGAAATCCAAGAGGGCTTGGCTGGGTTCTATGCTCGGGGTAGCACAAGATCAAAATCAAGGTGTCATTAGGCTGGGCTCTTATCTACGCTCTGGGAAAAAGATCTGCTTCATTTGGGTTGTTGGTAGAATTTAGTTGCTTGTAGTTGTAGGACTGAGGTCCCTGTTTTCTTTCTGGCAGTCAGCCAGAACCATCCTCAGCTACTTGAGGTCACCTGCATTCTTCAACATGTTGTACCACCATCTTCAAGCCAGCAACAGTATGTTCAAACCTCTTGTGCTTCAAATCTCTGACTTCCCTTCTCCATCTGGAGAAATTCTCCTCTTCTAAAGGACTCATCTGAATAGGCCAGGCTTACCTGAATAATCACAAGGTCAAATGATATAAGACTATAATTATAACTGTAAAATCCCTTCACAGCAGTACCTACATTAATGTTTGATTGAATAAATGAGAGACAAGAATCTTAGGGAGGCTACCCCAGAATTCTATCTACTACACTGTTAAAAAAAAATGATTAAAGAAGACAATTTAGATCATATGAACAAACTTTATTTAACACTTCATGAAGTGGACAGTCTCTGTTTGGAGAACTGCAGAATGGGGTGGGAGCCAGGAAGCTTCTGCAGAATAAAGAGCAAGGAAGAGAAAAATAGAAAATATCTGACTGGCTGGGGCCACAGAGTCAATCTTGCTTGTGGTGAGAAGGAACAAGGAAATAAGTATAGAGCCCAGAGTTGGCTTGGAGTTTGGGGATTGGCAACTGGATATACTGCATTTCTGGTCAAGCAGAGCATTTACAGGGACATGAAAGTTATCTAAGTTTTGGTTTGCTGACATGGCACCCCAAGCAGGAGCAGCTCTGTCTTGGGTCTAGAAAATTATTTCAACAATACTATCTATTTATCATGGGTCAATAAACATCTATATCAATAGATATAAAAACAGAGATATGTGTATGTGTATATGTGTGTGTATTTCCTATATATGTCTTCTGAAAGAGCCTAGAAGCAATGATATCTCAGGAAAAGTGAGCACAACTTGCACCCAGTGTTGGTTTCTAAATACCATTCCCCACGAAAAGGAAACAGATCTCTTTGGGGGAATGGATAATTTCTCAGAAGGAAAAGTATGAGATAAGCTCGAAACATCTTGAACCAGAAAGTAAGGAAGTGCTCAAAAAATGATGGGACATGTCAAAAGGAGAGAGGGGCTAGCATGAAGAGGCTCTCACTGGCCAAACATGACAAAATAAATGAAAGTAATGGATTATAACCCATTGAACAAATAAATATCCATGAGTCCATATTTGTATAAATGAATTCATAGGGGAAAAGAGAAAGCTCTTCCTTAAGGTGGAATGTCACCCAATAAATGTTGAAGGAATGATGGAGTTAGAAATAACTATGTTGCAATCATAAATGATTCAGGCAGGAAACATCAATGGATGATCAGACCACTGGGTAAAAGCTTGACAGAGGAATAGGATATTTACATAGTCTCAAAGTATTTCTTCATAAATTGCATATCAGTTACTTATTAATTATTCATTAACTATACAGCTGAGAAACCCAGCATGTACCATCTTAACCAAGCGATGATAGTGAGCATTGCCAATAATGGGACAAACTGCCATCATATGTTTCCTAATATGATACACTGAGAAAAACAGAGCATCTCTGCTGTGGTATTCCTGCCAAAATGCATAGTTTTATTCAATTCTTGAGGCGACATCAGGCAAACCTTTGCAAAGAACACAGCAAAGTTACTGGCCTGCACCCTTCAAAAATGTCAAGGTCATTAGAGACAAGGAAAAATTGGGAATATTTCCAGCTTGAGAGAGATCAGAGACAGGACAACTAAAAGGCCCTAGATTGGATCCTGGATAATAAAGACAAAAAAGGAAAAGGAGGAAAGAAGACTGCTTTTTGTCTGTCTGTTTGTTTTGTTATGAAGAACTCTTGGGGACAGCTAGCAAAATCTGCATGGAATCTTGTGGCTTAGATAGTAGTATGTATCAATGTTAATTTCTTGATTTTTATAAGTATACTATGGTTATGTAGAAGAAGTATATGTCTTTATTTTTAGGAAATGCACACTGAGGTATTTAGGTGTAATGGGGTTATAAGTCTACAACTTACCCTCAATTAGCAAAAAAAATTTTTTAAACCCTGTTGTGAGTTGAATTGTGTCCCCCAAAGAGATATGCTGAAGACCTAAATCTGTACATGTGAATATGACATTATTTGGAAATGGGGCCTTTGCAGAGGTAATCAGGTTAAAATGAGGTCATATTGGATTAAGGTGGGCCTTAAATATAATGACCAGTGTCCTTACAGGGATAGAGAGATTTGGAGACATAAGGACACACAAGAATGAAGGCCAAGTGATGGCAGAGGCAGAGATTGAAGTTTGGCGGCTATAAGCCAAGAGTCGCCAAGGATTTCTAACAAACACCAGAAGCTAGATGACAAACATGGAACAGAGTCTCCCTCAGAACCCCCAGAAGGAACCTGCTCTGCCATTTTGTTATGGCAGTCCTAGGAAACTAATACAAACCTTTTGTTTGCTTGCTATTAACATCAGCATCTTATATACATGATTTTCTGGACTTAAATATTCTAAAAGAGCCACTGAAAGAGATATATGAGAATGTGTTGCAATGTACATGTAAGAAAAATGTGTCATTTTTCTATGTACCTATCTTTCATTCACTTACCTGTGGGAAACTTGCAAGTGATGTCACTGTATTTGCTTTGGTATGAATGTTTGTGTCCCCCACCCCAGATTCATGTTTAAATCTTAACCCTCAAAGGTGATGTAAGGAGGTAGGGCCTTTTGGAGGTGATTAGGTAACAAGGGTGGCCCTCATGAATGGGATTAGTGCCTTTATAAAAGAGATTCCTCAGAACACCTTAGCCCACTCTGCTGTGTGAGGATACAATAAAAAGTCTGTGACCCAGACGAAGGCCCTCATCCAACCCTGCTGGTGTCCTGATCTCAGACTTCCATCCTCCATAACTTTGAGCAATAAATTTCTGATGTTGGTCTGCATGGCAGAAATAGAGACACAGATGTAGAGAACCAACGTATGGACACCAAGGAAGGAAAGTGGCGGGGGTAGTGGTGGTGGTGGGATGAAGTGGGAGATTGGGATTGACATACATACACTAATATGTATAAAATAGATAACTAATAAGAACTTGCTGTATAAAAAAATAAATAAAATAAAATTCAAAAATAAATAAATAAATAAATAAATTTCTGTTGTTTATAAGCCACCCAGTCTGTGGTATTTTGTTATAGCAGCCTGAATGGACTAAGACAATATCTTTAATCCTCATTTCCTTGCTGGATAGTATCTCCTTTAAAATACCCAATATGGGGACTTCCCTGGTGGTCCAGTGGGTAAGACTCCACATTCCCAATGCAGGGGGCCCGGCTTTGATCCCTGGTCAGGGAACTAGATCTCACATGCTGCAACTAAGAGTCCTCATGCCACAACTAAAAGATACCACATGCTGTAACTAAAGACCCCACGTGCTACAACTGACTCGGCGCAGCCTAAATAAATAAATATTAAAATACCCCAATATGATCAAACAGAGACAGACAGCGTAGACAGCAGTAGACAGAGGAATTCAATTTGAAGGCTGATTTTGGAACTAACACAACACAGGAACAAACACAGTGCCTAACAGTGTTTGACACACTGTAGTAGCCCAGTGTGTGTGTGTGTGTGTGTGTGTGTGTGTGTGTGTGTGCGTGTTCACTCTGAGTTGCTTGCTTCATCTTTAAAACTAAGAAACTAACATTCTTCACAGATTATGTCAGGATAAATAATAATGAGATAATAAATGGAAAATTTCTTTTTAGATTCTCAACCTTCCTGTAGAGCACATTTATATTATCTGTAAAAATGTTACCGTCTCACTGTTACAATACTATACGCAGATCCAGATTATCCAGTACGCCATTGTTAACTTGTTAAATAATAATTATAAAAAAACACTTTATGATTTCCAGTGTGGAATAATGACATCTGGCTCTGAAATCATGTAAAAGCAAATGGATAGGAGAGGTTTTACAGAAAAGGAAACAGGTTCAGAGGAGTCTAGTAATTCACTTAAGGTCATGTACTCTAAGAAAAAGACACAATATGGGTAACTTTCTTGTTTAAAATTCCCCAAATAACCTGTGTCAGTCATCTCTTTAGAACACAATTTAGTATTCTGGCCAGAATTAATCATCTGGTCTGAAGCACAGATTGTTGACAGTAGCTCAGAACTAACCTGCCTATTACTATTTATAGCAGGATACATTGATTGCTTCATTTATTTTCCCAGGGATTTAAAACTTAATCATAGCATTTCATAAGCCAGAAGCACGTGTTTCTTGGATTAAATACATCCTGAAAGGGAATAACAGCATGATGACCCAAGGTCTTTTGCCTTAGAAAAAGCATTGCTGACAGACACAGCCAGGAAATAGAAAATACCGTGTTTTGTTGGGCCTTTATTTTTGTGGCCAGATTCTGCATGAGTATGTAAGGCTTTGAGACAAGTCTGTTGGATTGTTTTAACCTAAATTAAGCCCCCAAACCTCCATTGAATACTGACATTGTACAAACTGTACTATTTTTCTAGCATCTTATGTGTCCTTCCTACATTATAGCCATGATAATTTACTGAAAACAAAAGGGACTTAGGGTGATGTGGGTTTGCTCTTCAAAATACTTTTATTTTTTACGACAGGGTGCCACAAAACCTGTCAAATTGATGTGATGTCCCTGTACTCCAGCCAAAAGAACAACGTGACCTCTTGGGATCACCTGCATGGGATCCAAAGAAATGATACTCTGACAAACAGACACAACGGATATGTGTTTGGAAGGAGTTCCAAAAGCACTGTCTAAACAGTTAGACATTTCTTACATCAATAAACAATTTTTATATCCTTACACTTCCCACATTCTCCTGAAAAGTGTCAGGTATTAAATTCACTACCATAGCCTCTGTTTTAGTACATTCTGTGTACATATTTCATCATCCTTCCCTCACAGACCAGCTGATGATTCTTCTCCTATACTCTACAACACCTACTCTATCACAAGCTACAAAAAAGCCTAAATTGTCATTCTGCTTGCACACAGTCCTGTGGTTTTAGCCTAATGTTCTGAGAAATGACTCATTAGAAGCAATTTAAAATAAATGTTCAAGACTGCTCCCTACACGTTGTCTATTTATCAGCCTTCTAAGCCATCATTCTATTACAGTTTAGTAACTTCTTTCTAATCTTTCTGGACAAAAAGCAAACCAAGAGCTGCTCCTAAAGGTGCTGAGAATGATGACTTATTAGCTGGAGCATCAGCTCAAACCTAGAATCTTGTCATCTAAATCATGTCTGTTGCAGGTGAGGGTCCTCACATGTAGTTACTTAGGTATAGCTCCTCCAGTACAGTTCTCTTGACCTGAAGACCTATGAAGTAAAGGGACAAGTTATCATTCCTCAATATATCCAACATAAATTGGTGGCATATGCATAGGATAACTAGTCTAGATACTCTGTTCAAAGGGGAAAAATGGAAGGCATGTAGGTATCACTAGGCTATAGCAATTTTGAAATCCAGGGAGGTACAGATTAATACTTCCTTGATAAGGACTCAAGGAATGGAGATAACTCTTTATGGCACTTGGTTACACCCTTGGGGCTTTAAGTTCTGTCCTTAGAGTCACATTTCCTCTTCCATGAAAGGTAGCCCAGGTGTGCAGTTGTGTAGTTTTCTCAGCCTGATTCCTGTCAGTACAAGACCATTTTCATTTTTTAATGTATATCTCTTTTAGTCCAAACTGGTGGTGTTTCTGCAAATACAATTCTCTTAAAAAGTCTGAGATTTTTTAATGAATCTCATTTGGATTTATTCCACTGGACAAAAAAACACACCTTGTCTTTTGCCTTGAAGGACAAACTTTGAAGGACAACACTCTTTAGCTTCTGAAAGTTTTATTCTTTGACTGAATAATTCCCTGAGGTATTTATCACCTTAGATCATTCTGATGTCTTAACAAAAGAACTGACAGCCACTCTCAGCTTCCTCTTTAGCCATTTGAGAGGGCACTTCGAAAACCCAGCAAGTCCTGGCTCCTTTTGTTTAATAATCCTTCATTTGGGTAATCTCTCTCCTCTCATATTTTACTATAAGCAGCAAGAATAAATTAGGCAGGATCTTCAACTTTCTGCCTGGAATCTCCTTAGCTAGCTCACTCAGTTTATTAGGTACATTTTCTACTGTCCACGTTACTGTAGGTAACAATGTTGCTAAGCTACCTACCACCTCATAACAAAGATCCCAGTTCCTGATAACATTTCCCTCATCTTTCACTGGCAGCCTCCTCATAGGCTAACAGGCTTCAACTAACAGTCTCTTCAATGGTCCTAAACTTCACTACCTTTTTCTGCAAAGTCCTTTCAGCTCCTGCTCTCTGTTCCAAAACCTAGCCCATATTTTCAGTTTTTTTTTTTAAACTGCACCACACTTCCTGGTACTAAAATCTATATTAATTGCCTACTGCTACATTACATTTTATCCCAGTTTTGGGGTAGGATGCAAAAATTACTGCAGGCCATCTTGAAATCTGACTACCATAGCATTTAACAATATTTAACACACTACATATCTTATTTTTGTTAGCTGTCCATCTAGAATGAAAGCTTCATTATGGCAGGGCTTTTTGATGGATTGATTCACTGCTATATCCCCAGTGCCTGGTACACACTAGGTACTCAACAAATAAGTTTTGAATGCTGAATTAAGACTACATTTCTTGGCTTCTCTTTTTTTTTTTATTTCCAAAATAATCTTTAATATAATTTCCTCCTATATCCCTATATAGTAATGTTTTAAGCTTTCATCATAATATATGTTAATTGAAACAACATAGCATCATAAGATCCTTTCATTCTGAATGTATTAGTTGCTTCTATTGATAGATGAATATGTTCTAAGTCTTCCTGGCAAATTATATTTACAAAAGAAAAACACCTCTGGAATTCTATATATACACAAATACCATCAATCAAGAGGGAACTGGAAATTAACTACCAGGTTTCTCCTTAACCTGGTTAGTTTGGAAGAATAACTCACTGAGGGACCAGCACTGAAGATTCTGATTAGTCAAATAAGGAAATAAATCTTTGGTTACCACAGCTAATTCTTCACTCATAGTTTTTTCTTCATACCCTCAACATTTTTGAGCATCTACTATGTGCCAGTCCTTAAGCTAAGTGCTGGGAATGCAACAGTAAGTCAGAAACATACTATGCATGCTCTTACAGCCTCATAAAGACAAATCAAAGAATTTCACTGCTGAAGATGTCTCAGAGGTCATAGTCCAGAATTTCCCAATGCCTATTTAATGAATCTGAGAAGCAGATTTTCACCTTCCCTTCTTTACATATATTGTTTGAGAGAAGACTCAAATACATTTCTCTCTTCCATCTTGTGATGGGCAAAATTCTAAAATGACCCCCACTATCTTTGCCCCCTGGTGTTACTCCCATGATTGTGTTGTTTTACAGCAAAAGGGATTTTGCAGATATAGTCAAGGTTACTTAACTTGACCTTAAGATAGAGAAATTATCTGAGTGGCCTAACCTGATCACATGAACTCTTTCGGAACAGCGAATTCACCTACATACTTACTATACAACCATCAAAATCTTCATATCAAATTCATCTCTCACATCCCATTCAGTTTTTACAAAGTATCCAAATAATATCCTTTAGAGTCAAAGATCCAATTTGGAGTTAAATATTGCATTTAGCTGTCACCCCTCTTCAGACTCATTCAACTTGGGACATTTTCTCATCCCTTCCTTGGCTTTTATCATCTTGAAACTTGAAGATCACAGGCCAATTATTTTGGAGAATGTCCCTTCGTTTGGATTGGTCCGGTTTTTCTTCACGATGGTTGTGAATATTGGAGAAATGAAACTGCTTTCTTCTCACTGATTACTATAAAAGAGCATACAATTTCTATTTTTATGATTCCTAGTGATGTTAATTTTGATAACAAGGTGGTGTCTGCCAAGATCCTCCATCGTAAAGTGGTCTTCTTCCCTTTGTAATTTTTTTTTTAACATCTTTATTGGAGTATAATTGCTTTACATTGCTGTGTTAGTTCCTGCTGTATAACAAAGTGAATCAGCTATACGTATACATATAGCCCCATATCTCCTCCCTCTTGCGTCTCCCTCCCACCCTCCCTATCCCACCCCTCTAGGTGGTCACAAAGCACCAAGCTGATCTCCCTGTGCTATGTGGCTGCTTCCCACTAGCTATCTATTTGACATTTGGTAGTGTATATATGTCCATGACACTCTTTCACTTCATCCCAGCTTACCCTTCCCCCTCACCGTGTCCTCAAGCTCATTCTCTACGTCTGCATCTTTATTCCTGTCCTGCCCCTAGGTTCTTCAGAGTCTTTCTCTTTTTTTTTTAGATTCCATATATATGTGTTAGCATATGGTATTTGTTTTTCTCTTTCTGACTTACTTCACTCTGTATGACAGACTCTAGGTCCATCCACCTCACTACAAATAACTCAATTTCATTTCTTTTTATGGCTGAGTAATATTCCATTGTATATATGTGCCACATCTTCTTTATCCATTCATATGTCGATGGACACTTAGGTTGCTTCCATGTCCTGGCTATTGTAAATAGAGCTGCAATGAACATTGTGGTACATGATTCTTTTTGAATTAATTACTTTCTCTTTCAGATTTTTCGTCTTTAGTGTATAGGAATGCAGGAGGTTTCTGTGCACTAATTTTGTATCCTGCTACTTTACCAGATTCATTGATTAGCTCTAGTAGTTTTCTGGTAGCATCTTTAGGATTCTCTATGTATAGCATCATGGATGACTCACTCTTGAGCACCCTGAAGAAGCTTTTAGATGTCTATTGCAATTCACATTTTAGAAAGCATATTCACATTTTTAAAAACACTTTGAGAATGTAGCAAAGCAAGAAGTGAACAGAATAAGCAATTTAGATTTTGCCCATTATCTTCTATTTCTATCTCATGTTTGAAACGTGGGTGTGTTACATGGTTGTGTTGTAAAATAAATATGGTCAACTAAATGCATTCCTGAAGTCAGTATTACTATTACCAGCTCCTTTAACAGAACTGGTTTTCCCCTAATGGGCTTTCCCTTACTGAAAATTTGAATTTAATCCAACCACCAAAACAACTACCTTCTCTTCTGAAAACAAAAGTTTCTGTGGTGTTTTCCCAGCAGAAGAGATTTTGAAGATCACCTCCAGAAAGGCCACCCAGATCCACTGTTTGCATTTCTCACCCTGCAGGCACCTCCAACCCAACTGTTCTCAAACTCTCACCTTCCTCCTGACTCATGATGAATGGTTGTGCCACCTACCCATTTTACAAAGCTAAAACCTTAAAGTCACCATAAAAACAGCAACCATTAAATTACTGGGGTTCTCAACTAGACATATTGTGTAGGTCAGGATTTTTTAACCTGATCTACTGCCGTTTGGGGCAGGATGATTCTCTGTGTGGGGGGGCTGTGCTGTGCACAGTAAGGTGTTTAGCATTATTCCTGGCCTCCACTAGATGCCAATAGCCCCACTTCCACCTGCTTCCAGGCTTCACAATAAAAATGATCTCCAGGCGTTGCCAAATATCTGCTGGAGGCAAAGTCAACTCCATTTGAGAACAACTGATGTAGATTAACTCTTTACTCTTCACAATACCCCACAGGGTCCCACCCCAGACCTACTGAATCAGAAACACAAGGGTTAGGGTCCAGAAGTCTGTTTCAATACACCTTCCAGGTGGTTCTGATGCGCTCTGACATTTGAGAACCCGTGGTCTACTTGACAGACCTCTAACGTTGCAGGTGGCATAGAAACCCTGACTTCCTTCCCTAACAAGTCCCTTGCCTTTACCTCCTTCTCTCCTGTCCTACTCCACGCACTGCCCACCCTTCATTTAAATCTTTCATTAGCTACCAAACATATGTTTGTCTTTATCTTCTAAGCACCAGTAATATAAGCAAAACAATCGAACTCCTAAGTGGCTTGCTGACTACAGGCTGGGGTGTTTCAGCCATCCCATCCCACCTGGAGTAGGTACACACCTTGTCAGTGTAAGCCACAAGCCTCCGGCATTGTGCCTCCTTCTTCTTGGTGAACCCCTTGACTTTTGTGGCTCATTCTCAAATGTCCCTTTTCTTTGAATTATTCGGAGGGCTAATCCCTACTTTCCCTGAACATCCAATAGCCTTACACATCTTCTTATTTCGCTTATCCCATGGTGGCATTAACGTTTGTTTACGCGTCTCCTAGAGTAGCGGTTGGGTGAGGGAAGAGCCTTCTTTTATCTTTGTGTAGCCAGCTACACACAGGACAGTGGTGATCATCGCAGCACACATCAGAGTCATCCAGGAGTTATTAAAAAATTGGATGCGGGGACTCACCCCCGGACCTATAGAATCTTGCAAATCCATATTTTAAACTACTCCCACACCATAGTTGAATTACTGCCCAATGTCTTGCACAGAGCAGGTATTTAATCAAAATTTCTTGAATGTCTGATCACTTAGCAGGGCTGCATAGAGAATCATCTCTGCCTTCCCCTCAGCTTGCTGCTCCAGTTCTGCTTTTTCTTTCACTTTTGATTTCACTTTCCATTTCCTTTAACTTGGAAGTACTTGGCAGGGGCTTCCCTGGGCTTCCCTGGTGGCACAGTGGTTAAGAATCCCCCTGCCAGTGCAGAGGACACGGGTTGGAGCCCTGGTCTGGGAAGATCCCACATGCCACGGAGCAACTAAGCCCGTGCACCACAACTACTGAGCCTGCGTGCTGCAACTAATGAAGCCCACGCGCCGAGAGCCCGTGCTCCACAACAAGAGAAGCCACCATAATGAGAAGCCTGAGAACCGCAACAAAGAGTAGCCCCTGCTTGCTGCAACTAGAGAAAGCCCGCGCGCAGCAATGAAGACCCAACGGCAGCCAAATAAATAAATGAATAAATAAATAAATAAATAAAATTTAAAAAAAAGAAAGTACTTGGCAAAAACCAAACAGTCAAAACTGATAAAAGGCCAAATTTTGTTTAGATGATTTTAATTATTGACCTAATCTCTGGAACCTGAAGGTTAATATATTGTTCACAGTCTCAAATATCCTGCAGGAACCTCAAATTAGGGTGACCTGTTAAATAGTCCTAAAGTGTCTTTCAGGATTTCAGTTACCTGGTGGCTACTTCCTACTCCCCGCTTGCATGAGGTGTCCGTGATTCATCATAGATAACGTTATCACCCTTTAAGGTGGTTGTGAGACCTCAAACCAACTCACCTGTATGTAGCCGGCCAGGCGCGCTCCATTCAACATCCCCGGCGGGGCGGGGCGGCGCGGCCGGCGCTGTCACCTGCGATCAGGTCGGAGGGCGCCAGGGAGGAGCAAGGTCGGGGAAGTCCTGGGGGGCGGGGCAGCCCGCGGCTGGTGGCGAGAATCGAAACTCAGCTGCTGAAACCGCCGTTCTCGCTCTTCGGAAACGCATCTCGAGACCCGCGAAGCGTCCCAGCTCGGCCCTCACCCTTCCCGCAGCGGCGGCGGCCCGGGCCCCGCGGGCTCTGAACCATGTACACCCGCACTGGGGTGCAGGGCTCCGGGGTCGGAGCCCCCGCCGCCTCCCGCCCGGCCCGGGACCCCCCTGCGTGGCGCGGGGAGCTGGGCCCGCCGCAGGGCCCCAGGCGGGGTTTGGAGGAGGCTCCCGAGAGCCCTTCGCGGGAGAGCCGGGAGCACGCGGGCCGGAGGTTGTAAGTATTTAATCACCTGTCCTGCGGGGCGGAAGCCCAACCCCAAACAAGCCCCCAGGTTCTTCTCAGATCACTGAAGTTTGAACCCCAGGGGCCCCATTACAGGGTCTCTAAGAAAATGAAGGCTCGTTTGTCTAAACAATAGCATCCATGAATTACCTTATAAATTGAGTGTGCCGGTCCGGGATCCTTACTGAACATCTGAGCCCCCGTTCCCTCTGAGGACACTACTTTCCTGATTCTTGTGACTGGCTACAGGGCTAGGCTACTACTGGGTGTGTAGTAACTGCCTAGGCTTCTTACTGATTTTCCAGGTATCTCCAGAACTCATGCTAGTATGAAAATATTTTTTTCCCTTCCTATCTTAAGAAAACTGATGCCCTAAATAGTATCTTCACATCAGCTGGGAGGGTAAGGGTGAAGAGGGAATGTGTTATGGGGTAGAAATGCAAATGCTGCCTCTAGGAGCCTGTATTCCAACAAAACTCCCGGATAAAGTAGCATCTTAGGACCAGAGGACTGCGCCGGAGAGGAAGTGAGTGGGTGCAGTGTTTCTTGCCGCGGGTGTTGATAAGTGCTCTACACAGGAACAGGTAGGTAGCCTTTATTCCTGGTCTTTGGTTCAGGGACTACAGTTACTATCCTGGAAATATTTATTATGAAAAGTGTCAGTGATCCTTTCCCACCAATGGAATGAGATGCTTTAACCCAACAGTAGGGTTTGTGAAGACATGACTGCTTTTGAAGTGCTGCTTCTGTGAACTGGAACTTTCCAGATGGTTTCATTTTCAGTTCCCCCTTTTCATCAACTTCTAGTTACATGAAAGACAAACGTTGGTTTCTAAGGAACAGTATATAACCTTATGCCCAATAAACAGATTTTCTTTCATCCCTTAACTTTTGAAAGAATTCGTAAGTACCAGGCTTTTTAATATTATTCAGCTTTGGGTTGCCCTTAGGTGGGGTGGGTGATCTGGGTGATTTCAATTAGAGATTGCTGCGTTTCTTCCCTACTCAGAATGCGGGGGGGGGGGGGGGCGCGGGGCGGGGCCGGGCGGAGCGGAATTCCCCAGCGGTCCAGTGGTTAGGACTCAGCGCGCTCACTGCTAGGGCGGGTTCAAGTTTGATCCCTGGTGGGGAACTAAGATCCTGCAAGCCGAGCGGTGCAGCCCGAAGAAAAAGGGGGGGATATCTGGTCATAATGGAAGTCCTTTAATTCTGAGTAATCTACATCTCTGTAAGCTGTAGCATTTGATGTAACAGAGGTCACGGATGTATGGTTTCACGTTGATGATAAATACACTCTATGTGCCTTTTTTTCTATTTTAAAGATCTACTTAGACATAATCATTTAATTGCAAGCTCATAACATCTCAAACATTAGCAGTTGCATCTGTCTGTTTTCTTACTTGTAAATTAATTGTAAATTACCCCAGAATCTTACTGGACTAAATTACTCAGAAAGGGGCAGTTTTCTAATTAATTTTCCAGGCCTCAGTATCTGATGACCTCACTACATTTTGTGATTTCTAATTTGCCAGTAGACCATTAGAGAATACATGGGTGAGTTCACTTGTGTTTCACAGAACTCATTATTTTCATGTGAACCAGTTGCAATAAGCAGAACATTATAAGATACATTTCCTTTTAGGTATATAACAAGTAAGATCCTGTATGGACCACTCTGAATTCTTCTTACATCTCCATTAGTCACTTATATCTACTGTTTATTCTTGCTTGTCTCCTTTAATGGAAGCAGGAAACCAAGGAAAATTGTTGAATGGCAAATAACATCTCAGTAAAATTGACCAAAAAATGCCATTAAGATTTGATTTATTTTCTTGGAGAGAAATTAGAAGCATTTTCTGATAGAAAATTAAGAAAAAGGAAAGATAGAGGTAAGTGCTTAATTGTGAAACTTCACTTGTTCACTTGCAATATGAGCTTATTTATATGATAAAGGGTTGAACTTTGACCTTGTTTTGTGTGCATCCTTCCATTTATTCATTAGGGAAGCCCCAACGTGGGAAAAGGAGCAGGAGCTTTGATGCCAGGAAGACTTGGGTTCAAGTTCTGATTCTGCCATTACTTACGCTCTGAATTTCAACTACTTTATGTCTCAGTGTCCTCATTAGGTGAAGTGAGATAATACCAACCTCTCAGGGTCTGTGTATGTGTGTGTCTGTGTATGCATAAAACAATTTCATGCCTGGCAGAAAGCAAGTATCCAGTAAATGTTGGGTGCTGATAGCCTTGAATTCATTTAACAAATGTTTATTGACCAAGTACTGTGCTGTCACCCTGAAGTGTTTATGCCTTGTAAAAACACACTGATTTAAAACGCTGACTTACATATAAATATAAAGAGACTTTAAGGCAAGTTGTTAGAATGATTCCTGAGGACCTCTAATAGACTCTAAGGCAAGGCTGAGCCCTTAACTATATTTGGATTTAAGTAAAGTGTTTACTAATAAATATTGGATTTCCTAATTATTTTCAGTTCGTGATTTTATCTTGTCCTTAAATATCGTAAGCTATTTATACAGATTTAAAGAGAAAAAAAGTTCACACAAACTTCTAATCCAGAGTAATCCTTTACCCTTCCCCCAAACTCTAGATAAATATAAGACTAAGGCATGGGTTTTTCTGGAAGGAAATTTTACCTCATTTTACCTAATTCTGGGCAAAAGGCTCTTGCCTATGATAGTAATACAGGCAAGGTTCACTTTGTTCAGATACTTGTGTATAACCGTACCTAGAGGTGGTCCTTTAGCTTGATGCTGTTAGAAGGAAATATAAAGATATTCTGAAAATGAACCCATAATGTGGAATTTTACTATACAGTTAACTTTAACATAATTTGTATATAAACTCAGTTTACCTTAAACATATTCGTGGCCAACTTTATAGCAAAAACTGTAGAGACTTAAAGATTAGCAATAATAATGGCAAGCACTTATGTATTTAACTTATGTTTGTTAAAGTGCATTACATATGTTAACTCTTTTTTAAAAATTTATTTATTATTTATTTTTGGCTGCATTGGGTCTTTGTTGCCATGCGCGGGCTTCCTCTAGTTGCAGTGAGCGGGGGCTGCTCTTTGTTGCGGTGCGTGGGCTTCTCATTGCGGTGGCTTCTCTTGTTGTGGAGCGCGGGCTTCAGTAGTTGCAGCACGTGGGCTCAGTAGTTGTGGCTCGCGGGCTCTAGAGCGCAGGCTCAGTAGTTGTGGCGCAGGGGCTTAGTTGCTCTGCGGCATGTGGGATCTTCCCGGACCAGGGCTCGAACCCGTGTCCTCTGCACTGGCAAGCGGATTCTTAACCACTGTGCCACCAGGGAAGCCCCAAACATATGTTAACTCTTTGAATCTTTACAACAACCCTATAAAAAGAGAGGGTTTCTAGCTCTGGATATTTAATTAGAAATACAGGAAAAAATAACTACTCAACAAAAGACAAGTCCTTGTGTAGCTTACAGTCTAATGATGGGGCAGACAGATAATTACATGAGTAACTCTTTATATGCACTGTGAAGGAAAGCCAGGGCCTGAGTTAGTCTTGGGAGCAGGAAAAGTGTTCCCAAGAGGTGATGTTTGAACTGTGATCTATAGGATAATTAGGAGTTGTGGTTTTTTTTGTTTTTTGTTTTGTTTTTTTCTGACAAATATGTTGTTGCAACACCAATTATCTATAATTCAATTCAGTTCTGACACTACTCACAGCTGCTGCAGATGCCACAAGTTAAGGGCTCAGTCCCACAAGCCTGCTCCCACTTTAGGAGTAAGCCACAAGGGGGGCCCCAGTCTCCCCACATCTCTGACTACAAATTTGGGGGTTCCCATGACCTCCCCCCGTGCCCAGGTTTGATAATTCACTAGAATGACTCCCAGAACTCATGGAAACCACTATACTTACAATTACAGTTTTATTATAAAGGATACAGCCCTGGAACAGCCAACTGGAAGATATGGGGAGGGGGGTTGCACAGTGTTTCCATACCCTTTCTGGGTGGGTCACCCTCCTAGCACCTGGATGTCTTCACTAATTTGGAAGCTCCCCAAACCTCATTGTTTGAGGATTTTTATTTAGGCTTCATCACGTAGGCATAATTGATTAAATTGTTGGGCCTTGGTGACTGAACTCAATCACCAGCCCCTCTCCCCTTCCCAGAGCTGGGGGAGAGGTGGACCTGAAAGTTCGAACCCTCTAATCACATGGTTGTTTTTTATGGCAAACAGCTCCCATCCCGAAGCTATCTAGGGCCCCCACCAGGAATCATCTCTTTAGCATATAATTGACATTCTCTCTCTTTTTTTTTTTTTTTGGCTGTGTTGGGTCTTCGTTGCTGCGTGCGGGCTTTCTCTAGTTGCGGTGAGAGAGGGCTACTCTTCGTTGCGGTGCGCGGGCTTCTCATTGCGGTGGCTTCTCTTGTTGTGGAGCACGGGCTCTAGGCATGGGAGCTTCAGTAGTTGTGGCACGCGGGCTCAGTAGTTGTGGCTCGAGGGCTCTAGAGCACAGGCTCAGTAGTTGTGGTGCACGGGCTTAGTTGCTCCGCGGCATGTGGAATCTTCCCGAACCAGGGATCAAACCCGTGTCCCCTCCATTGGCAGGTGGATTCTTAACCACTGTGCCACCGGAGAAGTCCTGACATTCTTATAACTTAGAATTCCGAGGATTTTAAGGAGCTCTGAGCCAGGAGCCAGGGACAATGATTGAATACTTAAACTTTATTATACCACGGTAGTTTAAATAGCCTCTATGACAGTCAGGGAAGCTTGCTATTCAGATCTTCAAAAGACTTTACTGTGGGGAGCACAGTTCAACTGCCAGCTCTAGTTGCCATCCTTTTGAATCCATTGTATCCTTTGCTCTGAGAGCACACTTATTCTGCACTCTTCCCACCAGTGTCTGAGCATTCCAGGTGGGACTCCTTTATGGGGCAACTTTTGCCAGAAGACTCCCCATTGACCTATCCAAGATTTTCTCAGAACCGTATACCAGTCTGAGGCTCTTCCTACTCAATCCTCCCTCTCTCCTTTCACAGGTGTCAGACCTGCTCATGTTCTTAAGGCTTTCCCTGCCTACTGCTGCTTGCTTACCTTTTATCCTTCACAAGCCTTCCTCCCAGTAAATCTCTTGCTTGTCTAATCTCATCTTGATGTCTACTCCTTGGAGGACCCAAACTGACACAGCCTTTAAGATACACCATACCCCTGACAATAGCAGCTTAGACACCACGGCTGTTGGAGTGCTTATGTCCTGGGGAAACCCACTCCTTTTCCTTATTTCCTCCCTTGGGGCTCAGGGGACATTCGCTAGTTTCCTTTCTCTAACTTCAATACTTTGCCCAATTTGTTGTGCTCCAGGGAAGAAATTAACCCTGGTAACTGATACATTTGTTTCCCCTTCATCCTCAAACTCTCAAGGGAGAGCAAGGGAGAATAAAGAATGACTTGGTAAGCCCACTTATTAATGGCCAATTCCTGATTTTTCTCTCTTAAAGAACCCTGTGTTATTTTAGTATTAAACATTTCGTAAATGTAAGATGAGATATAAGATGGGATAGATGATAACACAGTCATTAAGTTATAGCATTAGTTCCATTTTTATAAACATCACTATTTAATCATTGTTGAGTATACTCTTAATCCTGATGTATAATTTATACCCAAGACAGACCATCAAAAACTTCTTAAGTCATTCTTGACTCAGCTCATTTGAATCTGAACTAGCCACATAAAATAGTCTTAAATGAAGTGCAAGTTTTTACAAACTTATGAGAGCCTACAGGAACTGCTTTCACTATTTTTTCTTCACTGCAAATGCCCCAGATTTCTCTTCTGTCTCCTCTTATGACTGTGAGAAAATCAGCTTTTTGCCTGTAGTTGTTAAATGGCATGAAAGCATCAGGCTATTACCCCTCCTTGGAGATGGAGAAATGAATAATGCCTGAGTTCCTTTTAGTGCTCTGAAATAATGGTACCTAGGAAGAGAAAAATCTATGATTGATTCTAATGAGTGATCTTCTTGATGGCTCAATATAGATAGCGATTCATTAGGGAACTATTTAACTCAATCTCCAGGCAAGGCTCGTAGGCATTCAGAAAGTTTGTAAAACAACGGACAGTATTTAACTCAATGATAATTTTATGACTCAGTGAGCTGGGTAGGTGTCTCTATGACCAGATTCTACTACCAAACTAATCAGTAGAGCTCTGCCTATTTGACTGCTTTTAGGTCTTGTGCTCTTTGGAAGCCTCTGTTTGACTGCTTTTAGGATTGAGAAATGTGACAAAGCATTGCAATACTGTGGTAGCAGAAAGGAAATTAGTTATGACCTAGAACAGTTAAACCGGGTACTCCGAGGAACTAAAACAAAAATAACAATCAATAGCTCGAACTTTTATGTCTTGAACTTACAACCACGTGCTAGACCCTGTGCTACGCGCATCATATAATTCATTTTTCTCTTCACAATAAACACTTTGCCCCATTATAGTCGAAGAAACTGAGTCTTGAGAGAGTATATGATTTCCTAAGGTCTCATGGCTTTTTTTAGTCACAGAACCAGCCCTCAAACCTGAGTCTGTCTACCAAAGTCTGGATCCTGAACATGATGGAGCTGGAGGAGGGAGTGATAGTGCAGCTCGTGAATTTCCCATCAGTGGTCCTATTTTCACATCAAGAAAATAGAATTTCTATAGACTAAAGAGAGTGGTACTATAGAATCAGCAATGTGACATTTATTTACAGCTTTAAAATGATTTGGATAGAGAAGTAGTTTGTAGGAGCAAAGTTTCTGTGGCGATCCTGTTTTCTCTGCTGCTTTTCTTCATGACAGCTTGGTTGGCTTACATTAGAACAGCTTTCTCACTGTCACTGTTTCTGAGCAACCTAAACCACATACTGCCTTCCAGAGATCTTTCAGACTTCTGACCACAGCCTAAAGTTAGCAATGCATTTGACATTCATGACCTAGTACATGTATGGGTATATGTGAGTTTATGTATAAATGAAAATAAGGTCAGAAAACAATTCTCACCCTTACTATATGTGATGGACTTTGACATTTTCTATTCTTATTCATTAAAAATAAACCCATTAAGTTGATTTCATGGCCCATTAGTGGGTTACCACCTACAGTGTGAAAAGCAAAGCATTGTTCTTTGCATGGCAGAAGAGATTGTTGGAGTGGATGGAAAGAAAAGACATTTTGGTTTGATTAGGTCAAATTTACCTTTCTGTTTATACAGGAGGGGAGAAATTATGGTCCTGTTTAGGATGAATTTCCAACTTTTCTGCACTAGATTCCACTCCTTAATATGGTATGCCTTTGAATTCTGCTAAGTCTTGGGGAGCAATCATTTTTGTTCAAATACAATATCAAAAATGAGTGGGCATTTCTCAAAAAGTCTGACACTGAAACAGTGAAACAATAAATCAACGGGATGATGAAAGCTTGAAAACACATAAAACCTATAATAATCGGTAGAAGCATAGCAGAAATGAGAAAAAAGAAACTTAGTTCAATTACACAGTAAGATTACTTACTTCAAAGTCAGTAGAATACTGTAAGGTTATACTATTGTTAAGGTTAATTGCATCTATGCAGAATGTATTTGAATCTGAAACAAAACCTTAACAGGAAAAAAATCATCAAAGGGAGAAGACTGCATTTGAAGGGTCTGTTCTATGTCAGAGAATCAGGCAATGTTGGTTCCTTTGTTCTGTAATGTTTGTAATTCATGCCCCCCCCCACCATGAACACTTAAAAGGCAATTTATTAAAGTCCTGTAGAAAAACTAAAGACGTTTCCCATCATTAAAACTCAAGAGCTGGTATTGCCCAGTGTTTGTTTTGCTAGGGAACCAGTGAGAGCGGAAATCCTGTGCTACCTAGTCCTGTAAGAAAATCTGAACCCCTGATTTAAGAAATCTTTATTTTAAATATTTTCTCATTTAATACTCCTTGGAATATTTTTTCATGGTTGTAAAAGTAAAGTCATATCTGCTTGTTATAAAAATCTAAACATTACATTGGGAATTCCCTGGCGGTCCAGTGGTTAGGACTGAGCACTTTCACTGCCGTAGCCCAGGTTCAATTCCTGGTCGGAGAACTAAGATCCCACAAACCATGCAGCGCGGCCAAAAAACCCAAAAAACTAAACATTACAAAACTAATATAGAAAGGAAAAGTCCCCTGCAATTCAGATCCTTAGAAATAAACACTTCAAGCTGTTTGATACAAGGACCTCTTTATCTTTAAAGTGTAAGTTGTTCTTTTTGACTTTTAATCCAAGTAGAAAGACTTAGAGCCATTATGCCCTTCAATTTCTACTGCTAATAGAAGGTGACAATAATAATAAGTGTCTTATACATAATATGTTATATATAATTATTATAATAAAATAGATATCTCCAAATAGGTGTCTTAAGCATAGGTGGCTTTGTTTCTCTCCTATAAAGTAAGTCTGAAGGTAGGTAGTCTGGGGCTGATATAGTACAAATAATAGGCAATCATAATAGAACATTTGTTATTTCCTAGCCTTGTTCTAAGCACTTCGTACACTAAGAGATAGATATTTGTTATCCCCATTTTACAGGTGAAAGAATAGAAAAACTAATTTGCTCAAAGTTATAGTTAGGAAGTAACAGAATTAGGGTTCAAAGCAGGGCAGTTTGGCAATAGATTACCACTAGTGTGGTAGTTTTACAGATTGCTTCTTTCTGCTCTGCTGTTTCTGGTGCATGTCTTACATATTCAAGTTGCCTCACTGACCAAGATGGTTGCTTGAGCACCAGCTTCCACTTCAACCTTCCAGGAAGGGGGGAGGGCAACAAAAAAGCTTTTCCTGTCCATCTGTCTATCTTCATTTAATGGAGCTTTCCTAGAAATCCTTCTCAATGGCTTCCCCTTATATCTCAATTTGCCAAACTTAATCACACAGTCATATTTGGCTATAAAGAAGGTTGGGGACTATAGTCTTAATGGAGCACATTGTTAACCTGAATAATATAGGAATGCTTTTAGTAAGGAGGTGGTGAGAATGAATGGTTAGGTAGGCCAGCATCTATTCTGGTTTAGGAATTGAGGAGAGTCAAGCATAAGAGCAGAAATTAATCATATGATCAAACTGTCGCTGGAACTTTGGAAATGCAAATGGGATATCTAAGGAAGAAAATTTTAAATGTACTCCACATTCCTGTTCAGAGTATTAATTTTAGAGGACTGTTAAGGGTTTTCTTCTGGATAATGTTCTGTGCAATCTTTGTTTTATGCTTTGCACATCCTGCAGGATTGTTTATAATAGTGAACAATTGAAACAACTGAAATGGTTAAGTGTGTGGTTATAGTAATGGTGCATTGATGTTGTGAAATATTATGTAGCCATTTAATATTAAGCTTGTTACGTGCATAATTGGGAAAACCACTTATAAGTGAAAGCAGCATATAAAATTGGACTTAATATATGACTGCAACTGTGTAATATGTACAGAATATAGACTGAACTGAAATTAACCCAAATAACACTGTAATTGAGATCTCTGAGGAGTGGGGTTATGAGTGACTTTTAAATGTTTTAAAGATAATTTTCTGCATTTTCTTGTTTTTTTTTTTTTTTTTTAATTTTATTTATTTATTTCTTTATGGCTGTGCTGGGTCCTCGCTTCTGTGCGAGGGCCCCCCCCAGCCGCGGCAAGCGGGGGCCACCCTTCATCGCGGCGCGCGGGCCTCCCACCACCGCGGCCTCTCCCGCCGCGGAGCACAGGCTCCAGACGCGCAGGCCCAGCAATTGTGGCTCACGGGCCCAGCCGCTCCGCGGCACGCGGGATCCTCCCAGACCAGGGCTCGGACCCGTATCCCCTGCATTAGCAGGCAGATTCTCAACCACTGCGCCACCAGGTAAGCCCCCTTGCCTTGTTCTTATGTGAGCATATGTTTATTTCAAAATCAGGATGAATTTCGTTTTTAAATATTCTATGCAGATATTTAGATATAACTACTTTATGTCTCGCATTTCTAGTTTTCTCCTTTAAGTTATAGATGACCTTGAGGAGCAATGCTTAAGACATGTGGACATATGCAGAGCTTAGCCTAATGATAATAATAATAATAAGAGGAATAATAATAATAGAAAACGTATAACAATTTGATAAGTGTTTTTATGCAGATGCCAATTTTCTTATCACTAAGCCATTCTTAAATATTCTCTTGTTGGAAAAGATAGTCCTCCTTGGGCCTCTTGCACTCTAGATGTCTTGCTGGGTATGCCAAGATTGCGTACCTGACTACTCTAACCTGGACTATTTCTTAGGGTTGTTGTGTAGCTGGGAACCTTGAGAGATGAGGTACTTTCTCCCCAGAACAAAGACCAGGCTTGCTTACTATCTGCTATAAAAATGGTGGATTCCACAATTCAGGGTTCCTCGGCTGCAATGCAAACACAGTGTGTGTGCAGCACTCATCATGTTGACTTGGAGCCAGAGAGAACAGACATAAATATGCTGGTGCCATGCCATGAGTGATGAAGTCCACGTCTTCTACCAGCATCCATGAAACAGTAACAGCCTAACTATTAGGCTAACTTTAGCTTGCAAGTAGGTTCAAATCACATCCCAGACCTGACATCTCTATGTTCTGAAAATATGAATTCCTTGTAGTTACTTTTACTGAGGAAGCAATTTAATACATTTTGCAAGTATACTTACCAATTGGTCCCCATCTCTACTTCCATCACTGGTTTTTGCCCTCATAACGATGGTGAGTCTCTCCGATATTATATTTCATATATATTCTTTGTATGTTTAGAGTGAATCTTGCTTCTTTTTTTAATAGATGAACTTATTTTTATTTATTTATTTATTTTTGGGGGGAGATTGCGATTGACACATATACACTATTTTTAATTTATTTAATTTATTTATTTTTGGCTGTGTTGGGTCTTTGTTGCTGTGCGGGCTTTCTCTAGTTGCGGTGAGCAGGGGCTACTTTTCGTTGCAGTGCACAGGCTTCTCTTTGCGGTGCCTTGTCTTGTTGCAGAGCACGGGCTATAGGCGCTGGGGCTTCACTAGTTTTGGCATGCGGGCTCAGTAGTTGTGGCTCTCGGGCTCTAGAACGCAGGCTCAGTAGTTGTGGCACATGGGTTTAGTTGCTCCGCGGCATGTGGGATCTTCCTGGACCAGGGCTCGAACCCGTGTCCCCTGCACTGGGAGGCAGATTCTTAACCACTGCACCACCAGGGAAGCCCTCTTGCTTCTTTTTTCATAGCTTTTATCATTTACGTGTATATGTGTTTTAAGTGAAGAAGCACAACATCTTTCAGGTCTATCCTGTATGATTGTGCCAGTTGGTAACTATACAGACTTGCCTGGCTAAGGTAGTAATTTGAAGCTGAAATACATACCAAATCATTTGCCTTAGTGTGGGGTTACCTCCACCTGGCAGAAGGGGCACTTTTTTCTAATTTGCATAAATTTACCACCTCTCACTAAGCCGTGGGCCTATGTGAGGATCCTGGGATGGCTATGTGTGTGTGTGTGTGTGTGTGTGTGTGTGTAACAAAGGCCCTCTGGGCATCTATTCCGCCCTCCAACAGAAGCTGTGAGTTATAGAACTCACCAGCTTCACATCAGTCTCTTGGGTTTGCAAACTATGTCTGGGGCTCTGCAGGCTTTGAGACCAAAGAGAGTTCATTAGTCCTTCCACACCAGAGATGTGGAATGCAGGATCAGGGCTGGTGTGACGGGCTTAGGGGACAAGGATGATTTACTCAGTCTGATCTTGGTATTTTTTTTTCTTAGGAATATAGTCTGTTTATAAAAGAAGTTTTGCAAACCTGAATGCCTCATAAGGTTTGATTCACGTTGGTTAAAAACAGTAAGCTTCAGAGTCCTATGTTGAAGACCATATTAAAAAAGCAATATAGAAAAACATACCTAGAATCTAAATCTCTATCCAGTGTCTTTGATTAACCAGAAATTTTCCTTTGTTTCAATTTCACCCAAGGATAAGATTTTCTTGAACTATGAAAACCTCAAACCAATTTTTTGTAGGACAGTAGACTTTATGTGTCGACTATTCTGCTTGAAATTATCTGTTTGTCACTTAATCTCTTTCTGAATTTTTGCTCTTGAGTACATTTCTTTTTTACTCAAACCAGTGTTGTTCCTAATTAGAAATTTAAATTACATCTGCTGCAGTTTGTACACACCAGGATATATTTATGTAATACTTTTAGCCAGCCAAGATATTTTTCATGACTCCAACATACCATTTTTTTCATAGAGTGCTTATTGATGAGACCTTATAAAAATGCGCAAGAATGTGCACAGAGAGGCAGTTGTGTAGCTCAGGAGAGACCTCACAAGGAAGAGATTTCTTAAATATATATATTTAAGAAATATATGGTACAGAAAAGCACTTCTCCCTCTGTCTTAATGCTGTTCTTTATACGTTCTCCCTTAGTATATCTCATGGATGTGTGCTGTTGGAAAGTGAAAATAATCTTACAAATGGAGATATTTCATTAAATTTCAATGAGGTAATTAAGGAAACTCATTTTCAAAGATATACATTTATTTCAGTGGCTTGAATGTTGCTTCATCAGGAAATGACCAGAATACTAAATACAGGTAGGTTGGGCTTGTCTCCATCAGTAGCTTTGAGAGTCAGGCTGTTGAAAGGGATGACATGGAGGTTAAAACAGCAGAGGCCCTTGCTGTGTGTGGAAACTAATTGGCTGAAAACATGAATAAGTTATACTTGTTATTCATGTCAAGGAAAAGCTAAGAGAGAAGGGATGAATATTTGTATCTACCCAGGCATTATGCTCTGCCACAGGATATTAAAAAATAAAAAGCCGATATTTAGACTTAAGCTCCTCTTCCTATAGGAAGGAAGAGGAATAGAGGCTCCATTACTTGGCAATGCTTTCTTCTGAATATTATATTTCAGATTTGACATTTTCAGCCAATAAAATATTGCTCAGAAGGTTGCTAAGGAATTCTCTAACATAAAACATTTATTACTGGGACCACTGTCCTTGAGCCTGGGGTTATGTTTGAATATTTTCGATTAAAAGCCTCTGATTTCAAGGCTAGAAAATTCTCCCCCTTTTTTCATGGCCCTGTATTGTCTGGGTACTTGTCGGCTACACATGTTGGCCATAGATTGACAACAGTCCTATTCCTAAGGCTAAAGATTCTAGTGTGATATTGTCACACTTAAACCTAATCAGATTAGATACTGTAGAATAAAATCTTTTACAAACTGTTTTTTCTTTTCAAACCTTTCCTGATATTTTCATAAGAGAGATTTATGGAACTTGGAAAATTCTCTATGAAGCTTCTCTTAGTAAAGTGCTAGCACAGAAACCCTTTTTGCCACTTGAGATCCTATCCTTTAAGCCTCAACTTGGTATTCTTCTCTGAAAATTTCTACTCCTCTGGGGTCTCACTGACTCCCCTCCACCTTGCATCTCTGACTACTTCCATCATCCCACTTTGAGGCTTGTTTGAATATCCTTGTGGTCTGCTCTGGTGGTTTCATGAATTGTTCCTAATTAAAGTGTAAGCTCTGTTAAAGGGGTTGGTGTCTGTTTTTTTGGTATCTCCCCTCATTCCTCATAAGCCACTAACATAACAAGTCCATAATGGGTGCTTGGCTAAGTAGATTTACTTTGTTTGGAAGTCTATCAAGAGGCCGAAGTTAAGGACAGTCATATTTTATGTTTTCTACATTGAGCTGAATACTTAGCTCCAGACACCCACCTGGTCTAAGTCAAAAGTGCTTGGTTTGAGTCTCAGTACTATTGCTTAATTAACCTCATGATCTTTGGCATATGATTTAACGTCTGTGTCTTTATCAATGATTTATTAATCCCTCAATTCCCTTTTAGTCCAAATGTTTGAAGACAGCTTGATTGATCTACAGCACTGGTTCTCAAAGTGTGGTCCCCAGATCAAGAATATCATCATCATCTGGGAACTGTTAAAAATGCAAGTTATAGATGCCCCCCGTCCCATACCTACTGAATCAGAAACTCAACATTTTACAAGCCCTCCAAGTGATTCTGATGCATGCTAAAGTTTAAGAACAACTGATTTGCAGTGTAGTCAAATCCCTGGTATGGTGAGAAGCTCCATACCACAATGTTAACGGACATTGATGATTCTGCAGTCATTTCATGGTTGGCATTTAAATCCAGTATCTCGTTTCATCTTTAAGCCTCTGAAGAATGGCTCACTATTGCATCATACTCAAGTTTGCAGGTACTACCCACAGAACTGTAGCTCCTAAGCTTCTATAAAGTGTGGACAATTGAGGAGTGAAAAATCTTTCTGAGGGTGAACAAAGAATATGCAGTGGACAGGGGATTAATTTCCAGCGGCTGCCTCCTAATTTTGTATTCATCCCATTGTACGCATGCTAGGCTACACATGCAACGTCTGCTGGTATACGGTAGGTAATTGGGCATCCAGCAGCCCTGTTTGCATGCAAAAGTGGTTGCACACATCCCATGTACAACTCTAAAATTAAAGCCCAGTTTGAAGCTGGCTGAAGGCTTACTGCTAGGAAAATGAGATAAGGAAGAAATGGCTTCTGTTAATCAGCGCTTTTGGCCTCTACTGTTCAATCTTTGCTAATTTGTCCTTTGAAATTGTATGTTCCGTGTTGGACAAAGACTTCTAAGAGTATCTGGGATTTTTTAAAAAAGACTTACATTTATAAGCTGATTGTATTTATCCATAACATTTCCCCTCACACTGTACCTACATGTACGCTGCAGTCTTGTTGTGCTATATTTTTGCTCTATGAAGTATTCATACTTCTGTGGGACTACATGTATCATCACAAAGAAGAGCCACCCCAGCACAGACTCACGGACTGGGTCTCTGACATCATTTCATTTCAATTCAGCCCACATTCATCAAGCAGCTACTTTGTGCCAGGGGCTGGGCATATATGGAGCCCTCAATCACAGTTTCTACCCTCAAAAGCTCACAAATTGTAACAACTTCTTGTACCTTAGTGGTGAATATTTTTGCTTAAATGAAGTCTTCCCTGGTCCCCGCTCCCCCATCCCCCCAGAGAATTGAAGTGACTCCTTACTTCTCTGAACTCCTGATTATGCTCGACCTGTGTCCCCAGGAGAATGAGGGGCCCAGCAGACCCCTGCCTAGAAGTCAAAGCCCCAAAACACAAGACTGTGGCCATCTGGCCACTCAGATGGGTCATCAGGAGGAGGTGGCTGCGTTGCAAATGGCCCCTACGCCCAGTTTGTGGGAGCAAAAAATGTGTGAGTGTTTCCTGTACTCCTGTAGTGGGTGACATGGAAGAGAATGCCAGACATCTCAAAGGGATGTGCCCATGAGCGCCACCTGGAGGAACAGTGGATCCCTACAAAGACAGTTTACCAAGAGCTGACCCTGAAGAAGTCACTTGTCATTCTTCATCAACTGCTTTATATTTCCGTATGTGGCCGTGTGCACTTGTTTTACTTTACCAGCTAGATTGTAAGCTCCTGGAGAACACACCTGGGTCTTAAGAGGAATATTATCTTTCCTAGTACCTATTTGATGGTGATGATCATAAATACAGTATATTATCAGAAAGAATGTATGGTGCTTTACATGCATTAATAATTTCTCATGATAATCGATTTTTTTCTCTTCATTCTAGCACAGGTGCATATACCTTGATAGTACCAAATGAAAAACGAAGAAATGAGATGCAACAGAGTATGTATATTATTTACCATTCAAAATACTTCTCATTTTCTTTCTTTTTGTTTTTAAACTACAATTTTTGTTACTTTATTCATAATTTTTTTAAAAATTGATTTTTGGCTGCATTGGGTCTTCATTGCTGCACGCGGGCTCTCTCTAGTTGCGGTGAGTGGGGGTTACGCTTTGTTGCGGTGCGTGGGCTTCTCACTGCGGTGGCTTCTCTTGTCATAGAGCACGGGCTCTAGGCACGCGGCTTCAGTAGTTGTGGCTCGCAGGCTCTAGAGCGCAGGCTCAGTAGTTGTGGCTCACGGGCTTAACTGCTTCCCGGCATTTGGGATCTTCCCAGACCAGGGCTCAAATCTGTGTCCCCTGCATTGGCAGGCGGATTCTTAACCACTGCGCAACCAGGGAAGCCCAACTTTGGCGGTTTTAATTATACCTTTTAAAATTATTCTATTGTTAGTGCTTCTAAATTTGTTTCTCCGTGTTAATAGCAGAACTCATTGCATGGTTATAAATCTGAGGTTTCTGTTGGGCTTAAACAATTTCACACCTATTGTCAATAGACCTATCAAGTTCCTGTAAAATTGGGCTCACTGCAGATATCCTTACAGGACTTGGAACACTTTTGAAAGAGACAAGTGATATATGAAATAGATTATAAAATCTGTCTCTTTGCAGATCTGTCCCATTCCTTCTTTTTTATAAATTTTTATTTATTTATTTTTATTTTTGGCTGCATTGGGTCTTCATTGCTGTGTGCGGGCTTTCTCTAGTTGCGGTGAGCAGGGGCTACTCTTTGTTGCGGTTCCCGGGCTTCTCATTGCCGTGGCTTCTCTTGTTGCAGAGCACGGGCTCTAGGCATGTGGGCTTCAGTAGTTGTGGCACACGGGCTCAGTAGTTGTGGCTCGCGGTCTCTAGAGTGCAGGCTCACTGGTTGTGGCGCACAGGCTGAGTTGCTCCGTGGCATGTGGGATCTTCCCGGACCAGGGCTCGAACCCATGTCCCCTGCACTGACAGGCGGATTCTTAACCACTGCACCACCAGGGAAGTCCCTGTCCCATTCCTTCTTAATGGAATTTTTTTTTTTAGTCTCTTCTTTTTTTTTTTTAATTAGTTATTTATTTATTCATTTATCTATGGCTGTATTGGGCCTTCGCCTCTGTGCGAGGGCTCTCCCCAGCTGCAGCAAGCGGGGGCCACTCCTCATCGCAGCGCGCGGGCCTCTCACTATCGCGGCCTCTCCCGCTGCGGAGCACAGGCTCCAGACGCGCAGGCTCAGCAATTGTGGCTCATGGGCCCAGTTGCTCCGCGGCATGCGGGATCCTCCCAGACCAGGGCTCGAACCCATGTCCCCTGCATTGGCAGGCAGACTCCCAACCACTGGGCCACCAGGGAAGCCCTTCTTTTTAGTCTCTATGTTCCCATAATTTTGTAACTATCAGCAGTTTTTATTCGTGACTTCACTACCCTCAGCTGTTTTTATTCGTGACTTCACTTTCCTTCTTTAGATTATAAGCTCTTTGAGGGCAGGGGCTACATCTTACTTGTTTTTGTGCTCCGTGTACCTAGTGGGCATATAACATGCTTAACTGAAGTTGTACAGTAAAATAAATGCTGCCCTTTAAAGTTACAGTATTATACCTTAGAGTTGGAAGGAGAACTAAAGTTCATTTAATTCACAAACAAGTTCTGAGGCTTGTTCAAGTCAACTGTGGGGCTAGCACTGAGATTCTGTGCTCTCCTATCTTGATCTTAATAGGAAATTTAATTTTGTAATGACCAATGGACATAAGGGCATAGCAGGAAAGCAGCTTTATAAAGGTCTCCACTGGACAGGTAGGCCCCTGGGTGGTACATCTGAGTCTGTGCAGAATATGACAATCACACCTATGCTAACACGGTGACTGTGGGCACTGCCTGCAGGTGACCAACGGAATCCCAAAGATTCTGGCATTTTACAAGTTTTTGATTTAAATAGTTAACAGGAATTTAAGCCTCAGTGCGGTCTGGATTTTTGAGATGTTGCAGAAAGTTTTTTTCCCTCTAATAATTAAAAAATATTATATATGGACGTTTGAAATAATCACTTCTAATGAGATTCGGGCATACGTTGGAAGAACAGAACTAGTGTCTCTGGCGCCCCCTGCTGCCATTCAGTGTATATTTGGGGAATGAGCACTGCTCTACAGGCAGGAGGCTCAGCCTAGCGGTTCCAAGTGCCAGGAATCAGATAGGCCTCGTTCCTCATGGTTACATTAAGCTTGGGGAATATTTAAAGTGAATACGGGCATTAGAATTTTATGGGGATTTATGTTTACTGTGTGTGAAAAGTTCTTATTGACACATGAATGTTTTGTACACACTCCCTATAGGAAACTTTTAACATTAAATGATATAGGGTTTGAAAAATGCCAGAGTGGGATGAAAAACTAAACTTCTTTATTTAGTAGGAGTTCAGGTTGTTTTCAATTTTTTTTTTTTTTTTAATTTATTTTATTTATTTTTTTGGCTGCTTTGGGTCTTTGTTGCTGTGCATGGGCTTTCTCTAGTTGCTGCGAGCAGGGGATACTCTTTGTTGCGGTGCGTGGGCTTCTCACTGTGGTGGCCTCCCTTGTTGCGGAGCACGGGCTCTAGGCACGCAGGCTTCAGCAGTTGTGGCACATGGGCTCAGCAGTTGTGGCTCATGGGCTCTAGAGCGCAGGCTCAGTAGTTGTGGTGCACGGGCTTCGTTGCTCCATGGCATGTGGGATCTTCCCGGATCAGGGCTCGAACCCGTGTTCCCTGCATTGGCAGGCGGACTCCCAACCACTGCGCCACCAGGGAAGTCCATTGTTTTCAATTTTTTAAAAAATTTTATTTAATTTATTTATTTTTGGCTACGTTGGGTCTTTGTTGCTGCGCGCAGCCATTCTTTAGTTGCGGTGAGCGGGGGCTACGAGCAGGGGCTACTCTTCGTTGTGGTGCGCGGGCTTCTCATTGCAGTGGCTTCTCTTGTTGCAGAGCATGCGCTCTAGGCGCAAGGGCTCTAGGTGTGCGGGCTTCAGTAGTTGTGGCACGTGGGCTCAGTAGTTGTGGTGCACGGGCTTAGTTGCTCCGCGGCACGTGGGATCTTCCTGGACCAGGGCTCGAACCCGTGTCCCCTGCATTGGCAGGCGGATTCTTAACCCCTGCGCCACCAGGGAAGCCCCTGTTTTCAAACTTGAACCTTCTGTGCAGACTCTTGGAGAGAAAGTGCCTTAGGGTGACCCCAAGGGGTTAGGACTGGGTGGGTGGTGTCTTCCTTTCCTGGATATCTCGTCCACTCATGCTTGCATGTAGTTAATTGTCCATCTGATGGTGGTTTGTGATGCTTTCAAGGGAGCAGTTCCCTTTTCATGCTCTAATAATTGATGATTTGATATTTCTCACCTGGCTTAGTGGCTGCAAAAGAGCTGAAGGACCTGGAGAGGTGGAAGGAGCAACAAAGGACGAAGCCCATTAACCTGGCACCCATGCAGCTAGGTAAGCCAGCAAGCCAGTTGCTTGAATGCGGAAGGACAGGGCCACCCAAGGATCCTGTTAGCATCTTGCCCACATCTGTCTTTCAATGTACGTTATAGGTCATTGGACCATCGTGCTGCTTGAAATGGAATGCATTTAATGTCAAAACATGCACTTAAAGTCAAAAGTATGCAGGTATACTGTTGTTTCTGATTTTCTGCAAGTAGCAAATGGATGATGCCACAGTTATGTGGGAATAAAAGGATGGCTTAATTGCCAAATAATTTAGAGCCTCTTAGTTGATCAGCTCTGAAGAAATCTTACTTGGGCGCTGCATATGCCCTGTCATAGCTTTTACTCCCATCCTGATTAGTGCTATCACAAGCATATTAATCATGGCAGTTAACTGGTTATGGGAAAAAGAATGAATGGAGAGTCAATTCCAACACTAAGATGCGAGTGGGCTGGGGACACAGGGTGGGTATAAAGAGAACATCGCCTGTGTTTTCATTCGCAAATAGAGACTTTTGGGCCTCTGGAGCACGTGGCAGTGTGATGAATTGTCTGTGCTGCCTTTGCCTGGTGTTTGAATCATTCAACAGGGAAGCCCTCTAATGGGAATCATTCACATCTTCTCTTTTCTCTTCCAGAAGCAGCTGAGAGCTTAAAGGGCTGGACACACAGTTCCCACAGATTTAGTTCACACAAGTGTGTTACGAGTCAGAGGCCACTTACTCTCACAGTGGTTTTATCTATTTATTTATTTTTTTGGCTGCACCGTGTGGCATGCGGGATCTTAGTTTCCCTACCAGGGATCGAACCCACGCCCCCTGCAGTGGAAGTGCAGAGTCTTAACCACTGGCCTGCCAGGGAAGTCCCTCATAGTAGTTGTCAAGAAGTATTTTTTCCAAGATGTGGGTAAAAATAACCTAATTTGGTAATCACTTAATGGGTGCAAGTAATAGTATTATCATCATCATCCCACTGTATTTCATGAAAGGGGTTAATCTCGTGTCACCATTTTGCTGAATAAGCTGCATTTGAGGGGTGCAACCTGGAGACAGCTTTGTCCTTCCTAACTGGCCCCCTCACACCAGCTATGTGGGTCTACTTTTCCTTACGTTCTTTGGATGAAATTAGATCTTTTTGGTATTTCTCAAATAATAAAGTTGTCCAGCTAATTCTAGGCATAAAAACAGTGTCATTTCAGTAATTAAGTTTAGTCCTAAATACTGGTCAAAACTCTGTTACTGACAGAGATTAAAGCTTCTTCCCTGCTCCAGCCCAGGTCTATGGCTTCACCGCTGGCTCTTGGTAGCTGGACTGTCTTTGTAGAGCTCCATTGTACCTCTGGGTGGCCCACATGGGCAAGGCCCTTTTTTATTTTTTTGGCCATGCCATGCGGCATACAGGATCTTAGCTCCCCAACCAGGGATCGAACCCGTGCCGCCTGCAGTGGAAGTGCAGAGTCTTAACCACTGGACTGCCAGGGAAATCCCGGGCAAGTCCCTTTAAGATGACTTTAGATTGGCATTCTCTTTCATGACAACCAGATTGGGAGTGCAGGAAACACTTGTGTATCCTTCCCACAAACTCTGGGAATACAGGCCATTTGCCCTGCAGCCATCTCTTCTTTATGACCAGTCTGAGTAGCCACATGAGAGCAGCCATGTGCCTTTTGGCTCTGACCTTCCTAAGCATGGGTCCACTAGGTCCCTCAGTCTCTTGGGGACAGAGATTGAGCCCTTCAAGTGATGTTCATTAAACCTCTCTTACTCACATTGATATGAAGATTCCTCCTTCCCCAAACACATACACAGAGAAGATGAAATTCACAAAGACATCTTCTCTCTGATTTCTACCTTCCTTTGACCTAGCTAACCTCTTTTATAGACTGAAGGTAGTTGCCAATTAAGGTTCCCCAAACTGGTTTTCAGTTACCCCCTTGCAGATCCTGCCTAGGGAGCCAAGCACTTGCCTTGGGGATTTGGAGTTGTTGGTGCCTGCTGTCTTGGGGCCTTAAGCAAAAAAAGAGCAGGAGTTCTGCTATATGGCGTACCTAGGAATGGTCAAGGGGGAAGAGGGTAGCGAGTAGAAAAGAATTCTAGAATGTTTTAAACTTTGAGATGAGTTTTAAAGAAAACCTGCAAATGCTTATACATCTTTCTCCATTTTTATTTTTTAATTTAATTTTTTAATTTTTTGGCCACGCCATGCAGCATGTGGGATCTTAGTTCCCTGATGAGGGATTGAATCCACGCCCCCTGCAATGGAAGCATGGGGTCTTAACCACTGGACTGCCAGGAACGTCCAACTTTCTCCATTTTTAAATTCTCAACTCCTCTTCTATTCCTCTACCCCGTAAAATATTGGAATGGTTCTAGGAGATACTGAAAGTGGCTGTAACATTAGATAAAAACCTCAATAGCCCTCACTGTTTCTTTCCTTAGGGCCAAGACCAAACAGGTATTATAGAGCTTTTGGGACTCAGAAGTCTCTGTGGTGTCTTTATCTGTTCAATTATAACAACTATGATGAATGCAAATTGTTTTACTGCATCTTCTGTGCAAGTGAATCTTTCAGAGAACTGACACTTTTAGTGACCAAATCACCGGAGAATTATTTCAAAGGAATCTTTAAAATATGCACGCCAAGCTTGCATGAACACTGAGAAATCCCTAAACAGTAATTCTTAGATGATTGTCAAACTGCAAGGATTTCTGGCCCCCAGTTATTATAGGTTTAAGAGAGAGCAGACGAATGACCTAACATCCATATTTTTCTCTTAAATACCTAAAGAAAAGAACAATAAATAGAATGGATTGACAATCAATTTTAATTAGAATATTCCCATTGTACTTTTAAAAACTGGGTTATAAAGACTGTATACTTGTCTCATGGCAAGACCTCTGAGGCTTTCCTGAGCTTTTGCTACTTGAATACAGGGCAATAGAGTCAGAAGAAGAAAAACATTGGAAGCATCACTGATCATCATCTTTATTAGGTTAAGGAATGGTCATACGCTAGCAGAAAGAATGTTCTGGAATTTCCAGAGCACTATTTCTTATTATTTAGCATGGACCTTCAGGTGTGATTTCAGTCTAAAGAAAAACTTGAATACCTACAAGATTGAAAAACCTTAGTAGCATTGTCCTCTTCTTGGGGGAATATGGCCTTATCTTTCTGTCCAGCTCTTTCTCTTTTATGCAATTACTGTTGTTTAATGTCTTATTTAAAAAACTGGTTATGTTACCGAACCAAATTTGGGCCTGCTCACCCATGCGCAGTAAAGCCAAGCTACTGACACTGGGTTGTGGTGAAGGGAAGTGCAGTTCAGTAAGGCATCATCAGCCAAGGAGCTGGGGACAGCTAGTGCGCAAAACACCTGAACTCCCCGACGGGTCTCAGGAAAGCATTTTTAAAGGCCAGGTGAGGGAGGGGAGTGATCAGCTTGTGCACAATTCTGATTGGTTGATGGTGAGGTAACAGGGCTGGCTGTGTCACAGGGGTTAACGTTATCAATCCTTAGGCTCCAGAAGGCTTGGGGGCTGTGTGCTCACGGTCATCACGTGCTTACATCTTCCATTTGGTGGGGGTTTTAGCATCTGTAAAACAACTCAGGAAATGTGCATCAGATACTATTCTGTAGGTACTTCAGGGAGGAGCTAAAGCAGAGGATACAGGGGAGGGGTCTGTCCTGGGAAGAACCCATAGGGTCTTGCTCAGTTACAGTTCCCCCTTTTCTTTGATACTCCTTAATCTTGAGGAGAACGGGTGTTGGACAAGAAAGGGAGTAACGTTTTGGATAGAGAGGTTAATCATAAACTCGGCAGAGGAACTTGGTTTTAGGGGGACTTGGTTTCAGTTATGTCCTTATTTCCAGGGGTATGAAAATGTTAAAGAAACTCATGGTGTAGACTTATCATGTATTTAATTAGTCTTTGATGGCTGACAATTCAGCTTAACATTCATGTTTCACCTTCATGACTTTTTTGTTTACTTAGGTGGAAACCAGTCAGAGGTTGAAGTCAGGCAGAGACAACAACTTCAACTGATACAATCTAAATACCAGAAAAAGGTCAGAATCCATCTCTTTTAGCTTAAATTTGGCAGGAAATTAGAGTACCAGCACTTTCAAAGTAACCATGAAATAACACAGTAACTTTACCAAAAGCATAAAACCTTTGAACAAACTGCAAAAGAAAGTCTCAAAAATCAAAGAAATCATGATGTGAGAAGTGAAGGGATAAATACTGCAAATTCTCACCCAAGCTGTCTATCAGTCAGTGAGACCTTTGGTAAAGGGTTTTTTTCCCCCCTAGTTTAAGTCTCTACTATGTTTTGAATATTCGGGTTCCAAGAACATGGATTTGTTTACTCCATTCCAGTCCTGAAAGTACTACAAAAATTTTTAAGATTCCAGCAATTTTTTTTTTTTTAACAGTGAACTCTGAGTTTTATAATCAGGAAAAATTACCTGCCCTTTCTTCTCTCCAACCTGGTGGAGGTGGGTTGGGGACAGAGGAGACAGAAAGACAGAGACCAAGGAAGAAACACAAAGAAATTTCATGGGCAGCAGACGTGGCCTGACCATCCTCTGTGATCTAAGTAGCTCGAAGAACCAACCTATAATCATGGCACGCTATAGCACAAAAAATACTGTAATATGCCTTTCATCATAATTTTTTTTAACATCTTTATTGGAGTATAACTGCTTTACAATGGTGTGTTACTTTCTGCTTTATAACAAAGTGAATCAGTTATACATATACATATATCCCCATATCTCTTCCCTCTTGCCTCTCCCTCCCTCCCACCCTCCCTATCCCAGGCTATAGGTGGTCACAAAGCGCCAAGCTGATCTCCCTGTGCTATGCGGCTGCTTCCCACTAGCTATTTTACATTTGGTAGTGTATATATGTCCATGCCACTCTCTCACTTTGTCCCAGCTTACCCTTTCCCCTCCCCGTATCCTCAATTCCATTCTCCAGTAGGTCTGCGTCTTTATTTCCATCTTGCCCCTAGGTCGGTCCTTCATGACCATTTTTTTTTTTTTTTTTAGATTCCATATATATGTGTTAGCATACGGTATTTGTTTTTCTCTTTCTGACTTACTTCACTCTGTATGACAGACTCTAACTCCATCCACCTCACTACAAATAACTCCATTTCGTTTCTTTTTATGGCTGAGTAATATTCCATTGTATATATGTGCCACATCTTCTTTATCCATTCATCCGATGATGGACACTTAGGTTGCTTCCATGTCCTGGCTATTGTAAATAGAGCTGCAATGAATATTGTGGTACATGACTCTTTTTGAATTATGGTTTTCTCAGGGTATATGCCCAGTAGTGGGATTGCTGGGTCATATGGTAGTTCTATTTTTAGTTTTTTAAGGAACCTCCATACTGTTCTCCATAGTGGCTGTATCAATTTACATTCCCACCAACAGTGCAACAGGGTTCCCTTTTCTCCACACCCTCTCCAGCATTTATTGTTTGTAGATTTTTTGATGATGGTGATTCTGACTGGTGTGAGATGATATCTCATTGTAGTTTTGATTTGCAATTCTCTAATGATTAATGATGTTGAGCCTTCTTTCATGTGTTTGTTGGCAATCTGTATATCATCTTTGGAGAAAAGTCTATTTAGGTCTTATGCCCATTTTTGGATTGGGTTGTTTATTTTTTTGATATTGAGCTGCATGAGCTGCTTGTAAATTTTGGAGATTAATCATTGGTCAGTTGCTTCATTTGCAAATATTTTCTCCCATTCTGAGGGTTGTCTTTTCATCTTGTTTATGATTTCCTTTGCTATGCAAAAGCTTTTAAGTTTCATTAGGTCCCATTTGTTTGTTTTCATTTCCATTTCTTAGGAGGTGGGTCAAAAAGGATCTTGCTGTGATTTATGTCATAGGGTGTTCTGCCTATGTTTTCCTCTAAGAGTTTGATAGTGTCTGGCCTTACATTTAATCCATTTTGAGTTTATTTTTGTGTATGGTGTTAGGGAGTGTTCTAATTTCATTCTTTTACTTGTAGCTGTCCAGTTTTCCCAGCACCACTTATTGAAGAGGCTGTCTTTTCTCCATTGTATATTATTGCCTCCTTTATCAAGGATAAGGTGACCATATGTGCATGGGTTTATCTCTGGGCTTTCTCTCCTGTTCCATTGATCTATGTTTCTGTTTTTGTGCCAGTACCATACTGTCTTGATTACTGTAGCTTTGTAGTATAGGCTGAAGTCCGGGAGCCTGATTCCTCCAGCTCCATTTTTCGTTCTCAAGATTGCTTTGGCTATTCGGGGTCTTTTGTGTTTCCATACAAATTGTGAAATTTTTTGTTCTAGTTCTCTGAAAAATGCCATTGGTAGTTTGATAGGGATTGCATTGAATCTGTAGATTGCTTTGGGTAGTATAGTCATTTTCACAATGTTGATTCTTCCAATCCAAGAACATGGTATATCTCTCCATCTATTTGTATCATCTTTAATTTCTTTCATCAGTGTCTTATAGTTTTCTGCATACAGGTCTTTTGTCTCCTTAGGTAGGTTTATTCCTAGATATTTTATTCTTTTCATTGCAATGGTAAATGGGAGTGTTTTCTTAATTTCACTTTCAGATTTTTCATCATTAGTGTATAGGAATGCAAGAGGTTTCTGTGCATTAATTTTGTATCCTGCTACTTTACCAAATTCATTGATTAGCTCTAGGAGTTTTCTGGTAGCATCTTTAGGATTCTCTATGTATAGTATCATGTCATCTGCAAACAGTGACAGCTTTACTTCTTCTTTTCCCATTTGGATTCCTTTTATTTCTTTTTCTTCTCTGCTTGCTGTGGCTAACACTTCCAAAACTATGTTGAATAATAGCGGTGAGAGGGGGCAACCTTGTCTTGTTCCTGATCTTAGAGGAAATGGTTTCAGTTCTTCACGATTGAGAACGATGTTGGCTGTGGGTTTGTCATATATGGCCTTTATTCTGTTGAGGTAAGTTCCCTCTATGCCTGCTTTCTGGAGGGTTTTTATCATAAATGGGTGTTGAATTTTGTCGAAAGCTTTCTCTGCATCTATTGAGATAATCATATGGTTTTTCTCCTCAGTTTGTTAATATGGTGTATCACATTGATTGACTTGCATATACTGAAGAATCCTTGCATTCCTGGAATAAACCCCATTTGATCATGGTGTATGATCCTTTTAATGTGCTGTTGGATTCTGTTTGCTAGTATTTTGTTGAGGATTTTTGCATCTATGTTCATCAGTGATATTGGCCTGTAGTTTTCTTTCTTTGTGACATCTTTGTCTGGTTTTGGTATCAGGGTGATGGTGGCCTTGTAGAATGAGTTTGGGAGTGTTCCTCCCTCTGCTATATTTTGGAAGAGTTTGAGAAGGATAGGTTTTAGCTCTTCTCTAAATGTTTGATAGAATTTGCCTGTGAAGCCATCTGGTCCTGGGCTTTTGTTTCTTGGAAGATTTTTAATCACAGTTTCAATTTCAGTGCTTGTGATTGGTCTCTTCATATTTTCTATTTCTGCCTGGTTCAGTCTCAGAAGTTGTGCATTTCTAAGATTTTGTCCATTTCTTCCAGGTTGTCCATTTTATTGGCATAGAGTTGCTTGTAGTAATCTCTCATAATCCTTTGTATTTCTGCAGTGTCAGTTGTTACTTCTCCTTTTTCATTTCTAATTCTATTGATTCGAGTCTTCTCACTTTTCTTCTTGATGAGTCTGGCTAATGGTTTATCAATTTTGTTTATCTTCTCAAAGAACCAGCTTTTAGTTTTATTGATCTTTGCTATCGTTTCCTTCATTTCTTTTTCATTTATTTCTGATCAGATCTTTATGATTTCTTTCCTTCTGCTAACTTTGGGGTGTTTTTGTTTTTCTTTCTCTAATTGCTTTAGGTGTACAGTTAGGTTCTTTATTTGAGATGTTTCTTCTTTCTTAAGCTAGGCTTGTATTGCTATAAACTTCCCTCTTAGAACTGCTTTTGCTGCATCCCATAGGTTTTGGGTCGTCGTGTTTTCATTGTCATTTGTTTCTAGGTATTTTTTGATTTCCTCTTTGATTTCTTGAGTGATCTCTTGGTTATTAAGTAGTGTATTTAGCTTCCATGTGTTTCTATTTTTTACAGATTTTTTTCCTCTAATTGATATCTAGTTACATAGAGTTGTGGTTGGAAAAGATACTTGATACGATTTCAATTTTCTTAAATTTACCAAGGCTTGATTTGTGACGTAAGATATGATCTATCCTGCAGAATGTTCCATGAGCACTTGAGAAGAAAGTGTATTCTGTTGTTTTTGGATGGAATGTCCTATAAATATCAATTAAGTCCATCTTGTTTAATGTATCATTTAAAGCTTGTGTTTCCTTATTTATTTTCATTTTGGATGATCTGTCCATTGGTGAAAGCGGGGTGTTAAAGTCCCCTACTATGATTGTGTTACTGTTGATTTCCCCTTTTATGGCTGTTAGTATTTGCCTTATGTATTGAGGTGCTCCTATGTTGGGTGCATAAATATTTACAATTGTTATATCTTCTTTTTGGATTGATCCCTTCATCATCATGTAGTGTCCTTCTTTGTCTCTTGTAATAGTCGTTGTTTTAAAGTATATTGTGTCTGATATGAGAATTGCTTTTCCAGCTTTCTATTTCCATTTGCATGGAATATCTTTTTCCGTCCCCTCACTTTCAGTCTTATGTGTCCCTAGGTCTGAAGTGGGTCTCTTGTAGACAACATGTATACGGGTCTTGTTTTTGTATCCATTCAGCCAGTCTATGTCTTTTGGTTGGAGCATTTAATGCATTTACATTTAAGGTTGTTATCAATATGTATTCCCATTTTCTTAAATGTTTTGGGTTTGTTATTGTAGGTCTTTTCCTTCTCTTGTGTTTCCTGCCTAGAGAAGTTCCTTTAGCATTTGTTGTAAAGCTGGTTTGGTGGTGCTGAATTCCCTTAGCTTTTGCTTGTCTATAAAGGTTTTAATTTCTCTGTCAAATCTGAATGAGATCCTTGCTGGGTAGAGTAATCTTGGTTGTAGGTTTTTCCCCTTCATCACTTTAAATATGTCCTGGCCGTCCCTTCTGGCTTGCAGAGTTTCTGCTGAAAGATCAGCTGTTAACCTTATAGGGATTCCCTTGTGTGTTATTTGTTGTTTTTCCCTTGTTGCTTTTAATATTTTTTCTTTGTATTTAATTTTTGATAGTTTGATTAATATGTGTCTTGGTGTGTTTCTCCTTGGATTTACCCTGTATGGGAGTCTCTGTGCTTCCTGGACTTGATTAACTATTAACTTTCCCGTATTAGGGAAGTTTTCAACTATAATCTCTTCAAATTTTTTCTCAGTCCGTTTCTTTTTCTCTTCTTCTTCTGGGACCCCTATAATTTGAATGTTGGTGCATTTAATGTTGTCCCAGAGGTCTCTGAGACTGTCCTCAATTCTTTTCATTCTGTTTTCTTTATTCTGCTCTGCAGTAGTTATTTCCACTATTTTATCTTCCAGGTCACTTATCCATTTTTCTGCCTCAGTTATTCTGCTATTGATCCCTTCTAGAGAATTTTAATTTCATTTACTGCATTGTTCATCACTGTTTGTTTGCTCTTTAGTTCTTCTAGGTCATTGTTAAACATTTCTTATATTTTCTCCATTCTATTTCCAAGATTTTGGATTATCTTTACTATCATTATTCTGAATTCTGTTTAAGGTAAACTGCCTATTTCCTCTTCATTTGTTAGGTCTGATGGGTTTTTACCTTGCTCCTTCGTCTGCTGTGTGTTTCTCTTTCTTCTCATTTTGCTTAACTTACTGTGTTTGGGGTCTCCTTTTTGCAGGCTGCAGGTTCGTAGTTCCCGTTGTTTTTGGTGTCTGTCCCCAGTGGCTAAGGTTGGTTCAGTGGGTTGTGTAGGCTTCCTGGTGGAGGGGACTAGTGCCTGTGTTCTGGTGGATGAGCCTGGATCTTGTCTTTCTGGTGGGCAGGTCTACGTCTGGTGGTGTGTTTTGGGGTGTCTGTAACCTTATTATGATTTTAGGCAGCCTCTCTGCTAATGGGTGGGGTTGTGTTCCTGTCTTGCTAGTTGTTTGGCATAGGGTGTCCAGCACTGTAGCTTGCTGGTCGTTGAGTGAAGCTGGGTCTTGCGTTGAGATGGAGATCTCTGGGAGATTTTTGTCGTTTGATATTATGTGGAGCTGGGAGGTCTCTTGTGGACCAATGTCCTGAAGTTGGCTCTCTCACCTCAGAGGCACAGCCCTGATGCCTGGCTGGATCACCAAGAGCCTGTCATCCACACAGCTCAGAATAAAAGGGAGAAAAAGAAAGAAAGAAAGAAAGAAAGAAGAAGATAAAATAAAACAAAATTAAAAAGTTATTAAAATAGAACAAAAATAATAATTAAAAAATATATTTTTTAAAGTAATAAAAAGAAAGAAGAGAGCAACCAAACCAAAACACAAATCCACCAGTGATAACAAGTGCTAAAAACTATACTATAAAAAAAAAAAAAAAGATGGAGAGACTGAACCCTAGGACAAATGGTTAAAGCAAAGCTATACAAAATCACACACAGAAGCATACACATACACACTCACAAAAAGAGAAAAAGGGGGAAAAAAAAAGTATATCGTTGCTCCCAAAGTCCACCTCCTCAATTTGGGATGATTCGTTTTCTATTCAGGTATTCCACAGATACAGGGTACATTAAGTTGATTGTGGAGATTTAATCCGCTGCTCCTGAGGCTGCTGGTAGAGATTCCCCTTTCTCTTCTTTGTTCGCACAGCTCCTGGGGTTCAGCTTTGGATTTGGACCTGCCTCTGCGTGTAGGTCACCTGAGGGCATCTGTTGCCCTTCCAGACAGGACGGGGTTAAAGGAGCAGCTAATTCGGGGGCTCTGGCTCACTCAGGCCGGGGGGAGGGAGGGGTACGGATGCGGGGCAAGCCTGCGGCGGCAGAGGCCGGCGTGACATTGCACCAGCCTGAGGCGCACCATGCATTCTCCCAGGGAAGTTGTCCCTGGATCACGGAACCCTGGCAGTGGCGGGCTGCACAGGCTCCCGGGAGGGGCGGTGTGGAGAGTGACCTGTGCTCGCACACAGGCTTCTTGGTGGCGGCAGCAGCAGCCTTAGCGTCTCATGCCCGTCTCTGGGGTCCGTGCTGATAGTCGCAGCTCGCGCCCGTCTCTGGAGCTCCTTTAAGTGGCTCTCTGAATCCCCTCTCCTTGCGCACCAGGAAACAAAGAGGCAAGAAAAAGTCTCTTGCCTCTTCGGCAGCTCCAGACCTTTTCCCGGACTCCCTCCTGGCTAGCTGTGGCGCACTAGCCCCCTTCAGGCTGTGTTCACGCCGCCAACCCCAGTCCTCTCCCTGCGATCCGACCTCCAAAGCCCGAGCCTCAGCTCCCAGCCCCCGCCCGCCCCGGCGGGTGAGCAGACAAGCCTTTCGGGCTGGTGAGTGCTGCTCGGCACCAGTCCTCTGTGCAGGAATCTCTCCGCTTTGCCCTCTGCACCCGTTGATGCACTCTCCTCCGTGGCTCTGAAGCTTCCCCCCGCCACCCACAGTCTCCGCCCATGAAGGGGCTTCCTAGTGTGTGGAAACCTTTCCTCCTTCACAGCTCCCTCCCACTGGTGCAGGTCCCGTCCCTATTCTTTTGTTTCTGTTTTTTCTTTTTTCTTTTGCCCTACCCAGGTACGTGGGGAGTTTCTTGCCTTTTGGGAGGTCTGAGGTCTCCTGCCAGTGTTCAGTAGGTGTTCTGTAGGAGTTGTTCCACATGTAGATGTATTTCTGATGTATTTGTGGGGAGGAAGGTGATCTCCACGTCTTACTCTCCTGCCATCTTGAAGCTCCTCCTTTCATCATAATTTTGTGTTCCATTGGTTCAGACTGAAAAATAGTAACTGCTTTTTGTCTTCTGTAATCTCAATACAATTTAGCTGAAAAGAGAAGAATATATAAGAATCAAGAGGGAAGCTGAAGAAGCCGAAATCCAAAAAATGAAGGCAGTTCAGAGAGAAAAGGTAAGACATTGGAGAGAATGGTGAGTCAGCATTTACTGAGGGCTTCTGATGTGCCAGGTTCTGTCCTAGACACTGTTCATATACAAAGTGTTTAATCCTCACAAGAACCTATGAAGTGTATAATATTCTTGTTACCCAAGTTTGCAAATGAAACTGACAGAGGATTAGATAACTTGCCCAACGACTCGTAGCCAGTAAATAGAAGTAGGGTTTGAATCCAGTCTGACTGATCTCAGAGCTAGAGTTCTTTGTCATCACACTCTCTCGCCTCCCAGGTAAGTGATCAAAGGAGTAGCTGTGTATTTGGCCAGAAGGCACAGCAATTAGTAACAATGGCCACCAGTGGTACACCATCATATTTATATCCAAATATTGAATTTTCCAGGGTGAGTGTTAAATAGGTGAACATACCTCTCTCACTGATAAAGAAAAAGCATGCATTTACATTTCAGTATTAGTGATATGATCTATTTCAAACCTCAAACTGATGTGTTTAGTTTTGATACTCTTTCTGGGGCTTGGGGGGAAAAATCTCTTAAAAATGCTCATCTGCTAGAGAAGGAAGAATGTACTGTTCTTCTATCCCCATTCCCGCCACCCCCTGCCCTTCCTGCTCCCATTCCCCACAAAGTCCTAAGCTGTAATGGGTTTTAAGTGTTGGAGGTCTGGGGGCAAGAGATTGACTCATGATACTGATGACCAAGTATGACATCTGCTGCAGGTTTAAGTCATGAAATCACAATTCTTTTTCTTGCTGTCTGTGTCTCTCTTCATCCTTCTCTTTCTTTTTTTCCTCTTAAAGATTCAGTGTTGGTCAAAATTTAAACGTGGTTACCAAGCAATAGATATTTTTACTAGAGTTAATGAAGCCCAAAGCTGATGGCTTGTGGAATGTGCAAGAGTGTGAGTCTTTTCTTTCCCCGAGGAGTTCTCTACCTGGCTGGGGAGCAAACTAAGTCTTTCTTGCAAGGTGTCCTGTTGTGCTGTGTGACCTTGGACAGGCCCCTACCCCTCTCCAAACTATTCCTGTAAAGTGAGTCTGTAAGCCTCACCTTCTTGTCTCTCAAGGCTGGGAACATGTGTAGATGTAGAGATGCTACATCTGTAGAGATGCTACATCTGTAAAGAGGTAGGCTCTGGGGTAGAGATAAGACTGGACTTATAAATGAGGAATTGAAATGCTGGAGGTATAAAAAAAAAAGAGTATAGGCACTTTGTTTACTAAATTTGATTCAGCAGTTCACTTCCAAGTCATCAGCTATTATACCTTCACTGAAAAGATTCTCATAATAACTTTTTAAAACCTGTCTTTCTCTCTCTTTCTACCTCTCTATTCCTCACTGTTTCCCATTCAACCCCACCCCCGCCCCATTTTTTCCTTCAAAGGAAGGTTCACACTTCAGTCTTGTGATTGTAGAGAAGGTATTCCCTTTATATAGCATAATCATTCTGTATTTCAGGTGCAACTAAGAAAATCATCAAATCTAATTAAGGGGCTTGCAGATCCTAAAGAATTGTGTTGTAAACTCTTATCCTAAAAGTGATTTATTAGTTGTCATTTAATACCCATAATTGGCTGGCTTGTGGGTCATTTATAGCTCATTTCTTCTTTGGTCAAATTATGTATACTATTCAGAAATGTTAGTGGCTGAAACAGTTTTCTTTAACATTGAGTAAAAGAAGCATTCCCTCCCTTTCCAAGTTATACTATAATACTAGATGTACAGCAATCATTAACTACAGAAGTCTTAACTGGGTTGGCTTTTCTAACATGACAAATGTAATGATTATTGGTATAAATTTGTCCAAAAGTGAGAGATGGGGAGAGGGAGTTGATACGTCTAGATCCATCCCATTCAAAATGTGGTCCTTGAACCAGCAGCCTTGATATCACTTATTAGACATACAGAATCTCAAGTCCCACACCAGACCTTCTGAAACAGAACCTGCATTTTAACAAGCTCTCCAGGTGATTCTTGTACACATACCGGTTTGAGGAGCATTAATCTAAATTGCCTTACAAGAGAAGGAGCAGCCCACTCTGGTCCTTCCACAGACTTGATTTCTCTGGCTAATCGGCCCGGACTGCCACCCTGACCTAGCTCTCCCTGTTGTATATAAATCTTGCTTTTCATACTAAATGTGAGCCCATTTAATAGCTTGTGTCAGATAAAAGAAAAATGGACATTAGCCATCTAGAAATGGCATACGTCACATTGCCAGTGTGAAAATGGCCAAGGGAAGCGATAATGGCCGTGCTTATGGAGCATTTATTCCTTAAAATGCACAGCAAACACACACATGGACACCAGCTTACAAAATACCACCGTCCCCCTCAGGCAAATGGCTGCTGTCCAGGAACTATGAGCCAAGTCGAATCCAAGAGCCTATTGCCACCTGAGAACCTCTAACTTGGCCTCTTGGTCTTAATCCCCCTTGACCTTCAGTTTGTCTTCTCCCAGGAGGGGTCACCAGGGAACACTGGGTCTCTTTCTGATTGGTCACCACCTGTGTGTGAGTAAGGGGAGAGTAAACTGTACTCCCTGCCAGCACGTATGGGTCCTTAATATGCACAAAGGTATGAAAGGCAGCCAGCTCTTTAGCCTCTGATCATGTCAATGGGATCCAGGAAGGGTTAATCCTGTGGGTTAAGGGGAACTTTGGAGAGGGCACTGGGATGCTTCAGTTAAACTTGTATTCCCTACATTAGAGTATGTTGATGTTATGTATTGTTCCAGTGGTGTACCGGGGCCTCCTTGTACTGGCTCATGAGAGTGGATTGTTCTATTTTGTGGGCTAGCGGACTTCATGTTGGTAGACTGAAACTGACCATGAGGAGTATTTTCACCACAGAAATCAGTAAATGCTACAAATCAACCTCCCCTCCTCCTCCCTGCTAGAGCTGGTTGTTAAGCTTATCAGCACACCACTGCTTTGCCCTAAAGGAAAGAGGTCCTCCTTTCACTGCCTCCGCCCCCCGCCCCACCACATTCCCAAACCAAGCTTCAGAGGGCTTGGTGGCGAGGGCAAGGATTTTATGAATTATCTGGCACATTACGTGTCTGATACTTACTGATTTAAAAATAGATTACAACCCATGTGGTAGGCAGAAAAATGCCCCCTCCCCTCCTCTTCCACATTCTAATCCCTGGAACCTAGGGAGATGTTCTGTTATATGGCAAAGGGGAGCTAAGTTTGCAGGTGGAATTAAGGTTGCTAATCAACTTACTTTCAAGTAGAGCTAGTGTGTGTGTGTGTGTATCCTGCATTATTCAGGTGGGTCCAATGTTATCATAAGGGTCCTTAACTTGGAAGAGGGAGACAGAAGATTGAGAGCATGAAGAGATGGAGCAGGAGAAAGACTCAGCCTGCCATTGTTGGCTTGAAGTAGAGAAAGGCCATTGGATAAAGGAGACTAAACCTATGGGTAGGAGCTACAAAACCATAACTATGGTACCCCTAACTTCTACACTGAACAAATAGATGACTGACATCTTAGGATAGCATAGCATGCAAACAGAAGATGTGATTCTGGAAATAGAGTCCTTATTGTAGGGGTAGAAAGAAGTAAAGACCCTGCTGTAGTCTTTGGAGGGGACTCATACTGCTAGCTACCGAAAAGCCTTGTGGACATAACAGCTGCTACTGGTACTGGAGTCTGCCAATTTCCCTCAACAACAATATATTATTTTAGCCCCGTTAGACCCGTTTTGGACTTCTGACCTCCAGAACTGTAAGATTATTAACAAATTTATGTTGTTTTAAGCTATTAAGTTCATGGTTGTTATAGCAGCAATAGAAAACTAATACAACTCATGTGGTTTTATAGTGTATTAATTTCTCTTCCTGGAGATCTGTATGGCAGAGTAATAATTTGATTTTTTCCAGACTTTCATAATGCCCACGAACTTAAAAAATAAAAATCTCCAATTCCATGTCAAAGGCCCTCCCTACCTCCTGGATTCATCTTATTCTGCCTTTGATCCTCATATGTTTGAAATCATATTATATAGGGCTATATAGTTTACAAATTCTTTCATTTGATTCTCCCAACCTCTTAGGGTATTATAACCTCAGAAAGGGCAAGAAATCAGCTACGGATCTGAGTGGCAAACGAAGCCTTTCCTTGTTCTTTCCAGTAAACTATAAAGTCATAAAGCTGATGAAGTTATGTGGAGCCCTGGAGGTCACGGTGTTTTATGTAGACACTGAGAAGCATCATTAGTTCGTTTTAATGTTATAAAATGAAGTAGGAACTACTTTGTACCTACTTCATTTCCTATTAGCATAGAAAACAAAGTATGCATATTAGATGCAGAGATGCATCCATATACATGTTTTTTGTTTTTTTTAAAATTAATTAATTAATTTTTGGCTGCATTGGGTCTTTGTTGCTGTGCACAGGCTTTCTCTAGTTGTGGCGAGCGGGGGTTGCTCTTCGTTGTGGTGTGCGGGTTTCTCATTGTGGTGGCTTCTCTTGTTGCAGAGCACGGCTCTAGGCGCGTGGGCTTCAGTAGCTGTGGCTCACGGGCTCAGTAGTTGTGGCTCTAGAGCACAGGCTCAGTAGTTGTGGTGCACGGGCTTAGTTGCTCCGTGGCATGTGGGATCTTCCTGGACCAGGGCTCGAACCCATGTCCCCTGCATTGGCAGGTGGATTCTTAACCACTGCACCACCAGGGAAGCCCCACATACATGTTTTTAAGAAATCACACTGTTGCTTATTTCTAGGAAACAAGTACTAGCAAGGGCTAATGGTTTAAGAACAGTTTTAGGAATAAAACTAAACATCAAGGAAATTATTTCAATATTGTTTTTATAAACTGGGAAAAGTTTCCATTTCTGAAAACTTTCAAGGAACAAAACAGAACTTTCAAGTATTTCCCAGAAATATGGTTCCTACATCATGCATGTCTTTGTGGATGAACTGGTGTGGGCATTAAGCCTCTGGTTGTTGGAATGCAGTAGGGTCCCATTAATTGACCCCATTAATTAATCCCATAATGTTGGGATGTTAATGATATCTCTGAAATGCAAATGTAGTACTAAAAGGGTAAGCTGTTAGCTTCTTTATGTTTCACTTCCCTTAGCTGTAAAATGGGTATAATAATATAATAATGGGACTGGTGGGATTAAAGGATACAATAGGTGCAAATCTCTTTGTACAATGGGTAGTGCTAAGTAAGCAGTGAAAAAGGGTGCCCTGACCTAATTAACTATACATGTAAAGAAGTGCCCTATTTCATTTGACTCTACTATTATATCAACCTCTTGTGTGGAAGGCAGAGAGGATTTTTGTTTTACGCATGAACTGGATCGGTTTAATTTATTTCTAAATTAAATAAACCCACATGAACTGGGTTACTGGAAAAAAAACACACTGGCTCTTCCTGTCACACGAGATTGCTGGGCTTCCCTCCCAGCTGGGTCTTTAACAATTCCTAGTGCACAGCATTTTCCTTTGCAGTCTAGGCTCATCTCTAATTACAGACATCTTCCTCCCTTCACATTCTTCTTATCCTCACGTTTCGTTTTCAGCACATGACCTCATTTCCCACCTTCTAGTGAATAAAGACCACAAGGCTGGAAGTACGTATATTTTTCTGTTTCCTTACTCTTCCTTTGCTGTTTCTGCCCCCATCTCATCTCAGCAGGAATAAGAAAGTGCTCTTCCTTGTTGCTATGATGGATTCTCCCACCCATGCTTCCCATCCCATCTTTCCTCCATCTCCCCGGGAACATTGCTGCTCCATCGGTTAACCCTCCTTTTCTCCTGTAGCTTTCTTCTTGTTTCTGTTTTTCTCTCTTGGGGTATAATCATAATGAAATCTCTCATCTTAAAAACAAAGTGTCTCTGTTCTGGTTTGCTTTCAACTCCTCCCTCCCAAGCATCACAGCTCAGCTTCTTGAAAGCTTTTCTACCACATTGGGTTCCTACATGCCAGTATGTAGACTGACTCCTTATCAATCACCTGAACCAAAAAAAAAAAAAAAAAAAAAAAAAAATCATCTCTGTTTTAAACAAAGTTCCCCAGGTGATGCTGAGCTCAGCTAGCTTAGAAACTTACCTTCTTTGAGTTCTCACCTTCACTTGTTCCTTGGTGGGCTGAGTTTGACTTCTGTCTCTAGTAATTCATTGGTATTTATCTAGCCAAGAATCACTAATGAGCTCTTAGTTGAAAAACTCAGTGGAGACTCTTCAGTTCCTAACTTATCTAAACTGTTTGTAATATTGTAACTATTTAAATAGTACTTTGTCCTTCAAATTCTACCCCTCTGGATTTCCTCTGGATCCTTTTCCTCTGCTTGTTTTTCTGCTATTGATGTTCTATCCAGGTCCCATCCATTCATCTTCTCTCATTTCCCTGTGCCTATGCCACCATATTCTTAGGTGAAAGCCCCCCGCATTTCCACGTCTGTGGATTTTGCTTGTGCTGATGATTTCTGAAATCCACATCTCCAGACCATATTCTTGAATCCCAGAACCATATATTTTACTGTATGCTTGATATTTCTTTCTAGATGTGCCACGGTGTATCTCAAATCCAGTAGGTTCAAAACTGACCTCGTATTCATTCTGATGCTCTTAAATGATAGTCACCTGTAATCTTCCCCCCTTTTTTGACTCATTCTATATTAATATAGCCTACCTCCTACTATTTCTTTTTACTCTCCTCTTATTTCTGTCCCCCACATTTTTCTAGAATTTGTCCTTTCTTTTCTGTCCCTGTTGTCTTAAATTGGGACTCATAATTTATAGCCTGGATTACTGTGAGAACCACACCGTTGGTTTTTATATCTGTGGTCCTTTCTGCGGCTTATCCTTCGTGTTGCTTTCAGGGTGAGCTGCTTACCATCCTGCTTAAAATAACATAATGGCTCATCATTGCCTTTAATGAAGTCCAAACTCCTTTACTTGGCATATACATTTCTTTACAATTGCCTCTTCCTACTTTCTCAGCCTTGTCCTCCACCCATCTCACTACAAACCCCTTTGAATTTATCCACAAGCTTCTTGGGGTTTCCTGAACTGGCATATTCTCTTGTGCCTTTCTATATTGAAAATATTATACATTATAGGAATGCCCTTTTCCTATTCAGGGCCACTGCTATCCCATCATTGCCTTTGTGCAAATTAGAAACAGATTCTTCATCCAGGCAGTCAGTTCTGTGGGTGCTCAGATTGGTGACAGATGGTGCTTTTGTGAGAAATAGAAAAAGACACCTCTGCTGTGCTGAAACACCCCATGCTGGGATGCAAGCCTTGGTAAGCTGAATGCTGTCTCTGTTTCAGCCTTTTTAACCTCTCTACTAGGCCCCTGGGCAGTAAGAAACCATACAATGGAGTGCAGTAGCCTTGCTCCCATCACCTCCTTTTCCTCCTGGAAAGTTCTTGCTTAAGATTGGTCTCTATCTAGAATTTCTACCTCTCATTAGACCCATGGTTCTTATCCTTTTATTTGGTCATCAGCCCCTAGGGAAATCTGAAGAAAGCTATGGACTCACGCTCCATAAAAATGAGCATACTCCTATCAGACAGCTTATTCATGAACCCGAGGTTAGAAACCATATTCCAAATGTTATTCAAATTTTGGCTAACCTTAACCCTAACCCTAACCCTAACCCTAACCCAGGATGGGGTCTGCCCACATAGAAGGCACTGAATGAATGTCTGTGGAACTGCTGAAAGCATTTCCCAATTGCCCACTTCTGTGCTTTTTCTTTGTATTCATATTACATATTTGCAAACCTCTATTCCCTAATATATTTTACACACTGCCATCATGGCTTTCTTGTCTGTGTTCCCAGCTAGCTTCTAAAATTTTCCAGAGTAGGCACTGCTCTGTTTGTATTCCCAGAATCTAACAGAACATAGTACTGATCATATAATAGGCATTTGATAAATGTTTGTTGAATACATGAGATTCAGTGATATTAAATGATTTGTTTAAGGTCACTCAGTGATGGTGGACCTAGAACTCATTCCATATTTTTTCTTCTGGACCTCATGTTCTTAGATCTTTTATATTATGCATTTGTATACATATAAGTATGGTTGGGTGACTCCTTAACTCACTGTTAAATGGGAAGAAATAAGTAGTCTGACTAAATCTTAAGTATTTGGATTAGTGTACTAAAATAGCTACTACAGTGGTAGGTATTGAATACTTAAATACTCCAGTATTTTGCAAAATACTTCTCCATCAACTCTTGAGGGATAAACAGACCTTTGTTGGAAAGAATTAAGCTACTGAGTAACTGTTTTTGTAAGTTGAGTCCAATGATAATCTATTAGTGAAGAGATGAAAATCCATGTTCCAATTTCTGACCTTGCTAAAGGAACCCAGCCCTGGTCTCTAAATGCTTGTGTGATTTTCTCACTGTTCTCTAAGTAGCGTTCCTAATCCTGGTTTAATCAATACCTACTGCTTGCTTGCTTGCTGTCTTTTACCTCCCGGCCCCCTTTTCTTCCCCCAGAGATGTGGGGAGCTCATCACAATTGACTACTTTTGGTCTCATGAGTCAGGATTTTTTTCTAGATTGAGATCATGTTTATTCAGTTGTACAATTTTCTGTTAGTTTGCTTCCTAGAACTGTGATTCATTAATAATCCAATTGCCTTGTATTATAATTGAATTACAACTGAATTGTATTACAATTCTCTTGGATTGTAGTAAATTTCCTTTATGTTTTTTCTGAAACTGAAATCATCCATTTTACCTTTCAAAATGGGATGAGTAAATAGTTCTGTGTGAATGAAGACTTTCATGGAAATGAACAACATGAACAGTTTTTTCCTCTCTTTGGAAGATGGAGCTAAACTTATGTTAGAGTTTGGAAGTGATGATTTCCATTATTCCCTTTTCACATGTCTTCCTGAAGGACAAGTCCATTTTTTTTTTTTTTTTTAAAGCAAATCCAGCTGCTTGACTTCTCCCTTGGATTCAATTAAAACTTCAAGTCCTCCTGTGTTGTAGAACTTGTTTCAACTCCCCATTAAATTTGTTGTCTAGGAAGTCTACTTGTTTTTCACAGGCAAATTAAAAAAAATGACAGTTGTATCATAGTAAAAAAACACAAGCGTTTCTGGGTTATTAAGTTGGATTAAAATATGCCAGAGCCATGGTGACAGTAATATCAAATGTGAAGTTTATCTCTAGACTCTCCAAACAACTAATTTAAAAAATGAGAGGATTCTTCTATTCAAGTGGATGGCTTTTTTTGGACATTTGCTACTCAGTCTCTCAACAGCTTTAAGTATCTGATTCTAAGTCAGAAGGGAATTGAATTGGCTTATTGAAAATCTTTTCCTGAATGCTTTATTGTATGTGGAGATATATATGTAGTATCAACTATTTAACCATTTATATATATATATACATATTTTGTATCATCTATTTAATCGTTTATTATAATTTTAATTTAACATGATTGGTGTGGAAATTTCATGTTTTCCTTAGAACATTTTGAAAACACTGCTTAAGATATAAATGTTGCTATCATCTGAACTAAGGTAAAAATGTGAAATACTGATTCTGTGATTATACCAATCAAGTTGGGAGAGGGGAGCCATGGAAAGAACTTGGAGCTCCTGGCTTTCAGTGCAGGGCACATGGGTTGTGACAGGATTATCACCTTGGAAGCCCTGGTAGGTACCATATTGGATTACTGAGGCCACTTGAGCCTAAAGATTTTGGACCTTGGGTAATTTTAACATCATGATTCTGCTTAAAGCTTTCCTAATAGATTACATTTTGATACTTGAAATTTCAGAGCAATAAACTAGAGGAGAAAAAGAGGCGTCAAGAAAACCTCAGAAGAGAAGCTTTTAGAGAACATCAGCAATGGTAAATTTATATTTTCAGAACTTTGTACCTTTTATAGACATATTGTTCATTGTGCTTTTAAATTCTAGGTGATAGTAACTATTCAAAACATCTGGTGTTGGATTGTTGACTATTAATTATATAATTGAACTCTAGAAGTGAGGTTCTAAGTTTGGAGATATCTATACTCATTAAAGTATTCTTTAGCAGTCAACAGATTAGAAAGAATACTGCCAAATTTGAGAAATTCCCCATTCTAAATAACTCGGAGGGCTTGCTTTTTGGTGATCCAGGTTACTTTTGATTATGAAGACTTCCAAAACACCAATATAAGGAAGATGTTGTTTGAAAGAAGTACCCAAGCAGAATCTAAACTAACTAGGGATTTACCTAATGGACTGAGGACTTCTATTTTTGTAAACAAGAATTGAGAAATAATTTCACATTTATCAGCAAAGCTCCCAAGTGGTGGTCATACATCAAGGTACTTTTTCCAGTATGACTTGTGAATTACAGCAGCTAACATGTATAGGGCAACTACTATGTGCTTTATAATGTAGATAATCTACTCTCTTATACAAGCTTTAAAGATAAGTTTGTGTTCCAGCTCTAAGTAGCTAGGTTACTTGCACACTGCTTAAAAGAATAGACAAAACCAAAGAACCATATTTCTGTCCCTAGGTTAATTCCAAATATGGTAGAATTAAACAAGCAGATTTGGGTTCAGAATCCTAGCTCCATTCTTCAGCTGTGACCTTGGACAAACTACTAAACCTCTTTAAAGCTTAGTTTTTCTAAAAAAAATTAGGGTTGGTAATATCTCTCCCATCGGCCATTTGTAAGGATTAAATAAAATATCTTATATAGGGCTTCCCTGGTGGTGCAGTGGTTAAGAATCCGCCTGCCAATGCAGGGGACATGGGTTTGAACCCTGGTCTTGGAAGATCCCACATGCCACAGAGCAACTAAGCCTGTGCGCCGCAACTACTGAGCCTGTGCTCTAGAGCCCGCGAGCCACGATTACTGAGCCCACATGCCGCAACTACTGAAGCCTGTGGCCCTAGAGCCCGTGTTCTGCAACAAGAGAAGCCACCGCCATGAGAAGCCCATGCACCGCAACAAAGAGTAGCCCCCACTCGCCACAACTAGAGAAGGGCTGCATGCAGCAATGAAGACCCAACACAGCCAAAAATAAATATAAATAAAATAAATAAATTTATTTTAAAAATCTTATAAAAAATTTATTTAAAAAAATAAATGGTATATAAGTGACTGAATTTCATGGGGACTTGATATGTAACTTCTTACAGAGGTTCTTGTTGAATGGGATCAGACAGCTTATTTTGTGGAGACCGTTTAGAGATTTCTGGTTCCACCAGAACTAGTCATCGGCCTCCCATTTTCCGATGGACTGTACTGACTGCCTCCTCTTATCTGTTCCCGTCGTTATACCTCATTTGTAGAATTTAAGATCATTCTGATGTTGGGGTGAGCATATGTGACACCCTAAAGTGTGTCCCTCCTCCAAGTACAGCATCCTCTGGTTTTCTCATTCCGCTGAGATTCTCCTGCCTCTACTGTAAGCAACAGCTCCTTGCTTTAAGACTCAGAGGTTGGAATGTACAAGAAGTTTCTCAGCACTTCACTTTGCCCATTAGCAAGTTGGATACCTGGCCTCCGCTACCCAGGACAGGAAAAGAGTGGGAGATAGAATGGGGTTGGGTGGAAGTGCTAATGAATGACATTATCTTTCCCCACTTTTGTTCTAAGGCAGACATGGGGGTAAGGAAGCTGGTGTGAAGCTAAACACCAGGAGAAGTTGGCTGTCTTAGAGAGAGATAGAGGGCAGCAGGCAATAGATTAAGGGTTAATGTATTATTGCCTCCCCTTTCTTTGGTAGAGAATGGATGAGAGTTGATTTCTCGGCCAATCAGAGGAGTTGAATGCCCCCAAATGCTATGGGGGCATTTGTAGCCTGGAGACACAGTAAGAACAAATGTACTTATCCTGTGGCATCCTTGTTTACACTGGAAAAGGGAAGACCTGCTTACCAATGAGGGGTCTTAGGTACAGGACTGGGAAGTTGAACAAGTCCATCCTCTGGGGAGTTTTAAACATGATAAAGTGGAGGATGAGAGATTCTTGGGGTTTTAAAGGATGTGGGAGATTGTGTCCTCAAACATTTTTTTACTAGTCCTCCAGCTTCTTGAGTTTGTGTTTTACTGAATACTAGAGATCACCCTTTTTCTGCCTTTTTCTGTAAAGAAAGAAGAGTTCTACCCTCAGGCACCTCACACACTATCAGTGGAGCTGAATTCAATTACACGCACATTTCACTCTTGATCTTTCTTCTGCTTATCATAAAAGTCCCAGTTAACCAGGAAAAAGAGAAGTTGGCTAAAAATGAGAAGTATCTCAAATTGATTGTTAAAGCCTATTGAGAAACACAAGAAGAAGTATATGTGTGTGTGTTTTAAATGTATTTTGTTTTGAAGTACTTTTGAAATTAAAAGACCAATAGCTAATGAAATGAATGACCATTATATAGCTAGAAATATGAAAGAAACTTCTTGTATAAGATGGATCCTCTGTATAACAGGCCTTTATCATATTTTCTTAGAATCAATTTATGGTGGAAGAATTGTATAGGAGAGCTATTAGAATTTTTTTTAACATCTTTATTGGAGTATAATTGCGTTACAATGGTGTGTTAGTTTCTGCTGTATAACATTTAATTTTTATTTATTTATTTATTTCTGGCTGTGTTGGGTCTCTGTTGCTGCGTGCGGGCTTTCTCTAGTTGCAGCGAGCGGGAGCTACTCTTCATTGTGGTGCGTGGGCTTCTTATTGCGGTGGCTTCTCTTGTTGTGGAGCGTGGGCTCTAGGCATGCAGGCTTTAGTAGTTGTGGCACGCGGGCTCAGTAGTTGTGGCTCACAGGCTCTAGAGCACAGGCTCAGTAGTCGTGGCTCATGGGCTTAGCTGCTCTGCGATGTGGGATCTTCCCGGACCAGGGCTCAAACCCATGTCCCCTGCATTGGCAGGCAGATTCTTAACCACTGCGCCACCAGGGAAGTCCGAGAGCTCTCAGCATTTTAACAGCACAAAGTTTTAACTAGACCAACTAGGCTGTTCCCTATTCCATCCCCTTCACCAAAAAATTAGATTCTCCTGAAGCTGTCAAACTAAGGATCACAGAATAGAAACACAAATAAGGAATTCTTTCAATGCTGTGATATGTGTGGTTCAAATAGCAGACTAGGAATGGTGTTCTTTGTTTTGTTTTGTTTTCTGTAGAGAAGGGCAACCATGGACTTGAGCAGACTGTAAACCCAGGTTGCTGGAGAAAAAGCTCATGATATCATCCTGGGGCACCACCATGAGAATCTTAATGTATTCTTTCTTACCACTTTGTTCCTGACTTCCTTCATTTGCTTCTGATTATTTTTAGTGTTGTCAATTATTTAGCTAACAGGCAGAAAACTAGGCTTTTATTGACATCCAGAGGGACTCTCCTGAGTGTAATAGTGAAAGCAGTTTATTGAATGCCTGTGGGGTTGCTTTCTAATTGTACGCATTAATCTGCCCATGCAAGCTGGCTGAAAATACACAAGCAGATTGCATGTGCAGATGGAGCACATGGGATGGTTTTTATGAAAAGACCTCTGGAATGTACTTCTGCAGTACTGTCTTTTCCTTAAAAATCAAATGACTGTGACTATTTCAATTGGCGGCTGAGAACAGACCAGATTAATGGTGCATTAAGTCTGCCACTCTGGCTGGGGACAGACTCGAATTTCACAGTGTAGAGTTAGTTCTAGGATTCTTGAGCATGAAAGTGAAGGGTAGAAATAGGCTTCTAACCTTGGCATAGTTTTCACCATTATTTTACTCTGTCATTCTTTACTACTTATAAAAAGACAAATGTGATTTTTCAGGATGGCCTTTTTAATTAGTCAATATTACTGGTAGCTTTGAGGATTTGAAGTAACAGTTAATATACCTTTGTGTGTGTGTGTGTGTGTGTTTTGTTATAATCAAAGAAAGGATGTTGTGATTTAGATTATTTAAATTTCAGCATTTGAAATTTAAATGGTAATTTGTTTTGAGTCATAGTCATCTTTCTCACCATGTGGTTTTTGGATGGATCTTGAGACAGATTTGAATTTTGAGCCCATGTAATAAGTTATGGGGGTTAGGGTAAGATGTGAATGGGGCAGTCAGATGCATTTTGGGTGCAGGTGTTAGGAAAAACAATGTTCTCTTAAGGATTTGCTGGAGAGATGAGAATTGGGTATATTTTAAGCATTTACAATTTTAACTCATATCTAATAATCATTTAATCTAATAGATTGTACATTTGTATAGTTTTAAAAATATACAAAGTGCTTGGCTCTTTTAAATGTTATTTCAAAGTAATAAGCTGTTGTATTATTGAGAACCTATGGAGTGTCAGCAGTGTTAGGCATATTATATACATTTTTTCATTTAATTTTTAGATCAACCCTATTAGGGATATATCATCTTCATTTTACAGGTGGAGGGTTGAGTAATTCAAAGTCACAGACAGTGAGCAATGCAGCCAAATCTTGGTCTTGAGATTTGAAGGACCAGGGATAATGAGTAATTCAGAGGTGTGCTATACTCACAAGGTCAGGATTATCAGGCTAGGGTGGGGGTGATAAGCACTGTAGCTTATGGGGGGCCTGTGGGAGGCCTGTGGAGAAGACTGTAGAATAGGTCAGTTCAGAGATAAAGACTTGGGCAAAATTGACTTCTGATTCCTCCAAGGAAGATCTAAATTTGGCCTGCAAGAGGCAAAAGAAAAACTGAGGAAGTATGTCTGCTGTCTCTGATTTTCCTCAGACCCGAAGGACATCCCTTTCCAGGTCCAACACTGGATTAATTCCACAGTTAAGCTTCCTGTAGGGTACATGGGCTTTTGTGAGCTCTCCTGGCTGGACTGTACTCCTAGGTACCAATATTTCTAGGGGAGAAGGAGCTCAGTTCTTAAAACCTTGGTTGAAAAAGCCCTTGGAACCAAGCTCATTCCAAAGTAGGACCTTCTTATTTCTGAATTGCCAAGCACCACCGTGAGCTCAGCCTGCCGATGGTAATGTGGGGAAGTTTTCTTCATTTCCGCCATTGGAACCACGCATCTCTTTAATTTCCATTTGAATGATAGTGTGATTAGTACCTAGGAGGCACATCTTCATCTGTTTTAGTTTCCTAGAGCTGAGGATCGAGGCAGGTCTGCTGAATATGCACACTTAGGTTCCAAGTTTGTCTTCTAACATGCTCACTAAACTTCTAATGCCCTTCGTGGGAGCTTCCAAAAGACACTTAAGGGCTAAACTGATCCCTTATCCATATGGTAGGCTTAAATCCAACCTCACATTTTATAATCCCAGTAAGGTGAACTGAAAGTCATCCTATTCATAACTTTCTATCTTATGCTAATGAAGTGAACTTACAGGTACAAAAATCCTCTATTTTGTTCAGAATGAGACTGAACAGTTTACGAGAAATCTGAGAGAATCCCTGCCTACTGAATGTTAAATCATGTTGATGGTTAAAATTTCTACCCACTATCAATTTTTCCTGCAGATGTCCTAGTGAATGTTAACTCATTTTCATTCCCACTGCCACCACCTTCATATAGGTATTTCTCACATGCCACTTGCATTATGGCTTCTTTCTCCTTGTCATCCCCTGAGTTACTGGAATGGCTTTCTTACTCTCTTTGCCAACAGTCTCTTTTCTCGATTGTCTTACATGTTTGTCAGATTTCATTTTCTACAGCACAGCTTTTGTCATGTCACTATCCTATTCCAAAAGCCTTGATTATTTCCCATTGCTTATGAAATAAATTCCAAATTCTCTAGCCGCACGATGGGGGAATTGTGAGCCACCTTAGTAAGAAGATGTCAGAAAGGACTTGATTGGGTTTGGGCCTCTGTCGGGTTGATTTCGGGAGAGGGTTTGAGGAAGCAGGGTTTTGTTCTGGGTCGGCTGTTAATCAGGAAGCAGGGGTAATAGTGATTAGGTATCAGGTATCTTTTTTTTTTTTTAACTTTTTTTTATATTGGAGTACAGTTGATTAACAATGTTGTGTTAGTTTCAGATGTACAGCAAAGTAGGTATCAGGTATCTTAATCTTATTTAAAACAAGGGAAGATCAGAGTGAGACTAATACTGTAATTGATAAATAAGCAATAGTCACTCCTATTAGCCAAAATGTTGGGGTGTTTGGTCACTTTTGTGGTTTAGACAAGGTTCATGTATTTTTCTTTGTTCAGACATATCATGGAGTGGCCTTTTTTTTCATGATTCATCACCATCATAAAGTGACCTCCTCTGATATTGATATTGTGTGAAATCACTTTCAATAGGAGAACACCAAGGCTTAGCTGTGAACGCCAGGGCAGCTCCTGGATGTCAGGAACAGCTTCTGTCTTTTTCAGGATGTAGTTAATAATTGGTTAAAGATAAAAGTTGACTGGGGCCTTATTTACAAAATAGTTTCACTTAAGTATCTCATCATTGGAACCTGGTACCATCAGTGCTCCCCTCTTGGGAGGGTAGATCTAGGATCAGACTGCCTGCCTGGTCTCAAACTTTAACCTCTCTCCTAACATTGAGCCTAGGTTTCCTCATATATAGCATGGGGTGGGGCTAATATTTGCTAACTCAAAGATTAATCAATATAACCCATGTAAGAAATCTAGCATAGTGCTTGGAGGGAGAAGGTAGAGTATAAAGGAACTCCAAACAAGGATAGCAGAGGAAGAAGAGAGAGGGACCAGCTGACTCTGGCCTTTATCTCCAAGGGTAGAGCCTAAGAACTTTTGGACACACGAGAAGACCCTGGGGCACGGAAAGTGCTCCTGGTAAATGTACTATACCTGGGGGAATATGTGCCCCCCCACCCCCGGCCCCTGCCATCCTGGAGACAAGCTACCTGCACAGCCAGCCAACTTTATCACTTCTGTGTGAGTTCTAAGATCTTTACTGAAAAAAACTGCCACAAAATAAACTCTGGTCAAACAAATAAGGAATCCAAGAAAGAGGAAGATGTAAGATATCAGAACAATTATGAATAAAGAAGACAATGACATTTATAGCCAAATATATGATTAGCTTTTTTTCTTTTTTATTATTAAGAATCAACATGATGAAATTAAACTCATGGAGGATTTCAGTGCTATGGAAGAGGCACAAGGGAGAGAGGAGGATAGGAAGTAAAACAATTATTTTTTTTGCACGAGTGAATGCTAGTGAATTCCAGATATTGATAGAAAAAAATAAGTAATTATGTGTTTATTATATGTTTAATTGTATTGTATGTACAAATAGGATATATAACAAAAACGTAAGAAGAAAAAAATCAAATGAAAAATTGATAATTACAACAAAAGGCAGAAAAGAGGGTGGAAGTTTTATAAGCAACAAGACAGCAATCACAAAAAAGGTATATAGGCTAAATTTCCTTATTTAAAAAAAAGTTCCTGGATTGCAAAAAAAAAAAAAAAAAGCAAAAATCTAGCTATATGCTACTCTAAGAGATATCTATAAAACAGAAGAGTTGGAAACAAAGGCATGGAACATATATCCATAAATGCTAATAAAAGAAGGCAGATGTAGCAATATTAATATGAGACAAAATTGAATTCAAGATGAAAAGCATTCAACAGGATAAAGAATATTTTATGCACATAAAATATGTAATCCCGAAGATAATGTGAACTGTAAATATCAATATAGATTTGAAATATATGAAATAAAAACTGCTGAAGTCTGTAATATAGATTATGGATTTGTCAAATTTTCCTTTTGTTCTCCGTAGAAATTAATAGGTCATCATGTGAACCAAAAAACTTCATAAGGAATAGAGGATATGAATAACAATGACTTGGCATGATAACATAGACATAGTTACAAAGTGTTGTACCTAGTTTATGAAAATACCTATTCTTTACAAATATGACTTAACTACCATTGGCCATGACTAAGGCCTCAAAGACTCTCAGTAAGTTCCAAAAATACCCCCAAATCCTATAAAGCCACTATTCCTAAGAAAAATGTAATAAAATTAGAAATTAAGCAATAAGAAATTTTAAAGTCTATCCACTTAAAAAATTTTTTCTAATTACCTTTCTAAAGGACTGTTAGGTTACCATCTGTCACCACACTAGACTTATTGCAGTGATCATTTCATAATGTATAAAAATATCAGGTCACTATGTTTTATACCTGAAACTAATATATTTTGTGTTAATTATTATTCAGTTAAAAAATAAAAATATTAAAGATTCAGGTTCCCTGGGAGGATGGGGGGAGACTATTAGGATAAAAAATTTTGAAACCAAAACTGAAATTACAAATTACTTTGGGATAAGAGAATATAAATTTCAAAGTATTCCACATTAAAATCCATGGGATGTGACTACAAAATTATTTAGAAGATGCAGAAGTTTAAAAGCTTTTAGAAAAAATGGAAATAAAATAACTAAGCATTTTACTAAGATAAGATTATAGCCATAAAATAAATACAAATAGAAGGGAGGAATACATAAAGGGGAAAAAGTGATGAAGTTGAATAGAAAAATTTATCATCACTAAATTAAACCAAAAACTAGGTTTTTTTGAAAATTCTGGTAAAATAGATAAACTTTTGACCTGTCTGAGTAAGGAATAAGGAAGAACTCCAAGGATAAGAAAGGAAGTATAACCAAAATTCGAGAAGAGAAATACTGTGTCCTACTTCTGTTAATTTTTTTAACCCAGATTTCCTAATTTATTTCGTAGGAAAATATATGCTATTAGACTTGAACCCAGAATAGAATAAAAACTCAAAATGGAAGGGAAAATGTAGTTTGATCTCACCTAAAAAAGACAGTAGGCCCAGTTGGTTTGAAAACAGAAGAAGGTAACTTTCTCAGTAAAGTCTGGAACAGGATAAGAAGGGCAATTGCTATTTATCACTGATACTGATTTTTAGATAGAAAATTAGAGTTTCTATTTGTAACAAAGAAAGAATTTAAATATTGGAAAGGAAGAGATAAGTGCCTCTGATTGCTCACCTAAAACCTCTCAAGGACATCAACTAAAAAATTATTAGAACTAATACAAGTAGTTTGACTATCATGAATGAATCTAAAATCAATATGCAAACACTTCTGTCTTTGCACCATCAGACACACCATCAAAAGCTCTTTATAAAATATAACTGAAAGAAAAATTTCATTTACAATAATCATCCACACTGTAAAACAGATGAGTATAAGTCTAATACACCTATATATAAAATAAAATACCTAAAATAAAATGAAAATATTAAATGTAGATCATCTATTTACTATAGAAGGGAAAAAAATCAACATTGTAAAGATAATTCCACTCTTATTCATATATAAATTAAACAGGACCTTTTGTGAAATTTGATAAAACATTTTTAAAGAGAAAATATTAAAAAAAAATAGACAAACCTGAAAAACTGAAGGAACAGGGAGAAGCTTGTACCAGGTATCATATACAACATAGGTATGGTAGTAATAACAAAGTGTTATTGGCATTGTAATAAATAAATTTAGTGAATGGGAGAGAGTCTACAAATAGACCCATGGATATATGGGAATTTAGTATTTAGGACTTTAGCTATTAATAAAAGTATTTGTTCAATCAGTGTCAAAAGGACAGATAATTTGACAAATTGTAATAACTCAGCACAATTAGAATGTAATGAAGAATGCTTTTATAATTTTGTGGTAAAACTCCTTCCTACGCTATATACACAACTTGGAAGCCATAAGAAAAAAAACACAGATTTGACTACAGAAAAAAACCTATGATAGATGACGTAATGAACTATGTTACAAGTAAGTGATAGTCTAGGAGAAACTATTTGCCTCAAAAATAATTGGCAAAGGCTTAATTTCACAAAGAAGCCTTGAAAATTAATAAGAAAAAGGCGACTCTAGAAAAACTGGCAAAGGGCTTGAAATAAATAGTTAAAAGAGAAGAAGTATAAATAAATGAAATATTCAGCTTCACTAATCAGAGAAACACAAATAATTTTTTTATTTATTACACTGGTAAAAATATAAATGCATTGATAATATCTCACATTAGGAAATGTGCTTTCATTTATTCAACAATTTGTACCTGGTATGTGTCAAGCACTATACTAGGTTAGTATATACTAGGTTAGTAAGTTCTTGGTATGTACTGTGAATATCACTGAGTCGTGCTCCCGTTGCCCTCCCTCTATCTAGGCTCACTTCACTTCACTCATTTATATCACCATCTGCACCCTGCAGTCATTGGCATTTGTGTGTCAGCTGACAGGAGGTGAGAGAAGGAAAAACTGCCCCATTCACTCCCAGCAAGATAAAAAGAACCAGGAAGAGATTTGTCACTGGTATTTTTTCAGTGAGGGTACCTTTTAAATTATGACTATTTAGCTTTAAAATCGGTAGTTTAACATTTTTATTAGTATGTTCTTTTTTTTTTGATGTGGACTATTTTAAAAAAAAATCTTTATTGAATTTGTTAAAATATTGCTTCTGTTTTATGTTTTGGTTTTTTTGGCTGCAAGGCATGTGGGATCTTAGCTCCCCGACTAGGGATCGAACCCACACCCCCTGCATTGGAAGGCAAAGTCTTAACCACTGGACTGCCAGGGAAGTCTCTATTAGCGTGTTCTTATGTGTCTTGTCATGGTGCAAAGTTGGCGGTTACCTGGTGGGTAACAACCAGGTAGAGGAAGGTGCGTAGCACCTTGTAGCCCTGGGGTGTGATTAGTGGCAGGAGCCTGATTCACAAGCTCCTACAGATCTAAGTGAATGTTTTAAGCGTATTCTTTTTTAAAATCCTTGCTGTTTATCTATTTTATATATGGTATGGTGCATCTGTTAATCCCATACTCCCAATTTGTCCCTCTCCCCCCTTCCCCTTTGGTAACCAAAAGTTTGTTTTCCATGTAAACTGATTCTTCCATGAACGTTAGAAACCCTAGTTGTCTTCTCTAACTATTTTTTTAAAAAGCCTTATAGGAAAAAAAAAAAAAAGCCTTATAGGAATTATCTTTGCATTTCTGTCATATTTAAATGAGCCAGCAGACACACATTTCACTCTCTGTGGCCTTTCCTGTATATATATATATTTTTAAAACTGCAGGTGATTTAAAAAAAAATTTTTTTTAATTTTTATTTATTTATGGCTGTGTTGGGTCTTCGTTTCTGTGCGAGGGCTTTCTCTAGTTGCAGCAAGTGGGGGCCACTCTTCATTGCGCTGCGCGGGCTTCTCATTATCGCGGCCTCTCTTGTTGCGGAGCACAGGCTGCAGACGCGCAGGCTCAGTAATTGTGGCTCACGGGCCTAGTTGCTCCACGGCATATGGGATCTTCCCAGACCAGGGCTCGAACCCATGTCTCCTGCATTGGCAGGTAGATTCTCAACCACTGCACCACCAGGGAAGCCCTCCCGTATATTTTATCCTTTCAAAAAGGTCAAAAACTTTTTGATTGATGAATCTCCATAAACATTAATATTCCATCATATTGCAATATAAGCAGCCATATCCCTTTCCTTTCCTGACTTTCTCACCCTCAGTTTCTCCTTCCAAACCCCTACCTGTCCTCAAACTACTGGGATAAATGAGTATACGTTTTTATACTCTGGGCCTAGGCAGCTCCTAGACCTGATACCAAGACAGCTTAAGGATGGGTGGGTTCCTTCCCTTTCCCACATTCTCCTCCCCTGACTAAGGTTCTGAAATAACTAAGATGCCTAGCTTAATCCTTGAGAATTCTATTCTTCTACTCTTCCTCAGCTCTTCTTGGCCTCTTCTTATGTACTGCTTGTGGAACTGATGACCTAAACTGAGAGATAATTCTCTTGTATATATAAATTTATGTTGTATTACTAGGGTTGGCTAATTGCTGTGATCAACAGACCTCAAAATAAATAGTTGCTTGAGCATTATTATTATTTTTTTCTCATGTAAGACATGGGTGAACAGGTTTGAGAGGAGACTCCCTCCACTCAGATATTCAGGCACCAAAAATTGTTAGCAGTGCTGCCACCTTCGATACACAAACGACTTCCAACTTTGTGCTGGGGTTTGCCTCTATTCCAGACAGCCAGAAGGAGGAGGAAAATGTATGGAGGTGCATGCGTAGGAAACTTATTATGAGTTCATCCTGGAAGTGGTGTGTATCACTTCCTTCCTCATTCCATTGGTCAAAACTCAACCACATGGCCAGCCTTAGCAGCAAGGGAGGCTAGGAAATGTAGTCGGGTTGTATGACTAGAAGAGGAGAACTTCCATTTTGTTGGATATTTAGCAGTCTCTGCTACAATGGAATAATGTCCAGGTGATGCTACCCTGAAGAGACATTTTAGGATAAGCCAGAGGCATCACCCTAAGAACAAGTGTCATAAGTTGGAGAGGAGTTAAGTAAATCTTCAAAACCAGTCTGTTATTGGTGCTCCATCCTCAGTTGTTCTATGGAGAATAAAGGAAGGGATCCTGTATTTGTGCCTGGGTCAAAGTGATAAAGTGGGAGAGGATCACCCCCCCTCAATAGGTGGCAGAGTCACAGTGGTGACAAAGAAAGAACCCCAATGAAAAGGTGACTCAGTGCTAGAGTCCAGGGTTCTTAGTTTTGTTGGATTTCCCCTCCAGTAGATGTTCCTCCTTTTGCCCCTCAAGGAGGTTCATATATTTTCTTTTTATTAAATACGACCATAATTACCTACAGGGATTCCAATCCAGTTCAGCCAATGTGTGGAATTTACAGTATTGGTAGTAGAAAAATGCCATTTAGCCTGGTAACTTGGAACTTGTCTTGCTTGTATAGTTAATCACTTGGGAGTTATCCACCATTCTTCACAGGCCCCTACTTGTATGCCTCTGACAGTCCGGTGGCCCTGTCATTATGATTTGATCTTGTGGCATGAGTGGGGCAGTGATTGTTGGCACAAAGGCCGTGCCTGGTGGTTAGCAACCCAGCCAGCTTAGTGCTTGGCATTGGCAGGTAAGAAGCAACTTTTGGAACACAATGCAGGGCTGCCAGCCTACTTGGTCTGAAGCTCCTTATTTGCTTATTATCATGGCGCTTCTTTTTCACTGCTTTCTCCCGTGGTCTGCTCTCAGCTAAGGATATTCAGAAATCTCAACCAAACTTCTGGCAATACTCTTCTTTTTGCACTTTTGACTGATGGCTTCATAAAGCCCCAGACAATGGGGCAGCTTCCAGCCTCTGCGACTTCATTAGTCTCCTTGTCTATTCTGGGCAAGATAAGCAATCCTAGACAAATGGAAAGCCTGCTTGTCTCAGCAGCTGAAACCTTGTGTTTCTCAGGGTCATGTTTGTCGCTTAACTTTCAGCTCTTCCTTTCCCAGCTCAAGCTTCTGACCTTGTTCAAATGCCATGTTCTACCTAAGTGATTATTTGAAGTGATGTTGGCATCTCTGTTTAACTTCTAATTCCTTTTTTGATTCCCCCCCTCACTGGATACCATTTATTTTTACCAGACTATTTGTGTCTCCTTTGATGCCCATGCCCTAAATGCTTGATAAATTGGATCTTAGCATCAGCCTAAAGTATTAGGGGGAAGCAGAGGGATGAGAAGGAAGGAAGCAGAAGGGGAGCAGGCTGCAAGGGTCTGGTGCAGTATAAGTCTGGCCTTGCTGAGCTATTTGATTGTGAATATGGAGTAAGGGGATCAAAATCCCACAAATCACATGGGGAAAGGACAAAGGAACAGAAATTCATCGCTGGTAAGCAGAATGGGGCAGTTGTTACAGTAAGGACTGGGAAACAATTCCAATATTCATGCTTGACATACATGAGGGGAGGAACTGGGATGATGGTGTGGATTTTTAAGGAAAAAGCAACTTATTAAAACAGAGGATTCATCTAGGTCCATCTTTCACAGTCTCTCAGAGCTAAAAAGAGATGCCAGAAATACAGACCAGAACTGGCAGCACTTCTTGCCTTCCGTGGAAGGTACAAATCAAGTATAAAGGTGTGTGTGTGTGTTTGTGTGTGTGTGTGTGTGTGTGTGTGTGTGTAGGGAGAGGGTCCGTTTCTGCTTTCAGAATTCCAAAGGGGTCCATGACTCATAAATGGTGAAGAGTTATGGATTAGAAGCTCTGTGTATCATGAGAGTAGTCAAAGCACGAGGGCAGTGAGATGACTAGGAGAGAGACCCCTGGAGGGTGAAGGGCCTAATATGACACCAGTGTGGAGTGAGGTGTTGTAGGGGAGGGATATTCCACAGCCCTACAGTGAAGTCTGAGTGTCACGCTTTAAATGTTCAGATAGGAAATTAGGGCCCCATCCTGTGGAATCTGAGAGGACATTTATCTCCATGTCAAAGTACACGAAGCAGAAAAAAATGAAATCATAGGTTCATATTCCACAAACCTAGTTTTACATTTTTCAAACTATGAATGCAGTCTTGCAATAGCATTTTGTTTTGATTTTCTACTCTACCGTGTCCACAAACTAACCTTTTGTTCTACCTAGGACACTTTTAGTCATCCCCCAATAAAAGTCTAGGCTAGTACCCAAAGGCACAATAAATAATGATAGTTCTACTTTTACGAAGGCACTAACACCTATTTGGGTTGCTGCTAGCAAAACTGCTGAGTTCTTGAGAAGACTCGACACAGAGTCGCCACACAGAGGTACCTGTCCAGTGGCTGTTAGTGACCCACAATCTTCAGCTTCGGTAAGTGGAACGTCATGCAGGGTGCCATCTGGCACTTTTTAAAGTGGACGAAGATTAAGGCCGGAGAGTGACCTGTACAGCATAGAATTTTGGAACTAAAGGCAGATGATCTGAGCTGAAACTTTGACCTCAACTATTGTCTCAGCTGTAAAACAATGCTTGTACTTGTTGCCAACATTATGGACTGAGCATCAGCCTCTGAAAAACCTTTGATCTCACCCAGTCATCTGTCCATCTATCCATCCCTCAAATTTTTATGTTTATATAAGGTCTACCAAGCACATACAATTTCTGCCTGGAAGGACCTTAGTCAAGTGAAGGAGCGAACCAGGTATAAAGCAGAGTGGTGAGTGTAGAGCATGTAGCAGTTGGAAAGCTGAAGCTTAAAAGATGAGTCAGAAGAGAGTCATTCCAGGTGTCAGAAATTAGAAGCAAGAATTAAGGTATAATGGCAAGAAAAAGCATGGCTGTGTTAGGGATGAGTTTTGTGTAGCCACAGTCTAGAAGGGCCAGCTAGAAGGCTGGAGAAGAAATCAGGAGCCATGAGGAGAGTTTCTCATTTGTGGCAGTCTGGGTGGGATGGTTCATTGTGTGGGCTGTCTTGGGTAGTGCAGGATTTGTAGCGTCCCTGACCCCGGGTACAAGATGCTATCAGCAACTCCCGGACATTGAGGTTCCAGAGATGCCCCACACAGGAAGCTCATGGTGCTTCTGGTAGAACACCACTGCAGACATGTATATGCCACATTGGAAAACTTGAACCTCATTCTGTCAGTACTGAAGGTACTGAAAAGTTTTAAACAGGAAAGCCTCAAGGTCAGATTTGCATTTTAGCTGGATCACTGGTAACCAGGTGAAGGATGGGTCTGAAGTAATAGAGAGGTCTCTGAGGCTTCTATATTAGCCTCGGCAAGCAATGATGAAGACTTGAAGTAAGGTGGTGGGTGAGAGGATGGAGATGAGAGTGCAGGTCAGAGAACCACTTAGGAGGTGAACAAGGCAGGGCTTGGTTACTGACTGACCAACTGGGGGCAAGGAAGTAGTGTCATTAAGGATGACCATCGGAAAGGGTTGTAGTTGAAAGAAAAGATTGGTTTAAGTTTTAAAAAGTCTTAGCTTTTCAGGGTTTGGGCAGGTAAATGAGAGGTTATTAGAGACATCTGATCTTCCTCTCCACCCAGCCCCTTTTCTCTTTAGTGACCACATTTTAAAATGTCAGGAAGACATTAGGACACTCCTTGGGAAAAAGTCATTCTCCTCTTACCTACAAACCTCTAAATGCTTCTTTTTTCCGTGCTTCTAAGGCGGTGTTCCAAAGTCCAAATTTACTAGTGTGGGCTCCACAAGTCACATCAAATCCCTCATCCCTCTCCCCTCATTGCAGGGCGCTGGAGGAAGGAGTTGAGAAGCTGTAGGTAGTAGAATTAAACCCCATGTAGAGACACTCCATGACATCTGTCTGGATAGCCTTTTCATGATTGGGGAGGGGAGGGAAAACAGGAGTTGGCTAGCTTTACCACCCGGGTGTTTGGCTGGCAGGATGGTCTTGATTTCTGTCTGAGGGCTTCTTGAATTCTGTGGTTGAAACACCTGTGTGCTTGCTCTATTGATTTTGGCTCGTTTCTTCAATTTAACAAGATCATCCTGGAATTTTAATATTGTCTTCCAAGGCATTAGTAATCTCTCCCAGAGCTGCATTTTCTGTGGATTGATTACTGCCTTAGTCATAAGATCCTCAGAGCTGTTAATAGGAAATATGGAGCAGTATTGGCTCCTTACCAACAGCATTCAATAGCTGCTCCCGTTTTGACACCAAACTATTAATAATTTGTGGGTGTTCAATATATTTAACTGACTTTTTACCCATATTGTATTCGTCTCATACTGTCTAATCCATATGCATAGAAGTCCTCAGAGAATGCATTGCAGAACCATTTTTTAATGCTTTAGGAAAATCAAATATGTACATTACACTTCTGCGAAGTTAAAAGAAGACACCTGCAGTTTGCCTTAACTGTGGTCAGTGCACAGAAGGTGAACAGTGCATGGTATCCATATAGGCGGGGCGTGAGGAGCCGCACTCTCTCAAGTTTTTTTAAACACAATTTAAATTTTGCTATATAATGCAACTTTCCTGAGAAAATTGTTCTTCTCACACTTATTTAAATGTGGGGCTGCCATGGCAGATGGGAATTTAATAAATGCCATATGACGATGTCAGTGAAAAAGACAAGAAGAAAATTCCTGTGGGTGTCACACAAGAGAACTTCAGACAAGAAGAACTTACAGTGTCCACTCACACATGGATGGATGTAGTTCTCTGTACTGGCGGTGGGTGTGGAAGCAGAAGTACCAGCATCATCATACCCTCCCCAGTCCCGATCACTGAATGTTTCCAGTTGTACCATTAATGTACAACCCGTCTCTGGTTTGCTTCCCCCTGCCTCTTCTACAGGGACTAGTAATTTAAAAAAACCTCATCCTGTTGTTCCACTGCCCAGTGGCTCCCTATATCTTCAAGGATCAAGTCAAAATGCCTTAGCTTAAGCACAAAGCCCTCTCTGCCCTCTGTCCTCCCGTGCCTCCATTCTCCCCTACCTCCCACAACTCACCTCTCTGCGGTCCTGCGGTCTAGGTCTCTGCTGCTCCAAGTGTGCTCCAGAGACCAGCAGTATAAGCATCACCTGGGAGCTCCAGACCTGAATCAGAGCCTGCATTTTAACACGGTCCACAGGTGATTTGTGTGCACCTTAATGTTTGAGGAGCACTGCTCTCTAATTCCCGCCTTTCTGGCCATATCCTCTCACTTCCACTCCTCTGAACACTCAGTGCAGTTTGCTTTAATTTTTTACCCATGTGTCACATGACCTTTAAAAAGTCAACACTGAAAGGCATACGTCCCTTGCATCCCTTCAATCCTACCTGCATTTCAATTCTTTAAACTCCTTGTATTACTTTTCCACTGCTGCTGTAATGATTTTTTGCCAATTTAGCAGCTTAAAACAACACAAATATATTCTCTCAAGGTTCTGGAGGTCAGACGTCAGACATGAGGATGAAGGGACTGAAGTCAGGGTGTCAGTAGGGCTGGTTCCTTCTGGAGGCTCGAGGGGAACTCGGTTCCTTGCCTCTTCCAGCGTCTCTTGGCTGCCACCATTCTTTGGCTCCTTGGCACGTGGATCACTTTAATCTTGACTTTTCATCCTCACCTCACCTTCTCTCCACACTTTGACCTTCTCGCCTTCCTCTTATAATGACCATTGTGATTATATTGGTTCCACCTGGATCACACAGGCCCATATCCCGGTCTCCAGATCCTCAATTTCTGCAAAGTCCCTTTTGCCATATAAAGTATAACATTGACAACTTCCAGGGATTAGGACGTGGACATCTTTGGGGGGCCATTATTCATCCCGCCACATTCCCTTAGCTGTGTCTTTTGTTATTTGGCTCTGAATATCTGTTAACGTGTATATTGCTATCTCTTGATTAATCAATGTTAGATCTTATTAATTTCTTTCCCCCATTCTCCCAATATAATCATTCAGTATTTCAGGCTTTCCTTTATTATGACTCTGAAAATATTTTCTCACTGCCAAGCCAGTTATACTCTACATTTTTTTCCTTTCAAAACGTTGAAAAAATTTCATTTTATTTTTGCATTTTCTTAGTTTCCTTTGAACATTTGATGGCCTTCCTTTAGCTTTTGTGACTGTTCTACAAAGTGCCTCTTGATGAAAATTTCCACACAATTTTCCACTTTGTGCCTGTCAGATAACTTGTCAATTTCGGGTTTCTTTCCCTTCTGGAAATATCCCTCCTCTCCTCCTCCTCCCTCCTGACTTAACCTGTGCTGGTTGTTCTTTAAGCCTCCTACACAGCTGTGGTTCTGGGACTGTCCTTTCATGGAATGATTCCCAACCTCATCTGCACATTGGAATCACCTGGGGGGCTTTAAAGTTCCCTGATGCCTGGGTCACACCCCCTGAGCTCCTGCTGTATTGTGGCCTGGGCTTGAGGCTTTTAAAGCTCCCCAGGTAATTCTACTCTGCAGCCAAGGATGAGAATCACTGCTGTAACATCATCTGGGGAGTTGCTTTTGTTGCTTTCCTGTGTTGGGTTCCCTGATTTCTGTTTCTCTATTTTTTAAATTTATTTCTTTGTTTTGGTGGAGCATATTATTTAGTAGCTTGCCAAGAGAAGATGTATGTTCAAGCCCTTGCATGTCTGAAACTGTCTTTTATTCAGCCCTCACATTTAGCTTGCAATTTTCTGTTAAGTATTCCAAATTGCAAATAATTTTCCTTTAGCATTTTGAAGGCATTGCTCTTCTAACTTTGAGTTATTTGTTCCTGAGAAATCCAAGGCCATCTGAATTTCAGTTCTTATATGAGGTCTTTTCTGTGCTTCCCCTGGAAATAATTTAATACCTCCTTTTTTCTGATATTCTGTAATTTCATATTGTGCCTTAGTGGGAGGGTCATTTTTATTCATTTTAAGTCTGGAAACTTATCTCTAGTTTTAGATGATTTTCTTCTGCTATTTCTTTGATTTATTTCCCTTCATTTTCTCTTTATGGGATTCTTATTATTCAAATCTTAGGCCTCCTTGATTTATCTTCTTCTTTTTCGTAAAAATTTTTTCTCCTCTAATTTACCTTTGACTACTTTTTCCCCCTTACTTCCTGGCATATTGAGCTAGAAAAAAACCCAGTCCTTTCTCTCCTGAGTGTCTCCTTTACTCCTGCTCCACTGACACACACACAACACTTCTGAGACCAGGTGTGTGTGGTGTTTTCCCCACCAAGCAGTCCTGCAACACCAGCTGGGTGTCCTACCATTCAACTCAGTTCTGACACTCTCTGCCTGGTGATAGCGTCAGATTCCACAGGGTAAGGACTCAGTCCCACAAGACTGCTCCCCACTTCAGATGCCAGTCACAAGTGGTAGGTCCCCAGGGCACCCACAACTTCTGTCCAACGTGGCCACAAATCACAAGTTCCCACAACCTGCACCTGGGGTTTACTTAATTTACTAGAGCCACTCACAGAACTCATACTACTATATACTTACTTATGTTTACCAGTTTATTAAAGGGTGGATACAGATGAACAGCCAGATGAAGAGATACATAGGGTGAGGTCAGGGAGGGTCCCGAGCGCAGGAGCTTCTGTCCCTGTGGAGTTGGGGTGTGGTCACCCTCCTGGCATATGGATATGTTTACCTACCTGACAGTTCCCGGAACCCCCATGCCTCTGGGACTTTTATGGAGGCTCCCTCATGTAAGCATGATCAATTATTAATTCCATTTCCAGCTCCTTTTTCCTCTCTGGAGGATGGGGGTTTGAGACTGAAAATTACAAACTTCTAATCATGGCTCCGTCTCTCTGGTGACCAGCCCCCATGCAGGAGTCACCCAGGAGCCCACATGGAGTTGCCTCAGTAGAACAAAAGATGCTCGTTATGCTCTAACCGCTTAGGAAATTATGAGGATTTTAAGGAGCCCTGAGTCAGGGATGGGGTCAAAGACGAAATATTAGAACAAGAGATGCTCCTAAAGCTCTCACCATTTAGGAAATTACAAAGGTTTTAGGAGCTTTATGCCAGGAACTTGGGGCAGATATATGTATATATATATACACACACACACACACACATATATGACACTATATACAAAATGTATATAAAAATATAAAATATACATATTTTTTTTGTTATCTCACACATTTTATTGACCTTATCTTCTAAATATTTTACTGGTTTGTCTTTTTGAGGAGATATTTTTAATTTCTAAGAGCTCCTCTTTTCTTTGCTGCTTTTAAAAAATAACAACCTGTTCTTGTTTCATGGATAAAATCACCCTCTACGTCTTACAGGAAACAGTACAGGGAGCAGTAGAAAACTTCAAAGAAGGGGGCCCAGAGGCTCACCGCTTAGTATGTAGGAGTTTACACAATCCTTTCATTCTTGCCCTGGGATATGACCACAGCTGCCTTCTGTACTAGGCCTGTCTGGTTTAGTTGATCCAGAGGATACACTTTTGAGTTCCTCTCAAGGCTGGGAGAATTAGCACCTGAATTTTCAGGGTGGAAGCAGACATAGGCACCATCCTTTCATCCAACTGTCTTACCCAGTAGCTGGTGCATCAATTTCTGGGGCCCTCACATTGTGCTGTGGAAAAAGCTGGCTTCTTGTGAGTCCTCTGTCCCCACCCAGCAAGTCTTTAGGTTTGCTCTTTCCTCTCCTAGCCACTTACCATTTCTTCATCTACTTTGTCTTCATAGATTTTTGTCTGGGAATACAGATTTCTCTTGGGTTTTGAAGCAGGGTTTGTGTTTGTTTCATTTCCTCCTCTGTTTAGGGTAATTTCTGAGAGGGGAATGGAGCAGAAACATATTCACTTCACCATCTTGAAATGGGAACTTAGTGCTTGTCATGGATTGAATTGTGTCCCCTCAAAATTTATATGTCGAAGACCTAACCTCCCGTACTTGAGAATGTGATCTTATTTGGAGACTGGGTCTTTACAGAGGTCAAGTTAAAATGAGATCTAATCCAATAGGAAAGGAATCCTTATAAAAACGGGAAATTTGGACATAGGAACAGACATGTATAGAGGGACGATGATGTGAAGAGACACGGGGAGAAGATGGTCATCTGTAAGCAAGGAGAGAGGCCTAGCTCCTTCCCTCACAGCCCTCAGAAGGAAACAACCTTGCAGACACCTTGATTTTGGACTTCTAACTTCCATGTGAGGCAATGAATATCTGTTGTTTAAGCCACCCAGTCTGTGGTACTTTGTTATGGCAGCCTGAGCCAACTAATACAACGCCATTTTTCATTTATTCACACAGTGCCCCGCCCCGCTTAGTCTGATTCCTACTCTTTAAGACACAACCTAGTGTCACCCAGTTTGAGAAGGTGTCCTTGATCCAGTTTAATTAAATGTCCTTCTTTTTAGCATCTTTTGTCACAATACCTCTCATGATGTCACAATACCTGTAATCATTAGTCTCATTAATCTTTTTGTCTGACTTCCACACTAGGCTATGAGCACTTGAGGTCTGGGATTATGTCTGACCACAGTGCTTGTGCATAGGAGGCTGAAATATTGCTTATTGAATGAATATATTATAAGCATAGCTTGTAGGGGAGGATGACTAAAAGTGTATATTTTAGTTGAATAACAAAAAGTTTATTATTAATATGTCAAATCAGTATTTTATGATAGAAAAATAATGTGAATATGACATAGAAATTTCTGGGACTTAGAACTAAGAAAAATAGTGATCAAAAGTTTTTTTCCCCCTATTTTTGAACAGAAACTTCCTGTCGTGCCCAGGGATCACAGCAAGCATTAGGACTGCAAGTAACTTTGAACTCTTTGTAGTTGAGATGCCATGTGACTTCCCAGTTTCTGTGGCCTTTTCATTGACACTTTATGTGTCTAACCATTTTTTTTTCTGACTCAAAAACTAGGACCCATATTTTGATAAAAGAACAGCAAAGTGGTTAAGTTTAAAAGAAAGGTATACAAATAGGTTCCTCAATAAAGTCATCATATCTGCTTTAACTATCTTACTCCTTATTTTAGTCCCTTGACTATAAGATATGCCCCCGGCCCCCTTCCCACCTTTCAGATCTTGTATGGAATATTTGTGATAAAAACTAGCCTTCTCTAATATAAAAAGAAGGGCTCATTGGAGAATGACTCGCCCTCCTTTATATCTTACCACAGTCCCCTTGTCTTCAGGATATGGACACAACAAAGTCCTAGGATATGTGTGCCTGTCTAATGTAGCAGGGTTTGGATACATGTGGGCTTTCTGAACACATCTGGAGCTCCACCTTTCTAATTGGTAGTGCTATAGCTGATACAATTCTGAGAGCCTCTCTCCCTTTCTGGCAAGTGCTTCTCATTATTTGATGGAATATGGGTTTTATAGTGACAGAAATGGGGGAATGAATTAAGAAGTGCTTGAGAAAAATTATGGTAAGAGAAAAGGGGGGATTAGGCTACATAAGCTTTATGGATTATTAGTCCAAAGAACTAGGCCTGAAATATGTCACCTGCTGCCATGATGCTGCTGGTAGTTTTATGAGAACAATGGATTTCCTATGCATTAACTTATCGGGCTGGCCTCTCTGCCTTACAGAGGGTGGGCTACAAATCAATGTGAGGGAGAGAAAGTGACATGAACAGATAGAATACTTGAAATCTCATAAATTCCAGCACACATGGTCTCTGCACCCATGGGGAGAACCCTGACGTGGAGGGTCACTGGGACTGAAGGACATCTTACCGTGTGTGCTGGCTCTTCCGAGGGTCCCCCTTGAGGTCCTAATTCAGCCAGGAATGATGGCTCCTGTGCTCCTGAACAGGCTTTGCTTTCCCTCTCAGGAACAGAAGTGAGCTTCAGGTACAGATTAGGGACGCAAAGACCTGGAGAGAAAGGCATCTCTGGGATTACATGGTATCAATCAGCAGCTGACATGCTGTTTAATAGGATAGCATTAATGAGCAGTAGACATGTCAGTGCTTCTGATGTCAGTGTCACCATTGCTTGCCTCTGATATTCATCAGCTAGTTGGAATATTCTTGAAAAATATATTTAACTTTCCTCTGATTCAAATCCTTCTCATTAGAAAGAATAAACTATGTTGATTATCTCTGAGGGGATATTTTTAAAGCTTAATGAAACAAACATTTAGATCATCCTTTAAAATATGCTGGATGATTTTGCTTGTACTCACCTTCTTTTTGTATATCCCAAGGGGCGTCTGCAGACATATGCATAAATCGCTCAGTAAGCAACCGTATATGGAGAGCTTACTATATGCTTAGTATGAGGTCAATTTGTTAGAACCAGACCCATGAGAGGCAGACCAGTACATTGTTGTGATGCTTTTTTTCCATGATTTTTTTTTCCTATACCATTACAGGCCAGAAGACAGGCTTATGTGGATTCTATAAGGGAAGGAAGTAAAAAATTGCAAAAGATGAAGGATGAACACTGCCAGAAGGTATTCAAAGACCCAGTTAGCCACTGCTAATTATTTGCTTGGGGTACTAGATAATTTTGAAGGGTTTCGGAACAGAAATACCTACATACGTGAAAATCACGATAAAAAAACCCCACAGGTGTTAAAAATGGTGAGATGTGAGTGTGTTTTAAAAGTATGGTGGTGTGGTAGCTCCTTCTGGTCAAAACTCTCATGATACTTAGCCTCATAGAGGCTACAATGTGTCTGCTATAGTTGGTGCCAGCATCTCATGGAGAAGATGATAGAACACTTGGGAACTTATGATCTACAAAACATAACCAATGCCACTGCCATTTTTTAAACCAAAGATATATGATATTGCAAATAGTGTCCAGAGACTACTATAACGCATAACAAACAAAGCAGGCATACAACATCACGAAACTGGCTTAAATGTTCATCTAAAAATATACATAGAATGAAAAGTAAGGATACTCTACACATATACAAATATGTGAGGCATTCCAAACAAAACATAAAATTCCAAATAAAACGAGCAACAGAAATCAGTGAAATGAATACAGAACCTCCTAAGAAAAGTACTTAAAGGGTAATCCTTATTAGAATATGAAATTTCTGGCATGTAACTGAAAACAGTGTTGTGACTTGATGGTCATACCTGCCTTTGATATGTAGGCTCAGTGGTGCCAGAGCCTCCTCAACAAGGGCTGGGAGTGATGGGGAAGATGGGAGTCAGCTCCAAGGGGCCACTTCATTCCAGGTCCTTTAAAAAAGCAAAATAAATTATTCAGCTAGTTGAAGACCGTTATATTCCCCATCATTTTTATTTTCCAACATTTTTCTTGCTGTGTTTGTGGTGATATCCTGTCATTTCTTCCAGAATATCTTTTTTTTAATTTTATAAATTTATTTATTTATTTTTTGTATTTCTGGCTGTGTTGGGTCTTTGTTGCTGTGCACAGGCTTTCTCTAGTTGCGGTGAGCGGGGGCTACTCTTTGTTGCAGTGCGGGGGTTCTCATTGCGGTGGCTTCTCTTGTTGTGGAGCACAGGCTTTATTAGGTGCACGGGCTTCAGTAGTTGTGGCACATGGGCTCAGTAGTTGTGGCTCGTGGGCTTAGCTGCTCCATGGCATGTGGGATCTTCCCGGGCCAGGGCTCAAACCCGTGTCCCCTGCATTGGCAGGTAGATTCTTAACCACTGTGCCACCAGGGAAGCCCTATTCCAGAATATCTCTTAAATCTGTTTCTTCAATTATACAATTAACTGAATTCTAACTCCCATTCTGAGTTCCTCGATTTCATTTAATTTGGTTTTTTTTCCCTTATGTCTTTGTTGCACAAGGTAACTTATTATAGAAATTGTGTGTGGAAATCATATTATGAAATATGTACTAATTGTCATTGCTGTAATTTGACCCTTTTGAGTACTACCCTCCTCCCCAAAGTGGTCAATTTCTTACTCATTCATAATTTCATCCAGCATACAATATAAATGACTGTGTCACTGAGCTGTTTTGTGCATAGTACGTAGTAATTAAATTGTTGAAAGAAATAATGTAAGTTACCAATTTAGTTATTAAGCTACTATATAAGCAATAAAGAAACCATGAAACATTTTTATCCCTTGGTGTTTAAAAAATTTTTTTTCTTTTGACAAAGGCCTCATATTGAAATCTACAATTAAAGAAGCAATGTTACAGTAAGATTCTAGCAATTAGCATGTGGAAACTAAATCTGGTATACACTCATGTTGTATTTTCAGTAATGTCTGTTAAATCACATGAAGTGTTTCTGTGATCTTTTAACTTATTCCTAGGTCCTGAGGTACTTAGATACTGAGGGGAGTGTTATGAAATCAGTGTAGATACGATTTACTATAAAATAACTTTTAGTGAATTTTAAATAGTGTTTTATAAAGTTTGGTGTATATATTTAGAATGTAAAAACCATTAAAAGTAGAACATTTTACAAAGAGAATGCTCAACAGATTAGAAAATCAGATCTGGGATTTAATTTTCAGGTTGAGCAGTTATTTTAAACAGTGAAAATAAAGCTTTTTATTTCTTAATCTTGTTTTTCTTCTGGAGTTAGACAAATATTGATACATACATATTTTCTGGTTACTAATTAAACATATTTTTTTAACATAAATTATTTCCCTTTACTTGCTGAAGCTTTCAGTAAAATGAATCACGAGTGTATAGATAATTCCATCACTAGGGACTTCAATAAGGGTAGAATACATAAGGATATTTACCTTCTTTTTGCTTCTCTCCCTTTTTGCTCAGTCTGTTGTTGTTAGAAAATGTCCCCTGGAGGCATTTCCTGGCTGGTAGAGTCTGTTACTCCTTATCACTTCAGTGGTTTACCTTAAGAAAACAAGAAGAATCATGTTTATGGTAGGAAGATACAGAAAATAACACATTTGAATAAACCTACCTAGGGAGACAAAAGACCTGTATGCAGAAAACTATAAGACACTGATGAAAGAAATTAAAGATGATACCAACAGATGGAGAGATATACCATGTTCTTGGATTGGAAGAATCAATATTGTGAAAATGACTATACTACCCAAAGCAATCTACAGATTCAGTGCAATCCCTATCAAATTACCAATGTCATTTTTTACAGAACAAGAACAAAAAAATATTAAAATTTGTATGGAGACACAAAAGATCCCGAATAGACAAAGCAGTCTTGAGGGAAAAAAGTGGAGCTGGAGGAATCAGGTTCCCTGACTTCAGACTATACTACAAAGCTACAGTAATCAAGACAATATGGTACTGGCACAAAAAGAGAAATATAGATCAATGGGACAAGATAGAAAGCCTAGAGATAAACCCACGCACCTATGGTCAACTAATCTATGACAAAGGAGGCAAGGATATACAATGGAGAAAAGACAGTCTCTTCAATAAGTGGTGCTGGGAAAACTGGACAGCTACATGTAAAAGAATGAAATTAGAACACTCCCTGACACCATACACAAAAATAAACTCAAAATGGATTAGAGACCTAAATGTAAGACTGGACACTATAAAACTCTTAGAGGAAAACATAGGAAGAAGACTCTTTGACATAAATCACAGCAAGATCTTTTCTGATCCACCTCCTAGAGTAATGGAAATAAAAACAAAAATAAACAAATGGGACCTAATGAAACTTCAAAGCTTTTGCATAGCAAAGGAAACCATAAACAAGACGAAAAGACAATCCTCAGAATGGGAGAAAATATTTGCAAACGAATCAACAGACAAAGGATTAATTTGAAAAATATATAAACAGCTCATGCAGCTCAATATTAAAAAAACAAACAACCCAATCCAAAAATGGGCAGAAGACCTAAATAGACATTTCTCCAAAGAAGACATACAGATGGCCAAGAAGCACATGAAAAGCTGCTCAACATCACTAATTATTAGAGAAATGCAAATCAAAACTACAATGAGGTATCACCTCACACCAGTTAGAATGCGCATCATCAGAAAATCTACAAACAACAAATGCTGGAGAGGGTGTGGAGGAAAGGGAACCCTCTTGCACTGTTGGTGGGCATGTAAACTGATACAGCCACTATGGAGAACAGTATGGAGGTTCCTTAAAAAACTAAAAATAGAATTACCATATGATCCAGCAATTCCACTACTGGGCATATACCCAGAGAAAACCATAATTCAAAAAGAGTCATGTACCAAAATGTTCATTGCAGCTCTGTTTACAACAGCCAGGTCATGGAAGCAACCTAAATGCCCATCGACAGATGAATGGATAAAGAAGATGTGGTACATATTTAAAATGGAATATTATGCAGCCATAAAAAGGAACGAAATTGGGTCATTTGTTGAGACGTGGATGGATCTAGAGACTGTCATACAGAGTGAAGTAAGTCAGAAAGAGAAAAGCAAATATTGTATATTAACGCATATATGTGGAACCTAGAAAAATGGTACAGATGAACAGGTTTGCAGGGCAGAAATTGAGACACAGATGTAGAGAACAAACGTATGGACACCAAGGGGGGAAGTGGCGGGGGGGTGGGCATGGTGGTGTGATGAATTGTGCGATTGGGATTGACATGTATACACTGATGTGTATAAAACTGATGACTAATAAGAACCTGCAGTATAAAAAAATAAATAAAATAAAATTCAAAAAAAAAAAGAATCATGTTTATGGTAGGAAGATACAGAAAATAACACATTTGTATCATTGTGTCTATTCATGTGTTTGTTCATTCCATTCATTCAACAAGTATTTATTGAACACCTGCTGTGGAGTAATTGGAAAGTAGATTCTCTAGGTTAAGTTGAGGTGACAGCACATTGATCCTGCCCTGTATGTCCCTGACTTTCACATTCTTACATTACGCTGGTCTCTGGGGACAGTAGGTTCTTCCTTAAGTTTAACTTCTCAGTATTTTACATTTGATTCAATTCCCTCTTCTAGAAATTTATTTACAATTCCCTTTCCAACCTATGCCTTCAGTATATTCTCCACTGACTACTACATTTTTTGTCAACAAACATGCTGACTCTTGCCATTCTAAATAAAGAAGCCAACCAACTCCTTCCTTGATTCTGCTATCCTCAGAGCTAACACCTTTTCTGCTTCTACCAAAAAAAAAAAAAAAAAAAAGACAAAGGTAATATTACTGTAATCACACCTTTATAGCCCACTTTGTCCTTAATGCTTTATGTTCTGGTTTATATTCATAAATATTCTTACTGCAACTGCTCTCTAAAGGTAAAATCCCTTCTGAACATTCAATTCAGTGGTCTTTTTGAAATCCCTCTATCCCTGTAACTCTGACACTATTTAACACCATATTAAGCTTTCCTTTTCTGGCTTTTTTTTTTTTTACTTTATTATTCTGGTTGATCTATCTCAGAGTAATCCATCCCAGTATTCATTCATCCATCCATCCATCCATCCATCCATCCATCCATCCATCCATCCATCCTCTCAACAAACATGTACTGAGCTCATATTATGTACTGAGCCTTCTGCAAGATGCTGGAGCTCCAATTAGAAACAGGATAGACAAGGTCCCTGCTCTCCTGAATTTTACTTTTTCATGGAGAAGATGGACAATTAAAAGGAGAAAAATAAAAAACATTGCACTTTTATTTTATAGTGATTAATCACTTGGTAGTAATTAATGCTACACAAGAAAATATTGTGTTGTGATAACTTCAGAGTGGTGTATCAAATATTGTCAATTGCCTAATTCTCTCCTAAAACCCTGTTTTTTTCCTTCATGTATTCATCCTACTTAGCAAGGCCTGTGTTTCCGAGAATTCAGAAGAAATCAGTCCAGGGATCCATTTGCAAATGGTCTAACTGATCAAGGAAATTCTATTCTCCTTAACTATGATTGGTTCAGCCATTGATATGGGAAGTAGTTCCAACCAATGAGACTTATAAGAAGCCTGCCTTTCAGTACAGATTTTTATTTATATGTAATATACTACTCTTCCCATTTAGTGATTTTTGGCTTTATGTTTTTGGTCTTTTAATTTTGTCTGATTCTAATATATTTTTCTGCCATCCTTCTTGTTAGAACTTACGTGGCAATTTCTTTTTCCATCACTTAATATTAACCCCTGTGTGTCACTTGGCTTAAATTAGATTTCTAGTGACAAAAATGGCTTTTTCTTTTACCCAATTTTGTAGTCTTTTAATATATTCTCATTTATTGTGATTGCTAGTGTATTTGCACATATTCTTGCTACAGAATTTACTTTTTTTTCTAATATCTTTATCAGAGTATAATTACTTTACAGTGTTGTGTTAGTTTCTGCTGTATAACAAAGCGAATCAGCTATATGCATACGTATATCCCCATATGCCCTCCCTCTTGCGTCTCCCTCCCACCCTCCTTATCCCACCCCTCCAGGTGGTCACAAAGCACTGAGCTGATCTCCTTGTGCTATGCAGCTGCTTTCCACTAGCTATTTTACATTTGGTAGTGTATATATGTCCATGCCACTCTCTCACTTCGTCCCAGCTTACCCTTCCCCCTCCCCTTGTCCTCAAGTCCATTCTCTACGTCTGTGTCTTTATTCCTGTCCTGCCCCTAGGTTCATGAGAACCATTTTTTTTTTGATTCCATATATATGTGTTAGCATACGGTATTTGTTTTTCTCTTTCTGACTTACTTCACTCTGTATGACAGACTCTAGGTCCATCCACCTCACTACAAATAACACAATTTCATTTCTTTTTATGGCTGAGTAATATTCCATTATATATATGCGTGCCACACTTCTTTATCCGTTCATCTGCCGATGGACACTGAGGTTGGTTCCATGTCCTGGCTATTGTAAACAGTGCTGCAGTGAACATTGTGGTACATGACTCTTTTTGAATTATGGTTTTGTCAGGGTATATGCCTAGTAGTGGGACTGCTGGGTCATATGGTAGTTCTATTTTTAGTTTTTTAAGGAATCTCCATACCGTTCTCCATAATGGCTGTATCAATTTACGTTTCCACCAACAGTGCAAGAGGGTTCCCTTTCCTCCACACCCTCTCCAGCATTTATGTAGATTTTTTGATGATGGCCATTCTCACCGGTGTGAGGTGATACCTCATTGTAGTTTTGATTTGAATTTCTCTAATGATTAGTGATGTTGAGCATCTTTTCATGAGTTTGTTGGCAATCTGTATATCTTCTTCAGAGAAATGTCTATTTAGGTCTTCTGCCCATTTTTGGATTGGGTTGTTTGTTTTTTTGATATTGAGCTTCATGAGCTGCTTATATATTTTGGAGATTAATCCTTTGTCAGTTGCTTCGTTTGCAAATATTTTCTCCCATTCTGAGGATTGTCTTTTTGTCTTTTTTTATGGTTTCCTTTGCTGTGCAAAAGCTTTTAAGTTTCATTAGGCCCCATTTGTTTATTTTTATTTCTATTTCTCCAGGAGGTGGGTCAAAAAGGATCTTGCTGTGATTTATGTCATAGAGTGTTTTGCCTATGTTTTCCTCTAAGAGTTTTATATTGCCTGGCCTTACATTTATGTCTTTAATCCATTTTGAGTTTATTTTTGTGTATGGTGTTAGGTGGTGTTCTAATTTCATTCTTTTACATGTAGCTGTCCAGTTTTCCCAGCCACTTATTGAGGAGGCTGTCTTTTCTCCATTGTATACTCTTGCCTCCTTTGTCAAATATAAGGTGACCATATGTTTGTGGGTTTATCTCTGGGCTTTCTATCCTGTTCCATTGATCTATATTTCTGTTTTTGTGCCAGTACCATACTGTCTTGATTACTGTAACTTTGTAGTATAGTCTGAAGTCTGGGAGCCTGATTCCTCCAGCTCCATTTTTCTTTCTCAAGATTTCTTTGGCTATTCAGGGTCTTCTGTGTTTCCATGCAAAGTGTGAAGTTTTTTGTTCTAATTTTCTGAAAAATGCCATTGGTAGTTTGATAGGGATTGCATTGAATTTGTAGATTGCTTTGGGTAGTACAGTCATTTTCACAGTATTGATTCTTCCAGTCCAAGAACATGGTATATCTCTCCATCTGTTTGTATTATCTTTAACTTCTTTCATCAGTGTCTTATAGTTTTCTGCATACAGGTCTTTTATCTCCTTAGGTAGGTTTATTCCTAGGTATTTTATTCTTTTTGTTGCAGTGGTAAGTGGGAGTGTTTCCTTAATGTCTCTTTCAGATTTTTCATCATTAGTGTGTAGGAATGCAAGAGATTTCTGTGCATTAATTTTGTATCCTGCTACTTTACCAAATTCATTGATTAGCTCTAGGAGTTTTCTGGTAGCATCTTTAGGATTCTCTATGTATAGTATCATGTCATCTGCAAACAGTGACAGTTTTACTTCTTCTTTTCCAATTTGGATTCCTTTTATTTCTTTTTCTTCTCTGATTGCCGTGGCTACAACTTCCAAAACTATGTTGAATAACAGTGGTGAGAGTGGGCAACCTTGTCTTGTTCCTGATTTTAGAGAAAATGGTTTCAGTTTTTCATCATTGAGAATGTTGTTGGCTGTGGCTTTGTCATATATGGCTTTAATTATGTTGAGGTAAGTCCCCTCTATGCCTACTTTCTGGAGGGTTTTTATCATAAATGGGTGTTGAATTTTGTCACAACTTTTTTCTGCATCTATTGAGATGATCATATTGTATTTCTCCTTCAGTTTGTTAATATGGTGTATCACATTGATTGACTGGCATATATTGAAGAATCATTGCATTCCTGGGATAAACCCCACTTGATCATAGTGTATGATCCTTTCAATGTGCTGTTGGATTCTGTTTGCTAGTGTTTTGTTGAGGATTGTTGCATCTATGTTCATCAGTGTTATTGGCCTATAGTTTTCTTTCTTTGTGACATCTTTGTCTGGTTTTGTATCAGGGTGATGGTGGCCTCATAGAATAAGTTTGGGAGTGTTTGTCCCTCTGCTATATTTTGGAAGAGTTTGAGAAGGATAGGTGTTAGCTCTTCTCTAAATGTTTGATAGAATTCGCCTCTGAAGCCATCCGGTCCTGGGTTTTTGTTTGTTGGAAGATTTTTAATTACAGTCTCAATTTCAGTGCTTGTGATTGGTCTGTTTATACTTTCTATTTCTTCCTGGTTCTGTCTCAGAAGGCTGTGCTTTTCTTAGAATTTGTCCATTTCTTCCAGATTGTCCACTTTATTGGCATATAGTTGCTTGTAGTAATCTGTCATGATCCTTTGTATTTCTGCAGTGTCAGTTGTTACTTCTCCTTTTTCATTTCTAATTCTGTTGATTTGAGCCTTCTCCCTTTTTTTCTTGATGAGTCTGGCTAATGGTTTATCAATTTTGTTTATCTTCTCAAAGAACCAGCTTTTAGTTTTATTGATCTTTGCTATTGTTTCCTTCATTACTTTTTCATTTATTTCAGATCTGATCTTCATGATTTCTTTCCTTCTGCTAACTTTGGGTTTTTTTTTTTTTTGTTCTTTCTCTAATCGCATTAGGTTGTTTGAGATGTTTCTTGTTTCTTGCGGTAGGATTGTATTGCTATAAACTTACCTCTTAGAACTGCTTTTGCTGCGTCCCATAGGTTTTGGGTCGTCGTGTTTTCACTGTCATTTGTTTATAGGTATTTTTTATTTCTTGTTTGATTTCTTCAGTGATCTCTAGGTTATTTAGTAGCGTATTGCTTAGCCTCCATGTGTTTGTACTTTTTACAGTTTTTTTCCTGTAATTGATATCTAGTCTCATAGAGTTGTGGTCAGAAAAGATACTTGATACGATTTCAATTTTCTTAAATTTAACAAGGCTTGATTTGTGACCCAAGATATGGTCTATCCTGGAGAATGTTCCATGAGCACTTGAGAGGAAAGTGTATTCTGTTGTTTTTGGATGGTGTGTCCTATAAATATCAATTAAGTCCATCTCGTTTAATGTGTCATTTAAAGTTTGTGTTTCCTTATTTATTTTCATTTTGGATGATCTGTCCATTGGTTAAAGTTGGGTGTTAAAGTCCCCTCCTACGATTGTGTTACTATTGATTTCCCCTTCTATGGCTGTTAGCATCTGCCTTATGTATTGAGGTGCTCCTGTGTTGGGTGCATAAATATTTACAATTGTTCTATCTTCTTCTTGGTTTGATCCCTTGATCATTATGTAGTGTCCCTGTTTGTCTCTTATAGTAGTCTTTATTTTAAAGTCTATTTTGTCCGATATGAGAATTCCTACTCCAGATTTCTTTTGATTTCCTTTTGCATGGAACATCTTTTTCCATCCCCTCACTTTCAGTCTGTATGGGTCCCTAGGTCTGAAGTGGGTAGACAGCATATGTATGGGTCTTGTTTATGTATCCATTCAGCCAGTCTGTGTCTTTTGGTTGGAGCTTTTAATCCATTTACATTTAAGGTAATTATCCATATGTATGTTCCTATTACCATTTTCTTAATTGCTTTGGGTTTGTTTTTGTAGGTCTTTTCCTTCTCTTGTATTTCCTCTCTAGAGAAGTTCCTTTAGCATTTGTTGTAAAGCTGGTTTGGTTGTGCTGAATTCTCTTAGCTCTTGCTTGTCTGTAAGGGTTTTAATATCTCTGTAGAATCTGAATGAGATTCTTGCTGGGTAGGGTAATCTTCGTTGTTGGTTGTTCCCTTTCATCACTTTAAATATGTCCTGCCACTCCCTTCTGGCTTGCAGAGTTTCTGCTGAACAATCAGCTGTTAACGTTATGGGGATTCCCGTGTATGTTATTTGTTGCTTTTCCTTTGCTGCTTTTAACATTTTTTCTTTTTATTTAATTTTTGATAGTTTGATTAATATGTGTCTCAGTGTGTGTCTCTTTTTGGTTTATCCTTATGGGACTCTCTGTGCTTCCTGGACTTCACTGACTATTTCCTTTTCCATGTTAGGGAAGTTTTCGACTATAACTGTTCAAATATTTTCTCAGACCCTTTCTTTTGTCTTCTTCTTCTGGGACCCTTATAATTCGAATGTTGGTGTGTTTAATGTTGTCCCAGAGGTCTCTGAGACTGTCCTCAATTCTTTTCATTCTTTTTTCTTTTTTTTTTATTCTGCTCCCTGGAAGTTATTTCCACCCTTTTATCTTCCAGGTCACTTATCCATTCTTCTGCCTCAGTTATTCTGTTATTGATTCCTTCTAGAGTATTTTTAATTTCAGTTATTGTGTTGTTCATCGCTGTTTGTTTGCTCTTTAGTTCTTCTAGATCCTCTTTAGATGTTTCTTGTATTTTCTCCATTATGTTTCCGAGATTTGGATCATCTTTACTATCATTACTCTGAATTCTTTTTCAGGTAGGTTGCCTATTTGTCTTCATTTATTTGGTCTTGTAGGTTTTTACGCTGCTGCTTCTTCTGTAATGTATCTTTTTGTCATTTCATTTTTTTTTTTTTTTTGATGGGTGATGCTGTATTCCTGTATTACTGGTTGTTTGGCCTGAGACGTCCCGCACTGGAGTTTGCAGGCAGTTGGATAGAGCTGGGTCTTGGTGCTGAGATGAGGACCTCCGGGAGGCCTCACTCTGATTGATATTCCCTGGTTTCTGAGGTTCTCTGTTAGTCCAGCAATTTGGACTTGGATCTCCCACCACAGGAGCTTGGGCCCAACCTCCGGCCTGGGAACCAAGATCCTGCAAGCCTCACGGTGTGGTAAAAAAAAAAAAAAAAAAAAGTTAGAAAGAAAGAAAAAAAGGAGCAGTACAATATCAAAGAATGAAAATACAAAATAAAATTAGAAAGATAAAAAATATATTAGGAAAAATAAAACTATAACTGAAACAATTGCAACAAGGTAAAATAAAACCACAACAGAAAAAAGAAAAAGAAAAAAAAAAACGGGGGAGGGAAAACATGCCAAAAGGAGAGTACAATAACAAAGTATAAAGAATTAAATAAAATTAGACAAATAAAAGATTTATTAGGAAAAATAAAAATATAAACGAATCAGCAACAATGAATCAACAAGGTAAAACAGAACCCCAATCTAAAAGAGGAAAAAAAAAAAAAAAAAGAAGCCTTGGCTATGGGGGTGGAGTTTAGGTGGGGGATGGAACTTAGGCAGGGGTGGGGTTTTGGGTGGGGTGGGACCTAGGTGGGTGGGGGGGTGACATTTTAGCGGGGGGCAGGGCCTAGTCGGGGTGACATTGAAGCATGGGGCAGGGCCTCTGCTTAGGACCTGCACGTAAGGGGAAAGGCCAGATGTCGAAAGGAGGGCTTCTGGAGTGTGGAGTTCCAGAGTTTGGAGGTAGGGCACTGAGTGAGGTTGTGTGGGTGGGGTTTAGCCCCAGCGCATTGGAGGGGGTCTCAGAGCATAGAGGTGGGGCCCTGGGGGGTGTGTGGGGCGGGGCTTGGGCTCTGCATGGCAGGAGGGAGGCTCTGAGGGCAGAGGATTAGGCCTGGGAGCCCAACAGGCTTCCTGGTGACTAATGGACAGGGAGAGCACTGCCCCCGTTCCCTTTCATTCCTTCGTGTCCCTTCCCTACCATGTCCCCCAGGGTCTACCCCGTCACCACTGGACCCCTAACTGTGGGTGGGTCCCGCTGGGTGCAGTAACTCCTCCCCTCCCCCAGCCACCCCTCAGGGGTGCCGGTCCTGGAGGTCTGGACTTTACTTTTTCTCCCCCTTCCCTCCCTCCCACTCCCTCAGGACCCGTGTGGCTGGAGGAGGCATAGGTGGGCAGAGGATCAGGCCCAGGATCTCAGCATGTTCCTGGGGGCCCAATTGGGCAGTGGAAACCTGGCCACGCTCCCTTTTGATCCTCTGCCCTCCCAATGGTTCCCAATTTACCCCTTTGGGCGTGGGATGCCTTTCCCTCCACCAGCCGCCCCTCAGGGGCACCAGTCCCGTCCCACCTCCACTTCTCCTCCCCCTTCATTCCCTCCATGCCCCACGTCCTATCCGGTTGCTGGGGGTTCCTTCTGTCCCCTTAGATGTCTATGGTACCCCACCGGTGCCTGGTAGGTGCCCTAGTTGTGAGGAGATTCGAACACTGCGTCCTCCTAGTACGCCATCTTAACTCTGCTCCTCCTACATAATTTACTTTTTAACTACATTTTCTTTCTTGCTTTCTGTTTTTTATTTTCTTGACTCTGAATTTTCTGTTGCATTTATTTATTTTTCCTCTTTTCTCTCCTCTCCTTTCCTCCCCATCATAAGAAATTTCACAGTGTTTTTGTTTTAAATTTTGTATGACATTTGGTTGGCCTATTTAAGCTGAAAATATAAGTCTCACTCCAGTTCAGGGAAATCTCTATTTTCCTTTCACATTTCTTCCCCTGTATTGTCTCTTCTCTCCATTTCTGGGTTATGTATCAAGTGGCTTTCAGAAATTCTAGATCTGTTCTCTCTCTTAATCATTTTTCTTATACTTCCTGTCTCTTTGGCCTTTTCCGTTGCATTCTGGAAGAAACCTTAAGCTAGATCATCCTGCTCACTATGTTACTTCATAAGTGTCCATTCTGCTTATTTGGCACATGCATCAAATTTGTTTACCAAGGTCGCTGACTTACTTTTTCATAGCCACGTTCTGCTTTATAAGTGCAGTAGTCTTTCTGATCTCTTCATTGATGCTAATTATACAACCATTAAAATTTTCTATTTACTATTTTAGCAGTACTTTTTTCCCTTTCCATTGTAAGTTTTATCTTGTGTAGTTTTCTTTCTCGAATGTTTGGTGATTCTTGGTTATCTCCTCATGTTTCTTTGGGCACACGGCCAAGTGAGATATACAGGAGCCTGTCTTCTGCATGTGGCAGCCTCTTGTTCTCCTAAAGTCAGCAGGTATTGGGACATTGTCCTGTTTCTCTGAGCTCAGACACCCTTCCTCCATTCACTGTTACCCAAGGGGCTGTGTCAGTGCTTGCTGCTATGTACGCAAGCGTGGGAGGGGAAGAGCCCGCTGCCAAGCTCATCTCAGTGTAGTTCTCCAATTGGTCATCTTCATGACTGCCTCCCAGAGCTCCTTCAGAAACACAGCTAACTCAGCCCCGGTTTATCCTGCATGCTTGTTTCTCCATATAATTTATTTTGTCTCCTTTCTACCTTCTAGGAATTCAAAATTTTTTTTCTGATAGGCTGAGTGCACTTCTGATTTTGCATGATTATTGATTTTATATAGTCATTTGGAAAGTAAAAACAAACCAAAAAATGAGAACATACTTAAATTATTCAATGACAGAAAATTATCATAGAATACATTAGAAATCATGGAGAGAGAACTTTATGGGGAATGCATTCAAAGCTGTACCCTGAGATGCTCTACTCAGAGAAAGAAAAATCATAACTTTAAATCCAATCAGTACTCAAAACAGAAATGAATTAAGTATCCAGCCTAAGAATTTAGAACAAGAACAATAAACTATACTGAAGGAAGTAATTAAGAACAGAAATTAATAACAAAACTTCAAGAAACAGCTGTTATAAAAATCCAACAGCTTGTTCTTTGATAAGGTCAACAAAATGAACAGATCTCTGGTAAGTCTAATGAAGAAGAGATTAGTAAAAATGCACAACTGCATTTCTACTGTTTCTACACAACAGTAGAAATGAGGGGCTAGAACCACAGTTTTAGAAAAGATTAAGTTTATATTACTATAGATAATACTATACTAATGAATTGAATATGTGGATTAAGTGAATGTTTTTATGAGAAAATGTAAAATTCTAAAATGATTCAAAGAATTAAAATAAAAAAAATTAAAAAGTGAGTGATTTCTAAAATTTTTTGAGAATTACTTCTCCTTAACAAGCTAAACTTGGATAATTTTCCAGGCAAGTTCTATGTTCTACGAATAGAACATTTTTTCCTATGTTCTACGAATTGTTTCAGAGAAAGGAAAAAGATGAAATAATTTACAATTAGAATTAATATTATTTAACTATCATCCCCATGATGTCACAACCTTTTAAAGGGAGCAGACACACACACACACACACAGATTTATAGAGATTAACATCTGAAAGAAAATTCTAACTAATGGGATTCTTTTTTCTCTTAAATAATTTACCAAGACATAGTAAGGTTTTTTTCTTGGAATGCAAAGATGACTAGCTATATATTATAACTTTTAATATCATATCACTGCAAATATGATATGTCATGAGAGAAAAAGAATTTGACTACCTCTGTAGTTGTAAAAAATGGGCATTGATAAGTTAAAATCTATCAATTAAAGAAAACGTAGTGAGCTAGAAATAAAATTTTTTCTCTTAATATACATATAGTCTTCCAAAGCAATAACCAACATTAATGTCAGTGGGAAAATATTAGAATAGTGAACAACATAAGGGTATTTGCAAACCCTACCACTAACCAGTGTTGTTCTGCAAATTCTAACCTAGCGCTTCTCAATGTTATTTGATGAAAAACTCTTTTTAGTGAAGGGGAAAAAACCTTCAGTTTTGCATGGAACAAGGTTTGGGACTTGTTTTAGTCAACTTGATAAGACAAAAATAAAAAAAGGAGTTTGTCTAATTATTGGAAATAAGTAATTTATAGATGACAGCAATCTGCCCGTACAACCCGAGAATCAACTGAAAAATGCTTAGAACAAATGGAGTTAGAGTTGGTTATAAAACATTTATATAAGAATCAACAACTTCCTCAAATATTAGCAAAAAATTAATTAGAAAATAGGGGATAAAAAGATCTCATCAAAAAGCAACTATGGGGACTTCCCTGGTGGCACAGAGGTTAAAAATCCACCTGCCAATGCAGGGGACACGGGTTCGAGCCCTGGTTCGGGAAGATCCTACATGCCATGGAGCAACTAAGCCCATGCGCCACAACTACTGAGCCTGTGCTCTAGAGCCCGCACGCCACATCTACTGAGCCCGTGCACCACATCTGCTGAAGCCCGCATGCTTAGAACCCGTGCTTCGCAACGAGGGAAGCCACTGCAATGAGAAGCCTGTGCACCGCAACGAAGAGTAGCCCCAACTCGCTGCAGCTAGAGAAAGCCCGCGCACAGCAACGAAGACCCAATGCAGCCAAAAGTAAAATAAATAAATAAAATAAAATAAAATAAAATAAGATTTAAAAAGCAACTATGTAAAAAATTGCTCAATCCATAAAAAAAAAAAACCCCACCCAAATGCCCCAAACCTAAAAAACCCCGCAGAAAACGTGAGAACTTTCCTGTGATCCATTAAAGTCAATTTGAATAAAGTAGAGATGGCTGATGCCCCTGAGTGGTAAAATCAATACTGTAATAACTACAGTTCTATCCAAATTAATTAGAGAGTTAAATGGAATTCCAATAAATATCTCAATGGAATTTGATGTAGTTTGAAAAACTATATCTACACTTCAACTGGGAGAATAAGCACAAGATTAAACAAGAAGTTTTATAAAAATACAGATAATAATTTGTGTGTTTGCTGGGGCAAGGAGGGCTTACACTATTAGCTATTAAAAAACATTACAGACTCCCTTGTACTGCTGCTGGTAAAAGGGGAACTGAAGGGCTATCTGATGATACGAAATTCTAAAGAGTTTCCTAAATATAAAAGTATTAGATCTAGGGGCTTCCCTGGTGGCGCAGTGGTTGAGAATCTGCCTGCCAATGCAGGGGACACGGGTTCGAGCTCTGGTCTGGGAAGATCCCACATGCCGCGGAGCAACTGGGCCCGCGAGCCACAGCTGCTGAGCCTGCGCGTTTGGAGCCTGTGTTCCGCAACAAGAGAGGCCGCGATAGTGAGAGGCCCGCGCACCGCGATGAAGAGTGGCCCCCGCTTGCCACAACTAGAGAAAGCCCTCGCACAGAAACGAAGACCCAACACAGCCAAAAATAAATAAATAAATTTATAAAAACAAACAAACAAACAAAAACATTTATTTGAAAAAAAAAAAGTATTAGATCTAAAAGGTATACATCTAGTCTGAGGAAATAATCAGAGATGCACACAAGTTGTTTATATAAGAATGTTTATTTTTAAAATCATCTTAATGGAAAATTTGAAACAATTTGTTCAGCAGTAGAGGATTTGAAGATTTTGAAGTTTGGAATACAGTGCATCAGTCACTACTGTGTTTTAATGACGTAGGAATATGCTCACCTACATGAAACTGAAAAAAGGGAAGATTATAAAATAGAGTCTGGGTGAGTTTTGAAGCCCACCTCTTCTTCTTATGGTACTTTGTGTGTGGATTACTTCGTCTCTCTAAACCTCATCTGTTATGGATAATAGTGATGTTATTTACCTCATGACATTGTTTCTAAGATTACGTGAGAGAGAGCACGTGGAGAGTTTATCCTAACGCCTGGCATGTGGAAGCCTGTAAATGTGACTCGAGGTGGTGATAAGCAGTTATAATTTCTGTATGTATGTAAATTAAGAAATGAAGGCAATATACTGACATGTTAAAGGAGCTTATCTCTGGGTGGAGGGTTTTTATGAGTGATTATTATGTTTTCCTTCATAGTTTTTGTACTTTCTACATTTTCGACAATGTATAAGTAAATTTTATAAGAAAAAAAATTTTTTAAGTTAGAAAGAAATTTAATTTCTTAAAAAATTTTTTAAGTTAGAAGAAATTTAATAGGAAGTATTTATGGGTGGGAGATAGAGAGCTGTGTGATTCAATGACTATTGTAGCTGAAAGTCTACAATAGTAGACTTTTCAGAAAGCTGAAAGTTTCTTTATATTAAAATGATAGAATTAACAATAACTAGTAAGAAAGGAGTACACATTATTAATGCTATTTTTTCACTCTCCTACTTTACCCATGAGTATTTACTTCCTTGGATTTGGTTGGTCTCCTCTCAATATTTTGAGGTCATTTCCACTTTTTCTCATAGCCAAGGACATCTTTGTCCTTCTGAGCAAAGTTACTGCTGTGGGGAGCCACAGAACCAAGACTCCTCTAAGCTGTCCCCGGCCCCAAACTCTTGTCCTGTTTTAAAAATCATTCAAAGTAGGGGTTCTTGAACTTCATGGCATTAACTCTCCTGCTTCTATTATCCTTTTCCTCTTGTTGAGTTGAGAGAACACTCTCTCCTGGGAGAAGTATGTCCTGCCCGTGTGATGGCACTTTAATGTTTACATAAAGCAGTCAAGCTGAACCATGCCAGAACATGCCCCACTGGAATTCAAACATGATTTTAAAATGACCCTATCCTAGTCTCCAGTTACTACAGCCTTGCTTTGGAACATGCCTTTAAACTCATCAGCTTTCTCAAGCATCCAGCCTTGAGCACACCTGTTTGTTGTATAGTTGAGCCTTTGGTAAATTGCAACACAGAGAAGTGATTTCTATAACCTCTAGCAGGAGATGGTGACCCTTTTCCTTCTTGCTGTTAGCTTGGGCCCCCAGCACTGATCCCTGGCAGCCCTTCCTCCAGTGAGAGCAATCCTGGCAGGGTGGGCACAGAAAGTGGCACCGTTTGCAGTGTTGTCCTCATTTACCAAACACCACTTGGCCAGTGTTTACAGGAGGTTCTGCTCTTGGCATCTCCAAGATGATATTTTGTTTTTCCTAGTACTTAAGTACCTTCTCTGTATGGAGCTCTGTCTGAATGCAGGGAGATGAGCAGAGCAGTGAGAAGACACACACTCTTTCCCCTGGGAGCCTTCATGGATGCACTTAAAATGTCAAACATTCAGGAATATTTATTCCTTGTCTCTCATTTGCATCCCTTCCTTCGTGTTCCCGTGTCATGTTGCTTGAACTTGTATTCAGTAATGCATTTCTTTTTGTTTTGTATCACAGTTGTTTCTGGGTCTGTCTCTCTCATTATACTGTGATTTCCTTCAGGTTGGAGCTGGGTCTTCCTTGCATCTGTACCTTCAGCCTGAATCCAGGTGTCTGGAAAACGGTTGGTGCTTCACAAATTTGTGTTGAGTGAGATAAGATTTGACAGTGTCTCAGATGCTGTGCGTCATGTCCCTCTGGCTTAGAGTGTTTTGATTTTCTCAATGTCCAAAGCTCAGTCCTTGGAACAGGAATGACTTATTTTGTATCTATCCAACGAGGTATTGCACTTACGTGTGAGAACCGCATCAATGAACCAGGAATATACTTATAAAGCATGCAGATGCATCTGTAGTGGCTGTCAGTTCAGCAGAACAAATTAATTAGTTGAAATAATCCTTTGTGGCACCAAAGGAAAACCAGCCTCTCCCTAGTAAATATGGTTTGCTGCTTATAGAATAATAATCCTGACCTACTCAGGCCTTCCCTGAGACTCCATCTAAAATAGGAACTGAGCCACTGAGCCTCACAACAGTGTGTTTAATCCTCTGCATAGGATTACGGGCGGATATTTTTCTCACTTATTCATGGGCTTCCTTTTTTCTAGAATATAAACTCTTAAGGAGCAAGGATCTCATCTATCTTGTTCATTATCGTTTCCCCGTCATGTAGATCCAAGCCTGCCTCATAATAAGCACTCAGATATTGTTGAATGACTGAATAAAAGAATAATTGAATTAGCCTATGTATGTCATAAACTTTTTTTTAAGTTTTTTTTTTCCCCAATTGAAGCTTTGAATTTTCATGCAGCCAACTTTATTAATCCTTTTCCTTTATGATTTCTGGACCTTCCTCATTCCAAGTTTATCAATAAACTTACCCATGCCTCCTTTGGAAACTTCTATGGTTCCATCTTTTAGATTCAAATCCTAGGGCTCTAAAAAATTTATCTTGATATAAAAATAAAGGATCTTGTCCTAATTTTTCTCACAGTAGTTGGCTAGTCCATCATCATTCATTGAACTATCTCTCCTGCAAGGGTTTAGCACAATAACTTATGGTAAACTGTGTTTCCATGTAGTAAGTCTTTTCCTGGACTCAATCAAATTGTTTTAGTTACTGTAGTTTCATGATATATTTTAATATTTGGGGAAGCTGGTTTTCCCTCATTTCTTTTCTTTTTTTTAGGATTTTTTTATTGCTATGATTGCAAATTTAATTTTTCCAGATAAATTTTAGGATCATTTTTGCCAAGGCTGAAAAAAACTATCTTAAAAATTAGTTTAAAGAAATATGTAGTAATATGCATATATAAAATATATGTGTTTTATAGGGTTTTTTTTAACATTTTTATTGGAGTATAATTGCTTTACAATGGTGTGTTAGTTTCTGCTTTATAACAAAGTGAATCAGTTATACATATACATATACATATATCCTCATACCTCTTCCCTCTTGTGTCTCCCTCCCTCCCACCCTCCCTATCCCACCCGTCTAGCTGGTCACAAAGCACCGAGCTGATCTCCCTGTGCTATGCGACTGCTTCCCACTAGCTATCTATTTTACATTTTGGTAGTCTATATATGTCCATATATACACTACTACTCTCTCACTTTGTCACAGCTTACCCTTCCCCCTCCCCGTGTCCTCAAGTCCATTCTCTAGTAGGTCTGTGTCTTTATTCCTGTCTTGCCCCTAGGTTCCTCTTGTCCATTTTTTTTTTTTTTTTTTTTAATATTCCATATATATGTGTTAGCATACGGTATTTGTTTCTCTCTTTCTGACTTACTTCACTCTGTATGACAGACTCTAGGTCCATCCCCCTCACTACAAATAACTCAATTTCATTTCTTTTTGTGGCTGAGTAGTATTCCATTGTATATATGTGCCACATCTTCTTTATCCATTCATCTGTCGATGGACACTTAGGTTGCTTCCATGTCCTGGCTATTGTAAATAGAGTTGTAATGAACACTGCGGTACATGACTCTTTTTGAATTATGGTTTTCTCAGGGTAAGTACCCAGTAGTGGGATTGCTGGGTCGTATGGTAGTTCTATTTTTAGTTTTTTAAGGAACCTCCATACTGTTCTCCATAGTGGCTGTATCAATTTACATTCCCACCAACAGTGCAACAGGGTTCCCTTTTCTCCACACCCTCTCCAGCATTTATTGTTTGTAGATTTTTTGATGATGGCCATTCTGACCAGTGTGAGATGATATCTCATTGTAGTTTTGATTTGCATTTATCTAATGATTAATGATGTTGAGCGTTCTTTCATGTGTTTGTTGGCAATCTGTATATCTTCTTCGGAGAAATGTCTATTTAGGTCTTCTGCCCGTTTTTGGATTCGGTTGTTTGTTTTTTTGATATTGAGCTGCATGAGCTGCTTGTGTATTTTGGAGATTAATCCTTTGTCAGTTGCTTCGTTTGCAAATATTTTCTCCCATTCTGAGGATTGTCTTTTTGTCTTTTTTATGGTTTCCTTTGCTGTGCAAAAGCTTTGAAGTTTCATTAGGTCCCATTTTTTAATTTTTGTTTTTATTTCCATTTCTCTAGGAGGTGGGTCAAAAAGGATCTTCCTGTGATTTATGTCATAGAGTGTTCTGCCTGTGTTTTCCTCTAAGAGTTTGATAGTGTCTGGCCTTACATTTAGGTCTTTAATCCATTTTGAGTTTATTTTTGTGTATGGTGTTAGACAGTGTTCTAAAATCATTCTTTTACATGTAGCCGTCCAGTTTTCCCAGCACCACTTACTGAAGAGGCTGTCTTTTCTCCATTGTATATTCTTGCCTCCTTTATCAAAGATAAGGTGACCATATGTGCGTGAGTTTATCTCTGGGCTTTCTATCCTGTTCCATTGATCTATATTTCTGTTTTTGTGCCAGTACCATACTGTCTTGATTACTGTAGCTTTGTAGTATGGACTGAAGTCTGGGAGCCTGATTCCTCCAGCTCCGTTTTTCTTTCTCAAGATTGCTTTGGCTATTCGGGGTCTTTTGTGTTTCTACACAAATTGTGCAATTTTTTGTTCTAGTTCTGTGAAAAATGCCAGTGGTAGTTTGATAGGGATTGCATTGAATCTGTAGATTACTTTGGGTAGTATAGTCATTTTCACAATGTTGATTCTTCCAATCCAAGAACATGGTATATCTCTCCATCTATTTGTATCATCTTTAATTTCTTTCATCAGTGTCATATAGTTTTCTGCATACAGGTCTTTTGTCTCCTTAGGTAGGTTTATTCCTAGGTATTTTATTCTTTTTGTTGCAGTGGTAACAAAATCTTTTGTCTCGTATCTAGAACTGATGAGTTTAGTTTGTTCAGGGTTCATATTATCAACTTAGAATGGGTTGGATATTAGAAGTTGCTCCTTGGAGAAATGGGTTAATACATGTGGGAAGAATTAGCATCCTTTGACAAGAGGGATTTAAAGCTGTTTTAAAAACAGCTTTATTGAAGTATAGTTGATTACAAAGAACTATACATATTAAATGTATATAATTTGAAGAGTTTGTACATATGCATACTCCCATGATATCATCACCACAATTAAGGTAAAAGACATATTCAACACCTCCCAGAGTTTCCTTGTGTCCCTTTGTTTTTGTGATAACAACATTTAACATGAGATCTATCCTCTTAAATTTTGAAGTGCACAATACTATATTGTTAACTGTAGCCACACAGCAGATCTCTATAACTTATTAATGTTGTACAGCAAATCTCTATATCTTATTAATATAGCATAACTGAAACTTTATACCCACTGAATAACAACTCCCCATATCCCCCACCCCCTAGCTCATGACAACCACTATTTCTCTTAGCAAATGTCCTCAAGGTTCATCCACATTGTTGCACATTGCAGGGTTTCCTTCTTTTAAAGCCTGAATAATATTCCATCCTATGTACATACTAACTTTTAAAAATTAATTCATCTACTGATGAACACTCAGGTTTTTTCTGTATCTTGGCTACTATGAATAGTGCTACAAAGAACATGCGACTGGAGATATCTCTTTGATATCCTGAATTCAGTTCTTTTGGATACATACCCAGAAGTGGGATTGCTGGATAATACGGTAGTTCTATTTTTGATTTTTAAAGGAACCTCCATACCGTTTGCCATTCCCCAAACAACAATGAACAAGGGTTCCTGTTTCTCCACAACACTGTCAACACTTACCCTTTATTTGCTATCCTAACAGATGTGAGGTGATATCTCATTGTAGTTTTGATTTGTATTTCCCTGATAATTAATGATATTGAGCATCTTTTCATATACCTGTTGGCCATTTGCATGTCTTCGTTGGATAAATGTCCATTTAAGTCCTTTGCCCATTTAAAAAACTGGGTTATTTATTTTTGGCTATTGATTTGTAGGAGTTCCTTGTTTATTTTGAAAATTAACCCCTTATCAAACATGGTTTACAAATATTTTCTCCCATTCTGTAGCTTGGCTTTCCATTCTGTTGATTGTTTCCTTTGCTGTATGGAAACTTTTTAGTTTGATTTAATCCTACTTGTTTATTTTAGCTTTTGTTGCCTGTGCTTTGGTGTCACATCCAAGAAATCATTTCCAAGACCAATGTCAAATAGCTTTTCTGTTATGCTTTCTTCTAGGAGTTTTACAGTTACACGTTTTATGTTTAGGTCTTTAATCCATTATGCATTGATTTTTGTGTATGGTTTAAGGTAGGGGTCCAATCTGATTCTTTTGTATGTGGATATCCAGTTTTCCTAACACCAGTTGTTGAAGAGACAACATTTCCCCATTGTGTGTTCTTGGCACCCCTGTCAAAGATTAGTAACAGTATATGCATGAGTTTATTTCTGGGCTCTGTATTCTGTTCCATTAGTCTATATGTCTGTCTTTATGCCAGTACATTACTAATTTAATTACTGTAGTTTTGCAAAATATTTTGAAATCAAGAAGTGTGGTGCTTCCAGCTTTGTTTTTCTTCCTCAAGATCACTTTGACTATCCTGGGTCTTCTGTGATTACAGATGAATTTAGGATTGTTTTTTCTGTTTCTGTAAAATATGCCATTGGAATTTTGGTGGGTATAGCATTGAATCTATAGGTTGTTTTGGGTAGTGTGGACATTTTAATATTAATTCTTCCAATCTACGAACACAGGATATCTTTCCTTTTATTTGTTTCTTCTTCAGTTCTTTCATCCATGTTTTGTAGTTTTCAGTGTACAAGTATTTTACCTGCTGGTACTCAGCATGCAGTCTGCAGTCGCTGTTTGGGAGGCTTCCTGCTCTGTGAGGTAACGGTCCATGCTCAAACTCCATGAGGTCCTGATGGCCCCTTAAATGAGTTATTCATACACTATCTGAGAAAGCTCCTATTCACATCTCCCAATATCTTTAAAAGGCTTGAGTGCATACATGGGGGATGTCCCAGACATGGCTTCTGATGGCAGGCCGCCTACGGGCACCTCTCTTGGAGCACAGGTGGTGACCGTGCTCTCAAAGGCTGCGGCCTGCGGGCTGCCATCTTGGGAACGCCTGCCCTCCCGGGATTTACGTTTGAACTTAGGTTAGATAGGATCTACTAGAACTTTTGAGTGTAAATGGGCCCTATAGTTCTAGATATGGCTGTTTATTAACTACTGACAAGTCATCCTTAATCTTAACTGCCTATTTTGGATGCATTTTTACAGAAGATTAGATAACAAAAAAAGTCTAAGCTCTAGTCTTTATTTTGCTACTTAGGAGCCACTTAGCATTTGATAAAATACTTAAACTGAGTCTCTGATCCTTTGTTTCCTCATCTATGAAACAAGCATAATAATGCTCATCCATTCATTCATCAAATAACACTTTATTTACCTGCCTACCTTTGAGAATTGCTGTGAGGATCAAGTAACAGAATTCTGGTGTAATTTTTGTTTAAAAATGTTAAGGTCTTCTGGTTAAACACTGCACTTTCAAAATATTTCATTTGCTTATCTCCAGTCCCTCTTTCACCGAATCCCACTAAAAACACAATACTCGAAATGTTTTTTTAAAAAGCACAATAAGCCAGTATGTAGAACAAAAGAACAGGCCAGGAGGCTGGAGCAAAAAAACAAAAGAACAAAAGAACAACAGGATATCAGCACAAGTTCAAGCTAGAAAGTAGAGCAGGAAAAGGCAGAACTCATTTTCAAGAAGTGGTAACACTGAAGTTGAAGCAGTCCCAATACAAGTGTGGAATTGGAGGCACCTGGTATCTCTGAGGGCTAGGGTTGAAAAAAGGATGACTTGGAAATCTAACTCAGGAATGGTAAGACCCCTAGGACCCTTCCCCCACCTCACTGAAAGTTAAAGAAAAAAAAAGTTGTAAGGATGAGGGATGAGGATGGTGGTGTACCAGGAATGGAAGTTGGAATTGGGATGGAGGTAGTAATAGAGATATAAATCTTCTCCATGGTAGGAAGCCAAAAAAATTACTATTTTTTTAAAAAAATTAATAGAAGAATATTCATGTTTTGAAGAGGTAATTGACAGATGAAACCACACACAAAAATTGAACGTGATTGTGTGGGTGAGGGGGAGGACTGGAGCTTCTTTTAATTTAAGCCTAGTATAAGTAGTATTGTTGCTTGGTAGACTTTTAAACTATGTTCATATAGCGACAAAAATTAAAATGAAAGACTTTATGCCATTGTAGAGAATGAGTCTCTAGCACAAGGCTTGGCATCTCGGTATTTAGTAAGTACTTGTGAAGTGGCTGAATGAATATTATTCAGTTCAGAAAAGTCTCCAATTTTACCCTTGTCATTGGTGCTAGGTGGAAATTAGAATTAAATAATGTGCTTTAGGGATTAATGAGTAGCATATTTGGATTATCACAGTATAAGAAACCAGTCTTTTTATTCTGGAGGCTATAGAATGTTGGAAGGCCTTTGAATATAGTTAAAAGAATAAAATGTCAATCTGAACTTTGAATTTATTTTATACTTTTCATCATGGAAGTTTGGGGGTTAAAAAAAATACATGTGTTGGTATGTGTTTATCAAGAGGTGACAATATTTTCTCTCTCAGAAAACCTCTTTGACTTAGGCACTAACTTATGACATGGGCCTGATAACTTCCCTCTGCCTTTTTCTGTCTTTGACATGAGGTTATAACTTGGTCTGCCTCAAGATGTACGCAGTTGAGTATTGAGATTCTCTGGCACCTAGTTCTTTGGTTTAATACTGTAAACACAGTAACTGAGTGTGGAAGTTGTTGCCTCTTCCAAGAAGATAATTAGAATGTCAGAAGCTAGAGATTTAGTTTTAGTAACATGATCTCCTATTTGAAGCAAAGTATCCTCTCCAGGGAGTCGAAAGTTCTGCTAGTATATGAAGTAACCAGTCAATGATAGGTGAGTATTATTCTCCAAAATGGAAAGTGTTTTTGGAATTGCTCTACAGAATCAAGTCCAATATGTATTTGTAAGTAGCCATGAATTTGTTGGGAAAAAGAAGCTAGAGAAATTACCAAGAAATAGTATTGTGTAACATTCGTTAAGGAACTAATTTGTTTTGTTTTTCTTTGTAAGACACAGGTGAGTTTGGCTCACATTGTGTTTTCCTCTGTGTTATGTTGTACTGAATGGTCTCATATCTTGAACATGCACATTGGCTTTTTAATCTCACGATTTTACACTCACAGAGTTATTATTTGACTAAGGCACAATTATTTTTGCTACCTGGTTATGTAAGAAAATAATTTCACATGGAAATGGTACTTAAGTAAAAGTTTCAAAAATGAAATATTGTACCAGCTAAGGTCAAATATTTAATTGATTTGGGTGTCTTCTGTACAACCATGTTAACTGAAAACCATATTTTAAAATTTCATTGTTCCTAGAGTGAATTACTGGAATTTAAACGAGAGCAACAGGAGGAAGAAAGAGCCAGAATCCACCAGGCTGAACACAGGAGGTATAAATGGCAATAAAATAAGCATCCTTGGTTAAAACACTACCTATAAAGTTTTTTCAATGTTTTGGGGAAACACTAAAGTCATATTGAATACAGTTTTGGAATTTATATTACCTTTTAATCTTTATATTATTGGGGTGTGGTATGTGTGAGGATGCCAGCTGCTATGCGCGCACACACACACGTACACATACAATATCCAATTTTTCTGAACTGGTGGCATAAATTGACACTAGAAAGTGGAATCAGCTCTCAAGCTATATGTTTATTTAGGTCATACTTAATTTTCCCCCCATGGAACAAAGCATATTAATCCTTTGATATGATGCTTTACCATTTGTAGACTACTTTAGAATGATTGAACTAGTATAGATGGTAAGATACTCACACTTGAATATAAAAGCTCAGACAAGAACTACCATTAAAGTTGTTTTATGTTGACTAACATATTAGGGAAAAAATCTTAAAATAGAACCAGTAAGTAATTTTTAATAGTGGAAATAGTCTCTGTCTTATTTCTAATGTCAGGCAGTAAGAGTACCCAGAATATCATGTTGATGTTGGACCAGTGCTAATAACTACCATAGATATCATTATTCTAGATTTTCCTAGGGAGCAGTTGTGTTATTTGAGTTTACTGCAGTGTGATTGTCTCAGGAGGAGAATTTAATGTAAAGGCTTTCATGATTTAAAGGAGCAAATTCTTTTGAAACTGACTGGCTTCATTTATGTGTTTAACCTTCCCACTATCACTAAAGTGTATTTTAAAATTGTGGTGGTTTCATTTTGTAAATGAGACTTTAAAAAGTGTTAACGGAAGCTCCCAATTCTGCTGCAGCTGCCAACTGTGGATGTGTACTCATATTATTTTGACTGGATTATTCTGCTTCCATAGCCCAGTCAGAACAGTTTTAAAATATCAAATGTGAATTTATGTGTTCTTCTCTGGTTATAAGGAAACATAAAAACTCTGATACACTGGCTATTTTGTTGGGTAAAGGGGAACCGTTACTGCTACCTATTTTATAATAAAGTAGGTCATGAATTAGTTTAGTCTTCTACTTTTTTTTTCTCTTTAAAAGTCTTCCTATTAAAAAACCTGATATTGTATTTCTATAACACTGGTTAGTAGTAGCCAGTTATTTCTCTGAATTTCTGAGAGTTGGATTATAAAGCTTTAAGCATTTTAGAGATAGTGGTATGTCACATTAATAGGTCCCATTGCTAAGAAATTAATCTTCAATGGGCACCCAATAAAAATGCGTTATTTGATTAGAGGTGGAAAAGATTACTTTTTTGTTACAGGAATCTTGACCCTTATTCTTTATTTCCTTATTGCTGAATACCTAAATACTGGTGGCACTATTTATTTCCTACACCTCCTACTCTTTCTATTGATTCTAGTAAAATGTAGATCCAAATTTAATCCAATAGGAAATCTCTCTGGATAATAAACTCAGTAATCAGTTTTGAAACAACTGATCAAGTCTTTAAACATATTTTATGCTATCAGTTTTTGATAAAAGCTTATGTTTGTATTGTCCTTTGGAGTTTATAGTGAGCTTTTCTATGTTATCATATGAAAATACTCGTTCAGTTGTCTCTTAATGAATAAAATAGCTGTGTCCATTCCTGCTGAGGGCAACAATACAAACCATGTAGTTTGAGCATACGGGACATAAGTTAGGTTTTCTCCTATTGGAGACAAAAAGACAATGTGTTTCCTACTGTTTGGAAGTTCACATAGCAGAAAGTGCAGCCCCGAGTTTTATAACAGAAAGCTTGTAGATTCCTAATAAGCTTTACAATGAATCCCATAATGATTGAACCTGATTGCACCTGAACCTGACCCAGTGTAACTTTTTGAGTAAGAGAAGAAAGTTGAAGCTCCAGTGGGAAAAGACAGAGCACTGGGGTCAAGGACTTGAAAGGATCTGGGCCACAAGCTGGAAATTGGAAAGAACTGAACTGACTTATTGAAACTTGAACCATCCTTGAACAATAGTTTTTATCCAAGTTAATCCTTAGAAGAAAATTCAGAGCACCAGCTTGACAGCAATGAAATGTATGTATTTTCTAACACTAGTAAACAAAAATATAAACTGGTACTTTTTTCCCCTATTTGAATTTGTTACTGAGTCCAAGCTCGTACTTCTCGTCCCATGACAGGCCAATAAATCAGAGACGAGGTGCTGGGGCAAGGAATAGCGACTTTATTCGGAAACCGGCAAACTGAGAAGATGGTGGACTCGTGTCCCAGAGAATCATCTTGCCTGAGTTAGAATTCAGGCTTCTTTTATACTAAAAGGGGAGGGAGTAAAGTCAAACATTTCCTGGTTCCATTAGCCTCCAGAGGGGATGTGTTAATTTCTTCCTCCCTGCAGTCATTCACAGGTGGGCCTGGTCAGCATGTTTCCTGTGAGCTAAACAAAGGTATTTTACCTCATTATCTGAGAGGAAGGGTTCTCAAAAATGGGCCATTCTGTATAATTTAAGCTTATAGGCAACATCCCTTTAGTGATTAACTTGTAGTAGAATACAAAAGATTCTTCCCTATTACAAATTCTTGATAGAAATTGAAAAAGGTAATCTGTTTACCACCCATGATCTCTAGTTGACCCACTCTGCTGTCCTCTTAGTAACATGCTTAAAAGTGAATCACATCACCTTGTGTGCATCACAAGTCATCATCTTCAAAGTGTTTGAGTGAATTGAGTGCAGTGGACAATGAACTACATTCACTACCATGGGTAATTTCACAATGCAGCTGCAGTCACAGAAGCAGGCCGAGGTGGGGACCATGCACTTGGACAATTCATTCATTCACCTCTTACATATCAGGGCACACTCTGTGAAGGCTTTGTTCTAGGCACTGGGAATAGGCATAAACAAGGCAGAGAAGGTCCCTGACTGCATGGAATTTACAATCTGGAGGAAAGAAACAGAAGTCAACAATTTAACGGCAAGATTATTTCAGACAGTGATACACACCAGGAGGACCACGTCACAGAGTGATGTTAAGGGAGAGATTGGAGACGATAGTTCCTCAATGAAGAGGTGACATCCAAAAACAAGAGCCGGACACATAGAGATGGGGGGTGCAAAACATACAATGGAATGTCCCCTCTTATCAAGCATAGGAACAAAAGTAAAGGCCCTAAATCAGGAATGAGCTTGGTCTTTTTGAGTCCCAAATGATTTGATTATAGATGGTGAGGAAGAGAATAATACAACATGAGGTAAGAAAGGTAGGCAGGAAATAGAAGATTCTGTAAGCCAATGATTTTATTCTAAGACTAATAGGAGTCATGGGAGGGTTTTAAACAAAATTCCAGAAGGCATGATCCCTTTTATAATTTAGTAAGGTGGTTGTATGGAGAACAGATTGCAGAGGGCAGGAGTGGAAGCAGAAGCAGGATGAGAGAGGATAGGGATTTGGACTAGAATGGTGGTCATCAAAAGAAATGGGTGATTCAGGATGTGTTTAGTGGGTGGAGCCAACAAAAATTCTAGTGGATTGGAGGTGGGGTGGGATGGGGGATATTGAGGGAAAGCCCATCTTTGTTACTGACAAAAAGACTGGATAAAAACAGCCCCAGGTGTATGGACCATCCAGAATACCATTGGTTGTGTAGTTTTAGGGGGATCAAGGTCAGTTCTGTCTTCCTTAATATTCAAGTCTCCAGCTCAAGTATCTTACTTCGATCTGCATGCTGAGAGGTCTAGAAAAGGTGACTTAAACATTCAGTTCTGCAGTGAACCAGTCTGACCAGAATATGGCACGTGGGTAGATTTTATGGTGAGAGATTAAAAAAAGCCTTCTAATAACTAAGATGTGACCACTGCCAGACGCGGCTTGGAGTTGAGGAGAAAACAGCAACCCCATAAGCCAGAGACTAACCTGGGTCAACATGCAGTTGGCATTTTAGCTGGCACACTGAGCAAGACTGCTAGGCAAACCCCCAGCCTCTGACTTTGCCACTCCGCAGTCATTATCCTCAAAGTTCCCAAATCTCCCACAGTCGCTGACTTACAGCCACCCACCATGACCACATTCGCTAAACTTCATGACTAAAAAGGAGGCTAACTTGACTGGGTCCTGCCTATCCTCCCTTCCACAAGCATGGATTGAGTGGGTGCTGTGCTCCAGGCACTCTTGTTTCTGCTGAGAAGCTTATGGTCTTCATGACACTATTCCTCAATAATCCGTTCACATCACAGGGTACCTGTTACAATGCTATTTCTCCAGCCACCACGTCCCTGACTCTACTCAGCCATACACGGGCAACTCAGAGCATGGTGTGGCCTTTTTCTTTTTTAAATTCAAAAATTGTAAGATATAACACACACAAAGTCCATGAAACGAATATTTAGGATGATTAATTATAAAATGGACATCCAGGTAACCAGCTCCAGGAATAGAATATAACCGTCATCCTACAGGTAACCTTATCCTGACCCTTATGATAATCACTTCTTGCCTTTCTTTATCGTTTTACCTCCTATATGTTAAACTTAATTTCTGAAATTGGTTGCTGCAAGTATGACCGAACATCAGGGAAAAATGTACCCCTCCCTTCTTTTGAAAGCTTGGGCTTCCTTCTTCTGATATTTCCCTTTTCCCACACTCTCTTCCTATTTTCCTTCTACTTTTCACTAATGGGATTTACCTTAGCAAGACTGGCAATGGGGTACAGGATATATGGGAGGGGACATCTGTCTTGTAAAAAGAGCACCACAGAGCTATGTTTGGTTTCTCTTTATGTTTTAGTTCTTGCTGAAGCTTCCATCTTTCCTCAGCTTCTGGGGTTCACTCCTGGCATGGCCCTGAGGGGTATGGATGCTTGGGTGACCAAGGCTCTTGTAGAACTGGTAGAGGTGGGTAAGTGAAACTCTGAAGTTAAGAATTTATGCCCCTTTTGGCCTGAGCCAAGACTGGCACCAGCTCCACCAGAGGACTGTTCACAGCGTGTCGTATGGTTAATGTGAAAAGAAGTGTCTGTAGATTTCTTCTGAGCTGAATGGGGGCAGCAGTCCCCACAGTCCGTTCAGACAGCACATTAGGTTCTCAGAAATCTCTCAGCCCTGCAGCAAGCTTTCCACTTACACACATTTTTCATTGTTTTAAAGGGTAAATAATGCTTTTCTGGACCGACTCCAAGGTGAAAGTCAACCAGGTGGCCTTCAGCACTTTGGAGGCAATTGGAATATGAATAGTGGTAACAGCTGGGTGAGTTTTTTTTCTTTTCTAAAAAAATTTCTTTCAAAGTTGAAGAATGAAAACAATGAGAGTTTTAAAAATAGGTTGTGGCCTTCTCCCCAGATACTATTTTTTTTTGGCGTGCTATTCAGCTGTGTGATGGACAGTCAGCCAGGGTGATTACTGTAAATTCCACAATAGCTTCTGAGAGATGGAGAAGGTCCTGATTTCAGCTCCAGTCAATGCCAATCAGAATAAAAAATGACACCTGCCCTTTGTTTGCTGTGTGATTGCCTGGACTGCAAGGCTTTTTTAAAAATTACCCTTTGCCCAGACCTAAAACAAAAACAAATGAACATTTTTTTTCAGGAAGATTTTCAGCGAAATATGGTTATAAAAATAGTAAGCATTCTCTTGTAATATATTCTTACAGTGAAACTAGCAGGTCAAAGAAACCAGCATTTAATTTTTCACTACAAAATGATTTTTAAAAACCCCTACAGCTAAATGCACTTTTTGAAAATGAAATGTTCTTACAGATTTCCGTGAAGAAAACCTTGCAACTGTGTTGTAATATGTGTGTAATGTGTTTTGTGTGCACAATATATTATTGAAACAGCACCAAAGCTTTGGAATATATGGAATTGTGGGGTTTGCAATGTGTACAGAATCAAAACTAACTACAGTGGGTTTTATAATTTAATTGAAGCCCAAGTGCATATGTACCTACTCAAAAAAAAAAAAAGAACGGATAGAAACCTTTAAACTGGTAAAATACAAAGTAATCAAATGCTTGCTGACCTGGAAACTCTAGAGGAAATCACCCCTTAACAAATACTTAATGGACAAAAGATCATTTTTGAGAATACAATCTGTTAAAAATCTTATATGCATGTTTCCTTGGAATGCATCTAGTGGTTAAAATTTATGGATAGATTTCAAAAACGTATATACATATTGAAGATAATTAAGTGTAGGCAAATTTGTAGAGAATGCACAGTGGATGTGTCTATTTATAATGTATGCTCATGTGTATCACTATGGATTCAGAATAGGGACAATGTACAAGACAGAAAAAAGAATCAAAACACAGTATCTTTGCATCTTCTGTGAAATTGACAAATTACTGACATAAGAATACGTGAGTAGGAATCATGTGGAAAATAGGGCATTGTGAATTTAAGACTATCCAAGTTTACAGAATTTATAAGTTGTGAAATGTGATTGAAACTCAGATTTTGGACAGGACTTGGAAACTTGCTGTACATTTTCTCCTCTACTTAATAATTCCCCCCCCCACCAATTTAGAAGGTACATATATGTAGAAAAATACCTGGGATTGAAGGGAAGATGATGGGAGAGAGTAAATGAATACTGCATGGGCTGCTGTTAGGAGAATGAGGATATGGGAGTCTGGCTCACCACTGACTATTGGTAGGTCTTAGGTAAGTGAGCTGTGAATCTCCACTTAGGTTCCTCACAGATAAAAAGAGCGGAACATTGCTTTCTCATGATGTGATGTGAGTGAGGATGACTGAAGATTCCTTAGTAAGACAGGCATATCCAAGTCCAAAGTGGATATTGGCTTTTCCCTTGCGTGAAAGAAGCAGTGACACAAAGGTGAGAACTTGCTCAGTCTCCCATCTCCACCTCACTTACCTACACACATCTCTTCCTCTATGTCTGCTTTTCCTTATGGACCAGATTCTATCTCCTCCTCCTACTGGGGGACTTTGTTCTAACAACGTTCTTCTCTCTCTCCTGAACTGTCAGCTGTCATCTTGACTAGAAAATTCCCATCAGCAGAAAACTTAAATAAATATACATTATATATTGAAGCCCCTTTCCCTCTTGCTACTGTCCTGTTTCTTTGTTCCCCTTTAGAGAAAAACTTTGAGGTATCTGTCTGTCTCCAATTTCTTTCCTCCCTTTTCTCTTAAACCCAGTCTAATCGGAACTTAGACCATAACTGTCTAACCACAATGTTCTTCTCATGGTTACTGACATTGTCTACATTACAAATCAAATGGTTATTTCTCAATTTTCATCTTTTGGCTGATCAGCATCATTTGTCATGGTGAATCACTGCCTCCTCTTTGAACCTCTTTCTTTTCTTGGCTTCTGGGACACTGTACTCTCCTGGGTTTCCACCTATTTCAGTGGCCACTCCTTTCTATTCTCCTTTGCTGAATCCCCTGTATCTTTCTGTCCTCTTAACACTGGAGTGCCTCAGGGATCCACCTTGGACCATCTTCTTTACATTTATTTAATACCTTCATGGCCCCATTCATTCTCATGAAATTAAATACCAATATGCTCTGTACTCCCAAATTTCAATTGCCAGCCTAGACCTCTTCCTCTAGACTTGCAGATCCATTTGTCTACCCAACATCCCTACTTGCATGTCTAAGACAGTTCAACCTTAACATGTCTAAAACTTCACCTTTGATCCTCTTTACCCCAATGCTCTATCTTCACTTTTTCCTGTTTGCATAACAGTACAACCCATCTCTCACATCCTCACAGCTGACCCATCAGCGAATCTTCTTGACTCTTCCTTCAAAATAGATTCCAACCTCTATCACTGCTCATCTCAATTCTTGAAATAGTCTCCTCGATGGTTTCCTTGCTTCCACACTTACCCACCTAGAGTCTGTTCTCAATATGAGACTGAAAAATAAGTCAGATCCTGTCACTCCTCTGCCTCTCCAATGGCTCTGACAACTCTCCAAATGTTTGGAGTAAAAGCCAAAGTCCTTAGAGTAAAAGCCAAAGGATTTGTATTTACTAATCCTTACAGGGGCTCCATGATCTACACCCCACTCTACTCCTCTGGCACTCTCCTCCTACTGCCCTTCTTCCTCATTCCTCCCAGCCATGCCAGCTTTCTGGCTGTTCTTTGAAAACTTAAGAACTGGCTGCTCCCTCTGTACTCTTCTCCAAAGTATCCAAATGATTTGTTCTCTTTCAAGTATTTTCTTGAGTTCCAAGAATTCTTTGGCCATTCATTTAATGCTGCCACCTGTGCCCTTACCCCAGGCTCTTGTCATTCTCTTTGCAGTCTCCATTTCTTTATTCAATAGCACTCTGCAACTTCTAACATCATTTTCTTAGATGTTTTGTTGACTAATTACTCTTATTCTCTCCCTGTGGTAATTTATGTTCCATCGTCCATCAGAGCAGGGCCCTTTGACTGTTTTGTTCACTGATATATCCCAAGCATAACACAGTGACTGGAACTTACCACAAGCACAGGGAAACATGTGGTTGTGGCTGAGGTCACCAAAATGACAGAGATTTAGAACCAAATGATTTGATATACTAAAATGATTAGGTACTGAATTTAAAATAACTATGTATAAAACATTTGATGGAATAAATATTGGATTTGAAAAGATGAGCAAAAACAGGAGATAAAGAGAACCAGGAAGATTTCAAAGAGACCAAAACAGAACTTCTAGGAATAAAAAAAATATAATCTTTGAAATTAAAGCACCCAATGAATTTATAACAAAAAGAATACAAATTAAGAACTAAACCAAAATATCATTTTTCATCTATTATTTGGCAAAGCACAAGAGACTGACAACATACTCTGTTGGCAAGACTGGGGAAACAGTTTCTTTCACACTTTGTCGGTGGGAATTCAAAATGATTTAAACCATATCTAGATTAGTTACTGTCTTCCCATAAAATAAAAATCAGGCCTACACATATTACAGAAAAGTTTTACTAAATGTTCAAGAAACAGATTATTCCAAATGTCTAGAATGTTTTCCAGATAAATGAAAAGGGGGAGTATTCTTCCAAAGGATTAAGCAGGTGAATGGAACTGTGAATCAAAATCAAAGACTATATAGAAAATAAATTATAGGCCAGTCTCATTCATAAATATAGATTAAAAAAATCACAACACAATTTTGACAGATTCAATAATGAATTTCTTTAAAAAAGCATAGTATATCCTTATCAAATTATATTCACCCCAGAAGTACAAGCTTGGCTTATCACAAATAAAAAAAAAACCCAGAAAAATCTCCGAGATAATTTACCTCATAAATTATAGGAGAAACACCATATGATCATCTCAATAGATACAGAGAAAGCATTTGATAAGTTTCAATACTCATTTGCAGTAAAAACTTCTAGCAAACTAGGAATAGAAAAGAAATTTCTTTAGCTAATACAGGGTTCAAAGTTCTATAATAAAAACACATCAAAAGCTTTTCTTTTGAATCAGATATAAGCATTGACAAGGAAAAAATTTATAAATCACAGATGATACAATTATCTACCTAGAAAATCCAAAAGAATTTATATTAAAATTATTAGAATAAACAAGGGCCTAGCCATGTTGGTAGATATAGGATCAATATATAAGAACTAACTTTGTCTCTACACGTGGAGAATCAACAAAAGAACCTAATAAAAAGGTAAAACCAAAGATGTATATTACCTTTAAAATACCTATAAAATTTTATAGAAAGACATTAAGGAATAAATAAATAAATGGTGTTTTACCTCGTTAATGGATACGAATGAGCTCTCAAATAATCTGTTGATTTAGTTAAATTCTAATCAGAGCAAAGAACCAAGAATAGCCAGTTCACTCCTAAAAATATAGAAGTACATATGGGACTTAATAAAATATTTAATATGGTATAGAATTGGCACAGGCAGACCCAACTATTTCTAGAATTTTGTTGTATGACAAAAGGCAGAGCCCATCATCAGGGGAAAATGGACTCTTCAACAAATGCTGTTGGGACAATTGAGTACCCACATGAAATCATAAAAAAAATCAATTCCAGGTAGAGTAAAGCTTATAAATAGAAAGGAAGACTTTTTAAATTCTAGAAGAAAATAGACTATTTATAAAATTGAGCTAGGGAGGATTTCATAAGACCCAAGGTATAAACTAAAAAGAAATGATAAATATACATTAAAATAAAACATCTGTTCATCAAAGGACACCATACAAAAATAAGAAAAGTTATAAACTAAACTTTTATTGTGGATATGTTTTATAAATAACAAGTGGACAAGAGATTAGTATACAGAATATATTTAGAATGTGGCATTTGTTTAGAAGTTGGTAGATAACAATTGAGCTCCTACAAGGAAGGAGAGGAGAGCTCACAGATGCGGCTTGGAGGATATGTTGGAATCAGTAAAAAGCCAAAGACAGAGAAAGAAAGGAGGGAGGCAGAAAATATGATAAAACTATGATGAAAGCCAAAGAAAGAAAAACTTGTTTCTTGAAACATCATATAGACACTTAAGTAGTAGGCCTTTGATCAGCATATTTTGGGTAGAAAAATTAGACCGATCTTTATTTTTAAAGCTTTTTCTAATTTAAATCACATTCTTCTCAGGTTACTTAATACATATTTGTTCTTTGATTATTTATTTATAATTTTTATTTTTTAAAGATTTTATTGGAGTATAGTTGATTTACAACGTTGTGTTAGTTTCAGATATACGGCAAAATGATTCAGTTATACCTATACATGTATTCATTCTTTTTTTTTTTTAAATGGGAATTATTTATTTATTTATTTATTTATGGCTGTGTTGGGTCTTCGTTTCTGTGCGAGGGCTTTCTCTAGTTGCGGCAAGTGGGGGCCACTCTTCATCGCGGTGCACGGGCCTCTCACTGTCGCGGCCTCTCTTGTTGTGGAGCACAGGCTCCAGACGCGCAGGCTCAGTAGTTGTGGCTCACGGGCCTAGTTGCTCCGCGGCATGTGGGATCTTCCCAAACAAGGGCTCAAACCCGTGTCCCCTGCATTGACAGGCAGATTCTCAACCACTGTGCCACCAGGGAAGCCCCCATGTATTCATCCTTATTCAGATTCTTTTCTCATATAGATTATCACAGAATATTGAGTAGAGTTCCCTGTGTTATACAGTAGGTCCTTGTTGGTTATCTATCTTATATATAGTAGTGTGTGTTAATCCCATGCTCCTGATTTATCCCTTCCCCTCCCTCTGGTAACCATAAATTTGTTTTAGATATCTGTAAGTCGGCTTCTGTCTTGTAAGTAAGTTCATTTTTAAAAAATTAGATTCCATATATGAGTGATATCATATGATATATGTCTTTGTCTGACTTACTTCACTTAGCATGATAATCTCTAGGTCCATCCATGTTGCTGCAAATGGCATTATTTCATTCTTTTTTTATGGCTGAGTAATATTCCATTGTATATATGTACCACATCTTCTTTATCCATTCCTCTGTCGATGGACATTTAGGTTGCTTCCATGTCTTGGCTATTGTAAATAGTGCTGCAGTGAACAATGGGGTGCATGTATCTTTTCAAATTATAGTTTTCTCCGGATATATGCCCAGGAGTGGGATTGCTGGATCATATGTAATTCTATTTTTAGTTTTTTAAGGACGCTCTATACTGTTCTCCATAGTACCATATTCTTTGATAATTTAAAATTGCTTTTATATTAAAAATTTTTTTGGTCTTCTAGAATCCTTTATTACTTGTCATGATGCATCTAGGGTAGGATGTTTAAAGAATGACTTCAAACGATCCTTTCTCTGATACCAGTAGGTGAGACCCTTTGAGATGCTGTGGCAACGCTGAATCCAGTGTCTTCAAAGGCAGTTAAGCATTTGCCATGACCCATGAGGCAACCTGAAATTTTAGTTTCCCAGAATGTTAGAGCACCAATAGTCTGAATCCCAGGTGTACCTTGGCCCAGCAGTCTGGGAGGCTTGATGGAGATGTCATGACTATTTGCACATAGTGGGGGGAGGGGACTCATTTAAGTCTATCTCCTTTCCTCAACGTCCCCTTAGAAGTCACCTTCCTGCTGTATAATACAGTGCACCTCTACTCCATACAGTTCCATTTAAATTTCTCTGCTCCATACTATATTTGCCCTGTCCTTGCTGTAACTATGGAGGTGGGTGACAGTATTTGTGAACACTATTAGTTGTGACCCGTGTTAGCCTATCTCTCAGAACACAGCTGACGAGCTATCATTCAATAAGCCATTACATTGTTGACAGAGACCATTTTGTGACTCAAAATGGAACTTGAAAATTGAATCATTTCACTGGGACTTGAAATTATTGAAAAAATAGTCAGGTAGTCAGAGTGTTTTTTGGAGGAACTTCATTTTGGATTTACAAAGGCTTTGAATTTTGTTGCTGGTACTAATTTTTGTTTTCTTTTTCTTCCAGGATATATGAGAAATATTTGCTTACATCTGGCCTTTGTCAACTGACCTTGAAAAACCACATGAGATGTTTTTCCTTCTTGCAGCTTTGTTCAGCCTCACTGTTTTTACCTTGACTTCAACTGCCCACCCACTCAGCTGAGCAGCTGGGGATGACTGGTTTCTCCCTGTCATTATTTATGCATGTTTGTAGGAGCTGATTACTGAACTCATATTTAATCTCTACTGCCAGTGAAATGCTGCATTATTTTTCTAATTGGTTTCACCTCTTATTGGAAGTATAATTATAGACGTGTTAGTAAGATAGAAAAGGAGGGAATCATTTGATGCTTTCAGGTTAGCGAGAGCTGTGGGTGCTGCATGCTTGTCTCTCTAAACAGCTAATTCTTATCTAATTCTCAGATCAGGTTTGGGGAAGCTTTGGCACCTTTAGATTTGAATCCCTACTTTCTGCATGCTTGTCTCTCTAAACAGCTAATTCTTATCTAATTCTCAGATCAGGTTTGGGGAAGCTTTGGCACCTTTAGATTTGAATCCCTACTTTCTTAATTCAGGGCACAAATGTGAGCCAAAGAAAAAAATAAATCTTTTATATGCTTTTAAACAAATTTATAAATAAAATTTGAACTGCTTCTGTATAAATGGCTTGTGTTTGTTTTTTAATGAAAAGCTCTTGAGGGGTCTCATTTTTATATTCTCCTTTACAGTCCATAGAGATCAAATGTAGTACTATAATCACTATTGGATTTGGCTTTGGTCTTGACTTACTTACTAATACTGTTCCTCTGGTTTTTCAGAGTGGGACAGTTCATTTCCTGAAAGGCCATGAAAAAAATCAGCTAGACACAGATACCCTGTGTGGTTTGTAGGTATTTTGGAAACTTGTCTTTGCTCATGCAATCTATTTCTTATTACTAATTCAGTAGGCTTTCCTGTTCTACTTTTATGACCTTGAACCAGTTTATAGACACTAGTGTGAGAATACTGGTTTTCCACACTGTATGGTCTGGCCACCCCCCATCCCCTCACGTTATGTAGGCGAAGCACTGTAGCACTGCATTTAGTCTTAGAAGGAAGGTTGGAAGAGTAGATAATTTTTGCAGCTGGACACGAGTAGACAACACTTTGCAGCATTTAAGAGATCTTCTGCGTTACCAACTGCTCTGTTGAAAGCAACTTTCTAAACCTATATTTAGGGAAACACTGGGATTTCAGGTTCTTGGGCCGAGATTGGGGGAGCTCACGGAAGTGGGGTGAGGGTGTGGTACAGAAAGAGCTGCACTGGGTGGTGGTGGCTGACAGCAGATGGTGCTCAGCTCGTTTCTTTGGAGTAAATAATGCAGACACTCTTGGTTTCCCTCACTTCTGCCAGCGGAACCTACGTTAGTGCTGTTGACAGTAATATAAAATGTTTGGTCCATCTGAAATCTTTGTCACTGCCTAATATGGGGAAAATGAAATCCCTCAGCCTGGGTTGGAAACACCGCCAAACTGATTGTAAGTGTGTGAATGTCACAGGCATTTTACTGCTGTGGCATGCAGCCATTTCAGTCCTACACCTGCCAGCCTGGCTACTTCACAGTCCACGGTCATGTTCTGGTTTTTGTGTCTACGCTTGGCATTCCTCACTTGCTGCTATTTTCCAGTGTGTAACCAGGAGTCAGTATAAGGGAAAGAGATACTTTCTTACTTTGGGGACTCTTATAGGAAAGTTGGTGTCAATTTCTCTTCTACTGCCTGCCATATCCTGCATTCCCAAAGATTTTGTTCAGGTGTCTGGCTGGTCTCATAAAAAAAATCATTGTGCAGGTATGGAAAATTGTGACTTTATGGCCCAAATTATCTCGACTACATATGGGATGGTAAACATCTTCCTTGAACAATTCTCTATGTAGGTAGAAGTAACCAGAAAAGAAGCAAGAGTTGCTGTGTAAGGGAGTCTACCATTTTGCTTTTCATATTTAATCTGCTCTTGATTGGAATACAGTTTGACTTTTGGGTAACCCTGGATAGGAATCCCAAAGTTCCAATCACCTTTTCTATGCTTTTAAAGTACATTTTCTGAAAAAGAGGATAAAAATGAGACAAACTGTTACAAAAGTAGTAAGTTTTTGTTACAGACACTTTAGACATACAGATGAGTAATAAAAAGGAAAAAAATTGGTGATTGTTTTTTTTCAGATTCTATTTGTTGATCTTCACACCTTAGTATTTTGGTATGCATCCTTCCAGATATTTTTATCTGTATGTGTATCAAAATCCCTGCAATAAAATCCTTACAGATACTTGTCTAATGATTGGATGAGGACAAATACCTTGAATTAGAACTGGTGGTTTTAAGGGAATCCACATTTATAGGGGTTTTAATATATGTAGTTAAATTACTTTCCCAAAAGTTGACATCAGTATTTACTGCCACCAGAAGTATGCTCTATACCCTCCCTCATCCTATTACTATTTTAAAAAAAATCTTCGCTTATAGACGTAGAGAATGGACTTGAGGACACGGGGAGGGGGAAGGGTAAGCTGGGACGAAGTGAAGGAGTGGCATGGACATATATACACTACCAAATGTAAAATAGAGAGCTAGTGGGAAGCAGCCACATAGCACAGGGAGATCAGCTAAGTGCTTTGTGACCACCTAGAGGGGTGGGATAGGGAGGGTGGGAGGGAGACGCAAGAGGGAGGAGATACATATACATATGTTTATGTATAGCTGATTCACTTTGTTATAAAGCAGAAACTAACACACCATTGTAAAGCAATTATACTCCAATAAAGATGTAAAAAAAAAAATCTTCCTTTATATGTTGAGTGAAAAATGTCATTTGGAGAGCTTAATCCCTCTTTTCTTTTTCCTTAGGTCTACTGGTCATTTTTTATCTTCTTTTGTGTGCGTGCATGCATGCGTGTGTGTGTGTGTGTGTGTGTGTGTGTGTGTGTGTATAGTTGATTTGTAAAAGATTTCTCTGTTGAGATATTACGTTGCAAATATTCTAATTTTTATAAATCTTTTAATTTAGTATTTAATGTAGTATTGGGTTTTAAATATTTGTGTATGGGGATGTATCAATCTTTTCCCTTTGTGGTTTCTTCTTGGTGTTATGTTGATAGATTTTAAAATGTGCAGCAAGGCAGCAACCCACCCAATGAGAAAATGAAGGACTTCTCCTGGGTGTAGTTATGGGTGATATGGGGCGGAAGATCTTACTCCGTTCATAGCATAGACCTGAGCTCACAGGTTTGTTTTATGTATTTTTACACTGGAGAAGTATTTCCTGTGGTCCCTAAACACTTTGTTTAGGTTGAAAAAAATTAGATTCCTTCCATAGATTGAGCTCGTTAAACATTATAAAAATTCTCTAAGCTGATTTTTAACTTGAAGATTTGTTTGTCTTTTAGAAAGTATCTTTAGGAAATTACATTATAGTTATAGTAAATGTAGAAATATTTCCCTCCAAAATAAAGCACTTGGCATTTATAAAAATGAAAACTTCAAGTTAAAATTCAAAGTTTTGATAACTCTAGCTAAAAATTTGTAATTGATTTTAGGAAACATAAATCATAGAGACAGTGCCTGCAGGCTGAATTTTAACTTCCAGAGTATGAAACAGATGGGCTGCGATTAGCTGGACCTTCTCCTATGAAAGGGCGTGTTTGGAGCTGTGGCTGCCAGAGGAGGTAACAGACATTGTGTTAGAACTATTAATAGGTAGAAGAAAATAGTAAGAAGGCTGTGGGCTTTTTGTTTTTAATTCTATGAACCAATGTACCTAGTAGGTAGCTCTGGGCCAGTGTCCATGAAATAAGATTGGAGTGATGAATAATATACTTACATGAGGAAGAAAAAATATGCCTTTCAAGTTACTGTAAGGATTACAGAGAGAATTAGTACACGTTAGTAATTTCAGGTAGAGGCTCTGTGTTGCACCCCTTTTCTTTTTGAATAGTCCATTGTTCAACAGTGGCATTTAAAAAGGATCATAGAAAGAGGATTTTTTTTTTTCTCACAGAATCATATGCTCAAAACTGAGGGTTTTTAAAGCAGATAAAGGCAAATGGCAGAAAAATTTTATTACATTTATTACATGTTATTGTGCCATCTGCTGGGGCAGAGGATACAGGGAGACCTGCGCTGTAACACGCACTTCCCCTAGTAAGCTGATTATTATAATCCCTTTGCCCTACCACTCAGAGCTTCATACCCATGCTCCAGCCTCCTTTACTTCCCCGAAGAGCACTGCTACAGCTGAGCTGGAGGAATTGTTCACTCAGTCATCAGAGGGTAGACATCTCATTCTCCACAAAATGTTACGTGAGTGATCAACCCTGGACTATGAACTGGTTAGAAATTTTAATTTTTATATTTTAGAAACCAGAATTGTGCCAAAATGGAGCAGAAAATGTGCTTTAGTAATGAGACAGCAGAAACAGATGAGAGAGAAATATTTGAAATTGGACATTGTGGATTAGGAAAAATCAGAAATCAAAATTTAAATACAATATTTATAGTCTTTTTTTTTAAAGATTTTTTTTTTTTGATGTGGACCATTTTTAAAGTCTTCATTGAATTTGTTATAATACCGCTTCTGTTTTATGTTTTGGTTTTTTGGCCAGGAGGCATGTGGGATCTTAGCTCCCCGACCAGGGATCGAACCTGCAACCCCTGCACTGGAAGGCGAAGTCTTAACCACTGGACCGCCAGGGAAGTCCCTCTAGTCTGTTTTGAATATGGCACCATGGAGACACAAAGATAAATGGTACCGTTCCTGTCCTGAGGGAATGGAGTGGTCAGGATAGACAAGGTTATGCGACCGTAGTAAATCCCCATATCTCAGTGGATTGGTAGTATTTGTTTCTTGATTATGCTGCACTTCAAGTACAGGTGAGCAAGAGGCTCTGCTCACCTTTGTCCCTCAAGGGCCCAAGCTGATGAAGCCTCCATTTCCCTGTGTGCTTCCCCTACAGCAAGGGGAAGAGATAGTAGCAGTATCTTGTATTGGGTAATTAAATGCTTTCCCAGGAAATGGTGCACGCCATTATTGTTCATATTTTATTGGCCAGAACAAATCACATGGCTATCCCCAACTTTAAAGGGAGTGGGAAATACAATTCTACAATGTTCGCAGAAGGAAGAAGAGAACAGGAACATTTGTAAATACTTCTAATGACTACCCCCAAAAATGCGCTGTAAGGTTGAAGAAGAAACACCCATGAAAACTTAAGACATACATATAAATGCAAAACAACAGTAGAAACCCAGTCCAGTTAAAAATTTATTAAGGGGCTACTATATGCCAGGTACTGTGCTAGGCATGAAGACCACAAAGATGTCCAAACCAGCCATGAAAAAACCCTGAGTTAGGGACACAGACACACACAGAGAGCTTAGGAAAAAAATGAGATAGGAACTATGTAAAGCAATGAGGCAAGAAGTGTAAGACATGATGGAAGTCGGAGGGCTTTGTGTACGATATCAAGTAGCTTGGGCTTTTGAAGGGTTATGAGCAGAGAACGGACCTGATTAGATTTTTGTTTTAAATAAATCATGAGAGATCTCATGGAAGGCAGATTTCAGGGAGGCAAGACCAGAGGCAGAGCAACTAGTTAGAGGTGACTGCTTCAGTCCAAATGACCCATGATGAGAGTCCTAAGCTAGAGCACTGAGTAGAGATGGGGAGAACAGAATAGGCAGGTGGAATTCTTAGGATACAAAAAACCAGGACTTTGTTAGTGACTGAATATAGATGGAGAGTGACAAGTGAGAGATGAGTTTCATATTTCTAGCCTGGGTCTCTAGTTAAGGGGAGAGAGACCAAGATGGCAGAGTAAGAGGACATGGAGCTCACCTCCCACCCATGAACATATTTCTAGCCTGGGTGAATGTGTTGATGGTGATGTGACCACAAAGACAAAATCTGTGGTATTTCAGAGGACAGGGAGCCCTGATGTGATCAATCAAGAGTTTTAAAGACTATAGATTTAAACCTGGTGAGCTCAGGGACTTTGCCTTGTTCAATGCTGTATTCCCAGTGCCTTGAATGGTGCCTAGCACATAATAGGGATTCAGTGAATATTTGGTAAGTGAATAGGTTTGATGGAGGAGTTAAGATTTTCAGAGATTAAGAGAAATAAGTATGATGGTGGTTGGTGGAGGATTGGGTGCAGGGACATTTAGGGCAAGTAAACCACAGCAAGGCAGTGGTTGTGGTTAAGTGTGTGGGAGGGGAGGACAGGAGGGAGAGCGGGATAAGGAGGAGCGGGGGAAGGAGGGCGAGAGAGAGAGAGAAAAAGAGAGAGGGGAAAGCTATGTTAGGGGACTAATACAGTTGCTGCTCAGTGTCAAAGGAAGTGGGAAGATCAGAATTAGGAGAGGAGAAACACTCTGAAAGAGCTTCTCTTGATGCTTTGGGATTTCTCATAGCTAACTGACCAACCCCAGGTGTGGCAGCCAAGGTTGGAAAGATTCTTGGGACGAGGCTACCAGACTAAGCTAGTCAGTTCAGCCCCTGTCACTGGCAGCTGCTGGCACAAACCAGTGCTGGCTTTGCCTATTTGTAATTCAAAAAGGATGCGGTGATGCCTGTCCTTCAATGCCTACAGATCATTAGCAATGCCATGAGCCATAGCATCTGGGAAAAAGAAAGGAGAACCACTCAGGAGACGTGAGAGTCTAGCTCTGTCAGCCACTAATGTTGAAACCCTGGACTACTCTCTTACCTCCATGTCTACTTCACAGGATAGTTTTTGGACAACCTGGATGGGCTAAGTGCTCTTAAAAGGTAAATAAGTGTACAAGGTAAGGGAATGGCAAATGCTAAATTAGTATTAAATAGAAAGAGGCTCTCTCAACCCTTGCACTTCAATATTAAAAGTGTTCGCTCTTCTTCCTCCCTACTTTATCACCATCCTACAGAACACCTCTGACTACAGAACACCGTCGACTCTTGCAGGACTCAACCGTCTTTTTTCCCCTCTCATCCATGCATAACTTACTGCCAAGGCTTATCAGTTCGACTTCCACAGTATCTCTAGCAATTGTCCCCTTTCTTTCAATTTACTGCCATCCACTTGACTTGGTCCCTCCGTATGTTTCAAAGAGACCACTGTCAGAAAGAACTACCTGGTCCTCCTGCCTCCCGCACCTCACTTCCATGGTATTATGGAAGCGACGGGAATCTTGTAAGGAAGCGACTGTGGCATTTTAGGATCTCTGCTAGCCCAGCAGAGGCTGTAAGTGCGCGGACGTCTCCGGTTCTGAATGGATTACAGTGCAGGGCTCTGAGCAACGTGCGCATTCGTCGACTTATCTAACTCACCTAAGCAGAGAGACCTTTTGACAGTCTCCCCCCCCCCCGCCCCGCCCCGCCCCGCCCCCCGGCACGCAGTGAGGACGACGGCGACGAGGCTGCAGCCAGCCCCACGAGGGGGACAGCCGTGCCTCCCTTACCGTCTCAACTCCCCAAGAGAGCTGCTCACCGGAAGCACCGCCGCAGAGGGGACCCGAGGGGCTCACAGGGAACAGGAGACGACGCCACCGCTCGGTCTCCGGCACCTGAACGCCGACCTGGAGCGCTCCAGGGGCACCGCCAAGGGCCAGGCGGGACGCACTCCGGCACCGACGGACGCACGCCGCCGCCGCGGCCCCAGCCAAACCCCACCGTGGGGAGCGCTTCTCGCGAGACGCGCTGAGGCGGCGAAGCGAGAGTGGCAGAGGATGCCGGCCTGCCCAGGCCCTGAGGCTGGGGTCGGGAGACCGGGGGTCGGGCCGGACGCCGCACCCCTGCCTTCCGACACCACCGACCGGCGCGGAGGAGAGGCGAGGGGCCCCGGGCAGAACAAGAAGGGCGGCCCAGTTCGCCATGAACGTCCGTCCATCGTCTGGCGAGGCCTAGGCCCGGCCCCAGCGAGCCGGACGTCACCACATCCATCGATCGACCTCAAAGTAAACTTTTAAAACTACTTTTTTTTTTATAGTGAAAAGTAAATATTAAAAAGGAATCAGAATAGTTATCCACCCCCTTTAATGAGTTTCTTAAAACACATGTATCTCAAATACCATGCTACTTTATTTTTCTGAAGAATGTGTTTTTCTTTCCACAGCGATGTGGTCTTGCTGTGTTACATTTTTAAAGAAAATTACCTGAAATTTTCTTTGAAGTTGCATTTTGTGGCTAAGAAATTTGAAACGAACCCTCAATGGATCACTGTAGACCATATTATGTTGGAGAATGTACTCTCTCTAGTCTACTTAATGGGATCAGAACAAATTCTAAGTGGATGATATTCTCAATTCTAATGTATTTTCAAGGGTAGTTTTTGCCTCCATTCAGAATACCTTTCTTCAGAAAGTATTTTCGCAAGGCAAAGCTTGTCAAGTTAGTTTTCTCTATTTTGCCAAGTTTATATTTTGCAAAATTTAGTTCTCAATTTTCCCCTAGTCTGGTACAGGAAAGATAGGAGCTGTATTTAAAAAAAAAAAGAAAACTTCTTTCTACAATGTGAGATATTACAAAGTGCAGTTATAGAATTTCAAAATTAAATCTTACATATCATTTGAGCTGTCACCTTTTTTTTAATTTTTGGAAACTTAAAAATATTTATTAATTTATTTATAATAACAAAAATCAACCTATTACATGTCAGCGTAAATCACGTTTTTAACAGAAAATATCTATATTTTCCAAAACAAGAGAAAATATGTGAGAAGAGTGGCATTGTTTTACATTAAGTTCTTTTTACATAAATTTACATCACATTTTTTTTTATTCAAACAAAGTCACAAAAATTATAATCATCCTCATCAGTTCACTCAGTCCCATGTAATTAATTCTTTTTCATCTTGATCTTTTGTTAGCACTTTTATGAATCCATCAGTTTTCCATTAGAGTTCTGAAAATGCTTATTCATTCAGTTCAGCAGTATAGTCAGTTACTAGAAACCTGTACTTGTCAGAGTCTTTTCCATGAATTCCTTGAAGATGAAACCCTTTTATAGGAACATTTTTGCAAAAGCATCAGAGTACACCCAGAACTGTCTGTAAATGACAAAAGACTTAAAAATGACCACGGTTAAAGATTTGATGAAAGTTCATAATAATGCAATTGACAAGGAAATTTAGTTATTTCTGAGATATACATTTTAAAGTAATAACTAGAATTATGACTTATAACATTATACCAGAACATATAAGATTTTTAGGAATTTCATGTAATGTCTGAAACATTTATATTAACATATTTCCATACAAATAACCCAAAGAAAGTTTAGTATTAGTTTTTTTAAAAATTTTTGAATTTTATTTAATTTATTTTTTTATATAGCAGGTTCTTATTAGTCATGAATTTTATACACATCAGTGTATACATGTCAATCCCAATCGCCCAATTCAGCACACCACCATCCCCACCCCACCGCAGCTTTACCCCCTTGGTGTCCATACGTCTGTTCTCTACATCTGTGTCTCAACTTCTGCCCTGCAAACTGGTTCATCTGTACCATTTTTCTAGGTTCCACATACAGGCTTTAATATACGATATTTGTTTTTCTCTTTCTGACTTACTTCACTCTGTATGACAGTCTCTAGATCCATCCACGTCTCAACAAATGACTCAATTTTGTTCCTTTTTATGGCTGAGTAATATTCCAGTGTGTATATGTACCACAACTTTATCCATTCGTCTGTCAATGGGCATTTAGGTTGCTTCCATGACCTGGCTATTGTAAATAGTGCTGCAGTGAACATTGGGGTGTATGTGTCTTTTTGAATTATGGTTTTCTCTGGGTATATGCCCAGTAGTGGGATTGCTGGATCATATGGTAATTCTATTTTTACTTTTTTAAGGAACCTCCATACTGGTCTCCATAGTGGCTAGATCAATTTACATTCTCACCAACAGTGCAAGAGGGTTCCCTTTTCTCCACACCCTCTCCAGCATTTGTTGTTTGTAGATTTTCTGATAATGCCCATTCTAACTGGTGTGAGGTGATACCTCATTGTAGTTTTGATTTGCATTTCTCTAACAATTAGTGATGTTGAGCAGCTTTTCATGTGTTTCTTGGCCATCTTTATGTCTTCTTTGAAGAAATGTCTATTTAGGTCTTCTGCCCATTTTTGGATTGGGTTGTTTGTTTTTTTTAATATTGAGCTGCATGAGCTGTTTATATATATTGGAGAGTTATCCTTTGTCCGTTGATTCGTTTGCAAATATTTTGTCCCTATCTGAGGGTTGTCTTTTCATCTTGTTTATGGTTTCCTTTGCTTTGCAAAAGCTTTTAAGTTTCATTAGGTCCCATTTGTTTATTTTTGTTTTTATTTCCATTACTCTAGGAGTTGCATCAAAAAAGATCTTGCTGTGATTTATGTCAAAGAGTGTTCTTCCTGTGTTCTCCTCTAAGGGTTTTATAGTGTCCGGTCTTACATTTAGGTCTCTAATCCATTTTAAGTTTATTTTTGTGTATGGTGTTAGGGAGTGTTCTAATTTCATTCTTTTACATGTAGCTGTCCAGTTTTCCCAGCACCACTTATTGAAGAGACTGTCTTTTCTCCATTGTATATCCTTGCATTCTTTGTCATAGATTAGTTGACCGTAGGTGCGTGGGTTTATCTCTGGGCTTTCTATCTTGTTCCATTGATCTATATTTCTGTTTTTGTGCCAGTACCATATTGTCTTGATTACTGCAGCTTTCTGGTATAGTCTGAAGTAAGGGAACCTGATTCCTCCAGCTCCGTTTTTTTCCCTCAGGACTGCTTTGGCTATTCGGGGTCTTTTGTGTCTCCATACAAATTTTAAGATTTTTTGTTCTAGTTCCATAAAAAATGCCATTGGTAATTTGATAGGGATTGCATTGAATCTGTAGATTGCTTTGGGTAGTATAGTCATTTTCACAATATTGATTCTTTCCATCCAAGAACATGGTATATCTCTCCATCCGTTGGTATCATCTTGAATTTCTTTCATCAGTGTCTTATAGTTTTCTGCATACAGGTCTTTTGTCTCCCTAGGTAGGTTTATTGCTAGGTATTTTATTCTTTTTGTTGCATGGTAAGTGGGAGTGTTACCTTAATTTCTCTTTCAGATTTTTCATCATTAGTGTATAGGAATGCAAGAGATTTCTGTGCATTAATTTTGTAGCCTGCAACTTTACCAAATTCATTGATTAGCTCTAGTAGTTTTCTGGTAGCATCTTTAGGATTCTCTATGTATAGTATCATGTCATCTGCAAACAGTGACAGTTTTACTTCTTCTTTTCCAATTTCTATTCCTTTTATTTCTTTTTCTTCTCTGATTGCCATGGCTAGGACTTCCAAAACTATGTTGAATAATAGTGGTGAGAGTGGACATCCTTGTCTTGTTCCTGATCTTAGAGGAAATGCTTTCAGTTTTTCACCATTGAGAATGATGTTTGCTGTGGGTTTGTCGTATATGGCCTTTATTATGTTGAGGTAGGTTCCCTCTATGCCCACATTCTGGGGAGTTTTTATCATAAATGGGTGTTGAATTTTGTCAAAAGCTTTCCCTGCATCTATTGGGGTGATCATATGGTTTTTATTCTTCAATTTGTTAATATGGTGTATCACATTGATTGATTTGCGTATATTGAAGAATCCTTGCATCCCTGGGATAAATCCCACTTGATCATGGTGTATGATCCTTTTAATGTGTTGTTGGATTCTGTTTGCTAGTATTTTGTTGAGGATTTTTGCATCTATATTCATCAGTGATATTGTTCTGTAATTTTCTTTTTTTGTAGTATCTTTGTCTGGTTTTGGTATCAGGGTGATGGTGGCCTCATAGAATGAGTTTGGGAGTGTTCCTTCCTCTGCAGTTTTTTGGAAGAGTTTGAGAAAGATGGGTGTTAGCTCTTCTCTAAATGTTTGATAGAATTCACCTGTGAAACCATCTGGTACTGGACTTTGGTTTGTTGGAAGATATTTAATCACAGTTTCAATTTCATTACATGTGATTGGTCTGTTCATATTTTCTATTTCTTCCTGGTTCACTCTTGGAAGGTTATACCTTTGTAAGAATTTGTCCATTTCTTCCAGGTTGTCCATTTTGTTGTCATAGAGTTGCTTGTAGTAGTCTCTTAGGATGCTTTGTATTTCTGCAGTGTCTGTTTTAACTTCTCCTTTTTCATTTCTAATTTTATTGATTTGAGTCCTCTCCCGCTTTTTCTTGATGAGTCTGGCTAATGGTTTATCAATTTTGTTTATCTTCTCAAAGAACCAACTTTTAGTTTTATTGATCTTTGCTATTGTTTTCTTTGTTTCTATTTCATTCATTTCTGCTTTGATCTTTATGATTTCTTTCCTTCTACTAACTTGGGTTTTGTATGTTCTTCTTTCTCTAGTTCCTTTAGGTGTAAGGTTAGATTGTTTATTTGAGATTTTTCTTGTTACTTGAGGTAGGCTTGTATAGCTATAAACTTCGCTCTTAGAACTGCTTTTGCTGCATTCCATAGGTTTTGGATCATTGTGTTTGAATTGTCATTTGTCTCTAGGTATTTTTTGATTTCCTCTTTGATTTCTTCAGTGATTTCTTGGTTCTTTAGTAACGTATTGTTTAGCCTCCATGTGTTTGTGTTTTTTATGTTTTTTTCCCTGTAATTCATTTGTAACCTCATAGCGTTGTGGTCAGAAAAGATGCTTGATATGTTTTCAGTTTTGTTAAATTTACTGAGGCTTGATTTGTGACCCAAGATGTGATCTATCCCGGAGAATGTTCTGTGCACACTTGAGAAGAAAGTGTAATGTGCTGTTTTTGGATGGAATGTCCTATAAATATCAATTAAATCTATCTGGTCTCTTGTGTCATTTAAAGTTTCTGTTTCCTTATTTATTTTCATTTTGGATGATCTGTCCATTGGTGTAAGTGAGGTGTTCACGTCCCCCACTATTATTGTGTTACTGTCGATTTCCTCTTTTATAGCTCTTAGCAGTTGCCTTAGGTATTGAGGTGCTCCTATGTTGGGTGCATATATTTTTATAATTGTTATATCTTCTTCTTGGATTGATCCCTTGATCATTATGTAGTGTCCTTCCTCGTCTCTTGCAACATTCTTTATTTTAACGTCTATTTTATCTTATATGAGTATTGCTTTCTTTTGATTTCCATTTGCATGGAATATCGTTTTCCATCCCCTCACTTTCAGTCTGTATGTGTCCCTAGGTCTGAAGTGGGTCTCTTGTAGACAACATATATATGGGTCTTGTTTTTGTATCCGTTCAGTGAGCCTGTGTGTTTTGGTTGGACCATTTAATCCATTCACGTTTAAGGTAATTATCGATATGTATGTTCCTGTGACCATTTTCTTAATCGTTTTGGGTTTGTTTTTGTAGGTCCTTTTCTTCCCTTGTGTTTCCCACTTAGAGAAGTTCCTTTAGCATTTGTTGTAGAGCTGGTTTGGTGGTGCTGAATTCTCTTAGCTGTTGCTTGTCTGTGGAGCTTTTGATTTCTCCATCGAATCTGAATGAGATTGTTGCCGGGTAGAGTAATCTTGGTTGTAGATTCTTCCCTTTCATCACTTAAAGTATATCATGCCACTCCCTTCTGGCTTGTAGAGTTTCTGCTGAAAAATCAGCTGTTAACCTTATGGGAGTTCCCTTGTATATTATTTGTCGTTTTTCCCTTGCTGCTTTCAATAATTTTTCTTTGTCTTTAATTTTTGCCAATTTGATTACTATGTGTCGGCGTGTTTCTCCTTGGGTTTATCCTGTATGGGACTCGCTGCGCTTCCTGGACTTGGGTGGCTATTTCCTTTCCCATGTTAGGGAAGTTTTCTACTATAATCTCTTTAAATATTTTCTCGGGTGCTTCCTCTCTGTCTTCTCCTTCTGGGACCCCTATAATGCGAATGTTGTCACGTTTAATGTTGTCCCATAGGTCTCTTAGGCTGTCTTCATTTCTTTTCATTCTTTTTTCTTTATTCTGTTCTGCAACAGTGAATTCCACCATTCTGTCTTCCAGGTCACTTATCCGTTCTTCTGCCTCAGTTATTCTGCTATTGATTCCTTCTAGTGTAGTTTTCATTTCAGTTATTGTAGTGTTCATCTGTTTGTTTGTTCTTTATTTCTTCTAGGTGTTTTTTCTTTAATTCTTCTATGTCTTTGTTAAACATTTCTTGCATCTTCTTAATCTTTGCCTCCATTCTTTTCCCGAGGTCCTGGATCATCTTCACTATCATTATTCTGAATTCTTTTTCTGGAAGGTTGCTCATCTCCACTTCATGTAGTTGTTTTTCTGGGGTTTTATCTTGTTCCTTCATGTGGTACATAGCCCTCTGCCTTTTCATCTTGTCTATCTTTCTGTGAATGTTGAGATGAGCCTCTGATTTAAGGAAGGTCGATCTGGCTGGTTGCTGTGAGGAAGATGAGAGAAGAGTAAGAGTGGAAGCAGGATGTCACGGAGGAAATGCAGAAGGTGGTGGCTTGGGGTGGGTGGATCTGTTAGTGTTTGAGGGTCACCTGCGAAGGAAGTGGGGGCTGCTGTGGCTCACTGTGGGGTCAGGGACACTGGCGGTGGTGGCTCTGGCAACTGCTCATTGTCGTGGGCCCTCTAGGATGCTGCCATCTTCTCGCCAAGGCCTGGAAAAACATGGAACACTTCACACATTTGCATGTCATCCTTGCACAGGGGCCGTGCTAATCTTCTTTGTGTCATTCCAATTTTAGTATATGTGCTGCTGAAGCAAGCACTGTAATATATTTTGAAGTCAGGAAGTGTGAGACCTCCAGCTTTGTGTTTCTTTCTTAAGATTGTTATGGAATAAGTAATTTTTTTAATGTTTAAAGCAGTATATGTTTAGTTTTTGTTTTCAACTTGTCTCTTCTTTTTCCTAGTGCCAGCTCTTTGATTTTAGTTTCCATTCTTATTTTATAATCTCTTTCAGATTTTGTCAACTACTCTACAATGTGTGGTATTAAATCTATTAATGGTTGTGTCTGCTCTTCACCTTCAAATGGTTTTATTTCTTGTGTGGTTTGTAATTTGTTATTGTGAACGCTTGTTAAACTGGGGTTGTTTTCCCCATGTAAGTCAAGCACTCCCTTGTGGCTCAATTTTGCATTCACTTTTGCTTGGGCTTCAGGGATTCAGCAGTAGTAGAGAAATTTTTATAATATCCTCTTGGCTTGAGTTTCTTACACTCCCTGGGCATTGTAACTTCTGATGCTCTTTCTCGTGTGAGATTTCAATTTTAAGAAAGATTTTGTTTGTTTTCCATTTAAATTCCCAGCAATTTGTAAGCTTCCTTTTCTCTTTCCTGAGCTGATGGGTAGAGCTCTTCTAGTCCTCTTTATCCAGACAGGGAAATCCTTTCAGGAACTTTGCTCTGTGCAGGATTCTCTTCCTACCTCGCACTGCCCCTGGGCCATATCTCCTTTTCCTACCTTCAAGGTAGAACACACCCCTCCTATGCCCCCACTCCCACCCCCACCTGACTCTGTTCCCAGCCCTAGCATCAGGGGTGATATCCATACCCATGCCACCTTGGGCTTCTCTCTCAACAGTTGTTAGAATTACCACTCAGGGTTTGAGTTCTTTTTTCATCTTGGTTTCTTAAGGCTTTTATCTTCCTTGCTCTCCTCTTCCTTCCTTCTCTTCTTTCCTTCCTTCTTCTGAGTTGATTATGTATTCTCTATTATTGCTCTGTGCTTTTACAAAGCATTTCTGTGTGTTTTCAGTTGGATTTGTAGTATCTGTGTGTGGAAGTGATGGTAATGAAAGGAAGCAACTGAATTCAGCTCATGTTGTCTGAGGATCTTGAGTGATCTTCTAAAAATAAAATATATCTTGTCATCCCCAGGTTAAAGCCTGCTGATGACTTGCTATTGCACTTGGATAGATAAACTCTAAAGTCCTTATTTTGGCTTAAAGTGTCCCATATGAGTTGACTCCTATCTCCCTTTGCAACCAGAGGTTATGGTACTTCCCCCCTCATTTAAAGCAGCCTTCTTTCTTTCCTTAGAGTTGTTGCTTCTGCCTGGAATGGACGTCTCCATCCAGATGTCAGATGACAGAATTTTCACCTTCCTAAAGAGGCTTTCCCTGGGACTTCCCTGGTGGTCCAGTGGTTAAGAATCCGCCATCCAATGCACGGGACCCGGGTTCAATCCCTGGTTGGGGAACTAAGATCCCACATGCCACGGGGCAACTAAGCCTGTGCGCCACAACTACTGAGCCTGTGAGCCACAACTAGAGAGCCCGTGCACCACAACTACAGAGCCCACACACTCTGGAGCCCACGCACCACAACTACAGAGCGCTACAGAGCTCTGGAGCCTGCACACTACAACTAGAGAGAAGCCTGTGCACCGCAACAAAGAGCCCGTGTGCTGTGATGAAGATCGCGTGTGCCACAACTAAGACCTGATGCAGCCAAAAATAAATAAATAAATAGTTTTTAAAAAGGCTTTCCCTGACTACCCTACCAAAAGTACGACCCCGCTCCTTCCTCTAATATCACCCCGATTCATAGTCTTCATGACACTTATCACTATGTTAATTAATATTAATTTAAGTTTTTACTTGTTCATTATTCATTTCGGAGACCAGTTGGACAGCGGTTGCTGATGGAGAAGCAAAGAAATAATCAAGGATGAATCCTAGATCTGGGGCTTGAGCAAGTGAGCAGATGCCTGTGAGAGAAACAGGTATGGGATGGAATCAAGAGTTGTTTTTAAAAGGCTCATGTTTGAGATTTCTATTCTTCATCCTAATGGATACATCAAGTGGGAAGTTGCATATAAAAGTCTGGAAGTCAAGCGAAAATCAGGGATGGACATAAAAGCTTGGGCATCATCAGCATACAGATAATATTTAAAATCATATGACAGTAGTACCCAGGGAAAGAGTGAAGAGTCATTAGAAAAGAGAAGGTAATACATCTTTTAAAGCAATCACCAATGTGGCATAGTCAGAGCTGCAAGGTAATTCCATTGAACAAATATGCAAAAAACAAGGGAGGGCCTTTTGATGAAATTAAGCAGCATGTTCCAAACTTTATTTAATTAACTTACCTCTTACTCTTGTCAGTGGGAAGTTTGGTGCATGGAAACTCCAGTGATGGTCAGTGTAGATTTCCAAAGGAGGAGAAATAAACTTTCTTGACTCTGTCTCCAACAGAACTTGAGCAAATGTACACAAGGATTTCATGAATATTGATTCGTTCCTTCTTTTCCGTAGGAATCGGTGTGGGGTATTCTGACAGAGATGACACATGGGTTTTGTCCAACACGAACAGTTATGTTAGAAATCTCTGGGAAGCTTTGTCTTGGCAGTATCCCTGAAGGCTAGAGAATGGACCAGAAGAGAATTTTCTTCTCTCCTTATTTTGGGGAGACTAAATTATACAGTTAAGCAAGTTATTTGGACTTCAGAGGAGCAGAGTAGTACTAAATTTCTTCAGACAATTTAGTTCAAGGTGGGAATTATGCTCTGTTGTTTTGAGATATGTGATAAGGTTGAAAAATTGTCGACTGTGGTCCTGGTAATAGAATGAACAGGCTCTCTGTCTGCTCTGAATTCCTTGAGCTACAGATCAAATCTTGCTTTTAAATCTAACTTACTTACTACTCTCATTGTCTTCTAGACTTATTTAGGCTATAAAAGTTTTGCCTAGAGGTATGGATTGTTTATGCATATGATGTGGCTGCAACTTGCAGTATATCCATGCCTTTGCTTTATGATTTCAGTCAAAACAAAATTAAAGAATCATAATCACCTGTGTTCAGGAAGTAATGAGGAATATTTTAAAGTTCATGTTTTCATAGATCTTTTGTCAAGAATAGGACTGAAGTTCCAAATGAGATGCATTTTCTATAATGCATGTGGTGGCCCGTCCTGAAATAGCTATTGTTTTTGTCATTCTGATTTGTTGGGCAGACAGTTGAATATTAAACAATAAAAAATAAGTTTTTGTACATGACATTTCATTTTTGGATAACCAGCAACCAAAATTCCCAGGCATTGGGGTTAGTATATTCATCTCCACAGGTGTCCAGAAATGAAATGAAATGTCACCTAAAGCAGTAGACACACTTCATTGCTATTACACCTCAAATTTCCTCCAGTAAAATATTTTATTAAAATTAAATGAAAAACCAAAAGCTGCACAATGGTTGTTCCAGCAGCTTTAATGGGTTTTAGGATGGAGCACACTCCCTACAATTCTACAGTGGATATTTTATTATGCCCAAGACAGTTACTCTGAGAATATTATACTATTCTTTCCTCATCTTTTTGGCTGTGTGTTGAATCAACTAAATTGCAACTTATAAATTTCTGCTTAGAATCTCTGAGAAAATAGCTTTTGTTTCTATTTATAGGTGCAGTATATACTTCCTGAAAATGTTTTCCCTCTCTCCTAATCATTCTCTCCTTCCTCATCATCTAGTTGTTCATTTAGCATATATTTATTTATGTGCTGTGTTACTGTGTTCATTCTTAGGGATAATCAAAGTTCCTAGGCCCTTATGGAGCTTATAATTTAGCCAAGTAGTCACATGACAACAAAACAACAGCGACAGAAACCGCTTCTTATACTTATTAAATGTTTACTATTTGCCAGATATTATTCTAGGTGAGGTCATGTATTAAATCACATAATCATTACTCTAAGATGTGGGCAAGTCCTATGAGATAGGTTCCATTATTATCCCCATTTTATGGAAAAGGAAACACAGCTGCAGGGAAGTTTTAAGTAACTTACCCAAGGTCACATGGCTAGAAGTGGCACTAAAGATCCAAGGTAATGAGATATAGGATGTTAAGGATATTGTGAAGATCTGATATAGAGGCTCCTGACCTGGTGTCTTAGTCTGCTCAGGCTGCCATAACAAAATACCATAGGTTGGGTGTGGGTGTGAAACAACAGAGATTTATTTTCTCACAGTTCTGGAAGCTGGAAAGTCCAAGATCAAGCTTTGGCAGGGTTCAGTTTCTGATAAGGGCTTTCTTCTCTGGCTTGTAGGTGGCTGCCGCCTTCTTCTGTCCTCACATAGGAGAAAGAGAGCAAGCTTTCCAATATTTTTCTTTTAAGGGCACTAATCCCATCCTGAGGGCCCCCTCCTCATAACCTCATCTAAACCTAATTACTTCCCAAAGGCTCCAGCTCCAGATACTATCACATTGGAGGTTAGGGCTTCAACACATGAATTTTGGGGGGACATAATTCAACCATAGTGCCCGGTTTTAGAAGTTTTCCAGGTCAAGGATTACAGACCCCTCTCCAGATGAGAAATAATGTTTAACAGCTATGAATAAGACTATTTAAAAAATATCTATCTTTGCTAGATCCCAAAAGAATTATAATGGGTTACTATGTGGATTAGCTTTTTAAGACCTTTAAGCCTTGGTTTTTTAACCTATAATTTGGGAGGAGAGTTGTATACTTATATATATACAGCATTTCTATATGTTAACAGTATATATTTCCATATATGAATATATATGTGAATGGTAAGGTGTGCATGTATGTGTGTGGGGCAGTCAGTGATCTTTTTTGGTATTTTCATATGTGAAGCACTATTTTTAAAATAAATTTATTTATTCATTTATTTACTTTTGGCTGTGTTGGGTCTTCATTGCTACACACAGACTTTCTCTAGTTGTGGTGAGTGGGGGCTATGCTTTGTTGCGGTGTGCGGGCTTCTCATTGCGGTGGCTTCTCTTGTTGCAGAGCATGGGCTCTAGGCATGTGGGCTTCAGTAGTTGTGGCATGTGGGCTCAGTAGTTGTGGCTTGTGGGCTCTAGAGCGCAGGCTCAGTAGTTGTGGTGCATGGGCTTAGTTGCTCCACTGCATGTGGGATCATCCCGGACCAGGGCTCGAACCCATGTCCCCTGCATTGGCAGGCGGATTCCTAACCCCTGCGCCACCAGGGAAGTCCTCATATGTGCAGCACTTTTTAAAGTGCTTCTTAAAGCACTTGGTAAAGTAGATGTGTTTTATCTCACCTGATCATCACAAGTGAGGTGTTATTTTTATTGTCATTTTTACATGTGTAGAAATCGAAGCTAAGAGATCAAGTTTCTTTCCTTTTCAAGGTCTTGCATGCAGTTGGTACGTGGCCAAGCCAAGGTAAGGTACAAGCCACAGACTTCTGATTCTGGGTCAGCACTTTTCATCTGCCCCATGGCTGCCTGGTGCTGGTGTACATTTTGCCTGACACCTGGGCTCTGAAAAAGATATTTATTCTCTCGTATGCTCAGCTGACATTTCATTTTGCTTCCTTGCCATCCATGACTACACCACAGTGTTCAGTGTTTCAGTACATTTTTGAAGTATTGATTTTCAGCTGGCCCCCATCTCAAAGACCCTACCACACACCCATTTCTATTTGCCTCACTTCAGCTCACCATTTATTGTTACTACGAGTTCCTGGTTTACTCTCGCTCAGTTTACATGCAGACTTGCAGAGTTTTACCGCAGCTCCAGTACTAGGAAAACAGCCGAGTTTCAGAAATGGGAGCAGGTTTTGCTGATTTTTAAGGTTAAAACAATCCTCTTTATACATGTAGAAATATATGCATTTGAATCGTGTCATAAAATCTATACGTTGGTTCATATCATAATACCTTTTTTTAAGTGAAATATTTTTTCTTCATTTGCCCTTACCTACTTTCCTGACCCTTGTCAGCCTCCACCCCCAGCTAGTCCATGTGTATAATCTAGCATGTGCCCTTCCAAATAATTCTCAGTGCTCAGCTTGTAAAGTCACATGTAAAGTCACATGTTTATATATGTGTGTGTTTTACAAAAACAGGTCATTGTTCTACAAAAATGGGTTCATATTATTATTACGTGCGCTTTACATCATCTTGCTTTTTTCTTTCAACATGAGATCATGGAAAATGCTCCAGGTCAACTGTCAGAATTCTAGTTATTCTTTTATTATTTTTAAATTCAGAATGGAAAATTTAAGACATATACAAAGATAGAGAAAATAATATGTTGAATCCCCATTGCCCATCAGCTGGCTTCAACAACTATTGGCATTTTGTTAATCTTATTTCATCTATTCTGCCTGACTTAAATTTTTTCTTTCATTTATTTTTTGCTGGAATATTTTTTTAAGCAAACCTAGACTTTGTTATTTTTATGCAGTAAACACTTCTGTATTTTTCACTAACAGAGATGTTTAAAAAAAAATAACCATATACCATTATCAGTTAAAATTTATAATGTTCTTTAAAATCATCTATTATCCAGTTCATGTTCAAATCCCCCCAGTTGCCTCAAAAATGTCTTTTTTCAGTAGTTTGTTTGAGGATTTGAGTGCCAAACATTGCATTTTCCTGATAAGTCTTATGAATCGCTTTTAAATTTATGACAGTTTTCCCTTCCCCTCCCCCTTTAATGCCCCAGTTATTGAAGAAACCAGGTTATTTTCTTTGTAGAACTTCCCACCTTCTAGATTTGGCTTATTGTAGCCTTATGGTGTCACTTAACACATTCTTCTACCACGTTTTTCCTTTATATACTTACTTGAATATAGAGGATTGACTAGATTCAGGTTCAGTTCTTTTATTTTTTTATTAATTATTTTTATTTTTGGCTCTTTTGGGTCTTTGTTGCTGCGCGTGGGCTTTCTCTAGTTGCAGTGAGCAGGGGCTACTCTTTGTTGCGGTGTGGGGGCTTCTCGTTGTGGTTGATTCTCTTGTTGTGGAGCACGGGCTCTAGGCCCGCAGGCTTCAGTAGTTGTAGCACATGGGCTCAGTAGTTGTGGCTCGTGGGCTCTAGAGTGCAGACTCCGTAGTTGTGGCACGCAGGCTTAGTTGCCCCGTGGCATGTGGGGTCTTCCTGGACCAGGGCTCGAACCCGTGTTCCCTGCATTGGCAGGCGGATTCTTAACCACTGCGCCACCAGGGAAGTCCAAGTTCAGTTCTTTTAACAAGAACACTTAATAGCTGGTGTTGTCTGCGCGCTTCCTCTTGCATCAGCATTGGGAAGAATAGAACATTGGCTGGCCTGCTTTAAGTGACATTGAAATTCATCAGTGGGTTCAAGTGTGGTCAGCTTCCTCTCCCCAGTATAAACTTCCTCCAGTATAACCTTTCCTAATGGTTTTAGCATTCAGAATTGAACATTAGTTACATCCATTATTTCACTCAGTTGAAAAATGATTTTCTAAATCTATTAATATTTTTCTGCATTTATTCTCTGGAATTATTCTATGAAGACCTCTCCCTTGTCAATCATTGGTAATCCCAAAAAGCAGTTGTATAGGAAAGGCAGAATAAAGGCTTGATCCTTTCCTTTTATTTGTCAATTTTATGAAAAATGAGTTGGTGCTTTAACAACCCCCAGTGATAGTCAGTTACATATTTGGACTTGCAGATTTTCATATCTATATGTTTTATTTGAAGCTATTATTTTATTCGATGTTCACATGGTTCCACCCTTGGCCAATGGAAAGACCTCAGATTTTCTCCTTTTGTCTTCTTTTAATAAAACCCCAGTAATTCATGATGTTTTCCATGATTTCTGGCACAATAAGGTATACTAGACTTAGTACATTTTCTACACCAGATCTAGATTGAGTCATTTCTCCAAGTAGGAGTGTTCCCTTTTAGTGGAAAATGATATGTAGAGACCACAATCTTGGTTCTAGAAGTAAATTTATTATCTTTTTAATGGGTCTGTGATACTCTGTGACATACTGTGATATATTTAACCATTCTCCATTGCTGGCATTCACCTTTCCCCCAGTTTTGTTAGATTCTGCCATTCAATTGCAAAGCCATATGGAAGATACAAGAAAACTGTTTAAGAAACTTGCTATGGTCCTTGTATCACTAACAGAAATTGAAAAATTGAAAACCAGTACTAGGAGAGTTGAAATTCTTAATAGAAATCTGGTAACCAAACAGTTCTTGGGCATTATGTGAGGACTAAAGGAAAATAACACTTCTTCAGGTAGATAAAGAATTTCTCCTCTACTTCCTGGAGCTTATCTTTAACAAGATGAGAAGCTGATACTCTTTTCTCCTTTCCTCTTTTGGAGAAGAATTTTCCTTCCTTCCCTCAGGGATCTTAGTGGAAACATATTTTCTGTTTGCTTTTTCTAACTGTGCTTCTGGCAAAGGGATACACACTAGCTCTCCAAGTCAGAAGCAGCTTGGACCCCTCATCAGCCCCATACAACTTTGGATGGAGGTGCAGCTGTGTGCCATATTGGCAGTACATTTTATTCTTGCAGAGGGCAGTATGGCTTTTTTGATTCTATGTTTTATTTCTTTGCCAATCATCAGACAGTGTGCAGTGGAGGAAACAAAATTTATTGAGAGCTTTAGGCTCTGTGACTAGCAATAACCATTCCTGGCTGGTTACAAAGTTCCCCAGATGCACCATGGTACATAACGCTGACTTTCTAGTTCATTGTAAAATCACAACACTATACTAACTCTGCCAACTGGACTTCTTTTCAGTATCTACATAAAAAAGAAAGATATTGGTAACACTGTTTTGATAATAAAGCTTTTGATAATACTGATTGACTTTACAAAAAAACTTTTATGGTAGTGTAATATACATTACAGAAAATTACACATAAAGTACAGCTTGATAAATTTCTTCAAACTGAACATACTCATATAATCAGCATTTGGATCAATAAATAGTTCATTTTAAGCACTCCCAAAGCCTTGTTATGTTCCTTTCAGTATCTCCCCTTCTACTTCCAAGGACAGCTATTGTCCTGATCCCTAAAAGCATAGATTACTTTTTCCTGGCTTTGTACTTATATAAATGGAATAGTATAGTATATACTCTTTTGCATCTGGCTTATTTCTCTAAACATTTGTAAGGTTCAACCATATGAATATGTGTAATTGTAGATCGTTCATTTTAACTGTCATATGGGATTCTGTTGTGTGTCTCTACTACAATTCATGTATCCATCTTCTGTTTATGAGCATTTGGGTAGTTTCCAACTTGGGGCTATTAAAATAATGTTGCTATCAGCATTCTAGTACATGCCTTTGCTGAACATACATGTGCATTTCTGTTGGATCTACACCTAGAAGGGAAAGTTATAGTCACAGTGTATGCAGTATGTTCTGCTTTATTAGATAATGCCAAATAGTTTTCCAAAGTGGCTGAACCAAATCAAACACCCATCAGCAGTGTGTGAGACCTCACTGAGACTTGGTATTTTCCATCTTTTTCATTTATATGTATATATTTTTTTCCTTTTTAAAATTTTATTTTTTACTGAATGGAAGATTCTTTAAATTCTACAGTGCTTTACAATTTTCAAAGGTTTCTCACACATGATTTCATATGATCCCATAATAACCACCTTTTTTCCCCTACCCCTATATTGCCCCTCTCCACTGTAACCACTGGTTTATTCTCTATATCTGTGAGTCTGCTTCTTTTTTGTTTTGTTCACTAGTTTTTTGTATTTTTTAGATTCCACCCATAAGTGATATCACACAGTATTTGTCTTTCCCTCTCTGACTTATTTCACTTAACATAGTGCCCTCCCTGTCTGTTCATGTTGCTGCAAATGGCAAAATTTCATTCTTTTTTATGGCTGAATAATATTCCATTGTATATATATATATATATATGCCACATCTTCTTTATCCATTGATCTGTTGATGGACACTTAGGTTGCTTCCATACCATGGCAATTGCAAATAATGCTGCTGTGAACATTGGGGTGCATGTATGTTTTTGAATTAGTGTTTTTATTTTTTTCAAGTATATACCCAAGAGTGGAATTGTCAGGTCATATGGTAGCTCTATTTTTAGTTTTTTGAGAAACCTTAATTTATATATATATATACATATATATATGTATGTATATATGTATATATATATATACTTCTGAGTGGAAAGAAAATTCCCAGAGTAGAGAAGACTTTCTAATAGCAACCTCCAGGTTCTGTCTGAAGTGTAGCAATAGTTGCAATAGTTATGGGGTAGTTTAGGCAGGGTCTCTGACAACGCCATAATTTATCTCATTGATGATGAAGGATTGGCCAGATGGATACAAACAGCTTTTGAATACCATCAAGGAGAAGAAGCCTATGAATTTACTGACTTTAGAGCGCAGTCAGCTGTTGCCTTCTGATGTTTATTATTATATAAATTTTATGACAAAAATAAAGACAGCAAAAAAATTCACAATTCCATAACTGTAACACAATAATAATACTTGAGTTCACTCATCCACAAACATAGCCGAATTATATATGGTTGTAATCATAATCTAGACATAATTTCATATGATGCTTTTTTGAACTGAATGTTGTATCTAAAGACTCTCTCATGTTGTTTCAATATTTCTTTATTATAAATTTAGATTGCTTCTAAAGTTTTACCATTCTAGAGAGGTCTGTAGAAAATATCTTCATCAGCTTACCTTTCCTTTTTTTAAAAAAAATTCTTTAGGCTAAATTCCTAACAGTGGGATTACTGAATAGAAAATTATCTTTTTTTTTTTGGCTCTGGATTTATCATACATCTTCTTTCCAAATGGCTCTCCATAATTTATGCAAGTGGAATCCAGTCTTCTTGGAAACCAAAAGAGCTTAGTTTTACTTACAGCAACACACACTTTGTTAGGTTCATGAACAAATAAAATGTACAACATGTTGTAAAAGTAAATTCCTTGCATATGGAAGATTTAAAAGTTCTTTCTTTATTTGTAATATCCAAATCTGGGAACAATCCAAATCTCCACTAGTAGATCAATAGATATTAAATTGTGGTACATCCATACAATGGAATACTGTTTAGCAATTAAAAGGAAGGAATCATTGATACATGGCAACGTGGATGAATTACAAAATAATTATGCTCAGTGAAAGAAGCCAGACAAAAAAGAGTATATATTGTATGATTCCATTGTATTATCTCTAAAAAATGGAAACTAATCATAGTGACAGAAAGCAGATCAGTGATTGCCTGGGGACACTGAGGTGGGGGTGGAGAGGGGCAAGAAGGACAGATTACAAAGGAGCACATGGAAAATTTATGGGTTGATGGATATGTTTACAGTAAGTCCCCTACATATGAACGAGTTCTGTTCCAAGAGCGTGTTCATAAGTCCAATTTGTTCATAAGTCCAACAAAGTTAGCCTAGGTACCCAACTAACACAATCGACTATATACTGCTGTTTCTATGCTTGCTTCCGGACATCCTGGGCTTGAAATAAAGATACTGCACTACTGTACTCTATACAGTACTGTACAGTAAAGTACACAAAAGCACAACCACTTGTAGAGGAAGCACACATGACAGTGTACTCCAGATATGTGAACTAACTTATGTGACTGGACATGCTAACCCATGTTCGCATCTTTGAAAGTTCACGACCTGAAGGTTTGTATGTAGGGGACTTACTGTACGTGATTGTGATGATAGTTTCATGAGCATACAGTCGGTCCTCCATATCTGCAGGTTCTGTATCAGCAGATTCAACCAACAGAGGATCAAAAACGTTGGGGAAAAAAAAAATTCCAGAAAGTGCCAAACACCAAAACTTGAATTTGCGATGCTTTAGCAGCTATTTACATAGCATTTACATTGTATTTACAATTATTTATATAGCATTTACATTGTATTAGGTATTATAAGTAATCTAGAGATGATTTAAAGTATACGAGAGGGGAGACCTCAAGATGGTGGAGGAGTAAGACGTGGAGATCACCTTCCTCCCCACACATACATCAGAAATACATCTACATGTGGAACAACTCCTACAGAACACCTACTGAACGCTGGCAGAAGACCTCAGACTTCCCAAAAGGCAAGAAATTCCCCACATACCTGGGTAAGGAAAAAAAGAAAAGGAAAAACAGAGACAAAAGAATAGGGATGGGACCTGCACCTCTGGGAGGGAGCTGTGAAGCAGGAAAAGTTTCCACACACTCGGAAGCCCCTTCGCTGGTGGAGACGGGGGGTGGGTGGGGGGAAACTTCGGCGCCACGGAGGAGAGTGCAGCAACAGGGGTGCAGAGGGCAAAGTGGAGAGATTCCTGCACAGAGGATCAGTGCCGACCAGTACTCACCAGCCTGAGAGGCTTATCTGCTCACCCACTGGAGTGGGTGGGGGCTGGGAGCTGAGACTCAGGCTTCGGAGGTCAGATCCCAGGGACAGAACTGGGGTTGGATGCGTGAACACAGCCTGAAGGGGGCACCACAGCTAGCCGGGAGGGAGTCAGGGAAAAAGTCTGGAACTGCCAAAGAGGCAAGAGACCATTGTTTCGGGGTGCGCGAGGAGAGGAATTCAGAGCACTGCCTAAGGGAGCTCCAGAGACAGGCATGAGCTGCGGCTATCAGCGTGGATCCCAGAGATGGGCATGAAATGCTAAGGCAGCTGCTGTAGCCACGAAGAAGCCTGTGTGCAAGCACAGGTCACTATCCACACCTCCCCTCCTGGGACCCTGTGCAGCCTGCCACTGCCAAGGTCCCCGTGATCCAGGGACAACTTCACCGGGAGAACACACGGTGCGCCTCAGGCTGTTGCAACGTCATGCTGGCCTCTGCCGCTGCAGGTTCGCCCTGCGTTCCATACCCCTCCCTTCCCCCGGCCTGAGTGAGCCAGAGCCCCCTAATCAGCTGCTACTTTAACCCTATCCTATCTGGATGGGGAACAGATGCCCTCAGGCGACCTTCACAGAGGCAGGGCCAAATCCAAAGCTGAACCCCAGGAGCTGTCTGAACAAAGAAGAGAAAGGGAAATTTCTCCCATCAGCCTCAGGAGCAGCGGATTAAATCTCCACAATCAACTTGAAGTACCCTGCATCTCTGGAATACCTGCATAGAAAATGAATCATCCCAAAATTGAGGTGGTGGACTATGGGAGCAACTGTAGACTTGGGGTTTGCTTTCTGCATCTCATTTGTTTCTGGTTTTATGTTTATCTTAGTTTAGTATTTAGAGTTTATTATCATTGGTAGATTTATTTATTGATTTGGTTGCTCTCATCCTTTTTCTTTAATATATAGAGATATATATTTTTTTCCTTTTTCTCTTCTTGTGAGTGTTTATGTGTATGCTTCTTTGTGTGATTTTTGTCTGTATAGCTTTGCTTTTACATTTGTCCTAGGGTTCAGTCTGTCCGTTTTTTTTGTTTGTTTGTTTTTAGTATGGTTTTTAGAGCTTGTTATAATTGGTGGATTTGTATTTTGGTTTCGTTGCTCTCTTCTTTCTTTCTTACTTTTTTTTTCTTTTTTTAATTTAATTTTTTTTATTTTTAATAATTTAAAAAAATTTATTTTAATAACTTTCTTTCCTTCCTTCCTTCCTCCCTTCCTTCCTCCCTCCCTTCCTTCCTTCCTTCCTTCCTTCCTTCCTTCCTTCCTTCCTTTCTTTTCTTTCTTTCTCCCTTTTCTTCTGAGCTGTGTGGCTGACAGGGTCTTCGTGCTCTGGCCAGGTGTCAGGCCTGTGCCTCTGAGGTGGGAGAGCTGAATTCGGGACACTGGTCCACCAGAGACCTCCAGGCTCTATGTAATATCAAATGGTGAAAGCTCTCCCACAGATCTCCAACTCAACGCTAAGACCCAGGTCCACTCAATGACCAGCAGGCTACAGTGCTGGACACCCTATGCCAAACAACTACCAAGACAGGAACACAACCCCACCCATTAGCAGAGAGGCTGCCTAAAATCATAATAACGTCACAGACACCCCAAAACACACCACCGGACGTGGTCCTGCCCACCAGAAAAACAAGATCCAGACTCATCCACCAGAACACAGGCACTAGTCCCCTCCACCAGGAAGCCTACACAACCCACTGAACCAACCTTAGCCACTGGGGGCAGACACCAAAAACAATGGGAACTATGAGCCTGCAGACTGCAAAAAGGAGACCCCAAACACAGTAAGTTAAGCAAAATGAGAATACAGAGAAACACACAGCAGATGAAGGAGCAAGGTAAAAACCCACCAGACTAAACAAATGAAGAGGAAATAGGCAGTCTACCTGAAAAGGAATTCAGAGTTATGATAGTAAAGATGATCCAAAATCTTGGAAATAGAATAGAGACAATGTAAGAAACGTTTAACAATGACCTGGAAGAACTAAAGAGCAAACAAACGATGATGAACAACACAATAAATGAAGTTAAAAATTCTCTAGAAGGAATCAATAGACTAACTGAGGCAGAAGAACGGATAAGTGACCGGGAAGATAAAATAGTGGAAATAACTACCGCAGAGCAGAATAAAGAAAAAAGAATGAAAAGAATTGGGGACAGTCACAGAGACCTCTGGGACAACATTAAACGCACCAACCTTAGAATTATAGGGGTCCCAGAAGAAGAAGAGAAAAAGAAAGGGACTGAAAATATTTTAAGAGAGTATAGTTGAAAACTTCCCTAATATGGGAAAGGAAATAATCAAGTCCAGGAAACACAGAGAGTCCCATACAGAATAATCCAAGGAGAAACATGCCAAGACACATACTACTTAAACTATCAAAAATGAAATACAAAGAAAAAATATTAAAAGCAGCAAGGGAAAAACAACAAATAATATACAAGGGAATCCCTATAAGGTTAACAGCTGATCTTTCAGAAGAAACTCTGCAATCCAGAAGGGACTGGCAGGACATATTTAAAGTGATGAAAGGGAAGAACCAACAACCAATATTACCCAGCAAGGAGCTCATTCAGATTTGATGGAGAAATTAAAACCTTTAGAGACAAGCAAAAGCTAAGAGAATTCAGCACCACCAAACCAGCTTTACAACACATGCTAAAGGAACTTCTCTAGGCAGAAAACACAAGAGAAGGAAAAGACTTACAATAACACACCCAAAACAATTAAAAAATAGTACTAGGAACATACATATCGATAACTACCTTAAATGTAAATGGAATAAATGCTCCAACCAAAAGATATAGACTGGCTGAATGGATACAAAAACAAGACCCGGATATATGCTGTCTACAAGAGACCCACTTCAGACCTAGGAACCCATACAGACTGAAAGTGACGGGATGGAAAAAGATATTCCATGCAAATGGAAATCAAAAGAAAGCTGGAGTAGCAATTCTCATATCAGACAAAATAGACTTTAATATAAAGACTATTACAAGAGCCAAAGAAGGACACTACATAATGATCAAGGGATCAAACCAAGGAGAAGATAGAACAATTGTAAATATTTAGGCAGCCAACATAGGAGCACCTCAATACATAAGGCAAATGATAGCCATAGAAAGGGAAATCGACAGTAACACAATCATAGTAGGGGACTTTAACACCCCGCTTTCACCAATGGAGAGATCATCCAAAATGAAAATAAATAAGGAAACACAAGCTTTAAATGATACATTAAACAAGAAGGACTTAATTGATATTAATAGGACATTCCATCTGAAAACAACAGAATACACTTTCTTCTCAAGGGCTCATGGAACATTCTCCAGGATAGATCATATCTTGGGTCACAAATCAAGCCTTGTTAAATTTAAGAAAATTGAAATCGTATCAAGTATCTTTTCCGACCACAATGCTATGAGACTAGATATCAATTACTGGAAAAAATCTGTAAAGAATACAAACACATGGAGGCTAAACAATACATTACTAAGTAACCAAGAGATCACTGAATAAATCAAAGAGGAAATCAAGAAATAACTAGAAACAAATGACAATGAAAGCATGACAACCTCAAACCTATGGGATGCAGCAAAAGCAGTTCTAAGAGGGAAGTTTACAGCAATACAGTCCTACCTCAAGAAACAAGAAACATCTCAAATGAACAACCTAAACTTACACCTAAAGCAATCAGAGAGAGAAGAACAAAAAAACCCCAAAGTTAGCAGAAGGAAGGAACATAAAGATCATATCAGAAATAAATGAAAAAAAATGAAGGCAACAGTAGCAAAGATCAATAAAACTAAAAGCTGGTTCTTTGAGAAGATAAACAAAATTGATAAACCATTAGCCAGACTCATCAAGAAAAAAGGGAAGGCTCAAATCAACAAAATTAGTAATGGAAAAGGAGAAGTAACAACTGACACTGCAGAAATACAAAGGATCATGAGAGATTACAACAAACAACTACATGCCAATAAAATGGACAATCTGGAAGAAATGGACAAATTCTTAGAAAAGCACAGCCATCCCAGACTGAACCAGGAAGAAATAGAAAATATAAACAGACCAATCACAAGCACTGAAATTGAGACTGTGATTAAAAATCTTCCAACAAACAAAAGCCCAGGACTAGATGGCTTCACAGGCAAATTCTGTCCAACATTTAGAGAAGAGCTAAAACCTATCCTTCTCAAACTTTTCCAAATATAGCAGAGGGAGGAACTCTCCCAAACTCATTCTATGAGGCCACCATCACCCTGATACCAAAACCAGACAAAGATGTCACAAAGAAAGGAAACTACAGGCCAATATCACTGATGAACATAGATGCAAAAATCCTCAACAAAATACTCGCAAACAGAATCCAACAGCACACTAAAAGGATCGTACACCATGATCCAGTGGGGTTCATCCCAGGAATGCAAGGATTCTTCAATATACGCAAATCAATCAATGTGATAAACCATATTAACAAACTGAAGGAGAAAACCATATGATCATATCAATAGATGCAGAAAAAGCTTTTGACAAAATTCAACACTGATTTATGATAAAAACCCTCCAGAAAGTAGGCATACAGGGAGCTTACTTCAACATAATAAAGGCCATATGTGACAAAGCCACAGCCAACATTGTTCTCAATTGTGAAAAACTGAAACCATTTCCTCTAAGATCAGGAACAAGACAAGGTTTTCCACTCTCACCGCTATTATTCAACATAGTTTTGGAAGTTTTAGGCGCCGCAATCAGAGAAGAAAAAGAAATAAAAGCAATCCAAATCAGAAAAGAAGAAGTAAAGCTGTCACTGTTTGCAGATGACATGATACTATACATAGAGAATCCTAAATATGCTACCAGAATACTAGAGCTAATCAATGAATTTGGTAAAGTAGCAGGATACAAAATTAATGCACAGAAATCTCTTGCATTCCTATACACTAATGATGAAATATCTGAAAGAGAAATTAAGGAAACACTCCCATTTACCACTGCAACAAAAAGAATAAAATACCTAGGAATAAACCTACCTAAGGAGACAAAAGACCTGTATGCAGAAAAGTATAAGACACTGATGAAAGAAATTAAAGATGATACAAACAGATGGAGAGACAGACCATGTTCTTGGATTGGAAGAATCAACATTGTGAAAATGACTATACTACTCAAAGCAATCTACAGATTCAATGCAATCCCTATCACACTACCAAAGGCATTTTTCACAGAACTAGAACAAAAAATTTCCCAATTTGTATGGAAACACAGAAGACCCCGAATAGCCAAAGCAATTTTGAGAAAGAAAAACGGAGCTGGAGGAATCAGGCTCCCTGACTTCAGACTGTACTACAAAGCTATGGTAATCAACACAGTATGGTACTGGCACAAAAACAGAAATATAGAACAATGGAACAGGATAGGAAGCCCAGAGATAAACCCATGCACATATGGTCACTTTATTTTTGATAAAGGAAGCAAGAATATACAATGGAGAAAAGACAGCCTCTTCAATAAGTGGTGCTGGGAAAACTGGACAGCTACATGTAAAAGAATGAAATTAGAACACTGCATAACACCATACACAAAAATAAACTCAAAATGGTTTAAAGACGTAAATGTGAGGCCAGACACTATAAAACTCTTAGAGGAAAATGTGGGCAAAACACCCTATGACCTAAATCACAGCAAGGTGCTTCTTGACCCACCTCCTAGAGAAATGGAAATAAAAACAAAAATAAACAAATGGGACCTAATGAAACTTAAAATCTTTTTTTTTGCACAGCAAAGGAAACCATAAACAAGACGAAAAGACAACCCTCAGAATGGGAGAAAATATTTGCAAATGAAGCAACTGACCAATGATTAATCTCCAAAATTTACAAGGATCTCATGCTGCTCAATATCAAAAAAAAAAAAACAACCGAATCCCAAAAATGGGCAGAAGAGCTAAATAGACATTTCTCCAAAGAAGATATACAGATTGCCAACAAACACATGAAAGTATGCTCAACATCACTAATCATTAGAGAAATGCCGATCAAAACTACAATGAGGTATCACCTCACACCAGTCAGAATGGCCATCATCAAAAAAATTTACAAACAATAAATGCTAGAGAGGGTGTGGAGAAAAGGGAGCCCTGTTGCACTGTTGGTGGGAATATAAATTGATACAGCCACTATGGAGAACAGTATGGAGGTTCTTTAAAAAAGTGAAGATAGAACTACCATACGACCCAGCAATCCCACTACTGGGCATGTACCCATGTACCCTGAGAAAACCATAATTCAAAAAGAGTCATGTAGCACAATGTTCATTTCAGTTCTATTTACAGTAGCCAGCACATGGAAACAACTTAAGTGTCCATCAACAGACGAATGGATAAAGAAGATGTGGCACATATATACAATGGAACATTACTCGCCATAAAAAGAAACGAAATTGAGTTATTTCTAGTGATGTGGATGGGCCTAGGGTCTGTCATACAGAGTGAAGTAAGTCAGAAAGAGAAAAACTAATTACTGTATGCTAACACATATATATGGAATCTAAAAAAAAAAAAAAGGTTTCTGGAGAACCTAGGGGCAGGGCAGGAATAAAGACACAGACATAGAGAATGGACTTGAGGACATGGGTATTGGGAAGCGTAAGCTGGGACAAAGTGAGAGAGTGGCATGGACATATATACACTACCAGATGGACAATAGATAGCTAGTGGGAAGCAGCACATAGCACAGGGAGATCAGCTCGGTGTTTTGTGACCACCTAGAGGGGTGGGATAGGGAGGATGGGAGGGAGATTCAAGAGGGAGGAGATATGGGGATATATGTATATGTATAGCTGATTTACTTTGTTATAAAGCAGAAACTAACACACCATTGTAAAACGATTATACTCCAATAAAAATGTTTAAAAAAAAGAAATTAAAACTGAGAAAAATTTAAAACAATTCATTTAAAAATAAGTTAATTACATTTTAACATAAACTTTTGTTAATGAAAACTAAGTAAACTTTCCAAAACAAACAAAGAAAAATAAATGAAGTATTTGAGAGAATGTGCATAGGTTATATACAAATACTACACCATTTTATATAAGGGAATTGAACATCTTCGGAGTTTGGTAACCACAGAGATCATGGAACCAATCTCCTGCAGATACAGAGGGACAACTGAATGCGTATGTCCAAACGTATTAAGTTGTACACTGTAAATACATGCAGTTTACTTCATATTAATTTTACCTCAATCAAGCTGTCTCAGAAAATAAAATTTGTTCTCAATATTTCCAACTCTTTGAACATTACAAGCAAATGAGGAACATGAGTTATTGTTAATTCATTATTATTAGGTAGTAATAATGGATATAGGGACACAATATTGTATTTCACCCTAAAATATACTCAAGTCCTAACCCCCACTACCTAGGAATGTGATCTTATTTGGAAACAGGGACTTTGCAAGCACAATCAAGTTAAGATGAGGTCATACTGGATCAGGGTGGGCCTCGAATCTAGTGCTTGGTATCCCCTAAGAGGAGAGGATGCATGGACAGACACACAGAGAGAATAACGCCATGTGTAGATAGAGGCAGAGACTGGAGTGATGTAGCTACTCTAATCCCAGTAACACCAAGGATTGTTGAGAGCTACTAGAAGCTGGGAAGAGGCAAGGAAGGATTCTTCTCTAGAACTTTCAGAGGGTACATGGCCCTGTTGACACCTTGATTTCAGACTTCTGGCCTGTAAAACTGTGAGAGAATACATTTTTGTTGTTTTGAAATTACCAGAAGTGATAATTTGTTACATCAGCCCTTGGAAACTAATACATACAGCAACATGCTTTTATTAGCTAGTCTACTCTAATTTTAAACAAAGTTGATTATAATACCAAAGGAAATATACATGATATCTGTATTATAGAACCAGATGTCTGATTATTTCATGTCTGATGAAACTTTGTATTTTATAAAGTGAATCCCCCTTTGTTCTGTCCTTGTTTCTCTCCTATCTCCAGTAGCCACATGTGTTACCATCATGTCTTTATATTAATATGAACACAGTGATTATCAAAGAATTGTCTGTGGATGCTTGGTGATCCCTGAGATACTTCCAGGGAGTCTGTGAGGTCAAAACTGTTCTCAGTTTTGATTTTTTCACTGTGTTGATTTTTTGATTTTTTCACTGTGTTGACATTTGTCATTTGTCAGTGATAGTACAAAAGCAATGGTAGATAAAACTGCTGACATCTTAGCACAAATCAAGATAGTACCACCAACTGCACTAGTAGACGTTTTATTCTTCATCTGCATGTACTGGCAGAAAACAAAAAAAAAGAGTTTCACTTAGGAATCACCTTGATGAAGCAGCAGTATTATTAATTTTATTAAATCTTCATCCTTGGGTGTACGTGTCTTTTTAACAGCCTGTGTGATGATATGGGGAGTACAAATAATGTCTTTCTGTTACATAGAAAAGTCCAAAAAAAAAAAAAAGCACTTGTGTGGTTGAGTTTTGAACTGAACTAGCAGCTTTTTTCATGAACACCATTTTTATTTGACAGACAGACTCTGGTTATTCAAATTATTCAGACTTGGGTACTTAGCAGACATGCCCCTCTATGCCCAGAGGTTTTCCTTTGGTGACAGAAATCTTAAGAGATTGTGTTTCCTTTACTGAGAATGATATTTCCTGTAAAATCTTAAACACAGGTAAATCTCAGGGAGTTACAGGGATTTGCTGAAGGACACATACCATAAAGTAGCAGACATGGGCTTAGAAACCAGGCCCCCTTACTTCCAGCCTGCTACTCTTCCCATTTCACTAAATGAGACAGGTGGCTTTTCATATTTCATGCATCCTCTCCTTGAGACAGAATTAATGCTGCAAGAGAAAGAAATGCCAGGTGGAAAAACTGACAAGTCAGATATTACACAGGCACTTAATTTTTATTTTGTAATTTTCACAATCTGAGCAACCAAGTAGAATACATAAAGAAGACACTAAAATGTGGCATAATAAAATTCATTTGACCAGAAATACGGGCTTTCCATGTTTTTGTCTCCAGCTCAGGTTTTTTTTTTTCATTTTTAATGTCAACTGTTCTCTGAGTCCAGCGCTCACTTTGGCAAAAACTACATTTAGTTGCAAATTGAGACACGGTGCATAGCTGCTATGATTAAGGAATTCAGAATCTTATCCAATATAAGGCCTTGAGGGCAGAAAGAAATGCTGAGCGAAAAACATTTCAGTGTTGCCATGTCCGGATGAGTGCCTGAAATAAATATTAACTGTTATTTCTGCAAACTTTCCCTCTGTTTTATGTACTTCATTTCCCCCACTTTTGAGTCTACAGTGTATTTCAGCAACATTATGGGTTTCTACTCATGATGAGTGTTCTCAGCGTGGGCTGGGTCAGTGTTTGTAGCTCAGCTGGCTGGTGCCAGAGTGGAGGGCACGTCTGATTTGATTCCACCCCAGGCACTGAAGGATTTTGAAGATTTTCCTCCTAATATTTGGCTTTACTTGATAATCCCAGAGCATGCTGGGAAATCTCAGCAAGAGGAAAAATTTAGTAACCACAGGGAGGCCTGCTTGCAGGGTTGTGGGTAAGTATGAAAGCTTATGAGTATGACTGTTAATGACTTGTATGTTCTGCTTTTCACAAGATTTTCTTTCAACAAAAAGTGTGTAGGCTTGTGAGGACAGACAGCTTTTAGAAAACTCAGCCATCCCCAGAAAGACAAATGCATGATTGAGTCATTTCCCAAGAGAGAAGCCACTAGTCAGCCAGGTATGTGGAACCATGTGGTTCAGAATTTAGAATTTCAAAAGCAGGAGCGGGCAAAGGGTTGCATGGGATTTTAGCCTCACGTTTTCATCATCATTTTTCTTTCTTATGTTTGAGTACTGAAATTGCCCTTGGCATATGCAGAATAAGAGACATGCTATCTACCTCTAGTCAACGTTGGAGAAAGTGTTCAATTCAGAAATAGACTTTGTAGCCAAGAAGGTGATCAAATCTCAGAGGCTTGAAGAGTTTTTCTGTGTGTGTGCAAACCAATTTCTCATGTATCTTCTTTTTGATTCTGTTTTCCCCCTTTTTGTTGTTGTTGTTCGTTTATATATAGTCACTAAGACTCTCTGTCTTGGAAATGTTTAACAATAAGCTAGATATTTATTTGGTCTGGGTGCTCCAGATGTGAGCTGGCCCAGAGGAGGTGGTGGTGGAGATGGAGCCTTTGCACTATGCACTGGGAGTGGGCAGATTTCACTGACTGGGTTACAAGGCTCTGAAGCATTCTGTACTTAGAACTAGCTTTTCCGAGCATGCAGAGGCATGTGACAGTGGCTGATCTTGACATAGAGGGAATCTAGCCAGAGGTGTCTGTGTAAAGCATGTCCCAAAGTACAAGGAAGCTTGCCTCATGACCCTGTACCTATAGGGCTAACCTAACATGACAGCTAGGATGACTCTGGTCTTCTATATGCTGGAGACAACTTCACCTTCATTTAATTGAATACAGCTCACTTTATTAGGTTCCTACTAAGAAAAATGCATGAGATTTGAACGTAATTAATTCTTGTGACTTACTACCCTCACTTTATTTTTTTATTTATTTATTTAAAAAACTTTATTTATCTATTTATTTATTTATGGCTGCGTTGGGTCTTCGTTGCTGCACGCGGGCTTTCTCTAGTTGCGGCGAGCGGGGGCTACTCTTCGTTGCAGTGTGTGGGCTTCTCATCGCGGTGGCTTCTCTTTGTTGCGGAGCACAGGCTCTAGGTGCGTGGGCTTCAGTAGTTGTAGCACACAGGCTCTAGAGCGCAGGCTCAGTAGTTGTGGTGCACGGGCTTAGTTGCTCCGTGGCATGTGGGATCTTCCCAGACCAGGGCTCGAACCCGTGTCCCCTGCATTGGCAGGCGGATTCTCAACCACTGCGCCACCAGAGAAGCCCTTCCCTCACTTTAAATTGTAGGAAACAGAAGATTAGAGAGAATAAGTGGCTTATCCAAGTTCATACAACTGGTTCTTCTCACCACATGTCTTCATTGTGATAAGAGAGACAACTTTCCTTTCTGTGACAAAAATACAGTCTCCTGCTCACATTAGTGAGTCTATGATTTTTTTTTAAAAAAAGACTTTATTTTTCTAGATTGCTTTTAAATTCACAGAAAAATTGAGAAAAGGGTACAGAGGTTGCCCATATATTACCTGCCTCCCTGACTCCCACCCATTGTCAACATCCCTCTCCGGATTGGTGTATTTGTTAAAGTCAATAAGCCTACATTGACACATCATTATCACTCAAAGTCCATAGTTGACAGTAGGGTTCACTCTTGGTGTTGTACATTCTATGGGTTTGGACAAATGTATAATAATATGTGTCCATTATTATGGTATCATATATAGCATTTTCACTGCCCTAAAAATCCTCTGTAATCTGCCTATTCACCTCTCCACACTGCCCTTCCTGCAACCCCTGGCAATGACTGATCTTTTTACTGTCTCCATAGTTTTGCCTTTGTCAGAATGCCATATAGTTGGAATCACATGGTATATAGCCTTTTCAGATTGGCTACATCCACTTAGTAATATGCATTTAAGACTCCTCCATGTCTTTTAATGGCTTGATAGCTCATTTCTGTTTAGCACCAAAAAATATTCTACTGTCTGGATGTACCACAGTTTATTTACCAGTTTACCTACTGAAGAATATCTTGGTTGCTTCCAAGGTTTGGCAACTATGAATAAAGCTGCTATAAAAACCTAACTGCATTCCTCAAATTTTGCTATGTAGCGTTTTTATTATTGTTCTAAATTTTTAGAATGATTTCTCCATTCATCCATGAAATTTAGAAGCATATTTTTAACTTTCTAAATACATGGACTTTAAAAAAATCTTTCTATCATTGATTTCTAATTTAATATTATTAGATTAAATTAGAATTTAATGCAGAGAATGCAGATTATGATAGGATTCTTCAAAATTTATTGAGACTTTCCTTATATGGTCAGTTTTTATAGATAGTCCATGCATACTTCAATAGAATGTTTACTCTCTATGTTCCGTAAATATGTATTAATATAGGGATTATTTGTTCTTCAAATATTCTATTACTCTTTCTTTGCTTTCTTGATCTCTAAATTGCTGAGAGGTGTGTTAAAATCTTTTACTATGATGGTTGATATGTCAATTTCTCCTTTTCACTCTGTAACTTTTCGTTGTACACATTTGAAGGTATTTTATTGTGTGCATACAGGTTTAGAATTTTTATATCTTTCTGGAAAATTAACTTTTATTAATACATAAAAGCCTTCTTTATTAACAATGATTTTTACCCTTAAAGCTTATTTTTTGTCTGATATTATTTTAATTATACCATATTTCTTTTGGTTAATACATGCATAATATGTAATTTTTCTATACTTTTAATCCTCTGTGTTTTTTTGCTTTAGATGTTCCTTTTGTAAATTTTGTTTTTTGATGTGACTATTTAAAAAAAATATGGTTTGACATTCTTTGTCTTAGTTGGACAGTTGAGTCTATTTACATATATTTGGATCTTCTTCTTCCACCTTCTTTTTAAATTTTGTTTGACCAGACTCCTTTTGTGCAGTAAGTAGGTTGAGCTTTCCCCCCTAAGGTAACGAAATTATCAAGGTGTTTTTTGAGCACAGTAATACACATACCTATGCCTATTAAATACATACCCCTCTAAGAAGTAGGTTATTTTTACCTTCATTTTACATCCAAGGAAACTGAGCCAGAATGGTTAATTACCTGGCTCTAGGTCACAAAGCATTTGTGTGGCAAAGATTAGATTTGAACCAAGATCTTCTGGAATTGGAGTCCAAGTCCCTTATCTTTTCATGCTTCCATCTTGTCTTCAGGATAGAGTCATCTCCAGTGGAACTGAAGATAAGAAGATCAAAGGAAGAAGAGGACTTCAGGAAAAGCCAGTAAGGAGTGCTGAGGTCAGAACTTTTATTGTCTTTAAAAAAGGATTGATTAGAGTTTTGAAAGTAAACAACTTTTTGCTTTGTCCTTGTTTCTTTGATGGAATTTACTCATCAGAAAGTGAAGATGTTTGCTACAATATAAGCAGCATTTAAACACATAGTCATTTTTTTATTAGTCATGGTATTTCACCCATGATGAAATGAAAGTTTCATAAAACCATAATTTGGAACAGAAATGGATGGTGATTTTGTCAGTTTTCTTGATAAGTAGAGAGATATGAAGAATATTATTGAACAAGCCTGACAATGAGAAGACCTGAGCCCATGTTCATTTCAGTGATTCACAAAAGAGATCAAAGTAAAATTTCTCTCTGTTTAAAGTATTCTGTTTTATTGTTTAAACATTCACTTGGCAAGAATTTCTTGAGAATTTTTCTCAGGGTCACTGAAGCTAGTTTTGGTAATAAGTTTAGGCTTTGAAGGCAAGCAGTGATTTGGTTGAATGAAAATTTGATCATTAATTGTCTAAAAGTATAGAGATTGTGTGATTAAGGGGTAGGGAGGCAACTGCAACTATTTTGGGGGGACTGAAGACTATAAATTTAAACAGTCTGATTTTGTTTATGGATTCTATGAAATTTCAAGGTAATCATTTCTTCTGCCTTAGGTCACAGCAGCAGCTTTGTAGATCTAGTGCTATGTCCCCTTGTCTAAATTGTAACCCCTTTATGGTGATGTGGAGCTTCTGATAAGAGCTCTAAGTAGCTTGAATATACAGTGAGAATCACATTGAAGCTGGCTTCAGAACCCTAGTTTTGTAGGTCTAGGTGACTAACATCTTTGATAAAGTAAGCTGAAAAATCCATTTTCAAATGAAATGTACTTATTTTAAAAGTAAAATACCTCTTAAGTGAGCAGAATCTGCAGTTCTAGATCTTTTAAAAAATTTTTATTATTTATTTAATTGAAGTCTAGTTGATTTACAATGTTGTGTTAGTTTCAGGTATACAACAAAGTGATTCAGTTATATGTACATACATATCTATTTTTTCAGATTCTTTTCCCTTATAGGTTATTATAAAATATTGAGTATAGTTCCCTGTGCTATAAAGTAGGTCCTCATTGGTTATTTATTTTATATATAGTAGTGTGTATATTGCAGTTCTAGGTCTTAAATGAAATTTGGGCATAAACAAAGGCTGAGTGTCACTTTGATTCACTGATAATCTACGTTACCAAAACAGGATGCTGATTGTTGATGTTCCTTTTCTTCTATTGTAGGATCACCTCTACTTTGTATTAGTATGGGAAGAGTCTGTGAGATGTATCAATAGTTAAAAGATATTGCAGTAGGCTTTTAACTGTCTCCTCTCTTTTATTCTTGTTCTGTACAATTTTACACACATATTGCCATTGGAATAATTTTTTTAAGCTGGTTGAATCTTATGGATAAAGTGCTAACTCTATAACTTGGACTAAAAGCTATTCCCAGTCCAGTCCAATCCCAACCTGCATTCTGTTCTCAACTCCAATCCTCCATCACCACCTCCACACACACACACAGACACACACACACACGGAGTTCTAACCACTTGGTATTTGTTCTTACTTTCTTTGCACATGCTATTCACACTGCCTAAAATGCTCTTGACTCTCTCCTCTACCATTATAATCTCAAGACCCTGATTAAATATCACTTCCTCTTTGAAGCCATACAGAACCTACTTCCTATAGTTGTTTCTTCCTCTGTGCTTTCAAAGCACATTATAAATTCATCATTTTATGGAATTTACCAATCGTATTCTAGTAAGCCATAAACTATAAGATGTTGCAGTACAGTGAAAGCCGCAAAGAGTAGCTGCATAAAGATTAACTTTCCTCTTCTAGTTTACTACCATGCTTTTGTCATTTCCCACCTTGCTCCTAATTAGTTCTGGGGTGGAAAAAGAATAAAATTGCTGCTGGTGGGACTTAGACTTAAGTAAGTAATGGAGAAGATAAAGAGGACTAGTAGTAAGAAATGACAGCAAGGAGACAGGGAGATTCTGTGACCCTAAGGTGGTCTATATGGGCCTGCTGTTCTCAAGTAGCCATCTGTATCTAGGGGATGCACAGAAAACAGGCGTATGTGAATCTAAGATTACCTGTATAAAAAGCATATTCTGCTTAAGTCTAAGAAAACCCAGGATTAGATTAAACATGTGAAAAAAAGAATAACCTTCTCCAAGTGTTAATATTTCTGTAAAACTCACGTTAATCATATATCCTATTTGAATGTAACAGAAACACGAGTAAATGTTTATGCTGAAGTAATGTAAAAAATAGTTCAGTTTTTACTTAAAATTTGGAAAAGTGTAATAATCTGCTAACGACAGTTTTAGAAAGATGAGCTATTCAAGGCTATAGACTAGTCTGGTAATAATAGTAACGGTTGCCATTTATTCAGTGCCTATTAAATCCCAAGCACTGTGAGGAATGCCTCATAACTATATTTTATTTTATATATTTTATTTTATTTAATCCATGCAAAGCTAGGTACAAGCACCCCCATTTTTTAGAACAGACAACTGATGCCCCAAGAGGTCAGATAACTTGCTCAGTGTCACCCAGTGTGTGGAGAGAGTCTGAATTAGAATTCCAGTCTTTCTGCCTCCAAAGCACATGCTCTTTCTGTCATACCAGGTTGCCTCACAGAGTAACTTCTGAGGATGAACATCTAGGAAGAAATAAAGAGCTTCTCAAAAATCAGATCTGCAAACTAATACCTACAACTCAACAGTAAATGAGTCTACTAGTTAAGAAAAATGTATTTAAGAAATCAATTTGGTGTCCCTAAAAACATGCCTACCGCATGCCACACAATGACTACAAAAACACTCAAAATAACTGATCAGATATAGTTATCTCCTGAAGGTTTTCCACCACTGTCTAGCCCAACATGAGGCCCTCTGACATTGGGCCAGGGGCACCATGTAAAAGTTGTGACCTACAACCCGGTCTGTCCATGGCCCTGTTCCACACTTCAGTCTTCTCTCTGCTTCTCTTGGCTTCCTGTTTTCTGACCCTGTGTCTGGTCGCAGCATTCCATGCTGTCTTCTTCACTTTACTCTCTGCCTTACACAGGGTTCTATCCCTTCTGGGTACAGTCTTGGTGATTCCGTTGACATTGGCCTACCTCTAGGTTCGCAATGCAGACTATGGCCTTAACAGATACTCCTGCCATGATGTTTATCCAAGAGTAGTTTGAAGACCACTTCTGTCAAGATTATATTGGGAGGGAAGCTTGTGAAATATCTGAGTTGACTGAATCAGGACCTCTGGGGAGTGGGGCCCTGCAATCTGCACTTTAACAAGCTTTCTCTGTGATTTCTTTTGTGACCAGTGTTTTATAGGTACTGTTCTAGGTTTGATGTGATCCCTAGGCATCCCTATCCTTTCTGTCATCCTCTGCAATGACTCCCCTATATGTGAGGGCTCCCTGGCCTGACCTGACTCTGTGCCATGAGTGTGGTTAACTGTGGGTTGTTTATATTGCTTGGGCCTTTTAGAAAATCCTATCCTTAGAGTGACTGCCTGCCCTTTGCAATCACAAATGTAATTTTCCCTTTACTTCATACATAACCTAAGTTTCCCCAAAGCCTCATCTGTTTATGGGTACAAATAAAGCCACTTAATGTTTATAACCCAAATTTCACTGACTCATGCCCATACAGACATAATACAAGACCTTAATTTCCTGCAGAATTTTCCCTCAGTGTTTCTGGGAGGTTTTGGGACAGGCCTCCCAGGTGTCCTCAATGCTGCTTCTTTGTGCCGTGCTGCTGGTTGACGTGTGTCACTTTTGGAGTCACTAGGCTATGCCTCTCCATGAATCCAAGGCTGGTGGCCTCCCTGCAGGTGTTGATCTCCATGACCAGGACTAGATGCTCTCTCTCTCTGTACTTTCAGAGCTGCAAACCCTTGAGGAGCCAGGGGTGATGCTTTGTTTGCAGGCATCCTGACTGGGTTGGAGCCAGTCTGTGCTTGGCATAGAAGTGAGAGGATGCTGTTTGCTCTGACTCTGTGTTGTATTTTTTCCACCCAAGCAACACTATTACTCTCCTGGGTCTCCAAAGTCCTTCTCATTCAATTTCCGTGTGCAGCTCCTCTCTCCAACACCCCAAACACTAGTCTATATTTCCAGTCCGCTCACTTCCTTGGATGCCCACAAATAAACCATATTCCCCGAACAAAACCACTGTGAAAAACCTACTCCTTATAGACATCTTCACCAGTTCATCACAAATGCTCAGCCATATCTAAATCTCTGACGCTCATTTTAAACTTAGGTGGGGACTCTTCCCCTACCCAACATACAACTTAACATCTGTTAAGTTCCTGACTCCAATGATCCCAGTTTTAGAGCTACTACAGAGAGACCCTTGAGAAGAGGTTGAAACAAACTTTAGAACATAGGATAAGCTGTCAGAGTGAGAGAATGCAACAGTACAGATACTGGAAAATTATTTATTTTTTGTTTCAAAGAGGACGTCTGATAAATTTAAGTTGTAGAATATGAAAGAAAAGAGAGAAGCAGAGAATGGAGCTGCATGCGGGATTCAGCATCGAAATGAAACACAGTCTCCCCTACTTTCCTCCTCCTTTACCACACAGGGCCAGCTGTCACCGAAAGCTGTTTCCAAACCAATTACAATTCCTTTACCAGAAAGGAGGATAAAATCTTAACAAAGGAACAGATGATTGGATGCTATTGGTTCTTCTGACTCTGGAACTGCTTTAGAAAGGAAGTTGAATCTTTGCAGAATTATTATTATCAGTCATTCTTTATTGCTTCAGCTTTCTTTGTTGCATTCTAACACACAAAGTAATGAAAACATATAATAAAGAGAATAAAACACGTAATGCATCACTGTGCAGATATTGCAATCATAGCAAATCCAATGTAAATGCCCTATAGGGAATACTTGAGCCTTCCAATACATTGCTAACAGTTTGCATGATACTACATCACGTTATTTATCTACTAAACTTGTCATGCTTTGCTCTGCTAAATATCATGCCAGCATCAACCCCAAATAGCACTAGGACTGTTTTCCATTTTCCACATGGAAGTATATTTCTTTGCTGTCACTGGTTTTAATGTTTGCAAAGAGTAGCTCCAGCTCCTGAATAATTAATGCATAATGATTACTAAGCTATGGGTAGTTTACTATTCTAGCCCCTCTGGTCTTTGCAAAGTTGCTTGCTTTAATATGCACTTCAAATTGGAACCAAGAGGTAGTAAAAGTCATTAAGACGTCATGGAGCTCAGTCAGTAATGATTTACAGAGTTTGGACGCATCCTGGGTTTTTCATTCACGGCTCTCAAGCCCCATCTGCTGCTTGTGTTCTTACTTGGTATCCTGTTTGCAAATGCTTCTCTGATGGAGGGTTTCTGTTCTGTTTACACTTAAAAGAATCGACACTCAAGAGTTCAGGTCAAGTACACATTTCCTCTGTGGTGTTTCCAACACTGGAAGATCATTGGCAATGACTAAATACACTAGGAATATTTCTGCCAAATATATACATGTCAAGCAACTTCATGATCTCATATGGTATGGACACTTAGTAAATATTAAATAATGATAATAAGAATTACAAGAGTGATTCATCCAAAGCACTGTGGAAGAGACTTTTTAAAAGCTAGCTGGGAGGGTTTTAAAGAGGAGCAAGAATGTTCTCATGGTGAGAGTGGGAGAGTACTAACGTTAAGACTGACACTGCTATTTGCTGCTTGTGGTTTCTTCTCAAGGACATTCCTACAGATTAACTCAGACTTTCGTGATTCCCTTGCGCTGTAAGCTGTGTTATCCCAAAGGACAGAGATGGTCATTTTAGGGGCCTTGCCTGTGAGCTGGAATGATCAAATGTGCCAGGGATATCTAAGGAGAAGTTGTGAGTGACTGTGGCAGGGCAAATTCCCCTTGGGTGGGCATTAGAATGAGAACTAGTTGCCTCTAGAAAGTCAGTGACTCAAATTTTATTTTCCCTGGTACCTGGTCTGGGGCTGAACATACAGTATACAATAGAAAATTGGTCAAGATATTTGTGGGATGGTGCTAAATAGAAGAATATATTGTAAACACCATTCCACACTAACCAAATTGAGGTTTCGGTTTTATATATATATATGTATATATAAGTAAAAATATAAATATAAATATCTATCAATCGATCAATAGATATCTTGGTTGCTCAATGTTTTCCTCCCATGGAATATTATGCCATTTACCTTTTTTTTGGAGTCCCTCAAATATCTCCATTAAATACAATTTTTAAAAAACATTTTAGAAATAAATATATAAATGCTTTGAGTCTGGTTTTGTAGAATGAAAAAAAGGATCTGAGTTTGCTTATGGTAGGAGATGTTAATTCTTTGAGATGGTTCAGAAAAGGTCTTTGACTAAGTGAACCCTGGTGACCTCCATGTTAGCATAAGTCTAAAAGTCAAACTTGCTATTTCGTCCTCCAGCAGACCAAGCCTTACGTACTGTAATTGGTGCTTTGCCCTTTCCAGCTCTTAGATTGCTGCTAGGCCTGGCACTGGGTTAAATGGAAGGGACCCTTGTCGTTGGTGGAGTAAATGGAAGGGAGGTTAAAGGTGTGCATTGCTCCATGCCTGCGAATGGTTTGCTAATGAATCACTTGTCAGAGAGGAATGAGGGGGAAGAGAAATAGCTGCAAAATGACCCGAGAAGCCCCACAATATAGTGTATGATTAAATAATGGACCGAGTATCACAATCTCTGAGTACTTTAGAGAAATAGAAAGCATTGACCACAAGTCAGTATCACATTCTGTGACAGATTCCCCACAGAGGACTCCCACTGAGTCAGGTTCTTCCACAGTTTATGGTGTGCAGTGAGTCCATTGGGTGTATTGTTAGTTTAATGGGTTGGTTGCTGATTGCCATAATGAGGGAGTGGGGGTGAGAGGAGTCAGGGAATTTCAGGGGAGACCACAAAAATACTTTGGTTCAGTCCTCGGGGCTCTCCCTACCCCATTGCCCTCTCCCTCCAGGTGTCAGGGCCCTATCTTCCTTTCCAGGTGTTTGTGGTTACTTGTGTGAGTGACCCAAGCCATCGAAGGGGAGGGGGGGGGGTGACTGTCCACATGAAATGGGTTTAAGGGAATGGAGAAGCGAGTTTAACTCCTGCTTGTCAGCCAGTGGGGAGCACCCAGACTGCTGTGGCCTGAGTGCTGTCGCTGCCATCATGAAGCTCCCGGGGGCAAAGCTGGGCAGCCTCTCAGTGGCCCTCCATTCCCACCCATGAGATCTCGCCTCACTCCTTCCCAGCCATGAAATTGTTTCCTGGACGGAATGACATAGGGGACCAAAGATCCTCTATTTTTCCTTATTTGTACCATCTGGTACCTGCATTTCAACTTGTCAAACAGGAGAAAAATAGTTGACTCCATTCTTCTCTCTCCTCTGCTTTAATACTCCTAAGGTGATTCATAGTGCCTTGCTTGAGTCAGGAGAGACACCCTGTGGAAACTTTGAAGAAATTCTGGGGAAGGGGAGAGTTGATGTGGGAAGGGGATTGAACACAGTTAAAACTTTAAAAATATCCTGCCATATTTATTATTAGATATGCAGGTAACCTCCTAAAGTGTGTGTGACCTTGGGTAAATAACTTACCCTCCTCTCTGTACCTTCATGTTTTCATTTATAATGGGTATAACAATTGCATATAATTCCTAAGGTTGTCAGTAGTGAAAGTATATACATATATACTTCAATATAGTACTGGGCATGTCACATAAAGATATGCTCCATGTGAAGGAGTCAGCCACCCTTACCACTTTGGAAGGCTGGAAAGCTACTATCACTTCCCAAAGCTCCTAGTCATAGTCTGGGATTGGGTCACGTTCCGAGCATCCCTGGCATGAGATACAGGGAAACAGGTTTGGGCTTTAAAGTCAGAGAACCTCGATTTGAATCCTGGCTGAACCTCTTATTTGACTCTAAGCCAATTACCCAATGTGTTAGTTTCCTGCGCTATAACAATTTACCATAAGCTCTGTGGCTCAAAACAACAGAGGTTTATTTTTCTATAGTTCTGTGGGCTAGAAGTCCAAAATCAGTTCCGCTGGCTCCAAATCAAGGTGTCAACAGGGCTGCACTCCCCTGGGAGCTCTAGGGAATTCTGTTCCTTGCCTCTTCTGCTTCCGGCGGCTGCTGGTATTTCTTGGTTTGTGGCTACATCACTCCAGTTTCTGCCTCTGTAGTCACACTGCTTCCTCGTGTGTGTGTGTGTGTGTGTGTGTGTGTGTGAAATCTCCCTCTGCTTCCCTCTTATGAGGACCCTTGTGATTACATTTAGGGGCCACTGGATAATCTCTTCATCTCAAAATCCTTAATTTAGTCGTATCTGCAAAGATCCTCTTTCCTTATAGGGTAATGTTTATAGGTTCCAGGGATTAGGAATTAATATCTTTGGAAGGTTATTATTCTGCCTACCACTCCGGACTTCTTTTAGTCCATTATTTCACTTGTAAAATGGGAATAATAGTACCAAATCCACAGGTTACTGTGAGGTTTAATTCAATGTGTTATACAATACGTAATAAGAAAGATCTTCAAAATTCCATTTAGACCAGTATAGCTGCAGTGTGCACCCTGCTGTCCTGTGGCAAGATGCAGCATGCAGCCTCTGTTTTCTGAAATGGGGTTAGGATAGTCGGAAGTGGAAAATCATAAGAAGTCATTAGTTTTTGTTCAGGTCAAATATTACAGGCCTACTCTTTGCTGGACACTCTTCTGAGGACTGAAATTACAAGGATAAAGCCTGGATCTTGAGGAATTCCATTCCTGATCTATTCTTTTTGGGGTGCACAGGCATATGCAATGTGAATCCACTGCATTAGGTGTCCTGCTAGGATGAGCCGAGAGCGCTGTGATACAGAGTGGCCGTGGAGTTGGCCAGGGAGGGCTTCGCATCTGCGTGGGTGGTGACATTGGGAAAACTCATTTTGCCTGTGGATCCGGCCCGTCTCAGTTTCTTCGTAGTTACAAGTTAAACAGGTCATTTCTATGCCCTGTGGCTCCTGAATTTTGGAGTGGAGTAGATGATGATGCTGTGGAATGAGAATAAAAATGTGAATAAAGACATGGATTTTACTGCTTGATTCTTCTCCAAAGCTTGCAGGTCACAGAGAGTTGTATCAGGGAGATGCTTTTCAATTTAGCACAGAGCCCAGGAGGTCTCTTAGTCCTTTTCTCCCACTTCCCAATTTAAGCATGACTGAATCTTTAATAATCAAACCAAATAAATGATGAAATGCCCAGTGACAGCTGGTGGGTTTGATGGAGCTGTCCCTGGAAATAGATTTGTAATTCTGTCGTGTTGATGGGAAAGGAGATGTTGATCAGTATGTTCCCAGTTCATTATCATGTTCATGAGGGCTGCTGCCTCATGATTTCCTGTCAGATCCCTTGTTCAGTCTGCAATGGAGGTAGACCTGGGAATGTGTCATTCTCATCTATCGGAAATAGATGTTGTTTTCTTCCAAATTGTTTCAGCCCTCTAAGTAATTATTATATGAGAGCTAACAATTATAGTTCTAGTTTTAGAGAAGCTGATAAATTATGGGGATCCTATTTGGAGAGATAGGGCATATTTATCAAAATATAACAATTCCCAGTAGCATATTCCAAAGCAACAAATAAGTGGCTCAAACAAGGAGTTCTGGAAGAGGGTGGTGTTTGGGGAAGACTCCACTGAAGAGGTGGGTCCAGAGCTGAGCTTGCGCATGTTGGCAGTTAGGAGGAACTTGGAAAGGGTTTCCCAGGGACACAGAAAGAGTGGAACTAGTGAGGGACAGAGGCAGGAATGTGCTAATGTGCCTTTAGGACAAGATTTGTATCCATGTGGATAAAGTAGTATGATTAGAGCCATATGATTGTAAAATAAATGTCTTAATAGGGAGGTTCAGTCCAGATTCACTCATCCAACATTCATTTATTCATTCATCAGCTGCTTATTGAGAGTATACTGTGTACTAGCCTTGACCCCGAAGTAATGTATTTTGTATGTTGCAGTATTGGTAATGAGAAACTAAGAAGATTTTTGAGCATTGGAGAAAAGTAAAATCATGTAAAATCATGGAGTAAACTAAAAATGATGATCTGAGAAGATTCATTGAGCTGCCTTGTACAGAATGGATTAGAATGGGAGATACTGAAAATAGAGAGATGAGTTAGGGAACCATTGCAGGTGAAGGACTTTGATAAGCGAGGCAGCAGAAGGAATGAATACAAGAGATGTTATCGGGGGAAAGTGGCTGTTCTTTTGTGTTTCCATAACACTTTGTAGAATGTGTTGTTTGCTTACATGTCTATTTCCCCACTAGACTGTGAGCATCTCAAAGACAAAGGCCATTTACTCTTGTGTCTCTACAACCCCAAGAAATGTGCCTGGCACACAGTAAGTTCTCAAAAAACATTTGTTGACTTTCTGATGATTAAAAATGGATTGAATGTGAGAAATGAGAGCAAAGAAGAGTCAGAAAAGACTCAAGTTCATAGAACAGGGGAGGGTTATTCATTATCAGCAGGAAAGAAGATGGTCACAGCAGAGCTGCTACTTCGAGAAGATGTTCTCCTCTCATTGATCAGGCATTTGTGACGTTGAGGTGAAAATGAGACATTAAGACTGATTTACGTTTCTAGGTTACATTTTAGGAAGAGAAACAAAGGGGCATGGCATCTAAGAGAGTGATTCAGAATCTTGGAGAGGAGGGAGACAGTGAGTATAGTTTGAAAAAACCTATTCTTTACTCTCACACAAATCTGATTTTATACTTGGGAAAAGTACAAATCATAGAAAGAGACTTAAATATTTGCTTATCAACAGGGGAATGAATTTTAAAAAATTAATATACTTTGATAAAAAGTCTAACCAGAGAGCTTTTCTAACACCCTTAAAACCATACCTTACGTATCTGGACAATTGTCTCAGAAGGCAGGCTCAGAAGGAATCTTTCATCCCATTTTTAAAGTCTTATATACCAGAAACTCGGAATAAATAAATTTATGCCCATTGTAAATAATTCAATCACACAATTCAAACAATGCAGAAATGTTTGCCCCAGAGAGCAGAAAGTTAAAGTCCCCTTCACAGACATCCATATCATTTTCATTATAGGCAACCATTGATAGAAGTCTGGTTTGATTTCTTTCATATATTTTAATCTATGCACATATAACACATACAGAGATTTTAAAAAAACACATAAGTGAGATCATACTATACATATTTGTTTTGGAGTACCTTTTTTTCTTTAACATCTATGATCTTGCCATGTCCATATATGTAAATCAGCCTCATGCTTTTAATGGTTGCATGGTATTCCATTGTAATAATAAGAGTTAACATTATTTAACTATTTGCTGTATGTCAAGAACTGTGCTAAGCATTTAATACTATTATCTCATTAATACTTATGCCAATCCTAAGGGATGGGTACTTTTATAATCCCCATTTTGGTGATGAGAAAACGGAGGCACTAAGAGATTAGGTAAGTTTCCCAATAACACAAAGATAGCAAGTGTCAGGGACAAAATTTTATTCCAGGTAATCTGATTTTAGAGTCCTTATTCTATACTGCCCTCCTATGGATCTACTATAATTTTTTTTTTTTTTAAAAATCACCATTAATGGACTCTTACTATGTTTTCAGTTCTTCAATTCATTCATTTATTTATTGAGCAAGTGTGCCTACCATCTACCACACACTGTTCTAGGTACTGGGGATTCACTAGTGAACAAACTAGACAAAAATTCCTGCCCTTATGGAGTCTACTGGTGAAGATAGACAAGATAAATAAATAAAGTATGTAATATTATAGATAAATAAAAAGGATAGCAGTGAAAAGAGATAGGACCTGTTGGGGGTTGAGAATTTTAGATACAGTGTTCAGATGAGGCCTTTTTGAGAAAGTAACATTCGAGCAAACCCCTGAAGGAGGCAGAAGCACCAGCTTTGTCAATATCTGGGAGAAAGCTATTGCACAGCTAACTCTCCTAGATACTTGTAGATATTGAATTATCAAATGTCTCCTCCTTAGTAATTGCAGAGATCAGAGAATTATTACTTTGTGGTCTGGTTACTCCTCAAGAGATGTTGCTGAATTATAAATATCAGAGAGCAACAGAAGAAGGAGCCAGGTTGTTTTGCTTTTACATCAAGCCACTCTGGGAGGGATGACTTCACTCCTAGATCATATGGTGACACCACTTTGACAAATATGTTCTCTCCACCAACCATTTCTTTCTGACTCTTGGGAGCCTGGATGGTTATCTGTTTTGACAGAGATGATGTTGGCCAAAAATCTTTCTGAAATAGAAGAGTCTCTTCTAGGTAGGATTTTAAAATTTTAAATGGAGGTGGAGGAAAGAGCTCTGTGTTGGATAGCCACTGGGAGGAAGTCAAGATTTTTTTTTTTCATTTTTGTACTCTTTAAACAGCCTGGGCTGCTTTTATTCATTCTTCTGTATAGTGTCCTAGGCAGGTGTAACTGCCACATAGCAAAAGATGGACTTAACAGGGTGCAGTCATAAAATACCTTTGTTTCCTCCTGTGGCCCTTCAGACCAACTCATTGTGCTTGCTTAAGTCTCATAGATTTTTCTAGTAACTCTTAGATTATCAAAAGTCCTCAGTCACTTCAAGTCATAAGAATAACCTCAGTTCAGCAATTTAAAGGTGCAGCCCAGTTTAATAATAAAAACTCTGAACTTCATTTGAAGTTTGAGATTTTCCTCTCCCCCAACTTAATACTGCTGCTTTGGGATGGGAAGCTAAGGAGAGGAGAGGAGAGCATATCAATTTCTATATTTTCCACTTTGTGCTTAATCTTCACACACCCGCTTCATTCTATCCCATTTAGTCTCCTCCAGAATTGAAGTTGGGGGCAGAAAAAAGAAGCAAGGGATAGGAAAGTTCTTCCTTCATAGAAAAGGATGTTATCTGGCGTTGAAGATAATTCCTATGCAATTTCAACTTTGTAGGACATAGAAAAATAAAGAAATTCTCCAAAGGATTTTTTTTATGAAGCGAATAGAACATTGTCACCAAATACTGAAAAAGATTGCACAAAAACAAAGTCACAAATTTTCATTTTAATAGTGAGACAGTTATCCTAAATAAAATGAAAATTAAACAGAATCCAGTAGCACCTTAGAAGATAATATGCCATGACCATGTGAGTGTATTTGGGTGATATATAGTTGATTTGTTATAGAAATACATCATAATGTATTTCATCATATTAATAGTTGTACATTGGAAAAATGCTGTGATAATTTTTATGGGTACTAAAAAGGCATTTGATAAAGTTTGACATCTATTAAAATTAATTAAATAGGAATATATAGATTCTTCTTTAACATGGTAAAAAATTCCTTTCTCAGTCCACAAAACAGCATCACACTTAGTGGACAAACACCAGAAATAACATTTCCATTAAAGTTAGAAACAAGAGAATGACCACAAACACCGCTATTATTTAACACTGTTTAGACTGATGTACTTAGGTAATGCAAATAGACAAGGGAAATACACATGGAAAAAGAGGAAGTAAAATCTTTGCATACAATGTGATTTTTAAACTTGTGAAACCAATGATCAGTGGAAAAGTTACTATAAACAATAAGATAATTCAGGAAGATGACTACTACAAAATTATTATACATAAATAATTAACTTTGATATATACAGACAAAAACCAATTAGATAATAATGGAAGATCTCATTTATAAAGCAATAACAAGATAAATTTCCAAGAATGAACTCAAGAAGAAATGTACAATTTCTATACAAAGAAAACTTTATAAGACACTTGAGGGACACAAAAATGGTGACTTGAACAACTGAAAAGGTATGCAATATTCTTAGAGAGGAAAATGATGTATCATAAAGAAGTTAGTAGTTGCCAAGTTACGCTATATGTATAGTGCAAGCCCAGTGAAATAAAATAGGGAATCATCAGAGATAGTCAAGCTGGTGTTTCTCTACTTAAAAAGTTGTTGCTGTCCAATATTTAATTTAAATTTTTAATCCTTTGTTAGTCATTTCCTTATCATTTTACATAATTAATGATTGTTTAGATTCATTCATACGCTTACTGATATTTTGCCAACATTTCTTTTGCATAGCAGACCTTTCATCTAGGAACATGTTCCTTCTTCCTAAGTATAATCTTCCGTATAACCCTCCTTTATTGAGAGCTTGGTAGTAGTAAGTTCTCTCTCTCTCTCAATTTTTTGGAGGGCCTGGAAATTATTTATTTTGATTTAAAAAAAAAGTTCACTTAGCTAGGAACTTTTTTGTACCATATTTGTACCATATTTGTTTGTACCATATTTTTTGTACCATATTTTTTGTACCATTTTTTGTACCATATTTGTCTGACAGAATTTTTTTCTTGGTACTTTGATGGTATTATTGTTTTGTCTTCTGGTTTCCATTCTTTCTGTTGAGAACTCAGCTGTCAGATTAATTGTTGCTCTTATGTAGATGATTTGTCTTCTCTTTGGCTACTTAAAAAATTTTTCCCTTTGTCTTTGATAATCTGCAGTTAACTCTGATAAGTCAAGGTGTAGATTTCTTTTCTTCTGTCCTGTATAGGATTAGTAATATTTCCTGAATTTAAGAATCTATATCTTTCATTAATTCTAGAAAGTTCTCATCTATTATTTCTTCACCTATTGCCTATTTCAAATTCTTTTTTGCTTCTTTTGAACGTAGACGTTTTTTCAATCTGCCCTTCATGCCTCTGATCCACTCTCTCCTCCCTATTTCTGTCTCCTTTTCTTGCTATGCTACATTCTTAAAAAAAAAATCTTCAGTTCTGTCTTCAAGCACCCTAGTTAGAGGAGCAGCCCATTTAACTCAATACTTTTTAGCCTATTTTCCAGGCACTGTATGAAGAAAGGGAACACACGGTAAAAATACCTTTAGCTACAAATGTGTTGGTGAGCCCTCAGCTCCAGGCTGACTTAGAGATACCTGCCATGTCCACAGACTTGCCCACAGAATTCTTGATCCCTGGTCTCCTGACCAAAGGGCAGAGTCCCAGGTTCGGTGTACTTCAGTCTCCCATGTGGACACTACCTGGTCTCCCCTCTCCAATGGAAACCTGCACTTGGTCTCAGAACTCTTACCCTTCTCTGGGGTCCAGAAACTTCTGCGTTGTCCAATTCAAATTGTTCCTGCAACTCCTCCCTTTAAAGAGGGGACCCAACTTAATTCTTAGGATAATAAGGAACTCTTTTGTGCTATAGCAGTCATACAGATGAGGAAACAGAGGCATATTATAGGCCAGGGCTCAAGTCACCCAGCTGGTAAGTAGCAGAAGCAGAATTTGGGTGTGGATGGCCTGACTTCAGTCCCTGTCCCTAACCACTCTATTGTGTTGCTCTTTGCCTGCGACACAGAGGCCTCTCACTTCTGCTCAACCCTGGGTATGAGTGAACATGTCCCAGCTTTTAAAGATACAGTGCTGCTCTCCTTTTCCTGGGTACAATGAAGGAAGAGGTATTAATTCTCAAAAAGATTTTTAATAACTCACTCTGTTATATACCTAGTGAAAAAGAATATATTGCTTTGAAAGCTGCACTAACTTAAGGTCCCCATATCTTAGTTTTCTCATATTAAATTGGGGATAGTCATTCAACTATGATTTTGCCTCTATATGTTACTTCATCAATATTTGGTGATAGGAGAAAGAAGATATTATCTAAGAAGGTGTTTGAAATCTTCAGGGAAAAAACCCATGTGATATTATAAGAAGAAGATTGATACACAGCAGATACCATAAGTGGTAAAATGAATTTTAACTTTGGTGTCCCTAGATGGTCCCTATTCAGTTCTAAGTAAAATATATTTCAATCTAGAAGAAAATAGGGACCCTGCCAACTGTTATTAATGCTTGCTTGCCTTTTAATTGAAGTGCACTCTTGGAAAATGTCGTATGTATCTGGGGAAATATAATGCATTCAGCATAAGAATAAATCTTTTTTAAATGAGTTAGACCCAGGGATTTTTTTCACTTTTCAGCCAATCCACAGTCTTTCTGGTTTATCTTCCTTTTTCTTTGCTAAGCAGTGACGGTAATGCATACATTTGCCTTTTCCAGTAAATCATCCTTTTATAATTTGGCTTTCTTTCAATCTCAGATTCCCATCAGAAGGGTTTTACCTCAAGGCATATAGCAACCAATTTCCCCCTTAATTAATGCCATATCTGCCTCAGAGTCCATTTCAATTCCCAAATGAAAATTGATGAGGCAGCCAACCACAAATAAGGATCACATACTGCTGATTAAACTATCAGTCTAGTTTCCCAGCTATCACGTTACAGTGCTGAATCATAACCAGAGGGTGAGTTTTCTAGTCTTTTGCAATGTATATTGCTCATAGTAAGTGTCCATAAATTGCTATTAGCAGATGAGGAGAGGGATTTTATATGACCCCTATCAAATTCCACCAGAAAGATTAAAGAGGTTTGTGTTACAGGGACTGAGACTCCACAGCACATGGAGACAAAAAATGTGTCTAGACTTGATAAAATGTGCCACAAACTATGAAGAAAACCTCCAGGAAAAGAAAAACTACCCAGCAAGGTGTTTTTTCTCATCCAGGTGGACTGTGGATGGATGGTTAATTCAAACAGCTTCATGTTGTCTAGGGAACATGGAGACCAAATTCTCCACCCAGCAGCCTTCAATTCAATTCTAGACTTCAGGGTGGGAGTGGGATTGGAGGTAGCGTATGAAGTAACTATTCACCAAATGGTCAGAGTAAGAATTCATTCACTCATTCATTCCATTCATTCACTCATTCACTCAGTGTTTATTTACCTATTTTCCAGGCACTGTGTGAAGAATGGGAACACACAGTGAAAAAGACACCCACTCTGTCCTGGTTGAGCTGATGCTCTAAGGTGGGGGTGATGTTACCAAACCAAACTTGGGTCTGCTTGACCGTGTGCAGTAAAGCCAATGTAGTGACACCGGGTTGTGGTGAAGGAAACTGCAGCATTTATTGCTGGTGCCAAGCAAGGAGTCTAGGCAGCTAGTGCTCAAAAGATCCGAACTCCCTGATGGCTTTCAGAGAAAGGTTTTTAAAGACAGGGTGAAGGAGAGGGTTGTGGGGTGCTTGATCAGTTCGTGGACATTCTTCTGATTGGTTGGTGATGAGGTAACCGGGAGTCACCATCGTCAACCTTCTGGTCCCAACCAGTCTGGGGTCTATGTGCCTGTGGTCAGCATATAGTTAAGTTCTTCCACCTGGTTGGGGTTTCAATATCTGCAAAACAGTTCAAAGGACATGGCTCAGAATATTGTCTATAGCTCTTGAGGAGGAACTAAAAGTCCTTGACTTTGTTTAATGGCTAAACTATTATTATTTTGTCTTACTTGACTGTTTTCCTTTGTTTCTGCATTTTCTCACTTCTCTGATTAAATTTATTCTTTGGAACTTTGGGAAGGCCAAGGAGGCTACAGTTTTTCTATAGACAAGAGGCAGGTGGAGGACAGGGTGGTGAGGAGGAGGGGGGTGAGGTCCGTCCTGGGAAGGCCTATAGGGTCCTGGTCATTTACAGTGGTGGTGGGGGACAGATAAGTAACCAGATCATTCAATAACTGGTATTAAATGCTGTGGGAGAAGTAAGCATGAGGTACTAGTCAAGTATGTAGATTGTGTGTGTGTGTGTGTGTGTGTGTGTGTGTGTGTGTGAGAGAGAGAGAGAGAGAGAGAGAGAGAGAGAGAGAGGTTGGGGGAGGGAGAAGCCTTCCTGGAAGAGGTCACTTGAGCCCTCAACAGATGGGGAGAGTTAGCTAGGTTAAGAAGGAGTCAGGGCAGGACAGGCATTCCAGGTAGTGGAAGCAATTTGAGCCAAGTTTGGGATGGAAAGAGAGCATGATCTCTTTGGTAAATGAAAAATTAGTCATAGCTGGAACAAAGGTGTGGGAAGAGTTTTGTGGAGAAAAAGATGACTAGGGGGAGGCTGCCAGATGTTCTCCCCTGAAATGTTTGACCATCAGTGAGAGCAGGGCAGATGTGAGTGTGATTATGAAAACATACATATGTGTGTGAGTGTATATATATAAATTTACCTCTAAATGCATTGCGTATTTCAATCAGTAATGCATCCTTGTTGTTTGGGTATCCTTTTGACATATTTTTAAGAAAGTCATTTTAAAAATTAAATTCAGGACTACTGTAGATATGAACCCTGCCCCCAAGGGACTGTCTGTGACACTCTCCAGCACATTATTTATGTCCCAATTTGTAATATCTGACTTTGGTTTATCTCACTAATATTTGTAGCTACTCCCAAATTAGTGGCAGAGCTGAGGCAAGAAATTCCAGAGCTTTTTCCCCATTATAGAGCTAGCTGTACTCAGAGGGGACCTAAATTGCATTGACTTACTAAATTAAAAAGGTTGGCCCATGCACCTTTCAAAGACTCAGCCACCCTGTCCAATTTTCCAGCTGCCCACAACCACTGAGTAGCACAGTATGTAGAGGGCAGTCGTAGCAGTCCAGGTGAGGGACCACGCGGTCTGCTTGTCACGTATGCCCTGTAGAATCAGTGGATGCTCAAAAAGGACTGCGGCTCAAAAAAGAACTGAAAAAAAAAAACACAACCTGTTGAGCAGTTGGTTTAGTATTATTAGCTATGCTTGTACTTTTTGATAATCTGATTTCTTTTAACAATTTATTTTAGATAACAAAACTTCTTGTCTCAAAAAATGGTAAGTTAACTTTACAGCTATTGTAATTCTTAAAACTGAGGAGATGATGATGATGATAGTAGTTATTTGTATAGTAACATGCCCAAGACAAATCCTAAGAGAGGAACACAATCAGAATCAAATGGAGAGATTTGGCTTTGCCCACTTGCCTCCGAACTAGAAATTTTTAAAGGTATTTTGTGTGGCATGCTGTACTGTGTGCAGTTTTTAGCTTTTTAACTTCAAGGACATCAAAGTATTGGAAGAGGTTCAAAGAATGATAATAAAAAGCTTATGGGGGGGCTTCCCTGGTGGCGCAGTGGTTGAGAATCTGCCTGCCAATGCAGGGGACACGGGTTCAAGCCCTGGTCTGGGAGGATCCCACATGCCGCGGAGTGGCTGGGCCCGTGAGCCACAATTACTGAGCCTGTGCGTCTGGAGCCTGCGCTCCGCAACAAGAGAGGCCGCGATGGTGAGAGGCCCGCGCACCGCGATGAAGAGTGGCCCCTGCTCGCCGCAACTAGAGAAAGCCCTTGCACAGAAACGAAGACCCAACACAGCCATAAATAAATAAATAATTAAAAAAAAAAAAAAAAAGCTTATGGGGCTGCCTTACAGAAGTGGGCCAGTCACGTAAGACAACAGCACTGACGAATGAGCCCTTGCTGAGGAAGCCACCACACGGGGCGCTGAGACCTCCTCCATCCCAACCATGGGAAAGGGCTTAGACCCGTATTCATTGCCTGGCTGGCCTGCCTTTGAAGAAGAGCAGTGCAGGGCATGTTCAGAGCACAGAGCCTTGCTATGTGGTTTCTTCAAAGAGGGTTTAACTGCATGTTTGCCATGGACTCCTCCTGCTCCTTTCTTCCAGTTTTTCCCTCAAACAATTATAAGAGGAGGGAAGTCTCTGGATCTAGATCCCAACCCAAGAGTAGATTAATGAATGCCACGACTGCCCCTGGGCAATGTGCACCCTCCCAGACACGCTGGATCTCAGACTTCGTGCCAAGAAGGAGAGAGCTGAGCTCTTCACAATGCTGAGTCCATTGCTTGGTTGAAGAGGGTGACCAGGAGCACTAGAAGGTTTCAAAGCCCCAGGTGTTTTTTGTTTTTATGTGTAAATTGCCCTTGATGTATTTGTTCCTCTGCATCCAGGCAGCCACCAAGTCCTATTGGTTTGTTCCTGCTCCTAGCTTTCAGAAGCATTTAGGCCAGGGTTCGCAAAAGCTCCCCATTACATACACATCACAGTGAAAGAAACTGCCCTGCAGTACAGCTCCAAACTCACCCTCTCTCTCTCTTGCACATGTGGGGGCCTTATCCTCATCTACCGAATTATAACAAATTTCTCTGCTTAGTGTTTCAAGTCCTCCTCAGAATGACCTCCATCTGCATCTCAATCTGACATCTCTTTATGTCCCCATGGGTACCCTGCAGTCTATCCTAACTAAATGCCTCACTGCTCCCCCAAATCATCACAGTTCTACTTTCTTCTGAAACTAACAGCAAGGGAAAGAACCTGTTAACAATGAAGTTTTCAAAAGAAGCCACCCCAAGAATCTGGGCCTAATAGACATCCCATAAAATTGAGCTCTTAGAATTTGCTTCTTTCACTGGGCCATTATTTTCACGTTGTGAAGAAGTGTTTCCTTAGTTCTGTTCTTGAGAACAAGTGTTGGTACAGGATGGAGGTAAAGACCTTGACACCAGGTTCTGGCCCCTGGCATAGATGATGTGAAAGTGAAGAGGAGGAATATGTGAGGGGAACCTATGTTCTCTGAGTTCCCACCATGTGCCAGGCACTGAACTAAAGGTCCTGTGCATTTTCTCTTCTTCAATCCTCAAAGGCTTCCTTTGATGTGCACTTTAGGAACCCTTTGTTGGGCTTGCTGTGTTAAGGTGACATGCCTAAGGCCACCCAGAAAATAAATGGTGGGGCTAAGGTCACACTGGATCTTTCTGGCTCCTAAGCCCTTGTTATTTCCATTATGTCACATTTCTTTTCAAGGACATAGAGAGTAGGGGTGGGGAATACTGTGGAAACAAACAAAAAAGACTTATTTGTGTTCAGTATCCAAGAAGTACTATACCTTCTTTGCTGGCCCGGGCTTTATTTATGTATTTTTTTAAGAGGATAATGACCAGAAAAATGAGCAATCAAAACCTTTCAGGTTTGGGGCTTCCCTGGTGGTGCAGTGGTTAAGAATCCGCCTGCCAATGCAGGGGACACGGGTTCGAGCCCTGGCTGGGAAGATCCCACATGCCGTAGAACAGCTAAGCCCATACGTCACAACTATTGAGCCCATGCTCTATAGCCTGTGAGCCACAACTACTGAGCCCGCGTGCTACACCTAGTGAAACCTGCGGCCCTAGAGCCCATGCTCTGCAACAAGAGAAGCCACCGTGATAAGAAGCCCGCACACCACAACGAAGAGTAGCCCCCGCTCGCCGCAACTAGAGAAAGCCCATGCACAGCAATGAAGACCCAATGCAGCCAAAAATAAATAAATAAAATAAATAAATTTATATTTTAAAAAAACTTTCAGATTCTACTCCATGCCTATTTTTCTTCAAAATCTCAGTCATTAGGAAAGGATCTATTTAAAAATCTTGTTCTGACTAGTTTCTGTCTCAGTACAGATTGTTCAGGAGCTTTCCAGATTCTTAGTGTTTCTACACTTTGTTCATTAGTATGGCTGTTTTCTGTATTTTATAATTTCATTATTACAAGTAAACTCTTAGTAATAAAAATTACCTTGTCACCTACTGGAGCCCTTTAATGCACCCCAAAATAGGGGGCAATTGGCATTCTGAGTAATCCCCTGCCTTCTCCTATTTTAACAAGGAACCAGAAGAACTTAGAGTGAATTTATTCAAACGTGGGTAAGATCCATTGACTCAATATTCCCTTCAGTAATCACACACTTTGGTTGCACATCTTAGTTTTCCATGTCTCTTTATCCTGCCCCACCTAAAAAATGTAGGATTGGAGTTCTCTGAAGAGCACAGAATAGAGGGACAGAGGATGTCAATCCTTCAGAAGCTTGAGGTTAGAATTCTTTCTTAACCTCTGCCCACGATCCCCTCTGTGGAGAAATGCCACAGTAGAAATAGCTTGAGAGTTAACCCATGGATTACATAGCCACAATTATATAAATATTCAGCACCTCTCAACCAGCCAGAACAATGGCAAACTCAGGAGTAAAAAGACATAAGAAGAGATAAAGATAAAAAGATTGAATAATAAAATGGATGAGTCAGTTAGCAGAGCAGAAGAGAAGGGTACAGTCTTAGGCTGGCAAAGGTTATAATTATCAAGCTCCGTGAGTGCCAATTCCAAGAAGTACTGGGAAAGCAGAATTAGTGGAGACAATGGCAGAGAACAAGGTTAAGGTGGGAGTGACGTGGACAAGGGAAATGGAATGATGCCAAGTAATTAGGAATGAATCATAAGAAGCAGAACCAGTAGCAGCAGAGAGCAAAGATCAGGAGGAGCAAGAAGACACTCCAAGTTGAAAATTGCAACAAAATAAGGAAAAGAATGAATGATATATGAGCATTGAGTTTAGGGGCAAGATGACATAAATTTCAATGACTCCTGAGGCTGGCATCACTGGATTATAGCACAGTACCATAACTGGTGCTTAGAATGATGAGGCTGAGCCATTGAGAATATTTTAAATTATGAATATATTATATGGAAGACTGCAGAGACATATAATAAATTTTAGAAGGATTTTAATAAAATATAGTTGAAATTTAAGTTTTATCAGTGAACACATAAACATCCAGCTATTTGCAAGTATAACAAGTTCCTAACCATCCTAGGTTAACTAAAGCATTGCCAAAAAGGCACAGAAATGTGAAAGTAGGGAAAGGAAATGGATTCCTGTTGCTAAATCATAGGGTTCAAGGGGGAAGGATGGAGGTAGTGTGGAATTGGAAGGCTTGGGGAGCCACTGAAGGCATTTAAGCAAGAGTGTGCCATGAGTAGACCTATGTTTTAGCAATATCATTCTGGCAGGACCATATAGGAAGTTGCGTTGGGAGAAGACTTGGTAGCAGAGTAAGGCAAGTTAGGCACTTACCTTGGATCCAAAATTTAAGGGGCACCAAAACCTTCAATAATCAAGATAAATAATATTTTAATGGAGTATATTAAAAAATCAAAATTAGTGCCAAAAATCCATGATAAACAAGATATCAAACTTTTGGATAAAGACAGAATTAGCAGTAACATTAAAAACATCCAGGAGAGACTGGATGAAACAGAGAGATGATAGAAGGAAGGATTAGGTGACTGGTGTAATGAGCCGACAGAGGCAGATAGGGGAGTCAAGGGCAAAGCCCAAGTTTATGACTCATGTAGCATTGTCAGTCTCCAACCTAGGGGATTCAGAGAAGAAGTAAGTATGGGGGAGGATGATGATGAGTTGTGCTGTGAGTTTGTCACATGTGAGGTGTTCATGGGTTATCGAATGGAGGAAATCCAGCCAATGACTGGAAGTATGGTCTAGCATTTGGCAGAGAAGTCTAGACTGGCTGTAGAGAGAGGGGCTTTTTCACATGTAGATGCTACTGGAAGCAGAATGTATAGATGAGCCTGCCCAGGGAGTAGGTATATAGACAGACGAGACAGGCAATGGTACTGAACATAATAATAAAAAGCAATAGTAACATTTATTGAGGCTTACTAAGTGCTAGCCACTCTGCTGAGTTGTTTACAAGCATTATATAATCAAATCCTCACCACAGCTCTGAAAGTTCTATGCTGTTTTCCTCATTTCACTGATGAGGAAATGGATGTTAGAGAGCTTAAAATAGGGGTGATTTGAGATCAGCAAGTAAATGGCAAAGCCAAGATTTAAAATCAGAAAGTCTGAAGCGAAGAAGGAGGCAACCTGGCTTTGGAGAGCAAGGACCAGAGTTTGAATTCCAGCTTCGAGGGCTATGTGATCTTGGCCCCACTTATCCTTCTGGAGTCTCTGTTTCCTCATCTGTAAAATGGGGATAACAAAGGCTGCCTCTTAGGACTGATGGGAAGATGAGATGGGAAATGTCAGGTGTCTGATGCATAGTAGGTGCTCAGCATGAACTGGTATGTGTTGCAATCATTAGGAATACCCCAGGATCAGGCAGACATTGAAAGGACCTTAGTGTAGAGGAGGCTGGGAGGCGAGTATGATGGAGAGGTAAACACAGAGTCAGGAGAAATGGAATCAAAGGGAGGAAGGGGTTGGGCCCACCAGTGTTTGGTCGATTTGTCCGCCGTTGATGTCCTTATCAGAAGCAGTAGGTTTAGTGGAGTAGGTGGGGAAGGGGGAGCATTAAATGATGGTGAAGAAGGAGAGGTAATGAATGTGGACAATGCTTCCCCAAAGCTTTGCTCTGTAGGGAAGGAAAGGGAGGGATGTTGCTTAAGGGAGACACAGAGGTCAGGAAGAGTATTCTTCTCACCCCACAAACATCCTGTAATGCGGGGAGCATTTTTCCCTTGACAAAGGAAGTGCGTGGAAAGTGAAAGAAAACACTAGGCCTAAAAATAATGATGACTTTCCACTTAAACTTGTACAGTAGTGGAACACATTCAAAAACAGTTTTGCATCCAATGTGACATGGAGGCTTCAGAACAATCCTGTGGAGTAGATCAGACAGGTAGAATCCCCAATTTATAGATACTTAAATGAGGACTCAGGAGAGATTAGAAATAAATTCAATGATTGTCAGTGTGGAAAGATTAAGAGACTCCCTCCTCACCCCAGCTGGTGTGCAGAGTGGAGGTCGTGGGATGATTCTCTAGAATAGCGATGATGGGCTAGTCGTGGAAGGGGTGAGCTCCATGTAGGGGAGAATGCATGGGAGGGAGGAAGTGAATGAGACGGAGCAGAGGCTTTTTGCTACTCCCCACACAGCCACAAGAGAGATGTCTGAAAAGGATGGTAATGTTTAAATTTACATTAAGAATACACTAAGACTTTTAACATTTTCTTAAGACATTAAGTGAAAATTGGAATTGTTTGCAGTGTTTTGGCTTTTCTGCAGCCCTGAGCACATGGGACATGGTAATATTTGGATTATATATGGCTGGCAGATGGCGGCACCAGACTTAAGCCCAGGTCTGCTGATGCGGAGCCAGCATCCTATCCACCAATCCCCATTGCTTTTGTTTGTAAGTAAGACTCTCAGTTTGTAGAAGCAGAGTTAAAAAAATTTATTTTCTTTTTAAATTGTGAGGATTCTAATTTCAACCACACTGAATCATGAACAAAGCTTCCAGAGAGACAGAAGGTTAGGGATGATTCACATAATATTAGTTAGATGAGGAAAGGCTTTTATTTCATTAGATTGGTTTAATAATCATTGAGGGCCTGATATCATGGAGAAGAACTTAGAGGGGATTGTAGAGAGAAACTAAAAGCAGGCTAAACTTAACCTATTCACTGAAGTGCCCCAAATCTGAAGCTATTCATGCTAGAACAGAATTTGATTCATCAGCGTGTACCTGACGTGCCCTTTGGAAAGTGTGTTAACCATTTGATGTAAGACGTGACATTTCATCCAGGTTCACTTATTTGCATACTTGTGATTTCATTTGCATGTATTTTACTGTGCTGCACTCTGGAAATATACTTACTTATTTCTATTCCCTCCTTTAAATTCCATATACTCTCTACAGTCCTTTGGTAATGTAGCAGATCAAATATTGAGGAAGACATTCTTGTTAGGAAGACAACTATGGAGCTTCTATATCCAATCTGTCATCGAAACTTTTCTTCCTTTAAACATCTGGTGGAGGCTTAAGGATGTATTATACAACATGGGGAGTATAGCCAATATTTTATAATAACTGTAGATGGAAAGTAACCTTTAAAATTTTTTTAAATTTAAAAATTAAAAAATATGTATTAAAAAAAACATCTGGTGGATATGCTCCCCTACTTTCTCTTTTCACTGCATCACCCTAGACTGGGGATTTCTCACCTCTTAAGTAGTCTCTTGCCCTTGAGTCAAAACCATGCAATTCAGTCGATTCCCTACATCCTAACTCACCACTTACTCGATGCTCAGTGGCCCTCAGAGTGAACTAATAGCACTTTTATATTATTAGATTCATCATATTCCAAATTCTTAACTTCTGCCATTGTGAAACTGCTAGAAATTAATAGCTGTGTTTATGACCTTATCCAGTTTACCACTAAAGAGAAATAAGTTTTTTTAAACTCTGCTTCCCCCTTCTTCTGTCCCCTAAGAAATACTGTGTCCTCAACAGCTTAGTTCCTTGTTGGGGCCACAAGGAAAGGAAAGTAGAAAATGGAGAACAAGGAATGTATCAGAAAGGCTGGAAAAGTGTTTTTCTTTTGTGGGAAAAGAAGAAAAAACAGAGATGGAAAGAAGGGGGAAGGGAGTGGAAAGATGAGGGTCTTAAGAAAGGGTGAGGTTTCAGAGTAAGACTTAGAGTTTAGGGAAGGTAGTTGAAAGTGAATAGAGATGGGCTGAGGACAGATTCTGGGAGAGGAAATCTAAGCTGAGTATTCAGGAAAAACAAGACATGGAGAGAAGCTGAGTGAAATTGTTCTGATGTTGGATTGACTGCTTTAACAGTGACCCAAATAATAGTAGTGTAAAAAAGATGCAAGGTTTTATTTCTGTCACAAAAAAAGTCTGAGTTGAAAGCAGTCCAGGAGGAGAAGGGTACTCTATGAGGTTGAAAGGTGGCCCAGGTTCCTTCTGTATTTTTGCTCCCACACACATTGTCCTTGTCTATGGGATCAAAGTTGGCCCCTCCCTTCTACATCCATATTCCAACCCAATGGAGGGAGGATAGACGAAGTGAGAGCACTGAGTTTTATTCCAAGAGCAGAAACTCTGAATTGCACACATCACTCTGCTCACATTCCATTTGCCAGAACATCATCAGTTGGCCATACTAGCTGCAAGAGAGGCTGGGCAATATCGTCTCTAAGTAGGCAGTCCCGTGCCCAGCCCAAACTCAGGGGAGTATGTTACTAAAAGGAAGAAGAGAAGCCTGTAAACTGAGGAACAGTCGGTCTCTGCACTCTTAGTTAGATACCATAGTTAGATAGGCAGAAGATCTTAAATAAGTCAGCTTGAATAGGTTATGCAGAATTTGAGGGCTAATCTGAATTCAGATTATAGAAGTGGAGTATGTTGGAATAGAAAAGGAAAGCTTGGAGGGTTAATCTGTATATTGAGTATGATTGACATTGTAGGACAGCAGGACACATTCTAAGGTCCCTGAATCTGGCCCATAAGTATGTCTGTAGCTCAGGGATCTGCAAACATTTTCTGGAAAGGGACAGATAGTAAATATTTTAGCCTTTGTGGGCCACACGATCTCTGCCAGATCTACTCAACTCTGATGTTGGAGCATGAAAGCAGCCTAAACAATATGTAAGCAAACAGGTGTTCCCCAATGAAACATTATTTATAAAAACAGGCTGTGGGCCAGATTTGACCTTGGCTGTAGTTTGCTGATCCCTGCTCTAGTCTGTTGTTTTAAAAGTACAGTTTTTTGAAGTTAGCATCTGACCCCATTAATCATAACAATTCTATCTACCCTTCACTAATAAATTTATTTAACTGAGTGTGTTCTATGCTAGGTTCTGGGATACAAGGGAAAGCGAGCCATGGTGACTGAACATATAGGGAAGTTATCATCCAAGGAGATATATAAGGAAGTAATTTCAAAATACCATGATAATTTCTATAATAGGTGTATTGGTCAGATTCTATAAGAGCACAAGGGAAAAAGTACGAAAGAGAAGGTTTCTCAAAGGCAAGGCTTATGCTGGGGCCTAAGGATTAATAGAAGAATCCTTGGCTCACCAAAGAGGGAAGGGTATTTAAGAGAAGGCAATCTAAGGGAATTTAAGGACACAGTGTGTGCATAAAAATGGGAAATAAGAGAATTTGGCATGTTTGGAGCACACAAGTGTTTAAGGAGCAGAGAGGTAAAGGCTTAGAAGTTCAAATTGTAAAACGCCATTTACAAGTTATTCTAAAGAATTTTGTTTTATCTCAACGGGGGAGCCATTGGGGAAAAATGGAGCCAGGGGGACTTCCCTGGCGGTCCAGTGGTTAAGACTTCACCTTCCAATGCAGTGGATGTGGGTTCGATCCCTGGTGGGGGAGCTAAGATCCCACATGCCTCACAGCCAAAAAACCAAAACATAAAATAGAAGCAATATTGTAACAAATTCAATACAGACTTTAAAAATGGTCCACATCAAAAAAATCTTAAAAAAAAAAAAAAAAGGAACCAGGCAGTGACATGACCAGATTTGAGTGTGAGAGAGATCCCTCCTGCAGGAGCCTGTGCCATTGACTGGAGGGGAGTGAGACGAGAGCGGGGAAGCTGGTAAGGATTATTATATGTTTAGGCAAGGCAGAAGGAGGGCCTGAAATTAGTTACCAGCGTTGGGAAGGGAAAGAAAGGAATAGACTCAAGAGATTTTGGGGAGTCAATATGACAAGAATTAGAGGTTAACTGGAAGCAAATTGTGTGGGGAGAGAGAAGAATCCAGTATGGTACCCAGGATTCTGACTTGGGTTTCCAAGCACATGGGGGCACTTATCAAGGCAGAGTATGGAATACAGAAGGACTAGGTTTTGGGAATTTGATATGCCTACAGAAAATCTAGGTGAAGTCCACAATGCAGATGGATGTTTATGTCTGTTGCTTGGGAGAGAATCTGGACTAGAACTACAGACCTATTCAATAAGATGCTTCAATTTTGGGGAGACACTTACACTCTGTTACATCCTGAAAAACCAAGCTACAAGACCAAAACAGGCAAATACAGAAATCAGGGGAAATTCAAAATATGGATCTGAGATATAAAATCAAACCAAAAACTGCCTATACTAACAGTAGACTTCAAATGTTGCACTGAAATTTCTTACGACCTGTACAAAGAGTGAGGCAGTAGCTTGAGTCTATAGAATAAACAATCAATTATTTAGGGGAAGCCAGTTGGTCTTGGTACTGAAATTTGAGTTTCCCATGTTATGTGGTGAGCAGTTTCTCCAACGATATCCCCATAATAAATAAAATGACTTTCACTGAGCTGTTTCTTCTTTGGCGCTCGAAAGGGTCGTACTAAAGCAAAGCTGTACCAGAGCAGTTTTATACGGATCAGTCATTCTCAACTCATCTGTCATCTTCATAAAGTCCCTAGGTCAGTAACCCTTCTCTGGCTGTGACAGAGAAATTCTGAACCAGGTAGAACCTATATGTCCTCTGGTTCCTAGAGTGGGCAACATCAAGTAAACAATGGCCTTACTGACTGTTGTCTTAAAAAGACAATTTTCCTCTCTCATTTTATGGACTTTGTTAACTTCATTCTTCTAGGTGTATACGTTTAAGAGATTTCTGAGTTAGGTCAACATTATAGTGCAGGTATTTTCAATGTCACTAGGTTTAGGCCAGAAAAAGCTTTTCTTGTTCAAAATGTTACAAATAGATCAGCAGAACACTGTTGCTCTTAGCCATTATCTGGAATATGGGAATGAACTTGTCCTGAACCCTTATTATACAGGACTTTTTCCTGTCTCTGTAAAAAGGTGAGCTAAGTACACTTAGAGTCTGAAATAGAAGCGGAGCAGATAATCCAAATTAGAACATACATTTGTCAGTTTTCTTCTCAAAAAGAGCATCTCTCAAGAGTATGTTTCATCATCTTGACAATCCAGGTTTTATTCTATATATCTGTCAATGAAAAAATTAATTAGTTGATCTAAGAAGGAAATGGAAAATTTTATTAGAGCCAAATTGAGGATTATAACCTGGGAATAGCTTCTCAGACAGCTCCAAGAATTGTTCTGCCCGTTAGAGGTCAAAGCACAGTTATATGTTTTTTGTTTTTATTGAAGTATAGTTGATGTACAATATTGTGTTAGTTTCAGGTGTACAGCAAAGTGATTCAGTTATAAATCTATCTATCTACCTATCTGTTCTTTTTCAGACTCTTTTCCCTTATAGGTTTATAAGTTTTTGAGACAGAGGCTGTGCATTAAATGATGTATTATTGGCAGTTTACACAATCCAGATCTACAGGAACAAAGGGAGTAGTGGGTCATGGGTTATCACCGCCCCTTACAAGATTAAGAAGGAAGATTATCTCTTAAGGAGTTGTGACCCTTGATGAGATTAAGAAGGAGATGTACAATACATACAAAGGGGGAGGGAGGAGGCCCAGACAGGCAGACAACAATTTTATGTTTAAATTTTTCTCATCTTGCCATAAAGTATGTATTTTCTTTCATTACATCTAAGAATCAGATCCCTTAGGCATGCTGTGAGAATATCCTTAGGCATTGCAGTAAGCTGGATTTATTTATAATTATCCTTCAATCTTTTATGGTTGGAGGTGCTGGGAATTGAACTGGTGAAGGGAACAAAAAATTTGGAGAAGTAAGTGCAGAAAATGATGCTCAGGGTGGAGTATATGCATATAAAAAAGAGACTTACTTTGCTCACATCCAGCTTAGGTTCCTAATGTCTTTCCTCATAACATTTTTATTTCCATTTATTAAAAAATTCCAAACTTCCATCTGGGATTTTAAAGTATTTTTTTGTAAACTATGGTACATAGAAAGAAAAATGATCAAAACATAAATACATAGTATTACAAATTGTTATGAGCAAATAGTTAAGTAGTAACCAGCCCACAGACCAAGAAATAAGGTATTGACAGAATTCCAGAAACAACCTCTACACACCCACATGCCCCTTCCCATCACCAGCTCCTTCATCCTATGGTAGTCATGGAGTATAAGTGCCTGACATTAAGCTTTTGATTGCCAAGGCATCCATTTCAAAGGCATCCATCTCAAATAAACATACTGCCAGCTACACAACTAGATGTAGAGCCAGGCTGCCTTACTCATCAAGTCCCCTTTTAGAAAGCCCAGGGTAACATAGATAACTGACCACTTGAGTGACTTCACCTTTCCTACCCTGTGCCCTAATTGCCCCTCCTATGCTTTGAATTTGCCAATAAAGAGTGAACCAGTGAAACGGTAAGTATCCCACCCTTGGATCCTAATATGGCAGAGCTCTGGGTCCTCACTCCCTCCTTCTCTCTCAACCCACAATCTCACTGTGGCCCTTGGGAATGCTGTATACCCTTTAGGAGCTATGAGTAATAAATCTTGTTCTTCAAAGTTCCCTGATCGTTTTTTGGCTGAGGTGTGTTTTACAATTATAATAAGAACAACAAGGGCTGGTCCCTTGTGGGACATTATGGAAAAACCCAAATGAACTTTTTGGCCAACCTAATATGTCATATATCATATATATGTCATATCATATCTATATGTCATATATATGTCATATCATTTTTTGTGTCTGATTTCTTTGACCCAATGTTATGTTTTTATAATTCGTCATGGTTTTGTGTGCTGTAATTCATTCATTTTCATTGCTGTGTAATATTCTACTGTCTGAATAAACCCCCATTACTTATCTATTCTATAATTGATGGACAGCTGGGTTGTTTCAAGTTTGGATCTTCCCCGTACCCGATTTCTCAAGTCACTTCTATTGCTTTTCCTTTGTAATGTATTTTCCAAAATATAATAGTATTTAAAAGAGGAGATGATGAGAATTTACCTACAGAGAGATATTACAAACTTTTTCTGGAAAATTACAATATATTCAATAAACTTATTTAACCAAACTTACCTTTTAATTAAGTGTGATACATATAAATGTGCCAAGTAAATGGTAAAACATTAAAAATATTGAGTATTAGTTGTTCTGTTGCCACAATTATTATACTTTTTAAACCAAGGTAATTAGTTAGCTCACATGAATGAACACATATAATGTCGAGGATTGTGTGTTAATCGGCCCAAAACTCTACAAAGTAGGGACTGTTACTTTCACCATTTTACAGAGGAGAAGACTGAGGCACAGAGGTGGAATCCTTCACCTGCAGTCACACAGCTGGTAAGTGATGTAACTAGAATTCAACCCAGATGATCGGACTCCATAGTTGTGCTCTTCACTATTGTATTAAGTACCTTAACTAAAAACAAACATGGGGAGAAAAGGTAAAACATACTTCTGACCAGTTTATGTTTGCAAGATCATATGATACTTAGTTCTGATCAAAAACAAACCTGTCTATACAGCCACAATAACCCGTGTCAGGGCAGAAGGATTTGTAGGTAGGCTCCTCTGCAGCTTGTTTGGATTCTTCCCTTTGTTCTCCCACTGGACTTAGTCCTGTGCAGGTAGAGTGGTTACAGAAGATGACCTCACTGAGCCCTTACATGAGTGGAAGTTGCAGTCTACAGCTGCCACTCCCCAGCACCTGTGGAGAAGGTCACCTTGGGCTTGGTCACAGCCCATGGTCTGAGAGTGGGGGCCACAAAGCTGCAAGGTAAACAGCAAAGACAAGCTAAGCAGAAGTATTTCATTCCATACACAATTTTCAGTGCCTTCCCTAGGACCTGCTTCCTCACCTACACTCAAGAAATGTTTGGTGACGGATAAGCTAGAATAAAAAATATGAAGCTGCTTTCACTGGTTTTTATGAAACTGGATTCTTTTGCTGTTAATGAGAATAATCAGAATGTCATTCTGAGCAAAGCTCTGATTTCCATGCTTCCCTCCTCTTTGGAAACATTTTATTCTTTGGAACCTGCTGTGGGCATGCTCATAAACAGGGCTGCACACGGGGTTCCCTGCCAATGCATTTGTTTGTGGTGGTACAGACACAGCCATGAAAGTGTGGCATTGTCTTTTTGCATCCAAAAGTGAAGGCAGTCAGTTAAAACCCTGATTTATTTATATAAATAAATATAATTTCCTTCCATTGAATATCTTGTTCAGAGGAATTCTATTAATATGATTTATCACAATAAACAGCACGGTTCCTGCTTTAATTGATTTATTTTTTTCTCCATATAAAATTTCCCCTGTATCTCTGTTCTGCACCAACTTTTATTGTCCTTTTCACCCCCTCCCCTGCCCATATCTGTGTTGGCTCTAGGGACTAGATTTTTTATACAGTCTGCATCCTAAATCATTCATTTTCTCATTTTCAAAGTGCTGACTATAATCATCCCTTACATTTACTGAAATTAGCATGGGTTTTAAACCATTAGTCAAAAAAGAAGGGGCTTTTTTTTTTTTAAAGCTTCCTGCTGTTCTTTGTGGATGAAACAGTTGACATTTTGTTAAGAGATTTTTGTCTGACTTCAATTCTCTATCTTTAATGTATTCTTAACAGTTATAAATGGAATGGTTTGTCCTAAATGGAAGTATATCTATGGTAGCATAGTTATATCCAGTCTTTAAAATGGATCATTTCATTTCACACATGCTATAGAATCTTGAGTTTCACCTTTACTCATGTCAATTTCTTTAGTAAAAATGACACTGTTGCTCCAAATTCCTACTCAATGGATTGGGTATATCACATTGTGGTAGTAATTGTTCATAAGTACATATTTTATAACATGTACTAATAGAGTAATAAAATATATTGCAACAACAATGTGCTCTGCCTGATAGAATTTCATCATGAGACTCCATTAACACATTCAGCTGGTATCAGCTTTTGAAAATGCCTTCCATTTTGGTGGAAGAGAGATACTCTATGTAAATGAATGGAGAAAATGGGATTCAAATAGGAATTTCTAGGAAGGCTGAGTAGAATGAAAAAGTACAGAAACTTGAATGGATGCTGACCAAGCATTTTTTGACATTGCTTAAAAATCTGAATTCATTCTGTGGCTCCCTGTACTCTCCTAACACCAGTCCAGCTGCCCGCCTCGTGCCTGAATGATACTGCCTTGCTAAGGTCACCAGCAGGCTCTTAACTGGACACCCCAATGGCCATATCTCAATCTTTATCTTCCTCATGCAGGCATTAGCTCTTCTTTTTCCAGTTTCCCTCTTCTCTTGGCTACTTTCTGGAGGATCCCTTTCAAGCATGCTTTTGTCCTCTAGGGTAACACACTGCACACTCCTGCCCCATTGCCAGGGTCTGTCCCTGGCTCTGTTCTTGCACATCTGCCCTCCATCCCTGGGAATCTCCCCTCTTTTCACCTCTTCACCGCCCCCAGGATTGACCTCTCACTCCATGGCAATGCCCTTGAAATGCAGAGACCTCAAACTCAACTTGCCCAAAGCCAGACAATATTTCACTGTCCCTCAAATCAGCTCTTCTTCTGAGGGCCATTTGCCCTCAGAAGAAATTTGGGTTTCCCCTGTGCTGCCCTCAGTCTCTTCTGTTACACCAGACCAAGTCACTGATTCTTCAGTCACCACATCTTTTGCTTTTGTTCCCTGTATTTCATTCCTGAGTTTAGTCCTCCTCATTTCTGCTCCTGGAATATTGGGACAGATTCCTGAATTGTTTCTCTGATTCCTTCCTCTTCTTCTCTGATCCAGCCTGCTCAGTATTGGAAATCGGTCCTCCTAACATGTACTCAGGCCAAGCTCCTACTAAAAGCAACTCCAGTGATTCCCTATTGTATGCTAATTAAAGTTTATTAAAATTTATCTACGACCGGGCTATAATTTCTTCCTAGACTTATTTCCCACTACTTGTGTTTATATATGCTCTGCACTTCAGCCCAGAGCGTTGTGCTTGTAAACATAATCATTAATTGCTGGTAAACGTAATTATTAATAAATACTATTCCCACTAGCTCTCAGGTACTGCAAATATGTGAACATATAAATGACTAAATAGCATAAGAACTGCCTAATATAGCCCATCTCACCATGAGATGTTAATCATAAAATTATAGTTTTGAAATAATATGTAAAGTTTTTCTTTTTTTAATTCTTTACTTGTTCCAGTTATGTAGGTTATCTTAAGAATTATAGTCAATTCTAAAATGACTTTCTCTTTTTGTGTGTGCCTGTGATATTGTGATTTATAATAAGAAATGTACATTTGGTCTTCATCCTGTTTCTGGCACAGAGCTCCTAAAGCCCTTGGAATTTCCTGTGATGAGAGCAATAAAGGTATCTTTGGTTATGTTAATGAGGTGATTTTTGGAAAGTACCCAAGGAGCCTTTGGAGTCACTCTTGTGATTAGAGGGTTGGAGCTTTCAGTTCCACCTGCCCGTCCTCCAGGAAGGGACGAGAGAGTGGCTGGGGATTGAGTTCAATCACCAATGGCCAATGATTTAATCAATCATGCCTACTTAATGAAACCTCTATAAAAACCCCAAAGAACAGGGTTCAGAGAGCTTCCAGGTTGGTGAACATGTGGAGATGCAGGGACAGAAGTACCTGGAGAGGACATGGGAGCTCTGAGCCCCTTCCTGTATACCTGGCTCTATGCATCTCTTCCATCTGGTTGTTCCTGGATTATATCCTTTCATAATAAACCAGTAATCTAGTAAGTAAATATTTTCCTGAGTTCTGTGAGCTGCTGTAGCAAATTAATTGAACCTAGGGAGGGGTTCATGGGAACCTCTGATTTATAACCAGTCAGTCAAAAGGGCAGGAAACAACCTGGATGCCTTGGGATTGGCATCTGAAGTGGGGACAGTCTTGTAGGACTGAGTCCTCTACCTGTGGAATCTGATGCTAACTCCAGGTAGATAGTGTCAGAATTGAGTTGAATTTTTGGGACAAATTCCAGCTGGTGTCTGAGAATTGCTTGGTTTGGGGGAAAATCCCACACATTGGAACTGGGAGCTGAATCAGAATACCCTTCTCCTTCTTGGAAAAGTGCCTGACAGCTTGAACATTAACACCTGACTTTCTCTCCCAAAATGAAAGGCCATTTAACTTACATAGATCAGACATATATTCTTTTGATCTTAGTTAACTTCTTATCTGGCTTCATGCGTTTCTTCCTAACACTTCCATCATCTTGGTCATAACCATTTGACATACTTCTCAGCTTTTTCAGCTCTCAGACCCTTCAGTTAGGAAATGGAGCCACATTTTACACGTAGTCCCTGACTTTTACACACAATCTGGCCCATCAGCAGCCTCCCCCTCCTCCCCACCTTCCCCTAACCCAATCTTAGATGTGCTTCAAACAGACCCCCTGACTTTTGGGACTTTACCCTCTGATCTTTCCTTATTTACATAAATATACAATGCAACACATACTGTAATAGCTTATTGAGTTTAAATAAGGAATATATTTACAATGGTGTGATTTTTTTCCTTATACAGAGCTTCTGAAACATCACTGACTTTCTATGATACCTTGTCAAGTCATTTTGATCATTCTTCTGGAGTCATTAGATTTTTTTAAAAGTAGGAAGTTTCTTTCTCTAGAATCTTCTGTTTATAAACAGGTCCTCATTTCCCCTCAGGTCTATGCTGTTCCATGAGCCAGAGGGGTGCTTGGGAATTCAACCCATGTAGCATCTCATTGTTTGGCTTGGTTACAGTTGGGTAATTGCCTCTGACACTGCACCTAAGCTTTGATTTTCAAAGCAATAGGGATTTCCTCTCCTTCTGACCTGATGGAATCCATTGTGTAACTGGCACAGTATGAAAGCCCTAATGTGGAGAAAAATGAGGGACAATTCTCTGGAGGCAGACAAGGGATTGATTTCTAATATAGGGATTGATTACATTTCAGACAATGGACTATAAGTGTTTGAATGCTGATATAATGGTTTCCTCTACAAGCACCGATGCAATTAACAACTCATTTTAATTGAGAAGGTGCAAAAACTCTTAGACAGGTTCCTATAGCCTTCGTCACAAAACAGGAAATGGGAGAGAAAATCAAGTCAGGATTCATTTTGGTGGAATTGTAAGGCATATATAGTAATACCAAGTCTTGGAAAACTAAATCATTTTTGTTGATTCAAGTACTGTTACACCATTGGTTTGACCTAGCTTTGTTACCGAACCAAACTTGGGTCTGCGTCCCATGTGCACTAAAGTCCATCTACTGACACCGGGTTGTGGTGAAGGAAAGTGCAGCATTTATTGCAGGGAGTGCTCAAAAGACCTGAACACCCTGATGGCTTTCAGGGAAAGGTTTTTAAAGACAGGGTGAGGGAGGGGGTTGTGGGGTAGACATTCTTCTGATTGGTTGGTGATGCGGTAACTGGGAGTCAGCATCATCAATCTTCTGGTTCCAACTAGTCTGGAGTCTACATGCTTGTGGGCAGCATACAGGAGGCTAAAGATTTTCTACAGCATGGGACAGTTGTGTGAGAAGACAGGCTCAGACCAGATGTCTAGGCAAGGAGCCCTAACTGGGTGTTCAGAAGTCAACATAAAGGTATTGGGTGCGTGTGGCAGACAGCAGAGCCAAGACTAAAGTACAGCAATGAGGTGTCTAGGTAGGGACTACATGGGATTCACACTCAGGATCATGCAAGAACAAGTGTTTCTTTCAGTTTTGCACCCCAGGCACCTCACTCAACTTACCCTAGTCTTGGCTTTGGTAGATAGCTTCTTAAATGGTTTGCAGTGATTTCCCCCCCACCCCAATTGTGGTATGCCTCCCATTGTGTAATCCCCTACCCTTGTGTGTGGGCTGGACCTAGTGACCTGTTTCTAAGTAGTAGAACATAGCAAAGGTGTTGGCATGACACTTCCAAGATCAGGTTATAGATGACTGTGACTTCCACCTTACACACCACTCACTCTTGCTCTCTTTTGTTTTTTAACTCAGATGAAACAAGTTGCTGTTTGTGACTTATTGAGATGTATTGATATTTCTACCCTATTGAGGGACCTTTATGTCAGGAAACTGAGGGTGGCTTCCAGACAACCCCCAGTAAGTAACTGAAGCACTGAGTCCAACAGCACCCAAGAAACTAAGTTCTGCCAACACACACAAGCATGAGCTTGGAAGTAGATCCTTCCCCGGTTGAACCTTCAGATGAGACCAGAGCCTCAACTGACACCTTGATTGCAATCTATTAGAGACCCTGAGTCAGAAGCCCCAGCTAAGCTATTCCCAGATTCCTGACTACAGAAACTGTGAGATAGTAAATATTATTGTTTTAATTCACTAAGTTTTGGAGTAATGTTTTCTGCAGGAATAGGTAACTAATACAGTGCTTACAGATTTTGGTGGTGGTGGTGGGGTGATGGTTGCTGAACCTGAAGAACTATGCAAACAAGGAAAATGAAAAGGTACTAAGGACACACTGAACCACATCATGGTTTTGACCAGGGGTGGTCCTTTCTGCAGGGGTTGCTTCTTTTTCTTCTTCCTCATCTCCTCCAAACCCTTCCTCCCTTAAAATAAGCTGGAGAGATTGATTCTTAAACTTTGAAGTTTCTGCTATTAAATCTTCGTGATTATTGCCATCACCACCCTCATGTCTATCATGACTTCCTTCCCTGAAATTTGCCATGATTCCCAGTAAGATTGTGACTATAACTGATAGTGACGATATGTCCCACTTATCCAAGTTCTCTTCTGCCCAGAAGCTACAGTCACTAAAATACAAAAATTAAAATGTCTGACGTTGCAAGGGTATAGAGCAATTAGAACTCATACGTTGCTAGTGGGAATGCAAAATGGTGCCACCACTTTGGAAAACACTATGGCATCATCTTATAAAGTGAAACCTAAATCTACCATAAGACCCAGTAATCATATTTTTAAGTATCTACCCAAGAGAAATAAAAACTTATGTTCACATAAAAGCTTACATTAAACTGTTTATAGCAGCTTTATTTGTAATAGTCCAAAGCTAGAAACAATCCAAATGTTCATAAACTAGTGAATGGATAAGCAAAGTGTGACGTGTCTATACAACGGAATGCTACATATGCAACACAATGAACCTCAAGAGCATCATGCTAAGTGAGAGAAGTTGTATTCAAAAGACTGTCTACTCTGATTCCAATTATGAAAATTCTAGAAAAGGCAACTACAGTGATAGAAAGCAGATCAGTGATTATCATGGGCCAGAGTTTGAGGGAGGAGATTGTCTACAAAAGGACACAAGGAAACTTTTAGGGTAATGGAAATGTACTATATCATGATTGTGGTGGTGGTTTCATGACTGTATGCATTTGTCAAGACTCACTGAACTTTAATTGACTGCATTTACTGCATATAATTTGTACCTCAATAAAATTGTTTAAAAGAAGAAAAATGCTAAGTGGCCACATAGAGTAAAGAATGAAGTAATTCAAGTTCTTTTTCTTGTCTTTACGGTGATGGTGTAATCATTGTTCATTCAAGAATACATAGTACCACAGTGGTTGGAGATATGTGAGCTGATATGGTTTTGAAGTTCTCTGAATTACTTTCCATGCAGAATAAAATGATTATTAAAGGAAAAGCAATAAGACTGTGTTACTTTGAAGCTTATGTATACATTATTAAAACTCAACGGTAACCTCAGCAATTATTTAGACCCTAGGCCAACAAAAGATTTTTGGTAGAGGAATATTTCCTCACTCATATAGTTTAGAATTGCTGGCTTATGGTGATAATAGAAAGCAGACCAATGTTTAATGAGCTTTATTATTGTTTTAAAATCCTTTCCAGACAATTCACCCCTATTGTTGGCACCTGGATGAGCTGCTCCTGTGCACTTAATAAACTGCTTGTGCTCCTCACTAGTAGTTGTGGCATCCTGCGACCCTAGAATAATAGCACAAGTTCACAGGCCAGTCTGATTTGCAAAATCTTTCAACATTTTATAATTATTCAACAAGTATTATTGATTACCTACCACAGACCAGGTGCTGTTCTAGGTACTAGTAATTTCACTGAAAATGGTCAGTGATCTCAAGGACTTTAAATACTGATGGTATCCACTGACATTGTGAAGGCAAGCCATAGGGTCTCCAACAGGTCAAAGTAGTAGAGTTTCCTAAGAGTCACAGTTTGTCCTTTGTTTCCCTTTGATCATCTTTCTTAGCATCCTCCCAGGTGAGCACCTTTCTTCTAGCACCACAACCAATCATATTCCTCATAAGCTTTGGGTGTGGGGCTCAAGAGGTAGGACATTATCTTCTCAGAAGGGAGATCCAACAAGTGGGACCTTCTGCACCAACTTAGATTTATTTGTTCTTTTGTGCCTTGTAACATTAACCTGACAATTAGCTTTCAAAATCCTCTATCGGAAACAAGGTACTTCTGAAATTTTTGATGTAGGGATGCAGCTCAGAATTATAAGTGGCCTCCTTGATATTCTGCATCAGTAGCTAAGGTTTACACAGCAAATATCTGTGCCCATCAAGAAAAGGGTCTAAGATAAGAGCGATGCAAGAAGTTCAAAAGGATAAAAGCTCCATTGTGGAAACAATGGGAAGGTTAATACAGGCCAAGTTAGGTCGACCACAAACCTCTGTGCCTTAAGAGGGCTATGCTATCGCCCACCCCAGTTTCATTTGATTTTTTTCTTCTTTTAAGCCTACCTAACAATTCTTAACTTAGAACCATAAGGCTGCTTAGAGTACATGAATTGGGGCCCGGAAGTCAAGAAGGTTCTTTTTGATTAAGTGAATGAACCCAGCCAGCAATGTCAGCATTGGCTTACACAAGTCTTCCTGCCAACCATGCACCCTTGTCCCTCCCAAAGAAAAGTAGATCAGATATCACAGCCAGTACTGGGAGTTTTCAGAATCTCATAAGAACTTTTACATCTTCTATGTTAATAGTTGCAGAGAGAAGAAGATAATAATCATCAATGAGTTTTTTTTTCTTCTTGTAATATTGCAGCATCTTCCTTTCAGATCAGTGTTAGCATATTCCTTGTCAAGCAAGTTAATACTCCATCTCAACCAACTCCTTTTTAAAGTCTTGACAAAGTCATTGTATGATTTGAATGAGAGAAGAAGTTGAACATTTAGAAATTAGATGAAGAAAGGCATTTTTAAATTTTGACTTTCTGTGAGCTCTGGTGACTTATTTTTAACACAAAAAAATCACTAGTGATGTAACTATTAAATGTAGCTAACATAATACTCTACCATTTGTATGATGATCTGACTCACTATTAATCTCGTTTTTTGCATATTTGTGTAGTCTTAAAACCATTAAGACCATAGAAAGGTTGGACCTGAGATCCGTTCTTTGGGGCTATTTCTTCTTCTGCTGAGAATGTATCTTCAGCTGCCAGGGGAAGATGTGTGCATGAATCCTCTTACCTGTGTCAAGGTCAATTACAGCTGTGTAGAATGAACCCAGCTGTAGCAGGTTGATAAGTCCAAGTTTCAAGAGGACACAAAGTGACTGAGTTAGGCAAGAATCAGATTTGGGGCCAAGTTTAATGCTGTTGTTTGATGGGGAAGTTGAGAGCAAGGAGGCCATGGAAAGGTACAGTCCAGTAGCTGCTGAGATGTTATGGTCCAGAAGCCCTGTGTGCCCAGTGTCCCATCTGTGTTGGTTTGTGTATTTTCAATATGCACAGTAGGGGGCTTGCAAAATATGTTCACCCCGTGACAGAGGACCTGAATCTTCTGGTCACTTGTCCCCTTCCACTGTTCTTGGGATTTCTCTGGGATGTTCTAATTCAAAGGAAGCTTTTACTTTGAAAGCTTCAAAAGTCATTTTACTCTACAGATTATATATAGAATGAGAGGCTTGCTGACTCTTAGCTCCCATTGCTCTTAAGCCACTCAACTTGTTCTTGCTGGTAAAATGTATGTGAATTGGAGAGGTTATTTCTAGGTATGGTGTTTGTATTAGATGTTATTCTTTTATTCATTCTTATTCAACAAATATGCACTAAATACTCACTAGATGCCAGGGGTATATGGGTGAACCACCTGTTCAGAGCTTGTGCAAGGCCTTGGTCCTGAGGGATCGGAGCTCTATGCTTTGGGCCCTGAGTGGAACCACAAACACAGACAGTGCTGAGGGCCATGTTCTTGTCCCACCTGAGGCTCTCTGGGAGACGGTTCTATGACAACCTGCCTTGGCTGAGGCTCTTTTGGTTGAATCTCTAAGTACGGCAGCACAAGCCAAGGCCTCCTGTTGAGTAATATAGCTTGGAGGGAAGAAATGAGACAAACCTCACAGTCAACAGTTTTACAAAACAAACAGTTCTGCAAATATCCACATATGCACAAAATTCCTTCTACTTTGTAGGGTAGAAACAATTATGTTTAGCACACTCAGATTGTATACTTTTTCAGGATATGAAGTATATTTTTCTTCTGCTGCATTTCTCATTTAATAAGTTAATAAATAGTCATTGATTAACACAACAAATTATTTGGAGAGAAACTTGAGCCATGTGGAATCTTCACATGAATTGCTTATCTTCAATATCAAAACTTTCTTCAAATAGAAACAGATATATTCAATCTCTCTCTGTTTATAAAGTGTAGTCTGCAGACCATGCACTACAGAATCATTTGGCTGAGGCCACATTAATAATGCTTTTTAAAAATGCAGATTTCTGACTCTATTCCAAAGAACTTCTGAGTCAGAAACAGAGAGTTAGGCTTGGAAGTCTGTATTTTAATAACATAGACAGGTGGGTTTTACGTGCTCTAAATGTTGCATATCTCTGTTTCTGGTTTCATCGGCCTCTATGCAATTTTACTCTACAAACAAAGCTACCAGATGATGCCTCTGTAACCCTTCAGGACAAGCATGGGGACCAGGCTAAACCCTGGCTCTGCCATTTACTAGTTGCATGACCCTGGTCAAGTTATTTAACTTACTTATGTCTCAATTTCCATCTCTGTAAAATGTGGGTTATAAAGGCACCATGTAGAGGTGTTTGAGTTTTAAATAAGACAATACATGTAGAGCACTTTGAACTATGCCTGGCACGTAGGAAGCCCTAATGAAAGGTAGCTATTGTTGTTATTGTTCTTGATATTAAATCATTTGCAAAAACCATGTTTTCCTTTTGTGCAAATACAGGAACAATACTAATAAGGTAGATGTGCTAATGCCAAGTGAGTGTTTACAGAAGAAAGGACCTGTTGTAGTTAGAAGAGTGTAATAAGGGGGAACTGGAGACTGTAAACATCTCCTGGAAGAAAAGAGATTTAATAATAACTACACCTTTCTGTAGGTTGTTGCTTATGGTCTGTGAAAGTTTTTCACAACCATTCTTTCATTTATGGTTCATAAAATCCCATGAGGTTGGTGGAAGAAGAGAGATGGCAGAGTATGGGGTGAAGGTGCATGGTCTTTGGGGTGATGGTCCTAACTGACATTTACTCTCTGTATGATCTTCTTCAAGTCACATAACCTGTCTGAGCTGCAGTTTCCCACAACAGTAAAGTGGGGGAGAAAATGAAATATTCTATGTAGAGCTCATAGCACAATGTTGGAAACATGGTAAATACTCAATAAATATAAATATTATTGCTGTGAGTCAAACAAGCATTTGAGTCTGCACAACCAGCAATGGGCTGAGCTGTGGTTTGAGCCTGGACCATCTGCCTAAGCCCATTGCCAGTTCTACTAGATCAAGTTCTTGCAAATCTCAGAGAGCTGTTGACATTTTATAACAAACCATACTCCAATTTCTTTAAGTCCTCTTAATTTCCCCATAAAAGCTTGCTTTTTATTGTCAGAGATAATCATTTTTAAATTGACCTGCCAACCATGCTGATAAAATATCAGGCTGACAGAGGCCATTCTACTTGAATTATTTATCTGGAAACTTGACTTCTAGCTGCAACATACGAGTCCCTTCCTGAGACGCCTGGTTCAGGTCAGGTAGTTAAACTCACCAAGCAGCTGCTGTTGCTGAAGGCCATGAACATAGCAGGTCTGCAGGGCCACCCACTGGGCCCTGGGATTGTAAATCCTCATGATGCTGTAAAAGTAGCGCTGCTGCCCTTGGGTTAGGTCCTGTCAGAGCAGAGCAGGTGATTTTGATGAGTCGGTGGAATTCGATAGGATTAGAGTGTGATGTATTCAACGCTGACTTCCACAGAAATAAGATGCTTCTCTCTCTCTCTCTCTCTCTCTCTCTCTCTCACCTCCCTTAGTTTACTTAAACAGTCTTCCTCTGACATGTGTAGTGGTGAAAATGAGTTAAAAGAAGATTCTAGGTAAGTAGGTCAAAGTATTGGGCTGAGGGAGATCCAAGGATTTTCAATATCTGATAACTGTACTGATCTATTATAAACCTTGTTGAGGAAGGTAGGCTATGAGAATCTACACAGGGCCTGAAGTGTGCCAGGCTCTGGAGGGTAAAAGAGAACTTTCCACTGAGAGTTCTCAGTGAGTGGGGGAGAGAGCTAGGTAGATAAGTAGATGGGTAATGTGATAAGGGTGCAAGGTCATTAGTGAAAAGGTGCTATGAAAACAGAGAAGGAAAGCAAGCTCTGTGTTAGCAGTCAAGGAAAATTCCTGAAAGAGATGACCAACACGTCTGAGTCTTCCAGGTGAGGAGGGATTCCCTAAAGGGACTAGAATACTGGTTCTCAAAAGGCATCAGCATCACCTAGGAATTTGTTAGAAATGCAGATTCTCAGGTCTCACCCCGGACCTACAGAATCAGAAACTCTTGGGGGTGGGGCCCAGCCCTCTGGTACCCTCCAGGTGCTTTTGATACACGCACAGTAAAATTTGGGAACCACTGGGCTAGAAGGAAAAGAAAGGCTGATTAGAGGGAGAAAGTGGTACAGATTTTCTAATGGGACACAAAATATCTGAATATATTGGGAACTAGACTTTCGGCTTTTTTTTACTTTAATCAGCATATAGAGTCTAAGCTGGCAAAGCCTCTAGAGTAAGTAAGGCAGGGGAAGATCATGGACGCCTTTTCTACTATACTAAGAGTTTAAAGATTACCTTTTATGTGAGGAACGTTGGTCTTTATTTAAAGCAGTGGTTATCAACACGAGTGATTTTGACCCTGAAGGGATGTGTGGCAATGTCTGGAGAAATTTTTGGTTGTCACAAATGGTGGGAGGGAGGATGGATGCCACCGGCATTCAGTTGGGGAGAGGCCAGGGAGGCTGCTGAATAGACTACGGAGCATTAGACAGCCTCCCAGTTCCCTGCAACCAAGAATTACTCAGCCCCAAATGCCATTCTTTAAGCTGACCAGATCTGCATTTTACAAAGATCGCTGTGGCCCTGCTGTGGACAATGGCCTCAAGGGAAGACAGACCACTGGTAGGGAGACCATTTAGGAAGCTACCATCTAGTGCTAGGGAGGAACAAGAAGGGCTGGACTACAATTACTTTTATATACCTGATATACCATAAGTGCTCAGTATATTGAGATGGGGAAACAGAGATAGTGGCATCAACATTTTAGAAAAATCAAGAAAAAATAAGTTCCCCTTAGGCTAAAAAATTCAAAACAATGACAGAATTTCAAAACTAGTTGATAACCATGTAATACAAGCTAAACTTAAGATAAATATATATAAGCTAAGTGAATTTTATCTGCTAGAAATTTTGTGTGAAGTTGACATCTGTGAGTCAGATTTTTTTGGCATCTAGAGACCTTAAACTTGATATTAAAAATATGTTCAGAGGGAAAGTAGCTGAGCCAAGTACTTCGCACTTTGAGACATCATTTTAGCTTTACAGTTTCTGAATTAGATGTTTTAAAAGATAATATATTTGAAGAAGAGAATAGATCCCTAAGTAAGACTTTTCAAATGATTGAGAACAATATAACAGGAAAATTGCAAGCCATTTCAAGAGCAAAGCTCCAAAGTGCAATGGGAGTTTCCATTATATAAGATAAAGGTTTAAAATTTATGGTTTTATTTTACAAGGGAAAAAAAATGCCTAGTTCTCTTCCTTAGTAGAACTCTCAACTTCCTAAATGAGTAGTAACAGATAACATTTTTAATATTCTTACTGTGTTGCTTAGCCTTCCTTGAGGAGAAGGAAGAGCTCCTGAAGTGGGATGGGTGTAGAATTAGATCATCCAAGTGCTCATTCATTCTCTCACACACATGGTCGACATGCACCGAGGGCCTCTGTTGGGCCCAATGTTTTCCCTAATGCAGGGTAAACAAAGAGCCAAGAAACCCTCAACCCTTGAAGAAGAGACAGAGAAGGTCCCTCCATCTGTGAATAATATGCTTGTACCTTCAGCAGTGAAGTATCAGAGACAGAGTGAGGGACTCGAATGCAAGGAATCTGTGGAACATTCCGTAGCTTTTGTTGTCTTTTCTGTTTTCCTCCCATCTTCATCCTGTACCTCCAAGGAACAACAAAGCATAACATAAAATTTCATTTTGTTCAACCAATTTTGGGGATGTACCTAAGTAAGTAAGCAGGCAAACAAGTAAATAAATAAACAAATAGATAAATATTATTTATTTCAAGGGATAAGACATTTTCTCAAATGTTTCCATGGAATTAGACCTCACCAGACTTCTTAGTTCTCCACTTTTCCCAATTCTTACCCCTTGCTTACCAAAGGAATAATTCAGAGCCCTTTGTCTTTCTGCTTCACTCTGCCTTTGGAACAGGTGGGTTGTAGAACCACACCAGGTCATAACAGTTATTTCTTGATAATTTTAAATAATAATTATTGCTTCATCTGATTCTAAAAGTAATGTATGTCATTTTTGAAAATTTGGAAAAATTTAAAAATTGAAGAGGAAATAAGATCATCCATAATTTAACAGTGCATAGCTATTGTTGGCATTTGATTGATTCCATTTTATAATTTTTTTCCCGTGTACATTGTGTGTGATTTTAGAACAAGGAGATCATTCTCTATGTGTTATGCACCTTCCCAGAATATTAAATATCCTTTGAAAATATGATTTATCTTGGCAGTATAGTATATCTTTACATCACTCTCCATTTCTTGCACATTCAGATTTGCAATTTTCCAGGCTTGTACTATAAAAGAAGCTATTAAATCTAGCCATGCTTCTAACCTGACAAAGATACAGAATGAAGGAGCCACATCTGCTATGAGTAAGTCTCATTTCCTTTCCATGTAATTTAGGGTTTAGAATCTGAGGTGTATAGCATAATTTAAAAATTAACAATCAAGGAAGAATGGACATATTGGAATAGGGTTGCTAAGGCAGAGTGGAAACCCCTAACATTTTCTCCTCTGCTCACTCCTTTGCCCTTGTCAACAACGCCTACCTCATCGGGTTGTTTGATTATCTGAGAGGTTTTTAAAATTTTATTTTATTGAAATATAGTTGGTTTACAATGTGTTAATTTTTGCAGTACAGCAAAGTGATTCAGTTATACATATATATACATTCTTTTCCATTATGGTTTATCCCAGGGTATTAAATATAGTTCCCTGTGCTATACAGTAGGACCTTGTTGTTTATCCATTCTATATATAATATTATTAACTGAGATTTGAATACAGAATGATCTCATTAGGCCAGTTCCTCTTCTCTCCTCTACCCTATTGAATGCGCTTAAGAAGGATTTTAATGCGTGAGAAAACTCTGGTTCTGAGTTCACAGAGCTAATTGCTCAGATCTTCCAGAAGAGAAATTTATTAGGAAAACATCAGTCAGCATCTTTGTGTGTCTTGTTTCCATGATATAAACTTATAAATTAAACTATAAATACTGCTTTCCTTCAATGTGCACTCCAGAAACCATACCAACCAAGATATACTCTTTTAATATTGTCCATGATAGAAGCCTACACTCTATCCTGTAATCAGATCATCTCAGTATCCCTCTTCCCATTTTCCAGATCTGTAGAGCAGAACATAAATATTCTTCAAAGCTGGTAAGATTTCTTCTCTCCTCAAATAGCATAAGGAAATGACGGACGATCTTTCTTGGGGCAACAATTCATGTGTGATTTTCTTGGACTGTTGCTGAGGAAATCCATCTTACCTATTCAAGTGGCCTGTACTTGATAAAGTTTGATTAAAATGCTTGCAGAATTCAGGGAGGAAAAATCTACAAAAAAACTTATATCTGAAACAAAAAGACAGATTTGCTTAAAAGAAACTTAGCCTGTATTGTAATCTCCCCTTTTTAAAAAGCTGGTATTCATATTCAATGTAGTTTTCTTGCAAGGTCCCTTTCTTCATGCAGTCGTGGCGGTAAAATTCAGTTTGTTGATAAGCTGATATCCAAACAATGTCATGTGATGAAGCAAAGAGCTGGGGAAGTTTGGCTGCATGCCTTTCCCTGCTTCTGGACAGCATGCAACTGCACAGTTTAATCGTTTTTCTTCCAAATTTTGTATCTAATCAAGTGTCAACTTTTAAATCTACCATATCTGCGTTTTATGCAGACATGGGGGAGAAAAGTGCATGGAGACAGAGAGGCTGAATATTAAAGGTCAAGAAATCCATCAGGGCAACAGGCCATTATATGTGTTCTTCTCAGATTTGGAGTCAGTAACCCCATCCCCGTTGCTCAGAATGACGAAGGAATAATTCCTAAATATAGAGGTACAGGCATACATTTGACTGTGGTAATCTATGAAGTTGTCCCATATATTAAGATATTGTTCCTTAATTTTTGGAGGAGTATGATATTCTCCATATTTGATCTTGAATAGAGGCCATATGATAATGAACTTATGGCACAAGATTCTTGCTCACACTGATGTCATCAGCATAAGCCTCATTTTAACCTGATCCATGAGAGCAATCTTATCCCTTCCTCTGGGCTAGCGTTATTATTACAGACTTCTTTCTTTCTTGAGAATCCTCTCTCTGAATGCTACATTATCTGCAAAAATGAAGAGTTCCTAGAGAAAATGGAAGAAGAAATACCAAAAGAAAACCACAAATTCAAAATTCTTAGGAGACTAAGGGGAAGAAAAATATAGGGAGGTAAAAGTGATGAACTGTATAGCTTAAAAAAGAAAGGACTCAACACACAAAAGTGTTTGCATTTTTTCCCAATAATTTAAATGCAGACCTTCTGGGGAATAAAAATGGCACAAGTAAGAGTCTGTAAATGCCAGTCAATACCACAAAACCTCTCAGATCTGGATCTCAGAGGTTGGTGATTCTCTACTGAGAGATAAAGAACAGTTGTCTGCAGAGTTGGCATTGTCAGTTGAGTCTCCCTTGAATGTTTTTCCAGGATATGATGAAAAGCCTTCTAGAGCAAACCACATCTGCTGACTGTTACACACACATGCTGATTCATAGCAGCATGCATTACTCCCTGCTCAGTCAGGAAAATAGAAACAGACCTAGGTGTTTGACAGAGAGGAAATTGAACATACGGAATATAAAAGTTTTGGAATGGGCTGTACAGGAGCAAAACAAGAAAGGTTAGCTTATCCAAAGATTGGCAATTGCACTAAACTATTACCACACCGAGAGCTGGGGGGCAAAAGTGAAAATGATTTCACCCAGAGTCCATGAACACTGTGCCATTGAGGCTGCTTCTGTTGGGACACTGCTGCCTGAGTAGCACCCCAGGACCTGGTACACACCTGCTGTTCTTGCTTCTGTGTTCTTTCCAAAACTTTAAATATTACTGTTGCTATCACCACTGTCACTGCCCTGGCTGCTACTATTGCTGATGCCGCCACTGTTACAGATGCAAGCAGAAACCATTCTCCTTCTCCTTTCCCCCAGCATTCCATATCCAGCATCCCATTGGATGCCAGCTCATGAGGAATTCTGCAAAATGTATTTTGCAGTCTTCCCACTACTGTGGTAAAGAGAAGGATATAGAAGGGTAAGCATGAAGCTGAGTGATAATGGACACCACATACAGTCAGTGTTTGCCTAATACCACTAAAGTTTGGAATTTTGTAAGAAAAGACAAAAGATAATTAACTAGCTGTATAGATGGTATCAAAGAATGAGATATAAATTTTGGGACAGTAACTTAAGACTTAGGAATGATGAAAAAATGTATATCATCAATTTTGGACAAAGAAATTGTTTTCCCAATGACTAGCTAGACTTTTCAAAGAGAATTAAAACTGACTACAAAAAAAAAATGTAGAAACACCCATCATATAATTACTATAGAAAATATAATTTTGACTAATGATGAAGGTGCATACTATTTCATAGATGAAACATTGGTACAGCAATGGGACACAATGCTTAAGACATTGGTATGTCTACATTCCAGTGCTTAGAACATGGGTCATAAAGTGTTTTTATAGAATAGTAGGGTAGATATGACCTCATGGGCATTACCAAGTGAGAAAAAGGGACCCATGATTGGAATCCAAGATGAGATTAATCCCTAATTCAAAGAATCCAGTCTGCTAGAACAAGAGGCAGAGTATCACTGTATATTACAGAGGTAAGTACTTCCCAGGAAAACCATGAACCCAAGAGGAAATTATCTGCTCATATCCTTCTGCTCCTACTTCTTCTCCAGGATCCTTTTAGCTGCAGGGCTAATTCTGCCAGGGGATAACTCTGCCAGGCACAGATGTCCTCCCTTGGCTACCCCAAGCCCTCAGAGGGCATCAGTGAACCATAATAAAGTGAAAGAAGTATCCTTCCCCCCATTCGGTGCTGCTGTTTATCACTTGGACCCCTGAGTGTTTCCATTCAGAGCTTTCACAGTCTTTGTTGGACTTTCTTTCACAAAGAGCTGTGTAGTCCACTGAGTGCAATCCTGTTTGGTGGGGTTTTTCATGGAGGCTGATTATTCCTCTGTTATCTTTTGTTTTTTTCATGCCATCTCTTCACAGAAAACTCCTATTTCTCCAAGATCCCCAAACCAAAGCTCTTACACATACCGACCGCTGGTCTCAAAAGCAAGAAAACTAAGAATCCCGGTTTGAGCTGTAAGAGCCACTTTCAGTGAGTGAAAACTACTTTGGACACTTAGAAGCAGTGATTAGCAGCAAAGGAAAAGCTGGGTATGGTCATATATGTGCCAAGGACTTTGGGAAAACAGATTCATAAAGTTCAGAAAATAATCTAAAATGGAATATAACTCAAGGAAATACCCAGAGATTTAACTTTGACTCTATAATCCCAAATAACTCTATGGAATAAAAAGGTAAGAGGTCAAAAGGAACTAGAGTAGGTGCCCTGGGTAGACAATTCTAGACTCAAGGGCATGTTATTTTTAAAAATTCTAAGAATTTACAAAAATGTCTTTTTCACTGGGGATTAGCAATGATCCTCTGAAAACAGATCCTATGGCATAGCTATTAAATAGTAGAGCCAGGACTCAAACCCATGGTTACCTGAAGTCTATGATTTCTCCCCTTGGACTCCGGAACTAAAAGGGAATTCAGGCAACATATATGTGCTCCTCTTATCCAGCCATTACCCACAGACAAAATTCATGCATCTTGATTCTTTCTGTCCTTGGGGTATATTTCATTTCCATCTTGAATACTACTTGGTTGAACAAGGGGAGGCTTCAGTTTCACAAAGACTTATGGTTATAATTCTGGAGCAGGATATTAGTCTTATTATACCGCATCATTGACCTTCTAATAAGACTCCTGGAAAGGCTTCATGGAAACAGGTGTCTAGCTGGCCAGTCCCATCAGCCTTCAAACCTGCCCAGTCATTTCCAAGTTCACAGAAGATGTGGGTGTAAAGCTTAGGTCCTTACCCAGGAAAACACTCTCTGCATGTATTCTGATTTTTTAAAAAGTGGACTGAATAAAAATACCATCTATCACTTGACAGTGAATTAGTAGAGCAACTTTCATTGAGATATAACTAACATATAATATTAGTTTCAGGTGTACAATATAATGATTCTATATTTGTATGTATTGCAAAATAATCACTACAATAAGTCTAGTTAATATCCATCTTTATAAACATTTAAAAGATCAATATTGACAGCTATGTTTTGAACAGTCATTTCCTTTTTTGTTGTTGTTAATAGGGATAGGATTCTGAGACTTTTAGGTGTGGTAGACCTGATATTTCTGCAATTAACAAGGTGCCTTGTGAAATCCTCATGGACAGATAAGTACAATTTGAAACTTGTTAAAAAGTAATACTAGAGGTGCCAATTAAAGGGTCACTGACAACCTAGATAGGGTTTTGGTGACATGCCCTGATCTATTCCACAGTTTTACCAAGGTCTTGAATGAAGACATAGTAGGCAATCTTATTAAGTTTTCAGCGGACAAACATCTAGTTTCCAAACGACAGAAATCTATTCAACAGGTGGGATAGAAAACATAGTGGATGGCAGAATCAGGACACAGAAAGATCTTGACAAGTTAAAGTGATGGATTGAATCTAATAGGATAAAATGTAATAACAATAACAACAAAAATTATATTCTGCATCAGAGTTTGATTTCTAGTTGGAAAAACTCAGAAATAGAATTTGGAGTTTAGTAGCAGTTTAGGCATAGGGAAGGAAATGCAGAATGAGGCTGCTAGAGGGGTTCATGAGTGTGTAGGCTACATCAACAGAAGTATAGTTTCTAAAATAAGGGAGAAATTGGGATTGCCCTGGTGTGCTTTGTGCTGCAGTGTTGTGTCCACACAAGGGACATAGGCAAGGTGGAGTGTGTGGCTAAAACAGAGGTGCTGTGTCATAGGATGAGCTGGCACATGCATAAGAACTATCGAATCTGGAAAAGACCTATGGCAGGAGGGGGTGGGGTGGGCAATAAAGCCTCACAAAATATTTGGAGGGCTCATGTGTTAAAAACAATTTCTGGACAGCCATCCCCCACCTCTGCAGGAGACCCTCCAACACTAGCAGATTAAAAGTTAAAGAGAAGGGAAGGACCTTCAAGATGATGGAGGAGTAAGATATGGAGATCACCATCCTCCCCACAAACATATCGAAAATAGATCTACATGTGGAACAATTCCTGCAGAACACATACTGAACGCTGACAGAAGACCTCAGACTTCCCAAAAGGCAAGAAACTCCCCATGTACCTGGGTAGGGCAAAAGAAAAAAGAAAAAACAGAGACAAAAGAATAGGGACAGGACCTCCACCTCTGGGAGGGAGCTGTGAAGGAGGAAAAGTTTCCGCACACAAGGAAGCCCCTTTGCGGGTGGAGACTGCAGGTGGCGGAGGGAGGAATCTTCGGAGCCATGGAGGAGAGCACAGCAAGAGGGGTGTGGGGGGCAAAGCGAGAGATTCCCGCACAGAGGATCAGTGCCGACCAGCACTCACCACCCAGAGAGGCTTGTCTGCTCACCCGCCGGGGCGGGCGGGGGCTGGGAGCTGAGGCTCGGGCTTCGGAGGTCGGATCCCAGGGAGAGGACTGGAGTTGGCTGCGTGAACACAGCCTGAAGGGGGCTAGTGTGCCACAGCTAGCCAGGAGGGAGTCCAGGAAAAAGTCTGGACCTGCCTAGGAGGCAAGAGACCATTGTTTCAGGGCGCGCGAGGAGAGGGGATTCAGAGCACTGCCTAAACGAGCTCCAGAGAAGGGCGCGAGCTGCAGCTATCAGCGCGGACACCAGAGACGGGCATGAGATGCTAAGGCTACTGCTGCAGCCACCAAGAAGCCTGTGTGCAAGCACAGGTCACTATCCACACCTTCCCTCCCGGGAGCCTGTGCAGCCCGCCACTGCCAGGGTCCTGTGATCCAGGGACAACTTCTCCGGGAGAGTGCACGGGGCACCTCAGGCTGTTGCAACGTCACTCCGGCCTCTGCCGCCACAGGCTTGCCCTGCATTCTGTGCCCCTCTCTCCCCCGGCCTGAGTGAGCCAGAGCCCCCTAATCAGCTGCTACTTTAACCCTGTCCTGTCTGGGTGGGGAATAGATGACCTCAGGCGACCTACACGCAGAGGTGGGACCAAATCCAAAGCTGAACCCCAGGAGCTGTGCAAACAAAGAAGAGAAAGGGAAATCTCTCCCAGCAGCCTCAGGAGCAGCAGATTAAATCTCCACAGTCAACTTGATGTACCCTGCATCTCTAGGATACCTGAACAGAAAATGAATCATCCCAAAATTGAGGTGGTGGACTTTGGGAGCAACTGTAGACTTGGGGTTTGCTTTCTGCGTCTCATTTGTTTCTGCTTTTATGTTTATCTTAGTTTAGTATTTAGAGGTTATCATCATTAGTGGATTTGTTTATTGATTTGGTTGCTCTTTTCCTTTTATATATATATATATATTTTTTCCTTCTTCTCTTTCTGTGAGTGTGTATGTGTATGCTTCATTGTGTGATTTTGTCTGTATATCTTTGCTTTTACTATTTGTCCTAGGGTTCTGTCTGTCCATTTTTTGTTTTTTTATTTTAGTATACTTTTGAGTGCTTGTTCTCATTGCTGGATTTGTTTTTTGGTTTGGTTGCTCTCTTCTTTCTTTCTTTTTTTTAATTACTTTTTTATTTTTAATAATTTAAATAATTTTTATTTTAATAACTATATTTTATTATATTTTATCTTATTTTATTTTTTCTTTCTTTTTTCCCCTCCCTTTTCTTCTGAGCCATGTGGCTGACAGGGTCTTGGTGTTCTGGCAAAGTGTCAGGCCTGAGCCTCTGAGGTGGGAGAGCTGACTTCAGGACACTGGTCCACCAGAGACTTCCCAGCCCCACGTAATATCAAATGGTGAAAGCTCTCCCAGAGATCTCCATCTCAATGCCAAAACCCAGCTCCACTCAATGACCAGCAAGCTACAGTGCTGGACACCCTAAGCCAAACAACTAGTGAGACAGGAACACAACCCCACCCATTAGCAGAGAGGCTGCCTAAAATAGTAAGGTCACAGACACCCCAAAACACACCACTGGACGTGCTCCTGCCCACCAGAAAGACAAGATCCAGCCTCATTCACCAAAACACAGGCACCAGTCCCCTCCACCAGGAAGCCTACACAACCCACTGAACCAACCATAGCCACTGGGGGCAGACACCAAAAACAAAGGAAACTATGAACGTGCAGCCTGCGAAAAGGAGACCCCAAACACAGTAAGTTAAGCAAAATGAGACGACAGAGAAACACACAGCAGATGAAGGAGCAAGGTAAAAACCCACCAGACTAAACAAATGAAGAGGAAATAGGCAGTCTCCCTGAAAAAGAATTCAGAGTTATGATAGTAAAGATGATCCAAAACCTTGGAAATAGAATGGAGAAAATACAAGAAATGTTTAACAAGGACCTAGAAGAACTAAAGAGCAAACAAACAATGATGAACAACACAATAAATGAAATTCAAAATTCTCTAGAAGGAATCAATAGCAGAATAACTGAGGCAGAAGAACGGATAAGTGACCTGGAAGATAAAATAGTGGAAATAGCTACTGCGGAGCAGAATAAAGAAAAAAGAATGAAAAGAATTGAAGACAGTCTCAGAGACCTCTGGGAAAACATTAAATGCACCAACATTCGAATTATAGGGGTCCCAGAAGAAGAAGAGGAAAAGAAAGGGACTGAGAAAATATCTGAAGAGATTATAGTTGAAAATTTCCCTACTATGGGAAAGGAAATAGTCAATCAACTCCAGGAAGCACAGAGAGTCCCATACAGGATAAATCCAAGGAGAATCATGCCAAGACACATATTAATCAAACTATCAAAAATTAAATACAAAGAAAGAATATTAAAAGCAGCAAGGGAAAATCAACAAATAACATACAAGGGAATACCCATAGGGTTAACAGCTGATCTTTCAGCAGAAAATCTGCAAGCCAGAAGGGAGTGGCAGGACATATTTAAAGTGATGAAAGGGAAAAACCTACAACCAAGATTATTCTACCCAGCAAGGTTCTCATTCAGATTTGACGGAGAAATCAAAACCTTTACAGACAAGCAAAAGCTAAGAGAATTCAGCACCACCAAACCAGCTTTACAATAAATGCTAAAGGAACTTCTCTAGGCAGGAAACACAAGAGAAGGAAAAGACCTACAATAACAAACCCAAAACAATTAAGAAAATGGTAATAGGAATATATATATCGATAACTACCTTAAATGTAAATGGATTAAATGCTCCAACCAAAAGACATAGACTGGCTGAATGGATACAAAAACAAGACCTGTATATATGCTGTCTACAGGAGACCCACTTCAGAGCTAGGGACCCATACAGACTGAAAGTGAGGGGATGGAAAAAGATATTCCATGCAAATGGAAATCAAAAGAAAGCTGGAGTAGCAATTCTCATATCAGACAAAATAGACTTTAAAATAAAGACTATTACAAGAGCCAAAGAAGGATACTACATAATGATCAAGGGATCAATCCAAGAAGAAGATATAACAACTGTAAATATTTATGCACCCAACATAGGAGCACCTCAATACATAAGGCAAATGCTAACAGGCATAGAAGGGGAAATTGACAGTAACACAATCCTAGTAGGGGACTTTAACACCCCACTTTCACCAATGGACAGATCATCCAAAATGAAAATAAATAAGGAAACACAAGCTTTAAATGAAACATTAAACAAGATGGACTTAATTGCTATTTATAGGACATTCCATCCAAAAACAACAGAATACACTTTCTTCTCAAGTGCTCATGGAACATTCTCCAAGATAGATCATATCTAGGGTCACAGATCAAGCCTGGTAAATTTAAGAAGATTGAAATCATATCAAGTATCTTTTCCGACCAAAACACTATGAAACTAGATATCAATCACCGGAAAAAATCTGTAAAACATACGAACACATGGAGGCTAAACAATACATTACTAAATAACCAAGAGATCACTGAATAAATCAAAGAAGAAATCAAAAAATAAGTAGAAACAAATGACAATGAAAACATGATGACCCAAAACCTATGGGATGCAGCAAAAGCAGTTCTAAGAGGGAAGTTTGTAGCAGTACAATCTTACCTCAAGAAACAAGAAACATCTCAAATAAACAACCTAACCTTACACCTAAAGCAATTAGAGAAAGAAAAACAAAAGAAAACCCCAAAGTTAGTAGAAGGAAAGAAATCATAAAGATCAGATCAGAAATGAAGGAAACTATAGCAAAGATCAATAAAACTAAAAGCTGGTTCTTTGAGAAGATAAACAAAATTGATAAACCATTAGCCAGACTCATCAAGAGAAAAAGGGAGAAGACTCAAATCAATAGAATTAGAAATGAAAAAGTAGAAGTAACAACTGACACTGCAGAAATACAAATGATCATGAGAAATTACTACAAACAACTCTATGCCAATAAAATGGACAACCTGGAAGAAATGGACAAATTCTTAGAAAAGCACAACCTTCTCAGACTGAACCATGAAGAAATAGAAAATATAAACAGACCAATCACAAGCACTGAAATTGAAACTGTGATTAAAAATCTTCCAACAAACAAAAGCCCAGGACCAGATGGCTTCACAGGTGAATTCTATCAAACATTTAGAGAAGAGCTAACATCTATCTTTCTCAAACTCTTGCAAAATATAGCAGAGGGAGGAACACTCCCAAATTCATTCTATGAGGCCACCATCACCCTGATACCAAAACCAGACAAAGATGTCACAAAGAAAGAAAACTACAGGGCAATATCACTGATGAACATAGATGTAAAAATACTCAACAAAATACTAGCAAACAGAATGCAAGGTTCTTTAAAAAACTAAAAATATCAGTACCATACGACCCAGCAGTCCCACTACTGGGCACGTACCCTGAGAAAACCATAATTCAAAAAGAGTCATGTACCACAATGTTCATTGCGGCACTATTTACAATAACCAGGACATGGAAGCAACCTAAGTGTCCATCAACAGATGAATGGATAAAGAAGATTTGGCACATATATACAATGGAATATTACTCAGCCATAAAAAGAAATGAAATTGAGTTATTTGTAGTGAGGTGGTTGGACCTAGAGTCTGTCATACAGAGTGAAGTAAGTCAGAAGGAGAAAAAGAAATACCGTATGCTAACATATATATATGGAATCTAAAACAAAAATGGTTCTGAAGAACATAGGGGTAGGACAGGAATAAAGATGCAGACGTACAAAATGGACTTGAGGACACGGGGAGGGGGAAGGGTAAGCTGGGACGAAGTGAGAGAGTGGCATGGACATATATACACTACCAAATGTAAAATAGATATCTAGTGGGAAGCAGCCGCATAGCACAGGGGGATCAGCTCGGTGCTTTGTGACCACCTAGAGGGGTGGGATAGGGAGGGTGGGAGGGAGACGCAAGAGGGAGGAGATATGGGGATATATGTATATATATAGCTGATTCACTTTGTTATACAGCAGCAACTAACACAACATTGTAAAGCAATTATACTCCAATAAAGATGTTAAAAAATTTTCTGGTTTTATTGAGATAACAATTGACATACATCACTGTAAAAATGTAAGGTTTACAGCATAATGGTGTGACTTGCATGTATTGTGAAATTGTTCTGCAGTAAGTTTAGTTAGCGTCTATTATCTCACATAAATACAATAAAAAAAGAAAGCAAAAAATGTTTTTTCTTGTGGGGAGGTCTTTTAGGATTTACTCTCTTAGCAACTTTCATGTATGACAAATAGCAATGTTAACAGTAATCATCATGCTGTACATTACATCCCTAGTACTTCTTTATCTTGTAACGGGAAGTTTGTACCTTTGACCACCTTTCTCCAATCCCCCTATCCCTGTCCCCAGCCTCTGGTAACCACAAATCTGATCTCTTTTTCTATGCGTTTGGTTGGGAATTTTTGGTTACTGTGTTTTTGTTTTGGTTTGTTTTCAGAGTCCACAGATAAGTGAGGTTATACAGTATTTGTCTTTCTCAGTCTGACTTATTTCATTAAACATAATATCCTCGAGGTCCATTCATGTTGTCTCGAGTGGCAAGATTTCCTTGTTTGTTTTTTTTATGGCTGAATAATATTCCTTTGCATATATAGATATATATACCACAACTTCTTTATCCATTCATATGTCAGTGGACACTTAGGTTGTTTTCGTGTCTTGACTGTTGTACATAATGCTGCAGTGAACATGCGGTGAAGATAGCTTTTCAAGTTAGTGTTTTCATTTTCTTTGGATAAATACCTAGGAGTGGAATTGCTGGATTATATGGTAGCTCTATTTTTAATTTTTGAGGATCCCCCCCATACTGTTTTCCATAGTGTCTGGTGAGGAGACAGAGAGGAACATGAGAGACCTTGGAAGATGGCCAAATCAAAAATTAACTTCTACTACACATGGAATATTTCACTGTGGACAGTAGGTGCACACTGAAAGTGAAGGAAGATTCTCTGAGAGAAATGAAGCTTTGTACCCATCCATGTGGTTACAGGGAATATAGTTCCCTAGGGGACATCCTAAATGCTTGGGTACCTGATGAATTAGCTGGTAATGCTGACTGTATGAGCCACTGCACTCACAAACAACAATGTAATACATGACATCTATTCACAAACCAGAAATAATTCTGTGAATTGTCAAATATGTTAGCTTATGTTATAAAAACTAGAAAACTTAGCATTAAGTATCACTTAGGATACATTTCAGCTATAGATAACAGAGATGCCCAGCAAATCTTGGTATAAACAAACAGGGATTTATTCTTGTCACTTTGCAAGAACTGAAGCAAGATGGTTGGTGGTATTGATTCAGGAATTCTGGGCTGGTGTCTCCAATTCTCTTGGTCTTCTCTTCGTGGTCATAACCTGGCTATGTCAAGATGCGGCAATCAATCAAAGTCCAGATGTGGCACTGAGGAGAAAGTTTATCTTCCCAAAACTTTCTCTTATCAGAGACAAAAACTATTTCTCAGAAGCTTCTCTGCTAATCTTGCCTAATATCACTCAGGCCGGTGTTATCAGTCAGTTGTTTCGATTATTGCTGAACAAACAACCACAGCATCATCTCAGGGACACACAATAACACACATTTACTTCTGTCTCGTCAGCCAGGGCAGCTGTTCTATGGGTCTCTCCTTCTTATGAGAGCTGGGCTACCCAGGGCATATCTCCTTATGGCAGAAGCTCCTGAGGGGCAAGCCTTGGCTTGGAATTGGCACATTCTTCCTTCTGCCGTATTCCAAGTCCAAAATCAATGCGGCAGGAAAGGATACTTTTCTCAAGGAGGTCATGGGGAAGGAATGAATATTTGCTGAAAGGTAATGTAATCTGCCACAGAAAGTCTGGATTTAGGCCAGCTGCTAGACCAGGGGCTGGGGTGACCTTCCTGGAAGCCAAAGGATATTTATCCAATCTTAAACAAATACGGAGGGCTGCTATCCAGAAAGAAAAAATGTAAATGGCTTTTAGATAGGCTAGGAACGGTGTCAACTGTGTCTGCCACAAAGCAAGGGTTTGATCCCGAGGGAATTTTTATAGGTCTATCCACACCTTAAACTATCAAAGTATTCAGAGGTAGTGTGTTTAAACAGATAATTGGCTTTTTCTGCTTCACACTTCCAGGGACAGGAAAGAAGATAATGAAGGAAACTCATTTATTATGTGTCTAATATATGCCAAAAACAGTGCTAGGAATTTAAGATAGACTATTTTATTTATTCTTCATAATGCTTTGAGATAAATATTATTAAACTAGTTTATGGAAGAAAAAAATGAGGCTCTGAGAACTTGACAGTTTATATATATCATACAAGGTGGAGCTAGGATTTATGCCCAAGTTTGTCTGGCACTAAGGCTATAAGACCTTTCTATTATACTGTGTTGTCTTTTCTACATTTTGTTCAATTTGTTTAGAGCTATTTCTAGAATATTCTATGTGGATTCTCATAGAGGAAACTGAATTATCCTCAAACAAGATAATTCTTTATATGTGTGAAATCAATAATTCTGTCTCTCTAAGTCATTGCCTCTCCAGGTTAAAAAATAGTTTCTTCAATAATTCCTCTTATTATATGTGTAAGTCCTGTAATGGTCCCATTTTTCAGAAGGTCCCTAGGCAGTCAGATGTAGAAGAAAAACTCTTAACCAAAACAATCAGGACTCATGGCTGACTGGCTAATCACAGAAAGGCAAGCGAAATAAAAAAATCATCTAAAACTTATACTTACATGTCTTAAACATATATATTCTTAAATTTAAAATATATAAGTCCTTTTTCTAACTTTTTGAGGTAGGGCAAAGCCTTTTATTTTAATACAAGCAGAAATTCATGGCGGGGGCACTAAAACTCTTATGTTTATTTTAAGGAGTACTTGGAACTGTGCAAAGTGGACTCTTCAATTGTCACAGTGACTGGGGGCCACCATAGCATTTAGTGGGTGTGGACCAGAGATGCTGAATGTCTCAATGCTGCGCAGTCCTGCAAAAGAAAACAGCTCACCTAAGATGTCAGTGAGACTCCTATTGAGAAGATTTGGGTCATTTAGCTGATGGAATTTCATGTTAACTCAAATAAAACAAGCTCCTAATAAATTATCTATGATTTCCAATCTTGTTTCTTTAAAATTGAGGGACCTCTTGGAAGACACTTGTGAAGCAAATGGGATACAGAATCCTCCTAGCTTTTTTTTTTTTTAAATTTATTTATTATTTTATATTTACTTTTGGTTGCATTGGGTCTTCGTTGCTGCGCGCAGGCTTTCTCTAGTTGCGGTGAGCGGGGGCGACTCTTTGTTGCGGTGTGCAGGCTTGTCTTGCTGCGGAGCGCGGGCTCTAGGCACGCGGGCTTCAGTAGCTGTGGCACACAGGCTCAGTAGTTGTAGCACACGGGCTCTGCAGCATGTGGGATCTTCCCGGACCAGGGCTCGAACCCCTGTCTCCTGCGTTGGCAGGCGGATTCTTAACCACTGCGCCACCAGGGAGGTCCCCCTCCTAGCTTTTAATTATTTTTTTCCTCTTACCTTTTGCAACTGTCTTGCTCATATCTAACCGGGCAGCACATTTTTTTCATTACTCTTTTTTTAATGCTTTCTAAGCATTCAACTTGGTTTTTGTAGAAACTACTCTCGTAATCAGTCTATGTAATATTTAATAAAAGCATGCAATTGCAGTGAACATATGCAGTACCATCAACGGGTTTGGGAAGTATACAATAGACCTGAGAGCATCATTAGTTAACAAGGAGATTCCACAAAAATAAAATTGGTTCAGAGAACTTCCATTAAAATATGTTTCCTGGAATTGCTAACAAAGGCCTAAGGAAGTCCCTTGCAGCCCAAATCGCAGATGTAATAGACTGAAATCTATTTTATGGTTAAATGTCCACTCAGGTCTGTTGCTTATTTTCCTTCTTTCTCACTCTATCAGGGTCTTCTGCTTTTCTGTCCTTTGTTTTGGTCTTTTAACCCTTTATCAGTTATGCAATATGTAACCCAAAGAAGAGTAACTTAATGAAATACAGATTTATTATTATTATTATTTTTTGAAGGTAATGATAAAGAGATTTCCCTCCTTGTTTACCCCCCTCCTATTGCTGCATGTGGATCTCGTGATCCAGTTCCCTCCGAAGAGCTCAGCTTGGTGAAGCTGACTTAGCAACTGTTTATGATGTTGCCTTTTATAGTTGTCCCTCTGTCTTTTTTCCAGCACTCTGATCCTTAACTATCGGCACAATCATCAAAACTATGGCCTCTCACTCCACCTAATGTTGGAGGTTACACCTACTGGGCGTAATCCTCAGCCCTTCCAAAACCCACAGGTGATATTACCTTTTCTATTTTGGTGGTTTGTCCACAGTTGTGATTTGGGCTCTCTAGTTACTTTGAGATCAGGTTAAAAACAGTCAAGTCCAGAGATTAAAATCTCTGAATCTTGAATCAGAAAAACGTGTGTTTGCAGAATGGTTCCACAATATTCTACCTGTGTAACTTTGGGCAGGTTCCCTAACCTTTCAAAGTTTTAGCCTCCTTATTTGTTAAAAGGTTATTTCAATAGATTCTATATACTAGGGTTGGTCTGAGCATTAAATGAGATAGAGAAGCTTAAGATACAGCAAGTATCCAATCCATGATCAACTTGCATAGTGCTTATCTGTCAAGCATGAGTCTAAGAACTTTACATATATCATCCTGTTTAATCCTCACATCAACCCCATGAGCTAAGTGCTGTTAATCCCATTGAACAGATTAGAAATCTGAGGCACAAAGAGATTTAACGGCTCAGAGTTATGTAGTTCTTAAGTAGTAGTCCCAGGATTTAAACCCAGCCTGGCTGACTCCAGAGTTTGCCCCGTTGGCTGCTATGCTATGCTGACTCTTCATGCGTAGCTCTGACTATGGGTGTTACTGCCCATACCTGCATAATGTTGAGAGACTGGAACCTGAAAAAAGACTGAGGTTCCTGTTTGTGCATGAAGTCATTCTTCCTGCTCTCTTTTACCACCAACGTGTGCTCCCCTTTCTCCTTTCCTGTGCAGAAGATAAATGTCAAACCTCTTCCCTCTGCCCTGCTCCTCACTAGGAGCTTCCTTTGTCACTCCATGCCTCTAATTTAGCTTTAGCACTTGACAAAGCATAAACTGACACCTTTCTAGGTTATGGCTAATTAAAGGAAGGCTCCATTTGGTTTCTAAATTCCTCCAAACTCATTGCGCTCTTCTGGACTACCTTGGTTTATCAGGAGCCTTCAAAACATTTCCTCCTGTACTAGATTCCACGTGAATGACCAGAGCAGATTCTGACAAGCCCAGTTACTTCCAGTGACTCAGATGTTATACTCCTTTTTATACCTTCCTAGAGAGTGTTGGTTCCCTTGGAAGCCACGTATGGATTAACCATGTTTAATCATACTAAATTCACAATCAACTAAACCATCAAAGATAATTCCCAAGGATAGTCACCTTCTTTCTGTAATGGTAAAATAGATATTTTGCTACTTTTAACCCTGCTAAATTTTCTTATTAATTTTACACTTGCTTTCAACCCTGTCAAAATAATTTTGATTATGGATTATATTATCTTTTATATCTGGTACTTCCAAATGTTTGCACCATCTGACATTCTTATGCATGTGATATTCTTAGCAAAAATCTAGACTTTCATGGCAAACAATTAGCTCATGAGCATCTTAGAAAAGAAGATGGGTGAAGGGGGTCAAAAGGTACAAACTTCTAGTTATAAACTAAATAAGCCATGTGATGTAATGTACAGTGTGGTTAACTATAGTTAGTAATACTGTATTGCATATTCAAAAGTTGCTGAGGAAGCAAGACAATAAATAGCACAACCAGGTGAGTTATATCATATATTATAAGATAAATGTAGTGGAAAAAATAAAGGAGAGCAGAGATTTAGAGTTCTGGGTTAGGGTGTGAGTTGCAGTTTTAAATAGAGTGGCCAAGAAAACTCAGTGAACCAATATCCTTTGAGCAAAGACTTGAAAGAGGTGAGTAGTGTGCTAACCTTTTGTGGTTCATATTAATTCCATGTCTCTTCTCTCCTTTTTTAGACAGAGGTTCTTATGTTCCAAATCAATTATAGGAAAAACAGTGTCACATTTTACCCCTCCAATTTCCATTAACACCTCCCCTTTTTCTTTTAGAAAATCAGGGACTAAGATCTACAGACTAAAACTGTGTCCAGTTCTTAATTTCAGCTGTCAGGTAATCCTGTCTTGCTACATAGTAGGCACTAACCAAATATTTATTAAAGGAATCAGTAACAAAGGCCACTAACTCATAATAGAAGGTGGTAATTAATAACTGATTTTGAAACCTCCAGGAATATAGTCTCTTGAGCGGGATTGCAGGCAGACTGGAGGAACAGCAGGTGGAGGACCTGTAGTTTGCGGCTGGCGCCCTCCCTATGCTCTGCCTTCAGAAACACCTTTGGTTAAGTAGGCACAGAAGTTCATTCCAGTAGCTGCCCCTGAACTTGGGAACTATACATTCACACACTGATTCGTGAGAGTAGGAAGTGGGAAAATCACCCATGAAGTATTTTTCCATTTAGCTTTTAATCATCCAAGTGAGCTTTGCTGCCAGTCACCACAAAACAAACAGTGAGCAGTTTTTCCCAGGGTCCCACATCTTAGGAGGGCTGAATGCAAAAGGCCCTTGCCAAGTGCCTGCAGTGAGTGTGCTTTTCATAAGGAAAGAAAACAGGAATTCACAAACCATGAAATTCTGACGTACCGTGCAGGAAACCTTCTGGGACACAACTTTTCTTCCGTGGTTCGAAATATGCAAACTGTGGAAATCAAATGCATTCTATATTCTATGACCATAGATAATGAGCAAAAGAAACTTTTAGACAATGGGTAACCGTATAAATTTATTGTCCCAACTGGGAAACTCTTAAGAGTGAAAAGGTTTCTCTGAATCATCACACTGGGAAAACAGGCACAAACCAATCCTTTCTCAGATAAATCAGAATATATGGTGACCCTCTATGGAAGAAAAGTATCGTGAAAAAAAGTGTACAGAGAAGTACGGGTAAAATTTAATATTTTCCCCAGACTGCCTATTTTACATACCTTTGATGCTGCTGTCCTTAACCACGGAAGCACCAAATCATAGAATTTTAAGGTTCAGATTGGGCTTACAGATCATCTATGCCCTTCTACTTCAAAGACCAGCAGCATCAGCAGCATCTGGAAGCTGGTTAGAAATGCAGACTCTCAGGCCGTACTCCAGACCTACTGAATCAGAGTCTGTGTTTTAAAAAGATCCCTGGGAGATTCGTATGTGTATTAAAGTTTGAGAAGCACCAATTTCAGCCACTTAACAAATAAAGAAATTGAGGCTCAGGGAGATTTAAATGTTTGAACAAAATCCGCTTGTTATATCAAGAGCATCCTCTCCTATCTCCTCCCAGGCTAATTTCCCTTCCAGTTTGCATTGGTTCTTTCTTGTCTATCAAGCGTAAAGAACACTGAGGCTGGCAGAACAGACCTGAATTCTATTCCTGCTTCCACCTCAAATTCAGAGAAGTCACCGCATCCAGTTTCGTCATCAGTAAAATGAGGAAATTTGACTAAGTTGCTCCTCAAGTTCTAAAGTTCTATAATTCTATGAGTTGTGGAGCATCTGATAAGGCTGAAACTTAAATGGGAAGAGTTGCAAAAACATGGTGTAGGACAAGTGTTCTCAATGACCACTTTTCATCAGGAAGACATGTTGTTTGTGACAATGAATAGGAAGGGTGTCCTGGGAGGTTCAGTGGCAGAAACAACAGTCTGATGGGAGGAAAGAGTACTTGGGGATAATGGAGAGAGGTGGTATGGGATGTCTAAGACAAGGAAAAAGAATATAAGGCAGCTTTAAGCATGTTCTTCATAAATTTAGACCATGGCATACAAAATAGCCCCTAAGGTAATGAAAGCTTTCCTCAGTTGGAAGTAGTTTATATATTCACTGCCTCTGAGACTTCCTTTTCTCAACCATGGTTAGCTATGGCTATGGACAGTGTGATGGTTAATTTTTAACTTGGCTGAGCTCTGGTGCCCCATTGTTTGGTCAAACACTAGTCTAGATGTTGCTATGAGAGTATTTTTCAGAAGTGATTAACATTTACAATCAGTAGACTTTAAGGAAAGCAATGAGAAGTCTGCGCATCACAACAAAGAGTAGCCCCTGCTCACCACAACTAGACAAAGCCCGCGTGTAGCAAATGAAGACCCATCGCAGCCAGAAAAAAAAAAAAAGAACATAGACTTTGTTGCAAGAATGTCTGGGGTCGAATCCCAGCTCTGCCGTTTGGTATCTGTGTGACCTTGGGAAAGTTCCTTAAACTTTCTTAATCTCAGTTTATCCATATGAGAAATTGGCATAGAAATGTGCCTGCCTCAAAGGGTGAATGGGTAGGTTAAGTGAATTAATATGAGTAAGATTACTCAAAATGGTGCCTGGTATCCAGTAAGCACAATAGAAGTGTTAGCTGTGATCACTGTTATTATCTCCCATGCAACTGTGCTAACTGCTGGATACAAAAAAAGTAAGACAAAATGGCAGCCTTTGAGGCGATCAGTCAGACAAAATAATTAAACACAATGTGGCGAATGTGCGAAAGACGTATGTAAAGTGCTTGGCAACACAGAAGGCAGCTAATTATCGAAACCAAGTAGCCCATGAAGGCTTTAGGGAGGAAGTAAAATTTAAGCTAAATCTTGAAAAATGAGTAGGAGTTCACAGGGCAGAGAAGTGGGAAGGGCATTCTGGTGGAGGAGGCAACATACACAAAAGCATAAAGACATGGTTTAGGAAATGATGAATTCTGTTTTGAACCCGAGGAACGTCTAAGAAGAAATACTCAAGAATGGCAAGAGGGTCTAGAGTTCATGAGGAGGAAAAGGCTGGAGGAATAAATCTGGAAGTCATAGAGTCAGCAAACTTGTCACAGCAGTTCTGAGCTCTGTGCAAGAAAGAGCATATGGGTGAGAGCATACGAGGGTCACCGAGGACCACAGTGTGTAAGGAGGGGTGATGGGTGACATACTTGAAACCAAATCAGTCAGAGAGGTAGCAAGGAACTCCGGAAGAGAACGGTATTGTGAAAGCCAGGAAAGGAGAGCATTTCAAGAATGAAAGCATGCTAATCTTTTTTCTGTCACTATGGATTTGCCTCTTGTGTAAATGGAATCATTAAAATATGTGGTCTTTTGTGTCTGGCTTCTTTCACTTAGCATAACGTTTTCAAGGTTCATCTATGTTGTAGGGTGTTATTGGTACTTTGTTCTTTTTTAATTTCATGGCAGAATAATTTTCTATTCTATGGATATTACACATTTTGTTTATCCATTTGTCAGTTGATGGTCATTAGTGTTGTTTCCACTTTTTGGCTATTATGAACAATGCTGCTATGAATATTCATGTATGAGTTTTTGTGTGAACATATGTTTTTAATTCTCTTGGGTCTAACAATTGGAGATTAGCTAGATAATATAACAAAATACTACATAACCATCAAAAAGAATGATATAGAGTTATATATACTCACATGGACAGAATCATTAAATGAAAATACAAGGTACAGTACAATGTGTATTGAATAAACACTTTTTTTGTAATTAAAACAAACACATTGATAAATATGAAAACAAAGAATTAAGGAATACTGGGAAGAAAATAATTGTTTCAAGTCTTTCCTTCTCCCCCTATACAAGCTCCAGTATGTAGATGCCTTTAGAACATTCAAAAGGGGATATACTGGTGTGCTTGTATTTAAGAAAAAAACAGTCAAAAAAAGCCTCACCAATAGCACAACTTAAAGGTAATCTTATTCCACCTCTTTGTGAGTTTTCCATGAATGTGTAATTAAGATAATTGTCAGTAACTATGTGAATTTAGTCAGTGGAAGTAGGCTGTTCTAGAACTTGTGTGGGCACAATTAAAAAATAAAAAAGGAAAACATCTGTGAATGCTCTTGAAGAACTTCCAGTGCTTTCAGTCCTAGGATTCCACCCCCCAAAATTACCATAAGTCTTAGTTTTGTCCCTGTAGAGCCGTCTATTAGCAGGGGAGCTTTCCTATGTACCTATTCTCCTTTGGTTTTATGGAAATCTTTCCCAAATGCTGCCCTAACCCGTGACATTGGTGTCGCCCCCTGGAACCTGGACTGGCCTGTCCTTCTCCATCACCAGTACAGTGTGGCCGCCATGGAAGTGATGCTGTGCCGGTTCTGTGTCTAGTCCTTAAGATGGCCTGGCAGCATCTGCTTTTGTGATCTCGGGAGCCCTAAACCACCATGTGAGAAATCTGGCTACCCTGCTGAACCCAGCCCAGTTACCGAATCCTGAGCAAAACCGGTTACTGTATTTTAAACCACAACGTTTGGGGATGGCTTGCTCTGCAGCAATAGAGAACCAAAAGCAGTAACTGGTTCTTTCTCCTGAGAGTGAGGTGTAAGAAATCCCAAAGGAATTTAAATAACCTTACCTCAAAAGGTTAAGAACTAATGTCTTCATATGTCCAATTAGCCCTTTTATAATCAACCCTTTCTTATCACAGGTAGAGACACTGAGACTGTTAAAAGCCAAGTGAAGCAATGAGCTGGAAGGACATTTGTTTCCTTCAGTCCACACATTTTAATCAAAGCAGTGTCCCTTTCCATCAGAGTTGTACATCTTTAAATTTTCTCTCCGTCTGCAGTTTTCCTGTGTGTGCCTTGCTGAGAAGTATACTCAAACCCACATTCATTCCCTAGAACATTCCTTTCCCTGTCTCTCCAGCTTTAGTACTCCCACAGAACCTACTCTCCTCAGCATCTCCTCTCATTTTCTTTGTGCTGTCTGTGTCCCTGTGGGTACACTGGTTCTCAAAGTGTGGACCCTGGGCCAGCAGCAACAGCATCGCCTGGGAATTTATTAGCAGTGCAGATTTCTGCCTCCACTTCAGCCCTACTGGAGCAGAAACTCTGGAGATGGGGCTTGCGATCTGTCTTAACAAGCCCTCCAGGTGATTTCTAATGTACACTAAAGTTTGAAAACCACCGCCATGGAATACAGGTTGGCAAACTATTTCCATCGAGGGCCAGGTAAGAAATATTTTAGGCTTTGGGAGCCAGATGGCCTCTGTTGTAACTACTCAACTCCCCCATCGCAGTATGAAAGCAGCCACAGTCAATATGTGAATGTATGAGTGCAGCTGAGTTTTAATAAAACGTTACTGATGGGTACTGATATTTGAATTTCATATAATTTCATGCATTACAAAATACTGCTATCCTTTGATTTTTTTCACCCATTTAAGAACATAAAAATTATTCTTAGCTTAAGGGCTGCACAAAAGCAGACAGTGGGCTGAGTATGGTCCACAAGCTTTAGTTTGTAAACTCCTGCCTTAGGCCATCTCTGGTTTGCTCTTACTTAGGACACATTTGTTAAAGCATCCATCTTCAGCTGAGCAGTCTTTTCTTTCTGCAGCCCCTGCATGGTCTCCCACACTCTCCAGGGCATTGACCTTCCCTGAGGCTATGTCTTGAGGAAGTGATTTGGGACACGGGGTCTCACTAAGAAGAGGTCTGTGTGTGGCCTTTCAGCCAGGGCCTTCCTTCACCATCAGGAGAACGGACCCAGCCTCAGGTCAGCCTTGATGGGAGCGGATTCAAGCACTCCACTCCACGACTGACCGTCTAGTCTGTGGTGAGCACGCCGCCCCCGCACCACCACAAGCCCCAAATAAGCCAGAAGTGTGGAGTAGAGATGGCCTCTCCAGAGTCCTCCTAAGCAGGGATGCTCTTGGGCCAGGCCACATCCTTCCAGCCACTCCCCTCTGGAGCCTTTTCTGGGTGTCTGGGTGCTTCCCAGGGAGCCGGAATCAGGGTTGTTTGTTTAGTGCCATTCCCAAATCACACCTTCAGGTTGGTCCAGAGAAGGAGAAATATGTGTCTTGGCAGAGTTGGGAGAGAGAGAGCCCAGGGAACAGCGGGCTGGGAAGATAGCAAGCATTAGAGTCTTCTAATTTTAAAAGAAAAAAAAATAACACAGAGCCCTGCTGCTCTCTGGAATGCCCACACCGTTCCTCTCTTCCCTTCCCCTCCCCGGGGAGCGGAAGGCCCAGATACCTTAGTGGTGGCTGGTGTTTATTTTCCCATGCTATACACAGGCACAAACCCTTGCAGCCATTAAACAGCTTCCTCCATCTCTGCCCCTGCTCTGAGAATTGCAGTGCTTCCAGCCTCCGGAGGTAAATGGCAAGCAGATGGGACTTTTCTTTAGTACTATCAAAAGAAGCAAAACATTTCCGGGCTTCTTGTTTCTGGCAAAGCTGAGGATTTTATTGTTGTTGTTGTTGTCGTTATTGAAGTAAAGCAGAAAGGAATTAAATAGCTGAACTTCCTCTCCTGCTTCAGAATCGGAACAGAATCTGTCTCCTGGAAAAGATCAGGAACAGAGTACAGGTTTTGTTGTTTTCAAGCTTCTTCACATGGAGCTTGGAAATTGCCCTTCGGCAGAGTTCAGGGTGCAACTCAGCCTGAGCAAAGGGGTGGGTTCCTAACCAGTGACTGTGTCACAGTGTCGGGGAGAAACACAGGGATGGGCCCGTAGCATGGTTGGGACAATTGTCATCATTAGCAGGTACCATGTTCAGGGCACTTGACACAAGAGATAATGAAATAGAGGAACAGAGAGATAAGTGACTCGCTCAAGGTCCACCCAGTTAAGTGGCCAAAATTGATTGCATTTGGAGATGTATTTGGCTCCGTGATATACCTGCCAGCACCAACCAGTAGGGCCCTTTTCCTAAGGCTGGCACTTAGGGTGCTACCTGTCACGTATTGTTCCAAGCAACTTCATAATTAACTCATTTAATCCTCATCATTACATAGTAGACACCGTTATTATACAAATTTACATAAGAGGCAATTGAGATACAGAGCAAATCACTCCTCATACACAGCCAGCAAGTAGTGGTACCGAATCAGGTCCGGCTGCTTGCCACTTGAAAATCAATGCTCAGAGAGAGAGACAAACGTTGGCAGAAAGGGAAGGTGCTTAACAGAACGCCGGCAATCTGGGGAGATGGTGGACTCAGTGTCCCCAAAAGCCACCTCCGAAGGTTTTGCTCAGCCATGAAAGCTTTTAAAGGGAAACGGGAGTAACCTCAGTTGATCATTGAGTTAGGGGGTCAGAGTCATCGCCATCCCCCTCTGTGTGCAGGCTTGTCGACTTGTGACTTTTCTTTAGAGGCTGTCTTGTTCAAGTTTGTTCAGGAGATTACTGAAGGGGAAGCTAGGGAAGAGATCTGGTCATCAGTTAATTACTTATTCTTCGTTTCTATTTCTTTGATCTATGGAAAGAACCAACAAATTAGGCAAAGTATTGTGTGATCAGAAGATTTGAAAGGTGTGCTTGGGCTGGAGACGAGTAGAGCATTGGGGTGCCTGGTTTAAGGTTAGTGTCAAGACAAAGGGGTGCCTTCTGCAGAGACCTCCTTCCTGCCAGAAGCTACTTACAGTAGCTCAGGAATCTGAATCCAAACCCACTGGTTTTAGATCCTCGTTCTCACCACCAACCAGGGCACCACGCGCTCTGCAATGACACGAAATGTTAGAGTCTCAGCTCTGCCTCTTGGCTGTGTGATTTTGGCAAGTTAACTCTCTGTACCTCAGTTTTCTTATTCGTAACATGTGTGTATTAGGGTTAATAGTGACAAGTGAACTGTCCCTTAAAAAGCCTTCTTGCCAGACAGGTAGCAGATGCTTTAATAAATGGAGGCTGTTACTTATTATTACAGATCTAGAGTCCATCCAGGCTAAAGGAAGGGAAACATGGGCTTTTTAATCCTTCTTAGTAATTTTTTTTTCTTGCTAAAAAAATGCATGACATTACAAAAAATGCAGTAAGAAAGAAGATAGTCTTGAAATTCTAGCAATAAAGGATTAACACTATTAACATTATGATATCTATTCTTTGGATCTTTTTTCTATGCATGTGTATACAGTTATTTTTAAAAAGTTGAGATTATATTGTGCCTTACGTTGTAGACTAAATTGTGTATTATGAACATTTCTACATCATTAAATATTCTTCTACAATGTTTTAAAGAATATATGCGTTTTTCACTGTATGGTTACACTATAATTTTAAAAATCGATTCTCTATTGTTGCATATTCGGGTTGCTGTCAGTTGTTCCCTATTATATAAGTAAAGTTTAGATGAAAATTATTGTGTTAACTGTAAGATCACAGCCTTTCACATCATTTGAGATTTAAGGATCACATTTGAGATCTGCATTTTGCCCCTTTCTGGCCACATATTTACTGTGTAACCTTGAACAAGTAACTCACCCTTTTTTGAGTTTCAGTTTTCTCCTTGGTAAATGAGGATAACAGTAATAATAACTACCTCACAAAATGATTCTGAGATTAAATTGAGAGACTTAGCATAGACCCTCAGTGTGTAACTGCCGGGTCAGATGATATGCATACTTTCAAGACATAGGATAAAATTACTCTATTACCTTCCAGAAAGGTTGAGCTATTTATATCCTTGCCAACAGTACCCATTTCCTTGGAAACCTGGCATCATTAGGTATTAACATAAAAAGAACTTTTCAGACTTGACTGGCAAGAAAATATTTGTGTTAATTTGCATTTCTGATCATGTAGATTTTTTTTTTTTTTATAAAGGGAACGCTATTTGTTTATTTATTTATTTTGGCTGTGTTGGGTCTTCGTTTCTGTGCGAGGGCTTTCTCTAGTTGCGGCGAGCGGGGGCCACTCTTCATCGCTGTGCACGGGCCTCTCACTGTCGCGGCCTCTCTTGTTGCAGAGCACAGGCTCCAGACGCGCAGGCTCAGTAGTTGTGGCTCACGGGCCTAGCCTCTCCGCGGCATGTGGGATCTTCCCAGACCAGGGCTCGAACCCGTGTCCCCTGCAGTGGCAGGCAGATTCTCAACCACTGCGCCACCAGGGAAGCCCCATGTAGATTTTTAAATAAATGTTTACCTATGTGAGTCACGTGATACCACTGTCTGAGGAAAGAGAAAATGGAGGAGTGAACAGAAATACTCCTAATAAAGGATGGCAAAAGTTATAAGATATGTAGGTAATGGGGACAGACAGGATTTGGAGGAATAACACGTCGTAAGCATATTAACTGTGCCTCCAGAGACCTGATCTCAGATATGCAGGCAGCACTTTACATTGGGTTGTCTGGGGATTGAGGCAGCCCAAATCCAATGCTTGGAAACAAAGTCTCATGTGGAGGATGGAGAAGAAAGATGAAACTGCTCTTCACGGGCTGGTTTGCGACACCCCTCCAAACACCACTGAGCCCTGTTCCTTGCGTGACGGGAGGATCATGCCTCTGCGTCTGGTGCCCTCTGCTTCCCGATGTCACAGTCATGGGTTGAAGGAGGAGCAGGACAAGACTGTCATCAGTTGGTGATGCAGTTCCTCTGAAAGCTGCCAGTGAGAAAGGGCAAACCAGCCTCTGTGCATTAAGGAGCATTAGCTTCATCTGGGAGTTAGTCCTTGGCTCTTCTTCGTGGCTTTATTCCAGCTTGGAGGAAAGAAAGTAAGCAACAGATGGAAACGGGGATGAATTCAGCCTTCGTGGACCTATTTCACCAGGCTTCTAGGTTGTCATACACACCCACACACAAACAGTACTGGAAGTTATTTTCAGTTTTGCCAAGTTCATCTACTGATTTATTTCTCGCCTGAGGTCTTCTGCAGTGTACTTGTTACCCTAACCTAAAACCAGGACTCATTTATTCACTCAGTTGTGCTTGACACTAGGATGCAGAGATACACAAGGTATGGTCTTGTCCTGAAGATGCTCTAAGTGACCTGGGGAAATCCCCACTCACTTGCAAATGTTTCCAGCTCAGTGCTTTGGAAATCTTGTAAGTACAACATTAAAAATTTTTTTAATGTAATTGTTAGCAAGTACAAATGATCTTCTAGTAGCTCACCCCATCTTGAAGGACAACAAGTATAAAGCTAGGGCAGGTACAGTCCCTGGTGGAAAAGAGACTTTCCTGCTCTGAGAGCCGCAAACCAGCCTGTGACCTTCCTCTGACATGTGTTGGCCACACTGAACGCTTCTAGTGGCCACTTGTCAGACTCTCAAAGAACTGCCCCACTGTGTGCCCCACCACCTCTAAGACCTCTTCCAAGCCTGTTCTCTCTGCCCCACTGGTGGACAGGCCCTGATATTCTCACTGCCAGCCTTCTTTCTCAGTCTCCCAGGACACTCCAGCACTTTCTTAGCAGAGGAGGCCAGAGGATTCCCTTTAGATTGTAGATTCCCCTTCCTTGCTTTTTCTCCATTGTCCCCCAGGAAAATCTTGGGTCCCTTGTTCATCCAAGGTTTCCCCTGACTATCCAGCCTCTCAGATCATTGGCCTTCCTTGTCACATTTGTCTTGCTTCCTTGTTCACCTCCAATAGGTAGTCTAATCCCCACATCTTTCTGAGTCTTTCTGTGGAGACTTTTGGTCTCCACATTTCAGTCTTGTTCCACTTCAATATGTTCTCCCCACCAAGCCTGGGAGACTTGAAATACTTCAATGGCTTCCCATGTTGCTTTTTAGGAAGTCACAATCTTTAACACGGCCTCTGTGTTCATCTTTAGCTGCAATCTCTCACCCTTATTCTCTGGGTGTCTGCCACCTGCCATCTGCCACACTGGCCATGTCATCTTTCAAGTTTCTCAGACCATCTCTGTTCCCTTCTGCCTTGGGGCTGCTGCATTTGTGTTTCCTTCAATCTGGACCACTTTTCCCATTCCCCATTGAATTCCCCTGAATCCTTCAGATCTCCCCCCAAGAATTACTTCCTCATAGATGTCCTTCCCACTTCCCTGACCAGATCAGATCCCATACATGTTCTTACTTTCTCCATGTAATTTGGTCCTTCATAGGCTTTTTCACAATTCATAAATTTGTATTTGCGTACTTATTTAATTTACATCTGTAGTCCATTAGACTCTAAAATATGTGAAGGAAGAGACTATGGTTTTCTTACTATTATATTTCTAGCACACATTCTATATAGTAGATAATCAGTAACTTACTTATTAAAATGATTTAATAAGACCAGCTAGCTTTCCTCAAGAACCCTAAGATTTTTCCTCAAAAACAGACACGTCCCCTCTATGGTTGGTGGAATCTTCCTGGGTCTGTAACTTTGGGGAACTTTGGGCAACGGGATCAATGAAGCCATGGGGTTCCATGAATAGGGAGAGGGTACTCAGAGTCTTTATCCTTTTATGTCAACTTCGTAGGTTATCATGCTGATATAGGGTGGGCGTAGTGTAGGGTAATACAAGAAATGTGTTTAATTAGCTTATTCTTCCCTAACACCTCCTACCCTTGACCTACTCATCAGCCCTTGTCACAAATTTATGCAGGGATCCTTTCAGCATTACAGGAACAAGCTCTTCTTCTTGCTGCCTCCAATCATTGGATCATTAGAAACAAGTTTTGTTATCATTACTTTGTTTTCAGAAGCACTGGTCAGGCAGTCTATAGAATGCCCCTCAAGTTCTATTTACCTGATGTTTTCTTCCTTCCTTCCTTCCTTCGTTTCTTTCTTTCCTTTTTTCTCTTTCTTCCTCCCTTCCTTCCTTTTTCTCTCTTTCTTCCTTCCTTCCTTCCTTCCTTCCTTCCTTCTTGAAATATATTTGACATATAACACTGTGTAAGTTTACAGTGTACAGTATATTGATTTGATACTTTTATATATTGCAACATGATTGCCATCATACCTTTAGCTAAAGAGCATGTAATATCTTTGCAACTTTCTAATAAATATAAAATTATTACAAATTTTAAAAAGGTCTTTCTTGAGCATATACAGGGGTAAGAACTGAACATACATATGTGTGAGAACTGTGTACTATATTTCCTGTATGTTCTGTGCTTGGAATATGATCCTTTTCCCTATCCATCTATCTTAATCTTACTTAAATTTCTAGGTCCAGCTAAAGTTCCATAATAATTGTCTTCTTTATTGTGTAATTACCAAGGACCAAACATTGTGCTGAGCATATTACATAAATTATTTAATTTCATCCTTAGTACATGGTGGGGTGGGTATCACTTCCCTTATTTATTTATTTTTTTAAAAAGGTAAGGGCAGTAAATCTTGGAGACTCTGAGTGACTCCTTCAGTGCCATCTGGCTGGCTCCAAAGCCACACACTTCATCTCTCTGTGTCCTGTTGCCTCTGTTTACCCAGGAATCATGCTTGGTCATTTTCACTCTCACTGACACCCTCTTCCTCCAAATTGCTATATAGTTCCTTCTGGCTTGTGACACTCAACTCCAGATTTTATTATGTTCTGTGCTAACTTGTTGGGGCTCCATGAAGATTCTCCTTGTCTCCCCAGTTGTCCTTGTGCAGCAGGAGAGTGATGGCTGCCATCTCTGAGCCTCCCCACACTGGGCTGAGGTTGGTCCACATCAGACACTCTTTATGGTTGCTTATACCCCCAACATGGCGTGGAAGAGTGGGAAAAAAGGAGCAGGAGTTCACTGGGGGAAAAATCTACATGAGAAGGATGGTTGAAGGAACATCCTGGACCAAGTGGGGTGCCCAGTGAGGCAGCCAAGCCCTTGGCAGTGCTGTGGTAGTTCTGTTCACATTTGCACATGTCCCGAGCAGCTAAATAATCGTGAAAGGAAGTACTGCATCCATGGAAAAGGCAAACATAAACCCCTTTGAAAATAAAGTGTACATCTTACTGACGGGATGGTTCTACAAAATAGAGAAACGTATGCTATTATGGTGGTGAGTGTTAAGATAACAAACCATAGCCCAGTGCTGCCTCCCAAGCAGCTTGGTTTTTCTTAATTACAAGTTGCTGTCGCTCTTTTGCTTTCTTGAGTGAGCCTCTATCCTAATTGTCTCACAGGCTCGTAGTAAGGAGGCGGTTCAGCCTGTATTTACATCATTACCTAGAAACTGCCATAGTGTCCTGCTAACTGGCTCTCCTTCCACTTGCTTGTTGGGTTTTGTTTTGTTTTGTGTTCTTACTTGTATGTTCCACTGCTTAACTACTTTTTCTTCACATTAATCCAAACTCCTACTTCTGCTTTTGGTCATGAAATCTCCCTCTCCCAAGTCCTTGGGGTTGTAATAATCAGGTTAAGGCTCTCTTTTCCAGGCATTTTGAATGACACTCTCTTCTCTGAATCCATTTTCAGAAAAGTAGGTCAAAGTCATAAAGAATAGACTTCCTGCACGGAGACTTTCTGACTCATCATTAATCACGTCCTTGGGAACAATCGGGAGAATAAATTTCATGTGACTCCAGGCAGGTATCAAGCAAGATCCTCTGTTGTGTCCTGTGAGGATATAGGTAATTTAATGGAACTGGGGGAAAAAAAAGTTTTACATTTTTCAAACCTGAGATTTCTCCTTTTATTGTAAAATCTCAGTAGCTTCCACTTTTATCATTTCAGTAAATCCTGGGTAATGATTCCAAGGAGCTTATTTGTACAGTTGGAAGAGAGTAAGTGCTTCAGTGTGTAAGGGACATAAAGAGGTGTTCCCAGTCCAACACTGGCACAGACTTTTCTCAGAAATAATTCCTACCCTGTGGGTTGGATTTATTAAACCAGAGGTCTATGGCTCAGAGGAAGGTAATGAGCCATGTGGACCCTTTAGTTCTAAATTGTCTTTACCTAATTGTGACCCTTTATTTATTATTATGGGCTACAACCCATAATAAAGAGATATTCACACTACAAAAGAAAGTCCCTAGAAGGTAACCCCAGACTTGACATGCACTTATTACAACAAGGTGTTTCAAACCTCTGTTAGAGATTTTGACTTGTAATCAAGTCTAGAATCTTTTCTTGGTAGACTGTGCAATTGTCCTACATCTTTTAGGAATAGTGAACTCAGAACCAAGGCAGAATACACTGCCCTTTATTTGGCGTGTGGGATTTCACACAGGGCTGAGCTGGACGTGCAGAAGTCCAGCTTCCACAGGGCAGCATAGCTAGTAGCTGATGGACATCAACAGCCTAACTTTTCATATCTCCTTCAGAAACCAGGCCCCTAGAAACTGAGCCACCAGCAGGAACACCCCCAAAGCAGCCAGCACAGCTACTGAGCAAAGGGGCCTAAGTGTGTTCTCACTGTGGAGAGACCCTGGTCTTTCCAGTCACCTCCTTACTGACAGAAAACAGCATTATCCAGCCCTTCAAGAATAAGCATGGGGCTGCTGAATGCAGGGATGGGGCACCATAGACAAAATATGCCTATTTTATTGGTGAGAGCGATTTAACATACTGATAAGAAGAGACAACTAGAAATGTGATAAAGCCAAGAAGTGACACTCTAGCAGCAAGTCCTCCTCAAAATGCCACACTCTGTATTTCCACAAAGTCCTCACCCAAACACCCGACAGAAGACAAGACTGCTGTCAACCATTTCTGCTCTAAGTGAGAATGTGGGTTGGAAAAATGTTCGATGATGTGGTTCTCTCAATTGTATTCTTTGGTTAAAATATTGACTTGAACTTTAACAGGCACCACTGTTTGTTTTAGTGTGGTTGAGAAAGATGGAAAATTACAGCCATTTCCTCTTACAAAAGGTTTCTGGAAGGTTACTGGTAGTCGCTTACCTTTGTCTGGGGGGGAAGCTTCGAAGGGAGTCTGGGGATGTGAAATTGAAGGAGCTGTGTGAGCTTTCGCCTCCGTGAGGAAGGCCTCCACATTCCTTTCCTACAACTCCTCACCACAGGACCACTCCAGGAACTGTGTAATACTTCCCTCCCTTCCCTTCAAGAGTCACAGCCAGAGATATTGGCACCTTTTATGAGACAAGCTTTATTTTATGTGGTTTACAGATGTTGTAGGCAGTTCTGGGATGTGAAATGCTGTAAACCTCATTTCTTGTTCTTACAAAAATGCTTTATTGAGGTGAGATTCATACACGGTGACCTCCTTGGACTCCTATCTCAGGGCTCACAGCCTGACAGGGTCACCCCAGACCTCACCACGTGCAACTCACGGTCTCTGCTTTGACCACCCTCCCCCCAGCAGGCGCACACAGCACTTGCCACCACCCAGCTCCAACCCTGGGAGCAACAGTCACCTTAGGCCTTGTTTCTGGAGGTGGGCATCCTGGGATGGCTTTGACAGAGCTCTGGGTATCTTTCACTTGGGAAACCCTCAGCCCCTCCTTCCCAGCTGTGTGAGAATAGAGACTTAACAGGCTGAGAAAATTAACTTCATTTGGATTTTTTTTCCGGCCTCTGGATCCTTTTTTTCTCTGTGGTCTGAGTCTCTAGGACCAGCAAAAGCCACAAAGAGCCATGCATGAGCAGCCCCCAGGGAGCAATTTGGATGGAGCAGCTGGGAACATCCGTCAAAGGAGCCAGGATGCTCTTCAGTGCAGAGACCACATCAAGCTGCATTAGCATCTTCCCTCAAGCCGGGCAAAATGGGGTGTGACAATAGAGTAGGCTGTCTTATCTCCACTCCACACTAGAGAGAGTGTGGTCCTTGTTGATTACAAAGGGAGATTAGAACCATGGGATTAGAAACTTTCAAGATTTACGGGCCTTTAGTCTAGCGGTTTTCAAATGCTCTTTAGCTATGAACGCTTTATTCAGAGAAGCCGTCACGGAAGCATATTACTGGAAACAGAGAAAGGCAGATGTGTTCTGATTGGCAGGAGTGGGGCAAATCCTGGACCCTGTCCATTTAGACCCCAACTCAAACCCTCCAGAGTTACATGGTCCAGTATGGAAGCTGTGCACCACATGGGGCTATTTAAATTTAAGTTAATTAAAATGAAATAAAATGAAAAATTCAGTTTCTCAGTCTCACTAGCCACATGTCAAGCACCCAACAGCCTCTAGTGGCAAGTGGCAAACTTATTGGACAGCGTGGATATAGAACACTTCCATTATAGCAGAAATCTCTATTGAACAGCACTGCTCGAGAGTCTAGGAGGTCCCTAAGGGAACTCTGGAACTCCTAGGACTCTGGGAAACAAGGTAGAAAACCACCGATCTAAGCTAACACCTGAGAAGAAGAGAAGTCCAAAGAAGTGAGGCATAGTTTGCCAGCCATGTGACTGGTTCTTAAAGAACTAGAACTCTACCTCAGGTCTCTTAGGCTACTTCTGCCTGCCCCCAAGGACTCACCACCACCTTAAGCCTTCTTCTGACATCTCTACCGTTTAAAGAAAGGGAACCCAGGTCTTAGGCATCTCTGATACTTGGAAAAGGGCTTTAAATTTTGTACATGTTCAGTCAGCCTCAGGCACATAAATAGAGACATTTAAACTCACATCAAGCCCAAGCAGATGTGAAGGGAAATACTGTCAATTAGTGAGAGGCTAATTAATCTTTCTTTGCCACATACACTCTGGCAGGATCTAGAAAGTGTTGTTTTGCTGGGAGCTACAGGATTGCTTGCTATGGAAACAATGCATGATTATGATGTTGATTTCTTGGCTTTGTTCGGAAGCTGGCAGTGGAGGGCAGAGCTTGCCAGCAGTCACCCCTGCAGTTAAAAGAAAAGGAATTAGAAAATAGAAAGATACTTTAATTCATGAAGCAGGGCATTTTGGATTCTTTACTTTTCATAGAATAGGTATATTTTATCCTGCATGACATCTTCCAATTCAGGTATTTCAAAGTGATTTTCTAATCACATCTTGTTATTTCTCAATCTAAATATTATTATTATTTTGATTATTATTATGTTGCAATACACAGAGGCTTGGATGAGGGACTACTGTAGATGAAGCACTTCAAGGGCAGAACATCCTCCAGGACCTGGTAGCTGGCTGTGCTCTTTCCAAGGGCTCAGAACTTGCTCAGTTCTACCACATGTCTGGTAATGTCTTCCTTCCTGTCCAGATCACCCTGTGGCTGCCACTGAGAGATGTCTGTTTACAGGGAAATTCTGTAAAAGGGGCCAAGCCGGAAATGGCATCTCCATGTATCTATCCAGCTAGCAGTCTCGTTAGCCACGTAAGCAGCTCAAAATTAAGGAATGTGAACTCAGTGTCAGGCACAGGGCTGGGCACAAAGGGAGTTATACAACGGAAAAGAACAGTATCTAGTAATGGAAACTGACTCCTGAACTCACAGTTAGAATACTGTATGATGTTTGTGACAGAAGCATTTGCAAAGAGTGGTGGCAGCGATGAGAAGGATTAGCTCCCATCACTACACTGAAATTTTTCTCTCTGTTGCCATGCCACTGAACTTCTGCATGTGTTATTTCCTTGGCTTCTTCACCTGTCTAGGTAATTTCCATTTATTCATCAAACTGCAATTGAGATCACCTTTATCTGTGAATCCTCTCTGACCATACCACGCTCCTGTATGATAGCCAGAGTTGAGTGCATTTTCCTCACTGTCCTTAGGGCAGCCCATAAATTTCCGATACAATACATACATTGTTTTGTAATTATCTGTTTATATTTCTATTACCCCTTTAGAATATGAGCTTAACCCCTCTGAGACCCAGTTTCTTCATCTATGGAATGGAACATTGTGAGGAGAGTACAGAAGTTCTCAAATAAATAACATTACTATATAAATGAGTGGATTGAGGATGTGATGCATGACTTGGGTCATGAAAAATGAAAGAAATTATCAGGTAGAGAAGATACCTTAATTTTAGTAGTTTCCTCTTTAAAGTTTGAAATATATCTAAAACTGGGAACTAGTTTGTTGAAAGTTTATCACTCACATTACTAGGGTACCTTTTAATTTTATTTTTTCATTCATTGATTCAAAAGTATTTATCATAAACGTATATGTGGGATGTTTGGGAAATTTTGGGCAGAGGAAGGACTCAGAACTCTCTCTGGAAGAGTGTAAAGTCAAAGACACATGAAATAGTTAACCCTGAAGGTAACTAGAATAGTTAACTAATGTGTAGTTAACCCTACACATAACTTGTAAATGAAAAAATTAAGAATATATATAAAGGACATATATAATGAATAAAATAGGTTTTCAGAAGGTGTGGATTTTGTTGTCTTTCACTGAGAAAATTTCCGTGAAAGAGGTGAGGCTTGAATGAGCCTTTAAAGATAGGTAATATTTGGAAGGATAGGTAATATTTGGAAGTGGTTGGGAAGGGTTTTCCAACAGTGGTAGACCAGAAGGACAAAAACAGAGGCGGTATGGACAAAGTAGATGCAGGAGACAGCAAGTAACCCATCTACCTAGAGCAGAGGACTTGCACTGAGGAACTGCAAGAGATAAGATTTATCCATTTATTCAACAAATACTTACTGAATTCTTATTACATGCCAGGCACTGTTCTGGGCATAGAGAGTATAATAATAGACAAGATGAGTCATGATTAAAAGGAACTTATTTTCTAGTGAGCAAGATAGTTAATAAAAAACAGCAACAATGAATACATAGCAATACCAGGAAGTGGTGAGTGCCATGAAGAAAAATAAAATAAGAAAAGGGGAAAGAGAGAAATTTCTGGGCTGCCCTAATAAGAACTACTATTTTGGGGAATGAGATCAAGGAAGTCTTCATTAAAGATGTGCCATTTAAGCACAGACCTGGATGAAGTGATGGAAAGAGCCACACAAATATTTGGGGAAAGTCATTGAAGTGGAGGAAGCATCAAGTGCTGAAGCTCTGAAGTATCAGCATGATTTCTGAATTTGAAATGAACAATGCATAATGTGCAAAGGGAGAGTACTAGAATATGGTATCAGAGAGGTAGGCAGGGCATGGCCCTACTGGATAAAGACTTTAGATTTTATTCCAACTGTGCTTGGAGGCCATTTGGGGGCTTGGGGTGTTAATGACATGATTATGCTTTAAAAGGATCCCTTTGATATATGAAGTACAGAGAGTAAGGAAGTCTTTTTTTTTTTTTTTTTTTTTTTTTTTTGCAATCTTGGGCACTTATCCAAGAGACTTGAAAACATATTTATATAGAAACTGAATGTGTGTATTCATAACAACTTTGTTCATAATGACAAAAAAAACTAGAAAGAACTGTCATTCAATGGATAAATGGTTAAACAAACTGTGGAACATCCATGCCACAGAATATTACTCAGCAATAAAAAGGAAAGAGTTATTGATGTGACAACTTGGGTGAATCTCCAAGGAATTCTGAGTGAAAAATAGCCATCCCCCACTTGGTCGTGGTGTATAGTCTTTATTAAATATGCTGTGGGGGCTTCCGTGGTGGCGCAGTGGTTGAGAATCTGCCTGCCAATGCAGGGGACACGGGTTCGAGCCCTGGTCTGGGAAGATCCCACATGCCACGGAGCAACTGGGCCCGTGAGCCACAATTACTGAGCCTGCGCGTCTGGAGCCTGTGCTCCGCAACAAGAGAGGCCGCGATGGTGAGAGGCCACGCACCGCGATGAAGAGTGGTCCCCACTTGCCGCAACTAGAGAAAGCCCTCGCACAGAAACGAAGACTCAACACAGTCATAAATAAATAAATAAAGAACGTGAATTTCTTAAAAAAAAAAAAAAATGCTGTGAATTCAGTTTGCTAGTATTTTGTTGAGAATTTTTATATCTGTATTTATATATTGGTCTATAGTTTTCTTTCCTGTGATGTCTTTGTCTGGATTTGGCATCAAGGTAATACTGGCTCTATGGAATGAGTGAGGAAGTGTTTCCTCCTCTTCTGTTTGTTGGAAGAGTTTGAGAAGAATTGGTATTAATTCTTCTTTAAAGTTTCATAGAAGTCACTGTTGAAACCATATTGTTCTGGACTTTTCTTTATTGGGAATTTTTTAAAATTGCTGATGCAATCTTTTTACTTGTTGATGGTCTGCTGAGATTTTCTATTTCTTATTAAGCCCGTTTTGGTAATTTGTATGTTTCTAGGAGTTTGTCCATTTCGTCTAGGTTATCCTATTTTTTGGCATGCAGTTGTTCACAGTATTCTCTTACAATCTTTCTTATTCACCTAAGGTCAGTTTTAATGTTCCTACTTCCATTTCTGATTTTAGTTAAGTCTTCTATCTTTTTTTTTCTTAATAATTCTAGCTAAAAGTTTGTAAACTTTGTTGATCTTTTCTAAGAACCAACTTTTGATTTTATTGATAATCTCTATGAAAAGAATAGATAATTCTATTAGAGAGTAAGGCAGTCTTAAGCAGAAGCAGGGATAATAATTATTAGGCCATTGTGATGATGATGATAGCGATGATGATGATAACAGGCGGAGTACTACATACTGTTTTAAGTGCTTCACATGTATTAACTTATTTAACCCCAACAAAACTCTATGAGGAATTTACTATGATAATCCCCACCTTATGGATGAGGAAATTGAAGCGTGTAGAGGTGGAACATACATGGCAAAGCTGAGATTTGAGTTCATGCTCCACCCACTTCCCTAAATTGCCTCTCCAGTTTTCATTGAGGCTTGTACTAGGTGTGTCAGTGGAGGTGTGAGGAAAGTTTGAATTTTGGATATATTTTGAAGGTAAAGCCGATAGGATTTGCTGATGGGTTAGATATAGGGGGTAAGAGAAAGATCAAGGTTAATTCCAAAAATTTTGACTGTGCCAACTGGATGATTGGTAATTTTGAGATGGGAACACTGGGAGAGAATCAACCAATTAGTGATAATCAGGAGCAGACTGGTTATCTAAGTATAGATTTCAGAGGACAGGTTGGTTGCTGTAGATAAAAATTTTGGAGTCGTATGTAAATGGTATTTCAAGCTATAAGGTTGAATGAAATCCTCTGGAGAATGAGTATACAGTGAAGGGAGAGAAAGGCTGAAACTTGGGGGGACTCTAATGAGCAAAAAAGAGCACCAGAACTGAGTTCTGGATCTGGCAGTCAATGTGAATGTGGACAGTGACACGTCAAGAGTCATTTGAATGGAGTGAAGGCAAATGCTTGATTGAAGTGGGTTCAAAAGAGATTGGTACCTTTTTTTTTTTTTGGAGAACAGTTTACAATATCTAGTAAAGATAAAAATGAAGGTACTCTAGATCCAGCAACTCCCTTCTTTTCAAAGGCAAGGTTGAAGGTTGAGGCTATGGAATACTTTGCTGATTGCAGACAGTGCCTTTCATGGGCATACTGAAGGCTTGAGTTGTTGAAAAGCAGTGGGAGCTTGAGTCAGATTAGGTGACAAGCAGGGCCCCACATGGATGGGAGTCTGGGCGATCATGAATGGTGTGCAGGTTTCAGGTTTCAGGGGAGTGACTGCGATGAACACGGATAGGACATGCGGCATGATGAGGCTGGTGCTGACGCTCTCTCAGTGGAGGCAGATGAGCAGCTCTAGTTGTCACATTGCCTTGTCCGGCGTCTTAGGCCATTTATAGTGTGAGTGGAGACCAACAGGGACAGAAAGGGTGAGGTCTCACCCCACGCATGTGATGTGCTGAGATCCTCCTGCAACCTTCCACAGTGGTGTGAGGCTAGAGAAGAGCCAGCTTACCAGGAGGATAGGAAAAACTATCCAAGGCCCTGATTGTTGATCTGAAAATTCACACTCTGTCCTGCAGGTAATGGTGAGAGATCGAAGATTTTTTTTGAAGGGAATAGGCTGAGTGCTGCCACATTTAAATGATGAAACATGCAATCAGATTTATGCAAGGATTTACATATAATGAGCAATTTTAAAAGAAGGTTTTTTTTTTAAACTGTTTTTATGATTATTTATCTGATTCATGACCAGGCTCAGTCAAGGTGGTGTTCTTCTTTAATGCATTAAGTAATAAACTCATGGTGAGGGTACCAAATGCAAAATGCAGCTGAGAAAGACCCAAACTACCTAAAGAGCAACAAAGCAAGATTTGGTTTTCCACCCTCATTGGACATGGAGGTTCAAAACTTAAAATACTTTCTGTAGAGATAGATAGTTGCCATTTCATACCACTGAATTTATATTCTTGGAGTGGTCAGAATAAAAGAATGGTATGGGGGAGTGAATGATGGCCTCCAAAGATATCCATGTCCCTATCCCCCAAAACTGTGAATGTTACCTTATATGGAAAAAGGGACTTTGCAGATGTGATTAAAGATATTGAGGCAGGGAGATTATCTTGTATTATTAGGATGGGCCCTAAATGCCATCACAAGTGTCTTTATGAGAACAAGGCAGTGATGATTTGACCACAGAAGAGAAGAAAGCAATGTGACCACAGAAGTAGAGATTGGAGCGATGTGATACATGCCAAGGAATGCCGGCAGACACTAGAAGCTGGAAGAGCCCAGGAACGGATTCTCCCCTGGAGCCTTCAGAAGGAACCAGCCTTGACATCACCTTGATTTTATTTAGTTCCATCAGACTTACCTTGGACTTCTGGTCTCCAGAACTTCAAGAGAATACATTTGTGTTGTATTAAGTCACTAAGATTTTGTGGCCATTTGTTACAGCAGCAATAGGAAACTAATACAGGAAGGTTGCAGAGAGGGTGATTTGTCTATTATTTTTTCACTTGGAAAAAGGAGAAAGTGGAATGATTCTTTTACAGTCAACACATTTACTCAAGGGAACAGAATCCCCATCCTTCTGAAGAGAAGAAAGTTGGCAAATCCATGTGCTACAAGAGCATGGGCTTGGAATTCAGGGACCTGGGGTTCAGATTCTTGCACATACACTTACACAGACTGTGGGAGCAAGGGCAAGTTCACACCCTCTCTGAGCTTTATTTTGTTATATGCAAATTGAGGAAGGTGCTTGGCACAGCACAGATACTCATTAAATGTGAGCTGGAATTGTACTTTCTTCCTGCCTCTCCCTTCAGCCAAGTACCTAAACAAGCAGCAGGTTTTTTTTGTTTTCATTTAAATGAAATCCAGAAAGGACTGACTTTTCCTTTTGTCACCCATCCCTACCACCACACACACACAAGCACAGGAAAGACCTGGAGTTCAAATGCATTCATTGAGGAAGAATGAAGGAAGGAGAACCAACAAAGACAAAAAATTGATTCAGAGGCTCCTGGGAACAGAAGTGTCTGAATCTCCGTGGGCTCTTCTGTGGGTGTTACAGACCAAACAAAAAGTCATTTTTTGTTTGTTGTATCTTCAGAAACCAGAAATTGATTACACTAAGATGAGTCATAGCTATATTATGTCTCCTTTTAATATTAAGTAAATTAAAGTCAATTACACTGGATTATGTATCATTTACATGTCAGCCTTCTAGTGGTAACTGAGGAAAAACAGTCCTTAATCACCATGGTTTCTTTGGTTTTCCCTTTATGTCTTGACTGCATGAAGCACATAGGAAAGAACTGACCAGATTTCTTAATGCTAACCATAAAGCCCTTCCCACTCTTTTTACCTTTGAACTGCTTTGTTCCTCCAGATAGAACTGACTTTTGTATTCTGGGTTCCTGCCTCTGTAATGACCATGTCATATCTGTGAATTTCAGTGAACTGAAGCTTGGACTTAAATCCTAATGAACTTGGTAACTACTTTAATATCTTCTAAATCTCTGATTGGTTGTAGGTTACAGAGAAACACAAACAAGGACTGTTTATTGGCCAAAGATAATTTATTGAAAATTAAAACTATAAATTAAATTATATATATATTTATGTATTCAAAAATAGTATTATTGTTAAGTATTGTGTAGATTGCATGTACTTTTCTACATGAGAAAATTCACATGTATAAAAATATAAATATTTCATGTTGCATATTGACATTACATTGCTCTGTTTTGGTTGTTGATTTCCATCTTTAGAGTTCTGGACTCTGAAGGACTGTTGAAAATAATCCCAGGTAATGTCTAGTGAACATTAAGGGGCACCAGATAAAGCCAGTCATGACTTTTCCTATTGAGTGGTCCAATGATTACTGGAGAATTGATGGCAGCTAAGCCTTCTTGGCTTCCATGATGCAGTTACACATCTCTAGCTGAGAGAAGAAGTGGATTTAGAGGAAAAGTCTTTCTGTATCTCACATGGTTATTTTAAGGATTAAAGCACTTAGGCCAATGTCTGACATCTAGTAAGGGTTCAATAAAATAACCATTTTACGAATCTTTATTTAGTGTGTACTATGTGCCAACAGTGACTACGGCAGGCAAGATTCCTGCTCTCTGGAGCTACAATCTGGTAAAGGAAGCCAGGTAAAATATGCTAGGTGATCTGGTCACCTAGTAGTATATTTTGTGTACCCACCATGTACTAAGTACTATGTTAGAGCCAGTGGGTGGCGGTGCAGAGGGGATGGGCCATAAAGGTGAGTAAGACATAGTCCCTGCCCTTAATGAACCTATAATCTGTTTAGGAAGATGAGTCCGGCACACAAGAAGCACTATTTTTCTGTCTGTAAATAATTCAATTTATGTATGTGATCTATGGCCACCTCTATCTTTTAATTCTAATTAACAAGTAATAAAAGACCATATAGTTTTAAGACTGTTGGAGTATGAGTCTTGGTGCAGTAGAATTTTGGCAAAAGGGAAACTGTGAAGACTAGAATCATAGGAGAAATCCTATTCCAGTGGGGAAGGCTGGTTATGGATGCTGGGTGGGAATTGGCTTACCTAGAGGCTGTCTTCTATGGCAGATTTTTTTCCTCTTTGCATGGTTAGATGCCTCTTTTCCTCTGGGTTTAAGCATGGCTGGGTTCTAGTCTTCCATCGGTGAGTGCAAACAATACTGTTTGAGAATAGGAATTCAAGTTGGAGATTACAAATAGATATAAATAAGTAGGGAGGCCTGTTGTCTTTCTATATTTTACTTTGGGGTCCTGCATATAGACGTTTTGGATGGCCTCTTTTCATTCAAGTTGAAAAGAAAAAATCTAGGGCCTAGAGTGAACAGGTCTAGATTTATTTGACCAACTTCACTGCCTATTAGCTATGGAATGTGGACAAGTTGTTGGTCTTCAGCTTACTTACTAAAACATGGGAAATATTGGGGGAGGCTATGCACGTGTAGGGGCAGAGGGTATATGGGAAATCTATGTACCTACCTCTCAGTTTTGTTGTAAGTCTGAAACTGCTGTAAAAATAATTGTCTGAAGAATGAGGGAAATAACTACTTTGCAGCATTATTAAAAACGTTAAATGGGATGAAGATAAAGGGCATATATTAGATACCTAAGAAGTTGAAGCCATTAGTTTTGATTATTATTCCAACTCTAAGCTGCTCTTTTCTCCTCTAGGGTATGTCCAGATCTGGAGGTGAGTAAGACCTTCCCCCTATGAGGGTCTCCTCATCCTTAGATTGGTACATGGCATCACACCTAGTTATAAGCTCTCAAGGCTAATCTTTGCATTTCCAATTTATGTTAATAATAATATTAATAATTACAATGACCCTTTCTTGGTCACCTGCTCTCTACCAGGCCTTTTGCTAGCAGCTGCATAAATTAATACAGCCAATAACCCTATAATTAAGGGTACAGTTCTTAAAACATTTTATTCACAATTATTTTTTAAACTTTTATTTATTTTTGGATGCATGGGTCTTTTGTTGCTGCGCACGGGCTTTCTCTAGTTGCAGCGAGCAGGAGCTACTCTTCGTTGTGGTGCGCGGCCTTCTCATTGCGGTGGCCTCTCTTGTTGCGGAGCACAGGTTGCAGGCATGCTTCAGTAGTTGTAGCATGCAGGCTCAGTAGTTGTGGCTCACGGGCTCCAGAGCACAGGCTCAGTAGTTGTGGCTCCTGGGCCTAGTTGCTCCGCGGCATGTGGGATCTTCCCAGACCAGGGCTCAAACCCATGTCCCCTGCATTGGCAGGCGGATTCTTAGCCACTGCGCCACCAGGGAAGCCCCACAATTATTTTTGATTTCTTTATCGTAGACAGCAAAACTGAAAAGTTAAATGACTTGTTCTAAATCATCTCACATAATCAAAACATATACAGAATTCTTTTTTGTGTCTCAGCCATATGCTGGGCATCATACAAAAGAAATCGATGAGAGATAATTTCTGTCATTAAGAATTTAGTGCTTAAAGGAGGCAAATCAATATCTTATGTCACTGAGGACAGGCCCATAATTATGAGCTGTGACAGCCAGAGTCAATCTTGCAGAAGAAGAAGGAAAGAAAGAAAAAAGAATATGTAAAACCTCCATTAAGAGGAATCTAACTAATTGTAGCAGTCAAATAACAAGGCTCCTTTCCTCTGCTTCCCCTGCCCTCATTTTCTACTCTGTATTTTAAAACAAAGGAACAAATGACAACAAACTTCCTATCAGGGATGTAGATGATGTTGTTGATGTTGATTTGAATTCCAAGGACATGCTGGTGGGTGGTTGTCTCAGGGGGATAGTGACTGACATTATGTTGTCCACAGACACAGGCAAGCAATATAAATTCCTTTCCTTAAATGATACAAGCAAGAATTTAGCTGTAAGAAACTTGCTGCACAGAGCAGGAGATCCTGCACTGAGCTCGTGGTAGATGCAGCTTCCTTACCCACTTCCCCACCACGTCCCGCATCCCCTGTATTTCCTACACCAGGCCACACAACCAAGGACATCACCACATGGGGCTGATGATTTGCTCAGGCCCTTCCAGACTGTATGGTGGGCCTTCCCAAGTTGACGGGGTTGGAGGTGGGAATGTCTTTATTCCTCTGTGGCATTTCTTGACAGCTGTGAGAGAGGAAAGTAGCAATGCTGTCCAGAGCCAATTATTATTCAGTTGTATCAACAGCAAATTATTATTCAACTGTATCAGGATAGGAATGCATTTTGCCCTAGGGATATTTCCATCCCTTTCTCTTCAGGCTAGGAGCTAGTATGAGCCAGTTTTGCACATTGCTGGGTGAAGGATGCAGATTGTATTAAAGATTGTATTGAAGATTATATTGCAGATCAATCCAGGAATCTCTGACATCTGATCATCCCAAGCAGGCTCACACTTTCATTTTGTCTGAAGTCCAGTCCTCACTGTTACGACCAGCAGTATCCAGGACTGGAAGATACAGTTGCATAGGTTATGGACTGCACAGCTCTAAAGGACCCACGGTTTTATGATGGCCCTGGATTCTGCTCAGTCTCCTATCCTTTTGCCTTGCTAGTGATCACTGTTCAATGATCAAGAATATTCAGGATAATGTTGCAAGATCTCAGTAATCAAAAAAGAGTAAGCTCTATTTTCTATTTTATTCAGGTAGAAAATGGACAAACACAAATAAATATCATATTCTAAGATTTTTTAAATAAGATATAAAAGAAAAAGTATCTCTACTTAATAAAAAATTTTGATTCCACAAATTCCATTTATTATGGATTTTGCAAACAACAATTTATATATCCTATTGTAATTACAGCAAAGAAAAATAGACTGTATCTCTTGCCTACCTTCTTACTTTATCACACTTTCCACTTGGGAAAATAGTTTTATGAGGTTTTCATTTCAGTAAGAATTGACTTTTAGTATCTAATATGCGAATGAAAAACCTATTAGCAGAAAGAGAATAGTGGTGGGAGGTTAATTTGTAATCTGTGCCTATCCCCAGATAATTCAGGAAGGTATGAATAAAGATTATACAGGGTACATGCAATATTAATACATTTTAAGGAGAAATGTAGATTGGATTGAATTAGAAAGGGTTCAGGTATGCCTGTCTTCAGTCGAGATTGAGTATAAACTCTCTCACTAGATTCCTGTTAGATTAGCTGAAGTAGCAATGTCTTTGATTCCAAAATATGAGTGGTAATTATCTCATACCTATTTATTTGAAAGCCTGCAGAAAAAACAGAGGTTAATGCCTTTTGCAGTTCACAAAAGACTAGGATTGAATTGGAATTACATTGTTTACTATAGCGCTTTCTTATGAATACAAGATTTCCACATGGGATGACAATTTTTTCAGCGTTCTCAAATTCACATTACACGAACTATTAATATCAGTATCTCTCACCATTTCTTCTTCCACTGAGAGGACTCCTGTGAAATCAGCTCCTCATCTAAGCAAGGGAAAGAGTCAAGGACTGAATACCTTGAGTGGGAGGAAATGACAATTGAACCAACTAGCCATTTCACAACCTCCCTCTTGTTTGAAGACAGTGTTTTGTTCTAGCTGCTTTATGCTTGGAATTTTTTTACAAAAGGTAATAATTATTCTATAATTACATTAAATGTCAGCTTCCCTGATCTTTCTTGAACTCTGTAAAACTGCAGAGCAATTCACCTAGGTGATGATGAACTTTCTAAATTAGACTCAATGTACTGATTTAATGTGGATACAGCTAAAGCCCAGTGGGGGCAACTGATTACTTATGGTTACAAATGTTAACAAAATGAACAAGGAGGATTTTAGTAATTCTCTCTCTCTCTTTCACACACACACACACACACACACACATTTCATTAGCTAAATTGCTGCTCAAGTATAACTTCAAAATGATAAAATCATAACTCCTACATAAATTGAACAGAAATCAAATAGTTTCTTTGTCTCTATACTTAAAGGGGGAATCAATAAGATGTTACTGGAGAATTCAAAGATCAGGCAATCAGGAATGTGGAAATGAATTTGCTAATAGATGCAAAGAGGGTTGAGGCAATAAAATGTAATCTTAGGGGTAACCTTTTCTATAGGTCCAAAATCATTTGTATACCTAGCAAATAAAATTTATTTACATTGCTATGGATAAGAATTGTGTGCATTACTCTCAATTGTCTACATCTTCATTCTACTACTACAGAGTTCCAAAATAGCCCAGTCAATAGAAATCATCCAAAGGTGAAACTTCTGTAGAATCCAGTAATCCCTGGAGGTCAGCTAGACAATGTCCCACACACCCAGGGTGAACACCCAGCCATCTCTTTTGCCCACTTTTAAGAATTTGACCATTTTTTTTCTGACAGTCAGCTACAGTCAACTGGTTATACTTCTGCTTCAGCGGAAGAGAAAAGGTAGGGTAGCTGGAGAGAAATGAAGTGGATCATTCAAATTCACCCAAGCAAGGGCTAAATAAAGCCAAGGCCAAAATTCAGGAACATTAGAATCCTGGAAATTAAGAGCTAGAAGGTACTTTAGGTATGACCCAAGACTTTCATTTTAAAGAAAATAAGTCTGAGACTGCCTTCTTGGCAGTGGAAGAAATGTTAAACCGCTTTGCTCAGGTGCCTTATGTTCTATGGAGTCTGTCTCTGGAAATACCTCTCTTCCTTGGTGTAAAGAATCTCCTTTCTACATTCCCTCCTCCCTCCATCACACCCTGTGCTACCCCTGAGATATTTCCCTTTGTATTTGGGAGTAATCAGAATTAAAATACACAGAAAAAAATTGTATATCAGGGTAATATTTCTTTTTAATCATTAATACATGTTCTAAAATTGTTTTCTACTGGAGGGATGGGGCATTTAAAATGGGATTTAAAGTAAATGTTATTTCAGGGCTTCCCTGGTGGTGCAGTGATTAAGAATCTGCCTGCCAATGCAGGGGACATGGGTTCAAGCCCTGGTCCGGGAAGATCCCACATGCCATGGAGCAACTAAGCCCGTGCACCACAACTACTGAGCCTGTGCTCTAGAGCACGTGAGCCACAACTACTGAGCCCATGTACCTAGAGCCCGTGCTCCACAATGAGAGAAGCCACCGCAATGAGAAGCCCGCGCACTGCAACGAAGAGTAGCCCCCACTCGCCTCAACTAGAGAAAGCCCACGCACAGCAACAAAGACCCAATGCAGCCAAAAAAAAAAAAAAAAAAAATTAATTCATTAATTAAAAAAATAATAAAGTAAATGTTATTTCAAATAAATGATATGGGATAATACGGGAAAATAGCTTCATAGGTGGGAAATAGGATCCAAATATCAAGCTACTTCTTTGACCAGAAGAGTTGAAAACCTCTGCACCTCATAGAACTAGAGGATGAGGGGGTCCCCACTCTCCACTCTGGTCCTCACTCATTGGAATATCTTTGCTGGGTCGGCAGTCTAGCATCCTCTGTACCCTAAACAGAGCCACTAATCCCCCCAAACTGTTACATGCTTGGAAAGAACAAAGCATCCCCCCCAAACAAAATATCCCATTTTCATTTCTGTTTTGTTTTGTTAATTTCAAAGTGTATACTTTAAAAAGTCATCCTTTTCTAGGGCTTTTAATGTATAACTAACTCATTCAGACCAGGGGTAGAGTCTATATTATCAATTCCTACACATTTAACATTGATAACGTTGACAACATTAACAACACAGGGTAGTGTTGCTCTGTGTCATTAGCTACATGCTATCTAATTGGTAGATTAAAGATACTTATTAGTTATTACATTGATGCCAGTAGGAATAAACAGCTTCTCCAAATTTATAGCTCATAAAAAGTCAGATTCTGATTACTGTAATTATTCCTTTCAAAATGTAAAGTATGTGAATTATTCACATTAATGAAAGAAAAACCAGAAAGGAAGCAGGGAAAGAAATCTTATTTGCCATCTTGTCTTTGTCTTCAGTTCTTAGGCTAAATAGCTATTATTGCATTTCATTAAGTTCAGCTCATTTCTGTCAATACTGTAGAGATGTGTATGGAATGAAAAAAAGCTGCATTGTCACCTTCCAATTCAACCTGGAAATTTCATAAAGAAAAATATTTATGTAAATGTAGAATTCCGAAGGAGCTGATACCTGTCATTGTGCTTCTTGGGCGTTTGGAATGTTTTATTCTGAACACTTCTCATTTTGTCTGCACACCCCCAGCCCACCCCCTACATAATAATCATTAAAAGCCACAAAGACTTGAAGCCTGCCTTTGTGTCACAGCATTCACCATCCTATTACCTTGCTTTTGAAGAGAGATTTTTGTTGGCCTAGCGCTTTCCACAAGAGACTCTCCTTTGAGCTTCACCACTGCCCTGCCTGGGAGATAAGGAAGGTCCTGCTAATTCCCTGTCAAGGCAGAAACTGAGCTGTTCAGGGACTGTGGAGGCCACATTTCTGAGAAATAGTAGAGCCAGAAGTTCCGGCCCATTCTTAGTCCACACCCTATGCTCCTTTTTTTTTTTTTTTTTTTTAATCTACAGTCTCTATTACGAGAAAGTGTCATTGAAATAGTTAAATTACAAATAAGTATTTGTGATTGTTAACAGCATTCTCTAGCTTTGGTTTTTATGATAACTTCCAGGGATCAATACTTTCTAACCCTGTGCTCTCCTTTGAAAACAATATAGTTGTTGGACCCCCAAACTTAATGAGGCTCACAAAAATGGAATGAATCCTAATAAAGAACACCTTTTGCACAGAAGAATGAAATTTGTTCCAAATTTAATTAATAAATGCAAATAGATGTCCTTCAGCTCTTAAGGGAGACTCATATAAGAAAGACAATGAAGCAAGGCTTTTTTTTGGTCTGTGAAGAAATAAGCCTGATTCAAAGACAACAAAGATATAAAGTGGAACAAAAAATGTGCACTTAACATTGTTCAGATAATAGAAATGTCATACCTTGGATTCAGAAGAGAGGAAACCTTAGCATATTAGGAAACCAACACAACTATTTTCTCTTCTCCATCACATTTGAGTTAATAAGAAATGCTTACCATCAGACATCAGACTGACAATCATGCACAAATTGCTCTTGACTGCTCAGCAGGGGCAAAGTGATGAAATTTTACAATGCAGGATGGAAAGACCTCTATTAGGACACAGAGTAATGTTGCTGGGGCAACCCTCTCCCATTGCTTTCACTTCCAAAGATGAAAATTCTATTTATCTGAAAGGTCCCTGGACAAACAACCTAATTACCTTCTGGGGAGTCCAGTCTCAGGAGTAGTCACTTGTGTCTCAAACCCAGAATCAACAGCTTTCTGACTTTCAGAATTGCCTTTTTCAGAGTATATCCTTTGCCCGTATATGAAGCATCAAAGCACATTGCCCGGCATAGAGTACTTAAATGAAAATATTGTTAAATGATTACATTTTACTGTCAAAATTATGAATTCACATTTTAATTTTGCCTATCTAACTCTGTCCTTTGCCTCATCTTGAGGAAATTGTGTTTGTTTAGGTTCTTGCAAATGCAAAGAACAGAAATAGACTCAGGTTATCTTCTTTAATGAGATACATGGAGTAGTATGGAAAACTGGGCACTGTCTCAAAAACACAGCCAGAGGTCACAGAGACATGGGATGCCATTCAGCACCTGCGGCATACAACACCAGCTCTACTGTTTGACAGTAGCTTGAGGGCAGGAACGGAAATTTTATTTCTGGGCCAAGTTTCTGTTTCAGTCCCTGCATCTGCTTTCCCTTCAACTGCTTCTTTTTGCTATTTGATATCAACTATTTCTTCCCTCTCCTGCTCTTCATGTGCTCTACTTATTCGTGTCTTCTGCTTGCTGCTGGCTTTTGGTGCTTCACAGCTCCTGCTCACTGCCTTCGTGGTCTGTCTCTGCATGCCTGGATCACTCTGTACTCTACTGACTTGGTTCATCTCTCATTCAAACTCCCCAAAGGAGAATCTATCCAAGGCGGCTAGTCCTTGTCCATATAGCAGGCCCTTTTTGTGGAAAACTCTCGTGCTAGGTACCTTGAGGACTCCCGGCCAGCTCACAGATGACCGAGACCTAGCCTTGGTCCAGTCTACTGGGCCAGAGTAACAACAACATACAATACCAATATGGTGACCTATATGAAGGGAAACATTCAGAAGAGAGAATGGAGTGGGTTCAGCACTTGGATATCTCAGAAGAGGTCAGTGAGATCTGCAGGTATAGAATGTCTTCTTAAAAATTCTTCAATCCCAAAATCTATGACTTCAAAATTTTGACAAAGACAGAGATGAGGCTAAGCCAATTTGACATGATACTTGAGATACTTGGATTGGACTTTTTACCAAAACATGAACTAGACACTGAAGAAAGAAAGAGCTCATGGATATTGGCTCCCTGCGGTAAAGAAGTGGGCACTCTAGGAAAAAATGTAAATGGAGTTTTTGTTACTTGTTTCCATGTGCAGCGGGATGACCTCAGTATTCATGTACTCAATTCAACTGGCAATTAATCAGATTGTCAGCAAGCTGCAGTACCCATTAAGATGGCATGATATAGGCACAGAGTAGGTCCATAAACCCTCAAAAATGCACCACTAAGGCCAAGGCGTGAATTCATCTCAGACATGTGCTTCTGAGCATTTGTTTTTACCCACACTCACATATACTAAGGATACCAGACAGTTTCAATGAAAATGGGTTTATTAATAAAAAGTGGTTGACCAAAAGTGCACACATATGATATGGGACATTTACTAATCGGTATAGTCTAATCTCATATGTTACATTGAGTTGTGCAGCTTTTCATCATTTCAGAATTCTCCCCAAACTCATCTTTTGCTTCTAAATGAGGGAAAATGTATTTAGTTTTTAAAATAAAGGTCACATCTTACAGAATCCACATTACACCTATCGTAGTCATTGATCCATAGATTACCCATGACACTAAAAGTTTTTCCTTCCCAGGCCTTTAACATTGAAGTTGAAATAAAATATTAACCTGGTTTTTAAATTTGTAGCAGCAGTTTCTTTGCTGAAAAAAAACAAAACACATTTCTGCCTAACAAGAGGTATTGTTCCCTCCTGGGAAGTAAACATCATGTCCAAGGCACTGATTTCCTTATCAAAAGATGAAGAAAACTCTCATTTCTGGTGACAGCATTCAGAATTGAATTATTTCATCAAAATAGGGTGATTTTTCAAAGTGCTCAGAACGTAATATACTGACTATTCAAAAGGAAATCACCTCACTGTATTTGTAGGTTCTTGTGTCAATGCTATTAGAAATATTATATTGAACATCAGAACTCTAAAAAAATTGTTTTAAGACATAAATATTACTTATATCCCCAAACATTTGTTATTACTTTCCCCAGGAATTTAAAACCAAATTATATTGTTAAATTCATGACCAAAAATAAATTTTAAAGAGCACTGGAAGATACTAGGAAGATGAAATTTAGACAAATGCTGTTTAAATCATGAACCTATAAAAAGATGTTCAGCACTACTGAGCACTTCTGCATTGCCAGGCTGACAGAAATGGATGCTACTTGGAAATCAGACCTACAGTTGCCAACTGCAATAGGTTGAATGGTGCCCCTGCAAAGATTCTAATCCCCTGAACCTGTAAATGTGACCTTTTTTGGAAAAAAAAGATCTTTGCAGATGTGATTAAGTTAAGGATCTAGAGAAGAGCAGATCATCCTAGATCATTGGAGTGGGCCCTATATCCAATGACAAGTGTCCTTGTAAGAGATGCACAGATTAGAGATACAGAGAGAACAGTGAAGACACAGGCGTAGATTGGAGTGATGCAGCCACAAGCCAAGAAATGGAGTCGCCAGAGGCTGGAAGAGGCAAAAAAGGATTCTCCTCTAGAGCACTCAGAGCAAGTGCGGCTCTGTGGCTGCCTTGACTTCTGACTTCTAGCTTCCAGAACTGTGAAAGAACACATTTAAAATGGGTTTTAAATAAATAATAATAATAAAAGAGAACACATTTCTGTTGTTTTAAGTCACCTAGTTGAAGAAGCAGGACATTCAGAGCTTGGAAATGGAAAGCTTAAAGGAAACAGGACGACTACTTCAAAACTAAACTTTCCAGGGTCTCCGCACGTGTTGCACCCTGTCCTCAGACTATCCCTCCCTAACTTCTTTATTTGACTATCTCCTACCTTTCCTTCAAAACTCTACTCAAGTGCCACTTCCTTTGAAAAGACTTCCATACCCAAACCTGGCTTCAGTGTCCTGCCATGTGCTTATATAACAATTTCTAATTGCTTACCATATCACATTGTAATTGCATTATGATTGACTTGTCTACCTATATCACTAGACTACACCTCCTGAGGGTGGGGCTACATTCTATATCATTAGCTTTATATTTCCAACACTCAGCACTATCCCTGGGACAAAGTGACCACTCAGTAAAGGTTCTTTGATTAATGGAATGAATGAATTTGGAGGTCTACTATGCTGAAAAGTTTTGCATTTTATTCTTCATGGTGGTGTGCTTTCTGAAAACAGGATTATGGCCGAAGGATAGATAATGATATTCCAACACCGGTAGTGAAACGGAGCAGGACCCTATGGTCCTTGCCCCCCATGTCCTCAGCCGACTTTTGTCTGTGGAACAACTTTAAGCCAAAGATAAGGTTAATCAGAGAAGAGAGAAAATGCAGAAACAAAGGAAAACAGTCCAACAGACTAATAATAGTTTAGTCATTAAGCATATTTAGGACCTTTAGTTCCTTCTCACGGGCTCTAGATAATATTCTGAGCCATATCCTGTGAGCTAGCTTGTAGATATTGAAAATCCTACCAGGTGGAAGAAGTTAACTGTATGATGACCAGACTGTAGTCTTGACATAAGCTGCCACAGTTCCAAGAATTGGCCTCAAGGAAATGGGAACAAGCCGACCCTGGAACTGAAGATTAACTGTACTTAAACAATCAAGATGTGTGCTGATCAGACCACTGCATGACCAATTTCAAGATGACTGTCAGAGCTGACTGTGCTTTTTATACCTGTAGCTCCCTCCCTCCACCTACAAAAGCTCTTGCATACTGATTGTCACGGGGTCGGCGGGGGGGGGGGGGATCGGCCTTTGGAAAGGAGTCCGCCCCCCCACCCCACCCCACCCCAGTTGCCAGCATCCAAAATAAAGCAAACTTTCCTTTCCACCAACCTTGCCTCTTTATTGGCTTTTGAGTGGCGAGCAGCCTCCACTTCCAGTTACAGTAGGAACATCCTACAGATGGGATATGCTGACCAACTTTTAAGTAAACTCTATGAGGTGGTACGTACCCATCATTGGAAGTGCCCTAAGAGGGTCCTGACACCAGAAATAGTATTGATGTAATTCTCTGCATTGTTTAGATGGTGGAGCAAAATATGCTCTAGGGACTGTTCCTGCCCTAAGATATTGTCACTTCCCAGATCCTAGAATTCCTGGAAAAGAACTTGTGATGTTTAGTTTTAGTGATATAATTCCACTAAACTTAAAGTTTTGACCACTGTTGACTGTTGACAGTGTTTGCTAGCACTAGAATTACCTAGGTGAATAAGATACAGTCCATCCTCTCAAGAATCTTATGCTACCATAAGCAGGAAGGTGAAAATGTTGCTTATGACTCATATAACAAACAAAATACTTGAGTGTTCACAGGAGAAAAGGTCACATCTAATAGAAGAGTATCATAGGAAGCGGGATGAAGTAGGTGGCCTTTGAAAAGAACTTTGAACCATAGCTAGGATTTTGAAAGACCATAGGAGCAAAATCTTTTTATGGCCTGGTGTTTCATATTTAGTTGTTTCATGTTTGCTAATTATTTATTAACATCCAGCTTACTTTATAAACTTTTTTTGGAGAGTTAACCCTACATACTCCTCAGCTTTAGTCATTGTAATGTAATGACATTTAGTTTGTAAGTACCCATTCATTGGCTCTGAAGTGAGACAAGACCAGAACTTCCAGTCAGAAAGAAATCTTCCCCATAGGGTCCAAGTGGTCTATCATTAATTCTTCAAATTCCATTGTTGTAGACTCATTCCTTTAACTTTCATCAGTATAGTATATATTACCTTTCCCACTCCTAATAGTCTCATACTTTTTATTTGTGATGTTTCTGATTTTTTTCTTTATCAGTCTTACTGTAAATTGTCTATTATTTTAACCTTCCCAGAGAGATATTTTGCTTTGTTGATCTTCTGTATTTTTTAATCAATCCCTGCTCCTGTTTAAAAAATACATTTCATCCTATTTTCTTTGGTTTTATTCTTTTTTTTTTTTTAATTAATTTTGTAAGTGAAATAGGGAGCATTTTCTTTTTTTCAATTTTTTTTTTTTTTTTAAATTTATGGCTGTGTTGGGTCTTCGTTTCTGTGCGAGGGCTTTCTCTAGTTGCGGCAAGCGGGGGCCACCCTCCATCGCGGTGCGCGGGCCTCTCACTATCGCGGCCTCTCTTGTTGCGGAGCACAGGCTCCAGACGCGCAGGCTCAGTAATTGTGGCCCACGGGCCCAGCCTCTCCGCGGCATGTGGGATCTTCCCAGACCAGGGCCCGAACCCGTGTCCCCTGCATTGGCAGGCAGATTCTCAACCACTGCACCACCAGGGAAGCCCGGTTTTATTCTTTTTTAATGTAACTTCTGGATATGAACACTTAGCTCATTTATTTTCTGTTTTTTTTTTTTCTTTTATGATATAAGTATGCTCTGTGGGGTGAAGGGATGTGTCCAGAAACAAGAGGATAGAGGATGCTCAAAATGTTCTCTGTTCTATTCCTCAGTGTCTTTTGAGGGCTAGCCCTGCTGCTTGCAGAAAGGTTTGCTAACACAATGCACTAGTATGACTTTTCTGATCCTTTATGTATTTGCATTTGCAGGGTTTCTACTCACAGACTCTTTTTTGTTCTTAGTAAATATCTACATTTCATAAGCTGCCTAGAGGAGATTGTGTAGTGCTAATTACTACCTCATATTCTGAACAGCAAGTTGTGGGGACCTAAAAGACATGACATTAAAATGTTTTCTCCAGAGGATATACCTTCTTCATCAAAAGTAAAACTCTTCCCACATAATGTATACAGATTACTATGTACCAGCATTGTTTTCACTAAAAATTAGAGACTGGTGGGAAGAAATATAAACAATGACCTGTACCCATTACTAAAAACCATCGTAGTTTTCTGTTACGCAATATTGCCTAATCTAGATTTTACGTTATTTTAAAGAACTGAGGAGGGCTTCCCTGGTGGCGCAGTGGTTGAGAATCTGCCTGCTAATGCAGGGGACACGGGTTCGAGACCTGGTCTGGGAAGATCCCACATGCCACGGAGGAACTAGGCCCATGAGACACAACTACTGAGCCTGCGCATCTGGAGCCTGTGCTCCGCAACAAGAGAGGCCGTGATAGTGAAGAGGCCCGCAAACCGCGATGAAGAGTGGCCCCTGCTTGCCGCAACTAGAGAAAGCCTTCGCACAGAAACGAAGACCCAACACAGCCAAAAATAAATATAAAAATAAATAAATAAAATAATAATAATAAAAAAGGATCACCATCCACCATCCATTGTTTAAAAAAAAAAAAAGAACTGAGTAAATGGAGACGAGTTGTAATAAATAGAGTGATTCTTGTCGTTCATCTATCAAGAAATTAATGTTTTTCTTTAGCATCTAACAAGTTACTGAGCTAGTTCTAGGAGATAAAAAAGATTTATAAGCTACAATCTCTGTTGTGATATTTATTGCCCCATATAGTAACTAAAATGTTATTTGAAGTAAATATGACATAGATAGAAAGGGACAAATGTCAAGTGGGAATATGGATAGTGCTCTGGTGAGTTCACTGCTGAGAGTTACCCTGTCCCCCTTGGTTCTTATGATATTTTTTATCCAGTGTCTAAGGTCTCTGGGGTCCTGGTTACATAGCACTTGGTCAGCTCTCTTGAGTCACTTCTCTTTAATAACACTGAAAAAAAACCCACACCTTATTTTTAATTTCAGATGCAACAACATGAAGTTGGAACAGCTTAAGCTATCACTTATGGTGGCTTTTGAAATGAATAAGCCATAAATATTTCTCTAGAGCTATCATAACCATTAGGAACCATAAGCAAACAAAAACCCAAATCAATAGTTAGCATCGGGGCTTCCCTGGTGGCGCAGTGGTTGAGAATCTGCCTGCCAATGCAGGGGACACGGGTTCGGGCCCTGGTCTGGGAGGATCCCACATGCCGCGGAGCAACTGGGCCCGTGAGCCACAACTACTGAGTCTGCGCGTCTGGAGGCTGTGCTCCGCAACAAGAGAGGCCGCAACAGTGAGAGGCCCGCGCACCGCGATGAAGAGTGGCCCCCGCTCGCCGCAACTAGAGAAAGCCCTCGCACAGAAACGAAGACCCAACACAGCCTAAATAAATTTAAAAAATAATAATAATAATAATTAGCATCACAGTGAAATAATGTCTTGTTTCTTCTTTCGAGAGGAGACTACACAGAACACTTCATTCTCTCTAATCTGCTCTAACCCCGTCATACACCATCATTTGTGATACTAACAATTACAACAAGGCAACACAGCATGCTGATCAGCTCCTGCCTTCCAGAGGCACTCAGCTTGTACATACAGCATGAGTTATGGCTCGTAGAGACATTGCCTATTATCTGTAATCAGTTTTAGTCTGATGATATTCTCAAAATGCATTCTTCTTTTCCAATAAATGATAAATTATAAGGCTATTGCCTGGCAAAGAGAGAGTCATTTTTCCCCAGCCAAAGATTTATTTCCCTGCCAAGTTGTTTTTGAATCTTGAATGTCACTTTCAGCTGTTTCCAATTCTCTAAACAAGTATCGGCCAATCACCCAGACGTGTGAAGGGCAATGCTTGAGTGTGTAGTTATTTAATGGGAAATGTTGCCATCAGAATTGAAGAGATGGTCTGTCAAAATCTGAGAGGGTGGCAAGAAGGAATTAGGAGATGGAAGGGGGGTCAAAAAGGAAGGAGGAGGAAAAAATAAGAGACACAATGAAGTAGAAAATTTTCACAGGTAATAAAATCTCATCAAATTGGGATAAATAATAAACTATAAAAAATATAGTTTTTCAAATGAGGTTAAAGTTTTTGAACTATCCTTGGAAAAGGATTTCCTCAGTATGGAAAAACTGTAAACAAGATTGCAAAGAGGCTAGTTGATCTACATCTAAAAATTCCTTTCGTCTTTTAGTAGTGTCTATTTACAAAAGCAAAGAGATTTCCTGTTCTCTTTTCCACCAAAGCAGCTTCAGTGAGTCTCACTTAAACCTTCATTAAGCAAAGATTTTGTCACTGCACTATAGACTAGAATTGAATTTAAAATATTGCATAATTCAGGCTTCCTACTACCAAATTGCTTTAAATTAATGATCTGTTAACTAGATTAGGACTAATATGTTAATAATTACTCATTTGTAGTTCTACATTATTACTTTGCCCAGCAACTTGCTGATGACGAGTAACAATATAGGTAGAATAAGGACTTCCAGATATTTACAGGGACTAGGCAGGGATTCTTTGATTGCAGATGCATGCCTGGACATCAGTGTTGTAAATATCTGCTCTCTTAGGTTCCATGAACCCAGCATTGCCATAATTAGTGATGTTGAGCATCTTTTCATGTGCCTCTTGGCCACATGTATGTCTTCTTTGAGAAATGTCTGTGTAGGTCTTCTGCCCATTTTTCGATTGGGTTGGGTTTTTTTTGATATTCAGCTGCATGAGCTGTTTGTACAGTATATTTTGGAGATTAATCCTTCGTCAGTTGTTTCATTTGCAAATATTTTCTCCCATTCTGAGGGTTGTCTTTTTGTCTTGTTTATGGTTTCCTTTGCTGTGCAAAAGCTTTTAAGTTTAATTAGGTCCCATTCATTTATTTTTGTTTTTGTTTTCATTACTCCAGGAGGTGGATCAAAAAATATCTTGCTGCGATTTATGTCAAAGAGTGTTCTGCCTGTGTTTTCCTCTAAGAGTTTTATAGTGTCTGGCCTCACATTTAGGTCTCTAATCCATTTTGAGTTTATTTTTGTGTATGGTGTTAGGGAGTGTTCTAATTTCATTCTTTTACATGTAGCTGTCCAGTTTTCCCAGCACCACTTATTGAAGAGGCTGTCTTTTCTCCATTGTATATTCTTGCCTCCTTTGTCATAGATTAGTTGACCATAGGTGCGTGGGTTTATCTCTGGGCTTTCTCTCCTGTTCCAGTGATAATGATTTCTTCTATGTCTATGTTTTCTTCTAGGAATTTTATGGTTTCATGTCTCACGTATTCAAGTATTTATTCCATTTTGAGTTAATATTTGTGTATGATGTCAGATAGTGGTCTAGTTTCATTCTTTTGCATTTGGCTGTCCAGTTTTCCCAACACTATTTATTGAAGAGACTGTCCCTTCCCCAGTGTATGTTCTTTGCTCCTTTGTCATAAATTAATCATCCATTTATGTGTGGGCTTATTTCTGGGCTCTCAATTCTGTTCTATGGATCTGTGTGTCTGTTTTTGTGCCAATATCAATCTGCTTTGATAACTATACATTTGTAGCATAGTTTGGAATCAGGGAACATGATACCTCCAGCTTTGTTTTGCTTTCTCAAGTTTTTTTGTCTATTTGGGATTTTTTTGGTCATTCCATACAATTTTTAGAATTATCTGTTCTAGTTTTGTGAAATATGCCATTGGAATTTTGATAGGAATTGCATTGACTCTAAGATTGCTTTGGGTAGTATAAGCATTTTAACAGTATTAATTCTTCCAAACCATAAACACAGAATAAATTTAACTAAGGTGGTGAAAGACCTGTACACTGAAAACTATTACAAGACACTGGTGAAATAAATGGAAGAAGACACAATTTTAATATATTATGCTTTCATTTTCATTTAGTTCAAAATATTACTTAATTTCTCTTCAGAATTCCTTGACCCCTGTGTTAATTAGATGTGTGTTGTTTAATCTCCATGTATTTTGGGATTTTCCAGTTATCTTTTATTATTGATTTCTAGTTTAATTCCATTGTTGTCTGAGAGTAGACATTATATGTTTTCTGTTCTTTAAAATTGTAAAGGTGTGTTTTATGGCTCAGAATGTGGTCTGTCTTGGTGAATGTTTCACGTGCACTTGAGAAGAATGTATATTCTGCCATTGTTGGATGAAGCAGTCTATAGATGTCAATTATATCCAGTTGATTGATGGTGCTGTTGAATTCAACTATGTCCTTACTGATTTTCTGCCTCCTGAATCTGTCCATTTCTGATAAAGGGATGTTGAAGTCTGCAACTATGGTAGTAGGTTTTTTTATTTCTCTTTTCAATTCTATTAGTTTTTGCCTCACATACTTTGATGCTCTGTTGCTAGGTGTATACATGTTAAGGATTGTTATGTGTTTTTGAAGAATTGACCTCTTTTAGCATTATGTAATGTCCTTCTTTATCCCTGATAACTTACTTTGATTTAAAGTCTGCTCTGTCTGAAATTAACATTATATACATAACATTTTTTTCTCCCTTCTTGCTCCTCTTCCTCCTTCTTTTTCTTCTTCCAGATGTATAAATTGTGTAGTCTATCAACACAGTATCTTTGTTTTGGCACGAACTAAAATGAAAAATTATTATCTGTAAGAAACTTCAAGCCTTAATCTTATTACCTCTGTGATCCAAGTCTCCAGTTTTCTCCTTAAAGCCAACAGCAGTAACTCCACTACAGAATTCAGAATTATGACTATTTTTAGAGGAGAAATGATAGAAAAACAGACCAACAGTTGTATTACTAGAAAACTGTTCTCCCTATCCTCCCCACCACCACCCCAGGAGATTTCTGAATAACCCAGTAGAGCTACCGCTTTGTCACATCAAACCCAAAAGGCCAGAAGGGTCAGGATACCGATGCACTGGGAGCATTAAAATGTCACTGGAAATGTAACAAAATAAAAAGCTTTTGTATTTAGCAAAACTCCTCTCAAGGAAGAGTTAGCAGTATGTGTTCAGATAGAATGGTGGTGGTAGTAACATGGGTAGGGGTTAAGGGATGGGCCCCCAAAGCACATGCTTGAATAACAATTGAGGGTTGCTAGGTCATCTTCTGAGATTTGTAGGTGGGTAAATTGTAAGACTTTGGTTTTTCTGAATAAAAAATGGGAGTTTGTGATCAGAGCTGAATTGCCTGAGACTAGTGGTTCTCAAACTTCAGCATATATCAGAATTCTCTAAAGGCTCATTAAAACATATTGCTGGGCCTCACTCAGAATTTTTGACTCAGTGGGTCTGGAGTAAGGTCCAAGAATCTGAATTTCTAACAAGTTCTCAGGGGAGGCTGATGCCGCTGATTTTGGGGACCACACTTTGAAAACCATTGCCCTAAACCAGAGACAAGACACTAATCACTGGCACCGTAGCCCTACTTCCTACTCCTTCTCCCACCTAAAAATAAATATTGGGAAAAAAGTAAAGACAGTCAGCTTGCAGTATGTCATGTTATTAGCATGTTTGGTGTCCCTAATGATTAACTTGCACAGAGCACTTGCATGCCTTGATCCAGCCATGACTACAAACTAATAAATAACAAAGCCACTACTTCCTTGTCTTCACCCTCTCACCTATATTTTCCCTGTGGTGTTGATCATAAAATGGCTTCCTTCCTATCACGCAGGAAAAGAGAAAGGGATTCAGGCACAAATATAAGAAAATATTTGACAAAATATTACTTTTATAATGTAACAATGTTGTGAGATATAAAAACACATTTTCTCTGTTTCAAAGATTGAATTTCATTAGTCTGTAGAACATGCTTCATTATACTGGTTAGTGATCTCTATTGAAAATAAGATTCCCAAATGCCATGCCAGCTTTCGTATTTCTGAGAAGAAGGTCCAAAAATATTCCATTACATTTCCCAATAAAAACTGTTCATTTTGGAGTAAAGTTGTAAAGATGATTGACCAGTCTACTCTTTTATTTATATTCTTTTTAAAATCTATCTCAAGCCATTACAATGATTTGGCCCAAGCATTTCATTTTCAATAAACATTGAATTGCTTGACAGCCACAACTTTATTTTACTTAACTTTTAATCTGAGGATCCTAGCAAGTGCCTGGCACACAATAGGTGTTCAATTCGTTTCTGACAAATGATGCAAATTTGCATAATACTTTTGTAATTGAATTATAATCATACTGCAGGGATTCTGCCCATGTGACCCATTGCTTTACAGCCAGTCATTCAGCCAATCAGACCTCAAATCTTCAGTAAAATACAGAACCTGGGATAGAGCCAGCCATGCAGTGCACATTAACAAAAAACTGGGTGATCTTGTGATTTGAGTGAGTGGTCAGTTGAATAGAATTCTGTTCTCTCTCACAATAAGGGGAAGAGATTTCATAATTCTCATAGTTATCCATGTTTTGTTGCCTGTATTCACAGCCCTTCTTTCATAGCACATGAATCTGGTCCATTTAGAACAGACATTTCCCTCAGAAAAGGCCCAAGTAATATATTTCCAGATGATAATCTTTTTATAAGATTTTGAAGTACATTTAAGAGCCAGGCATAATTGATGCACTTGATACATTTTCTACATTAAATGTTATCGAGTTGTTTCTTTTGATATTAAAAATGTGATTTTCATATCTGATAAAGATCATGTGTAATAGAGTCTGACTCTATTTCTGGTGTCTGACTGCTGACAGCTTTCAAGCCCCACCACTCTCCCCTGCCTTCTACACTCTGTGTAAGCTGATAAGGAAGCCCAGATACTCCCTCCTTTGGCACAGGTGGAATGTCAAACCACGCAGGCCCCAGTCTATGGGCATGGGAACCCTCATTACAGCCCATTCTCTAACACTGTAAGCCCCAAGCCAGTCTCAGTTCCATGCTCTCTCAGGCAATTTTTGGACCTGCTTTTAAGCCTGTGCTGCTGTCCCTAGAAAGCCTGAGTATGTGAGTAATAAACCTTTTCCTACCTTCTTTGTGCATGTGTGGTATCATTAGTCTTGACATCTTGAAGCAAATTTTGGGTGGAAGGTCTGTCTCACTCTGCAAAAAAGTATCAGGAATATGTAACTGGTATCTGGAAGATACAAAGAACTCTTACCTATTGGCTTGTTAAAGCCAATAAAAAGTGGACAAAGGAGTTAAACAATCACTTCAGAAAATAAGATACACAGATTGCACACGCATGAGAAGATGCTCAGTATCATCAATCAATAGGAAAATGTAAATAAACCATATAAGATATCACTACACATCTATTAAATGACTAAAAAGATTTTAAATGGCAATTCCAAGTGCTAGTGAGGATGCAAGGCAATTGGAACTCTTGTACATTGCTGATGGGAATGTAAAATAGTACAGCCATTTTGGAAAACAGTTTGTTTCTTACAAAGTTAAACACTTACTATACAATCTAGCAATCCCACTTCTAGGTAAGAAAAATAAAACATATGCATACAAAAAACCTGTACACAGTCGTTTATAGTGGCTTTACGCATAATCTCCAAAAAATGCAAACAAACTAAATGCCCATCAACTGGTAAATGCCATGAACAACCAAATGCCCATGATCAAACAAACTTTGGTATACACATAGAATGAAATAGATACATGCAATAACATGGAGGAATTTTAAATGTGTTATGGTAAGTGAAAGAAGTCAGACTTCATAAAGCTACCTAATATATGGTGATATTTATAGGACATTCTGAAAAAGGTGTAACTATAGGGAGAAGAAAGAGATCAGTGGTTAGTTACCAGGGCCTGGGAGTATTGGAAGGAGAGTGACTCCAAAGAGACAAGAGGGAATTTTGGAGAGTGATGGAAAATGTTCTGTATCTTTACTGTGGTGGTGATTACATGGTGTTTACATATGTCAAAATTTGTAAAAATGTACACAATGAAGAGTAATATTTACTGTATATAAATTGCTCCTCATAAACCTGGCTTTAAATAAATTGTGATTCTAATTAGTCAATGTCTTCAGCAGCGTTATAGCCAACTTGTATGAAATGCATACTACCACTATTTCCAAATGTATTGAGATGTTTCTCTTCATCAAAACTGAGAAATGCAGGAACCAAATAAAATTCACAGGATTTTGTGTAGTGAAGACTTCAAAGACCAAAAATGTTTTCATTTCGTTGTTTGCCACCTCTTCTTCAGCCTTTTTCCTTTTGCTGTTTCAGGCTACTCGTAGTGAAGATTTAAATCCTATATTTTTAGACTGCTCACTGGAGATTAAGTAAATTCAGAGGTCGACATGAAAACATTCTAAATGGTTTGAGTTCACTTAACATTTTGCCTAATAATGTTTTTGCTCATATATCTTATCAATTAAGGGGTAATTTTAGATAAGTGAATATCATTAAGAGAAGTATTAAGCATGGATATTTAAGCACTTATATTGGCCAGAGAAGAATAATTTGATTAAATAGTTTGGACAGATTCCCTCTCGATGTAATTCTGTGAGGGACAAAGGGGGAAAAGCATCAGCTCCCCAGGGGATTGAATGGAATAGATAATCCTGTGGTCAAACAAGCAAGGAGAAGCACTTTTCTAAAGATGGGGCTTTCTGTCTTCATTAGAAAAATTGAAGATGCTCTAAAGAACTCCATTAAAGATAATGGTGTCTTTTAGAAGAACTGTGTGCTTCATGGTTTAGGTACTTGATTAAATGGCTAATTCACCCTCTACTTATCTAATTGATCTTGTTTTCTCCTCCTTCACCCTGCCCTTAAGATATCAGAAGTAAATGACATGTAACCACTAGAAACTTCTTTCTCTTTACTTACCAGGTATTGTCAAACTGTATCTACTGCTATCACAGGTTCTCTTGATACCTGAAGATGATGAACTGTATTATGGGGGTGACCATAGTTATATTGGGAGGACAGCTGCAAGCTGCCTTGTGGATGAGAATCCCTTCTTAAAATGTATTTGGCTATCATGGAGGAAAAAAAGAATTCCTCTATTACATTCACTTCTCTCTTTTTTTTTTTTTCAAATAAAAGGCCCTTTACTATTATGGGCAAAAAGTGACTTACCCCTTAATCCACTTTCATGTTCCCCACAGAGCCCCCATAGGGAAGCTTCATCTCAAGAGAGGAGTGAGGGGTAACCATGAGCAAGCACGGCAGATGAGTGGCAGTTTCAAAGGGGTCTTGAAAATAAACCATGATCCATCCCTCTCCTCATGAAATGTGATGGAGGAGCGGTTTTCAGTCACTCTTCTATTGCCACACATATGCTTGATAACATTTATATATGTGACATAGTCACTAATTAATTCTGGATTAGAATGTATCCATTCAGCACCTACTATTTACCAGGCAGTCTTCTAGACATTAGCGGTACAACAGTGAACAAATAGACAATAATTCCTCGCCTAAAGGAGTTTACATTCCAGTGGTGTAGACAGGAAATAAAGAAGATAATAAGTACTATATATATTTGAATATATAAAGAAATAAATAAGATATATCTGTGTAACATATAAGTTATACATTATATATGCAATTTGTATATAAAATAAGTTGTATATACTATATACAACTTATATAGCTATCTAACTTATATATATGTATATTGCTTATATCTGTATATAGTGTATGACTTAGTAACTAGTATTATGAAGAAAAATAAAGTAGAAAAGAATGATTAGAAGTATCTGGGCAGAGAATCATAATACTGGATAGTGGCTGGAATAGTCTCATTGAGAAGATTCCACTTCAGTTAGAGACCTGAATAACTTGGAGATATCTAGGGATGAGCATTTGAAGCAGAGCAAACAGAAAATGCAAAAGTCATGAAGCAGGAGCACACCTGGCATTTCAAGTAGAAGCAAGAAAGTTAGTGTGGCTGGAATGGACTGAATGAAGGGGCAAATAGTAAGGGATGAAGTCAGAGAGGTAACTGGATGCCAAATCATGTTACAGCCTTGTGCAAACAAGGCATATTAAAAATTGTGGCTTTTGCTATGAAAGAATTGGAAAACCATGAGAGTTGTGAGCAAATACATAACATGATCTGAAGGATCCCTTAATTATCACGAAGCTCTTATACGGTAGTGGCAGTTGGGGTGGTGAAAAGGGTTTAAATCCTGAATACAGCATTGTTCTGGGTTGAACAGTGTCCCCTAAAACTTCTACCTGCAGCCTCAGAATAAGACATTATTTGGAAATAAGGTCTTTACAGATGTAATTAGTTAAGTTAAATAAGGTCATACTGGATTAGGGTGGGTAATACAATCAATGACTGTTGCCTTTATAAAAGCATGGGAAGACAGAGAGACGCGCAGGGAGAAGCCATGTGAAGACAAAGGCAGAGATTGGAGTGATGCATCTACAAGCCAAGAAACACTAAATATTGCTGGCGGCCATCAGAAGCTAGGATGAGGCAAGGAAGGTTTCTTTCCTAGAGCCTTCAGAGAGAGCATGGCCCTGCCAGCACCTTGGTTTCAGACTTCTGGCCTCCAATATTGTGAGAGAGTAAACTTCTGTTGTTTTACACCACCTGATTTGTGATTCTTTGTTATGGCAGCACTATGAAGATAAAATACTCATGAAGATAGAGCCAACAGGAATTGCTAATGGATCAGTGAGTGTAGTCATAGGAAGACAAGTAAAAAAATACACCCAAATTTTAGATTGGAGCAACTGAAAAAATGAACTTTAGGGACAATATTTGGAGTTCAGTTTTGGACAGATTTTATTAAAACATCCCTGTACTTAATCCAGTTATACAGTTTTTAGACTATTTGCTAAATCCTAAAGGAGAATAAGTGGAAGGTAAATTACACTGTTGCATGCACCCCAGATGGAAACAAGGATTATAGGTTTAACAAAGAGCAGACTTCAGTAGATTATTTAAATAAGTATTTAAATCATTATCAAGAAATAACGTGAGTACAAAGCTATACACCATTCTCAAACTCTTCCAAGATATAACAGAGGGAGGAACATTCCCAAACTCATTGTACAAGGCCACCATCACCCTGATACCAGAACCGGACAAAGATGTCACAAAAAAAGCCTACAGACCAATATCACTAATGAACATAGATGCAAAAATCTTCAACAAAATACTAGCAAACAGAATCCAACAGCACGTTAAAAGGATCATACGCCATGATCAAGTGGGGTTTATCTCAGGAATGCAAGGATTCTTCAGTATATGCAAATCAATCAATGTGATATACCATATTAACAAACTGAAGGATAAAAACCATATGATAATCTCAATAGATGCAGAAAAAGCTTTCAGCAAAATTCAACACCCATTTATGATAAAAACCCTCCAGAAAGTAGGCATAGACGGGACTTACCTCAACATAATAAAGGCCATATATGACAAACCCACAGCCAACATCGTTCTCAGTGGTGAAAACCTGAAACCATTTCCACTAAGATCAGGAACAAGACAAGGTTGTCCACTCTTACCACTATTATTCAACATAGTTTTGGAAGTTTTAGCCACAGCAATCAAAGAAGAAAAAGAAATAAAAGGAATCCAAATCGGAAAAGAAGAAGTAAAGCTGTCATTGTTTGCAGATGACATGATACTATACATAGAGAATCCTAGAGATGCTACCAGAAAACTACTAGAGCTAATCAATGAATTTGGTAAAGTAGCAGGATACAAAATTAATGCACAGAAATCTCTTGCATTCCTATACACTAATGACAAAAAATCTGAAAGAGAAATTAAGGAAACACTCCCATTTACCACTGCAACAAAAAGAATAAAATACCTAGGAATACACCTACCTAAGGAGACAAAAGACCTGTATGCAGAAAACTATAAGACACTGATGAAAGAAATTAAAGATGATACCAACAGATGGAGAGATATATAATGTTCTTGGATTGGAAGAATCAACATTGTGAAAATGACTATACTACCCAAAGCCATCTACAGATTCAATGCAATCCCTATCAAACTACCACTGGCATTTTTCACAGAACTAGAACAAAAAATCTCACAATTTGTATGGAAATACAAAAGACCCCGAATAGCCAAAGCAACCTTGAGAAAGAAAAACGGAGCTGGAGGAATCAGGCTCCCGGACTTCAGCCTATACTACAAAGCTACAGTAATCAAGACAGTATGGTACTGGCACAAATGCAGAAATATAGATCAATGGAACAGAATAGAAAGCCCAGAGGTAAACCCACGCACATATGGTTACCTTATCTTTGATAAAGGAATCAAGAATATACAATGGAGAAAAGACAGCCTCTTCACTAAGTGGTACTGGGAAAACTGGATAGCGACATGTAAAAGAATGAAATTAGAACACTTCCTAACACCATACACAAAAATAAACTCAAAATGGATTAAAGACCTAAATGTGAGGCCAGACACTATAAAACTCTTAGAGGAAAACACAAGCAGAACATTCTGTGACATAAATCACAGCAAGATCCTTTTTGCCCATCTCCTAGAGAAATGGACATAAAAACAGAAATAAACAAATGGGACCTAATGAAACTTAAAAGCTTTTGCACAGTAAAGGAAACCATAAACAAGATGAAAAGACAACCCTCAGAATGGGAGAAAATATTTGCAAATGAAGCAACTGACAAAGGATTGATCTCCAAAATTTACAAGTAGCTCATGCAGCTCAATATGAAGAAAACAAACAACCCAATCCAAAACTTGGCAGAAGACCTAAATAGACATTTCTTCAAAGAAGATAGATATATAGATTGCCAACAAACACATGAAAAGATGCTCAACGTCACTAATCATTAGAGAAATGCAGATCAAATCTACAATGAGGTATCACCTCACACCAGTCAGAACGGCCATCATCAAAAAATGTACAAACAATAAATGCTGGAGAGGGTGTGGAGAAAAGGGGACCCTCTTGCACTGTTGGTGGGAATGTAAATTGATACAGCCACTATGGAGAACAGTACGGAGGTTCGTTAAAAAACTACAAATAGAACTACCATACGCCTAGCAATCCCACTACTGGGCATGTACCCTGAGAAAACCATAATTCAAAAAGAGTCATGTACCACAACGTTCATTGCAGCACTATTTACAATTGACAGGATATGGAAGCAACCTAAGTGCCCATCATTGGATGAATGGATAAAGAAGATGTGGCACATGTATACAATGGAATATTACTCAGCCATAAAAAGAAACGAAATTGAGTTATTTGTAGTCAGTTGGATGGACCTAGAGACTGTCATACAGAGTGAAGTAAGTGAGAAAGAGAAAAACAAATACCATATGCTAACACATATATATGGAATCTAAAAACAAAATGGTTCTGAAGAACCTAGGGGCAGGACAGGAATAAAGACACAGACATAGAGAATGGACTTGAGGACATGGGGTGTTGGAAGGGTAAGCTGGTACGAAGTGAGAGAGTGGCATGGAGTTATATACACTACCAAATGTAAAATAGATAGCTAGTGGGAAGCAGCCGCATAGCACAGGGAGATCAGCTCGGTGCTTTGTGGCCACCTAGAGGGGTGGGATAGGGAGGGTGGGAGGGAGATGCAAGAGGGAGGAGATATGGGGATATATGTATATGTATAGCTGATTCACTATGTTATAAAGCAGAAAGTAACACACCACTGTAAAGCAATTATACTCCAATAAAGATGTTAAAAAAAAAGAAAGTAACTGAAACTAACTGTATGGAAATAAAGGTATTTAAAATACAAAAAAATTTTAAATAAATAAAGTAGATTGGGCAGCAAGGACAGCTAGTGCCCTAGGAATAGCCTGGAATTAGTCAAGGTAAAGAATACATGAATTTGGGACAAATTATTTGATTAAAAGTAATTTAATACAGTATGCTTTTTTCATAAAAGACTGCTGAAGGAAAAGTTCTAAGAACTCAAGGAAGGAATGACGGTAAAACAACAAAAGATGAAAAGTAAGCTGGCAGAACTCAGGAAGGAAGTAAAAAAGAAGAATAAAAAGTGTAGTAGGTCTGAAAACTAGTAAAATAAACACATCTGAAAACAGTTAGCAATATGGTTGGAAAACAAAAGAAAATCACACAAAATAATGCAAAAACTAAGAAAAAGTGATTAGAAATCATTATAGATATTGAAGACAAAGGAGTTCAAACATTGTCTAATTGATGTTTCTAAAAATGATAACAGAACAAATGACACATAGATTCCATATATTATTCCAAAATATTCTTAAAATAAAAAATGTCTTAAACCTTTGAAAAGTTAGTGAATTTCAAGGATAAAGAAAAAATCCCAGAGGAATCATCATGGAAAACTAAAATTATTTTTAAACAATTTTTAAAAATCATATTGCCTTTAAACTTCTCCATAATTATATTTAGTGCCCAAAGATGTGCATAAATCTTTGTTACAAATCTTTGAAGTGAGACTCAAGAATCTTATACCGAGCCAAGTTATCCTCTGAGTCAAGTATAAAAGCATCAGACATTCTCAAACATGAGAAAAACCATACACCATGAGCCTCACTTGAAGAAAATACTTGATAATGTCTATTCAACTAAAAAGAAATCAATATTAAAAAGAAAAAAATTAGAAATGAAGAAACTATAGTAAAGGACTTGCCTTCAACAAAAAATTCATTTATCAAATTTTATAGAACTGAGGAAATTATGAGGAGAGAACAGAATGTATATGTGAACATTGAGAATTTGAGATAAAGGGAGGTGGGATAAGATAAGAGGAATAATTTTCTCATATTTAGAGTGGAAAATCAACTGATAAGGCCTAAAATTAAACATGTAACTAAAAACATACTCTAGCCATTATTCTAATATCAGTTGTTTTTCATTATCTTTCCATAAACTCAGAGAAATATTTTATAAAGTAACAGCTCTTATGATGAAGAAATATTTTCTTTTACTATGTATTATGATCTTATTGTAGAAAATTATGCCCAATCATCTTACTATATGTGTAAATATCATAGATAATGTTCACCAAATGTAGACAGTGATTTTGGAGGGGAATAATTTTTAACTTTCTTCCTTCTATTTTTCTATATTGCTTGACTGGTTACAATGAGCATATATAATTTTTTTTGTGAAAACAATATATTTATAAAAGATAGGCCCATAATTCTTTATTCAAAACCCTTGGGACCAGAGGCATTTCAAGATTAGAATTTTTCAAATTTTAGAAAGGTGATAAGGTACATGTGGAATATCCTTAGGGGATCTAAGCCAGCTCTTCAAAACCAAACATGTTAATTTTGCTATAGCAAAAGTATGAATATTCACACCAATGGGAAAATTATGATTATAATTAGCCTTTTTAATGTGAGTTCAGATCAGGTGCTATCAAATGATTTTTCTGCAAACCAATAAAATGTTTATTCATTTTTAGAGCTCTTTCAATTACAGTTTTATGGATAAGCAAATATGGACCATTCTGTTTAACTTGAATGTCCACTTAATGTAAGCAACTTAAAGTACTATAATCATATGCTTGTGTATACAGTCTGGAGAACATATAGTTCCTGCAATTCTTCATCCTCAACATGTTTTCCAAACTACGCAGCAATTCTTCTGTTATACACATCTTTCTTCGTCCCAACCCTTATCCCTCACTTTCCTGGGTTTTATCAACACAGGAAGGAAGGATGGTAGGGTTGAAAAAACACTAAGCTGAGAGTTAAGAGATTTTTTTTTTTTAGCTCTGCTCCCTAATAGCTTTGACTTAGACAAGTCAATTTCCTTGGTAAGACTGTCTTTCCACACCATACCAAACACTTGTAGCACATTTTAAATCTAATTATAGGAACCCAAAGGTCAGTCTTGAGTGGAAAGAAGGAGGGATTTATTTTAAACAAGAACAACAGTGAGTGGAATGGAAGGTAGTGACCAGGCAGCGGGCGTTAGATCTATTTGCCGCATTAACATACAGACTTTGTTAGCATCCTAATCAAAACACAATCTCTCTTCTTTGAAAAAATATGTCAGATCTTCTCATTTGGCCAATTGCTTTGATGATTAAGGATACCCTAGGCTACCTAATGATACACTCGATCTCCTCCACATTAGATAACTGTTACACAATGTCAAACTAAATCAGGATTTAACCTGATGTCTTTATGAAGTTCAGTTGGATTCTCAACCAAATCCTCCAGATCTATAAATGTACACATTACCTAGTGAAAAAAAAAACAAGTACCACAAAAATCTTCAGCCTTTAATTTCTGTGAACCATTGAAATAAGTTTAGAAATAATGAAAACATGATTCTCCCTGTTAAAATTCCTGTATAACAGGTATGTAAGCATATTCTTCAGACTTGGGTTTGGGTGAAATAGCTCCATTATGAACAGCTTTTGGCTATGAAAGCAATGAAGCTGTGTTAAAAGATCACTTAAAGTCATAAAAAAAAAAAAACAATTGAATTGCTAAAGTTCCATCAGCAGAAGCTCTAGAAAGGCTACGTGGAGGAAATTTCCAGCTTAAGATCTTGGCCTATTAATAAGCTACAACAGGAAGTCAGGCATTTTGGTTGCTGACTGACATGGAAAGACCTTTAAAGCCATATGTGCCGGGCTTCCCTGGTGGCGCAGTGGTTGAGAATCTGGCTGCCAATGCAGGGGACACGGGTTCGAGCCCTGGTCTGGGAAGATCCCACATGCCGCGGAGCAACTAGGCCCGTGAGCCACAATTACTGAGCCTGAGCGTCTGGAGCCTGTGCCCTGGAATAAAAGAGGCCGCGACAGTGAAAGGCCCGCGCACCGCGATGAAGAGTGGCCCCTGCTTGCCGCAACTAGAGAAAGCCTTTGCACAGAAACGAAGACCCAGCACAATTAAAAAAAAAAAAAACCATATGTGCCTTTGGTGGTTACTTTTCAAAAAGAGAAATTCTGCCAGGGATGTCTGGTAAGATTGCATCCTCCAACTAGGCTGCCTATGTAAGGGATGCAGGATTCAACGTGGCACCATAGTTCTCCTGCATCAGAGGTAAATGAAATAGAAGCCAATGGCTTGTGTTCTCTGATTGGCATCCAAATTACTGAGAGGGGTTCTATCCTTAAAGTTTCTTAAGTACTGTGGGTACTGGATTAGTACCAAGAGGGTCTGTGTTTATGGGCTTGTGCTCAAACCAGCAGACCTCCTACTTTTCAGGCCACAAAACGTGATGACTTCTGTGATGTTGGAGGTTCTGGGACCACAGGTCCAGAGGGTTGGATTTGTGAACTCAGTCAGGCCAACACTGAACCATGCTTTGAGTTCAACCATTGCCATCTTTTCAGAATCTTACTTGGGACCAGCTCAAGCCTATGCACCCAGAAATAAGCACATGCACACACATATGCACACGCATACACACACAGATTAGGTTTTCTTTTTGAGCAAACTAAATTCATGCTTCTTACACATTAGCACTTCTTTCAGCCCGCGGAGTAGTCGTCTGGATGCCAGCCGCATGAAAGCTGTCTCTGTTTTTTTACTTAACTACTAGAAGAATTAGCTTCCTCTTCCATAAAATTTGACTCTTTTCTCTGAGTACATTTCAGAAATGTGACGTTTAGATGAGAGTCTTTATGGGAGTGCTTTTTTACCTTAAAACCCTACACAAGCATTCTCCATGTGTCTCATGGGGGATAAGTCCCAAAAAAAGTTAATAGATAATTTGCAAAAACAAAATAAATAAATCAAGTTGTCTAGCTCAAATTAAATTGGGAAAATTTTAGCTGAAGACAGAAGTCTTTACTGCAGGACTTCCCAGAGTCCATAAATTGCTAAGATACAGTAAGAATTTACAACGGAGAGGTATACTATACAATGCTGCCCATCCTACCTCACCTTGGAGTTATTTTTCAGTAATCATCTCAAGGGACATTTCCCAGAACACACTAAACCTTAAAATGCAAGTCATGTTACAGTGGGTATAAATGAGCTGAGCATCCTTAATAGAATTAACCAGAAGGCATAATGACATTCATGCTTCTGCTCAAAGGAGAATCTAATTTTAGTTTGGAAACTCAATCATAGAAGTATTTTTCATGCTGGAAAGGAGGTAAAGCCTTCATAACTTATCACAGCTTAGACAGTACACAAAGGGGGCAGAAGACTGTTCCCAGAAGAGCCACACAAGGTGGACAGCAGGGCTGCAACATTTCTGGGCTGATTGATAAGTGACTAGTGAGGGTCATTTGTAGAACATATTGGAAGATGCAAACCCCCTTACATGTCATATTGGGAAAAAATTCTTATTCAAAAATTCTATTGAAAAAATTCTTATGTGACTACATCAGCCTTGAAAGAACTACAACACATTAAGTAGATAAGGGTTACTAGAACATGGTTGACTCAAGAAGAAGAGAAATCCAACAAAACCAAAGAAGAGAAAAATGTATGAAACACACATGGGTTCCAACTTGTAGCGATGGAAAATTGAAAATTAGTATCAGAACACTATCATGTTCTGTTTCGTTATATAAATTATTCCTAAGTTAATTATATGCTAGAGTAGTCAACACAATGTTGAGGAGAAGAATAAAGGTGGAAGACTGACACTATCCAACCTCAAGACTTACTATAAAGCTGCAGTAATCAAGACTGTGGTATGGGTAAAATAATAGACAGATCAATGGAACAGAGTAGAGAGCCCAGAAATACACCTACATAAATATAATCGACTGATCTTTGATAAAGGAGCAAACGTAACACAATGGAGTAAAGACAGTCTTTTCAACAAATGGTGCTGAAACAACTGGACATCCACATGTAAAAAAAAATGAATCTAGATGCAGACCTTATACTCTTCACAAAAATTAACTCATAATGGATCACAGACCTAAATGTAAAACTCAAAGCTATAAAACTCCTTTCTAAGATAACATAGGAAAAAAACCTAGATGATCTTGTGTATGGTGATGACTTTTTAGATACAGCATCAAAGGCATGATTCATGCAAGAAGGAATCGATAAGCTGAATTTCATTAAAATTAAGACTTCTGCTCTATGAAAGCCATGTCAAGAGAATGAGGAGCTAAATCACAGGCTGGGAGAAAATATTTTCAAAAGACACATCAGAGAAAGAACTGTTATCCAAAACAAACTACACAAAGAACTCTTAAAACTCAACAATAAGAAAATAGAAGTAGTTAAAATAGTTAGAAAATAAATAGTTGAAAAATGTGCCAAAGACCTTAATAGACACCTCATGAAAGAAGATATACAGATGGCAGATAGGCCTATGAAGATATGCTCCATATCAAAAGTGATCAGGAAAATGCAAATTAAAACAATGATATACTACTACACAGGTATTCCAGTGGCCAAAATCTGGAACATTGCCAGCACCAAATGCTGCCAAGGATGTAGAGCCAACAGGAACTCACATTCATTGCTGGTGGGAATGCAAAACAGACATTTTGGAAGACAGTCTGGTGGTTTCTTACAAAACTAAACATACTCTTACCATATGATCCAGTAATTGCAGTCCTTGGTGTTTATCCAAAGGAGTTGAAAACTATGTCCATACAAATACCTAAACACAGATGCTTATAGCAGCTTTATTCCTAATTGCCAAAATTTGGAAGCAACCAAGATGTCTTTCAGTAGGTGAATGGATTAGTAAACTGTAACACATCTAGACAACAAAATATTATTCAGCACTAAAAAGAAATGACCTAACAAGCCATGAAGAGATGGAGGAAACTTAAATGCATATTACTAAGTGGAAGAAGCAAACCTAAAATGATGACATACTGTATGACTCCAACTATATGATATTCTGGAAAAGGCAAAACTATGGAGATAGTAAAAAGATCAGTGGTTGCCAGGGCAGGGAGTGGGGGTGGGGGGGGGGGTGGGAGGGCGGGGTTAGGGATGAATCAGCAGAGTACAGAGGATTTTTAAGGCAGTGAAAATACTCTATATGATACTATAATGATGAACACATGTCATTATACCTTTGTCCAAACCCACTGAATGTGCAACACCAACTGTGAACCCTAAGGTAAGCTCTGGACTTTGGGTGAATATGATATGTGAATGTAGGTTTATCATTTGTGACAAATGTACATATTGATGATAGTGGGGGAGAATATGCACGTGTGGGGTCCCAGGGTATATGGGTATTCTCTGAAACTTTCTCTCAAATTGGCTATGAACTTAAAACTGCTCTAAAAATAATAGCCTTAAAAGTAAAAGAAGTTGGCAGGAAAACAAAAATATTTTAAACCAAATGTTTGAAGATGTTTGAAATGAAAAATATATTACTTTTTCTTACAAACTATCTTCTTATCACTGCTGGAAAACAATCCTGAGCTGGATCATCTTATGATGCTGATTCCAAACAGTAATTCCTGTTTGCTTAAGAATTCTAATGGGAGGTAGGGAAGCATCAAATGTTAGGTTTTTGGTTATCTTTGTGTTTAGAAGAAAAGTGAATTGGCTCTTATCCAATTAATTTTAAGAAGCTTCACATTATCCAGTGGGCAATACTATTTTATAGTTACTATGGCTGTGCAACAAACCACAACAAAACTTAGCTTAAAACAATCATAATATTCATTTTACTTGTGAATCTGCCCCCTGGCCAGAGGTCAATGAGAACAACTTATTTCTACCTCTTGGTATAGGGTAGCTCGAAGGCTAGTGGAATCAACCAGAGGCTTCTTCATTCACAAGTCTGGCGATTGATGCTTGCTGTTGGCTGGGGGCCTCAGTTCCTCTACATGTGGCCTCTTCACAAGGGCTAGTTTGGGCTTCCTCACAGCAAAGTGGCTGGCTTTCAAGGGCAAGTGTCTGAGAGAGAGCAAAGCAGAAGCTGTATTGCTCCCATGACCTAGACTCGGAAGCCAAATGGCATCACTTCTGTCATACCAGTTTATTGGTTGGAACAGTCACAAAGCTCTGCTCAAATTCAAGGAAGGGAGGAACTCAGGTCTCAGAGGGAGGAAAAGAGCATATGTATATAGGTGCAACAATCTTTGGAAAATACAATCTGCTACAGCTTTACTAGAAGCTGATTCTGTTCTTAAAATTTCTTATTTGTCTGTGTGGAGAACTATAACCAAATGAAATGATAATTAACAAAGGCTAGAGCTGAAATGCATTGTCTGATATGGCATAAGACTTGCTATTGAGGCAATCTTTTTTCAAATATTGTTATTATTTAGAAATAGATAACTTACTAGTTAGAAATTCTAATTTGAGATAGTATAATAAGCCAGTTAAGTCAGTAAGGGCAGAATTTTTTGAAACTCAAACTAGCTCATTAGCATCAGTTAATAAATTAAGTCAATGTAACCTTCCCAGATCTTTGTACTTATACTTCAAGAATTTTCAATGCAAGGCAATAGTCCAACATTTACTCTTAACAAGGAAAAAAATGAAAATCAGTTATTTTGCACTTAAAACACAAGATAAAAATTGAGAAAATTCTCTGAAGTCAAAGTTAGACTACTCCAACATTTCAAAAGAGGGGAAATAGAGTGAAGTTTTAATTAATAATTAATGTAACATAATGGGGGATGATTTAGAACAGAATGGAAAAGATAAACTATAACACTCCAACATATTTCTTTCTTCTGAATTCATATCAGTATGCTACTTATGCAAATTATTGCTTCTAGTCATTACCACACACATACATATCTATACATATAATTTACATTTTTTCATCTTGCCTTCACACTAGATGTGTATTCACTCCTGGCTCCTTACCCATGAATACTGTGGATATTTGATGCATGCTATAAAAAATTAATGACAATGAAGCAAGGTAATTATTTTGTACATCATCATAGCGTGCAAGAGTTAAGAATTTTGAAGAGTTTGGTTGATTTGAAGGACTCTCTTTTTGAACAAAGTGAAGAAACTCCATTATGACGTTTTGCTCCCCTTGCTACTACAAGAGGGTGTATTATGTGGGTGATACTTGAGGAGGGGAAAGAGTACTAACTTCATTTTATTGCTCACAGATTACTTCAAATTATTCTCACAGCCATCTGCCTCAATTAACATCCAGTCTATTACTCATCTACATTTGTTCTCAAGGATGAACATCTTTATAACATAATTGAGTTTTTTCCTTCCATAAACAAAGCATCTGGCTAAATTGCCTTTCACAAAAGCCACTTTTAGATAGATAGATAAGTATTATACTCTAAGATAGGAGCCTGAAAGACATGATGCTAATCTTCTGAGAAGGAAAAATGTACATAGTGCCCTGAGTGTTTTCCACAGAATACTCAGAGTACCCAAGAGTTAATGAAAGGAACTCAAACTCTCAGTCCACGAGAACTGGGTTTAAACACCACTTGTGACATGAGCAATATTGATAAACCACTTACTATCTCTGAAATTCAGTTTACTTACCAAAAAATGAGATTAACACTCCCTGTCTTGCAGGACTGTCACAGGGATTAAGTGGAATAACATGCAAAAGTGTCTGATACTAAGCAAACAACTGATAAATTCTATTTGATCGTCTCTCCCTAACTCAGTTGTTATAGTTTTCTGCTTTTAACTTTTTAAGCATTTCTATTTTGCTTTTGTGATAGGTGAAGATTTGAACTTACACACACACACACACACACACACACACACACACTCACACTCTGGAAGGATTTCCCTTGACTACTGTCCTTTGTGTTCCTGATTATTCCCTCTTAGGAAATCGTGTTGGCCCATCATACTCTAAGCTACAGTTCAGATGGTCATTAGAGAGTTCTAGGCACTACAGATTTAGTAGCCTACTTACCCTCAGGTAATTTCAAGGGTCCTGGTGTTTCCTTAAAAGCTGAACAATCACAGGCTGATGTCACTATGCTTGAATTTTCTTTGTCAATACAGTTCTCTTAATAACTAAGAAGGCTTACAATGTATCTGTTTCTAGGCAACTCCATAAAAAAAATCAATGGCTTTTGTCTAGCTATGACCTTTGAGAATTCCTGTCTCCTATCTTCTGCCCTTTCTTCATGATCCTCCATCAAGGCAGAGAGAAGCAAAATACTTAAAAGAGGAAAGACCACCCACCCTCAATCTGATCAGTGCTGCCAGATTTTTCCCTTTCTTGAAACAGAGAATTCTTAGGAGAGTTTCTTAGGAGAGACTGAGGGACCCAGTCTTACCACTTTATCATCTGCTAAGTTTATTGTTTTCTTACCTCCGCTTGTTTTATTTTATGTGGAAGTAGAACAATAAGCATTGGCTTTTGTAATGGGAAATCTAACTCCATTTTCAAATGTTTTATTGCTGGCAACTTTTATGCCTCACCCTTCCATCTTCTCCTTTTGCCACACATCTGGACAAGTGGATAAGAAAGTCCGGGTATTCCTTTGGGAACAGCGGGAAATTCAAACAACGCAAGGCCCTTTCCATTCACAAACTCTCACACAGCCTCACCTGCTAACCACAATAAAAATCCAGCCCAGTCACCTTTCTTTGCTCTCTCAATCCATTTTGGACCTGCTGAGAGGCCCACCCAGAGACTTCCATTATGTAAGTAACAAACGTTTTTATGCTCTATTGGTGTGTGTATAGCATCATCAATCTTGACATTCAAGCCAAACTTTGGATAGGGTCCCTCTGTCTCAGCAGATGATCATCCAGCTTTTCTAATTGTGTTCTCCATTAACTTATACTGCAAGCCACAAACAGAAAAGGCCTGTCTTAGCAAAGCTATATTGTCTTTCTGCTCTGTTTTTAGGGTGGACTATCTTCAGACTATATTTGCCTTTTTTAAAATCATAAGACATATCTAAAAGCCTCAAGAAATACTCTAATTTTTCCCACCACTTTTAAAAAACATTATAACTCCATTCAACAAATGATCTGAGGTCAAGGTACAAAATTTCACAGTTTGATGAAATATTTCCCCCTCACATAACAAGAACCACCAACTGCCCAGCCTAGAAAACAGGGATTCTTTCTGTCCTATATCTTAATGACTCCTGTCCTCAACAAATGACATATTTTTAGTAACTGTTACTTCCAGCATCCTAGTTATGGTAACAAATTCCATATTAGTTAGGAGACCATCCAGTGAAATTTTAAAAATACTCAAAAGAGGACTAGCCAAAGGGATTCATTGTCTCACACAACAAAAAGTCAGAATCTTCCAGAGTTGGCTAAATCAGTGGCTTAAAAATATTAATCTCTGATTCAAGTTTTAAGAACAACCTGGGGTAGGAGCAGGTCTGACATGAAATAGGTTTTTTATAAGCAATCAATATTGTCTGCCACAGTCAGTCAGTCTCTATACAGTTATTGAATATCTATGATATCCCAAATGCCAGCCTACCCATTAGGGAGATTACACTGAAAAAGACATTCTAGAATTAAAGGAATTCTTACTTGCTGAAGAATAATTTGTTTCATATAAAGGAAATATAATCCTATGTTACTATGCCTAAACTTTTCCAAAGAAATCATTCAAACCATCAAATGTTAAATCTCTTTTCTTACACTTTATAGATCCTCAAAGAATGCCATATTTTAGTGTCTTTATATGTAGAACTTTATATATAGAACCTTCTCGTGCAGCCTTATTTTTCACCCTGGAAATTTTAATTGTGTCTTTTTCATTGTTAACAAGAGACATATGTCTTAACCTGATTATTTAAAACATCCATGTTTTATGTAATGTACTCCATTTTCTTCTTGACATTCAGCATAGAGCTTTTTATTTACACTTTGACTCACTTCTTTCTGTAGCTGCTGTAGAGATTTCTTACTGGAATTTCTTTTCAGTTCATTTCTGGTTAGCTCCACTGTTTCTATGAACCCATATTGCCTGTCATTTTTTGGTTCTCTTTTTTGTTTTGCTGGACTGTATCCTCAAGTAATTTATTCATAAAAGTTATGGGAAGAATACTTGAAAAACCTTTAATTGTAGGAAAATATCTTATTTTGACCTCATACGGAAGTGATATTTTTGGCTATGCTCTTCAGCCACATATCGTACAGGTACCATGGAGTTCCTCTCTGCATTGTATCTTCCAAAAATTCAACAATATGTCTGATTTGCTGAACTATTTTCTTGTAATTACCATCATTATTCTTTTGAGTGGGGGAGAGAGATTTTAAAGAAAACAAAAAAACACCTATGCTTAGTCTGCCTTCCTCAATCAGAGGTCAATTTCCTACAATTTTTTGAAAAGTATAGCTTAAGCTAGCCTGTCTACGTTCTACTTATATATTCCATTCTTACAATTTGACATTAGTTTGACAAATATAAGTGAAGGATTAGTTGATCTTGTAGATAGTCCTGAACTTATTAATGAGCTCTTGGGTTTAAATGGACTTTGAAAAGTCATATGTTATACTTGCTTTCAAAACACTCAATTCTTAAAATTATCCTAAAAAGGCCTATTATGTCATTCTTTTTAATTGTAAGGTGATAAATAATCCAGAATCCCATGTATATCTAGGAATTTAAGAATTTTACTCCCCAGCTTTTCCTGAGAATATTTATTTAGTGTTCATTTCTCAATAATCTTTATTTAAATTATTTCTAATATTTCTACTACATTACCCTCAAAGTTGCTAGACAAATTAAACCACACAAGTGTAATTTGTCTCACTTTTAGAAAAATTAGTAATTTTTTATTATAACTGAGAAGCTAGACCTTTTTCTAAACTCTGATAAAGGATGATTTTTCTATCTTATATCACATGTTTGGGCAGTACAGATTTTCAAGTGCATTACTAAAACTTTGGCCTCTGGTATTAAATTTCCTCCAGATATCAGAGTCTGTTCCACAGAGGTAACATTAATCTCCTCCACCAAGACAAGATGTTCCCATTATTCACTAAGATAACAAATTCCAAGATTTGCTGACAAGATCCTTTTTTTCAAATATTCAGACTGAAGAGGTGGCAAAACTCACTTAGAAGAAGAAGTGAGGCTAAAGATCAGCCTCCCTAATGTTCAGAACATGAATTATTTTAATCCCTTTCCTGATAAATGCTTACCTATTACCATATATGATTCAAGGTGTACATACATCTAAGGAGCATGATCAGGGGTTAAGCAGGAGATTGGTATGTTTTTCCTACCTAGATAGGATTGGATTTTGTCCATGTAACATATAAAATCTGGAAAAGTTATTCTTTTTTTTTTTTAACATCTTTATTGGAGTATAATTGCTTTACAATGGTGTGTTTGTTTCTGCTGTATAACAAAGTGAATCAGCTATACATATACATATGTTCCCATATCTCTTCCCTCTTGCATCTCCCTCCCTCCCACCCTCCCCATCCCACCCCTCTATGTGGTCACAAAGCACCGAGCTGATCTCCCTGTGCCATGCGGCTGCTTCCCACTAGCTATCTATTTTACATTTGGTAGTATATATATGTCATGCCACTCTCTACTTTGTCACAGCTTACCCTTCCCCCTCCCCATATCCTCAAGTCCATTCTCTAGTAGGTCTGTGTCTTATTCCCATCTTGCCACTAGGTTCTTCATGCCCTTTTTTGTTTTTGTTTTTTTCCTTAGATTCATATATATGTGTTAGCATACTGTATTTGTTTTCTCTTTCTGACTTACTTCACTCTGTATGACAGACTCTAGGTCCATCCACCTCACTACAAATAACTCAATTTTGTTTCTTTTTATGGCTGAGTAATATTCCATTGTATATATGTGCCACATCTTCTTTATCCATTCATCCGATGATGGGCACTTAGGTTGCTTCCATGTCCTGGCTATTGTAAATAGAGCTGCAATGAACATTTTGGTACATGACTCTTATTGAATTATGGTTTTCTCAGGGTATATGCCCAGTAGTGGGATTGCTGGGTCGTATGGTAGTTCTATTTTTAGTTTTTTAAGGAACCTCCATACTGTTCTCTATAGTGGCTGTATCAATTTACATTCCCACCAACAGTGCAAGAGGGTTCCCTTTTCTCCACACCCTCTCCAGCATTTACTGTTTCTAGATTTTTTGATGATGGCCATTCTGACTGGTGTGAGATGATATCTCATTGTAGTTTTGATTTGCATTTCTCTAATGATTAATGATGTTGAGCATTCTTTCATGTGTTTGTTGGCAATCTGTATATCTTCTTTGGAGAAATGTCTATTTAGGTCTTCTGCCCATTTTGGGATTGGGTTGTTTGTTTTTTTGATATTGAGCTGCCTGCACTGCTTGTAAATTTTGGAGATTAATCCTTTGTCAGTTGCTTCATTTGCAAATATTTTCTCCTATTCTGAGGGTTGTCTTTTGGTCTTGTTTATGATTTCCTTTGCTGTGCAAAAGCTTTTAAGTTTCATTAGGTCCCATTTGTTTATTTTTGTTTTTATTTCCATTTCTCTAGGAGATGGGTCAAAAAGGATCTTGCTGTGATTTATGTCATAGAGTGTTCTGCCTATGTTTTCCTCTAAGAGTTTGATAGTGTCTGGCCTTACACTTAGGTCTTTAACCCATTTTGAGTTTATTTTTGTGTATGGTGTTAGGGAGTGTTCTAATTTCATACTTTTACATGTACCTGTCCAGTTTTCCCAGCACCACTTATTGAAGAGGCTGTCTTTTCTCCACTGTATATGCTTGCCTCCTTTATCAAAGATAAGGTGACCGTATGTGTGTGGGTTTATCTCTGGACTTTCTATCCTGTTCCATTGATCTATATTTCTGTTTTTGTGCCAGTATGGAAAAGTTATTCTTGATATTATAGTTTTCTAGTTTGACTTTACGTTTGAAGTTATGATTTTTGAAGCTCTATTGATTATACAGATGCTTTGGTAATTTGTATATGACTAAGACCTCAAAGCAGTGAAAATACGACAAAAAAAATTGGATGAGAAATCTGCCTTAACCTACAGAAGTTAAAGTACTGATATGACATTTAGAAGAGAAGGGTGAATAGCTTACATTGAAAACTGATTCATAGAAAGTTAATTCTTCCAAACAAACAAATGTGGGTGAGCTTTTCCCTCAGTCCTTCATATTTTTAAAACATTTCTGAAGTTGTTTGTTGCATAAAAACCTCTCTTTATCAGATTTAATTACCAAAAGGGCAAGTATTCAAGAATTGAGCTCTACTAACAAGTTGTGTAAGTTCACCTCTCCAGACCTCAGTGTCTTATTCTACAAAAAAGGAGGGGCATTGGTCCTCATAATCTCAATAGTCTGTCCCAGCTCAAGAAACATCTGATTTTAGAATTTTTGTTTTGCTGTAAAATTCCCAATCAGTTAGATAAATGGTGAGATCAGCTAACACCAGTGGGAGCATCAACTCCTTTTTAGCCCCAGCACTCTCTGTATTTCTAAACTATAAATCCTGAGATTATGGGATAGAAATATGATTATGAGCTAAATGAACTGGTTATACGAAGTTGACTGTCTCAGAGAAAGGGCACTTGTTGAAAACCTGGGGTCTTCAAAAAATGGCAGTATACATGTGTGCACATGTGTGTGAGTTTATGCAGGTGTGTGTGCAGTTGTGGGTAAGCATGCTTGTGATTAGGGAGGAAGATGAGAATATTGGTGTAAGCATGATGAGAACAAGTAGAGCTTTCCTCAAAGGAACACTCTTTTCAGGTTCTTTGGCAATGTTGATAGAATGTGACAGTTTTATAAAAAGTCATGATTTGGGCCACACATACCAATTTTAGATTAAGCTCTTTCCTCTTTCAGGGCAGAGACATAAACAAGGTGCCCATTGATGTGTCACACCATCCCTGCCAAAATATCTGAATTAATGAACTGCTCAGGCTCAAGGACTCTAAAGTTGAATTGCTTGGCATTTTATCAATTTCTTTTCTTTTTTGAAAAAGACAACACACAGAGCAGATTATTCCATTTTCAAATGAAACTGCTACAAATGATATTTCCAAACTAAGCGATAACAAGAAAAACAATTTCAATAGGTAAGCATTTATCAATAATCACGTCAGCACATTTTTCAGTGATATGGAATGTTAATGTAAGAAGGGACTTCAGTGATTATCTCCTAGACCAAGGGCTGGAAAATTACAGCCTGTCAGCTAAATCTGGCCCACCACCTGTTTTTGTAAATAAAGTTTTATTGGAACACAGCCACACTCATTCATTCATGTATTGTCTATTTGCTTACCTGTTACCGTGGAAGAATTGAGTAGTTGTGAAAGACACTATGGCTCACAAAGTCAAAAAAATGTACTCTGGCCTTTTACAGAAAAAGTTCAACTGGTCTCTGATCTAGACCAGTTGTTCTCAATTATTATCATGATCATTATGATTATTATTACTATTATTATTATTTCTCATTTAAGTATGAGTGGCCCTGGCCCTTTTTTCAAAATGGAAATAACTAAATAATTGTTGTTTCCCCTGGTGATGTATTTTTCCTGGTAGTACACATTGCAGACACTCTGCTACCTACCATCAGCCTTCTTTCCTAACCCAAGCTTTCCTTCTAACCAAGCACTGATTTCGCAATAAGAATTCTCAGTACAAATTAGGTGCTACTGGGAAGTGGCACTCCTCATGCAGGTTTTTGAAGTCTTGGAAACATGGGACATTTATGCAGCAATAGTCCAATGTTCATGCTTCAGGTAGAAATTAAGGTGGTGAAGAGGACAGCTTCCTGCTTCCTGGATCATAGCTTCAGTAGTGCATTTGTAAGCCCTGTAGTTCCAGTGGTGGCCTTCTAATCCTCTGCCTTCCTAATAGGGGCTGAGACAGTAGGGCTTCTGGCAGGCAGGCTGAAGTTCTGGGTCATTCTAGACACCCTGTCCGGAAAGTGCCCCTTTAGCCATTTCAACTTTGTAAGTACATATCTGATTTAAATATTTTTGTATTTAAAATACCTTAAGTGCCTTTTATTTTCTCTACAAAACATAACTGTTACATCTTGATCACATGCTGAATTCTCATATACGTGAGCCTGGTTTGAGATCCTTTCTCTTCCATTCATCCACAGTCTCCTTCAGCTTCATTACAGTAGTTTTGAGTTTTCTATTTGGTAGGACATGAATCCTCTTGTTATACTTTAGAGGGAGGAGAGGGCATTCTTGAACATTAATTCTTGCAAATAAATTTTAGAAACAGTCAAATCTCCCTACATCTGCCTACCACAAAAATAGTGTAATTTTTATTAGAATTCCATTAAACTTATAAACTACTTGGAAGATTAATATCTTTATAATATTGAAGAACATGGTTTGCCTCTGTTTCTTTAAGTCTTCTTCTATAGGAGAACAAAAGAAAGAAAAATCATAAATTCCACACATGATTATAATTGTTTTTTTTAAGATGGATACTGAAACAAAATGTAATATCATAAGGGAGTATGAATTCTGAAGGTTTTCAAAATAAAATTATTTACTAATCAAATAGTATCTACATACATTTGGAAAACAGTAATGTATACAAGTGAAAGACATCATTTATTGGACCTAAACATACTTGGGGTATATATGGATTTGAGTATCTCTTGAAATAATTCCAAGGATTTCCAAAGTTATCTGGTTGGGAAGCACCAATTTAGACCAACCATCCCCTCACAGTGATAATTCTTTGGGCAGTGCTGATCAATTAATGTAGAGGCTAAAATGGTAAGGAGAATTCATTACTCGGTGGGTAACTATTTCATTCATGGAAAAACTTAATAGAAAAAGATTATCTCTTCAGGTGAAGCCACATCTACCTATGGTCCTGTCCCCTAGAACTCAAGTGAATACATTTTATTCTCTGGAGCATTCCAGTTTTTCAAATACCTGATAATAATTTTCAACTCACCCATGCCCACTTCAGTTGTCTCTTGCTAGTTCCTTCCATTTACTTTTACAGCTTATTCCCAAACCATTCACCATTCTAGTCACCCTTCTGCAAATATACCTAAGTTTTTCAGAATTTCATTTAATGAGAAAAGCTCAGCACGTGCTAACCCCAGCATTCTAGGTGTGTTCTGATGTAATCTACTGCATGTGTAGATTTGCTGCAGAACAAGTATTAGGATCACAGTATAAGATATTTTAACTCCTATCACACTTTTGGCTCACATTGCACACTTATTGCTTAGATTTTTGGTTTTTCCTACCTGAACTCTAAAGTCAGGTAGCTCAAAGTCTGCACATTAAAAAAAAAAAAAAAAGAATCAAGATGGCAGAGTAGGAAGATCCTGAACTCACCTCCTATCACAAACACGCCAAAAGTACAACTACACATAGAACAACTCTCTCTGAGAATGACTTGAAGACTAGCAGAGTGGCACTTCTACAACCAAGGATATAAAGAAAAAAACACACCAAGACTGGTAAGAGGGGAAGAGAAGTGATCTAGTTGGGACCTGCACCCCAGCAGGTGACCCAGAAGATGAGGGGGATATTACAAGCTCAAGGATCCTCCCTAAAGATTGAGAGATTTAAGCCCCACATTGGGCACCCCAGTGCTGGGGTCTGGCACTGGGAATATGAGCTCCCTTGGCTGGTTTTGAAAGCCAGTGGAGCTAACCACAGGGCTGTAGAAAACCATGTTCCACTCTTAAAAGGTACTCACACAGCCTTGCTTGCTCCCAGTCCCAGCATAGAAGCAGCAGATTGAAAAGTCCCTGGTGCTCTAGATGGCCTGCCAAGACCACCCTAGCTTGCCCTCCAGGCTGCACCAGGTTCTGGGTCCACCCCCAACCCCAACCAATGAGGCAGCCCTCACATGCCCTGGGAAAAGCTTCAGCCTGTGCCAGGCTCCAGCTGTCTCCACCCCCATCCCTCTACCACCTAGGCAGGGGCCACTAACATACTGTGGGAGAATTAAAGGCTCACACCAAGCTCCAGCCTTCCCCTGCCAAAGTGGCAGCCCCCAACGTACTCCAGGAGACGCCCTAGCTTGCACCAAGTTCTGGCTCTAGCCACCCCCTCTGGCTCCAGTCCATCCCTGAAAAGGTGACAGCCCTGGTGTACCCCAGAAAAAGCCCCCACCTGAGCTCACTTCAGATCCACCTCTCCCACCAAAGCCACTGGGCACACACAGCACAGGGACACTCCCACACAAAGACATGCCTTCAAGTCCAAAATAGGTAACTGTTTCACCTAATTTCATAGAGACAACCAGAGAAAGTCAAACTAAATGAGAAAACAGAGGAATACATTTCAAACAAAAGAACAAGAAAAATCCCCAGAAAAAATGAATGAAATGGAGAGAAGTAATTTACCTGATAAAGAATTCAAAGTAATGGTCGTAAAACTGCTTATTAAACTTGGAAAAAGAATAGATGAACACAGTGAGAACTTCAACAGAGACCTAAAAAACATAAAAATAGAAACAATAAGAGCCAAGAAAATACAATAACTGAAATAAAAATACACTAGAAGGAATTAACAACAGATTAGGTGATATTGTGATACTGAAGAATGCATAAGCAACCTGCAAGACAGAACAGTGGAAACCACCCAATCAGAACAGCAAAAAGAAAAAAATATTTAATAAAGATAGTTTAAGGGACCTCTAAGACCACATCGAACATATTAATATTTGCATTAAGGGGTCACAGAATGAGAAGAGAAAGAGGCAGAAAACATATTTGATGAAATAATGGCTGAAAACATCCCTAATCTGGGAAGGAAATGGATATCCAGGTCTGGGAATCACAGAGTTCCAAATAAGATGAACCCAAAGAGACCCACACCAAGACATATCATAATTAAAATGGCAAAAGTTAACTTTATAGAGAGAAATTTAATGGCAGCAAGAGAAAAACTGTCACATACAAGGGAGTCACATATAAGGCTATAAGCTGATTTTTCAGCAGAAACTTTGTAGGTCAGAAAGGTGTGACATTATATATTTAAATTTCTGGAAGGAAAAACCCTGCAACCAAGGATACTCTACTTGACAATGTTATCATTCAGACTTGAAGGAGAAATAAACTTCTCCAGACAAGCAAAAACTAAGAGTTCATGACCACTAACCTGGCCTTATAAGAAATGTTAAAGAGTCTTCTGAAAGAAAAAAAAAAAGAAGGAAAGAAAAAGAAAACAATAAAAAAAAGAAAAAGAAAAAAAGAAAGAAAGAAAAGAAAAATTTTAACAAGAAATAAAACATATGAAAAAAAATATCTTGCTGGCAAAGGTAAATATGTACTATAGGCAGTGGATCAACCACTTAAAAAGCTAATACAAAAGTTAAAAGACAGTAAAATCAACTATAACTACAATAACCAGTTAAGTGATACACATAAAGATGTAAAATATGATATTAAATACGAAACATGGTGTGGGGCGGTAAAAATGTAGAGTTTTTAGAATGTGTTTGAACTTAAATGACTGCCAGTTTAAAATATATATGTATATAGGTACATATGTATACCTATAGTACCTACTGATACATATGTACCTATTGAAAAATATAGGTCAATATATATGAACCTCATGGTAACCATAATAAAGAGAAAAAAACTGCAATCAGTACACCAAAAAACAAAGAGAAAAGAACCTAAACATGACACTAAAAAAAAAAAAAAAATCAAGCCACAAGGGAATAGACTAAAAGAAGTAGAAAAATACAGAGAAGAACTACAAAAACAACCAGAAAACAAGTAACAAAATGGCAATAAATACATACCTATCATTAATCACTTTAAATGTAAATCAACTGAATGCTCCAAGAAAAAGACATAGGGTGGCTGAATAGATAAAAAAAAAAACAAAAAAAAACCCCAAGATTCCTCTATATGCTGCCTACTAGAGACTGACTCACTTCAGAGCTAAAGACACACACAGACACAGTGAAGGGATGTTAAGTGGTATTCCATGCAAATGGGAAAAAAAAGAAAGCTATGGTAGCAATATTCATATCAGAAAAAATAGACTTTAAAGCAAAGTCTGTAACAAAAGAAAAAGAAGGGCATTATATATGAATAAAGGGGTCAATCCAAGAATATAACATTTGTAAACATACATGCACCTAACATAGGAGTGCCTAAATATGTAAAACAAATATTAATGGATATAAAGGAAGAAATTGACACTAGTACAATAGTAGTGGGGGACTTTAATACCCCACTTACATTAATGGATAGATCATCCAGACAGAAAATCAGTAAGGAAAGCATGGCCTTAAAAGACACATTAGACCAGAGGGACAATATATAGAGAGAGAACATTCCACCCAAAAGCAGCAGAATATACATAGTTTTCAAGTGCACATGGAACTCTCTCCAGGATAGATCACATGCTAGGCCCAAAAAAAAGTCTCAGTAAATTTAAGAAGATTGAAATCATATCAATCATCTTTTCCAACCACAATGGCATGAAACTAGTAATCAATTTCATGAAGAAAACTGGAAAAAAACACAAACACATGGGGACTAAACAACATGCTACTAAAAAAAACCAATGGGTCAATGAAGAAATTAAAGAGGATATCAAAAAATACCTTGAGACAAATGAAAATAGAAACACAACTTTCCAAAATCTATGGGGCATAGCAAAAACAGTGCTAAGAGGGAAATTTATAGTGATACAGGCCTACCTCAAGAAACAAGAAAAAACTCACATAAACAACCTAACTTTCCACCCAAAGGAATTAGAAAAAAATGCCCTATTATTAACACTTTGCCCATCTGCTTTATTATTTGCTCTTTCTCTTAATCTCTCTTTCTGTCTCTCATAATTTATTGCCATGTTTAAATATGTTGGTGCTCAAATTGTCCCAGATTTCGCCAGTGAGAGCACTTCAGGTGGCTCTTGCCTACTTTTGTCATGTTTCCATCATTTTTTTGAGCACTTCCTTACTTTCTGGCAGAGCAAGATGTTTCAGGCTCACCCACACTATTCCAACCCTAGAATCAGCCACTTCTCCAAAGAGTCCTCGTTCCTTTTAGTGAGGGAATTAAATCTGTACTTTATAATCAGTTGATATTTTGAGAGACTAAATGTATATTAGAGATCCCATGACAGCTCATTCTTTAGATGGATGAGGTAACTTTAACCCAGAGAGTTCCAGTGAATTGCTTCAACAGCTACTGGGAAACAGAATCAGGGCTAAAGTCAGGTCTTCTAACTCCCAAATATCTATTCCTTCTATTTTATAACTTTTCAACCTTCATAGAGCCCTCAGCAATAACATGTGTTTTCTCATTCTGTTGATTTTGTACCATCATTTCAACATCCTGAGATGTCTATTTATTAACCAGTCTTGTCACTGGATTCTCAGTCCTCACTCAAATGCTTGAAAAGTAAGTTTCTAAACTGAGATCAGATCTATTTCCAGCTTCATGGGAGATTTCTTGGACTGAGTTATAAATCTTTGAATAATGAGGTTTTTAATGAAACCAGGGCTAGTGCATCGTTAACTGTGGAGAGAGAATGGTACTCCTATGATCACTATTTTGGGGGAGCTTAATGGAAAAATACAGAATATTGAAAATGGTTTCTTATTATTATTTAATTTGTCAAAGCCCCATCATTTATGCCACATTTTATTATTTTTTAAAATTATTTATTTATTTATTTATTTATTTGGCTGTGTTGGGTCTTTGTTGCTGCATGCAGACTTTCTCCAGTTGCGGCGAGCGGGGGCTACTCTTCATTGCGGTGCGCGGGCTTCTCATTGCTTTGACTTCTCTTGTTGCGGAGCATGGGCTCTAGGTGTGTGGGCTTCAGTAGCTGTGACACACAGGCTCAGTAGTTGTGGCTCGTGGGCTCTAGAGCACAGGCTCAGTAGTTGTGGCACACGGGCTTAGTTGCTCTGTGGCATGAGGGATCTTCCCGGACCAGGGCTTGAACCCATGTTCCCTGCATTGGCAGGTGGATTCTTAACCACTGCGCCACCAGGGCAGTCCCTATGCCACATTTTAAATGAGGTGGAATAGTTTTTATAGGTGCTACGGAGATCATTACAAAAGCACTGGGAAGCCAAATATAGTGAGGGCAGAGTGAGGGAGGAAGCACAGGAGGAAAAAAGAATTACTAAACTTGATGTTAATCCAGGCGCCAGCAGCACACATCAGCTTAGCTCATTGTCAACAGTCCGTAGAGGGACATAATGTGAAAGTTAAAATGGGATTGAGATAGGTGTGTTGCCAGTTTGGCATCCATAACATCCATCCATCCCAAGGCACCATCGGTTATATCTTCAGTCTTTTTGGAATTAAGCAAATGAGCAGCTAAAACTGAAGTTCCCAGAAAGGAGGTAAAGTTAGCAAAGATATGACAATGGGGTGTCATAGGAGCAGAGGCTGAACACCGGGAGTCACCTCTATGGCTAAGGCAGAGTGAATGGGTGGTGGGCTGGAACATGGGAACCAGGAGGGCCCATGTCTTCATGGTGGCTCATAGTTTTAGGACCTGCTGATGGCGAAGGGAAAATGCCTCTGATTTCCTTATAAAGGAGAAAGAAGAATGCACGCATAATCTTGGACACACTCTGAAAGGAAAAGAGCCCTATTTGGTGTACCAGTGGCACAACGACCCTGATGCCTTCATTCACAAATCCCCTAAGATTGTGCTCCTTTGAACAAAGTTGGCTGAGGCACCCAGGGAAGCTCCAGTCTCCGTGCTGGCAGCTGGGGTGGCAGCCATGGGCTGGTCTTGGGCCTGGGACACAAGAGGGTCTAGTGCATCCCAAATAAGAGGAGAGCCACATTACTGAGACTTCTAGAGCTGAATTAGCCAAAAGGGTGCTAGCCCTGACATGAGCCTATGGGAACGACGCCTGCACAGGCTCAGAGAAGAAGGAAACCTATATCCTCCATGATGTTTTGGACAATGAAGTGTTAGTGGGACCACAGAGGCAGTGGGATTCCTTTTACCTAGATCTTGATCTTTGTGCTTTTTGCTGTACTGTTTTGTTTGTGTCTCAATGTCTGGAGCATTCTTAACTTAACCCCTTTCTTCCCTGATCCTTTCCTGTCTCCCCAGCCCCGCCCCCTAGACCTGTAGGAAATTCGTCCTCCTCCCAGACCATAATCAGACACAGATCCTCTCCTTGGTGGTGAGAAGCATAAGTAGTTTTTCCTTGCAGCACTGTGGGCCTTGCCACTCCCCCGCTCTGGCCATGTATTTCTAGCACCTGGGCTCCTACATCATTTTTCCCACCAGTCTCCTGCTAATAACTGGCTTCCTGGTTTTCCCGCCCCAGCCTGTGTCTCTGCTATGCTTTCCTGCCCAGGATCCCTCCTTCTCAGGGAATGGAGCCACATCGCCTCCTGACAAGCCTTCCTGGGTTTGACCACCACTGTGCTTGGACTTCTGCCTACTTCTAGCTACCACAGGCCCCGCATCCAAAGGTTCCATCTGCAGGCAGAGATCTTGGCCTGTTGCACACCTGTTGTCGACTGCCTGCCTCTGGCTGCCTGGACCGTCCTTCGTACACGTTACTGCATCCCCTCTCCCCTCAGCTGGGCCTCTGGGCTTCAGGGCTGATGGAGGTTTCCTCATCTGAGCCATGGTTGTGACAGGGGCTTTTATCTAGAAACAAGTAAACAGTGCCAGCTGAGTGCAAATACGTGGCAAGTAATGTTCTAGTAATACAGACATATTCAAAAGAAGAAGTGTCCTGGCAGAGACTGGATAGCATACAAACTGTCCCACATTCATAGACTCTTAAAATAGCTTCAGTTGGTTTCAGTTCCCCGAACAGACTTGGAGGCACAATAGCAACCTCAACAATGTGTTCACACTGATTCAGCTGATAGGTGTCAAGCTCTTTGCTCTCACTTCCTTACTGATTAAGGTAGGAAAGGTAAACAGCTGAGAATCTGTGTTAAAGTGTAGTTTAGTCAGTCAAGGAGGAATGAATTCTCCTTGATGGTAGCTGTTTAGTTTAAGGAAGGGAAATTCTGCCTAAAAACACACAGATCAGAATTTTTAAACAGCCTAATCCAGCCCCCTGAGGACCAGGCATGCTCTCTGTGATGTTTCTTTTTGTCTGAGACAATCTCATGACCAAGAGGGAAGCTGTGTGGACCATCGCTTCCTTTCAGAATGCAGCCAAGTAACCCAAGGGAGTGTCTCTGGTTACTGCACAGTGTAGATGTGTTGCAGAATGAGTACTCGGATCGCAGTATAAGGAAGGCACCGGTACCACACTGGGTCTGTAACGGATAAAGCCCACTCCCCATAAGGAGCAGCTCACTCTGTCAATCACCATATTCTAGGCCAACAGCCTATGGACAGGTCTGGAGCCTCCAAGAAGCAGATGCCAGGATGAGATTAAACGTGCAAGAAACTTATTATGGAAAACATCTGTGAGAGAAAATGAGGTGGGATCTAGGAAAAGCTGGAGGAACATCAGTCCATGTGCGGGTCTGACTCCAGTGAAAGAGACAGGATGGAAGGAAGGGTGGTCCGGTGGAAGCATCTTGGATGCAGTGCAGTTCTAAGGAAAGATCAGGAAGGCCATTGGGGTAAAATTCTTTGTCAGAGGGATATGACATTTCCCGGGAAGGGGCTGCCTTACTATTCCTGTGGCGCTCATCAGGGAGCAGTCCATGGGAGGGTGGCCTCAGCGCAGATGCCGCAAAGGACTTCCGAACGTAGCAGCGGGGGTGGTCGGAGGGGTATGCGTCCTGCAGCCAGAGACCTGGGAGGCCAGATCTTGCACCCATCATATAAAGTGACTAATCCAGACCCTCACAAGTTGTTTATATGTTTATCTCCTGTCAGCTACCACGAGAGACTTAAGGAACTTTACATTAACGCCCTCTCACCCCCCAAGAATCCCCTCAGGCAAAGAGATAAAAATAAGCCACTAATAGGGGGGAAAACACAGGGTAATAAGAATAGCTACCCTTTATTTAGCACCCACCAAACAGGAGGCATTTTATATCCTTATCTCTAATCCTTACAACAACTTTGAAAAGTCCTTTTACCCATGAGGGCACATGTTTAAGTGCGTTAAGTGCTCATCTAAAGCCACACAGCCAGCATGTTGAATAGCCAGGATTTGAGTCCATATGTTTGGGTTCCCAAGTCCTGCTGTTTCTACTCTGTCACACTGAAGAGGGGAAGAGAAGACAGCAATCATACCAGAAAACAGGCTGAGAAAAATTGCTCCAGTGAGCACAAAACTTAACCCTGAACATGCAGGTAGGCAAGGAAAAGGGAAAGATGCTGGGTTATAATTACTCTCTTTGGCTTTTAAAAGAAACACATGAGAAGGTAGCATGAGAAGGTAATACATTTTCCTAGCCTTGAGTTCCAAAAGAAATTTGGTGAATCAAACCTGAAAATAAAGACGATTGAGAGACTCTTGAAAGAAAGGAGTAGTAATGGATGAATTGTGTGTTTGCAATAACTTTAACGTGTTAGTACATAGCATGCAGGGTTCAGCTCGCTTAGCAGTGACCTACCCTTAAGATGGGCAGGTAGAAGGAGTTTGGACTCCACTTCCTTCTGTGCAGTACAGGCTTAACTCGGCAGACTGGGGGTGCCCAAACACAGCACATCCAGAAAAAAGGACTGGTCTTTGGCTCCTGAGAGATCACCTCTGAGCCCTTGGAATATCTTGCCTGATAACCATGTCATTGGGACCTTAAGCCACAAGAGATAGTTTATGCTAATAATGTGACTTACGGTGAGTGCCTATTTTTGTATTCCTGAAGCCTTGTATCTGTTTGACCTCTGAGGGGGACTGGAGACTGAGTATCCAAGGTCAGTCATATAGGTGCTCTATGACTATGTGATTGACCTCCAATAAAACTCTGCACACTAAGGCTGGGGTGAATTTCTCCCACTGGCAATACTTCACACATGTTGTCTCTCTTCCTGGGAGAATTGAGTGCTGTCTGTGAAACTCCACTGGGAGAAGACAGCTGGGAGCCCTGTGCCTGGTCTCCTTATGCACCTTTTTCCTTTACTGACTTTGATCTGCATCCTTTTGCTGTAATAAACATAACCATGAGTACAGCAGCTTTTCTGGGTCCTGTGAGTCTTTCTAGTGAATCGTCATACCTGAGGATAGGCTTGGGGACCCCTGACAAATGTCTTTATTCTTTCTCCTTCCCTTCATCTTCCTCCAATCAGCTGACATCTTTCCCCTTTCTAATTGCCCTCCCTCCCTCCCCCCCACTGCATTCCCTTATAGGGCCAGACAGTAACCTCTCATGATGGAGCATTTTTCTTTCCCCACCTCAACCCTTGCTAAAATGATAGTGTGAGGTGTGCCTATATTTATAATTCTTTCTCATCTTAGATCTCCAGTCACTTAACAAACAGCATCTAATCGTCAAAAGAGCAAAGGGCCATACAGTGTGATTCTTTCTGCTGCACAAATAAGAAAATCGAGACCCAGGTGTGATGGATTAGCTGAGCCTTCCAGAGCTGATCCAGGGGACGTGCTTACGAGTGCCAAAACTGGCCTTGTTGGTTATTGCTCTGGGTCCCCAACTCCTCAGCTCTTGTTAAGATCCCTTGATTAAATCATAGCTATACTGAGAAAAATGACTTTGAAAACAAGCCGACTCTCGTGCTTTCTGCTTCTCCCTGCTCCCTGAGGGACACGTTTTCAGGCAGGTGTTATCCCCACCAATTTCATTAGCATTGAGTTATAAGGATAAAAATATCCCACCTCTGTCACTGACAAGTTACCTTCTACAGTGAACTTACCAAGTCTTTTTTCTCTGCTAATTTTCAGTGACATGTTTGTTGTCAGCAAGGCAAAGCCAGCGCAACTGATTCAGGGTGACCTGGGCTCTGTTCCACTCTGAGCATCAATAAAATTGCCAGGTCTGCTTTGCTTTCAGAATTTGTATTGTGGGTAATGATGATATATGAGCTCACGAAACAGATTTGATTCCCAGTGATGAGAATGGTTCTGGCAGCTAAGGAGGAAGAAAAATCATTTTGATCTGCAGTACAGACAGACTTATTCTGATATGGGTGCCATCAATGGGAAATTCAGGTGGGCACAAGATACCATTTCTATCCTGACAGTTGGACCATATTGACAAAAGAGTGGAAGGTACAGTGAAGGCAAAGAAGTTGAGGAGAAAGGGTTGGGTAGTGGGGTGGGGAGAAAACCAGTTGGAGAAAACATTTCAAGTCAGCTGAATTCCATTCACGCTCTGATATGCCCAGCAGCCAGTGTCGCGCTGAGGACACAATCAGGTTCAAGCAAATGATTACCGTCCTCCCACCATGGTAATCTGAAAAGACAGTTACAGCCTGGGAAGGCAGCTCTGCAGGGCGATCAGGATCGGACAGGGGCCAACTGACACAGCCCCCAGTTGAGACTGTGAGAAACAGTCAAGTGCCAGTGGTAATTAAAGATGCCCGGCAGCATTGGGAGTGCTGGCTAGGCTGGAGTTTCCATGGGGGTAGCTCCCTTCCTGCCCCTGCTCCCGTTGAGCAGAGCAGACTCTCCTACCGGTCTGAACTATCCTAAGTAAGATTTTTTTTATTGTGGTAAAATATACATAACATGAAATTTACCATTTTAACCATTTGTAAGTGCAATTAAGCAGCATTAAGTATATTCATACTGTTGTGTAACCCATTACCACCTTCCATCTCCATAAGTTTTTCATCATCCCAAACAAAAACTCTCTGTTATAGAATAACTCTCCATTCTGCCCTCCCTTCCTGTGAACCACTATTCTCCTTTCTGTCTCTATGAATTTGTTTATTCTAGATACCTCCCATGAATGGAATCATACAATATTTGTCTTTTTGTATGTGACATTTCACATAGCATAATGTTTTCAAGGTTCATCCATATTGTAGCATGTACTGGAATTGTGTTCCTTTTTAAGGTTGAATAATATTTCGTTGTGTGTATATACCACATTTTACTTATCCAAACCTGACATTTGGGTTGTTTCCACCCTTTGACTATTGTGAATAATGCTGCTATGAACATGGGTGTGCAAATATCTGTTCAATTCCCAGTTTTCAATTCTTTGGGGAATATATATACCAGAAGTGGAATTGTAGGATTATATGATATTTCTATATTTAAAGTTTTAGGAACTACCATATAAATAAGAATACTTAAAGTGTCTAAAGCCTCATAGATGTTTTAGAGAAGCCCTTCTGTGGCAGGTTAAGCAACTTCCCTATGTTGAATGGAGAAAATTACTATAGGAAGAAGTCACGCTGCTTCTCACGCAGTAATCCTGCATCTATAATACAATCATTATAATATAATATTTGTCAAAATTTTCTGAAGCTCCGTTCATGAGCCCCACACCAGTAGGTGCTGGGGAACACAGCAGTGAACAAGACAGGAGCCATCGCTACCAAGCGGAGTAGAGGGAGCTAATAAGTCAACACAAGGAGGAGGGCAGCCAGGCTAAAGGATGCCGAGGCAGAGTTGAGAGCTGAGGCTGAGGAATGTTAACTGCTACCCACTGAGTGCCTAATAGAGGTCAAGTGCTAGACACTTTTAACATAGCCTACTTTAGTCCTTACATGGGCAGTGTTGTCATCCCATTTTACAGGTGAGAGAACTGTGAAGCTCAAAGGGGTAGCACACCCCAGTACTCAACAAATGGCATCTACTTCATCGTCTCATTCGTACTGAGAGTCAGACAGGCAGGCAGGGAGACCGTCACTCACAGCACTGAAAATAGGTTCTCCTGACTTCATTTCAGACCATGGTTCTACAGCTTACTAGGCCTGTCTGTGTAGCTGAGGAAACGTACAAACATACCATGTGCTTAAGTTTCCAGTCACAGTTCATTGCTAGCAATGAGTAAATTCGGAGCTGTATAAGAGGGAAAAAATAGAAATAGCTCTTTAAAAATTCTTTGTTGAACTATAAATTCTTCAAAGATAGGTACATCTGTGGCCTGACACTTAATTTTTGCATACCACATACAGTAGGAGTTCAATAAATCAACTTGATAAGTATTTATTGAGCAATTACAGTATGTTCACCCCGGAAGTTTGAACATCCTTCTCCTGATTTTAGGGAGCATGCAGTTTGGCCCATGCAACAATAAGAAGAAACTATAAGACTATATACAGTAAGGTGGTAATTTACATAAAATTAGTGCAAACATCTGGATCCAACAGGAATGAAAATCGAAGGTTTACCTTGTGCCACGCACCAAGCTACATATGCTTCTTTACATACATAATCCACTACGTCCCTTACACCAACCCACAGAGGCAAGGGTGAGTTACATTTCCAGTGGGAATACAGAGCATAGGTAGGTTAAGCAACTTGTCCCATGTCACACACAGAGCAAAGGGTTAAGGTGGGATTCCATCTCAAGGTTGTGCCAAGGCTCTTCACTCCAAATTTGGGGCTTTGGGGGTTCACCACTCATGAACTTCCCAAGCATAAGACAGGACAGCAACTATGGCAGGGACGGTAGGAGTCTGTGATGGGGAGTGACTGTGGAGACATGTGGAGAGTGGCATCTCCGTACCAGGTGTTCCACAGCAACACAATTACAAAGCACAGGAAGACCCAGGTTTCAAGCAGCCCCACCCCCAAGTGTGAGTTTCCTGCTCTATAGGAAAAGAGCAGCCATCCTCGACTTTCTTTTTTTCTTTCTTGTATTTATTTTTTTTAACATCTTTATTGGAGTATATAATTGCTTTACAATGGTGTGTTAGTTTCTGCTGTATAACAAAGTGAATCAGCTATACATATACATATGTTCCCATATCTCTTCCCTCTTGTGTCTCCCTCCCTCCCACCCTCCCTATCCCACCCCTCTAGGTGGTCACAAAGCACCGAGCTGATCTCCCTGTGCTATGCGGCTGCTTCCCACTAGCTATCTATTTTACATTTGGTAGTGTATATATGTCCATGCCACTCTCTCACTTCGTCCCAGCTTACCCTTCCCCCTCCCTGTGTCCTCAAGTCCATTCTCTACGTCTGCATCTTTATTCCTGTCCTGCCCCTGGGTTCTTCAGAACCATTTCTTTTTTTAGATTCCATATATATGTGTTAGCATACGGTATTTGTTTTTCTCTTTCTGACTTACTTCACTCTGTATGACAGACTCTAGGTCCATCCACCTCACTACAAATAACTCAATTTCGTTTCTTTTTATGGCTGAGTAATATTCCATTGTATATATGTGCCACATCTTCTTTATCCATTCATCTGTTGATGGACACTTAGGCTGCTTCCATGTCCTGGCTATTGTAAATAGAGCTGCAATGAACATTCATCCTCGACTTTCAAAGAGGAGGAAGTTATTGTAGGAAAGGACACCTCCCTACAGCTGGCCTTTGGCAGCCCACACTGAGGGAGAACCCAGGGCTAACGACCTGATATGGAAGGGCTCCGGGACTCCTAAGGATGTGCCTGACCCCATTTTAACACTTTGGAAATCATACTTTTGGGAGGCTGAGCTTTACAACTAAAATAGCCTGAAGGAACCGAGACTCAGTGCCTTTTATGTTATGGTTACTGTTGGAGGAAATTTGAGCCTGTAGAGCGGGATGTGAAGGAGCTAATGGAGAAGACTTTGGATTCAGACAGACTTGAATTCTGGGCCTTTTTTAACTAGTGTAGCTGTGGGCACTCCAATAGCTTCTCTAAGCTTCAGTTTCCTTATCTATACACTGAAAAGACTAACAATGGTTTCACAGACTTGCAATTCAGGGAAATTGTTTACACGTGGAGATTATTATTATCACTATGCTTACCATTAGTAATAAAAGTCTGTCAAGCAAGGAGGGGATAGTTGACAGAAAGAGGCTCCTGAAGGGGCAGGAAGGAGTGAAAGCCAAAATCCAGGTGGTTGGGCTGTCCCGAGACAGCAGGAAGGAATTAATGCCATGAGGTATTGACAGATACAAACATAAGAAATTTACCCAAGGGAGAAAGGAGAGGCAAGTCTGCGCCTCTTGGCTTGGAAAAAAATTACAGGATAATTTTCTGTCAGTTTTTCTTAATGTTTCTCTTAGGTGGTGTTAAGCATAGTTTTCATTTCCTGAGCCTTTATCATTTAACTGCAGGGGCTGGGATCGGAAGAGTTCCATGTGTCTTGGAGTGGTGGAAAGGATTATCTCAACATGGAATCTTTGTGTCCAAAGTCAAGAATCTGCTTCCACATATTGAGACATCAGTGGACGTACACATCTGTGGGTGTGTGTTGTCATTTAAGTATTATCATTTGCGGGTCTGTACTGTCATTTAATGTCATGTGCCATGCTTCTGAAGTGGCAAAGCAGAATCCTAATTCAAGAGCAGTCTGAGGTGGTGCAGCTTATTGGAAGAGGCAGCTATTCTGCAGATTGTATCCAGCTCCTGTAGCAGCCACATGCAGTTAGAGGTGGGGATAACACAGTGTGCCTGTAACCAGGGTTACTTCTGCCCCCAGGAAGGGCATCCTAGGGGATTTTACTTGTGCATTGAACCAGTAAGTGTTCTTCAGAGAAATGGAACTGTTAGGAGATTTTATACTTATACACAGTTGACCCTTGAACAATGCGGGGGTTTGGGGCTCTGACCTCCATGCAGTCTAAAGTCTGTGTATGTCTGTACAGCTAGCCCTCTGTATCCGCAATTCTGCATCTATGGATTCAACTAACCTCTGACTGTGCAGTACGTAGTTATTGAAAAAAATCCATGTATAAATGGACCCCCGCAGTTCAAATCTGTGTTGTTCAAGGGTCAACTGTATATACACACACATACATATATGTATATATACTGTATATACATAGGATATGTACGGACATATATATACACACACACAGGATATATACTACATATATACCTCACAGGAAATGTATGTATATACATTTATATCCTGTTGGTTCCGTCTCTGGAGAACACTGACTACACTAGCTAGACATGACTTGAGATTAAAATTCACAGTTCAAAGGGAGAGATTTATTTTAAGGAATTAGCTCATGTGATTGTGGGAACTGGCAAGGTCAAGATTCGTAAGGCAGGCCAGCAGGCTGAGAACTCAGGCAGGTCTTAGTGCTACAATCTAGAGGTAGAATTTCTTCTTCAGGAAACCTCAATTTTTGTTCTTAAGACCTTCAACTGATTAAACGAGGCCCACCACACTAGCAAGGGCAATTTCCTTTCCTCAAAGTCGATTAGTTGTAGATGCTAACCACATGTACAAAATACCTTTACAACCACACCTAGATTCGTGTTCAATTCAAATACTGGGTACTATATAAAGCCTAACTATCTATACACATAAAACTAACCGTCACATGCATGAAGATGGCTTATAAATAGGAGTCCTTAGTCATCTACACAGTGATGGCCAGGGAAATTTCACCGAGCTAGGCATCAATAGACCTGGGTTTTGCATTACCCCCCTAGGTAACCTGGAAGTATATCCTTCAAACTTTCTGAGCCTCCATTTTCTCAGATGGGGCCTAATAGTGCTTTTTCTGCTTACTTATCATGAGGTTTAAGGAGATAAGGTATGTACAATTTTTTGGAAAAAAATCATATTTTAATAGATAATGTTGATTGCATACTTATTATGTTCAGACGTTATGCCAGGTTCTTTACATAAATTTTATTATTTAATTCTCAAGACAATCCTGAGGTTGATACCATTTTATAGATGAGGCAATGAGAGCTCAGGGAGGTGAAGTAACTTGGGCAAGGTCCCATAGCAAGTAAATAGTAGCTAAGATTCAAACTGAGCTATGTCTGACTCTGAAACCTACAATTTAACATCTTTACTGTATTTAAATATAGTAAGATTTATTATGCACCTATATTCATTATGTAGCTGGAGGCAGGTGAACCATATGACCAAATTCACTTTGTGATGATCACCTAAAGGACATTATAAAAGGTATCAAACAGTTCTTATTTGATATATAGTATCAAGGGAAACCAAATACTCAACAACATTACTGCATATATGCCCAGAAACTAATAGAGGACAAATCTATCCCAGTTAGTCTGCTGGATCTGCATCTAAGCAGTTTCCCTATATCAATGAGTCCTATCTCTACCTCCTTACACTAAGTTCTTCAGGAAACATAAAATGTGAGTAGGTAACTTCAACACATGTTATTATACTGAAACCACTGAGAACATATTACAAAGTATTACAAATATGGAAGGATGCAATAGGAAGAAAAATAGACTTGTAGACACAATGAAAATTTCTAGCACTTTCTCCTATAAAATTTCAGCTGTTACTAAATATACATAAGAGAAATCTTTATTGCTTCTTGGAAATTCTTAATTGCTACAAAACTCTTAGCAGCTTACCCCCTACCTGTTCTCTTACAGTGCTGGGAATAATTGACAGTATTTCAAATACTACATGCTATAATAAAAGCATCTGTACACTGTTTGCTTTCTGCTAGTATCAGAAAGGAGGCTAGTTTCCTGAATTTTTTTTGTGTGTACATGGGGAAATGTTTTCTACCCTATAAAGCTCTGATCTAGCCCTGGTTTTAAGTGGCTTTGTAGGCATTGGAGTAAAAACCATCCCTACCCACCCTGTTATGTGCATTAATACACATTCAGTGTAATTTCCCAGGGGTGATTCTTTGTTCATTCAGAAAAGGTTTTTGTCAGGACTTTTATTCATTCCCATGCATAATAATTCCCCCCTCCCTCAACTTAGTGAAACCACTCACTGACTTCTGCTTCCAAGCCTTATGCAGATCACACTCCAAATTTAGGGAATACTACTCATTAACAAAATGCTTGATTTTCCTCCCTTTCAGGGACATGGCAGCTCTGTACCTCCCTACCCCATTAAATATAAGGTTGCCATTTGACTTGCCTTAACCAATAAACTGTAAATAAATAGAAGTAACTCAAGAATGGGGAAGGTGATTTCCTAAAGATGTACTGGGCCAGCAAAAATATGTATGTATGTTTACCATAATGTCAGAAGTACTCCTAAAAAGCCATCCGTCACCCTGTCCCACTCCTACACAGAAGTATCCCCTAGTACAACTTGAGATTTAACCAGTGTCACCAGTCCTAATTTCCTGTTTGTTCTAAAAAGTTGTTTTGGAGCTTTCAGCTTTTGCTTCACAAGTAATTTCAAAGAACAATGCTTTCTAATAGCCAGTGACCTACAACTACCAGTTGTGTGTTGTGTGTTCCCTGTGTAGTCACACTTAAAGATCATCAAAAAGCACTTACATTTGAAAATCTAGCTTTTCAAGATTGAAACGTTAAATATGTCTCAATTACCCACCATCTGTAATGCATCTGTAATGATTTCAAAAATGGATTCCAGAATCCCCTTTAGACAGAAAAAAAATAAGTACTTAATAAGTAAGAGGTTTGCTGACATTGCAGGTATTACATTTAACAGCTTGGACATATTCATTTGCCGAGGTACAAGATGAAGAGTTTGATATGGCCTATAATAAAATGACAGTTTGATTTGTGTGGAGGATGAAATCTCTGCTCTGTCTTCATTTAGATCACTAAGGTGCCTGCATAATACAACTTCTGTAATTAAGCATGGTAAAAACAAATAAACAGTGCCATCTTTTGGACGATGCTTAAACTTTATGCTTAAAGACAGACACAAACCAGCGTCAGACAACCTACTCAGTACCCACCAGCATTCATCACAGATGCCAGAAAAATCTTATTTTTATTAGTAGTAAATTTCCAGGGCATGAAAACTTTTATTAGCACCATAGGAATGCAAGCCACCATAGTGTGACTTGCAGCTGTCCAACTGACCTGGAATTGCACACTCAGATTGGCTTTTTAACATCTCTATGGAAATGGCTGCGGCAGCCATGTGTTTATTTGTTTCTTGGAGCACCTGAGGACATTTTTCTCCCCCAATTTCAGTTCCTTTCTAAATCTAGGGTGAAATGTATCTGGCTCAGGTGTCAGGTTTGGAAAAACAGGTGGATGAATATCATGTATAAAAATAGAAATGCTATTGTTATTCTGCTCATAACTGTTATTCATAACGAAAGTGGGAGGAACAGACAAGAAAAGACTGTTTCACCAAAACTCACTTTCTATTGAGAAGCACAGATTGTTTCAGTAGTGGGCAATCTAATGAGATGACCTGTGCATAAAGATGCAAGTTTTTTTTTTTTTTTAATTTATATGTTTTTTTTTTAATTTTTATTTTATTTTATTTTATTTTATTTATTTATTTATTTATGGCTGCGTTGGGTCTTCGTTTCTGTGCGAGGGCTTTCTCCAGTTGCGGCGAGCGGGGGCCACTCTTCATCGCGGTGCGCGGGCCTCTCACTGTCGCGGCCTCTCTTGTTGCGGAGCACAGGCTCCAGACGCGCAGGCTCAGCAGTTGTGGCTCACGGGCCTAGTCGCTCCGTGGCATGTGGGATCTTCCCGGACCGGGGCACGAACCCGTGTCCCCTGCATCGGCAGGCAGACTCCCAACCACTGCGCCACCAGGGAAGCCCTAATTTATATGTTTTATTTTTGGCTGCATTCAGTCTTCGTTGCTGTGCGTGGGCATTCTCTAGTTGCGGCGAGCGGGGGCTGCTCTTCGTTGTGGTGCGGGGGCTTCTCATTGCAGTGGCTTCTCTTGTTGTGGAGCATGGGCTGTAGGCGGGCGGGCTTCAGTAGTTGTGGTGCGCAGACTCAGTCGTTGCGGCTCACGGGCTTTAGAGTGCAGGCTCAGTAGTTGTGGCGCAGGGGCTTAGTTGCTCCGTGGCATGTGGGATCTTCCCAGACCAGGGCTCGAACCCGTGTCCCCTGCACTGGCAGGTGGATTCTTAACCACTGCGCCACCAGGGAAGCCTGATGCAAGTATTTTAAAAGAGGAATTCCAAACTGTCATTCTACTCAAGCGTTTAATAACCACCTAGCATTGTGCTGAGAACTATGCATGAGACAGTCCTGCAGCCCCTAAAATTATCGACATAGTTGTTACTTGAAGGCTGTGTGGAAGGAGAAATGTTTCAGAGGTGTGATTTTAAAGGATTAGGGAATATAAAATGAAAATGGAGGTAATTTTGATGATGATGATGATGATGATGAAGAGGAGGAGGAGGAGGATAGCTAACATTTATTGAGTATTTACCATGTGCCAGGCACTGTTTGAATGTTGTACGTGTATAAATTCACTTAATCCTCATGAAAAGTTAATGAAGTAGGTTGTCTTATAATCATGATGCCACAGATGGGGAAACTGAAACAGAGAGAGGATTAGTAACTTGTCCAAAGTCACATAGTCAGTTACAACTTACTAGAAAATCTCATGTCAAAGAAGACTGAAAAAAAGCGTGTTTTGCCACGTTGGAAAAATAATGGGCCGAGGCCAGGATGTGGGCGTGAATATGAACTTCATTCATTCATTCATTCGACAAATACACAATGATTTGAACACCTATTCTGTGCCAGGTACCATTGTGAGAGCTGAGGATTGAATGAAACAGACAAACTCCCTGGCATCACAAAACCTGCCTCACAGTGGAGCAGATAATACACAGAAACATGTCTTGTGACAATTAGGAAAGCAGGATAGAATTAGAGAATGCTTGGGGACACCATGCTACTACGCTCGAGTTGATATGAGATAAAATAATTGATACCTGCTCCCAAAGCACTTTGAACCTGATGAGGAAGGCAGACAGACTCAGTAAAAAAGATGTGTCGTGAATTGTGCTATGGGAGACACAAGCACAGACTGCCCAGAAGGACACAGGGCCCCCCATCCAGACTGGGAATGGAGGTTTCAAAGAGGGCTGTTCGTAGATGGCAATGTTTCCACTGAGAGTTATAGAATAGAGTTAGCTAGACAGGAAATGTGGGGACATCTTGGGAAAGAATAAACAGAAAACATGAAACTTGAGAGCTATGTATATAAAATATTCATTCTGCTTCCCTAGAAAACTTTGACTAATTACCAGTTACCAGATCTTACCAGACTCTCAAGTTTCATATTTTGTGCTTATTCTTTCCCAAGGAATCTATGGAGGTAGGTAGGTAGATAGATAGATACATGCATATTTACGTGTAAAAATTCACATATTTACATAGATAAATAAGGAATTCGCTCATGCAATTACAGAGGCTGAGAAGCCCTATGATCTGCCATCTGGAAGCTGGGGACCCAGGAAAGCCTGTGGTGTCATTCAGTCCTAATCTGAAGGCCTGAGAATAAGGAACGCTGAGGGCAGGAGAAGATATATCTCCCAATGAGGCAGGAAGAGCTGAATTCTTCCTTCCTCTGCCTTCTTGTTCTATTCAGGCCCTCAGTGGATTGGACAAGTTCCACCCACCTTGGGGAGGGCAAACCACTTTACTGAGCCTACTGATTTAAATGCTAAGTTCATCCCAACACCCTCACAGACATACTAGAAATAATGTTTAGCTAAATATCTGGGCACACCTGTGATCCAGTCACGGTGACACATAAAATTATCCATCACACGAAGCAGCTCCATATAGTGGGATCTTAGGCCATGTGCAGACGAGCAGCCAGCAACAGGTGGCTCTGGAAGGTTGAGCAGAGAGCAAATCGCACCAGACCTCATCTGGCCTGCGATGGAGCAGGTGCTAATCCTGAGGGCCGTGAGGGGTCGTTGGTGGAAAAGAGGTGATACAGTCCACATTCTGGAGAGAGCCCTGTAACAGTGATGTAAGTCACAGGCCCGAGGGAAACAAGATAACTGCAGGAGGATAAGCAGAGACTGTCACAGCGATCGTGGGGAGAGATGATGAGCTTGGGGATGAGGAAACCCATTTTCAAGACTCTTAGAAGAAAGATGGTGATTTTTTGGACTTGAGAGAGGCATGGAAAGGAAGGCAAACAGGAAGATATGCAGGTCACTGCCCCGGGTGACTGGGAAGATGGTCGTATCATTCACATGAAAAGAGATTCAAAACGAAGGGAAGACCTGAAGCATGATTGATGTTCCTGCCAGGGCAAACTCCCCTGTTTCTTCAAATATGCCATAATCTCTATCCTTTCCAGGCATTTGCAAAGACTGTGGCCCCTACCTTTTTCCACCTCTTTGTAGCCTCCGCTCCCTGAGCTTTCCCTGGGTAATCCCTCCTAAAACCTCAGGTCTTGGCTTCAATGTCATTTCCTCCGTGGCCTCCATGACCCCAGGCAGATGAGGCTCCTGCTAGATGCTCTCTGGCGCCTTGTTCTCTCTCTCCCCCAGCTTTATGAGAGTTTATTTTTACTTTTTACTTTGAACCATGTGGATTCCTCACTACACAATTCCTGCCACATGCCACACCCTATGAAATGCTTGTCGGATGCTATATGATGAGTGTCCTATAAACCCCTAGATATATGGGTGCCAAGCTCTAAAGAGGGGTCTGAAATTAGAGATATGGATTTGGGCGTCATCAGCCGGTGGAAGCAATTTCCCTTAAATTGATGATCACACAGCCCTAGGAGATGAAAGTGTTTTTTCAACAGCACTCTGAAGGACAGCACTAAAAACAAACAAACAAACAAACCATATATTTATTATGCCCCAAGCACCTCACATGTATTTTCTTTTGATGCTTTCTATCTTCCCAGGAAAGCAGGTGGTGGCATACACTCATTTTCCTTCTTTTTTTCTCTCTCCACTGGTTTCTTTTCAGCTCAAGTAAAAGGCTTTTCACACTAACAGCAGAGACAGCATAGACACACTGAAATGACTCTCAAGCAAGGAGATTTCTCCCCTCAGTATCAGGGAATGACTTTTCTTCAAGGATAAAGATGAAAACAATGCTTTCCCCTGATTCCCCTTCTAAATCTTCTCCCATCTCTGAGGGTCTTCATGTCCCCTGAGGTTTGCCATCCTGGGTCCCACACAGCCTAAGTTTCTCTTTGGGAATAGTTAGCTCTCTTCAGGTTGGCTTAGCCCAAGCTTGAAACCCTTTCTGCTCATGGAACAGGATTCAGCATCGATCATCAAGGCATCGTTTTCCTACCAACTTCGCCCACCAAGGTGAAGAGGTGCATCTTTTCTGGATGAGATTAATGGAAACTCTGTTTCTGTGCACACCTTGTGTTCAGTCCCTGATCAAGATATAACCTGGTATGCTAATGAATGCTAATTAGGGTGGATTATGGTATGGCCATCTGTCACATCAGTTTATTTCATTGGACCCCTCTGCTGGAAGGAATTACACTCTCCTACTCTTGTGAAGATTATTTAATTTGAATACAGAATAAGGAGACTTTGTCCTCAGTTCACATCTCTGTAGTAATCATCAGCATCATTCACGTTTATTTTGTGCCTTTTTCTATACCCCTCTAAATGGCTGAATGTTACACTTTCAGAGAACATGAAGAATGACAGTGAGACCAGTTAATAAATACTAAGCAAATGCACAAAGTATACATCCTTGCAGAAATACAGAATTAAGTACATGAGACCTTTCTGAAGTGCTTGTCTGTGGATATTCTGCATGGCTTCTGAATTGCTGGGTGTTATTTTAAATGGGAATGAAAGCATGGTTCTGAGTTGAATGGGTTATGTTTTTTAGAAGTCTTTGAAAAAAAGATTATAATAGACATCTTGAGACTTGTAGTAGAAGGCTTTTTTGCTAAGGAGATATTTTGAGTGTAGATGTGCATCTCTTCTAATAGTTGAAGAAGTGATTTCAATGTGGACTGAAATGATTTACCTATTTTTCAGAATGTTAAAATAGGTCTCTTCCTACTTCAGATACTACAGTTTGAGGCAGAGCCTCTCCACATGTGGAATTTCAGTCTTCTTGGAACCCCCTTCAACTCTGATATAGAAAGGATATAAGAGCAAGAGAACTTTCTGAAGCAGTTTCATTTGAAGAGAACTATTGCTATGCTAATTCTCCAACACTCCTCCCTTCCAAGTCCTCTAAAAGGAAGAGTGCTAGTTCCCTCACCACAAGCCTAGTGAAGAGGATTTTCTGGAAACTGCTTAGAAAGTATGAACCATAAGGACCAGTGCCTAATCCGCTTCTGGGAAAGTTCGAGTTGCCCATGACAATGGTGGATAGTGATGGCTGCATTGCCATGGGTCTATGCTACCAGAAGTTTTAGGGGCAAAGGATTTGTGAGTGTTTCCTATGGACTATACTTGGGCCAGGCAGGAGACAGGGTCATTGTGAGGTTACTGTTTCAGTAATCCCAGTTGGCCAAAGAAATTTGAATCTGTATAGAGATTTGCTATAAACTCATTAGCATAATGTCTAAAGTCTAGAAATCCAAGCTCTTTCTTTTATACATGTGGGAACTAAGACCCAGTGAGTGATTTCCCCAAGGCCATAAGTAGTAAGCCTTAGAAACTAAAGCATCCAGCAGAATTGCAGCTGGAAACTCTGGGTGAGCTAGCAGCATGCAAATGTAGACCAAATCCAGATCAACATGTGGTATCTACAACTTTCCATCACAACCATTTCATGAGTACAGGTATGCTTGAATATCCTTTGGCAAAACCAGGTCCTGAGCACAATCCAACAGTTGAATGTACAAAGGTGGCACTAACTTACCAATTACTCAGGATGTGTTTTATATTATTTTATTAATAAACGAGATGGATTTGTTTTGATTTTATGTTTAAGACGAATGGAGAAGGAACACCAGCTGCTAGATCTAACTTTTAGACCTGGATGCCTAAAGCAATCTGATTGAAGTGACATGAAATGTAAGATGGGGAATTATGATTTCTTGTTATATGTAGGAGCCTTTTCAAGTCTTTCCATTGATGCCATAACAAAAGTGCATTACATCCCATAAGAGGATGCATTCATGATTGCCCAGTCACTGAGAAGAAGGAGCCTGGAAAACACAGCTACTAAAGCTAAATGGAGCACTTTAAACACCCAGGTCTTGGAATAATAGGTTACCAAAAGAAAGGCAAATCATGTTTAGCTTCTACACACAGGCACATACTGTATTTTGCAAGTTTACAACCATCTGGATTAATCTTGTAGAGATAGCCAAAGACTCTAAATGCATACAGTGACTCCTTTTGGCATTTATTTTCCATATTCCTACACTTTTTTCCTTTTGCATCAAAATCTTTAGATTTGAAACACAGGTCACCTGATCCTTCAACTCATCCTTCTGGTCTCTGATAAATAACAGGGGAGCAGGCAGGGAAGGGGTAAAGGGTTCTGATGTTCTAAAAAATCATACTGTTTTATTCCTGGGCAGCAGGCCTTCTAGGAATAGCTAGATATAGTTTTTTTAAATCCTAAATATTAAATCTAGAGGGATTTCAAAGGTAAATAAATAAGTAAATGAATGCTTTATTATGTCATGCAAACTTTTCCTTTAGTTTTATGAGCATTTCCATTGTGAAAACTGGGTATCTCACTATTAAAAATCCACCTCCTTCTCTTGGTTCCCTGATTTTTTTCCCTTTTCCCATTAGTCATTGTTTATTTTCTCCTCCATGTAATGAGCACATTTATTCTCTTCTCCCATCACTCCCTTCACTCCAAGATGCTGTTTTGGAGGAGAAGGGCAGGACTTCTCATCCCTTTCCACTTGGGGAAGCGTTAAATGCATGTTTTCCTCACCCAGAGCCAGTAGGATTAACCCTGGGGTGAGTGGGCATGGGGGTGAGGTGCACACTCTAGGACCTTCTTCTGATCAAGCTGTTCCCTTGGCAGTGACCACATTAACCTGTATTTAAATTTTTCCGAGACCAGGCCAGGTCCCATGTTTGCAATACCAGGCCCAGTCAGAAACAGTAATAGACATCCTGAGTGGGCCCTTGATTATACTGGCCCTCATTTGTCTCTTTTTTTCTTTCACCGCAACAGAAATCCATGAGATGGGAAGGTGCTTGCCTGCTGCATGATTTATTACTCAGTCTTTGCAGGTGTCTCTTTTCTTCTTTCACCGCAACAGAAATCCATGAGATGGGAAGGTGCTTGCCTGCTGCATGATTTATTACTCAGTCTTTGCAGGATCGGTACATTTCATTTGAATATTTGCAATCACACGCAAGTTGTGCCCGGTGCTCTGTATCTTGAATGTAGGAATCTTTACTGCACTAACCAAGACATATTATTCACCACTCTGGAGGTAGCAGAAGATTGATTTATTCTAGTACATTCTGCTCACCCAGCAGCTGTTGAATTCAAAATCATTTGCTTAGAAAATCCATCAGAATTAAAGAGCAAATTTCAAAATAAATTGCTATCATTTTCATCGGCATCCTGGCTGCATGCATCTTGGGAAGTACAAAGATTCTTTTGCCTAAACGCTTCTTTGAACCTCGTCTTCATAACAATGCTATGAGAGCAAGTGCCTCGGGAATTTTTCCAGTGACAGCAGCCAGTGTTTGACCTCATGATGTTGAGGTGGGCTTTCAGCTTCATCTGATTTATGTTAACGACAAGCAGACTCATCAAAAGGAGTCAGAACTCTTGAATCATTGTAGGTCTGCAGCTCTGAAGGAGCGAAAAATCTAGAAAGGGAAAATGGCTGCTCATCCAACCTGCTGAAAACTGAGAGGAGCCTGGCTCAGGACTCCATCCCACACAGTGAGGCCGACCTCTTGGGAAGCATCCCCACAGCTTAGACTTTCTTTGCTGGAAATGTTGAGTAGCTCCTGTCTCCTGGTCCATGCAGCATATGTACCCCTTCCAAAGCATCCTTCATGATGACCATTGTTACCATATCCATTTAACAGAACAATATGAGAGTTAGAGAAGAAGTCGCCTTCAACAATTCGGTGGCAAATATGAAACTAAGTGGTCAGAATTCTGCTTAATCCAACCCTGTTGCTAACACACAGTGAATCGTGTTGCTTCCCTAGACTTTATACAAATATTTTTCCCTGAACTGTCCTGAAATGATTTGCCTTCAATGGCTTATCAATTCCATTATAATCTTGACCCCAGGCTCACTCACCCTCATCTTTTAGCTAAATGCAGTCAGTATTGCCTAGTGGTTAAGGCCCTGGGGCTTTGGAGTGAGATGCCCTGGATAATTCCCACCATTTTCTCACCATGTGACCTTGGACACGTTAATCAGGTTGAACCGTATGAGATTGCCATATCTGAAGCTCAAAACCAGTCGAATATTAGCAATTTCATATGGTTCAACCTTAACTTCTCTAAATATTAGCTTCCTCCTCTGGGAAAAGAGGCAAAGTAAAAGAACCCACATTGCATTATGATGAAAATCAAATGAGATAATACCTGTCAAGATTTGGTATAGTGCTTGGCACGGGATGAGTGTTGGCTGTTTATATCATAGACAGGAGGAAATTAATTAGGTGTGCCTCACTTCAGCGGAATCTGCAGAAGCAGTCATTGCAAGCAGATTTTGGCATTCTGGTCTATTGTGCTATTTTTCAACACAGAAATATATATTGATAATGTTTGTAACATGTTAAAAATCTGAAATCAGGATTACAAACTGTACCTAGAGAGTTCGACACTGAGTTAAAATATCAAATCATACAAGGGTGCTATCATTTAGAAAGCATTCTCACCATACCCCTCTCATTAAAAACCTTTCTAAAATAACCCAATGTCTTTTAAATTTCTATTTATTGGATCCTTGGTGTGGTTGAGCATTGTTCCATATTTGTATTGGTTATTTGTGTTTCAAACCAAAGAGTTTGGGCCCCAAATCTACCTGTAGAAGGAGGGGGGATGAGAAGCTCTTGGGCTTTTCCACAGATCTTCTGGAGTGTTACCATCTCCCTTCTGCCTGGGTTACATCCTCTCTGCTCTCCTCCATCCTACTCTTTCTCCCCAGGGTCTGATCCAGGCTCACAGAGTAAGAGCCCCTTCCCTAGGATAATTTATTTTAACCAGGATCTTCTGGTTAAATCAACAATCAACATCATAAGAGAGATTCAAGCTGACAGGACAAAGGAATCCTGGTTCTGGAACCTAGCTCTTCTCAGGTAGCATGGCAATTGAGAACAAGAGCAGAAGACAATGGAAGCCATATCTAATTTTTAAAATGTCAGTGATAAGCAAAATAAATAACAAAATACCAGTAGTGTCACTTTGCTCCAGTATGCAAGTTAATGGTTAGCCTCAGTCCTGTGAAGTTTACATTCTAATCCGAAGCAAATGGTGCTCACCCACAAGTGAGCCTAACCTCAAAAATCATTGCATAGCCCTTTATTTCCTATAGAAAACAGTTCCTCGATGGTAACAATTATTGAGTTGCATAACATTTGTGTCAGCCACGGCCCTAACATTGATTTCTAAACAAGTGAATGATCAAGTGATAGATTATGTGATATAACTTCTAAATACTGTAAATGTTCAGAGAAAGGATGAGGCATGATAGGCTTTACAGAATAGCTGGGACTCAGATAGGATCCACTGGGTGATCCAGAAGATGGTGTCTCTTCTGTGTTCTGCTTCCATTCTTGGCTTTGTTCTATGAATTCTGGCCCTTTCTCAGAAACCTTTAGAAGTACCTAATTTCCTCAAAGCAGATGAAAACTCTCAGTCTTGAACTTCAAGTTGCTGGACTCCATAACTGACCCTCCCCGTGACATTGAACTGCCCTTACTCCCAGTGTTGGGCTCATGGCGCGAATCTAAGCAACCCTCATTGGCCTCCTCCATTCTCACCTCTTACTCTTTCCTCTGAGTCCCCAAACTAACCTCTGCTCCTTCTGTGAATGCTGCCGCTGCTTCTCCTTCTCTTTCTCCTCCCCTCCCCCTCCACACCTCCACATTTCCATCTATCTCCCTTTCCATCTATGTCCCTATCAGAGTCCCCAGATTGGGTGACTCTGGTCACGCAGTCATTTGAACCATCTGACCACAGCTAACTGTGTCAGGAAAATGTGGTTTGGAGTTTTGTTTTGGTGTGGTAAGATGGTTGTTTCTCGTTTATTTTCTTACTCATTTTCATGTGTGTGCTCCTGACTGCTCTGGTAAATTCAAAACTCTTGAAGATCAGGAGCACTGTCTTCTCTTTGCTCTGCTGCTTCCCACAGCGCTCAGTACTCTGCACACCGTGGGCGCCCCAGAGTTGTCGCTGGCTGGTGGATGTAACGAAAAGCTTCAACAGCCTCATGAACCCATAGACCACAGAGTGGTTTAATCACACTTGCTGATTGTCTCATCCTCCAAACTCTGGGCAGACAGCCAAAACCCACCCAAGATGTGGTAATGGTCTTATAATGACACAGTATTTGTTTACAAGCCTTATTAGGAGAAAGTCAATTTGTAGCATCTAAAGCCTTCTAGACTTATTGTCTGATTAGCCCTCTTCTTGTGGCTTGAGAGTGATCTAACTCTATAGAAAAGGAGCAACCACAGAGGGTACGCAGCCTACTTTATATGTGTCCTTGGTGACATCCATAAGACCTTTGATAGAGAAACCTCTTATTCCCTTACTCCTTGAAGCCTTCTTCAGTCTCTTTGACCAATGGTAATCATTCCATTTTTTAAAAACTTCTATAGTGTCTAATGTCTGGAGCACATAAATTGATCTTTGGTATTTATAGCTGTGAAACAAAATTCACATTTTGTGGCAAGACAAGAAAAATTTAAACATAAAAAATTTTCTCTGCCCTTTGGTTCCTCTCTTCCCCCTACTGTGCATTGTGTATCTGTATTATGTATCATCGAAACCTCCCCCATTGGCTGAAATACCTGCTCAGCCACAAAGAACAACATTCTCTTAGCACCAGCAAGACAAATCCTCAAAAGGTAACATTCCTTCTTGATCTCATAAGGGGCCACGATGATGCTTAGATCTGGATTGTGTAAATTGTCAATAATACGTCATTTAATGTGCAGCTCTTTGTCTCAAAAACTTATATAACTGTGCCTTCACTTCAAATGGGCGGAACAGTTCTCAGAGCTTTCTGAAATGCCCTTCCCAGGTCATAATCTTCAAATTTGCCTCAAGTAAAATTTTCCTTTTCTGTCTTAGATCGAGTGATTAATTTTTTGGTCGACATAGCAGTAAGCAAATAATGTTGGCCAATAACAATGACTGATGATACAAAGAAGTAGGAGATTCCTGCTAATTATCCTCTGAAGCAGAGTTCAAAGACATCTTTTCTTTTTATTCTTTACCTAAAATTAAATGGCAATTAGACAGCAACGATTCCATTCTTGGCCAGCAAGAGACCACGGACATGAAATACATTCACTTCCCTTCAAGTCTGTTATTCCAATTCTCCTCTCTTTTCTCCTTGGAAATAGATACTAGCTAGATTGAAACATGGGAAGTTCCAGCCATTAGGTGGTGATGATATTAAGGCACTTCACTTGTTTTTGCAGCTCTGATATGTTTCCATGGAAATAAGAGTTGGAAGCCAGCAACTGAGAAGTAAGAATTCTGGGTTTTCCTTAGCTTCTGGCGGCTGACAAAGAGCCAAATTTTCAAACAAGCTGAAGAATCTCAGAATCTTTGATCTAGTGCATTTACCATACCCCATTAAAATAAAGATCCCATATTTCCTTTTTTGCAAATTTCTATTAATCTTCTTGATTGTCAACTAATATTTAGGTCACCCCCACAGATCCAACAGTTGGCCCAATACAGTAAACAGCCCTGAGCCTATAGTCAGAATATCTGGGCTCGAATTTCACAAATGCTAGTGATAGAAACTTGGACAGATTATCTGGATTCTCAGAATCTCCATTTCTTAAGTTAAAGGTAAATTATTATTGACAGGGTAATTTTGATTACTAAACAAAAGAAAGCATGGGAAGCATTTGGTGTAGGGTACACAGTAAATGATCAATAAATGTCAAATGGACCTTAGTGGAGAGATAGAAAAGCAGAAAGTATCTATTTGGTTTCACCTCCACCCACGCCCACATTCATGGACATCATCATCAAGCTGAGAGGCAACCCTCCCCTTTAACATGAGGTTGTAATCTCTAATCCAAAAGAAATTCATGATGTGTATTAGTTTCCTCTTGCTGATGTAACAAATTACCACAAACTTAGTGCTTTAAAACTACATGAATGTATTACCTCAGTGTCTGTAGGTCAGAAGTTCTGGCCAACATGGCTGGATTCTCTGCTCATGGTCTCACGAGACTGAAATCGAGGTGTTGGCTGGGGCTGCGGTCCACATCTGGGGCTCAGGGTCTTTTCCAAGCTCACGGGTTGTTGGCAAAATTCAATTCCTTCTCACATTTTCCACACGGACTCCTCCATCTTCAAGCCAACAACAGCACATCAAATCCTTGTGCTTCAAATCTCTTGGACTTCTTTTGCCCTGAGGTGGGAGAAAGTTCTGCTTTCAAGGGCTCACATCAGGCCTAACTAGATAATTCAGGCTAATTTTACATCTTAAAGTCACTTGATTAGTAACTTAATTACATCTGCATTGTCCCTTTTGCCATGTAGCAGAGAGCATTCAAGGGTGGAGCACCAGACGGTGAAAGTCACGGGGGCAAAATGTCTGCTGAGCACATGATGTGTCCTGTAGAATAAGAATATGGGTTATTACACTTTATCTGTTACAAATGGGGAAACAGAACAGTGTGAACTATAGTCACCCAAATGTCCAGGAATAGAACCAAAATAACCCCTTTCCTTTATATATTTCTGATAGACTTGTGATCTCCATACCAAGCACTCCAGATACTACTCAGTCAAATTTCCATCTTCAGCATCAGCCACCTGCTTTCTTACCTGCATCTTTTAACATGATTCAATGGCAAGAAAAGTAAAATTAAGAAAATAAAAAAAATTCAGTGCCTGCTGTGGAGACCACCACTACTCTGGGTTACACGATGGAGAGGCTCGTGTAGAAGACTGGGGAGAGACGGATCCACTTCTCCATTGTGTCTCCCCAGAAGCTTCCAGACCTGTGGCTTCTGCTGGAGAAGTCGGCTCCCCGAGCCTTGCTGGAGTCACTGTAGCTGTGGAAAGAAGTGAGCCAGGACCCAAGGCACCTGGTGCTGGTCTGGGGTGGCTCAACCCCAGGTACCTCCAGCCAAAGCCAAAGCCAAAGCCACCTGTTCCCTTGCCTCTAGCTCCACCCTTGGTTATCAGTTTCTCGGCAGCCTCTGCTCTGCTCCCCACCCCCTCCCTGTACCCCACCCCCCTGGTAGTACTAGGTTCCTGGAAACCTGAGCACAGCTCAGAACACAGAGGTGTGATTTTAAGCTGCTAAATTTTTGGGTAACTTATCATGCTGAAATAGATAGCTAATAGAATGAAATTAGCCCCAAATCAATTAACAATAGAATACTCATCCTTAAAAAAAAAAGATAAAAATTTTTGGTTATTTTCTTAAATTTGATATTGCAACATTAATAAAGCAGATATCAAAGCTACTACCACATACACTTTAAATATCTTACAATTTTATTTGTCAGTTATACCTCAGTAGTGCTGAAAACAATCAAAAAGTACAGTACATATTTTCTCTTCTGAGAGACACAGTGGAGGCAGATTTCAGTTGTGTGAGTGGGTCTAAGGCAGACAGGCTCTCAAACCATTCTCATGAAAACATCTGCAAAGAACCACACGTTCTCTGGAATATTTTCTGAAAGTCATGGGGCCAAGGAAGCTCCCTTCCTGATTCTCCCATCCACAACAGCAGCGTGTTACCTTTGTTCAGCCAATAAGAAATCTGGGCATGAAGCAAGTTGATAAACAGGTGAAAAGGGAAAGATCTGGGCTAAACATGTGAAATCAAAGAGCCTCAGTACTTTGCCTAAAACCATCAAGATGATGTAGATGTATGTATGCTAGGAGTTTTCCAGAAGCATGGTGACATTTAATTATCCATGAGAAGATGAAGAATGTCTCCCTTTTAGCTCTATGCTTTTCCAGGATAATTGGGGGAAATTCTCCGAGCTGTTACTAATAAGGTTAAAATCAAACGGAAATTTCCCAGAAATGTTTACCTAATTTTGAACTACGACCTTCTCTAGGTAGGTCAGGAAACAAGACCTAAATTGAAGATGTGACCTACTTCAGGGGAAAAAACCCCTAAGGTCCCAGCACTGAGCCCTGAACACCAGCTTCCAATGCTGATGTTGTACAAGTGAGCTGTGTTGTTCTTTCAGGGAAAGGGTTTGGACTGTCAGTCTGCTTCAGTGCCACTTCCTGTGATGGTGTAGTTTACACCTCACCACCTGGAGTGCATGTTCATGCTAATGGATGAAAGCCAGACCAACTCTCTCCTGCTTGTTTATTTTTTAAAAATACTTTCTTCTCTTGGAAAACAAGCATCCCCAAAGCCTCCAAGAACATTTGCATTTTGGTTGATACTGTGGTCACTGAGGAATACTCTTGCTTACTTTACAAATATTGCACTGACTCAGAGAACATGTGTCTCTAGAGAGAGACCCCCTTCTTCAGAGTATTGTCTGTGCTTCCCCAGGACATTATAGATAAACCAAGTCACCAAGGCTGGAGACAAAGTAGCCTAACGTTCATTCTCCATGGGAGAGAGCCATCCAATGTGAAGCAAAGCTTGGATTTACAAAAGTAGCCCTAGTGATGTTTCATGAATTTGGAGATCATACGAGCCAGCATTTACCAACTGCTGTTACAAACAACCCTCAAATATCAGCAGCATGTCAAAAAAAAATTATATCTCATTCTTGCTACAGGCTAAAACAGGAATTCCTTGTTAAGTGTTTCTCTGGGATGCTGCTCCTTCAATGAAGACCCAGGGGTCCAGCCTCCATCTCGTTGTTCCATCCTCTAAATCCTCAAATTTCTCTCCATCCAACTGGTAGATGGAGAAAAACAAGAGAGTCATGGTTTCCAAATTGTGCACCACCATGCCCTGGGCTGCTGAAGTGAATTCACAGGGGTTCCACAAACTATTTAAAACATTTTAGGGAAACCCAGCTATACTTCGCATTTGTTGGACACTGCAAAAACTGCTAGCTCAAGGTAATTGCAGTTTCATCATTAAATCATGCTTCACTCATTTCTAAAATGCTCTATTATTTTTATTGAAATATAACTGACACATAACATTGTTTAAGTTTAAGATATATAATATACTGATTTGGTACATATATATACTGCAGTATAAATTACCACTATAACATCAGCTAACACCTCTATCACGTCATTTTTTTGTTGTTTTTTTTAAGATCTAGTCTGTTAGGAACTTTGAAGTTTATAATACAGTATTGTTGACTATAATCACTATGCTGTGCATTAGCTCTCCAGGAATTATTTATCTACTAGTTCCCAGTTTATATCCTTAAACAACATCTCCCCAGTTCCCCTCTGCCCGAACCCCAGCCCCTGGTAACCATCATTCTACTCTCTGTTTTTACAAGTTCGGCTATTTTAGAGTCCATGTATAAGTGCTATCATATAGTATTTCTCTTTTCTTTGTCTGACTTATCTCACTTAGCATAATGTCCTCAAGGTTTATTCATGTTGGCACAAGTGGCAGGATTTCCTTCTTTCTTGCAGCTGAATAATATTCCTGTGTGTGTGTGTGTGTGTGTGTGTGTGTGTGTGTGTCAATACACATCACATTTTCTTTATCCATTCATCCATTTATGGTCACTTAGGTTCTTTCCATAGCTTGGCTATTGTGAATAACGCTGCAATAAACACGGGAGTACTTATATCTCTTTGAACTCCTGTTTTCATTTCCTTTGGATATGTACCCAGGATTGGAATTGCTGAACCATATGGTAGTTCTATTTTTAATCTTTTAGAGAAACTTCATGCTGTTTTTCATAGTTGCTGCACCAATTTGCATTCCTGTGTACAAGAATTCCCTTATCTCCACATACTTACCAACACTTGTTATAGCTTGTATTCTTGATGATAGCCATTCTGACATGTGTGAGGTGCCATCTCATTGTGGTTTTGATTTGCATTTCCCTGATGATTAGTGATGTTTAACATCTTTCCATGTACTTGTTGGTCATTTAAATGTCTTCTTTGGAAAAATGTCTATTTAGTTCCTCTGCCCGTTTTTTAATTGGATCATTTTGTTTTTCCTCATTGAGTTGTATGAATTCTTATATATTTTTTATATTAACACTTTATCTGATATATGGCTTGCAAATATTTTTTTCCCCATTCTGTAGTTTGCCTTTTCATTTTTTATTGTTTCTTTTGCTCTGCAGAAATTTTTAGTTTGATGTAGTCCCACTTACTGATTTTTGCACTGGTTGCCTGTGCTTTTGGTATCCAAGAAATTATTGCCCAGTCTAATGTCAAGGAGTTTCTTCCCTACATTTTCTTCTAGGAGTTTTAGAGTATTGGGTCTTATGTTTAAGTCTTTAATCCATTTCCTGTTAATTTATATGAGTTGTGTAATACAGGGGTTCAATTTTATTTTTCTGCATGTGGCTATCTAGTTTTCCCAATACATCTTATTGAAGAGACTATCCTTTCCTCATTAAATGTTCTTTGTTTCCTTGTCAAATATTATTTGACCATATATGCAGGGGTTTATTTCTGGGCTCTCAATTCTGTGTCATTAGTGTATGTGTCTATTTTTACTTGTACCATACAGTTTTATTTACTATAGCTTTGTAGTATAGTTGGAAATTTGAAAGTGTGAGGCTTCCAGCTTTGTTCTTTTTTCTCATGATTGCTTAGGCTATTTGGGGTCTTCTGTGATTTCATACAAATTTTAGGATTTTTTTTCTATATTGATGTGGTCTGCACTGAAGAGCATCCTGGCTCCTTTCATGGGCAAAGACTTCCACTTCCTTGGTTAAATTTATTCCTAAATATTTTATCTTTTTGATGCTACTGTGAATGGGATAGTTTTATTTCTTTTTCAGATATTTTATTGTTAGTGTATAGAAACAAAACTAATTTTTTTATATTGCTTTTATTTCCTGTATCTTTACTGAATTTATGATTAGTTTCAATAGGTATTGGTTGAGTCTTTAGGATTTTCTATATAGAAGATCACCTCATCTACAAATACCAACAATTTTACTTCTTCCTTTCTGATTTGGACGCCTTTTATTTCTTTGTCTTGCCTAATGGTCTGGCTAGGACTTCCAGTACTACTATGTTAAATAAGAGTGGTGAGAATGGGCACCCTTGTCTTGTTCCTGATTTTAATGGAAAAGCCTTCAATTTTTCACTGTTGAGAATGTTAGCTATGGGTTTGTCATATATGGTCTCTATAATGCTGAGGTATCTTCTCTCTATACCCAATTTTCAGGGAGTTTTAATTATGAAATAATGTGTATTTTATCAGATGCTTTTTCTGTATCTATTGAGATAATCATATAATTTTAATCTTTCACTCTATTAATATTGTGTATCACATTTGTTGATCTGCATATGTTGAACCATCCTAGAGATAAATACCATTTGGTCATGGTGTATGATTTTTTTAATGTGTTGTTGAATTTGACTTGCTAATATTTTGTGGAGAATTTTTGCATCTATATTCATCAGGAATATTAGTCTATAGTTTTCTTTTCTTGTAGTGTCCTTATCTGGCTTTGGTATCAAGGTAGTGCTGGCCTCCTAAAATGAGTCTGGAAGTATTTTCTCATCTTCAGTTTTTTGGAAGAGTTTGAGAGGATTGGTATTAATTCTTCTTTAAATGTTTGGTAGAATTTACCAGTGAAGCCATCCAGTCCTAGGCTTTTTTGTGTTGGAAGGCTTTTGATTACTGATTCAATCTCATTGCTCAGTATTGGTGTATTCAGTTTTTCTGTTTAATGCTGATTCAGTCTTGGTAGGTGGTATGTTTCTAGGAATTTATTGATTTCTTTTATGTTATCCAATGTGTTGGTGTATAAGTATATATAGTAGTCTCTTATGGTCCTGTATGTTTCTGTAGTATCCATTGTAACGTCTCCTCTTTCATTTCTGATTTTATTTATTTGAATCTTCTTTTTTTTTCTTAGTCTAGCTAAAGGTTTCTCAATCTTGTTTCTTTTTGAAAAAGCAGCTCTTAGTTTTGTTGATTTTTTTATATTGTTTTTCTTGTCTCTATTTCATTTATTTCTGCTCTGATCTGCTATTTCCTTTCTTCTGTTAACTTTGGGCTTAGTTTGTTCTTCTTTTTTTAGTTCCTTGAGGTATAGTTAGGTTGTTTATTTGAGATCTTTCTAATTTCTTAATATATGCATTTATCACTTTAAACTTCCCTCTCAGAACTGCTTTTGCAGCATCCCATAGGTTTTGGTATGTTGTGTTTCCATTTGTTTTGAGATATTTTAAAATTTTGCTTTGGATTACTTCTTTGGCCAATCGGTTTTTCAGTATTGTGTTATTTAATTTCTACATATTTGTAGATTTTCCTAGCTTTCCTCTTGTTAATTTCTAGCTTCATATCATTGTGGTCAGAAAAGGTACTTGGTATTATTTCAATCTTCTTAAATTTTCTAAGACTTGTTTTGTGTCTAATCATACAGTCTATCCTGGAGAATGTTTCATGTACACTTAAGAAGAATGTGTATTTGCTTCTGTTGATGGAAGGTTCTATAAATGTTAGGTCCATTAGGTCTAATGTATAGTTCAAGTCTATTGCTTCCTCATCAATTTTCTGTCTGGATGATCTATCCATTGTTGAAATGGGATATTAAAGTCCCCCAATTTATATATTCATTTATTGTTTATTGATTGATTGATTATTGTCTATTTCTCCCTTCAGATCTGTTAGTATTTGCTTAATATATTTAGGTGATCCAATGCTGGTTATGTATATATTTACAATTGCTATATCTTTTTGATTACTTGACCCCTTTATCATTATATAACAACTTTCTTTGTCTCAAAATTTTTGACTTAAAAATTTGTTTTTCTAATGTAAGTATAGCTATTCCCTCCTTCATTTGGCTTCCGATTGCATTTTTTCAAATCCCTTCATTTGAGCCTATGTGTGTCTCTAAATCTGAAGTGAGTCTCTTGTAGTCAGCATATAGTTGGGTCTTGTTTTTTATTCATCCAGTCATCCTTTTGATTGGTGAATTCAACATTTACTTTTAGAGTGATTATTGATATAGGAGGACTTACTAATGCCATCTTATTAATTGTTTTCTAGTTGTTTGGTATTCCTGTTGTTTCTTTTCCCCTCTATTTCTTCCTACTTTTGTAGGTGGTATGCTCTTTTCCCCCTTTCTGTATCTTCTGTGAAACTACTTTAGTTTTTACTTTGTGGCTACCATGAGGCTTACATAAGACTTCTCGTAGATAAAACAGTCTCTTTTAAGCTGATGGAACATTTAGTTCAATCATCTACAAAATCTTTACCCTTTTACTCCCCTCCTTTAATATTTTCTATTTCATTATTTACTTTTTTTATATTGTGTATTCATTAACCCAGTATAATAGCTATAATTTTTAATAGTCCTTTTCTTTGACCTTTATACTATAGTTCAGTGGTTCACACTATCCTATTACAGATTTAAAGTTTTCTAAGTCTGACTTATATTTACCTTTGCCAGTGTGTTTTATACTTTTGTATGTTTTTATGTCATTGATTAGCATTTTTTCATTTCAGCTTGAGGAACTCCTTTCAGCATTTATTGCAAAGCAGGTATAGGATGATGAAATCCCTCAGCTTTTGTTTGTCTAGGAAAGTCTTTTTTTCTCTTTTATATCTGAAAGATAACTTTCCTGTATAGAATATTCTTGGCTGGCAATTTTTTTCTTTCAACACTTTGAATATGTCATTTTATTTTCTCCTGCTTTGTAGAGTTTCTGCTGAGAAATCTACAGGTGGGCTAATGGAGTTTCCTTTGTAATTTGTAATCCCTTTTTCCCTAACTGCATGTAGAATTCTTTCTTTATCCTCAATTTTTGACAGTTTTATTATAACGTGTCTTGGAGAAGATCTTTTGATATAATAGGGTGATCTGTTAGCTTTGTTAACTTTGAGGTCCGATTCTCTCTCCAGGTTCAGGAAGTTCTCAGCTATTATTTCTTTAAATAAATGATCTGCTCTCTTCTCCCTCTCTTCTCCTTCTGTAATACTGATTATTCAACTATTTGTTCTTTTGATGGAATCCCATAGATCATGTAGGCTTTCTTCACTCTTTTTTATTCTTTTTCCTTTGTTCTCCTCTAACTGGGCTACTTCAAATTTCCTGTCCTCTAATCTTCTAATTCTGTCTTCTGTTTGCTCTGCCGTACTGCAGATGTTCTCTATTGCATTTTTTTAAAAATTTCACTCATTGAGTTCTTCAGCTCCAGAACCTCTATTTGGTTCTTTTTTTATGATTTCTATCCCTTTGGAAAAAAATCTCATTTTGATTCGTGTATTTTTTTTTCTTGAGATTTCATTGAATTATCTTTCTGAGGTTTTTTTGTAGCTCATTGAGTTTCTTCAAAACGTATATTTTGTTTTCATTGTCATTTGTTTCTAGGTATTTTTTGATTTCCTCTTTGATTTCTTCAGCGATCTCTTGGTTGTTTAGTAGCATATCGTTTAGCCTTGATATGTTTCTATTTTTTACAGTTTTTTTCCTGTAATTGATATCTAGTCTCATAGCGTTGCAGTCAGAAAAGATGCTTGATATGATTTCAAGGCTTGAAATGTGACCCAAGATGTGATCTGTCCTGGAAAATGTTCTGTGTACACTTGAGAAGAAAGTGTATTCTGTTTTGTTTTTTTTTTTAATTATTTTTTGCTGTGTTGGGTCTTCGTTGCTGCACGTGGGCTTTCTCTAGCTGCAGCAAGTGGGGGCTACTCTTCGTTGCGGTGCATGGGCTTCTCATTGCGGTGGCTTCTCTTGTGGGGCACGGGCTCTAGCTGCATGGGCTTCAGAAGTTGTGGCATGCGGGCTCAGTAGTTGTGGCTTGCAGGCTCTAGAGTGCAGACTCAGTAGTTGTGGCACATGGGATTAGTTGCTCCATGGCATGTGGGATCTTCCTGGACCAGGGCTCGAACCCATGTCCCCTGAATTGGCAGGCAGATTCTTAACCAGTGCACCACCAGGGAAGTCCCAATTCTGTTATTTTTGGATGGAATGTCCTATAAATATCAATTAAATCCATCTGGTGCAATGTGTCATTTAAAGCTTGTGCTTCTTTATTTATTTTCTTTGGATGATCTGTCCTTTGGTGTAAGTGAGGTGCTGAAGTCACCTACTATTATTGTGTTACTGTTGATTTCCCCTTTTATGGCTGTTAGCATTTACCTTATGTATTGAGGTGCTCCTATGTTGAGTGCATAAATATTTACAATTGTTATATCTTCTTCTTGGATTGATCCCTTCATCATTATATAGAGTCCTTCTTTGTCTTTTGTAATAGTCTTTATTTTAAAGTCTACTTTGTCTGATATGAGAATTGCTACTCCAGCTTTCTTTTGATTTCCATTTGCATGGAATATCTTTTTCCATCCCCTCACTTTCAGTCTGTATGTGTCCCTAGGTCTGAAGTAGGTCTCTTATAGACAGCATATATATGGGTCTTGTTTTTGTATCCATTCAGCCAGTCTGTGTCTTTTGGTTGGAGCACTTAATCCATTTACATTTAAGGTAATTATTGATATGTATGTTCCCATTACCATTTTCTTAATTGTTTTGGGGTTTGTTATTGTAGGTCTTTTTCTTCTCCTGTGTTTTCTGCCCAGAGAAGTTCCTTTAGCATATGTTTTAAAGCTGGTTTGATGGTGCTGAATTCTCTTAACTTTTGCTTGTCTGTAAAGTTTTGATTTCTCCATCGAATCTGAATGAGATCCTTTCTGGGTAGAGTAATCTTGGTTGCAGGTTTTTCCCTTTCATTACTTTAAATATATCTTGCCACTCCCTTCTGGCCTGTAGAGTTTCTGCTGAAAGATCAGCTGTTCACCTTATGGAGATTCCCTTGTATGTTATTTGTTGCTTTTCCCTTGCTGCTTTTAATATTTTTTCTTTGTGTTTAATTTTTCTTAGTTTGATTAATATGTGTCTCGGCGTGTTTCTCCTTGGGTTTATCCTGTATGGGACTCTCTGCACTTCCTGGACTTGATTGACTATTTCCTTTCCCATGTTGGGGAAGTTTTCATCTATAATCTCTTTAAATATTTTCTCAGACCCTTTCTCTTTTTCCTCTTCTTCTGGGATGCCTATAATTCGAATGTTGGTGTGCTCAATGTTGTCCCAGAGGTCTCTGAGACTGTCCTCCATTCTTTTCATTCTTTTTTCTTTATTCTGCTCTGCAACAGTTATTTCCACCATTCTATCTTCCAGCTCATTTATCCGTTCTTCTACCTCAGTTATTCTGCTATTGATTCCTTCTAAAGTATTTTTAATTTCAGTTATTGTATTGTTCATTACTGTTTGTTTGCTCTTTAGTTCTTCTAGGTCCTTGTTAAACGTTTCTTGTGTTTTCTCCATTCTATTTCCAAGATTTTGGATCATCTTTACTATCATTACTCTGAGTACTTTTTCAGGTAGTTTGCCTATTTCCTCTTCATTTATTTGGTCTTGTGAGTTTTTATCTTGCTCCTTTGCCTGTAAGATATTTCTCTGTCTTCTCATGTTGTTTAATTTACAGTATTTGAGGTCTCCATTCCCTAAGCTGCAAGGTTGTATTCCGTCTTGTTTCTGTTCTCTGCCCCCAGTGGTGGGGTTGGTCCAGTGTCTTGTGAAGGCTTCTTGATGGGAGGAACTGGTGCCTGTGTTCTGGTGGGTGGAGCTGAGTCTTTTCCCTCTGATGAGCAGGGCTGTTTCAGGTGATGTGTTTTTGGGTGTCTGTGAGCTTAGTATGACTTTAGGTAGTCTGTGTGCTGATGGGTGGGTTTGTGTTTCTGTCTTGTTTGTTGTTTGTCCAGCGCTGGGAGCTGCTGGCAGTTGGGTGGAGCTGGGTCTTGGATTCCGATAGAGGCCACCATGAGAGCTCTTGGCGATTAATCTTCCCTGGGGCCAGGAATTCTCTGGTGGTCCAGCATCCTGAACTTGATGTTCCCACTCCAGAACCTCAGACCCGACTTCTGGTCGAGGGATGAAGACCCCGCAAGTCGCTAGTCCCAGCAATAAAGGGGATTAAAACAAAAAAACCCCAGACAAATGGTAAAAAGTAAAATCAAACAAACAGAAACAGAAACAAGGAAACACACACACACACAAAAGAAACAAAAACAGAACCAAATAAATCAAATAGCAAGAGAACGACCAGACAAACAAAAGAACCCAAGAACAAAATCAAACAATTATGAAGAAAGCTGACAAAAACCCAAAACCAAAGCAGAGTGCCAACCGAAGAATGAAGCAAAGAAACAAAACAAACCAACAAAACTGATATTAAAAAAAAAAGAAAAAGAGAAAGGGGAAAGAAGACAGAACAACAGAAAACAATGTAGAAACAGAAATATAAAGTATATATATATATTATAGAAAGAAAAAGACAAACAAAACCCTAGGGAAATGGTAAAAACAAAATCAAACAAACAAAAACAGAAACAAGGAAACACACACACATAAAAGAAACAAAAACAGAGCCAAATAAAACAAAAAGCAAGAGAACAACCAGACAAATAGAAGAGCTCAAAAATGAAATCAAACAATTAGGATTAAAATTAACAAAAACACATAACCTAAAAACAAAACCAAAGCAGTGTGCCAACTGAAGAACAAAGCAAGGTGACAGAACAAACCAATAAAAATGATTTAAAAAGTAATAATAATAAAATAAAATAAAATAAAAAGGGAAAAGCTACAGGACAACAGAAAAACAAAGTAGAAATGGAAATGTTAAAAATATATATTAAAGAAATAATAATAAATAAATAATCTTTAATATATATTAAAAGAAAAAAATAAGGGAAAAGAACACAGAACAACAGAAAGCAAAGTAAAAATAGAAATATATAAAAAAATTAAAGTAAAAATAAAAATATGTTATAAAACATGGAGATCCCAAAAGACTAAATAAAAAAAACTAAAACAAGAACAACAAACAAAGAAAAAGAAACCCCCTCCCCCCAAAAAAGCCAGAACCAACAACAGAATGAATCAACACATAATAAAATTAGTAGTAATAATTTTGTTTCCCTGGGGTCTCTGCTGTAAGGGTCCTTGCACATGCTGTGAGCCACAGCCCACCTCCGCCTCCCCAAGAACCCCTCCTCTGCCTCTGGGCTGGTCTCTGGACCTGCTGTGGGCCCTGTGGGGACCCCTCAGACTCTGATCTGGCTCAGTTCCTGCGTGTGCTGCCCCCAAAGGCCACAGCTGCCAGAGCTAGACCATATTCAGTTGTGGGAACACTTGTTGTCTGCTCAGATATTCCATAGATGGGATTTAATCTGCAGCTTGTACAGCTGATGGAAACATTTTCGATCTTCTTCCTTAGTCACCCCGTCCCTGGGGTTCAGCTTTGGTTTTATCCCCACCTCTGCATGTGGTCCACCCACAGGAGTCTGGTCCTGAGGCTGCCTTGGAGCTCTTGGGTCTGCCCCTGTGAGCACTGGGTGCAAAGGTGGTATGACTGCTTGGATCGTGGGAGCCCTGGTGGCACCAAATGCACAGGGAAGTGGCGGCCACAGGCACAGGAGATATGGCCCTAGTGAGGGCCTTTTCTGGCACCCGGCATAAGGCACGGGAGGGCCAGCTCTGAGGGGGCTTTATTTATTGTTCAGCAGCCAGCACGCAAGAGCCAGCCCTGAGCGGGCTTCTTTTATTGTCATTGGCAGGCGCTGGCGTGTGGGGAGAGAGAGGCTACAATAGTGGCTCTTCCTGCTGCGTGTGACTCAGCAGTAGCGCCTGCTTGCATGGCAGGCCAGTCTTCCTCCGTAGGCATTCCCTGCTGCAGATTTCCTGCCTCCTGTTCCCCAGTCCATCTCCCCACAGCCAACAGCAGTTCTCGCTCTGGGCCTGTTCTCCAATCCCCACGCACCAGCTCCCAGCCCCCTTGCACACCTGTGAACACACGTCCCAGTCTGGGGCATGTAGGGCTGTGGTACGGACCATCTGTGTATTTCTCGCTCCGTCCCATCTGCCACAGATCAGCTGCTTCATCCTCTTCCAACAGCCTCAAATGCTTCCCTTCTGTCCCAGTCGATTTCCCTGACAGAGAGGGGGTTTCCCCGAATTCGGGAATCTCTCCTCTGCTTCAGCTCCCCTACCCCGGGGTCCAGGTCCCATCCCACTTCCTCTCCTCCTCCTTCTCCCTTCTTTTTTTCCATCCTACCCAGTTATGCAGGGATCTTTATAGTCCTTTCTGGTGTCCAAAGTCTTCTGCTAGTTTTCAGCTGGTGTTCTCAGTATGTGAGAATTGTTGCATCTGTAGATGTATTCCTGATGCATCCGTGGAGAGAGATGAACTCCACATCTACCTACTCCTCCGCCATCTTGAATCTCCACAAAATAAAATGTATATTTTGAATTCTTTATCTCCACATCACAAAATTCTCTGCCTTTGAGCTCAGTTATTGGAGAATTATTATTTTCTTTTTGTGATGGCATATTTCCTTGATCTTTCATGTTCCTTGTAGTTTTGCATTGCTGCTTTTGCATTTGAAGAAACAGACAACTCTTTAAATCTTTGCTAGTTGCCTTCAGAATGGGTATTCTGTTTGGTGGTATTATCTGGCGTTTTATCTGTCTTTGAATGGGTACAGCTGCTCCACTCTTCTTGTTCCCTCTTGTGGCAGGATTCTTAAACTTCCCTGTTTTCTCTGCTTCTTATAAGTCACCCAAGCTGGCTACTGGAATCCTCTTTTTGTTTTCCAGAAGGTGGCACTATGGCTCAAGTATGTGGTTTCTCTCTTGCCCACAGCCTGTGCCCTCTTTTCTTAACATGCTCCCTGTCTACCAGAGCTCTCTCTCAACACCACACATGGCTGCATGCTCAAGGAATCAGCCACAGAATTGGAGGAGGTATGGGTTTAGCACTTGGGGTATCGGGGGTGCCCACAGGCCTGGGGAGATTCCTGGGTATGGTACTCCCAGAGAGTCATGGGTAGACTTCCTGCTGACCACTGTCAGCAGGAACCTTGTCCCTTATCTGCCTCTCTCCCAATCTCCCCCTTCCCCCTAGTCATGGAGTTTCTGCCTCAGTACTCTGGGTGCTGCTGGGGAGAAATGGGTTTCTCCAGCCATGACCAGCACAACTGGGATAGCTAGGCACTCGCTCACTGCTCTCCTTTTCCCTTGAGGGAGAGGTCACCGTCACCATATAAATCAAACCCTGTGCAGTGTTCTTTGGTGGTGGTGGGGGGCCTAGGAAAGTTTATCTTACCACCACCTTCACTGTGATGAAAGTCGTGTATTTTTTTTGCTCCAATGTCTTCTGGAATCTCCCTTCCAGATGGCTGGGCCTCTGCAAATTCTGTCTCCTGCTTGTGTATCTGCCCAAGTCAGCACTCTCCAGATTTTTTCCTGACTGCAGCGAGAGGGGTCTGGGCAGGTTTTCTGACTCCCCTGTTTCCACAGCCCATACCAAAGTCTGTCTGCCTATTAGTGGGTACACAGGTGGGTGGGATTCATCTCAGGTCCCTGGGCATATGATGCTAGATCCCACAACACCCACAAAGGTGCTTTTGTTCATGAATGGATGTCTATTTTGCTGTTGAAAAAGGAGAATAAAAAGGAGGAATGTCTTATACCTTTGATATCACTGATAATGCTGTATCTTTTGAAATCTAGGTTTTCAGCTATTGTTATTATAAAAAGCAAGTACCATATAGAAATTAAGATGCAACAGGAAATGAGGGTGGCTGTGTCTAATCTGATTCCCAGGTTTAAGAAGTTATGCAGTGCCCGAACAGGTGTACACATCCCATTAGTCACTGTGGTTATTTAAGAAGAAAATAAAAAATATTATTTGGTTTTTAACTCATGTGTACTAATTTTTCCAACATCATGAAGTTATTAGGATATAAATACTTATTAAGTTGTTTGGACCTAACCACTTTATAACTGGAACTGTTAGATATTTCTTTGGCCAAAAAGTAGCATGAGAAATTTACTAAGACTCTAAGAGCACCATGGATTGAGAATAGAGGATTGTGTTGAGAAATATGTAAGAGTCAATCCCAGAAGTAGATTACATCCTTTCCACCCACATTCCACTGGCTAGAATTTATTAGACAGCTACATCTAAGAGTAAGGGAGGATGGGAAATTCAGTCCAGTTGTGTGCCCAGGAGGAAAAGGAAAACAATTTGATGAAAAACCAGTCATTCTCTACTGTCGAAATGAATAAGCAGGGGGACAAAACTGTCCCACATCCACAGTCTGACTTGCACTGAAAACTGTTGTAGCAAACACTCTCTGCAACTCAGCATCCCCGTCATCCCTTCTATCCTACAGCTCTTATCATCCACAAAACACATAGAAGCCATTGCTTCACTTACTTCTCACAACCTCATGAGCTGGGCAGAGCAAAGACTGTCCCCATTTTGTCCCTATTTTGCAGTTTAAGAAATAAACAACTAGATAACTTTAGGTTACCCAGATAGCGAGTAACAGAAGCCAGACCCAAATCCAAGTTTTACACCACATTAAGAGTTCTTTATGCTGCAGCCAAACTCTAGGTCAGAGAATTCAGTGGACAGCTGTGGGGCTTGTGTTTAAAGACAGGGACATGATCTGGTTGGCAGGGGGCTAGGATTAGCAGGAATGGGAAGCAGGATTATCAGACTAGCAGCCTCAGTCCTACAAATAGGAGATGATCATGTCCTGAAAGTGATGGTTCTTGGGACATGAGAGACTGTCATCCAAGGGATGATCTTCAGCTCCTACTGTCCTGGGTGAGCTCACAGATGTCTGGCCTCAGCTTTGTGACTTACACAGGCTTTTCACCGTCAACTCTCAATCACAGTGACAATTGATTGGGAAAAGGAGCATATCAGGAGAGAGAACTGCCACCTGGATCTGGTCTACCATTTGAACTGCCTTATGATTTTAGCAAATTTGTCTTGAGGGCATATTTTTCTAATACAATTTAGTTGTATTAGAAGCAATCTCTCTTTTCTTTAAGCACATTACTATTAATGGAAAGAAAGGAGGTAGGTCAAGAGCAGGGGAAAGCCTTTCTGGGGTTTGGAATCTACCAGTGATAATCCACAACATGCATAATCCTGATGTAGTCTGTATAAACATTTGTCTAACAGAGGCAGCTGCTCAGCCTCTGAAGTTCTCTTCTGCCCCAGTAAACACAAGGTGAGAAGCCCGAAGCACTGAACCTGAAGAAGTTGCAGTCTATGGTTTTCCTGCTCTGAACAGCGGACATGCGGCCAGGGATAACTGAAACATTGAAGATAGTTGAGAAGGACTTCTCTCGCATGGCCAATCTTTACGTTATTGTATTTTCTGATCACGTTTATTTTCTTCTCCAAGCTTCAAACGGAAGTCATTAGAGACAGAGATTTCATCACTAGGTGCAGGTCGGAGGCCAGTTGACTTTCTGATATATTCTTCTTTTTTGGCAGTCAGCTAAAATATGCCAGTTTCAGGACATGTGCCAAGGGATGATTTGAGGCTAGGTTCTGGGAATTAAACTGAACTCCCTGTGCTTATCCGTGATTTATTTTTGCTTACACCAGAACTAGCTTGCCTGCTTAAACCAGAACTAGCTTGCCAGCAAAACCAGTTGAGTCTGACAGAGCTGAAGCTAAAATTATTGATTAAAGGACTAAGGACCACATATGAGAAGTTTATTCTTTTGGTGTGATTTCTAGACGGGCGTGCAAGTGGTTCAAGGAGAACATTTACACGCTGTGTTTTTCTCTAGTCTAAAACACAATCACTCTGGGCAGCCATGGGGAGTACAGTATGAAGAAGTCCCAGTTTTTCTTCCTTGACCCTAAAAGGAAATCTTGTAGACATTTCCATTCCTGTAAGGTACCTTCACATGAACTCAGTATGTGGTACTAGTAATCTACTCGACTCATAAAGATTCCTGGAGAGCCACGGAAACAGCATGGTCCTTGTCTAAATGTAGAAAAGAAAAATCCTAAAGTTTTCAGTGATTTGTTTGAACTTATCTATTAATAGCTGGGAAGAGATGGTAACAAACTAAACCACAGAGTTTTCAAGGCCTAAAGAGAATGTCCTTATGTGTTTGAGTTTTAACATAACCCCATCCATTTCATTCCCTCACCCACATGCTCAGTAATCAATACTTTTGAGATCTACCATTTACTTTGTGGTGCAAAATGCTTTCTATGCATTGTACCATTTAATCCTCACAACAACACAAAGGGATGAGGTGAGATAAAACCAATGCTTAGTGTAAAATGGGTGGCTTGACTCCAAAATACTCACTCCAAACCAGCATAACAATTGCCTATTATCAGGCTGAAACAGTAATTTTCAACTCTTTTGTATTTGTGACATATTTTCTTGAATAACAAAATTTTTGGAGGTGACAAAGGAATTTTAAGATTCAAAATGGCACTAATTAAGTCAGCAGTCATTTAGGTATAATCAATACTAGATTATCTCACTGTGTCATGGATTTCAATAAGAGTACCCACAGGGGCTTCCCTGGTGGCGCAGTGGTTGAGAATCTGCCTGCCAATGCAGGGGGCACGGGTTCGAGCCCTGGTCTGGGAAGATCCCACATGCCACAGAGCAACTAGGCCCGTGAGCCACAATTACTGAGTCTGCACGTCTGGGGCCTGTGCTCTGCAGCAAGAGAGGCCGCGATACTGAGAGGCCCGCACACCGCGATGAAGAGTGGCCCCCACTTGCCGCAACTAGAGAAAGCCCTCGCACAGAAACGAAGACCCAACACAGCCATAAATAAATAAATAAATAAATAAATAAATAAAATTAAAAAAAAAAAAAAAGAGTGCCCACAGTGACCATACTATTCCCCGGGGGAGCCCTTTGGCCTTGGGCCCCTAGTCAAACAGAAGTGTTGTTGCCCTGACCAAGAGAACAAGTTCACGCATATTCCCAGAAGCCTTGGAACTTCTTTGATGTTGCTTTGTTGTTCTGCTGTACCTTGTATCTCTGACTTGGAGAAATTGTGCCCTGTACAACGCATAGCTACACAACAGATACAGCACAATGTTCCCACTGATAGTTGTTGTTGTTACAGGATATATTTTTAATTATGACAAAACTGAGCTTTATATACCTTGATGGCATTTTTTAGCCTACTTAAGAATGTTTGAATATGCAGCTGCAGACCAAATAAGAACCACTGGTCTAGGGCGGAACTGGAAGAATTGAGCCCTTTTCCTTGGTTCACAGTGCAAACAAATCAGTGAAATGCCCAACTGCTTTCACATAAAAATGGCCCTCATCAAGGCAATGGTCTGACCCAAACAAATACAAACATAAGGTCAATATCTGAGTTTGCCTAGTGGAGAGCAGAGACATATTTATGTATGATTTATGTCCTCTCTCCATGTATAGGTAGGTTTATACCACGGGTATATGTGGCTATGTTCATGATATTCATATGCCATGCTGACATGTGTTCTAGTGTGTTCTTCACATGTGACTTCTATCTATAAAATCATCTTGTCAACTCATGGAGAGGTAAGAGGGGTCATAGTTTTATCATTCCCCTTCTACCTCTCATCCCAGCTATGATTTAGAATTCAGTGGTCCCTATGGATTTCACGGTGTTGCAGAAGATTGAATTTTGTCTTTTAAGGCAGCACAGCACAGTGTGATGGTGAAGGTTTAAAGACAATACAGGCATGCTTTGTTGTATTGCACGTTGCTTTATTGTGCTTCACAGATACTGCGTTTTTTACAAATTGAAGATTTGTGGCAACCCTGCACTGAGCAAGTCTATCGGTGTCATTTTTCCAACAGTATTTGCTCACTTCATGTCTCTGTGTCACATTTTGGTAATTCCCACAGTATTTCAACCTTTTTCTTTATTATTATACTTGTTATGGTGATCTGTGATCAGCAATCTTTAACGTTCCTATCGCAAAAAGATTACGACTTGCTGAAGGCTCCAATGATGGTTAGCATTTTTTACCAGTAAAGCATTTTTACATTAAGATGTGTGCATTGTTTGTATAAACATAATGCTATTGTACCCTTAATAGACTGCAACATAGTGTAGACATAACTTTTATATATGTACTGGGAACCAAAAAATTCATGTGACTAACTTTATTGCAATATTTGCGCTATTGCAGTGGTTTGGAACTCAACCTGCAACATCATCCAGGTATGCCTGTACAGCCCTTTAAATTATAGGACCTTGGAATTCTTGCAACCTGGTGGTTTTGTGGCTTTAAAGTTATTTAATGTCCCTACATTGCAATTATTTTATCTTTTAAAAAAAGAAGGAAATAAAGTCTGGTGGGATCGTTACAGAACTTGGAGTCAAGTGTGATGAATGTCAGTGGGGTAGCTCTCCAAAGCTATTGATTACTGAGCAGGTGAGTGAGGGTGTGAAGTGTGATGGGTTTTATCAGGCAAAGCTCTTGTGCATTGGGTGGTTCTCTGTTACCATCTCTTCCCAACTAAGTGAGTTCAAGCAAATCACTGAAAACTTTAGGATTTTTCTTTTCTTCATTTAGAAACAAGAACCATGCTGTTTCCCTGGCTCTCCAGGAATATGTATGAGAAGAATGGATTGCATTAGTCCCCCTTTTCCATGGGTGATACATTCTAAGCCCCCCAGTGGATGCTTGAAACGACAGACAGTTCTAAACCCTGTATATACTATGGGTTTTTTTTTTTTTACTACATATACATACCTATGATGAGGTTTAATTTATAAATTAGGCACAGTAAGGATTAACAATAATAGTAACAAAATAGAATAATTGTAACAATAGACTGTAATAAAGGTTATGTGAATGTGGTCTCTCTCTCAAAATATCTTGTTGTATAAATTTAATGTCTTTCCCATCTTAACTAAGCACTTACCGTGCACTGTGGTTATATCTTTTGCTGTTTGAGATGCAACAGCAAAGCTAGCACAAATTTCTTTTTTCTTCTTCACAATTTCACAGATAGAAGATCCACTCTTACCATAGATCTTAGTAACCTCAGCATACAATTTTTTTTCTTTCCTTATTAAGTCGAGAACTTTCACCTTTTCACTTAAAGGAAGCACCTTATGGCTTCTCTTTGGCTCATCCGAATTGTCAGCATTGCTGTTTTTTTGCTTCGGGACCATTGTTAAGTAAAATAAGGGTTACTCAAACACAAGCACTACGATACCAACACAATCTGGGAACCAATGTGGCTACTAGGTGACTAAAGGGCAGGATACACTGGAAGAGGGATGAGTCACGTCCGCAGTGGGATGAAGTGAGATTTCATCATGCTACTCAAAATGGCGGCAATTCAGAACTTATGAATAGTTCATTTCTGGAATTTCTCATTTAGTATTTTTGGACCTCGGTTGACTGTGAGTAACCGACACTGTGGATCAGGTGCACTACTGTATAGTGATAACACATACTGAGTTCCTGGGACGGTACCTAGCACAATACCTGACCCTAGTGCTTCAATAAATGATAGCAGTTCTATTATCGTAGTCATAGAGTGGGGCTATTCCTGGGCGAGAACATCTCTGGGTTTCGGGTGGTAATCCGAGACAATAAAAACATTCACTGGCCACTATGGAGAAGAGTATGGAGGTTCCTTAAAAAACTAAAAATAGAACTACCGTACGACCCAGCAATCCCACTACTGGACGTATACCCTGAGAAAACCATAATTCAAAAAGAGTCAGGTACCAAAATGTTCATTGCAGCTTTATTTACAATAGCCAGGACATGGAAGCAACCTAAGTGTCCATCATCAGATGAATGGATAAAGAAAGTGTGGCACATATATACAATGGAATATTACTCAGCCATAAAAAGAAATGAGATTGAGTTATTTGTAGTGAGGTGGATGGAGTTAGAGTCTGTCATACAGAGTGAAGTAAGTCAGAAAGAGAAAAACAAATACCGTATGCTAACACATATATATGGAATCTAAGGAAAAAAAAAAAAGGCCATAAAGAACATAGTGGCAAGACGGGAATAAAGACACAGACCTACTAGAGAATGGACTTGAGGATATGGGGAGGGGGAAGGGTAAGCTGTGACAAAGTGAGAGAGTGGCATGGACAGATATACACTACCAAACGTAAAATAGATAGCTAGTGGGAAGCAACTGCATAGCACAGGGAGATCAGCTCGGTGCTTTGTGACCACCTAGAGGGGTGGAATAGGGAGGGTGGGAGGGAGGGAGATGCAAGAGGGAAGAGATATGGGAACATATGTATATGTATAACTGATTCACTTTGTTATAAAGCAGAAACTAACACACCATTGTAAATCAATTATACTCCAATAAAGATGTTAAAAAATATAAAATAAAATAAAAACATTCACTGGATGAAATATTCTGAGGAAGAACAAGTATTCAGGGTTATGTTTGTATAAAGAAATGAAAAGATACCAAACCCTTGGTTAATCAGAAACATTGAATCCCTGTTGTGTTCCAAGGCTCTGGATTTAGGATGGAAGAAAAATAAAAGAAATAAAGATCATGATGGCTTCAGAACAGTTACGAAACAAAATCAAATACTCGAATTTTATTTTTATACTTAATTCTCCTATATATGTTATATAGTATTATATATGTTACTCCTATATATAATATATAATGCTCATATATGAACATTACAACATATATTAATATACATACTATATTACTATAATACATATAATTATATATGAAGTACTATAAATAATATATAATTATAAATCATAATCATTGAGTATTAGATAGGGTGTGTTTGCTGGGGCAGAGGGGGTGGGGAATCATATCTGGGGTGGAGACTGGAGATGTAGGCACAGCTTGGATCATGAAGGATCTGTGAGTCATTAGACTTGACCTTAAAAGCAATAGAAACCATTAAGTTCAGCAGTGATGGGATCAGATATGTCTTTTAAAAGGACAGCTCTGACTGCTGTGTAGAGTCTGCACTAAAAAGAGGAAAGACACGAGGCAGGGAGGCTAGTTGCTGTTGCAGTCATCAGTGAGAGATACCTACACTAGAATCATGGCAGTAAAGACACAAGGAAGGGGATGGGGTAAAGAGATTATTTAACCTGCAATAGTTATATCTATTGGATGGTTGGATGGACGAAGAGAGAAAGAGGATTCTGAGCAGATCATGAAAATGCTTTTCAAAAACAATCATAACAACCATGTATAAAGCATGAGAAACATGTTTGCCAAATAGGCTTCTGGAGAGAAAGAAAACGTAGGCAAGTTTTCAGTAGGCCGTTTGTCTTCCCTGTAACTGCCCACTCTGTTAGTCTTGAGGTGCTTTAGCAGCTGTCTGAGGGCCATTTTTTAGCTGTGGCAATCAGCTGGTGATTATTCTTCTAGTTTTTCCATGAAATCTGAAGTCTTCTGATAGATGTTAACCAAGCGTTGAACAGGTCTTGTGGCATTAAAAAATAAGAAAAAGCACTTAGAGCTTCCAGTCGGGGCTTTTTTTTTTTTTTTTTTTTTTAGTCTAATGCTTCCAGCTTTGAAAAAGCTGTGGCCATTGGAGAAAATATGAGTAGTTAAGAGTGAGGGAAAGAAACATGTGATTGTGGTCTTTTATCTTTAAAAAAAATAGCTGATATTGGTGGCTGTTTAATTATAAAAATAATATTTATGCAAAGTGGAAAATCACAAAGAAGAAAATATAGTTATTCATACTATCACTATCCAGAAAAATAAATGTTTTGATACTTAGCTTTTCAGGTTTTTTCTATGCCTACATAAATTTTTTAAAAAAATGTGAGGTCGTAATGCATATCTTGGTTTGGGGTTCCTTTTGTACCCTGAGTTTTTAGGGTAGATTGAAACTATTATTACAAAGAGACCCCAAAATACAGTGGTTCCATCAAGATACAAGCTTTCTTGTTTTACATGGATAGCCGCAGAGGTCGACAGGGTTCCCAGGGGGCTTAGGCAGCTCTGCACCTGTGGTTGTCCAGGGACCCAGGTCTGTGCCCACATCCTCGGAGCATTGCTCTGGTCCACATAACTGAAGCAGGTCCAACAGCACCACATAATGTTGCAGCTAAAGGGAAAGAGATACAGTGGAGATGGAAGACAACAGCTTCCTCTTTTAAGGATGTACCTTGGTAGTGGCTTAATTCTTTTCTGCTCACTTGCCATTTGCCTAAATTCAACCACACGGCTACACTTCCTTATATAAGGGAAGCTGGGAAAGGTTAGCGCCCCATTGCCCAGCCATGTGTCTTGCAAAACCCCAGCATGGAAGAGCTTGTTACTAAACGTAAGGAGAAAATGGATACTGGGAACAATTGCCAGCCTCAAACTTAGGTCCCCTAATCACTCATCTGTGCCCTGCTAACCACATATAGAATATACTCACTCCTTCACCGAGGGGACAGCCTCAAAAACCATCCAATTACTACATCCAACTCAGAGTTCAAGATTTCTGGGTGACATCAAGTCTTCTCCATCTGGGAAATTTTTTAACTAATGGGCATGTTTTCTGGCACCTTCCCCATACTTAGTGTTCAACAGTGGAGTCAAACAGGATAGCTGCAATAAAAAAATTTTTTTTGGAAAAAGGGTGAATGGGAGAAAAAAATCGTTATGGTTCTTGAGAATGATGAAATCTTACTGGGCAGGAACTGTGACACATCTCCACCACAGCCAAGGAAGAAAATTTCTTCATCTACAGACACTAGCTCTCTTCTCTGGGAGACAGTCCTTTTGTCCACTGACCTCTCAGAGACTCTGCTTGTCCATTAAATTCTGCGGCCGCAACTAAAGTGAGTGTGGAGGAGCATGCCTTACTTGGGGATGCACAGCTCTCCTGGGGGTTGCTCTAGGGACTAGAAAATTACAGCTTTTGCAGGCCAGGTTTGTGGTTTCTTTGATCACATAATTCTTTCAAAGTTCTTAGCAGTTTTCTAGACTATTTGCTACTGGTCATTTCCATGAACATGTAAGGTTAGCCAACAATCTTGTCTGCATCAGTCTTAAGTTCATGAACACATTTGTTTACTCATCTCTAAACTTGGGCCATTTTCTCTCCAATTCAGTAACAACTTTGAGGCCATTTAAAATAACAGGCGTGGGTGAGACAACAATACGCTTAATTCTATATTTGCCATTGGATTGGCTCCTCTGGTTGCATTAACAACAGGCCCTGGAGAAAGGCTCCGAGACACAGTTTATCTCTTTCTGTTTATGGTGCTGAAACTGTTCAAATTTCCAGCTCCATGAGGCCTAAATTACAAGACTGTTAGTCACTTCAGACGGCAGCCCCAAGCACAGGGGACATCCCTATCCAGGCTGTATTTCCTTCTGTCTTGACTGGCAAACTGACAAATCTTGCCAAACTTCATCGCTCTCTACTAAAAGCAGCCAATAGAAACCAGCATTCTGGTTTTGTCTCACCGTTTACCCCAGAGCTGCAGGCCTGGTAAGCATGTAACCTGTCTTCAAAGTTATCATAGGAACCAGTTTTACCAATGTTTTACCATGGTTTGACAAAGGTCATCAGCCTTTCAGCCTGCAACATCTGTTTCCTTGCTGCCCATCCCATCATTGTTAAAGGATCCATTTTAACACAATTGTTAAAAGATCACACAATTGTGAAAGTGATATAGTGTACTTTTTTTTTTTTTACCCCTGCAGGATACTATTTCTGGTCCCAATTTATGTTTTTTTTATGATTCCCACTAAGCAACTGTTACAAAGGACCCCAAAATACAGTATTGCAAAACAGATTGAATTTTCTCTCACAAATAAGGAGTTTGGGACATGAAAGTGCCTCTGTTTATGACATCATCCAGGGACCCAGGTCTCTTCTGTATTTTGTTCCATCACCTGCTAGACCCCTGCCCTAGACACATGGTCTGTGTTTGCTCACGAGCACCACACCTGCACCCCAGCTCGGGGTGAGTAGAGACCAAGCGATTCCTTTCTTTTGATGGGTGTGACTCTCAAGTTGCTCACGTCATTTCTATTTGCATCTCAATTGTGAGGCTGGTGGTGAGACAGGCCTGGGACCTGGGACCCTTTGCTGCAGTGCTGCAAAGCTTGCACCTGGACACACCTCTCCTTGAGCTACAAAACACAAAGAAACTCTATGGGACTAAAATTAACTGTGTGCAGGCAGTTGGGGAAAATTCTGGACCAAAAGATACAAAAGACTAAAGACAAAACAGAAAACAAAACTCAACTGCCACTTCTGAAGAGCCAGGAGCAAAAACAGGGTGTTGGGAGCAAAAGCAGGGTACTAAGCATGACCCCTGCACTCAACACCACCTAAAGGGTGGGCAAAACACCCTCCAGTTGGATCCCTGGACACACCCCTACCCTCACCCCATATAAGGAACAAGCTTGTCCCCCCCTCAGTGAGCAAGCAAGCCTTGGAACCTCTTGTTTGTTCTCGTTTCCCCCTGCTGCAACAGGGACCCCAATAAAGCCTTGCCTGAATTTCTTGTCTGGCCTTTAGTCAATTTCTATTGATTGGGGAAGGCCAAGAACCCTGGTCGGTATCAGTTGGAGACCTACTAGCCTCGGTAAAACTTAGTGTGGTAGGGGTCTGTTACTAAATGCAAGATGGATACAAGGTTGCAAATAGAGCTATTCCACACCCATGAATGATGAATCATTGAACATTGCTTCCCAATTTGGGCTGTAATACATAATACTTTGCTGATCATCTTTTTTTTTTTTTAAACATCTTTATTGGAGTATAATTGCTTTACATTGTTGTGTTGATCATCTTTATTTAACAGTTTTTATATACATCTCTGGATGATTTACTTAAGAGAGGTATACTTATAAATGGAAATGTTACATATGAACACTATAAAGAATTGACTAGTTTCCTACTAGAAAAAGTGTGGCCATTTGTAATTCCAGCCTAAGAATGTAAATCTGCCCCCCTATATAATCTCCAATACTTAATATTTTTTTTAAATTACTGACATGTTTTGGCAGCACGTATTTTGTAGAATATTTTCCATTTAAAAAAAATATGTATTTATTTACTTGGCTGTGCCAGGTCTTTGTTGTGGCACGCAGGATCTTTAGTTGTAGCATGTGGGATCTAGTTCCCCGACCAGGGATCGAACCTGGGCCCCCTGCATTGGGAGCACAAAGTCCTAACCACTGGACCACGAGGGAAGTCCCCCTAGCATTTTTATATTGAAAAAATTCCCCCAGAGGAGCATGATCAAGATAGCAGAGTAGGAAGATACTTGCATACCCTCTCCCACAGACACACCAAAACTGCAATTACATATAGAACAACTCTCTGAGAACATGAGGACTAGCAGAACAGCTCTTCTACAACTAAGGATATAGAGGAAAAACCACATCAAGATGGGTAGGAGGGGCAGAGATCCCGTCTAGTCTGGATGCTCACTCCAAGCGGTGTAGGATATTACAAACTCAGAGGTCCTCCCTAAGGAGCAAGGGGTTGGAGTCCCACATTAGCAACCCCACTCCAGGGGACCTGCACAGGGAAGATAAGCTCCCATAACATTTTACTTAGAAAACCAGCAGGGCCAATGTCTGGAAGAGAGCCAAAGGGCTGTGGGAAACCCAAGACTCCACTCTTGAAGGAGCTCATGCACAAAATCATTCACTCCAAGTTCCAGCACAGGGGCAGCAGTTTGACAAATGCCTGGGCTATAGTGATGGAGATCCATTGGCTAACTTTAGAATGAGTGTGGAGGAGCAGGAATCTGTTGGAACTTTCTCCAGGAACTGAAGCACTAGCAGGCACCATTTTTTAAAATTCTCCCTCGACCTAGCTGGTCTGCTGCTGGCAAGTGCAATTGCTGACGTTTGCCATCTACCTTACCAGCACCGCTCACCCTGCACTGGCTTTCCCCTGAAGACCTGCCCCTGCTGATGCCCCTACATGGTGACTACCACTCACCACACCTGGCAGGAGGTCTCAACCAGTTATGGCACCTCCTTCAAAGTGGCTCCTATTCTGGGGGGCCAACCATACTGCTGGTGCACCTGCACTGGTTGTAGCTGGGCCCCACAGCCAGCCACACCCAGGCCAGCCAAGCCCAACAGGGCACCTGCAGCAACTGTGGCCAAGCCAGCCTGCCAATCTGGGGACCAGCCCCACCTATTGGTGCACCCACTGATGCCCAACTGTGGCATCTCCACAATAGGAGGGTGTATGCAGCCCATGCAGGGAACACCCCAGGAGTCCCTGGCTCTGATGACCAGAGGGGATTGCTCTTCTGGACCCCACAGGAAACCTTCTACATAAGGCCACTCCTTCAAGATTGGGAGACTGAGCTGATATATCTAATACATATAAACGAACATACAGAGTTAGGCAAAATAAGAAGACAGAGGAATATGTTCCAAACAAAATAACCATGGGTGGGGGGGGGGGGACTAGATGAAGTGGAGATAAGCAATCTACCTGATAAAGAGTTAAAAGTAATGCTCATAAAGATGCTCATCAAACTCAGGAGAAGAATGAATGAACACAGTGAGAATTTCAAAAAAGGCAAAGAAAATATAAAAAAAGAATGAATCAGAGGTGAAAAATACAGTAACTGAAATGAAAAATATGCTAGATAAAGTCAATAGCAGATTAGATGATGCAGAAAAACAGGTCAACTATCTTGAAGTCAGGGTAGTGGAAATCACCCAATCAGAAGAGCAAAAAGAAAAAAAGAATGAGGATAGTTTAAGGGATCTCTGGGACAATACCAAGTATAGTAATATTTGCATTATAGGGTCCCAGAAGGAGAAGAGAGAGAGAGAAAAGGACAGAAAGTCTACTTGAGGAAATAATGGCTGAAAAGTTCCCTAATTTAGCAAAGGAAACAGATATCCAAGTCCAGGAAGCACAGAGACCTAAACAAGATAAATCCAAAGAGGTTCACACTAACACACATTATAATTAAAATGTCAAAAGTTAAGGAGAAAGAGAAAAATCTTAAAGGCAGCAAGAGAAAAATAACTAGTTATGTACAAAGGAGCCCCCAAAGGCTGTCAGCTGATTTTTCTGCAGAAACTTTCAAGCCAGAAGGGAGTGGCATTATATATTTAAAATGCTGAAAGGAAAAATCTTACAACCAAAACTATTCTTCCCAGCAAGGTTATCATTCAGAATTGAAGGAGAGATAAAGAGTTTCCCAGACAAGCAAAAGCTAAAGGAGTTCATCACCACTGAACAGGCTGTACAAGAAATATTAAATGGACTTCTTAAAGTGGAAAAGAAAAGACCATAACTAGAAATAAGAAAACATATGAAAGGAAAAAAATCTCCCTGGTAAAATAAACCATATAGTAAAGGTAATGGATCAACCACTTACAATGCTACTATAAAGGTTAAATAACAAAAATAGTAAAATCAATTTCAACTACAATAACTAGTCAAGGGATACTAGTTATAAATAGTATAAAATAAAAAGATGTAAAATCTGACATCAAAAATGTAAAATGTGGAGAGGTGAGTAAAAATATAATGCTTTTGAAGTGCACTCAAACTTAAGTGACCATCAACTTAAAATAAATGGTTATATACATATTTTGTTACACTTGAATCTCATGGTAACCACAAACCAAAACCTATAATAGATATATGAAAAATAAAGAAAAAGGACTCCAAACATAACACTAAAGTCATCAAATCACAAAGGAAGACAGCAAGAGAAGAAGAAAGGACAGAAAAGAACTACAAAAACAAGCAGAAAACAATGAACAAATTGGCAATAAGTACACACCGATCAATAATACTTTAAATGTAAATGGACTAAATGTTCCAATCAAGAGACATAGGGTGGCTGAATGTATTAAAAAAACAAAAACAAAAAAAATACCCGCAAGACCCATCTATATGCTCACTTCAGAGCTAAAGACAAGAAGAACAAAACTGAAGGTATGCTTCCTGAGTTCAAACTATACTACAAAGCTGTAGTATTCAAAACTGTATGGTACTGACACAAAAACAGACACAGAGGTCAGTGGAAAAGAATAGAGAGCCCAGAAATGAATCCACACACATATGGTTAAATAATCTATACAAAAGAGGCAAGAATATACAATGGGGAAAAGACAGTCTCTTCAATAAATGCTGTTGGGAAAACTGGACAGCTACATACAAAAGAATGGATCTGGACCATTATCTTATACCATATGCAAAAATAAACTCAAAATGGATTAAAGACTTGAATGTAAGACTGAAACCATAAAACCCCTAGAAGACAACATAGGCAGTATGCTCTTGGACATCGGTCTTAGTGATACTTTTTCAGATCTGTCTCTTCAGGCAAGGGCAAGAAAAGCAAAAATAAACAAACAGGATTAAATCAAACGTAAAAGCTTTGCACAGCAAAGGAAACCAGCAACAAAATAAAAAGGCAACGTACTGAATGGAGAAGATATTTACAAATCATAAAACAAATAAGGGGTTAATATCCAAAATATATAAAGAACTCATACAACTTAATATCACAACCACAATGAGCTATCACCTTACACCTGTCAGAATGGCTGTTACCAAGAAGACAACAAATAACAAGTGTTGGTGAGGATGTGGAGAAAAGGGAGCCCTCATGAACTGTTGGTGGGAATGTAAATTGGTGCAGCCACTAAGGAAAACAGGAGATTCCTCAAAAAATTAAAAATTGAACTACCATACAATCCAGCAATTCCACTTCTGACTATCCCCCCCCCCCAAAAAAAACAAAAACACTAATTCAAAAAGATATATGCACTCCTTTGTTCATTGCAGCATTATTTACAATAGCCAATATATGAAAGTAACAGAAGTGTTCATTAATAGATGAATGGATAAAGAAGATGTGGTATGTGGACTTCCCTGGTAGTCCAGTGGATAATACTTTGCCTTCTAATGCAGGGGGTGTGGGCTCGATCCCTGGTCGGGGATCTAGGACCCCACATGCCTCATGGCCAAACAACCAAAACATAAAACAGAAGCAATATTGTAATAAAGACTTTAAAAATGGTCCCCGTCAAAAAAAATCTTTAAAAAAAATGTGGTATATATATGTGCAATGGAATATTACTCAGCCATAAAAATGAATGAGATTTTGCCATTTGCAACAACATGGATGGACCTAAAGGGTATTATGCTAAATGAAATAAGCCAGAGAAAGAAAGACAAATACCATATAATTTCATTTATATGTGGAATCTAAAAAATAAAACAAACAAACAAAACAAAACAGAAACAGCTTCATAAATACATAGAACAAACTCGTGGTTGCCAGACAGGAGGGGAGTGGGGGATGGGCGAAATAGGTGAAGAGGATTAAGAGGCACAAACATCCATTTATAAAATAAATAAGTCATGGTGATGTAATATAAAGAATAGGGGACATAATAATATTATAATAACTTTAAATGGTGACAGATGGTAACTAGACCTATCGTGGTGATCATCTCAAAATGTATATAAATGTTGAGTCATTTATGTTGTATACTTGAAATTAATATAATATTATACTTCAATTGAAGTCAATTATAATTCAATTTTTAAAAAATAACCAAGCTGAAAAAAACCTCCCCCAATTTGATATATTCTTGCCTTTAGAAGTGGTTTTTACTGCAAGAAATGAAATCATCAACCACAAATATTTACTGACCACCTATGACAATACATTTGCTGAAGAAACAAGGTAAATAGAATGATTTTTTAAAGGTCTCTTTGTGTTTTAGCAGAATATTTAGGGAGGAGAGAAGAGTCAGGTTGGAGCACCTTAAACAAGTTTTAAACTATGTGTGTTTGCTGATAAAACTCATTTTCTAATTAAAAAAATTAATACGATCTCATTGGGAGATACTGGGGAAAAATCAGAAAAATGTAAAGAAAATGAGAGTCACCCCTAATTATACCACAATAGAAAAGCATCTTTTAACAGTTTATTGTATATCTACCTATTCTTTTTCTAACTACTTATATTTCCATTTATCTTTATATTATTTACAAATTTGTTCTCTTAATTTATATATAATTTCACATCCTTTTTTCTTCATTTAAAAACATATTTACATATTTTCCCATGATATTAGAAATCCTTCAAAAATCTAATTTTTAGTGGCTACATTTTGTAATGACTATGTTATATGGCTATATTTCATTATATATTATATAGCTATTATATTATGCTATGGCTACATAATAGAAGCCAGCATTTATTCAACATACTAAAATAGCAGCAATTGAATTTTTTCTCATGAGGAATTCCTTCTACTAGGATGTTGGGCCTTGTGGATGGATCATTTGATTTTGTCTTCTTTTTTTTTAAGTTTATTTTATGGAAGTATAGTTGACTTACAATGTTGTGTTAATTTCTGCTGTACAGCAAAGTGACTCAGTTACACACATATATACATTCTTTTTTGTATTCTTTTCCATTATGGTTTATCACAAGATACTGAATATAGTTCCCTGTGCTATACAGTAGGACCTTGTTGTTTACCTGTTCTATATATAATAGTTTGCATCTGCTAGTCCCAAATTCCCAATCCAACCCTCCCCTGCCTCCCCCTCCCCCTTGGCAACCACAAGTCTGTTCTCTATGTCTGTGAATCTGTTTCCGTTTCATAGATAAGTTGATTTGTGTCATATTTTAGATTCCACATATAAGTGATATCACATGGTATTTGTCTTTCTCTTTCTGACTTACTTCACTTAATATGATAATCTCTCGGTCCATCCATGTTGCTGCAAATGGCGTTATTTCATTCTTTTTTATGGCCAAGTAGTATTCCATCTACACATCTTCTTTATCCATTCATCTGTCAGTGGACATTTAGGTTGTTTCCATGTCTTGGCCATTGTGAATAGTGAGAAAAAGTTTAATTTAATCCTCTGAAATCAGTATAAGTTCAATAATATTATAATCCTCACAGGAGCAGATCTCATTACTGTACCTAACTCTTTACCTCTCCCTACAGACTAGTGGTTCTCAACTAGGACCAGTTTTGCCTTCTAGGGAACATTTGTCGATGTCTGGAGACATTTTTGATTGTCACAGTTATGGAGGGGCTTCTAGTGTGTAGAGGCCAGGGATGCTGCTGAACATTAAATGATTCATAGGACAGCCCCCCACAAAGAAGGATCATCTGGTCCCAAAGGCCAAGAGTGCCAAGGTTGAGAATTCCTGCCATGGAGTCAAAACCTTCACTGTGTGATTTGTTCTACTCCTTGACTTGAGGTTTGGTCTATGTGACTTGCTTTCGCCAGTAGAATGAGGTAGAAATTACAATGTGACATTGTCTTACGCATCTTTGCGTTTTCTTCTTGTGGCTCTTCTAGCACCACGTGAAGAGCATGCTTGTCGATCCCACTAGGATCAGAGAGAAGGATGGGGGACACATGGAGCAGGGCGTCCACAAGACATACCGACCTGCGGGGAGCTGAGGCGCCCAGCCCAGCCTCCATCAGGCCAACCCCAGCCAACCTGCACATGTGGAAGCTACGATAATTAATGATTGTTGTCTTAAGCCACTGAGCTTGGGGGCAGTTTTTAATTTAGCAATAGCTAATTAATACATTAGGTGAAAAAACTAATTTGCTCCGGCTCACAAAGTTAGTAAGTCAAAGAGCTGTGTTTCAAACTCAGTCCTGGCCGACTGCAAAGTCCATTCGTAATGTTGAGACTATACTGTTTCTCTGATACCATCATTTATGTAATCATTCTTATGTTAGATAACTAAGTAATTTTCTGTATTTTGCAGTTGTAAAGAATATTTCTTTGGTTAACATCTTTTTACATATATGTGTACCCTCCCATTCTGGTTTCTCTAGGATAAAATTTCTCTGTCAAAGGATATGGACTTTTTAAGGAACTTGATGCATTTTGACTGCATACTTTTAAGAAATTTGAATCATCCAAAGAATAATACTAACTTTAAAAATTCTAGTAATAATTTTACAATACATACGTGTATGAAATCATTATCTTGTACACTTTAAGCTTACATGTTATGTCAACATCTCAATAAACCTGGAAATAATAAAATAAAATGACACCTCCTCAAATTCTAATAATTAATTAAGAACTTAACATGTCCCAGAGCCAACATTAATTTTAGATAAAATATACAATGCATAAGGAATGCACTCTTAGGCAATGTTTATAAAATTTAAACTGTATGAGGAATGCTTCTATTACAGACAGCCGTGGGATTTTATGCAAGATGCAATATATCTGTGCTCTTATATATCATTGGCTGCATCTTATAGTCAGATATAAGTTGATTCTTATATCTGGAAATATTGCAACCCATTTCTATAGCAATTTATTTTGAGCAGTCATCTTTAACAATGAATCAGTTCCAAAAAAAAAAAAAAAAAGTGGCCCTGTCTAAACAAGGCACTCCCTGAAGGTGAAGTTAGCAGCAACTGTGTGGCAGCAGAGGAGTTAAAGCTAGCTGAAGGGTGATGTTTTTCAGCGGTCCTACGTCTAATAAAATGCATGTCGAACTGTGACATGTGAATAATGTTACTTCTCCACTGCAAGCCGCGGTAAAAAAAAAAATAGATGGATTTAAATGGCTCCCTAAAGCCAGCATGTGACCCCAGTGCGGAAGGCAGGATTTATTAGTGTTTATTTTCACTTAGCGTAACCACTTCAGCCCTAGAACACCAGTGTCCAAACCCTCCTCCCAATAGATGGTAGTCAGCAAAAACTAAGGCAAACAAAGACCATCCTTGGTCTCCCTAAACGGAGGGCGGAAGACGCTGAGACTGTAGATCTGAGGCAGGGAACCGAATAAAACGACCCTTTGTGTTTTCAAACTTGTGATTTGACGTTGCCTTTAGAAGACCTCCAGGCAGAACCGACCCCACCTCCTCCGCCAAGCCCACCTGGCTTTGCTGCACAGAGTCTAGCACCCAACTGCGGCTGCGCAGAGCCCGAGACCAGTGCGGTCTTCGCTGCCCTGCAACCTAAGGGTTTAAGACTCTGCCAGCACTGGCTTAAAGTTCTTAGTAATTTTATCTTTTAATTACTTGCTTTACAACTGAAGTCTGTTAGAACAATGGAGCGTGAGCTGGGATCTTGGAGTGTCAGCTCGCTGGCAGTCCCACCTGCCACTGCCTCTCCCATCCCTGTCCCCATCCCCTCCCCGCCCCCAACTGCACCCCATCCTCCCCAGAGACAACTGTACCCCCTATGGCAACTGACATCCTATGGCGACCGGGTCGGGTGGGATTGGGAGGAGGAGAAGCTCACTCTCAGCCCTTGGCCTCTGCCCCCAGCAAGCACAGGGAGGGGAGAGAGGAGATTAACTTCCCCATCGTCATTTTGTCCTATCCCCTTGTGCACCTTCTCACACACTCCACCACATTATTTACTAATTCAGTATTGTCGTGGTGAGAGGGGTCTATGTCTGAATGCTATCTTCCTCTGGCTGGTTGCTGCCACTCTCCACGCCTCTCCCAGCAGTGGGGCTGTGCCTGTTCACTCTTTCTTTCTCTCCTCCAGTTCCATAGTCATGAAGATAATAGTCATCATTTACAGTCTTAATATCTTCATCTTAGTAATGAGGAAACTTTACACTGAGAGGTCACATGGCTTGTTCAGGGTCACAGAACTAGCAAATGGCAGAGCCTAGACTTGAGCTGGATCTTGTGACTAAATCCAAATTCCAGATACAGCCTCCCCACACTGTGGTCACTGGGGACCTTGATTAGAGGACATAATAAACGATGGTGAAGCCCAATTCCTGCCCGACCTCTAGGGTCTAAAGGTAATGGCTGCATTTAGCTCTCAGTAACTGCTGTTGCCTGGTGTTTAGACAGGATGTGGATAGAAAATGGAAGACAGTGTATACCTGGCCCATTGTATTGTATATAATACCATGTTGCCTAGTGGCCTATGAAATATAACTGCCTGGATTTGAATTGGGGCTTTGCCACTTACTGTGTGCCCTTGGTCAAGTTGCTGACCTTTCTTGCCTCGTTTCCAAATCTATACAGTGAGGATAATAATAGCAATTTTTTAAAACATCTTTATTAGAGTATAATTGCTTTACAATGGTGTGTTAGTTTCTGCTTTATAACAAAGTGAATCAGTTACACATATATATATATATATATCCCCATATCTCTTCCCTTTTACGTCTCCCTCCCTCCCACCCTCCCTATCCCACCCCTCTAGGTGGTCACAAAGCACCGAGCTGATCACCCTGTGCTATGCAGCTGCTTCCCACTAGCTATCTATTTTACATTTGGTAGTGTATATATGTCCATGCCACTCTCTCACTTTGTCCCAGCTTACCCTTCCCCCTCCCCGTATCCTCAAGTCTATTCTCTAGTAGGTCTGCGTCTTTATTCCCGTCTTACCCCTAGGTTCTTCATGACCATTTTGTTTTGTTTTGTTTTTTAGATTCCATATATATGTGTTAGCATACGGTATTTGTTTTTCTCTTTCTGACTTACTTCACTCTGTATGACGGACTCTAGGTCCATCTACCTCACTACAAATAACTCAATTTCATTTCTTTGTATGGCTGAGTAATATTCCATTGTATATATGTGCCACATCTTCTTTATCCATTCATCTGTTGGTGGCAATTATTTTGTGGGAACGTTAGGCTTAATGGTACCTGGTAATCTCTCAATAAATGTTAATTATCATAATGTGATAATATATAATTATTGTTACAATACAATCTTTCACTTTTTTTTGCAGCTTGGCATGGGGGTGGAATGAGGTGTGTGCCCATGTGTCCTTACCGTCTTTGAACGTCAGTATTTTGGATGCTGAAATCTGACCCTGCAGCAACAACCTTCTGACTGTTCTCCCCACACTCTTACTTTCCCACCCCCTCGTCCCCATAATCTTTATTTAGCTTCTAAAGTGGCACCATGTAGGAAATTCAACCACCCTGAGGCAGCCGTGGTAGAAAACACCTCTAGCCAACAGCATCAACTGCCAGCCATGAGGGAAGACGTCTCTAGATGATTCCAGCCAAATGGTTGCTTTATGCAACCGTTAAGTTTTGGGGTGGTTTGTTATGTAGCAATAATAATCAGAACAATGACACAAATATTGAAGTTATCAAACATATCAAACACAGATTAATCAGTTCAAAAGTAGATGACAAAAGGGAGAAGTTCAGCGAAAAACTACTTATGAAAAAAAATCAAATAGAAGTTCTAGAACTGGGACTTCCCTGGTGGCGCAGTGGTTAAAAATCTGCCTGCCAATGCAGGGAGCTCGGATTCGAGCCCTGGTCCAGGAAGATCCCACATGCTGCAGAGCAACTAAGCCCGTGCACCACAACTACTGAGCCTGCGCTCTAGAGCCCGCGTTCTGCAACTACTGAGCCCACACGCTGCAACTACTGAGGCCCACTCGCCTTGAGCCCGCGCTCTGCAACAAGAGAAGCCACCGCAATGAGAAGCCAATGCACACAATGAAGAGTAACCCCTGCTCGCAGCAACTAGAGAAAACCCACACGCAGCAACGAAGACCCAACACAGCCAAAAATAAATAAAATAAAATAAATAAATTGATATAAAAAAAGAAATTCTAGAACTAAAGAATACAATAATTGAAATCTATACATTAAAAGGAATTAGCAGCAATAAGACACAGTAAAGGCTAGGATTAGTGAGCTGGAAAACAGATCAGTAGAAAATACCCAGACTGAAGCATGGAGATCAAAAATGATGGAAAGTGCAGAAGAGAGTGTGAGATGCACATGGAAAGAGTGAAAGGTCTAATATATGTGAAATTGGAGTCATAGAAAGAGAGGAGAGAGAGAATACTGTGAAAAGCAGATTTGCAAAGGAAAACCCAGAGAAACAAAAAGAGGCCAATCATCTGACTTCTGCATTCAGGTTCAGTGAGATGTGAAAATCGGGGCATTCTCGGGACCTTGTGCAGTGACATCCAAGGTTTAGAAACAACAGAGAACTAAAGAGCAGGGAAAGTTTTTGAGGTGAGAAAAGAGGGTGATGAAATCTGAGGTACCCAGAAGAGAAGACTGAGATAACTAAATTGTAGACCACTGAAGGCCACGTCTAATTCTTTTCTTTTTTAATGGCACTTGGCACATGACTGGCACGGAGAAGACTCTCAGTATAACATTTGCCGAGTGAGGAGCATCCGTTCCACAGAGAGAAGGCTGTTGCTCGCGCTGTTTAGGCTGGCCATTGAAGAGCTGCCTGGGACAGCTAGACACCCTCCAGATGCTACCTTCAGATCTTTTCATTACCTTCAATCTTCATTTGTATTCTTGGCCAGAGATAAGACCTGAGAGGGGGATGAGGAGTACTAGGATTTAGGACAGCAAGTTGACCAGCTTCCTTCATTCTTGCTCCCTCCCTCCCTCCCTCCCTCCCTCCCTTCCTTCCTCTCTTCCTTTCCTCATTAAATATTCCTTGGGCAGCCCCTAGTTGCTGTTCATCGGGCTGGGTACCATGCCCACAAAGATGAATTAAAAAAAAGTCCCTGCTCTAGTGAGCGGAACAAACAGTAAGTAAATAATTACAATTTAATCTTTGAGCACTAAACCAAAGCACCACAGGGGCCCAAAGAAGGGACCAACTGGCTGACGGTCATGAGAATAAAGAAAGTTTCATGCAAAAGATGATGTTGGAGCTGTACATTCAAGGATAAGGGACAGATATGAGGCAGAGAGGGGGAAAGCCCACCCAGAACAGCGGGCACAGTCTCAGATGTGTGAAGGGCATGTGTAGCCAATGAGGTAACAGGTGGTATTTTGGTTTTTTTCATTTTTTTGTTTTGTGGCCACACCACGGGGCTTGTGGGATCTTAGTTCCCCACCAGGAATCGAACCCGGGCCCTTAGCAGTGAGAGTGCAGAGTCCTAACCACTGGACCACCAGGGAATTCCCAACAGGTGGTGTTTTGGTGTGACTGGAGCATAGCCTGTAGAGGCCAGGGGACAGAGGTTTCAGGAGAAAAGCTTGCAAAAAGAGGTTGATGCCAGTAGATGTTTTGCACGTAGTCTGTTGGCATTGAGAAATGATGTACGGCTCCAGTGAGTGACATGACTGTGACTGTGTTTTAGAAAATCGTCCTGTCAAGAGAGGACTGTGAAGGGGGATTGGGAGCCAGCAGAGGTGGGGGTCGGGTAGGAAGAGCAGACTGGGCTTTGGCCGCATCAACTGGCTGACACAAATTCGACTGTTGTTCAGTTGAAACATGTTTCTCCATCATCTGAATGACCAATTTTTGCAGTCATTTGGGCCAGTCGTGCAGTTGATCCAAAGCAATTGTTAAGTCATCTCAGAACTCAAAATGACTACTGATCTCATGTTCTGAGCAGCCAAACAGGTTTGGAAGAACAAGCCTCTAGCAAGCCAGGAAGGGCTCATGTTAAAAGAACAGACAGCTTCCATATTACATCCTTAGTGTATTGGCTAGAGCAGGACATTTAAGGGGGATTTCAGATTTCAGAAAAAATGTGTGCGTGCTGGAAATCCAGCCCCAAAGCATTACTTTTAAGCCAGGTAAGCACGGAGGGAAAGGTTCAGGTGAAGGTCACACAGCTGTGAGTGGATTAGTGCTCAATGGGGTTTTGCTGCAGAGAAATCCTCCAGTTTGCCTTCTGTACACAGAAGTGGTATAAAAAATCCTTATCAACATGGCTTTCCAGAAGCTGCGCATACAGCTCGCTCTGCTCTCGTCTGGCTTCTAGCTAGGAGCCGGCTTGTGGGAATTGCAAAACTTACTCCCTTCACTGCTGGGAGCCCCTCAAGGGCACTGGCTGAGACTGGGCTAGCCGTGCTTATTATTTTTTCCTCTCAACATTGTTGTATCCGGATTTGATGCCCAGAACTGCTGCGACCATTTTGCTAACACCAAGAGGGTGAAGCCAACACATGAAGGAGAACAGATCAAAGGGAACAGTAAGAAGCAGACCTGGAGCCTTGACATATTATACCTGTAGCCTGATCGTCTGCTGGATTTCTTGTTATGCAAAAAAAAAATTTCCTATTTCCCCCATTGTTTGTTTAAGTCACTTTGAGGGTGACTTTCTTACTTACAGATAAAAGCATCCTGAGTTATACTTTCCAAATACACATGGACACAACACACATATGCACACCCCCCAAAATATCTCTTTTCTAACCAACCCTTGCTGTCTGAAATGCTTCTCCTTATGAACCATTCTTTTTATTGGGGAATTTTCCTTCTACTGTAACACATATCTCTCAGAGATCCTCTCTAAGACTTTTTATTTTTCTAAAAATTGGCTTAAATTTTGTTCTGTATTTTATTGAGTCCTTATTAAGTGCTAGACACTCTAGGCTGTGAGGATTTTAGATGGAGGTGGTCTTTAAATGCTCTTTTTTTTTTTTTTTTTAATTTGGCCATGCCACGCACACCTTGCAGGATCTTAGTTCCATGACCAGGGATTGAACCTGCGCCCCCTGCAGTAGAAGCACAGAGTTTTAACCACTGGACTGCTAGGGAGGTCCCTAAAGAATCATTTTTTTTTAAAATGAAGAATTATCTCAGATGCCATCTCCATGGACTCCCCTCATTTTTACCGCAAGGCTGATCAGCTCCCCCAGGCTGAGAGCGAGAAGTATAGAAGTGCTCGGTGGATGGGGAGGAGAAGATGGATTTGGTCCTGAGACTCTAATTCGTTGCTACTTCAAGGACATTTTTACTTTGCCTGCAGGAACGAGAAAGTGATCCATTGTAACTATGATGAAAATGCACTCCCTTTCTGCCTTTCCTCCTTTCTCTTCTTTCTTTTAGAAAAAGGAAAGTTGGAAAGAGATGAGCTCAGCCTCTGGGATGTGAAACCAGAGCTCAACAGGAGAAAAACCACTTGAAATGTCAAATCAAAATAGAATTCATTTGAAGATATGGGTCAACATAGAGACCAGCACATGAATTGATCCCATGGACCCCTAAAATCTTCCCCAGAAATGATTTCTGGTTGGGAGATGGTACCAAAGGCGGTGAAGATGAGCTGGACTTCAGGACAGCTCCTAGATGCCAATCAGGTCCAGTTGAGTAACTGGTCAGACTGCCTTCAAGAATTATGACATGATTCAACCCATAGTATAATTTATTCCCTTTGACACATTTGCACATTTGTTTTACTTGAACTCTCAAAAACGCAAGGTAGGTGAAGTGGCTATTATTATCCGTTGGTCAAAAGGTTCTTTCGGTTTGTTCTGTAAGATAGCTCTAGTAGCACTTAGTTGTCTTTAACTTAATTTGAAACAATTTTGTTAGATTGTATGTGACAGCTGTCATATCAGCATGCATTTTAAAAGACATCAAAATTGGTGAAATCTGTGTAGCCTTTTTAATATTGAAGGTGAAAGAAAAAAAAGCAACATTTTCAGCATATTATGCTTTATTATTTCAAGAAAGGTAAAAACGCAACTGAAACGCACAAAAAGATTTGTGCAGTGTATGGAGAAGGTGCTGTGACTGATTGAACGTGTCAAAGTGGTTTGCTAAATTTCGTGCTGGAGATTTCTCACTGGACGATGCTCCACGGTCGGGTAGACCAGTTGAAGTTGATAGCGATCAAATTGAGACATTAATTGAGAACAGTCAGTGTTATACCACGCAGGAGATAGCTGACATACTCAAAATATCCAAATCAAGCGTTAAAAATCATTTGCACCAGCTTGGTTATGTCATTCGCTTTGATGTTTGGGTTCCTTAAGTGAAGAAAACCTTCTTGACCATATTTCCTCATGCGATTCTCTACTTAAACGTAATGAAAACGTTCTGTTTTTAAAACAAATTGTGACACGCAATGAAAACTGTATACTGTACAATAATGTGGAACGGAAGAGATCATGGGCAAGCGAAATGAACCACCACCAATCACATCAAAGGCCAGTCTTCATCCAAAGAAGGTGATGTTGTTTATATGGCGGGATTGGAAGGGAGTCCTCAACATGAGCTCCTTCCAGAAAACCAAATAATTAATTCCAACAAGTACTGCTCCCAGTTAGACCAACTGAAAGCAGCACTTGACGAAAAGCATCCAGAATTAGTCAACAGAAAACACATAATTGTCCATCAGGATAACGCAAGACTGCAAGTTTCTTTGATGACCAGGCAAAAACTGTTACAGCTTGGCTGGGAAGTCTTCATTCATCCGCTGTATTCACCAGACATTGCACCTTCGGATTTCCATTTGTTTCGGTCTTTAAAAAATTCTCTTAATGGAAAAAATGTCAATTCCCTGGAAGACTATAAAAGGCACCTGGAACAGTTCTTTGCTCAAAAAGATAAAAAGTTTTGGGAAGATGGAATTATGAAGTTGCCTGAAAAATGGCAGAAGGTAGTGGAACAAAAGGATGAATACGTTGTTCAATACAGTTCTTGGTGATAATGAAAAATGTGTCTTTTATTTTTACTAAAAAACTTAAGGCACTTTTTGGCCAACCCAAATATTTTAATTTTTTGAATATAGAAGGTAAACTACAGAAAGATTAAGTGTCTGATCCAAAATTTGAGACAGTTATCACAGGGACAAGACCAGCTCTCTGATCTCAAAACATGAAATTTGCTCTGCTTTCCACTCTGTTGTGTCTCCCTGCCATGGGATTTGACATAAGGCACTACACCTGAAAAAAACACATAAACGTGGCCCCATTGGTTCCATTCCCCCTCCCACAACTCACCCCATTCTGTGTAGCCTCAGCAGGAAGTTGGGGCCAAAATTCAAGGGGCTCTTAAGAGCTACACACACAAGTTGGGCTGTGGATGCTTATGACTGACAGAGGACACAGGTGAATGCATCAATCATGTACTCAACAAGCCTGTATCAAGTTCTTTTCACCTGCCCCCCTTCCTTATCTGCTTGGCACATTTGGGCGTACAAGAGAAGCACAGAGAACAGCCTCCCTGGTACTGAAGCAGCTCACACCCCTCTTGGAAGGCATGACCACGACTTAGGAGACAATCAAAAGTGGTAAGAGACAAGAGATAACTGAGTCTTAGATTTGGTTAAAACACAAAGAACAGTGCTAAATAACTCTTGGTTAAATGAATGAATTATTAGACTGGATACTCACGTTAGTTGACTTGGAGAGTATGTATATCAGTCAAGGTTAAAAGGAGAGAAGCAGAATCACTAGAATAGACACACGTACCACACACACACACACGCACACACAACCACAGAGAACAATAGGAATTCACAAGGAAAAGATGACTGATGGATTCATGGGGAATGTGGGGCTTACACAAGGTCTTGAAGGATGGTGAGAATCTGGTCAGGGGAGAAGTGGCAGGACATTTCAGGTAGAAGGAATGACAGCAGTCACATTGTCTGTGACTGCAGGAGTGCCAAAAAAAGCCTACTACATTTTCACATTCAAATCCCAAACACACAGACACACACACACACACGCACTCCAGATGTCACTTATTATTTACGAGTCTATAAAATGGGATCCTAACAGTCATTACATTGAATTGTAGTGAGGATTATAATAGATTATGTATGAAAATAGCCTAGCATAATGTTCAATATATAGGAGGCTCTCAGAACCTGAAAAGAAACATGTCTTACTATTGCCCGATTAACAATTTTTAACCGTGGGACTAATGCTGGCATGGATTTGGTAAAAGAGAAGAAACAAATGCAGGTATTTCTTAATCATTGATCAAGGCAAAGAAAAATGCATGAAAATGCATTAATAGACTTGATTTTTGACAATTGGATGTACTATAGTTCATAAGCCCTTTTCTGGGATAAGAAGGGAAATTTTTTTGGGGGGGGGGGAAGACTGGTGACTGCAGTGTACATTTTACAGAGCCAAATTGGGTGGGCTGGAGGGGCTCATGGCTGGGGCACTTGAAATGTAAGAAGATAGAGATGAAAAGGGTATATTTACTTCTCTGTGTGCCAGGAAGGACTTCATGTTTGTCCGCTGGGGCATCCCTAGAGATTTGGCTCCTAAGGGGTGTGTTCCTCTAATGAAAGGGAGCTGCTGTGCTATTTACGGGGGTTCTGATGAACTTCAGGAGTCCTTTTACTGAGTGATATGCAAGTTTGGGCCAGATCTGAACTGTTCAGGACAGCCAAAAGGAGGCTTAATATTGCCACCAGCAGCTCCCTTCTCTGCCTTTACATATTCATCACTCTTCTCTCTTAAATAAATCTTGAACCGATATTTTAAAATATTATTTTTAAGTGGCCTAAATTGGTCTACCACTTCTGGGTCAGGACCTGCATTCTGGGAGACCCAGGACATTAAATGACTCATTCCTTCCAGGGGTACCAATAACCACAGAAATCTCCCTAAGCCCCCTATAGAAATAAGATTATGTCATATTATGGCTTTTTAAAAATAATTTAAAGGCTATGATATTAACAGTGCACAACAAATTTCAAAGGATTTTATTGTGAAGCACAGATAAGAAAGGTTTTCTGGGACTTCCCTGGTGGCACAGTGGTTAAGAATCTACCTGACAATGCAGGGGACATGGGTTCAATCCCTGGTCCGGGAAGATCTCACATGTCACGGAGCAACTAAGCCTGTGTGCCACAACTACTGAGCCCATGTGCCACAACTATTGAAGCCCGTGCACCTAGAGCCCGTACTCTGCAACAAGAGAAGCCACTGCAACGAGAAGCCCGTGCACCGCAATGAAGAGTAGCGCCCACTGGCCACACCTAGAGAAACCCTGTGCTCAGCAATGAAGATCCAACGCAGCCAAAAATAAATAAATAAATAAATAAATTTATTTTTAAAAAGGAAGAAGAAGAAGAAAGGTTTTCTACCCATGTTTGCCTGTTTTCCTCCCTTTAGCCAGCCTTTACTGATGGAAAAGCAGAATTTTTGCAACGGTATAGGGCCAGAAGCCGAACCCTCTTTTCAGGCCAGTAGATGCTCTATAGACACCATAGCTTGCAGGTTTGGACTTCTATGGGCCAATATTTCAGACTTAAATAAAAATTCCTAGGTTCTGAAACACCGAAGTTTCTGTTTTTAACAAACGCCTTTATTGCCTTTATCACCAATTCTTATTATGTCACAAACAAAAGTGTTCAGCTGACTTGTTGAGTTCCTTTTAACAATCTAGTTAAAAAAAAACAAAAACACAACCCACACACCTTATTAAACAGCCGTGCCACAAGGATGCCATCTTTCCATCTTTACCCAAGGAGCTTGCCAGCTAAGGGGACATTTCAATTAACTTGTCTCTGTCTGTCAAGCTTAGTCCCTTGTTGAGGGCAGAAAACAAGGTGAACAAGTTGTCAAGTCATCTTTAAAAATTTAACTCGGAGCCTCTTGGGTTTAACACATTCAGGAAAAGATTCTTCTTTGAAACTGTGCTGCTTCCTCATCTTGTCTTCTAAAATCAGGAGAATGGTGGAAAAACGTGTATCAGAAGAGAATGAGGGAATGTTGGATGATAAGCCCGTTCCTGTTCCTAATTTCAACACTGGGGAGAGGTCACTTCTTCTCATTCTAAAACACACTTTCCCCATGCTTCTAGGGTATTCCATTTCAAAATCACAGGTCCATGGACCTAGATATTATCATATTAAGTGAAGTAAGTCAGAAAGAGAAAGATAAATATCATATAATATCACTTATATGTGGAATCTAAAAAAAAATGATACAAATGAACTTATTTACAAAACAGAAATACGCTCACAGACATAGAAAACAAACTTATGGTTTCCAAAGGGGATAGTGGGGTGGAGGGTGGATAAATTAAGAGTTTGGGATTAACATATACACACTACTATATATGAAATAAACAACAAGGACCTACTGTATAGTACGGGGAAATATATTCAATATCTTTTAATAACCTATAATGGAAAAGAAGCTGAAAAAGAATATATATATGTATATATATGTATGTATGTTTGTATGTATGCATAACTGAATCACTTTGCTGCACACTTGAAACTAACACAACATTGTAAATTAACTATTCTTCAATTTAAAAAAAAATAGCACACAGGCTTACATCATGGAGCTCTAGGCTTATTTAGCACCAAAAGCTTCAATGTCGTTTCTCTATTGAAAAGATCAGCTTTAATGCTCTTTATGATTGAATTCAATGGTAGTGTCATAACAGGAAAATTTTGAAATGAAGAAAATATCCCTAATTCCATCTCCGTAACACAGCAACAGTCTCATATTTGTCTGTTCCCTCTGGGATCTGTCTCCATGCAAGTCGCAGATTGAGGGATTTTTGGATCATTCATTCTTTTTTTTTTTTTTTTTTTAATTATTTATTTATTTAATTTTGGCTGCGTTGGGTCTTCGTTGCTGTGCACGGGCTTTCTCTAGTTGCAGTGCACAGGCTTCTCATTGTGGTGGCTTCTCTTGTCATGGAGCACAGGCTCTAGGCACGCGGGCTTCAGTAGTTGTGCCTCGCGGGCTCTAGAGCTCACGCAGGCTCAGTAGTTGTGGTGCACGGGCTTAGTTGCACCACAGCATGTGGGATCTTCCCAGACCAGGGCTCGAACCCGTTTTCCCCTGCATTGGCAGGCGGATTCTTAACCACTGCGCCACCAGGGAAGCCCCATTCTTTTACTTACAGTTTCCCCAGTCCCAGCCTCTTCCCTGGAAGCCATCGCTGCTGAAAGGAGGATACCAGGGTGGCTGGTCCAATTAATGGTTGGGATTTGGAAAGTTTAATAAGTTGAATGGTGGCCCCCCGAAGACACGTCTACATCCTAGCCCCTAGAATCTCTGGATGTCACCTTATTTAGGAAACAGGTCATTGCAGATGTAATTAAGGATCTTGAGAGATCTTCCTGGATTATCCAGGCAGGCCCTAAATCCAATGACAGTTGACCTTATAAGAAACAGAAGAAAAGAAGACATGGGGAGATGGGGAGAAGGCCAAGGGAAGACAGAGTCAGAGACTGATGTGAAACAGCCATAGGGGACTCTTGGAGCCACCAGCAGCTGGTAGAAGCAAGAAAGGAGTCTCCCCTAGATCTACCAGAGCAAGAGCAGCCCTGCCCAGGCTTTGATTTTAGATTTCTGGCTCCAGAACTGTGGGAATAAGTTTTTTTTGTTTTAAGCCACCGAGTCTGTGGCCATTTGTCCAGCAGCTCCAGGACACTAATACGGAGGGTAACAGCCTCTAGCAGTTTCTAGGTCAAGATTGCATGGAAGCTTCCTGACCTTTCCCAAAAGGAAGCCCACCAGCCTGTCAGGCCAGTTCTCCCAGGAACATGGACACTGGGGTTTCTACCCAGCCTAGGGCTCCCCCATGTCTTGGCAGCAGGCACCGCCCATACCTCCAGATGGCTGGGGCCGGACCCACTTCTGGGTATCCTGCCAGTCTTCTTTCAGAATTGAACCCCTGCTTGAGCCTTTGGTCACACACTACTCATCCCTGAACCAACATGGATTCTCACCCACAAGTTGCTTTCCTATTTCATTCCCATAGGCCAGACACTCCTCGCGGCTCCCTAACTATTGACTTGGGCCTAGTAGGGGATGGGACTTGCCTTTTGGATTATGGGCCACCTATTTGGTGATTTTGTAGAAGAGAAGGCAATGGAAGGTGCCGCTTCTGTTTCTAGTGTAGACCTGACATGCTGTGGGCGTCTCTTTCTTCTTCTGCTGCAGTGTCTCTCTGCACCTTGGGATTTAGGTAAACTCCTCTAGATGCCCCTTGCCTATTTCATGACATGTTTCCTCACTTGGACATTCTTGGTAAGTCTCATTTATTATTTGTGCTTTCCCTAGAGTTGTGTGTGAACTTTTCTCCTTTTACTTATTAGGGTCTAGGATGTCTTCCTTCTAAATTTGAATACTCCATCTTAAACCTGAACAAGTGTCCTCAGCACAGGTTTCCCCACCCAGAGAAGGTTCAAGGACCCTGCCTCAAAGCACCTCCACCCCAAGGTCATGGCTGTGGCCCCGCACTTCTCTCCTTTTCTGCTTCTGCAGGGTGCTCTGTTCTGCATCTCACAGTGTTTGGGCAAATGCTGTCCTTCCACTGGCTCCCACCAGAAATGCAATAACAACAAACACATGAGGATGCTGGTAACTTACCAAAGATTTCAGGGTCACAGGTACAGTTCTGATCTCTCAACCCTCCTGCCCTTCCTGCCACCAGCCATGTGAGCATCCTGCAGCCCCAGGAAATTAATACCATCTCTCTCCTGGTGTCCCCCGCAACTCAGAGCATAGTGCTTTGCTCAACACAGGCAGTGCCGGGCAGCTAGAGAAAAAGTGGACAAACTGTGTGCATGACCTGGGACTCAGGATGTAGCAAATGGGATGAGAGGTTAAAAACGGTGGCTCCTGTTTGAGCACCTCCCATTGCTAATCCTCACAACTCTTCAACACAGACAGAGAGACTCCTGCTTTACAAGAAAGGAAACTGAAATCCAAATGGTGGCTATCTGCCCAGGGTTACCAGGCAGCAGAGCTCAGATTCCAAGCCTGAATCTGGCTGATGCCCAAATCTGCGATCCTTCTTCCAAAAGATGTTCATGTCTCATGAGGTACTTTCATTCCACCAACGTGGGATTGTTGAGATCAGTCTTTTGAGGCAACACAGCTTCTTCAGAATCCATAGGAAAAGGAAGAAAATGGATTTTTCCCAAGAGAATGACATCCCTTGATTTTAAGACCCTGATAAGGGAGATTGAAATATCTATTATCTTTTATCGGGAGAACTTCTTGTCTCTGAAACCAGCCCTGATCCCCGGTATCTTAGCTCTGGCTGCTACAAACGGAGCAAGTGACCCCTAGCTCATTCCTTTGCCAACGGAAAGGGCTACCTCTTTGAATTTTCAAAGCAGATGATTCTACAGGATTTTTCTACAGATATGGAAAGCCAGTAGCATATGAATAATGTTGTAAGTGGTCCACATCTGATAATATCAAAGAGCTTGTCACTGCAAATAGCCAGAGCACTGGTCAAGATGCAGTAACAACAGAAAAAAATCAGTCAGCAAAGGAGAAGGGAGGTGAGGGTAGATGATTAGGAAACAGAATTTTTAAAATACAAGACTAGGGCTTCCCTGGTGGCGCAGTGGTTGAGAGTCTGCCTGCCAATGCGGGGGACACGGGTTCGAGCCCTGGTCTGGGAGGATCCCACGTGCCGCGGAGAAACTGGGCCCATGAGCCACAACTACTGAGCCTGCGCGTCTGGAGCCTGTGCTCCACAACAGGAGAGGCCGCGATAGTGAGAGGTCTGCGCACCGCGATGAAGAGTGGCCCCCGCTTGCCACAACTAGAGAAAGCCCTCGCACAGAAACGAAGACCCAACACAGCCAAAAATAAATAATAAATAAATAATAAATAAATTTAAAATACAAGACTAGAAGAGTAGCAGTATCATAAAAGTATTATTAATCAAAAGGATAGATTTTTGTTTTATAGCTAACATCTAACACTCACTGTGTACAAATTTTTTATTGTACAAAGGGACACAAGGCTAAGTCATAATAATGTGACTCAATAACTAATTAGCATTTATAAATGCAACTACTGGGGGACATATATCAATTTCATTGCAAGGAAGCTAGAGAATCCATTAACAAAGCCAAGCCTGAAGCCAGCACGCGCTTGGAGGGCCCCCCAGTGACTCCACAGGCTAAACGTGGAACTGCAGGTTGAGTCAAAGTTGGGTCCCTAAAATGCGTACGTATGACCCCAGGCCGCTACCTCTACCCCAGGCCACATTGATAATTATACACCCAGAGAGAGGATGGAGTGTGAGGTGCTTAGGTTCCCACCTAAGTCACTGGGGAAATGGATCTTCTCTGGTTAGTTCTCTAGGATGGCCTGATGGAGATGAATGAGACAAAAGGAAGCAGGAGGAAAGGGAGGAAAGCAAATTTGCTAGACAAGGATGGCTGCGCATGTAGTGTTTTGGGAAGATGCAAGGATTCATGGACCTGGTATAGCTGTCAAAACCGACTCAAGAAGAGAGATGACTTCAAATTTGCCACGCTTCCCTTGCTTCAGATGTGGCAGGTGTTGGGAAGAAGATTGAAATGGAGTAGGTAAAATAAGCAAACAGTTCCATTTGCCCTAGCGTCCAATATGTGTTGGTTTCCTGACATATTTTGTCACTCCTCAACCTTCACTTCACCGTGCTGAGTGCTGACACGGTCGGGTACTATTACCATCAGATGCAGCAGCCTTCTGTTCCACGAGGGTCATCGGAGAAACTAAATGGTCCTCGGAGGCAAAAGCCAGGCATTAGGGGAAAAGAAAAAAAAACAGGATTGAAACACTCAAGAGGAGTGGAAGTGGAAAAGGGGGTGAGTGAGAAGAAAAAGCAGGAGTAAAAAGTAGCATGTGAGTGGGAAAAGTAGGGTTTGGATCCTGTTTTGGATTCTGCTATTCAGATCCTGGAAAGCCTTGAGTGTCACTAGAAAAGAGAACAAGCCTTTCCCAGACCTCCTGGCATATCCATTTGCTACAGTTGCCTCCTTCAAGGCACAGGCCAGTTCACACCAACATTTCATTGTCATAGATTCATTCCAGCAAAGCTCTAAATACCCCTGACCTATCAGGTTGTCAACATACACGAAATTCACATTACGGTCAGGCTGAATATTTAAGGTCTTCTCTAGAGGATCTCTCTTAGCATGGCAGACCATCCACCATGTTAGTTCTCCAGTCTGGCTAGTGCCACCATGTATTTTCTTACTAGATTCCAGGTTTTTTCCATCCCTAGGCCTTGGGTTTTAGCTCATTTCTGAGAGACTGCAAGTTAGTTGCCTCTAAATTAAAAGTGGGAATGGATAGTCAGCCCACCTCCTATCCAGTTTTGATTTCATTTCTAGACCTTCTGTGATCCCCATTATTGGGTTCAATGGCCTCATTTCTGTTCCTACAGCATTCTGTAGATGCCCAAGACTTGGAGATTACCACACTCTTACTAGGCTGGCTCCCCACTGAAATGAAGTTTCCTGCAGGGCAAGAGGAGTTCCATAGTATCCCTAGTGCCTGGTACAGTGCCTAGCACATAGTTGATGCTCAATAAATAATGTGCAGCAAACAAGCAAATGAATGAATGAATGTTATTCACCTTTGGAAATGATAGAACCATATTCTAGAAGCCAGGGTAGCTAATAAGGCTCTCTATGTAACAAGATTTTGTGTCAGTGGAGAGTAGAGAAATTCTCCAGTGGCCCCTCAAAGTTAATTTTTCCTTAAACGAAGAATATTTGGGACCAGCAATTGGGATATGTAACAGACATTTTGTACGAATCTACCTCAGATTTACTGATAGTTTGAAAACAATAGGTGTATTTTGGGCAATGACCAAGTCCCACCCCAAAAAAGAATTGACAATTTTTTTCTTTGTAACCTCTGCCATTTTTCTCCTATTATCCTGTTCCAACCATCAAGAAACATTTATCCACAAATGGCAAGTGCCTTGAATTATAGCTTCCTGTGTCTTCCCAAGCTGTTCATTTCCTTCTGTCTCATGTGGAGTAATCAACATGGGCTAGATGGCTCCCTCACATAAATTTCCACGAGGATGAGCATCCATCCACTGTTAATGCTTCTTCACTAGTAAGAGATACAACGTTCAGGGTTTCCGCCAGGTCAAATGATTGTTCTGCAGGGCCTTATGAACTTGTGCAAAGCACTATTTTTTCTCACGATATAGGCGTAACAAACTTTTCTTTTTTGAGTGGTGAAGCCTCTGTGTTCTATCTGGCTACATTCTTGCATACAAATCCCTTGTAAATTATTTTTCAAATTCCGAGGTTCAGCAATTTAATTGAATCGGTTCCTAATTTTTAATTAAATCTGCATTTCTCCCGGTAACCTTTGGAAAGACAGAAGCCACATTACCATATTGGAGAGAAAGGATCACAGAGCAAGACAGACATAAAAGAGAAGCACAAAATCACAAGGCAGGTTTTCCTATAAATTTATTTTCATACCAAAAAAAATAACATTCTAAGGCAATGTTTTTATTGTATAGTATAAAATAACTTCCACTAAATTAAAAATGGAATTTTTTTTTGCTATAAGCCACTGATAACTTTTCCATGAAAAAAATTTACAATTTGCAGCACCTGTAGAAAAAAACACCTGTTCAATAATTATATAAATACTCTTGACAGATCCCAGTAGCCCATTATGTATCCTTTTTGGCAATGTCAGCTTTCTAAAGTCAATTAGCTTCTAAATTTGAAAGGCACCTGGTGGCCAACATTCTGCTTATTATTCAAGGCATCCATTTTAATTTTTTGGAAACAGACTTGAGAAGTCTGAAAAATCTATTAAGTTAAAAAGAATGAAGAAGTACCATACAGTTGATATTAGCAAACAACATTTTTCCCCTTAGCTCTAAGTTTTCCCCAGGGGATTTACAAAGTGCACCAGTTAAATACGTCTGTACATTTAAAACATTAAATATGTCAACAGCAAGACATTTTTAAATATTTTGAATCAAATACTATAGCACAAATATAATTTACAATACTTTGCACAGAAAACATTACATCTGAAATATAACTTTAGATATTATATAAAAATACATATATTTTTTTCTCCTCATTAGAAAAAGTATTTATTTGCAGGTTCCAGGATGATGTAACAATTCAAAAGAATTTAACCCTTCAGATGGTCATCAGTTTGCTGTTAGATGACACCCTTTCCACTTCAGCTGCATCGTGGCACCTAACCACGGATTAGAGACAGAGAATTAACCCCTCCCATAGCCCAAAGGCAGTTTTTCATAAAGGCAACCATAGTTGCTCCAATCTGCTTTAATTCTAGGAATTCATTACAAAATTTAAAAACCACTGTGTAAGAAAACCCTTAGATTGTAACACACCTTGAGTCCAACATCTCCCATTGGCTGTAAATACATTCGCTCCCTACAGAGTCAAAGGCACGGGTCTTCTTGTACCCTGTGGGTCATAGCTCTTAGTAGTCTCACACACCTACATATATCTTTCTTGGCTTGTTTTTAAAGTTTTCTATACATCCTAGGAAATACGTGAAAACGCTTCATAAAATGGGGCTCAATCTATATCTCGAACTTTAAAAGCCCCAAAGTACGTTGCATCTTGATCTGGATCCAGTAGTGAAGGGTTGGATACCTCAATGCTTATTTTCTCACCAGACCGTAGCTTAAAAAATCCTCCAACGTTTATGGAGTAAAAATGGAATTCAGAATTCCCCGACCAGTATTTGGTGCTTCCTCCTTTCATGAGGGTATGAGAACTCGGGATTTTGATGCTGGTCTTGGTGACATACACCATTAGCTGAAGATAATTCGCAGTGAGGTTTCCCGAAGTTTCATGATGTCGAAAGCAAATGTTGGCATACAGGTAATAAAAGCCATCTTGGTTAACTATTAGTTTTCCATTGCTGAAAGTCATGTTGGAGATCTTGGCCCAACCTCGGTCATGGTACCAGCAGGACAGACTCACTTTATGGGAACCTGAGGAAAAGAGAGGCACGTGATTTAAAACCCACCCCTTCAAGGAGAAGGACATCCTCACAATTCTATGAGGTTGGAGAAAGACTTACTGTAACAGTCATTGTTCCAATGGGAGAATAATTTCTCAGAATTTATTTTCTAAAAGGGGAGTACAAGTACATTAAGAAGTACTTGTGCTCTCTGCTAGGCACCTGAGAGGGGACAAAGACAAAATCTCAATTTTCCTGCCCTCAAGGAGTCTATAGTACACAAGGGATAAGTATGATATATGGTCAGACAGGAAGCAAGGCATGGGCCCTGATAAGAAAGGTGTGGATATTGCAATGGGAATTCAAAGGAAAGAGATTACTTCTTCCCAGAGGGCTCAAGAACGATTTTGCTGGGCTACTGAACCTGATAACTTAAAGGAGGAATTCAGCCAACAGAAGCATAAAGGTCATTCAAGGTTGAAGGAAGAGAATCAGCCAAAGGCAGTTGAAACAAGAAAGCAAGAAACAAGTATAGGAAGAGAATATCCAGACTTCACATGACCCCACCTTCTCTTTTAATTCATGGAGACAGGTATATAGAAGGAGCTGAAAATCTGGGTCACAGCAACTTTGACCAAAAAGTCAAACTCTTAAACTCTATATTCTCATCACCATTGATTTTCCCCTCCTCCAATAGCCCAAATGCCTCCCAAGGTCACACGACTGAAAAGCTGCCCCCAGAGAAGTTCACAAAGAACATATCCTTGGCATTGCACTCCCCAGCTTCACAACTTCATGCAATCCTTTGTGCCCAAAGGATGGTAAAATCTCTTCTAATTATTAGACCAGAATTCTCCTTTAGCTCCTTCTCACACCTGAGCTTCACAACTTCATGCAATCCTTTGTGCCCAAAGGATGGTAAAATCTCTTCTAATTATTAGACCAGAATTCTCCTTTAGCTCCTTCTCACACCTGAAATGTGACAACCGATCTTCATGTCACTGTTTCTGGAGCAGCAGAATTTTCTAGAAAATCTTCTAAGTCAGAAAAGTGTCCAACGCTTTGAATATTTCAGGTCTTTAGTGTACTTTACTAGGTCTTTAAAAATTGGGACTACCTCCATGATAAACCTCATTAATCAAATATTTATATGGATACCTATTAGCCAACTGGAAAAGATGTCAGCTAGTGGGGAAAAAGCTGTTATACTGTGGAAAGTCCAGAGTTTTCCTCCAGAGGATTTTGTAAACACTTATGCTAAGTTAAGGTTGTCATCTGCTAGGATTTCAACAAGGCAAAACAGAGCTGAGGAGTCTCAGAATGGGGTTGGGAGTAGTTTCTGCAGCCAGGGAGAAGTTCTTTGCTGCCTGTCACCCACGAGAAATCCCCCCACGGAATTTAGACTTAAAGTGGATTCCACGGATCCATCACAGCTGACAACACTTCGGCTAGAGTGGGTCCTTGGGAGATCTTTGTAGAACCAGAAACCCACACTGGCTAACTTTCAAGACTGGCCTGAATCCTGGGAAAACGTGAACACCTGCATCTTTCTCTGGAAAGCCACAAAAAGGAGAATGTTCTATTGTCCCTGGAGGGCTACTGGGCAGCTGGGATATGGTCTGGGGACCTCAATACCAGGCTGTTCCAGAACCAACTAGATGGTAGGGTAAGTGGAAGAAAAAAAAAATGCAGCAGTGTCCAAGCTATGGTGGGGCAACCCACCATCCTTAGACATGCCTGCAAAGGCAAAGAAGCCAATGGTTCCAATCCCCGTGCTCAGGGACAGGACAGATTTCCTGAACTGCACATCGTATCCACAGAAGGGTGCCCGAGCGAGCCTGAGAAGCCATCACAGGCACTGCTGCCTCCAGAACCCAGCACAGCGCCCTGCCCTTTTTCATCGGGGGTCCTACCTCAGATCATCCTAGATTAAAGCATCCCAAATGTAAATATCATTCCATGGTCCCAAGTGAGTCAGAATGAGACTGTAAGACTCTATGCATCACATCCTCATGAACACTAGCAAACTAACTTCTCCAGGCTGGTAAACAGCCACCTAATCCATTGACAGAGCTAAAAAAACTCAAGGTGTTTCCTATCTCAAACCATCCCATGGCTACCTCCTTCTTCCCCTACTCTTGTATTCAATCCTTTATGCAATCAATTATCGGTCTTATAGTTTATCTGCTATGACGGCCCTTAACAGATAGCAGCAGAATGACTAAGGTGACGTCTACCCTCTCGACAGGTTGGATCAGCTAGCGTTAGACCAAGGGCTCAGAGATACAGTCCAGGGAAGGCAGGGAAGGATATGAAAGAGAGAGGAGAACACAGAAACCCTGACCGCATACCTCTCCCGTTGTTAGCTCAAGTCAAGTGGAAGGAGTGTCCTTATTTCCTTCTAAACATGCCTATATTTATCCATTCGCTGATCAATTTAGTCATTTAGTAAATATCTGAATGGTGCTTTCTGTGGGCATTCATTCTATCCACAGTTAAGAATTGCACCAAACAGTATACCCTCAAGGCACTTAGTAGTGGAGAAAAGAAGAAATGGGCACACCAAATGAAAAATATAACATTTTCATTTCTGCGGGTCACACAGCACATGGTTGAAGTTCAGTTAAAGCACCTGCCAAGTGGAAGCTGCAGAAATTAGTGGCGACCACGTGAACTCAGCCCAGTGACAGAGGGCAGGGAGGACTTAGGTCAAATGTGGACGGGTTGAGAAAAGGGAGAGGATTGTGAGCGAGGGAAACTGTTCGAGCAAAGAACGGAAGGCACACAGCACGCAGAGGAAAAGGGAGAAGAACCGTCAGTGTGAACTGGAGAGCTCATGAATAGCGATAGTGGGAGAAAAGATGAGAATAGCGCCCCCATCAGGTTGGAGGACCTCACACAGCAAGCCTGGGTTTCCATCACTAGACGACCTTCAGCCTTCCCAGCCGCCCCAGCCCCTAGGGTCACTGCTATTAGATATTAGAGAAGAAGTCTCTCCAGATATTTAGTCTGAGCTGCCCTTAAGAAAGCCATGAATCCTGACCTCACAAAATATTCCCCAATGCATTTTATTCAAGAAGCTTTGAAATACAATCAGTATAAGGCAGATTCTGATTCCTTTCTTATGTGTAAATAAGTACAAATAGGTATGAAACAGAGGCCCCGAATGAACATGCAAAATTAAAGCCATCTTCCTCTGAAGTATCCAATCCTGGCTCAAACTGGGAGATAAATGGACTCAAGGAGTCATTGGCCAAGTCAGAAGAGCAAATTCTATTTTCTTAAACAGAAGCATACACTAACTCATTTCACTCTGTCTCAAGCTCAATAACCATCAGAAAATAACCAGTTTTGCCTTCTTTTTGGCAATGATTTGATGCAAGGTGCCCGGAGGGAGAGCTATATAACTAAAACATGCTTGCTATTGCCAAATAGACTTTGGCACACAGTCTAATGCAATATTTATCATATGCCATTTAAAATGAACTGAAAAGATAAATGCAGACTACATTCACAGCACACACAGCTGATAGATCAGTATTAATTTGATTGCCTTTGCTAACATGCAAAATAGTTTTCCACTCAGAAAATTAGTGTAGTTCCACCATAAGGCACACACATACACACACACACACACACACACACACAGAAAGAGAGACAGAGAGAATTTGTTTATGAAGCAAGTATGTGGGACAGTATAGATAGTTTAGGAAAATCTAAAAATCAAAGAGTTGGTTTCTCCTTTCTATGTCTGCAGTCAGGAAAAATTCCTTTGTGGCCCATACTATATTAGTAGCTTCAAAACTGCTTATTAAAACTTGGAATTTTTTTAACTCTAAGAAGAACTTGCCTTGAATCATTTTTGTAAAACAAAAAATAGAATATATAAAATTATTTAATTAAACTTTAAATAATGACAAATTACATTCACTAAGTTCTTACTATATGCCCACTTCCATGTAAGTAATTTGCACAAGGTCACCCAGCCAGGTGGTACAGTGGGACCTCAAACCCAGGCCGTCAGACTTGAGACGCCCTGCTATTAAAACCACATTCATGGGCTTCCCTGGTGGCACAGTGGTTGAGAGTCTGCCTGCCGATGCAGGGGACACGGGTTCAAGCCCTGGTCTGGGAGGATCCCACATGCCGCGGAGCAACTAGGCCCGTGAGCCACAACTACTGAGCCTGCGCGTCTGGAGCCTGTGCTCCGCAACAAGAGAGGCCGCGATGGTGAGAGGCCCACGCACCGCGATGAAGAGTGGCCCCCGCTTGCCGCAGCTGGAGAAAGCCCTCGCACAGAAACGAGGACCCAACACAGCCAAAAATAAATAAATAAATAAATAATAATTAACAAAACAACTCACATTATTTAAAAAAAAAAAAAAACACATTCATCTACTTCTTACACAAAAAGAGGAACATAAGCGCTCTGAATTTATTTCCCTCTGACAAAGCCAAGTGGCCACAAGGTACTTATGTGATAACCTATAGTATAAAAAGCATGGACTTGGGAATCAACTAGAGTGGAATTCAACTTCTAATCCTACCACGCTGTAACCTCGATCAGATAACTTACACTAGATGGACCTTGGTTTCCCTGTTTGCAAAATCTGAATGATAATCACTACCTTGCAGGGTTGTAGTAAGGTTTAGAGATAATGAATACAGAGCAAAATGCCTGATACAAAGTGTGTGTATAAATGGTATAAGAATAATAACAATAATATTCCATTGTCACTCCATCATAATGTTCTTTGTGATTTTTCTGATGCTCACCTAACGCAATGTGAAGTAACCAGTGGGGATTATATGATGGAAATCACTGGTACGTTAGGTAGATGTAGACATAGAGCTCTGGGTTTCCTCATTTCCAAAAGATAATGAGGTCTCCAGTCTATTGAGCTAAATTCTTAGTCAGAAAAAAACGATAACTCCCTGGAGAAGGAGTATGTCTCATTTTCTAGAGGGCTATTATTGCCTCTTAAATATCACTCTGTTGAGCTCCTGCCTGGAACTCTGCAGGAGATGGCTGAGTATATGACCACCTGGAGGAATTCATGCACCTCATGGGCCAGCAAAGAGGATGTGTCAACTTTTGCTTGGAAAAATAGAGATGAGTATAACACGGGATTATCCTTCCCAGTTATGCAACCTCAACTAGCAGTGTTTTAAAATAAACTCACTCTGATGATCTGAAAATGAATATAGTGATGATGTCCATTCCGGCACGATTGAGAATCACTATTTCCGTGATGTGGATGACTAACTGAAGAATAGATGATTTTTCTTCTGGTCTAGAAGTTAAGGGCTCTCAAAATTTTGCTAACAGGCTAAGAATCGGTCTGAGTATTCAGATGGGCTGATAAATGACTCTTTTTTTAAACATCTTTATTAGAGTATAATTGCTTTACAATGTTGTGTTAGTTTCTGCTGTATAACAAAGTGAATCAGCTATTTGTATACATATATCCCCATATCCCCTCCCTTTTGTGTCTCCCTCCCACCCTCCCTATCCCACCCCTCCTATCCCACCCCTCTAGGTGGCCACAAAGCACGGAGCTGATCTCCCTGTGCGACGCAGCTGCTTCCCGCTAGCTATCTATTTTACATTTGGTAATGTATATATGTCAATGCTACTCTCTCACTTCGTCCCAGCTTACCCTTCCCCCTCCCTGTGTCCTTAAGTCCATTCTTTATGTCTGCATCTTTATTCCTGTCCTGCCCCTAGATTCATCAGAACTATTTTGTTTTAATTCCATATATATAGTGTTAGCAGACGATATTTGTTTTTCTCTTTCTGACTTACTCTTGAAATATTTTTCAGGCTGGATATAAATGGAACTTACCTGATGGGATGTCAGTGGCATTAATCGTGAGATGGGCAAAGGGCTGCGTCTCAGGCTTGTTCCTTCTGGCCAGATCTAACCATGAACCTTCCACCATGGCTGGAGATGAGAGAAGCCATGTTAGCTCAAAGAGGAGTCACCCTAGGGGTTTTCAAATATTTATACACATCCATGCTTACCTTTTTCTGCTCTGATGTGTTGTGATTTAACAACATGTTGCATTTCCTGCAATAAAAAGAATAAAGAATCTTATTTATACACTCTTTTGATAAAGCAGTTAAGAATTCAGGACTGTTGGACATACAATAAATTAATCCTCTTTCCTTCAAAATACGCCAGAAGTACATAGGCAGTAAAATTTCTTGATGTTCTAAGTAGCTATCAAGGGAAGTTCACCCCAAAGAATTATGTTGATGTGCTTAAAAATCAGACTACACACATACCATCCAATAAAATACTCTGGACAATAAGAGGAAATAAAAGACAATGTAAATTATAAAACACGGAATCACTGAACATAATTAAACATTTGTAGCAGGTACACAAATGGAGATGAAGTTAACTAGGAAAATAACAATTACCACAGAATATATGACCCTCTTAAATCTTTAGAGAGTCTCTTTTTATGTCTGTTTCATTAGTGAATTCCTGTTATAATGTTGAAGCTCAGCCCATAAGAAAGAGAAAGATGCTTGGCTCCCAGTGGTTAATTTTTTATTTTAAAAAGTCACAGTGTATTTAAATTACTACATGGAAGTCTAAGAGCTTTTAGATTACCAATCATTAACTTAAAATATTGCCACAAATAGAGGTTTAGAAGTGCAAGCCAGGGCTTCCCTGATGGCTCAGCGGTTGAGAGTCTGCCTGCCAATGCAGGAGACATGGATTCGAGCCCTGGTCTGGGAAGATCCCACATGCCGCGGAGCAACTAGGCCCGTGAGCCACAACTACTGAGCCTGCGCGTCTGGAGCCTGTGCTCCGCAACAAGAGGCCGCGATAGTGAAAAGGCCCGCGCACTGCCATGAAGAGTGGCCCCCGCTTGCCACAACTAGAGAAAGCCCTCGCACAGAAACGAAGACCCAACACAGCCATAAATAAATAAATAAATAAATAAATAAAAGAGAAGTGCAAGCCAGTAAAAGAAAGAACTCAAGTACATAAAGAACGTAGGTAATTGCATATCTCAATTTGAGCACTGACAATGAAGGGTCCAATAAGTAACTGCAGGCCCACCTGAATCAAGACCTTAGCTACCATTAAATAGTAAAGTGATGTGGATGGAACTTCAGGCTTTGACTTCACCTCAAATCCCTTCTCAATCTCCTAAAAATACTGAGGATATTAACAGCACCTTTATCATCGGTGGTTGTGAAGACTCAATGAGATCATGCATGTAGGCACTCAGCACAGGGTCTGGTAACTCCATACATCTAAATACTACTAGAAACACTCTGGAGAGATTCCTAATTTCTCTGTTATTGGGGTGACCATCCATGCTAACTACCCCACCCCCTCATGATGTTTGAAAGGTAGGCCAGATAGCTTAAGTTCTTGGAATGTCTGGAGAGAAGGGCTTTGAGATAGATGATAGTTAGATAGATAGAGGCTATAACAAAACTTCGACTGTTAACAGTTGGAAGGGTTCTAGTGGTAAAATTACATTGATTCTTCTCTCTGCCTTCAAGACCCCCAAGAGAGAAGAGAATCAATTCTATTTTTAAAGACCCTTGGAGGATAGCACAGCTGTCTTCAGTTACCTATTCTAACATCCTAAAGAAGTCATAGCATGACTGACTCTTAGAAGGAAACTTTACAGCCTCATCCAAGGCTACTTCCTGCCCTTGCCTTGACCCAGGGCACTGCCCTGCACAGCTCTGGGAGCACCTCTGCAGGAAATTCCAGGCAAATGATGGCTGGCTCTTTTGGGTTGTGCAATGCAGTGGCCAGGCTTTGTTCCTCTCCCCACTCCATCCAAGATTTATTTCTCTCCCCTGCTGACTGCCAATCTCCCAAGTCTTTTCTCATGATCTTTGGATTCCCAATGGTACCCTGATTTCTGGAATTTCCTGGTTTAGTCTTCCCTGCGTTCACAACAGAGATTTATATATGCACAATGTACCTATTATACATTGTGTATACCTTTATACATTTATATATACCCAGTGTATCTTTTACCTTTATAAATACATAATACATTACATATATAATGTATATATAGTGTATCTTTATTCATTGTATATATCTTTTCACATTTATAATGGTGATATATACACACACACAATGTTTACTATACATTTACTATACATGTATATAGCTTTATACATTTATGATACAATATATCTTTATACATTGTATATCTCTTTATATACTTATATATTTGTATATAATGTAACTTTATCTGATTATTATCTCTTAAAAGATTGGAACAAATAGGAACCTGATGACAGTAATTCAGAGATTTAAAGCTACCCCTCATTTTCCCTCTAGCCCCGATCGGCCTCACCATCAGAAGGAAGAGGGGAGAGGGAAGAAGGAAGCAAAGCAAAGTATGACATATGCCTACAAATGCCTGCTTGGTGCTTTTCTATTGAGAAAAGCACACTTATTATTGAAAAAAACAAGGTAAGATCCGTTTTGCTAGCTCAGTGGTTCTCAACCTTGAACATGCAGCACGATCTCCCAGAGGGCTTGTTGAAATACAGTTTCCGATCTGCTTGGTCTGGGGTGGGACCTGAGAATTTGCATTTCTAACAGATGAGCTGGTGTTGCTGACCTGGGGCCTCCATTTGAGAAGAGCAATCCCTCTCACATCCCAAAAGATTTCAGAGATGAGCAAATCTGAGATTTTCTTGAAGCTTGAGACCAGGCCAAAGGAGCAGCAGACAAAAGTCACTGATTAAGTGGGCAGGGAAAGTTTGTTCTCTCCTACCTGGGAATGAACTTCTCCTGCCCATTTAATCAGCAGGTGCTAGGTCAGAGCTGTCACAGAAACTTTTCATGTCAAGAAAATTCAATAACCAGTGCCATTCAGAAACACTTTCAATGTCTGCTTAAAAAAGAAAAAAAAAAGTGTGTCATGACCCAAGATGAATTAAAACTGAGCTAAAGACCCATGAGGTAATGCTGCTTTCATGTTATGTATTGTTGGGTATCCAAGAATTGCAATTCCTCTCAGAAACCCTATAGGGAAGTTTCCACATGAAAAGCAAAGTACGTGATGTGTCTATAGCCTCAGGCTACAAAAAATGTAGTCTCAATATCTGTTCTTATATCCCTACCCCACCCCAATCTTTTGAACTCAAGATCATTGTTATTTATGTGCACAGATATCAACCACGAACATAACATTCTTCTAAGACTACAGTTTTAGGGTACCCTGGCCCAACTCCAGCCAGTCTAACTCAATTAGTCTGATATTGACTTGGTAGCATTTTACAAGAATCTCCCCAGGTGATCCTAATATGCAGCAGGCGTTGAGAAGCATTATTACTAATTGAGCGTTTCCGTGAATGGTTGCTTGGTGACAGCTCTATTTAGTCCTAGATTTATTATATCCTCACGATTTATATATATTCCAAGTGTTGAAAATTAAATCATCCCTTACATTTGCAGCCAACAAAAAGCCAGCTATCTCCCCTTGTATTATCCTGTTTGATTCATGTTAGAATCAGAGGCTGGGTAACTACTACTAAGCTCACTTTTCAGAATGGAAAATCGAGGCCAAGAGAGAATAAAGATGCCCCTAATAACTCTGGGACTTGAGCCTACGCCTTCCAAGTCCTCTTCTAGAGCTATCAGCCCACCCCCCTTCACAACACGTGGTCATCAACTCTATGCCTGGAAGCTGGCAGGAAAGTATCAGGGGCCTGTGATGGGGTTCAGGACATGCTACCCCCAAATATGGTGCTTTGGCAAGTGGAATATTTTAAGCTAAAGGATTTTGGGAAATGGCAGAGGCAGGAAGGACTACCTGGCTTTGTCCTTCTCCCCTGAAGCAGGTCACAGACCCTCATGTGAGAGGTGCCTTACCACTGGGAAGAAAGGAGCATCTTTATCTCTTAAGGCGGGAGGACGCCTAGGGGAATCTGAAGGAAGAGGCCTTGCTCCGTTTCCCCCAGTTTACCACCCTTAGCTCAGACCCTATCCTGTCCTGTCCTGTCTCATTTTTCTACACCTTTCCACCCTTCATCAAACTGGGTATAAAAACCACTCAGCTTAACTATTCCTGTGGGTCTTCATTTCCTAATGAAAGCTCCTGCGTCACGTAAAACTTACATTAAATAAATTGGTATGCTTTTCTCTTATAATTTATCTCTTGTCAGTCTAATTTACAGGGCCCCTGTAAACCCCTTAGATTTACTGGTGAACCTAAGTTGGGAGAGGGAAGAAATTTTTTTTCCCTCTCTATACCTGTCAGGAAATTCTTAGAGGGTGGTCCCCTCCCTGAAGTAGAAACTCTGAAAGGAGGCCCACCTTGACCAGGGATCTGACAAAAAGGAACCTCAACATCAGGAAAGATGGACTCAGAATTCTTGGGGGGGGGCTTCAGAAAACAGCAGGCTCAGAACCTGCCAAGACTTGTTCAGAGCTTGGCTGGTGAAGCCTCCGAAGTAAGCCATGAGGGCCCTGGACATGGGGGCCTCACGTCTCCAAATGTGACTCCATCAAGGCCATTCCACAGAGCAGGGCCACTCTGTTTGGTCATTTTTCTCGAAGATCAGATACTTTGCTATGTACATACCAAGCACAGTTTTCTCTTGAATGGCCCCCTAATATTTTTAATTTTCAAAATTATAAGAAACTCTTCTAAAGGAGTACCCAAACTTCACCCCAACGGACAATTCCATTTATTTCCTAAGCTTTGAATTTACGATTATTTTCATCCACAGTAGTCCTCTTCTTTTGTCACATTAATTAGAATGTTTTAAAATTTGCAGAGTTCTTTAGTCCCAAATTTAATCATTCATACATTGCTTCTGGTTTCTTTGAATGCAGAAAGTTCTGATTCATCTATTAATAATTTGGGGAAGACACTACAAAGAACATCCTAACTCCTTTCCTCTGAACAAATTATTCAGATGAAAGAGATCTTTTAAAAAATGTTATATGTGTTTGATCTTATTTTATATCCAGCTATATTAGAAAAAAAAATTAGAAAAAAAAAAGTTAACTCTCTGGATACACATTCAATGCACTCATATGTTGTCTACACTCTCAGAATGCCCACAGCTCTGCATAAAGAAGTATAGGTAGTTCTGATACACCTCCCAGCAAACAGCCTCCAATAGAAGCCAGAAACAGTTTCCAGGGTGAGGAAGCTGGGCAGACAGCCCTCCGTGTGATCTTCTCTTGGCTGAAAGCTACTAAAGAGGACCCAATGCCCTGCTCCCCAGGAAGATCAGCGATCTACCTTCTCAGAATACAGCATGTTTAGCATCTGTCACATGCAAGGACAAAGAGAACTACCCCCTGGTTTCCAAAACCTACTCATGACCATTAGGATCACCTGTAAGTTACTAAGAAAAATCCAATGAATGAATGAACTTATTTATGGTCACACTGTAACAAGTAGGCTTTTCAGCGAATTTATGCATTTCTTAAATAAGCATAATTTGCGCCTAAATTATGAGAGCTTCATTTAACCCTTCAAAACAGGACAAAAAGGAAAACCGACCTACTGGTAGACAGCCAAAAAAATCGCTGCCAATTCAAGGATAGAAGAAATCCTCTGACATACTGCCACCTGGTGGACACTGTCTAACATTGCCAAGCCTGGGCTTCCACAGCCAGACCTCGCAGATTTGAAACTGCCGTTCGCCCCCAACTCCAAAGTCTAAAAACAAGAGAGATGCGGAAGTTTCACAACATTTGAAAATCTGCTCCTTGTGGTATCTTCCTATTTAGACTGCACTGACTCTTCATCTTTGCTGTCCGAGTACATTTGAACAGACAAGAAAACAACCGGTATGATTTTTCTTTCCTTTTTTTTTTTTTTTAAATTTCGACTTTTTATTTCACTCAAACTGTTGGGATTTCACAATTTCTCCTCCAGGAAAGAAAGTACACAAAAGATCAATATGATTGTGTAACTGTGGTCTCTAGGACTGCTTCTCTTTAACTTCTCCTGAATTCAACATCCCAGAAGTACAATTCCCAGGAGTGTGACAGGGAGACTGCTGGGACAGGCTCCCTTGATCATCTTTTAAAAATATTTTTGGATCTTTTTCCAAAAGAGGGAGGAGGGAGACATCCCAGAACTGGCTCAGTCTTGATATATCATCGCCACTTAGGAGAGATTGTACTCCGTAAGAATAAATATAAACACCTATCAGTACTTTCAACTTCTTTTGAGTAATTATGGGAATTTTGCTCCAGGTAATTTAAACATTTACAGCAAACGCTTAAGCCAGCCTTTGCAAACTCAGCTGGATAACTGCCCCAAACAAGACTTTGATAGCATACCAATTCAAGAGCGAATGTTATTAAATTGGCCTTAGTTTGTTTGACTGAAGTGGTTTTTTTTTTTTTTTTTTGGTCTTAAAAAATCATATGTATAAATAGATTTAAATTTCCACTGAGGACACTCCCAGCTGTAAAGATTCCCTGAAAAAAGGTCAAGCTCCTGGAGTCTGGCCTTATCAGACTGAAAATCCCACCTGTTCATTGTGATGTGAATTGTGTGATCCATGTGGGACCTGTCAGTCAGCACAGGAGAAGCAATTTGTCTAGCCAGATGCTTCCGGAAACCACTGGCACCAGCTCCTACCTGGGGTCTCAGGTGGCTGGCTCCGCCTGCAATCCCAATAGCAGCTGCAGGGACATCTGGCTGGTTGAACAAGGATTTAACACCCCGTTTGCCAGATATAATACAGGGTTCATACACTTGTTAACATGTGTAATGCATTCATTTTTACATCTGAATGATACCCTTCCTTTAATTCTTCTCCAACCTAGTTACAAGAATAGTGTTTTCATCAGCTGAGTTAGCACATAAATGCCACATATGGGTTGCTTCTGAAAATGAATAGCCAGTTTCCTACTCTTGCAGAGAAATCCTGCAGACTTCCACCTTGTAAATAGCTCAGAAATCCATCCTCTCCTCTCCAGCCAGAGGACCACTGCCTTCCTTCAAGCTTTCATCATTTCTCATTAGGATTACAATAATAACCTCCTACCTCCTCTCCTGATCTGCTTTCCTCCAACTGGTCCATTGCTGCTAGAGAGAGCATCAGAAAGTCCGCATGGGAGCAAGCCCCTTCTCTTCTTTTTTGAAAGGTTTTTTAAAATTCTTATTGAAATATAGTTGATTTACAATGTTGTGTTAGTTTCAGGCACACAGCAAAGTGATTCAATTATATAGATAGATGATAGATAGATATATTCTTTTTAAGATTCTTTTCCATTATAGGTTATTACAAGATATTGAATATAGTTCCCTGTGCTATATGGTAAGGCCTTGTTGGTTATCTATTTTATATATAGTAGTATGTATATTTTAATCCCAAACTCCTAATTTATCCCTCCCCCTACTTCCCCTTTGGTAACCGTAAGTTTGTTTTCTATGTCTGTGAGTCTATTTCTGTTTCGTAAATAAGTTCATTTGTAGTATGACAATACTACAAATACTACTTAGTATGACAATCTCTGGGTCCATCCATGTGCTGCAAATGGCATTATTTCATTCTTTTTTTATGGCTGAGTAATATTCCACTGTGTATATATACCACATCTCCTTTATCCATTCCTCTGTCAATGAAGTCCCTTCTCTTCTGAAAACCCTCCAGGGGCTGCCTGCAGACTTCAGGAACAAGTCTACATTCCTTACCTGGGCTTATAAGGCCCTGCACGACCAGGCTGGTTACCATTCTGGACTCTCCAGCTATTCCTCCCCTGCACCCCCAAACTCCATCACCCCTGAGGACACTCTGGACGCTCAAGCCACACAGAACTACTTAGAGTTATTTCTCTCTGCAGGTCTCCTGCCCTCCCATCCATGCAGACTTGGCGTACAACTGCTCCCCTGGAGAAATGTCTTACTGTCTTATCAATAGCTCATCTTTAATTGTAAAGATTCTTTTTCCATGGCATTCTTGGCTCACAAGGCACTGAAACAATAGCCACCAGGTGTTGTGGAGCAACTAAAAAGACAGGATTAGAATTGATGCCTTAGCTTCGCTTGCCTCCTCTCCGAAAGCTCACATGGAAATTCCAATCCACAGAACGTGGGGGAACACTTCGTATGCACCTGGATGGAGCTGGAGGCCCCCCAGCTTGTCATGAAGAGTCAATGGTGACAGTTTGAAAACACCTCAGAGCAAAGAACTTTAGGAGCAGGAGCCATTAAAGGTTCTGTCACCTAAATACATGTCATTCAGGTATAGTGGAGCCTGTGCGTCTCAGCCCAGATCCCCTGGAGCAGAGCCCTACAGGGTACCGGGTACCAGGATGCAGAGGGCAGAAGCACTGGGAAGGGGGAAGGGCAGCTCCCCCCCAATCCCCACAGGGGAGGGGGAGGGGAGGGGGAGATAGGAGGGGCCCAGGGTCCAGCAAGTGTCGGGGCAGGGGAGACAGTAGATAAGGCGTAAGCCCCCCTAATCCTGAAGGTAAGAACCATCTCGGACTTGAATTTGTAACTTTACCCTCTCATCCCTAAAATTCTTTATTTCTTACTATGAACTACTGATTTTAAAAATTCTCTCAAAGCCAAAGTCTTCTCAACAGGATTCTACCTCCCCCACCCTCATGCACCCCCCGCTGTGAATCTCCTCATCTCTTTGTCTCCTCACTGAATCAGCCACCAACCCACGACCATCTCTGGAAATTCTCAAGAAAGAGCTTTACCAAGAAAAATGCGGACCGGCCTCCTCCTTCCACCCCAAGTACAGTCAGCGAGGGCTCACTTCTCCCAGAAGAAGTCTGCTGATTGGAAAAGACATGTCTTTGCACACAGATAATGTACTCTACCCACCGAAGGGCTAAAGAATACGGTGCCCTTGTTTTCCTAAAGCAGAGTGATGCTTTCCCAGCAGGGCGATGGCTATGCTGGGAATAAAAAATTAGTTTTCATTGTTTAACCTTCATGGTTTAAATGAGGAAGTTTCGCTCTAGTTAAAGGTCCCTTCAGGTTTATATGAAGTAGCCCTATGACAGCAATATTAGTCTTCATAAAGAGCCCAATTTTAAAGTGTCTTGCACTAGGGTACTTGTTTAAAAAGTTTCATCTAAGGGCTCGGCAGGGTAACTGCAGTGGGGAATCTTGGGCTAACTGCACTATTTACCACGTCTCTGCTCTCTTTTGCCACTTGAAACGTAATTATGCCACCTCACATTGGCAGAGCTTCTGACATTCACAAAGCCCTATCTCCTCTGTAGAAGGCTTACTCTCACAGACTCTTCCCCAAAGTATTTCTGACTGCTACAAATGGAACTAAAGGGGAACAGAGGTACCAGGCCAGCCACTGTGGACCAGTGAGGCCAGGGAGGGAAGGGGCAGGATGGCCGTGAAGGTCCTCCAGACTCAAAGTCCCTATGGTGTTCATGCCCCAAAGAGGGAAGACGCTCCCTCTTGAAGAAGCAGGAAAAACACCACACTTGGGAGCGACCTCCACCCCGTGATGAGAATCTTCCAGGCACTGGCAAGGTGGCTAGCTTCCTACAATATTAAACAACCAGCCACCTGATGACACCACGAGCAGGGATGAGCACAGATCACTCACGTATTCGTTAAAAGTGTTCTTTAAACATTAACTGAGCGCCTACTCATTGTACCTGTCATTGGCTAGAGAAACCAAACATCACATAGTCTCTGTCCTTGGAAAGCTCACATCTGGGTGAGTCAGACCCGCACCCGGCTCCTGGGGTCAATGTTATGACGGGGTGAATACAAGAAGCCCTAGGTGTGCACAAAAGGGGCCCCTAACCCCAAAGGTGGGCAGGCAGGCATCATTGGGGGACTCTTTGGGAAGTAATGCCTGAGCTAAATTTTGAAAGACAATTAGAAAACTGTACACAAAGAAGAGCCTGGAATGGCACATAAAGAACATGCACAAAGACCCATGATTTATCCATCCATTTCATCCATCCATCCATCCATCCCACAAAGCTCACTGATGGCTGCTAGGGCCAGATGTTCTGCAGGATACTAAGATGCTGCGTGTCCTGGACGGATATCCTCTCTGCCTTCACTGTGTTTATGGCTGTAGCACGGGGGCGGGGGTGGGGTGGGGAAGGGCACAGCCAGGTTAGGGAACTTCTAGCACTTTCCTGAGGTGGGTCCACTGAGCACAAGCTGAGGTGGGGTGAGGAGATGGAGCCACAAGGTAATGAGCCTGGAGAGGCTGACGTTGGAAGGAGGGTTCCAGAACACAAAAGGCTTTGTGTTATGTGTTCAGCAGCTCAGACTTTATCCTGATGACTATAGGGGGTCCACCAAAGGATTTCCTTAAGTAGGAAAGTAAGATTTGAATTTGAGAAGTCACTCAGCTGTGGAGAGGATAGGCTGGAGGTAATGTGAGTAGGATGGGGTGCCCACTTGCAGTGGTCCAGATGCAAAATGGCAATGGTGATGGCGACACCTGTATTCAGGTGGCAACAGCAGTGACACAGAGTAAAGTATGTGAAGGTTTAGTAAGGAGGTAGAATTCCCAGGATGGGGGTGAGGTGAAAAGTCAATGAGTAAGTGTCTAAGACCATCTTCTGGCTTCTGATTTGGGGTGATGGAGATAATATCATAGTAATTCACCACCAAGGGGTAGATCAGATGAGAAGCAGGTACAGGCACCGAGAAGAAGAGATTCTGAGCTCACCTAAACTTTCTGATGAAGATAAGCCTTACAGTTGATAATTATCAAGATTATTTTTACTGCTGCTACTGCTGCTATTCCCACCCAGTGTTCTCAAAGGGCAATGACTAAGGACTGGGGTAGCACCCTCGTGATGAGGAAGCTACGAGAGAATGGACCTCTCAGACCCTGAATCTCAAAAAGTTCAAGCAAACATTTATTGTCTGGTCATCTCAGATATAGACTGTTCTCTGCAACTTCCAAGACCCATCTTCTCCACACAACACAGGCTGAATCCTACTTCTTAAATATAGTCATTCATTCATCAATGGCTTCCCTGTCCTCCAGTGGCCCTCAACTCTTCTTAGGATGCTTAGAACACCTCTTTGGTCAGTATCCACCCTGAAGCCTTCTTGTAAAGACGGACCAGCCCCCAGCCCTTCTAAAAAAGGATTTCCCATGTCACAAAGTCTACACCTAAACTACCAAATCAGAATCTTTGTAACAGATCTGGGAACCTTTTTCTTTCTTTTGTAAACAAGGTCCCCAAGTGATTCTTAAGATCAAGCAGGTTTGGAAAACGCTGCTCTAGGGCACGCCATTCTCTCCAGTTCTACAGGCTGTACTTCTCCTAGGACGAGCCACTCCTGGTGGAGCAATCCAACCATCCTTTACCAAGTCCCCTCCAACTGAGGACCCTCAGTCTTACTGACTTCTGGAGTCTTAGCTCAAGATCCCCACGCCACATAACGAGATGCTCCTCTTTCAGGAACGTCCTTCTTCTTCTCTCTTTCTTTAAAAATGTCAAGCCAGAATATCTTTCCTTCCACCCTGGAGTACTTCTAGCACGAAGATAAGCCCACCTCTGACGACATCACTCCCTGGTTATTTCCCTCGTGCAGACCCTCCTACCTTTTGCCCTGGGTCTCCCCTGAGATTGAGCACATCACGGCCAATGGCCCGTTGTTGGGCAAAAGGCAGTAGATGGCCTTGGTTTTGTAGGAAAATTCTGTGGGTCATACTTTGGCTTTCCCATAAAGACAGCTTTTATAAATGCTAGATATGATTGGGGTTGATTGAATTGCAGTTCCCAAAACTGTTATGGCAGAGATGAAATCCCATTGGAAAACCACTACATGACTAACATCTTGATTTGGGAACGTCAGTGCCCCCAAACCCCAAGTTGCTTTGTGGGTTTACAAGAAACTTTCTTGGGACACATACTCTTGTATACAAAGGAAAAGAGATAATGAATGGGGTTTAATTTTTCCCCTTGTTTCTGTTGGGTGTGTATTAACTAAAAAGCTAATGAGAAATAATGGCTATGTAACAACTCCAGTGTTTACAAGTTCATAAACAGTTAAGATCTACTCAACTTTTAATTGATTTCTTATGTACTTTAGTTTTAAAAATGGGAATAGGTTTCCTGTAATAATTGACATTGGAATTCTAAGGAATCAGCTTTACAGATGAAAAAAACAACCACTCAATCTGATGAACTTTCTGGTTTTAAATTAATGTTCTTGAATCCACAAAACCTACTAAAAACTGGACAAGTGAGAATCAAGGTTTATTCACAGATCACAGATGCATATGACTCAATGAATCTTTGGAAGTTCCTCAGAAAGATGCATGCTGTTAAATCTACCTTCAAATTTCTCTCTCTTCTGGAATCTAAATAATCTTAAAGTACTTTAACTTTTAGAAATAAAATCTTGACTGTTCCAATTTTTCAAAGACTTGTATATATATACAGAGTTACCTCTTGTTCATACAGTGAACCCACTTTCTTGCCTAAATAGGGTTTAGTGAGTACTGGAGACCACTCATTGTCCCCCTAGAATCCATCCTCTCCTCTCTCCAGTTAGTTATAGGCAACCCCTTTCCTCAAGCTTTGGTGCAAACGGTTGCCCCGCTAGAGACTACAATGTGTAGTCTACTTTGCATCCATGTGTCATTTTATGAGTAAGTTCCAGCCAATAAGATGCTACTAGAAATGACTGACGTCTCAACTTCCAGGTACCGCCTTGACTTTTTCTTTCTCCCTTTCCTCTGTCTGGAGATGACAATATATGGAGAAACCAATTTGGATCCAGAGATGGAAGGTACCTGTTGAGGATGGAGGTGCTTTCCTGCCAGCCCTGAACTGCCACCTCTGGATTATTGCACACAAGAGAAAAAACTTCTATCTTATCTTGTCCAATGAGTGATGAGTCTCTTTGTTAGGGCAGCATAGACTATATGAAATAACAGTGAATATATGACTGAGGATCAAAGGACTGTGAATCTTTGGGTACATCATTCTTAGTACCAGGAGATAGTTTCATTTATATTGTGAATCCTGCAGGAGATAAGGCCAACTATGCACTGATTCCCAGGGAATAAAATAAGAATTCCAGGTAAGAATTAATTGTTCAGTGATTATGGCTCTGGTCTTACTCCCCATTTTCCAGTAAATATTTGGAGGCTCAGAGACTTACTGACTCCAGGAAATGGTTAGTCAAGAATATGCTAACAACATAGCTTACTGGTAGTCATCACCATTGGCTTTTCATATTCTGGGATGAAATAGAGAGTTTTACAGAAACATAAAAGAAGCCAGAGCTGTGTTTTTAGTTCACATTGTAAACCTGCCTCTATATAGTTTATAAGCTATGAAGAGGCAAATAGACCTGGGGAAAACATGATTAAAGCAAGAAGTCCAGATGAACATAACTTTCAACAAAAATTAACCTGTAGTATGATTATATGGAGGCATTATTGCTTCAGGCTATAATATTAATAATCATCAATTATAACACTGGTAAGACATCCAATAGATGAGAACTAGGCTTATAACATTCTGAATGGCTTTGTGAGTTGGTCAATGACTCATGTTTATTTAAAAATATTAGTTTACAGAGTTCAAGAAGTCATCAGTCATTTACTTGTTCTTTTCCTTCAATCTTGAGTCTAAATTAGATGTGATATATTCAAATGTGAGCAAAGTGGCTGCAGTTCTCGTCCTGATGGAACTGCAAATTCGTTCCAAGATCTCTAAGCATTTCTGACTGTGCAGCTTCTTCAGGGAAAAATTTTTAATGCTCCCAAACGTGCATATTTATTTATTTAAGTATTAAATTAAAACGTTCCTGTATATTAGCTACCTTATAAAATATTCACAAAAATATTTTGAAGCCAATATTAAAATATACATATACATGTAAATCACCTTGCTTCCTTCCAGCGGCCTAGGGAGGCCACCTTGAATGCACTGAACACCCCACGTTCGAGAGCAAGGTGATTGGTGTGATTTGTATATTGATCTCTCTCCTCCATATCACCCTTTCAGATACATTTCAAAGTAAGTTTCAGGAAGTCTTTCACCAACAGGTACCCAATGTGAAATCAACAAGCAGGCATACTAACATCAAGTAGAGTCACATCCCAGGGCTCAGGATGTATAAATATGTATAAACAGATGGCTTTCCACTGAGACTGGTCGGGAGGTCTGAAGGCCAAGTGCTCCTGTTCAGGCCTGAGCCCCCCGCACTGCTCCTCAGGCTGGCACAGGCCAGAGAGGCGGCCAAAGCTGGAGCAAGAATTGCTTTATAAATCGGACACCGTATTTGTACTAGTGTTCTCTTTATTGTCATAGACTGTTATGAGAGACTTTGTAAATTGTGGTTGGTAGGGTTGGATCACTAAGGCTTTCAGAGTCCTGTGCTAAAGGGAAAAAAAGCCAAGAAAACCCAGCCACAAACAAAAAAGGCGGAAAAAACAGCATTACTTGTCTGACCAAAGACGGGCTGGGTAAACACCACTTTTTGCACACATAGAATGTGATATTGTGCTTATGTCTAGCATTTGTTACCATTGGATGGGGAGATCTCTCAGTAATGATTGCAGCCACAAAAGTAATTGTGTTTTATGGGTTCACCCAATATCTATATTAGAACTGAAGCTAAGATACAAACCTGCTTATGAATGCCTGATACATCCATCCTATTTTTAGTATCAGCAAGAGAAATGAGAAATCTGATTATTTTGGCAAGATGTGTAGACTGTCACCTTAACCAATAATCCTCATCAAAGGATAACACATTTGGCATTATTTGGCCAAGGTAAGAGAAGGGTAAATCCTTGGTTAAAGGATAAGTTATAGCAAAGTGCCTAGCACAGTGTGTGCACTGAATAAAATTGCTTGAGTCTAATGATAAGATGAATAACGTGTGTCTCCTTCCTAAAGAGTCCCTTGTCTGGGGGAAGAAATGGCGTCTTCTACCTCCAAACACACAATGGTATATTATGACAACTTCTTATTCCTTAAAAAGAATTATCTGTGTGTAACATTGTTACCCATGAGTAACAATCCCATAGCACAACAAAAACAAATATTAAATTAATTAAATAAAGTTCTACTCATCCTGTGAGTCACACTAGTCTGTTAGTATAATTAAAGCTGTGTGTCTTAGGAACTCCCTGGCGGTCCAGTGGTTAAGACTTCACCTCCCAGTGCAGATGGTGCGGGCTCATTCCCTGGTCGGGGAGCTAAGATCCCACATGCCTCACGGCCAAAAAACCAAAACATAAAACAGAACAACACTGTAACAAACTCAATAAAGACTTGAAAAATGGTCCACATCAAAAAATCTTTAAAAAAAACCAAAACCTGTGTGTCTTTAATAAGAGCAGTTGACTATTCTTGTCTGCCCACAAATCTTTCTCCTTCTGGCTTCCCAGGCACTGAATCTCTCATAATTAGTGTTACTCATGTGGAATGAGGCACTCTGTCTCCAACAGGCTCCTAAAATAGTGAAAACTCTGTCATTATTGTTCATCAACATCTTTAAGTACAAACTGGCTTATCGTACTCTCTAGACAGTCAGTCAGAAAGCTCAAAGGAAATGGGACACTGAACAAGTAAGTTCTGATGGGGGAGTTAGCGGCGGAAAGTTCACCGAGGGAGCAGAAGTGAGGACTGCCAGGGAGCAGCTATTGGCCACGTCTCTCCATCTGGTATTTGTTTTCACTTAGGACGTGAGATAAGGCTATCACTTGAAAAAAAAATAGCACACAAACTGTCCTAGTCCCATTTTTGAATAACCCAAATTACACCCACTTATTCAAAATAATTTTCTATTATATTAAGTTATACACACACATACATTCACACACATACAATGAGGTCTACTCCAAGGTGTCTGTTCTCGTTCATGGACTATGGCTTTGCCTAGTTCCATCTTTACATTATCCAATCCTATTTTAAATGCCTCTATAGAGTTTTCTAGCTTTGTACATTCCTTGTTAAGCTAATTTTTCAGGCTTTTTAAAAATTATGAATGAAATCTTTCATTCATGTTTTCTAATTATTGTTTGAAATGGGGGCAGCTAGTGATTATTACCTATTAACTATTTTTTTAAATAAATAAATCAATTTATTTATTTATTTTTGGCTGCATTGGGTCTTTGTTGCTGTGCGTGGGCTTTCTCTAGTTGCGGCAAGCGGGGGCTACTCTTCGTTGCTGTGCATGGGCGTCTCATTGCAGTGGCTTCTCTTGTTGCGGAGCACGGGCTCTAGGCGCGCGGGCTTCAGTAGTTGTGGCGCACAGGCTTAGTTGCTCCACGGCATGAGGGATCTTCCCGGATCAGAACTCGAACCCGTGTCCCCTACATTGGCAGGTGGATTCTTAACCACTGTGCCACTAGGGAAGTCCCTACCTATTAACTTTTACAAACTGATTTATTTTGCTTGTAGCTTTTCAGTTCTTTTGAATTTTCCCAAGTATACAATCATATCACATGCAGATTCTACCTTCTGTATATTTTATTTCATTCTCATATGTAATTACATTTGCTGGCACATTCTGAACAATGTTAAATAACATGGGGACAGTGGGCATCTTTGGTGTATTCCTGATATTACGAGAAATGCTCCTATTTTTCATCATTAGCTAACTTTTAGTTTGAGCTATTTAGGATAACATCAAGAATCCATCTCGTTCTGTTTTCTAATGGATTTTAAACATCAGAAATAAGTGCAAAATTTTGTCAATCACTTCTCAGTGTCTATGAGATGATAACATTTTTCTCCTTTGACTTGTTAAGATGAACCATCCTTGCATTCTCATAGGTAAATGTTAATGGTATCTGTTCTTCTTAATATTACTTATTTTCCAAATTATCTTGGCTGATCTTGCGTACTTATTCTTCCAGAGGAAACCCAAAGTATAATTTTTAAGAACCAGAACACCATTGAAATTAAAAGTTTATCTCTTTTTCATTGTAAGGATATACAGTATGGCTTGATTTAAACAGAAAATTAGGAGACAATCATTTACCTAACCAGAATTACCTTAATTAGAGGTTCAGCTTTGAACTAACAGATTACCTCTGGTACATGTCAATGTTTATAGATAGACCACTCAGTATTTAGGAGGTGGGATAAAAAGCTGACTACTGAAAATGAAACATAAAACAAAAACAATAAAAAATGAATTAGAATTTGTCTTTCTCTGTCTGACTTAACTTCACTAAGTATAATATTCTTTAGGTCCATCCACGTTACTGCAAATGGCAATATTTCATTCTTTTTTTTAATATATCACTTACATGTGAAATCTAAAAAACAATACAGAAGAATGTATATACAAAAACAGAAACTGACTCACAGACAGAAAACAAACTTGTGGTTACCAGAGGGGGAGAGGGAGGGAAGGAGGGACAAATTAGGAGTATGGGATTAACAGATACAAACTACTATACATAAAATAGAATAAGCAACAAGGATTTACTGTATAGCCCAGGGAATTATATCCAACATTTTGTAATAACCTATAATGGAATATAATCTGAAAAAAAAATAACTGAATCACTTTGCTGTATACCTGAAACTAGCACAATATTGTAAATCAACTATACTTCAATTAAAAAAGAATAGCAAATTGAGAATTAGATTTCACAATATATAGCTCAGTAGATCCTCTTTTTCCCAATGTAGATCAGGATTTTTGACGATAATTTTAAATTGAGGGTCTTGCAAATGTTATGTCTTTCTCTCCTCCACTAATACACTATCCTTCAACATGTAGCTTAAAATGCCTTAAGAATAGGCTGTTTAATTACTTACTGTATTAATTAAATTAATTAATTATACATCTTAAATAGACCTAGAAGTTTCCTAAGGATAGTATATAATCAACATGTTTATTGCTGCTGGTGATAAAAATGTCACAGTGGTTTTCTGCAACTTGCTTCTGTGTCCTATTGTTTTGTCCTCTTGCATGTTTAGAAAAATGATCAAACCTGCTCTATCTAAACTTTTAAAATATGTCTTTGATTAAATCATCAACAATGACAATGAATTAGTAATAATGGTGATAAAAGTAATATATAAACATTTAATGAGTGCATACTATATTTCCAGTACTGTGCTTAGGTCCTTTACATCTTTTATTTCAAATCAGCCACAGTCCTGCTACGGAGGGATTGTGAGCTCCACTTTTTAAAGATGAGGAAGCCAAAGTGAAGAAATATTAAGTATTTTCCAAGATCACATTTATTTAATCATAAGTCTATCTGACTTCACATGCCACGATTTTTCCCACAAAATATATATGAATTAAGATGATGTGAGCAGAGGTAAATACAGTCTAGTAGCCATTCAATTTCCAATTTCTTTCCATAGTAAAAAATCAGAAGTTACTCATTTTTCTCTTATTTTTAATAGTTTAATTTTTTGCAAAAGCAGAAAAAGAAAATGTTATAGAACTTTAAAAAATTAATTAGACTAGTGGAATTGCTGTTGCTATGGCTCAAAAATTACAATGTAAGATAAAAAGATCAAATTTAAACCCACATTTTAAAATATGCATCTACTGTGTAAAGCTAAGCACCTACACACTATAATGAAAATGTAATATTTTTAAGCAATAGCTCTTATAGATATTAGAACGATATGTACTTCCTTGATTCTATGATGTATTTTTTTTATATTTCAGAATCTATAGAATCTATAATGATCATGTTTAATTCTTTAGTTAAAATTTTTTTCTTTCTTTGTGATGCATGAAATAAAGTAAGCTTAAAATTCGTGGTATCTTAGATTTGTTGAAATATAGCAAATATCAGTTTTAAGGGTTATACAAAACAGCTTTATCGCCCTACTTCTATGTCCAATACATATCCTCTTTTTAAAAAATGCTATTACTATTTGTGAATCTTTAAAAAAGAAACTAATTAAATTTTAGTTTAGATGTAAGGCATTTGAGAACTTTAGTATTTACTCTAAGATGATCAGAGATAGCCCAGGGAGTTGCAAACTAGAGGTTGGGATGTATGAGCGGATGCAAGAATCCATGCAGATGTGCACGCAAGTATGCAATGTATACAGATGTGCATGCACTGGAGTCACGGGATTCTACCCGGTTCTTGGGTAAAAGTAAAATAATTGCAAGGCTGCAGAATTCTCAAGTGACTTTATCCAGGAAAGTAAAACAGGCAGTTATTACAGGGTTTCTCAATTGAGGCTGTCGGTGTAGAGAAGTCATTCGTCTTCTCTGTCCTCATCTCCTCCCTTCTCACCCAGCTCTCCCGAAGAATGAAAAATGAACAGAGAATTTCCATCTCACCCACCACAACAATTCTTGCTCTACTCGCTTACCCCCTCACTTCGGATGACAACAGTGGACCAGCTATAGTTATTCTCAACAGAGACCTGGATCCACAGATGTGGAATAGAGGTTCCTACCATTCTAAAACCAAATATAAAGGAAGTAGCCAGCAGAGAATCCTGTGAGCTGAGGGAATGTCTTCTAAGGCAGGGAATTCAAACTAGCAAACTGACCCACTGACTACCACAAACCATCTTTGTCCTCCTTCCAAGTGTGAATGTAAATCCCTCCTCCAAAATAAAAGAAAGAAAGATAGAAAGAAAGAAAGAAAGAAAGAAAGAGAGAGAGAGAGGGAGGGAAAGATGGAGGGAGGAAGAAAAGAAAGAAAGAAGGAAAGAAAGAAAGGAAGAAAAGGAAGGAAGGAAGGAAGAAAGAGAGAGAAAGGAAAGAAAGAAAGGAAAGAAAAGAATATTTGCATGAATGTTGCTGGTCACCAAAACTAAGCACTACCAACTTCAAAAGAATTCTGCTAATCCCACAAAAAAAAAATTCTATTTAGCTCTTTTACAAATTATTAAAATAAAAAAAGAACAAAGTCAACAGCACTTAGCCAGTTTTAATTTTCAATATTAGGAGAGTCAGTGAGGGCCCTTGACTTATCTCAATGTGTACTCACCTTTTGCACAGCTGCTTGAAAGGCCTGTTTAATTCTCTTACACGAATCAGGTATTAATTTTGAGTCTTGACTCTCCAGAGTTGTGTCCTGCAAATCCGTGTTTTCATGGAGTTTGAAAATTCTATTAATGCAGTGAGTGTCATCTTCTGATATTCTATTAGGATCCATCTGAGGGGGGAAAAATGTGAGGACGTCAGAGTGGTTATCACTGATCATTATGTTATTTAATAGTGTGACTTAAGGACAAAAGAATTCATTCTTGCAAGAGTCATTATGTCCCCAACAACTAATAGTTAATACAATTACTACCGAGTTGGTGAAAAAATTGACTTCTAATTCATTTTTATGAGTAGTTGACTACCATCCACAACACACCTGTACCCATGTGATTCATGGGGAAATTATCAAAATCGTCTGACATTGTAAAAGTGCTCACTGATCAAAGAAATTACATGTGTTCAGTACAGGGAGAGAGAGCCTTTTATCTTTAAGTCCCCCCCATGCAGCACGCTACGTGGGATTATGAAGCACACTTGGATATTCAAAGCATGAAACCTATATAAATCAGGTGAAATTAACATCATGTTCAGCTGCCATGTTTGCCTGGCCTTTTCCCTTAATCAATGTGTGTTTTAATCAGCTGAGGAAGGGAGGGAGAAATCCATTTCCTAGCTCCAAAGAAAAGCCAGAAGCATAATTTCCCTTTTCGTTGAGCCTCTCATCAGTTTTAACCTGGAGTGGTACGTCTGTCAGAGGGTGCCCGAGAATGTGTGTGGTGCTATTTGGTGTCACCTGGGATGACGGGGGCTCATGGTGTGAGCAAGCTCTATGGATACATGCTGAGGGGATGCTAAAATTCTTGTAGTGTACGGGATCGTCCCACCCAAAATATCCCCATCAAGTTATTAGCTGGTCCCCTGGTTAAAACAGGTGCCAGCATTAGCACTTCTTTAAGTATTACTCTTTTCTTAAAATTGTCTGCCAGCTCCTCCAAGCCTTTGTAGTGGTTTCAACTGCCAAGTAAATAGTAGAGGTAATTAGCTACCTAATTGTTTTAATTGGTTTAATTTTTAAGTGGTTTAATTTATTGTCCTCTTCTTTCAAAAAATTCAAGGTACTTCATGTGCATTTGCTTATGACTAGGTACAGGCTAGATGAAAAAAAGGGAAAATTATGTAAGTTTCCAATAACCAAAGCCCAGTCAATTAATATCAAGTCTCTCGTTCCCTGGTTTAATCATCTTTTTGAAAGTCATCAGAAGATGTGCAGGTTTATTAACCAGCTGTCAGAAGTAAACTAAGAAAGTACCCTATCCATACCCGTGATTCTCAAAATGAAATAACAGCCTTTCAACAAATGTGCACCCACTAATGCAAATTTTATCATTCCACTTTTGCACGGTGTGACTCAGGAAGCAAAACTATTTGCAATCCAAGTTTACTTTTTCTTTCTTTAAAATAATTAGTATGAATCAGAATATCTGAGATTTTATATAAGGCAAGTGTTCAATTCCATACTTTTTTTAAAAAGCTCACATATACCAATAAGTTTCGCAAAAAACCAGAGAAGCCTGGACAACTGATATGAAGAGTCATTGGATTCAGACCTCAAGAAAGAAGAATCCTGCAAGGGCCTCAGCTATCTCACCACCAGAAAGCCGCTGAGCTAAAGGAACAGTGTGGTATTAGTGGGGAAATGCCTGGGTACCCTAACATTGGTTAAGCCCCAGTCCCGCTGACAAGCTAAGTGCCATCAACAGAAGCAGCAGTACCGGCGACCCTTGCTATGGAAACTATAGTCCAATCACTTGCAGCGTTACAGGCTCACCCAGAATTTGTTAGGAATGCAGACGCTCAGGCGCCACCCCAGGCAGTGCCTGTGAATCTGCATTCTAACTAGATCCCAGGTGATTCTGATGCACGTTAAAGTTTGAGAAGTAATGCTTTCAAATACCGAAGATACAAATATCAATTGTCTGCTATTAAAATGTCTCCAAATTTCTTTGGACACCAATTTTAAAATTTTTTCACAAGTAATACCAATTAGTATTAATACAAAATTAGTGAAACGGTCAATAATGGCTAAGGGTTTAATGCAAAGAAATATAATGCCAAGATTTTTGTCTCTTCTCTATTAAAAAAATATCCATGCCCAGGTCCCACCCTTGGCCAATTTAATCAATATTCCTAAGGGGAGGGGTCAACTGAGTCTCTCTCCCCAAGTGTTTCTAATGTGCAGGTGAGAACCACTGTTTCAGAAAGTCACATTAGAGCTAAAACATATATAAAATGTCACCAATTGTTTTCCCAAATGGAAGTATGGCATAATTAATTTTGATATACTCAATTAATTTTGATATACTATTTTGTTTATTTAAGGGTCATATGTTAGAATGTTATTTTTATTATTTTTAAAAAATTATTTTATTGAAGTATAGTTGATTTACAATGTTGTATTAGTTTCTGGTGTACAGAAAAGTGATTCAGTTATACATATATAAAACAGTTTGCATCTGCTAATCCCAAACTCCCACTCCATCCCTCCCCAACCCTGCCCGCCCTCTTGGCAACCACAAGTCTGTTCTCTATGTCTGAGTTTATTTCTGTTTCATAAACAAGTTCATCTGTGTCATATTTTAGATTCCACATATAAGTGATATCATATGGTATTTGTCTTCCTCTGACTTACTTCACTTAGTATGATAATCTCTAGGTCCATCCATGTTGCTGCAATGGCATTATTTCATTCTTTTTTATGGCTGAGTAGTATTCCACTGTGTATATGTACCACATCTTCTTTATCTATTCATCTGTCAATGGACATTTAGGTTGTTTCCATGTCTTGGCTAATGTGAATAGTGCTGCTATGAACATAGGGTTGCATGTGTCTTAGAAATTTATTTTTAACCTACAAACAAATGTCTTTCTTATTCCAGTGCCCTTGTAGCTCTCCTTTCCTGAAGATGGAGACCAGGAGAAAGGGTGGCGTAGAGGTGCAGAGGTGCAGGGCCGCAGGGCCAGCAACACACACAGGCAAATGATGGCCTCTGTTCCTGTGGTCTCAGCACTGCAGGAGCTGCAGGGCAGGGCGTCGGACTGATGCTGGACCCTCCACATTACTCACCGAGTGGCTGGACAAATGTAACCTCTCCCCTAACAACCTGGATAGAAAATTTATATGATGGAAAAATAACACTTTTTAGTCTATTTTAGCTACTAACGAGATCAGTTACACATCACAAATTAGAAAAAGGTGTATTTCTAGTGCTGCAAATCATTTGAAAAGCTTTTTCAGTAAATTCAACATGCAAAGCACTAGGCTGGATGCTGTAAAGAAGGTAATGAGCAAAACAGGCAGTTCTGACCTGCAAGGAACTTACACTCGACAGAGGAACGAAGAAACTCATCCAAAAATCAGAGTAAAAAAAAAAAAATCACAGTAAACAGTAAATGAATTTATTGTATCTAGAAATGACTTAAAATATTAAGTGAATCTTGAATATTTGATTTAAACTGGACTTCAAAAACACAGTGATCAGATGATGTAGTTCATGTGAAAGGAACTCAATCTTAAAAAAAAAAAAAACTTCCTTGAAACTTAATCATTTGTAGGGTTAAATGAGGCAGGATGCTAGACATTTGTGCTACTTTGTTTTCTGTTTTTTCAAGCAGGCAGCCTACACACCTCCACATCAGATTTTCGGTAATGACTGCTCTCCTGTTTGGGTAACAAACAGCCCAGGGAGGTTGGTGTGCATATTGGGGGTTTGGCGGAAGGCGTTAAAAGGGGACAGAGATTGAGTTTCCTGAAAAGCTTATCTTGTAGCTAAGCTCTAAACTTTGAATATGGTTATATGGATGCTTAAAAAAAAAAAGGGCACATAAATTTTAAAAGCAATTTTTTGTAAGGGTTTTTTTTTCTTTGTAAACCAAAGTATGAATACTATGTGGTAAATATATAGCACAAGCCACATGCTATTTTTTCTTTGGCAAGGTTGGTAGGGGAAAAGCCAATCTACACTGGATCTAGTACTTTTTAAATTTTTTTCCTTAATCTAGGCACAAGCAATCTACAAACATTCAGGAGGCTGATTCACGTTTAGCTATTCAAACATGAGTGGAGCAGGGGAAAAGTTTTTGTCACTATAATTTTTACATTATTTGGGGGCATTTTTCTAAATGCATTTAAAACTAAACTGAATTGTTTTTTCTTGAGGATTTGCATGGCTCCCCCCTCCCATCTTTAAACAAAAACAACAAAACTGGCTCCTTTTCTTTTCTTTTCTTTTCTTTTAACTGTTAACTGCAAACATATTACCTGATATTAGATGATTGCATTCTAGTTCAAACACATTCAGAAGCCCCAAGTAGTTGACCCACAAATTTAGTGGAAATCAAAAAACTATCTCTTATTTGGTACCAAGTTCTCATCCAAGGAAGCTGATATAAGTGAAAATGTTAAATCAGTGTCAGGTCAAACTGAATCTACTCTCTCAGCTAGAACTTCGAAAGAAGGTTTCCAGCATATGTGAAAGTGGAAAGAGTTGTAGACTTGTAGAAGCTCCACGTACCCATCACCGAGCTTCAGCGATTACCAGTGCGTGGCCAATCTTGTTTCATCTATAAGCAACCACTTCCCTGTTCCCCAGGCTCCCCACCTATTATTTTGAAACGAATCCCAAACATCTTATTTCATTTGTAACTACTTCCGAATGTATCTCTAAATGATTAGGACCCCTTTCAGCATTAACTGTAGATACCATACTCAGCAAAACGTAACCACATCTAGTGGAGTATCCTCCTATGAAAACATTGCTCCGAATATTACTTCTTAACTGAAGGAGATGACCTTTTAAAAATGTAATACACAGTTGGGTTCAGAGTAATGGCTGATATATTTTGCATAAGTTTTGGAGAAGCCCAATCTTCATGGCATTTAGGAAAACTGTACCCAGAAATTCGATGACATTAAATTCTCCGTCTGAAAATTTTCTATCCATGTGACATCAAGATTGCTAAACGATCATCAGAAGGCTAGACCCCTCAGCCCACCAGGCCATGAATATTGAGAATCCCTACAAAGAAGCTGAGCACTTTCTTCAACAGCCCAACAGGTCATTCTTTCCTAAATGGTCCCGCCGATTTCCATGGTTCCTGCCAATCTAAGCTGTTCCTGGTCCCTGGAACTCATTCATTTCCTACTGCTCTTTCAGTGCTGAATACTCACTTCACTACTACTGCTATGAAAATGCCATAACCCCAAGGTGTTAGAAAAGATAAAGAGAACTACTGAATCTTCTGTCCCTTTTCTGAATGCTTCTCTCTTATTTGACTAAGAATTTAAAGTCTTTTGTTATAGGCCCCTTCATTACCTGGCATCATGCAATGCACATAGTATGTGGACATTGTATGTTGAATAAATGATTCTTAATTCATATTCCATACCATTTAATAGTGTCATGTGCAATGCAGGCACTCAATATACAGACATTAAATGGCGGGGCGGGGCAGGGGGAGGAAGGGGACAGGACCACATGCTGGATGAGAAAATGGATAAATCATTCATTCTTGGCTGCAGCATACTCCAATGAAAGAAAAATGTTTCATCACTTTCATATAGATTTGTGTAATCTATGTTGCAAGTAAGCCACTTGAAAGTTGTATTTTTAGAAAAACTTCCTCTCAATAGGAAAAGATTATTTTTATCAATATACAAATACAAATTTTCTAAAGCACGGCGCATAGTATGTCTACCTTTTAGTAGATAAAGTAGTTCTATAAAATGCAAATTAGTGGATACTGAATATTTAACAAAAAGCCTATGATTACAAGTAATGGAGTTCAAGACTCTGGCACATGTCAAAAACCCATACAGCCCAGGTAATGCCTTGTTCTGATGCATTCAATTTGGTTTAGTAATCACCTTTGAATCTGAAAACCAATGAAGTCCAAACCCAAGTCTTTTTTCCCATAAAAAAAAAAAAAATGCACAGTCAGCCCCCCACTTCCTTTGAGAAAGAGTTCACAGCACCAGACAAGAATACTTGAATGAATCCAACCAACTGCACTGCAATTTCCAAGAAAACACAAGAGCATAAACCACCAGAAAGCATAATGTTACAAATTTACCCCTTCCTTTCTACTATCTCTCTGCCGTTCCTAGCCGGCTTCCTCACCTTTGAAAAGCTTGATTACTTGCTAGATTGTTGCTAGGCTGTGCCGGGGGAGAGAACTTCACCACCTCCACACACACTTTGCTTCCTTCCTCCGCCCACTTTAGTGGGAAGGCACGAGGGCCCTTCTTTCTAATTTCACTCCGCGAGAGCGGAGCCCGGGTCCTAAGACCAGGCTTCTCTGGCCGCGCTATGTCTTTCGGTCCATCTGGCGACTTGGGCATCGCCCCCCGGGGCTCCAGCAGCTGCCGGCAGCGCACGCACTGCGCGGTGCAAAGCAACCAACCCCAGGACCCCAAATCCTCCCGGGGGTGGGTGGGAAGGGAAAGGGTCGATTCCCAACGGTAGGCGCTCAATTTTTTTTCCTGCGTGGACCTAAGTTCATTCTTTGCTTCAAGTGGGAAGTGGAAGCAGAGAAAAGTGTGCAGTCGTTTCCCAAAGAGGTGAGCGGCCAATGCGGTCTCGCCGGGGGAAATTCAAACGCACCAGGCCGGGCGAGCTCAGCTTCGGCGCGCAGCGGGGCCGGGTGCGTGCGCGAGGACCAGAGGCCAGCGCGCCGGGCCCCGCGCCTGGCTGTCCCCCAGCCGGACGCTCCCTTTTTAGGGTCACTTTCCCCTCCCCAGATATGCAAGCTCTGGGGAGTCAAGCCGGGGGACTAGACTCCATCGCCTGCAAAGTGCTGGAGGATGAAGGCGGGTGCGCCCCGCCCGCGCGCCCCTGGAAGGCGAGCACTCACCTGCGCTCGGAAGTAAAGGAACAGGGCGACGCTGCACGCGACCTGGCCCAGCCCCAGCCCCAGCAGGGCCACGAACGTGGAGCGGGAGGCGGCGGCGGAATGGTGCGGGGCGGGCTGCGCGGGCGGCGGCGGCGGCGGGGCGTGCAGGGCGCCCTCGTGCGGGGCGCCGGAGCCGCCGCTGCCCATCTCCTCGGAGCCGCGCAGGTACTTGGTGTAGTCTCGGCTGGCGCGGCGCATGGCGCTCGGCCCGCCTCGCTCGGGCGCTCGCCTCCCTCCGGGGCTGTTCGGCCGGCGGCCAAGTCCAAAGGCGGCGCAGAGCCGGCGCGCGGCCAGGCGGGCCTCGACGTAGGGGCGCTCAGTGGCGGGCGCTGCTCCTGGGGCGCGCGGGCGAGCGAGGAGGGTGCCGGCCGCCCCAACTCTTATAAACCGCTTCGGGAGGGCTGGCCCCGGGAGCCAATCAGCCCCGGCCGAGCCTGCCTCTTCCACTCCCACCCCTGGCTCCCCTTCCTTCCTTTCGCCCTCCCTCCCTTACTCTCTCCCTGAAAGGCCTCCTCCCTCCCCATCGGGGCCCTCGGAGGAAGAGGCTGTGGGTTGTTCTAGCGGTTCCAGAGGCCACTTGCCCATCCTCAGCGGCCTTTCTGGAGGTCCAAGAGATGGGCTGGGGGAGATGCAGATGAATGCCTTGGTCAAGGATAAAGGTGACATCGCAGACATTCCTGGGGCAGTTGGCATCCCCGAGCCTCAGTTTCCCCTATAGGATTTAGAAAGTTGGACTTGGTGATGTCTGAAGGCCCTTCCTATTTGCCTCTCCTCCTCCCGCCAACCCCCTCACATTTTTTTTTTAGCAAGGAACACCCTCAGAGATCCTGAGGGTGCAGCCTCTAGCATGTTTCCAAATATAGGTTCCGAAATATGTATTTTGGCAGGCTTAGGAAACCAGAACCCTCTTCCCAAACCCCTGTTTCTGCACCCTCAAAGTGGCTTTAAATGAGGCAGATTTTGAATGTGGCAGCAGAGAGCCGATAGACACCAACTGTGACTTAAAAAAAGAAATTTGGTACAGAGAGAGGGGTAGGACCCAGTAACTTTACATATAGGACCATATATATGAAGAGAGTTCAGTCACATGCCATTCCTACTGCTTGGCAGTTACTTTCCTTCAGTGTCCTAAAAATAAGAGAGGTATACACCCAGAGGCGGGCCACCCAGGAGCGCTCCTCCAGCTGTCAATCAGGAAAGAAAGATATTACACAAAGCTGAGGTGGAATTAAATGTTGGTTTCCTTGGTAAGGAAAACTTTTTTAAAAGTCTGTCTTCAGAATTGTGCCCCTTGGTAAGAAAATGAGAATACGAACATTGCTCACAGATTCTGATACAGCTTCAGCAGGAAAGAACAGAGGTACTGGCCAATTTAAACACCTATAAAAACTTAGGATGTTTTCACTTTTTGTTACTACGTTTGAATTTTGTGTCCTCTTTCTGCATAGTTCTCGAAAGGGCATTTCATAGGTAAGATTCTTCACAAATGGCACATCTCTGAGTTACTAAAACTCGTGTTCGCAATTAAACACTTAAAACTCAGCACGTGTTGAGGAAGAGCAACTAGGCTGGGTAAAAAATAAACACCCAAATGAAATGATTTGTTCAAATTCAAAGATGCTTTTAGCATTCATTTGTGTATGTATCTCAAGTTTGATGAGGAAAGAGGGAAAAAAACAATTTTCAAACTCCAATAGAGAAACAACAAATGTTGATCTTCTATTCCATGCAGTCTGGGCCTCTTCTTACTTTTTGTTGGTTAACTTTGGGAAGTAACGGTTGTTTTCCCTCTCTTTCTCTTCCTTCTCCTTTTTCTTCTTTTGGGAAACAATTCTATATTTCATCCTTTTTATAAATCTCTACTAGAATCAAAGATTTTAAAAAATGTGTTATAACAACTAAACCCACAGTGACTTTACTGTATAGCCCTTTCCATTCTTTTTCAATGTTTTATACATGTCTTTTATTCCTTGGCATCTTGATCCTCAGATTAGAAGAAGTTCCCTCAAATCTCTGAATCTGTTCAGTTGTGTTTGACCTAGTCGCTTCATGGATAGGACCGTATATTACATTCCTACAGAGTTCTTCATGCGACTTTCCTCCTGCAAGGCAGTTATTTTCCTTTCCTATCCTAAAGGTGTCATCCCTCTGTGTTCCCGCATCCACAGGCTGGATTGGAAACTCCACTGTCAGTCCACTTGTTGCTTCTTCAAAGGTAATGAAACTTTCTGGCCTATTAATTAATTAATTTATTTGTCAACATTTCACTCCCGAATTACTCGACATTCGCTTAATAAAAGGGCTGGTCCCATGGTTGGCTTCGCTTGGAAAATCCTGCGTTAAACAAAATTAGTTGTTGTTTGTTTAATGCGGATCATATCAGTGACATGAATGTACAAATGTATTTTGTAGATCTCCAGAAAAGGGGTTTGGTATTCTCTGCTTTTCAAAAAGTTTTCATTTTTTTTTTTTTTTTTTTTTGAGGGGACGGGAGGTTCACATATCAAGGGTTTAAGAAACAAAATTTGGTAAAAACCAGATGAGAAACATCTGTAGAACACGAATGGACAGTGCAGCACAAATGGCCTGAATATCAGTAAAATAGTCAGTAGCCCGGGGAACCTACAAGGACTGAAGGAACAGGAAGAGAAGAGACCAGAACACGACCATGGAGGATACTGAAGAGTCTGTCAGATTGGAAAAAAGCATTCAGATCCATTTTATTTAATTTTTATTTTTTTAATTTTTATCTTATATTGGAGTATCGTTGATTAACAATGTTGTGTTAGTTTCAGGTGCACAGCAGAGTGATTCTGTTATACATATACATGTATCTATTCTTTCTCAAATTCTTTTCCCATTTAGGTTATCACAGAGTATTGAGCAGAGTTCCCTGTGCTACACAGTACAGATCCATTTTAAAGCATCATGCTGGCCATCCAAAGCATTTCCACAGACCTGCGGTTTTCTGTCCTTGCCAGGGCTTCATGGAGCCCCTCTTAAACACCACTGGCCCAGCAGGTGACTCTCAAGCTCCTTAAGCATGTTTTAGATCAACTTCTGGTTCCTATTGCTTCATTGCCTCACTTTTTTCCCCTGCAACCCTACACTTTACGCCCCAGCAACACAGGACTGCTTGCACCTTCCCATTTCTTGCCCTTATACCTTTGGTCATTCACTGTCTTCCACCAGGATTGATCACCCTGACTTTTTCACCTGATTATTGCCTTATCTTCAAACATTCAGTTAAGGTCCCTTGTCCTTAGGAAGCTTTTCCTGATAGCCCACCACCCCCAGGCTGTCTGTCACGCCCCACTATTTCTATCTAATTCCTTATTATATGATGTGCATATGTTTATCGTAGTTCTGAAACTTCTTTTTATGATCTTTACTTTGCTTCTCTGTCTCACCTACTAGACTGTAAGCTCCCTGAGGGAAGTCATGACCTTTGTATTCCTACTGCCTTAACACAGTGCTTCATGAAGGTCTGTGAAATGAATGAGTAAGTAAAAAAAAAAGAATATAAACGTTTCTGACATTCCAATAACAGAGGGCTGAACTGGGGAGAACACTAAGTATTAAATAGAAAACTACCCCAAAATAACATCACTCTCTAATTATACTGATAACCTAATTTAACTAGGAAAACATACAGCAAACTTAAGGGCATAACATGCCCAGACAATAAGGAGAAATAGATATATGTATTTTTTAAGGCTGATATTGTAGAAATTTATTATCAAGCTTATAGAACTTAAAATTTGAACCTGAGTGACTTTCAGATTTTATGTAATTATCTATACACTAGCAGCTCTCAAACTTTTTAGTCTCAGAATCTGTTTACTCTCTTACAATGGAAACTTCCAAAAGCTTTTTTTTAATGTGAGTTGTAGCTGTCAATATTTACCATATTAAAAATTCAAACAGAGAAACGTTTGCTCATTTGCGGTAACAACATTAACATTATTTATGAAATATAGATCATTTTAAAAATAAAAATATAAGTGAATAGAATTGCATTGTTTATGTTTGCAAATCTCTTCAATAGAAGACAGTTGTATTCTTCTTCTGTCTGCTTCTGTACCCACTCTGACGTGATACATTATTTTTCTCAAAGTGTATGAAGAAAATACAGCCTCACACAAACATATAGTTAGAAAAAGGAGGAATATTTTAATTGCCTTTTCTGATAATTGTGGTGTTTTCCTTTTCTACTACACCAGAACTCAACAAGTGGTCACTTCTTAGCCATTATTTGCACTATGGAATCTAAAACCATCCGTGGAGTTTTCCTCCTCTGTTACAATAATATCCATTGATCTATATTTTTATTTGAATGGTTCTCTTACCCAGGGATGATTTGTAACACTGGTCATTTGGAAAATATTCATTCACTGAGTTCCACAGATTTTCCAAGTGTTGACATATTTCATTATACAATATCAAAAACCTACATTCACTAATATCACCACTGATTTTATCAGGAAAGTCTTTAGTATTGGGAAGCTGTTAAGTTCACAGAGGCAAATAGGAGTTTTTCAAAGTTCTAATTTGTCCTTGAAAACTTGAATTGTATTGGCAACAACTACTGCCAATTGCTTTTCTTAAACTGACAGACTCACTTTGTTCATTTTTCAAATGAAAAAATACCCAAGCCTGAAAAGCATAAATGTTTGTCATTAATTCATCTTGCAACTTGAACAATGACTTGAATGCTTTTTCTCATGACAATCCTACTTAGTTATGTAGCAGAAGTGCTTCAGTGCATACATCCCATTTTGTCCCATGTAATATAAAAAAGATGTATATTCAAGTATTAAGACTTAATAAAAATAATAGTTTTTACTCCATCAAAGATATATTTTTTTAAAACTATTTTTTAAAGAAACTCTGAAGTGTGTAGCAGTGAAGAATACATGACTACTAATGCAGTTTTCATGTCAACTGTACTGATTTATGCTATGGCTCCAGCATTTTATACATTAGTGCAAATGCCTACAAAGTAGAAAAGCAAGTTATGATCGTAGTATTACTATAAAGGTAGCTCAGATCTTGAGGGTCCCCTGAATGGGTCTCAGGGACCTCAAAGGTCTGAGGACCACACTTTGAGAACCACTAGTCTGTTGGATGGAGGCATAAGTTGGCACACTCTACATAGTCCAGCCTAGTTCTGTTAGATGTGGCAAACACTTGGTCAAAAGGTCTTGGAGACATTTTTAAATAGGTAAGAGATAAAACAGATAGAACTTGATGACTGGACATGAGAGGTGGCTCGCAGGAGTGTTGGCTTGGATGACAGGGTAGATGATGGTGCTGTGAATCCAGGTAAAGAATACACAAAGTTTTAGCGGTGCTACGGAGGATGAAGTCATTGTGAATCTTTTTGTTGTTGTTGTTGTTTGGCCGTGGCATATGGACCAGGGATTAAACCTGGGCCATGGCGGTGAAAGCCCAGAATCCTAACCACTAGGCCACCAGGGAACTCCCAAGTCATTGTGAATCTTATAGAGAGAGAACACAAGAGAGAAATCAGGTGTAGGTAGATTGGGGCAAAGAACAATGAGTTTTATTTTGGACATGCTCTTCTTCCTACCCTGGGTGTCCCTGCCTCTTCTGATCTCAGGTCCAAGATGTTTTTGCTCACTGAGGACCCATTGAAATCTCCCATCTGGGTCTGGCTTCCCTAAAAATCTAACCCACCATTTCCATTACCTTTTTTTTTTTTTTTTTTAATTTATTTTATTTTTTTTTTTTTTGGTGCGTTGGGTCTTCGTTGCTGTGCGCGGGCTTTCTTTAGTTGCAGTGAGCGGGGGCTACTCTTCATTGCGGTGCGCGGGCCTCTCACTATCGTGGCCTCTCTTGTTGCGGAGCACAGGCTCCAGACACACAGACTCCGCAGTTGTGGCTCACGGGCTCAGTTGCTCCGTGGCATGTGGGATCCTCCCAGACCAGGGATTGAACTCGTGTCCCCTGCATTGGCAGGCAGATTCTTAACCACTGCGCCACCAGGGAAACCCTCCATTACCTTTTATAAGCAACCTGTTCTCATCACATTCCCTTGTGCTAACAAATTAACTAATAAACTATAACAACTTAACATTGACCTGTGTCAATAGACAGTTAAATTAAGGCTTTATGTTTGCCGTCATCACGAAATATACTGCCTTATCCCTAAAGGAGTCTCTATTCCCTGAGACTCCAGGGAATCCTGAATGGGAGGTGGAGGTGAAAAAAGATCTTGATCATGTTTGAAGGAAGTCCACAGCTGTATGCCTCTTCTGTGCACAATGCTGGAACTATCTAAAGTAATTTTAACCTCCAGCTTTCTAGGAAGCAACTGTGTTTGATAGGTTTTGTTTTGTTTTTTTTAACATCTTTATTGGAGTATAATTGCTTTACAATGGTGTGTTAGTTTCTGCTTTGTAACAAAGTGAATCAGTTATGCATATACATGTTCCCATATCTCTTCCCTCTTGCATCTCCCTCCCTCCCACCCTCCCTAGGTTTTTTTTTTTAATTGAAGTATAGTTGATTTATAATGTGTTAATTTCTTCTGTACATCAAAGTGACTGAGTTTTATATATATATATATATATTCTTTTCCATTATGGTTTGTCACAAGATATTGAATATAGTTCCCTGTGCTATACAGTAGGACTTTGTTGTTTGTGTTTGATAGGTTTTTAATTCATTAACATTATCTCAGACTTACTCTTAAAATGAAATCATCTGAAGTATTAGACCTTTTAAGTAAACTTTTGGGAAATACAGAAATTAATCAGAGAGATTGTAGTTGTTTCTAAAAACATAATCAAATGGGATTAATGATATTAAAGAGCCTTACTGTATTTATCTCCTAAATGTTTTCTGAATCTTTTTCCTCTTCAGTTTTGCTCAGGAAGTAATTATTATTTCTTCTTTCTTCTTCTTTCCCCTGCTTTGAAATTCCTGTTTTCATTATATTGGGTCTCTCAGATGTGTGTCTCATGATCCCTATAGTTTAACTTGTAATTTCCATCTATTTTATTTTTGCTTTTCATCACGAATATATTCTTTTATTTGATATTCTAGATCTTTATTTCCTTTTTCAGCAGTTTCAATTCCATTCTTCAGGTCATCTGTTGGATTTTTAAATGCAGAATTAAATTTTATTTTAAGAAATCTTTTTTTTTTTCCTCTCCGATTGATCTTTTGCAATACTTTCTTGTGTCTCCTTAAGAATTCTCCTTACAATCATTTTTAAATTCACCTCTACTCCTTTACTAAACCTCCTCTGACAGGCAGCTGTTTTGTTTACTTGGGCTAGGTTCCTCTTTCAAGCTTCTGAGATCCTTTCAGTGACATTTGACCTTTTGACCTGTGTGTATCAGGTTACTGGAGGTGTCTTTGGCAATAGTGGACACACAGGAAGTGATGGGTAAGGAAGGTGTTTCCTCACCTTACCAGGCAGCTGGCTTAAGGAGGGCCAGTGGGATTCTCCCAGGGCTGGGAATTTCAAGTAATTCCCAATGTCTCTCAGGATGCATGCGGATCACCTGTCCAGAGCCTCTCAGGAAGCTATGGGATTGTTTCTTTAGATTTTCCAGAGCCTGTTAATGCTTAGGTCTACTCATTGCTATCAGTAATTTTGTCCAGAAATTAGCCTGTGCTTTTCTATTTCTCTACTGAATCCTCAGGACGTGAAGCCTCAGGTAAACCTCCCATCCCCACATACTACATACTTTATTCTTTGAGATGGGAGTGAGAGGGTGACAAAGGTATTTGATGCCAGCTTCCCAAAATGCTTGTTCCCTCCTCTTTGCCTCTAAATCAGCCTTTCGTCATTTCTTGCCTGTAATACTAAAACAGCTTCCCTTTTGTCCTTTTTGCCACCAACCTCCTCCTACTTAAACCTGTTTCCAGAAAAATCTATTTATCATGTGCAGCTGGCTGTATCATTTTCCCATTTGAAACTGGTCAGTGGCCTGTGATTACTTAAGATAAAATCGGAGCTACAAACCCCTTCTTAATTTTTTCCCATCTGTATCTTTAGCCTCATCTTCCATCACTCTCTCCTTGTACTTAAAGTTCTAGTTTTAGAACATAAAGAATAATTTATAATTTCCCTATACTCTGTGCTATTTATTTCAAACCCCTATGTCTTTGTTCATGTTGACAATTATTCATGCAACAAACATTTACTGAACACCAGCCACGAGTCTGGCACTGTGGTGGGCATAGGAGGTATGATGCTGAGCAAGATACGTAGTTGTCACCACAGAGCTTACACTCTAAGACGAATGTTGCACTTACACTGAAAGAACAAAAACCTAATAAGTGCAAAAAGGAAACGATGTGCACTATTTCCTGCCCCTGCAATGGGACTTTAAAGCCATTCAGTAAACTCTGCTTTTATTTATTTATTAGGTAGAAGATCTCAGGCCATTGCTAGCACCATAACCATAACCAACTAGACAAAGCCAGATAAACTTTTTAAAAAGTATCTTTAAAAAAGATATGAACAAGCTGCAGAGATGAAAATGATGCCAGGAAATTTAAAGGGACTGAATTCTATATGAAAAATCTTTCCTAGGGGAGAAAATATCAATAGCCACTTTCCTCCCCGAGAGCGTTTGCCAAGCAAACACAGGCAAGTGTAGGGTCAAGTTTGCTACAGGCAGAGAGATTCTACCGGAAAAGACATGACACATTAAAATCTGGAGGAACTCCAAATGCCTAGGTAGTTTTCTCCAACTACTTGTTTTCTCCTTCACAGGACTTTTTCTGAGTGCTGGGAAGCTTACAAGGCTGGGGGACTGGCTTGAGACAGTAGAGTGGGATCTCCCAAAAGTCTCACAGTGTATGTGAAAGAATATTACTGGAGAGAAAGGTTTACAATAAGCACTAAGCAAATATAGCCACCAAGATATTTGAAACAAGAGTTGTGCTGAAACTAATTAAAGCTACAGCCTAGCTCAATTTCTAATTGGATTGAAGTCCTCCTCACCTTAGCTGCAAAATAATATCTATGGCAGTTCTTTAGTACACAGTGTCCACAGAAGGCCTGGTTGGATGCACTCGACCTTACACTTAAAGGGCTGAGGTGCACCTGTGACGTGTCCTGCCAATTCTGTTTATTTGGTTGACTCTTCAACCTTGAAGTCTCAGAGCCGGTGATAACTCCTCCTAGACTTTTCCCCCTAATTTAAACACTAGATTTTTCTAAGAACCCTTCCTCTCTTGTCCCTTCCTCACCTTTATCCTATCACTTTCTTCATTACAGTGACTTTCTCCATATCAGTGGCTTCCCCCATAGACTATAAGAACCTTGAGGACACGGAATCTGTATTGTTCATTATTTAGCCTCATCACCCAGCAAAATGCCTGGCACACAGCAGGCACTTAATTAATGTTGCTGAATAAAGTGAGTCCTCCTGAATCTTAAAATATTGAAACAGCAATGCGTATGCAAAAATATGTATGATAAGACGTTTCTGAGCAAACACACTTCAGAAATAACCAGTATGGCAGATATCATAACCACCACAACAAACATGTATTACACAGTCATATGCAAAGAAGGCACTGTTAGTCTTCTAGGAAAGGTAGAAGAAAAAGACTAAAAACTGAAGGGACTTTGTTCAATCTACTATGTACTGAATGCCTGAACAAATGTCCTCTCATTTCTGTTGGACTATACATCTTATGTTCTTTCTGTTATACCAAGCTGCCTCTCATAAAACAGTACACAGGTTTTACCAAAGGTCCTCATGCAAAATAGAGGATGAATTGGTTATGACAAAGGAGGCAAGGATATACAATGGAGAAAAGACAGTCTCTTCAGTAAGTGGTGCTGGGAAAACTGGACAGCTACATGTAAAAGAATGATTTTAGAACACTCCCTAGCACCATATACAAAAATAAACTCAAAATGGATTAGAGACCTAAATGTAAGACTGGACACTATAAAACTCTTAGAGGAAAACATAGGAAGAGCACTCTTTGACATAAATCACAGCAAGATCTTTTTTTTTTTATAAATTTATTTAGTTATTTATTTATTTTTGGCTGTGTTGGGTCTTCGTTTCTGTGCGAGGGCTTTCTCTAGTTGTGGCGAGCGGGGGCCACTCTTCATCGCGGTGTGCGGGCCTCCCACTATCGTGGCCTCTTTTGTTGCGGAGCACAGGCTCCAGACACACAGACTCAGCAGTTGTGGCTCACGGGCTCAGTTGCTCCGTGGCATGTGGGATCCTCCCAGACCAGGGATTGAACTCGTGTCCCCTGCATTGGCAGGCAGATTCTCAACCACTGCGCCACCAGGGAAGCCCCGCAAGATCTTTTTTGATCCACCTCCTAGGGTAATGGAAATAAAAACAAAAATAAACAAATGGGACCTAATGAAATTTAAAAGCTTTTGCAAAGCAAAGGAAACTACAAACAAGACGAAAAGACAACCCTCAGAATGGGAGAAAATACGGACAAAGGATTAATCTCCAAAATATATAAACAGCTCATGCAGCTCGATATTAAAAAACAAACAACCCAATCCAAAAATGGGCAGAAGACCTAAATAGACATCTCCAAAGAAGACATACAGATGGCCAAGAAGCACATGAAAAGCTGCTCAACATCACTAATTATTAGAGAAATGCAAATCAAAACTACGAGGTATCACCTCACACCAGTTAGAATGGGCATCATCAGAAAATCTGCAAACAACAAATGCTGGAGAGGACGTGGAGAAAAGGGAACACTCTTGCACTGTTTGTGGGAATGTAAATTGATACAGCCCCTATGGAGAACAGTATGGAGGTTCTTTAAAAAACTAAAAATAGAACTACCATACGACCCAGCAATCCCACTACTGGGCATATACCCTGAGAAAACCATAATCCAAAAAGACCCATGCACCCCAATGTTCACTGCAGCACTATTTACAATAGCCAGGTCACGGAAGCAACCTAAATGCCCATCGACAGACGAATGGATAAAGAAGATGGAATATTACTCAGCCATAAAAAGGAATGAAATTGGGTCATTTGTAGAGACATGGATGGATCTAGAGACTGTCATACAGAGTGAAGTAATTCAGAAAGAGAAAAACAAATACCGTATATTAACGCATATATGTGGAACCTAGAAAAATGGTACAGATGAACCGGTTTGCAGGGCAGAAATAGAGACACAGATGTAGAGAACAAACGTATGGACACCAAGGGGGGAAAGTGGCGGGGTGGTGGTGTGATGAACTGGGAGATTGGGATTGACATATATACACTAATATGTATAAAATAGATAACTAATAAAAACCTGTTGTATAAAAAAATAAATAAAATAAAATTCAAAAATTCAAAAAAAAATAGAGGATGAAAGTAAGTGATCGCTTAATATACATATATCCATGCTTTATTACAGAGTGAAAACTTCAAAAAATCAATCTTAAATCTAAATGGTTGAAAACAGGAACACTGGGGCCATATGTCCAGTGATGAAATCCAGGCTCTGACTCTTACTGGCGGGTAGTCTATGTTTGTATGCCTTGGTCAACTCATTTGAAAAATATAGAAAGTGAAATTTACCTTATGGGGTTGTTATGAATACAATATGAGTCAATATATCCAAAGTCCTTAGAAGAGAGCTTAATACATGCAGGGTACTGTTTTTCTTTTTTTTTTTTAATTTTTAAATTGGAGTAGAGTTGCTTTACAATGTTGTGTTAGTTTCTGCTGTACAATGACGTGAATCAGCTATATGTATACATTCTCCTTCTTCTCCTCCTCCTCTTTCCCCTCCCCCCTCTTCCCCCTCCCCCTCCCCCCTCCTTCTTCTTCTTCTTTTTCCTCCTCCTCTTCTTCTTCTTCTTCTTCTTTTTGTTATTATTACCATGACTACTACACAGCATCATTTATCAGCCAGTGAGATTTTCTGTCATCATCAGTCAGGACTGGAAGTGAGATGAAGGGCACTGAGAAAAAGAGCTGTCCCAAATACTATGCACTTTATTTAGTGGCAGTAATTAGCAATCTTAGAAGAATAGTTGTTTCAGGTTCTTATCTTTAAACATAAATCCAGTGTGCATGAAAAGAAACAGAAGAATTGAAGCAATAAGATCTCCCCTATAGTAAAGGATAGCCAACCGCAGTTAGAAATCATTGGTGAGAGCAGTGGAAGATATGGAAGAATTACTCACAAGTAAGGAATGCACAGCAGAGTGACTGCAGAGTTCAACAGCCAGTGAGCCTTGGTGGTGCAGTGACCAGCCTCAGTGCTCCAGGGCTGAGTACAAGACCTTCAGAAAAAGTTGAGTGTGTCAATACGCCCTGTTAACTCAAGCAGAGAAATTATATGGAAATATTTCCATCATGCTTGATTTTTTTCATTCTCATGATGTGGGTGTTGTAAAAGGTAAACTTAATTTTTTTATCTGGAAAATTCACTCATTTTTCAATGGTGAAATGTATTTGAGGAAGAAGATCATTAGAAATGTGTAAGATCACTATTAGTAGTAAGTCATCTGTTTGGGTGTGTTAATACATCCAAACCTAATTTTTAAATTATTATTAGCATACCACAAGACACAGGGCAGACAACTGCATAACCTCATTTTATTTTTGACATTTGCATATTTGACATTTATTCTTCCTATACACGTTTGTAATGAAATTGTGTGACTCATCTGTAAAGGGATTAATAACAATATGGACTTCCATAAGGTTTTCGAAGAAAAAATTAGCATTCTAAGAGCCTTGTACTGAATTACACCAACCATTTTGAACTAGGGGGAATTCACTGACAAAATCCACTGCCTTAAAAAGTGAATGTCTATTTCTCAGAATTTTCGAGCCCAAAATAGACAGAGAATTGGTAGAGATGTTATAGAGTGGATTAATCATCAGATGGGTAGTTAATCTAGGTAATCTTTAAGGTTATTTCCAATCCTGAGATATAAATTCAAAATCTTAACTGGCCCTTCCAGATGTCATAGGCTGCAGTTTGTAAAATGTTTTGAAATGAAAAATATTCCATATGAACCCGTATTTCATTGTTCATTATCTACATCAGTGCTGCCCAATAGAGCCTTCTGCCACAATGAGAATGTTCTAGGTTTATGCTGTCCAATACCGTAGCCATTAGGCATGTGTAGCTATGGAGCATTTGAAATGCAGCTAGTGCAACTGAGGAAATGAGTTTCCTCAGCTCCTCATCAGCCACTGAGACTGGTGGCTACCATATTGGAAAGCACAGATCTATATTCACTTTTCTTTATCTCTGATTTACAAATGCTTATTAATATTTAGCATTTAAAACATCATTTCACAGAAACTCAGGATCACTATGACCCAATGATTCTAGAGCCAGCCCAAGTGAGTAGAATTCTTGATGGGACTGAGAAGAAAATTCAACTTTACTCCAATTCCACATCCTAGCACAGTGCCTGGCACAGAGTATCTGTCAAAAATATTATGCAAATTTTCTTTGAATTCCTTGAATCTCTTAATTCAAACATTAAATTCACCCCATCCCATAGGCTTCAAAAAGAAAGCACCAGTTTCTTATTTCATTTTTACTGTGCCAAAAGTCCAAAGATAATACAAGTTCAAGAACTTCATGAACCAGCTCAGCACATGAACTCAGAGATTAGTCAACAGCTTAAACAAACAAGGCTGGCCAGCTGGTCCTTGCTGTCTTTTACCACAGTCTGGGACAGGGACAAAAGGCATTTAGGAAAGGATTTGTATTTCTTTCACCTCATCACCCAACCCCCTTGCTCACAACCCATCACTTTAACTTCCAAAGCATTTGGCTGATGATAAAGAAGATGGCAGCTGGTCCTGGAGACCATGCCAGGTATCCCACAACTGTGCTCAGGAACATCTCTCTCCATGGGACCCAGGTGAACTCATGTCATGCAGGGCCCCAGGCCGGTGAGATGCAGTGTGCCTTCCTGCACCTCCCCACCACAGACCTGCAGCCACAGGGCAGATGATTATCGCTCACTACATGGGCTCTCAATTTCTTGCTGTTTAATGTCCAAGCGGGCAGTTCTGCAACACCAAGAAGAGTTTAGACAAATAAACAGGATCAGGACACACTATAATTAATGGGCTCCACCACACAGCCAAACTGCCCAGCTTCAGAGTTTCAGACTATTTTGGATTCACCATACAACTTTGCTTTTTCTGCAGCTACTCCATTTAGAAGGAGAGCAGGTCCAATCTAGGCCAGGATTGAGTGGGAGGTTCATGCAGTAGCTGCTGTAAGACTGAAGTCTTGCATTCAGTGTGTTTCCTCATTGGTTTTCTCCACCCCTCTCTCACTGGTATAAAGAGTGGAGGACCCCAAACCTATAGACACTAAAGATTGAGAAATACTCCTATGCCAGAGTCTACCATAGCCAGAAACGAGCAGGCTTTGTTATGGTTGAACTGTATACCCCACAAAATTCATATTTTTTTGAAGTCCTAACCCCCAGTACCTCAAAATATGATCATATTTGTAGATAAGGTCTTTAAAGAGGTAATTAAGTTAAAATGAAATCGTTAGGGTGGGCCCTAATCTGATATGACTGGGGTCCTTATAAGAAGAGGAAGTTTGGATACAAATACATACAAAGGGAAGATGGTGTGAAGACACAGGGAGAAGATGGCCATCTATAAGCCAAGGAGAGACGCCTGGAACAGATCCTTCCCTCACAGCCCTCAGAAGGAACCAACCCTACTGACACCTTGCTCTCAGACTTCTAGCTTCTGGAACTGTGAGAAAATGGATTTCTGTTGTTTAAGCCACCTAGTCTATGGTACCTTGTCATGGCAGCCCCAGAAAACGAATACAGACCTCTTCCGGCTCTATATAGGGCTATAAACTTCTTAGTAGGGATATGATCTCTTTACCTTCTATCTTCCTTTACTAGCTTGAACACACAGCCAGAAGAAACACCAAGGCACTCTTCTCCCCAGATGGGAGCTATTTTTCCTCCCCTGGATACCTTTATCCAAAATGTAGCAAATAAGTTATGACAATTGGGGATGAGAAAACATTCAGCTTAGGGTGCTCTGGCTTTGTTATCTAAAGCTGTCATCTAATCCATCACTTAATCCAGCACCTAATACTGCACAATGTATAGGAGGCCTTGGGAGAAGTAGAAGAACTCCAGCCCTCAAGGGTTCCACCATCTATAATAGGGGCTTATACTGAAAGGGGACTTGAATGTGGAAAAGTGGTGAACAATAAGGAACTTATTAATAGCACTGGGCCCTTGGAACAAATATTCTGGCCATCTCACTGGTAAAACACTTGCCAGAAAACCATGGTCAAGAGAAAAAACATGGTCATTTCATGCTGCAGCACTAAACTCTCCTTGCTTTGCCTCCATAATTTAACAGATATTTAGAACGCAAGAGGTATCAGTGGTCTAGATTGCCCACCCCTCAGATTCACTAACCCTTCCGGAAGAAAAGTGAGCATCCTTTTTCCATAACTCTCAGGGAGAAAGTAGCCACACATTTTCCTTGAGGATCTCATTTCAAGTATTTAAAAACATTTTCCATCAATATGTTCTCCTTTGTAGTTAACCCAATCCAATACACTGTCACTTTAATATTTTTATTATAAAATTTTAATTGAAAAAGCAATATGCACCTATATGAAAAAATACATTAAAATATTGAGAAGAAAGTAATCACTCATCATCTCTCACTGGTGAAATCCATGTAAATAATTTAGCATGTGACTATCCTATATATTCATATAAATATGTTTATATTATTTAAATTGCATTGTACATGCACATGTGTGTCCTGATTTTTTTCTTGATATTGTTATGAGTATTCCTCTTCATGAATAAATACCCTTTATAAATATCACCCTCATAAGTAAAGGTTTGACCCTTTTTTTTTGGTTGTCATGTTTAACATCTACAGTTATCTGGTGACACTAAAAACAAATCGTTAAGCTTTTGATTTTAAATTATTTGTACATCAGATAGACTCATCTTATCTCTAAAATCCACCCAATCACTAAGGTCCTGGGGTTAGGGTCAAAGTAGGAAGAAATAGGGTTCCAGAGATGGAGCACTTGTTAAATACATCACTTTTTTTTCGACTTACGAATTGAGTAGTTTGTTCTTTGGGGACAGAAAATATCCATGGTACCAAAACAGCCATAACTAAGTGTCCTATTTTCCACTTTAATGACTACACCCCATAATTTACTTAGCCATCGCCCATCACTGGACTTTAAAATTGTTTCCACCTTTTGGCTGTCATAAATGATGATGTGATGAACTTCGGGTATGGATCTTTTGCTAATTTCCACATCATATCTGTAGGCTATATTCCTAGAAGAATTATTAGACAAAAAGGTAAAATTTTAAGGCCTTTTAAGCTATAAATTATAGTCGTGCAGCCAACATCATCTTTAAAGAGTATAATCTTTCATAATCTTAAAATATGCCATTCAGCTTCCCCCTCACTGGATCCAATGACTTCAGTTTCTTTAGACATTAAGCTCCTCTCAAAGGAGTGATAAGACTCTAGACTCCCAAGGAATATATAATCTCTCTTAGATGGAGAAGCTTGCAAACTTCAAGACTCTTCAACTATGATGGAGGAGACTTTGGAGTCCATTCTCCCAGGAAATCACAGGCTGTTCTCAAATGTATTCTCTCCCCAGTCCTTGGAAGGTTGCCATCCCTATTTCAACAATAAAAAAGAGAAAACAGACACAGTGAACCAAAAAGCTAGCATGACTGTACATAAACCTACATACAAAGACAGTGGGACTGAATATTTTAAATCCAGACCATATCGATTGCTATGTATTTATGTCTATGAATAGACATTTATTTATTATCCAACGAATATGCACTAAGTGTCTGATGTGTGCCAGGCACATATGTGGTAGATGTTGGGCTTACAGATGGCAAACAGCATAGACACAACCTCCACCTACATGGATTTAGTTTACGTGGGTGAGTGAGTATGTGTAAGTCAGATGGGGAAGCCTTCCTGCCCAGCTGGGAAGGCCTGTGGCCAACACAGTGCAGTCTGACCTTTCAGTTGCCAGCTGGGCCAGCCCCACTCCCAAGCCTTCCCACACACTCAGAAGAGGAGTCTTTGTGAGTTTGTCTTCTCTATGTCAACATGCTGTCGAGGAGAGGTGATACAGAGAGCAAAGAGGCAACACCCCGGATTTAATTTCCAATCCGGACAGAGGAGAAGAGTTGGCCCTCCCAGACCCCTTGCAGGCCCTGCATTCAATGCTTCCATGAAGGTAGATGGTAAACAGGAAAAGTCACTACCACCCTGGCTATGATCTATTATCTGCAGAGCCAGACTGGCAGGTTTCCTATGCAAATAAAGCATCTTCGCTCTGTGTCTAGGGTGAGTTTTATTTGTAGAGCAACTGACCAAATTCTGGGGCTCTGGTGAGAGCCCAGACCTTCGTGGACCCCAGGTCGGCTCATAGTGCTAGTCTGTCAAGGGTGTTTTCTGTCTCTTGCTTTGCTTGTCTGTTCGTCCTCTCTCCAAATCTTTAGCAATGCAATAATAAACACCAGAAACCTAACTCCACTCAAAACATTCACAAATGCTCTGCAACCATGCTTAATGGCATTGAAGCGAAGGAAGTGGGGCTGGGGGAAGCAGGGTGTTGGTGGGTGTTCCCAGTTCCTATGGTCACAGTTGTAGCCACAGCCTTGAAACACAGGGTGTCGGGTTCTCAGCTAGCCCCCTCGGCGGGAAGAGCTGGGAGTTTCTGACCTCCTTTGGGGTTAAGGATGCTGGTCTCAGTCTGCGTAAGCGAGTGGTCACAGTCCTTAATTGCAAAGGGGAAGTGGTCAGAAAACACACTCTGTCCTGGCGAGATTGATAACTTGTAAGATATCTTGGAAGGATGCCAGGAATGAGGTTGTATGTGAAACTAAATATACATGCATCACTTGCATGTTTGCTTATAATTTCCAACATATTCTGAAAAGACAAAAAGAAAGCAGGGGGAAAGAAGTTTGAGATGGCATCCATAACAGAAGCCAATAATATCCTCTGCTATTTCCTTTCCTTGGTGAAGGGAACGTTTTGAAATCATAACAGTTAACATTAAATCCAACACTGACTGTGTCCTGGTTACTAGTCAATGCACTTTCTCTTTATTGGCTCAGTTAGTTTGTCATAACACTCCTTTAAAACAGTCCTCTGCCCCCATTTTACAGATAATGAAACTGAGGGCCAGAAAGTTAAGTCCTATCAAATATCCCAAAGGTCTAGTTAGTGGTACAGCCAGGATTTGTTTGGGGGCAGATGGTTCCAGGTTCCATGCAATTAACAGTTACACCCAGCTGCCATTGAGAACTGAATAATTGCCGTCAAGTTTAAAAACAACATATCCCAGGGAAAAGGAACTGAAGTTTTTGATCATGCTGCTAATGAAGTTGTTGCAATTGTAATTGGAGTGGTTTTAAACTGGACAGTCACCCTCAATGAGGCCTGTGAGCTGGGAAGCAGATTTATTTTGTGCTCCCTTCACATTTCTTAAGAAGAAAGCAACCTAGAGAAATAAAATAGACGTTGCCCATATGCAGCTTCCAATCTGACACTGAATGTCATTTCTGTTTGGGGCCACCATGTTATCTGAGCTGTCATTTTGTCACCTGACCTAAATCGAAAGAATTTTTGGGAATTATCGACTCCTGGAGTTCAAAGTGGTTAAGTCTAGGAACAAAATAAATTTTCTAAGTTGATAGACAATGAACTTGAGACCACAAAGCATACTTGGTGATCATAGGCCCATACTTAGTCTTCCAGGAAAAACATGAGAAAGAGTTTCTCTGCCCTTATGAGCTGGCTCTGTTTAAAATGAAAGCCAAGGGCAAGGCTCCAGGGCTTTGCTTTTTGTTCCTGAAGGTTGGTGAAGTTTCCGGAGCTTGTTTAGAAGTCTTCATTGAGATGATCCAGAAGACTACATTAAATCCAGCAAAAACTTCTTGAGTACCTACTGTATAAAGAAGACCATTCTAGATATTGTGGAGGACACACAAAAACTGAAAAGGCAAGGGCTCTGTCTCCTAAGAGTTCATGGGGATAACAGGGTCATAATGATCCCCATTTGAAGGCAGACTGGGAAATAGGCCTGGGACTTTGAATTAGAGGGGAACTAATTCTATCTGAGAGGATGAAAGAAATGTCTTTGGGGAATGTGAGGTACGAACTGGACTCTGCAAGTGACTAGGATGTCGAAAGGTGAATAAAGGAAAAGAAGGGAATTTCAGCTCAAGGAAATACCTGGAGTAAGAGCTCAGTGTGAGAGATTGCACAGGGAGTCCTGGACGAAGTGGGTGGGCCGGCATGACTGTGGGCCCTGATGTGTCTGTGTGTGCACACCCCTGCTTGTGCCTGCGTGTGGGTACAAAAGGGGTGGGTGCTCTAATGAGATCTGGAAACACAGGCCAGGGCAATGCCCTAGGAGCTGGAGGATTAGCGACTTCATTCTGCACAGCGTGGCAGTAGGTGGTCATCCAAGTTTCCGAGCAGTTCAATGACACAATCAGGACTTCAAGAAGATTTGAAATGTCCTCAGGAAGTACACCTGAGCTGCAGATCATGGTGACCCTAATCATCAGACCCAGAGGATGACGTGGAAACAGTGTCCCTGAAGTCTGTTTCTGGCTCCAGTGTTGGCCTACACACTGTAGGACAGATGGAAGGGGTCGATTTGGCCCTCACTTTTCCCTGGGGGATAATACCGTAACCAATATTTCACCAGTAGTATGGCATGGCAGGTAAACAATTGCTGTGTGATTATTAAAATTTTTATAGGAACCACCAGCCTTACACTGATGGGCTCATCCTTTTTGGTGGAACATGAAGCCCAGGGAAGAGAGTCCATTCTGACTCAGCAGAGGCTGTAGTGAGTGATGGTAAGGGGATCCCAGGCCCCAGACTCAGATACAGAAGTTCAAGTGTGAGCTACAGACCCTATTCTCTGGGTGATCTTTGGCAAATTGCATAACCTCCATTAGCTTGGTTTGATTCGTTTGCTAGGGCTGCCATAACAAAGTACCACAAACTTGGCTTAAACAATAGACATTTATTGTTTTACAGTTGGGGAGGCTAGAAGTCCAGGATCCAGGTGTCTGCAGGGTTGGTTCCTTCTGAAGGTTGTGAGGGAAGGATCTGTCCCAGGCCTCTCTCCTTGGGTTGTAGATGGCTCTCTTCATGTTCACACAGGGCTCTCCCTTTATGACTGTCTGTCGGCCCAAATTATCCTTTCTCATGAGGACACCAGTTTATTGAACTAGGCGCCACCCTAGTGGTCTCATTTTAACTTGATTACCTCTTTAAAGACTCTATCTCTAAATATGGTCACACTGAGGGTTAGGACTTCAACATGAATTCTGAGGGGATGCAACTCAATACATATCATTGTTTCCTTCTTTGTGAGATGTCCCTGGTAGTATTACCTACCTCTTATATGTGTTACGAGAAATAAGTCACTAGAGCTTATTAATTTCCTTTTAGCAGTGCTTGACACATAGTGAGTACTTAGAAAATAATAGCTACACAAATTAGAAAATAATAGTTAGAAAATAATAGTTTAGCAGTGCTTGACACATAGTGAGTACTTAGAAAATAATAGTTACACAAATTAACAAAGGAATATAGAATGTTCTCTAACCCTGACCATCTATCTTGATCGCTCATGCCTTGCTTTCAAAGGAAGGTTGGACTGATTGATGTGTAAGCAAACCATCAAAATTCCATGACAGTTCATTATGAAGGGGGTCACAGTGGTTCCTAAGTCACCTTTCACAGCTTTGAATGTATATATTCTTTACTGAGCAAAGTTTCCTATTATAAAATGAAAAAAGGAAGCAGGCCATATGTTTAGATTTTTCTCTCGGAAAGTATAAACCTCACTGTACTTTTAAATGCAGACTGACAACAGTCTGATTGATGAGCTTGAACAACCAAGGCCAGTTGGAGTTCCAGTGTTGTGGCCCATGCTGCCTAAGCGTCTCCCCTGCTGGATGGGAGAGCCAGGACAGCCCTGGGAAACAGACTGTGTTTAACTGCCAATGCCGAGTCAGCAGCAAGTGTGCAAGGATGGTTATTTGTGGGAGGCACGAAAGAGTGGCTATTATTTTAAAAGAAATTCTCATAGAAAGAATGTTGGATTTAAAATAAATAAATAGGCTGATGGAAGCTGAATAAAACTGTAATGTAAGTCAAATGCCGAGCATTAGGCCGCGTCCATCCACTACTCATGAAAACAGCTCTCACAGGTTCTGTGCTTTCAGTGCTTTCAGGATTCACATGACAATCATTGTAGTAAAACAAACAAACAAACAAACAAAAACGCTTCAAAAATAATAACACATAATTGATAATGCCTACTTTATGATTTTGAAATGTAGCTTGGGTTGGGCATGGCACACCACTAGCTCTAATGATATAAGTTGAACATACATGTTTCATTGATTTTTTTTTCCACACTTTAACATCTCCAAAGTTGATACGTATCTTAAAATTGATGTTTTGAGAAATCATGTGTCATAGTTCAATTGACAGCATTTTTTGTTCTTTCTTAGTGGTACATAAATACTGCTAGGCTAAAAATCAACGGTGACAGATTCAAAGAAATACGGTAGCGATTGAAAACTTATTTGAGTTTCCTTTGGGAATAGAAACATGACTTGCTGCATCCTCCTTGTACCTCCAGTATTTCTTCTTCTAGACCTACATTGTGGTATAAATAAGAACATTCTCACGGTGCAAATGTAAAAAAATGGACACAGAGTGATTAGTGATCTAAACAATCGATAACACACCACAAATTCGCAGTGAGTGATTCAGACTCAAAAATAGTGGAATAGCTCTGTTAGATCATGCAGTAAAAAATATGAGATCTTAAAAGAGTAGCCAAGGAATTGCTCGTGTGTATATTGTGTGAGTGGGAGTTTGTATCTTTAGTGCCATGACGTAGCCTGGGAATTGGAAAAGAGAAGGAAGATGAAGCAATATAAGCAGGACGTGGCGGGTATAAGAAGCTTGAGCAGCAGAGACCATTGGTGAGACTGAGTAGAGTGTAAGTAGAGTCAGCTCTCAACCTTTTTATTGTGCAAATATCCTGTCCCCAACTAGATACTTAGCTTTGTATCCACATTTCAGCTCCCAATGGAACCATGCATTGACAATTCCTTATATCCTGGGCATCCAGTTAGCGCTTAACAACACCTCATTTTTTTTTTTCCCTCATTAAAGTAGAGTTGATTTACAATGTTGTGTTAGCTTCAGGTGTACAGCAACGTGATTCAGTTATACATATACACATATATATATTCTTTTTCAGATTCTTTTCCATTTTAGGTTAGTATAAGATATTGAATATAGTTCCCTGTGCTGTATGGTAGGTCCTTGTTGTTTATCTACTTTATATATAGTAGAGTGTATCTATTAATTGCAGACTCCTTACTTGTCCTTCCTCCTCTTCCACTTTGGTAACCATAAGTTTGTTTTCTATGTCTGTGGGTCTATTTCTGTTTTGTAAATAAGTTCATCTGTATCATTAGACTCTACGAATAAGTGATATGCTATGATATCTGTCTTTGTCCAATACCACTTTTCTTAACAAAAACTTTATAACATATTCCTGTTATGATGTCTACCATATGCTAAAGGAAAAAGAGAAAAAAAAGTGGATAAACGTTTATCCCCAAGCTTCAGGAAAATTCTTCCAGCAGAACGAGGGCCTCCAGTGTCATGGAAGTTCAAAAGAAAATTTTAGCTTGTTCACACAAATTGAGAACTGATCACTCCTGTAAATACAGCCGTCTCCTTTAGGCAAGTAGTGCTTGACTCTTCTTAAATCTCTCTAAGTAACCCTATGGTACATCAGACTAGACTAAAGTTTTCACTAGCACAGGTTTTGTCCCTGTCTCACAGCACGAGCAATGTTAGACAGAGACAAACCTATTTCAGATCGAAAAGGAAACAAGCATATTTTAAAACAGAAAAAGGATTAAATAGATTCACCACATTACCCAAGGGAATCTACACTTTGTGTTTTTCCTTCTCCAGCTATGAAAAATGGAAATAATGGCCATCGTTTAAGAAGGCATCTTAAAGACATTCTCAGGACAATATAACTGTAGAAGAAATATTTTTAAAGAAAATAACATAAGCTTATTTATTGACATTTTTCCTTCCCTACTTCCCGTATACACTGGAAGCTTCGCACCCATCTCCATGCTGTGTTACTTGCTTCACACACAGAAGATCAACAGGTATTTACTGGGAACATTAACTGCCAGGCACGCTGCTAGGCTCTAGGGATGTGATGTTGAAGAAACCAAGCACAGTCTCTGCAATCATGGAGCTTAACCAATTACCAGGACAGCAGCCCAATTCCCCCATCTAGCTCTTCTGTGAATTTTCTCAGTGGGCATTTCTCCTTGAGCTTGTAAAGCAAATGAGAATGTGGCCCCAGGTGTTTACCGTAGAAATCCTAGTAAGATGGAATTTCCAACTGAGAAGAACATCTCTCCCATCTCTGCCTGGGGCCTTGAGTTTTCTCTTAGGATCCTGCAAGTGTCATTGCAATGCAATAATGGATGTGAAAAGTGCCTCATCCCTGTAGAGATCTGTAACAATCCCCACTGTTTTGATTATTAGCTCTAGATCTCCAGCACTGTCTTGTCAAGACTGGAAGAGTTCATGGCTACATTACTCTAAAAAGTAATGCAGCTTTCTTCCGGAGATAGTGAATTCCAACAGCCTAAAGAGACTGAGAAAAAGAAAGGCAAAAGGGAAACAAAGAAAGCTTGTTTAAAGCGGAACCACATGGAGGAAATAGGTTTAAGTTAAACATGAGGTGTGAGGTCCTGATTCAGTAGCAAGATATTGAGTGATAAGTCAGTGGCATTCTTACTGACAAGTTTACATCCTGTAAATTCCATGTACTGTCTTGAGAAATGTGATTTGCGATGAGGAAGAAGGACAAGGATAAGCGGTCTATTTTTTTATATGTCATTACAGACTTGGGATAGAACCACAAACCAGAAACAGAGGAGCCAGACAAGTTCATGACCCATCAGCACGACCGCCATCAGCCATTGTCATTGACTATACTTTCTCTTGCCTACTGTCAAAAGCCCTGCTCAAGCGGAGTTTGCCTGACAAATGTGATGAGTCCTTTTTTGCCTTTGTCTGATTTTTTAAAAATATTTTTATTATCAGCTGCACAGGCTAGAGCAGTGCTATGGCTGAGATGTGGTTGGAAGGCTCAGGACTCCTTTTTCTTTGAACAAAAGACTGAGCTTTTCCCTCCCCTTGGAGGGGTCCCACAAAGAGAGATTGGGGTGACATCTTTCCAGCAACTCAGTATTCCTTCCAAAGACTTCTTAGCCCACAGAAAGGGCGGAGGGTTAATGGTAGGCTGCTAGAAAGGGAAATTGGTTGAAACATAAATAACTGAAAGAACAGATGCAGTATTCTAGAGAGCCCAGTGTGGGTGCAACAGACCAGGCTCAGCAAACTTATATGGATTTGTGTCCACAAAAAGTGAAGGGAGAGGGAAAGAAGGAAAAAAGATGAAGAGAGGGAGGGAGGAAGGAAGTCAGTTAGTACTAGCTTCCTACATCTCACAGCTCAGAGGAGGAGATAGAATTCATTGGGTAACAGCCCTCTAGTGTAAAATCACAACTGTGATAAGTGCTGCAGAGGAGCTCTCCATACCAATACGAGTGCATTTGACAGGAGGAGCCTGATTCCTTCTGAGCATTCGTAGAGGCTTCCCCAAGGAAGTGATGCTTGAGCTGATAGAGAAGCACTGCGCTTTAACCAGGAGGATATGTAGGGGGAGAGAGTCTCAGGCAGAAGAACAGGATGTGCAAAGGCCCTGTGATTAGATGAATCACAGCCCACCTAAAACATGAAAGAAGAGCAGGGTTGTTGGAACCCAGAGAACAAGTCTGCAGAGCACCTTGATCACACAGAGCTGCGTCAAGTAGCAAAGGTTTTGGTCTTCATCCTAAGGAAACTAAGGAAAGGGGAAAGCTCAAAGGATTTTAAGCACAGGACAGAGATTTTTTAAAATATCACTGTGGCTTCATTGTGGAGTCTGATTTTTGGTGGGTAAAAGGGGATAGGGGAGACCAGTTAGGATAGGATAGCTGTCCAGGCTGGACAAGACTGTAACTTAGACTAAGGTAGTGGAGATGGAGAGGAGAGAGCAGACTGGGGGGGAGAGGCAAGAAGAGAGAAAGAGACAGAGAGAGAATGAAGAGAAAGAATATACCCTGGCGGCTCAGAGGGAGGTTTCAAACTGGTTCAGTGGAGACCAGTGGTGCTCAGGTGGCAGCCAGTGGTGCCCCCCGACAAACGCTGAGCAATATTTTGGGTTATTTCACCTGGAATGGTGGTGCTACTGGCATCTAGTGGGTAGAGTTCAGAGATATTGCTAAACATCCTGCAATGCATAGAACAGCGGTACAACAAAAATTTATCTGACCCAAAATAACTATAATACCAAAGTTTAGAAACCCTAGTCTAGATCCACCTTGTTCCCATCTCAGTCCCACTGAAGGTAGACACATCCCCGACCTCACATCACCCTAGGGATAACTGAGTCATGGAAAGAGCATTGTCCATAGGAAAGCAGCAAGAAAGACAAGTTGGTGGCCATTCAGCATCCACCAAACTCCCAGCTCAGGCCAAGGAAGCTCCTTGCTGCAGGTGAAGGCATCCTGCACCATTCTCCCTTCCCTCCTCCCCTTCCTGACACCATCCATCTGTCCTAAAGTCTATGAGAGCTGCGAAGACTTGTCCTGCCCCTGGTTTCCAAATGCTCATCTCTCCTTAGCTTCTCTCCACTGTGTGTAGACTAGTTTCTGCTGCCCCAATGGGTGGCCCATGAATGACTGTATCTTCAGCCTTGGGGAACATTCAGGAGATAAGCTAAGGGATTTGTGAAGTGCAGAGGTAGGGGAGAAACTTACAATTCAATACTTTACATAATTTCCCAATATATTACTTCTAATCAAACAACAGTTCACCATTCATATTATTTCTAATCAAACAGCAGTTCATCTTTCTTCACTGGTCCCATGGCACTTGGCAATATATTACACTACCCCTTAGAATCAGGCTGAAGACCAGATCCCCAGTCCTTTTACACTTTTCCCTTTTGCTCCTACTTCACCTCTCCATTAACCAATATTCACCTTCTCCCGATGGTTCCCAGAAAAGTTAACTCTCAGCCAACTCTAGGGTTAGTTAAGCCTTCTCAAAAAAGAGTTAACTTCTCCAAAGTGTTAACTCTTAACCAACTCTAGAATTAGGGTTAGTTGAGTCATGGTCCCAAGGCAATAAACCTTCATTAATATTTCTCTACCTATTGTTCCTCTTTTGCAGACTTTCTTTCTCATTCTCATAGAGAGGGTTGCCTGGCTCACCTGTTTTGAGAAACAGAATCACCACCTCTGCTTCTTAGAGAATGTGATATCCATGATCTCACAAGCAGACCAAAAATTGGAGGGGAGAGCAGGTGAGCAGGCAAGAATGGATAAGGATAAGTGATTGTCAAAACACCAACAATAAAAAAGAAATATGGTAGCTAAGTTCTATCAGTGAATACAAATTTTCTACATTTTCATGCAGAGGAAACATCATCCCCAAAATAATGGTCTGCATTGTAGAAACCAAAACCATTTGATATTTTATCGCATTGCAGAGAGGAGTTCATTTCTTTTCCAAAGTCCACCTTGCCTTTACATTATCATTGCTCTACCATTTCTGAAACTGTGTGATATTACCTTTGTAAGAACAATGATGTCTCTGGAAGATTTATTGCTGAGTCTTCCACATGAAAAGCTAAAAAAGAAAAAGACTTGGATTTTGGACTGATTGATTTTTCTGCCCTATTGTAATGGGTAGAAGATTGACTTTCTTCTAAGAAATTTCAGAGAAACACTTGACTTGCTTCTTTTCAAACTCTTAAGGAGACAATGATTCATGTTTACCTTGCTGTTGTGATTATGATGAATAGTGAATTACACCAACATTCACGACAGATGCACAGAGCAATAGGAACACTGTTTTTTTTTTACAGATGATTTTCAAATATTAACCCAGACTAAAATAAATGCCTGTGGTATTTGTCTATAGCTAAAGTCATTTCTACATATCCCATACATAGCTTCAGGGGAGGAGGAAATAAATCCAAATATGGACTAGCCCAGGCCCCTCTCATGAACAGGCTGCTACCTGTATGAAGTGATTTCAAAGTTGCTGGGAAGTACCTCCCTACCCTCAGCTTGCTCTCCAATGGTATTTAGCAATGTTCACATTCCTCACTTTGAGCCCTTGTTAAAATGTAAGTGTTAATGAGGAAGCAAAGACATTTAGCCATTATACATATTAATAACTGTATTAGCTGGGGTTCTTTAGAGAAACAGAACCAATAGGATGTGTGTATATATATACAGAGAGATTTATTTTAAGGAATTGACTCATGTAATTGTGAAGGTCGGCAAGTCTGAAATTTGCAAGGCAGGCCAGCAGTCTGGAAATTCTGGCAGGAGTTGATGTTGTAGTCTTCAGTCCAAAGGTAATCTGGAGGCAGAATTCCTTCCTCCTTGAAAAGATCTCAGTCTTTTCCCTTAAGGCCTTTGACTGATTGGATGAAGCCCACCCCCATTACAGAGTAAGCTATTTGTACTCAAAGTCTACTCAGTTAAATGTTAATCACATCTAAAAAATACCTTCACAGCAACATCTAGACTAGTGTTTGATGGAACAACTGGGCACTGTATCTTAGCCAAGTTGACATAAAATTAACCATTACAAGCACCTTGGCTTGAATTAGCCTGCCATATTTATTTGTCAGTTTCATGAGGTGTCACTACTTGGGAAAGGCTAGTTTTGACAAGGCATAAAAGAGATAGGAGAAAAGAACAGGACAGGAATGCCTGACAACAGGAGTATAAGTCAAACATTGCAGAGGGGAATCCAAAGCCAGGATGAGGACTGTGGGGACACAGGGTCCTGGGAATTTGGCTGTGGGAAAGGGAAGCCAGGCTTTGGAAAGGAGGTTTCTGTAGAAGTTGGAGGATGAGAAGGAGTGTGGAAGTAATCTTGGAGAGAATTAGCTTAGAGCCTTAGAAAGATCATCTGTAGAGGCCCTTGGACCACTCTTGAACTAGTGCTTTGTTGGACCTTAGTCTCTATTTAGGATTTGTTTAAGAAAATAGAAAGAAGAGGAAGACTTATTGATTGATACTCACCATGTGCCAGACACTATATTCTAATTTCTTTATATGTTAATTCATTTAATCTCCCTGACAATGAAATGAAAGTAGTTCTATTGTTGTCCTCATTTTACAAATAAGAAAACTGAGACCTAGAGATGCTAAGCCACTTGCCCAGAGTCACACAAGTGGAAATCAGCAGAACTAGAATTTGAACCTATGTGACCCATCATCAGAGCTTCTACTCATTCTGTTTTCTCCAAAACTGGTCTTGAAGATGTTGTCCAGTAAGTGGTTTTGTGTTCCTTGTGTTAGGACATATACATATACAATATGTTCCTTTTAGTACCAGGAAATGATTGTATCTCCCAAGGAACTGGTTTACTTAGATGTATCAGAAAATCTAACCCACTTGGTTTTCTCCTTCTGTGTAGTTGGTAATTTTCTTTTTCCATTTTGGTAGCCTCTGTTTATGGATGCTTATTTTTCAAATTACCCCAAACCTTACTTGTCAGTAAGAAGGATATAAACCCTAAACAGTTGTAGTATTTTATACATTTTTTTGTTGCCTAAAATAATCCAATAACTATGGACACTGAGAAATTTCATATTTCTGAAGAAGTCCCATTATCCCAGAAAACAAAACTTTCTAAGTGATTTCTCTGACAGGAACAGCTGAGGCTCAAACAAACACCAATATGTCAAGAACTCACGTTCCAAGATTAAGTGGGAGTAGATAGTAATAATCCACTGGAAATTTCAGGCTTTGGAAGAACCAGCCCCTGCTCCCCTCTGGTATCCAGAAGAGCCAAACTTCCCACATCCGACCTCTAGGGGTCCACGTAGAGAATACTGAACAGCACACAAGGTTCTTGAAGAAAAGTGATTCAGAAAAGGTAGAACCTTAGACTTCTAAGACCTAGAACAATTCCAGAAGGGGGATAAGGTGAGATAAAATTCTGCAATTGTCTACAGGGTCTCAGTAAAGCAACAAGTCTACTCATTGGGGTTGGTCCCTGGTTTTGCTTCAGATCATTCTCCTGATTCTGCTGCTTCTCCAGCCCAGATTTCTCTTGTTGACCAAACCTGGTCTATGCTATCCACTCCCTGGCCTTGATTTGTACAGATCCCAATCTCCATGTATATAGAGTTCAGCCTCCACGTCCTGTCAAGGACCTCTGTCTAACGTCTAGCCTTCATTCCACTTCCACTGCTAACTCCTGCTTCCCTGTGGTTGTCAACATCTTGCCTTATCTCAGTTCCAGCCCACAGTGACTCAGCTCACTGACAGCACAGCTAAAACACTGCCTTTACCCCAGTCCTTCATGGTGGAATGGTAGTGCCCACACTGTGGAACAGGGCAGAAGACCAAGGGCACAAACCAGGTATATCACCTGATACTCCATGGTCAGAGCTTTCAGGACCATAATACTGAGGTTGTATAGTCCCAGCCTTGGTTCCTTTCTACAATAGTAAAACACAATAGGACACAGCAATGCTCAGTTTATTTCCTAGCCCAGGCAGAAGTCTTCATGGAGCTATAGACAAGGCATCTTTTTCTTCCATACAGAATGAGTCTTCATACGAGCCAGCTGACTGGGCGTGGTTGCCAATGGGTTACATCCTTCATGTGCTCTGAACCAGCAACCGCAGGAGAAAACCAGATCAGAAAAACTAAGGCCAAGGTTATGAGACAATCTGGAAAGTCCAGAGGACTTCATTGAGATGTACCTCATAAACCACACACACATCCTAGGCAATAAAAATCCAGTCACATGGTGATAATTACAATAGCCTGAAGGATACTTGGGACACAGGAGGCTCAGAAGCTTCCAGTGACCACTGGTAACCAATGGTCTCATCGGTTGGTTGACATTCCCTTCCAGGCTTCAATCAACCCCCTTTTCCTTCATAGTCCTTGGGATCCAGTGTCCAGGAGTCACACTACTGCTTTGATATCCATGGTCTCAACTCCAAGTTTGAGTGCTGAGCCATCCTTCAGGACTGCTGGGCCCACCCACACCAGAACCGTCCATTTGGAAGCATCTTTCAGACCACCTCTAAGAAGTGCTGTGATTAATAGAAGGTGTCTGGCTTTGGAGGATTTTCTCCACCATCCTCATTATCATGCTATCAACCTAGTCCTAGGTTAACCCATGCCTTCTCCCTCTGTTCTCATCTAGAGAGCATGACCTTTATGTACTTGAGAAAAAAATGTACAGTAATGGCATTTATATGGAGCCTGAGCCACCCTGCCTAAAAGCTGTACATGGATAGAAAATTTGGCAATAAGACAGACCGTGCAATCCTGTATCAACAAATGACCCATATCATTGCAAATGATAGAAGACCCAACACAAACTAGCTTAAACAGAAATGAGATTCACTGAGCCACATAAAAGAAATGTCCAATGGTAGAGCTTGGTAGCTTCAGGTTCAGCAGGATTCAGGGCCCAAGAAATGTCATTAGGATTTAGTTTTTCTTTTTCCCTCAATTTCACAATTTTGTCTTCCTCTATGTTGACTTTAGACGCAAGGTACACATGGTATTAAAATATTGGCAGCAGATTCAGCCCTTACATCTTTTGGGGGTTTAGGCCCAACCAGAAATATTGAGTCACTTTCTCAACTATTTAGTCATTTCAATATTCATTGCCTTGGCTCTGATTGGCCTAATTTAGGTCAAGTCCTATCCCTGGACGTAACTGTCATGTAGAGAAAGAGTGTATATGTGTATATAAGGTATGATTCTAGTGTGTATCAGTTAAAACTCTAGCTGAAAAAAAAGAAAATCAGTTCATACTAACTTAAATAAAATAAGCAATATCTGTATAGCTTTGAGTATGTGGAGTTCCAGATGCTCCAGTGAGGTCCTTAGGAATCTCTTTCTCTCTAACTCTAAGCTCTGCTTTCATCTATGTTGGCATCATTGTCAGACACACTCTTCTCCAGGAGGGGAAAGAAGGTCACAAGCAGCTCCAGACCCACATCAGATCAGCTTAGTACTCCAGCAAAAAAGAATGCATCTCTTTCCTGATATCTCCAGCCTAAGTCCCAGGGAAGGCTCTCACTGGCCAAGATTGCGTCACATGCCCGCATGTCAACCAATTGCCATTGGTCAAGAATAGGAAATACTGTAAATTGCCTGGCCTAAGGCGTTTTAACATATGATTAAAAGCATGGAGCTCCAAAAGCAAATGGCCTGGATTCAAATCTCACTTCCTCTGTACATCAGTTATATGCTCTTTAAATCATTTTCTTCATTTGTATAATGGAGATAATAGTTCACCCTTATATGAGTATTGCAAAATCAGAAAAGCTAATAGCTGTAAAGTGCTTAGAACAAATCTGGTGCATCCTACATACCAAATAAATTAGATTATTTATTGCTATAACAATGATGAGGACGATGATGATTAGCCCTTCCCTGGATGGGGAGTGCGGTTAGCCACACAAAAACAGCATTGTCTGGGAGTGAGAGAGAGATGATTCCTGAAGGACAGGCTTCTATTCTCAGAAGGTGGGTAAAGAATATTGAGCCAGCCAAAATAACAGGTAGACGCCATAGCATATGTGTAAACAACTGACATTCACATGTGATGTGGGGTTTGGGTATGGGTGTGTGTGAGTGATGTGTATTGGAGTATGGAAAGAGGGTTTGGAGAAAATGTGCTCCCTGTAATTCTTTTTTTCCCAGCTAAACGTGCTAGTGTCATCTCCTGACCCCTTTAATGAGGAGATGGAGGGAAGCTCTGCGTTTGTTGTGCTGGGACCTCATTTGGCTTAAATGTATCCATCATAGTCTTTGATGGGTACTCCAGCCCTACTGCTCTGGTATTGAAGGGTTACAGTGATACTCTGGTGGCTTGAATAGAGCTAATGGTTTACAGTGGAGGTCTGGCTAATGCTGGGAGAAAATCTGAGTAATGATGAAGCAGCTTTTGCCTATATTCAACAAGGAGGTTTTTATTCCCCCCCCAGAACTCAGGAATTCACCCCATAAAATTTACTGAGTACATATTGTGTATCCAGCACCCTCTTAAGGCCCAGAGCTGAAGTACAGGGGAAAGAAAGAATTAGGAATGAGGATAATAAAGTCTAGGGCTAGAGGCACGCTAAGGCGGAACCAGAAGACTGTGTTTGTTTTCAGCAAAAGTGTTATCCTTTTGAAATGATTTCCCATATTTATCTTCTAAGAGAAGAGTCCACATTAGATAGACCATAAATCCAACTGAGTTCTGAGAAATAATACATTCTCAGACTTGCCTGAGGTGGGGTTTGCATAGCTGTATGTTTTTCTTGGTTTCATTTGCATGAGAAAAAAAAAAGAATAGAAAAAAGCTTAGCAAGCACAGCTGGAAGACTTTAGTTTAAACAGGCTATTAAAATTACTTCTCAGCTCAAAAGGTAGGTTTTGATTTTTCATGAGCATATCTGGCACAAAAAGATAGCCCCATAATTTTCTTCTAAATTTAGATTATTTTGGAGATTTTCAGTCTGTCTTTCATTTAGTCAATCATCTAAAATGCTTCCATGCAATCATGAGTAAAGGAGAAGGAAGCTGAGGGTTTTTTTTTTTTTTCCTAGCCTTAAAGAAAGTTGAATTGATCGCTTCAGACGTGATTCTTTAGCTAGATTGGCTGCAATAATGAAGGCTTGCAAATAAATGCTAACCACTTTTCTGTCTAATGTTTTTTGTTTATAGTCCTTAGCCAGTAAACGATTTAAATCATTTTCCACTTCCTCATTCACAAGTCTTTCCTCTAAGAAAGTTGTTTGTCACAGGATGTAATAAAACATTTTAATCAGCTCGATGAAACAGGAGAATTATACATTGTTGAGTGGAACACTGTGCTTGGAAAGTATTGGCCTGACCTCTCGCTTGTCTAACTTGGTGGGCAATGAATGTCTTCTGAAGTGGAAGAGTGATCACCCATGGGGAAGTGAAAGCCAGTGTTTCATTGGAAGAGGCTCTTGCTGATACCTTGCTTGCCAAGCACACAGAATTGGCTAGAAAGCAAAATTAGTTGCGACACACAAGGTTTGGAGAGATTTTTGAAGTGGAACAAATTTCCCCCATTCTAAAATCATAATAATTTGCTGAACGAAAACTGTGGTCTAGGAGATATCTATCTGAAAAAAAGTTGGGTATTAAAAATAACTCCTAATCACTCCCTGTCAAGTCTCATGGAGCCAAATTTAGACCCAATAAATGTTGTACGACATTCTAATGATATCCAGCTGCTCCAATCCAATGAGTGAGACCACAGAAATCAAAGGAAGGCCTTTGCTCAGCTGGATTCTTTTACCGAAATCAATGATACCATGACCTTTCCGCTGTTTGAATCTTCTAGGGGGAAAAAAGTGACAGGTCATGTATTCTAGACAATAACAGCTACCACTTCTGATGGGCCTATTGGCTAAGTGCCTGCCAAGTTTTAGCCTGTAAGCCTGGATTAGATGTGAACAAAATCATTCAAGTCTCTCAGTTTTCATGTAGTGGATTCATCAAGTGTACCACCAACAATAATAGGAAATTTTGCATCTGACTACTTTGCTAACAAAATGCAGCTTGACCTCAATTTAAGGACTTTTATTTATTTTCAATTATTCTTACAAAATAAAGCTCTTTGACTTACATTTCTAGTAATTTCACAAATTAATTTAATGCATTTCTCTCCCTCCAAACGCAATCACTTAAGGGCTGTGAGAACTAGACAAGTTATTAACCACCTACCTTTCAGTACAAGATGCTTCTCTTCTGCACGAAGACAAAAAATCACTTGACTTAGGTTGTTGAAGGTTAAAATGATATAAAACATATAAAGTATCTGGTAATTCTCGGCACATAATAGCTGCTTGATAAACATTATTTCTCTTCCCAATTATTTTTTGGTCCCAATCAGTCATATGCCCACAAATTAGACAGCTTCACACTTGGGTTTTGCTTGCAAGTACCCACTTGTCCCCAAAGGTCAGACTATCTTGCTCCCAAGACCAGATAACAACACATGTTAAGACACCTGCAATATCACTCCTCTAATTACTAGTGTTATCCATTTGTTCAATGAACCCCTGCTGAGCACCTATTCCCTGCAGCCATGTGATGGGGATACTAAGATGAAGAAAACCCAAGGCCAGCACTCAAAAGGCTCAATACCTTGTGAAGAAGGTGGGCAAGAAAACCAACAATTACACCACAGTGTCATAAGTTTTATCCAGGGGGTCTGCACACAATGTTTGAGAGAAGAGAATCTGGGCTCCCTTAATGGCAACAGAGGGAAAAAGGAAGTCCAAGAATGCTTCAGCTGAATCTAAACCTAGCAGAAGTGTTAGCCAAGCAAAGGGAGGACAGAAGGGGATACAGGAAGGAGAGTTCAAGGTAAAAGAAGAAATTGCCTCTTTTTTGATAGCACAAAATCCATCACACTTAGTGTCTATAATCTCGTACTTCAATTCATCATAGATAAAGATGCAACAACTATGTGAGCATCTCTTGTGGCCGAGGTGGACTGCTAAAAAGATGTAACGATGGAATGAATGCCTTCGGGAAGCTTGGAATCTAACTAAAAGGGTGAGATGCACATATGGCAAATAACCACGTAAGTCTGGAAATTGATACTTGCTGCTGGAACTGTCCAAGCTACCCAGGATTGATGAGCACTTCATAGTGATTGATTGAACTTATTTTACAAAATTAAGTTTCCCAGGACTAAAGGAGTTGAGTACCAAAGTATTAGAGCCTAAGATCTCCAGTCTCGGAGACAAAGTTGGAACAGATGCGAAAGCACTATTCCTGCTCAAAAGGGATGTTTTCAAGTTGAGAGCATGAATGTGAGTGAATTGTATGTCATCTTATATTTTGAAATAATAGACAAGTTGCAAAAATGGTTAAGCACTTAAGCAGTGGGGAAGAAAGGAGCTGACGTAAGTATCTTTGGAAGACAGTGTTTTGACTGGTTCTTGTAAGGCTAAATATAAAAAGAACTGCACACAGCTACTATAGTCTAGCTGGTAAATTTGTTCCTCACAGGAATATGGGTTCACGGTTCTGAAACTATTTGATATGGAGAATAGGGTTGAACTAATAAGTAAGCATATTTTATAATACAACTCAAAAAATATTGCTGTTAACAGCTAAGCCTTTATTGATAAACCAAATGTATTTTCAAATTATAATATTTATATAGAGAATAAAATATAAAGAGTTCACTTATAAGATATAAAATGTAAGTGATATTAACCAAACATTGTCTTGAGAAATGTAGTTTGATGAGGATTCAATATGAGTAAAAGATTAGTCTCTTAAGTACAATATTTTTTTTCACCACTAATGAGAGATAATCCAAATTTTACGTCAAGCGAAAGTCCCACATTTCTTGGTTTGCTCCTGGAAGTCCAAGATTCTTTAGATGTGGAGGAATGGACCATGAAAGAGTTCACTGCTGGGTCCAGCACATGAAGGTGGAGGAACTACATCTGATAGGGGAGCTCCCTTGGATCCCCTGGCCTTGATGACCCTTAGATGGAGGTCAAGGTAGATGAACACAGTGTGACAGTTCTGGAGCCCTAAGTGGAGAGGAGGGAACAGTGCTGCTTTAAATCCTAGGCCCCCTCCTGCAGAAAGGACCATCAGGGCTTGGCTCCTGGCTTCTTGGCAGGTTTGGAGAAACTCCTTATGATATGATGAGTCTCGTGATCTATTTTAGGGACTCAAGCATTTTTAGCATCTCCTCTATCTCCTCTTTTTTTTTTAAAATAAATTTATTTATTTATTTATTTATTTTTGGCTGAGTTGGGTCTTTGTTTCTGTGCGAGGGCTTTCTCTAGTTGCGGCGAGCAGGGGCCACTCTTCATTGCGGTGCACGGCCTCTCACTATCATGGCCTCTCTTGTTGCAGAGCACAGGCTCCAGACGCGCAGGCTCAGTAGTTGTGGCTCACGGGCCCAGTTGCTCCGTGGCATGTGGGATCTTCCCAGACCAGGGCTCGAACCCGTGTCCCCTGCATTGGCAGGCAGATTCTCAACCACTGTGCCACCAGGGAAGCCCTCTATCTCCTCTTTTTGTTTTGAGCGTTTGGATTTCTCTTTCAGTTCTTTAACCAAGGAAATTAACTTTTCCATCAACATCAAGTTGGTGCTCCTCACCTTTCTGTAAGTATTTGTAAGGCCGCTTTTATTTAAAGACTCTTTTGCTAGCCTGACATTCTCTAAAACTGATTCAGTCTCTGCACACTCCTTTTCAGTCACCCTAAGCTTGTCAGTGAGTTGGCATTTCTCCTTAATCCATGCAGCCAGTGTTTCTGAGAGCTGCCTTTCATGTCGTAGATAAAGTCGGCTTCTAACGGACTGAACAAGTCTGAATATAAATAGGAGACCCACCAGTAAGGCCATAACAAGAGGACACATCCCTGTTTTCCACTGGATGCTATGGAAAGTCAGTCGTGGACTCAGGTCACTGGGCAGCAGCTTCACTACCACCTCGCCCAGCTTCCAAAGGATCAGCCCAAAGCCAAGCTCCACAGAGGATCACAGCCCTTCCATCACACTGACCCACCACAGGATACTGCCCGGTAACCGTGGATCCACTGGCCACAACAGAACTAGGAGAATCCCCTAACATTCCACCTATAACCCAACCAGCAACCGACAGCCTGGACTGGTCAGTGGTATGGTCGATGGAGCTGGGAGAGTTGCAAATAATATATACTTGTCTTCAAGAAATAAAAAAATAAAATAGGTAAATACATTGTAGATAAGGAGATCCAGATTTCTCACAGTTGCAGAAACATGTTCTAAATAAGAAAACAGGGGAGGTAAGAAAGAACCCTGTGGTGTTAGATTGGAGTTAGAGAAATCAGTATGAACTGATTTTTTTTTTTTTTGAAAAAGGAATGCTGAATTTTATTTTATTTTTTTTTTTTAACATCTTTATTGGAGTGTAATTGCTTTACAACGGTGTGTTAGTTTCTGCTTTATAACAAAGTGAATCAGCTATACATATACATATATCCCCATATCTCCTCCCTCTTGCGTCTCCCTACCACCCTCCCTATCCCACCCTTCTAGGTGGTCTTATTTTTAAAATACATATAAATGACAACAAGGTGGTACTGTATAGCACAGGGAACTATATTCAATACCCTGTAATAAACCAGAACGGAAAAGAATATGAAGAAGAATATATATATATATATATATATATATATATATATATATATATATATATATATATATATATATATGTACAACTGAGTCACTTTGCTGTATATCAGAAAGTAACACAACATTGTAAATCAACTATACTTTAATAAATTTTTTTAAAAATGAAAAAATACATATAAACAGATAGATACAGGAATATATATATAAATGGGTGTATGCATGAATTAGTGTACATACACGTATCCCTAGCTTTGCCTGCTATGAGAGACTAGAAACAGTGACATCTCAATAGCAATGAACCTTCTTGGAGTCCAGATCTTGGCTTCTAAATATTATTCTTTAATAAAATAAACCAGAGCATTCCTTGGAGAAGTGGTTGATTCCAGGGCTGGGGCAGGGAAAATGCAAGATGAACAGTACTACAGAAAAACAAAGAAGAAGAAGAAAGAAAGGAAAAAAGGATCAAGGCATATTGAAAGGGCACAGAAGCCTACTTGAAAGAGCATCCAATGGCCAAATGTGAAACAATTTGAGCAACAGAATAAATAACAATAGCGCTGGGTCATAAACCAAAGGATAAATTAAATATCCTGAGTCCATACTGATGTAAGTAACTGAATAAATAAATAAAAGTCCAAGAAGAAACAACTCTCCCTTACAGATCTTCCACTAATAAATGTAGAAGGAATGAAGGAACTAGAAAGTCCCCATGACTACACCCCAATGGTAATTGTTGCAGGTGAGATTCATTGAGGATGGCATTAGTGGGCAAATATTTAAGGAGAAACAGGATATTTGTATAGTCTCAAAGTATCGTTCCCCAAAACTATATGTATTAATTTTAAAGCAAAAGATGGAACTTTACAGTGGAGAAACCTGTAGCTAATTGATCAAGGTTAACATCACCAGTAATAAGACAAATCAACATCATGAATCCCTGATATGATGCCCTGAGAAAAGCACATCTCTGTGGTGTTCTTCCCAATAATACAGCCTCAACCTACTCCTGAGAAAACATCAAACCCAAATTGAAGACATTGAAGATCGTGAAAGGCAAGGAAAGTCTGAGAAACTTTCACTGATTGGAGGAGACCAAGAAGACATGATGACTAAATGCAAATGGGGACCTTGGAATAGAAATAAAAAGGACTTTAGTGGAAAAACTGGTAAAATCTGAATAAAATCTGTAGTTTATAGTATTATACCAGGATTAATTTCTTAATACTGATCATGTCACTTATTATTATGTGTGATGTTAACATTAAGGAAAGCTGTATAAAGAGTATTTGGAAATTCTTCCATAAGTCTAAAATTATCTCAAAATAAAAAGTTTAGAAAATGAAATCCAAAAACATTAAGCCTCATGTCTCTTCTTTCTAAAAGTGGATTTGGGATCCTTCTGGGACTGTATTAGTTTCCTATTGCTGCTGTAACAAATTACCAGAAATTTAACGGTTTACATAGCAACACAAATTTATTACCTTATAGTTCCATAGGTCAGAATTCAACATGGATCTCATCACACTAAAATAAGTGTCAGCAGGACTGCTTTCCTTCCCAAAAACTCTAGTGAAGAATCCTTTTTTTTCTTTTTTCCTTTTGCCTTTGTCAGCTTCTAGGGACTGCCTGCACTCCTTGGTTCATGGCTGCTTCCTCCATTTCAGAGCCTACACTGGCAAGTCACACTGCCATCCCTCTGAGCCTCTCACAGCTCTCTCTCTGACTACAGCTGGGAAAGATTTTCCTCTTTTAAGGACAAATGTGATTACGTTGGACCTACCTGCATAATCTTCATTTCAGTGTCCTTAACTTATTCCCATCAGCAAAGTTCCTTTTGCCATGGAATGCAACACAGTCACAGGTCTGGGGATTAGGACATCTTTGGGGTGGGGTCATTATTCAATCTATGACAAGGACTTTTCAGGGAAAAGGAGACTTAACTCTCTCCATGGGAACCCCCAAAAAGCAGATAAGACCAGTTCCCAGGGCTTCCTGTATAAAATCAGTTGAAGTATCCTACACAGTGTTGGTGCATACGATGTTCTTAATTAATTAATGATTGATGATTTGTATTGAAAATAAAATTACCATAAAATACTTTAGTCAATGTTGGACTGCCTTTTGGGTGGTTCATCTTTGTCCAAATGGCATTCTCCTTTCCACTATGAAGGCCTCTGCCTTTTTAGAGCTACACTTCTGGGCCCTCCCATTCTCAAGCAGGGCTGGGTCTGGGTGTCCTAGAAGTACTACTCCTTGTTCTATTCTGTGGCACCTCTGTTCCTGTGCCCTGCATGGCACCAGTTACAGGGTAAGTATTTAATACGTAATTGTTGAAATGAACTCTCAGTAGGGTATTTGGTTTTGTTCTTCATGCAGTAGACGCATTCATCCTTGCTTCCTCTCTGCTTTGACCTATTAAGAAATGGAAACCCATTTTCACCCTGCTTCCAGAAGAAGAATATGAGAAGGGAGAAGGAAGTGATTTTTTTCCATAATTTTGGTGTGGCAGAGCAGATGATGTGTGTATGATGGTCTTTGATGCAAACAGAAAGAGTCAGGCTGAAAATACAATTTTCATGGGTTATTTAAATGTTCAATCTTAGCACTTTGAAGCACCTTATACAATGCTCATACCCTCAAACTGTTCTCAGATATTTATGTGAATAAATGTGTATTTCATTCATGGGCCCTTCACATGCTCTGCTGATAGTTTTTGGAACCATTTGCTGAAGCAGCTGAACCTAGAGGCTCATTATCACCACCTGAGGTGCCTTATAAAAATACTGATATCCATACTTGCCCTTAAAAATTCTGATTTAATTATTCAGATAGGGTCCCAGGCATCAGTACGTTTAAGCTCCCCAAGTGATTACCACATGAAACCAGGAAAGAAAACCATGACGCTAAAGAACCAAAGTGTGTTTGTTAATATTAAAGCCTCAAATGTGTTTTGCTGAAGCAATGGGTGTAAGGTAACCACCCCAGGTTGAAATATGCCTCCATTTCTTACGTGCAAATGACATCCACACTGTCATCTGAGGCTTTCTGTCAAGGTCGAACCAGCACAGTCCTTCTCACTCCTTGTCCAAATGTTTTATTCTAGAAGCATCAGCCTTCTCTCACTTGTCATTCCTGCCTCCACCCCACATCTCTCTCTTTGTTCTGTTGCTGAACCAGGACTAATGCTCCATGTAATGCCCTGCCTGCCCCGTGCAGCCACTTTCAGGCACCCCCATTTGTCATTTTCTTGGCTCTGCTGTTTTCTTTCATCCTCCTGTCATACATCCTCATCCTTAATAATCCTTTGTTATTTCTAAACACAAGTAATAGGAGGAGTCAGAGTGGGAAAGCAATTCAGGTGATGTACCGCGGCTACCATAGAAATGTGCCTCTCAGATCTCCAACTGCAGGGAGCGTGATTGACATATGGGCCCAGTGCAGTGATCTGAAATCCACCATCCCATTAGCAGGAGGCTACCCTTTCTTTGGGTGCTCCCAGCCAACGGCTGAGCATGGGTGCTAAATCTGGCCTGTCACTGGGGACCTTGAGCTCCTCTTACTGGTGACTTGGGCTCTAGGTCTCCTTATTGGCCTTGCCAAACTTACCCAGAGCTGCATCACCCACCCTTTATTCCTTCTCTTTCTCCTTCCCTGATGTCAGACCCACATCTAGCACTGATGGTTCTCCAAGCCCTTCCCAGCTCCTTCTCCATTCCTCCCACCCCCAGTTGTTTCCCCAGATAAGTTTTTTTTCCACATATAATCCCATCTTGGCATCTGCTTCTTGGAGGACGCAAAGAAGCATATGTACTATTGTACTATATGTACTAGCATATGTACTATTGGAGAAAGTGGTGAGAATAACTGAATTTAATCTAAAGAAGTGACTATTCCTCAGAATTCCCTGGTGGTCCAATGGTTAGGACTCTGCACTCCCACTGCAAGGGGCACAGGTTTGATCCCTGGTTGGGGAACTAAGATCGTGCAAGTCCCATGGCACGGCCAAAAAAAAAAAAAAAGTGACTATTCCTAACTCATACAGTTAATCATCATAAACTAATGTGTGTATGTGTGTATGTATGCATATCCACTCACTTTCAAAGAAAGATTTGTGAGGCTAATAAAGACACATAAGGAATGAACAAATTGGGCAACTGGATAGAAAAAAAAAGGGCCCGTAATACATGCTATAAGGCCGCAAAGCAGTGGTTCTTAGCCCTGGCTGCACGTTAGAATCACCCAGAAAACTTTAAAAAATACTGATGTCCCTCTTGAGATTCTGATGAAATTGGTCTGGGGTCAGCGGGGCATTTGCATTTAAAAAGCCCCCCAGATGCTCCTAGTGAGCAGTAAGGTTTGAGAACCCGGCGCTATAGGTATGCGCGTGGATGGGCCTCAATATACAGTACCTACAATATGTAAACTACGCAGTTACTCAGGAGAAATGTGGTTAATCGTGGTCCTGAGGGAAGAGAAAAATTTCTTCAGCAGATCTTCCTAAAGGAAACACTGTGGGATGTGCTCGACCACATCCTTAACAACATCCCTACAGTAAACACGAAAATGAGTTTTATAGAGTTGCTTCCTATGACATCCCTCAATGTTGCCAGGTTCTTTCCATGGGCTACCACTTAGCACAAGCAGGTTCTGCTCACATACAAATTTGGAGAGGAATTTTCCACTTTGGTTAGTATAGTTCACCCTGAGAAGACTTCATGCTGTGTCTTGGAATAAAGATCCATGGTTGAACTCCAGGGGTACCAGAGAAGAAATACTTTTGGTTTTTCTAACATCTTTATTGGAGTATAATTGCTTTACAATGTTGTGTTAGTTTCTGCCGTAAAACAAAGTAAATCAGCTATAAGTATACATATATCCCCATACACCCTCATCTTGCGTCTCCCTCCCACCCTCCCTATCCTACCCCTCTGGGTGGTCACAAAGCACCGAACTGATCTCCCTGTGCTATGTGGCTGCTTCCCACTAGCTATCTATTTTACATTTGGTAGTGTATATATGTCCATGCCACTCTCTCACTTCGTCCCAGCTTACCCTTCCCCCTCCCCATGTCCTCAAGTCCATTCTCTACGTCTGCGTCTTTATTCTTGTCCTGCCTCTAGGTTCATCAGAGCCTTTTTTTTTTTTTTTTTTTTTTTTTTTTTTAGATTCCATATATACGTGTTAGCATACAGTATTTGTTTTTCTCTTTCTGACTTCCTTCACTCTATATGACAGACTCTGGGTACATCCACCTCACTACAAATAACTCAATTTTGTTTCTTTTTATGGTTGAGTAATATTCCATTGTATATGTGTGCCACATCTCCTTAGTCCATTCATATGTTGATGGACACCTAGGTTGCTTCCATATCCTGGCTATTGTAAATAGAGCTACAATGAACATTTTGGTACATGACTCTTTTTGAATTATAGTTTTCTCAGGGTATATGCCCAGTAGTGGGATTGCTGGGCCATACAGTAGTTCTATTTTTAGTTTTTTAGGGAACCTCCAACTGTTCTCCATAGTGGCTGTATCAATTTATGTTCCCACCAGCAGTGCAAGAGGGTTCCCTTTTCTCTACACCCTCTCCAGCATTTATTGTTTGTAGATTTTTTGATGACGGCTATTCTGACCAGTGTGAAGTGATACCTCATTGTAGTTTTGATTTGCATTTCTCTAATGATTAGTGATGTTGAGCATCCTTTCATGTGTTTGTTGGCAATCTGTATACCTTCTTTGGAGACATGTCTATTTGGGTCTTCTGCCCATTTTTGGATTGGGTTATTCGTTTTTTTGATATTGAGCTGCATGAGCTGCTTGTATATTTTGGAGATTAATCCTTTGTCAGTTGCTTCATTTGCAAATATTTTCTCCCATTCTGAGAGTTGTCTTTTTGTCTTGTTTAAGTTTTCCTTTGCTGTGAAAAAGCTTTTAAGGTTCATTAGGTCCCATTGTTTATTTTTGTTTTTAGTTTCCATTTCTCTAGGATGTGGGTCAAAAAGGATCTTGCTGTGATTTATGTCATAGAGTGTTCTGCCTATGTTTTCCTCTAAGAGTTTGATAGTGTCTAGCCTTACATTTAGGTCTTTAATCCATTTTGAGTTTATTTTTGTGTATGGTGTTAAGAAGTGTTCTAATGTCATTCTTTTACATGTAGCTGTCCAGTTTTCCCAGCACCACTTATTGAAGAGGCTGTCTTTTCTCCATTGTATATTCTTGCCTCCTTTATCAAAGATAAGGTGACCATATGTGCGTGGGTTTATCTCTGGGCTGTCTATTCTGTTCCGTTGATCTATATTTCTGTATTTGTGCCAGTACCATAGTGTCTTGATTACTGTAGCTTTGTAGTATAGTCTGAAGTCTGGGAGCCTGATTCCTACAGCTCCGTTTTTCTTTCTCAAGGTTGCTTTGGCCATTCGGGGTCTTTTGTGTTTCCATACAAACTGTGAAATTTTTTGTTCTAGTTCTTTGAAAAATGCCAGTGGTAGTATGATAGGGATTGCATTGAATCTGTAGATTGCTTTGGGTAGTATAGTCATTTTCACAATGTTGATTCTTCCAATCCAAGAACATGGTATATCTCTCCATCTGTTGGTATCATCTTTAATTTCTTTCATCAGTGTCTTATAGTTTTCTGCATACAGGTCTTTTGTCTCCTTAGATAGGTTTATTCCTAGGTATTTTATTCTTTATGTTGCAGTGGTAAATGAGGGTGTTTCCTTAATTTCTCTTTCAGATTTTTCATCATTAGTGTATAGAAATGCAAGAGATTTCTGTGCATTAATTTTGTATCCTGCTACTTTACCAAATTCATTGATGAGCTCTAGTAGTTTTCTGGTAGCATCTTTAGGATTTTCTGTGTATAGTATCATGTCATCTGCAAAAAGTGAGAGCTTTACTTCTTCTTTTCTGGTTTGTATTCCTTTGATTTCTTTTTCTTCTCTGATTTCTGTGGCTAAAACTTCCAAAACTATGTTGAATAATAGTGATGAGAGTGGGCATCCTTGTCTTTTTCCTGATCTTAGAGGAAATGGTTTCAGTTTTTCACCATTGAGAACAATGCTGGCTGTCGGTTTGTCATATATGACCTTTATTGTGTTGAGGTAAGTTCCTTCTATGCCTGCTTTCTGGAGGGTTTTTATCATAAATGGGTGTTGAATTTTGTCGAAAGCTTTTTCTGCATCTATTGAGATTATCATATGGTTTTTATCCTTCAGTTTGTTAATATGTATATCACATTGATTGATTTGCCTATATTGGAGAATCCTTGCATTCCTGGGATAAACCCCACTTGATCATGGTGTATGATCCTTTTCATGTGCTGTTGGATTCTGTTTGCTAGTATTTTGTTGAGGATTTTTGCATCTATGTTCATCAGTAATATTGGTCTGTAGTATTCTTTTTTGTGACATCTTTGGTTTTGGTATCAGGGTGATGGTGGCCTCATAGAATGAGTTTGGGAGTGTTCCTCCCTCTGCTGTATTTTGGAAGAGTTTGAGAAGGATGGGTGTTAGCTCTTCTCTAAATGTTTGATAGAATTCGCCTGTGAAGCCATCTGCTCCTGGGCTTTTGTTTGTTGGAAGATTTTTAATCACAGTTTCAATTTCATTACTTGTGATTTCTCTGTTCATATTTTCTATTTCTTCGTGGTTCAGTCTGGGAAAGTTGTGCTTTTCTAAGAATTTGTCCATTTCTTCCAGGTTGTCCATTTTATTGGCATATAGTTGCTTGTAGTAATCCCTCATGATTCTTTGTATTTCTACAGTGTCAGTGGTTACTTCCCCTTTTTCATTTCTAATTCTGTTGATTTGAGTCTTCTCCCTTTTTTTCATGATGAGTCTGGCTAGTGGCTTATCAATTTTGTTTATCTTCTCAAAGAACCAGCTTTTAGTTTTATTGTTCTTTGCTATTGTTTCCTTCATTTCTTTTTCATTTATTTCTGATCTGATCTTTTTATAATTTCTTTCCTTCTGTTAACTTTGAAGTTTTTTTGTTCTTCTTTCTCTAATTGTTCTAGGTGTAAGGTTAGGTTGTTTATTTGAGATATTTCTTGTTTCTTGAGGTAGGATTGTATTGCTATAAACTTCCCTCTTAGAACAGCTTTTGCTGCATCCCATAGGTTTTGGGCCATCCTGTTTTCCTTGTCATTTGTTTCTAGATATTTTTTGATTTCCTCTTTGATTTCTTCAGTGATTTCTTGGTTATTTAGTAGCGTACTGTTTAGCCACCATGTGTTTGTATTTTTTAAAGTTTTCTTTTTCCTGTAATTGATATCTAGTCTCATAGTGTTGTGGTCAGAAAAGATACTTGATACAATTTCAATTTTCTTAAATTTACCAAGGCTTGATTTGTGACCCAAGATATGATCTATCCTGGTGTATATTCCATGAGCACTTGAGAAGAAAGTGTATTCTGTTGTTTTTGGATGGAATGTCATATAAATATCAATTAAGTCCATCTTGTTTAATGTGTCATTTAAAGCTTGTGTTTCCTTATTTATTTTCATTTTGGTTGATCTGCCCATTGGTGAAAGTGGGGTGTTAAAGTCCCCTACCATGATTGTGTTACTCTCGATTTCCCCTTTCATGGCTGTTAGCATTTGTCTTATGTATTGAGGTGCTCCTATGTTGGGTGCAAAGATACACTTTTATTCATTTTTCATACCAGGGTTCGTATAAAATTTTGTTTGGCCAAATGATCCTACTGGTGACCAATATTTGAAAATCACTCTCCAGTCTATAGAAAAAGTAATCCTCTCATTCTTCAGTAAGTCTAGGTGGGTCTCAGTTGAATCTGCAAAAAATCCTGACTTCAGAATTTCAGAAATAATTAATTTCACTATGGGATGACCAATAAAGATGAACTTCAGACTCTGACTTGATATCCAAACAGGCAAGGCATACCTGGCCAGTGGTATCAACACTGAATAGACCCCATCCGGCTAACACCACGTCATAACAGACCAGAGAAACAAATTCCTCCCACATGGCCAGGAAGTTTAATGGCAGTAACCCAAAGACTGACAGAGTCCCTATCTCATAGTTAATTCTTTTCATTTCCTCTTAGTCATGGAGAGAAACTATTTGAAACATTGAATATGAGGAATTATGTTTGTGAAAGTCCAACCTTCTTGGGACATGATACTAAAACCCATCAGAAAGACCAGCCATTGGATTCTTACCTCTACATTCCAATCGGGTCATCCTGTTTTCATGACACACATCCCACAGAGCCACTGCACATGGGCACAGAACACGCCTGCACAGACACACAGGGGCATACCAGCTTCCCATACTTGATTCACAGCAATGCTGCATGTTGATCTTCTGGCTTCCTCTCTTCCTGAGTTTTTCTTTGCAGCATTTTTGCAACCAACTTGGAATATCAGGGTTTAAGATGTTGAGTAAATGAGTTCTCTCCATCAGTTATGATTTACTAACCTCCTTGCTTATTGAGCTACAGTTCACTGTAACTCCAGAGAAACTGATTAGAAAAGAAATTTAATATACAGTTCTATTCCCTATGAATTAATGTATGCTTCAAGGACATTGCTTTTTAGCTGATGGAGGGTGCAAGCTGTTAGCATTGTAGAATGAGTCTAGTGGTGACTTTGAATAACTCAAGTAAGAGCTGGATTGAAAATTAAAGAAACACACAGCAACAGTTGAATGTAAGTTCCAAGGTGGGTGTTTGCACCAGTCCAAATGGGTGAGCAACACTGTCCAAAGAATCAGAGTTCAAGGACACCAGAAGAAGAGAGGGAAAAGAGAATAATTGTATCCATTGACCAGTTGGGATCCTTGTTATTACATCAGCCCTATTCTTGGCTTCAAACAAATATACACAGAAAATGCTTATGTGGAGCGAGAGTCTTATTTTTTATGTATCATGATTTATAACTTGAAATGAATATTCACCTACTCTACTCCCTTTCCATTTTTACTAATGAACATTTTCCACGGATGGTATAAGTAGAAAGAGCCATCATTACTCTCCTTACAGAAGAAAGGGAGCCCTCTACGACTGGTAGAATATGGGGGACAACCAGGTACCCTCACCTTCCCCACCAGCTTACCAACGCTTGCCTTCTGCTAAAGTTGTGGGTGGAGCTAATAAACCTATCAGATTCTTTCTGGAGAGAGAATCTTGATAATGCTGAGGTATAAAAAAATGGTGAGCATGTGAGTAAAATAAAGCTACCCAAGTAGGATCAACGTAAAAGACAGCTGAAGATTCAACATTTTACCAACATCACCAGCATCTTGGTTTCACCCCATATTGGCCTTAGGTACAGACCTGATATTAGTAGAGCACAGTGGGCCAAGGAACTCACTAATCCAGCCCAGCACAAAGATTCTTCAAAAGTGTTACTGCTTTTCAGTTTCTGTTCATTCAGTCTTTCCTTCTTGCCACTATTCTAGGCCCCTATGCTGCTGACCCAGCTAGGTCACATCAAGGTGGATTGGGAAGGAGTCACATGACACAGGTTCTCCCCATGAAGTTTGCTCAAGGCTTGTGGTGGACTTACAGGTTACAGAAATAAAATCTGCTTCCTTACTTCTAGCTTTAAAGGCTATTTCAATGATGCATGTGAGTAATGACAAGAGTGATATTTAATACCTGGTGATTTGCTAAACGTTTCACTTCTCTTCAAACCTGCAAAACCTTTTTAGAGACAATGCAAGGACAGGTTTTGAGGTTCTCTTTTTCATTCCTGAGTGAAAGACAGGGACGAGGAATTAAAAATGAAGGGCTCCCATGAAAGGGGAAATCGACAGTAACACAATCATAGTAGGGGACTTTAACACCCCACTTTTACCAATGGACAGATCATCCAAAATGAAAATTAATAAGGAAACACAAGCTTTAAATGATACACTAAACAAGATGGACTTAATTGATGGAATAGGACATTCCATCCCAAAACAACAGAATACACTTTCTTCTCAAGTGCTCATGGAACATTCTCAAGGGTAGATCATATCTTGGGTCACAAGTCAAATCTTGTTAAATTTAAGAAAATTGAAATCATATCAAGTATCTTTTCTGACCACAATGCTGTGAGACTAGATATCAATTACAGGAAAAAAATCTGTAAAAAATACAAACATGTGGAGGCTAAACAATACACTACTTAATAACGAAGAGATCACTGAAGAAAAAAAAGAGGAAATCAAAAAATACCTAGAAACAAATGACAATGAAAACACGATGACCCAAAACCTATCGGATGAAGCAAAAGCAGTTCTAAGAGGGAATTTTATAGCAATACAATCCTACCTCAAGAAACAAGAAACATCTCAAATAAACAACCTAACCTTACACCTAAAGCAATTAGAGAAAGAAGAACAAAAAACCCACAAAGTTAGGAGTAGGAAAGAAATCATAAAGATCAGATCAGAAATAAATGAAAAAGAAATGAAGGAAACAATAGCAAAGAACAATAAAACTAAAAGCTGGTTCTTTGAGAAGATAAACAAAATTGATAAACCATTAGCCAGACTCATCAAGAAAAAAAGGGAGAAGATTCAAATCAATAGAATTAGAAATGAAAAAGGGGAAGTAACCACTGACACTGCAGAAATACAAAGGATCATGAGGGATCACTACAAGCAAGTCTATGCCAATAAAATGGACAACCTGGAAGAAATGAACAAATTCTTAGAAAAGCACAACCTTCCCAGACTGAACCAGGAAGAAATAGAAAATATGAACTTAGAAATCACAAGTAATGAAATTGAAACTGTGATTAAAAATCTTCCAACAAACACAAGTCCAGGACCAGATGGCATCACAGGCAAATTCTATCAAACACTTAGAGAAGAGCTAACACCTATCCTTCTCAAACTCTTCCAAAATACAGCAGAAGGAGTAACACTCCCAAACTCATTCTATGAGACCACCATCACCCTGATACCAAAATCAGACAAAGATGTCACTAAAAAAGAAAACTAAAGACCACTATCACTGATGAACTTAGATGCAAAAATCCTCAACAAAATACTAGCAAACAGAATCCAACAGCACATGAAAAGGATCATACACCATGATCAAGTGGGGTTTATCCCAGGAATGCAAGGATTCTCCAATATAGGCAAATCAATCAATGTGATACAGCATATTAACAAATTGAAGGAGAAAAACCATATGATCATCTCAATAGATGCAGAGAAATGTTTCGACACAATTCAACACCCATTTATGATAAAAACCCTCCAGAAAGTAGGCATAGAGGGAACTTACCTCAACATAATAAAGGCCATATATGACAAACCCACAGCTAACATCATCCTCAATGGTAAAAAACTGAAACCATTTCCACTAAGATCAGGAACAAGACAAGGTTGCCCACTCTCACCACTATTATTCAACAGAGTTTTGCAAGTTTTTGCCCCAGCAATCAGAGAAGAAAAAGAAATAAAAGGAATCCAAATCAGAAAAGAAGAGGTAAAGCTCTCACTGTTTGCAGATGACATGATACTATACACAGAGAATCCTAAAGATGCTACCAGAAAACTACTAGAGCTCATCAATGAATTTGGTAAAGTAGCAGGATACAAAATTAATGCACAGAAATCTCTTGCATTCCTATACATTAATGATGAAAAATCTGAAAGAGAAATTTAAAAAACACTCCCATTTACCACTGCAACATAAAGAATAAAATACCTAGGAATAAACCTATCTAAGGAGACAAAAGACTTGTATGCAGAAAATTATAAGACACTGATGAAAGAAATTAAAGATGATACCAACAGATGGAGAGATATACCATGTTCTTGGATTGGAAGAATCAACATTGTGAAAATGATTATACTACCCAAAGCAATCTACAGATTCAATGTAATTCCTATCAAACTACCAATGGCATTTTTCACAGAACTAGAACAAAAAATTTCACAATGTGTATGGAAACACAAAAGACCCCGAATGGCCAAAGCAGCCTTGAGAAAGAAAAACGGAGCTGTAGGAATCAGGCGCCCAGACTTCAGACTATACTACAAAGCTACAGTAATCAAGACAGTATGGTACTGGCAAAAAAACAGAAATATGAGTCAATGGAACAGGATAGAAAGCCCAGAGATAAACCCACGCACATATGGTCACCTTATCTTTGATAAAGGAGGCAAGAATATACAGTGGAGAAAAGACAGCCTCTTCAATAAGTGGTGCTGGGAAAACTGGACAGCTACATGTAAAAGAATGAAATTAGAACACTCCCTAACACCATATACAAAAATAAACTCAAAATGGATTAAAGACCTAAATGCAAGGCCAGACACTATAAAACTCTTAGAGGAAAACATAGGCAGAACACTCTATGACATAAATCACAGCAAGATCCTTTTTGACCCACCTCCTAGAGAAATGGAAATAAAAAGAAAAATAAACAAATGGGACCTAATGAAACTTCAAAGCTTTTGCACAGCAAAGGAAAGCATAAACAAGATGAAAAGACAACCCTCAGAATAGGAGAAAATATTTGCAAATGAATCAATGGACGAAGGATTGATCTTCAATATTTACAAGCAGCTCATGCAGCTCAGTATCAAAAAAACAAACAACCCAATCCAGAAATGGGCAGAAGAGCTAAATAGACATTTCTCCAAAGAAGATATACAGATTGCACACAAACACGTGAAAGAATGCTCAACATCATTAATCATTAGAGAAATGCAAATCAGAACTACAATGCGACATCATCTCACACCAGTCAGAATGGCCATCATCAAAAAATCTACAAATAATAAATGCTGGAGAGGATGTGGAGAAAAGGGAACCCTCATACACTGTTGGTGGGATGTAAATTGATACAGCCACTATGGAGAATAGTATGGAGGTTCCTTAAATAACTAAAAATACAACTACCATATGACCCAGCAATCCCGCTACTGGGCATATACCCTGAGAAACCATAATTCAAGAAGAGTCATGCACCACAATGTTCATTGCAGCTCTATTTACAATAGCCAGGACATGGAAGCAACCGAAGTGTCCATCGACAGATGAATGGGTAAAGAAGATGTGGTGCATATATACAATGGAATATTACTCAGCCATAATACGGAATGAAATTGAACTATTTCTAGTGAGGTGGATGGACATAGAGTCTGTCATACAGAGTGAAGTAAGTCAGAAAGAGAAAAACAAATACCATATGCTAACACATATATATGGAATCTAGAAAAAAACAAAACAAAATGGTCATGAAGAACATAAGGGAAAGACGGGAATAAAGACGCAGACCTGCTAGAGAACAGACTCCAGGACATGGGGAGTGGGAAGGGTAAGCTGGGACAAAGTGAGAGAGTGGTAGTGTATATATGGACATATATACACTACCAAATGTAAAATAGATAGCTAGTGGGAAGCAGTTGCATAGCACAGGGAGATCAGCTCAGTGCTTTGTGACCAGCTAGAAGGGTGGGATAGGGAGGGTGGGAGGAAGGGAGACACAAGAGGGAAGAGATATGGGGATATATGTATATGTATAACTGCTTCACTTTGTTATAAAGCAGAAACTAACACACTATTGTAAAGCAATTATACTCTAATAAAAACGTTAAAAAAAAAAAAAATGAAGGGCTCCAGTAGTTTCAGGATGAAGGGCAATGAGCATAATGCCTGCCTGTGGAAAATCTCAGTAATTCAGCTCTGGAAATTGTCTTTCTCCTTCATCCCCTAAGGCCAAAAAAATGAAGTAAGGGATGAGAAGTTTTATCAAATTGGACTTCACTTCATTATTCTCACTATATCATGAATCCATTAGTCTCCAAGTTAACCTCACCCCAGATGATGGTTTTTAAATGAGGTGTTCTTTCTCAGACTTATCTAGTCAAAATTTATTGGTTTAAAATTTATTTATTTATTGACTATGTGGAAAGGTTAAGAGTGGAAGATTCTGCCACTAATGCTTTTGAGATAAGCCTGAGGTATTCTTAAATTTATTGAGCCTGTTCTACCCTGTGTCTATGTATGTGTATGTGGTCAATGGCATTTTTTAATATATCTTTTGAAGATTTTAAAAAAGATTTTACCAGTTCAAGATGGCAGAGTAGAAGGACGTGCACTCATTTCCTCTTGTGAGAGTACCAGAATCACAACTAACTGCTGAATAATCATGGACAGGAAGACACTGGAACTCACCAAAAAAGATACCCCACATCCAAAAACAAAGGAGAAGATGCAGTGAGACAGTAAGAGGGGCACAATCACAAAAAAATCAAATCCCATAACTGCTCAGTGGGTGACTCATAAATTGGAGAACACTTATACCACAGAAGTCCACCCACTGGAGTAAAGGTTCTGAGCCCCATATCAGGCTTCCCAACCTGGGGGTCTGGCAAAGGGAGGAGGAATTCCTAGAGAATCAGACTTTGAAGGCTAGCAGGATTTGATTGCAGGAGTTTGACAGGACTGGGGGAAACAGAGACTCCACTCTTGGAAGGCACACACAAAGTAGTGTGTGCATCAGGACTCAGGGGATGGAGCAGTGACCCCATAGGAGACTGAACCAGACCTACCTGCTAGTGTTGGAGGGCCTCCTGCAGAGGCAGGGGGTGGCTGTGGCTCACCATGGGGACAAGGACACTGGCAGCAGAAATTCTGGGAAGAACTCCTTTGCATGAGCCTTCCCAGAGTCCTCCAATAGCCCCAACAATGAGCCTGTAGGCTCCAGTGTTGTGTCGCCTCAGACCAGACCAAACAACCAACAAGGACGGAACTCAGCCCCACCCATCAGCAGACAAGCAGATTAAAGATTTACTGAGCTCTGCCCACCAGAGCAACACCCAGCTCTACCCACCACCAGTCCCTCCCATCAGGAAGCTTGCACAAGCCTCTTAGATAACCTCATCCACCAGAGGACAGATAGCAGAAACAAGAAGAACTACAGTTCTGCAGCCTGTGGAAGGAAAACCACATTCACAGAAAGACAGACAAAATGAAAAGGCAGAGGACTATGTACCAGATGAAGGAACAAGATAAAACCACAAAAAAACAACTAAATGAAGTGGAGATAGGCAACCTTCCAGAAAAAGAATTCAGAATAATGATAGTGAAGATGATCCAGGACCTCGGAAAAAGAATGGAGGCAAAGATCGAGAAGATGTAAGAAATGTTTAGCAAAGACCTAGAAGAATTAAACAACAAACACCTAGAAGAATTAAAGAACAAACAAACAGAGATGAACTGAAATGAAAAAATACACTAGAAGGAATCAATACCAGAGTAACTGAGGCAGAAGAGCGGATAAGTGACTTGGAAGACAGGATGGTGGAATTCACTGCCATGGAACAGAATAAAGAAAAAAGAATGAAAAGAAATGAAGACAGCCTAAGAGACTTCTGGGACAACATTAAACGGAACAACTTTCACATTATAGGGGTCCCAGAAGGAGAAGAGAGAGAGGAAGGACTCGAGAAAATATTTGAAGAGATTATAGTCAAAAACTTCCTTAACATGGGAAAGGAAATATCCACCCAAGTCCAGGAAGTGCAGAGAGTCCCATACAGGATAAACCCAAGGAGAAACACACTGAGACACATAGTAATCAAACTCACAAAAATTAAAGACAAAGAAAAATTATTGAAAGCAACAAGGGAAAAACGACAAATAACATACAAGGGAACTCCCATAAGGTTAACGGCTGATTTCTCAGCAGAAACTCTACAAGCCAGAAGGGAGTGGCACGATATATTTAAAGTGATGAAAGGGAAGAACCTACAACCAAGATTACTCTACCCGGCAAGGATCTCATCCAGATTTGACAGAGAAATCGAAAGCTTTACAGACAAGCAAAAGCTAACAGAATTCAGCACCACCAAACCAGCTCTACAACAAATGCTAAAAGAACTTCTCTAAGTGGGAAACACAAGAGAAGAAAAGGACCTACCAAAACAAACCCATAACAATTAAGAAAATGGTAATAGGAACATAAATATCGATAATTACCTTAAACGTGAATGGATTAACTGCTCCATCCAAAAGACACAGTCTCGCTGAAAGGATACAAAAACAATACCCATATATATGCTGTCTACAAGAGACCCACTTCAGACCTAGGGACACATATAGACTGAAAGTGAGGGGATGGAAAAAGATATTCCATGCAAATGGAAATCAAAAGAAAGCTGGAGTAGCAATTCTCATATCAGATAAAATAGACTTTAAAATAAATAAAGAATGTTACAAGAGACAAGGAAGGACACTACATAATGATCAAGGGATCAATCTAAGAAGAAGATATAACAATTATAAATATATATGCACCCAACATAGGAGCACCTCAATACATCAGGCAACTGCTAATAGCTATAATAGAGGATATCGACAGTAACACAATAATAGTGGGGGACTTTTACAGCTCACTTACACCAATGGACAGATCATCCAGACAGAAAATTAATAAGGAAACACAAGCTTTAAATGACACAATAGACCAGATAGATTTAATTGATATTTATAGGACATTCCATCCAAAAACAGCAGATTACACATTCTTCTCAAGTGCACAAGGAACATTCTCCAGGATAGATCACATCTTGGGTCACAAGTCAAGCCTCAGTAAGTTTAAGAAAACTGAAATCATATCAAGCATCTCTTCCAACCACAACACTATGACATTAGAAATCAATTACAGGGGGAAAAATGTAAAAAACACAAAAACATGGAGGCTAAACAATATTTTACTAAATAACCAACAGATCACTGAAGAAATCAAAGAGGAAATCAAAAAATACCTAGAGACAAATTACAACTAAAACACGATGATCCAAAGCCTATGGGATGCAGCAAAAGCGGTTCTAAGAGTGAAGTTTATAGCAGTACAAGCCTACCTCAGGAAACAAGAAAAATCTCAAATACACAATCTAACCTTGCACCTAAAGGAACTAGAGAAAGAAGAACAAACAAAACCCAAAGTTAGTAGAAAGAAAGAAATCATAAAGATCAGAGCAGAAATAAATGAAATAGAAACAAAGAAAACAATAGCATAGATCAATAAAACTAAAAGCTGGTTCTTTGAGAAGATAAACAAAATTGATAAACCTTTAGCCAGACACATCAAGAAAAAGAGGGAGAGGACTCAAATCAATAAAATTAGAAATGAAAAAGGAGAAGTTACAATGGACATCGCAGAAATACAAAGCATCCTAAGAGACTACTACAAGCAACTCTATGCCAATAAAATGGGCAACCTGGAAGAAATGGACAAATTCTTAGAAAGGTATAGCCTTCCAAGACTGAACCAGGAAGAAATAGAAAATATGAACAGACCAATCACAAGTAATGAAATTGAAACTGCGTTTCAAAATCTTCCAAAAAACCGAAGTCCAGGACCAGATGGCTTCACAGGCGAATTCTATCAAACATTTAGGGAAGAGCTAATACCAATCCTTCTCAAATTTGTCCAAAATACAGCAGAGGGATGAACACTCCCAAACTCATTCTATGAGGCCACCATCACCCTGATACCAAAACCAGACAAAGATACTACAAAAAAAAGAAAATTACGGACCAATATCACTGATGAATATAGATGCAAAAATCCTCAACAAAATACTAGCAAACAGAATCCAACAACACATTAAAAGGATCATACACCATGATCAAGTGGGATTTATCCCAGGGATGCAAGGATTCTTCAATATATGGAAATAAATCACTGTGATACACCTTATTAACAAACTGAAGAATAAAAATCATATAATCATCTCAATAGATGCAGAAAAAGCTTTTGATAAAATTCAACACCGATTTATGATAAAAACTCTCCAGAAAGTGGGCATAGAGGGAACCTACCTCAACATAATAAAGGCCATATATGACAAACCCACAGCCAACATCATTCTCAATGGTGAAAAACTGAAAGCATTTGCCCTAAGATCAGGAACAAGACAAGGATGTCCACTCTTGCCACTGTTATTCAACATAGTTTTGGAAGTTTTAGTCACAGCAATCAGAGAAGAAAAAGAAATCAAAGGAATACAAATTGGAAAAGAAGAAGTAAAACTGTCACTGTTTGCAGATGACACCATACTATATATAGAGAATCCTAAAGATGACACCAGAAAACTACTAGAGCTAATCAATGAATTTGGTAAAGTTGCAGGATACAAAATTAATGCACAGAAATCTCTTGCATTCCTATACACTAACAGTGAAAGATCAGAAAGAGAAATTAAGAAAACAATCCCATTCACCACTGTAACAAAAAGAATAAAATACCTAGGAATAAACCTACCTAAGGAGGTAAAAGACCTGTACTCAGAAAACTATAAGACACTGATGAAAGAAATCAAAGATGACACAAACAGATGTAGAGATATACCATATTCTTGGATTGGAAGAATCAGTATTGTGAAAATCACTGTACTACCCAAAGCAATCTACAGATTCAATGCAATCCCTGTCAAATTACCAGTGACATTTTTTACAGAGCTAGAGCAAAATATGTTAAAATTTGTAGGGAGACAAAAAAGACCCCAAATAGCCAAAGTAGTCTTGAGGCAAAAAAACGGAGCTGGAGGAATTATGCTCCCTGACTTCAGACTATACTACAAAGCTACAGTAATCAAGACAACATAGTACTGGCCCCAAAACAGAAATATAGATCAATGGAACAGGATAGAAAGCCCAGAGAGAAACCCACGCACATATGGTCACCTTATTTTTGATAAAGGAGGCAAGAATATACAATGGAGAAAAGACAGCCTCTTCAATAAGTGGTGCTGGGAAAACTGGACAGCTACATGTAAAAGAATGAAATTAGAACACTCCCTAACTGCATACAGAAAAATAAACTCAAAATGGATTAGAGACCTAAATTTAAGACTGGACACTATAAAACTCTTAGAGGAAAACATAGGAAGAACACTCTTTGACATAAATCACAGGAAGATCTTTTTTGATCCACCTCCTAGAGTAATGAAAATGAAAACAAAAATAAACTAGTGGGACCTAATGAAACTTAAAAGCTTTTGCAAAACAAAGGAAACTACAAACAAGATGAAAAGACGACCCTCAGAATGCGAGAAAATATTTGCAAATGAATCATTGGACGAAGGATTGATCTCCAAAATATGTAAACAGCTCATGCAGTTCAATATTAAAAAAACAAACAAACCAATCAAAAAATGGGCAGAAGACCTAAATAGGTATTTCTCCAAAGATGGCATACAGATGGCCAAGAAACACATGAAAAGCTGCTCAGCATCACTAATTATTAGAGAAATGCAAGTCAAAACTGCAATGAGGTATCACCTCACACCAGTTAGAGTGGGCATCATCAGAAAATCTACAAACAACAAATGCTGGAGAGGGAGTGGAGAAAAGGGAACCCTCTTGCACTGTTGGTGGGAACGTAAATTGATACAGCCACTATGGAGAACAGTATGGAGGTTCCCTAAAAAACTAAAAATAGAAGTACCATATGACCCAGCAATCCCACTACTAGGCATACACCCAGAAAAAACCATAATTCAAAAAGACACATGCATCCCAATGTTCATTGCAGCACTGTTTACAATAGCCAGGTGATGGAAGCAACCTAAATGCCCATCAACAGACGAATGGATAAAGATGATGGAATATTACTCAGCCATAAAAAGGAATGAAATTGGGCCATTTGTAGAGACATGGATTGATCTAGAGACTGTCATACAGAGTGAAGTAAGTCAGAAAGAGCAAAACAAATATTGTATATTAACCCATATATGTGGAGCCTAGAAAAATGGTACAGATGATCCGGTTTGCAGGGCAGAAATAGAGACACAGATGTAGAGAACAAACGTATGGACACCAAGGGGGGAAAGTGCGGTGGGGTGGTGGTGGTGGGATGAATTGGGAGATTGGGATTGACATATATACACTAATATGTATAAAATAGATAACTAATAAGAACCTATTGTATAAAAAATAAATAAAATTAAATTTAAAATGAATCCGAGGTTTTTAAAAATTGTTTTTGTCTGATTATAAGTTAAGAAAAACCATGATTACTGTAAAGAAATTACCATGAGGAAATCTTCAGAAAGTTATACAAAGACCTATTGACAAGGGGATTCATCACTGCATTACTTTTCATTCTAAAACTGTAAACAACCTAAATGGTCAAAAGTAGAGTTTAGATAAATATAACTATGCTGTGTAGTCATTAAAAATCATTTAAGGCTGTAACTGAAACTAACACAACATTGTAAATCAACTAAACTTCCATAAAAATTTTTTAAAAAATCATTTAAGGATATGGAGTAGTGATCACAGTATATTAAGGAGAAAAATAAGGTTATAAACAATATGTACATTATGATCCCATTTGCTTTTAAGTACTTATTCATTTATTTTTATGGAAAAAAGGACAAATTCCAAAAGGTTAAATGTTATACTTTCAAGTTGGTGACTCCAAGTTATTTTTATCTTCTTTATATTTTTCTGTATTCTGCAAAATGTTTGCAATCACTGAACATTACATTTAGAATCAGGAAAAACGGAATCGTTATTACTTTCGAGTTCGAACATGTCAACTACCCCAATAACCTAAAGAACTAGTTGTGTTCATAATGGCTAAGTGTGTGCTTTATGGGGCTGGGTCTTCCAGTTATAGGTGAAAGAAGTAGGTACCTCTGCCTCTTTTGTAGCTAGAGTCAATGAACTTCTAACTAGGCTCCTTGTCTTTCAAGGTGTTTGGCTTCTGAAACATCTTTGGATGGGGTACAATGTGCCCCTCCCAAAGGCTTTAGTTTCCATCTTGTTGGGCCGGGCAGGCAGGAAGAAGACACACAACCTGTATCCAGCCATTCCATCAAAGCAGTGACCATACACCTCGGAGCTTTTCTTAAAGGATGAGGGCACCACCACCACCACCATCATTGAAAGGTGACATGAACCAGCATGTTCCAGACAAGGAACCTCAGGACCAGATAGATGAGGTGGTCAGAGTTCTAGAAAAGCACCTAGTTCTCCTACTTCTCCAACACTGCACATTTCCACCTTCATTTAAGGAAACCAGGGCACATTTGAGTGAGAAAATAGCACAGTGACTATTTGCTGTGATGGTGAATCCAGGTCTCCCTACCTACGTTTCTTCCCAGGTGGTTAGCCACTAGGTCAGTGTTCCAGAACTTTAATCTCAACACATGTAGATCTATCCATCCTCATCAATACATTTTCACTGGGTACCCTCTCTGCACCTGGTAAAATTGTAGGTATAAAGAAATAACTGCAATTTTCCTTTCCGGAGGAATTAGAATCAAGGGAAAGTTACATAACAATATGGGAGTGTGAGCTTACTGTAAGTGGAATAATATTTGGGGGACTTTCAGCTTTTATTTTAAGCCACTCTGTGCTATAAATAAGTAGAATGACCAGAATAATCTTAATTTTATTGTGCAAAATTAAAATTCAAAAACATTTTTTTATTGTATTCTCTCCAAATCTCAAGACAGTGGGATTTAATGAATGTAGCTATTTAAAGATATAAATCAGCCATCACTTTTCATTTTCTGAAAAAGATGGTGAGTTTAATGATATCATTATCTTCACTAGCTTCTAAAGTAGGGAACCTAAGGTTGATCCATTTCCCCCAAATCTTTTGTGTAGTAAGTTTATATGCAAGTGGAAAACTTAGTGCTAACAGAAACAAATTTGACCACACTTTTTAAATTATAGGATAATTGCTAATTCTGTGGTCATTCATTCCCATGCCGTCAACTCCAACACAGGAAACTATGAGAAACAGAACCACTGGTAAAATTAAACCTGCAATTTAGCACCAATTTCTAGGATATGTTGATTTTTCTCTGTTTTGCAACATGTACACAGATATATAAAATTTTCTCATTTATTTCTCACATGTTTACCCTGTAAATCTAGAGTTTGTCATGCCATGACAACTTTACTAAATTTAAGACAGTTTTTGATCCTGCTTATAGCTTTCCATTTTAGTTGATTTTTAATGTGAGGGTGATAACATACTCAGTGTATTAGTACAAACTGCCCTTGAAAACACGAAAGAACGAAAGAAGAGAGAAAGAAAGAAAGAGAGAGAGAGAAAGAAAGAAAGAGAGAGAGAGAAAGGAAGAAAGAAAGAAAGAAAGAAAGAAGAAGAGAAAGGAAGGATGGAATGAATGAATGAAGGAAGGAAGGAAGAAAGAAAGAAGAAAGAGAAGGAAAGAAAGAAAGAAGCAAATCCATGCTTTATCTTAATTCACCAACATTTTAACTAATAATTATCTTTGCCACCTAGCATTTGAATCAATCTCTGTTGTTTGCAGTGAATTCCCATCACATTTCATATCTTTGCTAATATCCTCCATCTACTTCCAGAATTTTTTCTAGGTACCCTTCATTTCTCTCACCCACTACACTCAGCCCTTCAGTTCTTAGAGCAATGTATTCAAGGTTTCACTATACTTTGACTTAAAACCATTCAAACAGCCCCTAAATTTTCCTCATTGGTTGAATCCCCTTCTACCTAGAATCCTCCTTCCATCCCCATTATCTGCATAACTAGTCTTTGGTCTTTTTCCTTTTCTATAGCCATAACAAAGTATTAATTAAAGTTCATCCAATTTTCTGGATCAATATTGTCAGTCTTTTTTTTTGGCCCTGCTGTGCAGCATGTGGGAGCTCAGTTCCCCAACTGGAGATTGAACCCACCACTCCGGCGGTGGAAGCACGGCGTCTTAACCACTAGACTTCCAGGGAAGTCCCGATATTGTCAGTCTTAAATGATCGGTTTCATTGGCAAGTGCCCTGGCTAATTCAAATGACATGACCAGACATCTGATGTGACACAGCCCCACCCATAGATCAGAAGTGAGAAGGACAGTAATCAAAGTAATAATAAATATTGAGCACTTCGTGCTTTGCATGTACTATCTGGATTTAAACCCAGATAGTCTAAATGTGAAACTGCCCTTTTTACCACTACGCTGTGCTGTTGTGATGAGGAGGAAGAGGAGAAAGAAGGCAGAGGGGGAAGGGGGGAAGGTATAATAACAGTGGGTAAGACTCTAATGTTGAAAAGTACTAGAATGGAATCCTGACTTCCATGCTCTATGGCTGCATACATGGCCCAATGCAGCATGTATTGAACGATTACAAAGTTTCATGCCCTAGTTAGTGTGCTGTATGCTACACATTGCCTAACGAGCAAAAAGTGATATGGTCCCCGTCTTCCTAGAGCTACAGTTTAGTAATGGAGAAAGGCAAGGGAGCACAGAAGGACACAGAATTCGGGGGGTCTTCTCCAGGTAAGTGTTGTCTGAAATGTTGTCTGAAGGATGGGTGAGTGTTAATCAGAAAGGAGCAGGGAAGAGCACTACCAGCAATGAAACTAGCACGTGCAAATGCCCCATCTCATATGAAAGAGGAGGTTTATTAAAATAATTCAAAGAAAGTATCTAATACAGTTCCTGGTACACGATAAAGATTAATAATGTTAACAATGTTGATGATAGTGGCAGTAATGCTGCTACTGCTGCTGACGGTGATGGGGGTGGTGGTGGTGATGGTGAGGGTGGTAGTAGAGGTGGAGGTGTTGGTGGCAGCGGTTTTGGTGGTGATGGTGGTGGTGGTGATGGTGGTGATGATGATGGTGGTGGTGGTGATGATGGTGGTGATGGTGGTGGTGGTGATGATGGTGGTGGTGGTGATGATGGTGGCGGTGGTGGTGGTGTGGTGGTGGTGATGGTGGCGGTGGCGGTGGTGGTGGTGATGGTGGTGATGATGGTGATGGTGGCGGTGGTGGTGTTGATGGTGGTGATGATGGTGATGGTGGCAGTGGTGGTGATGATGGTGGTGGTGATGGTGGTGATGGTGGTGGTAGTGGTAGTGGCCTCAACAAGAAATATCTCCTTCCAAATTATTGCCCTTGGATTTTCTTAATCAACAGTAGAGCTGATTAACTGAGATTTATTCTTTTTCCCAGGTTCCAGGTCACTCTTTAGTGAAGGTTTTTAGTCAAAGTGCATTTCCTTAAGGGCAGGCAAGAAAAGGGAAAAGGAAGGAGAGCTAAAAGTCTAAATCATGGACATCTGACTAGTATTTCTTTTATTTGTAAGTCATTTTAGTGTAGTATTACCGGGCTTATTGATTTAATCTTTACAAATAGAAGAAAAAATACACAGATGATCTATTGTGTTCATTATGATACGGGTGCCAGTTTCTCCAGAGAAAAATCTAATGAGAGCAATTAGATGAGACATTTACCCAATACTAGAAGTTTCTCAGTACTGCAGAACATAGAAAACAATATTTCTTTCAGACTAAACAATACCTCTTCCAAGCCACGCCCCTTCAGACCACTTCTTAGCAATCACTGTTAATGGCAATGACTTTTAACAGTCATGCAGATGGTATGGAAATTGTGGTTCATGCAGTTTCCTTGTTCACTTTCATGTTTACCAGCCATCTCAAATAGGTAGGCACTTACTTTAAACACTTTGAAATGCTATGGTAAAATATGCAGTGAACTAGTGTGTGCATGGATGATTAAACCCCTGTCCGTGACCTTCACCTCTTTCTACAGCTGGTGTACATATAGCAAGGTTCAAAGGATGAGAGAATCTCACGAACACCGAATTCCCACACCCGAAACATTTCCATAAAAGCCAAATAGAAACACACAGAAAGGTGTGGTTGCTCACCTTCATTTTCTTTTAAGTAGATTGACTATTTTCTATTATAGCTCACCTGGTTAGTTTATTTAATGTTTACTTCCAGTAAGCTATTGCCTGAAAAAGGAGAAAACAATCATTGCAAGCATGAACTAGAGAAATGGTAGTCTTCCTACCAGTGCATGGGAAGTAAGTTAATTCTTTAAAGCAGAGGTTCTAGGAGGAGCATCGCTCCACCTAAATCCTGAAATTATGTGTCCATATGCATAGGCGTACCCCTCCCCGGGGTGGGTGTGGGGAGAGGAGCCATCGCTTTCTTTAGATCTTCAATGAGGTCCATAACCACAGAAGGATCGTTAAAATCCATTGCTCAGCAATGTCCTCCTTTTGCTATTCTTTCCCTGGGCAACTTTTAAACACATAGAAAGACATTTAAAAAGGTCAGCACCACGGTTTAATTGCTCATAAATTAAGTCTGAGCAATGTAATGTACAATAAATATAAAAATGATATGGATGTTAAACAGTGTTTATAGAATAAAGTGGTCACTTGTCCAACCATCAGAAAATACCATAGAGAAGGGTAATGGACAAACTGGAATATATGACTATGTAAATTATTTTTCAATTATTATTTTAAAAAATTTCAAAACCTCAGGGTGTGTGTGGAATATTGTGTGATATCCCTGGGACAAAATTCTCTTCAGTTGACATACAAGACAGGAATTTGAGTGCTGTAGAAAAATCACCACATTTGCTGATATCATCTTTTTTCCAATTGTCGTGGTCTGTGAATCTTTGGAGTCATAATTTCTTTTCCCGCACTTAGTCCTTCTATGCCTCGCTCATTTTTTCCAATGATTCTCATCCTTTGGTGGTTATGATTCTAAATGTCCTCCAAGGTGGGGTGCTATGGGTGATGACTGAGTTCATGTGCACCTATAACCGGTAACCTATACTGGAGAGCTAAACTAGCAATTCTGCCACAAAATGAAATGCTGGAGAGAAGTGGTGGTTGACTATTTGTTTACTTAAGGTGCTACTATTTACTCACCTGCAGGGATGTAAATGAATACCTTGGATTCTTTCCCTACAAAAGTAAATAATTTCACTGAGCTTATATTAATTATGTGATGTGCCTTTTTAAGATGTCTGTTAAGGTAGATCACAATGAATAATGTGCCATTGTAAAATGATAGAAAAGGGTTGTCTTTAAGGAAGGAGAAGAAAGAGGAGGAGGAGGTGGAGAGAAAGAATTGGAAGAAGAAAAAGGGGAGGAGGAAGAGGGGAAGAGGAGAAGAGGATGGTCAATGAAAAAACTTTTTGCAAAACAGCCTTCAAAGAACATCCTGAGCCAATATACACTAACGTCTTGGAACTAAATTTCTGTCTCTCTCTGTGGAGAGGAGAAGCAGAAAATGAGAGAAAGAAGCCCACTGAGAGGGCTTAGTCCTTTCAGTTGAGCTCTGGATGGAGTCATCTTGGGGAAGGGACATGGGGAAACATAGACAGGGCCCCCATAGTGCCAGGCTGAACACTGAGACTATGTACAGGGAAATTATTTCTCTAAAGCAAGAGTTCTAAGAGGAACATACTCAAAATTGTGTGTTCATAAACATGGGTGCATGTTTTTCCCCTCAGAAGAGGAGACATAGCTTTCTTTAGATATTCAATGTAGTCCACAACCTCAAAAATCTTGTTAAAACAAATTGCTTAGGGTCAGGGCTTCCCAGAACCTCTCTTTCCAGAAGCATCCAAGTTGCTCTGCAACTCCTAAGTCCCGATCTTGACAGAAAGAGGATAAGCAACAAAAGAGGGTATTGCAACAGCTTTTTCCTGAGTGTGAAACCTAAGTAGCTTAAATCCATAGCCTCGTTCTTTTTAAGCTCATGTTCTAAGCTGGTTAACAAGACCGGAATTCAGATGAACTGCATAGTTATATGTGAGCACGATTTGGCATTTTTCCAACATCCTCTCCCATTTGTAATGTCATTTGTTCTTCACACACTTCTGGAGATAAGTAGGTCACCTTACCATTAGTTCCCATTCACAGAACAGGAAATTGAGGGCCTTAGAGCTAAAGTAACTGGTTCAAGTTCACGAGTGGTGGTGGCCTGACAGGCTGAGAATCTAGGCGTCTGACTCCTAGGTCAGTGTCTGTTCTGCCGCAGCACGCCGTCCCCAGTTTTATTACGTGCAGGAATTCAAAAAAGGGTAAGACGTGTCTGCCCACAAAGAAGTTAAAATCTAAACACAGTTTTTTCTCCTAGTGGCAAAAAGATGTTTTTAATCCCCTCAACCCAACCCTACACACGTCCCTGTTATGTGCCCTGCCATTTTTCAGAGGTAGACTAAATCAAGACCATTTAAAGAGAAGCGGTGCTCTTCCCAGACAACAAAGAAAGTAGCCAGAGCTTATCATGTTGCCACAAAACTCTGGGCAGATCAGAAAAACAAACAAATAAACAATGTTCCTCATCACATTTTTGAAGATATGTTTTGTTTGAAAGAACAGGGTCAGAATCTTGCTAAGAGGAGAAGCCATGGTTCTTACAGGCCATGGTAAGGAGTCTGGATTTTAATCTGGTTGCAAAGGGGAAGCACTGGAGAGCTTTAAACAGGATGAGAGGCTTAACAGTGGATATGAAGAAAATGGTCAAATTCAAGAACTGTTTTGGAAGTAGAGAGAATACGACTTACAGGATTGGATATTGGCTGTGATGAAAGACAGGACACATAAATGACTCCTGGTTCAAATGATTGATTAAACAATTGAGTGGGTGATGAACATCAGTTACTGAGAAATTTTCTTCTTAGCTTATGCTCTGCTAAACTAGAAAAAGAAAAATGTAATCCCCTTTCCCCAACTAGCTTTTGCGTTGGCAAAAAAAAAAATACTAAAGAAACATGATGAAAGAAATATTTTTCAGTTAATTAACATTCTCATATTATTCAGGCCACTGGACAATATCATAGATCAATCTTCTGGGAATCACCATCCTGGAGCATCCAGGACTGAACTCAGACAAGAGACTTGATTGGCCCACGGTGATATCATGATTCTATTTCAGAATAGAACTTGGGATCTGGGTGTTGGTGCCCAGAGCTTGAGGTCTGGCTGCCCACTGGTCCCTAAGCCCTGGAGGGAACCATGCTGTGTAGAAACGATGCTATGGGCTGATAAAATGCTCACATGGCTGGGCCTTGGGTCAGAGGGTTGTGTAATGCAGTCCATAATGGCAATGGAGGTAAGATTAGAAACCAGAAAATATATGTCAGTGTGGTCTGACCCCTTGCTGGGTTCACATGAAAATCCCATCCGCTTTCCAGAAAGTAGTGGTACAAACCATTGTTCCTGTTCAGGAGCTCTCTGGGGCAGTTCTTCAAGGACACAGTCCTCTCTTGCACTAGAGATTATTTTTAAAATAAACAACACAAGATACCACTATTTAAAGAAAGTCTGTGGCTCTAACATCCTTCTCAGAAACATTTTATTGTTGCACAAAAAGGGACTTCATTACAAAGAGTTTTATTCGTAGATCCACAAAGAAGGTGGAGACCATGGGGTGTCTGGCCATACCTAGGAAGCAGAATTAAACAGCTCCATTCCCAAAAGGCAGCAATGAATTCCAAAACAGATTGCTGCTATGAAAATGGATTTTTGCCTGCTACCAGCTTACAAGAGAATCCTCACATGTCTAACCCTGTGTAATGATTTGAGGCTTTCAAAAGGCACAGTATTCAATGTAACCATGCCGTCAGTATAATCTGCAATTCAACAAATTGCAATGTCAGTTTTCCTTTTCAGTGCATATTTCAAGCACTGTGCCTGGAGCTGAAAGGTAGTGGGGTTCTAAATTGATCCCCTTAGCTTTAGCTCACTCCCCCCGGGGGGTGTTGAAGGCATCTCTGCCACCTAGCTTATAGCATGTCTCTGATTAGGTCATTGCTATAAGATGAAGAAAAAATCTCAGACTGTGGAATCGCACTAATGCAATGTCAGATGGAGCCACAAGATGATATCAATGCAATTCACAGCAGTCATAACACATGGAGTGCACACACATGTACATACACACAGTACCTACACTATAGCAGGTCCATGATCTAACAGACAGTATATCATAGTGGTTAAGGGCTTGGATTCTGGAGACAGACTGCCCAAGTTCAAGCCCCACTTCTCTCACTTATTAGTTGTATATGTAAAGCCTTGACAAGTCTGTCGAATGGGGTGACAACAGAGTATATTTCATAGGATTGTTGAAATAGTTAAATGAATTAAAACACAAATGACATAGAACAGCACACCAGCAAAGATGGGGTACTATGTAAACATTTGCTATTGTTATGATTATACTGCATTCTTTTGTCTCAGGTCACATGTAGTGAGTATTTCTTTCATGACTTTGTGTGCCGTCAGAAATCATCTTAAGAGAGGATAGGAGAAACCACATGCATTGAGTCTCTATTACATACCAGGCACTGTTCTAGAGAATAGATGCACCATCTCAAGTCTGAAACATCCCTCCCACTGCAGTAGCCCACGACCCAAGAAGGGAAAAGCTGTGGTTTCAGCCAGGCACTTAGCACTGCCTTGCAATAACCCATCCTCCATTCAGAACCTGATTCTACCACTTAATAGCTGTGTGACCTTGATTTTTTTTTTTTTTTTTGGCCAGGACACGCAGCTTGCGGGATCTTAGTTCCCCAACCAGGGATCGAACCCGTGCTCCCTGCAGTGGAAGCGCTGAGTCCTAACCACTGGACTGCCAGGAAATTCCCGAGAAGATGATTTTTGAGCAAAGACTTTAAGGAGTGAGGAAGACAGCCATGTGGTTACCTGAGTCAAGAGTGCGCCAGGTGGCCAGAACTGCCAGTGCAAAGGCCCTGAGGTAGAGGAAGCTCAAAGAGGGCAGTATGGCTGGAGGGCAGGCAAGTTCCCTCAGCCCTCTGAGCCCTCATTTCCATACCTGTAAAAGAGACATAAGAACTAATTTTCACAGTGAGGATCTAGTGAGTTTATACATTTATATTAAAGTGGCTGGCACACACACCAAAATAAAACAAATGAACAAATATGACAAAACAGAAACAGAGTCACAGATACAGAGAACAAACTAGTGGTTACTAGAGGAGAGAGAAGTGGGGTGAGGGGCGAAATAGGTGAAGGGGATTAAGAGGTACAAACTACTACCTATAAAATAAATAAGTTACAGGATGTAATGTATAGCACAGGGGATATAGTCAATATTTTATAATAACTTTGTATGGAGTTGAATCTATAAAAATATTTAATTACAGTGTTGTACACCCGAAAATAATATAATATTGTAAGTCAACTGTATTTCAGTAAAAAATGAATGAAAAAAATAAAGTGACTGGCACTGTGCAGATTCTTAAAAGTAATCTTGCTCCTATAATTAGTTGTTAGATTTTCCTTCCCAGGGAACTGGTAACCTCCCTTGGAAAACCTCAAGGCCAAATTTTACTATTTCAACATGATTTATTACCATCCTTTCATAGAAAAAAACTTAACATTTTAAATCATTATATGTATAGTGAAAGATAAAAAATTAATGCTTGTTAAATTTCCAACAGGCATATGCTTAAATACTTAGCTTATGTTCACTGTTCAGTCTGATATATTTGACAATTTCCTTTCATTTCCCCTGTAGCTTTTTGTTTTTAATCAAAGAAGAAAAATTGAGACAGAGAGGAAGATGGGATGATGATCAACACTTCTGACATGACAAGGAGTGATGGATTTTCTGGTAATCAGAAAAAAGGGGGGTTTATCCTATTCATTCTGAAGTCCATCTATGGCTTTGTCAACCAAGTCTTAAGGCTTTGAGGGGTATGTAGCTTATGGTTCTGAAGATGGGAGGGCTGCAAAATGGCAGCCCCTCCAAGGATCTGGGCTCTACATTTTAGTATCCCTGGCCCTTCCTTTTGGTTCCAAGGCATCAGTGGGGATGTGCAATTACACAATATGTTAAATTAAGGCCCTCAAACCTACAAACATGCCTCTATTTACTATAGCCTGGCACTGGACCAGGGACTGGCCACAGCATACAAGGCCACTTGGTGTCACTGATGATTATGTGCATTTGTGTTGGACTGGGTGGCAGAAAGTGCCAGAGACCAAGCTGACTAATACAAGGTTGAGATTGGATAGGACCAGCATCAGAATAGCAGGCCCTTGGCAGGACAAATGACCGTAGGGGGCCAGGAGGGAGAAGCCAGCAGGGACAACGCATGGGACAGTACCCAGTACCCCTTACTGGAAGAGATCACTCTTTCTATCTTTTAAATGTGACACACCCTTCTGATGACCTAGATTACTGGGACTCCCTGCCCCAGCAGGACTGCTGAATACTGAAGTCACAGCCAAGCCAATCAGGAATTCACTCCTTTAACAAATATTTATTGAGTGCCTCCTATATGAATAAAATATGTCAAATTTCCAAGACCTAATGACGCTACATTCTAGCAAGGGGAGACAGATAATAAATAAATAAATTATTTAGTATGTTGGAAGATTAAAAGCACTAAGGGAAACAAAAAAGAATGCAGGGTAAGGGGGATTGTGAATGTAGGGGGTTGGCTATAGTTTTAAATACAATGGTCAGGGTAAGTCTCATTGAGAAGATGATTTTTTTTTTTTTTTTGGCCAGGACACGCAGCTTGCGGGATCTTAGTTCCCCAACCAGGGATCGAACCCGTGCTCCCTGCAGTGGAAGCGCTGAGTCCTAACCACTGGACTGCCAGGAAATTCCCGAGAAGATGATTTTTGAGCAAAGACTTTAAGGAGTGAGGAAGACAGCCATGTGGTTACCTGAGTCAAGAGTGTGCCAGGTGGCCAGAACTGCCAGTGCAAAGGCCCTGAGGTAGAGGAAGCTCAAAGAGGGCAGTATGGCTGGAGGGCAGAAAGGGAGGGAGAGAGCAGTAGAAGGTGACATCGGAGAGGTAACAAGGGAGTTGACCAGACCACAGAAGGCTGTAAGAACTTTAATGTTCTTTGGGTAAAATGTGGAGCCACGCAGGGTTTTGAACAGAGGAGTGATATGATCTGACTAATGTTTTTAAAAGATTAGGAGACTGTTGCACTAATCCTGGTAAGATACCATGGTAGCTCAGACCAGAGTGGTAGCAGCAGAGGTGGTGAGAAGTGGTCACATTCTGCATAAATTCTATATCAGGATTTTTCTGGTGGATTAACTGTTGGATGTGGCAGAGAAGACTCCATGGTATTCGTCCTGGACAGCTGGAAGTTTGAAGTTGCTATCAATGAGATTTGGAAGGAGCAGGTTTGGGGGAAGATGAGAAGTTCAGTTTTGGACATGATAGGTTTGAGATGGTTGTGAGATGTGCTGGAGGATGTGTAGACACTTGCCTACGATGAGCCTGGAGTTCAGGAGAGAGGTCTACACTGGCGATAAAAGGCAAAGGCTTTGTGGCAGGATGAGATCTCTAAGGGAGGGGTGCTGACAGAGAAGAGAGTCAAGATGGGGCACTTCAACTTTAAAAGATAGCTGAGAGGAGAAGGAACCAACAAAAGAGCTAAAGGATTGACCAGGAAGGTAATTTCTTGCAAAGCAGGAGAGAGTAACTTCTCCACTGGCAGGAGGGAGACCACTGGCCAGGCTATCTTTACAGTTTGAAATGTGTGATTTGGGGTGATGTGATGTGATCCTGTGTTTGGCTCGTGGTGGTTTCATGGAGGCTCTGGGGGTAGGGAGAGCAGCCTGGATTATGTGTGTGTGTGTGTGTGTGTGTGTTTGTTTTAGCATGTTTGGATTATGTGGCTAGGTGGACCCACATGACCCAAGAGATAGAACCTCATGACTAGGGAAGCCCCCTGGGTAAGGCTGCAGGGACATCTCCTTCCATTTAACAGAGGGGGAAACATTTTGTTTTTCATTTTGTCAGTTGAGAGCATTTAAAAAAATAATTTCCCAATCACTTGTGAATATGAAGCCTATGAGATAGAAATGGTCTACAAAAGCCTCTTCTGAATTCACTGTATCCAACTCTTCTTCAGAGAAGGGGTTTTTCTAAGGTGCTTATTGACTATTTATTATGTGCTATTTTATCTTCTTTTGAAAATATTCCTTCCTCTTCATTAACGTATGCCCCCTTTATCATTTTGTTCTAAAAGGGAGAGAGCAGTAAAAGGTGCTCAAGTTGAGAATTATGTCCCATCCCATTTAGAGAAATTTGTTCCCCAAACTGACTCAGCCCTGGTATCAGGACCCAAAGATTTCCTCTCCATGAAAAGTCCCCTTAATAGGAGCAATTTAAAATTACTTGGGCCCACAGACATAGAGGATATTTTTCTATAAATTAAGATATTATCCTTCAGGTTTTTCCTGAGGTTGAACTGTGCAAAAGAATATAAATTCTTATGTTTCCTCTCCTGTGTATTTAACAATCATCATAAAGCAGCTATGTTGTGATTGGCCAGACCTAAGAGGTGGACAAATACTGACTCATTTTATCCTGTCAACAGTCTGTGAGATAGGGACTGTTATCATCACCATCATCCCCATTTTATAGATGAGGGAATGAATTACAGAGAGTCAGTTTACTTGCACAGGGCACACAGCGAGTTAGTGGCAGAGGTAGGATTCGAACCCAGCAGTTGGGCTCCAGAGCCCCTGTTTTTAATCACTTTTCTTTGCTATGCTCTGTGCCTCTTCGAGGAGTTTTCCACCAAGTGAGCTGCTCTGTTTTCTTTGGGAAGATTAGAACATCCTATCTAGCATTTCTGAATCACCCTTCAAGTTCACAAAACAGCATCTGAAAAATGGGTGACCCACTCTGAAGATGATGTGGTGAGCCAATGAGACCACTGAGCATAAAACAACCAAACGAAGGGCTACACAGATGGAATCACTCGGTCGCTTTCCTTGTATGAAGGTGGCAGATATTCTCAATGCTGCTAGGTACTGATTGTAGCTATTGGTATTCTAAGCACAATCAATCTAGAAGTGACTGTTTTCATACACTAAGGAATATGTCCATATAAAGATTAAAAATGTTTAATCTAGGATAAACAATAAGGTCTTACTGTATAGCACAGGAAACGATATTCAATATCCTTGATAAACCATAATGGACAAGAATATGAAAAAGAATATATACATATATATATATATATATATATATATATATATATAAAACTGAGTCACTTTGCTGTACAGCAGAAATTAACACAACACTGTAAATCAACTATACGTCAATAAAAATTTTTTTTAAAAAGAGAGATAAAAATGTCTAATCTGATTTTTCTCAATTTGATTTTTTAAGTGAAAGGCTCATTGCAAGCAACTGTGTTTGGATGTATTAGAAAACAGTGTCGATCAGAGAGGGTCAAGTCCCTAGTAAAGTCCTTCCTTTACACTCTGTCCAGCGTGACAGCAGCAGGAGCAAGTGTCCTGTTTCTGCAGACATTTGATTCTCATCCTTTAGCCAGCATCTCTCCATCTCTCCTGGCTGAACCAGCTCCGCAGTGCCCGATTTCTCTGCAGATGTTCCTACGCACATCAAAGTCTGAGAAGTTTGCTTGTTAGACGCAGAGGCTGGCTCAGCAGTCTGGGTGGTGCCTGAGAGTCTACATTTCTAACAGATCCCCAGGTGATGCTGGTCTGCCCAGCTCCATTTGAGCAGCAAAGCTGTGGTTCTCAACCTTGGCTGCTCTGCTGGAAATACTTGGGAAGCAGAAAAACACTACAGTGTAATGTCTGGGTTTTGTCTTCAGAGACTGATTTAATTGCTCTAGGGTGTGGCCTGGAAGGCAGGATTTTTCAAAGCTCCTTGGGTGAACTACTGTTCTGCCACATTTCAGACCCACTACTATAGTTGAAAGCAGTGGTCCTTGAGATGTGGTCCTGGACCAGCAGCCTTGGCATCTCCTAACAACAGGTTAGAAATGCAAATTCTTGGGCCCCACTCCAGACCTGAATCAGAAACTCAGGGTGGGCCCAGCATCTGTGTGATAAAAAGACTCCATATGATCCTGACAATCATGCAAGTTTGAGAAACACAGGCTCATAGAATATATTTTCCATTTCTCTATCTTTCCCCTCATTTTCTCTCTCCCCCTCTCCTCTTCCTCTCTCCCCCACTCCAACCCTCCAACTCCTATTTGCAAATGGTTTGAATTAGTAGTGCCATGCCAAGATACATTGATAAAAGGTCAAGAGTTTGAGGATGTGTGTAGAGAAAGCAATCCAGTTGATGCCAAATACATAAATATTTGGGTCACCTCGATAACTGGCAGTTGGTCAACTTGCAGTCTACTTAGGCATTGTGTACCCTCAGCCAGAGTAAACCTGATGCAAGAAAATTTTGTAAATCCTTTAGTCATAGAGATTCACATTTCTAAGTAAAACCAATAATGTCACACTGTAATAAATGGAAGAGAAATAGGAATTGTCTTAGTACATACTGCTGCCAATTCCCATCTCATGCTTTTAATGGATGCCGGGTAGATCTATTCAGTCAGAATGTGCCTGAGCCCAGGGCAAGGCAGCACCACTGTCTGTCACTAAACCACCAGTGGGCCTCCAGGGTGATGTTCTCAAAGTCCGTGCAACTAGGTTTTCACTTCTGTCTATTTTAACTCTTCATCCCTGAGACTGTCAGTCTCGGGACACTTGAATCTCACTGCCCTTCACATTGAGGAAGAGGTGAACATTCATAAAGGACAAGCTGGCCGGCTGCCCTGGCAGCTCAAGGAGGCAAAGCAGTTCCTGTTGGGGAGTTTCCAGTCTAGGAGGAGGATGGGCACAGCGGACAGAAAAGAAGGGAGACCTAACATGAACACATGGTCACCTGGCAAGCTATTTACTACTAGGGAGAGCCTCGTGGTCCTGGTCCCATGGGGAAGAAGGATACATTTTACCTGGGTTCTGCCTAAGGGCATTAATATTAGGCTTTTTTTTTTTTAAACTGTGGAAGTATGCCCCAAAGTAGGATTGCTGGATCATATGATAATTCTATTTTTAATTTTTTGAGGAACCACCATACTGTTTTCCATAGCTGCTATAACATTTTACAGTCGGCCCTCCATATCTGTGGGTTTTGCATCTTTGGGTTCAACCAACCATGGATCAAAAATATTAGAAAAAAAATTCCAGAAATTTCCAATAAGCAAAACTTGAATTTGCTGCATTTACATTGTATTTACAACTATTGACATAGCATTTACATCGTATTAGGTATTGTAAGTAATCTGGAGATGATTTAAAGCATGTGGGAGGATGGGCGTGGGTTATATGTAAATAATATGCCATTTTATATAAGGAACTTGAGCATCTGCAGATTTTGGTCTCCTTGGGGCATCCTGGAACCAATTCCCACCAACAGTGCACAAGGGTTTCAGTTTCTCCACATCCTTGCCAATATTTGTTATTTTCTGGGTTTTTGATAGTAGCCATCTAATGAGTATGAGGTGATATCTCACTGTGGTTTTTATTTGCATTTCCTTAATGATTAGTGACGTTGAGCATCTTTTCATATACTTGTTGGCCATTTGTAAATCTTCTTTGGAGAAATGTCTATTCAGGGCCTTTGCCCATTTTCTTAATTGGGTTGCTTGGTTTCTTTTGTTGAGTTGTAGGAGTTCTCTATATATTCTGGATATTAACCCCTTTTCAGACCTACAATTTACAAACATTTTCTCCCATTCCTTAAGTTGCATTTTTGCTCTGTTGATTAGGTCCTTTGATACACAGAAGTTTAAAATTTTTATGCAGTCTAATTTATCTATTTTTATTTTGTTGCCTGTACTTCTGGTATCACATCCAAGAAATCATTGCCAAATCCAATGAAGGTTTTCCCCTGTGTTTTCTTCTAAGAATTTTATAGTTTTTGGTCTTACATTTAGGTCTTTAAACAATTTTGAATTAATTTTTATATATGGTATAAGGTAAAGGCCCAACTTCATTCATTTGCATGTGGCTATCCAGTTTTTTCAACACCATTTGTTGAAAAGACTGTCCTCTCCCCCTTTGAACAGTCGTGGCACCCTTATCAAAAATTCTTGACTATATATGTCAGAATTTATTTCTGGGCTTTCTATCTATTGCAATGGACTACATGTATGTCTTTATGCCAGTATCACACTGTTTTGTTTATGGGAGCTTTGTAATAAGTTTTGAAATCAGGAAGTGTGAGACCTCCAGCTTTGTTCTTTTTCAAGATTTTTTTGTCTAGTTGGGGTAATAGCAGGCAAACTTTTAAACCAAAATTCAGATTACTCCCATCTTACAACCTTCACATGACTTCCCATGATGTGTAAAATCTAAACTCCTTACCAGGAGGATCCAAAACTTCATCTCTCAGTATCCTTTCCTCATCCATAGTGCTCCAGCCACATTGACCTCTTTTTTGCTCTCCAAGCTGGTCCCTCTTCCCCAAGTGCTTTTTACTCACACATCCATCCAATTATTTCTTCTGCACATACTTATTGAGATCCTACTATGTGTTGGGCTCTGTTATAGACACTGGAGATACAGCAGTTAATAAACACTCATGCTGAATCCCTTCTGACTTTTAGCTGAGAGGCCTTTCTCTAAATTGGTCCTCCTTCTCCTCTCCACCCCCCAGTCTCCAACCCTTTACTCTGCTTTACTGCATTCATAGATTTACCTTAATTCTTCATTTTGTTGACCTGTATATTATGTGTCTCCTGCACCAGACTTTAAGCTACGAAAATCAGAGACCCAGAAGACACTGGGTGGGGGAGTTGGGGGTGGCCCTCAATATATATTTCTTGAAAGAATAAACTGAGTTTAGTTGATACTTTTCTGAGAGGACAGTACTGCTGTGTAGCAAGGGCTCTCTTTTAGAGGACAAAGTGGTCAGTCACCTTTCTGAGCCCTGGACATTGCTATAGATTGGGATGTCACCAAATCAGCATTTAGAAGGTTACTTTAAACTTGTGCTAAACACAGAATAAAGTATTGCAGCTATAATTTCACAGTTAAAAGCAAACAGAATTTCTGAGGACCCTGAACTTGTTTTTTCTCCTCTTTTGATCTAATCCTTCCCAAAAGAAATAGGGAGATAAGAAACATAGCTTCTTGACATATAGATGGCCAACAGGCACATGAAAAGATGCTCAACATTGCTAATTATTAGAGAAATGTAAATCAAAACTACAATTAGATATCAACTCACACCGGTCAGAATGGTCATCATTAAAAAGTCTATAAATAACAAATGTTGGAGAGGGTGTGGAGCAAAGGGAACCCTCCTACACTGTTGATGGGAATGTAAGCTGGTACAGCCACTATGGAAAACAGTATGGAAGTTCCTAAAAAAAACTAAAAATAGAGTTGCCATATGATCCAGCAATCCCATAACTGGGACATATATCCAGAAAAAACTTAATTCAAAAAGATATATGCACCCCTATGTTCATAGCAGCACTATTCACAGTAACCAAGACATGGAAACAACTGAAATGTCCATTGACAGATGAATAGATAAAGAAGATGTGGTACATATATGCAATGGAATACTACTCACCCATAAAAAAGAATGAAATAATGACATTTGCAGCAACATAGATGGACCTAGAGGTTATCATACTAAGTGAAGTAGCGCAGAAGGAGAAAGACAAATACCATATGATATCACTTATATGTGGAATCTAAAATAGGACATAAATGAACTTATCTATGAAACAGAAACAAACTCACAGACACAGAGAACAGACTTGTGGTTGCCAAGGGGGAAGGGAGTGGGGGAGGCATGGAGTGGGAGTTTGGGGTTAGCAGATGCAAACTAATATATATAGAATGAATAAACAACAAGGTCCTACTGTATAGCACAGGGAACTATATTCAATATTCCTGTGATAAACCACAATGGAAAAGATTATAAAAGAGTATATATGTATATGTATAAGTGAATCACTTTGCTGTACAGCAGAAATTAACACAACATTGTAAATCAACTATACTTCGATTTTAAAAAAAGGAAATGTACCTTCTTGTGTCACCTGAGAGCAAGAATCTGGTATGTTAGAAAGTGAAAGAAATTATTTCCTCTCAATAACTAGCTTGTACTTTTTCTACTTATGGATATGACTGACTGATTCAAAAGCATTGACTTAATGTAGAGAGTTGTTAAATTCCATTATTCTTCAGGATAAAAATGCTTTAAAATGTGAGTCAATCCAGGTTTAACCAAAAGGAAGAGGGACTGCTTCCCAAATCATCCCATTTTTCAATGGTCATTTGATTAAATGTAGCCACTTATGTTACCGCTGCCCAAATTACAAATGTGCCTCTACCACGTTTATGTCACCCAAGTAAACTGATATTTGTGAGGCCTTTTCACCGCTTTCTTCCTTTGGGTTCACAATCCAAAAGTATTTGCTTACAGTCGATGTGTTTAATATGAACACATATTTGCAAGGTTACCTCATAGTCAACCACAAGGTAAATGGATTTGTCCATATTAAAAAAACCCCAGTGCCATACTATCACTTTACACCATTAAACTTGCCCAAATTACATTTCATGTCTTTCCTGAATGTACGATCCTAAATTACTACTTCTTAAGCAAAATAAGAATGTCAGACTCATTTGTCCTGTGTGAGAAAAATCGTGTGAATTCTATTATTTTATCAGACTTTGTTTTCATTCAGTTTCAGTCTCCTGCGACACATTCAAGCTAAACTGTTTTTTAGTACGTTCTCCTGGCCTCTTACTCATGAAAGGATCAGATACTACAGTGATTATCTTGCAGAGGCTCATTCATTGTTTTTGGAAACAGGCCACAGATGAAGTAACAATAACCGCACTGACAAAATAAAAAAGCTAAACCAGCAATATGGTATTATGACAACAGATCACATCTTGATTTGAAAAAGCAGAGGTGGTATTCTGGCTTTTCTGACTTTGTATATACAATGTCATTTCCCTGGACATTCTGCTCCTATCTACCACCAATAAATCTTCACCCAAGAAAGATAGTTCAAAGTTTTCCCCAAGGATCTTCAAGAATGACTGAGTGTAGTTGACAATACATGAGAAATTTTATTTCAAAAATAAATATTTCCATTATACTTCCTTAGGGGATACATGAGGTCAGGATATGTTATACAATTTTGCTTCACAGCATATAATCTGCTAATTTTCACTACGATTATTTCTCTTCAAAACATATTAGAGTCCTTGCCAGAATGTTCCCTACAAAATGGCTTAGAGTAACTAAAAATGAAAAGCAACCTGAGTGTCCAACACCAGGGGATTGGTTGAATACGGCATGATGTACACATATCAGTGGATATGATACAGCCATTAAAATGATGCTATAAAATATATTTATTAATGTGGAAAGATATTCATTTCATATTGTCTACTGAAGAGAACATATTAATTAATAATTTATATTATGACATATAGGAGAAATAACATTATGGTTATAATATATAAAATTATGTGTGTATTATAATGTGTTATTATACATTACATGTACATATTATTTCTTTGGTAATGCTTTTCTGGACCTCAGATTACATCATGCTCTCCTATTAAATACTCTCCTAACGTACTGTATTTTCCTTTAATAGCACTTATCAGAATTGTAAATGAAGGTTTCATTGCCTAGTTGTTGATTTTGTCTTTCCACCTGAATATAGTCTGCTGGAGGCATGCCCATCTTATACACTGCTATATCTAACTTCATCTAGGTTTTGGTAAGTAGCTCAAAATCTATTTGTTGAATGAAAGTATTCGTGAGTGACTAATTAATATGCACAGAAAAAAATCTGGACATATATATATATAAATGTTAACAATGGTGTCTCTGTGGACAGTGGGATTACAGGTGATTTTTCCTTTCTTAATTTTCTAATTTTTCTACACTGGTTATGTACGTTTTTTAATAAAAATGACTTGATAGAATTTTAAAACTGGAAATTGTTTTAGTTGGCTTTGGCTGTGATAATGCTTCAATCAGTTCCAAAACATCAAGTGTTACAACAATAATGTCTTCATTTCTTGCTCGGTGTCTGTACGTCAGCTGTGGTTGCTCTCTTCCAGACTCCAGGTCAAGTTCAGGTCTTGTCCATTAGTCTTCTCCTATAGGGAACCAGGCAGAAGAATTAGTTCCTATTTGGACATACTGTTCTCATGGCAGAAGGAAGAAGCACAAGAGGGACGAACAGAAACACGCGACACCTTTTAAAACCTCCGCTCAGGATTCATGCTATCCTTTATGCCCACCTTCTATTGGCCAAAACAAGTCACATAGCAAAGCCCAAAGACAATAGGGCAAGGATGTATATCTGCCTCTGTGAGGCATGGTCAGTCTTATGATAATGGGAAAAAATGTATTATTACAGAGACCAAACAAAGCTTTGGGTCCAATAATCCAATCTATCACAATACTTAATACTTTCTAATAAATAAGGTCCATTTTATGCTAGCAAAGTCTAAGTCTAAAAGTCAGAATCACAAATAATACCAAGCTCTGAAAACAAGGGCTGAATCCCTGAGCCAAAGAACAGCTTTTCAAAAACACGTATGTCAGTATAGATAATCAGCACAGCCTCAGAATGTAAGGTTACCAATGTAACAAAGAATATAAGCTGAAGTACTACATGAGTTGTTGTATGTGGAAATTGTTGCATTAATAACACTCAATGATTTACACCGGGTTCATATATCCCTGTAAACCAGTGATCCTCAACCAAAGGCAATTTTGCCACCCCAAGGTCATTGGCAATGTCCATAGACACGTTTGGGTGTCATGACTTTGGGGGTATTGAGGCGGTTGTTACTGGCATCTGGTAGGTAGGAGCCAAGGATGCTGGTGAACATCCTACAATGCACAGGGCAGCCTCCACCACAAAGAATTATCCAGGACCAAATGCCATTAGTACTGTCGACAAATTCTGCTGAAAATGTACTGTCTTGGTCAGTCCCCTCCCTCACTAATTTGGGTCTGACCATATGATTTGCTTTATCCAACATGATATTACCCACTATGACACAAGAGGTATGAAAAGTGAGCGCTCACTGGGGCTTGCTATCTCTTGCTGCATTTGGAATCCCAAGAACCATGCAAAGAAGCCTAGCCTTCCGGCTAACTGCTAGAGTCCCGTGGCCCAGCTACACCCAGTGCCCCAGCCAACCGCCAGTCACATGAGTAAGGCCATCCAGAGTCAATTATCCCCTAGAGAACCCACCAGCTACTTGTGGTCATGTGAGTGAACCCAGGCAAACTTGTTAAAGGACTTCCCAGCTGAGCGCAGCCCAAATTGACAAAACCATAGTAATATAAGCTAATGAATGATTATTGTTTTAAGTCATATGTTTGGGGAAAGCTTATTACATTGCACTTGGGATACAGGCTAAGATGCTGTGACTGTTAAAGTCATTTTAAACTATAAAAAAATTAACTTGATCATATGCATGTATCAGATGAGGTAGTTAGTTGGTAGCCAGAGAAATCCAGAAAATTGCTTCAATGCTCCTTTTCCCTTTGCTGGTATAGGTCCATAACACAATTTGCATTACTTTGTAGGGGGCGGGTGGGGGGGGGAGTTTATTTCTATCAAAGTGGAAGATAACATACAGGTTTTCATAATGTAAATATTTCTTCCTAATTTCCCAATCAAAATAATTTCCCAAGGAGATACTCCCGATATCTGGAAGCCTTCAAAGGAAAAGGTATTGCCTGACCATAGCTTCTTGAATGCTTTGGCATCATTTTACCATTTTTATCATCTCTTTCATAAATTTCCCCCTGTATTTTCTTTTTTAATAAATGGATTTGTGGTTTCTTTTTATTTATTTATTTTTAATTTCTTTTTATTTGTTTATTTTTGGCTGCGTTTGGTCTTCGTTCCTGTGCGCAGGCTTTCTCTAGTTGGCCGTGAGTGGGAGCTACTCTTCCTTGCAGTGAGCAGATTTCTCATTGTGGTGGCTTCCCTTTGCTGCAGAGCACGGGTTCTAGGGCGCACGGGCTTCAGTAGTTATGGCACGCAGGCTCAGTAGTTGTGGCGCACGGGCTTAGTTGCTACGAGGCATGTGGGATCTTCCTGGATCAGGGCTCGAACCCATGTCCCCTGCATTGGCAGGCAGATTCTTAACCACTGCGCCACCAGGAAAGTCCCTCCCCTCTATTTTCTAATCCACATTAAATTCTCCTGTGCCTGGGTACCAGATCATAGGACCTTATAGACCCAGGAAAGGGTTTAGCTTTAACTGATTAATATATTCAACATGGTATAAAACTAGACAAAGTATACGAATTAGAGTATACAAAAATGGAAATATGAATGACTTATAAACCTAGAAGCATGTGTTTTCTCCCTCCATGTAAAAAAGGAAATTAAAACTACACAGAGATACCAGTTTTCACTTACAGAATCCCATGTCTGATAACACAGCATTAATGAGAACAGAGAGGGGCAGTTCCCTCCTCCCTTTGCTGGAAGGAGTGTAAGTTGTTTTAACCCATGGGGGGAAAAATTTAACAGATACTACAGAATTTTAAAAATTCACTACTTTCCTCCAGAAACAGTGTCTCCCTGTTTCCAGATGCTCTTTCATTGCCCTTTTGTGCCCCAAACCTTTTGTTTCCCCTTTGCTCAGGATGCATTCCCGCTGCTCCTGCCCCAAGCCTCATCACTGCCTGACACAATCCCAGCCCAGCTTTCCAGACTCAGCTCAAAAGCATCATCTCCAGGGCTTCCCTGGTGGCGCAGTGGTTGAGAGTCTGCCTGCCAATGCAGGGGACACGGGTTCGAGCCCTGGTCTGGGAGGATCCCACATGCCGCGGAGCGACTAGGACCGTGAGCCACAATTGCTGAGCCTGCGCGTCTGGAGCCTGTGCTCCGCAACAAGAGAGGCCGCGACAGTGAGAGGCCCGCGCACCGCGATGAAGAGTGGCCCCCACTTGCCACAACTAGAGAAAGCCCTCGCACAGAAACGAAGACCGAACACAGCCTAAATAAATAAATAAATAAATAGCGTTCCCTTTTAAAAAAACAAAAAAACCCCACATCATCTCCAGATGGAGCATGACTGTCCCAGCAGAATAAATTTCTCTGGCTTCCGTATTCCCACAGTTTTGGATTGTTACCTCTGTAAGAGCACTTAGCTCTTCGCTTTGGGGTTTATCCCTAAACAACGACTCTGTCCAATGGACCAGGAGTTCTCCTAGGGCAGGACTCCTTCTTCTTCCCCATTGCACCCCCAGGATCCAGGCCCTTGTCCAGCAGAAGGAGAATATGCAATGAATGTTTGTTGAGTGAATAAATGAACTCTATTATACAGGTGAGGGAATCAAGGCTCAAAGAGATTAGCTAACTTAGTTAAGCTGCACACACATTGACACATTTTCCTTTTAATTTGAGAAATACTTTCATACAAATTAAATCTGCTAAAATAAGAATAAGAGAGAATTAAAAATAAACTGAAAACATGTAAAAGACTCAACTTATAAGTGATGAGCCAGGACCTGCAACCAGGCTTTCTGAATATAAGCTCAGTGCTTTCTCACTGCCCCAGGCTCTTACCAAAAGTGGGTATATGTCATCTGTGTTGACTGGCAGAGATTTATTTCTTATTTATTGTTTAGGTGACTTCAATCTTAAGGGTTGAGCTATAGTATACTGGGAGCAGCATGTTTTCCCACTAATATTTCGCTACAGACACAGCCATGAAGCCTATGGCTTCTGTCCAATGAACCCCTCCAGTCACCTCAATTGCACAATGAAGCAAATGTAATGTGCAAACAAAATGGCTCAAAACACAGAACGGAGCTGTAGCACTGACAGCCACAGAAAGCAGTGAGATACTAAGCGAGTGTGTCCCCCTGACAGCACTCTGAGCAAGCAGACCAGCGCGTTTATCTGGCGGCCACTTGGCTCCCAGAAAGCAGCTGGCCGACATGAGTTGGCAGTCCTCCCTCGGGCCATGCTTATTCCTGGTGGCATCGGGCAGGATGCCAGGCATCACCCTCTGTATATGAGACAACAGGGCAAGGTGCCCAAGGGTTAGAGACAAAAACATCTGTCAGAGTCACCGAGTTGTTGGTTGCCTGAGTTCACCCACAGAGAAAGCCAGGGGAGCCAACTGCCAGGACATTTCCAGGATGTGTCCTGTCCCTGTGAGGGACACTGCGAGCTCCAGAACCCAAGCCCAAAGGTCAGCCAACATGACAACAGAAGCAAAAGCCTCCCTGTCAGCATCTGCCGACAGACAAGGGTTGGGCGCAGAGGCATATCCCCTCCTGACTCAGGCTAAGATGGAAAACGCCAGGTTTGAATCATTTCTAAACGACAGCCAAGCAACTGGTGGAAAAGTAAACAAAAAGTCCATCATAATTTCTTTTAATGTTGTCTTTTCAACAAGACACCAAGTAACAACAGCTTGATGAATTTTTTCCATAGAAAATACTGGTTCTGAGTGCAAAATTTCCTATTTTGTTTTCTTTTGTTGGTTTTTATGGACTTAGAACACTTCAGGGACACAAGAGTCCATAAAGGTCATCTCCACCAGTCCCCTGATGCACGCACGGAGTGGCCTCGGTCTTTCTGCTAAGTTAGAAACTCCTATCCGTTATAACAAAGTCAGATGGGGTAGGTGTCAGCTAAGACTAATTAGCTCACCTTCCTGGCAGGAACCTAAAGATCAGAATCATATTCCTCACTAGTGACCACCCAAGCTACTTTGCCATTTGGTGCACTGTTTTATTTTTCTTAATCAGAATTTATTCCTATTTCTCATGATACCCATGCCTCAGTTATGATCTGTGGGAGTAACGTGATCATTTGGAGGATAAAAACAATATGACCAACTAGTTTCCAAAATACATGAGGCATTGTCTTAGTCTGTTTGCACTGCTATAACAGAATACCACAGACTGGGGGGTTTATGAACTACAGAAATTCATTTCTCACAGTTCTGGAGGTTGGGAAGTCCAAGATCAAGGCACCAGCAGATTCTATGTCTGGTGGGAACCCACTTCCTGGTTCATAGACGGCCGTCTTCTTGTTGTGTCTCCTTTGGCTGTGTTCTCAAATAGCAGAAGGGGCAAGGAAGTGCTCTGTGGTCTCTTTTATAAGAGCACTAATCCCATCCATGAGGGCTCCACCCTCACGACCTCAGCACCTCCCAAAAGCCCCGCCTCTGAATACCATCTCATTGGGGATTAGGTTTCAACATATGAATTTGGGGGAAACACAAACATCAGTGCATAGCAGGCACCATGCTGGGTACCAGGGCTATCATACTGAATAAAAGCCAGCACTTCCCCTCAGAAAACAGTCTAGCGGGAGATCTTCATCCATCAAATCGATGAGCTCTGTATGTGGGGAAGGTGTAGAAGCTCTAGTGTGGTGACATTTAGAGGCGGTAGGGCAGACCCCATGACCACTTGGGCTTTCGAGAAAACCCAGCACTTGCCTTAGAGAACTCAGCGAAAACATTGTTTTAAATAACACATATCTTTAGCTGTTTTTCTACTTTTAATCACTCACTCTAAGTCTGGCTAGAAATTCTTGAAGATTAAAAGGGTTAGCCATCACAATACAACAGCAGGGTTTTACTCATTGAGTGATTAACCATTGTAAAGCTCCTCAAAGGAAGAGTACCATTTGCAAACAGCACCTCTGATGTAAGGAGCCAAATCTGGATCATAAGCCCGAGGCTGGTTGTAGCCTGTAAGGTTGGTTGCTGCAGGTGAAACCCTCACACTGGACTGTGTCATTGTGATGGAAACCTAAAATGGGATTTAACTTGGTCAGTGTAACTTTTATTTTAATCATTCCCAGTTCAGTATCATTGGCATGATCTCTATATTATGCCATTCAGCACATCTTTTCCCCTTGTTCTTTCATCTGTATAATTTAGAATTCATTTTCCTAATGGGCATTCAGCTGTATGAATCTCAGTAGCGTCACTAAGATGGTAGAAGTATCCTGAAAAATCTGCATGTAGTTGACGGAGACATTCCATTCAAAGCTAGTGAGTTTCACAGGAAGCTAGCTGTTGGGTTAAAAAAACATACAGGCCAAACATACAATGACATCAGGCCTCCTTCCCTGACGCCAGCTCAGTGTTTGATGTGGTGACATTCTGAAGCCATGTGATGCCAGTCTCAGTTGCAATGATTCACATTGTTAACCTTTGGAAATGCTGAACATAAATGAATGACCCTAAATGCTACCCAGCTGTACAAGAAACACTATTTGTAAATAGTCTCTTCCCTGGTATAGTATTTGAACTTGAAGAAAGTTACTCAGCAATTTAGGCAGTTCAACAGTCCGTAAAGTTACTACGGTCGCAACTTGCACGCGGCTTTACCTTACCACTTTTGCTGCTAACGAACCACAATCAGCATTTATCCTAAAATATCATTAGTCTCACATTCCTACTTAAAAGAAGTGAATCAGAAGCAACAGCTTCAAGGTTTAAAGGCCCAGTTCCCCTCATGTAACCACCCCCATCACCCAGATGGAAGCAATCCTTAGAGGGTCCCTACAACATAACATTTGAAGTCTCACACACTTTCCGATCATGCAACTACAGAGAACATTTGGAATAGGAGGTTGACACCATCCTGAAATCATTTGTTGTCTTTTCAGAATAAAATATGAGAACTGCTACTGTAGTTCTAATGCTGATTAGACTTCTAGCCTCCATGTTCAGAAAAGTCACATGTGATAGCATTTGTTTGGAAAATGATTTTCTGATATAGGTTCAAAAGGAAAATGATTTTGCTAATATCTGTTTTACATTTTAACTCAAGTACAATAGAAAAATGAATGGCCGTACACCATGAAACACATAAGAGTGTTCAGTGAGTCATTTCAACAGAGATGGTGGTGGAGGGTCATTTATAGTTTAATTCTTTTATTAACATTTCTAGGCCTAATTCCATAACAAGTAAGACAGTAAATAATTTACCCAAATTTGTTCTTTATTGTATTTTCTCCACACATCTATTATTCTCGGAAGACCAATCAGCTTGATACTTCATTCTTCCCACTTCGAGATGCCTCTAATCCACAGGCCTCCTATAAGGTATTTTAATTTTAAGCATATAGTGATCTCCAGATGTCATCACAACTGTATATCTCAATAGCCACCTGGTGTTGGCTGAGTGCTTCCTCTGTGTCAGCCATTACGCTCAGCGCTTTACAGACCAGATCTTTTCATCTCATTCCAGCCCAAATATTTTGTATATTATTGTATTATATGTTATATTCAGTTATGATTTGATTATTAGTCTCGTTTCCCAGATGATGGAGTCACAGAGATTTTAATAAGCATTCTGCAGCCCGACAATAAGTATATGGCAGAGTTGGGGATTGAGACCCAATTTTAAGTGGCTGTGAGATGTCCAAACATTGCACCCCTACCCTATGTGACCTCTTGGTAGCACTTTAACCACCCTCGCATGTCTTCTGGTACAAAAAATACTATGTAACTCTCTTTAATTTGTCTCACTTTGGCCCAGAGATTGGGATGTGGTAGAAAAGAGGCCAGTTGCTCATTTGACAAATGACACTTTTAAATTGGGAAAGTTGAGTTAGTGCTGCTGCCATGGCAACTGACCAGGAGAATTTGCTGGTAGTTAAGAAGCTGCTGGGGTGAGAAAGAGGTCCCCAAACGTTAGCAGGCTTGCTTAAATGAAGCAAGATATTTTAAAGTCACAAAGTTGAAGCTGCATCTTAATCACAGAGACTATTTTCAATATGTTTGATGTTTTAATGTATTTTGAATTTGATTAGATCACTGGTGGAGATAAATATCTAGGTTACATGAAACTAAATAATCAGTGTGACTAAATGTTTAACTGGTGGGCTTTACTTTTTGGGTCAGAAACAAGATAGAAGAATCCAAAGGCAAATTAAATAATGAGATATAGGAAAAGGGTGCTGAAGTTCACTTGGGTCCAAAGATAGCTAATTTATTTAGGGAAATAAGATCTTGAGAGAGCATTTTAATCAAGAGTCTTCCAGTTGCAGTAACAGAAATACAAACTGAACTGACTTAACTTAAAAAGCGGCTTTACCAGCTCATGTAACTGAAAAGTTGAGGAGGTAAGTCTGGCTCGTCAGAATGAGGCGGTTCACACATTATCCTCAGGAATCCATTTCCCTTCACTTCCCAGGTCTGCTTTCCTTCGTGTTGACTTCCTTCTCAGACAGGTTGTTTCTCTGTAGTAGTCCACATGAGCCCTAGCCACTCCAGCCCATCAGCTTAATAACCATAACAGAAGTAAAGTTCTTCTGAACACTTCTGCAAAGATCTCAGGACAGGTTCCCCTTGGCTCACTTAGAGTCATATGTCTACCCCAGATCCACCAACACTGTAGGAAAGGAGGGAATTGTCTGACTCTGAACCTGGTCAGATAGCCACTTCTGGAATACTGGGGGACACTGGGAGAAGGAAAAGAAAATCAGGCTACTATTATCTAAGGAAGGAAGAAACCATATTTTGAAGACAGAAATGACAGATTCTAGGGTCAGGAAGAAAACCATTCTGAGGTAATAACTCAGTGTCTGGCAGATAACTGACTTTATTCCTTTGACAAGTTTTAAGTTACATGTCTCTGATAAGTCTTTGAGCATCTCATACAGAGAATAACCACTCTGCAGAATTAGGCATAGAAATGGGGAGCACGGCCCCTCCTCTACCCATGCCAAACATCCCCACCAGGTCCCTGCAATTCCACCATTAGAGTCTAATTCCTTTGGGTCTTGAAAATGTTTCAGATTTTAAGACTCTCCTATTAAAATGCAAGTGCCCTTATAGAGAAGCTGTAACTTAAACCTTTACCAACTGTTTGAGGCTTTGAAATGGAGTGATAGGAGAGAGTGAGAGGGTGCTGAAAAGAGAGGTTGAAATACACTGAAGAAAAACTGCCAACCACAAGTTCACTGACTGATGACTAGGGCAGCCATCTTTGAATCTGATGGCTGGTAACAATGGTTACATACCCTCATATGTATATATAATTTTTATTATAATAACTGTTTTGGTGCAAAAATAATACATGTTCATTTTAGAAAATTTGAAAGATATAAATAAATTAAAAGAATATAAAAATCAACTGTTCCTCCCCCAAACCATAATTCCAGTCTAATTATGAGAAATTCCAACAATAGGGCATCCTACAAAATATCTGCCCGGACTCCTCAAAACTGACATAGTTAATGAAAACCATAAATGTCTGAGAAACTGTTGCAGCCAAGAGGAACCTAGGAAGACATCATGACTAAATGTAATGCGGTCTCCTGAATAGGATCCTGGAACAGAAAAATAACATTAAATAAAAAATAAAGAAATACGAAAAAATATGGACTATAGTTAATAATAATGCTTCAATATTTGTTCATTAACTGTAACAAATGTAAGAGGTAATAATAGTTCATGTATACTCGTGTAAGATGGTAATAATAGAGGAAAGTGGATGTGAGGTATACGGCAACTCTGTACTATCTTCTCAATTTTCTGCAAATCTGAAACTGTTCTAAAAATAAAGTCTTTAAATTTTGTACAAAAAAATCAATTGCAATTTCACCACCCAGAGTAAACATGTTAATATAGTAACATCTATATTTACAAATGTTTTGCCTATGCATAAATTTCCTTTTATAAAAAATGGGATGAAACTATTTTGGATTATGTTTTATTGTTCTTTACAATAAATTATGAACATTGTCAGTGTCGAGAAATATTTTTCTACAGCCATAATTTTAGTGGCTGCACATGTAGGTCCTTATGCCCAAATTTATTTAACTAGTGTCTCACGGTTAGACATTTAACTGTTTCCCATTTTTCAATACTAATAAACAATGGTTTAGGGTTTTGTCCTTCTGTTTTGTTTTACAAAATAGAATCCTGTCACACATGGTATTTTACATGCTGCTTAAGTCACTCACAGTACCTTGTAAATATTTCTCCAAGTCTGTGAACATGAGCTACAACACTGAGCCCAAATCTGGACCCTCGTCAATAGCTGCATCTGCTAGCTAGCAGTCCTCAAAGTTCTTTTAAGTTGGGACTTTGTAAAAACCATGAAAGAATATAGAATTACATCATGAATTAAGTACAGTTTACTATCAGATGAACTGAAGTATGAATTTATATTAAACAGCCCACAACCAGAATACTCATTTAATAAAGAGGTAACTGTCTTCTTAACTAGCAAGATCTCCCCGGTTAAGAGATGCAGCCAAGAGCCGGTTCTCTGCCCTGGTTCTGATTTTTTGTTGACCTACTTCTGAGGTCATCTGCTGGTCCCTGTTGTACTCCATCTGTGCCTACAAACCACAATGAACATCATTAGATGGTATCAGGATTTACCTACAAATTTCAGAGAATTCCTAGCCTTTCTGCAATTACTCAAAGGTTGAATTTTTTTTTTTTAAGCACAGAATCTTTATTTCCTTGGTTCTAACCATGTCTGTTTTTATTTGCTACTTCCTTGGTTTTAACCACCCTATTTCCTTGGCTCTAACTGTGTCTGTTTTTATTCGCCACTTTATAGGTTCCAATTGTACAGTGAGATAAGCTATGTAGAGCACTCAGCATGGCACACGGTAATTACGCTGTAAGTGTTATTGGTTGGTATTATCTATACAAATGCTGCAAACACAGAATCCACAGAATGACAGCTCTAAAAGGTCTCACTGTGGTAGGAGAAAGAGTGTTAAAGCCTCTCCTAGCTTTTGGCAGGAAAGGATCAACTTCTGGGCTGTGCAGTTCCTAAAAGTCCTCCAACTTCTCCGTTTTGTAGACATCAGTTACTCTATATGTATTTTTCACTTATCACAATATCCCTCCCCAACAGTTATAATTACAGTGAAAAAGAAAACATTTTGCAGCCTCACCAGGTCCCTTCTGTGGAAGGTTAATCTTAAGGATATGCAAGTTGTATTCGCCATCTGAACAGTAAAGTGAGTTTCAGACTTACAGACATACAAGAAATGTGTACATTGATTACACAAGTTATATTCTAGCTGTGCCTTCATTATCTGATTTGTGACCTGGGCATTACAAATCATTTGCAATATCCCTGTTTATACAACACCTTTGGAAAGATTGAGATAACAGTAATTAAGCTCTAGTGAGTAAAAAGCCTTCAGAAGAAGTACTGTAGTGTGGGCACCTCGCTTATTAACATAATGCTGGTTTTGCCACTGTAGTATTTAAGTATAAAAAGGGCTCTGTTTGCATAGTTTGCTATTTCTCAAACCCTGTATTTAAGTTTTTTTTTAAAAACAACTATTCCTATTTCCATTTATTGTTTATTTGCTACCAACCAATCCTCAGACATGGCTATCTGTGTTTCTTCAGTCACCCCATTTGGCAGCCAGCCCATTTGGACTCCAGTCTCTGTGAGTTATTAGTTACTTAAGCACTTGGTCCTACCTGAGTTCTCCTCCTCTTTCTATCATGCTCTCTATTCTTTCTGGGACAGACGTCATACAAATCTCCACTTCTCATCTGATTAGACAACATGGCGGAGCCATATCGTCTGCTCCCGCCTTGGGGTGAGTGAGTGGTCTCCACACTGCGGGAATCCACTGCCCACTGGGTTCTTAGAGGCCCCCAGGGAGATGCTGGCTGGGCCTGCTCTGGCTCTGCTCTTTCACACGAAAGAGGTCCCAGAGCAAACTGGGAAAATAGACAAAGTTGATCCTGTGTCCACTAGGGTGACTCCTGACTGCTTAAATCCATCAGTGCTCCTCTGGACAGCACAAGATTTTACTGTTCTCCTTTCTTAGAATTTAGTGTTCCCATACTCTCATCCTGCAGCCTTGACCTGACCAATTCATGCTAATGTGTGAATGAAAAGGGACCTATTATCCTACACAGTAAAGAGAGCTGTACCTTAACAAAAGCCTTCTGGAGCTAATGTTGGAACCCAAAGGAAAACCTCTAAAGAAGCGATTTTCTAACTCTAAGAAAACTGCTGGAGGATAGGTGTTTGAGGCAAATAAAGCTCTCAGCACCTCTGAAATTATAGGAGGTAAGCAGTTCTTTATTCTTCCTTAGGGCAGGCCAGTCCTTAACAAAGCAGATATGTCACTGTAGGAAGTGTCACTAGATGCAAAGTGGGGGAAACTGGGGAGAGTTAATCTTATGCACATTAAGCTGAAGGGGGAGATAATCAGTAAGTATCTAATTTACTGCTTTTGCCTTGGAGGAAAGAAAGGTGATGAACATTTACTGAAACTCAACCATGGGCCAGCCATCATACTAAGATCTTCATATGCACCATCTCATTCATCCTAGGAATAGCTACTGTTTAGTAAGTGCTTGTTTTGTATCATATCCTGGAGTAAGAGTTTGAAATATATTACTTAGTTGAATCCTCCTAATAAGCATACAAATAATTCTATAGTTTCCTAAAATACTATGTAAGTATTACTCTCTCACCTTTTTCCAGCCGGGAAGCAAGAGTTGGGGAGTCAACTTAGTACCACGCAGCTAGTCAGTGGCAGAGTAAGAGTCAGACCTTGATCTAACTCCAAATTCTGTGCTCTTAACATAGCCCTTTAAGATAACTGTATGGTCCCATTTTTCAGATAGGGAAACTGAGATCAGAGAAATTAGTAACTTGCTCTGTGTCTCAGAGCCAGTCAGAGGTGCACCCAGCTTCTTCAAACCCAGGTCTACCAGAACATAAAGCCCATGTGCTCCCTCCTGCTGACCCTTGGCGGAAGCTGAAGAGATACTATCCTCCCAAAGACCTTTGTGTAAGTACATGGGTAATTCCAATATAAATAATGTGGGTGAAAAATCAAAAAATATGTACAGAAAGCACAATGACCCCTCCTTAAAATAAAAACTGATCTAAATGTCTGGGGTCTCATTTCTGTGAATAATATAGTATGCTGATCCCTGAATGTCTTTCTCTCAATTTCACTGTCACCACACTTCAGGGTAGGATGAGGAAAGACTCGGGTGTTGAAGGAGGGCTCTGAGTATATTTACTACAGGTAATTGCTCATGTTGTTTATTCTGATGAAATAAAGAACAGTAGGAGTGAGGAAGGTAGAAATGAGAGACAAACAAATGTTGAAATGAATGAAAAGCCACATGTAGGGGCGTCAGTACAACATTTTTCTAGAGGATGAGGTTGGCGAGGGTGGGAGGGAGGAGGACAATTGAGGAAAGAATAAACTTGAGAGGGAGTTGGAGAAGAGACGGAGAAACAGATCGGAGACAGAAACAGGTTTCCAACAACTCTGTCACAGGAGGGAACACCAGCAAGGGTTTATCTCTTTTTCTTTAATGTCTTTATTTTTTTATTGGGGTATAGTTGTTTTACAATGTTGTGTTAGTTTCTACTGTACAGCCAAGTGACGTAGAGTTCCCTGTGCTATACAGCAGTTTCTTATTAGTTATCTATTTTATATATATTAGTGTATATATGTCAATCCCATCTCCCAATTCATCACACCACCCTCCCTGCCACATTCCCCCCTTGGTGTCCATACTTTTGTTCTCTACATCTCTGTCTCTATCTCTGCCTTGCAAACCGGTTCATCTGTACCATTTTTCTAGATTCCACATATATGTGTTAATATACGATATTTGTTTTTCTCTTTCTGACTTACTTCACTCTGTATAACAGTCTCTAGGTCCATCCATGTCTCTACAAATGACCCAATTTCTTTCCTTTTTATGGCTGAGTAATATTCCATTGTGTATATATGTACCACATCTTCTTTATCCATTTGTCTGTTGACGGACGCTTAGGTTGCTTCCATGACCTGGCTATTGTAAACAGTGCTGCAATGAACATTGGGGTGCATGTGTCTTTTTGAATTATGGTTTTCTCTGGGTATATGCCCAGTTGTCGGATTGGGTTTATCTCTTTCTCCAGAGGTTTCCCTCAGGGGCTGCTGATTCTTTGTTCTCTCTGAGGGTGGCTGGTGACCTTGGCCTGTACTTCCCGGGGTTGAATTCATGACCTCATTTGCCTGATCCCCCTCCGCCTCTGTAACCTAGGCTGGGAGTACGTAGGTACCAGCAGAGCCTCCGTGAATTCAGCACAGATGTTTATGGGAATGACCATGTTGGGGGAAAGGTGATGGCCAGGGGAAAGAGCATTGGTCTGGGGACCAGTAGACCTAGTTCCAATCTCAGCTCTAACACTGAAAATTGAACTCTGCAGTTCCTTGGTTTCCCTAATTGTAACATGGGCATATTGTGCCAGCTTCCTAAGGTTGGAGAAGTAAATGTGGAAATGTGCATGAAACCATCTCATACAACACCTGGCATGTGGGACATTTACACTCCTTCATCTTGTGTAGGGCATTTTCATAAGAGGATATCAATTCTCCCTACCTTGGCTTTAAATTATGACTAATTGTTTAACCTCCTCCCATAGGGTTTAGGCAAAAACTAGAGTCCTCTTCAGAATCCATATCAAATTATTTTTCATATTTTCATGATTCCAAATCTTAAACTTCTAATCATGGTTTTGATTTGGAGAAACATCCCAAAATCATTCGGCACAAAACCTGGTAGATAAATGATAATTTTTTGTTTGCTTAAAAATACAGATTGAAGGAAAACAGGAAGGAAGGGAGGGGATGGGGGGAAGGGAAGGAAAGAAGAAGACAAAAAAAATGCCCTGAGCACCTGACTTTCTTGGGTGACTCAACTGATAAGATATTAGTCCAAGAAGGACTTTCTAAAAACGGCTTCAGCAGTGGCAGCAAGTTGGGATAAGAACCTACTTGGAAGGGGACAAGAGGACAATATTTATTTGGATATGAATGTCCTTTTGTATTTGAATTTTTTAAAAAAGATGTGCAGTCACACCTTGTAATCCTCCGCAAATAGGACAAAGTGAGGGGGTGGGATCATGTAGAATCCCCTATTCTCCCCTCTCAGAGACCCTATTGGGTCATGCAGTCACCTGGTTACATGGCCCTAGTTGGCATTCTACATGCCTCTGCAAGGGTAAGATATAGACTGCGGCATGCTTACCTCTATTGTTTTCTCTGGGTTCACAAGATATCTTGAGAAATAGCACAGAAACACCAGTCTGAAAAATGAAGTAAGAAAAGCAGATTCAAATGCTGGTTATATGTGCAACACTTGGCATCGCTTAACCTCTCTGAGCCTTAGTTTCCCCAGCTCTTCATCTGTAAAATAACTGGATTGATTTTAAGGTTCTTTTGGACTCCCCCATTTTGTGGTTTCTGCCACTTTCCTTTCTCCTCAGAGGAGCAACGTGACTTCCACCGACCCGTAGATGCAAAGGTGGATTTCCCAGGAAGTAATGAAGCTTTAGATTCAGGGCCACTTACCTGCACAGGGCCCTTCTTGGGTCTTGGGACGAGAGGTTGTGTTCACGTGATCACATCTTTTGGTAAAATTTGCCAAAGTAGATATTTTTATATTCCTTTTCTTAAAGAGGACCCTCAAGATTGTTTAAAGCCCAAACTTCACAAAATCTCGATTTATTTTGTACAGAGGATGTATTTCTTGACAAACCCACTAATAAAATTCAGAGTTCATGAAAAGTAGACAAAATCATCAAGTGATCAAGAAAAGACCAGAAGCTTGTTTAAAAAGCAACCACTTCCAACTTCCCGCACTTCTCATCTCCCATTCAGCTTGTTCTGCTTTTTTAGAGCAAGAAGCTGAGACCTTGAACAGTGCAATGGCTGACGCAAATTTACAACCTGAATTGAAGTTATAAAATACACTCCCGATAATAGGGAACTGTTCTCTGCCCCAGTAATAGGGGCACCAAAAAACCCTGAAAACATGTGGTGATCTACTTTACTAATAAGAAATCACAAATGGTGCAGAACAACCAATGAAATGGGATAGAGCCCGTTGCCATCCCTAGAAGGACAGTTTTCACATTCACTTCATGTTTTTTTACATCATTTAAAATAGAATAGCTGGTGGCTGTTTTTCAAGCATGGCAGAGATTATTTTTACTTTCAATTACACTCACCAAAATAGCAACTACTGTGCTGGGAATAGAGAATGGGCTGGCATTTATTTAACTGGTTTTCAAGACAGTGTCAGTCTTCATTAAAAAAAAAAATATTTTTTTTTAATGCTTTCTCCCAGTTGCTTTATGCTCCCTGGGACTTGCTTTCCTAGATGACATCTTCAAATCCCATGCCTGTGGCTTGCTTTTGGGGTGCAACAAGCTATAGGCGTTCTACCAGATCCTCACAAGCCACCTCAAGGTTCTTGGAGTTTGCACCGAGGTCCCTGCACTGTCTGAAGTGACCACACTCTGTCAGGCTGCACCCAGTCTGTTTTCCAGCCCCTCTCCTCAGGGAGAGCATCAGGGATGGGGCATTCCGTTCCCAGAGGAGCCCGTCGCCACTTGATTACTAAACAGCAATTCTGGTCCAGCTGCGGGGGAGCCAGGAGAAGCATCCTTGGGGGGTAAACTACACACAAACATATTTATTCAACTTGTTGGGAATGTGAGCTACTAAGTGATATTTCACAAGCCACTTATGCAATGGTCAGCCTACTTCCCGAAACTTATCCTGCTGGCTGTGCGGGTAGGAGAGATATATCAAGGAAATTTTTCTAAACCAATGGTAATTATACAAGTATTAAACGCTACATTCCTTTGTCCTTGCAAATTGTTTCTTTCCCCAATTTGTCTCCTACCGTGTCTCTGGCCCCTTGCTCTGCCTCTATCCATATCCAATATTGTTCTCTAGAGATATTAGTTGTCAAACACACTTAGCATTCAATCAAAAAAATATTTATCAAGTGCCTACCATGTGCCAACACTGGGTTTTGCTCTGGGGCGGGGGGGCAAAAATGAAGAAGAAATAGTTTCTGCCCTCATTGAACCCAATGGGAGCACTGGAGGTGTAAAGCAGAGCACACAAGTGCATTGTAGTAAGTGTTGTGATGGGCAGAAAGCTTCAGTGGTGGGACGTCTACATCTGAATCTGTGCAAGTGCTTTTAGGGGCTGCCTGGGAGAAATATGCAGTGGAGATCTCCAGTGATCCAAATATTTCACTTGAAAAAAATGTTCTACTGCTTTTAACACAATTAATTAATATCTGGTGTATTGGTTTTCTATTGCTGCCACGAAAAATTACCACAGACTTAGCAGCTTAAAACGACATTCGTTTATCATGACACAGTTCTGTAGGGAAGAAGTCCAGCTGGCTTGGTTAGATACTCTGCTTAAGGTCTCACAAGGTCAAAGTCTAGGCTTGGGCTCTTTTACCTGGAGAATCTGTTTCCAGGCTCATTCGGGCTTTTGGCAGAGTTTCTTTCCTACTCATAGTTCCTATGTGGCCACCTCTATCTTCAAGCCAGTAATAGTGAATTGAGTCCTTCTCATAATTTGAATCTCTTTGATTTCCTCTTCTGCTTTCAAGGGTTCATGTGATTACTGGGATCCACCTGGATAATCCAGGATTTACCTTACTTTAAGTCAGCTGATTAGTAACCTTAATAACATCTGCAAAGTCCCTTTTGCCACATAACAATATAACCACAGTACTAATACCAGGGGCAGAGATGGTGGGAGGCCAAAATTCTACCTACTTCAGTCCACCCCCAGCTCCCGGGATCCATAGCCATATCACACACAAAATACATTCACTCCATCGTAAGGTCTCCAAAAGTTTCATCCCATTACAGCATAAAATTCCACCTAAATCTCATCAGTCCAGAAGTGCCAAATCTCATCATCTAAGTCATCTAAATCAGGTACAAATGAGGCTTTGGGCATACTCCATTAAGTAAAACTTGGGGGGCACAATTTTTCTCCATCTGTGAACCTGTGAAACTAAAGAAACAAATTATGCTATCCAACATACAAAGATAGGACAGGCATAGAATAAGAGTTGAGACATTCCAGCTCAAAATAAGGAAAGGTTGCGGAGGGGGAGGTAAAAAGAAGTCACTAGTGCAAAGCAGTATTAAAATCCAGCCAGACAAACAAATGTATGGATACCAAGGGGGAAAGAGGGAGTGGGAGGAATTGGGAGATTGGGGTTGACACATATACACTATTGATACTATGTATAAAATAGACAACTAATGAGAACGTACTGTATAGCACAGGGAACTCTACTTAATGCACTGTGGTGACCTGAATGGGAAAGAAGTCCAAAAAGGAGGGGATATATATATATATATATATATATATATATATATATATATATATAGCTGATCCATTTTGCTGTGCAGTAGAAGCTAACACAACAGTGTAAAGCAACTATACTCCAATAAAAGTTAATTAATTTAAAAAAATGAAAAAAGATAAAAATTTCAAAGACAAGGGAAAAAGAATCCATCCAGACAAACTCTACTAGGCTTCAACGCCTGGAAATAATTCTCTGTGGCTCTCAGTTCTGCCTTCTGAGTCATTAGGTGAATTGAAATAGCACTAATTATATTCCAGGCACTGTGCTGTGGGTTTTATGTATATTGACTTATTTAATTCTCCAGCTACCCTATGAAGTATAATACATTGCAATTAATCATCCTTGTTTTACAGACGAGGACTCTAAGTCATATATGGGTACAGAGCTTGCCAAGGTCATACGGTTGGGCAGTGAAGATCTGGACTCAAACCCAGGCAGTCTGGCTTCAAGGCTGTTAAACTACACTCTACTCTCTGGAAAAATAAGTAATAATTTTAAACCACTGAGTTCTGCTCAGGAAGGAAGGAACTTGGAAAATATTCCAGGCTTTGTCCATTACACAACACTATTTTCTCTGAGACATGGGTGTATGTTTATATGTCCATGTGCAGGACCAGCTTCAGTACAGGGGATTAAGAGAACACCTGGCATCTCTGTGGTGGGATATAGAGGTGAGAGTGTTAAGGGAAAACCCAAGTCTTGGACCACTTACATGCAGGACTCCTCTCTAAAAACAATAGGTAACATGAGTTTATATGTGAATTCCTCCTACTTCAATGTAATCTGTCCCCTTCTTTTAAGAAAAGAAGATCATAACTCTTCATGTACATAAAGACAATTATTTTCCAGTCATCCTTTAGTCTTTGCCCCTGATAGAGGAACACACTGGTTTAATACTTCCTCATGGGGAGGCGGCATCTCACTGTGGTTAGGTATGGTGCCTCAGAGGTTGGACTACCTGAATTTGAATGCTGGTCCAGCACTTCAGAGCTCTTGAATCCCAGATTACTAATTTAACTTCTCTGAGACTCATTTGTAATATGGGGAGCGTATCAGTACCTATCTCATAGAGATTTTGTGACTATTAAGTGCATATAAACTCTATGTGCCTGGGATCTGGTAAGTCCTCAATAAATCTTAGTTACCATAATTTTCCTATTTAAAAACTTTTCCTTGTTTTTATTTTGCATCTTTTCTAATTCCCTCCATGCTATAATATAGATACAATTCTATGCTTAAAAGAGCTGCATGGTACACAGCTGGTATTGTAGGAGGCCTCTCCATTGTGGCCATGTGTGCACCCAGCGAGAAGTTTTTGAACATGGGAGCACCCCTGGACATGGGTCTGGGTGTCGTCTTTGTGTCCTCACTAGGATCTATGTTTCTTCCACCTACCACTGTGGCTGGTGCCACTCTGTACTCAGTGGCAATTTATGGAGGATTAGTTCTTTTCAGCATGTTTCTTCTGTATGATATACAGAAAGTAACCAAGAATGCAGAAGTAGTACCAGTGTATGGAGTTCAAAAATACGATCCCATCAATTCGATGCTGGGAATCTACATGGATACATTAAACATATTTATGTGAGTTGCCAGTATTCTAGCAACTGGGGGCAACAGAAAGAAATGAAGTGACTCAGCTTCTGACTTCCTTAATACATCAGACATCTGGCTTGTTTAATAGGGGCAGATATTCTTTAAATAGTTTGTGCAAGCAACTTTTGTTGAAGTTTAGAAGATAAGAACTTGTCAACACGTTTCAGGTGTTCCAGTAATGTGGTGCTTCAAGTCTGCTTTTTCTTCTGAGGAATAAATTCAGTAGTTCTCTTCCAAAAAAAAAAAAAAAACAGAATTATTCTTTCTATTTTATTTTATTATTTGAAATAGGTGTGGTTTAGAAACTTTTCCTTATGCAAATATTTTCTATAAAGTAATTCATTCCTCATTCTAATAATAATCTGAAATGAAACATCAGGATTTGTTCTTAAATTTTACATTTTGAATTAAATATTCATTTTCATACAAACCCAGTTTCATTTTGGCTTTTCAGGAATAATTCATTGACACATAATATCTTGCAAATATCTTTCTCTTATTTTGGTAGCCTGTCAGTTTTTCCCAATATTTTGTAGAATTTTTGTTCCAACCCTAAATAGGAAGTTAGCAGTTAACCCTAACACAACAGACAGTCAAAATACATGAAAGTTCAATCGCAAGAAAGAAGTCTGTGACAGAATCAAAAGTTCTGAATTGTAGACCTTACACCCATTAGGATGGCTACTATAAATAAAAATATCAAGAACAGAAAATAACAAGTGTTGACAAGGATATGGAGAAATTGGAACCCTTGTGCACTATTAAGAGGATTGTAAAATGGTGCAACCACTATGGGAAACATTACAGAGGTACCTCAAAAAAAAAAAAAAAAAAAAAACTACCAAGTAATCCAGCAATCCCATTTCTAGGTAAATATACAAAAGAATTGAAAGCAGGATCTCAAAGAGATATTTACATACCCATCTCTCTATAACAGCACTATTCACAATAGCCACAGTGTGGAAGCAATCCAAATGTCCATTGACTGATGATTAGATAAACAAAAGATAGTATATACAGATAATGAAATAATATTCAGTCTTAAAAAGGAAGGAAATCCTGACATATGCTACAACGTGAAACCTTGAGGATGCTATGCTCAGTGAAATAAACCAGTTACGAAAAAGACAAATACTGGATGATTCCACTTATATGAGTTATTTAAAGTACCAGGGGCTAGGGGAAGGGGACAGAGGAGAATTGTTTAATGGGTATAGAGTTTCTCTTCTGCTAGACACAGAAACTTGCAAACAAAGTTCTGGATATCTGTATCACAACAATGTGAATATATTTAATACTACTGAACTGCACACTTAAAAATGGTTAAGATGGTAAAGTTCACGTCATATGTTTTTTACTACAATTTTTAAAAAAGGAATAGAATGTACAACACCAAGAGTAAATCCTAATGTAAACCATGTATTTGAGTGAGGATGATGTGTCAACGTAGGTTCATCTACTGTAACAAATGTACCACTCTGATGGGGGATATTGATAGTTGGGGGAGGCTGGGGGAGTGGCAGGGGGTATATGGGAACTCTCTGTACTTTCTGATCAGTTTTTCTGTAAACCTAAAATTGCCCTAAAAAAAAATCAATGTATTTCTTTTTAAGTTCTGATTTCTTGGCTGCGTAAACATTCTAAATATCCAATGATACTTTCAGAAGGACTTAGCTTGGTGTATCACAGGTGAGGACATCAGTGGATGGCCTCAAAGGTATCATCAGTGTGTTGTAACACAAGCTATAACCTATGATTAATTATGTTCCTTTGGAATAGGCAACACTCCCTGTTTCTTCATCGGCAATGTAAGCGGTCACATTAAATGACCACTGAGACCAGTTTGACCAATACATGGCTTTATGAGGCTATGAGTATAGGCCTTATACATGATTTTCACTGAGTAAAAAGTTGTAAAATAGATGACTTAACTTGGGGATTTGTGTTTGTGATTCATGCTTACATAATACTTACCAGATTCACAATTTAGAGATGCAACAAAAGTGACTGTTTCTATGAAATACCACTCAGTTATAACTTGAATTTTCATGTGTAATACCTAAAAGTAATTCAGTTGTCCTTATTTAAAAATACTACAGTCACAAAATGTCTCTACAAATTTTTTGAAAGATTGAAATTATACAAAGTATGTTTTCCAATCACAATGGAATAAAACTAGAAATCAATAGCATAAGGAAAACTAGAAAATTCACAGATATGTGGACTTGAACAACACACTCTTAAACAACCAATGGATCAAAGAAGAAGTCACAAGGAAAATTAGAAAATACCTTGAGACAAATGAAAATAAACTTATGAAATGCAGCAAAGCAGTGGGAAGAGGGAAGTTTATAGCTATAAATGCATACATTAAAAAAGAAGAAAGATCTTAAATTAACAAACTAACTTTATACCTCAACAAACTAGAAAAAGAAGAACTAACTAAATCTAAAGTTAGAAGAAGGAAGGAGATAATAAAGATTAGAGCAGAGATAATGAGATAGAGAATAGAAAAAAACAATAGAGCAACAAAAATAAAGCAATAGAAACTGAGTTTTTGTTGGTTTGTTTGTTTTTTGACGCACTGAGTGGCTTGTGGGATCTTAGTTCCCCGACTAGGGATTGAACCCATGCCCCCTGCAGTGGAAGCGTGGAGTCCCAACTACTGGACTGCCAGGGAATTCCCAGAAACTGAGTTTTTTTAAAAAGGTAAACAAAATAGACAAAGCCTTAGCTAGATTAACTAATAAAAAAAGAGAAAAGATTCTACTAAAATTAGAAATTATAGACAGGACCTTACAACTAATGCCACAGAAATAAAAAGGATTATAAGAGATTACTATGAACAATTGTATGTCAACAAATTGGATAACCTAGAAGAAATATTTAAATTCCTAGAAACACACAACCTATCAAGATTGAATCATGAAGAAATAGAAAATCTTCACAAACCAATAACTAGTAAAGAGATTGAATCAGTAATCAAAAACCTCGCAACAAAGGAAAGCCAGGACAAGATGGGTTCACTAGAGAATTCTACCAAACATTCAAAAAAGAATTAACACCAATCCTCCTCAAACTCTTGCAAAAAAATTGAAAAATAGGGGACACTTCCAAGCTCATTCTACAAGGCCAGAATTACCCTAATATCAAAGCCAGGCAAAGACACTACAAGAAAACTACAAACCAATATTTCTGATGAATGTTGGTGCAAACATCCTTAATAAAATTCTAGTAAACAGAATTCAACAGCATATCAAAGGATTATATATCATAACTGGGTGTAATATATTCCTGGAATTCAAGGATGCTTCTACATACAAAAAACAATCAATATATTGCACCACATTAACAGAATGAAGGATAAAAACCACATGATCATCTCAACTGATGCAGAAGAATCATGAGCTGGGGGAGGATCAATGACTCCATTATGGATTTGTCCTTCATTTTCAAAAGCTATAGATGGTCCAGGCATCAAGCTTGGCAAAGATGAAAGCTCCCCAAGTGAGCTTGAGAAAAAGAGATAATGAAGTTCTTGTCCCATAAGGGGGTCAGAAGGATAGCAGGAGAAGCAGGAAAGAATGTAGACGGAAATAAGTTTTGATACATGGAGGTTTCACAGGCATAAAGGGGATTTCCACAGAAACAGCCCATGGATTCTAAGGCAAGAGTTAAACAATCAACGAAGCCCCTCTCACCCTTTTTATCTAATGTTCAATTCCAGAGAGACTCAAGTTATCAGAGAGCATCCATTAGGAGTGAACTCTTTTGCATTAAAACTGCGACCTAATGGCATCAAGAGAGGGAAGAAGATGTTTTAGCATACAGAGAGTATTAATCATCGAAGAAACTCTAAAATTTCTATAAATGATACCTAGAATATATTACAACATCTACTGAATAATTATTAAGTACTGTGATAAAGCTGTATGCTAAGTGCATTTCATTTATTAACCCATTTAGCTTTCACAATGAGACAGGTACTGCGTAATGCAACCCCAGATAAAGAAATGAATGCTTGGAAGGGTCAAGTGATTTATCCCATAACATACAGCTAAGAGGCAGAGTCGGGATTTGAACCCAGGTCTGTCTGATTCCAAAGCTTGCGAGCAGAGCCGCAGTGCTGTCACCATGACTTTGCAGTTCAGATCGTGGCTCTTGGGCTGTCCTCATCACCATTCTGAGGAAATCAGCACAGAGCCACCTTGGGTAACGCTGGGTTGAGAACAGGCTATTTCCTGCCACAAGGATGAGCCTTCTTCAGCTGCATCTCACAGGGAGATCAGCTCGGTGCTTTGTGACCAGCTAGAGGGGTGGGATAGGGAGGGTGGGAGGGAGACGTAAGAGGGAGGAGACATGGGGATATATGTATAGGTATAGCTGATTCACTTTGTTATACAGCAGAAACTAACGCGCCATTGTAAAACAATTATACTCCAATAAAGATGTTAAAAAATAAAATTGAATAAATAAAAAATAAAAAAGGATGAGCTGTCTTTCATTCTCGCCACAGAAAATAGCCTCCTTGTTCCTTCTCCTAGCAGTGCAAGGAGCTGCCAGGTAAATTGGGCTCGTTAGGTTGACCACACTCCTACTGCCTTACAATTGAGGATATGGTTAGGAATGGAGCTATTGCACAATGAATATAGCAAAGAAGTCAGGCGCTGTTATCAATCCCTTTTAAAAAAGATGAATGCGTGGGAGAAATACAGATCATTAAAGAAAGAATTTGAAAAGACTCTGAAAGTAGTGGGCTCCTACAAAGCTAGTCTAGACATTTCCTTCTTATTCGTGGACTCTAAAAGGTACTGGAATCAAATCTATATACACTTAATAGATTTCACTTAGACTTAAATTAAACTTATAGGACTTATCTAGGTCAATTTCACATTGACAAAGCAAGTCAGATTCTCCCGCTAATGGACTGAGCAGGTTTCTCTGGAAGCCAGTGGAAAGTATAGAGAGGCGGGCTGTGCCCTCTCGGGCAGGGGAGGCCTGACGTGGCTTTGCTCTGGTGTTTCTCATTTTGTAGAGGGTTGGCTGGCTCTTCACTTTGCTTGATATTCATTTGGTAGCAAGGGGGCAAGGGCTCCGGGCCTCACGCAGTCATGCTAGATTTTTCCTCTGTTGTCTTCAAAACAGATAATCATAAAAGAATCATGCCCTTGGCAACCGTGCGTGACTACATGTACCTGTCTGTATATCGTGCAAGTTGCCATTGTGTCTTTGAGGGGATCCAATCCTCCCTACATTTTCGCCATTAAAAATATATTCCTTTTATGAAGTGATGGAACATATTGATGCTTGTATTAGTTTTTTATTGCTGCTGTAACAAATTACCACAAACATAGTGGTTTAAAAAAACACAGATTTACTCTTTTACACCTCTGGAGTTCAGAAATCCAAAAGTGGGTAGGCATAACTGCATTCCCTCTGCTTGCTCTGGGAAGAAGCTGCTCCTTTGCCTTTTCTAGAGGTTGCCTGCCCTCCTTAGCTCACAGCCGCTCCCTCTGTGTTCAAAGCCAGCAGCTGCACATCTTCTATTCTCTCTCTCACTTTTACCCTCCTGCCCCCCTTCATAAGGATTCTTGTGATTACATTGGGCCCACCTGAATAATTCAGGATAATCTTCCCATCTCAAGATTCTTAACTTAATCACATCTGCAAAGTTCTTTTTATCATGTAAGGGTAATATATTCACAGGTTCTGAGGTCTTTTGGGGAGGTGGGGGACGAGCTGGGATGCAGGGGACTACTCAACCTAACACATGGCTGATTATTTTTACTGGACTTTTCTTGTCAGAATGACAAACTGCAAACCTTATGTTAGTCCCCAGTGGTTTTTTTGTGCTCTTTTGAGTTTTACTCTCCATGAGACAAAAGTTGGGTTTTACGGTTGTGAGTATCCAGCCAGCCAAGAGCTGAGCCCGAACTTAGATGAGAAAAAGAACAGCAGAGCAGAGAGAACCTGTCTCAAAGCTGCTCAAGGAGGGAAAGTTACAAAAAAGATTATTGTTTTTATTCGTGTGTTCAACAAACATGTACTTAACAAAGCACAGAGATTTTTGCCAGGTACTTTGTAGGTGCTCAGCACTATGGAAATGCAAAGAAAGATAACGTATGATTCCCCAAAGTCTTCCAGTAAAGCCAGAGCAGCAAGACATCTAGGGACCAGAGTACAGCCCTACAGTAAGGGGATTTTTTTATGTTTGATTTTGAAGGCTGAGCCTAATTTTTATCATTCTTTATCCTGGCTGCAGCCAGGCAGAAGAGCTATAGCACACTGAAACAAGCAAAACATCCCCACCAGCATTTTGATGGTAGATATTCAAGAACTGAACACATTCATACATTATATTCACCTTGGAGCTACAATAATGTTTTGGCGACCAGAACAGAGAGTCAAAACACATGAGAGTTACTGACCAAACGTTTTCAAAAATATGGGTTTAAAAAGGGATAAACCATGTTTCTGCGTGGCTGTAATCCAAGGAGTGCACACAAAGGGAATTTTTAAAAGAGATGCTCTACCAAATGAATATCAAAGTTGCATTTTTTTAAATTGATGATCTTTTAAGAATGAATCTATGACATCATTCTGAAAAGCCTAGCTGAGTTTTATTTATTCCCAAGCTCTTGTTGCACGTGCAATCTGCAGAAACACCCGGAAGTCCAAGTTCACCTGACCAGTGCTGTAGCCCCAGGAGGAGATTCTGTGGCTCAGCCACTGGAGAGACCTCATCCTGGCTCAGAACTGCGTCAGGACCAGCCCCATCCAGCTCATTCTGCAGGTGCTTGAACAACCCAAGAGGGTAAGGAGTGTACACTGCCTCACAGCCTTACACCTGTGTGTGAAAAATAATCTTCCCACCACCTCCACTGCCACTGCCACTGATTGATTCAATCTCTTCCATGAAAGCAATAAAGGGGACGATATAAGGATAATAAGAGCTAGTATTTACTAAGAACCTACTGCATGCCAGGCAGTGTTCTAAGTACCTAGCATATCTTAGTCAGTTAATCTTCTAGCAGCTTAGGAAGTAGATAGTATTATTATCACCTCCTCATTTTACTGATGCAAAACTGCAGCACAGAGATGTGATTTGCCAAGTTAGTAAGTTGCCGAGTTGGAATTTGAACCTACATGGTGAGAGCCATACTCTCAATCATAGTACTAAAGCACCTTGCTTTACAGAAAGGGTCCTGGGGCCGCGAGCAGGGCTTCAGCTTGGGGAGTAGCGTGGCTCCTTAGAGAGGCAACCCAAGCTGATGGAAAAGAACCAGAGAGCTGGAGCCACACAGACCAGACTGGAATCCATCCTAGCTGGGAACTTTTGAGGGCTTAGTAGCACTAACTGCAAAGTTCGTGCTTTGGTCTGTCAGGCTGCCGTCATCTGGCCTAGAGCGTTGTGTAGGCAGAGCGCCCCTGTCTCTGGATGGAGCTCCAAAACTCGTCTTCAGTGGAAGAACCCAGCTATCACCCACGAAGAGGCCTGCTGATCTAAGAGCTAGAAGACTGCTTCCAATCCTTAAAAATAAACTCAAAGCAAGGAGACACAGGAGGGAGGAGATATGGGAATATATGTATATGTATAGCTGATTCACTTTGTTGTAAAGCAAAAACTAACACACCATTGAAAAGCAATTATACTCCAATATAGATGTTAAAAAAAAAAAAAAGCAAGCTACAGAAATCTGATACAAGAAAAGGGCCTCTTCCTCAAGGATCACAGTCTGGGAATGTTTCCAGTTCGCTGGGGCCTGCTCCAGAAGTATTATGAGGCCATCGCACACTACTCAGAAACCCCCAAGGGTGCTTATTATGGCTCGTGGAATCCAATGACAAGCAGAAGAAAAGGCTTTCTTAAAGTTTTTCAGACATCTGCTCTATTGAGAACCAACCAAACAAAAAACTTTGTTCATCTGTCGAAATTGTCAGTGTATTCCCCATACCACCATTGTACCATCTATATGTTAATGTTTTCTTTTACAGAAGATGCTTGCTTAAATGGTTTACAAAAATACATAACTACATATCATGTATATTCCAGAGCCAAGAAATAAAGACTTCCTTCTCATTCTCTATGTTTTAGGTAGATTTTTGCTATTGCAGTCATTTTAGTTATCTTTCATGCGTAACCTCACATCATATGATTTTCAACAATAGAAAAAACTGCAATGAAAATCTGAAATTATTATAACCTAGAGTGATTATAAACAAAAAGCTACTGATGTTTTCATGAAACTCAACTACTATAGTGGACTCCAGAAGAGCTGCACTGGACACCATCATGAAAGATCTATCAAGCTGACACTGAGAGTCACAAATCGCCATCAAACCTGCCTAATGCATATTTATTGCTATGTACAAAATAAGTTGGGTTCTCGTTTGTTGGGTTTTTTAAGCAAATGAATTGAGCAGGTCCCAGAACTAATTCTAAATTTCTTTATAATTGATTCATAGTGAAAGTATTGATTCATTACGGAGTTTCTAGGTCAGAAATGCATCTTTCATTATTATTAAAAGATTTCCAATCGTGTGTGTGTGTGTGTGTGTGTGTGTGTATGTGGATTTCACTAATATGAAACACATGCACTTGCATTTTGAAAAAGTATTTAGGACACTTGAAGTCATTCTTCTTTTCATCTCAGATGATCACATATTTGAAGAAAATCTGGTTATTTTGTCAGATTTGAAGAAAAAGAACCAAAACCTCATGTAAATTACTGCCCAAATAGGAGGAAAAAGACCTGAATTTTAATGTTATTATTGCTTTTATTTCATGGAGCCAAGAGATGCCATCTTTATGCAGGGTGTAAAGTGTGTGTGTGTCACTAATATGAAAATCAGTGGAGAGTAGGAGGCAAAGTGATGATACAGGTGAGATTTGGTCTTGAACAACAAACCAGTCATAAGTCTACAGAGAGAGTATGTAAAACACTTACACTTGTGTTTTTCTCATTGGAAAGAATGGGACATGGGTGGGAGAAGTTGAAGCCGTGACTAATGCCCTGAGAAACTGCGTGGCAGGCTAGATTCATGGGGACTGGCTCTGACTGTTACGTGACCTTTGTGTTCTGACAACAATGTTTGAAAACTAAATATTTGATGTGCAAGTATGTACCTGGCCATCTCCTAGGACTAGTGTGAAAGCACCTTAGAAGGTCAGACATTCAGTTTCCTGAGAACTATGGCCATGACAGAAGAAAGAGATGGAAGAAGTCTCTGTTCCTTCTAGGTATTGCCTTCCCTCTGCTTTTCTTCATGAGCACACTCTAGCCCCTCACATGCTTTGCCCAAGACCTCCTTCAGGAGGCATTTAACCCAAGTCTGTGCAGACAGGCAGCCAGCTCTTTACAAAGATCACCCCTGCCTTAGAAAGCCCAGGCGGATCTGCTGAGCTGCCCCAGAGACAAGCAGCAGCAAGGTCACATTTCTCCTTCATCCTGTTTGGAGCGATACAGAGAATCACTAAGCCGCCATATGCAAGAGTACTCAAACTTTCACACCATTTAATGGAGTGCTTTTTTTCTACAAATTTCATCAATGCCTCCCAGAAACAGAGCTGTGCTGTCTACATTGAATAGTACACGTAGTATGAGACGTACAACCAGTGCACAAGATGTCTGCAACCTTGTTGAGGCTAAAATATTTACGTTGAAACTCAAACCAAGGTATGACTACACTGCAAGGGATATATATATTGAGAACCATTAATAACCCCCAATCCCTCACATTGCCAACCTCGCCCACACCTCCAGACCTTTGCAAATACTCTTCCCACACTCCTGGCTAACTGCTGGACTTTATTCCCTCTGGAAAGCCTTTTCTTGCCCCTTTAAGGTGTTCCTAATCACTCCCTGGCCCTGAATTTCCCCTTTCATAGCATTTATCACATTGCACTGTAATTGCTTATTAAATGATCTCCCTGATTAGACTACAGCATTGCAGACTAGAAACTACACACATAGAACAAGGATAAATTCTAATCCTGGGTCTACAACTTATTAGCTATGTACTATTGGATGAAATTTTTAACTCGGAATTTCTAAGCATCCATTTCCTCAGGAATAATAATCGTACTTAACTTTAGGTAGTTGTGTCAGCCGATAACATGCATGGAAACGCTAGCATGAGCCTGGAAAGGGTTCTGGAAATGCTGAAAATGTAGACTGTTGTAAGAGTTGTATTCTAAATTGTTACAATTTTATTTCAGACTCTATAAAGGCTTTCGTTCATTCATTCATTCATTCATTGTTGTGTAAACCCATTCTTTGTTGCATTTCCAGAGTTAGGATAAGGTTTGCATACACTATACACTCCAACGTTCACTGAATGAGTAAATGAAAGAATAAGAGTTCTATTCATGAGACTTGAGCAGACGAGGGAACACTGCCTATGTCACAACTCCACTAAATCTGCATTTCTGAAGCTGTTCCATATTAGGAGTCAGTGTGTGTGTCTGTGTATCTGTGTGTCTATATGTCTGTGTATGTATGTGTATATGGGAACATACATGAATAACATATAAAACGAGTCAAGTTCCTGCTCAGGAAATAGCCCATAACTTAAATAGATCAACAAAGTGACAACTGTTCCTACAAAATACAGCCTAAATCCTCATCTGACTTCGAACTTAGATCCATTTGTCAAAGGCCACAAGTCTGGAAAAAGCATCACACAATGCAGACCATAATCCATAGTTCTTCTGCCTCCCGGTGCATCTTAAAATCACCTTCCTGTGTTCCTCTTATGCCTATGCTCCCAATTCCCACAGTTTGTATCTTATTTTATTATTTATGAGCCTGAACTATAAATACTTTGAAACAGGGAAGATTTTGCCGGTTGGGTACAATTTAAGTTGTTTTTCAGTACCATATATATTTACAATATCTTATAAATATTTAAAATTATCAAAATAATGGCTCCACTGACTCATAATAAATTCTGTATTTTGTGTAGGGATGATTGCCAAATTGATAATCTAGAAAATTGGAAAACCCCGTCAAACTTTGTGACCTGTTGGTCCCAAAAGAATATCTTTCTAATTACTGGAAGAGCCTGAGCCTTGAGTTTTGCTGTCTTAGAAGTTGATCTGAAAAGATAAACATCCCGAAATTAACCTCTTCAGAGAAGATAAGTAAAAGAAATATTTTCCACTGAAGAATGTATTCATTGAACTGTATCTTAAAAGCCAAATAGTTCTCAGGCAGTGTATTAAAAAAAAAAAAAAATCACAGAATCATGAAGTGTCTGCCATGCTCGGGAATGGCGTTCCAGGCATGACAGAGAATGGGTGTGTGAGAATGCCAGCAAATGCTGCTGCAGATGTACAATAGGAACCCTCAAGAAAGAGCCTTGAATGCCATATAAGGAGTTTGGACTATATGCCAAAGGGCGTTGGTTCTCCAAGTGTGGTCCCAGGACCAGCAGCATTAATATCACCTGGGAGCTTAAAAAATGCAAATTCTCCAGTCCCAGCCCAGACCTACTGAATAAGAAACTCAAGGGCTGGGACACAGTCATCTGTGTTTTAACAAGCCCCCCAGGGTAGTCTGATGCACCCTGAGTTTGAGAACCACTGCCATAGAGAATGATATGATCAGATCTGGGTGTGCCGGCAGCAATATGGAAAATGGAACAGAGGGGAAGAAACTGAAGGCAGGGAGGCCTGAAAAGGATGGTGAAAGTGTTGGTTCATTAGGGAGTTTTGTATTTTATCTATATTTTAGCAAGTTAAAGATAGAAACAGTTATTAGTTGCACCATTATTTTATTTACCTCTAGAAAGAAAAATTCTGCCAATTTAACGATAACACAGTGTCTCTTATCATTTGGAATTTTTACTTTATGCTTATTGAAAGGGCTTTCTTAGACTTATCCTGACCGATTTTTATCATATACCACCCTTGCACACACATGGAAAGGAAAATATAAGCAAAATAATTTACTTAAGGTATTCCTATCACTTTTTCCCATTTAATGTCTGACTCTTCTGGAACACTTTTCACTCAAGAGCCATATGGAGTTTTAAATGATGCATCATTTCTTTTAAAAATGCTCCACTATTTTCTCTGGGGTTTCCAAGCAACTGAGGCCCATTCTGCAAGTTTGGGTGCATGTGTGCAGGTATCTACCTCATGACTGCTGCTCAGCCAACAGAAACTCGAAGCTGCATCCTGACTTGGGAAAAGTTAAACAGTGGGAAGTGGTGGGCATCTTAAAATTGATGAATTCCCAATGGGAGTTAATCCAGGCCTTCATGGGGGCAGAAATGGGGAAAATAGGAAAGAGGGGGCAGAGATCAATAACACTTCACCAATGGATTCTAAAGTCTATGTGACCAATTAGATTTTGGGGGGAGAGGAAGGCAGATGACTCTGAAGTTCTAATCTGAGTAACCAACTGGGTGGCATGACCTTAGCCAAAATAAGAAATTCAAGAGAAGGGGTAGATTTTAAGAGCAGAAGGGAAGAAGTACATAAGAGTAAAATGAGTTCAGTTTCAAACTTTTTGAGTTTGAAGATCTTGAGGGATATCCAGGTAGAGATGACCAAGATGTGCCTGTGAATACAAATCTATAACTCAAGCAGTGGGGGGTCATGGTTAAAGATAAATAATTTTTAATCGGTAGCATTTAAATGGTAGTTGAAACCAGGCGGATGAGAACTCTTTTCCAAGGTGAGTATATGGAAAACTTGAAGCAAGTTGGTAGCAGAACAAAAACAAAATTGAAGATGTAAATAGAAATAAGAAGGAGCATTCAGAGAGAGAAAAAATTGTTAGATGATGTTTACATATCTCGGGAGCTCCTCAAAGACAAGAGCTGTCTTGTTCCTAGTCTGAGTCTCCAGGGCAATGTTCAACCCAGTAATTTTGGTGGAACTAACATGAAAAAGGTGGCCCAAGAGCCAAAAAGGTAAACATTTTTAGGAGGAGGACTTGGCCCGTAATACCAAATGTTACAGTTGATCATTTTAGATCAAAGGGCCGCTAGATTTAGTAAATCTAGTTTCATCTGCACCACTTTCACCTCATTTCACAGCTGAAGAAAGGGAGGCTCAGAAACAATAACAGACATGCCCAAGGCCAACAGCTAGCTGGTGGGTGAGCCAAAGGCAGAACCCTGGTCTCCTGACCTTTGTCCTGGGGCTGTTTCTTCTACACTGAACTTTTCCTCTCAAAGAAGGGTTATGCCCACTGCTGATAAACCTCTGGACCCAAGCAACCTCAGATAGGCTCAAATCCATCCATAATTATTAGGGAAATGTAAATCAAAACTACAATGAGATATCACCTCACTCCGGTCAGAATGCCCATCATCAAAAAGTCTACAAATAATAAATGTTGGAGAGGGTGTGGAGAAAAAGGAAACTTCCTACACTGTTGGAATGTAAATTGGTACAGCCACTATGGAGAACAGCATGGAGGTTCCTTAAAAAACTAAAAATAGAGTTACCATATGACCCAACAATCTTACTCCTGGGCATATATCCAGAGAAAACTCTAATTCGAAAAGATACCTGCACCCCAATGTTCATAGCAGCATTATTTACAGTAGCCAAGATATGGAAGCAACCTGAATGTCCATTGACAGATGAATAGAGAAAGAGGATATGGCATATATATATAATGGAATATTACTCAGCCATAAAAAAAAGAATGAAATAATGTCATTTGCAGCAACATGGATGAACCTAGAGATTATCATACTAAGTGAAGTAAGCCAGACAGAGAAAGACAAACATCATATGATACCACTTATACGTGAAATCTAAAAAAAAGATACAAATGAACTTATTTACAAAACAGAAATAGACTCAGAGACATAGAAAACAAACTTATGGTTACCACAGGGGAAAGGGGTGGGGGAGGGATAAATTAGGAGTTTGGGATTAACAGATACCCACGACTATATAGAAAATAGATAACCAACAAGGACCTATGGTATAGCACAGGGAACTACATTCAATATTCTGTAATATCCTAAAATGGAAAAGAATCTGAAAAAGAATATATATGTATAACTGAATCACTGTGCTATATACCTGAAATTCACATGACATTGCAAATCAGCTATACATCAATTTTTTAAAAATCCATCCATCAAAATGAACTCTGTTAACACAGCCACCTCACTCCATGGAACAGAAGAGAGCTATAGGGGGTAGCAGGTAGTCTGGTGTCAGACCAGATGGGCACTCCAGGTCTTGCTCTTACACCTGAACATTGTGTATAGAGCCCCCCCCATGAAAGAAAAGATTCAGATGGCTTGAATCTCTGGGTCATATCTTGAGCCAGAATTTTCTGTAACTCACGCTACATATAACAAGACAGGAAGAGACGCTGCTAGCAGGTTGAACTAAAACAGAGCAAACTTCTCTGCTGTGATATGGGGTCTTTAAACAGGAAACTCACACCAGATTTTATATGTAGATGAGCAAAATTTGAATTCAGTGAAGGCAAAACAAAGATACTGACATCGTTCTCTTTAATAATAATTAAGTTGTATTACTGTTTTTGCAGCCGATGACATCCTGAAAAAAGCAAATGTTTTCTCAAGAGCAGTGTTTCTCAAACACCAGAGAGCTCAAGAATTAGCTTGTAGAGCCCCTCCTTCAAAGATTCTGGGGTACCTTAGTGGGCTTAGCAGTTAAAGTTAAAAATTCTCTGAAAATTTATTCCAAGAGACATGGTGAACATGACATTTTCCACATTTCAAAACTCAAAGCTTTCAAAGATCAGGCTCCACGACTCATCCATCCCCCTCTTTCTGATCCTTGCAGGGCCAGAGGATCTGTAGGATGAGACATTTGCGGTCACAACCCTTGTGGTTTCAGTGTTTTCATCAATAGAGACATATACAGCAGCACAGAGATTTCCAGAAGCCCCCATCTGGCAGAGATGACTAATGGGGCTTTCCCACTGACATCCTAGCAAAGGTGCCAGTGGTATATTCGTTCCAGATCACAGCCTTAATAGGGCAGTTCCTCCCAGGATATTACCCTGACAGATGACCTGTCTTCATTTTACAACCTACGTGCCACCCACCTGTGTAACCTTCCTCTCCATAGTGATGGGCACAGAAATGCATATCTGACCTGCATCTCAGAACTAAATCCTTTACAGCAAATGCTGACCTTGCTATAAACTAGGGAGAGGCAGTTTTTCTTCCATTATGCAGCCTGTTATTTTCACTCACTTTTATATCCCATGGCCAAAAAAATGAAAAGCAGTTAGGACCTAGCTAGAATTGTAATCAAAGGAGTGCCAAGTGGGTACAAAAGCAAATACAAACTCACGCAGATATTACTGGCTGATTGTAGAAGATCATCAAAGAATTTTTGTAAAGTAGAGGGAAGATATTGAGTGATGGGTGATTTCTTCACTGATAGGCCCTATCCAGTCAGAGCTTGTAAAAACAAGTTGGGCTAAGAAATACAGAATAAATGTACTCAGAGCCCACTCTCAACAAGATAGGCAAGATCTCAAAGCAGAGATAAAACCCATATTATCATTGATATAATCCTTATCCAATAATAATTGATTTTTTTTCCTTCAGTTTGTGAAGAGAAGATTAACCAGTAGCCATAATAAGAGGTATCAGGAGCATGAAAAAAGTACTATTAACTTAGTGGCCTTGGGAAAGTCATACAACATTTCTGGGCTTCAGTTTACTCATAAATAATATAAGGAAACTGATTTACATAATCTCTAAGGTCCCTTTCATCTCAGAAGTTCTGTGTCTATAACAGGGAGCATTGGCTATTGACAAATTTAGCAGAGACACGAAGCATGGTGATGTGTGTCTTAGAATATCAAAATAATTAATCTTTCAACAAAGACAGGAACTCAGATAAATATGTAGCAGCAAGAACAGATTGAAGTATTGTAAGGATACAAGAGCTGCTGAGCTGGTCACAGAATACCAGATCCAGACAGGGGATCCACCTCTCCAAGGATGCCAAATTATTTTCTAAACAGCATCTCAGAGAACAGAAGCACCGCTGGTTATTAAAAGGTTTGATAAATGAACAAAATTAAATAAGTTCTTTCACTGCAGGAGGCCTCAGAGCCTTTCCTGCACTGTCCAACAGAACTTTCTGCAATGATGGAAATGTTCTACATATGCACTTTCCAATATGGTAGCCACCAGCCACACGTGGCTATTAAGCAATCGAAATGTATCTAGCACCCCTGAGGAACTGACGTTTTAATTTTATTAAATATTAATTCACTTCTAGTTGAATAGCCACAGAGGGCTAGTATCCATGTATTAGACCATACAGCTTATACCATACACATTTAGAAGGTTAGCCCTAAGAGGGACATAATGCACGGAGCATTTCCCAAACTTGTTGGGCCATGGAATTGTGTTTTTAAAGGAATGAAATTCCTTGCAAAGCCATTTAGGAAGGACTAGACTCTGAGCCATCCTGCCGAGTGGATGAAGTCCCAGGAGACTGTTCTAGCTTCCATGTTCTAACTTAGCCATCAAGGGCATCCGTCACCACCCAGTGACAGAGACCAGACTATATGTTGTAATGTCGCCTCACAGTTCAATCACATCAAAATTTCCCAAGTCCTGAAAGACACCCTTTGCCTCCCAGTGCAGGTTCAGTCAGCAGAATTCTACTAAAAACTGGCTGTTCCTTTCCACCAAACATAAAACAATGTCAATCTATTGTTTCTGGGCTGTCCCAGACACTCTTGCCTACACTGGGAAACATCATTATCTCAACAGCCCATTTTATAGATGAGAAAAGTGAGGCTCAGAGAGATGAAGGGACTTAGTTGTTCAAGGTCACATACTTGGTTAACAGGACTTGACCTCCATCTTTGCATTGTGCCCCATAAAGCAGTCTAACAATATTTTGAGCTGAAACATTCGTCCAAATGTCTAGGGCCCATAAAAACATATTGAATTAACACATTCTCAAAATACCAAAAAATGTATACATACCTGAGAAGAGCAGTTTGTTTTATGAGGTTTGCTTATGTATTTCTTGAGAATTATGATAAATGCAAGAAACGTTTAACAATCATGGAATAAAAGAAACAAACATGATTTCGCAAATGTGTATAAATCCTGTCCTCCAAGAAAGCCTCCCCTGGACCTGGAATAATCATGTGCCTCTCAACTGAAAATCCAAATTGATGTGTAAATAAGCATCTACAAATTTCATTCACCCAATTATTTGTCCTTTCCTGAGTATGCAATCAATTTGGTGCTACTAAGTGCCATTTATTCAGACCACAAACTCACACACAGCTGCTCATTTTTGCATCTAATTCAGGCTTGGCTCCTCCAGTGGTCTCTTGTGGGCCAAAGTCCTTGAATCAATTTGTTGTCACATCAGATATGAGTGCATTTGACTGTGACCTACACAATTTTAGAAATCAAGGGTTTTTTCAACAAAATATTGTTTCTTGAAACATCATTTGGCCTTGTGGGAAATTGACTGGGATCTGAAGTTACACCCTGACTCAGAGTTCCAAATCCAGGTGTTGCCCAAAGAAAACAAGGCAGACCCTGAAGCGGTAGGTCAATGAGGTGACCCTCTGCGAATTACACAGGCCTGGCCAGCTATTAACGGGGCTCAGTGCATTCACTTTAGCTCTCTAGATTAAAATATAATCACTTTCAGTCAAATACAAATCAGTAATTACTTTATCTGTAATCAATCTGTATACACTTAATATAAATAATAGCAGACTTTATTATGACATACTCTGGGAAAAAATGTATACTACAGTTCAGTGTTCATTACAATACTGCATACAATTATGCCATGCTTGGTCATCTCAATGGTCCTGAGAAACCTAAAGGAAAGGAAATGGGGGGTAGTAAAAGCAATGAATGAAGAATAGAGGGTTGGCTAGAGGAAGATAAAAAAAGGAGTTCAAAGGTGAAATCTGGGTCATCAGGAAGAAACCTTGAACAAAGTGACCAGCCACATGAGGGCCTGGGGAATCTCAGAGAGAGGATGATCGAAGTAACCAACAGTCTTAAAGGCACAGTGGAGGACAGGGAGGGTTGTGGGGAAGGATAAGGCTGGTTAAGGGGGAAGTTGAATGGGAAGAGGGGAATAAAACAGGTCTGTGCACAGATCCACTCATCCAGCTGCAAAAGCTCAGGGGTACCATGGGAAGTGGGGAGGCTTTGGGATACCACAGCCAAGTCCTACCACCTAGGATATTGTTAATATCACAATGCCTGCTCCCTACTCCAGTCCCGGGAATCTGTGTTTTTAACAAGCACCTCCAGTTGATTCTCAAGATAGACAAGTTTGGGAAGCACAGACTGTGGAGAAGGGCATGAACTGAAGGCTGACAGCCTGGAATTTGAATCCTGACACCTCCATTCACCAGCCCTGTGAACTTGGGAAGAGACTGGGCTCTCTGAGCCTTGGTTTTCTCATCCGCAAAAATAAAAATATGTTTATGCCCAGTAGCACGCTACCAAGTTAGGCATTATTATCATCATGCCCATTTTACAGATTAGGAAGACAAGGCATGAGTGACTGATTAAATGCTTTGCCCAAAATCACGCTGCTGGTAAATGAAAGAGTTGATATCAAACCAGAAGCCACCTGGCTCCACGTGTCATGCTCTTAGCCTCAACGATGTTCTGCCTCTCCTCCCAGAAAGGAGCACTTAGAGTGATGGCGGAAAAGCTTTCCAGATCAGGCAATTTATATTAATTCTTACTCACATCAGATGGTAACTGTTCCCACTTATGTAAGTTACTCTGTAAATGAGCACAGTTCACTCAAATTAATTTTGAATCAAGCTTTTTTCCCCAAGATGAATAATTTATAGGAATCAAGCCATGACTCCACCTGGGCGATGGCTCAGGCATATTAATGCTTCAACAAAATTCATAGTTAATACTGATACCACAGTGGTAGAAATGAATATTCAGTAAGGTACCGAGGGCATTCGCCACACCCATAGTCTACAATGTGTGTCTAGGTGTGGGTCTAGGCTAACAGAATTCACCAATGTGAGATCACCTGCCCCAAGTGGGTTCACCTCTACACTGCTTTACACAGGCTTAGAATCTCCTCAACATATTTCTTGGCTGGAAATTTGCATTCTCTCTGAAATCAAGTCTTATGAGTTCATTTCTCAAGACAATGCAGCATATATCAAAATGAAGATCTAATCACCCGCTGTTCCAACAAAGAATTTTTATTTTACCAGGATGTGTGAAATGATTGTTTCTCATTTGTCATCATGCTCTGCACTCTGGGTTGAAAGGAAGATGCATCCTGAAAGATAGGACATGACACCAGAAACGAATTTTGAATTTTCCGTTTAAAAAACACGTATCTATATATATTGCAGAAGACAGAGTCTGTTGGGGGCTGTTTTTTAAAACTGCTACTCAAAGTTCTGAGAATAAACAGCCAAACTTTGTGAACAAAAGAAATACATGTTTATTCAAGCAAAGAAAAGTGGAGATGAGCAAAATTATATTTTTTTAAAAGGTGAGGGTTCTGTGTTACCACAAAGAAGAGAATGATTCTAGAGCAAATTAAGAAGAGCAGGTAGGGACCTACGAGGTAAGATTTGAAGGACCCTTGACTTTATGAAGGACTAAAATCCCACAATTAGATATTCCTTTCTTTGGTTTGAGGTTATGTGTCAGTGGTACGCATTATAATCTTTGTCTTTCTTTGTACAGAGAATCCATCTTCACCTATTCATGTGACCTGTGCCCCCTAAGCTGTAGCTGACTGGACGAGGGCTATACACGTGACCCTGGGAGAGACGATCCAAAGGCTGGGTTGAGCCAAGCTGATGCTTTTTCTCTAGGCTTAGGACTAAGAGACATGGAGAAGATAATTCTTTAGTAGAGAACTGAGTGGTAAGTTCAGGTAGAACCAGGATTAGAGACGGTGACATGGCCAGCCAAAAACTATGGGGGAGAGACATGAGTAGGGAGAGAAAGCCAATCTGAGGAAAGAGTAAAGCAATAGAGACAAGTGAAGGAAAAGACCATGTGCCCTAATAATTCTGGTTCTGGAATTTGTGGGTTCAGCTTCAGTAATCTGCTTATACTTTGTTTCCGGTTCTTGAGGGTCAATGAGATAGACTATTGCATTCTTCTACATCTTTTTACTTGAGATTGTCTCATGGTTTTCCTTTTTAATTCCTTGTCACCAAAGGGCCTTGACTATATAAATAAATGTAGCAGATCTTGACATTGGTGGGGAACTTCGACCTGGCACCAAAGTCAATTCCTATATCCTCACAACACTTCTCATAAGGATTTATCTGACCATATTGAACCAAAAGAATGCCTTCCTCTCATTCCTCCCCAAAGGCAGATGGTCTGCTTCCCAGAGGATTTTATACCATCTCACTTGAAATATTTAAAAGAGCCTTCCATGTTCTGGAGTTCTTGTAGTGAGTTTTCTGTCATAAGAGATGTTCAGACCAAGGTTAATTGATCATCTGGCAGAGACATATAGGAGATAAATTCAAACACCTGAGAGGTATTTAAACCAGATCACCTGGGGGAGACCTTCAAGATGGCAGAGGCATAAGACATGGAGATCACCTTCCTCCCCACAAATACATCAGAAATACATCTACATGTGGAACAACTCCTACAGAACACTAATGAATGCTGACAGAAGACCTCAGACCTCCCAAAAGGTAAGAAACTCCCCACGTACCTGGGTAGGGCAAAAGAAAAAAAAGGAAAATCAGAGACAAAAGAATAGGGACGGGACCTGCACCAGTGGGAGGGAGCCGTGAAGGAGGAAAGGTTTCCACACACTAGGAAGCCCCTTCGTGGGTGGAGACTGCAGGTGGCGGAGGGGGGAAGCTTCGGAGCCACGGAGGAGAGCACAGCAACAGGGGTGCGGAGGGCAAAGTGGAGAGATTCCCGCACAGAGGATCGGTGCCGACCAGCACTCACCAGCCGGAGAGCCTTGTCTGCTCACCCGCCGGGGTGGGCGGGGGCTGGGAGCTGAGGCTCGGGCTTCGGTTGGGTCGCAGGGAGAGGACTGGGGTTGGCAGAGTGAACACAGCCTGAAGGGGGCTAGTGCACCACAGCTAGCCGGGAGGGAGTCTGGGAAAAGGTCTGGAGCTGCCGAACAGGCAAGAGACTTTTTCTTGCCTCTTTGTTTTCTGGTGCGCGAGGAGAGGGGATTCAGAGCGCCGCTTAAAGGAGCTCCAGAGACGGGCGCGAGCCGCAGCTATCAGCGCGGACCCCAGACACGGGCATGAGACGCTAAGGCTGCTGCTGCCGCCACCAAGAAGCCTGTGTGCAAGCACAGGTCACTCTCCACACCGCCCCTCCCGGGAGCCTGTGCAGCCCACCACTGCCAGGGTCCCGTGATCCAGGGACAACTTCCCCGGGAGAACGTGCGGCGCGCCTCAGGCGGGTGCAACGTCACGCCAGCCTCTGCCGCTGCAGGCTCGCCCCGCATCTGTATCCTTCCCTCCCCCCGGCCTGAGTGAGCCAAAGCCCCCGAATCAGCCTATCCTTTAACCCTGTCCTGTGTGAGCGAAGAACAGATGCCCTCAGGCGACCTACATGCACAGGCAGGGCCAAGTCCAAAGCTGAACCTCAGGAGCTGTGCAAACAAAGAAGAGAAAGGGAAATCTCTCCCAGCAGCCTCAGGAGCAGCGGATTAAATCTCCACAATCAACCTGATGTACCTGCATCTGTGGATTACCTGAATAGTCAATGAATCATCCCAAATTGAGGCGGTGGACTTTGGGAGTAACTGTAGACTTGAGGTTTGCTTTCTGCATCTAATTTGTTTCTGGTTTTATGTTTATCATAGTTTAGTATTTAGAATTTATTATCATTGGTAGATTAGTTTATTCATTTGGTTGCTCTCTCCCTTTATTTTTTTATACATAGATATATATATTTTTTCCCTTTTTCTCTTTTTGTGAGTGTGTATGTGTATGCTTCTTTGTGTGAGTCTCTCTGTATAGCTTTGCTTTTACCATTTGTCCTAGGGTTCTGTCTGTCCATTTTTTGTTTGTTTTTTATTACTTTTTAATTTTTAATAATTTTTTTATTTTAATAACTTTATTTTATTTTATTTTTTCTTCTTTCTTTCTTTTTTTCTCCCTTTTCTTCTGAGCCATGTGGCTGACAGGGTCTTGGTGCTCCGGCCGGGTGTCAGGCCTCTGCCTCTGAGGTGGGAGAGCCGAGTTCAGGACATTGGTCAACCAGAGACATCCCAGCTCCACATAATATCAAATGGCAAAAGCTCTCCCAGAGATCTCCATCTCAAGGCTAAGACCCAGCTCCATTCAACGACCAGCAAGCTCCAATGCTGGACACCCTAAGCCAAACAACTAGCAAGACAGGAACACAACCCCACCCATTAGCAGAGAGGCTGCCTAAAATCATAATAAGATCACAGACACCCCCAAAACAAACCACCAGACGTGGTCCTGCCCACCAGAAAGACAAGATCCAGTTTTATCCACCAGAACACAAGTACCAGTCCCCTTCACCAGGAAGCCTACACAACCACTGAACCAACCTTAGCCACAGGGGGCAGACACAAAAAACAATGGGAACTATGAACCTGCAGCCTGCAAAAAGGAGATGCCAAACTCAGTAAGTTAAGCAAAATGAGAAGACACAGAAACACACAGCAGATGAAGGAGCAAGGTAGAAACCCACCAGACCAAATAAATGAAGAGGAAATAAGCAGTCTACCTGAAAAAGAATTCACAGTGGGGTAGTAATGATGATCCAAAATCTTGGAAATAGAATGGAGAAAATAAAAGAAATGTTTAACAAGGACCTAGAAGAACTAAAGGGCAAACAAACAAAGATGAACAACACAATAAATGAAATTTAAAATTCTCTAGAAGGAATCAATAGCAGAATAACTGAGGCAGAAGAACGGATAAGTGACCTGGAAGATAAAATAGTGGAAATAACTACCACAGAGCAGAATAAAGAAAAAAGAATGAAAAGAATTGAGGACAGTCCCAGAGACCTCTGGGACAACATTAAAAGCACCAACATTCGAATTATATGGGTCCCAGAAGAAGAGAAAAAGAAAGGGACTGAGAAAATATTTGAAGAGACTATAGTTGAAAACTTCCCTATTATGGGAAAGGAAATAGTCAATCAAGTGCAGGAAGCGCAGAGAGTCCAATACAGGATAAATCCAAGGAGAAACACGCCAAGATACATATTAATCACACTATAAAAATTAAATACAAAGAAAAAATATTAAAAGCAGCAAGGGAAAAACAACAAATAACATACAAAGGAATCCCCATAAGGTGAACAGCTGATCTTTCAGCAGAAACTCTGCAAGCCAGAAGGGACTGGCAGGGCATATTTAAAGTGATGAAAGGGAAAAACCTACAACCAAGATTACTCTACCTAGCAAGGATCTCATTCAGATTCGACGGAGAAATTAAAACCTTTACAGACAAGCAAAAGCTAAGAGAATTCAGCACCAACAAACCAGCTTTACAACAAATGCTAAAGGAACTTCTCTAGGCAGGAAATGCAAGAGAAGGAAAAGACCTATAATAACAAACCCAAAACAATTAAGAAAATGGTAATAGGAACATGCATATCGATAACTACCTTCAATGTAAATGGATTAAATGCTCCCACCAAAAGACATAGATGGGCTGAATGGATACAAAAACAAGACCCGTATACGTGCTGTCTACAAGAAACCCACTTCAGACCTAGGGACACATACAGACTGAAAGTGAGGGGATGGAAAAAGATATTCCATGAAAATGGAAATCAAAAGAAAGCTGGAGTAGCAACTCTCATATCAAACAAAATAGACTTTAAAATAAAGACTATTACAAGAGACAAACAAGGACACTACATAATGCTCAAGGGATCAATCCAAAAATAAGATAAAACAATTGTAAATATTTATGCACCCAACATAGGAGCACCTCAATACAGCAGGCAACTGCTAACAGCTATAAAAGAGGAAATCGACAGTAACACAGTAATAGTGGGGGATTTTAACACCTCACTTACACCAATGGACAGATCATCCAAAATGAAAATAAGTAGGAAAACAGAAGCTTTAAATGACACAACAGACCAGATAGATTTAATTGATATTTATAGGACATTCCATCCAAAAACAGCAGATTACACTTTCTTCTCAAGTGCACACGGAACATTCTCCAGGTTAGATCACATCTTGGGTCACAAATCAAGCCTCAGTAAATTTAAGAAAACTGAAATCATATCAAGCATCTTTTCTGACTACAATGCTATGAGATTAGAAATCAATTACAGGGGAAAAAACGTAAAAAACACAAACACATGCAGGTTGAGCAATACGTTACTAAATAACCAAGAGATCACTGAAGAAATCAAAGAGGAAATCAAAAAATACCTAGAGACAAATGACAATGAAAACATGACTACCCAAAACCTATGGGATGGAGCAAAAGCAGTTCTAAGAGGGAAGTTTATAGCAATACAGTCCTACCTCAAGAAACAAGAAACATCTCAAATAAACAACCTGACCTTACACCTAAAGCAATTACAGAAAGAAGAACAAAAAAACCCCACAAAAACCCAAAGTTAGCAGAAGGAAAGAAATCATAAAGATCAGATCTGAAATAAATGAAACAGAAATGAAGGAAACTATAGCAAAGATCAATAAAACTAAAAGCTGGTTCTTTGAGAAGATAAACAAAATTGATAAACCATTAGCCAGACTCATCAAGAAAAAAAGGGAGAAGACTCAAATCAATAGAATTAGAAATGAAAAAGGAGAAGTAACAACTGACACTGCAGAAATACAAAGGATCATGAGAGATTACTACAAGCAACTCTATGCCAATAAAATGAGCAACCTGGAAGAAATGGACAAATTCTTAGAAAAGCACAACCTTCTGAGACTGAACCAGGAAGAATTAGAAAATATAAACAGACCAATCACAAGCACTGAGATTGAGACTGTGATTAAAAATCTTCCAACAAACAAAAGCCCAGGACCAGAGAGCTTCACAGGTGAATTCTATCAAACATTTAGAGAAGAGCCAACACCTATCCTTCTCAAACTTTCCCAAAATATAGCAGAGGGAGGAACACTCCCAAACTCATTCTATGAGGCCACAATCACCCTGATACCAAAAACAGACAAAGACGTCACAAAGAAAGAAAACTACAGGCCAATATCACTGATGAACATAGATGCAAAAATCCTCAACAAAATACTACCAAACAGAATCCAACAGCACATTAAAAGGATCATACACCATGATCCAGTGGGGTTTATCCCAGGGATGCAAGGATTCTTCAATATATGCAAATCAATCAATGTGATAAACCATATCTCAACAGGTGAAGAAAAAGCTTTCAACAAAATTCAACAACGATTTATGATAAAAACCCTCCAGAAAGTAGGCATAGAGGGAACTTACCTCAACATAATAAAGGCCATATATGACAAACCCACAGCCAACATCGTTCTCAATTGTGGAAAACTGAAACCATTTCCTCTAAGATCAGGAACAAGACAAGGTTGGCCACTCTCACCACTATTATTCAACATAGTTTTGGAAGTTTTAGCCACAGCAATCAGAGAAGAAAACGAAATCAAAGGAATCCAAATCAGAAAAGAAGTAAAGCCCTCACTGTTTGCAGATGACATGATACTATACATAGAGAATCCTAAAGATGCTACCAGAAAACTACTAGAGCTCATCAATGAATTTGGTAAAGTAGCAGGATACAAAATTAATGCACAGAAATCTCTTGCATTCCTATACAGTAATGATGAAAAATCTGAAAGAGAAATTAAGGAAACACTTCCATTTACCATTGCAACAAAAAGAATAAAATACCGAGGAATAAACCTACCTAAGGAGACAAAAGACCTGTATGAAGAAAATTATAAGACAATGATGAAAGAAATTAAAGATGATACAAACAGATGGAGAGATATACCATGTTCCTGGATTGGAAGAATCAACATTGTGAAAATGACTATACTACCCAAAGCAATCAACAGATTCAATGCAATCCCAATCAAACTACCAATGGCATGTTTCACAGAACTAGAACAAAAAATTTCACAATTTGTATGGAAACACAAAAGACCCCGAATAGGCAAAGCAATCTTGAGAAAGAAAAACGGAGCTGGAGGAATCAGGCTCCCAGACTTCAGACTATATTACAAAGCTACAGTAATGGAGACAGTATGGTACTGGTACAAAAACAGAAATATAGATCAATGGAACAGGATAGAAAGCCCAGAGATAAACCCACGCACATATGGTCACCTTATTTTTGATAAAGGGGGCAAGAATATACAATGGAGAAAAGACAGCCTCTTCAATAAGTGCTGCTGGGAAAACTGGACAGCTACATGTAAAAGAATGAAATTAGAACACTTCCTAACACCATACACAAAAATAAACTCAAAATGGATTAAAGACCTAAATGTAAGGCTAGACACTATCAAACTCTTAGAGGAAAACATAGGCAGAACATTCTATGACATAAATCACAGCAAGATCCTTTTTGACCCACCTCCTAGAGAAATGGAAATAAAAACAAAAATAAACAAATGGGACCTAATGAAACTTAAAAGCTTTTGCACAGCAAAGGAAACCATAAACAAGATGAAAAGACAACCCTCAGAATGGGAGAAAATATTTGCAAATGAAGCAACTGACAAAGGATTAATCTCCAAAATATACAAGCAGCTCATGCAGCTCAATATCAAAAAACAAAAACCCAATCCAAAAATGGGCAGAAGACCTAGATAGACATTTCTCCAAAGAGGTATACAGATTGCCAACAAACACATGAAAGGATGCTCAACATCACTAATCATTAGAGAAATGCAATCAAAACTACAGTGAGGTATCACCTCACACCAGTCAGAATGGTCATCATCAAAAAATGTACAAACAATAAATGCTGGAGAGGGTGTGGAGAAAAGGGAACCCTCTTGCACTGTTGGTGGGAATGTAAATTGATACAGCCACTATGGAGAACAGTATAGAGGTTCCTTAGAAAACTAAAAATAGAACTACCATACGACCCAGCAATCCCACTACTGGGCATATACCCTGAGAAAACCATAATTCAAAAAGACTCATATACCACAATGTTCATTACAGCTCTATTTACAATAGCCAGGACATGGAAGCAACCTAAGTGTCCATCGACAGATGAATGGATAAAGAAGATGTGGCACATATATACAATGGAATATTACTCAGCCATAAAAAGAAACGAAGTTAAGTTATTTGTAGTGAGGTGGATGGACCTAGAGTCTGTCATACAGAGTGAAGTAAGTCAGGAAGAGAAAAACAAACACCATATGTTAACACATATATGTGGAATCAAAATAATAATAATAATAATGGTTCAGAAGAACATAGGGGCAGGACAGGAATAAAGATGCAGACATAGAGCATGGACTTGAGGACACGGGGAGGGGGAAGGGTAAGCTGGGACAAAGTGAGAGAGTGGCATGGACATATATACCCTATCAAATGTAAAATAGATAGCTAGTGGGAAGTAGCCACCTAGCACAGGGAGATCAGCTCGGTGCATTGTGACGACCTAGAGGGGTGGGATAGGGAGGGTGGGAGGGCGACAAAAGAGGGAGGAGATATGGGGATATATGTATACGTATAGCTGTTTCACTTTGTTATAAACCAGAAACTAACACACCATCGTAAAGCAGTTATACTCCAATAAAGATGTTAAAAAATAAAATAAAATAAAATAAAATAAACTAGATCACCTTTACTCCTAACCTTCAGTTTCTAGGATCATCCTGTTCTCTTTTGTCAGCCTGCAAATGCCCAAATCTTCTGTCATTCCCCCTACAACAGTATCTTCCCATGTTCTCACCTCATCTGGATGTGCTCCCATTTGCCACCATCTTTCTTAAAGAGTGACCTTCAGAACTAAACAAACATGATCTGACCAGAAAACAAAACACCCTAGGACTGCCACATCTTTTGTCTGCTTTCACTTCTGTAAACGCTGCCAAGGAGAATACCTCCTAATGTTGAAACTATGTCTCACCAGTGGCTCCACTTGAACCTGGGGTCACCTCAACTGTCCCAAATAGTAGCAGCTTGGACACAGATTTTGATAGGAGGCTGGGAAGGAGGCCATCTGCTCAATGGGTTTGCACACCATTGTGGGAGGCGAGACAATTACGGAGATAAATTTCCATTTTTGCAGTTTTGCCTCTGTTTGACCCTGGGAATTCAGCACCATGGAGACAGCCAATCCAAAATCTCCAGAAGAAAGTTTTCACCTGCTTTCAGCCTAAATTATTCCAAGGAATATCCCCCCCAACAGTCTTCCATATTCACACTTCAAAGTTTACTGTCCAAGCATACCTGAACCCTGGATATCTAAAGATTCCACTGGGAAAGCATTTAATGGTTCAAAAAACAAAATCATAGAAACGGATGCCCCAATACACAAGAAGGTATCCCAAGGTATGGCATGGTGGAATGACAAGAGTGATGGAAGCTTCCTTCAAGTCAGCTATGCGCTGCTTCACTGCAAGGCAATGACAGGAGACAATCTAGCACCCCACCACACACACACACACACACACACACACACACACACAGAGAAGGAATACTTATACTCATGTTTCAAATTGTGTCTTGAGCATTAGGACAAACAAGGAACCTCTGTAGATTCATGATTCCCATGGTAAACTCAACCTACCAACCTGGAATGACTGGCCAAAAAATTTTCATGAAAATATTCTCAAGGATTCTACAGGGGCTCCTTCTTCAACTTCATCCCAGTCACATCTCCATGCCATGTGTGTGCACAGGGCCCCATCATAGGCATGCACTCAAAACATTACAAAGAATGCAAAATCCATCTCTTTGTCCATTCATTCAAAAGTACTCAGCATCTACTAAGTGCTTTCCCTCCAAGATCTTTCTCTCCAAGGACTTACCCTGTAGCCAGAGTCACAAGATTATCTCTCTACCAAAGTGTTCAATATAACACAGTACTTGGTAAATAAATTGCTAAAACATAACACACCATAGCAGTTTAGGGGAAGGGAAGGCTAAGGGTTGGCCAGTTACAACTTCCTGAAAACCAGGGGATGTGAGCTGGATTATGAAGGCTCAATCTGAATACCGGTCACAGGAGACTGGAGAGCCGGGCTGTCATTTCCACTGCCAGCCTGGAAGGTTGCAGGGAATCATGATCATCGCAAGCCTGAAGAATGATGTCTTGAGTGTTCCCGGCAACTCAATTACGCCATGCAAATTTTCTGCGGAGTTGACTTCTCGGCTTCGAGAGCCACGCACACGCTCCTCTGGGCTTTTTGCACGGGGAAAACATTGTTGGGAAAGGAGCCTGAGGACCAACCACTGGAAAGTGCACTCAATAGCACTTTGGTTGAGATAATTGCTGTTTTTTTTTTTAAATTGTAGGCTTTGGAGGTGACCACAAGCAAAATTTGTGACAGACATTTGACACTGAGAAACTGCCGCGTATGGGTGACAATTTTCACATCCCTGACCCTACTCCTCCCCACCCAAGACTGGTTTGTTGACTAACAAGGGAAAATTATCTAAAACCGCTGGAGTACGTTAGCCAAGTCTTCTCTTTTGTAATAATGTTCTTTATGCTAGGCACCAAGGTTTCTCATGGTTACAGGCATGCGGAGTCCCTTCCAGGCAAGCCCGTTCAAGTACACAGCTTGGGTGACCTTGACGGCACAGCAGCCCTATCAGCAGCGTGAAGGTGTTGCTTCTTGAGCTCAAACATGCGGATTTGCAAAGAGGCCCCCTCGCCCACCATGGGCTCCAAGGACTTCAAAGCCCTGCTTCGTTCCTGCAGAGCTGCCTCCTTATCCTCTGGGGAGACATCCTCCTTTGTCCTTTCTGCCTGTGGCAAGCTCTGTCTCGAAGAAAGCTGGCAGGCATGACAGTGCAAAGGACACAAATCCGTCAAGTGCAAAAAAATCCCCAGCCTGGAGAGATAAAAGACAAAGCTTCTGGAGGCACTCTCTCAGCCCACAGCCATCAGGACCCTGTGATGTCAGCTAACATAACAAGGATGTCATCAGAAGAACTAAGCGGAGAGCTTAGAGAGACACTTGGGTGGCCTCAAGTGTCTCCAGCCTCAGCTGGGGACATGGGTCCAGGCCAGCTGGTGGGAGCTCGCCAGCTGCTACCACGGTCATTCTCTGTAGGCGCATCCAACAAGGTTCCAGGACTCCTCAAGCTGACTTCCTAAGCAAGCTGCCCTCCCAGGACAAAGGAGCATCCTTGCCTCTTGGCCTCAATAATCCTACTTCTCATTGTAAAGATGGCATGGCAGCAGAAGTATTAGATTGGGGGTCATACTGGCTTTGTCTCTGCCGTTTTCTAGATTTGGGGACCTCAGGGAAGCTCTCTGTGTCTTAGTTTCATCATCTAAGAAATGCTAATAATATTCATCTCCTAGGGTCCTTGGGAAGATTCAGTTAGACAGTGGAGGTGAAAATGTCTACCCTGGGGTTTATCACATGATTTGCCCCGGATGAAAGTTAACGAACACGCAAACTACCTTAACGAATCAATCAGGAAGCATTTCCCGGAACCTGCTTCATGTTAGACAATGAGGATGACAAAAATGAACAAAATATTTTTTTCCCTCAAGGAACTTATAGACTAGTTGAGGAGATGATGTAAACATGGGCCATAACAAATTAAAAAGGGAGGGTGGGAGGGAGGGAGATGCAAGAGGGAAGAGATATGGGAACATATGTATATGTATAACTGATTCACTTTGTTATAAAGCAGAAACTAACACACCATTGTAAAGCAATTATACTCCAATAAAGATGTTAAAAAAAAAAAAAAAGCAGTGAACAGCATACAAAATGAATGTACACTATAAGTGCCACGGAAGTCTCAAAGAAGGAGCGACAAAGGCAAGGCAGGGGAGTCAAGGAAGGAGAGATTTTAGCAGAACCTCGAAGGCTGAGGAGGGCTTTGATTAGCCCAGAAGACATCCCTCAAGGAGGAAGGCTTTCAGGAAAATGCTAGTGTCCCATGAATTTACACCATGAAAATTGGTCTTCCAAGGGCCCAATTGCACTTGAATGACTATTAAAACTCAAGATCAATCCTAGAGGGGCTTGTCTGGTGGCGTAGTGGTTAAGAATCCACCTGCCAATGCAGGGGACATGGGTTCGAGCCCTGGTCCGGGAAGATCCCACATGCCGCGGAGCAACTAAGCCTGTGCACCACAACTACTGAGCCTGCGCTCTAGAGCTCACAAGCCACAACTACTGAGCTCGTGCACCACAACTACTGAGCCCATGCGCCTAGAGCCCGTGCTCCGCAACAAGAGAAGCCACTGCAATGAGAAGCCCGTGAACCACAATGAAGAGTAGCCCCCGCTCACCGCAACTAGAGAGAGCCTGTGCACAGCAACAAAGACCCAACGCAGCCAAAAATAAATAAATAAATTAAAAAAAAAAAAAAGAATATCAATCCTAGTGTATAAAGAAAGAAGGGCATCTACTTACTGCCTCCTCCATGAGGCTGTCTTTGATTCAATGCAGGAGAAAGTGTAGCTATGGTTTTCCAATCCCAGAAAGAGAACAGAAGGCAAGAAAAAGACAAGAGAAAATAAAGCATGCAGAGAGATAACTATCTGTGTTTGCTGGTTTAGTCTTCCTCCCAATGTGTAATTACCATTCTGAGGGCTGAGTTGGCCATTTGGAGAGATGATGATCCAGGTCAAGCAAATCACCCACAAAGGAGGAAATCAACCTACAGACCATAGACTGTATGGACATGGTTTTTCTCTTAAAGGAGATTTGTGTTTGCCAACGAAAAACAAGATACTTCCTGAAAACATTTTAATTTGGTAGGAAACATCAAATTCACAGCTCTTCAGCAAAGTCTAAAGTGGTGCCAACCACCTTATCCCTAGAATAAAACATAAGACTGTATTATTTTCGTTTTGTATGAAACATTCAAAGTTCAGGGCTGGAAAATTGTGTGTGGGCCGATGCCTGATAGTGAGGCCGGTTATTATGTAGTGACTCACGAGAAATTTCCAGAGCTACCACACCTTAAAGTTCAACTCACTCAAGCCAGACAGTAAACTATTAGTAGAGATATTTTTGTAACCATAATTTCTAGTCTTTTAACTAATTTCTTTTTTAACTTGCAGCATGGCCAGTTTTATAAAAGTTATAGAGCTTTTTTTTTTTTTTTTTTCTGGCATCAGGGTTTTGGAATATTTATCCGTTTAAAAACAATACAAAATAAAAACATGCCCTTGGGGTATTTTAAGGAATTTTTCAGCTGACCAACTTGGTCAACCAGCGTAATCCTGGCGCACTAGCTCCATCGTGTCAGCCAGCCTGGCTGCCCACCACAAGGAGGACTCAGCCCAGGACTCCTGCGGTTGTGGCCGCGTCTGCCCCAGGTACCCAAAAGGAAGTCTCTCTGTGGCCAGGCCAAGCAAGAGATGGCACCACGCGGGGAGAGCCACTGACATGACACCAGAGCCCTGGGAGAAGCTGCGATGCAGAGTAGGAGCAGCCAAGGTTTTCTCTGACACCAAACGAAGCAACTAGTGAAACAGTCATCCCTCCAGGAAAGCCCTCATCCCTCTGCCTGCGTCCAGCTGGGGTCCCTGTGTTAACACACTCCGTGCACCCACCAGGAGACCTAGAGCTGGAAGCTTCTGTTGAACGTTGACGGGTCTTCAGAGAACCTCCGAAGGGCCTCTGACAGAGCCTGAGTCTCAGGATCTCATAGCAACTGCATTGACTGGCTTTTCTTCATGTAGTTTTTTTGTTTGTTTTGTTGGTTTTTTGTTTTTTGCTTTTGGCCGCCACATGTGAGATCTTAGCAGAGTCTTAACCACCACTGGACCACCAAGGAAGTCCCCATGTAGTTTTAATTCTCATCGTGACATGTTATCAGATCTGTGATGGAGAGGGGCCTCGTGGACTACCCAGGCTGGTATTTTAACTCTATGTTTATGAGTTTAGGGTTTTACACTGACAGAGCCACTCTTCAAATGGAATGGATGAAATCGAAATAATATACAACATGTGTCTTTGTCCACTTATTCCCATCTCTGACGCCACCGCCAGGATCTCAGATGTGTTACAAAACTATCCTAAAGCAGCATCTCCCACTCTTTTTACATGCTCAATTCATGGAGTGAAGGATTGATTTTTGACCTCCAAAGACTCTCCCTGTTTGGGGGCTGGGCTGGGGGAGTGGAGGGAAGACCTTGAACTTGTGGAGGCGAGTGGAGGCTTCCTGCCTGGGCTCAGCCAGAGGAACTGCATCAGGCAGGGCCGAGGCTGGGAGCAGGAGACGGGGCAGGATGCTGACGCACCAGAGACAGGGCTCGGGGTTTTTCCTTGGTTAGGAACACAAACTGTGCACACACCTCAGTCATCAGCCCTTGCAGAGGGGAATCTGACGGAGGGGTTAAAAGGCACAGAGAAGTCAGAAAGGTGAAAACTGAAGCCATGTCTGTCCCTGGACGGTTTTGTCCTGGCACTGAGCTCATGCACAGCATGTAGGCACTGAATCAGTGATACACGGCTGAGTTTGTGGATTGAAGGCCAGGGATGGTGGAGGGAATGGATTGTACATGACAGGGAGACAGACAGAGGATACTAGCCTCCCAGACAAAAGATGTCTAGACATGGAAGGTAGGCCACATTCCCGTGTTCTCTGTGTGTCTTTCCTGTTTAAACGGCAGTCGTGGCTAGGATGGGTCAGTGCAGGGAGACCTCCTTGGGGTAGGAAATCCCACACCTTCTCAGCAGGTTTCTTCTGAACCCAGCTCTCTGTGCTCTATCTGGGTCATGATCTAAGGTCTGGGGTCTCCCTAGAAGCCCCACGTTTCACGCCTTCCTTACACACCTTGAGGGCAGCTTCTGGCTAAGAAAGTCTTCACTCTCCTCTCCTTCATCCTTCTACCAAAGCACTTCGTCCCGCATGCCATCTTTGTCAATGCCGCCCCCTCCCCATGCTTTGCCCGTCATTGACAGTTTCAATGTTTCCGTCCCAATCTGTATTAAGATTTAGGGGTCCCTTTCTAACATGACGTACAGAAGGAAAGAAAAAGATTCTCATCACGAGTCAGTCCTCCTCCTCACATCTGCTTTGCCTTATGCACTCATTTCTGTGTCTTCTTCCCCTGCCATCCCTCCTGCCCCACGTAGCCTCACTACGGTAGCACCCCCTGAGTCAGAAGCTCCGCCACTTTTTCCAGGAGGTGGCAAAGTCAGAGGTTCCCTGCCCTGTCCTCCTTCTCTTGAATTTCTAAAAAGCCCACATCTTGTGCAGAGGCTCCCAGCTATGCAGACCACATGCATCATGTTTTTTATCTATGGGACATTTCCCCCTGCAGTTTGTAGAATCCTGTGGCCACTTCTGCTTTCTAACTGCTGCTTATTTTCTTTCCCTAAGGCAGGAAAGAAGTGTGGTCTGATGAACGGAGAACTTGCCTGGAAATTGGATGATCTGGGTTTGAATCTGACTTACTGTGTGGCCTGGGAAAAATTACTTTGACTCTCTGGGTAAGCTGCCATTTCAGCGGCCTTGGGTGAGCAAACAGAAAGCAGTTCAAGTGTCCAGAGAGGGGAAGCCTCGGTGGCTGGCCTTTCCTGCAGTTAGGCACACAACAGCTCCCGTTCCTGCTAGCAACTAGCATGAGTAGGTGCCCTATTCATGGCCCTATTCCTACTTTCCCTTTCCCCGATTTTGACTCTTTGGTTCCTCCAGCATCAGGTGATCAAAGAAGCTCAAACCTTAGGCACCCAAAGAGTTAGTGCTTGCCCAATAAGCTCAATGAATAGCTGCCCTAGGTGTACCCATGTGTCGGGCATGCATCTTAAATAGCCTGGGCCTGGGATGGGTGAATATGTACATAGAGTTTGCTATCAAGAATTTTGATGAATGACTCCTCACTCCTACACATAAAAGGTCAAGACACTTTCAATCTCAAGTGCCAGCAATTCAACTCAAATTAGCTAAAGCCAAGAAAGAAATCCATGGGCTTACATACCTGGGGCATTTGACCTCAGGCAAAGCTGGATATAAGGTTTCAAACAATGTCATCAGAGGCTATGATCCAAAAGATACAAGTGTTGGTGAGGGTGAGGAGAAAAGGGAACTCTTGCACACTCTTGGGAGGAATGTAAATTGGTGCACACACTATGGAAAGCAATATGGGGGTTTCTCAAAAAATTAAAGATAGAACTACCATATGATCCAGCAATTCCACTTCTGGGTCTATACCCAAAGGAAATGAAATCAGTACCTTGAGGAGACATATGCACCCCCATGTTCATTGCAGTATTATTCATAATAGTCAAGATACGGAAATAACCTAAGTGTTTGTCAATAGAAGTATGGATAAAAAAAATTTGTAATCATTACATACATACACACAATAGATCATGTGTGTATATATATAATATGTATTATTTATTATCAGTAAATAATAACATTCAGCCTTAATAAAGGAGATCCTGCATCCTGCTATTTATAACAACATGGATGAACCTGGAGGACATCATGCTAACTGAAATAAGCCAGACACAGAAAGAAAAATACTGCATGATTTTACTTATATGTGGAATCTATATGAGTCACTTATACATGGAGTCTAAAAAAGTCAAATACATAGAAGCAGAGAATAGAACAGTGCTTACCAGGGTCGAGGAAGTTGGGAAATGGGGAGATGTTAGTCAAAGAATACAAAGTTGCAGTTATGTAGGATGCATAATTCTAGAGAGCTTATATACAGCATGATGATTATAGTTAATAATACGATATTGAACACTGGACACTTGCTAAGAAAGTAGATTTCATTTTAAAACTGTCAAACTGTTTTCCAAATTGGTTGTACAATTTTATATTCCCTCCAAGAGTATATGAAAGTTCCAGTAGCTGCCCATCTTCACCAACACTTGGTATGAAGAGTCTTTTAGCCATTCTAATGGCAATGTGGTGAGATCTCATTGTGGTTTTAATGTGCACTTCACTAATGACTAATATTAGTCATCTTTTGATGTGCTTATTTGTCATCTGTATATCTCCTTTGATTGTATACTTGTTCACATTTTTTACCCATTTATAAAAGTGAGTTGTCTTCTGATTGAATTGTAAGAATTCTTTATATAATCTAGATGCACTTTTTTTCATATACATGTTTTGCAAATGTTTACTCCCAGTCTGAGGTTTGCTCTTTATTTTTTGTAATAGTCTCTTTTGAAGAGCAACATTTTAATTTTGATAACGTCCAATTTATTATTTTATCTTATAGTTTGTGATTTTTGTGTGTGTCCTATTTAAGAACTGTTTCGTAAACCTAGGATCACTAAGAATTTTTCTGTTTTCTTCAAGAATTTTTGTAATTTTAACCATTACGTTTAGGTCTATGATTCATTTTGAATTAAATTTTGTACTACAAAAAAAAAAAAAAAAAAGTAGATTTCAGGTTCTCTTACCACACACACAACAAAAGGGTAACTGTGTGAGGTGATGAATATGTTAATTAGCTTAACTGAAGTAATCATTTCACTATGTATAATCAAACCATCATGTTGAATACCTTCCATATATACAATTTTTTTAATAGATTTCCTAAGCACTAGTGTTTTATTTATTTATTTATTTATTATTATTATTTTTTATGGCTGTGTTGGGTCTTCGTTTCTGTGCGAGGGCTTTCTATAGTTGCGGCAAGTGGGGGCCACTCTTCATCGCGGTGCGCGGGCCTCTCACTATCGCGGCCTCTCTTGTTGCGGAGCATAGGCTCCAGACGCGCAGGCTCAGTAGTTGTGGCTCACGGGCCCAGTTGCTCCGCGGCATATGGGATCTTCCCAGACCAGGGCTCGAACCCGTGTCCCCTGCATTGGCAGGCAGATTCTCAACCACTGTGCCACCAGGGAAGCCCTATACAATTTTTTATTACAAATAAAATTTAAAATGTCTTCAGAGCTCTCTGCCTCCATCTCCACCTACTGCACAGGTGCTCTCCTAAAGGTTGGAAGATGGTTGCCAGCTCAGAAGCCCAGCAAAATGAAAGTATTTGGGGATAGTTCTAGCAGAAATGTCCAGGAAGACTCTGCTTAGGGCCTGGGCCCATTCCTGAACTACTCATGGGACACGTGGCCTCCTCTGTGGCAGGGTGGACCTGGCTCAAGGGGTGGAATGTGGTCACTACCAGAGAAAAGCATTCAGTTCCTAGAAGGATGGCAATCAGTACTCGACAGGCAAAAACATCCAATGTCTCCTACACCACCCTGAGCCAGTGAGTAGCCAAAACTGCAGAAACTTGTAGCAAACCGGGATGCCCCAGCACCCAGGATCCAGTCTTCTAAATCTTATATGTTTCCAATAAAAGGTAAAGAAAGAGCTGAGGCCACGTGCTAGCTACATGGCGTATAATAATGTGGCACTGTATTGTTTTCTATAGTTGGATAAGGCTCTTCCAGCTCGGCGAAGTTAAAAACAAATAGCCATAGACTTTGCTGCAATCATCAAAATGTTTCTATGACTCATGAGATAAATGAGAAAAATACACAGAAGGGTCAAAGTTACACTGAAGTCAGATTGTAATCACACCCTTGAGTTCTGACAACCCACGGACCAAATTTCCTACTGAGAGCACATTACTGACTTATTTTTCTCCACAGAGGGTACTTGATTACCCTAGGGCAGATTATCTCATCTATGGATTATCTGAGATCAGCTTTTCACACAGGTTGGCCTCCCGTCAGCAATCAGCACAGCTCTTGTCTCTACCACTGACTAAAGTTCAACACTGACTCCCTGGCCCAAGAACCCAAATGTGAGGCTACCAAATCATCTGATGAGCCACAGATCAGCTTAAAAGACAACACTCCTTCTTTAAACACTGAGACTGAAGGCCCTTAAGTGGATGAGGTTGCTTTTCTCCAATAAGAGGATCAGTACTTTCTCTAGCGCTAAGGACATTCTTAACACACTGATGGTCTGCCTGTAAGGAGGGATTTCCGAGGTAGGCTTTATAGTCAGAGAAAAAAGGTCTCAGACGCCCCATGGAGTATGTAAAACCCAGCTCAACACGCAGAACTTTCCTTGACTTTGTGATAACTTGATTTTTCTCACCCTCAAGCCTCTCCCTCTCCAACAGACCCGTGTCCCAGCAACAACAAACCACCAAAATTCATAGAGGAGCTGCCACGTGACAAGCGTGAGAGCGCAAAAGATAAATTGGAAAAGGCACCTCTAGGCAAGACGCCATCGTGAGCTCAAGTTCCGAGCTCCCCAGCTCTACTCCAAACACAGCAATGACATATGAAACATTTTTCATGCTTAAAATAAAATCACACCAAAATATCAAATAAATATTTCCCTGGAAGAGAAACACACAGTAGTAAACAGGTCAAAGCCATGGGCTTCTGGGTCTCCCAGTCAAGAAGGCAGATGTGGCCAAAGTTTGATTCCTCTGGGCTAAGAGGGAATAAAGCCTTCCAGGCATGAAATAAGAACTGAATCAGGATTGCTGCCTGAAGCCACAGGTGGTACTGACCTCCCTCAGTTATAAAAAGAAGCAGGGGACTTCCCTGGTGGCGCAGTGGTGAAGAATCCACCTGCCAATGCAGGGGACACGGGTTTGAGCCCTGGTCCAGGAAGATCCCACATGCCGTGGAGCAACTAAGCCCACGCACCACAACTACTGAAGCCCACGTGCTGCAACTACTGAAGCCCACATGCCTAGAGCCCATGCTCCGTAACAAAAGAAGCCACCGCACTGAGAACCCGCACGCCACAACAGAGACCCAACGCAGCCAAAAAATAAATTAATTAATTAAAAAAAAAAAAGCAGGAAAACTGTAGCCACTGCCCTAAGCCACTGGCCTTTTTATAAAATCCGAGAACCTGCAGTGCTGGGAGGAAGCAGACACAGCCCTAGAGCCCCATTCATCATCATCTTCTTTTTTTTTAAATTAAAGTACAGTTGATTTACAATGTTGTGTTAGTTTCTGGTATACAGCAAAGTGATTCAGTTCTATATATATTATTTTTCAGATTCTTTTCCATTACAGTTTATTACAAGATATTGAGTAGAGTTCCCTGTGCTATAGAGTAGGTCCTTTTTTTAAATCTATTTTATATATAGTAGTGTGTATATGTTGATCCCAACCTCGTAATTTATCCCTCCCCTACCCTTTCCCCTTTGGTAACCATAAGTTTGTTTTCTCTGTCTGTGAGTCTCTTTGTTTTGTAAATTAGTTCATTTGTATCAGGTTTTTTTTTAGATTCCACCTATAAGTGATATCATACGATATTTGTCCTTCTCTGTCTGACTTACTCCACTTAGTATGATCATCTCTAGGTCCATCCATGTTGCTGCAAATGACATTATTTCATTCTTTTTAGTGGCTGAGTAGTATTCCGTTGTATATATGTACCACATCTTCTCTATATATTCCTCTGTCGATGGACATTTAGGTTGCTTCCATGTCTTGGTTATCGTAAACAGTGCTGCTATGAACATTGGGGTGCATGTAGCTTTTCAAATTAGAGGTTTCCTCCAGATACATGCCCAGGAGTGGGATTGCTGGATCATATGGTAACTTTATTTTTAGTTTTTTAAGGAACCGTCATCCTGTTTTCCATAGTGGCTGCACCAATTTACATTCCCACCAACAGTGTAGGAGGGTTCCCTTTTCTCCACACCCTCCCTGGAGTCCCATTCTGAGTGAAGCCACCCACCAGCTTAGTGGCTGCATGTATGTATCCCCAGTACATGGGGAGAAGAGCCCAGCCATAAATATTCAACCTGGTTCTGGAACAGGGCCCCTGGGAGCCAAGTGGAGTCAACGTGAAAACCACTAAATGGGGAGAAAAATAACTCAGAGCTACAGGGAGGGGCAAGCCAGTCAAGATGAACATACAAACCTAAATTTTAAAAGAAATCTAACATAAGAAAGTCAGATGACAATCTCAAAAACCAGAAAAATTTATTCTTTCAAAAATGGAAGTACCTGAGCAATCTCAAACATTATGTTAAATAAGTTTGTTTGAACCTCTCAAAGAGATAAAGTAATTACATGCATGAGGAACAAAAATAAATAAGTAAAAGAAGTAAATATGAATGAAGAACATATGGTTCTGAAAAATCACCAATTATACATCCTGAAAAGTAAAAATACAGTCATTGAAATTAAAAGCTCATAAACTGGTTAAAAATTGAACACAAGTGATGAGAGAATTAGAAATTGGAGGAGAGTACTGAGGAATTCACCCAGGATACAGCATAGGAGATCTAAAGATGGAAGGCATGAATAGGAAGATGAGAGGCATGGAGGATAGACTGAAAGATATTTAATTTACTCTTTATGAGCCTGTGGCGAGGTAGGCACTGTCATCCTATTTTGCAGAAGAAGAAACTCTGCAGCCAAAATTTACAGATGCTGCCTCTTTTCAGCTAAGGATAAACAGGAATGCTCATTCCTGGGTCAAGGAAGTTCTACTGCAGCCACGTTGAACATAAATAGCATCCTGTTGGTGCATTACCATGAACCCAACGTTGGAATTATGAATAATTTTTTAAACATGTTGGGTAGAGCGTGGTAAGTGGAATCGCTCAAGGAAGCAGGCTTGGGAAGGGGAGTGTCCAGTCTGCTCAGGCTGCTGTAACAAAATACTGTAGACTGCATGACTTAAACAGCAATATTTATTTCTCATAGTCCTGGAGGCTGGAAGTGCAAGATCAGGGTGCCAGCGTGGTCGGCTTGTAGTGAGGACTCATTTCCTGGCTTGCTGACAGCCAGCTTCTCGCTGTATCCTCATGTGGCCAAGAGAGAGCTCTGGTCTCTTCACCGCTGTATATGGGCACCAATGCCATCATGGGGGCTCCACCCCCATGACCTCATCCAAATCCGATTACATCCCAAACCCCCATCCCTGAACACCACCATATGGGGATACGGGGTTCAACATACGGATTTGTGGGGGGGACACCAACAAACTGTCCATAGCAAGAGGAAAATCATAAGAGGAAAAGAAGGAGGAGGAGAAAGGCAGAAAAAGAAACAAAAGATGGTGGGAGAAGGGGAAGACTTTGGTGCCCAGGGACTTGGGCCAGAAATGCACAATCACCACAGGAAATTCTCCTAAGGACCCAAACAGCCTTCCCTGTCAGGAAGAGAAGGCAGCTCTCGCCTGGCTTCAATAAAGAAGCCCCTCCTGCAAAGCCTGCCTCGGTCTTGCAATGGTCACGAAATGCTGGGTTTTTTAAAACCCCCAAAGCAACTTGCCTGGCACTCTGCCTCTTGAACTACAAACTCTGTATTTTGGGGGAAGCAGCAGATTTATTTATGCTCTGCTTATTAAAATGCATTTGAGAAAAAAAACTGTCTGCTATTTAAGATGCCCAAAGTGTAATGCCCATTTCCAAGGAGGAGGATGGAGGTAGAAAAGCCCACTGGTCCTTTGTTTCCCCTGGCTCCTGACACATTAATCATTCAGTGGACTTTCAAGTTAGACCGAATGCTCCTTCCCACCCTCCTGCGTGCTGATGCAGGCACTCGGGGATGACACTTTAATGGCATTTCTGCATCCTTTGCCCTAGCAGCTCTATCATCTGTACCATTTGAATATTCTCCACTTTCTTGTCTGGACTTGGGCAAAAGCCATTTTCAGTCTGGTGATTTCTGGCTTTCTTAACTTTGTGATTAAGTTATCATCAATACCATTTAAATAGTTTCTATTTTATCATCTCTTTGATTTTTATGGACTTGAGCCAAAGCCATTTTCCTACTGGTCACTTATGGTTGCCTTAACTTTGTGACTAAGCCAGAAAAATTCTGTTTGAAACTGCATCTAATTTAAGGCTTCAAGATCCAACTATGTATTTCTACTTGCCTGTGGTCCCAAATGATTTCAGTATTTCTACTTGTCTTCAAGGCTCCCCAAATCAGCAGATATGACCTTTCATCACCCCGCCTTAGGCAGCAGCAGCCTAAGGAAACCAGTGAAGGACTTTTTCCACCGAAGACCACAATTTCTGAAACCACTTTCTCTCCTCACTCTCCTTGACCTCGCTTCAGCATTAGGACCTATTAACCACAGCCTCCTTGAAACCCTCTCTTTGGCTGTGTGTGTGTGTGCCCGCGCACATGCGTGTGTGAGTGTGTGTGTGTGTGTTAAGAGAAAAGATTCTGGCATCCACAGACCTGAATTTGAATGGCAGTCTGACACTTTCTAATTGCAAGACATTGGGGAAGTTGTTTAAAACCTCTGAGCCTCTGTTCCCACCTCTCTAAAAGAGGAATGGTAACCCCTCCTTCAGAATAGGTGTGGTGAAGACTAAATCAGCTGCTCATAAAGTGTTAGAAAGGTCCACAGTCTCCATGAGATCTCAGCAGGTGGACCCGCCCCACTTCACAGTGTTGTGTCTTTTGCTGGCTCCTGAATATCCACTCAGCCAAGCTGCTCCAGTCCTCAGCCACCTTCTCATCTCTACCCTTTGCAAAAGGCTCCCCCCACCTCCCTCCCAGACCTCACCTCGGGGCCAGCAGACTAACCTCACAGTCTTACACTCACGAAATGACCCTCGAACAAATGACTTCCCCTCTAGTCTCGATTTTCATGTCTGTAGAGCAGATGCTGTGTGGGTGAATAAAGCAAGGTTCCTAATGCCCCTTCCTAAATAAGTGAAGTCATTTCTCCTGTCACTTCCCCAGCCCTTCCCTTGTCCCATCCTTCTTCCTCCCTTCTCTCATTTCTGAGATCTGCAATGGAATTTGGATAGTTTACCAGATGTCAGTAGTCTAGGTCAGAAAATGCTTGTATAAGATTCTCTCAGCTCCCATCACCTAGCACATCTATGGCTTTGGAGATGTGGACTAACTCGGATGCTTCTGATAGAAATGGTTTTGGGACTTCCCTGGCAGTACAGTGGATAGGATTCTGGGCTTTCACTGCCAGGGGCCTGGGTTCAATCCCTGGTCGGGGAAATAAGGTCCCACAATCCACGAGGCATGGAAAAAAAAAAAGTTTTGAGAACTTCCTCAAGACATTTAGTTCAGCTTAGTGAAGGGCATAAAATTCATGAGGATATTGAGGTGTTCCCACCCTTATTAAGCCAGCTACATATGTTAAAAAATTATTTCCTTGAGAGAGAGCTTTGTGCAGACATTCTGGAAAGCAATTTGGCACTATTTAAGCAAACTGACTACTTAGTTATACTCTCCTATCCAGCAGGTGCACTGTGGCTACAAGGGTCTTAAGGGAAGCTGTATGAGAATGGTCACCACGGCAGAGATTTGGAGGCACTTTTGGTGTCCAGTGGGTGAACAAAGAGATAAAGTGGGTAAAATATACCCTGGAATAATATTCAATGAGCAGGCACTAAGAACTAGTTGTACATACTATGGTATATACATAACTAATACATAAACCCGGTAAATAGAAAGAAAGAATTAAGCATTTATTCTGGCTTTCCTCTACAAATTATACCACAAATCACCAAATAATATATCAGGGGAAATTTCTCACTATAGAAGTGCTCCAGCTAATAAACAAAGAAAGAATGCTAGAATTAGAAGATCACCATTTTGTAACACCTAACTGCGGCAGACTCTAAGACAGGCCCCTTTAATCCCTGGTATTCATGCCCTTGTATAATCCCCTCCCCTTGAGTACTGTTGGGACCTGTTACTTGCTCCTAATCAATAGAATACGGTAAAGGTGATGGGATGTCTCCTCCATGATTACACTACATAAGATTGTACTTCCATCTTGCTAGCAGCCTCTCTTTATTGACTGTCTCTCTTGCTAGCTGTGAGGAGGTAAACTGCTATATGAAGACGTCCAGATGCCTAGGAACCAAGGGTGGGCCTCTGACCAACAACCAGCAAGGAACTGAGACCCTCTGTCAGACCAACCGGAGGACTTGAATCCTGCCAACAGCCAGGTAGGCTCGGAAGCAGATTCTTCCCTGGTCAAGCCTCAGATTATACCCTGTCCCTGGCCAACACCTTGTTTGTAGACTTCTGAGAGACCCTGGAGCCAAGGCCTCAGCTAACTTCTGCCTGGATCTCTGATTAATGTGGTTTTTTGTTTGCTTGTTTGTTTGTTTTGCAAACCACTAAGTTTGTGACAATGGTGTTGCAGACCAAAAACTAACTAATACACTAATAAACTAATAAGATCCTAAGTTTTTGTTATCGATGGCTGCTAATATTACATGCAGAAAAGTGAAAATGAAATATCACATGCATCCTGATGGAAAAACACAAGACAAACTGTGAGACAGTCTTCTCAAAAAAATTAAATATGAGTCTGATCGAGTCCCTAGATTCAGCTACCAACTCAAATGAACTACAGTGGACAGAGAAACTTGTTAAAGTACACCACAGAGATGAATCAGCAGAATCACACTGTGGTAAATTCTATGGGACAAACAACCTGGGTTCCTCAAGAAATAAATTGCAAGTGAGGAAAAAACAAAACAGATTCTGGGGGAAGCCTATTGATTAAAAGAGACAAAGAAATATCAATCAATCACCATGTATGGGCCTTATATGAATTCTGATTCATATTAAAAAACTGTGGAAAGAAATAACATTTATGAGTGGATTGGAAATTTGAGCTCTATTTAATGATATTCAGGAAATATTGTTCTTTTAAAACTATTGATAAGGATATTGTGGTTATGTTATCTTGTAGAGATACACACTGAAATATTCATGGATGAAATGATCCAATGTCTGAAAGGAAGGAAGTGGGTAGGGTGTAGATGGGGTGGGATTGGCCTTGGGCCAGTGGTCATTGAGGCTGAGTAATGGGCACAGGGAGTTCATTATACTCTTTTATGTCTTTTGAGTTATGTTCAAAGTTCCCCATAATAAAAGGTTATTTAAGTTACAAGCAGACAAGAAAACAACAAATACTTCGTAAGAACACTTGTAAACAAAATGATACAAACATTAGAGTAGTTGCATATGGAGAAGGAAACAAGATTGGAGAATGGGGACAAAAAGGAATGAGTAAAGCAATCCCACTCCTGGGTATATATTTGAAGAAAATGAAACCAGGATCTTGAAGAGATATCTGCACCCCCATGTTCATTGCAGCATTATTCACAACAGCCAGGATATGGTAACAATCTAAGTGTCCGTTGACAGATGAACGGATAAAGAAGATGTGCTGTACTATGGAGAACAGTATGGAGATTTCTTAAAAAACTAAAAATAGAACTACCATATGACCCAGCAATCCCACTACTGGGCATATAGTAGTGAGCAAACCATAATTCAAAAAGAGCCATGTACCACAATGTTCATTGCAGCTCTATTTACAATAGCCAGGACATGGAAGCAACCTAAGTGTCCATCGACAGATGAATGGATAAAGAAGATGTGGCACATATATACAATGGAATATTACTCAGCTGTAAAAAGAAACGAAATTGAGTTATTTGTAATGAGGTGGATGGACCTAGAGTCTGTCATACAGAGTGAAATAAGTCAGAAAGAGAAAAACAAATACCATATGCTAACACATATATATGGAATCTAAAAAAATAATAATAATAATGGTTCAGAAGAACATAGGGGCAGGACAGGAATAAAGACACAGATGTAGAGAATGGACTTGAGGACACGGGGAGGGGGAAGGGTAAGCTGAGACAAAGTGAGAGAGTGGCATGGATATATATACAGTACCAAATGTAAAATCGATAGCTAGTGGGAAGCAGCCGCATAGCAAAGGGAGATCAGCTCGGTGCTTTGTGACCACCTAGAGGGGTGGGATGGGGAGGGTGGGAGGGAGGGAGATGCAAGAGGGAAGAGATATGGGAACATATGTATATGTACAACTGATTCACTTTGTTATAAAGCAGAAACTAACACACCATTGTAAAGCAATTATACTTCAATAAAGATGTTTAAAAAAAAAGAGGGAGGAGATATGGGGATATATGTATATGTATAGCTGATTCACTTTGTTATAAAGCAGAAACTAACACACCATTGTAAAGCAATTATACTCCAATAAAGATGTTTAAAAAAATGTGATATATATATATATACACACACACACATACACACATGCACACACACAATGGAATATTATTCAGCCATAAAAAGGAAGAAAATCCTATCATTTCTGACAACATGGCTGAATCTTCAGGGTATCATGCAAAGTGAAATAAGTCAGACAGAGAGAGACAAACACTGTATGATATCACTTATATATGGAATCTAAAAAAGCTAACTCATAGAAACAGAGACTAGATGGTGGTTACTAAAGGCTGGGGGAGGGGAAAATGGGAAGATGTCAGTCAGAGAGTACAAACTTCCAGTTACAAGATGAATAAGTTCTGAGGATCTAAGGTACAGAATGGTGACTATAATTAACAATACTGTCGTATACTTGAAAGTTGCTAAGAGAGTAGATCTTAAATGTTCCCACCACAAAAAAAAAGGTAACTATGTAAACTGATGGATGTGTTAACTAACCTAATTGTGGCAATCATTTCACAACATATATGTAAATCAAATCATCAGGTTGTACACCGTAAGCTTGCAGAATGTTACATGTCAATTGTATCTCAATAAAGCTGGGGTTGGGGAATGAGTAAATAAGTAATGAATAAATAAAATAAGTGAGAGCCCTACAAGAACTAGTGATGATAGCAGTTATACACAAAAGAGTATGATAAACTCAACTCACTACTCATTGAGGTCCAAAGTGAAAAGACTATGTGTATAAGATCCTGTGTCCATTCTCCCAATTCTTAGTTGTTTGATGCTTCTTTATGACCTTTGATTAATTCTTCAATCTATTCCTCAAGGGTGCCAAGCCCTCTGTCACCACCCTCAGGCAGACCTCCTGAGCAGAGTGCTTCCCATCTCAGTCGGTGGCTTGAACATCATTAAAACTTATTTACAAGAGAGAGAAGAGAAAACTGGGATGTGGTGGGAGAGCTTGGAGCACAAGGGGAGCCTCTGGGGGTCTTATAATGTTCTATTTCTTGACCTGGGTGGTAGTTACACTCTGTGTTCACTCTGTCATAATTCACCAAGTTGGACACTTGTGATTGGTGCACTTTTCTGTATGCACATTATACCTCAGTTATTTTAATTTTAAAAACACACATTTTTTTCCTTGGATTTTCTAGCAAGTTTTGACTATTTCAGGCTTGATGCCCAGGGCCCCATCACATTCAGCAGAACAGATGGAGTTCTCCACTCTCTCTCTCTCTCTCTCTGTCTCTGTTTCTTTCTCTGTTTTCTTTTACCCTATAGTTGAATTCTAGTTAATTAATTGAGAATAGGATGAGAGTCAATTCAAAAGTAGCTCCATCACTGACTTGCTATGGTTTCTGGCAAAAATTGCTTAAAGTCCCTCCACGTCAGTCTCTTGTCTGTAAAGTGAGGGTAATAATAGTACATGGCACGTATATAACTTGCTTAGAAGAGTAGCTGACACATAGCACTCAAATTATCTTAATTTTTAAATTTTCCTATTTTTCATCTTTCCTTGAGCAAATTTCCATCAGGATCCTCATCAGAAGGGAGTTCAGCATCCAGACAAGATTCATGAGCTGGATCCTTCCAGGAAGACCATCAGTTGGGACCCAAACCTTACAGACTTTTCTAACCCTCTTCTCCCATCCAAACTCCTCTCATTCCCCAGGCCCTGCTCCCATTCACAGCTTTAGGAAGGTTTCCCTAAACACTCCTGCCTCTGAACTTTCTCCTTCTTCAGAAAGCTCACTGAATCATTGGGAACCAAACCTCTATGGCTCACACCATCTTTGTTGGAGAAGTCTTCATGAATCCCTGAGGCAGCAGTGATTCCACCTACACCTACATGAGCAAAAAATCCATGTTCTGTAGGACCCAAAGACTGTCCGTGAAAGATCTGAAATCAGTGACTTGCCCCAGCTTCTTTCTGAACCCTTTCCAGTCCTCCTTAACCTCCCACTTACCTTCCTGGTGAGGTAGGTACCCAGAGACATTTTACTTCTTTCACCATCTCCCTCCAATCAGACCAGCAAGATTCTGTAACCAGTCAATCACACTTGCTGATTGTCTGTTTGCACCTTTCTTGTAGTTTATTCACACCTCTGGGGTAGCTCAGCTGGATGTTTATATTTGAAGCCATTGCTACTTGTATTTATATTTGTATTTGAAGTCATTTAACTCTACTTGTAGAGCGGTAGGTTTCTTCTCCTCTAAGAACTTTCAAACCTCAGTAGACAGATGATGAATTAATTTGAAGAATATCCTAAAAGTGATCTATTACATTGAAAGACATTCTGACCTAAAAATAATAACTATTCCGTTGAGCACTTACTATGTGCCATTACTGTGATGCTTCATATGTTTTAAATAATTTAATCCTCCATCAATGAGATGATTGTTATTTCAATTTTACAGATGAGAAAACTGAGACTTGGGGAATTACAAAGACTTGGATAGTTACAACAACCAAGAGTATACAGTTATGCTTTGTGTGTGACTAATGGAATGACAAGTCAGAGTCATCTAATCCCTAAAAGTGACTCGTGAGTAAAGCAACACAAAGCCTCTTCTTCCCATCCTATCCCCACATATCTCCCCTCTCACCTCTTCCTGAAAAGTTTCTTGGAGTGCTGGAATGGAAGAAGCCTGTGTCTTTGATTTCTCCCATGACCTGGGCAGCCCTGGCACATGGCCCAAGCTTCCTCTCCAAACCTTCTCCTACTGCTTTTCATCATTCTCCAAATGTGCTGTGCTCTTTCATTCATGTATTTACTCAATCAATGTTTATTGAAAGCCTATTATGCGTCAGAGGGTAGCACTGAGGACATAATGGTTAGCAAGATAGATGCCATCCTCGACTTCACGTTGCCCACAGTCTGGTCTTTTTCCTGACTCCATGCTCTTCCATCTATTCATAATTCCTTGTCTTCCTCCCCACTCCACCACCCAGCAAGGCAAACTCCTATTGATCCACAAGATCCAGCTGACACTCTTACCTCCTCTTTCACCTTCCTCAACAACCTGGGGATGACATTCAAAATATTGAGCAACCACTTGGGCAATCATAATGGACACCAGCTGTCAACTACCAGTCTCCCAGAGTGTCCAAGCTGAACTTCTGCCCTGCAATAGCCCTGGTCAGAGGTAGTTACCCTGCCCATGGGGGTCCTCAGCACCTGGACCACACAGATATTGAAGTACTGTTCTCTAGCTCTTCCTGCCTTATCCTTCACCCACCCTCCCCACTGCACTCACATCCACAAACACACACAAATGTGCTTGTGAGCTTCCCAAAGGCAGCAATCTTTTCTATTTATCTAGGAGACTAGCACAACCTAGGTACAACATAACAGGAGCTCAATACATCTATGTTGAATGGATGAGTTGGGGTAGGAAGTAATCTGGCCTTCATCCCAGACAATTTCCTAAAATATCATCCCTGTTCAGATCAACAACATTTCCTACTTGAAGACTCAAAAAAAATTTTAAATGTGCATTAGGCCCATTTTCCTTTTTTAAAAAGTGTAACAGTCCTTATATAGTACCTTGGAACACATTCCTATGCTTCTTCTTATATTTCTACCTCTGGTTATCAAGTTATAACAAACAAGTACTGTTATGGGTTGAATGATGTCCCCTCCCAGATTCATGTGTTGAGGTCCTGAGCCCCAGCACGTCAGAATATGACTGTATTTGGAGATAAGGTCTTTAAAGCAGCGGTCCCCAACATTTTTGACCTTTTTGGCACCAGGGACCGGTTTCGTGGAAGACAATTTTTCCACAGACCGGGGGTGGGGAGTGGGGGGAGATGGTTTCGAGGTGATTCAAGTGCATTACATTTATTGTGCACTTTATTTCTATTATTATTACATTGTGATATATAATGAAATAATTATACAACTCACCATAATGCTGAGCGGAGGCTCAGGCGGTAACGTGAGCAATGGGCAGCGGCTGTAAATACAGATGAAGCTTTGCTCGCTCACCCACCGCTCACCTCCCACTGTGCGGCCTGGTTCCTAACAGGCCATGGACCAGTATTTGTCCGTGGCCTAGAGGTTGGGAACCCCTGCTTTAAAGAGGCCATCACATTAAAATGAGATCATTAGGTATGCCCTAATCCAATAGGACTGGTGCCCTTAAAAGAAGAGGAGACTAGGACAGAGACAATTGCAGAGGGAAGACCATTTCAAGACATGGGGAGAAAACAGCCAACTCTAAGCCAAAGAGAGAGGCCTCAGAAGAAATCAACTCTGCTGACACTTTGATCTAGGACTTCTAGCCTCCAAAACTGTGAGAAAATAAATTTCTGTTGTTTAAGTCACCCAGACTGTGGTACTCTGTTACAGCAGCCCTAGCAAACTAATACAAATATACCAATCTCCTTTGCAAACGAACTACTGCTACAGAAAATAACACAACTTTTCATTGCATACGTATTATTTCCAAGTAAATTAGAAACTTCTTGATGTTAGTGAATATGACTTTTATTTCTTAGACTCTCTCATAAAATATAGCACCATTTATGTACATAATAGATGCTCAGTAAAAATTTAGAACCCATTTCCTAAACTGCAGAATATATGAGAATATTTCTTTGTCTTCATTTATTCCAGGGCTTCTCGACCTCAGCATTATTGACATTTAGGGACTGGATAATTCTTGTTGTTTGGGCTGTTCTGTGCCTTGCAGATATTTAGCAGCACCTGTGGACTTGACCCACTAGATGCCACTAGCACCAGCACCATACTCCCACCATGTTGTGACAACCAAAAATGTCTCCAGACATTGTCAAAAGACCCCTAGGATTCAAGACACTCCTGCCTGAGAACTGCTGATCTATTGTGATGCTATCCTTTTCTCCTCTTCCTAGATATTTTGTTCAAGTTTATACAAATCTGGGTATTCCTTAGAGACATGTGCTGTGAATCCTGAGCATCAGAAGAGTAACAAGAAATGAGTCCAAATTTATTGGCAGGAGGGCAGCTGGTGTACCTCAGAGTATGATCTGGTAGAGATGCTTTGTCAAATTTGGCCTGTAGGAAGAAGTGTCTCTACAGTAGGACGGGCCCAGAGAAGAGGCTAAAAATGTCAGATGGTGGTTTCTGCTGAGTCAGAGGCCCAGGCTTCTCTTCCCAAGACTTTACCTCCTGGTCACTGGTCACTAGCTAGGATCAACACAGACAGGAGTTATTTCTATCTCCAGTAGGATTGACTATTTTAAATGAGTTTGCAGTTCCGGGCCATTTCTTAGTGGACAAATCCCCACATCACAAAAACCACCAGGGAAATTGCCACTAATTAGCATGCTCGTTAACGACCTTAGGAAAGAAGGCAACAGCCGAAAGGGCCGGGGCCCCAGAATTGTGGTCTTCCCTCCGAAGCTGGCCTGGCACACTGCGGCTGAGGCTGGGAGTGAGCAGAAAGCACGGCCTCTTACTTCCTAAACCACCTCCTTCTTGGAGAACCATCTCAGGATCTTAGGATTATCCTCTGGACCCCATCAACTAGACCCAAAGACTCTCATGGGTGTAAAAATAAAATGATAGTGAGGAAGGTAATGGGGTTGGTCTTCTCTACTAAGAATCGATGGGTCATGCTTTGTGGCCAAAAACTGCGATTGAGTCTGATGGTTCCAATGCCTCTACCATCTGAGATCATATCACAAGGAGGCAGAAGGCAGACTATGAAGGGCTTCTCATACCAAAAATAAGGAATTTGGATTATTTCTGGACTCATCAAGCTTCCTATGTTGAGAAGTCATTTTCTCTGATACTTCTGGGGGAACCATGGATGATATTTAAGATGCTGGTGACTTAGAGCACAGAAAATCCCTGTAATCCTTGTGCTACAAGAATTCCCAGCCATACATACATTTAAATAACCAAAACAGAGACAATAAAAAGCTACCTGGGGAGGAGAAGGAAGCACAGTGCTCTCCAAGTTCCTCTAGAAGTACTTTTTTGCTGCAAAGCCCAATAACAGACACATCAACCCTTTCCGTTTCCACTTTCTGAATGACTCACTGCGCTATGTACCATCCCAGATGTACCAAGGGTATCAGTGAGACAAAAACGTACCTATACTTGGACTTAAAAGGAAGTCTGTGTTGTATTCTTACTGTGGCCTGTCATACCTGCTCCCTTTCTCTCAGCTCTACCCCGGGTGACAGATGCAAAACTCTGTCCAATTTGACTACAGGGCACCCACGCATCTGGAGTTGGAGTGGATACTCACAGGCCACAGACTAAATATGTCAAGTGGAGTTTCACAGGGGCCGCCACAGCTTCCCTATTTCCTTTCAGCGAAGCAGCGTGATGCACAGGGTTCTGCCTGTAGGATGCAACTTGGGGACTTGATAAATGCAAGGGGGTTATTTCACCTCTTTAGAGAAGGGTAAGGTTAGCTGCCATCAACCCTAATGCTCAATACAAACTACACCTTATTCACGTTATCACAGTTTCCTTTGTCCTCTGTACCATCTTCCGTGGCATGTTGAATTCCCCACTGTTGTCCTACTTATCTAGAAAAAGACAATAATGGCCACTTTACTTAGAGCTTACTATAACAGATTTACCACTTTTGTACTAGGCTACCATAGCTGTAGCACAGTCATTGTTCATTTCATTTAACAAACAAGAAAAAAATAAAAAGGAACCAAAACTGGTACAGATACTGAGGACACATAATAAGCTGAAAGTGCCCATAATGTGATATTGGCCTTTGTCCACCATCTTGGAAAAAAGTGTTAGACAAGTCATTTTTCTTTTTCCTTTTAACATGTACTGTGTCCCACGAGCCCTTCATCCAACGGGAAAATAGCAAGGGTGGAAAATTTAGAACACCTCTAGTAATTAGGGCATAGCCCAAGCTGCTGTAGCACGACTACCCTAAAACACAGTGCCTCAAGCAGAATGGAAGCATATTTTCCTTTATTGGAGGAGTGTAGGGGCTTTGGGCAGGTCAGGACAGGAAACTGACTCTGCTCTGTGAGGTCCTCCAGGAACCCAGGCTCTTCCCCCCCCCCCCATTTTTGTAAGTTAAGGTCCAATTTACATAGAGTTCAATTTACTCTTTAAGTGTACCCTTCTACCTTGTGGCTCGATGCTCTCATCTACAGCACCTTTTCTCCATTCCACCCCATAGGAAGGGTAAAAGACAACCAGCTTCTTTTTAAAGGGCAGCCCACAGCCCATTGACCAGAATGGAATCACATACCTAGCTTCAGGGGAGCCTAGGAAATGGGGTCTGTGTACCCAACTAGAACTTGGGAGATTCTATTACTAAAAGGACGAAGTGAAAAATGAATACAATTAGGGGGTTATGCCACAGCATCAAAATCTTAACAAAACCTAAGAGCTGGGTTATTTTCCAGCATCTTTTAACAAATGAGAATATAGTACTAGAACACAATTTGCAAATAATCAACAAAGCAAAGGTTTCGTGCAGCAATATCCTTCTCTGGCACCTTGTTTGTTATTAATCCTTACTTCCGTTTTTTCTAAAGATCTGAATCAAAAGTATGAAAATTTCTGTCAAACACAAGAGGCTGTTGCTACATAATGACTTTGTTATTTTCCTTCAGCTCGATCTGAAATTTACTTTCAATGACTCTAGCAATGATAAAAGGAAGAAATCTGTGGAGTAAGAACCCTTTCAGCCCAAAGCGGTTCTGCAAAGCCTACAGTTCAGAGTTATCTGGCAACAACAAGAAAATAATGCTGTGCTGTTCTCTGAATCATATATTTCTTATGCTATAGGCTGTGACTCTGATCAGATCTTAATTTCCCATGACAATTATGAGAATGCAAGAAGGATGATGTTCTGTAGAACATCAGTATTACTTTAGGTAGTCATTGCTTCGATGAAACATGACTAATTGTTGGCAGAGAAAACTTCTGATTGAGTGAAGGAAAATAAAAGATGCTATCAGTGTGTTAAGGAAGAGATTTTTATGGTGTGCCTACAAAGCAAATATACGACAATGTTGATTCCAAATGATCAAAACAGCAGTGGATATGATGTTTTATCTTATTAGAAAATATCAGCGCCTAAGAGCAACATTGCTATAATCCACTGTTATGATGTATTGTACTGAATAGATGGCTTAGCAGAAGTAGACACACTTCCAGCCTCAACAGTATGAATAACAGTAACAATAACAACGTCAATAATAATAGCAGTAGTGGGCTTCCCTGGTGGCGCAGTGGTTGAGAATCTGCTTGCCAATGCAGGGGGACATGGTTCGAGCCTTGGTCTGGGAAGATCCCACATGCCGCGGAGCAACGAAGCACGTGTGCCACAACTACTGAGACTGCGCGTCTGGAGCCTGTGCTCCGCAACAAGAGAGGCCGCGATAGTGAGAGGCCCGCGCACCGCGATGAAGAGTGGCCCCTGCTTGCCGCAACTAGAGAAAGCCCTCGCACAGAAACGAAGACCCAACACAGCCACAAATTAATTAATTAATTAATTAATTAAAAAATAAAATAAAAAAAAAATAATAGCAGCTATAATTTCTTTGTTCTATTTATTGGCCACTATACTAATGACTCTTTATGTAATCTTTCTTATAATTTTCACAGTGATATTGCAAGGTAAATATAATGGGCATTATTCTCATTTTAGGCTCAGAGAATAATTGCCTAAGCTTATCCAGTGGTTGTGATGGAGATAATTACCAACATACACTGAGTGCTTTCCCCATGCCAGACCGTGTCCTACAAGCAGTGAAGCGGGATTCAAATCCATGGCATGCATCGTTGCATGGTGCCTGGCAAAATGAAACCTGTTAACAGAGACAGAAGCCAGATTTGCCACAAGCCACAGGCTTCCTCCTGCTGTACGCAGCCACTCAAGTTGCTTCAGACAGTGTAGGTTCTGAGCACACTAACAAGTCTAGCAGTGGTGTGGGATCATGGAGCACCTACCTTCTCCTGTAACAGATTACACGTGGTTGCAGTGAGTGATGGCCAGGCTAGCTGCAGAAATGCTGGGATGAAATTGTGGCTATCAGCAGTTGTGCTTTCATTCAAATTCTGCAAATTTGTCTGAAGCAGATAAGTAAAAGGTTGATCAGAATGACATACTCCACATCCTCAAATACTTGAAACTGAAACAACATTTAAAGGAAGCAGCTAAGGGGGCTTCCCTGGTGGCGCAGTGGTTGAGAATCTGCCTGCCAGTGCAGGGGACACGGGTTCGAGCCCTGGTCTGGGAAGATCCCACATGCCGCGGAGCAACTGGGCCCGTGAGCCACAACTACTGAGCCTGCGCGTCTGGAGCCTGTGCTCCACAACAAGAGAGGCCACGACAGTGAGAGGCCCGCGCACCGCGATGAAGAGTGGCCCCCACTTGCCACAACTAGAGAAAGCCCTCGCACAGAACGAAGACCCAACACAGCCATAAATAAATAAATAATTTAAAAAAAAAAAAAAAAAGGAAGCAGCTATAAGCCCAGGAGGAGAGATTCCATACTGTTCTTTAATCCCTTCTAGTATTTAACAGAGTGCCTTTCCTGTCGCTTGTGCTCAGTAATGCTCAATAAAGCGCTGTGATTGTCTTTTAAGGGGGAAAAGTGAATTGACTAAGCAGGTCGCTTGAGAGTCTTCCTGGATTTTAAACAATTGGATTTATGACTAGTAAATTTAACAAAGAGATTTGGTTGGCTGATTAAACAGACGATGGTACCTAGAAAGGTTAAATGGCAGATTTCTCTGTTGTGATTTTCTTCCATCATAGATAGAAATAAGGACTCTCTTGCTGACACATTTTTACTGCAACAGTCTCCATTCACTCATCTAAAATGTAACCTTCTGTCTGTAAACTATGTTTAATAGTTTTTAGAAAGTCATGACAGGGACTTCCCTGGTGGTGCAGTGGTTAAGAATCTGCCTGCTAATGCAGGGGACACAGGTTCAGTCCCTGGTCCGGGAAGATCCCACATGCCGCAGAGCAACTAAGCCCATGTGCCACAACTACTGAGCCCGCCCACTGCAACTACAGAAGCCCACGCACCTAGAGCCCGTGCCCTGCAACGAGAAACCCGCGCACCGCAACGAGAAACCCGCGCACTGCAATGAAGAGTAGCCTCTGCTCGCCGCAACTAGAGAAAGCTCACGCGCAGCAACAAAGACCCAATGCAGCCAAAAACAAATTAAAAAAAAAAAAGAAAGTCATGATACATGGCTAGCAGAAGATATAAAGATATTCACAAATTATACTTATTACTTAATTACTCAGGCTATAACTAAATTTAAAATAAACTTGCCAAGTATTATTGCTGTCATTATTACTAATATTAATTGTATTTACTTGAATCCTACTACTCTATGCCTTTGTCCTAAAAAAAAAAAAATTTTTTTTTTAACCCAGAGAAGTTTTCATTGTTGAGATGCCTGTTACAATTTTGTCTCCCTTCTAAAGAAGCTCACGATTACAAGGGTTAATCAAATAATAGTGCTTCTGACAGTATATAACGCTAAACATTTATGCTCCAGCATGTTTTGCCATCATCCTGGTATCTGTCCACCCACACAAGGAGATTTTGGAGGGCAGGGGCTCCATTTTACAAGACGTTGTACTGAATCCACCCTATCACAACCCCAGGAAATTCCCACAAATCTTTCTAAAAAGAATAATCACCTTAATTTGTAAATTCCTTGAAGGGAAAGATTTTACTTTTTTTTTTTTTCTTAGCAGTGACTACTAAGCTTCTTCACATGGAATGTTTGATCATTAACTTTGATAAGAAGAAAGAGAAACCAAAGTAAACACGTCAGTCATCATATCACTTGATAAGCAGACTGAAGATGATTTGAAGTGATAAATACCAAGAAGGCAGATAGATATTTGCCATTTTCAGTCACACAGTTTTTCAAGAACGCATCTACTGAAGTGTGAACCCTGCCTATATATTCAAGGTCCATTGTTGCCTCAAAGATGGCAAGCACAGAAACACAGCTTATAAAGTTGATGACGAGGTTCACATTGATTCTGTTCATATTTATTAACTACTAAGCTCAGCACTATTTTCGGTCCTGTGAGAAATATACAAAAAAGCAATGAGATTCTACAAAGAAGAGGTTACTAACAATTCAAGATAATTAACCCCAAAGTTAATGGTGTATATGGCTTTGTTTCTTCTGGTTTTCTAATGTTTTGGTCTCAGGACCCCTTTACACTCTTCAAAATTATTGATGACCCCAAAGAGCTTTATTTATATCTGTCAATAATTTACCATATTAAAATTAAAAAATTCTTTAATAGGTATTATGACCCCACTGCATATTAATATAAATAATATGTTCTTAGGAAAAAGAAATATTTTCCAAACAAAAAAAATCAGTGAGAAAAGTGTTTCACAGTTTTGCACGTCTCCTTAATGTCTGACTTAACAGAGAAGAGTTGGATTTTCAAATCAATGTTTATTATAGCATTGCTTATTAGAGCCAATCAAAAGGAGACTCACTCTCAAGTAAATTCCAGCATGATGAAATATCATGTAGCCATGAACAATAATGACAAGGACTTTTCCCCGATAGAAATCCATCTAAGATATAATGCTGAGTAAGAATGCAAGCTGCATAATCCCATTTAGGTAAAGTTATATACATAGACTCAAATTCTATAAATCCATAGAAAAGTGTCTGGATAAATGTTTATCAATTTATTAAGAGCTGTTGTCTCCAAAGATTTGGAAATCCGGTTCCTTGCCCCTCTTTACTGAATTAATTAAATGTTTACATTAAGCATGTATAATCTAAAATAATTTGTTTAATTTAGGATTTTTTCAAACAAGGCATTTCTTTAAGCTCCACAGTAATCCCTCTCCAGGGCTGCTTCCTTTTTAGTCACTTGGAGACATCTTTGGTCGTCATATTCAAACTCGTCCCCGCCTCAAGACACAGGATATCTTCCTCCAAATTTCTTCCTCCAAACTTTGTCCTTGGATGAGCTTTTTAAAATTTTTTTAAATCACTTTTTAACCTCTGATTATACTTGTAATAGATGTTGATGGGAGAACATTTTTCAATGCAGAAAATACCCAAAAATATTGATAAGAATCACCTCCATTCAGTGGCTCACTGCCTCATCGCAGTGTTTCCCCTTCCCTTTCCCCATGTTTTATATTATGACATTTGAGAAATGAATGCAGGAAATCCTATCCATCCGTTCGGCAGCCTCTTTCTAGAAGCACTTGATTTGGCGTATATGCAGCAGTGTCTTCTGGACAGCTGCCTGCCAGACCCACCTCTGGGTGAAAATGCTACAGAAACAACTTTTCTGATATGTAACATAATTACATCTTTTGGAGCTTCATCCAGGCTCAGGATCTCTTATCACATGTCGGAGGTGGTGCCTATACTCAAAGTGCTTCAGTGACTGGGACACATTCCACGTGTATGGTAGTTATATTTCATTTGGAGGATGGAAGAACCAACCATGGAAAAGTTTCTTTCCATTTCTGTAAACATTTCGAAAAGATACATGCACCCCAATGTTCAGTGCAGCACTATTCACAATAGCCAAGACATGGAAGCAACCTAAATGTCCACTGACAGAGGAATGGATAAAGAAGATGTGGTAGATATATATATATATATATATATATATATATATATATATACACACACACACACACATATATGTATATATATGTGTATACACACACACACACACACTGGAGTATTACTCAGTCATAAAAAAGAATGAAATAATGCCATTTGCAGCAACATGGATGGATCTAGATGATCATATTAAGTAAGACAGAGAAAGACAAATATCATAATGATATCCCTTATATGTGGAATCCAAATAAATGACACAAATGAACTTATATACAAAACAGAAAGAGACCGACAGACATAGGAAACAAACTTACAGTTACCGAAGGGGAAAGGAGGGAGGATGGATACATTAGGAGTTTGGGATTAACATATACACACTACTGTATATAAAATAGATAAACAACAAGGACCTACTGTATAGCACAGGGAACTACACTCAATATATATATTTTTTATTTCTCATCTTTTTTTTTTTTAACATCTTTATTGGAGTATAATTGCTTTACAATGGTGTGTTACTTTCTGCTGTATAACAAAGTGAATCAGCTATACGTATACATATATTCCCATATTTCCTCCCTCTTGCGTCTCCCTCCTACACTCCCTATTTTGTAATAACCTATAAGGGAAAATAATCTGAAAAAGAATAGATATATAGATATAGATATACTGAATCATTTTGCTGTACACCTGAAGCTAACACAACATTATAAATCAATTGTATTTCAATAAAAAGGTAAAGAAATAAAAATGACAAAAAAAAGAGATAGATGAGATCAGACGAAGGGAGAAATATTAACCAGTGCTAGCTACTTCCCTGGATGTTAGAATAGAAATCTTTAAACAATCTAAATGTCTAAGGCAAGGATAATTTGCTATCCTTGAAGAGATGGAAGAAAAGGAGTAGAAAAGGTGCAATGGCAGTAGGAAACAAAATATTTGGAGTGTTTACTGTGTATGATATGTTTTACTGGTGTTTTCAGACACTCTGAGATATACATACGACACTCTTGTGAGACTGATATTTTTATTCTTGTTTTACAGAAGAGGAATATAAGGCTCAGAGAAGTAGAAAAATACATCCTGAGGTCACACAAGTGGGATGGCCTAGAACTTTCCAAAGACTGGGACAAATCAAAATGTGAACCTCACCCCAGTCTAATTATTTAATTTCATTTGTATGAATCACCTGATTTGTACAAATGAATTTGGGTGAAAGGACATTGACAGAAACTAATTCTTTGATTTTTGATAGGGCTGGACTATAAAACTGCAATGCAGTTTAATTCAATTTTACATACTACTAATTGTTTGCCTCTATGTACAGGGCAATGTGTTTTATACTCTTGGAAGGAATAAAACTGAATACAATTAATTAAAATACACATCAGAATATTATAGTGAACTAAACTACCATAATTGAAGTCACCTGGAAATAGCATTCTTGAAGTCCAATTTTTATCAAGACTTTTAGCCTACTTATCAGGCTTTAAAAAAAAAGTTTTCTTGGGACTTCCCTGGTGGTCCAGTGATTAAGACTCCGTGCTCCCAATGAAGGGGGCTGGGTTCGATCCCTGGTCAGGGAACTAGATCCGGCATGCATGCCGCAACTAAAGATCCCGTGTGCCGCAACTGAGATGCACAGCAGCCAAATAAACAAATAAATAAATATTTTTTTAAAAAAAGTTTTCTTGGCTTACCTCACTCTTAGGACTAAAGAATGTCAATTTTCTATGGTCTTGTATTTGCTATCTCATCTGTTCTTCTATACTCATTTGCTAATCTATGTATGTTTTCCTGACTCATGGACTTAACACATTCTAACATGTCCTCCTACAATCTGATAGGTTTCCATTCTGACCAGAACTAACCAACTGAAGGCAGCTGGGAGGAGGATGGTGCCATCATTATAACCGAAGGAGGAGCAGGCTTGACAGGAATCAGAATGCAACGTGTTTGGTTTGATAATTTTCACAATTAATTACTGTGACAGCAGCAGACCGTGATGGACCCAGCACTGACATGGGATCTAATTTTGGCACTAGTGGTCATATGACTGTAGAGAAGCTACTTCAACGGTCCCTCTATTATAGATAAGGAAACAGAGATCTGAAGAGTTAAGATGTCCAAGACGACCCCTTCCAGCTCTAAGGTGCCAAGGTAGTAAATTCATGTAATTTTTCAAAGCCACTACTCAACGTGGGTATGCATTATATTAATTGTGTTTGATTTACCAACCAAAGTGCTTTTACAAAAGAAAGATTGTTTTCAACAAATCTTTTACAGGATGCCCCAATTTTCCTCCATGTTTCTGCATTTTCTATGGCCTGAGCTATTTTCACTCCATGTCCATTTGCTGGTTCTCATTTTTGGACAATAATTGGGTGGGCTACTGACTGCTTATGACACTAAATATTTCTGATAAGGCAGGAAATTATAGGCCTAAAATTACTTCCAACCTGTCTTCTAGTTTTATTCCCACATAGATTATCATTTTCAATTCAACTCCTCAAACATTTACTAAATGCCAACACATAAGGCAGGTGAGGCACTAGCTCTTGGAATTCCAAGAATAAACAACCCAGTCCCTGCTCTGGACACTTTTACTAACAACAAATAATAGCTGACACATATCAAGTACTTACCAGGCATTGTTCTAAGGACTTTATAAATACTCATTTAATTATCACAACTTGTAAGGTAAGTGCTATTATCACCCCCATTTTACAGATGAGGTGAAGAAAATTACCTATGATGATTCAGCAACCAGGTGGCAGAGTCAGGATTCAAACCCAGGCAATCCTGCTCCTGAACCCTTGCTCCTCACTATTATGGCGAGAAACCAACATGAAAGCAAATAAATTCCATCTGAGAGGGCTTCTCCACTCCTGTGGGATTAGTAAAAACAGAAGCCAAGGCCCCACCCCAAACCCCTGAGTTGAAATCTCTAGCAAGAGGGTCCAGGTAGCGCTATATGTAAAAAGCTCCACGGATGATTTTGGTCCAGTTGGAAAACAGCACCATACAGACGCTAACAGACTAATAGCGGAATTGGAAGCATGGTGGGGACACCAGAGTGGTTCAATTAGGGGAGTTCCTGAAAGACTAGCCAGAGGAACGACACATGAGCAGACTCATAAAGAGTGAATAGGAATCTGCCAGGAGGACAAGGAGAGGAAGAGGAAGGAGGTCATGCGTAGAAAGGCACAGAGGTGTCCAGTATTGGGAGACTTTAGTGTGACACATAGGGGTGAGCAGAGAGGTAAGTTGGAGGCTGGCTATAGCAGGCTTGGAGAGCTGTCTCAAGAGGTTTGACTTTTTCCTATGGGCAAAGAGGGTTTTCAGCAAGATAAGATTAGGATCCAATCTGCGTTTTTGAGAAATGCCTTTGACCACTGCACGGAAGGATTAGATGGAAGGGAGACTATAGGTGGGACAATCAGTCTATCAGAAGCCCAGGTGAGGAACTAACCTGGGGCAGTCATTGCAAGGATGGGGAGGAAAGGACAGTTCAAGGGAAGAGTTAGAATCAACACAACTTAGTGACGGGTTGGAGGTGAGAGGGAATGGACCAGTCTAAAAGGATTCTACAGCTTCTGGCTTTGCTAAGTTGATGGTTAGTGGTGCTATGAACCAGAATAAAGGAGAAGAGATACATTCTGGGGCTTCTGGAGAGCTTCTGGAGAGCTCAGTTTTGTATTTGAGTTTCCACACCTATGCACTGCCTAGGCATCAGGCAGCCAGATGTGTAAGTCTAACACGCAGGAAAATAAAGGATAATAACTTTTCAGGGCACATTGTCTGATGTGATGGCAAGTGGATGGTCCAGTAGACCCAGAGATATCTGAGGAATATGGGGTCTCCTTCAAGCTCAACAAACCTCCCTATCCACCCAACTGTTAGAGAGGTTCTGGATACGTCCCCTCTACATATCAAAGACTTCACCTCTTAATAAGAAGAGTTGCAAAAGACTGTGGCCATTTTGGAAACTGACCTTAGAAGGAGATGGAAGGAATAACTGAGTTTTACCATGCTGCACTCAGATTGTCCTTTTAACTTTTCACTTATCTTTTTGTCCCCAGACCCCACTCTTGTTTCTCTCCCTCTGCCCATTGGCAACCATTCTGATTTGTTCCTTGTGCATCTTTTGTTTGTATACATTCCTGAAAATCGTGTATTTGTGTTTTGTGTGCACGTGCTTTTATTTTATGTTAAAGGTATTTCGTGTGTATCTCACTCCGTTTCTTAATTTACTCAGTTTTGTGCCTTTAAGATCTATCTATGATGCTCCGTCTAAGGTCATTCTCATGTTTATGGATCTACCCCACTTGATCATGATGTATTTATAAAACCATTACTGGATTCAGTTAACTAACGTTTTATTTTAAGAATTACGCATCTACATTCAACAGTGAAATGGATGCATATTGTTTTATAGTTTTAGAACATAGTCTATAGGATACTAATCCTTTGGTACTTACGGTAACTTCTTTTGTGGGTTAATAAATGTTCTATTTCTTTGCCAGTCTCTTCCTGTGTCCCTCTTATAATATGTCTATGTGTGGGGTTCTCCTTATCTTGATAATGGGTCTTTTAATCTGTTCTTTCATCTGTAATTCTAGGAAGTTAGTCTCCAGGATTTCTCCGTACATTTCTCTTTTTTCTTTTTTTATATTTTTCTCTTTCTGGGACTCCTATCAGATGAATAATGGCATTTCTACTTCTGTCTTCTGTGCCTTTGGATTTGGCTTTCCTTTTAAATTTCCTATGTCTTGACCCTCTCTAGTTTCCTTCTAGGAGAGTCCCTCAATCTGATATCCTAACTCACAAGCTCAGTCTCAGCTGTACTCTTCCAAGTATTTATCCCTTCTCTGTGTTACTGATTTCAAGTATTAAATTTTTCATACCTGCTTCCAATTTTCGTGTTCGTTTGCTTGGTTTCTTTACTTCTCAGTCAGTCTTATTTCGTAGTACTAATACTGTCCCTTATCTCCAGGTATATTCAATCATGTGCTATGTGTCAGGGACAGTTGGGTCTCTGTCATTATATGGCTAATGCCGTCTGACTTGTCTTTTAGGCAGTAACTTGGGGGCTCATTTCCCATGTGGCCATTCGGTCCTTTTTCTGGGGATGTGTTTTTGGGAAGAACCAAAAGCCCTAGTTTGTGTCACTGTGGGTGATTTTAAGGGGGTGAGGATGAGCCCCAAGTGGGGAGCCTCAGGCACCATAGAAACATTGTTGTTTGCTCCCATTTGCTGCTCCCTCACCAAGCAACTACTCCAGCCAGAATTTTACATTTAAATCCTTAGGGACGGACACAGCTGGAAAGACGTCGTCTCCTCAGCCCAGGCCCTGGAAGGTGAGGGCTAGACGTCAGCAGGTCAGTCTGCACCTGTTTCTTGCTTCTTCCATCCACCGGGGCTCTCGCCCTGCCCTGCAGTCACCCAGACCCCTGGCACAGCTCTACCACTGCAGAGTTCCCTATTGCTGCTGTAACAAATTACCACAAACTTCGAGGTATGAGACAACAGGAAATGCATTGTCTTATACATCTGGGAGTCAGAAATCCAAAATGAGTTTCACGAGGCTAAGGTCAAGGTGTTGGCAGGGCTGGCTGTTTCTGGAGGTTCCAGGGGAGAATCCTTTTCCTTGCCTTTTCCAGGCTCTTGTGGCTGCCTGTACCTCTTGACGTGTGACCCCTTTCTCCATCTTCAAAGTACATCACTCTGACCTCTGCTTCCACAGTCAGCCTGCTCCTCTGACTCCTCCTGTGTCCCTCCTATGTATCAGGTGCCCAGGTAATCCAGGATAAGCCCCTCAACTCGAGACCCTTAGCTCAATCACATCTGCAAAGTCCCTTTGCCATAATAAAGGTAACATAGATCCCAGGGGTTAGGACGGGGCTTAGGGGCCATCATTCTGCTTTCCACAGCGATCTCATAGGAGTAGGCTGAGGAGACTAAGAAGACACTCCCATCTGCTCTGTGTACAGAGCATTGTGCTAGGAGGGGTGTTGGGAAGCACGGAGTTTATAAACAGAAGTGAGATGGTATCCCTCCCTATAAAGAAATGTATAATACAGAGGACATCTAGAAGACAGACATGGAGATTAACAGGATGTGGGCGGTATGTGAAATGAACCAGCTTCAAGGTTCAAAATTGTCACAGTTCAACTCTGTCCTGGTGGCATGGCTGTGCCAGAAGGACCTTCAGATTCTGCGGTATCACCGCCCCCTCCTGGACTTGGCCAGGGCGGGGAATGCTCTTCTTGCACTATCAGTCATTTTTTGTTGTTGTTGGAGGATAGGTGATTTACAATATTGTGTTAGTTTCAGGTGTACAGCAAAGTGATTTGGTTATACGTATATGTGTATATATATATATATATACATACATGTTCTTTTTTGTCAGTTCTTGTTATTGGGCAGATTCTGTGCTAGGCACTTGGGATTCAGAATCAGAGAAGTGAGGTAAACATGGATGAAGCCCACCTCCTATAGTTAAAAGGAGCTCCGTCTATTAGGAGAGACACACACACAATGAAGAGTGGAGAATAATGCCACATGCTGGAGCAGGGCCCTCAGCAAGGACCAGGGAGGTCTGGCTCGCCACCAGCCCCCAATATCAGTGGAAGCCTCACCGGTTTCCCAGCTGAGGAGGAGATAAGGGCAGCCCAGGACGAGAGAACCGCAGCTACAGAGGCGCCTGAGACATCCTGGAAACAGTGAGCAGCAAGGCGCATGGGGCCATTTCAGTGCCTCTCCCCTCCTCCTGGGCTCGCTCTTCAGAGGAGATCAGCATCAAAGCCCCCCCCTCACCTCACCCTCCAGCCTCCCTCCTTTCTTCTCTCCCATTTTCCTAGTGGGGGAATGAGGGAGGAAGCGTTACAGTCCATCACAGTACCATTTTTCCCCTCAAGTCCTTACATTACAACCAACCGAATGCCAAGGGCTTGGCAAGAGAGAGAAGGGGGGAAATCAGTTGCGCCAGCATTATCAGCCCTCAAAGGGCCTCCTGACCTGCGTTTCATCTCTGGAAACTTTTATCTCACATTCTTATAGCACCTGCATTCAAAGGCCTAAGAGCCGCCTAGACACTATCTCACCCCTTGAACGCAGGCAGGGGCTCAGCCCTCAGATCTTCGCTTCGAAGATGAGAAAGGAACCACGGGGATCTCAGATCTCTTGTGCTGGTCGTTTAGGGAACTGCAGAGTGTTCAGCCCCAGAAACACCCCCAACTCTGGGCACCGGGCCTTAATGGATGGCAGAGGACTCCTAAACTACAACGTTGTTATTATAAGACAGAACCTGAAAATAATCAGGATTCTCCAAACTGATTTCTGCCTTTCTTTTTGCTCCCCAACCCTGTTGCTAGAAGGGAAGAAAGACTGAAAGACACCACCAACTTTCATCTCCTCCACAGTACTTATTTCCACGATGCCACAGAGAGATTACATTAAATTTCTCAGAGAGTGGAAAATGAAATATGACTATTGTATGATAGAAATTGAACCATATAACTCACCAGATATCTTAGACCATTAAGAGTACGTCTCCTTCAAAAACAATGAATCAGGAAATCCACAAAGACCCAACTCACGTCATAGTTCCTTTCTGGCTAATAATGACTCCTTAACCAAACTGAAGTATACGGCACCCAGCTCCTGGTGGTAAGCCCTGTGTGCACAGTCTCTTGCTGGGAGGACACTGGGAGACTGACTCTGTGGACTGGTTTATAGATTGCTTCCTTTGGGCACCGCAGCAAGGGTGAAGCACGCATCTGCTGTAGCCCCTGCCCTGCCCTTATGGGCAGTATTCACTGCAGGGGACATGCTGATGCTGAGAAAGCTGCTTTTGCTCTGTGCACACACAAGGCACCAGCAGACCAGCATCCAGGGTCCACGTGGATTACCATAAACTGTGCATTCGGGTCAGGGAGTGACAGCACGTTGGCCGTGATTCAAGACCAGTTCAGAAGCGGAGGGGACTCTGGCAGATCTCCCATTGTGGACTGACTGGTGGCATTCAGAAAACCACCATCACGACGTCATTATGGTGATTTTATTCACAATTTCCGTGGCTTACTTGAATGGGCTATGTTTGCTCCATGAGTTTTCACCCCAGATGTGGAATTAAATCATCCTACTCTTTCAAGTATCTATTTCCTAAGCTTAAAAACAAAAGGTTGTTTGTATCTCATAGGATAAACCTGGGGCTCCCAATAGTCTGTAATTCTTAAGCATTTGATGCATACGCATCCGTAGCATCCAAGGAAATATATGAGCCAAATAATGTGAGAATTTCTAAGAATATTGATGCTCTTTGGAAGCACATTTTGCAAATTATAAGAGAACAAATTCAATGATTTTTCAGGCTATGGCTTGTAATAAATTAAGAAAGAAAGAATTAGGGGGCACAGGGCGGGGTGGGGCAGAGCAATAAGAAAAGAATAATAATAAAAAAAGAAAGAATTAGAGTAAAAACTAATCTGTAACCTCTGTGAGAGCAGAGAACCATTCCTAACGTCTTCAATTCCCTTGCATCTCTTAATGTACTGAACACAATGGGTGCAAAGTAAATGTTGCTGACATTCATTCATTCAAAAATATTTTTTGAGCACTTATTATCAGCCAGGCACTGTTCTAGGTACTGCAGATACAACAGGGTACAAAACAGACCAAACCCCCCTTGCCTTGTAGATCTTATATTTTAATACTTTCCAAATCATCACCCAAAGGACAGAGATAAAGGATAATAAAAGCATTAAGCTCACAGAACGTGTTTCCTTTGGCATCACGACTCTCCCTAGGACTGGTGAGGTGGAGGAGGGTGCGTGGAGGCAATTGATTTACTGGGGCCTGAATTTATTGCCACCATTTACAAGGCTGTTGTAAAATAAGTTACTGCTTCTATCTTCTTTCGAGAATCTCTGAATAATTTCTTTTTCTCTGCACAGTGCAAATATAAACTTTTTAAAATCTTATTTCAGATAATGCACAGTAGCTTGGCTAGCTGTATGAATAAAACTGGATTGGTCAAGCGAAACAATCCTAACTCAAAATATTTAGGAAAAAAAAGGGGAACTTATTTGCTCACATGATGGGGACGGCTAAGAGGTCATGCTAAGGTCAGACTCATTGGATCCCAGAAGTTCACAAGCTTATCTTCAGGATGCCTGCTTTTTTCCACAATCTCTCATCTCTGCGTCCCTCCCTCTTGGCTTCATTTTTGGCAAGCTCCCACCACACGGTGGCAAAGGTGGCCTCCTATGACCCCAGCTTCTTGTGATCCTTTTCCCTTGTAATCTCAGGGACCAAAGTGACCTTAAAGACACCAGGGAGTCCAGAAGTGTAATCAGATCATTCACTCTCTGTACCCACCCCCGCCAATCTGAGCTCTGCTTCTCTCTGTATATCAACCTTATTATCCCTGCTATCAAGGCACTTCCCCAGGCAGAGAGAGAAAGGGAGCACGGGATCATAGATAGTTCCAGTTTTACATAACCCCAGCTCAGCAGCTCTGAGGGAAAGAGAGAGCTTGCCATCTCTGCGTTCATATAAAATCCCTGGAGGAGCTTCTGATTGCTCTGGCTCGGATACTAGACCACCAGGCCAATTACCATGGCCTTGGGGAGAGTCTACCATGATTGGCCAGGCCTGGGTCATGTGCCCATTACTGTAGCCGGGGCAAGGGAGAGTTAAGCTCAGTTGGTAGCCCCATCAAATCAAATTCATTCCTCTCCCCTACCCCCACTGGATTTGCATTGCTTTTAGGAAGATGACCCAAGTCTCTCCTAGCCCCACCTCAGTTACATTAGCCCAAGTGTAACTTTCAAGTGCTCAGTAGCCACCTGGAGCTCTGGCTACCATATTGGACAGTGCAGCTCTAGACCCCTGGCCTGGCCTCTCTTCTTTTCCTCTGGGGATCTCAGAGCATTTGCTTTAACAGGAAGATATTGTACTAGTTTACTATTGCTGCTGTACAAATTACCCTAAACTTAGTGCCTTCTTCTAAGCTTCTTATATTACAGTTCTGGAGGCCAAAGTCCCAAACGGGTTCCACTGGGCAGAAACCAAGGTGCAAGAGGGCCATGCTCCCTCAGGATGCTGTAGAGGAGAATTTGTTGCTTTGCCTTTTCCAGCTTCTAATGTTGTATTCTTTGGCCAGGACATCTTCCTCCACTTCAAAGCCAGATCATAGCATCTTCAAATCCCTTTCTGCTTCCATCATCACATTGCCATCTGCCTTCTATGTCAAATCTCCCCCTGCCTCCTTCTAGTGATTTCATGTAGGGCTCATCTGGGATAATCTCCACCTTTCAGACTCTTTAACCATATCTGCAAGCTCCCTGATGTCATATAAGGTAACATTCATAGGTTGCAGAGATTTGGACCTGAATATCTCTGGGGCCATTATTCAGCCTGCCACAGGGGAAGAGGAGGTAGAATGAGCATTCTAAACAGAAGGAACAGCCTATATTAGAACCCAGTTGTGGAATGGAGAAGGTAAGCCCTTAGAAGTACAAGGCCAGTGAGACTGAAGTGTAGAGAGAGGGGAAGGGTGGATGAGATGAGGCCAGAAGAGTGGGCAAGAACCAAACCATTGAGAGTCTGTGCCATGAGAAAGATATGGCTTTTTTCCTAAGATCAGTGTAAACCCATTAGGGGGAAGGAAGAGGAATGTATTTGCATTTTTAAAAGCATCACTCTGTGTGTGGAAAAGGGCCTAGAGGAGAAAGGCCGAAGAGGATGGAGGAAGACCAAGTTAGGATGCTAACGCAGCAGCCTTGGTGAGAGGCGGGGGTGGCTTGCACTGCAGTGGGGCAGTGGAAATGGAGAGAATGAGACAGAGGTGAGAACTAATTAGTGCAAACACTGATAGAAATTAGTAATGAACTGCAGCCAGAGGAAGAGTGAAGGAGAGAGCAGTCCAAGGATGAATCCTGGAGTTCTGGCTTTCATCAGTGACGTCATTCAGAAAAACTGGGAGAAAACCAGGAGGGGAGCATTGGGAGAAGGGTAGACAGTACGAATCTAGTTTTGGACCTGTATTTGTGGTGCCCTGGAAATGTCTAGTAGGCATACTGGCCTGGAGCTCAGAGATGTGAATTTAGAACTCATCAGTATAGAAGTAGCCCCTGAAGCCCTTGTTTTAGATGGTAATGCATTGGAGGAGAGAAGGAATGAAAAGAGGCGAGGGTCTAGGACCACACCTTAAGAAATACCAACACTTAATGGCTGAGTAGAAAGGGAAAAGTCTTTTTTAAAAAACTGAAAAGAATAGTCACACAGAGGGGGCTGTGTTACAAAAGTCAAGGGAAGAGTGTATTTCAAGGAGAAAGTGGTCAACAGGGTTAAATGGTGGTGAGAGGTTAAATAGGAAGAGGACTAAAAACTATCCATTGGATGTGAATGCAGCATCTAAGTACCGTATTTCTACAACCTCTCCTCGCCATGGATAACATACACACATACAGCACCTTGCACATAGTATGTATTCACTAAATATTGATGTATCACTTTAACAATATGTACCTCAAAGTGGGAGGCAATGTGGTATAATGGAAAGAGCATGAGCTTTGAATCCCAACCCATCCAGTTTCTAACTGTAATGTTTCAAGCCAGTCATTTCTGTGTCTTGATTTCCTCACTGGTAAAATGGGGATGGTAGTGATGAGTTGAGAACTAGCTCTTTATTCCTCAAGGTATTTTCTTGTGCATCACATTATTTGATCCTTAGCGCAACCCAATGATTTTGGCAAACTACAGATTAAGCGAGGTGTCCAGAGGCTGAGAGCTGGTCAGTTGCCGAATCAGGGTCTCTTGACTGCCAGTCTGGTGCTCTGATAAGGAAAAAGACTCTCAGGATCTCAGAGTTGCTGCTTTTTCCTCCTGCAGATGGATGGCTGGTCAGCAGTCATTCCAGGGACCTGACACGATGGATTCCAAGAATGAGGCTGGAGATATAAAGATGAGAGAGATACAGTTCCTGCCCTCTAGGGAGTCATGGTCCCATAGAGGAGACAGATACTATAAATTGATAATTTTAAAAACATATGATAAGCTCTCCAGTGTGGAGCCTTTATGGACAAAGGACTGTGGGGACACAGTGGAAGAAATGGTAAGCTCTGGAATGTGTGGGAGGAAAAAAGATCTGGAAAGATTTGGCAAGTGAGAATAAGGCTTAAAAATACATCCCAACTTAAACTATGGCTTTCTTTTTCTTTCACTAGAATCATAGGACTTCAGAGCCAGAAAAGACCTTTTAAAATTATCATTCTTATACCAAAGATGGTGGAATTGAAGAGAGGTAACATGCCAAGGTCAAGAGTTGGGAAAAAAATCCAGGAGTCCCATGTCCAGTGCAAAGTCCTTTATGTCAGGAATGTGGTCATCTAACACAGAAGGCTCTGCTAGGTGCTCAGATGGGCTGGCCTGTCAGTTGAGGCAAGAATGGACTGCCCTCATCTGAAAGGGGCCACTTGAATCAGCAGGGCCAGAACCTGGAGGCATTGTTGAGGACTCACTGGACAGTTGTAAGAAATACATCATCGTATGTCTATGAGAATCCAACAGTGGTTTCTTCTCTTGAATAACTATGTATCCTGTATTAGAAAAATGGCAGGATGGGGAGACCTACCAGAATTTTCATTAACACTGGGGACAAGGACAGATTATGAATAAGGAGAAAATGCTACTCACTCTGTATAGATCAAAGTAGGAACGATTGCAACCAAATCTCCACATTAAAAAAAAAATTGAAATTGAAGCACCATAATTTCAAGACTCTTCAATACAGTAATTCACAAAATGGTATAAGGTATTAGCTAAATGAAATAAAATATTAACCTCAATAAGCCAGATCCATTTAAAGAATGACAGAGAGTTAGGAAGAAAATCTGACTCTTCGAAAACACAATAAAATCTATCATTTCGAGTAGGCTAACAGACTGTTGTCAAGTAAAGCCCTCGGAAGTTAAACAGGAAGATTAGGTAAATCAGTAATATCAGACCACATACTATTTGTTTGTGAACAAATACCTGTAGCAAAACTTGATGATCCTTAAGAAGTTATTTTCCTGAAAGTTAAACCTAAGTCATATGTTTTGTAAATGCTGTCCTTATAGATGGTAAAAACATAAGCTTCTATCTACCCGTTTTTGAACCGCAAAGTCCAAATGGAATTCAAATAAATTAATTTGGAAAGTCCCTTGAATTCTTTGGAAAGGAATTAGACCTGTGGGTCATTTTTCTGAGTCTTGTCATGGCCACTACTAATATTTTATAGTGATGCTTTCTTAGACAACTTGAACAAGGAGGGAAAACTATAAGAAAAGACAGTTAACCAAGTAAGAAGCAAACAGATCTGTCTGAAGATAGCATCTTAAAAAGCATACTTTTAAGAAGACTAGATATATTAAGGCCTTGTTTATCCAGCACTGTTAAACAAGGAGGTTGTCTATACACGTGCATTTTCCAGATAGCAGCTGGTTTCTCCTTTAAATGACAACACTTCAAAAATTATCTTAATGAAGATTATTTTAACACGTAGTACACATTTCCTCACTAGCTTACTTGAGCCAATTGATTATGTCTTTGCTAAGCCCTTTTTTCCAATGACTCAAGATACCCAAATATTAATATTTATTGTGATAGCAGTGGTACAATTTGTCCACAAGGTCGACTGGAGTTCCTAGGGTTTTAGCTGTAGACCCAACTGCTATGCTTTCTTCATTCTTATGTGGCCCTTTCCATGGTTTGTCCCTTTCTCATGCAATTGTCTGTATGCCTTTCTCTAGCAGTGTTTTTCCCCTACTAATTTGATATAAAAGTATGCCTTGAGAGACCTTCAAGATGGCGGAGGAGTAAGGCATGGAGATCACCTTCCTCCCCACAAATACATCAGAAATACATCTACATGTGGAACTCTTGCAGAACACCTACTGAACGCTGGCACAAGGCCTCAGACCTCCCAAAAGGCAAGAAACTCCCCACGTACCTGGGTAAGGCAAAAGAAAAAAGGAAAAACAGAGACAAAAGAATAGGGATGGACCCTGCCCCTTGGGGAGGGAGCTGTGAAGGAGGAAAAGTTTCCACACACTAAGAAGCCCCTTCACTAGCAGAGACAGGGGGTGGCGGGGGCGAAGCTTCAGAACCACGGAGGAGAGCACAGCCACAGGGGTGCGGAGGGCAAAGCAGAGAGATTCCCGCACAGAGGATCAGTGCCGACCAGCACTCACCAGCCAGAGAGGCTTGTCTGCTCACCCGCCGGGGCGGGCGGGGGCTGGGAGCTGAGGCTCGGGCTTCGGAGGTCGGATCCCAGGGAGAGGACTGGGGTTGGCGGCGTGAACACAGCCTGAAGGGGTTAGCGCACCACAGCTAGCCAGGAGGGAGTCCGGGAAAAAGTCTGCACCTGCCAAAGAGGCAAGAGACCATTGCTTCAGGGTGTGCGAGGAGAGGGGATCCAGAGCACTGCCTAAACAAGCTTCAGAGACTGGCGTGAGCCGCAGCTATCAGCGCAGACCCCAGAGATGGGCATGAGACGCTAAGGCTCCTACTGCAGCCACCAAGGAGCCTGTGTGCGAGCCCAGGTCACTATCCACACCGCCCCTCCCGGGAGCCTGTGCAGCCCACCACCGCCAGGGTCCTTTGATCCAGGGACAACTTCCCCGGGAGAACGCACAGCGCGTCTCACGCTGGTGCAAAGTCACGCTGGCCTCTGCTGCCGCAGGCTCATCCCGCATCCGTACCCCTCCCTCCCCCCGGCCTGAGTGAGCCAGGGTCCCCTAATCAGCTGCTCCTTTAACCCCATCCTGTCTAAGCAAAGAACAGACGCCCTCAGGCGACCTACATGCAGAGGCAGGATCAAATCCAAAGCTGAAACCCAGGAGCTGTGCGAACAAAGAAGAGAAAGGGAAATCTCACCCAGCAGCATCAGGAGCAGAGGGTTAAATCTCCACAATCAACTTGATGTACCCTGCATCTGTGGAATACCTGAAAAGAAAACGAATCATCCCAAAATTGAGGAGGTAGACTTTGGGAGCAACTGTAGACTTGGGTTTTGCTTTCTGCATATAATTTGTTTCTGGTTTTATGTTCATCTTAGTTTAGTATTTAGAGTTTATTATCATTGGTAGATTTGTTTATTGATTTGGTTACTGTCTTCTTTTTTTTTTTTAATATATAGATATATATATATTTCCTTTTTCTCTGTTTGTGAGTGTGTATGTGTATGCTTCTTTGTGTGATTTTGTCTGTATAGCTTTGCTTTTACCATTTGTCCTAGGGTTCTGTCTGTCTTTTGTTGTTGTTGTTGTTGTTTTGGTTTTTTAGTATAGTTTTTAGCACTTGTTATCATTGGTAGATTTGTTTTTTGGTTTGGTTGATCTCTTCTTTCTTTCTTTCTTTCATTTTTCTTTTTTTAATTACTTTTTAATTTTTTTACTTTTAACAATTTTTTATTTTAATAACTTTTATTTTGTTTTTCTTTCTCTCTTTTTTTCTCCCTTTTCTTCTGAGCCATGTGGCTGACAGGGTCTTGGTGCTCCGGCCGGGTGTCAGGCCTGTGCCTCTGAGGTGGGAGAGCCAAGTTCAGGACACTGGTCCACCAGAGACCTCCCAGCTCCACGTAATATCAAACGGCAAAGGATCTCCTGGAGATCTCCATCTCAACGCTAAGACCCAGCTCCACTAAACAACCAGCAAGCTACAGTCCTGGACACCCTATGCCAAACAACTAACAAGACAGGAACACAACCCCACCCATTAGCAGAGAGGCTGCATAAAACCATAAAAAGGTCACAGACACCTCAAAACACACCACCAGACGTGGTCCTGCCCATCAGGAAAACAAGATCCAGCCTCATCCACCAGAAAACTGGCACCAGTTGGCTCCACCAGGAAGCCTACACAACCCACTGAACCAACCTTAGCCACTGGGGCAGACACCAAAAACAACAGGAACTACGAACCTGCAGCCTGCAGAAAGGAGACCCCAAACACAGTAAGTTAAGCAAAATGAGAAGACAGAGAAACACAGAGCACATGAAGGAGCAAGGTAAAAACCCACCAGACCAAACAAATGAAGAGGAAATAGGCAGTCTATCTGAAAAAGAATTCAGAGTAATGATAGTAAAGATGATCCAAAATCTAGGAAATAGAATGGAGAAAATACAAGAAACGTTTAACAAGGACCTAGAAGAAGTAAAGAGCAAACAAACAGGGATGAACAACACAATAACTGAAATTAAAAATTCTCTATAAGGAATCAATAGCAGAATAACTGAGGCAGAAGAATGGATAAGTGACCTGGAAGATAAAATAGTGGAAATAGCTACTGCAGAGCAGAATAAAGAAAAAAGAATGAAAAGAATTGAGTACAGTCTCAGAGACCTCTGGGACAACATTAAACGCACCAACATTCAAATTATAGGGGTCACAGAAGAAGAAGAGGAAAAGAAAGGGACTGAGAAAATATTTGCAGAGATTATAGTATAAAAATTCCCTAATATGGGAAAGGAAATAGTCAATAAAGACCGGGAAGTGCAGAGTCCCACAAAGGATAAATCTAAGGAGAAACATGCCAAGACACATATTAATCAAACTATCAAAAATTAAATAAAAAGAAAAAATATTAAAAGCAGCAAGGAAAAAACAACAAATAACATACAAGGGAATCCCCATAAGGTTAACAGCTGATCTTTCAGCAGAAACTCTGTAAGCCAGAAGGAACTGGCAGGACATATTTTAAGAGATGAAAGGGAAAAACTTACAACAAATATTGCTCTACCCAGCAAGGATCTCATTCAGATTTGATGGAGAAATTAAAACATTTACAGAGAAGCAAAAGTTAAGAGAATTCAGTACCACCAAACCAGCTTTACAAGAAAGGCTAAACGAAAGGAAACACAAGAGAAGGAAAAGATCTACAATAACAAACCCAAAACAATTAAGAAAATGGTAAGAGGAGCATACATATCAATCATTACCTTAAATGTAAACGGATTAAATGCTCCCACCAAAAGACAGACTGGTTGAATGGATACAAAAACAAGACCCATATATATGCTGTCTACAAGAGACCCACTTCAGATCTAGGGACACATACAGACTGAAAGTGTGGGGATGGAAAAAGATATTCCATGCAAATGGAAATCAAAAGAAAGCTTGAGTAGCAATTCTCATATCAGACAAAAGAGACTTTAAAATAAAGACTATTACAAGAGACAAAGAAGGACACTACATAATGATCAAGGGATCAATCCAAGAAGAAGATAAAACAATTGTAAATATTTATGCATCCAACATAGGAGCACCTCAATACATAAGGCAAATGCTAACAGCCATAAAAGGGGAAATCGACAGTAACATAACCATAGTAGGGGAATTTAACACCACACTTTCACCAATGGACAGATCATCCAAAATGAAAATAAATAAGGAAACACAAGCTTTAAATGATACATTAAACAAGATGGACTTAATTGATATTTATAGGACATTCCATCCAAAAATAACAGAATACACTTTCTTCTCAAGTGCTCATGGAACATTCTCCAGGATAGATCATATCTTGGGTCACAAATCAAGCCTTGGTAAATTTAAGAAAATTGAAATCGTATCAAGTATCTTTTCCAAACATAATGCTATGAGACTAGATATCAATTACAGGAAAAAATCTGCAAAAAATACAAACACATGAGGCTAAACAATACATTACTAAATAACCAAGCGATCACTGAAGAAATCAAAGAGGAAATCAAAAAGTACCTAGAAACAAATGACAATGAAAACACAACGACCCAAAACCTATGGAATGCAGCAAAAGCATTTCTAAGAGGGAAGTTTATAGCAATACAATCCTACCTCAAGAAACAAGAAACATCTCAAATAAACCACATAACCTTACACCTAAAGCAATTAGAGACAGATGAACAAAAAAACCGCAAAGTTAGCAGAAGGAAAGAAATCATAAAGATCAGAGCAGAAATAAATGGAAAAGAAATGAAGGATACAATAGCAAAGATCAATAAAACTAAAAGCTGGTTCTTTGAGAAAATAAACAAAATTGATAAACCATTAGCCAGACTCAACAAGAAAAAAAGGGAGAAGACTCAAATCAATATAATTAGAAATGAAAAAGGAGAGGTAACAACTGACACTGCAGAAATACAAAGGATCATGAGAGATTACCACAAACAACTGTATGCCAATAAAACGGACAACCTGGAAGAAATGGACAAATTTTTAGAAAAGCACAACCTTCTGAGACTGAACCAGGAAGAATTAGAAAATATGAACAGACCAATCACAAGCACTGAAATTGAAACCATGATTTTAAAATCTTCCAACAAACAAAAGCCCAGGACCAGATGGCTTCACAGGTGAATTCTATCAAAGATTTAGAGAAGAGCTAACAGCTACCCTTCTCAAACTCTCCTAAAATATAGCAGAGGGAGGAACACTCCCATACTCATTCTACAAGGCAACCATCACCCTGATACCAAAACCCGACAAAGATGTCACAAAGAAAGAAAACTACAGGCCAATATCGTTGATGAACATAGATGCAAAAATCCTCAACAAAATACTAGCAAACAGAATCCAACAGCACATTAAAAGGATCATACACCATGATCAAGTGGGGTTTATCCCAGGAATGCAAGGATTCTTCAGTGTATGCAAATCAATCTATGTGATACACCATATTAACAAATTGAAAGAGAAAAACCATGATCATCTTAATAGGTGCAGAAAAAGCTTTCGACAAAATTCAACACCCATTTGTGATAAAAACCCTCCATAAAGTAGGCATAGAGAGAACTTACCTCAACATAATAAAGGCCATATATGACAAACCCACAGCCAACATCATTCTCAATGGTGAAAAATTGAAACCATTTCCACTAAGATCAGGAACAAGACAAAGATGTCCACTCTCACCACTAGTATTCAAAATAGTTTTGGAAGATTTAGCCACAGCAATCTGAGAAGAAAAAGAAAGAAAAGGAATCCAAGCCAGAAAAGAGGAAGTAAAGCTGTCACTGTTTGCAGATGACATGACACTATACATAGAGAATCCTAAAGATGTTACCAGAAAACTACTAGAGCTAATCAATGAATTTGGTAGAGTATCAGGATACAAAATTAATGCACAGAAATCTCTTGCATTCCTATACACTAATGATTAAAAATCTGAAAGTGATATTAAGAAAACACTCCCATTTACCATTGCAACAAAAAGAATAAAATACCTAGGAATAAACCTACCTAAGGAGACAAAAGACCTGTATGCAGAAAAGTATAAGACACTGATGAAAGGAATTAAAGATGATACCAACAGATGGAGAGAGATACCATGTTCTTGGATTGGAAGAATCAACATTTTGAAAATGACTATACTACCCAAAGCAATGTACAGATTCAATGCAATCCTTATCAAACTACCAATGGCATTTTTCACAGAGCTAGAACAAAAAATTTCATAATTTGTATGGAAACACAAAAGACCCCGAATAGGCAAAGCAATATTGAGAAAGAAAAACAGAGCTGGAGGAATCAGGGTTCCAGACTTCAGACTATACTACAAAGCTACAGTAATGAAGACAATATGGTTCTGGTACAAAAACAGAAATATAGATCAATGGAACAGGACAGAAAGCCCAGAGATAAACCCAGGCACATATGGTTACCTTGTTTTTGATAAAGGAGGCAGAATATACAATGGAGAAAAGACAGCCTCTTCAATAAGTGGTGCTGGGAAAATTGGACAGCTACATGTAAAGGAATGAAATTAGAACAGTTCCTAACATCATAAACAAAAATAAACTCAAAATGGATTAAAGACCTAAAAGTAAGGCCAGACACTATAAAACTCTTCAAGGAAAACATAGGCAGAACCCTCTATGACCTAAATCACAGCAAGATCCTTTTTGACCCACGTTCTAGAGAAATGGAAATAAAAACAAAAATAAACAAATGGGACCTAATGAAACTTAAAAGCTTTTGCACAGCAAAGGAAACCATTAACAAGACGAAAAGACAACCCTCAGAATGGGAGAAAATATTTGCAAATGAAGCAACTGACAAAGGATTAATCTCCAAAATTTACAAGCAGTTCATGCAGCTCAATATCAAACAAACAAACAACCCAATCCAAAAATGGGCAAAAGACCTAAATAGACGTTTCTCCAAAGAAGATATACAGATTGCCAACCAACACTTGAAAGGATGCTCAACATCACTAATCATTAGAGAAATGCAAATCAAAACTACAATGAGGTATCACCTCACACCAGTCAGAATGGTCATCATCAAAAAATGTACAAAGAATAAATGCTGGAGAGGGTGTGGAGAAAAGGGAACCCTCTTGCACTGTTGGCGGGAATGTAAGTTGATACAGCCACTATGGAGAACAGTATGGAGGTTCCTTAAAGAACTAAAAATAGAACTACCGTACGACCCAGCAATCCCACTCCTGGGCATACACACTGAGAAAACCATAATCCAAAAAGAGTCATGTACCACAATGTTCATTGCAGCTCTATTTACAATATACAGGACATGGAAGCAACCTAAGTGTCCATTGACAGATGAATGGATAAAGAAGATGTGGCACTTATATACAATGGAATATTACTCAGCCATAAAAAGAAATGAAATTAAGTTATTTGTAGTGTGGTGGATGCACCTAGAGTCTGTCATACAGAGTGAAGTAAGTCAGAAAGAGAAAAACAAATACCATATGCTAACACGTATATATGGAATCTAAAATAATAATAATAATAATGGTTCAGAAGAACCTAGGGGCAGGACAGGAATAAAGACACAGACATAGAAAATGGACTTGAGGACACGGGGAGGGGAAGGGTAAGCTGGGACGAAGTGAGAGAGTGGCAAGGACATATATACACTACCAAATGTAAAATAGATAGCTAGTGGGAAGCAGCCGCGTAGCACAGGGAGATCAGCTCGGTGCTTTGTGACCACCTAGAGGGGTGGGATAGGGACGATGGGAGGGAGACGCAAGAGGGAGGAGATATGGGGATATATGTATATGTATAGCTGATTCACTTTGTTATAAAGCAGAAACTAACACACCATTGTAAAGCAATTATACTCCAATAAAGATGTTTAAAAAATGCCTTATTATTCCCTTTTTCCATAATGAAATAACATATGTTCACTCCATAAAACTTGAAAGATTATGGAAATTTTTTGATTAATGGAAAATTTTTAAATATTCACCTATTCATACACAGATGTTTCTTCCTTGTCTTTTTTTTACCTCATGGTTTCATTTTAAAGTATCTTAAGAAAGCAACAGATTCAGTAATAACCAATTAAAATGTGTATTCTGCTTTTTGTGCTTAATATAACAAATTGTTTTCAAAAAACCATTTTAAGGGTAATAATATTCCATCAGAGAGATTTTTTCACTCAAGAATTTTTTCTAGTACCTCCCACGTGGTAACCTCTGGTTTCCATACTACATTGAAGCTGAATACAACACTTCACATCACATCATATCCCCCAAAGTAAATCCAACTCACCAAGCAGGAGTGAAAAATGTAGAGTTTATGGGAAAACAGGGAAGAATTTGCTTCCTAATTTACAACTGGACAACATCCAACAAAACGAAGATGCATTAAAATGATCATCGGAACGTTGTTTGTAAACAAAGACTGGAAGCAATCTTAATATTCCATTTATAAGGGACTGAATTTATGTATATATGAAAGGACAGCTACAAACCAGGAAAAAATTTTGCAACTTTCATATCCAACAAAGACTTGTATCCAGAATATGTAAAGAATTCTCAAATTTCAGCGTAAGAAAAATAATGACCCAATAAAATTTGAGGAAATATTTGAATTGACTCTTCACCAAAGAAGATATATTGATGGTAAGTTAGCATATGGAAAGATTTTCAACATCAAATTAAAGTGCAAATTTAAACATTAAGATACCCCTACACAACAGAATGGCTAAATGAGAAAACAAACACACAAACAATACCAATTGCTACCGCAGATGTGAAACAACTCAAATTCTTAGCCCCTCCGGAAAACAGTTTGGAAATTTCTTATAAAGTTAAACATACACTTACTCTATGGCCAGCGTACAATATTTACCCCGAACAGAAGGAAACATGTTTATCTAAAATCCTGCATACAAGTACTTATAGCAGCTTTATTCCTAATTCCCCCAACCCTGGAAAGATTCCATATGTCCCTTTTTCCCTCAGCTTGACTGAGATATCATTGACATATATATATATGAAATACTATGTTGTCATTTAAAAGAATTATATAGGTCCATATTGCAGATACAGAATGGTCGCTAAGATATGTGATAGTCTGAAAATATAAGGTACAAAACAATACATATATGTATGTGTGTATATGTACACATACACACATTTATCTTAGATTCAGAGAGAGGGAGGCATGTACATATATATGTTCTAGAAACTCAGACTGATTCTGGAAGGATACCCGAGAAACGTAACAGACACTGTCTCAGGCTGGGGAGGCACTGGGAGCTGGGGATGGGAGTTTCATTGACTATTCACCCTCTGGTACTAGCAAAGGGTGCTAGTACCCTTCTTGCTGTGGTTGTTGCTTCACCATGTGTATGTATTACTCTTTCAGTTCTTTTAAGACCAATATGAATAATTCATTTCGTTTTCAAAATCATAATAACGATAGTGGAAACTTACTGTTTACACTGTGCCAGGCAGTAAGAGTTTTACATGTATAATTTCATCTAATCCTCACAATAACCCTGAAAGGTACATACTATTATAATCTCCATTCTACAGATAAAGAAAGTAAGAAACAGGGGAGTTAAGTAATCTGCCCATGATCACACCTCTGGGATGCAACAGAGCTGAGATTTAAACCCAGGAAGATTGGCCCCCAAGCCTGCATTCTTAAGCTCCAAACATAACAGGCTACAAGCACAGAACAAAAATAAAAGGCATAAAGCCAGTTATAAAGTCAAAACAGACTTAAACAAATAAAATAAATTATTTTCAGGGGAAAAATAATTCCACACAGGTTCAAGGGTACTTGCATATTTTTTTCCATATCTTCTAAAAAGTTCAAAACTGGAAGTAATAGTATAGTGGTGAATGATAACTGTCTTCCCCATGAAAAGATGTAGACTATTTCTAATGTACATATAAAGTACTTTCTCTATTGCTATCACTGGGATAACTGGGAAAACACTCCTCCACCGTGGAAGCCCTCAACAGTGTCACTCCTATATCCCTTCCCAGTTCTTTTCCCATGTCTCTCCACAAGTGCCACACTAGTCACAGAAGTAGTCATGTGGATCTTCTCAGGATCCCTGATGGCAAGCCATATATGGCCCACTCCTGTGCTCTGCTGTGCCTGAACCACTCTTTCCTGCCAGCCACTGGTGTCCTAGACATCCTTCAAGGTCATGAACACATTCCACCTCCCACAAGAAAACTCTCCTGATCGTCTACATCAAAGCTCCCCTTTCCCTCCTCTGAAGCTTTCTTAACACTTCGTTTACTAGAAATGTAAACACAAATCAATAATGCGAAGGAGATGTAGATTATGAAAATGCCTATCCACCACCTCCCTCTCCTTTGCAATGTGGGTCTCAGAAGAGCAAGAACAAAATATTTCCATTACTGAACACTGTCTGGCACAATATTTGAAAAACGATTCAATGAAGGTTCCTAAGGAATGGCATACAGGGAATGGCATGAGTCATTAAGAAAACCTGGGGTAGATGGAAAGGCAGGAAGTATGAGCAGTCAGCCCTGGGCTCTGGGATGTTAGTCATCTTTGCTCTGCTCCGAGGAGATGGAGGGGTCCTTCGTGTGAGAAGCAGGGATTGCTGCCAAAGGAAACACGTGTTTTGAAAGAAACAGAGGTGATGGGCACACGTGTCCTGCTTTAGGGGGACGTATATAATGCTGGCTCCAAAACTAGATAGACCTGGGAATCCTCAAGGCTACTGGAGAATTGCTAATGGCATAAGTGAGCTTTTGCTCACCCTCACCCTCTCAACCTCACCCCTGGTTTTGCATTGTGTGTGTTCTGGGTGGGAAGGTCTTGGCATAATACATATCAACTTGATATTAGCAAGAAGAGTTTTGGTGGTTGCTGCTGTTTTATCTTATGGGTACTTGGCTCTGAAATATGTTAAGGATCCAGAGTTAACAGAGCTCATCCACATCTAAACAAGAAGAGAAGCCATCCTCACTGCAGGATGAAGCAGAACACTGAAGGAGAGCGGTAGAAAGGGCAAATGGGCAAAAGGTCAAGAGGGAAGGGGGCTTCTGGAAGCCTGTGCAAGGTCAGCTTCCTTTGTCCAGAGAAACCTCGAGAGGACCGCCCCTTAAAGAAACGCCTGCACCACGCTTTGTCTCTGGGTGTGCTTCTAATTGGCCATGAGGAAGAAAAGACGCTTTGATGATGGACCAAGCCAGCCCAAGAGCCTTGGCAACCACTGCAGGGTAAGACCCGAGAGCCAGGTCTCAGCGTTTAATGCTTAGCAGTTGAGTAGCACTCTAGATGCTCTCTGACAGTTTGGGAAGAAGAAATGGGTGAGGGGTTAGTGCAGAATCCCACTGAGACCTCCCAGAGGAAGAGAATGAAGGAGGTGACTGTAAGGTCAGCGCTGGGTGGCTGGAAGCCCAGAGGAGCCTCCTTGGGGAGCAGACAGGAAAGTACCTCCTCTGTGGGGGGTAGATCTGGAGAGGAACTGGCAGGAAGTACAGAGCAGCCTGAGGCCAGGAGGGAGGGAGGGCCCCGGAGAAACAGGCAAAGAGGCAGATCCTGTGCAGGAACCCTGGGTCACCATCCTAGAGGTAAGACCCCAGCTCCGCCAAGTGCTTTGTTCAATCCAGAAAGATACTCGAGGATCTTTCTTCCTTATTTGTGTCTCCATCCATTTGACAACATCCCTCTTGTAAGTCGGTTGTTTGGTTTATTTACGTAGATTCTCCAGTCAAATTATCCTTATACACTTTTAGGAGCTTTATGAGATTAAAGGAGAAAAAAACAAAAACTCTTCAACATCAGTTTCCTCGGGCATAAAATGGGGGTGGTATATCTACCTCATAAAGCTATTATTGTGAAAACTGAACTAGGGTTTTTATCAAACTAGACAGCATTCAATGAACATTTTTATTGCTGCTGTTAACATTACTTTTATCATCTTTATTACAGACCTTGAGTGAAAACTCGAAGGAAGTCTTCCCACTGACTTATCTTTCTAGACATAGGTAATCACACAAGTTGTTAGAATTGCTGTACTGGAGTTGTTGAAGTTGGTTGGCACACACTGGCATCAGATTACTTCAGATGTGTTTTTTTTTTTTCTTTTCTTTAGGAATGAAATGACAAATTCCTCCCAGGTGGCAGCAAGGGAACTAAAAGCACAGCCCATCCGCACTCATGCCTCAAATGAAAAAAAAAAAAGAGAGAGAGAGAGAGCAAGCCCATTTCAAATGAATCTTTGCCATAAACTCAAGCCCATCAACAGATGGAAAAAAGCCCTGTGAGACAAAACACACCACCCCCAATCCCCAATAAAAATAATCAACAGAGGCTAAAGAGCTAAAAAAAAAAAAAAAAGAAAAAAAGAAACCACAAGTGCTTCCAAAATGCTACAGAGTGTGCCAAGAATCATAGCTGGAAGATAGTTGGTGCGGACAAGGTACCCGCCAGGGGAAGATTACCCGGAGAGAGTCCTTACACGTCTTCCGCAGAATCGAGAGAGGATATATGTGTTGGGAGAAGGACAATGGTGGCAGGAAGAGTGACATGGGGTAGAGAGGAGAAGAATCATCAAAATGGATAATGTGGGGCTACACATAATAATAACTAGCGATTCCTGGCCTGGAGACCAGACATTCAGCAGCTTAAAAATGCCGTGATGTCTAGGAGTATATGTAATTTGTCGTTATCACTAATTAGAAACACTGCCAGATGCATTCTGAAAAGGTAAACAGATGTTCGGCGATGGCAGAGGAGCCAAGGCAACTATGGAAACCAAGGAAGAGCCAAGAAAAGCAGGAGCCAGTTGCCTTCATGCTGGAGTGGTTCTGGGTACCATGGTTGGATTTTCATCATCACTGTAGACTGTTCAACAAGATCCAGAAATGGGCACTAGATGTGCCTCCCTGGATTCGGTGTGTTGACACAGCATGCACATGCTTCAGTAACAAGCTCTTGGTCTAATCCAGTTATAAAGGGTAGATGGCTGTGACCAAGGAAGATGGAAGAAGTGTTTACCCCTCTGCAAGTCTGCATGGACGCACACACAGAGACACACACTCAGTATCCTGTGCAAACACGAGCCACTTTCTTCCCATTCCTACAATCCAGGCCTTCCCTGTACAACCCCTCTCTGAAGGACACCCAGCCCAACCCCACAGCCAACCCTCAGCTTTGCTGTCCCTGGGTCTTCTCTGACCCTCGCTCAGGGGAGTCACCAGCAAGCCTCAAGGAAGTAGCTGAGATGGCTCCAGATCCTCTTTGCTAGGGACTTAGCTCAGAGGTGCCCATTGCCCAGAAGCCCTGCGACTCCCAGGAAAACACTTCACTGATGATGTCTCAGGTGTTTCCTAGTCTCTTGATTGGATTTGAATATGTGCCCCTCTCTACATGCCTTGGCTTTGTAGGTTACAGAATAAACGTAGAGAGATTTTGAAGACACAAATTATTCTGTAATTTTTTTTTAACCGCCTGGTCCCACATTCATCAATAAGCAGGCCATTTGGAAATTTCTGGTTTCCATGGCTGGAAATGATAAATCTTGAATTTTAGAGTGTGTTGGCGCCTTTTAAAAATGTGGATATATTGAGGATACGGGGAGGGGTAAGGGTAAGCTGGGACAAAGTGAGAGAGTGGCATGGACATATATACACTACCAAATGTAAAACAGATAGCTAGTGGGAAGCAGCCACATAGCACAGGGAGATCAGCTAAGTGCTTTGTGACCACCTAGAGGGGTGGGATAGGGAGGGTGGGAGGGAGGGAGATGCAAGAGGGAAGAGATATGGGGACATATGTGTATGTATAACTGATGCACTTTGTTATAAAGCAGAAACTGACACACCATTGTAAAGCAATTATACTCTAATAAAGACGTTAAAAAAATGTGGAGATATATATATACACACACGCACATACTTATATACATATATATAACTGAGTCACTGTGCTGTGCACTTGAAACTAACACAACATTGTAAATTAACTATACTTCAATAAAAATAAAATAAAATAAATTTTAAATGTGGATTCTTGGAACATCTTTTAGTGGCAGAAAGTCCCAGAAGTGCACCCACAAAACCACAACAATGGGGATACATCAAAGTGATACAGGAGTCAACTTAAAGAGTTCCCAATGGAAAAGCTGGAGTAATTTGATTAACAAACTGGTATTGGATTATATCCCAACATCCATGAGTCCATACTGATATAAATAAATGATTGAATAGATAAAGGAGGGAGAACAGACAAATTTACCATGCAGAAGAATCTCCAATACTACTCCCCCATCAAGGAGGTAGACTATATATAACTCCCCACTCCTTAAGTGTGGGTTACCCACAATGACTACCTTCCAAAAAATATGGTATGAAAAGATGGGAAAAAAGAATAACTTTACAGTGGAGAAAACTGTCAAAACCATCTCAGCCAGATGATCAAGGTAAACATCAAGAGTGAGTCATGTTGATAGTAGGAACCCCTGATGGGATGTGATGGGAAGAGCAGTTTACCTCTGTGGTCTTCCTTCCCCAAACCCAAAACTCCAGTCAAGCCATGAGCAAAACATCAAACAGATCCCAACTGAGAGACGGTCTATGAAATACTCTCCAGGACTCCTCAAAACTCTGAAAGGTTATCAGAAACAAGGAAATTCTGAGAAACTGTCACAGCCAAGAGAAGCCAAAGGAGACATTTACCTGACAATCAAATGTAATGGGGTATCCTGTTATGGAAAAAGGGCATAATGTGAACAAAATGTGGACTTTAGTTAATAATCACGTATCAATATCGGTTCATTAATTGTAGCACGTGTACCATATCAGTGTAAGATATTAATAAAGAAAACTGAGTGTGGTGTAAATGGGAACTCTCTGTGCTATCTTTGCAACTTCTCTGTAAATCTAAAACTATTCGAAAATTAAAAGTTTATTTTGAGAAATTAGGATTCCTAGGCACCCCATCCCGAGGGGCTATGATTCAGTAGGTCTGGTGCAAGACTCACCAACGGGCAGGTAGAGGAAGCGAATCAGGTGATGCCATGGCAGGTGCCTGTGTTGCTTTTTATTTATTTATGAAATAAATGGAAAATTTTATTTAAGCCAAATTTGAGGATTATAACCCAGAAAGAGGATCTCAGAAAGCTCTGAGAACTGCTCCACCCATTAGAAGTCAAGGCACAGTTATATAAGTTCTTGGTGCTGTCTTTTAAAAGGCTACCTTCCAGAGATATTTGAGCAGAGAAACAAATGGCCAACAAAATGTCTACTTCCCTCCACACTTGAGTGCCAGAGGCTCCAACGTTGAAAATGACCAGCTCATGCTTGTCTGGCCCTTGAGTGGTGTTCCCAGTGCCCGGCCACCCTGAAAACGTTGTCCTATTATCCCATGGCCATTCACCAGAGGCCACATTTCCTCAGGTTTTGACAACCCCCAAGTACGATCACATTCACAAAGATAAGCTTTAAACTCTGATGGTGATAACACACTGTCCTGTGTCCTCCAGCTCTGAGAGCTAGCAAAATAAAGAAAATAAAAGGAAAAATAAAAGACATCGCTTCCAGCAGCCCTCAAACTGAACATAACATTACATGGACAAAAGCTATTCATTCACCAGGGAGGGAGCAGGAGAGAGGATATTCTGTGCACATCTTCAAAGCTTGATCAACTGGTGCTTAGTTGTACATGGTCTAATGGTATTCTCCAAAGCCCTAGGATATTTACTCTATATTTGGTCAATTAAAAGAAATATAATTTTAACTAATGGATGGTCTTCAACTTTAAATAGAAGCCTTGGGACTATTAAAATTGTTTAGTTGAAGAGGATAAACAGATATGGCTATTAGAAATCTTACCTGTAACATTAGAATAGGTTGCTAGAGTCTACTATGGATCAGTTGGATTGTGTCTCTGTTATTTTCTCCGTGGATAGTTAATGCCTTGATCTCTTCATTTATATAGGCTGTTTTTTTGCTGGGCATGTTATTCATTTCCTGTGAATATGACATTTTCATATTGACAGTTGGTCCGTTACTCCCAGCCCATATCATTTGTCTTAACTTACAGACTTTCTTGAAGCATCAGGAAAAACATAACTCGTGTGTGTGTGTGTGTGTGTGTGTGTGTGTGTGTGTGTGTGTGTGTGTGTGTATTTAACCAAACCAGCCATACTCTTTGCTGAAGACAGCCCTGTGAGCAGGGGCAATGAATATGAACACATACTGTCTTCAATTACCTGGCCATCAGCACTTTATCACCAGTCACCCGTCCCATGCCCCAGCATGGGGATCAGACTAATGAGCTTGTCCTGTGTACCAGCAAGTCTCCCCCCACAACGTTTTCATGACTGATTTGCTTTCTCACTCCTGGGAATAAGTTGTAACACTCTCTATTTTGACTAAAAGGCAATGAATTCCGAGCCTAACCAACCTCAGAGGAGAGCTAACTGTAATATCTGACAGGCCAGCGGTCTTTCAGAGGGCTTGTGAGTGCGTTTGCTTTTGGAAAACAGCCTAGAGTTGGAGAGCTGGGGTCTGAAATAGAGAACCATGGAAAAAAATTCATTGAAGAACTTTAGTGCAAATCCACGTTGCCAACCTCAAATGATGAGTTTCCATATAGAAAACAAAAATAAAGTCAAGGACAAGATAAAGTTTATTCCCCAGACTGCTCTACTACATGAATCATCTGAACCAAGTAACCAGGATATTTCCGTCCACAAGACCTCAAAACAGACTCACATGGCATTAAAATCAATTGTATTTCCCCATTTCTAATGGCACAAAGTTCATCTGAGTTAAGCAAATGACATTATACAGGGAAAAAAAAAAACCCAGCGATGTTTAGCTTCAATTTACCATGGTGGACACTTTCAAATATGGCATTTTGGACCTCTAACAGCTTTAGAACCCCCAAAGATTCTGCAAATGCCAAAGTTAGGGTTGCAGCAAAGCAACCGATCAGAATCCCCTATCCTGTTCCCAGATAATTTGTTTCTGACACAAATTATTCCTGAGATTTAAAGAATGCTTCTAATCAGAGTCACTAAGTAATTCTCACAGCACTCGGTACTGATCAATGTAAACATTTGTCTCTTTATGCAAGCATGATGAAGGGAACTACAGGGAACTAGATTGATCATGGGGCACATCAGGGGAGAACCAAAATTTCAAATGAAGCGTTTGTCTCCCGAGTCAAAGTGGCTCAAGCCACTTGTCTCTGCATTACTGAGAAGTTACCATAGAGATAAGAAATAGGCCAGCAGAAATCACTATATGGAATGCTTCTTGGTATTTGGGCTCAGACATCTGAGGCTGCCTTTTGGTTTCTCTTTTTGACATCTTTCTTTCCTGGAAATGCTAACAGACCTCATCCAGGACGGGTAAGGTAGGGCAACAAATACTGGCCAAAAGGGAAAAGACCTGTTTGTTGCATCTTGTTTTCTGTTAGACCACAGTGTCTTAGGTCCTTCAGGACAATTGTTCAAGACAAATATACCGTCTTGTTGTGCCTGATCAAAAAGCACCTTCAAGGGTCAGCAGCATCTGTGCATGCTCTGCAAACAGTGTCAGCATGTACCAGCCACCCTGCTAGGTGCTGAGGATGTAAAGACCCACACGACACCTTCTCTTACAGGAAGTCCAGTACAGGAAGTAGCAAGGAAGCCTGACCTGTCCTCTTGGAAACCTATACCTGAATGTCACAGCTCTCCACTTAGTTGGAGAACTGTTGGCCATTGAAATGACCATCTCTTATCCTTCAGTGATACTCTATACCAGAGCTGATCAACAGAAGTACAATGTGAGTCACAAATGCAAGCCATGTATGTAGCTTAAATGTTCTAATAGTCACATTTTTTTAAGTTAAAAAAAACAGGTGAAATACTTTTGAATAATTTTTAAATTTAAATCAATATATCCAAAATAGTATCAACACCTAATCAATAAGAATAAATGATTATTAAGATTTTTTTTCCATACTGAATCTTTGAAATCTATGTATATTCTCCACTTTAGTGCACAGCTGAATTTGGACCAGCCCCCTTTTAAGTGGCTAGCGGCTACCGTATTGTACAGCACAGCTCTAGATCCCTGGCCTGGCCTCTCTTCTTCTACTCTGGGGAGCTCAAAGCATTTGTTCAAACAAGAAGGTAATGTATTATTCTCCTATTGCTGCTGTAACAAATTACTACAAATTTAGTGGCTTAACACAACACAAATTTCGCTGTCTCACAGTTCTGCAGAACAGAAGTTGACTTGGGTCTCACTAGGCTAAAATCAAGGTGTCATCTGGGCTGCATTTCTTTTGGAGACTCTAAGGGAGAATCCATTTCCTTGCCTTTTCCAGCTTCTAGAAGCTGCCTGCACTCGCTGGCTCTTGGCCCCTTCCTCCATCTTCAAAGCCAACAATGTCATATCTCTCCGACTCTCTCTCTCTACTCTCATCTTCCCCTGACTACTGCTGGGAAAGATTCTCCCAATTTAAGAAGATTAAATTGGCCCACCTGGATAATCCAAGATAATGTCCCTCTATCAACTTTATCACATCTGCAAACTCCCTTTTGCCACGTGAGGTAACATAGTCACAGTTTCTGGGGATGAGGACTTGGGCTTGAGGGGCCACTATTCTACTTAGCACAGGTATCAAGTTTTGTTTTTGTTTTTTTTCCTTATTCTAGAGAAGAGTAAACATTTAAAACTGAGGACTTAGGAAAATCTTTCCTTTTGCCCCCAAGCTCATTTAGATTTCCACCCTCAGAAAAGAAAGAGAGAACTACTTTCACGAAGTTGTACCTATATCTCAGGATGAGTTTTTTCTCTCACATGCCACTGACCATTCACTCAAAAAAATACTTGAAGGTTTTCTAGATACCAGACACCTGCCAATCCTACAAAACAATCACAACCAAATAGCAAGAGGAAAATCATGGCCTATGGTGATCATTCTTTTTCAAAGGTAAGAGTTTTTAAATAATTATTATTTTATTTCGAAACCTACTTACCTTGTTGGAAGTACACTAGAAACATGATATCTTTTTGAAAATAATGTTACTAATTTTCTAAAATGAGGAACCTGTAGGTGTGTCTGCTATAGAATATTCCCAACCCTTTAAATAATCATAAATTACTAATTAAAAGAAATAACCCAGGAAGATCCCAAATGAAGAACAATAACTTTTTAAAAAATCCCTTTATTTGTCAGAATAATCAGAATCATTAATACATGGAGCCAGAGATCAAGATGGAAATATATGCAAAGACCAATACAAGATTTTCTTAGGAAAATGGTTTTTTAAAGACTTAAAGATTATGGAGCAATTATGTGTTTATCTATATATATATAAATGCATCTTTTGATGCCAAGTTATTAATTGCAACAGTTTCTTGCCAAGAATGCATGTTGTTTGTCACCTGGCTTATGGCCTCGGTACCTTTGGGAAGTGTAATCATAAAACCAAAAACTGCCAGGGCAGGAAGAAACTGCAGATCATGAAGTCCAACCCACTCGTGTTACAGATTAGGGAACAGGCCACGCTGGGAGATGTGGTGACTTGCTCTAAGTCCACCAGTGGTTCAGCTGGAGCCAGAACCCTAGACTCCAAACCCCCAGGACACTGCTTTTCCTACTGGTCTGTTAGGGAAAGGCAGAACTCTCTATCAATTCATCCAACCATCTGTCTATCCATCCATCCATCCACCCATCCACCCATTCATTCAGAAAACATTTGCCAAGTGCCCACCACATGCCAGACACTGTTCTAGGGCTGAGGCCACAACAGAGAACAAAACCAACCAAGTCCCAGCTCTCAGGGAGCTTCCTCTCTAGGGAATGAAGAGATAACAAATATATACTTATCTCAGGTGGAAAAGGGGCTAAGAAGGAAAATAAAGCAACGTAAGGGGATAAAGAGTGTTGGAAGGGAGTTGCTGTTTCCCACATGAGGTCAGGGACAACCATATTGATAAGGTGACACTGAGCAGAGACTGAATTTGGAGTAAAATTTAGAGTACACTTAGAATAAAAGCTAATTATAAATGGCAGGGACATGGTGAAATATTAACAGAAAATTCCAGAAAAGCTCCTGAGGTGTGACCGAGGATGTATGTGGAGGGGAGGCAGGTGGGAACGGGTAACATAAGAAGGAAGAAGGTGGCTTGAACACCCGAGGAATGCTGGTGGTGACAGTCTGCAGGCTGCTCGCCCAAGCAGGATGTGACTGCATGAGGAGCCGCTTGCACTTACCTCTCCCGTGTGCCTGGTACTTCCAGGGGGTGCCCTTGATGACAGGTCCCTGAAACTGAGGGGTGAACCTGAGCAGAAGTGACCAGAGAATTGAGGAAATGATCCAGATTCTGAGCGGGGATGGAAGTGGAGAGACCAGCAAGAAAAGACCCTGAAAACCAGCTTATTTGAAACAAGGAATGCCTGCAAGAGACTAAGATATGGTTCAAGGTGTCAGGCTAACTGTGTCGCAGGAAGCATTTTGCAGTTTTATTTAGGTTTTTTTTTGTAAGCGGTAGACTGTGCTGCTGCACCACCTAGAGGCTCAAAGTAAGATTGCAGCTTTAGGAGAGCAGAGTGGATCATCCATGTTTCTGGACCGGTAGTTTGGGCTTCTGTGGTCCCATCCCAAAGACTACCTCTTGTTGTAATAAAACGCTATATGCTTCAGGGTTGGTTACCTGTGAACCCCGTGGGAGAGGCTGCAGGATATCTGCCGAAGGGCTGTGCCTCCAGCCCTGCAGCTCTATGACCAGTCCAGCCTGGCTGGGGCGTGCCTGGGTACCACTGTCGAGAGCAAGCTGCCAACATGACCGCCTTAGTCCAGAGCTCAAGCATCTCAGTTCCTGTTTCTTCACACTGAATCACAAGGCAGCTTCCCAGGAGATCAGCATTTCCCCACTCCTGGCTGAGGACCACACTGGCCATGCTGCCGCTGTGCCCTTCTTCAGCATTCCCTGGCTAAATGGTGTCCTTTCATCTCCTGGCATTTACTCCTGCTAATGGCTCTGGCTCTGGCTTAAAGCCTCCTCTTCCTCCATCTCCTTCCCTCCCCTGCCCCACCTCCTTCCATCCTCTCTCTCAGATCCAGTCGCTTTGCTGGGCAACAGGCACTTCTGGTTAAAACACCAGGGTAGGAGGGGATAACCTAGCTGTGTCAGGAGGTGGGGTGGGAGTCCAGATGTAGGAATACAGACCAGGAGATTCAAGACAGACATGGAGATAAGACAGGCCATGGCAATAACTTCTCTTTGACTCTCTGTGGATAGCTGTCTCCTCCCTCACCCTCACCCACCCCAACTCTAAAAGGCTGACAAGCAGAAAACCTAGGTAATGTGTATGTTTTCCAGGGGACAGTTCAGGAGACACAGAAGAGTTTTCTGACTGGTTTTTCCCTTAATCTTCAGTTGTGCTTAAACATCATTTTTCTTCAAAGTCGTTTTTGGAAACATTTCAGGAAACACCTAATTAATACACCCCACAGCCCCCTTGAACAAATTCTGTTGAGTAATCTGTTTTGAATGAATTTTTTTCAGTGTGAAATTTTAGAGTGTTATATAAAGAACGTGTATAATTTGAGGAAAAACAATAAATTGAACATCCAGGGACCTACCCCTCATAAACAGAACATTACTGGTACCTTAGAAGGCTCTACTGCATCCTCTCCCTGGCCCCCATCTCCACAGGTAATTCACTATCCGGAATTATGTATTAATTATTCCCTTATATTTTTATACACATATACACATATTTGACTATAAATGGATGCATGTATTTATACATATATGCATGTATGTATATATAACAATATAATACAGTCATCACAGGGGATTGATTCCAGAACCCCTGTGGAGCTACAAAATCTACAGATGCTCAAGTCCCTTATATAAAATAACATAGCATAGTATTTGCATTTAACCTATGCACATCCTCCTGTATACTTTAAATCATCTCTAGATCACTTAAAATACCTAATACAATGTAAATACTATGTAAATTATTGTAAACACAATGCAAGTGTTATATAAATAGTTGTGGACACGTGACAAATTCAAGATTGCTTTTTGGAGCTTTTTGGATTTTTTAAAAAATATTTTCAATCTATAGTTGGTTGAATCCGGGGACACAGAACCCACAAATATGGAGGGTCAACTATACAGTTTTGCCTGTTTTTGAACTTTCTGTAGATGGACTCACTCTTTTTATTTTTCTGTGTCTTGCTTCTTTTGCTGTTTTTACAGTGCATCTGTGTTGAAGCATGTGACTATCATCCTTCTTCATCGTTGTATAAAATTCCACTGAATGAACATATCACAGTTTATACTGTTGATAAATATTGTACATACCCCCTGGTCTTCATAAGCAAGATTTTCTCTAGAGTTTATATCTAACATTGTTGTGTCATAGGGCACACACAAGTCCAACTTAACTAGGTAATAATCATTTTCTAAAGCGGTTGCACTAATTTCACAGATCAGGTTGCCCTGGAAACAAACTAGGATGCTTCTGTGAAGGAAGTTTATTGGGGGGTGGGGTGGTCTCAGGAACACCTGTGAGGGATGAGAGAAGCAAGACTTAGATCTACCATCTTATTTTGTGCTTTTTTGCCACAACTGTTTTTTTATTCTTTCTTGGCTTCTGTTTTCTTTTTCACCACTAGTTTTAAACATATATAATTTATTTATGTTCTCTTACTGATAATCCTGGAAATTTATTTTAGCTTGCTTATTGAATAACTCGGAAAAGTAGATGAATACGTGTATAGCTTTTCCTAGAAAATTTATTAGGTATGTTATTTTTACTTGAGGGTTGTTAGGTTTTTCTGAAACTGTGAGTGGTTCTTCCATCATTTCTGGAAAATTTCCAACAATTATCTTTTCAGATATTGATCCTGCTCGTTCTCTCCCTCTTCTCCTTCTGTTAGTTCTCCTTTCCCTCAACGTCACTTAACTTTTCTCTCATATATCACATCTGTGCCTTTCTACACTGCATTCCGGATCATTTTTTCACTTCAAGAATTCTCTCTTAGCTATGACTCTTAAACTCGATCATTGAGGTTTTTCAGCTCAATTACTTTTGTTTTCATTTTTAGAAGTTCCTACCTGTTTTTTAAAAATATTTTCTTGTCTGCTCATTTTTTATTAGATTTCCTGAGATATAATTTTCAGCACACAAGATTCATCCTTTTAAAATATAAAATTCAGTGGTCTTTGGTTTATTCAGAGTTGTGCAACTACTACCTCTATATAATTCCAGAACATTTTCATCACCCCAAAAGAAACCCTGTACCCATTAACAGTCACACATTGTTCCCTTGTTTCCCCAGTCCCTGGAAACCACTAACCTACTTTCTGTCACTATGGATTTGCTTATTCTGTACATTATATATAAATTGTGTCATACATATATGACCTCTTGTATCTGCCTTCTTACACTTAGCACAGTGTTTTCAAGGTTCATCCATGTTGTAACGTGTATCACTACTTCATTCCTTTTAATGGTTGAATAATATCCCATTGAATGGATAAACCACATTTTTATCTCTTCATCAGTTGACTGACACTTGAGTTGTTTCTGCTTTGGGACTGTTATGAATAATTCTATAAGCATTCACGTGCAAGCTTTTGTGGAGACCTATATTTTCATTTCTCTTGAGTATCTCCTTAGGAGTGGAATCGTTGAATCATATGATAACTGTTTTACTTTTTGTGGAACTGTCAGTTTTCAAACTGACTGCATCATTTTAAATTCCCACCAGCAATGTGGGAATCACGTCCTTGCCAACACTTGTTATTATCCATCTTTTATTATTTTAGCCATCCCACTGGATGCGAAGAGGTTCTCTGTTCACCTGTAAGCTCCCCTTTGTCTTAAAAAAAACAAACAAACTAATACAGCTACTTTATAATCTGTGTCTGACAATACCAACATATGAAGTTTTTCAGCTGGTTTCCACGCTGTCATTTCTGCTGAATCATGTTCATGGTCTTGTAATTTTTTTAAGTAAGCTTCTCATTTTTCTTAGAACTTTATCTTTGGGAATAATTGAAGCCTAGGATGAACATGGGCTATTCAAGAGGATTTATTTGCCTCTGACAGATGCTTCAGGACATTTACAGAAAAATATTAAACTGAATTCTCAGCTTGAGGCTTTTCAGACCACCCAGGTAGGGTGAATTTAGACTGCAAAAGCTCACATGAGAATTAGCTTATCATTCTCAGGGAAGACTTTTCCTCGAGTCACTACCAAAGTTTTAGACAGAAAAGTTATCTTCCAATCCTCAGGGTGGGAGAGTTGTTTGCCCCATGACCCCAAGTTCACTTTTATATTTTGGGCATAGTCTTCACTTTGGCCAGGGCCAAAAGCTCACTGTGATGGTTAACCTTATGCATCAACTTGGCTAGGCCACAGTACCAGATATTTGCTCAAACATGTCTGGAGTAAAGGTATTTTACCTGAAAAGGAATTTTTTAGATTAAATTAACATTTAAATCAATAGACTGGGGGCTTCCCTGGTGGCACAGCGGTTAAGAATCCGCCTGCCAATGCAGGGGACACGGGTTCGAGCCCTGGTCCAGGAAGATCCCACATGCCGTGGAGCAACTTAGCCCGCGTGCCACAACTACTGAGCCTGCGCTCTAGAACCCGCGAGCCACAGCTACTGAGCCCGCGTGCCGCAACTACTGAAGCCCGAATGCTTAGAGTCCGTGCTCCGCAACAAGAGAAGCCACCTCAATGAGAGGCCCGCACACCGCAATGAAGAGTAGCCTCCGCTCGCCACAACTAGAGAAAGCCCAGGCGCAGCAACAAACACCCAACACAGCCAAAAATAAAAATAAATAAAATAAATTTTTAAAACTAAATAAATAGGGCTTCCCTGGTGGCGCAGTGGTTGGGAGTCTGCCTGCCAATGCAGGGGACACGGGTTCGAGCCCTGGTCTGGGAGGATCCCACATGCCACGGAGCAGCTGGGCCCGTGAGCCACAATTACTGAGCCTGCGCGTCTGGAGCCTGTGCTCCGCAACAAGAGAGGCCGCGATAGTGAGGGGTCCGCGCACCGCGATGAGGAGTGGCCCCCGCTTGCCACAGCTGGAGAGGGCCCTTGAACAGAGGCGAAGACCCAACACAGCCATAAATAAATAAATTAATTAATAAAAAAAAAAAACTAAATAAATAAATAAATAAATAGACTTTAAGTAAAGCCGATGGCACTCCATAATGTGGGTGGGTCTCATCCAATCAGTTGAAGGTCTTAAGAGAAAGCAGACTGAAGTCCCCCCAAAAAGAGGGAATTCTTCCAGAAGACTAGAGCCACAATATCAGCTCATCCCTGGGTCTAGAGCCTGCTGCCTGCCCTGCAGATTTTGGACTTGCGAGCCTTCACAGTCATGTGAGCCAATTCTTTAAAATAAATCTTTCTCAACAGATGATAGATGAGAGGCAGATAGATAGATGACAGATAATATAGATACATGTAAATGCAATATAGATAGATATGCGAATGCTACACACACACACACACACACACACACACACACACACACACTCAAGTTTACTGGGTTCAGCAAATGCCTTCAAAGCCAAAGTTGACTTCAGGGCCTGCTTACAACTCTGCATTTCTATCTTCATTAGGTTTCTGCCTTCATGCCAGCCTATCAATGCATTTAGGAAATTTAAAAATTTTATCCAGGATGTTTGTTCTTAATGGAAGGGTTGGTCATCTACCATACTGGCAAAAATGGAAGTCAGTAAACAAGCTGATTTATTATGCTTTCCTTTAACTTACCTTAGAGACAATTGAATCATGAAATGTGGCTCATGTCTTGGTGACTCCTATCACCTGATGTTAATGAGTATCTTCCTTTTGCTGGACTCAGTATATTGTATCATGTAAATAATTGTATTAATGATTATAACCACACATACTTGATTCAAAATCACTGAGGTGCAAGGTAGATCTTTACGGAATGTCTCTTACACCTATGGAGTGTGGGGTTACTTCCCACCAATTGCAAACTTTCCTGAACATCTTTTAACATTTCACTTTCTTTCCCCACTCCCTTGAATGGAGGACTACTTGCTTCCCCCGAGACCTACCATCTCTCCTTCCTCTTGCAGTGGGGAGGCAGGGTGGAGAGGAAGAGGTCAAAAATAATTGAGAGATTACTCGAGGGTGTTCAACCTGGATGGCCAGATCAATGTTTGGTAAAGTATGTAGGAGAAAGTGTATCTTTGCTGGGGCAGGATGAACTCCACTTTAGATATGCTGAATCAGAAATGACAAGAGGGCAATGAGAGAGCCACCAGACAATTGAAAAAGGAAACCTAGCATTTGGAAAGGACATTTGTTCTTTTTGCAACATTTTCTTCTCACCATGTTCTGAGGGACACAGACACCATTAATGAAATAGCCTCTACTGCTGTCAGCTCTGCCGGGCAGAATAAGATTGAAGACAAGGAAAGAAGAAAAAGAGTCAAGCTGAGATAAATACCTTTGCCTGGTTTCTTAAAGCCAATCGGAGACCCTTTCTACATACTGTCCTTTTCCAAGATCTACTTAAAATACTTATATTGTAAAGATTGACAGCCGAACCAGCTTTAGCTCAAAACACCAAGTAATTGGAATGCAAAGAAAATACAACTGTGTATCAGTCAGACCAAAGAGCTCTGGTCAAGATATTTCCAGCTAAGAGAGGGGCGAGATTCATTGACTAACAAACTTGAGAAGTCCAAAGGTGAGTGTGGAGTTTTGAAAAATGTTTTTGACAAATATTTATGAAATAAGGGAAATTCCCAACATGAAAAATATATGTATGGGAGGAAAAAAACTGGAAGCACACCAACATGTAAATAGTTGTTGTCTCTACGTTACTACAGGTGATTTTAGTTGTCATCTTTTCATATTTTGGTTTTTAATTACGGTGACACAGTGTAGTGTAATGAGCAGAACTTGGGCTTTGGGGCCTGGCAGACCTGGGCGTTACAACTATGCCTGCTGTGTAAAAAACTTCACCTCCCTGACCCTGAGTTTTCTCACAGGAAAAATAGGAATAATAATGACAAGATGAAGTCTGGATTCAATGACATGAAGTGCTTGCCATAAATAGTAAACAGGATTATTATATGAACAAGTATTGCATTTGGGTGGTTGCTCCTTCTTCCATTTTCTATTTTAATTATTTTTTTAAACATTGCTTCTTCCCTGTTTCTTTAGAGCTCAATTTCCTTCTTAGGAAAAGTGGTATCCACTCCAGTTGTTTTTCTTCTCAGCACAGGTTAAGTGTAAATTCTTTCAGTCTATGAGAAATTGCCTTAATTTTATGTTTACTCTTGAAAAGTAGTTTAGAAGGATACGAATTTCTAGATTTGACTTTTTTTAATCAGCATTTTGAAGTTATTCTCTTTCAGCTTCTAGCATAACTGTCGAGCAGACTGTTAATCAAACTATTGTTCTACATTCTCAAAGAGTTAGGAAGCCACAATTAGTCATTCCTTTCTCCATATAAAATGCCTCATTAAAATATTTAGCGACTATGTCTCTGGTATTTGAACATGCCCGTTCTATTGAAAAAGGAAAAGTAAATCTGATAGAATCTGCTCTTGGTAAACCTAGGCTGGCTCTCCCTGCTTTCTTCTCTACATACTTAAAAAACTATGCTTTTAACAATTATGATTTGTTTTCTGCTCAGAGCAATAAACTCACCAAGTCTATAATTTCTAGACTTTCCTTCCCCTCTTTGCACAATCCTAGAGGAGGCAAGAGTTCCAGGAGTATCATTCAGATTTTCTAAGCACATCAAGTATCTCACCTGCTTTAAGTCAGTTTGCATCTCAGCCACCTATAGGACCCCAGCGGGCAACACAAATGAGCCAAGTGGAGCATGTCAGGCCAGAGGCAAAAAGAAACAGAAGGACTGGACTAAAGGAGCAATCATTATTCAGCTCCTGGCAAACCACTGCCACACAGGAGTCCAATTCCAATCAGTACTCCAGGGCATCCAGTGTTTCAAGCAAAGTTGAAATACAAAACCTATTTAAATGTGAAATCTCCTTACTTCTAAGTTTCGGCAATTATTTGAAAAATCAGATCTCACGTTGGACCAAAGCATAAGCATATCAGTGGGCAGAATTCAGCACACAAGAGTTCAGTTTTAATCTCTTGCTCTAAACTAAGAAATCTAGGTGTCTGTTTAAAAGAAGGGCGGGAGGGAAGACCTAAAAAGTCAAATTGGAGGCGCCAATCCTCTCCTGAAAATGTCTCGTTTTATCTATTTATAGATAATATTTATCTATAATATTATCCTACTTGCCCCAGAGCACAAAAGTAAAATGAGAGTGAGGTGATTACAAAACTACAAAGGATGGAGAAAAAAATGCAACCACGACTCCCAAGGAGTAGCCTTCCTGCACTCTTTATTGTTCCTGCTGTAAATGATGCTGCAAAAGGCTCAGTTTTTACTTCTTGCATAGTAGCACCAAGAGTGACTTCTTCCATCTTTCATACTTTAAAAAACGTGAGGTAATTCTTCAAGCCCTGTCCCTCACCCCCCTCTCTATCCCAGCTAAAACACAGGTCACAAATTATCCCAATTTGCAATGTGCAAAGTTGTTTAAATGTCATTTGTCACAACTTCCCATTCCTTTTGAAATTTTTTTCCTTTTTGGAATTGCAGTCTAAGGAATCTTGCTCACTGTTGCAAAGCGTTTTTTTAATTGTTTTCTTGGTGACTGGGAGGCACTCACACCCAAGCCATTATATGCTATCATTATTTCCTAGCATTCTGAAACATTCATGAAAAGCTAGAAACTCATTCTCTAATTTCTAGGCTTAAAATACTTAAAACGAAGTCAAATTCCATTAGTAATAAACAACTGGCACCTAACTTTCAAGTGCCTGATGCTATACAGCATGACAAAGGTCTGATCTCTATATCCTATGGAAGATGTGCTCAATCCAGGCCAGAAGAGTTTCCTAACACACTCATATTCAAGGCAATCACAATATTCCATCGATACTTTGCACTAAAATCCACAAACAAATTGGGCAAATAGCCTTTCAAGTCATTCTGTCAGCATTCAGAGGCACCTGAATAAGAACTTAGGATTCACTGTCCTATTAAAAATATTCCTAGCTTCCGTTCTTCTTGAAAACCATGTTAGAAGCACTGAGGTTGTTCAATGTGCCTTCTATCACAGCAATTTCACTTCGATGCCTTTGTTTTTTTGTTCAATACTGAGTATGCTAACAAGATACCACAGACTGATAATCAAGGCCAGGCATTTCTTAAGTTTATTGGGGAATTCTTAGTTGGGAGAGAAAGATCACAGACTTAAACAACTGGAAAAAGATAAAAGAACAATTAATTGCACATTATTACAAAAGTAATTTCTGAAATGTTTATTTTGAGCCACTGCTAAAACAAAATTTTAGTTCGTGTTTTGGTAAATGAACATATTAAATTACTGAAAAGCAAAAAAAAAAAAAAGTTACTGTTATGCAAGATCTTAATGTAGTAATTCAGCACAAACAGCTACAATTACTCAAAGCTGCTTTTGCTCTATATCTGGTATATTAAACAAAAATGTGAATTACTTTTAACACTGCACAAGTAACCAAAGGTAGTAAATCCAGAAATATTAAAACCTGATATTAAATAGTATTCAAACATTTCAACAAAAACAAAACAATGAACTTCTAGAACTATACTTCTACCCATGTGAAAGGAATGTACATGGACGGTTAAAACAAATAAATAAATAAATAAAGTGACAAGAGTGACCAACACTGTATCTGCATCTTCAGAACAGGAATACAGTGACTGAGTAAGTGTGTGCAGGGTCTTCTAATAAAAATGAGAAAAAATGCATTTCATTTTAGTACAATTTCATAATTCCCACGGAAGCTCTAATTCTCATGTGCTGGTGACAGGTGGCCAGGGTTTTAAGTGGAAAGTATTTTCCCTACACCCTGAATATGGATGCGTTACTCTTTAAAAATTCTGTGGAAAGTTTCCCTTGAAAAATCAAAATTTAAAGCAATAGATTGATGGGAAATTGATCATTTTAATTGTGGAAGAATAATATTTGCTAAATAATTAACTAAGAAGACATCTGCGTCTAGACTCTGATGATGAGTCAAGGTTAAATTTTGCATTTGGGGAACGTGCATGATATCAAAGTCACGTGGGTAAACTATCTTCCACTTTATACCTGGTGCATTTAATTAAGTAATTAACTTCTCCTACCTGCAAAATAAAACCTTTATTTAAGCAAAATGAAAGTATTATGAATTGAATTAATTCACATCAAATATCTGAAAGGGTAAGTGGAACATTTTTCAAAATATGAAGATGTTATCACATATATTCACTGAGTGAATATTCTCAAAGATTTTATTACTCCATTAAATTGTGTCACACCATCCAATAGATACTGTAATTTTCTTCCGTGTCATTCCTTTTGTATAAATCAGGAAATACTTTCAAAATCAAAATTAATAATACCCAAAATATAAATGTAATTTAATCTTGGCTTGGGAAAAAAAGAATATGAAAGAAGTGCCCCATTTCAGTCTGAAACAATGTTCTAAAAACCCCGTCAGAGGCCTCCTTCACTTTCTTTCCACAGATCCTTCGATGTTTCTGAAACTGATACAACAGAGAATTCAACCCAAAGCACAACACAACTTTAACAGTTCTGAATAAAATATCATACTTCATAAGGGCCAACGTGTGCAGAATGGCAGTATTACACTGTCATAATAAATCTACTTATGCCAAGTATATTTTTAACAAAATAAGACAGAGTCGTCCTCAACAAACAGATCTGTTCTGAAGGCTGAACAACCAAATAGATCTACAACGTCTTTGGAAAAATCACAAAGTGCCTTTAAACAAAGTAAGTTTACACTGTTTTTGATTAAAAGATACTGTTATAAACCCCAATGTTTTCTCTCTATATACGGAAGCTTAACTCCCGTTTCTTTTCACATCTGCCAACACTTAATATTTTTCTCTACACCCCTGCACTGAACTGACAGAAGTGTGGAGTTCCACTGTGATTAGCACTATGCATGCTAGTGTCGAAGGATTGGTCTGTCAGTCCGCAGTGGCTGAATAAGGGAATTCTGAATCCATCACAGCTCCAGATAATGCAAAGAAAACAAAGATATGAGGAAAATCTTACCGTAAGAGAAATAAACAAACATTTTCAAGTACAGAAAGTTTTACAGAACTAATACATTGTCACTTTAGCTTAAAAGAAATTCAGAACTCAGTTTTGCTGTTAATAAAACCCGTACATACATCGAAGTCAACAAACACAACTTGATAGTTATACACTTGTAAAAATTCAATCTAAGCTTAATAATCAATCAATCTATGTTATAACAACCTGGTTCCTAACATTAAAAAACCCAGTCCAGTGCTGCTGCATATCAAGTTCTGAGAAGCTAAAGACAGAATCAATTCTGGTTATATACATTTCCTGCATTTCTCCACCTTAAAAAAATACCTGAAGAAACTTCAGGAAAATTTATTTTTAAGGCCTGCTCTATTTCTTTATCTTAAATTGAGAAAAACCAAAGCTTACACAGTGTAACCTTGAAATATTTAAATAGATTTTGGTATTTTTCTTAAAAAGCAATAAAATAATTTCTCTACTGTAATTATAATTCAAATTAATGTAAGGGCCCTTATTCCTTGTCCCCTGGTGGGTGCTATGTCTTCTATACTTTGTGCAGCTTCCAGAACAGTCAGTGCTCAAGAAAAAAGAAAATGTAACAGAGCAAAACCAAAGCCTCCAACAAAAAATGATTTACTCTAGGGTTACAAAATCTGCTAACGGAAGAACCAAAAATTCACACACACATACCCTCACATACAAAACACAATCCTGGTCCTCTACTCAAGTCAACTCGCAGTTACTAAAGACAAGTAGTAGAAAATGCAGAGCCCAGAAAGACCGTATCAGAGGACTTTACAAAACAGTGCAGGTACACTTTACTGGGGAAGGGATTCAGGGGAGGGTCCCATTTTTTTCTAGAAAAAGCTTATCTTTGCTAAAGTGGGGTGTTTTTTTTTTCCAAAATCCCAACAGTGAAAATAATTATTGGGCTTCTCTAAATGCATTTCCAAATTAACATTAAGTTTTAAAATTTCAACATGTTTTGTACCTTTATTTTCATTTATAGGATAAGTTGGGGACCCAAAAGAGTGAAAAAGAAATAAAAATTCTTACTGCACAATCTTTATAGACATTTTATTTTAAAGCACCTTTTTAATGTTAACAGTGGGTTTCTAACAAGAAAAGAGTAAAATAAAAGAGGGCACCAACCACTAGTAAGGTAAAGTTCTCCTTTCCATACACACACACACACACACTCACACACACACACACACACACACACTTGCTTTCATGCCAGAACAATTGGTAACATTAGCAAATAATGTCATTTGATGAAAGGCTAGGGAAACTACCACTTACGATATTTATAGAAACCTAAACTACTCATGTTTCTAAGAAATTAAATAACTTGGGGGATTCAAAAAGCTACCAATAGCTGAACTATGAAAATAAAATTGACCCTTAAAAATAGGACAAAAGATGTCAGAAAAAAAATTAGCCTCGATGCTATTTTTTGATGTGAGATTTGTTATTAATAGGATACCATTTGCTTGCAAAGGAGCAAAATATAACTCCCTATCCCTGTCACCCACCCTCAGCCACCTCAGTGCAATTTCTAGCAGCACTATTTGGACGCAAAAAGAATGCTGTCAGTCAATGTCCCTGAAAGCCTTCAAATACATGTTCTTAGGGTCTTAACACACTACACATGTGTATAGAAGAATAAACAAAGATAATATTTGAGAGATTACAAAAGTTTGAACTATATATACCATGTGATGACACAACACACTTTAAAAGCTATATTTACCTTCCTCCCAATTCATTTTAAATGTTAATATTCACTATTCAAATTTTACCCTATGCATCTTAATCTGTTCCTTCCTCTCTCAAAACAAATAATAAAATATACTGGTTTGGAGTTTGTTCTATGCATTTTCCAAGAGCCAATCAAACAGGGACTCGGATCTCTCCTCGCTGGACGTCTTCTCCATCGCCTCACAGTATTTAAGCACAGCCTGCAGGAGGTCTCCCACTTTCCAACCTTTTTCTTGTAATCGTTTTGAAAGCTAGTAAGAAAGAAAGGTAAGTCCAACATCAGATAAAACTAAGAATCCTGGTGTTTGCAGTAAAATACTGTTTCCCAGTTGTAACAAGGTCTTCTCCCCTAAACCACCACTCTTTACACAAATTAAACATTTTTCCTTCCTGGCTTTTGTAAGTACTCTCCTCCACAGAATGCCACTTTGGGATTGCTGGAGCCAGAATCCCACAAACCTCACCCAGCAGATATACGCCTTCTGTGTGGGCGTAGAGAGGCTGCATTTCTACAGGAAATTCTTAACCTAACTAAATACATCTGCCATACCCTCAATTAGGAACATAAAATAATAAAGACAATGTCAAGTTTAATAAAAGGATGTGGATTTTCCTTCCATAACATATAGTGTGTTTTTTTCCCCTGGAATACGCACTCTAGCCTCAACGGAAACATGGCTTTCTAAGTTACAAAATGTTAATGTTTCCAAAAAAAAAAAAAACCAAAAAAGTAAATAAATATTAAATACTATGGCGATCATTTTGCAATATATACCAATATCGAATCATTATGTTGTACACCTGAAACTAATACAATGTTATATATCAGTTATAGCTCTTTTTTTTTAAAAGTAAATAAATGCACGTTTAAATAAACTATCACCACCAATCAGAACATGTCTTCACTCATTTTTTTTCTACTTAGTTCTGTAAAAACTAATTTTTTGTAATATAAATATGCTTAACCTTTTTAAAAATAGCTTTACTGCAATATAATTCACATACCATACAATCACCCATTTAAAATATACCAGTCAATGGTTTTCATTATATTCACAGAGTTGAATGCAACATCATCACAATCAATATTAGGACACTTTTATCACACCAAAAAAAAAGCCCTACCTGTTAATAATCACTCCCCACTCCTCCAAACCCCCTCAACTCTAGACAATCACTAATCTACTTTCAGTCGATAGACTTGCCTATTTTGGCCATTTCATTTTAATGGAATCATAAAATATATGGTCTTCTGTGACCTGGCTTCTTTCATTTAGCATAAGTTTCCTCCATGGTACAGCATATCTCTACTTCATTCCTTTTTATTGACAGATAATATTCCACTGCATGGATATGCCACATTTTATTCATCCATTCATCAGTTAATGGACATCTAGGATATTTCCACTTTTGGCCTATTGTAACACTGCCATGGACATGTGTTTTCATTCCTCTTGGGTATATACCTGGGAGTAGAATTGCTGGGTCATATGATAACGCTGTGTTTAACTTTTTGAGGAACTGCAAGAATGTTTTCTTAGGTTTCGTGGGGATGAGGTTCCCTTACACCAGCACCATTACACTCAGCTCTGCCTAAGGACTTCCTTAGCCCTCAGTTCATCCAAGACTAAATGACTTGAAAATGTTTGCCTCCCTAAGGTCGGTTCTAATACTTTCCCTATCCATTCTTTCTCCTTGACAATTCACGTCCTGAGCATCCCTTTCTGTCTTATTTTCTCCTTCTGCCTCAAAACAGAAATCTATACTGGAAAAATCCAAGAAGTATAAATAAAGACAACAAAATATAAAAAAAAATTTTTTACATAATATCTTTTTCACATACTTCTTTCAACAGTATCTTTGTAAATTCTGAACCAGGAATCAAGAGTAACTTGATTATTCCTTCTTTGTTATTACTGATCATCTTATATTGGTTATTCTTTGGACTACTCTATATTACATAGTAAGATTAAACCAAAGTTCTGATAAGGAAAATTCCTGGACAAAAACCTTAAGACTGTAAACTAAAAATCTTGACTGATAAGGTAGTTGGGGACTTCCCTGGTGGCACAGTGATTAAGAATCCACCTGCCAATGCAGGGGACATGGGTTCGATCCCTGGTCTGGAAAGATCCCACATGCCGCGGAACAACTAAGCCCATGCGCCACAACTACTGAGCCTGCGCTCTAGAGCCCGTGAGCCACAACTACTGAGCCCGAGCACCACAACTACTGACACCCACGCGCCTAGAGCCTGTGCTCCGCAACAAGAAGCCTGTGCACGGCAACGAAGAGTAGCCCCTGCTCGCCGCAACTAGAGAAAGCCCGTGCACAGCAACAAAGACCCAACAGAGCCAAAAATAAATATATAAATAAATAAATGTATAAAAAAAAAAAGGTACTTGGCACACAGTAAGTTATCAATAAAAATATCCTATTAGTGCATCTAACCTGAATGTTCTATTATTAGAACCCTATTAAATGCTCAAAGTGAACTATTGTCCCTTATTAAATGTTTAAATGTTTATTGGCTTTTGCTTATGCCAGCTTCTCATAGTAATGAAACTGGATTAACAGAAGAGACACACTAATTACTAGGCACAATCATGAATCAATTAAATACAAAGAATAACTCTATCTTTTCATATGAATACATGAAATGCTTATTTTTTGAAAAATTTATTATCATATTAGTCATCAATTTTATACACATCAGTGTATACATGTCAATTCCAATCTCCCAATTCATCACACCACGACCTACACCCCCCCGCTGCTTTCCACGCTTGGTGTCCATATGTTTGTTCTCTACATCTGTGTCTCAATTTCTGCCCTGCAAACCGGTTCATCTGTACCATTTTTCTACATTCCACATATATGCATTAATATACGATATTTGTTTTTGTCTTTCTGACTTACTTCACTCTCTATGACAGTCTCTAGATCCATCCACGTCACTACAAATGACCCAATTTCGTTCCTTTTCATGGCTGAGTAATGTTCCATTGTATATACGTACCACATCTTCTTTATCCATTCGTCTGTTGATGGACACTTCGGTTGCTTCCATGACCTGGCTATTGTAAATAGTGCTGCAATGAACATTCGGGTGCATGTGTCTTTCTGAATTATGGTTTTCTCTGGGTATGTGCCTAGTGGGATTGCTGGGTCATATGGTAATACTATTTTTAGTTCTTTAAGAAACCTCCATGCTGTTCTCCATAGTGGCTGTATCAATTTACATTCCCACCAACAGTGCAAGAGGGTTCCCTTTTCTCCACACCCTCTCCAGCATTTGTTGTTTGTAGATTTTCTGATGATGCCCATTCTAACTGGTGTGAGGTGATACCTCATTGTAGTTTTGATCTGCATTTCTCTAATTATTAGTGATGTTGAGCAGCTTTTCATGGGCTTCTTGGCCACCTGTATGTCTGCTTTGGAGAAATGTCTATTTAGGTCTTCTGCCCATTTTTGGATCGGGTTGTTTGTTTTTTTAATATTGAGCTGCATGAGCTGTTTATATATTTTGGAGATTAATCCTTTGTCCATTGATTCGTTTGCAAATATTTTCTCCCATTCTGAGGGTTGTCTTTTGGTCTTGATTATGGTTTCCTTTGCTGTGCAAAAGCTTTTAAGTTTCATTAGGTCCCATTTGTTTATTTTTGTTTTAATTTCCATTACTCTAGGAGGTGGATCAAAAAAGATCTTGCTGTGATTTATGTCAAAGAGTGTTCTTCCTATGTTTTCCTCTAAGAGTTTTATAGTGCCCGGTCTTACATTTAGGTCACTAATCCATTTTGAGTTTATTTTTGTGTATGGTGCTAGGGAGTGTTCTAATTTCATTCTTTTACATGTAGCTGTCCAGTTTTCCCAGCACCACTTATCGAAGAGACTGGCTTTTCTCCATTGTATATCCTTGCCTCCTTTGTCATAGATTAGTTGACCATAGGTGCGTGGGTTTATCTCTGGGCTTTCTATCCTGTTCCATTGATCTATATTTCTGTTTTTGTGCCAGTACCGTATTGTCTTGATTACTGTAGCCTTGTAGTATAGTCTGAAGTCAGGAGTCTGATTCCTCCAGCTCCGTTTTTTTCCCCTCAAGACTGCTTTGGCTATTCGGGGTCTTTTGTGTCTCCATACAAATTTTAAGATGTTTTGTTCTAGTTCTGTAAAAAATAGCATTGGTAATTTGATAGGGATTGCATTGAATCTGTAAATTGCTTTGGGTAGTATAGTCATTTTCACAATATTGATTCTTCCACTCCAAGAACATGGTATATCTCTCCACCTGTTGGTATCATCTTTCTTTCATCAGTGTCTTATAGTTTTCTGCATACAGGTCTTTTGTCTCCTTAGGTAGGTTTATTCCTAGATATTTTATTCTTTTTGTTGCAATGGTAAATGGGAGTGTTTCCTTAATTTCTCTTTCAGATTTTTCATCATTAGTGTATAGGAATGCAAGAGATTTCTGTGCATTAATTTTGTATCCTGCAACTTTACCAAATTCATTGATTAGCTCTAGTAGTTTTCTGGTGGCATGTTTAGGATTCTCTATGTATAACATCATATAATCTGCAAACAGTGACAGTTTTACTTCTTCTTTTCCAATCTGTATTACTTTTCTTCCCTGATTGCCGTGGCTAGGACTTCCAAAACTATGTTGAATAATAGTGGTGAGAGTGGACATCCTTGTCTTGTTCCTGATCTTAGAGGAAATGCTTTCAGTTTTTCACCATTGAGAATGATGTTCGCTGTGGGTTTGTCGTATATGGCCCTTATTATGTTGAAGTAGGTTCCCTCTATGCCCACTTTCTGGAGAGTTTTTATCATAAATCGGTGTTGAATTTTGTCAAAAGCCTTTTCTGCATCTATTGAGATGATGATATGGTTTTCATCCTTGAATTTGTTAATATGGTGTATCACATTGATTGACTTGCATATATTGAAGAATCCTTGCATCCCTGGGATAAATCCCACTTGTTCATGGTGTATGATCCTTTTAATGTGTTGTTGGATTCTGATTGCTAGTATTTTGTTGAGGATTTCTGCATCTATATTCATCAATGATACTGGTATGCAATTTTCTTTTTTTGTAGAGTGTCTTTGTCTGGTTTTGGTATCAGGGTGATGGTGGCCTCACAGAATGAGTTTGGGAGTGTTCCTTCCTCTGCAACTTTTTGGAAGAGTTTGAGAAGGATGGGTGTTAGCTCTTCTCTAAATGTTTGATAGAATTCACCTGTGAAGCCATCGGGTCCTGCACTTTTGTTTGTTGGAAGATTTTTAATCACAGTTTCAGTTTCATTACTTGTGATTGGTCTATTCATATTTTCTGTTTCTTCCTGGTTCAGTCATGGAAGGTTATACCTTTCTAAGAATTTGTCCATTTCTTCCAGGTTGTCCATTTTATCGTCAGAGTTGCTTGTAGTAGTTTCTTTGGATGCTCTCTAGTTCTTCGGTGTCTGTTGTAACTTCTCCTTTTTCATTTCTAATTTTATTGATTTGAGTCCTCTCCCTCTTTTTCTTGATGAGTCTGGCTAATGGTTTATCAATTTTGTTTATCTTCTCAAAGAACCAGCTTTTAGTTTTATTGATCTTTGCTATTGTTTTGTTTCTATTTCATTTATTTCTGCTCTTATCTTTATAGTTTCTTTCCTTCTGCTAACTTTGGGTTTTGTTTGTTCTTCTTTCTCTAGTTCCTCTAGGTGAAACGTTAGATTGTTTATTTTAGATTTTTCTTGTTTCGTGAAGTAGGCTTGTATAGCTATAAAATTCCCTCTAAGAACTGCTTTTGCTGCATTCCATAGGTTTTGGATCATCATGTTTTCATTGTCATTTTTCTCCAGGTATTTTTTTATTTTCTCTTTGATTTCTTCATTGGTCTCTTGGTTATTTAGTAACATATTGTTTAGCCTCCATGTGTTTTTGTTTTTTACGTTTTTTTTCCCCTGTAATTGATTTCTAATCTCATAGCGTTGTAGTCAGAAAAGATGCTTGATATGATTTCAATTTTCTTAAATTTACTGAGGCTTGATTTGTGACCCAAGATGTGATGTATCCTGGAGAATGTTCTGTGCACACTTGAGAAAAAAGTGTGACCTGCTGTTTTTGGATGGAATGTCCTATAAATATCAATTAAATCTATCTGGCCTATTGTGTCATTTAAAGCTTGTGTTTCCTTATTAATTTTCTGTTTGGATGATCTGACCATTGGTGTAAGTGAGGTGTTAAAGTCCCGCACTATTATTGTGTTGCTGTCGATTTCCTCTTTTAGAGCTGTTAGCAGTTGCCTTATGTATTGAGGTGCCCCTATGTTGGGTGCATATATATTTATAATTGTTATATCTTCTTCTTGGGTTGATCCCTTGATCATTACGTAGTGTCCTTCCTTGTCTCTTGTAGCATTCTTTATTTTAAAGTCTATTTTATCTGATATAAGTATTGCTACTCCAGCTTTCTTTTGATTTCTATTTGCATGGAATATCTTTTTCCATCCCCTCACTTTCAGTCTGAATGTGTCCGTAGGTCTGAAGTGGGTCTCTTGTAGATAGCATATATATGGGTCTTGTTTTTGTATCCATTCAGTGAGCCTGTGTCTTTTGGTTGGAGCATTTAATCCATTCACTTTTAAGGTAATTATCGATATGTATGTTCCTATGACCATTTTCTTAATTGTTTTGGGTTTGTTTTTGTAGGTCCTCTTCTTTTCTTGTGTTTCCCACTTAGAGAAGTTCCTTTAGCATTTGTTATAGAGCTGGTTTCATGGTGCTGAATTCCCTTACCTTTTGCTTGTCTGTAAAGCTTTTGATTTCTCCTTCGAATCTGAATGAGATCCTTGCTGGTTAGAGTTAATCTTGGTTGTAGGTTCTTCCCTTTCATCACTTTAAGTATATCATGCCACTCCCTTCTGGCTTGTAGAGTTTGTGCTGAGAAATCAGTTGTTAACCTTATGGGAGTTCCCTTGTATGTTATTTGTCGTTTTTCCCTTGCTGCTTTCAATAATTTTTCTTTGTCTTTAATTTTTGCCAATTTGATTACTATGTGTCTCAGCGTGTTTTTCCTTGGGTTTATCCTGTATGGGACTCGCTGAGCTTCCTGGACTTAGGTGGCTATTTCCTTTCCCATGTTAGGGAAGTTTTCGACTACAATCTCTTCAAATATTTTCTCTGGTCCTTTCTCTCTCTCTTCTCCTTCTGGGACCCCTTTAATGCGAATGTTGTTGCGTTTAATGTTATCCCAGAGGTCTCTTAGGCTGTCTTCATTTCTTTTCATTCTTTTTTCTTTATTCTGTTCCGTGGCAGTAAATTCCACCATTCTGTCTTCCAGGTCACTTATCCGTTCTTCTGCCTCAGTTATTCTGCTATTGATTCCTTCTAGTGTAGTTTTCATTTCAGTTATTGTATTGGTCATCTCTGTTTGTTTGTTCTTTAATTCTTCTAGGTCTTTGTTAAACATTTCTTTCATCTTTTCTATCTTTGCCTCCATTCTTTTTCCGAGGGCCTTGATCATCTTCACTATCATTATTCTGAATTCTTTTTCTGGAAGGTTGCCTATCTCCACTTCATTTAGTTGTTTTTCTGGGGTTTTATCTTGTTCCTTCATCTGGTACATAGCCCTCTGCCTTTTCATCTTGTCTATCTTTCTGTGAATGTGGTTTTTGTTCCACAGGCTGCAGGACTGTAGTTCTTCTGCTGTCTGCCCTCTGGTGGATGAGGCTATCTAAGAGGCTTGTGCAAGTTTCCTGATGGGAGGGACTGGTGGTGGGTAGAGCTGGCTGTTGCTCTGGTGGTCAGAGCTCAGTAAAACTTTAATCCGCTTGTCTGATGATGGGTGGGGCTGGGTTCCCTCCCTGTTGGTTGTTTGGCCTGAGGCGACCCAAAACTGGAGCCTACCCAGGCTCTTTGGTGGGGCTAATGGCAGACTCTGGGAGGGCTCACACCAAGGAGTACTTCCCAGAACTTCTGCTGCCAGTAAGACCCTATTTCTAATAGGATTGATTCATTCAGTTCTACATCAGTGACCCAAGCATTACAGAGTGTAAAGACCATACATCATATGACTCATCCTTTCCATGGTTTATTTCCACAAACACTATCACTTGCCCAGAAATAACTATAATTTTGTAAATCTCTTATTTCCCCCAAGTTCTTTACGATTGATTTCCTTCTTTCCAGTGCATTTGACCTGAAGTCATAGGTCCATCCAAACGATGATAAGACAGAAAACTCATGAAATGCTTATTAAAGGCACCTAACTTTGAAAACTTTGGATGTGCCAGGCAGTAGATTAAGCATTTTTTTTTACAGTATTATATTTAATCCTCACAAACCTCTGCAAGGTAAATTCTATACTCATTTCCACGGTACAGATAAAGAAACTGAGACTGGTGAACTTACCCAAGGTTACACTGCTAGAGAGAGGCGGAGCTGATACCTGAGTCCACCCAGTGGACTCTATTACCTGGGCATTTACCCACTTTCTATCAACCATGTGACACAGAACATCATATACCGTGTCCTCACAACCACCCTATAAGGTAGGTACTTACTTGTATAAACTCCTTCTTTGCAGAGTCATGAAAATAAAGTTCTGCAACTTCGGCCTCAGAGGCAACGAGCCACTGAAGAATAATCCTTAGCTGGGGGTCTACTGTGCATGGCTCCATGTCAACATTCGCAATTAGCAGAGTATTTCCATCTTGCTCTGAACCTAATATTTAAATTGAAATGATATGAAATGAAACTCATCAATTCAACTCTCAGTGCTCTGCTTTCCAAGGACATGTAAGCATTTTCCATTTCTTAAGAGTCCAAGGAATTCTGGAAAAAAATTCATCTTTTCTTAACTGCACCATAACATCAACTAAAGCATTACTTTGAAAAGGCAAAATAATGCTAAAACAAAGGAACAGCTTTGATCATTTGTGACAGCACAAATGCAAAACTCTATTCTCAGGTATTGAATTCAAGAGCCAATTCCCAAATGCCATAATTTGTGTCAAAATATAATCTATAGGTAAAGCTGAAAAAAAAAAAAACTGAAATGCTACAATTACAATCAAAATATAAATAAAACACAAATAAAAACCTCAAATAAATATATTAAATGGACTTTAAGAAAGCTTTCTGAACTAAGAGAAATAGCAGCAGCAGTGAACACTTGCATTGCACATATTACATCCTAAGTATTGTTCTAATCTCTTTACATATACAAACTCCTTTAATCCTCACAAGCACCCTGTGAGGAGGGAACTGCTATCATCTCATTTTACAGGTGAGGAATCTGAGGCAGAGAGAGATCCAGAGTCTCACAGCCGGAAATGGCTGAGCCAGGATATAAACACAGGCGGTCTGGCTCCATGCTCTTAATCACTTCACTCTTTAGGCAAAATACAAAAAAAAAAAAAGTCACATGCAACCACTTACCTCCCAAAAGCTAAACCAGGGAATTTTCTGGTACACCCTTATTATAAATAAGACACTGTTCTCAAGTTTAATTTTTAATGAAAATTATGATTTCAACATAAAAAAGATGAATCCCTGTTGACTATAAAACTAATGCCCGTGCACCAATATCGTGTGTTTAACACTGCTGCTTAGTGGTGGGCCTCCCACACAAGAGGCCAGCAATGGGGCATGCTGGCAGACATTCCACCAATTTGCACCAGTAATGGACATTTGTTGGTGAATGTCCCTGATTCTTTTTTTTACAGTTTGCAGGCCATTCTAGACCACTACTAATCATTTTTAGGATTCGTACTGACCCCTAAAATTTTTCATTTAAAAAAATTGGTCCACACTATTCTCTTAACATAAATGTATTATCATTTCTCTCCTCTCTCCCCTCTGACTTTCAGTCAAAAATGGGTCCGGTAGACGATGGTACCAGACAAAGTCTTTGGGCCATTCTGTAAATTCTGCAGAGGTCATGGGGTTGAAATGTTCTCTGTACCACTGGATTTCTCAGTTCAGGGTTCCTGGTTGCCTGGCCTAAGAATGACTTGTCTTTGGAGAGGTTACTCAACCCTAGCAAAAAGAGAAAGAACTGACATCCTGCAATTACAAACAATAACAAAAAAAATGAAGTTTGTTGCCTTAGGATTTCCATAATTTTGAATCATTTATAAATATACATCAATCCATCTCCTAATTTACCAATATCTAACTTAACAAATTTGAAAGTTAGCTACAATTTTCTATATAATGAGAGATGACTATAATCTCTAAAGCTGAGTAATGACATATCTACATATAATTAACCTCCCAGTTTATTCCTAGTTACAAAAACAATACTGAACAGCCTGTGACCAATGGTATCTAGTATTTATATCTTTGGAACCATGTTCATTAAAGGAAGAAACGAACATTTTCTTCAAATATATGTGTGAGTGTAAGACTGGAATTGAGGGAAGGAAGAATCTATTTTAAAGTATCTTTTATTTTTACTTAATTGATTTATGTAAGGTTGACAGCAAAACAAACTGACATGTGATATGATAATAAATTATATCTCATAATGTAAGAATTTTATATTTTGAAAAAGATAATTATATGAAGAGATTATCATGAATTTCTCTCTCAAATAATTGAATAATTCTTTTAAAGTAGTTCGGTCTTTACACTGATGAGTACTTCCTTAGTTTAGCAATCAAATAACACAAACTGCTCAGCAAAGGATCTGACACTGGTTAGATTAGTCAAGAATACCTTGATTTGGAATATTTCTTCATCTTTCAATTCCTTTATTGTATTATCTGTACAATAAGAAATTTGGACAAGAACTTCTCTTGGGTCTACTCTAGTTACAAATTTTTGTAATTTTAATGGAAAACAATTTTAAAATAAATCAAAGTTTGTTCTAACGAATATTATTTCAAGTTACATTGAATAGTTTAAATGAATAATATTGTATTGAAGGGATCCCAAAAGACATTAATAACCAAAAGGGAAGGGAAAAAATACCATTGTGAAATGTAAAATGATTTTTTCTCAGTTATTATTATAAGTCTTCAGTTAGTATTTCCCATTTAATCTGACTTCATATAGGTTATTATAAATGTCTTTTATTTTTGTATGTCTGTATTGCTTAATATTCCAAGTCTAGTAAAATCTTATGCAAATAAACCAATGAATTTAAACAAAACAAAACAAAAAAGAATACCCTGGTTTGTAATGTAAAAACCCTGATTTGTAACAACCCAGTGCCTATCTGATGAAAATGTACAAACACAAACATTAAAGACTTTTCTAAAGAACTTTATAAAAAAACATGCAAACACTTTGAAAAAACAAATTGTCAGTTAGTTACCTTCTACATCATCCTCATGCTCTTCATCTTTATCATCCGGCCCATCACTTATCGAATGAAGTAGCAGAAGCAGTTAAAAAAAAAAAAAAGCTTTAATTAATAAAGGTACTAAAGCCAATTCTTAAAACGTGGTAAAAAATGAATGATACAATATGACATATATTTTAAAAGGGGAGAAATGACAATAAAAAGGAAGCTTTGCTTCTCACACCATTTCATGTTAAAATCTGAATTGCAAATGATGCCTAAAGGTAAGTTATCAATAACTGAGAAGTTCTACCTAACCATGGTATCTATACAGCGTCCAGTAATTACATAATAAAATTTAATTTAAAATAATTTAAAGCCAAAATATTCTAATTTGGTTTTAGATAACACAGCATCTGAATATTGCAGAATGCCATGAATAATTATTTATTAATGCTTCTGCTGATGCCATTTGTATATTTTTTTTAACATAGTAAAAACATTTTTTCTATACCTTTCTTATAAATAAGACTGCATACAAAAACAAAAAACCAAAACAAAACAACAGAAATCCTGTAGGAAGCAAGCTCTTTTTAATGAAACTGTAATTGGTAGAATGAAAAATAGCAAGCAGTGCAACACATGCACAGAATTAACACATTTTGCAATTAGATGTCAGTCACATCTTAGCATAGTTGAATTTTTTCATTAGATGTAAATTTATCAAGCAGAATCATGTCAAAATATAGGAGAAAAGCAGGTTGATACACATTGGCACTGTAACCCACATTCTTTTAAGAATATGACATCATGCATTAGTGGTGAAAGACTCATCAGTGTTTAGGTTTCTGGACTGGACCAACCTGTCTGATGTTGGAAAGGATAAATTGTCCTCATACAAATCTCCTTCTAAACCAAGACTGCTCCAGCTACTGCTGTTACCATTACTGCCAGAGGAAGAAAAGAACAGAGCTGAACTAGCAAACGAATGGTAAAGACGACCCTGGTTTTCCTTGGAACAGCATGTGTCAGTGGTAACTGCGGATGTTCTGAAGCTGCCACGGTGGGTGCAGCATCTGTGGAGTTACGTAAAGACCATCGCTGCTACTGTACAAGGTATCTGACAGCTTCAGAGATTTGGGAGTTTTCTTACTTGTCCTCAAAAGTTCATGAAAATTATTCTAAATGTGTATTTATTTTACAGATTAAGACAATGACTTTTAGGACAGTAAATGAATGCATGAACTAAGAAGTTTCGCAATGAAATTACTGTCTATGGCAAAGCTTAGGATATAATTTGTAGAAAGCCAATGCTCTTCAGTTTGGATAAAGTTTAAAAACAAAAAAACCACAGGTTAACATTCTCTCAAGTCTTTAGATAGTGCAAACAGTGATGGGCCAGGGTGGTGATGGAGGATGGGGAAAGGGATGGGATGGCAGACACCAAAACACAGTCCCAAATAGACCTTTTCTAACTACTGGGAGAAAAGCTGTCTTCTGATTTTAAAATACTCTTATTATGTCAATTACCTTCATCTCATTAATTATGTATAATTCAGTAGGTGGCAAATAATATACATTTTCTTCAGAATATTGAATAACCAAGGTCTAATCAAGCATTACACTTGTCTTATCAGCCAGTCACTAACGCCACACAGACACCTTCTCATGCTACCTAATCAAAAGAAGAAAGCAGCTACGTTCTACAAGTGCGGCAAAGCGATACAACACAAAAAGCAACTGCGTTCAGAAACAAAACTAAATTCAGTTTTTCAGATTAAAATCTAAACATGCAATTTTAAAAAATTCTAATCATTAAAATAATTAGTAAGCACACATTAGTTTGCAGTGATAAGCAGCTATATTTCCCCATATTAGGCTAGACAATGATAAAAATTAATATTCACACAAACCAAAATTTTGGTTCTAAAAAATGAATTAACATAAAATCATCTTTCATGCATCAGTAAATGTTGACAAGGTTACCAAAAAAGGGGATGATTATTTAAAAGTTCTAGTTTCCAGGCCATCTCAATAATTAACATATCCATATTAACTCTAGCACTATCAAACTGTCACAAACCATAATGCATTACAGAATAAAAGTTAAAACTGATCAGTGTCTTTTCGACCCTATGTTCAAACAAATACAGATCTATTACAAAACCATTAAACCAACCAGAATTTTTGCCCATGTAGTCTGTTGCCAGACAAACCAAAAATGAGAAAATATGGAAATACAGAATGGATAGAGAGCTGTGAGCCAAAGAGAAAGAGAAAATTAATGATCTCAAACACCATATTTACTTCTATTAATAGAATGATTATCTAAGCACAGAAAAAAATTACAAAATTAAAATTCTGACCCATTTCCACACTAAAGCCATGTATCTTAAGTGTGGTCTCTGAATCTTAAGTGTGGTCTCTGAATCACTTGCTTTAAAATAATCGGAGGTACTTATCAAGCCTGCAGAATCTTGGGACCCTCCAATGACCCAGGGAATCTTCATCTCTGGGAGGCAAGCACACCACCAACCCTGGATGAGCCCCACTAAGTTTTTCTTTGTGCCTGAACCTTAAGGCCACACAGCATCATTAGTTCTTATTAATTCTATAGTCAATTAAAACCACAGGTGTTCTGACAAAATACTATCAAGTCAGGTTTTCCCCATCCTGAATTCAAATAATTAATTTTCTGAACCTAAATGCATTTACCTATGTTAAACATTATTAGTTTAGCCTCAGCCTGATTTGGTCTTTCTGAACCTTGGTTCTGTTAATGGGATTACCTTTTCATCTTTGTTTTGAGTCACTCACAAATACTAAGTGTTCTACATCACTAATAAAATAATGCTGAAGAGGAAGAACCAAGGACAGACCTTGGTAGGCGCCTCCCTCTTTTCGTCAAATTAGATAACATTCCATACCAAGTCGTTCAACCAGCTACAGTCCTCCTAATGCCACTAGCCTCTAACCCTTGTTCTCCCACTTTAACACCAGGATTCCATAAGCAACAATGTCAACCCCCAACTGAAATTCTAGAAGCCTGCTTCTCAAAGGTGAGAGAAGAATTTAAGTGTTCAATATTCTACTCTAAAGTTATGGGAAGGGCCAAATGATGATCTGTGATATTACCCCCACTTCCTGCTACCAGTTTTAAAGACTGCCTTTTTGGATTTAGATTTTGTAAAATACTGGTGGTTTACGTCACATTTTAAGAAATTATGACAAAATAGATACTTTATAAAAATATTAAGACTTACTGGTTAATCCAAGCATCAGACAAAATACTCTGAGATGATGTGTTCTAACAGGTGAAAAGCCATTTAGGCCTTTACAGAGTTAAGCAGCTTCTCTGCTGTTCTAACAGGTGAAAAGCCATTTAGGCCTTTACAGAGTTAAGAATATAAGAAACAACTGTTATCATAATTAATAAAATATTCTAATGAACTATTTTAATGAACAAAGTTAACTGAGAAAATGATATATGAAGTGACTATTTTAATGAACAAAGTTAACTGAGAAAATGATATATGAAGTGACTTCTGCTGTATAAAACCATATTTTTATAATGAGTTTATGTATTTTCAGTCATTCAAGTATAAATGCTCAAGTTACAGTGTTCCTGAAAGGACAAGTAAGGAATCCTTCCCCCCAAAAGATACTACTTTCATGTCAAGAAAATTACAGGGCCATTTTGATGCCTTTTACAGATAACTGTTCTTTTTCCTATCCTTTAGAGAAAAAAAAAAGTACCCTCTTTAAAGTGAGAAAGAAAATTTTTTCCTCAAAAATTCATGAGAAGTCCAAGTAAAGCTTAAAGGGTATAGAATCAAATGTATGAAGTATTTTTCAAATCAACTATTGGCACATTCAAAGAAAATTAGCTCAGCTAGTTATTGTATTTAATAAATGTCAAAACCATTAGAAATATATTGTGAACAATAAAACACACTTTGAAAATAACAGATTTTCAAATTCAGAATTTTAAAATCAAACTCAATGTAAATTTATAGCTTACTTCTGAGGTCTGAGTACCTGAACTATGCAATTACATACAAAATCATAGTCACCTTTCACTTAGATGATGAAAACTACTGCTTTCATCCTGGTGTTCATCTTCAAAACTTAAATTGGACCAGCTACCAGTGCTGTCTTCACCAATACTGAGATTCATCTGCTGGCTACCAAAAGACTCAGTTGACTGAAAGTCTTCTATTTCTTTTGGACTGGAAAAAAAAAAAAAAAAAAGGAAGGAAGAAAGAAACAAAGTCCAAAAGCATCAGATTCTGAATTATAGGTCTATCCATTTGATGATAAAGATGACAAAAACAAGAAGTGATATTCAGAGCTAGACCAGTGTCCATCTAACCTTTGGTTTAAATTCTCTTTAAAGCAGTTCATATTTTCAACTGGGACCTCTATGAAGGAGCACAAGTTCCTAAGTTTTTGTAAGACAGTATTTTATTTGTACCAAAAATTACCCCTTTTCTGGCTTAATTTAAGAACAAAAAAAAGTAGTTCAAGGAATTCTAGTACTGTCAAGCCTATAATCAAACTAGCCAAATCTCTTCAAGATTTTGAGCTTGGATCATAACCTCTCTCATTTTTTTCTCAATGAAAAGACATTTATATTTTTATTCCATCTTCACAAGAAATGTCATTCACTGTTCAATTACTGTATTTGTCCCTTCTACATTTTACTCTGGAGTAACAGTTTAAAGTGATATTTTAATTTTTTATTGAAGTATAGTTGATTTATGATATTAAATTAGTTTCAGGTGTACAACATAGTGATTCAATATTTTTGTAGGTTACACTCCCTTTAAAGCTATTACAAAATAATGGTTATATTTGTTTCCCTGTGCTGTACAATTTATCCTTGTTGCTTGTTTTACACATAGTAGTTGGTATCTCTTAACCGCATACCCCTGTCTTGCCCCACATTTTTAAACATGAAGAGGGAAAATGCTGATCTTCTGGTCAAAACCTTCTAGTGGCTTCTCGTCAATCAAAATAAGAGTCCAAATCCTTATAACGTACATCAGGTGTGACAACCTCTCACAACCTCCACTGGTCTCCTACTCTCCCTGGCTCCCTTGCTTTAGCCACACAAGCTTCTCTGAGGTTTCCCCAACATGCACAGTCCCACTCCTTTGCCTGGGACCCTGTTCCGCCTGATTCCCACTTACCTTATTCTCTCTCCACCTTTGGCTCTTTGCTCAAATGTTACTTTGTCAGAGCAGCTGCCCTACTACCTACTGAAAACTGCACCGCACCCCACCGGCTGCTACCCACTGCCACCCCCAGCACTAACTCCCTGCATCTCCCTATTTTAAGATGACCAAGAAAGGAGGCAGTGCTTGTCATGGCTTTGACAAAAGCTACTAAAATATCCGGCATTATCGTTTGGCTTAATTAAATTCCTCCTCAACTCAAGAAATTTTCTCTTTCTGTGAGACTAACAAAAAGAATCCTACAAACTAATAACACGAGCTGGTCCTGATGTCTTCCCAGGGAGAAAGAAGGTTAAAAGTGAATATTTTAACTAAGGCGTTAGTATCGCTGAGCACAAGACACGGTTACTGAAATGCAGAACACTGCAGGACCATCAGGAAGAACGGTCCCCTTAGATGGTGGCCTATCAAGAGGAGTGGTGGCAGGAGTGGAAGTATTTGGAGAATTTTTGCTTTCTTCAGAGCAGTTTGGTTAAATTACACTCTTTTAAAGAAAACTTACCTTTGTGAACAGAAATAAAAATTTAATCTCATAGTACATTAACATGGTGATACTCAACATTTGCTGTATAAAATTCTCCAGCTGTTTCTTTGATTCAACTTTACCTACTTCACAGCTTTGTAAACTTGGGCAAGGTGATTATCCACGCTAAGCCACATCTTCCAGCTCAGTGAACGGTTCATACCTTCCTTCCCTCAAAGGGCTGTTGTGGGATAATGAGACAGTGTCTATGAAAGTAACAGGTAGGCTATAAAACAGTACACAAATGTAATAGGGAATATTTTTTGTTAATTTAGGATTAAAAATAATCATATCTTGCTGAACAGGACCTAAGACACAAATGATCAAGTTAACTTTTCACTTCATCATAAGACCCGAAAGAAATCGGAAACTTACCTGCTAACAGCCTGTCCAACATTCCTCATCGCCGATGTCATTATCTCAGTAGTGAGGCTTTCAGCAAAGATGACACCGTCCTGTCCGATCCCACTATCAGCTGCCAAACTGGTACTGCTCAGCTGTCTCTCTGCCTTTTCAATCGCTTCCGCAACTATCTTCTCAGCAAGCACTGTCTTCTTATCAAGATCAATGTGAATTTGAGGGACATCGAGATGAAAAATTCTAGATTTCTGGTAGATGTTGCTAAATTTTGAATTAGAAACTGGCTTACTACTAGCAAGTGAATCTGGTCTGGGAAAGCGTGGACATGAATTTCCAGTGCAGTCATGGAGCTCTTTCCGGTCACAATACCTGCAAGCCTGACTTACCAGAGGTGACAACTTTTCTGCATAAGTGACCCTATCGGCCGCTTTTGTGGTCTCAGACATGTGGAAGACTACAGATCCTGAACTCAGCTCTAAAGCGTCATCCACTACTTTGTTAGCGTACTGTTCGATAGCCTGAACAACAGTCTCTCCATAACCACACCCACTCAAGCTGCCCATACTGTGGGAAAACCTGTGATTTTGGGAGGAAGGCTGAAGAGACGCGGGAAATTCTGGCTCGAAGTGAGACTCGGCATCTTCGTCGCATCCATTTTTTTCATAAAGGCAAGAATCTGTTAAGGATTTTGGCAAGCCAACTGTAGATGTCGTCAGCTCTTTTTTAACATCTTTTGTAATGTTGTGAGCGAGAGAGGCTGAAAAACTATACAGTTCCAAGCACTCATTTCTGCATGTATCCTGTGTCCATTCACAAGTCGGGTTTTTATGAAGGTAACCTCCACTTATTTTACTTTGTCTTTTTTTATCCACTCCTTGCTGGTGTTCTTTACTTAAGAATAGTAACAGTTCATCATTGGTTTTCACCTGTGAGCTTTGCACAGGGAACATTTTTGAGTTGCACTTCATTTTGGCCGTCTTAGATGCTTCTTGTAATCCTGACTTAACAGACCGATAAGCAAGTCTATTGGCATACTGGTCCATTATTAACTCACTATCACCACCTTCCTGTTTTAGTATTTGGATAATGTGGCCTGCGTACTCATCTGTCACACTTTCGCAGCTGGGATACTTGTATGTCAGACCTGACAGACAAGAACTTGGTGGTAATGAAAGAAGAAATGAATCTACTTCTCCTGGGTGTGCTACAGCCTCTACATCCGTCTTCTCTTCTGATCTATAATCTTGGTCACTATCAACATAACTGTTCCTCTTCTGCCTGAAAAGCATACAACTTCTAACTTTTGCTATTTTTTCAGCTTCTGTAATGACCTCCGCTGCCATATCACCTGCAAAATTGCATAATGTTTGTAAGTTTTCATCTAAGCAATTTAAAAAAGTAGGTGATATGCTTCTTTGACTTTGTACATTTAAGCAAGGGCTTTTAACCTTGGGTTCTTGAATTATTTTATTATCCAAATGGGAAGCTGCCATTTCGGTTGCAAGAGAAATGATGTGTACTGCTAACGCATCTGCAAACTGAACTTTCTTCCCTGAGGGCTCTGGCTTCACGTCCACTTCTGGCTGCTCTTCATCTTCACTACTTTCAACTTCTTCTGAGAGAGATCGCATGAGTTTCAACATGAACTCTTCTTTTTCTATAGTATTTTGTTCATTTTCAGACAAACTGCCGACAGACGAGTTGTGAGGTGTAGAAGGTGGTGTGGCAGGTGCAAATTCTTTTGCTAACTCCCCCTTGAGCTTTTTGGTTAACTTCTTGATGTCCCATTCAGAAGCAGCCTGGGATGGGACTAGAGGAGTTGATGGAGGAGTATCAGGTATCACATTCCCATCTCTGATTTTCTGTTTATCTTCCACGTGCAAACCATCTGCACATGTGAGCACTGGGGATGAGAAACTATGTGAATGGGCAAAAGGGTTCTCCTGCCCAAAACGCCAGGGCTCAAGTGCTGTATCATTCAAACTATGCTTTTTCACAGATTTGTCCTTAGCAATTTCCTTCAAATCGGGTTTCTGACCTGCTGCAGTTGGACAAGGTGGTAGCGTCTCTAAAGAAAATCCATGAGCCATATAACCTTTACATTCCAGAACACAATCCTTTCTTTCTGAAAGTGAACAGTGAGTAAAATGATCTTGAGCTTCAAGAAACTTGGGGAACTTTTCCGAGGTCAACCGTGACTCATCTCCAGGAATAGGCAAGTCTTCCTTGTGGAGTGCATTTTTATCTACATTTGGGATCACTGATTTGCTTTTGTCTATGGAATGTTTAACAATAGATTTAGATAATCGATCAGCAAACATGTCCTTCTTGCTAGCCTCACTCTGTTGCAGTGTTGCTTGATCACAGTGAAAAGGAGGGGTTTTTCCCTTTACTGTTTTATTTAAACAATCTTTGTGTTTATCCATTGTTTTTGTAACTTTGAACGACGTCACTGAATCTAAAGTTTCATTTACTATTGTATGCACCACTGCCACAGAAAAATTGTTAATAATCACAGGATCACTCGTTACTTTTGAAGAGCTCTCCATTTCAATATCATCATTAGTTGGTTTAACATCATTCTGGTTACCCGGATGGTGTTCTGAAGGTAAACAAATATTCCTGAGACAAGCTACCTCCTCTTCTTTGTTTTTTGTGGCAACCCCTGCTTGGGTAGAACCACCATTCAAATTACTATCATCAGATGATGGATGAGACTTTGCCTGATACATATTAGATGAAATATGATATGGGAGAAGAGCACTTCCTGCCAAGGGCACTGGTATAGAAGTAACAACTCCAGAAGTACAAAACAAGGCCTGTTGTACTGTGTATTCCTTTTTATATTCCTGCATTGGTTTTGTCACCATAATTGTTTGACCATTAAAAGTAGGGGAAAATGTAGACGTCTGTGTCGATGGCACTACATTTTCTGCACTCACATACTTAATGTTATCTGTGGAAACACTAACTGCTGCCTTTGTTGTGAAGGTCACGTCAAATTGAGACAGCTCAATGAACGCTTCCTGTATTACAGATTCAGACAAATCTTTTGCATAGGACTTCACTACTTTGTCTTCATAGTCAAATGACCGACGCTGTGGAGATGCAGGTGTTGGAGGATACGAAAACTGACACACTTCCATGATGCCTTCAAAAACAAGTTCTTCAGCAAGATCTGCAGCAAACCTAGCAACAGTGTTTGTAAAGATCTGCTTCTTTATATACTGTAAATCTCTTAGAGCATTTGTGAAAGCTTCACTCACCAAAAAATTAGCCAGACCACTAATGGCACGTTCTTTCAACGAAAACGCACGCTGCCTTCTCAGTTCATTAAATGCCATCTGAAAAACGGATGATGTCAATTTGACGGCTAATTGGCACAAAGCATTGGTACATGAAAAGACTCCTTTCTGTAAGTCTTTAAATGCACTGCCAAAACTTTTCTCCACAAGATCTGCTGCAAACTTCTGAATGCTATCTTTAATCATTGAGGATTTATTTTTAGATTTACTTTTTTGATCAAGGCTTCCACACTTAAGAGCTACCATTTTATTTTCTCCCTTTTTAATACCATTAATGTTGGATGTTGCATTTGTATGTTGGGTATAAAGAACCGAGCCCAGTACTTCACATGAAAGGCTATCTGCGTAATCTTCATAGGTATAATACACAGAATCATGATTTTCATGAATCCTATCTTCACCAATATCTGTTTGGCAAAAACATTCAGCAGAAGTACAGCCTCCAAGAGGACTAAAAGCAGAGGATCGAATAGGGCTAAACAAACCACTGTCTTCCCCTGATGCCTTCACTGGGCGGGGAGAATCTGGAGCATCACACAGGTTACTGTAAGGGGATTCTGGTTTACGAGGAGTTGGCTTCCTAACATTAGCTGGGAGAGCTGGACGATCAAACTTGAATTTTTGAGGATTCATTGTAGTGGTTACAGAACACAATTTTTCATGTTTGTGCCCTTTTTTTTGTGACAGCTTCCCTATGGCAGGATCTTTTAGAAATGGACAAGCAGACTCCAAAGTCTGTTCTAGTTCATCAAACTGATCAAAACTATCGAAAAACTCACTTACTTCTGAGTCTGAATCCTCAATATCATCTTTCATCACAGGAATTTTAGGTAACTCAAGTTTTGCTTTTAAACTTTTTTGATATCCTTCTTCATCCAAGAAAATAACAGGACTTGGACTTGAGCATTCTGATTCAGACGAGTAGGCAGGAGAAGAAGAGAACAACTGTTTCTGCACATCAGCATCACTATCTTTATCTGAAGCAGTGGATGACCTATAGAAACTCCTTTGGACCCAAGGCTCAGAAACTGATGTCGTGACGGAAGGTTTCACAGAAGGCAGTTCTTTATGTCCCAGAATACTTATTAAAGAAGCAGAAGGTTTAGCCAATGACTTCTGCCACCCAGAGCCAACCAGAACCCTGGTTTCTAAACGGTGACCAGAAATAGTCTGTGAAGCAGCATCACACTGGCTCCGTAGTGCAGTAATGTTTATTCCTACAGGAAAAGAATAAAATGATTATTCTTGAACAGAATTTTTTAATTAATTTAAATCAATGGGAATAAGTAGACTTGAAGCATGAAATATTTGTACTGTATCTTCTACACTATATTGTTTAACAGGTTCATCCCAAATCATACTTAAAAGCAAGTACATGCTTTATTTTACCCCACATCTGGGAATACCTGGTCTACAGAATGCCTAGCACACTGTCGCATGTTAGAAACACTAATATTTAGGTGACTCTGTCAGCTAAGTCTGCTCAAATTTGAACTTAGGCATGTTCCAAACGCTTAATGTAATAAGGGAAACAGTACTTGAACAGTACTACCTAAATAAGAAGAGAAAGAACAAAACTAAAAACCAGATAACGATGAACTTAAAATCACAAGGAAATTAATTCCTCAATCAGAATAGAAGATTTAGATGCTTAAACCTGATAAAATTTCAAAATAAATTTCAACTGAACAAGTCTGCCTTAAAACTTTTAAAACTGAACTTTACACCTTAATTCTCTATTTCAAGAAAAAAATCTAGTAAAGAACAAACCATCATTATATGGCTTTGAAGTCTCTTCCTCCTCTAAGTGCTCAAAGGCAGTGACAAAGTCATCTTCGATGGAAGATACTGACTGGTTAGTATCGTCATCATCTTCATTAGTGGCCTCAAGTTGGCACTTCTGATGCAAACATGTGTCCAGGGTGTACCTTATACCCATAGCATATTTACTTAGGAGACTAAAGATAAAATCAATTCTGAGTCTTGGTAATGTAGATGACACTCTCATGACACAAAGCATTCCAGGACGATGACTCTTGGGAAAGATAAAAGATGATAAGAATAATTTTAATTTCAAAATATATTATACTTATAAGACATATTACCTGGAAATGAAACCTAGAAATAACATGATCCCATTTTTAAAAAAAAGAAGAAGAAGAAAAGAAACACATGCATCCTGAAAGGCTCCCTGGTTTTGTAATGTTTAATTCTTTTCCTCATTCTTTCTCTACAATACTTCTCACTTCTCAGTCTCTTTTTCTCCCATCTTTCTCTTATCCAGGTATTCAAATTCTACCTATTCTATCTCCTTAAACCTGCTATCCATTCCTTTGACAATTATGTTTTCCTGTATTATTGTACAGTCCTGTGATTTTTCTTATTTAATCATTCACCTAGTTCAACAACTACATTGTAAACTGCTTGAGGACAGGAACCAGGTCTTAGTCTTTCTGTATCCCATTTTCCCATAGCTTTTAGTATGATACCACATTCTCTCCTATCATAAAAGAATCATCCCCTCTTTTACCTAAATTCCCCTAGTATTTCAATTTACAATAATGTTTATAGCTTTGATTAAAAATAGAAGTCGCCAGATTTTTCCATATTATTTTTAAAAATGTAAATATTGACAAATGACTTATTCAAAAAACTAGAAATTAGATAAAATAGCTAATCACCTCTTGTATCCTAGCAAATAAAACAAAGTAAGTATAAATGAAAAATATAATTAAGGAAATAAAGAGAGCAGTTCTACTTTTATCTGTAAATCTCATAACGAACACAGTGGTATTTTATACTTCAGGGAATAAGTAATTCAAATTTTAAATACACTAATAATTCAATTTTCAGGAGGGGAAACATGCAATTCATTTTTCTTTGAGGTATTAACAACAAAGTAACACTTAATAAAGAACTAAAAGCTCAATGTCACAAAACTAATGACCTTTTGGAAATGATGACGTTTTCGTTTATAAACAAAGAACAGATCTTCAGATATCCATTTTACATGGAATTTTTTAAACAAGAAAATGAGTTAAAGTATGTTCTCTAAAACATACAGCACAATATTTACACAAATTTGAAACTGGAAATAAGAGGGAAAAATTCCTATGACTTATACACAGGTAGCAGTTCAAGAAATCCAGAAATAATCAAATTTTAGAAAAAAATTAATATGTACTTGCATACCACTTACAGAGCTTCACACATGGAAAATCTAATTTAAAGCTATGACGAAAATTATTTTACCCTTCAGTGATTTCAAAGATTCTTGAGTTAGATTTCTTATGAATCATATTTCCTTGAGATGGCATTAAACAAAAAGAAACTTCACCCAAGCATCTAAAAGTTTAATACACTAAATCAAATGTCACTGTAAAATTTGCCAACAAAAACTCATTAGAAATAATATATAAAAGTTACCTGGTTTAGAGGACCATTGTTTATATCTGATGATTTATTTATATCCTTCATACAAATAATTTCATTTTCATTTAGACTGCAGAAGTGCAGTGAATTCAGAAGATCTGGGAGTTCCAAAGAAACTGCAGCCAAATCCTAATTTAAAGCAATAACACAATAAATAACACTGTAGCATAACACTTTTGTTAAAGTCCCTATAATGTGGCCTTATAAAAAAACATAAGGTCTACTGGTTAATAAATTTTCCACTTCATAATAGTTAACATACGCAGTTTACTGGCCACAATCAATTTTGTAAAAACTCAAAAATAAAATGTACTAAAATATTTTTAAATGACTATTTCTGTAGCCTTTTAAACATAATGATACCAAGCTATAACAAAATTTTACAGGGTTATCTCACACATCCACGACAATTTAGGCATTTAATAGTTTTTAGCTGCAAATGTCAACCTGCAGTCCTAAAGTTTAACCATGGAATTTTTCTTTTTTTTTGGTTTGTTTTTATTTCCATTACTCTAGGAGGTGGATCAAAAAAGATCTTGCTGTGCTTTATGTCAAAGAGTGTTCTTCCTATGTTTTCCTCTAAGAGTTTTATAGTGTCCAGTCTTACATTTAGGTCTCTAATCCATTTTGAGTTTATTTTTGTGTATGGTGTTAGGGAATATTCTAATTTCATTCTTTTACATGTAGCTGTCCAGTTTTCACATTTAGGTCTCTAATCCATTTTGAGTTTATTTTTGTGTATGGTGTTAGGGAGTATTCTAATTTCATTCCTTTACATGTAGCTGTCCAGTTTTCCCAGCAACACTTATCGAAGAGACTGGCTTTTCTCCATTGTATATCTTTGCCTCCTTTGTCATAGATTAGTTGACCATAGGTGCATGGGTTTATCTCTGGGCTTTCTATCTTGTTCCATTGATCTATGTTTCTCTTTTTGTGCCAGTACCATATTGTCTTGATTACTGTAGCTTTGTAGTATAGTCTGAAGTCAGGGAGTCTGATTCCTCCAGCTCCGTTTTTTTCCCTCAAGACTGCTTTGGCTATTCGGGGTCTTTTGTGTCTCCATACAAATTTTAAGATGATTTGTTCTAGTTCTGTAAAAAATGCCATTGGTAATTTGATAGGGATTGCATTGAATCTGTAGATTGCTTTGGGTAGTATAGTCATTTTCACAATGTTGATTCTTTCCATCCAAGAACATGGTATATCTCTCCATCTGTTGGTATCATCTTTAATTTCTTTCATCAGTGTCTTATAGTTTTCTGCATATAGGTCTTTTGTCTCCTTAGGAAGGTTTATTCCTAGGTATTTTATTCTTTTTGTTGCAGTGGTAAATGGGAGTGTTTCCTTAATTTCTCTTTCAGATTTTTCATCATTAGTGTATAGGAATGCAAGAGATTTCTGTGCATTAATTTTGTATCCTGCAACTTTACCAAATTCATTAATTAGCTCTAGCAGTTTTCTGGTGGCAGTTTTAGGATTCTCTATGTATAGTATCATGTCATCTGCAAACAGTGACAGTTTTACTTCTTCTTTTCCAATTTGTATTCCTTTTATTTCTTTTTCTTCTCTGATTGCCATGGCTAGGACTTCCAAAACTATGTTGAATTATAGTGGTGAGAGTGGACATCCTTGTCTTGTTCCTGATCTTAGAGGAAATGCTTTCAGTTTTTCATCGTTGAGAATGATGTTTGCTGTGGGTTTGTCATATATGGCCTTTTTTATGTTGAGGTAGGTTCCCTCTATGCCCACTTTCTGGAGAGTTTTTATCATAACTTGGTGTTGAATTTTGTCAAAAGCTTTTTCTGCATCTATTGAGATGATCATATGGTTTTTATTCTTCAATTTGTTAATATGGTGTATCACATTGATTGATTTGCGTATATTGAAGAATCCTTGCATCCCTGGATAAATCCCAGTTGATCGTGGTGTATGATCCTTTTAAATGTGTTGTTGGATTCTGTTTGCTAGTATTTTGTTGATGATTTCTGCATCTACATTCATCAATGATACTGGTATGCAATTTTCTTTTTTTGTAGTGTCTTTGTCTGGTTTTGGTATCAGGGTGATGGTGGCCCCATAGAATGAGTTTGGGAGTGTTCCTTCCTCTGCAATTTTTTGGAAGAGTTTGAGAAGGATGGGTGTTAGTTCTTCTCTAAATGTTTGATAGAATTCACCTGTGAAGCCATCTGGTCCTGGACTTTTTTTTGTTGGAAGATGTTTAATCACAGTTTCAATTTCATTACCTGTGATTGGTCTGTTCATATTTTCTGTTTCTTCCTGGTTCAGTCTTGGAAGGTTATACCTTTCTAAGAATTTGTCCATTTCTTCCATGTTGTCCCTTTTATTGGCATAGAGTTGCTTGTAGTAGTCTCTTAGGATGCTCTCTAGTTCTTCGGTGTCTGTTGTAACTTCTCCTTTTTCATTTCTGATTTTATTGATTTGAGTCCTCTCCCTCTTTTTCTTGATGAATCTGGCTAATGGCTTATCAATTTTCTTTATCTTCTCAAAGAACCAGCTTTTAGTTTCATTGATCTTTGCTATTGTTTTGTTTCTATTTCATTTATTTCCGCTCTGATCTTTACGATTTCTTTCCTTCTGCTAACTTTGGGTTTTGTTTGTTCTTCTTTCTCTAGTTTCTTTACGTGTAAGGTTAGATTGTTTACTTGAAATTTTTCTTGTTTCTTTAGGTAGGCTTGTATAGCTATAAACTTCCCTCTTAGAACTGTTTTTGCTGCATCCCATAGGTTTTGGGTCGTCGTGCTTTCATTGTCATTTGTCTATAGGTATTTTTTGATTTCCTCTTTGATTTCTTCAGTGATCTCTTGGTTATTTAGTAACGTACTGTTTAGCCTCCATGTGTTTGTGTTTTTTACGTTTTTTTCCCTGTAATTCATTTCTAATGTCATAGCGTTGTGGTCAGAAAAGATGCTTGATATGATTTCAATTTTCTTAAATTTACTGAGGCTTGATTTGTGACCCAAGATGTGATCTATCCTAGAGAATGTTCCGTGCGCACTTGAGAAGAACGTGTAATCTGCTGTTTTTGGATGGAATGTCCTATAAATATCAATTAAATCTATCTGGTCTATTGTGTCATTTAAAGCTTCTGTTTCCTTATTTATTTTCATTTTGGATGATCTGTCCATTGGTGTAAGTGAGGTGTTAAAGTCCCCCACTATTATGGTGTTACTGTCGATTTCCTCTTTTATAGCTGTTAGCAGTTGCCTTATGTATTGAGGTGCTCCTATGTTGGGTGCATATATGTTTATAATTGTTATATCTTCTTCTTGGATTGATCCCTTGATCATTATGTAGTGTCCTTCCTTTGTCTCTTGTAACATTCTTTATTTTAAAGTCTATCTTATCTGATATGAGTATAGCTACTCCAGCTTTCTTTTGATTTCCATTTGCATGGAATATCTTTTTCCATCCCCTCACTTTCAGTCTGTATGTGTCCCTAGGTCTAAAGTGGGTCTCTTGTAGACAACATATATATGGGTCTTGTTTTTGTATCCATTCAGCAAGCCTGTGTCTTTTGGTTGGAGCATTTAATCCATTCACGTTTAAGGTAATTATCAATGTGTATGTTCCTATGACCATTTTCTTAATTGTTTTGGGTTTGTTTTTGTAGGTCCTTTTCTTCTCTTGCGTTTCCCACTTAGAGAAGTCCCTTTAACATTTGTTATAGAGCTGGTTTGGTGGTGCTGAATTCTCTTAGCTTTTGTTTGTCTGTAAAGCTTTTGATTTCTCCATCAAATCTAAATGAGATCCTTGCCGGGTAGAGTAATCTTGGTTGCAGGTTCTTCCCTTTCATCACTTTAAGTATATCATGCCACTCCCTTCTGGCTTGTAGAGTTTCTGCTGAGAAATCAGCTGTTAACCTTATGGGAGTTCCCTTGTAGGTTATTTGTCGTTTTTCCCTTGCTGCTTTCAATAATTTTTCTTTGTCTTTAATTTTTGCCAATTTGATTACTATGTGTCTCTGCGTGTTTCTCCTTGGGTTTATCCTGTATGGGACTCTCTGCGTTTCCTGGACTTGGGTGGCTATTTCCTTTCCCATGTTAGGGAAGTTTTCGACTACAATCTCTTCAAATATTTTCTCTGGCCCTTTCTCTCTCTCTTCTCCTTCTGGGACCCCTATAATGCGAATGTTGTTGTGTTTAATGTTGTCCCAGAGGTCTCTCAGGCTGTCTTCATTTCTTTTCATTCTTTTTTCTTTAGTCTGTTCCACAGCAGTGAATTCCACCATTCTGTCTTCCAGGTCACTTATCCGTTCTTCTGCCTCAGTTATTCTGCTATTGATTCCTTCTAGTGTAGTTTTCATTTCAGTTATTGTATTGGTCATCTGTTTGTTTGTTCTTTAATTCTTCTAGGTCTTTGTTAATCATTTCTTGCATCTTCTCAATCTTTGCCTCCATTCTTATTCCGAGGTCCTGGATCATCTTCACTATCATTATTCTGAATTCTTTTTCTGAAAGGTTGCCTATCTCCACTTCATTTAGTTGTTTTTCTGGGGTTTTTCTTGTTCCTTCATCTGGTATATAGCCCTCTGCCTTTTCATCTTGTCTATCTTTCTGCAAATGTGGTTTTTGTTCCACAGGCTGCAGGATTGTATTTTTTCTTGCTTCTGTTGTCTGCCCTCTGGTGGTTGAGGCTATCTAAGAGGCTTGATGGGAGGCTCTGGTCAACCATGGAATTTTTCAAATGGGATTCTTGCCTACAGAATATACTTCTTTGGAGCTTAAGTTACATATTTATAAAATCCAAGTCTATTTTTCTGCCTTTCCTCTCTAAGGTATTATATCAGACTTTACTGAAAATTTTATGAAGATGTAAAGGAAAAGAAAATGCCTTTGTTTTTCTTCTCATTTGCCCTTTTTATGTAACTGTTTTGCCCAGTTAAAAGAATTATTAACATCTTTGACCCTTCATAGGGTATTTTCCTGGTTTTATCAGTAATTCTTAAAGAGGAAGTAGAGTATGAAAGAAATATTTTGGATACTTCTTTCAGCCTTACGTTCTCGGGACTATATCTTCTCTTGTGCCTTCTGTCTAAACTATTTCTTTCAGGCAAGAGCACAATCAAGACACACTGCAGAGTTTTCATTCATCATCACCTGATATGCATTATCTTTATAAATAATGCAGTGTTGCTTCTTCTACTAGGAGATGCTTTACTGCCACAAAAGGAAGCACGGCAATCACAAATTTTAAGAAGCGGTACGAGGTGAAAAAAAGTACGCCTACCACATCTACACGAGCTTCAACTCCTCTTCACGTAACTTTGGAGCTTTCCTTTGCTGATCCTAATCTCAACTGTCAGTCCCTTTATAAACACCTGCCTAAATCAAACAGGCTAAAATTTTCACAACTTTTTACAAATTTTATCTTTTAAATTTAACTCTATCTCAATTAAAAACATAAGAATATGACTGTTGAAGTTAGATTATAAAAACATCAAAATAAAAAAATAAACCTTTCAGTCTACATTATGACAGAATGGAGAAAACGTCAGCCTGTGGTTTGCAACCTTCTCAGATAAGTGACTTTTGTGGTCTCTTAACCTAAAACTGCTTTCTGTCATAACAAGGACGCTTGGTGAAAACACTAAAAGTGAAAATGTCCAAGGCACACTCAAAAATTGATCTCAAAATGTCATCTTTTAATTTTAAATAGGAATGATAACAGAAGAGTTTAATGTAAATTTGGGGCTAATAAGGCAAATTTTCCATGCTCTTAAAATTTGTTCCACATAATCTCTCAGGGCCCTTTCCAGTTCAATAAATCGACCATACCTGTATATGAGCAGCATCTGTTTCTTCATTAAAACCTAGAAATGTGACCTGAATAAAAAAGGAATAAAGATCCATTAAAATTTTAAAGTCTTGTCTCAATTAGACTGTGACAGAGCTGAGAAACAGCAAAAAAAAGCACACAAAGCATTAAAATGCTGCTGTCGTGGACAGGATGATTAATTTTTTCTAAGATGATCACAAAGTTTTTTCACCAAAGATTTGGCTCCAGAACTGAGGTTCCTAAACCTCCCCCACAGCCACTTCATTAGCCAGTTCAATCAATTCTAGTCCCCAAACATATCTCACATGTACCCACTTCTCTCCATAGCCCCTGATGCCACTTCTCACCTGTGCACCTCCAATCCTCTCCCACCTGCCCCAGGAATTATCCTGTCATTTCCCTGTCGAAACCTTTCCAGGCTTCTCAGTGCAAAGTCCTAACACAGGGCCCAAGGTTCTGGCTTAGCTGGTGCCTTCAACTTTCCCTCACTTGCATTCATACACATGGGCCCCTTTCTGGGTCCAGAACACGCCAGAACATTCCTGCCTAGGGGCTTCAGAGTGGTGCCCTTTCAACCCGGATCTCTATTCCATGGATGTTTACATGCCTAGCTCCTCCTCATTCTTTAAGTTCCAACCTAAATGTCACCTCCTCAGAGAGGTCTTCCCTGGGCACCCCCAAGGCTACCTCCTGATTGACTCTTTGGGATATCATCACTTTTTTCCTTCAATGCCTTTACACAGAGATTCCTCTGCAAAAGTTTATGTAAATTAAATTACTGAAGAAAATCTAATGGCCTGAGGAAATGTCACATTATTAAGTAAAAAGGACAAGTTACAGAAATATGATATAGACTATGCACACAATTTCAACCTTATTTTTAAAAACATATGCATGGAAAATAATACTGGATGATAATATACCAAATTATAAGCAGTGATTAACTCTCAATGACGGAATTATAAGTGATCTTATTTTTCTCTACTCTTTTCCCCCATGGTTTTTTCTTTCTTAATTCACAGGATTAATGATAGTCATTTTCTTTTTTATGCTTTCAGTATTTCTTATTTTTCTATATGGATGATGTACACTTTTATAACCTGAAAAAGTATTATTTTAAAAATTTATATTCCCTTTATGTCTTTGACATCATAAGAAGAAATTTTGGTCACTTGAAGATAGACTAGTAAACTGTCTACTAAGCAAGTACTGTGACTAAAAATATGAAGCACTTAAATGGCAGCAATACGGATAATCAACTCTCAAGCATTAATGGAAAACAGCATAGTTGAAATACAAAGCAACACTCAATATACTTTAGATCTCTTTCTGATAATTAAAAAGCAAGTCAGAATCTTAGATTATTCCAGAATCTTTATTCTCATTAATTATGGGTACTACTTCACAGGAACGTTACAGTTAATTTCCAGGTGCCTAGGTAAGTTATTAACCTGCAGGAGCCTGTCTCCTCACCTATAAAACTTAAGGTAACACACCTCCTCTCCCACAGTTGTGAGGATTAATTAGATAATGTGAAGGAAAGTGCCTAGCACATCATAGGCACTCGACAACAAAGAGACACTCAAATAACAAGTTTCCTTCCTTTCTTCAAAAAGATACTTGGAGATATCTATAGCCTAAAATGAGAAATTCCTTCTATTCTTTCAAGTTTCCTTTTACTGAATACAAAAGAGAAAATAAGCTGGCATAGAGTTTTGAAGGTGCCAGGAGAAGTTTGAATTTCCCATTGATTAAGGAATGTGGGCTCAGAGGGGCACTGTGTAAGCAACTGGAGAGAGACGGCTGGAAAACTGTTTGAGGGCAGAGGACACAGAAGACTTGTCACGCTTGGCAACAGCTGAGGAGATAAGGAGTGGCTTGGCTTTACTAAAATAAAGTAAAAAAGGATAAAAAAGAGGAAAACAGCCAAGAGCCACAGCACTGAGCTGATACAAAAAGAAGAGGCACAGGTCAGAGACCATTACAGGGTCTGAAAGGTGTGCTCACCATCCTATGGAACCACTTCAAATACAGTTTCTCAAGGAATATGAAAGAAAATCATTCCCAAAAATAATAATCAAGATTTTTTATTAGAACCCTGATTTCAAAAAAATTTTTAAATTCACATATTTATTGGTTTTGAGCTTCAATGGCCCAATACCCTATCTCTCTTCTTTGGTAACATAAATGTATTGATCGACTATGGCTATACTGTTGAAAAAAATTTAACTCCTTTTTATAGTAATAAATTCAAACAAAGGCTGGAAACGCTGATGCAACAGAGAAATAGATGAGCAAGTAGTATATCGTATCCATAAGGTGGTAAATATCTTAATTTCAAAATAAACGTACCACTACTTTTTCATTTTGAAACAAAGCACTGAATTTAAACAACCAAGAAAACAATAACCCAAAAAATAAATATAAGAAATAAGTATATATTTTGTTTCAGAGTAGAAAATTTTAGTATGAAATTCCCAATTACTGAACATAGCAGAAATCATCTAATACAGTGCTGTGTGTCTGATGAGTGGCAGGTAATGCCTGTGCAGTGAATTAAATGTGCTCATTATAATACACTAATGTTAGCAGGTATTTAATATTTAAAACAGGTACTTCTCACGCATGTATTAATGTGCAGAGATTTTAGGCATTCTAAAAATAGACGATGCAGTTCTACAAAGATACATGAAAATACATTGTGCTGCATTAGGAAAGGGTATAGAGAGTAATCTGTCAAACCTCAGTCAAACTGGCATGTTCATCCTGCTTTAAACAGTCCTCTGCTGATACACTGCATAGTTCCTTCTCACTCTGCAATAAAGACTTTACGGACTGGAACACATCTTCACTGAAGCTCTGAAAATAAAAGATATTCTTAATCTACTTAATTCTAAGAAAAGGTAAAAAATCCTGGTGATGGATTAAATGAAGAGTCACTAACTTTCCAATGAATATTCACTGGAAACCTTTTGATGTAACAGAACTCAACTCAGCTGAGAGGAAGAAAGAACAAAAGGCTAAAGTAGAGCTCGACGTGTTCAACGCACACATGCCACAGCCCAGTCACTCAACCCACTGGAGACCACGAGGCCCTCAGCCAGGTTCTCTCACTCTCACCCTGCACTAAAACCTAACAGATCACATGTCTGATTTCCAAGTCACTGGCAGAACAGGAGCAACAATTTATATAAGGAGACGATGTGGAAGCTAATAGTAAGGTATGCTAACAACGTGATGACTCTCATAACAAAGTTGGAGATGGAAAAAAAGAAAGAGATAATAACTCAAAACAAGGCTTTTCAGGGGTCTTAAAGCAGCTGTATGATGAAAATGAGGGAAGGCATTCCAGACTGGAAAGAGAAAGATGTCACAAGTGCAAAGAAACAGAGGGAGGAAAAAGGTACATTAAAAAATGGGTATTAAATTTGGACATAAACAGAACATTAATTTCTCTCTACCTTCTGATTTGTTGATCTGCTCTTCTATCAGAAATGTCCTTACTCCCCAATGTTCCCCTGTAGAAATCCTACCCATCCCAAGACCTGTGAAGATTTTCCCATCCCTTAGTCATAATAAATCTCTAAGTTCCTACTGTATTGTTTGCACATTAAGATCATTTAACCTATATCACAACATGTTATAATAACTGCTTTCATATATAGTCTTTCCTACCCATTAAACCAAATTACTGAGGTCAGAGATTGTCTTATACTCTATTTATTTCCCCAGATTTCAGTACCTCACATACAAGATGGACTCAATAAATGTTCGCTAATTTTAATAAATTAAAAATTAGTGGAAATCTTATCTAAGAGAAGGGATGCAAATATGAAATCAAAGCAATTAAGAAAAAATGCAATGTTAAATTTGAACTTTCAATATGAACTCAAGATTCTTCAGATGTATGTACTACATTTTCCCATTGATACATCATAGAAGCAATGACCCTCAGTAGCAATAAGCATACCCAGCACACAGATTTTGATTTCTAAATACCATTCACCAATTAAAAGAACTAGATCCCCCTTGACAGAATGGCTGGTTCCAGGTCGGAGGCAGAAATGTATGAAGTGTGGCTGGGACATCTTATTGTGAAAGAATGCAAGGACATGCAGATTAACTGGGTTATTTCAAAAGAACACAGAAGCCAACTTGAAGGAATTCCAATTGGCCAAATTTGGGATAATCTGAACATCAAAAAATAAAAATGATAATGGAGTATAACAACTGAATTTTAAAAAAAAACTACAAGTCCATTAAAAGAGACAGATAAAAAGGGTGGGGATTGGGGGAGTGCGCTACTTTACATTAGAATGCTGGCTAAGAGATATGAACAGAATGACAAAATTTTAAAATTCCGTTTGTAACTCCCTCCAATGTAATTACTGACTTAGGAAAGGATCATCAATTACCCTAATCCACTGGGTTAAAAGCTACTGGGGAACAAGATACACTGTTCTGCAACATCACCTTACATATTATTTATTAATAGTGTTAATTACAAAGGGATTATGTGTCTTTAGATTGGAGATATCTGGTGGTTACAACTTATCTACCTGGTCAAGCCTGGCACTAACAATATGCACCGCCTGCCTGATCTGACAGAGTGGAATGACCATGACATCATCTTTGAGGTGTTCCTGCTGAACCTAACCACAGGGAAAAACAAATGAACTCAGAATATGGGAATGTTCTACAAGATAACTGGTACAGACTCTTCCAAAGATTTGCCATCATGAGAAAAGAATCTAGACCATTGAACTGGAGCAGACTGGGGGAGACCAAAGAAACACAATACCCAAACACAGAGTGTCAACCTCGCTTAGATCTTAGATGAGAGGCAAGGAAAAAGTAACAAGGATACTTGAGACAGCTGGGGAAATCTGTGCATGGACTGCATGTTAGACAGTGTTACTGAATTAACGATTTCCTGAGGGGTGGTAATAATGCTGATGTTCTTAAGAGATGCATGCTGATATATTAAGAAGAGAAGTAAAATAATGTCTGTAGCCTACTCTCATTTAGTTTCAAAAGGGAAGTGTGTATATATGTACACACACAGAATGGGTGTGGCAAAATGTTAACAGAAAGTAAATCTAAGTGAAGAGTATATGTGGTGTTTATTGAACTGTTTTTTCCCCCAATATCTGAACATTCAAAAGTTTAAGTGATTCTGTTTTCATTAATGAGTGGAAGTTTTCAGGCTAAGATATGAACATGAACTGAAAAAAGGAAAACATATGAAATGTGAAATCTGAACATGAGCAATCATTATAAACTCATGACAGTGAAGGAACAAAGCACAGATCTTGATTTCTAAATACTATTCAGGGGTTCTTTGGAGAAATAGCCCATTCTAGGTCCGAGGAAGGTAAAGTAGAAAGTGAAACTGGGTCAATTTTGTCCTAGGAAGCAATCAAAGAATTATGAGGCTGTGCATAACACACATACACATAAACAGTATATAATATTTACATTCATGTATTTTTATCTAAAAGGGTTTCCAAGTATTCAAGTGAATTCAAACCAAATCTTTATCATGGGCCTAATATAAATAATGATCTGAATAAAAAAGACATTAAATTAATAGTATAAAGTTTCAGCTGCAGCCTAATTCCTTATCTCAGGAATATATTGGTAAATTCAAGTCAAATAGGTAGGTAGTATAATGTCTGAAGAACAAGATCACTAGCTCACTACTATATTTTGTATATATGTATTTCTTAGTTCTAATTATTAATTTAAAGCAATCAGTACAATTTAAATATTAATTTAAAGCTATGGGTCCAATTGCTAATCTGAAAAAAAGTATAGTATACTCTACTTTACAGAAAGTGGAAATAGAGAAAATAGTTTTTATTGTACTTTTTTCAAATTAAAAAGGGGACCTACTAAGTTTAAAGGTACCTGAAAAACACATGGGGCATATTACTTAAAAATGTAATTACTACACTGTTCCAAAATAAGTTTACTTTCTGTTTTCCGACTCCGCCGGCACCTTTCGATTTGACAACCACTCTCTTCCAGTTAGCAGTCAAATCTAAACATTTCTCAGATCTCTGAAGAAATGAGTAAATAAACGAAAAGGCAGGCCTAGCAGCTTACAAGAACACTAACAATTAGAAGCTGGAAAGAAGATGTGCAAAGGAAACAAGTGTTATCGTAAGAGAGAAGAAAAGAAAGAAGCTGTAACGAAAGAAGTCAAAGGCCGTCTTAACATGTAAGGACTTGTCAAGAGTGTCATATGATGCAGAAGATGAAGCTAAAAAAAGGGTTCACCAAGACTGCTGACCATCCCCCAGTATTCATCCTCCCTTTCTGCCTTTAAGTAACACCCCCCCACAGCTTTAGCAAAGACAAAAATGTCAAGAAATGAAAGGGTAACCAAATCGTCTCAAGGGAGGAAAAGAGAGAGGGCTCTTCCTCAGACGAGGAAGCAGAAGCGATCAGGAATCACATTCAATTTGCTCACTACTGATTATCCAGCCCATACCTAACACGGGGCCTGGCATATAAGCAGCACTCAAATTTATATTATATTTGCTGAGTGAATGAATAGATGGTAATATTTTGGGGTAAAGCTAAAGCTGTATAAGGAAAGTCACACCTGATGCTTATATTGCTAAAAAGAAGAGAGAAAACTATCTGCTGAGAAGAAATAGGGAGACGTGATCTTTGGGAAATAAAGTTCATTGTCTTCATGATTTCATATCACTATTTTCATATATGCCAATCTTTTCAGTATTTTATCGTTATTCAATAATAAGATTCATTTTAAAAACAAGAATACCATAGTATAGCTGCTTAACAAGACTTCGACTTCAAAAAAACTGATCAACATTTTTATTAAAACTATCACTAAAAGGAATCCAATATAGTGAACTTACTTTTCTGACAGATGCTCTAGTTTTCATGTGACTGTTTCTGAAAGTCTGGAAGGTCGCCATAACTATATTGCTGTTGTAGGTAATCAGTGAAGAGTTAGTCCACAAAAGACCTAAAGAAAAAAGATTAAAAGAAAATGACTATTTTATTGATCTTAGTGATTCAAGCAAGCATTTTGTCCTAAGATAACTTCTTAAATTCAGTCATTTACAAAAAAAAAAGAAACATAAGAATTCTGAGACGTAAAAATTTATTAAGCAATCCAACATGAATATTTGAAAAATACGAATATTGGCACCTTAACAAGATACCAAATTATTACAAAAATCTTTTTAGGTTCAAAATTATTATAAACTAGTTTATCCTTATCTAGTCAATCTCACTGCCCTTTTTTATTACAAAAAAGAAAATATTTGAAAGCCTCAATAAGAAATATTTCAAAAGCCTTTTAAAAATCTAAAGCAGAGAACGTCACAAAAAGAATCTCAGCCTTCTTGCCTCCTAAAAGTCACTCTATCCCTACAGCAACTGTGAATGCTCTAAACGTTCTTATTTCTTGGGCAGAAAGGTTTAATAATAAACAAATGAGAATATGAAATAAACAAATGAGAATATGAAATCTGTACATATCAAATAAAATCAGATAAAAACAAAGCCCTTATATAGGAATCTCAACAGCATACCAATGACGAGAGTTCAAAAACATCCAAGTTAAATGATTAATACCGTAGTATTTAAAACACATGCACAGACGTGTTTATACACACACACATACACACCCTCCTTGGGAGAAACTCTGAAACTAAGTCTCAGCTTTTTATCAATGTTTTAATGAAATATCTTTTAGAGCTTAAATCAACCTGGGCATTAACCACTCAATATCCACATCTGACCACAGTAACTTGTCCCTTCATTCAAAATCTACTTGCACTAGATGCTATAGATACGGAGGAGAACAAGGCAAATATAGCCCATTTGGATCAGAGTCTTACAAGGAAACTGTTTTATTACAGTAAAGGGTAGGAGTGAGAACTGAATACTAAATCACTAAACACTAAAAAAATTGAATCAATAAAGATTTGAGAAATGGCTAATTAGTTTCAATCAAACTGGTCTTCTCAAGAATTACCTAGTTGAGGTTTTCAAGACATTTAGTTAATATCAATTTATACTCTGAAGACATTTATAGGCAAAAGCAAACTTCAACCTAGTCCCCTGCAGAACTGGAAAAAAAAAAAAACTAAACTAAATTTTAGTGGAGTTCTAATTTTATATTCTTCCACAACAGAGATAAAACTGAAGTGTGTGTGCAGGCAGGCACACATCTGCACCTCCCTTTAGAGATTTCTATATTCTGATTTTTCACACAGAATTCTGTTTTTTAGACAAAAAATTCCTATTCTATTCTGAACTAAGAAAAATCCTAGTGGTTTCTTTAACAATAAAATTTGATTAATGACTGGAATTGAAGCAGAATTGTCAGAAAGGCAAGGGAGGTCCCAATAGCACAAGATAAAGAACCATACACCAGGATGCAGGAAAGTAGCATTTGTGTCCCTGTTGTACCTCTCATTAGCTTTGTTTCCTCTAGGTAAATTGCAATATCTCTGCATCTGTTTCCTCCATGTATATTACACGGGTGTGTCTATTATGTATATTACCTCGATGTATATTACCCTACTTACTGCACAAGTTTACTGTAAGAATCAAATGGAAAATTTATATGAGGCACTTGAGAAACCACAAAACATAGGTAAAAGGAAAATTAAAATATTTACTTACGGACTAAAATGATCAAGAGGACCAAAATTCTCAAAACAAGGTGTAAATACACAGGTTTATGTAACCAAGGCAAGAAAATAATTCTTTTCTTTGTCCCAGGCCAAGTCACTCTCCTTTTTTTTCCCCATACAGTTCTCTTCAGCTGCCAAAAACCCTCAGGGGCAAGTGGACTTGCCTCAAACTTCACATAAAACATATAAAATATAGAGGCCAACACAAGGGTGCCGGAAAAGTCAAACACTCAAATTCATCTCCTGAGTAAACCGGCACCACCTTTCTGGAGGGCAATTTTGTAACGCATGTCAAAACCCTGAAAATATTCCTAGCCTGTGACACAACCATTCTACTTCTGGGAATTCATCAAAGGAACTGATGCTCCTGGAGCAGCGAGGGTTCTAAGGAGAGTTTATAATGCACCAGTTGCTGTGCTAAGAGATTTCCTTGCACATCTCATTTAATCCTTAGGACTGGCAGAGCAGTACTCCAGTTCTACAGTGAGAAAAACAGAGGCAAGAGGAAGGGGTTAACAATTCACCAGGCCCACACAGTAAGCAGTAGAGGGCTGAGATGCAAATCCAAATCTTCAAATTCTAGCACCCAGGCTCTTACCCTCTTCTCTGTAGTGTATACAGGCTTGAAAAGCTGTTCATCACGCTTTGTAATAGAGAGAAGTAAGAAGCACTCTAGATGCCAGAAACGGGAGAGAGACCGAATTACCTAGAGTGCATTCCCGCAGTGACACGAGGGCAGCCATTACACACAACTTGGAAGGACAGAGGACCAGCACACAGAGCATCTGCACTTTCTCAGACCCCTAACCTTGCGGAGAGGGCAGAGCTGGGAAAAGAGATGAGACAGCAGTGACCTCTGCAGCTGCTGACTCAAGTCAACACGAGCAAAGATCAAACTCGAACTCACTGGAAGCTTCACCAGGCAAGAAACTACTGACCCGTTACCTCACCTGAAGGTGGAGGTGCGACAGGCCAAGCCCCTGAGGGAGGAAACAGTCCCACGGAAGTAGGGGAAGATCAGAGGGCCCTGATACAACATCCCGGATCTGACACCTCAAGCTACCCCAGTTCATTACCTGCAATATTCCTGAATAGCCGACCTAAACAGAAACCCTTTTCAAAGCTGAGTGCTAAAGAATCCAGTATGGACCTATGAAGAATCATTTAAAAACAAAACAAAACCAAAAACCACATAAGAGATATATACTAAAGAAAGAAAAACACTCCAGACAAATATACTCATGCCACCCGAAACTCACATTATCTGTTTTTAGAATAGTACCTAAGAATTTATATTAATAAAAAAGAAACTAAATTTAATTCCACGTTTACACTCTGCTTCACTCATTGAAGAAAAATACTTACTGAATCCTACTCCATAGCTTTGTGTTCAACTTAAAACATAAGTAAAATATTAACCTCACAAAGAAAAAAAAACCTATGAGAGAATATCTACGCAACAGTCCATAAAAGTGAATCCAGCATGAGATGACATGACTCATACTTCTGATAAAGCAAAGAAACAAAAATCATCTTTGAAAAGACACAAAGGCAAATGGGGGGAGAAAGTAACACAGTAGGGTTCCCTCACCATCTTTTATAATTTGAGAGAATGTAGTTTTAGACAGATTTCACAAAAGGAGTAAAAATATAGTATTTTCCCTTGGAACACCTTTATGTTACGATAATAAACTTTTCACTTAATGCTTTTTTGTTTTCTGTCCCATTCTTGGTGAGTAAACAAGAGTCCTAAATAGGGAATAACTAAGGGCGTTTCCCTAGAGTCAAACAAATTAAAGTGAACCTGGATAATTTTTTAAAAAGCAGATCAGAGATAAGAAAGTACAGATGGACAACGCAGACAACTGAAAAGTAAGCTGCTGGAGCTCAGGAAAGCCACAGGATATAAAAACAATACCATAAAATAAATGAAATCCCCTGAGAAGCAGCAAGAAAGCAGAATAGATATTACAACCGAGAAAGTTTTAAGAAATATCACAGAATGTAAAAGAAAACAAATGAAAGATAGAGAAACAATTATCAACAGTAAGCAGGTATTGGACACTTTGAATAAATTACACCTACCCCTTTGGTCCTGGGATTTCACTTCTTAAAATTTATCCTACATGTGTGCTTGCACAAAATTCACAAAGATATACGTGAAAGAATATTCACTAAAACAAAAAAGGATGAAAAGCTAAAAATAACCTAGAAGCCCATCAATTCAAATAAATTATAATACTTTCATATGACTATTACCCAGCTGTTGGAAAGAGAGCAACACATACTGATGTGACAGTATGTCCACAATATATTAAGGGAAAAAGCAAGTTACAGAACAATATAAATAGTGTGCTACTTGTGATTTTTTTAAAAAAATTATATACACACACAACTCTGACACTCGTGTGTGTGTTTGTACAGGCCTAGGAAATACTATGACAGATATAGACTAAACTCATGATAGTGGCCACTTGTGACAACTAGGATTGTTTTTAATGTCATAAAATGTCAAATACCTATAATATGGAAAGATGACAGATTATTAAATAAAATAAGGCAGGTTCCAGCATGCTCACATTATCCCATTTTGTGTAAAACCTCTATGACTACATGTGTGCATTTATATAATACATGCAATATAAAAGAGAACATACACTAGATGGGTATAAACATTGATTTTATCTGGGTAGATGCAATTACGTGTGTTTCTAGATGTGCATAAATTCTTTTATAATAAGAAAAATATTTCCAAAGTCTTTCCTCTCCTCTCCTCTGGCCTAAGAAGCATTCAGGTCAGCATCATATATTTCTTGATCTTTTTTTTACCATGAGTTAATGGAGCCAAGGACTCCCTGAAATTCCTTCCTAGCCCTCTATCAACAATACTGTCCTATTTTGACCCTCCTCCTCCTGCACTAGTTCTCTGACTTCAGTACCTGTATGGATCAGCTTATATCTATTACCTCCCTCCAACAAGATCTGAATTCAGGAAGTCTACATGGAACCCAGAAACCTGTATCTTTTACAAGTACCCTATGTGGTTTCTGATTGAGAAACAGCTATCTATCTCTTTAGCCATTACATTAGTCTCCTTCCAAAATTCTTTCATAACTTGTTACTCAATGACTAATAATTCTAACCTCCTCTTTGGTACTCATTTTATTTAGTTTTCCAAGGATATTTTATTTCTACCTCTGGTTTAACTATGCAAATAACTCCCCAAAATATATCTCCAGTTCAGTTCTTGCACCTGAGTTTCAGTTCCTTATATCCAATTTTTATTAGATACCTCCAAGTAAATATCCCAGTTACTCCAAAATTAGCCATGTTCAAAAACTGAATAAAACTTTCCTCTCTAAACAATCTCCTCCTGTTTTCTCTATATCAGTAACAGCCAGTAAACCAATCAAGCCAGTAGGTCTTTCCCTCAGTCACTACTGACTATCACATCTAGTCAATAACCAAACCCTAACCCATCATCCTCCTAAACTTCCCTCAGATGTACCCTCTCTTCCATCAGCTGAACTGCTACTTACTCTTCATACATCAGTTCAAGGACCTCCCTTCTTGAGAACGCTTGCCTCATCTCCTGTATCCCTCCTTGCCAAAACAAGTAGCCAACTCCTTTATGTTCCCAAAGTGGTTTGCCCTTTATTCCTTTGATGCCATTGTTTGCATGCTTCCCTCCTTTTGTGAGTTTTGAAGACAAAAGTGTTTTTTATTGTATTTGTATTCTAGCACAGTAAGCATTCAAACGTCCGCTGAATAAATAAAAAGCAATTATTTTTAAAGAGCAAAGTTGACCTTTAAATGTTGGAATGGACACTTCTACATTTAATGAATTACTTGTGAAAATATAATTAAAAGTTTCCAATAATTTCTACTTTTATAATATTTATAATAAATGCTCCAAATACATATTTTGGCCCAGTCCCAAATGTCCAAGTGTTAAAAATATTCTGTTCAATATAAGTACAACTAAACAGGGCAAAATATATGAAATATTGCTTTTCAAACATCCGACAAGAGACAACGCAAGACTATGATCCCTGAGAGAAGAGAAACACTTCCAGGTCACAACACAAGGAGAGGAAAGCTAAGCAGTCTGGCAGTCTCACCGAGCTGCAGAAACAGAGGTCACAGTTTGGGAAGGCCAAGGTGGTTAGAATTTGCAAGGCAGATATACTGGAGGGAGAGCTCAGAAAGAGTGAGAGCTTTAGAGATCTGCAGGTGGGCTTCCCTAGGGTCCTTGACCGAATGTTGATCTGTGCCAAGTAGCTGAGGTTGGGGAAATAACTTCTAGAGAGCAGTAGGCCAAACAATACCTGGAGCCAGACAGGGCTTGGGAATAGTCCGCATTCCCACCAACCAGAGTGGGAAAACTTTGTAATGTATCAGGTGATGGATGGACTCCTCAGAAGGGAACTGCTTTAGTTGAGAAACTAAGTCAGCACTACGCTGAAGGCTGTTCTGGACTCACCCTAACAAAGCTTAAAAGCAAGCCTCAAAACAACCCAACAGATTCCAAATAAGCTACCTATACACCCCAACTAAATCCAACACTCCTAAGGATTACAACAGAACTGAGCGAGCAACAGCATAAATTCAATGACTGGCACACAGTCAAAAATTATCAGGTATACAACAGAGGAGATAAATATGACCCATAAGCAGGAGGAAGTAAGTCACTAAGTGCAGATCCAGAAATGACAGAGATGATGGAAAGAACAGAAAAGATGTTAAAACTATACTATTGGAACAAATGTGTTCCATACACTTAAGAAGGGAGAGGAAAACATGATCATGATAAGGGAAGGAACAGAAGAGGGAAGACACTCAAATTGAACTTCTAGAGATGAAAATAAAATACATACCAGATGCAACAGCAGATTAGATACTGCAAGAGAAAAGTTCAGTGAATTTAAAGACATAGCAATAGAAACTATCCAAAATGCTGCACAGAGAAACTTAAAAACAAACAAGCAAAGCAGCATTGATGACTCACTGTAAAAGGTGAATAACTGGAATCCCAAAAAGTGTGTGGGGGGGGGGCGGAAGGGGGCAATATATGAAGACAAAATGGCTCAGAATTTCCCAAAGTTGATGAAAACCATAACCTGATAGATGCAAGGAAGATTAACAAACCCTAAGAAAAATAAACATGAGGAAGACCACACCAATATACATCATAACCAAATTTTTGAAAACCAGTGATAAAGAGAAAAATCTTAAAAGCAACCAGACAGAAAAGTACACATTACATACAGAAGAACAAAAACAGACAACAAATTTCTTATCAGAAACTATGCCAAACCATAAAATAAGACAATGGAGCAAAATCTAAAAAGAGTGTCAACCCAGATATCTATTCCCAAATATCCTTCAAAAATTAAGGCAAAATAATTTGAACTAAAGGAAGCTGTGAGAATTCATCACCAGCCAACCATCACTAGAATCACTGTTTAAAAAAAAAAAGAAAAAATTCCATTGGCAAAAGAAAAACAATATCAGATGGAAATCTGGATCTAAACTAAGGGTAATATCTCAAAAGGGTCAATATGAGGGTAATATAAAAAAATATTTTCTCCTTTTTTAATTCCTTAAAGAATAACTTTAAACTGAAAATAACAATGTAATATGGGGTTTAGAAGTAAAGTTTATGATAAAATAACACATAGCATGTGGTGTGCTGGAATTGAAAAGATATTGTCCCTACACTATACAAGAAGTGATATTGATAAGTTACCTTGTAAACCCCAAGCAACCATCAAAAACAAACCAGAGTAATACCTAATAAGCAAACAGTAGTGGGAAAGGGATGCTATCCCTTTTTTGCAGATAAGGAAGCTGAGGCTCATCTTCATAGGATGGCTATGAGAATGCAATTAAATAATGCATTTAAAAACAGTACCTCATATAGAAGGAACGGAAATGTTAGCTTCTTCCTTGGGTACAGACCTGCTGTGTAACTTATAAAATCTAAAAACACCACAGCTATCAGTTACTACTTTGTTTTGTCTTTCAAAACAATAGTCAATCATGTAAAAAAGATGTGACTGTAACCTAATTGATTATCTATTAAGATATTTGCTTCTCTATAGTTTCCTGTATACCAAAAATAAACACAACTTAAAAAAAAAACCCTAAAATATTGAGGCTGTGCTTTCAATGTGAATATGCTTCCTAGAAGGTAGAGTAATAATGTTCTTAACCTTATGCATAACTCCCACCTACAAGATTATTTTTAACAAAAAATATGTTCAGAATTTTAACTCAGGAACACAGTTTTCCTTATCAGTAACATCTGTGATGCCATGACTCTAAGAGTATATTGCTGAAAAGGCATTTAAGCAGCTCTTGCAAATAGTAATAAGGCTCTATCCTAAGCTGCCAGCAGCAGGAATGAGTGAACGGATCTGCTTTGCAGATGGTCCAGTGCTCGGCACATAGGAGACATTCTAAAAGCCTGTGCAGAACTTATTAACCGACAGAATACACGAGGCATAAAAACAGGAAGACTGTGAGAGATAATTTCTAGGTTTCAAGCTTGGGGAGCTAGAAGAAATAACTGGCAGACAGCATTATTTTATGTCAAGGTACTATCCAAAGGGTACCTAAAAAATACATTCAGTTGGCGTGGTGAGAGCTAGAGATGTTACTCTAGGAATCATCCGCATATCCAGAGCTTGAAAGCTGATCCTAGAGACAGGGAAAAAACAGAGGATCAAGAGAGAATCTAAGAGGACAACCACGATAAAGGGTTCCTGGCAGGTAAACAAAGAACCACAAATAAGTGGCAGTCAAAGCAGATGAGGTAGAGATTTAGGAGAATTTAGGTGTCACTGAAGTCAAGAAACGGTTTTAAGTATGGAGTGGTCAGCAGTAGACTTGTAAATGCCTGATGGCAGGAATGATATCCTTCCTTCTCGAAATGCTGCAGGAGTCCACGCCACAGTGCCCGCCACACAGCTTGCCCTCAGTCACAGTCACACCACATCCTTACACTGTGCCAGGCAGGCACTGCTTAACTGCTGTTAAACAGAATTCACGTTTTTCACAACAGAAGTTGCTGTTATCGTACCCATTTTACACGTAAGAAAACTGAGGCACAAAACATTTACATAATTTGCCCCTCACACACCTAGGAGAATCTGTCCTGAAGGAGATCATTGCTGAGAGCAAGTTCAGCGCAGTACTAGGGAAAAACTCAAAACTGCAGGATGCTAAAAGTACACCAGAAGTACCCACCTTTTCCCCCCTTGTTCACACCCCCTTCACTAGAGAACTTGCAGTACCCAGCCTGAAAAAGTACAAACTGTGAGACACACCTACATCTCCTCCCCCACCCGTTTTCCCATTTCAATCTTCCCCCACTCTCAGCCAACTGGACTACAAGTAGGTACCTGACCAACTGAAGTATCTCTCCAGAAGTTCAGAATTAAGATATGGAGGTATTTGTTGAGAGCCATGCTACAAAATCAAAATATCTTGTGTTGTCACCACAGCAAACCAAAGTTTCATGCAAACCAAAGGTATGGGGAAGCAGAAACCAAGAGCTTTAAAGAGAGTCAATCTGAAAGAAATTGGAACAGACATTACAGAGTCACAGAGACACAAGACCATGTCATGTGTTTCCAGAGAAAACCTGGCAGAGTAACTGCCTGAAGATGTTCTGGTTTCCAGGACGCTGAGCTGGGCTTCAGAGGCAGTCCTGCAACTTTAGGACAAACGCCCTTTTTAAGTAAGTTAATTCAAATGGTTTCTGTTCCTTGCAGCCAAATAATCTCAAGACATCAGAAGAGGTCAAAGAAAAAAACACTGCGTAAGCAGTCACTCTGTGCTTCACAGTAACTTTGAGGTTTTTAACTCTCCTATCAGGGATGAAGAAAAAGAGTTTCACTAACATCAATGTACAGATCTGCTGGACTCCCAAACACAAACTCTTTTACACTGTACCTCATTTTCATTCACGTAACATCCAATCCGTTCCAAGCCTCTATGCCATTTATCTTCTTTTTTTCCCCCATGAAACATTCTCAGATTAATCCAAAAATGTTAACTTTTCTTCTGTCCAGTCTCTAACCTATACATTCCAAATGCCTTTATGCTAGTATTTTATAATAAAATAAACTTGTATATATAAAGATGAGTGGCAGATCTGTTTGGTTTGTTTTTAAATTGATAAAGTATTTTTGTTTCCTTTCCTTTATAAGCTTTCCCAGTTTATACACCCTTAACTCAAGCCCAGGCCAGCTTAGATCTTTTCCTGACCTGTCCCACACCTCATTTCCTCCAAATGGCTGATTTTACTACTAAAATTCAGGCCACCTGACAGAAAAAGGATAATTCAGCTTACCTAAATATTTATCCTACCCAAAGTGACTTCAATTACTTTTCAAAGGCACTATGAAACAAGTATCTACATCCTAAGCTTGAAACCCTTGCCAAACAGTGATAAAGACCAGCAAAAAATTCCGTTTTTCTATCCCTGAGAATCAGTTCGCCAAGATGAAATGGTAGAGAACTTCTTAACTCTATACCGGTCTCTTTCGCCCATTCTCAAAAAGACACTGCCTAAGTTTTTCACATTTTCTCCAAGTATAGACAGCTCCACTGCCTATTTATAACTAGAAATTTCCCTAAGAATAACCTAAAATGTATCATCTGATTTGGTTTGATTTACTTTCCCAGACAGTTAAGTTCCTGGAATTTTTTTTAATTAAAAAAAGAAAAACAACTTAAACGTACTATACTTTTACCAGCCTCAAAAGGCAAAGGAAGACTTCTTCAGCTTCTAGACTTATCCCAGGAGTTCAGAAGCCAGAGAATTTCTCACTGTGGTTCAGGGACTTCGGCAAGTCCCATATCCTCAACAACTGGGAAATATCATTAGCCTGGAGATAAACCACTAGGCCCTTATTAGTAGTGCAGCTATGTGGGTACAGACACTCATCCAGCCTGGGAATCCATTTGTTCTGACTGCCTTATATTCTGATCACTTATAAACTGCTGTTAACTCACAGCTACAACTAAGAATGAAATTCACTGTCAACCTTTGGGTCAGTTCTGCCAGAAGGACCATAAAAAAGTATGCATAACCACCGTACTAACTGAAAAACGTGACTGTGTATATAAAAGGATTCATTAAACGGCACTATTTTAACTAACACTGATTGTGCTAGGAACTGTGCTGCCATTTATTCTAAAATCATAAATAACACATTAAAATCATCTTTGCATTGCTGAGTACCCTAAATTTTCTGAGTATATTTTCTATTTCCAGACATATCAAAATCAGTATCAATCAATATAACATCCCCAACGAGGTGGAAATAAGGTAGGGAAAGATTATGAGTTTTGCAAGGGGCTGAATAATTACAAAGTTGAAAAGAGAACCAGAATTTTTAACTACAATCTGCACTAAAGCCATTAGGTATGTACCTCAGCAGTATTTCTCACCCTGAAATTTCCTTAGCATCTTAAGCTAAACCACCTCCAGTTTAATAAGGTCTCAGAGGAGGGAAAGCGGAACTGTTACCACGTCATACCACTGTGGTTTAGGTTCTACTGCCATTGTCATTTTACCAACGTTTTTAATACTTTGGTCACATACACTTTTTTTTTTTTTTTTTAATGTCTGAAACATTTATATTAACATATTTCCATACATATTTCCATACAAATACAAATATAAGATTTTTAGAAATTTCATGTAATGTCTGAAACATTTATATTCACATATTTCCATACATATTTCCATACAAATACAAATATAAGATTTTTAGAAATTTCATGTAATGTCTGAAACATTTATATTAACATATTTCCATACAAATAACCCAATGAAAGCTTAGTATTAGTTGTTTTGTTTCTTTTTTTATACTGCAGGTTCTTATTAGGCATCAGTTTTATACACATCAGTGTATACATGTCAATCCCAATCGCCCAATTCAGCACACCACCATCCCCACCTCACCGCAGTTTTCCCCCCTTGGTGTCCATATGTCCATTCTCTACATCTGTGTCTCAACTTCTGCCCTGCAAACTGGCTCATCTGTACCATTTTTCTAGGTTCCGCATACATGCATTAATATACGATATTTGTTTTTCTCTTTCTGACTTACTTCACTCTGCACATACACTTTTTTTAATAAAGCAGTTTAAGTGCCTGGAATAAAAGAGTAAGTATACCCAATCCACTCGGAATACTGATGGCCAGCATTTGAGCCATTTAACAGCGTTGAAAAAAATTTGACAGCAAATCCAAATCTCAACACTCCGAGGAGCTGCTGGACTTTTTCCGTTTCTGTCACAAGATTTGGTTTGTGCCTGGTTCCAGGGCTCAAGAGTTCTGATAGTGAAGGATGCTGTTCGAGGACAAAGTGCAATGTCCTCCTCCTCCATATGCTCCTGTGCGCGCACCACGAACACCAACTAAGCATACGCAGCAGCACGCACGGAGGGGACCCGGCTCTGAAGACCACCCTCGGGATGGAAACTAAGCTTGTCATCCAAGGGGGATGCTGCTCCGCCGCCACACTCGGACCCCAGGAAGACCCGTCTCGAGCCCGAGGACACCCCTCCCCCACGGCCCGGTGCCTCGAGCTTCCTACCTCCGCCCCGCTCCTCCCGCCCTCCTCCCACCGCCGTGCGAAGGCGCAGCTCGGGGCAGCTCAGAAGTCCGGGCAGGGACTGCGGGTAGACGGAGGGGCTGCGGCGCCCGAGCCAGGCCGCTCCATCCACCGCGGCCCTACACCCCGCCGCCACCCCAGCCAACGGCACTGCTCACGCCGCGGGCGGATCCGCGCCCGGCTCACCTGGGGGCCGCAGCCTCCGCAGCTCACAGGCATGTCACCGGCCCGCAACGACCAGCCGTACGAGCTGCTAAGCAGGCGGGCGACCCCTCCCGTGGCGGCCCCCCAGCCCTCCCCCCCCTCCCCGCCCCGCGGCCCGCCCCCGGCCTGCCCACCCCCGGCTTCCGCCGCAGCAACTCCAGCCCGCAACACCTCCTAGTCCTCACGCCTCCCACTCACTCTCGCGAGAGGGTCGCACGCTTCTCGCGAGAAGAACCCCGCGACAAAGCCCGCGCAAAAGTGGGTGGGCTTTTTTAAAAAGGAAAGAAGGAACAGGAAAAACCTTCCCACGTGCTCCAGGGCAGCTAGCAGGACCGCCCCGCGCATCATGTGACCACGCCCAGCTGCCCCTCCATTGGCCAGAATCCGCTGGGCCAGGGGAGCTTTAAACTCGAGGCTGACCTTCGAACCTGCTGCAGACGTCTTGCGCGCTTCCTGGTCCGTTACCTTGGAAACTGTTTAACCCTTTCCTCTGGCAAAATATCCAAGTCTTGGCTTTCTTTCTGCAGTTTTGGTTTAAGGCCCTGCTACCTTTCCTTCGTCTCCTTGGTTTTACCGCCTGGGGTCAGCTGGGCTCCTTCTTCGCCCCAGGCTAGCTTTGCTTTCTTCTGATTCCCGGGGCCCTTCTCATAGCGGCAGCCCCACCAGATCGGACGGCCCAAGAAAGGATCATCCTTTGGGATAGCTCCGCCCCTTCTCCCCAGCATCTCTAGGGAGGACCACTCACAGCGCACCAGGCCAACGGCCCTATCCTAACCTCAACAATTAGCATCAAGGGAGCTCCGGGCCCTAGTGCTCACCCTTCCGTCGTTACCCTGTATTGGGATCGGGAAGTAAAAGCATTGGTCACGGAGAAACCAAGCTCTAGATGAAAAGCTAATATGTAGAAACAAGGTAGAATCAGAAGGGCGAATCCAGTGATGTTGCAGTCTCCTCGAAGACATCTATTCCTCAAGGGTAGAAATACCTGATAGATGAGAAAGACGATTTTAAGTGTATCCTCATTATGAGTTTTGCCCTGGTTGGGAGAGAGGGGCAGGGAAGAAAGCGTATATTCGTATGTTCATTTCTTCATTTAACAAATTTTTGTTGAGCTCCTACATATGTTAGGCACTCCTCCAGGCTCTTGATTGAGCTGCCTCGAAGACAGATAAATCTAGGTTCTAGGGAGCTTATGGGGGGAAGGGGAGAAAAATGTCTGTTAGTGTGAAGCTCTGTGCAGAGGAAATACAGTGAATGATGTGATGGTGATTGTGATGGGGTGACCCTTTTGAGGAGGAGACATAAGAAGTGGTTGGCTTAACAGGCATGCAAATATCAGAGGGAAGAGCATTCCAGGCAAAGGCTACAGCTAATTCAAAGGCCCTAAATAGGGTTTGAGGGGGAAGGTATGAGAAAGTAAGAGGAAATAAGCTTGGAAATGCGCTTGGAGAAGTAAACAAGCATTGGTTACATCCTGTAGGGCTTTGTAAGCCAATAAAGGAATTAGGGAGTTTATTCTGAGTGCAGTGGAAAGCACTGGAGAGTTTTAAATAGGGGAGAGACACCTATGGTTTAATTTTTTTTAAGCTCTTCGCTGCGGAGAGTGGATCTTAAGGAGACCACAGAGGAAGCAGGGAGATTAGGAGATTTGTAATCTATGTAAGAGAGACTTCTGAAAATTTTTAATTTCCAATGACCTTGACATTCCTATTCTAAAATCCATTAGGTCAGAGTCCTGGTTCTGTTTGACGCCTTTTGTTAAGAACATCTAGATGTCCTTCAGTTACTGCTGTTTAATTACAATTGGAGAAATAAATGGGAAATTTTGTTACTTGGGAAAATGAATGGCCCAAAAGGAAAGTCACCTTTGATTTGTTTTCCTCCATTTACAACACACAGATAACCACCTCTTCTGTCCAAAAGTCAGTTCTAAGAAAAACCAACATAAAGTGATGTTCAATGCAGATATTTATTCCTAAGTATAAGATTTGAAAAGATACAGGTTGAAGGCTAGAAAATGAAGATGTTTCACTAACAGAAGCAGAAATCAGGAGACCTGAGCTCCAACTGGAAGAACTCATTAACGGGTGACTCAACCAAATCAAAGTACCTTATCATCCTTGAGTCTCAGCTTCCTCATACATAAAACAAGGCAATGAACTAACCTACACGCAAAGTGGTTAAGCCTGAATTACACTTTGGCATGCACACACCAGCAAGACGGAAGCTGAAAAGGGAAATGAAATGAATTTTTATAAAAACCTAACAGTCGTCAGCACATGCCAAATGAAATTGGAAGTGCGCACACACACACACACACACACACACACACACACACACCAGCTGAGGAACTATGAAACTGATTAATCCAGATACCAGGAATGTTTCCCTAAGAAACCTTGGCCTTTTCAGAGTGTGAAAACGGAAGCACTGCCACCTGCTCAACCTCATACTCCCTTTCTCTGTAGCTATTTTGAACCTATGTGGTATTTAGTAAATAATGATTCACCTTTTCCTAATCAAGATTTAAGAACTAGAAAAGAAATGTTTAAAAGATCTGGAGCAATATTTTAAACTTAACACATTGGTTTTAATGAAAATAAGATTTCAAGAAACATTGTAGCGTTACTTTTTGAAAGGAAAAGTGCTGAATGAGAAAAGGTATTATTTTAACACATTAAGATCACTCTTTTAAACTGCTGAAGGAACTGAGTCCTCTTTGAGTGCTGTTTGCAGTCCTTATAATGATTAACTGAAACAGCTGCTGGTTACAGCTAATTTAGATGAACAATGGGCTCAACTCTACCATTCTAACCTAAATTAATACAGCCATAAATCCTCCCAAGTCACACTAGCAAGACAGTCACTGTGGTGTCTCTTGCCAGCTACCATTATTTTGAATCCAACGAATATAAAGTGAGAAGAAATTAGGGTTGAAATCCATTTCTACGGGTGTCCCTAGTTCCTGGATTGTTTTTATTTTCTTTTTTAACAGCTTTATTGAGCTATAATCCACATACAATACAATTCACCCAGTTAAAATGTACAGTTCAGTGGTATAGTCCCAGAGTAGTGTAATCATCACCAAAATCTAATTTTAGAACAGTTTTTCCCCCATAAAAGAAACCCCATACCCATTAGCAGTCAAACCTCCACCTTGTCCCCAGCCCTAAGCAATGACTAATCTATTTATGTGTTTATAAATTTGCCTATTCTGGAAATTTCATATTAACAAAATTATCCAACATGTGGTCTTTTGTGTCTCACTTCATTCACATAATGTTTTCAAAGGTCATCCATGTTGTAGCATGTATCAGTACTTCATTTCTTTTTATTGCCCAATCCTGATTCCGTTGTATAGATATAGCACATTTTATTTATCAACTTATCAGTTAATAGGCATTGGATTGTTTCCACTTTTCGCCTATCTGAATAATGCTGCTTTGAATATTTGTGTACAAGTTTTGTGTGGATGTTGCTTATTCTTTTTTAATACTTTAAAAATAAAATATATCCAGTTTACGAAGTCCATATTTTTTTTTTTCCTAGCATAGCTACTTTGCTCCTAGCTTTGTCTTTTTTGCCTGCTGTTTGAAATATGTGCGCTCTATCCCCAGAGGGTTGGCATTTCTACTTGGGTAATTCACATCTGACCATGTCACTCCCCTGTTTAAAACCATTCAGTGGCTTATTATGGTTCTGCCCATGATCTTCCTAACTTTCTCCTCTTCTCTGATATCATTCTCCTTCTTAGATTAGCCTTCCTTTCGGTTGCTTGAAATAGGGCCAGACCCTCCCTGCTTCAGGGCCTTCCCACAGGCTGTTCCTTCAGTATTAATGTTCTTTCTCTCTCCATCCCCCTTAGCCTCTGAATGCCCATGAATCCTTCAGCATCCTGCTCTACTCTCATTTCCTCAAGAACTCTTGTCCTAACTCCCCAGACTAAGTAAGCTCCTCCTTATCTAGGACTCTCTACTTTTTCTTCAAAGCATTCAACAACTTAAAATGATTTCTGTTGGAGTAATTATTTGGTTAATGTCTGTCTCTATCCTCTGCTAGATAGTAGGATCCCTGAGCAAGAACCACATCTGTTTTCAGTTATACATGCCTGGTACATAGCGAGTGTTAGTAGTTATTCAATAACTATTCAAAGGAAGGAAGGAAGGGAGGGAGAGAGGGAGGAAGACAGAGAGAAAGAGAGAGAGAAAAAGGAGGAGGAGGGAGGGGGAGGAGGAGGTGGGGAAGAGGAGGGAGGAGGGAGGGGAGAAGGAGGAGGGAGGGGGGAAGGAGGAGGAGAGAAGGAAGGAACAGGGAGGAGGAAGAGGAAAGGGAGAAAGGAAGGAAGGAAAGGAGTTCTATTTTACTTCTTTTGCTAGAATTGAACTAAATTTTAAGCTCACGATGGAGGTGCTTGGGCCCATGGTGCCACCTCAGCAAACCAAAACTTAGAGAACTTTCACGTCCCTGTACATTGTCCACTAGACCAGAAACAGTATATCCAGGCAGCCAATCCCCAAAGGCCAAGCGAACTCTGGACTTATTTCCTTGTTCCTTCTCTCCCCAAGCAAGTTCAACTCTGTGGCCCCCCAATCAGATATTTTCTATTTTTCTTTTCCATGTTCTTTATTCTTTATCCTATATAAGCTTCCTGGCTTCCACTCCATTTTGGAGTTCTCCGAATGGAGACCGTCCGCTTCATGAAGAGGTAGTTTATTTGTATCACCTAAATTGTTTTCTTTAATACCAGGAATCTTCAGTAAAGTCTTGATACATGTTGTAAGCCCAATCTGTGCTGTGGCAAAGGGAATTAGTAGAAAGCCTGTCCCATGCTTGAGATGGTGTAGCAGGGGACACACATGTCCCCTGCCCACGCTCCCTGCAGAAGGGGGTGTAGAGAGGGGAAGGCCAGTGGTGTACAGTGAAGCTGAGGCAGCAGAGTGACAAGTCAGAGAACACAGGCTGTGTCTAAGTGCACCTAACGTTATGCCTAGGAAAGCCTCACATGTCCCCAGGACACATTCTAGTGGGCGAATTTCTAGCAATCAAGTTAGTAGCTGGTGGGGTCTCCTCCAAAGTAATTTTGCTATTTAATGGAAATGTTACTTTCATTTGTTTACATAGCCTGACAGAGGCAAGACGTTTGGTTTATCCGGGCATGAAAGAATTATTGCCCAGCTCGGATGAATGATTTGTTCTTGATCACTGGGGGCACTAAATGTCATAGTTCTGACTAAAATTAGCTGGTTCTACCTTTCCGCAGAACTAGGCGTGCTACACAAAGTTAACTACTCAGTGTAATCCTCCTAATGACCTTTTGACTACAAAGGATACAGGAAAAGATAATAGAGCAGACTACCTTTTCTGGTGGTTGCTTTACAAACATTATTTAGTAATAATAAACCAATGTAAAACATTTGGAAAGTGGGAAAATATGAAAATTATAATGTCATCAGCCATTTAAAAACAAAAATGCTTTTTAAATTTAAAAGGTGAAGTTTCTCATTCATGACTGTTTTACTAGTATGTATATTACACCACAGTCTGTTGTATGGTTTGTAACTTATATACTTACCTTACTCTTTTGTAGTGAGTCTCTTGAAGGACAAAACTCTCTTAACCATTCTTATAACATGATACCTAGTAATTATTTTTTATTGAAGTAGAGTTGATTTACAATGCTGTGCCAATCTCTGCTGTACAGCAAAGTGACTCAGTTATACACATACAGGCATTCTTTTTTAAATATTCTTTTCCCTTATGGTTTATCCCAGTAATGTTTTCATATATATATATATATATATATATATTAGTGAATAATACAGGTGATAATTCAGAAGTGCCACTCCAAATTAAAGACATCTTGAATTAGCAAAATAAATTTGAGTACTATTATATATCTTACTCATATATAATAATTCTTCTGATTTAAAACATCATAGGCATAGTTAAATTACTAACTTAACTTCCAATATGTAAAATACAGATATACCATCTTTTAAGAAAACATAATGTATAACTGTTTGAAATTCAAAAGCAAATAATCATGTCTAAATGTAATTACTTCATAAGACAGTTTTTAAAATATCAGTGCCCTGCTGATTTTAAATGGTTGGCATAAAGTTAATTATAAAATTGAAGAGCAGGGCTTCCCTGGTGGCGCAGTGGTTGAGAGTCTGCCTGCTGGTGCAGGGGACGCGGGTTCGAGCCCTGGTCTGGGAGGATCCCACGTGCCATGGAGCGGCTAGGCCCGTGTGCCACAACTGCTGAGCCTGCGCGTCTGGAGCCTGTGCTCCGCAACACGAGAGGCCACGATAGTGAGAGGCCTGTGCACCGCGATGAAGAGTGGCCCCCACTTGCCGCAACTAGAGAAAGCCCTCGCACAGAAACGAAGACCCAACTCAGCCATAAATAAATAAATTTATAAAATAGAAGAGTAAAGGTTCATAAAACACTTTTGTTACAGACTTTTCTAATTCAAAGAAGCACAAATGGAATCAAGAATTTTAAAAGCGTTCAACTTTTCAAAAATGTCTTTTGCAAAAGGTGAAATAGACTTCCTGTTCATATGAGCCAACAGCATATATGTTTACTACATAAAAAAAGATATTAGATGACTTACCCTGTATTAGGTATCTAAAGGGCAAGGGAAGTCCTTTGAATAGTGTCATAACCTTATGACAAGAGAAAACAGATCCCAGAACAAGTTGTTCCTGGGACTATCATTCCTTGTTGCTTGGCTGCTTTGCTTTTCAAATGAAACATGAATTGAACATGAGATAAGAGCATCCTTATTCATTAGTTAACTCACATGAAATTCAACAGAAATATCCTTATGTGATTAAATCTTTAAAAGTAGGTAATACTCATGCATGCGAAATATGAATACTGCATGCCTACTTCTGGCCCCAGAAGCATTAAACACTGTAGTAAAAATCTAGGCTGAAAAATCACAGAACTTTTAAGATACCCTAAATTCTTCCTAGGCTTTAAGAAATCCCTGTTCTTTGTGGGATTTTTAAGCCATTAAATTGGGCTAGAGATGTCTAGTCTATCTCCATACTAGTTTTGATCACTATTTGTTTTGGATCCCCTGGGGTTGTCCTAGAACGGATTTGCTCCTCTTCCCCGCAATGAAACCTGTGAAATCAGCCAAGCTTCCAGAGGAAAACTAGGAGTCCTCATAGTCAGTTCTCATGAACTTCAAAGCAACCCACCATCTCTGGTTTACTGGCCTGTATCACTTCATGGTTAGCACTATCCTCTTCCTCTGAAGGATGTGGCTACCGAAATATAAAAATGCAACCTTAGGCTACATGAATGTTAGTATGAGGCTCAGAACAAAAGAGGTGGTGGCCCTACTCTAAGCTAGTCAGTCCACACCTGCATTAACCAGTGAGATATGACCAGAGGTGAGGGGGTAAGAAAATATGTCATAGGTAAAATTTCACCTGTGTATTTCACTTGGAGAAGGGAAGATTCACAGGGATATAATAAACTGAAGTCGAAATACTGTCATACAAGAAATGTCTTAGACTTCTGTTCTTCCAGAGGGAAGGGAGTAGATCTGAGTTCAAATATAAAGCGGAAAATAATTAGCAGTGTCTTAAAATGCAATGGGTTATCTTTATAAATAGTGGATGTCAAATTTCTTGAGATATGTGCAATTTATTATATCTATATCTTGTTTTTTTGTATTCTTTTTTTTCTTTTTTGGACTAAGTACTCACATTGAGCTTCACTTCATCATGCTCATGCAATTTATTTATTTATTTATTTATTTTTACTTTTTTTTTTAATCCCCATTCTTTATTATTTATCTATTTATTTATGGCTGTGTTGGGTCTTCGTTTCTGTGCGAGGGCTTTCTCTAGTTGCGGCAAGCGGGGGCCACTCTTCATCGCGGTGCGCGGGCCTCTCACTATCGCGGCCTCTCTTGTTGCGGAGCACAGGCTCCAGACGCGCAGGCTCAGTAGTTGTGGCTCACGGGCCCAGCTGCTCCGCGGCATGTGGGATCTTCCCAGACCAGGGCTCGAACCCGTGTCCCCTGCATTGGCAGGCAGATTCTCAACCACTGCGCCACCAGGGAAGCCCCAATTTATTTTTAAGATATGCTTTTTAGAGCCCAAATTGGTAAGGGCCTAATCTCTGACTTTGTCATATTTTGCTCTTATTTCTAAATTGATTTAAAAGTTCTTCCTTTTTAAAGCCTGTCCTTATCTCACATTTGATTGTACAGGTTGCTATCCTTATCCGTTGCTGTAATAAGATTCTTACAAAGATCTTGTTATCTTGAAACATCATGCCTAAAGGCAGGGCATAATGGGTGTAACAAGATTCCTGCAGAGCTCCTGTTTTACACGTTAACCACTTGTAATTCTTGCTCTCTTTTTCAGATGGTCAGTAGCTATTCTGAAATTCCTGTATAAACTCTTAATGAAAATAAGATGTGCAATAAATAAAATATGATAGAATACCACACCACCTTTTGTGTATGGCTTGAGGAAATGTCATTCTTTTACGGGAAAGAGAAGTCAACATTTTACAAGGTACTACTTGGGCTTTACTGTCAAACCCTGTGCCCTGCCAACTTCAATATTAGTCTGGATTTTTTATAACTGTTCTTAATTATCATGAACATTTCTTGCTCACTTTACTCTTTATGTGATTCTAAGAATTCAGCTAAGTTCCAAGAGGAACAAATGTCCTCAGCTGATGTCTGCTGAAATGTACATTATCCTACTCGATTCTGGATCATTATTACCTCGCCACACCAGCATCCTCTGAAGTGCCTGCATTTCTACCTGGTCTCTACAGAAAAAGTCAATGCAGCTTTCTGCTACAGCATCCCTTCATTAAAACACGACCGGACAATGCCATTTTGCAAACAGATAGCTCTTTCTGCAGAGATAATTGATTCTTAGATACCATTCGGAATCTGCACACCAGTCCCTTCTGCCAGGATGCGACAAATGCTTCCTCTCCTTGTTTTTAACAATCTGATTCACCACCTCCCCTGGGGACAGGGTTTTGTGACACCACAATGTTCCGTCCTCTGATCCAGCCTGTATTCCACCTCCTGTCCCTCCTCCTGAAATGGCAATAATATATGAAGAGACCAAGCAAATCCTTCACCTGTCCTCAGGGAGAAGTCTCTCTCAAATTACCTGCAAGCCATAGAAGATTGTCATGAATCCTGCCCTCTGTTCATTTGTTCACCTCGGCCAACCTGGATTCTATTTTCCTTGACTCATGACTTCTGATACCTGCAGGTCAAAAAGTGAAAGTTACGGGGTGTGATGATGTACAAGATATACATAAGAACAAACACCTGCTGGGAGAAGCCAAAGGCTTTCTGTGCCCCCTTCCAAGCATTCAGTTTCCCTGGGCCGCCTTCATGATGGATTTCCTCATTAAACACCCTGTCTCTCAGTGATATAACACCAACTTCATGGCTGTTCCAATAACAAGTGGCACACTTCCACCTATGCCAGGAGCCACTGGGATACTCATATTGGTCACGTTTTACCTCTATAAAGGCATCAACAAAATTGCTCCAGTCTGAGCACCACTCCCTCCCCCCAGGCCCCAGTATTTATATTCAGGGTCACTTTACATCCTGTTTTTGCCTGGTACGATCATACACAATCCCGGTATAATCAGTTTTTGCTGTTATTAATGCCTCTTTTCTTTCTCAAAAAAATCTGTTTGTAAACTAAATTATAATGACATCCTATTTATATCCTGCCTTAGGCAGAACCCTTTTTTACCTGCCAGGTCAAAATGGACCTGTCCCGGATACCACCCCAGACTGCTAGCCAGACAGAAATAACCAGTCAGACACTAAAGCTATATCTTCAGCTCCACTCTTCCCCCTACCAAGGTAACTAATTGGTCATTTCTCCTTCCCACCATCTAAATTGTTTATTTAAATGTCATCCACCCTTACCTCAGAATATCAAATATACATGAACTACATTTTCTAACCAAGGTACTTCTTGGGCTTATTTCTCTTTGTCAGTGTTTGTAGCTGTAGAATATGTTGAGGAATTCTAAGCCACAATGGGTAACTGACAAGCTTTCTCAGGGAGGTCAAAGTGACCTTCAAATGTTATGTCAGCAGTGGTACCCAGGGACAACCCTATTCGCATGTTACTAATATCAATACCATCCTGGTAATTTCTCTCCTTACAACCTTTCACAGGGTTGCATGGCACCCTTCTCATCTTCTCAGCATTAAGCCTATCATATTGGTGACCTACAAATACAGCGCCTAAATGCTCTCAAATTCTACAACTCTCAAATCTAACAACCTCTCCTTTATCCTGCCAAATTCAAGTCCCACCCTTCACACTAATAAAAGATATTTAGGAATACATAGTTCATGTCATACCAGCTTCTTGGATGCAGTGGAAAAAACTCCAGTACTTCAATAAATGGTATACAAGCGGAAGACCAGAGCTGAGAGCCTACCGTCTCATCTCTGCTTGTCATTTGGAGTCTTTGGGCCACTGCCCTACACAGAAGATGCAGAATCCCATAATGCTGAGATGTCTACTGCCGTCTGGTGTCTAGAAAACTAATTAGTCCACTTGGAGGAAGTGGCATCACCTCCTATCCCCAAGGGTCTGACTCCCCCTGAGAACTCCTGAAAAGGCATTTGGCAGGAAGCCTCCATGGGATAAATTTTTCTCCACACTGACTCTGCCTAGCTCCTGCTTCACCCATTATCTTTGCCTCTACGCAACCTACTTGACAGCTGTGCTACTTGAAGGCAGGCAGGGACTGTGTGTTGTTTATAATTGATTTTTCCTCTGTCACAGAATTAGGCAATAGGCATCGTTTGGGCAGCTGACTCATCTCTGCTGCTCCACTATATCTTTTAGCCTTCTCCTTTCATATGCTGGTCTTGAGGCTTGGTGTGAGGAATGGCAGCAAAAAGTGGAGCTCTGGGATCAGAGTTAGTAGTCTTGAGGATAGTGGGGCTTCAGGTTGCGGGTGATCCAGTTGCTAATGAGTCTAAATCAGGCATGAGCTGTAGTAGTCTCTAAAAGTGCAATAAACAGAGAGGACTTTGAAGAAGAAACCTAGGTAGAGTCAAAGAGGAATCTTCAGAGAGCAGAAAGACCACACTGTTCAAATGCAGGGCTATTCAGGAGATCTAAGGCAAAGGGTTGCTGACATGTTGTATTTCACAAGGCAAGTAGCTTGGAAGCATGCCATCCTGGGTGTACGCTTAAAGGACTCATGATGCCCCAGTCATCTCTAAGACAGCATTATATTTCCAAGAAATATAGACCTTTAGGTCTAAGGAGTGAGGGAAGGTTAAGAGAGACAGCTGTGTCCTAATAAGTGGTTTTTATTTTGAAGGCCTGGATCTCAAGAGCATTTAATTTGATCAGTCTGACACAGGTTAGGAAGGAAGTCTGAAAGCTTAGCAAGTACTGAGAGCTGTGAATTTTCATCACTCTTAGCTGGGCTATCTATTACACTCATCTACTAGATTGGGACAGGTTTCAGACAACAGAGCTGGGTGGAAATCCAATCTGGAACTCAGAGTTCCATATCCCCAAAATAGTTCATGAATGCAGCAGGTGTCAAAGGATCTAACACCCAGTATAAGAGGTGATCCAAAAAGCGGACAAATCCAAGCTCAGGGAACCTAGGCTCCAGAGACGCTCAGAAATCCGGGCTGACAGCTGGCAGGAACTAAGAATGTGTACCAACAAATAAAATAATCTCTATCCATATGGGTGCAGAAGTAGGACATCAGCTGAGGAAGAGAAATGGCCCAAACAAGGGAAGCTTACATTCCTGGATCAACTCCTTAGTTACCAAGGACCTCAGGTTCAATGAAAAGAGAGGAATCAGTCGTATGAATCAGCAACCAAGTTATTAAATGGAGACATAAGATCAGAGTGAACAGAAGTTTTGAAGTTAGGATAAATCCTAGAACCTGGTTCAGGTTGTTTTGCCAGGAGAAGATGGAGGTAGATGATGGGAACTATAGTTTTAAATTATGAAACATTTAAAATAATAAAATAAAGGTAATATAACAGATTTTTTTAAAGTGAAATGTTCCAGGACACGGCAAATGCTTCCTCTCCTTTTTTTTAACAATGTGATTCACCACCTCCCCTGGGGACAGGGTTTTGTGACACCACAATGTTAAAGGTACAGTTAAAGCTTTACTACCCTTTCTCCTTCCTTTCCATAGGAAACCACCATCCTGAAATTGATGCATATCATTACCACAAATGTTTTTATACTTTTACTATATGAATTCATAAACAATATATGCTATTTGAGTGTTTAAATTTTTGCATAAATGGTATCATGTGGTGTGTACATATTTGGGAATCTGCTTATTCTTTCCCTCAACACTAAAAAATCCAACATACTGATTGATGCATGTTTATATGATTCATTGATTTGTATTAATAGACAAGTTTATTTATGCATTCTCCTTTTATTAAATGTCTCTATTTTTCATTAATACAATCTTGCAATGATGTTGAGCATCCTTTCCATGTGTTTGTTGGCAATCTGTATACCTTTTTTGGAGAAATGTCTATTTAGATCTTCTGCCCATTTTTGGATTGGGTTGTTTGTTTTTTTGATATTGAGCTACATGAGCTGCTTGTATATTTTGGAGATTAATCCTTTGTCAGTTGCTTCATTTGCAAATATTTTCTCCCATTCTGAGGGGTGTCTTTTCGTCTTGTTTATGGTTTCCTTTGCTGTGCAAAAGCTTTTAAGTTTCATTAGGTCCCATTTGTTTATTTTTGTTTTTATTTCCATTTCTCTAGAAGGTGGGTCAAAAAGGATCTTGCTGTGATTTATGTCATAGAGTGTTCTGCCTATGTTTTCCTCTAAGAGTTTGATAGTGTCTGGCCTTACATTTAGGTCTTTAATCCATTTTGAGTTTATTTTTGTGTAGGGTGTTAGGGAGTGTTCTAATTTCACACTTTTACATACAACTGTCCAGTTTTCCCACAACCACTTACTGAAGAGGCTGTCTTTTCTCCATTTTATATTATTGCCTCCTTTATCAAAGGTAAGGTGACCATATGTGCGTGGGTTTATCTCCGGGCTTTCCATCCTGTTCCATTGATCTATATTTATGTTTTTTGTGCCAGTACCATACTGTCTTGATTACTGTAGCTTTGTAGTATAGTCTGAAGTTTGGGAGCCTGATTCCTCCAGCTCCGTTTTTCTTTCTCAAGATTGCTTTGGCTATTCAGGGTCTTTTGTGTTTGTTTCCATACAAATTGTGAAATTTTTTGTTCTAGTTCTGTGAAAAATGCCAGTGGTAGTTTGATAGGGATTGCATTGAATCTGTACATTGCTTTGGGTAGTATAGTCATTTTCACAATATTGATTCTTCCAATCCAAGAACATGGTATATCTCTCCATCTATTTGTATCATCTTTAATTTCTTTCATCAGTGTCTTATAGTTTTCTGCATACAAGTCTTTTGTCGCCTTAGGTAGGTTTATTCTTAGGTATTTTATTCTTTTTGTTGCAATGGTAAATGGGAGTGTTTCCTTAATTTCTCTTTCAGATTTTTCATCATTACTCCATAGGAATACAAGAGATTTCTGTGCATTAATTTTGTATCCTGCTACTTTACCAAATTCATTGATTAGCTCTAGTAGTTTTCTGGTAACATCTTTAGGATTCTCTATGTATAGTATCATGTCATCTGCAAACAGTGACAGCTTTACTTCTTCTTTTCCAATTTGGATCCCTTTTATTTCTTTTTCTTCTCTGATTGCTGTGGCTAAAACTTCCAAAACTATGTTGAATAATAGTGGTGAGAGTGGACAACCTTGTCTTGTTCCTGATCTTAGTGGAAATGGTTTCAGTTTTTCACCATTGAGAATGCTGTTGGCTGTGGGTTTGTCATATATGGCCTTTATTATGTTGAGGTAAGTTCCCTCTATGCCTACTTTCTGGAGGGCTTTTATCATACATCGGTGTTGAATTTTGTCAAAAGCTTTTTCTGCATCTATTGAAATTATCATATGGTTTTTATCCTTCAGTTTGTTAATATGGTGTATCACATTGATTAATTTGCATATATTCAAGAATCCTTGCATTCCTGGGATAAACCCCACTTGATCATGGTGTATGATTCTTTCAGTGAGCTGTTGGATTCTGTTTGCTAGTATTTCTTTTTTTAATTATTTATTTATTTATTTATTTATGGCTGTGTTGGGTCTTCGTTTCTATGTGAGGGCTTTCTCTAGTTGTGGCAAGCGGGGGCCACTCTTCATTGCGGTGTGCGGGCCTCTCACTATCGCAGCCTCTCTTATTGCGGAGCACAGGCTCCAGACGCGCAGGCTCAGTACTTGTGGCTCACAGGCCCAGCTGCTCTGCGGCATGTGGGATCCTCCCAGACCAGGGCTCGAACCCGTGTCCCCTGCATTAGCAGGCAGATTCTCAACCACTGTGCCACCAATGAAGCCCTGTTTGCTAGTATTTTGTTAAAGATTTTTGCATCTATGTTCATCAGTGATATTGGCCTATAGTTTTCTTTTTTTGTGACATCTTTGTCTGGTTTTGGTATCAGGGCGATGGTGGCCTCATAGAATGAGTTTGGGAGTGTTCCTCCCTCTGCTATATTTTGGAAGATTTTGAGAAGGGTAGGTGTTAGCTCTTCTCTAAACGTTTGATAGAATTCACTTGTGAAGCCATCTGGTCCTAGGCTTTTGTTTGTTGGAAGATTTTTAATCACAGTTTAAATTTCAGTGCTTGTGATTGGTCTGTTTATATTTTCTATTTCTTCCTGGTTCAGTCTCGGAAGGTTGTGCTTTTCTAAGAACTTGTCCATTTCTTCCAGGTTGTCCATTTTATTGACATATAGTTGCTTGTAGTAATCTCTCATGATCTTTTATATTTCTGCAGTGTCAGTTGTTACTTCTTTTTCATTTCTAAATCTGTTGATTTGAGTCTTTTCCCTTTTCTTCTTGATGATTCTGGCTAATGGTTTATCAATTTCGTTTATTTTCTCAAAGAACCAGCTTTTTGTTTTATTGATCTTTGCTATTGTTTCCTTCATTTCTTCTTCATTTATATCTGATCTGATTTTTATGGTTTCTTTCCTTCTTTTAACTTTGGGGTTTTTTTGGTTCTTCTTTCTCTAATTGCTTTAAGTGTAAGTTTAGGCTGTTTATTTGAGATTTTTCTTGTTTCTTGAGGTAGGATTGTATTGCTATAAACTTAAGTCTTAGAACTGCTTTTGCTGCATCCCATAGGTTTTGGGTCGTCGTGTTTTCATTGTCATTTGTTTCTAGGTATTTTTTTAATTTCCTCTTTGATTTCTTCAGTGATCTTGGTTATTTAGTAGTATATTGTTTAGCCTCCATGTGTTTGTTTTTTTTTTATGGTTTTTTTCCTGTAGTTGATATCTAGTCTCATAGCATTGTCGTCAGAAAATATACGTGATACGATTTCAATTTTCTTAAATTTACCTGGGCTTGATTTGTGACCCAAGATATGATCTATCCTGGAGAATGTTCCATGAGCACTTGAGAAGAAAGTGTATTTTGTTGTTTCTGGATGGAATGTCCTATAAATATCAATTAAGTCCATCTTGTTTAATGTGTTATTTCAAGCATGTGTTTCCTTACTTATTTTCTTTTTGGGTGATCTGTTCGTTGGTGAAAGTGAGGTGTTAAAGTCCCCTACTGTGATTTTCTTACTGTCGATTTCCCCTTTTATAGCTATTAGCATTTGCCTTATGTATTGAGGTGCTCCTATATTGGGTGCATAAATATTTACAATTCTTATATCTTCTTCTTGGATTGATCCCTTGATCATTATGTAGTGTCCTTCTTTGTCTCTTGTAATAGTCTTTATTTTAAAGTCTATTTTGTCTGATATGAGAATTGCTACTCCAGCTTTCTTTTGATTTCCATTTGCATGGAATATCTTTTTCCATCCCCTCACTTTCAGTCTGTATGTGTCCCTAGGTCTGAAGTGGGTCTCTTGTAGACAGCATATACATGGGTCTCATTTTTGCACCCATTCAGCCAATCTGTGTCTTTTGGTTGGAGCATTTAATCCATTCACATTTAAGGTAGTTATCGATAGGTATGTTCCTATTACCATTTTCTTAATTGTTTTGGGTTTCTTATTGTAGGTCTTTTCCTTCTCTTGTAGTTCCTGCCTAGAGAAGTTCCTTTAGCGTTCGTTGAAAAGCTGGTTTGGTGGTGCTGAATTTTCTTAGCTTTTGCTTGTCTGTAAAGGTTTTAATTTCTCTGTTGAATCTGAATGAGATCCTTGCTGAGTAGAGTAATCTTGGTTGTAGGTTTTTCCCTTTCATCACTTTAAATATGTCCTGCCACACCCTCTGGCTTGCAGAGCTTCTGCTGAAAGATCAGCTGTTAACCTTATGGGGATTTCCTTGTATGTTATTTGTTGTTTTTCCCTTGCTGCTTTTAATATTTTTTCTTTGTATTTAATTTTTGGTAGTTTGATTAGTATGTGTCTTGCTGTGTTTCTCCTTGGATTTATCCTGTATGGGACTCTCTGCACTTCCTGGACTTGATTGACTATTTCCTTTCCCATATTAGGGAAGTTTTCAACTATAATCTCTTCAACTATTTTCAGGCCTGACACCCGGCTGGAGCATCAAGACCCTGTCAGTCACACGGATATCAGAGGCCTGAGCAGTGGAAGTGCAGACCCATCTTCAGGGCTGGCTGAGGGCTCCAGTCTTAGAAGGGAACCACTGAAAAGGCACAGAGGGCACCTGCCACCTTCAGACCAGTTGTGACCTCAGATTAGGTAGCGGTAAACTCAGGAGCTGTAGCAGGACCTTCTTGGCAGCAGCCAGCTCTTTGTTCACGACCTCCTCAGCGTCTTCACAGGAGGAGTGCCCATATTTTCTTTTAAGAAGTGTGAAGTTTTGCTTTTTATATTTGTGCCTTTTATTTATTAGAATTAATTTTGACTATGATGTAAGAAAGGGATCTAATTTTTTTTCTTTTTCCTTATGGATATCTAATAATTCCAGCACTATTTACTGAACAGCTTTGTTTTCCTCTTAGTTTTAAACATCAACTTTCTTTCTTAAAATCTAAGAAACATGTCTGACACTGCTTTATTCCACATTCATATTTTATCCTCTAAAATAACATGACATTCCACAAGCCAAAAATCTTGTCGCTTCTGAGAAATGACATTGACAGCAAATGAAGTGTTTATTATATGCTGTCTTTTAGAATAAAAATTCTAGAAAATAACTAGAACTCAAATTCTCCCCTCCGTGTTAGTTTTTTAAAATTCTTATCCAATTAAAAAAATAAAATATCCATTCGTGCTCATAAAATATAAACAAGCTAATAAGTATTCTAACAATGTATATTCAGCATCCATAAAGTACTAAAGACTAATATAATACTGTGATTAAAAACAGATACATTTCCTAAATAATATTGAAGACTAGATTATTTCAACCAGCACAGTCTAAAAGAAATCTAATGCAAGTCATGCATAATAATTTAAAATTTTTCTAGTAGCCACATTAAAAAGGTAAGGAGAAACATGAAAAACTAATTCCATAATATATGTTATTTAACCCAATATATCCAAAATATTATCATTTCAACATTTGGGCAATATAAGAAATATTATTGAGGCATTTTACATTCTTTTTTTCATCCTAAGTAGCAAATTTTGATATGTATATCTGAATTCAGACTAACCTCATTTCAAGTATTCAACGGCCACATGTAGCTAGTGGCTACCATATTGGAAAGTGCAGATTTGGACCAGTTTTCCCTTTGTAAATAACTAAAAATGCTGGATAAAATCTAAATGAAGGCAAAAATCTAGAGAGTTAAGTTTATCACTTGAATCAGATTTTATCTGAGGGCATTTGCCAAAATGGCTAAATGAACTGCTATTTTCATGGCTCTCAGGATCTCAGGAGAAAGACAGTCAAACCAGGAACCACCCTAGCTGGGGCGTCTAACAGGAAATTCCCCCTCCCCCATTAAGCTAAAACACCAAAAGGCAGCCGCTTCAGTCTCATTCAAGTGAGTTAGAAATTAATCCATCCCATGGGCTATGACTAGACCACCTCCAGGATGGAAAGCTGCCATTAACACATGTATTAGAATTTTGTGAATCAAAGAAAAAAAATCATGAAGTAAATTATTATATGTTTAAATTGGATAATAATGAAGCTGAATGTTCAAAGTTGGGGGATGCATAATACCTTCCCAGCAGTAAGCTCGGCCTTGACAGGTCAGTCCTGAACAGGGCACAGGCCTCTGCCCATTGGGAAGCTTTTCATATGGAGTTAGTGTGAAGTTGTAGGTCTATTGTCTGGAGGACTTGCTCTCAAGTCTGAACACCCACTGAATTTTTCCACTGAACTCCAGCTCTCTCCTGCTTCCACCATGCTGGGTTGGTTGTCTGATTGGGATTCTGCCTGATTCCTAACTGAGGTTAGAGATTTGTCCTGAATCTTAGCCCACAGACCTCTCTTAAGTGATTGAACTTGTCCTTGAAGTCCTAGACAGGCAGATGACCATCTTGGACCCATACATGGCCTCTAAAAAAAGAAAAAGAAAAATCCTTGTGGGATGCAGCTAAAGTAGTACTTAAAGGAAAATTTATCATTTTTATGCTTTTATTAATAAAGAGAATATACTAAACATCCAACCCAAGAAGTAGAAAACTAAAAGAGAACCAATCCAAAGAAAATAGGAGGAAATAAAGCCATGACTAAAGAGTTTTACGGGTAACTCCACCATATGTGCAAAGAACAGGCAACTCTATACTTACACAAATTCTTTCACAGAATAAAAAAGAAGAAATGCTCCCTCAGCCAATTTTATGAGCTACTGTAACCTTGACTCCCAAACTAAACAAGAGCAGTGAAATGTCACTTATGAACATAGATTTAAGAGGTTTTTGTTTTTGGCCGCGCAGCATGTGAGACCTTAGTTCCTCGACCAGGGATCGAACCCTCACCCTCTGCATTGGAAGCACGGAGTCTTAACCACTGGACCGCCAGGGAAGTCTAGATGTAAGAGTTTTAAACAAAATATTGCAAGTAAGTTATTCTCTTCACTCATTCAATAGACATTTTTTGAAGATCAGCTAGGAGCCAAGCTTTGTGCAATGTGATGGGGACAAGATGAGTATTATATGATCTTTGTTCTTAAGAAACAGCAAATTTAGTGGGAAGAGAGCTGCATTACTAATTATGATGCAACACACTTGTTCTAGTATGTAATAGGAACAAAGTGTAATGGGAACAGAGACCAGAATGTCTAAGTTTGCCTTGATGAATTTTAGAAGGTCTCATTGGGAGATCCCTTGAGCTGAAACTCCATGGATAAGCAGGAGCTTGACATCTAGAGAAGAGGTGGTGTAGGTAGTCGAGGTGGGGAGGAGAGTAGGGATGTAATTTAGGGTGCTGTGTGTGTGTGTGTGTGTGTGGTATGTGTTGTACGTGGGGGCAGGGGAAATGATGCAGACAAGGATGAGAAGAAACACCAATTCAGAGGAGGGCTTGGAAGCTTTCCTTTTATTTAGAGTCAATATACAAGGGAAATAAGTGACTTTAGTTAATACCTAAAATACTCTGTAATTAAAGTTATAAGAGAATGCAGAATAAGTATGAGTACATATAAAAATGAATGTAAATTAATATTTAATTTCAGAGTTTACAATGAATTAATTCACTAAACTTAGTTTCTAACTTCCAATTTTTGCTTGTTCCTATTTTTACTCATTTTATTGTTTCAATATACTGAAGTCCCTATGTTAAGATAATTTCTATCTTGATGAAAATAGAGACTGAATTTTACCTTTAAATTTAAAAATTATTTCTGGCCAAAAAATGTAAAACATATTTCCAGGATTCTATAATCACTTTCAGATCAGCTGAAATGCTTTAATAATTCGATTTCCAGTTGAAATTGTATAGTTCATCAAATCATAATTAAGTTAATTAGAGTGTTACATATTAGTGTTTCTTGATGGTCAAAAAATTGTCATCATGGAGTAATGAGCTTTTAGACATTCATGCCTTTGGGCTGAACAATTTTTTATAGTAGTCTTGAAGTGTTTAGTATTCTTATTGTCAGCTTAATGGGCATTGGCTTCTGTCCTTTAACCGGTTATCACTTTTGCTGAATTTCTGCAGGGATATGTATCGAACAAATTATAAGAGATAAGTTTTATGCTCTGTTGCAGATTTCTTTTTATTAATTTCCAACTTAACTGCACTGTGGTTGAGTCCCTAGTTTGTATGACCTGGGTTCTTTAAATTTGTTGACAATTGCTTGAAGCCCAGAAATCAGCCTTTCAAGCTCTAGTTTATTTTCTGTAAACTAGGGGCTGAGTGGAGAGGTTAGATCAGATCAGTGATTCCTAACCTTGGTCAAAGGTAAGAATCATCCAGGGAGGGTGATCAAAATGGCGCCCTGACCCCTTCGCCAGAGATTCTACTTCCATAGGTGCTGGACACTTTTTGACATGCTTTTCAGATGATTCTTGGGAAGTCAGATGAGCGTTGGAAACTGTTGAACCAAGGTTGCATTTTTAAAACTGTAGAACTATGGGCTGTGACCTGTTAGTGCAGTGGTTGGTCTGCCGTCTGTTTTTGTAAATAACATTCTATTAGAACACAGTCGTGCCCATTATTTACATGTTGTCTGTGGCTGTTTTCTTGCTGCAGTGGCAGCATTGAGTAGAACTGGAAAAGCCCACATGGCCCACAAAGCCCCAAATATTTACTACCTGGCTTTTTACAGAAAAAGTTTGCTGACCCTTTCATTAGCAGGTTATAAAATCATTTTAATAGGTTGCAATCGGTATTTAAAAAAACAAAATAGAAAAGAAAATATTAAAGCACATTGCATGTGCATAATTACTGCTTTGTTAAACTTAATATGTAAACATATATGTTTATACATATATATGCACACACACATATGTATATATTTGTATATACTGGGAAAAAACATATCTCTCAGTGTGAGTAGCAGTCAAAAAAGCTTAAAAAAACCTAAACGGTAAGATCTTTGGTCCCTTCCCTTTTTGGACTTTCTCTCAGTTGCTAGGGTGCCATGGTAGTGTGGATTGGGGTGGGAGGGAGGTCTAGGTGGGAGAGGAGATATGCAGAGAACGTGCTTTACTGACACCATGCTTCTGGGGGCTGCTTCCTACTTAGTAAATCAGTGTCTCTCCTTTAAGGAAAGGTAGTGCTCAATGCCCATATTTATCTATAATGTCATTGCCAGCAGTAGGACCAACCTGAGTCATGTGAGGGTGTGAGGACATTTCAAATGGGGCTAATACTAAACTTACAGGGTTGTGATGAGGATTAAATGTACATATAGTGTCTCAAACTAAGAAGTGCTATACAATGCCAGGATGCTACAATTTTTCATCTGTAGCCTCTCATTCTTGTGGTTGGAATCCACACCCCAGCCATAGACAAGTTCCAGGATGTTACCAACCATAGCACTGATTGTCACATTTTGTGAATGTACCAGTGGTGGCACAAGGACTGAGGGAGACAAATATCAAGGCTAGAGCTAAGGAAGGAAAGATAGAGTCAGATTCTTGGACTACCGTGACAATTCTTATTTCTAAAATAATAAAAATAAAATAATAATAATAATAATGCAGAGAAATCTACTGTATTTAGATTTCCCAGTGAAAATTTAATTTCCTAGCGCTATTCCATGGTCTGAATGTTTGTTGAAATCCTAACCCCCCAAGGTGATGATATTAGGCGGTGGGGCCTTTTGGAGGTGACTAGGTCATGAGGGCTATGCCCTCATCAGTGGGATTAGTGTCTCCCTCATATAAAAGAGACTCCAGAGAGCTTCCTGGCCTCTTCCAACATACGAGGACAGAGGGAGAAGATGGTCCTCTGTGAACCAGAAAACGGGCTCTCACCAGACACAGAATTTCCCAGTACCTTGATCTTGGACGTCTCAACATCCAGAACTGTAAGAAATAAATTTCTGTTGTTTAAAATCCACCTAGTCTATGGTATTCTGTTACAGCAGCCCGAATGGACAGCCTATAAACTGTTAGCTGCCAAGATTAGGGAATTGACCTTCTGATTAATCAAGAATTATGGCTATATAAACAAATGACTAAAGAATTATTACAGAATAACATATAATTTGCCTTTTAAAGTATAAGTAATTTAATACGATGATTCAGAAAGTCCTTCAGAATCAGGCAGTGTCTCAGGGTCACCATGGAGATGCATAAAAGTTTTGGTTACTAGTGACTTGTTTTTAAAAGGAAGCTGTATAAAAAGCTTTTTTTGGAGTTCAAACTCTGATTCATTTGTTTCCTAATTTGGTTAGGATTCTGCATATTTTTCCTTTATATATAGTCAACTGCAGAATTGAAGGGGACCCCAAGATGTTCTGGTCCTATGATCTGATGCTTGAATTACTTCTGACTTGGTCATCAAATAGATATTGTGCACATACCATGTTCAAAACTGGTCCATAAACTGGGATACAGGGGTGAAAAAATTTTCTTCCCTACACGGAGTTCACATTCTCTCAGCCTCTGTTTGAACCCTTCTCTCAAAGGGGAACTCATTCAATGAGACAGCCCAGGGCATCTTTGGACATCATAGTTTTTCCTGTCAATTTCACTTGCTGGTCTCATTTAAAAGTATCCATCAATAGATGAATGGATAGAGAAGATGTACTAATAGTATGTGTGTATACACACACACACACACACACACACACACACACAATGGTATACTACTCAGCCATAAAGGAGAATGAAATTTTGCCATTTGCAGAAACATGGATGGGACTTGGAGGTCACTATGCTAAGTGAAATAAGCCAGACAGAGAAAGACAAATACTCTTTGATATCACTTATATGTGAAATCTAAAAAATACAACAAACTAGTGAATATAACAAAAAAGAAGCAGACTCACAGATACAGAGAACAACCTAGTGGTTACCAGTGGGGAGAAGGAAGGGGCAATATAGGGGTGGGGGGAGTGGGAGGTACAAACTACAAGGATGTATTGTAATAGGCTACAAGGATGTACTGTAAAACATGGGGATATAGCCAATATTTTCTAATAACTGTAAATGGAGTGGAACCTTTAAACATTGTATAAAACTTAAAAAAAATTTTTTTAATCTCAAAAATAAGGATGAGCCATCAGCATACCTACATCTTACAGAACACACTAACAACCAATATTTTGTAATAGCTGTAAATGGAGCGTAACCTTTAAAAATTGTATAAAAATATAAAAAATTAAAAAAGAACTAATGCAAGTCCAACTCCCTGCAACGGTCCCTCAAATACTTAAATCAATTCTACGTCCACCCTCATCTCCTCCCACCTCTACCCCCTTTCCCCAACCCTAAAGTTTCTCTTTTTCAAGCTAAGAATCCTCCAGTCCCTCAACTAATCCTCCTGGGGCAGCGTCTTGCCCCACTTTCCACTGAATGTAATAAAGATTGCTGTTCTTAAAGAAGAGTGCCTTATTAGACTAAGCGGCCACTTAAGGAACTGTTACCTCTCAGCTCCCAGTACACCCTTTGATCATCTGCTCTGTGATGCTGGGGTTAAGGCTCTTGCAATACAAATGGCACTGCTCCCTGCCAGCTGGTTTTCTGCCCGCTCTGCCAATGGGCTACACAAGAGGGAAATTGGAAAGTGGGAGGGGAAAAGGCTTACTCTTCTTGTTTTGTTCACTGTTGCTGCCAGCGTCGCCTGGGCACCAGTTCTCACCCTGGAGGGGCAGTGGGTCCCATTCTCCAGCCTAGAACCAGCTTCATCACACCCATCTCCCAGAAGCATCATCTGGAAAGCAACCCCTCCTCCAAGGTGTGAGTCCTAGATCTGTGGAGCCCCTTTTCTGAGTCCCTGGGGGTCTTTCAGGACAACTTCATCTCTGTTTTTTTTTCTTGTGGCCTCTGCGCAGCTTGCAGGATCTTAGCAGTTCCCCGACCAGGGATCGAACCTGTGTTCCCTGCGGTGGAAGCACCGAGTCCTAACCACTGGACCGCCAGGGGATTCCCATAACTTCATCTTCTCTAATGGCTTCAAGCCACCAGATGAGGCTCCCAGATCTGTATTTCTTTCCCATGCCTCTCTCCAACATTGTCATGTAGCTTATGGACATCCTACAGTCGTCTTAAACCCATGATGCCCGAATATGAATTTGACCAAGGTACTTTCCTTTTCAGTTGGTAGAAACCTGGAATTCTTCTTTCCTTCTTGTTCATCCACCGCCAGTCTCCAAGCGCAGGCCATTTTCATCTCAGTATTTCTCACACCGAGCTGTACTCACCATGCTGTTTCGCTGTCGTCTGCTGCACTGTCACCCCTGCATCACACACACTTACTTTGCCTGGCTAACTGCTTGAAGACTCAAGGTCACCTATCCAGGAAGGTGCCCCTAAACCTCCTCTACATCCTCCCTTCCTCTGTGCTCCCCACATACTTGGTTGCAGATTTTCGTCACTGCACATAACACGCTGTGTTACAATAAGCTTTCTTTCCCACTAGACAGGACTATTCATAGATCGCTTCCGCTGGAAACAACACCTGTCACATATTTGGTTCTTAACAAGTGTTTATTGGTGAACTTCAAGAACTCATTACTTTAAGGATAAATCAAATTATGTTTTTACCATGAATTCCCCCACCGGGTGGGATATTGCTCAGCAATAAAAAGAAACAAACTATTGATACATGCAACAACTGGATGAATCTCAGGAAATTAGACTGAGTGAAAAAAAGAAGTCACACCCTGTATGATTCCATTAATATAACATTCTTGAAATGACAAGATTATAAAAGTGGAGATAGATTAATGGTTTCCCAGGGTTAAGGGTGGGGGTGGAGGTGGGAGGGAAGTAGGTGTGGTCATAAAAGGGCAACACAAGGGATCTTTGTTATGGGTCCATGTGATGAGAAAATGTTTCAGCATCTTGACTGTGTCAGTGTCAATATCCTGGTTGCAATATTGTACTATATATAGGTTTGCAAGATGTCATCACCAGGGAGAAATGGGTAAAGGGTACACAGGTTCTCTCTCTCTCTCTCTCTCTCTCTCTCTGTTATTTTTTTACAACTATATGTGAATCTACAATTATCTCAAAATAAAAGGTTTAATTTAAAAAAAGAGATTCCAACCAGAAAGAATGGAGACTTCACACATTGTCCAAATGCATTCTTTTTATTTGAGAAGGACGATCTCAAGGCAGTGCCCTTTGGAAAAGGCATCTCTCATCATCATGTACATCGAGATCAACCATTACTCTCGGCAAAGTACAAAAATACACGCATCAGTGACTTCCATACAATAAATACATAATCATGCATCCCACAATAAAAGGCACAGAAACCTGGTCACTTAGTAGTCATAAAAATTACTAGCTACATTAACAAAGCCACCCAAATTATCAGTATAAGGAACTGTAACAATATATTCCAAAGGTGAAAACACATAAAACATCTTTAAAATAGTATGCAATAAATATCTCAATTGTATATATTTTAAAAATTATGCCATTGTAAACAGCATGTAAACAAACAAAACTCACGTTTTCTTACCATTATTAAAAGTCATTAGAGCTAAAGTTATAACCTCTGCTCTGTCAGGTATATTTCACTGGCAAGTGTACTAAGCAGTTTAAAGTTTCACTCTTTTCTGCAGCAAACAGAGCCCACTGTGTAATAAATAGATAGGATCTCCATCTTTCAGATACAAGTTTCAAAACAGACTACCAAAATGTAGTAAATTCTTATCTATAAATAATATGGCAAAGGCTAGATCCCAACTATCTTCTGCAATGCAAGGGACAAAAGGAACAATATTTGTTAGGTTTTCAACATGATGATAAATAGGAGGCAAATCATGACTGATTATCTTTTTAAAAAATATTTATTTATTTATGTGGTTGTGACAGGTGTTAGTTGCAGCACGCGGGCTCCTTAGTTGTGGCATGTGAACTCTTAGTTGCAGCATGCATGTGGGATCTAGTTCTCTGACCAGGGATGGAACCTGGGCCCCCTGCATTGGGAGCTCGGAGTCTTAACCACTGTGCCACCAGGGAAGTCCCATGACTGATTATCTTTATTGAAAGGTAGAATGAATATGCTGAATATGACGGTCAAGTGTCCAGCCTTCTGAGCCTCTTTTTTTTGTGGTCCTTTTACAACATCGAACAAAGAGTAAAGCTCTATCAAACTAAGAATTTCCTTTTGCTAGAGAACATAGAAATGGTTGATACTTTATACTGATGGAAAACGGTGACTTCCAAATATGCCTATCAATATGTAAATGTACATACAAGTAAGGTTTTTTCCATACTTATTGACAATAGTTTTTTCCTTCTCATAAAGGAACCCAATTGCCTAACCATCAATAAATATTCAGAGAAGTTAATTTTTTATAACTCACATATTTTTGTTCTGTTTCATCTATATATCAGTGCATTGCGGCACAAAAATACCAGTAGTAGATTTACTATATGCTTAGATAAGTATGCTACCTGTTAAATATTATTACTCCCTACTCCCCATTAAAAATAACTGAGGTGGAAACGTCAACCAATAACTTCAAGTGGAGCCTTTGAAATATACCAGAAAGCACTATTTCCCTCTACTGTGGGTTCCCAATGTATACTTCATATATTTTGGTGTGTGTGTCATTAATGAGGGTATATGCCTTCCTAAAATGGACTTAAAATTGAACTTGTTTCCTACAAACTCATTAGTCACTTGGATCACACATAGCACCTATGGTTGTGGAAATGGGGTTCTATAGGATTGATGAAAGATGTACTTGACAAGTGATGGTCAAAAATTATTTGTGGTTGACCTGAAAATACAAAAACTGTGGACATAAAAATGGGATTACTTATTTATGACACAGAATTTAGTTAGTTTTTTGGGTGGAAAGTGACCACTTCCCTGAAAAAATCTGAGAAATAATACTTGATTTAAAAACATGTCCTCCCAATTTCTTAAACTGCAGAAGAATAATCATGAAAACGAACTTGAACTCTATCAGACAAGAGCTATGTCTTTTTTTCTTTGTATCCCCAGCATTAATCAAGTGTCAAGTGTAGAGCAGGTAGAAAAATATCTATTAAGCGAGTGAAGTAAGAGGCCATTTAATTTACTTACATGCAAATTTTGGATTTATTTAATTTTTAAAATTATTGACTTTAAAGGGCTGTTTTTTTTTTGGGGGGGGGGCCATGCCAGGTGGCATGCAGGATCTTAGTTCCCTGACCAGGGATCGAACCCGTGCCCCTTGCAGTGGAAGCACAGAGCCCTAACCACTGGACTGCCAGGGAATTCCGATAAAGGGCTTTTTATGTTAACCTTTATCATAATTTGGAGACATGGCAGAAAGCCTTTATAGAATCACAAAAGAAAAAACAGACCCTTAGGTAATAGTTTTTAGTCTTTATGTTCTATATGGGGTGATAACAGTGGCAAACAAGCCTTCTTATATTTGCATAATAAAAATGAAATAATCATTAACTATAGATGACCTGAAATTGCACAAATTCAGTCTCTATCTCTGGTTGAAAACTATTTTTCAGAAAATTATACCTGCATTACCTCTTTAAAAATTCTTTCTCAAGTCTCATTATTTTGTGTAAGTAATTAGTGTATGTATTTATGTAGATTGTGTACACTGAATATCTGCCAAAGAGAGATCATCTTTAGGGCATATTTATGGATTATGAGTAAGAAGGAGTTGGCAGTTATGTGAAAATTTTCTAAGCTTCAATTTTAGAAACAAGAATTCAGATTTGGTAAATATTTCTCATGAATAGCTAACAAATGATTATCTTTCACAAAGCAACTGCTCTTCCCTGCTGTTTCTCTTCTGTTGGTTCTCCCAGAGTCTATGTGTGCTTCTGAATACTCATCCCACTCATATGGACTCTCAGAGAAGTCTAAGTATCCATTTGTGAAAGTATAAAAACACAAAGAAGTTTGGGCGCTATATTACCTTCATTCACTCAATATTTATTAAAGTCCTATTATGTGCTAGCTAGGCACTGAGACTACAGAGAGAAATCCAGTAGTGGGCAAGCAGATATATATATATTGAATTACTGAAATGTGATATACGTATTGAATTATTGAAATGCGATGTTATTTTAATAGAAGAAGTTTCAAGAGACTGTGGAGCATGGATGAAATACTTAACCTGCCTGGGAAGTCAGGTAGAGTGTCACAGAGGTAAAATTTGAACTGAGTCTTGAATGAGTTGATCTACAGCACGTGATTATGCCAAAGCACTGAACTGTGAGAAGTTCCAAACTCCTGGGTTACAAAAGGTCTCTAGAGGAAATGGTGGGTGACGATGCTAAAAATGGTGGGAAGAGGCAAGGTCATGGAGACCCTTATCTATCACGCTGAGGAGTTAGGCTGCCATGCTGTAAAGGAGGGAGAGTCTAGTTAAGAATTTTTAGCAGAGGCATGACAAAACAAATCTGTGTTTTAAAAAGACCAATCTGTCAACCATGTGGAAGATGGACTAGAGGTAGGGGAGAAGGAAGGTAGGAAAACTGGTCGCTGAAAAACTATGGCAAAAGCATAGAAGAGGGGCTTCCCTGGTGGTGCAACGGTTAAGAATCCGCCTGCCAATGCAGGGGACATGGGTTCGAGCCCTGGTCCTGAAAGATCCCACATGCGGTGGAGCAACTAAGCCCGTGCGCCACAACTACTGAGCCTGCGCTCTAGAGCCCACAAGCCACAACTACTGAAGCCCGCGTGCCGCAACTATTGAGCCTGCATGCTGCAACTACTGAAGCCTGTGTGCCGCAACTACTGAGCCTGCATGCTGCAACTACTGAAGCCCGCACGCCTAGAGTCCATGCTCCACAATAAGAGAAGCCACCGCAATGAGAGGCCCGCGCACCGCAACGAAGAGTAGCCCCCGCTCGCCACGACTAGAGAAAACCCGCACACAGCAAAGAAGACTCAACGCAGCCAAAAATAAATAAATTAAAAAAAATTAAAAGCATAGGAGAGAAAAATGGTAAAGGTTTGTACTGATAAAAGTCTGAACCAAGGCATTAGCGCTTTGCTTTACTGCAACTAATTAGAAATACAACATAAAATGTAAATTCAATTTTTGAGATGGACAAAAAATAAAATATGCAACTGTATAAATACTAAAAAAACACTTTGATATAGAAAAGGCTTTGGCTTATACAATTCCAAAGCAAGATTAAGTTAAGCCTGTGTTTTGTTCCACATTTTAGCTTATGAGTGTCTTGGCAGAAAAACATAATCACATAATGTTGCTATGAGAACTGTCACCTCTCAAAAGCTTTCTGAAAGCTTTTCAAGTAAAAGGAGGCAAGGAAACAAAAGAACTGCTCAAGTTTGCAATTCTTTCATGCTCATCATTATGTATATTTAAAAATTGCTGCACAATGGAAATCTGTAAACAGGGCAGGTTCTAATTAAAATGATAATTAATTTTAATTATACTAAGGTCAACTGTATATCAGGTCACTGTGGGAAGCAAATTCCCAGAAAAATAATTTTTTCCCATCACTGTACCAAATCATTCTGGAATCATCATTTAGAGATCTGTTATTATGAAAACTAAGTTGTGCCATTAAGACAGATCAAAATACATGCAAATGAGCTCTGATTCAGTCTTTTCCCTTATGTCATGCAGCTTACACCCTCTTAAAATTCCAGCATTTTTAGGGGAGGGGGATGCAGCAGGAGCTCCAATGTCATAAATAAATACCAGATTTAGCAAGGAAATCTTTAAGTCAAGGATCAGACAGTGACTGAATTCAAATGTCAGGGAAAAATAAAGTCAATATTCATTTACCCTTATCTATATTTAATAATTTTAACTAGGTTGTTCTAATTTTTTCCCCTTAATTGTTCTTAGATTTCCATTATGGTAATAATTAAGACAATCTCTAGCTTAGTTTCTTTACAGGAAGTTTTGAAGGTACTTTGCATGAGAGAGTACCATTCCTTAGCCAAAGAAGGTAGATAGTGATGCATGCTTCAGATCAAACAGCAAGGAAACCATTTAGAATTCGCTTAGTATAGAAAGTAAGTGACGTCACAGAGTAAAACAAGGTAAGGGAGTCCGGTATTCCTTTTTTAAAAACGCTGATTTAAAGAGACATTTTCCTCTTTGGGGAGTTAATCTAAGAAAAGATGTGAAAGTCTTAGCTAATATATATTTATAAAACTGTTGTCTGGGGTGAGTGTAAAAAAAATTAGTCTAAATTTCTGAAGATTTTAGAAGTGAGTTTTTAGCCTATACTAAAATGAATAATATGAACCTGTAGTACACAGATGAACATACCCATAACCTTCTCTGGTGCTGATAGTACTAATGTAACTTCACTCATTTTTAAAATGAACAGAAAGGGATATTAATTTGGGCTTTTAATTTTCATGTGATAGGATAAAGTCTGGGAAGCTTTTCCATACATCTAAAACGACAGTGGGAAAGAAGTAGTAAATTTAAGTATGATTCACACTTACCTAGTTCCTTTTGTAAAAGAAAAATTAACAAGAACTTATAACTGATAATATTGTGTGCCATTTCTAATTAGGGAAACCAAGGCACCAAAACATCTAGCTCGTAGAAAGGACACAGTGAGCCAGTGCCAAAGTCAGTTGAGGAACCCAATAAACCTAAACCATATTCCCATCTCCAGAATCACAGAATTTAGCTATTTATAATATTGTAAATTTGAATCCTTTTTTATTGTTTCAAATGAAAGGAAAATCCATCCGTGCTAACAAATTTCAAGGCTCTAAGCCTTGAAAGGTTCATGAAAATCAATCTCTTTACTCTGTATGGTCTGGTCTGACCTACATTTGCCAGAGTTCTTCTTTGGGAAGTTGCTAAGCCCTTCTGACTAGTTCTCCCTACATCACTTACTAAGTTGAGAAAATACAGACATTTGCCTCATGTAATAAACACAAATGATCAGGTTATCCAAACTACCTGCTTAATTGACTTACAAATTTCAACAGTAGAATGGGTTCCCTAAACTCACTGGTTATTTTGAAAAGATACAGATACAAACCCAGACTTCACCAGTGTGACATTTTTTTGTTTTTTGTGGTTTTGTGCCCACCATACATCTCACACGTTTTGCATTTTTATAATATAAACTGAAAGATACCTATGTTCAAACTCTTGATTTCCAAAACTTTCACAAATTACCAAGCTCCTTTTTCCTTTAATTTCCATATAATGTTTCTCATATATTTTCTTTTTTTCTGCCTTCAATAATTGCTTGTGCAACAATAAAATTAATATAAAACTCTATGTCTTTTAAATTCCAGTAAATTAATTCTTAATCTTCTCCTATAGTTCTTAAATAGTTCACAATTCATGTACTGCTTACACTGTAAAACAATAAAACAGTTGAATTTAGGGCTTATTAAAGTGATTTCTTTGGTATATGACACAGCCTCATGGTAAATCAGAACAGTTAATTTTCTTCCTTGAAAACGTGATTTTATTCTGTGTGGTATGTTGTGCTATTATGTTTAACATTTTTAGTTTTTTAAAAGTTGAATAGAGAATATTTTAAAACAGAAATAATTCAAAACTCAATTAAAATCCCATTGACTTAATTGACAGAAACAGACAAACCATTATCCCTCATAGGTACTCTGACTAAAGCAGCCCAGAGTCAAATGCAAACCTGTTAAAAATATACACCCTGAAACCTAGAGCTGGTGGTATGTGAAATTTGGAGGGTTCAAGATTTTTAATGTTCATTCAAATGTCATATTGGCAGTATAACCACTGAGATCTCTTTTAAAACAAAAATTGAAAATTTACTACAGAAAAGCAGTCCTGACTTGAAGATAAAATATATATTGGCAAAATATAGCATGATGAAATCCCTTGGTTACAGTAAATACTTAATATTGGTGATTTCATTTTTGGCTTTATGCCTTTTTCCATATTTACTTTAAACATGAAAATTTTTTTTTTTTTTAACAGACTCCCTATTACTTTTCAGCTATCTATGATGGTAAAGAATCAGATTTTTACACGGAAAAAAATTGGGCATCTGTTTGACAGAAATGAGTACTTCAAGTACGTAAGTAAATCATTAACAGAGCTGTTACACTCTAAGCAACAGCAGTAACAAAGAAAAGATCTAGAATATGCATTTTGTATAAAGATTAAATTTCACGACATAATAAATAAACGCACTGATTTATACAACTTGTAAAAACCTTCTACTGATGAGTATGAGTAATACTGTCTATTACTGACTTTGCTGATATCAGCATTGCCTCGCATAGAGAGTCAAAGGTAAAATACTTGCCCCCAAAGCCACAAAATATACAAAGCTGGTTTGTTATTAAATACTTTGTCTGCCAGAAGTCCTACAAACTAAAATACATCTCGGCAGTTTGAATCACCAGCGTGACCAGTTTTTTGGTATAAAAAGATAAGAAAAATTTTAATATGAAAATCAATAAAACCAGTAAAAGGAGAAACCTGTTGTATAAATAGACATTTTAATGTAAAACTGAGACTTTCATTTCACTTAAGAGGAAGAAAAAATTCGATACAACTTACTTGAATATTTGAAAATAATTATATATTTTCCCAGCTCTAGATAAATATATTACTCCAATTTATTAGTCATCTTCAATATACAATATATAACTCACAAAACTGGGAATGTTACAACGCCAAAACCTTTCACAGCGCTAGTTACCAGTTACCAGAACTGTAAGAAATCTTTAGCTACATATCAGCTTAATACTTAGAATATAGAAATAGATATGGCTAAGCAGTGGCAAACAATAGTGCAAACAGTAAGGACAACAAAATATATTTGTTTTCCTTTTTAGCTTGTATATCTAACTGCATTATCCTACTTCAGTGGCATTATCAACTGAGTATGAAACTTAACGTTAATCCATTTAGAAAGTAACCCTATGTTCCTTTAGGTTTGATTAACTTGCTTCTGAAATGCAGTTCTATGAAATATCCAGACTATTCAGAAATTCCTATACAATGAATAACTTGTAGCTAAAATGAAATATTTTATGTGGAGTTTTTAGAACTTTTAAGTAGTGGCTTGGTTTCTATTTTTCCAACTAAAACTTGGAAGTGCATACAAAATTAAGAGGGAGAGGATATAAATATATGTAAATAGAATCTTAATTACATAAAGGGAATTAACCTGTTCATCTATATTAGTAATATGGGGTTTTTCTTAAACATCGTTACTGAGTTTAAGGCAGCCTCAGTTACTCTGTTAAACTTCTTTTCCTGAAAAGAACAGAAAGAAGTATACAAATAGGTACAGTCCAGCTGTCTTTTATCTCTCCATTCTCTGTCACGATAAACCTTTACAGTTTTTTATTCTAAAAGAGATGTCTCTCAACAAAACTTGGAGGAAATAAAGAGGAAACAATAATAACAATCAAAATTAATGCTTTGTGTATTATAAAAATCAATAATCATTGTCTCTTTAAAGTTTTGCTTGTTTCTTTAGAAGGCATCCTATTGCAAAGGCAACATATTACCCAACTGACACAGAGATTGCTATACAAGAGTCACTGGGGAGATGCCATAGCAGAGAGAAACAAGCCCCAGGCCCCATGGCACTTGGCGTGGGGCAGTGAGAGCAGAGGCATGGCAGTCAAGCTCTGGAAACCACTTGGGAAGCTATTCCATTGACCAATAATATTGAGGAATCTTCACTTCTTACTCTTTTCAGCTGATTTAAAGAACTGCCACTTATATCGTCAATCTCTAAACCCATTGTTTCATCCAACCTGCATTTGAAAAATGCAAGATAAGTTCATTTTGGAAGGAGGGAGCAGGAGAGAGCCTAGATGTCAAGGTTGAAAGATGCAATGTTTTTACAGCTTAATGAAAAGCGGTATCTTTAAAGAATTCACATCTATACAACAGAAAAGTCCACTATGTTGTCAACCCAGTGGGAGATAATAGGTAATTTACTTTAGAAATGATGTAGAGATGTTTCCACTCTAATTTTCTAAGTCATAGTTTTGCATGGGTATTTCCTTCCTCAATTCCTGTTACAAATAACTTCTATGGAGATTAAAGTAGTGGTCTCTTTATTCATTAAAATTAGCTAAAGAATCTCTAGGCAATAATGTTTTGGTCAATTATATCACTATGTAAAAAAAAAAGGAAAGGCTTACTGACCATATGTCACACTGGGACAGATCTTATTATAGAATTAAATAATTTATATTTTGAGGGTCAAGAATATACTATTTTTCAGGCACTATTTTAAGGAATTATTAACTCTCTGAAAATCAGGATAAGTTAGCATAATAAGAAAGCCAGATTTTAGTCTAGCAAAACATGCCTTCTTTTAGGGTCTTAATGACACATTCACTTTACTTGTAATCATTTGGGGTCTCTCTCTCTTTTTTTTTTTTTTGCATGCCTAGTGATTCATTTAATGTGTGTATGCTGCTATGTGCCCTCAAGCGTGAACTATGTCAATAGGATAATCTACTGATAAACGAAAGTGAAAAGTACAGGTTGTTGGAGACCAACCCGGTCTTTACTTATCTCAGTACATATTCTTCTGAAATGTTCCCTGTGACTTAAGTTGTGAACAAATGAGAATGTCACATGAGCAAATGCAGATTGTTAGTGACTTAGACGTGGGGTGAGGAGCTGGAGAGAGGCCAGTTGTGTTGGCTAGTCTCCTGTGTGCCACCTTATCTACCAAAATATAACCAAAATATATACTGGGTAGGTAGGGCTCATCTAGAACCTGGATTAGGAATAAGGATTGAGAAGAAAACTCAGCTGGGTGATGAATGAGTTTCAGCTCATTTCTGGGACTAGTTGGAGAAGAGATAGGAAACAGTGGGTTGGACAGCAAGCTACTCTGAGAACCTTCGAAGACCTCAGATCCCTCCTAGCTAGGAGAGAGAAAAACGCATCTAGGCCAGGGCTAATCACCCAACAAATCTTATTAAAAGGAAGATTTTGACTCAACAGGGCTGGAATGGACTGAGATTCTGCATTTCTATAAGCATCCCAGGGATGCTGCCGGTCCATGGACCACATTTTGAGTAGCAATGATGCAGAGCAGTGCTGTCCAGGAGAATTTTTGCAGTGATGGAACTATTCAACATCTGTATTGTCTGCTATGGTTACTGAGTGATTGAAATGTTGCTAGTGCAACTGAGCAACTAAATTTCTAATTAAATTAACTTTAAACAGCCACATGGAACTAGTGGCTACAATGTAGGACGGCACAGATCTTAGACATTCAGGGATCACCTCTTCTCAGCCAGAGCAATATATGTGATGGTCCTCAAATGATCTAATCCATCAATTCATTTAGATTAGTAAATTTCCTTTTATAAAACGCAAACTGTAAAATCAGTTCCTTTAAATTGTTTTCTTCCTAACACTTGGCTAGATGACCCACAGTGGGTGCCAAGGTGGGGCAAGATAAAAGGAGTCAGTCTGTAGTGGGACAGTTGATGAGGAAAGGGTAGTACGTGGCAGTGAGAATTTGAGCCACCATGTCTATTGGGCACGTGGAAAAATGGGAAGCCAGGAAGTAAGCAAGAAACTCAGAAAGTGAGGTGGAGGGACAGATGGAAGAGAAAAATTGAGTACTCTGAAATTTTATTTAGGCCTGACCCTGTCCCTTTCTTGACAAGTAAGTTGTTCCTCAGGAAAACGAGCAGTGAAGGAAAATGAAAGGAAGTGGATGTTAGCTGTGATTCCCCTCCAGTCCTCCCAAATTATCTACATGCAGGAGAGTCTGGTGGGGAGGAAAGATGGCAATTACAGCTGCCAATCAGGCCCAGGCTTGAGCTTCTCACCTCAGCTTATGCATGGACCAAGGCACAGAGGCCCCACCTGCGCTCCCCAGAGCTGGGATCAGGCCACGTGGAGAAGCTCTTCCTATCTTTGTTGTAACCCCATCTACCATGAGAAGCTGATTCCTCTGCGAGGCTGACAGTGGCCTCTGGAGGCTCTGAGGGCACCATCCTGGCAAACAGGCGTGAGTGATGTCCTTTGGGTCCTACATAGCCATGCACAGACAATGCACACAGTGAAAAATGCCCTTATTTAACCACAAAGATCAAAATTGTCATTTTAAAGAATTTCCCTCATCCAAAAGCCATTTGCTGGAAAATTCTAGCTAAGGATTCTGTTAACTGAGGTTCAACATATATAAGGGATGTTACTCAAGAGTGAAAAAGCAACATCAAATACAAAATCTAATCATTTACATCTTACTCTTAAATTTTGAACATGTGATAACTAGATAATCTTTCCTGTTGGCAAAGGAGAATTTGGGGAGAGTGAAAATCGGTAACGATTTTTGCATTCATTCATTCTTTTCTAGGATTTCTTGCCTCCTTGCCTCCACCTTTTTTTTTCTTTTTGTGTACAGGGATCTGTGATCTCAGCAGAGAGTTCTGAGAACCTGGTCTGCCTATTTTGATTTCACAGGGAAGTGCTTGAAAGAGCAGGATACTTTGCACGGTGAGGGACTCTAAAAGGGACTGGAAAGGAAGACCTTTGATTTCATAGGTGCAGATAACATTAAAATTAAGTGAGTAGCTCTTTGCTCTTTTAAGCTACCTGATACAATTCGCTTTGGAAAATTTCCATTTATTCACAACTTAGGTAAAATATATAGTCAGACACACTTGGTCAGGAACCCATCAAGTTTCATTTATTTTTAAGATGCCCAAATTTTGTGATTTTTACTAGTAAATACTCAAGTTATAAATAAGGATAAGCATCAAATATTTAAACCCTTTTGATATAATTAAATTATATGTCTGACAATAGCTCATTTTAAATGTTTTCCCATCGATATTTCTCTTTAAGCATCTGGCAAATAAATGTCTAGAAAATATCAATGAGAGTATATTTCAGATTACATGTACACAAGTGTGAATGTACATATAAATGTATATGTGTATATATGTATATCTTTTGAGCACCTACCTAGAAGGCTACTTTATGAAAATTGTTACCACTAGGTCAGTACCCTGTTTACTTCTCTTATATAGAAGATTTTTAAACATTAGAATTAATTTTTTGGTATATGATGTCTAAAGAAAATTTAGTTAAGGACATTTTTGTGACTTTTTGATATGTATGCCTTTGGCTTTCAAAGATTTTGATCATTGTAATGTTGACTCCTCATGCGCTAGACTGAAGTATAGTGGTTTACAAAAAGGAAAATAATATCTACCTGATAGGATATAAGAATTAAGTGAGATAATAATAAATAATGGAAAGCCCTTAAGAAAAAATTTAAATCTCTTTTGTTGGGAAGTTTGTGTCAGGAGTCCCTTTAGCTAGTGGGTGAGTCTGGGTGACCAATCAGTATACCAATCCCAGTTGAGACGTTGGGGAAATTCCTGGATGTCAACAGTCTGCTATATTATAGATGCAAACAGAGTATTAAATAATTATTTAATTGAAATGAAAAATTTAAAACAGAATGTGGGAATTTTGGTACGGAAAGCTATAATAAGTTTTGTTAGGCAACAGAACATATAATTTTATGAAAATATCCAGAGAATTTTCTTAATGTGCACACCTACTGTTTATGATAGGTTGGTATAAAATTGGCTTGCATAAGATATATATCATTTGTTGATTAGGGCACAGACACATGTTCACAAATTCTTAGATATAGAATATTTATGCAAAATTCCACATCAAAGAACAGAAAAGTGCCTTTAGCCAACCAAAAGGTACTTAGGTAGTAATAAATTAAATTCCATTAAAACTGACATTAAAGCTAAGTGTTACATATTAAATGTGACATGCAAGAAACAGAAAGACAATTCAGGCAGGAACATCGTGCATTAAGATTTGCATTCATTCATAGTATTTGAGGGGTTTTAACCATATTCTTTGACCACTGAGAGCTAGGAATCTGAGGTGATACCAATTCAAAACAACACTTAATTGACATCTTAGTCTTCTAGCCAGTGATTTTAAGTAAGAAGCCAATGCCTCCAATAATGAAACCCAAGAAGTTTCAGCTACATATTGTTATGTGGTTGCACGGTAAGAACATTCCATCTGATCAGGTTAAAGGAAAGTAAACATTGTGCAATTCCACCTTTTGGACAATGCAATTGTCTCAGATTCCTCCCACCTTTTTACTAATATGAGCATATTTGAATGTGTCAGGTTTGCACAATAAGAAAATGGCTTTGTGGAATGTATTTTTTTGGCACAAAATATTTTCTAATACCTCAAATCAAAATTTTCACCCATATCAAGCCGTAGAGGTGCCTCAGTGGTGCTTACTTATCTAGGCAGAAAACTACAAGAACAGCCAATGGCTCCCAAGGACTTTGTATTAAGTAGCAATTACTTTCCTTCCAAGGAATAGCACCAATATGATTACACCTCAGACTGGGGGTGTGCTCCTTCCAAGCTCTTTAATTCCCTGGAGAATTCGCTTCATATGACCCACTTTCGGTATCCCCAGGTCCTAAAAATAAAAAAAAGGAAAAAAAGGTAGAAAGAAAGAAAAAAGAAAGAGGAAGAAGTTTACCGACAAGAGAAAAACTGAGGATTAAATATTTAACTAGCTAATGACACAGTTAGCATTCAGCTCATTCATTTTAGTTTATGTTCAATGATTTAGGAAGTAAAAGTTAGAAAAGTAAGTTTATAAAACCAAAAAAACCCTGACATTAAAAAATTACCGACCAGTACAAAAATCACATCTTACACAAACTCTTAAATGTAACATTCTCATAAGTTATACACAAGGGCAATTCTTTAAGAGTCAAAATTACTTCCTCTTTTTTCTTCTTCTTCTTTTTCTGTTTTAAAAAACACAGGTCCTTTTGTGATCTCTGAGAGAAGTGACATGTGACACCAGGGTACCCACAATTAGTCTTAAAACAACTATACATTTCCTTGCTAAAATATTAAACTTACAAGTGAGGCCTGATCCTCAAGGAAGACTCCAGTGCCCATGACCTAAATGTGGAATCCAAATGCATTTGAACTTGCATTTAGAGCCTTTGATTTGAGTGAAATATTTAAATATTCCTTATACTTTGTAATGTGTAAGTATAAACAATTACATAAACATTGGTATCTGTGGGTTGATGCTTTTCCTCAAAACACTTTTGACTCCTTCCTCTCAGAATTCTTGTTTCTTAAAGGACTATCTTCCTAAAAAAGAACCAAGAACCCAATATTTAGTTTTCCGAAATGAATGGTGATTGCAGAGTGTGCAGCACAGAGCAGGAGCTTGGCAGACAAATACTTGTTGCAGTGATAAATGAGACCCATCCAAGATAGCCATAGCATTCGCTGTCTGAAAAACTAAAAGAGATGGTGAAGGCCTCCCTATAGCTTCTTTCAGCGTAATGGGCATAATCAATTTTTGTGAAGTCAAATAACTTCTTCACAAAACAAAGAGTGTGAAATATTTGAAAATTAGGAAAAAGATGACTTTCAAAGCAGCCTACAGAATATAAGGTACCACGAGATTATTTGTCTGAGAAGATACACACACACACATGCGCGTGCTCTCTCTCTCCCATATACTTTATGATCTCCTTGAATTCTATAGCAGCAATGCTACTGATGATTCTGAATCCTTCTGGAAAATACTCCTTCCACAGCCAGTGCTCTTTTTGAGCTTGAGATAATTTCAGGGTAACATTTTTACAATATTTAACTGACCCTGAAAAATATTTGCTCATATGATACCAGGTCATCCACAATTTGTCTTAAGGCAACTATACATTTCCTGAGTGTGTGCTAAAACAGCAAACTTAAAAGCAAGGCCAAATCCTACAGGAAGATAGAAATGTAGATGCATTTACAGAGGCATTTAGATTCTTTGATTTGAGTGGAATATTTCAATATTCTTTATACTTTGTGATAACATAGTTATCTGATTAAGAAATACATTTAATATTAAATATTTTATTTTAGGCCATGTGCACACTGTATTCTCAAGAATAAAAACTTCTTTGAGAGATGCAGACTCTACCCAGAATTAGTATTTTGGTGTCTCGAGATGAATATTTTCCCTAGAGTTACACTAACTTCTTAGCTATATTTTCTTTAGTTTGAGTTCAATACATTCACATCTTCTAGGAGTTAGGCTGTGATAAAGTTATGCCATGATGTTTGTTATATATTTATTTTTATCATATTCTTTAGTGTTGACTTTTTCTTTCTTTGGATGAATAGCTTCACCTTTGCAGAGGCATGCTTCGTAGATATTGTTATCCTTCTACGCACACATATACAACTTTCCAAATGGAGAAAACAAAAAACCAACCAAACAAAACTCCTGTGTCTTTACCATTTTCTTTGTTATCCCTCACTTTTTCCTACTGCCTTCTAGGAGGTAAAATAATGCTTAGTTTATTTGTCTGTTAAAACACATTAGCAATATTTCCCCTTTCCCACCTTTAGACTGTCACATTGCTATCTCTAGTTGTTTTGATGATAAGGAAGTAACACCTGAGCCAAGATCCGAGCAGGAGTTAGCCAGGTGACGGGTAGGGGGAGAAGCATACCATAGGAGGGTACACCCTTAAGGTGAGAGAGGTCAGTATTTTTAAACAAATGAAATAGGGCCAGGGTGGAAGGGTATAGCCCAGCAAGGGCCAGTATTCCATAGCAGGTTGAATATATAGGCAGAACCTTGTAGGCCTCCCATAGATGCGAGTCTTTATTCTAACTGAAATGGGAAGCCACTAAAAGGTTTTAAGCAGAAAAGTGATACACCTGATGTTAAAATGTCACTGTGCAATGTGGATAATGGATGAGAGAGGGCAAGAGTAGCAATGCGAGGGCCAGTTAGGAAGCTACTGACCTTACACAGGCAAGAGGAAGGACTGTGGAAAGGAGAAAGAGAAATGTATGGAGATTAAAGTCAAACTACGTGATGGGTTTAATGAGTTAGGGGAGAAAGGATAAGGAAGAGGAGGGTGCTAAATATGATCTTGGGTTTCTCTAGCTCACATCCCTGAGTTGCTAAGATGTAGGGCACTGGAGAAGGGGTAGAATGGGAGTAGGAAAGGAGAGTAGAAGTTTGGTGTGGACACGTTAAGATTGACATCCTGTGTGATGGCCAAGTAGCAAGTAGAGTTGGTGATATAATCCTAAAGTTTACAAATGAGGTCACAACCTTGTGAACCACTGATATATTCACAGACAGTATTCGAAGCAATGGGAATGGACAAGATTACCTAGGGAGTAGGTAACCCTTCACCAACATTAAGAGACTTTCCTCTGAAGGGTCTGCTCGCCCTTACAGCTATAACCACAGAGTACGAGGAGAGCTCGTTCTCTAGCTCGGTTTTGTTCCACTGAAGGCTCTTTCTGTAAAATTACTTTCCTTTCCCATTGCCCCACACCCTGTTTTAGAACCAGAAGAGTTAAAATGGACTATGTCAATAAAACTTCTAAAAGAAAAGTTTTAAGGGAAAGAATGTAATTTGCATAAAAAATAAAAACAACAAAAAAGTCTCACGAAAAACTAAATAGAAATTTTACTAACATAATTCTTAATCAGCATCTCCTTTGTACTCTTATTTTTTTTCCAGTCAGGGCCTATCAGTCTAACTTTGACTTTTCTGTGTGAGCTTTGTTTTTTCATTCTGCAAATAACTGCTTCACTCACTGTGTGTGTATATTTATATATGTTTGTATGTACATATATGTAACATATACATATCTATTTATATACACACACAGTCTTTTCCTTGAACATATGATTATTCATAGCAAATGGAATGCAAGCTTCTAGAGGGTAGATGCCACCTAGACAAGCTGGCATAATATATTAATCAGTAGCTATTCAATAAATATTGCTGCCTGCCAAGGATATCAGAAGCTACACAAATATGTTGCATGTAATGATCCTCTACATTTATTTTTTGGTGTATTCAAGTGTTGAAGTCAGTTTTTACTTTATGAACTGTAACACTATATATTTTGCTATGTTCCAGATTTGGGACTCTCAACTAAGATAATTAGTTAATCTATTATTTTATTATTATTCTGGCTAAAAATGTTTAGGTATAAGTGGTGTCTACTTTTGATGTGCTAAAACTTTATGACTCTGCTTTACAAAAATCTATACTTTAGGTTACCCATCATGGGGTCAAAGATCTCTACTAACGTATTTGTAGATAAAGGCACAACCGTTCATGAATTTATTAGGAATTTACTGTCTCATAATTCTATGCATTTTAGAACATGGTCTACAGGAAAGGAATCAATCCAACAAATGTTGAAGGCTTTGTCACTTGCTTATGAATCAATCTTGGAATTTTTAAATGGCAGCGTGGGGTAAGAAAATATAACATTACAAAATCCTACTTCTAACCCTGGGACAGAATATGCTTCTTTGGCCATTTCTATGGTTGAGTCTCCACCCAAAGAATAAAAGGGAATTGCTGCAGACCATGAATTAATACTTTTCATTCCCTGTCATAAAAGACAAATAGGCTTTGGGCTTCTTTCTAGCAAAAACAAGGCATAATTTTTACTCCATTTACTAAAGAAAATAATAAATTTATTTTTGAGAAGAATACAATTTTAATAATAAGTCGTGGAAAGGAGATTTGAATTTATTTGTCTAGTTGTTTATGTGACCTCTGAAAGCTCAGTTTTGAAACACAACCAAATCATAGGATTCTAAGTAGCCACTGCTGTAAGTCTCTCATCTAGTTCCATATATTAGAAAGGCTTTGTTATTGGTATTTTGAATTAATTTTTAGTTGTTAACCTTTTATTAGATATTTTCAGCAACAAATATCACCTTTCATGTTGATCCAAAAAAATGAGCTGATGGAAATATGATCCATTTGGAAATATTAGCACAGAAACAGCCATACCAATGGATGCAGAGAAAACTTACTAAGTTCATGCTAAGCTTTAGCTATAACAGTCAGACAATGATTCTGACAGAAAAATATTGCTGACATTCTTGTTTCAAAAGCATACCAGGAACTCAGACCACAGGACAATGCATATTAGATTACTGCACATTGGCATAACATAAGCCAAGCTATAAGCACAGAACAGAACAGCACAGGAGAAAGGAGTCTGTTTTGCAAGAAAAATGTTAAGAGCAGAAGAGTAGCACAAAGGAAATACCTTAAGATCTCGCCTTTCCAGATGCAAGAGTTCAGCCCCTCTGATGTCATGACGGATGAAGATTTCTTTGTACTCTCCCAAATTGAGCAGATCCAGCCAAGCAGCAACTTCCTCTGTGCCCCATTTCTGAACTACCAAAGTTAAGAGCAAAACCCCCTTAATTTCTACATGCTCAATGCATTACAAAGCACAGGTTGGCCAAAGAAGATGCGAAACAGAGTACAGCGGCAGTGCTAGCAAAGGGAAAGGTTCAAGGTATTGTCTCAACAAAACTACAATTCCACTTTTTCCCATGCAAGTTTCAGACTATCAATCAACACAAGGATCTGACTCTACAAAGACATTCACTGCTGCGCACCTGTGCCTTTCTCTTTAGCTCAATTTCCTCCTTAAAGCCATGCAAACTGCACAGTATGTATAAAAAATGTATTTCTCATGATTAGGATCAGTAGTACAAGGTCTAAATAAGCTCTGATGATCCATATATGAAACTTATTATAGTTTAATTAGCTACAAATGCTAATTAAAATTTAAAGTCTGACACAGGGTACAATTTTACACAGATTTCTGCTTCAGGTCTTGCTGACTTCAAGTACTGCCTTTACTGGTTTTGATGATTACCATTATTGATAATTATAGCAATAAATGTATTGTTAATTTAATATCATCTAAAAACTGTCAACACTGCTTTCTAAGATTAGTTGGGTTGTTATTTTACAGTATGTACAATCACTCTTTTATACATTTTACCCAACATTGATTAGCTTAATAAAAGTCTGCTTGTTTGCCACATTTGGTTTTAAAATGCCCTTCAATAGCTGCTTTACGATTGTCCAAAATAAGGTTATCTATCACTTTTCAAAATGAGATGGCTAACTCAGAAGAGTTATAAAATGACTTGATTATGAAAGGCACCTACCATCATATACACAGAACTTGAAGGTCTTTAGCAGTAGTACAGCATTAAATTTAATCTCTAAGGAAAGGTGGAAAGGGAACTTGAAAGAATACCCAAGAGAGAGTTTAATCTTTGCTTGAGAATACAAGTGTCACAGTGGACTGTCATTACTGAGGGGCTGAAATGGCATCGTAAATCCTTAAAAGAGAAGGAAGAGAATATATAACTTGAGGTGGAAAATATATCTAGCAAGTTAAAGGAGTAAACGAAAGTTTCTACGTTCCATTTATCAAAATGATATAGATTTTGCACACTGAAGAAGGAAAACAAGTTACAAGCCTTGAATTATTGTTGAGCGAGACGAAGACCCATCTAACGGACATGCTGACATTCACCCAGCAAAGTAGCAGCAAATCAGCAACCACCTTGTAGACGTGTTAACTTCATGACTACAGACTCCTACTCATATTTGCATTTATTTTAGGTGTGATATGATTTTTTATTATGGTAAAGTGAACATAAAATGAAATTCACCATTTTAACCATTTTATAGTGTACAATTCAGTGGTATTTCGTCCATTCATAACATGGTGCAATAATCACCACTCTCTAGTCTCAGATCACTTTCATCCCCTCAGCGATATCACCTCAATACGTTATTTTTTTCATAATGTTATACTTTCCCTTCCCGTGTGGGTCACCTACCAGCCTGTGAACTTGTCTTCTGCTTCTGAACCTTTTCCTTCTTGAATTTGGGCACAATACGAAATACTGTGCTTCTGCTGTTTCTCTTGGTGCAATCCATGGGGGGCTCCTGTTCGAGTCGAACAAGAAGAGAATTTTCTCAGGATATTAAGAGAAGAAAAACCCGCTCTGATAGCACAGATAACATAGATGTAAGTTATCCACACAAACTATTGTTGAAGTGATAACTTCTTCCCCAAAAGTTCATGATGTTATGTACTCCTGAAAAGGTACTGATTCCCCTAAGATGCCTTTGTTCACATAAAAGCTTTTTCTCGTTTGTTCAAGAAAAGTGCATTTGAAAGTAGGACAGTAGTCTCCCCTGGCCTGTGGTTTCCCTTTCCGCGGTTTCTGTTGCCTGCGGTCAACCACGGTCTGAAAATACTACATGGAAAATTCCAGAAATAAACAATTCATAAATTTTAAGTTGTGCACTGTTCTGAGTAGTGTGATGAAATCATGAGCCATCCTGATCTATCCCATGTGGGATGTGAATTACCCCTTTGTCCAGCGTATCCCATCTGTTGGTCACTTAGTAGCCGTCTGAGTTATCAGATCAACTGTTGTGGTAGCACAGTGCTTGTGTCCCAGTCACACTTATTTTACTTAATAAGGGCCCCGAGGCACAAGAGTAGTGATGCTGGCAATTCAGATATGCCAAAGAGAAGCTGTAAAATTGCTTCCTTTAATGAAAGCTGAAAGTTCTCGACTTAATAAGGAAAGAGAAAAATCGTATGCTGAGCCTGCTAAGACCTACAGTAAGAACGAATCTTCTGTCTGTGAAATTGTGAAGAAGGAAAAAGAACTTCATGCTAGTTTTGCTGTTGCATCTCAAACTGCAAAGGTTATAACCACAGTGCATGAGAAGTGCTTAGCTGATATGGAAAAGGCATTACATTTGTACAATAAGATATTTTGAGAGAGAGAGAGAGAGACCACATTCACATAACTTTTATTACAGTATATTGTTATAATTGTTCTATTTTATTATTCGTTATTGTTGTTCGTCTCTCACTGTGCCTAATTTATAAATTAAACTTTATCTTAGATATGTACGTATAGGGAAAAACATAGTATATATAGGGTTCAGTACTATCTGAGGCTTCAGGTGTCCACTGGGGGTCTTGGAACGTACTTCCTGCAGATAAGGGAGGACGACTATATTCAAAATGTATTTTCCCCTGAACATCTCTTTTTCAAAGGATGCATTCAAATTCTATTGTCACAAAGTGTACACATTTATCAAGAAACAGGCCAAATTTTACATACCTCATCCTCATTTGGGTGTAAGATATAATAAAGCCAAGGGATCTCTGTTAATTTCTGTAGCTCCACCTCCACGGAATGCAAGGCATTGGATACCCGCTCTTCATGTGGAGATTCCAACTGCTATTGACCAGCAGATTAAAAACAAAATAAAACAAGCCTCAGTGACCAACCTCAAATAGAATAAATTATTTTACTGACACTGAACATCCTCATCTCTTATCAGATGAGGCTAGATTTTTGTTGGTTTTAATAAAAAAGAATATGGAAAAAAGAACAAATTATTTTATACTGAGCTCATTTAAGCAAATCTGAATAGATTTATTCCTTACTTCCCAAAGATGATGTAAGTAGCTAGTGTGACTTTAATAATTGCACAGGGAAAAGTATTACTTATGGTGATGTTTTTTCTATGTAAATCCAACCCTCCTCCCTTCCTATCCACGCATCCATCCACCCATTCTGCCGGCTTGCACTAGCGAGTAATCTCATTATTCTACTTCTTTGTGGCAAAAATCATGCTGATTTTCATAGGTCACTGTGTGAACAAATAATAATATTTTAAATTGGTCAAAAATATGTCATATAATAAGAACTGCCTGGCACAAAAATCCTCTGGATAATTAAAATAACAGGTTAAAAAAAGACCCATGGATCTCAGGAAAATTTGTGACAAAAAGTTGTACAAATCAGGGCAAAGCAAAAAGCTAAATGGCTTGTAACCTGGAAGAGGGCTAGCAAACTTTAAAGAGAATTTAACTGGTCACCTATTATCCACCCATTTGAAGCAGTTATTAAAAGTCACTTACAAATTCAGTAAATGAATAAAGGTGAAACAAACACTGTTAGGTGCAGAATTGAAAGGGAGGTGACTGAATCCTAGACCTGGCCTTTTTACTAACTATGCAACCAAGGGAAGATGAATTGATTTCAGGGGTCTTAGTTTCCTTCTCAGTAAATAGTAGAAAGTGACTACACACTTTCTAAGATCTCTTCCAGCTAATCAATACTTTTATAAACTACTTTAAAATTGTAGAGTACCTACATATAGGTTCACAGAATTTTAAGCTGAAAGTTCAGAGAGAATATTACTCTTATTTATTAGGGACATTATTTTTTCCGCTCTGTTATTCAAGGGATCTAGCATTTCTAGAAGTTAATAAAATTATGGAGATTCTCCACCAGGTCAAATAAAATTTACCACTTTCCTTTAAGTCTAAGAATATATGTCTTACAAAATTGATAAAATGGTTATTGCATATTCATTCTACAAGCAAAATGAAGAATATAACTTAGCTGCTCTCAAACATGACTGACTATTTTGATATCAATATTGCCAAATATTTTTGAAAAATTCACTGGTATACATTTCAAACCAAACATCCATATTTGACAATGACAGAAGAATTAAAAGTGGATGGGAATCCTTATATATTAGCATAATATAATTGATTAATATTAACCAAGTAACATTTAATGGGTACTTTCAGTGTAGAGAGCTAAAATACAGAATAAGTTATGCTTTTAGTTCTCGTCAATCAGAAATTATCTTAAATGTATTTCAAATAACACAAAAAAATACATGTCCTTCATCCAATAATTGGGACCAAGGTCACAGCTCACTGGCTTTTCTATAGGACTAATTTTAGAAGAGCAGCAAGAAGAATTCAGGTTAATAATAGAAGTGCCAAGAATAGCCAAGAAGATTTTCCCATTGGTTTTATCAGAAGAGATAGTCAATGTTTCTTCCTAAAAATTTCTCTTCATGACCATAGCAGAGGTAGCCACCTCTGGCCCCAAGGAAGTTATACTTGAGTTTCCCTCGGAGATGGGTAAAACCAATGGACTTCATGCAGCCTTTAAGCTTCTCTTCTCAGGGCAAAGGATGCTTCAAGGGGGATACATTTTACTCTGGCCTCCAGTCAAGCAGATATTCCAACCAATCACTTACAGTTGGCTAGGCTATGGAACACACCTCCCATTCTTCCACTGTGCCAGATACTATGACTTTTATTCTCCCTTTTATTTAGATGTATAAATTTTCCCAAGAAAGAGATAAAATTACAGTAAAGAGAAATGTTTTTTAAGATCATCACCTATCAATTAATCAAAATTGTTACAAGGAAGAAAACAAGAGCTAATGTATCAGGCCTTCTACAGCTACAACAGCATGTGTGAATAACCTACAATGGAACACTAGGTGGCGAAAAGACCCAACGTGCTAGAACATTTCAAGGGTGAGGGAAGAAAGGCTGATTAGTAAAGGACTGTGGGCAAACCAGACAGAAAAATCTATGGATTCCTAGCACTTAGGCCTGAGGTCCATGGACTGTCTAGTTCTTGAAATTTAGTTCTTGAAATACCGAATCTAGAAAGCATCATCTAAGCAAATCTAGAAAATAACAATCATATTTCAAATGTTAATTCCGTGAACACAACTCATGGCTTCCTCTACTTTTCTGCATTAATGGGTTAATGAGTCCCTAGGGAATGTCCACCACTCTCTGTAAAGCTCAAGATTCTCAAAGCGGACTGGGGGGGACATATGTATGCATATGGCCGATTCACTTTGTTGTGCAACAGAAACTAACACAGTATTGTGAAGCAATTATACTCCAATAAGGATCTATTAAAAAAAAAAACAAAAAAACACGATGAGGGGAAATCTCTACTCCTGTTAGCCTAAAGTGTAACTCCCAGCTGTAGCCATAAATTTTCTTGCAGGCAAAAGCTAGGTAAAATGGAAGCTCTAGGGATGGAGGCCAGAGGCTGCTTGTGCATTAGAATCTGATGAATGCATGCTCCCTAATGAAGGCAAGAACCATACATTTATCATCATTCTGATGTTATCCATCATTTCTTTTCCTTACCAAAGGAACCCTGCCAACTAGTAAAGACTCTGTTTCATTATATAGGGCCTTCACATTGATGGCTATTTCAGTGGCAGTGTCTCTCGTAAGACTCTAGGAAAAAAAAACAAAAACATCAAAGACAAGTAGTTCTGTATTAAATTGGGATTCAGTCATCAGCGAGTACTTTACATTTTACTCTTCCGATTTAAATTCACATCGCAAATATTTTAAAAAGTCTACCAAAATTCTATTGTAATTGCAAAATTTCACACTCACATTTGTTAGCATGATTACCTCTTCTAACTCTGTCAGCACAGAGCCAAAAGAATGCACTGACTATAGTGAATACACGCAGGACCACATCTCCTACACACAAACATGTATATGCTGGTGACAACAGACACATATTCCCACAAGAATTAAGTCAAAGAAAATTATGTCTTAAAAGGGACATCATCTGATCGTAATTAATTCTATCCATTGAGTTTCACTCTCCATAGTTCCAACCAGATTGATTTTTAGACTTTAATCTTGAGGACTAACACTTATTTGTATAATAACTTAGGTAAATCAATTGAATAATTGAAAGGGTAAAAATAATGTTACCAGTTTTCTCTACGCCATACATCACATTTCATCACATTTATATTCTATCCTCTCTATTATTAACTTCTACATTAGAAAATTAACTAAATTTACTGATTTAGTAAAACAAAATGGAGAATCATTTCAGTGGACAACTTCAAAAACGAATGAACAGCTCTAGTTAAATGCATGGTATCTAGGTTTGCCCTATAGGAAGGTGCAGGGGAGAAGGTAAAAAAGAGGAATGGTAGTATTTAAAAAGAGAAGGAGCACAAGGAAGATGGGAAGGTGACCAGTGATTGAAAGTGAAATAGAAAAAAAGGAAGCAAATTAAACAGCAGGAATGGAAACACAGCAGAAAAGGAAAATGAAGAAAAACCTGGCCACAAGTGAATGATAAGCTTCTGGCTGAGACGCATATAGACTAATATTATGTTCTTTCAAAGGATGTGGCACATTTTATAGTATCAAGTTATATGTGTAACACCAAAAAAATCTGTGGAATGGGCATTTACCATTAGCTCCTCACCTCTGGGAAGCGTGGGTTGGCTTTGTTCAGTGCGTGGGAGCATGCGTTCACTGCGTGCGCCAGCTCTTGCTCCAAAAGACAGTGGATGGTGGCTGCGTCACAAATCCTGAAAGCAAAAACGAGGCAAATGAACAGACAACTTCTCTGAGCACTGCCGAGTTTTCTGAAGTGTAGAAACAGTAGAATAAAACAAGTTAAAAAAAAAAAAGGTCATGAAAGGAAATTTATTTGTTTAATAACTGCTCGATGATGAATGGCATGGGGTAGATTTACAAAATTCAAACCCTATTGCAACAAAAAGTACTAACCCCAAATCTTGTATATAAAAAACGTTAGACCTAGAATCAGAGGTAAGCATGTTGAGGTGCTATTTGGAAGAAAAGGGCATAGTAACATTTCATTTTGCTGTATCACTGGAAAGTTGAGAGGGGTCCCAAATGTAGAGCGTAGACACATCTTTTATTCACTGAAACTTCAACCAGGCACAAATACAACAGATTGGGGGAAAAACATTGCCACATATATCTTCTATATGCTAAGTGCTTTATATTCCTTATCTAATTTAATATTCACAACCTAAAAGGTAGCTGTGGTTACCTTTCTCCACTTTATAGATGAAGACATTGAGGCTCAGAAAGATTTAGTGTGTGATACTAAATCACATACCAAATCACATACAGTGATAGAGCCAGGATTTGAATCTACGTCTATCCAACGCCAAAGCCTGTAGTGCCACAGTCCTTTGGAATATAAACCTTCAAGAACAGTCCTAGAATGACACAATTCTGGAGGCAATGAGGCCAAGAAGAAAAAGGAGGAGAGGGACTTCCAGGTGGTCCAATGGTAAAGAATCCGCCTCCCAATGCAGGGGACGCGGGTTCGATCCCTGGTTGGGGAACTAAGATCCCACATGCCACGGGGCAACTAAGCCCATGTGCCACAACTACTGAGCTCGGGAGCCTCAACGAGAGAGCCCATGTGCTGCAAAGTACAGAGCCCATGCGCCACAATTAGAGAGAGCCCATGCATGCCACAACTAGAGAGAAGCCTAAGCGCCACAATGAAGAGCCTGTGCGCTGCAACTAAGACCTGACACAGCCAAAAAAATAAAAAGGAGACGTTCTACTGATTGCTAGAAAGTGATGTAAGCTTTGCAGGTGACAAGAAGGTAAGACTATCCTAATCCTTTTGCTTCTAACATCTTCAAGGAAAATGATCTTCAATCTGGAAAGGGAAGAACAAAAGAAGAGACAGAAGCCCCACATGGCTGAATCAAGAGTGTAATTCTTAAGGATCATACGTTGATATCCAAGGCACAAAGGAACTTGCAAATGTCACCTAAGCATCCTTACCAATAACCTTGAGAAATCATGAAGAAGAGGTTATTAATAAGAAGAACAGAGGTGGATAAATGTTATTCTAATTTTCAAGGAAAAAGAAAGTTGTAAATCAACTTCAGATTAACATTTTCAACTGCTAACTGAATCTCCTCCTAGGTATTTCTAATGTAACTGAAATTCTGTAAGTCCAATATGGAACCCATCATTTTCCCTCTCAAAATCTGTTCCTCTTCCTGAATACTATGGCTACATCAAAGGCACCTTAGTCTAACCAGCCATTCACTAGAAACCTTAGGATCATCCTGAACATTCCTGTGTACCAACTTTAGACCCTAACCTATCTCCTTCTCATCTCCTTCCCATCTCTACTGGCTCAGTCCATCGTTTCCTAACAGGACCATTCTGACAGTGTTCACCCCTGCCCCAGCTTTGCTGTTCTGCGGACAGTGCTTCACATTGCTTCCAGAAACATCCTGATAAAGATCTGCCCCCCCCGCCCCCCTGCCGCTCACCTCTCTGTCCACATTTTCCACACTCTCAAATATACCACGTGAACATTTCAGTCACTCCAAACACCCTGAGATTTCCTCAAAGTACCATGCACTCACACTCCTCTGGGTTTTATTACCCAGGCTGGCTCCCATTCTTAGATTACTCCTTCTCTTATTCTTCTTTCAAGACTAGGCTGAGAAGTCACTTCCTCCAGGCAGGCCTCCCTCACTGTCTCTGGCCTCCTCTGTGCATCCACAGTGCCCACTGTGTGACCTGTGACAGATCTTTGGCCACACATCTCCCTCCTACTACTCCGCCAGCAAATTATGAAGAGGGACTGCAGTCATCGTGGCATCGCAGTGCCTAATATGATGGTTGGCACACAGAAGAGGCTCAAAACTATTTGTTGAATATTGAATGAATACATTGTGAAAATTAATGAGTGAGCCTGATTTTCATCATTTGCAAAATTTATAAAGACAGACGGGGAATCAAATTAGGTAGACCAAAAGCAAATCTGGTCAACCTTCACTTTTTTTTCTTTCTTTAATTAATTAATTAATTTATTTATTTTTGGCTGCATTGGGTCTTCATTGCTGCCTGTGGACTTTCTCTAGTTGTGGCGAGCAGGGGCTACTCTTCCTTGTGGTGGCTCCTCTTGTTGCAGAGCATGGGCTCTAGGCGTGACGGCTTCAGTAGATGTGGCACGTGGGCTCAGTAGTTGTGGCACGTGGCCTCAGTAGTTGTGGCTCACGGACTTAGTTGCTCCGCGGCATGTGGGATCTTCCTGGACCAGAGCTCGAACCTGTGTCCCCTGCATCGGCAGGCGGGTTCTTAACCACTGCACCACCAGAGAAGCCCCTTTCCTTCTTTTCTATTTCAACATTTTGATCAGTGACCAGGTGAAGGTGTGGGAAAAATATAAGAGTGACCATGCTCAGAACACTGAATACACCAGACGTGCTGTGTTAATAAGCACTTCACATGGTGGGTCTCACTTAACCTTCACAGCGACCTGGTCAGGCAGCTTGTATCCCCATTTGGTTGATAAGATTTAGGTGAGGAGGAGATAAGAAACTTGCCCACGGTCCCTCCTCCCCCCTGAAGTCTGCCCCTGGTCATAGTAATTTTTATCTGTTTTGCATTCACAGAACTTATTATTTTTATGTTCTCTTTCTGTCTCCTAAAATTAATTTCTGTGGTCTCACAAACTCTGTGATACGTCTGCCAGAAACTGACTCTTGGACTCTTCCCATGTCCACCCCCTGACTTTCTTTGTTGTTTTTGCATGGTTAATGTTTGCATTTCCTTCTACCTCCCATAAACACTTAATAATTATGAGGCACCATATAAGTGAGTAGTAGAGTGTAAAGATTATGTGTAAACTGGGGAAATAACAATGGAAGGGTTATATATAATATATATAAATTATATATATATATATAAATAATGACAGGGCTCATTAGGTGAGTTCTCCATCGTGTTTCAGGAAGTCAGAGATCTGGCCTGTGGAGAACACAGGTCTGTGCACGTGTGTGTTGGAGGGTAGCTGATGAAAAAAACAGTGATTACTAAGGCATAAATGAGGCAGCAAATGAAGAAGGAGGGGAAAGGCATCCCTTCTAGATACCCCAAACAACTGCAATGATGTATTAAAACTACAAAAACCAGGTTTCCCTGGTGGCGCAGTGGTTAAGAATCCGCCTGCCAGTGCAGGGGACACGGGTTTGAGCCCTGGTCTGGGAAGATCCCACATGCCGCAGAGCAATTAAGCCCATGCGCCACAACTACTGAGCCTGTGCTCTAGAGCCTGTGTGCCACAACCACTGAAGCCCGTGCACCTAGAGCCTGTGCTCTGCAACAAGAGAAGCCACCACAATGAGAAGCCCGTGCACCGCAACGAAGAGTAGCCCCCGCTTGCTGCAACTAGAGAAAGCCCATGCACGGCAACGAAGACCCAACGCAGCCAAAAATAAATAAACAAAATAAATAAATTTATTTTTTAAAAAAATACAAAAACCAAAATTGGCCAAGACCAGCGTTCTCACAGCCCCCAAGGTTCACAGGACTTCGGTACCTGGTGATGAGCTCCTCTGCGGCCTGTGAGCACAGCTGCATCTGAGACACTTCTTCTGTCGCCAGGTCAACCGCATGCTGGATGTACAAATGCGTTCGAAGAACTGGTTTACCAGAATCACACTTCTGCTTATCTTCCCAAGATTTCAGAGTGCTTTCAAAGGCCTATTTAAAATCAATATTGCAATGAATTGTTAGTTTAGAGCTCCGAGGCCCAAATAAATGTGTATTTAGATAGTACATGAATGACTTTGAAATTACTATTGTTTTCCCTAATCTAACACCTCATTAAATACATCATAAGTACAAAAGAGATATTTTAAAGTTTTCTAGTGTATTGCAACAAATACAAAGTAATGTAATTGATGACGATGATTATATGACTGAAAAGTTTAAAAAAAGACAGCTTCAATTTATGCTTCAATATTTACTAGTATATGCGTAACAGACAGGATGGATATTGCAGCCTTATTTGTTATGGGTGTGACCTTAATTAAGAATACATATTCTGGGGACTTCCCTGGTGGTGGGTGCAGTGGTTAAGAATCCGCCTGCCAATGCAGGGGACAGGGGTTTGATCCCTGGTCCAGGAAGATCCCACATGCCGTGGAGCAACTAAGCCCACGTGCTGCAACTACTGAGCCCACCCACTGCAACTACTGAAGCCTGTGTGCCTAGAGCGCCTAGAGCCCGTGCTCTGCAACAAGAGAAGCCACCGCAATGAGAAGCCTGCACACCACAACGAAGAGTAGTCCCCGCTTGCAGCAACTAGAGAAAGCCTGCGCACAGCAACGAAGACCCAACGCAGCCAAAAATAAAATATAATTAAAAAAAAAATACAGATTTTGGAAAAGGCAAAACTATAAAGACAGTGAAAAGATGGGGTTGCCAGGGTTGGGATAAGAGAGGATGGGTAGGTGGAGGACAAGTGACTGTACATTTGTCAAAATCTATAGAATGTAGAACACAAAGAGTAATGTAAACTACTATTTTAGTTAATAATAATGTATCAATAGTGGCTCATCAGCTGTAATAAATGTACCACACTAAAGCAAGATGTTAAGGGGAACATACTAGGGGAATATAATAGGGGAACAGGGAGGTGAGGAGGTATGTGGGAATGGAATCAGAATTCTCTGTAGTTTCGGCTCAATTTTTCTCTAAACCTAAAAAAATAAGCTAATTATTTTAAGAACTAAATAAATATTTGTTCATATTTTTAAAGCACGATGATCTAAATGTCAGACTTAAAAGACAATTTAAATTTTTTCCCTTGGTTTCTATTTTTCATAACAATTTAAGATTTTTTTTAAAGGAAAATTCAGAAGAATGTTTATTTGTTACATACCCTGTCCCTTGTGAGCATCTGAGCTCTGTTTTTGTGCACAATTTTGATAATCCCTGGAGGCTGAACCCATGCTTCGCCATCCACCTGCACCGGGACTCCCTCATCACCAAATATAGTGATTTTTACTGTGCGGCACTGAAATAAAACAAGTTATTTTAGAGTACAAATCATCCTGAGAAGCTGACACTCAGTCTTGTATTCAAACTTGATTTTTAATCCCTTCTGTGGAATGGAATGTTATGCTTTTCCACTTAGGATGACACGGTAACAACTGACATGACAAGAAAGTCCATTACTTTACAGATGAATATACAGTGTAGGAGTCATTTGGAAGAGCTTTCTCAGTGGCCCAAATAGTGAAGTCAGGTTTGAGTAGAGAAACCAACCTGGGCTATTCGATGGTGCTGCAGTTTAATGACCCTTGAAACTGCCATTTGCACGCTATCAAATATTGCAACGACTTCCAGGATCTTGTCATCAAATGACGGTGCAGCAAATATCTGAAAGAAAAACCGACATTACACTTCCATTGATAAAGTTAAGGTTTAGGTGAAGTGGCACTTCAAGCAATGTAAACTCTGCAACAGACATATTTTTAAAAACTTATAAAAACTATTAGCAGAAAGGTAAGTAAATATTATTAGGAAATGATAATCCAAGGACAAAAAAAAAATCACTGAACATAGCTTAAAATAAACAAACACAATAAAAATGTTTTAAAACCCACACAGATAAAATACTCCATGCCCCTCTTATAAAGCACTCGTAGGACCAATGAACTAATATATTTCCAAATAATTCATCTTGATATAAGATGTATTAAATACCTGTTCATACTAACTCAGATATCTTGATAAAATGATGCATGCAATTTTAGGAAACTTTAAAATTTCAAAAGGTGATGCAGATTTCATAAAGTTAAAGCTAATGAACATGCAAATTATGATCCAGTTCACTTGATATGTTCTAAGGGAAATCTTTCAAGGTGTTACAAGCAATGTGCGTATGTGCTTTATATCTACAACAACTTTTCAGCGCATTTGAGAACATGAAAAGAAATCTCAAAGGATGAAAACACGTGGGCTTACTTTGCTTTGATGTTAAATGCATTTTCACAAAATCAACTTAACCTAAAAATTTTAAATTTCAGCTGTATTACTTTGTTCCTTTTACGTCCTCTTTTACTATAACATAAATAATTATGCCTCTGAAAAAATATTCAGTATAAAGTAGTATCATAATTAAAATTTTTACTGAAAATATCAGGACACAAATTTGGGAACTTTTCGTTATCAGACTGCCTGGTTTTAAACCCTGTCTCTTCTACTTTTGAACTGCGTGAACTTTGTGTCAGTTTCTTCACTGATAAAATTTAGATAAAAATTGAGGGTATTAAGTTATGAATGTGAAGCTCTCAGAATCCTGTCTGCCTATCTTTATTTATCTTAATCTCACTGATTTCTTCTCCTTAAAATATTTAAGAGTGATGATGGGCTGACAAATAATTGGTTGCTAATTTAAATTTTTATACTCCAATAGGATTGGAATATATTCACGTTATGAAAATTAAAAATACTTTCCAATTTATTTTATACTTTAATCCCTGCCTGCACATTTAAGAGCCCTGAGAAATTTGTTCAGTGGGAACCACTACATCACGAGCTTCAAATCAAAGGGCTTATCATTCAGTGTATGTGACTCTTCAAAGAGCATGGTAAATTTCTCATTTTTATTGTTATATATACTTTCATAATTGTGCCTTCTCTCATTATCTTTAGGACAAATGCTTTTTTTTTTTTTTTTTTTTGGTGTGCGGGCTTCTCATTGCAGTGGCTTCTCTTGTTGCGAAGCACGGGCTCTAGGCGTGCGGGCTTCAGTAGTCGCAGCATGCAGGACCTAGAGCGTGCGGGCCTCAGTAGTTGTGGCGCACAGGCTTAGTTGCTCTAAGGCATGTGGGATCTTCCCAGACCAGGGCTCGAACTCGTGTCTCCTGCATTAGCAGGCGGATTCTTAACCATTGCATCACCAGGGAAGTCCCTAGAACAAATGCATTTCTTAGGTTGTGTTTTTTTCTTTTTTAATACAGGAAAGTATAAAAACAAAAATAGCCCTAAATCTCAATGGCCAAATGAGCCCTTTGACATTTCTAAAAATTAAAATAATAATAATAATATAAATCTGGAAAATTAAAAATATAGAAAGGTATTTTGGTAGGCAGAATAATATTCACCTCCCTGCCGTCCAAAATGTCCATGTCCTAATTCCTGGAACCTGTGAATGTTACCTTACATGGCAAAAGAGACTTTGCAGATGTGATTAAATTAGGAAACTTGAGATGGGGAGATTATGCTGGATGATCTGGGTAGGCCCAGTAATCACAGTAATCTTTGTAATCACAAAGATCCTTAGAAGTGGAAGAGGGAGGCAGAAGAAGAGATCAGAGCAAAGCAACGTGACAAGGACTCAACCACCTTTGTTGGCTTTGAAGATGGAGGCAGGGACCATGAGCCAAGGAATGTGGGCAGCTTCTAGAAAGAGCAAGGAAATACTTACATCATCTTCTTTAGTTCCACCCCAAAAGTTAGTGCCTCCGGCGTAGCTGGGAATGTTCAACACTGCTATCCCTTGCAGACTGGGGAGAGGAATATACTGCCCATCACACTGTAAGGTCAAAAGCTTAGAGGTCAGATAAAAAGAGCAAAACCACAAGTTTGGAAGATACTAGAATACCAATGACAAAGGACGATGGAGGAAAGTGTGTGCATAATGTTTGCTTTCCTGTAAGTATATTCCTACACATTACCTTTATCTTATTGTTTTAACTTAAAAATTTTAAAAGGGTAAATAATTATAGCCGAAGTTGTTACAGAAAACCAAATTGAAAAAAATGTTGTATAAAACAACCGGTGTCCACTGACAGATGAATAGATTAAAAACATGTGATATTATAAACTTGTGATATATACATAAATGGACTATTATTCAACCATGAAAAACAAGGAAATCTTGCCATTTGCAACAACATGGATTGGCTTGAGGGCATTATGCTAAGTGAAATAAGTTAGATAGAAAAAGACAAATACTGTATGATCTCACTTACATGTGGAATCTAAAAACAAAGCAAACAAGTAAAATTAAGCTCATAGATAGAGAGAACAGCTTGATGGTTGCCAGGGGCAAGGGGGTAAGGGGTGGGCAAAATGGGTGAAGGGAATCAAAAGGTACAAACTTCTAGTTATAAGATAAATAGGTCATTGAAATGTAAAGTACAGCATGGCGACCACAGTTAATAATACTCTATTGAATATGTGAAGGTTGCTAAGAAAATGGATCTTAAAAGTTCTCATCACAAGAAAAAAAATTCTGTAACTGTGTATGGTGATATTTATTAACTAGACTTACTGTGGTGATCATTTTGTAATATATATAAAATATTGAATCATTATCTTGTACAGCTGAAAGTAATATAATGTTGTATGTCAATTATACATCAAAAAAAGAAAAAGAAAACAAATATTTTACCTCTTCTTTCCTCTAAAATCAGGCAGTACTTTTCATGAGTCTCTCCCAAGTCACTTAAGATATTCTTAATTGCATCATAGTCATCTTTGTTCTTACTTTAAACACTGAAAGCAGGCTCTTTGAGGGTAAACTCTGGCTCCTAACCATCTCACCTAGCACCTCTCACACTCTCTGGTAGTTTGCTTGTGCTCTGTAACTAACTGGTGACTGGCTAAACTCAAGACTGTGCTTTTTAAGGAAAAAACATGTATGTCAGAAAGCACTTTACACTCCATGCCTTCTAATTAATCACGTAAATGAAAATGAATTACCACTTAAATGAAAAGAAACATACAATATCACATAGCTGGCAAAGTAATTACATATGACATATGAGTAAATTCTTACCGAATAGAAGGTTTAAGCCTTCGTTTTTAAGAGAGGAGTTTGCAGATGTCATACTTAAAACAGATGCTATATTTTCATTAAGTAATTCCCAAATTAAAAAATAATTAACATAATTTTATAAAAATTGCATTTTAATGCCCAATGAAAATTATCTTCAACCTTTAGAACAAATGAGAATCCGGTCTGAACCCACTTTTCAAATATTTTAAATAACTGAGAATACTTCCTAACACTAACCCTTACAGGTGTTTTTACAACCTTTCTTTTCTTTTACATGAAAACACATTCAAAGGTCCACACTGTATCTAGGCACCTAGGGCCATTCCTGGCACATAACTGGTGATCAATGTGTATCTGTTAAATGAAAGTATTTAGTTGAATAATAAACTTTTTTCTGAACCCAGAAATTGAGCAAATATCTTTGTGTGCTTTAGAAAAAAGTCATATGGCTAACAAAGGAAATGGAAAAAATGCTCTCTCTGTAAATATAAAAGGCATATTAAAAAAAAAAAATTCAGAGCAGTCCTTAAAGATTTTATAATGGATACACTATTTGCAAGCATAATATGGAAAAAGATGAAAACTTTGAAAGATGAAAACTTTCCATATACTTTGCTGAATTTAATATATATGCATTAGGCAAAACACCCAGGGTTAAGAGCTTAATATCCATTTCATAGAGTCTCATAGGGAAAATATGAGCAGTACAGATTCAATAAATTAAGGTCACCTGACTCAACTGTTTCTCTCATATTTGGGAGTAACTTCAGTAGTGTTATATTCTTTTATAATCTTCTCTATCTCCCCACATTTCCACTTGTGGTTCAAAATGTGGCAAAATGCTTTAAAACTGCAGCTACACTTTTTTTTTTTCTGATTAGTGTCTGCTTCTTCTGCTCCTTCCACTAGGCAATGTGGTGTAGTGGGAAGATAGTGGGCCTGTTTTGAATTCTGTCACTTATTTGGGCAAGTGCCTTAAACTTTCAGAGCCTCATTTTGCCATACCTAGTCCAGATAGTGTGGCCAATAAGGTAAGGGACAGGAAAGCATCTAAAACACATAGTAAGAAAAAAAAAAAAAAAACACATAGCAAGGAGTCAGTAAATGTCTTTCTTCAGTCATAATTACAAATTAAAGTTTTATGGGGAAAAAACATTGGAGTTGAGACTTCGGCTTCTCCAGTTATCAACTGTTTGATTTTAGTTAGGCAAGTGACTTCATGCTTCTGAAATAACTAATAATACCCGCCTCATAAAGAATGAAAATAACTACCTCATAAAGTTTAAGAATTAAAGGTGATTTGTATTGATAGGAAGCATTTAGGAAACTTCAATTATTATAACATGACTTAAAATGTAGCTGTAATAATTATTATTGAATGAACTAAACAAAGATAGAAAGTACTATTATATAACAAGCCAAATTTAACAAATTATGGAGACATCTGTTATGAGATTATGGAAATATGTGAAATTACAAAAAACATGAATTAAACAACTATTTGTTATCATGTATTTCATTATCGATTACAGGTGAACATTGTTTTTTTCTTTCATGTATCTTAGTATTTAAAGGACTCAAAACAATATTTGATCATTATTTCACTTAAAAAACAGAACAAGCTGCGTGATACATGTAAATTAGGTATATCTGGACAAAAAAGTCATCCTTAAGAAAAAAATTTGAATCTTAATGACAGTTTTCATTCATAGGTCAAAGGTGTTTCTACTCTAAAACTAGGAAAATTTGATGTTACAATGTTATTCTGCATTTCTGGCATTCCCATGATTGTAGAGAAGATTATAAACCTTACTCAAATGTTCTAAAACTCCAGTATGTATCAGATTCACAGTTTATGTGGCTTGAAAACAGGGTTTATATTTGCATAATTCTTTTCAGTTTAAACTGTGATTTCTTGAACATTAGCTCGATGAATTATGATTCTGCACAAAAGCATTATTTTATCCATTTTGCAGATGGAGAAACCAAGGTTAAAGTCTTTCTTCTGCACAAAGTCAAGACACAACTTCTTCCATATGACACAACAGGGAAAGGAAAACTTCTGAGCAAAAAGTCAAGAGTTTTTTTGCTAACAACTGGCACGTGGTGAAAGGGACCTTTCTGGGCCGAGTTTCCCAAGCCTTGGGTCTTCTTCTCTACCTTTATCCCAAGTGATCTGGCATCAGGGAAATGAATTTTTAAACAATGGACCTTCCATAGTCCTCAGGGGTAGCAGGTGTTTTGTTTGTTTATTTTTAACTTTGGCGAAGAATTCTCTAATTTTTCTGCTTTACCTTTTGTGTATATTAACATGCTTTCATTTATCTTGTTTTACTAAATTTACTTTCCTTTTAATCATTCAACATAAACTTCTGTGTTAAATGTTAAATGTTTATCTGTGGATAGATTCAGATAGATTCAGGGGTCTGTTAACTGGAATGGTAAAAACATATCTCTTACGGTCAGCAACCTCTGAAATTTAGCATTGCACTCAACTATAAATGTAGATAGCAAACCACATATTAGCAATACCCGTGACTTCATCACCATTAGAAACAGATGTTTTCTATTATATTACAGATGCTTCAGATATCTTTTAAGATCTATGTTCATGATTACTTCAAAAGTATGGTACTTATTATACATGCTGTTAGATGTTTGCCATTTTATGTGGCAATGAAGAAACACATATAATACTCTATAACACTTTAAAAAATATTTTGTTAATTTATTTCAATATTATTTTCTTTTGTATGTATATATATTTAACTAATGCTTTAAAAATAACATTCTGAGAAGGGGTCCATAGTTTCACTAGCATGCCAAAGGGGTCCACAGCTCACAAAGTGTTAAGAACCTCTGCTAAATGGAGATTACAAAGCAGCCGTGTAGGATATCGTTCAGAATTTGGACCACCAATAAAAAAGGACAGAAATAGTACTTCTGAAGACCTGAAGGCTCTTCCAGAAATAAAGGCAATGGAGTCATTCTGATTCCAGATAGTTCCCTAAATCTTAAAGATGCCCAGCTATGGGTCTTGATGATAGCACTTAACAGATTAGGGTAAAATGATCATTTGCCTATATCCCTCTCATGTCAGGGCCAGGAACTGTGCAAGACAACAGAGATAACAAAGATGAACACAACTTCCTACCTGTCCTTAAGGAGAGTGTGGCTGACTAGGGACAGGAATAAAGAAAATGAATGATTACAGTGCAATCCATAGGCAAGAACCCAAGTTGAGTAACGGATGGGGCTGCCAAGGATAGTGTTTACTAAGTGTGAGCCTTCCTCATTTTGTACCTTTTCAGCCAGTAACATCTATCTTAATTTTACAAGCAATGATAAATCAAACCAGCTGATCATGTAGTTATGCTCTAGAGTGGAAGGTAGAACAGGCTTATCTTTACTAGGACATTTAGTTGATAATGAATGAGCCAGGCACCTCTTGATAGGCCACGTTCCACTATCAAGATAACACCTAAAATAAAAACGTCCTGTTTAACACACTGAGTTGTCAACTTAAGATTTGCACACTTTTCTGTATGCAGTCTATACCTCAATTTAAAATATCTAGTAATAAAAAGATACAAGATAGGAAAGACATGCTTATCAGCATAAACAGTGAGCCCTGGATCAAAGGTGAAAGAAAATAATATGCTAAGAAAGTAGTAGACTTTTCAGAGTCATGTCCCCAATTTTCTTTTTCTTGTTAATCAGAGATTAAATAACTTTTGCTGTCCTTAATTTACTATTTAAATTAGTTAAAAAATACTAAAAAGTTTAAATGCTCAAAATCTCTTTTAAGTAACTTGTTAGAGATAATTAAAACAAAAAAATACATTTAAATTAAAAGGTTCTATTTACTATGATATTTTCAGGGATTTGTGAAACTTCAGGCATTATAGAATTGGGTCAGAATTTGGAAATTTAAAATGGAAAAATCTGTTTAAAATACTATCCTGGGGACCTCCCTGGCGGTCCAGTGGTTAAGACTTCGCCTTCCAATGCAGGGGGTGCAGGTTTGATCCCTGGTCGGGGAGCTAAGATCCCACATGCCTCTGGGCCAAAAAACCAAAACTTAAAAAACAGAAGCAATATCGTAACAAATTCAATACAGACTTTAAAAATGGTCCACATCAAAAAACGTCTTAAAAAAAAATGCTATCCCATATATATGTACACCCATGGCCCTACCATTTCACAGAGCACCACAATTCCATAGGAACATCCAAATTTCAGGATCTAATGACAATGGTAATTGTGTCACGCATATCCAGTGTCTATACCTCCTTTGGTGTAAAGTTAATAACCATGTTTATTTTTTTCCCCTCAAGTGTTTAAACACTATTCAAGAGAAACTGAGGCCAAATCAGCTCCACAAATAAATCTTTTATTTTTGGAAAGTAAGATAATCTGAAATGTCTTTACTTCTAGATGAACTTACCTCAAGTTGAACTCTCTGTTCCAAATTCTTGTATGATCTCTGTAATAACTCCCGGGTTCCAAGGACTCCATACCACATCAAGTTTTTAGTTCGGCTCCTGAAAATAAATGTTGGCAGAGAATTTCAGTATAACTATTATTTATTTACTCTTGAAAGGCAGAGAGAGCAAAAGAGGTAATAAACGAAATTAAAGTAAAATTGCCTTTGTGTAATTACATTATTGCTATTACCAAAATTACCTGCATTTTTCAGGGTGCTCCTCTCTCTTATTATTAAATTCTAATGAAATTTTTGCATCTAATCCAATCCCAAAGTAATTGTTCATGACACATTTTTCTGAATATCCATCTCTATAATAAGGAAAAGTACATAAAAGTCAATTTCAGGTTCCTAACAACAATTACAATTTGCACACAAAGTAGCACTTAACACCATTCAAGCCTCCATTTCTTATAGAAGAGAGGAAAGCTTAGCAGGAGTCATTTCCTATTCATATGCCATGAGCACGACCCCAGTACATGTCTGTGATTTTCGGTACATGTGATGTAAAGTGATGGTGGTCAGGGCAAAGCAGAGACAGAGTCATGGTAATGCTCTTCTATTAATTGTAACAAAATCTTAGTTCTTCTACCTCCTACATAAGCCCCTCACTACACACACAAAAGGGAGGGCCTTGCAGTCAGATGCCAATAGTCCTCTTTTTTTAATTAGAAAGTCTCCTCCACACTTGTACTTTTATTGAACATTTATTGAGCAGAAAACAACTAGATCGAGTCCCTACTTGTAGGTGCTTTGGAAAGTAAATACAAAGGAGTATAGTAGGGTCCTTCAGGAGTGTCATTAGAGAAATGAGACATAACAAAAGCAAAATTAAATATGGAAGTAAAAAGAAGTACATATTGAACAGCCAATTTTTTTAAGGAGTTTTGAGAAGGGAAGGGACCAGTGTGGGCCAGAAGCTTTCTGAAATAAGTAAACCCAGAGGCCGAATGTGGAAAGATGGCAGAATTGGCAAGACAGAGAAAAAATGAGGTGAAAGGAATAGCCAAACTGTGAGTATGAAGGCAGAGGTGAATAAAGTATTCCAGGAAAAAGTGTGCAGAGCTGTGACTCACTTCGCCATTGGGCTGTTATCCGAGACCACAGACTGGAAGGGACCTACCTCAGATCATGAAAACCACTGTATTTCAAGTGGGTCAATGTACTCATCATTATCGACTTTTGAAATTTTCTGATGATCCTTTTTGGATGTGAAACTATATTTACTGCAATGTATTTAAAATGTTACCATTTGTATAAAACAGAAACAAGGAAAGCCAAAACAAAATATTTACAGAAGTATTTTCTTACACTGAATCTGGATCTGGGTCAATAAATGGCGTTGCACCAAAAGGATCAATATTTGCTAGTAACATTTTGTTGATAATAGAACTCCCAGCAATTGAGGCAGCTAGTCCTGCTCTTAAACCTGGACGGAAAAAAAAAATACAGGATCACATGTTAAGAGAAAAACAGAAAGAGCCAGTCCATTGTTTTTAGACCTAATCAGAAACACCTTGCTCCCAAAGCATGGTTTTCAGTGTCTGTTCTTTTCATTAATCATAACTAAGAACTATGACGTTGGTAAATACAAGGTTGTTTTTAAACTCTTTATTTTATATTGGAGTCTAGCCGATTAACAATGTTGTGATAGTATCAGGTGCACAGCAAAGCAACTCAGCCATACATGGTAAATACAAGGTTGTTGATGCTTCTTGGGATCTATATGTTGTCATAAAAAATGTAGCAGGTGAGGACCTAAATAGGAATCTCTTCGTGACAGTTTCTTATTTACCATCAATGATTCTGTAACTTCAACAAGTAAATATTACTTCCTTTTTATTAGCAAATAATGTAGTAAGTCTGTAAGGAATTTACAATAAAGGCTGAATTATCCAGAATGTCATAGAGTTATCACTTCCATACTCTCAAAGCATAGATAATGATACTCAAGTAAAAATGTTGACATGCTAAGGTGAAAATTCAGTGTTGGTGTCAAGAATAAGTAGCAAAATATTAAACACAGGTATTTATGAATTTTAGAAGAATACAGTATTGAACATAAAAATGAAGCATTCATATTACCTCTAAATATGCAAAACTTCAAATTTATTTCAACAACTAGTTAGCTTTCAACTAACAAGTTATGGTATTCAAAGCTAACGAATTTTATGATCTACAAACCCAATATTAAGGCTAGAAGCACTAAAATCTGGTGAGAAGACAAAGGAATAGGGACCCAAGGGAACAGATAGACAAAAAGGAAACAATAATTCAGAAAAAAATATATCATGCAATTGAGAAACACTAGGGAAAAAAGTATTTTCTTTAGCAAACATTCCTTTCCTCAACAATGTGCTCCTCTTAGAAGACGTTCATTATTTTAGCTACAAAGTTTAGCTGATTATCAAATAATCAAGATGAATTTTATTCTGTCATTTAATTTCACAGTTTTGAATATGCAATGGTATACTCTGTGATGCCAGTTCCCTTTATGTCTAAATAAGTAAAAAGAAGAACAAAACAACCATGCTGGTGAGAGAAAAGAACAGTTTGAAGAGGTGAAGAATCATATTTTGGATGCCCCATAGAAAAGTACAGTATTTTCTAAAATGTTTTAAGGTTAGCCATATTTACAGCTTCAGCCCAGAAAGGTTCATCCCAGGGCCCCAGGTTTGAAGAGAGATATGACCTCTAGACATGGAAGCCTTTCCAGAACCAAATGTGTTCTGGATTTATCTTTTTTATTTTAATATTTTCATTAAGATATAATTTACATACCATAAAATTCACCCCTTTAAAGTATATAATTCAGTTGTTTGTAGTATATACACAAAGTTGTGCGACGATCACTATTAATTGAGAACTTTTTATTACTCCCCAAAAGAAACCCCTTACCCATTAGCAGTCATTTTCCATTCCTCCCATTGCCCCATGTTCTCAGATCCTGGGAACCACTAAACTATCTTCTTTCTCTGTGGATTTGACTATTCTGGACATTTCACGTAAATGGAATCATATAATATGTGCCTTTTTGTGTTGAGCTTCTTTTGCTTGGCATAATGTTTTCAAGGGTAATCATGTTGTAGCATATATCAGCGCTTCATCCTTTTTAATGGTTGACTAATATTCCATTGTATGGATATACCACATTTTGTTCCTCCATTCATCAACTGATGAATATTTGGGTTGTTTCCACTTTTTGGCTACTATGAACAATGTTGCTATAAACAGTCATGTACTAGTTTTTGTGCAGACATGTATTTTCAGTTCTTATGGGTATATATGTAGTAGTAGAATTTCTGGATTATACGTTAACTCTGTGTTTAATCCTTTGAGGAACTGCCAAACTGTTTTCCAAAATGGCTGCACCATTTTACATTCTAACCAGCAGTGTATGAAGTTCCAATTTCTCCATGTCCTTGCCAATATTTGTTATTATCTGTCTTTTTTTGATAGTCATCCCAAAAGGGTAAAGTGGTATCTCATTGTGGATTTGACTTCATTTCCCTGATGAGTAATGATGTTGAGCATCTTTTCATGTGCTTATTGGACATTTGAATAATTTTTAGGGAAAATGTCTACTCAGATCCTTTGCCCATTTTAAAATTGGGATATGTCTTTCTATTGTTGAATTTTTAAGATTTATCTATATATCTTGGATGCTAGTCCTTTATGAGATATATTATTTGCAACTATTTTCTCCCATCCTGTGGACTGTCATCTCACTTTCTTGATAGTGCCCTTTGACTCACACAAATCTTTAATTTTAGTGAAGTCCAATTTATCTTTTTTTTCTTTTGTTGTTTGCGCTTTTGGAGTCATGGCTAAGAAACTATTGCCTAATCCAAGGTTATGAACATTTATGTCTATGTTTTCATTTTATAGTTTCATATTTTTAGCTCTTACCTTTAAGTCTTTTAGCCATAATGAGTTAATTTTTATATGTGGTGTGAGGCAGGGGTCCATCATAATTCTTTGCCTGTGAATATCTAGTTGCCCTGGTAACACTGATTGAAAAGACTATTCTTTCCCCATTAAATAATTGTCTTAGCACATTTGTTGAAAATCAATTGACCATAAATGTAGGGGTTTATTTCTGGACTTTCAGTTCTATTCTATTGATCTATATGACCATTTTCATGCCAGCACTATGCAGTTTTGATTACTGTAGCTTTGGAGGAAATTTTGAAATCAGAAAGTGTGTTTCCTTTGTTGCTTTTGTTGTGGTCATCCATTTACAAAAAAAAAAAAAAAAAAGAATAGTAAGACAGTGGAACTTAAAAAAAAAAGAAAGTGTGTTTCCTTCAACTTTGTTCTTCCTTTTCAAGACTTTTCAGCTATCCTGAGTTCTTCGTATTTCCATAAGAATTTTAAGGTCGCTTATCAATTTCTTTGAAAAAGGCAATTGTGATTTTGATAAGGGTTGTGTGGAATCTTTAGCTCAATTTGAGGAGAGCTGCCATCTTAATAATATCTAGTCCTCTGATCCATGAACACAGATGTCTTTCAATTTTGTTAGGTCTGTTAAAATTTCTTTCAACAATGTTTTGTAGTTTTCAGTGTTCAAATAGTTCAGCTTCTTGGTTAAATTTACTTAGTTTTTTGGGTTATTTTGGATGCTACTGGAAATTATTTTCTAAAGATCTTCAGATTGTTCATTACTAGTGTATAGAAATACAATTATTTTTTATATATTTCTCTTTTATCTTGCAACATTGTTGTTTTTGCTTATTAGCTCTAATTGTGCGTGTGTGTGTGTGTGTGTGTGTGTGTGTGTGTGTGTGTGTATTCCTTAGGATTTTCTATATACAAGGTCAAAATGTGAAGAGATACAGTTTTGCTTTCTCCTTTCCAATTTGAACGCCTTTAATTCTTTTTATTTTGCCTAATTGCCCAAGCTAGAATCCCCAACAAGGCTGAATAGAAGTGGCTAGTTTGGACATCCTTGTCTTGTTCCTAATATTAGGGAGAAAGATTTCAGCCTTTCACCATTAAATATGAGGTTGGCTATAGGTTTTTCATAGATGGCCTTCTCAGGCTAAAAAGTTTTTTTCTATTCCTAGTTTGTTGAGTGGTATTACCACTGGAAGGTGTTGAATTTTTTTAAAATGCCTTTTCTGTATTTATTGAGATGATTGTATAGTTTTTGCTCCTTATTCTATTAAGATGGTATATTACATTGATTAATTTTCATATGTTGAATCAATTCTGCATTAGTAGGATACTATTCACTTGATCATGGTGTATAATTCTTTTTATATGTTGTTGGATTCAGTTAGCTAGGATTTTGTTGAGGATTTTTGTGTTGCTATTCATCAAGGATATTGGCCTATAGCTTTCTCATGATGTCTTTGACTGGTTTTGGTGTCAGGGTAATACTGGCCTCATAGAATGAGTTCGAAAGTGTTCTTTCAACAACAACAAAAAGACACAAATGGTCTTATTTCCAAAACGGAAAGAGACTAACAGACAAAGAAAACAAACTTATGGTTACCAAAGGGGAAAGGGAGGTGGGGGGAGGGATAAATTAGGAGGCTGGGATTAACATACACACACTACTATGTATAAAATAGATAACCAACAAGGATCTACTGTATAGCACAGGGAACTATACTCAGTATTATGTAATAACCTATAAAGGAAAAGAATCTGAAAAAGAATACATATATGAAACTGAATTGCTGTGCTGTACACCTAAAACTTACATGATAATGTAAATCAACTATACTTTAATAAAAAATAAATAAAATAAAACGTAAGTTAAGAAAAGTGTTCTTTCTTTTTCTAGTTTTTGGAAGAGTTTGTAAGGGACTGGTGTATTAATTCTTCTTTAAACATTTGGTAGAATTCACCAGTGAAGCAATTTGGGCCTGGGCTTTTCTTTGGAGGAAGTTTTTTGATTACTAATTCAATCTCTTTCCTTGTCATAGATCCAGCTAGATTTTCTATTTCTTCTTGAATCAGTTTCAGTAGTTTGCCTGTTTCTAGGAGTTTGTCCATTTCATCTAAGTTATCTAATTTGTTGGCATGCAATATTTTATAGTTTTTCCTTACAATCCTTCCTATTTCTGTAGGGTCCATAGCAATGTCTCCTCTTTCATTCCTGATTTCAGGAACCTGAATCTTCTCTCTTATTTCCTGGGTCAGTCTAGCTAAAGGCTTATCAATTTTGTTAAACTGTTCACAGAACCAACTTCTGGTTTTATTGATTTTCTGTATTGTTTTATATTCTCCTATTTCACTTATTTCCACTCAAAACTTTATTATTTCCTTCCTACTGCTTGTTATGGGTTTGTTTACTCTTATTTTTCTAGTTTATTAAAGTGGAGAGTTAGGTTTTTGTAGTCATTCTACTTTTTAAATATAGACATTTAATACATTTCACTCTAGCACTACTTTAGCTGCATCAGATAAATTTTGGTATGGTGTATTTTTGTTTTCATTCATACCAAAGTATTTTTTAAAATTTCTCTGTGATTTTTTTTTCTTTGACCCACTTTTTCCACATATTTGTGCATTTCCCAAATTTCCTTCTGTTATTGATTTTTAATTTCATTCCATTGTGGTTGGAGATCATACTTTGTATGATTTCAATCCTTCTAAAGTTATTTAGAATTGTTGTATGGCCTAATATATGGTCTATCTTGGAGAATTTTCCATATGCACTTGAGAAGAATGTGTATTTTGCTATCGTTAGGTGGAGTGTTCTGTAGACATGTTAGCTATACTTGTCTTACGTGTTTTTCAAGTTTTCTATTTCCTTCTTGCTCTGTCCAGTTGTTTTATTCATTACTGAAAGTGGGATAATAAAGTCTCCAACTATTATTTTTGAATTATGATTCACCTTTAAAAATAATTTGTAGGAGAAATTGATTTTCAGGGTGTAATTTGGGTTCCAATCTACTCTGGAACGAATCTGGAAAGTTTTCACTGAGTCAAACAAATGGTACTTAAGGAGACCTCTGAGACATCTACATTTACATCCCATCCTTTCCACACAAGTCCTTTGGTTTCTGCTAATATTATCCTAATCCCAAGCCTTTATCCAGGGAAGGCTATGGAGATACACAAAAGGTAGTAGAATATAAGATCAAATTTACCATGAGTACTTAAATGCAGATTCCTGGGCTCCACTCTAGAACTACTCAATCAGAATTTCTCAGGGCAGGGTTCAGGAACACTTGCTTTAATACTTCCTAGGCAACTCTTGTACACACCAAAGTCTAAGGATCTGGACTCTGACTGACAAGAGTACCAAGAACATTTTCTTAAAGGAACATTTACCTTTAAGAACACATTTCTAGGGACTTCCCTGGTGGTTCAGTGGTAAAGAATCCGCCTTACAATGCAGGGGACGCAGATTTGATCCCTGGTCAGGGAACTAAGATCCCACACGCTGCAGGGCAGCTAAGCCCATGTGCCGCAAACTACAAAGCCCACGTGCCCTGGAGCCTGCACGCCACAACTGGAGAAGAGAAAACCCGCACGCCACAACTAGAGAGACGCCCGCACACCACAATGAAGAGCCCACATGCCTCAACGACAGATCCTGCATGCCTCAACGAAGATCCCGGTGCCACAACTAAGAGCCGGCACAGCCAAAAATAAACAAAAATAAATAATAAATCTTAAAGAAAAAGAAAAGAACACAGTTCTATAGTTCAGGAAAATGAGTACTTATACGTTTTCACGGAAATACTTAAAAATACACCATGTTTCAGAATCTGTACTACCTGGGCAGATTATTCTGGTATTGAGCACTGGGAGGTTTTCTTTACTGGCTGCCACAGCAGGACCAGAGCCAGAGTCAGTTTGGGAACGACTTGCCCGGCCATCTGGAGACCGAGGTGCAGTTTTAACTGTTGGCAAAAAGTCCAGATTAAAAGGAGATAAAGTTATAAAAATAAGCAAGTCCTTACACACTCATGACATAAAATAATTTCATACATGTTTAATCAGTAGAACCAAAAATAATTACATTGTGTTTATTCTTTTACCATTTTCTGTTCATTTTCTTGGGATTTACTATGTGGAAGGAATCTGCCACAGTTAGAAGTCTTGATCTCCCATTTCGAATAGATGGCAATTAATAAAAAATAGATGCTTACCATAATTAAAGGTCAGTGATACTCATAATTTGAATGTGAGAAACCCATTATTAAAGAAAAAGGAAATTCTGAAGCCTGACAATTTTTGAAAATGTAACATGTGTTGCAGTGTATACTACCAATGCAATCCTCTTCTCAAAAATGTTGGATAAATGATAAAATTTAAGGAATGTAATTCCCAGAGCTAACAGTGAAACATGAGTAGCATTTTCTTCTACACGTGGAAGGAAAAATATTATTTTTTCAAATGAAACCAATATACTTTTCCTGTACTTCCCAATTAATTATTTACTCACGACAGTGATTTGTCCAAAACAGTTTTATCATATTTTTATAAAAGCTCAATATGTTTAAAAAATTATTCCAAAACAGAATTACTCTCAAAGTAAACAACAAAAAGAGAGATTTAATTCTATCTAAACTGGGGCAATTTAATGGAGAGCAAATAGTATCTTTAACTAATTTAGGAGCAATTGGCAGGTGTTTAAAAAAACAGTAATCCTCAAACTCAATTTAAAAATCTCTAAAACTTAATTATCTTTACTCTCCCAAAGACTAATTACAAACTAACTATATTAATCTTACACACTCATCTCTCTGTTCAAAAACAGTCCAGCTGCACTAAAGAAAAGTAGCAGAACAGGCACTCTCTCTTTTTTTTTTTTTTTTGACAGATGGGAGCCCTGGAACTAATTTCTAACAAAAACAACCTTTTGATATTCATCTCTGATAAAAAACAGAGTGTGTTCTAGTGACTAAGATTGATCTTCCATTGCAGGTAACTAAATTAATGTTTCATGGTTCTTCTTAAACATAACATCTCATTGATCATATTAATGTGTATTCTGCACATCTCAGATGTACAAATTATTATATTATTCAATGATAATACAATGAATATGCTGCAAAAAATTAATGATTAATACAGAAACACTTCTACCGCTACTGATTCCCACTAAATTGGATTACTAGCCAAAAAATAAGATCAAATACTGCTCCATAAAGACTTGTATAATCTATGCCTATTTCAATAACAATATCTACACCACTATATCTGTATTTTTTTGGTTTCCTTTGCAGGCTATAATGGAAGTGTCAAATTCATGAGAGTATAGTAAGGTGGGATGGTAGCTGGTTAGAAAACCATTACCAATGAGTGCTGAAAAACCAATCCTCCAAAGAGAGCCGTTCATTATGTCCAGAATGAGTAGCGTTCAGGTATCGGTGTATTCTTGCATTACAGAAATATCTGGAGAATATTGCTCAAAACGGAGCATCGTATTTTAACGGGGTATCATAGTGACCAAATGGGTGCAACCAGAAAAAAAAAGTTTAAAATCATCAAATTAGATTGGTAAAGCAATTTAGGAGAGAGAATCTGGAAAAGAAGATATAATGTGTGGGAAGAGACTATGATGCCATGAAAGCCGTTTTCGGTATCATTTCAGGGCTGCCGCACAGCAGTCACCTTCAATATCGTGAAATGATGTGTGTAAAACTGCTTTTAAACTAGCCATAAAGCCCTACACAAATGTCAGTAGTTGTTACTGTTAACATTATCATACATAAAAGTTTATTAATAATAACTGTAATCATGGGTAGAAATTTAAGGAAGAATATATAAAGCTCAATACATTAACAAAAGAAAAACTTCCTAAGAATTAGGGCTGACCATGAGAGGGGGACGAAGTGAAAGTGAGTAGTCCGAAGGCTCAATGACCATCGGTCAAGGTTGTAAAATATGCCTGCGTTGGATTATATTCTGCAATGCGGCCATTTAAGGTCTAAAAGATCTAAGGTTATAAAATTGGGTTGTGTGCTGGCATAGGTACACATAAGGTCTAAAAGGACTAAGGATGTAGAATATAAAAGCACTGGTTGTATGTCAGACATGTGAGGTCTATAATATGGTCTAATTTCAAAGTTTCTAAGAGTTTTAAATACAATTAAGAACTACTCTTTCAAAGTTAGTGTAGTTAGCAACAACAGCGGAAGTAGTAGCAATAATCATAATAGTGATAATGACAGCAAACATTCCTTTACAGCACAATGTACCAGGTGCTATTTTAGGCACTTAATGTGCGTTAACTTATTTAAAGGTCACAACAAGTAGGTACATTATTATCCCCATTTCACAAATGAGGAAACCACAGAGAACTTAAGTAATCTATCCAAGTTTATATGTAATGGAAGTAAAAGCAAAAATTTAATGATGGCAGACAGTTGTGATATAATATCAATTGATTTTCATTAGTACTATGTAATTATTTTCATATTATCTTCTCATCTTCATTAATATTTCTGCTTGTTTTATTCTAGTAAATTAACACTTTTCCCCTCAAACAACACGAAAAATTAAAAGTATAAATTCATCTTCAATTAAAACCTAAAAGGTAGAGAAACAGTTAATAATATTCAAGCAACTACACAATAATTTCCTGGCAAAAATAATTTCAGTAGAGATAGGGTTGTAACTAGATGTCCTATGATTTAAAAAGTTAATTTAGCGATAAGGATTATCAGCCATTTAGGCTGATCAATGGAACTCAAGGGACTGATAAATTATTTAAATGTCAAGTTTTATGCATGTGAGGCCTGCAGCTTCCATATTATTCTCAAAGGAATCTGCGGGCTAAAATAGGTTAAAATCTGCTGTTTTGGTGTTTACTCTTTCTTCAGGAAAATTAAGATATTTAGCCACATTTGGTCCCCAAATCCTTAGTTTATTATGATGATTTCCAGATCATGTGATAAAAAAGGGATGTGAGAGTACTTGACAATGGTCTATTTAGACCATTAATGTTACCTTCATTATTTTAGCATTCATGAATATCTAAGCTTTAACTTCTGAAAAACCTTGTTAAAAATACAAATAGTTTATTTCAAACTGATAGGCCTTTTGAAAACTAAAAGCAGAATTACATTTTATTTAATTCCAAAATAATTTTATCACAGTTTTCTTACCAGTTAATGACGCTTTTGCATCATCTTCTTTTGATTCATCTTTAGACTCATCTGTTTCTGTGCTATCGTAATCAAATGATTGATTAACTGGTTCAGAGGAGTGAACTGTCTGGTCATCCATCACTTTAAGTACCCAGAAGAGAAATATGTTTGAACAAGCAAAAATAAGATCCATAAATATTAAAATATGCTTAAAAAAGGAAAATTGAAATAGAAACCCAAAGAGATTCCACATTCACAAATAAGCACTGATTGGCAATGAACTTTGGGGTCATGTGATGTCTGTTAAGTACTAGAGATTATAAAAGGAAAAATTTTAAATTGTCGAAATTATATTTTTAGCAGAAGAGAAAAATAAAATATAAGAACTTTAGAGAATGAAATACAAGTCCAATTACAAGTTACAATCTGTTTCTGAATATTATTTATATTAAAGTTAACTTCTAATCTACTACTAAAATTCTAAGAGAAGTATACATATTTACATTAATACAAAAAATTAAAATATAGGTGTAACTTTTATAAACTCTTAAAAAAGCAACATTAACATTTAGGAAATAAATATTAAAATATTTTCAAAGTAGTTTATAGGTTTGATATTCTTCAAGAATTTAACAGATTCCAGTTTAAAAAATTTTAATTTTAGAAATATGATTTAAAGGTAATTTTTAACTTTATTTTAATGTTTCCAGTGTACTTTATCTCTGAAACTTTTTAAAGTGTGTCCAGACTGACCAATAGGAAAATTCCCTTGTGCTTGCCACGGGAATGCTGCTCCCTTCTTCAGAAGTTACTTTTGTTAATGTGTACCTTTTCCGGCCTCTTCAATGACTTGCCTCACTGCTTTCTTTAAACTGTTTGCCCGCAGCATTATTTCCCTCGGTTTGACAGTTTTCTGGGAGGAAGGTTTTGTAGTGTCATCCAAGAGTTGTTCCTTGCTTTCCCACAAGGATTCTTCGCTGGAAGATTCCGCAGGATCTTCTTCTACAATGAGAGGGCTGATGCCCGGCAGAACCGGACTAGCCTGGGAATCTGTGTGCAAAGCCTGGAGCAGTTGTTCAAGCTTCTCATTTAGAACTGAACACTAAGAAAACAAAAACACGGGAATGAATCTTCATTTAGTGGAGATGGAAAGTGATAGTTTAAATGAATGGTTTTTGATTTTTAGAGGAAAGATGCCTACATTGATGTTTATCATTAATTGGTTATCTATTACAAATTATACCTTAGACAGCTATGGACTTAATAATTTATGATTTTTTAAAAAACAGCACAATTATTCTGTAAATTTACTGATTTATACTTCCAGAACTATTCAAGCACCATCGCACACGTGAAAATCTTTACAATCTTCCTAAAGCTATTTTTCTTTAAAAGAAAACAACGAAAACTTCACGATAAAGTGACACATTACATTAACAATTTACACATTATACAAAATTTGCTGTACATTATACAAAACATTGCACAAACTTTTTTTTAAGTAATCAACTTAGACAGGCACTGCCAAGCCTGTCTGAGTCTTGTAAACACAAACTGCCAAGTCTGGCTGAGTCCTGTAAACTCACCTTCAAAGCTCTGGTTTGCAAAGGAGTGACAGTACTTAAGGGATTATTGGCTCAAAGAAAGAGAAAAAGGAATGTGCACAGGATAAGGAAGAACGATGCAGAAAGAAAGCAAGTACTGGGCCCTTGTTTCTTTCTGCTTTTCTTGAATTCCTAAGGGTAAAGAAACATTTAGAACTGAAGCTATTGATGCTGCTGCCGAATATACGTTTTACCTCCACACAATTTCCAGTCCCTTCCGCCTCCCTTTGTTTTTGATGACATGCCAAGAGAAAGTTACAGCAGAGACAGTTATGAGAAAAAAGTGTGACTACAGAGGGTTTCTGTTTTCTGAAGCTCTGCACAGAGTAGAAAAACAAGAGAAAGAGGCTGAAAACTTCAAATGTATATTTCTATTTTCTTTTCCTTCCACTCAATCAAACCACCATCTACAGCTGGGGAAGATCATTCCTTTGCAAAGCCCAAGAGAGCCAAGCCTTTTGCGAGGATGCCCTGTCATGAACAAATGAAAGCAAAGATGGTAGCTTTCAAGGTTCAGTAAACTATTCTTATTTTAGCCTCAGAAAGCTCACAATGTAAAAGAAATATCTATAAAGAAAAAGGCAAAGCAAGAAACAGAACCCTGAAAGAGGCCGAGGATCATAACATCCGGGAAATCCAAGCAACCATGCTGGGAGGGAACTTGAGTGGCCAAGGTTTGCCTGGAAGTGGAAAACCATTCCTCTTCCCACTGGAAAGCCAGCTCCCCAGCATTTCCCCCCATGTGACCCGACTACTGTGCATTTCTCCTTCAAAATGTCAATCAGTGGGAAAAAGGAGTTGAGTTATCAAGTTCGGCGTGTTGGTCTTCAGCAATGCGGTTTTTCTACATATTAACGGGACTAACCATAAAGCATGTTTTAAACCCTCATATCTGATTCAAAAGTAATTTTTCTCTCGGTTTAAGATGTTTTGGCAGGAAAGCCACTTAATCAATTTAGCTGTAAAACACAGTTCAATATTAACATTGTCAGTAAAAAACCTTCATGTCCTGAACACGTCCCGCTTACTTTATTGGCCACGGCATCGGCTGCAACAGCTCTTTCCAACGTTTTTTCATGCGCCTTCTCTACTTTGGCAACGAAATCCTTTACAGTTTCACAAAGTACCCTTTGAAGAAAAGAAATTGTGCAATTCAGGAAACTCAGTAGGCTGATTTGCTTTGATTTACAAACATATTTAAAAATAAGCACAATTAAGTAAACTGTTAAAATATCGGGATCATTTGTTTATAAATCCATACTTGTTTTTGCTGTGTAACATGTCCTATATAAGTTTAAGACATTCGAAGTGATAAATGGATACATGAATAAACCTTGCTCTACATAATATAAATAAGTCATTTTAAGGTTATAACAAGTCTTTCTCAAATATTTAAATTTTTAAAATTCTTGAGAAGAGTAGTTGTAGACCTTATTTAAAAAAGAAAGCATTATCTTCTGCACCTTATGTATCCTTATAACAGGACTTTCAGTGTTGAGCAAACAAGAATAAATCTGTCACTAATGGTGTCACTGTTGCTCTCCTATTCATTATATGGGTAACTATATCCTTCCTGAAGAGGAAAGAGGTTGTGCGTTATGCTGGAAACTAACCTGCCACTTGAACTGAGTTATAGTCTCTGTAAATCCATTCATTTTTTTTCCTTAAAATAGCCAATGTAATACCATGCAGACTAACTGAATTTAGGTCTTGTTAGTGTCAGCAGTGTATGGTTTACTTGTTTGTTTCTTTTAATTACATTTGGTTTCTTTGCAATAGAAATAGACTAGAAGAAAAAAATCTGAAACATTAAAAAATTTGTCAAAAGTCTTTAGAACTGGTGTTGGATTAAAAACTACAACCAACAGAATGGTATATGACCAGCTTTTTGTAGCAAGCACTTATAAAGTGACTTTGAAAACAAAATCAGACGATTTTAAAATAATAATATTTCTCTTTAACATTGATAAAGGTTGAGGAATTTTAGGAAAAAAAACCCCAGATTACAGCAATTATTTTTTTCTATTACGCTCACAATTTTCTCTGGTATGTGAGTGACATAAACTTTCCAGATACTTAAGTATTAGGAAATCGAGCCATTCAATAGATACAGTACACACACACACACACACACTCTCTCTCTCTCTCTCTTCAAACCTTCACATTTATCATCTAAGAAATAAATGAATTACTCCTAACATTTTTTGTTTTATTTGTTATTTTTGGCAACCATTTCTAGATTTCACTTGGACAAAAGGTAATACTTCCTAACCTTTAAACTTTTTGGTTGGGCTTTTAAACAAATTTCTACAGAGACTCTAGCTAACCATTTATTAGAGATTCATTCATGTGTTTCATGTCAAGTTTGGTCTTCTTTGTTCATGTATAATATTTTTATGGAATTTCTTGAAATATTCAGGCAGGCTACTATGAAATTTCTTCTATGAACTTTACTGAAAGTTTTTCTAAGACGTCCCACGTTTAAGAAGAGGAAACAATGACATTCCGTCCTCTTTACGGAACTCCAAAATAAAAGTTTTCCTTGTTATTATTACAACACTGTGTTGATAAATTTTCCTCTTGGATTTGTGAAACTGCATAATGCCATAACATTATCATAGCTACTTTTGCTGGCATTTCACTAACTCCTAGGGACAGAGCCTGTCGGTCCATCAGCCTAGGAATGAAAGGGGCAGCAGAGGTGCTTCCTCACTTGTGCCATGCTGCTGAGGCAGACAGAGGCTCAGGAAGAGAGGAGGACACTGGGTTAGGGAACACTTGCCATTTAGTTGGGGGAATCTTATGGTCCACTAAGTTCCATATTCCAGAAGATAGAGGATATTTATAATCAGGAGGAATGAATTCACTTTTTGTTATACCTAAATGGTGAATGCAGAGGTTTTAAAAATAGAAATAAAACATACACTTAAAAGCAGTGTGATTTCAAAGTCACACCAACTAGGAACTTGCAAACTTGGGGAAAAACAGTTTTAAGATGTATTTACTATAGTAACACAAAAAACTGTATCCTCCAACTGATACAGTTTCCTGCTTTAATACATAAAGACTTCCAGAAAATATGTGCAAAAATCAAATGAATGAAACTGGAACATGGATCTTCACATAGAGCTAAAAATATTCTAAATTCCTAATTCCACGTTTAATTAACATCAGTTATCATTTTGATGAGGTATATCCAGCACTGTACTTCTTTAGTTTTGTTCTCTCTCTTCCAAGCTGAACATGGTCAAATTACTCAGTTGAAGCTAACAACAGTCCACACAGCTAGCATGCTTTATGATTTCCACCATCATCTTAATTATGTTATATAGGGAACCTATACTTATCACTGGTAACAGCATCTTCATTTATCAGTTTTCCACTTATTTTTAATAGGGGTAAATGACAATAAAACATGCAAATGCTACACTAAGAAAAATACGGCGATGGTGCCCAAACAGAACCACATATTGGTAGTCAGTACCTGCAAACTTCATTTTTAATCTGATATTTAAAAGTTCCAATCAGAAATTAAAGGTGATTTACAAACATCAATGCATAATATATTAAAACCCCTAGCTATCTATGTGCTCTGAGGAAAGATTCTAACTACATATCTAACCTCATCTATTCAGTGAGGGGGTTCACCTAAATTATCTCTAAGATAGATCCTAAATCTAAAATTCTATGGTTCTATGACAATGGTTCCAATTTTATTATTTCTTCCCGCTAATGATCCCATTTTCTGAGAAATTTTTTTTAATGTTTATTTATTTATTTATTTATTATTTTTTTGGGTGCATCAGGTCTTAGCTGCAGTGTGCAGGCTCTCTAGTTGTGGCGTGCTGGCTCCAGAGCACTGTAGGCTCTGTCTGTAGTTGTGGCACGCAGGCTCCCGAGAGCATGGGCTCTGCAGTTTGTGGCATGCGGGCTCTCTAGTTGAGGCACAAGGGCTCAGTAGTTGCGGTGCATGGGCTTAGTTGCCCCACAGCATGTGGGATCTTAGTTTCCCGACCAGGGATCAAACCCATGTCCCCTGTATTGGAAGGCGGATTCTTAACCACTGGACCACCAGGGAAGTCCCTGAGAATTTTTGTCTACAGAATAAATTGCATTTACTTTATAACTTGTTTTTTATTTTTATTAATAAATGACATCTATAATGACTAATTAGTCCTTCTGAATCTCAGAAGATAACTCATGTTACCATACTGAACTGACAAAATTACAAAGTCAAAGAAATGTTGACTTTATGTTGATGAACTACATTAGTTAACCTACTTATTAGCTATGCTGATGAAATACAGCTTTTCCATCAGCATTTTCAACATTTTAAAATAGTTAAAAATAGCTTAAGCTACTGGGAATTACTATTTTATGAAACAAATATAAACATACACAAGAGGTTTAGTTAAAATGTTCTGCCTTAATGCATCATTCAACAAGTAAATGGCATTAACAAAAGAAGAGAATTCTTTATCTAGGTGGTAGTTAAAAGAATGTAGATGTAAATGTGTATGTGTATTATCTTTTTCTAATCACTAAGTTGTACCTTTATGATTTGAGTACTTTACTGTGTATATGTCGTGCCTCAAATAACACAGTTTTTTAAAAGTAGGGAGAACTATTATAGATTTTCTAAGTCTTAGAGACATAAACCCTAATGCAATACATGCCCTGTTTGGATTTTGATTTGAACGAATCAATTGTCTAAAAAAAACTTCAAGAAAATTAGGGGAAATGGAATATAGGTTGAGTAATTATTATTAATTTTATTAGACTTTTAAAAAAGATTATTGGATATACATACTGAAAGTGGAATAAAATGATTTCTGGGATTTGCTTAGAGATACTCCAGCAAAAGAAAGTGGGGAGTAGATGACAAAATGTTGATAAATACTGAAGCTGAGTGATGGGTATGGTGGGAAATCATTATACTAGTGTCTCTATTTTTTTGCATATTTGAAAAAAATCCATAACAAAAGTCAAAGTAAAAATATACCATATCACTGGTACAAAGTTATTACATATTGTCCTCTCTTTTCTCTCTTGAACCTCTTTATGGCAAATCCCCCAGAATTTTAATCTGCAGTTGTAAAGTTCAGGCATTTGGGCAGGCCTGGGAGCTCAGACAAGTGATAAGAGGGGACCAAGGTTGTAATAGAATCTGCTTAAAGGCAAATGAGCTAGTCAGGGAGGAAGCCAAAGAAAAGCTAAGAGTAGAGCCTAGACAAGGAGCCAGGTCAAGGTCAAGGAAAAAATGTGAATGCAGTTGGGTAAAACATGAGGTGATGATACCATAATTTAATATAGCACTCTGTAGTTTATAAGCTCTAATTTTATTTCATTACTCAAGTTAATTCCCCTAACAGTTCCATGAGGGAGGAAGGACAGGCATTCTTTCCATTCTTACACTTGATAAAACAGGCATAGGTCACAAAGCCAGCAAATGGTTGAATCTCATCTAGGACCTCAGACTGACATAGTACAGCACTGTGACTTAACGTCAGTGGTTTTAAAGCTGTTTTTCAGAAATATTTCAGGGATTTCACCAAGGCTTGATTAAAATTTCATTTAGAAATATAGAATATAATTTTTTAAATGTTCTTAACATTTTAAAATAACTGTTAGGTATACAAGAGAACAATACTATGCTAGCTTTTACTTTAGAATTCACTATTTTTTGTGCAAATCTCGTACTATATTTAATGCAGTTTCCAGTTATTTCTGTATTTTATGTTGGTTACATGGTCGTAAGGAAATTGTCTTCAATTAAACAAAAATGGCATCCTTACGACCATGTAACCAACATAAAATACAGAAATAATTGGAAACTGCATAGGACATAAAACTAAAACTGTCACCTATAACCTTATTGCTTATTTTTCTGTTAAGTAACTAATAATTTGATCCTATCCAATGTATTAATGCCAACAAAATAAAATTTTAGTTTTTTAATATTGGGATTTTGCATAAAATTTTATTTGAAAAAAGACAGTTATAAGTCAATTATCATCTTAAAGAAATAAAAATAAAAAACACATAAAATGTAAAAGAGGCAGTAATCAAACACCCGAAAGCCAATATTAAAGCTTTGCTAACATCTGAACTAAGAAAGGAGGCCAAATAAAATATTTACTTAACTGTATTAAGGAATAATTCTATAACTTGTTATACCTTTCAAAAATTTCCATTGCAACTTTCAATCTTTTCTAGCCATGTCCTCTAAAATGTCCCATAAAGAGGCACTTGACTCATAGGGCAAGGGTGGCAAATGCAAATGTCTTCCTCATAGAAGTAACTTAAGAAATACCAGAGGAAGTAACTTTGGTATGTGAATTTGGCCCAAGAGGAGAAAGACAATAGGGAGTGCTAAGGCCTGGGACAAAGTAGAGATTTGTACATTTCACCATAAAGCAATATAACTAATTAAAAAACACCCAACCGAGGCATCAACCAAAAAACCCATCAGCAGCACTGTCCATCAAATAAAGAGCATCTGGAGCCCACTAATCTGGGCAACTAGTGTGCTTCCCTTGCCTTTTGCTGTTAACTCTTTTCCTATTGCTCAGTCCTGTCTCCTGTTGCTGAAGGTTATGGCGCCAAAAGCAATTGTCACTACATCTGTGCTTTGGTCCCAAGCAAATTTGTTTTTCATGATTTATTTTGTCTTTCCTTGACTTCTTTGCAAATTAAGTATATAACATGTAAAGTTTGTGTATTTTTCCCTCCATCACTTCCCCACTCCCTTTCTTTCCCTTCCCTTTCTCTCTTCTTTCTGTATATCAGTAATATTTCCTTGCTAAGCCTGAATCCTAAAGCATGCTTTTACTTTTGCTCATCAGCTGAAAATTTCAGTGGGTTTCACTCCTTCCTGTAGTTGACTTTCCAGTTCTCATGACAGCAGTATAGGGTGATTCAAGACTAAATCCTAAATTCCAGCCAGGCAACATTCGGGATAATAAAATCAAGTAGCTTTGGCTCCATGTATGGAATCAACTTAACTAAAATCTGATAACTTTGAATTAAAATATAATTACATAATTTAAACATACTGAGAAATGTCATTTTGAAAAATCTCATTATTATTTTCCTTTTCCTGGTGTAAACAATCCCTGAATAGTAGTGTTTATGGAAATAATAAATTATAGTGAAATGCGTTTTCCACATCATAATTAATCATAAATGTTCCTTTAAATAAGAACTTAGATTAATCAAATTCTAAACATTCACTGTACCTTTTTGACAAAAATGTTTCAAATTAAGCCTCAAAAAAATAGCCTATAAATAAACTCCTCTGCAAATAAGATGCTAAGGTGGTTTTTTAAAAACCAGTGCAAATTTAGTATATCTAGTTCTATAACCTACTTCACAGATATTTTGGGGGGCGGAAATCACGAAGAAATGTCATAAGTGGTAGGAAACAGCTTTCCTTTCATTTTCACCGTATAACTATATCATGACTTGAACTCCACAACTCACTTGGCAGATGATATGACCACTGCATGTTCATCAGAATTGAGGATTTTTGTAAGATGAGCTGCAACTGAGTCTTCATAAATTGTCATCTGAAAAAATAAAAAACTCACACTGTATTATTATTTCTGGCATTTATACAACTCAGTTATTACTGCTTCAAAAATGGGACCATTTTGACTCATCTGACACACGGCAATGGCTGTAATGAAATATAAATGGCTTTAATGAAATAAATAATATATATGAAAGAGTCATTATACAAAATAGATAAATATTTTCTTTCTGTGAAAGGCTCTTAGTTTCTGGAATTCTTTAATTCATATTCTTAGAAAAATCCATAAAATCCATTAAAAATTTCATTAATGTCAAATAGCTGAATATATTAAAAAAACTCCTACAAGTCAGTACAAAAAAAGCAAGACAATCTAATAAAAATTGGCAAAAGACTAGAAATTAAAGAGGAAGATAGGGCTTCCCTGGTGGCGCAGTGGTTAAGAATCCGTCTGCCAATGCAGGGGACATGGGTTCGAGCCCTGGTCCGGGAAGATCCCACATGCTACGGAGCACCTAAGCCTGTGTGCCACAACTACTGAGCCTGTGCTCTAGAGCCTGTGAGCCACAACTACTGAGCCCACATGCCACAACTACTGAAGTCCGCACGCCTAGAGCCCATGCCCTGCAACAGGAGAAGCCAGCGCAATGAGATGCCCGTGCACTGCAATAAAGACCCAACACAGCCAAAAATAAATAAATAAAATTTAAAAAATGAAAAATAAATAAATAAAAAAATAAATAAAGAGGAAGATATACAAGTGGTCCATAAGCAGATGAAAAGGTGATCAATCTCATCAGCCATCAGCGAAATAGAAACTAAAACCACAGTGCAACACCCCTGTATATCTGCAGAATAGCTAAAAGGAAAACAACAGTGATGAATGGAAAATGCCATATGCTGGCAAGGTTGTGGAGCAACAGAATTCTTGTACACTGCGGTGGAGGCGCAAATTGATACAAACACTCTAGAAAACTGCTGGGTAGCATCTATTAAAGCTGAACGTATGCATAACACTGTAGGACTCAGCCATTCAACTTCTGTTTATACTCAAAAGAAAGGCAGATGTGCTTTCCCAAAAGACATGTGTTAGAATGTTCACAGCAGCATCCATTCAATAGTCGAATGGATAAAAAACTGTAGTATATTCGTGCAACAGAATACTACAGAGCAATGAGAATGCATGACGTACCACTATGCCACAATATAGATGGATCTCACATACATAATATTTAGGGAAAGAATTCAGAAATGAAGGAGTGTACACATACAAAATGATTCTATTTTATAAAGTACAAAAACAGACAAGATTAATCTATGCTGTTAGAAGTTAAGATAGTGGTTATTGGGGTGGGAGGTGGGGTGATGAAAGAAAGGGGGCACGGGGGGGGTACTGGTAATGCTGCCTTGTGTCTGGGTGTTGATTACATGGGTTCATTTAGTTTCTGGAAACTTACCAAGCTATATGTTCATGATATGTGCACTTTTCTGTATGTATAATTCAATAAAAAGTTTTTAAAATGCTGAATGCATGTCATTCAATCATGTAAATAAGTATTTCTCTCAATGAAATAATCAAAATGCTAAAGGAATCCCATATCCCCTGATCTATTTGACTCAAACTTTAACGTTCTGTTGAAAGAACACATCTTCCTAATATGTAAAAATGTGCACAATATTTAAACAGCCTCATATTCAGAGCCTTCCACCAAATGTTTGCCTCAACTCTATTCCATGTCACACAGCTCAAAAATGTCCATTATAAACTATCTGCTCTATTCAAGCTGGCCTCCAATGCTCTTCTGACTCAGGTAACCTTTCACTGCTTTTTATCAATCAGCATCAGTTTATTCACACACAAATGAAGATTCAATTACCCACCCCCCTATAAAGCCTTCCTGACTAGCTTCTTCCCAAAGCAATCTCAGTCCTGCTTTACATCCATTGCCACCAATGGCAATCAGTGTGCTACTGATTTAAATTTCTATCTTACTGCCTTCAAAGGCAGAGCACATATGGAAAAGAAATTTTACCTGAAAGAAAGGAGGAGAGGGGAGGAACCTCAAAGTTTCACACAATATTGTATTGACTGATAAATCTACTTATTGATCCCTGGTCTAAACATTAAAAACTACATCTTTACAGTTAAGATCAGAAAAATGAAAATGTATCTTCTAAAAAAAGCAAAGAAAGGAAATACTCTTCCAAAAAATTGATTTTATTTCTTTTCCCTACAGGGTAGACTGTCATAGAACATAAGAAGGTCGAGAAAAACTATCAATTCCATTTGAATTTACATTTAAAAAATCCAAGTTTTTGTCCATTGAAAGTAACCAAAGGCATAGAGTACAACCTTTTCCAGAGGAAAAGGAAATAACCTCTATATCCAAGGATAAAATTATTATTATTATTTTAAATAAATTTATTTATTTTTGGCTGTGCTGGGTCTTCATTGCTGTGTGCAGGCTTTCTCCAGTTGAGAGCACAAGCTCAGTAGTTGTGGTGCAGGGGCTTAGTTGCTCTGTGGCATGTGGGATCTTCCCGGACCAGGGCTCGAACCCGTGTCCCCTGCATTGGCAGGCAGATTCTTAACCACTGTGCCATCAGGGAAACTGGGATAAAATTATTGATGTCACTTATTAAGCTATTATGTAGTCACTTAGCAGCATTAGGAAGGTAAAGTAATAACAGTTGACGTTTTTTATTGTGTACCAGGCACTGTAATTAAATACTTTGTATGTATTTATTCTATTGATTGTCCTGTTTTACAGCCAAGGCACCTAAGGCTCAGGTGAGTGATTTGCCCAAGAATCACAGCTAATGAAGAGCAGACAAGCTACAAGTAGGGATTCTGGAGCTTATTCCATCACACACAACCCCCCACACACATCCTGACCAAGCAAGTCTTGGTCTTTGCCTAACTGTATCTGTCAAATATAAATTTCATAATTGATCAGGTGTATTACTATAACAGCCTCCTGGTTGGGCTTCCTCTGTCTTTCCTGCCCCTTTTCAAACCATTCTCCACTTCACAACAGAGAGATTTTTTTTCTAAAGCACAAATCTGATCGTGCCACATCTCAGCTTAACATGTCTAAGTTTTCTAGAGAAAGTCAAAAGTCTTCAGCTAACATGTAAGACTCTCCATGATCTGAACCCTCCTTTCCTCTCCTCTGCCCTTTTGATGCCCTTCCCCTGCACCACATGCTCTAACTCTACAGAATTACTTGTAGTGCCCCAAATGTACCAAGGTCCTTACTATCAAGCTCTGCATAATGCTCTTTTTCAACTAGCTAATTCTTCTCTTTTTTTGTGCTGAAAATCCAGTTTAGGCACAACCTCCTCTGTAAAGACTTCACTGAACTTACCAGGCTAAGAACCCTCTCTTCTGTGCAATCATTATACCCTGAAAATAACTTAAACATTGCTGGTCATTTCCTTGTCTGGCCCTCCCATTAGACCAGAGGTTCCCAAACTTTCTGGGCTCATGCATCCTTAGTGTCTTAGTAATTTTGTCACAGTGCCCCAGGGCCAAAAGAAATACTTAATAGTAGTTAAGTCCAAACAGCTTAATAAGTATTTATGTCCTGACAACTTAATAACCATTTGAAAAAAATAATACACATAAATTAAAAGAAAAGAAATATCTTATTTCATTCTTAAATAACTAGTTGTGAGCCTGTGGGCACTGTATACATCTCAAACCTTAGAATCAGATTGGACCGTGATACCCTCATTTCCTATTCAACACTAATTTTTGTGTGGAGTTTGCTTTATATCACAGCAACTACTGAAAATCCAGCTGCACAAAAACATAATGTCATCAAAAGGAATGTAGTGCAACCTAATATTTAAACTGTGTACTACCTCAAGCTAGTAGTTTCTGTGATGTCCAACAGATGTTGAGTATTACAATGTTTTCTTTGAAATTTAAAAGAATCTCATGGTAGCCCTCTGAGTTCACTGAGGTGCCTGGCACATAGCTTGACAAACATAGCTCTAAGCTGATTGAAGCTAGAGGGTAAGTCTTTTATTTCCAGTCCCAGGTACCAATAGGGACTTAATATTGTTGAATGAATGAAAGAAAAAATAAAGTTACAACTTCATAGCATGCTATTACCAAGCACCTAGAAAACAAACAGAATTGAGGGGAAAGAAGTTTTATTACTCAACAAGAGTAAATTTAGAAATAAACTAATCAGAAGATTTTCATTTCCAGAAATTTGAGGCCATTCTCTCCTGTGTTTTCAGGGAGTTGACTGGGGTACAGCAGCTCACACCCTCTCTTTGATTACCTTGGCATTGATAACAAGCATTTGTAGACTTACTAGACTTGTATGATGGGGGAATGATACAGAAGAGTCCAAAAACATGACCTCTGCATCAAAAGGCTTTTAATCTAAAAAGAAAGCAGTAGGAATCTGGCTTCTAAGGAATACATAAGGCCAGAGGGCTTTGATGTCAAGATGTCCATTGTTCTAATACGGTTTGGTATTTAGAGTAAAAGAATTTAACAATACGAATTTTTTTTTTTTTTAAAGCCGTGCTGCACAGCTTGTGGGATCTTATTTCCACGACCAGGGATTGAACCTGGGCCACAGCAGTGAAAGTGCCAAGTCCTAACCACTGAATCTTCAGGGAACTCCCTAACAATACTAATTTTTAATTCACTGTCTACTTTGTGCCAGTCATCATACCAGACGACAATATAACGGTGAGTGAATAACATACATTGCCTGATCCTTACAGGGTGATAGCACTAAGATGATGGAAGGTGAAGGGGCTGTGGAACTACTGAAGAAGGACACAGACGTAGGACTTGGGAGATGAAGGATGACCACTTGGAGTGAGTGGTGGACACCTGGAATGAGTGATACCTAAGCTGAGACTTGAGGTGAGAACAGAGTGAACTAGTATGAGGCCAATGGAGAAATGCATATTCATTCGCCAAGGGGTAGAGGAGAGAAGAACCTGATGGCAGAGGGATTTTACATTAAATGTAAACAATACATTTTCTGATATTGAGTATTAAGCAATAGAATCATTGTTACTGAAGGAAATTATGGAATCACTATTCTTACAATGTTCAAAAAGTACAACAACAATAGAATTACTTAATTATGGCCATAAGGAATTAATCAATAAAACTGTCACAATTCCTTAAGCTCTATAATTCTATGGTGCCAGCAGAATGCTAACAGTTAATAAGATCAACCACATTTTGTGGCCTTTTAAGGAAAATCGAAAAAAACAGTAATTTCACAATTATGCATAAGGGAATCCAAAATGAATATTTTACTTAAAAAATATAAGCTGGAAAATTAGATTGACCCTACGAAGAAGGAATATTTAGCTTACTTTTATTTCAGTTTTCAAGGCAAAGAAGTCACACAGTGACTGGTCAGAGTGACAAAGAACACTCATTTAACCTGTAATCTTAAGGCACACTATCTCTTTGTTATGAAATACTTTAATAAAAAAGCAAAATACATGAAGTTTCATTCAAAACTCCTTTACACTAAAAAAGAGCTTTCTTCCATGTAGTTACAATTGTACCTCATATTTAGTGACTACATATATGATAAAAGTAAATTGCCTGACTTTATTTTATATGATAGGAAATAGACATCTTGAAGTAAGAAGAGCAAAATAATGCCCCTTTTGTCTCTTTGGAGAGAAAATTAATAACATTTAAAAAATACTATTAAGAAAAAAGATTGGTTCCTATGAAAACATTATGTTTATAGTTGAATAAAATAATAATATAAACAAAAATGCTGCTGGAAATCAAGTAGTAAATATATTAATCTTTCATAGTAATTACCTCTGGGTGGCAGGACTGTAAATAAAATTTTTACCTTCTTTTTTATATATTTTTGTATTTTCCAAAATTTTTAGAAGCAGATTTTGCTACTTTTATATCAGGGAAAAAATTTAAATACAATTAGCTTCTTTAAGGAATAGCCCATGTTTCTAGTTATCATTCCTTTCCTTAGTTTTGACAAGATCATAATTTTCTTAATGACAAAACAAAGATTTCAACTGTAAAATAAACAGATGAATTTTCCTAGAGGGATAAATAAGCTATCATAGATCAAATGGTCTTAGCGAGTCAGAGAATAATCCTTTGAAAATTAGGTTGTTTTAAATCTCCAGTGTTTTGAGGTTTAATTAGAATGCTGAATCTTTAAGAACGTCTAAAAACTGTAGTTATTAATGGTCTGTAGCAGGGATGGAATGAAGTGCACTGTCTTCCTTTGTTTTATCTTGATCCACAAACTTAACCTAGAGGCCTGTCCTGATGCATCCTCAACACAGCAGGGAAAGCAGGAAGAGAGAAATTCTAATACAATATTCTGGTGACGAGTACTGATGTGTGTCTGGAGCTGGGCGAACATCTAATATTCAAACAGGTGCTCATGGGTGAAGCAGAAGATGAGTGAAAGCTAACAGGAGCCTGGCATCAGCTGGCTTCCCTGGAGCCCGGCTGGTAAGAGTAAATAGGCAGGTGGAATATTCAGGGAGAACTATCAGGTGGGTGGGAGCAAGGGAACCTGCATGCCTGGCGCTTTCCACACACTCATCACCCCCTTTAATCCTCCCAACATTGTGGTCTTGTCAACAGCTGAGGTCCATGAAGATGAGACCCACAAAGGCGAGTGATGTGGCTGAATTCACACGCCTAGGGTGGTTGTCATGGAAGGACACTCACCTAGATGGTAAGGATTCTTTCCTCTGGAGGAGGGGACCAGAAGCAGTCAATGAGACCAAACCCCAAACAAGAAAAATTACGATTAAGTGAACATACTACCATATCTTATATGTTTTTTATTGTTCAAGACACTCACCCCCGTTTTCAAATGATAAATCGATAAAGAGTTAAAGTCTTACATAAAATTCTTCAGATGCTTCTGGAGGTTCTGGAAGTAGAGAAGCCTTTGCTGGCAATTTGAGTTCATAGGTCATTATACTCCACCTGAAAGGAGAAAAATCTTTGGTCTAAAATTCCTTTAAAATTTAATAAACTGACTTTGGTCTTACCTCACATACACACATATGCACATATATTCATGAACTATGGTTTCCTGTGTCTAAAATAACCAAATATGGGAAGAGATGGACTTTTCGTAATCTCATAAAATGCTGAATTCATAATTTATGATTTCCATATCTTACCAATTCTCTGATTGATGACTTCCAAATATTTGAAGGCTATGGCCCACAGTAAGAAATGTAGATATGTAACAAGACCTCTCCTCTTCACTAGGTGCAAAGCATTCTGACTTTTCTATTCCTTTCTGTTTCACTCTTTAAATAATGCTCACTGCAATTTCTAACTAGATTATACAAGTTGCTAATGGGTCACAGCCCCAAATTCTAAAACATGTCCTAGATTAAACAAACGCGTAGTACCTACGAAAAGTAAATCATTCTGCATGTAACAATCTGTCTTGCCAAGTCAGCTTATACAGACATGAAATGAAAATTATGAAAATTAGCTAAATAGTCCTTCTTACATTAAGAAAGTACGCATGGGATTGAGAGGAAAAAATTAATAGAAATAATACTTAATGGAGGCAAATTTACTTCAATTAGCTGTAAATATTAATTTCAAACCAAACATTGAATCATTTGGTGTTAGAGAAAAGCAATCAACTCCAGATAAATCCAGTCTTCTATCTAAAATAGTTTCAAAATTTGGGAAGAACAATTGGGTAGGGACATTATTGTTGTCAGTAACAGGATGTGAAATAAAGATTTTTCAAAGACACAAAGCATAATAAGAGCAGTACTGTAACACATGGATTTTAAGAAAAGCATATCACAGTGGATGCCAGTGATAGAACCTAGAGGAAAATCCCAAGATTAGCATCAGTATGTAAAGAGAGCCTAGTGTATCATTCAGACTAATAAGTCTTTGCATAAAAATTCAAATTCTGAGAGAATTCCCCAAAAGACATAAGTTATATGTTAGGATGTGTAAATGAAATAGATGTGTATAGCTACTATTCAACTCTTGACATGAATATACTGTAAATATACATTTGAGCACAAAAAGTCATCCATTCCTTCATTCATCCACGTAACAGGTATGTACTGAATGTCGCAAAGTGACAGTATTCCAGGGTCTGGAAATACAAAACTGAATAAGACTTCTCTAATAAAGCTTGTATTCTAGTGCAGAAACAGATGTAATACAAGCAACAAATAAAATAATTAAACTTTGTAAACTTTCAAATAAGGAAAAATCACAATTGGAAACATGAAAGTCCAGTTCCGTATATCTGGCAATACTTCTCTGGTCAAAGGATGGTTAAAGAATTGGGAAAGAAATCCACCCAAATGTCCTTGCACCTTCCATGCTATACCTCCTCCCTTTATAGGCAATGATTGGAGCTGATGAAACAGGAGAAAGTGGCAGCACAAGTCAGGAAGGGATGCTTATTGGTACCAGCTAAGCAGAGTTGAAGGCAGAAGTTACGGACCCATTTGGTGAGTATGTGCATTAAACAGAGAGTGCAGTGTTGAAAGCCCCTGGGAAGTAGAGTCTGGATTTCAGTGCAGACAGCCAGTTCAACCACTTATTAGCTATGTGACACTGCTAATATAAAAACCTTCTGAGACTTTTTACCTGTAAGATGGAGATGATAATGATATTAGCCATTTCTAAATGTACAGTGAGGATTAAACGAGATGATACTCTATCAAGTAAAGTAACTAGAAGTGCCAGGCAGACAAAAAATACTATTCATTGTTAGTCGACTGTCTCCACAAGACTCAATTTTCATCTTTGTAAAACAGTCATAACAATGCTTTTCTTAGTCAGTGTTGTTTTGAGGGTCAAATAAATTAATATATATGAAAAAGCATATATGATGTGGAATATTATTAAACATCAATTTTTTCACCTGTTCTTTACAAATGGTATTCTTAAATTAGTAAGGAAAGCACTGGAACAAAATATTCTTATGTTTCTAAACAACAGTCCTAGCTTTTTAAATCCCCTTCGATTTGTTTTTTCTTGTGGTTTTTTGTTTTTTGTTTTTTTTGCAGGTCTGTATTAAGGAATTTTACCAGGGGGGTGTTGTTTCTCTGCTAACCACCTAGAGAAGTTAATTTTTATAACTTACAAGGGAAAAAGCACACAGAGCAGAGGAAATGCCTCACAGCATTTCCTAGGTTGCAGGGAGAGTGGTATTTAAATTTACACCAAAAAGCCATTTAAAATACCTTGTGGGGTTTGGTAAGCACTGAACTGGGCAGTCGTCTGGGAAATCACCTCCAGGCTCTTTTAAAGACTGGAGACTGAGTCCACTTTATGCTCCCAAACTACTGGGGGATCCCTCTCATGACTGGTTTGGGATACACACAGACAAATGCTTGCCAGCCCAGCTTTCTTTTGAAATATTCTGTCAGCAAAAGAATCAGCCATTACAACATTACCTTATGTCAGGCAAGGTTACAATTAATTAGGTTACAGCTTATTTTAGAGTAATTACATTTTAGATGGGTGGCTCCCTGATGAGATTTTGTGATTTTCGGGAAGAGTGCCACAGATGGCTAATCCTATCAAAGTTGTTTTGATTCATGCTAGCTCAAATTTATAATGAGATTTTGACGTTTGTGTCCCACTTATGATGGAGGTTACTGCTTACTGAGCCCTGGACGCTCCCTATACCCCAATTCTAAACACCTCCTGCATAATACTCAGCGCACACACACTGTGATTTCTTTTTTACATGTGGGGCATTTAGAGAGAAAGCAGTTAAGAGATGCAGTCGAGGATACCATAAAAACAGTGATAGTTCCTTCATGTGAAGATGTCTTCCTAACACTTCCCTGTCCCTGGGAAAAGATTATGTTTTTTAGTATTTTGTTGGTTCAATTCCTTCTCAGTGTGTATAATTAAGAAGAGATATTCTAAAAAATCTAAGGTTTATATGGTCTTTCTTAGTTTTAATGAAACCAGAAGATGAAGGGACCATGCCTATTATACTCATCAAAAGGCCCCCCCCCATTAACTATTTAAGCTTTCTGAGCCAAATAGCAGTTAAAAGTAATTAGTATCAACATAGCCTTCTACATTATCTTTAAAATAATGGATTCATTAAACTAGTTTCCTCATTTTTTTTTTTTTTTACAATTCATTCATTCACTCAAAAAACATATTTATTGAGTGTCTATTCTGTGCCAGGCTCTGTTCTAGACCTCAGGGGTGGACCCCCGTCAGGGGTTACCGTCAGTACAATTTTAATTATCAAAAAAAGATATCAGTATGCCACTTTCGATCTAGTTTTAGAAGAGAATTTGTTATTACCTGTCCAACATTTTGGTGCTGGCTCGTTCCAGCTTCTCAAGTATCTGAGGAAGTTGGGTGTCGTCATCGTATGAGCCTCCCCAGCCAAGAACCCGGGCAAGGTCATTTCCTGTACCCAGAGGCAGTACTCCCAGCTGACACTGAAAGACAGCCCCACAGGAGACCTCAGACAAGTTGACACATAGGGACGCTGACATTTCTGTACATCACTGGTCAGCAGGTTAGGATAACTAGCAGTGAAAGGAATGACCACTTGCCTGTTTATTCAAGTTGAGCTTATCAATTTCTGACAAAACCCAACCTACGCTTCCATCTCCTCCACAAACAAGAATCCGGAAATTGTCAAACTTCTGGAATAATCTTAAACTGAAAGAAAAAAGTATTTTATTTTAGTATAAATAAATAAAAATCACGTTCCCCAATTCTTTGTCATTCTGTTAGTTACTGGTATTCATGTTCAGATTAAATATAAGAACTCTTACATATGAATTATACTATAAAAATCAATTTGAGTGCAATGTGTAACTCAAGAAAATGTCTTAATCATAAAGCAGAAAGGAGATTATAAGTAGAAGTGGAGATAAAATTAGGAAAAAAGGGGAGTGAGAAATGAGAAAACAAAAAAGAAGCAGAACCCAGGAAAGAGAATGAAAGGTAAGTGATAGGAGATGGTAAGAGTACTGACTTTTCTCTTTACTTCACAAGGATATGTTATTTCCATGAGTAGCATATTACAAACCAGGGAGGAGAATCTAGGGCACTGATGCTCCTGAGTGGCACAGGGGCAGTTCCTAAAGAGACCCACCAAACCTTGCCCAGTGTACCCCCGCCATACTCCCAGTAGCTGTTTTGCTTCCTCTTTTCCTATTCTCAGGTCAATCTTTTTACTTCTGCCTTCCTTCATCTCAAATTTTGACACATTTCACCCTGTGAATGTACCTTTGTACACCTCAAGTATTGTGGAAAATCGAAAAAATATGGAGACAATCTCAAGAAGTTTCACAAAGGGACTTCCTTAGAATTTTAGAGGATGGGTAGAAAAAATAAATGTCAAAAATATAAGATATTGGAACCATCAAGGATTATAAAACAGATATGCTAGAAAGGGAGATAAAGCTAACCAGCAATGGGAGAGACAAAGGTGAGGAGAGAGGCTAGATGAGGAAGTGCCAGGACACATGCAGGAGAAAGGAAGGGAGGTACAAGCACATAAAGAAAGAGCTGGGTTCAGATGAAAAAGACCAACACTCATGGGACCAGAAGGGCTTGAGACAGCAAGAAAAAGGCAATGGAAACAAGAAGGAAGACCCTGAAAGGACACAGTGAAAAGAGGCACAAAGAGAGACTGAGGAGAGAAACAGAGAAGATAGGAGAGTGCTAAATCACAAAACACAAAGGCCTTCTCAGGAACTGGTATCTAAAATCTTCATTTCTATTTCTGTGTTTATGATTTAAGGTGACAGTGGAACCCAAGAGAAAAGCCGAGTTGGCGTAAGTAAATTATAAGGAGATCGCAGGCTCTTGGGTCAGATGACACAATATCACCTCTTCAACAGAAATCATATATATACACTAAAAATGTATTCAAAGTGCCTCAAGGCATATTTTCCCTCTTGAAAATATATTTAAGCTTTTCCCCCCAGATTTTAGGTTATATGACATTCCAGGAAGTTTGAAATGAACAATTAACAAAAGTACTTTTTTGTCGTGTGTGGGAACTGAGTCTGAAATCCTTGAGGACCTGTCCTTGAGGCCCACAACAGTATCTGTGCTTTGGTTAAATAATTATTTGTATTATATACAACTCAATACTACCCTCTCATGCAAATCATTTTCTCAAGTTATTTTTTGTATTTCTATATTTACACAAGTTGATCTACTTTGTAGAGCTAAGCAAACAGAACTGTTTGATGTAGGATATATTCTAAAACATTTTCTAAACAAACTTTAGAACTTTCAGCACCCAAGGAAGATATATAAATATCAAAAAGTTTATGTTAAAGTTTATAATCAGAACTTTAAAAAAAGGGAGATGTCAGAAGATCAACACAGAGATCTCTAGATGAATCTGCAATTTTCATCAGCTGAAGAACCAAGTGTATTTCGTGCTCAGTGCTACATATCATTCAAATGAGATTTATCAATAATCAATTACCCTAAATGAGGACCGCCATTCATCAAATCAAACACCTGAGCTGGATTTAGTAACTGTTTAAATCGGCGAAGAAACTTTACTCCCTGATTATCTCCACTCTTAGAATTGACAAAAACCAATAGAGGACTAACACAGAATGAAAATGTTGCTCTACAGAAACCTGTTAAAAAAAAGAAACAAAACACAGCACAAGATCAATACGTACAGCTTTCTCTTTTTAAACTCTTAAAAAAACTTCAGAGGAAAAATGATAAATTCATAAATAAAGAACCTTGTTTATTACTTTAACAATGTTATCATTTAGCACCCCCAAAAGGAGATAGGTTTATTATTTACATACTAAGACCATAGAACTTATCTTTTAAAATGTGCACTATAATGAAAAATCATACCAAAGATGGTAAAAGTATTAATCATAGATAAATTGAGATCTACCACCTGCCGTAACAACACTTAATTATTAAGAGAAACCAATCATAGTCTATAAATTCACAATTGTTAAAGGATTCATGTTCATGTTCGGCATTATATTTAACTCCTCCTTGATAAGGCCTTAGAAAATATTTTTAAATTTTATAATAAATAACAGAACTTTGATATATCAGGGCTTGGTGGGGGGGCTGTTAATAACACAGGTTAACAAATCATATCTTCTGCAGCTTATAATATCTATGATATCTACTGGCATCATTTATATAAAAAGTTTGAAAAGCATAAGGCACTTTATCGATGCAAAACATTGATAAGAGTTTATGGTAAAAGCTTTTTGTAATATGGTTTGCTTACAAGGAAGTTATTAGTATGCTATTCCAAAACCAGTGCTGTAAACAGGTTCTTCAGTACGTACAATTAAGTTGCAAAATTCCAGAAAAAGTGAATGAATTTATAGGAGTATAAATTCCTACAATGAAATGGTAAGAAAACACATTTCAATAAGAGCTATGCTAATGGGCAGCTTCAATTACGGAGGGGGAAAAATTGCTTATAAAAAATTAATCTTTTCAGATTGCATTTTGTTACAGAATAACGATCTTATTTTATTTGCTGAAATGTAAAATCTCTAAGTCTTATACACTGTAATTTCACCACTGTGTTAATAGTTATGTTTTTACACCTTAATTTTAAAACGTTCTTTTATAAATTAAATGTACTGTTCTGCAATTGAAATGGAATTATTATATAAAAACGAACCAGAATAACCAATTACAGTTCTATTTATTCTAGGAAAATAGATGTACATATCAACATTTGATATACTAAGAATATACATACTTACACTACCGCTACATACCATCAGAATCGGTGCTGTTCAGTGCAATTGGAGGTATGACAGATACTCTACATTGGCCAAGTGGACATATAGGATGATATAAATCTTTGCAGGCAGTGTGTACCTAATAACAATGAAATAAACCTTCAGGAATCATAAAAACACATCAATGTTTTATTATGGTATAAATTATATCTAAGGAACTGGTAAATGAAGATCAAGTGCATCCCAAAATGTTCAGTAATTCATAAATTACTTTAATGGCACAATATTTATACTTCTAAGGAATGGCCTAATCATTTTAGAGATGGGAATTTGATTTGGTCTGTACAGCCTGTTTTCATGATTGTCTCAGGCAAGTAGTATGTAGTCAATAAATGCCTGGTGAAGGGAAGGAGAGCGGAAGAGAAGAGGGAGAAGTGCAGAGGAAGGGAGGAAGGAAGGGAGGGAGCAAGGGAGGAAAGGAGGGAGGGAGGAGGGAAGGAAGAAGGGAAGCGAACCAGTGAGTGTCAATATCATTGTCCGTAGGAAATGATGATGACACCTACCTTATAAAATTCTTACAGAATTTAATGAAGATAAATACAATCTGTAATGTGTCTGCTCTTTCTGCAGTGATCTATAACTTTCTATTCACACCTCTTTTATAATATTGTCATGTTATTATAGTTATAAGCACATCCGTGCCTATGTTCTCAGCTAGACTTCTGGCTCTGTAAGGAAAAGGAAAAGGTCCTATTATTGCCCCCTCATCTTGGAAAATGATACACATCACAGGCACTCAGCAAGTGTGTTAACTGTAGAAAAAAAAGTTTCAAGGTCACTCAAGCAGGGCAAACATATCAAGTAGGACTCAGGCAATTTAGAATAATTTATGTACTCAACTAGAGAGCCTTTAAATGTTTTATTAGTAAGAGCAGGCACTTCATAAAGCACTTATTTAAAAAGGCTTTATTTCATTAGTCCTTTTAGAAAACTGGCATATCAGTTAAACATGTATTTATCAAAACTTTTGAGAAAATAATTGAAATTTAATAGCGATTCTTGTTCTGCTGATGACCTAATTTTGGACCATTTCCTGTTATGACTTATAATCATTAACAATCCAAATGGATTTTAGAAAAATGAGCAGGCACAGATAGTTTTAAAAGGAATTTAAAACGTAGGAGAATCACAGAGCATTTTGCTCTATGATTATAACAATGTTAAATGAGAAAAGCAGAGATAAAATTGTATCTTCACTATTTTTACAGAAAAGGTAAAACTATGCCGAGATTGGTCAACAGCTGGAAAAATTAAGAGTTATTAGGAGTGTGAAACTATGACTTATTAGGATTGTGGAACTATGGTTTTGTTTTGTTTTGAACCAGGTGACTATGTTTAGACACTAGATGTTTTGCTGTTAGAAACTCAAATTTTAAAGGCATCATAATATCATAATGGATAAATGATAGTATATAGGAAGTACAAGATTAAGAGGCATGTAACAAAAGTGATGGTGGCCCAGAAACCTGCATGTCTAACTGACACATGGAATGATTTCATGCTAAGGTGATATTTAAGTTTGCCAGCAAAAAAGAGGAAAGACATTCCAGAATCATCCCTTCTACAGTCTGTAATAATACTTCTGTCCCATTTGTGAAATTTTTAAAATGTGGCAGAGAGTAGAACAAGCAAGTAAAAAACCTAATTTAACTCCTACTGCTTTTTTTTTTTAACTTCTACTGTTAAACTTAATAAAGTTTAAAAACTGCTGACTAATTTATCCCTCCCCCGCTTTCCCTTTTGGTTACCGTAAGTTTGTTTGCTATGTCTGTGGGATAAATTAGGAGTGTGGGATTAACATATACACACTATGATATATCAAATAGATAACCAACAAGGACCTACTATATAGAACAGGGAACTATACTCAATATTTTGTAATAACCTATAAAGGAAAAGAATCTGAAAAAGAATACATAAACATATGTATGTAGGTATAACTGAGTCACTGTGCTGTACACCTGAAACTCACACAACATTGTAAATCAACTACAATAGAAAAAGACAACTACTGACTAAACACAAGTAGAGACCTATATATTACAGGTAAAGACAACTTACATAAAACCTTTCTAAAATAATTCATCACACAGATGACCTGCTTTCTTTTCAAAAAAAGAATAGCTGAAGTTCCAGAAGTAGAGAAATAGACTTCAGTAAATGCAGACTAATAAAAGTAGTGGTAGATGCATACATCAGTGGTTGTCCCCCCAAAAAAGAAATCTTGGGTGGGATGGAATCTTGATTTAAAATCTTGTTTATGTGAGCACTCCTTTAAAATAAGGAACGGCAGAAGGGGGTTTTCAGGGTTAGGGTTGCACCAAAACTCCAAAGAGGGATATCTAATATAGTCTGCATATTATATTAAATGGGATAAAAGAAATAAAGAGTAACATCTATGTCAATAAAAGAGGCAATCGATGAAGAATAACAAAAGCCTGGGGATGAAGAGAATCATGTTCGATTCAAAAATGAAAAAGAGGGGACTTCCCTGGCAGTCCAGTGGTTAAGACTCCTCGCTTCCACTGCAGGGGGTGTGGGTTCCATCCCTGGTGGAGAACTAAGATCCCGTGTGCCGGGCAGCGTGGCCAAAAAAAAATTAAAGACAAAAACAAAAAAGAAACACAAGATTCCCTATCAGGTCTGACTAAAAAATTGTAGGACTTATTTTTCTCTGTGGCCTATGGACTCAATCTCATTGATTATGAAATCAACATATCACATGCACATCTCTTGCATTTGCTCATCTTCACCGTGCTTATTAAAAGCAATGGTTTTCCGTCTTTTTGTTGGGGGGAGAGGGGCTGACTTCCAAGACTCAAAACACGACCAAACAACTCTGCCCCAAAGCAAGGCAATCAGCATCGTAATCAGACAGCATCACCCGGCGCTCAGATAAGCATTCACTGCCTCCTCGTCCTGCTGTCTTTTAGCCCCACATCACCCTCTGAGGGGTGTGAGGTCACCCTCTGAGTTCCTGCTCCGACTGCCCTCCTGCAGGGTGGAGGCCCAGTCCTCACACGGTCTGGCAAAGATGGGACCATTGCTTGCTGTTGGCTCCACGTTATGCTGTGTCTGCTTCTCACCACTTTCTCGCACATGCCAAGAAGTTTTTAAATATTTACTTATTTATATAACATAAATGTATATAATTTAAATTATATCAGTGCATGGCCTACTGAACTCGGCTTCTTTCTCTCGGAGAACACACACGGGGTTGTAGCAAACTTACACTTTGCCTGTTAATCAAAATTTGGTGGCTTTCTGTGGGCAACAGGTAGTAAAACAGGCTGAAAATAGCAAACCACTAAGTGTGGCTAAAGCTTGATGAAAAACAATAAAACTGTGGGAAAGAGGTCCTCACACAAAGGGACAAGAGTAGGTGTCACAAAAAGGGCATTTGCAAAAGTAACCGGAGTGGAAGGAACGCATCTTGAAAAAAGATGAACCTTACAACGGGTGCGTGTGCTACCAGGCTCTGCTCTGCCATAAATTCTTAGCTTTGTCTCTAAATCACACAGATGAAAAAGGTACAGAAAGAAACATTTTAAATGGAAAATAATTATAAAACTCTCACCATCGTTTTACACCAAAGGCATCTCCAGTCTTGAAGACGGAGAACGCTGCCACACGTTTTTTCACAGACAGCACACTTGGCACTCACGGGCAAGTTACCCTCGAGCCACTGGTGGGGCATAGCCAGCTGTGCAGCAGGAAGAAAGGGCAGTCAAATTAAAGACCGTGGAGGACATCACTCTTAGCCAAGGGAAGAGATACAATGATTTCTTACTCTATGGAATCAGCACCATGTATCATTTGTGGCATACATTCATTTCCCCCACATTTATTGAGCATCTATTATGCCCTGAGCACTGTAGTGATACAAAGATAAGTAAGGCTAAACCCCTGCCCTGCAGGATTTGCAGTCTCACTGAGGAGAAAGGCACATAGAGAGATTACCATATAGTGACCACGAAGTGTTATCAGAGATTCACATGCAAGGCAGTCAAGGTTTAGAAGGTGGGGGGCACCATTGAGAGGAGGTCCCAAAGTCTCAGGAGTGAACATCTGAGTAAACAGCTGAGCTGAGCCTTAAAGAATAACTTAGTTGGCCAGATAAGGGTCTACAGCACCAGCCCAGCACAGCAACCACTCCTAAGCCCTTACACAACATTCCCCTTGAAATTTAAGAGCTGAAGGAAGCTACAAAGAACTGGATTGAAAATAAAAAGTCACAATCAACCAAAACCTTCCATCTAATCATAATAATAAACACTCCCCCTGAACTCGCTGTCGTAATTGAAGTAATAGACGCTCCCACTTAATTTCCACAGGAGAGGAGAATAAAAGAGCAGACGTGCCGGGGAGAGATGGGAGACAGTACGAGCTTACCCCATCCTCGTTCTCTATGATGTCCTTCCCGATGGACGCCAGGGTCGTCCACTTGCAGTTATTTGTTGCTCTCACTGCACACCTTTTATGAGCCTTGAACTTACACACTAAAAAAAAAAAAAAAAAAAGTGAACCATTGCTAAATGAATATGCACTTTTGGATCAACAATGAAAGGAAATCACAGCATGAAATTTTAAAGTGGTCGGGGGGCAGAAGAAAAACTATTTTTAAAAGCTTCTATTACTCTTCAATGATATTCTAAAAAGCAAATATGGTTATGTGTTTATGAAGCACTTTGATCAAGCTATAGATTGCTACTTAAAGAGATTCCACTTACTCTAAAAGAAGAAAAGAAAGGAAATAAGTACAAAAAAAATAAATTCTTGAGGAGAAGGGAGACAACACACACACAACAGAAGAAAATAAAATTCAGTAATACAGGAGGGCTGGTAACAGCCAATTTCTAAGTCTGGGTGCTGACTACATGAATGCATTTAATTTGTGAAAATTCAACAAGCTGTGTACACTTCTGATATTTGTTTTTTTCTGTACGTATAATATACTTAAATTGAAAGTTTGAAACTACCAGAGAGATAAAGACCAAGATAATTCAGGGGACTTTTAAAGTGCAAGTACGTCAAGAAAATATCCAGGCATCATGGGAAATAGGTTGATGAGGGTCACAAAGATGGCACTGTCTTTTGAAACTATCCTGTTGGGATGACTACATGACAATGTAGAAGTAAGGAATGATGAAGTGATGTTCCTACTACAGGCATCGCTAATTCTCCCAGGCCATATTATCAAAAAGGTGCCTGCAAAGGAGAAATAAGAGGAAACAACCAAGACAGAAGCAGCACATACATGAAAAAACAAATAAACCACAGATTATTTGAAAAATTAACCCTTGCTTATGAAAATCAGAACTTGACTCCTACTAAGCTTATCCATCCCTCTAGCGACACACATTATCCAAGTGTTAATGGATACTGACGTTATAAGAGTTTCTGACTTTTCAGGCGGCTCCTTATCACATGGTTTTGGAATTTCTACCAGTAAATCGTTAACAAATTTGAAATGACGGGTTACGCACCATTCTCTTTAAATTGTCCTAATTTGATGTAACATGAAAACGAAGGGGTCAAGTAAAACAACTAAGATGCCTGTAGTCAAATGTTCAGAATGCTTCAAGTATCATGAATAGCCGATATATAAATGGCCACTTAAATTGAGCTGGTTTTTCCTTTAAAAATATTAGTCTATAGACACTGGCAATGTTTCATCTACCTGCTCTTTTGTGTACGTTGACAAGTTCTTTCCTAGAAATCATACTATTTTTGTTATAAATGACTTTGTAACTAAGCACAGACTTCGTATAGAAAACAAGTTTTCAACTGAATTTTACTGCTGATAAACAATAGTATAAAGAAACAGCACCATAGGAAATTAGCTTAGTTTGAAAAAAAATTTAGCATGACCTGCTTCTTTTTGTTCCAAGTGACTTTTAAATTATTTAATATTTTAAACTATTTAAATGTTGTCATCTGTTACTGTATTTCTCAAAAGTATGGTTCTAGTTTTAGTTCTAGTTTTTAAAAGCAGGCTGCTTTTTAAGTACAAATAAGTACTTGATATTAACAGTCAATAACTTTTCTAAGAGGCAAAGAAGGAAGTAAAAAGAGGGCAACAGAGTATAATTTCCTGGCTTTTTGAAGATTTTGCCATTAAAAATCAAACAGCTCATTAAAAATAAAAATCACTTTTGTAATAATAAAGTTCTTCATGCAATGAGCCTTGAGAATTACAAAGTTGCTTAATACAACATATACAACATATAATGATAAAAATAAAACAAACTGGTCTGTAACTATGGACACTAAGGAATGGACATGATTACTAGGCACCTTAATTTGTGCCTAGTAATTAGCTGACAATTAATTTTCTCCAAACAAGTTATTCTGAAATAAGGCACTTTTTCCTGACCTGTAAAGTCATTATTTTAAAACCATAAAGCATAAAAAATACAGTGACATGTAACAAATTATGATTCTTTGTTGCAATATTCAATCTTTACCATGTTGTAAGTGTTCATGGGTACTTAAGATAAAAATAAGTACCCATGTGGAGATATTTATGCTGTTGATTAAAAAAAAAAAACACCACTTAACTTCTTATTCTTAGAGTGCTGTATAAATAACTGTGAAGCACAATTATGCTCTGAAATTATAATTAACATTCTCAATTGACTTAGGGGATTACTTATGAAATGTGTTTTCTGTCTTCTATTTTTCATTCATATATTTTGTATATGCAAGGCTTTAAAATCATAATTTTAGTTATTATTCAACACAATCCTACAAGACAAATCAGTACAGACTGTTTTTACTGTGAAAACAAGGGCAGAAAGATTAAGTAAATTTAGTGATGGCGTTACACACTGGAAGCGAGATTCCATTCTAATACAATGTTATTCATTGTCATTGTTGAATGAATTTTTCCTGTATTTGCATCTCTGTTATAACTTTTAAAGCGTCTTGTATTTTGAGCCCTTAGTTTTATCAAGCAAGCAGTTTATTCCGATTTCAAGGAGGGTTCCAAAGTTTAACTTTGCTTACAGTAAAAACATCCTAAATAACCACAGTCTCATAAAATAAAAAGGCAACTTTTTTGTATATTCATAAAACCCTTGGGATTTTTAAAACCTTCTGCTGCAGTTTTAAAAATACTCATGGGCAAGACGCTGCAGATTTAAAATTTTTATCAGCAGAGAAAATGAATACTAACATATATTACTCTAAAAAGATAATTAAAAAATACTATAATTGAGACTTTAAAAAAAGTCAGGAACTTAATTAGTAATAGAATAATGTTAACACATTTATTTAAAGACTTTGAAGTTTTTTATTCTCACCAGCTAATATAATTTTCATTTTTCTTTTAAAATGCTTAGAAAAATATTCAGTCATCCCACTATTAACTTCAATTCCTAAACAGTTAACTATATTTAATAATACATAACTCTCAAATCAGAAGGATACCACAGATCAGATCTAAGGCTATTTTAGATCTGATTTTTTTTTTAGCGTTTTGAGGATAATAGACTATAAGGTAATAGTACAAAGACCTTCAAAATATCCCCATATAATATTACAGCCCTAGTAGAGTTACAGGAACACTTTTAGATCACTAAAGTCATAAAAACCAATTATATCTTTGTTTGCAATCATTCTTTAAATCTAAAAAAATGTTTAATGCCTCCTCCAAATTCTCATTTTCATGAATTTTAATGCATCAGGCCATGATGCAATCTGTAATTGTTTACTTGGTGAACTTCTTATACAAGGCAGTTACAAATGTCTACCATATATTTGACTAGAAAACTAGCCTCATTGTATGTACTCTCTCATTTCATTTTCATAGTACTCTGTGAGGTATAAATGATTATTATCCCCATTGTACAGATGAGGAAGCAAAAGTCTAAAAGGGTTAAACTACTCCTGGTCACAGTTTGTGGTGGTAAAACTGAAATTGGAACCCACAGGGTTTAACTACAGAGCTCTATTCTTATCCACTAGGCTGTGTCATTGTCATATTAAATAGCCGAAATACTGACATATCTCGGATTTTGTAATTTAAAATGAATTAAAACTATTACTCCATTTCTATTTTATTATTTAATTATGATATAGTTTTATTACAAGATTACCTAAGAATTTTTTGTATTAGAGAGAAAAGCTAAATAATGGTATTATATGTAGTTCAAAAGTAGTACACAGTGATGGAATCACTGAGGTATTAAATTAAATAAATCTAAAGAAGGTATGGTTTTCTCTTGCTGACTATTAATGTATTTCTTTTAAGTGGTCACTGCTCTTAAATTTAAAAATAACCCACAAATCCTGCCATGAGAACAACAGCATAGACCTTATTTTTAGAAAACTTTAAAGAAATTTAAAAGGATGACATCCGTTTAAATTAAACATAAATGAAATAAAACATTTAAAACAATGTAACATAAGTAACAATCTAAATCCTGCCAAAAAGTATATACTGTCCTCACAGAAAGTTTTGTTCTCTGTAATTAAACAGAACAGAAAAAGAATACTAGAAAATTAGAATGATACACAAAGTCTAAAGAATTTTCTTTAAGGGTAGTTGCTAGTTCCTCAGGAGGGAAATGCTACATTTTGATTTATACTTCCCTTCAAATGATTTTATGTTATTTTTTCCTGAGCCAAAATATTTTCCAAGTTGGTCCTATGCGTGCAGAGCTTCACTTTAAGCCACAGTAAAATTAAAACACTCTGGTCCCACTGACATGCTCCCAGCTACTGCTTCCACCCAAGGGAAATGTCTTCCTCTGATGATGTCTCTCTGTTCACAGATGTACCCATGGCAGCGTGTTTACAGCAAGGTCAGTGTCGAGGGAGAAGACACCCTGGATGTTACTGTACCTTCGCAGGACAGGCCATGGGAGGTGACTCCAGAAAGACTCTCTCGGCAGACGTTACAGAAAGTGGGTCGGGCATGGGAGCAGGCGTACCAGTTATGCATCCCTGAGAAATGTTCCACATTAAACTGGGCCACCTAGAAATGAGACGTTAGCACAGATTTGCCAAACAAGAGAACAGGACTACGTTTGGAATGTATATAGTTACGATTACAATTTCAAATCCACGATTTTTAAAACTAAAACACTTTGCTTTAACTTAAAAAAAAAATCAGTATCAGGTTTAAACAAGTTGCTGAATGAATCTACACATACTTTTTTTTTTCGCAGAATATAGCTTTAGCGCTACGGTTCACATTTATTCTCTAAGAACACGAGATGACAGGAGAGAGGCTGCTTTACCTCGTAAGGTTCTCTGGTCTGTACAGACTTCAGCGAGCTGATCCAATCCTCCATCTCTTTCCTATTCTCAGCGCAAAGCATTAGTCTTCTGAATGGAGTGATTATCTGAAAGGGATAATGCAACATGATTGTTATTAACCCACGAAGAGAGATTATTGCGAGACCTAACATCTTACAAGGTGGTACCATTTCTAATCTCTTAAGTCCTTACTTCCTTGATGAAGAAAGTAAGATTCTCTGTAAGGTAAATGGATTTTAGTTCTCAGTGTGATACAACGTGGTCTAGGAAAGAAAAATTCTAAGGAGACTTTTCTTGTCTTTGCCCTCATCGCTATTTACTTATCAGGCTTTCTAGCCCTTTACCCAAGGCTATGAACTCATATAAGCAGAATATTCTTATTTCACGTAATATATCTTGAAAATGGATTCTAAATATAAATCAAAATAATTCATAGTAAGCTAGAATTAACACATATTTTTCAATATGGAAATTTTGAAAAATCAAAAATCAAAGGAATGCAATATTAAATGATTTCATAATTGGTTTATAATAGTATCAAGACTATTCTGCTTTAAATAATGTTGGGTTTACAGATCCTTTCCATGGCCTATTTTAACATGATTTATGTGATGGATTTTCTTCCCATTGTGTAGAACTCCACTGTACTACTTTTTAGTGAGAACAGGGAAGAAGAATTAGCATATAAGTCCTTTAGTTGGCTTTAAGGGATGAAAATAATTGTGACTTTCATCTTTTTTTCATGTTACTAAAGAAGGCAAATTAATTATATCAAGAATCTTAAAGCAAGAGGAATAAAACTTCATGCTGTTATAGCACCAAAAGCTTCCAAGTAAGATTCTGAAATGACTTGAAAGCAGGCCCTATTTATGTGTGAATACAATATTCTGGTTGTAACCTTGAAGTTGCTAAATCCTAAGCATTTACTGCAAAGAAGAGACCATTTATTTACTTGTGAAAGAAAAGCAAAACGTTACATTCCCACCTAGAACCTATTTCCAAATAATGAATTATATATTTACTTGTAGAGCAAATTAGAAATTTTCCCAGGTTAAAAGCTGTTTGATCAAGTGATAATCTACATATTGCAGTAGAGAGCAGATTTCCCAAGTTATGGAAAAGCAATAATTATCTCTAAAAAAAAAAGGAACCCTTCCCAAAAGGAGTAAACTAGCAAGCCTCAATCATTAGTGTTCATCTTAGAAAATAAGTCCATTATTCAAAGCTATAGAGCTCAGCGCAGTTGTAGCTACTCACCAGTCACTGCTTCCTTTCATCTCTCATTAGTTTAGGCTACACAATCCTTCCGTAGACTAAGGGGCCTTTAATACACTGGACAGGCACTCATGCTTAAATACAGCCGGCCAGAAGTCACATGGACGTCGAGCATTAACCGTTCAGCACTGGATATTTGTTAATTGCATATGAAATTGAACAGAACCTCACTTTTGCATTTTCTTCTGTTTTCCACTACGCTCCTTGGATAAAGCTTATTAGCAGTTGGTCACTCCTCTTCCTCAATAAATAGTTAATGCAAAGAGCAATGCCTCCCTCATTACTTAGGAGCCAAATGGATGCTTTATTGCTTCAAAATGTTTTTCTAGGACAGATCATCAAATGCAGCAGAGAGGGACCATTAAATCATAATACACCCCTGGCTCTGATGACTGGCACAGCACTCCAGAAATCTCTGTGTGTCAATGGACTGACTAAATCAATCTGATATTTATCTGAATAAATATCACCTCTAGCATGTTTTATTTAATTTTTCTGCTATACTATATGATGTAACGCTAAGGATTCCCTCTCTCTCATTAAGATCTTAGAGTGAGTGAGACATGTATTATTTAGGTAAATAAACCAGGCTTTCTATTTTATTATTTAATTTTGTTTTTTTGTTGAATTCTAAGTAAAGCAGGATGTCTGATGGTTTTAACTATCTTTAATGCCTTTCTATTCTTTAAAAGCCATTGTGAATTCAATAAAAAGAGGGGAAAGGATAGAAAAATAGCTTCTAATTTTTCTAGTAGCTTTTGGAGCTACATAAATGCCTCAACTCTGAAGGATTTCGGCAACATAAATCATGCATGTACCTCGTACGCTGACAAAGTAAAATGTTTACATTTGCAATTTCTCCTTTTTTTAAAAAAATGTGTTTTAAAATGGGCAGTAATAAGTAAAGATCATAACATATTCTTAAAATAAAAGCTAAGATTTTAAGAGCCAAACAGAAATTATAAATAATTGTGATTTACAAGCCTTGTGATTAAGAAATCTATTATAAAGTTACATTATAAGATGTTGACACGAGAAAAGAAAATCCTTCATAAATCGTGGGATGCAGAGATGTCCCGCTTTGTGGCTGCAGGACGAAAAATACCTCAGGGAGCCGCCTCGGCCCAACTGAAGACAAGGCTGGTTTACCAAGCAAACCTGTAACATCTCCCAGATTGTCCCTTTCCTCTCGGGGCTAATCACTCCTCAGGCCTCCAATGCTCTGAGTCCCCTCCCCACCTTTTACTTAAATTCTTCCTCATCACTGACCTTTGTAGAAAAGAATATGCCAACAGTCCCATCTGCTAAATGACAGGCTCTAGCTGTATCCTCACCGAACCTCATTACAGTACAGTAATTCCTCATCCAAATCTTTACCAGGAAAATATCTGAGGAGCAGCAGACTCTGAAAATTATTTGGTTCTTATTCTGAAAGCCTTTTTATTATGACAAGGGAGTAGGGTGGGGAGATGGAAGGATAGAGGAGGGGGCTATTCCCAGGGAAGACTCTCTGAGTCTGTTGGGGGCCAAAGCCAGGATGTTTCTAGAACTAGAGGACTTTTTACCTTTCTTGAAGGATCTGCAGTTTATCTATCTTAAAGTGTCCCCTAGCCCCTGGCTTCATCTCAACCCTTACTTTTACCCTCTCTTCCCACTACCGCAACATTCCCAAATGACTTTTTTCAGGCACATCTGAACTTACTTCAGTAATTAGTTTCTTCAAACTATAACCACCACTCCCATCTCGGGTCCTGGGAAATACACCTGTCATCCACCCCAGCATTTACTGAGTGTTTACTGCATGCCAGAGCCCCGGCATACAAACCATATGGGCTTTGCCTTACCAATCTATAAGGGAGATGGGTAAGTAAACCAAGATTTGCCTGTCCGAAAAAGTGCTATATAAGATGGAGTACAAAGGAGAGACATCTAAATTCGTTTTCTAAGTGCTACCTCAAATAATATACAAACTCCACAGGAACAGAGATATTGTTCTACTTTGAGAGTTACTGGTCTCTAAGGGTTAATCCAACAACACTATTATGTTGTATACAGATCAAGAATTTCTCAGTCTGGGAAAGCATGTCAATACATAAAACAGATATAAAACAATCTGGCATTAAATATATAAAATTCCATCAAAGAGTACCATTATAGTTAAGACTTTAAATATATAAACATACACAGGAAAAAAAAAACAAATACCGTAGTGGTTATCTTTCAGTGAAAGAATTGCAGATAATTTAAATATGATTTTTTTGGTTGGTCTATGGGTTCTAAAGTAAATAGGTAGTATTTCAGTAACAAAAACATTCTTTAATTTTTTTACTAACAGAAGAATGGGAATTTAGAATTTAAAACTTTGCAGTGTTCCAAAGCTGGAGTTTTCCGGCTTGGCTGCACTTTAAAATCATATGGGAGACTTTTAAAAGACCCCAACGTCCAGGCCACGCTCCACACCAATGAACTCAGAACCTATGAAGGTGGGACCCAGCTACCAGTTTTTGTTTTATTTTTTTTAACTCCCAGGTGACTCTGAAGTGCAGCCAAGTTTGAGAACCTGTGTTCTAAAGATATTTTACTGCAAATTCCCAACTGGAAACCACTCATGTAACAGCAGAGTGATTCAGTGCCTAAACCCTGGAGTCAGACGGACTCAGGATGAATACCAACAGCATCCCTTCTTACGTGTGTGGCTATGAACGTTTCCTGAGCCTCAGTTTCGTATCTGCAAGATGAAGATGACCAGTTCCTCACAGCTCTGCTGAGTGTGGTGTGGGTTAGAGAGACAACCCAAGCAAAGCATTCAGCACAGTGTCTGTTACAAGCCAAGCCTCACTAAATATTAGCATCGCAGTTATTCTTAGCGCTGACAGGGAAGATGTACATATTTACAGCTTTCTTCTATAAGGTATATAGGCCTTGTGTAAGTGTGGTCCACAGACAAAAGTAACAGGAGCTTAGGTCAAAAATGGAGGCATTTTGCCAACAAAATAGTCACTGACTAGCAAACCACCAAAATAGAAATAAAGATGATGACCTATTCCTTAGAAGACATTAGGAAAACATCAACAAACTAATTAAGAAGAAATGGCCTCCCCCCCCCCTTAATTGCGCTGCATCTAACCTTACCCAAAGCAGGAATATAACGGCAAAAGGCTTACCAAAGAGCATGAGATCCCAGTACAGCAGTGAAAGAGTTCAGAATGCCGTCTCTAGTAGGTATCATGCCTAAACTATTCAAGATAGAGGGTTCCTCCTTTTAACTCAGATTTCTGATTCTGCAATGAAGGAAATTCTGCAACTTTCTGTGTAACTTTAAGGGTCCAACAACTTCTTCTGTTCAAAAATTCTTATTTCTAATCTAAAGTTGTTTACAACACACTGATCACATCCGCACCCTGGCATACTTATTGTTGTATCTTTAGTGATTAATCCTGAATAGCCCTGACTGAAATAAAGATTCATTTGCAGTGAGAAGCCTTTCTTGGAGAGCAGGACAAACAAAAAGTTTAGTTGTGCTATAACAATTTTTGTTGTCTGTACTTATTATAACTTAGGGGATATAATTTGACTTTTGTTAAAGCCCAATCAGGTATAAACACGTGTCTTTATAACACTAGGTTTGCTATATCTGAAATTGCCAAAAGCTCAGTCTTAATATTCCTCTTCCATCCTTCCTCATAAAATCTATATCCATCTCTTAAATTATATATGTTCCCTTTATTTCCATTCTTCTTTTTTGGAATGAAGTAATTCACTTTAACAGCTTAAATGTGCCAAACTGCAACGTAGCCATACATCTTATGTATTTTGAGAGCAGAGATACTTCAAAGAGTAAATAGGGATCACTACATCCAAGGGCATAGGTCTTTAATGATGTGTTTGTACCTGAATCAAGCCAAGAGTTTTTTCAAAACATAGCCAACCACACTCCAAACTAGATTTGGTGAATCAAAATCTTATTTTGGGGAGAGATGTGGATAATTTCAGATGTATATAACTGTATATTGGCAAAGCTATACAGGTAATTCTGGTGCACACCCATTTATCAACCACGAAGGGTAACAGAAGCATCCAACTTTCCCATTAGTCAAAGCAGGATCTGGCCTAAAATAATGTAAAGAAAGTGCTCTTAATCTTTATGGGCCCCTATCTCCCTTTTCTGCACCCTTCTGCACCCAAATTTCCAGTGTCTCATCTGCCCCTAGTAATATTTCTTTGTGTGGGACCCATCTGTAACAGCCTCCCACCTACAGCACCCCACGTGATATAACAGAGGTTACAAAATGGTGATCTCCGAGGTCTTTGTGGCCATTTCTGTTGAACCATGAAGTGCTGTGCTGTAAAACAACAAGTTAATATCCATCATATTAGACAGGTTCTTTGCTCATCACAATACAAGCAGCTTAAATCTATTTTCTTCAGCTGTCCACTCCATACGCTTAACGGCCCATGGAGGCATCTGAATTTGCAAATCCTATACAAACTCCCATGACTCCGTTGCCTTCTAGGGTCAGTGCTTCCCTGTTTTATTACAGTCGCCTCAAGCCCCATCAGTTTTCTCAGGTGACAACTACTGACCTAAAGAGTAATTTTTTCTGAGGTGTTGATAGATGATAAAGGTTTATTTTCTCCTAAGGGTGCCTGAATATTAACAGGAGACTAATAAAAGCACAAAAGGTCACAACGAATGTATTTCTGGCACCAAGACCAAAGAAAGTGCCACAGGTATTTTCAACAGACGGTGTAATTTAAATACTTTCTCATACTGACGCAATACCATAAACATTATTCATTTTATAGCTGTAAACGCTGTGGGGTCTGCATTAAGTGCTCACGAAGAAAGAGACTAGGTTCCATGAAATCCTGGAACCCAAATTTCACAATATCTAAAATAATGTAAAATAACTTATAAAGATGTAATGGATTAATGGTAAGACTGAGATCAACAGGTAATTCACATACATGTGAGAACCTATTAATCTACAGCTGGAATTTATTTATTTTTTATTTTTAAAGTATTTATTTATTTATTTATGGCTGTGTTGGGTCTTCGTTTCTGTGCGAGGGCTTTCTCTAGTTGCGGTAAGCGGGGGCCACTCTTCATCGCGGTGCGCGGGCCTCTCACTGTCGCGGCCTCTCTTGTTGCGGAGCACAGGCTCCAGATGCGCAGGCTCAGTAATTGTGGCTCACGGGCCCAGCTGCTCCGCGGCACGTGGGATCTTCCCGGACCAGAGCTCGAACCCGTGTCCCCTGCATTGGCAGGCAGATTCTCAACCACTGCGCCACCAGGGAAGCCCCTACAGCTGGAATTTATAAAGAAATTTTGCTATGCAGGCAGCACACTATGTAAATATCAATAGAATGCTAATTCATATTGCTTGGTAGTTGAACTAAGGTCTTCCCTACTCCCTTTCAGAATGATCTAAAAATCTTTTCATATGTCTGTTTAGAACCATGTTTAGATTTATAAACAAAATCTCCCTTTACTGAGAGTATGTGAAGAGTCAAAAAGGATATCTGAAAATCATTCTACACTTTTATTTTTGGCTGAATGATCATCTTCCTAGCTGATGAGTCCTTTCAGCTGAATAACAACTTACTGATCTTAGTGGGCATTCCTGTAATGTAGAGTAGGACATATCAAACATCCCCATAGGCTCTCATAATAAAGGGGGAGGCATTAGTCATGAACTTGAGGAAGTCTGTCCCAAAGCTGCTTATTTTCCTATCTAAGAAGAAGGTATATATCATCTGGATATGATATTAATTTCAAAAACCAAACTGCAACAATAATTACCTATACATTGATATAAAAATTTGAGAATTCTGTAGCATAGATATGAAATGTTACTCCCTTGGGGCAAGATTCTATGAAAAAAATGCAAGTATTGAAAAAATAAATTCTAATGGAAATTTTTTTGTAAGTAGATAAAACATTTATTCTGAAAAATCTACTAATTATAGAATGGGAAAGACCCCTGGACGAGAGCAGAACATCTTTGCTAGGAGTATATGTCTTCTTATCTACAAGAACACTTGACTACAGACTTATGGCAAAAAGGCAGTAACTCATTGATTCTTCAATCATCTCTGTAAATTAAGTATGGTGTTAATTTTGTTACAACACATTGAAGAGAAAAAAAAAAAATCTAGAAGCTCAATGAGTTGTCCACAATTACTTAATCCACTTCCTACATGAGGAGTTTAAAAAGTGTTACAGCAAATTAAAAAAAAAAAAAGATTATTCCTTCACTATAAAATACTGAATTAACTATGGTCAACTCAGTAAATCTCTTTAACAGCTTCTCCATACCTAGGCTTTGTTTGAGAAGAAAGATGGAAAAGAGGTAGAGCTAAAACTGGCAACCATATTTTGAGGGATGCCTACTGAAGAATGAGGGGTCAATACAATGATGTGAAAGATCTGCTTTAAAACACTTCAGATAAAATAGGGAAGAGAGAATAGATGAAGCAAGTGTGGCAACATCTAGATAATAGTAAGAGCTGGGCAGTGGGCATGTGAGGGTTCATCACAGTTATCCTGACTCTGTGTATACTTGAAATTTTTCACAATTAAAAAAAAAATGTACCGAATGTTTGGTAACCCCAAGCAAAACCCTTCAAGGAACTAAGAAGATGAGGGATGTGGGTGTCTTAAGTCTCAGCTTGCAGGCCATACCCACCAGGACCCAAGCCTCTGACCGCCTACCTCTTTCTCCCACAGCAAACTCAAATTAGATGAGTAACGTGGTTCCCTTTCTCAAGTGACCTAAAATGTCCACAGAAGCTAGTGAAGTAAGACTTCTGATTACTGACTGAGATGGGGTGGGATGAAATAAGCTGCAGGGAGCTGTGCAAATTTTACTTCCATATAATTCTGGAGTTTCAGTGACTCTGCTTAAGATTAGTTCTGTAGATCATAAAACTTGACTAAGGAATCATGGCTTCATAACAATGTCATTTTCTGTGCTAATTTGATTTTCCTCAAATATAAATAAAACATAAATTCTGGTACCTGTTTCCATGAAAAAAGGAACCACAGATTTCAATACTATCAGTACCAATATTCTCAGTATTTCCACAGAATCTCACTTTCTAAAAAGCAAAGTTACCCTTTACTTGAATTTAAAAACATAAGGGCTTCCCTGGTGGCGCAGTGGTTGAGAATCTGCCTGCCAATGCAGGGAACACGGGTTCGAACCCTGGTCTGGGAAGATCCCACATGCCGCGGAGCAACTAGGCCCGTGAGCCACAACTACTGAGTCTACGCGTCTGGAGCCTGTGCTCTGCAACAAGAGAGGCCGCAATAGTGAAAGGCCCGCACACCGCGATGAAGAGTGGCCCCCGCTTGCCGCAACTAGAGAAAGCCCTTGCACAGAAACGAAGACCCAACACAGCCAAAAATAAATAAATAAATAAATAAATAAATAAATAAAAAAGAACCACTATGTCCATCAAAAATAAATAAATAAATAAATAAATAAAAAAGAACCACTATGTCCATCAAAAATAAATAAATAAATAAATAAATAAATAAAAAAGAACCACTATGTCCATCAAAAATAAATAAATAAATAAATAAATAAATAAAAATATAAAATACTCTAAAATCATAATTTTATTGAAAAGCATTTAATGAAATGTTAACACAATAAAACAGAGACGTGTAAGGTGGCAGAATCCAAACATTTTTCAAATGAGCAACTGAACTCAACATTATATAATTTATATAGTCTTAGAATCCTTACAAAAACTGTAAAAGAAAGCAGCCTATTTAACATCTTTATGGGAATATCTTGTCTTTAAGGCTTTGTTTCAGGGTAATGGTCCTAAGCGTCACTTCCCAGAAGCATCTGGTTCACTAGAGAGCCAAAGGTAGAAGGACATAGTGAAATCTTACAGGGTAAAGACGACAGTCCCTCTGAGGTTGTGCTCCTCTCCCTGCTCTCCCTGGAAAAAGAGACACGGCAAAGGCTTCAGGGAGTCTACCAGGAAAGGCTGTAAGTGTTACCTGCTGGACTATGCTACTGTATCATTTACATAGATAAATTACTTGTACAATGACAAACCACGGTTTCTTTGAAGACTAATAAAGAAAGTCAGTATTAAAAGTCTCTTAGAATTCAAATGAACTATAATTATTAATGATAGTCAATCCCTATTGTATTAGTTTCCTATTGTTGCTATAACAAAGTATTCTCATACAGTTGTAGTAGTCAGAAGTTTAAAATCAAAGGGGTCAAAGGGCTGCATTCCTTCTGGAGACTGTAGGGGAGAATCTATGTCCTTGTTTTTTCAGTTTCTAGAGGCTGCCTGCATTCCTTGGCTTGCGGTGCCTTCCTTGCATCATTCCAACCTTCTGCTGCCACAGTCTCACCTTCTCTGACTCTGATTCCTCTTGCCTCCCTCTTATAAGGACCCCTGTGATTACACTGGGCCTACTCCAGTAATCCAGGATAATCTCATCTCAAGATCCTTAATATAATCACAACCACAAGAGTCCCTTTTGCCATATAAAGGGATGTTCACAGGTTATAGGAATTAGGATGTAAACACTTTTAGGGTTCATTATTCAGCTTACCACACCCACAAAGTAAATATAATACCACACCCACAAAGTAAACTATAATAAGGACTTTTGATATTGTAATAATGAACTGGTAAATCAATGACACCTCTACTATATTTTCTTATTATATTCACAATTTTAATTAATATCCATGGATGCAAACAACTTTTCTTCAAAGGAATTAATAATTAAGTTCCTTAAAAAAAGGAGGCTCTCATGTTGATAAATAAACAGAATTATTACTCCTGCAGCATCCTACATTTTCAGAGTGCCTTGCTGTCATTATGGTCACATACATTATCTCAGTTAATCATCCATATATATAGCTAGCCTACGTGATAGATAAAAAGAAATTTAACTTGTTTAAAATCACAGACTCGTTAAATAGGAGAGCCAGAGTTTACAGTCAGAACTTCCGGTTTCATATCACAACCTCTTTCCTTGTTAAACCAGACAAGTAGAGCTTGTTTCTCAGCTGCCCTTATGTGCACCATACAACCCTGCTGAAAGTGAAATCTCTTGTGCTATAATGTGACCTATCCAACTCTAAGAAACCAAGTGTCATCAAAACAATTATGTCGACTGAAAACAAAAGGGTTAGGATAAAGGAAGTTTCAGATTAGCAATAACAAAATAATATTTCCTGTGAATAATTAAGCTACAACTTCATTTAACTATATAATAGTATTTATAACTAAAATATCACTAAAAATATACTTCGCTCACCAAAATTGGTTTAAAAAAAGATCTAAAAATTACTGATCAGCATTCTAAGAGGAGACCAAAATCAAGTAATATTTACACTGCCAATATAAAGCAAGCCTATTTCACAACTACCAAAGGGAATTAAAAGAATTCAGAACTGAAAGCCAGGCCACACAAACCAGCTGTGTAATTCTATGTAGTTGCTTAGTGTTTGCAAGTTTGCTAGCTCCCCATGAGTCCAACACCCAAGTGTTTGAAAATCAGAGTTGACTAATAACCTGATAACCTTATCTAAGGTCTCCACTTTCACTCTCCACCAAAAGGTGCTATTCTCCCCTTTATAGCACTTTTCTCCACTTAGATAATAACATCTGATTATTTTCTGACTCCATCCACTTCATGTCTGTTGCACAACTGTATTCTAAAAGTCAAACACACACACACACACACACACACACACACACACAAAACATAAATAAATAAATAATAATAAATACAAGTCAAACACAAGTGTAGCACAGAGCATATTAATGTCTTAAGCAATGGGCAAAGATAATGGGTTAGATGAGCTATAACATTATGAGGAAAGTGCTGAAGGTTACCTATGGTGATAGTTTAAAAACTTACACTCTCTATTTGAATCCATCCATCAAACTACTCATTCAGTCACTAGAAAATGTAAAGAGTGCCTATTATATACCGAGCAATATTGCAGCCCTGGAAATACTCTGTCCTTTCACTCAAGGAGCTCATGGTACAATGGGGAACACAGATACGTAAATCTAATTTCAATATAGTCAGTTCCTGTCATCTTCCAAACCACCTGGCCTGACTTAAAGATCCTTCAAGATCTGGACCATTATCTGTGCTCTCAGCACCCAGGGTGCAACTAGAATACAGTGAAAGGGCAGCTAACCAAAACTGAAGATCAGGGAAAGCTTTGCAGGAGATGATACTCAAGCATTTAAGGATGAATGTCAAGTAAGATTTCGGGGTGGGGGGCGGGGAGCAAGCCAGAGAAGGGGAAAGGAGGAAGGGATATTGCAAATGAAGGGACACACAAACACACAGATGAAGAAAAGTCAAGGTAAGGACTGGTATTTTAAGTAGTGTGATATGACAATCACAGGTTGAAGAGCAAAGAGAAACCAGAGAGGTAGTTACGAAAAACCTTTTAACCACACTCAGGAGTCTGGATTTGATCTTCAAAGTGACAGAGCACTATGAAAGGGCTGTAAGCAGGAAAGAGACACAAAATACTTTATTTTAGAAAGATAACTCTGGCAGCAATGGAGTGGATCAGCTGGGTGGTCAAGAGACAGGGGAGAAGACTCTTATGAAACTGTGGGAAAGGCAAGACAGGACAAGAGTTTAGGGTGGCGATGGGGCTGCTGTGCATAGAAGCAGTCTATGAAGACTGGAGCCAACAGCAGAGATGATTAAGGGTTTAATAGCTTTTTCAGAGGCAGCATTAATGGGCCTTGGTGACTGGCTGTGAAGAGAGATAATGAGGGAGCAGTTTAGATGACTCCAGGTTTCACATTTGGAATGAAAATCAGTTTAAAGCCCAAAATACTATTTATGGAGTAATTATAACAGGCCAGGACCTGTGTGTGCTAAAATATATCATATCATATCATATATCATATATTATTTCATATATCATTTCATATATCATAGCATACCATATCACATCATATATCATATCGTACCATATCAAATTTCATCCACACAACTCAAGAAGTAGCATCCATTTTACATTTGAGGAACCTAAGGCTCAGAGAGGTTTGTAACTTGTCCAAGGTCACAAAGCACACGTAGAATTTGAAACTAAATTCTGTCTGCTTTCCTAGCCATCTACTAGAGAATGAAAGAATAGCAAAGAATTTACTGGCATTATCCTAAAAGGACAGACAGAACAGGCTGTACAAGCTACTCACTTTTTCTCCCCTTAAAAGATAATCAGGGATATTACAGTTATATCTCAATCTTATATATACTTGTACATTCTTTAAAGATGAATAAGAAAAGGTACTGGTAAAATAATAATAATAAAATTAATTTACTAATATAGACAGGTCTCTGCAAACCAGACACCTTTGGAGAACAAACTTTTGACAAGATTAGATAATCATATGTAGCACTGTATTTGAAGTATTACATTGTCCATGGGAAACTGAAAGGTTTTTCCGTTTGTTCAGTATTAATTGTAATAACAAGGAGCACAGTGATTTCAGAAATTCTATACGGAGGCTGTGACACACACTTCCCCCATAAACTAGCAGTGGCTGTGCGTTAATGGACACAGTAAAAGTTTTACTGCTCATCTAATATTTTTCGGCTGCACCAGCGGCTGGACTGACGCATTGGCCCCATTCCCTTGGCACCGCTCCTTTGGTTTGTAACCACACATTGCTTTGTACAGAACACATATGCAATGGGAATTGTCAAAACAAAATAATTATCTTGTTTGTACTAGTCACCACAACACTAAAACATGTCTAAAATCTAAAATTTCCATTACACCATAATCATACTTAAGGAATAGGGAAGATGTTTGAATATGCTAGAAATGTAAAAAGAGCCAGGAAAATGATACTTTAAAAAGTACTTTAAATCGTTTTAATAGTCTTTAAAGCATCTCCATCAATCGCCTCCTAGACATCACCAGGATATCTTACCATCATTTTAAATTCTCAGAGTCCGATTAACAATGTCTTTTTTTCACGCCCCACAGACCTGCTTGTATTCTTGTTTTCTACCCTTAATTAAAGGCATCATTTACGTACCAACCCCCCCAAATTCAACAAAGCTACGTTAGTTTCCTCCTCTCCCTTCTCCCTTCCCTTTGGCCATAGTTCTCCTGACTTTCCCAAAACATCTCTCATCCATCCCTTCCTTCCCTCCTATTACAGGTGGTCTGATATGTACCTTATCATGGTTTCCTTGACACTGCAGCAGTGTCCAACTTGGGCTTCCTACTAAATCCATCACTCTTGTCAAATGCATCTGCTAGGAAGCTGTCAGAAAGGGCTCCCATGTAACATCTAAAATTTTTTTGAATAAGTAATTTATGATACAAAAAATATTTCAAAATATATTTAGAAGGAAAAGTACCTCTCCCTTTTTGAGCCTGTCCCCAGCTACCAAGTTTCCTTGCTGAAGGCAAATATCTGTAAGCTTCTGTGTACCCCTCCAGAGACATTCTTTGCATTTACAACAAATATGTGGTCTTTTGAGGTTTAAATGCATGCGTTGTGTGCACACACACAGTGACATTTTATACATGCATGCTGTTTCACATCTGGCTTTTCCCACTGAATAAAACTTGGAGTTTGGTGTGTATTGTTACATAGAGAGCTGATTCATTCTTTTTCATGGTTGCGTAACATTCTAGAGTGTGATATATTTCATCATTCATTTCAACCAGTCTCTAATTTGCACATTTGGATTGTTTCCAATCTTTCCCTATTACAATGCGCAATAAATATCCTTGTACATATGTCTTTGCACACATAATTGGTACATTTCATCACCTCTGCTAATTCTGGATGATGTGGGCAGTAAAGGTATTGATGAATCTAAAAGACTTGAAAAAACTTTCTTTACAGTCTACCCCATAAAGTATGTATCTTGACCGTACTGTGTTAAGGCCCAGGTTAAAATTTTTCTCAGTAGTCATTTTGAGTAGTCACGTCAGTACTTGCTGCTGGGCATACTCTACCCATCCTGAAAAGGCACATGCAACCTAGAACACTGTCACAGGAACAACACTTTACCTGTACGAAAACAAAACAAAACAAAACAAAACACTGAATTTTTACAAAGGTCTCCAAAGGGAGAAGAATTTGCTGCTTTGTCCTGACAGCCTTTCTTACATTATGAGCCTAACAAATAGGGAAGTTCTACTTGAGCAACTATGAAAAATTAATTATTGTTGGCATCTTCTACTGATGGAATTCTAAAAGAGAAAATGGCCATTTGTGCAGAAACCAGACCACAGAGGCCAAACATTCAATGCTTATAAACATGAGATCTGTAGAACATACATCCATACAACGCATAGAATACCGTGACTCTTCCCTCTTGAAATATTAGCGGCAGGCCTATATGACCTCTGGTTACTACCCCAGTAACTACCCACCATCAGACATTCATACTATATAGGGTTGTGCTAGATTATTACAAAGCATTAGTGAAGTGTGTAAAAGCATCCCATTTGCAGGGACAAGATACCCTACCAACTGATCCAGACAGACCATGTCATTAGGTGATGTCCGGTGTCTGGATCAATGGAAGACATAACTCAACCTTACTGGAAGGGGCCTAATTAAGCACTGATGTCAAGGGCCAGGCTATCCTATGGCCACACCCTCTACTCTAAGATGCCAGCTCTGTTTATAGCTTCTTGATAATAATCTGTTTCTCTCCAAGATTTAAAGACCATCTTCTGTCTTGAATCCCATAGTGGGGGGCAGCTTACAAGAAACTTCTGAAAGTATCCTAAGATAGCTGTCCGATCTTTCGTAAACCCGGATCAGCTAACACAGCCTGAGTGTCAGGACTGTCCAAAAGCCTTCAGATCTGCTACCAGCAAGTCTCATCCTGTGACAACGAGCAAAACTAAAAAGGAAAAGTATCTCCAACCGGATAGCAATCCACCTGCGTGTTGTCAATAGGAAGGTCTTGCTTCTGATGGCCCTTGTCTGTTGCTGACTAGATTGTAATTTGTCTTCCAGGAGTAAAAACCTACCTTTGCCTGCACACATTGAGATCTGATCTTGGCAAAGTTTAAATTGGGTCCATAGAAACGTTTAAGGCAGAAAGTACTGAACTGAAAAATCTCTCCTTTAAACACTTTTTTGTTGGAAATTAAATTCTTTCCAGAGACCTGCCACAATGCAGAGGGCAATCAAAACTGCTAATCCTGGGCTTCCCTGGTGGCTCAGTGGTTGAGAATCTGCCTGCCAATGCAGGGGACACGGGTTCGAGCCCTGGTCTGGGAAGATCCCACATGCCGCGGAGCAACTGGGCCCGTGAGCCACAACTACTGAGCCTGCGCGTCTGGAGCCTGTGCTCCGCAACAAGAGAGGCCGCGACAGTGAGAGGCCCGCACACCGCGATGAAGAGTGGCCCCCACTTGCCACAACTAGAGAAAGCCCTCGCACAGAAACGAAGACCCAACACAGCCAATAAATAAATAAATTAAATTAAAAAACAAAACAAAACAAAACAAAACAAAAAAACTGCTAATCCTCTCTCTTCCATTAAAGATAATTTACCTAATGACTATCACCAAAATTGACCTTGGGTGGCAACCAAACAAGCACTCTAATCATTGCTAGCTGGTACACTGGTCTACACACCCTTCTTTCCACTTACTTGTAAGGTAATGAGGATTCACTAGGAATGGCCGGACTGGACTAAATTCTATTTAAAATGTTGATTACTGCTATTGCACTTGTAAAATTCCAATATGCTATTCATCCTCATGGAAAAATCACAGGCTTTCAATATTAATTATCCTACCTGTTAACTACATAAATTTACAAAATTATGTTCTCTGAACCCCACCTCTTCATCTATTGAAGGGAAGGAAGAATAACTACTTCATGGGCTTAATGAGATAATGAAGTGAGACATAAACTAAAAATTACCTGCTATGTGCTCATTACTCCTTATTGCGGGTTACAGGACAGACCAAAGAGGTTTTGGAAATGAATAATCATTTATTTTTCTTATCTATATTATAAACACCTTAAATTTTTAAAACATGTAGAATAATAAGCTTTCCTTAGTACTGTTTTAATATTTCATTAACATTCAAGGAGAACTTAAAACTATTTTAATATTAAAAATAAATAAGTGGTTGTTTTAAATTGTCTAATGGAGCCAAAATCTGAAAAGTGTAATGATGTGTTCTCATTTTTAGAGCACTTCATGACAGATGCAAGGCCAGATTCTGAAGCCATCAATAAGACCAGGTGGGATGAACAAAGCACCCCTTTTTGCGTGCACATCATTTGGGTTTTGTCAGGGTGATTCAAGACTGCAGGAGGCTTGGATCACTCATAAGGCCCAGGACGGCAAACATCTCTGGAATTTTCTGGAGCGTTTGAGCCCCACCACGGCTCTTCACTATTCCCAGTTTCTTAACAGGGCACCAAGGATTCTGACTTCCTGGGAGATCTGGAACATCAAACTCCTTAGAAAACAGGACTCTACCCTGCTGGTCAGTATAGAACTTCCAAGATACTAAAACTCTTCAGGATTCTGCTGTTTCAGTCAGAGGCCACAGGATAACAGGATATCTTTAGCTGATATCCAGACATTGATGATGGTTTTGTTTTAATTTTTATTACTAGTAGTTTATTTTCCCATGTTAGGCCTCTATTCCAGGTACCTCTGTGAGACAGGGTATGATCTCTTAACAGGGTCTGAGGTTCCCTTCTGTACCACAAACAGGGATCAGAAGTCAGAGCTAACCTAAATGAGTATGGAACTAAGGAGGCTTCAACTAAGAGGCTTCAGCCACGTTAAGACCACAGTGAAGTCCAAGTAAATCCCACAGCCCTTCTCCAAAAGGGGCATGGGGAAGTAGCAAGGCTGGCAGCGTGAAGAGCTCTCCTGTGGAAGATGGCACAGCTTCGAAGCCTCTGTACCACTGGATGGCTGGTCGGCCTGGGGCTGCTCTTTTGAAACTTGAGCAACCCTTGCCCATCTTCACGCAGAATCTCTCAAAAGAGAAAATGGATCCAGAAGTTAAGTCCGCGTAGCTACAGCTGCTGTCTCCAAGATCATGGTGCGAGTGATAGCATCAGCTCAGGACCATCTAGCTGGAACCTGGGAAAGGCCTAGTACGTGGAACATATCAGTGAAATGCAGGTTTACAACTAGCCCAAGAACAGGAGGCTGTGCAGCATGTGGCCATTCACTGGGAGCCTCAATACAGCAGGGGCACTGTGGAGGTCAGCCCTCCATGATACAGGCCTGACCTTTCATCTGGGTGGACGTCTTCCATTGGCCATCCCCAAGGTGCCTGAGGCTAAGGCTTCCCAGGGAAACAGCTTCTTAAAACACTGGTGTTTAGGGTCAGGAATAAGCAGTTCTATCTACATGGTTACCATATTTTGGTGGCAGAAATACTGACACCGGGTATGTGTTTGTGGAGAAAAGCAGATGAAGCAGTCCAGAGGATTTTGTCTATGGAGTCCTGAATGGTCAAAGAGTTTGCGTAATCTCTTCTCTTTCCTATAACTTGGGTCCCTGTGATGACACAGTTTCTAGTCTTAGTTGGGAGGCAGTTCATTGCTTTTTGTATCCCAAGAATCCTATTCTAAGGCCACATACTTTAAAGACAGGGACCTATTCCTGGAGGCTTTTAAACTTTTTCAAAATATGGTACTCAGTGGCCAATTCCTTTTAGTCACCACTGTATATCCAGAATCTAGCACAGTGTCTGATATATACAGCAAGCTTTTGATAACTATTTGCTAATGAATGAATGAATGTCTAAGGGCAGTTCTGGAAGTGGAGGACCAGGTGGGGAGTGGGCTTCTGTGCAATAGCCTAGGGGGATAGGAAAGGTACGGAGGCAGCAGGTGCAGGTTACTGACCAGGAGCGCCATGCTCTCCCTGAGTCATGGATCTTCAGCAAGGCCAGGACAGGGTAAGGGGCAAGTGGTAATGCCAAGCACGGCTACTTAACATGGTACCCTGTCTGGACCTCCAGGGACACAGTTCTCTTGACGATGAGCCCTCTTTCCCAACATTTTGATGGTGTCTATTCATACCGTCATTCATCAGAGGGTCTGTCTGATGAAATTGATCTGGAGACCCATGGTCTGATTATGCAACCAAGCCCAGGTTCCCAGAGCTCCTGAGCTGCCAGAATACTCAAGGACATGCTCACTGGTTCTTGCCTTACTTTAGAAAGTCCATTTGAAAGATGTATGGAAGGTTACTAGTGATGGTGGAGACCTCAGTTAATCTATTTGAAAGGTTCATGGAAGAGTACTAATGAAGGTGAAGACAAAGGCACAGTTCTCCCACCCACATCTTATTTCCACGCCAAGATTTTAGTCTAGCTACAAAAGGACCAACGTTTTCTTACCTCCTAAGACTTTGGCCTAAGGAAGCTCACGATAATGTAAGAAGTATTTCTCTGGGTTATACTCTTGGAAAAGATCTACATCACTCAATGAAAAGATAAACATGATACTCCCACAGAAACAATGATAAGACATTTCATTTCTAAAAGCCTGGTGTCGAAGTTATAGAAAAACAAATACAAATTTCAAACTTAACGTATAAATTATCAGATTCATAGTATAAAGTCTAACCTAAACTGTATATAAGTCAACTTTAAAAAGGAAAAACAATAACCCCTCAAACTGCATTAATGTGGTATCACTTGAGAGTGCAATACAATATTTTAACCAACATAGACATTAAAAAATATGAGGTTTGCTACCATCTGGCATCTAATAATTATGTGGAAATACTGCAATGGTTAATCATAGACAAGAATCATGTTTGTAAGACTTATTGTTGGTATAAAAATAATCTGAGTCATGATGTGTAGATTTCAAACAAGGATACACATGTTTATGGGTATATTATAATACTACACCACGGGTGAAAATTAGGAAACTGTGCTCTCTAGGCTAAAACTTGAAATAACACCTTTCTCTCAAAGAAAAATTAGAGTTTACAAATATCATTCATTCCTTCAACAAGACACATTCTTTCATTCATTTAACAAATATTTATTGTCTTTCCACTCTATGCCTGGTCCTGTGTTAGCCTTGGGGATTCAGTGGTGAAGAAGACAGTCTTTGTGCCTAAGGAAATTTCATTCTCCACCATCTCCCCTCCCACATTCACACACCATGCAACAGTCTCTCCAACAGCATTCTTGAAGGAAGGTCCCTTAGCTCCTGCTGTGTCCTATAACGAGACAGAGTGTGGAAAATGTCCAGCATGGAGTCGAGCAAGCTCTACATCCACTGCTCCTTGCCTACTCCCAACAAACGCCAAGAGCTGAGAGACCCGAATTCTGTACTAGCTGCACATAGCTATCAGTCATCCAACCTTGAGAAAGTCATTTCAGCTCCTTGAACCTGAGTCTGCTCTGAGGACTGTCTTCTTGGAAGCCACTTTCCGATCACAGGGAATGAGATGACTAGAGATTTCTAATAATGGGCAGAGCCATTACCTCACAAGAAGCCTATTCTATCAGATGACACAGTTATAAAGTTCTCTTTTGTGTAGAGCTGAAACTGTCCCTCTGTGAATTCAACCATGGATCTTTGTCCTGTACGCCAAACCTGTCTACTGCTTCTTATCTATAATAATCTCTCAAATATTGAAAAGATGTCACATCTTCCCAAGCCTTTAAAATAAAAAGTGCCCTTTAATGTCAATCAATCCCATTTTCTGGACCTTTTTTAATAATATTAGTTACCTGCCTCTGTGAGGTCTTTATCAACCTTTCTATTTAACATATAGTGTCCACAATAAAATACAGTGCTCTAAATTTGTAGTACAACCATCAAGTGCTTGCGATACATCTAGTAACACAATATAAGGCTCTATAATTGGGCTTCCCTGGTGGCACAGTGGTTAAGAATCTGCCTGCCAAAGCAGGAGACACAGGTTCGAGCCCTGGTCCAGGAAGAGCCCACATGCCGAGGACCAACAAAGCCTGTACGCCACAACTACTGAGCCTGCGCTCTAGAGCCCGTGAGCCACGACTACTGAGCCCACGTGCTACAATTACTGAAGCCCGCGCACCTAGAGCCCGTGCTCCACAACAAGAGAAGCCATCACAGTGAGAAGACTGTGCACCACAACGAAGAGTAGCCTCTGCTCGGTGCAACTAGAGAAAGCCCACGCACAGCAACGAAGACCCAATGCGGCCAAAAAAAAAAAAAAGACTCTATGATTGACTCGGAGGAGAAAAGACAACTGAACGTGTAAAAAACAACCACAGGAATACTATCTGAATCATACTCATTTACAACTCCACAATAAAGAGGCAGGATAGCAGAGTAGTCAAGAGTACAGATTGAGGCCATATAACCCAGATGGGTTCAGATTCTAGCTCTTTATATGTATTGGATGTTAACCTCTCTGTTTTCAGATTTCTCCCCTATAAAATGGGAAGCATAATAGAACCTACCTTATAAGACTGATATAAAAAAGTGAATGAGTGATCAGATATAAAGCAGTTATAAGAGGTACACAGTAGACTACATATTATCAAATAAAATAGGCAACTTATTTATCTAAGTGATTATATATTAACATGTTTATCTAAATGCCTGTTTTGCAATGTGCATTCACAAATGATATAAAAAGAAAATAACTTTTCATTACTTCCATGTATCTAAACATTGAGTTATTAATGGATAAAAGTAAATTGACACTTCCTTAGGTTCAAAGGATGTGATATCTCTCTTAAGAGAGAAGATGAAGTGAATTATATTAACAGAGAGAAAGCTAAGAGGAAAACAGAATAAACAGAAAGTAAACATGAAAGAAACAAGTTCTTAAGAACATTTTCCCCTTCCATGAAAACACAGTCTGCTCATTTCGACTATACTATGAATGCATAATTTTCAGCCCTTTATGTGCAGTAAGAGTGTTCTCTTTATTGGTTTGTTTTTATGTCTACTTTTAAAAACCTCGTCAGAAGAGTCATCATCTAATGTTGATCAACTTTCTGTCATGTCTACCGTGGCAAGCGACCCCTGAACTAAAATGACTCTGTTTCAGTGCTCATTTAGTTCTAAAAATAAGCGCTGCCACATGGCATCTGTTTCCATACAACTAAGCCAGCGTGGATATGAAGTAACCATGGGACTTCAAACACACTTGTAGATCACTCACTAACAATGCTAAGCCTGGTTAAATAAACAAAATAAATTACCTCTGTATTTCTTTCTAGTTCAAAAAAAAAAAAAAAGCTTTCTTTACAAACCTTCTAAGAAGTTTTACCAATGTCGATACAATTTCTTTAAAAATGATGACTCATTTATTTAAGGTTTAGCCCAAACTTCATTAAAATTTAAAGAACACAGTCATTTGAACAGTACACTTTGAAAGCCTAATGTATACCACATCATTGTGATGGCTTTCAAATCATTAAAAAGCTCTTCTTTAGCAAATAACATTTACCTAACAAGGAACAACTGTATTCCATTTGTTACAGAATGGTTGCTTTTCCCAACAGTACTTATTAATATTAGATAAAAGTGGAAATAAATCTTCACTACACCTCTGAGAAATAGGCAGCATGGAATGTTTTCTCAAGATAAAGTTCATCCATATTCTCTTTCAAAATTCCCAAACTTGGGGCTTCCCTGGTGGCGCAGTGGTTGAGAATCTGCCTGCCAATGCAGGGGACACGGGTTCGAGCCCTGGTCTGGGAAGATCCCACATGCCGCGGAGCAACTAGGCCCGTGAGCCACAACTACTGAGCCTGCGCGTCTGGAGCCTGCGCTCCGCAACAAGAGAGGCCGCGATAGTGAAGAGGCCCGCGCACCGCGATGAAGAGTGGCCCCCACTTGCCACAACTAGAGAGAGCCCTTACACAGAAACGAAGACCCAACACAGCCATAAATAAATAAACTAAAAAAAAAAAAAAATTCCCAAACTTTTAAAAGTTGGCAATACTGTCACTTGTGAAGGGAAGCAAGGGATAATAAGTGTGTGATATCAGTTGCCACCAACATGTATCAAACTGTACGTGGTCATCACTGTGCTAGGTATTTTGGTGCATTATCACATTTCATTTAATCCTCATAACCTATGAGGCAGATACCATTATTACCCTCAATTAAAGTTAAGGACACTGAGATTTATAGCAGTTAACTAATTTGTCTAGGGTCACCTAACTAGACACGGCCGAGACACGACCCAAACCCCGGCTGTTTGACTTCAGTCTTAAGCTCTGCAATTGGAAAAATAAAAAAAAGCTGGGGATAGACATGCCATGATTAGTGAGAAAGAGACAAAGAGAGCAGTGGATGTGAGAAGAAAGAGAACAGAGGTAAAGACCATCCAGATGGAAAGAATACTGTGCAATAGGAAAGAGCCCTGGGTTAAACATCAGGAGATCTGCAATCCCTTCCCTGGGGGGCACCAGTATGACCAAAGGGAAATCAATTCTCTCTAGTTTAATATAAGAAGAGCACATTCACATACAGCACAGAGGTATCTTAAAGATAAAAAGGTTAAAGTGAAAATAAAACTCTAAAACACCATGCAAATATCAATAAAATAAAAAAGAAAACAATTAAAAATGGACAAAAAAATTAAGAATGTTTCACTGATTCCACAGTCATAGAAGATGTCATGGTAGAATTTAAACTACAAATAAATTAATTGTGAACATTAACCTAAACACTCATAAAATGCCAATAAGTCTGTCTGGAACTGTTCTTTTCTGTTCCCTGATCATATCACTGACACCTAACGTCACAGAAAATGCATTCAATGTTAGTAGGTTTTGTTGTTGTTGCCTACTGCAGAAGACACTTGTAAAACCAGAAATTCAAACTTAGGTCAAAATTAGCCCAATGTAGGGTAATTAAAAAGTATATATGTATGTGCACGTGCATGTGTGTGTATTTAATTTATCATATCTATTTATTTCGACATTGTGAGACCTGGAGCAGAGGAATCCAGCTATTCTGTGAAACCAATAGAAACCATGAGATAATAAATAGGCATTGTTTTACGCCACTAAGTTTGTGGTAATCTGTTACGAAACAACAGCAAACTAATACAATACCTGAGGGAATTTAGACGACCCAAAAAACAAGACAATTATTAACTCCAGGGATGGGAGCATAGGCCTGTTTAAAAGTAATCATCGTGTAGGTAGGTCTTAACCATGTCTGCAGATCCTTTGACACCACCCTCAAGATGTCTGTGTCTCCTCCTCTGGAAGCTCAGTCAGTCTCAGTGCTTGCTCATAACCACAGAATGACTTCCCCAGCTAAGTCAGTTTCTGCCCTGCTCTCTAGAACACTCCCTGTAGAACCCATTTTACTAGAGTTTGACATTGGGTTTTTGGGTAAAGCACAGCTTTTCCACTTTCCATTTACTAATTATAGATTTTCCATTTACTATCGTCCCTTGTCAGTATATCATCCTTAGGGACTTCAAGGCAAAGAGTAGTGGCTGTAATGAGGCAGAATTCGGCTGTCGCTGGATTCCCCAGCCGTAACGCCACCAAACTACACCATTAACCTCTGACACGAACTGGCCAAAATAACACCACGAGTAGCAGTCGCTGGAACCCAGGAAGGTGGAACATTTAAATATTTAAAGATAGGGAGGATTGTCAATTACTGGTTGAAAACATACCTCTTATTCCATTTTATACCCTGGAAAGTTCTACCAAATTGATTTGCTATAAAACTCTAAGCAATCTGCCTAACATTTTAGTCTCGCATTTCTCGTCCAACAAACTTCAGAAACGACATTTGGTTGAGTGAAACGTTGGAAATTTCTTGAAAATATTTCAACAAAAAAGTCTTCTCATGCCCAAAATGAACTTTCATCTTATTAATTAAAATCAACAAATACTTATGGATAAGGTACTATGAGATAAAAATGTATGACAGTGTCCCTATCCTCAAGGAGGTTATAAGAAACATAAGTACTTAGCTAAACACAAGGCGGAATACAGTAAGTTCTATGAGAAGGTACAAAAGGAGAGACTGCATGCAGTTGGAGGTCCAAGAAAGAGCTGTACGAAGGATCTGAATAACCTCTCCCAAATCTTAAATTTTGGAACCCTAACTCAGACTAAACTCTAGATCCTTGTCGGGGAGAACCCCTTATCCACAACCCCACCACGAGTTTCCACAGAGGGGAGAAAACTATTGCTCACCTCCCAGGGAAGACAAGTGGTTAATCTGATAGGTTAATCGCCCTACCCGACCTTCACCTGGGAGGCAGGAAGAATAAGCAACATTTTGCCCTTCAGCCTCCAACAACTTATCAGAAGCTCTGTATTTAGTGGTTATTGGATCCTGTTCAGCCATTAATAAAGTCATCCTGTATTCCTTATGCTCCATTCTCAAAAACTGAGAACTCAGAGGGGGAAGATGGATCAGTTACTGATCCCTCAAACATCCAACAATCCCTTTTTTTTTTTTTAATTTTTTTTTTTTTTTATTCTATTTTTGGCTGTGTTGGGTCCTCGCTTCTGCGCAAGGGCTCCCTCCAGTTGCAGCAAGCGGGGGCCACTCTTCATCGCGGTGCGCGGGCCTCTCACTATCGCGACCTCTCCTATTGCAGAGCACAGTGTGCCACCAGCGAAGCCCCAACAATCCCTTTTTATCTTTCTGTCCAGTATGCCCTATAAATCATCAATCCTGGGCCAATTTCGTCGTTTTTCTTTACTCCTGTCTAAGAAAATGCTATAGGCCCAGGAATTAAGAACATTACTTATCTCCAATCTCTGGTGGACACTATTTACTACCTAGTAATCTTCTACTGGTCCCTGTTCAGTTTCGATTCTTATTTTCTATAGAAGCTCCTCCAAACCCTCCTAAAGTCTTATTCATAGCATATGACTTAATCTTCAATTTTACTGAGAAAACAGTAGTGTTTGGGTTTGAAATATATGAACTTCCTGCCCACACCTACTTCCATAAACTTTCTGTCTCCTATTCAAGGCTAATCTCTTAACCTGTGCTCTGCGTCCCACCCCCTGCAGTTTACTCAGCAATCATGCTCCAACGATTATTCCCTTTCTCTCCTGCAGCTTCAGCTTTTGATTCTAACAATTCTTTCCTCTCTTCATATAGACACATTCAAAACTCATTTAAAAAACAAAGCAAAAGATCCACAACAACAACAAAACCAGAACTGCCTCTTCAGGCCTGAACATTCTTGTTGCTATATGTTTGCTCCTTCTTTTAACCGCCAAGCTTGTAGGACAAGGAGTCCGTGCTGGCTCTCTCTGCCCTTCCACTTAGCATTTGCCATGCATTTGCTACTGCATGTCACCCTCCACTGCAACTACTCACATCAGTGTGACCAAATGACCTCCTGATTCACAAATTCAACAGACACTTTTCCTTTCTTCTTTGACTTGACCTCTCTACAGCATTTGATGTTTAACAACTTCCGTCTTGAAACTCCCTTCCACTGGCTTTTTATAAATCATTGCCTCCTGATGTTCCTTCTATACTTCAGAATGCTCTCTCTCGGTCTTTATTGGTCAAACCTTACATTTTAACTTTTTCCCAGGATTCTATTCTTGGCTGTCCTCTCTCTTCTCAAACTCAACTGTCCCTGGGGAGGGGGAGGGGGAGGAATATTCACAGCATGAATTATCTCACATGCCCATAAATCAATAAGACTAAATCTGAACTCATTTGCTTCTTCTCCATCCCCCACCCTTACCAGTGCTTACCTCCATCATGGCACTGCTCTGTATTTGTTTATCTGTCTGTCCTCCCTGCCCTGGCATGCCTAGGGGATGAACATAACACACTGCTGTCCATAGTGGAAGCTTCCTAGGGCAGGGGCTAGGAGTGTGGAAGGGGTCAGCGACCCAGCAAGAACAATGCACCTGAGAGGACCTAAGGAAAATGTAGCTATAAAAGTATCCGAGGGACCTCCCTAGTGGTGCAGTGGATAAGACTCCACGCTCCCAAAGCAGGGGGCCTGGGTTCGATCCCTGGTCAGGGAACTAGATCCCACATGCATGCTGCAACTAAGAGTTCACATTGCCACAACTAAGGAGCCCGCATGCTGCAACTAAGGAGCTGGCGAGCCGCAACTAAGGAGCCCACCTGCTGCAACGAAGACCTGGTGCAACCAAATAAATAAATATTTAAATATTTTTTAAAGAAAAGGAATCCCAGATGAACTTCACTGAACTACACCATGAATATCTTGAGGGAAGTGATATATATATATATATTTTTTTTCATCTCTGAATCCTTTGTGTTTATTAGCACGAGTGCCTAGCACATGGTGGGTCCTCAATTCATATTTAATTCATATTTTTGTAATCAAAGGAGTAGAAGAAGTATGGGATATCTGAGATAAGCTTTGAAGAACTGGTAGAATTTCAACAGCTGTTGATGGAGGAGGGATCATTTAAGTCAGAGGGAATAGAAAAAGCATTAGGTTCAGACAGAACTGCTGGACTGGTGGGATGTCTAAGGACAAATAGTTATCAGTATGCTAGAATGCTGAAGAAGGATTTTACAGGACTTTACGGTGGAGTTACAGATGCAACCTGACAGGCGATGGCAAGCCAGTGAGGTCTTCTAAGCAATGTGATTTGCAATTGGAAAAAAATTAACTGGAACAGAGGACACTTCTTTAAATAGCTGCCAAATGAATTACCTAAGTGAGAAGAAACGAAGGCCTGAACTACAGCAACTAGAGTAACTGTAGATGGAAAGGAGAAAATATTATTTTTAAGATTGAAGGTAAAGAACCAAACTTTTTGAATATTTAAGAACAGTGGAATTAGTTGAACATTAAAGGGAGGTGAAAATTTTAAGGCACTAAAATTAGAAGGTCTAAAAAGAAAACTATATAAATACTTAAAAAAAATACATTTAATACATTGGTTTATTGACCCAAACAATCATGACACGTTGGGTGTTAGCGTCTACAATGTACTTATGAAGTTTACTGTTCTTGGTGAGAACTCCAACACGTGTGACACACAGCTGGCAATTGAAGAGGGCGTTCAGTACAAGCTCACGAAAGATCATTCTATAACTTTTGAGGGGGGAGTTACCAGAGTATAACCATACCGTGAAGCTGTTGTTAGCATTTTTTGTGCTTGCTTCAGCTACACTGGCATCTGAGAGGTCAACTTCATCAAATATCAGAGACTGTTAATGAAAAAGAATACAAACATGTCAAGTGCAAACCTAACTGAATGCTCCTCAGTATTTTTTTTTTTACCATCACATCATGACCATGAAGCTATGTCAGGAATTAGAAATAAAAAATGAAGAAAAACTGAAATTACTGATGTTTGGTGAGTAAAACCATAAAGTTCAACGAACACATAAATTCCAAACTGTAAAGGACTTTAAAGAACTCCCCTGGCATATTGTTTCATTGAAAAATGCTCTGTGCTCTCCAGAAACATCGTTTATGGGAAACCTACTACTCAGTGTATGACATAAACACATACTCACACACTCCCCACAATGAGAAGAACTAGTCCTGGCTCAGATCACAGACAGTTACTGAACTTTTTGAACGTGACCTTCCTCATCTGTAAATGTGTTCAAATGAGATGGTGCATGTGCTCTGCAAATATAAGATGACATTTCTTTTATACTCTTAAAAGAAGTTTTATTTATTTATTTTCTTTTTTTTTTTTGGCCAGGCTCCAACATTTTTTTTTTTTGTATGCTTAGAAGTGGTTTTAATCAAAAAAGTTTCAGTGGTAAAAACTCCATAGAAATAAAATCTTTAAAATGGACAACTGAGAAATTAGGAAATTCTAGTAAATAAATGTATCCTTCCCACTTTGAGTCAGTTGGTCCTTGTTCACAGTCATTCAATGTTCTTCCAGTGAGGCAGGTATAACACCACTCCTCTAGAACTGCTAGAAAAACAGGCTCCCTTATCTAATAACTTTTACCACCCCCCAAGATCTCCAGGGGGTCATGAAACTCTACTTCAACCCAACCAATCTGACCGTAAGGCTTGTTCCCTGACTACAAGGAATTTATAATCTAGCACAGGAGCTGAAATAGACACAACTAGTTTTAAGTAAGGGAGACTATTAAAAGTGGAAGAGCAGATACTACAAAATGCTATGGAAGGTCACAGCAGAAAACAAATGCTTTCTCTTGTGAATAACGGAATGAAGACAATTTTAGGGGGACCTTAAAGAAAATAAGGAATTTCTTTAAGTGGAGATAGAGGAAAAATCATCCTGGGGATGGAAAACATGGAGCGAGGCTGTAGGCTATCGAGTGGTCAGTGTTGTCTGGAGATAAATGTGAGAAGTCAGAATGGAGCCAGATCAGGGACAACCGTGAACATAATGACTTTTAAAATAAGATTATTCTATTTTGTTATTACTTCCACAGCTGCATAAACTAAGAATTATGTTTGTTTGTTTATTTATTTATTTTTTACCTCCTGGTGTATAACTCTACTAATTATATCACAAACACGTGTTTTTTAATATAGAAATGATTGATTATCCTACTGGCACAGTAACAATAAATCTTACTATTTTTAAATTGAAGTATAGTTGACATACAATATTATGTTAGTTTCAAGTATACAACATAGTAATTTGACAATCAAATACATCATCAAATGATCACCATAAGTCTAGTAACCATTTGTCATCATACAAAATTATTACAATATTATTAATTATATCCCATATACTGTATATTAAATCCCCATGACATTTATTTTTATAACTGGAAGTTTGGATCTCTTAATCCTCTTCACCTATTTCACCCAACCCCACATAACCCTCCCTTCTGGCAACCACCCATTTGTTCTCTGTATCTGTAAGTCTCTTTCTGTTGTGATTTGTTTGTTCATTTGTTTTGTTTTCTAGATTCCACATGTAAGTGAGATTGTACGGTATTTGCCTTTCTCTGTCTGACTTATTTCACTCAGCATAATACCTTCTATTTTCATCCATGTTGTTGCAAATGGCAAGATTTCATTCTTTAACCTTTAACCTAAAAGGTTTTTTAACCTTCATACTAGCTAATATTTCATTATATTCATTACTAATAATTGGTCTGTTCAGATTTTCTGTTTCTTCCTGATTCAGTCTTGGAAGATTGTATGTTTTGAGAAATTTATCCAGTTCTCCCAGGTTGTCCAATTTGTTGGTATATAATTTTCATAGTAACCTCTTATGCTCCTTCGTATTTCTGTGATGTCAGTTGTTAACTTCTCTTTCATTTCCGATTTTATTTATTTGGCTCTCTCTCTTTTTTTCTTGATGACTTTGGATAAAGGTTTATCAATTTCATTTATCTTTTCAAAGAACCTGCTCTTAGGTTTTTGTGGGGTTTTTTAGTCTCTGTTTCATTTAATTCCACTCGTAACTTTACTATTTCCTTCCTTCTACTAACTCTGGACTTGTTTATTCTTCTTTTTCTCATTCCTCTAGGTGTAAGATTAGATTGTTTATTTGAGATTTTTCTTGTTTCCTGAGGTAGGCCTGTATTACTATCAAATTCCCCCTTAGAACTGCCTTTGCTGAGTCCCAAAGATTTTGGAACACTGTGTTTCCATTTTAATTTGTTTGAAGGTATTTCTTGATATCCTCTTTGATTTCTTCAGTGACCCATTGGTTGTTACTGAGTTTGTTGTTTAGACTCCATGTGTTTGAGTTTTATTCCAGTTTTTCTTGTGGTTGATTTCTAGTCTCATACTGTTGTGGTCAGAAAAGATGCTTGATGTGATTTCAGTATTTTAAAATTTATTGAGATTTGTAGCCTAATAAAAGATCTGTCCTGGGGACTTCCCTGGTGGCGCAGTGGTTAAGAATCCGCCTGCCAATGCAGGGGACACGGGTTCGAGCCCTGGTCTGGGAAGATCCCACATGCCGCGGAGCAGCTGGGCCCATGAGCCACAATTACTGAGCCTGCGCGTCTGCAGCCTGTGCTCCGCAACAAGAGAGGCCGCGATAGTGAGAGGCCCGCGCACCGCGATGAAGCGTGGCCCCCGCTTGGCGCAACTAGAGAAAGCCCTCGCACAGAAACGAAGACCCAACACAACCATAAATAAATAAATAAATAAATTTAAAAATTGGAAAAAAAAAAAAAAAAAAGATCTGTCCTGGAGTGTTCCATGTGCACTTGTAGGCACCATATATATGGGTCTTGTTTTTTGCATCTATTCAGCCACGCTGTGTCTTTTGATTGGTGCATTTAGTCCATTTACATTTAAAGTAATTATTGATAACTATGTACTTATTGCCATTTTTGTGAATTGTTTTCTGGTTATCTTTGTTGTTCCTCTCTGTTCCCTTCTTCTTCTCTTGCTCTCTCCCCTTGTGATTTGATGATTTTCTTTAGTATTGTGTTTATATTCCTTTCTCTTTATTGTTTGTATATCTGTTATCAGTTTTTGGTTTGTGGTTACCATGAGGTTCTTATACAACAACCTCTGTATATAGCAGTCTATTTTATGTTGATAGTTGCTTAAGTTTGAGCATGTTCTAAAAGCACTACATTTTTACTCCATCCACCATTTTATGTTTTTGATGTTATCTTACTTTGTGTATTCCTTAACTCATTATTGTAGATATATATGGTTTTACTAGTTTTGTTTTTTAACCTTCATACTAGCTATATAGGTGGTTGATCCACTATCTTTACTATATTTTTGCCTTTACTGATGAGATATTGTCTTTCATAATTTTCATATTTCTAGTTATAATTTTTTCTTTTCTGTTTAAATTTCTTTAACATTTCTTGTAAGACTGGCTTAGTGGTGATGAACTATAAAGTAGACAAGCTATTGCTTGTCTGGGAAACTATCTCTCTCTCAATTCTGAATGATGATCTTGCTGGATAGAATATTCTTGGTTATAAGTTTTCTCCTTTCAGTACTTTGAATATATTGTGCCACTCCCTTCTGTAAAGTTTTTGCTGAAAAGTCAGCTGACAGTCTTATGGGGACTCTCATGTATGTAACTAGTTGTTTTTCTCTTGTTGCTTTTAAGATTTTCTCTTTAGCTTAACATTTTGGCATTTAAATTATAATGTGTCTTGGTGTGGGTCCCTTTGGGTTCACTCTTTTTGGGTCTCTCTGTACTTCCTGGGCCTGGATGTCTGTATCCTTCCCCAAGTTAGGAAAGTTTTCAGCCATATTTCTTCAAACAGGTTTTCTGTCCTTTTCACTCTCTCTTCCCCTTCTGGGACCCTTATAATGTGAATGTTGGTATACTTGATGTTGCCCAAAGGGCCCTTAAACTATCCATTTTTTGGTTTCTTTTTTCTTTTTACTGTTCTGATTGGGTGACTTCCACTACCTTATCTTCTAGACCACTGGTCCTCTCTTCTGCGTCATCTAATCTGCTGTTGGCTTCCTCTGGTGTATTTTTCATTTCCATTATTATTTTCTATCTCTTTGTTGAAATTCTCACTCTTCCATTCTTCTACTGAGTTCAGTGAGTATCTTTATGACCATTACTTTGAACACCTTATCTGGAAGTTTGCTTATCTCCATTTCATTCAATCTATTTCTGAGGGTTTGTCTAGTTCTTTCATTTGGAACATATTCCTTTGTTTCTTCATTTTGCCTAACTTTCTGTGTTTGCTTCTACATGTTGCATAGATCAGCTACATCCCCTGGTCTTGAGAGAGTGGCTTTGTGTAGAAGGTATCCTGTGGGGCCCAGTAGCATGGTCTCCCTTGGTTACCAGGGCCAGATGCTCCAGGAGTGTCCCCTTTGTGGGCTGCATGTGTCCTCCTGTTGTGGCTCAGCTGCACTTGCTGAGGGGGTGCTTGTATGCAAGGCTGGACCCCAGTGTGGCTGGCTGCAAGGACCAGTTGCAACTGTTGTGGGTGCTCTGGTGTGTGGGGCTGACCCCTGGGGCAGGAGCCACTTTGGGGGGACACTAGTGTTGGCCAAAGGTGTCCCCCAGGTCTAACAGGGCAGGGGGCTGTTTTGGTGGGGCTCCAGTGCCAGCTGAGGGTACCCACCTTAATGTTTATTTTTGAAGGAACAGTAAAATATCCGCTTTAAATGGAGGCTCATCATTACAATTTTTTTCTTCCAAAGCTCATCATTCTTATTTCATTCAATTGCTATATAAAAATTATTTAAGCCTTTATTTTATTTCACTATGATTTTTATTTCTAAATGCTAGCATAATTGAGTGATTGTTTTGTGCCAGACATTATGTAAGCACTTCATGTATGTAATTTCATTTAAGCCTCCTCTCAACAACATGCTGTCCACAGCCACTCCACTGGAATGTGCTAGAATCGGGATACGAACTCTTGTCTGAAACCAGAGTATGAACTCTTAGTAACTACAGCAATTCTCTCTCTCATTTTCAGGAAAAGATTTATGGGGTAAAAAGTAGCAAGAAAGGGGGGAACCCAAATTTAGAGTTTATTATATCTATCTAATAAGGTTACATTTAACTGTTCATTTTACTTGGAAGGAAAAAAGAAAGAAAGCAAACTACACTAGGACCATCCTATAAGATTGTCCTTAGGGGAAATGGCATGAAACTGACTCAAATAGACCCCCTTGGGATTTGGTCCAAGATGAATCACATTTATATGGAATTTATATCAGAGCAGTAATGCTAGTGAGCCCCAAGACAAAAACAGTTTATAGAACCAAAATTTCAATTCCATCTACAGCCTTCGAGTGCTTGCAACTAGTATTCTCTCAAATTACCTTTGAGTCCTTTGCATAATAAAGTGTACGACCTCGAAGTTTGAAGTATCGCTTTTTCCATCTTTGGAAAGAACTTGTTTGCTTCAACAGTTGTCCCTCTTTAATACTGGTCTAGGGAGAAGCAGAAACACAACAACATGATTAAAATGAAATTCAAAACCAAATAAATTTCAAAATTAATGACACACTATCATTAACATTTTGAATATTATTTCTCATGCTTTGCAAATTACATGAGAGAATATTTTATTCTCCCCATTCAACAAGGGAACACATGTGCAAAGCCCCAAAGAGCAAAGGTGAATTCAACATGGTGACTCAAAGCAGTCATAAATACTATGGAAGACACATGCACAAAACTAATACTTTTCAATAGAGTGTGATGAGTACATGTACATATATAAGTACATATATACTTGTATATAGTAAAATGGTGGAAGGGTGGAGGTGCAGTATAATGTAATGGTTAAGAAGGCATGGGCTCTGGAGCCAGAAACCTTGTGATCAACTCCTGGTGCCACCACTTAGTAGCTGGATGATCTTAGGCAAGTCAATAAACTTCATGGCTTTATTTATTCATCTATAAAATGGGGATGACAACAGGACATACCTTATAGGGTTGTTGTTGTGAGGAATAAATTTTAAAAACACGTAAAGGTATTTACTGCATGGCACATAGTAAGTGCTCATTAAATGTCAGTTATCATCAGCTATGTGTTAGTGTAACAAACACATACTCAAAGCATGGTGCATGGCGGCCCAAAGAAGGAAGTTCTGCCTCAGAGGAAGTCAGTGATGTTGTCCTCCCAGAGGAGAGCCTTAGGTGGGTCTTGAAGGAGTTTATCAGAATGATGAGTGGGAGAAGGGTATTTTACGTGTGTGCAGAAGTAGAAAGGTATAAAACAGCACAGATATTTGGGGAATCTTCAGAGTTTCTGGTTATAAACACAGGGTAGAGTTTGCAACGGGGAGCAGCAAGAGATGTGGCTGGAAGAGGTGGGCAGGGGCTCTGGGATTCTGGGCTAGACCCTGTGCTAAGTGCTTTATGTATACAAGTTCATTTTATTGCCACCAACAACATCCTTGGAACCCCTCTGACTTCATCTAGTATCTCTCCTTCACTTGGTCACCTCCATTCACAATGATGCTTTGCTTTTAAGTGGGCGTGCATGCACATCCCTTAGAACTGGACACTACCTATTCTCTCCTCCTGAACTGCTCTTCCCTCAAATATCCATCTGATCAACTCCTTCACCTCCTTCAAGTCTCTCACCTTCTTGATGAGACCCACCTCACTGACCTCCTATTGCACATGCTCTCCATATTTTCCCCTATCCTGATCTTATTTACTTCCCCACACAAAGTACTTTCCATCTTCTAATGTATAATGTAATTTACTTATTAATTATATTATTGTGCTACCCCTATAAGAATATAAGTTCCCTGAGTTTATTATATCTAATAAAGTTAAACTTCATGTTTCATTTTAACTGGAAGGAATAAAAAAAGGAAGAAGGAAGGACACTTTATTTATAGCAAACTAAACTTACAGCCTTCCTATGAGACTGTCCTTAGGAAATATGTCACGGGATTGACTCAAATAGATCCCCTTGGGATGGGGGTCCAAGATGGATCACATCTATCCTGAATTCACAGAAGAGCAGTAATGCTACAGTGAATCTCCAGGGCAAAAACAGCTTACAGAACCAACATTTTATATCCATCCCACTGGAATGCACACTGATGTGTCTCAAATACCTAGAACATTATCTGGCACATATGATATGGAGATCCATATGAATGAATAGAAGATGCTGAGATTAAACCCATGTTTGTTTGAACTCCAGAGTTTATTTCCAACTTTTACACTATACTGTCTTTTATTATCAAGAAGACATAAAATATTGAGAAAAGTTTGTTGTCTCTAATACGGTAGTTAGGTCATACTAATGTTTACTTTCAATTTCATTAAAAGATTCCCTCTAGAGCCTGCTCTCAGATGGTCCTCCAGGAATTGTGAGAGCATTAAAATTTAATGATAACAAAATACTGTTGAAACTTCAGTACCAAAGAGCCCGACTTAGAATCAGACAGACAGACTTCAAGCCAGGCTCCACTACACGCTAACAGTACAAATCTGCGTAAGTTACTTCAGCTCTCTGTGCCCAGTTTCCTCCCCTAAAATATGGGAATAATAATGCCAACTTCACAAGCTTGTTGCATCTAATTTAATTATCAGATAATGCCTGGAGAGCACTTAGCACACTATCTGGGTTACAGAAAATATTTAATAAATGGCAGAAAGTGTTATTATGATATTGTTATGCTATTAAGTTCACGGAGTATTTGCCAGGCACCAAATTATAAGAGCTTCTTGGAAGAAGTGAATAAGTGTTTGCAGGCCTCCGTGAGAGCAAATAACAGCTGGGGCAGAAGGAGAGTGTCAAGAGATGAGGTTAAGGGAGACAACAGCCAGGAGATGTTGGCCACAAAGGGGAGCTTGCTTTTTATTCTAAGTGCAAAAAGCTAGTGAACTGTCTGAAGCCAGACAGTGAGAATGGGGAAATGGGTGAGAAAGAGTGGGGGACCAATTAGGAGGCTGCTGCAGGAGTCCCAGGGAGAGACCAGGGAGGATGGAACTAAGGTTGTAGCATCACTGAGACCGACAGAAGTAGAGGAATTTGAGACGTTATTTTGGAGGCAGCATCTACCGGCCTCTCTGATAGACATGAAGGGCAAGAGAGAGAAAAGAACCAAGGGAAAGTGTAAGCATTTGCCTTGGGCAACTAGATGCAAAAGATTGAGAGAGAAAAGGGTATTAATAAGGAAGAGTTAAGTGGCGAGCTGCCCTGCTGCAGCATCTAAAGTTACCCAGGGTAGAAAGTCTATATTCTTAAACTTGATCACAAAGTCTTGAAATGCTATAAAAATATAACTCATCCAGAGAACAAATCTTTTGGCAATTCAAATTATAAAAGTGGGTGTTTTAAGATTTTTGTAAAGTTCTGTTGAAGGCAACGAGGAAGAAAAGTTAGTGTTTAGTCTATTTATGTTCTATCAGGCTGTTTCTAAAAAGCATAAATAATCTAATATTTCTTCTCCACATGGTTACTAGAGTAATTTTCTAAAATGAAAACCTGATTACATTATGCCACTGCTTAAATCCTTCCTTAGTTCTCGCTATCTTTTTTTTTTTTAATCGATGTATAGTTGATTTACAATGCTGTGTTAGTTTCAGGTATACAGCAAAGTGATTCAGTTATACACACACACACACACACACACACACACATATATTCTTTTTCAGGTTCTCTTCCTTTAAAGGTTATTACAAAATATTGAGTATACTTCCCTGTGCTTGTCTGTTTTGTACGTAGAAGTATGTATATTTTAATTCCACACTCCTAATTTATCCTATCCTCCTCTTTCCTCTTTGGTAACCATAAGTTTGCTTTCTAGGTCTGTGGTTCCTTTTCTGTCTTGTAAATGAATTCATTTGTATCTTTTTTTTTTTTTTGCCTGCAGCATAAAGTCCAAACTTCTATATGTATCAGAGACGACCCCTGCACGATGCTGTCCAGCCTCCTCGCTTGCCCCTCCGGCCAGAGGCTCCTCTCTCTGCCCTAAATGCCCCCTCCTCAATCGCCTGTCTTGAAAGCACCCAATCATTTCAATTCTGATCTAGTGCCACCGCCTCTGGAAGACTTCCCCACCCCCTAGGAAGAAGTGAACACTCCCACCTTTGTCCCTCGAATGTGTCCTTCTCCTGCCTCTATAACAGCACCTATGACAACTGAATGGCATGTTTGTGTTCCCACCAGGCTGTGACCTTCATAGAGCGAAGACCATGTCCTACGTATTTTAATAACATCACCAATTAACACATTAGCTGACACTTTAAGGCCCCCATAAATGTTAAACCAAACAACTTTTAAAGTGTAAAATGGTATATAACTTTGTCTTTTAAAACGAAGATAGTATTAGGAAGGAAAACAGGAAAGAATGGCTATAAATGATTTTATGGTTTCCAGCATTCAGCAGGTCTGCTTCTTTTCACTGCATATAAAAAACAGCAAATACAATGCAAAACAGTATATATGGACCCCAAGGTGCACTCCCTGGGTGAGGGTTTGGGGAGACATAGTCAGAGGAACAGGAAAATGTCGATTTATCCTGATTTTATGGCTATTGATAATTTAAAGATGCTCCTTACATAGTCACTTTCAAGGCAAATAATTTATGTGTTTTACTATATAACTTTATGTTCTTTAAATCTTGCACAAGCGTGGATTTATTTGCAGTGCGTGAGGCTGAGGAGAATACATGCATTTACAAACTTCTCTATGTTATAATATACAAACAGTCAATTTTAAATTCTTGAAGAAAGAAAAGAAAGAAAAAAACAAAAACATCTGAAGCTAGCTTGCTTTCCTCTAGAGATGTGATTAAAAAGACTTAACTAGGAGGCAGTTTTTCACATGAAAGTTAATCCTTAAAATAAACGTCTGTTTAGATATGGCAAGTTAAACAAACACTTCTCATAAAAGAAGGAGCACAACAAAAATGATTAATTTGTAACAGCTCCTGCAAATATAATCATATAGGCAAAGCGTGGTTCAGAGAAAAATACTGTAGTTTGAACATCTCAAAATAATGAGTAAACTAAAGGAAGAAACAAGGAATCTTTCTTTAAAATCGAAATATTTATTATATTCAATATTAATGTTCCACTAGAATAACAAATTGAATTTAGTAACAGACATAAGAATTAGCTATGATCAGTTATTATGAATAATCTATGAAAAATAAGCATTAGATTTTAATTTTATTTTGTTCACAATTTCCAGGATAAGGGATAAGCTCTCCCTTCCCTCAAAATAAGGCTTAGAAACATTTGCATTTAATGGCCATTTCATCATATAATCTGGCAGATATTAGTTTAGTACAATCTGACCTTTATGAAAAATCAGTGAAGTCATATAGCCCCTAACCGTAATCCAATAACCCAGTTTCCAAATATTAAAAACAAAAAGTTAAATGAATTTGGCTTTGAAAAAAAAATTGTTTCAATAAAATAAGCTTTAAAAGTTTTAAGATCTCTTTTCTATCTGGCTTTCTGAGACTGTTTGCAGTCCAATGTCTTAAAGCTGTGCAATTTGCTCATTTCGCGCCCCTTGCTAAAAGCAAACAAAAGTAATTTCTCTGTTAAATTATACACACATGAGTGCTCTAGGATCTCACCTAACATTTCAGAAACACCTCTGTGTCACAAGTTGAAGTTGCTTTGATGGCATACTACTTCAATGTCCTGAGGAAAGTGCAACTTTACAAACAGCCATTCAATGAGCCTTTTTGTAAAGCTAAAAATCTTTGAAAACATCAGTTACTGCCTGATTTATCTGATAAACATACATTTTCATATGTTGGCTTTTGGGGGGACATCAAATAGGTGTGGTGAAGAGCGCTGATGTGGAGAACTGGAAATGTCAGTGATGACTCATCTTTTACAGATGCCTTCAAAAATTCCAGGAGAATCTCGAGCTTCTCCTAGTCTTGCCCCAGCACGACCCCTTAATTTCTCTTCTAGGGAATGGGAATGGAATTTGTTGTGATGGGAGATGTGGGTTGTTATGGATTAAATGTTTGGGGGCAATCTTAACCCCCAATTTGATGGTACTAGGCGGTAGGGCCTTTGGGAGGAGATTGTGTCAGGAGGGTGGGGCCCACATGAATGGAATTAATGCCCTTATATGTGAGACCCCAGAGCACTCTCCTGCCCCTTCCACCATGTGAGAACACAGCTAGAAGATGGCTATCTCTACCAGTACATTGATCTTAGACTTCCCAGACTCCAGAACTGTGAGAAATAAATATTTATTGTTTAAGCCAACCAGTCTTTGGCATTTTTGTTACAGCAGCCTGAACAGACTAAGACATGGGTCAAGAGAATTTTCACCACTCTATACTTTGTATGTAATCACTTCTTTCCTATCTCTTTTAATTCTCTATCTACTCCACCCTCCCAAACAGAGAATTAGTCTTTGTCTTATACCTTTCTTTGCCGTATCCATTTTGTTATATAAGGTCTAGGAAAGCTGTCCATGTACAGGGTACCTGTACAGAACCTATAACATCATGAGTCTAGACTTCCTTGAATGGTAAGCATCTTTAGTTTTACAGACTTTAATTTCTAAAGTGGAAATATCCTTATATGCTGTGTATCTTTATGTGCTGTTGTGACATGTGAAACAATGGATATGAAAGGATACATAATTTTTTAAAAAGCTGGTATGACCAGATACCATCATCATTAACATTAGTCCCCGTGATAAGCATTATTTATTACAGAACAGATCTTATCTTTCAGCCCATCCCTTTCCACTCCTCCTGCCTTTGCCTTAGTTCAAGCTCCTCTCACTCCCTTGAACTCAACAGTACCCTACATGTTCTCCATGCGATCAGTTTTTCCCACCACTAGTCCATTGTTCCCACCATGGACAGAATTATCCATAAGAAATATTTTTGATCCCGCCAAACTCTGGTTTAATATGTTCAGTGCTTTCCTATCACCCACAGTGTAATCCCAGACTTGTGAGCTGGGCACACACTCTTCCTTCCATAAATGACCCACTTTCTGTAACAGCTTCATCTTCAGCATTCCTCCTAAATTCCTCTAACAGGAGAGGAAAAGAGAAGTACCTGTGAATCCCCAAATCCTCCATGCTTTCCTACGTCCAAGCTTTTACACGAGCTCTTCCTTCTGCTCATAATAGTTTCCTCTGCTTCTTCTTAGAAATCTCCCACCCCATCCTATCATCCTCCAAGGCTCAGGTGGCCATCATATCCTGGGTGCATCCACAGCACTACGCCCACACATAACTTATAGTGTTAATCATGTAGAATAGGAATTTTTAAAAATTCATGTCTCTCTCTCTCCTGTATCTTATTTATTTTTCCACCCTACACATATAACCATGGACTTGATACTAAGAAAATAATGACGATATGTTAATACATTTATTCAATAATTAGGAAACAAAAAGTAAGAAATTAAGAGGATTAAAACATTTTTTTCTGATAAGAACTTGAGGAATTAAGTGGAGAAAAATATTTCAATTTTTCTCTCTTCAGCAAGTCAATATACTGTCAGAAAGCACAAAGGAAATAGACCTGACTTCCCAAAAAAGCCCTGGATTGAGCTCCATTTCTGGCTCCATTTACTAGATTTGTGGCTGCAAATGAGCAATAACATTTATGAGCCTAAGTTTCCCTACCTGTAAGGTGAAGATCACTGTCACCTGCCTTGTATTCTTCAGAGTTGTTAGGACAAAACAAAATGAAGTGTAAATATCTTTCATAAACTCCCAAATGCTGTATAAAGTGTCATTAATAAGCAAGGTACTATTTTAACAGGTCATACTTTTGGGAAAAGGTGTTTTTAGTGGGACTGACACAGTTCAATAAAGAGATACCATTTCTGAACAAGAGCCCAATGCTTATATTTAGAGAAATTATCCCACAAAGATCAGCTTTAATTACATAAAGTATACAGTTCCAAAATGTATAGTTTTCTAAACATTTACAGAAGAAAAATCAATCATGAAATGGTATTTAATAATGGAGCAGAGTTTAAAACTGCTATATAGTGTTAGTATTTTACTTTTTAGAACATCAGTCTTATTTACCAGTAAGAATTAGAAAATGATGACAACTGCTATCGGACAACTCCACTTGGATGCCACTGGCTCTTCAAAATTCAATTAGCCTCAAACTGACCTCCCTGTTAGATTAGAGTAGGGCCAGGCCCACCTTATTCACCGCTGTAGCCCCAGCACTTACCATAGTTCCTAGCACAGAGAATAGCTCTTAACTGCACAAAAGAATAAATGAAGTGAAGACTGATATTCAAATAAAGCAGTTGAATGTCATTTAGAGGAAACTTGAACTGTACACTATCTTAAGAGCTTTTAAGGGAGAGCCTGGGCAGGAAATTGACAGCATTCTGAGAACTGCACCCAGAGGTGCTTATTTTGTGGCCATCTCTTTCTCATTTGCAAATGTCCCTGCAGCAAATTTAAGCGATTAGTTGTTGACTATTCTCTTGGGTTTTTCTTTTTTTCCCAAATCGAAAGCCATTCTACTTTTATTCACTACCATTCCATCATTGCTAAGGGAGGCCATCTATCACATCAGCATTAATATTGTATTTGGGTGGTATCCAGACTTATATCTATAAAATGTGTAAATCAATGATTATTTGTAATAAACTTTCTATCCTTCCCTATTCTATCCAACAGTTAAACTTACATAATTTTGCTTGAAAGGTCAAAATGCAATCCACACAGATCCGAATTCTACTCTACATCTCTAAACTAAAAGTCTACCTTCATCACCAGAATGCACTTTAATGTATGCATCTTCTATGACAATATCACTTTTTTCTTTTATTAGCTCCTCTATTTTTTGCCTGATTATAAAACAAGAACTATTTTTCTCCACGCATATGCCAGAACTTATATTGAATGACTACTGTCCATCACCTTTTTTTTTAATTAATTAATTTTATTTTTTTAATTTTTGGCTGCATTGGGTCTTCATTGCTGCGCGTGGGCTTTCTCTAGTTGCAGCGAGTGGGAGCTACTCTTCATTGACGTGCGCGGGCTTATCATTGCGGTGGCTTCTCTTGTTGCGGAGCATGGGCTCTAGGTGCGCAGGCTTCAGTAGTTGTGGCTCGCGGGCTCTAGAACACAAGCTCAGTAGTTGTGGCTCGCAGACTTAGTTGCTCGGCGGCATGTGGGATCTTCCCGGACCAGGGTTCGAACCTGTGTCCCCTGCATTGGCAGACGGATTCTTAACCACTGTGCCACCAGGGAAGTCCTGCCCATCATCTTAAGACTTTGGAACGTAAACCATTTGGTGTCATTCTGATCCAGTCTGTCAATCTCTTTTACCATCCAAGTATTAAATTGCTTCAAGCCTGTTATTTCTATCAGCCTCCAAATTTCCCTCAGTTCCTCTCGACTCCAGACCCTTTGGCTTTGTGCCTTGTATTCTTCTTTCCCCTTCTGAATTTTGTCCCACCATGAATTTCCTACTGTCTTAAAAACAAATTTAAGCCTCTTTGTTAAAATAAGTATACATACATTACATAAAGCTCTATCAAATACACCAGTTATTCTAAAATCTGGCTGATCGTCTGAATCACATGGAGAACTTTATAAACATGAACAGCCTCAGTTCATCTGGGACTTTTAAAAATTGAAGTATAGTTGATCTACAGTATTGTGTTAGTTTCAGGTGTACAGTAAAGTGATTCAGTTATATATATATATTTTTTCAGATTTTCCATTATAGGTTATTACAAGATATTGAAATAGTTCCCTGTGCTATACAGTAAATCCGCATTGCTTATCTATTTTATGTATAGTAGTTTGTACCTGTTAATCCCATACTCCTAATTTGTCCCCCCCACCTTTCCCCTTTGGTAACCATAAATTTGTTTCTTATGTCTGTGAGTCTGCTTCTGTTTTGTATACAGATTCATTTGTATTATTGTTTAGATTCCACATATAAATTATATTATACTGTATTTGTCTTTCTCTTTCTTATTTCACTTAACATAATGTCCTCTGAGTACATCCATGTTGTTGCAACTGGCAACATTTCGTTCCTTTTTATGGCTGAGTAATATTCCACTGTATATATATACCCCATCTTCTTAGGCCAATCATCTGTTGATGGACGTTTAGGTTGCTTCCATGTCTTGGCTATTGTAAATAGAGCTGCTATGAACACTGGGGTGCTTGAATCTTTCAAAATTAGAGTTTTCATCTTTTCCAGATATATACCCAGGAGTGGAATTGCTGGATCATACGGTAGTTCTATTTTTAGTTTTTTAAGGAAGCGCCATACTGTCTTCCATAGTGGCTGCACCAATTTACATATCTGGGACGTTTTGATTCAACAGGTCTGGAGTAGGGTATATGAACCTACACATATTAAAATCTCTTTTCGTGGGCTTCCCTGGTGGTGCAGTGGTTAAAAATCCACCTGCCAATGCAGGGGACACGGATTCGAACCCTGGTCCAGGAAGATCCCACATGCCGTGGAGCAACTAAGCCCGTGCGCCACAACTACTGAGCCTGCGCTCTAGAGCCTGTGAGCCACGACTACTGAAGCCCGCGTGCCACAACTACTGAAGCCACGCTCCTAGAGCCCGTGCTCCTTAACAAGAGAAGCCACCGCAGTGAGAAGCCCGTGCACCACAACGAAGAGTAGCCCCCGCTCGCCACAAATAGAGAAAGCCCACGCGCAGCAACGAAGAAGACCCAATGCAGCCAAAAATAAATAAATTTTAAAAAATCTCTGTTCGTCATTATGATTATCAGTCAGGTTTAATAAACTCTCATAAACATATTTAAGTATAATAATTTATATAAAACCTTGAAAAGATATAATTTAGCACTTTAATTGATATCCAGTCTGATCATTTACTCTTATTTAGCTTTGAACATTTTACAGATTTGGTGTTAGAATCTTCCTAAAACATGGTTTTAGAAGTACTGAATCTCTATATTCAAAATGTTTCTTTCCTCTGTATATGGAACCCCATTAGTGTACCACTCCTGCCCTCTTTCCACCCCACTGGCTCTGCTCCAGCCAGTGGGGGGAGTCATTTGGGTTTAATAACTGAGCATGCTCACTCAAGCTCTTCCCTTCCTCCTCTTGAAAGCCAGCGGCCCACAAGAAACCAGGCTGTACTCAACTATCATTCAGAGAAAAAACAGCTTTGATTTGCAGAAGGAGGCTAGAATAAGACCGCTGGATGAGGGAACGAGGAGCTGGGATCTGCACTGGACACGACCATGTGGCAGGAAATGGGGGGTGGAGGCGTGTGGACAGAAAAGGGCAGCCCTAGATGCTTAATCTTCCCCTTCCCTGAATAATGTCTCCAGCCTGCACCATCACCCAAACCCATGCTGGCACCCGCCTGACCTCACTGAGAAAGTGAATACTGGCAGAGGAACTGCAGTGGCAGTGATGAGGACATGTTTCAGTCAGGAGCCAGAGGAAAATGCAGTGAGCCAGGAAGATCCCAGCTTACAGAAGAATGGAGATGGCATGTGTTTCCAGAACCAGTATTTAAGGATAATGCAGTAAGGTGATGCAGGCACTTTGTTTACATCACAAAACATTTCCCTTTTTATAAACTGCTGCTTGAAGCATTTGTCCTCAAGCAGTTTTGTGTATCAGAATATATGACCATGCTACTTTGTTTTTTTATTTTATTTTTTAAAATTTATTTTATTGAAGTATAGTTGATTTACAATGTTGTGTTCATTTCTGCTGTACAGCAGAGTGACTCAGTTATACATATATATTTTTTCATATTCTTTTCCATTATGGTTTATCACAGGATATTGAATATAGTTCCCTGTGCTATACAGTAGGACCTTGCTGTTCATCCATTCTATATGTAATAGTTTAGAATGCACTATATTTATAAATTAATGCATTCTAAAGCAAAATAATAGACATTATACCAACATATTCTAATTACCCTCTATGTCAATAAACAATCTAACGATTATGAAAGTAGTTTGTCCCCTACACTGGTTTGTAATTGTCTTGAGAAAAGCTACAGATATAATTACCTTCCTGAGACTGTGGTTATTTTGTGAAGTTTTATTTGTTCATTCCTAAAATTAAGCTTTCTCTCCATTTTTAATATGTTCCTTCTTTAGGAGTTTCTAAATGTTATTTTTTGGATTAATATTAAAGTGATAAAGATATATGATTTTATAAAGTGCTCTTATACTTTTATTCAAAGGAGAAGGAACAAAATGTCCATGTGGCATGTACATCTGATGTACACATCAGATGTACTTTTTTTCATGAAACACCCTGAACTACAACACACTACCACAGGGTGGTAGTGGTGTTATGCCCGATGCCCAGCTTTTTCTTTCAGAGCCAGGAACATAGATGGACCTCTTGTCAGTTAGACCGATCCTTGCCTAGATCCCATGAGTGGCACATAATAACTCTGTTGTAAAGGGGTAAACAAATCTATCCTTCTAATCCTGAATTCACTTCTTCCTTTATTAAAGGAAGGATTCACTCACTTCCAAGAATAATCCCTTTGCCTACACATGACATTTTGATGTAACTACTTTCCCACTCGGCCACAATGACACAACTATTTTGATGCAGGGGCATTTTGATGTGGCTAAAATAAACCACTAAACATTACTTTTTTTTTTAACTAGTAAGTAATGTGCATAACAAACGACCTCACGCCATGCCTAAGTGTCACAATACTGCTGCCGTGTGTTCCCAGTTCGGACGGCAGTGCAGCCGAGGGGTCAGTGGTCAAAGGGTCCAGACAGTCAGGGATGGGACGGAAAATGGGGTAATGCTCAGGATCTGGCTACATCTCACCAGGAATCCTATCTTTACCACACATGTTTATCTCAGAAAGGGCTGTTAACCAATCTGTGTAAAATATCTGTTTATTTTCTGGAATTTCAACTGTAATCTTCAATAATCTGCTCTTCAAGTTCACTGGTTCTTCCCCAGAGATTATCTGGGTCCCAACTGCATAAGAAAATCTCAGTTACATTTCTGCCATTTCTCTGAATTCATTGATAGATGGGTAGGTAAGTAGATGGGTAGGTCAGTAGACAGGTAGGAAGGAAGGAAGGAAGGAAGGGAAAAAGGGAGGGAGGGATGGAGGAAGGAAGAAAGAAAGAAAAAAAGAAAGGAAGGAAGAAAAAAAGAAGGAAAGAAAGAAAGAGAGGGAACAAGTGAGGGAGGCAGGGAGGGATTATTTTTAAAATCATGAACTCCACTCTAATGATGGTTTCAATTGGCAGGACTGATACCCCTAAAAGGATAACTCGGTTCTAGTAGATTTTTTAAGACCATCTTAATTGTTCCCCAAAATGAATAAAATCAAATGTGACTGTCCTCTGTGATCAGAACAGGGCAGAGTAAAGGTGAGAGACGAAGGCTGGGCAAATCACTAAGTAAAACGATAACACACACACAAATACCAACACGGGTTCCATACTTCGGTCATGACAGTGTGTTCCTTTATCAGGATCCATTTCCTGTCCTCCATTTATTCCTCCTCTGAGATCTTCCCTGCCCTACTCTATCCCCTGCCAGAAAAACTTAACTCCTCCCTTCCTTGTGCTACTTTTGTGCATTGTTCTTACTTCTCTCTTTGCCTTGTAGTGTACTCATCTGTTTGTGTGATGCACAGGGGTGCAGAGCTGTACAGTCTGGGTGCAAATCTCGGCTCCACAGCTGACCAGTTGGTAAAGACCTGGAGCAAATTACTTAACCTTTCTGTGCCTGAGTTTCTTGTCCTTTGAATTGTGGATAATAACAATGATAACTAACTTGTAGGGGTGTGGTAAGGACTAAATGAGCCAATGTATTCATGTAAAGTATTTACAACACTTCCTGGCACATAGGGCTCAGCAGATATCAGTTGTTCTTCTGTTATTCTCGCTCCTGCCCCTTATGAGGCAGTAACTCCCCAAAGGCAGGACCGCATTTACTCCATCTTTGTATCCCTGGTACCCAGCACCATGCCCATCACCTCAATGGTACTTATAATTTGTTTGTTAAACGGAACTGAACTCTTTCCTCTGCCTTCCATCTCTGATTGTTCCCTCCCCACCCGTTCTTTCCCCCAGCATGTCTGCTCTTAAAGAGTATAAACTTGTTTCACCTCTTCATTATGTCCCAGGTTCCAATCTATGCTTGCCTCTCCTTTAAACTTCCTTTAAAGTTCTTTTTTTTTTTTTCAAATGTAGAGTATTCTTATTGTCTCTTTCATTTTCTTCAAGCTTACTGCCTAGCTTTCACTGCTTCTTCAAGAAAACTGCCCCTTGGCTATTTCCAAATATATCCTACCTGCCAAATCTCTCTGGGTGAACTCATCCTCCCATTATGTCCTCTAAATAGATACAGATCTCCTAAAACAAATTTCTCCATTTATTCTCAGTAGTTTTTTAACTCCAGCTCCATGGAGATGCTATCACCAGCTGAAACGCAACAAGTAGATTTTATTTCATGTAATATATGTTCTTGCATAATTTTAAAAAACACATTTGTCTGGTCCAGGAAACCTAGATGCTAATTCTGAAACTTCTGGGAAATAACTACACAACACTGGGTAAAAGTCACCCAATCTGGAATTCAAAACGAACTCAGCACCTTCCCACGGCAGCTCTGCTCCTCTTCCTGTGACCCCATCTGTCAGCAGCCGCAGCAGCATTTTTCTAAGCACATAATCCCCAAACTTCTGAACTATCTTTAATTCTCTCTTGCCCCTACATTCCTTAGTTTGCCATCAAAATGATTTTGAAACACGGTCTTCCTGTCTGTTCCTGCTGCCTGTGCCCCAATTCTGGTAACTCCGTTATTTCTCACCTAGACACCTCCTATGGAGAAATGAAGAACAGCACTGCAGGAAGAATCTCCTGCTGGAGACAAGAGCTGGACCGGCAGCCAGCCTGCCACCAGTACTCATCCTTCATTTGGAAGTGACAGCTTCCCCTTAAAGTCTGGCCCGAGTGTGGAAAACAGCTCCACTCTTAATAGCCCATAATAAAATGGGGGCAAGACAGAACACTCAAACGAGTCTTTACCAAAGACTGGCGATAACAAAAGGACGAAACACAGAGAAGATCTTGCCAGACAATATGAACAAAATACCTCTTGTCCTCCAGGCTTGTGAGCCCAAAGAGGGGCCCAGGACCTCTGTGTCTTGGCTCTCCCAGCAGGTGCACACCAGATGTTCCCCGACCGCCAAGGAGCACAAGCTCAAGAGGCACCGCATTCAAGGTCTCCAAACAAAACCCACGATGAGGAACCTTCCTCGCAGTTGTTCTTCACTCACAGGGATGCTGGCTTACTGCGCAGGCCTCAACTGAACAGCACAATCCAACAAACGTTCCCTATTGTTCATAAAAGGAAATCTAGTCCCCGCTAATTAATTCTCTATACTCCTTTCCTCCAGAATTGTTTCCTTAAGATACAGCTCTCATCCTGTCACTTCCCTGTTCAAAATCGTGGTTGGTTGTTCATAAACCACAGAGTAAAACAAAAACCCTGCGTCTGAGGCCCTTGACTGTCTACATCTTTACTTGGTTTCGTAGCCCCCTCTCTACGTGCAGCGTCCAGCCTCACTGGTCCTGTAGCTTATGCTCCCGGCTTACTGGTCTACCTGCTATTTGCTGAACAAAACATGGACCCTCCTATCTTGGGACCCACATTTACATCTTTCCAGAGGCCCGAATGCTTTTCCCCAGGATCTTTCCTCCTCACTGACTCACCTCCAACTGTTGGGCTTAAACACCCTCCTTTCCAAATGCACCACCTATATAGAGCTCACTCATTTGCAGTTCCATATGCTCAGTCCTCATGGAGCCCTATTTGTAAAAGGTAATGGATTCGCAGAGGAGAGCAATGTGCTAAGATTATGTTTACTCTAAAAAGCTTATCTCTCATTTTCAATATTATCAGTGGTACGTGAATTCTGAAAAATATATTAATTACAGTATGAGAAAAAAATAAATCATAAAACAGATCAAGTTACCCACTCGGTCTGTAGACGATAGTCTAACCCTATCTCCCTCACCCCCAAAAGTCATTCTAGGCTCCAAATTATTTTATTTCTTCCTCATCCTACTCAAACTCCAATCCACTTGAGAAAAGCTGTGTTGAGAAAAGTGAATGTTTTGTTTTTGGCCTGGAGTGGAACATTTCCTTTCCCTCTCTTCAATTCACATATCCCTACATCTTGATGCCTATGTTAGGCCGTGTCATATACGTGTTACCTTTATTGTACACAATTCTCTGTGTACACATAGAATTTGTCTGCTGAGGTTAAACAGAGCCAGGGAAGGTTCTAAGGCTTGCTGTACTTTTCCCCTGGAAGGTGAGGCAACCAAAGACTACTTCGCTCCGATGCCTAATTCAAATTCCATAAGTTCAGAGGTGAAAATCAGGTCCTATGATTCACACATGAAATATATCATATTTTACATATCTTTTCATTCTTTTAACACATATTGAATGCCTACTACATGTCAAGAACTATTCTAAGCCTTGGAGATAGAGCAGTAAACAAAACAGATAAAAATGCCTGCCTTGGGCTTCCCTGGTGGCGCAGTGGTTAAGAATCCGCCTGCCAATGCGGGGGACATGGGTTCGAGCCCTGGTCTGGGAAGGTCCCACATGCCACGGAGCAGCCTGGCCCGTGAGCCACAATTACTGAGCCTGCGCGTCTGGAGCCTGTGCCCCGCAACAAGAGAGGCCGCGATAGTGAGAGGCCCGTGCACCGCAATGAAGAGTGGCCCCCGCTAGCCGCAACTAGAGAAAGCCCTCGCACAGAAACGAAGACCCAACACAGCCATAAATAAAAAAATAAATAAATAAAATTTAAAAGAGATAAGCAAAACATTCTCTCTATAAATTAAAAAAAAAAAAAAATGCCTGCCTTCCTGGAGCTAATAGTATATTGGAGATCATACTTAAGGTTCTAGAAAGGGTTTTCACAACATCTAATTTCATTTTAACCAGAAATGAAAGGTGTGTATAATCTACTCATTTACTTATAAACCTCACTAAACCAGTTTGTAAGTATGAACCCAAAAGTCTGAAAATAGCATGTAAAAGAATACATATAAAAGTTTAGGACAACATCCTATGACCACTCAAAGAATAATTTCCTACATGAGAAAGTAAGTTATCACCTCAGAGTAGCAGAACCTAAGTCCAAATGGGCTACAGGAAGAAAATTTACCACTCACTTCCAAAAAGATGCCTGTTTTCTTTTATCAAATGTATAACCTGAGGTTATAAAAGTTTAAAAACTACACACACATACAAACACAAACACAACTATACACATTGTTTTAGAAGGCCAAGGTTCATGTATATTTTTTTATAAAAATCACCTTTAGAAAAATTTTTTTCATAATGACTCTACTAATACTGTTTTACTACTACTATCAGTTTTTCCTATGGTGGAAAGATGGCAAGTAACTAAAGTCAGAAACGTTATGATGGGGGACTATAGGCCTTAGGCATTATATAAAAATTTGTTAATAAGTAAGCAGTCTCTGGATAGAAAGATTCTATGTAGATCAGAGAGAAACCTTTTCATGAGAGAAACAGCTAGTGGTCTACCATAGTCCATTCTTCCCTTCCCCGGTACTTGGCCTTCTAGCTACAAACTCCATTTCCTGGCCTCCCTTATATGCAGCCATGTGACTAAGTTTAGGCCAATGGGAATTGAGTAGAAGAGATGGGGGCAACTCAAGTGTCATCCCCTTAGAGACACTTGGCCTAGATTTGGACTATGTTTTCCCCACTTTCTGCTGGCCAGCAATGGTGATGACTTGGGCAACCTTGAAATGTGCCCACTGATGCTGCATTTCCCAGGTGCTGAATGTCTGTGTCCCCCTGAAGTTCATATGTTGAAGCCAAACCCCAATGTGATGGTATTAGGAAGTGAGGCCTTTGGGATGTCAATAGGTCTCTACCCTCATGAATGGGATAAGTGCTCTTATAAGAGAGACCCCAGAGAGCTCCCTTGCCCCTTCTGTCATGTGAGGACACAGCTAGAAGATGGCCATCTATGAACTGGGAGGCAGGCTCCCACCAGACACTGAATCTGCTGGCACCTTGACCTTGGACTTCCTACCTCCAGAACTGTGAGAATAAATGTTTTTTGTTTATAAGCCACCCAGCCTACGGTATTTTGTTATAGCACCCTGAACAGAGTACAGCACAAGCTTTTCACAGTTGGATGAACCCTGTGGCTGAGCTCTTGCACATGGGATTTGAGCAGAGGTAATGGGTGCCCTCTGGCCTAGGCCTTGACACATGGGCCTCCCTCCTCCAAGTTTTCTTCCTCCGCTTTCTCGTTGGAACCTGGAACATAAGGGACCCCCCCAGGTAAGGACAATCCCTTGGGGAGATGGCAAGGAAACAACACGGAAGGAACCAGGGTCCCTGAGTGGCCTCACGTAGCAGAAATACTCACTCACCTCAGAAACTTTCCTTGCACTGTGATGTAAGAGAGAAACTTCTTTGTTCTCTGTCTCTGAATTTGGGGGGTTTCTTTGTTATTACAACTTGGCCACTCTAATATTCAAGCTATGTTACAGCCATCCCACCAGCTCTGGACCACATGCCTCTGAATGGTTACTGGTGAGAGAGACATACATTTTTATATTATTTCACCCACTATATTTTGGGGTTTTTGTGACAGCAAGTTAGTCAACATATACTACGTTCCTACCATCTAATCTGTAATAAGTCAGTATATATAATTCTAGGAATAGGTACAAGACTCTACCCAGCATCCAATATCTTTTTCTCCTTCCTCACAGAACCCTGATTAGATACCCACTCTTTCTCTGCAAGTCATATGCTTAGGGGATGCTGAATCTATTCCTAGCTCCAGCAAGTACGTATTAATTAGTTTAATAAGTTGCTAGGAGGATTCCTTTCCCCGTGCCATCTGTAATTAGTTCAGAAGTGGGATGAGACCTAATTCCAGCCAATGAGATGTGAGTGGAGGTCTGGGGGTGGGGAGGGACTGCTTTTGGTATACCAGAAAAGAGAGCCTGTTTTCTGTCTGCTGTCTGGATGCGACACCTAACTGACAAAGTGTAACAAGAGTCCTCATAGAACATACATAATAAAGAAACCAATCCTAAGAATAAAATAGAAATAATATACTACCCCAGCCTAACCATGAGCTGAAAGAAACATATTTAATTACTAGCCCCCTAATAGCCTTAAAAGGCACTGGAGCCGCCACAAACAGAAAAGAACTCGGCTGTGTTAAACAGCGTCTTCCATTTGCTTTACTCTTACTTCAAAATGGCAATCCACAAAACTGTGAGGCTTGAAAATTCCAAAACTGGAAACCTCAAATAAATATATAATAGCCTCCTCCTTATCCCAGACTGCAGAGTAATCCCGGAAAGAGCAGCAAAAATCCCATGTGCTGTTGCTCCATTAATGCCTGTTGTTTCTCTTCAACGGAGCACGTTGCAGGTTATTATCCTTTCGCTTACTCCTGATTAATTCTCAACGCAATCTCTTAAAAGCTTTTCTAAACATTCTGTACTCTCATCCAACTCCAAATCAGTATAGCCATTACCCCAAATAAATAAGGCTCCCCGGAGTGCAAGCAGCAAAAACTCTGTTCTTTAGCCACTGCACCTTTAATCCAGTCAGAAGCCTATTCCTTCCCTGTCATGGATGAAATCCATTCCAAAGCTCTTCCAGTCATTCACAAAAATTAAAAGTTCTCTGGTCACCTTTAGTCACAAAAACCATTATATTTCAGTAAGTAAAATGTCCAGCCCGAACTCCAAACTTTATTCAAAGTTCAAGATTCTCCCCTCCCCAGTCCAGGCTGTTCCAGGCATGGAAAGCCTTCTTCTCTTGAATCTGTCAGCTCCTTCCTTCAATTTACTACCCACAGTGTCTGTCTCCTCAAAGGGGTCTCTTCATGGGTTCTGCAAAGATTTTCCTTCTGGAAACATCCTTGTGCAGCTCCCCCTAGTTTGGGCTCAAGCAAAGCCTCTTCAGGTGATCGCTCAGAATGCCTGCCCACCCTCCAGCCTCTGCATCTGATGGGCACACCTCTAGCCTGTACTGCAAAGGTCACGCTGTCCCTGGTAGGAGAGGCTCTTGAGTAGGGCCACTCTTAATTTAAAAGACCACCCACCAGGCCCTCTCCTGGTCCGTGGAAAACAAACCCTGCTGCCTTGTTTTTTGTTTTGTTTTGTTTGTTTGTTTTTTATTGAAGTATAGTTGACTTACAATGTTGTGTTAGTTTCAGGTGTACAGCAAAGTGATTCAGTTATACATACATATATACCTATTTTTTTATTCTTTTTCCTTACAGGTTATTGCAGAATATTGAGTACAGTTCCCTGTGCTATACAGTAGGTCCTTGTTGTTCATCTATTATATATATAGTAGTGTGTGTCTGTTAATCCCAGACTCCTAATTAATCCCTCCTCGCCCCCTCCCTTACCACTTCCCCCTTTGGTAACTGTAAGTTTGTTTTCTATGTCTGTGAGTCTATTTCTGTTTTGTATGTAAGTTCATTTGCATCATTTTTTAGATTCCACATATCAGCGATATCATACAATATTTGTGTTTCTCTTTCTGAATTACTTCACTCAGTATGATAATCTCTAGGTCCATCCATGTTGCTGCAAGTGGCATCATTTCATTCTTTTTTATGGCTGAGTAATATTCCATTGTATACGTATACCACATACCCTTTATCCATTCATCTGTTGATGGACATGCTGCCTTGTTATTAGCGAAAGCACAGCTGGCTCCAGAGCAGCTGCGCCTCTTTGCTCTGAAGCCAGGCAGGCAGGTAGAGCTTCAGCATTTGACCTCTAAACTTGTCTAGTCCAGATTCAGTGTCCACACAGATCATGTCAAGAGAGCCAAGTGGTCTCCTTCCAACACCCTCACTCAGGTGAAATGGAAGCATCCCATTTCCTCCCACCCTCTCAACCCTCTCTTGGTCTCTTCAAGCTTGACCACACCTTCAAGGTGGTGAACTAAGAGGTGCAAACCTTACTTAGGAATGTGGATATCACTGCCACCTATTGTTTGCAATCTTTTGGGGCTTCACCCAAAACTGAAACAGAGTGAAACCCATGCCAACGTCCTGTTTCTCTTGTTTATCCCAACATCCAATATGTCTACCTCTTCGTACTTACTCTTCCTCCAATGTCTAGAACAGATCCAGTCCTTCTGTTCTCACAACTTTTTTTCCACACCCCTCTTTCTACTTGGTCATTACTTGTTCCCCTATGTCTCTCCCTCTTGCCACTGTCAAATCTCTAGGACTAACTGTCTAAACTCATTTCTTCTGTTTTTTCATCAGGCATTTCCTCTGACCATCTGTAAATATATTTTTCCTCCAGAAGTCCCTGAAACACAACTCAAAAGTCACCTGTGACCTCTTAGACCAGGGCTGTCCCATAGAACATCCTGCAACGATGGAAACATTCTCTATCTGCACTGTCCCAGGAGCACTTGCCACACGTGGCTATTGAGCACCTGAAGTGTACTAGTGAGACTGAAAAACTGAGTTTTTAATTGTACTTAATTTTAATTGACTTTAATTTAAACAGCCACACATGGCTGGTGGCTATTGTGCTGGACAGCACAGTCTAGACAAATCAAGTGGCTTGTTCCCAGTTTGCAATCTACCTTAATGCTACATCATTTGGTACTGCCAACATTTCTCCAAGAACTTTTCTTTAACCATGAGTTCTAGGAGACTATTATTAAAGAGTGTGCAGAATTTAAATCAATGGCCTAAAGTAAGAGGCCAGAATGGGCTGGGGAAACAACATAAATATATGCAAAGAGTAATTAACCAGCAAGTGGTGTGTGCTTTGGGGAAGGGAGGAGACAGGAGTGAAGAGGATGAGCAGATTAGGGCACATTCTAAGGGCAGGGATTGTTGGGGGCGGGGCGGGGGCACTGGGTGGGTAAGCTAGAGATGGATCGTAAGGACCACTGACACAGCTTGGGGAAAAAATCATGGAAATAAAAATTTAGAGCAGAGAAGATACCTACAGATGAGAAAACAAAGATGTGCTTAAGGTCTTGCTTTCCCCCACAATAGGTTTTGAGTTTCAAGCATTTAATTATAAGCTTCAGCGCTTTAAGAAAATTAACTCTGGCTTACCCGGTGGCACAGTGGTTAAGAATCCGCCCGCCAATGCAGGGGACGTGTGTTCGAGCCCTGGTCTGGGAAGATCCCACATGCCGCAGAGCAGCTAAGCCCGTGCACTACAACTACTTAGCCTGGGCTCTAGAGCCTGCGAGCCACAGCTGCCGAGCCCACACGCCGCAACTACTGAAGCCCGTGTGCCTAGAGCCTGTGCTCCGCAACAAGAGAAGCCACCGCAATGAGAAGCACATGCACCGCAATGAAGAGCAGCCCCCTCTCGCCGCAAGTAGAAGAAAGCCTGCACACAGCAATGAAGACCCAATGCAGCCAAAAATTTAAAACAATAATTTAAAAAAAATTTTTTTAAAAAAAAGAAAATTAACTCTAGCAGTGAGATGCAAGAGAGATTAGAAAGGAGAAAGTCTGAAGGTGCTGAAGGCAGCTCTGATAAGCCAAGAGGAAGGCAAACTGGATTCTCCAAGGTGGTTTTCAAATAATTTTAGTCGTGGATTCTCAGTGTATATGTAAGTGAGATGTTTTATTAAAGTAAATTCATCTTTAGGTTTAAGTGGGTAAAACTGTATATTATGATATGAATAAAAATTGTATATTACAATACAAACAAAACTGTTTCAAAATCCAGGCCTTTTTCCAAACATGACTATTGCATTGGCACCAGTCAACACTTTGGTGGCATCTAATGTGTAAAACTTCATACATAATATATTTTGTTTGCCCATGCTGTTTCTCATTACTGTTTTTGAAATGTTTTCAAACATATTTAAAAAATGAAATCCAGAACAAATGCTTATTGATCCCGTGAAGCACCTCTGCAGCCTCCAGCGTTCTGGGGAATACAGTGTGAAAATCATTCAGCCACAGGTTAGGGCCCAAGATGCCCAGCTCCATCACTCTGTTTTATAGCTTTCCATCGCAATTATCACCTTCGAACATAATGCACAATCTATTTATTTATTATACTTATGCTTTTCATATGATGATATATGATTTATATTTATATATGATTTTTATATGTCTTTTTCACTGCTGCATCCAATTGTGAAACAGTTGCCTGGCACACAGTTGATGCTCAATAAATATCTGTTGAATGAATGAATTCAATATCTTCTGAGCCTTCGCCCTTGCTTACTAGTGCTGCTTCACCTGCAGTGAAAACAGCCTCAGACCCACCACCTTCTATTCCAGCAAACACTAAACTACACCCATTACATCCTCTGCTGTGTCAGGCCTTCTCCCCCAGTGGGTAAACACCAACCTTCCATGCTGCCGATGGGACCCTATGCAAAGCACTCTCCTAACACATCCCACATTTTTCCTGAAATCTTCAAGGTCCATATCTCTGTACCCATGAAGGGGTACAGGCTCCTTGATGGCCTTTCTTCAGCACCAATACTTTGCACACTCCCTGGCACATATCAGGTACTTAAATAAATATGTTGAGATCCTAGAATTGAATGGACAAACTGGAGACATATTGCAAAGGAAGAATCAGCAAGAATTGATAACATGGGATACAGAGAGTAAAGAAGAGAGAGAGGAGGACGGCAAAATTGGTACTACCATTACAGAAAGCAGAGACACTAGAGGGTGGCCCAAGCGCTGTGATGCAGGACAAGCTCTTAGTGGGGAGGTTGTGGGTTGGAATGAGCCAGGAAAGAGCTGGTGAACTGGGTACCTGTACAGTTACTCACAAACCTTCTACACTCTATCGATCAGGGTGGATGAGAAGATGAAGAGCTCAATTTTAAACATGCACTTGTGACAAAAGGCTATCCGAGCCGAGATGAAGCATCCTTTCATTATCTTGGCCCAGAAGAATCTCTCTCTACTGTGATGTTCTATAGCACTAAGTCTAATATAAAATTTAGCATTTAATCATGTTCCCTGCGAATCCGTAATTGTTCCAACGAGAAAAGTTTTTGCTAAATCCTTATGCACTTCAGTGTACTCCTGGGATGTGCCCTTAAACATGTAAAACTTACTTTTCTCAATTAACAGTAGCTCTGAAGCACAGCCTTTAGCTTAAGAATAGCTCATAGCACTAGCACATATATGCACTCAAATATTTATTTAATTATTGGATTTTTAATATAACTCATTTTAGAAACACGTACTACTTTTTATTTATTTATTTATTTACTTATTTATGTATTTATTTTTGGCTGCGTTGGGCCTTCACTGTTGGGTCTTCGTTGCTGCGCTGGGGCTTTCTCTATTTGCCGCGAGCGGGGGCTACTCTTCATTGTGGTGCACGGGCTTCTCATTGCAGTGGCTTCTCTTGTTTCGGAGCTCAGGCTCCAGGCGTGTGGGCTTCAGTACTTGTGGCACATGGGCTCAGTAGTTGTGGCTCATGGGCTCTAGAGCGCAGGCTCAGTAGTTGTGGTGCATGGACTTAGTTGCTCCACGGCATGTGGGATCTTCCCAGACTAGGGATCGAACCCGTGTCCCCTGCGTTGGCAAGCGGATTCTTAACCACTGCGCCACCAGGGAAGTCCCAGAAACACATACTACTTTTAAAAAAGTTAGGAGTAAATTATTTATACTTCTGAAGTATTCATCGCATATTTAGATCACAAAGAGAGTAGCATTACACTACGAATTTAAAGAACATGAACACATGAGGAATCATATACTTAAGAATCTTCTGATCTATTTTGGGGTTGTCATCAAAAAGAGTGGCTCTTACAATATGGTCCAACAGCCACTACACACTAGCAAACTTTTAAGTATTAATTTTTAAATTAAGACATTCATTCCTTGAGATACTGCCAGTTACAGCAACACTGGATGGACCTAGAGAAGTGAAGTAAGTCAGACAGAGAAAGAAAAATATCATATGATATCACTTACGTGTGGAATCTAAAAAATGATACAAATGAACCTATTTACAAAGCAGAAACAGACTCACATACATAGGAAACAAATTTATGGTTACCAAAGGGGAAAAGGGGTGGTGGGGAGAGATAAATTAGGAGTTTGGTATTAGCAGATCAAACTACTATATATAAAATAGATAAGCAACAAGGTCCTACTGTATAGCACAGGGAACTATATTCCATATCTTGTAATAAACTATAATGGGAAAGAACCTGAAAAAGAATATATATGTATCACTTTGCTGTACACCAAAAACTAAGGCAACATTGTAAATAAACTATACTTTAATAAAAAGAAAGAAAGAAAGAAAGATATTCATTCTTTTACCACCTCTATGAAGATTTAACTTCCCAAATTCCCAATTTAAAATAGCTGATTGAACACATGCTTTTAGCTCTACTCATTCTCAATACTTCAAAATCCCAGTAAAGGGATTTCTAAAAAGGCATAAAACCACGAAGATAAACAAAATGAGAGAAGACAACAACTGCAAAATTCTGTAATATGTAAAGCAGATGGATGAGTGTGGATGTACTTAGCACAATGTAAGACAGCAATGAGGAAAAAGTGAAAATCAACCCCCTTGAACAAACAATCCCCAAATGGCTTAAGAACTGACAGCACCTGATGCCTCTGGATGCCAGATAAAGGTGAAGCTAAAAGGAAGTGGGAAAAATCTATTTTAAAATCACTCAGCACCCCCTTTCATCCCTGCATCCCCCAACACCTCCACCCTCGATCTCTTCAACTTCAGCCTAGCAACTGCCCTCCCCCCAACCCTGGAATAAGACTGGAGGTTTATTCTGGAAAGGGTCACACAGAGGACGCCTAGAATTGAAGCCCAGGCATAACTGAAGGCAGGGATAGAATATTAAAAACAGGAGAATTACACAAAAGACTCTTTCCTCAATGGATGCTGGCAGCCAGGAGTACAACTTTCCACCGGAAGAGTCTTCTTGGGGGGATCTGACCAAGTGAAGAGAAGACTTAAAGATAACGGTATCAGAGGCCACCAACAAAATGGCCAACCTGATTATACCGTGACAAGCCCCTACCCCCTGCACACACACACACACACACACACACACACACACACACAGAGTCCACTCAGCCTCAAGATTCGTTCCCTCTCTCCCTCTCTCCCTCTCAAGCTCCTCCCCCAAGCCCCCACCTCCACATACAAATACACACACACGTACATACATACATACATGTATATGCGTCTAGCTAGCTAAAGACAGGAAAATGCAATAAAAGAGCTGGAAAATAAAGTTAAGAACATCTTCCAGAAAACAGAACAAAAAAAACGAAAAGATGGAAAAGGGGGGAGGGGAGGGGAATAGGAAAATGAGATGATGAGTGGAGAAGGTCCAACATCCACATAATAACGATTCCGAAAAGAAAGAACAGAGAACACAGAACGGAAGAGATCATTCAAGCCAGTTTCCCAGAACTGAAGACTGAAAGGGTGTACAGAAAAGCCCACACGGTGGATGAAAATAAACCCACGTGAATATTGCTATGAAGTTTCAGATTCCCTTGGAAAACAGAAGATCCTTCAAGCTTCCAAAGAGAATGGGGAACAAGCTATATACAAAGCACTGAAAGTCCAGATTGTAAAAGAATTTCTCTGTTCTGGAAACTAGAGGATAGTGGAGCAATGCCTTCAATGTTCTGAGGGAAAAAGTAATTTCCAAACCAGAATTCTAAACCCAGCCAAGCCATCAACCTAGTGTGACTGAAAAACAGAATCACCTTCGGACATGGAAACCCACCTGCCCGGGACCTGCCCGGGACCCTCTCCTCAGAGACCCTCTGCTCAGACGCATCATCAGTCTCTGTATAACCTCTACACCCTCTCCTTTCTCCTGTGGTTTCCCCCACTCCACCTCAAATGATACCTCCTCCTCAAAAGAGTGCTCAGTCAAGTAACCAGAACATTCTTTCCCAGTGGGTTGGCAATTTTAATCATCTTGCAAATCCCAGTAAGCATAGGAGAATGTGCAATGTATTACATTATTAAATTAGAGTTACTGAAATTCACTGGTGGGATAGAATAAGCAAGTCTGGAGTGATTGTGGAAAACTTACCACATAAATGGGATCTGAACTGAATTTGAAGTTTCTCAAAAATGACTTGTCATGACCTTAAACTACTGAATTTGCATAAGTCAAAATAAAATTATTCATAAAGAGTTTCAACTCTTAAGAAAATAACAAACAACAACATATAAATCATACAATTTCTAAATAAATCTAATTGAATCTCCTTTTTTTAGATTTATTTATTTATTTTTTATAAAGACACTTCTTTTCTTTAATTGAAGTAGAGTTGATTTACAGTGCTGTGCCAATCTCTGCTGTATAGCAAAGTGACTCAGTTATGCACATGCAGACATTCTTTTTTTAATATTCTTTTCCATTACGGTTTATCACAGGATATTGAATATAGTTCCCTGTGCTGTACAGTAGGACCTTGTTGTTTGAATCTCCTTTTTGAATAAGATTCTTAAATGGCACACTGTTGCACACTTGTCTCTTAACTCTACCCGACAGATAACAGTCATTCCATTACACAGATCTATGTCTGTGAGAAATAGGAAAAATATAAACCCTTTATGAAGCATGAAAATTCAAACAAAGCATTACTACAGAGATACCAGGACAAATCTCTGTGAACTCTGTGGTGCTTTTCACAGACCCACACTAAATTCTGCTTTCTAATTCATGACTGAAAACATGTGTCTTTAAAGATGAATATCGTATTACAAATCTGAGTCACAGTTTGCTTCTTAAAGCTTCTTAAAATCTAGAAGTGTAACCAAATCCGATCAATTGTTGCTGAGCGCTATTTTAATGATCACCTTTACATAGTTTCTGCAAGCTTTTCTAAATTGTCGTAAAATACACATAACACAAAACTGACCATCTTAACCATCTTTAAGTGTCCAGTTCAGTAATGTCTGCTACACTCACATTGCTGTGCAACCAATCTCCAGAACTCTTTACATCCTGCAAAACATAAACTCTATATCCGTTAAACAACTCTCCGTTCTCCCATACCCTCAGTCCTTGGCAACCACCACTCTACTTTCTGTCTCTATGAATTTAAGAACTGTAGGTAGATCATATAAGTGGAATCATACAGATTTTTTCCTTTTTGTGACTGGCTGAGTTAATCTGGCATAATGTCCTCAAGGTTTATCCATGTCATAACATGTATCAGGATTTTCTTCCTTATTATGGCTGAATAATTTTCCATTTTATATATATAATATGTAACACATTTTGTTTATACATTCATCCCTTAGCATTCGGAATGTTTCCATCTTTTGGCTATTGTGAATAACACTGCTGTGAACATGGGTGTACACATATCTTTTTGAGACCCTGCTTTCGATTCTTCTGGGTGTTTACAGAAATGCCTGAAAAATCTCTATTCTTACTGCTCTTAGAAGAAAATTAAAGTCTAATAATAAGTGAGCTAAAAATACAGACATCACACAAACACATCACTATGTAGTAAATATCTTTGGAAAGGTACTTCTTAAGTGCTACAGAAATTCACAGAGGAAAGAGCGAACTCAGATTATGAACTTTAAATATACCTGGATCTTCCAAGAGTTGAAATAATTTTTAAAAACTCATTGTTTCAATTTAAAAACTCTGTCTACACTAGCCTCAAAAAAAAAGAAAAAAGCATAGGACTATGTTTCAGAGCCTTAAATCCTAGCATTGTTTTTTTTTTTGTTCTACTTTACGTTTTTTCCCAAAACAATCCATTCCATCCACATACAAGACAAGCTCTGCTGCAAAACTATACCACCTTTGATCATTTCTTTTAACATTTCAAGAAGTACGTCTGCTACATCATAGCAGCCTCATTGCTTCTATTTTGAGAACTATCAGAGCTTTCAAACCACCTACTGCCACAAACTCCAAATCACAATCACTGTACCTTTCCCCTTACATCGATGTATCTTAAAGTGCATTCCATGGAGCCATGAACATCCTGGGCAGGTTATGGAGGCAGGATTGCCATTATTCTGTGGGAGTTGGAGGGAGGGAGGGAGGGATGGGAGAGGAATCTTTGAAACTATTTTGTTTACAGACATTTTACAAATATGAAATGAAATATTATGACTTACAAACAGTAATTATATTCTCAAAGGTTCCCTATGTCCTATCAAGATAGTGTTGGTCAGTGCACCAAAGCTATTATTTAGTTGATGATCCAGCGTGTCTCAGCTAACATTTTTATAATTTTACATTAATATAACCTAAATTTGCATTTTTTCTTATGTTGCATCATATTCTCAATTCATAAAGTAGATCAGTAGCTCAAAATGGATGACGGCTAGTTATTTCAAAGCAGGGATAAAAATAGCAACATAAAGTACCATGAGCAAGAAGTATAGTAAACAGAAATCCAGGGTGCATACACAATATCCATTTATGGGATTAAAGATTATTTTATACTAACAGAGAATAGGCATTATGAAAATTTTCACTGGGTTAATATAGCAGGATTAATTTGACCACTACCATCTGTTTTACCAAATTTGCTATACTTCTCTGTTACATTCAGAACCTAGGCAGTTATAAAGTCCTTGTAATTTTGTCAGGACACTGACAACCCAAATTATTATAAGTATATTGCAGGAAACTAAAATCTAGCATGTTTAAGCTACTAATCTGGAAAAAAAAAAATCTAATCCTTAGCTACCCCTCTACAGCCTACAAGGGTATTGTTAACTATAAAATTGTATCCTAAGCCTGTATTGGTTGCATCAAATATAACCACAGAGGTTATTTTAATATTAGTTCAGGATGAACAGAACATAGGCAGTGCTCTACTGAGCTAAAGCTTAAATATTACATTAAGGTAACCCACACTTTATTATGTTTATGTAAAGTTACCATTACTATCAATTTTTTGAAATAGTAAAGCTCTTTAAGATGAATGAGGCTATTGTGAATAACTTCCTGAAAAAAAATCCTGGTAGTTTTAAATATTTACACCTAAACTAAAACCACACAAGCACTCTTATATACAACACTGAATAGCAGATGGGATCATTTCCTACAATGTAGTAGCGAAGAAAAAAAGAATGGATTGTACTATTTCTGTTTGGAAAGCAATAAGATGAACAGCAAAGAACTTCCAAGAGATACCTGTGAATAAACAATTCAAAAAATTTTTGTCTTAAGTCACTTTATGGTGCAAATATTCATAAACACATAAAGTACACATATGTATAAATGTCTATGTTCTTTATATTAAATATTTAATATATTTACATAAATATCAATGACTAGGAGTTCTTGTATCACTATGTAAAGATTGCTATTAAAGTCTGGTCACCAGTTTCTATTATTCTACTATTCACCTTAATCTGCTCTCACATTTGATCCTCTGCTGCGGTCACCGCTTCTACTTGGAATCCCCAGCTGCCCCTCTCCATGTGCCTCCTGCACTTAAAACTGGGTATAACACCAAGTTCACTTTTATTTCTTATTTTGTATAATTCTTGAGAAAATATGTTGGCTTCTGGGGTATTTTTTTCTTTTTCAATTTTTTATTTGTTCATTTATTTGGGGAAGGGGGCTTGTTTCATTTTCAGTATTTCTTTCACGCTTTTAAAGACAGAGAAAGCCATCTGTCCTAGCTCGGGTGTCCGAGAAAACTGAGCCCCAGGCAGCAAGAGGAGATAAAGGATAACACGAGGAAAGCAAAAGGGGTCACCAAAGAGAAGCGGGTGGATAGGTGGGCCAGCGATGAATTCGCAACCAGTGCGTCCCGGAAGCAAGAGACACCACAGAGCATCCCATAAGGGAGAGGGCTGGGTTCTATCCCTACCCCTGTTGGGTTGGGTTAACCAACTCTCCCAACCTCTGGCGAGTGTCTGGGGCGGGCAGGGCGCCCCCTGCCGGGCTGGCATCTGCAGCGCCAGGTGAGGTGGCAGCTGTGAATCCCAGGAGCACCGGGTACAGTCAGCCTACTGTATCCGCGATGCCAATCCTGTGTATACCGAGAGCCAACTGTACTCTGCCAGTTTATATAAGGGACTTGAGTATCCATGAATTTTGGTATGGGGGGGGGGGCTGGAACCAATTCCCTGGATACCTAGGGATGACTGTACTCCCTGCATTCTGAATGGTAAAATAACACAACCTTGCATTCTGTAACTCTTTATGGTTTTTAACGTGTCTCCATTTGAATCTCACAGCTGAATAAAACAGAAAGGGAGGACGGCACGTCACTGTTTTACAAATGGAAAAAAGAATTTCAGTGACCTCACAAGTGTCACATCACTACGTACTGGTTTCACTGCCCCCTTCGACGTACCTCCCCATTCAAGTCGCAAGTTCCTTGAAGCAAAAAGCAAATATTTTTAATCTTTTCTTTTTCTTTTTTTTTTTTGCTTCTCAAACATTTTAAGATGCTGACAACTGGCAGCATACTTACTAAGATCCTAATTTAAATTCATTAACTTTAAAAAAATTCCCATGATCTTATCTAGTACTAGTCTAGCTAATGCAGACATTTCTAGGCTTTTTTCCTAGACCAAAAATAGGAAGAGTCTGGGCAGCCAGAGCCTCTGGCATAAATCCTCTCAACTCTCCATTATCCCAAAGATCTAGAACTGACGGCTCATTTTCACACTCTTCAATTCATTTCAAAAGACTTTCAACAAGCCCTATGCTGGGCCCCAGAGATACTTAAACCAAACAAGCAAAGGTTGGGGATTCTAGTGGGAAAACAAATATAAATTGATAATACAATTTGTAGAGTAAAGAGGAATATGGAATATTATTGATGCCTATGGGGGGGCACACTACCTCCTCCAACAGATATCAACATGGATATCTCTTAAAAAATTAAACAAACAGCATTCTAGAACCTGGTAAAAATGAGGATTTGAAAATACTAATGTGACTACTTGGAACAAGCTAGCATTATTTTACACACATTAATTCTACTACAGGACAAGCAATAAGATCCAGTGATGCATGGCATCAAACAAAAACACTACTGTAAACTAAAATTTTAAACTTGAGCCTTTGCCTCTGAAATGTATCAACATTGAGGAAAAACCCTATAATAATAAAATGGAAATTGATGGGTAAACATCATTTGAGATAATAAGGCAAACACAGGAAAAAAATATTAAGGAATATGAAAATCCTAAGAACATAAAGGTCACTAAAAATATAGTTGGAAGGTCTAGAAAAACATTTCAAAAGGCAGCTTTACTTTTTACTATTATTTCTACCAATAAAAAATATGTTTTCCTTTCCTTCTTTACTAATTCAGTTCAAAAGCCCATCAGGTGGGGCTGAGCAAGGCAGGCAAGTAGCAGCTATTGGAGGTCAAGCAGGGTGATGAAGGTCTGTCTCTATACAGCCCTGTGGGGAGCATCAATGGCTTATAACCCACTGAGTAAAATAGAAAGTCGTAAGTCCATACTGATGTGTGCAAAAAATAAATTTAAAAATAAATGGAGAGAAGAGAAAACATTTCCTCAGTAAAATAGCAACTAATAAATACAGAAAATGATGAAATTAGAAAATCCATTTGGCAAATACCAAGTAATTGTCCCCCAAAATGCTACCGCATTTTAAAATATGTATATAAGATGGTAAATGTGGAATGAAGAATGATCCAAGTTTTTGTTTTCCCAGCACTGCGTGAGTGAAGAAGCATAAAAATTAGGAGTCCGGCTCTGTGACTTACTGCCAGGACTTAATTCTTAGTTACTTCTCTGATTCTTGGTTTTCTCACCTGTAAAGATATATGAACTAGATTCATGGTTCTAAATTGTTAAATTTGAGAAATCTTTTTTTTTCCCCCTGAAGCAAAATTTTATATGGAAGCTACAGTCTATAAAATTTAGATAAGTATCTTGGGGATAAAATTTTCTGAGGGGAATTTAAATAATAACTAAAATGGGTATACTTAATAAAAAATGCTCAGAAATCTGGAGCTTTCAGATGTCAAGAAAAATATGTAGGGCAAGAAAAAAAATAGACATGAAGGATTCTGTTATAACTTAATATTGCAGACCTGACATTTACAATAGTCAAGTTCAGTAGCCTTCCTAGAATCTAAAACTCTTAGAGAAAGATTTCCAAAAGGTGAGTTGATTCAGAAGCTAGTTTTCAAAAGATTATCAAGAACTGGAACTAGTTCATTCATTTTCATTATAACAAGCATAATTAGCAAAGGATTTCACCAGAATATTGCCTAGTTACAGGCTGATACTGGAAGTCACAAAATACTAATTGAGGAACATCAGAGCTGGAAGGGTCACTGGTCACCTAGTCCAATCTTCTATCCCAGAAGACAGAAACCCAACCCATTCAACAAGTACTCACATATCTGTATGGCAGAAAACTCAGCATCTCATAAAGTACAGACATAAGGTACAGACTAGATCTAGAACTGGAAAGTTAAATGCCTTCCCTAATAGTCTTACATTTGGTCTGAAAAACATGAGCTATTCTGTGGAATGCACCATGTCAAAAAGCATAAAGGAAAAGGACACCAATAGGTGAGGATAAAGAAATCTAAATAACAGTGTTTAAATAGAAACATAATTTTTCTGGGTATAGGGAAAACTAAGACATTACATAATTTAACTTCAAGGATAAAGAAAGAATTATTCAGACATCCAGATAGAAAAAGCAATGTGAGGAAATCAGGCTGCTCTCAGATTTTTCCACAATACAAAAGTCAAAGACAATGGAACAAAATTTGAAGGGAAGGAAAATGGGACTTATATTCAGTCAAATGATTCATGTAAAAAGACAACAGGCAGACATTTCCAAACCTAAAAAGAAGTTAAAAAAAAAAAACCCATGAGCCATTCTCGAAAGGACTCTTAGGTATAAGACAGCTGCGGCAGTGGCAGAGGTGCTTCTAGTAATAACAGCAGCCTCCGGACCCCTGATGGCACCGAAACACTTACAGTCCAGTGGTTGCCTATATTTTTTAGTCATCCAGCCTCTCAGGGATTTTTGTAAGGACCCAATTCCCTGAATTAAATCCCTTTCTGTTTAAAATACCTAGAATGTTTTGTTTCCTGCACTGAAACCTCACTGGTACAGTACTTTACTGTATTTATTTTTATTCTTTACAATCACATGTATCGTATTTCTTTTTGTAAAAACAATAGTGATTTTGTTTAAGCAAATTAAAAAAGTGGAAGCAAATATGACAAGATACTCATGCTGTTTAGTTCTGAACAGTGGAAATAGGAAAGGCTAATATCTTCTTTTACCTTTTTCTATACCTTTTTCCAAAAATATTTCTCTTTGGAAGAAATAAATAGATCATTTCACCTGCAGAGAAAGGATTAGAGGAGAAGGAAGGCTGGAATTGGGAAAACCACTGAGAATGCTGATGCAATCATCTTAAACTGCCCTTGCAGGAACACGTATAGCTAGACAATTTTCATCCTAATTCTATCTGGTGGAAATAGAAGTACGTAACCTTTAAATCTTGATGGTCAGCAGTCTCTTCTATTTTCTTTAGCCAGAAAAGCAGATGACTGCCTTGAACCAAAAGTCAAACTAGTTTGAGATGTTTCTAAATAGGCTGACCTTATTCACCCTAACATTTCCATTAAACAGATAAAAGTTCAAGGACAGGGCCAAAGATAATAAAAATTACTTTCCAATTTCTGTTCTTATTCAGATGAATAATATTCAGAAATTTGTATTTGTCATTCCTTATCTGAACATATTATTAATCCTTTTTAAATTTCTTGGGTAAATGACTTTATTATTTCTTAGTATTGCAACATTAAGCCAAGTGCCATCAGTAATAATCAACAGTAAAGTTTCATACAAGCTTTCAAAAGCTCTAAAACAGCATTTCACTAATTATGTATTTCTATTCTGAAGTTTGCAACATCATCCTTTTAAGTATTAATAAAGTGATGATCTAAACCATATCAGAAAAAAAGTGTTAAATTCATAATATGGGCAGATTAATTAAGACTAGAAGCATCTTCTAGTCTTCTGATATACTATATTTTCTCAAGTGGTATGTTAAAGATTTTATTAAATGGTCAAGTGGAGGGATTATTACAAATATAAGCAACTTAAAAGCACCAACAAGAATGTCTGGGGCTTCCCTAGTGGCGCAGTGGTTGAAAGTCTGCCTGCCGGTGCAGGGGACACGGGTTCGAGCCCTGGTCTGGGAGGATCCCACATGCCGCAGAGCAACTGGGCCCGTGTGCCACAACTGCTGAGCCTGCGCGTCCGGAGCCTGTGCTCCGCAGCAAGAGAGGCCGCGACAGTGAGAGGCCCGCGCACCGCGATGAAGAGTGGCCCCCGCTTGCCACAACTGGAGAAAGCCCTCGCACAGCAACGAAGACCCAACACAGCCAAAAACAAATAAATAAATAAATAAATTTATAAAAAAAAAAAAAAAAAAAAAAGAATGTCTGAACTGCACTGTGAAAAGAGTGTGAATAAACATTACGGAGAAAGAGAAAGTGGTGCATAATTCTATATTCTATCCTTGGTGACTTTCATTTTAACAGGATACAAGTCTTAGTTACAAACCACCAAAAGAAAAACACACACATACACACATTTAAAAACACATAAAACATTCTAATAACTTCTTTCTCAATGCTATAGAAACTGGAGTTATATCAAATTATTTTAACTAGCAGGCCTTAGGTGCTTCCCTTGGATGAATTGTACTGGCACATCTGAATGGCACATTTTTTAAGACAATGTTCTGTTGCTTATGTATTCTTGGAAAAGAGCCATAAATTACTTATAAAGTAATCAAATTCACAACACTATATGTGAAAACTCCACAGTCACAAAAAATAGAAACAAAGTTAGAATAGGCAACTGTAGGGAATACATGGTTAACCTAAATGTGAACAGCAGTAAGATTTCTAGAAAATGGGCAATAAAAAAGATTATAATGTTTTCTTGCAAAACACTCTACTGATACAAATATTTCGTCTTTCGCCTTCCAGCTCTATGTTGGAGGTTGATTTTTCTCTTCTTTCTTCAGCTAGTCATTGTCCAAAAATCCAGTGCAGAAAGTTTTCCATTACAGGTAATAGAAAATAAATTACTAGGTTAGCACAAATTACACATCCAAATATACCACACATTGAATTCTTTTTGTTATATAATAATTCTCTTAGTCCATATGGGCTGTTATAACAAAATACCATAGACTAAGTGGCTTATAAACAACATAAAGTTATTTCTCACAGTTGCAGAGGCTGGGAAGTCCAAAACCAGGGAGCCAGCAGATTCAGTGTCTGGGGAGGGCCAGTTTCCTGGTTCATGGACAGCTGTCTTTTCACTGTGTCCTTATGTGGCAGAGGGGGCAAGGGAGCTCTCTGGGGTCCCATCAGTAAAGGCACTAATTCCATTCATAAGGGCTCCACCCTCACAACCTAATCACCTCCCAAAGTCCCACCTCCAAATACCATCTGCTGAGGATTAGGTTTCAACATAGGAATTTTGTAGAGATACAAACATTCAGTCTATAGCAATAATACTTTTATTCTGTAGGCCAATAAAGAATTGAGCTGTTTCCCTTCCAACACAGCTGTCTGTTACACAGGCTATAAACAACATGAATAACAATTTTTACTAGCCAAGTAATTTTTTAAGCTTATTTTAAGGAGGCTAGAGTCTTGGATTTTTTCAAATCATAGACTGAATTTTGAGAAATTTATTTATAAAAGCCATTTGTACAACATTTACAAACTCCACCTGCAATTTCAAAAAAAAAAAAAGGTTATAAGAGGATTATATACAGTGATCCAAAATGGAAAATGGAATCACATTGAAAGTGGGCTCATATTAAAAGGAAAAAGCTATTATAGAGTGAGATTTAAAGCTTAGTACATTATACATTGTTTAAAATGGTTCAGGAGATTTAGAGCCTTCAAAAATAAAAACAGGGGGCTTCCCTGGTGGTGCAGTGGTTAAGAATCCACCTGCCAACGTATGGGACAGGGGTTCAAGCCCTGGTCCGGGAAGATCCCACGTGCCGCGGAACAGCAAACCCCGTGCGCCACAACTACTGAGCCTGCACTCTAGAGCCCACAAGCCACAACTACTGAGCCCACACACCGCAACTACTGAAGCCCGCACGCCTAGAGCCCATACTCCGCAACAAGAGAAGCCACCACAATGAGAAGCCCGCGCACCACAGTGAAGAGTAGCCCCTGCTCGCTGCAACAAGAGAAAGCCCACCCGCAACAACGAAGACCCAGCGCAGGCAAATAAATACATAAATAAATAAAAACAGGGTTCAATTAGGCGCATAGAAATCAAGGATGGAAATAGCTAACAGGGGTGGAACTGAAGTGCCAATGAGTTTGTAGAATGTAGATAGCAGCCTGAAAACAGGAAAGAGTAGGAAGAAGCTGCTGAAACAGGTACCAGCAAGTGCTGATGTGAACTATGATAATGGATGAACAGCCATCGGTGCATCAGGCCGTTACTAAGAGAGTCCCCACCTTCACCCTCCTTAAATTTCAGTTGGTGGCTCCAGCAACCCATAGACATTAGTTAGAAACATTTAAGTAGCCTAAACAAATGGGCAGAAGCAATGGGGACTAGTTGACAAATCTATTGAGGGCTAAACTTCAAAGAGGCTTCTGAAAGATTTGCAAATTAAGGGAAGAGAATGACAGCATTTTACGTACAGATTAACGACGGTACAAAAATAATGATGGCAAAAGTCAAGCCAAGTACCTATTGCATTTTTACACTTAGATGTCTTATTCATTGATGTCCTTAGTCCCAGGAGACACACTTTCATGATCAAATAAATATTTTAAAGTTCCTTCACTTTAAACAGTGAGATACAACGTGGCAGCATAACCACCACAAACCTGCCAGCCTGAAAATTAATATCCTAAATGTACTGCCAAATTGGAAGGATTACTGCACTCTCAAACAACACTAGTACATTTTTTTTTAACATCTTTATTGGAGTATAACTGCTTTACAATGGTGTGTTAGTTTCTGCTTTATAACAAAGTGAATCAGCTATACGTATACATATACACCCATATCTACTCCCTCTTGCGTCTCCCTCCCTCCCACCCTCCCTCCCTCCCTATCCCTCCCCTCTAGGTGGTCACAAAGCACCGAGCTGATCTCCCTGTGCTATGCAGCTGCTTCCCACTAGCTATCTATTTTACATTTGGTAGTATATATAAGTCCATGCCACTCTCTCACTTCGTCCCAGCTTACCTAACACTAGTAAATTTAAACGTGAACTTATTTAACATATTGCAGAAATATGACCTAAAGCAGGAAACAGTACAAAAGAGACAGAAGGCAAGCTGAAGTTCACTTTTCCAAATCTCATCCCATTTAATCCTCATAACAACCCCAAAAGGTGAACTGAATTATCTCAATTTTAAAATTAGGAAACTGAGGCTAAAAGATGTTAACTATCTACTATCATACAACTAGTAAGTATAAGAGGCAGAAGGGCCTTTATATGTCCTTAAAAACTCAACACTATCCATTACCACGCATTGCCTCTCGAATGCTGGGTGTGAAACAAAGCACCAGGTACTATTCATTTCAAGAATGACACATACCTTCATATATTCAATTCCATTTTTCCAAAAATTGTTTTGTTAGATCACACTATGGATTTATTAGAAGTAAGTTCTGAGGTATTATTCAACATTAAAAAGTCACATCAGATAGTGAACAGCTAAAATGTAGGAGATGTGTTTTATTAATCTTTGTAATTCCAGCACATAAATAGTTCCTATGTTCAAGTTGTTTGGGGATGAGTGGATAGATGGATACTGGACGGTAGCCTGTTTTGAAACATTATCTGAGTCAGGAGATACACAGATACGTTATAGCGCATAAGCCAAGGTAGGGTAAGGATGCCTTTTTTTCCCTTCCATAATGCAGATTGTTTCAAGTGTCTTCTTAATAGTTATCTTAACATGCCACTCATAAACAAAAAGTTTACAAATATTTCTTTTGTTTATAATTTATTCAAAGGAGAAAGGGAAGATGAAATTTAGTGCTTTTCACAACTGATTTTGAGTGAGATACCTGAACTTTCATCATCCTCAGGATACAGATTTTGGTAAATGTGGTGACCTTACAGAAGATATGAAACTGTAAGAATAATAGGGTTTAAATGGCAAAAATCATGTTTTGAAGAATTACTTAATATGTCTAAGTTACTCTTTAAGAAACACACATAACTTCTGTAATAACTCTCTATGTCCAAAACACAAAAATGCAAATAAACCAGCATCCTTCAACTGTTAGGGATTTTCTACTGTGTATCTTAAAACCATAATGACTCAATGAAAAGAAAAATCTTTAATTCAAATAGATCACAATGAGTATAAACAGAACTTAGTAAATTTTCTAATTACTCTTTCCTGTTACATACCGTCTAACAAAAGCACCATGGTTCTGTGTGAAACCTTGAAAAAGGTTCCATGAATTCAGTGGACACTAAAAAATAGTGTCTTAAGGGAAGGATAACAAAGTAATTATAGCAGAGTACAAGAAGAAAAAGCCAGTATGCAGTTCAGTCTTGTCAGAATGCCATTCTTCCCTGGTGCCTGACTTCTAGTACTCACTGTTCCAGATTCACTTCAATGTGACCTCCCTTGGAAGCCTTCCACCCAAGAGTGCCCTCTACATTTGCCTCTTAGAGCATGCATCAGTCCCCATATATATATATTATATTTGTACGCATGGCTGCCTCCTCTGATGAAAGAAGGAAACACGTTCTACTAATTTTATATCACCAGCACAGAATGAACCCTTAATAAATGGCAAAGAAAAAAAAGGGATTAATAGGCTTCATACCCTGCTATAAAATATTGAGAGTGTCTATCAGGCAGGACCCTGGTCTAAAACTGAGTTACTCTTACTACACAGATATCAAAGGGGAGGATGAATATTACCACAACAACTAAAATATATGAAAGAATTTCTCAAAACTATATCTATTTCCTTATTCGTTCAACAAACACTTTTTAGGCAACTGCCATGTGACAGGCAGTGCTCTAGGCACAGGAGACAGAGCAGGAAACAAAATAGACAAATATCTCTGCCTCCATGGAGTTTACATTCTGGAGTTAGAAGATGAACAATAGAGAAAATAAATAAATGTACAACGTAGGTATCAGACAGTAATCCGTGCTAAGGGAAACAAGAGAGAAGGAAAGGAAATTGGAGCATGCCAGACTGGGTGGGGTTTGCAACTTCGCATGGCTTTGCCAGAGCAGGTCTCACCGAGAAGGAGACATCTGAGGGGAGAAGAGAATCTTAGATATTTTTTCCTTTGTTTAAAAACTCATTGGTAAAAAACATTATGTCCTATAAGAGGTTGATTATAAACAAAACTACAATAGACAATGCCTTGTCTAGGCTTTCATAATGAGATTTCACAATGTAGTAAATTTAGAAACTATTTAAAACAGAACTAATGGGATGCCACTGTCTGATGACAATGGGCAGATCTATGTTTCTTTGCAAAGTAAACATTCTTTTTTCTTGATCATCACACAGTAAAGTTTGTTTTGGATGCTGATTTTATTTTAAACATCAAACTTGCTATGGTACATTATCTATATTCCTTTAATATTAAGATAATAACTGACCACTATTAAGTACCAATTATGTTCTGGCCACTGTTCTAAATACTCCTGTTATCTTATTTAAATGCTCACAACAACTCCATGAGGTAGGTACTATTATTTTCCCAATTTTAATGATGAGATCGCTTGAGAGAGATTAAGTCACTCTCCCAAAGTCACTCAGATAGTAAGTTGGACAACTGGGATTCAAGACCAGGCCTTTCTCAAAAAACAAAGTGTCCTTAATCACCACACTCTACTGCCTTAAAGGAGCAGTTATGTTATACAGCACTTCAGTATACCTGCTTATTAACTGTCCAAATATAAACTTAATATGGAAAGAGACCTCATAATAAAAATTTTTCTTGTAATTCAGACATTAAGTAATATGAACTTGCTGAAGCAAAATAACAGCCCCTATTTTTAAAGACCCCTTCAGGAATCTATTACATAAACACAGTGAGTAGTGATCCCAGAAGTGTCATTATGATATGGAAAAGGAAATAAAATGTAACTGATAAAAACAAAAGTAAACTGTATCCTTCTGTCTCTAAGAATATATCTAGTCTCAGAGTGGTTCCTTTTAAATTAAACCAACGTAGGAGTGAGAAATGTATAATTGATTGCTAGATCAACTGTAGCAATAATTAATAATTAAACCCAAAGATTAAGAACTAATATAAAGTGTTGAGGTCAACACACACAATGATATCTATTTGTTATTTCAAGCCTTTATGATCTTTCTGGGACAAAAGCCATTTTTCTATGACATGAACAGATTATCTCAAAGTCAAATATGGGTTTGGTGTAGAGAAAAATGGGTCCTCTTGATGAAATGAGTAATTCTGTGTTCTACCTTCAAAATTCCTCTTTTGAGTGTGTTGAAAATTAAAACACAAACTAGTTTCTCTTCTGACAGAACAGATTTTTTTTAGTACACTATTCTGATTTGATGGGTTCTGAAGTGATGGGTTTCAACTCAAATACCGGTTTTGCTTTCATGGATAATAAAAAGTACTTTTAAAATCTCTGATAATTCTTTTCTCCTGAAGAACAAAAATAAGGAGCTCAACAAAATTAAGTATTCTAATAGATGCTTTCTTGCAGAATCATTTTCTAAACTGGACTCCATAGAACATTTCAGTTTTCCTTGAAAAACATAGACATTAGTGATATTTTTCCTTTCAAGTGGGTTAGTATACAGTTGATTCCCATTATTTGCAGTAGTGCTCTATATAGTTGCCATGGAAATAACAAAAGACCCCAAATAGCCAAAGCAATCTTGAGAAAGAAGAACAAAACTGGAGGCATCATGTTCCCTGATTTCAAACTATATTACAAAGCTACAGTAATCAAAAGAGTATTTTATTGCCATAAAAACAGACACATAGATCAATGAAACAGAATAGAGAGCCCAGAAATAAACCCATGCATAAATGGTGAATTAATTTACAACTAAGTAGCCAAGAATATACAATGGGGAAAGGACAGTCTCTTCAATAAATGGTGTTGAGAAAACTGGACAGCCACATGCAAAAAAATAAAACTGGACCACTATCTTACACCATACCCAAAAATCAACTCAAAATGATTTAAGACTTGAATGTAAGACCTGAAACATAAAAATCCTAGAAGGAAACATAGGTAGGTGAAAGCTCCTTGACATCTGTCTTGACAATGATCTCTTGGATCTGACACCAAAAGCAAAGACAACAGAAGCAAAAATAAACAAGTGGGACTACATCAAACTAAAAACCTTCTTTACAGTAAAAGAAACAATCAACAAAATGAAAAGACAACCTGCAGAATGAGAGAAAATATTTGCAAATCATATATCTAATAAGGAGTTAATATTCAAAACATATAAAGAATTCATACAATTCAATAGCAAAAATAAATATGATTAAAAAATGGGCAGAAGATCTGAATAGACATTTTTCCAAAGAAGACAGACAGATGACCAACAGGTACATGAAAATGCACTCAACATCATTAATCATTAGGAAAATGCAAATGAAAACCACAATGAGATATCACCTCACCTGTTAGAATGGCTATTATCAAAAAGACATGAAATAACAAGTGTTGGTGAGAAAGTGGAAAAAAGAGAACCCTTGTGCAATATTGGTGGGTATGTAAATTGGTGCATCCCTTACGTCAAACAGCATGGAGTTTCCTCAAAAAATTAAAAATAGAACTACCATATGATTCAGCAATTCCACTTCTGGGTATTTATCCAAAGAAAACAAAAACACTAACTCAAAAAGATATACGCACCCCCATGTCCATTGCAGCATTGCTTACAATAGCCAAGATTTGGAAACAACTTAAATGCCCACTGATGCATGAATGGACAAAGAAGGTGTGATCACATCTTCTTTGTCCATTCATGCATCGATGGACATACTGTTCAGCCATAAAAAAGAATGAAATCTTGCCATTTGTGACAACATACATGAACCTTGAGGGTATTATGCTAAGTAAAATACATCACATAAAGACAAATACTGTATGATCTGACTTATATGTGGAATCCAAACAACAACACAACAAGAACCAAAAACAAAAACCAAAAAAAAACCTCACAGATACAGAAAACAGATTGGAGATTGATGAGGGCAGGGCAGGGGACCAAATGGGTAAAGGGAGTCAAAAGGCACAAAAACTTTCAATTCTAAATAAATAAGTCATGAAGATGTGATGTACAGCATGGTGACTATAGTTAATAATACTGTGTTTCATATTTGAAAGTTGCTAAGAGAGTCAATTTTAAAAGTCCTTATCACAACGAAAAACTATTTGTAATTCTGCATTGTGACAGATGTTAACTATACTTATAGTGGTGATCATTTTGCAATACATTCAAACAGTGAATCATGTGACACCTGAAACTAATATAATGTCAACTATAACTCAGTAAAAAATTGTTTTAAAAATATAAAACTGAATAGAACAGAAACAAAAGAAAGAAGAAAGAAAACACCTCAAAACTCAAAAAAAAAAAAGGTGCTGTGAACACTGAATTAGCAAATACTGAACTATAGCTCCAAGGGGAAATGCAGGATTAAGTTCCTATGAGACTTTCCATCAGCTGATCAATACATAACCTTGTTTTATGTGTTTCTTTTAAAATACATTGTTGGTCCATTAACATTGAACTTATGGCCAATAGCACTATAACGCAAAAGTGAAGGAAGCTTAGCCAACTCACACATTTTTTTTCCATAAAGTACACTGCAGCCTTCTTGCTTTTAGAAACTAGAGACAGCATTTCAGCACTATGCTTGGGGGCCACTTCAAACAGCGAGATCACCAAGAGACAACATAAAAATGTGAAAAATATCTCACTAAATAGATCACACAAAGGATACATGTTTACTGTATGGGAAGGCAGGTTTTCACCTGGTTCAGTCTCAGCTGGGGCCACGCACGTGAAGCAACTCAAATTTTCCACCACTCTATGCATGTCCGGGAATGACCACCAAAGCACCTCAAGTACCGACTTTGGAGTTACAAATAAATTTTAGCAAGTAGGTGAATTAGCAAATACAGAACCCACGTGAATAATGAGGATCCATTATATAAAATGTTAAGTAAATGCATGTAGTATTGTTTATTATGTGAAAAATTATACTAAACATTGTGCTGTGTTACACAATGATGTCAGCAAGTTGCACTGAAGATTGCCAGATACCTGAAGGTATGACTTCTGACCTCACAGTGACGCAAAGGCAGAAATTCACTAATATTTGTCATTTGATGTATGTTATCACTGACTTGGGCCATGTATTTTGTCTTATAATGTCAAATTATTGATAAATTTCAATGGTTTCTGCATATGAAGCATTTCTAATTGACATGCTTATACTCTGTGTCAGGGGCTGAAAGAAGGGAATTTTTCACAAAAGGAGTACATTTTGTCAGACAAGTTCCTATTAGTGTTCTTTCAATACATTATAATTTCCTAAGTATTTTTTGTTCAAATAAGTTTTAGAAATGTTACCAATAGCCAAGGCTTTTTATTATCAAAAATTTGAAGAGTTAATATTCAGTTTATTAAAAGAAACAAATTAAAAGCCTAGGTCAGTCTTAAGGTATGTTCAGCTTACAAGCCATATTTACAAATCTGGCAAATTTTAACCACCCTTTTTAAGGGCTATTGATTTTATTAGGTTATGCAGACTTCCAGCTTCTAACATCTCAATAATCTTTATAGTAATCTTATTTATAAGTATGGATCACACCTGTAGGGGGTTTTTGTTTGACTTTGCTTTTACAGAAATGATAAATTGCTGAATTATTATTCAATTATTCCTTTATACAGAAAAAGAAAAATTAATGCATGCTGCTAGGTGAATAATACCATCCACCTTTGATTATTCCTACAGAAATGTTTAATTCGCCTCTAGAAATATGAAGTATTATGCCACTTATTTATCAGACACATTTTATTAATGCACACAGAGTGGTATTTGAATTCCTTTGGTGTATGAGAATTCAAAAATTTTTTTGCATTTTTCTGTAATGAGATATATCCAAATTTTAAAACTAAAGTTATTTCTTATTACAAATGCAAACATGTAACCTGTAAAAAGAATTTAAAAATAGAAATAAAGAGAAAAGAGTAAATATCCATAAATCTGTAATACAATGAGAAACCACTGTATCTCTGTTATCTCCTTCCACGGGGCTACACATGGCTACCCATAGTATTATAATCTCCTTTTTCTGTCCATTATATTGTGGGTATCTTCCATGTCAACATGATGTGAATTAATTTGTCTATTTGTTCATTTATGTACCTCCTGAACAACTTCTTTCTGCCAGGCACTGTGCATCTGAAGGAACAGTGATTTTTTTGATATGGATATAGCAAAATCACTTAAACAATGCTTTATTATTGGACATTTGTGTCATAAACATAGAATGAGAATCTTTTTTTAATTTTTATTGGAGTATAGTTGATTTACAATGTTGTGTTAGTTCAAGTGTACAGCAAAGTGAATCAGTTATATATATACATATATCCAATCTTTTTTAGATTCTTTTCCCATATAGGCCATTACAGAGTACTGAGTAGAGTTCCCTGTGCTATACAGTCGTTCCTTATTAGTTATCTATTTTATATATAATACTGTGTATATGTCAATCCCAATCTCCCAATTTATCCTCTCCCCCTTACCCCCGGTAACCATAAGTTTGTTTTCTACATCTGTGACTCTATTTCTGTTTTGTAGATAAGTTCATTTGTACCCTTTTTTTTAGATTCCACATATAAGCGATATCATATGATATTTGTCTTTCTCTGTCTTAATTCACTTAGTATGATAATCTCTAGTTGCATCCATGTTGCTGCAAATGGCATTATTTCATTCCTTTTTTATGGCTGAGTAATATTCCATTGTATATATGTGCCACCTCTTCTTTACCCATTCCTCTGTCGATGGACATTTAGGTTGCTTCTATGTCCTGGCTACTGTAAACAGTGCTGCAGTGAACAATGGGGTGCATGTCTCTTTTCGAATTATGGTTTTCTCCAGATATGTGCCCAGGAGCGGGATTGCTGGATCATATGGTAGCTCTATTTTTAGTTTTTTAAGGAACCTCCATACTGTTTTCCCTAGAAGCTGTACCAATTTACATTCCCACCAACAGGGTAGGAGGGTTCCCTTTTCAGAATGAGAATTTTTCTAGCTAAACACAGGAGTAGTTTGGGAAATCATCTGCCTTGCAATTTGGTTCATGGTGAGTTTCAATGTCAGGATTCAACAAGCTTTTACTTTCTGTTTTCTTCCTTAGTATCACATTTTAAAACTGTCTCCAACCCTGAGACTATGCAATTACTTAGCTTTATGTATTCTAGTACTTTTATGATTTAATTATTATAAATTTGATCTTTAACCCATCTGGAAACTATGTAGTCCATAGTGTGAGGTAAGGATTGGGCTTCCAGTTTTTTTAATTGAATGGTGAGCTAGTTGCCACAAGAGGAATTACTGAGTAATCCATCTTTTTCACCACTGATTTGAAATATTATCTGTATAGTAAAATATATTATTATATATTTATGGGCAAGTTTCTGGACTTTTTATTCTGTTCCACTGATCTCTCACTTTATCCCCATATCAAAGCCACATTAATTTTTTGGTAGCTTTGTGCTAAGTTTAATTACATCTGATTGGTTAAGGCCCACTTCATTACTCTTCCTTTTCAGTATGTAACTAGATATTATTGTATGACCTTTCAGATCATTTCAGTAAGCCAAAATCCCAATAGCAAATGTATTTGTAATTGTGTAAAACTTACAGATAAATTAGGTAAAACTTAGACCATTCATTTGAATTCTTTTTGTTACTCAGCAAAGTTTCATAGTTTTCCTGATGTTTTCATAATTGTCTTGATGTTCTGCACATTTCTTGAGTGTTTCACTAAAAAATTCTTGTAATATTAGTATTTTAGTTTACAGTGGGCTGTTCCTATGAAGCTTGCTTTATAATTTGTTTTAACTGTGGTAAAATACACATAACATAAAATTTACCATCTTAACCATGTTTAAGTGTACAGTTCAGTTGTGTTAAGTACACGCATGTTGTTGTGCGACCATCACCACCATCCCTCCCCAGAACGATTTCCTCTTGGAAAACTGAACCCCTGTACCCATTAAACACTAACTCCCCATTCCCCACACCTTCCAGCCCCTGGAACCGACCATTCTATTTTTTGTTTCTCTGAGTTTGACTACTCTAGGGACTTCATGTAAGTAGAATTATACAGTATCTGTCTTTTTGTGGCTGGCTTATTTCACTTAGCATAATGTCTTCAAGGTTTATCCATGTTGTAGCAGTGTCAGAATTTCTTTCCTTTTTTAGGCTAATATCCTATTGTATGTATAGACCACATTTTGTTTACCCATTCATCCATCCATTTTTTTGGCTTCTATGAATAATGCTGCCATGAACATGGGTGTACACTGCTTTATAATTTAAATATTTTATATATAACGTGCTCATAGTATACTAGAGATGGTGAATTAAAGTGTACATCAAGTCTCCAGGCTTTATCAGCCTGTAGATATACATGGAATCACAATGATGACGATGATCCTTATTTTACTGGCTATTTCTCTTACTTGCTCACATAGGACCCCAGTCCTCTTCCTTTGCCCACATATTGCCCAAGGAATGTCTCACACATGCTCACAGTTTGCATTAAGAAGAAAGCCAAGCACATGTGACTTCCTGTTCATTCCAGCCTCTCAATTACACCACATATAGTAAGACCCTTAAGGTACTAATGCCGTAGAGGGAATTTTTTCCTGTCGGTTCATCATATCTACTCTCCTGCTCCATAACCAAGGAGAATGAAGAAGCTGATCCAACAAGCTAGAGTGCTTCTTCTTTAAGAGGAGGAGGGGAAAGACCATGAATACTCAAATGGGAATAATTTAGAACTGTTATGACAGGTATGGGTGATGATAAGGCAGAAGTGGTACCAGGGGAAAGTTGAATCTCCTCCTTCAACATTCCTCCCTTTGCTGAGGAATCTTAACTAGATTTATGATAAAATCTCTGTAAACTTCCCAACTTACAAAAAGGTTTACGGTCAAACAGCTCTGAGCTCTGGCATGCCAAAGGCAGAATAAGCCTGAAATTTTTTTCACTATGACTGAAGATTTCACTAGCACCTCACTCACTTATATACTTGTAAGCACAGAGGCACCTTCTTGGAAAAGGGCCATTCACCTCAAGATGCTTAAATAACATAGCTAACATTTACTAGCATTTACTGTGTGCCAGGTATTGAGCTAACGACTTGATCCTCACAAGAGCTTTAATATGGTTTAATACCAGGAAACCAAGGCTTAGAGTGGTCCTGTAAGTTAACCAATAAGAGCTGGAACTGGGACTCATGGGTTACTTCATGCATGTTAGGGTTTCATTTGCATGATTTAAAAAAATTCCAAACCAGATCTATTTATTTCTTTGAGGAACTTTTTGTTTCATGTTCTACATAAAATATTCTCTGTACTTTACTGATGGAGGGACACCAGCTGTGAGTACATGATCTCGAGATTTCCCCAGGAAAACCTATTAGTAATGCATCTGTAAAACATATTTAAAATAACTAAAACTGGAGAGCTTCTTTTGGTAGTCTTTCTTTTATCTTCTTTCTTCTTCTTTTTTAATTTGAATGACTAAAGTTTAACTCTGCAATGATTTTTCCCTTCCACCCTTCCTTAGCTGCTGGGTCCCACACTTACTTCCTAGGACCTGCTTCAAGCACTCATTGGGTACCTAACACAAATGCCAGAGCTTGTCATGATAATCTCTCCTCCGTATCCACCCTCAAGCTCCCCGTCCCCTCTTGCTTTGCCATATTTACAGAGACAAACCTTAACCCTGGTTTAATCCAATTCTCCACTTATTCCGTGCTTATACCCTTGCAGCCAAACATGGTCCCATACCAGGCTGGCAGTGCTTACCTTAAACTCATGGCCCCTCACTTCAGGTGTGCCCTTAATGCCACTTGATATTCACACCATATTTCTCTACTCCATTCACTTTCCCACTCTCCCATTCAAGTATTTCATACCTTTTCCTCTCTCTTCAGATCGCTAATATCTTCTCAGCTGAGGACCCAGCTTCTTATTCCACTAAGAAAACTGAAAGAATCAGAAAAGAACTTCCAGAAACGCTTACCATTGCATCTACCCAATACTATGGATAAACTGCCCTGCTCCCAGCTACTCACAAGATCCCATCTTGCCTCATGTATTTAAGAACATTGCTCCAGGAATTTTCCTCTCTTTCCTGCATCATCTAATCTTCCCTCTCAACTGGATTAGTCTCCTCAGACCACCAATATTCTCTTCTTTCTCCTAAAAAAAAAGAATCATTTCACTATTTTAAAGAAGCCCTCACTTGACCCCTAGGTCTCTATCTAGCTATGGCTCCGTGTCTCTCTTATTTCTAAAGAGTTTGTTTTAGAGGCTGCTTTTATTTTAAAGATCAAACTTGCAACTGTATTCCTTTAATAGTACTATGATAACTAGCATCTATTAAATGTTAATTATGTACCAGCCACCAGGCTAAATATGTATATTGTCTCATGGAAATCACCACGTGTCTGTCGTCCCCCTGACCTCTCTTGGGGTCTTCCCTGCTACTTACTCCCCCTGCCCTCACTTAGCTCCAAGCCACCCTCAGCCTCTTAACATTTTTGGACTGTCTCAGGTATGTTTCCACCTCAGGGCCTTTGCATTTGCTTTTCCCTCTGCTTGTTCTGCTCTTCCTCCAGATATCCTCCTGGCTGTCTCTCTCAAAAAAAAAAAAAAAAAAAAATCGGTCCAGATACATTGTGCAAACATAACAATTGTCAAAGTGTCCCCAAGACCTTTCCAGGGGTCCATGAGGTCAACACTCTTCTCATAACTTTCCTAAAACGTATACATGTTTTTAATATTCTGCATTGCACTCATAAAACACTGCAAATATAGTTTTTAAAAACCTAGATGTAGAACCATTTTATTAGAGATATGAAGTGGAGAACCACCGAGAAACATCAGATTTTTCTTTCTAGATCAGCTGAAAACATACCACTCAATCCCCTATAATCAACAGCACCTGAATAAATAAATAACAGCAGATAACCAGAGATGCTACAATACTTTGAAAGTATTTCAGCAGACGCCCAGTTTAACAGGAGTATTGTCTGAAGTACATGCCATTTATTCAATCTTCAAAAACATTTGGGATTTTATGCCTGGATTTAGCCATAACTAAAATTGCCTTACTTAAATCCCCTCCAGAACTGCTGTCATGAAGTTGCCGTTTAGATCGTGTCCGGACCTTACAAGGGGAGACATTGTAAGGACACCTCTAGCATTTGTGTTATGATGTAGGGGAGTGTCTACCTCACCCCTCAGTAACCCCCCCGTGAACACTGGCAGAACACAACACATTCTTTGGGATCTAGAAAAACTGTTTTTCCTGCTAAAATCTAGAGGGCTTTTTCACCACTGACAATAACATTTTGTAAGTGATCTTGTTGCTCTGGCTGCCATGAAGCTTGGGGCCAAATTTACAACTTATCTTTATTATATTTATAAAATATAATTATATATATATCTTTATATATTATATAATATACATAATATATTATATATTATAGTGTTATAAAATTATTATATGTTGTATTGTGCATATTATGTATTGTGTATAATATATAATATGAAATATTACTATATTATACATTGTATATTATTATATTATATTTTATAAAGAGAAAGAGAGAGCAGAGTCTCTGCTCTATAGACTAACCCACTAAGCTTCCTCCTGGTCCTACACTCCTAGCTACATTTTACCTAAGCTTGATATACAGTATTGAATGTAAACCACTTCAAATATTTTCAGAGATGTGGGGAAATGATAGTATAAAATAAATCAGGCAGAGAAACAGGAAAGAGGAGGTATTCCAGGTAGATGGAATAACTCATGCAAAGACTTGGAGGTGTGACAGCACCTGCCTGACTCTGGGAACAGAGAGGGGTTTGGCATGACTGCCCACAGAACAGTGGCCGACTGGAGACTACAGTATTGACTCTGCCTGGTACACTCTGACACCAGATATCTGCATGGCTCATGTCACTTCATTCAGATCCCTGTTCAAATATTACCTCATCGAAGACAGTCTTTCCTGGACCAATTCATTCAAAATACTTTACACACACTCAACTGTACACACACCGCTCCATCACTCCCTCTCCCTTTACCCTGTTTTATTTTCCTTAATTATGCTTATGAACATCTGATATATATTTCCTTACATGTTTATTAACTTCTCCCTCAATAGACTACAAGCTCTAGTAAGCAGGCTTTTTTATGTGGTTTTGCCATTCCAGCAACTACAACAGTACTCAATAAATAATGATTAAATGAATAGAAAGGTAGTTTAGCATTAAATTGAGAAAGACCTAGGAAGCAATGTTAAGAACTTTAGACTTTATCCCACCAGTAATGGGTAATGACTAAGAGTTGATGCAAAATGTATTATGATCATACTTCTCTTTTATAAAGATAGCTCTGGCAGAGCAGTAGTAGAGAATGGACCAGAGAGGAAATCCATGACAAAAATCCAAATGCTAAATTATAAAGGTTAAGTGAAGGTTGGGGAAACAGCAATAGAAATGGGAAGGAAGGAATGAATTCACCACAGATGCAAGCAGTAGAGAAAGGGACGGTACTATATATCATAATAGTTAAATCAGGCATCCAGCAGGTCGCTTGACGGCTGGGTGACCTTGGGCAAGTTATTTATCTAAACCTTGGTTTCCTTGTTTCTAAAATGGGGATAATATTTGTACCTACCTACTTAGTTTTATTATGAGCATTAAAGGAGATAATCTATGAAAATACACAATTGACCAAACTTGGTGACTGCTAATTGAGCTCCATGAGGCAAGGGACTGTATCTGCTTTATACACCACTGTTTCCCCAGGCCCTAGCACTCGGCAGAGCCATAGTAGGCATTGAACGCGTATTTGATAAAGGCAAATGAATTAATGAAGATTATCGGCAAGACAAAAAATCAGAGTTAACTACAAGGCAAATCCTTCCTATAAAAGTAATGGAGCAAAATGTGGCCAGGGGGGTGGGGAGCTTGTGTATTTAAATCTGTTTGTGAAAATATTGAGGCTGAGATGTTTACAGGACCCACCATAGGAAATGTCTAGTAGGTAAAGGGTCCAGATCTCAGGAGAGAGCACAGGCTGGAGAAAGATGGGTGCAGCTGGTAGTCAAAGCCTAACCTAATGGATCAGATCAACCAAGGAAAAGCAAAGAGAGTGAGAATCCTAGGAGACACACACATTCAGCATTAGCAAAAGGAATCAAGGATCGAGGCTGAGAGGCAGTAAAAGCTAATGAGAAAGATAAGAGGGATTAAACCTTGAAAGCAAAAGGGGAAGGTGTGAGGAAAAAAAATGGTCAACAGTGTCAAAATTGCAAGAAACACAGCTGAGTGAAAACTAAAAAGAGACCACTGGATGTTAGCAATTAGATCATCAGTGACCTTTGCAAAAGAGGTTTTCGTGAAGTCGCTGGGGCAAAAGCCAGATTGTGGGAGCTGAGGAAGGGGAGAAAGGGAAGGTGTAAAGATCAATCCAGGATAAAGCAGACTTGGCCATGGATGCACCTAAAAGCCTACCTGGCCAATTATCTCCACTACCACCTCCAAGTGGTCGTTTGTCCTTAATAGAGTATTTTTTCCTAAGACATTTGTAGCATATCTTACTCTAGAAACAAGGTTGGCCCTCATGAAAGTCATCGAGGGAGCCCATCTTCACTGCTCTGGCAGTATGGGTTTTCGTATGTCCAAAGGGCCCTGCACGGTAGCAAAGACAGTTTTCCAAATGACAAAATAACGGTCTGTAAAAATATATAGTTTTATCAAGTCCTTTAAATAGTCAACAAAGGACAGTGGTCTGTGTAGCCTACTGATTACAGTATTTAGAAGGCACGTGTATCAGGAATAACTGCGTTATCAGGATTTTTATACCAGTTTTGGAAAAGAATTATAATAATCAGGGATACAAAAGCATACTGTGTATTTCCTTAATCCTCATCACTACCCTTTGAGGGCAGAATCACTATCCCTATTTTGCAAATGAGAAATCTGAAGTTCAGAGAAATGAAGTGTATTGGTTAAGAGTATGCTAACTGTTGTAGCAAACAATACCCAAATCTCTGGGGCTGAACACAATAAAGGTCCATTTCCCTTTTGTGTCACAATCCAATTTGGCCAATGAGGTTTGGGGGCAGGAGCACAGAGGCTCTGCTCTATGAGGCAGGGATCCAAGCTCCTTCCACTGGATAATCGACATCCATCTGGCACGTGAGAGAAGGGACAAAGCATGGAGAGTCCCACAAATGGCTTTAGAGGCCAAGTAACAAACATCATGCCCACTCATATTCCAGCGGCCCAAACTCAGTTGACACAGCCCCACCTATCTGCACGCGGAAAATGAAGTCTCAAAGCGGGCCAGGAAGGACAGGGGAAACCCAGATATTGAGGAGCACGGCATTCTCTGCCACGTTAAATAACATGGTGAAGGTCACCTAATTGCACATGGAAGAGCTGAGAAGCAAACCCGACACTACCTAACTGCCCCAGGGGACCCTGCTGTCCAATGGAGTTTCTCCTTTCATTGCACTGAACCCACTCCTAATTTTAGCATTTCTCCAAATGACAACAACAACAGATGGTTATAGTGTGTGTTTGTATTTTTTTCATCTGTCTTTTATTGTCTGTCCTGCAATTCCCCTTTACAAATCAGTGGTTTTAGTCTTCTGAGGGGCATACACATGGACACAAAATCTGGGGAGCCCTCTGAAGTCCATCCAGACTATGGAATGCATGAACCCCAAGCAAGGAACTCTACACTACCTTACTGTTAACTTACTTCCAGCTTTCCACCTGCTTCCCCTCCACTCCCATCCCCCCACCCCACTTCAGCCCCACGGACCGCCTCCTTGTTGTAGCTTGTTTCTTGATCTTTGCAGCCGCTGTTCCTTCTGCCTGACTTCTTTCCCCCCCAGAGGTCTGCGTAGCTCATTTCCTCAAGGTCATTGCTCAGATGTCACCTTCTCAGGAAGACCTTCCCCTTCCTACCCCACCCCCGCTCCCATTCATGCTTTTTTTTCTCTATAGCACTTCTCACCTTCTAATATACTATTCATTTTACATATTTATAAGTTATAAATTCTCCCTGCATTAAAATGTGAGCCCCATGAGGGCAGGGGTTTTCATCTATTTTGGTTTTGTTTACTGCTCTATCCCTGGCACCTATGACAGTACTTGGACACCATAAATATCTTTTTGAATGAATTGAGGGGCAACAAAGGAGTAGAAAAGACAAGGGGCACACAGCTAGATGCGTGATGTTGAAAATGTTCTCGTTCCAAAGCTGGTTCGCAGGTGTTCATTTTACCACTATGCTTCACAAACCACGGAGATAGTATATATTCATATATACATATAATATTATAACATAATTTTAAAGTACTATATGAGTTTGTACCAATAATCCCACTCAAAACAGTGTGCCTGCTCAGGTATACACCCTGGAACCTTTTCTTATCTAAATTAAAGAGTCAGATGGAGAAAATCGGGCCCTCAAAATGTCATTTTCATTCCTTAGCCATTTATTTAAAAATAAATTTTACTCATATTTTTTCCTCAACTATGCCTTAATAGGCCAATGGAAAAGTACTTTATATAATTCTTTTTAGTGCTATACCATGACCTTCTAAAAATAGCATCTTACCTTATAAAAGTGAAACTAACAGTTTTCTTTGAAAATCTATTTGAAGTGTTAGATACCTATAAGCATTTCTTCTAAATTAGTCCTTCTAAAGACATTTTAAAGCGATTCCATGATTTGTCCAACAGTAATTAAAATTAATATAAATTTCAGCTGAAATCTTTTATTCCACAATTCACTTTTCAAACATATCCTCTTTAACATCTCACTAAAAACAGAGGTTTCGATTGCAAAAAAGGCATTAGGATACCTAAAACATTGGTCACAGATATGTTCACAGATTAAACAAACGAATAAAGGGCAGGGCAGGAAGGAGGAGGGAAGGGAAGGGGGAGGAGAGGGGAATTTAGGGGACAGGAGAAGAGGCAGGAGAGGTAAGGAGACACCCGCATACATCCATACTTGTACACTGTAGATGTCAAGTTTCAAAACCCAAGAAGCTTACGGGACTTAAAACAAGACATTTGGAAGCCATCCACTGTTTCGAAGTCCTGCTTTTGAGTTCCAACCCTGCCATTTACTCAGCAGATGTTCAAACTTGGTCTCAGTTTTATCAGTTGTAAAATTCAGATGGTTTTAAGCAACTGTTCAATGAGATCATGTATATAAAACTGCTCTGTAAACAATAAAATGCTAAGGAGAAAGGTATCTTCAAATTTCTGACATAAATGCCCTAAGCTTTATTAAAAAAAGCTTTATTATACTAAATTATAATCTGATGGTTTGAGAAAGTCCTGGTATTCAAACCGCACAGTGAGAAGGTTAGAGATTCCAGCTCCACACATGATAAAGTTAATCATATTTCCTTGGTGTAAAACAAAAGGCTTAGATAACTAATAATGACCTACTGTACAGCACAGGGAACTGTACTCAGTACTCTGTAATGACCTATATGGGAAAAGAATCTAAAAAAGAGTGGATATATATGTATGTATAACTGATTTACTTTGCTGTACAGCAGAAACTAACACAACATTGTAAATCAACTATACTCCAATAAAAATTAAAAACGAAAACAAGAGACTAACAAGTCTTCCCAATATCCTTCTAACAAAAAGCGGGGGCAGAGGGGGAGGCAGGGAGGGGAATTATTGCCATATATGTTCATTTGAAAAAAATAAGTGACAATCTAAAGTAGAAACAATGTACATTGAATCTTAAATTAAGGCCATTATCAACAATGGCTATTGACCATCTTAAGCCACTTAACCAAATCAAAACTACAAATGTGTTTCAAATAACTAAATATTCACAGAAAAAAATACTCCATACCCAACAAAATCAAACTAATTTGCCAAGGGAAAATGTAATGGGCATGGACATATAATGAACATGTTATGGTCTTTTTCAAAGGTCTATTTTTAGACATGAAACAAACTCTCTTTAATTAAAACCTTTGCTATATACGTATTTCCTGAGCAAGTAAAGCCTAACAAATCCAATATGAGTGAAACACTGTACCCTGGAAACAGTAAGGAGCCCCGAGTCATTTACAACAGTAGTTTCATATAACCTTCCATCACTCTCACCACAATAGCAAACATGCAACCTTAAACTAACTGAAAGCTTTCTAAATTTAGATACCTTCAAATAATGCATCTTAAGTTATATGTAAAGGTTTAGTAAATTATTTATTACTTCTCTTATCTTTATTAATGGGATATCATGTTTAACTTGTAATCAAAATGGAAAGAAAGCTGTTATACCATATATTAGTGTACCAAGACTCAGAGTTTCCAGTCTATATTTAGTTCACATTAAAATGGAAGCAAAGACGCAAACCAAGCTAAAAATAAAATGTTCTACAAAGATGAGATTTTTAAATGGATTGAAATCTAGCTATTTTTGGTCCCCTAAATGCTGATTGCATTTCACAGCACCTTAACTTTGTAGTGCTTTGCAAACCATTTTCCATCACCTAGGATAGGGATCAAAAAACTACAGCCCACAAGACAAATCCATGGGCCATATACTTCTGGCACCTGATAGTATACAGCCCACAAGTTAAGAAGGTTTTTACATGTTTAAATGGCTTTTTTAAAAACATAATATTTTTTAACACATAAAAATGTTATGAACTCAAATGTCAACATCCTTAAATAAAGTTTTATTGAAACAAATGTAGTCACATTTTACCACATATAGACATACACCACACATATACCACATTACAGCTGCATATAAGTATTTAAGTATTATCTATAGCTGCTTTTATACTACAACAGTAGAGTTGAGTAATTCCAACACAGACTGCGGCCCACAAAGCTTAAAATATTTACTACCTGGCCCTTTATAGAAAAAGTTAGCTGATTTCTGCCTAGATGAATGTTAATTATTCTAATTCAAGATATCTTCCTGCTTATCACCTATCAAAATGTAAAAATTCCTACTTGCCTTTCACATCATGTTGAGTTTCTGAACAATAAACCTGCTAATATTACTTTATTTCTTAACAATCTTCTGGCCTTGTTTCTGTTTCCCGTCCTATTTGGATCATTACCCAATCCAATGTTTCCATGCAGAACTGTGGCTAAAAGTCTTAAATAGTATTTTCGAATCTATTCTGTTTCTGTTTTAAATACTGGATATGAATCAGCATGACCTACTAATGGGCTGCCACCTACAACCTGAAATAACACTGAGCGAGTCTTCCCTAATCTACTCTATCGAA